>NC_088979.1:99923116-105368664 GCF_963932015.1 Anas acuta
AGCATCTAAGAATGCCAGCTAAGCTGGGTAGCAAGCAATAGGGCTTCACTACCAATTTCCTGATTGAACTTCATTAAAGCAGGACATGATTATTGCGTAACACTTCCATACTCTGTAGTATCCCTATATCACCCTCACTATTCGTGTAAACAGAGCAACACTCATGACGTGGGTTTTTTTGGACTTCACATATGAAGCAAAATCTGTCTGCACTCATCAAGTACAGATTTATTTTGCAGCCAGTGAAAAGTAACAGAAAAACCTCTATATGCATAAAGCAGCTCATGCCCAGGCATTATTATTGATGTCTCATAAATATTTCAGATTAACAATTTTCTTTAAATCTTCCCAATTTTTTTCTATATCAGCACAATTCTACTTTTTTCTCCCCTTAAGATGAGTTGAATTATAGCCAGCCTTACTAGTTCAGAAGACAAGCCATATTAAGACCATTCTTCTCATCCAGGTTAGTAAACAACAACAACAAAAAAAAAACTTATATTTTATATACAGATATACTACATTAGAATTGTATTAATCTCACACTGCAAATTAGTTGAACTGGTTGGCCTGGCAGAGATGGGAAAAACTAACCAATTCAGGAGCAAGGTTAAGTGTTTGAGAAAAACACTCAGACAAACAAGACTAAGCACTCCTACAAACAAAGGAGTAAATCCAGAGCTAAAGAGTGGCTATTCATAATAAAGGTAAATTACTACTGAAAAGTATTCATTAATTATGACAAAAAAGGAGTACAGCCACAAAACAATATATTCAGGCTCCATTTCAAAAACGTGAACTAAGACCACAGTTGATATTAAAAAAAAAAAATGGATTAATTCATCTAACTGCAATTCCACAGCTTTCTACCTCCTCTAAGACACAGGACAAAAGCTCTTAGTTTAGAGCATACTACTAATTCAGTTTTATCAAATTTGTTTTAATAGTGTGGGTAACTGCCCGCATATACTTAATGCACACAAGGGCAAGGAAGCAACTGGCGCAAGTCTGTAGCTGGGGAAAGGAAACTTTTGCTCCCCAGCCCTCTGTGTTTCAAATTATCGTATTACTCCTTATGCTTTTGGTATGGCCAGGCGCAACTCTTTGATGCACTAACCTGAAAAGGATCTCACAGAATCCCACTGAAATCAAGATCTACATATATATCATGCACACCCACAAAGAGTATAAACACACTTCTATAACCACAACTTTACGAATTTTTAACTTTCAGGTCAATTCTAAAGCTGGACAAGGAAAAATCATCCAGCTGGACAAGAAAAAACATCCAGCCTTCAAGGCCAGGCTGGATGTTTCAAGGCCAGGCTGGATGTGGCTCTGGGCAGCCTGCTCTAGTGGTTGGCAACCCAGCCCGGAGCAGGGGGGTTGAAACTAGATGATCTTTAAGGTCCTTTTCAACCCAGGCTATTCTATGATTCTATGAAAATCTTCCCAAATGCAAAAGTGACATATGATTCTCACAGTGACTGTTCGGAGCATTGGACCAGCACTGAGAACTGAGTTGCACTGAAGAACCGAAGACTGCCTGGATCCTTCTGAGTGCCATTAGTGGTCCAGGTGATGCCAACTCATCAGCTGGTTTTCTTCATCAGAAGAGCCAGAAAGCTCCAACAGAGCCTGCTTTTGGACCAGCTATCAGCATAAAAGCTGAAGGGGGTAAAATTGAAAAGGAAAACCGAGAGCCCCCAGTCACCTTAGTATGAATACTTGGCAACAACGGTCCCCAGCAAGCCAGATGACATAGGAATTGCAGTCTTTTATATCTATCCAATTTTGTCATTTAGAGTTTTTGACAGACATTCAATCAAAGGTCATTCTACATGAGTCAGGAGTATTTCAATTATTCATCAGCCAGACCACTTCTGTTGTTCGTTAGCATGTCCCCTGAGACAGCTTGCACAGCTCTCACACAACAACCAGATATTTTCATCTAATCGATACCTTAGAAGCAAATAATGACAGCAATCTAAAACAAACAGAATATTTTAGTTTTCTTCCATGTATATCAAGAAATGAATAATTTTGTCCATTTGATGTCTTCTTCCTCATCCAGTTCTTTCTGCCCTGCCCCTTTTCAGGATTTCTATAACCAGAAAACTTAGTGCATTCCGTGAGTTTAAATATTTTCTTCCTCTAGAAATTTCTTCCACTCTAACTTGCTGTCGCATCTCTGCAAACACTGAGGAAATAAGTATTGTCAGAGTGTTTGTCATTTAAAAACAAGAATCTGTCCAAACAGAGTGATATTTCTGTCCCAAAACCATACCAGGATGCTTGCAAATGTATTTGTGGAAAGCATTACCAGTGTTACTACAAATCCAGAGACTTGCGTCATCACTCTCAACAAGCTGCAACCTCCCTGCTTGCTTTGACTCTAAGGTCCTTTCCCAGATGTGGGATCTGGAAGAGATCCCACCATGGGTCCTCCAATGGATTCATGGGGTCCACCAGAACACTGAGACCCAACTGCCTCAACTTTGAGTGGTAAATTGCCTGAGCAGTGACCTCAAATATTTTGGAGTGAGATACCATCATGAAAGCAGAGAATCACAGAAGTGTGCAACAAATCCCAGAACAACGTTTGGTCTGAAAACAGGCAAAAATACAAATGCATTTCCTCGCTTCAGTTCCCAACCTACTTTTGATCATGCTCTGGGTTCTAGTTCTTTAAGTCAGAGCCCTTGACCCTGTGCAGAGGTCACTCTACCTAAACTTCCTTATACAGGAGAGATCCAGGGCTTTTTAATGTGTTGCCACGGCAATGAAAATTAGTAAAGAGAGACCTGTATGATAGGCTAGCACAGAACAGCACCATCAGCACCACAGGGGAAGTGTCAGAGCATGTCTTCACACGCACCGGTACGCACAGCAGCAGCTCTCCAGTGCTTGGGCAATGAACTCCAAGCACTCACACAAACTGAAGTCCATCAGCAGGGTCCAGCTGTTAACCACGCTCATCAAATTAAGCCAAAGGCAGAATGTACATACACTCACCACACCTTCATTTTGCTATTGGCAAAAATACGGCTGGAAAATCTTTCCAGTTGACCTATCATGGCTAATCAGAAATTCTCCTGACTAGAGATAACAGCTTCGTGCCAGTGATAAGCTGTCTGCCTGGATTGATGAAGGGCAGTAGCCTTTTTTTCCTCTCCAAAGCATACCTAATCTGAAGAGATAAAAATTAGACTGTCCCCTATTGTTAGTTCCATGCCAAGTAGAAGATCTTCTTCTGTTACCTCCCATGAATTTAGCTCAGTATGAAAACAAAAGCAGAAGAAAAATCTCACATTCAAAATGGAGTTTACAGTTTGATGCTAATACACAAAATCCCTAACACCAGGCAAAATTCATATACTATACATAAATACTTCACCCAGATTGTCATGGTAACACTACAAGCCAAACGGTATATGCAGGGTGTTCTTCGGCTGGCATTTAAAGCACTGTATCACTTAATTCATCCTCTCAATCCATGTTTATCCTGCTCAGAAGGGCATTTTGGTGGCTCAGCACTTAAGAATGTTGTCAGCAGTCAGCACACCTTAAAGAGGCACTGCACTGTTACTGCTATGGCAACTGAACCAGGGAGCACTCTTTGCTGCATTTCCTGTACACAATAAAGTCTGTAGAATATTTTCCCCAGCTCTGAAGCAATGCAGGCAGCTGAATCCGGCATACAGAGTAAGTAAGTGCCTAAAAATGTAAAAACATATCGGTTGGTACTGAAACATGACATTCTGTGCGAATGTATGCAATCTCACCCACACTGAATGTGAAGCACGAACATGTGAAATTAAAAAACAGTTAAGCATGTTTCGAAAGTTAAATACAAAGGTTAAACTTGCTTACTGCTATTTAAAACTTACGAGAAATAATCCTTCTGCTCAAAATCTGAAGAAGTTCCGTATGTTTAAGATCCTCTGTGTATAGCACAAATGAAAGCCAAACATGTTTCCTACATTTCAGATGAAAGATTAAAGATCTGAAATTTTATCAAATTCCAATAACTAGGTTGGATTAAGAGCAATGCATCTTCCTGAAGGTACAGAAGAACTTTCTACTGATAACAATGGCAGTGTGCTCAACTCCAGCAGACAGGTTTTAAAAACGAAGGTACAGATTTCTCCTTTTCTTACATAGACAAACCTCCCAATAACTAACTTCAGTGGTGATACCCTCCAAACAGCCTCCAAAACCAAGCTTTTTACCAGCAGCATGTATAATTAGACACATTTACTTAGTCTGAAAGATTCAGTCCTTCAGCCCATCTCATGCCTCAAGTTTTCCTTAGAACCTTTTTGATCATTACTGTAAAGATCCTATAATGCAAGGCAGCAGGGAGAAGAGGGTTATGCATTTTGTAAAAGCTGTTATTCATAATTACATAGGATTTTTCACTTTTGCCAATGGCATATGAAGTGTTTTAATTCCTTCTAAAAATAATAAGTACTGAAAAACTCTTTAGTTCTGCAGTTTTATCCTTCCAGCTTCAGTATTATGGTACAACCAATTACACATACAACTAACCACAGTGCTGTGCCTAGGCTTCACACTGTGGCTACTGTAAGATACTCAACTTACTGCCCTTATGAGTTTCTCTCTCCTTTACTCTAGCTGCTAAAAGGCAGTAAGAAAAATGGAAATAACTATAAAATACAATTAAGATTTTGTTAGGACATACTTTTTCTTGAGAAAGGAGGTCTTCAGGAACATCAGTGTTAAATTGCAGCACTGTCACCAAAAGAGCACTGATTTTCATTCTGTGCCTCTAGCCAAAGTGCTTTGACTGCAAAGGTATATTTTCTGTATTACATGATGAACGGTGATATTAGCCTCACAAGCCCAAGGAAAGCAACATAATTTACAACACCTTTGTGGCACACCAAAGGCCATCTTCAGCCGTATGGTTATAACTGGGAATGCCAGCCAATAGTAAGCAATACATTTTGAAAGCATATTTAGGTAGTTGAACTTCAACTGCAGATACATCCCACCCCGCTCTGCTATCTCAAAAACTTAGTTTTTTTTTTCTGTTTCTGATTGAGACCATGGGTCTTGACAGAAGCACTGCACATCCCTCTCCCAAAACCCAGATAAGGTAAGTGCCAAATACTTTCATCGCATCAGCTCTTGGATTATTTTTCTCTTCACAAACACAATGCTTACAAGTATCAAATTTTTACCCTCAATCTAGCTAAACACTGAAGTGATTCTCAGAACTTGAGAGGCAGATTCACCTGGGATCAGAAAGGTCTACAATAAGAGGCTATTTTACACAAAGACAGGCTTCTGAGAAGCTCCAACAAACCCATAAATGAATGAATATCCCCAGAACGGCCACAGCTCTTCTCACTGTCCTGTAGGCAGCAGTGACAGAATGGTCCCTGCCTAAGTGCAAAGCCTACACACAACCTGATTCAGCAGCACTTAAGCTGACCCTTGCAATTTACACCTCTTGCCCTTCACGGGTGAAAAGCTTCCAGCGACTGCCTTTGACTGGCTGAGATACCTACCACTGGAGCACTACAGCCTCTAAGGGCTCCAATTCACCATTTAATACAACTCTGACCTTGAAAGTAAGAGCAAGAATTTCCACTAATGCCTACCGGAATTACATATGTATGCCATGGCCAGCATGAACCTCTAAATGTTTTATTGTATGATTTAGAACCTCCTTAAACCAAGTATCATGGTATTTTAGGGCCTAATTCCACTCATCTCACTCAGCCAAAACTCACATGAGGAAGAAAGGTTTGGACTCATAAAGCATACTGAATTAAGGGCCATAAAAGAAACCAATTGCTTACCAGAATGATTAAAATCAGTTATGTTTCCACAGGGAAAATGTGCAGCCTCTTTACAAAAATTCACTACCAAGGAGAGCTAAAATTCCCTTTGAAGATATTCCTTCTTTACCTGAAGTATTTCTAACAGACAATATGCAAGGGAGTCATGAAACTCAGTGCTTTTTGCCCATGTCAACCCTCCCCTGCTCTTCTTGCTGTACTTTTTCTTCTTTCAGAGCTATGAACACATACACAAACACACGACTTCCCCTTCAAGTATTATAAGCCACTCTATTCTTTGTTTGTTTGTTTATTTATTTATTTATTTATTTATTTGAATCATCCCTTTCCTCTTTCCCCACATAGCTCCTTGTTAACAATTTTTTCTTCTCCATAATGCAGTTCTATTTTTCAACCAAAGGTTTGAGGAAAAACAAGAAGCATCACAATTATATTAAGCTTTCATTGTGCTTCTGAGCATATGGTAGACTAACATCTCATGCTCCAGAGCACAATTGTGAAGACAGCTCAAGGAATTAAATTTTTCCTCACAATTACAAAGGGAAAAATATCCTAAACTCTTCTATTTCAGCTTTCAAAGAAAAAAAAATCTGAGCAAGCATGCATTTTATTACAAGTGATGTTAGCCCATCATTTCAGGAAAAAGAGAAGTTTTAATATCAAAGATGATCAGCTGTTTTTATGTCCATCATTAGTATTTTATCTGCCATTTCTATTTTGCCCTTTTCAAAAATGCCAGTTAGATAAGGCCTAATTTATTCTCTCCTTTTACAATTACCACACTTCACCATTGCACAAATTTTCATGGGCTCCAATACTACATTTGAAAATCAGAAATATTATCATCCTTT
The DNA here is from genome assembly GCF_963932015.1 of Anas acuta. NCBI lineage: Eukaryota > Metazoa > Chordata > Aves > Anseriformes > Anatidae > Anas > Anas acuta. The sequence continues at coordinate 99,929,799 of NC_088979.1, forward strand.
ACAACATACACCAAATGATTTATTTCCATAGAGTTATATTCCCGACATCAATTTTTTGTTACACTTGCAAAACAGCACAAGAGTCTTCTTTCATCACATGCCACAGACTTACAAAATTGATTCACTTTCAAACTTATTCATCATTCATCCCTTAACTAATGGAAATAATGATGTTGGAATAGCAAACAAGCTTTTTGTAAGAGGTCCAGCAGAAGTGATCAATATTTCATGAAAGTGTTTCTAGACTTTCACTCACCCCCTCGTTAGGCAAAACAATCACCCAAGTGGCAAGAAATATTCAAGTCTTTACCTACAAAATAGACCTGGCTATCTCTTCACTATCAAATGCCAACAAAGCAAGACATCTGTATGATGTTAAACTGATAAAGACTGCTGGTTTGTATTCCCGTCAACTAGCACTTCCTCAGCCCCTCACAGTGCTGCCAGCTCAGCCGCCAGTCCCTGCATGCTTGGGCCATCGTGGGCACCGCTCCATGCACGCTGCCTTCCTGCCTGCCTGCCTGGCTGCCCCAAGATATGTGCCCCATCAGCCAGCTGGCTTCTGTTCTGAGGCAGGAATTGACTGGTAATTGTCCCTGCACCAGCTACATCCGCAGTTTTGGTTTCACTCCAATGGCTACTTGCAAATTCTTTAAAAAAATAAATAAAAATGTAATCCAAGTTTCTTAACTTTGGAACCCAAAACTGAAGCAGCTCTAACAGAGGTTAAACTGAGCTGCAGTTTCATGAACAGCTGGTTAAAGAATAGTCATATGGAATGCTCCTCTCTCAGCATGTGGAAAAATAGCTGACTAAAGAGAATTTGTTAAAATATGGTTTAGACAAATGAACCTGTCAATCTCTATATATAATGTTATCCTTAAGTGACACCCTCAAAACTACATGTCCACTCAGATGTCAAATTTTTCAAGCATATAGGCAGTACCTCATATAAGCACAGTATTCGAGAACACAGTAACTATCTATTCACCAAAAAAATAAAAATAAAAATAATAAATCATTTGTTTCCCTGGATACTTTAAATTATTCATAATTTCATTTGTGAAACAACTTTATAAGTTGATGACAGCTTCATCATACCTCAAAAGCCTTGCAGGAGACATCTGAGACTGCACTAGAAACAAAAATTTTTGTTCCTGGAAACTGCATCCATGTCCACAATTCCCAAACACCAGTCATCTGAGACAGACAGTATTTGTACATATGCTCATCTGATGAGCAGGTGAGCAGGGCAAAAGAAGGAAAGCAATCAAAGTCATCCTTCATCTAAGCATCCCTGCAAATTGCCATTTATAACCTGTCCCTTCTCTCCAGAGTAGTCCCTCAAACACACCCTATTTCCCTTATACTTTCAACATCCCACAGACCAATGAGGGAAGTAATGAGACAACACATTCTTCACTACCAGTGCCACAATGCTTTCCAACCATGTTCCTCATGATCTTCCAAACTGTAGTTTCCTGCATGAGAAAAGATGAGCTTGTACCATCACTGGACAGCCTCAAACAGATTCACAAGGAAAGAGGGAGGCACTGAGAGCACAGGCCATATTCCATTGCTGAATGCCTACCAGGTTGGCACGGCCTGCATCTTTCCAAAAGGGCACGCTTGGACACTCTCACAGCACTATCAGCTAAGCATGCATCTGCAACACCTCTGTAGCATTAGTGGAAGAAATATTGCCACTTCAAACCTCAGTGCATTAGGAATACCTCCTTTTTTACTTGGAAAAGGGGCTCCATACAAAGCAGCCAATGCACCTCCAGATTAACAAGGTGGTTTGAGGAGGTAAAAGAAAAAATAGTTTTACTGTAAAGGCCACATAACTTCAAAGTACATATTCAATACAAGTCTCTCTCCATCTGAGGAACATATTCACTATCATCAGTCATCACCACTCCAACACATCCTTAAAGATGTATGCTGTCTGAAAAATAAGTGTATGTTGCATAAGAATTACAACAGACTAAGGAACCAGAAGCTTTCTTTTGAATGTGTATTCTACTGGGAATAAACCTTAGAATGACCACTGAATTCAGGCACACAGTACAATCACCGGTGTTTCTCAGTAAGCACATAGGAATAGACCAAAACACAGGAAAAGATACGAGGTTCCAGGATTCCATTAGGAAATTCATTAAGCATGTAGGATTTCCTTGGAAAATAAGAATCCTAAAACAGGAGAAACAGGAAGAAGAAAAATGGAGGAAGAAGAGAGTTCAGGTAAGAGACACAGGGATGTTTCATTGTGCTACCTAGTGGTATACATACCATCCTACTTTTAAGTCTTAGAACAAATATTCCCTTTAAAGAAACTGTAAGCTATTTCTCTTTTTATAGCAAATTTCCCTTTGTCTCTTGTAGGTCCCCCCATATCTGTTTGAAAGTTGTCTATAGTAATACTAAGAAGTCAATAAGGCGCACAAAGTTGAGGAGAAGAAAACCAATGAAAGCATTTATCAAGAAAAAAAATGAATGCTTTTATGACTGTTGCTGGGTGAAGTAGTAACGCTTTCATTATTTTGGCTCAATACAAATCCTCCAAGGAAGGACAGAAGTTTAGGACAATGTCAGAAACTATGTCTCACCAAAATCCTTCACAGCAGCTAATAACTACTAACTGAGAAATCTGATACTTCAAAAGCCTGGTCATCAGGAAAAAAAGCATGTATTATTCAAATAACAAGAATCCAGAAATTTCTAAGTAAGAAGCAGTCTTCAAATGAGCATACACTTCTTTATATTGTATTTTTAATATATTTAAAATGTATATTTTATGTAAGTGTGCATACATGATTCCATTAAAGGCACACTGACTCAAGGAATGTCTGTTATGCTCTTAAGAACAATAACCTAGAATAAGATTTTTAGTCTCAGACAGACGTTATTGATAAACAAATATATACAAAATCTGTTTACTGAACAGCAATACTCAGTACTGTATATAGTTCAAACTCATATTTCATCTATCCCAGTTTGCAAAACCAAGGTAGAAGGTCAGCAGCGAGCTACCTGCAGTCAGTGAAAGCTCCTGGCAAGGTCAAAACCCTGCAGCTGACTTTCCGTGCCACTTCACAGGCAAGGCTTCCCCCACCAGAACTCAGCATGCCCAAATATTGTATGGATCTGTAAGCACCAGCTGCTAGGAGATGCACCCCACCAAGGAAAGAAAAAACAAACAAACAAACAAAGAAACAACCAACAACCACTTCCCAAACTGACCGTGCAGGGGCTGGTCACAGGCAGCAGCTCTTCAAGAACTGCTCCAAGAACATGGCTCCATCCTGGTCTATCCCCCAGGAGCAAACTGCTCCAGCACAGGTCCCCCATGGGCAGCAGCTCCCCCCAGACCCCCTGCTCCTGCGTGGGCTCCTCTCCACAGGCTGCAGCTCTGGCCTGGGGCCTGCTCCTGCGGGGGCTCTCCATGGGCTGCAGCCTCCTCCAGGCCACATCCACCTGCTCCACCGGGGGCTCCTCCACCCACGGGGGGGCTGCAGCGTGGAGATCTGCTCCATGTGGGACCCATGGGCTGCAGGGGGACAGCCTGCTCCACCAGGGGCCTCTCCACAAGCTGCAGGGGAACTGCTGCTCTGTGCCTTGAGCACCTCCTGCCCTCCTGCTGCACTCACCTTGAGGGCTGCAGGGCTGCTTCTCACTCCTTGCTCTCCCAGCTGCTGTGAACCAGTCCCTTCTTAACTATGATCTCACAGAGGTGCAACCAGCATCACTCACAGGCTCGGCTCTGGCCAGCAGCAGGTCCCTTTGCATTGTAAAACCAACACAAAACAGAGTACTGACAAACTTCAGAGTTTAGGAGAAGAAAGCATAGAGCAGAGGTACTGAATGTTATAAACGTGTTTTTGCTATTTTAGATTACACATAGCTACCTGCTTTAGCAGAGTTATTCCAGTGCATTTCTCCAGTATGATTCATCTGCTAAATAAAGATATTGGCACCATTTGAGATTTGTGCTTATAGACATAACTAGCTGGGGAGCTGTTATTCGTATTTCACTGGCTGAACCAGTCTCAGTGCCTGCTTGCTAGACTTGAAGGCTGCTCAGGATTATCCGTCTCTCACTTTCACCCTAGTTCAGTAAGAGACTTAATCAGGATAAGTCCCACAGGCTTCAATAGGATTTACTGCTTAAATTAGGCAGATGCTTAAGACTCTAATTCAGCAAGGAGTTTAATCATTAGAGGCCGCCTGTCAAAATAGTATCCCTAATGGGAACAGTGATTAAGCACTTATTTAAAGTCTTAACTATATATTTAATTTTAAATTCATGATTTTAGTGTGGTGAATAGAAGGGAACATAAGCACATGCTTAAACTTACATGCTATGTGCTTTGCTGGATGGATTTCATATTCTTTGGAATATTAACTTAACAAGCTAGTAGAAGGATTTGTGAATTCTTTTATTATTTTTTTTTTTCCTGATAGACTCATCAGGAAATGTGTTATATATATACAGAAGTTTCAGTTAAAGGGGAAAAAGTCCTAAATTTTTTATTAGTAATAGAAGAGGCATTTGATTAGCATTTTGGCATCGAAGAAGAGCCCTTTACATTGTTATGAAGGTGTTCATAAAATAGGTAAAAATGAAAACTTGGAAAGACTATAAAATGTTATTATCATGCAGAACTTACTTGAACAGTGATGAAAGTCAGCTCAAAGTTATGAAAATTTTGAAGAACTGCAGCACTACATAAAAATAAAATCTACTTTTAATTAAAGTGGTGTGTAGGGAGGAGAAAAATGCACTTCCCTCAGTATTTATCACAGACCTGATGATCAAAGATTCAAAATTCTTGCTCATTTGAAATGCCTTCATTGTAGAGTCACTATATGTTGGCAAGGACTGATCAGCAGGTTCCTGGGCATCCATGCTTCCTCCTGTGTCATTTGCTAGTATGAACGCTCAACTCCTTCTAGACATCAGATCAAAACATATCCCTCACATTGCTACATGCAAGCTTTAGTTTCCAATCGGTTTATATATGGAATTTAATTAATTATCTGTTTAGTAGGTAACATAGCAACATTGCAACACAGAAAAAGGCACAAGAGTATTTTTAGTCGTATTTAACGTGCCTGTCTGAATAGTGGCTTGAGCAATTTCTGACGTAGTCATAATCTCCCAAATTGGAAACAAGGCCATAAGGACTTGCTTCAGTAAACTTAAGCTAGCAGTCACTGGCAGTAATAATGTAATGACTTGGACTCCAGTAACCTGAGAGATCCTTTCTGTTTTTCAGAGATAGGGCCACTTGTGAGATCAAGGAATACACACCAGCTAGTTTCAAAGTAAATAAGATAAAAGGCTATAAAGGTCTCTGGGGCACTTTATTGGGGGAGTGGCTCTTTGTTCTGCAACATCTCCTTTTATACATACTTTGTTAAGACTGCTGAGCAGCATACTATCTGCAGGAGTGAAGGTTTTATTTCCACTCTCATTTGTACCTTACCAAAAAAAAAAAAAAGTCTGATGATGCATTTTGAAAATGAGAATATATATATATTTTTAAAGTTACTTCAGCATAAATTCACACAACTGAAATTTATAACATGAAAATGATCAGAAGAGCAACAACAACAACAACAGATGATTTCTCTTCTTCGTGCCAGGTTTGATGGAGTTTACTTATGGTGATATTTTGCAGTGATGCAAGTTAGCTATATATTTATCAGGAGACAACATGACTGCAATAGAACTTGTTACACTGTGCTATGGAATTACCATACTTTACAATAAATTTCCTACTGGGATGCCTTCAAAATGCCATGAGATGATCGCTGAGGTACTGTTTTGTGCAATTATCCATATTATCCGTGAAAGCATTCTTACAGTAAAGCATCTACAATTGAAGTTTTCCTGAAAATCTACATTTGAGTTATTCTGGAAAGTTCAGCACTGAAATGTCTTCAGCACAGATTTGTTCAGAAAGTGATTGCCATTCACCGTGCCATTAGGTTAGTGAAATTTTCTCCTATTTTCCATTCCCCATTTAATTTTCTAAGAAATATTAAAGTAGCTCCATTAACATTAACTGTCCTGAATTTTCAAGAACAGATCTACAAAATCATAGATGCTTTTCTGAATCAATTTCTCAGAATATTTTTGAGATCTATCTACATCACCTCTAATTTTTTAGAATCAACATGAAATTTTTCTGTAATTTTAACATTTTGCATTGGCTTCTTTTTATCATATTTGTAATAATATACCTTTTATTAATGAAAAAGAAAGTGAAACAAAAGTTTCCAATATTTTATCTTTGATTTCTGTTCTGTTTAATTAAGAGCTTAGGCTTCATAATTTCTCAGATATTTTTGACTCTCCAGAAGTTAGGAAATCAGCATTTTTTTTTCCAATTGTGTATGCAGGAATAATAAATAAGTGGAAGATGCAGCTGCTTAGAAGGCTCTTCACTATTTTGTGGATAACAATCACATGCAGATGCAGTATTTTTCAATGACAACCTGTATCCTCTTAGAATAATATTTTCAAAGAAAAAGCTAAAAGCTGCATCAAAACCTGCAGATGGGTTGTTCAGAAGCACCGCTTCTCTGCTAAGCTATTTTATGCAGCCAAATGGTACAAGCCCATAAACTGCTGGAAGGATTCTGGACTTCAGAAATCCATCAGCAATTGCAGGGAGCCGATGCCTGGATGTGAAGCGTGCAACTTACTATTAGTATCAGCCAAACACACAAGCCAATAAATCACTCTGCAAGGTGTATTTATAAAAGAAGAGATAACATGACTGTGAAAGGAATTAGGTAGAATCCCTTCACAAAGCACAATGAACCACAAAATTCACTTTTTGAGGTTTACAGCCTAAGAAAATTTACCATCATAGGTTTGTTGTCCATCAGGAGGACAGGAGGGAGAAGCTGCATGTACTAGCATTAGTTTGAGGACATCCACAAATATGAATTGCTCTGTTAATCTACCAAACTTTATAAATATTAGTGTTCTTTTATTGTAAAAATCTAGATTTTTCCCACTATAACCTCATCCTCACAGTTTTTACATTAATATTTTTGCTTTCCACCCACCCCCACCCTCCCAACTCCCTTTCCCAAATACTCTTCTGGCAGCTTCCTGTTACAGCCTATCCTCAAACTAACGTCAGGTTTTGGTGAATCCCTTACTGACATTTTGACTGCACTGAAATAGCTGCTCCACTCCCACTACTGTGATTATGATTCTCACTCTGCCAGCATTCATACAGTCCTCAATGATGAATCTATGAAGCAACAAATGGGAAGGATCAGCATTCCCACCATTCCTATTTATAGTCCAGGATAGGATTATGACAACATTATTATTATGTGATGCTTCTCATATTTTTCTGCCTATTCTACTTATTTAGCTTAGCATCACTAACTAGCTTCACGCCTCCTCTTTAATAAGTATAGTGGAAAAACGTTGAGGTGTTTTTGATTGCTTTAGTTCCCTGTTCACTGAATAAATTGTCTTTATACAATTTTTCAAAAGACAATACTACTGCAGTGCAGTAGCTAATGATCTGTTCATGAATATTGAGCTCTGACTCTGGAAAACACAGCAGTCATTATCCTGAAGAGCCAGGTTTCATGTTTAAGACACCTTGTATGACAACCTATGCTTTCCTTCAATTTTCAGAGTACAAAATACTTATAAAGAAAGCTTCTGCTATAGAAATTTCTGAAGGTTTTCACTATTGGTCATTCACCTTGAAACGCTGTACATTATGGAGACAAGATTATGCACATTCATCTGTAACAACAGTAATAACTTGCATTATTTGGCAGCAAAATGTAATAAAATGGTGTGATAGAAAGCATAAGATCCAGGTTCTTCTCAATTGTTCTAGGTCTTATTATTCAATTAGATATTGTTATTTAGTTTCTTGATGATCACTGTGCAACCAAATGTATATATGAGTATATATGTACATATAGACACACTCTAATAGATGTGCTTTTAAAAGCAGTCTCAGTAATGTCCTGAAACAGAGAGCAATTACCGCATCCTGAGTAAAACCTGAAGTTAGAAAAACAGCTGGCTACTCCATGGAGAGAGTATGTCAGATGTAACTTCCCAGACCTTCAGGCTCGGGCCCTGGCTCAGAAATCAGCTTTCACTTGTCTCCTTTTAAGACTGATTCACAGACTTCCAAGCTGACCCTGCCTCGATCACTGCTCATGTCCAGCAGAAGTCTGCTCCTCTCTGCTGCCCTGCTTTGAGTCCAAGTCTAGCTGCTCAGACTTATTTACTTTTAACTTTGGCAAAGATTTCATTTTCAGTGTTGCCTTTGGTTAAACAAAATATCGCTCATTAAAGAAGGGGAGCAGGGAGGAAGGGAGAACATGTCTAAAAGTTCATCTGCTTCACAGAGCCAAAAGACATTATACCTTCATTTAAATTGGACTGCAATAGCAAGCCTGTGTACAGTACATGGCTTGTCTTCCCCCATCAGCTTTCCTCAGTTTGATGCTAACATGTCCTAACAAGGACAGCCAGAAGTTGTGTAAAAATAAAGAGAGATTTGGCAAAGGGCTGCATCTGTCAATAAAATCTTCTAAGTGACTCAAGGTTACTGTGTCAAGTAACATCTTTCAGCTAGGGTGGAATTGCAAATTGACATGGAGGAGACAAATATTTCTTCAGAAACTTGTCTGCTTTTACAGACAGATTCCAGACAGCTTTCAAAACTTGATGTTTTGAAATCTAAACAACAAAGTATCACGTTTCCCATCACATATACTATTTCTATTCATTGGCCATGTAAATTTAAGGATTCAGAGAAACCATGCCTCATTCATAGCTAACATGAGTATCTATGATGTGCCATATAGGCATGACCTCAAAATACATGTCTACTCCACTGCTACAAAAAAATAAACAACACAGATTAAAAATACAGGAAAGAGGATATTGAATCCCAGGGGCAAAATAACCATGTTTCCACATTTTAATTCAAAGACATGAGAAAATACAACAGTAGAAGTTTCAGTAATGTGTTACTTTTAATTACAGAATAACAGAAGCTCCAGCTGGAATTTGGTTCCAACAGTTCACATGAAAGATTTGGAGTAGTATTTAAGAAGAAAATGAAACTTGTTAGTTTAAGTAAGCTACAGTTAGAGGAAAGACCAAGAGAAGGTATGAACTGAACATAGAAACTGTAACACTGGCAACATGTATAAACTGAGTAGAGCAGGTCTGTCTCAGTATGTGAATTAAATATTATGTGAGAGTTAAAATTATTTATAAGGATATTGACTCAGTCAATAAACAACCATAATTTCTCAAAGCTATTCTGGTCACTATGGCAATGTGGAGAGTTGAGAGCTTGATGGTTTCATCCGAGTATTTTATCATTGCAATCATTTTCTTGTCTATGATTCTCTTGTATAAGCATCTGTATATATATGTGATTACCTTTTAGATTTAATCCAAATAGTCAAACTATGGTCAAAAACACTACTAAAAAAAGCTTAGGTGAATGATGCTGGGGGAGAAAATCAATATGCTTTGATAAAAAACATTCTACTGCAGGTTGGAACACTGAGGGGAAAACCAACAAACAAAAAAACACCTTGCAAATATCTGAGAATAAAAAAGTGAGCTTTGAATTATACATGTTAAAGGTTGAAAAATAAGACCATTATTCTAAGAAAGAACATCACCATCATCCCCATTGGAGGAAATAAATACAGTATCCCTGTGAAAAATACATAAAAATATGTAACTGGATTCAGGAATTAGGGATACAGAAAAAGTGTTATATGTTAATTCCTCCTGGGAGATTTGCTGTAGTTAGGAGCAGTTGTTTCACCAAAATAAGCATTTTGGAAATTAAGAAAACTCCCTCATGCAGTAACTATTTGTAGCAATTTAGCAACCTAGTAAGAAACTCAGCAGTTGAAACAAAGCTGCATTTCAAAAAATACAAAAATAATTTGCAAAGAGATACTTAAAATAATCTCCTGTGTTGTTGTATTTTTCTCCCTGAAAAGTTGTTATTTCTAATTACAGGAAAAAAGTAAAATAAAATAAAATAAAGAAAACAAAAACCCTGCTCTTATCTTGAAAGGAGGGGAAAAAAAAAAAAAAAGTTAAAAAAAACACATTCATCTTGTCCACTTGTTATTTTAGATGATGTTTTGCAAAGTCTAGTGGTTAAAAACAAAAACAAAAAATAACCGTTTTGGTTTCTTACAGGCACCTTTAAACATACGTCCTTTTTATCCCAACCAGTCTACCTCATCAAATACCTGTAGGTTGTTGGCAAACACTTAATTTCAGAGCAAGATGTATTTGCACAAACTATCACCCTGACAGTTTTGAACAATGGAACAATGGATAGATTCTCATTTACAGTTTACTCCCGATGAATTCAACAGGCAAAAGGGAAAATATTCATAACCATGCAAAACCTAAAAAACAACCAACCAAACAAAAAAACCACCGCCAAACTCACATACTTTTCAATATCTTTCTGTTTTAGATTATATGATTTTATTGTGCGTTTCCTATGTACGTGACAATAAAGTCCTAGTATCTTAGGAAGACCACTAATTACTGAACAGCACAATCATAAAGAGAATTTAAAACCATTTTTGTGTGTTAACAGAAAAGAAAAATAATTAGCAATATTTTTTCTCAAACACAAATAGGAGTACCCAAGTGGAACAAAACACTTCCTGGGAAAAAAATGAGGACTAATTATAACTTAAAATGATCACTCATTATATTATCGCTACTTGATTATAACTAAAAAGAACTGGGATGATTCGGTGGGGTATTGTGTTCCAGCTCCCTAAACTCTCCATTAAATAAATGGTAACTTTGTAATCAACTCAGCATTTACTACCACATCATAATATATGCATTTTACAATGCTGAAACTTCAATTCAGCAGTCTACCTCACTTCAGCAAAGAGCATACATCTAAATGCAATAATGTAGATGATTATTCTAACTACCAGTAAGTGATTTGCATGCAGATTCAAGAACTAATATTAAACATCGTGTGTTGATGCATGCCTCTGAAAAATCTCAGGGTCATATCGCTGATTCAATCACCTTTCAATATATCTTCACATTCAGGCTCACTGTCTCGGTTTGAAAGCTTCCTAAGAAAGCAGCAGGATATTGGGGGGGGGGGGGGGGCTGTTGTAAAAATATGTTTTGAAATGTGAGAGAAGGTTCAATCAATTCCCTCTGTCAATGCCCCAGGGGGAAGGGGCTGACAGCCCCAGGCTGTCCCTGTGGGGCACGCAGTCCCTGGGGGCACCAGGGGTCTGTGGGACCACTTTTAGCCCCCACCTGGTGAGCAGGGGGAGAGCAGCAGGCTGGGATGGGAAAGTGCATGAAAAGAAAACCAAGGGGACCCCAACACTGAGGAAGGAAGGGCCCCCTACCTGAAGATCGTGTTAGGCCTGGTGAAGACCTGTGGGCACTGAGGAGTGGCAATGACAGCCCCCACATTTCTGCTTGGAGAAGGCTCAGACTGTTGGACCCAGAGAGATACTGGAAAGGCAAGCATAACACCAGGAAAAGCTATCTTATTTAACTGTTATAATAGCTTTACTATTAATTAGGCTTTTCTGTACTAGTTGGAACTGTGTTTGTATTTCTGCTTTAGCAACAACTGTCATATTGTGATGAGGTTTCATGATTTTAGTTAGGTTAGCAATAAATTCTTGTCTCTTTCTCTTGCATGCTGTGTATTCTCTTTTGTTTATAACAATAACTTTAGCGTAACTATATACATCTTGGTTTATTATATTGAACTACAGTGCAATAGTGACAATAAACTGAACATCCCACTATGTTCGGTTCTGTATGTAGACATCAGAAGAGCTGGAAGTCCAAAGCTGCAATCTTATAAGGTACCATTGACAAGAGATGGGATAATACATTAAGAAAACAACTGTGCTGTATTTACTGAACCGGGGAACAAAAAGATTAAATATATTGCCTTACAGCAGGAAACAAAAACAAAGAAACAAAAACCTGTAGACAATAAAACAGCTCCGAATGCAGACTTAGGACCTTTAATTCTGTGTCTGCACTGTCACTTCCTGTCTCACAGCAGTGATGAATTATAAAATGATTCAGAATCCTTCAGCTTTAACATGGTGGGGTCGACATATGACTTGCTGGTAAACAATCTAAGAAACAAGTTTGATGCTTTCTCTCCTGTATTTTTAAATCCTTATTAAATATTTTATGAACTGGCCTTATCAACTGTAAGGTCAGTTTAAGAAGTTTGTGCTTCATCACCTCTGTAACTAGCTTTTTATACATGACAACCTGTGAGTTATGAAAAAATCAAATTATGTTTTCTGCAGTAGGGAAAGAGAAGTGACTACATTAGATATGAAATTTCATGGTAGAGGAGCAGAAGGCCTGCATTAAGACTTGCGAAGGCCTGACCTTTTCAAGGCAGTCAGCTGGATGTACATCAGCCTTATCAGCACACTCCACCAGCTTGATCATCTGGTTCATGCAAAAAACAGACGCTCAAGCCTGCACATTTAGGCGTCCTTTCAGGGATGGAAATTGTGAATGATGATGGAGGGAAGCCTTGCCCTGAGACAGGCTCAGAACAACCACCTAGGACACAAGGCTCACAGCACTCCAGTTTTAAATGGACCCAGAAGGAAGAGGGACACGTGTCTTAAAATGCCCACTAGCACTTTGGGAAGACACCGGTTCTGTTTCAGGCCTTACTATTCTTAGCAGAGCAGCCTCTTCAAAAACTGTGTTTTTCCTGCTCAGAGATGGTATCACAGGGTGATGTGAAACTATTAACAACCACTGTCCCTGAAACATGAACGAGTGCAAAGAGCTTGTCTTGCTACTCTACAGAGTTCCTGCAGCAGCTGTGCTGAAGAAACAGGTGAGAAGAGCAGGAATGCTTGCAGATTGCCTTGTCACCAGTGAGTTCAGACAAAGCTGGAGGTGGCCACTTGTGTTCCCAACTAAACCCAAGGGTCAGTGAGAGTGGCTGGGGCACCCCAGCTCTGCATCTAGAGGCCTCTTATCCACACAAAGACATGGCTCTAACATCTCATTATCCTCTCTATACTGCAACAGAAAATCAGTCACAAAATGAGCAGACCCTGGCGTGGGCTAGTATTGTATCACAGAAGAAGAGGATACTTTCTGACTGGGAAAGGAAACACAGAAAATAATAATAATAAAAGACTTCACTCTTATGGAACAACTCTCTTTTCAGTAGCCCACTATCCAGGCTTTCCTTCTGCCTCCCAGCTCCATTTTTTTTCTGCTCCATTTTTCACATAACACAGTATGCAAATAACAGAAATTGTTCCGTATCTCTAGCTAACATTTGGTATACAATGCATTCCTATTTAAGTCATTGGGAATGTCATTAGGATAATAACTAACTAGGCAGTGAAAATTTTTCTTCTCCCTCTATTCAGTCCTCTGTGCTGCTGCAGAAGTAGAGAATGTTAATTATCTTTAACAAAAGGTAAAAATCTAGGGAACATTAAAAAAAAAAAAAAGGCTTAAATTAGCATATTCTACATATTAATTCTTGCATACTAGTAAATTAATTTTAACTTTGCAAATGTAGCACGCTTAACCCCAAATACCTGTACTTAAAAATCCTAGGAAAGTGCTGCGCTGAGAGGTAGACCTATTTATAAACCATCGATGAATATAAAGCACTAACTGCACTTCATCTTCGGCACACAGCTTTGTTCCTCTCCATGTCATAGGAATCTGGGAGATACTGCAGGATAAGGGGCAGAGGTTATATCTGTATAAAGACAGATCTACTGAAGTTAAGGGCGAGGCTTAAGAAAACATGGATAGTGCACAAGCACTGAGAGTGAACAGTGTCCATTATCCTCTCCATCCCTGCGGACTAAGGTTAATGGAAGGAAAGCTTACTTCCACACACCTTAAATACGGTCTGAATTTGTTTCCGTCAGGAAAGTGAAGCTTTGATAAAGTTACTACCAGTTGTTGAGCATGCTGAAGGAATTTACTTCCCTCTGATCTCAGCACATCCGACATCCTCTTTCTAATTCTGGCTTTAATTATGAGTGGTAAAATCCATGATGGTTATTTAACAATGCTAGGGACTGACTTAGCTCAATTCACTTATGTCACGTTGGGACTTATAACAACCTAGCTGGGATTTTGCATATTCCTATTTTCATTCTCATGCAACACTGGATACTCTAGCACAGATGGTTCATCTTCACAATACTGTAATTGAATGTGCATTATCTCAGATGTTTTGGCAGTTCTGGATGGTCTGAGGAGGTTGGCTGGGAAAAAACAGTCAGGCTGGTACAATATTGTGATGAAAAGGAAGCAATTATGATATTTATTTCTGAAATATTTTGCAGCAAGTAACGAATCTATCTTAATTCGTGTGCAAGTGCAGATTTTTCTCACTGAAAAAAATACAGTGCAGAAAAAAAAAATCACAAACTAACCAAAACAACAGCAACAATAAGATCAACAACAACAAAAAAGCAAGCCATATATATGTGTCTGTATCTAACAAGCTGAAAACCTTTCCTTTGGGAAAATGCTGTCTCTTCTTACTACAACAGAGTAACATGTAATGGAACGTAACAATTCTGAAGAGAAGCTGGGCCTAGAGGTTATGTGTAAGCAGTCTGCATCCATCTAACTTGGATCTAATAAAAATTTAAATTGCACTTCTATCCTATTTTAAGGTCAAACAGAATAAAAAGCAGGGTGGGCAGCAGGTTAAGGGAGGTGATTCTGCTCTCTGCTCTAACAAAAACCTACCTGGAGTGCTGCATTCAGCTCTGGAGACCCATCACAAGAAGGACATGGAACCATTGGAGTGAGTCCAGAGGAGGGCCACGAATATCATCAAAGGGCTGGAGCATCTCTCTTACCAAGACAGGCTGAGGGAGTTGGGGTTCATCAGCCTGGAGAAGAGAAGACTCTGAGGAGCCAGAGTCTGAGAAGACTCTGGGAAGCCTTACAGAGGCTTTTCAATGCACAAAGGGGGTTCTTTACCAGGTCATGTAGCAATAGGACAAGGAACAATTTTAACCTAAAGGAGAGTAGATTTCAATTATATAAAAGGAAAAAAATGTTTACTATGAGGTTGGTGAGTCACTAGTACAGGTTGCCCAGAGAAGCTGTGAATGTCCCATCCCTGGAAGTGTTCAAGGCCAGGCTGGATGGGGCTTTGAGCAACATGGTCTGGTGGAAGGTGTCCCTGCCAATGGAGGGGGGGGAGGGTAGAACTGGATGGTCTTTAAAGCCCCTTCCAACCCAAAACATTCTTTAAAGTTTTAAATAAACGATTATGCGATGGCAGCTTAAATATAAGTACAGTGGCAGAGAAGTATCAAGGAGAAGAGATTGTAACCATCACTGCAAGATTCTTCATTGTAAATTTGCATCATTGGAAGCTATATTCTAATATATTCCTGATTAATACATGCTAGCACACACCAATGAGACTGAGAATCTCTTGTTAACAGACTCCCAGTACAAGGCAAAGAAGTAGTGATCAATCTAGCTATAATGAAGATGCAGCACAAAAATTATTGTGAATTTGAACTAATTCTCAGGGAGTATTTTATATTCCTAAATACACTAATTTAAAACAAAAACAAAAACAAAAAAAAAAATTTGGCTGTGAGGAGGCAGCAATTTCCACTACTATCTTAACAATATTACTGCAATTCATTCAGGGTATTGGGAGATATTTGCAGTCTATTTTGTTTGTAGAAAATCACAGCTTGCTTTGAACTCACTTGAACTGATATGAACGAAGGTTAACAAAAGAAAGTGTGTGAAAAATCAAAGGTCCACATATTAGCAATTTTTGAAACTGGGACCTGTTATTTTGCTGTACTAAAGAGATGTTTAAATGACCCATATTGCATGGTTGTTCTGT
Source organism: Anas acuta (assembly GCF_963932015.1). Classification (NCBI taxonomy): domain Eukaryota; kingdom Metazoa; phylum Chordata; class Aves; order Anseriformes; family Anatidae; genus Anas; species Anas acuta. The sequence goes on from NC_088979.1 coordinate 99,945,749, forward strand.
AAGCCTGTCTGGCAAGAGCCAAGTAAACATAAGTCGATTTAAAAAGACAACAAAACAGAAGTACTCCGATAGATATGTTTGTTCCAGTAAAATTGGCAGGTCAAGTTAATCATTTAACCTTTTTATCAGGGCTTCCTGCAAGCTCAGTAGCAGCTGACTGTGTAGAAGAGGCCTAATCCTTGTTACCAGAGAAGCTGTGGGTAGTGCTTTGCTGGCACCATCACTGCTGACCAACTGTGACATGGCCATGCTCCCCAGCCACAGAAATTGCTGGTGAAGGGGCTTGAGAGACTCATCACCTGCCTTCTCACAGCGAGGCACTGCTCCTGTGCCCTTTGACAACCTCTGTGTATACTTATTGCAGTCTTAGACCACACCCACAAAAATTCACAGAAAGTAAACATTTGCAAAGCCTGGCAGCCCACCATCAAGTTCTCTCTCAGTACTCCAGACAAACTGGGCATACCTGTCAGAGGCAGCAGTATCTCAGAAAAAAAACAAATACCATCAAAAACTTCTAATGATGCACTGTACTCTGTGGCCCAGCATGCTTCTGTCATTGCCTACTCTTTCAGCTAAATTACTGAAGTAAAACATACAAATTAAGATTCAAACATAACCTTTTGCTTGACTGACAGTCTTCTGAAGTCTAAGGCATGGAGCTGCTACGAGGATATAGTAAGGCCTGGAAGTGACGTGATGCAGCCATGAATGAATACAGCCGTGAATGGTCCATCAGTCCAAGAAATGGTCTGTGCAGTGAGAGAGGGAGAAAAAAGCAACAGCACACTTCTCCTGTTTGTCTTTTTTAAGATTCAAGTTTGCCAGAGAAAAGCTTACATAGAGGAATAATTATCCAGTTACACAAATTGAGCTTAATCCATCTGCAAGGCTACTCTAAAAACATCCATAAAAAGAAAAGACACAGGGAACATAATTAATCTGGTCTGCAAAAATTTCACCTCAGGCAGGGCTTTACAGCACACCTAGATGCTCCATGGTTGTCAGTAGAATTAGAGAAATAAAGCCTGAGAGGAAGGAAACGAATTGCTTACAAAACAAGGAAAATGCTTCAGTCTTAATTATGTGTTCAGTAATATATGATAGGCTAACACTAAGCAGGTCAGAAGACCAAAGGACTATCTGGGAAAACAAACAAACAAACAAACAAAAACAACAAAACAGAACAAACAACTCCACAAAGAGAAGCTTAGTTTAGCAGAAATAGTCAATTACATCATTGTTAACCAAGGCTAAAAACTGGAAGAGGTGTAAATTCAGGGTTTACTCTCCTTTGTTTCTCATTTGAAACCTATTTCTAATGTCACCCTACAGGCCTGTCAGTTTTCACCAGCATAACAAGGTAAGGCAGGACCAGGACTTCACTGAGAATTTGAGATGGCCACCACCACCGTGCACACTGAGGAAGACCGTAACCACAACACTGAGGAAGACCACTGAGGAAGACCAAAGCCATTTCCTGCAAAGCAGGAAATATATCAACTATGTGAAAACCTCCCATTACCAGTCAAAACTAGCAATGGAGTGACAAGATATATCCAAAAACTTATGAAGAATTGGGAAAACCCTACTCTAATCACCATCTAGTTATCAGATCAGGAAGTCTACACACATCCCCAAAAAACCTTTTGCATAGGCATCTGTCCACCCCTCAACACAGCAGCACAAATTAGGGATTGTTATCGTATATATGTTATGTTATGTGTAATAAATGACTAAGACCCAAATAGGGTTACAATCAAAGTTTACAATTTATTAAACGAATAGAGGTAAGCAAACAGCGCTGGGTGCGGCGGGAGTCTCTGCTCCACCGAGACGCACACAAGTTACATCAGACCACTGGTTTCTATGCTCCTAGGTTAATGCATATTCATCACCACTTTTGGAAAATGAAGGGTTATTATAATTAGTTACCCAGGACCTGAACCATCCCATGGATGCATGCGTATCAGTCTCTGGTGGTTCTCTGGGGGTCACTCATACTGAACGTTCGTAGTCTTCCTCTCAGGCTTTGTCCTTCGGTTGTTCTTCAGCTTCCCCCCTCTCCTTATTTAGTAGTCTCTGGGACAGATGTCAGAAAGTTGTGTCTCATGCAATAGTCAGCAATTGTCTCAAAAAACTTCCCCCTATTCTCTTATCTCTCAGACCCGAGTCTCAAGGTTTACCCTTCAAACCCTCTATCAACACAAACTGCTTGACCATTCTTTTGCAAGATACAAGAACTATATACACTGACCACTCTGTTTCTCTTGGACTTGTGGTTATTCATACAAGGGTATGTAAGACAGAAGGTCACATTTCATTATGAGGCCCTAGCATTGTTCCACATTGACACGAATCAGACAAACATATTTCACATTATGGTATATATGCAATATTTCACTCTTCTGCCAGTGAGCATGAGAGATCTCTTTTTATCACTTGCTTTTCAATACTTTAAAAAAAAAAAAATCTGCCACCAAATGAGTTATGTTGGTTTCAATAATCTTCTCCTATCTTTTATTCTCATTTCTCTTACTAACCTTCTAAGAATACATTCCTTGCCTAACTCTACATCATATTACTGAAGTCTTTCTGCTCATCTCCTCACTCAACCTACTCCTCCTCAGAATGAAATGTGATTAAAAAGTATTAAACATATTTATTGTCCCAGTACTGATTTTTTTTTTTTTTGGTGATTTATGATGTTAGCTTTCCCTCCTTCCCTCTCCCATTTCCTGTGTTGACCATGGACTTTTTGAGGTTAGAACTATGGTTGCTCACCACCTCAGCTTGCTTGGTACTCTTAAGATACTGCAGAAATGCCAATAAACACTAAGCCTGTCCATTACAGTCACTCCAACAATAACACATTTTCTTAAAAACAAAAGAGAAAGCTTTAAAAACAGCAAAACATACCTACCTCCAGAAAAGAGAACTTGCAAACACCAGCTATTTGCAAAATCACCACATATGGCCTGCTTTGATTTAACCCCTTTGAAGCTTGAGTGGCATCCTCTAAAGGGCCTACCTACCAAGAAGAAAAAAAAATCCTAGAAGAGGTTAATTCTGCAATTACAGGTAGTTAAGGATGTTTTCAGTACAAATGTGTTTGGAAATACTGCTACTAAGTTAGTGTTTTCATTTGTTGTCTGTTATGTTACTTCATTTTTTCTAGGGAAAGCTAGATGTTCTGCTATAGGGAAGAAATTGTCTATATACATGTATTGTCTATATAATTATAGACATATTAAAATATAATATTATATGTCTAATATAATAATAATATAATATTATATGTCTATATAAGCCAAACTGTAATTTCATTTTCACGTATAAATAACTGACTGCACTGCAGAACTGTCATGGTCATGTTATACATCTCAGCATAATCAGTCAAGATAACGTGTTCTTGGAGCTGGACATAAACATTCAGTTTTTCACAATTGGATAAAGAATTCAGAATTAATTTGGTCAGAGATAACAGCATCACAATCACTGGTAATGGGTCTGTGCTGTCTGACCTGGCACTGGAGCACTGTACAAAGAAAATGTGCTCTGCCCAAGACTGGGTTAATGCCCTCATCCTCAAGTAGTAGCAACAACTTCGGTACTCACCAAGTGATCAGTAAAATTTGTATTGCAAGAAGTGAACACTTTAACGTGTTCAAATGCAGGCATACAAACACTGTGTGAAGTTGCAGCAAGGCTTCTCTGCCATGAGACCAAATAAAACCCACATTTAATCTAAGGTTTAAATCTTGTAAACAGTTTGTGCTTGTTCTTATATTTATTGCACGTAGTCTCACTGAAATCAGTAAGATAAATGGGTCCATAAATCTTCAGCACCAAACAGACAAGGAGAGGAAAAGAAACATTACTCTCTCCTGGCACTTGATTTGCTCAGCCCAAGCAGCCAGTTCCTGGAGTGCAAATGGCACCTTCTGAACGCCAGTCCCGGGCTTTGCCTGCCTCCCTGGCAGCTTTCTGCTCTTCCACTGAAGACAATTCTGAGCTATGTGGAGCTTATGCAAAGGACCTAGTGCAAAATATAACAAGATTCATCTGGTAAAACAGATTAATCTACTTAGAGTACTATACTTTTATCAACCGAGAAATAAAGATTGACCTAAATTATCTGAGCAACATCTTACTACTTTAAAATGTTGGCAATTGACAGTTACACAATTCTCATCTCCAAAATATATATTTTTTTTCCTTCTAAGTCTTTAACCCCAAGGGTACATAAACTTCCTACCTGCCTGTGAACTTCCACTCAACTTCCCAGGCCCTGAGGATGCAGCCATCTCTGACCACCCTCTGGTTTCCCCCACCTGCCCTGGCCCAGGCCCAGGTCCCCACAGCAGTCCTTGGACCACCAGCCCCTGCCCCGCTGAGGCCACAGCAGGGCCAGGCTCCAGCTCCCCACAGCCCTGCCCTGGGCATGTCCAGTTTCAAGCTGACCACTGCCCCAGGGAGGTGCCTGGTGCTGAGGCTGCCCCTGTGCCCTTGGTGCCCCACTGCAGGCTAGGCCATGGGACAGGACCTGCCTCCAGGCCCTGGTGCCCCAGTCCCAGGGATCTGCCAGCCCTTATAGCACCTTCACAGGGTTATCTTTCAATATCAGAGAAATCCAATACTAACTTTTAAATTCTTTTTTTTTTTTTTTTTTTTTTTGCATTAGTGGTGCTAGCAGTAAATTCATCAGTAAGTGATGGATTGCTTTCAATGACTCTTATGTCTCTTCATTACTGCTTCCCTGACGTGCCCTTATCCAGGCGATACCGAGTGGGATCCACATCAGTTCCAGACTGACAATCAAGCTCACAGGAAATAATCAAACACTTGGTTACAGTTGCAGCATTTTTAGGTCCCCATCCTTCAGCACAAGCCAACAACAGAGATCCTTCAGATGGTCATAGTGTGTTTCAGCTTAAGGGGTTTATGTTGTCTTGTTGAAGAATATAGTTGACAGTATACATGGCAGTGATATTACAGCTGTATATTATGTCACCAGGTTATGCAAGTGGTGTTTATTTGTTTTCCTTCACTCACAGACACAAAATCATATTTTACAGATGGAATATCTTTAATTTTCAAAAGAGACTACTTTCCACTAAATATATACTTTATACATACAAGGACAGAACAAAACACTGCAGCAGGGCACGTCATGAATACCAAGAAGTCATAAGCATTGCTCCAGTGTAACAATTAACACTTGCATCCCACTAGGGTATGGCTTCATTACAAAGCTCCTCTAAAATGAAAAGCTTTGCATAGGAAACCACATAATATACATCATCAGTTTCATTCTGCCCTACTTGATAGTTTAAATTGCATTGCAAGTGAACTTTTTATTAAACTTACAGTACACTATGTGCAAAAAGTCATTACATTTCACATATATTATTTTTAAAGATATCAGTAATTCTCAAATCTATTTGAAAGCAATTGTTTCAAAAACTTTTTTTTTTTTTTTTTTACTTGTTTTGGAAAGTGTCTCAGAAGTCCATAGCATGTTTTGAGTGGTTAAAGATGATTTAGCCCTTCAGATATAAATAAATGATAAATTTCATCCCCCCATGATAAAATTGTGCCAAAGTAAAATTTGTTCATTATGTCCTGAACTAGGACAACAAAACTGCTTTTTTTTTCCATTTGAAAATAATGAGATATAATTTGTCCATCGTTAGTTGGACTAAGAGATGGACTTTGCTTAATAGAAAAAAAAAAAAACTCGTCTTTAAATCAAAACTTTTTGTTCATCTTCTCATTAGAGTGCATGAACGGATTTTAAAAATTCACTGCCTGACCTGATCAATCTACTGCCGTATGTATTTTATACTGCTTTTCCAGTAACACTGTTGACAATATTTTATATTGGTACTGATTGTGAAAGAAATTAATTGCTGAAATTTAAATTTTACACTTTTTTTTTTTTGGTAACGTTTAATAAATGACTAAGGAAGTTTAAACCACATCCTCAAGCATAAGCATTTTCCACATAGCAATGAGCTTACAGATATAGTTTATCGTGCTCTGCCAGGGCCCAAATGAGAAAACTAGCTATCTTTTGCTTAGCCAAGAATACAAGGCGTGACACATTTTTTTCCATTTTGTTATTTTCTTTGGTGCAGTGTTATCTGTGTCTAGGTTATTAACAATGACATGGGTAAGTAAATTGTCTTTATCAGGGTATCTGAAAACACTTTTAAATATTTTTTCTTGTATTTTGAGTAGCAAGTCTGAAATATACCAGTGCAGGATGTATAGCATCAAGGCTGAATTAAAAAAAAAAAAAAAAAAAAAAAAAAGTTGATTGTTTCTGAAGGTGTCAGATATTATCTTTGTATAATTAGTCATTCACAATAGTTGTATTTACCATTCATCTGTAAATTAAAGGGGGATCTATCTTGCCATCAGTGCACTGAGCAGATAACTATTGAGATGCCTGAACTGAATTTATGCACCATTTGATGAAATCTGTTTTTTTCTGAGCAAGGCACATACCTAAACACAAAAATAAATAAATAAATAAAAACTTTCAGTGGCACACTGATGTTAACTAAAATCAATTCTCTCAGGCTGAGTTTTTCAATACAACATGGAGACCATTCTGCCAGCTGTTGATGTTGTCACTCACACTTAAGGAAGCACACAGCTAAGACATATGTTTATACCAGAGCTTAAGGAATGAAGAAGGTAAAGCTATGAGGACACTGTTGTGCAAAACTTTTCCTCCTATGTATGGCCCCCTCAATCCTTTGGCTCATATAGTTAGTTAGAGCTTAGGTTGCATTCAGAAAGCTGAAACTTAGGCACTAATACACAATCTAGCAAGTTTCTTTGGGAATTTAGAATTTCAGCACTAGCAAAACAGAGGGCATGACTGCTGCTCTGCCAATTCAGAAAAGTGGCTAAACAGTACTGTCTGGAACGTGCTTCACTCATCCTCTATCTCTGATGGATACAAATCAACAATGAAATAAAAGCCCACTTCATGGCAGACTATGCCCAGCCTGTTATGACCTGGCACTGCTGACATAATTACAAACCTTTTGGAAGGCTCAAACTTTGGCAGAGCAAGTTAGCTTTTGATGACAACATCTTTTTTCTAGGATATACTAAATACCTTTAAAATGTTGCACTTATTCTTTGGGAAAAGAATTTTCTTAGCCTCAAACGCTGCTGGAGACTCAGGATGTTACAATAATAGTTTTTAATAACAATGATGTATTATGACAGAAAAGAGAATAATAAATTGCATATCTGCTTGAGTATTATTCAGCACTTCTATAATGGGGGGAAAATAAATAATTTATATGCTTTTTGGCAATAATTCTCCTAATGAATCAGACATCCTTGACAGAAAGACACTTAGCAAAAAGAAATATAAACTACAACACTTCATTAAAGTAAAAGTATCTTTACTATTAATATACAAATGGTGAAGAGTGACAAATAATTGATATACTTTAAGCCATACTTTCAATGTCTTTCATAAATACAAAACCATCATCTGCGATATTACTTCTTTTTACAGTATAGAGATATATATATATACACAGCATTTCATAGGGACATAAGGTTTTGAAACAATAAACAAACTAGCTCCGGTGGTAGCTAACTTATCAATATGTAATTCAGGTGGTATATATCGCAAGTGGGCTGTTAACAACATGTAGAATAACAAAAACAATATATGGTATGCTTTAGCTTATACTGTACACAGCATACAAATACATGCTGAGTGCTCATTGTAGCAGGAAAGCTTTTTTTTTTTTTTAATCTTGTCAAAATTCTTTGCTCAAAATTCTTTGTGAGAACTTTACACCATGAGCAAAGAAATTTATCTTCATGGGGAATCTGATTGCTTTATATGTCTGTCACCAACCTGTAGAGACCCCAAGGGCTTCTTTCCTCTTTTCTGAACCCTACATTTTAGATTTAAAAATGCAGCCTACTTACACAGCAGACCTGAAGGATGCAGTAGGACTGCATCCCATTCTCTAGTTACACTGCCCATTCTCTAGTTCTCACAGTCTGCAGCAGCTTCTCTTCTTTTAGTAGCTCCCCACTTTCCTTTCCCCACTACTAACTATAGGATCTCCCAGTTTTTGAGCACTCTCACAGCTCACTCTCTTGCACCTGTTCTCTCTTTGGTAGCTTTCCTTAATTCTGCCAGCACTGCAGCTGGTCATCTTGCCCACTCCCAATCTCACCTGTGACGTAAAACTGCCAATATAAATTTGGCAATAAATATCTATTTAATTTCTCTGGGCTAAAAATGGCCAATATTCAAGTTTGAAAGTCAAACATCATGAAGTTCACAATGCCTGTTAAGAGGAGAGGGAGACAAGTAAACTGTGACTTCTCAGAACCTGGTCCAAAGTCAAATTTTTAGTAGAAAGGTTTCTTTCTGGTTCAGGTTCAAATGAAATGATTTAAGAACACATTTACATGTTGAGTAGAAATATTGAAGATCACTTAAAGTTTAGTGAGTGTTTTCCCCTACCACTACAGCGCTGCTGTCAAGTGGATTGGGTACTCCAGGAAATGATACGAAAAAAACTGAAAAAGGGGATAGAACCATTTTTTTTTTTTTAAATCATTTAACTATGGTAGCTTTGCATGGATCAGCACAACTATCTGAAGTTAAACAAACTGATTTAAGAAGAGACAATACTTCCTAGAATGTTTTCATCTTTACCTAAAGTATTGCAACCACAGTGAATTAATTAGAGGGATGTTTTACTTAATTCTGGGCACATACTAATGTATGGGATAAAACCATGATCAGATATCTTTATCCATGCTTTCTGATCACTGCAAACTCCTGATAGACAAGCCTTCCCTGTGCAAAATGTTAGCAGGAGCCTATCAAGACATTTAAATTCCACTCACACCAAGGTGTCTGCTCACAAAGGTGATGTGATGGGATGAGGACATGTGGAGCCTCACTGAGATGAGGAGATGAAATTCAGGCCCCACTGAAATAAGTTTTTGTCCTAAACCCCAGTGAGACTTGGGCTCTTCTGGGGCCCTTCTTGTAGCATTATCTGCACCCCTCCATAAATTAACTGGACTAAGTAGGGTCTTGACATTTTCAGTCAAATTTTGTTGGAGGCTCTTTAATCGGGAGTAAATATCACCCAGCAGACACAACATTACTCAACGAAGATATTATTACTTCCTATGACAGTTTACACAGAGATGGTGAGGCCATAAATGGCTGCAAAACAAATATTCACTGCAGTTTTACTCCAGAGGTAAAATGGTGGGAAGATGTTCCTCATCATCTTCCAGATTTGAGCAAAGATGTTAATATTTGAGGTCTAACTGCCTAAATAGAACTAAGGAGACTTTCTATCTGACTTGTCAACTTCAAAACACCCCTACTTACTCTCCATGTGCTCCATCTACTTGAATATTTTCAGCAGTAACACACCCATATAAAACCCTCACTACAATTGTGATCTCAATAGTAAATTTTGTGTTTAAAATATTTACGTGAATTGCAAATATTATCTCCAGTTTACTTTAGATGAGTATTTGAGCATATCTGAGCAGAAAAGTATGTCATGATAAAGCTTTCAAATACTTTAAATAGGCTTTGTAGACAAATTATTGAAGATTTTTTTTCTTTAATAAAGTAGAGTGGCATGCTATCAAAAGGCACAAATACATTTCCATTATCTGGTCTAGGAAACAGAAAAAATGGTGTGATTATTATACTACAGTTTAATGATTGGCACTTAAATAAATAATTACCATCATAAAAAGAAAGCCACTTTTTTGGATGAACATCAATGCAGAGGCTGAAGACAGCAGGTGGAATTTACTATACCACGGACTGCTGTCAAACAGCCTTTGTATATGACTGTCACTGTGTAAATACGTTGTATATATCTATGAAGAGATATGTCAACCCAATCCTGCAAGCTTTTACGTGAAAGGACATCCTCCTGCTCACACTGACCCCACTGGTGCCAGTAGGGTTACATGCGAGTAGTGGGTTCAGCCACACAAAACTTCTTGCAAGACTGAGGCCTAAATAAATTAAACTTTGTCACATTATAATGCTAGGCATTAGCATCACCAGAATCATAAATATTTCTGCAACCACAAAACAACCGAAAAACAAAACAACAAAAGCAACCAGAAAAAGAAACAAATACCATATAAGTAAAAACTAAACTAAACTAAAATAGGAAAGAAAACCAGAACAAAAAACAAGAACTCTCCATAGTACATCTGTATACTAAATTGTAAAACATTAATTTTTTATTGTTTTGTTACTATTGTGGTAAATCAGAATGTATTTTTACTACTACTAATAATAATAATAAGATTTAAGTCATTTTGCTTAATTTTACTCCTTATTTTTTGTTGAATGGATTGTCACTGCCACATTCCATTTTGTCCATAGTTTCAATAGCTCCCTCCCATGCTTCTCCCTGGAGTATGTTAGTATAACCATTCAGATTACTTTTAAAAGTAGTTATATTCTGCCAACTCTTCTGACATTTCATACTAACACTTAAAATTACTTTTAGACAGTAAAAGTGACACTTATACAGATACCTTTTTTTTTTTTCTTTTCTTTTTAGTCTAGATTAGGAAAAAATAAAGAAATGATGTTACTCCAGTTCTACACATACCTTACAAATTACTATGCACTGTCCCTCATTTGGAAATACTTGCAAATATCAGTGTTTTTGAGCATCCTGTTATAGTTATAGTTTGGCTTTCTTCATAAAAAGCCATCTTTCTTTTCATCATAGTCAAAACACAAGAGATAACATATTAGTCCACAGATGAAAAGGCATTCTTGGAGCAGTATGCCAATAATTTTGAACTGTTAAATTCTCAGCCTAATTGGCAATAGACATTACAGCAGGAAGAAAATAAATATATTGTAATCCAATATACTGGGAACTGCTTCTGCTTCCCTTATTGGGATAATTTTGCTGTATATTTAACTTGTGAAGAGTAGGACAGGAGTATTAATACTAAATGTGCTGAAGAGACCTTTTAAATCTTCTAATCCTTTCACATTATAATTAGAAGCCATATATTTAAAAATAATAATAAAAATAATAAACAACTCCCCCCTCCAAAAAACAAAACAAAACAAACAAACAAACAAAAAAAACCACCACCACTGACCAACCTATAGATGTTAGGCCATGAAAGTCTTTTGTATAAGTCTGAAGAAAAAGGACTAAAATTGAAAATACAACTACAGTTGAGCCTAGAAAGGATTAGCCCTGCCCACAGGAACCGTGCTGGCTTCAGAAAAAGCACTGTTTGTCTAATGAACCTTGACTCATGTGAGTATGTACAGCATCACCTAAACTTGTTTTGACAGATAGAAGAGGAAAGAAGGTCTCCTACCTTCATCCTCACCTTGGTAAAAATACTGCATGAGATGATGTGGGTTCAAGCCACACCATCTGCATTCAACTACTTCAATATTCCAGGTCCCTTCCTTGCATGTCAATGGAGGGAGAAAGCCCAGTTGCATATACATACTTTGTAGAAAGAATATATATTCACATACATAAACGAGACAACCATTTTTCTTAATTATTGATTAGGGGACAGTCCTGCTCATTGTGTACTTACTCAGAAAGAAACAGGACAGAAATTTAACAGGCAAGGAGCTACTTGGTAATACTGCCTGCACAGTTCATAGTAGCAACAATGAGACCATAAGGGAGTATATTCATCTTTCTTTCATCCAGAAGTAGTGCCTTAGCATTGAAAGAGACCTCTTTGCAGCAGTTTTAAATGGTTCTCTTTCATGACTTTCATCCTACATTGCTGTTACCCATTCTTTTCACTTTGTTTTTTGTGGGAACTTGGCCTCTTATCCTAGCCACACCAGCATTATACCTCTGTCTTCAATACTTGGTTCATTGTATCTTTTTTTCCCAAAGCAAGGAAAAGTTGGGAAAAAAAAATATTAGTTGGGATTGAAAAATAAGAAAGATACATAAATTAACTATGTCCTCATTAACTCTTTCAAAAGCACTAATGATTGGGTTAACAAGAAGGTTAACCTGTCATTTTCCCCAAATTTAAAGACATTCTTTTACTTTTCAATTTTGGCTTTGCTGCACAGAAGTCAAACACTTTGCCATTACTACAAAATATCAGCAAAGAGTTGATAACATTCTTTGTGAAATTAGGCAGTTTACGTACTGCAAATATGAGATAAATTTAGATATAGCATGGAGAAGACATAATTTGCCGAGTAAGGCTACAGTTAAACCTCATGACTTAGATGTGGAGAATCCAAAAAGTACTCTACAATTTAATCCCACCAAGTAAAATTTTCTACTCTAGTATCCTATATGATTTATCTACTCTTTCCAAAGCAAGAATTTGAACAATTTGGTAGGTGTGGATACACTGTGCTGAAATGGAAACAAAATGTATTACTCATATTAGTGACACCATTAAATCAATAATAATAAGAATGAATTTTTCATCAAATAAATTAGCCAAATTTTCAAGTAGTGCATATTAGCCTGAATAATAAAAAAAGATTATCTTAAAGAGTGCTTGACAGGGAAAAAAAATATATATTTGGCCTCATACAAGATGTTACTCATTAAAAATTTAAAATGTTACTAACCATTTAGCCAAAGTCCTTCTTACCATCTGTTCTTTTGTTTCTTGATATGACAAAAGATATGAAATCATAACGTAAGAAGTGCTTCTTTAATAAGCTCAAGTTTAAATATTTCACATACTGGTTTGTGGTGAAAATATATCTACTACCATAAAATACAGTTTATCCCTTGATTAAATGGTTGTAACTAAAAGAAGAATGAATACTGTATAATAAATACATTGGGGAAACTAATGTGAGCTTGTGTTATAAGGTTTCATTTGAAGCCACAAGTTACCAAAAACGAGTTTACTTTTTGCACATTTCCTGCATTCCAGTTTACATACAACCTTCCAAACATTAATATAGAAAACTGGACATTCTGAAAATCTTGGGGCCTTTCAGAATTATGCTCACATAGTTAGGATGAGACCAATATACTTCCACAAAATTCAGCCATTTTGTTTTAAATCTGTACATCATGGTTGTCATTTTTTTGCTATTGTACTAGAAAACCCAGGTGAAACTGCAGGTGTAGCTGGCTCTGTGCTGTTGAAGACGGTCTGGTTTTTATTTTGTTTTGTTTCAAGTGATATTCACAGCTTGAATGACTACTGAGTGTCTGCCAGTGCCAAGGTCTTAAATATTGTACTGAGACTTCTTTTTTTTTTAAAGGCAACCTAAACTTTTGCTTTATTATAAATGGAAACAAATACAATAATAGATGGCACTTTATGTATGTAGCTCGCACTGTAAGATCCAGAGGCCTGATGTGTGGTTAGGGGTGCTTTGCAAAGTATTCTTCTAAATAGACATACTTTTTTCATATAATAAATTACAGTTCTTATTCTGAAGATTTTTCAAATGTATACCATGGGACTTGGTGTCAGCAAACCTACATACTAAAACCATTAACAAAACAAAACAAAAAAATAGAAAGGAACTGTAGACAGAAACTGTTTCATCATATGTACACATGTACTAACTATTCCAAGCTTAAGTTTCCCAAGAAATTAAGGTCAGCTGTAAAGTTTTGGTCATGGGGTTGCTTCAATCCAAATGTATTATCCAGATAGCTGTAGTTTATCTTTCTATGCTTTGCTATCATCTTCTTTTGACTGGATGATGTCATTAGCAACTTTGATTTCTATGGTTTCTGGATTTAAAGCTTCTTTTCCATTTTCTTCCTTTAGTGGCAGCTTCCTATCAGAAGAAAGGAGAAATCATGGTAGTTACAAAACACAACACATCATCTGGAATTTAAGTCTACAGTATGTACATTGTTAATACAGCCCATAGTGTTTATAAAAACATACTTAACTGAAATAATTTACAATTGCTTTGAGTATTAGTGTTCTTATTCTCAAAATAATACATATCAATTCTTTCCAGAATTCTGTAAAGACAGAAAAATCTAAACGGCATATGATAAGCACATTGTTGCTGCCCAAAATAGTTTCTTCAATATGACAGAAGAAATAATAGAATGCCAAATAGCCAGCTTCTATAATTCTGTGAACGTGACCCTGAGCTATGTGTTCGTTAAGGTACTGCTAAACACACAAAGTCAAGTCTTTCGTGGAATCTAGATTTATTTATTTTTTTGTCTGTTTCCAACTGTAAATGCAGTTGCATATGAAAGAAGACATCCACCATTGGCTATGCCAAGACACAGGTAAGGGAAATAATGTTTTCTAGCTCAAGGAGGTAATGGAGGTTATTCTTTACAAACTTCTACAATTTATTTTCACTAGGTCAAAGAAGCAAAGTGCTTTACTAAGTTACAACTTTTTTAAGACTAAGTTTGTGAGAAATGGCACAATAAGAAGCTGTCCACTTACATTCATCCCTGAGATAAAAGCTGTTCATGTTTGAATGCATGAAGACTTTCAGATAGTATTTTAATTTCAGAAACGGTCTAAAGATTCCCTTTTTATTTTAAAACCCTAAATTCCAATGCCAAAAGAGTCCCCCACCCTTACTTTATAGGAAAGACAAAACACAGATTTCATTCTTGACTTCTTGAAAATCAGATTCCCTGCTACCAGTCAAAATGTATCTGTGAAAAATATGTATGGTTTAGGCAGATGTTCCTGTAATAATATCTCCTAGGCATAGTAGCTGTTAATCCTGATTCCAGTTTGGGTTTGCTTTCTGTTTTCTAACTAGGGAATAGTATGCATATGTCTTTTTTCATTCATAACAAATGTTATGAAAAATGTTTCGGTAATCTTCCACTGTGATTGCTTTGATGTCCCAAAGAGCACTATACTATTGCAAACCTGTCTGAGGAATCCCTTAGGAATGTCTTGTAATAACAATGTTTGATAACAATAAATAAAACAAAGCAATACCCAAACTCCCAGTCTTATATTTAGGCTGGCTGAAATGAACTAGTAAGTTGCTATTTATGAAGAGGTTAAACAGTAAGCATAACCTGTATCTAAGAAAAATCAAAGAGAAGACTAACTTGTTCTATTATAGTAAAATATGTAGGATGTGTATCAGCTGTCTGGCATTGAATACAGAGGGACTTTAGTAATTGTTTGTTTCACATGGCACAACCAAAGGAAACAGATTTCAGCCCACAACACGACACCTGAAAGAATGGTAACAGCAGAAATCTATTTTTAAAAAAGGATAAAACACTGTGGCAGAGGAAGCATGGCTTATGAGACACACCCGTGTTAAAGGCCTATGATGCAAAACAATCTGTTTTAAAAAATCACCATATTTAATTAAGTTTCATATAAAAGGAGAGTAATTTCTTCTAGGACAAAGAATAATGGCTTTAAACCAAGAGAGATAAGGAATAAATTGTTTACTATAAGGTTGGCGAGGCACTAGAACAGATTTGCCCAGAGAAGCTGTGGATGCCCTGGAAGCATTCAAGGCCAGGCTGGATGGGGCTTTGGGCAATCTGATCTAATGGGAGGTGTCCCGACCCATGGCTGGGAGGGTGGAACTGGATGGTCTTTTTAAGGTCCCTTCCAACCAAATCATTCCATGATTCTATGAAAGGGAGGGACTATTTACTCAAAGTAATAACTAGAAATTGACAGAATATTTTGTGTGTGAATTTAAATCAATTACTTTTGGAGAAGTAGATTAAGAGCATGTCACAAATAATTTATAAGTATTTGAAATAGGAAGATATTGCTAAAACCCTACTAAGGGTTTCAGATATTACTGAAATCCCTGTTTATGCAAACAGGGATTTTTTTTTAGTTTATGCAAACAGGGATTTTTAGTTTTCCTTTACATGCCAGCAAGAAGAGCAGTAAAGTGACCTAGAAGTAAACAAAAGGTTTATAGGTTTTCCTCATTAAAAATACCAAATTATTTGACCTTATTATTATTTTTAAACACTTTTGACTATGACAACATTTTTGCTGTTTTGAAACTTTCCTATCCCTTTGTTTAAAATATTAATTCATATTTAATCTCTATTATCTGATTCAATATTTTCCTGCTTTAATTAACTAAATCAAGTTTAAATGTTCAAATTACATCAGTTTTCTTACACCTAATTATTGTTTATCTATGCCTATTTGAAATATTTTTATTTTTTTTTATTTTTCAGCTGTGAAAACAGTAATTCTTTCAAATCTTAAAGCATTTTACAGTAAAAGCTTTTTGGAGGAAAAAAAGGACTGGCAAACTTTAATAGGTTCTTTTGTTTTTATCAGTCTCTGTCTGTTATCAATCAATAATAATATTTACTTCCCCTAACACTGCAAGTGGCCTAAAACTACAACACTCTGCTGACAGTACCGACACAAGGCTTTAACTAGAATATTTACTTCCCTGTTAGATGACTATTTTATAGGAAAATGACTCCAACCTATTCTGATACTAAAATTCACACAGATTCATTATTACTAAGTAAAACTCCATCAATACTAGAAATATAATATCAGACTAAGAATGTAATTATAGTACTGTGCTGCATGTGGCATTTTCATCATATTACAGAAATATAATAAGAAATGCACAGCTTAAATTGATTTTCTGATAGTATGATTAGAACTTGTTACTTTCAGGTAAAAATGCTTTTTGCTAATCTATCACAAATGGATTCCAAATATGGCTTTAACAGAATCACCTGAGTTAAAATAAATAAAGATTACTGAGTAATATGCTGAGTAATGTAACAAAAATATTCCACTATTGTAAAACAAAATAATCCTTTTATTAATTATTTAACAAAAATGCTTAAATTGCATTTAAATATCTGAGTATCATTATGTTATTATTCAAAGTGTCTTTGGGTGCATCAAGCATAGCATTGCTAGTTGGTCATGGGAAGTGACTGTCCTGTTCTGCTCTGTGTTGGCATGGCCTCACCTTGAGTACCGTGTGGGACAGCACACTGGGGACAGTGACAGGACCCGAGGGAACGGCATGGAGCTTGGACAGTGGAGGGTCAGGCTGGGTGTTAGGAAAAGGTTCTGCATCCAGAGGGTGGTCGGGCACTGGGACAGGCTCCCCAGGGCAGTGGTCATAGCAGTGAGCCTGCTGGAGTTCTAGGAGTGTTTGGACAGTGCTTTCAGACACATGGTCTGATTTTTGGGTAGACCTATGTGGAGCCAGGAGTTGGACTTCAAATGATTCTTGTAGGTTCCTTCCAACTCAGAATATTCTACCATTCTGTAAAGTAACATAGGGCCTGGATTTATGTTTCTTAATTGAAAAAAAAAAAAAAAAAAAAAAAAGTCTTCCTGAAAGTTAGGCACAGAGTTAGGCTGACTCTGTGGTCAAGAGACAGGTATCGCATAGACAGATCTCTTATCCTGAAATATTTTTCCTCAGATACATAGGACATTCCTGTCTCTCTCTATGAATACTTTCTGATTGACCCTTCAAACTCTTCCCTCCTACAAGCTAAGTTCTTTGCTCCATGATCCCTGCTGGTCATCTTTGCCCCTCCCTGGGGTATGACCTGGATGATAACCTGTTGTTCACAGTGTGCTTGTGTGTTACTCTCACCTAGAGACTTCTACCCTATTTCATCTTCCTTTCCTTCAGTGGCACCTCACCTGCAACTTATATTTCTTCTCTGTCTCATCTGTTATGACTAGTGTAAGCAGGTCTTGCAGTGCTCCCCCAGAACCAGTGTCCCTTCAGATGTCCTGCCTGCATGATGTTTTCTTGTTTCATCTTTGGTTTTGTAAGTGACACTGTCCTGAATCTTTAGCTAACCCATCTGACCACCATCCAGCTGCGCCTTGCACTGCTGCCTTTTGCCATTAATTGTCAGAGAAGAAATTGCCAAGAAAGAAAGAGTCATCATTATTAATATCTTTCAGCAGTCCTATTCTCCCAGGGACATGATACCCATCTAACTCCTAATCAGTTGTCCCAATGATTTAGCTATTTTTCCTGCCACCAGTGACTGATTATTTTCCCCCCATTAAAATAATAAAACATTTTTGATCTTAACTTTCTAGTATTTCACTCCTGACAGCTGTTCTAATGACTGGGAGAAATGGAAAGAAGCAAACTTAATTTTTCCTTGTATTGTGTCCCTTGGGAAATGCATCTTATGTATTTGCAAGATCTGGTTCAACAGTTAGTCTTGAAGATATTAAACAATTTGGCACTGGTACCTAAGCTGCTAACATATCCAAAACCCACCAGAGTTTGTAATGTTTATAGCTACATTACTATGACTTCTTAGATAACCAGGTTCTCTGTAGAACCCCTCAATACAAATTCTAAGTATTTTTCAGAAGATTAAAGAGAAAGGGACTGTCCTACAAGAAGATTCTCTCTTGTTAAAAAATACGCTGTAACTCCATCAAAGATCGGGGCTCTGTACCGTTTGATGAACAGGCCCTTCAGTGTTCACCCTCCAGCCCCTCAGCATTGTGGGCAGAGCTGGGGCAGCAGTGGTGTGTGGGCCCACATCCCATCAGGGCCGGGCATGGGCTGCTGAGGAGCCTGGAGATGATGGGCCATGGGCAGGGGTGCTATGGGGCAGTGAGGGCAGGGCAGGGCTGCCTGTGCCTCCTGGGTGCTGGCATCAGGTCTGTCTTCATCCAGAGCAGAGAATGAGCACCACAAGGGTCAGGGCAGCAGGGAGGGCCAGAAAATTTCCCTGGATACTTGCTAACCTCCAGGTATGCTGGAGAACTCCCACTATAGTGGTGTTGCCATCCTGGGGCTGGATAACACTAGGACATGGTTGTAGTCTGGGTCACAGAAAGGAGAGAGAAGTATCTGGTGATAACCTTGGCTGTTGCATTAGGGGTACCATGTTTTTGTGTGACTACTGTAAAAAAAAAAAAAAAAAAAAAATCACACCAGTGAACTGCACTGTTGCTGTACAAGGTTGTTGTGTACCTCTCTCCCTCCCATCTTGAAGTCAGCCTTGTAGCTAGGAGGAGTCCGTGTCAGACTCTGGGGAAAATCAAGCTACTTACTCTGGTTCTGTGAGGGGAGTTGTCTCGTTTGGCTCATTTACTGGGCTTCCATCTTCATGATTGGTAATTCTTTCATCCTCTGTTCTCATTTCCACTATTGGCTCTTTTGATCCATCTTTCCTAAAAATTGTTAGAAGAGCCTTAGACTTTATCATCATATTAACCACATACATTACACTTAACTCATTATCAAGATCTTTGCTTTCAAAAGTAAGCAAAGAAAAGGTAGATCTAATTATTGATGATTAACACCACTGAGACACATTTAACAGTGTGTTCCCAATTCCTTGAAGTCTTCAAAGTATCCTGTATCCATGGATACTTACTCCAAAAACATCACGGATTAACATCTCAAAAGAGCATTTTGTTTACGACAAAGTAATAAGACAATGACCTCTTCATGGGAATCGACATAAACTAGGCTGAGTATAGTAAATATAAGACTTGATGCCCAGTTATGCTTGAATTTTTTGGCAGTATAAAGAGCCTTTCTGATAGCATACACATAGCACAAGTGTGTTTTTATCTTCTAAGATTCTGACAATCCCAACTGCCAGAGCAGGGCAAAGAGCCCGTGTGTGATAAGAACCTAGCTTGCTCTATTCAGGCAGGTGGAAGAAATTGTTTCCATATGAAAATTCCCCCATTTTAGGAGCAGATGCTAGTTTTCCCCATGTAAAGCAATGAAAAACCTTTGTGTCTATTGGACAATGAACTGTAAGGAAAACATAATTGTGAGTATTGTCATTACAGTTTTGTTGTAAATATGGACTTAACATGGAAAGCTCTGTTTGCTTCTACAGAAGCATTGGCAATATTATTATTGATTAATTATAACTAGCATATATACTTTTAATCTCAAAAGGCAGATCAAAGGATATCCAAGATTTATCTGATATTTTCAAAATAAAACCTCTTTCCATTTAAATATTTAAAAATTCCTTACATCAAGTCAGGAATTTTATCCTGTAACTTTTATCAGCTGCAGTCTAGAAACACAGGGTAACTGAGTTACAGGTGAACAACTGTTTTTATATTTAACAGACTATTTTTTGGAACTGCCACATTCTATAGAGCACTCAGACTGCCATAGCAAAGCTCTAGTTAAAAACTTGTCTAATTTGTATCTTACATTTTTGCATAATTTCTGAGATGATAGTCTTTAAAGAGGCTGTTACAACGACACCAATCTATTCAGGAAGTACCTGGAAAACTTGACCATTCTCTGGTAATTATACTCAAGGAAAATCTTTATAGACTAATACGAGTGCTGCACAGATAAACGTGTAACCAAGAACTGGACTAGGGAAGGATTCAAAGATAGAAGCCTAGAATATGTACACACACACACACATGTATTTTTGCACAGTATCGTGATTTGTGTGTGATACCATGCACGTGTGTATGATACCACGCTCATTTCTGTAGATGATGCACATAACTGAGGCATTTAATTTAGGTGCTATGTAGACATTTACATAGCTGTTTGATAACATTTCTATATAGTTACAATTGAACTCATGGCTGCCTCATATCTATGAAAAGATACTGGATCATAATAGTCCAGTAGGTGGAGGAAACAGTAAGTTCTAGTTGTTTTGTCTGTACATGTACAGTCCTGTGGACAAGATAATTGAGCAACTGATCTGCAGAGAAAGTACAAACTGTATAACAACTAAAAATTCCACTGAGGGGAAAGCTATTTGTAGGAAACTACAAATCCTGCCATTTCAGTTCCAGGTGGCTGTGTTTATGCTATATGCGTTGTGTTTATGCTATATGTGTATATGTGTTTATGCTATCTGCATCCGTTGCATGTGCAAGATAATTAATGACAACAGATTACCTACCAATCAAAATGCAACAAAAAAGTACCATAAAACCGCTCAAAATTTCAGAATGTGAACTGATGGATTTATTCCCCAAAAGAGGGGAATGTCTTTTAGAGAATGGAAGTTGGCATGAAATAAATTAAAATTTTCTCTTCAAGACTGTTATATGTGGAGTGGCAATTCGTGTCAAGAAAATGGTTGATGTTAATAAAGAAGGGGGAGATTTGGGAGTGTGGCCATGGGGGTCGAGAGCCCTGTGGTTGATGGTAACATCAGACTCTTAATGATGAGGCCATCAGGAATGTAAAAGAGTTTAGAGGGAACAAAGAAGGGTGATTCAGGAGACTCCATGCAGTCTCGGGTTGCTTGTTCTTCAGCCATTAAGACATGAAAGTTTCTGGGTGTTTGCCGTTGTTGTTATTTGCAAACTTGTTTGATCAATGAACTGTTGTTTTTGAAAAGGACTGCTGTGGGGTGAAGGGTATAAGAGGGGAGCCTGCCTTCAAGATAAAAAAAAAAAATGCAACACGATGTTATGAAGTTATGTCATCAATAAAGAAGCAGAAAGAAGGAATGAAAAGGAAAGGAACAGGCTAGCAGAACGGAGACCAGAACGGGAACAGGCACATTGATTGCCTCATGAAGGTAGGTTCGGCCAAACTCAGCAAACTGCTCAGAGAAGCTAATACAGAAAGTCTCTGGAAATGGCACACCGGAGCTGGAAAGAAGCTCAAGCAGAGAGAAGCAGACCCATGCATGCAACTGCCTCTCGCTGGTAAGCAGTTGCACGTTATGGGGAATCATACGTCCTTTGAAACAAAGACTGTCCTGGTAACCTTACAGCTTATTCTCCTTATTAACAATCAGACAGTTTATGATCCTGAAATATGGGACCAAATTGAGGTCAAGGTGTGGGACTCTGCAACTAAAGACGACAAGGTTGCAGTGGGCTTGCTCAGCACCTGGCGAGCAATCTCTGAGGCCTTAAAGAGCCCTCTGGGACCACAGTCAGAAACGTGTGGTTTGCCAGAAAGTGAGGGAGCTGCGGGGTCCTATACTGAACCAACTGCTATGCCATCGGCCCCCCACCGCTACTGCCATCGAAGGCTTTTGCTGTTACACCACCTGGTGACCTGGAGGTGTCTTTTGACCCAGGCCCTATTTGGCCTTGAAAAGGAGATGGATAAGCTTTTCTTCGATTAGGGAAGAACAGGATACCTAGGGCCCAAAGGCCAAGTTGTTTGACAACTTAAAGCAAGACATATTGTTCAAAAGGAATGGAAGATGGAGACTGTTGTTTGTAATCAAGAAAAGGAATTGAAAATGAAGACTGTTAAGTCATGGAACTTAAAGGATTGTTTGTTACCTTTTCTGATTGTACATATGTATAGGCATATTCGGGTTTAGTATGTAAAATCAATGTTCTATATATTTAGAATGTTTGATGTTCATGTGTGTGTGTTGGTGGAGCGTAGACTCCCTGCACACTCAGCACTGTTTACTTGCCTTTTATACCATTTATAAATATTCTTTTATAAATATTACTAAATTCAGATTGAGATGAGACTTCATTTATAACAAAGACTGTCTTGAAATTTTATACTGACAGGTTAAGCAGAGAGCAAGCTAAAATAAGAATAGTACCAAGTATTTAAAGATCTGTCTCACTGAAAACCACCCCTATAAGGAAAGAAACATAGTTAAACGGGATAGCTGTTCTTGTAAAAGAAGTATCATGGAGAAATTGATGTTAAGCAACTGTTTTATGCTTTGCTGAGACAGCACTGAGTAGCATTTGTGTATCAGATGTTGATAGCAATGTATAGATTCCTGTCAAGTGACATTTACAACTGTAGCTCCCTAAGGTCTTCCCATTCAGAAGGGGTCTCTACACCCATTCCTGCTACCATGGCACCAATGCCATGCTCAGTAGGAAGCTGAACCTGAGCCAGAAGCTTCAAATGCTGACTCTAAACAGGACACGCTGACTTCACACAATAGAAAACTGTGTTATTCTTGCCTTTACTATTACCTGTGATCAGTTAGGAAATAGTTGTTTTATGGCACAACCTCTTTTATTCAGAAGTATTATTTGACGTAAATACTGCGTGCCTGCTTCTGATTGTTTTGGTTCTGTGAAGCTGCTCCAAAAAGGGTTAAGATCCCAACCAAGAAATGCAATCAAGTTACCTCAGAAAAATGGAGTCTCTGAATCACAATAACCAGAACTAAAACCGAAAAAGAGACTTTTACACTTCCACTATCAGCAACAGAGAAGACTAGTGCAGCTATGAATACTAAGTGCCACCAATTCGATCTGCTCTGCAAACAGCTGGGGGGAAGGACAGATCTGTGAAGGTGCAGGGGAATGAAGGCCTGACTGCTGGGAAAGTTGCAGCACACAGGAATTGAACCTTGTGGAGCTTAAGCCACAAAACACAGCACTCTCAAATACTACAGTATATGCATTAAAAATCCTTTAGATGAGCATAATAAGGACACGAAGCTGACATATTTAGTAAATAAATGGAACTGCCTAAAATGAGAAGCCATAAGTAATCTTTCCATCTTATGTTTTGAAAACCCTGTAAATGTTGGGTCTTAAAAGCACTATTATTTTACACAATCAGTACTTGAACTGTTTTGTCAGGATCTTGCTATCATTTAAGGAAACATACTTGTCCATAAATGACCATTCAATTCCCATTTGTCTGATGAAGTAGCCACTATACGAGGGCATTTGTGAGAACTGGGGTTGTTCTTCCCCACTTACTTTTAGCAAACATTAACTGTTGCTATGAAGAACAATTACGCGTACCTGCATTTCGGCCACATCCATCTTAGCACTTCTATTTTTAAAAGCAAACAATACTTGTAATTCCAAAACTCTACAGACAAAACCCAAGATTTTCCAGCAATAGCTATATTCGAGAAGAAAAACTATTTCACATATTTTCCAAAAAACTCTCAGATTTACTGGCAATGCCGCAACCGTATGCTGAGTTTTTTGGTGTTAGCAGCTGGTAGAATGCTGGATTGGTAGAAATGTAGAAATGAAGTTATGATGCTCTTTTACCTGTTTTTCATGAGCCCAAGATATGCCTGTATCTATTACTGAACTGTGGTTGATTTTATTTTGTGTCAGAGTAGCACAAACTGCACAAACAGGCCATCTTAAAATGAAGTATGGTCTATACTCTTTTCTTTGTCTTTTTTTTGTTGTTGTTGTTGTTGTTTCTTTAAGGCAACATTTGTTCAAAAGCAATTCAATACATTTCAGGGAACGCTTTTCCAAGTAATAGAAACTTTAATGACAAACTGCAAGATAGCCATTAAGCAAATATGAGTTGAACAGCCAGGTTTCTCTTCTAATAATGTTTCTAAAATAAGTAATTAATACTCACAGGTAAGCAGCCTTTCCTTCTTCCAGTTCTTTGCTTTTTCCACTTGAACCACTCTTTTTCCCACAAATCCTCCTGGTAATGCACATTAGCAATCCACATTGTCGTAAAAAGAAGCAGCTGACATCAATCACCACAAGGATTAACAAAAGGGCTGCCACTCCCAGGCCAATGACGGCACGAAGTCCAAGACCGTTAAAAAGAGTATCTTGAAAGAAAGAAAGTGAGAATTTATTAATAACATTAATTCCAAAGAATAACATTTTCTAAAGTTTTCAATTCACAGATCAGGAGGCTAAAAGATGTTTATGAATATGCCATTCAGAAGCCAGTGGAAACAGTCCTGAAAATTAAGCATGTATATAATCTGATTAAAAAATCAAGACCCACCTTTTCTACATAGTATTTTTTCCATTGCCAAAATTCCAATATGGTCACAAACCATAAATCAAAGTATTTAATAACAAAAAATATCATAATTTAACATTCCAAGACTGAGTAGTAGATCAGTATGCAGCTGAAGAAAAACATTTAAATGATAGTAATAGTTGATGTAAGTTGTCATCTTCCACATTTCAAATGTAATTAATTAGACATGGTGCTAAGCAGAATTACTGAAAGGTTTAAGAGAGTACTAAAACAGTATTTATTCTTGTAAAGGTCATTTTTTAAATTACAGTAGAATGAAAAAGTCAGAGAAGAGTTTTTTTGGGCTAATAGTCTGCAAACAGTTGCATACTGTCTTAAATAAATTAGTGTGAGGAAAACTAGGCATATTATTAAATGGTTATAGGGCCAGGACCTCATCTTCTGTAGTTCAGAACATTGAAATACTTTCATGTACTTCAAAATAAACGTATTCCACACTTGATCTTGCTTTCTGTACTTGTATTTTTAAAGCTGCTTAGGTAATTTTACTTCATTACAAATCTCAGAAAAGATATTTTAACATTTCATCTCGGTGTTTCTGTAATAGACAATGATGTGTTTTGAATACTGTGACTCTTAGAAGAACAACAGCTATTGTGTTTATAAACTCAGATGACCCTTATAAAGGTGACAACTTGTATCTGACCAGTAATTCAGGGGAAAAAAAGACAACTCCATAATGGTACATGGGCCTGGCTAGTTCAAGGTGTCAGTCTAGCCCAGAAACTGGCTAATGACAATTGCCTGATGTGATGAGAGGTCCTGAGCCAACAAGCACAGGGGAGGGGGAAACTGTGTGATGAAAGGTCCTGAGCCAACAGCACAGGGGAGGGGGAAACTGTGGCTTTTTTTTTTTTTTTTTTTTTTTTTTTTCACATTGGTGTTGCACATCAGCATTGCTTGTTGCTTGCTTGGTGTCCTGAGAGTGATGTATGAGTCAGCAGTGCAGTGGTGTATTTCCATTTGCAGCTCTATTTATGCCTGTTCCAAAATAAGAACAAGACTTTTTCTACTGTAGATTGCTTGAGTACTGTCTTAACAGACAGATGGAAAAACATAGTATAATGTAATATAAATGTTTTAACAGGGTAACTGCTATCGTCCTTTTTCTCTCTCTTCAAACTCCATGATACATTGCTGACTGTTCAGAATAAGAACATCATTTCAGTTTTTATACTTTTGCTTAGCTAATATTTAAGAAAATACGTATTTGCCCTTTCAAATATAATTGAAAATGATTTTCTTAATGACTTCTAAATCAATGAATACTAGTAGAAATATATGCGTTCTTAGTCTATTTGATAGAAATCTTAAATGGAAAAGTAAAAAACACTTTTTCAAAAGGAGGGGAACATTTTACTTTTTATGCAATCAATTTCATTGCCTACTGTATGGGTTGTTTTATTACTGAACTGTTCTTCAGAATGGCATTATGCAAGAAGCCAGCAATCAATATGTATATTTAGATGGGTGATTGAATAGACAGGTTTCTATGAAATTACTTCAATTACTTCTGGAGTTACTAGATTATTTCAAGTTATTCTCCTTTCTTCAAAAAGGCTTAAGGAACATTATTTAAATAACTAAAATAATGGTGCTGCAATGAAATGATATATCATTCATGCATTACTCCATCAGCAATGTTGTAAGTTGACATTTCACACAAATTCATTTTCTTACTTTTTTTAATATCAACATTCCTAGTTAAATATTACCTTCTGATACATCTTCCAAAACTTACCACAGCCACCCATCTAACTGATGACTTCTTTTATAAAAATTCAGTCATTTGTGTTTATCAAACTGAATTTTCAGGTATCTACAAATAGATACTTAATCCCAGTTTATTGAAATGCTCTTGTGTTTCAACAAATATGCCAGTAGAACCAACAGAGTTTATTTCTAGGGATCTTATACACACAAGCTTCTGTTCTTTGTACCTCCTTAGCCACTAAATAGAAACATGGAGGAGAAAAACTAAAGTGGTCTTTTATTACATATATTCAGAGGGATTTAGTGTTGATTTTTCTGCTGTATTTTATTTCTACTGTTTTTTTTTTTTCCTTTTTTTTTTTTTTTTTTTTTTTTTTTAATGCAGCATTAACATTAACAGGTCTTTTCCCTGTGGAGATAAATTGTGCTGATAATTTTTTAATTGATGTAAAGAGCATTTCCTGTGTCAATGGAACATGGCGTTGGGTTAAAAAGTGATTTAATGACACAAAAGCCTACACAATACTTTCACCACCAAGTGAAGGATATGTTTATAGTAACAGTATTGCGCCTTTGTAAAAAAAGACAATCATATTTATTGTCACAGTTGTGGAGAAGACTGTTTTTAATTTCTCAGCTCAGTATTTGTGACACATCTGATACTTAAATATATGACTGTTGCATGTTTTTCTATTTCTTTATGGTTGATACATTGACTTTTCATTTAGCATTCCCCATCCTTCCTACTGCCCTACTTGTCCTAATTTTCCTACTTGCAATTCATGTTGATTTCTGTTTCACATTTCAAAGTTTGATTTCTTATGATTGGCAATATTCCTCCAAACATTTGTATTTCTTTCCTTTATCTCCCACACCAAAAAGAGTGACAAGAATACGGCCACATCCTGCAGCATTGTGGAGTGTGGAACATTGCTGGCATCAGCATCCTTAGGCTCTTTGTGTCCCTTTCTCTTGTGAAGATAGGCAGAAATTGGATATGAATATCTGTTTATACTGATCAAGCTACATAAAATCATCTTTTAAACAACTTTATATTCAGTTTCATTTTGTTCTTTCTTAAATTACTGAGACTTTGTATTGGTTTGCCCACAGAAGTCAGTTGTAAAACTAATGCCAATTACTATTAAAGAAAGCTTAGAGTTGTAATGACTGCTTTAAAAAATCATATCCTAATATACTTATGGTATTACAATAATGTAAGATTTTGGATTAGTATCATATGATATCAACAGAAGTACCAACTTTTTTGACTAGATTAAATGCTAATGTCATACTATATACAGCCTTCAACCAAATTTGAAAAATTTGTTATCAAAAAGTTTTGCCCTTAAATAAGTTGGGATTAGCTTTACTGTAACAATTCTTTAAAAAAATAAATAAATAAAAATGCAAAGTACATTATAAGTTGCAATGATTTTAAATGGATTTTTTACAATGTTCCATTATGTACCAAATGGCGTCAAAATACTAGTTCCACTTTCTGCTGTACCACAATAACATATTTATACATGTAGTATTTCTTTTCCACTTTGAAAGGACACATTTTAAACCACACTAATTCAATATCAACATGGGTGAAATAGATTCTAACATTATTTTGGAGGGGTTTATTATCTACTTAGTAATCTATTTAGAGTGGAGACTTTTAAAATGCTGATTGAAAAAAAAAAAAGTGTAAATTCCATAGTTCTGGGAATTTTCATTATAATTTGTCAAAAATATGCTATATTTAAAATAATGTGCTTTTTATTATATTAAATGTGACACATATAATACACCATGTCATGAAAATGAAGGAAACTGCCAACTTTAAACAGAGTCACTTTACTCATTCACTCCTTCAGTTAAGATGTTATCAATGAATAATGTTATAGAAATAAGATTATAAAACTTTCAGCAATGCAATAAAGAAATGAAGCAAGATTCTATAAACCTCATGGAAAGTACTGGCAATTTAAAAATTCTCATTTATTCAATAAATTGTACTTTTAATTTTTAGTAACATAATTGAACATTTTCAATATATATGAACATTTAAATATATAAGTTAATTAAATAATAGGAAAGAGCAATGAAAAACTTTGGCAAGTAAAGCAAAATTTTCCAGTGAAGAGAAATAAATAGAAAGATAAGCTTTGTGGACACTTAAATTTAAATTCAGGGTGAATTATTTTTAGGAGTTTAGGTCTCTAATGGGAAGCATTAGAGTGAGAACCACCATCTAAATGTGTACAATGTACTGGTAAAATTAGTCCACAGAAAACTACAGCTATTGCTTCTGCACAAAGAAACAGGCACTTTATATGCATCATTCATATATTGAGAATGTGTATCCTTTCACGTGACAAGTTCTCTGTACTCTTACAGAATCACAACATATATATTCAACTGCTTGTGCAAGAAAATAATAATTGCATACAGTGCATAAAGTATCCAGCTTGAACGGGGAAGTTGGACAAGAACACCTCCAGAGGTCCCTCATACCCTTAGTCATTCAGTGATCCTAGGTTTTACTGAAAAATATTCAACTGAGCACCTTTTTGTGCTTTTCTTTCCTTCCCCTCCTCCTTAGCAGAAATGGATTAAAGGAAAGAGATTATTCTATGTAGCCCTTAAATTTTCACAATCATTTACATTTTTAAGGGAAAAAAAAGCAATGATGTAAAGTACTTTCCTAAACTCATAGGGCTCGTGTAAGCTCATCTGACAGCTACATTTGAATGGGTATGAATGAGTGTGCATTACGGGATACTATGCTTGAAGGATTATCCTTTCTTTCAGATAGGTCTAAAGCTAAAGTTAGGACTACTTTTGAGCTACATTAGTTGAAAACTATGAGTTAGAGGAGGAGTTTGAAAATGCTGCGCTGGATAGTGGCAGGAAAAAAGAACGATTTTGTTTATCATCTTCTTGAACTGCCCTGTCACATTCACTGTTACATAGGCTGTTCAACCATGATGGTTATTTCTGGACTACCTATGAAAATTTTCTTCAATTTTTATCCAATCTGGAACTTTTCTTAGAATCAAAGGCTTCCAAGATTCATATACTTATTCAAAATCTCTAAAAAGATAACATGGATTTTTTAAAAGTTAGTATCAACT
Source organism: Anas acuta (assembly GCF_963932015.1). Taxonomy (NCBI): domain Eukaryota; kingdom Metazoa; phylum Chordata; class Aves; order Anseriformes; family Anatidae; genus Anas; species Anas acuta. Next base: position 99,975,296 of record NC_088979.1, read on the forward strand.
GATGAGCATCTGAACAAACATAATATAGTACCAAAAATTTAAACAGCTGTAATAAGGTCTTTTTTACCAGTTAAAACTACAAAGGTGGAAGGCCAAGGCATTGCCAGAAGATGCTGAAGATCTAAATAACATGTACATCATGAGAAAAACAACAACAGCAACAACATAGGAATTTACCAGAATTGTAAAAATTCCAGGCAGGGATGTAGATCCCTGATACAGGGCCATTCCAGACATAAAAAATGTATATAATACTCTGAGATGTGTTTTAGAGGCAGAGTATCGCAAATACTCAATGGCTAGTTTTTCATTTTAATCATTGAAATTATTCATTTGTTTTGAGATACTTTGAAATGCTTCCTTATTCTCTTTGGGGATATAAGAACATTCAAATTTGTACATATTAAGAGAAAATAACTTCTCAGTTTTTAGCAGCTACAGAATCACAGAATTGTCTAGGTTGGAAGAGACCTCAAGATCATCAAGTCTGACCTAACACTAACAAGTCCTCCACTAAACCATATTGCTAAGTTCAACATCTAAACGTCTTTTAAAGACCTCTAGGGATGGTGACTCCACCACTTCCTTGAGCAGCCTGTTCCAATGCCTAACAATCCTCTCAGTAAAGAAGTTCTTACTAACATCCAACCTAAAACACCCCTGGTGCAACTTTAGCCCATTCCCCATCGTCCTGTCACCAGGCAAGTGGGAGAATAGACCAATCCCCACCTCACTACAGCCTCCTTTAAGGTACCTGTAGAGAGCAATAAGGTCGCCTCTGAGCCTCCTTTTCTCCAGGCTGTACAAACCCAGCTCCCTCAGCTGCTCCTCATACGACTTGTTCTCCAGACCCCTCACAAGCTTTGCTGCCCTTCTCTGGACTCGCTCAAGCACCTTGATGTCCTTCTTGTAGAGAGGGGCCCAAAACTGAACACAGTACTCGAGGTGCGGCCTCACCAGAGCCAAGTACAGGGGGACAATCACTTCCCTAGACCTGCTGGCCACACTGCTTCTTATACAAGCCAGGATGCCGTTGGCCTTCTTGTCCACCTGAGCACACTGCTGGCTCATATTCAGCCGACTATCAACCAATACTCCCAGGTCCTTCTCCGCCAGGCAGCTTTCCAACCACTCATCTCCCAGTCTGTAGCTCTGCTTGGGGTTATTGCACCCCAGGTGCAGGACCCAGCACTTGGCCTTGTTGAACTTCATACAGTTGACCTTAGCCCATCGGTGCAGCCTATCCAGATCCTCCTGCAAAGCCTTCTTACACTTGAGCAGATCGACACACGCACTTAATTTGGTGTCATCTGCAAAGATGAGAAGACTCATTATGTCAAATAATTATGACTGATATATATATTTCACTGTTTTTTAATGCTTCTTTGCATTTTCTTGCATTGAAATTGGATATATCTCAAATGTAGGACTTGCATGACTTTGTTTACTGCATGTCAAAGCATTCTCATACTCCATTTTCCAATAGGAAATGTCCCAGAGATATTTAAGGGGAGCTGTTGTGTGCTCTGACTCCTTTGGTGTGGGTGATCAAGATGCAAGGACTGTGCAACACCCAGCAAATCTCCGAAGTTACATGTACCCAGAAAGAACCGTATCTTGCGTACTATGTGACGGAAGCATGTACTCAGATTTACCAGTGAAGCCCTACAGAAAATGGGATGATGCTAGAAAGCAATGCTTAGCTTCGTACAAGAGCCTCCTTGGCTCTTGCCTTACTGAAGGCTCCTATGCCTTACTTAAGAAAAAATAATGGGAGGCAAAAAGGAGCAAACTAGTGACATCCCCCGTCCCCATCCGCATTCTCCCCCCTTTGCTCCCCCCCCCAATAATTTGTCTGACGTAGCCAGAGCTGTGTGAGCTGCCTGCAGTGATTTAAAGCAATAAAACCTGGCTATTGAGCCAGCTAAGTGCCCAGCAGCTACATGTCCATCTTCAGATGAAACAAAAAATTCAATACAATTGCAGTTTCCACTTTTAAACCATCATTATGATTCTGTACAAACATTTACTGGAGGAATGTATGATGCGAAAAAGACCACGGCAATAATTAAGGTTCTTCTCTATCCTGTTCCTTAATACAAAAAGATGGTAAGTTTCTATCCAACATTAATCTCAGTGTTTTGTTTTGTTTTTTCCTTATCGATTTTTCCTACAACTTCCTACTGGGATGGATACTGCTGCAAGGCAGTGTACAAGCACATGAGGACGTGTGTGCTCTGCACTGCATGAGTAACATGGTCTGACACATACACTTGACGCGCAGCTTTGAAAAATAATGGGGCAGTATTATTGATCCTGATGTAACTAACTAAGACGAGCGAAGGTTCCCTCTAACTTTCTTCTGGCCACAAATGATGCATTTCACCCTGAAGGAACTGCTGACCAGTTGGCTCATCACCGGCAGCTACAGATGTGAGCCTGCCCACAGTGGAGCTATGGGGGGCTCAGTGAAGAGCCGTGAAGAAGAGGCCATGCACCTTAGGCAAAGATGCACAGGAGGGATAGGCATTCTTAGTTTAGAGTCTGTAAGATTATAGACTTTAGAGACATGAGCTACTGAAAGCAGCATGTCTAAAATTATACCCATCAGAAACGTTATGCTTTTCTGACACTTCTTTGAGTGGAGGAATTTTTCTTCACTATGGCAGAGATGCTTTAGTCAAGAAGTTTTCTGAAATGGACTTTTTCTTCTAATTTTAGAGGAAAATTTATTTTCTGACTCTTTCTGGATACAAAGTAGTACTTGAATTCTGACTGACTCTAATGGTTTTTAACAGCATTTTTTCATACGAAGGTGTCTTAAACAAGATGTAACTGAAACAGCTAAATAAAACAATTTTTGTAATATAAATCACAACTCAAGTATGCTTGTCAAGGATGTCATCTGTATCTGCTGAGGGATAAGAAGGGAAAGGAAAGAAGGCCATAGTAATTAGAAAAATTTTGCTCAGTTTTGAACTGAAGATATTCTTTGGAGTTATGCTTAATTATTTTTTTAAGCAAAGTTTTAGGAATTATTCCTGGCATCATCAAACTATCTTCAAGGAGCTTCAGAAGAATCTCTAAAGAGTTGTCAGGTAGCTCCTTCTTTCATGTGTTCACAACAGTTACAGAGTAAATAATGTTTATTTATTTATTTATTTACCCATTGCTTACTTATTTGGGAAACACCAGCAAAAACAGGGAGGAAGTCCCCCCCTCTTTCTGTGGAAGCAGCAGCCATACAAGGCCAAGAAGAGAAATTCAGTTCCAAGTGCTTCACACTTCAGTCATATAATCAACACATCTTCCCCAGTGTGTTCAAGGCAGAAATGCCAAGGAGGGAAAAACCCTTGCACTTTACACTTTAGTGAGAAACCACTGCTTTTTGCTTTCAACATAGCACAGCTAATGGTGAGGGCAGAAGCAGCCTGGCCTTCCTGCACATCGAGGAGGAAAAGGCTCTGAGGGGAGAGCAGCTTTGTGCAGTCTGTGGCATCAGTTCTAGGCCTGGATGGTTAGAAGGCCTTGCGGAAACGACCATGTTTCTGCAAGCCACTGGCCTCAATCGAAACTGACAACAGATTTACTCAACATGTCACTTGGAGGAATTTCTAAGAACCTATAAAAAGTAATTAAGATTGACATGGGTATTGAAAAAAAAAAAACAATTATAGGTGTTTTGAGCAGTCTTATTGCATTAAAGATCAAAATTGTTTTTACTGTGCAAATTGGGAGGATTCAAAACACACTGTGCATATACCACTGAGACCTGAGAGATTTTTGCATCTTTATGCTGGATGACAGCTGTAACCAGACTAATATAGTCAGGAGGCCTGGAAAAGCAGAACTATGCTTAGGTTGTGTTTGAATTGATAAACTATTTCAGGCTTGACAACAGTTTCTTTTAGCTCTTTACAGAGGTAAATGCAAACACAGCAGTTCCAAGCACAGAAGTTTTACTTGGAATAATATTTTAAATGTATGACTATTGAATAGCATTGGCTATAGAAAGAGAAACTTAATATTTTAAGTTTTGCCAGTACTTGGTAAATGTTTTCACTTGAAATATTTACACTGATACACCTGCAAGTGTCAGCAGAATTACACATAGCAAGAAAGTCAGGTACTGCTACAGTTTCTCCTAGTATAAAACACCTGCATTTTGGGATACATCTGTTTCAAGAAGGCAGGTTAAAGCAGCACGGATCAAATGCTCAGACAATTTATACATATATTTCACATATTTGCTCTATTAGTTGAGAAGTATGGCAGCCACCTAATGAGACAAACCACAAAGCGGAGAATTCTAATCTAATGATTTTCCTTTTCTGAAAAAAGATCTATTCACTATTGGATAAAACATTGAGATTTACTGTAGGAACGTAAATATTGGTACAAGAAAAAAAATCTCTTCAGTTACAAAATAGACAATGTAGACAATACAGGAAAAAGTGTTTATCAGTAATAAAGTAAATACAGATAGAAATGCTTTAAGTCAGTTTTGTTTATTACAAAAATGAAGACAGAAGTTGCATAAAAATGAACTTTGAACAACATATGAAAGACCACAAAATTACATACAATTCTTGACATCATGTTTGGAAAGATGCTGAAGGACTTTACATTTACACTATGCACACATTATTCAGGAACAAAGCAGATAGATGGCAGTAAGTATTGCATGCATAAAAGAAACCAATGAAGCAAAACAGCAGTGAAACGTGAATGAGATGAAATGAAACCGTATGTCATCACTTCACAAATTAAACCATTTTATTATTATTTTGTTTTTAAATCACATTTCATATTGTTTTTAAAAACAAGCTTACAGAAACTGTAGTGCTTGCAACATTTTTCACATAAGTAATTTCTGGTAAATTTTATATATTTTTAAATGTAATTCTGTGAGAAATATATACTTGGTAAGATTTCTTTTGCTTGCATTATAGCTCATTTAAAATGCATCATTATTAAAATTATATGAAAAATAATTTTTCACTAGGAATTTCACAAAACCTAACAGAAATGTGTTAGGTTTAAAATAAATATTCAAAACAATAAGAATATCACACTGTGTAATGGGACTATGATGACATGAGCGACTATTATGTTTACTCAGGACTTCAGAATATATAAAAATGAACAAAAATGGATATTCCTACCTCAGCCTCTTAGTGCTTGTAAAATTTCTACACTTGCAATTTGAAGCTATTGACTTTATTAGGATGTTACCAATGGCATTAGAAGAAATAGGATTTTCCCTCTAATTTTCCATCACTTACACTTTAAGTCCACTACGTGTGTATCAAAGGAAAATTGGAGATTCCTTGTATATTTTGAGAAATGAAATAGATGAAGTAAAATGTGAGAAAATAAATGAGCTCTGAATGTAGCACAGATTTCAGTGATGCCATTACAGACCTCAGAAGCTATGTTTGCCTAGATATTGTTCAAATTACTTCCTAAAAGTCATAGTTCTTTCCCTCTTTCCCTTAAAAACCCTGATGAAATGAGCAATTAAAATAATCAACAACAGATTGGAGACTATTAGCCCAATAACAAATAATATATGCATCTCTATTAACTCTTAAAAAAAAATTCTTTTGATTAGCTAACATTTTTTAATTTATTTTTTGCATTTACATACATACATGAGTAGAGCTACAAAACTTAGTGCAATGAGCTTTCCATGCTAGAAACAAAATATAGCGAGGCCAAGGAATCTGACTGAATATTGGTCATATAGTCACTTTTTTTTTTTTTATTTAAACCATTTTATCTGTTTATTTTCAATCTAGTTTTCACATGCACATATTTTTTTACATGTTTGGCTCTATACTTCCATCAAAACATTACATGGAATGTTAATTTGTTCTTTAGTGATAGTATATTTTATATATCCCATAAAACCATACAAATATATTTTCTAATACATGCAGTATGTGTGTCTTTTTCTGGACAATATTTTCCTATTTATCTAAACAGCAATTTATCTTCTATGAACTCTACTGTAATAAATAAAGGATCACTTATGAAGTTGTATTATCAATCATGTGACTCATAAATTTAGGACAGCAACTAATATCTGATTAGGAATGAAGGCTGCCTTAGACTCAAAAGGTTGTAAATCAAAATACTGTTCTTTAGAGTTATACTGCAATATCAAACAATAATCATTATCCTCCTTTAAGTTTCTGTGCCATCAATTTGAATTTAAAGCATACATTCAGTGCAGAACATTTCAGGCCTTCAGTCTCACAGACTGAATATTAGAATTTCAAAATATGTGATAATGTTTAAAAATGGTAAGACTGTCATTTACCATTGACTGTATCAATCATAAGATCTGAAATTCCTTTTACAATTACTATATTTAAAAGAACAAATTTACTTATCTAACATTTATATACTAATGACAGCAGAATATCAAATTAAGTTTGAGAATGTATATTTTTCATTTTAATACAGTTTAAGCTACAATTCAAAAGCTGATGAGTCTACATCTACCACTTATAATTTAATTTGCCAATATCGGTTTTAGTGTCTTCCCCCTTCTTGTCTGTAGGAAGACAAGATTTTAAGATGTCTTCCTGTAGACTGTACAAAATGTTGTAAAATAACCTTGTCATTATTTTTAAAGGCAGAACAAAGTTTTTTTTATTATTATAATTTTAAGAGAAATACAAACAAAATTCTGTTAGTGATTCATCTTAGGAGATACATTATCCTCTTCCTTTTGTCTTTCTCATTACAGTAGAAGGGGCATTGTTTAGAACTGCCTGGCTCTCCTGTAACAAAATCCCTACAACACTGTCTTAATTCTTCCTCGTTGGACTTTGATGGGAAGATTAGAGCCAAAAGAACTATATATTCAAAATATCTGATAACCTCAAAATACATAAAGCAGAACCTAAATTGGAGCAGACCTAAAATATCACTTAATATCAGACCTAAAATATTCACTTAACAGGTGAAACTTATGTAGTCTCCAGCTATCAGTTAGAAGGATGAGAACTAATCCTAATGTCTTCTCTTTATCCCAGTGGCATTGTGACACTGAATATAAAAGCCAACTTGTCATTCATAATGTGACATAAAGCTTCTGAAATTTCTCACAGCTTTTCATTAGCCCTTTTGTAATACGCTTGGAGAGTTCAGAGCTGGTCACGCTAATCATCTATCATTTATGTTACAACCTTATATATCTATCTGCAATGGCAGAATGATTTGCTAAAATAATGTGTTTTTTTTTTTTTTTTTTTTTTTACTGGTAAAGAGTATTTAAAATATTTAACAAGAGTAGGCAAATGACTTAGTAATTTGCATTTTTCAACTTATATATATATATGCCTGCAGTAGTCAGTCCCCTCTCTCACTTTGTTAAAGATCTGTAAGAACAGAGACATATATGACATGTTAAATATACATGTACGATAAAGAGTTTAGTAGAAGAGCATAAAGGTTGCGAATTTTAGGAAAGTAGGATAATGTTGCAAAATAAGGAAATACCATGATTGTGTTGACTGTGCAACCTTACTGAGACACTACTTTATTTTCCATTTTATGAGATCATCTCAGAATTACTCTAGACATTTTATTTCTCCAGTGACAGGTGCTCACTAGTCTGACAGTGTCCATAATTTGGTTTTCTTTATTATTCAGCACAGCACTCTCTCTATATTGCGCCCACATGAGAAAGTTTTTTTTTTTTCCTTAAATACATCTGGTCCCTACCTTACAATGGGATCACAATGTAGAAGGACCATGACTGCAGGCAACAGTCTCTTGAAAGGATTTGCTGCTCCCCTGGTCTAACCACAGTGTCTGTGCACCACTGTACTTCTGGAAACTGAGAAAGCTCTTTGGAGCAGATCATGGTGTGCTTGTGCTGAAGCATGCACAGTGGAGATCAAACAATTCACTGTTGATCAGTTTGGACTCAGATTTTCAGAGATTATAATAAGGGCAGACTTTGGCAAGTTTTTTTTTTTTTTTTTTTTTTTCTTTCCCCATGGGAATACAATCATCATCTACTTTCTAAATATTTGCCAAATGTCAGTTCTTGGATTGTAAGTACAGATGTACTTGCAGCTTTTTTGTTTTGTTAACACAGGAAAAAAATGACAATAATGGTAACAAAAATGTTCACTGTCTGGATTTTAGAGATAGTTAGAAAAAATAAAAGCTTTTTGTAAAAGCTCCTGCCTGAGACATTTCTTCCTCTGAAGACATTTACCATAAGCAACAGCACTTGTCAAGAGTTATGCTCAAATGAAAATGTATTCTCACGTCTGAAAGTTTTTGATAACCGTTAACTGCAGCTGGCAGTTCCAAATCACCTATATCAAAGTTAAACAGAAATGTTTTCATTAAGAAAACAAACAAACAACATTAAGATTGCTAATGTTCATTCATTATTTCCTATAGGTCCAATAAGCACTTCAATATTTAACAGAGCATTTGATATAGAAATAACAGTTATAAAACTAAATAACAAAGTCAATGTGTATATTCACATTATGCATGGAAAAACAGGCTTTCACCCAACTGACTCAGACTGAAAGCCGAAAGTTTCAGCTCTTACAAAATCAGTACAGAAGTTTTATTCTCTGCCACGCTATGCAAGGCACATGTCAAAATAATTCAGTTCAAATAAGTGCAATGGCATTGGGTTAAAGTGGTAAAGCATAGTGGCAAGACATGCGGATGAAACAGTGGCCCTACTTAACACAGTGAATGTTTTTCTACAGATTAAGACAAAACCAAGAATGGCATTTCCTTGAAGTCCAGCTACTTTATTATACTAAATATGTACCTTAAAGAAAAAAAAGTCTTTTTGTCAATAAATTAAAATAGTCTTCAGATTTACACATATGCATTTTGAGGACAGCTTACTTGTGACATAAGCCAGTTTTCTAAAATGGTTTATGTTTGTTTTAGATGGGGAGACTCGTTATTAATGATGTTTTAAAGTAAAGTAAAGAGTAAACAGAAACTGGCAAAACTGACCATGATCACTGCATCTATGAAATAAGAATATGACTTCCACTAGTGAAGATATATCAACATTGAAATTTGACCAAATAATTCCGAAGTTACAAACTAATGGTAATAAACCCCAAAGGAAATGAACTATAAGGAAAAAAAATCAAACGTATTGCAAATTTATTATTTCTGCTATGTTTAGCACCAACTTGAAAGCAAGTATCCTAAAGTAAATATTTAATTCCGTCTTAGCTCTATGGTGTAATGCTTTCTTGGCTTACTTTGCATGCAGCAGAGGAGTGAGCTACGAACTTAGTCAGCTAAGTGGTAGCTCATAGTAAATTCCATTACCAAATATACACAGGTAAGCTTCTATATGGATTCTTACTAAATGAACTTTATCTGAGGCTTTGTTTATATCATTCTATGCTTCTACATAAAACGTTTTACATTTTAGTATGTGAAATAGGAAAAAGGCCTTTACCCATTCTTTACTGAAGGTCAAATTAAGCTCCCCAAAGCCTCAAGACTAACAAATGCCATGAAATGGAATGTGTGGCACTGTTCCAGTTTCAACAAGTAGGTTTAGAGGGCAGGGACCTATTTTATGTGCTGAGACATGGCTGCAGAGAGGCACACAAAGTCTATGAAATTTAATTCTATGAACTGAAGTAATTCATACATCATAAATCATAGATTTTTTTTTTTAAATCTTGTAGAAAAGTACAAAACATGTTTTATATTAAGCACAGTTTAAGTACGTTTTGGAAGGAGCTTGTATAAACACAAATCTGTGAAAGGGATTAATACAGAATCAAAATGCTCTCATGGAAGACCAGTTGATGGTGTACCTGGGAAGCCATATGGCTCAGAATGTTAAAGTCTATGCATAGATATCTTATGACCAAAGCAAAGTTCAGAAAACTCACACTGATCAAAAAAATGGATCATATTCTCCAAGTTCCGTCAGACAGAAAAGCCAAGCATAATCTATTGAATTTGTCACATAACTTAGAAGTTTTAAAAAAAAAAAAAGTTGAAGATTTTTTCATGCACAGACTGAAGTAATTACACTATTTAGGGTCTCAACTTGGAATGAAAAGTTTAGAAGAGCTATAGAAAAGTAAGTTTTATTTCTTTATTTTTACAGGTCTGTGTTTATTTTCCTCCAAAATTCAGAAGAAAAGGAAGATAACATATCGTTTGTCTCACAAAACAGCATCAAAACATGCACCAGGAACTTATGACTACAATGAGAGAGAAACCAGCAGCATTCAGCTGCAGGGACTGGCCTCTGTTTTCACGTCTAGTAGCTTCACAGCATCTTTCTGTGTGGACAAGAAGTGTTATAGAAAATTAAGACTATGAAAAAGTAGATAAAGCTTTAAAAACAAAGTATGAAAAGGAAAAAAAAAGTGGTAGTGGAAAAGAAAAAAGAAAAGAATAATCATTTCACTATTTACATTGTGCCAAAGACAATCCCTTGAAAAACATCATTCTAATAAAAACATTAAATTATGATTAAAATGTGTATGAAATTGTAACAATTGAAGTACCTTGGAGTTGTAGAATGGTCAAATCCGGATACTAAAGTATTCAAACCACAAAAAGTATGTACCTTAATAGCAGCAACGTGGTTCTTCACAGTAGTTGAAGTGGCAAACACTTTGGTCTAACTTTAAAACAATTTATTTAAGCACTTAACCTGAAGCATATGACCAACCCTCTTGAGTTTCCCTTCAAATGATCCAAAAATATTCAGCTAAGCCCAACCTAAATACAAGCTTTCATGTCTTTCACACTGGAGGTACTTGGAACTCAGGAAACTACAATGCACACAACTACAATCAGAAATAATGGATATTTGAAGCAACAATGAGCAGCGGAATGCAGGCTAAAAGAAGAAACTGCAAAAAAAAAGTAAATAATTACATACAAAAAAAAAAAAAAACAACAGGTTTTGATCATGCATGAGTATAAAGAAACAGAAACTTGATAAGCTGTTTCTTCTTGCCAATAAGTTTATCTCATTTCTGAATTATTGTAGGAGTCTGGAATGGACCATTGTCAAAAGCTGGCCTTAATAATATGGACATAAGCCCGATTGAAATACTAATGCAATGACCAATGCAATTAGCACAGACAGCTGGTAATTATTTAGATGTTGACTTTAATACTAGGGTGTGAACAGAACAAAAAGCTTTTCGAAATACACAACTTCTTAGACATTCAAGTCCTCACAGTATGTCTGGATGTAATCCAGTGCAATATATGAAGTCTGCATATATATTTTCTACTAACATTTATATTGAAATTTCACTTTTTGTCAGATAATGCAGTCAAGTTTATGCAATATATTTTAAGCACCTTAATCTCCTTGACTGAATAATAATATTTTTTAGCTACAGTGACAGTAATAATAGGGATAGTGATTAATATCACTGTCAGGCTACTGTTTCAAAATACACTTCAAAAGAAATTGAAATGTAGAAAATCTTGTGTAGTTTGAACAATAATTTTGGTTACATCTGAATTTACTTTAAAAAAGGGTATTTTAAGAAATTGTAACGGAAGTAGATGAAAAGTCTTAAGTCTCCCATTTTTATATGAACTGTCATATTTTAGTTCCTTAATGTAATTAGTTGAGCTTTAAAACAATTTATTTTAGGTTAACATCAGTTTTGTTAAATCTCAGCACAAATATGTTAGGGTATTTCTCCTCTCTATAGAGTTCACCATCTAAACACAAAGTTGACTGGTGGATAAATCATTGTCTCTTTCCAAAAATATATGCTATGACATGCAGAATGTAAATGCTCTTCAAAATCAAAAGATTTTTTAAGTTTTGGGATTTGAATCTTACAGAGTTCTTGCAACATATTTCAAATTTGGCTTAAAATACAGAACTGTTATTTTGTGAACATGTTCTGGTTGAAAAATTTCTATCAGGACTTGAATGCTTAATATTTAACCAATGCATTATGCACATATAATGTAAATGTTCCTATTTCACAAATACAGATCTGAGTGTAACTAATTACGAAGTAGAAAAAAAACAACAACAATATAAGGAAGCAAAGAGTGTTTGGACTTTACCCAATTCTCACACACATTTACTTGGTATTTTTAATGATGCATGTTTTTCAAAGAAATTATTATGTTCAAGCTGTTCAAAATTCAAAACCAGATATTTTTATTAAGAACATGTATAGCAAGAAAATCTTTGATACAGTAAACTTTCAACAGCTGTTTTCATAACTCTTCTTTTATCATATTAACATATCTAATGATCTAATCTTTTAACGAACATCGTATTTGTTATTATATAATTTATTATTATAATGCTAGCAGTTACTTATAACAAATATCATATGATGAATAAGAGTGCCATACTTGTTAAGTGTGACCTAGCACTGAGTCATATCAAGTAAGCTCTGTAAATTTAATAGTGATTTCTAACCCTTTTCATATTAAAAAGATGTTACAGTCTTTGCAGGGAATGGAGCAAACAACTGTTTTTAGCCTACAGCAAGAAAATTTCATGTCACTTACAATGATGGAGTTGATGAAAAACGGCTTTTACTCAGCAAATCTTAGTACTGGTTTGCAAACCAAAAGCAAATGTGCTTTGTGGGGGCTACCATCTTTCTGTGGTTTTGGATATCATTTTCTCTGATTGATTGTGATTCTTACCAACAACTACTATTCTCAAAACATAAGATCCCAAAGACACTCTCTGTTCTCTATATAACTTTAGGTAGTAAATAAACTTTCTGCTTTCAACACAGCAATACATGCTGACAACTTTGTGTTACTCAGAATTATGATCTGAACAACAGTCTGACAAAAGTCTTCGTTTTTGATTGTGGAATGACAGTGTCCTTCAACCTAGGAGAAAATCACACAGATAACCTCACAAAGGTAATGTTGCAGCTCTTCCTTACCTTGGGAGTATGATCAGAGTTGTGGAGACTAACATCCTCAAAGCTTTCTTTTTTGACTACTGTATTTTGTTCTTCCTTTTAGATTTGACTAAAAAGCTAACTAGTCAAAGCTGTAGAGTCTTCACAGGCAAAGTACAGGATCTTTCAGTTTTGGCTATTACACAAAACCAGATACAAAAACTACATACTTGATGTATTATATTTGAAAGAACAAGGTTTTGGATTTCTACATTTATTAAAAATACATATAAATTTAAACATGCACAAATAAAGAATTTTAGTGTATTTTAACAAGATGGAAAATCCAAAGATTATTAAAGACCTATTTCTCAAAGAATTAATTCTAAGGTTAAGATTATCCCAGCCCGTTTACAGAATTGTTCTATAAATCAGTCAATTAACCAATATTAGTAACATCAATTATATTATGAAAAAAAAGTTATATTGTTCACAAAAAAAAAGTATTACTATTTTAAGAGAAAAACTCATCTAGGCTATAGCATCAATCAAGCAATTACAGTTTCTTGATTTAGAGATTTAGATCTGGAAATCACTACTAAGATTGAAGTGTAGAGTTGTAAAAATAAGTGAACACTTGGCAGCTGATCTAGAACTACTAGGTCTACAATCCTTCAACAAATGTACAAGTGATCATCTGTATTGGAGGAAAAGCTTGTCACAGAAGAACGGAACCAAGTTAAATGTAGATATATAAACCTTAACTGCCTTTATACAATGAAAACTGTATAAAGAGATATCCACTGTGGTCTTAAAATTACCGATCCTTGGAATAGATTTTTTTCTTTGCAAAGATCTTTAAAATCATGTGTTTTAGTATTTCTTTTTGGTTTAAGTTAATTCCTGCTATCCCAGGTACTGTGAGGATCAACAGTCAGGAAGTTACTATTGTTCTTTCCCAAATAACTCTGACTGATTGTTAAAAGTATGTACATTTCTAATACAGCATTTATCCTACTGAAGTGCAAACAATTTGGCTTCTATCTTCAGCTTCCAAATTAAAAAAAAAAATCTTACAGGAATATATTATTTTTGAACCCTCTGTTCTCTGGTGAAGTTTACTAAAGTTGTCAACTGCATTCAAAAGCTATCAGAAGACACACACAAAAACTGATGGATGTTTGTGCAAATACTGCACACACATATACATACGCAGGCACTGTGGTCACAAGTGAAAATCAAGCCAAGATGTTTTTCTTAAAGAATCAATGCATATTGTAATTCTACAGACTTTTCCTGGAGATTTAAACAGGTATCTTAAAAGCCTCAAGTGACGGCTTCTAGTCTTGGCTCAAGTAGGCAGCCTTTCTAGCTTAGTTAAATGGAAAGAGACTACAGAAGAAAAATAACTATAAATGTCCCCAGTCCTCCTACTTTAATTTGTACTGATGCAACTTATCTTTTCCTAGAATTAAGAAAAAGTACCAGATACTACTCCTTAGCTTACTGCCTCAGAGTGTAGTTATGTTCTTAAATAACACATCAGCGGGGCTTCCCTTCAAGTATGATCACTACTAACTTTGTAAATTACTCAAAAGGGTATATCTGCAGCCTTTTCCTTGTTCATTAACTACAGAATTGCTGATTAGAGTTAAAAACCCAGACAGTCAATTTATATTCGCAAAAGCACATGGGTTACTGACTGTGTACTGAGGCAAAAAATGCCACAAATAACTGAAAACCCAACCTGGCCTGAAGAATGTTGTTGTTGCTACTGAAGTGAAAGCGAGGAAGAAAAAAATCTGGCTTGGTGATATGATAAGCAGGGCTATGAACAGAAAACTAGAAAATAAACATAGCAGGGATATCATCACCTTCAGAAATCAGGACCCATATTAAGAATCTAAGGAGAAAGGATCAAGCTAAAGAATACTTGAACAAACTGGAAACACACAAAGCCATGGACCTTCATGGGATACACCCACTAGTGCTGAGGGAGCTCACAAACGTCACCATGAAGACATTCTTGATAATCTTTAAATGATCATGGAGACTGGGAGAGGTGTCTGAGGAATGGAGGAAAGCAAATGTCACTCCTATCTCCAAAAAGAACAAAAGGGAGGGCCTGGGGTTCTACAGGCTGTTCAGTGTCACTTTGATCACTGGTAAGATGACTGGGCAACTAATCCTTGGAACCATTCAGGCACATGAAGGACAGGAAAGTCATCAGGAGTACTCAGCATGGATTCACCAAGAGGAAATCATCCTTCACTAACTTATTAACTTCCTATGATGAAATGACTGGCTTGGTAGATGATGGGTGAGCAGTATATACTGCCTACCTACACTTCAGTAAAGATTTTGACTGTTTCCAATAAGATCCTCACAGAAAATCTAATAAAGGATGGATCAGGAGAAAGTGAGGTGGATCAAAACCAGACAGGCCAAGAGGCCTGAGTGGTGGCACAAAGTCTAGTTGGAGGCCAGTAAGTAGTGGTGGACACTAGGGGCCAATATTGGGCCCAATCCTATTCATCATCTTCATTAACCATCCGGATGATGGGGCAAGTTTGCAAATGACACAGAACAGGGAGGAGGGGCTGATGCATTAGTAGGTTGTGCTGCCATCCAGAGGCCTCTCAACAGGCTGGAGAAATGGGCTGACAGGAACCTTAAAACAACAAAGGGAAATGCATAGTCCTGCAACTGGGGAAGAAAAAACCCATGCACCCATATGCTGGGGGACTCCCAAATGGAAAGCAGCTTTGCAGAAAAGGACTTGGGGGTCCTGCTGGACATCAAGGTGAGCATGCATCAGCAGTGTGCTCTTTCAACAAAGCAGGCTAATGGTGTCCTGGGTTGCGTTAGGAGTGTTGACAGCAGGTTAAAAGAGGTGATCCTTTCCTTCTACTCAGCACTGGTGCTAAGGCTATACCTGGAATGCTAGGTCCAGTTCTCAGCTCTCCACAAGAGAGGTATGGAGTTACTGTAGAGAGTCCATCAAAAGAGCCTTTAAGAGGATTAAGGGACAGGAGCATCCCTCCTGTGAGGAAAAGCTGAGGGAGTTGGGACTGTTCCGCCTGGAGAACAGAAGGCTCAGGGTCTCAGTGTGTACAGACACCTGAAGGGAGGGTGTAAAGAAGATGGATCAAGGCTCTCCTCAGTGAAGGACAATGTGAAATGACACAGGAGGCAACATCTGAACATAAGGAGAAGACTGGCTTTTTCCTGTACCTAGTAATTCTCAGTCTCTTGAGTAAAATGTTCATTATCCTAGCTTATATTCTAATAAAAAACTGTCTGTAGAGTACAGGAGCCCAATTTTACATATGTAATACCTTATAAGACATATATATATATATATATATATATATATATATATATATATATATATGTATATATAAAAGCATGTATAGTACCGGTGTAAACTATTTTCATTTTTCATTCAATATGACACCACTTAATCCTAAAGCTGTGTTTTTATAAAAACTACTGATAAAAACCATGTTTGGCATGGAGTGTCATCTTTGCTACAAATCATAGTGAGAGAAAATACTATGTATTAGACTGTTGCTCCTCACCTATGACTGTATGGTTTTAAGCATCAGTGACAGAAATGCACTGAAAAAAGCAAACAATATGCTCATTACTGTAACAGAAAAGGTCATGGGTATAAAAAAGGGATTCAAACTTTTCTAGGTTACTTAATAAGAAATATTTCAGTAAGTCATGCAATATTAAAAATAAAACAAAATAACACAAAAATCCCCAAACCAAAATGAAAATACACACAAAAAAAAATGCACAAAAAAAAACACCACTAAAAAAAAAAAACAACAAATAAACAAACAGCAAAAACAACAATATAAACACACACACAAAAATAAAAATACAGCATAGTGAAAGAAACGGTTTTAAGGACTTCTTGCTGTCCCCAAATGCTTTATAATGAAGAATTAAAAATATGATAAAAAACAACTTGCAGCCATTTTCAATATATACTGTATACTGGACTTCCAGAGAAACAGCAATGACTGGATAAAAGACTTTTGAAAGACTACACCTGCATAAGTTTTCAGAAATTAACAGCAGAGATTTGTCTAACACTTGCACAAAATATCCTCTTTTAACATCTTTCATTGCATCTTTGTTTAAGATAGGACTATAGATGTGGTTTTAGGTTGCAACAGTAATATTTCAGAATGGTAGCTATGATTTGGACATTTTTGTATCAGCTGCACAGTACCAGAAGAGAGGAAATATCTCTCTGCACTGCTGAGAGATTAAATACATGTAGACCCATACAAACAGGCTGTAGTGTCACCCCTGTGAGCTGATAGAGTTCATTTGTTCCTTGTGACACTTAGTCAGAGAGTTTGTTATGGCTGCAGAGGTTAGTCTATGCTGTCCTAAGACTGATAAACAGCTAAGAGCTAAGGCACATAGCTCCTTTGAGAATACCTTTATTACCCACAAAATTAGAAGAAACTCAATACTACAGAAAAGCTAAAATGAAATTTTCTAAAATATCACAAATCAGTACTTAAAAAATGATGAAGACTTACTCACAGGCAAGCACACTGGTATTAGATTTGTGCCTACCCACAAGTACTGGTAACTAACATATCCAGTGAGATACTGGAATATGTAAAATATTACATTTAAGACTATGCTGCTCTTTCTTCAAAGCATGATTCTTAGATACATGCTTCTACACCTAAGTGAATAGTCAAATGGAAGACAGAATTGCTGACTGCAAACAATAACTCAAAAAAAAGTAAAATTATATATACATAGATAAAATATACAGTAATACATAAAATAAATGGATTTGTAAGTACAGTCAAGGAAAAATGTTTTAACAACTCGATCTGCTGAGTATTTCTCAAACATAGTGCAATATTCCATTGGTAAACCCTTCAGAAAACTGGGAAACTCTTATTAAAATGATTACAAATTCTGAGGAACTAATCACAGATGTGAATGATTCAGTGAATGAAGACTGTGTTAAAGGTTTAGGAACAGAAATTACAAAACCAAGTACATCTAGTTGGAGGCTGCTGAGGCCAACCATGTGAAAATTAAAAGGAATGTCTATCTCATTTATACACCTAACTGATGCTGATTGGCAGGCTGAGGCATCTTGCTAGACCTAAGAATGG
The DNA here is from genome assembly GCF_963932015.1 of Anas acuta. Taxonomy (NCBI): domain Eukaryota; kingdom Metazoa; phylum Chordata; class Aves; order Anseriformes; family Anatidae; genus Anas; species Anas acuta. The sequence goes on from NC_088979.1 coordinate 99,993,348, forward strand.
TAATGGAAGAGTATCATGTTGTTTTATAATAAAATTTGACTGCTAGCCAGGAGCAGGTACTCACTTCCACTTCCTAATAAATAGAAGATGCGGGTTCTGTGCCCACAGGAGCTGTGTGTTCACAGAAGCAGAGTTTTAGCTTCCAGTCCCTGCCCTCAGGGATTACTCTTCTGACATATCCATTAGCTCTTGGAAGAATAAATAGACTCCTTCTGCAGGAATCAGAACCAAAGTCTCATTTCTTGTGATTACTCCCATTTCCCTGGTAAAGAACCCCTTGAAGGACAACAAATGCATCCTTGCCTTTGTCTCTCTCCAACTCTCTGGTTATGCTTGCACACATTTGCAATGTAGTATTATGTTAAGTATAGCTAACCATCATGATACTCGGAAGATCCCCAAATTCTTTGGAGGTAGGTAATACCCATGAGATTAGGTACATAGGACCTACAGATATCTTAGTTTTGAATGACATTAAGAGCAAGACAGAAACACTCAGTTCAGCTAAAGTGACATAGATCTGGGCATAAACAAACGAAAACCTTTATGAGTCTTAGAAACTCTTCTAGTCATCACATGAATAATTAGGAAAGGAATCTCAGTGATCACAAACAGCTAAGAGGGCACAGAATAGGTGATGCATTTCATTCAGAATTGTACCTAATTGCATTCTTCCTTCTTTGACTTAGCTGTAAATACCTAAGCTGCAAATACCCAAGCCTCAAAGCATATAGATAGGGCATCAGCTGAGCTGACTGATCAGTAAGAACTGACCTGCTTAAAGTTGAGCATTTTATACACGTTATCATGTTTTTAAAATTATATTTATACTTTTGTAATAATGACATATTAATAATATGCAATTTCATAACAAGATAACCATATTGACTCATGAATGTGAACATTAATGTTCCACTGATTTTAAGTCTCTTTTGACATACTTTTAAAAATTGCCTACAGAATGTTCTTATGATGGGAATTTCACACCCTTTATAGGCTTTGCAAAAACAGTTGTCAAGGAAACTAATTAGTTCCACAATCATAATTACAATAATGGTTCATATAGAGAAGACTTGATGTTAAGTAGTGTAACAGACTTCTCCTTACAACTAGTTAGAGGTTTGGGAGAGTACCAAAAGGAAAAAGCCCCATAATTCCCATAAAGCTACGTTCAGAGAAAAACATTCTCTCTTCTACTACTATATTAACTAAGCTACTTTTTACTTCAACGTCTAGGGACCATTTATGTTTTCATTTATGCAGGCATATCATGTTTCTCTGTTATATCATCTGTGGTAATAATATGGAATAATTTGAGTAGTTTTAAAAGATTAAAGTTAAGCTGTGTTGCAGAACCAGTAGGCTTTGGACATTCAAAAAACTAAAACAAAATGGTTTATACTTTCTGTAAGTCTTTACCTAAGTAAGTTTTAATTTATTTTTCTACTTGATAAATATTATCATTTTATTGAGATAATCATTGTCCCTACATTTCCATTCCTTTTTCCTGTTGACCATGGAGTGAAACTTTAATTCTGAATGATGGCAATCACAAATCACTATCTGTTTAAAAGTACGCAGGGCTTATAGAGGCTCCAAATCTCAATCAAGATGCAAATCAACTCTCTCTATGGCAATCAATTCATCAGTCAGATAAGATCTCTTCACCATATAATTTGCTTTATAAAAAACTAAATTATTCATAAGATATCAGAAATTACCATCACGATTTATGTTTATTCTGAATTAAATAATTTTACATTGTTGCACCAAAATATAACTTTGCTTTAGGAAGCACTAAAACTTGATAAATTAGTTACTGAAACACACTCCACTCTTAACTCCTATGAAGTTTTCCTTTTAAAAAAAAATAAACCTTCTTATTTACACACTTAAAAACATAAACAACATTTCTACATAGTTCAAAGCTTGCGAATAGGCCTGTGAGATGGTTGCATCGTCACTGTGTTATAGTGAATCAATAAGACAGTATCTAAATAAGCCTATTTGAAGTCTTAACTTAGTCAGACATTAAAATAAATACCCTTATTTTATGTGTACCTTGAAGCACATGTAGCGATATTTGACTTGTACTGAAATCTAGAATTCTAACAGATTGCCTTACAACAGACAAATACGCAGTAAAAGGCAATGTATTAAAAATGCATCTTAAATATTGTATTTCAATGACAACTGTCATTGTCTCTGTTGAAGATTCAGCATTTGTTCTGTGCTTACAAATTAGTAATTTGTAAATTTGATCTTACATTAGTAAATCTTACATTAGTAAATTAGTAAATTTGATCTTACATTAGATCAAATTTGATCTTACATTAGTAAGATCAAAGTAGGAAAGGAGGGTGCCATTAAAGGGTTTTTAGTAAAATCTTTGCTGATAACACAGCATGTTGTCTCAAGCTTTGTCAGTTAAGGAAGACTTCAGTTACCTTAAGAGACTGTTCAACTACCCACATTAAAGTACTATCAGTAGCAAGCAATTCAGAGAGAAAACACTCTAAGATCAACTTACCTGTAATAATGTTGGGCTTCGGTGGCATGCTGAATTCGTACAATGTTGGTTCAGAAAAACCCAGTCTGTTGGCAGCTGTAATTTGTACTTCATAACCCATGGTCCACTGAAGATGCTCTAAGATGATGTGGTCTTTACTACCCTGTACTTTTTTCTCTAGCCATTGATCTTCCTTATCTTTCTGTAAAGATGCAAATAGTTTAAATTCTCAAAAATTCTTGCATTATTTGTCTAAAACATATGTCTACAAAAAAAAAATTTAAAAATAGTTTTATTTCCGAAGACTATGAACATCCCAGTCATCTATTTTTGGAGTTCTGAGTACTCAGGCTTTTTTTTAATTTTGTCTGTTCCTAATCATTCCATAATATGAATTTATAGATGTTGTTGACAATTATTTTTCAACCAATTTGGGCTGTATTTGTATTTTGCACAAATACACTTTTCAGTGTGGGGAACAGCAGGATAATTATTTACAATTTCTGCTAAGAATAAATTTTGTAAAAGTTTATTTTATACAGATGTTGCAATTACATTTTGCTCAACGTTCTTTAAAAGAAATTTCCCATTGAAACTAAGCCTGAATAGCTCATGAATGCAAGCTGTGCTTATATTATACAACTAGTTATATACCGAGTACATAAACTGTAGCAGTATGTTGTACTACAGTAACATATTGCAAACCAGGCTGTATGTTTTAATATAAACAGCATTAAAAGAGTATGCAGTCCTATGTTTATGCTGGTAAAAGGATACATTTAAATCAGTGAGATAGAACCATAGAGAAAAAAGAGTTCTGATAATTCAGAACTCTGTTTCCGCAAAGGAAACAAATGAGGACTTAGGAAGCAACCTGACCTCTGGCATTTCATAGATTTGGACTGCTTACCTTTGCAATCTCTTCTTTTAGTATTTTTAGAGCATAATATATTTTAATTATTCCTTATGCAAATGAGAATTAGAAAATAATTAATAAGAAAAAAATAATACATACTGGGAAGCACTCCAGCCATCATGCTCAAAGGAGTTCAGTAACGGTAAGAATCCATGCAGTTCTGTTTTTACAAAATTCAGTGCCAAAAACTATGGCTGAGAGCCAAATCTTGGCCATCCAGCCCATACAGCAACACAGTCAATAGCTGTCTGAAGAAAAACACCTTTCAAGTAGAGAGTATAGCTTTTTGCTACAGACAATCTCAGTAGCTTATATTTAGGATATTTGCTGAAGCATCTTGCTCTTGACTGATACAAGTGTCAAAGAAAATAGCATCTAAATTTAACAGTTCAGGGCTCAGTCATGCTACTTATGCCTGTTCTTTTTGTCCCCAATCTCCAGAAAATAGACTGACATACTGAGATCCCTTAGGTGCACTGCTGCAATAACTTATTTTCTACCAGCACTGTGTGTTGACTCCTCCATATTGACTTTGCCTTATGTTAAAGCCTTCCTGCTCCTTCTACACCTTCATTGACACTTGGTAGTCCTGAGGATGGTTATACTAAAACATCTTTTCAGGAACATAAGTAGCAAGGTGCAAGTGGATACAGAAGTGGACCCACCAAAAAAAAAAATAAAAAAAAAACAGAATGGTAGTTAACAAGTCATGTAAAAAAACTAAATACCCTACAGTAAAAATAGTTTACCCATCATATAGTGAAACTGATATTCTCTATAAAAAACAAACAAAAAAACTTTTTTCTAAATAAAGTTAGTGTTAGACCTCACAGATAACTTCTCTTGCAATTATCTGACATGCCACTAAGTGAACCACTTATATTTACATTCCACTGAGTGAATCCATTTATACTTTCACACCAAACTAATTTTTCAAATTGTATTTTTATTGTATTTTTGTGTAACACCAATGTAAATACTTATTAGTAATGTCAGGAGCAGCACTGTTACGCAGTGCTGTATTTCAGTGGCTGTTTGAATTTTGAATTTTTCTAACTCCTCCTCATATTGATATTCCCTTCTAATTTTCTCATATTTATATTCTTTGGGAGTTCATGATTTTGGTGCATGCACGTATAGCTGTGTGAATGTACTAAGGAATTCTGAAGAAAATATAAATCATGGAAGGAGAAAAAACACACTAAAATGGGAAAATAAATATTCAGGCTAACATGATTTCTGCAGGTGGAAAAGACTGCATTGCAAACAGATATATATATTTTGAAAACAAATGGTAGAACTACATGTAGTGAACAGAATGAGGTTTGGAAAGAAAACTGTACAGGTTTCTGTATGAGGATGCTCCTCTACAGACATAAAATTAAGTGACAAAGCAGTTGTTCTATGGTTTGGTCAGGTGAAGAATAATGAAAGAGCTGAAATGTAACAGGATACCTGCATGCTATGCCAGGGAAGTGACACCTTAAGATTAGTTGAAAGTGAAGCCTACTGGGTGGACTGAGATAATTGAAACAGGCAGAGTCCAAGCACTGAGCTCAAAGACATCAAAGTGTTTTATGAAGAGTGACAAGCACAAGATGGGAGAAGAAGAATAAAGAAAGTATCTGGAAAACAAGTTGTCTTCTAACAATGAACTTCTGAAATCCAGTCTACCTTTGGCATCTTAAAGAACAACTGGAATGTCATCAACTCTAGCAGTTATTTCACATGCATTTTCAAGTAATTTTTACTAAGTAGAGCTCAGTAATGTGTTAAGATTTATTTTACCATTAGAGTAGAAATGCGTAAAGAATGAGAAAACAAAAGTCTGTCAGTTAAATCTTCCTACAAATCTCCCTGTTTATCCTTTAATTGGTAGATTAAAGAGCAAAAAATAGAACTATAAAAGAACACTTCAACTTTATTAGGCTGTTCTATTATTAATATTGCTTAAAATTTATAGGAAGCTCTACAAACGCACAGTGTTTTACACCAAATGAAAGGAACTCTGAAATCATGAACTGCAGTCTAATTTGAGGGGTGAGTTAATGTAAATGCCTTCAATCATCATTTAGTATTAGTAGTTGTATCATTAATATGTATCAACAAATCCACATTTTCAGAAACTTCAATCAGATCTGCAACCTCAGAGATTCAACTGTTCCTTCATTTGCATTTTGGTTTGTTTTCTATAAAGCCCAAATACTCTTTTACAGAAGGTCATTTATGCTGTGACACTGACAAACGAGTGTCAATTCATTTGGGGGATTCTCACTGACCACTTCCACTACTCTTAAGCCTTAAATTTACATCACAGCCTTAAATTCACACTGCACTTTTCCCAGGATCACTCCTCAGTTGAAGCAAACCTGCCACAATGCCACAGACTAAAGTGGATAAACTAAAATTATGATTATTTCTTAAATATCTACAATATCTTAAATACTGTCTTTAAATATAAGCATCGATGAAGTTTTTCTCAGAAGTGCTTAGGAGCTAGATTTGTAAGAAAACTATGAGTAACCTACACACCTAAATACCTTGACAAAAAAGGAGTAAACAAACATCGTAACATTCCAGTCTACTTGACTGCTTCTCAAAATCAAGGTCACATCTAATAACAGTGAAAGTAAAGCCAATCCGCTGTTTGGCCACATAACTATTTACTAGTCTAGAAAATAACATCTCTATATTTAATGGCCATTTTATATTATGCCTAAGATTACATTCTCTGGGAACTTGTAAAAAGCAATTAACTCCTTCCAACCTTTCCTCTCCAACTTCCCTGAACTGTCACACTGAAAATTCAGCTCAAACAAGCTCGGTCAATGTGATAATAATAATACTAATAAAAAAAAAAAAAAAAAGCAGGAGGTGCCACACTATCTCTAAAACCAATAGAGGAAAAAAAAAAAAAAAAAAAGAGAAATACTCAGGGAAAACAATCTGACTGTTTGACTGTTTAAAGCTGTGACTTCACAAGAATTCATCACATTAGAATGGTATTTTATAGGTCTGGGTGGTGTTTTAGAAGAGGCAATACAAGATGAATGCCAAAGAAAACACAAAATGGCTGCTAATGTATCTAGTGTTAAAACGCACAGAAAGTTCAAGGGTCTGGCATGTAAAGTGGAACTCTGAGATTTAAAAAAAATGGTTTATGGCAGATATCTCAGAGTGGGAGTGACTGAGATATTCTCTCCATTTAAATTATTCATATTCTACAAGTCTTTTTCTAGAACTTATTATCAGGCAACAAAATGAACACAGTCATCCATCAACATAAACAAACACAACTGAAGCACATGATCGGAAATCTAACAACTGTCAGTACCAAAATTCAGAGCATTAACAGTAACACTCTCACAGGTCAACATGGGTAGCAGCTTTTAGGCCTGCAAAAGCTAATCTCACTGGTTTTATTTCCTCCAGATTTCATTATAGATGCAAAATGAGACTAAAAGAAATTTTATGCTGTTACTGTTTTTCAAAATAAGATTTTATGTAATTTTCTTGCCTCTACTTAAAAGTATATAACCATAAAAGATGGATTTTTTTTTTTGTTGTTATTTCATTCTAATTCTAACTTTTTACCAAAATTTGGCATTAAAAGTAACCGCAACGTCCTCTTTTCCCAATCTTACTTTTGGCATTCTGTGACCCAAACATATAGAAAAGAATTCCCTTTTACAATCACTAAGAAGCCTATTTCAAAACTCGCCTTTTAAGCATTACGAAATTCAATTCAGGATATGGTACCAAATTCATAATTGAAGTCTTGGAACCAATCTTTGCAACATAATACCATATGCAGACAACATAAAACACCAAGCACAAATTCAGAAATGCAACATGTGCAGCTACAGAATATCCACTGTCAAAAGACATTTGAGCAATAATCAGGTACTTTTGCTTGCGACGTGTGAGTCATGTAAGTGATTATTCCCATATGATGATCACGCACTGTTTGCATGCTGTTTCTAGTGCCTTAAGCTGTGTGACACCTTCCATTTGTTGCTTTGTAGCCTCCCTTTCCCAATCAGGTCTGTGCCTGTTACACACTTCTCCTGAGCTGCTGTGGCAGTTTCTTCCCTGTATCCCAGATGTTCTGTTCTTCAATTCCTCACTCTTTGCCTTATGTAACTCCATGCTATAATCTCTTCAGCCATTCCCACTAGCTTTTAGTTTACTTCCCTCATACTTGGAAGATCACACAGCAGATAATAGCTGTTTACAAATCCAGTACACAGTTCCCTAGCAATTTACATGTATAAAGCTCAATTTCCATTGTGCGACACCAGCACCTGATCATGTGTGCCCCAACCAACATTATCAGTGCCAAAACAAAGAATGACCAAAGGAGAGCCCAAGTGGGTCCCTATTAGAACTACACAGTTACTATGAGAACTGTGGCTGGGGGAGCACCTGCTTCTGCACTGGACAGGGTGTGTGGCTGGGGACACTCCTCTTCCCAGCCAGCTTCTTTCTCCCTCTCTTCCTATTCACTCCTAAGATAACTTTGAAGACAAGGTACGACATCAGCTTTGGGCTCCATTAGTAAAGCTTTGTAAAACTCAACTTTGTACAGCACCATGAATCAAATTGAGACTGCTATTCATGAAAACTGCATGATACTTACTTACCTGAAATACAACACAAAAAGGAAGACTTCTTGGTATTTGATTACAGAAAGTAAGCCCTGCCCATAACACGAAGCAGGAAACATGTTAGGAAAGCAAAAGTTAGCAAAAAAAGAAAAACGAAAACTTAACCAGTATTCCTAGACTAGACTATAGTATTTTGTAAAATATCTTAAATGCTATCCTACTCCTAATTTTAAAAGATCTTTATAAAACTTAAGCATGAAAGAACCAACTCAGTAAGACACGAGCTGTTATGAAACACAAAGAAGAAAAGCCATTGATATGTAGCTTGTTATCTAATATGCTGTTAAAACATGGAAGCAAATACACTGGTCCAGGTGCTAGTAATGAGGCTGGCAAGAGCTACAGAAAAGTCAATTAAGTACGACCAATGAGGAAGATAGAAAGGAAGCAGTCAACAGATAATTAAGAACTTTAAATAGCATCCATTCATTCTGATTAAAACACCAAAAAATTACTGTGCTTTTTTGTTGTAAGAAGACCTTTAATTTAGTCAAATTGCTTTTTCAATTGGAAGCTTAGGGAGATATGGATTTCAGCTCCAAGTAAAAGCTATCTCCTGTAACCTATTATGTTTCCAGTTACTGCTTAAATTGTACATTTATCTTTCAACAATAAACAAGAAAAATGACATTCTATTCTGTAATATTGTTCCTTAGTCAAAACACTTGATCAAAGTCATGTTTCCAAAGTTATTCAGGATAGATCCAAAATCATTTAACTTACTTAAATGATAGAAACAGATTAAATTCCTCACCTTGCATATATACATGATATCCATACTTTGATGCTAAATTTATTTAGCAAATAATTTAGGAAAACCATTTTACATGCCAGGCTAAGCACTTGGATAATCCCAGAGCTAACATCAAAATGTGGCATTTTAGGAAACATAAGGAAATGTGACAAAAATTATTACAAAATAAGGAGCTTTTTTTTTTTTTTAATACTAAAATTCTGCATATAGTTTATGTGCTAATTTCTACAAAGTATAGTCTTTGCTACCTTCTGTTTAATTTGTTTAAATATTTAGTGTTATATATCCAATCTCTTTCAGACTCTTGAAGTGGGTGTATAAATCTCCTACTTTATACTCTAGTAAAATACTTTCTTCCTGGGTCTGGTCAGATAAAAGAGGTGTAATCTTTCTAAAAAAATGCAAGGAAGCTATTAGAAAATGCATACTTTTGAATTCATTTCATTGATTTTGCCAGTTGTAGACTTACTTCTGCAGTGCAAATATTTATAAATATAGTATATCCGGAAAGATATTTCAGGTGCTTTTATTAAAATATAATTTTAATTAAAATATAATACTTTTAAATAGAAAAATACAAAGAAGACATCATTCACTGAAAAATGAAACAGACATTGCAAGAAATACTGTATTCTAAACTTGCCAGATTTGACAAGACAATGACAAATCAGACACCAGCTGAGAGACTAATAAACTATGCAAGGGGAGTGTTAAAGAACTGGTATATAAACTGAAACTTTTGAATGTCCTAGCAATTAATAAATTACTGGGCTTTTGATATTTTAAAGTGAACTTTGGAATCTAGAAAGATTAATTAATCTCCTTTAAGATTAATTTAAAGTTAAAATGAATATGGAACACTGAAAACAGCATCCTACCTCTAGGATGCTATCTGTAAATGCATAGTTATTACAGATGATTAACTTGCTTTTCAAACAGCCTTTAATTATGTAACTTTAATGTCTGCTAATTGACATCACTTTTGAGAGCTGAACATGGAAGTTCCTCATTTACCATGTAACAAAACAGAAAACACGGAAGTTTTCTTATTAGAATGAACCTTCAGTTACACCTTTAGGAGGAGCAGGGTGTTTTTCATTCATTCTTTCATTCTTTTTTTCATTCTTTTATCCTTTTTTTTTTCTTTCTTTTTTATAATATGTCTATATAATATAACCTAGTCTCTATAATATAACCTAGTCTGAAAAGAAAACACACTACACTATACCTGAGATTATTTTTTTTCTTTTCTTTTTGTAGTATGCAAACTGCTTTGTTACATTTCAAATAGTATCAGCAACCATCTCTACATTAAAAGCAGGTATTACTAAGCAAAACTTGCCTAGTTTGATTCATTGAAATACTTACACTTCTGTATTTCACAATATATTCCAAAATGGGGGCGCCTCCATCATCTTGTTTAGTTATGCTAAGTTTAAAACTCTTGCCACTTCCTGGTTGTCCGTGAATTGATGGGGGGCTTGGCTCCCCTAAATAATGAAGAAAAAAAAAAGGTGGATAAAAATAATTTAGCAGTGACAACCTCAAATTATCAGTGGGAGCTTGTCTATAATCAAAATCTTTATAATCAGCATGACTCTTCCACGCTCTGTAGAGTATCTTGAACGTGTGTTAAATGTTTTGCTTAAAGTGTGTTCTAAACTAGGTTAATAATCTCACACAAGGAAACAAAATGATATCAAGTAGGAAAGAGGGATCAGATTCTTTGAGACTTTCTGACTTTTTACACTTTCAAATGTAATTTACTTCAGAAATGATTTAGCCATCAATTCAGCAAGGCTGGTAAGCTGCTACTCACACTGAAATTTATGAGTAACACAGAAAAGCATTCTTAGCATTAAGCATGAGCTTTAGTCCTATATTCCAGATCTGAACTGTAATAAGTATTAGATAAGTTGACTTTCCAGTAACTGTGTCAAGACAAAATTAGATGTTTTTAAAGTAGTCTATATAAAGAATGATTGTAAAGAATAATATTTTGAAAAAAAGAAAAAATTTCTCTGTAATGGAAGGAGAAAAATAATTTTAAACATACAACTGATGGGTTAATTGCCAGCTTTAATCACTTTGCTAATGACATTTCACAGACCAATTATAATTTCTATATATGATGCCTATTGTAAAATTTCAAATCAGGTCCTAAATTAACACCTCGTAGTTGCATTCTAATCAAAATATTTGTAGGTTTCCATTCACCCAGAGATATCTTGTTACCTTAGAAATATTTATAATATTTGTTATATTTGTGTTTATCTCTTGTAAAGGGGAAAAAAATATATTTAAATATCATCACAGATTTTTCTAGCTTTCTGTCAGGTAATATATGTATCAGTTCTATCAATTTCTATTGCTTTTCTACCAAGTATATGAATAATAGCAAATATGCTATGTGAATAATAGCAAATTATTCTGTCATATAGTATATTTAGAATATACATATTCTTTAAACAAAAATAAATTTGAAAGCTGACAAGTTACAGGTTTTGGACAGAAGAAACTTGCCAATATGAATATTGATATAGAACAACATAGAAATATTTTGTGTTATTTCTAGTTGCATTACTATTATTGTTCATTCCATTAGGAGCAGTATTCTTAGTTATACTTAGTAACATCTTACTCTGAAACCAGTTCAATTACAACATTTTATGATAGACAGATCTACTGATCTGTTGCTGATGTATTTTTGTGTATCTACCTGAGCAGTGCTATCTGTAGGTCCTTTATTTTTAATTCTTCATCTGTGTTTCATTTATTAATTATTATTTTCTGTTTAAAAATAATTTGGGGAAATAATTTTCATTAAAATCTTTAATCGTTAAATCTGAATTTCTTGTCTCTAAAGGTTATAAATATTGAATTGGCTTTGCATCATTTGCCGCTTTCATATCATAGTTAAAACAATGCATTCTTATTTTTCTATAGCTTAAGGTTTTTGTTTTAGACTTGATAGTTGCAAAACTTGTAATAGCATTATCTGCTGGGAGAATGTCTCCAGAAAGGGCTAATTAATTTCTCCCAGATGTGTGTAATACTCTGTGTATAAATGAGAAAAAGTCCTTCATCTAGTATATTTCATGTTCTGTGCTCTTGAATATAACATGAAGATTTGTCTATGTCTCAAAAATACAAATAATTTAAGTCCATCCAATTTAAGCTTAATTCATATTATTTGTTGGAGAGGATAAGAGAAACAAAATTTCAGAGAAACAACATAGAGAAGACTGATGTTATATGCTGCTTCACAGTGTATAAATGTAAACCATATTATCCACAGTGAATCATACTTGAAATTATTAGCAACATACTCAAGTAAGAATTTACATTTTTATTTAATAGCACAAGTATTACTCACGGACAGGTAAGGTCTGAAATATCTCAATTTTGCTATATTCTCCTTGCCCTTTTCCATTTACAGCAGCTACCTTGATTTCATATGTCGTATTTGGTTCCAAATTGCTGAGAACAACCATTGCTAAAGGAAAGGGAAAAAAATACAGAAACAAAATTTGATGAAGCAATGCATTTTTAAAAAGCCATACATTTTTATTTTTATTTTTTTTGCTTTACCTGCTTTACTCGGAGTCCAATTTTCAAATAGTTTAGTTTCAATTCCAGTGTTTTCAAACTTAGCTGTTTTTCTGAGTGCTAATAGTACCTTTTTTTTTTTTTTTTTTTTTTTTTTTTCTCATCTGTATGCAAACATTGTTGGGAATGAGAAATTCAGGCTTCTGGAGGAATTTGATGTCAGTGTTATAGAAGTCATAGGCAATAATTAAGGAGCTTGATGAGGGATTGCTATTTTGCGTTCAGACTGTGAGCACAGGAGACACAAACCTGGCTCCGACATGGCAATGGGCATCTGCTGCATGTTTAAGCCATATGCAAACAGTTCATGACTTGCCAGTTCTCCCTTACTGGAGAGCAGTACTAACCATCCTTTGTCTATACTCCTGGATGCAGCTGTAGTGAATTACTGGTGCTATGTTCAGACAGTTCAACCTAAAATGACAGGTGCTTATGATGATCAAAGGAAAAGTTCCAAGTTACCTACTAAGGATCTGAAAGTGAATTAAGTATGTTTATAGATACTCAGGAAGAGGTGTATGGAAATGCATGTTACATTATAACAAAAGAGTGTTTGGGGAAGCAAATGTGTTCAAATTTTGGTCTTACAGTTTTCCTGTAACTTGAGAGACAATACAATCCCTTCCTCTACTCCTCAAGTGGTTTCGCAGAATCACAGAACCATTTAGGTAGGAAAAGACCTTTAAGATTGTCAAGTCCAACCATCCAGGTTTCCTAACATGTTCTTCAGTAAGTACCGTGCTTTCAAAAATCAAGACTCAAGCCTTGGCAGCAATATTTCACAGAACCTGAACATGTCACTAGAACACTGCCGGTAAATGCCATCAGAAGCAGAAAAAGAGGCAGAGAATGTTGCCCAAAATAATATTGTACAGCTCTAAGAAAAGTGTTGCTGACAACGCATAGCAACAAATCCAGAAACAAAATGCAGAAAAAGGATATTGAATTCCAAGATCCTCTACGGGAATGCAGTACTGCACATTATCATAGTAATGTAAATTACTAATACCAACACTGAATATGCACATGGAAACTTAGATCCATAAAGAGGTCTTGGACCATTACCCCGTCTTTGCAAAAAAGGTTCCTTTTGCTGTCTCCACAGAAATTGACCGCTTGCTGTTTGCCAGCTCTCAGCTCCCCAGATGTCAGATTCATATCAGGGAATGGACATAAACTGGATGGACGTTAGTCGCAGCACAACAATATTCGTCTTACCCAGAAAAGCGGATGCTGTGTTATCTTACAAGAGGAAACAGAACTTCAGCCAGTAGTCTCTTTCTCAGTTTTTTAAGGAAATTACTTACTTTTTTTCAATATAAATTAGTATTTCAACAGTTGCTTTACGTTTACTTTTCTATATTTGATGAAAGGAGAATTATTTGTCAGCACTCTTACATTCTTTTGACTCCAGATTTACTAGAATTTCTATTTATTTTGTTTCTGCAGCAGACACAGGTCCCATTACATGTGCAGCTAAAGGTATTTAATGAAATTTGGAAAAACAGTAACTTCCACATTTCACAGTTTATTATGAGCACTTTGCATGAATTTGCCACTGAAAAAATAATAACCATTTTATTGTAAACAAAACAGTAGAATTGTTTGCTTTCCAGCAACAAAAACAAAAAAAAACGTAATCATTTTAAAGAGATTTAAAAATATCAAACCATAAAGTATAACCATTTTGTGAAAAAAAAAAAAAAAACAAAATACCACCATGAGAATAAGAATCAAATTTGGAGAAGAGAAGGATTATGACATATAACTTTCAGCTATGGTAAGATGGAATTTAAAACCTCAACCAAGCAGTAGCTGTGTTTGGCTTGCTTTTCAGCCATGATTATTTTCCAAGGCTGGATAATTTCGTTGAAAATAAACCTTAGGGCATACTAAAAATTAGTGTTACTGTAAATGCTTTTAAAATTTAAACAACATCAAAGTATGGATATGAGTCTACGCTTAATAAAACACGAACGTGTTAACTACATAAAACCTAAGGATCCAATTCTATAAACACTTGAGTGACTCCTGGGGCCTATCTAAATGAATAAAATTACTTATATATGCAGTATTTAAAGAATTAGTGTCTACTTTATAATCCCCTGAACAGCACTATGTGTCTGGATACAATGATTCTTACAAATACATTTATGAAATTAACCCAACTAAATCTGATGGCATAATATGCCCTCAAGAACTAGAACCACTTGGTATCAGTGATGACATGATGTGGACATATTTTATAAACAGGAGAAAAGTTATAAGCATGTTCTCCAGGAAAGCAAAGCAAAGAACCATAACTGATCAGAATACTTTAAATACTCCAATTGAAAACCTAGAATAATTGAGAAAGATTAAGGAACTATCCCATTTTATGTCACAAAAATGCAGGGTTTAAAAGTAATCTAAGAGCAGTGAAAGTTTTCACTGCTTATTAAGTGTTTTACTTTTTTGAAATATGTTTAGAATGAAAGCAAATACTTAATAAAATAATTTGCCTTTTTTTTTTTTTTTTAAGATATGTACCTGTCCTTGTATTATCTGTTACAAAATCAACGTATTCATCTCTCCATATGCAAATTAAACTCTTAGAGGAGCCCATAGTCCTGGCCACAATGGATGTTTCAGTTTTCAATGATCATTGAAGTAATTGCCAGTAAAATTTCAAATCATATTCTGAAATAAATATGTGAATTTCATTTTCAGTATATGAATGTGAAAAAAATAGTCCACTGCATACCATATGTGTGAATTATGCCATTGGCACGTTCACTGGCATATATCACATCCCAAAGAACTGACGTTCTTTAATCACATTGAGTCTTTTTGTACTTCCTCTATCTATCTGATTCTGTTTTTATATTGTCTTCCTAATCACAGCATCTTCATGCTTTCTCTGAAGCATTCCATTTTAATTTTTCTGGGATTATTCACACAGTTACATTGAAGAGTAGACTTGGAAGAACTACTCCTATTAGAAGGAAAAACAGAAGATTTTCTTGTGAACTCTGTAGGCATTGCAGAGCTCAAGTACCATGCTGCTCAACAGCATTTGTACTTTCAATTTTTAAGAAGATAGACAGGGAGGCTGAAAATCACTTGTTACTCTTGCAGGAGATCATGACACAGCAAGTTACCAGTATTATGGTTTTATTTTCTTATACTGTATAGAGAGTTTAAAACAGAAAAAAAAAAATATATATATATATATATATATATATATATATATATATATATATATTTGGAGAAGTTATGCAAGAAATAGTGTTTCAATTCTGTAGCAAATTATTTTTAAAAAGCCAGAACAACCACAGAGAATTAAAACTCACCAAACAGAAAAATTAATTCTGACTTGGTCTGTGACAAGAAAACTAAAGATTACATAGTATTAAAAATAAAGCCCTTGCTTTTTACTATATAGAGTTTTCTAACTTGTAAGCAGATCTAAACCATTAAAGGATGAATGCACTACAGAAAAAAAAAAGAAAGAAAAAGCCACAAAAAATGGAATATTAGATATTAGATAGAATGAATAGACCAAAATTCAGAACTCCATACTTAATAGTCTAACTATTTCAAATACTGAGTATAAGCTTTTCAGATAGGAAAGTTTTACTGCAGAATATTAATTGCTACCAAGATGAAACATACAAAAATGATATCTGATGATTTGCTGTGAAATAAATTGTACCATAAATCCGACTCAGTAAAAACAAAACAAAAATCAACAGCTTATTTTCTAGTCCAGTGGTAGGTTTTTTACATTACCTTATTACAGAACAATTAGATGGGAAATGCCTGGTATATTAAATCGTGTTTTCACCAAAGGAAACCTGGCTCAGAAATCTTTAAGGACTGCAATATATTACATAAGTCACCACCAAAGTAAGGAAGGTTGAGGAACTAATAATGTAGTTACACTACATTAATCCCAAAGTAGATCTTACATGAGGTTAATTAACAGAAATATTACATCAATACTCATTGGAGAGCTACCTGTTGCATAGAAAAATGCTCTTCTCCTAGTTTTGATTTCAATCCTTTGAGGATGACAGCTCTAACTAAAGTAGGACATAAATTTATTTTGAAACACAGTAGCTGAGACACATCATGCTGAAATATCATCTTCAGTAATAAATATTTCAGATAATGGCAGCAGTGCAAAATTTCTGTCAAAGAAGCATTACAGATTCTTTGAAGGATTTTTCTTATTTCTTTCCCTCTAGTCTGAATCTCCATTACTTATGCAAACTGAATTCAGTGCAGGTTAATAAGTGCAGTGTTTCGATTCAGCTAAATTTTGTTGCATCTTTTACTTATTTTTGATAGTCATTTTTGACTATCTCAAGGAAAACCTGAGTCCCCTGGAAATACCTGAATCTCTTTCAGAGGAAAAAATGAATAGCATTTTTCATGGACCTTAAACAGTTTTCTCTTTGTGGAGATAACTCAATTTCTTTTAAGAAAAGAAGAAAAAGGACATGGGAGGAGAGCAGTGAGTAACCTATGGTAGCATGGTATTAAGGTTCTGTACAAATCCATCCTATATCTGCAGATGTCACACATTGTGAGGAATTTCTCTCTGAACCTGTCTCCTTGGCATAAGCGACATATTTTTGTTTAATTTACATGTTTTCACAATAGAAGGAAGGGCATAAAAGATATTTTTCTACCCGAGGCTTACAGAGTTAGATCACAGACTTGTTGGCAAAATGAAGTTAGAACTTGCCACAGGCAGAGAAATACAGGAAAAACAACATAAAAACAGTTTTTGCAACACAATAAGCAACATTTTTATTCATATGCAGAAATAGTCATGCTGCCTCAGTTCCATCTGTCTGCCTTGCCTAAGTAACAATTAATTTCATAAATACTGATTCAACATCTGGCTATAAATGTCAGAATTCAACTAACACATACAAAAAAAGAACTATAATAATGAAAACATTTCAAGTGGTACATTATATGGGAAAAATACATATATATTTGTAGCCATTCCCACTGATACCAAAATTATTGGCAAAAATTCCATCAATATCTATGGAGACAGGATCCAGGCTTAAGTCACACCCTGATATGTATACTCAGAAAAGGACACAACCATTTTAAAAATCGGAGAGAATGACTGTCATCATTATCTGTCTTTGCACTATAACATATAATTATTTCATTCCTTTGCAATAAAGGTTGTAGTGGCTTAATTAATTGTGAATATAAGTTAATTACCTGTGAATAAAGATATATAATATTGTAGGTCAGATATTATTCATGTTACTGAATTAATTATTTCATTATAAAGTACTTCTCAGAGGTTGATATTAAAAGTGCACTTGGTAAAAATATTTTGTGAACAGCCCTCAAAACACAATTACCCTGTTAAACTCCTCCAAATATTGTATTGTATTGTCTAGGATTCTGAGATGCTGGGTTTACAAATTAAACCAGGAAGATCATAGACCTATAGCCATCCAGACGATTACCTTTGATACCTATTTTTATTGAAATAAAACTAATAAAATGAAATAATCGTGTGGGAGAATTATAGTTATAAAATGTATGGTGCTATACATTAATGAAAACAAAATAAGCACTACAAACTCCTCAGAAAAAAGCACATTAGTAGACTGACAACAGAGTTTATAATATATTGAACAAACACGAATTCAGAAGAAGGATTTTATCATTTTACATCACTTATGATGTAGCAATGAATAGGTATTCTTTAGAAGACTTTCTAACTCCAAGTTAATTTTCTAGTTGCTATTTTTAAAAAGCAAATTTCATTTTGTATTTAATCGAAATCACAGTATAGCACAGAGTTCAGAAAAAAAAAATCCTCAGAGAAACACTTCTGGAACAAAACCTACTGAGATGGATCATTATACCAGTAAATTGTTCACATAACTTGATTCAAAATAGAAACATACTTGCACGAACTGTTTATCAACTGATGCATTTTCTCAAATGCTTTAAGAAAAAAAAAAAAAAAAAAAAGGCAAGTAGGCATGTAAAATTTTTAGGCCACAGGCTTACAAAATATATTACTACCACTAGTACCAGACCCCATATTATCAGGATATCTTCTTTTAAATTATTGTGTTGGATCTATTTGAATATAGAATGTTCTAGAACAAATTCTGCCACTTGTACTTGGCAGCCTCTTGTCCTATCAACAAGTCTGTGCAACTAAGATTTACTTTTGGTAGATTTTGGTTCTTAACTCCAGTAACATAGAATTTAGATGTTAAACACAAGTTTTAGCTTAAGAAGAAACAAAATCATGCTAATTTTAAGTTTATCCTATAGCTTTCTATAGCTGTACACTTTCATTTGTCCTTTCTTCATCTCCAAGCATTGGGCATGTTACCTACACTGAAATCTTCAAATTATGTTTGGTTAAATCTCCTGCTACAAAGAAAAAAACACAGTCCTTTCATTTAAAATTTAACACAAAATGTTTTTGTTATCCCACTGAAAACATGTTTGACACTTCAATGACTTTGGCTTTTAAAGAAAACCTACCGTAGAAAGTTGCCCAAACACAGATCCAATACCTTTGGTTAGATCACTCAAACAGGATATGGAAGATGAGGGTTTAGGATTTAGTTATCTAGTTATTTAGTTAAATCTGGCAGCTATAATCAATCTCAGTTCTTCCTGTTCTTTGGACTTTCTTTTCTTGAAAAACATTTGAAGATATTTCCACGCCCTTATTCTGATATGTGTGCAAGATAGGGTAGGTCAGGAAACAATATTATTAAAATTTGTATTAGTTTTAATGCTGATGTTTTTAGTGCAATTTTTGCAAAAGCAAACATTCTTTACATAATTACTCTGAAAATTTCTAGAAGAAGTAGATGCTGAGGCTTATTTAGTCCGGTGATAAGAATGTCAAGGGGTGATTGAACAGTCACCTACAGTCCCTTCACAGCGGAATACAAACAGCCGTGTAAGACTTCTCAACAGTGGCGAAGAGAATAGTAAGGGCAACAACTATAAGTTGTAGTTTTCGCATGTCCATGCCATACATCAGAAAAAACTTTATCAATGGGAGAGTAATTAAGCATTGAGGAGGTTACACCAAAACAAGAGGGTGAGGAATCTCCATCCTTGAATCTTTGTCTGAATCTCCAAGGATGGAGATTGGACTGACTCAGACAAAGCCATGCCTGACCTGATTCAGGACTGGCACCAGTCTTGCTTCAGGCAGGAGTCCAAACCAGATTCTATACAATTAAGAAGAATGATACCTTGGTTCTTGAAATCCAGTTTTCTTCTCTGCTATAAAACTATCCTACACCTCTTAATTTTCAAGTCCACTGATATAAGAAACAGACAGCCACTTGCAAAGGCCTACAATTAGTACTTTTTATGAGACAATAAAACATAGAGTAAAATCAATGGGGATTTGGACCACTACCAGATATTCCCAAAATCCTGCAAAAAAAAAGGTATTGTTCAAAATGCTTTCTAGCATATGACTGATGTTCTCAGTATACCAGCAAGAAGGTTCATTATCAAATATTTATGACTGTAATTGCTGCAATTTTAATAGGAGAAATTACACAAAATTCACAGACTTACTGCTAAATATAAAATCTGATGAAGTTGAACCTTTCCATAAATGAAATTTATTTTCTGTGGACACTAATTTTAAAATTCTCATATAACAAAAATTTCTAGGTCACTGATACATTATTAGTGATATGAACACATAGACAACAGAATTAAGTCCTCTAAAGTAAGTAGTACTTTATTGAGTGAATATACTATACTGCATTATGCAGTAGAGGAATGACTGTTAATCTCATTGCAGAAGGGCAATTAAGGCTCTTATTAAGATCATTTACATCGTTTCATTCATCCCATTTTTTTCTCTTTTTGAACACCCATCACAGCTAAAAGCACTATTTACTGGAAGATGACCAAGAAAATAAGAGGTTCTTTTAGGGAGAAAAGGGCATCCTGGGGATCCCAATCATTATGAGACTAAGTAGTAGCTTTTTGTTGGATTTTACCTAAACTTTTAAAAGATGGTGTATATATTCCCTGCTTTATATCAAGGTCTGGCATCAACACTGAATTAGGGTGACAAGCAAAAGGGCTAAAATGTGATCTCAGATAGATGTTTTATAATGACATTCACCACTGCAAGAAAACAAAGACCTCAAGACTGACATAAATATGACTTCAACTTTTTTTTTTCTTCTTATATGCAAAGATTATTTTCATTCATAACTTTTCTTTCCTATCCTCTTCCTACATGCAACACTTCATTTCACCAAAGGATAATGAAGAGTAGAGAGAGAAGTGACAAAAAGCAGTTTTATTTAATGATATTATGAAACGTAACAGAGAGAGGGCTGTGCTATCTCTTTGTTGCTAACCATTTTGTGATGGAAGGAAAACTCCATTCATAGTTACTCCATCATTCAATGACCTTGACAATACTTACAGAATATTCTGTCCTCTAAGAAGACTTTGCTATTTTGTATTACAAAATGTAGATGAAGTTTGTATATGCATAAATATTCCATAAATGTGCTTTACCTTTTTGTAAGCAGATTGGCAATGTAAAACGGATGCAAATGAATACAATACTGATTTGAAAGGCAAAATTTGCAGCTGCACCATGCATCTCACTTATCAGCTA
This sequence comes from Anas acuta, assembly GCF_963932015.1. NCBI lineage: Eukaryota > Metazoa > Chordata > Aves > Anseriformes > Anatidae > Anas > Anas acuta. Next base: position 100,014,459 of record NC_088979.1, read on the forward strand.
TTCACATCTAATATTGCATTGCACAACGCTTTTCTTAACAAGATTTACACTTAGGAGCCAGATCAGCAAGACCTTTATATTGGATCAGCATGTTCACTGCAAATCTACTTGAGAGTGTACCAAAGCTTGGAAAGGTCTAAACAGGGACTAGCCAAGAGTTGTCAGTAAAGCAGGAAAAAACATGAAATAAAGGAAATAAAAGAACACCAGGAAAAAAATGGTGTTAATTAACTGATTAACTGTTAATAATAATTAACTGACTTTCCACTGAAATTTTTATTAGACGTATTTAATACACACTTCTTCTGATCAAGATATCTTGCATTTATTTCTATAAATTTTCAAATCTGCATCTTTTTTAAAATCATGCTTCACAATGAGCTGTTGTGAAGTAAATTTTCTAGGTTTTCTTTACTTTTCATGACATTTTATTCACCTTTGAATGCGAAAAGTACATTTCATTCTCCTGAGGATTCAGGTCTGTATAAAAACCTGAAATACTTAAACCTAGATTTCCCTTTACACTTCTCACATTCCAGTCTCTCTAATCCATCAATGTAATTTACTTTGAGATATTTATTTCTAATCCAACTTTTCCATCCACACAAGACTTTTAAACCCAAGATTAAGCTGGATGGAGGCCAAAAGTAGTATAGAGACAGAATTAGAGGGATGAATAACTAACATACATGCAGGCATACACACAAACTAATTTGAGTAAGTTTTTTTTTTCTTACCATTTAAAAGTAATCTATATTGCTTATAAGTTGCACCCATTCTTAAACTTTTTTTTTTTTTTTCAATTTTATGACATATTGCAAATTGTATCTTGTCATATTATCCCAAGAATTAAGATTTATTAAAATTAAGGGCTTTTTTATTCACACAATTTATTATTCTTGCAAACTATATCATTTTAGCTTGTTAATATATATATATGCAGTCCCACATTCTGATAATTTTCAGAGCTGTTTTAAGTTGAGAAAACTAATCTTGAATCAAGATAAACATAGCTTCTTTTGAAAAAGAGATCCCATGAATCCCAGCAATAGTATCATATCTGATACAGGGAATGATCCTTTTTTATAGTTTATGCAATTTATTTTTACTGCAATAAATTATTGCCTATTGATTACAGACAATTTCTTAAATTAAACCACTCATTCAAGTCAATTTAACAGTATTATAATCAATGTAAAATTTTAAGATTCTCCATATTGCATATCATTTGCTGTGGTACAAGTTCAGTATAAAATTACAACACATTCTGGTGGTTTGCTTTTTTTTTTTTTTTCATCCAATTTTTGGTCTTAGAGTGCTTGCCTGCAGGTCAGATAAATGAAGAACCAGATTGTAAAGATGAATTCACAACCCAGAAATGTTTTCCTTATAACTTATGACATTATTTAAAATGTACAAAAATCTCTGAGACGTCATGTACTTCTAAATTTCTGGAGTACACACGTGATATTCCAGAAATGTAGAAACACTCCTTAGGAATAGAAAGTGTCATTTTAGAATTGAATGTGATGAAAATTCTCGTCATAGAGAGCCAAACCTGACAGCAATGCCAAGGAATTGAGTGTCTCAAATACTTACTAAAAATATATGTTCCCACTGTAAGAGGCTAATGAGCATTTTTTCCTTCTGCTTTTGCTGCTTGCACTAAATGCTAATGTCTTGAAGATTTTTAACTATTAAAACAATTTTGGATGCTGACTAACCCTACCAAAATATTTGCAATTTATTTGTTTGATCTACAAACTAGGCTGCCATACTCTACGGAGTCATTGGGCCCATTAATAAAATTATTAATTTATTCTTATCTCTCAGATGTCCATTTGACATTCTTCCTAGTTTAATGGTGAAGCATTGTTACACTACCAGAAAGTCCTTAATAAGAAACTGGGTCCAATTTCATTCATTAGTACAATGAAGGGTATAGTATAAAACTTACAGTGTAAGATGTAGTACATGAGAATGGTAATTAAACTATATATTAGATTTCCTCTCCATGGCAATAAGAAGTAATTGTTATATTTTAACATAAGAATTTCTTATTTGTGTTTCTGAAATCTCATAAAAAAGAATAGAAATAGAAAATCATACAGTGTGAGTTTTTGAAAGTGTGAAGTCTTTTGAAAGAATGTCTGCTCATCTGAAGACTATCAAAAAGTCTTGCTTGAAGACAAAAACTGAAGTTCACTAGCATTACCCAAAAACCTGAGCTGTATGTACACCAAACAAACAAACAACAACAAAAAAAAAAACTACCACATTTTCATAAGTCATATACTCAGTCATATACATATGGGACTCCCTACCCTTCCCAGGCTCAGGCCACTGGTGGGCCAGGCTCCATCTCCCCCCGCAGCCCTGCCCTGCCCAGCCATGGGCCAAACCATCCAGGCCCACATATGGACCCACAGACTGGCTTGGCCTAGCCAAGGCCCAGCCCTGGTACCAGGGAGCTCCCGGTGCCCAGTGCCAGGTGCTGGGGCTGACTCATGGGGTGCTGGGTGGCTCTGCAGCTGGTGGGGTGGTGGGACAGGGCCTGCCTGCAGACCTTGCATGGCCACCCGTGGAAGCCTCCAGAGCCCTGCCCCATGGACCATACCCTGGGACTATAGGGCTGAAGCGTACTTGTAACAAGACAATTTTCATATTCAGCAGAGCATCTAGTAAGAACAGAAAAATCTGTCTACCATTTGCTCGCTGATCTCTTGGCGAACTATGCTAGTGTTGATTATGACTTTTAAATCCCTAAATAGCCTGAAGTTTGCGTATCAGAATGATTGCTTCACTTTTTGTGCTCTCCTTCAATAGCTGCAATCAGTGCAGCTTTTCAAATGAAATCTTCATTATAAAAGACAAAGGAGAGAGAATAGGGAAGCAGATATTCTTGGATACAGCTCTAGGACTCTGGAATTTTCTCCTTAATTTGATCAGAAAACATTTCAAACTAGTACAATTTGAGAAAAAAGCCAACTTCTGAGGGATACTTTGAAGAAATGGGCAACAAGCATCTCAGATGAAACAAATTGCAAGCTATTTGAACAGATTTGTACAGAATTCATTTCATATTGCTTAATTTTCCTAATTAAACTTGCAAGAAGGCCTAACAGCTTCAGTTAGGATTTTTCATATAAATAAAAACAGTTATAATCCTACTTCTAGAAGGCTTTATACATGGCTATTAGGTCATAATTATGAGAAAATTAATTACTTGTTAGTGTTAGTAGCAGTTCCTTTCAAAAACTTTTTGAAACATCAATCATTTGCTAACACTTTATTTATAAACTAACTTCTGTAGACATGATGTTTGTTTCATTTAAAAATATATCTTTTGTTCATTTTATCAGTTTATAGCTATTCTTTATTGACTGTATGAAGACAACTACAACATTCCACCTGGTCACAACACAGGGGGACCAGAAGACCCACTTCAGCCTTGACAGTCTCTGTATTGGAAGACTAACAGTCTTTCAGGCACTACTTTCTCCAGCATGTATGATCTTCTGCCTTTCCCCATTAAAGACAATCTTGGAATTTACACATTACCTACACTGTGGCAAGAAAGGGCTGCAGTACTGTTTTATTGCTCCTGAGTTAAATCAATCTGAGCAAAAGCAATCCTGTGAAATTGCAGCATGGTTTATCACAGGTTGCTAGGAAAAAAATAATGAGTCATACATTATATATGCATCATTACTCGACTTATGCAAGCAGTTAACTATACCTGTGTAAAAGTGCTTATATCTGAATCTTAACCATAAACCTGTCTCAAAAATTTGAACAGACAAAAACAGTGATTTTGTTTCCATTAAAGAATATTGACCAAGTATAGAAATTATGATGACTGAACTACAAATTGTAACACAGAGTACTAACTACATGTAGTATAAACTCAAACCTCAAACCTCACTCAGCCAAGCAGGTATTGAGGTATTGCAGGAAAGTGGTCATTAGCTACTTAAGCACAATGAGAAACTGCCTCTAAAGCATGTAACATTTTTTATCATTCAATAGACTTACAAGTATCTTTAGTGTCTTAAGGAAGGATAAAGAAAAAAATTAAAAGCCTTCACTCTAATAAAAGCTTCATTATAAATGCTTTTGTGAACTGAAAATAGGGATTCAGAAGAGTTCTCAGTGTCACCTAGCATAAAAATGTAAATATGCCCAAAAAGAATGAAGAGAGGTTTAAGTGGATGTTTTAGAAGACCTGCTGAAACCCTCTCAGGAAACAGGAAAGGATGATTTTTTTCAGAAAGACTCCTGTTACAGTTAACAGTATTGTCATAAAAAATACATTAGTACTGTTTTTTGCTGTCTCCATCTTGGAGGACCTTTTCTACTCTGGGCTGTTCAGTCCTTGCTTTGGCAATTAATCTTTTATCTATCTATCTATCTATCTATCTATCTATCTATCTATCTATCTATTTTCTGTTTTGGCCATATAGTATGATACAAATAGAACAAAATTTTAACTTATTATGGAATATCTGCAAGAGCTTCTGATAAATGCCTTTTTGATCCCTTTTGATTTCCTTATCAAATTATGTAGTGTAGAATCAACAAATTTTACAAAAGATGCCTCCTGCTTCGCAAATAAATTCTGAAGTAACTTTTCTATCACAGTAGTTCATAGATAAATTCAGAGAAATATAAAGTATACATATATATATATATATATTATCAGAGAAATATATTGCCAATTTATTGAAGAAAACAGCTAAGGGAAAACAAGTCTCAAATGTGGTCCAAAACATAACATTAAAAGGGAAGAGGTACACCAATACCCATTAATACATGTCCTGCCATTAGGGGAAACACATTGTCTTCTTTTGGTCTTCTAGTACTGAAAAATACACATTATACTGAACTAAAATTAGTGCTAAATTAGTGATTTAGTTATTACCTTTATAATAATATTTATTGTGTATTGTTAAGAAAAACAATACACATTTTTAAAATAAAAAGTCATGTTTCTTTGAATATTTGTTAATTATATGTATGTTTTTTTGAAACATTTTTTTTTTTTTGTAATTGGAGATTTTTTTGTGTGTGAATGATGGGATGTGAAAGAGAAAGAAGTTTTTTATCATTTATCATTTTTTATCATTTTTTATCATTTTTATCATCATCACTTTAGATCATATCCTACACTTATTCTCCCCTCACAGTGGTGATAGCTGCAAAACAATTCATCTCTAGCTGTATACATCCTAAGACCGTTGGGGCTGCTTTAGCTTGCACTACCTGTTAAAAACACTGGAGGGTAAATATGCAGGGGATTACTTATCCGGTAAAAGTATTTCGTTAATATTAATCTTTCTAAATACCCTCCTTGGGCATGTACAAATAACTTGTCTATTCTAGGAGGCTTATACTATTTTCTGCCTTTAGAAAAGTGAAAAGACGGCATAGACCTGGGAATGAACTGGACACATTTATAACATCCCCACCAATACAATAGATAGAAAACAATATAATATCCAACAAATGTATACAATGCATCACTTGTTGAACAGTACTTTATAGGTATGCTTTTGAAACAGATATAACAAAGATGTAGAAATGTAGAAAAATTGCTAAGTTGTTAAAAATCAGTAGTTAATCCCTAGGATAAAATATCACGTAATAGCTTACTCAAAATTTTAAGTTAATTGCGTATGTAATGCATATTCTCAAACTAACTCCTCTGTGACTTCTACTATCTTTGAAATTTATAGCTTCAAATATATTCTTTGTCTCTACTTGACATGAAAATGAAAAAATGTGAAATAATCATAAATTTGTTCATCAAAATTATGTAAAACTAGAAATTAACTGTTGACATTAGATCAGAGCAAGGTTCTGACTGGTGCTAGGAGGTCTGATTTTATTAACATCAACTGAAGATACAATCACTGGACTATGTATGGAGAAATGGAATAATGGAGAAACAAAGGATCAATTAACACACACTTGAATTCTTTTTCTTTGATATTCGTTCAATTAAAATACTTCAATTTATTTTTTTGTAGACTTACTTTGAACTCCATGGGAGCGAACTATCTTCCAGGTTTCTGAGGCTACCTCTTTTACATCCACTTGGTAATGATGAATGGGCACACCTCCATGTGAATCTGGCTTATTGAATGAAACTTTGGCAGTGGTTTGTGACAACTCTAAAATCCGTACTCCATAAGGATTTGATGGCACATCTAGAAAAGTACAAACATCAATTTAATAATCAACAGCAACTAGGCAGACCTAAACTAACAGTTGATAATTTACCCCAGGAAGTGTCCTTAGCATCTTGAAGGGGAAAGAAAATATTGAATGTGATGAAATAATGTTTGCTTTAGATAAACAACTTTAGCTTTCTAATATGAAGCTGTAAGAAAGCTACATTAATTTTATTGTATGGCAAAGTCATGACAAACATTTTTCATTTCTGTCTGTCTTTTATAATATGATTTTTTTAATAGCTAACTTTGTCAGAGGCAAATGTAAATGCTGATTGATTAGTTTACTATATAATTATGTAAAGGAGAATAACAAACAAATCATATTTAACAACAGGAACAGTTCTGGCTAAATAGATCATTCAGAGACTGAATTCTTCTAAATGAGACAATGACGAGAAGCTGTAGAAATCATTTGGCCATTTTCATGAAAATCTAAAACACAGCTGAACATATATATATATATATTTTCTTCCCCCCCCCCCCCTTTTTTTTTTTAAATAGACTGAGTTCGAACCTACTAGCAAGAAATATTAAAAGAAGGTTTCTTTTCTCTTTTCAGTTTAAGAAATATTTACAAAATAGGTTAAAACATTTTGTTTTCAAAGTAGAATAAAACTAGGAAAATAAAGTATGTGTTTGTACTGTTGAAATGCCAGATATGAAATAAAGGTGAAAAATTAACCTTAGGGTCATCCTCCGAAACGGAAACATTATCTTACTCTTACAGTGTATGACTGATCTATCAAAGAGAAGACAAAAGACTAACTTTTCTAATTGTCCTAGGTTATAAAATGTAATAATTACAAAAATGTGTACTGAAAATACTATGAAGAATTCTTTGTTCTGTGGACTGAGAATCAAGGGTTTGAAATACTTACATATTCTCTTCTAATACATTTGACATTTATTTGCATATCCACTTACAGATTTTATATTGTTTTTTTCTCTCTGGTATGGAAAGTATGTTTATAAAGAAAAGCAAGAGCTTGAGCCAAAGCTGATCATTCGATCAGTGGGTACTGAGCCATTTACATAAAATGTAGTCTGTATTCAAGGGCTGTCAGGAAGTTGGGAATAAAAAAAGAATCAATCTGAACTTCAGCCAGTACTGGTACTTGAATGAAAATGAGCCAAAAATTGTTATAAAATATTAAGAATGGGTTTTAGGACACACTCGGCCATGAATTCTCATGGAGGACACCTGTCAAAGATGCTCTGATTTATCTAACCTTTCAATAATCTGGTACCTACATTTTTCCTGAAAAAAAAATCTCTTAGCAGAGTGTCTGAATGCTAATATCATACCTCTGTGAATTCTGGCAGTTAGCATTTCTGACTACAGGTCTCCTGAAACCTCAAATGCTTGGTGCTCATTGGTTTAAAAACAGCATAGATGTATTTACAATGATGTATTTTTCATATCTTTTACTTAAAGACAACTAAATGAATCCATGAAGATTGGGGCAGAATGCAAATCTCATCTTGAGGGATTCAAACCCTCAAATACCTTCTTATTCAAGGAAGCTTTTCTATCATCAGGATATGGGATGTTGCAGGACATTTTCACCCTTCTTATTGAAGTTGTATTTTTCTACAGAAAGGAATTCAAGATTCATAGAACATGAATCAAACAGAACATGGCAGAATATAACCAAATAAGCTATACGTCAAGGAGAAAAGAGAACTAGGTTTTGAATCTTTTTTGAAAACGATGCTTAATACTTTGCATAGGTAATCAAAATATCCATACTTTAAACTAAAATTGATCAAAAGGTGGCTTGTTTTCTAAGAAAAGGAAAGTATGTTGAAAATTTTTTATTTTATTTTTTAATGATCACTCACAAGAAAAACTAGTTCTGTGAGTTGCTTGCTAAGTAATCATTGATCCCAAATTCAGGAGCGGATAAGGATTAGAACCAAATTTTGATCTTTCTCCTCCAGATTCTCATTACAGCTGAGATCACTAAGCTTTTTCCTGTTAGCATTAGTAACTTAAGTACTGTCCTGTGGACAGCTTCTTTTGTCCTTCTCATTCTGTTCCGACAAGAGAGGGAAAAATCCAGCATAACTATGCCAGCAAAGAAGGCCAGGATAGCCAAAGTAAAGTAGCATACAACTGTATGAGAGATGCAGATACCACCTGCATGCAGAGATGAATATGGCTCTCCAGTACTGAAGATGAATGGCCTTAACTAATTGTGAGCTAAAAGATGCTATGGATATGTACAGTATTATGAATAGTTCCTAAACACCTTTACTTCCTTTTCTGTTGTTAAAAGAGCTCAAAATAGAAACAAATTATTTTGTATAAGGTTGAATGAATATTTAATTTCACTGAGATTAGTTTCATGTTACTTTTTGTATGCTCTTTTTATGAGTCAATTCACTGTTGTTTCAGTTTGGATCAAAATAATTTTTTGGTCAATGATGTGAATCAAATACACTTTATTTACATATCCATTCTATTCCTGAATTTCAAAAGGAGATCTCTTTTCCTTGTGTGTTTATGTCTGCATATGATTAACTATAATAAACATGGCATAGGAAGCAGACATCCTTAAGGAACCTTACATTCTTCACTGAAGATTCAAGAATAATTTCTGCAAAATGAAGATATGGTTCTATCTGGTATTAAAAAAAAAATAAAGTTCCAGTGAAAACCCAGTAAAATATTTTGCATAACTAGCATAATGCTATGTGTTTAAAACTCATTGTTAAATGTATCCACAATATTATTTTATATATACATCCCATAATATATATGCTACCCATATATGTGAAGGAAACTTTTATACAATTTTCAGAGTTGAACTACATCAGTATTTTATTTTAAGAAAGAATTAATCACCTGAAGAAAATATAACAGGATACACATTCCTAGTCAAAATAAGAAACAAATAATAGTGACTCCATTGAAAAAGTGCGAAATACCTACCAACTCCTTCAGATTAGGTAAATCTATAACATTTTTCCCAAAGAAGATCATTAGCAGCATAATGAACTGAATCTAATTTAGTAGTTCTCTATTGAGTGTGAATTTGATCATGCAAAGTAAACAGCTCTCTGGTCCTGATCTACCTAAACACTTCAGCATTTGAGCTCTCTCTTCCCTGTCAGCTGAAATTATCTGGAACAGTGCCATGATTTTTCTGTTAGAATTGTAAGGCTTTAGCTCAATGTTTAGCAGGAGTAAAGAATAATTTGCAAGGTTGTGTACACTGAAGTCTGCCCCTGGAAGGACAGAACTGTGGATGCTTCTTGTTCTTTTACTTTCTAAAACCAAACCAAACCAACCAATGAATCTTCTAAGAATTTAGCTATGGGCAGTGATTACTTTTTTTCATATACTGTTATGGATGTAAGCTGAAGTGTGGGATTTCTCTTATATTATCATTTAACGATAGGACAGATTTAGGTATAGCCTCTTTAGAAGTTCCGCTGATATCTTTGGTGTTAAACTGCTTTCAAAACATGGGATAATTGAACAACAGTTCAGCCTATAAATTATAATGTCATTAAAAAAAAAAAAAAAGTTTCAGATGTTTAGTCAACTTTGTGTTCTTTCCACACTATTTCTCTGCTAATGTATGATGTCAAAGAATTACTTAAAACCCCAAAATATTAAGTGGAAAATTGTGCTTAATATATAAGGTACTCAGTGCATAAAGCTGGTTAGCACAAATGAACTTTGTGATGCATTGGCCTTAATTAAGTATAAATTGGTTTAGTTCCAAAAAAGTACTACAGCTGATAGAGAAATACACATGGAATTATGAGTACATATTTATCTCCACAGCTATGTAAATAGTCTTTCAAGTCTATTACATTTTACTCAACCCATTCAATAAAAGACCAGTCTTTATCACCAGAGATTTTCTTTTCAAGCTACTTTTCGGATAGTTTTATGGAAGAAAATAATTTTATTTCTGTGAGTTTAGCAGTCCTGGTATAAATGGAGGAAAGAAGTGATGGTGTGGGAGTACGCTGTGGGGTCAGAGATTTATCTTCCAGTTAGTTCTTGTCTCATTATCTCCTGTCAACACATTCCTACTACAGTTCTGCAGCTTTTCCTGACTCCATACGTCTGGCATATATACTGAGTGAAAGTAGCTATGTCTAAAGGCTGAATATAAGTACTATCAGGAGCACAGCAGGGAAAGAGATGCAGTAGGGAATACATCTTTGGAGTCACAGATCTTGGTGAAATAGTTCATGCTTTTGCATCCTTAGAATGGAAAAAAATATATATATTAAATGTACAGATAAGGTCCAGTCTTGCCTTGATGTCTTTGATTGGGGAAAACTACCATAAATTTATTTTATCACATCACTGGGAGTTCTGGAAAAATAAGGAACGGATAAGGAATCAGGACCACAGCTCTCATATAAATGCATAAATAGTAAATAAAAATAAGATACACACACACAAAGCAAAAACAATTGTAGTGTTGACAGTTTCACACACATGCTTATTGAATACATTATGATGTTTTTTGCTATTACATTTCCTTTAGCTGATGCTGATATGGAAGATGCACATGGTAAGGTTTAGGACTGAGATCTAGATTTTAGATCTGCCTATGTTTTATGAAGGTAAATGGGCATTAGGCAGCAGCAAGGTAAAAGTTACACACACACACAAAAAAAAAAAAAAAAAAAAAAAAAGCAGCCCGGCAATTCTAAAACAGTCAGTAAGACCCCAAAGCACTGTTTTGGCACAGAACATGACTATCTTCCTTTGTTGTATTGTTGTATTATATTCCAGGGAAAACAAAGTCCCATTTCTTTAATTTTATTTTACCTGTAAAAACAGGAATATATGGAAAAGCAAGGAACAACATCCATTAACCAGTCCCAAAGTGCCAGCACCAAAAATCTAGATCAGTAAACTGCTAAATTTGATGCTGTACTTCTTGTACATGGATCAACCTTTTTAAATCTTGAACATCAACTGATTCCATAAAACTATTTACAGGATATAATTTCTGTGAAGCTCATTTGTTGTCTTTCCTATGTCTTCATTTGCTCTTGATGTCGTTAATCCCCATCTTCACTGACTTTCTGTGTATACAGGAGACTTAAGATATATTTGATAATTTGATTAATTGGGAATTCTTGATGTCTACTGACATTGTATGCATTTTAATTTTCCATTTTGATTCTCTGTAACATTTAGAAAGGAAACAGATATAGCATCTCTCATTTCTTTAAGTTTTATCATATGTTACCATTAACGTTAAGTTTTAGGAAGTGTTACCGCTTCCTAAATGCTGTAAGATTCTTGGTATTCTATAGTAAACTGTGAAAAACATGAAATGCATGATTTAGCAAGACAAGTTTGTAATTCATCATCAGAGCTGTATGATGTAACTAATTTGCAAACTGTATGCATTTCTTATTGGTGTGGTTTCTGCCAACAGTTGTTGCTGTTAACACTATGTCACTGTAAGTCTCTGTGCATAGCTGCAGTTCCAGGCATGATGTGCATGATGTTCAAATTTCATCAAAAATAAAAGTATTCTCCTATGTGCTGAAAGAAAGAAAGACTGAAAGAAAGACTGAGGCAAAAAGGCAAATCAATGATTCATTTGAACTTTCAACCCCTTTGCTGTCCCAGAATAGAGGGAAGAAGGGGAAAGGAAAGTCTAGAGTAACTAAGACCATGAGAACCTTGGAGGTGAATCATGGTTTACATTTAGGGATAGATTCAGTCTATCTTTATACTGTCATGTGCAAAATACACTTCAATATCTAAAGGAAAAAATTGAAAAAAAAAAATCCAGTTTAGCTGTGTCATAACTTTAACATTTACCATTTTAAGATAGTAAATTATCTATTCCAACAACACTGTATTAGATCATTGATAGCCATACAGTTTTCTAATAATCTACCCAAAAGCATTTGAAATAACAATACTGAGATCTCAACAAAAAGGAAAAAATGCTTTACTAGTTAATATAATCTAACTACATACTGACATTTGACATTATCTACAACTAAACTTGATCTGTGCAAATCTAGGAATATCTGTGCTCACCTCAGGCTCTGAAAGCCATTGGGACAATCTGCCAAGCTCACCTGCTTGTCAAAGCCTAAGCCTGTCATAGAGAAAAAACAGAGTATAAGTAGACTTCTAAAACAAAAGCTGTGGATGTGATGTGAGGCAATTCATTTGCAGTGGCAGGAAACGAAAAAGACTGTGGATCTTCTTGTAATTTACATGTTACTCACACACCAATTTAAATGCTTAAGCAATGAGAAAAGAGGATGTCACTCATGGTATTTTCAAAGGTTGATCACTACCAGTCAGGTGCTGAGCATGCGTAAATAAGCCTTCAATAAGCACTGAAGATTCTCAGCATTTTGCAAGTAATGGCACCTTTCAGTGTAAAACCTTGAATAGGTTGCAGTTCTTCAATTTCTGTGAAAGATTTAAATGACAGTATCCAGAGTTCAGGCTGATTTAGTAGCTCTGTATAATTACAGTGAGCAGGTATGGTTCTGTCATACACATCACTATGGTTGCAAATCTAAATTTTGAAAGAAATTTTTTCTGTCACCAATAAACTGTATTTCTTAAGGAGGGGCAAAGGTAAAAATATAATGATATCATGCCACATGATCACGTTTTAACTAGTAGTAATAAAAAACAAACAACAACAACAAAAAACCACTAGTTTGAATCTGCTGAAAAAAAGAAACAAAGCAGATAAATGGAACAAAACATGAAGCATTAAGTCATTCCTGCAGAATTTTAAGAGAAAACAATTCAGTAAAATGATTGTTATTTGTAAAATTTGCCCTAGCAGGATACTTTGCTTACTACAATCTCCTGGCTGGAAAAAGTATTTATTTTTCTCTGACAGATCTGTTGGAATAGTCTGTTACACCCCAGCATTAGTACTTACAATCAAAGTGACAAGGAAATCCAGGCTCTATTTAAATGCATGAAAATAATGCTTATTTGGGAAATATCAGTCATTAGGACTTCTTGATTCACTGAAGTAAAACAACAGGCTGCATTCAGCATTTTGTTCCTGTAATTACGATGATGCTTCTATCCTCTATCTTCCTGACTATTTTTTATTTCTAGTCGATGTTAACTTAAATGCAGAAATAGTGAAATACTTCCAGTTGATCTTAGCTTAAATGCAGAAGCAGTGAAATACATGTTTTATTTGCTTTTTTTTTTTTTTTTTTTTTTTCCCCACCAAAAGAGTCTATTTAGGTACAAATGCAGTCTTTCAAGATAGTGTGTATTATGCATTACACTGCTGTAAGGATTATTCAGCACAATGGAGTCCTGACACCCTCAAGCCTCACATAAATACAATACCACAATGTATTAAGGATACATGTTCACCATAATTACTACAGAATTTGCATTTATTCTATTTGCTTTTTCATTTCATGTTATAGAATGTCCATATACATCTCATACTTAACATAACTTCCCATAATGCTTTGTTACAGTTTCACTAAATATATACCAATTTACCTTTATTTGCCTACAGCCCCAATACATAACTTTCAAAATTGATGATAACATTTTCTGCAGAATTGACTGAAAAATGGCAAACAAACTATTGCAAAAAAAAGAATAGTAAGCTGTTTGAAAAACTGGAATCTGTAACATCTCTGACATAGCTGTGTTAAAAAGCCAAAACAGCCTGTATGGAGTTATTTTTTCTCGTTCGCATTTCCAGGGGCTCTCGTGAGAATTAGCTGAAATAAAATGCATTATCAAAATACCATGTTGCTTTTCAATTAATAATGAGAATTGTTTTGTATTAAATTTAATTATGCGTAAAAACAAGAAATAAATATATTGCTAAATATATGATATTTATAATATAATATGTAAATATATTGCTAATATAATAATCCTGTAGCATCACTAAGTTGTGACATGTTATTGTTTGTTTTGAAAAATTAGGAAATATTCAGCAGATACAAAGATACAAGATATCTACTGAGATGCTATCGTTTGTATATACTTCTTTATAAAAAAACAGTGCATAGCAATAACCAGAATCTGACTGCCTCTGTTTCCATTGGCACAATTGCTCCATTTTCTCATCTTCTTTTGTTCTGAGGTAAGACACCCGAGGGATATTTCCTTCCATTTTCTAGAATCTATGTTCACAGCTTTAAAAAGGACTTCCAGTGCCAAGTTTTCTGTTTTTGAGAGGAACTGAGAAATTTTTCTTAGAAGATTTCATGCTGCCCTTCTACTGCTTTTCTTTTCCAGTGGAGCCACATGTATCAAGTCTTAGAGATAATACTCCAGAGGCCAATAGCACCTAGCACTGCAGAACAAGCAGAGCAAATGGTGCAGCTGAATCAATAGATAGATGCGTTGCCCCAAAGAGAAAGCCAGGCTGAAGAGAAATTGATGTAACCTGGCTAAAATAAGGGGATTAGGAACAGTCCTCATTTGATGGATTTAATATAAGTTTACAAATCCTATGCCAGTCACTAATATTTACAAAATTGGGTCCTTAGTTTCTAGAGGGTTGTCTGTTTCCTAGATTAAAGGAGGACAACAATAGCATACAGATAATAGTTATAGTTTACCCATTCAAATCAACACTAACTTTCTATAAGTCTTGAGATTTCTTAACTAAAGACAGAATAGTTGGTAGAGAAATTAGTTAATAGTGTTTTTCTTTAAAATTTAGAGCTTTTCTATTACTACCTTAATTTTGAACGTCACAGGAAGTATTAGTTTTATATATATATATATATTTAAAGCTACAAGTAGTACAGATAAACTGTTACAGTCATAATTTTAGCCTTTTTATGGAAAGGTGTTCAAGTGGTTCCATTGAAATAAATGGGACAAATGAAGTGAATGACCATAAACATGAATGAAGACTCTACAAACTGTTCTTTTCTACAATTTCTTTTCATACACACACAATGAAACAAAACAAACAAAAAAATGTTTGGGGTACGAATTAGCTTGTGATTTTCCTTAAACTGGGGAGAGTTTTGTAAGGCAGAATATAAATAATATATTGCAGGAAATTAGGACTTAATTGGGACTAAGAAAGATGCAGAAGGAAGAGCTAATAGTAGAGTGTAGCATGTAGCTACCAAAGGACAATCAGATTTGCAACATAGTAAAT
The DNA here is from genome assembly GCF_963932015.1 of Anas acuta. NCBI lineage: Eukaryota > Metazoa > Chordata > Aves > Anseriformes > Anatidae > Anas > Anas acuta. The sequence continues at coordinate 100,029,826 of NC_088979.1, forward strand.
AAAAAAGTTGTCTACTGAAGAAGAATGTATCTTCTGTATAATATAAAATCTTGCCACATCAAAATCTGTTGTTTTTTAAAAGAAAAATTATATTTGCCTATTTTACGAAGATCAACTGCTTTTGCCGCAGAACAAAGAAAAAAAAAAGAGTACAGTATTCATGATAAATGAATATAAATATATATATATATAATAGTATAACATATAAAATATATATATATATATATATATATATATATATATATATATATATATATATATATAGTGTTAATGGTAAATGCTGTGTTAGTAATAATTTCCTTGAAAGTAATGGGAAAAACTTTCAAAGCTGTGAACTGCTTAGACCTAAGAAACTTCTTAATACAGAAAACAACCATTTTTTATAACTCCTGAGACACTAAAGAAAATAATTGCCCTATTGAGCAGTACTATAAGAAATGAAACAATTGGTAGCTTAAAAGAGGCTATGATTGGACATGCACATTTCAGCAGTGTACCCAACAAAGGTCCTCCTAGTAGGGCTCCAAACAGTTTATTTTCTTTATTCAAAAAATATAACAAAAATTACAGCTGAAACATTAAAGATCATAAAAAATATACAAGCCCTACTTTAAAAATATTATGCAAGACTGGAAGTGCTCTAATCTTCATTTCTACTTCTACCTTGCAAATATATCATCCAGTCTGGCAGTATGATATGACCTCAAAGTTCCATGATGAAAATGATCCATAACAATGCATTGTAAGGGGTGCATAGCTTTCAGTTTGGCTATACCTTTATTACTGTAAACTACATAATAAATCCATAGATGTCATTAAAGGTGGAATAATTTGCATCACCTAAGAGTGTAAATCCACATGTCAGGAGATCTCAAAGCTTGCTAAACAAGTGTCGGTCCATTCTTCAACAAAATATCATTGAAAGAAATGCTAAGAAATTCTCATTTAATATTAGTTAATAGTCCTGATGAAGTTGAAACACACAGTCATATTTTTATATTTGCCTAAGCAATGATAGATGGACCTAAAAATATTCATAAGTTTAACAACCTTTAACAACTGATTGTAGAACATTTCTGAGCTTAAATTAACTCTGTCTAGCACACTAGGTCAAATTCTGCTTTTAAATGACTAGAACTGTATATGATAAAAATTCTTTGCTCAAGTATTTCAGTCTTTTCTCTTTGGCTTCTCAAGAAAATACAGGAGAGGTCTTCCTTATTCTTACTGCCTGCAAGCCATATGTCTACCCACTGAGGTAATAAAGACACACTGTTAAAACGTAGGATGTAATAAGGGCAAAGGAAAAAAGTTAACATAATTACATTTCTTCAATTTTCAGGAGGGCTTAAAATTAAATTCAAAGAGCATTCATATTTTGAGGGAAGTGGCTTATTTTCCTTCGAACTGCTACTCTACTTTTAGAGGATTAAAATTAACTGCAAAAATTCCATTGGAATAAAATAAACAGAGAAAATTGTGTCTGAACTTCATTTTGATTAAAAGAGAAGAAAGATTTCAATAAACCTGGAAAAAAAAAATTAACTTACCAGCTTGACCAAGTGTATACTCCTGATATCTTGTTCCTATTCTGTTTGTGGCTGTACAGTTATACCGTCCAAAATCACTGTCAGATGTGGGAGCAATCTTTAAAATGAATACAATTTGAAAATATTACTTTCTATTCAAATAACAAAGTTCTTTTAAAAAATCAGAAATGCAAATATGTTCCATTTAACTAATATGCAGATGAGTTCTTACTTCAGCCTGTCTAGTATATTCCCCAAAATACAGATCTAGATTCACCCTTTTTCATGTTAAACTCCCCCTTTTCAAATTCAAATTAGGAAATCAAATAATAGGAAATGGTGACATTGTTTATCTCTATAATTTCACTTTTGAACAAAGAAGGAAAAAATTAATAAACTGCACATTTGTTCACAAAGACATTATTTGCACATATTTTGATTAAACTAAGCAATGATAGGTCTGAAAATTGCTGTTCCTATAGATAATGCAAGGACAATTTTTATTTTATTTATTTATTTTTTTTAATTTTAGTTTATGGGATTTATGGGATACACTGGACACTCAGGGGAAAAAAAGAGAAGTTGCCAGGGAACAGCATAAGCTTTCTTTGTAGTTAACCAAGTGGCTCTATAACATTTATTCTAGGTGGTATGGGTCTGTATTGACTTTTCAAAATAGCACCAAAGCGTGGATTAACTGCCAACCTATATAAATTAGCAGAACACATTTCAGTGATAGTCCAAACTTTTCTTTAAGGGAACTGTGGAGACTGTTTCTTGGAAAGGTGTGGTTTTGTAAGTGTCAAATTATCAACAGCCTCTTTCCTCCATATAATTTAACATTTGAAACAGGTGTTTCAATTTGAATTTTGAATCAATGTTTCAGTTAATGTCAGATGTTGTCATATTTTTTTCCTCCAGAATTATTAAGCTAGTCCTGATGACTCCATCCAGTTCAATCAAAATAACTGAAATCTACTTCTGTTGAGAGAGGTTAAAGTTAATACAGCGTCAAAGAATCATAGAAGGGTTTGGAAGGGACCTTAAAGATTGGAAGGGACCTTAAAGATTGCCTTATTCCAACCCCATTGCCATGGGCATGGACACCTCTTACCAGACCACATTGCTCAATGCCCTATCCAGCCTGGCCTTGAACACTTCCACAGGTGAGGCATCCACAGATTCTCTAGGCAACCTGTTTCAGTGCCTCACCATCCTCACATTAAACAATTTCTTCCTAATATTTAATCTAAATCTACCCTTTTTTAGTTTAAAACCATTACTCTTTGTTCTATCACTATATGCCCTGACCTACTTTCCTGCTTTCCCTTTCCTGCTTTCTTGGAGGCCCCCTTTAGGTACTGGAAGACTGGTATAAGGTCTCCCTGCTCTGGTATAAGGTCAGCCTGCTCTTCTCCAGGCTGATCAACCCCAACTCCCTCAGCCTGTGTTAACAGGAAAGATGCTCCAGCACCTTTGTGGTCCTTCTGTGGACTCACTCCAACAGGTCCATGTCCTTCTTGTGCTGGGGGACCCACAACTGAACCCAGTGCTCCAGTTGGAGTCTTATGAGAGCAGAGCAGAGGGGAAGAATCACCTCCCTCAACCTGCTGGTCATGTTGCTTTTGATGCAACTCAGGATATGGTTGGCTTTCTGAGCTGCAAGTGCACATTGTCAACTCTTGTTGAGCTGCTCATCCACCAACAGCCCCAGGCCCTTCTCAGGGCTGTTTTCAATCCATTCTCTGCCCAGCCTGTATTCATGCTTGGGATTGTCCCAGCCCAGTTTCAGGACCTTGCACTTGGCCTTGTTGAACTTCAAGAGGTTTGCACAGGCTCACCTCTAAGGCCTGTCAAAGTCCCTCTGGATGGCAGAGGTCCCTCTGGTAAACCACGTCACACAGCCTGGTGTCATTGGCAAACTTTCTGGGGGTGCACTAGGTCCCACTGTCCATGTCACCAACAAAGATATCAAACAGCACCAATCCCAATACTGACCCAGGGGTCAATATTGGAACACCACTGTTACTGGTCTCCACTTGGACATTGAGCCATTGACATCAACTCTCTGAGTGTGACCACCCAGCCAATTGATTAATATATGATGAGGTAAGTAAAAACCATTCATGCTTACCAAGGTTTAGCTAACCTGTGTAAGCTCACTAAAACCAGAGGCTACATATGAGTTCTCAGGCAAAATAAAGGATCAGTTATTAGAATGACTTAATATTTCCTTTCTGTCTTCTTCCCACAACATAACACAGATCTGTAAATTTATAGTTAATTCCAGTAAGGGCTACAGAGAGCAGATAATGATTTGCTATCATAGACCATTTCTCAACAGATAAATGTCATCAGTTGTCATCATACATGCATAAATCAGCTTGTCATTTATTTTAAAATTCTTCATGTCATTATGCTCTATTCTGACATTGTATTACATAATGATGCACATTCTCTTGCTCCCCTTTTATCCAATTTCCCATGAGACAATCACTTAACATCTCACAGAAAACTAGACTTTTCTATTACAACTAATGCTTCTGAAAGCAGCAACAAAGTAACACACATACTGTAAATTTCAAGAAATTAGGTTCATTGTTTGAACTTTAGGGAAAAGACACAGCTTATTTCAGAATATCATATACATCTGGCTTGGGATCTGATGTAGGACCCCCAAACATATTAGCCCTACAGCTTCTGAACCATTTTTCCCATGGCAACAGAGAAAAAATATGCTGAAGTTGCTGATACTAGATGTAAACAAAGAAAACTAATTTCCTCCACACTAATTTCCTCACAGGAGAGAGTATCTAGTTGATGTAACAGGTGAGACCAGGACTGGAGGTAGCGGTTGAATACACTTTGTTGTGAAATCATTAATCAAAGAACATGACTTGTTGTACATTACTATGCAGTAGTTCACTATTTAGTCATGATGATACATTTAGAGATTAATAATAATAACAATAATAAAGATAATAATAATAATAGAAATAATTGCCATCAAAACCAACTGCAGTTTAGCTTCACTTTCCCCTTCTGCTTTGGTCTTGACTGAAGTCACACATACATTTTTGTATATACCAAGCACCTACCAGATAGTTACTCTAATTTTTACTATCAACCCCATGGATTAATATTATATTTACGCATTTATTTACTTGCAATAAATGCAGGTAACATTAGCATTCAGTGTAGATGCAAAACTGAACAAAAGCCATGTACGTGAGGTTTATTTTCCAAATGTTCACAAGAAACGTGGAGATAAATCAGTTCATACATAGTTTTTATTTTTTTATTTTTTATTTTTTAAAGAGCTTTACTTAAATTATAAATCTTAACCTTAAGCACACTGCATAAGACTTGCAATGGTGCCAAACTGAAGAAGAAATGAATTAACTAATGTCACAATGTTGATTTATTTTTTAAGCCTTACCTCTAGAATCAGCTTTCTTCCTGCACTGTAGGTCTTCAGATGTGTTGTATTTTTTACAGGTAGAACTAATTTTCCTCTCCTCCACTGAATTATGGCAGATGGATTTGCTAGCACTTCACATGTTATATTGATGGGATTGCCTTCCCAAGAGTAATGCATGGTCTGATTTGACACAAATGTTGGAGCATCTGAAAAACGGAAGTAATACACAAATATGTTAACTGTTTTAGTATAAAACATACTGTATAACTCCATTGAAGTACTACTCTTCTAAAGTTTTAACTGAATGCTGTTTCAATTTATTACTAACCGTGACAACATCAGTGTTCAACCCTGTTTTTTTTTTAAGCTCTTATTTTCATAGGTTTCTCCTCCGCTGAAATCATTTCAGCTGAAATTCTCAGGAAGAGAAAACCTGCTGATTATATTTAACATTAGGCAACATCAGGCCCTTGAAAGATGTGTCTCAGAAATGACAAAAACTGTTTCATCCTAATGATGAGAAACTCTCCAGCCAGACTCTGGGAAAGGCACGGTACATTTTGTAGGGTGCATGATGTTTAGGGTTCAGAGCCCCTGAAGTGCAAAAAAGTAATAGGCAGGTTCCTTCTCTGGTGATGTCTGCAGATGGATGTGTGGATGTGGCCCTGGGTTCAGTGTTTTAGCACATTGACTTCCCAAGCTGTTTATTACCTCCCAATGGCTGATGACAAAGGGAGGTGTAGTATGAAAGAGTATGTACACTGTTCAGTTGCTGATTTTATTGTGTATCCTTTTGCCATGGAGAAATTACACTCACTCTGAATGTTCATAGATGTAAACGCTTCACCAATTTCCTATCAGATCATATACTTTATGAAACCTTTCTAAAGAAAGATGCTTAGCTGTGTGAATAAACCTAGAAAAAAATAATGAAAGAAAATAGAACACCTAAAATTTTGCTATGCATTTTACCTACTTCAGATAAAACATTGTGCATATGAGTACTTTTTTAATTTAGGCTAATCTTCATGCCAGTTCCTTAAGAAATCATCAAGCTACAGAAAAACAAAGAGATGGTTCATCTTCTTTACAAACCTGCCTGTAAATGGCTATACTAAACATGCAGCCAAACACTGAATCAGATACAGAGAAAACTGCTGGCTTGCAAGCTAGTTATATTTTTCAGATCACAATGCCAGCAGTGACAAGGCTCTTCCATTCTACTCACTGTTTCCCTGGAAAACCGAAGCAGTGTAATGGTCTTCAGAAATGAGCAAGAGTGGTTCTTTCCTTCTTCTCTGCTTCTGTCTTAGGTAAATCATATTTTTTGTCTATTGAATATTTATTTTGAAATCAATTTTCCATTTTAATCCCACTCTTATATTTAAGAGTATTAACTACATATTACTTACATTACTGAAAGCAAAGGAAACACAAAGTTCTTAAAGAGAATTATCAGTTATAGCTGGTGTCATGGTATCTCTTTTTAATACTTGAACCTTATATGTCTATATTTATATTTTAAAAAATAGCTCTAAAATGCTTCTAGTTGTGTCCCTGGAAATTCTGTTCTAGTCTTCTAACAATTAGTTTAACTTTACACTAGAAAATTCCTACTAGGTCTATTAGAGACTAGAACACATTTTACTGAACAGTGAAATTTAGCTTCAGGAATGGTTTTAAACTATTTTCTTGTTTCTGAAATACATGTTTTCAACTTCTTTTTGTGTCTGCCTTTGTGCAAAAATGCAACTTTTTGGTTTTATTATTCTTCTGGTGCATGCACACATACAGGCTTAGATCAGAGAAAACTGTCATCTATTCTAAGCACAGATCAAGTCTGCTACATTGTCAACGCCATCAACATTTTATTTTTTTTAGTAAATATTCAGCCTTTATTTTTATAAAAAAGGAGATGATTTCATCCAAGTAACTGAAATATGTCATCCTATAACTTTATTTACAAGACACAGGTGCTCTTCTTTCCTTTTCAGGTGTTATGGTAAGTAATTCTACTGCTCTTTGATTCTCATAGACCTTTAAAAACATATTTTAACATCTAAATATATTTTTGCAAAGAATGGACTAATAAAGAGTATTCAGGATATGACATATCACAACAGTGGATCTCTGTGAAGATAAAAGCAAACTTTGCATATGCCTGATTTATGCTTAGGTATGGTCAGGAATGCCAAAATGCCAAGAGTCAGACACTCGGCTTCACTTCCTCTGGAAGTGAAGTTAGCAGTGGGATCCACCTGAAGGAAAACTGCATGAACTGACTTCTTCCTGGCAGACAGCTTTTGCACTGAATGTGTGTTCAACATATGGGTCAGAAATCTCATCACAGTGTGTATGAGACACAAAATGAAGTTATTTAACAACAGATTTTAGATAAGTCCTGTCCTCCATAATGGACAATTTCTCAAAGTAACTTCACTTTGTCAATGAACACTGGCATGAATGTGGCAGATAGAAAGATGCTCTGTTAGAACCCAAATAACTTTCCCCTTTTAGGAAAAAATCACATGGTTTGATGCTTTCTGTTGATTTAAGTATACATTTGGCCAAGACGTTTAGATGTAGAGCTTAGGGATATGGTTTAGTGGGGACTGTTAGCATTAGGTCAGAGGTTGGACTCGATGATCTTGAGGTCTCTTCCAACCTAGAAATTCTGTGATTCTGTGATGCTGTAATTCATATCCTACTTCCAAGACTTACATGTGAAAAGGGAGTGTACAGTTTCTGTAGGTACAAGCATCTAGGAGAGTAGTGACTTTCGGTTCAAATTGCTCTGTCTTCTAAAGGCAGATTTTGGATCCCTGTACTATCTGTTTATTTATATTTTAAAAGAGTAGGTGAGTTCTGGACTGTAAAAGTCCTTCAGATAAAGCTATATCAAAATCAACAACTCTAAAATGCAAAGCATTGCTAAATAAAATAAGCTTTAAGTTTTCTCTCTCAAAAGACTGGAAAAAAAAAAAAGGCTTTGCAGTAATTTCCCCAGCAGCTGAAAGATCCAGTGTAGCCAACAGAAGAAGATACTTTCAAGCAAATCACCTTAAATAACATGCTCTTTGATTTGCTAGTCAGGAATAAATAATGAGTGATGTTTCATACAAAGAAAATAGCTCTGGAAATATTTCATAGAATCATAGAATCATAGAATGTCCTGAGTTGGAAGGGACCCTTAAGGATCATTAAGTCCAACTCTTGACACCGCACAGGTCTACCCAAAAGTTCAGACCATGTGACTAAGTGCACAGTCCAATCTCTTCTTAAATTCAGACAGGCTCAGTGCAGTGACCACTTCCCTGGGGAGCCTGTTCCAGTGTGCAACCACCCTCTCTGTGAAGAACCCCCTCCTGATGTCAAGCCTAAATTTCCCCTGCCTCAGCTTAACCCCGTTCCCGCGGGTCCTGTCACTGGTGTTAATGGAGAAAAGGTCTCCTGCCTCTCGACACCCCCTTACGAGGAAGTTGTAGGCTGTGATGAGGTCTCCCCTCAGCCTCCTCTTCTCTGTACTTTTTTTAAAGTACAAATAAAATATATCCTTATATATTGTTAGATATTTCTTATACAATAACAAAAAAGCCAAATTGAAATGATATAACTTTTATAAGAACATTTTTTTCCTCTGGATGCTTTCATCGCTAACTGTAGTATACTGTGCTTCAACGGTTACAAAATTGTGTAAATAAATGTTAGTACTAAACGTTACAAAACGTTTAGTATTGTCATGACTTTGGGTGAGACAGAGTTAATTTTCTCCATAGAGGCTCCCACCATGCTGTGTTTAGGATTTTTGATGAAAACAGTGTTGTTTTCATGCCAGTGTTTCTAGTTGTTGCAAAGCAGTGCTTACAGAGTCAAGGCCTTTTCTGCTTCACACTGCCCTGCCAGCGAGGAGGCTGGGGGTGCACCAGGAGATGGAAGGGGACACAGTCAGGACAGCTGGCCTCAACTGACCAAAAGGATGTTCCATGTCATGTGACATCATGCTTAGCCATAAAAGCTGGGTTAAAGAAGGAGGAAGGGGAGAACATTTGGAGTTTGTCTTCCCAAGGAACCATTACACTTGATGAGCCCTGCTTTCCCAGATGTGGCTGAGCACCTGCCTGCCAGTGGGAAGTAATGAATGAGCTCCCAGTTTTGCTTTGTTTGTACATGTAGCTTTTGCTTTCCATAGTAAATGTTATCTCAACCCATGAGTTCTCACACTTTTATCTTTCCAATTCTCGCTCCCATCCCACCTGGGGAGAGTGAGCAAGTGGCTGTGTGCCAGGTTGAACTACAGCAGTCCTTTTGGCACTCAATGTTGGGCTTGAAGGGTTAAAGATGATGACAGATTTGATTAAAATGTGGAGTGTGCTAGAGCAAAATTTACAGATGCTATAGCTGTTTAGATGCTAATTCGCGGGCTCCTGTGCTTGATAGGGGATTGCTCACCATACTGTATGTTACAATCCAGTGCTTGTTTGTGGATGATTTTGCTTCTGCCATTTGCTCTACACCTTATCATCTTGCTTTGCTCTGCCTGGGAACATTTTGATAACAGTTATGGCCATCCAGCTGGCCATAACAGGTCATCACTGCTGTTCCTGTGCTGCTGTACTGGACAGGCTGGAAATCCAAACTGAACTTGAGTCAGAGGGACTGTGACTACGTAGGAACACATACACCCCGAAGTGTCTCTGGCCATGGATAAATCCACTCATTAAAATGCTAAACCCTATGGCCTGGTCCAAAAGGACAAAGGGTGGAGATTGTAATGGATATGCCTTTAAACTCTTGTAACCCATGATTTGAGTTGCATGTCATGAGAAGTCCTATAGCAGAAACCTCTCACGCCAATAGGCAATGAGCCTCACAAGACACAGTGCAAGTGCAGCAGTGACCTGAACTGAGCTGGCTTTGGTGTCCAGTATCTCTATGCAGTGCACTGCCTCTCCTGTGCTGAGTGACCACCATAACAGAAACTGACAGGTAGCATTACAATTAGGAGTGTATGTATGTGGTAACCCATATACTGTACAAGAAGATTGTGTAGGAGAAGCAAAGTCTGACCTGAAAAGTGTTTCTAGCTTTTAGATATCCTTATTAGGCGTAATGTCTGAGAACAGTGATTTAAGAACAGACCCATAAATCATCTGTCTCATTCAGAACGTAATTCAATTAACAACTTCAAAGATCCAGCTCTGGTGTATGTTAATAGTTATACACAAAATTGGATATGGCAAATTACCTGATTCAGCACATGTGTCCAGAGAGCTGTAATAGGAAACTGGTGTGCAGAATCAGATTTGTACTTCTTCATTTAAGAACGTAGGTTTTCAAACTTTTAACTATTTGTTCCTCGAGTAATTCATCTTCTTGTATCATACAGTGAAAATATATGACAGATTGTTGTATGTTTCCTGTACTGTATTTTTGGAAGACTCTCTCTTAGATGGTTAATACTGTTATGTATTTCCCATCATCAGGAATGCAATAAATGGCATCCTCTAATAAATCTAGTACTTTCATTACCATCCATCCTTACATTTTTGTAACTCCACCCTATTTGATTAACAGCCTTCTATTTTTTCTCTTGTGTTTTCTCCCTCTTGCCTGTTTGGCAATAGCCAATATACTGAAACCACTAGCTCTTCCTTGGAGATAAAGTAGAACCTCCAATGACAGGTACAATAATTGCCACATTTTCTTTTAACAAAACAATATTAGAAAGACCTCAACAAACTAAGCCAGATGACTAGATTTTGATATATAATCATCCTTAGGAGGAAGATGTAAAGTACAGTGTTCATGGTTACTAACTTTCTCAATTTTCCTTCCAATATCATGATCATGTGGCTGCAAGGAAGACCTTTTAAATCTGAATGTGAAATTCTGAGATAGAAAAGCAAATGAAAATTACCACATAGCAGATTTTAAGTTTCATGATTACTAGCTAAAATGAGAGGGCTTTTTTAGAATCTGACTTTTTTACAGATGGACACGTTTCTTTCACAGCAGGTACAGTAATGTTTTCTTTCCCCTTCCCATTTTTTTTGGTTCTTCTCCACATGCGTATAATAAAACACATGCTATTCATTATACAGTTTATGCAAAAGTAGGAGTTCCCTCTTACTGAACACACTAGCCCCTGGTCACCTTGACTATGAAATTTTTGATACACAAACTTCACTCTAATTTCTCCATCTCCAAAACTAGTTGTCATGAGGATAAGGTACCTTTCTGCTAAATGCAATGTCTGTTGTTGATGATAGCAACTTCAGCCTTAGCAATGGACAATGAATGCTTGCATGGTTCTACTGCTTGGTGCTAGCAGAGATACAAAAATTCAACATATTTTTCTCTGAATTATACTTGATGCTAAGGAAGAAAGTATTTGGTTGATCACTTAAAAAAAAGAAAGAAAAAAAAAAAAGAAAAAAAGGAAAAAAGCTAGCTTCATAGAAATATCTTCTGTGAATGGATTAACTTGTCTAAAATTTTTATGTTACTGCTGGGATACGGTTTTCAGGGTGGCATTTTAATCTCTTCAGTTATTTCGGTTTCACTAAATTTAATCTGAATTCACAGTATCCTGATTTACTAATGCATGATTTCGAAAAATCTGTGTTCTTGTGAGTTGTACAAATCCCTGATATTCACTTTAGATACTTGTAATTTAACAACCAGAAATAGAGGCAAGGCATTCCCTGCAAATGACTGCTGTGAATTCTACTATTTGTTTTCTGTAAGGCAACTCTGAGTTAATGTTAGTGTAACTATTTATTAAAAGATTTATTTTGGGGTAAGAAGTAGAAAATATCTGCCAGATGGAGAAAAAGATTGTAATAAAATTATAGCTATTTAAATAACCTATTATGTCAAAACTGATGTTTAAAATAAACAGTCTGCATATATCTGTTAGCCATTAAATATCTACGAACACTGGCCATATGAACTAAAACAAGATCTCTTCCCCTCCAGATCTCTCACACTAATAATTTTTATTTTAGTAATAACATATTTATGCATTGTCAATTACTGACACATCATTGTTGGGTGGAATCACTATGTATCAAAATTTCAATTGCTACCTGTATTTCAGGACAGGATTATTGGAGTAATTTAGGATTATCAGACTTCTGATATCATATATTAGATTATGTAATTCTGACATAGCCAGAAACAAGCCACAATGTCTTTCTCAAATCAGGACACTAACTCCCACTTCTTCTCCTATTCTATTTTTCACATTTTAAGAACAAAATCCAGCTTCATATACATGTATTTACCTTCTGTATTTTCCTGCCTGTCATTCTTACCTCCATGTCTCCTGTTGGTTTCTTCTCTCTATTCCCTAATCTATCTATCTATCTATCTATCTATCTATCTATCTATCTACCTATCTACCTACCTATCTACCTACCTACCTACCTAATATACCTACTATATTCCCAAATCGTAACAGTTGTTCCTATATGGAACAGGGACTCTCAGCCTTAGCATCTATTCACTTTATTTTAACACACAGTGCTGTCCATACAAAATCTCTAAGTAATTTTTAGGAATGGAATAAAAATCCCAACAGCATTAATGAAATTACCTTGTATATCCAACTCCATTTCCAACAGGTTGATTCCTCTAAACCTATACCTTATATCCCTCAAACCTCCAGTACACTGTGCTCAAACTCACCCTCTCTACTTTAGCCCTATGCTGCTCCCACTGTGTGCAGAAACAGCAGCTCAGGGGCAGGTTCTGTGGTGCATGGACTCCAAACCAGCTCAGAGGGACCTTGCCTCATACACTGCAAGCAAAGCTGTATGTATCAGTTTACTGTAAACAGTACAGTAGATCTCTTTTTCAAGCGTCTGCCAACTTAATCACTTCAGGATTCTCTGAGCACAACTAAAGATAAACTATTTAAAGATACTTCAGGTAATGCAAAATATTCTGCAGTTAAGGGAAGTAAATGAAAAAAAAATGTTGAGGCTACAAATCTAACTTTAAGATATTTTGTTCTGTTCAGGTTGCAAAGTTTCAGCATCACACTTGCTATCATAACACCTCATTGTTTGCTTTGCAGTTCTCAGATGCATTGCTTCTGCTCTGCTGTGCCTATTTTGGAGGTACAGAGAAAAACATGGGCTGTGTTGTGCTATTTTTTTTTTTTCATTTACAGGTCATTACTGTATAATATAAATTACACTTTACGTAGGATGAAATTACTTGCAAAATTCTATTGTATTTTCAAAGAATGAAAATCACAGTTTAAAATTTATGTGTTAATTATCAATGAAAACATTTAACATTTAGCCTTGTGAGATGAACTCATAAAGTAGAACCATCTCAAAGGAAACAACAGAATATTATTATTGTGTGCATGTGTTTTTTTAACCTTTACTTATATAGTTGAATATGTGAAAAATGATGGCAGTAAGCACAGATGTTGAGGAAAATATATTTACTAAAAAAAGACTAAATTATCTGAAGAGAAACAAAACCTAAAAAAAAAATATCCAAACCAACAAGCCATTAAAAATCTACTTAAAATGATATCAAGCTCTTTGTAAGGTAAACAAAACCATGTTGTATTAGGAAAAAAAAACAACAAACAAACAGAAATGTTCTTGATATGAATGTAATATTTTAACAAGTCATAGACATATACAGGCCAAAAGTTTTTAAGATGGAAATTCTGCTCTATGGTATTATTACACCCTATTGGGCTAAAGAATAGGTAGATTTACTATACAGATGTAGAAATTCTAATTTTACATTTATTGTGGCAGAATCAGAAAAAGACAACAAAGCTGCTTCAGTACAGGAGGACTTAGTAAAGTGTTTTTGCCAAGTGAATTTATGCAATAATCCTCGTATTTTGGTCAGAATTCAACATTTTTATCCCCTTTAAGTCACTGCAATGGCATACCAAATTTTCTTCTATGTAAAAGCAAAAAGTAGACAAAAAAGTAAAATTTTAAGTCTTAATCAGTAACATTGCTGAGCTCCAAAATCATGTCAGAATAACTACAAGTATTTCATGATGCTAAACATTAACCTACTAAATCTCTATTTTTTCATTTTAAGCTATAAATTTGACAGGAAGACCAATAGGTTTTTTTTGGTTTTTTTTTTTTTTTTTTTTTTTTTTTTTTTTGACCATATGATTGTGTTTATTTGTTTTGTTTTCTGGCTCTGATAACAAGATAGGGCTGGACCATCATGATTTAATTGTGTGTTAATTCAGTCCTCAAAAAGAATGTTTAGCCTGTTGAAGAGAAGGCTAGGGGGAGATCTCATCAATGTGCACTAATATCTGAAAGGAGGACATAAACAATACGGACCCAGTGGTGCCCAGTGACAGGACAAGAAGTAATCCCTTCCAACCTCAAACATTCAGTGATTATGGGAATAGTTGTGGGCTGTTCCTACACTGACTTCTTTTAAAAGAAACTGAATACAAAGTACGAACATTTTTCAGAATTCACGATAGCAATAGGTAGTTGGAATTCTATTTGGAATCAAATTGGCTACAACATTTGTGACGTAACTGCCCACAGTAGCATTATCTTCACTAATTCAAAGCCTTCTTTCCTTGACATTAGGTAGACTTTGTGGTTCAAATTGTTCAATCTGCTTTTAAGTAATTCTGTGTCTTTGCAAAGGTATAAAATGAACAGCATGAATCCAAAGCATGTGCATTAACTGCAGTGCTAAGCAGATGACTAACATAACAAAGTGGAAAGACCTAGAGGACTATTCATAAAGACCTAGAGGACTATTCATAAAGACAAGCTGGATACTGTAACAGTAATGAGATTGATTTCTAATTGAGGAAGTTGAATACTATCAAGTTGAGTAGTATAATAAATACTGTACAAGTTTATTTAAAGATAATACTATGCTGCGTATGCGACATGACTTTTTTGGTAGCACTGAAATAATGTTGCTAATTAATAAGGAATATAACTACAAAACTCATGTTTGGACACAAATTGGTAGTAAGAAAATCTTGTAATTTTTGGAAGAAACTTTAAATTACTTAAATTCCAAAAACTGCTTTCTAAGAAGTCATATTTGTCAACCACTCTTGTGGCTGGTCTCATACAAAAATGCCAAAAATATTACCAAATGTAATAATGCTTGTGATGGCCTATTACAGCCCACGACACTAATCTTCATGTATAGTGATGAAGCAGGTATCAGGACAACGTTACTGAAAATAATACCTTGAAGAAAGATGACCTGTTATATCCAGTAAGTCAAAATTATTATTATTTTTAAGTTCTTCAATTCTAATCACTGCAGTAAATAATTTGTAGAAATACACACAAGAAATAATGTGTTCTCTCATCAGAGTTTTTCTTCTTTTAATTAGGTCTGTATTTTTTTTTTTTGTATTATCTTCGCATTTTGCATTTAGTTTCAGAACAAATATATCTCTTTAAAAACACAGTGGTACCATATAGAAATGTAAACATTTGCATACGAAAACTGTGACTTTGAAAGGCATCTGATCATATTGTAGGTACAATCATTTTGTAACTCACTAGGATTTGTATATTGTACCTCCTCAGGCCTTTCTGAAAACCTCATCATTATTAGAATACGTCTTGCTTTATGTATTTTTGTATCTATTTCTATCATGTTTTTATTAAAAAAAAAAAAGCTATCTATGAGAAATTGTAGCTAATTGCTACAAACACATCTTAATACCCAATACCTAGTATACATCATATATGCCAACTTTTCAATCAGTTGATTCAGTTAGCAGTACATTAATAAACAATGGCATTTATTAATAATAATAATAAATATACAATATAAACTAGGCTTCATATGTATAACCAAAACTTGCAGTTATTGATATCTATTAGTAAATAATAATTTTATCTTCTTTTTCTTGTACTTAAGTTTTTTTTTTTTTTTAATTGTAAATACAAGGAAAACTAAACATAACTAAACAAAAAAAAAAGACTTTGTAGAAAGAAATCCTTTTAAGTGACTCTGACAACTCAGCAATTTATGTCTGTCTAACATTTATTTCAGATTAAAGGCTGGGTTAACCATGCCTGAACGGTATCAAACTGATAATCTCTTCCTGTCCTGGCGAACTGCTCTTATCATCAAAAGCAACCCCAACAGAGAACAAGGATAAAATACAAAAACTGTGCAATCTTGCTGTCAGTTTAAGTCTCAGATAGAGGTCAGTAAGTAAAAGCATGAGACAGTGACACCAGGGCACCTTGTGCCTCAATTAGTCCTGTTTGACTGCACTGCCATTTGAAAATGTGACAGCAACATTCTCCTCTCCTGACTACATAAACTAGCAAAGGTATTAAAAACCTATAAAAAAGACTACTGTGCTTGTGTGTACTTGTGCTTATAGAATGGTACTAGGTGGATTGGTTAGCTGTATCTAGGAGCTATGGAACAATATGTAAAATTAGATCTTGCTTATTTATTTATATTTAAATTTTAAAATAGTTATTGAGGCTAATGCTAGAATACTATTAAATAATAAAAATTCTGCTAAAATGGCCCACTAGTGATTATGCAAAGAGTTAGCCATACTTAAAAAAAAATCCTTCTCAAAAATAGGTTTGAAGAGAATAAAACCA
Source organism: Anas acuta (assembly GCF_963932015.1). Taxonomy (NCBI): domain Eukaryota; kingdom Metazoa; phylum Chordata; class Aves; order Anseriformes; family Anatidae; genus Anas; species Anas acuta. Next base: position 100,046,394 of record NC_088979.1, read on the forward strand.
AAATCATTAAAATTACAGTATTTTGAAGATTTTTCAAATCTGCAATTTGGTAAATGAATGTTTGGAAAAAAAAGTATAAACAACCCTGATAGCAACATTTGTATTTACAGTTAATATGCTCAAAAAAGGTCACTAGGAGAATAATACATAGGGAGTCAAAACATTTATTTGATACCAACTTCACAGAATCTCATACAACTACCCTCTCTTTTCCCATTTTGCTCTGAATACCAATCGTTTAGTTTTTGAACATGTATCTTTTAGTGAAAGTCTCTAACCTGCAACTTATGAAATGAAATAGCCAGAATGATACTATGATAACTATGACACTTGCTACCAAAAAAAAAAAAAAAGTACTTATAGTTCAGAAAAGCACTTCTAATATTTAAGACAACACAGCCTTGTATGGAAACAGTGGTAAGAAAGTACTAATAGATTATTTTATCGAGACTGTTTCATCATAGAAATTTATCACAGAAACTAGATTGATGAGGGATGAGGCCATAATGAAGACAATTTCCTCTGAGTACACTATTTTAAAGGACAGAAATTATCATTACACAAGTGTTTTGTTGCCTGGGCAGGACAAACAGGATACAATTGGAGTTCATGTAAGGGTATAAAGTTATTTCCAATGCAAATTAAAAAACTGTTCTATTTTTTCCAGCACAGATGTTCTTTGAATATTTGGTTGAAACTTCAATCACAGTTAAAACTTCAAGAAATGAAAATTCTGGTTTTAGACATTTCAAAATTTTATGTTAAATAAAAATATTGTGTTATACATTAAAAATCATCATTACAATGTGTCATCTATATGATAATAGAATAATATTTCTGTGTTTAAAAAAACACTTTATCAGAAGAATTCTGAACTGTAAAAACTTTTAAGTTGCATAAAAAGTATATCTACTGAGGCATAAATACATAATTAAAAACAATATGATAATCCATTTTCACATACATGTATTTGATTGTTCATATTTTTGATTGTTCAACATATTACAAATTAAGCCTGCCACACAATTCACATTAACTCAATTGGAATATATTACTTTTAAATTCATAGCATTATGTACAAAAATTTCACCCTGAAAGGTGATGACATCAATTCATTCTATCAATCCAGAATTTTTGTTATGGACTTTAATATGAATTCTGTTCTGCTAATGACTTTTTCTATGTATTTTGGTAATATTTCATAAATTGTGACACATCCTATATCTCCCTTGTTAGTACCAAAAAAAAAAAAAAAAAAAAAACAATATTGAATTTTAAAGCATAAAAGCTACATAACCTTAATTAACATTTTTTTTCATGTTATTTTATGCATACAGTAGGATACAACTTGGAATTTTTGAGATATTTTGAAGGAGCTTCACTGCAATTCAATTTTTATCTAGTAAAATATTTTTTTCTTTTAATATATATAAAATAAATAATTATCAGCACACCAAGTAAGTGTCATTAAAGAGTTTCATTAAAGAAAAAATATTTTAAATATGCTCCCAAAAGAGTTTTTGCAAATTATTTTGCAAAGTTTCAAATTCCTTCAAATGTCTATTTATTGAAAAACAGCTATGTTAAAGCTATTAATGAACACTGTATTTCTTAGGCCTTCTGGGTTGGCAAATCATTGCATTTTTAAAATCCAGTTAGAACTTTGAAATTTTCTTGTTTTCCTTTCATATTTATTTCCTATATCAACATCCATTGTTTTCCTGCGAAAACGATGGAACATGCAACTGTAAACTGGAGTCACTTTCAAAACTCCTCAAGACATTACTCAGTTGACAGTCTGAAATCATTACTTATCTCTGTATCCAATGTCTATCCCATTTCAGTGGAAAGACACTCCTTCAATTCAGTGTAACCATTCATGTAACCATTCAATCAAATACTTTTCATGCAACCTTTCTGTTGGTCTTTTTTTTTTTTTTTTTTTTTTTTTCACTCTGAAGCTCAAACAGGCTCACTGAAGCTATTCTGGAAAAAGCAAAATAAATATATCCTGTAAATTTCTAGCAAAATAGAATAATGATTTTTGGTTTTCTTTTTTTTTTTTTTTTTTTTCTAGACCTTTGCTTTAGAAGTTTGAACAAAAGGGTGTTTGAAGAGACAATTTAACACTGAATTTTTCTGTATTTGAAATTTATATCCTCTCATATAAATGGCTTCTAAAGCATCAGACTCTTCTCTGAACAAAAATAATCTAATTTGCTCCTGGATAAAAATCAAGAGTTTTGAATAAAGCAACCTGTCCACAAAGCAGTCTAACCAAATGAAATTGTCACAAACTTGTGAACTCCAGCTCCATGAGGACATATAACAAGGGCTTGATATCTGGAGGAGCATTATTAAGTAAAAGAAGTAGGAGAAAAAAAATAAAAAGCAACCCCAAAAAAAACAAAAAAAACTTTGTTGCATCTTGGAAGTTTCAGCTTAAGTCTGAGTTGTTGCTCAAATCAGTCTTTACCTTATCCCAGTGTATACTTTCCATCCAGAGCAGGCTCCACCAGACCAAAGATGTGAAGATATTAAGTTTAGCCAATTTGTAGTTATTAAGTTTAGCCTTAAATAAGTGGGTAACATCACAGATCTGAGATGAAATCCTTTTGTGCATAAATCACTGACGAGGGTCATGTCAACTTAAAAAAAAAGTCAGGATCCCTCCACAGAATTCAGCATTACTAACTACTACTAAGAACACACTTTCTTAAATTTTGCAAGTTTAAACATGAATTACCAGGAACAACTGACCTTCCATTAAGAATGTACTTTTTTTTCTTTTAAAACAAATTTTAAAGAGAAACAAAATATTAGAACTTACATTCAATATCAAGGTACATGCTCTTTTGGTGCCCACCAATTCTACTTGCAGCTTCACAGTCATATCTCCCTGAATCTGACAACTTCACATCTTTAATATGCAGTGACGATTTTCCATGCTGCCCTTTGACTTCTATACGGCCATCTGGGCTCTGTTTACATTGATTCAGGAAAAAGAAAGGTTTTATACATATATGTATATTTAAGTATGTTTTATATATTAAACACCACTGATAAGTATGACTGAAAGCATCTCTTCACCTGTGGTGAAGTTATTACTAACAGCTAAGCAATTTCTAAATTTGTCAAATGAATTAAAAATATATAGAAAAAAACGTTCTATTTTGAGGCACTATAATCATGTGAATAAGTACATGCTTAAAGGAACACTGTCAAGGCAAACCACCACATTTATCAATTTATGACTGGCACAATGAGTGACATACTCAAAACCTGTTTATTACCTCATTTATTTTGCTATGATGCTGCAGTTAATGAAAATACATATGTAAATTCATAGTATCACAGTTGGCATTGTCTCTCTTGACCTTAAAGTGCAACTGTGAAACTCAACAGAAATATCCCCCAACACTATGATCAAAATACAAATCCAGTCATGGATTTCTTATTTTCATTACTCATATTTTCTTGACAGAAGCTCAACATTGTTAAAAAAAAAAAAATCATGATTCATAAATACAACTCGAATTTCTGGATTTCATTTACATGTGATTGCATGGAAGAAGGTGGGGCTGAAAAATGAATACCAGCTTCTCTTTTTCTAGAAGACAAATTTTGTATTTATCAACTTGATAAAAATCCTTGGCTCCCCACGTCCCGACCCAAACCTATTTGTCTTTCAAGAGCATAAAAGAGGAGGGAAAACTAAATAAAACAGTTTAAAAAACTCTACTGTTTGACACTACAACTCCATGGAGTAGTATACCTGAGGGAAAAAAAAAATAGACAGTTATTTTTAATCTGGCTCTGTGTTTACTTGTTTTGTAGCTTTGGGAAATATAGCTTCTTTTTCATTTATTTTTTTCTTTCATTATAGAAAAAAAAATGTTGATACAAAATAGTGATGTTTACCTACCTTCATTATTGAGGAAGGTGAAGAAAAGAGGGAAAAACCGTAACTATTTATTTGTATTGCATTTAAACTTGAAGCATACTTTTATGTTCAATCCTATAAATATATACATTCACAAATATACAAATTGTTACCTCACTGAATGCAAGAAAAAATGCATACAATTTAGATTTAAAATATTCAAAATAAAGCTGTCATATAAAGTATATCAGATTTCTATGAAGGAGGAGTATCCCACATTAGAGTCCAAAGACACTGAATTTTGTTTCCTGTGAAAATCACACGGCATAGAGTAAAGTTAGGTTTAGTTATTTCATAACTAAAGGTATGAAATCCTAATGCAGGAGAAAATCTAAATTCCTCAGGATTGATAAAAATTAGTAAGATCACCCATCTCTTTTATCATTCCTAATGATGAAAATTCTGCTTTCATTTTACCTTTAAAAGATGAAAGAACAAAAATATGACGTTACTAGTAAACATGCTATACTACTGCAATACTGAATGTAACAATTTGGGGGGGGGATTTCTTGGTATAATTAAAATGCAATTTATTGAAAACAAAACAAAACAAAAGTTTTCTAATCTCTATATATTTTACAAGCACTTTGCATGGCATAGTTCATATCACTATTATTTAATTACTGATTATTTGTTTTTTAAAAAAAACTTTATCTACATTTACAACTGTAAATCTACTTTATTCATACTTAAAGTGTACATATACTTCAGCCATTTTCTGATTTTACTTTTGTTAGAAATATTTCTCCTAGAACTCACATTTTAAATTGTGAAAATAGATATGCTAAAACAACCTGTGACTGAGTCATAGATACAATACTACTTGGATAACAACAAAGTTGTTATTGGTTGTCTATTGGTTCAACACTAATAGCAAATTCTCTAATTCACTATATATTCACTATAATTAACTCCATACTTTCCAAAGAAGAGATATAAGTGTTACCTGATGTTAAGAAAAAAAATAAAGAGACTCACAAAGATCCTTAAAATTAAATAACTATTCCAGTAGATTCACTTTCTTGTTTCAGTTTATGCAATTATTTTCTAATATAGTTATATTTCTAATATTTTATAATATAAAATAACTTTGCTATGTAGACATTTGGTCTGTACCCAGAATAACTTTCTCATGTATAAGAAAACATATTTTATTCAAATACGAATATTTGAATACTGAAAAATATTAAATAGTGTAAACTATTAAATCTTAGGGAAAATATTTTTTTTCTCTTACTAGAGAAAATAAAACCTAATGAATACTCAGAAAGATAGGAGGTTTTTGATAACCACATCAACATGAAATACACGTTAAGAAGCATTTTGAGAGAGCTGCTTGGTTCATTTCAAAAAAGTGAGGTATTTTTGTTTATTCAGGTTATGCAAAGTCAAAAAAAAAAAAACAAATGCATAAAAATTGTAAACAATAAAATAATTTGACTTCATGACTCATAAAACATTGATATTCACTGAAATTAATTTCTAGTTATTTCAAAGGTGTCTGAAAATGATCTCTTCAAAATTGTTTATAAAATAATAAAAAATATGCAACAAGCTATTTTCTGCTACATTCCTCTGAACATGTATTCTCCTGTGGCTTCATGAACAGTTAAGGAAGTCCTGTTTCCTGGTCCTACTCTGAAGATGCATTGCAATAACACCTCAAAGCATTCAAGACTAAATGGTTACAATTCCATTCATTTTTCTGTAAATATGTTGAAATACTTTATTAAAATATACTGTGAGGCTAACATTCCTGAAAACAAAAAAAAATATGAAAGAAAACAAAAGTGAGTGCAAATACAGTCCAAGAAAATTCCATTAAAATTAAAAAACATACACATATTTTGAAATACTTTCCTATGCCTAGGCATGATTCCTAGAATATCACAGAGATTAACGCACGCATATAAAAAATGCTAGAGAAAAGAGGCTACGATGAATTGTCACTAGGATTTCAGCAATACCAGTAGGTCTGTATTATATCATTCCAACCGTATAAATTGGTTAACAGGAATGTAGGTAAATAAGCCAAATACATATTAGGATTATAGAAAAGGTACCATAACAGTACAATCATGCTGAAGCACAGCTCGGAAAGACCAGAGAAAAGACACAGAAGTTGACTACTGCAAAGAGCAATGAAGAATCTGGAACAAAAATATAACACACAGTTTTAGCCTTAAGCAAAAACTGAAACCACACTGGTTATATTTTCCTGCATTTCTAAATGGCATTAGCAAAATTGGAATATATAGGCAAAGGAGAAATCTGCATTCGTATTGACCCCTAATGTCAGTCTTTTTATCCAACTTTTAACAGCAAATACACAATGTCAGAGGGGCAGCCCTAACCTTGGGGCCTGTGACCATCAGAACTTGATAACCCTTGGTAATGTCTTTCTGAGGCTTAATTTGCTCCTGCACTGAGTATGGACAAAACACATTAGCACCAATTCTGGCACTGCAGCAGACCAGAACTGAAAGAGGCAGAGAAAGTGACATGGAAAAATGAAGTACACTGCATGTTCACGGTAGTCCTAAGTAGAGATCCACACTGGGAAAACACCATTGGAATTTCTACTGGTAAGAAGTCAAAATACAAATATAATCTCTATGAATGAATAATGTTAGTAACTCTCAAGTCTGCCTGACACAATAATGCCTCTTACTGAATTGGGATAAAATCTTTTTTTCCTTTCAAATACTGTAGTGGGAGAGATGCAAATATATATACTAAGGTGTTTTCTGCTAGATAGAATAAGTGCACATGCTTTTATTTCCTAGTAGCATTAAAGAATATAAAAAATAGACAAAACAAAACAAAACACAGACAACCAGAACAGCCTCTGTGGTTCAATAATCATGATTTCTGTTGATTCACTGAATTACTCTGTACAATAGCAGAATACGAATAATCAGTGAACTCTCAAAAACACACATGATCAGCACAGTTCCATACAGATACACATATTTCTCTACAGAGATCCATAAGTATTATTAACAATTGCTTACATGTAAAGACATTGGAAGTGTAATTTCAATTAATTGACTGTTCTGTGTACTGTACCTGCTATAGAAAAAAAAAAAAAAAAAAGAGAGAGAGAGAAAAAAAATAGTCCCGGAAGTGAGACTTTTATTTTTTTTTCTATTTTTTTTACAGCTTTTTGGAAATCGTAATAAAATCTCAGAAATCAAAATATTTTCCAATGACTGTTATTTGGAGAATGTTTTAATATTCATAAAACAATACTTGTTTGTTTTTTTACAAGCTTGTGACCACCACAGAGCTAGAAGACACAGGAAAGATCTTCAGCAGAGGTTTTTACAGAGTTGTGCTTACAATACAGCTGGATCTGTGACTTTATCCATATAAAACCCATCCCTTGAACAACAAAAAAAAATAGCCTAAACATCTTATATATTTTGAATACCTAATTCTCTGTCTTTACAGGTCTCTGAGAAAAAATATTAATAATGACAATATTGAACTATAAAAAATGACTTCTGAAAATTAAAAAAAAGGGATGAAATCTCTCTTTACTTGCAATATTCTTACTAAGAAAACATAGCTTAACCCAAAACAAATCATACAGTAATTATAAAATGGGAGCTATCTCATCACTTGAGATTAATTTTACAGATTCTATAAAAATAAATATATATTTAGAATATATATATATTTGATATTAAACTATTTTCATGGTGCACATGGTATTCTATTACCTGACTTTTTCTGTGATGCTTGTGCTTCCTGAACTTCTGACACGACCCACAGTTCCATACATGAATATTCCCCACCTCCTTACTGGCTAATGTGGACCTGACTGGTCACTGCACAGCTTCAAAACCACGTTCCAGAGCTCCCAAGGTAATACCAGAATGATGATAACCATGTATTTCAAGGGTTCCACATGTAGAAGAGGTATGCAGCTTTCAGGGTATGATTGCTAGAGGGAATAGCAATGTGATGAGAGTACAATACCCACAAAGAGATATGAGCAGCTTCTGGGACAGGATAACATATTCTGATACCATAGAGTGTTCAATCTGCACAATTCTATTGGCATCGTAGTTTAAAAGGTATAATTTCTCAGAAGGGGAGAATTAGCTGATTATGATGCTTAGAAATTGTCATTCTTTTTCAATTGTAGTAAGCTGTACTTGGGAAGAAGTGAATGGTGTGATTAGTGGTTGAGTTTGATTTATCAACCATTTCTCCAACGCCCACTGAGGAACTGTAGCATCAAATGAGATGAAGTTGTATGGCTGCCAAAATGTGCATTTTGAGCTAGCTGAAAGCAAGAGTGGAAGGTGAGAACAGATGCAGAAAGTGGTGCCTTGTTTGTTGCTGGATTTAGATAATATTACTTGGATGGTTAAAGCAGCTGTGACTTTGTGTTGATTATCTTCCCTCCTACAAAGTTTATGGTTTGTCTGATGAAGTACACCATCCCTTGAAGGCCAAGAGAAAGACTGATAGCAAAAAAAAAATCCTGCATATAAAATCTAGACAAGTTGAAACACCTGTTTGTTTGTTTTTTATTTTAAATTTTAAAGATTTGTTTGTGATCAAAGTGCCATTACTCTCCATGGCTATGCCACTGCACATCAGCTTTGCCTGTCACTATAGTTACCAAATATATCTTCTGACACCTTGTGTACTTTAGTGCTATTTTGGACACAGACTGCATGTGTTAGCAACAGAAAAGATGAATAGTGGCTTAGAATTCAGAGCGTTGTTTCTTTTGTAAAACATGGTACAACAGACTCAAGAACAGTCATTCCGAGAGCAAATAACTTCAGCAAAAACTTCAGCAGGATTTTTTCCAGTTCAAATTCAAAGGAGCTGCTGTAGATGTACATGGTAGAAGATCCACACACAGGGGAAAAAGAAGTGGAAAAAGAAAAAGGAATCAGTTTTAACTTTATGCCTAGTTCTTCCTTCTTCAGAGCAAATAGTCACAAATTGCCAAAGCAAGAACTCATTGTTGTCTTAGTTGTGTTCTGAGTATGTGTCATGGAATGTAAACAAATACTGATTATCAGAATCATCTTTGGAATTTCAAGAATCACAGATTTTAGGAAGCTTTCTGATTTCAGATTGTGTTGATATCCACACAGGAAGAAAACTTCAAAACAGGTACTTCAGTCTGACGTTTCTTTTATGTGATATTTAAGCAGATCATAATTGCACGTGAAACTGTTCCTTGAAGCAGCATGAAAGATAAGACCTTTCACAACCTAACATGCTGATACTAAATGATGATAAAATTCCAGAAGTCTATTAAATATGTGACCAGAAATTCCTAGTCTGAAAATCTACCTTTGATGATGAGAAAGGGCTGTTGGTCACAACAGCCATCATCGTGTAGAAGCTGATGGAAGCTCCCTTCTGGATTATGGATGGTATATTCACAATATTTCCCATTCTCTTCAGGTAAATGTATTCTATCCATGCACCTGTTGGAGACAGCAGAAAATTCCAGAGTATTGCTACGTGCCTTAAGGTCCAATGAATCAGAATAATGTTACAGTAGTGTCTTGGACTTCATTGATTTTTATAGGAGACCATGTGATTCTTTTAGAGCTGCAGCTCATTTAATTTCAGCATGCTGCAAATTCCTGAATTGGCTAGAAATTTGTCTTTCCACAAGGATGAAATTAATGAAGAACCCATTGTTTGTAGATATATAGTGTAACACCAGAAAAGTCACAAAAAAATTGTCTTGAAGAAAAAATACTGTTGTTTGGATTTTCTGTTCATCTGCAGGCATAGCAGCTACTCATAGAAATCATATTGAAAATTGTAGCAGGTTCTATGCACGTTGTTAACAGCACGTATAATCTCAAAAAAAAAATAATAAAGTATTCTTGCAAGCTTCATATAACTTTTAGAAATTATGATTTGATATTTGATTCATGACGGCATTTCTTTCAAACCTACGTTGTTAAGTAATGAGATGACACAGCATGTCTGATACACCAAAACCACATACTAAGACATAAGACAGAAAACTGAAGTTCTTTTCTTGGTTGGCTTTTACTCACAGAAGTGTATGAAAGAAAAATAACAGAGGAAATACGATTATCAGCCATTCAAGATTACTTCAACTGAAAATGCAAATCACAATAAAGAAACTGTTGATGATTACTAATGTCAAAAAATGTAGCATCATATGATAAAACCTTGTAGAGGGAAACATGCATTAGTGTTGGCCATAAAAATAACAATAGCAATCACAAACATGTTTAGAAGGATAACAGAAACATTACATCTGTCATAATTTCATATATACTTCGTAATTACAAATTCTGATTTTACTGATTTAAAAGACTTAGTGGTGTTATTCCTGAGAATGTCACTGATCTGATTCTATTGCAACTATGGTGCCATTAACAGATGACTCAGATTCAGACCAGCAAAATCATCAGGAATGAGACCAGCAAGCACAGTAGTCATATTAAATAAAAACAAAACAAAACAAAAAAACAAGCAATGCTCCCCCTCCTGCTTTTTACTATACAACTTTCTCTTATTTTAGGCAATGAAACCTTACTGCAATTTGATTCCTTGGTTAAACGAGAATGACACATAGGTGATTATATCCCAGCTTTGTAAAACTTTAAAATGATTGAGAAATGTTTGCAGCTTCATAACGAACTGGTCTAGGATTGGTATCTGCTAGCACAGACTCAAAATACTGTGATTTACCAGAATTTATTCTCCAGTGATTTCTCCAGAGAGTTCACTTGAAAAAAAGATATCATTATTAAATATATATGATTTATGTAGCAACAAGTATGGTTATTCAGATTAGAAACTTCAACCTCATCCTGTTTCTGTCCAGATCTATTCAAATCTTAAGTGAATATTACTTCAGCCATAGAAATAATTAGTATGATTAAACTATACGACCGTACTATGCTGAATTGCCCATACAGAGCTCACATGGTCAGGTAAAAAACTGTGAAAAGAACATGGAAACATCAAGTAATAGGATCCCAGCTTTCCTCCAGGTGGGCATTGTAGCCCAGTAAATATGATGTCACTATTACTAGTAAAGGCTCTGTATGGATCCAGCAGTGCATGGTCTCAGGACTTGCCAGGGGTTGACTTGGTATGAGGTGAGTTCAGTTTGCTTTAAGATTGCAAGTCTTAAAACAGCAAGTTACCTTGTCATCAGGTGACTACCTGAATTCATTTCTGCTTAGCTGTGTGCACCTTCCATGGCAAATGTCTAACTAATACACGTTACCTCTTTATCTTAATTGGGACTGGAGGAGGTGTCTTTGTGACTTTAAATAACTAACCAATGAAAATAATCAAGAAACTAATGAGAAGGAAAAAAAAAAAAAAGATCAACAAAAAAAAGAAAAAAAAAGAAGAAAAAAAAAACACCACTTTTAAGCTGCCTGCAGTACAAAATAGGCAAAAATAACTTCAACTTGACCCAAGGCAGGAAAGGAACCACAGTATTAGTTAGGTTTCATTTAAAGGTGTCAGGTTAAGCCATTTGTACTTTTCACTGGAGAAGAATTTAGGACGCTGATGAATTGTAAACCCTTCTCTCCATTTTTTATTGAGGAAAATTAGCACTCAACCACAGGTCTCAGGGGAGCACGGGAAAGGTGATTATAACAATGAGAAGAAAACTAGGAAGCCTTTGAATAACAACTTCAACTGTAAGGGTAATTATCTTTTTCTGTAGTACTTCTGTATCTTGGAGAAAAGTATTGGTAGTGTAACTGGACTAAGAATAATGTTTTGCTTTATTTTACTTAAATTGATAATGCATACTTGGATTAATAACAGATTCTTGGAAGGCTGTATACCCCTTTTGTGTCACAAAGCTCTTCTGTAAGAATATGAATTCATCTTTAAAATTACAACTACTCCAAGAACCTCAACCTGAACTTCATGCATTTGTAAAAACATGTATTTCATTTTCATATGACTTAGATTCAAACCATTATTCAGTTTAGCTTTAGTTGCAGGAATAACTGGTATGGTGAAGATAAGCAGTTATGTAATGCATGGAACAGCCCATACTGAGTAGCACTGCATCTGCTTTCTTCAAAACAAAAGCATCAGAATTTGAGCTTCTCTTACAGGTTTGTTCAGAAGCTGTATGCAGCTAGGGATCCTTTTCCGTTTTTCTGTAAAGGTGATTTATATTTTATTAAAATGACTATGGCTAGACAGCAGATAGGAAGTCTGTCTGGAAATTGGGATGAGGTGGAGCCCTGCAGGGAGATACAAGCAACAAGGCTTTCTTAGGGGAGGGAAAGGCACGGAAAGCAAGAAATGCATAACTCAAGTGGATGAGGGGCTGGGGAATTAGCTGCAACAGGACACAGATCCAAATGTCAGACCTCAAAGATCAAAAAATCTTTGCTCACAAACCCAGAGAAGTCTGTAGGGCTTTTTGCAACTCAAGAAACAACAGGAAATTATTGAAGTTGAAAGAAAAATGAAGAAAACTAGCTAACCTGAACAGATCTGAAAGGGCATGGGAACATTTGTTGTCAAGTTATCTATTATCATTCAACAGTTTCTCTATCTACATTGCCATGTTTATTTATATATACAGATACAAATAAAATATTATTCTGTAAAAATCAGTCAAATTCGGTGGAACCTATTATAGAAAAACTTGCTGCTACTAGTTTCAAACAAGTTGGACAGTAGACATTGCAACATTGCAGTACAAAAAATTTATATGTCATTCTGCTATGGAAGTATCACCCTGAGAAACCAAACCCTAGCACCAATCTACAGTTTATTTTGAGTTGGCTTATAGCATTTCTTACTGAACTGAACAAGTCAGGAAATTAAAGGAATATATATTACTGATTTAAATTACCAGGAGCTATGCATAGTACATTGCTTAAACAAACAGATCAGTAACAGCACACAAACTGAAGAGACCGTGTGGATAATGGTAATGAGTTTCTGGGTGAGGAAGGTGAGAAAGAGTATGTGAAATTGTTGAAGAAATCCTTCACCAAAGCAAGGGACCTTAGAGGGTGGTGCACTGGTGTACTGGGTTTATGTGGCAAGGTTTTGGCAACCAGGCTCCTGTATGAGGTGATGCCAAGGCTGCCCCATGCCAGCCCCAGATGGTCCCAGTCCCAGTCCCAGCCCCATGCCAGGCCCAGCTGGGCCCTGCAGCCAAGATGGTGGCGCCTCACCTAGGGGGCAGCCTGGGGAAGGAAGGGCAAACACTGGACGGCAGGGGGCAATGAGGGGAGTGGTGTGAGGAGTGGCCCTGCACAGATAGCAAGGGGAGAGGAGTAGGAGGGCAGAAGGTGCCCCAGGTGCCCAAGCAGATATGTCCCTGCAGCACGTGGAGGGACCATGCTGGAGCAGATCTCCACACAGGAGTCCATAGAGGACTGGTACAGCCTAAGGAGAGCCCACAATGGGGCATACCCCTGGCTGAACCTGCAGCCCTCGTGGGATCCATGCAGTGGCAGTCTGTTCCTGAAGGACCACAACCTGCAGAGAACACCACTGGAGCATTTTGTGAAGGACTGTTGCCTGTGGGGAGAACCCACACCCAGGAGCAGGGAAAAGTGTGAGAATGATGCATCAAAGACCAAGACAATGACAGACCATAGACACCATTTCCTATTCCCCATAAAGGGTCAGGGGGTTGGGTGGAGGAGGCAGAGGAATCGGTCAAGACAGACGTGCCTGGAAATGAGAGTGGAGGGAAGATGTTTTAGTTTTGTCTTTGTTTCTCACCATCCCACTCTAATCTTAACTGACAATAAATTAATTCTTCCCAAGTTGTCCGTTTTGTCTGTGAGTAGTGAGAGGAGCAGCTGGGTAGGTGGCTGGGAACTGGCCAAAGTCAAGCCACCACAGCCAGCTTCAGAGAAGGCTGTTGGCAGCAAATGGCCTCTTGGAGGGCTGTTAGTATAGGCGAGAGTTTTTTCTTTCTCTACTACTCTACTACCCAGGAAACACAGTTTCCAATAAAAATGTCAAAAAATTGTTGAGAATATCTCATGAGAAAAAAAAAAAAAAAGTTATTTAATATTTTAGCACTTGCTACAAGGTGAATGACTGTAATGTTTTATGACCATGCAATTTCTTTTTAACAAATATGCTAAAGGTAATCAAGGCAATAGGACTAATCTGCTTGTATAAACCAGCACATTTTCATGCAGAATTAGTAAGGATTTTTTAACATTATTAGAACATACTTAGTAAACACAATGACCTGAGGGCACAGAAACTCTCAACAGATATCCATGCATATTAGCTTTCTTAGAAGTTTTCATTTTAAATACCTATGGTATTGATTTTGGGTGAGATCATTATACTTTTATCCGACTAAAGTCTTAGTAGAGTTTTGGTATTGAATAATTCTAATCTGTGATAAAGAAACAACATAAGGAAGCACTGATAACTGTGGCCTAAATAATATGGCATATTTCATATTGTAAATGTGCTTGTCTAATTGGTATTCATGCTTTTTTTTTCCCCCTTCATTAAAATCTCTAAGGTCACTGTAGTTTCCAGTGAGATACTGTATTCATGTTCACATTGTCTAAATGAATACAGAAAATATACATTGATCAACAGATTGTAACTCCAACTGGGGCTTTTGAATTATGCTAGTGAAATGGTATTTTTTCCAGTTTAGAGCTCTAAGTATTGACAAAATTGGATTTTTATTGTCAATTTCTAAATAAATTACTACTTTTGTATACTATTGTAAGAGAACATTTATAGAATATTATGTTAATTCAATACATTTTTACCATGTAAGATAACCCTGAGGTTATAACGTGATGTATCATCTATCTATAAGGTGTATTAAAGCATGTTAGAAAGACAGCTTACAGTAAGGTAAAGATTACTATACACACTTCTAATTCATTGACTTTTGGCACAGATGTCACAACTTGATTTGTATAAGTAGAAATTTATACAAAGTAAAGACAAAAATAAATCTTATTGTTGATACTACTATTCATATTATTGTGACATTTAGAAATTTTAATGACACAGGCCCACGTGTATAGGGGAGTTCTTATTTTGATCATGAATCAGAGCTTAGACAAGCAGTTCAGTTATGCAGTACTAAGAAATATTGTTAGCTGAATTTCAGAAGCTGTCAGTAAGGGCGGGACAAGCAGTCTTCACTTTTCCCAGTGCAAAGACATGAGACTCTTGCACTATGCTTTAGGTTAAGTTGCACAGTCTCAGCTACAATGGATGATGCACATACACTTGTCCATTAGCATTATCATGCTAAGCCACCATAACGTTTGAAATCTTAGAATTGGTATTAATAGAAAAACAGCATTTGAGTGGATGCATAGAGGGAGATGAAAATGTAATAGTAAAACATGTTTTCAACAGCATACTAAGGACATGAATACATTATTAAGAACTAATTATTACAGAGTTTATATAGTTTGTTAAACAAGATAATCAATAGATTGAAAAATAGAATCCAGGACCTTTGCTTTCATCTTGTTTTTTGCCAGAAGTCTAAATACAAGTCTTTCCATTTTCTCCTAACATGCAAGGGTATTCAAACTGCTTTTCATGTCAGAAAAAAAAATTCTAATGGGTTTTAATAGAGTAAAATACACTTTCACAGCATTCCATTACTGGTTGTGCCATAGCCTATATTTCCCGTTTCCCATGGGTTTCCATGGTATCTAAAGATTTATCATTTCTGAAATCTCTGGAGAATGTCTCATAGTATACCAACACTGCCAAATGACACCAGTTTATAACATGTGGCTGTGGTGCTTATTGTATCATCACTTGCAGGATTTCTATTTCATCAAACAAGCAACAGCTATATGAAAATGTTATTAAACAGGTAGCAGATAATACAACTGATACAGAGACGGTAGCTCATGAAACAATATTGTGTAGCAGAAGCAATAAATGAATTCAAGTCCAAGTTGCACTGGTATCATAGGAAATGCTGGTCCATAAAAAGTTCCCTGATAATTTCAATCTTCATTAGTGTAACAGAGAATATCATCAATGATGATTAAATGGAGAAAACTAATATTGGCAGGCACAGAAAAGCTATTTTTGAAGCTTATATGGCTATATGGCTTTATTTCAGCCTGTAAATGCAACATCACAACCCACAGAAAGCACCCAAAAATATCTACTTGCTGTATAGTTAGTATGTAAGAACATGGATTGAAAATGGAAGACAGTTTTTAAGTTTGAAATATAAATTAGTTAGAAATAGGATTATCCATTTACAGATTAAAAAACTCTGTACTTATTTAAGTTTAGATGTAATTTAAGACAATTGATTAAATTAGTTATGTTCCTTTTCCCCTAGTTTGTGAAAGCTTTTAAAATAAGAAAGCTATTAAAACTTACATTTCCTTGGCTTTTTGCCATCTTTAAAAAAACAAAGAGCAACAACTTTGCCTCCTTAATTCTGTCCCCTATGCAAAATAACTTCAAAGTTTCATTGAAAGGAAAAATTTGCAGAAATTAGATAATTCTGGGATCACTGTAATACCAATACAGCCATTCATATAGCTTGAATAAATATATGGATGTGTGTATTTAAAGCCATTTGGGTCTACTCTGGGTAAAGAACATTTGTCTCCTAAAAGAGAAATAAATTTAAGGGCCCTTAGGTCATGTGACTGAGATTTATTGTGGAGTTGTCAATATAACAGCCATTTAAACCTGCATCAGGGAAGATGCTATGGTACGTTAAAATTGTATCTGACTTCAGTTTTGGCTTCGTTTAAATATCACTGCAGATATTGTTACCAAAAAGAGGGAGCAGAACTCAGATGATTGGTTCATATGCTACTTAATGATTTTGAAATACCCATACTGGTTTGCAACCTTCCTTATATAATGCTTCATCAGCTCACCCAGGAAAACTGCTTTTTATTTCCTCAGCCCTCTAACTGCACACTGTCTTACTCCCCCAAAATCAATCTTCCTACTAAGATACTGTCATCTCCCGAAATTGTAAACTCTATTTTTAGCTCTTTAAGAACTTATCCCAACACTATGATACTGTATCTGAACTATGCCATAAAAAATGCCATAGAAAAGGTGAAGAAAATCCAACACATGAAGATTTCTGAGTACTTGTTGACTGGTGAGAGTATAGTATTCAGTGCTCAGATGTGCTCCATGCTTTGTATATGCCGGAGGATATAAATCTTTATGGATCTAACAGTACTTATTACCTAAATTTAAGGCCAACCCCATGCTTCCTATTCACTCAAAATTCCATTTATTTACCTTCTCCTTCCAGTCACAATATTCTTACTCTTCTGTTTCATATCCTTAGCATGTGATGCCCATTATGCTTCATTTGAAAAACAAGAACAATGACAAAAAATAGATTAAAGTTGCTCTGCTTATTCCCATGGAAGCAGAATGACTGGAGTGATGGCCATCAGCTGTTGCTGCATCTCAGCTACCCAACCAGTGCCCAGCTGTCTACCCAGACAATGATGCCTGGCTGAACTGCTTGCCGTGTCTCAACTGCATAGTCAACTGTGTTGTATGAGCCAATTGCAGCAGCCTACATAAATTGTTCTGGCCTGCAGGCCTGAACAGATCTTATAATGGCAAAAATAGTCTTTGGCATTGTAAGTAGAAGCTATTCACAAACCACATACATAAAACAGGTTATAACAATTTTCTTCAGTAAGGCAAGGGAATTTGCCCCTTACATTTTTCCAACTATTCAAGAGATGTTCCAGAGATGAACTTACAAAGACTAGGATTTGTATAGCTTGTAAAAAAAAAGAAATCTCCTGCAATCAATTAAAATATCCTCAATACACTTATGTTTCCTCTTTCTAGGTGAGTTATCATTCAAATACAGAGGTGATCCTTGATATAAGAATATAAGAGCTCTCATTACTATCTCAAAATAAAGACAAGATAATTCACCGACATTTACTATAAAACTGCTTCTATAACATTGATTCTTTTATGAGGTGACAATAGAATATATAGGGAAATATATAGGGAGTTAAAAAGAAATCAAATTCTTTTTGTTAATATTTGTGACAGATGAGGTGATGTTAACAGGCTTGGGTAAAAAACAGAGTTGACCTTTCAAAGAGGAAAGACCAAACAAACCCCAAATCCTTTTCCTATTGGCTTATCATGACAACTATGAGAAACTACCAACTCAAACTACTTGTGATTTATGGCAATATAAAGTGAATTCAAACTTGGAAAATAATTTAATTGCTGGTCTGGGCTCTGCAATATTTAGAAACAATGTCATAGGAGATTACTCGGGGACACTCAGGATGGTATTTGGAAGGAAGCAGAACTCAAACTATATAGTTTTCATTATGAAGTTTAAAATCTGAGATCTTTTTACTTGTGGATACAAGTAGAATAGTGCAAGGTGTTTTAAAGACATTTTGTGAATCTGTATAAAATATATGTAAAATAAAGTAGCATTCTGTGATCTATGTGCATTGATTTTTTTTTTCCTTCTTTCATTCATTTTACATGTTTAGATTGTAAATTCTTTAGGGTAAAGATTGTCTCTTTGGACACATGCTGCATACAGTGGAGCTACTGCCTCATATCAAGCCCCATCTGTTATTGCTATTTGTATTCCAAAACAGGGCTTGAAATGGTAATTAAAAACATTGGTTAGCTTTCGTAATTCTGCTGGTACTACACTAGGAAATTACACCATGAAACTTTGCCCTAATGCTTCTGCTGGATTCACAGGAATCAATGACATTTTTGTATTAGAGAATCGGGATGTGCTGTCCTGCAGGGATGTGTGCAGAAGTGTGTGTATATATCCAAAACCCATTTTATAAGTGATTACAGCAAATCAAATAAACTCACTATCCTTCCTTCTGTTCCACAAACTGCAAATCTTCTCCTGTCTCCTCTTTTTACTGGGAAATGGTCCAGGCCTGCTGGATGCATAGAAGTCTGTAGGATCACACCATTTTAAATCACAGCTGAAAAGGGCAATGGCCAGGCAGGCACGTCAGTGACAGGACATGCAATGCTGGGGAGTTGGGCACTAGAAGTGCACAGGCCAAGTACATATACCAAGCAGAGTTTTGGCTTGCCACTGCAACAGCAGATGAAGCTCTAGTCTTGGAGTAAATCTCCATTTCAATTTTCAATTCTTTAAGAGTGAGCCAAATGCTTTCTGTCACACATAATCATTCATTTACTCAGGCTTACCCACTCTCATGTAGTTATGAGTTATAAAGCTTTAAAGGGATTATAGAGGTCATCTAATGTGACTGCCTGGAAAACTGCCATTTAAACTTTCGACAGTGGTCAGAGGAAGGAGAAAGAAACCTTTATTTAAAATTTTCAAAGAAAGAGAGACTACACCATGTGGTAGATTGTTCCATAGGCTAACTGAAAAAAGAAGAGAGGAAGAGGGTTCTTTGAGTCTGGTTTGAAATCATTTGGCTTCAGCTTTCAAATACCCAGATCTGATATATTGAAAATCCTTTATCAAATTTGTATTTTACAAAGAGATCATTATAGACCTCCTACTCATTATCTTCCTTAAGCCTAGTAGGGTTATTTCTTCCATCTATGACTTTAGTGCATATTTTCCATTCTTTTGGACATTACCATTTCAAAACTCAGAAAAACCTATGTTTTGATGTTCTGGTTATAAGATCTATCATTTAAAATAAAACATTATTTTGAATTTGTGAAGGCTAGAAATAATCTCACATTCAGATCTCTTCCTTCATCAGTGGTTACTCTTTAAACAAGGCTATTATTTAAAATGTGGTCCCTATCTAACTCATTTTCTTGAAAGGGTGTTTCTTGGGTAGCTATCCTCAAAAGGACAATGTGGCTACTTGATACTCCAGATGTCTCTCTGCAGCCCAATGCTGCTATCTAAGCTGTAGCAGGAATGGGGTCATATACACATTTACTGTCCTTAGCAGTTGTCTCAGTACAGTGTACTTGTCTTCTCCAGGACCTCTGTAAGACAAATGATTCTCCCCTCACTATGTAAACAAGAGGTAGAACTCTGGATTTTTGAATTCCTCTTTCAGACTGTGTAATGACTAGGCACAGGAATGCTCAAGCTGTAAATGCCTAAATCTGTTACTGAACATGACCTGTACTCAAAACCCCACACTCTTATAAATTGGCATTTTAATGATATTTCTTTGTTTCTTTTGTACAGATATACTATTTAACAGTGTATCTATCAAATTTGCTTGCTTGCTGATTTTTTTCCCCATTTGTCAAGAAGCACGTGGTCTAAAGAGGCTTAAGGTGGCAAGTATGAGGTCATCCAAGTCATCCTTCATGCATTATAACAGTTCAGAGAGGTATATGCACCCCTATTTATAACTGTACTTCCAAGCCTGCTGGCAGTCCATTTGTCACTAACTCTAATGCTTAGATGATTAGCTCGGTGACTCAGTTAACTTTGGTATAAAATAACTGGGATTTTTAATGTATACTGGATCAGTTTGACAAGATCTATATGCAGCAAACTCATGGCAACTATCACTAATTGCATTACTGAAAAAAAAAATATATATATATTATTGAATCTACTTCAGCTTTCCTAGTGTTTTGCTTTAGAACAAGACTTTAGTTATCCTTTTAGTTAGTGCCACACTCATTGGTTTCTCCAAGCTCTTTGGAACTCTACAGTGTTCCAGGATTTACATTTTTACATTTTAATGTTGATTAAAATCCAGGATTTTAATCAACAATATGAGTCATATGAGTCCACAGTGTTTATTGGACTCACATTCTTTCATATATTACATTTGGCACCTATATAAACACACATAAGCATGTAACTAGACAACACAGGAGTGTCAAGGACTGCAAAGTGAATAACAAGAAGCTTTATAAAGGACTTGAATGTCTTTTGCATAGTCATGACAAGAGACTGTAAACCTGTAAAGGGTCCACCATTAGCAGTAAGGGAAGAAAAAATCAAACAGGCCTGCAAAAATTCTTACTCACTACAAATCATGACATTCAGCTATTACCAGAAAGATTGCAGTGACCAGTCTGAGTAATTACTGTCAAGATTTAGGATGGCAAACTCCAGAACAGCTCACTACAATCTTACTAAATTTCATGTCCAAACTGTTACAAAGCAAAACTCTGTATTATGGTTTGCAGATTACAGAAAATATTTTTAGCAATAGATACAGCAGTCTGCATCTGTGCAATCCCATAGGTTCTGACAATCTCAAGGGAACTACCACTTTTTTTTTTTTTTTTCCTAATTGGGAAAAACTTGGAATTTTGGTAATAAATGTTGAATTAATGACAAAAGAAGACAGTCACATTAACCAATACTATAGTAAAACTCTCTTTCATACAGGAAAAAGTAATTGCTCATCAACCATAAAGACATAGATAACACACTGATATTTAATCTCAGTTAAAGTAGCACAGAGAATCCAATTAACCAAATGATCACTCAAATTTTGCAGTATTATATTCAATCCACCTGGTTTTGGATGGAGAGAAAGAAAAGGAGTCATTATATAATTTGGGTGTTCCTTAATAGGCTGTCCATATTTTCTTTGGTCAAAATTATTTTGGTTTTGGCTTTTATTCAGAAGAAAAATACCATTACATTTTTTTCTCCCCACTAGAGATTCTTTATGCAACATTTCAAGTTTATGGAGTTGTCAAACATTTCAAACAGCACATCTTGTAGCTACCCATAGAAGGTATAGAAGGTATACTTGCATTTTAGCAAAACAAGAACAAGACTGAGAAGCTAAATAGTAAATCTAATGATCTTATTGAACTATAATTAAAAAATAACAACACTTTTTTATTATTTATTTATTTATTTATTTTTACTTTAAATCATCATTATGTTACCATTATGGTTAGAGCAGTTCTTTCATCTTCTACAGAAAAAAAATAAAATTATAATCAGTATAATTCCCTAAAGAAATTCTTAACTCAAGAAAAATGCTTGTAAGATATAGTCTATATTAATTTAAAAAAAAATATTAAAAGATGTTCAAAAGATGAATTCACTGAACATGGACAATAATTTTTCTACGTGTGCAAGTATGTCTGGTGATTGGACATTGTCCCATTCTTCCCTGCGCTGGAGTGTCTTCACTTTGAGTACTATGTGCAGTTTTGGGCACCACAATATATGAAGGACATAAAACTATTAGAGCCATCCAAAGGAAGGCTACGAGGGAGGCGAAGGGTCTAGAGATATCTGAGGAGTGGCTGAGGTCCCTCAGTTTATTCAGCTCACAACTGAGGGGAGGCCTCATGGCATCCTGCAGCTCCCTCACGAGTGGAGCAAAGGGGCAGGCACTGAGCTCTGCTCTCTGGGGACAGCGACAGGACCCAAGGGAACAGCACGGAGCCACAGGGGTGTGTCAGGCTGGGTGTTAGGGAAAGGTTCTGCACCCAGAGCGTGGTCAGGCACAAGCTCCCCAGGTCATGGCACTGAGCCTGCCAGAGTTCAAGAAGTATTTGGACAACTCTGTCAGACACATGGTTTCTGATTTTTGAGTAGTCCTGTGTGGAGCCAGGAGCTGGACTCAATGATCCTTGTGGGTCCCTTCCAACTCAGGATAGTCTATCATTCTTTGATTATTTTAAGTTATCACATATATTATAAATAACTTCAGTTTAAGGCTGTTACACTTACATTTTCTTCAACTCACTTTTTCCTTTTCTTTCTAGTGCAGAACACTGCTGTATTATTCAACAATTTATTCGATAATTTATTCACTGTCAGTTTGTTTCCCTGTTAACCTATTCAAAAACTTGGTAGGAAAACTCAAGTCAAGGCTTTGTCCCTTTACAGTGTTGGAGGACCACGTGGTCAATGTAATAGCATATTTTATAGCTTGAGACATACAGTATTTCAGAGCAGTTATTCAGCATTCAGCAAAAAGTTGCCCAGGAGCAATATACTGAAAGTTCCTTCACTGGCAAGAACAAAATGAAACCACATAACTGTATTCATTCTTGTTCTTTTTATCATCTGTATACAGCATGAAAACACCCTAGTAGCAACTCAATATAGGTTTCAGTTTGGTTTTCAGTACTATTCAGTTGAACCACTGTTGAAAAAAATGGCATGTAGGTAACACTGACAGGTCTAGAGAGTTTAACCACTTGCAGTTTGAATTAAGAATGGAATGCCATACTATATGAGCACTGGATAAATTTCAGATTTCAACTGAATCAATGTGTTTGGCTTATTTCTGCAATTTGCTTTCATTTTCATTTTCTGATATAACTAATTATTTTTAGGAACATTCCAAACATAAGCAAAAAGCTATGTTTGTGACCTTTGAACCAAATGTAGTCTTTGTGTATTAGAAAGATCACCTTTGACTTTAAGTATTTAAGGAGGAGAGCGACTGTTTTATTTTAGTGCAAAACTAATTAAAAATATAAATAGCATTATGTTTTTCTGAAATGAAAATCACAGAGCAGGAAAATGATAGGCAAAGCCTCACAAAAACTGCCTCAGTGCCAGGAAAGGATAAGTAGGAGACTAGACCAAACTAGACATTGTCCTTTTAGAACACAAATAATGGAAATATATATTCCTGTAATATACAATAATATCCTATAAACTGAGTGACTTACTCTGTATCTAATTCCCTGATTTGCTTGATCACTGTGTAGGTTTGACTTATTTTTTTAAGCAACAGCTATTAATATGCAAACATCTGCAAGTGGACTGTCTGTATACATTATGTAGAGTCTAATTTCTGAATTAGCAAACCAGAGAGGCTCAGGCTTTAACTAGTGCAGATAAATTCTATGTTTTATGTAAAGAAATTAAGAATACTTGTTTAAACATTAAAAGAAAATCATGCTTTAAAAAGATCTGTAGAAACTAATCTACATGGTTAAGAATAACATTATACCCTTCCCTTTTGCTTACCATTCCATCTAATTACAGATCTTGTTCCCACAGTAACTGACTTTCTCCATTATCATACTGTAATCTTTTTCTACTCAACTTACTTTTATAATAAAACTTGAAAATGGTAAATCACAATGGGAAAATGGGCTCAATTTGTAGTTATAAACTACTTTGCTCTTTGTGAGGGAAAATGTAAGAAAGAAGTAAAAAAAAAAAAATAAGTGGGAAAGAAAGCTCTTCAAAGTGTTTGGAGACACATATACTTACATATATATTTATTTATTTCAGATATCTATAGGATCTACAGCATTTTGAGAAATACTGGACAGATTCTAAATATAGTCAAGGAGGGCTAAGGGCAGCCACTGCAATCAAAAAGAAATTGAAACCCTTAGTAGGAACTATTTGATGAAGTACAGTGCCTTTCAGCACTTTAATAGCTTTTCTCTTTCCTTCCTTCTTTCTTTTTTTTTTTATAGTTAAAGATTTTGAATTTCCACATCTCTTATATTATCTCAGGAAGTATTAGTTCCTTCTAATTTCATCTAAAGTTGATTCCAGTTTCTTTCAATTATTTTTCTGCTTATGAAAAGAAGATTGCTCAGATGACATGTGTTTAGATATTTTAAAAGCTGATTTACCTTGTCACCTTCAGAGAAAGTTATTCCATCGGTGGCCCTTTTCCAAGTAATCTCTGGGATAGGTTCTCCTTCTGCTTCACAGATGAGGGTGGCTTTCCCATTCTCAAATGTGGTTTCATTTTTAAGTTGTATTATTTGAGGCTGTACTGTTAAAAATACAAATTACATTATTCACCCTGCATAAAAAGTGTCATGTCAAAATATTTTTAGTGACTTTCTTTCTTAAAACAAACAACAACAACAAAAAACTACAAACAAGCACATTTATGTTTATTTACTTAGGCTTAACTAAAGGCTTAACACTACCATCTATAGGAGCAATCAAGTTTTCTGACTTCAACAACCAATGAAAATATAGGATCTTGGGATTTCAGTCCAGGATGTTTCCACCTCTTTGCTATTTTCTTCAGTCAAAAGTACTGAAGTATTTGTATTATAATCATAGAATATTCTGAGTTGGAAGGGATCCACAAGGATCGTTGAGTCCAACTCCTGGTTCCATGTAGGACTACCTAAAAACTAAACTCTATGTCTGAGACCATTGTCTAAATGCTTCTTGAACTCCATCAGGCTTGGTGCCATGACCACTTTTGTGGGGAACCTGTTGCCCGCTACCCTCTCCGTGAAGAACCTTTTCATAATATCCTGATAATAACGTACTTAAACAATTGTTAACTGAATGACCTGTCTGAAATGAAAGAAGGCTTGAACATATAAAAGAGTCATGCTTGAGCTCATTAAAGTGATTTTACTGGCAAGGCAATGGAACTGCCTTTGGACATGTTCCTGGGTAATCTGTTCTAGGTGGCTTTACTTGAGCAGGGATTTTGGACCGGATGACCTCCAGAGATCCCTTCTAACCTCAACCATTCTGTGATTTTGTGTTCATCACTATAGATGCATTTTGAAATATTAAAATAGATGCTGCCAAATAAAGAAATAATATTTACTGTTTGGAAAGTTTGTTCATGGAACAGAGAAGTTTGGTCTTCAGTTCCCTACAACTTTCTCAATAAACAAGTTTCTTCCCATTTATTTATATATATATATATATATATATATATATTTGCCTGGTTTCTTCTGTATTTGATTCAGACAAGGGGAATACCTTGTAAACTGAATGTTCATGTTATTGTTGCGTACCTTACAGTCTCCTCTGCAAAGCTTAAGAACATGATAGTAATTAGAGACTCTAGGTTTGTTATTTGCTGCTTGCAGCTGATCTCTTGAAAAAGACACACAATTTAGTGCATTCACAGAGTTCTACCCATAGCATTGACAAAAGAAGTTCATCAGACTTGGGAAGCTGAACAAAGAAAAAGCTTGAAAAAGTTTTGATTTTATCTCTGGAAAATAACTACTCTAAACAGCTAATTAATATTAATACGACCATAGATTTAGTAGGAAGAGGCTTAATATATATTAATAAGCCTGTACCACTACCTGGTTGGATCTCTTGATTAATATTACATATGAGGAATCTCACTCCTATGTTATCTTCCTGCACAGCCACATTTGAATCAGGTAGCAAAACTGCAACCCTGGAGACTGCTGATACAATTTGAATTTTATAAACAAGCTAGAGAGCCCAACAAGGAAATACCTAGGAAATTGATTCCTGAAACTTCATTCCTATCATAAAAACAAATGCACACACACTAGTATAAAGTGTTGACTTGATTTAGTGCATGATAAACCTGAGTCTTTATACATGTTAAAACAGTATTACTACTTCACACTCAAAAAAGGATTTAAGATTCGTCTTCTGAGAGAACTGGCATCACTGCCTTTATAGACAATGTAATTTTTATTTTAAGAAATAGAGGTGTTCTACACAGGTAAGGAGCTAGGAGGGAGGAAAGAAGGGATACAGAAAATGTATAAATGTTTGAGACTACATCTTTTATTGATGACTTTCACTTCATGAAGCTGTGGCTGATATTCTTCATAATGCCTCTGATGAGCAGGCACAGATAGCTACATACCTAGACACACAGTATTCCCTTCCTGTGTGTATCACTAGGTTTAAACAAAGAGCTCTCATATACGTATCAACCTGTATTGTAGAAAACTGTATTAGTTTAATGTGGCAGGGTTTTGGTAATGGGGGGATGCAGGGGTGACCTCTGTGAGAAGAGTCCAGCAGCTCCCCCATGTTAGATAAGGGCCGGTTTCAGCCAGCTCCAAAGGGACCTGCCACTGCCCAGAGCTAAGCCAGTAAGTGATGTTGTTTGCACCTCTGTGAGAGCAGATTTAAGAAAGGGGAAAAAACAAAACAAAACAACAACAAAAAAAAAAACGCTACACAACAGCAGCTGGGAGAGCGAGGAGTGGGAAACAGCCCTGGAGAAACAGAGTGAATGCAGGGCGGAGATGTTTTGAGTTTCTCACTGCTCTAGCTTGTTAGTAATAGGTACTAGATTTTATTAATCTCTCTATGCTGAGTTTGTTTTGCCCATGACAATAATGGTTGAGTGATCTCCCTGTCCTTATCTCAACCTTTGAACCTTTTTCATTATATTTTCTCTCCCTTTCCTTTTCCTTTGAGGGAATGGTTGTGGTGGAGCTCAGCTGCCCAGCTGTGAAAAACAATCACAAAACCAAAACAAAACATATATTAAACTACTTACTAAACTGAAAGAAAAATTAGCTAGGTGTGCTTCAGGCACTATAAATGTGAAAATAATGGAAACATTTAGGCAATCTCCACACCACAATCTCATTATAGACTCACTCTAGCCTGCTTGGTTCAAAGATGCAAGTCCTTTGAGGGCCTAAATTAACCTCAGTGTTTTTAGTTTTGGCATTTGGAATATATCTAAGAAGGATAAAACAGGAAAGGTCAGTTACATTTTCCATCCTCTCATCTGTCTGATAACAGATAAAAAAAAGAATAATACTACACACTTTTCTCATTAATCAACAAAAGTTATATTGAACATAGCTGCACAAAACTTTCTTTTATATAAGATTATATTTTAAAAGACATCTAGAAAATAGAAATAATATGTGGTCAAAATATACTATAATTATAAAGGGTAGTGTTTCTTGAAGTATTTTTCCCTTGACTTCTACAAAATCATCAGAAACTACTGAAATACCAGTGTAATATTTTTCATAATCTCAGTCTACCCTCATTGATCATATAGGTATAACAGCTATATCCTAGAAAACCTCAAATTAATATATAACAGAATTCCTCTTGATTTTTTTAACCAATTCTGAGTGAAGATTTTTTTTCTTTCTAGAAATAGAAAATTCTAGACATTAAAATGCCTCTTTCTATGGCATATATGCAAAAAAGAGAAAATTTGTTGAAAAAATGTCACCTGATTATGCATCACAGAATGGCAGAACCGTTTAAGTTAATTACTTAAGAATTTAATCAATTAAGGAGTGGAAGTGAGCAACCAAAGAATAAGCAAAATGAAGACAAAAACTATCCTCAGAACATAAGCACTATTCTTATAAAGCATGGATTTATCTTCAATTAAAGCTAAATTTGCTTCATTTAGCCGGAACAATTTTTTTATGATAAGGTAAATGAACACTACTGCCATCACCCCGGAGAAATAATGATGAAGAAATACAGGTTTAGGTCTGTCTGAGAAAGTAAGAAAATGTGAAAAAGGTTGTAAAGGATTGAATTTTCTTGATTTCTGTTAAATCCACTGCTAATTATTATGTTATTTTGGAAATTTTTGTCAGGGTGCCCATAGGAGTAACAATGTGGTATTTTATATTTCAAAATGTTTACAACATATACATATCAATAGACATGTTTTGCATAAAAACAACAACAACAACAACAACAAAACAAAAACAAAACAATGTAAATTAATAGTAGGGAAATCACTAAAAATATTTTTTAATATTTCATAGAATCACAGAATCATAGAACCACAGAATGGTTTGGGTTGAACCTTAAAAACCATCTAATTCCAAGCCCCCTGCTATGGGAAGGGACACTTTCCACTACATTAGGTTGCCCAAAGCCCCATCCAGCCTGGCCTTGAACACTTCCAGGGATGGGGCATCCACAGATTCTCTGGGCAACATGTTCCAGTGCCTACACACCTTCTGAGTAAATAATTTCTTCCTTGTATATATTCTTTTACTTTAGAACTATTACTCGTTCTCCTATCCCTACACTCCCTGACAGAGTCCTTCTCCAGCTTTCCTGGCCCACCTTTAGGTACTGGAAGTCTGCTACAAAGTCTCCCTGGAGCCTTCTCTTCCCCAGGCTGAACATCCCCAATTCTCTTAGCCAGTACAGGAGAGGTACTCCAGCCCTTTGATCAAATTTGTGGCCCTCCTCTGGGCTCAGTCCAACAGTTCCATTTCCTTCTTAAGTTGAGGATGCAAGAGCTGAATGCAGCACTGCAGGTGGGGAGCGGGGTAGCTATATTCCAAATAGTAGGTGAAAGGTATCATAGGTAGCTAATGTAAGGTAGAAACCCTGACTACACTAGTAGAAGCGAAACAGATGTCTACAAATGTCTCACACAGTATTTTCATACAGCCACAGTGATTACTACTGTTGCAAATGGAGGTTACTCAGTCTTGTTCAAAGGACTAAAGCCAAATAAATTAGTACCAAAAATCTTAGGGCAATTTCTAGGCATTAATACAGATGATATCTCTTTGGTAATAATGGATTACAGAAATTTCTCTGGAAATACAGAGAAAAAGACCCATAGGGGGTCCTCTATTCTCATAACAGAATGAAAGATTACCACATCATGATCAGTAAGAAATCTTCTGTGAACGGGGCTTCCTTTACTCATCTAAGATGTGTTATACAGAACAGATAAAAGGCAGTAAAGAAGATGAAAAACTGGGGAGAGTACGGTGGGAGCATATAGGTTTTGATATGTATGTTAATGCTCCAGAAAAACTGTAAAAATAAGAATTTGATATGAGGACAAAATAGCTTTTAAACACTAATATTGGAAACAAACTAATATTTTTTTTTAACAAAAATATCTAAGTCAAGGAAATAAACACATGCAGGTGTTAGATGGCACATTGATGGGCATGTCCATTCAAGAAGTGCAGAGTACTAAGAAATTTAAATGCTGAATTCTGTGATATTACTGTTATCATTATTGCTTTATGGTTACATTACTGGTATTATGAGTTTCAACCCTACCAGAGCCCTGTTGTAATACAAATAATAGTCATTGACTCAAGAAGCTTGAATTGTAAATTATCATTAGAGATAACAGGTAGGTGAGACAAACAAGCTAATGGAGTGAAGAAGAATTATGTAATTTAATAGGTCATTTTAACATAAACTGGCTGCTTGTGTACTATTTAACTATAATAATTAGCCATCTGCCTTGCCATTTTCATTCTGCAGTTTTTTGAATACATTTAAGGGGAAGAAAAGTATAATAACTTGTTGGTTATATATGTCTGGGAGTTTAACCTGTATGAGAGACAAAGTTAAAAACAAAATTCTTCGTAGGAGAAAATACAGCAACTCTTCTCCACATTTTCAGAGTGAGAGGTGAACTTTGTAAAGGAAATACTAGACTAAAATCACATTGAGCTTCAGAGATTACAAATGAGGTAAGAGGCTTATTTTCTCATACAATGCCTTATAGTCAAAAAAACAGTACACAGATTATTCTAATCTAATTGGAGTATATCCAATAGTAAAGCACATGGGAAAAAAAAATTCTAAATATGTGCACTCAATGATGTGCTCTAAAATAGCTATAACCACTCAGGAAAGAGACCTGGGAGACACCACTGACAGTTCTGTGGAAATGTCAGTTCAATACTTGGGAGAGCCAGAGAGGTAAAGAGAATGTAAGACAAGGCATGGAGATCAAAGCAGAAGCAGGACTGTGCTGCTAAGCAGCCTGCTTCCCCCACAATGTGAATACTGCATGCCAGCCCTGTCTTGCCATTTCACAGATAATGGATTATGAATAGAAAGGTACAAAAATGCATGGATCAGAGATTCATAATGGTTTCCATAGTAGGAAAAATTAGTTAAAAACTGGAAATTTTCAGCTTGGAAAAGATATGAACTAGTGACATATAAAACTGTGCTTGATGTAAAGAACATTTTGAACAATTCTTCACTTAAAAATGAGAATTATGAGCCAAATAAATGAACCGGTATCAGACCTGAACTTTAGAAATACCTTTTCATGCAAGGAAGAAATTATTTAAGGAATTTAGGAGTTTAGGATATTGTGGAAGCAAAAAGGATATACATATTCAAAAAATTATTAAACAAACTCATGGTATTTATTAATTAATTTTAACCTTCTGAGGAGTCCCCAAATCAGTAGCTGTTGGAAGATGGAAGAATGCATACAGGAAAAGTTCTTAGTCTGGTGTTACTCCCTTTCACTGTTCCTTGCATTAAAAAAATAACCTTGCCATAGGCAAAACTAAGTAAATTTCAGCCATACTTAAAATTATTTGAATTACATGCAAAATTATTATCATCTGAAACTTCCCCAAACTCATATCAAAACTAGCAAGTCTATTACTTTTTTTTTTTTTTTTGGGGGGGGGGGGAGGGTCAGGGGAGGAATACAAACGAATAAAATGCTTTTTCACAAAAATCTTCACTCTGCTATATATCTTTAGGCTAGAATGAAATTTAAAATTGTGTTTATTTTTATTCATTTGAAAAGCAACTTAAAAGAACCCTTAATCACCACAAAACATCAAGTATCCCAGTGGTTAGGCAGACCATCTAGATTTTATGGAGGACTGGAAAATTTATGAACAGTCTAGAAATTTATGAACAGTCTAGAAATTAAATAATTTATGGACAGTCTAGAAAAGCTATAAAGTTTCCCAAACAGGACACTGTAAAGCACACAGGCACAGCTAATCTGTTCACTTCACACCATGGCTTCAACCTCAGGTTCCACATCAAAATCAAAATAACATTACCCAGTCCATCAGCTTCTAGTGAGACATCAGATTAGCATCTCCTGTTGGAACTGTTTCAGTCTGTATAAATTACTAATAAATTACTACTTGTTTTAGCTGGGATGTAAAATTTAATTTTCCATGGTCCCAAGTACATGTTTTAGCTGTTCAAATATGTGGTCCTTCTATCTACTAAAAGCTACAGTTAATTATTTATACAATATAGAAGTACTCTAACAATACAGTGATCCTATATGCAAAAAAAAAAAAACAAAAATACAAACAAACAAAAAACAACAGGGCGTATTACTTCATTTGTAGGCTTCTCCTAAATGAGCTATAGCCTTGATCCTGCAGAATGGTTCTGAGGGAGAGTTTCTATATTCTCACAAATGCTATAAGAATCATAGCATGCTCACATAAGCTATAGCTACACAAAAGTTCAAAGAAAACATCAGCATTCTCTGTAAAGGACAGAATCATGAACAGATTGGGTGGTAGGGCATAGAAAGAGAAGTACGTTTTCATATTATTACTTTTTTTGCCTCTAAAACTGTTGTTTCTTTAGATTAGATTTTTTTATCATGCACTTTAAAAAATCAAAAATATAAAAACAAATATTAAATCAGGAACATATCTGCATGGCATTCTTCATAAAAAAAAAGAAAAAAGAAAA
This sequence comes from Anas acuta, assembly GCF_963932015.1. Taxonomy (NCBI): domain Eukaryota; kingdom Metazoa; phylum Chordata; class Aves; order Anseriformes; family Anatidae; genus Anas; species Anas acuta. Next base: position 100,078,448 of record NC_088979.1, read on the forward strand.
AAGCACTGCTTAGAAGTCCAAATAACTTTTTTTTTTCTCCCTTTCAATAGTTTTCCCTTTTTCTACCCTTGTTTTTCTTGCAAGCAGCCAACTTTTAAAGGCAAAAGTGGATTGAATTAACAATTTAACACTCCATTGTATTCTACCTAAATTGTGCAATAGCAAAGGCTGTAGATAGCCTTTTCAAAATTAGATTCAGGTATAAAGGTTAAAGTAGCCAACAGCGAGGAAAAAGCTGTAAAATAATAGAGAAAGTTGTTTGCTGCATCAGTAGACACCTTACATGAATACTGCACTGAAAACTGGGAATTCTAATTTCAGTTCCCAACTGTTTACATTTAAAAAGGAAGGGTGGTATATTTTATGCAGTACTTACCAAAAACTTGAAGGAATGTCTGTCTTTTATCATTTCCTGCTTTGTTTTTAGCATTACAGATATAAGGACCTGCATCAATATTTTTTATATCTCTTATTGTTAGTTCTGTATTGCTTCCTCTCAACATATATTTTTCAGTTTCTTCAATAAGTTTGCCATTCCTATAAATCAAACAAACAAACAAAAAGATGTATAAAACAACTAGTAGGTTCCAAAGTCTGAAGCAATGTGCTATGGTGCTATGGGAGCATCAAACAGGTTAAAATAGTATTTGTTGGAAGAAAGTGCTATTATGCTATCTTCAGAAATGCATTAAGTCATGCAGCATACATTGGTAGTACGTATAGAAGGGGACTAATTTCAGAACTATGAAAATTGTTCTGCTGGATTACAACATTGGTGGTTTTTTGTTGTTGTTTTGTTGTTGTTGTTGTTTTGCTTTTATAAGAATGTGAGCATCCTAGACATAAGCAATGCATTCTGGACTGCATTTTGATGTTCACAATTTTATTGTCAGGTTCTAAAATACATGTGTATTTTATACTATATCTTTATACTTAAATTTTCATGATCAACTTAATGGTAGAAAAAATGCTTGTGAATAGAATCATAATATATGGCTTACACTCAAGGAAGGATAGAAAGAAATCAGTTAAAAAATACATGCTTGTTTATGAGAAACATTTTGGAATATACTATTGCAGTTCATACTTGTAACAATGTACCGATTTATAAAAAATGTTTTATATTGCTTACACATAGAGCCTATTGGCCTATAAAGAACTCTTCCAAGTTATTTCCTTTCAGATGTTGTTGGCTACCCACAATTTAGTAAGCAGATGTATGTCCAGACATTGTAATGAATTCTGAACAGATGGTATAGAGATAATAAAACCTGTGAATAATTCTGAGGGTTGATCAAGGCTTGACCAGTCCATCTGAGTACCTTGGCGTACACATAGTTATCATAACAGCTGCTTCTAAAAGGAAGCAATCCTACCTTTTCTTTTTGGTTTCTTCTCATGCTGCCTTGTTTGCTTTAGTCTTCTTTTGACCTTTCTTTCTGTTGAATCATTAACAGCCTGTTCACAAAAGCACCTACATAAAGTCTGCCTGATTTTCATAAGCATTGATAAACCAGCTGGCAATACCAAGTTCTTGAAAAATTGTTTGTCAAATGAAACCAATGTATATGTCTAGTTTTTGAACAGTTTTATTTCAAGATTTGAGCAATAATGATGTTCACTTTCTTCTACTCACAGAATGCCAATAGCTATATGTATTTCATATTTTCTGAAATATTACCCTCCCTAAAGTGAAAACACTACTGCCTTTCTCCCACCCCTCCTTTGGAAATATTAATCTCTGTTAATAGGATTCCCTGACATTTATTTAGCTTGCATTTTAGTAACATTTTTGTAAGTAACTCTGTTCCACTTATCAGCCCATTTCAATACATTATGGTGATACTTATTCATCCTCTTTTCAAAGTAAATCACAGAAAATGCTTAGCAGAACAGAAAAGGTCTAATTTTCCACCTAGGTGTTTTAAAAAATTGCAGTGATTTCTGTAGGAGATAAAAGTCTATATTCAAGGTCAAACATAGTTTCCTAGTGCCTTTTCTCTTAAAAATCACCTGTATCTGTGACCATCTCTAAACAGAAATGAGATTATGAGGATTACCCGGGACCATCTGAACAGGAAAGATTCAGATTGATGCTGATATAGGCAAACAAGAAAACATGAATAGTACATTGAAAGAGGATTATTTATTTTGTCAGATAGTTCTAAGCCCTGTCAGTAAAGATAAGGGGGATAGATCCAGCTAAACTCTACTACTGCAAATTACCTCCACAAATGTAAATAATTACTGTGTTTTAAGTAGGACTGTTCATGTGAGTAAAGATCATCAGTTCAGGACTTGTAAATTTGGATCTTTATATTTCAGTTCTGGCTAATTTAATTGCTTCGGTGTATCATTTCTCTGAAGGTTATGCTATACAGTAATGTAATATCAGTTAAGTGGTAAAAGATTTAGATTCTCTTAGTTCATGAAATATTAACAAAGTATATTTCCTTATTAAATAGAGTGAAACTTAAATTTTGATGAGCTTTCTTCTCTACTAGGTATCTCAAATTCACTACCTATTATGTGTACTAAGGCATTTTTGAGGAGCACTGACACATTAGCTCAGATACCTCCACTCAAAACTTACAGAATCTTAAACTTTGTCAATATGTGGAAACAGAAAGGGTAAGACAAATAGTTAAGCTCTACCACATTAGGTATTGTTTTAAGAGATTTCAAAGTTTGAAACTACAGTTCTGACCAGCATCCTGCTTACAGTCAGTGCAGAGGAATATATAAGCCATGTCAATTGTACTGGCATTTGATTTTCAAGCCACTTTTCATGTTTGAGCTGAATTTGAATTTGAGCTGAATTTGACCTTCTGTTAAATCAGTTCATTGGAAACCAGACAGAAAGCAAGAGGAAAAAGAATAATAAGATTTTCTTTTTTAATTGACTAAAATACCAGTGAACTTTAAGGATGTCACACAATGACATCCAAATTATGCATGCCTTGTTAAAGAAACTTCACTAGAGCCAATGAGAGATTTCTAGATGTCAGGGCATATTTTAAAAAGTAATAAAGATACAAGAGCATTCAATTGTGTGTAACGTTGAATGCTTTTATGTAATGTTGTTGGTCCTTAATCTTGATGAACCATCTGAACAGGTATGGAGGTATTTTCTACATAGTATAATGAAAATCCACCAATAGAACGGAGTAAAACTTATCCCACCCTTTTTATCAATGGAACTTTTCCTCAGCTCTCCAGTATACTCTTTGAAGGGTTTTAAAAGGGAAAAATATGTATTTGTTATTCACTGTATTTAGTCCATTTTGGAGTTAGTTCCTAACAACAGGAACATCCATGTGTCTATTTCATCTAGTTCTCTACTAATATAATAAATATAATATGACATGATATATGATACAATATATAATATAATAATATGATATATGTTTGCATCTCTGTACTTTTGTCCTTAGTGTAGCTATGTATTCATATAACAGATTTGCATTAAGTCACATCTTGCAACCGCATGCCCATTTTACAAATGGATTACCTGAGACGTGTTAAATGTCTGAAGTTGGAAGAAAAACAACACAGCATAGTTGGGGGAATAAAGAAGAATATTATTCCCATAATTTGCTGCAACCAAAAGTTATAAGTCTTCCCAGCTTCCCAAGTCAAAATCAAGACTTAATTCCATTTGCTTATTAGAAAAACCACCAATACACTTTCATAAAGCTGATATTAATATCAGCTTACATCCAACATCTAAATTACACTAAACAGCATGAAATTGGGAATATAATACCTTGGCTGTTAATTCTGAGAAACAAATTCACGTGGGTTCTCAATGGATGAAATGCATACTAGTTATTATTTGATAAATTAGTTAAAACAGTTAAAATAGCAGTGTTTTCTAGATTTTTATTAAGAAAGAAAAAAAAAAGATTATCTTGATCTAGTTTCCCTTTGCTCGGTCTAATTTCCAAAGAAAGGGAATCTGAAATAATCTAGAAAACTAGGGTCTTTATCTGGAAAGATCTGCGAGGTAGGTCCAAGGACAAGGAGAATATTCCAACAGATCCTGCCAAGAATTTACAACCTAATCAGAGAAAATATAAATAAGAGTAATAATAATAATAGTAATAAGAGTAATAATAATAATAAACAGGGATAGGAAGTGTATAAACCATTGCTGCTTGTGTTGGCTTCTGAAATAAGTACGGAACAAAAGTTCCTCATTAAAGATCCAGTATACAGTTGATGATACACTAGTTGATGAAGTTTTTGTAAAATCTGTATGAAAGGTAATTAATGAATGGTGTAGAACAGTTGGTTGCCTCAGTGACAGGCAAGACAAAGGAAAATTAAAAAGGTATTCTCTGATCAGCAGAGACAAGTGTCTCTCCAAGACACAGAGTTAGCCTGTAAACGTAGTGTAATATTTATAAAATATTGAAAAAACACATCTGTAAACAGAGATATCCATGAACTGTGTAAATTTATATATATTTTTTATAACGATATAAAACGTCAATGTTGGCTTGTCTTACAAGGCTACGTTAAGGAATTAACTGTGCTCTATTTTTTTACATCTATCATTGAAGTTGTAAAAAAAAAAAAAAAAAGTAAAGCATTGTAAATTGTAAAAAAAGAGAACAACTTAGTTCTGCATTTGTCTTATGACGTGTTAGGATAAAAGTGTCTGTCACAGGAAGATAATATTTAAAATTAATAACATTGTTCAAAGATTCCAAAGGAAATTAATAAGTGACGTCCATTTTGAAAATGCAGTGACATTTTAATTTCACCTGAAATCATATGTGAATGCAAATTATTTGGGTCCAAAATAGAAATGTGCACTGATGTGAGGAGTTTGAGATATTTTATATAAATATATTTATATAAATATTTTTGTTAAAATTAAAAGAATAAAGAGTGTGTGGATATTTATGTTTTTACAACTGTTATATGGTTCCCAATGTTAATTTCATTGACATAATCAAAAACACATGAACTTTAAACTTACTTTTAAAAGCAGTTCCATATTTTAAAACATATTAGATTTTAAAAATTGCAATAGAATTTCTGTGAGTTCATTCACTTATTAATGTTGATTCTAGCTTTAGAAGTTAACAGTAGAAATGGACAGTAAATACTTTTAAATTTCAGTAAAGTAATTAAGGTCGCCCAGCTTACTTAATGGAGTGTGACAAAAAATCATAACACCATAAAACAATGTGCTCTCATATGCAGATCTCTACTGAACTTACCTATACCAACTTATTTCTGGTGGAGGCGATCCAGTGGCTCTGCAGAACAAAGTTATTGCCTCTCCTCGATCTGCAGTGGCATTAAAGGATTTCTGTGGCAGAGTAATTGCAGGGGGAACTGAAAAATAAAACATTATGTCCAAGTAATGGAAAATAGAAGATTCTGTATGATTCTGGAGAAATTTAAAGCATAGGCTCCTTTGCTAATTTTGGAATTTATAGTTATACTTATGGATCAAGTTACAATATGAATCAGTTCTCAGTATTTCTCTGTTTTTCTTAAACACTTTTTTTTTTTTTTTTAATCAGGACATTTATAACTTTTTTTTTTTTTTTTGTACAATAATAAACTCAAAAGTCCTGTTCAGTGGTTGTTCAATTTTCTTACAGACCATTTTAAAGTGACTGAAGTCATACTTAGTATGCATAAGATACAGTAGAGTTATGACTGGTATAATTTAAGTATCTCAGATGAAAATCTCCCTAGTTTCTTTCTTTCATTCAACTCTATAGTGGACATACAGCTGATGTACTGATGTCAGACAGTGCTTTTAAAACTAGTGTCAATATATAGCAGTATCGATTAAGCATATTTATTTTTTTCTAATGAACACCTGCAAGGTTCTTGGGCAGGGGTATCACCAGCTTAAAAAAGTGACATGATAAGACCCAATAGATACCATCTGTTTTCAGAAATCACAACCTGTTTTGGTAATTGTGTTCTGAGAACCACATATTTTGTCTGTTACTGATAGGATAGTCATTAATAAAATTAAAACTGTTTGGAGAGAACCTCTGCCCAAGAGAAAAATAGCAATAATATTTAAAGCAGATCGACTCACAGGTCTGTTTATTATTAATATATTTAATATCTCTGTTTATATGGTAATTTTAAGACAGTTGTCCTAAATCTGTTTCCATTAACTGTCAAGAAAAACAAACAAACAAACAAACCCCGCAGATTGAAGGAATATATATGGAAAAAAAAAGAATGTCAGGGGAAGTAAGAGGAAGAAGATTCACAAAATACAGCTCTCAATAACTATATAATATAAAATATAATATAAATATATACATATATTATAGCTATATATTTATAAAAATATTTATTATATTATATATAATATATATAAAATATAGCTAGCAAGAACACCTTATCATCAGAGTGGCTCAGAGCTATCCTTTTTTCGACTTAACTTTCAGTAAAGAACAGAAGGCAACCCCAATGAATTGCTTATGGCATACCATTTCACTTTCACAAGTTTTTCTCACAAACTGTTGAGAATTAACTTCTGTTGTGTTAAACAGTACAAAATATTTAGCTTTAGTATTCTCAGAAGCCCTTTCAGTTTCTGAACATCTGATACACAGAATTATTAAAAGCAGTGTACCAGATTTGTCAACAATAAGTAAATGTTATATATTTTTGACTTTTCCATGGGGTGCTGAAATTTAAGTGTTTCACAGATCAATTATTTTCTATCTGAATTTGCATGGGCCACTACTCAGCATATAAAAACCCTTCTGTTGTGTGACTTAGTCATCTTACATTTTTAAGTATCACTTAGACAACATTTCATACATTTTAGCTGGTTTGCAGTGCATTCTAATATCTAGACCTGAAAACAGAGTTAGTGACGTGACCAATTCTTTGTCACCAGTAGCAGGTTCTTCACTACTCACAACTAAGAACTACAGGACTATGACTCAATTCATCCCATTATTTAAGTGTTTCAATCTTCTCAGAGACACCATGATGACAATTACATGAAATATTTTTCTTATAGGTCCTTCTGGGAAGTGAGATCTGTTTATCTTGTTTCTGTATTTTTATGTACATAGGATGGAATTTTAAAAATGAACCTAAAAGAAGGAAAGACAAATGGGTCTGGATATAATAAGTGACATACTGGAAAGTGTCACACATATCTAACTTATAGCAAAATGTTAAAGTCCAGTCACATTTAAGTTCAATTCATTGATATTTTTTTTTTCCTTTTTTTTTTTTTTTTCTTTTTCACCAAAGAGTACTGTAAGTTTTGTTTCTTTCTGATTAATATAAAAGCCATTATTTCTACTAATCTAAAAGGCATTTCGGGCCAGGTTTACTACATTCAGTTTTACCTAGGAAAAGCTATTTATTCCTATAAATTAAGCAGAAAAAATAGCTCTTAATTGGTACCACTCTAACTAAGCAACAATGTTAGAACCTCTCAGCTGGAAACCTCTTCTTCTCACAGCACTATGGACTGAAGTCTAGATGTAAGTGAATGTTGGCATTCCTGTCTCGAGCAGTTACAAATGTAAGCAAAAACAGATTTGTGAATAGAATCCACCAATAAAAGATGTGAAGTGGGATTGGAGTTTGAAAACCAATGTTTCAGGTTTAACACAAGTTCTCTTTCAGCTCAATGGCATATATCGCAAAGAAAGGTGTTCAAAATTTAGCTTTATATACACATACATAAATATCAACAGAAGAAAATCTCATGCAGAATTTTAAATACTATTTTAAATACTGTTGGAACTGTTGGAACATACTCAGCAGTCAAGGCAATGCAGCACCCAATGCACATTGATGAAAGCAAGTTACTGAGGGGACTTCACAATGCACGGGGCCCGTACTGTGATATTCTATCACAACACACAGGATAATCACCCATTTGCTTGTCACTTTTTGCATACTTCCTACCTAAAGAGTTCTGATTCCAATACTGCTGCTTGACTACACAGATTAAAGATATGTGTGCCAGAAGCTGCTTCTTCTCATGAAATTAACTGATAATTTAGTTTCCATAATGACTTCTGTAAACTGAGGCTTGCAGAGGCTTGAGGTTGTCAAGGACAAAGCATTTAGAACTCAGAAGCTAATAGCACAATGGAATTAGTTTTACTAAAATGCTGATATTAAACAGAACATATAGAACATGCCCTTTATGAACTGTGTCCTGTGTTCATATTTACTTTTCAACAAGCCAACCGTGAATTTAAGAGAGAGGTTGAACTAAATACTCTGTTTTGTCTTCATTCTTTCATATTCCTTAGTAGATATTTATAATAAACTAATAAAAAGTTTAATGCTACTTATAAATCATATTTTAGTCTTCATAACAACATGTTAAAAATCTAGAAGTAATACTGCTTATCTAAATAAAATGTATTCATGATTTTTGGGATGGTTCAAATAAAAGAAATAAAATATGCCCAATGCGGTAAAGCTGAATTTCTATGAAAAATCAGTGTTTCTTAACAAGAAATAATAAAACACTGAAAAATATAGTGAACTGAATTACTACACAACATAATTTGAAACTCGAGTCTTGTAGTGATTGCCAGTGTTCTTTGAATGATTAAAAATAGTAATAGGGCTTTTGCATATTTATATAGTCTGACATTATGAAATGCAATGAATTCTACTTATACAGTAAAATGGATTTTTTAAATAGTAAGCAATTACTTTTATAGGAAAACAATACTAAACAGACATGAGAACTATATTAGCAAATTAATATTAATTAGGTTTTTTAGAAGCTGATATGTTCTAAAATTGAGGCTATGATAATCAAGAAAAGTGAGATGATCTTTAATGTCCCTTCCAACCCAAGACATTGTGTGATTCTATGATTCTACTTCTTACCATTCACAATAACAATTATGTCCCGGAAGTCAATTTCTCCTCTGGCTTCCACTCTTCCTTCACATCGGTATACTCCTTCATCACTTTTGTTGATGTTAAGAATTTGGAGATTATTGTTTGCTAATACTGCAAATCTATCTAGAAAGGCATGTAAAAGATAAAGTGTTATTAGCAAATCTAGACAACTATAGGAAAACTAATTTAAATGGGAAAATGAGAAATTTTAAATTCTCTAAATACACAGAATGCTCATGACAAAGCATTTGTCAATTTAAAAGTAAAATGTAAGCTGAGAAAGTAGCTTTTTATCCACCCCAAAATACATTGCCATTTCTTAAAAATCAATCAGGATTTTCAATCCATAACTTCTTACTTACATCTGGTGACCCTTCAAAGAAAGTTAAATTTATAAATTATTAAAAAAATAATAGTGTAATATTCATGAACACCTATATAAAACAAGATTAAAGAAATAGAAAAAAAAAAAAAAAGAAAAAAAAAAGATTAAGTAAGAAAATGTATCTTTCCTCTGTATCTTGATTAACCAATGTTCTTATGCCTATTTTATGGCACTATGGATTTCTCAACTTGCTTGCTCTCCTTCCCCCTTGTTCCTTTGTCGTTTCCTATAACTCAGTCCATGGTCCATCTTGCTATAGTCTAAGACTTCCTAGACAAACGTCTAACACTTCATTCTTCAAGGCAAGAAACCATTTCACCTTCTGCAAAGTCCAGTATAAACTGCAATTCAACATATTTCTTGAGTAGCTTAACTCCATTGTAAAACCAGATTCAGAACAAGCATTTTTTTTTTTCCTGCATACAAATCAGCAAAATTATAATCTGCAAGAGTAAACTGTTCTAACTTTCCTTTCAGTCTGAACTAGTGTACTGAGTTTATGTGGCGAGGTGTTGGCAGCTGGGAGTTTCAGGGTGCCTCTGAGGTGGTGCCGGGACTGCCCCATGCCAGACACAGCCAGCTCCAACGGCCCCACTACAGGGCACCACGATGGTGGTGCCTAAGAAGTCTGGGTAAGGAAGGGGAAAATGCTGCACAGCAGTGAAGAGTGAGGGGATAAACAAAAAGGTATTTGAAATTTAGCCCTGCAGACACCAATGTGAGAGAAGAAGCATGAAGTGGAGCTGCTCCAGTTGCTGGAGCAAATATTAAGGGGCATGGCAAGTGGGATTCCATATGTTCTTTTCATGTCTCATAACAAGAGATGGAAGAATTGGCTCCTGACAGTTAGGGTGAACCTGGGCTCTGGTTTGTAAATGTTACTGTGTTCCTAGGGTATGTGCCCACAATATCTAAGAAAAAGTTTAGGCATAACTTTTCATTCTAAGACTGAGACACAACTAAAGATCTCTTGAAGAAAAAATCAAAACTTCTGGTGAAATTTGCATGTCAGTTTACACAAGTATATTTAGCATTTCTACATTGGCTATGTAGAGCAATGGAACCACTTCTACTCTGTAAGTAGAACTCTGTGCAAACTATTGACTTTGAGTGGGAACCTTAAAGCACCTCTTTCGTTCTTCTTCTCAGAGATTGCACTACACTACAGTAGCAAAACCAAATTGCAAAAACCTACCTCATGTGATTTTGTGGGTCAGTATAGTTCCTTTGAATTCTGTCCCTTATGGTCTTTTAGAATAAGAGAAAATTCCATTGGGGCACTGGAATAGAAGGTTTTGTTTAATGTTTTCTAGTACAGTGATCCTATATGGCTTTTTTTGGCCATGAATAAGTTGCAGTACCCTATATTGTAACTAGAAGGATTTTTTTTAAATGTAAATTCTCATAGTTGAGAATGAAGCAGATAAGGTGGGAACATACAGAAACCAATTCAGAATGGTGAGAGACTATTCTCAGTCATCTATAGGCCTCCTACGCAGGAAAAATCTTCAAATTTTCACTACCGATTCTGTGAACTAGCCTTCTGGGAGAAGGCAGTCTTCTGTTCAAATGGAACATAAAAATGCAGATAGTAGTAACTGTCAAGATTTGCAAAACCAAAGTAATCAAAAGTCTGTACTGCAAAAATCCTACTAATTGTAACACAATGGAAGAATGGTCAAAATGTAGGAGAAATTTCACAAAATACAGAACATTATTTCATGTCTTCCTATTACGCAAGTTCTAGAATGTTTAAAATAGAGGCTACTTTCAAGTGTCCCTAAAATAAGCCATGGAATATACAAGAGAGTTTGAATATTAAATTGTTCAGTAATTTAGGTTACTATGAAATAAAACCCCAAAAGAATAATTATATTTTTTTTCAATAGGCACCATTTGTAATATAGTAAAAAAAAAAAAAAGTTGACGTTACTTAAATTATATGAGGAGGCTACAGGTACCAGTCCTTCTCTGGAGATTGTGAAGCTGGAAATAAAATATGTAACTGTCTTTTTAATTCACTAGGCATGGAGAAATTTTCTTAACTGCAAGACATTAGGAATACTCTTTTTCAACCTTCATTATAAAATAATATAGACATTGCCAAAACTTAAAGTACATGATGTCCTATTTTTACATGATTTAAACCTCTCTTCCTCCCAGAAATGACTGGGATCTCATTTAGGTACTGGTCTAGGTCAAAACATGAGGAAAATCTAAATTAAAATTGGTTTCTGTCATTCTACTTCTTCACATTGAAGAACTGCACACACACACAAAAAAAAAGGTTGAAGAGACAATTTCACATGTGGAATTTAAAAACTCGAAGTTTTCAAAATATATGGTATTGAAAAAATAAATGAAATGTTTTATTTCCTTTGCTATTCGTACAGCAGACGGATTTATTAGAAAAGCAAATAAAATGGTAATAATAACAAAACTTTAAGAGAGATCTTTGGGGCAATTTTACTTTTCTGAGCTGTGTCCATGAAAACTATTTCCTGTTAAATTGCCAAACCTTGCTTTGTTTTCTTATTTTTCAAAATCTTCTAAGTCTCACCTACATTCATTTTTTTAAATTATTTAGATCAAAATGTCAACCCTTTTTCTAAGGGTAGAAGTTTATTTTGTCTTAGTCTTTGTACCTAGATGACAGAAGGAATAAGACAGACATATTAAATGAGAAGAATTTTGATCAAAACTTTCTTTCATAGTGGACAGGAGTACAAGACAACGCCAGAAACATAAAACAAGCATGCAAGACTGAGTCCAGAAACATAAAACAAGCTAACAAGCTTTTTTATTTTTTCCTTTATTTTCTCCAGCAACTGTCTCACAGTTGTTTATATGTTTTCATAAAAGAACAAATATAACTTTTATTGGATGCCATACTGGGTTGTCATTCATAATTTAGGTATATTACATTCATTTTCATTTTGAAATTAAAATAGTATTTAATTTTTTAAAGAATAAGAATTTTAAGTGCACACACCACAACCTTGAGTTTCAGTACATACGGAGATCAAGACGGAAGAGAAGGTGGATAAAATGGTTCATCAACATTAATTTCATTTCCAGAAAATGCAGATTGTCTTCTTTTCCATAATGACAAAAACAACTTTAACGAGACAGTGTAGAGAAATGTTGTCATTGCTTTTGAGGTGGCAAAGCACGTCAATTTATGTGCCTAATTAACTGCCTCTCTACAAACTTATGAACTTGCATGTAGATCCAGTTACACCTAACTTTATCAGCCTAGCTGTTAGGAATCTAACCTAAACAGATCACATATATCTGCTGTAGTTTGTAACTTAAACGTAGCTTACACTTATACAAGTGAATGTTCACAATAGTGCAACAAGCCTACCCAACTAGAAGACTCAGCTAATGTGCAAGTATACCAAAGTGTGTGCAGTTTGCTCAGTAAATTGTACACTCTGAGGAAGCGTCATAGCTTTGCTAGCACAGAGAAGTTCACCTGTGTACATGCATGACAGCCCAGGTACAGTTCCTGCAGAAGAGTTCCAAACAATCTTTTGGACATCTGGGCCTTCATGTTACATCTAGACAAAATTGCTGATTGGAAAAAAATGACATATGAAGGAAATTATTGTGTATGAAGTCTCTATAGACCACAGCAACTGGTTAAATCCTACTGATACTGGACTAATTAAAATCCACCCTCCATCATGATGTGATTAATCTTTTACAACAACTTAATATTAATTAGAACGTATAACTTAAAGAGTTACCAAAATACTAACTGTCAGCAAGAGTTGCGACTTCCTCATTCCGATACAACCAGCTGACAATGGGAGCAGGTGAACTAGTAACACGGCAAACAACTTCTGCATCTTCTCCCTGCCTAAACTCTTGTGGAGAGATTATGTCTCGAAAAGTGAGCTTTTCTGAAAAGGAAGAAAACCAAATACAGTTATCATCTTCCAGTTCACTTAGCATTGAAATTAAATGTGATATCAAATGAGATAAAGCTGTCTATTAACCTTCTCTTTATGAGTAATACAGAATTATTTCCATAATATAATCTTCTCAGGTAAGACTCAAAATTGTCTTGGACACAGAACTTTCACTCTGATTTTACAGTCATTTGGCATTATGAAAACTTTGTTTTATTTATATAAATGAGGCATGTTTCATAAATATATTTTTCATTACTGTTGATTTTTCAGAGCCCAGTTTTGAAACTCTAGTTTTGTAGATGTCTATACATTCAAGTTAATAGTACTTTTTACTCTCTTGTGTGTTTTATTCCTCACAATTTTATTATTGAATGAGAAATTCATGTTTTCATTCCACCAAAATATCCATTGAAACCACTTGGAAAAGTCTTATTTAAAGGTGGAACTTAAGCCTCACTGATTGGGAAAGCTATCAGCTGAGCAAAACATAAAAACTTAAAAGTCCATGGGAAATTGTACGGAAAAACTTTCTATAATTATCACAAGTATCATAATTATCATTTGTAGATTTTTTGAGGAAGTAACAAGATTTTTTTAGGGTAACAAGATTCTTTTAGGCCTGATAGAATTATTAATTCTGCTCCAAATAATCAAAAGATGATATTTAATTTTATTGATGGATTGAATAAGTTCAATACTCAGTTCAACAATAAGTTCTAATAATTCTATTGTTCAAATTCAGTGAAAGAATTTCAAGTTGGCATTAAACCACGTCCTCATACAAGATCTAAGGCAGAAACCAATTGCCAAAAATTTCTGCAAGAATTTCTTGCACATAGAAGAGACAAACTGACAGGTTCTCTATGATCAAACATTGCCAGTTCCATTCAAGAGGATGCTTTGGAGTCAGAGAACGCACCTCCACCTCTGCCTTTTTGTATTTATATGAGTGCAGGCTCAAATAATCCATATGGTTCCCACAGCAGAGGGAGCATGCTTGTTATATTCATGTCCTGTATTCTTCCATAAAGTATTTGTGTAAAGTGTTTGAAGTATTTGATCATAATTACATCAGAAGAATTCTGACAAACATAAATGAGTACTATACCAGATCCTAGTAATACAGCATATTCTGCTTTTCCCTTACAATACATCACAAATACAAATAATGAAACTTTCAGGTGTCAGTTCCCATAAACCTTTACATTTCTTTTGTGGGTCTTTGGGCTTGTCTAATCTCAGAATTATTAAAATTACCACATGCAAACACTTCAAAAGATTTCAACTATGCTCAGCAGTCTGCTAATGGAGTGACTGGCAATTTGTATGCTTTAAGCATACAAATGAATTCCACAAAACTTGCAATCCTTTGAACTGTCAGCTTTCAAGCCATCATGTAATTGCTTGTAACTGCTATCATCATTCTAATGGTTGTTTTATCAATAGCTTTTTTTTTTTTTTTAAATCGTATGCCTTTTGTTATCTGAGTTATCTGTACCTTTCAGAAGCAGTGCTTTATGATTCCACTCTGTATTTTCTGTCTCATTGCAATTCCTTAACACTCGGTACAACCACAAACATATTTTTTTATGAATATTAAAGTACTACTCTCCAATGAAATTAGAGAAGAATAGCTGAAAGGATGTTGGCATATGTCTTGTGCTTTCACCCACCTGATCTATAGAATATAGTATAGTTTCACCTAATCTATAGAATATAGTATACTGCAAAGGTATTGAACTGTATTGAAAAAAAGCAAACAAACTCTCAGAGAATCTCTAGCCATAGAAGAATGTATTTATGTTTCAAATATACTCTTCAATTAGTTGTTAGCAATTGAAATGCATTTTGTTTGCTTACCATATTAAGCTTCAATGCTTTATGATTCCACCACAGATTTCACCATAAGACCAAGAATATGGGAAGACTGACAAAAATAACTAATTCAATCTAAACTTCACTTTTTTATTGACATGCATTGCACTTCTTACACTTTTATTTACATATTTGATATATTTTATATATATTTGTACTTAAAATTAGGTTGATAAAATACATCTTTCCTCTTTTCCATTAGGGGCATACACCCCTCTGAGATGATATTTTAAGATACAAAGGAGAAGTAATCAACAATATTACAAAGTTTAGTTCATAGTATCTGTGAACTAAACTACAGGAGATGCAATTGTTTGGCATATGCAGTTCAGAGTCTGGGATGATATTTTGATAGGCTTTACTTTCTCAATAGCAGTGGCTTTCAAAACATGTTCTTTCCTTTGTTATTTGATATTATTTTACTTACGATAAATTTCCAAAACAACGGTAGCTTCTTGAGTTTGTCCTTTAGCATCTGTTGCTTGACACCGATATATACCAGCATCTTCTATATTCGCATTATAAATGGTTAGACGTGATCGAACACCTTCTTTCTGAACAACCACTCTTTGACTAGAAACAATCTTCTCTCCTTGTGGATTGTACCAATCTATGGTGTCAGGCTCACCAATGGCTACAAACAAAAATAAGAATAAAAATAAAAGTAATAGAAGTTCAAATAGACATTAAGCAATGCATATGCCTACCCAATGTACAGACATCTATGACACCTCTCTGACATCTGTTTGAATTGTGAAAAGGAGTTGTGAGAAAGTCTGTAGAAAGATAAGCAAGGTTAAACAGCAGGCAAATGTGTAATTGTTAGGACAGGATAATTAGTAGCTCAAGAATTCAAGAGGAAAAAAATAAACACAGAAATCTATAAAATCTTAAAGGAACAGAACAGGCTGGCCAGAAGTCACTTCAGCTTGTCATTGTAAACAGGCTATGTATCATTTTCAATCTATGATGGCAAATCAGAAACATCAAGGATTCATTTCAGGCAGCTGCAAAAGCAAACCCTTCCCTTCCTGACTTAATTCTGTCTCTCAAGAAAAGACTCTTCGGGGCAGAGAGGGTCCTAAGCTTTGCCTAGTAGATTATTAAATCCTTAGTTTAGACAAGTAAAAATATTTTAACTAAACAAGCATCCTAGTAGATATAAATCATCTATATCAATATAGACAAATTTCGGACTGAGTGAGTGATCTGGTTTGTTTGGAATCTGAAATCAATAGTCTCTACAAGATCTTCTATTTATCACAATTCTCACAAGTCAATATGAATATACAGAACAATGCACATTTAAGTTAATATTGTGAACTAATAAATTCACTTTCAAATCATGCAAAACATTGATAATCTAACAACAAAAAATGTGAATACATACCCGTGCATGTGAAGAATTTGGATTCACCCACACTGAGCTCTACTTTGCTAAGTGAAATTGTAACTTGAAGTAGAGCTGAAAAATATAAAGTATGTTGTAAACACATTGTAATACATTGCCATTTCTAAATTTAAAGTATATATTTTTATATTTTGTATTTTCTCATTCTACAACATATACTATATATTAAATCTCAGCATTTTATCTTCTAAACTACAGTATACATGTAGTTTAACTTGTATGTTAAGATGTGGTGAAAACAATCAAAATAAGAAAAAATGTTATACGAAGAATAACAATTTCACATCCTAACACTGAGGAAAAAGAAAAAAAAAATAATAAAACAGGAAAGAAATTCAAACAAATATAGAACTAAAACTCAATTAGAAGAAGGTGACTGGAACACTCAACACAGACTGACCAAGAGTAAACCATGCCTGACTATAGGATAAAACGATTAGCTTTGTGGATGAGAGAAGAAGAGTGGGTGGTGATTACCCTGACTTTACCAAGGCTTTTGACATTGCCTCCCACAATATTCTTGTATTTACGTGTATTGGGAATAAGCAGCAAGGTTTAGATAGCAGAGAATGGCTTCCAAGGTGATATCTGTGGGAGTAGGTCAGGGGTTGCACTGTGCAGAACACAGTTAGTTCCAGATGGTTTCACAGTAGACACATCACAGGATGCAGCTGAGACTGCCAAGAGTTTTTGGCATCCCTTTGAAAATGTATTTAAGAAAGGGCAGAGACAAGACAGAAGAAGAAAAGGAAGGCCAGAGCAGTAGGAGGTAATCCACAGGAGAGCTGGGAACACTCTTGAAGGGGCCCAAGCATAAACTCATGCCAGAACAGGTATAGTCCCAAAGGGACTGTAGCCTGTGGATAACCCACAACAGAACAGAAGAAATGAGTTAGGCAGAAGGAGAAGTAGAAGAAAAGTATGAGAAAGAAGGAACACCAGAAAGAAATCTCCTGCACCACCTATCACCTCGCTGAAGGGACTGAGTTTAACCTGTGTCTATGGTGGTAAGAAGGGGAGTAGAGACTAGGAACAGAGAAGGAGAGGTATCTGGAGCTTGGGAGAGCAGGGAGGACAGGTGTCTTCCATAAGTGTTTAAATACTTGCCTACTTTGTTCCACAGTACCTGAATAAGTAATTAAATGTTATGTTAATTATGTAAATTACGTTAAATTTCCCATCTGGAGACTGTTTTGCCCACAACAGTAATTAGTGAGTGATTTCCCTGTCGTTATCTTGACCCATGAGTTTTCTCACTCCCGTTTTTCACCCTTGTCTAGGGATGGGGGTGAGTGAGCAAGTGACAGTATGGGTGTGTGGCTGCCAGCCAAGGCCAACCCCCACATTAAGTTAGGGCATTATAATCTGGACGTACAGACAGATAGGCTGGTAAAAATCTAGTTGGATAGCTGGGCTTAGAGGACAGTGGAGGTCATACTCTACCTGGAGGCCAGTAACGAGTAGGGTCACATGGGATTCTGTCCTGGAATCTGTCCTAATTAATACCTTTATCAATAATCTGGATGAGGTCACTGACCTAGAGACTGGAAGAATGCATCAACAGGAACGTCATAATATTCAGCAAGGATAGTTGCTAAATTCTGCATCTGGGAGGGAATAACCAGTTGGGAATCATGCAAACTGAGGACAGGTGTGGTAGACAAGAGTGCCCAAGCAGCAGCAAGAAGTCAACAACCTCCTAGGCTAATTAAAAGGATGATGATTGGTAGTAAATTAAGGACATCAATTGTTACCTCTGCTTGGCACTACCTGGGACACATGCAAAATACTACATCCAGACAACCCCCATCCCAACCTCAGAACAAGAAATATTGACAGACTTCACTGGAGTGAAGTTAGGGGAGGGCCTACAAAGTGGGCAGGCATAACTGGGCACTAGGTGAATGGGGAGAGGCTAGTGGAGCAGGGCTTGTTCAAGCTGAAGAAGAGACTGCTACAGGAGGACTAAAGAGCCATCTACTCTTATCCATGGAAAAATAAAGATGGAGCCAGGGTCTTCACAGTGTTGTATGGCAGACGGATGTAAGACAGTTGACAAGTTGAAACAAAATAGGCTCAGGCTGGGTATAAGCAAAAACTTTTTCATAATGTAGTGGAGTAGGTTGCCCCGAAAGATTATGCAATATCTATTCTTGCAGTTTTCAAGAGCTCAACAGATAAAACCTTGAACAATCTGGTCTTTGACCCTGGTATGAGCAGGATATTGGACTAAAGACCTACTGAAGTACCTTCCAACCTGAATTATCCTATTGGCTTGCTTACCCAACTTACCCAATACAGACAGTATTATGGGTGAATTTTTATTTTTATTTTAGATGAAAAATAACTACACAGTCTTCAGTAATAATAATTCAAACCTTGTTGTTATCCTAAATATCTGTAACTCTTCAAAAACCATAATCTTACAAAATTGGAAAGTACATGTTCATGAACCAAACACATGGATGAAGAGGGTCATGTTATTTTCATGCTCTAATCAAGACAGAAAAAGTTAAACAGAAAAAAAAAAAAGTTTAGAGAAGAAAACTTACTGTCTAAATCTTAGGTCAGTATTATAAATAGTAAAAAACTTTGATGCATCTGAGGTTAAAAAAAAGTAGTGTTTCAAGAATCTGGGATTTGGAGTATTGAAATACAGTGATTATGGTCTATTGGTGGTTGAATTACGGGGGAAATATTTTACTTTTCTGAAAACCACAACATAAACTACTATGAACATTAATGACTTCAGTGTATATTGAATATCCCGAGCTCACCAGATTCCTTTTCTGTAATTGGCACAAATGTCTATTAGAACAAACTTCTCTGGAGGTATGGAGTATTACAATCCAAATCATTGATTCAATATGCCAAAATTTCCCTGTGAATATGTTACAACTTCAAACCTGCTAGAAAGACAATGATTCTATTCTGTTGATACTAAAAATTAAAGATGAGCACAGAAAAAAAAAAACATTGTCTAAGTACTGTTGCATATATATTAATATGGAAATTACTACAATTAAAAGTATCATGAAATTGATTTGCTATTAACCGATGTACTTGCATATAATCAGCCTAGATAAGCAAGAACTAGGCCAGATTTGAACATGTCAAAAACAGAAACAAAAAAAGCAAAGAAAACTGTAGTATCAGATGTTAAACTATGTAAACACATAGATGAAGTGAAAAGTGTCAGGTAGAATATAACAAACTGTGATAAGAGGTGAAAAGAAGTTAGAAGATATTTTTCCTTCATTAATCAGATATATATCTGAGACTGAAAGAAAGTTTTGACAAAGGGCTGAACTCTGTTTAAAATTCTTAGCATAAGTGCAATTACAAACTCTGGGAAAACATGCTAGCTACTTTTCTGAAACCCAAAGAAAACCATGTTTTCTACATATGGTAATTTAATATTTACAAAATAAAAAAATGTAAGACCATCTGTCCAATGTTTTCACTCATCCTTTTACTAGCTCTGCTTTGTGTAAATATAGAAATATTGCTTTATGCAAACTGGAATGAAAAATATTGCCCAAGTGATCTGCTTATTAGGTAGACAGGCAAATAGTCCAGTCCTTGGCTAGGAGAAGGCTCACTCATCAGTTAAATTGAGTATGACGTGCAGTTACAAGTAAAACATTGCACAGAGACTACATATCCAGAAAGTTTTACATTACTTCCAAATGTACTTCAAAAACTACATAGATGCATTAGGTTATTATAAGCTCTGATGAAGATAGTATGTAATGTATGTACTATTCAAATTACTGTGTACACTAGAAGCTAATGAATTAATGTACAAAGGGGTATTTTGTACCAGACTGGTTTGAAGATCTTTGAATACACAAGTGAAGCCTTTTTTTTATCAGGTCAGTGAAGCTGTTCCAAGAATTCAAGTCAGAAGAGACTGTGTCTAGCTATGTTAAAACAAGCTCAGAAATGAATAGTGGCTTCTGGCTAAAACTGACAAAACACTGCCTCTTTCCATGTTTCCTAGGATATTACTGAACTAGCAGGAAAAAAAAAAAAGGCAATGAAAGGCAAAAAGGCAACGTATTACTAGAAGATCCCTTCAGGTGGTGAAGCATACTACTATACTACTACTGTAGTATCTGCTGTTCTGGGAAAAAGTAAAGTCAGTCAGGCCTTCACTTAATCTTCAGTACACATGGAATTTTATAGCAAAATAAAGCACTGTTACATTAGGTGATATAAGCAATCCCTTCTCTTTGATTCATATTCACTATAAAAGAATTATTATCTATGCTAAGAGGAGCCTGTCAAATTATTTCTTAATGGGTTTAAAAATCACTTAGGAAGATAACTAACAATAGTAACAAGAGGTCCATTTGTTCTGTTAAATATGGAGATGGATGACTATTCATAAGACATAGTATTTAGAAGACTCTAATTTCAGACCCATTTGCACTAGTATACTTCACATTTCAGAACTACCATCACAAACCTTTCATAGCTCACAAAGCTTTCATAGCTTTCATAGTGAATACCTAATACAACAGAAGTGAGCTGTCATCAGAGAACGTAGAAAAAGTGTCAATCCCATATGCACTGCTATTGCCACTTACCAATGCATTAAAACACATAAAATGAGCATTATAGACATGTATATATAAAGCATATACATATATATATGTATATATAATATATAACATATGAAAAAGGAAAATGAGGTTGTATTTGAATAAAACCTGAAAAATGCTGGGTAGAGCTGTGCTCCAATTTGTAAATCCATCATTGGACTTCCTGATAATTCCAGTTCTTAAAACCCAGAAATTCCCCAAAACCTGAAAAGCTTCCTCATCAGTCACTTCTGTGTTAAAGTATGACAGGAGACAGACAGCAACAAAAACAAAAACGAACAAACCAATATATAAAATCTATCAATGAAAAAAATCAAACATAAACAAATGAAAGAACCACCACATATTCTGCCCTAGTTTCTACTAAGTACATTTGCTACAACATGGTTGAATGGTTTTATGCTAGATCAATAGATATGAACACTTTTAGAATTTACTTTAGAAGATGGCAACTTTAGTGTGAAGGGGTCTTTCTAAACTTGTTGGGCTGCAGACCCACTGAAAGATAGAACCAGCAAAAAGGAAAGGATGCATCTATGAAAATGAAACAAGGCATTGCTTGGGATCCAGCTGGAACCAAGGAGAGGAGTGATGGCTAGAGCAGCTAATTGAGATGGCTGTGCCTTCTTAAAGAATATAGATGACTGCAAGGTGCAGCCGAGAGGAAGACTGTAAAGAGTAATTCTGTTCTGTTCTCTGACAATAATTATAACTTAGTATGCTGGTATGCTTTGACTTCAAGAAGAAAGCAAACTTACTTACGTGATGTGGTTTTGCTTTCAGTAAATGATTATAGTATTATTTAATATTGAATATACTTAGAAGACTTGTCTTCCTTATTCTGGAGCATGAAGAAATCATGAAGTTTTAATTGGTGTCCAATTCTTCCTGAGAATAACCATTCACCCTGTTAATCTTATTTCCCTTTTTTATACAGACTTCTGAAGACATTCTTCTTGAATGCACTGGATCACTAAACAGGGTGCTTTTTTTTGTTTGTTTGTTTGTTTTTGTTTGAAATACTTTACCCCTGTGGGGACCCTGAGCCTAATTGAGGAAATAGAAATGGTTAAATGTAAATTAAACTTGTTAATTATTAACAGTTCAAGGGCATTTTGCATTTAGGACAAATGCACTTTTAGGTTCTTCGGTTTTTCTTCTTCTCTCTCTTTTTTTTTTTTTTTTTTTTCTTAAGTGAATCAGTTAGCTTATTTCTAGTAACAATTCAGCAAAGTCAGAACTATAAAAAATGTTATATGATCTATAGAGTTACAGTTTGGTAAGAGAAACTCCAATTCAAGCCTTTCCTGTGAGTAATCAAATGATAGGAACCACACACCTCTGCCCTAAAGAATTCCACTAAAACAAGAGCTCAAAATAGAGCTGAACTAAAAACTCTGTTAAACTGTTTGCACTTCAAAGACCAAATAGCCCCAAAAGAAATAATCTTCAGAGATATCTTAAGTCATCTAAGATGCTATATTTTCCTATAAACCATAAAGATGACTCCAGCACTCGAAATTTCTGAAGACGGAAGGACACGCAGTCAGATGTCATGCAAAAAATGACCATTAAAGTTAATAGTCATTAAAATTGTCATAATTAAACAACAAACCTACATTAAAATGATAGAAAAAATGGGGTTTCATCACACACTATCAGAACTTGCTTGTAAAGTCTGTGAGGCTTATGGTGCTTTAGGTATCCAATGTATTTGTAATCCTTTGGGAGTAACTAATGCTCAAGAGATTGGGTGGGACAGGGCCACAGTGAAAATCTAATCCAAATAGCCTACTCAAACTTAATTTACTCAACATTTTATCATTTAAAGATATTACTGGATTTCTCCCCCCCTCTTTTAGCAGGTAAATAAACTACACAAAATTTTCTATTCAGACACAATTCTAACATCTTATAAGCACTGAAACATCATATTATTTATATATATATTAATTTATGATTAAAGATATACTAATCGGGCTAATGATAACATGTCTTGAATGCTTCCTGGAATTTCTTTTGTAGAAATGCCTGAAAGTTAAGCTGCATCTACAACTCCAATAAACAAAAATGTGATCTCCATGGAGAGAGCTAGTTTTTAGCTTTGTGATGGGTGGAATACCACTAAATGATTAAGCATCACTTCTCTAGGGTATGACAGTACTAAGAGATATTAGTTACATTTTTAATTGCTTGACATCAAGTTTCACGATTAATTAGGTAGTTCAGAATAACTGAACTTTCCATTTCATCACATTAGCATTAATTTGGATTTGTCAGTGGGAAATGGAATCCTGATATAAAGTCCTAACATTTTATTTGAATTATTATGGATTCCTAGTTGAATTTCTGTCTTGTAGAACACAGAGTGTTTTATTTTTAGGTACACAAAACAGTCTTTGTGTCATCCTGAATTCATTTTCTACATCTGCTAAAGTGTCATTTTCCCAGATGAGAAGAGCTAGAAGTCACATGAAGTTCAGACTGCCTTCTGGGGCATAACAGATGTTATAGGGGTGAAATGCATGATGCAAGAGAACTAACACAATCCAGTTCTGTGCAACAAAGTCACAACTACTGCAGGATATTCAGGAAAGGAATTATGAGAAACCTCTGTTGAATAGTCTTTTCTATGACACTTGCAGCAGAATCAGTAAAATAGATGAGCTATTAATATCTGAGCAGAAAGAGTATACAACTGTAAAATAGGACATTCCTTAAAATAAGTCTGCTTGTTACAACTTTATCACAGAATTTATCTCAACCAGAAATCACTCACTACTGCTACCCTGAACTCTGGAAAAATGTAGTTTAAAGTAAAGACATAAATATGAATGCTGTGAGTTTTATTGGGATATATGTTGTCTGGAATCACACATCAAGATCTCTGTAGGTATTTAGGAATGCTGGAAGTTAGATTCTGTAACAGCTTTCCAGATAGGCAGATATTGGGAGTTTGGCTCCCTCAAAATTTAAGAGAAGAGATACTGATTTAAATATAGACTTACAAGACCAACTCTATTCAGATATTTTAAAGACACTTTAATCAATATTTAATCAATATTTACATTTTATAATCGTGGCTCAGAAGCTTATCACAGAAAATCAAGATTAGAAGGCATCCAAAAAAAAAATAATCTAACTTTATTCACTTACGGTATATTTCAGGCAAGGAAGATTTTCTGTAAATAAAAGGCATGAACTTTGGAGGATGTTAGCTATAAAATGGGTTCTCTCAGGCATGATGATGCAGACATTTATTTCTATTTAAGTTATTCCAGCTAAATTTGGTAGATCTCATCTATTAAATAGAAAATCTTCTTATCATCAACAGAAAGAATAGGGAAGTTTAAAATACACTGTTTAACAGAGTATTACGGATATTTTAACTGTAGAGAAACATAATGAGGGATCTTTATTATATGTAGACCTTACATGTAAATAATACAGATATGTGGAAAAAAGACAGTCAAAGGATGATTACACTCATCAAAACTAAAATCCATCTTAACAAAATCTTGTCAGTCAGAAAATGTTTCTATTTGGTAAGAACAAATGCAAAGAAAAACTAGTTTAAAAGCTTATGAGTTTGAAAGAAACATGTTTCTCAAACTCAAAGTGCTGTAGTCAATCAAGACAGGATCTTCTAAAACCCAGATGTACTTCAATAAAGTTAAAACTGAAGAATTAGGGTCTTTATGTTCAAAGTGACGATTTGTCAGTAACAGCAATCTAAAATATTTTTAGAATATTTTAATCTAAAATGGAATTAAACATAAAATGTTCAACACTTAAAAAAATATGGAAAAACAGAGTGATGACAAGCATACTACAAAATCTTAAAAAATGCTGTTCTCGAGGAAGAGAAAACACTAATGATACAGTTAGGAGTGTTCAGTTGCATTTTAATAAATAACCTTCTCTCTCCTCCTGTTATGCAATGTAAATATGGGCTTTCACAAGAAGCAGTTCATAAACTGTTTATGGGATCAGTAGGGATCGTATAGATACAGTATCTGTATCACAGATACGCAGCAGTTTGAAGACATCTCTCATCTATGGGGAGAGGCTGGGACTGTTCGTGTGGGAGCAGAAAAGTCTTGGGGACATCTTATCTATGTGTATAAATGCTTGATGAGGGGCTAAAGAAAAGGGAGCCAGGCTCTTCTTAGTGGTACCCAGTGACAGGACCATAGGTAATAGCCATAACCTCAAATACAGGAAATTCTGTTTAAACTTAAGAAAACACTTCTCTAATGTGAAGGTGGTTGAACACTGGCATAGGTTTCCCAGAGAGTTTGTGGGGTCTCCACACACTGGACTAGACACAGCCCTGGGCAACCTGCTCTTGCTGACCCTGCTCTGGGCAGGCGCTCTGACCAGGCAATCTCCAGAGGTGCCCTCCTGTCTCTGTGCGTCTGTGTGATCTTTGTAACACAAAAATTTACTTTGCTTTCTTCCTGCTCCATTGGACAGTCTTTTATTATAGAGCAGTACAGATTAAAACAAAATAAAACCCTATGGTAACATTCATCCCAAAACACAAACTTTTTAATTTAATAGCCAAAAATCTGGGAATGTGGCTGACAAGAAGCCATCAGAGTAGAAAAGTGCCTCATATTTTCTCATTAAATTTTCCTTTGGTTTTACTGAGTTATGAACTTTCAAAAACTGCATTTCTGTGGGGCTGCGTGGTAGTCAGCACGAATTTGATAACATGCCAAGACAGTGGCTGAACATAGACATTCTAATTGAAGACTGTATTCACACTGTCTTCAAAACAGCAGCAGAAAACATGATACTGGGGACCAAGGGTTAGAGAAAACATCAAGCTGAATCACTGACAAAATTCTTTCTACAAAATCGGCTCATAGCCCAAAGCAGTCCTTCAAATTGCAGAGAGGCACTGGATTGAACCAGAATTCTTTCTAAGTACTTGGCCTTTGTAATCTAAATCCAAACAAAACGTTTCTCAAACTTCAGGCTAAAAGACGCATGCAATAATTCTGCTGAATGCCAAACACACTACCCCTTCCAAAGAGTTTTCAGTCAATTCAGCATCATCAATCTAGTGAAAAGGTGAAAAGAAAGCATCTGGAAGCATCTTTCTGTGTCAACTGGCACAGTATCAAAAAGGTTCTTCTGAGTCTGGCTGTACCTGAAAGATCATTTCAAAATTATATCTGAAAGCTTGGACATTTTAAGATACCAGTTAATCAGGTTGTAAAAAAGAGTTTTGTTACAGTTGTGAGTAATGGATTCTTCTAACCATGTCTTGTAGTAAGAGTTTGCCCATTCTTAAACACCATGTAGCCCTCCCCTCCCCCCCCCAAAGGCCAATTCAAGCACATTTTGCAATGGAGTCATACAAGGTTTGTTTCTAATAGCCTCCCTTCCTTTCCTGCTCTTCTATTTTGTGAAGTCTATATTATGAGATTTCTCTAAAAAGTAAAATATAGTTACTAAAATACAGTGCTCTAATTACAGATGAGAGAAAAAATCAGATCACCTAATTATGAAATCAATCCTGACAGATTTTAAAACAATCTGTCTTTCCAATGAAAGACACAATCAAGCCCTTCTCCTCATCTCTCAACAGAAAAATGCTGAAGTTGGCCTTAGAGTTCAAATACATTAGGTGAGATTAACAAACAAGTAGGTGACCAAATAGAGCGACCACTGCGATCGCATACACCATGGTTTTTGGCAATGCGTTCTAGAAACACAGCAGTCTCTATGAAGCATATAAGAAGAGGATACATATATTAAACCAGAACAATATGTAAACTAAAATCAACAATGCATTAAGCAATATTTAGTTAATTACATCTTTAATAAAACAGACTGTGTGTTATCAATGTGTCTGTAGCTGAACAGGAGTAAATTAATTCTGATTCCAAGAACCTTGAAACAACCTACTGCATTGGCTTTTCTTATGGATTTGTCTTTTTTTTTTCTTCTGAAAGGCAACACAATCCAAAATCCCCTGTTTCAAGGAAAATTACTTATTTAGTAAAAATGTTTCATGTCTCAAAAAGCAGTTATGGTCTCTGTCACAAGGTATCTTTATATATAATGAGTATATGCAGTCCGTTCCCATTTTGTGGAACTGCAGAATGAAATCAGAGAATCAACTTCAACTACAGCAAAAACACATTTGTAATTGTAAGAGTTTAAGAAGAGATTATGAAAATGTGACCCAAGGATGTCTGTCTGACATCTCAAGAAAATGAATTAGTAGCTCAGAAAGATACGAATTTCCCCATTCAGCCAATTTTTGCAATCTGCTGTCATGTTCAGGAGAGATGTAATTAGGGCACGGGGAAATGGCCACAGGGACTGTCTGCAGCCAGGCACATACAACTTGATTTACGGAGTACTTACATAATCTTATTCAGAAACATATTGATACATAATTATTTGTATAAATTTTTATACATTTTATCTTTCATTGAAATCTTTTTAAAATACTAGTCTCTCTCAATGGTACACAAACCTAGAATTACTGTTACTTGTATTTTTTTCTATAATAATCCTATTTGTAAACAATGAATGATTAAGTCAGTTACAAGTTTGAGATTATTATACTCACTATTGAAAACCCACAGAAAGAAAAAATACATATTAAATTACTTGAACAATGTTAAAAGATGTCAGATGACAGCTTTTAAGTCAATGATTTTTCTACTTACTAATCAAATTAAGATATTCAATATTCAATAATAATCATAATAGAGAAGCTGTGGATGCCCCATTCCTGGAGGTGCTCAAGGCCAGTTTGGATGGAGCTTTGAGCAACCTGGTCTCGTTCCAACCCATCTGGCCCATGGCAGTGGGGTTGGAACTGGTCTTTAGGGTCCCTTCCAACCTGAGCCATTCTATGACTCTATGAAAAATGTTCTTTCATCACAAAGTCTTACCTTGACTGGTTAAATCCTGCCTAAACAAAAAATTAGATATAAGAAATAAGAAATTTTATAAGAAATGTCTATCCAAAAAGGGTTTAGAAGATATTGCTACAGAAATGTGCCTATTGTAGATATTGTACCCGTTCTATGCAGACACAGAACATATTTGTCTCTGGCTGTTAGCATCACAGTCCTTTGCAAAGATAATATAATTTTATGCATATATATTTATGCATAATATTATATGCATATATTTTATGCATTAATATTATATGCATATATATTTTATGCACAGAATCTCCATAGTAGTGAATGCTCCCAACCTTACTTTAACAAACAGCTTATAGTTGTTTAAATACATTACATATGTATTTAATTTCTTTGAGAACTTGTCTTGCTGCCCCAGTATCTCAAGTACTATATTAAAAGGGCATGTATATTAAAGTATATCAAAGAAAGGATAACCTATGTAAAAGAATTACCTTACAAGTAAGTATTTTTGTTCTTCATAAAACAGGTCATCTTAATAAAATGTGGGATGGTTTAACTGAACTGTGGAACATGATGTCTTCTTAATCTATGTCAAAAAGAAGAGATAAAATCATAGAGTAATTTAGGTTTGAAGGGACCTCTCTAGGTTGTCTTATCCAATCTCTTGCTCAAATCAAGCCTTAATTCTGAACTTACATTAGCTTGGAGCTGGTCCTTGCTTGTAAATAGGTTCTTAGATTAGTTGGACCTTGGTCAAACAAGAATGGTCAGATATTATTTCAAAAATATGTGTTTCAGCTCAGTTTCACAGGATAGAACCCTTGCTTTGAGATCATTTCACAACATGAGTCAAAACATCGTGAGGTGAATGGATATCTGGGAAACATGCTTCAAAAGCACACTGATGAGTCAAACTAAAATGTTAACTCTGGTGCATTCTAAAATTATAAATTAGGATTTTTCAAACTATTTATCAGCGTCATAAATGGGTTTTGTTTCAAATATATTCACTGAAGCAGTTTACCAGAAAAGAGGGAAATATTTCTAAAGTTTTGATACTTTGGTGAAAATGACCTGAAACTACAAAATTTAAATATTAAGAATAGGCAAAGAGCTGACATTTTTATCACCAGGCCTTGGAAGCACTATTGACAAAGAAAATCCATTTAAAATTTAGTTATTCTACCTCAAAAGAATGACTGCCTATTAAGGTATTAATAAAAAACTTAAATTATTGCTGTTAATACAGTTAAAGTATTCTCTTTGACTTATGGAAAAATGTTAGAACAGTCTGATGAGCCCCATCTGGATTATAAAAACAGTCTCAGGCATAAATATTCTTTCTGTTTCGAAAAATTAGAAGTTCAAGGAAATGCTTATAAATAAATGACACTGCCAGAGATCATAAGAAATCAGACTGGCTTTTCAAGCTCTTTCTTTTAACCCTTAAGCTTTTTGATCTTTGAGTGCTATTATATGGGTACTAGCAAGTTCCCATCTTTAATTATCTTGATTTAGGAAACTAATTTTCCCTCAAAAGATTGCTTTGAAGTCTTTCTAATTGAAAACCAACAGGGCTGCAATTAATAAGGAATTAGCCAGACAAATTAATAAGCAACCTATTGCATTAGACAATCATAAGTTTTGTTTGTTTTATTGTTTTTGTTTTTTAAATCAATCTTTTCATGAAATTAAAAACATATTCATTGAGGCTGCTGTAACTCCTCTGATTAAATTTTTACTGGTCAAGTTGTAATTATTTTAAAGGTTACTAACATTTTCTGTAAGTAAGCACAAAGCTCTGATTTTCAGACTAAAAAACATTAAACAGGTCAATTAGACCTGTTTAACCTGGTCAATCTAACCTAGTACTTTACCTAGTACTGCAGTTTGTATGGTAGTGAATTTTAACTGATTTTTTTTTCATTCCATGTGCTGGTAATTAGTTGTCTAAAGGTGTATTTGTAACTTTCATTTTTAATGTCCTCTGTAAGATCCATCCTCTGTAACAACACCGTCACTACCATCTAAGCCCTTAAAATGTCTGGCTTCCGCAAAAACTACTGAAAATTAATTACATTATTTAATTACACTTTTCCAAAAAAGATTTCCTGTTGTTCAGTTGATGCCAGGTTCCTTCACTGAGCATTTCTTTCGTCTGCTGTTGTGAGCATTACATTGTTCCTTTTCTCATTTTCTCCTGCTTTTACAGAACTCTACTATCAATCTTTTCTCTAACTAAAATCTATGCAGCAACTTGTTGTGGAGCGCTCTCAATGTCTCTCCTGAAGATGTTTGCATAAACTATTAAACAGACACTGAACAGAATGGGAGCCTGGCTACCTATCTGTAGTCTCTTCTGCATGAGTATCTTGACATACTGCAAAGCCATTCTCACCTTCAGGCTGAAATTTGAAAGCAGCATTCATAGCCATTATCTCTAGATATATGATTATTTTGGTCAGATGTGAGGGCCCTTTACAACATCAGAAAAATGCACCATTTTGTTTTTTCACTTGTAATGTTTTAGTTCATAAAAGTGGAGAAATACAACAAAGGGATTTTTAACAATTCCACATTAACATCAGTCAGTCCTAGCACACCAGTGACTCTCTTTTTGAGAGGAAAATTCTGGTGCATCAGAAGGCTCCATAATTATTCCCTTGTGAAATGCAAATAGTAATAAATTTGTCATATGCTTCTGTAAGTGTTCAACCTTTCCATGCTGCAGAAATTTGAAAGTCCTTCTTTCACTGATATAATTAATAATTTGATTTACTTGTTTTATGAGCTTCTATTTTATGAGGTCGGTGGCCAGACATTTTATAGCTCTCTGATTAGCTCTCAGACCCACACTCTGTATTTCTGAATGACAGCTCTTTCTAAGCAATTCTGTCAGGTGGGAGGAGAGGAACAGATCACTGTTGTCTACCACTAGCAAAATGAGTGAAACCAGCTCTAGGAGTCCAGTACTGTATGACTCAGCAGACTTTCCCAAAATGCAAAAGAATTAGAGACATGGCCTGAAATGAAACACTAGAAATATTTGCAAAAATAAATCTGATTTTTCATTCTTTTCTAGGTAATTTCTTTGTGTCAGTTTAGACAACAAAATATACAAAATATTAAATCTTATTTTGAATTTTATAATCTATTCAGATCGCTATTAGCTATCCCAAACACAATCTGAAGACCACAGTGACAACTATTCACATTATTTCAGTGCAATATAAGTACTATGGGTGACATTCACCTGACCAAATTTAAATAAACTATTTTAGATAATGTCCCAAATGACATCTATAGTAGTCAGCTGAAGGAAATAAACACTTTTAGAGCCAAGTCATTGTATCCAAAAATAGGTATCTGAAGTACGTCAGTTGATTCACAACCTCTAAATTCCTTTTTTTTCTTAGCTGCAAAAGCAATCTAGCCTGGATAGACTATTGCCTTCTAAGAACCAATACATCAAGACACTTGATATATATTCGTGATACCTATCTTAAAATAAATTTCATATATATTTGACACTTGATATGTAAAGAAACTCAATATATATTTTATATCTATTTGTGAGATAACTTAGAAGGTTCCAGTTTATAGACGTGCTGAACATCCAACATTTGAAAATGAAACTATGATTATATGTATTTTCATAATCCCTGGTATCATTAGAAAATGAAGCTCTATCCATGCCTGAACATACTAGGAATGAAAAGTAGTTCTTACATTCACACACAGATCTATAGTCATATTTTCCCAATCTTTTACTTTTATTCCCCCCCACATTGCATATTGCCCAGCTAGAATCCTCACCATTTCATCATTAGTTGTCTTCACTAAATATTGCTTGTGCAACATCTAGCCAGCAGCAGGTCCCTTTGGAACTGGTTGAAGCTGGCTCTGGCCTGACCTGGGGCAGATGCTGGACCAGGCAGACCACCCCTGCAGTGCCCTGCTACCCAAACCACTCTACATAATCCTGATACAGCAGAAACAGGTTAGGTACAGCAGCTTAAGCAACAAAGGCATATGCTTGTAAGATTAAGAGTTCCCATTCAAGCCACTACAAGGAAAAATGCAGGTTATTGTTATATATATGTTACATATAAAACCACAAACACCGGAGTTCTTTCCTACTACAATACACGAAAATTAAAACTAGAGATACCATAAAATAAAATAAATGTTCTCTTAATTATGAATAATTCCCCAGAAATTTCCACATATCTTTAAACGTACATTTAATTTTTATTAATATTTATGTTGCCTACTGAACTAACAGATTAATAAATAATCTCTGGTTTTACTTAACTGACCTAATCCATTATGATTAACTACGGCATTTTTTTCCAGCTCACTGCCTAAGGAAATCCTGGGAGAGCTAAATGACTAACTGTTTTTTTTCACAGTTTGGATACATTGTGTAATAATTGCTGACATTAATGAATTAAGTACATGTCCACATATATAATAAACTATACTCTTTTAAAAAATGTTGTTTTCCAGGAATAACGTGACTAGTAGCAATGGCTGGGACTTGTTCACAGTTCCACTGCTGACTGATACAGTTTCAGAAATACCTTGCTCTTAGTTGCCAACCTCAAAACACAAAGAATCTGATTTTAAAAGCTCCCAAAGCAAAAGCTACAGGGAACCCTGAAGATGTTTGTGTAAAGATAGAAACGGGGTTATATGTGAAAGTGTCCCTTGAAAAGATTTATTGAAAATAAACTTATGAAATACATGCAGATATAGGACTTTCTTGTCTTGGGTTTGAACTCGGAATACAGTTACCATTTTAATAACCTGAATGGAAGCTGCACCTCCTAAGAAATTGTCTGCCAGCCCTTCAAATGAGTTCCAGTTCTGTACTGACTGCTCAGTATTAACACAGCCTGTAGAGGCCTTAACATATGTGAAATGTTGTTCCTCTGAATTGAAACTGTTTCTTCTGTAGTCTTCCTCACCCTACAGATACTATGCAACTGGAAAAAAAAAAAAAAAACCTGCAGTATTTCAGATCCAGCCCACACAAAGAACCCCTTCTTTTTCTGATATCATTATGAAACATCCAATACAGTCGTTCCAGGATAGAAATAAACTAATTTTCATCCCAAATATTTAATTAAAAATGCACCTAGAAAACATTTATTTGTACAAAGCATAATGAAAACAAAGACCTATAAATAGAAGATGGTCTAAGCTAGTTTAGTTAGAGGTGTCACGTGAGGAAAAACTGTGGTCTTCAATGTGAAACAAATAAGATAATACTGTACAGATTATTGTGAGAAGATATAGCAAGCAGTAAACACATTTCCTCAAAGCCTAAACTTATATACATGCATACATATTTATATAAATCAATTAAAAGATTGTGTTTTTTTCATATTTAATATCTTTTTGGAAACAAGCAAACGAACAAACAAACAAGACACACTTGATTGCCTGTCTTCACAGAATATCACCACTTGAACTAATGGCTTTTGTACACTTCAATTATGCAGACTTGCCTTAGGCACATGGGAAGCACCAACTAGTAAAAACCTAAGAGCTAAGAGCAGTAATACTTTTGCAGATACTGAGTTCTGGGGTTTGTATAAATTTAAGCCTTGTTTCTTTATCTTTGCAGAGGATGCATAATTTGTTACAGGTAGCAGGAGAAGTGTCTTAACTGTGAGTCCACTGGAAAGCAGATGCTTTATCAACCTCCGTTATTTGTATAAAAAGGCTATGAAACAGAACTGAAGAATATTGAGGAATTGAAGAATCAAGGAATGGTCACTCTCAAAGGGTTGTGGTCAATAATTTAATGTACAGGTAGAGACCAGTAACGAGTGGTGTTCCTCGGGGGTCAGTACTGGGCCCTGTGCTGTTTGACATCTTTGTTGGCAACATGGACAGTGCAATCAAGTGCACCCTTAGCAAGTTTGCCAATGACACCAAGCTGTGTGGTGTGGTCGACATGCTGGACGGAAGGGATGCCATTCAGAGGGACCTGGACAGTCTTGAGAGGTGGGCCTGTGTGAACCTCAGGAGATTCAAGAAGACCAGTGCCTGCATCTGGGCCAGGGCAATCCCAAGCACAAATACAGGCTAGGCAGAGAATGAATAGAGAGCAGCCCTGAGGATTAGGACCTGGGGGTGTTGCTGGACGACAAACTTGACATGAGCGAGCAATGCGCCCAGAAAACCAATATGTGCTGCATTAAAAGCAGCATGGCCAGCGGGGCGAGGGAGGTGATTCTGCTCCTCTGCTCTTGTGAGACACCATCTGGAGCCTTATGCTCAGCTCTGGAGGCCCCAGCAGAAGAAGGACATGGACCTATTAGAATGAGTCCAGAGGAGGGCCATGATGATGATCAAGGGGCTGGAGCACTTCTCCTCGGCAGGCAGGCTGAGGGAGTTGGGGTTGTTCAGCCTGGAGAAGAGAAGGCTCTGGGGAGATCTTATCTCCCTATCTCTAGCCTTCCACTACCTAAAGGGGGCCTGCAGGAAAGCAGGAGAGGGACTCTTCTTCAGGGAGTGTAGAAATAGCACAAGGAGTAATGGCTTTAAAGTAAAGAGGGTAGATTTCAGTTAGACATAAGGCATAAGTTCCTTACTCAGAGGATGGTGAGGCACTGGCACAGGTTGCCCACAGTGGTTTTGGATGCCCCATCCCTGGGAGCATTCAAGGCCAGGCTGGATGGATGGGGCTTTGGGCAACCTGACGTAGTGGAAGGTGTCCCTGTCCATGGCAGGGGGGATAGAATTGGATGATCTTAAATGTCCTTCCAACCCAAACCATTCTATGATTCCATGAATAATTAATTTTTACATTCAATTTCTATTACATATTTATTATATAAAAAGAGAAACCTTTCTTTTCCCCATAAACTACATGGCTGGATAAAATATAATATGCATGTATACCTGTACTTCACTGATTGTGAAAATTAACTAGAAAAATAGCATAAACCAGAAGACTCATCACATTAAACCAATTCATTTTTTACAACATAAAACAAGATATTTAATCTGTATTTATGCAGTCTGAATTAGGTTTGGATACTGGAGGTTCAAAGAACTAAAGCTGCTTATGCTGTTTAGATTTGCAAGCCAGCACTAATAATATAAAATGAGTCTAATCATATTGTGAAAACTGATTAACATTTTGGACTTCTGAACAGTACATGCAATGTAATCCACTCTAATTTTATTTTTGCATTGCTTTGTTGTTTGTTTGTTTGTTTTTTGAAAAAAAAACAAAAACACAAAACACAGAGAAATAAAATGCTAAATAAGCCATTTTTTAAACATAAAAACTGCTTTTTGGATAACTGCAAAGGAGGTGTATCTCAGAAACTTTCACAGCAAGAAAATGAAGAGAAAGACTATGTTGTCCTTTCATTCCTGAATTCACTGATGATGGCAAGAAATTTGTTAACTTGTTTACTGAACACCTGGCAGCACTTTGGCAGTTGTCACATGCATTTCTTAGTGGTGTCTCCCGTTTAGTTTGAACTTTAGAGGACTATACTCACTTCCACTATAAATTTGAAAATCTCACAACAGTTGTTATCTGATTAGAGGCTTGACATAAAGATTGCACCAACATCTTAGCTTTTGAAGGAACCGCACTGAAAGTATTTATAAAAGTTTCAAGAAGGCAAAGAGAAAGCAAGAAGGCAAATCCAATCCCCTAAATGACACTGAGAGTAGGAAGGATAAACTTTGTATATATGAAGTTTAGAAAAAGATGACAAGTAAATTTATTTCCTGGCTCAACTAGAATTCTCAAAACACCTTAGATAAATAGCTTCTGCAGAATACTTAATCCAGAAAGAACAAGGTGTATGGAAAATTAACCTGAGAGTTTGCTTCTTTCTTTGATAGAAGTATCTGTCCTCAAAAAAGACAATTTCACTGACACGAGTAAACATAACCAGTCTGTAATTGTAAGTAAAGGTAAGTAAACTGTCAGTAGAGGTCAGATGGTCAAGGATATCAGGTTTGGATTCTGTCTTCCACAGGAATGCAGCTCTTTCACAGGTAGAGGCAACATGACCAATCCTTCAAGAATTTGAAGGCAATCTTTTGTTATAAAAACTGAGATATCCCACCCACCAAAGATAAGTGATGGCTCTTTAACTGAACAAAGTGAGAATTTAGATTTTTTTTTTTCTTGATGGTAGAAAATGTAGTTTTACGTGAGGCAGACTTAGTCAGGAGAAATATTAGGAGAAAATTACATAAATTCCATGTTGTTGGATAAGTGTTTCATAAAATTTTTATTTGGGGACTGTCTCCCAGGAGAAGAGATGAAGTGATGAAAGCAACCCAGAATTCAAGCCATGAGGAAATCTGCTTTAGAAATCCATGTCAGAAAGTGATCTCAGAAAGTCTTTCTTATTAGTAGAAGAGAACAGACTGAGACACCCAACAAGGTCCCTGTTATCTCATCTGTTTTGACATTGAAACAGATTTCTTCTTTGAAACCTCTCACAGAACCTATCACCATACTACCTTTAGGAAAAGCCTATTTTGATGCTGAACTCCCTGGGCAAAAAGTTGCAAAGAAGTTAATCTTCACTGCAGCTTCAGAAGTCCACTTCCAGAATACTGGCTGCTAATAGCTCTGAAGAGGCAATTTGTTTTAATGACGGGTTCCATTGTCAGATATTAATAATAATAAAAATAATTAATATCTCTCACAAAAGTAGCTTAGAAAAAAAATAAATGACAGATACCCAGCTGTAATCAGCTTATGTTCCAAATCTGAGGGAGAAAAAAAAAACAACCTTCCCCACCAGATATTTCAAGTGACAAAAGGTATGAGTATGCATCACGAGTATGCATCACGAGTAGATATATAACTTCATAACTTTTTTTTTTTTTTTAATTCTAAATCTCTGAAATATGTTTGAATGTTTCTGTATACTTCAGTACACAGACAACACAGACAAAGAATGGAACATTGTATGAGGTGACAAAGTTTTTGCAGTCAGCTCTTCAAGAGCTCTTCGTTAGAAGAAGGTTGGCTTCCGTACAGGGGAGAGGGAGTGGGAGACTGGGCTACCAGAAGGCTGTGATTTGATGGTGACACGCTCTACTGCCTTGGGAATAACCATGCTAAAATTTTCACTGACCTGCCTGATGAAACAAAGATGCTTTCAGAAAACAGAGTGAATCAGAGGCTTGCTGTGTGTGATGACTTCATTTCTTTCCAACTGACACTTTCATTGTTACTATCTTACAGTGCAAACACAAACCCCCTAGCGGTTATCTTCCTATATGACCTTGATTCAACTTTGGAAGCAGAAATGGAGTCCTAACATGCTTTAAATCCTGAACAGTGTTCTGCGATACCTACTTCATAATCCCAACAAGGAAAGGCTCCAGAAGATTTAGGAAAATTAAAGGCTGTAT
This sequence comes from Anas acuta, assembly GCF_963932015.1. Taxonomy (NCBI): domain Eukaryota; kingdom Metazoa; phylum Chordata; class Aves; order Anseriformes; family Anatidae; genus Anas; species Anas acuta. Next base: position 100,115,839 of record NC_088979.1, read on the forward strand.
ATCAAACAGATTAGCCACACCTGTGTATATTATGGCTTATCTTCAGCAGAATACAGCCGTATGTGGCATTTACTTATAAATCTGAAAGTACAAATAAATAACTCTGAAACAACAGCTAAATTTAAACAGCAAAAATAAAAAGGTGCATTAAACACGTTTCCAATTTCATATTACTAGTTGCTCCGTGCAACACCATTTATAATTCTTGTAGATTTAATTCAGAACATATTCTTGCATCAATGATGAAAACAAAATGTAAAATATTAGATTTTGCTTGTTAATTAAATATTTTTTTCTTAAATTGCTTAGAATAAAAACTCACTACTTGAATTGTGCAATAATAAAGTTTAAAAATGATTGATGAATGTCCCTATAAATTGTGCCTAGAGAAGCAAAAACTATATTGAGAAATACATCTAAGTATTGTTTATTAAGTTCATCTGATTTAATAGGCAAGTTACATTGACTGCTTTGCAATATGTTTACTATATATAAGCAGCTTTGTTAAATTTACAACACTTTGAGCTAGTAAATCAACTCTGTCTCCCTACAGAAATGAGACAAAGGCTGCTTTTGGCATTTACTCCTTTTTTTTTTTCTTTCTTTTTTTTATTCCTTAAATGAAAATCAATAAAGAGATGCTATATTATTAACAATGATTCATTTGCCAAATCATTGCAAAACACATACCATTAATCCTGCCTTTGTCCTTAATATTTCAGTTAATACAGCAGTAATATTAAAAAGTCTTGAATTCCAAATACAGATATTTGCAAATAACATCCAAAAATCATCATTACATGAAAAATTTCTCTAACAAAGTAAAGAAACTTCCCAAATCCTGTTAGTTAATGTATTGGGCTTACATGGCAAGATTTGGATAGCTGGGGGGGACTGTGCAAGCAGAGCCCAGCAGCTGCCCCATGTCAGATCAGAGCCAGGCTATGTGACAGCAGCTGGGAGAGCAAGGACTGATAGTGAAGTGTTAGGGACTGACTGCAGCACCCATTCCCTGTTCCCCTGTGCTGCTGGTGGAGGGGGAGGAGGAGGACCTAGAAGAAGGTGAATGGAGGGGGAAAGTGCTTTTAGTCTGCTTATAGTTCCTCACTGTTCTAGTCTGCTAGTGAAAGGCAATAAATTATGTTAATCTCCCTATGCTGAGTCTGTTTTTACCATGATGCTAATTGGTGTGTGATCTCCCTGTCCTTATCTCAACCCTTGAGTCCTTTCCATCTTATTTTCTCTCCCCTTTTCTTTTGAGGAGGGGAAGTGACAGAGTGGCTATCGTGGAATTTAGCTGCCCAGCAGGGTAAAACCACTACAGTTAAGTCCTTCAAGACTACTGTGAACTTATTATTATCCTTGTTTTAATATCATGTTGTGCTTCACAATTTTTTTTATCTAATTATACCAGTTTCTGATACTTGAAAGGATTAGAATCCTCACTTGCTTAGAAATGGGAGAAATGAGAGAAAGAAAGAAGTTTGCATGAGACACTTGATTTATTTGTCAAAAATTCTGTATAGGTATGTGTAGAGTGCTTTATTCTCTTCAGGTTTATTTGACCTTCATTCCTCCTGATCTGGCCTAATCCCAATCATATTTCATCTTCATTTACTTATTCTCCTGCTGTTAGCATCCATCTCTTCCTCCTTCCAATTCCTCCCCAGACTACAGTCACCACTGAGATCAATTCATCTTTCTATCTAGGCTACAACAGTTACTTCTATTACACACTTGTACTTTAATACTGTTTATGCTCTCTCACATTTTACACTTCACACTCAGGATGCACTCCTTATGAACATCTATAAAGCTGCATCATTATGTTGCTTAGGGGGTCTCATGCCACAGTGTCTTAAAAAAAAAAAAAAAAAAGCACAACACAAACCCACAAGGTAGCTTTTCAGATTATCTAACATTCTGATCAATAACCAGTACTGTCACTTTGATTCCCTTTAGTTGCCCATGCAGCTTTTGTATATCTCCATGGTTGGAGACTCCACAACCTCTTTGGGCAATCTGTTCCAGTGCTCCATCACCCGCACATGAAAGAAGTGCTTCCTGATGTTTAGATGGAACCTCTTGTGTTCTAGTTTGTGCCCACTGCCTCTTGTCCTGGCACTGGGCACCAGTGAAAAGAGCATGGCTCCATCTTCTTTGTGTCTTCCTCTCAGGTATTTATATACATTAATAAGATCCCTCCTGAACCTGAACCTGTTTTCTAGGCTGAAATGTCCCAGCTCATTCAGCCCTTCCTCAGATAAGCCCTTCCAAAGATAAGTCCCTTATCTTTGTGGCCTTACGTGGGACCCTTTCCAGTGTGTCCATGTCTTTCTCATACTGGGTGAACCAGAACTAGACAGAGATATGTGCAGCCACACCAACACTGAATAGCGTCAAAGGATCTCTCTTGACCTGCTGGCAATACTTTATCTAATGCAGCCAAGAATTCTGTTAGCCTTCTTAGTGGCAAGGGCACATAGCCAGCTCATGTTCAACTTTTCCATCAGGACTCCTAGGTAATTTTCTGCAAAGCTGCTTTCCATATGGGTGGCAGAAAAGGACATCCCTTGGTCTCCTCTGCCACATAACTGATAAAGATGTCAAACAAGACATTGTAATACACCTCCAGGTAGAATCTAAATCATTAACTGCTTTCTTTGAAACCCAGTCATTATGACATTTTTCTATTCGTTTAGCTGTCCAACCATTCAGATCAGAATATCGCAATCTGGATATAAGAATTCTGTGGGAGACGATGTTAAAAACCTTGCTAAAGTCCAAGTGGAGAATAGCCACTGGTGTCCCCATATCCACAGATCTCATCGTTTTATCATAAAAAGCAACGGAGCTGGTCAAGTACAAACTATTTTTAATAAATACATACTGACTATTCCCAATCGTGGTATTTTCCTTAGCGTGCCCAGAAATGGTATTCAAGAGAACTCACTCAATTTTTTTCCAGGAGCTAAAGCGAAGCTGAGTGGCCTATAATTCCTCAAATCACTCTTCTTGCCCTTTTTAAAGACAGGTGTAACATTTGCCTTTCTCTACACAATGGGACTCTTCCCTCAGTGACCACGACCTTTCAAATTAAACAGAGAGAAGTCTTACAGTGACCTGAGAGAGCTCTCTCATCACCCTCAAATGCATCCTGTCTGGTCCTATGGACATGTATTGGACAATATTTCTCAAAAGATCCCTTACTTATTCTTCCTTTATTAGTTGTAGATCCTCTCCTTGTGTCCTGTCACTAGGTAAAAAGTGAAGAGTCCTCGTCGATGAAAACCAAGGCATTGATTGAACACACTGATTGATTGAAGGCATTGATTACCTCAACATGAGCTGTTTGTGCTTGTTATTAGACACTGCAACGTTCAACAGCAGACCCCACGTGTTCTTGCTCAACCTACTACTGCTAATACAATCTCAGAAACTCTTGCTGCCTTTGATGTCACTTGTCATTCTCAATCTAATTTAAGTTTGGCTTTTCTAACACCAACACTGAACATTCAGGCAACATCTATAGATTCCTCCTTTGTTATATGTTCCATTTTCACATCATAAACACTTCCTTTTTTGTGACCAATACTGTTGGAACAATACAAGTAACAAATTATTATAAGAACAATTTATTCTGTCAGTCTCCCTGTTTCTCCTTACATAATAGAATTGCAGTGGCTCACAAAATACTATGACAGGGTATGTTTTGCCTACAAAAGATAGTCCTGTCAAAAAGTTCCCTCCAAATAACATGCAGCAGTGCTGTGAGTTTCCAAGTGAGAAATGAAAACTAACAAAAACATATATATATATTTAATTGAACCCTGTGTGAAATATGTTTCAAAAAATTCTTACCTATCCTGAAATATTTTTGGCACAATCACAAATCACAAAGAAAATGTTTTCTTTGTTCCAGCAGATAATCAGTATATTCCTGGGACATGGTAAGCAATATCCATTCCTCTCTACTTTATGTTATCTTGTGCTCGTAAAAAAGGAAATTCACAGCACATTTCAAATTTTCTTAGATGGTACACAAAAGACCTAGGAGTTTTACTGCCCTTGGAAGCAGCTGTGACTTGCATCCAGAGACTTTTTTATTATAATAGCCTGAATAGGAAAATCATTTGCTAGTTCTGTATAGTAGTATTTTGGTATTAATGTTTGGAGTACTGGAATTTTACCTTCTTGGTGTGCCACCTAAATACAATGTTTCACTGAATATATCAATTTCTATTTGCCTAGACTGTGCTAATAATTTGCTCTGCAGAATATTCTGCTACTTCATAACCCCCGTTCCTCTCAGTCACCTGTTCAATGCTTTCTTTTACTGCTCACATTGTAGTACTGAACATTAAAAAGGAGATTTTGAAGACCTGCCATTTCACTTGTCTTAGTGAATTTAGTAATACTATAAAACCACCTATTAAGTGGCACGGTTAATAGGAAAAAACTGTAAATAAAGCAGTATTTACATTTTAGTGACATTAAACTTAAATTCACTAAAACAGACTAGAGGTCTGTCCCTAAGACAAGTGACTGAACTAGCACTAACTTTTAGCATTATGTTTACTATTTGTAATCGTGATAACTAGCCAACACAATTTAGATGAAATTCAGTTCTAAGTTGTAAATTATTCATTGAAATCTGTTAAAAAGGCTTCTACAATTGTTTTTCTTCATTTTCCACTTAGGAATCTTTTTTATGAACATCTGTACCACAAGTACACAACTGCAATACAGCTCCCCCTTCCTAAACCAAAATATCTTTGTCTAATTTCACAGCTTTAAGAGCTGGTATCATAACTAGAATTCTTAACAGTTGTCCTCCTGACAGACTGCCAAGTATCTCAGGAGCTGAAGGAGTATTCAGGATTTTAGATTAGCTAAGTACAGAATATGATGTCATCTGCCTGACACTGTGTACACAACTTCTACGCCACCCGCTGAGAAACTAATCAGCTTTATGGACTAGTACTTCTCTACTTTTTTGCTGCAATACTTCCAAGATATTTAAGCTTATTGTAAAATCCCAAGAGACACAACTAGGCAACAAAAGTGGAGAAATTTGAAAATCTTGTTTGCTGCTCACTTCATGAACTTATCAAACTTTACTTTACCGGACTACTGCGTTTTTAGCGTGGTTTTCAGGACAGCAGTATTAGTACATGTGAGGAATATAAAGATCAACAACTCCAGGGGTAATGGCTGACTCCTACGATCCCACTCCTTATTTTTTTGTCATGCAAGTAATGTGTTAGAAAAAGCGGTTAGCTTTTTCCACTTTTTTTTTTTTTTTTTTTTTAACAACAAAAGAAATTCAGCATGCCTAAACAGGAAATCACCCTGGAATAAATTACAAATACACAAATGATAAATTTAGGTTAAAACAATCAAGTAAAACATAAGACTTGCATGTAAGTATTTCACGGTCAATATTTTCTCATGCAGCCAGACACTACATGTGCTAATACATAACAGTTCAGCATTACAGAGGCTACAGGTCCATAAACCTTTCAATCAATAGAAAGTAATACATACCAGCACAAGGAACAAGTCACAGTATTTCCAAAGAACCAATTTTATCAAAAGATCAGACTTGGTGCTCACTCAGTCTCATACTCAACAAATATTATACAGCACATATTATACATATATATATATATATAAAATATTATACAGCACAGAATCAGCACAGGGCCTCTATTGAATCTGCCTAAATGAAGCAAAGTTTTAAGACCTAATATCCTTCTTGACAGCAGGAGCTCCAAGAAAGCTGTTTTAGTCTATTCACTAAAATACATGTTTGTGCACATTTACCTACATGTGTGCATTAACACTGTAACGTGCACACATACATATAGACAGTTTTTCTTTTATTTGAAAACTGCATTATTTCAGTCAGTATGTAGAAATATCCAGAATGATATTCTATGTTGGTAAAAGCATTAAAAAATTATATAAAATCTTAAATAAAATAAAAGCTTAAATAAATAAAATCTTGCTTTTGGAATAATGACTTTAGGTACAATTTAGGTACATTTATGAAAAAAATATATATTTTATATTAACAGCAATGAAGAAAACTTAGCAACTTCATTTGTAGGTAAATTTTGGATTAACTACAGTCCTATTTGTTATTAACACATATTCGTTAACTACAGTCCTATTCGTTATTTGTATTTTGAAAGTGACCAGAGCCATCATTTTGGAATTGTGGTTAGATATGCTCTTTAAAAATATCCTCAGAGGAATGACTGTGTTGATGAAAAATAGTTTACATTAAAGGAGTAAGTTATAATACTATATAACTTCAGATTTTGATCTCTTATTCCTGAGTAGCTGTTTGTTATTGTTGACTTCCTAAGAAGAGAATACGTTATTCTTCTGAAAGAATGAAAAAGTAAAACTGCTAACAAAACTGAGGAGCCTTTATAGTTCCTTTAACAGTTTAGTTAGCCAAACCATAGTTTTGTTTTGTGTTTTTTTTTTGTTTGTTTGTTTGTTTTTTAATTGCTGTACTCTTTTGGGAATTATTATTATTATTATTTTCCACTTGTGTACTGACTCAGAGAATATACAGGGACCAGTGTAAACCACATTTACTCATCTTTTTCTGCTAAAGGATTGTTAAAAACAATACAAAACAAACAAACAAAAAACACTAAGCAATCAATGTCTACTGAAATTATTTGACCTGTGTTTCAAAGACAGATATTCTGTGTACACTATAGATAGAAATGATGCAAATGCCTAACCTTCCTGTGACAGCAACATGTGCCTGTTACATTAAAGAAGCTACTTCTTGAATAATGCAGAAAAGAAGTCAAAAATTCACAGTTTGGGTTTTCAGAGCCCCTGGTAAAATATGAATATTTTCTCAAGTTAGGTTCATTTATGCATTTCAGCCTGAAGACAGTATGTGTAATTTGGTTTTAAAATTTAAGAATAATTAGTTGCATAAGTGCCCATTATTCTTTAGCATTTAAACTCTCTGCTCTCCATTGTTCTGGAATGATTACTTTGAAAATTTGGTTTTGTTTTCCTGATTATATTTCAAATAGTATTATTCTAAGTGTTTCTACCAGTCTCTCTTGCCTGGCTGTTATCTTTTCAAGTGCATTTCCCTCTACAGTTATTTCGCTTACCATTAATGCACTGTATCGCTCTCCCCCCTGCTTGGAACACTGCATTCCAATGTTTCAATTTTCATCTTTTTACCTTGAAGCAACCTTTTCCTCTCACCTGCATGCCTTTTAACATACAAAAGTGGAAAAATGGTGATCAGAATAAAAGACCTTTGTGACTGCAGTAGTCCAAGCTGTTGGCTATATTCTATTGATACAACACTGTTTCTGTGACTAATGTGGTTTCTTTCAGGTCTATTTCAGATATGTTTGCACAACATATATAACTGTGATTCACATAAACTGATAAGTGAGTTCTCATAAGAAATCAAACATAAGACTTGATAAGGTGTCCCTCAGAAAATGGAGAAAAATCATTTCAGAGACATTACAAAATACATGCCGCTATATAACAGCACTGGACAACTATTTCAGTTAATCTGTATTTTCCCAGACTGAACTACACTGAAACAGGCAGGTGTCTGTCATGTAAGCAGGAAGTCTTATGCCTGACAATCACCAGAAACTTCAGCCACATCCACCTGGGTTTTTGCTAACTTCAGGTGCTCTGATCACTACTGCTCAGATTCCTCAGTTAGTTCAAGAACTGTGGCACCAGATCTGCCCACAAGAATGTCCTCATCTAATTCCTCATACAGGAAATAAAAAGTCATAAAACAAACTCATTTTGTAGGCTTGGACTGAGAAAAAAAAAAAAAAGAGAAAATGGGAGTGAAAGTTGTGTGTACACATCCTGTGACATTTAGGAATTCAAAGGGATGTTTCAAGTTTCGAAAATAATTTTTCTAGAGAAGTGAGAGAAACCACATCCATCATAAAGAACAGGCGACATTCAAGACTCCTCCCCTACACGGAAAAGCCATTTAGTAGAAGGAGCAAGGAATCAATGATGTGAGATTCACATATATATTTAAGACTTAACAGATGTTAACCTTCAGTATATCTTAGACTTTTTTATTTATTGTGAATGGTCACGGTATATTCAGTTGATTATATTATCTATTTCTTGCTTTATAGTAAACATATTTAATTCCTCATCATTTTTTTAATCTGTACAGATTTAGTATTTGCTAATTAAAGAAGCACCATTTTGATGAAAGATAAATTGAATTAGATTAAGCACAAGATGAACAGTATCAAAGGTAGCCTTTTTAGTGCTCTGTGTAAATATCCATAACAGAGTAAGTTATACTTATTTTGAATAGCTTTCACTCCATAGAATGTATCTATATCCATTGGAAAATTTTCACTAACAGAATATTTGTAATAGAACATTCTCTGTTTACAAATTCTTTTTGAAATAAACTCTGAATGTGTCAGAGAGCAAATGTTATTTCACAGACCACTTTTCCTTTTTTTTTTCTTTCTATTTTTTACTGAAATTTTGATGAATGATGATAGCAAACAAACAAGAATAATTAAATTTTCTCAGTCTTCTGTTTAAATGGAAGTTCTCTGGGATAAAACTGGTTACAAACCACAGCAACTGAAGTACCAAACCAGTTTAATTACCAGAACTAACATCACATCCTTCAGTTTCCCGGCTGCCTAGCTCATTTTTTAATCTATTATTACTCATTTCTTGCATACGGATAAGAGAAAAATTCAGAACCTTAATCCAGTACTGGTCAATTAATTTGCAGATTAAACACATGAAAGACTGAAGTAGAGGCAAAAGATCATGTTGCTATGCCTTACTGTGCTTTGTCTGCTGCAGTTCAAACAGAACTAGCTCAACATATCCATCCAGTTTTACATCCCATGTGTTCACAGCAAATAGAAGACAAAAAAATGTGCCATGCATCAACCAATATTAAAAAAGGGAAAGACCAGCAAGCATCTGACATCATTTTGAGCAAAACATTCTGAATGCTATTAAGCTTAACAACTTTTCAGAGTCGTCATGAAGGGAAGGCAAATAGAATTTCAGGGCAAAAAAAATGGATTATTTACATTGTACTATCTTGTTGGTGCATTTCTATGCACACCAAGAATCGATGCTATTCTATAGACATTCATAAGTCTAATTAAGCAATGTATACAGAGAAAACACCTTTCTATTTTGTTATGTATATATAAGCATATACCAGTAAGCAGCAGAGGGAAGGGTTACACATAAAACATTATTGAAATCTAAAGCATAAATTTGCTCAAATATGTCCTACATATCTACATACTGTTGGAACCTACAGTAAATAAATGGATGATAGGTCAGTATATTTCCACAAAAATGAAATGTGGTTAAAATACAAGATCCTGCCAAAATTTAGAATCAGTTTTAGAACATGCTGAAATAATTTCCATTATTGCATTTTAAAGACATTTCCCTTAATTTTCATGTTCAAAAATTGTAATATTATTACAATAATATTTTTAAACAACACATATGAGAAATAGGTATTTCAAAGGGTCTACTAAAGATAACAATTAGCAAATGGCATTTAGGGAGCCTTACCATGAAAATGATAGGGGGTCACATATGTTATTACTTTAAGCTACTTAATTTATTGGAATTCTCCTCCTTATCACCAAAAATATACTTTTCTAGACTACAGAATACAGTACAGTAAAATGGCATTAGAAATTTGAAGGTTTCCATGATAACTATATAGCATTTATTAATATTTTTCTCTTTGGGATCAACTTTCTTAATATTAAAAATAATCTGTAAATGCAAGCCTCTTTTTCAACAGCATGTGGGATAAGAAGGTGTTGTGTTGTCTCATTAAAACCATATTTAATTTTTAAACGTATACAGGAGGTTTTATTTTTTCTTTTTCCATTGTTTTCAAGTGAAGGTTGTTTTTCTTTCTAGATTCTATAATAAATAATTCAGCAAAAGAAATGCTGCAGTCAACATGAATTTTGATTAAGTAAGGTCTGGGTCTTAACCAACGTGAACATGTCTTCAAACATGATAACTTCCTACACTTGCAAACTCAAACCACAACTATTTAAAATGTTTGTAAGCATCTATAGGACTTAGATATTGTGATGGGAACAGTTTTTTGTATTTATTTTTCCCTACTGTGGAGTATAATCTTTTCAGCTGTTTTCTATATTAAAGTTTTGTGTAAATTTCTACAAATGTTATATTACTTTGATTTTAAATACAAAGCTTTAGCCAGATATGGAATAGTAGAATAGATTTAGATGCATCTTTGTTCTGAACACATGGATTGTTAAGTAGAAGTATTTTCTTAGTAAGGCATTTTCACAGTAAGTGTCAGTAAGCGCACAAAGATTTCGGTAGGTTTTTTTGACAGCTTTCCCTTGGGCTGTATTTTTAAAGTAAGTTCGCATATTGCCTTTAAAAACAAAGAAAGAACAACCAATTCACTTGAATATTTCTGTCTACATGAGTTATTCAAAAATATCATTATTTAAAAAAAAAAAAAAAAAACACAAACTAAAAGTTGTCATCTTTTTTGAACAAAAATGAACTGTCTTTGTGGAATAATTTGGTTCCAAATATGCCTTCTTTACTCGTATTTTCCTCTCCTTTCCCAAATGGATGCTTTTTCCCTCCCACTTAAACAAAAAGAAGGTCCCATCTTTTCATATCTGGTGTCCTTAAAATATAGAAATTGCATGAAATATTGCAATATGTAATTGCACTGAAACACAATGTGAGTACTGAAAAACAAGAAAGTTTTTTAAAAAGAAGCTAAAAAGATAGGTAAGGAATTTATATATGTTTGCACTAGCAATTTCACTATTAGGTGAAACTCTACCAAAGAGCAAATTTGTACTCCTCTCTTCCCTTTGGAAGACAGACTTGACAAAGACCAAATGAAGCAGCATAGCTAGTGGGAGGATAAAGATTATTTTTAAAAGCTGAAGCTGCCTCAGAAATAGAAAGGATCATAAACTGTGCAAGGTTGTATGTAACAATAGACTGAGGCAGTCAAAAAAAAAAAAAATCCCAAGGAACAGCTTGGAAAAGACATAAAAACTATTAATAAATCCTTTTAAAACATATTGGAAGCAGAAAACTTACCAAAGAGTATATAGAACCAATATGTGATCACAAGATAAAGGATAAAGAAAGCATTCTGAGAAGCTAAGGTGACAGAGAAAAAAAGATTTTTTGCCTCTGTGTGTACCATGGAAGAAGTTCACATCAGAAGCCTCTATGGAGGACACACCAAAGAGTTTGTCTCAAATCAAAGCACTGATGGAAGTAGTTATGGAGCAAACCAACAGAGGGAGCAGGAAGGGATCACATAAGGGGAGAGTACTCAGACAAGTTCAGAAGTAACCCAGGGATGAAACAGCCAAGCTATTAACTACTGTACATACCTTCTTTCTCAGAACTGCCTTGATACCCAAAGGTGTACCCCACCGGAAGGTGACAAATGTGACATCTATCTTTCAAAAACAGGTTCCAGGGATATTGGGAATGAAATACAGAGTTAAGAGAATTCATAGAATCACCGAATCATTAGGTTGGAAAAGACCTCCAAGATTATCTGGTCCAACCATCACCCTCCTAACCAATGTCACCCATTAAACCATATCTCTAAGCACCAGATCCAACCTTTCCTTGAACACCCCCAGGGATGGTGACTCCACCACATCCCTGGACAACCTGTTCCAGTGCCTGACTACACCTTCTGAAAAGAAATGTCTCCTAATTTCCAACCTAAACCTCCCCTGGCATAACTTGAGGCCATTCCCTCTAGTCCTATCACTAGTTACCTGTGAGAAGAGGCTGACCCCCAGCTCCCCACACCTTTTTTTCAGGTACAAAGCAATAAGGTCTCCCCTGAGCCTTCTCTTCTCCAGACTGAACAACCCAAGTTCCCTCAGCTGCTCCTCATAGGACTTGTGCTCCAGGCCCTTCTCTGGACATACTCCAGGGCCTCCATGTCCTTCTTGTATTCTAAATAAGTGTCCTGTACTGTGTTTGGGTGGGATGGAGTTACCTCATAGTAGCCTGCATGGTGCTATGCTTTGCATTTGTGGCTGTGTAGTGGGTTTACGTGGCAAGGTTTTGGTAGCAGGGGGCCATAGGGGTGGTTTCTGTGAGAAGGATCTAGAAGCTGCCCCATGTTTGGTAAGGGCCCCACTGTTTTCCAGAGCTGAGCCAATAAGCAATGTTGTTTTGCGCCTTTGTGAGAGCATATTTAAGACAGGGGAAAAAACGCTGCGCCACACGCAGCAGCTGGGAGAGTGAAAGGAGTGAGAAAAACAGCCTTGCAGGCGTCAAGGTCAGTGCAGAAGGAGGGGGAGAGGTGCTCCAGGCGCTGGAGCACCTCTCCCCCTCGTCCCCTGCGGCCTGTGGTGAGGACCATGGTGAAGCAGGATGTCCCCCTGCAGCCCATGGAGTACCACGGTGGAGCAGGGTTCCACGTTGCAGCCTGTGGAGGAGACCACAGTGGAGCAGGTGGCCCTGCACCAACGGAGGCTGCCGCCTGTGGAAGACCCCTGTCAGAGCAGATTCCGGGCCACACCTGTAGCCCGTGGAGAGGAGCCCACGCAGGAGCAGGTGACCTGGCAGGAGCTGCTGCCCGTGGGGGAGCCAGGTTGGAGCAGTTTTCTCCTGAGGGATGGACCCATATCTGGAGCAGCTCTTCCATGCCTGTGGGAAGCCCACGCCGGATCAGTTCATCAAGGACTGCATCCCGTGGGTGGGACCCCACAGCACAGGGGACGAGAGTGACCGAGAAGGAGCGGCAGAGAAGAAGCACTGTAGACTGACTATAACCCCCATTCCCCCGTTCCCCTGTGCCACTTGGAGGGAGGAGGTGGAAGACGGTGGATGGGGGGGAAGGTGTTTTTGTTGTTTTTTTCCTTTGTTTCTCACTTCTCTTGCTTGTTAGTAATAGGCAATAAATCTTACCATCTCCTTATGCCGAGTCTGTTTTGCCCATTACAATAATTACTGCGTGATTTTCTCATCCTTGTCTCAACCTTTGAGCCCTTTTCACATATTTTCTCCCCATTCCTCTTTGAGGAGGGGGAGTGAGAGAGCAGCTGTGGTTGCCTACTCGAGCAGAACCACGACAGGCTGAAGCACTGTTGATAAGGTACTGGTGTTTTAGATATTGCTGAGCAGTGTTTGCAGAGCACAGAGGATTTCCCTCTCTGTCACCAGTAGACTGGGTGTAGGCAAGGGGGGTCTGTGAGAGAACATGGCAGTGATAGCTGACCACAGTGACCAGAGGTGGTCATACAACCATACAACCTTGTGCTCGGCCCATGGAAGAATGGTTGTGATTATGGCATTTGTTTTCATGTGCAAACTTGCTGAGGCCATGCTTTCCAGGAAGTCTGCCTGTTGATGGGCAGTACACATTATTTAGCTTTGTTTGTGTAAGCAGTTTTTGGTTCACTTCTTAAATTGTCTTCACCTCAGTATATGAGTTTTCTCACTTTTGTCTTTTCAATTCTCTCCCCCTTCCGGCTGCTAGGGACCAAAGCAGCTGGGTGGGGTTCAGTTGCCTACCAAAGTTAAGCCACAACACCTCTGTAAATTTGCTCAAAGGGATGTGACATCTTTTCACTTACATAAACAGAAGATAAAAATAATAATATCCCAAAAGATTTTAGAAGCAGTTTGGAGTAGGAACACAAAGCATTTGAAAGCAATACAGGTTTATAGTTACATCTACTGTTTCCCAAGTTAGGCACTATCCTTGTGTCATTACAATCAATCAAAGCTTTATTAAGTGAAGGCTAGCAAAAAGCCCTGCAATCAGCAAAAGGAAGGTTAAAAAGGACTTTAGGAAAACAGCTTCATTCAATTCCTTAATTGTTTAATGTTCTAATGAATTTCAGCTGTAGTATCCAAGAGTAGCAATCCTTAACATTTCTTTCTCTTTTTTTTTTTTTTTCTGACAAATGCCGACAGACAACAGACCAGTTTGAGAAAGAAAGTGATTTATATTAAGAGAAGAAAAAATATTAGCTAAAGAAGTATTTAGACAAGACAGAGACTATACTTAGATTTGATTCTCTTGGAATAGGCTCCAGTGTACTTTAAATTAAGTCCACAGTGATTAGGCCATAACTAATCATTAGGTAGTAGTTAAAGATCAGGTATTATTCTAATAACAGAACAACACAAGTACATTCTAATGACTGAAGTTCTTCAAGATATAATACTATGGACTAATAAGATGGTAAACATTACTTTATTATTCTAAAAAGACACGTCAGATGATTTCAGTCAAAGAGATGTGACATAACAATGGAACCAAAGAAACAATTTATAGTTTTAAAGTCTGTTTCTTTGACTATGAAAATTCTTAGATTTTTCATCATTATATGAAAATCTGGAAAGAATAGGGTGACTCCACAGTAGCTATCATATATATGAATCCATTCCTCATTCCAACTCTGTCTGGCACAAAACATATACCTGTTAAAGCCATTTATTTCCTTCCATTGGTTCAACCCTGCTTCACAACTTTTAACAGGTACGCATAAAACATTACAGAAGTCCAGAAATTATTCATGTTTCGAAGTCAGAAGCTTTTGAAACTCAGTTGCACAAGAAACTGAAATCCTTGTGGGATTTTGTCAAATTCATACGCAAGTCACACAAACCAATCCCTGGCCCTAAAATTACAAGTCCCTTCTACCTGAACTCTGAGTATTAGAAGATTGCCTCTGATCTTCTAGACCACATGAATATCAGATCACAATTTATCTTACATTTTCTCTCATAAGGCATTAATGAATTATTTAAAGCTTCAGATGCTGTAATTATGAAGGATTTTAATTTTTGTATGCATTTGCTAACACTTTCTAAACATTTCAGAGTTTAAACATTATTTTTTCCTTTCTAAGGAATGCATGAAATCAGATCATTTGAGTTATATAGCAGATTCTTTATGGCAGCATTTTCAAAAAAAGGATTTTCATTTTCTTACTGTAAACCACATTTGTGGATACATCAAAATAACTTACATTCCAACTTTCTACATCCTTCCCTATTTAGCTGATCACATCTGATCCCATACTGATTTTCATCCTAGTAGCAGCTTCCATGTTCTTAATTTTTCATTTTAAATAGCAATTAATCTCGAACTCATCTTAATTTTCATACTGAAAATACCTCAAGTCCTAGATTAGTTTTTGTTTGTTTGTTTTACTGGCTTGTAAAATCTTTGATAGTGATGTTTACAACCATAAACACCCTGTTCAAACTAAAAAAATCTGCATGATTTTAAAGCCACAAAAGTGATATTTTTCTCAGTTGGAGTATAGAGGGATTAGAATTGTTGAGACTACATCATTGTTGAAACTGCATCATGTACAATTATCAGTTATGCATTAATCGATTTTTAATTTTCACTGCCAAAGCAAATAATAACAAGTGGCAGTAAAATGTGTAAAAATCTGTAAAAATATGAAGAGGATCAAGAGGAGAAAAATAAACAATTTACTGAAAGCTTTCTCTATCTTATTTTTAGCATTAAATACTAGTATAAGGTAGAACATCTTCTGGTCCAGTCAGAACACCTTCACAAAAACAAGGCCACTGACTGGTTGGAACTGAGCAATCCACATCCTACCCTAGTATTAAAAGGACAGAGACATAATATATAAGGTATCACTTATTTTTGTGGTGACTACTCCCATGCTCCAACAAACCAACAAATACGGTCTGTTTCAGACAAAAGGAACAGTGCCCTTTTGAACTGTGGTATTATATCCACATGATTTGTTTAACTATTTGGTCATCTAACCCTTAGAATAGATGAAATTAGAAAGTCAGTTTAAAAATGGACAGTCAATCTGGAATAAAATAATTTCTCATGTACCCCTGGATTATTCTCTGGAGTTTTATCCCTGGATTATAACCTATAGATCATTACTGATTATTTATTATTTATTATTATGATATTTATCACTCTATAATTCCAACATCTTTAGTATTAGCTATGGCCTGCAAAACATCATGCCAACGTTTTGTCTTTGCACTAGTAATAGATAAGTAGATATGACAGTCCATATTTTTAAACCCCTGAGACAAATCCTCAGAAGTCCCCACTACTACAGCTGCTGGACACAAACATGGTTTCACTTTGTTTTCCAGTTTTGGATGGTGATTGGCCCAGTTATCAGGATAGATAATTAATACAACATAACATCTGCAGTAAAAAAAAAAAAAAAAAAAAAAAAAAAAAAAAAAAAAGCCTTGAACATATGTGAAGCTGTCATTTTTGTGCTCCCTTAGTTTTGTCAATCAAAAAATTGTTTTTCAGTGATTGCTGGCATGTAAAACTTCTCATTTTAGAACAGCCCTTAGTGAGTTTACAAAATAAAAGGTAGATTTAAAGTTCCAGGGTGAAGACTACAGTTAGTAGCTTTGTTCCTCTGTTCAGTGAAAGCTTTGATAGTAAGATTATCATGAGACTGTAGGCTAAAAAGACTTGATGAGCTTGGACCAAAACCAGGGAATTTATTCCTGTGGAAAACAAGAGCCTCCAGAAATGCCATTTCCTTAGTTTTCATCTCTGTGTATATGTCTTTGACCTTGATTCTTCTAAAAATAAATATACGAGAGCACATGTGTATGTGTGTTTATGTGCACATGAAATAATTGAAACAGAAGTCCTACCATAGGTCTCTAGGGAGAAAAGAAGACAACAAAACATGATAGTTGATAATGATACCACTTAATGTGCAACTGGCAAGGTCAGATTCCATGCTGTGAGTGCATAATCAAAACTAACAAAATATAATATAATGAAATGAAATATAAAATGATCATTAATCATACATGTATGTCAGAAAGTCATTTAGTCCCAAGAAATTCGGAGACTTTAGAGATGTTTTATCAGAAACTCAGAAGATATCACTACTTACTTATGAAGTTTTATGATTTTCTACAAAAGACTCAGTCCTGCTTATAGCCAAAGAGAAAACGGAACTCGCATTACCTTAGTGTAACCATTCTTCTGACTATATTCTCAATTTCTCCTAAAGTCTTTTAAAGGCAAGAGAAACACTGCATAGCTAGTAAGTCAGAAGTATTACTGATCTCAATTTTGCTGTTTTTGAACATATTCAATGCTCACAGTTCACTGTCCTTTTCTGAGAATAGTATAGCCAAGAAGTTTCACCTGACCCACTCAGATCTAATATGACAAGGATTATCCCCATGCAATGTATAGTCAGTTTTACATAATCAATATCAATAAAGAACTCCCCTTACCTGTGCAATATACCAGTTTGGGAAATAAATAATTTTTACCAAGATTAAAATAATGCTATTGTAACTGGCATTTTTGTTCCCAAGTACTGACATTTTATAAACCAAATTAAACACTAAAAATACTTCCTCTTATGACAGTTTATGGCTCTAGGTAACCACAGAAGTTCCCACAATTGCAATCATTTGGAAA
Source organism: Anas acuta (assembly GCF_963932015.1). NCBI lineage: Eukaryota > Metazoa > Chordata > Aves > Anseriformes > Anatidae > Anas > Anas acuta. The sequence continues at coordinate 100,133,354 of NC_088979.1, forward strand.
CAATTTCTTTTGGAACTTGTTATGGCATGTGAGCTCACTGTGCATTTTATTTGGTAGGCATTTATTTAAAAAACAATCAATCAATCAACCAACCAAACCAAATCATGCCAAACCTCAACAACCAAATAAATATGCAGACTAAACAGATTGTGCCAGGGTTTTGGCACAACCATCTCATCTTTAGTTTACCAAGGACTATAATATTTTTAGATTGATATATTAGAGGGACACCTACTGGCCAGAAGACATAGTTTATGATCTAAAGAAACACATTTCTATTTCTGATGCTTTCATTTTATCCAAAAAACAGATCCATTTGACCAATTAAAATGTTTGAGCTCGAATAACAATCTAACCATTAGGATCTATAGATCATTCCCTCCCCACACACACTTACATCCTGAGAAATAATTAATCTTTTCCAAAGAAAATCACTGAAAATAGACTTCTAGACTTTGATCATTATACACTGAATGTTAAGTGGTACTGAAATCAACAGTTTAAACAGAAAGACAGTCTTGTTTCTTCTACCCATTTTTCCCATACTGCACGTTTACTCTTGCAGCTATTAAAGAAAGGAGAGCTAAGTACATATCATTTATTTTTTTTTTTCATGATTAATAGCTGTACCAAAGTAAATAGTCTTTAAACTCTTCTGCAGTTCTTTTCTACTAACCAGTTCATGGTAAGTCACCATAACACAAAATAATTATCTTTTAAATAAAATTGAAGTTTCAATAATCCATTTTATTGCATGCTAGTATTAATAAAGTAAGATATTGCATCAATTTAACAAATGTTCATATTCTAGAATTGGGTGAGAAATTTAGATAGGGATGAAGTGAAAGAGAGGAAGAAGGACTATGTTCTAATACTTTGAAAGGCAATTCTGCTAAATTTTCAAGTGCATTTTCCTTGGAAACATCTTGACCAATTGCTACACTTCACTACTGCTATGCTCCATAGCAGAAGCATTCTTTAAAAGATTTACTTAGATGAGTACATATTATACTATCCATTTTCTAACTATGAGCATGAACTAGAACTTTACTCAAATTGAAGCACAGGAAGTTCAGCTGCATATAAGAGGGCACTTGTTTACTGTGAGGGTGACATCGCACTGGGACAGGTTGCCCAGAGAGGTTGCGGAGTCTCCTTCTTCAGAGATACTCAAAACCCACCTGGATACTATCCTGCCCAAAGTGGTCTAGGTGATCCTGCTTGGCAGGGAAGTTGGACTAGATGATCTTCAAAGACTCCTTCCAACCCCACCCATTCTGTGATCCTGCCATTCATCTGATTCTCAAACATAGTATCTGGTCACTGATCAATACAGCTTCCACTATAAAATTAGAAAATATCTTTCTTTTTTTTTTTCATTTTTTTCCATAGCATTCTGCCTGTGTGTCTTTGAATGGAACATATTCAGCTCAGAAAATTCAATGTAGATTGTTAGTTCATTTACATATGTATGTACATTCAGGCTCACAAAATGTTAAAGCTTTTTACTACCATCTAAGATTACAACCCAGCAAATTTATTTCCTGGCAATTTGCAAGTATGGACTTTATTAAATGTGGGAAGATGGGCAGGATTAACCTTATGATTAAAAAACAAACAAACAAACCAATGTTTTCAAGTGGTTATATGAAATGCTAACATAAATGTGAAATAATTACATAGGACTTACTATTCCTATACTATTATCTTAATATGAAGTCAGGTTTAAGGGAGAAATCTTTTTTTCTTTCCTTTCCATGAGAGTAATTAATTAATATGACTGGAAAAACTGACAAGCTTTCATGTCCAAAAATGCATGCATACACTCCAAAGTATACTATTTCCCCTCATTTGTATCTTAGTATAATAGGAAAGATTGCATTGACTTTTAAGCCTTATCTCTCCCATAACTTTAAGCTACTGTGGCTGCAACGTACTGCTAAGTATGCTGTTACTGCCATGCAGCATCCCAGTTAACATTTTCTATACTCAGCTGTAGTTTCTGAATCATAATGAAACAACCCCCACTTGCAGACAAATAGACCTATGACTAATTTATGTATGTTTCTATAATTAGAGATTCATTTAGCCCAACCATCTTCTCTCAAAGAAAGTTTTTATTGATTGCCGTGGATGGTATCTGTGTAGTGACAAAAGGGGGAAAACACATGGCATTTACATAGATGTTTAATGCAAATTCATTAATCAAAAGTGTATTAAAAAAAAAAATCCTAGATACTAAGATTAGATTTATTTATTTTTTTGAAGAAAGAACAAATACTAGAGAGATATACAGGCCAGAATGACATAAATTCTACTTTGCTTACAGCAGTTAGGAAAGTTCTTGTTTCAAGGACAGTCTTCATTTCAAAATTCAGTTTCTCAACCAGTCTCCTCGAAATAGAAGAAGAAAGGAGTTGCTTATCAATCATCATTGCAATGACTGCCAATCAACCATTGTACACCCTTGGAAAACTGACACTTTTAGCAAAGTCTCAATGTACATAGCTTACAAAGTAGGTGTTAGAATCTTCTTCCCTCATTCTAAATAAGAAACTTTTTTCCATGTTGTTTCAGTTTAGTTACACACCATTATTAAATATCAAACTCTAATGATCTGTGTAGCGAAGCAATAATTCATTAACTTACTATCCTTGAAAAATAACAGAAGTATATGCCATTGTTTTTCTCTGTTCTTGTCACTTAAGTTAGTCAATAGCTGTAAGGAAGTCTGTGTCACTGCAAATACCAGCTTCCAGTGAGGAAATAGAGCTTTTTTAACGCTTAAATCTCAAGTGAAGGGAGAACACTTTTGCACATTGACAGAACTGATACCACATATTATTTAAAAAAAAAAAAAAAAAAAAACACTAAAAATTACACTTATTTCAAAGTGCACCATGTTCTGTATTCAAATAATAGACATATTTAATGCATCTACAAATGAACAGACAACTGTCCCAAAAGTCACATATAATTTCTGTTTTTGTTGTTGTTTTTAAGAAACCTAAATGATGGAACAGGCTATATTACTCATGTGCAGTCATAAAAATGGGTGAAGTTCCAGGATTTGATTAAATAATTCAAATTTTAACCTTTGTTTCACTACTTCTTTCTGTTGAAAAGGAAAAAAACAGCAGTGAAGTCATGTCCCCAAAATATATGTTTCAATGCATACTGATTTACAGAAACAAAGGCATTCAGATATATCAGATTTCTATTTAAGAACTTAAACCAATTTTCACAGTGAGACTGAATTTATTATTAAAAAAAATAATAGGGGAAAATTGTGTGGAAATATTTTGCCATGCAAAACTTCTGCAATGTGTAATATGGACAGAACAGCAGTAGTGTAATGGATAGTGAGGCTACTGGATACTCTGACATAGCGCAGAACCACTGGGGCTGGCTCTAGGCATATCCAGTGCAGTATTTTGCTCTGCAGACACTTGCAGCCAGTGATCATTAACCACCTACTTTTGGCACGGCCACTAAATAAATGGAAGTTTGCATTTGTTATATGTACATGTTAATAAATGAAGCCTGTTTTTAGGGTACTTTTATTTCTGGGAACAGTTACCGCTGACAGCAACAGAAGACACTATGAAGATCAAGGAGATACAACTCAGCATAATGAAAAGAAAAAAGAAAGCATTTATTCATATATAATAAATTTTCATACAGGTAAGCTATAAAAAACTCTCAGCTTCGAACTGTCACCCCATAGCAAGTAACACAGAACAACAGGAACAACTCTGGGATTTGGGGGCAATGTTCAACATCTTTAGTACATTACTGAGTGTAAGAATTCCCATTGGAATGGGAATGGGAACTCAGCATGGATGACTTGGGAACATGAAGAAATCTGCCTGTTTCTTCTGTTGCCAAAAGCAATGTACACAGTAGCAGGGAGAAAGACTAGTGATGTAAGAAGGTGAGAGAATTGATTGTTTTTTCTATTTTAGTACTATTTAGGAAATCTTTGGGTCAGTTGCTACCCCACACATCCTTTTATTAAGATAAAATACATTTCAATTACAGTTTCTGTAAAATAAAAGTACAATTAAAATTAGATTTCCAGGGGTGAACATATATAACGTGTGTTACTTCTGGAAACCTTTAAAGTCTTTAGTTTTATTTATCTTTTGCAATTGAACCTAAGCACACCTTCCTGTTACAAATGAGTCATACATTTCCCCTCATAACATTAAGAGAAAAATTAACATTATAACACTGTGCATCAAGTGAAGATGCTATCAAAACCATAATGATCACAGAAAAAGTAAACTGTAAACATATCGAGAATAGCTCAAGAATCATGCTGTAAATGCCAGCATGATCTACTGACTGATTTTAAGTAAACAGTTGTAAAAGGGCAGTCACACATGGGATAACAACATGAGTGTTGTGGACAGTGGTAAGATGACTACTGAACTTGTACCTATTGCTTATCTTGATCTCATAATTGAACTTCTGGATGCAAAAACATCTTTGTTCTTAAAGAGAATTATTTGATCCTATATTGAAGAAATAGTGCACAATGGCTTAGTTAAGGTCTTCTCAAAGAGAGCTTTTACTCCTGCTTTATGTCTACTTCAAGTAAAGCATACCATGACTGGCTCACTCCTCAGTTCATTTCCCCCACTCACCTTACTGTGAAAGAAATGCTGCATGATGTTTCTTTTTCTAACTACAGGTCTCCACTTTCTTTCCTGATACTGGCTGACACTTTATTAACCAAGCAACTCTACTTTTATCTTGTTCCCTCTTTAATTACCTCAGTTTCTCAGTGTAGAATAAAATTATTCACTAGTCATTTATAGTTCTTCTAACTTAGCTTGTTCAAGGATGGACAATTCATTTGTCAGTTGCAGAGCTAGCAACATGTCTAGTCATAGCTAGACATGGCCACATTCTGCATTTGTTTCTTGCCAAGAGAGTTTCTGACCACATAGGAAAAAATATGAAAGCATATTCAGATATCCAGAAGTGTATGTGTCTCAGTATATTCCCTAGTATTCTGCACAGTTTGTTTTGTAGTGACCCAAAAGATTCTCCCACAGGTTCTGCTGATAAATTACGTCATTCTAATGACCCAGTGACCTCTAGCTCTCTTTTCTGAAATATCTAAAATCTATACATTTTTACATCCAGCTGACAGTTTTCATTTAATCTATTTCATGTAGGAAAAACTCCCCACAAATCAATCACCTTAATCACTTTATCCATTTCTTGTAGGCATGTTCCGTGTTTTATAGTTTACCCTCAGAGCAACACTAATTTTGTTAGTGTTGCTCTACCCCTTTTTTAATTATCTTTCCTCTTATTTATTTCAAAATACCACAGGTTGGAAAACAAGTACCTTTTATTTCCTGTTTTTCTCTCTTTCTCTTCTTTTTTATTTTTTTCTGGTCAATGTATTTTTCTACTTTGCACTTCACTCATTTCCCTCCAGACATTAGCAAGCATCTACATTTCTCCCCAGTTCCAAATTGCAATTACTACCTTTCTTCTTTCTTTAATATCTATTCCCCTTAGTGCTAAGTATCTCAGAGACAGTCAATGAATCACTGCTTTCGTTCTGGCAGGACAAAGTTTCAGATAATTAAGTAAAACTTTTTGTAATATATGAACGTCGCAAAGGCAGAAAATTCTACTTTTTACTCCTGCTCAGCTTCTACATATCTTTCTTCCTGTAGCTTAGCTAGCCTTACAGCTGATGAGTAGAAGTATAAAACAGTGTTGCATTTTAATTCTGAGTGCGTTGGAGGTATTTACTAAGACAAATTAAAGGGGAACTTCCTTTAGAATTGTCATGTAATTACAAAGTCAACAACTTCTGCTTACCCACTAATTACAGAAAATTGTGTTTGATAGCTGCATAATTCGCTCATATTTGCAAATATTTGCTCTTGTCTTTAGTGCTGTTTAAAGGATATTTCAAGATGTCTGCTCAATTCTTCTGAATTTAAACATATGCGTAATGTAAATAAAACATATCATATTCCATTGGATCACTTTTATGTATCTGAAAACTTAATTTACATTACTTCAGTTCTGCAGTTGAATGCAATTTCCTGCAGTTTAATCTCTTTCAGCAGACTTGCATGATTTTATAACAATGTGAAATAAGGACTAAAACTGTACATCCTGCCAAAAAGTTGAATCCTACATTGTTTAATTTATTTTGTCTGGACTTGTATAGATTGGTCTGAACTTGCACTTGTTCACAATCACACACACAAAGACAAGCTGCAGTGCCTGCAAAACAACAGTTATATGCTTATCCAGGAGGATAAAAAACACAGGATTCCAAAGGGGAAAAAAAAATACTCCTCAAGAATTACATTTTGCATAATTGCCATTATATTAACTTGTTACCCAATAATTTGAGACCAGCTAGAGAGTAGTCTAAACCTAAGCCTGCACACCTGGTGAAGTTGTACTTCATAGAATGATAGAATATCCTGAGTTGGAAGGGACCCACAAGGACCATTGAATCCAACTCCTGGCTCCACACAGAACTACCCAAAAATCAGACCATGTATCTGAGAGCATTGTCCAAATGCTTCTTGAACTCCAGAAGGCTCAGTGCCATGACCAGTTCCTTGGGAAGCCTGTCCCAGTGCCCAACCACCCTCTGGGTGCAGAACCTTTCCCTAACACCCAGCCTGCCCCTCCACTCCCCTCGTGAGGAAGCTGCAGGCACAGCCTCATGCCATTCCCTTGGGTCAACAAGGGACCTGTTCCCTCAGGTATTTAAGTAGAAAGCGCCCACCGATAATAGTTCTTAAAGATTCTTCTCCTCCTCAAGAGTCTCATGGACTCATTCCATTAATAAATATTTCATAATGAGGAATAATCCTCATTCTACGTGACAAGAAGAGATTGTCTATTATAAATATGTCTGAGGCTGACTGGCTGTGGCTAACCCTCAGGCTAGTTCATCTCACTCGGGCTGTGGGACAGGGCTGGTCACAGATGGAAGAACCTGCAATGGCCTGGAGGCCCAGCCTCCAGAGGCCACCCTCTTCCATTAGCCCTGTGCCCTGGAAAACATGATCAAGGAAGAAGAGCAAAGAGATGGACATGAATGTGCTTTCGGAGGAGCTTAATATATGAAGGGGGATGAGGGGGAGGAAAGAGAAAAGTGAGAGAGGGGAAGAGGAGGAGAAGGAACAGAAATATAAAGGAAGTGTGCTTAGCCAGACTTAGATTAAATTTTTGGAAACTTATAGCAGGATTATGTGGCAAAGGGACTAGAGAGTAAAATTCATTTTTTTTGCTTTTTTTGCTTTTGCTTTGCTCTGTTTCTTTATTCAGTTTGTAGCTGGCTCATAAGAAGAAATTATTCTTATTATTTTTCTCTGGTTAGAACTATCAATATGTACAGAGAAGCTAACCTCTTTGACTTGCTGTGTTTTTTTACCTTGGTGACAGAAGGCCCAAAATACTTTCTTTCCAGTATAGGTGCTGTATTTTTGTTTTGTTTTGTTTTGTTTGTTTGTTTGTTTTTCTCTCTCTTTGAAAGCCACATATTAGAAAGAGGTAATTCTGGAAATAGGGACTATAGGCACTGTACATAAATGTATACACATTTCTGTGCACATAATTATGTAAGTGTAAATAAATATGCCACAATATACTCTGATACTGTGATACTGCTATTATTAACTCAGCATCTCCAGAAGCAGAAGAGATGGAAAATAAAGATGAACTATTTTTTCATAAAGTGTCAGCTGCTAAACTGCTCATTTACATATAGTCTGTTGCTACCTGTTCCCTCCCTTCTTCCTTTCATCCCTTTCAGCTTTATCTATGTTTTGTAACTAGGATGCAAGTAACAGGCAATCTAGAAGATTACAGGGAGTGAGGCTTCAACTTTAGGAAAAAGTAGTCTGGATTTAATGTCACTATGATGGATGAATCTTTTAGAGCTACATATGAAATTAAATTTCTGGAAGCAGAAAGCCTCAGGCATTTCTGCTACACTTACATTACATTGTGTATGACGCAGGAAACACTATGTTACTAATGGGATTATTACATATTAAAAATAGATAATCCAGAATGAACTCTAATAGCCTTTTTTAGCTTTGTGTATACAAATAAATTTGTATTTTGCAGAACTGCCATCTCAGTGCCTCCATGGCTTTCAGATCTGAAAAGTGAAGAATTTAATTTTCTTACTTATCACTGAAAATGTCATGGTGAGTTCATGCAGCACTTAAATCCCTACCCTTGTGTAAAATGAATAATAGCCATTCTTTTAGTTAGTTAAAAAAAAACAAACACCACCACCACCAACAACAAAAAAACATACAAGACATATTTATTACTTTGGTCTTAAAGCAGAACTGCATAATTGTTAAACCCTCCTCATTTTGCTAAGTTATTTCACAGTCCTAGAGAGGAACCCTTGACATTTAAGAGTAAACCATACATTTCAAGTTCAAATACGTAACATGAAGTTCCTAAAAGCTGGCTTGGTATACACAGAGAAACTAAGTAAATGTAAATCCCTATGCTTTAGATTAATGAAAGATGCAGAAATGAATTGAAGAAATGGCTGAAATTACCTTACACTTTCTTTCTATCTCTTGCATCTTTTAAATGTCCCAAAAATGTACATGTAAAAGCTCACATCACACACAAAAGAAATAAGATGATTGGGCTTTGAATTTTCATACTGTCATATTCAGACCTAGTAGAGGGAGTAGAGTCACACAGAGATGGTGCTTACGATGGGCATTTACAGGTATGAGTGAGTGATTTCTCAAACATGGGCAAATTATTGTCCAAAACCAAAACCTCTGTTAGCTTCACTACATTCTATCAGTGCTATGATAAACTCTGAAAATGGAATACCTCAATACCTAGTGAAGTAGATCTTAAGAATACTTTAGATTGCAGGATTGTAGAATTGATTTGCTAGTAAGAAAGTACAGGCAAAGAGGGGGGTTGAAGTAGAAAAGTTTTGATTTCACTAAGTCTTCTAAAAATCGCAAACTAAAATGTATCTAATGTATATCTTTTAGAAAAAGCTTCAGTCCATGTTTTGTTTTGTTTTGTTTTCCAAATGGAAATTACAGATGGGAATCAATAATTTGAATACATTGTATTTTTTTTGATAAATAATTTTAATTAGAACAACTATCCCCAACAGCTTGACTGAGACATACATATAGTAGGATCTTAGCAAGACTACCTTCATCATATTTGCCGTCATTAAAACATAATGGCCACTGGTACAGTGTTCTTGTTGAAAGGGCAACCACTTTGTTAACAGGTACTGTAATGTCACACGAAGTACAGACTGCCACTATTTAGTTTCAAAAATAACTAATCATTCTGCATCTTTTTGGAAAGAACTAAGACATCAATAAAAAAAGAAACAGATTCTTATGATGAATTAGTGCAGATGTCCTTGAATTGCTATATTCTGAGTAATAACTTGTAGAATTAACTTTAAAACAGATGCCTAGAAATTGGCATTTTATAGTGTACTTCTGCCAAATCAACAAGTACAGGCAAAGGCTACAGGATCTCAGGTGTCTACAATCTGAGACAGAGAAACTCCCACTTATAGTTAGATCAGAGAAGAGGCTGATGGTATGAATAAATGGTACAAAATTCAAGGTACATAGTGTAGATTACCTGTGGCTTCTAAAAGAGCAACTTTATTTAGCACTAATAATAAGAATCTAATGCCTCGTCCTTATAATGAATCAGTACAAATCCCTTCCATTCTAGGAAAGGCACGTACTTTAGAAAAATAAATTAACTGAGTTTCTCACAGTGCTTCTCTACACTTTTGATAAAAGGAGCTGAAATACATATGTCTAAAACCAAGCAAGTGAACCCCACCATGTGTGCTTAGATTTTTTTAAATTTCTTGTATACTGCTTTAAAAAAAATAAAAAGTACTTTGGCTAGAAATACTCATCGCAAGAGAAAGCAGTATAGAGATTTTAGTACACTTTCCTCTGATTTAGACTTGTAAAGATAGGTAATAAATTATCTGACCTAACAGTCTGAATGCTTTTGCCTTCCTTACCTGGTTTTATGACAATTTTTTGACCGTCTATGGTGAGATCTAATAAATTGATAACAGAAGACATTGTTTCAATCTTTGAAAAGCTTAGACCTTGAATACTGAGTCATTGATTTGATAAGCATGTTAATGTTTCTTTTTGTCACCAGAATTCCACTAACACAGCCTTTCAGAAGTGAAAGAGACAATCTGACTGCCATGTACTATATAATAACCTGCAACATAATCTATTTGCCAGGGAGTAATTCATTAATTAAGAAAAAAGAAAAGAGGAAGTCATAATGTATTCTTAAGTAATTATTTGGCATCATTTTTCTTGCTGTAAAGGGAAAAAAATGTCCCATCAAGAATTATTTGAAGGTGATGCATTATTTAGTATTACAATTCTGATTCACTGTTTAGTATTAGAGTTCATCTCATTTACTGAACTTTTTTTTTTTTTGTCCCCAATCCATCAACAATAAGTGTCATAAAGAAGAGATAAACTGTAAGAAAAATGTTGAACTCTTTTTTTTGAGGAATAGGACATGATTTAAATCCAATTCAGTTTTTCCTAGTAACAACTCCAAACACTGTGTAAACAAATCATAACAAATAAACCTATTAGTAGGTCAACTGTGAAAATAACTAACCTGTACTTCCCATGCTTGCAACACCCTTTAAATCCCAATGCTCGCTTTATTTTAGAAGTAAAGCTTCTACTTTTAAGCACTGGCAAGACTTCCTCTCATATATCAGAAAGCCCTTCTATAGACACTGCATTTTCAAAACTTGGTGACAGCCTTGCCACCTCTCACTTTACGGTCTTGTATGCAGCCAGCACTATCGCTCAAAAAGCCACACAAGCAGTGAACAACCACAGTAATTTTTAAGCTCATTTGCACTTCTTTTTAAAATGTAGCAATCAATTTCTAGAGAATTTGTATCTGTTAAATATATGTCAAACGCATTTGGTGCCAACACCCAAAAGCTTTCAACATCCATGCTCATCTTTTCTAAAAATAAGAAGAGTAGAAAAGCATGTCTGAAAATAAATTTGGGCAGTAGAGGAAATTATGAAATAAAGTCTTAACAAAAAGGTTCTGGGAGATTTGTATGCTAATTCTAAGATAGTCTGTAAACTCAAATCAGCACTATGTTTTGCTACCACATATTACTTTCTTTGTAATATAATAAAAAAGAGCATATTGAATTAGAAAATACTAATTTTGCACATAAACTACAATAACCGTATTATAATTATCTATATTATAAAAAACAAACAAACAAACAAAAACTTTAACTTACCTATTTGCAGTAACAATCAGGACATTATCAACCATATTGCAATTCAATGAAAGATGAACGAAGCCAGTTCATTAAAAAAAAAAAAAAAAAAAAAAAAAAAGAGAGAGACAAAACAGAAATGGAAAATTATTATTCATAGTCATCTCTGTTCCTAATGTATATGAATAACAAAATCATTTTTTTCTTAAGGAAACATGTTCTACTTTAATGCCTCTTGATCTTTTAAATCTTTTTTGCTATAATTTGCAATTCAGGAGTCAAAATTATGACAAGCAGTGACATACACATCACAGTGATTCATACACTTGCATTTTAGACAAGACTAGCAACTTTTCTGTACCAAGAATTTCATAAAACAAACTCTAGCTTAAATTACCAAACAATTAAGACATTTCTAAGAGCCTGCAACATTTTTACAATATCTTAAATTTTAATAAATGGAAAACATAACCATTAAATATTTTAAAAGCTTTAAAACACAAAGTGCATGTTGCACAAAGTCTGACAGTGAATCCAACAGACAACACAGGGCACAAAATATTTCCACTGGAATTTTTCAATTTGTTTAATTCCAAGCCTCACATTTTCAATTATAGTGTCTTTAGCTCTTGGTTTATACAGCGTTACATGGTACAGTCCAGAGCTGAGACTTCAAAACCATTCCAAAGCACTTTGTTGGAAATTGCCAATATTTGCTAAAATACGTCAAATTCAATTCACTCCTAAAACTATTTTTCCAGTTCTTCATCCAACTCTTTAATAAACTTAATGTAAGCTAACAAAAGCGTAAGTGCTATGAATTCAGAGGAGATATGTTCAAAGTGACTTGATATCCTGGGATCCCAAATAAATGGTCTCACATTCATAAATATATTTATCTTGTAGAAGATTTCAAGATGTCTATTTTAATTTTTAAAACAGAACCACGTAATCTTACTAACAATAATAATAATAATAACACAACATAAATTACCTTTCTAGAAGTAAGTTTACAGTTATACATGTAAGTAGCTTAACACATCAGTAGTTAATTGAAACCCAAACTCTCCACTCTCTTCTCTAGGTTGTACATTCTGAAAGATGTCATGGCTATTACTGCAACAATAAAGTTCTTCTTAAGTTACTTAACCGTAGATGTCCACTATTGCATAGACCCAGCAGAATTTTTCACAGAAATCTGATTTTTGTTTACTCCTTCTCCATCCCCATGCTTACCATAGGGGGAAGAAAAAACACAAAAAAAACACAAACAAATAAACAGAGAAATTCAAGACCAGCCAAGCAGAAAAATCAGGAAGAGTAGTATTCTTCACTGTTTACCTCCTTTAAAGTTTGTTGCCTTATCTAGATAAGATAAACAGATATATACAGTCATATGTACACCCTTCCAGCAAAGTTCCTTAAAGAAATTTTGTGCTGCAGACATGAAAAGCCAGACAAAACAAAACAAACAACAGCAAAAGACCCTTGTCCTTTGAATGATTTTCTCGACAATTCCACGGACACTGGAGGGGGAACTGGTCTCACAAATCCAGACAAAGTGTCAGATTTTTGCCTAGAATATTATGTTTCTACATCCCCAGAAATTAGTGGCTATAGAATCTGTTTGTAGGCTGGAGTGGTGCATTTTTCCCAAATATTTATGCAAAGGACTTTTGGTACAAACTAATGTTAAAAACATTTTTTATTGGAACTGCATTTATTTCAGTCCTCCTTAATAAAGTCTTCCATTGGACTACTCATTTAAATTTGTTAATAGACTTGCTTGTCCTGATTTGCTTTTTCGTTATTTCCCTGATTTTCTGACAGGATTTCCTGTGAATAGCCTTAGTTCACCAATCCTTATTTCACAGATTACATAGCTTATAAATTTGCATTACTACTAGATTGAATACTTCAATTAAATGTAAGGCTTTTAGGAGTAACTTAATTTATAAGGGCAGAAAACATCAGTCACTTAACAGGGGCTTACATCTTGGTGTATGTCTGAATATCCATGGGATCAAGTAGAGTGTATGGAATTCCATTATGGAAAGCAGGATTTTTGTTGTTGTTGTTTGTTTGTTTGTTTGTTTGTTTGTTTCTTGCAAATTTCTGGCAAGTAAGAGTTACAGATTCTCTCCCTTTATAAAAACTTGATTTCTGCTTATTTTTAAAACTACTTTTCATCCACTTGCAACTTACTATCTGGAGCAGAAATAAAAATACAAAAGCTCATCTATATATACATCATACATAATTTCATCACCATCCTTACTGTTTGGAAAACATACCCTGGACTTTCCTGTGATCAACAATTAATTCTTTAGACGCTCCTCCAGGCTAGGAAAATTTCTTTTCTGTTTTACTATCCGATAAATGAATCCAAATACATAAATGTATTTGTTAGATACAACCAGGGACATGACATATTTTTCTATTCTTTGTATGATTGCACTTAAACTTTATATTTATATCATAGCCATTTCTTTCACTAAATATCTTCTCTCTGTTATGTCTTGATCTTTAAAGAACTTCATGTAGAAAAACATTATGGGAGAGAGTATTGCTGTACAAGTACAGAGATAAATAACACATAAATTATATTTGGTTAACGTTCTGGCCAGGCAAATCCATAAAAATGCTCTTCAGACATGAAAATTCATTTAGTATCTACATTGAAATACATGAAAAATTTGCAATTTCTGGATTTATCTGTTTATCTGTGTGTGTGTATTTTCTCCCTGGATTTGCCATCATTAAAGCACTTGCTTCTATATACCCTTTCCCAGATCCTTTTATATCCCACAGTGCAATAAGGTCACTGATGATAATACCTCATTTTGGGGACAGCTAATTCTGGTAGCCAAATGTTGACTCTGAAAGAGCACACAGGATTCCCAGAAATGTCTCTTGTGCCCTGTTTGCTTAATCTGTAGTCTTTTACCATAGATCACTCTTCCTTAGCTTGCAAAATCACAACTAAGTAAAGGACTAAGTATTTCTTAGGGTAAATGATTTTCAGCACCCTATCCATTATGCCTCAGAGGAGAAAAAAAAAAAAAAAAGAAAAATTGCCTTCTAATCAATTTAATCTACATAATCTACATGATAACATGAACCAAAACAGAGCATTCAAAAACACTTTGAAATGAAATGCACCAATTCATATGCTTTTTTTTGTATGTGTTTACATAAATTAACAGGTTGACAGCTGAAGGCGGTTATCACAGAAAACAGAAATCCTACAAATCATCAGAAAACTTGAAAAGCATGGTGTTTACTAAATGGTATTTACTAAATGATAAATTTTCTCTGACACTAGATGATGTCAACACTTTAGTTTACTTAACATTGTTTCAAAAATCAGTAAGGCATAAATGAGTGACTACAAAATTTTGAGAAATCTTCAGTTCCCCCCTGACAAAGAGAGCCTTTGGCATCTACAGTCATGACATTGTAGTAGTTATCCTGAACCTTTTAACCATCCTCAAAGTGACACTGACAATCGGTATAATCAGTGGAAAGAGCTGTATCTTAAGAACCATATACATTCTTATTTTTTTATTTAATAAACCATTTAGAAATAGATACAACATGTTTGATAGGACACCACAAAATAAGCATCTAGACTTATGTTGCAGCATTACTTGAATAGCACAACTATACTGATAATAAAACCATTAATGAAACTGAGTAAAATAATATCTCCCTGTTTATTTATCAGTCGTTGGTGGTGGTTGTCTCAACACAGCATCCTCTGTTAAATACATCTGTAGAATGTGCTTGGTTCTTTCTACAGACTTTTTCATATATTTCTGTTAGCATCTTCTCTCTCTCTCCAGAGCTGTCTACATTTTCTTCTCCTACTATCTAACAATTGCTGGGCCTTGTCCAGTTTATAAATATTCCTCTTTCTCTATACCATCAATTTTATTTCTCACTTTCATTTTTTTTATGATGGCTGTATATAGTTCTGCACTTGTAGCCTTCTTTGTAGGCTTTATTTTTCAAACTATCATTTAAGCTTCAATTTGTCATTTTAAATTCCTATACTGAATAAATAAGGTACTCCAAATGAGACTTAGTCTTTATTTCTTTGGTAGACAACAATAGTTCTACTAATGGCATCTAACAGAATACAGTCTCAGAAAAATAGTTTTTATTCCATTACCATAATATACAATACACAGATAATTCTCTTAGGACTACTGTTAAAACAGTTCCTTAATAATTTCTGTATGTGATTAATATATGAGATGCTACACAGTTGTGCAACTTATTATAAAATTGTTAAAATAAAATTGCAACTTATTATAATTCAATAGATGAAGCAACTCAACTGCCCTACGCAAATGGAACACTCCCCACTTCCATATGCACCCTTTTAAGGTCTTGTCTGTGTTCCTAAATTTTTAGTCTAAATGAGTGTCTATTCTTTTTAATGTAATATGTAATGAATATACTTCTATTACTTCAGACAGGGAAAGAGACAACAAAATAGGAGAAGTGCCCCTGTTCCTGTTCAAAAGACCACGTAAGCTTTTTTTTTTTTTCACTGAATAAAAATTATATGGAATGTACAAACACCACTCAAAAAAGAAGCAGACTCCTCTTTTATTTAGCCACCTATATCACTCTTGGCTGTAATATAGTCCTGCTTGAACTGCATGTGCAAACATCCCGTTGCCAGTATTCATCTAGTGTCTGGGCTTAAAGCTGTGACTGGGAAACAGGAGACAAAAGATGAAATTTCTTCAGGTTGAAATAGTACTCACTTTGCCAGCACATTCTGAAATTTGTCTGCTCTGCTTCCCCTTCCCACCAATCACTTGGAGTTCTGAAATGAAAGTGGTTAACTTTGCACTGAATGGTTTGCGTTTGTACTTTGAAGGATTTAACATCACTTCTGCATTAAACTAGCCTCAACAGAGGCTAGGTAGAGATTAGGCATTTCTTTTCAGTCTCCAAATCGCAACTGAAACAGGACAGGCAATCAGGCTGCTTCTCAGTATAAACAAGAAAGACTAGTTAAAAGAGATAAGCATTCTTTGCTCCAAAACATGCACTGCTTTTAGACCTCAAGGGTGAGGTTGAGTTTAAACTTAGAGAACTGGAGTTTGGGTAGATTGTGACAACCAGGGATACTGCCTACATAGTACTTACTATACAACTCCCTCCAATTTGACAAAGATAACAATAACAACAAAGAATTAGCTTTCTTATTCCTTGTCTAAACTTGTCTAAATGCTAATATACCAGTGTTTCAATAGGTATACTTTCTGAAACGTATACACTGGTACATTATTCTCTGCCTCATTGACTTTTTGTATTCTCATTATTTTATTCTCACAAATTTTTACAAAAGAATCATAGTTTAATAACATCAATCCATTAAAATTTTCAAATGGCATTTTATTATTTGCATCCTTTTAACAGTAAGCAAACTACTCCTCACAACTTTTCTATATTAAGATGACATAAATGCAGCTGTACAGTAAATGCATGTGAAGAAATCTACAAATATTTATGTGTATTAAGTATGTGTATTACGTGTATTTGTATTAAGCTACAAATATTTATGTCTTTTATTTGTAGGACCAACGATCTCTAGACTATTCTTAAAATCACAGGCTCGCTCTCTCTCTTTCTCTTTCTTTCTCTTCACACAGGTGCAGAAACTTCTGCTTACCTAGTACCCTAGGTAATGGAAAAGCGGAAAGGAAGGATATGCAGAAAGCCTCTAACACTCTTCCTGCTGTAGAGAGGTGTGCCCCTAGAAACCAACATAAATAGTCCTGATTTTCATGACTAACTCCATCTCTAATTGAATAAGTAACTCCCAGCAGTAACCATTGCCTCATGCACACCAGGAAAATCAATCTTCATTTCCCAGGTCCAGCTGAAATAAAGACTAGAGTCTAACCTGCAGTTGCCAATCTTTCTTGCACTAAAATCCAATGATTAAATTTACAAGGAACTATAGCCTTCTAAAATAAAGAGTTTGAAAGAAAAGGTATGTAAGTCTACTTCAAAGACTTCAAATTAAAAAACACACAAAAAGGTCCCTCCAAATGTTCATGACATGGTTCTTGAAACAACATTTTTTCTGACAACCTTGTCAGAAAAAAAATAACTGAGATGAAAGGGTTCGCATCACTTCTAAGATAATCAAGGTTTGCTAGACTTTATCCCATGATTCTACTTCAGAAATTAAAGCAAAAAGGCATTCAGCAAAATCATTGCTCTTTGGGCTTACATGTATAAAGCTTAGAAATAAATAAAATGCAATCTGTTTTTTCCTTTAGATCCTGTGACTTGACATATATATAGAAAATCAGAAAATCAATATAACTCCCATCCCAACCCCCTAAATTTCAAATAATATTCAACAGCTTACAAAATGTACTGTGGAAACTACTGCAGCTTCATTCTTTGTATGCTGGATTAGCAGCACCCTTTAAAACAGCATATATTAACCTGTGTGACAGATTTGTCAAAAGAAGTAACAGGTCTTTTCAGTAACAGATTTCTATCAATATATAAACATTTCCTAAAATGTTATTTAATAGAATCATCATTTACTCATCTCTTTGATTCAAATTAACAAAACAAAACAAAATAACAACAATAACAACAAAATCATAGCAGGGCACGAGCAATGCAGGAGGTTTCTGCAGAGCATTGACAGCTTCCTGACCCTTGTGACAGAGAGGAGAAATGCTCTGCTGGACATCATACTCAGCAACAAGGAGAGGATCACTGGGGATATAAAGGTCAAAGGCAGCCTTGGCTGCAGTGACCACAAGATGCTGAAGTTCAGGACGCTGAAAGGGAGCAAGGAAAAAACAAGATCATAAAACTGAACTTCAGAAGAGCAGACTTTGGCCTCTTTAAGGATTTGCTTGGAAGAGTCCCCATGGAGTAAGGCCCTGGAGGGAAGAGGGGCTCAGGAAATCTGGTTCAAGGATCACCTCTTCCAAAATTGGTCCATCCCATTGAGTAGGGTATCAGAAAAAAAGTAAGGAGGCCTGAGTAGTTGAACAAGATGCTCCTGGCCAAACAAACAGAAAAAAGGAAACATACAGAGGGTGGAAGCAAGGACCCAGGAGGAATATAGAGACACTATCCCGGCATGCAGACATGAGGTTAGGAAAGCCAAAGACAAAAGAAAGGTAAGTAAGTGAAATAAAAGGACTAGAAAACATATGGGCCTGTGATGGAATGGGCGGGGGCTCTAGTGACAATGGAGATGGAAAAGGGTGAGGTCGTGAATGCCACCTTCATCTCAGCCTTTACAAGCAAGATCAGCCTTCAGGAATCCCAACTAGCAGGAAGAAAGACTGGAGCGAGGAAGATGTACCTTTGGTGAAATCGTGATGCAATATTTAAGTAAATTGCACACAATCGTGATGCAATATTTAAGTAAATTGCACACACACAAGCTTGTGGGGCCTGATGGGATGCATGCACAAATACTGAGCTGGCTGGCATATGTCACTGCAAAGATGTTCCCAATAGTCTTTGAATGATCATGGTAACTGGGGAAAGTCCCTGAGACTGAAGGAAAGCAAATGCCACTCCTATGTTCAGGAAGGGCAAGAAGGAACACCCAGGGAACTAACTGCTGTTCAGCCTCACCCTGATGACTGGGAAGGTGACTGAGCAGCTAATCCTGGGAACTATTTCCAGGCATATGAAGGACAATAAAATCATCAGGAATAGTCAGTACGGATTCACCAAGTAGAAGTTATGCTTGACCAACTTGATAACCTTCGATGGTGAGGTGACTTGCCTGGTAGATGACAAGAGAACACTGGATATTGTCTACTTGGATGACAGGTAAGGCTTTCACCACTGTCTCCTGTAAGATCCTCACAGAGAAGCTGTTGATGTGAGCTTGATGAACAGATAGTGAAGTAGACTGAAAACTAGCTGAGCAGCCAGGTTCAGAGGCCCAAAAGGTGGCACCAAGTTTTGATGAAGGCCAGTAATTAGCTGTGCACCCCAAGGGTGAACACTGGGCCCAGTGCTGTTCAACATCTCCATTATTGATCTGGATGATGAGGCAGAGCATTCCCTCAGCAAGTTTGTAGATGACACAGAACAGGGAGGGGGGGCTGATATGATAGAGGGGTGTGCTGTCATTCAAAGAGAGCTCAACAGGCTGGAGAAATGGGCTGACAAGAACCTCATGAAGTTCAACAAAAGGAAATACACAGTCCTGAACTTGGAGAAGAAAAAAAACATGCACCAGTATATATTGTGGGACACCCAGCTGGTAAGAAGCTTTGCAGAAAAAGAACTGGGCGTCCTGGTGGCCATCAAGTTGAACATGCACCAGCAATGTGCTCTTGTAGCAAAGAAGGCTAATGATGTCCTGGGCAGTATTAAAAGGAATGTTGCCAGCAGGTCAAGGGAGATGACCCTTCACGTCTACTCAGCACTGGTGAGGCCACACCTGGAATATTGTGTCCAGTTCAAGAACAACGTGGACAAATGGAAGAGTCCAGCAGAGGGCCATGAAAATGATTAAGGGATCAGAGCATCTTGCCTAAGAGAAAAGGCTGAGAAAGCTGGAACTGTTTAGCTTAGAGAATAGAAGACTCAAGGGGGATCCCACTAATGCATACAAATTCCTGAAGGGAGGTTGTAAAGAAGATAGAGACAGGCTCTTCTCAGCGGTGTCCAGTGATGTGACAGGGCAGGAAGCAACTGGCACAAATTGAAACACAAGTGTTTTCTGAACATCAAGATACACTTTTCCACTACGAAGGTGCCAGAGCACCAGAGCAGGGTGCTCAGAGAGTGGAGTCTCCCACCATACAGATATTTAAAAGCTGCCTGAACACAGTCCTGAGCAACCTGCTCTAAGTGGCTGTGCTTAAGCAGGGGGTTGGACCAGATGACCTCCAGAGGTCCCTTCCCACCTCAAACATTCTCTGATCCTATAGCAGTAAATCTACCTTTTAACTGTTTATTCAATGCAATTATTTCAAAACTTTCCCTTCAGCAAGAAGAAATAAGTAGACAATTTACCTGCAGAGAGCCTATTTGACTTTCTGTGTTCTCAGCCTACTACTAGTACAAAAAATACAACATGTAAAAATGTTGTGAAGTCCTTATTTTTTCAGTTAGAAAGTATAGTGAAAGTGAAGACAAGATCATTCTTTCTGTCCAACAGCACATGTTGTGTAATGTTTGTCATTTCAAACCAGTTTGGAAATCTGTTCAGTGAAGATCAGTTTCAAATCCAGCTATTTCAGCTGCAAGTGAAATGTTATCTTAGTGTTGTTTTTGGAGAATAAATTCTTAGTAGACAGTTCCAGAGACACTGCAAAAGAAAAAGGAATTGCTAATTAAATAATTAATCCAAATAAAGGAATCTAAACAATTCCAATACATAGAATATTGGATAGAATGCACAGAATATTGGATAGAATGCACAGAATACATAGATAGAGATAAAATACAGATGAAGATAAAATACAAGCTAGAGTCAAACAGGCAGATTTAGAAGATTTCATCTTAAATAGATACACAGATTTAATCATTAGAAGATATCATCTTAAAAGAGGTTGGGAATGGAAGATGTCAGCTGCCACCTCTACTGTCCTTGTTAGAAAGAGCACTCACAGGACTTCCTCACAACACTGATACAAGCAAAGACTTGCCTGACCTGTCCTGAGCACAGAGGAAAGGTAGACATGAGTATGACAGAAATAGCAGGTTAATTGTCCTGCTCCAAACTGAAGTGATTAGATGTAGGACTGATCAATGGGGACCCCTGAAGAGCACCAATCACAGGATTTAATACTCCTTTTATTTGCCCCCTATTGTCCTTCCAAGCTCTTTTCTTTTGCTATCTTTATCTTTCCAGATAAACAACCCAACCCCAATTACTTTTTCTGCATAGTACTAGGTTCTGCTACATTCATGTCCAACTTTGTTTATTTCTGACAACTCTCAGTCTAAAATAGTATCACTGATCAGGTTTTCTGAGTGCTGTTGTCCCTGCAAGGCTGTATAACTGCAAAGGGTCCCAAGACTTCCCATCAGTTTTCTGCCAAGTCTGTCACAATTCCTCCTCAGCCAGTTTAGAAATTCAGCAGTTCCTCATGGCACTATTTGTAACTTTTGTCAGCTTCTCACAGGTATCTGTCACATATAGAGATATTTCATGCCAGCAGCTTCTTATATCTGTTCAATTAGCTTAACCTCAGATGAGACTAATCAGCAACCTCATCATCTCTGCCTGCAGCCGCAACACATCTTCAGTTTTAAGACTGAAGTTTGCGAGAAACAACAGTGGAGTAGGGTTGGTTTTGGCTTAAGCAGATAGAGAAGAGGTTGTTAGAAAATGTGCAAGTCTTTGTTACACTAGCATTTCAGAGTGCTTCTCAATTCTTTGGCAGAAAGTGCACTTCCCTGTAAGAAGTCACACAGACTAAGAAAAAAAAAAAAAACAACTTTTATTTTTATTACTGATTCTTCTTATATTAAAGACACATGGCGTATCAGATATTATAACAATTTACTAAGCAAACTAGAACTTCTGTGAGGTAGAAACCTTGGTGTTCTACTTTGCAAGGGTTCCACTTTAAATGCATAAAGAAGGTGCCACAAGTTCCTAGATCTTAGCTTTCTCTGTATAATTCTGGTTGCAGTATTAATGGAATATTTTCGAGAACACCACCAAGTCAGTATACAGCTGTCCCTATAATCCAACACAAGGTCTCACAGCTCTTGACAAAATAGAATTTAAATGCTGTTAAACGCATTCCAGGTAATCAGCTCATGTCCACTCATACTGGTTAAAATGACAATCCTATTTTATGAATTCTGATAAAGTAGTCCCAGCTCTAATACTCTTCATTTGCACAAATACAAAACCACCTTGGTGTTAGCAATCTGTATTTCCTGATAACGACTGCATATTCTTTCTTCAATGATGTTCCCAGAAAAGCACAAAACTAAAGTTGATATCTGCTCATCCTAAAGCTGTACAAACAAACAAACAAAAAAATTAGCTTTTTCTTTTTCCTTACAAAAAAGGCAGTTGTCTTCAGTTTGATTCTTCCTATAGAAGGACTGAAGAAATAAGCCTAGTAAACATTGGAAAACAAAAACAACCCCCCCCACAAATGCATTTGTGTGTGTGTGCGCAAAAGTTTAATTTCCAGAGTAGCTGTGAAATTATATTAAAAAAGGACCTTTCTTCCGAGTTCAGTATTTCTCTTTTAGCAAGCACACAAAGGTTGAAGTACAGAAAAGAAATGATGATAATGTACAATTGGACCAGTCTAAAAGCACGGCATTTGTACAGTTTTCTGTGAACTACAAGACTGTGTTTAGACACTGCTATTTTAAACATGCTCTATAGACTTCTATTCTAAGCATAAACTTAACCTAGATTTTAAAAACCATTAATTGTATTAACAAAAGGCAGAAAGCCAGTCTAAAGGTACAAATCTCTGTATGGATGCAGACCAAAACAGACCAAAAGGCAGTTAAAGAACATAAATGAAGAACAGCACTTGGTACATGATAAAAACAACATTGAGCTGATTAGCAATTTCATTTTACCTTCTCAGCACCAGGAGTTTTTAATCTCAAAATAAAAATAATAAACAAAGAACTCTTATGTAGTTATGTATACATAAACAACATTCAGAACTGCAAATATTTTAAACCTGCACATTTGTTTTGGTTATCTCAATTATTATTACTTTTTCTCAGCTATATTGTTTCACATAGAGAAATCTACTACAAAAAAATTGTGATGATATACACATGGTTTTATTTGCATTAGATGAAAATACAACTCTTGGAGGAGATTTTGAGAAGATATTATGATGTATAGCTCGTAATTCAACACATTTGCTAATTTATTTCATTTTACCAAAGGCGTTTTATTTAGATTTGTGCAAAACAATCATACAAATAAATGATCTCCTATGGAAAGCAAAAGTATGTCAACTTATTACAAGTTATTAAAAATCTTTTCCATCTCATTCTTTCCTGCATTATGTAGGAAACACAGTGAACACAGGAATATCAGTGAACACTAAGAAGTACCCAGGCTATGTCTGTAAATGTAATCAGGGATGCCATTTGAGCTCACGAATTTCTTGGGCATAAGAAATTCCAGTGGATAATCGAACCTACAGTCAGCCATTGGACCACTCCATCCTTGACTTCAGCTGTGCACAGCAACTTAAGAAGAAATGCAAGGATGATTAGGATAGCCTAATTGGAAAATGAACGGTTTAAAAAGGGCAGCAGAGATGGTTACGGGTCAGTAGTCTCATATGCCTGTTTTCAATATAGTTGCATTTACTAGCAAACGCGAACAGAATGATTAGTTAGGTAAATGGCAAGGTTTGAAAAACATCACCCCAGGGAGAAATAAAACCCATGAATGGCTACAGGAATCAACTCAATAGCAAGAAAAAATACATTCAGTGAAACTATCAGCTCTATTTTGATCTATACTAATTTTATAGTATCTGTGAATTTAACATACTCTGGTGACTGAAAAATGTTGTTTTCTGTGTGTGTTTTGATTTATTTTTTTTAATCAACATTACATCACACTACTATTATGTATAACATTATTTCAGTACCACAGATGAAGGAGAGGGAAAGGGCATTTGGTAATTACTCACATAATCATAACAACTAGGGATAGACTAACCAATCAATTCCTTCTTTATTTTCTCTTTTATCCCCCCAAACCAATATTGTAATGTCTTTTAAGGATAAAAAACATTGTTTAAATTTGTCATTTGATAAATGAGCTGCCAACCCTTTTATTATTAAAGGATCTTCAGTGTCTCAGTTTAAGTTCTATTCAGCCTCTCCCTATTTCCCTTCCTTCCTGTAAGCAATGTTCTTTTCAGAAGTGAAGGGGATTTACTCTCTTCCTCTATCAGAAATCATACATACAGTTATGAATTAACTTCAGCAGACAGATTAGGGCGCTATGTTATCTCATAAGTCATTCGGAGCCTGGTGATGATTTGAATGAAGATAAATTTTATTTCTCTTGCTAATAATCCATCAGAGCCATAAACAGATTTAATATTGCTCCTGGATTTATTTATTTTTATTCACAAAGGAACTTGATGAAGAATAAAACAGAAACAAATAAAACCTAGACAACAACTTTTGTGATTGCTCTCAGGATGTCTCAACAAATGCCTTTGCATCTCTGTATTTGGCTTAATGAAATGCTTGCAATTATAATCATCCAACAACACTTCTGATTCCAGTAGTATTGACTAGTAGAAAAACAGTGCCAGCTAGTTATTCTGTACTTACATAATTATCATCTCTGGCAAAATCAAGAGAAGGTTAGGATCTTTCTTTTTCCAGCTAGAAAATATGACTTGATTTTTCCATATTCCATTCTCTCTTTCTTTTTCCTTGTCTTTTCCACTTCACTTACATATAGCTTCCATGTCAGTCTGCTCACCCTTACTTTCAAGCATTTTCAAATATCTTTCTAATCGATATATACATATTTGAATCTTTCTTTTCACTTTTTGTGTGGTTTTAGTGTTATAAAAACAATCTTAAGAGAAGTGTTGCAATTTAAGACCTCTGTAACAGAACTGTTGCTATTTACAAACAAGTGAGAGCTGTTTCTGTCTTCTAACGCCTGATTTTAATAAATAAAAATAAAATAACCTTTATATATTCTATTTTAAGATACTATGTAAAATATAGTAACATGAAGTTATTGCTTTTTTCCACAAAGTGAACAGTTCCTTATGCAGGTAATATTTCTATGAACAGATTAAGTTGGTTGCTGAACATTAATAAACAATCTAGTAATTCTTCAGGGATTGTACAGCAGTATTACCTACTAAAAGGAGCTGTTTACTTTTGGCATATGAACTTAAGTAACTAATCAAAAATTACTGTACTGCATTTCGCTAGCAACTCCACCCTCTAAGGAATACTCAATTACTTTGTTTGCAATACCATGTTTCTTAAAAAGAGGATTGGTATCTTTATAAAATATCAACTCATTCTTCACTGACAGCCTTGAACAGAAGAGACAACTGTGGGTAAAAAACCTACCATATCAGGATTTTGGTTCATAACAAAGCAAAAAGTACAGATATGTATTACATGTTTTAACACAACATTTGAGGGAAAGATATTTCTAATTCTTTTTTTTATTATTATTATTATTTTTATCCTAAGTTGAATCTCTACCTAGAACTGTAAATGTATGCTGAGGCTGTTGGTGCAAAGCACCTGTCCCAGTGTGCTTCCAGCCCTGAGTGCTTAAAGGCAGTCTAGGGGAACACTGGTCCCCAGAAGCGTCACCTCATGCAGCCCGGGCTGAACCTGAGGTACCTGCGGTGTGCTCTTAAGGAAGAGCAGGACACCAGCCCATCACCAGGGCTGCCACTCCCAGACCTCAGGCTCAGAAAAAAAGGTAAATTTGTACCAAACGACTCCTGGGCACTGACTTGCTGTTGCAGGGGTAGGCTCGCACTATTTGGCCTATTTCAGAATGATCTCAGCTGTTCATCCATAACTAACATTTATTAGGTCATATATATGTATTTTTAAATATGCTTTGACATGTGCTATACATAATTATTCTTTCTGTATCAGAAAGCAATTAATCTGACAAATTGAGAAGAGAGAGCATTCCTTCACTGATTAATATATATATACAAGTGTTCTATGACTAATGTTCTATGTACATTACTAATATGCAAAAACGAAAACAGTTTTGCAGCTGGAAAGTTCAGCTCTTCCTTTTACTTTAGCATTTTTTTTAAAATATGAAAAATTCTAGATGCTACTTCCTTATGCCTAAGATTTTTCAAAATGTCACAGGGAAATGTAGGTATGTGCTACCTAATCCATCCTGTTAGAATCAGAAAAAATACAACTTTGCAGAAAATTATAAAAAATCAGATTGAACACATAGCAACTAAGCAGTACTGCTGTGTTGGTGGGATAGGAGAATAAAATAAAAGATAAAGATTTGACTTGAAAATTCAGGCAGAAATAAAATACAAATTTTCAAATCTGAAAAAGTGTTCAATTACTTATAAACTGTTATTATAAAATTAATTTTTATATAGCATATTTTTGAATAATCTTTATAAAAGTTTTCCTACTTTTTTGTTTAAGTCAGAAAATTTGTGTTGCAAAATCTAAACTTTGTTCTGTTTGTGACTTTAATGGATTACCTCCAACACTGGAAAAAAAAAAAAAAAAAAAAAGAAAAACATAAAACAAAAAGTTTTTGCACTAGTTAATTCCTGGAATCTGTTCACAAGATAAAAAATGTAATTGAGAAAGTATGCCAAATTATGCCTGATTGCACTTCTGATTTGCTTTAGACTTCTGCATACTATTTTATCTACCATTACACCAAGTCTTGAAAGTAACAATTACAATCAGCATGAAATTAAGAAATGTAACCATCAAGCCAGTTCCCAACCATCTAATTTTGCTCAGGTAAAACACTTTTTCAGTTCTCTTAGTAAATTTGGACAAACGATGTCACCACACCTGGTCCAGATTAAAGTACATTACGGAAGTACTACCCCGCTAATTAAATTTCATAAGATTGTCTTAGCTCAGAACCACAAGGAAGAGATGAACCAGCATCCTCCTAGTCATTCGAAGAACAGGAAGATTTTCTTTACGTGGAAGGTGATCACAATCCCTCACAACTATGAAGGCAGCTAACACAGCTAGCGTACAAACCTAGCGTACTTCTAAATAACAGGTTATAAGCAACGTAAACACTTGCAGGCACAAAGCATTAGCAATGACGAGGAGATACAGCAGAAAATAGCCTGCTTCTAGCCACTACTGGTTGTCAGGAGAATCACTTCCACCATTTTGTTATGGCACAGACTACAGTATACATTCCACGTATTCTTGGAAATTAGTAACAGTTGCATTATTTATTACTGTGTCTTTCCTCACTGTGATAAGTTGAGAATTATTTGCTGATATGGTTAGATATTTGGAAAACAAACAAACAAACAGAAAAACCACACACACACGCACACACACACACACACACACACACACACAAACTAAACCCTATAACTCCCAAGGTCTTCATAATCATTCTTAACCACCATCATTAGAGGCCTTTCAGAATAGGTTGGGCATGTGCAGATGTATGCATGTAAGTCAGGAACAACGGGATCGTGTGAGGAAGAGTTTTAATAGACCACTTTTTGGGGGTCCTTTCTATCTTTTTTTTTTTTTTTTTTTTTTTTTTGCTTTGATAGCTTTA
Organism: Anas acuta; assembly: GCF_963932015.1. Classification (NCBI taxonomy): domain Eukaryota; kingdom Metazoa; phylum Chordata; class Aves; order Anseriformes; family Anatidae; genus Anas; species Anas acuta. The sequence goes on from NC_088979.1 coordinate 100,160,962, forward strand.
CATTTTTTCAAAAGTATTCCAATAAATTAGCAGTACAGAAGACATATCAACTATGAAAACTAAGTATTCACAAAAAAGATAAGATGGGTCTTAGGATACAAACTTAAACTAATTGAAATATTCAACCAAGTAGTTTAAAATGTGTTTAAGCTACAAGGCAATAAGGTTCTTCTTCATATGAACTTCTCCACCCACCACAGTCTAGCCAGGTAATGACTACCCAGTGTATGACCCAGGTTTAGGAGGGTCTAAATTCTGCTGTGGTGATTCCAAAACCCTTTTTTTCACCATATTTTACGTTTCTTCGCCATGTTTTCTGAAGCTTGTAATTAGTGCTATTAGTGCTATTAATGCACTAATTACTGCATGAAACAGCAGAGTAGACTGCAAAGCAGTACTTTTGCTATGTGAAGCATAAATTCTTTTAAAGTGGGAAAAATGCCATACCTATTCAAGCAAGTTTCATTCAATAAAAGACTCACTGTTCAGACAATCATAAATATGACTTAGTATATTGAACCAATTATTTTAAAATTATAGTTTGGCCTTAGGCATATTCAGTTGATTAATGATCATTAAAAAAAAAAAAAAAAAAGCATGTTGATGTTGCTTTAGCAAAATACAGAGATCTGAGAAATGAAAGAAATTATGAACTCTAAAAAGTTTCATGAGCTCTTTCAGAGAATTAAAGCAACAGAAAGATACAGTAGAGGAATAGGAGAAATAAAAAAAGGAAGCAGGTGCAACTTTTCAATTGTAACAATTATCTTGATTGTCCCTTTTCAATAAACATTGAAGTTACTTCTCTAGTTTTCGTCCTTAAAAGCTTTATCTCCATTCTAAAACATACAATATAGAAACTGCTTAGTAATTCAGAAGCTGATAAAAGAACAATAATCCTATTTAGAGTATGCTGTATTTTCAAATGTCCACTAATATGTTCTAACCTGAAAAGACTTATTTTAGAAACGCTAATTTACTTTTAGTGGTTATTGATTCACTTTGTTTTATAAAAGAAAGGAATATTGGAAGTAAACCATGAACTGCCTAGATGCACATAACCTAAAACAGCTACAAATCAGAAGCTACTTTCAAATCTTAGTGGCAGAACTAGTAAACAGCATATACTAATTGAATTGCAAAATCTCCCCAAACTAATATAATGTGGATCTGGTAAGACAAGCAACATACATCCAAACTGTAAGCTTGCCTGTACAACAATAAGTATCGCAGACGGCTGCCTTTATAATCTAAAAATTGCACCCCCCAGAATGATGAAATAAAAGCAAACCAGAAGTCATAGTTGCAGAAGAACAGATGTTTTCAGAATGAAAGTACTTCAGAATTAATTGGAATGAAGTTTTATTTATGTAGCACTGAGGTTCACACCTTAGACACAAGCTATCTACTAATAAACCAGAGAAGTCAATGAGGATGGTTGATACCTAGCTGTAAATGCAATTTGAAAGTAATATAAACTACAAATGATTTTGCATTGTATTGGCATATACAAGTGAACAGGTTATCTTCTTTTTCCCCAAACTGCTGTTGTGTTCTAGAACAGATTCAATTTAATGGCTGTTCTAAAACACGCACCTACACCTGTACCACTTAGAACACTTTCTGTGCACGTACAACACCACAGTCTCAACTGAAGAGGATGGTAAGGTAAAACCTATCCAGTCTATATCCTGGGTTAAGTGAAGATTCCAATGTAAATCACCTTAAAAAAAAAAAAAAAAAAAAAAAGACTTAAGTGGTCTTATACTAAATTTTCTTAGGCACGGTTTTGGATCTGGTGTTGCATTTTATGTATGTATCTTTGGTTCATCAAAATGAAATTAGAATTGAGCAGAAAGAAGAGAAACTAGAAACTAGTGATTTTGAATGCTGTACACTTGCACAATTTTCTGAGGGAAGCATTTCATATATATATATATTTTAATTATTTTTTCCCTTCTACTAGCAGTTAATCTGTAGAGATTTACATTAGGAACAAACATGAAATCATACATGACCTACATCTGCACTCCTGACAGGTGTTGCTTCAATACAAGAGCACCTCTACCTAAAAGGACAGAAGTGGGAAGAAGTGGTTAAGGAATCAGCCGGTAACAACTTTTAACTCGCGGTGATGGGTTCTGGACCACACAGTATGTTTTGCTTGTGACTCTCCTGGAGCAGCCTGACTTCTCAACTGCTTTTATAGGATTTCTCCTGGAACTGTCAGACAGATATCAAATCTGCCACAATCTGTGCAAAACAGCTGCTCTTGAAAGTAACCTTGGATGCCTGATATAACCACTAGGGAAAACTCTCGATGGCTACAGGCCAAGGGCATGCTGTTTCTGTAGGACCTTCGCTATGACAGCCAACACTTGTGGAAGCACCATCTGTTCTGACATGACTTCTGTTTGTTTATTTACTGTTTGTTCTCCCCCACCTGAACATCTGATTGACCTGTGACACTACAATATGACTCTGAATTTGCAACCTATGCACCGCATACAATTGCAAATAATGCTATCTTCTAAGTGTTTTTTTTTATTATTTTTTTTTCTTTTCATTATCTAGCTTATAGTAAGGAATGGTACTTACAAATTAAATGGAAAACACATACCAAAAGACATTTACAATGTAGTACACAGGGATTTTTCATTGTGCAAATCCCATTAATGAAACTCACACAAACAAATCCCTGAGGCTGTTCCTCAAAAATTAATATTAAAGTATTTATTTATAACTTTTCATGTCCTTTTCAAAAGATTAACAATTACCAGACTTTAATGACATCTCTTTGGAGACTGTGGACATATAAATTGTATAAGCCTAAAATAACTGTTTGGCTGGAAGCCTGGTTAAACCACAATTCTGTGGAAGAAAGCTAATCTTTTAGATGAAATGTGAGTTTTTTCATGCTACAGTTAAAACCATTGTGCAACTAAAGCTGTACTTTAAAGTTAGTCATTTAATTACTAAAGTTAGTAATTAAAAGTAAAACAAAAACAAAGTTATTACCATTCAAACTAGCTGACACCCTTCCTATGGTGTCAGAAGAAAAATTATTTATTTATTTATTTAACAAATACTTGTAATAACCTTCATGAGAGCAGGGAAAAAGACATGCTATGGAGCTGACATTAATTTAGGTTTTATAGAAAGAACCTTTTTAAAAGGTACACATATACAATTACTGAAACCACTATAAGTACCTTGTTCTAAGACTTATGGTGTCAGAGCCAGTAAGGGAATAAAAAAAGATAGGAGAGGAAAAAAGAAAGTATATTCCAGAAATGGGTGAATTTGACAATTTTCCAAAGAGAATAAGTGGCAATGGCATTATCCAACAGATCATTAACTGCACAAGAAAAAAAAAAAAAAATCTAAAGGATTTGAACACTAACACTTGGCAGAACTCCTACTGAAAACAATCTTTTGTTTTCTTTTTTCTAGGAAAAAAAAAAAAAAAAAACAATTATTCTCTCATGTCCAGTGGTTTCTGGTAGTTAAAATTATTTCACCACACTAACAAGAAAATCTATGACTCAAAATTGAATTCATGTCCAAAAAAAAAAAAAGAATTGCAGGGAAATATCTTTATCATTGTTCTTCAGTATTCCAGGAACAGTCAATTTAAGGCTGTTCTTGTGTGAGAATTCTATGATTTTTTTTTTAATTATTTTTTTCAAGTTTCAACGTACCACCATCCCAACAAGACATTCTTATTTTCAAGAAGTCTTTTACTTTTGTGACAATTTCTGCTGGGTTTTGATTGAGATGGAGTTAGTTTTATTGTAGCTTGTGTGGTGATATGTTTTTGACTTCTGATTAAAAGAGTGCTGATAACACACCAACGTTTCAGCTGTTCCTGAGCATTGATTATACAGAGTTTCTGTGTAATCTTGTCTGTTTCTCAAACTTTTCTGCTAGCAAGCAGGCTGAAGGATGCATAAGACTTTGGGAGAGGACACAGGGGATAAGTGACCCCCGACCTCTTTGCCTTGCCTTGCTTAAACCGTCTGTATCAAAACCTACAAGGTTTTCCAACCTTCCCCAATTCTGATGGGGGAAAGAAAGAGGACTGGAGCATAGCTGTCTACCAGGGTTAACCCACAACACATTTTTTCTAATAAAAATGTGCTTGTGATGCCATAGTAAGATACGTAAATCATAGAAAATTTTCTGTATGACATTTTCTAATAAAACACTGTATTTTAAGATATGCAAGCTATATTATAGTAACAGAACTATAACAGATTTTATATTCAAAATATGTTTAGGAAGAATTTCTATCTTCTTCAAATTGAACATCATAAAATATCTATAAGAAGTCGTTGCACACAGGTTGATACTGGACTGGATATACACAGAGTTAGGAAGGAGGAATTAGCAAGAAGCACCACAATCAACATAAAAATTCTACACTGGTGAAAAAAACGTCCAAATTCTACCCACCTTTAAGTAAGCTATGAATCCATTCTGAGGTATAGGTTTTTACCTAACCACCCAGCTGTTACGAGATTGCTCTCGAGAACAGCTTTGAGTTTAAATCACCGTTCAGTTCCTCACACAGTTCATTCACAGGGCAATGACAAGGTAATGGTCAAGATAAAAACTGGCAGTATTTTTCTTGTTGTTTCTATTACTACCCAGAGATGCAAACTGCTTTACCAAATTGTTCTCTAGTGGTCAGCCAGAATTTTTGGGGTTGGGGCTATTGAGAAGTAAAGGAGGAAAAGGAAGATGAAAATTAGAGGTGATGAGAAAAAAAAAAAAAAAAGACAAAAAGTTAAACATTTACAAATACGTCCATTTCCAAGAGTAACACATTTATTCAATGTTAGCAAACAGCCTAGCATATTAAAGAAGAACCTGTCTCATATTTTAAGTACTGTATAAAAATTTGGGGGAAACAAAAAATCTTAGTAGACAAAGACAATAATGGCATTAACTACTTTCATCCTTCCTGTAGAACTGTATCTTCTTTTCCTATGTCAAGTAACACAAGCAAGTTCACAAAATAATTCTAATCCTGCTTGTATACGTAATACAATAATATATGAATTTTATCATTATATCACTTCAATCACCAGCTGAATCTCAATATACTGGTTTTATTAAGTTGTTAGACCTCCTAAAACTCTAAGCAACAATGAGCAAGGAATGAAAAAAACAGGGAAAATGCAAATAAATTTCAGATAACTAAGGGCAATATTACTTTAGGGTGGGATTTCATGCAGAAATATTAAAAAATTACTAAAACATGTAAGTTTCTTTGTTTGTTTCCTTTGTTATGATGCAATGGTGCAGGATCTTAAGAGATATAAAATTGATACTTACCAGAAGATAAGTAATATGGGAAATATAAACGGGGAAGCTACAGTGGAGGGAGTTTTAGAGCAATTTTAAAGATGTAAAGTTTACTTTGTGAATATATTCTCCTTTAATAATAGCAATTGCATTTAATGAATCCTGCATTTTTATTCCTTTAAATTTTTCACTGACTTTTGACCTTTGACAAAGTGCAGGCCTGAGCATTCAGTATTGAAATGCATGCAGCTGAGTGTGGAATGAAAGTGAGTTCTGTAAATGTACATGTAGAAAGCATGTAAATAAATGTATTTTTTGTATACTAAATGTCATAGTTCAGTTACACAGTTACATCTGCAAATAAAATGGTGAAGGAGAACCCCAAAGAAAAAAAAAACAAAAACACCTTTTCAGGGATGGGACTTTTTTGTTTTGAAAGCATCTCATCTCAGAATTCCATTTATCTTTAGGTTTTCTGTCATAAAAAATATCCATATTAGGTTAATTTTTCATGTTCTGGACAGTATTTTTCTGAATGTGTAACAAACCATATAAGAATTCAGTAACTCTGTTCAGAAATAGCCACAAACATACTGTACTTATATTATTTCAGTCTGGTCTTCTCTATCTTTTCCTGCTTATCCTTCCCCTCTCTCCTTGCTTCCTTGTCTAATCTAAATTGTCAGCTCCAGAACCATTTCTGGTTTTCAGTCCAGAAATACAGACAGGAAGCAAATCAAAAGCAGTGTTACTGTTGTTTTTTCTTCATATCTGAAACAGCTCTTACACTCAACTATAAAAGACCTCTTAGCTTGAGTACTAGTACTAATACTACTGAACCAAAAGTAGCTTCTGCTTTCTTTGGTAAAAGATGGATTTCTTCCACCTACGATGCAACATCTTCTATTTTACACTGTTGCAGAACAGTATGCCATTCTACTTCCCTAACACATGCAACAGAGTATTGAGACAGTTAGTCATCCACTGCTTTTCCAGACTGAAAAAAATAAACAAATCCAATTCTGGCTGGGTATTAATAAAATTGTCTTTTTCCTTGACTACAGTGGCATACTCACTAGAATTTAGATTGTATCTTTTTCCTTCAGACACTAATGACCCATTTACTGAATGGGTTTATACTTACTTTTTGCCACTGACCAACCTGGGGCCAGTACTTCCAAGTCCACAGTAAGTTTGCATTCCAGTTACTCATATGTCAAGTTACATGTCAAAATTTATAATTCTACTGATTTTGGACATTTATTAGAAATATAAAATAGATAAACTAAACTGGAAAGGAAACCACCACTGACCACCATCTGCAAACCTAGCCAATCATTCATCTTTTTTTTGACTTCAAACCAGCATTCTCCAAGCTAGCTGTAAAACTGGAACCAGGAAAGCGTTCCTCAGAGGGACTTATAGCTCGATCTCTGCCTCCTAAAGACTTGATTATACTATTTTGGAACCAAAGTTGGTATCTCTGCAGGGCACCATACTGAACCCTGTAGATATATCAGCTCCCTGGAGGGAGCTCAGGAATCACCAATACATCAGTGCATAGAATCATGTGGACAAGTCCCAAATTTTAATAAGTATAAACAGCAGGTAACCTAATTAGGGATATCTATACTCAGAAGAGAAGACAGCATGCATACATCACTGAAAGCATGCCTAAAGAGCCTGCAGTACCCAAGCAGATAAGAAATAATTTGCTATTGGCCAGGGTAATTATACCTTCAGTTAACCCTTCAAAAACACACACACAAAAAAAAATTGTGTAATGACTTTATGTAAAGGCTTAGCAGTTGTTTGTGAAATAATAAGTGACACATAGAAAGACTATCAACTTAAATAAAGAAGTTAATGTGCTGGGCCAGTTACGGTAACTGAGTAGATTCAAGTCCAACTTTTTATTTTCTTTCCATTTTCTTCCATTATCATCCCTTCAGTGTTTTTGTAATTAAGACAAACCCTTACTGGAAAAGCAATATATACTAAAATTATGCAGGTTTTCCTTACCTCTTTAAAGAATGCATGTTTATGTAGGCATGCTATAATGAATTGCCTGAAACACAGGTACTTTGATTATCTCCTATTTTAGAAAGTATTCCATTGAACTGGTCCTTGCAAGTATTCTTTTCCCATTTATCCTGCCAGTACATGTTAAACTCAAAAGGTTCTTTTGTATCTCCAATTTATTGCCAAAGAGTAGCAAGAAAATTCTTCATTGGCAGAAAATAACAGCACAAGAAAACACTAACACTAACCAACATTGCACAGGAGTCGAGTCAACTGTATATATCAGGCTGTATCAGAATATTGGCAGGTTTTAAAAGGAAGCAAAGATTGAAGGGAAGGATATGATTGTGGCTTCGTAAATTTTGAAATAATCCTTTTTTATACAAAAGTAACAGCTTTGAAAGACGCACAAAAACTCTGGCTGAAAAATGGATGGATAAGAAATAATCTCCTATCTGGAAAAACAAAGCTGGGGAAGAATTCAATGGGATACAGCCCTAGTAAGAAGAGAGGTCCAAGAGATTCCTCAGATGAGAAACCTGAGAGGAAAATAGTGACATGGCTTTAGAGTGTAGGGATGAAGTCAAAGTCCACCTGCAATTGCATCTGGCAAGAGATGTGAAGACCAAACAAAAACAAAAACAAAAACACAGAAAGGGCATTTAAAGGGCATTTACAGATACGTGAGCAGCCAAAAAAAAAAAAAAAAAAAAAGAAAAAAGAAGGAAAAGACCATGGGAAATGTGGGCCCACTGCTGAATCGGGTAGGGGACCTGGTGATGAAGGACATGAAAAGTCCAAAAGTCCAAGGCCTTGCTACAAGGCCAAGACTTCTTTGCCTTGTAAGATTTGTGCCCAGGAATTCAAGGTCCCTGACACACGAGTGCAAGGAAGACCTACCACAGGTTGAAGATAGGGGACAGGTTAAAGAACATTTGAACAGACTGGACATAAACGAGGTCCACAGACATACACAGGACCTTATGGTGTGTCAGGATGCTCCGACAAGTGCTGAAGGAGCTGGCCAGTGTCACTGAGAGAACGCACTTGATTACCTTGGAAGGTCTTTGGTAATAAAGAGAGGTGAGCTTGAGAACTGGAAGAAAGCAAAAGTCACCTTTATCTCCAAGAAGAGCCAGGATGACCATACTGGAAAATACAGGCCAGTCAGCTTCATCTCAACCCCTGAGAAGATGATTGGGAAAGTAATCCTGGCACCTATTTCCAAAAATGAAGGATGAGAAGTCAGCCCAGATTAATGAAAATAAATTAATTACACTTAAACATTCTGAACATTTTGAACACTTAATATCCTCAGATAGACTGATGGGATAAATAACTGGACAGTGAGGTCGATGGAAAATTGGCTGAGCTGCTGGGCTCAGGGTATCATCTGGCACAAAGTCTATCCACTCCCTAGAAGGTACCCACAAGATCAATAGCAAGGCCAATACTGCTTGGCATCTTCATTAATGACCTAGATGATGGGACAGAGTGCGCCGTCAGCAAGTCCACGTGAAAAAAAAAATAAATGGAGAGGAGTTGTTGACATGCCACAAGGCTGCACTGCTAATCAAAGGGACCTTGACAGACTGGAGAAATGATCCAACAGGAATCTCAGCATGTTCAACACAGGGAAATGCCATGTCTTGCCCTTGAGGAGGTGTAACTCAATCTACCAGTAGAGTCAGGTCAGGTGGCTGGAAAGCAGCTTCTCGGGCCTTGCACAACAGCTCTGCAGAGAAAGCATTGTGCTGGACACTCCATCAACCATGAATCACCAAAGTACCTTTGCAAGAAAGAAGACCAACACACTCCTGGGCTGCGTGGAGAGTTGCCAGCAGGTAAAGGGACATGATTCTTCCCCTCTACTCAGCCCAAGTAAAATATATCTGAGTCTAGTGCTGTGCTCCATGTTTAAAAAATAAACAATCAGAAACATTGGAGTAAGTCCAGCAAAGGACCATAAAGATGATTAAGGGCCTTGAGCATCTGTCATAAGAGGAGAAGCTGACAGAGCCAGGACACTTCAGCATAGAGCAGCTCAGGGGGGTATTGTCAATCTACATAAATATCTGATGGGAAGGCTTGAACAAGATGGAGACAAACTTTTCTCATTGAGAAAGATGACAAAAATAGAGGCAAAGGGGACAAACACAGGACATTCCTCTTAAACATAAGAAACTAGTCTTTAACTGTGCAAGTAGTTTAACTCTGGAACTGGTTGTCCAGAGAGGCTCCATTCTTCTAGATATTCAAAACCAAATCAATCCGGAATGTGCACAGATAACTGCATGTCTGAGCAGTCATTTAATTTTTGCTTTCCTTTTTATTCAAAAGATGGAAACCATATAAATAATATAATTTTATATTATTTATTGTATTTTATAAATACATTCTGGTGGTGAGGCACTACTACAGGTTGCCCAGGGAAGTTGTGGAGGCCCCATCTCTGGAGGTGTTCAAGACCAGGTTAGATGAGGCCCTGAGCAATCTGATATAGTGGGTGGCATCCTTGCCTATGTCAGGGAGGTTGGAACTAAGTGATCTTTGAGGTCCGTTCCAACCCAAGCCATTCTATGATTCAGTGATTTTTAGCAAACAAATTTGCCTACTTTATACTCCATTTGATACCAAAGCAAAATGTCTTTCAAACACTCCAAGCCTATTTTACATGCATTTTAATGGTTTTGAACATGCTTAAACTTCTAAATTTGTTTGGGTATACAACAAAAAAGCAAGTTTGAGACCATATGATGACACTGAACCAGTACAAGTCTATGGAGCCTGATGGCATGAATCCCAAGGTCCTGAAGGAATTGGCTGCTGGAGTTGCCAAGCTTCTCTCTGTCATAGTTGAAAAGCCTTTGCAGTCAGGTGAAGTTCCTGGAGAAAAAGAGAAACATCAATCCCATTTTTAAATAGGGTAGAAAGGAGGACCCGGGGAACTACAAACCAGTGAGCCTCACCTCTGCACCTGGCAAGATCATGGAACAGATCCTCCTGGAAGTAATAACAAGGCACATGCAAGACAAGGAGGTGATCTGAGACAGCCAGCACAGCTTCACCAAGGGCAAATAGTGCCTGACCAATCTGGTGGCCTTCTATGATGGAGTGACTGCATCAGTCAAAAAGGGAAGACTGACCAATGTCATCTACCTGGAATTCTGTAAGGCCTATAACATGGTCCTGCATGACATCCTTATCTTTAAATTGGAGAAACATGGATTTGATGGGTAGACTATTTGGTGGATAGCGAATTGGATGGATAATCACACACAGAGAGTTACAGTCAACAGCCCTATGTCCAGGTGGAGGCTGGTGACGAGTGGTGTCCCTCGGGGATCTGTCCTGGGACCCATACTGTTTAATATCTTTATCAACGACATAGACAGTGGCATCAAGTGCACCCTCAGCAAGTTTTCAGGTGAAACTAAGTTGAGCAGTACCGTTGATACAGAAGAATGAAGGAGTGTCACTCAAACGGATCTGGACAAGCTAGAAAAGTGGGCCTGTGTGAACTGAATGAGGTTCAACAAATCTAAGTGCAAGGTGCTGCACCTGGGCCGGGGCAATCCCACACATGAGTACAGACTGGGAGAAGAACTCATCTAGAGCAGCCCTGCACAGAAGGATTTGGGGGTTCTGGTAGACAAAAAGCATGACATGAGCAAGCAATGCACATTTGCAGCCCAGAAGGCCAACAGCATCCTGGGCTGCATCAACAGAGGAGTGGCCAGTAGGGAGAAGGAGGGGATTGTGTCCCTCTGCTTGGACATTGTGAGGCCCCACCTGGAGTACTGCATCCAGGTTATGGCCCCCTGCACAAGAAAGATGTGGACCTCTTAGAGTGGGTCCAGAGGAAGGCCATGAAGGTAATCAGAGGGCTAGAGCACCTCTCCTATGAAGACAGATTGAGAACGCTGTTCAACCTGGAGAAGAGGAGGCTCCAGGGAGACCTCTTTGTGGCCTTTAAGTATTTAAAGCTTGTAAAAAGATGGAGAATGACTTTTTACATAGACTGACAGCAACAGGACAAGGGGGAAGGCTTTTAAACCAGAAGAGGGGAGATTTAGATTAGATGTTAGGAGGAAATTCTTCACTCAGAGGGTGGTAAGGCACTGTCACAGAGAAGCTGTGGATACCCCATCCCCAGAGGTGCTCAAGGCCAGGCTGGATGAGGCCCTGGGCAACACGATCCAGTGGGTGGCATCCCTGCCCACAGCAAGAGGGTTGGAACTAGATGGTCTTTAACGTTTCTTAAGTTAAATTCTTATTGAACTGGGTACCTGTCAGATGCCTTTTTTCTTCCCTGCTAGAGGAAATGGCTTCTCTAATGGACCTTGAAAGATACAAATGTGCACAGGGGTAGCAGAAGATTAGTTGGGAAGAGTGAGGTAAAAATGCAGAACATTTGGATACTTGTTATTTATTACAACAAAAATCGAAAATTCTGAACAATAAATGTGTATTTTATACATGTATTATTTCAACGTCCTTGTAATAAAGGCAAATGCAAATAATATAATTTACATGCAGACTCCAACATCACCTTTTCATTCTCAAAAGGCCAAAATCCATCTTTCATGTGTAACTTGCGATCTCAGTTTTAATGAGGACTTTGACAATTGAGAAGAAAAGCATGTCAATTTCCATTTCAAATATACCTGAAGTCTGATTAGGAACCTGTAATATGAATTCTAAAGGCTATTTTTGTCGTTTCATATGGTTCCTTTGGTACACTATAAGTAGGGTATATTAGCAGTGTTCCTACATTCAAACAACATTATTAAAATTTGACACATACATTCTATTCTTGTGGAGAAGGGGATTAGCTACTTCTGAGCAGAATTTGACCTCTAAATTTTAGCTATAATTTTTTAGACAGTCTGATGCATCAGAGATCACTACATTTACATCCATGTTCCTATGTTTAATATTATATTTTCATTATTGTTATTTCTTTATTATTTCTATTTATGTATTAGTTTTATATATTATTTCTGTTGTTTTAATTTAATCTGTTTTCAGTGCTCCAGAAGAAAAAAAAAAAGTATTTACAAAATCACAAGCATATGAACTTTACCCTGCTGTTAAATACATTTAAGTGAGTATATTAAGAAAAAAAAGTTATCAGAAAGAAAGAAAAAGGAAACGTATGACACTTCTATAGTAGTATAGTACAGTCACTATTCAGTAATACAGTATGTGAAAAATGCAGCATGTGACAGCTAATAACATAATGAAAATATTACTTAACCACCATTATGATTTCCATAATTAACTGGCTACTTGCATGCCCTCTATTAATAACAGTGACCTCAAATTACACGGAAAACCAAGTATGAGTGATTTTGAAAATCAAGCCTCAAGTTATCAAGGAGGATGAAATAGGAAGGAAATAATTTAAAAATAAACAAAATGATCAAGTACATTAGTAGAGCTATAATATTATAGCTCCTCATCAAAATTTACCAGATTATTAAACCTAAAATTAGAGCTTTAAGTCTCATCTTTCAGAAACTCTTTAACCCAAGGGATAAAAGTCATGATATTCATTTTCCATTTTATCAGCTGTATATCTTTGCTTTCTTTCCATGTAATCATCTAGTGCTAAAATTTAGTAGTAGCTTATTTGTACATTTTTATTTGTATGCATTTTCCCCATGAATGTATTTCACTCTTTAAAAGCTTGTGTGCCAACAAGAGATCAAACCAGACCCTTCTGTTCGTTTTATAAGAACAAACAAACAAAAAAATGAACAAAATCCTTTGTCTCATTATTTTCTTGGTGTGTTTTTAGTCAGTTAGCTGGTGATGTCTTTCACTACAGTGCTTTGTAGAGTTCCAAGTCCACTGATGCTTACTTATGTTACTTGCTAGACAAACTGAATTACATTACTAAACACAACAGCGCTCACTTCCAAGAAAGAATTACAAAGAACCTATCTACCTCACATTATGTAAATTACAGTAAAGAACTATTGTTTATACAAGTTCACTTCGAATCATCACATACTTTTAAAAGCTCAAGTAAGTAGAAATTTAGCAGCATTTAATTATTTTAGACTTTTGACTGAGTTGAAAATGTGCCTTTTAAACACTCAAACCCATGAAGGTGTGTAGCACTCATTACTTTAGACATTAACCGTAAATGCCTCAACTGCTTGTTAACTGAGTCAGCAGTCCCCAAATGAGATACAGAGCACACCTCTGCATTAGTGCTATAAAAAAAAAAAAAAAAAAAAAAAAAAAAAAAAAGTACAGTTTTTATAGTAAGCATCATATAGTCAAAATGTAGGACATATTTCAAATGTTTTCTTCTGTGTGGCCTTTTTTTCCAGATATTTTGTAGCATTGAAACACTCTTTTTAAGCACAAACCCATTATTGAAATCTTTCCTAATGCCCTTTCAGCAAGATTTCTTGTATTGCTTTTACCGAACAGAGAGAATTCAAATTGTTTTCAGATCAGATAATGGCTTGGAAGGAAACACTTTAAGTGGCCAGAATTTAGCCTGTCTTGGCTTTGTAGCAATTACCGTAAGAATGACAGATGAAGACAAAAAAAAACAAACAAAAAACTACCAGTGTTTTTAAACCAGACAATTTGATTGCCTAGGTATTGATCACAATTCTTTTACTTAACACACAGAAGAGAGAAGATGCATATGTATGCTCTGATATATATTTTTCATAACATCTTAAATTTGATCTCCTACTCCTTGTGGGATAATTTGATATATTTTTAATTCTTTTGTTCTTTAATTACTAAACCAAAACACAACCTTAAAGTCATCTCTAAAGGAAGCATTTTATGCCAGAGACATTTTACCAGAATTACTATACGTGTTTTAGCATTCCTTACAGGAAGACAATACTCAAGAATCCTGCTGCAGGGATTACAGTTTGTAACAGCAGTGCATTAAGTTCCATGAAGAGTACAACAGACAGAAGTCAAAGACTCAGATGTGAGTGTACTTTCAGGAACCGGCCATAGGATCTTTTAACAGTTCATTGATAGTTGACTTCTGGCAGGTCAGGAACATTCAGACATTTACGAATACAAGACTGCAGTTAAAGGATTCAGCACATCACTCTCAGATTAATCACAGCACTGCAGGTACTTCTGCATTGGCTTTATCAAAAATTGTTGAAGAAACTTTTGTGCACTTTTGGACACTAGGTTCAAAGGTTAATTGTAGAAGCTGCCATCCCAACCTATAGTGCAGGCAAACTCATCTTTCATGCTAAACCTCACCATTTAACTACTGCAAATTCTTAGAGGTGCTGAATATTACCTGGCAATGTCAGACTTCTGACTACTACAGGGTCTGCTAGTTAACATAGCTAAGGGATATTACGTGAAACATTAGGTGGAGATTAACAGATTACAAAACACCTGACCGCACATGTTATTGGCTGTTAAATTCAAATGTTTCACACAAATAGTGATTAAATAGTGAGTAGACTAGAAAGGGAAAACATTTTTTGCTAATATCTATTTCACACAAACATCAAAACTTCAATATTACACCTATTGACATAATGTTTATGCACAGTTTGGGCACACTGATAGTTTTCATTTCTTTGTAGTTGAGGTCTGAAACCAGATCAGCAGACAGATAGATAATGAATGTAATACATATATATATATGAAAAAACGGCATGGGAAGATTAAAATCAGTATAATATACTGAGACACTACAGACAGCTACAGATCCTTCCCCTTGATGGTACTGTTGCAGGACTTGTCAGTTGACTTTGATTGTTTGCTTATGTTAATAGTGATTATGTTATAAGCTTTTCTTTCAAATACTGATGGTGCTTGGGTTGGTCACCATTCTGTTAATGACTGTATCACAGCAGAAAATAAGGACAAACAGAAATGAATCACCCACCGACCACTCTGCTGACAGCCAGACAGGAGGAGGGGGTAGAGGGAACTTTAGAACAACCAACCACATTTAACTCAACTTCGTCATCTTTGAAGCATACTACCAAATTTCCCCACACTTTTACAAGTATTCAACAGAAAAATTAATTTTAAATCGATGTGGCAAAAACCACTAACAAAAAGCTGGCCAAATGATGTGCAATAGAACTGGACTTTTCCAGAAATTTCTGTTAGCTAATGGTCTTGAAAAAATGGTACTGTAGTGCAATGAGAAAATGCTGAATCTTTTTGGTGATGTCTAGGAAAGTTTCAAAAGGTTGCACTACTCATCATTAGAGAGCTTTTAAGGAAAAATTACTGGAGGGTCATGAATTAACAAATACATGTGTGACTTTAAATCAGTTCAAATTAAGAAAGTAGAGCAGAGCACAAAAACATGAGATTCAGGTAACAGGAGTATTGCTATAGAGCCCAAGATGAGCATAGTCTCAGTTGCTGAATATGAACATTAATAAATAGATTAGATTCATCTCTGAATAATGTATCTTGCAGAAAATGTAATGGAAGTTACAGCAAGTTCAGTGGATTTCACGACTAATGCAAGCCAAATTTATACTATTTGGACCACCATTTTTTTTTCTCAATAGCTAGAGCTCATGCATTAATCAGGCTTCAAGGTGAATAAGATGAGCTTGGCAAGTTTAAACTACATTCAAGCTCATCTCTCTGAAGAAAAAAAATACATTTTATTTTCCTAGCAGCAACACAAAGGCTTTGCTATAGTATTGAAAATGAAAAAGCAAGGACTATAGTACTGGAATCATAGAATATCCTGAGGTGGAAGGGACCCACAAGGATCATTGAGTCCAACTCCTGGCTCCACACAGGACCACACAAAAATCAGACCAGTGCCACAACCACTGTCCTGGGGAGCCTGTTCTAGGCCCTAGCCACCCTCTGGGTGAAGAGCTTTTTCTTGGCATCCAGCCTGAACCTCCCCTGGAGCAGTGTCATACCATTGTACTGTCATACAGAATTGTACAGAATGTCATACAAAATAAGAAAGATTAGAAATATCTTAGGTGAAAGCAAACAAGCATGCTTAGTTCATTTACACGCACGAGTTTTCAGGCTTTGGCACTGCATCCATCTATAGCACATTTCCTCATTAAAGGTAAGTCAACAATTAAAGTGGGCCAGTATATCAGGTAAGCCTTACAGCATCATTACCTAATACGTGTTATTATAAGTCAGTTTATGTTATTATTGTAATATTTTATATTGTCATTTTAATGTCAGATATTTCTTACACAAGGTAGAATACCAGTACATTTCTCAAAGTTAAAACAATGATCCTTTGCATCAAAAATATTCAGAAAAAGGTAAACTGTGTCCATAAAAACAACAACAACAAAACTTTAAAATACTCTTTTACTATTAAAGTGTAAAGGTGAAAGAGAACCTTTTCTTCTGATTCAGAGATATGCAAACTTTCCACTAATCCACATTTAGTCTTAGAACAGATCAACTCAATGCTGCTGAGAAACTCAATTGCATTATATGTCTGATCTGAGCAGCTAACAAAGCCCTACAGGAGGAAGAGGTAACCAGAAATCAACAGAGCAAACCACAGATTTTACAGGCCACAACTAACTCTACACCCTGTTGTCAGAAACCTATCTATTTTTCAGCCTAGCCTCATTTGCTTAAGCTTTTGATTGAAAGACACTTAATCACTGATTTTCAAAACAGTTATTTGAAAACCACTTGGAAAACTTAACAGGTGAGAAGAAAACTTCTGAAAGAATGAACAAAACTTTTAATTATGAGGAATGTACATGGAAGAGGGTAGGAATAGCAAGTACAGGAAGAAAAGAAAAAAAACAACACACTTTCACTCATGGAAAAGACCATAATGATATTAGACAAATAAATACAGCTCAAAAACCAAAAGCATTTGAAAGTGAATGAAAATCACAAGGGAAAGTCCATAAACTTTTCTCACAGAGGAACTTGAACTCTGCCAACTGGTAAAGAAAGGGTGTTTTTCTTCCAAAAATATTTTTTAAAAGACTGTAAGTTCTATCTATTAAAATATTATATAGGAATATAAATCATTAGCAAATTCTAGGAAAAAAATAATAATCCTGTTTTTGTTATCTCAAAAAAAAAAAGGTCAAATAGAATTTTATATATTGAAAAAAACAAACCAACATCTGTAATTTAGAAAAGGAGTCTTAGAAACCTGAATTGGAGAAAAGGTTTACAGGTTGCTTAAGCAAGTGAAAGTACTTGCTGAAAATATTAACTTTTCTTTCATTCAGCGGAAAATTCTCTATACAGAAGAGAATTTCCTTTTTTAATTCTTCCCTATAATACTTCCTAATATTTTCAAAATAAAACAAAAAATAAAAATAAAAAAGAGGATTTCCTTTACCTTTCTTTTCCTATATGTGATATGTATGTGCCACTTGCTGTTTTTTTTTTTTTTTTTCAAACTTACTGTAATAGGTTTAGTAGCACTAGCTATTATACTAAACAACTCTACTTAGAATTTTTTTGTATTTACTGGTTTCTTTTTCAGTGTTCTTCAAGAAGAATTTACAAAGAATGACTGCCAGCATAAATGCCATTATTATTTTAAAGGAAAAACACACTTTCCTCAACGTACAAGATGACAGCTGCTGTTGAACTGGGACACAAGTTATTAATGATCTTAGAACAGTTATGACTAATCTATGCACAATCAAGGAGAATCTGGAACCATGCAGGAATATTCTCAGGCTCCTAAAGGTTGTTTTTTTAACACAGTTTTTTGTTTTGTGTATAAGAGTACACAATAATAGATGCTTCCAGGAAAAAACCTTTGTCAGGCCTACTGACGGGAAAGGAAAGCCTATCTGGTAACAGAATTTCTACCTAGGCAACTTTTCAAATGCATGTAGCCTTGAGATGAAAGTTAGTGATTATTTTGATTTTCTGTCTTTTTGTCTGAAAGTTGAGGAGGTTAAGAAAGACAGGATAGAGCTCTGAACTCTCTTTTCATTTTCCTGTTCTGTGTTCTCCCACAGCTTATTTACTTCTCATGCCAATCTAAGTCAAGGACAAGTTCTCAAAGAAAGGGCAAGCTGTGCATTAGTTCTGCAACCAAACCTGAAATACTCATTCTTTACTACACACAAACTAAACTGTTTATATAGAATGGCTGCATGGGAGTTGCCTATGAATGTAGAGAGAGTTAGAAATGTTTTCCTTTCACCCAAATTAAGTGCAAGAATATATATGTACACTATACACTGTTCTTACACAACAAACAGTAGAAATGTAAACACGTTATACATACTACATATCATGCATTCAGTATACTCATACACAACATACTTTGAAGTAAGTCTGAAGTACCTGGAAACAAAACAGATTTTTAAAAGAAATATTTAGTATTTAATATTTAAGACTACTTAATATTTGAGCTTTCTAACCTATTATAAAGCAATTTCCCCAAACTGTATGTTGTATAAGAGCAGTACTGTGCACTAGCTATGCTAAGAGATACAAGAAATAACTGCAAGAGTAAGTAAAAATATTAGAATGGTGTTAATAGATATTAATGGTCCAGAGAAAAGCCTATTAGAGCTCTATTGGGTTCACAGCAGGCTGTAACGCCTGATATCTGTGTGATGGAGTAGCTTTTTCCTAATCCCAGATATGGTTCAAGCTTAAATAATGTTACATCAGTCTTCTGTTGGCACTGGTCACTGGGCATAATGGGCGAGTATGAACAGGCATTCCCTGATTGCATCTCCGGCCCTGCAGCCTGAACCGTAGTCCAGCCTGGGGAGTACCAGAACTGGAAGTACTGGAAGGCAGTAGAATGGTGGGGTTGGTGGAGGATACCAAAATGGCCTTATCTGAACCGTGGCCAGGATGGAAAACTACTGACTAACAATCAATCATCTTGCAGTCCTATAAACAGTGGTCCTAAGCAAAGAGCCCCTTGAGCTCCCCAGAGACCGCAGTGGGCTGCACCCTTGATCTCCCTGAGCTGGAATGCCTCTCAGGGTACGCTGAGGGGAAGTGCACCTCAGGGCTGACTCCTCAAGGAAAAAGCTTGTCCACATACAAACACTGATGAGGGAGTAGGGTGAGTAATTCACTCTACAGAGCATTTTGGAAGCATGAGTGACTTGATTTAAAAACCTCCCAGGACTCTGCAGAAAGTCGGTGGTGAACCTTGCCATTCTCAAACCTCTAAGTCACTGTTCATACTGTAACAAATTCTGTTGAAATCGTGTTAAGTTGATGATTTAATGCTGATTGAGTGCCATTAAAACTCATGCAATCTAAGCTTGTTATTTACCATAACAGTATAAAATAAATCCTGAATTGCTGCTAAGTTGTGTAAAATCAATTCTGCAACAACTCTGTGCTGACATGGCTTCCCCTCGAGTAGTGTGTGCAGTTGTGGACACCACAGTATAAGGACATAAAACTATCAGAGTTCCCAAAGGAGGGCTACGAAGATGACAAATGATCTAGAGGGCAAGACATATGAGGAGTGGCTGAGGTCCCTTAGTTTTTTCAGCCCAAAGCAGAGGAGGCTGAGGGCAGGCCTCATAGTGGCATGCAGCTCCCCCACGAGGGGAGGGGAGTGGAGGGACAGCCGCTGAGCTCTGCTCTCTGGGGACAGCGACAGGACCTGAGATATTAGCAAAAAGTGCATCAGAGGAGGTTCAGTTTGTTTGTAAGTGATGTGAGCAAGTGTGAGGTGAGGCTAGGGGGATTGCTGTGATATAGCTGTGGGGCCTGTGACAGCACAGAGGACAAGTCACAATGGGAGGACTGTCATCAGGGCCAGCAGCAGGCAGGGCCACCACACTGTGGCCTGGGCTATCAGTGAGTGCAGCTCACACTTCCTGCAGGCCATGGCTTGGCTGATCTTCCTCGCCCTGTCTGTGCTGGGCATTATCCAGAAGCCACAGCTCACAGGTGATCACATGGATGTGGATGCACACTAGTGCATGCAGCAGTGTGCAGAGCAGCTGATTAAGGACATGGCTCAGCCGCTGCACGAGGTGGAGGAGAGGAGCCAGAGCAGAGCGGGGTGGCCCCAGGAGCTCTGCTCTTCACTGCCTTGCAGCAATGGCAGCTCTGGGCCTTTGCTGGGCTCCTTGTTCTGCTCTTTGGGCTCTGCTGGTGGCTCAGGAAAAGGAGCCATGAGCTGGGCAGCAGCAGCAAGCAGGGCAGATCCACACAAAAGAAGGAGAAGGATGGTGTAGAAGACAACACCAATACCAATGACACCTGGGACGTGGGCAGAGTTTAGTCTGATCACACCCAGTGGTGGCACCCTACATGGCTGACAAGTGCAAGGTGGTGGAGGAGCTGGTGGATGAACTTCTTGGTGCCTGCCGAGGGTTCTCCAGGAACACCTTCAAGCCATGGTTACAGCCAGCCATTGGCATGGGATGTCTCTATGAAGGCTGGAGTGCCTGGGAGGACAACATCCTCTATCACCTGCTTGTGTCCCTGAGGCCTCCCCCAAGGCATGCCTTCCACCCGGAGCTGGGCACCGCGGTGGAGATGCCAGCAAGGAACCCCAGCCTTCACATGGAGCTGGAGTGCTCCTGTGTGAGGGAGTGGCTGGTGGGGGTTATGTTGTACTTCCTCTACCACCCCAAGGACGAGCTGAGGAGAAAACAAGAGCCCAGCCTCCTACACACTCTCTGCACTGGCTCCTACCTAAATGTGGAGGAAACCACCTGCTGGTTCCAGACTTCTGTGAAGGCAGCCTGGGAGCTTCTGCTGCAGTCACACCACTGCCGCATGAGAGTGCTGCCCTCCCGCTGGCTTCTGCAGGCTCAGGCTGACCAGTGCCTCCAAGAGCACTCTCTCCATTGAAATGATACTAGGGGTGCAGCTAGATGACTCAGAAACCTTCCTAAGCATCAAGTAAGGTGCAGACAGCTTCACCAACAGCATGGTGCAGCCAAAGAGCAGATGCAGTTTGCTGGGTACACAGCAAGGCGTGCCTGGCACCACAGCTTCCACCTCAAATATCTGCAGATATAACAGCTGTTAGAACCCAGGTAGTGACCACCCAGATTCTTGGAGAGAGTCCATTTCCACTGGGAGCTTCAACCTGTGCACAGATGCCAATAAATTGCTTGTGTGAACAAACACTTGAGTGCCCTTGAGGACTCTGTGGGCGCACATCAGCATAGGGTGCTGTGTGCACTGCTGCCTCAGAAGTGAGAAGCATTTTCCAGAAACAGAGAACAGACAGGTTGAGGTTGGAAGGGACCTCTGAAGGTCACCTAGTCCAACCTCCGTGATCAAGCAAGGCTACCTAGAGCAGGCTGCCCAAGCCCATGCTCCAGACCTGGTAAGCACACACCTGTTGGTCTCACTTCAGTGCCTGGTAAAACTATGAAAATTATTCTGGGAGTTACTGAAAAAACACTCTGGCTGACACGTTGGGCTCAGAGGATTCTAGCAAAGGGGGCTATGTCAGTCTGCTGACCTGTCACTTAGTGGGGTTCCATGGGGCTCTGTTTTAGGGCCAGTTCTCTTCATGCTTTTATAAATGATCTGGAAAAAGGACTAAAGTGCATACTAAGTAAATCTACAGACAACACTGAAACAGGAGGAGCTGCTGACTCCCTGGAGGGTAGGGAGGCCTTGCTGAGGGATCTGGACAAATTAGAGACTGCGCCATCACTGAGCACATGAAGTTCAACAATAGGAAGTGCCGGATTCTGCACATGGTACGGGACAACCCCAGCTATTTGTACAGACTGGGAGACAGGAGGCTGGAGAGCAGCCCTGCAGAAAGGGATCTGGGGGTTCTGGTGAGCAGCAATTTGAATAAAAGTGAACCTCATGCCAACTGTATCGTGGGGTGCGTCAGGCACAGCCCTGCTAGCCGGTCGAGGGAAGTGCGTGTACCGCTCTGCTCTTGTTGGACAGCATGCTCTACTCCTGCAACTGACATAGGAGTTACAAGCCACAGTAGGCCTCGACAGGACTGTTCTTTCTTTGCACATTGGATTTAAAGAATCTGAGTTTGACTACAAGTCAATCACTTTATCTTACAAATACAGGATCCAGAGTCTGCGCAGGACTTTGAAGGGGAACACTGGCACAGGGGAGCCTCTGCAAGTGTTCATCTCTACTCTCTGGTGACTAGTGATAGGACCTAATAAAAGGTGGGGAAGGGGAAGTGGTAGGTGGGGGGTGTCTTTGAATGAAGACGTCTGTCCTCCCAAATCACCACTGTATGTACTGAGGTCCTGCTTTTCAGGATGAGCCTGAGCATCACTCACTGATGGGAATTAGAGAATAATTGCTTTATCCTGCTTCCATGCAGCCTCTGTTTGTTTTCTTCCTCTTTCTTTTCCCTTTAAATAAAAATTCCCCTTCTCCTTTCTTTTTCTCTCCTTTCCATCATACTCTCTTCTCCCCCTTTCTTTGAGGAAGGGGAGCGAGAGAGCAGCCGTACTAGAGTTTAGCTGCTCTGCAGGGTAAAAACACCACAATTAGTTAGGCTGCAGCATTTGAATCTATGTTTTACCAAGAGTGAATCAGATGTTACTGGTTATTTTGTTCACCACCACCTGCACTCCAGTCAAGATTTCAAATTGCATGCAGGAAGTTTGTTCTTATATGAACCTAGACATGAGCTCAATATGGTAATCTGAAAATAGTAAAATGAAACTAAGGAGATAAAAGGGGGAAAATGATGTAATTTTCCTTCTACTCTTTTCGATTTGAATTCGTTTAAAAGAGTTTTGTTGCTGTTTGTTTTAAACTCCTTGTTAAGTTTAGCATTATCATAACAACCAGGCAAGGTACATTTTTAGGAGAAAAAAATAAAAGTAGGCCAAGATAAAAACAAGTCCTTAATCTCAATGATCATCTCCTTCTACCTCTCTCCCCCGCACCATTAGCAATTGAAGATAAACTGTTCAGTAAAGCCTTTCTCCATAAATATAACTGAGATTTAATCAACATGATGTAATTATCATTACCGGTCTAAGTACAAATTCAAGTATATAAGAATTCTCCAGATTCTTCTATTTCCTTTCTTAACTGACATTAGTCACCCCCTCTTAACAACTAACTCTCTTCAAGCCTGTGTAGATCTGTTTGTCCATTGTTCTCCCTGAGCAGTGTTTTGTTCAAGCTCATGAAATCCAATTTCAGTTCTGCTAACCAGAGCATGGAGAGCATCCTTCCCCTCTCATCCCCTGCCCCTATTCTGGAGAGGGTTGTAGATAAAAGCATTCTAGTGTTATCTTATGGACTTCAAATACAACGCAATACCTTGAGTGGCTTCCCTGGATTGCTGGTACCCATTCCAAAGCAATTGCTGGAGGTCTTCACACATCTTCAAATTGTAAAAATCTCATTTTGTCATGAAACAATTTCCAAGTTGCAAAACCCTTCTTTGTGTGGGTCTATTACTAGAATGCAAACCTG
The DNA here is from genome assembly GCF_963932015.1 of Anas acuta. NCBI lineage: Eukaryota > Metazoa > Chordata > Aves > Anseriformes > Anatidae > Anas > Anas acuta. The sequence continues at coordinate 100,184,668 of NC_088979.1, forward strand.
AAGAAGCTAATCTAAAAATAATTATAACTCCTATGCTAACAAAGTGTTAATGAATCAGATTAATCTAAATGTGCACCTCTTAAAACTTCAGGAATCAAGCTACATTCTGACTTACATAATTCAATGTTGATGATTTTTAGGTAAGTTTCATACTGGAGTGAAGAAAAAACTGCATAGCACTCACATTTTAAAGTTTAGTGACAAAATCAATGTTTTAATTCTTAAGAAAATAGTCAAAACTTTAAAATGGCAACTAGAAGATAGTGACCAATTTGATAACATTTAAAAAGGATCCTCAGAAAACCATAAGCATAGAACTGTGGAAAATCCAGCCCTTTAAGATTGCCCACCTTAGATGTCCATAAATGATTAAGCTCTACTCATTAATCTTCAAAAGCTTATAATTAGGTTGTATTTTGTTCTGTACTGATATGAATTGAAGCATTAACAAGTTTCAGTAGATAAAACTTAATTATTTTCTCATTCCTGCTACAAATAATTTTTATGACTTCTGAATGAGCCACAATAATATTAGTTCATTTATAATGAACAAACACCTTTTCAGATCAGTTGCAAGATCTGCAGATAATTTTTCAAAATGTTTCAGAACATTCAGAATGTTCACAAAAATTAGCCTATTTAAGCACTCTTTTTAAATGTAAAGGAACTAAATTGTGACTTGCTTCTCCAGGAAAATAACATTAGAAGAAATAAATCCTACAATAGAGTAATTTAATGCATATTAGGACATCTCCTTGATGCTTGTGCTAGAGCTGAATAAAGACAGAGGTGTATAATCACAACTGATCCACAAAGATCTGGAAAATATACCTTCTGCAAAACTACACAGGACAGTCTATAAACAAAGTCTGTCAATAAGGTAAAGTTTTTCAGATAAACTGAGTCCAATTTGCAATTTAGTTCTCACGAAATATTGCTTTTGCCTAATGGCAAAAAACTCCTAATGGCAGCAGAGTTTTACATCATCATACCGTTAGGGAAAAAAAGTCTGCAGATACTGTTTTTAATAATTAAAATGTTTTAAGTAGATTTTTTTTATATTATAAATTATTTGAGGGAACAACTACGACTACTTTTTCAAAAGTCTTCATTGCAAGCACTTAAGTACTTTTAAAAATCTTTTAACATGAAAATTGCATAGGAAGTAAACAAGGGAAGTACAAAATAAGCTTAATGGGAATACATTTTATCATTGTTCACATAAACAGACAGAACTGATAACAAAGTAGGAAACATTGTGTAAAAACCATATTTTATCCTTTGTACATGCCCTATATTGCTTCTTTGCTTTATAAACCTAACCTTAACCAATCATATAATAAAAGCTACCTAGAGCTGTAAATAATACATCAATACTTAAGCATTTATACAAAGAACCCAAGAATAATCAGTAAGTAAGACTCTGAAGTCCTCCTTTACTAGGTGCCTCTACAACAAACAGAAAAAAAAAAAAAGAAAAAAAAAAGGAAAAAGAAAGGAAAGTATTTCCTTTTGAAAACACGTGTTCCTGGGAAACTACCTTCAGCCCTTTTTGGTTTTTATTTCAAATTCTTATTGTCACAACACCCTCACATTCTCATTTCCCTCATTCATATGCCAGGGAAAGTTGTATACCACAATCACCTATGTCACCTATATTTTTTGTGATGCTCTGGTGATTAGCACAGCTTGAAGACAAAGGGTTAAAATAAGAAGGCTAATCCTCTTAGGCTGCCTGTACAGGCAATACAAGAAGGATCTAAATACAAGAAGGATACTAAAAGGGAATGAAAAATATGAGGCCAATACATGCTCCTATCTGTTTTATCTGAAGATATGCCTTTTAACATCTTAAAATTTAACTTTGTGAGATTAGGGTCAGCCGTTGTACAAGCAGCTGTCTCCAGATGCCTTCTTCTAATCAGACCCAAGCTGCAGGGCTAATGAACTAGTGCAGATAATCCCAAACGAAAGACAGGTAAATTCATTCTCTCTGCAGATGTCTAAAGGCAGAATGTTAAAACATTAAAACTGTTCTTTTATAATAAATTAGAGTTGAACAGCAATTTCCTAGGTTAAAAAAATAAAATAAAATAAAATAGAGGCAATACACTTGCAGCAAGAATGTTAACTTTTGATGTTAACTTCTTAATTTTTAATAGCTTGTGTTCATTCAAAATTAAAATTATGTTCATTCAAAATTGTTCATAACAAATTACTAGTGCTCTTTTTTTTTTTTTTTTTTTTTCCCCCAAAATATTTCTTTAAGAAGCTCCACGAATGAAATAATGCTGAATAATGAAAAGGAATATATCCTCGTTCTCATGAATGACAATATCAAGTTACCATTAGTCGTAACAGAAGTTCAATGTAAGAATCCCATTGGATGCAAATACAGAGACATGCCTAAATACAAAAAGGAAGTAGAAAATCCTTAGAAATTCAGACTTAGTACAAAGATGGAGGACATTTTATATATGGTAACATATGTTATGTATATACAATATATATTTAAAAGACACTTAATTTATAGGGAAATATAATGATCTAGAATGAAAATATTGCCATATTCAGGTGCCACAGTTACACTGAAGATGCTTTTACCTTTATGGAAGAAAGGCATTGTATCTCTACAGCCACCAGTTACTGAAGCAAGCAAAAAATCTAACTTATGTCTGTCCTTCCTATCCTCCTTCTCACAGGGCTGTGACAGCAGGTTCAGAATAAAGAAGCCTTTTTTACATTTTTAAGTTATTCAAGTTCAAGTTATTCTGTTCTCAGTCCCAAGGTCAATACACAGAAATAAGACATGGACTCAAGCTAGAGTGAAAATATTACATACTCAGAAATAAGCAGATTCTGACCTAGGAATACATTACAGGTATATTACTGTGAAACTAAGATGTAGTATATAAAATCAAGTGTATACTTCTATTAAAAGGGCCAAAAAGATTTAACAAAAAATTGTTGGGGTACAATATAGCAATCAAAAAGTTTAAATTCTCAATGTACACTTCTCAGTGAATATAAATGAGTGAGTTTTCATTATTTGCTTACAGAAATGTATGTAGAGACTGGTTTGAAGAGTTAATGTTTAAAAATGATAAAATCAGATTATGTGATGAAGTCTGGAATAATTTACTTTCTGGAAGGTATAAAACTTCAGAGTTAGGAATAAGCTCTGAACACACAGGATAGAAGCAACTATGAAAGAGACAGAAGAATTAAATCTGGTCATACGGGAGTTAGGGGAAAGCAACAAAAGAGTTAAAATACATTTCTAATTCTATTATTCAACACTACTATGAGAATAAAAGCAATCAGCAGCAAGTAAGCAAGACTTACAGATGGAAGAGTAAGCAATACATTTGAATTCTTTACTCATTTTTCATGTTGATGCATATTCCTTGTTTGTAAGCAAACAAGTAACTTTTTTTTTTTTATATTCTTTTATCTCCTACAGCAGTATCTTCTTAAAACTTCATGATGTGATGATAATGACCCTAGCTAAATGCCTCCCATTTAGGTTTATTTGTTCTGAAACCATCAACAGTTTTATGTATACATAAAAAGCCAAGAAGAATATTTTTTGTAAGTTACTGGGTTAAAACCGTAAAAGAGGAAATGGGAGAGCCACCCTGCATTATCACAGGAAATTTCCTGATTGATGCAACTGTTATCATAAACTAGCTAAGCTCTGTTTCATCTCCCACCCTCACTTCAATATTTTCACCAAAAGCCTATTTTAGAATCTGACTTGGTTGGCAATTTGCACTCCCCGCTTTATTTACCAGCCAAATTAATTATTGGGAACAGAGAAGCTTTTTATTAAAATGTCTTCCCTTCTGTTATAGGAATAAATCCTATTTAAACAACATTAATCTTCTTGAGATAAAAAAAAAACTAAATGGTTATCAAGCTAAGCAGGCTAGGGTGGGTATGTGAGGACCCTGCTGCTACTACGTATGTTGGTTGTGAATTAGTCAAGAAGGTCTAAAAGCTGAAAGGTTGTTTCTTGTTTTTCTCCTTTTTCCTTTACTGAACTACAGTTGAATGCTGAATGAACTGGAATGTATTTTCATCCTTTAGTGTAAAGTTGACCTCTTCAAGCTTATGTATGTTGCAAGTTGTCACATCAGCTCTGTAAGGGGGTCTCTTACTGAGTACCTACAGCAGCACTCCGTCTTCAGAATCTACAAGAAGAAAACGTCTATGGAAGACAAGGACATGCAAATATATGATGTTACCTCAGCAAGCAACCCGTAACACAGGGGCTATGTGAAGTAGCATCTCTAGGCTTAATCATCAAGAGTAAAAACAGTGTCAGCAGAGGGAAAGAGCACTGTTCGGTAAACAGGTGTTTGCACTAAAATGCATAGGAAATATTGTAACAGTATCAAAAGAAGGAATTATATCATGGGAAGGTGCCTTCTGTTCAGCTGCCTCTAAAATGTTAGTTAAGAACCCTTTACAGATGTATATTGGGTAGAAATGTCTAACACTTTTTCTTGAGAAAGTCTATTCCCATAACACAACCAGTAACTGAGAGCAAGCACTGATGTAGCTATGGAAGGTTTCCTGATTTTTCTGAAGACATGTAGGAATATTACTGCATACTACATGGCAAAGAGAGGAATCACTACCTTGAATATATTCACAACAGAAAGAAAAAGTCTTAGACACGATGTACACCATGAAACTAATGTAATGTAGGAATAAATTTCAAAATGATCTTTAGTAATGGGATGGGGCGAGAGGGACACATGGACACACAGTAAAACAGTTTGATTAACAACAGCAAACAGATGCAGACAGGGGAGGTCATGCTTAAATAACTTTCTGACGCTCTCTGAAAATATAACTTTTGTGAAAAACTAAGAAAATTCGGTGAACATAGCATAGTTGGATTTTCAAGGAGCACTTGACAAGGTTTCTCGTAATGCACTCGCAGCCAAGCTACAAGCCATGCAACAGAAACTGAAATAGGCTACTAAACATGAAGTTGTTTTAACGAGTCAGTGTAGTGGGTTTACGTGGCAAGGTTTTGGTAGCAGGGGGCCATAGGGGTGGTTTCTGTGAGAAAGATCTAGAAGCCGCCCCATGTTTGGGAAGGGCCCCGTTGTTTTCCAGATCTGAGCCAATAAGCGATGTTGTTTTGCGCCTCTGTGAGAGCATATTTAAGACAGGGAAAAAAACGCTGCGCCACACAGCAGCCGGGAGAGTCAAGGGAGTGAGAAACAGCCTTGCAGGTGCCAAGGTCAGTGTAGAAGGAGGGGGAGAGGTGCTCCAGGCGCCGGAGCAGAAGTCCCCTGCGGCCTGTGGTGAGGACCATGGTGAAGCAGGATGTCCCCCTGCAGCCCATGGAGTACCACGGTGGAGCAGGGTTCCACGCTGCAGCCCGTGGAGGAGACCACGGTGGAGCAGGTGGCCCTGCACCGACGGAGGCTGCCGCCTGTGGAAGACCCCTGCCGGAGCAGATTCCGGGCCGGACCTGTAGCCCGTGGAGAGGAGACCACGCAGGAGCAGGTGATCTGGCAGGAGCTGCTGCCCGTAGGGGAGCCAGGTTGGAGCAGTTTTCTCCTGAGGGATGGACCCCGTGGTACGGACCCATATCTGGAGCAGTTCTGGAGCTGCTGCTGCCTGTGGGAAGCCCACGCCGGATCAGTTCGTCAAGGACTGCATCCCGTGGGTGGGACCCCACAGCACAGGGGACGAGAGTGACCGAGAAGGAGCGGCAGAGAAGAAGTGCTGTAGACTGACCATAACCCCCATTCCCCTGTTCCCCTGCGCCGCTCGGGGGGAGGAGGTGGAAGAGGGTGGATGGGGGGGGAGGTGGTTTTGGTTTCTTTCCTTTGTTTCTCACTTCTCTAGCTTGTTAGTAATGAGCAATAAATCTTACTATCTGTCTTCTTATGCTGAGTCTGGTTTGCCCGTTACACTAATTATTGCGTGATTTTCTCGTCCTTATCTCAATCCTTGAGCCCCTTTCACATATTTTCTCCCCATTCCTCTTTGAGGAGGGGGAGTGAGAGAGCGGCTGTGGTGGAGCTCGGCTGCCCACTCGAGCGGAACCACGACAGTCAGGGAAAGGTGCAGAGTGATAAATCCCAGCAATTTTAAGTTTTCAAAAACCACTTGTTCACAAATGTGTAAGTAACTTAGTCCTGATCCCACATAAAAAGTGACTTTATAAAACTAATATTTGTAATATTCAGTATTAATAAGTATTACTAGTATATCCAGTAATATTAATGAGTCTAATAGCCCTGACGATAGACTGCAAAAATTAAAGTAGAATTCAAGTGAAAATAGGAAATAATGATTCAGAGCAATGTATTTCTAATATTGAACCTAACTGTTGGGAAATATATTTAGACGTACACTGAAGAAAACGTGACACCAGCTACAGCCCTCTGAGTGAGGGATGCTGTAATACTCCTATTCAAAAAGACACATTTGAGAAATTTCCATAAGGAAGCCGGCCATGTGATATGGTAAGTTTATTTTATGTACACCGCTGACAGCTCTGACAGTCCAAACTTTGAATCCATTTTCCTCCTCTGCCAGATGCAAAGGATAAGCCAAGTAGTTTGATGAGATCAACAAGCTAGAACATACAGTTTCTCCTTAAAACACAGTCTACATCACAGAAAACTAAAGGTATTAATTTATTTTTTTCCTAATATTGCTATTATACCATGAGTTCTGCAAGGTCAGAGACAGTATAAAACAAATCAATTTAGAAATACTTGGCTTTTCATATCAGGCTCTGTAATGAAGGCTCTTCGTGATAGGAAAAACTATTTATCATAGATAAGAATAAAACATAGGAAAAATAAAACATTGAGTTAGGGGACAAAAAGTGAGTTTAAAAGTCTCATAGAGGTAAATAAAGGGAAGGATTCATAATACAAGTACAGCAGAGGTTTATGGAGTTAAGAGTAAGTTTGATTTGCCAAACCAATGTTTTCCAGTTTCTTAAATCATTTTTTCCTTAAGATCTGAATCATTGCTAACCAAACTGATAAACACATTCTCTAGTAGTGTTAATATACCCTTTACTCTCCATTTGTGATCAAGACTGAATTTACAGACATGAAAAGTTAGTAAGAAGAATGATGCTACTCAGGTCAAGAACATGTCTGCTCCTTATGTCTCCAAATTGAAAAACAGTGTTAACTAGACTGGTATATATGGAAATATGGAAATATCTCTATAGAAAAAGCAGTCAGCAGAATCATAGAATCATTTAGGTATGGAAAAAAAAAACACTAAGATCATCAAATCCAGCCATTAACCTACAGCCAATTTGATGGCCAAATCTATCACTAAACCATGCCCCTAAGCAGCACATCCATACCTCTTCTGAAAACCTCCAGGTACAGTGACTCAACCACTACTCTGGGCAGCCAGTTCCAATGCCTAAAAACCCTTTCAGTGAAGAAATTTTTCCTAATATACAATCTAGACCTTCCCTGGCACAACTTGAAGCTGTTTCCTCTTGTCCTGCTGCTTTAAAGAAATGACCAATCCCCAACCTTGCTACAACCAACCTTATGTGCTATAGTACTACATAGTGGAAAAAAATAAAAGCAAGAACAATTGTAGCATCAGAAGGAGTTCATGACTGGACATGTCCTCCCTCACCTTAGTAATACTCTGCAGTTATGCTCAGTTAAAACTCCTATTGAAACAAAACATCAATTGTACAGGGAAAGACTATTTTTAGTTCATCATTTGGTCTTAGTAATGTTGTCACAATAGGAAAAGGACAAAAACAACTCAAAGATAAAATGCATAACATAACAGCCTATGCTGACGCCAACTCCATCTTTACAGCATCAGAGAAAAGAATGGACATGTACTCAGAAGCACAGAGCAGCTGTGGCTGTGGATAGCACCTCTGGTCCAATCCCCTGCTCAAAGCAGGGTCAGCCAGAGCAGGCTGGGGTTTGAGTATCGACAGAAACGGAGGATACAAGGCTTCTCTGGGCAACCTTGTCTGCTGCTAAGCCACATTCACAGTAAAAAGTTTGCTTGAAGTTATTTATTTGCTTGGTTTCTCTGCAGAAAACTATTATTACTTTAGCCATTCAGACTCACAAATGTGCTCAGAGTACAGTATATATACACATTTGAAATACGGGCTTTCTGAATAAAGCTTGATATATAAGTCTTTTCATGTACAACTGCAGGTTTAGCATAGAGAGAAGCTATTTCTTCTAAGAAAAATAAAAACCAACTCATGATAGCCTTTCATAGCATAATCACTCTAACATTGTACTTTAATTAAATATTTGCCAGCTCTTTCCAAGATCTTTGGAGATTAAAGAACATGCCTTTCTGTAACTATATTTATATATTTAATTATATAAAGACATAAATATGGAGAAGCAATTCTAGATTAAGCATATTACATTTTATATTAACCTACCAATCACCTCTCATGGTAATATTAGGTACTTAAAACTAATTCAAAGTGTTCAATATTAATACTAATTTTTATTTTTCTTTTAATATCATCCAACATTCAGAAAAAATATATGTAGCAATGCCCTTGCAGAGGTTTACACCTATGAACAATTTAAATAGTATAAAACAAACTATAAGTCAAATATCAGTGAAGCATCAATCTTGAGAACTATACTTTTTTTTTTTCCTCATGACCAGTCAACAAAATTGATAGTTAGATATTTTAACCTACAAATTATATAAATAAAATGCTTTCTAGTTTTAGTCATTCATTAATAATGGTGATTTTTTTAACAGCATATCTAATCTTAACAGAAAATCAATCTTCTCTTTCAGACTTCTATAAAGTTTTTATCTATCACTAGGAATGAGATTTATCATTTTCCTAAGAATTTTATCCTTGCTCAGACTTTGATCTTTGAAACTCTTCCACATGTTTAAGCTTTCTTGACATTATATATTATTTATCCAAAGTGAAAAATATTCTGCTTTTTGTTGGTAAAGTGCATTTATTTTCCAATTAGCATCTGTGAACATTCCTTAGTTATGAAGAGAATAATGTTATTTGATTCTGTGAAAAACTTTTATCTAAATAAATGTGGATAACAAAAAAAAAAACAACAGGGGGAGGGGTGTGTGTGAGAGAGAATCTGCTGTTCCTTTTATTTTAATAGAAAACTTTCACAAGATCATTAGGATTTCTTAAAAGTGTAAAGAAAGGATTAATAATAATAATAACATTCATTAGAAGTTCATTAAAAACAGAAAAGGCAATGGGTTTCTTCACACCCCTTCACTCAGCATATATTATAAGTCACAGATAAATGAGTTTACAAGGTCTGAATTAAAAGTCCTTTAAATAAAAAAAAAAAAGAAGAAGAAAGTGCCTACACCTCATTACTTCATGAAGGAACTTTATTCCTCCTTATTTCATCATTGTAAGGCACAACACTGTCACTTCCACTGCATATGTATTCTTTATGTCTACCTGCTGTTCTCATGCAGTGTCAATGTCTAATAAGATTAGGTCTATAAAAATATTCTGATACTATATTATTGTAAATCCATGAGGAAAAATATGATTTAAATATGTCCTTGAGTGAAGATCAAAATTTTACATGTGAAAAATATACTTATGCCTTACTGCAAAAGTCTTTGAAAAAGGTCAGATCTTCAGACTGCAATCCACTACATGCACAGCAAGCAATAAAATCTCTCATGTGTTTGTGTTTTTTTTTTTGTTTGTTTGTTTTTGTTGTTGTTGTTTTGTTTTGTTTTGTTTTCCCAGCTGATCCACTGTAAATTAAGTTACATAAACATTATTTTCACATTTGTTCAGCTAGCAAGGACATTATTACTTTCAAGTACTACTAAAACTTACTTAATCTACCCAAAACAGCTATAAGTACTTTTGATTATTTTAGAAAAAGAGAAGGTTGTGTTATTTGAGGTAATACTTACTCTATCTGCCAGCCTTTTTAGCATCCTTTGTCTTTATCTAAGGTTAACAGTAGAAGCTCTACATATGGACAATCCTGTACAGACTGAAGAAATTTAAGGATATTTATACAAATAAAAAAGCAACAAATATACACAGAAAACTCAACAGCTTCCAAATAATAATAGAAGAGTAATCCTTCTCCCAAATGCAAACCTAATAAGTAGCAATGTTGCAGATGCTGTTTTAACACTTAGAAGTTCAAGACTCATATCAGAGAATTAGCTTCTCTCAATTCCAAAGTACATCTAGCAAACTTTCTATTTTATCTTTCTATTTAATGTTCAAGTACAGATAGATCTAGAAGTTAACTAACTTCACTGCAGAAGGAAAGTGATTTAGTACAAGCACTGTACAAGAGAGAAGTCTCAGAAAGCTTTAAATACAATTGGATGTAGATACCAAACAACTGCTACTGGACATTACTACCAGATAGTGAAAAAAACCTTTCCAAAAGAAATGAAGTCTTCCATATTAAGTACAGTTCAAAAAGAACTCTGAAACCATATCATGAGAACAAAGTAGTTTAACTCTTAGCTATCAACCTCCACTCACAGAAGTCATCTGTGCTAGCATCCTCTATTTGTGTGATGCACTTGGCAACACTTTCAGAATATGACTGATTTTTTCATTGACCAACCACAGGTAAGGCACAACTCTGCACACAAATACATGCCTACATCCAGCATATACCCGGCCAGTTATGGAATAAAAGTTCAGCAAGGTAACCAAAGCTTTACTGCAGGAACTTTTGTGCTCATTTCTACCCTCTACCACTAAAACTGCTTTGTTTATAGAAATATTGAGTATTAACCTTATGTTGGTGATTAATCTTCTTTAAAAATTGTTTATATATTGAAAGACTGTCAATATATATAGTGTTTTAGCATTTTAGCTATTCATCTGGAAGGCCTGTTCTCTGGGTTCGAAAAAAACAAGCAAGGTATAGCGAGGTATACAGCCTTCCCTACAATGCCCCAAAGTAATGTTGAAGCTTCCTAATCCATACCCAGAAAAAAAAAAAAAAAAAAAAAAAAAAGTAAAAAATGCATTCCGGAAGACCTGATTATTCTTCACTTATTTTTCTTCTCTAGAGGGTTTACTTTCATTTCAGGAGCTTATTGATTTAAGGTTGAACTTGAATTGGCATGACAAACAAACTTGATACATTGACAGTTAAGAAACTTCAAATACAGCTGCAGAGTTGGAAAACATCTAATAAAACCAAGTTAATAGGGAATTATACAAGGAATTCTGTGGCTTCAAGAGCTCAACTCAATTTTTCAGTTTTAGGTTTGCTGAAGACAGAAGTACCTGTTCTGAACTTAAGATTTCAGAAACTTGGAAAATGCTTTTCACATTAGGGTTATTTTCATGCATACTGTACCAGTCGTAGAAGATCTGGTGAAACGCATTGCTTTAACTATTGTAAACCACTTGCATATAGCACAAGTAGCACATTTTGCTATCAGAAGAAAATCATGCAGACCTAAGATGATCAGTTTAAATCCTAAAAAAGGATCTACAGTATGTTTAATGGTGATTACTCAGACTTGCAGATCAGGGCTACTGCCTACAAAAACATTACCACTAGAAAATTTTAATACTCAGAATTGTAAAAATATAACTATGTATATAACATATATAGCATGTATATTACAAAAATATACATAGTTCTAGAAAACCACTAGACATAAGCAACTTCAATTTAACAGGACATATATGGTGTGGGATGTATGCTATTAGCATTCTATTTGTTTCTCTACTCTGTAACCACATGATGTTCACACCTTATAACGGAATTGAACAACCTGGCTTGTATAGTATTAGATGACTGTATTTCTAGAATTAAAAAAAAAAAGGACAGGTAGTAGGTATCAATTCATGACTGAGCTACATGTCAATCCTTTCATGCTGAGGATATACTACATGAAAACAGACATATCACAGAATCACAGAATTTCTAGGTTGGAAGAGACCTCAAGATCATCGAGTCCAACCTCTATGATCTTGTGACATACATCAGAGTAAAGAGATTAAAGGCTTTTTTTTTTTTTTTTCAATTTTATCATGACCCATCTTATACCAAAAAAAGTACAGAAAAAATAGATAAACATAACTTGAGATGGACTCCCACTCATTTAAAAAAGCACAATCAGCTACCAACAGTCTTGTGTAGCCGTAAAATGCCTTCTGATGCAATTTGAAAATATTAAAAGCCTGTTTTATCAAACCATATATTGTCTGAGCTACACATTCACATTTGTAAAGATCTCCTAGGAAAAAAGAAAAAGAATGTAGAATCTTGTATTTTGTATTATCTTTTGCATCAAAAGCTTTTATTTCAAAGATGGAGGAATGCAATTTGTACATATATGATGTATATGACTAGTAAATACAAGACATAACACTACTATAGAATGTATATATTTAAAAAAATATATGGTTAGAAAGGTCCACAAAACATGCATTTCCACCCAAAATGGAATTTAAGAGAAAAAGCAGTATAATTCTGCACATCCAGCTGGCTTATGAAATTTTACGTGGGTAGTTTATAAAACATCCTAGCTAAGCAACATATATTTAATCTTCACTTTACATTGAAAGTATTAATAAAAACACTAGGAAAATGTTATAAAAATGTGTTTACATGTTTGCCTAAAAGACATATATTGCAAGTTCTTTAGTTCTTACAATATTAATTAGCTATTTAAGATGTTTATACTTATGGCCTTCAACCACATAATCTATATTATACTATTCAAATCACTTTCCTACTTCATTCAGGTTGCTGTTATTATACCCTAGAAACCCACTGCATACAGAGGATAACACCAGAATAAAGAAAATGCATTGACTTTACTACAGTATCTTTCAGTTGTCTCCAAGTTGCATGAGCCAAAATTGATGTTTCATCCTAAACCGACACAATAACCAATTGAAATTCCTTATTTCACAGTCACTCAGTTGTGATAAATGTTTAAAATAGAACAGTTCAGTTGGAAGGGAAGGTCAAATACCATCTAGTCCAATTGCCTGACCTCTTCAAGAGCTAGCCAAAAGTTAAAGCATGTGAACAACGGCATTGCCCAAACGTTTCTTTCACAAATGCAAATAACTAATAGTTCTGGAGTATTACAACTTCATTACAGCAATGGAAAAACACTTTGGAAACAGGAAGAAAAATAATAATAATAATGAGCTTTTAACAACTATTCCAGCATAAGAACAAGGAAGCAGGACAAAAGCAAAACAAAACAACAAAAGCCCTAATACTGAAAGGATCTCCAAAAGGGAAGCAGAAGCTATTATTATTTAGAGATACCCCACAGTAGGCATATCTTCATACTGGTGACAGTTTGTAAGCATGAAAAACTTGCAAAACCGCAACACAAAAATAAAAGCCAAGAAGCGCCAGCAGTCAGACAAGTCATCAGGCCTCTAACAGTCATCCTCCTTCCAAAATACAACTCTGAAGGGAACTGATGCACAACCTAGAGACAGCTCCAAGTCTGGTAGGATGTGATCAGATATTCACACATAAATTGATGCCTTCAGGGGCACCAGTATCCATTCTTCACACAGGAGGAACATGCAACAAGAACAATGACTTGCTTTTCCACCTTTTCAAAGTATCACCTCTGTGAACCACATTAGAGCTTACAATCATTGTTTTTAAAATGGACAACTAAATCCGACTGTCATTTCTGTCCTGAGGTGGCTATGAGTAAAACAATGTGTTGCTGAAAACACATCAGACCTGGCCCTCGCCCAGTACATTTAGCTTTGAATTATTCTAGCCTGAACTAAGTACATCTAAATTATCATTACATCTGAATGACAATAATATCGAACACTAACAAAGAACTCATGTTCAGTAAAAACAGCCAGATGAACTCAATTTGAGAACATCTACCTCAATGTCAGCACCATTACTTTTCATCATCGACTGTCATTAATTGTGCACATTAATGCACACAATCTGGAAGTAGGACATGGGTTTAAGACAGTCTTATGCAGTCAAACATCCTAATTACCAGACTTTAGTCATAGGCTCTCTCAGTAAAGCATAAGCTTGTAAGGACTATCAGAAAAGTAGAAGTGTCCTTCCCACCAACACTTTGTATGTAAATGAATGCACATGCTATATGTTGCTATGCATCCTGGTGTGTAGACATTTTTCCCCAAAATGGGAAATACGGATTTCAATCCCTTCATTTAACGGACAGATTTTTTATACTGCTCTCCCCTCTCACTTTTCTGAAGTAATTTTAACTGGTAAAATCAGAACTGAAAAAAATTGTCAAACCAACAGTAATACTTTTTTTTTTTTTTTTTAACTAATGTTACTTAAAAGTTGAAATCAAAATAAGTAGTGATAGATTATGCAAAGTTTCAACAAGAAATAAGTGCCCATGTTCAGAGTAGATCTGAAGTTTACAGAAGTAAAAACAAACTTCAGCTTCCATTATCCTTAAACACTGAGAAAAGGGGGAATAAAAAAAAAATAAAAAAAAAAAAAAGAAAAGCAAGTATTTTAGTTTAAAAGAGAAGAGAAAGATGGTGTACTTCAGTAATAATAAAATAAAAATCAAGAGATTATATATATTAATGTAGTTGTAAATCTGGATAAACATGTACCTATCTCAATGTTTCTTATCTCAATATAAGTATATTTTTAAGCTAAAAACGGAGATTTTAAAGTAAGAAAGATGAATATACGAACAGTAACCGCAGGAGTCTGCTGTTATATGGCTGAAGCATATGAAAAATTGCAGAAAATTGCATTTACTTCTCCTCAGAAGAAGGGGAAACTGGATGGAAAAAAAAATCTGGAAAATGAATGCAGTGAAATTCACATTCATTAAAAACTTGGTGTATTTATACCACCAAGTTCTTTATAAACATTTAAATTCTGTGGTATCCCCCCAGAGACTTTCCAATACTAGGAAATAATTTTCATTGTATGTGACTTAGACTTGCCTCTTTCTTTCTGTTCAGCACAATTTCCTTGGAACAGAAACAGCATTTAAAATCATTTCATAATTATCATTAGAATTACAAAAAGAAAATTTAAAAGCAGGTGTTCTATAAAGCAAGAAAATCTCACTTTCATGGAAAAACTCTATGTCATTAAGTGGCATAGAAATTACGAAAAAGGAGCAAAAAGAATCTGAAAGTAAATTAGGAACGTGCATCAGAGTTCCTACATAATTACTGAAGTGTTTCCTTGAGCTCTGCAATGAAAGACAGGAACTCTCAGGCAGATTTCTACCCTCTACCACCAAAAATCTTTTGTTTATAGAAATATCGAGTATTAACCTTATGCTGCTGATTTATCTTCTTTGACAACCGCTTATGTATTAAGGACTATAAATACCGTGTGTTTTAGCATTTCAGCTATTCGTCTGGAAGGTCTGTTCTGTGGGATCTGATAAACCAAGTGCAGTATGGAGCCTTCCCTACAATGCCCCAAAGTAATGTAGAAGCTTCCTGATCCATCTCCAGAAAAAGACAGTAAAAAACACATTACAGAAGACCTGATTATTCTTCTTTTTCTTCTCTAGAGGGTTCTGTTTTCTAAGTGTTCCCTTCCTCATTTTTTTTTCCTCCAAAATAACCAGAAGATATGGTTGTACCACAGGGAATGAGTTTTATTGAATGTATATGCAATATATACATATATATATACAAAAAAATATATACAAAACGTGTTTTCCTCTTCTTATAGATGTGCCCCACTCCTGCTTCCATCTTTAGACTAAAAGTCCTCTGAACAAATGTGATGTTCTGTGAATGAATGTTTGTTTCTTTTTTAATAAACATTTTCTCTCTTGTTGGTTTTCAGTTAGGATACCACCATTCAGACAGAAGACACTACTGTGTTTTCCTGGCACCTAATGATGCATATAGTAGAAAGATATTCAAGATTTACAGTGTTTATGCTAGAATTTGATTCTGTCGACAGATTATCTAAATTTAACAGAAAAATTAAACATTCGTCATCAGCATCTTACTTGAAATATTAACATTTTTTTTAGGAAAAAGTTTCTACTGTCCAAGTCATCTCAGTATTTTTCAGTGTACTTGCTGATGGCAACAGATTTAGAGCTGATATCGTACCACTGTTAATTCCATATATGCTATTCAAATTAATTAATCATAGCTGTAATAATGTACAGATCTTTTTCTCCTCTAAAATTTCCGTGTTTCCTGAACAGTTCATGCTCTGTCTTCTATTTCCTACTATTCTCTATCAATTTATGCAAGTTATCTGCAGCTGCAATATAGGACAGATCTGGATCAAAGCTCTGGATGCTCATCCAGCCATATCTCTCATCAGAAAACCAAGAAATGCATCATCTTTGCCCTGTCAAAAGATACATGTCATCATTTCCATTCTCAGATGTGTTTTTCAAAACAGCTATTTATCAATGAAGAATTTTGCATCAAATACCACATGGCATGTACAGCAACTAGTACAATTTCATGCAATATGGAGTAGTGTCAGAACTATTTATTAGTGTCATAAACCATTCAAAAACATTAAAGAACTAAGAAAATATATTTTTCTTCTGCTTATATAACTAAATTCTCAAATTAAATTACTACAGTTAGTTTAATGCTATCAGTTTTTATTTATTGTAGATAGAAAACACAGTGCTGCTACTTTTATGATTAGACACAGCTGGTTGGAAAATAATGAAGAGGATAAGCCTTCCATCTTGAACGGGTAGACTGGTAACAAGTGGGTAATTGTGGCAGCTCTGATTCATATCTGCAGTCCAATCAAGAACACTGACAGCAGCCCTCTAGGGAACACAACTCCAAGTGATGATATTACCATAAATCAAACTACTAGTCAGATGTGTTTAATTTTTAAACTCTTCTTAACATACAGGGTAATTTTTTAAATATTACTCACAATTTGCTATTTCTTTTTCTCTCTCTCTCTTTTTTTTTTTTTTTTTTGGTTGTGACTCTATGTACTGGTTTTGTCTGGAACAGAGTTAATTTTCTTATTACAGCCCATATGGTGCTGTGTTTTGAATCTGTAACCAGAACAGTGTTGATAACACACCAATGTTTTAGCTATTGCTGACCAGTGCTTACACAGAGCCAAGGATTTCTCTGTTTCTCAAGCTGCCCTGCCAGTGAGGAGGCTGGGGGTGCACCAGGAGCTGGCAGAGTACACAGCCAGGACAGCTGGACCAGCTGGCCACAGGGATGTCCCACACCATGTGGCGTCATGCTCAGCAATAAAAGCTGGGGTAAAGAAGGAAGGGGTGGACATTTGGAGTGATGGCCTTTGTCTTCCCAAGGAACAATCCTGCGTGCTGAGCCCTGCTTTCTGGGAAGCAGCTGACACCTGCCTGCCAGTGGGACACAGTGGATTAATTCCTTCTTCTGCCTTGCTTACACACATCTTTTGCTTTACCTAGTGAACTGCCTTTATCCCAACCCACCAGTTCTCACACTTTTACTTTTCCAATTCTCTCCCCCATCCCACTGAAGGGGAGTGAACAAGAGGCTCTGTGGGGCTCTGCTGCCAACTGGGGTTAAACCACAGAACTTCAGCAACAGAAAATAAACTTCAGGGTTCATTACTTTTTTACATGATTTTGTTCCTTACCAGTGCAATTTAATTTCATTAAAATAATTTAATGAATCCTAAAAAAAAAAAAAAAAAAAACCAACTTACTCACTGTGACAGAGTTACCAGTGACTACACAGAAATGTTAAAAAAATTACCATTGGGAAAAAGCCAGAATAGGTCATGCAGTCAAGCCATGATAATAGTAATGGTAAATAGTAAATAATAAATACCTTCTAGTCTATTCCTAATTCAGTAGATCATGGAGACAGCAGATACAAAACATCACCATATCTGGACAACTTACAGTGAGAACATTTATAAGAAATTATAAAGGAGTTCTCCTGACAGTTAATACTGGTTTTTAACATAAATTGTGATACTGGAAAGTCACATAGGATGGCAGAACACTAACATTTGAAAAAATAATTAGAGCCATCAACCAGATATTTCCAAAGCAAAACAATGAACACAGAACTCTGATAAAAAATACACTAAACTGATAGTAACTGGAAGATTAATATGATCTCATTTAATTTTTTATTTGGAGGATTAATTAAAGCAATTTAGCCTTTTGTAGGATGTCTGCATGATTAATACAATAGATCAAGTGAGAAGCTAAAATAATTCATAGTTAGTTCCTTAACAAAAATTATGATAGCTTTTTTCAGTTCTATTCTGTAAGTTATTCGACTCTAGTGGGAATTCTCATAGGATAGTCGGTGAGTGGGCAAATTTCTGGATCGGTCACAAACATATTAATTGTAATCCTTACAACTATTTAAAATTAGTAAGACTACCACTAATCACCAAGATTTAAGAGAGTGCTGAGCTCTTCAATGATTTCTCCTCAGTCTTTCATTTTATTTTAATATTATGATTAAGAAGCTATTATGCAAGAACAATGCAAAATGTCATCAGGCTGTAATCCCCAAAAACAAAATTCAGATTTCTAATGTATCAGATTTTTAATGTAACTCTGAAAATGCTAGAATTTTCTTTCAATTTCTAAGGCTTATATTTTGTTATTCATTTTGGTAGCCTCTTTCATAAAGGTATCAAAACCAACAGCTACTTTCAAAGTCATGACTTATTTTCCTTTTTTTTTTTTTTTTATTTATTCATATTACCTAATATTACAAATAATTTTAAGTTCACAACTACCTACTGTATTTCTAGAACAATTTACTACTCTATTAATTTAAACACATTTTTCCCCTACAAACTAAAACACTATACTGTGAATGAGAATAATGCGATTATTAATCATGAATCAATTCATACCTTTTACTTAATTTCAGTTTTACACTCTGTACAAAACCCATGAAGATCTATGAAAAAACAACCATTCTTTCAACCCATATTTCTCAAACATGCTGTTATTTATAAGTATATTCTTTCTTTTCAATTTGAAGCACAGTGGTTTGTAATTTAGCTTGTGTTCTCTTTTAAATTGAACTGGTATTCAGAAATCCTCAGTACTCCCAAGGTTTACTAAGTTTGGACTTATTGTCTATAAACAATTTGAAATGGGTCTGGGGAACAACAAAGAAGGTGATAATCTCCCTCCATCATTCTTGTTTCATAATCCTTTCCCCCTCCCCCCAGTAAGAGTTACCCTTGATTTTTTTTATTAGCTGCTGCTAAGGCACAACAACCTAGACACAATATTGATATTTATACTGAGGCTCTTACGTCACTGAATTATAACACTGATCCCATTTCTGCAGATAAAACACCTAGGGAAAATGTTTAGTGTGAGACTACAGTCATACAAGAATTGTCGTTATGTATGGCTTAACTGGCAAGAACTACATCATTTGAGAAGTATTGATTGGATGGGCAGGCATATCATGCTTGTGCTTGTATTATATATATATGCTTCTATCTGAATATTGATGTTATATTAACTAAGAGGGTAAAAATTTAAGAGATACAATGGAAAGGGTTCATGTTTAAAATTCACTTTCTACTTGATGAATTAACTATTTTATTATCTATTGAGTATAAGCCATTAGATTTTAAATTCTCTTTTTATCAAGATATCTTGAAGCAGATATTCATACTCTGAATCCATGATTTAAGAGACTAAGATTAATTTCAGAAACCTACTGAACATCATGAAAAATTAAAAAAACAGAGCGCAAACAAAAAAAAATACCTTTTCTTTAAAGCTTTCTAGTTACAGAATGTCTTGCTATGTGGACAGAAACAGTATACATGTATCTCTACCTGAATTTTAAGTAAACAGTAACAAGAATCAGCTGAACATCAGAATATAAACCACTAGGAATCGGCTTCCCCTCCTCTTCCTCCCCTGTTCTCTCTCTCCCATTTATGACCTATGAAGTCTGCAGTTTCTCTGAACAGAAAGAGCTATTAACAGCATCTTGTTTTTATCAGATGCATAAAAATCTGCCCTTCATCTTTTCCTTCTCCCCTTTCCACCTTTCTCAATTTCATCTGCAGAACAGAACAAAAGCAAGGGATGTTTTTCTTAATACCTTTATGTCCATCAACAAGCAGCGTCTGGACTTTACTTTTTGGCATTATGTTCAGACTTTACACCTTCAATAGTCTCCAAGGTGCATTATAAAGCACCTTTCATTCATGGAGTTGCAATGTCAAGTTTGCAGAAATTCTTCCCCCCCTCCCCCACACCCCAGTCTGAAAACATCCTCATTCAGCCCACAAGCAGATAATACAAGCAATTTCCTTATTTTCCTTATTTTCCCTTATTTGCTCAGGTAATTTGACATAGATCTTTTCTTCTGGAAAACCTTCATTTTCTTTTATTACATTATTATTATTAAAAATATTCTTGATAAAGGAACTTCCACGTCTTCCTATGTAGATGGCTTTTCTAGTGGTTACACACTTTCAGAACATGACTTAAATGACAAATAAATAAGGCAGAAAAAATTAAAACTTTAAAAGACGATGGCCATCTTGACTATCACTAACAATATGCTATTATGTATGAGACCAATTCCTCAACAGCCCAGAAATACCTGCCATTCAAGATTTTTTTCTTTGGGAATTACAGTAGTTGAGGTTGGAAGGGACTTTTGGAGGTCATCTGCTCCAACCTCCTTCCTCAAGCAGTGCCACCCACAGCAGGTTCCCCAGGTATTTGTTACTTTTTCTTTAATCTTTGTACTTATTTATTTTTTAACATAGCATTTTTATTTTTCCCCTTTAGTGTCACAAAGTATGATTGTGTACCTGTGAAAAGGTGATAGCTGCCTGGCCTTAAGAAATACATTATGCAGTCTCCCAGGCTTTCACTGGAGCCTGGGAAGCTGCCAGACCACAAACCCTGACCAATTTGTCTGTCCCAGCAAACTGAGCAACTATCAGAACAGCAAAATTGGAAGATTTTTCTCAGTTAAATCAATAGTCTCCCTGTTTCCAAAACAAATGGTCAAATTCTTTCATCAGATTTGTCACACAGCAGCCAACACATCTGACTTGTGCACTTGGCACAGCCAGTAAAATCACTGCCTAGGTAGTTATCCAAGGCATGAAATTCTTTGATTGTAATTAAAACCTAAAACCAGGTTAATGCTCAGCCCTGCCACTATGCACTGAAGTGGTAAATTCCCCCAAAGAATTGTATTTGTCTTTTGTGTCTCCAATCAGAAAATAATCTCTTCAATTACTCTAATAATCTTACCTGGCATGCAAAGATTAAGTTTTGATTCTTTTAAAGGAACAGAAAAGGGAAAGGATTACAATACTGACAAATAATTCTTAGCACAAAATAAAAAAATCACCTGGCGGGGAGGTGGGGGGTGCAGCTCTTTGTTTAGGTGACACTGCTTGGTATACTGAATCAAAATGAACAGACATTTTGATAGATCTGAGCTCAACCATACAATTTGCTATGAAAGGAATACACGTAACTGAAAATGTGTTCATACACATTATCATCTCCACTACCAGTGAGGTCTCCCAAGAATCTTTTGTCCTTCATGTATCTCTCTCTCTAGTCATGAGACACCTCAAATTGAAATAACATCCTGCTGAAAATCCATCTGAACAATTAATCTAAAATCCACACCTGCTACTGTACACACAGAAAAATCATCTCAACAGCGTGACAGCTCGGTTTTCAAGGAAACATTCATACTTATGAACATTTTTTGCTGATTTCAAAATAGTTGCCTGCTTTCTTCTCCTTTTTTCCCCCTAATATTTTAAATACGTTCTTTGCTTCCTATTGAAATCAGTTAGCTTTTGTTTACTTAAGCTTGGTTATTTTTTTCATTTTTAGCTGTGTTTGTGAGTTGTGTGTGTGTGGCTGACAGCTTCACACTACTTCCCATAACTGAAGTTCCATAACCCCTGCAACATTATTCTTATTTTTGTGAAGGTTGCTAACGTAACATCAAAATTCATCATCATACCCTGAAACATCATTGGAAGCACGATTTGTGGGATAGTGTGACCATTATTCTTCAATACACAATGACTGGCCCAAGATAAACCTAGTAATTTAAACTATGAGATTATGATTATTTTCCAATAAAAATATATGTTTTCACATTACTTTTTTTAAATATAAGAAGAGTGATACCATTTCTACCACAAAGGAACACTTAAATTATGCTAAAGAAATGGTCATTTCTAACACCAACAACCCATCCCAAACAGTTCACATGAAAAAACTTTTAAAAATACTGGGGAGAGTTTTAGTGGTAAGAAAGAAATGTTATCTCTTACCAGCAACATTTTTCTCAGAGAAAAGATTTTTACAATAGAGAACTCTTTAAGGTACTGCGAGTCCAATTCTTCTCTCTCAGTGATAATGATTTCATAAAATGTTTGTAGTCAATGAATGTTTGTAGTATTAACTAACTGCGTAGTGTTTTATGTAAAAATAACAGTTAATCTAAGACATCATAATAGCTCCAAATACTAGCTACAGCAAGCTAATCCAACATTTCTGTGCTGCATGGCAATTCTATCCACCCGTATAAAATATTAATCCAGAATCATTACTTTTTTGTAAAATGCTTGAAATGTTATTTTTTTAAAGTAACAAAAAATTACATCTCAAGAGCAGTTTTACTCATCAGATTAAATATCATTCACATTAACAATGGCAAAGATGGATTCGCATTTCTCTCAACCAACCTCATTTCTGACATAAAATGAAAGGACTTTAAAAACATTTATATTAGGTTTCTATTCTCTGTAATACATGTTTAATCAAAAATGCAATTTCTTTGTGAAGAAAAACTGGGATGCATCAGAATATGGACATAGGTGGCCTAAAACACTTCTCCAGAGATAACATTTGTCCAGCTGTGTTTGTTGGAGCATACAGAGCCAGCCTTAGCAGCAGGAAAGCTGGAATAATTCTGTATGGGAGGCATGGGGACTGGCCGTACCTGAGAAAGGAAGCTGGAGTGCTACTGAGACGTGATGGCTGATAGTCAAGAGAGACTCCTCCTATGAGTGCCAGTCACGCATCTTCTGTCCTGATCTGTGGGCTTCCTTGCACATTACTAGGATCTTAGACACATCAGTGACTGCTGGAGTTCACCCATTTCTAAGACCATTCACTGCCCTTTGATGCTTATTCACATGGGTACGGCTGGCATTGCCGGGTGAAGCCCTGAGGGTGACTACAAGCTCTGAGCAGGTGGCTGAAGAACTTAGGGGCCCAGACAGCAGCCCCTAGTTCTGTGGCCAAGCGGAAAGGCTCAGAAAGGGATGAAAGTTTCCTCATATCTGCACACTACAAGATCCATCTAAAGAAAGGGGTTACCCCTACATTTACATACAGTTTTCCTCGTACTGTCAACCAATGATACCTGCAGTCTATTACTAATAGTTAAATTATCTAGAAAACAAACAAACTTCATTTAATATTAGCTGAAAATTTCTCATCAACATTCCAGATGGATGAGGCTAAATATTTAAGAGGGACCACATCACATTTAAAGTGTGACAGATTCAAGCAGCTGATTCAGGGAAGCCAAAAAAAAAAAAAAAAAAGATGTCAGTTGATACAAATTAGACTACCACAAGAATTAGGACATCCATTTTCAACTTGCCTTGCGTGTTCTTATATGGTCTCATAATGCCTCCTCCTTTTATAGAAACAGCTATGCAAGTTCTTTGCTCAGTCTAACATGTTCAGAAAGAAATAAAAGCTTTTCATTCCCATAGTCTAACATAGTAGTTATTAATATCAACATTCATACTAGTAAATAGACAAAACAGAAGTGTTCATCCCAAACAACAGAGACATGAATTGAGTCTTTTTCTTTTCCTTTTTTTTCTTTTTTTTAAATAAAAATATACTGGAACATATTTCATAATAGAGCTCATGCAATAGCAAATTAGTTCAGAAGAAATTAAAAATCTGCCACAATTTTAATTTTAAAGAATATACTGTTCAGTATCTCAGCTCGCCAGAACCTGTGATCACTCTCACAGGTAAGGTGTGTCATCTAACTATATAAATCCTATAGATGCATTTTTAAATATGAGTCATCTCCCCAAAGAAGCATCAAAGGGAGTGCAAAATGCATTTGGTATATTTTAAGAACATTATTACAGCTGACATTGAATAGCAACACAAAATTAAAAAGTAATGAACTTTCTGAATTTCACATCTTAGTGTTAGCTGGAGTAAAAAGCTGCAACTCATCTCCACAATTTATTCCTAACCTACTGTCAAAATTGAGTCTAGACTGAATGCAACTTTTATTTCCTTTGACATTTGCTTGATACACAAAATTGCAATTCAGGATATTAAATTCAAAGAGCATATTTCTGTCATTGAAATCATGTTTTCCAATGGGACTTTGCTTTTTGCTGAGAAAGTATCTGAAAGAATGATTTATCAGGGTTCTGTGAAAGTGATGTAAGCTTTTTGCTGATTCCATCACAAATCTTTTAATTTGGAAAAAAAAAAAAAAAAAAAAAAAAAAAAAAAGCAGAAAGTTCAGCATATCTGTAAATACATAGTTCCCTTAAGAAAAGTAAAACCAGAGCAGAACCATCAAGGGACTTTACTTACATTTTAAGGGTCCACAAAAAAAAAAGAAAAAAAAAAAGCTAACATCCAGGTCATAATAAGTTCTGCATGATTGCATAAAAAACTTCTTCTAAGCATATGGACAGAACCTTATGGTATACAAGTTATCTTGGATACTAAAAACTTCCTAAGTTTATTTGACCTGTTAAACTTATTTCTGCTCCTGTTTTTCCTCAGCTAGCACATGCATTCTGATTTAAATCATTGTGATGTTATATTAAGTAATTACACTAAACAGACAGTGAAAATTAAAGGTTTCATTTTTTTAAATTGCTTTTTAGAATAAAAGTAATCTAGTACTTCTATATTTGGACCTCCTATTCCACAGGGAATAAAAAAAAGTAAGGATGTCCCTACAGCAATGTTTAACAAATGAAAAGGGAGGGAACTCCTGGTAGTTGGTACAACATCCCACCAGTGCATAGAAAAAAGATGATAAAGCAGCAAGACTTTTCTGGATCATCCTATCAGTGAGAAACTGGAGAAATCAGAGGTTCTTATAACTTGATGTCTTGAATTTCATTGTAAGAAACTGAGTATCTTCATGTTCTTTAAACTTTTTTTTTTCTTTTTCTCAAACTGTACAGGTAACAGATTAATGGAGAGTCCCAGATTTAAAGTAAAGCAGTAAGAAACATTGTTACATAAATTGCTCCCTTCAATCTTAGGACTTAAGAGTTGCAAATGCATTTTCTCATTAGACTGCTGCTCTACAAAATTGCTTCTAACTTGGGTGCCATTAGGGAGTTCTCTGTGTTAAAGAAAGAGTACGAATTGTGTAAGTCTGTATATACATGTACCCATGCACAAAAACTGTTCAATGTTTTTCTATCCTGGACACTTACCATTAAAAAGCAGAACAGCAACTGTGGGAGAGAAGGAAGTGACAGAAGAATTGGAGACATCTGTCAATCACTGCAGCAAGGCTTAATAGTAGAAATAGCATTAACATAGTTTATTTAAATTTTGCATTACTATGCTAATATACGCTAATACTAGAATTTCAGACTGCATGGTGTGGAGCCTTCTACCAAATTATGAAGCAACAGAAACTGCACGAATACACTGCAGCAATGCATATCTATTTATCTTAGCCCCTTTCCTGTTTTCCCTCAGGCGTATGCATATATGATTTAATATAGTTGAAATATGTATTAGCATATAGAAATCAGCACTGCAAAGTTGAGACTCAGCAATAGGGGTTGGAGAAATGTTCCATGTCCCAGAACTTGACAACTGCAACTAGAAACGATCTGGTAAGAGAAACATGGTTTTAGAGTCCCATCAGTGTTGAAGGTAGTTAATTCAGGGGTGGGGAGCTGAAAGCTCACACAGCCTATTTAAGAAACTCAGCACCTCTCAGGTATAGTGTCTCTGTGCCTTCCATTCTTTTCAGACAGCACAGATGGTATTCAAATTTATGACTGCTGCTTCTTCTCTATGTCTTACCTTTCAGGGTGGTTCTTTGGAATAGTTACAAGTGTAACTGGAAGAGAAGAATTCTAGCAGTTTGGGTGGGTGAGAGACTGAGGCAGTATCAAGACTGCTCATAAAAAGACAAACAATAGCATGAATGCATCTTTAAACATCACAGAAGAGGCAAAATTTCTATGGAAGATGTCTGTGGTTTTTTTTTTCCCACACTATGAGAACGAGGAAATAAAAGGTGTTGTGTGGCATGTCTGTTCCACCTTGACTCCTGAAAAGTGTACTGATCACTTAGAGGCACAGTATTCAGCAGTTTTCAAAAAACAGCCAGTACCTGTAGGGTTTACAACCACATTTTCCACAAGTGACAGCTAGAAGTGAGGATTAAAAAAACAAAAAACAAACAAAAAACACCTTGAGTCTGCATCTAGTGTGCTTTACGTTGTAGAGTTAAAATTGAATACTGCCAATTCAAGAGCTACAGTAAGTTGCCTTTATCACTGCAAGATGGAAGGACTGGGGAGTTGCAGATCCAGGTTTAACAAAACAAAACACAAAATACAGGAAGAATTGGAGTATATGGAATATTCGGCAATGTTTTAAGGATGAGATTAAAAGCTAAGTAACTCAACCTACTTCAGAAAGGGTGAAGGTGGTTTGAAAGAACTAGCAGAGTTTCTGAAGGATGTGCAAAATACAACTCAAGAGTGTGAAAAGCTTCCCATTTTGTTTCTCACTAATGAAACTATAGCACATTTTATTCTTGGCCAGTAAATTTCAATAGTTACTTTTCTGACAGAATTAGGTTTGTGAGGGATATAGCTACCTAAAAGCAGCCAGGCACTAATGCATTTATAGAATTGTTCTATATAAGATGCCTAGTTAGAGAGTTAAGCAAATAAAGTACTCCAGGCCTTTCAAAATTTCCTTTTTTTTTTTTTTTTTTTTTTTTCTCCTCCCTTTCTGTGTCTTTAGATAATGTTTTTGAAAGCTTTGCCCTTAGGTGTAAACCTATCACTGAATTTAAGGTGTAAAGCTTTTACTGAAGTTTTCAATGAAAAGGCAAATGAATTAATGCCTTGCAGAAACAATAAAATATTTCCAATATTTTGGTTTCCTGCAAACCAGAAAGCTAAAATTGATTGTTAAAGCAACAACAAAGTCTCCATGGATCATTAAAGTATGTTTGTATTAGATCATCTTCTCATTCAAGCCACAAAGTGAAACCGACTTCTGAAGTTGCACTTCAGATGATTTTCAAGTTACAAAATTAGGTGGTGAAAATCGTCTTCAAGAACAGACCTTGTCTTTGACATTTGTCCACATTGCTAAGTTTACATAAGTATAAATAAGCAGAAATACATATATATATACAATTAAAGACTCTGCTCATGATGCCTTATAGAGGTATTACAAGGTTTCAGGGATTTTTTTGTATTATTGGAATGTAATACACTTTCTTCTGACTGCAGGTGAATGTCAGAGGAATAAAACTGAAGTATTGGAATAATGATTCAAGTCCTACATTTTCAAATATTTGAGTTTAACAGCGGCAAAGCTTTTTCCATATTCTGAATGACCTCCCATTTCCTGGCAAGTAAATCAGTGGTACCTATTACCTAACACTTTTTGTAGTGATAATAGTTAAAGGATTTCAATACATGTATTTCAGCAGAAAGAAAAAACGAAGTTGCATAGAAAACCCTAGAACTTTTGTTCCTTAATGATCAGAGGTACCACTAAGCTTAAAGAAATGGAGACGTATTGCAATAGCAGACCTATGCGTTAGAATAAGTACCTATTTTAAGATCAAATAAACAGAACAACACTGGACAATATACTTCTGCTGGCAGAGACCTTGGGATGCTGACTGGTTCTTTCTCATAACCCTTTCCTCCCACCAGTGTTAAGGAAGATGTAGGCTGTCAACCTTAGTAAAGGCTAGCTCTTTTTTTTTTTTTTTTTTTTTTTTTTTTTTTTTTTTATTAAACCATTATACGTTACTGATCTAAGAATAATCTGAATTGACATATCATGTGTCCTTTTTGCCCTAACAATTCTGCATAAGAATACTGTTGAATGCTAGCCTTTCTCTAATATTTCTATCAGGTGACATTTAAAGAAGCAAAGGACAGAACTCAGGAGTGAAGGACAGACATATCTTCTGCTTTGGGGATGTATGTGCTAAACCACAGATCTGTGTTCAAGACCATCTGGGAATTGAACATTTTAATACTGTATGTTTATTGCTGTTTTTGATAAAAGCAACAGTATGCCATATGATGGTGAGAGTACCTGGAATAAAAAAAAAATGCTACAGGAGGGTATCAAAGGGTTCAGAGATATATTCTTTTTCAAACGTTTTCAGTTGTTCTACATTAACAGAAAATTAACAACAAACCTGAGAAAAAAGCTGTACATTTTCCATGTAATTGTTCAATGTTGTAAATGCTCTGCAGTTCCCAGCACATATTGCACGGGGCCCAAGAGCAAGCAAGAACTAAAGATGTAGGCTTAAGACTTCAGCATCATGACAGGGAAGAGACATGGGAGTTTTCAGAGCTGCTCAAATTTCTTTTCCTTCTGTACTTCTCACACATGGCTAACATTATCTGCGCTGAAAAGGCTTCCTCTGAATCTCAAAACATCTTTCACCTACATTCCCTCAAATCTATCCAGAGCTATAAAAAGCTACCATACTTCATCCTCCTAGACCCATCTCTTTTTTGGCTGCTGTGACTGACAGGAGGTTAAAGCCTTTTGAGTACATTAAAGAGAGACCTTGTTAGAATATTGAACTGACGGCTGCTCAGTTCTAAGCCAGAGATGGGTATACCGGTATTTTTAATACCCAACTGATCATGTATGCAGACTGCAAGTTTAATGACTTCCTGCCACTTGGAAGGATAAGATTCCTTCTTTCTCTTCCTTCCCATGCAGTGAAAAAACTTAGACAGCTGGAACTCAGCAATTTATTTTTTTTCCCCAACTGGAACAAAAGTATAAATATCTTAATATAATCACAGATGTATTGAAGTAGAATATACTTTACATACTGGATGCAGACGTGATTATACGATAGTTAACATCAAGTGTTATAACAGAGGTCCCTTTCAGCATTGTAACACATATACACCAAAATATTCAGATGATCTCAACACCACACTTTAACATCAACGTATTCTTGTTGGAATCTATTAAAGGAACCAAAGACAAATTACTGAGTTTCCAAAACCTTCAAGTTGCTACTTTGAATAACCTGTTGTGCAAAACTGTACTTCCCTAGGAGACATTATATTCCCTTGCATATACAAGCTCCACAAGCACCGCTCTCTGCATGTTACTATCATCAGGATGTAGCCAATTCCTTCTTCCCATCTTCCTGTACCAAAGGCCAGGATTTCAGTTTTTTTAGACACCATGGAAGTTGAAAAATTTCACATGAAGGTATAAACACAGATGTCCTGATTGCCTTATGCATCTTGTCACCCACCCACATTGGTACAATATGAATTCTGACTCCACTGGCTCCTGACAAGGTATTAACGAAACCAATGAGCACTTGAGAAAAACACCAAGATACACAGTATTTCTGCATGGACTACTCCTTAATAAACCAATATAAACTGACCTGCAGCTTTAATTATAAACTAGTGTTAATTACACTACACCACAAATGTGGCTCCAACTGGTACATAGAAGCAAAAAGGGGCAATAGCGATGTTACATATGCAAGAAATAGACAGGATTTCAGAATGATTATAGAACACCACTATGAATCCCAACTATTCAGGATAATCCACAAGACACACATTTAAATTGAGATGCCACACCTGACACTGACTTTTTGTAAAATAAAGTCTATTAACAGCTTCTAACTTTTACAGAAACACATGATGGGTTAGACAGTTGAAATTTCCGCTGTGCCCCCACATTACACTCCACACTTATTCTCAGCAACTCAAGTGAAGTGCAAACAAATAATCGAGGTCAGATAATTAAGAAGTTGCATAAACAGTGTTCTGGAGGTTTGCAATGCAATTATTCCTCTGGGAACTGATGAGCTGTCAGGAGTTTTACTAAAACAGAGGTAGAAAAAAATTGAAGATTATAGATTTATTAAAAGCAAATGTGTGCTTCTGTATGACAGAGTAGGTACTTGATTTCAACACTACATGTATTCTTGATGAATTCCCCGCCAAAAAAAAATATTTAACTTCCTAAGGAAGTTAGAACTGTTCTGCATTACTGCATGAAATGATACTG
This sequence comes from Anas acuta, assembly GCF_963932015.1. Taxonomy (NCBI): domain Eukaryota; kingdom Metazoa; phylum Chordata; class Aves; order Anseriformes; family Anatidae; genus Anas; species Anas acuta. Next base: position 100,214,980 of record NC_088979.1, read on the forward strand.
CAATTAGAGAAAAGTTTGTTTCAACCCAAAGCATCAGGCAATATACTGAGACACACCACAAAATACACTTGGATGAGATCCAAGATAGCGAACTAACAGAAAAGGGGCCAAGTGTGTAACAGTTCATCCTTCTGACATGGGATGAATTCTGTTTCCCCAAAATGAAAACACCATGGCAACACCAGCAATAAACCAATAGTCCCGCTTTTACTTCTTTAACAGGAAAATGATAATGCAAAACTGTCTTATCTTGACTTACAGGCCAAAATCCATGAAATAAATGCAAGATTTATAATGTTGCTGTCTGACCATAAGGATTCTAAAAAATCATTACTCTTATTCATAAAGGTTTTTCTCTCCGAAATGACAAAGTACTGCCCGACTGGATAAGCATGGATAATGGCAGTTTCAGTTTATTCCCTTACAGGAAGAAGGCTAAAGCACAAAACACTCAAAAAATTCTGAAGGGGGTGGGGGAGCAGAGGACTTTGTTACTGTGCTTGGGAGCAGAGGACTTTGTTACTGTGCTTCTATTTTGCAGTCTTCTTTTTCATTCCACAGACCAGTCTCAACTGCTAAGGCAATAACTCCTTCAGCCTCCGCAGGGATGTGGTAACATACTGTTGCTCCAAAACCATATGGTACTTCACCCTAAGATATTTTCCACAAAATTATATTATACTGCTACCTCCAAAAAGAATTGTAAGTGCACAGGTGAAGGAATTGCAAAGCGATATAGTTCTGCAAATCTGATTTATTCTCTCACTGTAAGCTAATGTTAACAAAATTATTTTTATCTCTTACATTCTAATTTGGAAAGAACAGTGATGTTGTAATATCTCACAAATTTTACCACTATCAATAGCTGTCACTGTTTAAAACCTTCAGAAAGGCATTAACTATCAGGAACCAAATTATGCTCATGCTTGCAAAGCAACTGAAGCTTAAAACAAAACAAACTCAAAATAACCAACCTAAACATGCTGTAATAAAAATAGAAAACTTGCTCATCTCTGAAGACATTAAGGAATATCACCTTATAAACACTCAAACTACTTAGATTTGCTGATTTCTTCAATATTTAATTAAAATGCTTATATGAATAAAATCAGTTTCTTATTTTATCACTTCGGTAAGATTAAAAAGCAAAGAGTAGTCATAACTTTTTAAATAAAAATATTTGAAATTGCTAATGCAGAAAATTCATATTCTTAAATTTCACTTTGATTAAGATAATTGTTATATCACTTGACCTGTAGCTGATACTAGCCAATCTCTTTTGTTACAGCTGTAAAGTTCACCAGCTGCAGACTGAAATATACTGGTATGTAAAATAAGAAAGTGAGCAGATAATTGGCACCTAATTCTTTTTTCATATGACTTTCATTTTTTGAGCTCTTTAAAAAAACAAAAACAAAAACAAAAACATTTATTGGTAAATTTAGAAACACACTAACAACTTAAAAACTACTTTTTCCACACAGAAGCTGAATACATGGAGAAGAGAAGACTGCCTGATAGGAACTCGGTCTCAGCCAATTTTATTAGACAAACACAGTGTCAAATCAACAACTTACTAATGGCTTGTAATAGAAAAGTATTTGCTTGGTTGGGATTCTTTTCCCTTCTTCCCTGAATTCCTATTTCCTGAACCTCACGCTACAGAAAAGTAAGATGAGCACAATAAAGCATTTTCCATGCCACCGAACATAAGCAACGAGTGGTTACCAGCCTGTGTCTGTTTCTCTTTCTGCTTAGTACTTACAGACCACGTATCACTTCTGTGGCCTATTAAGCCTAAGACGACTTCAGCAAAGGTGAATTCTTGAGCTCTCATGCATAATGATTATTTAAGCAGTGCATACCTATAAATAAAACAAAAACCCTATGCATATGCCAAGGAAGGATCCGAGAACAAGGCACAGGCTTTGACACACAAGATGTCAGCTTCTTTTCAGATTGCTACCAGCTTATTCTTAATTTGCCTTTTTCCCCTCTTTAAATAGTGATGACTGTAACTTTCACTTTGCCAGATGAGGTTCTCAAGTTGCAAGTTCTTTACAGTTGGGTTTAAAACAATGATGAACTCAATATAAGGCAGTATATTTTGTAAATAGCTATACAAAAATTACACTAAATAAACAGTTTACTAAATTAACATACAATGCCACCAAAACTAAAAAATAAAAAGCTTACTTTTCCTTTTCAAAATGAACTAGAGGTCTATTTAAAAAAAAAAAAAAAAAAAAGATATTAAAAAATTGGTTGCATTTGATTCAGCGTTTATAAATGTAACAGATGACAAATAAACACTGCATATAAAAACATGCCTTTAAAAGTTTTTAAATGAGTAAAACATGATTTGCCACAAGTTCTCAGATACTAACTAGCTCTGACCAAAAAATATTGTTACAATTACTTATTTTCATATACATACACACTTATACATATATCTTTGTGCACGCACGCTTTCCTCATGACCACTGCATTTTTACCCAACAGTAACTATATATACATCCTTTCTGGTCAGGAAGAAAACCCTATGCATTTTCCACCAGAAGAACATAACCATTTCCTTAAAATCCCCCTTGACGTTGAATAAAGCTCCCCTACAATGATTAAGATGATCAAAGCACTTTACTGGAGCTTCCTTGGTCACAGGAAGTACTGAAAAAACAGCGTATTCTAACTTCCTATCCAAATGAATCCTCAGAATCACTCCTGAAATTTTAGAAAGATGTAGAGATGAACCATTTGAAAGGTGACTATTTGTAAGACAAAATAACTTCTCAACTGTAGGTAACCAAATTATTGTTCTTCTTTAAGAATCTTAATCATATATATTTTTTTTTTAAATAATATGGAATTGACTGTCTAACTGATGTAAATCTTGTTCTTCTGACTGCTGTGATATGAAGTCTTGTAGTTAGCTTCTTAAAAATATATTTCATAAAGTTGATACTGTGCTTATTGTTCTGAAAAAACATTTCTCTGCAGTGAGGAAAAGCAGCAAATGAGCAAGTCAAAGAACAATTCTTTGCAACAGACTACAAAATTGTAGTTGAAGAAAATGCATTATGCAAGGTTTGCACAAGCTTATCCATATCTTACAGCTACAGGAATGAGACAGACATACATGTGTGTGTGCGTGTAAATAAAAATGCAAAATACTTGAGCGTTGACCTTACCTACCAAAATGCCTCCATTGGTGTGGTTTTTTTTTTGGTTTGTTGTTTTTTTTTTTTAACACGGAAGTAAAGCAAGCACTAATACAGTTATGCTAACAGAGCTTTTGACAACCCCCTTGCACTCTGAAGGCCCCTATGCATGGGTACTCATCAGCTAAACAGCCATCCAAGTGCTGGATAAGTGCATAAATTTACATATGAAACAAAACACAGTTCACTTTTAACATATTTAATGCATATCTATAGTTGCTTTTTTTTTTTTTTAATCAACCTCTTTTATTTATTTAACTAGCTTTGATGTTATGTTTCTACAAAATAATAATAAAAATAATAAAAAAGTGGTCCAGTTCTTCTTGTTACTCTGCTAGTTATGACATACTGCCACCAGGTGGAGATAATTTAATAAGAAGCTGCTTATTTGCATATAGAGACAGTGGAGGAAATTTCATAATCTGAAATTGTTATTCTAAATGAAACAAGAACTGAAAACAGAGCCTTAATTCAAATCGCTCAACTCTGGCATATACTTTGTCCCTACCTCAAATATTAGTTTAATAGAGCCCAAGTCTTGTCAAAAATACTCTGAAAGTCCTTGCAGAGTTGATGTAAGAAGTTCAGAACGCACGGGAGCTCATTGTAAAGGCTGAGCAGCAGTCACCAAGTAGGCGAACCACTACCAATGCAACCCCACAGCGCTGTGCCATTTCCCTGAGGAGGGGGAGCAGGCACTCGCTTGATGCAACTGAACCAGTCCATGGGACAGGCAAGGGGAATGGCTGCTTCTCCAACACACGCAGCAGCAACCAGACTGCCGTTGTTCTGTATTTTAGGTGACAGTAGTAAAACAGCAAGAACAGAAGGTCAGAGACAATACAGGGCTGCTCTCCTTTTGTGAACAGGACCGTTTCCCCCCTCAAGGCATGCTGCGCCAGTGGCACTGTGTAACTTCACCATGCAGTGCACAGACACCAGTCAAAGAGATCTGATGTCAGGAGGGCTGCAAGAAGTCAGGTTGGTGGGAGAGTTCACTGTCAGCTGTATTCCAAAGCAAAATTATAAGCAACAAAACTTCAATTTAGCTCTAGTACAAATGGAAAGCAAGGCAAAGATGGAAAGAAGGAAGAACACTTTTTCATTTATGTGCCCAACTGTGGATTTACATAGATTTTCAGATATTTAGCATTTCTTGGAAAAGGAAAAAAAAAAAAAAAAAAACAAACCACACACCCACAACTAAAACTGGTTATCAATCTTCTTATTTAGCATTTAATTCCCTATTCTTCATAACAGTTTCATTTTGGTTTAGACCTTCAGGCCTTTAAATAAATAAATATTCACCCTCATACTTAATTGCTCTTCAAAGCACCTGCTTCAGATTCTGCTTTCATATTCATATTTTCAGAGTACATACTTGAGAGCGTTCTTTTTGCTTTAATTTGTAATACACAATTTCCTCTCCTGGCAGAGAGCACAATATAACATACTGATATCAGGATAGATAAGTAATCTTTAATTATACATGGCTACATTTCTTTAAAACAGAATGGTGACATTGCAAACAGAGACTAGACAAAAAATGAGTTAGATTAAAATATTTACACTGTATTCTTTAAAGACAAGTTTTAATGGGTCATAAAATGAAGCAGCAGCTATAAAAATGAAGATTGTGTGTTTTAGACAGTTTGTAAAAGCCACAAATCTTTTCTAAATTAGAAGTCTCTCATGGGTTAAACATTTAGAGAACATAGGTTGAAATCCTGTGGTTAGCATTTTGAAAAAAGTTGAAGATTCAGGTCTACTAAGGGATGGTGTGGTGTTGAGTAAGGAGATATTAAATTGGAGTTATCATACCAGTTAATGGTTTTCCAGGCTGATACTAAATCATTTGAACATGAATCAGAACTAGAAACCAGGTGTTTCCAGCAACTTGAGAACCCCAAGTTTTGCATTAAATGCAAAAACCTCGGGTACATGAGGCTGTCAACTGAAAAGTGAATACAGGAAGCCATACTAAATGAGCATCTTCTAAACTTACCTAAGCACATCTACCTTGCAAACTGTCATCTGTTTTCTTTCTGCATGCTGGGGTCCAAGATTAATGCTCAAACACAAAGGCTAGGCATTCAAGCAATTACTAGATGTTGAACAGCATTCAACATAATTTTAAGATTTAAAGAATGGTAAATGCTCACCACAGTCTGTAACAATAAATAACGTACTTTGATACATATGGATAGTTTGATATACTTCCATGTAATTTATTTCCTCTGCTGATTTTAGTGATGCAAATGAGATGTTTCCAATTAGAAAAACGTGGCAGATATATGATCTTAATGTTAATTAGTTATTATTAAAATATAAAGGACAGAACAATGCAAGTTTAATTTAAAGCCCGAACAACTTATAGGTGCTATACTCAGGCAAATGAAAGTGGAACAAGGAAATGTTTATTAAGTAACAAAACTTGGACAGCTTGTTTTGGTAAGGTTACTGTTGTTTCATAAGAGTGGGCATTAAACAACCCAGACTACCATTACATTCCATTTGTTCTTCCTTTTTAAGGAGATTATGGTACTAGACTTCAACATGTTTGATGTAATCCATTTGCAAGGCACTACAACTCCTCTTTTTTTTTTTTTTTAAAAAAAAAAAAAAAAGGCAAAGTTGCTTCTACAGCATTAATTGAAACTATAAACAGAGTACGTGCAGGAGAATATCTGCTTGCCTTCTTCAGTTCCCATTTTCTGTGCTGGTTGGAAAGTCCAGAAAAAAAAAAAAAAAGCCAAATTGAATAAAATAATGACATTGCCTATTGACAAAGCAGAATTTTGACTGGCACTTGTGATGTGCTAAACCTGAGTCTTTGAATTCTGGCAACTGAGCCCTACCTTACCTATACAAATTATTTTAATCTGGTTACTTACACATACCATAGAATCACAGAATAGCTAACATGAAACTCTGGATGATCAGCAAAATGAACAAACATGCACAGCTAGTTGCTGCAAATAACTTTTTACAGTTCAGAAGATCATCATCTTACATTAAAAAGTACCAGTACCTAGACCTTGAGTCCTCTGCCATAAGTGGCTATCTATGATGTCATTACTGATCAGTGCATTTTTCTATGCTCTTTTATAGTCTTTATTTGTGTAACTCCTGTAAATTGGAAAGCATCTATTTTAACGTCATTCATGAAAACATCATGAATATATATTAAAGAATCAGACATTTTTTCCTGTTGTCTACACTTTCGCCTAAAATCATATGCCAAATTCAAGTTACTCTATATTTCATAACTATCTTATGATTAATGAATGGAATTGACAGTTCTGAGTACTTCTTGTTGCAAACAGTATGGTTATCCAGCACCTCATCATTAATTGTTTAAAGATGTATACAACAATCACAAGTAAAATTACTGCTCTTTGAGATGAGTCATCTTTCAGATCATCTTTGCACAGTACACAAATAACTAATCATTTTATTTTATTTTTTTCAGTTTGATGAAACTTGCAAGGCTGTATCAGGTGGGTTTTTAAGCATCCCTGAATGGTTTTGTCATCCACAGGAAATTCTGCATATATAACTCACACTTCCATATTTCTAATGGTTGTCCCATTATTTCTGTTGTTTATCAACTGCTACTTGTTTTGTTAAGTCAAAGCATCTACAAAACATCTTTTAGAGTATAAGAGTAAACCCTATAGCCATACTTTCAAAGTACTACTGATACACTACCTATTTTTAATCTCAAATTCTGGACTGAATTCAAAGAACCACAGAAAACTTCAGGTTGGAAGGGACCTTAAAGACCATCTTGATCGAAACCCCTGCCACGGGCAGGGACACCTCCCACTAGACCAGGTTGCCCAAAGCCACATCCAGCCTGGCCTTGAACACTTCCAGGGATAAGACACCCATAGCTTCTCTGAACAATGTGTGCCAGTGCCTCACCACCCCCACAGTGAAGTATTTCTTCCTAACGTCTAATCTAAATCTATCCTCTTTTAGTTTAAAATCATTATTCCTTGTCCTATCACTACACTCCCTGAAAAAGAGTCAGGAATGACTCATTGATAATTCGTAATAAGAACATGACATGAATGAAAATGTTAGGCATTAGACCAGTTGCCCAGAGAGGTGGTTGAGTCACCATCCCTGGGGGTTTTAAAGGAAAGGCTGGCCATAGTGCTTAGGTACATGGTTCAGTGAGTGACATTGGTGGTTAGGGAGTGGTTGGACCAGATGATCTTGGAGGTCTTTTCCAACATCTGTGATTTAGTGAGAACAGAATTAACTCTCATTGCATGGTTAATCACTGAACAGGTTTCACATATCTGAGAGTTCCAGAAAATTTCTGGAACAAATATGCTATTACTTAATATGAGTTACTTAAGTGATCATCTGTTGTTACATAATTGAATTGTAAATTTAAATATACTTTTTCTTTAATATATAAAAAGAGGAACAATTTCACGGTTCAATTCCAAGAAGAACTCAATCAAGAATGCAGCTAAAAAACAATCTTGCCCTGATATGGTAGCTTCTGCATTACAACATGGCCCTCATATTTATTCTCTTCTTAAAGTCTAATGTATAAATAGTTTATACAACCATTACTTTTAAGGCTGTTCCACACTTTCATTGGTTTTATTAGATGAATGTCATCTTCACATTTTCAGACCAAAATTGTTCAGTCAGCCCATACCCATTTGCTCCTGCACTGAGCACATACTTCAGCTTCAATAAAAAGCAATTCTCCTCCCTTCCAGTTAAAATTCTGGAATTTTTAGAGATACCACCCATATCCCCTTCTCCTTAAAGGAAACAAGCCCACTGCCTCTCATGCCCGCGTGCGTTTTTTCTCATCTTGTGGGAACATTTACTGTTGAAAATGGACTACTAGATTTGTGTACAGCATTAAAACCTGATTTAATCAGAATCTGGGACATCAATGATATAACCACACAAATAAAATCAGTTATATATTATATATACATATACAGCCTTGCACATCATTTGTTTCAGAGCAGCAAGTCTGCTGTACTAGCAAGACATCTTTCTTCTACCTTTTAAACAAAGGTAGAATGTTTGCCAATGAATCCCCAGCTTCATGTAAGCTCTAGGACCTTGAGCAACCTGGAAGGCACAGGGCTGGAGCTAGATTATCTCTAAATTCACTTCCAACACAAACAATTCTGTGGGCTTATGATTTCAAGACCAAAGGATGGAGATTACCTGCCCATTCATTTTGGCTTCCACTTCTATTAGAAAAATTTTCGTACAATTATCCCCACTTTTCCATTCCTCCCTGCTCCTTTTTTTTTTTTCTTCTTCTTACAAAATCTTTGCAGTAACAAACTTCTGAAGTCTTGGATTCAAAAATGCATTGCATACTCTAGAAATTCCTTCACTGTAACTAACATGCTCAGGAATCATTACAATAAGCAGTGGTAGGAAATAATAGTGCAGGTGGTTGAGATTTCAGAAAGAACTGAGCTGTAAGTTATCAACTTTACTGGAAGATAGTTTGGATGTCAATCCAGAATTACTGTATTTCTTGATGCATTCATCTCAAGTTGTTTTGTATCCTACGACTCAGATTTTCCCACCATGAGATGAAAGGGGGTGGGGGGAAGGAAGAAAAAATGTGTCACAGAAGAGTGTCACACCCGTCTTCCACAACACACACTGAGTAAGTTGAGGACAAACAAAACCTGCTCATGACTCACAACTGCTGTTCTAGATACTACTGTTCTGAAAAATTATGCATTATAAACATAAAAGTTCTGACTCACGTAGAGGGAAAGTCACTGTCTGGAGACCCTTATTAAACTGTACTCCAGTGTAAGAAGGAAGCAAGGAGAATGGGAAGGTGGGGTGAGGAAGGTGCTGGGGAGTGCAGAAGGAATAAGCTCTAAAGGAATGGGTCTGCATAATGTACAAAATTAGGTGTAAATATAGTGCATAGGGTGCTCCACTATCATTAAGTAGTAAGATCCTATTTCACAAATTTATACAGAAAGTATGTTCTCTAGCTATGCAGACAGACCACCTATTTTCTCTTTGCTTTCTTAAAACAGAAAGCATCCTAAACATTTATCTCACATAGAAAGAATGTAAGCAGGTGATAATTCTCCCCACTCCCCTCCCAATTCCTTGCATGTAGAAATTCACCCAACAGTATAGTTGGCTTTCAGTAGCTAAAGTTCCTCTTCTAACTCAAAGCACACATTTGCTAAGTTACAGATGTGTATTTTCCAGTGGTTTTTCTGTTTTTATATAACACAATACAAATTTTCACCTCCTGTTGGTTTATTGACATTTCATTGCACCACATCCTTTATCTTCGCTATGCCTAATAGCACATTCAAACCTTTCACTTACTGTAACTTCAAAATGACAGGGGTCAAATCAGCCAGTTAACAAAAATAATTCTGCATCTCTGCAGAGCTCTAGCATCTGTCATCACTGAGATAAAACAGCAGAATATGCTTTCTTATGAAAAAGATCAGTGACATCTGTTAGCCTTTTTTTTTTTTTATTTTAGCTTACTACCAATATTTTCACATTAAGTTGTGAGACAATATAGAAAAATACAAATTTTGAGATCAGATGATGGAAAAAAGTTTTACATACACTAAAATTCCAGTATGCATTGCAAGACTTACAATTTCTGTTGGAATAGTTGATACAAAATTTAGGAAAAAAGGTCTACATGAAACTTAAAGAGCTAATTAAGCACATACTTTTAATATTTAAAATATTTACAGCAAACTGTTCATTTTCCACTTGCAGAGTAATATTTACCAAAAATAATACAGCCAAAGCGTGAACATGAAATTGTTGTGACTTGGTGCGCAGATATCTGAAAGCAAAACCAGACGTTAATAATTAGAAAATGTCTGTTGAGGAAAAGCATCTTTAACTCCCCCCTCTAGATGGTGATTCTGCACTCTACTCTACATGGATAACTTTCATATTCTTTGCTTCCCTGATTAAGATAAGGCATTTCCTTTTTTGTGATGTTCTTTTTCTAACCAATATTATTCTAACTGTTCCAGACAATTGTGTTGTTTTGCTTTTCACTTGAACATTAAGTTTAAATATTACTCAATATTTAAAACTTTATTGAAGGTGACCTGTAACTAGGCATAATTTTGTAACTTCATCATCCAGTGATTTATCATGTTTTGATTTGAACAATCATTTAAGTATTTTTATCTACCTAAAAATCCCTCCTAGAACTGATTTTTTTCCCCCCCTCTCTTTGGTAGTCTTAGTACCCTGAGTATTTTAGATACAAAATGTACAGTACTTCCCTTTCATTTGAGCTGTTCCTGCCTTTTTAACTAGCTGCTAACTAGCCAAGAAACAATGAACTGTATTTGTTATAGCTGACACATTCAGAAGTTAATCGCTGACATAGGTTTGGCAGCTATCCCAGTACAGGAAAAAAGAATGTATGGATTAAAACTACTTTGCATTCTGGTCAGAAACACACACTAGCAACATGACAACGAACTTTGCACTCAAAAAGATCCCTCTTTTAGAAGGCTGCATAAAAGGCTACAGATTAAATAAAAGATCTAGTTTACCAAAATGACAGATTTTAGTGTGCAAAATCAAGAGCAAAGATTAGAAAAAACAACATACATACTACATGTGACAAATTACAACTTCTAATAAAACGATAGCTGTTCTTGTCAAGCAGCTTAAACATGAAAAAAGACATTTTCATCTAAGTAACAAGAAGGACACTTTTTACTAAGATACCCACATCGTTTGTGAAAAGCGTTTAAAAGATGCACAGGCTTACAGGCACTCAGTTTAAGTCTCCCAAAAATACCACACACCTCCCTCACTGGAGAAGACGCTAATTAGGGATCAGAGAATTTTTTTTTTTAAAGTACTAAAGATCCAACTGAATAGAGAATTTAAAAATATTCTCAAAAAATATTCAAGAAAGCATGCTCAGGATTCAAAATGATATTTTATTTGCAAGATGAACCCAATGTAAGTGTTACTCGTGGTTCTGTCAGCCAACTTCCTTGCAACTCTGACCAAGTTGCATTACCTTTCAGTGCTGAGTTACTCTACTGGCATATGCTATCAGTATTAATCCTAACTTAACATGTTTGTGTTAGCGTAGGCTACACTTTTATTTATATGAGTAGTCCCTGTGGGAAGAAAAACACATTCTTCTTTTCAGCATGTGGGACCCATGAGAAGCATAATCCATCTTCGACCTCTAATGGACCTCTGCAGGGCCACGTGTCCATGTCTTTCACACCGTCATCACTGCTGCTGCAGGTAGGGAAGCTTCCCAAAATGTTCCTTTCAGTATTTAAGCAAGCATACACTGAAGAAAACCCAAGCACAGGGAAAGTTAAATAGAAGTTGTTACTGTCTTCAGAGAGTGAACTATATAAATCCATTTGGAAGGCACATCATGATTTCTGCAAGTCATCTGGGGAAGAAGTATGAATATTCATGTGCACTCAGCAGGAGGTGGTGATTGATTTTATGAATTTATGAAATATGATTGGTTTTAAATATGTCATTTCAACAGCCCTTGGATGTAGGTTTAAAGCTGCTGCTGAAATTTTCAATCTCAACCTCTCCACATTGTCAGTGGTTAAAACAAAGGAATTCTGCTATATCTAAATAAATTCAGTTAAACACAATTTACATGAGCTACCTGTTGAAGTTAACAAGTACCACAAGCACAGCTGCACACTCTGTACCTCTGTTCTTTTTGCAATCCCCTTCTTGTTCCCCCATTATTCTTTTCCAGGTCTCTGAGACTTGACTTTAAATAAATTAGGCTGCTGTTTATATAGCTAACCCAATTTGCAGCAATTGATGACTTCTTACTTGTGCAAACAATACAGGGAACACACAAGTTCTGGCCCTGTAATTACTCTGTTCACTCTTTTGTGCTAGGAGATCAGGGAGTGTGTGTTCCAAACAGCATTTCAGAGCCCTCCCAATTTCTACTGTGTGGATTAAAGCATTTAGACTGTAACAGAACTCGGTGCCCTGTAAAACACTCATTCAAAATGCCTGCATAAATAACATTATTGCCTGTTTTTATGTCAACAGATGATCAAATTGATTTAGTACTATATGACCCTCAAACATATTGCAAAGACAGCTATGCAAACACTATCCCACTTTTAAATATAACAGGAAAAAGACTCCAAAGGACAAATGTAGGCCCATCTTGATTCCCAAAACAGATACAGAACTCAGGACTAAAGATATCTAGCCTGCCAATTTTAGTAAATGGAGTTTGTAAGAAAGAGGGGTGGGGTGGGGGAGCTTGGTCAGGGTCTCAGCCTATCAATCCTGGCAGCATCTTTCTTGCCCAATTTCAAACACTTGCAGTGTTAGCAGTCCAACAGTCACAGCCAGCCATGAAAGCCAAAACAGACGGTTTGGCCAAGGAAAGATGACAACTTGGTTGCTCGTTTTCATTCGTCAAAGAGAGAAATCATTAGTGCTATTATTTCAAAACCGTCAAAAATAGGTACTTTCTTATGCAGAGTCAGAATAGAGACTAGAGAACATAGAAAAACATTTCAATACAGATCTTACATAATCTTTAGATTTTTTTTTTTTTTTAATGTAGTTTCCCACTATTATCCTTTAAAAACAAGCATTGTTGCTATCTGCAGATTTCAATAAGGATTTCTAGGGATACTCCTTAGGATCCTCAAGGAATGTCAAATCATCACACACACCAAATACACTGGCCTCAGATAAAACTTATTTAAGACAGAGCTGCTGGAATCAGTGTGCACACCCCTAAAGAGCAACCCTGAAGTCAATTTACAGTCACTGCAGATTTCTGTGCCACTGTTGGCTCTATATCTTAACATTAAAGAAAAGCAGGATGATTGGTAAAGCACTGGACTGAAATCAGGACAGCTGGTTCAATTCTGGATTTACAATGGACTTGGTCTGACCTTGATCATGTTTCTTTTAGTTCCTGTCAATAAAACAGGGTACCTCAACACAATTAAGGGGAAAAAAAGTATCCACAAGAGTTTTACTTTCCTTATTTTGTAAAGACATATTCACATTTCTGAGACACAAATGAAGTAATTAATATTAAGCCACAAAGCTTCACAATAGAAGAACCCAGGTTTCCTGCCTAGTAGTAGTATTCTAACAAGAATACTCTCAGATTTCATTAAATAATTATTCTCAATTTAAATGGATAACTATTCTATTGACTAAAAATTGGTATTCAATGTATCAAATTTGATATGACTTTATTTGAACAAAAAGTAGTTTGAAGATAAAAAAATAATTAAAATAATGACTTTTAAACTTAACATACCTTTCAAAAGTTACTAATGTAATAAAGCTGGGTTTTCCTTTCTCACTAGTAGTTCAGCTCCTCTCAGTTATACCCGTTTCAGTGTAGTACTGGACTTTTACTTCACGAATATAACCTGCATGGGTACTCTTACAACAATGTGCCACAATAAGTGCCCCTAATAAGAATCAGTAGAATAAAGTTTATTTGGTTTCCTAGAATTTATGGAGTAACACCACATACATTAGAAAACATTTTCCAATTTTTACAACCCCACCCTAAAGCCTGAAGAGACCTGAATCGAGTTTATTGCCTCTACTTAGGTCATGCGCGCATTGCTGTGGCCCAAGCTAGTTGTGCCCATAACACTGTTAGCAGAATAAGTGTGATGCAGAGGGGCCTTAACTCAAGCATGGAATCAATAGTTTCATTTGTTGTAAGCATGTCATCTATTTACTTGAGTCACACATTTTCCTCCAGTGCTCCTGAGGTACGTGTGCAATGTGTGCCATGAGGACTATGCTACACCATTTAGATTTACTGGTTTAGGACTTCCTTAGCTTGAGCTTCAGCCTTAATCTTGCTGTGGGCACACTGACACAAACTTTGGCAGGCAGACACAAGCCCTGAGCTGGCCAGATGCAACCTAATGGTGATTTGTGCATCTGTAATTACCACAACACTGTGCTAATGTTAATCAGCCTTGACGACAATTTGTTCAAGCCATGTCACAAGAACAGCAGTTTTAGTTTATTTGGAGCTAGTTTGTGCTCAGTTGACTGGGAGAATGAGCAGGGTGAGTTTGCATCTGCCTAGGAAAGGCCACGGAAATATGCCTGATAATTCCCTACTGTTTCCAGCAGGAGGACTTAAGGGGTCTGTCATGAGGCTTTGCACATTTCATGCTGAGGTTTCCTCAGTGTTATTGATACCTGATGGCATACATGTTCCAAAGCAAGTGTACCAGAAGCAATTTTAGCATTCACGAATAATACTGAATATACAATTATACAAAACACATTATTGTGTAGAAAACCCTATAAAGACAAAAAAAATAAAAGAAAATGGTTCGAGTTCTCTGATCTGCAGAAACTATTCAGAATTAAAAACCAGAAAGTTTCCATTCTTATTTAGCCTTTAGCTACTCTCTCCAGAGAAGCAAAGATGCTATTTGTGTCAGTTTCAATAACAGACTTCATTGTGTGGAAGTCTATGCATATGACATTGAACGGACAGACCACATACTTTTAGAAAGACAGATACTTTGAAATCTATACTCTTATAACAAAAAATGTGTTTTACTTGTTGTCTGTGACAACAGGTCCTTACCAGCAGGTCACATACTTCATTTTTCAGTTGAATCAGTACCTTCCCCCTATTTTATTTTCTGCCACATTGTTCCATAGACCGCATGCCTTAACAAATGCAAAAAAGGCTGGAACCAGAAGTTTTACCACAAAAATATTTATCTCCGTTACATCATATCTCAAAAACGCAGCTTATATTATGCAGTTACACCACACAATGCAACTGAAAGGAAGCGCTGCTCGAAGAGAGAAATCCTGCCAAATGTAAGTAGGGCAGAGCTGACTGAACTCAATGAATCTTTGAGAAAGTTAACTGTTTCCATGCCCCTTTTTACTTCTTGTAGCACAACAGGACTCCGAAGGTACTTTTATAATGGAACAAATGAAAATTTAAAATATTCTTTATGTAGCCATGAATTAAGCCTTATATAAGAATACTACACAATTAAAACTTAGAATAATAAGAATGTTTGGTTTGTACAAAATGTTTATCATGAAAAATAGCTTTTACTTCACTATGCATTCTTCCTAAAAAATGCTTAGAAAGGCTACTACTCTCATTTTTGCTGCTGTAGTAATTCTTTGTCACAGATCTGCAGCTATTTTTAGAACCGAATTTTAGAAAAAAAAAGATATCTGAATTTTAACATACTGCTTTTTAAAATTGTGATAATTCAAGCAAAAAACACTCAGAACATT
Organism: Anas acuta; assembly: GCF_963932015.1. NCBI lineage: Eukaryota > Metazoa > Chordata > Aves > Anseriformes > Anatidae > Anas > Anas acuta. Next base: position 100,230,504 of record NC_088979.1, read on the forward strand.
CATGTCTATTTGCATATGTGGCCACAGTTCAAATGAAAATATAACATAGCTATTCTACATTTTTATGAATCTAATGAACAGTTGTGAAAATGCCTGCATTGCCTCTAAGATTGTCTTCCAGTCTTAAGAATAAAATATTTCACAGCCATTACGTAAAACTTGGTAAGATACATTAAAATACACCTACACTATGAAAGCAGAACTTTTTTATTAATATTTTTGGACACCAACACCCCTCCTGCCTCAGGGGAAAACAAAACAATTTAAAAAAAATAGAACATCTTTGAGAAAACATGAACCTTCAATAAATATTACGTATTTGGTGATACCTCCTTCCTGCTACCAGAGTTTCCTTCTTTTTCCCTGATTAGAGGATTGGCGTTTTAATAAATGTCCACAAACTTATTCAGAAGATTCATTACACCGTTTTCCTAAGTAAAAATAGAACATCACCACACAAATGGATTGCTTTATAGGTTCACAAATACTGATGTTACTACTTTAATACCTGCAGTTCACATGTAATAGATTTAGTGTGGTAATGAACAGCACAAAAGGTTTTCTGCAGGGCTAATATTCATTGACATGGTTATAAATGGAGAGTACCTAGAAACCTTTCAGGACTGAATTTGGTCATCTCAGTAGTCTAGAAAACAATCATAAACACATTTAAGGTGCATTAAAGCAATATTAATATTTACTAACCACAAGTATACAAAGATTTCCTTAGAATAGCTCTTACAATAATATTTATATGAAAATGTATTATACTTTTATATTCTCTGTTTATTCAATGCCTACAGGTGTTTTTTTCTAGTTTAAAACAGTCACAGAAAAACTGTTATCAGAACTCACCTATCCAAGAGCACAAGGACTTTTCTCTTGTAAAACAGTATTACTTGGTTTTATTTATTTAAAAATTTGTTCAGAGTAGATAAAAATAAAAGGTTTACTACTTACAGGAAAGTATTTCTTTTCATCAACATTTTTATAGGAAGCAGTACCTTCCCCAGCCAGATCTGCTCTTCCATACATAAAATCAAGTGTTTGATCATGGATCTAGGGAGTTGTTTTTTGTTGTTGTTGTTTGCTGTTTTTTTTAAAAAGCATACATATTATATGTGTATGTGTGTGTGTGTATATATATAGAGAGAGAATATATATATATATATATATATATATATATATATATATATATATATTCTATCAGAACACAACACCTAAAAGGCTACATGCACAAAATGAAACTGGTGATTCCCAAGGTCACAGAACGCACACAGGAATTTTTTGACTTACGTTTGCATGTGACAGAAATAGTTAATATAATGTTAGAAATGAATTTTGATGCTATCAGTAAGCAAGCAAATCGCAATTTAATGTTCTTTCAGCACTATCATGGACTCAGAAATAAAGCCTACCACAACCATCACATTACACGAGTATCTGTAATTTTAATTCTAAGAATGTTAAAACTTAGAGTAAGTCTACAATGGCTTTAGGAGAACTGTAGAGCAAAACATCATCTATGATTGTTCTCAAAATCAGCAACATCAATTCCATTTATGCAGGCCTTATAATCCACAGCCATTCACAGCAATGTAACACGAAGGTACTGGGGAGGATTATTTCGACTAAATGCTAAAAGCTGTTGAACCCAATGTCTCTAACTGCCATAAACTGGCACAAATCCATTTAACATCAGATCATTCAGACAGAATGCTTACAGACTTCCAGCCATGATCTGAATACTGAACATCCAGGGAGCAGGTCTGACTGGTGTCACAAGGCCACAGACCAAAACAAACAAGTAAATCAAACATCTCAGAAACAAACAAAAACAAATGAGAAATATATCTCTCTCTATATATATCTATATCTATCTATCTATCTATATATATATATTGAATGGTAAACTCCCCAACACAGCTATAACCGGGGCAGCAAGAACCTCATGACACACAATGATTAACTGTACAAAGCTCAACATTCTCATACACTCCCAGAGGGAAAACATGAAATCAGCAGCTTACGGTAAGTCTTTGGATTTATTATTAAGAAAACACAGCGCACGAGACAAAAAATGATATTTTTATCTATCTTAAATGGAACCTGTCACGTCAGAACATCACCTGGGTTCTGATTTCTGTGTTGCTGGATTACTGCTATGCTTTGTCAGTGCTACTTTATAAACATGCCCACTACATAGACATACATAAAGTTAGAGCTTGATTTTCTATTCTTCACTAAATCAGAAATCCCACATACTCACATGGGAGTTATACAACTCCTGAAAGCTCCAATCAGGCCCTGAAAGCTGCAATCAGTACAAGCCCCGTAACAGCACTCTAGGTGCACAAGTCTCCCATTGACTCCAGTGGGAGTTTCATGACTGCAGGGGTTGCATAGTTCTGTCAGCAGAACTCACCTCACATAACAGAATTTTCTTAAAATAAGCTGTAAAGGCTAAAGATAAATGTAGCATTTGTGTTACACTACAGACACTGTTTATTGGAAGAAGTCTGCATTTAGTTCTCAAATATCTAAAGTTAGAATATTATTCTACAAACACAGAAAGCACTGGAGCACATGTATTATCGCATTATTTATAAAATTCACAAATTATTACTGATGGCAATGCCCAGTTAGGTATAATTCATCCTGAATTTCAGATTAAATTTACAGAATTAGAATTCAGGAGCAAAAAGCAAAACACAAACTAATAAAAGCAAACCTATTGTGAAATATGGATGTCTGACAAAATCATTTAGGCGATTAGCATAAACCACGAGGTTCCAGTGTTTCACATTTTCATCTCTGTGGTTCTCTATTTTTCTCATATACACAAATAACTAATTTAAGGCTGCATTTTTAAAGAACAATTTTCTTCCGCTTTCAAAGAGATAAAGTTGATGAAAACACAGAAAATGTTTTTGACAACCAAGCATCTGAATTTCTGAAGCTTTACCAGGCACAGCTTATTTATTATTATTTATTTACTTTTAAAACGTACAGACATCTGTTGACACCAGCAGAATATGCAAGAGGTACCAAGGACAAAACTCTGGTAATTCTTACTGCATTCAGAAATAATATCTGCTACGAACACCTACTAACAGATGAGGAATGCTGGAATAATATTTTCCAGAAAGTACCATTCAGCAATTGCAGAATTATTTTCCCCTACATCTTAAGAACATTTACATGAAGAATGCCTTTGAAGCAAATCATTTGAAGGGATCTCATGGGACGTTTTGGAGACCCACTGAATGTGATACTTTCATAAATAAATAAAGAACCATCTAAAGAATAATCACGCTTCTTCCTTCTCACTCTTGGAATGCTCCAGAGTCACTGTTTTTTTTTTTTTTCTGACCAGAAATTGTATTTTGTAGTGAAGATTTTTGTAACCTATTTATGTCCATTTACTCACATATCATGATTGCCTTTAAACTACCTCAGCACTGTGTACTCATCCCTGAAGCCACCTTCTTAGTAATCAAATCTCTCTCAGCATTCATTTTACTATGCTAACTACACAAAAGCTTCAGACCCCACCCCATGTGTGAGGCACATCTTGCAACATTGATTACGGGAAAGAAATCAGAAACAAAAAAATAAATACAAAATACCAAAAGTACAAACAGTATAAAAAGTATACTATAAACAAAGAGGTTGCATTCCATCAGCCTGATGTAGATCGGCTTAAAATTCAAGTACTGATTTAATAGACATTAACATCAAGTAAGATAACCATTACCTAAAGGCTAGGAAAATACATAAAATACTGGCAAAAGGTACAAAAAAAAAAAAAAAAAAAAAAAAAACAGCAAACAAAACAACATGTATTTAAATCTTTGGGAAGTCCATGAATATAACACATAGCTCTGATTCCCTAACAGAAGAGATGCATGGCTTTTCTGTGGTTCACATGAGATCACAGAAAAGATAGGTAAGGAATTATTTGCAATCCTTACATTACCATATTCCTTACATTACTTGAAACACTGCAACTAAGGATCTGAACATGACTTTTCAGGCTGCTTTCTGTATTTTCCTCAGTCATTGACATAGTGCACCAAATAGAACAACGTATTACCTGGCTTAAGAACAAACTCATGTAGCAGAGATCTGTTAAGATTATTAAGAAGTTCACATAGATGTTACCTGACATACCCCTGAATGCTGTAGGGTGCGCTGATGGAAGTACCACACTGTTCTTGTTTTGCATTTACCCTGCACTTACTGCTTCTTCATGCATTGCCTTACTGTCTTTAGTCCCTGTCAGACCAGGAGGTCACTGGAGTACATGAACCTTCATTCTGACCCAGCAGGCACCCAGCAGCAATTTATGAGTCATTTAATAACTTTAAAAAGAAATGCTGTATTGCATTACTCCTGTTAACTGGTCTTCACTGTTTAACACACACACCTTATTTTCTACCCTCTCCCCCAGTCCCTGGGTTTTTAGCTTATTTTGCTTTGACCAATTAACATAATTACACGGTATTGACATAATAACATTGCAGTTCTGATTACATCTTTCCTGTTAGAATAAAGAAGAAAATTCATTGTACATGATCAGTAGAGAAAGCTGTTCATAGTAAGATGCAGAATTACCTCTCCCTACTTGTTCACATCCACCTGCAACACATACTACAAGGATCTCCATACACTGCATTAAGCCTCTTTTTAAATGTCTATTATTTTAATTATAGACCTGGCTTCGAACAAGCCAAGTTCAGCTATGGTACAATGGCCTGTGAAGTTAATGGGTTTGCAATTGCTTGCAGCTCTACTGGATATTGTGCACCACATGGTAGTAGCAAGAAAATTGATGGCAATGGTTTTGTTTTCAAACTGAATTGAGATTATGTTCCAAATGGCACTACTTGGGCAAAGTGATGAGGACAGCAACTCCTTGTATGAGTTATATACACAAATTCCAGGTATGAATTTCAGCTTATAGCCAGTCAAACAACTTGCATTGTTACTTAAGCTACAATTGCAACATAAATACTCAACTTAGTATTAGCTAACTGGAGAAGTCATTTTGAGAAGAGAATTTTCCTTCATGACCTTAATATATATTATTCATAAGCTACAGGGACATTACATTTTACTTTGAATATTTCTGATATGCAAAGTTACTCAACCACCTTTGTCTGCTGTGTAGCAATTCTACTCAAATAATTTGAACACTAAATAAAAACAGTGTACCCTTCAAAAGGCACAAAACAGATTTATGTAAGAAGAAAAATATAGACTGAGCAAATAGAAGCGCTGTTTCTCCCCTCTCCCCCACTTTCGTTCTGGAAAAGTCACTACATCTTAAGTGAAAGTGTTGATGTTTTATGCTTTTTATGGAAAGCTTGTTCTTGAAGGAACACATGCAGGACTTGGATGAGAGGAAATTTATTACAGTCATGATAGGGAGGAACAAAGAAGCTGACTGAATCCCCGTAATATTTAATGGAGCTTTGCAAGTTTATCTGGACATTTTCCATCCACGAATTGGCCATTTCAGATCACATCATACTTATATTGTGGTAAACAGCCGTGGTTAACAGCTGTCCTGGCTTACTGAAATTATTTGTTCAAACATGCTTTTAAAAGACTCAATCATCCTGCTTGCAATGCTACTACATTAAAAAAACAGGTGAAATCAAACACCTGCTTATTTATCTTTCAAAAAGAATGTAGAACATGTAAAATATTGTACAAGTTTGTGTTAAATGATAAAAGAGCTATTAAATAGGTAGATACCACATAATGATTTTTTAGTTGATACACTTAATTGTCTAACTCCTTCTCCAAGCAACTTTCATGAGACAGTAAAATAATTGCTTTTAAAGAACTGGCCCAGTTTGGTTCTCATGCAAACAAAAACTTCAGGCAGTGAGAATTATCCTCTAACTAGGATCAGTAGATTTTGGCCACAATGTCCATAGTCATCCTCATATTTAATAACTGCCTTATAAATGTATCGTTCCATGGTAGATCTTACTTGTTGAATGATCTGAGTTGTAGCCTCTACTACTGTGGCATGTCATTAATGATCCACGTTTTGATGCATAGAGATGAATTCTGTTACGAAGCTTCCATTTTCCTAAACAATAACAGCACCATAAATAGAAAGTATCATCCCATATCATGCTTCTTCATAAGTGAAAGCTGATCACCTCCTGCCACTTCAAGAGATGCTTTCACACACTGCACAGCCTAATCAAAAACCCACTGCAGCCAACTGACTCCTGCTCAGCACAGCAGCCTCTGCATTAGTGCAACCAGCAGTGCTTCCATGAATTTACTCAAGTGCAGGTCATTTAAACCAGACATGGGGTTCTTGTTAGACAAGGTTTTCTAAAAAGTAAGAATGCATGTATGCATACACAAGCCTTGTTGTTTCCTTTCTACATCATCTTTAAGTAGGTTTTAAAACATGTTCCTCTGTCAGTACAAGAAGATTTTAGTATCATAAGCTGTCACCACAAATAGATGAAGTCAGGAAAGTGACTCTGTTCATGTTTGTTTTTTTTTTTCTTCCATTCCTCTAACTTTATCATTCAAGGAATTAAAAGTTTGATTCTGATCTCAGCTGCACTACAGCAAATGCCTTCTCCGATTAATGAAGCCAGTCAAATGATACCAAATAACAAAAAATCTAACCCTGTAACAAATAAAAGAAGCTTTGCACCTTTGTTTTTGAAGACCTCATTCAAAATGTTATAGCATGACATCAGAAGCCTGAAGAATACCTTGCCAACCTAACTCTTCATCGTATTGACATCCTCTAAAAACATCTATATACATGCAACTACAGTATTAAGTGAAACTGAGATAAAAACACAGTAAAAAGATTTTGTGGAAGACTGCAGAATTATGTTGCTGAAGCTGGACTTCCTCAGATTGAGGTAACAGCAAGAAGTACTTCGAATGCTCTACTTATCAATGAAAATTATTCTGAGCTTTAAAAGAGATACCAAAAACTGAGTGATTTCAGTCAATTATCTACCCTAGAAAGCACTAAATATACTAAGGAGGGGAAAAAAAAAGACATGGAACAGGACATAATTAATTAGGTCAGAATAAGGTCACAATTAATTGATTGTGTTAAAACAAAGTGATAATACAACGTGCTACATACCAATATGCCTAGATCTAGCATATTGCACCTAAATGGGCCTTCAAATTTGAAGCTATCAGGTAGGTTATCCATAAGGTCTCGCAATTCTCTTCTATTTCCAAATTCCAAGAGCCATCAAAAATCAATTTCAAATGGTCTGTGACATGTAAAACCTTGTGATATGCTTCAAGCATACTGCCCTTACTTTATGAAACTAAGGTGTGCTATTAAAGGGAGAAAGAGCAAAACATCTGGCATGTTACTTCATATAAACTATTTAAAATATAAATAGAAGTATAAATCCATATTGTATATCTAGATAAGTCAGTCCTAGTCTTTCACTAATGGATTTTCAACTCAGACACAAATGACTACATAGTTAGAACATGTGTTTCCCAAAACATCATGTTAACTTGATTATGCTGGAATCAGATGGCACATACTGAATGTAACTGGGGGATTACTGGAATAAATTGGAAGAAAATCAGTAGGCAAACATGAATCATCTGGGAGAAGTGTCTCAAATAAAAAGGTCAATGAAAGGGCAAATAAATACAGCATTTTCTCTCAAATTTATTTTATTTTTAAAAGGCTGTGAAAGGCAAATAATACACAAGTTGGTCATAACACCACAGTAATATTCCCACAGATGATAATAATTAGCTAAATAAATATGTGAACCACTTTGCAGGAGAAAGACAGTCAAAATGATACTGTTCAACCTCTTATAAAAAACTTCAAAGCTTTAGCTCTATAGCTTTATTTTCATACATTTCATGATTTAAAGCCACTGCAAACAATAAAAATCTCTACATAAATCATTTTGTATAGAATTACATGGAACAAAACACCACATATTTCTTAACAATACATTCTTGAGACAATCTGCTGAACATCCCAGTTTATTTTCAGGCAGATATTTTGACTTTTGTCTTCACTTGAAAAGTAGTTACATAGGCTAGCTACATAGGAGTTACATCAAACCAAGCATTCCTTTAACACCTTTTTTTGTTTGTTTTAAGAGTGAAGAAGGAGTGAAGGCAGACTGATTTGTTTTCATCTTATTGCAGTTGTATAAATCAACTGGTAGCAGAAAATAGATAGATATTGAAGTTATAAACATTTCAGATTTCAGTTTACAATTAGAGTATAATATAAATTGTACTTAATCCATTGGACAAACTGTGATTGACTTAAAAAATTCCAAATTTCATGTATTCTCTACACAAAAAGCAGAAAGAAGCAAGACTTGAGGAAATAACTACACTGCGGCAAATAAGATGCACCTGCTAGCAACTGTTTTAGAGAACATTCTTTATTAGCAAACAGTCCCTTATAAACAATTGTACACAGAAACTCTGCATCAAAACCAAAAATGAACTTGCTATCAAAGCAGCAAAGAGAAGAAACTTTAAGCTCAGTGACTGAATAAGTACTCACTCATACAAATCTTCTGGATGAATACAAAATGGATTAAATCCTGCAAGCGAAACGCTTTCTATTGCGGCTTAACAGAAATTTGCTAACCCAAAGAACTGTATATTATGCAGAGTGATAGAAGAAATAGGATTTAGCGATCTGGGAAGGTGTCCATTTCACTCACTCTAAGTCAGTGTCCCCAGACACTGTTAAAAACTAATGAAGTCTATTCTGAGTGTTGTATCACTATACATGCTAAAAGGCAGAGTTACAGAGAGGAGCTTTTTCTTTATCGCTTATTTATTTGTTAAACCAAACCTAATTAATTTGGGGTCTTTCAGTTTGGGTAGGTTTTAAATGTTAAGGAAACATACTTCTGTTTTAGCACAACAACATGGCCAGTTAAATCCCTCCCTTGTGATGAAACAAGGAGAGAAAATATTTGGCCTTGGTAGATAATTATGACACTTGTAAGCTCTGAAGTGAGCTGGGTGGGGGGGAGGGGGCTGTCAGCTACTTGCTTTCAAACTGCTCTGATTTTCTGAAATGGCACAAAGTATCATGGCTTCCTTGCCCCAGTCTTAGACCTAACAGCATTTTGTAATGAAAAAGCTTCAGCTATTCTTCATGAAATCTGCTGCAGCTATATGCTCAGAAATGCAAGTCTTCATTCTAAGACTTTCAGTATTTCTGAAGCAAATGATCCAAATCCCGTTACTGGGTTTTTCTTAACTGTCTACACTACCTCTATTTTAACATTAAATAAAATCATAATTATCACATATCAACAGGGTAAGACTCCAGAGTTTCTGGAATACCCTCCCAGATTACTTGCATCATTGCAAGAGATCTCAAGATTACTAAGAGGAGGTGTCAAAAAAAAAAAATGCAAAATAAGCCCCTCACCAAGTCAATACTTATTTTCAAATTAAAAAACCTGTAGAATCTTCCTCTCCCCTAGCAACCTAAATGGCAATATTTTCCATATGCAGATGTTTCTCCCACTCTCATTTGCTATCCCCTATTGTGAGTTGAGGCTATTTTCCACAACCTGTGGTCCTGCAATTTCCACAACCACTCAAATCTTACACTTCCCACCTTACAGCTATTCACTTTTATAAAAATACTTTTCTCCATTGAGTTAACACTAATAACTTACTGTCAATATTAGATTTATAGAGCTCTCATCCTCCTCTTTCCATCCCCCTTCCCTATCTATCCAGCTATCGTTTTTAAAACTCAGCCTAATGGCACATCGGATTTCATTCCATTATTCACCCCCTGACGTTTGCGATGGTACGATACCGAAACTATGTAATCTTTCTACACTGCAGTAACCACACTCCACAAAGTAGCTTTCTGCCGCTCCTCCCTGAGGGGAGCGGCGGACCACGTCTCCACAACCATTACACCCAGGTGGATCAATGGCAAGACCGAAGGATGCTTTTCCCTTCTCCTCCTCCTCCGCCACCCCGGCGATGCTGGAGAGCCTCCGCACCGCTTCTGAATCGCTAATCGGGAGACCTCCTCCAGAGCTCGTCCCGAGGTGGCGAAAGCAGAGAAGTCTCTCGCTGCGAATTGCGAGCATCTGGTGGTTGCTCGCTCGCTACTTCTCGCCCAGACAAAATGTCTGCGCGGCAGGAGGTTTGGAGACGAGCTCCTGGAAGGCGGGGGCGCCGGGAGCCGCAGTCCCCACACCTTACTGCTGGGCGCCCCCCGCCCCTCACCCGGCGCGGCGGAGCCCGCAGCCGCCCCCCGCAAGGCGCCGGCAGGTACCGGGGCGGGACTCCGGCCCCCGCCCCGCACCCCCCGCCCAGCCCGGCTCGGTCCAGCCCGGCCCGGCACCCCCGGCCCACCGCGGGGCGAGGCCCCGTCCCCAGCGCGGGGCAGCGGCCGGCGCGGCCGTGGAGCTCTGCCGCCCCCTGCTGCAAGGCCGGCCCGAGGGAGGGATGCTCCCCGCTCGCGCGGGGCGCGTTTTCCATCGCTAGCACCGCTATTTCCCCAGAAACCTCCCCAAAAACAGCGGGTGAGCGAGGCGGTGCCCTCGGGCGGCGGGCACGGGCCCCGCGGCCGAAACTCGCCGCGGCCGCCCCCCCTCCCGATCCCCATCCCCACCAAGCCCCGCTGCCAGACGCCCCCGCCCCGCGCACCTGCCCCCCGCGGGGCCCAAGCCGCTGCCTGCGTGAGCGCCCCCCGTAAGCGGCCGCAGCCGCACCCGCAGCGCCTCGCCACCGCCCCCGGGGCGAGCCGAGCCCAGCCCAGCCGGCGCGGTGCGGTCGGGGTCCGCCTGGCCGCAGCCGTCAGGGGAAGCCCTGACGGGGACAGCCCCCGGCAGGTGCCTCGCGGGCTCCGCGGCGACACTTCTCGGCGGTGCCCACGCTGCCTTCCCCTCCGACAGACAGCGCGAGCCCCGACAGCGGCTTTCTTGTTTCTTATTTTTTTTTTTTCTTTGATGCCTTCCCACATTTATCGCCACAAAAAAAAAAGGCAAGACCCCAAGACCCCGTACGAAGCAGCTAAGTGCACCGAGCAGCTCCCAGCTTTTTTTTTTTTTTTTCTCCCTTTCCTCACGAAGGGCTCCTCTCCCCGAGGGCTGGTATAAAAGGGGAAGGGGGCGAACGAGGCAAGTTTGAGGTCCCTTCTAATCCGATTCCAGCGGGACGCGACGCTTCGATTTTTTTCTCCGTTTCTTTCTCAGTGACACGCTAACCTGAGCGATGGAGCGAGCCCACGAATTATTCAAAAAGGAAAATAAAAATAAAATAAATAAAAATAAAAAATAAGAAGCAGCAGCAGCAGCCCCGCTCCTACCTTGCCCGCTACTGAGGAGCAATCCGAGCAGGTAGAGAGGCAGGAGGCTCATGTTCAGGAGCTCACGCCGGCGGACAGTTCCAAGTTAGAGGTGCTCAGCCCAGGCCAGCCCCGCCGCCAGCCGCCGCTGCTCCCTCCCGCCCGCCCAGCCCTCCTGGCCGGCCGTGCCGCGCAGCCCCGCTCCGCTCCCCTCCGCACCGCTCCGCTCCGCACCGCGCCGCTCGCCAAGTGGCTGGGGGCGCCGCGCCGCGCCGCACTATATCGGGGAGCCGGCGGCCGCCGCGCAGGGGGCGGGCACACGGCGGCCCGCGCGGATCCCTCCGCCCAACACGCACGGGTGAAACGCCGCCGGCCTCAGCGCGATTCCTCCGCCGCGGGCTCGGAGCCTCCCTCTCTCCCCCTCTTCCCTCCCGCCCCGGGGGACGAGGCGAGCCCCGTGCAGCATCCCCGCGGAGGCTGCTCCCGCGCCCGAGGGGAGGCAGCCTGAAGGGAGTAGGTGGCGGCTTGGCTGCGGAGCCCGGCGGGAAGCCCCAAGTCCCTCGGGAAGGGAGAGCCGAGTGCGAGTGTGGCGCACCGAGGGGCTGGCGCGGCTCCGGTACCCCCCGCCGCGTCCCTGCAGCGTCCCCCCAGCGGCTGCCCCCCACCTGCCGTTAGGGGACGGCGGGCGCGAGGCGGCCGTGTGAGGGAGCGGCGGGGCGGGGGACGCGACATGGCCGCGGCTCCTGCCCTGCCCCTGCCCCTGCCCCTGCCCCTGCCCCTGCCCCTGCCCCTGCGGCGGGTGCCTCTGGCGGTTCGCGGCCTCGCACCTCTGAGATTAGCTGTCCGGGAATTCACCTGCGTTGACTTCTGTTAGTAGCACGGAGGGGAGAAAATACCTCTGCTATTTACGACTGTGTGCGGAATAAAACCAATAAAAAATGAATTGCGTGCCTTCTCGGTGCTTCAGTGCTCTCTCACCTACAGTCTTACTTTGTAAAAACAAAAAGAAAACCCTGCTCATAAGTAAAGAGGTGAATTGTCATCCAGCTTGACTTTGATGAGGTAATTTTTTTTTCTTGCATTAATTAAGTTATGGTCTCTAGAGCAGCTTCTACATATTTGCCACCTTGCCACCTGTATGATACATGCAGGGAGATAGAAGTGGATTTATATTAATGTGGAACAGTGGAAGTAGTTAATAAAATATTAATCCACATTAACACACCCCTAATAAATCTTATTTTTTTCCCTCCCTCTTTTCAGCAGGATTTCAGTTTTAGGGAGGGGGAGGGAGACAAGAAATCCCGCTGCATAAAACTTTTACAAATACCATCATTGGTATCTTCAGGTTGACCCGTGCTGCACAGTACTCTTACAAAATTATGAAATATGGGAGGAAGAAATTGTATAGTTAGCAGATCTTGCTGGGATCAACACGATACATAATTAAAACCCAAAGTCGTTCGTCAGGAGAGGTTATTTCAGTATACTTAAGGACAAGAACAGCAAGTGCTGGTTGAGGGGACAGTGAGAGTTTTGTACAATTTCTTGGTGAACCTACACCACGTAAATCAGAATGTTATTGCTCAATGATGTACGAAGTGACTCCACTTTTGAAAGTGAAGATTTTTTTAAGGTATCAAAAAACAAATAGATTTGTTTTCATATATCCTTAAGTGTGTATGGAACTATAATTCTCCATATCATTCTGGAAATCCAAACTATGGCAGCTTCAGCAAACACTTTTATGTGACAAAAGAATATATATTTAGGAGGAATTCTGTTGAATGTCAGGAGAGATACCTACTTGCAGAAACTTCTGGCTAAAGGCTTTATTTTGGTCCAGAAAAGCACAGCAAAAGAAGGCTTTTTGGTGAAAGAATTTTCCCTTCAGGTAAGAAGGTTCTGTCAGTCACAGCATCCAACTACAGAAATAAACATCGTTAGTGAAGTAATACAGAAGGGTTAAAATAAATATTAGGTAAAACCCCTGAAAGAAATATAAATGAGCAGAAAGCAATAAACGCTCTCTAAGAAGTGAATAAGAAGCCATGATCAAATTTATCCTTGGTTTTAATGTGTTTGGAGCACTACCATCCGGGCCGAAGTGCAAGAAATACAGTATTAATAAATAAAACCAAGTAACTTGTACTCATATTTTATCAGCTAGTATACTCTGCTTTATTAAGGGCCAGAGGCGATGCAGAAGCACCTTGATCTCCACACATACACAGATGTGAAGACTGAAATCAATGTACAATAGACACTTCACAGACAGTACAGAAGGAAGCAGGAAGTCCATTGCCCCATGAAAACTACACATAATAGAAGGAATAGTGTTATACCAAGTTTGCTTACTTTAAATCATAAATCTTCATCAGATTCTCATCAAATTTCACCAATGTCCTATGTTAGTGGCCAGTTCTTGCTGCTTTGTCATGGGATGAGAATACTTGCTTCTAAACAAGATTCCTTGTTCTGAGGAGTCTGCTTAACTGTTCGTCCGCAGCAGTGAGCAAAGCCCTCCATGTGGACTGTCCAGGCAATATTACTACAGCATTCAGATAAATCTGACATTAGCACAGTTTCTTGAGGAAGTGGGGAACATCTTCTCTGTCCCTCTGAAGCACCTGGGTTAACCACAACAGAACATGAACAATGGATATAAATCTCAATGATGGTCACATTCCTTTAGTACAACTGCAAGAGAGGAGACCGCACTGAAGGAAGAGGCAGCAGCTGGTTTGTCCATGGGTAGACACATAGCTCCAAGTGCTCTCACACATACAAACTTTTACATGGTGGATACATTGCAGGGGTCCCGAGACAGACTAGGGAGTGGAGGGAAGGAAAGGAGATTAGGCGACACTGAAGTATGCAGTGCTTCATTGTTTCTGCTGTTTATGGAACAACTCCTTTGTTCCAGAAGAAAGGTCTGAAAAAAAGTGTATCTTGCTGAACCAGAGCAGCATATCACACTGAGGTCACACAAAAGGAGATTAGAAAGATCCGGAAGTTCTCAGCTTTTCTGCCACCGATATCTATATGGCTCTATAATGCATTTGTGACAATGCATTAAATTAACCAGAAGATGAGCATTTCAGTGCTGTAAAACACTAATCTATGCCAATGACGATATGCCTGTAATGCCTGCCATTCTTTGACTAATGGCATTTGTGTTTAAAAAGAATGCTATTTACTGGGGAGACAGGGAGTTTCATGGATGTGCTTAGACAAGGGAATTTCTGGATAAAATCACATGCATAATGAACACTGAATCATAGAATCATTTAGGATGGAAAAGACCCTGATGATCAAACACAATGGCAGAAAACAAGCACACTTTCGTGCTACGTAAGTTAAAGAAACAAGACCAGAAATGAGCATCAGTTAGCAATATCCCATATGAACTGCCAAGAGATGCAAAATCAAGGGGTACAGTAACCATTCTACCCAGGTAGTTATTTCAAATGTGGGGAAAATAAATTTGATAGGCTCTCAAAGGAATCCAGGTCCAGTGACTGAAAAAACTTGCCAGAAAAATCTCAGGGGAAAGGAAGGCACAGTATTACATAATATTACACACGTGCTTCATTAATACCTCAGATCTGTGGGGATACCATACTCAGAATTTAAGGAATATCTGTAAATTCCATGTCTTTTATCTGACACACAACAGCCTCAAACTTTCGCATCAACAGAGCTTTTCTACTAAAAAGCTTTACTACTTGTGAAGTTAGCAAAAAGACCAGAAGATACAAATAACATATTTTTCCCCCATGTTAGTTATTTGTTTAGCTCAGTGGGATTGCCTATGACAATAGCCTGGTATGAATAAAGTGGCAGAATTAGGCTCTAGCAACAGAACCATATTAAGTATCATTGCCACACTTAAGTCAGTTTACAAGAGCTGGGGATCTGTAAACTTGCTGTGACTGAGCTTGTTTATAAAGAACCATCCCCACGGTGCTTTGCAGTCTAAACAGGAATAGCAAGGATTGCTTTATTTTTAAATTGATTGATGATTGCATGTTCAATGCAAATGTAATTAAATAGAGAAACTTAAATCTTAGTGATGATTTCATAATGGATATTTATACTGAAATACATGTTTCCCAGTGGACACCCAAGTTGCCAAGAGATCCAGCTGGATTTGCTTACTTGTCTTACATAAACTGAAATGTTAAGGAAGTGCCTTAAAGTTAGTTGAGCATTTTAGGGATCTTAGGTAAATCATAGAATCATAGAATTATTAAAGTTGGAAAAGACTTTCAAGATCATCTGGCCCAACCATCACCCTACTACCAATGTCACCACAGGTACAAAGAAAACAGAAGAGATCATATGTCTATAAATAAGTGGCAAAGAATTCTGTGGACATCAGCCTGCTCTAGAGCAGCCATCAAATGTTTTGGGGACAGAAAAGGAGAGAGAAAAGGAAAAGAGAAAAAATTAAAAACAAAACAAAGAAACAAACAAAAACAGAAACACAGTATCTTGCGCTTTCAAGAAAATGCTTTCTGCAGACAGTTAGGGTAATTTTCAGAGGTGCTCATGAACCATATTGCTGATCAACTCCAAAGTGAGTAATTATCCCAAATAGAATGCTTTCCTATGAACACTGAAAACACAATTAAAGTGGCACTACGATAAATTATACAACAGTGAATAACAGCATTGTTGTGGTGAGGAAATGATGCGCAATAAACAGAAGACAGTTTCTTAAATGTTTGCACCACTATTACATTTCAGGTTCTTAACATCTTATAAAGACTTTTATAAAGATCTAAAATTACTACAATTTTGAATTAAAATTTTATGAGAAAGAGTGAAAAAACTGTTTCCATTCTCTTTCAAGTGGCTTTAAATAAGGAATTCTCCATCCCGTTAGAGAAACTTAAAATGATCTTGAGATTATTCAGATACTAAGAATAGACTCATGGATTTTGTGTAAGGAGGATAATTTCCTGTATCTCTCTTAGAAGTGAATAATGACAAGGGCATGTGCAAAATTATTTTTTTCAGGTAAAGCTGACTGCTTAATTCTTAAAGACAGCAAGGTTGCTTGAGTACAGTGTGCTAATTTGATTACAATATAAAACATTGTGCTGACAAAAGAAATCAATAAACTGAAGTTATATGTCTGAAGGAAATATTGTAGCCTTTTGCATCTAGTGCAGCAAAAGTAGCACTTGGCAGATGAGACAAAGCAACTGATCTGAATTCTAAGGACAAAAATTTCATATCTTCCAGGTTACTGCAATTCTAGGTGTGTGACTGTATTCCTTGTTTCCGATCAGTCACTTAAATAACTAGGAACTCTCAACAGCTATTATCCAGTCACTGTCAAGTTCAGACACTTGAGCCAGGATTATGGAGACATTGATCATTTCAACTGAGGATGAAACTGCCAGTGCTTGGGTGCTCCACTTGGCTCAATTATAACTGCCTACATTTTCAGCTACATGGCAGTTGTGTGCTTTACCTCCTTTACAGGCTACTTATTGTGTACAACCATCGTACCCCCATTTTTTTTTTTTCATGCTAGCACCCTTCTTTTATGTTAGGTAGCTGTGTTTATTTTCTACAATTTTCAGGGTAAAGTTTGCTTTCTTTTTTTTTTTTTTTTTTTTTTTTTTTAATAACTGGGAATGTTGTGGATGTGATTAAACTATGTTTCATGAATTACTACATTTCCTTAGCTCATTGGAACTGTCTCCCTCTTAACTGACAAGTGTAAACACCTGCTTTTGATAGACTGGGTTACTGAAGTCCCACCAGCCACTTGTTACCATTTCTTAGGTTAACAGAATTGCCAGATCATGCAAGAACTAATGTCTGGTGTAGGGCAGTATCAGTTAAGTTAAATGAAAGGATCTTCAGGAATATTTCTTTAATGCAGCAGATGGGACAACAAGGTTTGCTGACCTTAGCCAAGATGTACAGAAAATATTTCATCATGTCAAATATAAAAGAATGGTTGCTGCATGTTAAGAGCTTGAAGGGAAGGTTTTTTTTTTTAAGAGTTTTTGTGTGTGCAAAACACAGACCTGTCTCAACTGCTGTTCTGTGACTGAAACTTGTTCCCAGAAATGCTTAGAATCATCACAAATTACAGAGACATTTGGAACAAAATGTAAATCAAACTTATTCAGCCATCCATACTTTCATTAACAGCAAAGACCAAAATATATATATAAACTCAGACCAAAGAAATAAAAGCTATCTACAGAATGTGAAATTAAATATGAAGTGGAAATTAGAAAGTTTATGAATACCTTTGAGTTACACTTCTATATTCTGATGATATGCCACACGTATAAAATGCTGCCCAGATTAAATAGATTCACAGCAATATGACTATCCTGGATCCATCTCATTGCTCCCATTATCACTGGAACTGGGTATTTACTGACTTAATCTCATGCAAGTGGGAAAGGAGGTATGGTGGCTGGATGTCAACAGCCAGTGAAACTTTTGTGGCAGTGTTAGAAATACATAAATAGAACTACATAAATACATATATACATAAATACATAAATAGAACTTGAGGGAAGGAACAAACCATATCAAGTATATTAATTTCTCAAAGTGGTAAAAGAACTGGATCTATAACTTCAGTCATCAATACGGAGGAAAGAACAAGCTGAAGGATTTTAGTTGTGAATTCAGGAAGAGATTATCAAATAAACAATGAGCCAAAAGAGCCAAAAGAATGTGGATTTTAACCCCAGACTGCTATAAAGGCCTGATCTTTAAAAGACATAGTTAATACCAAAACAAATCTTTTATTTAATTTTAGACCTACAACATCAGAAGTTCTTGTTCTTGAGGAGACATCTACTTCTTTGCTGAAATATTCTGAGATCCTGACGTGATCTAGCCTTTTGATACAGCAAACAGTTTCAAAGGTCAGCCGTGTTGGTTACACAACATTTTCTTTAATTAGTTTTAAATTTGATAAGATGAATTTTGAAAGATAAGAGTTCTTGGTTTGGTTTCTCTAAACACTGCATTATAACAATAAACATCCTTCTGTCTCTTTTCTAAATCGGGTGATCCCAATTTATTTGTTATCTCACCTGCTTTTCTTCCTGTCTTTCTAATATGTCTTTCATTATCCTTCAATGTCTACTATAACTCTTAGAGATGAAAGGAATTAAGGACAGTACTACAGATGAGAATGAACTCCTGATTTATAGTGAATCTATAGTGAATCATTTTTACATTCCCAGATAATTTTTTTTTGGACAGCAAGTACTTCAGTCACCTTTCAAATTACTACACAGATAGATCAGATATATTGCAATACTGCACATTTCTGTTATCTTTCATGTTACTTAAACCATACAAAAACAAAAACAAACAAACAAAAAAGGTTTGGAAAAAAATATTTATATATATATCCAAGACCCTTGAGTAGAATTCACACATCCCTTTTCATCGCTTTATTGTTCAGATTTTCAATTTAAATAATAAATGCTTTCTAATAAATAACCACTTGACTTGGCAAAAATCAAGGAGTTACAAAGTTTGTCTTAAAAAAAGATGGGGGGAGGGAGGACGGCGAATTTGGCATTGTTAAGGAAATCTATATAATCTATATTATCCAAAGTATCTTAACAGAACTAGAACCTTGATTTGGAGATATGTAATTTTCGAGAGCTTTTTTCAGCTGTTCAAGAAAATTTCTTTTTCCTACATTAACAGAGTGTGGTACATCAGGAACAATAATTATGGAGCAGCACAGCTTGTAGGACACTAAAAAGTTCTCTGGGCACACAAACACTCAGTTATAAAGATATTGAACTTGAAACAGGGAAGCAAGAAAACCCCCAATGTCCTATAGATATATTCTTTAGAATCATACTGAAAAAAAAAATGCCTAAAATAATAACATACTTGGTTTTACAATGTGTTTGCTTGTGTCTTTTTATGATTTATTTCTTCTGCATTGATGTAAAGTTATGAAAAAGAATGAAGTACAAAATAAATTTTGAAATAGATTTTTTCCACCAATTTTAATTGAGCTAAAATTTGACTACTTTTAAGATTACATGAATAATTATTCTAATATGTTGGTTTGTGGTTTCAGGATTACATCTGGGAATTTTATCGTACAAGGAAACCTTTTCCACAGGTCTATCAAGCTGAAAATTTGAGCTAGGGAATCCAGCCAGGGAATTAATTTTAAAATGTATGAAAGCCTAAATTTTCCTAACTAAATATTTTATGTGAGCAGACCACAACGTTCACAGAGCCTGATTGGCCCTGTGAAAGCACAAAGATCTCTTTCTGCTGAAATACTTGTAAAATGAGGTCCTCAAACAAGATCTAGTATCCAGATGTTTTGTTTTCTGTTTTCAGGTACACATGCTGCCTCCGCATATATTCAGGCTCTTTAAATTTGGACTATTCAACAGTGATAGTTTATTTATGCCACTAAGCAACTGGAAGCACAGTAAATAAGATCTATACACAGAATTAAGCTCAGGTCATCCTGGCAATTTCTGCAGTAATTTAGATACAGCACATAGCATTATTTTAAAAATTGTTTACAACTTCTGGGGTAGAAGCTTCTGATCTCTAGATACATTCTTTGAAAATAAAAATAAAATTTTAGGGTCTCACAGTTGCCACCAACAATGCATGGTGCTGCAGAATATTTACATTACTGCAGAGAAGCATGATTGTCAGAGGGAAAACAAAGAAATCTTGTTTTTCTCTTTCCTTTAAAAAAAAACAAAAAACAAAAAACAAACAAAAAAAAAAAAACAAAAAAAAAAAAACACAAAAAAAAACAACTATTGTGCCAATAACACCAATGAAATCATCAGTTATGTTTTTGACAAGCAAGAGAAAACAGTGTACTGTATATATTGCTGTGCTGACTTGTACTTCATAGGAGTAAGAAAAGAAGGAGAGTTGAGAAGGATCAATATTTGTCAGAAAAAGAAGGAGAGTTAGAAAGGGAGAAATATTATATAAGGCATTATTTTTTTTAATATTATTTTTCTTGAGGTTTTTCTGTTTTGTTTGTTTGTTTGTTTTTTAATTTAGCAGCTCAGCAGACCATAACAAAAGCCTATAGCAAGAATTAAGAACTGTTTTAGGACTGGGTTGTTGTGTACTTCCAGAAATACTGGGGAGCGAGACCCATGGAAGGGGTATGGAAATAAGAGATTTGCCTCCATGGCATTGTTTGCTTTGGACCAAGGGTACTGCCTGAAGTAAAAATCATTTTTTGACTTGGGAATATCCATGTTGGTTGGGAAAGATCATAAAGGATCCTACACTAAGTTTTCATCAAAGTTTAAACTTACAGCAGAGGCAAAGAAGGCAACTAGGCTCAGAAGGCTTTGAGGGTCCTGATGGACACCAAGCTGACCAGGAGCCAGCAATATGCCCTCATGGCCAACAACTTCCTGGGCTACATTATGCAAAGAGTTGCCTCTGGTATGTGAAAGGCCAAGAGAGATGGGGGTATTTGGCACCTCAGTGGTGCCCGGTGATAGAGCAAAGGGAATGAACTGAAATAAAGGGAATTCCATTTAAAATTCTGAAAAATCTCTTTACTGTGAGGAAGGTCTAATAACAGAGAGAAGCTGTTTAATCTCCATCCTTGAAGCTATTCAAAAGCTGACTGGACTGTCTTGTGTAATCTGCTCTGGCTGACCCTGCTTGTTCAGGGGTGTTGGACCAGAGGATCTCAGGAGGTCCCTTCCTGCCTCAAAGATTCTGTGCTTCTGTGACTCTATCATATGAATCCCAAGCTACAAGAGAGAGAAAGCTTTAAGTCTTTCTGCAGTAGTTTTCTTTCCCTTAGCATCTTAGTTGCCTTAGGAACCTTTTCTCTTATTGACTGACTTCTTTGAGGCCACAAGTAGCAGCCATAGAGGGTTAAAAGAGGTGTTCATGTTTTTTCATTTGAATTAATTGCCAACTAAATCTCCACTTGAAAACATTCAAGCACATGAAACATTAAAGTATTTATTCCTTCTTTTTTTTTTTCTTTTTTCTTTTTCTACTTAATAGCATCCTTGTTGTGAAACTCCAAGCCATTGTGTATATAATGATCAGTATGAACTCTTGAGGTGCCTCTTATATGCATGAAAAATTAAAAAAATAATAGTAATTATTAATAACCTCCAGGAAAACTGGCACTTATTAAAAAACAAACAAAAACAAAAAATAAGGAAAAAAAAAACACTAGAGAACTAGTAAAGAAGAGGCAATGACTCTGATTCAGGTCAGTTATATTATGTACTGGGGATGTCACATTAAAAAGTTACAAAGTTACCCTTATCAGTTCAGGCTATCTGTAGCTCCAGTAGTAAAATAATTTGGGGAGACTCTTATGGAGAATTATTAGATATCGGAACCAAAATTTCTATACTCTTTGTTTGCTCTCATGAGATTGCTCTAACCAAACTAACTGATGGGCTTGGGCAATCAGCCGTATCTCATGTTTTATTGGCCACTGCACAATCAAACTCTTTCAGGGTGATTCTTTAATAAAGGCCAATAGATTTAGTTGGTTTTGACCCTGATGTCCATATCCAAATCCATTTCTGTTATTTCTATATATTATTTTTTCATTCCCCCTCTTCGCTTCACCTCCCCTCTTTTTAAAGCTCTTTGGATAATTGTCCTCATGGTATTTTCCTTTAATAGTCCTTATTATAATGTTGTTGTTTTAACATCCTTTGATGCTCATAAAAGTATAATCTGACTGCTATTTGTGATTAAATTTCATGTTTGTTCTTTATTTTTATAATTCTGCAGATCATATTTTGGCCAGACTTTAACATGAACCAGTAACACAAAATATTTTTATGCCTCGAATTATTATCCACAGTGCTGAAATGGATACTGAACTGGAGCACACACTTTCAAAGAAACTTCCTGATGGCCTTGGGATGGAAGAAATAGCTTCTTACTCTCCGTAACAAGTACAGGAAATTCACTGAACATGTTTTATACGCATGTATAGAACTAGCACCTATAATCATGTGCTGGAGATGGCGTGGTGATTCTAGTACAGCTCTTGTTCATATGTTGGTGTAGCTCTGTAGTATATGAAAACACAAAAAGAATTCTAGAAATCTCAATTGGCCACAGTATTAACATATTTTAAGATATTTTAATAAGTATCATAACTATATTTCACAGAATCACAGAATCACAGAATTTCTAGGTTGGAAGAGACCTCAAGATCATCGAGTCCAACCCCTAACCTAACACTAACAGTCCCCACTAAACCATATCCCTAAGTTCTACATCTAAACGTCTTTTGAAGACTTCCAGGGATGGTGACTCCACCACTTCCCTGGGCAGCCCGTTCCAATGTCTAACAACCCTTTCAGTAAAGAAGTTCTTCCTAATATCCAACCTAAACCTCCCCTGGCACAACTTTAGCCCATTCCCCCTCGTCCTGTCACCAGGCACGTGGGAGAACAGGCCAACCCCCACCTCTCTACAGCCTCCTTTAAGGTATCTGTAGAGAGCGATAAGGTCGCCCCTGAGCCTCCTCTTCTCCAGGCTGAACAAGCCCAGCTCCTTCAGCCGCTCCTCGTAGGACTTGTTCTCCAGGCCCCTCACCAGCTTCGTTGCCCTTCTTTGGACCCACTCAAGCACCTCTATGTCCTTCTTGTAGCAAGGGGCCCAAAACTGAACACAGTACTCGAGGTGCGGCCTCACCAGAGCCGAGTACAGGGGGACGATCACCTCCCTAGCCCTGCTGGTCACAGTGTTTCTGATACAAGCCAGGATGCCGTTGGCCTTCTTGGCCACCTGAGCACACTGCTGGCTCATATTCAGCCGACTGTCCACCATCACTCCCAGGTCCTTCTCTGCCTGGCAGCTCTCCAACCACTCATCTCCCAGCCTGTAGCTCTGCTTGGGGTTATTGCGCCCCAGGTGCAGGACCCGGCACTTGGCCTTGTTAAACTTCATGCAGTTGACCTCAGCCCATCGGAGCAGCCTATCCAGATCCTCCTGCAGAGCCTTCCTACCCTCGAGCAGATCGACACATGCACCTAACTTGTCATCTGCAAACTTACTGAGGGTGCACTCAATGCCCTCGTCCAGATCATTGATGAAGATGTTAAAGAGGACCGGCCTCAGCACCGAGCCCTGGGGGACGCCACTAGTGACTGGCCTCCAACTGGACTTGACTCCATTTACCACAACTCTTTGGGCCCGGCTATCCAGCCAGTTTCTAACCCAACGAAGCGTGCGCCAGTCCAAGCCAAGATTTGATGAAATTTCATTATCAGTATATGTGACTTGAAGCCAAACTTCCTATGTCTCTTACCCCATTTATTTAAATCAAAAATAACCATAATCCTGACAGCTAGTAATATATTGTACAATGGCAGTGAACCTTTCCTGGTTATTTTATTGCCTTTGCTTTCAGCATTTCTATTTGGGAGTCACCTTGAAGGAATTATTTTGGATCAGTGTTTTAATTCTGTTCTGAATGTGATTTGGAAATATGGACTTGGATTTTGCTTTCTGTGATAAAGCAAAACCTCCTGTGGTCCAAAGTGTGATTTCAGACTTCATGCTATTCGCAGTAAATAAAATTTGCAGAGCGAATGGTGCTTCTTCATACATAACCCTTCCCACCAATGTCAACAAAGAAGACATTCTCAGAGGAATCCTCAGTTCTCAGAAGCTTTTTGAAGGAAAAGAGAAGGAAAATGCTGGAGGATTTGCTTTTGCTTTGGCTTTACCTAGAAGGTTTACAAGAATGTATTACTGACACCCATATGTAAAACAATGCAACCTTGTACTGGTAGTGTACTTATTTTTTTCTCATTTCTCTCTCTCTTTTTAAAAAAAAGTAGGGGAAAGAGTCATGCAAATACCCCTCTTTTTTTTTTTTGTTTTGTTTTGTTTTGTTTTGTTTCCTAATGTTGAAAACATTTCATCTAACTGGTTTAAGTGCAAAGTTTTAAGAGCAAAAATACTAATATAGAAAAAACATTATTTTGACAAAATTATGAAAGTAAATAGAGAGACAAGACCTCTAGTAAGTTAAGATTTTATGTATGTTTGGGACTTCATAATAGTTTCACTTAAGAATCTACAATTCAAGCAAAGTGAGTATTTCACTTTCATGCATGTACTTCTAGTAATATGCTGAGAGGCAAATGACTCCTAAATAACTGACTATAAGTACATATCATCATAGTGTTTGAAAACCCTCAATTTGGAAGAAAGATACCCTTCCCCTTAGGATTAACAGATGCTGATGTATGGAGGAAGGTACCCTTGAACAGGGAAATAGATCTTAAATTTGATCCTAGTTGTTGACAGGTTTCTTATAAGTTTTATTCCTGGAATAGAGAGTACCACAGTCTAGATATGATTCACCAGAAAAACCTACTTGATGCATTTTTTAAAATCTTTCCAGCTTTCACTGCAGACTTGCGGTTTGCTTGGAGTAAATTGCAAATCATCTAAGAAAAAACAATTAGGTCAGAAAAGACATCCGGTGGTCATGTAGTCTTCCCTTTTCTACTTAAAAAGGGATAATTTCAAAATTAAATTAGATTACTTGGGACTTTATCAAGGTTACTTCTGTATTATTTATCCATTTGTAGTCAATTCAATGGATGTCTCCAAACCAGCAGTAGATAGTCTTGTATAAGTAATAATTTATAAAAGCAATAGCTGATAGTTACAGATATTCTTTCCATCTTTTGCAAAAATTATGTAAACAAATTTGACAAGGTTGTATAAGAAAGTATTTCCTTTTTTTTTTTTTCATTTTGAAATGGTATATATCTAATTCTATCAAATATAAACGATATCGCACATTAACTTTAAAACCTAACTCTACCTTAACTCTGATTTACACTGCCTTCCCCTGTAATGTATATGTTATTGCAAAGACTATATTTTCTCTTGTTTGAAAGTACCTGTTTTTACATTGATCTATGAAAAATCAAAAGTATGCTTACTGTCAAAATAGTCAGACTTAAACTTCCCCAAACAGCATCATGTCAAGGAAGGTTGATTATTAGAGGCATCCGAAGGTATGACAGTCTGAAAAACAGGACCAAGCACTCCAGTGTTACAGTCAAATAAGATATTGCAACCGTACAAAAGGTCTGACTTTCTCAAAATGCAACTAAGTCATAGCCAGGATATTTTTTAATTAATGAAAAGCAGGAAAAGGTTTTTACAGCTGACAAATTAAAGAGGTAAAATTAACCTATAAGCAAATATTTTATATTGGATTAACTTTATAAAAAATTACTCAAGTGGTGTTTCAATAAAACATATAAAAATAAAAGAAAAATAGCTTATTTCATTTAACAGTATTAATTAGATGCCTTACACCTCCAAAAAATTATAACTCACCCATTGGCACCAGATTGTCATGCTGAAGAGCTGGAATCCTCCATCTTGTTTTAGGCAATAAAAAGGACAGAGCATCCACCATTTATAAGAGTATGAACCCAAAATTCCACCCAACATGATTTCAGTTCTTGCGTATGACTCAGCAAATGGGCCTTTATCTTAATGAGATTTGTGCAAATGAACCCTTATTTATGTTCCAGAACACTAATTCATTTTAAATGACAAGATGAAGTTTTGAATTAAAAAAAAAAAAAAAAAAAAAAAAAAAAAAAAAAGGAAAAACTGATGCAATTGAACAAAAAACAGTTTTGGGGAGATTTCTATCTGTGCATGATGGGCTGCTATTTTAGTATACTAGTACACTATCTTTCTGCTAAGGAATACTATAGCAAAGAACAAAAGAGGTATGTTTTGCTTCAGCTGTGAGCCCAGAAATTGTGAGGTCCCATTTGCAAGGACATGTTTTATTGCCTGAAGTGAAAGAAACAGGAAGAAAACATAAAATAGTCAATTAAAACCAAATTCTTCTGTTTGTGTCTGGCCTGCTCAATGTGAGCTGGATGTCCCGCAACTGATGTTAGCAATTGCTACCACTATACAAATAACTCTACTCCTCTACATTCCTCTAATCCAAGAGATTAATAAAATGTAAAGAAATTTAAACAAATTCCATATAGCTGGTGGTAAGAGGGAGAAAAATAATCAGCTGAAATATGTTATTGCTTGAATAAGAAAAGTGGGCTTGTGTCTGCTGGGGTCATTTTCAAGAAGGTTTCTTGGGCATGCAGTGCAACATTGTTTTCCTTCACATAGAATTTTCACACTGTTTTAAGGGCACTCTTCAACTATCAGTTATAGGAATGATATGTTGAATTCCCTGAACTGTGTGCAGAATGTTTATTTCTTAGAATTATATTAGGCTTTAGCACACAAACAAAACAGGTGGTTGCCAAAGGCATGATAATATTAAAAGCAGCAAAGTGTTTACTGACTGTTTGAAAGAGAAACTGCACTCCATGAAGATTACATTTTCTTTAATTTCTTCTTGGCAGTGAAAATTTGAATTGAAGCTGGTTTGAGGAGTAGATAGAATAGTGAGAGAAAGAAAAGACAAGACATGTTTAGATACTCTTTTGTGTTTATCTGTTACACGACAGAATGATTCATTTTAAGTAGCGTATCAATATTTCATTAGACACTCAGAAACACGATTTTTAACACTTAGTAGAAACATGCTGTATTAGTCTATTTCATCTATTACTGAAGAATTATCTTTACAGAAAATACTTCTAGAACACAGCTGTACACACATTACAATCCTATATTATCTATTCAGCATTGATCTATTTAGGTAGACAGAAATATGCATATATGTATCTGTGCCTTCATTTGCTTTTATGTGTACAGCTTTTTATTTAGAAATGGTACATAAATAAATATGTATATATGTACACATATAGGGAAGAATATATTTACATCAACACTCTCTCTGTTCGTATACAGACTGGATTCTGGAAACATTAAAGTGATTCAGATGGATTTTATTGGATGGGCCTGTTTTGGCTACTTATGACTCCAAAAAAATCCTGCAGCAGGATGATACCTATACTTCAGCATAGCTGCTAATCAGGTACATGGAAACTGCTCCTCAGCTTCCCCACATAACCCTGTGAACCAGGCCACAGATAATTAATAGCCTAGAGACTGCTATGATGTTTGTAGCTGCCATAATCACACATGACCATAAAAGTTAAACTTCTAGGTCCAAAGAGATTTACACGTAGCCTCCTTTACACTTTATCAGATGTAGAAGTACAGTGAATAAATCCTGTATTTTAACAAATGATATAAATGAACTTTGCCTTATGCTATATAAAATGTAGTACCGTGGACTAATATACATGTATAGAGCTGTTAGGAGAACTTTGGGGAAATCACCTCTAAGAAGAACCCCACATTACTTTAGAGTTTTAGACAGTTTCTCATCAAAGCTCAAGTAACACTATAAAAAAGATTTAAAAAAGACAATGCCTCAGTAACCACATTGAGCATCACTTTCTTCTCCACTTCTACTTCGCCAACAATTTTACCTAAAAACAGTGGCAGTAGAAGGAGAATCTTAAGCCCCATTATCAAAAAGGGGGAAAAAAAAAGAAGGCCCAGAAAACTACAGGCTGCTCAGTCCCATGTATGTGCCCAGAAAAAACACAGAGCAGATCCACTTAGAAACTACGCTAAGGCACATAGAAAACAAAGAGGTGATTGGTGACAAGCTAGAAAGGCTTCACTAAGGGCAGATTGTGCCTAACAAATCTGGTGGCCTTTTATGACAGGGTTCCATCATTGGTGGATAGGGGAAGAGCAACTGACGTCATCCACCTGGGCTCATGCAAAACATTTGACACTGCTCTGCATGACATCCTCATCTCCAAATTAGAAAGATGTGGATTTGATGCATAGACCACTTGCTAGTTAAGGAATTGTCTCAGTGGTCTCACTCATAGAATTGCAGTGAATGGCTTGATGTCCAAGTGGAGACCAGTGATGAGTGGTATCCTTCAGGGGTCTTTAGTGGGACTGGTATTATTTAACATCTTTGTTTATTATTTGACATCTTTGTTGGTGATGTGGACAGTGGGATTGTGTGCACCCTCAGCAAATTTGATTATGTCACCAAGCTGAGTTTTGCATTGGACATGCTGGAGGGAAGGATTGTCATCCAGAAGGATGGCTCAAGAAGTCGGTTCATATGAACAACATGAGGATCAACAAACACAAGTGCAAGGTCCTGCACATGGGTTCAGGACAAACCCAAGCATGAACATAGGCTGGGTGATGAATGGACAGAGAGCAACCCCATGGAGAAGGACTTGTGGGTCGTGGTGGATGAAAAGCTCAACGTAAGTAGGCAACGTGCTCTTGCAGCCCAGAAAGCCAACCGTATTCTGGGCTGCATCAAAAGAAGCATGGCCAGCAGTTTGAAGGAGGTGACTCTGCCCCTCTACTCTCCTGAGACCCCAGCCAGAGTACTGCACTCAGCTCTGGGGCCCCCAGCACAAGAAGGACTTGGACATGTTAAAGCTGTTCCAGTGGAGGGTCACAAAGATGTTCAAAGAGCTGGAGCACCTCTCATATAAAGAAAAGCTGAGAAAATTGGGATTATCTAGCCTAAAGAAGAAAAGGCTCCAGTGTGACCTCATAGCGGACTTCCAATATTTAAAGGGAGCTGACAGGAAAGATGGGGAGAGACTCTGTTAGGGAGTGTAGTGAGAGGACAAGGGGTAATGGTTTTAAACTAAAAGAGAGTAGATTTAGTTTAGATTTAAGGAAGAAATTGTTCAGTCAGTGGGTAATGAGGCACTGGAACAGGTTGCCCAGAGAAGCTGTGGATGTGCCATCCCACGAAGTGTTCAAAGACAGGTTGGATGGGGCTTTGGGAAACCTGGTCTGGTGGGATGTGTCCCTGCCCATGGCAGGGGGTTGGAAATGGATGATCTTTAAGGTCCCTTCAACCCAAATCATTCTATGGTACTATGATTCTATGTATTTTATTATTTCATAACACTGGTGTAAGGAGGTAATAACTGGCTTTAGAATCAGTTATCTAACCTTGAAGATTTTCCTCCATACTTCAAAGTATTAAAGAGATAACACAAATCACATATTCTTGTAGGACTGGAACACTTTCAGTAAAGGTTTTTTTCAAGAACAGTTTTGACCAAAGTTGTATGTAAAGAAGGTGCATTTCTCTTGGCTCAGGGAAGATAACCATAACCAGGAATGCACAGGTGCAAAATGGCTGGAAGGACAGAAAGGGGTAATAAGCAGCCAACTGCATCTCTGGTCATTTGATAGTGCCTTTAATCATATTTCAATCTGCCAGAATTAAAGACACAGCCTTGTAGAGGCATGCTGGAAAAAAAAAATATCTTTTATAATTTAAGAGTAAGAGCTTTTTGTGAAATGCTAGTCGAGATCAGTGTGGCCTTGGGGAACATCTCCCCAAGTCTGTCAGAGAATTGATGGTGTGTGATGCTTGCCTGAGAAACAAACTCAAGCACAATGAGTGAACTTGGACTTGAACTTCTTGAGCAAAGGTAGTAATCAGATGTCTCCTCAGTGTATACACTCTATGCTCACATTAGAACATAGTTGTGGATTATGGACCTTCTCTGGGTTTGATCTGCTATGTTATCTTTGAGGAAGCTGTTGATAGGTTTGTCGGATAAGAGAGACTGCAGAATCTGGAAGAACTGACTCTGAAAGAGTGGACATGATGAAACATTAATAAATTCTTTTATCTTTTATGTTTCATATTTCTTTTTCTGTTCTATATTATATTGTATTTTTCCTCTGGCTGTATAACAGATTCTGTTTATTACAATTTACCTTCCAAGCATAGGGGAATATTGCAAGCTACAGTAGATGGGAATATGAAGACTAAGTGCTGCAGCTTCTGTTTCTCCCCTTTTATTTTTCTTGCAGCCTTCATGTTTAGGTTTTAACGTATCTGCACTTGTTTAAGATGCACTGGAGAAGTATACACCAGTATCACGTATTATCAGTGTGTGATTCATATCACCTGTATGCATCTACAGCTACGGTAGGGATGCCATAATCATGCAGTGAAGACCTCAGTCCATACTACTTTGACTGGATCCATCTACTCAATTAAAAGTTGGAGAAGACTATTCAGACAGACAAGCTGCTAATATTGGATATCTTTCAAAAATGACATTTCTCCTCTCCTTCTGCTTTCATCTTTTAAGAGGACTTTGACTGAAAAGGAAAAAGCTGAGTTGCATTTCGCTTTTTTTTTTTTTTTTAATATCCTGAAATAGAGTATATCAGTTTTGATTAGAATCTTCATGCAGGAAGGTGAAAATCTTTTCCATAGAGGTGGCAAAATCAAGCCTTATAATATTTACATGTACTAATCATAAACACCTTGGGTTAGGAGCTACTAGTTTGTCCTGGTGTGGCACAGTGAAGCCTTGGTTGTGAGAAGAGCTCACACAAACAACAACATAACTCATTTTCCTTTCCTTTCCCTCACCCTTACTTCTTCAAAGGAAACACTTTAAAATAATTTCGAGAGAGCAATATTCCTTGCCAAAAGTGAAGGACAGTTTTCTTAGGCAAATAAAAATACAAACTGAATTACTGAGAAGGGCAGTTCAGATTTGTATAATGCAGTACCTCATGTCTGTTCCCTGTGCAATTTTTGATGCAGAGACAGGCATTGACTACATTAAGAGTGTGGAAGTATGACTCTCCAAAGACATTACTGAATTGGCAGAAAATAGAATCAGGTTTTATAATTGGGTAAAATTGGCATTTGTGAAAGCATGCAGAGCTTGGGAGAAACTTGGGAAAAGCCTCTGTATTGGGTAAAATCTCCACTGATCAATATCTGACAATAAAGAGAACAGGATAGTGATGAAAATTTGCTATAAGACACATGCTGTAAGAAGCACAGAATAGCATTACAGGACACTGAGCACAACAATTTAAAAAGAGTTGAAAAACAAATATATATATATATATTACGGCAAGGCTAAAACATGCATATTAATATAAGACCATCTGTTGTATTAATGTTCAAGATAGATGTACGCTATTCAGAAACATTTATATTAGAGACATTATCAAACCAAATACTTTCAAATAGAATAGAATAGAATAGAATTTAAAGGGGAAGTGGGAGTAGGTAACAATCTGTCACTGCTACAGATGCCTACACTACTATCTTGAAATGTAATTGTCATTGTGCAATTAAAAATTCAAACATACCGCGTGCATACATGGACAGAAATACCATATCAATTACTTTTCTAGATCTTGAGTTGTGAAGGCATGCAAAAAAAAAATATGTAAAAAAAATATGTAAACAATATTTAAATATATACCCAGAAGAATGTCATATCACAGAATCACAGAATTTCTAGGTTGAAAGAGACCTCAAGGTCATCGAGTCCAACCTCTGACCTAACACTAACAAGTCCTCCACTAAACCAGAGAAGAACTCTTATGCTGAATATGTGAAAAATCACAATATTCTCTCACCTTGAGAGAGCTTTTAAAATTCTGTTCTTTCTTTTCTGACAGGTTTGCAACTGTAAACAGTGGTAATTTGGACTACCATCAGTGAATGAACAGGAAGTAATAATTATAGAAATATTTTATTTGTAAGAGGCATGCTGTGATAAGCAGAAGAGGAAAATAAAATAAAATAAAATAAAATAAAATAAAATAAAATAAAATAAAATAAAATAAAATAAAATAAAAACAAACAAACAAAAAAAAAAAACCAAAAAAACAAAAAAACAAGGAGATTATTTTATTTCTATACCTTTATTAAAACTTAGTATTTATCTCCAAGACTTAGCTTACTGCAGTGCCTCAGTTTCCTTTTACTGGAGATAATAGACATTACTTCTCATAATGTACTGAGAGCTTAACTCATTAGTTATTATAAAGCATGTAAATCTTCACATAAAAGGTGTTACTGCAGTGCAAAGGCATTATTATAATATAAAAAGAGTAAAGTGTGAAACATAAAACACTTCAAGCACAAAAAAAAAAATGGGAAGCTTATAGAATGAAGCTAAAGGAATGCAAAAACAATTTGAAGGAAAAGTGAAGCCAAGAATGAAATAATATGACTGCAGAACTACTAAGGAGAAGCTAGTCTTCTGGAGTGGGTAACTCTTTAATTGAGAGTAGGGATATTTATCTGTAGAGGTGACCATCTGTCCAGGCCATTTACATGAATTTGTTGACTCAGCATTCTTAAACGAGGAAAAGAAGGCTGCTGAGAAATAACAACAGGGAAATTCTTATACCAAATCACAACGTATGCAAAAACTGAAGGAACATAGCATCGCATGAGAAAAATAATAACTTGGAAAGAAAAAAAAAAAGTATTTAAGAAAGACACTAAAGTCAACAGGGAAAAAAAGTAATCACAACTCAGGGAAAAAATGCTGGGAGCCACCCAAAAGCACACCCCATCAGAAGTAATAATTAAAGAAAAAGGATCCGTTCAAGCCTGGAGGTATCTAAGGCAAATAAGACAATGCTGACCAAAGATAGAGGAGAACTAACAGCAAAGTTGTTTAAGGATTATCACAAAATAATATTCACAAAATATATCGGTTTCACAAAAGACCATGGTGAAAAACATACACATATGTATGAGACAATTGTACACAGAATTTGTCAGAGACATTTTGGACAGAATTAACAGCCTTAAAAAACCTTACAAAATCCCTATTACATGACTACCCTAACATGACTTACATGACTACCCTAACATAACATAACCTTACTTTCAGTAAGGTTAGCTAGTATTGCTGGAGATATATGCAGCTTATAAGGATAAAGGGATAACTTTAGGAGTAATGACAAATAGCATGAGTGAGAGGAAACAGACAGAAATGGATATATGTGATGAGTGAAATACTGCAAAGATCAGTATTGAGTCCCACTCTTTTCATTATGCTTGGGAAGAGAAAGACGTTAAATGTGGTCACAAAATAAAGAGAAATAAAGAGAATAGCAAAAGAAAAAAAAATGCTTCAATAAAGAGAAAGCAAAATGACAACAGTGGAAGGCAGAGTTTGGAGTGGAGAACAATTAATTATACTTAAAATCACCTAAGTAATAAAACAGCTTAAGTACTTTTTTTTTTTTTTCTTCTAAGAGCTTGTCAGACTATATTATCAAAATACAGTTCACCAACAAAAACAAAAAAATAACTACTAATAAAAAATTTTAAAACCAAATTTTTGGGGAAAACAAACAAACAAACAAACATGAATTTATCACTTTCTCTGAGGTTTACAATGTTTTGGGAAGTTTACTTTTTCTAAAGTAATTTCATTTATGATCAAATGATCAACTCAGGACAGAGTTTCTAAATATTAAAATAATTTGGTATATAAAACTAAGTTCTTTCAGGACAAAGACAAGATATTTTATGGGAAATTAGCAAGCAAGTAATGTGACTTCTAAAATGAAGACTGCATGTTGTTTTAAAATTGAGGTTAACATTGAGGTTATTTTGTTAAGTCAAGACAAAGTTGACCATTACTGAAGGTTTCTTGGATCTTGCAAAGTCAGAAAACAAGCATTTCCTTGATCTCTGATAACAAGTGATTATAGAAGCATGAGATTTATCTGTATAAGTGGAATGAAGAGATTATGGGGAGGAGAGTCTATTCATTTGGAAGGATATTCCCCCCATCTGCAATAAATTGACTTTGTAGAGCTTTCCCTAACATAATTATTTTGCATTTTGCAAATAGTTGTAAAAGTATACTGACATAAGATTCATGCACTGTCATATAAGAAGTGATAGCAAGTATCCTCAGGCATTCTATTTTTGATTTTAGTTTTCCCCATTGGCTATTCCTGTAATTAAACATACCTTTGGCAAGTTTAAACCATTTAATACAGTTAAATTTTCCTATCAGAAATATTTGTAAATTGGATATAAATCCAATTCTGTGAGGGACCTGAGAGCTAGTTATAATGTTATTTTACTTTATCTTTTGTTTTATTTTTTACTGTAATAATAGACCCTCAGAATCTGTTTCTGTCATTTCTATTGCCATTGAAAAAATACCAGGTCCTGACCTGTCTCTGCTACAGCTTTTGAAATATTTCTAATAAAACAGGTTAGCAGAGAAGTAGAATGAAAATGTAGTCATGAAGCCACCTTCCTAAAGCTTTATAGCATTAGGACTAGGACTTTTAGAATCCAAGGTAGCCTGAACTACTATATAAAGAAGTAAATTACGGACTTTTTTAGTTTTTGTGCAAAAGAGTTAACACCTAAAGTCACTTTTTATACCTCATGTAAAGAAACCACACAGTTCTTTAAAATCTGTTGTATTGCTAGCTGAGACAGCCATAAAATACAACTGTTTGTGGAACAGGGTTCACTGGAGGGTGCATAGAAAGGAGCAAGCCATTCTGATAAGGGCAGCATCCCCATGTCCCCACATGCAGCAGAGGTAGTGAAGCCACAAAGGTTGCAGTCCCCAGCACCCCTGCACCCCAGACACCAAACATGTCAGAGGCCTCACCTCAATCCAGGTCCTGAGGGAGGACGTGGCTCTGCAGGTTTGGGACTGTGGGAATGGCAGAGGCATCTCACTGGGCCTCTTGCTGGCAGGAGGTGGGTGTTGGCAGGGGGTCTCTGTCCCTAAGTGGAGGGGTCTGCAGAGGAGGGCAACAGCCTGTGTAGTACTGGTGTGGCAAGGAGGAGATGGACCTCTGTCTGATGTGCATCTTCTCTTGGCCACACAGGTGGAAGAAGAGCCTCAAGCCCTAGGTGTACCCAGGGGGGGCACAGCAGTTTGTGCTGATGCTGGTAGGAAGTGGGGACCCCCCGGCAGCTAAGTCTGGAGGGCACTGGTACCAGGACAGCTCCTGTCCCACCTGGTTTAAAAATTAAGTGCTGGGAGCTGGGTGCAGTGAAGTGCCTGAGATGACAGCACTGCAAAAAGTGTGAAGGGAAGGTGGTAGGATACCCCTTGTTGTCAAAGATGAAGGTGCCCATCTGCTGACCCAGCCTGCAGACCAGGAAGGTTTACTGCATACTGGGAGCTTGGAGCCAGGACATCACAGAGAGGCTGTGCTTGGACTGTTACCCCTGCTGCTCTCTCACATGGGCACCAGTGATAAGACCAGGAGATACCTGGAGTGTATCAAGCATGACTACACAGCTTTTGGGAAGAAGGTCTTGAGCACAGGGGCCAGGTGGTGTCTTCTTGATTCTACCAGTGAGGGGGAAGGGCTTTAGGAGAATTTGACAGATCCTGCAGGTCAAAGGCTGGTTGTACACATTGTTTTTATGATAGGAGTTTGTCTTTTATGACTGCAAGACCACCTTTGGGGATGGAGGACTGAGAGACAGATGGGATCTACCCGATCAAGTTGGGCAAGATCTTTTTTATCCAACAGTGTGGCCAACCTGCTCAGGAGAGCTTTGAGCTAGAAATGCGGAGGGAGGGCAGAGAGTACCCAGAGTCAAGCAAGAAAGTGGAGGACTGGCTGACAAATTGAAGGGACAAGGTGAAGGGTAAAAGAGAGACTTTTAAAACAACAAATTAGGGCAGAAAGGGACCCACTGCCATCGTATGAGCATAAATAAGTGCTGAGAAGACAGCGTGATGGGGGACCATGATGACCTACTGAATCCCATCACTAAATCATGTCCCTTAGTGTCATGTCCACATGCTTCTTAAGTATCTCCAGGGATGGGGACTCCACCACTTCCCTAGGCAGCCTGTTCCAATGCTTGTCCACCTGCTCCATGAAGAATTTCTTCCTAATATCCAATCTAAACCTCCCCTTGTTAAACCTAAGGCCATTTTCTTACATCCTATCATTTGTCACCTGAGAAAAGAAACTGATATCCTCCTCACTGCAACCTCCTTTCAGATAGTTGTAGAGAGAGATGAGGTCTCCCCTCAGCCTTCTTTACTCCAGACTAAACAACACCAATTCCCTCGACCACTTCTCACAAGTCTTCTAGTCTTCACCAGCTTTGTTGCTCTTCTCTGCACACTCTTGAGCAACTCAGTAACCTTCTTGTATTGAAGGGCCCAAAACTGAAAACAATATTCAAAATGTGATCTCTCCAGTACCACTTAACAGAGGGACAACCACTTCCCTAGTCCAACTGACCTCACTGTTTCTGGTACAGACCAGGAATCTGGAGTGGTTGGTCTAGTGTTGGGCTCTCCAGTACAAGAGGGACAGGGGACAAATTAGTGTGAGTCCAGTGAATGGCCACACAAATGATTAAGGGTTTGGAGTATCTGTCATATGCAAAAAGGCTGAGAGAGTTCATGCTGTTCATTCCGGAGCAGAGAAGGCTCATACACTATCTGAATAGTGTATGTACCACCAGACTCTTCTCATGGTTGCCCAGTGAGACAAGCAATGGACACAAGTTAAAATACAGGAAATTCTATTTAAAATTAATAAAAGCCTCTTTTATTGTGTAGGTGTTTAGCTGTATCCAGAGTTGTTGAGCTTCCATCCTTGCAGGTACACATAAACAGAGTGAAAATGACACAAAGCACCCTGTGCTGGCTGACCCTGTTTTAAGCATGGGATTGTATTAGACAAGCTTCAGAGGTGCTTTCCTGCTTCAACTATTTTATGATTCTGTATTTAAAATGTTTGATACTGACAATCATTATAAATTCACTAAAATATTCTGTAAAAGCTTTTGAAGCTTTCATATAATCAGAGGTGTGATATTCCTTAGCAAGAAGCGTAAGTTAGAATACTGCAAAGTTAGTATGCAAATACATAAATTATGTATTATGTTATTATGTAAATACATACATTTGGTTAAAATTATCTTGTGAAATAAATAACAGTTTTGAACATAAATTGTATAGATTACTTAAAGAACTCCAAAATATTTCATACACTGTTGAGGCAATAAGTATGCTTTTCCAATGGTTAAGACTAGAAAGACAAGAACATTTTAAAACAATATTAATGCTGGGAGAAACAGAAATAAACAACCAAATGAAAATGTTTGGATTTCAGCTCTCACCACATTTTAACCCAACATCTTGAAGGTAGTAAAAGTTGTAAAGAAGATGGAATGGAATTTTTAAACACTTAATTCAATGTCTGGTTTTTTTAAATAATGATAAAACTACGGGCTTGGTGACAGCCACCTGACGGGATGTGACTTCAGATATTCTTCTTAGGAGGCTGTAGATAGGAGTTTTGTGGATGATAAAATACATCTAAATTTACCTTAGATGCAGTTCATTTACAATTTATTCTCCAGCAAGGAACTTTGCTTTCTAATTCTAACTGCTAAACCTTTTAGCCTTTGTATAGTGACATATTTGTTTTATGCTAAGGGTATTTCTGTACATTATGATATACAGTGGTAGATTTTGAGATGTTGTGCCAATATCTAACCTGTAAAGTTTTGTTTTTGTTTGTTTGTTTGTTTGTTTTCCTCATGGCATCAATACCTCTTCTGAAAGCAAAAACCTACCAAAAGTGGACTTATTTTCAAAACTTGAACATTTCATATGTATTTCTGACTGATTTCAAGAAAAATTGATGAAGTGGTTTAACAAAATGTAACAGAATAGATTTTACTTAAGTAGGTGGTTCATTTTCTATTATCAGTAGCCTGTTCAATTTGTCAGGGAGTAAAAAAGCATTGAGAAGTGAGTGTTTACAGCTTTAATCAGTTCAAATTTATATAATTAGCCACATTATCATAGTTAACTGAATCACTGAAATTACTGATGGAGAAAGCCTATTAGATTATTTTGTTAGCCTCCCTGCCAAAGCAGGAGTACTTCCCAGACTGCTGCTCACAACACTTTATATTTAATGGGGTTTAAAATACATTATAAAAGGTGAATGTGTTTCAAGCTCTCAGGAAACTAATGAGTAGAGTTTCACAATCCTATATCTGCAAGAACCTGTCAAATGTAAGGCCCTGACTTTGCAAATATTCATGTACTGAGTCAGTTTGTATGCACAGAGTTAAGTGCATTCACTAATGACAATTGATGACATTAGATTTAGTGCTGCCTATGGTGCCCAACAAACACTCTTCCTAGCTTTTCTGGAGCATTTTATTTACAGTTAAAACACTGTAAGTTCAAAATAAAACTGCATTTGCACTATAGTAATATAATATATTTGTGATCTAAATAGGGACAACACACTATCACAATGAAAACAAATAAGAAATGAAAAGGAATAGAAGGGGAATTATAAAAATTCTATGATGAAATTATGAATAATTATTATGAAATAATGAATAATTAAATAAATAGTAGAGATAATGTGCATCTAAGGAAGTAAGGACCATTTGTGTCTTACCTGAAGATAGTGCTAAAATAATTATCAGATTCTTTAGATGTTTTGCACTAGGCAGCCTTATACTTTGATATCATCGCAATTCAATAGGAGTTGAAATGGATGTTCAGAGGTCATAGCGGAGCCTGAAGAAAGTTGGTGAATGTAAGTCATAAATTGTGACTCTTGCTTAACCTATTAATGGCACCATAATGAGGATAGTGTGAAGCGGTATTCCAAATATAGCTCAGAAACTACTGATTTTGAGCAAGGCAA
Organism: Anas acuta; assembly: GCF_963932015.1. NCBI lineage: Eukaryota > Metazoa > Chordata > Aves > Anseriformes > Anatidae > Anas > Anas acuta. Next base: position 100,269,349 of record NC_088979.1, read on the forward strand.
ATGGTTCTCATGGCTGGCTAAGAAAAATGTGAGCTTCTCTCTAGTTGCATCAGAAGCCATTAGACGCAAATAAAACACTGTGGAAATTCAGTAAAAGTGACGCTACTTCAATAGAAGGCTTTGTAATACCAAATACTGCTTGTTAATACTTGAGTTAGAAAACAGCAAGATTTCAAGTATAAGTATAAGGAAGGTCTGAAAGTATTTGAAAAAAAAGACAGTCTTGCTTATTTCTGTTCAAACTCATGTAACTTGCACTGGATCATTTTCTACTCCTTGTAGAAAAGATCATGTGATGTTTATCAGCAGCTTATTCTAGGAAGAAAAGAGTTGAACAGGCTTCCTCAGTGTTTAGAATGTAAATCTGATTCTGATTCACTCTGCCTCTTTTCTGAACCGACAAAAGACAAATATCTCAGTAATATCAGTGTAGACACAAACATAAACAATTCCATGTTTACCAAAATATTTCATATTTCCATTCAGTAGTGAAGACTTACCTTTCACCTCAAGAGAGGAAAGTAAGCCTGTTATCCTTCCAGTATGAAAGCCAGCACAGCAGTCTTTGCAGAGAACACTAGTCCAGAGAATTTCTGGTGTGCTAACTGGAGAGAGATTATATGTGGTAGCTGGTAACACCATTGACAATTCAACCTTCTAAAAATAATTTCCATCACTTCTGTTATCAAGCAATAGAGCTGGTGAAGCTATTGTCTGAGTCCCTTCTGAACTTACATCATAGAGAACAGAGACTTCAAAATGATGTGCTTAAATACATATCTTCATCTGGATACTGCACACTAGTGGCCCCTACTAATCAAGAAAGTGTCACATAGTGTTGCAATGTGTCTGTTACACTAATTCTTTCTTGCCAGATGTTTCTAGAGCATCTGCTAAGTTTTGCAGAGATGCAACTAAGCACTCATCAGATACAATGACACCATAGGGCAACCCTTCATTTTACCATCTGTTAAAATATTTTCCTGAATCCACCCCGGCATGTCAGTAGAGGCTCTGTGTTAACCAAAGGAAACAAAATGCTAATAAATTAGTTTATTCACAGTATTCCCACATCAAACAGACCCTGGAATATCTTGTGATCCTATAAATAATATTGTATGTTTGAAAAAAAGTTTTGAAGGGGAATGTAAACAGCTTAAGCCATGTAACAATGAAGAGGTGAATACAAGCTATCTATTTCAAGTGAAAATGGAAGCACACCACAAAGCTTACTATGTAACTTTATCCTGATCCTACAATGAAATAAGGTCTTCCCCATTCCAGCCAAGCAAGTTAGCAGTCTACGGTACTTGCTATTTTACAGATGTCTCTTAAAAAATATTACAATGCAAGATAAAATTAGAAGATGAATGACTCAAAAGAAATACAAAACAATAACAACAACAACAAAACAAAAAACCACCCCACCTGTTAGCTTGGGAAGAGACACTAAGAAGGGCATGTATTTTATGCAACGTAGAACATAAGATTTCTTTAAAAGTAGATCAGACTCTTCAGGAACATGAGAAAAGAAAAACTAGTACTTGTTTGACACTAAAATTTTGTCAGAGCAAGGAAATGAAATGTTAACATACTGACTATATCCTTTACATATGTAAATACATATTTATGGATTTCTCAAACCCTGCCCCCCCATAAGTCACTCGCTTATGTTTACACAGGGAGTCCTGGTAGGAATGCCCAAAGGCATTGCACAAAATCAATACAAGAACAAATATGTTTAAATATTCATGAATACAAAAGCTTAATGGCACATCGTCTCAGTTTAGTCTGAAAATCAAGCAAGGATTCCAAAGATTTACTCTTTTCATATTTAAGAATGCACCAATTTCACAGTGAAGAGTTCATTAGAAATGCATTAGATTAGATGAATACAAAACTGCACAAATAACTCTATGCTTTGCAAAAAGCCTGGCACCATTATGCTGTATGGTGGTGGATGAGTAGATAGAGAAGAAAGCTGTACAGCTGCTTCATAAAGCACACAGCAGCCAGAGAGCTGCAGTGGTATGAAACTTTGGTAACGTCAACTCATTTTATGTGGGAAAGATGAGAAAGTACCATATTTTAACATGTATAATCTATACATTTCTCCAAAATAAACCACAAATTTGGCAGCAATTATAATAAATACATTTTTGTTACACAAATTTGTCTAGAACAGATTTCTTTTCAGAGGTCCCTGACCTCCCTTCCTCAGGTTCTTTGCAAATCACCCAGCAATGCTGTTTACCTGTAGAATTATCCTAAGGAACCCTATTTGTACAGACATGATGTAGTTGAGGTACCTTTGATGGCTATGAAATTACAGATATGCCATGAGAGGGAGAAAATTAAAAATACCAAAAACTCAGTTATACGCAATATAATATTGCATGCACTGGGGATTTGTGTGTATGGATGAGAGAAGCTTGGCTTAACTTTCTGTATATTGAAATTCTTTTTACATAGCTTATGAGAATTTAGAATGCCATACAAAACAAACAAACAAATAAATAAAACATTCAGAACTTAGGCTGCCAGTTATTTTTAAACTCTGTTGAAAGAAATGCGGATTTTTGGGACAAGGTAGGTGGAGGTTTTTTTTTAAATACTGAAGATTAATAAATATATTTACTTTGTTGCTTCAGAAAAAGTTTAAACAATGCCATCTAAAGATTATTCGGTAAACTGGAGGTGAAAATTTGTTACCTTATAAAAATAAAGTATTTTAATACATTTTCTAATGAATATTTGAAGGTATGTTAAGAAATAATATTGCCCTGTCTCCTCTGTTTAACTGAAACAGGAAAATGATAAGAAAATAAGAAAAACAGATAATTCTCTGTCTTCGAATGGCATTGAATCATCATTCACAGAGGAGACAGTGATGGTTACATCACCTCTTAATTTAAAAGTCTGAAATGCTACCTAAAAACTAATCTGTGACGAACTAACTCTAGAATCTCTTCACAATTAGGTGATATATTTCCATAATTTATGTATATAAATACAAATTATGAATACATGCTTACACTCTTGCAGGCATAATGGAATGAATTTTGTCTTTGGGTGAATTCAACTGTGAAGAGAAAGAAAAGCAACCTTGCTCTTGAGTTGTATCAGTAAAATCACAGTGGAAAATACAGAATGGCTCAGATTGGGAGGGACAGCAAATATCATCCAACTCCGACTTCCTGACATAGGAAAGGATTCTGCCCACTAGATCAGGTTGGCCAAGTCCCTATCTAGCCAGGTCTTGAACACCACCAAGGGTGGGGCATCCACAACTTCTTTGGGCAGCTTGTTCCAGTGCCTCACTACCCTTATAGTGAGGAAGTTCCTCCTAATGTCTAGTCTAAATCTATCATCAGTTTAAGACCATTTCCCCTTCATTATCATTATCTATCCAAGTAAAGAGCCCTTCTTTTTTAAGACCTCTTGAAATACTGAAACGTTGCAAGGAGGTGTCCCTGGAGCCTTCCCTTCTCTAGGGAAAAGGCTTTTCTCCAGAGCCTTCTCTCTGTTTAAAGCTGAAACTGTTCATTTCTATCTTGCTTATGTTCGCATTAGTTTCTGAATAAATTAGTGCTTATATTTAAAGTTTCCAAGCTTCTTTTCATAAACTAATAAAAAACCCAAGAACAACAACAAAAAAAAAAAAAACACTTTTGGAAAACTACTTTGAATTATAACCATTCATCTACCAATTATTCATGTGTGAAGACTTGCATTTAATCAGAACATTTTTCTTTGTGTCCGTGGTCTTGTGTCCTAGGAAAAGTGCATCATTTGAACTATACTGTAAGGCTTATTTTTGAAATAGTTACAAATATTTAAATATTTAGACGTGTGCCTAGACCCTACTGGACTCCATACCCACAAGGGGGCAGAACAAACACTAATCATTGAAATCCAATTCTACTTTGCTTCAACAGTTAAAAGTTCCACCATTTAAGCATAGCACAGGATTTGTCTCTCAGCTGGATTAAAACATCATTTTTGGAGACATTTTTACAGGTAAATTTTACCTCTTTATCTTTAATTATTATGACATATACATGTATATATATTTAAAAAGTATTGCAATTGTTTCCAGAAATCTTGAAAGCACTACTTTGGAACCAAGGGTTTTTAATGAAAAAGGATTGGTATTTTTATCATATATTTTCTCAAGTGGAAACATTTTAGATTTAGATTTAGGATTAAAAAACACAAAACAAACAAATGAGGAGAGTGTTCTTAACTTCAGACTGAAAGTATTCTTTTAATTCTGAAAATGATTCAGAATGGGAATGTGCCAGTATTTTAGTCCTGGCAAAGCAAGTAAGACATTAGGATGATTATAATGTGACTAATATTTATAGTTCAGGAACTATTATGTTCTTTCTAGTGAATATTGACTGTGCATTTTAAAGGAAGTGAAATAATATTATTTAGTTTTGTTTTGATGCATTACTCACTGGCTATATCATAAACATAAAGGCAAACATATCTGGAATAGTACTGAAATTTCTGTTTTCAGTTTGTGTTACATAAGGAAAAATATAGCACATACAGAAGGGCTGACATTTAAATGTTCCTTAAGTAGGTTGCGACTTTCATTGCTTGCAATGCCTTACCAATAAAATATAACATGAAAAAATGGGAGACTGGATGGACTAGAAATAGTCTACATCCAAATGGTAGCAGGTTCTGCTTACAAACAGAATGTTTCAAAGCAATTGGAGGTTATTTTCATAGAAGTGTTATCAGACAAATGTGTGGCTTACATTCGTATTTCTCTGCTTGCCAGACAATAAAACAGTAGCCAAACTGAGATGTGTGCCACCTTCATTCCTGGCTTCCAGGAAAATGTGATGCTACTGGCTTCTATGGAGTTTTAATTAGATGAAGAGGATTGGGAACATCTGACACATCGCAAAAGACCAACTGACATACTAAGAAACATATATATAGGTACATGTGTATAAATATACAGAAACACACACACAAATATATAATGCTTCAAACATACCCATTCTGTTTTTGATGGAAATGAACTGCAGAGGACCATATGTTGTCATGGACCAGTTAATTGTCAGACAGAGAACAATGCTGCTGATAGACAGACAGGCTGCAAATTACACTGCTTAAAGGCTAAGAATGATTTTTTTCATCTTCATATGATAAAAATTATGGCCTGAATTTCAGTGCAGTCTGTAGCATTTTGAGGAAATGCTGTTTTCCATATGAAAGTGGGTTAAACTTGATCTCAAGTTACCTGTTCTTTTGAAGGACACAGAACACACACCCTCACAGGAATTGTGGACCTCTGGGGACTGGGATTCAAGATCATCTTTACAAATTGAAGAAGTGGTTGATTAAAAAAAAAAAAAATAGTATATGAAAAAACCCTTCCATTGTTCAGCTGAAAAAATATGGTAATTCAGTATAGAATGACAGCCATTAGCTTTCTCAGGGGAGAAGCTAAGGAGTTGTAGTTGCTATTGATCATCAGCTATCTTAAGGAAACTGGGGACAATGAGAATGTTGGCCATCAGAAGTGTAAATTTACATTAACTAGTTTTAATACTTAATTTTGATTTGGTAGGGCCTTAGAGCATGAAGCAGAGTTGGAGTAGATAAACATGTTATAGGCTTTTGAAATCTAAAGGTCAAGAAAATATGCACCTATTTAAATAAATTCAGAAGAAACTAGTAAGGATACTATTTGTAATGACTGAAATGAGTTTATTTACCTAACAGGACCAAAACAAAAACAAACAAACAAACAAAAAGGGAAACATTATACCTGATATTCAAGGTTGCTTTTACAAGGAAGGAAATAGCTGGTTCCTCATATCCATAATAAAGAAATTACAGCAAAGAAGATTTGGGATAGACATCAGAAAAATCTTTGTAAAGATTAGGTAATAAAGCACTAGATTTATTTTTTTTGTAACCTTGAAAGAGTGTGAAGTCTCTATATAATTAAAGGTTTTCTTGAAGAGACTGGACAAATTTCTGCTTAGTACCTAGGAAGGAACAGGAAGAGTCCTGTCAGGGTTCTTCTTTATTTCCTATGATACAGGCACGTTCTTTTCTTAAGATATTTATTTTCAAAAGTAAATCAAAACAGAATAAAGCAAACCATATTCCATGTCTTTCCTGACTATTCAGACAATTACTCTTCTAAGTCACTATCTCATTTCTGTTTTTGATACAGAGAAATTTAAGTGATATAAGTAGAGTTATAAGTAGTCCAGGGAGCCATGAAAACAGTCACAGCCTTGTCCTGTAAGAGCAGCCTCTGAAAACTGGCCCAATTAACATGCGCCAAAACTGTGGGCTAGCTCCATCAAATCAAAAAAGTAAAAGCATACTTCAGTAAGATCAAAAGCAATCACAAATATAGAGAATAAATGCATGTTTTCTACCACATAAAGAGTTTTCTAAGAAAGCTGTGAGAAGACAGTGGCTGAAACAGACTACTGGACTGAGATGATCACAAAAGATAAAGTTTCTACAGAGTGAAAGGAAGATTATAAAAATGTGGGGAAGTTTTATGGAATAAAAAAAACTACAAATCAAAATGACAGCATGCATGATAATATTTTTCTGTGTGATATGAAATCTGTACTTGGACCAAAGAAGAAATGTCACTTAAAAAAAAAGTTAGAATTGCAAAGAGTTTTTAATAAAGTGAAAAATGGCTAGGAATCCTAGCTAAAAATTATCATGGTCCGAAGAGAGCTATATTAGGCACAAGTATTTTCAGTTTCAGGAAGAAAGTTAACTCAGCTGGGATAGCATAGGAATGTCACAGCATACTTTTTGGGGAAAAAAAATCATTTATATTTCCCAAGAAAACTCCATTTAAATAACTGTAAAATCTGAACTTCAATTTGGCTGTGCATTTAATTTATTTAGATACACACATACACAGCTCATTTCAGTGAATTATGATATGTTAACCTACCTCTTGAAGGATCAATTTTCAGCTGACCAACAAAACAAAGCCTCTTCCTGGTAGCATTATTACCATTATTTGAGCACGCAATTATTTGAAAATGTATATTATACTTAATGCACAGCCACATTCTTTAAGCCATTATTTCCCAAACCTAAGCGGATAAGAATTGTACTGAAAGTATTTCTGTTTTTAAGCAACTGGTTTGGTTGGAATCCTTTCCTAAGCCACCTGTTAAGAATTTATCTCCAGTGTGTCCAAAGACTACCACCCCCTCTCTGAAAAACTTGCTGCAGGGAATTTGTTTTCCCTGACTACTTTCTTTCTTAATCTGATCCCCAGAAGCCTCTTTACATAAGACAACAAGCTATTCTTCATCAGTCTAAACATCAGCAAAAAGGCACCTAGATGTCTCCCAACTCTACAAAGAGTCCTCTTCAAGGGGAGCATACAGCAACATATCATGTTGCTGCTAGGAATTTTTCAACAGTTTATGAACCCATCACTGCAAAGAATCTGCTTTGGCTTTGAGAGAGGGAAAGAGTGACCTAGCTGTAAGGACAAGCACCTTACAACTACAACCACGGTGCTGTGCAGACAGTGCTGCACAGCCTTGCCCTTAGTGATCCTCCTAGAGCTCCCATAGTACTTAGGGCCAAGGTGTCTTCAACCAAACAGCAAGCATAGCCTAGGTGAATATTAGATTAGCTCCACTTATTTTTCTATGGGAACATGATGCTTTCTGGCCACAATATTTTTGCCTCAATTGCAGTTCAGTTTAATAGAGTTTGGATGATCTGATTAAAATCCAGAGTGAATTTGCATGAACAAACCATTTTTCATAGTACAAAAAGTGAGTCAGATATTGACTTAATGGATTTGGAGAAGGCTTGGATGAGTCACTCTTCTCCTGGTTAATTGATATTGCTAGGACATGCTAAATGTATCCCTAAATAGTGAAATAATTTATAGAATGTGCTTTTCTGGCTGTTAATTGCGCAGCTGGATAACTGCATTTAAAAGCTCATCCAATTCTCTTGAAATCACTAGAAGGTTTTCCACTGACTCAGAGGAAGCTGAAGTAGCTTTTGAGGGACCATTGTCAAAGAGGTGATTTGAACTTCAGTATCTTATTGCTATGAATGTGCTGAGTTTTTCCAAAGCCCCAAGGACAGAAGAAAACCTCTTTTATCATCCTTCTACTTTTCTAAGAAGGAGATATTTATTTTTAATAATAAACGCTGACCTTTTTCAATAGCCTTAAAACAGTTTATTTTATTTTATTTTACTTTATTTCATACAGAGGGCTACAAAGCAGTTGACAGTTAACAGTTTGCATAAAAGTTGCTTTGGGTCCTAAGACTTGCATGGGATTATCTACTCTTGATATATGTCTTCAAAGGTGCATATATTGCAAATATTTACTATAAGCTTTTTTGTTTGTTTGTTTGTGTGATGGTCTCATATTTCCTTTCACAGATGTTTAAACTTTCCTGACCACTGAAAATCTAGCAATAATGTGATTAATGTGGAGTGAAAAATACAAATGAAATTGTCAAAATTCACAGAAGCAAAGAAGACACTCAGTCCTTTAATTATTGATGTGCACTATCCACTAACCTGATTCCCTGAGAAAGTAGGAACAATGTAGTCTCTAGTACTGTTTAAGACATGTTCTGAATGGCACTAATAACACTGTGTATTAAAATATAAGTGCTATTCACCTACTGGGAAAACAGGATAATAAACACACACAGCCGTGGAAAAAAAATCGCAAAGCTACTGGGAAAACATTAACTAACATTATCCTGTGTAGAGAAACTAAAATATCTTATACCTTATGCTATGAAACAAGTTCATTTTTGAAAAAAAAGTGGAAAGGAAATAATCCAAAGGGAGGAGGCCCCTTCGTTTATGTCAATATCAGCTTTGGTTATTTTTATGGCAGTTGAGTTAACTACAAAGATTAGAAGTAGTAGCTATGGCTTCTTTCTTTTTATGTTTAGTATTTGATTCCATTATTATTTTTTATCTGAAGGTCACTAGACTTGAGTTCTGATCAAATGCCAAAGGAAGCAGATTCCAGAGACAGTCCTCTGAATGGCATGTTCAAACTGAGACACAGACATGAGTTTCTTCCACCTCATCTCAGCTGCAGTAACAGGGTTGTGGTCTATTCGGTGCTTCAAAGGTCATAAAACCACCTTGATTTGTACTAAGATTGTCAAAACAAAGATTTGCCTAAGGGTATAATATTCAATTGTGTAATGGCATAATGAGAAGTCATCTATCACTCCACACATAATAGAGCTCACAGTCTGAAAGCTGTGAACAGTGGATTGATTTTTTAGTAGGAAAATGGTAGGAAGACAGTCATGTGTTCTGTTCTCAGATGATCTCAAGTGATCACTGTCAAAAAAGAGCAACACCAATATCTCCAGTCAGATCTTATGATTCTCAGGATGGAATAAACCATCAGCAGAATCCAAAAGAGAAGGGGACAGGACTCCTTTGGGAACTCCTTGATCTCCAGCTTGTACCAGAACTTGTCAACTGACCTGTCACCTTAAAATCAGTTTAAAAAACATATAGGCTTATATTTACTTACAAATAGTTTTTTACTTAAGTAAATCATAAAATCCTAGAATGGCTTGAATTGGAAGGGACCTTAAATATCACCTAGTTCCAACTCCCTGCCATGGGCAAGGGCACCTCCCACCAGACCAGGTTGCTCAAAGCCCCATCCAGCCTGGTCTGGAATGCTACCTGGGTTGAGGCATCCACAGCTTCTCTGGGCAACCTGTTCCAGTGCTTCACCACCCACTGAGTGAAGAATTTCCTCCTTATATCTAATCTAAACCTCTCTTCTTTTAGTGTAAAACTATTGCCCTCCTTGTCCTATCATTTCTTCCCCTCTCAAAAATAAAACAAAAATATCAAGTGACTTTTTAGCAAGACAACTTCAAAAAAATGTTATTTCTCTGACTTACAAAATGGGAGACTGCAATTCAGAAGTTACATAGCTACCTAGCTTGATAATAAGCCTATTCTTCCCTGTAGACTGCAGTTGGGTTCTCTATAAGTAGTCCAAAATTTTAAGTTTCTTTTAATCTATCAACAACTCAATATCCATGTTCATATGAACAAAATTCCATAACAGTCTATGTCTGGTATGAAACTAGGACAGGAAGAACTTAGCTATTTGTGCTCTGTTTCCCTTGATTTAACTCTACCAAAACTACACAAGCTCTTCCCAAAGATCTCCAGTGCCCCTCCACTACAAAGCGAAAAGAATAGACAACAAAACCGAAAGCTGGAAGTGCAATAATTGACTAATATCATCATGTTACATCACTGAATGCATGCTATTGCATTGTAATCTGTTCATCTTTGGAAGAAAGGTTGTTACTATAGGCAGTACTAGTTCTGACCAGTGCTTGAAGAATGATTTGAACAACGAATTTGGCAAATTGAGCAAAATATCAAGTATGCCTGATATACCAAAATACTACAGTATAAATGGTTTTCAAATAAAATTCAAACAGTAATTAAAATTTAAGCAAATAAAGCAAGCTAGTGAAAGTTCAGTGGTGTATTCAGAACCTTTATCATCACAATTGATACATGATTCAACTGCATGTCAGATAGTCTGAACAACCTTTTTGTAAGTACATCATATACTAGGAGCCAGAGATACTGTAGAGACTGAAAAATATTTTGTACAGAACCTGTACTTGGCTCTGCTTTATCCCATTCTCTGTCATAGGAAAAAAAAAATGATCTTGTTCATCTTTTGTTACCATGCATCAGGAAAAAACACAAAACCATTAATATCACTATTTGGAACACTTTCAGTAAGTCAAAACCAAAGTACTTAACTTCTGTAGCTCAATTGCTCTTTCATATCTCTGAAATACTTTGTATAGTGCCTTATCTACTGGGTGAAGAAGGTACATTTAAAGAGATGCTAGATAGTTTTTTTCTTTCCCTTGGAAAGACTTGATGCCTAGGCAGGCTTATACTGTAATACAGACTTATATCTGTTTGTAATGGTAATAGTTTATTTGCTATAGCAACCTTTAGAAAAGTTAGAAATTATAACTCTGCCTTTACAGGTACAGTTAAAGTGTGGGGGAGGCTCAGAGAAGCTGGGTGAACACAGCTTCCCAAGGCAAGAGGAGCTGTACATGTAGTTTAAGTTTCACAGCACTTTTGAAATTTGAGTCATAAACAATTTATCAATGACATGGGACAAATCAATTACAAAACTTGGATTGGCAACTCTTAATTAGAACAGGACTGAAAAATAAAGCTTTGATAACCACATGGCAGTTTGATTCATCTATGACTTTTGTTTCTTGTTATTTGAAAGCATTGATTGAATGGATTACTGCTTGCATAAATAAATGAATAAGAAAAGACTGCTGTTAAGTAAACATATCCATACTACCACATGAAACACATTGTTCCTTTGGCAATGGGAGTTTTCATCATACTTTGGTGGCAAAAATTATTTTTTCTATTAATTACTAAGCAGAACAATAGCATATGATTTAGGTGACTGATAGCACATAATGATTTGTGAATAGCAAACACTGAATAGCTAAATGACAGTTCATCACCTCCTCCCTCTCAGCCATACTTCCCTTGGGCTGACAGTGCTGAAATTATTAGATTGTTTATAAATAATTTGTGAATAGAAGGTCTGGTTACAATAATATTGAACAATCAGAGTGACCAGTTCTTCCAAATTACATGTATTGTTCACACCATGTCATAATACCTTCCCCTTGAATGTTGCCTTAAAATACCCTTATTCCAAAGCAGACAGGAATGGTATTAATTGCACACTTGTTCATAAAACACAGTTTCTCAGCTGTTACCTTGTTCTTGAGCTATACATATTTCAAATCTCAATTAACCTTTCTGTAAATATATTTTAAACTGTTACGTTCCTTTAACATCTAATGTTAATTTCCTATATTTCTTTCCTATTAAGGTTTTCTTGACATCTCAAGCCCATTCTGAAAGACTAACACATTTTTACAGGCACACAAAGCAGTAAAAATAATATATCATTTGTTATTATTAATAAAGTTCTGAGCTAGAAAACCACACATATTTCCTTTGTTAACTCTATTGTTAAAATTGCCTCACAACTCTCAAATAAAACCCGTCATTTCAATGCTTTACATCCATAAGTACATTTTAGGTCCCTTGTGAAACTTCACCTCCCACTCAGATGCCAAAGAACACACAGATTTGTATGAAAACTCAACCTTAACAATTACAAACATATGAAAGTCAAATTATGCAAGGGAAAGTTGATACAGAAAATAGCTTAATGTGACAAGATCTACAGCCTGGTTTGATTTACCAATTAAAACTACAGAAGACATAGGATTTATCCATGATTTATGGTTTCACTCTGAGTATTACAAAGTGAGTTTGTTTCGATGAAGACCTCAAAACAGCACCTTAGTGCTGGCTTTTTTAGTAAAATTTGAAAATGAAATTCAGTCATGTTGCTTTAAAAATTATTATTCTTTCTTCTTTGGAATGGGAAGCAAAAATGCTAGTAGTATGCCTTCTAATGGCAAACTGAAGGAAAACAAACAAAACAAACAAACAAACAAAAAAAACTACAACAAACCACCACCAACCTCCTTACTCACAAACCCTAAAAGAAAGGAAAATGAGAAAGAAGGCAAAGAGATTTTCATAAGAGATTAATACTATTGTTTGCATAACCATGAAATTAAATGAGAAGTTCTCCTATGACCACGTTGTCAAATCCAACTGCATGATTTTACAAAAGATACTAATTACTAATGGCTTTAACTACATTGTGTTCAGCTCACATATCAAGCACACTTGGTATCACAATTCTGAAAATTCAGCTATATGGTAGAAAAAAAAAATTCTCTAGAGAAGAGAAAAAAGTATAAATGTTGCTTAGAAGTGTTTTCTTTGTTTCATCCTTCTTGGTAAAAAGAAGGAGTTTTAAAACTGAAATTTTATAAGAACTAAATAAATTATACATTTCTCAAAAAAAAAAACCACAGACTTTTGAAAAAAAATAAATTGTGGTGGTAAGATTACCCTATCAACCATGATAGAGAAATGTCTTTTCCTTTTAACATATGTATATGATGGAGTTTATTTTAACTATATCTCTATTAACTACAAACCAAGCACACTAGATTATAAGTTTTGCACTTTTCTACCAGCTCTGAAAAAGTGCTACATCACATCTCTTGCATTCACCAGCAATTTACAGCTTGCTTTTATATTTGTTTTAAAGTAGTATACTACCTATCATAATACTCTTAAAAAAAAAAATAAAAAAAAAATATTAATGTTAGGGAATCATAATGAACTAGTCTTTTAGTTCTGTTTTGGCTGTCTGCTCCTTTCTCAGAGACCTCTATAAAATTTCACAACATAACTTCCCCCTGAATTTTGAGCTACAGCTATGTTCTTTTATACAGTTATAGCTTCTCCCTAGCCTTCAATCTGTTTTCATTCTCCTAGTTGTTAAGTTACATAAATCAACAGGAATGACTACAAATCTCCTCCTCTCTGAATATCTAATTTACTATCCAAAGCTTATTACATTCTGTATTGGTTTCAGCAGCATTGAAAAAAAGAAGAATCCATACAGACCTCATGTAGAAGTTAAACTTCTATAACTATGCAACAAATGCATATCACAATGTTACTTCAAATATAATTGCAGTTATATGACCATATTTAGCAGTTAGACTACTGTGGCTGCTTAACATTGTTATTACCTGCACATTACTACCTTTTACCTGCACCTACAGATGGTTGTTTTCCTCTTGCATAACTGTTTTGTAACATGATAAGGGTTTCAAAACAATAATTTTATAGGTATCAGAGCTGAACAACCACATCAACAACAACAACAAAAAATCATGACCCTGCAAAAAGTACTGTTGTGCAAGCTTATTTGCACCAGAGAAGAAAAACATTTCTGAAAAGCTAGGTCATAAGAAAGTTGCCATTGTAACTGGTTCTCCTCAGTCATTGCAATGGCTTTTAATATTTGTCAGTGACACTACAAATCTTAAACCAAGACAACGATTAATTTCTAAGTGGGAAGAACAGAAGTGAAAGATGAAGCAGGGATGATGTAGTAATAGTATTTTATTTAGCAAATCAATCTATTTATGGAGTAGAATCATTTATGGAGCTCTGATACATCATCAGTGTTTTGACTTACTGGCTTTCCCTAATTAGAATACAGTTCTGGCTGTTGCAGTCACACTTTTATGTCTCTACTTATTCTGAGTAGTACTTAGCAACACTATTTTAACCCTACTGTAGCAATTTATAATACTTAATTTTGATTAAAACCCATTACCTTCATGGAAGACTAAATTAGTGCTAGTTCATCACCAGTATATTCCTCCTTTTTGACCAGTTTCTGCATTCAGAACTTCAGCAAATAATTTAAGTGTCAATAATGTGAAATGAAGTCTGAATCCAGGCCTCAAAGTCAGGAACAGCTCTTACTCTCCACTAGCAATGGAGAGTAACTAACCATTACCTTACTAAATATTACCAACTAAATATTACCTTATATCTTTAATAGAAAGTTGTAACATGCTAGACTCATGGACAGAGGGAAAGAATGGTGACCTGTATAGCATGATGGCTCCTACCTAACTGGAGGGCAGGGGAATGGTTCCCAGCAGCTGAGTCCAGGCACACAGTGGCTGTTCATGAAGAAGATAACAGATTTCCTGAGAAGCTGCACTGGAGCATCCTTTTCCTGAGGCTTATGGCAGACATGATGGATGAGTTTTGTCCTCTGAGAATGGGGAACATAACATGGGGCAGAGATATTTTTCCTTTTTCTGCTAATATTCGGGACACTTTTAGGTGCTGTTACAGCTGTGGACTTTATGAAAGTCTTATCAAAAAAAGAGAAGACAAAGATCTGTCACTCAAATAAAAGCTAAATGAAGTACTCCTCTAGATGTTTTGCTTTGCTTTTGAAAGATGGAATGGAAAAGACATTTTCTCAAGATTGAGAAGATGACTCTCTTCAGATGAAAATAAAGTTATAATTTCAGCTTGCTCCTCAAACAGTTTTCTTTCTGTATATCCATCACATCCTATTCACATTCACTTTAAAACTCTGTGTTTCTTCCAGGCTCCAATTTATCTCAAATATTAGGACAGCTGGGACACAGCAGGGAAGAAAATGAGAGACAGGGCTGACTGTGTTACCAGTTGAGTTCTGTTCTTGCTCTTCAAACCGACTTGCATAATCTTGGGCATGTCACAACCTTTCCGTAGCTCAGTTCACATCCTATCAAACAGGTACAATTATAAGCCTTTTAGTGTTGTTGTGGTAGCAGATTTGCTAAAATGTGAAGAACAACTCTATTTTTTTTATATAAACAAATTATTCATTAGTAAGAACCCTGTAGAGAAAAATTAGAAATGCATTGTTATTATTATCTAGTATTAGTCTAATATGTATAATCTTTTTCTAAATATCATTGCAGGGTTAATGACTTATCTTTTTATTGTGTACTGTATGTCAGTGTGTTATCATACTCAATATAAATAGTGCATAAGGCACTGATTTACCTATGCACTTTGGACACAGATGTACAAAACAACTATAATCTGAAGTGAAAAAAATAAAATTAATTATTCCAACTATAGCTTTTGAGCTAATATACTAGATAAAATATGCATTTCCTCAGGTACACTCTAAAGACTGCATTTAGGGAATTAAATGCATAAGTGGCTTTTTTTTTTTTTTTTTTTTTAATTAAAAAAAAAGAGAGAAAAAGCTGCAAGCATACAGCAGCTCACAGAATACTGAAAATGTATTTCAGCTTGTTTGGTTCCTACCTGGGATACTGAGAAACAACGGATAAGTATTGCTAACTACCTCATTATCTTCAGACAGCTATGTGAATTTGGGAAAAGAATTCCCACTCTATGGAATCTCTGTCTGGAAACAACTCCCCAGCCCCCTTTTGCTTTCTTGCTTGCCTTCTCTTTTCTCTTTCTCTCTCCCTCACACAGTCCAATAAGAAAGGAAAATAAAACTTTGAAATGGGGAAAAAAAAAAAGCCATAGAAATAAAACTTGGAGAAATAAACTTTATTCTTATGGTTCTATTTTGGAAAGTCATTATCAGTGTGTATTATGGTCTAGCACCTATTTTCTTTGCACATTCTCTTGGCTTGAAAGGCAAGAAATCACATACTGCCACAGAGCTTTGACTAGTATCCAATACTCCTAGTTTCTCCAGGCTTATGCGCTAACTCATCAGGCTGATACACTTAAGTGCCCAGTCTTCCCTGAAGAGGCAAAAAGCAAGAAGAGACCATATAGGGAGATATTTGAAACCAAAGAGAGGTAGAGGAAGTATAGAGAGAGGTGAAAGAAGTCACTGTCAGGAATAAGAATTGGAAACACAACAGCAGGAAGATAGTTTTATGTCCCCTGTGAATCTTTTCAAACAGACAGTACAGAGAGTAGGCAGTAAGGAGTAAAAGAAGGGGTGAGAAACACATAGAGACAATTTTAAGGGGAGGTGCAACAATATTATTGCTGGGTACTACTGCATCCTTACAAGACTGAAGCAGGTTGTAATAGAGCTAAGAGTTAGATTTTTCCTTTGTATAACTAGCATAAGGGCTGACTGCAATTGCACCTTCAACAACGTTGGCTGAAACAGTCTAAAAAGACCACCTTGTGTTCTCATGTATCATGCAATGCAAGAAGATACCCTGTGTTATCTGTACAGTGCTATAACAGAACTGAATATATCAGTGTTTTTATATACATGTGTTCCCATTTCTCACTCACCACCTTACTGTTTCTTATCACCACCTTGGAATCCACAATATATATATATTCTTTATTAATTTCAAATTGGGATCCCAGATCATTTGAAGTAAAATACTTGCAAGTAAATATTAAGAATATAAAACAAAGTTAAAAAAAAAAAAAAGACATTCAATTTTTAAGAAAGTGTACTCTCCCTACACATTAAGCATTACTTTGGCAGATATGATTCACAAATTTCCTTTCCATGGGAGCAAAGAAATACCAAGCTATCACCTTGGCTTATACACGCTACTTAAAGGCAGTCATCCATCTATCTGTTTGAAGTGCACAGATTTTAAGACCAAAGGACTAAATAGACATCAATGTCTGAACTTATTACCTGAAAGTTGTCTTTATAATTAGCAGAATGAAAGAGGCACTCTTACAGTGTGATGTAGTATCAGATGTACCCCAGAAGTGATCATTTCTTTGATGAACATAACACCAATGGCAACTAGCTTCAAAGACAGAGGCATGTAAATTTATTTATGTTAACTGGGATGTGTCCCATCTAGAAAGCCATTGCAAAAGAAAGAATTTCTTACGCACTTGGATTTTTCAGTCTGTGTTGCAACTAATACTGCAAAACTGAAAACAAATGGCATGCATAACACATGCAATGAGCCATGCATTTTTAATTATTCTATTAGCTGCAAAGTCTGACCTAACAAATTTCCTATGAAAAACACTATCCCCCCAATACTGTACCAGTCATTGGAATATGTTATTGAAATTGGTGCAATTATTTGTTTAGTACTACATCCACTTCATGACTTAATAATTTGATTTTCTTGTTTTCTCATGAAATCATGTTATTATTTTATTTTCCACATTCATACCACTCTACATTACAGGCCTTGTGATGAAAATATTTGGTGAAAAACACATGAAAATATCCAGATATTGAATTCAAACTATCTAGCTTAGCTTATTTAAATAATATTAGTGGATTAGATGGACTCAGTATCTGTTCTGTGTATTACCACAAAAGAGGAAAAAGACAAACACCAGAGAACAGTTATAGTAGGTTCCATGACCATCACTGGGGCTTTTGCATTTGTTTTATTCAAGGACAGCTGAAGAAGACAGGTGGGCTATACCTGCTAAAGGAAGATCGTCCTGATGGAGAAAGCCAGGAGGACTAGCACAGTGAAAGAGAATCACAGTCTAACAGGCGGTAATGTTTTGAAAGCAGAGTGAGACTTCCTAAACGGGGTACCCATTTGACAAGCAGTAGGCAGGCTTCTTCCAAGCAGTAAGTTGTACTGAGTGAACAGCTGAAAACCTCCTATGGTTCACATAGCTGCCATACATTCTTACCATGTATCATACCATATACTGTTTCTATCCCTAAGTGGAGGTGGTTTGGCCATCAGAACTAGCGAACCCATTAAATTGGATTTGAAAATGTCTGAGACCTTATTTTAGTTCCTGGCTCAACCACAAGCCTCTGTGACTTTCAGAAAGGATCGTGTGCATCAATTCTCTAAAATTGTAGCAGCATATCCTGTCTTCACAACAGATAAGGAGAGTAAAATCAAGCAATGATTATACTGTTCAGACAATAACGTGCAGACAAATGCACAAAAAGACCTACAAAAAAATCAGAAAGGGTACATAAAACATCAAATGTGATATGCAGCAGTAAATTTTATGAGTTACACACAAAGTTTTAAAAATAAGGTGATATTTGATATAAATACAAATGAATTTAAAATGTTCCATATTAAGCAGTTCCAATCCAGGGGATGTAAACATGCTACATCTACAATAACAAAGTGTTTTCCTTGGATCTGGAAGTTAAAAGGTTAAAACAAACAAACAAAAACCAAACACCACCACCAAAACAAAGAAACAAAAAAGCACAACAACAACAAACAGATTTTATGAAATGGCTTATTAGAAGCCATTCTCCAGGGGACAGGAGGAAGGAAGATGCAGTCGCAGTATCAAATGTAATAAGTTAATATAAAACAAATAAAACTATATGGTTTAAGCAAAGACCAATCCATTATTCGTAGAGATCTTTCACACAAAGTTTATTTCATCATTTAGTATTCCATGACAAAGTGACACACTTAGTGGATGAGGGAAAGGCTGTGGATGTGGTCTACCTTGACTTCAGTAAGGCTTTTAACACCATTTCTAACAGCATTCTCCTCAAGAAACTCTGCTCTTGGCTTGGACTGGTGTACACTTCATTGGGTTAGAAACTGGCTGGGTAGCCAGGCCCAAAGAGTTGTGGTGAATGGAGTTAAATCCAGCTGGAGACTGGTCTCTAGTGGAGCCGCCCAGGGCTCAGTACTGGGGCCAGCTCTCTTTAATACCTTTATCGATGATCTGGACGAGGGGATCGAGTGCACCCTCAGTATGTTCACAGATAACACCAAGTTAGGTGCATGTGTCGATCTGCTCGAGGGTAGGAAAGCTCTGCAGGAGGATCTGGATAGGCTGGACCGATGGGCTGAGGCCAACTGTATGAGGTTCAACAAGGCCAAGTGCCGGGTCCTGCACCTGGGACACAACAACCCCAAGCAGAGCTACAGGCTGGGAGATGAGTGGTTGACATGAGCTGCCCAGCAGAGAAGGACCTGGGAGTATTGGTTGATAGTTGGCTGAATATGAGCCAGCAGTGTGCTCAGGTGGCCAAGAAGGCCAACAGCATCCTGGCTTGTATAAGAAACAGTGTGGCCAGCAGGGCTAGGGAAGTGATTGTCCCCCTGTACTTGGCTCTGGTGAGGTCGCACCTCGAGTGCTGTGTTCAGCTTTGGGCCCCTTGCTACAAGAAGGACATCGAGGTGCTCGAGCAAGTCCAGAGAAGGACAAAGCTGGTGGGAGTTCTGGAGAACAAGTCTTATGAGGAGCGGATGCAGGAGCTGGGATTGTTCAGTCAGGGGAAAAGGAGGCTCAGGGGTGACCTTATCGCACTCTACAGGTACCTTAAAGGAGGCTGTAGTGAGGTAGGGGTTGGTCTATTCTTCCATGTGCCTGGTGACAGGACGAGGGGCAATGGGCTAAATTTGAACGAGGGAAGGTTTAGGTTGGATATGAAGAAGAACTTTACCAAAAGGTTTGTTAGGCATTGGAGTGGGCTGCCCAGGGAAGTGGTTGAGTCACCATCCCTGGAGGTATTTAAACGATGTTTAGACATAGAGCTTAGTGATATGGTTTAGTGGAGGACTTGTTAGTGTTCGGTCAGAGGTTGGACTATGTGATCTTGGAGGTCTCTTCCAACCTAGGTGATTCTATGATTCTGTGATTCTATATTCTACAGCATCAATTAGAAATGAGAGATCCTCTTCCCCTCCAAAACAATGGAACTTCACAGTAAAAGAAAATCTATTATGGCATTTACTAACATGATGAGAGATATATAAATCAGCAAGAGTGAAAGAAAACCTGCAAGAGAAAGAAAAAAGCAATTTCTTCATTATAAAAGCACATTGAGTTTTAAATGATTAGATAGTGGCAGCCTATTTTTCTAATTGTGTCTTGGTTTATTAAAGGTGTGACTGCAGGAAGGAAGAATAGAGCAGGGGCAATATTGCTTCTCCTCCATTCCCTATCTTTTCTCTTTTTCCAGGAATGAAGTTGATACGTTTTGGTGAATACTGCTAATGATAATATGTACCTGTGCTATACAGATCTACCTAGGAATGTACTGGATTTTGAGTGTTATAATATGTTTTTATAAAATTATTTCTACCTTAAGAAAAGTAGGTACATTCCAATGATGTAAATAGACGTATGTTCTTTCAGAAATACTGTATTGGGTCTGTATATACGTATTTTAAGCTTACAGATTTGTCTTGGATTTTTTATTATATATATATATATATATATATTTTTTTTTTTAAAGTTACCATGAGCATCTAACAATACAACTGCATCATACAAACAGGCAGGTGCAAAAATCACCATACAGCATTACTAACTTGCACTTGAATATTCATGTGGCATGAGCATCTCTGCAAGAAGAATAGATTGAGTTTGTACTTATGAAAGTTTTGAATCTAGTTTGTTTTTAAATGATTGTATTCAGATGTCTTTTGTCTAGATTTGGTTAAATAAGTGACAACTTCAGCATTCTTGCTGTGTCTGTTTACAGACATTTCCCATGTAGCTTTACAAATGGTATTGGAAGGCCTTGGGAAATGAAAGAGCTTTTGAGATTTTCAAATTTGTGTTGTCATTTCTCTACATTCCATTGTCTTCTTCCCTGTCATGGCATGTTCATTTGTTGACAAGCCCATGTGTTGGGTCTGTCTGAGCTGGAGTCATCTTTTCCCTGCAACAGCCCACACTGCTGTGCTCTGCACTTGTAGCTGGAACAGCACTGATATCACTCCAGTGTTGCGTCTATTGCTGCATAGTGCTGGCACAGCATCAAGACTCCCTCCAAGCCCCCAGGAGCCAGCAGGCTGGGGGTGGGCAAGTGATGGGGAGGGGACATTGCCAGGGCTGCTGACCTAAACCAACCAAAAGGGATATTATATAACACCTGATTGCTTTCACAGACAGAACATCTAAATATCTTCATTTGCTTTGGGTTATGAATTAAGAAAAGAAAGAAAATTCTAGCCAGCAAATTCATTTGAGCATTAAGATATGTTGCTGAGTATATTTTTAATATCTACTATAATATTACCACAGAATCAAAAATCATCCTCTCCCAAGAAAGGCTGAACTCCCTGAAAACAATTTCTGATAAATCAGCAGGGAATAACAGTTGAATTGCAACCCACCACTGTTTGGGGATCTAGAATCAAAACTTCCTCTGTGGTTTCAGCCTCTGCCACCTCAGGAAGTAGCACACTGGAGTCAGTAGGTTCTACACCGAAAGTTAATTTGGCTCGCTGTGTTTGGGGCTTTAGCCATATAATTAGTGATGTATGATGTCACTAATCTTTTCTTCTATGAAGTGGCAAACTGTAGTTAAATAAATTATTGCTTATGAGGCCAGAAAGAAGAATATAGTGGAAGTGCCTTGGCACTTCCACTATGATTCCTCCTTCACATCAAATTTGGGGGTGTCTGTCTTGACATCACAATGGGCAAACATTGTTTGTTGCCAAACTGGGAACTGTAAAATTAAATATCTCATTTCAGATGAAGAGAAATCTCCCTTACATTTCAAATTAATGCACAATGCAGAATTGTGATAAGAATATTACATCCTTTTCTATTTTGATTGGTTCCTGTAGGACAAGTACAGAAGTCTGAAGAAATCTTCTTTTGCCAAATTCTTTACATTTATTTATTTTTACTTTCTACCACCGCATGGAGACAAAAGCTGTTTTCACAGACATTAGCAGCCAGCATGATGAAGCCATATTTGACCTTTTCTGATCACTACCAGGTACCTGGAAAAATCCATTTTTATTTTCTTTGTTGTTTGTGTTTACTGAAGTATTGCAGGAATTTTTAATATATTTTATTATTCAGAAACATCATTTAATACTTCATAAATTCAAGGTTCTGTACTAGCATAACCTTAAAAAAAAAAAAAACATAACTCTGATTTTTCTTCAAATATAGAGAACAAGAATGACTTAAGAGTTCTTGGCTTGGTTCTTAAACATAACTTCACTTCTGTACCTGTCTAAGCCAGGTATCACAAAGTAGTGCAAAAGAGTCACCCATGATAGCGGCAGACAGAGGAGAAAGTTCACAAAACAATGATGTTATTATATTTATCATCTGAATATTCAAATGATAGACTCAGTAGAACAGAAATAGTAAAAAGGAAAACAAACAAAAAATCGACCAAAAAAACCCTGCATGTAGAACTAAACCTTCCTATGTCCCCTTCCACAAAATATTTGCCTGAGTATAACCAAGTGCAGAGGATGACATGAAAGATTCTGGTCACCTTAATAGCATCTCTGGTCATTGCAGTATCTCTTTCCATCATTACAGCTGAGAAAATTCACTCCTCTGAATAGGGCACAACACTAGATAAGGCAGATGTTTGCTGGTAGGTAGCTTACTCCTGTTTTCAGACAAAATTTGAATGACACCAAATGTAACTTTTGAAAAGCCATCCAATAGCCACAAGAAAGTAGACTGGTATACAGCTGACCTTTATTAAACACAAAGACATTTGTAATGGTTCTAAGCACTTTTCATTTTTTTTTTTAAATAAACCTATAAAAAAAAAAAAAAAGTATGTAAAAGAAAAAAATGTATGTAAAAAGAAAAAAAAATGTAAAAGAAACCTATAGAGACAGACTTGATGCATTATTTAATTATACTATTATGTTATTAAATATCTGCTGGGGGCAGAATCCTACCTTTCCTTTTTTATTCATAATGTACTGATAACTAGGTTACTGAGATTGGCCTCTTCCTTTTATTTTCCGAAAGCCTATTCTCTGCACATACTTTAGTGAGAGAAAAACTAACCTGTTTGAAAAACCCAGCTTGATACTTACCATGTTGACAGATGGTATTAATTTGTAGTGATAACATGCAGTACTATTACTAGTAATTGACACTAGAACCAGAATATTTGGTTAGCAAAATGCATTAGGTATACCATAGATACCAAACTTATGATCATTGAAAGAAAGGTGATTTAGGAAAATATTTTAAATAAAGTCTATTTTCTGAAAACTCAGGTTAATAACTAGTCCTGCCAGTAGTCAGAATTACTATGTTTTACATATATAAGAAATAAAAAGCTTCTCATATTCCTGTGGTTTAACTCAGCAGGCAGCTTAGCACGACATAGTAATGTGCTAAGTTACTGCCCCCATGTCCAGTGGGATGGGAGAGAGAGTCATCGGGAAAAAAAGTAAAAGCTTGTGGGTTGAAGTAAAGATAGTTTAATAGGACAGAAAAGAAAGAGAAATAATAATATGTGCAAAGCAAGGGATGCACAGTGCAGTTGCTCACCACCCACTGACCAATGCTCACCCTGAGCAACAGTCCCCTCCACTCTGGCCAGCCCCCACATATTAACTGTGAAGCATGATGCCATATGGCATGAAATACCCCATTAGCTACTTGGGGTCACCTGTCCTGGTTCTGACCCCTCCCTTGCGCGCCCCCAGCCTCCTCACTGGAAGGGCAGCATAACAAGATGAAAAGTGCAAGCACTGCTCTGAAACAGCTAAACATGTGTGTTATCAGCATTATTTTCATCCTAAATCCAAAATACAGCACCATACTAGGAATAAAATTAACTCTGTCCTAGCCAAAACTATGACACAGATTAAATCTTAATCTCTAACAGCTATTCAGATAATGCATTTATATGGTAAAGCAATGAAGATAATACACGGTGGGTGATATATGTAAATGGTAAGTCATCAGATGTATTCAGGTTTGTTTTATAAACATGGGCACAGGAGGTAAGATAACAGCTGGCCACTACAAGAATCATTGGTAGAACTGGATTTCTGTGGATTTCCACATTCTCACGAAAACCTGGACATTAATACACTGAGCAAAAGCACACTAGATCTGAAGAACAAATAAAATATTTTTATAAAATATTAGGATTTCTAAAGATTATCTTTTTTTTTTTTTTTTAGCTGCGTTATGCACTAGGAAGTTGTTCAAATGCATGTGGTTAGTGAGGAAATGATTTTTTTTCCCTGAATGTTGAATGTTCACATTTCCAAGTCCCTCTTTCTATTTTTACTATTATTTTTTTTAATTCCTCTGCTCTTCCTTCACCTCCCCATATGTGCAACAGTAGAGATGTGATTTGTTTATAGTAAGTAAAAAATCACTGACAAATCCCAAAGACTTCTGTTATTTCACAGATATGCACACAAGATATATGCAGAAGATATGAAAGGCTTCAGTGCTGATGCATAGTGTGGTTAATCAGTCCTAACCTGATTGAAGAAAATCACAGGTTTGAAACCCCACTTCTTGTTGTTCCTGTGTCAAATATAAGAGTTCATAAGCAACTTGTTATTTTATATAAATAATATGTTGAGGAATTTTTCAGTGACGTTGCCTAAACAGAAATTATGCCTCACCTACATTTGAATTTGATATTTTCATTTTAATTTATACTTTATTTCTGTATTTTCTTGTAAAACTTTTTATTTTCCTCTTATATGTTGCCTACTGTGGTATGTATCTGTATCAGACTATAATAACAACTTTAAGAAAGGCTCTTAAGAGTATCCTGGAATCTCTTTGAGACCTGAGTATTTCACTGGTAGAAATGAGGAAAAGAAGTTATATTAATGCTTGTAATATGAAAAATTTTGAGTTTTTCCTGTGAACAACTATACCTGTACAGAAGATGGTGTATTGAAAATAAGAAGAAATCCCCCAAGAAAGGGAAAAGCAAGGTAAAGGTATTGTTTCAACTACTGCTAATCTACATCTCACAAGAATACATAGATAAGATTTGAAGATACCAACAATTCTTATTTGCTTTGCAATGAGAAGGCTTAGCAATGACAGTAGAAAGTAGGAAGGTGAGAATGTAAAAAGCCAGATTAATTGAGAAATACTGAAAAATAAATAAAGAGCAGCAGTTAAAGACTTGTCAGGTTTTCCACTAAAAAAGCAGTATAACTGTAACTGAATATAATCAGGAAGCCATTTGGAAGACCCCAGAAGGTCTTGACAAAGTGTGGAAAGAATGAAATGAAAAAATACACATTAAATGGGAGTTAGGAAAGGAAATAGATACTGCAAGTCTGAACGATGGTAGTGATAAATAAACTCATATGCAAGAGAAGCAGGATATGAAAGGAAGAAAATTAATGCTTTTATCTCATCTATTTCTTTAGCAGCTGGGCAATAAAGACAAAATTAATGAAGTACTCTGATAACTTCTATTTTCTTAAGTATAGCTTTCTTTTATTCTTGCTTACTGAAAGCCCATTTAATTTAAAGTGTGCATGAAGAAAAGGGAAAAGCTCTTAGTCTAAAGCCATGCACAGCATGGTTCACTTTGCAGCACATTTTTATGGCCAAGTTCCAAAGAGCAGACAAATGGGATTTACAGTGCCAGTGTTGACAGGATCTTAAGCATAACACTGTCAGATAGCTGTCGCTGTAACTTTTCAGATAAGGTGGGCTACAACAAGTTGTAGGCTACAATTAAAGCTCATTCATTACTTCTATCTTCTCAACATTGAAAAGGTTAAGGACTTGGGGATCTTGAAGACAATAAATTTTCTATATGGTTTAGATCATCTATAAATACCACAGAAAAGTCCAGGGGATTCTTTTTTCTTTGGGGCCAGGGCAGGAGTGGGAGCAGACTTTGCCAGTTGGAAGTACAGAAAAGAGACAAATGTGACTAAGTGTAACACATTTGGCTTTTATTTATCCAAAAGACCTTTAGATCTTGCTGTACATGTGTTGCAAAGATACTTTTTCCATTTTTTTTTTTTTTTTTTAAAGCCCAAACCTGGCTTATCTCTCTCCCTTCCCCCCTGAAAAAAAATAAAAGAATAGTGAAGGTAGATACTACTTATCATCTATTTAGGAGTCAGAGCTAGTAAAAGGACAAGTAAAATGCTGGACAGTAACTTTGAATGTCACTAGTTTTTGCGAAGTACCATTTCAAGTAGCTGATATAACATTTGTACATTCATCAGACTCTGAGTTCCCATCGACTTAGTAAGAATTTAATAACATATTATGTAAGCTAAGAAAACATTAGCTGGATGTTTCAACGAGATACCTTTATACTATTTCATTGGATTCCGACAGTGAATCATCACTTCCTTCATATTACATCCTGCTGGATTACAACCTATTTAGTTGATGGTAATCTGAATCTGGAAATAAAATGCTTCAGGCCATTCTAATATGAGTTTTACAACTAGAAAAGTAGGTCGGCTGTAAATTTTCAATTATAATTCTTGTTTGGTGTGAGACACTATGTCAATCTGAATATTGATTTTAGAATTTTATCAGCTCATTATTGTCAAGTAAACCAACATTATATTTTCGAGGTTCAGTACTGAGTTTTTAGTTCTGACAGTAGACTCTTAAGATAAGGCATTCCTAGCAAAAGCTTGTCAGTGTTATGTCTACACCAAGGCAAGTCATTAGCACCAGAACCCAGAACAACCAGTAATCTTGCTACCCTCAGGATACAATGTAGAAAACAAAATTTGACATAGTTTTCCTGCATATCATTAAATAAATATAAACAAAAATCACTGTCTGTCTGCTCAAGGACAGGTTGAAAAACAAACAAACAAACAAAAAAAAAAACAACAAAAGAGCCACCAAACCCTAAAATTTAGTAGATTTAAAACATCCTAGTGATAAGCATTCAAACACTAGACTTGACACTCGATCACTATAAATGACACTGTAAATAATCAAAGGGAATAAAATCAGAGCTTACAGGCTCCCTCACACCGGACTTCTACTCTGTACTACACTGTACAGAAGGATAATTCAGTCCTTTCTACTGTCCAGCCTACTCTTATGGAAGATTTTTATTGTTTTGTTTTATTTGGGACCTTTGCCTAAGAGAAGTTTCTAGAAACTCTTATTCTAGGAAACACAGTGATAAGGTAATTCAGGCTTTCAGTGTCTTATTTTTCTAGAGGTGAGCTTGATTGACACTGCTTATCTCATACAGGATGAGCAGCCACCATCAAAGGAAGTTCAGAAAAACATGTTTTCTCGTGTAAATAAATAATTGAAAAGGTTTTGGTGAATAGATCATTCAGGATTGTATTTGGTTTGGAAATTATTGAAGTGATAAACTATAAAATGTGGAAGTAGTAATGTTAAAGTATTTCATTGAGTGTGCCAAGTAATGATTAAGAAAGCAATATTAATTCTTCAGGACCTTCCTTTCCCTCATACTATACAGCTTCACTTTAGTACACGTCACAAAAGGGACATTGTCAGGAGAATATAACCCTACAAAACTGTGACCATCATTTTCCCTAACAAATAAGTATTGACTCCAAGAGCTAAATCAAGGAAACACTGGAGTGCAACCTTCCTAAAAGTTACAAGAAAGTATCAAGTACTATATGTATAACAATTACCATGATAATCTGATATTATTTCATTTGTGTGTACAGTACTTAATCATTTCAAAATGTGTGTGCTAACTCTGTGAATTTTCTTCTGAATAATATTATATGCTGCCAGACAATTTTTCCAATATTTTGAGATCTGAGGAAAATGCAGAAAGAGAACAAATGGAAATATTCACATAGATTTAAAAGTCATGTTATAAAATTACGGCAAGTTTTTCCATAAGCTGTAAGAATATAAACAGAAGTAACTAAGATGGAAAAAAAAGAGATAAACAGTTCACTTACCTTCTGTAGGGATTCACTGTGCACCAAGTGCTCCTCTGTTCACAAAGCCAATATGAAGCCAAAGACAGTGTGGCTGTCAAGATGAATGTCAGCTCATGGTATGTGTTCTCATTTCCTAGTTTTGCTCACACATCTGTAGATTTGGGCACTTGATGACTAGGGGTTTATTTTCTAAATTCTCAGTCATTTAGGGTAAGTGAGCAACACACTGATCTATAAAAACAGGCAAAATCCTGAATAACAAAAACAGGTGGTAAAAAAGTAATAGGCTGCATTCCCCATTATCAATGCCATAGTATCCACTGAAAGACATGATCAAAGAAAATTTCAGCTCACTGACAGAGGAGCCACAGAGTTACATATCAAAACCAAAGGGATTTTCTAACTGACAGACTAAAAATGATTACATAAATCAAGAAAAATTAAATATTCTCTGAACCATCAAATGTGAATGTTTTTACAGATATGTCTCCATATTATTATCCCATACAAGAGTTTAAGCAATTTATGTTTTTGTTTTGATTCGATTTTTTTTTTTTTTTTTCCTCACAGCTGTATCACTACATATAACTGCGATTTAATGAAACTCCTCATCTTCAGGGAAAGTAGCCTAATGGAGCCACTGCCATGTCAGTTTAATTGCCCATACTTGTAAATGTTGTACACCTTGTTACTGAAGCTGCATGTATAAAGCTACTAGTGAATGATTAGTTTCACCAACAGGTATAATGTAACTGATTTAATTGCTTTCACCTTTGGTGTCTTTCACCCATGAAGAATGGCATCTGTTACTTGGTTTCACTTATAAGAGAGCAACTACTTAGCAGTCTTTCACCTGGAAAAGGCCGAAGACTGTAGCAGTTAATTAATCAAACTTTCAAATGTTTCTTCCACTTCCACTTTTTTTTTTTTTTTTTTTTTTTTTTTTGTTTCTTCCACTTGTTCCCCAACACTGCAAGATTCAAGTCCTCTGGAAGACTACTAAGATCAGGGTCCTTAGTCACTTTGTGTTTTTTGAAAATTGTGTCCAATATGCTAGTAATTAGAAGGTGACTGTTGAACTCCCTAAGGAGGTCAGAGGCAAGTAAAGCATTATTGGCTTCAGCTTCATGTCTTTCATCCATTTTTCTGTAATAGGCTTTGTCTTTGCAATTTCCTGAAAATCACTCCTCACAACATGGAGTTTCCCTAGAATCTGTGCGTCAGATTGACTATTAGGTATTCTTAACTCATCCTTGGTTGATCAGTTAGTTCTCCCAGTACCACAGAAAACATTTGGCAGTAGATTGTCAGGATATTCCCCAAACCTCACAGCATTTATGGCGTGTGTTCTTATCACATAGGTTTGTAACCCTGTAGCACAGCATTGCCATTGCTCGTAATGTACCATAAGCACTGTAGTGAGTTTACAAGGCTCCAAGGTTTGTCAGTCCTGCACTGTCTGAACTTTTCTTGACCTGCCTAAAGCACTGTTTTACTTTGTTTAGCTGTGACAGCAGTTTCTCTAATCCGCCAGGTGTCCAGGGCTCATCTGTTTTACTTTTGTTTATCTTTGTGTGATACAAACGTAGTTTTAAACAGATAATCATCACAAGCAGCTATTCCATGCAGAATTGGATATTTATGACTAACAAAAGGACAGTGTAGTTGTAGGGCACAGCCATGGAACAACAGCAGAGACCTCAAGAAGTGGAGCACACAGACATGCACAGGTGTGGGGTGGTCAGAGATGAGATGCTGGGTGGCCCTGGAGGCCCCAGGGTTGCACACAGCTCATGCACTCATCCCTTACAGAAAAGTAGCCCAGGACAAAACTGGTGTTAAGGATGAAAAAGACAACAAGAAAATAGCATCTAACCTATGCAAAATGCACCAGATATGGTAAATTCAGATGTATCATGAAGCCGCAAACCTGTAAAGAAACAGAAAGTTGTAAGAGTGTATTAACAAACATTTGAAAAAATAACCCAAAGTGCACTCTGGAACACAGAAGGTAAAACAATAAACACCAGCATCGCACTCCTGCCAGCAAAGGATTCCAGATGCTGAGGACACTCCATAACACCCTCCCTTCTCCAGCAAGAAACACCCAACCTTGGGCCACAGAGAAGTGGGAGGGTAAGCATAGCTGCATAGCTTCAGGAGGAGGAGGGGTAGAAACTAAGATGTGTGTCACAACTTTAATGATTATTCCCCCCTTCACTTCCACCTCCCACCTCCCATAACAATACATCTGCACTAATAGTGATCAGACTTAAGATTTCAGTCATACTAACAATAAATTCTTGGCTTTAGTTGCATATAAGGTGTGCTTCCTCTTTGCCCATAAAGAAAATTTTAAGTGGATAAAATCTTGGATCCTTGGCAAGATATGTGGAAACTATTTCTACTGACTTCAATAGACTCAGAATTTCAATATATTTCCTGTTATGTATATTGAATGTTATGGAAATATTTTTTTTAAATTTGAAATTATTTGGAGAATTTCACTGCTCTTAACAACCTAATCATTCCTAGATTCAAAAATGAGAGTTTTGATAAAAGCATAGTTACCCAGAAACATTTTGACAAGGTAGCCTGTCTTTATTGTCATTGAGAAAATATTAATTTCATCAAAACTTTTGACTTGGGAAACTTCTCTTGACAATGATGGAACTTCTGATCAAAAAGAGAAGAAAAAAATCATGAAAGAGACTAATAGCTATTTTTCTACTCTCGTGGATCTCACTGTCTCTTGGGAGATATTCTTCAAAAGCAGAGATTGACTCTACAGTGATCAAAACCCCTCAAGCTTAGACATTGAATATTCATGTTCTAAAATTTCTGCTCCCCACTTTTTTTTTTTTTTCTTAACTGTGTGAGTAGGAAAAGGCTTGAAATGCTGACATTTCATAGGATAAGTAAACTCTTAACTTTAGAAGAAAACTAAATCATAGTCCTATAACATACTACTTAAAGCACTAATACACTACTTACAACACCTTTTATTTTTCAGCTGCCAGTACAGTGACATTTTGACTAATCTTAATGAAAAGTTGAGCTCCTTTTCTTCTATGAAGAATAGTCTCCCACCTAATGCTAAAAAGATTGCAGCTACATCAATTAGACTAGTTTTAAAAGCAAAGTAAAAGCAGTGAGGAGTGTTTTCTCCTCTAAATGCAGACTCATGTTCCCCCCAGAATCATAGTCAAAAGTAACTCCTCAAGAGGATTATATCTAGAATGCTAAGAAATATTCTGTCTCTCAAAACAAAACAACCCCTTCAAACTCCTTATGCAATCAAACAAAACCAAAGCAGTTTTGTAATGACAATTTCTGAGAGATTATGAAAAATCCAAATCAAAAGTGCTTATCCATGCTATTTCTTCCACCTTTCTTGCATTTTTATTTGAAAACAATCTTTGGCTTGAGTAAGAAGTTTTGAAATAAAGAAGTAATAATTTGAAGAGGAAAATAATTTAAAGAGGAAAATAAATAATTCTTTTAATTATTTGTTCCTCATAATTTAAAGAGGAAAAAAAAATGCTGTCTAACATCTGTATGGGTCACTTTGTGCTCGAATGTTTAGATCCCCACCATGTGCCTGCACCTCCAGAACCACTAGTGGTAGCAATTTGTCATGAGTTGTCTGTTATCAGAGCAGAGATGGCTAGCACTTAGCATCTTTATCTGTGTAAGGCATAATTAGAGTCAAATGTACTTTACCACCCAAACTATTTATACTACTCTGTTGCATAGATCTCTTTAGAAAACATGCTTCAAAGCATAAATTTTCTTCTATTATCTTGCAGCAAAACAAACAAGCAAATCCAAAGTGTATAACCATGAAACTCTAAACAGTCTAACCAGATTCTACTAGAAATTAAATACTGATAATACATGCTGGTAGTCAAATACAACATTTACATGTATCTTTTCATATCAGCATCTGGTATTATTCTGCCTCTTCTATATTTACTAAAGATACAGGAATGAAAACCTTCACAGAAAGTTCTAAGAGCAGAATGGGTAAATTGAAACAAATAATAATGTATTTTTTCAGAATTAATATCACTTCTAGAATGAGTCCAATGATAACCACATAGTAATTTGATATGCATGTCTGTAACTTGTTTTCTCAGTGACTAGCATTACACATTTTGTTACAGCCTTGTGCAAATTTTGCACATCCCTGAAAGCTCTGCTGGCAAAAAGGCAGCAAGAACAGCCATACAAATGCAATCCATAGCTCCAGGGCTACAGATAAGCAGTCTGTTAGTATGGACAAAAGTCTGCCTACACCACACACCTCAGGCATTTCAGCTCAGTTCTTCCTTGGGGATATAAAATAGGTTTTTATACTTTGCCTAATTATAAATATTGCAGAGTTTTTAATACCATTCCAAAAGTTGTATCTAAATGATATCTGTGAACATATCTTTATCATCTCTCTTAATGGATGAGGCAAAGGACTCACATTTTTCCTGTCAGTAAATTTATTTAGCAGAGACATGTGAAGGCCTAAAACCTCATATCCACACAGGTTTGAGCTCCATGTAGAGAGTATCACATTCTGTTCCTCATTGCTTTCTGTGGTTTTGAAAACTTAGACTACTGAATTAAATATTGTATGCTCTAGGGTATGAGCAGCAATAGTATAGTTTACTTACTGTGCCTGTTTACATGTTCCTCCATCATAAAAAAAAAAAAAAAAAAAAAAAAAAAAAAAAAAAAAAAAAAAAAAAAAAAAATCTAACTAATTATAGTGTTTATTTTATGTGAGCTATGTAGCACTGCTGTGGATGTTTAGAGACCAGGTTCTTATTGCAACTTAGAGGAGGAAGAAAATGTAAAAAAAAAGTTCCTTTTGTCACTACTAGCATGTCAAATAAGTTTGCTTAAGAATGTTTGAGCGTTGTGTAGAACGAACAGATACACAAAAATATCTCACAGCAGTAGGTAAAATAATAAATTGCTTTCTTTTATTTCGTTTCCACTTCCAAAAATTTGCTGTTTGGGTGTTTTGCAGAAAATACTTTTTTTCTGTGTTGCAAGTAATTGCAATTCTGGAGAAGAAAAAAGGGGATTAAAAAACAAACAAACAAACAAACAAAACTACACTTGTTTACTTTAGAATCCAAAGAAATTGCTCCATTATTCCAATTTGTCACTTTATTTTTTTAACATTATTGTTTTTTATTGAAGTCACAGCGATCTATACAGTTTACAAGAATTAGAGTGACAGCATATATTTCTATGGTTACTGCTTTTAGAATTTCCTCTTACTGTCAAAGTGATGTGAAAACAGTCTACTGACATTTATGATAACATTCTCTTTAGCATTCCATATAGTAAATTTGATGTTACTGATATCTCTTGCCTTCTCACCTTTACAGAAGATGACCAGTTTGTTGTAATCCAGAATTTAGATTAGATTTAGCTATTCCAAAAAAAAAAAAACAACCAACAACAACAGAAAAATCTTCCTCACCCCCTCTTCCCCCCCCCAAAAAAAATCCAAAATCCAACAACCAAAAAATAAAATAAAATAAAACAAAACAAAACCTACCTCAACCACCACCAAAAACAACCACCAACAAGACAGATATTCCCAACTGATAACTATATAAGGAGAGAAAAATAAGCATTCCTCCATTTTGTAATTTTTGAATCGGAAGGAAAGTATATCAGGTAAGTCTGAGGACTGTTAGATGTAATTAAAGTTCTATTCCAATTATGTAAGAATTTTCGACATCTATATTTTCTCTAAAGCCATAATTTCCAGAAAGGTTGATTTTTTTTCAATTCAATTGAACTCAAAAAGAGATGGGAATTTTGGAAAAGCAGTCTCATGTCAAGTATTGATATCCAGAAGGTTTATAACGATGTAATAAAGGCTTCAGTTAATAATCAGTACAGAACAACAGACATTTTGTAAGTTAGTGCATCTAACCTCAACTGTTTTCCTCAAATATATATCTTTCCTTCATTTCCAAAGATAATGGTAATATTTCCTTTCATGATGTTTAGGTTTTCAGGCTATGTCTTCTCACTGAAGAGCTTCTAGTTTAATTCAGCTGTTGATTTAATCTTTAAATTGGAATCTATAGAAATAACATTGCCTTGAAAGACAGCTACCAATCTTGGAGAAAAGCTCTGCAAAGGGGATCCATTGTTATTTATAAATATCAAGAAAAGAAGAAAAAAATGAAAATGCTGATCTAATCTGTTCATTTTCTATTTGAAATGTACATTTTTTATTGTTGTTTGTTTGTTTGCACCACAGGGAATCTATCTTACAGTCACTAAATCCCTGTCACAGATACCTACAGATACATTCTGCAGAGAGGATAAGTATTCCATAATAATATTCCTTTTTTTGTCTTTTTATTTTATTTTATTCCCCCCCCCCCCCACCTGCTAAAATAGGATCTTGTATATTGGAATCTATTTTTGTGATATTTTAAAATGTTCAGATACAGCTAAAATTGCAAATTTTAATGGAACAATGAAATAAGATTCTAAGTATATGCTAGAATAAAAGGATTATAATTCCTATTGATTTATATCTTACAACAAATTGATTTTAAGAACTATCTGTGTTATAATCAGAGCTTATCCTGAATGGAGAGCATTTCCCAGAGCACTTTGTGTAGGAGAGTCCCAGAGAACAGACATTTCCAAGTTGTGTGGTGAGAGGAAACACCCACTTACAAGGCTTTTCTTCTATAGTTACTTTTTCTACTTAAAAGGAGTCTATAGATATTCAATATCTATGATATTTCTCTTCCACTGAATTCACAAACATAAAAGCAAACTGATTAACAAACAAAGCCATCAGATTACATTACTTAGTAAAGCTTAGTAAAGCTGCTACCTAGCCCTTAAAGGGGCTTAAGCAGCTGAAGAGGCTATTTCAGGCCCACATTTTGGACTTGGACACATAAATGTCAGTGTATCCCAATAACACTTGTTCACAGATCGTTAGAAAACTACATCTTCTTAAGATGTTCTATATAAGAAGATACAGGCTGGTAGTGCCGTCAGGAAGTCTCCGGTCCAACCTGCTGCCCAAAACTGGGTCAGCTCTGGAATCAGAGCAGACTGCTCAGGAATTAGGGCAGTCAGGTCTTGAAAGCCTCCAAAGATTTAGACTGCACAGGCCCCAGATTTCACTATGTCACAAAACACAAGCTTGGATACCAGGTAAAACCCAAATGCCAACAACTACTGGTTCAGAAAAGTCCAAATTGTCAGGTTGAGTTCTGTAGAAAACTAGAAATAATGCAAAAGAAAACATCACAAAATATTTATTCCCCTCTCCCAAAACAAAGCTTTGAGAGCACTTAGTCCTGCTTGAGAGTGAAAAGCGCCGTGGCATAAACCTAACAGATAGCTAAATACCACTCAGCCATTTGCTCACTGCCCCCTCAGTAGGATCAGGGAGAGGGAAAAAAAAAAAAAAAAAAAAAGGTAAAACTTGTGGGTTGAGGTAAAGACACCTTAGTAGGACAGAAAAGGAAGGGAAAATAATGATGATAATTATAAAGGAACATACAAAGGAAGTGACAGACAAGTGCTTACCACCTGCCAACAACCAAACTTGGAGCAGCAGCAGCAGCCTACATCGTATCCCTCTGAGCCAACTGGGACTATATTTATTGTTCAGCATGATACCACATGGTGTGGGACATCCCTTTGACCAATTTGGGTCAGTTGTCCTGGCTCTGTCCCATCCCAGCCTCCTCCCTACAGGGCAATGTGAGAAGCTGAAAATCCTTTGGCTTAATGGAAGCACAGCTGAGCAACAACTGAAACATAGGTGTGTTACCAACATTATTCTCAACTTAAATCCAAAAGATAGCACCATACTAACTTCTAGGAAGAAAATTAACTCTGTCGCAGCCAAAACCAGGACAAGAAGTAATCTCCATTAACAGTAACGGACATTTGTGTCAGTGTAAAATTTAACAGACTTACATGTACGGTTAGCAAATTTAAGTTCTGGATAAATTAAGATAAAATAATTGCTAAGGTAATTTTAGAGAAAGCATACAAAAGCACTGCATTCTCTATAATAGTAAAGAGATGTTTAGGCTTGGTACTTTTTCCAAAAGGATCAAAAACTACTTATGCAGGGCAGATACACAATTAGACAGACAGACAGTATCTTTTTTATATTGGCCCTGTTCAGATAGATATTTTGTTCTAAGTACTGCATTTTTGCTTCCAAAAAATCTAGACACAGTTTTGTACCAAGTTTATAATATGCTGAGAGAAGCCCTGTAGGAATTTAAGCACTGACAGCAATAAAGTTGTGATTGTGTCTGGATTCAAATAATCTTTACCATGAGACAGCATGTAATAACTTATTAAACTGTTTCACTGTTCTGTCTGCTGCTGTAGCAAGACTAGTACATAGTTGTCTGCTGTTGCTATCCTACACTTGGCTGTTAATATAAACATCTCTCACTTGGCCTAAATATTAATTACTTGCCTTTTTTTTTTTTTTTTTTTTCCCACTCTCTTTCCTTTTTTAAAAGGCACTATCAACCTTTGGTTTACAGCTTTTCCAACATGGATGAGAGGACATCTGTGGCTATATTGCTACCTCAGCCACAGCCATGGAAAGACCAGAATAGTCAGTGTCCTTTAGCAGTTAGAAGAATTGCTCTGTAGTGGACTTTCCACAGCATATTAACAAAAACAACAAAAAAATACAGATGAGTTAACCCACAGGCATGGGTACTGGACAGCCTTATCAGAGGAAATGAAGGGAAAGTTGTGTTAAGCTGTACTTCTAAAGCATAATCAACTTGTGATTTTCTTTAACTTCAGTCTCTTCCTTATACATGCAGTCACCTAAATACATTGCTCTGTGATTTCTGTTAGTAATTGTCTACAGTCCTTTAGAAGACCTAATAATATTCTTACGTATTTTTTAGACATTTTTGGCCTTTTGTGTTATGCACAGAATAATATACAAATACAAGAGTATTGATTCTACTAAAAATGAATGCAAGAAACAACTGTTTCAGTGTAAGTTTGTAAGAGTGTTGAAATATAAGAGATTAGTGTTAAGTACGGCCAATATCAACCGTGTACAGTCAGGGTCAAAAACCACTAGGTCACATTGTGACCAGAATCAAGTCTACAATAAAAAAAAAGGTCATTCTGAGGAAACCAGTGGAACTATGAAATGAATGAAACAGATTTATCATCAGTAGTAGGAAGAATTTCTCTCACATCCCAGTGAAGTGAGTTTTGAAGTGGTGAGAGCTTTACTGATGAGCCTTCTCAGTACATTCTACTACTTGTTGTTCTATTTCATATTGAAATTATTATTATAATTATATATATTCTATTCTATATATTACATATACATTATATAAAATATTATATATATATTATATAATATAATTTATAATTATATTATATAATAATTCTAATTATTATTACAATTATTATAGCTGTATTTCATACAGCTGTCCACTACCAAAAAACAATGCTTTTCAAATCCCGGTTCCACCACACCTGTGTTTCTGTACATAGGTAAAAAGGAGTACATTTAAAGTTTTAACTGGTTCTTGTAAATCGTATATTCTTAGATGCTTCTTCTAAGCAAATC
This sequence comes from Anas acuta, assembly GCF_963932015.1. Classification (NCBI taxonomy): domain Eukaryota; kingdom Metazoa; phylum Chordata; class Aves; order Anseriformes; family Anatidae; genus Anas; species Anas acuta. Next base: position 100,307,066 of record NC_088979.1, read on the forward strand.
AGTACCTTTGATTTGAGGGATTTGAGTGCTATCCCTTTGTTCTCCAAGATACATATTTTCATACATAAGTAGCAAAAGAGACGTATTAATCAAATGGCAGTAGGATAAACAAAGTAGTAAATACCAGCTTTTTAGTCACCAATTCTTAAGAGCAACCCAAAAAGTGTTTTAGCTTAGATATATGATGCATACTCATAGCAGACTTACACTGTCAAATTGCATTCCAGTTGCTTCATTTCTTGGAGAACATGAGCAGCCAGCAGGAAATACAATGAACAAGACAACATCTAACAAAACTCAAGCCCAAACAAAAAGAAAACACAACTAAACAAGTGACCAAGGGAGAATTGAAGCTGAAAAATAAAAATGCCTAGACGTGAAACTAATTATTAACCCTCTACTCCCAGACATGTAAAACTAGAATTCAGTTTACTAGTTAAATTAGGTTGCTAATCTTACTCATTCTTTGCGCATTGATACCAACATCAATTTCCCATTTTAATAAAAAATGGGATATATTCTACCATGCTTGATTTGTTATGAAATACAGGCTTTCCTCATTGCAGAATAACCTGTGTGAGAATTTCTTCAGGAAATTTAGCTAAGATACTGACTGCAATTTGAGAATTGGATTCCCCTAGTTATTTGTCCCCAAGAGAACTCTGCACCATGAGGATAAACCTCATAACAGTGCAACAGCTGGCACCTCTTGAAGCATTTGCCACTCTTCAATCTAAGCTGCACCATTTGGGCTCTAAAAATAATCACACAAGATCTCTCCTAGGGACGTAGAAAAAGGCAGTTAATACTTATTAATAATAATACAATATATATATTGTATTATTAATTACATACTATTTATAAAGATAAAGCTTCTCTTTCAGCTGCCTGCACTGATATGCCTGCACTTGCTGTGCTTGCTGTCAGAGTGGGACACAGACTGAAAAAACAGGCACTGGAACCATACTTCTAGAAGCACTTGCAATCTGGCCTCCAAAACATATTTGCAATTTCCTTGGTTGTATTTTTAAATGTAATTTCAAATCTGTCAAAGAGTGTTTTTTCATTTATTTTTTCCCTCTTTCCCATCCTTTCCACTATTCTTTGCTTGTGCTGCTGGACATCTTAATAGGAACAAATATGTTTCAGGTTATTAAAGTGACATGATACTTGCTACTCAATGTTATTACCACACTTATGCCTCGTATGCTTATACATGTATCTCTCTTCCTCTCTAATATAAATTAAACAATTCAAGCCTAGGAAAAAAAAAATCAGGAGGTTAATTCAGTAGCAGACTCCATCTGTTATTTTTCAAATCTGAGAATGCTGAAACTTATTCCTTATATTTCATGATTGTATGGTGTTGAGGGATGATTGCGTTGTTGGCAACAACAACAAAAGTCACGTTTTGCTATAGGAGTACTTTGAAAGAAAAACAACACAAATCTTATTCTTTCAACTATGCCTAGTCAAATTTTCAGAAGACTACCCTAATCTTACCTGAAATACACCTTTAATTTGTAGCAACTGCTACGCCAGTATCTTTCTACGTCCTATAGCTTCCATATTTTAGCTTCTCCTTCAAAACTACTGTATCAAACCAGGTATCTTTTTGAGTGCTTTTCAGTTCCTCTATTCATACAAATGGAATAAATTTTCATACAGGTATATTTCCGGCTTTTGAATGCAATGTTTTGTATATACCCCCAACTTTCACAAGCATTCATCTTCTGGAATTTGTCTGGGAACATTCAAAGTATATACCTGTCATTGTTGTTTAAAATCTGCATTTGCATAAATGACCTACCAAGTATGATTTACCAAATCTATGCTTTGTCAGACAGAAAGCACTTCTGTTAGATTTTTTTTTCTCTTTCCCCCAATACATGGGGAAAGGGTAGGAGATAAAAATTCTTCTTTCAGCTCCAAAAAATGACATAAAAGAAATGCAATTTTTACATTAAAAAAAAATAAAAATATTCAGGTATCAACCTGGTTTCATGACCATAACATTGGGGTCTGATATGCAGTGAACCTACTTGACTAGATGAATTAAAACATGTCTTAGACTCACTCAGTCACAGAACAGCTGATAGAGGAATGCACCTCTGGAGATCATTTATGTCAATCCACTGTTCAGAGCAGGGACAACCAAAGCAGGTTTCTCAGAGCTGTATCCCATTGTGATGAATATCTCTAAGAACAGAGATTCTGCAACCTCTGGGAAAATTCAAAGGTACACCTTGTTAGGTCTCAGGTACTTGGGTAAGTTGGTTACATGTTATCTGATTTTCCTCCACTGAGGGTAAACCTCCCTTGATCCAGACTTTCCCATGAGTCTTAGAGACTTGGGATTCCTGAGGGCAAATCTTCCTAGTAAAGAGTGAGGTGAAGAAGACATTGAGTACCTCAGTCTTTTCTATACCCTGTAACACCAAGGGCTTGCCCTAACCATCAGCAGGCTTACGTTTTCCCTCAGCTTTCTTTTGCTGATGATCTACCTGTAGAAACCCTTATTGTTGCTCTTCACTTCTTGACTGCCAGTATCAGGAAGTTCAAGGCATCCATGTACTCCAGAAACCATTCAAGGCATCAGTGTTCTACAGAAACTTCCTGGACTGCTTGTACCTTGCTGTGCTCTTTCTCCAGCAGATATCAAGGTGGTTCAAGACCCCCATGATGGGATTGTTCAACCTGGAGGAGAGGAGGCTGAGGGGTGACTTTGTCTCCTTCTATAGATACCTTAAAGGAGGCTGTAGCAAAGAGGGGATAAGTCTATTCTCCCATGTGCCTGGTGACAGGATGAAGGGGAATGGGCTAAAGTTGAACCAGAGGAGGTTTAGGTTGGATATGAGGAAGAACTTCTTTACCAAAAGGGTTGTTAGGCATTGGAATGGGCTGTCCAGGGAAGTAGTGGAGGAATTCAACCCTGGAGGTCTTTAAAAGACATTTAGATGTAAAGTTTTGTGATATGGTTTAGTGGAGGACTTGTTAGTGTTAGGTCAGAGGTTGGACTAGGTGATCTTGGAGGTCTCTTCCAACCCAGATGATTCTGTGATAATACGAGTCTGCAAATGTGAAATTTCTTCCAGTTGTCTGAGGAAAGTGTCAGCTGCTGCTTCTTCCCAATTAGGTAGTCTGTAGAAGACACCCACTATAGTATCACCTGCATTCATCTGCCTGACTCATTAGCTCTCATCTAGCTTATTCCTCAGCAGAGCTCAATTCTTCCCTGCAGCCCTCCCACATAAAAGGTAACTTTCCCTCCTCACCTTCCTAACCCATACTTCTTAAAGAGCCTATATCTACCCATGGCAGCACTCCAGTCTATCCCACTGCATCCACCAATGGTAATTGAGATCATTGCCCTGCAGATACACACAGACCTCTAATTCCTCCTATTTCCTTCCCATGCTCCATCCATGAGTGTACAGGCACTTCAGAGACTCACACAGTTGTGATTTCCCAGAAAGTGTTTAAGAGCTTCCACCATCATGTTGTCTTCTCAACATTTATTTATGCACATATGTTGGCAGTGGGTCCCTTTCAGACCTGATTTTTTTTTTCTTCAATCTGGTTTGTTACTTCCTTATCTAATCATTGGTCATCCTCTAGCTTTCCCTATTGTTCCTGGTTTAAATCTTCCTCAGCAGGATATGTTCTTTACATACAAGATGTGTAAATCTCTCCTCAACAACTACCTTGTTGGCATGTGGCCCCACTTGGCCAAGTGTACTCCATGTCTTCTGAGCTGTCCTCCATTCTCAGAAAGTTCTATGATCATCAAACCCAGAATTCTGTGGCTGACAAGTTGGGTTAGCATTTTTTGACCCACAGGATCTGCCCAATCCTCCTCACGCCCTTTGGCCTCAATGCAAGATCAAGGCACCAACTGGGTCCCCATGCCCTAGACTCCCTCTCCCATAGCCATAAAGTACATCAGGAATGACTACTTATCTTTCCCTGACTGTACTGCCATATGGAAGAGCAATGAAGGTAAGAGTCTAGGGTCAGGAAAAGCCTCGCTAACCTCGCTAACCAGCTGCTGGGCCCAATTCCATTCAGTGCAGGCACTGCCTACCACTCAATCAAGCATGTAGTGGACATATTTATTTCTTGTGATCTGACATTCTAGTCATAAGATAGAAATAAATCTTTGTCAATTGACTGAGGAAGACTCATCCAACTATATATTGAATCCTCAGGAAAGACACTGAAAACTCATGGGTGCAATGCATCTTAATGACTGCCAGTTTCTATAGGACCTTTGGAAGGATGACAAGAAGAAATAGGTTGTAAGTTGGAGGACTGATCTGTACGCAGCTTCTGGACTTAAGTTTAAGCTGTGCAGTATAAATAAGAAAATCTTCTCTGCATATGAAGTTGCACCTAGTGTTCAACAGTTAAGCTGCAATACCTTTACAGTTTTCTGTATCAATTTAGCAATATATTGATTGGTGCTAATACTTTAATTCATATATATATCAGATAAACTAATGACATTATAAACAGTAAAGTTTTCTTCATGTTTTCTGTTAAAATTACAGATTTTTGACCCCATATTTCACCTTGTTTCTAAATAGCAGTATCTTCTAGAATGATTCCAGCATCACATACCCTATGACAATAGTAATATTTAAAGTTGATTCCAGGTCTTATGCTTCACTTGCAATATTTTACAGAGTGAGACAAGGTTGTAATCATTATCCCTTCACTCCATATCCCCACTAGAAATCACAGCTGTATTTATGATACTTGCTTTCTACAATTAAATTAAATACAGTATATATAAACTTTAGAGTGAAAGGTGTGTTTGGTTCTATTATTATTTTTAAATAGTCAATGGAGCCAAGTAGATGTTACCAGATCCAACACACCTAGGTTGATCTTCCAAAGCTAAATAATGTGAATATTGCCTGAATGTTCTCTAAAAACCCCTGTCAGATAAGATTCCTAGGAAGGGAACACAGAATTTGTTAGTTTTAATATTTTTGAAGAATTGGACAAGTTGTCTGGACTTGCAAACATTGTCAAGTTCTACACATGCACATGTAGATGGAATAAAACAGGGAGAAAGAGAGGAAAAAGATGAAAGTAAAATAGCACAGAATATGGTAAATAGATATAGGAAGCATAGGAAGGTAAACAAAACAAAATATAATACAAGTTGTATGACATACTTGGTCACATATAACTGCAATACCATACCACAGTTTGCATGAATAATCTCTTTTAAGAGACTGGAAACAATTGCTGAAGAATAACAATAGAAAGAAAAATAAATGAGGATAGAAATGGGGAAAGAGACTGTGCTTTAAATATTCAGGGATGCTTTCAGAGTTGAATATTATCATTAATAAAAAAAATACATGTCCTATTCTATATTTAATTTATCATTATTTCTATACAAAGTCAAGGCAAGGTTTGGAAGGTCACAAATATTTAAGATCTCATTTAGACAGATTTAATTTTACATCAACTCTATTTTCTTTTTCCTTCAAATTAGAATTCCCTGCGATCATATAACACAATCCTTTCTTTGAGTTAACTGGCCAGTTGGTGCAAATTCTCAAATGGGCTTTTAAAATGAATTAAGTTCTTTCTGTTAGTTCAGTATGTGTAAGGTTCATACATACCTTTTCTATTAGATTGGCAGTCTTCCAGCTACCTTTCTGAATTATCTGTATTAATCCAGCATTTTTTGTTATAGCTCTTGTACTCTGAAGTTGATTGGATAAAGCCCTGGTCCTGACAGGGAACTTCAGCCACCCCAATATCTGTTGGAGGAACAGCACAGCAGGGCATAGACAATCCAGGAGGTTCCTGGAATGCATTGCTGATAAATTCCTTCTCCAAGTGATAGTGGAGCCAATAAGGAGAGGTGTTATGCTGGACCTTGTTCTCACCAACATTCATGAGGAATGTGAAGTTCAAGGGCAGCCTTGTCTGCGGTGACCATGAAAAGGTGCAGTTTGGGATCCTGAGGGCAGCAAGGATGGAGCATATAAAGCTCACTATCATGGACTTTGGGAGAGCAGTCTGCCTTCTTCATGGATCTGCTGTTGAACCAGCCCAAGAAAGCTGGTTAATATTCAAATCCTCTAAACTTCAAAGCAATGCGTCCCAACAAAGAAGATGTCAGACAAAAACACCAGGAGGCCTGTGTAGATGAACAAGGAGATCTTGGCCAAGTCAAGCAGAAAAAGGAGGCCCATAGAGGGTGGAAGCAAAGATGTGTAGCCTGGGAGGAATAGATAGTAACTATCTGAGCAGCCAGGGATCAGGTTAGGAAAGCTAAAGCCCTATTAGAATTAAATTTTGCCAGATACACCAAGGGCAACAAGAAAGGCATCTGTAGATACACCAGTGATAAAAGAAAGACTAGGGAAAATGTGGGGCATCTCCAGAAGGAAATAGAAGACCAGGTTACTCTGGATATGGAAAAGGCTGAGGTACTTAATGACAGTTTTTCCCCAGTCTTCATTAGCAAGAGCTCTAGCCCAAGCCCCAGAAGGCAAAGTCGCGGACTGGAAGAATGATGAACTGTAGAAGAAGATCAGGTTCAAGACCATCTAAAGAACCTAAAGGTACACAAGTCCACAGGACCTGATGAGATGCATCCACAGGTCTTGAGGGAACTGGCAGATGTAGTTGCTAAGCCACTGTCCATCATATTTGAGAAGGAATCATGGCAGTCCAGTGAAGTTCCTACTGACTGGAAGAGGAGAAACATAATCCCAATTTTTAAAAAGGGAAAAAGGAAGATTAGGGAAACTACAAGCCAGGCAGTCTCACCTCTGTGCCTATCAAGATCATAGAGCAGATCCTCCTGGAAACTGTGCATGGGAAATAAGGAGATGATTGGTGACAACCAACATGGCTTCATTAAGGGAAAGTCACAGATGACAAATCTGGCAGATTTGGTGAAATAGTGTTTCACAAAGAATGGTGCTTCACAAAGAATAGTGTTACAGCATTGGTGGACAAGGGAAGAGCAACTGACATCATGTGCCTGGACTTGTGCTAAGCATTTGACACTATCCTGACATCCTTGTCTCTAAACTGGAGAGACATGAATTTGGTGGATGGACCAGTCAGTGGGTAAGGAATTGGTTGGATGGTCCCACTCAAATAGCTGTAGTCAACAGCTCAGTGTCCAAGTGGAGATCAGTGACACATAGCTTTCCTCAGGGGTCAGTAGTAAGACCAGCACTGTTTAACATCTTTTTTGGTGACATAGAGAGTGGGATTGAGTGCACCCTCCAAGTTTACTGATGACACCAAGCTGTGTGATGTGGTTTACACACTGGAGGGAAGGGATGCCATCCAGAGGAACCCTGACAGGTTTCAAAGGTGAGCCTGTGTAAACCTCATGAGGTTCAAGAAGTCCAAGAGCAAGGTCCTGCATCTCAGTCAGGGCAATCCCAAGCACAGATGCAGGCTGTGCAGAGAATGAATTGAGAGGAGCCCTGAGAAGGATCTGGGGGTGTTGGTGGATGAGAAGCTCAACATGAGCTGGCAATGTGCACTTGTAGCCCAGAAAGCCAACTCTATCTTGGGCTGCATCAAAAGAAGAATGACCAGAAGGGTGAGGGAGATTATCGTCCCCCTCTACTTTGCTTTTATGAGACCCCCCTTGGAGGGCATTCAGCTCTGGGGCCCCCAGCACAAGAGGGACATGGACCTATTAGAACAAGTCCAGAGGAGGGCCATGAAAATGATCAAAGTGATGGAGAACCTCTCCTATGAGGACAGGCTGAGGGAGTTGGGGTTGTCCATCCTGGAGAAGAGAAGGCTCTGGAGAGATCTTATAGCAGTCTTCCAGTGTCTAAGGGGGGCCTACAAGAAAGCCAGGGAGGAAATCTTTATCAGGGAGTGTAGAGATAGGACAAGGGGTAAGGACAAGATAGGTAGGTAAGATAGGAAAAACGAATGGATTTTGGCATGGTCAGTCTTCTAGGCACATCCTTCATTCACCTTGCTTGGAGTAGTACTTGGGAAACTGCTGGCCAACAGCTAAGATGACTAGATCTCTGTTACATAAAAGTCAGCTGGACATTAGTTTGTTGCATTGATATTCAGTAACAAGTAAAATGCAGGCATTTTAAAGTTTGGTTTTTTTTGGCAGGGGTGTTCTCTGGAGACTAGGACCTTAAAATCTAAACCCTCATCTGTATGTAGAAAATGGCAAACATGCTAGGAGGGACCTGGGACCCAATCCAGATTAAAATGCCCCAAGTTTCTGGCAGTTCTGTACTGTCCAGCAGGCCAGTGTTCATTCCCAAATATCAATTTCTGCCCCATTTGGGGTTTCTCCATATGTTGTTAACTTTCTCTAGCCAGTTTTCTTCTACATCAAAGCTGGGTTAACTTGGTGGGGAGATAAATTAGGACTACAATGAAACACTTATGTAAGCATTACTAGTTCTACAATACAAAAAAGATAAAGCAACATAGAAGTAACTTTGGTTCACTGTGTATTCTCAGAAGTTCCCATTCTTGTGTATTCTTGTTCTCTGATTCACTGTTACTCTTAGAAGAGAAACACCAATACACTGAGGTTTTCAGGTACTTGCCAGACTCTTATTAACACTAATAACTCCTAAAATACAGACTGTCACTGCAGAACTTTTGTGGTACAGGTTGTATGACCATATAAAGCAAGACTTCAGACACAGAAATGATCCATCTTTGTCCAAATGTAGCGAAGCTGTATCATCTTGTATTCCCTTATCAGTCTCAGGATCCTGAGGATCCCATAGTGTTCTGGGACTGAAGAGAACATGACAAGATACACATCTCTGTTTTTCAAATGCTTAAATAACCCCACTCCTTTCAGTTGCTTATATCACATCTGTGATGGAAGGGCTTCCTGGTCCAGCCCAGAAGGAATTTTAATCAATTTCTTAATTCTGTTCCACTTTTCTTTATCTCATGACTTCTACCCACAAACTAGAATTTCTGTGTAGTTTTTGTTCTAACCAAAGACATACAAAGTCATGGTGAGACTATATGAGTAGTACACAAAGTGCTCCCAAATTTAAACTAATAAAGAAAAAGTGTCATTATTTGAAGTAAATGCTTAGATGACCAGAAAATTAAGTAGCTGATGACTTATCTTCTGGAAGATGATGAGAAGATATAATCAAAGAAGTGAAACATTTTATCAGTGTTCCCCTAGAAACTGACCAAGGTGCAATAACTACTTATTAAATTCATCAACATTTCTAAGGACATAATGTTGAGCCCTGCTAACAACCAAGGCCAGAAGCCTCCTGGGCTATTTGGAAAAGCATTCAGTCAATCTCAATATTCACCTTCCCAGTCTATGCCCAAGAAGAATGAAGGGTGAGCCTTGCTCTGAGGCAAAAGACTATTACATGACAAGGGAAATGGACAGGGCATGTATAAAAGCAGGTCTAAAACAATCATTTTGCTGGATATTATGTTTAAAAAAAAAATCACAAGCATCACAAGTACCAGTATTGTCACAACCTATTTACGTCCTTCACGTGACAGTGAACTCTGCTTTCTGAAAGCAACAGCTTTCTCCGCAGGAAGCCTGGTTGATAATTCAGGAGAAGGAAAATGATGAGTTCTGAAACTGTTAAACTTGATCTTCAGTGATGACATTACTGCTAGGCAAGGATTAATTTCTGTAGTTCTGAGGCTTCATTTTTCTGTTGTTCAAGACTTAATCTTGAATGTGTGCCTCTCACTGTTGTAGAAATTGAATAGAATTATTTATTATGTACCAATCCACAGATTGGCTTGCTTTAACTTTTCATGTGTTAACCGACAGTTTGTATATCTAATACCATTAATACATACACTGTTTTCTTAAACAGTAATTTCCCTAAAAAGTGAATGAAATTTCATTAGAAAAATTTACACATGCTACCAAGAAGAATTGAAGAAAAAAAATACTTCAAGTTGTGCAGTGTTTTATGAAGTTAAGTTTCATATGACAACATCTCTTCAGCTGATATATAGTATGATATGCCAGATTGTACAAACTAGGGTAAGTTCTTATACCACAAGGTAGACATTGCTCAGCATTCTCGTGGTCATTAAACATTTCTATTTCCCCCTCTGTCTTCCAGATATTTACTATTGTGATTTTAGAGCTGCTTGGGTTATAGCAAAATAGGCTTTTAATCTATCTAAACGTTCAGTGAAAGATTTCATTAACCAAGGAAGCCAAAAAACCTCAATCACAGTGAAGAACAGAAGTAATCTCAGTGTCCCCTGTATTTAGAAACCACTAAAATACCAAGTTCCATTTTTTCATTAGCAAAAACAGCTGTTAGTGTCTGAAAACCCTCCACTTGTAATTTTGCTCTAATCCACATAATATTAGCATTAGAGAATCTGTAACAGTAAACAACATGGTCTTGATTCATTCTGAAGAAATAGACCTCAAAGTTACAAAGCTAGAGAAACATCATAAAAGTTTCCAAAGACATCCTCATTATAACTCAAGACCTATGAACTTGTAAAGCTGTCAATAAACACCCAAAGACATTCTTTTTCTCCTGTATTTGGTACTTTCCTTAAGACTCTGGTTTACCCCAAATTTGCTCAAGTACAGTATCAAAAACAAGCATTCCTACACACTATGAGCAGAGCAACATAAGTACTTCCCTAGGCATTTCTGTCAATACAGTTAAATGTGTTTTTCCAAATACAGGCAAAGAAAACATGAAAAGCTTTATTCACTTACATGCAGCCTGGAGTCTGTGGTAGCTCCAATATCCTTTGCCACAGTGCTACTGCCTAGCCAACTATTCCTGTCTCCCCACTCCCAGTATTTATTACTCACAGTATTTATTTTATTTTAGCAATGACTTGCACATCATTTATTTTAAAATATTATTTTTATTTTATTTTATTTATTATTATTTTTTTTCACATCACAAGGGAGCCAGCACTCGCTATTGAGTACAACATACCAACTAGCTCGATTCTTCCTACAAGAACAGGCACTCAAAACAAACAAACAAACAAAAACAGATGCATACGGCCTGAACTCAGCCTAAATAACCGCTTTGTCCAGAGTCAGATGACACTGCTTGCCTGGTTGCTTTAAGGTTTGTCATGAGAGGAAACCATCTTTGATGTCACTAACTTGTTTTGATTAATGGAGCATGGAGAAGAAGGATGAACTCTGTACTGAAAAAACTAGTGCAGCTGAACTACTAGAATACAGTTTTATTGCTTTTCTTTTTTTTTTTTTCTCCTCACTTTGGGACTGTAAAAGTACATGGTTAATGGTAACAAGAGTTACCAATGTGAAATAGCCAGAGATGACTGCAAAGTTTTAGGGGTACAGAAGTGATACCTTCTTTGTAACTTTTACCTTTTCTAGTAACTTCTTTGATATAGAAGTTAGTAGAAAAAGTCACTTTTTTCACCCAGCTATGGTGATTCAGTCAGCCACTGTCAAGATAAGATTTATATTCAGTAGATGCAAATGCGCTTGTATAAACTTACTTTTAGTTATCTGTACACATTTTTGCAGGCAGTCTGGTAGAAATGGAGACCTTGAAACTACTCACTGATAACCTGGATAATGGAGTATAGCCTGTGTAGTATCAGTCTTGGAGAACTGCCTTTTGCAACAATGCATTGGGATTTTTAAAAAATGAAAGTCTGTTTTCCAGAGTGTGATGAAGTTGCAAAATCTCTCAAGGGAGCAGAAGGATCTCTACAGAGAAGATGCCTCAGAATGCAGTGAAAGGCAAGTGCAGAGATACCTGTGTTGATGGAGGAAAAGAACTATTCCACACACCTAGAAAACAACTGAACAATCAGCACATTAGTAGATGTTTTAAGAAGAAAAATCATTTTAAGTATCTTAAGCACATTAGTGGCGTAAGAACACTGATGATAGTACAAGAACACATCACCAGCAGCCTAGCAGCATAAAATCAGGAACAAGCACATATGTTTTTTATTCTGTTATTGAGTTCTACATGGCACAGTGGCTAGACAAGATGTCCACTGCCTTCCAGTTAAACCTGATCAGGAATATTCTAATAAACTAATTTAGTTAACCTAAACCAAGTTGTCAGAGAAACTTTTTTTTTGTGCTGATTCCTGTTAGAAGGTGTCATTGCAATTCCTACCCTACTCCATCATCACTACATGTTGGAACAGCTCAATGGCAGTTTAAAAGTCATATTTACACCTCAGGAAATGAATTAGATGATCCAGGAAAAAAAAAAAAAAAAAAGTCTAAAATTCTTAGACTACTTCCCAGCATCTGAGACATCCCACCTTAGAATGCAAATAAACCAGCAGAAGTACAGTAAGGTGGTGTACCTCTTAGAGGACAGGAAAAAGAAGAAAAAAAGGAGGGATGGGGTGGGAGGGTGGGAGGGGAAGAGCTTACTAATGCTGGAAATCAATAATTACCTGTAAAAATGAGGTCAGGGTGTGAGAGCAATACTGAACAAATACATGCATGGGATAAGTGCTGCTGCATCTTCACACAAACATTTGCATTTATGACATAATGACAATTATGACAGGGAAATCTAAAGGTCAACACCTCACAGGGTACTGCACTGAAAAAGAAAAAAAATCTTGCAAACCTAGAAAAGCAAAGTTTTCTTTGACTCTGGTGAACTACCACCAACAGTAAGGCAGCAATAACAGATCTGCTTTTTGATGGCTGTGGATTTTGCAGTTTCCTTTGAGGTATTAGAAGTCTTTAAGTAAAAGCCTTGCTGTGAGTCTTTTGAGGTCAACAGATAATGACCTAACTTTTTGATCCTGTCCTAAAGTGGCTTCTACTTTCTTTACAAGTCAGAAAAAAAAAAGAAAAAAAAAGAAAAAAAAAGAAAGAAAAAAAAAAAAAAAGCTCATTCTGGTATTCAACTGGTTTTGAATATGAGTATGTTCCTATTGGAATAACTTTTACAGTGAACAATTAATTTCACTTAAAAATAAATACATGCAGGATCTTGAAAGTTTCATTATTTTGTTGAGGTTTCTGCATAACTTATTCTCTTCTGCAGTTTTAACCCTCTCTCGAAATAAAAGTACATCAAGAGTTCTGAAAGACTTTACTTTTGCATTCATAATGGATTGTCCTTGCCTGGAAAGCATTCTCATAATATAATTTTACCTTATTATTTCAGTGTAATGGAAACTCAGTTACATACCTTTCAATTAAGCATTAATATTTATAGGTGAAAACCTGGAGAAGTTGAAATACATGTAACACAGACTTACGTATTTCTGAGGCTTTTGCAAGATACCTGACCCAAAATGTATGCTCAGGAATTTTACTCTGAAACACGCCACAGCAGATAAAGTTCTAGTCACTCTCAACCCACATTCTCCCAAAACCTAAATCTGAGCTACCTAAATCCAAGCCTGTTTACGAAATCTTAGCTCTATCCTATTTCTCCTTCTTAGTATTCCAGGGAGTATTTTTAGTACTACTTTAAGAATAAAATGTGAATATCATTTGTGCTAAAGACCTAGTCTGAAAAATACTCACACAATTCTTGTAAGCACACGTGCAATATCTTTTGCAGCGTAAACGAATCCAGCAACATGCCTTTTAAGTAGCCTGCAGCTAATAGCCCTTATTCTGTTTGTGAGGCACCAAGACCTTGTCACAACCCCAGCACATTCACCTATCAGCACCTTGTTTATCATCCTCCATATCCCCACCAAACTGCCCTGTTACTCTTTGCTGTGTAAATGAAACAGAGCTCTGAATATAAAACTGTATTTGCTTGTGTAATTCTTTTACAAAGAAGCCAGTTAACAGTGAACAAACCCTAGTAAAGTTCATAAATGTGCCTATAATTACTTGATTATTACAACTGGAAACCAAACCTCTCCTAAAACAATGAAAAATAAAACTAGAATTATTTAAATATCTTTTAATTTCTAAATAGCTAATGTTTGGATAGAAACATTTCCTTCAACTCAGAGCATTCATTACATTATTAATGCTCTAAAATTTTTGAATGAGATTTGTTATTTACTATATTACTCTAGGGTCAGTTGTGAGCCCAGATATTGGACAGTGAGATTGCAGAGAAAAAAGGAGTGGTGAAGTAAAATCACATCAGGTTGCGAGTTACCCTATACATTTTGCCTATCTGTTAACACACACTTATTGCAATTGTAGGTTTTCTATGTGACAAATACAATGAGTTTACATAAAACAAACAAACAAACAAACAAACAAACAAAAAAAACACTTGTGATGATACATACTTTTTATTTTATTTTCCTCTACTGAAAGAAATAATAGGAAAACTGATTTGAAAACAAACTATTTTTCAACAGTTGGTGAGCAAGCATGTGTTAATTTGTGTGACCTATTATCTCCACCATCTATTTGTTTGTGGTCTTTGCTTTTAGAAGAATTGGCATTAATTATAAGTATGGAAGTAATTTGAAATGTCAGTTCAGAATTTTACAGCTTGGAACAGCTCATCCTTCAATAATTAAGTCAATAAAATTAACTTAATTTAATTTAAACAGTGATGCTTCTTTTTAGACCTTATGGAGTGATTACAATTAGTATTTCATAATTAGTATTTTATTGATGTCCACACACCGGATTGCCAGGCATCATCAAGACACACTGCTGATTGGAAGTAATTTGATAAACATTTAGAACTGTTGCATTAATGGCATGCCTCCCAATTATGTATTGAGTTAATGAATGCATTTAAATGTTATGGAGATGAATTTAAAGGACAGCTCAACCTTAATTACTATACCATTTCCCCTTTCTTTCCAAACATCCTAATTATAACTTCAGCAGTTATCACCTTTTAGTATACAAATATCAGGTTCCTATGTAAATGCAGAAGTAGAACATCCATAATCAAGTAGTGTGCTTTTTTTTTTTTTTTTTTTTTTTTTTTTAAGTATGGTAACAGTGCTAAAAAAACAAGAGGCCATTTTCATGCAAAAGCCTTGTAGTGATTGAACATTGATTCTTTTCCCTGTCCTTCCTCATTCATGTTTAATTTTCTCAAAGACTAAGAGGCAAGACAGCGCAGAGGGTACCACCAAGTCAACTTTTTTTCTGGCAATGTCTCAGTTTTCAATCTAATTTTTAAACAATGTTTAGAAAAAGTGGAAGAATTGACATCACTGTCTGCATGCACAGTGTTTAAAAGTGTACATAGATAGGTAGGAGAACTTTTGGTCCACACCTCTAGTAGCAAGGGGATCAGGACTGAATGCTTTGAAATCCATGGCTGTCTTCACTCACACATGGAAGTGATTTGGCACCTGAAATGCCTGTCCCTGTCAGTTCATTCGCAAAAGAGAGAGTATGTCAAGGAGTATAGCAGTCCTAAACTGAATGAAACCCCTTGAATATTTATTCTCTCATGATCATATGAAAACTCAGGTTTTAAGGAAAAACAAAACAAATCACTGAGTGACAGAGATGAATCATCAGCTACCAGATGGCTAATTAATGGCTGCAATTTTTTAACTCTGGCATATTTAAAGGGACAGCTGATGGAAATGCATGCAAGGAAATATTTCTATACTACACTATTAGAACATCCTTTCCTAACCACAAAGCCAACTATACTATAGAAAATAGACTCAGGAAGAAAATTAGGAAAATTAGGTTCTTTGCTATCAGATATGTCAAAGCCTTACAAAAATCCCCTAACACATTATGAACTTGGAAGGAACAGAAATGTGTGGTGTCCAGGGACATTATGACATTACAACAGCCAAAAATAATTTGTTGTGCTTCTCATTTCTTACTAATGTTTCTCAGTGTCTTGATGGTATACGGTGAGCATTATGTGCATGGAAACAGAGTAAACTGATATCAAAGCAATATCAAATAACAATGCTTGAAATGGATCTTTAAATTTATGTATTTAAGTCAAATTGCCTAATTCCACTCTCTCCCCTCCCTTGAGAAGAGTAAGTGTAAGCTGTCCTACTACAGGCAGGGAGGGATGTATACCTTATGGCTAAGGGTAGTCAAGAAACAAGATGTTGCCCCTAAATATAGATCTATTCCCATCCTTGCATAACCAAAGCAATGTTGTCCATGATGAGAGCTTTCTTTGCTGAGAAAGCAGCATCTGGAAGATGGACAACTGCATGAGAGGGTACTAAAAACATGCTGAGGCAGCCCTAATGCAACATCTAACTTGTATGTTTAGTCCTATATTATGCATACATCTTCACTGAATACATGTAAATAGCACATGTGTAAAAGAAGAAACTCTGACATGAATACATATTGATCAGACTATACAAGCTTCTCACTACACTTACATGGATCCTTTAATTTAACAGCTTTTTGGTCATTGAACCTGTGAATTGAGAGGAGAGAAAAAAAAAAGGCAAGTAAATGTAGCCTTTATGATTAATTGTAAAAAACAGGGTGGGCATTTCTTGTTTAGACACATCCACACATAAGAGGATTGTATGTTCAGGTCCTCTTCCACCAAAAAATCAAGTATCTCCTGAGATACGTACTACTTAAGAGAACTACAGGATCAGTCAAAAACAACAGTTGCATTATTATAACTTGCCTAAAGTTATCTAAAAGATATAGTAGGAAGACAGACTGAAGTGTAGATTTTTCTAAATTTAGAGTGTATTATCATTGTGTTCAGGTTCCATTCAAATACTAAGTTACAAATCCCCAGAAAAGCAGCAAGAAGCTCAAAGTGACTCTCCTGTAACAGTTAGAAGTATCTATGCTTTACCTTCATACATGAAGTCACAATTTATCTTTCAGTGGTGTTTCACTTAAAGGCTTGTATTTAAGATCAAAAAAAGAACATTGCACTTCACTAACTAGGGGGTTTAATAGGTATAGCAAAAATCATGATCCAAGTATATCCTAAGGACCCTGAAACCAGAAGACAATTAACAAAGTACGCCCTGCTTTAGAAAGAAAATGTACCTTTAGAGACCTGCCTTATTATTATTAATACTATTTGACACAGGAAATGCATATTTTTTTCCAGTGTCACAAGTATTCAGAATAATTGGAATTGCCTAGGCTTAACAAAAGTCAAGTGAATGCAGGGTATTAATAATTTTTGTTTGTTTGTTTGTTTGTTTAGCTCAGAATTTATCTTATAAGGTATTCTCTCCCATGTTGCATGAAATACACATTCAGAACACAACATTGTTAAATTACTGTAGGACTGTAGTCTGAAGTCCTATGGACTGAAAACACGTGCTTGTTCCCGTGGTGCTGTGGTCTAGCAACAGTAGTTAAAAGTGTGTTTTGTCTTACAATTTCAAAAATCTAGGAATTATATTAAAACCAATCAGTATATGTCTTTTTGGAACATCAAGCTTCCTACAGTTGTGGTTTTTTTTTGTTTGTTTGTTTTGTTTGTTTTGTTTTGTTTTGTTTTGTTTTGTTTTTGTTTTGTTTTATCTCTTTTAAATCTTTAATCAAAATTACTTTCTGCACTCAGAAGCACCAGGAAATGAATCTGTATGATTTGGCCAGGTTCACACATACAAGATAGAAAAAAAAAAAGAAAAAAAAAAAAAAAAGGCAGCTTTCAGGTCCTCACTGCATTTCTTGAGTTCCTCTTAACTGCTGACAACAGACAAGTGGTTTATCTCCAACTGGGAATTAGCACTTGTTATAGACTGCTCTTTGCTTCAGATTGTTGCTTACTTACTGTCTTTAAACTTGAGGCAAGGTACTGCTCAGCCTTTTTTTGGCTTGCTTTACTGGAGTGTGTCCTTTTCCCCCCAGGTGTGAACAGAAAAAAAAAAAATAAAGGTTTATGTAATATGCTGCAACTTTGTTGCAGTCATGCTGGCATTCAAATGCAAGTTCCTCTGCTGCTTTTTTGCCTGTGGAGAAAGCCTGTTCTTTGGCAGTATTACATACTTAGATACAGACAACATTTTTCCATTTTACCACTAGGAATAGCAATCTGGGAATAGTGTTCTTCATTATCAACAGAAGTCCTTCTTAACCCCTCTTAAACACATATTTGCTATTCATATAGCATTCATACCAATCTCAATATTTGTCACAAATTTCTGCAGAATGCTCATTCCAGATTCAGAATGAACAGTCATCTTATTGATCTCTTGTATTCCCTTCTAACACAGGAACTACAAATGATCTAATTTGAAGCTAATATTGCCATTTGGTTGGAGTTCCTTAATATTCAACAGTTTCACATTCGTGTAAACTAAAGAGCAAAGATGTAACACTCTTTAAAAGTGCAGCAACAACAACAACAACAAAATCCCTCTCTCTGAATTCAGCTCCTTGGGTTTGGTCTACCTCTAAATTCTGTGTTGTGCAAATGGTTAACCACTCCTGTCTCCTACCCTACCCCCCTGTACGAGCCAGTCTGCGTTTTGGCTTTAATCCAGTGTTTAAAATCAAAAAGTAATAACAAGCTCCATGAACAAAATGTCATTCTGTCTAGTAACTGAAGCTACAGTACCTAACTGTGCTAACTAGGACACTGACAGTTCAACACTGTCAATAAATGACAGTATTGGTATGAGTAATATGTATACTTAAGGCTACATGTAATGGGAATAACGTATTCTATCATCAGAAGTGTATAATTTCAGCATCTTCATAGTAGAAGCTTGCTACCAGACAAGGAAGCTAACAGGGACAAGTGCAATGACAGCTACAGGTACTACATATTTCTGGAACAACATGATATAAACTGAAACCTTACTAGAAAACAGATGATTATGAAAAAAAAAAAAAAGACTAAAAATAATTGCTTCAAGCTCAAGTATGGTTGTATATGTACTGGAGACATTATAATGCTTTGCCCAAATGAACAAGAATGACTGAGTAAGACCTACAGATGTCAAAGTTGATGAAGAATCACAATTAAAGTCTGTTTTTTGTTATCACATCCTCAGCTTTAAACATCCCCCCCCCCAAAAAAAAAAAAAAAAAAAACTTTTTTAATTAAAAAAAGTTTTTTAATAAAAAAGTGTTTCTTTTTAATATACTTTTTATAAAAAAATTATATAAAGCACAATCATTATATGCATTCTAGCAGTTTATTGTTGTTGATGATATTCAAATATCAGATCTTTTAATGCTAATAACAGCTTTGGAAACTTTTTCTTACACAAGCTGATCCTGTCTGTCATGTTGTCTCTTCCACCCCATTTTTGAGGACATTTGCAGCTACATGGTGAACAACATAATACTACCACTGTATTGTTTGTCCTTTATTCCAAGGGGAGGAGAGCTAGAAGAGATGCATGCAGAAGGTATGATTGACATTTTAAGAAAAAGCATGTGAAAGTGCCTAGAAAAAAGGCTGTTATTTGAACAGCTGTCCATGTCTTTCATGGATACTGATGTACCCTTTGTGCTGATCTCCCTCAAAACTGAACAGAGCTTTGACCCTAGTGGGCTGACTTCATTTGGCTACCAGACCCCACCCAGCCACTCTCTCACTCCCTCTTCCTAACAGGACACAGGGAGAAAGTAAGATGGAAAAATTCCTGTGTTGAGACAAAATCAGAGATATCACACAACTGTTACTGTGAAGTGTAAAATGGAATCAAATGGGGGAAATTGATGTATCACCAATTAAAAATGGAGTAGGATAATGAGAAAGACAGCTCCTCTCTGTCACTTCTTCCTCCTCACATTTTTCTCCTGCTCCACCGTGGTCTCCAAAGCAGGTTGCAGGGACATCTCTGATCTGGCACCTAGAGCACCTCCTCTTCCCTTGCTGTCTGTGTAGGGCAGTTCCTCACACCGCCCCCTGCTGTCTTTGCCCTCCCTTCCCCAGGCTGCCCCTGAGGTGAGGTGCCGCCATCTTGGCAGTGGGGCCTGGCCCTGCCCTGTGGTAGGGCAGCACAGGGCAGCCCCGGCGTTGCCTCATGCAGTGGCCCCACAACACCCAGACACCTGCTGCTGGTATAAATACTGTGTGGAATATGTACTCTGAAAATATGTTTCTCCCTCAGTTCTGGTGTCAATTTTTAGCAAGAAGATATTGGATGGATACAGTGTTAGCTTAAAACCTACAGAAGACGATCACATTCAATACTCTTCACACATGTGTTTCCCTCTGTTAGGTAGTCTTCAATAAATACACATGGTAGCAAATCAAGGCTCCCTATTGTATTTTCATCTGGAAGTTCTAAGGAGTTAAGGATTTCTTTGTAAATTCTTAACAAAGCAGCTTAGGGATATGGTTTAGTGGGGACTATTTGTGTTAGGTTAGAGGTTGGACTCGATGATCTTGAGGTCTCTTCCAACCTAGAAATTCTGTGATTCTGTGTGAAATTTCTTGTTACTCATAGGGAAAAACATTTCTCCTCCTGATCAATATCAACAAAGTCACTAAAGAAAGAAATCCAGGGTTGGGAGGTGGGAATGACAGGTTCCCCCCTCCTTCTCCCCCCCCCCCCCCCCCCCCTTTCTTTTTAATACATTTGACTAGCCACGCCAGGGATCTTCTTCCTAGAAAAGTTAAGCCAAGACCTTTGTGTTACCAGTGTAATCACATTAAAACAAATCAAATAAAGAAAACTTAAGTCCACCACAGAACAACTCAAGTCAAGGAGGAAAAAAAATTACATTTGAGGCAAAGTTCTGCTCTCTAGCTAGCATCTCTCCCTCAGTCCTCTCCAAACCCCAAGACAAAAAGGAAAAAAGTTCTTTTCCACCCTACTGTAGTCATTCCCTATATATTTTGTACCATCTGTATCACCCTTAGGCTGGAAGGCAGTGTTCAATACATCACATTAAAATAACTATCTTGTGAGTGAGTGGGAGTTTATTAGAGATATAGTAAGAAAGGATCTGCAGATATAGCATGTACTAAAGGAGGGTCATGTTTATTGGTATATACTTGGTTTTCAGAAAGAAATTTGGTGGAAACTATGTTGAGCTTTGTTAAACATTTCAAATGTACTTCAGTGACACTAGTTGCCTTTATTTAAGGAAGACGGCATTACGATACAAACAACAGCGTAAGCCTTCTCCACCATCCTGTTTGCTCTTGAGCTTCCTTGGATCACATATCCACATAACTAACTCTCTTATCGTAGAAGACCAGTTTAATGAACTTTGCTGAGCAGTACTTAAACCTCATAGGGTTCAGGCTCCTGTTCCTAGGGCAGAAGGAGAAAGAAATGTTTTTCAACTTTGCGTATGTGTTGGAAGAAGGAGGTTCATTTGCATAGTAATGTTTTAGTTAAACAAATACAATAAAGGGCAAGATCAAGCTGTGTAAAGTACACTTCTCTCAAGTAATCTATTTATATGTCAGTTTAGAACAGACTTGGGGAATGCTATTCACAGTTCCTGAAAACACCCTTCTCCACACACAAAGCGTGAGGAAATCTGAACAAGTAACAAGAAAAAAGAAAAAAAAAATACAAAGAAAAAAAAAAAAGAGAGAAGTTGAACAGGGTGGAGGGAAGTCAGTTAAAAAGCTAACAATATAAATTCAAGGAAGCAAATTAAGAACTGTACAAGCAGAAAAGTTATAGATATAGTAGAGCACATTCTTTGGGAAAAGGCTGTTAGAAAGTGTTTTGCAATGGGTATAAAAATATGTTAGCTGCATGAAGATGAAACTTCAAGCAAATGTTTTAAGTACTGAATTCAAAGAACATAAAAGCAAAGAGAAAAAAAAATTGCAGCCACAGGCAAGTGGAGTTTGAAGAAGGGAAACACCATGATTGTCCAGCTTGGGAGGAGATTTAAAAGAGATGGTGAGAAATTAGTGACTCAAGGAAGCAGCTGGATTTGGAGATGAGATTTCCAGTTAGATTTTGCTACTTTTAATAATTCAACATCAATGAGTTTAACAAGCAGAAATACAAGTATACCTGCTGGATAAACCTCAACAGGAATTGGGAGAATTGACCTTTTTAGAAGACTTCTTTGTGGAAAGATTATATGCTTACATAATATCATATCATATCATTTTGATAATGGTACGAACTACTTATACTATAGTTGTCTTTAGTATTCTTTCTAGAAAGAACTTTATATTCTGAAAGAAAAGTCAATAACATGCTATTAAGTAGCTCCAAAGAAAGATCTTCACATCATTTTCAAGTGAAAGAATTTTTGTCTGTCTTAAATGTAAATGGAACCCCAATCCCTGTGTCTTATGAATCAAACAGAATGAAAAAAAAAATCTAGCTTGACACTTGTGTGGGATAGCTTTTTGCTCTACAAATGCACATGAACAATGAATTCAAAGAGCTTTTTATCTTGTTTCAATCAGAAACCTGTTGTAGACAAAAACCTGGATTTAAATCACACTGTGGCTCACATATATGCTAACAAAACCCTGCAAATTCAAAGGCAAGAGCATCTTTTAAATTACATATTTAAATCTGAATTCTCTGGCTTTTGTGGTTTGTCTTGTTTGTATGCTCCAAGAGCAGCTTTTCTCTTTTGTCCACTGTTAATATATAAAATACACTTTACACAATCTCAGAAGGTTTGTGAAACAAATATTCAATGGCAGTTATTCTAGCCTCACTGGATGATGAAGAGATAAATAATTCACAGTAGTTGAATTCATACTGAGCATTTTCAAAGGTTTACAGTTGAACTGGTTAACGTGAATTTTGCTACATATACATTTAACCAATCTCCAGGGCTATTGACTATGCCTATTTTGATAAAAACACCAATTATATAAAAACATTTACCACTATGGATAATAGCAGCTGTTATCTGTTGCCTACATTCTTTCATGTTGTGGATTATAAATTCAGAGACCAACTGTTCCAAAGACAATATTAAAATCTTTAATGCTGATCCAGTTAATAGACACATGTCCTAAACTGAAGTGCCTAAATATCATTATGAAATCTTAATTGCATAGAAAACAACATTTCTAAAATAAAACTTTTTTTTTTTTTTTTTTTTTTTTTTTCATTTCTGCAATACCCAGGACAATAATTCACATATAGACTAACGGTCTGTAAAACTTTGCTTGTGGACTGGAAAACAGCGTATAAGATATGAAAAACCCAGTATATCTCTGGCTAAGTCAGTTCCTCTAGTTATTCATCTCAATAGATCAATGTAGAATCTCAGACTTACTTCTTAGACCTGCACTGACATTAAAGAGATACTGAAAGTTACATTAAGCACCTCACAGTAGCCTATTGTCCCTGAGACGAACTCTGCATCTCCACGTGCTTAGTTAGGTTTAGTATCTGACACTGTGGATGTGCATACATGTACTACTTCTGAACTTGTGAAGAGCAAAATAGAATACGTTTTTTCTGTGTGTAAAAAAATAATGTTCTTGCTTGCAAGTGCATAAGGATGCATGCATGTGTAGTGAATATGTACTAGATTGTTTCCTTCCCGGACAATATACTGTTATAGGAAAAGCCTGTTGCATTCATATGCAATGTCAGGGTCAAATCTGCCTTCTAAATGCATCATCTGATAAAGGGAGCATGAGAAAATAACTTATATAACCTGGGAAGTTTCAGCAGAGCTTTGGGGAGGTGAGGGAAGCATAAGGTGTGTTGTAGCAAAAGTTTTCTTACACATCTTCATTAATGCACAGAATATCCTTGTCGATGTGGGAAGTATAGTACAAAGTGAGTGGATTTAGAATAAAAGTTAGAGAAATTACGGACCTCCCCTGCTCCCAGCTGTACTGTGGAATAACACCTCAGGTCCAGGATTGGGGTCAGTCTGGATACAGACTCTGCAGCTACTAAAGGTCACAGAAGAGACACAGACTGGGTAATCAAGACTTCTCTCAAGTGACCAGGAAAACCTGACCCTTACTCAAATAAGGCTAGAGCAGATTAGAGACTGCACACTGTTTCACCCTTCATGTTTACTTCCAGAGATTCGTTTTCTCCTCTAAATTGACAGGCTCTTTAGATAATTTTTAAGTGCTTATGTAAGGAGATTTCTAAAGATGTAAACTTGCATGCATGTTTTCCTATTAACCTCCTCCCCCAGATATATAGCATAGCAATGCTTCTCACTTTCCATTAACAATTCACACAGATCACTAGAATGCTTTTTCCCCGGCCATATTCAGAATTTCAAAGCCATACCTCTAAACCACAGTTTTGGACAATTTGATTCAGTTAATCACTTTCAAATAATGAACAATATGCTTACAGAGTAAGAGTTATTATCGGAGGGGGGGAGGGAGGGGGGGAGAAGGGAGCAAAAAACCACCAAGAATCTTATTTATTCCCTAAATACAGGAAATAAACCAAGAAAACATTTCCCATTTTGGAATTGCAGAAAATTAAGCTCTACTAATTGTGCTATCTATCTATTGATTAAATACATGTAAGTAATCAGGATCTACTATGCTTGAATACACAACTAAAATCATAGAACGGTATAAAGGATTTAAGCTTTGAGGTTTTTGTTCTTGATTTTTTATTGGTCAAGTGTTTGCTTTTCTAGAGTATGACTGATAAGTGAAATGAAAATTAGATTTTTTTAATTTCAAGTACTTTGTGATTATTCCCCCCCCCCCCTTAATAAAGATACATATTAAAAAATAAGAGTAGCTTAAAAATTTCCCTTTCTTACTTTAACTATTTGTGCTCACATAATCCTTCAGACACTTGACCTGTCTACCTGCCTACCAAACATCATACAGCTTGTCTAGGTACACGGAAACTGTTGTATCATTTCTTAGTAAGTTTGCTGGAAACTGCTGTACTCAAAGGACTTTGAATTCAGTCTTAACCTTCAATCCCTTTTGCAAAGTTCCCCCAGCTCCATGAGAATTTTTCATCACTTATCCAAAACTCTTCATTAATTGGTAGGTAGGTATTGCACTGCCTAGTGCCTCAGAGCTCTATGAAAGACTGATGTAAGAAATGAAAATGGAAAAGAAATGAAAGACTGATTTTGTGATACATACCTATAGACTGTGCTTTAAAACTCAGTCCTTTTTTTTTTTTTTTTTTTTTTTTTTTTGTAGCTATAACAGAAAAAATATTCCTGATATTTTGAACCAGCCAAATAGTTAAGCAACAGTTGAAGACGCAAACATCTCCTTGGAGGATAATTACTTTAAAATTAGTATTTTCAGTATTCAGCTGGCTGTACTTTTCACCAGCCTGCATCTCTATCAGAGCACATTTTTCATCTCCTGCCTCCTCACAGTGATTGTACATTTTAGTTTACATTTCAGTCACTTGGCTTGTATTTCTGTCAGTTACTATGTTATCTTCTCAGTTAGCATTACCAACTCTTCTCAGTTTATGACAAGCTGTGAATGTCATTAACACTATAACCACCTTCCCCCCTCCAAAACAATAATGAAGATGTCATGAAAATGACTAATTCTACCCTACTGAAGTAAATAGGACTCTTAATTCTACTTAATACAGCTTTGGATCAAGTCGCTGAAGAATACTTTACAAATTTTTCCACTTTGGTATAAGTACTTGAACCTACTATTTACTTTTTCAGATGGTTCTAATACTGATCACCATTACAGAATGACTTAGATTAGAGTTTGAGAGGATATTTCTCTTCTACCCTCTCAAATAAACTGATTCATCAGAAAATTCAAATAAACTCAAAATGTCTAGATCTTCAAACATTATGTAGCTGGTATTTATGGAAGTTCAGTTTACAAAAGCAAGTGTCTACTGTATGTGTGTAAATCAACTGTGCTATATGTTAAGGACACTTGCAATTCCAACAGCATAAATGAAAATCTAGCTAATTGCATCTTCTGTGATAGTTTTTGTATTTTGTTGATCTTTCAGGAAGAACTAAAGTTTGTTTTTGTTGTTGTTTTGTAATTAAAAAATGTAATTTTTTATAATCCTATACTCTACTATGCAAGAGCAAAAAAGTACATTATGTTTTTTCAGTAGCACAAATAACTACTCATGTATCAGAAAATACAGCATGCAAGGAGGGAAGAATTTGTCCAAACTCACTTGAGAATGGAATTTATCCATTATAACTTGCAGACAAGAAACACTCTAACCTAAGCCTGAGAGTGCAATGTGCTATTCCATCTTTAACATGATGCTAAATCTCAGGTCATTTCTGTCATCATTTCTGTTGCTCCATTAGACTATGATAGGTTAGGTGTGCATAAACTTAGGTGCAGACATCTATGATATGACCATACAGGTCTATAGAACTAGGGAAGAGAGTCAGGGTATCATGAGCAAGATTTGCATCATTTCAAACAAATGCTGAAATAGGTCAGGATGAGGATCAGTGATGTATCCAAAATTTGGCAGCATTGTATGGGAGTTCCAGGCTCATTCTCCAACTCTAACTCACCTGCCTACTTATTCAGCAGACATCACTATGACACAGATGTTTGTTTCAACTAGCTTACCTTATCTGAAGTCAAAGACATCAGAAATTATTTGTGTCTATTTAAAAAAAAAAAAGTTTGGTAGAGTTTATGACCTGAACATTTTGTATACTTCCCCCTCTCTTCTCTCACTTCTTTGGCTAAAGAAGAAATATCAAGCTGTAGCCAACATGGAATATTAAATTACTGTACATATGAGCTTTGCATTGTGATGTCCATATTTTTTCCTCCCTCTGCAGATGTGTGCTTTGCGAAAAATGAATTAATGAATTCTCTTAGAGTTGGGTTTTATTTTCTAGACACTTTAAGTTAAGCTCAAAACTCTTTGTACTGTTTCCAAGACGTACAAATGATCAGTATGAAATGCAGACATCTAGTACCAGAAGTTTAGTTCAGTGCCTGTAGTGTCATGGAACAGGACCCTGGATAAGTGGGCAGTTGAAAAGAACTAAGGATGAAAAACAGAAACTTACTCCTCTAAAGGCTGTGCAGCCAGACCTACTCACTTCTCTTTCCATCCACAACCCAGTATCTTCACTAAGTTCCTTGCTTTATTCTGAACTTACAACCTCCATAACACCAGCTGCTAATGTCCCATAGGTTCTCCTAGCCCTCTGCCCTTTCTTGGCCCTGGACCCCTTCCCTCTCTTCTCCCTGTTCCCAGAAATTTTCTTGTTTTTATAAAACTGAGTTTTGTCCTTTCCTTAAGGAAAACCAGAAACATTTAGCTAGGAACTTCTCCAAGACCAAGGATAAGACATTAAACAAACAGAGCAATATTTATTTAGAAAAAAGAGCATGAGAGAGCTCAGAGGTGCTGTTTTCCAGGCAATATCTTCCTCTTGCACCTGTTGCAAGAACCTTACTTCTTCCTGCTCCAGATCTTTAAGTCACTCTCTAGACAGGTCTCCAAGTTTCTGCTGTCTCAGGAGGAAGGAGAAAATAAGGCACACCCTTTAAATCAAACTAAATGAAACCAAGCCACCAGCAAAAAAAAAAAAACAAAAAAAACAACTCTCCCCCAACCAACCAATGAGAAAACCTACACAAGAAAATGCCCTTCTACTCCAAGCCTATACCCCAATCCCCTGTATCCCCAAACATTCTGAGATCAGCCGTGTCTTACCACTGTGAGTACAGTCTTTGGAGGACTGGTGAAGCCAGCATTGGATATCTGAAGTCATTACTTATTAATTAGTTTAGAGTTTTGTTCTCTGTGCTCATTCATGCCTTTCTCCCCCCTCAAAAAAAAAAAAAAAAAAATAGACTGGATATGATCACTAGCAAGCCCCACACTGAGAAAACTGCCTTGAAAAAAAGGAGGAAGAAAAGCAAGAAGCTGTGTTTCTGCAGCAGCTGCACTTGACATAATAGCATTGAAATATTCTGTGCATGCACCTCTATGCAATAATCACTAGATAATCCCTGTTGCCATCCACAGGAGTCATGCTTCTGCAGAGCTGAAATCACAGTAATGGGAAGATGAAAATGCTTCATTCAGACAAAAAAAAAAAAAAAAAAAGGAGTTTATTCTACCCAGAAGAAAAGCAAGCCTCCTCTTTCAGTGCATTTAGAAAATGATTTTCTGAAAGAAAAAGTAGTTTTCTTTGCCTTGAGTATATTATTCCATCTCAGGTGATAAACATAATCTACACAACAAAGGTAAGTGGATAACATATCCAGAATGTTACACACTGTATTATCAATTTATTGAATGTATTTTCCCAATAGAAACACTTTGAAATGTTGTCTTTTGGCTATGAAAAGTCCACAAGGATGATTTTACTGCTGCCGGGAGTGGGTGTTCAGCTCCACTGACTCCAGGGAAACTGTACCTCTGATGCCAGCGGTTACTATGACCCCAGTCACTCCTGTCTCTCAGAAGAGCAAGGTGCAAGATACAGCATAAGCTGCATACTTCTATTCCTGTAATGGCTTTAGCACAATCTGCATGCAGTATGTGAAATGCAGAAAGAATGTAGCATACCGAAAGATTGACAATGTCCTTTTACTAACCTACTTCTTCAAAGCAATATTCCCTCATCAGCTTATCCTTCTTCTAGCCCTCTGCTTGAGGTCTTTGTCCTCTTCCCCTCCTCTCTACTGTGCATTAGAATTGAGCTCTGTAGCTAAGTAGCCTATTCTAGAAGCCAACTCTACAGGCTAATTTTGTATTCCTCTGAAAATCTACACCCCAGCAAAGTATGCTTTGAGTTGTTTTTTTTTTTTTTTTTTTTTTTTTTTTTTTTTTTTCCTTTTCTTTAAAACACAGTTTTATTCCAATAAGTCTTTTTACCATTTTCTTCACTTCATTCTA
The DNA here is from genome assembly GCF_963932015.1 of Anas acuta. Classification (NCBI taxonomy): domain Eukaryota; kingdom Metazoa; phylum Chordata; class Aves; order Anseriformes; family Anatidae; genus Anas; species Anas acuta. The sequence continues at coordinate 100,335,692 of NC_088979.1, forward strand.
TACCAGATTATTTATTAGGATAAAGGTAAATGTGAAGTCTAAACCTATTCCTTTAACTCCCTATTCTGGAAGGAAAGAGTTCTATGTTTGGACTATGACAGAGTGGAAAGAGGCAGTGATATGCAGGGGCTAGGTTAGGCAACAAGGAGAATTATTAATATAAAAAACAAAGTAATTAAAACAAGAACAACAGATGCAGACATTGCTGCTACCTCTAGTGAACTGTGTCTCCAAATTTAGATGTTTGCGTTCAAGGCTTTATTTCAAAACTCCTACTGGTTTTATGCAGATGACCACAGACAACATTCACACACATAAGGATGTATAGCCAATAGCCCAAGCTCTGTAAACATTAATAATCCTTATTACAGATTTTTTTAAAATTTATTTTTATTTTATTTTAATTTAAGCAAGAATAATTCTTCACTGCTGGACCTCTGGTTAGCCAGAAGCCTTTTAACTCCCTTATTCCACTTTCAGCTAGTAGTGGCAATCACCCCATGCCACCCTTCTCCTTCCCAGCCTCATCTTTTACAGTTAATATATTTTTCCTTTTCTCTTCTCTACCCTTCTTTAATGAGTTCTACTTTTTTCTCCAGATTTCCTCACGTCAGCTATCACTTTCTCCACCCAAAAAGCAGCTGCACAGTGGTGAAAAGCTGATAGCTGTCCCGAGAAATATTAAATGCAGAATTAAAGATGATGCATTGTAGGTTGCAACTTTAGACTACACGCCTATACTTGTTAACTACTATTTTTTTCCTTTCTCCACTGCATAGACGGTCACAGCAGCATGTCAGAGATATGTTGCTTTCAAGGGATCACCTGCATTTCACCTGAAGGTTCTGTAGCTTTCTTCGTTTATGTTCTTTGCTCCTGTGAAAATGCCAGGAACTTCTAACATCCATACCAAATCCTCATGTGCAGCCAATAGCAGGTTACTTCAAAAGAACAGTAAAACCTCAGAAGCACAGCTCTAGTACCTTTCATGAGAAGCCCCTGAAGTCAGAAACATTTTTAGTTTCAGTATTATTTCCAGTTTTCTATTTTATGTGTGGAACAGGAAGCAAACTGCCTTCCATGTTAAGAAATTGATGGATTGCCAGTAGTTGCTTCTGAAAAACAGCCACAGAGAAGTTGAGAGCTTGTGGGTAGCAGCTACAGACCAGACCAATAAAAGAGACTTTGTGGTCAGGTTCTACTACAGGCTGTCTGATCAAGGGGATCCTGTTGATGAGGCCTTCGTGCTTCTGCTACAGGAAGCATTGTGCTTGAGGGCATTCATCCTGGTAGGGGGCTTCAACCACTGAGTTGTGTGGCTTTCACAGCAGACAGCAGACAGCAATTCAAGAGGCTCCCAGATCACATTGAGGATGACTTTCTGGTCCAGGTATTAGACAAACCAGCCAGAGGAGAAGTGTTACTGGACCTTGTGCTCACCAATGCTGATTACATCATTAAATAGGTCAAGACTGGAGGCAGTCTGGGATGCAGCTACCATGCCCTGGTTGAGTTTGTGATAAAGCAATACGAGACTGGCAAAGAGCAAAATCAGGACCCTGAACTTCTGACAACAGAATTTCCAGCTGTGAAAAAGGTCTAGTGGATGAGATTCCCAGAAATATTGACCTTAGGGACAGATGAACTGATCAGAGCTGGCAACTCTTTAAGGATTGTTTTCTTACAGCAGAAGAGCTCTCCATCCCCATGTGAAAGTGTTGTAGTTTAACCTGGCCAGCAGCTAAGCACCACACAGCTGTTCACCACCTCCCTCTGAGGGCTGGGGGAGAGAATCAGAAAAAGGTAAAAGCTTGTGGGTTGAGATAAAGGCAGTATATTAGGACAGAAAAAAATAATGATAATAGTACTACTACTACTAGTGTGTACAAAACAAGTGATGCACAATTCAGTTGGTCACCACCTGATGACCAATGTCCAGCCTATCCCCAAGCAGCCAGCCCCCCCACCTCAGCTAGCCACCCCTCTATATTGTTCAGCATGATGCCATATTATATGGAATACCCCTTTGGCCAGTTTGGGTCAGCTGTCCTGGGTCTGTGCCCTCCCAGCTCCAGCTGCACCCCCAGCCTGCCCGCTGGTAGGGCAGTGTGAGAAGCTGAGAAGTCCTTGGCTTAGTGTAAGCACTACTCTGCAACAATTAAAACATCAGTATGTTATCAACATTATTCTCATCCTAAATCCAAAACACCGTACCATACCAGTTACTAGGAGGGAAATTAATTATCCTAGCTAAAACCAGGACAGAAGGAAAGAAAGCAGGGAAAGAAACCAACACAGCCAAGCAAGGAATTGCTGGTGAAACTGAGGTGTAAGAAGGGAATACACAGGCAGTAGAAGCAGGAACACATGGCCTGGGAAGAGTACAGGGATGCCATCTGGATGCATAAAGACAGGATCAGAAAATCCAAGGCACAGATGGAAATCCATGGGAAAGATTTTCAAGTGATGCAAAGAAAAGCAAGACGGGATTCTACAGGTACATTGGTCAAAAAAGAAAGGCCAAGAAGAGCGTACCCCCTTAGATTAAAAAAAAAAAAAAAAAAAAGAACTGGTAACAGACATGGAGAAGGGTGAGGTACTCAACAACTTCTTTGCCTCAGTCTTTACCACCAGTTAGGCTTCCTACATCTCTCAAGTCTCTGAACCTCTTGGCAGGTATGAGTCTACGGGGCCTGATAACATGCATCCTGGGGTCCTGAGGGAACTGGGCTGATGTGATTTCCAAGCCACTCTCCATCATATTTGATGTGTTATGACAGTCAAACAAGGTCCACATGGACTGGACAAAAGGAAACATCACTCCCATTTTTAAAAAGAGTAGAAAAGAAGACCCAGGACACTACAGACCAGTAAGTCTCACCTCTGTGCTTGGGAGCATCATGGAACAGATCCTCCTTGAAGCAATATTAAGACACATACAGGACAAGGAGGTGATCCATGACAGCCAGCATGGTTTCACCATTTGTGCCTGACCAATCTGGTGGCCTTCTATTATGGAGTGACTACATCAGTCAAAAAAGGAAGACGGACCAATGTCATCTACCTGGACTTCTGCAAGGTCTTTGACATGGTCCCACATGATACCCTCATCTCCAAGTTGGAGCATGGATTTGAAGGGTAGACCATTTGGTGGGTAAGGAATTGGATGGATGGCTGCACCCAAAGAGCTGCAGTCAACTGCTCTATTGTCTAGGTGGAGGCCAGTGATGAGTAGTGTCCCTCAGGGGTCCATCTTTGGACTGGTGCTGTTTAATATGTTTTCAGTGACATAGACAGTGGGATTGGGTACACCCTCAACAAGTTTGCAAGTGACACCAGCTCGAGTAGTGCCATTGACAGATCAGAAGAAAGGAATGCCATACAAAGGGACCTGGAGAAGAAGTAGGCCCACAAGAACCTAATGAGAATCAACAAGTCCAAGTGCAAGGTGCTGCACCTGATTGGGGCAATCCCAGACATGAGCACAGATAAGAAGAATTCATTGAGAAAAGCCCTGCAGAGAAGGACTTGGGAGTCCTGGTGGATGAAAAGCTCAACATGAGCCAGCAGTGAGCGCTTGCAGCCCAGGATGCAGTTCACCTTCTGGGCTGCATCAACAGAAGCACGTCCAAAAAGTCAAGGAGGTGATTGTCCCCCTTTTGCTCTGTCCAGATGAGGCTTCACTCATGTACTGCTGGTCTGGGGCCCCCAGCACAAGAAAGATGTGGACCTCTTAGAGTGGGTCCAGAGGAAGGCGTTGAAGATGATCAGAGGGCTGGAGCACTTATCCTATAAATAATAAATAATAAATAATTAATAATTAATTAATGAAAAATAAAAACATTGAGAGAGCTGGGGATGTTCAACCTGGAGAAGAAGCAGCTCCAGGGAGACCTCTCTGTGGCCTTTCAGTACTTACAGGGGGCTTATATAAAAGATGGAGAGTGATTTTGTATTTGGGTAGATACTGATAGGACAAGGGGTAATGGTTTTGAACTGAAAGAGGGGAGATTTAGATGTTAGGAAGAAATTCTTCACAATGAGTGTGGTGAGGCACCAGAACAGGTTGCCTGAAGAAGTTGTGGATGCCTCATCTCTGGAAGTGTTCAAGGCTAGGTTGGATAATGCAACCTGATCTAGTGGGTGTCATTCCTGTCCATGATAGGGGGTTGGAAATATATGATCTATAAGGTCCCTTCCAACCCAAGCCATTCTATGATAAGTTAGACACCATGCAGGCAGTATAGGGAGATTCTAGGAAGTTATAGTAGTACTATTAATGCAAAATCTAGTCTTCAAGCTTGAAATTCAAATTTTTCATACTGTATAGTGTATATATCCCAATTCATGGAATCATTACTTATTTGGTTACCTTGCTCCGAACATTAGTTTCTGCTGCCATGCAAGTAACACAAACAATGATTTTAAGAAAGAACATTTCAAGCATTCTGTCCATGTGTGTAAGCAATGCTGACATCAAGTGTAAATATTAAGCAATCAAAAAGGTAAACCTTAACTCCCACTAAATGTGCTATTTTAGAGTTCTGGATTTTATCTTAGAATCTTAACTCAAAATATACAAAAAATCTTCAATCTAATATCCCATTCTCTAATGCATTCCTTCACATGACACTTCAGCTCTGAATCTGTACATAACAGTGTTGCCTTCCATGATCGTCAAGTAAACCTACTAATAAGGACAGGTGTTAGGCTTACTTTTGTGTAAAAGCCTCATGCCACTCTAAATTGCTGCCAACTGTCATGATTTCGTTGGCCTGTGAACACCTTGTTTAATTAAAGCCTATTTTCCCAAAGAGGATACATTTTATCTTACTTTTTTAAATAAATAAAATCTAGTTTTCTTTGTTGCAGAGAAAAGCTTGAACACGTTCCAAATACACTATAACACCTCAGAACCCAGTAGGTTTATAAAGACATTTCTCCTCTGAGACTGCTATTTTTTTAAACTTTTAACTTTAAACCCAGTCACAGAATTCTGGACTGTCTTTGCAATAATTTTCTCTAGAATTGCACTTCTTTCATTTTCTTTTCTCTGTATGAACCAAAACAGGAGTAGTCAGTCCCGTCAAGTATAAAAAACAAAACCCTCCCTTTCAGCATCTGAGAACATGTCCAGAGAAGGGCTATGAAGCTGGTGAAGGGCCTGAAGCACAAGTCCTATGAGAAGTGGCTGAAGGAACTGGGGTTTTTTAGTCTGGAGAAGAGGAGGCTATTGCCCTCTACAGCTACCTGAAAGGAAGTGGTGGGGAGCTGGGGGTCAGCATCTTCTCACAGGTTACTAGCAACAGAACTAGAGGGAATGGCCTCAAGTTGCACCAGGGGAGGTTTAGGTTGGAAATTAGGAGACATTTCTTCTCAGAAAGAGCAGTCAGGCAGTGGAATGGTGGGAGGTGTCCCTGGTGGTGCCACCACCAGGGAGGTGGTGGCAGCACTGCCCCTGGGGGTGTTTAAGGAAAATGTGGACCTGGTGCTTAGGGGCATGGTTTAGTAGGTGACACTAGTGGTAGGTGGATGGTTGGATCAGATGATCTTAGAGATCTTTTCCAGCCTTAATGATTCTATGGTTCTATATGGAAAAGTTGAGCCTTGTACACTACATTGCCCTGAAAAAATGTGCAAAATCCAGATAAAACTCACTGGAGACAGAATTGCAAAAGCTGTTGTAAACAGATGACAGTGCAATTACTTTGGTCAGAATAGAACAAAGGACAGCTTGTAACTCCTGTATGGAAATATTGTGTGTTTTGTCAGAGACACCTGGGAAAAATAATCCTGAGATTTTTCCTATTTCAGATATGTTTCAGCTAATGAAATAGCAGGTAGCATATAGTATCAAACTTGCATTTTGTAATCACAATTACTTGATCTTTGCAGGAAATCCGTGGAAGTGTGACGTTTAATGGGTGAGACAGAGAAACAGCAGAAAGAAGTGTTATGTGATTGAAGATGTATAACTCCTACAAATGGAGGCTGAATGGAACAGTACTGAATGCTATACTGGCAGCTCTACCATTAGAGAGCAGTAGTTTTCTTTTAAAAATAACTCCTTCCCCATGCCATTCCCAGAACTTTCAACAGGCCTGGTAATATTTACCTCTTTTTCAGCATGTAAGTTGTCCAAGGCAAAGAAGTTATTGCAGTTCATATGTAAAAAAGGGAAAGTGGAATATTGTTGGATTAACCAGGTTTTCATTGCAGAGACTTTTTTCCTCCCTTTAGCAGTTTTCTCAAGTCTCCTTAGCAAGTTGGATTTTTCCATGGTATTATCTGCCTCAAGTACACTATTCACTTCTGTAGACTGTTCTGAAGAATGCTGTGGTTGCATGTTTGTTTGCCTTTTTAAAAAAATAAAATAAAATAAAATAAAATAAAATAAAATAAAATAAAATAAAATAAAATAAAATCAGAAGTCTGCTTCTATAAGGAAGCAGCACTGCTTCCAAAAGCAGTGTTCTGCAACAAAATTCAGTAAATGCTGAACTCCACAAGGGCCACAAGAAATGTTCTCAGCAAGGTGGAAGGGCAAAGAAAAGAGAGGAAAAGAACAACAACAAGTACACGCCACCTTAATTTTATGCATGACTACCAGATATTTAAATTGATCATAAATACAGTTTTCTAGTGGACCAGTATTCATGTGTTTTAAGCAAAACCACCTTACTCTAAGTTTTCAGATGCATTTTATATGATAAGCTTCTTCAGCTCTACCTTTTAGATGAAGGAAGGGTGAGAAAGATGAAGAAGAGATGAGAATCACAGAATCACAGAATCACAGAATTTCTAGGTTGGAAGAGACCTCAAGATCATTGAGTCCAACCTCTGACCTAACACTAACAAGTCCTCCACTAAACAATATCACTAAGTTCAACATCTAAACATCTTTTAAAGACCTCCAGGGATGGTGACTCCACCACTTCCTTGGGCATCCTGTTCCAATGCCTAACAACCCTTTTGGTAAAGAAGTTCTTCCTAACATCCAACCTAAAACTCCCCTGGTGCAACTTTAGTCCATTCCCCCTCATCCTGTCACCAGGCATGTGGGAGAACAGATCAATCCCCACCTCGCTACAGCCTCCTTTAAGGTATCTGTAGAGTGCGATAAGGTCGCCCCTGAGCCTCCTTTTCTCCAGGTTGAACAAGCCCAGCTCCCTCAGCCGCTCCTCATAAGACTTGTTCTCCAGACCCCTCACCAGCTTTTTTGCCCTTCTCTGGACTCGCTCGAGCACCTCGATGTCCTTCTTGTAGCAAGGGGCCCAAAGCTGAACACAGTGCTCGAGGTGCGGCCTCACCAGAGCCGAGTACAGGGGGACAATCACTTCCCTAGACCTGCTGGCCACACTGATTCCTATACAAGCCAGGATGCTGTTGGCCTTCTTGGCCACCTGAGCACACTGCTGGCTCATATTCAGCTGACTATCAACCATCACTCCCAGGTCCTTCTCTGCCAGGCAGCTCTCCAACCACTCATCTCCCAGCCTGTAGCTCTGCTTGGGGTTATTGCGCCCCAGGTGCAGGACCCGGCACTTGGCCTTGTTGAACTTCATGCAGAATGGACAAAGGTGAGAAGTGTTGAAACACTCCTTTTGTCAGAGTACTTGCTATCATACTTCATAATACTTATAACAAAACAACAGTTCAGTGGATAAGTACACCAGCCAATAAAATACAGGCTTTTGTACAGTTGGTGACAATTGCTTTCTCCAACCCCTTACACACAGAAAGGGAAACTACATAACAAGTATGTGCTTTGAACTTGTTCTGTTAGATCTCAGATGTTTTGTTTCTCACCAGAATAGGAGACTATTGTGGCAATAAAGCAGCCATAGTTCTCTAGACCACCAACGAACCCTCCAGACTATCCGTGCAAAACACTCCAAACTACCAAAGAAGACAAGTTAGTTATCTCATATTATGTCTTGAACTAAAAGGTACAGAGTACTTAAAAACTTCCTTAACACTTTAAATCCTTGCCTATTTCATTTATCACTGATAAGCCTGTAGATCATATCACTTTATCCTCTTTTAAATCCTTCCTTAAAACCTACCTTACCTGTGATGCCTACAAATCTCTGTCAGATGGATGTGTTTAGACTAATAGCCATTTGTGACTTGTTTTAGCAAAGGCACCCATCAAAACATTTTCTCATTGCCTTCTTTTCTCATTCTCAATCTGAGTGTCTCTTTATTTATTGCCTATATTATTTTAAATTCTAGTTTATTTTCTAAATAATAAAAGTAATAATAACAATAAAAAACAACACAGATAGGGCTGCCCTAATGATTTCTTATCTTACAATAAATAACATCTAAAGGCCTGAAAGGATGCTTTGGGAAAAAAGAAAAGAAAAGAAAAGAAAAGAAAAGAAAAGAAAAGAAAAGAAAAGAAAAGAAAAGAAAAGAAAAGAAAAGAAAAGAAAAGAAAAGAAAAGAGAAGAGAAGAGAAGAGAAGAGAAGAGAAGAGAAGAGAAGAGAAGAGAAGAGAAGAGAAGAGAAGAGAAGAGAAGAGAAGAGAAGAGAAGAGAAGAGAAGAGAAGAGAAGAGAAGAGAAGAGAAGAGAAGAGAAGAGAAGAGAAGAGAAGAGAAGAGAAGAGAAGAGAAAAGAAAATACAAGGAAGCAGAATTATTATCTAAAATATTATGTTTAAAAAAGGTTTAATTTAACACTTTTAATAGGATTTATACTTGGAATTAATCAAGAACTCAAAAATAAATGAACAGGGAACAACACTATTGTTCTGGAAGTTTTGAGTAACTGTTTTTCATTTTTATGTCCTCTTTTCTTCTCCTGAGGAATAGGCAGATAAAATAACACAAGAGGAGTACTACTTAAAAGTGAGAAGGACTTCTGTCCTAACTTTAAAGAGTCATGTTGAGTAGCTTCTGCAGCATAAAATATTGACATAATTCTAAGAACAAATCAGTCTATTACTGATTCAAAAAAAAAAAAAAAAAAAAAAAAAACAATTTTTTTTTCCCCACTGTACCTAGAGGTCAGCAGTAGGTATATGAGAAGTTACAACAGCTATGTTTATATTAATTATATCTTTCTTTAAGAAAAAGAAGAAAGGAGACTTCTATAAACCTTCAGTCTTTTGCAACATTAATTACTTAAAAAAATTACTCAATAAATGGATTATTATACTCAGCAAAGAAGTTAGCAGTTCTCATAAGGAAAAATTCCCCTTTCCTCCTAAAGATAAAAGTATATCTTACCTTTATAAGCACCAGCCCCTTTCAGCTATAAATCAGAAATATATCATATTGATGGCTACTCAAACTCTTAGTATATACTGCTAGGAAAACAATGGGTGCTAGAGCTAAGCTTTCAGGTGGGTCCATTTACGTTCATTTGAAAAAGTTGCCTTTGTTGCAGATGTTTTTCACCATTGCAGGCTGTGAGTACTACTGTCAAAGAATTATTCCTGCATGCTAGTGTTCACAAAGGCATTGAAAGCCTGAAGCCCCAATTCACGTGAACAAGAAGATGGATTTGCTGCATATGCTCAGGAACCTTCTCTGTCATGGGTGTGGAAGGACCAGGCTCCATGGGATATGTGTGGTAAAACTACCCTTCCCTGTGCATGTCTGGGGCACCTGTTCTGGAGCAGCAGACCTGTGTTGGATCTACAGCACCAGGGGCTGGCTCAGAGTTGGAGGCAGAAGTGTCAGGAGGATGTGCTGTGTCCCCCCAAGAAACACAGCTAGGTTAAGCAGGCAGTGAATAACTAGCTGCTGCTCTAGTTCTGCCTGCAGCCCTGATGCATAACTAGCTCTTTTTTTTTTTTTTTTTTTTTTTCTGAACCACCCGTACTATGTAATATATGCTATTATCACTTATTTTCCTGATGCTTCTAATACATTACTTGAGTGCTAAGCATTTGTTGGAAATAAAATGCTTAGAGAGAACAACTTCGTGAGATTTTGTTTCATATTTTCATGATGTTTCATGCTGTTGCTGTCCCTCTCCAAGATGCAGTTCTTCACAGCTCAAATCGTGAGGCATAAGTAAGAAAAGAGAAAGTAATCCCCTAATTCTCCTGGTACTGCTAATAACCTGAGATTGATTTAAAAACTCTGAAAACAAATTTACAGGAAAAATATACAGGCTAGCAAAAAATACCGATTTTTAATGTATATATATACATTTAATTTTCATTTATTTATTTATATAGTGAATTTTAAATTAATCTTTTCCTTTGGAGAATGGGGCTAGGGAAAAGGGATTTTATGTTTTATAATAACTTCACATTATCAATACAGTGAGACCTGTATGAAGATTTAGAATTCTGCCGAGACAAAGAACAGGAGAAAAGAAAATAATATGAAAGAGAGAATAAAGATTAGAGCAAATATTGTAAGGAATTGGCTGTACTCTGTTAACATCCAGTTGGCAAAAAGCCTTCTAGCTTTTGAATAGGAAATTCTGCTGGAGGACGAGCTTCATAACCTGAATGAAAGAAGCCAGAGGCTGCATTAAGTACAATAGAGTAAAGGCAGAAGACTTGAGAACTGTTTGTCAAAATATTTTAATCCTCTATATGGAGACACATTATAGTAGTTCAACAACAATTTTAAATTGAAAATAAAGTTCCAGCAATATTAAAATGTTTTACTTTGCTCCTGTTTAACTTGCATATACTCAGGTGGATACAATATGCTATTATTAGGCATTACATTTCTATGTTATGGATATTTTTTGAGTCTAATTATTTCTGAATGTTTTACTCCACACAACAGTGGGATTCTGACTATTCATCACAATTTAGTACTAAAGCAAATTTAGAAATGTTGGAATTATGTACAGCTGCCATTTGTGTAACTGAATAGGCCAGAGGATTGCAAATAAAGATCAGTGTTGGAGTCTATGTTTTCTGCCCCTTCCATCTTCCCAGTTTATCTCCCTCCCTCTGATATTAACAACTCCTGGTACTATTTCATCTCTGAGTGATTTGCCCTGTCTTCTGGTTTCTCTCCCCAAATCTTCATGATAGTTTTCTTGTTCAGTCAGTCCCAGGAAAAATCCTAGCCCCATTTACCTCCAGTCTTTTTTCTGCCTATGCGCAGTGCATTTTTCCTTTCTTTTTCCGAAGTTTGAACACTGATTCTCCATGTGTTTGGAGTGGTCAGCTCCCTTTCTCATACTTGCAGGATTAATGTGAGAATTATTTAGAGCAAAGGAAAGACAGTCATTCTTTTCTCAATTTGAAAGCCTGAATTTCATGTCACTCAGCTTGCAACTCGATGTAGTGAAGATGGCTGTCTCAGGTATGTGACATCAAATTATTGTAAATTAGAGTTTTGGGATGACGTGGTGCTAGACTCCTGCCCTGCAATAACAGTGAAGCCCCTTCTTGACTCTGGTGGAAGGTATGGCCTCAGATGGTATTCAGAGGAAGAGGGACGGGACAATGTATGATGCTCCTGTGTATGGCACATGGATCTGCATGGTGCTCCAGCAGTGGAGGAAAGGCAGCAATATTGAAACACAGGTGAAATGCTGACGTGGGAATCTTGACAGCCTAGGAATAGCTATGCCAAATTTCTGAAATATATGGGAGGTATAGCTGCTGCAAAAGGAATAGACAGGTGAAATGGCATGCTCACCTCCCCTGCTCCTTGAATTAGATAAGCTTTTTTGAGTGAAATTTTCTTACATGTTTTTGGGAGCATGTTATCCAGCAAGAGGAAAATAAATAAATAAATAAATAAATAAATAAATAAATTAAATAAATAAATAAAAATTTGAGCAGAGGTTTGCCAAAACTAAGAGCAACTGCAACTTCCCTTTTACGGGAAGGTAGCAAATATCGGTAGGTATTTAGCAATGGTAGTAAATAACTTTACTGAATCTACATGCTATTGACAACAAGAAGATATTTTTTCTTTTTTTGGCTTAAAGGGATTACATTTTAAATGTTGAGTAGATATTTTTTTTGAAGGTATAAGACAACTTGCAAAAAGTACGAAGAGTTCATATGTGCTGTTGAATATTTTGTTTCAGATGAGGGTGAGAGCATTGGATTGAGGTTGTTCTACAAAATAAAGTTGCTTTGGCTGCTGATTAATTGATTTCTAGAGACTGTGTTAATAAGAAATTCAATTAAGCACTTAGCTGCAAGTGGAAGTTATATGGGGTAGGTGTAAAAATGTCTCTACCTTTCCTTCCAGCCCGAATTAATGAGTGGATAACTTTTCTGATCATGGTTTAATTTCAAGGAGTATTTGGAAAGATCTGCTTGCTTATTGAATTTCCACTACTTGTACAATTTCAATATTTAATTTATAATAATAATAGTTACAATTATTGTTACTATTTTTGAAGACTCAACAGACCTGATTCAACAGACCAAGTCTCTTTTTCTGTCTTAAAATAATTTGTGATGTTATGGAATATTTTGGCAGCAGGTAATATTTTGGAAGTTGTGAGGACCTGTTGGCAGTGAATGTAACAATAATCATATGAAATAAAAGCTAGGACTCCTAGTGATATGTTTCATATCAAAAGAAAAACAACAACAACAACAACAAACAAACACTGCTTCATAGAGGGTAAATCGCTAGACAAAAAGTTAAGCATAACCTGTAACATTTATTATAATAGTCACAGTATACCATATGACAAGCGCTGACAATAATGCATACTATTCTTTACATATGGTAAATGTAAGCAAATGAATTGGGCTGAAACAATCCGCTTTTAAAGGTTAATTACTACTGAACTTTCTACCCAGGGATTCAGTTGGCTGTAATATAGGGTTTAGTTTCTGCAGCATAACTTTTTAACCTTCATGAAGTTTTACTGATAAATTGTTACAGTTGAGAAGACAGGTATGCTATAGCCACACAACATAAGGAAAGTTAAAAACTAGGTGGAGGAGACACTTGGAAGTTATCAGTTATCAGCTGAAGAGTTCAAACTGAATAATACTAACACAAAAAATAAATAAATAAACAAATAAAATAAACCTAGGGAAGTAGTAGACATTAGCATAAAGAACCAAACAGATCTAAAGGACTGTGGTGTCCTACCCCTTGCCTACTTGACTAAAATCATCATGGGCAGTAGAGGCTCACCAGATATCTTACTGGTGGTGGTAAATCTATTAATACTTTGCTTGTTCTAGAAGCAGTGGATGGCCTGGGCTATTAATGGAAAAATAGTTGCTTTGTGCTCCAAAGACAGAGTTAGGCTCTTTTTGGTGGTGATTAGTGCAATGAAAGAACAAGATGCAATGAGCACAAACAGAGGTTTTGTCTAAGAAGCACTTTTTTTTTCTTTTTACTGTCCAGGTGATGGAGCGGTGAAACAGGTTGCCTGGAAAGGTTGTGGAGTCTCCCTCTTGGAGATTTTCAAAAACTGCCTGGACATGTTCCTGAGCAACCTGCTCTAGGTGTGCCTTGTTGAGCAGATGACCTCCAACATCAACCATTCAGTGATTCTGTGAAGAGTTTCCTTCACATTAAAAGAGACTTTAGTGTTGAGCCATTTAATTATGAGAACATACTGGTCAAAAATGTTGGCTAAATACAAAAAATACACCTCTTAAAAGTACATGTAATACATGTACACTACTGAATTGTTCAATTGCTTTGTTACGAATTATTAGTTGGAAGAAAAACAGGCTCCACATCTATGAAGTGCCATTCAAAAAATTACTTGATGGTATCAACCCAGTATTGTCATTTGCCATCCTATTGAATGTATACAAGCATTACACAGTTTCCTTTCAGGACATGAACATTTAGTTTGGTAGTGGGGAAAAAAGAGCCTTTTATCATAAGTATAGTTAGTCTGTTGGACAGCCTGCCAAGGCATGTTGTAGAATTGTCAACAGCGGATTGCTCAGTGCTAGACGAGACACCCACACACTAAGGCTGTGTGTAAGCCACCAAATCAATTCCTCTGCCATGCAGGGCTGGACTAGATGACTCACTACAATGGCTTTCCAACTGAAATTATTCTTGATTAAACAGTGTAATGCATGAGAAGCTTCAAACCTCAAAAAAAAAAAAAAAAAAAAAAAAAAGAGGAGGAAAAAAAATCAAACACTGGTCCATACTTGTAGTCATCTAGTAACAAAGCATACCTGCCTGTGTGGTGGGTTAGCCTTGGCTGGTCACCAGTTGTCTAGCCAGTGGCTCTCTACCTCTCCCTCTTCAGTAAAATGGGGAGAAAATACAAGGAAAAAAACTCATGGATTGAGATAAAGAGAGGAAAATCACTCACCAAATATTGTCATGGGTAAAACAGACTTGACTTGGGAAGTATTAGTTTAATTTATTGCCAGTTAGTTACAGAGTAGGGTAGTGAGAACTAAGAAAGAACTAAAAGCACCTTCTTCCCCTTCACTTCTGCCACCTTCCCCTTGAGCAGGGCAAGGGGGGTGGGAAGTGGGGGTTGTGGTCACTCCGTAACAGTTCCTCTATGACACTCTTTCCTCCTCACACTTTCTCCTACTCTAGTGTGGGGTCCTTCCTGTAGGATGCAGTCCTTCTCAAGCATGGGACCTTGCCATGTTCTGTGGTTCTTCAAGAACTGTTTCAAAATGTGTCTGTCTCACAGATAACATGGGTCTCTTGTGGGTAGCTGCTCATGTCAGAAAACTTATTCCATTGTGGCCTCCTATCCACAGGCTGCAGCACTGGCCACGAGCCTGCTCTTTTTTGGTCTCTCCATGGGCTGCAGCTACCTTCAGGCCAGATCCACCTGCAGAGGTGTGGATATCTGTTCCAGCATGTTACCCCATGGGTTGCAGGAGAACTTCTGATCCAGCACCTGGAGCAACTCCTCCCCTTCATTCTTCACTGACCTTGGTGTCTGCATGGCTGTTCCTCACTTCTCTTTCTCTATTTTTGCTGCTGTGATGCAGCATTTTTTTCTTCTTTCTTAAATCTGCTCTCCCAGGGGCCAAACCAGAATAACTCTCAGGCTCAGCTCTGGCAGTGATGGGTCCATTTTGGAGCCAGCTGGAGCTGGCTCTGATCTGACATGGGGCAGCTGCTGGATTCTGCTCACAGAAGTCACCCCTGCAGCTCCCTCCCCTCCCCCTGCCACCCAAACTTTGTAGACCTAATGCAGCATATGATGAAAGAATGAAGTGGCGAATAAAAAGTCCTGCAGGAAATTATTTTAAGTTCAATTTCCTCAAATGATATTGTTTATTTTTAAAATGTATTATGTTTTGCTACTTTCCATCTAGTAAACGCTGTTTAAGCAAGTAAATAGCTGAAGTTTGGCTAAAACAACAATATGTTTATCAAAATGTACCACAAAAGAAAACTATAAGACAGAGGATAATGGAATTGGGAGAGAGTAAGAAACAGTGTAATATGCAATAAATGTCCCTAGCAAAGTTCACGATAAAAATATTGATTATAGAATAAAATACATATATTTTACAGCTACCTAATAGAAGTGATCACCATGTAGTTCTTTCGGAAAACTTTTCAAATCATTAAAAACAAAAGCTTTTGTTTTCTATTTTCTTTCATTTTCTCTTTTCTCTTTTCTCTTTTCTCTTTTCCCTTCTCCTTTCATTTTCCCTTCCCCTTCTTCTCCTTATTCTTCCTTTTTTTTTAAAAAAAAATATATACATATATACCCTGGGGAAGTATTATTATTGGCATTATCAAAATCTAAAGTAAGAGTTATGACAATTAAAGACTTACCAGGAAAATATGTGTATTAAATGTAAAACATACATTTAATTTAATTTGTGATGTGAATTCAGTGGATGCTACAAGCACTAGTCTCACTTCAACAAATAAGGAAGGGTAGGAAAGAATTTAGTGGCATCTTTAAGATTTGTGTTGTCAACCTTTAGAAGCAGCATGAGCAGTAAATCATTATTTAAATAATGAAAATTACTATAGTCCTTTTTTTTTTGTTTGTTTTTCATCATTTACAATAACTGAAATTTCCAGAACCTCCTCCCTTATAGTTCTCCCAGAGTAATGCACTATTTATCAACTAGGAATTGTTTTCAAAACAGAAATAGAAGCTTAAAAAAATCTTCAAAAGCAGAAGCAGTAATATATGCTAACATGTGCTAATTCAAATCTTTATACATACAGAGACAATTTCAGCTGAAGAAATTTAGCAATTTTCCAGTTAAATTTTGAATATTGTTTGCTGTTGATGTTTTATCAAGAATTCTCTCCATATTTCTTGTCTTTCAAAGATGTTTCCCATATGCAGTTCTTATTATGAGGCTCACCAAAATAATAAATAAACAAACAAATGAATAAAACCAGAACCTGAACATAAATTAATATCCTACAAAGCATTAAAGAGAAATAGAGCATTTTTTCACAAATTATGTTATTTGATTTTATTTACTTTCAATGTTTAGCATTAGGCACGCAGGCTTTCACTAAATTTTAACTGTGTACAAACAACTTGGTTCTCCCCTTCCTCTCAAGCAGAACTTCTGTACCATTATTCAAGTAATATCAGAAGGAAAAGTTTACTTTCATTATTCTTAGTAATATTAAAATTCAAGAATATTAATAAAAATTACTCCCTTAAAGTCTAACCTAGTTTCTTTTTCCCCAGCTACTTTCATGTTTCAACTTTAATAATGAAAACAGATAAATCTTTTTAAATGTTGTTTTCAATTGGTTTAAAGTTTGTTTCAGCTTTCTACTCCATTTATTCAGATCTTTGTGAGCATTTTGGGAAAACAGATGACAAATGTTTTCATTAATTTTAGTTTCTGATTACTTTTGCAAAAATTCTAAATTCTAGACTCTTAAGTCCACAAAAGTCTATCCTTTTAACAAATATAATGTATATGAAGATGAGTATAGTTGAAAGCAAGTCAATGTGATTAAAAGAGTGATCTGCTTGAGAGCTAAGAATTAGATTTCAGAACAATGAACCCTTTTCCTGATATTAGCTAAACAATTTGACTGCACTATCTCCTTTCACACTCTCAGCAGTAAAATGAAAATGATGTTTAGATCATTGTACGTTAAAAGGCAATGTTTCCAAAACAGTGCCATTCAAACTCCCCTTTGGCCAGATGCTCTCCGCACTGCCTTGTATTTGGGGGCTGCAGGACAGGGCTGGTTGGGGAGGCAGGGCGGGAGGGCACTGCATCACCCTGATCTCCCCACGACCACCCCTGACCTGGCACCCCTGGCCTCTCCTGTGCCCTGACACTCTGTAAGACTAATCAGTTTCTGTTCTTTGTATCCTCACAGGCTGATGAATACTTTGCACTTACCTGGCTTCTCACTAATTTTTGTACGTGGCCACTATGAGAAAAGTGAAAGCTTTTTTTTTTTTTTTTTCTTGATATGACACTCCATCTTCTACTGTGAGGGGAGTTGATTACAAGTACACTAAATTAATGCAAAATATTATTGAAAAGAAATTGTCTCTAAGTAGAGTGTCATCCTAGGAAATTTTTAGATTAAAACCAGAATAAACTTGAAAATGTAGTATCTGTAAGTGAGGAAGCACTGTGTAAACAAAAGGTAAAAGAATGACACCTTATGTACAATATTTGAGATGTATATCTATGCAACATTAATGTTAACTGAATTACAACTCTGTTACTCTCAAATTTTCGGAAACTAGCTCTGATCCCCGCAAATTACACACAAGACTAAATTCACCTTCAGATGAGTTTCTCCCTTTCCATTACAGAATGTTGGCAGGATCACCAAAATAAATTAGGATTAGTACTAGACCTAACTTTGGGCTTCAAGTGCTGTAGTATAGATTAAACATCTGTTTCCTCAACATGATGGTCCAGATGCTGTGTCCAGTTTAGGGAGCCTCTCACCCATTAATTACCCCCAAGTAGAGTCTCTGTGTCCAATATATTATACTCTTTCCCTAAACATCTGCTACTGCCCTGATTCAAATGGACTTTTGATGCATCTCAGTCTAGCAGATCTCATGTCCTAAGAAGGATATTGTACTCCTAAATTAATTAGAAATTCTAAAAATTCTCAGCTTTTCAACAAAGTTGCCATTAATGAGCTTAAGGAAGACTACAAGCTGTTGTGAAAACTTACTTCCCTCCATAATGTATGAGCTAAAAGTTAGTTTTACATATTTTATGTATGGAACTGTACATACAGACATACATAAGTAATGCTTTATAAACTTTTGATATTGCTCAAGGCATGAAAATCAGGTATAGAATCGAAGAATCATAGAATATAGCATGGTGGAAGGGACCCGTAAGAGTCACTGAGTCCAACTCCTGTCTCTGTAGGGGAGCACCCAAAAATCAAGGTATGCTGCATGTACTAAAAAATGAGTTGCTGATACTCTATTTCATAAGAGCATTTTAATTGTTTTTTACTACCATGTTGTGGCTGCAGAGCAGTAGCATAGCAAAAGGCTAAAATGTACTCAGATTGTCTCAGTGTGAGTGATCTTATTTGGCTGGCAAATTTAATTTCTCTCAGGGTGGTGAATTTGAGAAGTAATGTAAGTTCAGTCATCTCCATCACATCTAACCATGTTGAGAGTGAGACTTATTAGGTATTGCATGTAATATATGCTGGCTTAGGTCTGATATGTCATTTATCTTCACTTGTGAGGAGACCTTAGAACTCACTTGTGCTAATGTCATCAGTGATTTATTAGTCTCCTCACTTGTGAAGATAAATGTCATATCAGACCTAAGTCATCATGCCTTCCCTCTACATATAAATCCAGATTTAGAAAAAGAGAGTGAGAAAGAGAATAAGGGAATATACCTAGATGGTTCGTGGTTAAGGGATGTCAAGCTTTCTGTGGTAGAAATTGGACATCTGCTTTAATAAATATTGTTGTTCAAACATTTCTTTTGCCATATCCATCCCCTCAGGCAGATGCCACTGCCTGAGGTGCCTCCCTTCACACTTGCGCAGAACTCTTTTCTGGAAACACCAGTAATGATTGGTAAAAGCCATTTTAAAAGATTTACCAGAGGAAATGGCTGGCAGAAAGGTACATTTGTCAGATTCACAGAAGGGCAAAGTCCTCATTTAGAACTGAAACCTGAATGCCACTTCTGTGTGCCTTGTTTCTTTATGGGCTTTCATATATCACTCAAAACCCAAAGAAAAAACAGTGCGCAAAGCAGAATAGAAGAAGACTGAAGAATCAGTCTTCACAAAAAAGAATCACAAATCAGGTGAATCTCATTTTCTCTTTTGAATTTTATAGATTGGGATCAGTCTTTTAATATGCAGGATACAATACCCAAAATTAAGTTAAGCAGTTGTGTGACAGGTTGAATTAGAATTATTACAGACATACTATTTGCCATGATGCAGATGTCTAGGAAAACTGAAAGGGTACAAATAGTATCATTGTGATTTAAATCTTCATGAATTACTCTTAAAAGCTGAAGATGTTTCAGTTGTCACGGCATCTGCTTTGTGGAATGACTTCCTGATAAGCAAAATACCCTTTTTGAGTCTGTAGCCTTCATGCTGTTAAAAGGTGTTTTGAATTGGCTCACATTATTTGGCTTGATGAGAATGCATCATGAAATCTGTACCCACAAACCAGTTTGATTTCTGTAGAGAAACAATCTAACTGCCTTCCAGAAACATTTGTTTTGTTGAAAGTTATCATGTACCTCTGTGACAGCTAAGCTCAGCAAGGGCACTAATGCCTGCAACCTCGATGATGCCTGTAAGCAGGATGGTTCTTAAGGTTTTAGTTTTCCTGCACACTGCAGCTCCAACAGATCCCAAGTTTGATGACCTCCTGTCTATGCTTCTCTGCTCTTAGCTAATATTCTGAGGGACAGAAGACAATAAAATAATCCTTTTTTTTGGGGGGGGGTGCCTTCTTCTTATGAAATTCTAGCATATACATGTATATGTTTGTGTGTTTGTATATAGATGTATTTACACAATGTCATAGAGTATAATAAAACACCTGTTCCATGTATAGCAGTAATATCTTTCTGGGATTAGTAGATGTCATCACAATAGGAAGAGTATCTTGTACATATATTTTTTTATTATTTTTTTTTTAAGTTGATTACCAGTTACCATTAAAAATTCTAAAGGGGAAAAACAAAAACAAAAACAAAAACAAACAAACAAAAAAAAAACACACACAACACATACAAATCATAGAATCATAGAATGGTTAGGAGTAGAAAGGATGTTAAGAATCATCCAATTCCAACCCTCCTGCCATGGACAGGGACACCTCCCAGTAGATCAGGTTGCTCAAAACCTCATCCAAGCTTGCCTTGAACACTTACTTCCTGGGATGGGGCATCCACAGCTTCTGAACTTCCCAACTCCCTCAGTCTTTCCCTATAGGAGAGATGCTCCAGACCTCTGTGGCCCTTCTCTGGACTTGCTCTAATATGTTCGTGTCCTTCTTGTGCTGAGGCCTCCAGAGCTGAACACAGCACTCATGCAAAAATGCATGATCCCTTATGCAAAAAATGCACATTATGTCTATACAGGTTTTTCACAAAATTTTCATGTCAGAGAAATATGCGTGGGTTATATTTTTGCATTTGATGTTGTTGGTCTAAAAGGGAGAGAAACACTAGGCAAGGATGGATTTTGTCTGGAGTACACTACTAAGTCTAGACTTGTCACAGTGAACATTATAAAACCCAGAGTCCTTATTTCTCCTTGTCCCTTTAGAGGAGTTTATGGCTACCTGGCATGGCTCCCTTCAGACACACAGATTTTTACTCCAGGATGACCTGATACAATAGATTTGTTAGTTGCTACACCAGAAGCTAAGAGTATTTTTCTAAAGACTGTCTTCATTCCTTTGCAATCAGACAGAGTATGTAGCAAAGTTCTCTGGTGAGAAAGGTCCAGAAATGGCTACAGAAGGTAGAACTGGTATGAGAACTCCTAGACTTGGACTCTTTCCTGAATCTATATGAAAAGTTTTCACTTTGAGCAATCCAGCTGGCCTGTCACACTTAACCACATCCTGAGAATGAAGGTGGAATAGAAATATGCTAAACCAAAGGCTGGATTTTATAGAAAAGCAGAAAACCAGATCATGGATAATCACCTAACAGAATTTCAGATTGTTTTAACATAACATCAGCTCTACTTAGAAATACAAGATGTAATGCTCTGGATTTGCCAAAGAACATCTGAATGAAAAATTTGCTGCTAGAAGCTGTCACATGATTTGTCTTTAGGTACAGTCAAGAGATTTCTGTTTTACAAAGAACTGATGCTTAATCAGCTCATCATAAGCTCCATTTTAGGGCCACTTCTCTTCAATGTTTTCATAAATGACTTGCATGCCGGACTTGAATGTATAGTAAGTAAATTTGCAAATGATACTAAATTAGGATGAGCTGTTGACTCTCCTAAGGATAGACAGGCCTTGCAGAGAGGTCTGGAAAAATTAGAGGGCTGGGCAATCATCACCACATGAAGTTCAACAGGAGCTGGATCCAGCACCTGAGAAGTGTCAGCACTGGATGTGCATACAGACTGGGAGACGAGAGGCTGAGAGAGGCTGAGCTGGAGAGCAGCCCTGTGGAAAGAGATGTGGGGGGTTCTGGTTGACAGCAAGTTAACTGAATGTTAGCAGCATGCCCTGGCAGCCAAAAGGGCCAACTGTATCCTCGGGTGCATCAGGAATGGCATTGCTAGCTGGTCGAGGGAAGGGATTGTCACGCTCTGCTCTGCACTGGTGAGGCCTCAACTTGAGCACTGTACTCAGTACTCCACCTTGGGATGTGGCTGAGGCCCCTTGGTTTGCTCAGCCCAGAGCATAGCAGGCTGAGGGGAGGCCTCATGGCGGCCTGCAGCTCCCTCACAAGGGGAGCGGAGGGGCAGGCTCTGAGCTCTGCTCTCTGGGAACAGCAACAGGACCCGAGGGAATGGCATAGAGCTGGGACAGGGGAGGATGAGGCTGGGTGTTAGGGAAAGGTTCTGCACCCAGAGGGTGGTTATGCACTGGGACAGGCTCCCCAGGGAAGTGGTCAGAGCAGCGAGCCTGCTGGAGTTCAAGAAATGTTTGAACAATGTTCTTAGACATCTGCTTTAATTTTTAGGTTGCCCTCCGTGGAGCCAGCAGTTGGAGTTGATGACTTTTTGGGTCCCTTCCAAATCAGGATATTCTATGTTGAGATATTTCAGTTTATATAGCTATTGTAATGTTAATTATTTATTTTGAATGGAATGTTTTTTGTTTGTTTGTTTGTTTGTTTGTTTGTTTAATTGACTGGATGAAGTCAAATTTACAACACCTCCAACTCCACAATGTCAGGGATGAATTGCACCACAAATGTATGTTATTGTCCTATGGGCATACCTACAGAAGTAAATGACTGCTTAAGACTTTTGAGCGTGTGTTTTTTCTTCTTGTAGAAATTTTCCTGGTAGACTGAAATCTATAGATTAGATTTTGCTATACCTTGAGTTAGCTATCACTCAATAATTCAGCAAGTTGAAATGTTATCTTGGAGATGGTTGCCACATTGAAAAATGAATCCATGTCTTTGCTGAC
This sequence comes from Anas acuta, assembly GCF_963932015.1. Classification (NCBI taxonomy): domain Eukaryota; kingdom Metazoa; phylum Chordata; class Aves; order Anseriformes; family Anatidae; genus Anas; species Anas acuta. The sequence continues at coordinate 100,358,178 of NC_088979.1, forward strand.
TAGGTAACATAAAAGTATCACACAAGTTACAATGACCAATTGAAAAAAGTAGCTATTTGATCAGACAACTAGAATTGCAAAGAAGTTGATGCAGCTGAGTTATGTTCTTTCACTATTATTATTATTATTATTATTATTAATAATAATAATAATAATAATTTTCTGGAAGGCTTGAGAGAAGATTATAAATCTTTCGTATATGACAATATAACAAAATACTTAATTCTGTTATGGGGAAAACTTTAACAAAATGAAGTTTTTCTTACTGAAAGCATGAGTGAATTTTAACTTGTGGTACGCAGGATGAGTATCTGGCATATCATAGAATCATAGAATATCCTGAGTTGGAAGGGACCATTAAGGATCATCAAGTCCAACTCTTGACACCGCACAGGTCTACCCAAAAGTTCAGACCATGTGACTAAGTGCACAGTCCAATCTCTTCTTAAATTCAGTCAGGCTCGGTGCAGTGACCACTTCCCTGGGGAGCCTGTTCCAGTGTGCAACCACTCTCTCTGTGAAGAACCCCCTCCTGATGTCAAGCCTAAACTTCCCCTGCCTCAGCTTAACCCCGTTCCTGCGGGTCCTGTCACTGGTGTTAATGGAGAAAAGGTCTCCTGCCTCTCGACACCCCCTTACGAGGAAGGTGTAGACTGCGATGAGGTCTCCCCTCAGCTTCCTCTTCTCCAGGCTGAACAGGCCCATCTATGAGATGAGCAAAGTCAGAGCAAAGATGAGCAAAGTCTTGTACCAAGATCAGCAGTTACATATATCAGCCTAAAATGACTGTAGGATCATACTATGAAGTCCTATAGCACTGAATTGATTGAAGTGAATCTTTTGGTATTGCTTTCCTCTAAGTCCCTATGGCTATGCTTACAGCAGTATGACTTTGATCATCCCATTTCCACAGCCTAGGATGAACCAAAAGGAAGTTGCAAAGCATTCTGGTTAGGTTGTCAATCTGCTTAAAAAGAAAAGAAAACAAAAATATCACAGGTGCTTCCTCCTCAGTTTAGGTATGGCTCTACAGAACCAATATCTCATATACTAAGTTGTTGACAATATATTAACCCATAACATTCCTTTAAGAACGAGATTGGTCTCCCTGATGTTAATTTTGAATTCCTAATAATTATTCTCTCCACATCTAGACCCTGCCTGGTAGTTAACTCTTCACTAGAATATCTCAGAGCCAAATTTTGCTAGCGGTCAGTTCATCTGACAAAACTTAAGTAGCTTAAATGGCATGGGTGAAGTTCTCCATGTTTCAGTTTTATTACTGTCAAAGGATTATATCTTTAGGGAAGTGCTGATTATAGAATATACTCTTGCAGTGAATGTTTTAGTAATTTGAACCATTTTTTGCCACTTATATTTTAAATGCATTCCTCTGGAGAGAAGCATTTAATATTCTGAAATGAATATGTATCCCCTGAATGAATTTTGGTGTTCCATGGTGGTCTTGGCTGGGAAGCATAATGCTCTTTGAGATCCAGCAGCTTTCCCAGAATTATTACTGAGAAGCCAAGAAGATCACAAAGACAGTGTAATACATATGGATCTTTGATGCAGACTGCTTTGCTAAAAAGGTGCACTCATTACAGGGATTTTGTTGTTGTTGTTTTTGCTCACCTTTGTTATTTTTAAACATAAAAACCTGACAATGAATGATGACAAACAAAATAAAAAATATTTTTTTTTTTATATAATAAATTAAATGTGTAAACCAGTGTCAAAATAATTTTCTCTTCATCTTCTGTGGTAATTTCAGAAGATAATTGTTGTTTGCATTTTGCAATGACTTTAGATTAATAGCAAATGTGCACCATCAATTTGTATTTGAAACCATTGTTAGATAAATAGTAATTACTTGGCAAAGTGCTTGCTGAAAATGCAAAGTCAATTAACTTGAGCATTGTTTTACATTTAGCTGTAATTTATAAATGATCAATGTAGTTTTTAATGGTATTTATGTCTTTTCAAGCAGCTACAGTATACAGCTAACACTATAGAAACAAAAGGACCACTTCTAACTTGTCGTTAATTTTTTTTTTAATAGTAACTACCAGAATTTTTATGACATCCAGTAAATGCGACTACTGTCACCTGAACAGTTTGCCTTTTTTTCTCTGCTTATAAATGTATTAAGTTGTATATATATATATATATATATATATATATATATATATATATATATATATATATACTATTACACTATTTTAATAGTACTGGCCCACATCTTATCAAGTAAATTAAAATCTTAAAGTAAATTTTTCAGCTAGCTGGACAATGTTTGTCAAAGCCTGTGAATAAGACAATTCAAATTCATACCAAGAGGATTACTAAGATACAAAAAAGTAAAGTGAGGGGGATTTTTTTTTCCTTATTGCAATTATATATTCAGTTTGTATGCTCTCCATTATGGTGAACAAAAGGGGGAAGCAATAGGAACACAGAGAAGGTAGGTTCTAAGTTATAAAATCAGTCCTCGCAGGCACTGTAATATTCAACTGGTTGGAAAACTTACTGAGTTTTCTTATAGGCAGTTAGGTTATTTTTGTCTCCCTTATTTTCAGTAAATGACTCTCAAAATTTGATAGCCTGAAATGCTCAAAGCCCTTTTCTAAATTAAACCTACATTTATTCATGTTCAGCTTGTGTCCTTTTTTTCTTGGGCCAATGTTCTCCTTTAGTTAAGTGATTATTTTATCTCCCTTGCGTTTGTTCCCTTGTTGTGTCCAGAGACAGCAGTTCTATTTCTTCTCAGCTTTTGTTTTTCTGGTCTAATGGAATAAGCTGTTTTGTTCACCTTCCATTAGAAAAAAAATCTTTTGTGGATCTTTGCTACTCATTGTCCTCTTTAAATTCATTGATCCATTTGTATGCTGATCTTAATGGTCCTAGTCATTGTTTAGGCTCCAGACTGGGGAGAAAGTTCTTAAACACTATTATTTGTTTCATACCTATCCTGTCTACAGGTAGAATCTGGCCTTTAATTTACCTCTGAAAGTTGCAGCATTTGAAATCTAGAATTATTTCAGCTGAAAAGCTCACTAAATCATTGTCGTGGTTCCGCTCGAGTGGGCAGCCGAGCTCCACCACAGCCGCTCTCTCACTCCCCCTCCTCAAAGAGGAATGGGGAGAAAATATGTGAAAGGGGCTCAAGGACTGAGATAAGGACGAGAAAATCACGCAATAATTAGTGTAACGGGCAAAACAGACTCAGCATAAGAAGATAGATAGTAAGATTTATTGCTCATTACTAACAAGCTAGAGAAGTGAGAAACAAAGGAAAGAAACCAAAAGCACCTTCCCCCCCATCCACCCTCTTCCACCTCCTCCCCCCGAGCGGCGCAGGGGAACGGGGGAATGGGGGTTATGGTCAGTCTACAGCACTTCTTCTCTGCCGCTCCTTCTCGGTCACTCTCGTCCCCTGTGCTGTGGGGTCCCACCCACGGGATGCAGTCCTTGACGAACTGATCCGGCGTGGGCTTCCCACAGGCAGCAGCTCTTCCAGAACTGCTCCAGATATGGGTCCGTACCACGGGGTCCATCCCTCAGGAGAAAACTGCTCCAACCTGGCTCCCCTACGGGCAGCAGCTCCTGCCAGATCACCTGCTCCTGCGTGGTCTCCTCTCCACGGGCTACAGGTCCGGCCCGGAATCTGCTCCGGCAGGGGTCTTCCACAGGCGGCAGCCTCCGTCGGTGCAGGGCCACCTGCTCCACCATGGTCTCCTCCACGGGCTGCAGCGTGAAACCCTGCTCCACCGTGGTACTCCATGGGCTGCAGGGGGACATCCTGCTTCACCATGGTCCTCACCACAGGCCGCAGGGGACTTCTGCTCCGGCGCCTGGAGCACCTCTCCCCCTCCTTCTACACTGACCTTGGCACCTGCAAGGCTGTTTCTCACTCCCTTGACTCTCCCAGCTGCTGTGTGGCGCAGCGTTTTTTTCCCTGTCTTAAATATGCTCTCACAGAGGCGCAAAACAACATCGCTTATTGGCTCAGATCTGGAAAACAACGGGGCCCTTCCCAAACATGGGGCGGCTTCTAGATCTTTCTCACAGAAACCACCCCTATGGCCCCCTGCTACCAAACCTTGCCACGTAAACCCACTACAATCATGTAAAAGAGCACAGAAAAACACTCACTTTTTTTTTTTTTTTTTTTTTTTTTCCATTTTAGACACGTTATCTCATTAAGTTACTAAACAATTATGATTATCAGAAGGCACAAGTACAGACATTTATTGACCCTTGATGCACATGCAGGACTGCAATAAGCCCATTAGAGTTGGCGAGATTTCTGGGTGTTTATAATGGGAGTAACATGCCCCAGTGGGTGGTGAAGGGGGAGCAAGGAACAGGAGCCTAAACTGCTTTGGATTGTAAACCAACAGCTTGAGTTCTATATAACGTTAAGTGAACATTTTGAAACAATTAATGTGTTAAAACACACAGACACACAAACACGTGTTTTTTCCCTGTTCTATATTCCATCTAGTCTATAATATCAGACTTTTTTTTTGTTTGTTTATTTCTGTTGGAAAAATCCCTTTTTTTTTGTATGAAGAAAATGTTGACAAACCATTTCTAAAATAGTCTCAGTTGTTTTCTTCTTTGCCAGATGTACAGAATTCTTTCTAGGCTGTTAACAGGGAACATAAACTTGAGAAAGGCAATGAGTCTTCCATGTAAAGTGTTGATGGTAGAAAGAGCTGGAGATTTAAGGGCATAAAGGATGTAAGAGTATTTTAAAATCTTCATCTCACCATTTTAAGACAAAAATGAGCTCTTAGCTAAGCACCGTTGGAGGACCCGACATTGAATTATAGTTGTGTTCATTCCACAGGCAGGCTGAAAGATTGGTTCACTGGCTGTGCAGAAAACTGAATTCACTTATGTCATATGCTCACCAAGTAATTGTATGTGTGTATGAATGTGTCATTACTTTTGTAAGGTCTTGTCTGAGTCTTTTCCAGGTGTTGTGATTGCCTGTAGAGACCTGAATGCATTTCTACATACAACACTGTTTATTATTTCATATTTACAGAGAGCATAAGTTTTAACCTAATATTTGCATTTTCTCCTTTCTCCATTTTCTGTGATCATTATTTGTTGTTGTGGTGCAAAGAACTGCAAAGAATTGCATTCATTTCCCATAACCTTTTTTTTCATCATAAAGTTAGACTTATTGTTTTGGAAGATTGATTTAAATTCTTTGTCCTGAATTACAATTATATATATATATATATATATATATATATATATATATATATAATATATATATATATATATGTATGATATATATATATATATGTATGTATGATATATATATATATGATTAGGTGATTAGGTCATTATTATATATACATTATTCTATTATTGTTTATATTATTATATTATTATTGTATACATATTATATATACATTATATGTACATTATTATTTTTTATATATATATATATGTATGTATATATGATTAGGTCAGATGTTGGACTCGATGATTATGAGGTCTCTTCCAACCTAGAAATTCTGTGATTCTGTGATATATATTTGTGTACTGTTAATTTGATCTTTCTCTGTTTTGTCCCTATCATCACAGACAGTTTCTTCCTATTTTTAAAGTTAATGAATGAACACAGTTTGGGGCTTTTTCTTTGTATACTTTCAGGACAATGGCCGAATAGCTGCAGAATTGCTTTCAGTGTCTTACTGCCCTATGTATCTTACTGCCCTTATCTCCCTATGTATGTCACATATTTCCTTTAAAGCAGCTGCCAGTTATACTTAACACATAATGTGCTCTTCCTATATTCTGTCTTCAGTGATTTTAAGTGATGTAGTACTTATGCGCTTATGATTACTTGGCCCTGTTTGTAATGCTGTGGTAGACATCTGACAGTTCTTAGTTTACCTTGCAGAGAGGGAACAGGTGTGTTTGCTTTCCAACACTGCCACTTTCTTTCCACCAGCTGATTTCAATGCTTTGCTGTGAAGAAATATATTGCTAATATTTTGCTAAATGAAGTATAATAAGGTCTTTCCAGCTTGTACAATGTGTAGCAACACATAAAAATTAGAGAGTGTTTACTTTTGGCTCACATTGTGATTACAAGCTGTTATATCATCATTTCCATGGCTATTTATTTATATATATATATTTTCATTTATCCTTTTAGGCCTTTCCACCATTAGCTGTCTTTTCTTGCCAGGTTAGGAAAATGCAACTGTGATAATTCTTTGCCTATTTCATTCAAGTCTGCCATTTTAAGTTTATGAAACCACTTAATACTATGAAAGTAAAATTTCTTCCACCAGAATAAATTAACCTGTATACATAACCCCAAGTCTCTGAGAAGTAGAGACTATAAAATGAGACATCCCTTTATGGCGATGTATTTGCAAGTTATAAGTATGTCCCCTAACTTACTTTTAGCTTTATCAGGTTTCTGAGTTTCATTTATTTATTATTTTTTGTATTTAAAAATCATGGGCAGTCTAAATCTCACCTTAACACCTCATTAAAATTATGTATTTCTTTCTATCAAAGGTACTGAGCATTACATTAATGTTATTATGCGTGATCTACACAGTCATAAATATCAATGACGACATAATTCTTCTACAAGACTACAGAGAAGCTCTGTGTGGATTATATATCACTAGTATTTTAAGCTCAGTTCAAATCAAAGGGAAAATACATCACTTCATTCTGTTACAGTTGCGTAGCATATGTATTTATTAGTATGTATGAATCTACTTAAGGAACTTCTGGAACAATTGCACTTTAACAAGGTATTTTAGGAAGGCTACATGAATGCTACTTTGAACTGACAAAAGCTGTTTGATCTCATAAATTACAATACATTCTCAGAAATGTATGTTTAGCTCTTAACTTAATGCACAGGCCTTGCTTATTTGGCGAGGAAATGGTGGGGCTTGCACGATGAATTAAAAAGCCAGAAAAGTGTCTCAAATAGCTGCTTGTCGCAACCTGATATCTGTGACTGCGGTTTGAATGATCTATGAGGAGAAGTGTCTGCAAAAACATCTGGTTTGTTTGTAATCTGAAGTGCAGCTATTATCTGTAAAGATACCTTTTCATCATTTTGCCTCTTGCTATAGAGAGTGAAAAATCTCGAGAGAGAGCAAAGAGTATGTAATAGTTGAGAATGTGACTTGGCCTTTCAGTGGCACTGATAACAACTAAGGTGAAGGTGGGTTTGATTATAACGCTCTGGATTCAATTAATCTACATCGCAAAACCCCACAGGCATTGACATCATTTACTTGGTAATCGACCTCTGTTCAGGAGAGGTCTAGAGCTGGATCACTGGCACTACTGAATCAGGTACTTTGCAAAATTTCTCTTGGGCTTATTAACCCATGTTTTTATTTAGCTCAGTGTTAGTGATCCTTCAAAAACAGTTTTTCAGTGTTTACAATGAGATATGCTTACTGTAAGAGGTGCTCCAGCATCACAGTGACAGCTCTGGTTCTATACAAGCTTACCGTGTTACCTGATATATTTAGTCCATCACCATGAGTAAGAAAAAAGCTGTCTTTCCATTTATTTTTGAAAATGTATATAACTGGTTTTAAAGTCAAATATTAAAGAAAGTTCATGTACCCAAGCTTGGACAGTCAGATATAATGCTGTTCTTCACCAACACATTTATTAAAAAAATCATTTTAATAACTGAGTGGATGTCTGAGTGGATGAGTTGAGTATTTGGCATCCAAAGATTAAGATGGCATTTCAAAAACCTCTCTGTTCTGCAGAATCTGTGCTGTGTTGGTCAGCTTTACATTCATAAAAACAAAACAGCAAACATAAGTTAATATTCTAATTAAAAGCAATTATCAATGTTCTAAGTTACACTAAGTCCACAGTGTGCTTTATGCATATTGGAATCTAACTATATGCATATTGGAATCTAACTATATGAAGGAATGTATAAGGAAGTTTCTCCAAATTTGAGATTTCTGTTTGGGAATTCTACTACAAAAGAAATCTGCTCTGAAGAAATGGCATACAGCTCTAAGGGTATGGATCCGTCCTTGTTAGTCCTTAGCTCAACAAAATAGAAAAGACACACTGGAAATCAGTTCAAATAAGGAAAGCTTATAGTTTTTCTTTCTTTCTTTTACTTTAAATCTGGTAATTATTAATAATTTTTAAAATTTATTTATTTTGCATTTTAGCAAGCTAAAAAATGTTCTATTCTCCATCTAAATCTTTCCTAGTAGCAATAGTGAGTTTAGGTTAATCTGGCAAATATTGATATCTTACTCCATGGGATATGATGGATATAACAAAAATGTGTAAAATCAATGAAAATACGCTTTTTACCCAACACAGCATTGATGATTGACAAGTTCTGCAGTTGTTGCTGTTTGTTGGTTTGTTTTTTTTTTTTTTTTTTTTTTTTTTTTTTTTCCTCATTAATCTGCAGGGGTCTCATTCAGAGAAGTAAACCATGAAAGCCAAGTCATGAGTCAGAATATTATGAGAATGCCAGGCAGAATTCTTGTGGCAGGAGCAGAGCAGTAGGAGATAACTTGGGGACTCAGGGCTTCGTGGCAGATATGCCTATCCATCTCCTTTAGTTCACTAACATTTCTGAACTCCTTAGCCATGTAATGTGTTCTCCCCAGACATCCCACAGTGGGTAAAATGTGCCTAGAGATTTTAAGTTTAATCACGAGACAGTTGGACAGTGAACTATAGTCTCTGACCAGGAACAGAGAAGACAAGCTGGTACAGGAACATTTTTGACTGCCACAGATTAATTTTCTCGAGCTTATCTGGGAGAGCCGTACCAACAAATTCCCAGAGGCATTCATTCAGGTGCTTAATGTCCTACTGACACTCACCTTTCCTTCTGCTAAGATTTCTTTTTTCTCTGTTGCTGTGCTTTGCCCTTATTGAGAAGTTCAATTACTTTGCCTCTAACCTTGACATTCTTTCAGTAGTAAATATCAAAATATCTGCCACTTAAGATGAAAAATAGGAAAGTGCAAACCTGTGAATGTAAATGAGTTTGTGAATTCCTAGAAAAGGATCCTATTTTAACCTTCTTTTTCCACTTCATAATATGTCATAGTATCATAGTATAATTGAACCTCTGATTGAAAGTCAATACTTCATAAAACTAAGAGACATAAGGTAATAATTAAAGTAATTAAGTAGGCAATTGATGCTGAACTCTTAAACTTTCTCAAAAAGAAAAGATGTAAAAGACAAACCTTGAAAAAGGAGGGTGCAGCAGAATTACTGGAAATGTTAAGGGTGCTATTAAAGGTTAGTGGACCTAAGAAAAGACAATAGACATGATTAAGCATACATTCAATTCTATGTTCATGTTGTTAAGTATACAGGAGGATTGTCTTCAGAAGAATTATTTATTGAAAATGTAAGGAATATGCTTCAACTCCCATGGCAAAACTTTTGTAGCAGCCCCTGATTGCCTTCTGTCCCACTCCTATTTAATTGTACATAGTCTCTTTTTCCTCCTTGCTTTGGATTTACAGAGACAGGGAGAATTGCGTTATCTTCAATGTGCCATCTACCTATTACTTTTGTACTGTATGCATTTGTTTAATGTAGCTGTGACCCATGAGGGCCTTTGGTTTAAAGTGTAAAAAGGCATGAACACAAATCAGGTCAAGCAAATGAATGCAAATAATCTCTAATACAGAAATGTTCCATTGTAAATTAATATTAGCTTATCTTTACACTATATTGTAAAAGAAAGAAAAGAAATTAAAGGAAAGAAAGATAGGGTGGGATGTGACTACAGCACTTTGGCTGGAGGCTTGTAAGTGTCACTGATCGCATTTTAATTTTGAGATTTTTACGCATTCAGAATATTAAAACTTCTATTACAGTTTCAATTAAAAACTCATATGGAATACGTTATAGTAATAGTGTGCTCTCCAAAGAAATTAATGTATGCACATTCTGAGGAAATGGGAATGTTTTAAAATTATAAGATGGGAGGTTTGCTTAGAGAATTAGATACAAGAACATCTTCTGCAAACATCCTGGGAAAGTGCAGATTCTCCCATTACATTTTCAGTACTAACTTCTGTTTCTTGAATAATCTCTCTCTCATGGGCAATTATTCATTAACATTTAAGAGGGAAAAGCATGTGCTCAATGTCAAATAAACATCCAATCCCTTTGGAGAGGGAGCAGTACACACTGAACAAGTGGTAAATACTGATCTAGAAAAAGATGAGATCTGAGGAGAACTTGGGTGAGATTCTACATTTGCTGAAACCTTGGCAAGTTTTACCTGGATCCTAGAGGAATATTGAGTATTGTAGCTTATGTACTGAAATATCTTAGATGTGCTGCAGTGTCTATTCAGGTGTTTTTGACAAATTGGTTGCCAAATAAATTGATGAATTATTGGGAAGATAAATTGATGAATTATTGGGAAGATGTTTGACATGAACAGTGGTGTTTTTTTTCTTTTTTTTTTTTTTTTTTGTTTTTGTTTTTATTTGTTTTTAATAGTAGGAGTAGCCAGTTGCAGCATTAATGATTCTGTTTAGGTTCTCTGCAGTTTAACATCTTCCAAACAAACTTTCTTCTGTCACTTCCAGTTTGTTCAGATCACATCCAGCAGAATTAGAGAAATTATTTATTCTATGTGGAAAAAATAATTGCATGTTTTCAAACACCATCCTTGTCCATAACTGGACAAACTCAAAACTTTCTTAACATTTAAGACAAAAGGAAAGACCTAGAATAAGAAGTACCTTGTTTGAGTCTCTACATTTTTGTGTGAGAAATGAAGGCTAGAGTCCTGGTGTTCTCTTAAATCCAAGGTAACTTAAAACACCAGGCTACTATCTGTACTGGGTGGTGCTACCGTTCTCAGAAGGTGCTTGGTTTGGGCATACATAACTGTTGAAATGAATAGTTTTTTCCTGTGATTGGCCTGGGCCTCTGCTTCAGCCACTTGTGTCCCACCTTTATGGCTTTGTAAGTCCACTCCTGAGACTGATGTAGGCCTGTGCTACCATGTGAATGGTGATGGCTTCAGACAGATTTAAAAGACATGTAACACCTGTTAAAGTTGCTTAGTGAGGCTGCCCAGGAGCATTTACAGCATGAAGATTTCAACTGTCAGCACTCCCCAAGGCATAGCAAATGCTTGAGATCTCCTAAACCAAAGACTTGAAACCCACAGTGAGGCAGATTTGTAGCTAGAAAGTTTGACATGACAGATACCTTTCTAGCAATGTTGCTCCCCATGGGGAGAGCATAGCAGTTCACTGTGTTTGAGGGGATGCAGACAGACATGCTCTGAGAAGATATAGTGAAATAAACTACTGGAGACATTCTGTCTGGTCGTGACATGAAAGTCACGAAGCTAGCAAGCTAAACCAGAATCACCTATTAGGAATCTATTGGCATAAGCTTTATTTCAAGTGGGCTAAGCTTTCACTATATGCGAGAATTCAGTTTTCCTTAAGGGCCAGACTGGTAACCAAGCAGTAGAGAGGAGATAAGTTGGAGGCAGAAAAACCGTGTCAGGCATTTGTGAAAATAGTAGCCATTCTTCTTGTGACTCAGGTTTGAACAGAGGCTCTTCAGTGAACACCATCACACTCCACGGCAACCATTTCCATCCTTTCCTGTTATGACTGCTACTTTCATCAGCTCTGCAATCTGAAATACTAACAGAAACCATTGAATTTCTGTCAGGCTGGTGACTCCACTTGCCACTACTATGACCTTCAGCTTGGGAAGTGCTGCCCTACAACTTGAACTGAGAGCCTGGTTCTATAGCTGGGACTTGTAAAACACTTCTGATCTCTGTAAATGTGTAAATGTCTTTGAGAAGTCCATTGTTTTCTCTACATGCTAAGGATGCAAAAGGGAGAAAGCAACAAAACACCTGGACAGAGAGGAGATCACCAGGGAGCAGAGAGAGTTGGGCTGTTCCCCAGGGATATAAGCTGGGGTGACCCAGGGCAGGCTGGGCCCTGGAAGGAGAGGGCAGGGCCCAGCTCTATGTTGGGTGGCAGAGAGGATGGTGACAGGTATGTAAACCCAGACACAGTGAGGGGGCAGTAGGCTATGCTGCTGACAAAGCTGGAGGTGATATGGGGCTCCTGGGCCTTGGCTGGAGGGGTGTAAGACTGGTACTGAGGGCAAGGCAAGGCAGCCTGCACCTGTAGGCCCTGCCTGCTCCCAGGGCAGGGCTGAAAGCTGCCCCTGCAGCTCCGCAGTGCCCCCAGAGCTGCATGCCCCACAGGGGTGGTCTGGAGCTGTCAGCCCCTTTCCCCTGGGGCACTCACGGGACACTGGAGAAACCCAGTTCAGTCCCCCAAAGGCCAAGGGCAGCACGGCTGCCCCCAGGGCATGGCACGGCCTTGACCCTGCCCCCAGTCATGGCAAATATACCTATTTACTGGGCTGTAAGAGTCCTCTGTAGAAATTACTAGCATTGAGATTTTGTACCTTCACTTGAAAGATCACTAATGCACAAGAGTAAGAATTGCGTGAATGTCCTGGATGTCTGTGTAAGTGTAATGACTTGTCTTCCTGGAAAGTAAAAGACAAAACCAAAAAACTTCAATTCCAGGAAGTCTAGCCTTTTGCAGTGTGGAAAGCAAATTTACTTGTGTTAAGACTTCATATATATATATATATATATATATATATATATATTATAAAATATATCTTAACTTTCAGTAAGGGAGAAAATGGATATTTCTGGTACTATAATTTAATTTCTGGTACTATAAGAATTGGAATTAAAAAAAAAGCAACTTTGAAATTCATGTGAGGTCTTTGTGGAGAGGAGAAAAAATTAATCAATTTGTGAAAGAGACAGCATGTGAGGGAGATCCTATTTATAGAACTTCTGTTAATACAAGTTCATAAAATGTTAGGAGGAAATCATTGGGATTTATTAATTTCTATTAATTTCACCATTCTGTAGAGATACCTTTAGGACACAGTAGATTTCACACAGTTTCAAATCAGTCAGTGGGACAGAGAAGCTTTCCTGGCTCTTGTTATAGCTGTCCCACTTACTGTTGAAGGTATTTGAAATGTAGTTTGGGTTAAGAGAACAGAGAAGTGGATGCGTTGCCTGAGGCTTCAGTTATCGCTAACAAGAAACTAAATTTATAAAGGCAATCACTTGTATTTCATGAGATTGTTTTTCTATCCTAACCTTAATAGTAAAATGAGGACTGGAGGGCTTAACCTGAGTAGAAGATAGTTATAGCTATAAACTGTGGAATTAGTAGGGAATTATTCTGAAGTCAATTGTATGTGTCATGGATTTGACAAGTGATAAAACAGAAATCAATATACTATGATAAAGGAACTGCAAAGAATAGATAATTTTAACGAAAATCAGTCACCACCAAACCTGATGCCACTGACTGGGGGTAGCACACATACCCAGTTAAGGCATTTATCATAACAATGTGCTTATATAAAGTCAGTTACACAAAATGAATCACTATGCCTGAGATGAGTAAGAAAAAGATGGCACAGATTATAGAAATGCATGTACATATGTAAGATATTGTAAGAAATAATATTAATATACATTTGGTAATTGATACTTTTGATGAGGGAAAAGATTATCTTAACAGAAATATAACTATATCCAGAAGTAGTTAAACATGCAGCATGTCTTATTTTCTGCTTTAACATGGCATTTGTTTAAAAGTGACAATGGTGAGCTATAATTGCATAATCTATGAGATTTCCCAACATTTTAAACTCAATCTCATGCTGCTCTGTTTGTCCTTTTACTGTCCTCTAGAAGTAATCAGAAAGGAAGCTGGGTTACATACAGCTTCAATCACAGAATTGAAGGGGTTGGAAGGGACCTTGAAAGATCATCGGGTCCAACCTCCCTGCCAAAGCAGGTTCCTTAGAGCAGGCTGCCCAGGTAGGCGTCCAGATGTCTGGTATTGCTGATTGATTGATTAAACAACAGATTGAAGGAGTTTTGTTTATATTTATAATTGACTGTTGTAGGAACCTGTGAATACTAGTACTGACAAGTTAACTTGGTTGTTCCTAGTCCTGCAGACAAAAAGCTGGGCTGTAGAGTCCAGCAGTGTGCGTGTGTAGAGTAAGAAGACAGCAGAGGAGAGAAAGGCAAAGAGGACTTAGAGAAAAAGAAGGCAAAAAGTTTTTGTTTAGTCTCCTACCACTGAATTGTTTTTCCACTTTTCCTTGTGTTTGTTTCTGGGGTTAATTATTGCTGCTGTCACAAACTGTTTGAATTAGAAAGAATATATTTTAATTAAGCTGTAAAAAGACTACTCACTTGTGTCTTCACTAGCCTTTTCTTTAGCAGAATAATAGGGTATTTAATTAACACTCAGAACAGGTTGCATTCAGAGTTAGAAAAACTCCAGTGCTGAAGCCAGAATTACTGTTTATGAAAAATAGGGCCTATTATCCTGACAGGGTATATGTCAAAAATCCAAATTAGGTGATTTAAAACAACAGAATATTAGTAAGATCTAACTCTTTATGTTTATACTTATGCTGCCATTCTGTCAGCTGACTCCCCTTTTCTACTGCCACTGCAATTGTTCCTACTTTCTGTAAATATATATTTTAAATGCTGTTAGAAGAAATACTCATGATTCTTCCCTTTGCTGGCCTACTGTTCTGCTTTTTAGCCTTTCCCAATGATATTGCTGTTGCAGTTCCCTAGACCTACCTTACTCATTTGACAAAATAACAAAACCTGCAGTGCAAAAAAAGTCTTCACCTCTAATTCAAGATGAAAATCTCTCTGGAGTGTAAACAGCTAGTCTATATTGTGTCTCTTTTCTTTCTTCAGGCATGATATTTCTTGTCAGTTGATTGTCTCCCACAGAACAAAAATGAAGAAGCACCCACTTTAACCATCTTGAGACTGTACCTGGAGTTTGTTTTGGTGGTGTTACTTCAGATAGCAAAGACAGTGAGAGGTGTTCTATACTTCTTATTTTTCCCTGATGCAGACACAATATTGTGTTAGCAAATATGGTTTTGACTATAACAATAATAATTGAAAACCAAACAAAACTTATATTCTACTTTCTAACAATATTTAGCAAACTAACCCCCAATTTATCAGCTTATGTTTTTTTTCAAGTAGTAGCTGAAGGTAGTTTTCAAACGTGATGTGAAAAATTGAGTCTGGTATAGCTATGTTTTGGATTTTTCTTACTTATAATGTAAAAACCTTAGCCTTTTTTATTACTTAAGTTTCAACCTTTTAAATCTACTTAACCTTGAACAATAGAATTATACAAGCAATTAGGTAAATTCAGATATAATAAAAATGAATACAGCTCAGTTGTAATGAATGGATCTTACTTTGCATTTGATTGCTGTTTGTTTCAATCTGTAAATAAGCTAATTCTGTTTACATTTTTATTTCTAAAAGAAAGTATAATGAGTCAGATTTTCAAGACAGCTCAAAATCTCAGTCTGTCTGTGGACAGATAAAGTTCTTTAGAAAGTAGGCCAAAGCATTATGTGGAAATCTGACACTCACTGTTAAACCATGGCTGTATTAATCTCTGCATTATAATGTACCCTAACAGACTACGTTATTTTCGGGGACCCAACTGTTAGTTTTCACTATCTTCACCAGATTTGTACTTCTCAGAGGCAGTCCTGACCCGCTGATGGAAAGTGCTGTTTGTAAGGCATCTGTACTATATTTTCATTTCCTAAGATAGTAAGTTCCCCCAAATTATGTTAAAATGGAATAAGGCAGTCCTAAAAGTCAGATGGGAGCCTGTACTTTGTTTCTGAAATAATAAAGAATAGGATATGCATAAAATATGCCTTGAGGGTACCTGTTACTGTGTCTCTTAGTTCTTACTCATTTATTTGTTTCACATAGACCCCAAAATGTTTATCATTTAGCAACAGCTGTTTTTGCAGCTGGCCTGAAGGGTATATTAGTCCAAACTACTGGGTGGCATGAAGCATCTAAGACACACGAGTCTGATTCTACCTTAGTTGTCTGCCTTTTATGGAAGATATACTGTTTCTCTGAAAGGTTGGAGTGCCTTTTAGTCTTAAAGTATTATGCCAATAAGTACAGTACTGCTATTTACTTCTATTTGCATAAGTAGGTGGTTGTCATGAGATACAGGGAGTCTGTTTCATGAGTTGAAGTGTCAGCATGTCTGTGACTTAGGAGGGGTGGGAGGGCAGCAGGAGGAGGACATGGGTGGTGGTTTTGTATATTTCTAAATGATCCCTGCTCACTTTGCTTACTGATTTACATTGCTTTTTTTATTTAGCTGATTTAGACATATTGCTCCCCATAGCTGTTTGTCCTAATTTTTGTCATCTTATTCCTCATTCATCTATTCTAACAGTAATCCATTCATATTGAATTTTGACAGGCTGCTTGCGTGCTTAAAAACAGCAATACTTGGTGATACTTTGTGGCTCCCAAGTACTTTACACAGTATTAATTACATTATCATAGCTATTTTAACCCCTGAAATGAAGGCATTTATTTTCTCATTTGAGGTGTGGAGAACTGAGCCATGACTTATTTAAGCAACTGCCCAAATCTGACATAAATCCTTATAGCGGACTAGGGATTTATAATGAGATTGTCTTTCACCTCACTGATCTCATTGACTGTTCCAGGCTGTGTTTGCTGTCTTCCATATTTTCATGTGATTAATTTTCTTATCTTCCCCCTGGTCTTTTTCAAATACTTTTCTCTGGATTTCTGTATTTCTTTCAAAAGATGGAAAGTATTATTTGTAGAAGAGATTGAAGATATCTTTGTAAATTTTAAATGTCTTTCAATGCTCTGATAATAAAATTGGAGTGCTGGGCTTATAATTTCCATTTTTTTTGTTTTGTATTTAAACAAAAGTGAGATAGAAAATATCAGAAATAGATAACCATATAGCTTTGTTTGCTGTCTCTGATTTATTATTTTTAAGGTAGTATGACAAGCATCTGATTCAGCTATTTTTATTTCTTTTTCTATTTTTTCCCCTTATGTATTATTTTATTCCCCTTAGGAAGATATCACTTTGCTTTTCTGAGTGGAATATATATCCGATGAAGTTCAGTCTCTTTGTGATCTTTTTGTACTGAAGATTTTTTTTTTCTCTCTAGTAAGTATTTATGAAAAGCAGTTTGGTGAGGACATCCTTCTCCTCTTCTTCCTTTGGCCAGTTTAAAACTGATTTCTGAAAGTATTTATGCTATTCTGGTTTGATGACTCATTTATATTTGGATGCAATAGACAAACTGTCTTGTTGACTATGTTTAAGCTGGGGTTCCTTCAAGTTAATTCAAAGTCACGATGTACAGGAAGTGGATTAAACTATGGTTTGGTTTCTTTCTTTGTCTTCTCAGGTTCTTCAATTCTGGTTTTGATCTTCCCTTTTCTATGACAAGTACTGTGAAGTTTTTGTTTATTTTCTTGATTTTCTCTTTTAATGAAGTAGTGAAGAAGAGCTTCCCAGATTTCCTCGTGTTGATAATACCTAGAACAAATAGATACCTCATTAGGAATTGTAATCCAGTGGAGGACAAAAAAGCTGCAGAGCAATTCTGGATGCTGGTGCAAGTAAGGGAAGACAAGCAGTTTTTGCTGAAATGTGTCATCCATCTAGAAAAAATAGAGTAGGACAGTTCACTCACCAGGAACAACATGGCCACTTTGGTTTCAGTTAAAGTTATGTGAAGAAAGCATTGGAGAACGTTTGCTCTTTGCTTCTCTTCCCAGCTGACTTGTCCCAAGTTGCAGGAATAAGTTCTGCATTCATTACAGCTTTTGAATGATGAAACCCTCCTGCTATTCAGTTGGTGGGATGGTAGGCAGCTAGCCTACATAGTAGAAGGAGGAAGGGAAACCCTGGTGGGTTTCTGCCCTCTTTTTTCCCCCATTACCTCATTTGGAAAGACAAAGTTACATGTGTATTCAGAGAGTCATGAGTATGAACAAACTTTGTATAGACCCATGGAACAATAATTGTGATAAAGAGAAGCTTGTTTCCTTGAGGAAATAAAAGGAAGATGAAGGAAGACTTCAAGGAAGACTTTCAAGGGTGTAGAGCTAATTCTTTATCAGTGTGCAACACCAAGGTAAGAAAAAACGATAAAGGAGTAGCCCAGTTACTTCAGTGTCCAAAAGAACCAATCAAATCACATGGTGAGGCTGACAGACCACAGGGGTGTGTGTATCATCTGGTAGATAAATTTTGCCTGTCACTTTGGCTAAGAAATATTCTCTTTCCTTCTAATTTCACAAACCCCACACTCCTCCCCAGGATTCTTTAATTTTGGATTCCAATATTTATCTTGCCAGAAGATAACAATTTTCTCATTATTGTTTCTCACTTTAACACTCTTGCACCAGCCTGCGCATCTTCTGTAGGAGGAACACTTTCGTTTATTGCAGAGCATTTCCAGGACAAATGTGCTGGTGGGTGGATTCTGCAAAAGTGGTCCAGCGTCCTGCTATAAGAGGCATTATCTCTTTAGGAACAGAACATCTTAACATTATGTAGGGGTTTTGAACAATAAACCTTTGTTCAAATCAGACTGGTAAAGCCATGCAAAGAAAACATACTAAATTTACATTAAAATATATAAAGAAAAACAATCTTTTCTCTTCATAGTTAGCTTCGACAAAGTGCTTTGGGTAGTGGCTTTCACTAGAGTTCTTTTGTGCTGAAAGATGACATTGTATTTCTTGCTTAGAATCCTTTATTCTCCAAACTCTATTCTTCACCAGCTTACGCATGAGGTATTTTGTAACCTCAAGGGAATCCCTTGATAACTTAGGGACTTTCTCTGCTCTTTGAATATAAAAATGCTGTTTTTGGAATTTAGGTGCTCTGTTTGTCTTGATGGTTCCAGACATTCTGGCTATGAAACTAAAGGAGACCAGTGAAGAGAGTAGAACCTGTGCTCTTTGTTGTTGGCAGTGAAAAAAACAAACTGTCACAAACTGAGAAAATGTGAAGTTACATATATTTGCTCTAACTTGTAAATTGGTTTTGTTTCCTTTTATAGATAGCTTGTGTTATAGAATTTCTGGGGCAAAGGGCCTCTCTCATACACATTTTGATGCATGTGCTGTATTAAATTACTTTTTCTGTATGTAAACACTACATGATAGTAATAATTAGACTAGGCACATCTAAACTCCTAAAGTAAACAGTGAAATGCCTCTAGCAAAACAGCGAATATCCACACAGAGACCAATGACGGTGGTGTCCAAATCACTTAGTCTAGACCTTCTGCCTCCGTTTCACTTCCCACCTTGTCTTTGCTTAGGACTTTCTGATTTTCAGATATGTGGCTTTAAAGTATGTTAGCCCAACTGTCACAGGGAAAAGCTGCTCAGTTCACATAATTAAGCCAAATCAGGATTGAAGTGGTTTTATCGATTTACTAATGACATGCAATTAGCTGGCAATCAGTGACCTGTACCTTCAGGATCAATATGAAAACCATAACAGATAAACTGCAATGCCGTCTGCTTGCAAAGTGTTAATAATTAACACCTTTCTATAACTAATCCCAAGGAGTTTTCTTTCTCACAGAGACGAACACACACATCTATTTTGGGTGGTCCTGTGTGGAGCCAGGAGTTAGACTCAGTGTTCTTTGTGGTTCCCTTCCAACTTGGGATATTTTGTGATACACATACACAGACATGCACACACAACTGGAGGCATCCCCACCCCCCCAGCAAGGTGGATTACAGGCATACTTACCCTTTTGTGGACAGCAGGTTGCGTGGGTGAACCAGCTTTGTTTGTATCTGTGTTGCTGTCTGCAACCTGCTAATGCAAGGGCGCTGAAAAACACCCCTGGAATCTGCATGTGCACACCTGAGGTGTAGGTCCTACCTGTAGGTGTCATCCCAGATGTTGGTCCCACAACTGGAGTGCATGGGCATTGCATTCAGTGCCCAGCAGCCTGGCAGTGATGTCTGGCAGAGATCCCCAAGGTGTCTGTATGTGTTACTCTTTAATCTGGCTGATGTTCTCCCTATTCAGAGTGCTCAGCTTTGGGCAGACACTCTCCAGACAATTTTGGGTATTTGATTCATCCATGCTGTTGACCCTCATGCTCCTCCTGTCTTAGTAGCCACTGTTATCCAGACAATTTTGCCAAGAATGTGCTGTAAGAAAACTCTCCTGTTCAGCCTGCATGTCTAAAATTAATCTTTTTAATAACAGGTTTGTAAGAGATTAAAGGTTACCTTGCTTTTACAACTTGACTTTGTGTCTTCCGTGCTCTCAGAATATGAAATGTTATTGCAAATCACTTTTATATGTGCTCCAGCAACAGCCAATTTTCCAAGAAATCCTAACTTGTCAATTAAGATATTGTTTTAACAGTTGTATAATCTTTGCTTTTATGGACTAGATCACTAGCAGCCACTTACCAATGGAAGTTCTAATCACCCAATAGTTAAAATTTCAATTACAAAGCAATGAGCACTTTGAATTTTAGGGATCTATTTAAAAACCAAACCAACCAACCAACAAAACAACCACCTCTACCCCCACCCCCCAACTAATAAACAAAAATCCAACCAACAACAAGCAAATAAAGAAACAAACAAAACCACATGAGGTACAGACCCAACTGGCACTTTGGTACCAAATTCTGTTGAAAAATAGTGTACAATTTAAGAATATATCCTCCTTGTGACCATCGGTACCATGAGAAATTATAGGCAGTAGTTTTCAAGCCCCGATGGAAGCATCAAGGTAACAAAATCAAAATCAGTTTTGAGGAGAAAGCTAATGTACTCTGTGATGAATTCCAGTTTAGGACTGAAGAAGTTTCAGCTGTGATTTTAGACTTATTCTGAACATTTTAGGAGCATGGCTGTTTGTTCAAAAAGGGAGAGAACCTGTTGGTTACCAAATACTGGAAAGGATTTAGAGAAACGCTGGGATATATTTTTGCCAGGTAGTCCCTTTGCTGTACAGAACACATATTTTCTGATACTTACTCTCCTTCACTTCAGTTTAAAAAATCCTGTAACTCAGGTTTAGAGAAGCCTCAGTAATTAAGAGCTTCCAGGTGTTTCAAAGGCTATCAGAATTATTTTGTTGATTGCTATTTTGTAGAGATTAGCATTTTTTAATTAATTACTATCACTGTCTGAAATAATTTAATACAAATTCTTTTATTTTGTCTCCCATCTTCAGTCTGTCATCTGTGTCTGTCTGAGATGTTGTCTGGGTCTGTTTATGTTTATCCAGTTCCTTATGGGATTATTTTCTATTGTTTTCTTTTTTTTTTTTTTTTTTTTTTGAAGATGAGTTAAAGACTTTTATTATTATTTTTTTTTTTTAGTTTACAGGTTTACAGCTGGGATTTTATGTGGCATAAAACTCTGTAATAGCATCTGTGCATATCAACCCACCATATGGATGGGAGGGAAATAGCTTAATTTAGTGCATATGCGTGAAGTAAATGAAGACTTGACTATTGCTGGGCTACAAATCACTAAATACTATTGAGAATAGTAGATTGGGGAAGGGTTACAAGAAACCAAAGGGCAAGTATGATCTAAGTAGCATTATATTGTTTCTGCAAGATGTTTCTTCAGGGTTTATCCAAAACAGTGACTCAGCAAGCACATGTCTAGTCAGAGAATCATTAAAGGTTAAAGCTTGACCAGTATGAATGAAATGAGATTGACAGAAACTACAGCCCAGGGCTCAAACACTTACTTTTGTTCCAGTGAGACAAAGTATCAGCTTCACTGATTCAGCTAAGGGCACCAGTAGTCTGAAAGTGGTTTCACTGATAACATACAGCCAGAAGTCTAAATCTTGTGCAACTTCTTTTTAAAACTGCCCTTGACCATTATTGCTTTTAAAGTCCTTTCAGCTGTTACCACAATAGGTCAGCTTTGTGTCTAATATTGCTGACCTAAAAGACTTGTCTAAGGATAAGATGACTTTTACACAGATTTGTTTTGGAGAGACAGATACATGTAGTGTTAGAAGAAATACCTCCATCACCTCTGAGTTTTAACTAGTTTTACTTGTTAAAGTGCTAGAGGTGTTAAAAGAATTTTGTATTCATGGTTATTATATAGCTGTGAATAAAAACATGCATCACTGAAGAAGATAACTACTTCATACTGAGTTCAATTAACATCATTTGATGTGAAATTGTTAAGCCACTGCTGGTCTTTAGCAAAGATACAGCAAAAGTTGATGTCTAAGTAATCTGGTATCTCAAATAAGTAACAGGCTAGACAGTGCATGTGAGCAACCTGGCAGCTGATCTTGCTCAGGGCAGGGTAATGTGCAGGGAAGATGTTCATTTCTGTAGCTCACATTATGTCCAAATATTAGCCAAAAATGGCTTCCTGAGAAAAAGCCAATAAGGTTGTGTGAGATGGGAATGGCTACAGTTGTCTAGAAAAATTGCAAAGTACCATGTAGTTGAGGTCTGCTCATGGCATAAAATTCGTGTCTATCTCTCTTTTTTTTTTTTTTTTTTTTTTCACAGAACCTTCACTTGTGATATTAGTCTTACAAAGGGGACCAACAAAACTCAATCCTGTTGACTTTTGCATGCTAATTAGGTGAGTTGTTTTTTAAGGGTTTTGTTTAAAACCTACAAATATAGCTAAAATCACATTTAACAAACTTGTGATGAACTATGAATATTTGCTTTCAGATTCTGATTGTTTTATGTCTAGTATTAGCCACTGGGGAAAATACATAAATGGTTCATGGATGAGGGTGAGAACCCTTAGCCTTCTTCTTCCAAGCCAGCATCACACAACTGGATTAGAATCAGATACATCCTTTCCTCTCATCTCTATTCAATTTTGAATTGATTTCTGCACAGTGAAAAATGTGTTTTAAATTGCATGAGCTACATAAAGAATTTAAAGTGAATGTCAGGCTTCCAGCAAAAACACTTAAATAAGAGGCTGTGACTCTTTCTCTGGGTTGCATATATAAAGGACTAGGTCACATCTGTAGGCAACGTCAATAATAACAAGTTAATCAGAATGCTTAATTTCTGGGATATGTGGGATCCTTCTTAACATGCCCATTCCTCAAGTGCATTCTTTGTATGTAACAGTAAATGCAGTATTAAAAATGTGTAATACATGTTACCATGTAGCACAGTGTGGAGCTCATTTCCTAGAAGAGTATTATAATGCTGTAAATAATCTCTTATAACCCTAGCTCTGTGCTGATGTAGCTATACTACCTGCCATTCTGGAGTTACCTTGTTCAGCAGTGTCTATGGGAACTGTTTGGTTTGTTATATGAAATACCATTGTATTTGCAGGAGTATGTACCTGAACTGACAAGTACAGAAGTGCTGAAAGGCTTTTGGTCTGCTAAATTTATGAATTTTGGAATATTAGCTATAGGTAGTACAGAGTGGAAAAATCCCTTCCTGAATAAATCTTTGGAGTGCAAGTGAAAACCAAAACCTGATTGAAAACCTTTCAGAAGGAGAGTCTGCAGTGTTTCAATTAATGTTTCCATAAAACAAAACAAAACAAAACAAAACAAAAAGAGAATGAAATTAACCTCATATAATAAAAGCAACACTGTAATATATATATAATTTGAATTTGATGAACTCTAGTCATGATATTGTAATATGTAAAGTTGATGATAGTGAAAACATACAAGCTGCAAGCATACAAGCTAAGGTGAATAGGGTAAAAACTATGATGATTTTTCCTTTGAACAGGCTTTCAGGTTTTCCTCTGGCATTGGCAGGAAGTTTCTAAGTGTACTTAAATCATGTGATATATGGAAAGATTTTTTTTTAAGAAATCTTTGCTCATCCTTTTTCGCTCATCTTAGTCCTTTTTTTCCTGAGCTGCGTATTCTGTCACATAGCCTGAAATTTGTTAGTAATTTTCAAAAGAAAAAGAAAATTTCTTGGTGTTTCTGAAATGGATTGACAATGACAACTTGTTTTCTTCCAAGCACAATACAGTCATCATACAGATAAGTAATCTAGTTATTACTTCATTAGAAATGGACTTATGCTTCTACTTATTCAAGTCTTCAAAGCTATTTTAAGATTATACTAAAATCTGGATTATGCAAACATCCCAGACAAAAGACACAATGGAGGGGGTTAAATATTCAGACTTCTATTCATTAATTTGCTTTGCACTGTCCTACCTAGATGAAACAGATTTTTGCTCAAAAAACAAAAACAAAAACCTCTTAACAAAAAAAGCTGGTGCAGAAGTTCCTTTCAAAAATTAACCTTATTAGAAGGATTCAAAAAAAAAAAAAAAAAAAGAATAATTTAGTGAAAATTCAATTGAAGGTCAAAGATATATGTCTTTGGTCTTAATGCTCTTCACTGAAACTCTCATTCAAGTCAGTGAGTGTAAATGCAAATAGTGAATGTTCACATGAGAATTTTCTGGTTTTGGACACTAACCATTTGACTGCTACTGCTAATAGAGAAGTTTAGGGATGAATATATCTATATTCTTTTCCTGAGAGTCTAAACAAGTTTATGGTAGAAACTTAATACAGGATTGTACGCCTGAAGCTAAGGACAAAGTTAGAAAATTATTCAAGTTCAGTGAGCTAAAGTAATCCAGACATATAAATGTGAAAAGAGGCGTGATTCAGACAAGTTTGCTCTCAATGAAATGTGCTTCAGACAGCAGCCAGAGTTTTAAAAATTCAAAGCTGTGCATTACCAAATTGTTTGCTCCATAACAATTTACAGTTTTTAATGTATATAAGGTATGTATTATAAAAATTTACTTAGTACATTTAGCAACTACATGAACTTCTGAAAAATACACATATAAAACACAGGTGCAAATGCAGGTCTTTGCCCTCACCTACAACTCCCTTGTTTTCTCTCTTATAGTATCATTCTATCATGTTCAAACTTCTCATGCTGGGTAAGGAGAGCTAATGCATTGACAGCAACACTCCGGCTGAAAAAATGGTTGGCTTTAATCTTCTCCATTGCATAGCTGACTTTTTGATCTTGAAATGTAGGGTAGATATCTGGAAGATGGTTATATAGATGGTCAATTTATGTCCAAATGAGGAAGACTTTCACCATGAATTTCATAATGTGCATGTGAAATTCAGCTTTCACACCATCATTGTTGGTCATTGGCATTGCTACTGGTGATTCAGCATTGGAGGTTTTGCAGGGGTAGACATTGCTATGCAGGATGGTGTTCAGGAGTGACAAGGCTGGGAGGCCTTCCCAGAGCCTGAGGATGTGTATGGGCCATCAAGCCTAAACTGGCTCTGAGCAGCTGTCAAAGTGAGCTGCAGGAGCTGCATTGGCCTGGTTGCTTTGTAACTGCAGTTGAATTGACTGAGCTTCTCGTTGGTTGAATTTGTTGGGTGAATTGACTGAGCTTCTCGTTGGTTCACTTCTCTGACCCTATTTTTCATGTCTTTATATTTTCAGGCTACCAAAAAAGATCTTATCCTTTTGTTTTGTTTTGGTTTGGTTGTTTTTTCTTTCCCCTATATTAATAATAATGATGATGATGGCCTAACTCTCCTGTACACTTCTTTAAAAGCCTTAGTGTGAGGAGGCAGAAGAAAGAGAGACTAGCAGGATCATTTGTAAACCTTACATTTATGGCAGAAAATAAGTTGGAATGTAGACTCTGTAGTTAGGTTAAACCAGTGGGTGTAACAATTCTGATAATTTTGCTTGTTGCAAAATAAAATTATTTTGAGTTAAACCTTGATTCGCAGTAAATTGTAATCTGCATATTGTGGCACTGAGACATTTGAGTATGTTACAGCTTGCTCTTTTTCAGACATTTCACTGAGCCATGTAAAAGTTTCTTGAAAGTGGATATAGTTACCAAAAGTAACTGTTGCAAATCTTATGTATTTATAAAGGTATATTATGTATAAATGCATGTATACCTTTATAAATAGAAAGATACACATACTACATACAGTTCTTCATATGTATGGCAATAGAAGCTTGCTTTATGCTCTTCTTTTCTCCAAGCTAAGACTGTCACCAGTACAGAGGAAGGAGAAAGTGATATCACAGACTTTTTGCTAAGAATCCAAGGATAACTTTATTAAATTCGGTAGACCGTGTATACAAACAAAAAATCTTGAGTATCATGTTCTAATGTTTTAGATACCCATTACTAGCCTTATCCAGACACTACTGAGCTAGAAAGCATTCTTATGTACAGTACTTCTGTTATGAGTGTTATCCAGTCCCACTGTTTTGTAGGACACACCCAAGCATTGCCCTCTGAAATGTGAGCTGTTGCACATGGGAAGTTGTCAGTTATATGGTAACTACCATTTTTTCCAAATAAGATCTGAGAACCCTTCTGTTCCTAAAGCATACTCTCCTTCCAAATGCTGTCAAGATTTTGTCCTTGTCTAACTGTGCCTTAGGGGAAGTGCAACGTATGTTGTTGATACTATCCCCGTTGGAGCATGACAGCTACTGTTGCCTGTTCTCTTGGCTTTGATTTCTGAATCTTTTGGTTCAGTGATTTCTGAATTAAATAAGTCCAGATGCTGTGTTTCATTTATCCTGGGTGCATGAGTACACAAACAAATTAGTGTTTGTGTCACTAATCTATATGCATTGTAAGAATAATAGAAACATTTAAGATTGCAAAACAAAGGTAAAAACCTCTAAATGAGACAATATGGTTCTAAAAGTGAAAAGTGTAATAAAATATATATATCATTACTCTAGAATACATGTGCAAGTCCTAAAATCTGAAACTAAGTTAACAATTTAAGGCAATGCACAGCGGATCTCTACATTCACTGTCATTTCAAGTATTGCCACATGTATCTGCTAATTTTTCATTATTTTTTTTTTTTAATTAATCTGTTTCTAAATTTGCAGCATTTTAGGTAGCTTTCCTTAAAGCTAAATATATGCTGAATCTATTTTTTGCTCCCTTACACCAAAAAAGAAAGATGTAGAGGATGTGTATTTGAATAGTTCAGCACTTCTTTTCTTTTTTTTGAATGATGGCTCAAGTCCTTAGACTCTGTATTACTGTTAAATTTAGTCTCTTGGAAATGCTGCAGTCTGGTGAAATTGACACAAATATACTCTTAACAAAAAATTTATTGATTCACTTACCAGAATATACATTAATAAAAATAAGTCCTCACTGAAGCTTCAGAAGTATTTTGTGAAAGAGGGGCCACATTGTGAGAAAGACTTTAAAGCTAATTGGTATGATTGTAGTGATTTCAAAAGGCCGTTTCACAAAATCATTAAGGCTAGAAATTAATCTTTGAGCTATATTAGCTCAGAGACTTGCACTTTCTTCACACTTTGCAAGCACAACCAAACTGTGATTAAGTTCAAGGTGCCCTCCATGATGCTTCATCAGAAAAGTGAATTCATTTAAGAGTTTTGTTTCAGTAGTATGTAGCTATAGACAGAATAGTACCCTGTCATGACTGTCAGAGGAACTAGTTTCATGTTGGATGAATCCACAGGAGTCAGAAGATTTCTTAGTAACAGTAGGGTTTAAGGTCATTCAGCTGACTTTCTTATTGTGTGCTTATCCCTGACTTAAAACAGTTCTTCCTAAGCATGATTAAAATTAATATGCATGCCTTAATTATGGATTTAGATTTATTGCACTGTACCTAGGGCAAACACTTGTCCTTTGAATTCATGTTCCATGTTACTGGTTTTCATAACTCTTTCTTGTCCATCTCCTCGACACATTTTAAGACCTGGCTTCAGAACCATCATTTTAGTTGTCTCTAACCTGTGCTACCTATTACACATTTCCTTAGAGATGCTAAGGAGTTGATAATAGTGCCTGTTTGCTTGGCAACTGCAAGAGATATAGGCAGCCATGCTGACTAATTCTTCCTCGTGCTATCACCATTCTGGCAGGAAATTATCTAGACCTCCCCTTTGCTGGTAAACTAGAAATGTCTTTGAAATAAAGATAAGCAACTCTGTTAAAAAAAAGTAAAGACAGAAGCAGTAGTAGGAGTAGAGAGAGGTGTGACAGTCAGAATGTTGGGCTAGGAGAATAACCCTTCAGCTGCTGTAGATGAGGATGTCAATTTAGTTATTCTGGTAAATCTACACAGTTATTAAGATTGTCTATTTTGTTTTGATTTAGATGTGTTCAAAAAGCCTTTTTAGTCCTTAACCACTAACTGTTATTGTAGGAATACAATCCTACGCTCTGTTCCCACATGAGAATGTTCTCCCATCTGTAAGTAACCATCTGATGGTCTGGGGGAGGCTTAGGAACCAAGGGAACCACTTTGAGTCACCCAGTCTCTGTGTGAATACCACAGTGACGCAAAAATATGTTTCTTTTCCCCACTCATTCTGTGCTTTGTGATAGTTTTTAAGAAAAAAGAAAATAAGAATTAGAAAATAAGAATTTTCTAGTACTTTAGGAGAAGTATTTATTTGACCATTTGCAAGCATGCAGAACTACTAGTCACCACTGTTTTTGGTCTCCCATGATGCTATTGTTATCAAATATTGCCATTTTTCCAATGTCATTTTTTGTTTGTTTGTTTGTTTGTTTGTTTGTTTTTTCCCATATTTTTCATGACTGAAGATTCTTCCTTATGTCTATCCAAAATTCAGTAGGTTTCATAGTAAGACTTGGCAGTGTGGAAACGTGTTTAACAGGAAGTTCTAGACAGCAGAGAGCGTGAGTTGGTATTTTATTATCAGTTGGTATTTTATTATTAGAAGATACAAGATACAAGTCATTCAGTTTGCCACTCCTTAGAAGACTGTTTTACAGAACTAAGTTCCAGAAGTTAGATAAATGGGAAGAATCCAGCCCAAATAGGCTGAAATAACCAAAATATGCAACATAAGTCTCCCACCCTGACCACGTTCTGTTCCCTATTTATCCTCATTAATATAACCGCAAACAAATGTTCTGTGTGAGACATGTAGCCCTGGGTGATTGCAATTAATCATACACTCTGAGTTGACACTACTGTCAAGATAAGCACGCTATGAAACAATTTAGCCTCCTTTATATTTTTCTTTTTATATCTCTTTCAAATAATAATTGCAAAATATAATCAGGTAAGATTGACTGAACATAATACAGATTTACAGATGTAACTCTGTGTAGCCACTTAACATGGTGATCATCATGCTGGCTCAGGCATGCATCAGTGTTGAAGCAACTGTCTGACAGATAGTGATATAAAAAGGGCAGACTGATGGACAAGTTTGGAATAACCTTCTTGCCAAGAAACTTTCTTCATTATACAGTCAGTTAGCAGAAGGTTTGTCCTTGAGAACAAAACAGCTTGTGCCTTCTAAATCTTTACAGTACAATTTAAAGCTTTTGTCCGTCTTGCTAGTCTGCCATAAGGTGGATTGACTCATTGATTGTTTGGATATAGGTCACCCAATCAGTTCAGGTCTCTTTATAGGCCTATCATGGAATTGGGTTGCTGTGGGACAGACCTTATTCTATTCTACAAGGTTCAAAAGGGAGCTACATGACCTGAATAGCTGACAGTAGGTTTGGATGTGGGATTAGTATCCTAGAATACAAGTAGAATTCAAATATATCCTTGAATAATATCTTTAGCTGGAGATTCTTTCTTTGCTCTTTCATTTTTAAAGTATAACAGAAGGGAATTTCAGCAAGAACACCTCTTTTGTTCCCCTCCTTTTTTTTTTTTTTTTTTTTTTTTTTTTTTTTTAAAGCTGGGCACAGGTCTCTTAGATCATTCTTGATCAACGTGCCTGAAGGCTGTAATAAATTGTTCTCATCTGTAGTTCTGACATGAACTTTCTGACCCCAAACAATTTTTTTATCTTGCTTAAGACTTTCTCTGTAGTTACAGTTATGATTATTTATCCTTTTTTTTTTTTTTTCCTTTTCTTTTTTCTTTTTAAGTACTAAATGTTGATTAAAAAACAAACCAAATCTTAACAATCTGTCTTATAGTATTATCCTATTTACTTTTCATGGAGCTATATTAAAATTTTTGTTTTCAGAAAACATAGGACACAAATATACTATCTGCATGTTCATTTCACTGAATTCTAGATCTGAAAAATGTGGAGTTATGAAAGAGATGTGTTTTTCTATGTTTCAACATACAAGCAGCTTTCTTCTGGGAAAAACAAACAAACAAACAAAACACTATTTAAAATCTAGCCTAAAAATTGAATTATTCTTGGAGAAAATACTATTCACCTGTTCCTTTATTTTAGGTGCTTAGTTTCTAGATATTAAATTTTGGTTGCTTCTGTAAGTCTATAGTTGCTCTACACTGTGGTAGTAGAAACATTGGTTATGTAGAAAGACACTCATACTGCTGAGATGAATGTTAAATTTTGCTATCATTCCACATGACTCTGTAAATCTTTACTTGGAATTCTATAGGAGCTGTTGAAGTAGACCCAATATACCATATACACAGAATTACAATGAGCTATTAGTCATAATTTCATTTTTCTCTAGCTCTAATTAGTCATTTCATAGTAGTGGCATATTCATAATTACACAACCCAAGCAGGTTAGTAAAAATCTTCAAAAATCTGCAGCGGTGCTTTTGGTTTTGGATGTCCATTTTAATTTTTCATATGGTTCAATGTTTTGGAACCACTTAATATCCCTTAAATTTAATGTTGTCTCCTTGTATGTAAGCATTACAATGGTGTCTTAAATTACACAGTTGCATGCTTTTTTAATGGAACCTCTACCTCTTTCATGCTGTGGTTCAAAACCCTAGCAATCCGTGGAAAGACTCCCTAAGTGAACTGGAAGCTGCATGATGTTATGTGATGTTTCTTAGCATTTGAGAGCGTGCTTAGAAAATACAATTACTTTTGCCATGGATATCTTTATCTGAAAATAAGAACCTTTTCCATGCTCTTCAATATTTTATGATTGTTATAAAGATTACTGAGTGGAATACTGATTTTAATATCAAATTACTTTAGCTTCAAATATGAGTTCTGAAAAGTAAAAATGAAGTTTGCTTACATATGATATACCACAAGTAAAGGTAGTATTTTTTTCTGATGATAATTTGCTTCCAAACCAAAACATAATTACGTTTTCATTTCTGTATTGCTCAAATTTGTACTGTGTTCAAATTTCCATGTGTTTCAGCATGCAATGCTGTAAATTAAAAACAACTTTTTTCTTGTCTTGGGAGGGAAATATAGTCATTTGTTAGAGTAAAGACGATAAGGGGGAAAGATTCCTATTTCAGAGCACATAGATTTGTGTTTAGCTGGGACTGAGAGCCTTACAAATTGCTGCTGTGTAAGACTTCTAAAGGACATGGACAGTCCTAACATTTTCCATAGCAATACAATGGTGCAGCTTGACCCAGACCACGGCCAAACATGTTATGTATGGTATGTTGAATGGTTATTTCCAGGTATCCATCATTTGTTCTTTTCAAACTGCTCCTTCAGTCAGCAGTGATATACATGACAAACCTTGGCCAAGTGGGCAAAGATACTTCTAATGGTGTACTTGTAATATATAAGCAGGAGAGTGTCTGGCAATTAAATTTCTTCTCACTAAAGTTGTTACAGTGGCTAATAATTATAGATAAATTCCTTTTTTTTTTTTTTTTTTTTTTTTTGAGAATAGTCATAATGCATTCATTGAAATAATTAGGGTCAGTTTATAACACAGTTCCTGACATTAACCATTTCATTCTAACTGCTGCTGAGTTATGTTATTGAACAGTGAATTATCAATAAAATGCTTTTCATTCTTTTCATAAAGACATATTAATCACAGAATCTCAGAATGGTTAAGGTTGGAAGGGACCTCTGAAGGTCAGCTGACATAACCACACCTGCTCAAGCAGGGACTCAGAGAATGTTGCCCAGGTCTGTGTCCAGATGGCTTTTAAAGATCTCTGAAGAAGGAGACTTCACAACCTATCTGGGCAACCTATTCCAGTGCTCTGTCACCTACACAGGAAAGAAATGCTTCATGATGTTTAGACGAAACCTCCTGTATTCCAGTTTTTGTCCATTGCCTCTTTTCCTGTCACTAGGCACCACTGAAAAGAGTCATAGGACCATTTGGGGTGTAAAAACCTCCAATATTATCAAGTCCAACCATCTACATAACACTACAAGTTCAATGCTAAACCATGACCCTGAGCGCAGCGTCCACATGTCTCTTAAATACCTCTAGATATGTACTACATCACTTCCCTGGGCAGCTTGTTCCAACACCTAACCACCATGAATAAATTATTCCTGATATCCAATCTAAACCTTTCCTGGTACTACTTGAGGATGTGTTGCCTCATGTCCTATCACTAGTCAATTGAGAAAAGAGACTGACACCCTCCTCATTGCAACCTCATTTCAGGTAGTTGTAGGGAGTGATGAGCTCTCCCCTCAGCCTCTTTTCACCATACTAAATGGCCCTAGTTCCTTCAGCTGCTCCTCATGTCTTGTTTTCTAGACTCTTCATCAACTTTATCATTCTTCTCTGGACATGCTCAAGCAACTCAATGTCCTTCTTGTAGTGAGGGTCCCCAAACTGAACACAACACTGAAGGTGTGGTCTCACCAGTGCTGAGTACAGAGGGACAACTGCTTCCTTAGTTTTGCTGGCCACACAGTTTCTGATACACGCCAAAATGCCATCAGCCCTCTTGGCCACCTGGGCACACTGCTGACTCATGTTCAGTTGTCGACCAGCACCCCCAGTTCTGGGCAATTTTCCATCCATTTTTCCCCAAGCCTATTCTCTGTGTGAGGTTGTTACGACCCAAGTGCAGGACCTGGAACTGAGCTTTGTTGCATGCAACTGGACACAGCCCATAGATGTAGCTTATCAAGTTCCTTTTGCGAAGTTTTCCTACCCTCAAGCAGATCAACACACCCACCCAAATTGGTGTCATACACAAATTTACTAAGGGTTCACTCAATCCTCTCATAATTGATAAATATATTAAATATATTAAACTCCTCCTCTGGGGAGCAGCACTTGTGACTGATCACCAACTGGATTTAACTTCATTCGCAACAACCCTTTGAGCCTGGTCATGCAGTCAGCTTTTTACCCAGCAAATGGTACATCAATCCAAGCCATGAGCAGCCAGTTTCCTCAGGGGAATGCTGTAGGAAGCAGTATCTTGCTGAAGTCCAACTAAACAACACCCACAGCCTTTTGCTTGTCCGCTAAGTGGGTCAACTTCTCATAGAAGCAGATCAGTTTAGTCAGGCAGGACCTGCCTTTCATAGACCCATGTTGACTGGGTCTGATCTCCTGGTTGTCCTGTACAGTCAGGATTGCTGCTAAATTATTGAAAATGCCTTTAAGTTGTTTGAAAGTCCATCTTCTTTGCAACCTTCCTTCAGGTATTTATAGGCATTGATAAGATCATGTTTCATACTGGTATTCCTTTAAATGCATATTTTTTTTTCTTGAAATGTAGGTTCTCAAGATCCTGGTCTCTTAGGTTATCTCCTGCTATGGGATTATATGTGGACAATCAATTCAGGGATCTAATGATAATCTCACTTTTTTTTTTTTTTTCTGGGATTTGAAATTTAGGTCAAAAGTACTGACAGAATGACTAATGTCAATCTGAATTCACTTCAATGCAATATTTTATCTAGAATAGTTTGTAAGAGAGTTTTTAAGAGTACCACGATGGCTAATTGATTTCATTAAAAAAAAAAAAAAAAGGGAAGAAAAAAGAATCCCACAACCCTGTTATTAAGGGCTTTCATAATGAAAACTTATAACAAAAACCCCAGCACAACCTGGAATTATTCAAAGTGCAAAAACATAAGGAGGAAAGCTAAGTTACTAGTAGCCAAGACAATAATATTAAATTTTTTCTTTTTCTCTTTTTTTTTTTTTTTTTTTTCCAGACTGATGTTAGTAAGGCAGTAGTGATTTTAATTACATTCAGCATTGGATGGAGCCAGTATATGGACAGCCTCTGTCGTAAACTTGTGAAAACTGTGAGTAGACAGTTCTTTTCTGGTCTTTTGAAGTGTTTGGTTTGAAGTATTTGGGTTTATGCCCTCATACCCTCAAGAACGGGGAGAATGCTTGGAATTTTCTGATCATTCAGAAATTTTTCAGTTAAGTCTGAAACCTGAACAAATGGAATTGATGTGACAAAAACAGTTGCTTTCCTTCTTTGAACAGTCTTTACAAAAATGACAGATTTGTCCCTAGTGAAGTCACTCTTGTTTGAGAATTATGTGCTAATCTTTTTTGCAGAAGAAACATTCAGCACAGTATCTGAACAGAGGTAACTCAGATTCACTGAGCTGCCAAGCAGGGAAGCAAGTTCAGTAGTTCTCTTTATAATGGAAAATGAAAACTGTTTCTGAAGTGATGTGATTTAAATTCTGTTGAAAGCTTTTATGTCTTAATCAGTCTTACTCTCAGTCTTACTCTCTTGCTTTCACTCTGAATTTATTTTAATATTTAAAAAATAGATTTAGATGAGCATTAGAAGGCAAAGCGTATTTTATTTGCAACTATATTTAACTATGTGGATGATAAAGATCCTTGATGTATAGACTTGTTAGCTAAGATAAGTATTATAATGTGTGGACAATGGTATGTGGGGGTGGGGGGGGGAGGTATTTTGTCTCATGCTGGATGAGCTTCTGTCCTGGTTTTGGCTAGGACAGAGTTAATTGTCCTCCTAGTAGCTGGTAGGGTGCTATGTTTTGTATTAGGATGAGAAGAGTGCTGATAACATGCTGATGTTTTAATTGTTGCAGAGCAGTGCTTACACTAAGCCAAGGACTTTTCAGCTTCTCTCTCTGTCCTGCCAGTTGGCAGGCTGGGGGTGCAGCAGGAGCTGGGAGGGGACACACCCAGGACAGCTGACCCAAACCGGCAAAAGGGGTGTTCCATACCATCTGATGTCATGCTGAGCAATTAATATGGGGGGGCTGGCAGGGGTGGGGAGACTGGCTGCTCAGGGATAGGCTGGGTATCAGTCAGCAGGTTAGTGAGCAACTGGATTGTGCATCACTTGTTTTGTACACATTATTAGTAGTAGTACTATTAATATTTATTATTAATCGTACTACTCATTAGTACTTATTAGTATATGAGTAGTACTACATCATTATTATTATTATTTATTTGTCTTCTGTCCTAATAAACTGTCTTTATCTCAACCCACAAGCCTTTACATTTTTTCCAGTTCTCTCCCCCCATCCAACTTGGGGTGGAGGGTGAGTGAGTGGAGGAGTGTGGTGCTTAGTTGCTGGCTGGGTTAAGCCACAACAGCTTCTCATCTTGTTTAATTTGTATTTTTTAGTACTTTTTAACAGTTTTTACAGATGCGATCACTAGTTTTTCAAATTTAACAAACTTTATTGAAAATTAGTTATTTAGTTTTTATTCTTTCTTTTTGAAATGCTTTCATATATTTTAAACAAATTTATTTTAATTTTGGAGATATGTGGCTTAGCAATATAGTTAGGTAGGGATAAGGAATGTTACTGAAGGCAGCATTACCTTTTGAATAGGAAATGAATTTTACTGTCTGTCTATTGTAGGTTGGAATATGTGAAGTGAACAAACACCATCTTCCTACAATTTTAAATAGAAAATCATAGACCAGGAAATACTGAATTGTAAAACCCTTCATTCATTCTGAAGAAATGTAAACAAAAGTGATGTAGTGTCAGCAATGTTTGAAGTCTTAAAAGTATTTTAATGTTTGGCTTTTTTTTTTTTTTTTTTACTTCATCCCAGTAGCATGAAACAAAGTTAAAAATAGTTAAATAATTTTCCTGGATGGCCTAGAACTGCAGTTAACAACTATAATCCATTCTCAAACTGACAATTTATATAGATATATAAATATAATTAATGATGATCAACCGAGTATAATTTTAAAAAGCTGTAGGACAAAACACATAATGAAGTAGTGGGCTTCCTCTTCCTCCTGAACAATCGGATGTGTCCCATGAAAAAATTGTGTGGCAAATCCCTGGAAGTCTTCAAAAGACGTTTAGATGTAGAGCTTAGGGATATGGTTTAGTGGGGACTGTTAGTGTTAGGTTAGAGGTTAGACTCGATGATCTTGAGGTCTCTTCCAACCTAGAAATTCTGTGATTCTGTGAAATGAGGGAAATGATCGGTTTTGTGTTATGGGTAACCATAGTAGAGTACAATTTAATTTGTACAACTAGTTGATTCTAATTACATTTACTTGTCATGATAAGAGAATGTCTGAACCCTAGCTTGTGTTGCGTTCATGCAGTTAAATTTCTAAACCTGGACCTTGAACTCTGCTGTGTCTCCACATGCTGTGTGCAGAAATCCTCTTTATTCTTTCTATAACAAAACTTGAAAATTGCAGACATTTCTGTGGCAATTTTTATAGCCAATTGTTGTTGCAAATGACCAACTAGAGCTAGCTTTATACATATATAATTTTAATTAAAAAAAAAAATCTATCCATACTGCTGTTGAAAGGACCAAGGATAAGTTGCTCAGTGTTGGATATGTAAAAAAATGAAGATATAGATGTCACACTTCACACATACTGCAGATAATAAATTCAGAGCTGTGTGCAACTGTGTCTGATCTAAGCTGTGGCTATTGATAAATGTAAAGACTCATTGTAGGCAAGGTAACAGAAAGCACTTTGCTTCCCAAGCAGGCCAGCTGCTCACAAACAAGTGCTCCATAGGGAAAATAATTCAATTCATATAATCATCACTGGCTCAGGAGTAGAAATAAAAGAAGAGAACAAAGAAGTGATGAAAGTTAGAAATTGGAGGGATTGACAGGAGGTTGGGTGGCTTTGCTAACACCCACAAAACATTGATGGCACTTGTACATTAGTCTTTTGCTTTATTCATAATGTTATTAATTTTTAAAGAAGCATTAAGATATTTCATTTATAGCAGTGAAATGTGCTGTCATATTCACTCTGAATGTTTTCCATTGTTTTTTAGCTTTAACCTTGATCTGCATGTTCATCACATGTGTGTATGAATTTGGAAGTCATGAAGTTATTGTCTATGGTAGCTGAAAATGGCTCAACAGTTTGTGAAGCACCTTTGCTCATAATAAATGCTGTTTGTCTACGCTAGAATAGAAGTTTTAGGGAAGGTGTAGAAAGAGAAGGATAAAGGAGGAAAGTTGACATAAAAAGGCAAAACAGCCCAAGCAAAGGCTATTGAAGAGTCTGACAGCAGAATAAAATTGATGAAACCTTTGGGAGTTCCCACTGCACAAGGCTGCTACACATAGAGACAATCTTTCAGAATTTCATATGTTTTTATTCTGCTGCACAGAATTTAAATTTTACTTGAATATTTTAATATTGCATCCTTTGATTTTGATTTTTTTCCTTTTTTTTTTTCCCCCTTTTTTTTTTCTTCATACAAAATAAACACTAGGTCATGTTTCTCAGCAGAGTCATTAAGAAAACTACAAAGATTAACTCTGAATGAATGGTGTCATACTGCAGACAAAAGGTGTAATGATTGAATAACTCACATTCTTGATGATATATTACTTAGATATTGTTCTTAACTGGTATCAAAAAGGCTACTGGTGTTGTGATACTACCACCAGCAGCTTATGCTGCAAGTTTTGAATGCATTCTGTCAGCAACCTATATCCGTAGGTCTAGGGTAGGGTTGAAATCTGGGAGCTGGGAAGTGTTAACAAGGTAAGTCAACAGAAGTTTCTGCTTCTGTGTATGTTGTGAAGTCATCAGGAACGGGAAACCGTTGCTCTGCAATGAAACAAGATACCCATCATAACTTTCTGCACACCATCTTGCCTTTTGTTGAGTGACTTCTCTCAGTTTATGTTTGTTCTTCTCAGCATGGATAGCTGCTAGTCTAGAATAAAGAAATGTCAGTCCACTACTCTTGGAAGGCTGATGGCTCCTGAAATGAAATATAGAGATTGAAGAACCTGTAGTCCTAGAACATCTCCAGGTTCTTCTCAAGAATGAGTTAACAACAGTTAAAATTCACTAGGATAATGAGTAATTGCATAGCTGCTTATTTAATTTACTTTCATCCACTTCAGTTGGATACTTCTCCTACTCTTCTACTATTTTCTCCCCTCTAAGTGCTTATGATGAACTGGAAAATCATTTATGTTATTTCTTTTGAAAGTCTGTGCAACAGGAAGGTGAGAAAAAGTATTTCAGCTTACTTATACTCAAAGAGTTAAGATGAACTGGTGATTGGCAGAAGCAAGAACCAAGCCCAAGCAATTCAAACAATTCAGTATAGACCTTCCAAGGAGTTAGAAGAAAAAAGTGGAGACACAGATAAGATATGTTACTTCCAGGTCTTTACTGGATGCTTATCTTTTGTTTTACAGAAGTTAAGGTGAGGTGCTAAAGGGATAAAGATCCCCATTTACTTGATTGCCCATGCTGTAGGTGGAGATGGGAGTGGGCTATAAATTGACCTCCGAAGAATAGTGTCTAAAGTCTGAAGAAAGAAGCGGCTAAAGATTGCAAACATAATAATGGATGGCACTGCATTCAGAACTGTTGACCAGTTATATAGTGCCAATGGCTTTCTTTATTTTTATGCTTCAGGATATGTTCCTGAACAGTAAATAGATTTTCATTTTCCCAATTAACTAGCTATTTTGTAGTGATCGCATAATGGGGTGTGGGTACAAAAAACACTTTAACCCTATACATGTGTGTGTGCTACCCTTCCTCAACTTTCATGCATTTCAGCATCCCTTAAGATTCTGTTGAAAAAAAAAAATAAATAAATAATAAAAAAAGAATAAAAGAAAGTAACTCCAAAACAGATATTATCCAGAATGTTTTCCCAGAGGAACTATAATAGCTCCCTTATTCTGACCCACTGCAGCAATGGATGTAGCAAGAAGTTTTCTAATAGGAAGGAAATGCCTGGAACTTTAAATAAAAGGCCTGCTGAATAAGTGTAACATTTTAATAACATTTTACATTTGGTTTACTTACTGACAAACTGTACATAGGCGTAGGGAACAAAATTAATTAGAATAAAATGTTGCTTTCTTTCCAAATCATGATAAAATATGTTCATTTTTGGGGGAAAAAGAAAAAAAAGAAAAAAAATGATATAAGCCAAAATTCCTATTTTTCAACAACAACAAAAAGAATCATCTAAATTTGGAAAAGCTGTTGCATCTGTACTTTAGTTTGGCATGAGTAGTCTTATGCCAGAGCGGGAAAATTTTACATCCTTGTGGAGGTTTTACCTTGCTGCGCAGCTAAACCTCTCCACAGCAGCCAACAACTTCCCAGTCAATGCAGCAGTGTCACACCAAAGCTGTTCTAGTGACAAGTGCAGAGCACAACACTGTATGGGAAAGTAAATTCTATCTCAGCCAGACCCAGTAGAACCCTTCTACTTTCTAAGGGTATTTCAACACCCATCTTGCAATCTTATGTTTCACCATATACTCATATAAGATTGGCATTTTATTATGAAAATAATTTTGCTTAGTTGGTCTTGTTGGAGCTTTTCCATTTTGTATAAATAACTGCTTTTTATTTAGTTTCCCCTCTGAGTCAATATAATCACTATATTTTTTATATAATTATGACCTCTAAGCTCTGTCTCAAACCTCTTTAAAAGATAGCCATACCTCAAAGGGGCTGGGAGAAGCCACCCACTTGTGAGTTGTGCTGCCTGGTTATCTGCATTCAGCTGCCATTCAGAAGCTGACATTTTGAGGAATCTGAACTCTTACAGCCTCATGAATCAGACAGAGAAGTGATTGAGGTGGATAGGCTCATTTACACGGACTGCTTCTGCATTTAGCTGAGTTGAAACATCAGACCTAAGAGTTTCTGCTTTTTGGAATAAATAGGTTAGCTGGTTTGCAGCCAAGAATGGTGACCTTCTGTAGTACATGCATCTATGAAGTATTTCTGATGAAAACTAGGTATTAACCCTGAAATACTGTGTTTGGTGTTTGAATTATTTCTCATGTATTAGAAACAAGATCTCAGTTAAAGGGATTTATGTTCTATTTGGTAGTCTGCACTTGCTGTTACATTAAATAGCTAAAGCTAGGAATCTAATTCTTGCCTAAGTACTGAAAAGGTGACCTCTTTACTGGGCTGTCTAGTGCCTATGTCTCCCACTAAACTCAACAGAGAACTAATGTTCAATGCTTGAACTTGTTTCCATCTGCTTGATTCTTGGAAGATCTTTAGACACGTAACATCTCACAAACATAGCTTGAGCTAACTTGGTTGTCAGTATTGATGTGACTGTAGAACAAAACAACAACAAAATCTCTTATTTTTAGTTACTTTTAACATTATTGATTAAAGTATGGTGTGTTTTTTTCCAGAGGCTCAGCGAGTTCTAAAGCTGTTTTGCCAATTGCTCTGAAGGCAGATCTCTCCCTACATTCATCTCTCTATTTAGGACATCATAACCATGAGTTTGCTTTTCAGGATAAGCTGGATAGTTGGGTTTGTAGCTAAATGAGTACACATACACATTTTATAATATCTTGAAAATTTCTGTTTGTTTTTCTTCTCCTAGGTTGATCTTGTGCTTTGAATGGCAGTTTGATATTGACTTAAAATTCCATTAAAAATTGTTTTTGACATTTTTTTTCATATATATGTATATAGAGAGAGATTTAAAATTATTATTATTATGAAAGCTTCTTGAGTGTTCTCTCAATGCAAAATTTGTTTCAGATAACACTGAAACAAATTTGACCATTAAAGTATTTCATGAAAACCATTTGATATAGGGATGTGAATTTGGTAGGGACTAGTAATGATGAGAACTTAAGGAAGCAAGTTAAAAATGTAGTTTCATTTTTCTTACCTTATAAGAATGTAGTGTTTAAATAGTACCATTTATTAGCTGCTTCATATTTCTACCTGACCTTATTCTAACTGCTGAGTTGAATGTCGTTTACAGACTTGCATTTTGTTCAGGGATATCTATAATGATTAACATGAAATTAGGAGGAGTGTAATGAGCCTCTGCAGTCTGATCTAAACCAACACCAATTGTAAATCTACAATATTTTACACATATTCTCTGTGGGACATCATCAGAATGGCATACATTTCATATTGTCGATAGCTGTTCTTCTTAATATATGTGAGCAGTCAAATCAATATAATTGATTAGTTGATAGTTATAGTCTGTTGTGCATGATTTGGCGTGAATATTATCTGAGATAAATTTCAGAAATTCTAATTTCGAAGTATTTCTAATGAGAAAGAAGGGGACCAGGCTGGAATCTATGCACAGTTGTCTGTGCAGGTTTCAGTTGGCTTTTAGAGTTCCTAAGCATTTTCTTTGAAATTGTCTGGCAAAACCTAGCCACTAGGGTGCAGATGTGCAGCACAAACCATGATGGGGAATGCATGTAAACATCTCACCACTTCAAAAGGCATTGTTTTCTTTAAACGCTACTAACATTTTGACAGTATTTCAAATTCTGAAAATTTTTATTAGTGCTCAGAAATAAAAACCTTCAAGCTTTCTGTCTACACGTTAATATTTGAATAGGTTTCTTCTGTAAAATGTATTTGATAACATAGTTTACAGATGCATCTTATTAATGTAATAATAGCAAAAAGCTTTTAAAGCATCTGGACTTACAGCAAAGGCATAAAAGGTCAGGTGCACTGCATGTGACTTTGTAGTTAAAATTGTAGTGTTATTTTCCTTGAAGCGGGACTGTTTATAACAACATAACAAAGAGGATGCTGTTGCATCTTTATTGGTAAAAACAGGGCTCAGGATTTGTAAAATGGTCAGAAGTAAGAACTGGCAGTGAATCTTTCACCTACAGGCACAATTTTGCTCTGAATCACTGTTTCATAGTTACAACTTTTATTTTTGTTTTACTCATTAGCACTGAAACAAAAGGACTGTAACACTTTCTTTATTGTGTCATCTTTAAGATGGGGATATGTTTATTTCTTGGTAAAGAACCATTATTGCTGTTGCAGAAAATAAAATTAGACAGCCATTTTGTGCTTAGACAAACTCACAAACAGAGAGTAAACGCATTTTTGCCATTTGTAATTTTATTAGTGGTGGTAAACACTGTCATTGATGCCCGACAGTACTTTTTTTTTTTTCTCAGAAGAATAAAAAGAGGTCAATGTTTCTGGTACAAATGATGCAGTTGGCATGCACTGTGGATGCGAAATAATGTCTTGCCTGGAGATAAGAATACATATGTTCCTTGAGTACTAATCCTGTCCATCAGATTAATGTTCATTTTAGTGGTACACTATCCCAACTGTTCCATCTTTGTTTTCATCATGTACCACATCAGGTGCTATCTTAATACATTGCTATTCTTTTTCTTTCAAACTGTTTACATTTCTGAGGACCTCATTTGCTGCACTGTTTTGTTCAGCTCCAGCAGATGCACACTGAAGCTGTGTGCCTGCTCTTCAGTACACAGTCTGCCTTGGTTGGACCTCTAGGTGTCATTCAGTCCTGCATTTTGTCTTCACATGCTTTCTGTGATGTTTCCTGCCACCTTGTTTTGTTGTCTTTTTAATGACACAGAGTATTTGGAGCAGGAAAAATAAGAATTTTATAATTTCCAAACCCCAGACATACCCTAAAAAGACAAAACAATCCTTTACATATGTTTTACCTCTGATGTGTTTTAGTGTTGCTGACTGGGGAACACAGCTTTCTTAGTTTCCCTTCAGCACATTTGCAGTTTATTTGTTCCTTGACTTGTCTGCTTTGAGTGCATACTTTTTCATTTCCCTTTTTTGCCCTTTGAATATTTATCCAAAGTTTTTTCTCAGACATACAACCAGTGGTAATGGCTGTTCTTTTTTTTTATTTTCTCCACTTTCTCTCATTTTGGAGATTCTATACACTTCAAATCCTGCTGAAGAAGTTAGAGAAACCCCTTTTATATAGGTTGAATCTCAGTGTCTGTTTTTTATTCTGAGGTGTTCACACTTAAGTGATATTCATTGAGTACTATGGTCCTGACAATGTGTAACTCAGCTTATTTTTGCTGAAATCATAGTTATGTTGTATCTGTGAGGTAACAGCTTACTTGATTGTGCATATTTGGACTACTAGAAAGAAGTACCCAGCTGAAAATTTATTTTAAAATATCCAGGTATATAGCATAAGCATTGTATCTGCTGGCACCAAGAGAAAGATATTTTGGTATCCAGATAAGAGACATGCCTGTAAATGCCTATGTAATTACTCAGTAATGGAACTAATGGAGTGCTTAAGGGTTTAGGATGGAGTGCTGCATTTGCTGATGCTAGTGATGTCTGTAGAGACAACTTCAACATAAGAGTTTTCTTTTCTTACACGTTCTTTTTTTCTATTGTGTTACTGAAACATTTTTCTATTTCCATTCATGCTGGACACAGGCATGTAACTTATACCTGATAACCTTTTGGCAGAGGTTTGAATTTCCACTCACTTGAAGCTTTGATGGTCACTGAACATGAAAGGGTATTGTAACTCAGTGGCCCTCCATTTACCAATACAGCTTTCCATGAAAATCCTTG
This sequence comes from Anas acuta, assembly GCF_963932015.1. NCBI lineage: Eukaryota > Metazoa > Chordata > Aves > Anseriformes > Anatidae > Anas > Anas acuta. The sequence goes on from NC_088979.1 coordinate 100,401,698, forward strand.
GAATTCCTATATAAGAAGCCAATATGGAAAAGCTACACCTTTATTTCATCCTTTTCATAGTCTTGAATGGGTCTATAGGGAGGAGGATATTGACAAACTCAGCAACTGTATCAGCATATATTAGAAAGACTAAGTTCTACCTTTGTCAACAATTGTAAAATGAAGATAGCTAGTTTATTGTGATATTTAGATGTTAAACTTCCAATCTCTATCTGAAATTCCAACGAATTTTCAAACACCTCATGCCCATAAGTGAAAGAAAACTGGTTAAATATCAAATTTGTGATAAAGAACTGGTTTTATTTTTTTTATTTTTATTTTTATTTATTTTCCTTCACTGCACTGCAGATGTGTTTTGTTGTTGTTGTTGTAGTTGTTGTTTTGTTTAGTTTTGTTTTGTTTCAGAGTTATAAATTGAGATAAATTCAGTAAATGATTTGGCACTGCTCTTTGATGTATGCTTGCTTACTTGCCTTCTTATAGATTCCTTTTAATATCTCTGTCTCTATACATACAACTTCCCTCCACTTTTTTTATTTTAAGAAGTTGTATTGATGTTTGTTGCAAAATGCCTTGTGCAGTAAGATCTCTAGCAGGATATGTGACTTTCTGTTTGCTGAGGATATTTACATTTACACATTGTTGCTTCTTGAACCTAAATTCTTTTCATATCTTTATTTTCCTTTTATTTTCCTTTTTTTTTTTTTTTTTTTTTTTGTGTGCGTGTGTTGTTTCTTTCATGTATTTTTGTCTGATCATGTAAAAAGTTATATGTTACTTACGTTTATTTAATTTATTTTCTGAACTAAAGGTTCTCCCTCTTTTCTAGTATCTATCCCTCTGCAAACAGTGAAAAGCATCTATAGCATGCCTGATATGGGAAGGAAAATGGTTACTATATGTGAATAACAAATGTATATATAAAGCTTATTCTCAGTTGGTGTGGATTTTGGGTGAGTGACCTTAGAGTGTAATCAGTAGAAATATTACAGTCTAAATATTACAGTCATTTGTTGATGTGTCCACAGTGTCATGCCATGTTTCCTGGGCAGAGACTCTGGTGATTTTCACTTTTGCTTAAGCAGAACATAATGCAAGTTTTATGATTTCACTAAGATGCTGTGGTTAAGTTGTCTCTGTCATATATCAATAATATCAACAGAGGATTAAATCAAATTTTCTTTTATGCTACTTTATTTGTTTGTGGCTCTGCTACAGGAATTACCCTGCAGAAGTGATTTGAGTTGAATCTTATCTATCTTAAAAGCAAAAATCCAAGTCTTTAAATTCAACTTAAATTGATTTTCTGACCTTGTTTATCCTGATTTAGTTGTTCTGTTTTACTTGCACAAAAGAAGTAATAGGCTAATATTACAACAGCAAAGGTAAAAAGAAGCAGAAAGAGGGGGAGTTCTCACAGACTACCAAGTGAATAGATTGCACTAACACGTGATAGTGACAGAGACATGCCCCATTCCCAGCTTGCACACTTCTCCTCACATATCTTATCAAACCAGATTCTTTTCAAAGCCTGTGCTTTAGCAGTAGTAATTAATCTAATCTGAATAATGATATTTTGCATATTAATATGCTGTTTATTTATTTTTCCACCCACAAGACTGGATAGATCTTTGTGAGCTTACAGTGTTTAGTTCATGCTTCTCATGTGGCCGGTAAATGGGCCGTTAAGTCTTTCGAAAAGCCTCCACATCTGAATAGCAACAGTTTTTATATAGACCAAAAATGCTTGATAATTGAGAAATAGGAGGGAGAGGAGTGTTTCCAGATGCAGAGGGCTGGCTGTTAGTTTGTAATTATAGTCACCCCCTTTGGGGTTTTGAACCTGATGATATATGTAAAAGCAAAGCTTCAGGCTATACTGCTTTTCAGGCTTCCCTGACACGTATTTTTCCATGTCTCTTCTGTATCAGACTGACATTCCTGCTTCATGGTGCCCTGCCAAAGTACTATGCATGTCCATAAGTACCTTTGGGAATTTTAGTAGGCAGTCTTAGAATAATTGAAAAACATTTTTCAGTTATAAACATTTTCACAGTTATGATTTGGATATTAAAAATATGTTCCTGGATAGTCCTGTTTGTCTTCCAGCATTGTAGTCACTTATGTTTGTTCTTCTTTACCTTGCAACTTTTTGTTACATGCATGGGTCCCACATGCAACCACATATAACCCTGGTGGTCCCATTGCTGACATACTTTTGTAAAATTCTCACACATTTTGCCTGGCTACACTATCATAGTACATAATTACATAACCTTGTTTAGTGTGTCTATAATTGGACTTACGGCAAGCTAATATTAGCTATATAATGATAAATACATTTATAATTTATAGGTGTTGCTAACCTCTGCTTTGGTTATAGGGCCTTGTTTAGTCAAAATTCGAATATCTACAAAGACGGAGTTTTCATAACCTCTCTGGGCAACTTGTGCTACTCTTTGACCTGCCTTGTGGTGAGAAAGCTTATCCTGATATCTGTTCATTGCCTCTTGTCCTTTCTCTCCAAAAGACTGCTAAACGCTGAGATGAGTCTATCTCAATCCTCTTGTATTCATAACAAAATAAAAACTTTAAAGAAAAAAAAAAAAAGATTTGGTCAGTTTACAAAGAACAGGCTTCACCATTGAAATCACGCTGTGATATCTGCTGGGCTGTATGCTTATTCATCTGTTTAGAAACAGTCACAGAAAAAGCAAGCAGTTTCTGAATGATTTAATTATTCTGGGCAGAACACTGAAATCCAACACAGAGGAAATGCAGCAGGATACTAAGTGAGTGGGGAATAGGACACAGATTAAATCTAATGTCAGTAAACACAAAGTAATTCTTGTGGGCAAAACTACCCTAACCATATATTTGCTTTGAGATTCTCCAAATTAGCTAATAAAAATTAGCAAAATAAAATAAAATAAAATAAAATATTGCTTGATCTAGACTCATCCCAGCATTTAGCAGTCTTTTGGAGTGAAAGGACAAGAGGCAATGAGCAGGTATTTGGAAAAGCTTTCTCAGCATGAGGGAGATCAAACAGTAGCATAGGCTGCTCAGAGAGATTATGAAAACTCCATCCTTTAAGATATTTGAATTTTGAGAGAAGATAGGAGGGAAAGAATAGGGCACAAATATAAACAGCAAAACACCTCTCTTCAAGTCTATTCTGCACTTGTTTCTTTGATATTGCTAGCACTGACATTTAACCTTCCTATTGGGAAAAAAAGGGGACAGGGAAAGTAAAAAGGGTAGAATATAAATATAGAGAATTAATTCATACAATCATAGAACGATTAAAGTTGGAAAAGAGCTCCAAGATCATCTGGTCCAACCATCTCCCTACCACCAATATCATCCACTAAACAGTGTCCCTAAGCACCACTTCCAGCTTCTCCCTAACTCATTCTCCTTTTGTGTGTTTGATGATAACAACGTTCACACAAGCAGTTGAACGCTCAGTGATTCCTGTGGTACTGATAGCATAAGGAAACTCTTTTTCAGGAGCCAGACTCCATAGTCCTTCCAAGGCAGCAAGCATCTCTCAAAGAACATTGTCAGCTCTTCTCAGTAAGGAAAACAATAAAGAAGTTTTCTCCTTTGCTGGTCACTTTTAGTGATGAATACACACCTCCTGTTTAACCTAATACAACAATTTTATGTTGATTAGCAAATAGTATGAAATGCAACATAGAGTGCCTTCAGGATATTGACTAAACAGATTGAACAAGGCAATTTCAGTGTTTGAAGTAGTCTGTCAAAGTCAATCTGGTACAAATAAAATACAATTGCTTTTCTAGACCTTCTTTTCAACTTTTGTTCATCATAGCATTCTTTATATAAACCAAAAGTATCACATGATTCATGATAGTGGAAATGAGCAATGTAACTCAGAGATGGTTGCCCATTAGTAACCCAGTATATGATATGACAAGTTTTCCCATTAGTACATGGTATTCAGGAGTGACTAATTTTCTTTAGTGTAACAAGATGACACATTTTCCAGGTGCAATATCATGAATTACTTTGTTATGCAGGGACAGAAGGATACCAGAAGTTCGTATTATTACTTCAAAGCATAACTGCAGCAGAGGATATTGCGTATGCTTTATTTATTTATTAAGGCATTGCTTTCTAAAAAGTACAGTTCAGGCTTGATAGCATAGAAGAATGGTGCAATCAGGTAAGAAGATAGTTTTGTAGAAAAGAAACTATTCTTCAGAGCTTAAACCCAACTCCCTCAAAAACCAGCACTGATCACTCTAACTCCTCCTCAGCCCCTCCTCAAGAAAAGTAGTCAGCATTTTGTTCCATATAATGCAAATGAAATGACTTTGAAAAATCTTTCCTTTTTTATTCTTTTTTGATCAATACTGTCAATCAGAAAATGAAACATAACAAAATCACTTAAAAAACCTGTGGAGCTTAACCCTGATTCCACTTAACACTTATGCTTTATGGTATAAAACTGGTGTGATAGGGGGATTCTTGATACACATATTCACTGAAAAGTAGTACAAAAGCTATAGTTTTACGGCCATTTCCAACTTTTTTTTTTTTTTTTAACTAAACTTCTCCTATTCATAAGGGAAGGAAAAGTTGAAGATAGAACTCTAAAAGAGCTGTATGTGAGAGCTTAGCAAAATCTGAATTACTCCTTAAAATCAGTCATATTATTGAACTGCTGTTCAAACAGTAACATTTTGACAATTCGTGATTGCTATGATGGTCTTTAAAAAGTAAATATTTTACTATATTCCAATAAATATAGTGATACTCTGAAAAATTAAGAGCAAAAAATGTTAAAAAAAATAAATCATTTAAGTTAATTGACTTAAATTGTGAAGTTAATTATAAATATATTTTAATTTTCTCTCCTTTTATTAACTCTTCTGTAGTTCTAGGATAATTTATATAAACCTTGAAACTAACTATATATATTAACTGTTCATAGATTATTTGATACTGATGTTCAGAACATGCTTAAACTCTAAAACTCAGACAGAATGTTGTTGGAGAAAGAAGTGTTTGAAAACATGGTATTGGTAGTATAGTCTTTTACTAGCTGCAAAAACACACTGCATGAATAATGATCTTGGTTCTTTGGCTAACCTTTTCTCAGCTGTGGATCCATCTCAGGCAATCTTGGAATGTATAACATCTTCCTTAGACTTGCTTTTCTATGTGCTTTCACATCGAAGCTGTTTGCCTACACAGGAAATAACAGTAGTCCAAGATTGCATGAAGGAGGAAGAACCAACATGTATATGCATATACAAACATATAAAATATATAAGTATACATGTATATATGCACATTTTGTCTAGGAAGATTTAGCAAGCCAATAATGCTACAAAATTACTGCTATTTGTAAGGCATAACTAGCAGTGAGAATTTGTTTCGTTTTAATTTTTTTTTTAGTGTAATCTGGAGCTGATTTTTGTATATATTCTTGTTATCAATCAATGTTTTGCTGTAGCATTTTACTGTTTTCTTCTGTATGGTTGATAATGAAGAACTGATTAATAGCAGTGCCAGGCGAGAGGGTAGAAAATGCTTCTCAGAACTGGAGTAGTGAATTGGGCCTAGGGCAAAGGACTGTGACTTAGAATGACAAGGGGCTGAACAGATTGCTTTCTCTCAGTAGTTATCAATGAAAGCTACTGGCAAAAGATAGACCTTGTTCACATTGAGCTGTGGTACATCTCAAATATGTTAATCTATTGTTTCTGCAGATTACAACGTTAGCTCAAGGTGGAAAAGATTCACTAGAATCCAAAGCCTTGGTCTTTGCTCATTATCTTCCATATGATTCTAGAATTTGCAGATTATGGAGTGACAGATCTTCAGGGCTCGATTTCATCTCCTTTTTTTTTTTTTTTTTAATCCCAGAAAGCATTTCAACATAGGGAAAAATGTGGTGGTATATTTACACTTAGGGTTCTGTCATAATGTTACAAAAAGAGAAGGACAATATTATGTTGGGAAGGATTCATGATGCTTTAAAGTAGTAGTAGTAGTTTTAAAATAGTTTGTTATGTAATCCTTACCTTGCCTTGTCTTGCCTTCCTTTCTGTTCCTTCTCCCTTCCCTTCCCTTCCCTTCCCTTCCCTTCCCTTCCCTTCCCTTCCCTTCCCTTCCCTTCCCTTCCCTTCCCTTCCCTTCCCTTCCCTTCCCTTCCCTTCCCTTCCCTTCCCTTCCCTTCCCTTCCCTTCCCTTCCCTTCCCTTCCCTTCCCTTCCCTTCCCTTCCCTTCCCTTCCCTTCCCTTCCCTTCCCTTCCCTTCCCTTCCCTTCCCTTCCCTTCCCTTCCCTTCCCTTCCCTTCCCTTCCCTTCCCTTCCCTTCCCTTCCCTTCCCTTCCCTTTTTTCTTTTTCTCCAGGTAAGGTAAGGCTTTTTGTATTCTTTAAAAAAATCTTGATGAACGCTACATTTCAATTGGCCTATACATTAGTTTATGTATAGATTTTTAAAAGAGGATAAACTGAAATATTAATTAAAATGTTATGAAAAAGTGAGCGTATCAGTTAACATTTTTCTGTCATTTCAATGAGTTGAATTTTATAATTGTGTTTTTCTAAAATAGCTTATACATGTATTTTCCTTCATAATTACTTATAATAATAAACAGGCTTAATAATCTAATCAGCAAGAAAATTCAAATGGTAAACTGGTAAATCGCAAGAGTCTTATACCAGCTAAAAGAGGGGCTGGTTAACTGGGCTGTCCTGGTAAACATAGACACAGATCTATAATCAGTTCCTCTTAGAAGGCACAGTCATTTCGTGTCTGTGGTGTTTCTCCCTCATTTGATATGGAGATTGGAGAGCATACTGTGCCTTGGTTTGGAATGAAAACAGGTCACATAACATACATTGAAATCAGGAAATCTAGTTTCTTCAGTGATCTGATTACTATGCAGATATGAAACCTCAAAAACAATTTCAGCAACCCTTTCTTTCCCTGCAATCACTGTATTCCAATGGTGAAATCTAATTCATCACTAATGTTAGTGCTGAAAACAAAGCAGAATAAATAATACCCTCTTGGTCACTAGTAAGTTGAATTCTTCACATCTGCAGGAATTATAGATTTCTTTCCTAGTCAATGAATGTGATTGTCCATCTTTAATTTGCAAGGCTTAACTTCCACTGTGCCTTCAGGTATAAAAAATAACATTCCCACTTTGTTTTTTTTCCTCAGTAGTCTCATAACTTCCCTTTAAATGCTTTCATATTTATGTATTTTTAATGTAGGGTCTCAAAAGACAAATGAACTGAGAGCAGCCCTAACACCAAACAGATTTATTTAATCTTTATCACAAGTTAGAATAGACACAAATCTAATGATTATTTATGTGGCTTTATAGTTTAAAAAGTTGTTTGGATATGTTGATGATGACTAACCATTGTCATTAGAGTTCATAACAATCAGGAGACCAATTAACTGTTTGATCCTGTGCACAAAAGAATAATCAGTGTTAGCCAGCAGCTAACACTACTGTCTTTTCTTCAACAGTGGCCAGATGAGGATGCCTCTGAGGATATCTAAGAGTTCAGGACTGCAGTGTACAGCATATCCTCCTGTTTCAAGTGATTGGTTAATTAGTAAGTTCACTATTTTCTGAAGGACAGTTATATATTAAAATGGAAAAACATAACAAACAAAAAAACAGCTAGTCCCCACGGCTCCCCCCTCTCCCCCCCAAAAAAAAAGCAAACCCCAAACTCCAATAAAAAATCCAGCCTAAAAATATCTGTCTGTGCCTTTCCATTTATTGCATACAGGACATAATGTAAACAAGAATGTAAAGGAAAGCTAAACTTGCTCGCTCTCTCTCTCTCTCTTTTATTTTATTTATTTATTTTATTTATTTATTTATTTATTTATTTGAGGAAGCAGATTCCTACATGTTGGGTCTGAAAGGCATTACCATCTTGCAGAAAGTTATGCGACTTCATTAAAATAGCACCTGACATTAAATTAAAATGATTCTTTTTGTTGTTGTGGCTGTTCTATTGTCTTGAACGTGCATGTTTTGTTGTTGATGTTGTTGTTTTGTTTGTTTGTTTTGCTTACTAGCGCATTGTGTTTCCCTCTTCTCCTATATTTATGAGAAATCATCTGGACTATATATTCAGTCCCAACACATGTGACTTTACAATCTGCTTCCAACTTCACTACTGAGATTTACTAGTAGATTTTAGTAGAAAAGCAAGTCTACATAACAAACGAACACAAAATTATTTAACTGGATACAGAACTATTTAGCTCACATCTAATCTGTTTTCCTTTAAAATTCAACCATATTCCTAATGATGTCAATTTCTGAATAAGATAACAGGTAAAATGTAAACTGGAAAACTAGTATTTTTTTGTCTTGTTTTGTTTTGTTTTTTTTTCCCATCTAAATTTACATTGCAATGAACTTAAAAAGAATTCAGAATATTGACTTGTAGCAGCTTTTATGGAAACAGAAAAATGGTCTGTAGGCAAAAAAATTATGAAACTAAAAAGCCTTTGCAAAGCAAAGCATCCATATCCCCAAGATGGGAGTGTTATATATATATATATTTATTTTTTTTTTCACAGAATGTGTTCTGTTAAAAACAACAACAAATCACAGATCTACTAGTTTTAATATCAAATAATATGAAATACATACATCTTTTAAAAAAGCCATGAGTTTGTGTACAATTTATGAGAATGCTTACGTACCATTTTTGTCCGTCTGCTCTGAATACCTTTAAACAGAATCTGAATATGAAATGGAAAGTACTAATTTTCTGTATATTTAGACCTGGTATGTTAAATGTTTTGAATATTTAAAATATGTGTAAAAATTAAGATGCATTTAAATCCTAAGGTTCAGTCATCTAGATGCAGTTCATACTGGTCACATTCTATGTTTCTTAATTAGACAAAATGGGGAATTCTTAGGTAAGACCTGAGAAATAGATTGCAGTCTGTATCTCTTATTTTTGACATGAAGCCTGTTTAAATTGCAAGTGTGAGTTGATACATCAACCCTTTGCTTTTTTAAGCAAAAGATTGGACAGCTGCAAAAACTCACACTGAACCAGACATGGCTGTCTTCCACAAATCTGCTGCTCCCTGTGAGACCGATGCCACCAATTTCAGGCTGACTTGTACTGTGGTGAGCAATTTCATCTTTGAAACGGTGACTTCCAAGTCAACTACTCTTCTCTAAGCAACTCTGCAGGTGCTGAGAGCAGCAGCAAGGCCAGGAACCTGGGTTTGCCTTTTTGTGAGATAGATTCTTGTGGCTCTCCTGAGTTCAGAACTCTGCAGGAACTGCTGCCTCACCAGAAAGATAAGTCTAATATGCCTTTTTCTTGCAAATCAGTATCTCCCATTATATAATGAGAGAAAGCCATGAGACAGAAAATATCTTCTTTTTGAAGTGCTGAAAGTGTTGGCTGTTGCTCTCCTGATGACTTGTGAACTTGGTGGGGGGTTGGCGGAGTCATGTCTTACACAGGAGCAGGGCTGCAAGCTGTTGCTGAGGATGATATCCATTCAGGAATGGAGTAGGAGCACTGATCTTTCCATGTGTGAAATGCCAAGTTACTGCTTATTAGTTGATAATTCTCTGTATTTATCTTGTGCAAGGTACTGAATTCCCAGGGCAATTTGGCACTATATCCATATTTTTAATTTTTTTTTTTATCTCAAGTTCAGAGCAATATATTTGAATTTCCAACTATTTTGTCAATAGGAATGTCATTAATAGAGCTACAGAAACTGTCAACAACAAGAAATATCAAAAATAGGTGTGTGGTAAAAATGTGTAGAAAAGGCCTCACCAGACCAAAATTACCATTGGCAAAATAAGAAAGAAATGGTATCAGAGGAAATGATGTCCATCTCTGCTAAAAGCTCCTTGCTGGAATATAACAGGTGCTCATGGGGCAAGAATGCTGACAAATTCTTTAGTGAATCCAGCTCTCCCCAGACTAACACTGGTGTAAAAGTCTACACAGGTTCATTCTTATAAAATGAAAGGGAACTATGGGAAAGAACTTTATCAGCTGAAGTATTTTTTTAACTCTGTGCTATGTCTATTCCTGTTACCCATGATAAAACAGTGGCACTTACAGCTATGAACAAGTAATTCTTTTACCAAACCTCAAATTTCTGGGTATTTTGCTATCATGGAGAACAATTCTCAAAACCAACATAATGTCTTGTTTTATGTTTTGTCAGCAGTCTTGACATCATCCAATAGTTGTGAATTGCTACTTAATTGTCTTACAGAGAATGCTTTGTTTTCATCCAGTTTTGATAGTGAGCAGCATTACTGCTTTCCGAGACTCTACAGTAAGATTTATACAATTCTTTATATTTTTATAAATATCTGGTCACACAGGAGTTGTATTCTGTGCCATTATGTATGGACAGTTTCCTTTTAAACAAAACGAAACAAAACAAACAAACAAAAGAAAAAGCAAAGAAAAAGCAATCAGAAAAACAGCAGCAACCATAACCACAACAAAATGGTTACCAGTTCAAGGAAAATGTTACTTGAACTTTCTTACTTGCCATGTGAAAATAATTGGCATAAGTTTCTGAGTTGTGTCTAAGAAAGGTAGTCAAGTGACTCAGGAGGAAAAGAAAGATACTGTCTGAGCATGCAGATTTGGGGGGTAGGAAAGTCAAAGCCCATCTAGACCTGGATCTGAATGGCAACAGAAAAGGATTCCACAAGTACATCAGCAGCAAAAAGAAGACCATGGCTGAAAGGGGCAGTGGACCTGGTGATGAAGGACGTGGAAGGAGATGAGGTACTCAATGTCTTCTTTATCTCAGTCTTTAGAGGTAAGATTTGCTTGTAGGAATCCCAGGCCCCTGAGACCTGTGGGAGCAGGGAGCCTGGAAAGAAATAAACCCATGCAGCAGTACAGGCTGGGTACTGAATGGTTGGAAGGCAGCTTTGTGGAGGAAGCTCTGGGAGTCTTGGTGGACGTGCTCTTGACAATGAGCTATCAGTGCAGAGGGCAAGCAATGTCCTGGACTGTATTAGGAAGAATGTTACTAGCAGATCAAGATCCTTCTCTTGATGAGGCACATCTGTAATGCTGGATGCAAAGCTGGGTTTCCTAGCACAAAAGAGAGAGAACATACTGGAGTGAAGCCAGTGAAAGGCCACAAACATGATTAAAGGCTTGGAACATCTCATATGAGGAGACAGAGCTGGAACTGTTCATCCTGAAGCAGGGAATGCTCAAGAAGATCTTATCAAAGTTTATAGATACCTGGTTGGGGGAGTAAAGTAAAATGAGACAGACTTTTCTCAGTGCCACCCAAAGACAGGAGAAGAGGACAATGAACACAAATTGAAATGCAGGAAAAAACATTTAAACATGAGAAAAACAAAACAAAACAAAGATTGTGAACACAGTGGTACACATTGCTAAACAAAGTTGTGAAGTCTGGATCCTTGGAGATATCCAAAATCTGACTGGAGGTGATCCTGAGAAACCTGATCTAGCTGACCCAGCTTTAAGCAGAGGGTATTTTTTGTGCTCAATTGAATGCTTTGTTTTTAGTCTTTTCCCCTTGCAATTGCATCCCTATTGTGAGAAGGAGTGATATTTTGGGGACGGTGAAGTAACAGAGCAATAAAATCAAACAAATCACACTGTCTGTTAACATAATGAGTTATAATTTGTGTCTTAGGAACAAAACCACTTTCAATTGTCCCTCCAATGTCCGGTTTGTAGACACTAATTTTCAGTGGTGTGAAATATTTATGACACCTTGTTTAGAGCTTTTAGACTTTATTACATCAGATCCCCATAATGTTTCACAAATGAGTGTGTTTTCTTTTATAAACTTTTTAAAAGGTCTTCTCATCTGGAAATACACTTGATGATAACCTTTTCAGGCTAAATTAAGATGAGTTCATTTTGATAATTTTTTATTTCACTGGTAATGTGCTGTTTAGTCACCAGATAATGGGGCTTTTCATAGATGATGAGAACTCATTATCCCAATCTTCTAATAGAAATGCATCTTATCACAGGTGCATGACTGCTATTCTTGATTTCATTTGAGATCATGTCTGACAAAATACATAAAATATGGTGTCTTCGTTGTCCGTAGGGCAGCTTGCTAATAGACAATGTCCAAATCATTCACTGTGAAGTCCAGATGTGTCCTGTTTGCCCTCTACTGAGAGCAGAACTTTTTATAGTCTGAAATACAAGTTAAAAGTGTATCTATTAATAACAATGAAGAAGTCAGACCTCGTTTATCCCTTACTCATCTGTGTGCACCTGCAGGACTGGAAGAAGACATTTTGTTGGAGGTTTATCTCTAATTTTTGTTATTCTCAATTACCTAGGGCTTTCAACACTTTGTACCTCTTACTCTGTTTGGAAATTCAAGATGGGAACATTTGTCTTAAATTTTGATTTGATGATGGAAGGACTTGAAGCAATTCTAATTTCTGAAAAGGTTTTCATGTAGCATGTGAATATAGCTGAAAAAAAATCTGTCTTCATAAAGCATACAGCAGATAGATCTGTTCTTCTTGCAAAAGCAGTTGTTTTGGCCAAGAAAACAGAATTCCTCTAGAATAGAGGTCAGACTGAGATTAGTAGATTTTAGGAGGGTGCAAGAGACTTAGGTATGCACTACCCTACTGGTATTGCATAATATGCAACCTGTGGCTTTGTGAACCTTCAAGTTCCTGCAGAAGTTTTTATATTTCCAAGATGATGATACTGTAGGAAGTGCTGTGGAGATCAGGAAAAAAAAAATTGTAATTATATCTACTGCAAGGAGTGCAGGTTGTGGTTTCTACAGTTTTATTTTTTCTTGATGTTTTCAAAAAGAGCAGGAAAACAATTTTTTGAGAGAGTCTTCCTCTGTAATAGTTTTTTTAGAATTTCACCAGTCTGAATTTCAAACAAATCTTCCTTTGCAAAGAATGGCAGGCAAATTTTTGTCTCTATTTTCAGTGCCATTAGCTTCTATTTGCTTCAACTCACTCGACCTACTGAGTTAGGGTTGTTAGGTTTACATGCTTTGTCAATCAGAAAAAATGTTGCTGTGGCTCAATGTTTAAAATCAAGCTCCTTGTTTTTGACATGTTTGATATAGATCAATAAACAGAGATCTATGAAGAACAAACAAAAGGTTTGAGGGAGGCATGAGATTTAAAATATATCAATGGAGTATACATGCATTTAATTATGAAGTTTATCAACACTATTAAAGTCAGAAAATTGCTTAGTCTAGAGTTGTAACTGGTCTTTTTAAAAAGATTACTTTCTGTTTTTTTCTTTGCCACTATTTCTCAGTTTTATTCAGTTTTGGAGGTACTGGGGAGAAGGGGACATTCTTTTAATTTGTCCAAGGTAGACTCACTTCACACTTTATTCTCAGTGGGTCTAGATAATTTATGTTGATGTCCACTGCTTTCTAAGCACTCTGACATGATAGGTATGTAATAGGGATGGACTATTTGTAATATTTTTCAGGTATTTGTCTATAAATATTCTTACGCTATCCCTTTAATTTTACAGAAAATATTAAAAGATAAATGTTCTTACAGAAAGAAATAACTGTATTATAAACCAAATCACAAGGAAATGGCATCTGTTGCTGCACTGTGCCAATAACATTGAAATCAGTTTCAATGATCTAGTTGGTGATCTAATTGCTGCTGCTTTAAGCTGGGCCTGCTCTGAGAAAGAGTTTGGATCAGATGACTCTAGAAGTCTCTTCAACCTTACAAAATACAGGATACCAGGCAAGACTCAGGTATAAGATCCTGAATTTGTTCTTAAGCATCTTCTCATTTGCCCTGTGTGTCTTTCACCAGTAGAACAGCCAAATTCATATTTGTAGCTTTACTTTCCTGTTGTTCTCCTGAACTCTGTCTAGGCCAGGTCTTAGACAGGAACTTACACTTCCAAATACTGTTTACTGCTTTTTCTATAAAAATAAAGAAGCCATTTGCAGGTTAGATTTAGTATCAGCTTTCATACCTGTCATCTACTTCATGTTTTATCTCCAGCCAACATACTCTTTTATGCTACGTTGTGGGAAGGATCTGCTTTCTGGGCTACTCTTGGCACCAGGAGGCCATTTGATCACTCATGGTCCTGAACTGAACTAGTTGATGGCTTCTTCTTGTGCATGCAAGTACGGCTAAAGAACAGGATTTCACAAATCATATGTGCTAACAAGCATTTAATGTAATTTCTTCCATGGGCAGGAATCCATTTACTTTCATTCAACTCCATTTTTACTCTCTAAGGAGCTCTGGTCTCCTTCGAGATTTAAGCTTTTTCACATTTCTGCAATCTTAGTAAGTTTTTTATCCTCTTTTTGGAATACAAATCTGAAGTGTTGATTTGGAGCTAATGGAAAGAATTACTGCCTTTTTTTTTTTTTTTTTTCCCTACATATAGTATAGTTTAATCCATTGAGACTTTAAAGTGTTTCTAATAAATTTGGAAGACATCAATAGCTTCCTACTAAAACTACAATATTCTTTACTAGCAAGCTGTGACTTAGTAAAGAAAACTTAGAGTTAATGAAGCATGAAGGAGTCAGTTATTTGGTTAAGCAAAATTAGTGCTCACTTAATGTAAGCCCAGAAAAAAATCTAAATGCATGTCTCTGTAATTTAAGTGGTATTTCACTTCTATAGATATCCTTGTTGTTGTTGTTGTTTTTTTGTTTTGTTTTTGTTTTTCTGGAATATGTAACAGGTATAAGTTCCCAGAAAATTCTAAGCAGAGAGGAATTTCTAATGTAATTTAAAGGCGTTGCATGGGGTATAAAATATAAGTATCTGTGTAAGGGTTCACAGCTCTGTAAGAGGAACTTTATTGTGTAATATATAACATGTATTATGTCATGCTTGATACTATAAATCACCCATAAATTCCTATGAGCACCTGTATTTGCCTTCCACAGTACCACCCGCATGTCATAAAGCTAGAGTAATATTCATCTGACACTTTAGGTTAACTAGAATGTGTGTTTCCAGGAGACAAAGAGACTGAAGAAGCTCAACAGTTTTAGGAAAACACATTTTGTACGTTGCTATTGGCATCATGCTCACTTTTATATCAACAGATACGTGCAGAATTTTCCCCTATAATTATAAACCTACCTTCTAATTATAATCTTCTTTCAATTCAGGAAGTGACAATGCTTTAAAATAAAATATGAAAAAGCCCAACTTTGAAGTCTGTAATTGTGTCTCATCTTCTATTTTATCTAAAAATATATCTGATCTTCATAAATCATTCTATTTATAATAGAATGATTTATATATATATATATTTAATATATAAAAGTGTCTTACAGTCAGCCAAATTCTATCATGTTTCTTAGTTGTAGCTTGCTAGGTAATAGTTAAATTCAAGAATTTTTGTTCTCTGTATATACTTAAAGATGAAAACATTTTAATGATTTCATGATATCATTATTTTAACTACTTTATTAAAAATTAACCTCAATATCATTAATCTAAATTTTGTTATTCTCAAATTCTGAAACAATTCAAAATGAAAGGGAAATATAGCCTTTTTTTTTTTTTATCATCATTCAAATGTTCCTAGCTATCTTTCTGTTCGATACTTGACACACTATCTTTCCTACTATCTGTTTTTCAGGTCTCCCAGAGAGGCTATGAAGTCACCATCCTTGGAGATATTCAAAAGCCATGTAGATACGGTCCTGCACAACCTTCTTTAGGTGGCCCTGCTCTAATGGAGTGTTGGACCAGATGGCCTCCACATGTCTCTTCCAGCCTCAACCATTCTCTGATCTCTGATTCCATTAGTGTACTAGTAGTTTACCATTGCAGTGTTTGAAGCAGTAAGGACAGCTTTATATCTTCTTGGACCCTTCCAAACATTCTATTTATTCAGCATGTAATAAACCTTCTGTAGCTTCTAACCCACCTGTAGCTTCTATTTTTATCATCTTTTCCTCTTAGTTTTTCTCTGCTTTAACATCAATTTGCTGTAAACATTTCCTGGAAGTGACAGTAATATTCTGCTGAGCTGCTTATTACATTTTTGCTCATCTTCCTTCTGTGGCACTGTGACACTTAAGGTTGATATGTTTTTTGTATTGAATGCATTATTGCAGGTCCATGGTTATTCTTTTCAGATTCTTCAGTCAGATTTTGCTTTTGCCATGCAGCTTCCTTTTTTTTACTAGCTTCAATTGTTTCCCGTTTGGTGGAAAGTCATAGGTAATTTGGGGCTTTTCTGTGAGTATTTATGTTTAACTTTAGGCTTTCTTCTATTCAGTGCTCTTTCCATCTTTTTTAGATTATCCCCTTCATTTTTTATCCTAAGTCCTGCTTAATCTTCTCATGCAAAGGTTAGTTATCTGGTTGCTTAAAAACTTTTTGAATTATTTGGTAGCTAGATAGTTTTTTGGTTTGTTTGGTTTGGTTTTTTTTTTTTTTTTTTTTTTTAATCTTTTGGACTCCACTTTCAGCTTGTTTGACTTTATTGCTTATATTCCTCCTCTATTTCTTGATTTTGCAATGAGGTGTTTCATGTCCTTGACATCATGATTATGACATAAATCCTTTCTGTTGAAAGAATGCAAAGGCTGCTGTAAGAAAATGAGGGACCAAGCCAAGTCATCATTCCCCTAACAGTGACAACTCTTAAATGTTTTGATAAAGAGTAGGTAGAATGATCTTTTCTCTAGTATTGCAATTCAGCAATCAAAAGTCCAGGAGTAAATGACCAGGTGATCCAATTGTCACATATATAATAGCTACTGGTGGACTTAAAATCACCTAAATCTTCTCTGAACATATATATTCCTTTGACCTCCATTAAATCTGTTGCTAATATTTTCTATGGTTGAATTACACACTGAGTAAGAAGGTCCTTTGTGTTAAAATGATGCCAGGCAATGTCTGTCTCTGAGAACTAATCACTCCCTCCCTATTCACTTATTCATCTTACTCATCATGCACATTGTAGGTGGCACTACCCTTGAACTATTTATTCCTGAATTTTCTGGATTTCCTGAATTGATCTTGGACTTGTCTTGTTACTTTGCCTTGGCATAAAGTTTGCTGTATGTTGCCTTTGCAGACACCACTCTGCTCTGATCACTTACCATTGGTGCTGTGGCACTGTGCCCTGTCAGTAGGGATATTGTCTAGTCTCATGGTTGTCCTTGGCTCTGAGATTGCTTTCCCTTAGGGAACACACTGCTTTTGCTGTTCTCTGACAGTACATGTAATTAAATCATTTGCATTATATAATGCAGTATTATGGTGTGCATTATTTTGTATTTATTGATATTTCTTTCTAATCTTCAAGTCATTTGAGAGGACCACTCTTTCCAATCAAGAGGAGATGATTCACTCATTCTAATGACAACAAAGAGGCTGCCTCCTGTGAATCATCAGTTTTCAACTGCTCTTTTGGAATAAGCTGTCAGTGAGCATACCAGAGGATCTGAATTTCTACATGAAAAAGGCAACACTTTCAGGATAAAGCAAGTCCTCAGAATCAATCCTTTTTCTTAAATGTTGGGAGGGCTGAGCTATCAGGTTGTAAATTAATGTTAGTGTGGTCAGCTTTGTTTTCTCATCAAACCTTAGCATTAGCCATTAAGAATAAATAAATAAATAAATAAATAAATAAATAAATAAATAAATAAATAATGTGGCTTTCTGGGTTGGAACAGGAGAAAGGAAGTCATATCTGACAGATATTATTTTCTTAATTTAACTTGAATTTGAAAATGTATATTAAGTACTGCAGCAATGGCAGCAAGAGATAAGACCTAAAGTGAAAGAAAACAGGAGGAAATATATCATGTATCCCTATGAAGCTCTCAGGAACAAAGGGCAAGGAACAGTGATGATGTTAGCTAAGAAGCTAGGGAAAATGATGTATGGCATAAAAATGAGTAAATTCTTCAAAGGGGTATGAGACTTTCCTTAAAGTCCTTATGCCTTAAAGGATGTAGCTCTGTCAGAATTCCAAGTGTTTTTTGTTTGTTTGTTTTTTTGTTTGTTTGTGTTTTTAATCCCCCAAATAAAGGGAACTTTCTTTTTCAAGCACCTGAACAAACAGAAAAGTCAGCTTTGATTTTTGATTGTAGCTCTTGCAAAAACAGAACAAAAACCAGACAGAAACTTCATGCTGCATCCCTTAGCTTTATTTGTATTGTTCTTTTTATTTCTTTTTTTTTATTATTATTTTTTTTTTATTTTTTCTCACTTGCTCCACATATTTCTTCCTCCTACTTGCTTATAGGAAATGCAAGAGACTGCGTAGTGAAAGACTTATAACTGTGTCAGCTGTTCCCTAGTGTCTCTTCTCTAGTTTCTCTTATTCTTTACATGACAGCTGAAATCTGTCCTCTTTAAACTGTTTAACTAGCACAACTCAAGAAACCGATTTTACCCCTTCCAACAAATACTGAATATGGATGCAGATGCATAGCTATGCAGGAAGCTAACAAAACCAAACCAAAACAAAAACTGCTGGATCTCAGAAAACCAAACATTTTCATGTTTAGTATTGCATCCCAAATAATTAAAGTAAAACTTAATGGAAGCATGAATGCTTATCCAAAATACTAAATACCAAAGATTTGTCTGTGATGGGTATTTCTGGAATAACAATCATAATCAAAACCTGGCACAGTTAGCAGACTTAGAGAGCCACTTATTTTCTATTAAGTGTCTTTGTTCTGTCAGCTTAGGACATTTTAGTGATCAGAAGCCCAAATGTCTCATTTCTAATACACAGAAGCAAGGAGAAATGCAGTCTGGAGGGGATGAATGATAATATATTCATTCTGGCAGGACAAGGACAATTCCTGGAAAGCTTACAGTATATGCTTCTGGGTCTTTAGTTCTACTATTTGAAGTTTAAGGAGTTAATAAGTAATAGGTGAATTGTAAGAATGTAATTAAGTTAATAAGTTAATAAGTAATAGGTGAAATGTAAGAATGTAAAGAGGTAATGAGGTACAATTACAAAGATGAAGAAGAAAAGGAAACAACAGATGTTAATTATGTTATTCAAATTGTACTGTCAGTTTCTTTCCTTTAGTAATTCTTTTCAATGGGTGTTTAATGACCATTCACTTTTCATGCTCTCTACACAAAATGGACATAGTGTAGAGGATTCTTTTAGTATAGGTTTTTAAATTCCCATTGACAGTATTTGGATGAAATGGCTCAAGAAATTTTATTTGTACTCCTGTGGTAGGTAGTTTTCTTTCGTATCAGTGATGCCCTACACTGACTTCCTGATTTTAAATAACAAACATATCTGAGATCAAGAAAGTGGAGCTTAATAAATAAAATAAGTTACTTAATAAATAACTTATAAATAAATAAGTTAATTAATTAATAATAGTAACTGGCTGTAAAATCCAATCAGTCATCTAGATCTGTTATATGCAGTAAAATATATAAAAGAAAAAAAAAGTATTACTTTACAACCTTACATTTGAAATTTGGTAAGAGGGCAGAGGTAAAAGTATAAACCAACACTAAAGGTAGTTTAAACCAATACTAAAGGTAGGATTTTTTTATTTTCTTCTTAAGAACCTAACTATCCTATCTTTCTTAAGGTGGAGTATAAAATTCCATAATCTCTGACATTTGCCTAACTTATGTAGAAGACTTATTAAGGCAACAATTTTTCCTTGCTTGAGCGAATAAGGAAATTCAACTCAGGAACACTCACACTGAAGAGGAACACTCACTCTCACTACTGGAATGTAGTTATCTATTAAAGTGAACTATTTGAAAGATCTAGAACTTTACAATAAGGGTGAAAAGTATGGGAACATGATCCTTCATGGTATAGCCCCAGACACTTCTCTAATTTACCACCAATAGTCTTGCAATTCAGTACATAACATTTTGATGATACACTAATAAACATGGGAAAGGCTACTGCTTGATGATGATTAAATAAAAAATTAGTTACATCTATTTTAAACCTTGAATGGATATTACTTAGCTCATAGTGGCTGTACTGTCATAAAACATAAAACATTGCAGAATTTTGAACTGTTTTTTTTTAGATATGAAAATATTACCTATGATATTTCTAATCTTTCCTAAGAATAAAACAAGCTTAAAGTATGTACATTCATGGCAAGACATTTATCTCTAGGAGCCAGATTTGGCACAAAATTTCAAAGTGTAAAAACTAAGTTTACAATCTACCTATGTTTTTCTTGCAATATTTTTTTTAGTTTTTCTCTCTCTCCATTTACTTTAACAACTAGCTAGCTATAGACAGTGTTTAACCTTTACATATTCTTTTTATCAGATTCAAGTACTGCAAGATAATTCAGGGAAGTAATGTCTGAGTGAAAGACATCTAATATGTTATTTATTGACCTCCTTTAACTTTGTGTTCCTTGCTTCAACCACTTGATTGCTTTATTTTTCCAACTCTGCATTCCAATAAAGTAAATTATCAGTCCATAAGCACAACTTGTTATATTTATCAGCATTAACTAAGACTACCTGGATCATCTGTCTCAGTTCAGGTAGTCCTTCTCTAATTTCTTATTTTCACCAGAAACTGTCATGCTCTTATCAAAGTGCCACAAGTACTATTCAAAATAATGTTGATGTTGTTAATATACAGGTATTTTTATCAACTAAGGAGGGTCAAATTTGATAGTCTGCAAAGTTTGGTCTCTGTGTTTATAAAGAGGTTTCTAGATTCTAGACTTTACTCGATTCTAGACTTTAGGACATTTATGAGGCCAGATGGACTGTTAGATTATATTTTCTGAACTGTGATCCTATTCCTTGAATAGTAATTTTTGCTGAAAAATAAAATTTGAAGAGGCCAAATACATTTTCAAAAACAGGAAATAGCTACAGGTATAAAAATGTTTTATCTTTTTTTTTTTTTAATTATAAAATGTTCATTCACATATTTTTTATAATAAGATATTAAGATGATATCAAATTTTAAAAACATTGAATTAAAGTAAGAACAGAAGGAAAAAGCTGAAGGGTTCATAACAAGCAAAATATTTTATATCGGCTTGAATTACATGCCTTGGATTGTCCCAAATCTACATTTCTGAAGAGGAAGTGATATAGGAGAGAGGAAATCTATTTATATTGTGATAGGAAATTCTATTCATTACTCAAGTCAAATCACAGACAGTTATATTTTGTCTAATTTAGTTTATCTGACAGATTAAAAGATGACCAGTGTTTGATTAGTATTCTGGGAGTTGTAGTTTGTCTCTTTTGTATTTGAGACATCAATGGTGAGCATGGACATCTTCCTTTTAGTTTGTTACGGTGATTAATCACTCTCAGTGCAGTGAAATTTGCACTGAGGATATTATTCCTGCTCATTTGAATGTATGTGTGTGTGAAAGAATCTAACAAAAGTAATGCTTAGTTTCTCTGATTACTTTCTTTGCTAGTTTAATTGAGGACAGTCAAAACTTTTTATCAACGACAATAGTGTTTTTATCCATTAGATCTTCATTTGGTTCTTAACCATCTCGTCTTAGTTTACTTGTTGTCTGTTTTGAATAATTTCAGCCAAAGAATTTACTCAGTAACTAATTCTACTCCCTCTAATTCCTATTTAGCTGTAGCATTTACCTTTCCAGAAAAATAAGGCCCCTAAGATTTTTCTCCGGACACATGATTGCTAATTATACCTAGATTATATTTTAACCTCAGAAAGCTCCAATGTATGCTTTGTTTAATAGTCAGAATTTATCAAAAACTGTGTCTGAATTCCAGTTCTTCATAACATGTTCTCTCCCTTCACAACTCTTTTTTTTTTTTTTTTTAAAGATCAACTCTTCAGACTTAGATTATACATAGCTTCTGTGTTTTCACTTTCTGCATTGTCTGTTTAAAAACCTCCTCTTGTAATTCCATAGTTGACAACTTCCTGCCTTCTGCTCAGCTAAGATTTACAGCAGTCTGTTCATGGCATATACCCTTGCATTCTGTGATGTATAGTAGCAAGCTGAACATTGTCTAGATGTTATCAAGGTTAAACAGAATTTCAAGAGGAATTCTGATGGCTCCATCAGGTCATTGTATATTATTTGCTGGACTTGAATATGTACATCAAGAACAGAGAAAGGGTTATCTCTGAAGCTATGATGCCTATTCCACGTGTCAACAGTTTGGAAATAACGACAATGAGAGATGGCTCATCTCATTGTGATTTGTGATGGCCATCTCATTGTGATTTGACTTGAGTGAATAATGCAGGCTTTTTGTCTGAACCCTAGCAATCATCAGAAGGATATCTGAGACAGCAGTACTATATTTCAAGCAGATTCTATACCTCATTTTCAGGTATTAGTAGTTTTACTGTCCTTTTCAGGAAAGAAATTGTGTAAACCAATTCCAAGAAATTGGAATTGTGTAAACCTTTCACTCACTACTTTTCTAAGGCAACACAAATTCAGCAAGTGAAATGTTCCATGCAAAGGATGATTTTGGATATTATGAATATCCATGTAGCAAATGATGTACAATAGCAGTTTCAGCCAAGGCAGAATGTGATCAGAAAGACCTCAGGTTGATAATACTGGACCAGATTATCACAGAAATGTCACAAATATCAGTCATTCTCATTAGATGGAGTTAAAGCCAGTGAAGTATAATTGAAGCATTGTGTAATAAAGTGCTGTGACAGCAAAAGGCAGGACTGTGTAATCTGTCCATCTCTATGTTCCAACAAACTTTTCATCTTAAAGGCAGATGCAGTCAAAAACTGAACAAAATAAAGTTTGAGCAAGAAGGATTTATTGATTGACGTGCGGAGTACAGAAGTGCCTTTTTTTTTTTTTTTTTCAGCACCATGTTGTTTAACTCATGAAAATACCTGTAAGATGGCCATATATATAGCATCAAATGAAGAAACATTATAAAGCCATATTCATCCTTGAACTAGGAAGTGTTAAACATGTCAGGGAGCAGTATGTGAAGCATACAGTATTATCAGAAGAGGAGATCACTGACAGAAAAGGATAATCTATTTATGTAAGACTTATTCAGAAGCGAATCGATGGATCCTGTAATGTGAGAATAACACCAGTGGCAACTAAGGGTTGTCTGTCTAGAGGTAAAAAAAAATAAATTATGACTATTTTGGGATCTCAGAGAGACTATTTCACTGCAGCAAGTTTTATTGACGGTAGAAGATGGAAACATTTTTCTTAACAATATAAAGCTGAATCTGATTACCTGTTTATAAGAGTCACATAGAAGACTTCCAATGAAAAAGATCTAAGGTGGTCAAGGGAATGCATTGACCAGATATAAATCTCCATGTAGAGAATTTTATAGATGGATGGAAGGTGTGTCAAAATCTCTTATGCTCAATTTCATGAGACTCCATATCTAAAATATCAAATGCTAAGTAGTGTTTGTTTGTTGCTGTTATTGTTTTGCTGCTGCAGATATCCTTATTTACTGATCTTCAAGATTTTGTCCCTCTTGAAAATAAATCCATCTTTTTTCCTCATCAGCCTGAAAACTGTTTCTCTATCACTAATTATTTTAAGAATTGGTCAGTTGCATATCCCATGTGAAAGCAGAAAAATGAGTTTGATGATTTTAGACAAGTAACAGGAAAAAAAATATAAATTCAAAATGATTATATTAAAATTTTCTGAGATAGATGCGCCAGGGGTAGGGATGGTCCTTTCATTCACACTTGTATGGGTTATTCAGGCTGGATATCAGGAAAAGGTTTTTCACCAAGAGGGTGTTTGGGCACTGGAACAGGCTCCCCAGGAAAGTGGTTATGGCACCAGGCCTGCTGGAGTTCAAGAACTGTTTGGACCACACTCTCAGACACATGATCTGATTGTGTCGGGTTTTGATTATTTTATTTATTTATTTATTTATTTATTCAGGTTTTGTGTGGTCCTTTGAGGACCCATGCGTTGGACTTGATGATCCTTGTGGGTCTCTTCTAAATCAGGTATTCTATAATATTTCTGGAGTTTAGCAATTCACAATTGTCAGCTCAAAATGAGAATGACTACACATTCAGTAAGATGCTTGGCAGCTCATCAGAAGATTTATAACAAATGAAAACAGAAAAGAAGGTAATGTGACACACAAGTTACTGTGTTGCATCACTGGAGAGCTGGTATGCCTGAAAATAAAGGAAGATTGGTCAACAAATAGAGTGTTTGTATTGTCATTTTTTTTGTTTTCAAGTAATTTGTGACCTAAATAAATAAATAAATAAATAATCTTAACAAGCATTGGTTATCCTTTTGTATCATTTCAGAATTCATTTTCTCTTCTTTTTTTCTTTTTTTTTTTTTTTTTAATTTTTAATTGTTATTATTCTCTTCCTTTTCTTTTGTAAATTATAACATTATTTCCAGACCGTTCTGAATATTTGGATATTTTATACTCCACAAAGGCAGAATGATGGTTTGAAGGTTGCAGAAAGATCTATGATACACCTACCTGGGGTTTAAGCTGTCTAGAAGTCAGACAGCTCTTACCTGATAATATTGTTTTGTGAACACAACACTCAGCAGACAGTACAAGTATCATCACTGTGCACAGTTACATATCTGCTTGGTTTTGAAGTTGCAGCTGCTGCCATGAAAATACTTGGGCTATGGTCAAAAGGTGGCAGAGCCTGTCTAAACATTTTGTGTAAATACATCCTTTGACTCTTTACAGACATCTAGTTCCTTTAAAATAGTAGAGAGACATATCGTTCTGCTGCTTCTAAATAAATACTTTGGATTTTTTTTTTTTTAATTTTTTTTTTTAATCTAAGCAATTTTGTATGGTTGAGAAACTGCCTCTTTTCTATTGCTTCTTCTTAAAGCTGACCTCCTGCCTCTAAAATATTGCCCTCTTTAGAAAGATGGCATATTACAACAGTAGATGAGGTATTTGCAGAACTTATTTAGGGTATTTGCATCCTACCAGCCTTAGCTCCCAAACTGCAAAACAATCTCTTCCTATTCCCAAAAATTAGGGAAGAAAAAAAAAACACATATTTTTTACTCCTGTGTTATTTCAGATTACACTAGGGATAGAAACTAATAGTCTTCAAGTGATTCATTGAGTTTGCAGACCTATAGTAATTATTGTAGCCACACAGGAGCTTGACAGACTAAATATTAAATGTTTCTGGATTAGGGCATGGTAAAGTACATGAAAAATGATATTTTCTTCCATTCCTATAGCTTGCTTGTACACCAGTTTTTCCTGAAAGAGGGAGCTTTTGGCCCTCTAAACATGTCTGTCAACTGCTCAATTTCTGATTAAAAGACTTTACAGACAACTATTAAAAAGAGAGAAAGAGAGGGAGAGAGAGAGAGAGAGAGAGAGAGAGAGACCTAACTGTATCAGACCTTCTGGGTATCAGATTGTCAGCCCAACTATAATGTGGTCTGAGTTTTCAGTATCATTGCTTTAATGGACAATGTACTACTAAATTTTAAACAAGCTTAAATGTATTTTTGATCTATGCATTAGAATTATTTATTTCAGTAATTGATCAAGGATTTCTGCTTTTCTCTTTTACTTTTTATTTCCTGAAACAATTTTGTGCCCAGTTACATTTTTCAATGTTCACGTATCTTTTTTTCTGTATTCAGTTAATTATCTAGCATTATATTTCTCATTCAAAAATAAGTGTTTTATAGGAGATATTTTGAAGGTAAAATAACACCTGAAGAAGCTATTATGTAATGTGTTCTTTATTTGCCAAGGATATTTTTCTGATCATCACTGGGATAAACTTTCTTAGACAAACAGTAACTCTCACATTCACACACACAACTCTTCTAGTTAATTGTTAACATATGCCATGTTTCTGTGCTTTGTTGTACAAGCTCTCAATCTTCCGAGATCCCTGCATAAAATAAAAAGTACCTAAGATGCTGATAAAGAAAAGGTAATATAGAACAGACTGTGTTTACTGGGCAGCATTTATATATATGTACTTTAAAAGCAGTGTCAATAATGAACATTAGCACTGCATTTTCTCATTTTCTTGCTTAACATTCCAAGTGATACATGGCACAGGTAAAAGAAGGAAAATGCTCATCAAGTAGTGCATACTGGTGGGACACTCACTAGTGAAATCTGATTGTGTTTTTTAGTTTTCATTCCAGCATTTTCTTGTCTCTCTTACAGTCTTCACCATATTTCTCTCCTTCGTCTAGAGTGAAATGTTGCAGTTCTTTCTTTCATTCTGGAATTCATGAACTCCTGCCCATTCTGAACCAATGTTTACTTCCCTGAGGGTGTGAGTATTTTAGGAATCTGTGTCTCATCCCATGAGATAACTGTGACTAGTGGCAGAGTGAATGACAGATGTCTTGACGATATATTTTATTTAAGAGTAGGAAGAAACAACAACTAGAGAAAAGGTGGACTTTAAAATAATAAAATTTATATGTCTCTATCATACCAAAGGTATTATGATCATATGAGTGAACATGACAGGCTTAGCACTTTGTGCATGATCCCGTGGGTTCCTGTGTCTTATGTGTTCTTTCTCTGCTGACTTCCCTCAGGAAAAAAATGTATTTAATAGCTGTGTATGAATTTATTTATCCACCTTGGAGTATTTTCATCCTGAACTTTTTCTGACTTCCTTCCTCCAGTACATTCAGTTAGTTTGCAGGCTTCTCAGAAGAGCAGAGTAAACCCATTAAACTGTTCTGTCTGGCTGTTTCTCAGAACAATCCTAAATCGTTGGAAGCCAGGTATCTATCAGAAAAAAAAAAAAAAAAAAAAAAAGAAAAGAAAAATCCTTCCTAATAGGGATGTTGCTACCTTGGCAGAATCCCAGCCACAATCCTCCTGACCACCTAATAATGTCCCTGAAATTACTAAATTTTCGTGAGCCTTCCTTGAGAGATACACAAAAAACATTTCTAGGTGGAGTGCCTGTGTTTTCAACTGGTATAATTTAGAAGACAGTAACAAAATTTAGAGGAATCTGAGACTGTGCTATCACAAGCAATTCATGGTTTTACTTGCTAGTCTTGCACAAAACAAAACAACAACAACAACAACAACAAAACAGGAATAAAAGTAACAGAGGAATGTAGCAGAAAATACCATTACAGAAGCAAATCGTGAATGTTCTCTCTCATCTAAAAATTTTATGTATCTACAGTCCAGTGTCTTGACCAGCAGACAGTTGTCCACATGGCTTCAGTTTTAATCCACAGATGATGACCTTAAATCCTGCTTTACTTATAAGAAATGTTCATGAAATTTCCTTTTCTTAGTAATGTATCACTGCTATACATTTATTATATTTTTTTAAGAAATATTTTAAGATATTTCTTACTACTTTAACTAACAACAAAAACCTAAAGAGAAGTTCCATGAACCTCTATTTTAGCATTGCACACTGTGATTTAATAAATCAGCAGATATAAAACAGCATGATAATTAATATTGAGATATTAATCTATCATTATGTGACAGATTTCTTTTTACAGCGTGAAAGCCACATACTGAAGCCTTTGCCTGAGTAATGTGAATTGGTTGTAAAATCCCAGTTGTCAGTAATTTGTCAACCCATTCTCAACCTATGTATTTTGAGAAGTGATACCCATTGATAACTATCTATAGTTAAGATTACAATATATTTATATTATTAAGATAAATTGCAGGAAATGGCTGCTTTTTTTTTTTTTTTTTTTTTTTTTTTTTTTTTTCCCAAATAATCAGGACAGGCACTGGGGTCACTTTGGACAATTAGATACTCGGTTTGAAAACCTAAGGATATATTTTACCCTGAAGAGTGGCTGAGACACATGTTTCTAACTCCAAACAACTTAGGGGGAGTGTTGAAGAAAGCTTTCTACTGATCTCATATTTTTTACAGTATCTTTATTTTAGTTTGAAATATTAAGAAGTCTCATGAGGATGGTTCCAACAAGGAAATGGGAAGTTCATAGAGAAATTCTAATGAAAACACCCAACTATTTATTGAAGATAGTAAGCTCATTTTTATATCATAGACACCTTTTTATACATTATAACACACAAACTAAGGCTATTTCCTTTCAAAGTAAAACCTAGAGAAGGAAGAATGAAACCCAAACAACCAGGAGCTAGTATATTTATAAGTTTCAGTGGGAAAAATGGTAACATCTTTGTTCTTCTTTATTTACAAAAAATAATAATTATATTTGGTCAAATAATAAAAGTAACATACAATGGTCTGAGAGCCAATGTCTGACACTGTTATCCCTGTCTGATATAAAAGATGCAGAGACTTCAGTAAAGACCTTAAATATATTATGAAAATGCTTGTAGGAAAAAAATTCTAATCAGAACACCCAAAACCCTAAACAAAGGCCTCTGTGCTCAAGAAACTTGGTTTCTTTTCCTCCATCTGGTCTGAATGAAAGACGCTACACCATATTAGGAAAGTTATCCGTCTTGTATCTAGTATCTTTTATAGTACTGCTCTAATCAGACCAACAATATGGAAAAAATCATAAGATTTACTTGGAATAGGGGGGAAATGGGAAGGATGGCATGCTAAACTGAAGTTGTAATTTGTTCTGGAAATAGGCAGGAACTGCCTGCTCTGGACTGTTTGCAGATAGGTGTTTTTTGTTTGTTTGAGAGAGAATGACACATAAATGTCTGTTTCAAGTGTTAAAATTTCTGCTTCCAAAATTCTTTATTTATATAGTCTTTGGTATTTTTGGTACATCTGTATATGATAAAACCAACTCCTGCAACTCTCAATTCTGAAGGCATTCTAGTGTCCTCTGCTTTAAAATCTGAGTTCTGAAGCCAAACAATAGCTCTATAAATTTGACAAATCTGACAAGCTTTTTGCAGAGTTCAGTTGCTATTGCCAGAGTTAAGGGTAGACAAGAAAAGTAGAAGTGTACCACTCACCTCTGTCCTGAGAGCCAATCTGAGGATTCTTTATACTTACTACAGATGTACATTAAAAAGTTAGCTAAAGAGTTGGAGGAGGGTCGTTTTTTTTCTTTATTCTTTTCTTTTTTTTTTTTTTTTTGGTTGAGGCAGGGTGTGCATGTAATTTTTCAGGGTCCTTTATCTTCCAGTAAATAACAAAATATTTGGAAACTGTGTTGCAGGATGTTTATAACAATTGTATTTTCAAAATTGGATAAAATACAATGCATTATTTTGACTGGAATAAATAGGGGGAACTTGGTTATTTTGAATTGTTCTGTTCTGAAATACTCTGTTTTGATATTTTCACAGTAGCATATATTTAATATATGCTAAAATATTTACTTAGACATCTGGAAATTACACATTTTGATTTTCCTTTTGAAATGATCTTTCTTTAAGCTACAACAAATGTGACTTGTATTAAAAATGTAGAAAAAGGAGAAATAAAACGAACTTACAATGTTCTTTTGAGCTAAATCTAGAATCACTTTTTTCCTTTACCAACATTTCTAAAAATATGATGATTTAGTATAAATTATTCTTTCTCTGTTCTCTGCTCTGCTACAGAATAGAAAAACAAACAAACAAAAACAAACAAAACCATGTAGCCTTTGTTTCCATGTTTGACTCTACTAATTGGTAATAGAAAAAGGAGGTGAGAATTTGCAACCTGTGAGTAAATTTCAAGTCCAGTAAATTTCAAATCATTTCCCTCATCACCAATGACAGGATGAAAGAGAATGGCACAAATCTGGGCCTGGGGAGGTTCAGACTGGACATTATGAAAAATTTCTTTACCGTAATGGTGGTCAAACACTGGAACAATCTTCCTAGTGAGGTGGTTAATGCCCCATGCCTGTCAATGTTCAAGAGGCATTTGGACAATACCCTCAATAACATGCTTTAACTTTTGTTTAGGCCTGAAGTGGTTAGGCATTAGGCTCCAAATGAGCTTTGAAGGTCATGAGCTATCCTATCCTATCCTATCCTATCCTATCCTATCCTATCCTATCCTATCCTATCCTATCCTATCCTATCCTATCCTAAAGATATTTCTTACATCTCTTTTGTATCTGTTCGTTGATTTCACAAGTGGTAAGAGAGGTTGCCATAACACTTTGCATACATTTTTATAGTTCAATTTCTCAAGTACCTGAGGCTTGTTGAAAACAAGTGGCTAGGAAAAAGAACTTTAAAGCGCAGATCCTTCTGTCTGTTAGAAAGAAAGAAAGTTTATAAAATTTCTTAGGAACTCGTGGGTTCAGTATTTCTTTACACTCTATGTAGACAAATACAGGTGAGTTTGAGTTGAAAAAGATTACAGATGGGGAGTGGACAGGGTTTTTGAGCATGGAAGCCTGCATATGTGTGAAGAGAAGCAGAATTTCCATGTGCTTTGAAGAAATTACATCTGGAAAACACCTGGAGACATTTTTCTATTTGTGAACTAGTTATAGTGAAAGTGAAGTCTGAAAGAGAAAAATGTGATATTCATGATGAGCAGGGGAATGCAAAAAGTAATGAAAAAGACTAAGGAACTTATTGGTGAATCAGAGATGTATGTGTCTGCAAAGGCAAAAGAAGAGGAAGGGAATGTAGTAAGACAACTGCAAACTAAGATAACTTTGAAGGCAGCCGAACAATTTTACGGCTCATTGATTAAGAATTAAGTATTACTTTACATGTGATTTGGTAGTACATAGCTTGGATATGTACTTGCATACATCTGATGTTTTGTTGCTGCTAGCAGCTGGTTGGTTGCTAACATAAAAAGTGGTGGTATTTGTGCCTTTTTTTTTAATTATTTTTATTTTTTTATTTTTTATTTTTATTTAATGCAGTAAACACACTTTATTATTGGAGAAAATTTTACCTGGGATAATTTCTCTTCAGTAAAACTGTGACATTCTCATAGAGTGCTCAGGTAGAAGATGAAAATAAAATTATATATATATAATGATAGAACATTATCTGTCAGAACATTTTAAGTATTACACAATTTTATATAGATTGCATGCCTGCAAATTGTTAGAATTATGGTCAGCCTTTCTGTACTCTAAGGACAACTGATATAAAAGACTGCAAAGCTGACTCTTTAGCTTTTGGGTAGCTACAGTAGGAAAAAACGTATAATATTAACAAAGTTAACATAGTTTTCATTATTTAAAAAAGACTACTTTTAAAAACTCAGATGATAAGAACTGATGTTCAAGATCAAATATGCATAGAATGTACTGCAAATAGATTACATTAATAGCTAAACCAAAAAAATATGTATTTCAAATATTGCAATCATATGGCTTTTAGAGGATATTTTTTTCTGAAATCCATATTTCTGAGTGTTCACATTATTTATTAAAAAATAAATCCAAAAATCCTTACCAGAAGAAAAATATTAACTTTCTCTCCCCTTCACCAGTTGGAGAAAGAAAAATCATATTTCCCTTTCTGATATGGCATGAATTCATGACAGATAGATATGTAACTTATATTGTCCAGTTATACAACTGATTGTCCAGTTGTCCATGTGCCTTATATGTATATGTGGTGACAGTGTTATATGATAAATTTGCAGAGCCATATTATAAACAAATGTTGCTTATAAGACATTTATCACCTTAGCAAGAGATTAAGTTCTGGTACAGCTATAAGTGTAGCTGTATAAGACTTGGATTGGAATGAAAGTGAAATAAAGATGATGTAACATCCATGAAGTCCTTGAAGAAGGATCAGAGGAGGCTACATTTAAATTACACAGTTTCCTTTCACTATTATCCTTTTTCTTAAAAAAAAAAAAAAAAAAGGGAAAAAAATAAAAATCAGTGTTATGATGATTATGAAGATTATAAATCTGTATTTGAAGATAGAATATTTGTAATTCAGTACATTTTACTACACTGCTTGGAGGGACATGAAATCTTCCTTTATTTTGCATTCATCTCTTCCCAACAAAATTAGAATCATCCACTGAAGAACAAACAAAAGATAGCTCAGCTGCTGCAAATCCTCCAGCCTAACAGTTCAATGATTCTAAACAGAGATCAATCAATGCAATTTCACTTACTTGATTTATCTATAGAAGATCTCAGAGCTTGAGGATCACCAGCCCAAACTGAAAACAAACAAACAAAAGTTTTCAAGAGACTTTCCAGAGATATCAATCATGTTAGGATCATTATTATCAATGTAAGGTGCAAAAGTATGGGCTATCAGAAACAAGGTACAGAAGTTGATACTTAGAACAATATCCAGTAAAAGGATGCAGTGGTAAAATGGAAAAAAGCTACACAGAGAAATTATGGTCCCTTGTCTAAAACATGGGGAAGATGTAACTGAGAAAATGTATTGCTTTCCCTGTAGAGACAGAGGATCCATACTTCTGTTCAGAATTGCTGGCATGGGCAGAAAGGGCAGAATGAGCTACTTGCTAAAGGATTTCAGTAGCTCAACTTTATGAGCAGTTACTCTGTGCTTTGAAGCAGCTAATATTTTTTATGCTATTCTGTGGGTCAAGGGAACTTCTGTGACCCACAGACATGTTATCTCTTCCTGATTGCAGCCTACAATGTAAAATTGCAGATACTTTGAACAGCCTGTAAAATCCATCTCAAACAAGCTAGTTGTATTCACTGTACTGACAGCTCCCAGCTGAAGTGGTATCACTGGAGCAGAAAAATTCTGGTGCTGGTAATGAAGATGAGGAACAAGCAAAAAGGAGGGTTTTAGCTGGGGTTCTTGCATCCAGAGATAAAGGAAAGAAGAGGAACAAAAATCTCTAGGAAACAAAACTTCTTTTTTTTTTTTTTTTTTTTTTAAGAGAGGCAACTTATGTTTTTTGAAGGCTAACACTAACTTCCTCATCAAAAATTTAATGGTAAGAGTACAATATTCACATCCTATAATTGAGCATCCTCTTACATATGAGGAATAAAAGAGAAATTGAGTCAGAAGTCAGGACTCAAGTAATATGACAATTTATATGTGTGTGCATATATACATATAATTATATATACATATATACATATTTTTAATATTACTTTCTGTAATCTTTTTGCATAGACTTACTGCATCTTTGCTTTTCATATGGAGTAGAAATACAGAAGCTTCATGGCATTCTGATAACTGGAAGAACCATATATAGAAAAATACAATTTGTTAGGCATTTGAAAGAAGTGAAACAAAAATTAATAAAAAAGGAAATAAAAATGTTCAAATGTATATTGCACTCATTACAGGTGGGTCTTACTGTCTCTTCTTCTTTTAAACTGAGCAGTTTTGTTATTTGACTAGATAAGACCTTTGGACCTATTCAGTAACTTACCTTATTTTTTTGTATGCATATTGCAAGACTCCTAAATACCTGTTTTTCAGGACATACACATTACTTGAACCTAAAATAAAACAGAATGCTGCATTGTCCCTGTGACATTTTTTAAAAATAAGCCATGTCACCATGTTACTGGACTGAAAAGGTAAAAAAAGAAAAAAAAATGGAAAACAAAAATGATATATAGATAATTCAGTAGGAAGTTTGGGGAATCTGAAAAACAAGTAAGAAAACTATGTGAGAAAAAGATAAGTTTTGTGTGCCATCAGCTGGAGAAGAGCTGAGATGTGGGTAGTCTGGTATGCTAGGAACATAACAGGAAGTAGTCGTACTTGTGTTTGTTCGTTTGTTTGTTTTGTCTGTTTGTTTTGGTTTGTTTCCTTTTGGTTTTACTTGGGATCAGAAATACCTGCTGGTTTTCATGTTCAGAATTCTGAATTTCAATAAGCAACTAAATAAGCAAATAATAAGTAAATAACAAAAAGGTATTATTTACCAAGAAAAACTGCCTTGTCACTAAGTGAAACCCATGCATTTCCCTGTGTCAGGTCTTGAGCTGCATCAAAAATGCAAAGGAGAACAGCAGAAATAATGCAGAGAAGAGCTTACAGCTGAATTACTAATGCATTTAATTAAAGAGCTCAAATTGTAAAGAGGATTTCATTGTCACATGGTGAACAAATAATAGACATTGCCCTGGGCATAATTTTAATAATTTTTCATTTGTTCTATATTGTAGCTTAAGTTGGGGAACTAGCTCTCTTTCAATAGTACATTTGAAGCAGTGGCATGTTTATTTAGAACATTATATGCCAGAAAAATCTCAGTATAATGAACATATATCAATTCCACCACCAATGTGGGAGATAACATAATCAGTAGGGAGTAGAAAGAATATTACAGAGATTGTGGTTTAGCAACAGAGCAACTTATATTGACATTTATATTAAAACATTCAATTTTTCACAACAGAAAGTGAAACACAAACAATTATATTGTATATTAGTAAACATGAACTATGTAGACCAAACTATGTGTCTTTGAAAATTGTGTCTACACTTGCAGTCTGAGTATTGACTGGCTCAACCATTTTTTTATTCACAAACAGGATTTACTTAATGGCACAAAGTAGCTTTTGTGGGGAAATGTACTGGGTCTGGTTGGGATGGAGTTAACTTTCCCTGCAGCAGCCCATACAGAGCTATGCTCTGCACTTGTAGCTAGAACAGCACCAATGTTGTGTCTCCTGCTGCGCAGTTCTGGCATTGTGTCAGGACTCTCCAAACCCCCCAGGAGCCAGCAGGCTGGCTGGGTGGGCAAGAGGTGGAGAGAGGACATCACCAGGGCAGCTGACCTACAGCCACCAAAGAGATATTCCATACCATGTGGTGTCACACTGCAATAAAAGGTGGGGAAAGGAGAAGGTGGAGGGGGGGCTCTCGCTATGAAAATTTCTGTCCTCCCAAACAAGCACTATGTGTGTTGAGGTGCTCCTTCCTGGAATGTAGTCAAACATCACTCATTGATGGGAAGTAGAGAGTAATTTCTTTTCTCTCTCTCTATGCTTCCACACAGCCTTTGCTCGTTTCTTTTTCCTCTTCCCTTTTCTCTTTAATTAAATTATCCTTATCTCAACCTGTAAGGTGTGAGATCACCACAAAAAGATATCACGGATCATTTACGGAACTTTTACAAACATAACTTCGGAGAGGCAAGAGAGAGAAATGGCAACTAGTCTCTTCAAAGGTGGCAACGGCAGGGGGCTTTCCAATGTAACACTCATTATATATGAGTGTACTATGATCGCCACTTGCTGAGGCGACCAGGTCCGGGGCAGACACATTCTGCAGCGGAGCTGGGGATTGGACGGGCAGGGCTAATTTTTCCAGCACCGAGCCCACTCGAGGGAGCCGCCAGGACCTGGCAGCCCTCAGGAGGGAGGCGAACGAGGCGAGAACAAGGCGTAGGTGGAGCCAGCAGCGCCCCCTCCCCGGCCGTCAAAAGCTGCCCCTAGGGAGCGTGGCGACCAGGACGGGCACACAGCGTGTGGCGCCTCAGGAGGGAGAGGCGCGGCAGTTGGCGCGGGCAGGGCAGAGCGTTCCCCCCGCCCATACCAACACCTCCGCTAACGGTGGCCTGCCCTAGCTAGGCTGCTATGGTGTACACCAGGCACAGTGCTCTCCTGGAAGTCTGTACACACCCAGACTGCCTGCTCAGTTCAGGTCTCTGGCTGCAGGGAGTGCCTGAGCCTGTTGCTACCACCTGCGGGGGGCAGAGAGACTGCGTGCGTGAGGTGCGAGCAGGTGGACAACCTGATCCGCCTGGTGGCAGAGCTCAAGAAGGAGGTGGAGAGGTTGAGGGATATCAGGGAGTGTGAGCACGAGATGGACTTGTGGAGCGACTCCCTGCATGGCCTGAAGGACAGGCACCGGGGTGAGACACCCCAAATGGGGGTGAAGCCCCTGCCCTGTTGCTGTCGGGCAGAGGGAGGGGACCTAGGAGTTGAGGAGGAATGGAGACAGGTCCCTGTGCGACATCGCAGGCGATGTCCCCCCCACCGGCCCCACCTTCCCAGGTGCCCTTACGCAACAGGTTTGAGGCCCTGGAGCTTGAGAGGCTGGTAGCTGAGGAAGAGGTAGAAAGTCTACCCAGGAGGATGCCTAGGCTGAGGAAGTCAACTCCACGCCTCAGGACTGCCTCCAGCAGGACAGAAAGAAGGGTGATGGTTGTGGGCGACTCCCTTCTCAGGGGAGCAGAGGGACCTATTTGTCGGCCTGACCCTACCCGTAGGGAAGTCTGCTGCCTCCCTGGGGCCAGGGTCAGGGACATTGCCAGAAAGCTTCCCAACCTGATTCACCCCTCTGACTATTATCCTCTTTTAATAGTCCAGGCTGGCAGCAATGACGTTGAAGAGAGAAGCCTGAAGACATCAAATGGGACTTTAGGGGACTGGGACGGTTAGTGGATGGAGCGAGAGTACAGGTGGTGTTTTCGTCCATCCCTACGGTTGCAGGGAGGGGTACAGAGAGGACATGGAAAGCCCACCTCATAAACACATGGCTCAGAGGCTGGTGCCAATACAGAAATTTTGTGTTTTTTTTGACCATGGGGCGCTTTACTTGGCACATGGCCTGATGGCCACAGATGGGTCCCTATCTCTAAGGGGAAAATGGATCCTGGGCCAGGAGCTGGCGGGGCTCATTGAGAGGGCTTTAAACTAGGTGAGAAGGGGAATGGGGCTGAAACAAGGCTTGTTAGAGCTGTGCCAGGGGGAACAATGGCAAGGCTGGGAGAGAAGGCAATGGCCCAACTGAAGTTGGAAGTTTAGAAGGACATCGAGGTGCTTGAGCGGGTCCAAAGAAGGGCGACGAAGCTGGTGAGGGGCCTGGAGAGCAAGTCCTATGAGAAGCGGCTGAAGGAGCTGGGCTTGTTCAGCCTAGAGAAGAGGAGGCTCAGGGGTGACCTTATTGCTCTGTATAAGTTCATTAAAGGAGGCTGTAGCGAGGTGGGGGTTGGCCTGTTCTCCCATGTGCCTGGTGACAGGACGAGGGGGAATGGGCTAAAGTTACGCCAGGGGAGTTTTAGGTTAGATGTTAGGAAGAATTTCTTTACTGAAAGGGTTGTTAGGCACTGGAATGGGCTGCCCAGGGAGGTGGTGGAGTCACCATCCCTGGATGTCTTCAAAAGACGTTTAGATGTAGAACTTAGGGATATGGTTTAGTGGGTACTGTTAGTGTTAGGTTAGAGGTTGGACTCGATGATCTTGAGGTCTCTTCCAACCTAGAGATTCTGTGATTCTGTGAAGTGCATCTACACTAATGCACGCAGCATGGGTAACAAACAGTGGGAGCTGGAAGCCATCATGTGGCAGGCCAGCTACGTCTTGGTTGCCATCATGGAGACGTGGTGGGACCACTCTCATGACTGGAGTGCTGCAATGCCTGGCTATAAGCTCTTCAGAAGGGAAAGGCAGCGTGGAAGGGGTGGTGGTGTGGCTCTCTATATCAGAGAGAGTTTTGGTGTTGTGGAACCTGAGGCTGGGAATGATAAGGTTGAGTCCCTATGGGTTCTGATCAGCGGGAAGGCCAACAAGGCAAGCATCCTGGTGGGGGTCTGTTATAGACCACTAAACCAGGATGAGGAGACTGATGAGGAGTTCTACAGGCAGCTGACAAAAGTTGCGAAATCGTCAGCGCTTGTTCTCGTGGGGGACTTCAACTTCCCAGATATAGCATGGAAGCACAACACAGCCCAGAGAAAGCAGTCTAGGAGGTTTCTGGAGAGCATGGAAGATAGCTTCCTGACGCAGCTGGTTAGTGAGCCTACCAGGGGAAGTGCCCCACTAGACCTTCTCTTCACAAACAGAGAAGGACTGGTGGGATATGTGGTGGTTGGAAACTGTCTTGGTCAGACTGACTATGAAATAGTAGAATTCTCCATTCTTGGAGAAGCCAGGAAGGGGACCAGTAAAACTGCTGTATTGGACTTCCGGAGGGCCAACTTTGAGCTGTTCAGGACACTGGTTGGTAGAGTCCCTTGGGACGTGGTTCTGAAGGGCAGAGGAGTCCAGGAAGGCTGGACGCTCTTCAAGAAGGAAATCTTAATGGTGCAGGAGCGGTCTGTCCCCATGTGCCCAAAGACGAGACGGCAGGGAAGAAGACCAGCCTGGCTGAACAGAGGATTGTGGCTTGAGCTTACGAGGAAAAAGAGGGTTTACAATCTTTGGAAAAGAGAGTGGGCAACTCAGGAGGACTATAAGGATGTTGCGAGGCAGTTCAGGGACAAAATTAGAAAGGCCAAAGCTCATCTGGAGCTCAATCTGGCTACTGCTGTCAAAGACAACAAAAAATGTTTTTACCAATACATCAGAGAAAAAGGAGGGCTAATGAGAATCTCCAGCCTTTACTGGATGCAGAGGGGAACTTAGTTACAAAAGATGAGGAAAAGTGCTTAATGCCTTCTTTGCCTCAGTCTTTAGTGGCAAAACCAGTTACTCTCTGGATACCCAGTACCCTGAGCTGGTGGAAGGGGATGGGGAGCAGGATGTGGCGCTCACTATCCATGAGGAGATGGCTGTTGACCTGCTATGGCACTTGGATGTGCGCAAGTCGATGGGGCCGTATGAGATCCACCCGAGGATATTGAGAGAACTGGTGGAGGAGCTGGACAAGCCACTATCCATCATTTATCAGCAGTCCTGGCTATCAGGGGAGGTCCCAGCTGACTGGCAGCTAGAAAACTTGACACCCATCTACAAGAAGGGCCGGAGGGCAGACCTGGGGAACTATAGGCCTGTCAGTTTGACCTCAGTACCAGGGAAGCTCATGGAGCAGATTATCTTGAGTGTTATCACACGACATTTACAGGGCAAGCAGGCGATCAGGCCCAGTCAGCATGGATTTATGAAAGGCAGGTCCTGCTTGACGAACCTGATCTCCTTCTATGACAAAGTGACACGCTTGGTGGATGAGGGAAAGGCTGTGGATATGGTCTACCTTGACTTCAGCAAGGCTTTTGACACTATTTCCCACAGCACTCTCCTCAAGAAACTGTCTGCTCGTGGCTTGGACTGGCGTACGCTTCATTGGGTTAAAAACTGGCTGGATAGCTGGGCCCAAAGAGTTGTGGTGAATGGAGTCGAATCCAGTTGGAGGCCGGTCACTAGTGGCATTCCCCAGGGCTCGGTACTGGGGCCAGTCTTCTTTAATATCTTCATCGATGATCTGGATGAGGGGTTCGAGTGCACCCTCAGTAAGTTTGCAGATGACACCAAGTTAGGTGCGTGTGTCGATCTGCTCGAGGGTAGGAAGGCTCTGCAGAAGGATCTGTATAGGCTGGACCGATGGGCTGAGGTCAACTGTATGAAGTTCAACAAGGCCAAGTGCCGGGTCCTGCACCTGGGGTGCAACAACCCCAAGCAGAGCTACAGTGCCTGGTGACAGGATGAGGGGGAACGGGCTAAAGTTGCACCAGGGGAGGTTTAGGTTGGATATTAGGAAGAACTTCTTTACTGAAAGGGTTGTTAGGCATTGGAATAGGCTGCCCAGGGAAGTGGTTGAGTCACCATCCCTGGAGTTTTTTAAAAGACATTTAGATGTAGAGCTTAGTGATATGGTTTAGTGGAGAACTTGTTAGTGTTAGTTCAGAGGTTGGGCTAGGTGATCTTGGAGGTCTCTTCCAACCTAGATGATTCTGCGATTCTGACAGAATGAAAAGAACAAGTTGTCTGAAGTTCCCCCCTATCCCCACCATTTTAATTTGAGATTTTTTTGAAGAGTACTCAATTTCATCCCAATGGAAACAGAGGAAAAAAATAAAAATATGAAAATTTAATGATCTTCTGTAGGATGAGAATTTTTTCCCACTGATCTATAAGAGTGAGCCTTTTGAGCTCTTCAAAATGAATAATTATTCATCTACAAACAGTGAAGGCATTTCTTTACCATTCTTACAACCACAGGTATTGGCAGAATGCCAATGCCATTTTTAATATGATAATTCTAACACAGATTGAAAGTGAAGAAGGAAAGTAGACCCATTTTACATCTCTATTATCATGGAAGAAAAGTAAAAAAATCATCTGTTTAATATCACAAATTCATGAACAACAAAATTAATCATTACTATCAGAAATGGTATGCCCAAAAAAAGGCAGTGAACCAAAAGAAGGAAGTAAAATAATTAGAAAAAAATTGGCACAATTGTTATTTTACTCAACCAGGCAAATTCATTCAATTAAACAGTTAATTTAATGTAATCAATTGTAAGCATCTCTGTTTATAGCAAGCTCAGTAGCTACTAATTTATTTTTGCTTTGGGGCTTTTGTTTATGACACATTAAGATTATGTAGATAGAAGAGTTATAAATTTTCTATATTCATCTGTATAACAGAGATATCATGTTGCACATAATAAAAGCCCTTGTACTTTCACAGCACTCATCTGAAATAGATCATTCTTCTTAGGCCTTATCTACACTAGAGATTTTTGATGTTTCTAGTACTACAGAAACAACTAAAATTTTCTATGTTGACAAGTATTTCAGATGTCTTTCTAGCACCAGGAGCTCATTACTGTAAAGAAATCTTTTCAGTATCCTCAGTCACACCCATAGAAACATAAGTATAATGCTTCCCATGGAAACATAACTCCAGTTCTTCAGGTTTCCTTAACTATTTATTTCCAAAGATATTACTACTTTGCTGTTCTTCGTTTTCACTTGAGTGGCTAAATATGATTAAAGTACTGGTGAAAGGAGCAGGAGTAAGGGAGGGGAAGTGTCTTATAACTGAGAAATGTCACTAGTGGTATATGTGATGCATGTGATATTTATGTATATCACATATATATGATATACGTATATATATATATGTATATATATATACGTATATCATATATATCGCATATACATATATGATATATGTGTGTGTATATATAGAGAGAGATACATATGGTATATGTGATAGCGGTATATGTGATAGAGTACATGCTGACTATGAAAAATTGTCAACAGTAGCTGGGCAGTACATGTGTGTGGGGTGTGTTAGGTTTTGGTAGCAGGAGGGGCTGCAGGGGTGGCCTCTGGGAGAAGAATCCAGCAGCTGCTCCATGTTAGATAAGGGCCGGTTTCAGCTGGCTCCAAAGGGACCCATCATTGGCTAGAGCCAAGCCAATAACTGATGTTAGTTGTGCCTTTGTGAGAGCAAATTTAAGAAAGGGAAAAAAAATAAACTGCTGTGCAACAGCAGCTGGGAGAGAGGGGTGAGAACCAGCCCTGCAGACCACAAGGTCTTTGAAGAAGGAGGGCAAGAGGTGCTCCAGATGCTGGAGCAGAAGTTCCCCCGCAGCCTGTGGAGAGGCCCCTGGTGGAGCAGGCTGTCCCCCTGCAGCCCATGGGTCCCACATGGAGCCCCCGGTGCAGCAGGTTGATGTGGCCTGGAGGAGGCTGCGGCCCATGGAGAGCCCCTGCAGGAGCAGGCCCCCAGCCTGCGGAGAGGAGCCCATGCAGGAGCAGGGGGTCTGGGGGGCGCTGCTGCACCTGGGGGACCCATGCTGGAGCAGTTTGCTCCTGGGGGATGGACCCCATGGTACAGAGCCATGTGGGAGCGGTTCTTGATTGCCTGTAGGAAGCCCCTGCAAGAACAATTTTGGAAGGATGGCATCCTGTGGGAGGGATCCCGTGTGGAGCAGGGGAAGGGAGTGACCATGAAGGAGTGGTGAAGCATCAGGTACTGACCGCAGCCCCCATTCCCCACTCTTATGTGCCATTCTGGGGGAGGATGGAGAAGAGGGTGGATGGAGGAAGGTGGTGTTAGTTTGCTTTTAGTTTCTCACTGCTCTAGCTTGTCAGCAATAGGTAATAGATTTTATTAATCTCCCTACGCTCAGTCTGTTTTGCCCATGATGATAATTGTTGAGTGATCTTCCTGTCCTTATCTCAACCCCTGAGACTTTTCCATCATATTTTCTCCACCCTTTCCCCTTGAGGAGGGAGAATGAGAGTGAAAGAGTGGTTGTGGAGGAGCTCAGTTGCCCAGCTAGGAAAAAACACCACAACATGGCAGGCAAAATGCAGTGTGGGTAAGTGTAAACTGACATCCATGTGGAAAAGCAATCCTAATTTTACATAGGAATGATTTACAACTTTAAATTGACAGTTACCACTCAGAAGCAAGATCTTGATGGAACAAAATTCTATGAAAATATCATCAGAATGCACAGTAGCAGTCAAAAAAAAAAAAAAAAAAAAGAAAAAAAAAAGAAAATCAAATACATGTGTTATCATTTAGAGAGGGTGTGTAAAGAACAATAAAGAGAACACCATCATTACACCACAGAATCCCTAATTTACCCATACTCTGATTAGCAAGGTATGGGTATGTCCCATATCCTGATTCCTTCATCTCAGAAAGATAATAGTTGAACTGGGAAATGTCCAGAGAAAGCTAACAAAGATATATATCACAGGTAAAGAATGTCTTCTGTATGAACAAAAAGTGAAAAGGCCATCTGTTTTCAGTCTGGAAAAGAGATGACTTAGAGGGGATATAATATTAGAAAGAATAAGATAGAGTTCTACAAAATCATTAGTTGAATTTGGTAATAGGTATTAGTTTTTCACATTCCTTTCCTTACAAGTAGTGAGAATCAAAAGTAACTGGATAGAGCTGGTTTAAAATATACAAAAGTTGGTTTCTCATATATCAGAGAATATGTCTGTGTAACTCACTGCAGCAGCATGACATGGATACTTAAAGTAATAAAGATTGGAAGCAAAGACAGACAAATACATCAAATATTAATCCACAGAGACTTGCTACATGACCAAGACCACTCCTGGTTTGGTTAAGTTTACTAAAATAGTTGGAAGTGATTTTATTGGAAATGTTGAGTACACCTACCTTCTCTTACTCTTTCCTTGGCTTCCTCTGTTAGCTATTACTGGGGAAACACATGACACTGGATAGACTCTTTATCTAATCCGGTAAGTTATTATTAATTTTTTGCTTTCTTAAGAATGTTGAATTGTATTGTTTTGCAGTTTTTTCTTTCCTTGTATTTTGAGTTCAGCCTGATAGATGGACATTTTTAGTTATTT
The DNA here is from genome assembly GCF_963932015.1 of Anas acuta. NCBI lineage: Eukaryota > Metazoa > Chordata > Aves > Anseriformes > Anatidae > Anas > Anas acuta. The sequence goes on from NC_088979.1 coordinate 100,444,578, forward strand.
TGTTGGCCCCAACTTTATCTCAGCTTCCAAAAATGTAACGGGAAGGTGTCTGGTGGTACACTTAATATTTAGGCTATTCAAGGCATCTGCGTTTAACATGATTTAAGGAATCAGTGCTGAGTTGAGCAGACCCCATGTTACATGTCGTAATTAGCCTGAAGCAGCTAGTTTCTCTGTCTGTCTTACCTGCAGGGCCTGAGAGTACTACTGGTGATAGAACCTTTTCTGAGAACTGTATTTGCATCTTGATTCCGTATACAGTGTCTTCCATTATATCTTTGTTTCCAAGGGGAGGAAACGTTGGATATATGGCTTAGAAGGTGTAAGAGGATGCTCTGTCATACAACTGTTGATTGATCAATGCATAGATTTGGTCTCTGTTTTCTTTTTCAGCAGATGTCTAGGAAGCTTCAGGTCCATTAAAACCAAAGTCAGTTCTTTTATTGATTGGTTTGAATGAAAATCATATTGATGTTTGCCATCTACCTAGCAGATATGTGCTATTAATGCCTGACAACACTAGTCATTAAAGACTGAATTTCTAGGCTTCAAGACATTCATTTTGACAGAATGTGGGGGGAGAATTGATTTAAGTTGTAGAAGTGTGAGTTATTGAGAAAAGTTCTGTTAGACTGGAGGCACTTCACATTAGGCTTAGAAAATACATGAGTAGCTGTGGCAAATATGAGGAATTAGTGCAACCTGTCTCATCAAAAGTGTTTGCCTGTCTATTTTTATGTTTAGCATTTCCACTCCAGCATTTGTAAATCTTCTCAGAGATCATTTATTTGGCACACCTGTGACATGCTTCTGCTCTATGTTCTCTTCATAAAACTGCTTCTGTACAGAGCTGGTGATATAATACTTGGCAGTTTATGTCTCACTATCAGTTTTGTTTTAAGCACAGAACATCCATTGAAGGACTTCTACACAATTTAACATACATAGATATTCTGTTAAACTTTTGAAATTAGTTGATTTTGATCATATTTTGTCTATCTATGCAGATTCAGATAAGGTTAAATGCCAGCTTAACACACAACCTCTTCAAAGTGCTCTTACTCATTGCCATTGACAGCGGTTCCATAGAATTATTTTGTCACCTATCTTTTTTGGGGAAACTTTTCCTGGATTATAGAAAATTTATGTTTACATAGCAATTAGTTATAGGATAATATCTATAGTAAATTGACCGGGATATGCCACCCCTAATGCAGGCACCTGAAGAGTTGATGCATGCAGGTGGTGGCAGCCAGGTGAAGAAAGTAAAATCTGTTGTATTTTGTACTGGCTGATCGGAATTGCTGTCTTCCAGTTTCCAGTTTCTTTACTGGGATTTTTTTTTTTTTAATTATTATTATTTTTTTATTTTTACAGCCACACTTCTTCCTGGAGTCCTTGGCTGTTACAGACCCCTATCTTAGCTTATGTACTTTCTCACAGCTTGACAACAGTATTTTATTTTATTTTATTTTATTTTATTTTATTTTATTTTATTTTATTTTATTTTATTTTATTTATTTTATTTTATTTTATTTTATTTTATTTTATTTTATTTTATTTTATTTTATTTTATTTTATTTTATTTTATTTTATTTTATTTTATTTTATTTTAAATCGGCTGAGCCAAAATCATACAGTAATGTTTCACAAAGCTGGATATTGGCTCAGAAGAAGCTGGGCTATGGACTGTCCTCACCCTGTGAATGGAGTAAACAGGTCACTTCTATTTGGGTATAGCTGTAAGAACAAGCTGTCTGAGTCAGTGCTGCAGCCTATGCACAGCTTATATAAAATACATCATATCACAGAATCACAGAATTTCTAGGTTGGAAGAGACCTCAAGATCATCGAGTCCAACCTCTGACCTAATGCTAACAGTCCCCACTAAACCATATCCCTAAGCTCTACATCTAAACGTCTTTTAAAGACTTCCAGGGATGGTGACTCCACCACCTCCCTGGGCAGCCTGTTCCAATGTCTAACAACCCTTTCGGTAAAGAAGTTCTTCCTAAGATCCAACCTAAAACTCCCCTGGAGCAACTTAAGCCTATTCCCCCTTGTCCTGTCACCAGGCATGTGGGAGAACAGACCAAACCCCACCTCGCTACAGCCTCCTTTAAGGTACCTGTAAAGAGCAATAAGGTCGCCCCTGAGCCTCCTTTTCTCCAGGCTGAACAAGCCCAGCTCCCTCAGCCGCTCCTCGTAGGACTTGTTCTCCAGGCCCCTCACCAGCTTCATCGCCCTTCTCTGGACCCGCTCAAGCACCTCAATGTCCTTCTTGTAGCGAGGGGCCCAAAACTGAACACAGTACTTGAGGTGTGGCCTCACCAGAGCCGAGTACAGGGGGACGATCACCTCCCTAGCCCTGCTGGCCACACTGTTTCTAAACAGTGTACTAAAATACACTATTTACTAAAATACACTAAAACCAGACACACACTCTCACCATATTAAATATCAAGTGCTGAGCATAGCCGTTTTCCTCTGTGACTGGGCTTTTGGAACATTACTTTTTCTTCATAAGGGTCGTATCTCTTTAGTGGTAATATCACAATTAAGAAGTGATTATAAATCACTGGGGACAGTGTGTTTTCAAAGGTGGAAATCTTTGTTTACAGGGTTCTGTAGTTAATACAGCTAACTATAGCCTAGCTCAGTCAGTCCTTACAAAGTCATAACCCCATATGCCAAAGCTAGGCTTTTCTCCATGTCTCAGGCACATTCCATTCTCCGAATGACATCAGTAAAATCTAATTTGTTTCCTCATATATTGTCTCTTGATTTCATATTCTTTCAAAAGTTAACATGCTCTTCTTTACAAAAATTCTGGTCTTCTGAGTAATGATCAGGTATGATTTCATCGGTTGCTCCAAAGCCAGCAATATATTTGCTAAGTACTCACATTTCATTCAGATAGTTCAAAAGTGAGATTAACCAATGCAACTCCATTAAGAAAAAAGTGAGAAGGAAATGTCAATAAAGTTCTAAATGTGTAATTTATCTCAGGTGTCAGTAAGAACATCTATCTGTTCAATAAAATTGTTGCAAAAATTTGCATGTTTATATCTATATCAAAGACCCAAACTATGAAGTCTGTACAAATATGTGTTTTGATTCTGTATCACCCCACCACACCTGGGAGCGCTTGAAAATGAGTACTTGTGCAAATTCTCAGTGATTGACTTTAAGATTTGGGAATATGTCTTTGTTTTAAGAATGTACTGGAACATCCAATTTTATACCATGTAGAGAAACTTCTTGGGAAATGCAGAGTGTTTCACACAGTCTCTCCATCAGAATGACATTAGCTAAGGTTACAACATACTTACTGCTTGACAAGTTTTCCAGTAGGCATAAATTGATTTTGATCCCTAAATTGAGTTGTGGACTATTGGTGTAAGAATTTGCTTCTGTTTCCCTGCCATTTTACTGAAATCGATGTTTGCATTAATGCTGTTTGCATTAAATGGTGTTTTAATTATGCCAAAGGTGTTTACCATGTTCATTATGACTGTTCTGCAGTTCTGTAATTCAAGAGGAGTATTTTTGTCCAATAGTACACATATTCAAGATATATTACAAGCCTTATACTTACAGTAGTCTTGGAAATAAGAACAATAAAAGACAGTCTTTCAGTTTGCTGACCTAGTACCGGTATTTCCTTAATTACTGTTTATTTCAGGAAAACAGATTCACCATTATATCTGTAAATTCTTGTAGATCTTTATTTTCTGATTAAACTGATATATATATGTATATGTATATTTTGATTGCTCTTTATATATAGCTATATTTTAATTCCATGTAATTTAGAAAGATGCATTTTATTTACAATTATGTAGTTTAGTTTATTAGTGCACTTACTAACTTGAAGGATATCTAATAAATTATTTTAGAGTCATTAATTGCATTATTGCCAGTAAGTAAATACTATTGTCACATATAAAAATGTACATAAATTTAACTAAAAATAATTTAAGTAAACTTAAACATTCCAAGAGTGTTTTCTACAAAATTAAAATGAGGGAAATATTTAATGTTACAAAATTCATTTCTTATTTTGAATTCTCTTATGTTTTAAAAATGAAGAGAGGGGTAATTGAACTCTAGGAAAAGCTGATCTAATCATTTGTTCCACATCTCTGATTTATCACTGAAGAGAATCTCCTAATTAGCATTTTGACCTTTATGAAGATAATTTAGTGAATCTTTCATTAGTAGTAGATCAGGCAGGAGCTGTGGATTAAAATGCTAACTTTTTCTGATGGTACAAAGTTTAGTTTGAAAAGTTAAGTTCCTGTATTTACTTAATTTGCTGTTTGGTTTTCAGGTGCCCATTGCTTATAGACTGCATTGCTGATGGAATACAACTTAACAGACAATGCACAAAATTTCAGTCTGGTTCTTAGGGAGGTTTTTTCAAATCAGATTTCCAAGCTTGGTTGGACAGGCATTGTTTCTTGCAATACTTTTTGAAATAATTGTTAAGTGTATTAAGAGTTAATGAGATGTATCAGTACACACCAAAAGCCTCTGATCGGTGTGCATATGTCCCACTGAAGGCTTCAAGAGCAGTAAGTTGTGTCTATACGTACTATACACAGAATAGAGGAGGCCAGCTGATATTTTACAGACGTTTACTCTGTTTTCATGTTCTGGACAACAGTTAACATGTGTCCAACCGTTTCTCCTGATAAACAGTCTTTGTAAACTAATGGTTGTGGTGCCAGGTTCTCAGAGGCTTCAATATCACTCAGATTATTAACAGTTGTGGAGGCTCTTCAGCTGATACTTGTCTCAGCTCTACTTGTTGGCAATCAATGTAATACTGTTTCCCTAGTCTAGGCTAAAGAGGCTGTGTGAGTGCATATCTCACCACTCCTGAGCTTTAGAGAAGTTCCTGGGAAATATAGACTAGGGGGCAGGCCTTCTTTATAGGTAAGATGTCACAGTCTGTCATATGAATTAAGAAAACAGAACATGCAGAAACAAGATCTGTTGGGAGAAGGACATTATGACTCCAGTAAAGGTAAAAACTGACTTAGCCTGCTAAAGTCAGGGCAGACAAAGTAAATAAACACATGGGCAAAGGGAATCCAGTAGACAGTAGTTTGAAGTTGTATAGACAGCTGTGAGACCCCCCCCCTCCCTTTTTTTTTTTTTAATTTCAGCAAGAAGGTAGAAACAACCAGAAAAAAAAAAAATCTTGTTTTAAGGTCTGGGCGTGGAAAAACTTGCTCTTACTGTAAAAATGTTACATAGATGTAATTCAAACAGTAAGTCAAATAGTAACAGTTGACAATAAATTTGAAATTGGTTTTGCAAAATTTACTTAGACTTCCATCTTTGACAGTGGTTTGCAACTTGTATGCTTTGCACCTGAAGGAACAGACTAAAAGGAATTCTGAGGAAAACGGCTGCATTATTATTTCTGAAAAATGCATAAGGGAAGGTAAATGCTGCAAATACCATGTTGTAATGAATGTAAGTGATCCCTTATAGTGGAATCACAAGCCTGGGAGAAGTGGAATATATCCTAGTAACAAACTCCAGATGGAGACAGCAGGAAATATAAAGAGAAACAGCACTTGGAGGGAATACCTTTAAAATATAATTAAGGGGGCAGAAGGAGTCAAACAAGATGAATGAGCCAATATTTTATTTGAGGTCTTGAGACGAATGAGCCAATGTTTTATTTGAGGTCTTGAGACTTTTTTTTTTTTTTTTTTAAGATTTGTGGATATCTATGATTCTTAAAATTAAATGATACTGTTCTTGTTTTTTGAAATCTGTTTACACTTAATCGCGAGTCTTACTTAATGACAGAATTCCTTCGTCTTTCACTTTTTATTTTTCCTTTTATTACATAATGCTAATTGCAGTATAAAACCGTGTTCTCCCAAGTAACAGTATCTGAGAATTAGACTGTTAAGTATTGCATTGCATTGCTTTTTTTGATACTGCCGTCCAAGTATGATGAAGACTATTTAATGAACCAATGATGAACCTAGGTATTCCTTTTAAAACAGACAAATGCATGAAAGTACAGCCCATTAAAGGTTATTAAATGCAAAGGTAATACACCTGATGTAGGAGTGCCTAAACCTCAGGGTGCCTGAATATACACCTTACTGTGCTAAATTATTTCTCTTGCTTACATGCTTCTTTGAGTATGTATGACAATGGGATTAGATCCTGTATGTCTGTTCTTATAATTCCTATACACTGATTTTCAGTATCCAAAGAATATAAAAACTTTTGTGCCCGCTGTTCTCCTACCATATAGAGGACAGAAATAATTGGTTTTAAGTTTTTTGTTGTTGTTCTTGTAACTTTCTAACTAGGAGGGTTGAGGTGATATAAGTAGACAGACTTTGGAAAGATTTTCACACTCATTCTAACATATGCTTTGAAAAATAACCTTCAGTTGCATTGTATTCAGTGGTGTAATAATTTAAGATTGTGTCTTGTATTCCTTGTTGAAATTTGATTGCAAAATATAGATAAATCTCTTTATGGATACAAGATCAATAATTAGGATTAAAATAAATTAAAAAATATATATAAATATTTTTTATTTTTTTTCTAATTAAATTAAAATAAGATATATAAATAATTGAATCTCTGTGACAAATTGCTCTTCCCTCCTCCTCCTTCTCTCCTGACTGTGGTTTACATATGTTGTAAGATATTTCACCAGAAGTGCCATTGCATACGTGCAATCTAGAGAAAAGGTGTATCTTGATGTCCACTTTTTTAGTATACCACCTCCCCAAGAATTTATTTTTTTTTTCCATAGAAGTAATTTATTTCACTTTATATTAACAATCTAAGGATCTAGCAAATTCTTAAATCTCAATTTATAATTTTGGGGTTTTTATCTGCAGATTACCATTGTTTTGGAAGATAAGATCTACAATCAGCACAAACTTTCTAAATTAGAGAAATGTATTGAATTCCTGAAAAATAAGCAGACTTGCAGAAGAAAATGAGAAGGGTTAAACAATAGGTTAGTTGCACAAAGGCAGAAGAAAAGAGCTGTCTAGATAGTTGTATCATACAGTAACATTCAGAGATTAAACTGAATGAAGAAGACTGAAGCAACATTCAGATATGATGCATTATGATCATCACATCAGAAAATGAAGGAAGATTGTTCTGATCTGTTATTGCTCAATCAGGAGCTACTTTTTTTTTTTTTTTTTTTAGAAGACACCTAAAATAATAGTCTTTGGGGAAAAAAAAAAAAAAGCAAAGGTCACTACAGATAATGTGAAGACTTCAGAAACATTTGGACTTCAGTGGTTTGGTTTTATGGAAGTGTAAACTATCCATAGAAGATGACCTTTGAGATTGGAGGAATACATTATTTCTATTCATAATTGACATGTTGTAGTGCTGATGATAATGCTGCAAAATGAAAGATTCCTTATAACTTGTGCAGCTGAAATTAGGAAAAATTAACAGGAATAAAAACAAACACTCATTTGTTTGAAAGTTTACAAATTTTATAGAAGTTTCTACTTTAAAACAGAAATGAAAACTTTAGAGTGAAAATTGAGAGGAAGAATGTAAAGAAATTCTGCCTTTCAGACTTCCTTTCAGGATACAAAACATAGAAACAAAATCCAGTTTATATGGGAGTGTAAAAATTATATCATATTGTTGCATCCAATATTTTTTAATTTGAAAACACATTTCAATAACATTTTCAGTATTCTTGCAGTGTTAAGATTGTAACGATTCTATTCCCACTGAGGTTTCCATCTTTTAACATTAATCAATCAGTAACTCTCATAGAGTATTCCTTATCTTTGTGATGGGTTTATACAACAAAATAAACTCTAGGTCTAAATCTGTGTTTAAATCAAGAATCTGAAATTATTTATAGATTGCTATTTTCGTTGGATTTAAAATATGAGATCATCCTGTATTTTACCATGTTGGATTGAGTGTGGAGAAAGCAAGAAAAGAATTCCCCTCTGCCCTCCTAATTAACAAGCGGGTGCTATAGCAGAAACAAAGTGTCTCAGATGTCCCACAGGAATCTGTCACGTGAACAGGGAAAGAAAAAACTCTGCATGTAAACTCTGCAGTGGTTCATTCCCTATTAAAAATTTGCAAACTTTCAAAAAGAAAGAAAGAAGATCTAAAGGTATGGAAAGTAAATACTGAGCTCTGTTGTTTTTTTTTTTCTTCTTAAACCTCCGATAATCTGAAACCATAAGACTTCTTAACTTGTTCAGAAGTTTTATGTTTGCTTTATCTGTATCACAAGATAAATAATAATAATGAAAATAAAAATAACATTTTTTATTTGGATTGTATGTTTAACAAAAGCTACTCTGAGAGGTGGAAGGCCAAAGAATTAGGACAGTACTTTAATCTTCCTCTTAGTGCCTCATCTTTCATATCTCTCTGAACTCAATACTTTCCCTTTTGACAGATTTTGAGCGAATAAAGCTTTTCTGTGGCCTGAACTCTCCTGGGTGAGTAAATGGAAAATCAACATTCTGCTAGATTTTATAGATTATTTAAACAGACTTAATGGGATTCTCTTATATACCAGAAAAGAAAATGTAATGAGGTGAAGATACTATACAGTATCATTAAATAGAAAAAAATATTTAATCATGAAAATGACATTGCTATGATGGCTATTTGTTCTGAACCAATACACTCTGAAAACAAACGGGATATAGAGTGTGAGCTATTGTCTGCAGCGTTTTGAACAGTTTGGCAAATTCATACCAGAAATTCATGTACTTCCCAGTGCTTTTGTGTCATAAAATATGCAATTTTTAAAGAGCAGGTACTTAACTAATAAGGTTCATGGTCTTTTGAAGCCAGCTTTTATGATCTTCTTTCTCTAAAGAACAATTTAATTAGATATCAAAATGTCACCTGTATTGAATAAAATCCCAAAATACTGAAGTTAGAGCAGTATGTTATTTGCAGAACTAAAAGGCATTGATATTTCTATTTCACCCTGTTGCTTTAGAGAGTAAAAGAGTAAGAGGGAAAAGTCACAATACTTGTTTACCACCAGAGAAAAGTTGTCAGATAGCAATTTGAGTTGCTATCTGTTCATGAGAGAATTTCCATCAATTTCACTGAGTTTTGTATATGAGTTCAGGGTTTTTGACTTTGCAGAAAAAAAAGGATTATGTTCAGCAATCAATGTTATTAATGATTATTAATGCTTATAAATGATTAATACTATGTTATTTATAAGATACAAAAAGAAATAGAAAACTAAACAAAAAAAAATTACTTAGAATATACCCAAAGTTATGATTTTATCACACAATAATGAATGTCCCGGTACAGGTGGGAAGACATTTTTCCTCTGTTCACTCCTTCAGCTATGCCTAGACTTTTAAAAATTAATCATTTTTGAGCACAGCATTATTGTGTGTTATTGAGCACTGCAAGATTTCACTGCATGAAATCAAGTGACTGGGTGGGGTATTGGTGTCAATGTACAGTACATTGTACATTTACTATAGTAAACAAGCATGAAAAACTATTAAGAAATGGAAATGGTGAATTAATGTATTCTGTCTTATGCTTTTAAAAATTTGATCTGAGGGTCAAATTCCACAGAGAGCAGTAGTCTTACAACACATGCCTAGTAGATAAACCATAGTATTCTCCCCCACAAATTTGCATATGATAGAGAAGGCAACAGATTTTACAGTTGTTGAAAAATGCAAATCCTTTAGAAACAAGTAAATCAGCATTTGCTCTTGAATCTTGAGACAGACTGTCCTAGTTTTGGCTTGGACAGAGTTAATTTTCTTTCTAGTATCTAGTATGGTACTATGTTTTGGATTTAGGACAAGAATAATGCTGATAACATGTGGATGCTTAGCTGTTGCTGAGCAGTGCTTACACAGACAAGGACGTTTCAGCTCCTCACACTGGCCTGCCAGTGGGCAGGCTGGGGGTGCACCAGGAGCTTGGAGGGAACAGAGCCAGGACATCTGGCCCAGGCTGGCTGTAAGGATGCCCCACACCAAGTGATGTTGTGCTCAGCAATGTAAGTTGAGGGAACAAGGAGGAAGGGGAGACTGTGATGGCACTTGTCTTGCCAGGTAACCATTATACATGATGAACTGTGCTTTCATGGAAATGGTTGGATACTAGCCTGCCAATGGGAAGTAGTCAAAAACTTCCTTGCTTTGTTTTGCTTACACACACAGCTTTGACTTTACCTATTAAACTGTGTCATGCCTATGATTTTTCTCTTTCACCTTTCAGATTCTCTCCCCATTCCTGTTGAGGGGGAATGAGTAAGAGTCAGTGTGGGGCTCAGCTGCCCACTGGGGTTAAACCACAATGCAGGGTCTAGGGCCAAACTTGTGGATATCAGATACCTGTCTAAATAGAGCTGCAAGATATTTTTTAATAAAACAAACAGCTTCATAAAAAAAAAAAAAAAAAAAAAAGTAATTTTAAATGCACATCAAATTTTCTTCCACTTCAAGCAAATGCTGACATTTTTAATCTTATGCACATTTTCTGTGTATTTTAATTACAGATGTAATTTAAGAGCCACTAAATATATATTCCAATAGAATTTTGGTTGGGCAATGAGTGCAGAATGTGTTTCATTGTTAATTGGAGGACTTAAAAGAAAATATTAACATTTTTGTAAAGATACAGAATATTTTATTCTTTTTAATGAAGTTCTAGCCTTTTAAAATTTATATATATATATATATATATATATATATATTTTCAGACTTTCTGGATAACTGCTGCATTTCAGACCAAAAACCATGGCCCAGGTTTTACATTGATGAAGAGGGGATAGCAAGTAATAGCAATACAGTTGTAAATGTTTAAATTACTCTTCGACATACTGTGGGAGGATGTGTGAGGATTAGTGTGCTTGCTGCTGAGAATCAAGGTCTCCCTTGTGACAGAAAGAGAGACAGATTCCTTCCTACCACACTGTGTAATTCAGTATAACTGTCCTCTATCAGGACAGGACTGGGAGAATAATAAACCAAAATTAATAAAAGTCCAATTAATAAAAGTCCAATAAACTGTTCTTGAAAGTAGGTGACAAGGAGGCAGGTATGTCACAGCCTGGAGGCCAGGAAAGAGTAGCTTTAGGATGTGTTTTTTTCCTCTGATTTTTAATATATTTTGTCCTGCAATCTGTATTTCCTACATTGCAGCTGCTATATGGATACACCTCCAAAAGATTTCCTTTGGATTTGCTGTGTTTTATTTATTTTCTGTGTTTCATTTATTTATTTACTTCATTTTTCTTGCAGTCTAATTCACATGGACAGGCTTAAGCAGTGTTCCCAAAGCCATTGTGAGTTCCGTATCAGCCAGAGATGAGCAGGAAAAAGCCTGAAAGAAAAAGGTGTAATCCACACAGTTTGTCTGTGATGGTTGATAACTTCAAATGACCCCAGACCTGCCTGCATTTCACTGCTTTCAGAAGCATGTGAACCACACTCCCATGCTAATCAATTGCAAACTGCCAGTTGATTTCACTGGCAGTAGGACTGGACTAATACATTTAAAATGTGGGTGGAGTATTCAGTGAAATGACCTGTCAAAACAATCATTCAGTCTGTAGGGTGACTTACCACCCTTAGGCATAATTAAATAGATCAAGCTCTTCTCTTTCATTTCATGCTGCTTTTTATTTATTTTCTATTTATTTATTTATTTATTTCCAGCAAAAGCTTTGTTTAGAGCTTGTGGCTTGGTACCAAGTACCTTTTTATTCTGTGCTTATAATAATGTAATGCAAAAGAGTTGTTTGACTCTTCACAGTGAATTACAAAAAGAAGTTAAAAATGTCAGAACACGTACACAAAGTTTTGGAAATGAGCCACCTAACTTGTCTGTTTTAGTTGGTTTTCTACCCTCTCTGTCACTGTTTTTGTTTGTTTGTTTTTGTTTTGTTTTGTTTTTCCCCTCACTAGCAGTATTTTAATGAGGCTGTGTATAGCTAAAAGAAAGTACAGATTAGATCAGATACCACAGGGAGTTTGTAAGATGAAAGCTTACCCTTTCAGAAGTCTAATACTACTAGGTTGCGCTGAAAAGCAGAGTTCCAGTTAAATAACAATATTGATTTATCTTTAAGGCACAGTATTTCCTATCTATTTTACATACATACATACAGATTTATACATATATATATATACACACACACATATATGTAATATATATACACATTTAACATAACATTTTTCTATAATGAATAGTATATTTATTTTTATTAAAGGATATCATGGACACGTTTTTATGGATTTTTTGTCTAATTTTTGTTTTGACAGAAACTAGCAACAGTCTCCTGGATGACAGTATACTGTTTAAAAACATTATTAAATCTGTATTCAGAGCAGCTTAACAGAGCTTCTCAATATTTTTAGGAGTGAACCAGTAAACCAAATATTTCATCGTTTTCATTCTTAATAGGGTCACTCTGTTTCTAGATGGGTTTAATCTGCATATTCTGAAAAGTAACCTAACATAACCCTTGATTCTAAGACATAATTTTAAATGTACACTAAGAACATCTTAGGAAATCCTCTTGTATTGTAATAAGTTTGGTTTTCTTAAATGGATTTCTGCAATAACACAGTATAAAATAGTTATTTGAAAATTTTGGATTATCCATCCAGGACCATGAAAAAGTAATTTGGTAAAGTGCATAAAATTCTCAGAGCTACTCAAACTGTCAAATACAAATGTTCTTTCATACAATCAAAGACCATTATAATTTTAATGGAATCTGCTTCAAGTAAAAATATGAAAGAAATAATTACAAGTTTTATGTACAGAGGACAATCTGAAATAGTAACACTGAAATGTGATTGAAAAGCAATTGTATTATATCATTCAGTACTATTTTAACAAAAAATAGAGAAAGAATAGTGTTAAATGTTATTCATAAAAGGGGAAGATATTATATAGAAAAAAAAACACTTTTCACTCTTCTTTCATTTGGCAGTGTATTTCTAACTTCTCTTCATCTTTTAAACCTTTCTATCTAATTCATTTGAAATAAATTAATTGTTAGTGTACAAAAATTTTGATTTACAAGGTGAAATAGACTTTCTGCAGTCAGAAAAAAACTGACCATTCTCAGCAAATTATCTAAATAAATGGTATGAAAAGAAGTACTTGTGAAAAATGTTTCATATTCCACAATGTATCTTTACAATTTAGCAAGTTCCAATGTCAAAACTGAATGGAAAAATAAAATAAATTAGAAGCATCATTTTCCCCCCAAAATTTTAACCACTTCAGAATCTGAAGTGACACTCATTGATTCCTTTCATTGCAATAAATATTTTTTAATTCTTTGTTCATATTTGAAATCTGTGAAAAATATTATTGTTGTTGTCAATAACCTGACATATAATGCTTTGCTTTTTTTTTTCAATAAAGTCCTTGTAAGATTTCTATTTTATTTATATATTTTTTTTTCTTTCTATAAATATCCTAGATAATCACCTCTGAAAAAACAGTGAAACAGTTATATAACCTTTACAAGTTGGTGTCAGTGTATAGGTGTATGTTTGTACACCTGTGTAACTGAACTGCTTAGGAAGCAGATAAACTGAAGCCTTGGAAACTGCAGTCCTCTATTAATCTCTGATAGAGATCCAGCAGGGATTTTCCCCCTACAACATTTCTTAGTTGTACATGAACTTGTACATGTACTTGAAAGTACCATGTTTGATCTCTATAATTTGATTTATCTGTTTTTTGTTTTGTTTTGTTTTTTCCTAGTTACTTTGACCAATGATTGAAGCAGTAGATTAATAGCAGGAGGAACTTTTGACTTTTTAGAAATTACAGACATAACCAACATTTTTTGTGGACTGTGAAGTAGTTATTTCTAATGATCACTCAAACTGCTGAAAATAAAACTATCGGCAGATTAAAAGCATACGTTTTTGGGTTTTTTTTTGCTTGTTTTTTTTTCACTTAAACTGGATGAAAATCTTCATTGTCTATCTCTAGGATTATGTTTTGTCCAAAAATCTACTGATAAAAATATATGTAATCATACATTGAATCAAGATGATATGTTATGGGAGATGTTCCTCTGTCTCCCCTCCCTTCTCTTTACCCCTCCCCTCCCCCCCCATTTTTTTTTTTTTCTTTTTAAATTCTGTACTGGATGGGTAAGTCATAAGCATTAAGATACTTTCAGATAGTCCTACAAAATGTTTGGACACTTAATTTATTTAACAACTCAACAGATCATAAAAAATATTTTTTGGAATTTTTTCTCATCTTTGTTCATGACCATCAAATATGTCACTAGTAAGAAAGGACAATTATCCACTTCTTCCATTTGATTCAAATAGACTGTATGGGCAATTGATGTATTCACTGTCTATTTTATTTGTTTGTTTTATGTTCCTTGCAAATAATGCATAATCTTGATAGCATGCATCCCTCAATCTGTAATATCGAGTTTGACTTACCTTTACAAATTCAAACTCAAAGAAAATGACAGTGTGTTTCAGTATAGTAAAACACCAATAATATACTGAGGACCTTTATCCTTAGTGACTGTGACAACAAAATGAAATCATTAGATCTTATAAATATTTAATTTTATTCCAGCCTAGTATGGAAACAAAATTATCTACCTTCTGACTTGCTAAGTCTTGTGTAACAACAGAAGGTGTGGTGGTGGTGTTGATGGCGATTGTGGTAAAGGAAGTAAAAAATTGACTTATGGTGGTTACTGGTAGAATTATGCAAAGGAAATGGAAGAGCTCTCTCTCTACATATATGTACCTCTTGACAAAGTGGGAAATAAGGAGTGAAAGATTCATTATAAATTCAGATGTACAACTCCTACAAAAATAGGGTTAAGTGAACATTTGTTTCAGTTCTGCACAGCTGTTTCTCCAGATCATGTTCCTGCTCCTTAATATTCATTGCTAGCAAACACTCATGCAGAGAAATTTTTGTTCAATGTGAATATTTAGGAAATTGCTGTTCTCTAGAAGAATATTTAATTTTATATGCAAAATGCCCTGCATTCATGAACAGTTCTACAGATTTGTTATTCATCAGTTACTGTTCTTCTCATTCATAAGTTCCATTCCTTTAGTCAAAAAACAATGAAACTGTCTTTTTAGCAATCATATGCAAATATTATTATTATAACAAATAATCACAGCAAAAAGATGATAAAACATGCAATAGGTTAATATTTCTCTAATCTTTTCAAAACATTATTTACAAAAAAACTTATTTAAAATTACATATATATTTTTTCTTTTGAAAACAAACGGCTGAAAAAATCATTTGAGTAAGCTTGATACTTTTTTGAGTACAAAAGTAAGCTTGATACATTTACTTTAGTACTGAATGATGTATGCAGGGAGCATACAAAAGTTAGTTTATTTTTTTAGAGAACTTGCAAGGCAAAGATAAGACTGAAAAGGTTCAGCTGGTCTATTTGACCTCTTTAAAATCCAAAAGTTTTAGACTAAATAAAAATCTTAAAAGTCTGATATTATTGTTTGATATTGATTGATAAAATTGCTTAATTTTTCTCCTAGGGAAGTGAAAATTTTCATGAAAAAATACATAGGAAATAATATAGAGAATTATTATACCAATTGTTATCAATGGATAGAAAAAAATACTTGTTTCTTTCCTCACAGTTTAAAGCATACAATGCAAAGAAAATTTTAGGAATATGTTTAGAGTGGGCTAAAAAATAATCATACAGTCACTGAATGATCATAAATATAGACTATTGATTTCCAGGGTCACCTCCTCCAAAGTCAAGAACAGTCCATCGCCATGTGCAGGAAACCAAGCAAAAGTGGCAGGAGGCCTGCATGGATCAGCAAGGATCTCCAAACAAAACTGAGACATAAAAAGGAAGCATACAAGAGGTGGAAGCAAGAATGGGTGAGCCAGGGGAAATATAGAGACTGTTCAGCTATGCAAACGTGGGGTTTGGAAAGTTCACCTGGAGCTGAATCTGGTGAGGTGTGGGAGTGAGGTTTGGCCAGTACTCTGGGAGGTAATATAAAGAGTTTTTTAAAATATGCAAGGAGCAAAAGGAGGACCAGAGATAATATTGGTCTGTTACTTCATGAGGATGGTCACCTCACAAATAGGGATGCAGACAAAACAGACATGTTCTTCTTCACCTCTGTCTTCAACACAGATGCCCTGGGATCCCTGGAGCCCAGATATGGAGGACTGTGACTGCAGGAACAACAATCTCCCAGCCAATGACAAGACTATGCTGTACCATGTACTGTGGATGTTCCTGCTATGCAAACCCATGTTAATGGAATTTGATATCTAAAGCCCCTCTATTCTTTCCAGTATATTCCATAAATTCTTTCTGGATTTGATTTTATTACCTTTCAACAAACTGATGGGTTCAGCACTCCCTCTTGTTTTTGCTCTATATATTTCTGCTTTTGATCCAGCTCTGCTGAAAGTAATTACATTTTGCTTTTTGAACCAGTGGTACAAAAGTACCAAATAACACATAAAGTAAACCACTCAGAGCCAGCAGCTAACTATACTCATTTCTAATTGTTTTACTATATCAATTGTTTTTACTACCATACTTCAAAGAAATGCACTGAATATTTCCATTTCTGTGTTTCTTGCTCCAGAAAAGTACACATTCCCAAACATGTATCTAAGTGAAGGGGATTAACAAGTTTCTGTTTTTTAAAAAGTTGACAGAATCAAGATTTGTGCCCTATACTTCAGTTACAGCAGTACTGGGAATAGGACAGCAGAAGGATCTGTTGTCTGTAGGCAGTTACATGTACATGCAGACAACTTCCCTGATACTGAAGAACACTGGTAGATTTTTATATACTAAAAAACATACCACATTTTGTCTAGAAGATTTTTTTAATGAATATTTTTCAGTCTGAATTTCTCTTACGAAGTCTAGGTTGTATAAGGAGTTCAGATGAGCAAAACGACTGACCTACTTTCGTATTCACATTGATTATGAAGTTTTTCATATTTGACATGATAGGTATACATGAATGTCTGGGCTACATGTGTATACATTATGTATTTAATACTCTGTTCTACTCAAGTTTTCAGACAAGAAAACTCATACATTTTCTCAACTGAAAATATATACCATCTTTGCATTCAGACACACTATTGCTGTATGAGTATTTTCTCAATAGGTTAATATTATAACATTATGTTATTTAATTTAGTGGTTATTCCGGTCCTTTTGCTTTGAACCATGATAGTCACTACTGCAGATAGACCAGTGGATACAGCAGGGGACTGCTGTAGTCTTTCAGAAACTATTAGCTTAGATATCCTATTTTGATACAGCACTCAAAGAAAAAGAAAAATCCAGAAATGAGATAATTTTAAAAAATAACTGATGAAAAAAGGAAAGAAAATAGAATGGCATGAACATATCCTTCAACTAAAAATAGAACCAAGAGACAAGGATGAAACATAAGCAGTCCAAATTTGCTACAGTTTTTGGTTTTGTAAATGTGCATGATCTATTCCCCCCTGCCCCAGTTTACTGTTCTATGTGAAAGCTGGGTCCCATAGAGTAAAATATGTTGCTTGCTCTATCACATTTATAAATAATGAAAAATAACATGACAAGGATTATTAAGCAGTGTAAAGCAAATAAAACAATGGAAGCAGAAATAACTAGGTATCAACATTCTTCCTGAACAGTTATTTCTATGAATTATGATAGCATAGCTCAGTACATCTCTACTTGGTAACAAGCAGAGACTAAAAATGTGTCTGTTTGAGCTTTTACTTTTGCTGAACAATCTCTTGGACAGGACAAGAATACCATAACAATAGTAATATAAAATCCATAGATTATTTCTCCATAACTGAAAACATGCTCTTTTCATGGCACTCTGAAATATTTATTTAATTTACTTCTAGAGACGATATGCAAATGCATTTAAGAATGCTATTTACAGCATTCAATTTATTTAAAATGTAGTTCTAAAAGAAATGTTAATCATGAGGGATTGTAAACCCTTACAGAATGAAACCTGTAACAAAACTCTAGAAAAAAATTTACTACCACCACCACAAAAAAATGCAGTTACCTGCAGAAATGTCAAAGTGAAGTTATCTTGTTTTCATAACAATAAGAGTGGAAGAAATTTCCAGAGGAATTTAGTCCAGTCCTCTGCTTATTTACTTGCCCTGTTAGCCACTTCCAGGTTCCTTTAGGCAGCTACATGTATATCATACTTTATAGTAACACCTTCTCAACAGTTAACTCTCAATTTAGATATCTGTATTTCATATCCCATGGTCAGGGTCCATTGCTCACTTTTTTCCCTCTCCCCATCTGTTCCCAGAAAGTTAAGTCATCACACTGCAGTACAGTCCCTGTCACGTTAAAGAATGTAGGTAGATAGACTTGGCAGGGTAAACTCAGCTGGGTGGGGACCAAAGGGACCCTATGGGCATCCCAGCCCTGTGGGAAGTCCCAGCAGACAAAGCAGGAGTCAGTTGACACAGATGTATTTGTTTTGTAAGTTCTCTGCAATTCACTCTGTGGCACATTTATACTGAACTTGTGAGAGAAGACTGGAAGAAAATCCACACTAACCACTTTATGTCTCTGGTTTATTAGGTTCCAGAGACTGCATGTAGTATGTTCACTTCAGTATAGGTATTGTGCAATTTTATTATGATCTTTTGTGAGAGAGATTTATCCCAGCTCATGTCATGAGTCCCATTACTAATTCACACTGCCACAAGCAGCTGGGGACCTGATTCCTTATAACAGGTCAGTCAATCTACAGCATCCTGGGGAAATTAATCAGCATGCTCTGCAAACAGATTAGCTTTATGGTAGTCAGGTAAACATTTGGATTACTGTGGTAGAATATGAGAGACTGGTACTAGATCAAAACTGGAAAAAAAAATCTTCCTTGCCAACAGGACCACTGGCTGTTGTTATTATTTACGTTTCTATTATTTACTTTTTTGCATTGTTGGAATGGTTTGTATAGATATTATACAATTTTCTCTATATCTATCCTTCGTTCCCAGGTTTCAGAGAGGTTTATTTTTACTGTGGCTGTCTTGGTCATATTCTTTCATGATAGGTGATGCACATGTAGGTGATTCACACAGTTTCAAAAGTACTTCATTTTACGCTCACCTCTTTGTTCAGCACCTTGTGCTGTCAGACCAAGCAGTCATGTCCTTGTATCCTAATGGATAGAGACCAAGACACTTACAGAAGACTCACTTTTGAGATGCAGATTGTTGCAAGTGAGAATCCACTCTCTGCTTTCTGCTTTGGACTCATTACTGATTGACTTAAAACTTTAGTGAATGTTTAAGTAAAATAAATCATGTTTATTTTAATAAAATGCAAAGATAGGGGCGGGGAGCAACTTCTTTATTTTGAGACAGAGAAAGAGAACATGAAGTTTATGTTTTCCTTTAACATTCTTCTCCTTTAATTCTAATTCTGGATTGGTTTCAATGTTTTCTGTGTTCTCTTCTGCTGGTGTAATAACAAGTCACTTGTCTCTGAATTCAATTCAAACATCTCCCAGGAAATAAGCAGCACTCAGTTAGATAAATTTCAGTCTTTTATTTGCTGAGAAGAATAGTGCTCTAAGATGAAGTCTCTCATTATATCCTTTTTTCTTGGCTGACTTCTGCTGAATGGAAGTTCAGTCCTGAGTGTTCCTATAATCTCCAATACCAAAAGTGATTTGATAGGGCATTATCTCTTTTCTCCTACACTGCACTGCTGCAGTCACACTTTCAGTCACTTGCCACTATCAGAATTTTCCTTCCAATCTTGAAAGGGCCATGCAAACTTAATCATTAATTGTCTGTAAAGAGTGTAAAAGAATTTCTTCCTGACAAAGAAGTAAGTGAGGAAGATTTCTAACATCTCTAAGTATAAATGGAAGTAGGTAAGTTTTCAATCATTGTAACCTCATAACATTTACATGACATAGGACTGGATATCCTTAACAACAACAAAACCTCGAAGATGACTGCTTGGAACAGACAACTTCTAAGCACAGGTGATACAACATGCAATGATGAGGTCTGTTAAATTCATTAAAGGCGAAATAGGTTTTGGAAATATTTTTTTTTTTTTTTTTTAACAATTGTATGAAAACTCAGGTGACAAAGGTGTTTATAATTTCCTGACGTGACACTTTTACCTGTAACCCTGATCATTCAGCACATACCATTATAAACCAGTGTGTGTCATTTTGTTACATTATTCCTATTTAAAATTGGTACCACTTTTCAAAGCATATTCTCAGGGGTGAAAGAAGATGTAAAGTAGAAAAAGTAAAGATCAGAATATTTTCACTGATCACTAAAACTGGATTATGTATGTTATATAAGGAATGACAGCTCCTATCTAAAGCAGTTATAATGTGATCATCTGTCTGCACCATCTAAAAATCTTATCTGCATATCTACTTTTCTGAATATATCTGATTAAAAACAAACAAACAAGCAGATTGCACCTATGGGGTGAATTATGTCAGTGAAATTATCTGAAGGAAATTGGCATCCTTATTTCAGTGAGAGGCTTTACAATGAAGGATCAGACCAAAGTTAACATGAACAGATCTGGCGCAAATGTTGAGATGCTTGCTGGCATTTTTTCTTCTCCTCCTCCTCTTCCTCCTCCTCCTCCTTCTCCTTCTCTTTCTCCTTCTCCTTCTGCTCCTTCTTCTTCCTTTCTTTCTCTCTCTCTCTCTCTTTTTTTTTTTTTGTTTGCTTTGAATTTTCATGAAGTTAATGTTAATAGATTTCAGAGTTGAGTAAGACATTTCATCTCATCTGAGAGTTCAGAAAAATCTGTGATTTCACAGATTATTCATAAGACTTAAAAGAAGATGACAGAGTGACTTTACACTCATTTTTCTCACTTAATGGTAACATTTTTGGCCCCAGTAACTATTGTCAGAGCCTGTGAAAGAGGAAATGATTTGCCAGAATATAATGAGCTGGGAGCAACTAAGTGGCTTTCCTTTTCAGTTGTCAGAATATTCAATCTCTTCAACACATCTTGTTATATCCATAGTTTATGGCCTAGTAATTATCAGGACAAGAAGGATTTCTTGTACCCCTGATACTGTCACTTTCAATTACTAATGCTTTTTCTACTCTATTCATAAAATATTCAGGACATACATTTCTTTCAAAGAAGGAAAACAAAAACTTCTGAGCATAAATAGTATAGCAGTAGGTATTAGAAGGCCATTAGATATAAACTGGTTGTTAACTAGAAAGACTTTACAAACTCTTATACAAAAGAAAAAAAGAAAAAAAAAAAGCATTTGGATTGCATCATTCATAACGAGGAAAGTGAGTCTGTGTACTTAACATTAAACAGGCATTTAACTCTTAACAGGCATATGCATTAACAGGCATAAACTCTTTCAGTCATTGATACCCACTGACACAATACCCACTGCCACTGCCACTGCTGAGGCAACTGTCTCCAGGTTGTGTTCTGCAGTAGCGTGGGGGATCACAGCAGGCAGAAGAGTACCTGCATCAAGGCAATACTAGAGAGCAGAGGGAGCCACCAACCAGCAGCTCTCACAAGAGCAGCCAATGAGGCTTGTGCAGGGCCAGGAGCAGCATCTTCCACCCCAGGATGTACAAAGGCAGCCATCAAGGAGTGTGAGCGACCAGGACGTGGCACAGCAGGGTGTTGTCACTGCTGTTTCCAATGTCAATACTAATCTGCTTGTAAAAAGTTCCACCATGGTGTCCATCCAGAAGAAGGCCATGTTCTCTGCATCACTTATTGCCTCTGCAGGCACAGGAAATGATGCTACCTGGATAGAGCTCCCAAGGGAGCAGTGGCCACCCAGATCTGAAGCTGCAGGGTATGCCTGAGTTTTCTGTCAACGTCTGACAGAAGCTGTGGATTCACCTGTGGGAGGTGTTCCCAGCTTGAAGAACCACAGCCTGGTGGCAGAGCTTTGGCAGGAGGTGGGCAGGCTGAGGAGTATCAGTGAGTTGGAGAAGATTGACTGATGGAATCATATTTTACCATCCCTGAGGCAGGCATATTGGCCAGCCACAACACAAGAAATGGAGAATCCTCTATGCCCTTGCCAACAGGCAGTAGGTGGGAACCTAAGAAAGGGGGGAATGGAAGCATTTTTCTGCTTGGAGTGGCAGGTAAACCCTTTCTGTGCCTATCTCACCATTCTGGGTGCCCTTACAAAACAAGTATGAGGCTCTGGAACTTGATGGCCAGGCAAAGAATTATGTAGATGAAGGTCCATACAGGTTGGGTAAGTAAACCCACCTCTCATATCACAACCACCTCTATCAAGAAAAACAGATGGGTTATTGTCATAGGGAACTCTCTTCTTAGGGTGAGTCCCTTCTGAAGGGAACACAATATGCTGTCTGGACCCAAACCACAAGGAAAGTTTCTGCCTCCCTGAGGACCAGGTAAGATACATGACTAGCAAACACACTTGGCTGGTGTGGCCCTCTGATTATTATCCATTAATGATTTTTCACATTGGCAGTGATGAAGTAGCAGTGAAGTCCAATAACTTAATTGAGATGATTCATTAAAGGATTAGGTGCACAGGTAACATATTTCTCCATTCTTCCAGTAGCAGGGAACAATATGGAAAGGAACAGGTAGACCCAGCTGATTAATATGAGGCTGATACTACCAGCAGTATTTTTGATTTGAAGGGTGAAAAGGATGAAACCAGGCCCACTGGTGATAAGCTATGAGACAACATAACAAAATAAGGGACTGCATGCTAATGAGATCCTTCAGTCTGCTCCGTAAATTGCTGGTGCAATGAAGCACATTTGAAATGTTTCTACACCAATGCATACAGCATAAGGAAAAAGCAAGAGGAGCTAGAAGCCTTGGTTTAGTCCCAGAGCTACAATACTGGCATAAGCAAAACCTGGTGAAAGGAGTCCTGTGACTGGCTTGTTATGATTGACAGTAATAGGTTCTTCAGAAGGGATAGGCAGGGCAAGTGAGGTGGGGGAGTGGCACTGTATGTAATGGAGGACCTGGACTTTACAGTTAACAATGACATTGTTAGGGGCCTCTGGGTAAAGATTGAGGGAAAAGAAAATGAAGGAGATGTCATTGTAGGAGCCATCTATAGACCACCTGGCCAGGATGATGACACCAATGAGTAATTATTTAAGGAACTAAGAGATACCTCTAGGTCAGCCACCATTGTCCTTATGGGAGACTTCAACTTTCCACATGTGAACTGAGAATATCACACAGTTGATACAAACAGGTGCAGGAAATTCCTCTACCACGTTGATGATAACTTCTTGGTACAGATATGAGGAAAGGTGCCCTCCTAGATCTGTTGCTTGTGAACAGAGAGGATCTCATGGGAAAAGTGGCAATTGGTGGCCATCCTGGCCATATTCACCATGAAGCAGTTAAGTTCCAATGTTTGGTGATAGGAGGAAAAACTGCCATCCAAATGTCAATCCTGGATATAAGGAGAACAGACTTCATGCTGTCCAGGGAACTAGTTAGTAAGGTCTCCTGGGAAACTGCTTTTGAAGGTTTGTGGTCCATCAGTGCTGGTCTCTTTTTAAGTGCCACCTCTTAAGAGTACAGGATCACACAATTCCAAACTGCCAGAAGTCAAGCAGGTGGGGCAGAAGGTTGGCTTGGCTGAGCATGGATCTTGTAGAACTTAGGTGGAAAAAGAAAGTATCTGCTGATCGTAACTGAGGTCGGTCGGCATAGGAGGACTATAGGGATTCTGTTTGCCTTTGTAGGGAGAAATTTTGTGTGGCCAAAGGTCAATTAGAGTGGAAGCTGCCCAGTACTCTGGGGGACAATATATACGTTTTAATGTACTAATTATATTTAATAAATATATTTTTAAAATATACCAACAGCAAATGAAGAACCAGTCTCACTTCAGTACCTAGTAAAATTATGGAGAACAATTATTCTGGGAGTTATTGAAATACACCTGAATTACAATATAGTCATTGGTCACAGCCAACACAGGTTCACGAGAAGGAGCTCCTGCTTAACAAATTTAATTTCCTATTATGAGAAGGTCACCCACCTAGTTGACCAAGGAAAGGCCAATTGGTGTAGTCTTTTTGGATTTCAGTGAAGTTTTTGATACTCTTTCTCACATTATCCTTCTGGACAAAATTTCCAGCATACAGCTAGATAAAAACGTAACATGATGGATCAACAATTGGCTGATAGGTCAGGCTCATAAGGTTATAGTAAATGGGGTTACACCAGGCTGGTGACCAATCACAATGGAGTTCTGCAAGGCTCCATTTTAGGAGCCAGTTCTCTTCAGTGTTTTCATAAATGACTTGGATTGCTGCACTTGAATGTATACTAAATAAAGTTGCAGATGATACTAAATTGGGTGGAGCTGTTGATTCCCTTGAAGGTAGAGATGCCTTGAGGAAATAAAAGACAAATTAGAGAGCCAGGCATTTGCCAAAAAATGAAGTTTAACAAGAGGAAGTGCCAGATTCTGCATCTGGGACCTGGCAATCCTGATTGTACATAGATAGCGACTGTAGGACAAGAAGCTGGAGAGCAGCCCCACAAAGGGATGTAGGGGTTTTGGTCAACAGGATGTAGAGTATGAGTCAGAAGCATGCCCTGGCAGCCAGAAGGACCAACCACATTCCGAAGTGCATCAGGCACAGGGTTGCTAGCTGGCTGAGAGAAGTCATTGTCCCACGATAGTCTCCACTGGTGTGGCCTCACCTTGAGTACTATGCACAGTTTTGGGCACCACAGTATAAAAATGACATACAAAGAGTGTCCAAGGGTGAAAAAAGATGGTGAAAATTCCAGAGGGGAAGACATATGAGGAGCAGCTGAGGTCCCTTAGTTTATTCAACCCAGAGCAAAGGAGACTGAGGGAAGGCCTCATCATGGCCTTCAGCTTCCTCATGAGGGGAGTGAAGGGGAAAACACTGATCTCGTCTCTCTAGTGACCAGCAATAGGACCTGAAGGAATGGCATGAAGTTATGACAGGGAAGGTTCAGACTGGATGTTAGGAGAAGGTTCTTCACCAAAAAGGTGGTTGAGCACTGGAACAGGTTCCCCAGGGAAGTGGTCACTGTGCCGAACTTGCCAGAGTTCAAGAAGCATTTGGAAAATGCTTTCAGAAATACATTTTACTTTTTGGGTCCAAGAGTTGGACTTGATGACCTTGTGGTTTCCTTCCAACTCAGGATATTCTATGTTAGGCCCTTTGATAGAATAAGGAATCATAGCTACACTGAGTCCTGCACATCATGAACAAAGAAAACAACTGCAGCTTGGAAGGAAAAGGAGGTTCTCCAGCTATTATTGTATCAAGGAGTGGCATGATTGTCACTGTGCAAGGCTACAGTCTCATGTTTCATTTCCTAAGCAATTCACATGCCATCTATAGTGTAATAAAATATAATGACTGGGTAAATTGACAGAATATATACGTACATTTGTAATATGTATATACATGTTTAATTCAATTTTGGTCCGTAGGAGCAGTAGCATCCTTGCTCTTCTAATTGATTTTTGTACAGGTCAGAAATTGGCCACATTACTTACTAAGTAATTAAACATTGTCAAGTAAATAATGCTGTTAGGGATGTACATGTAAACCATGACTTTAATAAGCCCACAGGATCAATGAAAAACTGCTAAAACTGTAGAATCTTAGAATGGCTTGGGTTGGAAGGGACATTAAAGTTCATATGTTTGGAACCCAAGGGACACCTTCCACTAGACCGGGTTGCTCAGAGCCCCATCCAACCTGGCCTTGAACACCTCCAGGGATGGGGCATCCACAATGTCTCAGGGCAACCCCTTCCAGTGCCTAACCACCCTCAAGAGTAAAAATTTTTTTCCATATATCTAATCTAAATTTACCCTCATTCAGTTTAAAGCCATCACTCCTTGTCTTGTCACTGCACTCCTTGACAAACAGTCCTTCCCAGCTTTTCTGCAGGCCCCCTTTGTGTACTGGAAGGTCACTATAAGGTCTTCCTGGAACCTTCTCTTCTCCAGGCTGAACAATAGTCTTATGTATTATGATTTTACAAAAAAAAAATAAAAAATCATGTTTACATATTCCTATGCATGTATTAAAGTGTGCACACAACTTTCATGGTTTATGGTGGGATAGGTTTCTACTGAACGGAAAAATTAATTCTACCTATACATGCCAGCGTCGTATACTGAGACTGTAACAGGCTTTACATATAGGTCAGTCAGATGCCTTTAACTCTATGTTGAAAACATTTGCAAATGTCTGTTACACACTACAGTCATTTTGTATGGTTTTTCAGATGCCATCTCTGCATGTACTGGAACAGGACATTATATCTGCCATTCCTTTTACTGGAGATACCATAACTTAGTTTTCTTTTATGTGTCCATTATATTTCAAAGGAAAGAACACATAGGAATAAACATTGTATTTAGAAGCATGGCAGCAGAAGGGGAGTTACCTAAAACAGTGATTGAGACAAAGAATATTTATATATTATAGTTTTAAACTTATAAACTACTTTTATTGACTATAAAGATCATCTTGTGTGGCAGCTTTTATGCTGTCTGAGTGACTCGAGTGACATCTGAGTGACTTTTTTTTTTTTTTTGGAAAAGGTTGCTTATTCAAAAAGCATTTAAAAACTGAGTATGACTTGCCTTCAAGACTAGGATACTAAAAACCTATTTTACAACCAATATAGAACACAAATGGCCTGCTGCAAGAAAATTTCACCATGTTGATAATATGTTGCACTGGGATGGCTTTGACTCACATAGAGAGATTCATCACATCAACAAAAAGGAACTGATGTACTCTTTCTCTAATCAATGCTTCTTTTAAAGTATTAATGCAATTTATCAGTTGGAAATTACAGAGCAATGTTATTAGGGAATTACAGTGACAACCCCTTAAGAATGTTGGTTTTATGTCTTTAGTCTCATTTATAATTAAGCCACCTACAAGTAATATAAAATGTTAAGCTTAGGCCACATAAGTGAATTTATTTATGAAAAAAAAATGTCTTTTTAAGAAGGTGTATAACCTCTAATTTGAGTTGACAAATGAGTGGAAAACTGTTTTATATACATAAAAATCTATTTAAATATAGGGTTGTATATGTATATATATTCATTTATAGGAGAATATAAAAGAATGTTGTGGTTTAACCTGGCAGGCAGCTAAACACCACACAGACGTTAGCTCACTCCCCCTCTCCCCCTCAATGAGATGTAGGAGAGAATCAGGAAAAAAAAAAAAAAAAAAAAAAAGTAAAACTTGTGGGTTGAGATAAATGCAGTTTAATAGTACAGAAAAGGAACGGTATAATGACGATGATGATGATGATACAAAACAAGGGATACACAATGAAATTTCTCACCACCTGATGACCGACGATGATCCCATCCCTGAGCAGTGGAAGCTCACCCCCAGACAATTCTTCCACTTTTATTCTTCAGCATGATGCTGTATGGTATGGAATATCCCTTTAGCCCATTCAAGTCAGCTGTCCAATATGCACCCCCAGCTTCTTTGCTGGCAGGGCAGCATGAGAAGCTAAGAATTCCTTGACTCTATGTAAGCTCTGCTCTGCAACAACTAAAACATCAGTGTGTTATCAGAATTATTCTTACCCTAAATCCAAAACACAGCATCATAAAAGCCACTGGGAAGAAAACTAACCCTATCGAAGACAAAATAGTACATAATATTAAGGGATTGTAGCAGAAAGTCTAAATTTGTGATTCTGAAAATTGAAAATGGGCAGTTGGGAAAAACCTTTGAAACCTAATGAAATATTTCAAATTATTCCACAGTTTCTAAACATTTTTTACTTTTAATCTAGGTTTGGCAATACATACATGCATGCATATATACACACACACATACATACGTATCAGTAGTAACAAATTGAAGTAAAAATATCCTGATCAGTCTTATCTTCTCTTTTTATGATATTGAACTTCAGAGTAATAGTGTTTAAGTATTGTTAAATTCTATTAGCAACAATTTAATATGGGGGTGTTGTCCCAGTAGTAGATTTGGTAGCATATGCTGATTATATAATAGTACATGATATTCTAATAACTCTTCATTAATAGACCATTTTTTAACATGGGTGTGTGGGTGTCTAGGAAGTCTACAAAATCTGAATTACTTTTCTGTTGTAGTCTTTATTTTTAATTATCTTTAAAGTTTCTAACTTCATCATTACTTTTTTTTTTTATTATTAATTTTTTAAAATATCTATTCTGCAGAATAAGTATGTATATTGTCAATGTCTTGTGTTTGTTTTCATCCTTACTAATGCCAGTGACTCACTGTGGCAAGTCACTGTATCAAATCAATCATGATATATTGATCTTGCAGATATTGCATCATAGAGTGGAATGATATTTCATTTTGATATTTGAAACACAACTTACAACTTAAGTTATCTGAAAACTGTAAATTAAGTGTTTTTATTATTATTTTAGCAGGAAATGCATGCTGTGGTAGTATTTCCTATGAAAAGGAAAAGCAACACATTCAAAATTATGCAATTACAACTCTACTGATTCACTGACAAAAATTTGAAGCTTAGCTACAGCTCCTGAAAATTATTCTGCAACCTTCTTGAAATAAAACTAAATAATTTGGTAAGAAAAATAGCTTAAATGAATTCAGAACTAGCAAGTATTCCACTGTAAAAAAATACCTTAACTTGTTATTAGTCATCTACAAAAATGTATGTGTCAAATACAGATGAAAGGACACATTTTCTTTCGTAAATAGATGAAGTTTTTTGTAATTCCTGTTGAAGCTTCTGCTTTGGAAAGAGTGGTAAAATAAGAAAGTCAAATGGGTTCAGGTAAAAGTCACAAAACAGAGCATCTCTATAACAAATGTGTTTTATCTAAGCTTTGAAGTGGGGATCTCAAGCTTTTATTTTCTACACCAAAGCTCTTTGTGTGGATCACTCCAAGCAAATGTGAGGCAAAAATACCAAAAAAAAGCCAAGACCCAACATAACCAAGGTTCTTAAAGGAACATTTAATTCCTTCTTTGTATATAACTGATAAGAACTTAATCTGCAAAGTACTCAGTTCAGAAAGATGTAGCAAAATTAGTAGATGGGGAGCAGGTCTCACCAAAACTAGAAACCTACCCTGTTAATGGATACTGAAACGCTAGAGATTAATTTCAGAAACTATACAAAAATTGGAAGAAGGCTTCACTCATCAAGGATGGGTTTTGTGAGGAGGAAGAATAGAGATAATAGCAGTTATGGTGAAATCTGTTTCTATTCGTGTTTGTCTAACAGAAACATTCAAAGCATTTATAAGATTAGTTTATTTTTACAGCTTTTACAACTGAATTTTCAAATGAAAGTGATCTTTGAAATTACTAAAATGTTCAAATTTGATGCCTTTGAAATGTAAATGCTTGTTTCCAAAATAATAAATGTTTTCTTTTTAATTTCACACTACATGGAAAAAATAAAGATTGAAGTTGCTATATCTTTTCCCATGCATGTAAAGTGATTTTTTTTTCACTGTGGCTAAGAGGCCACTATATATATATATATATATATATATATATATATATATATTTTTTTTTTTCTTTCAGATGTTTCACTTTGATTATAAAGCTTTCTACTCAAATAAAATGGGAATGAAATACTAGTAATATAGAGTTATAGGCTAGAAGGTAATCTTCTATAAGTCTTTCTCCCTAAACACTATAATTAACCTGGTAGCTAGCTAGATTTCTTTAATGTATAGTTACTTAAACTGCACATAAACTATTCATTGAGTAAAAATAACAAGTAAGCAAAGTATGTAGTGAAAAGCATGTCAGAGTCCTTCCTTTAGCTGCGAAATCACAGCAGTTTTACATGTGGTCTGTTGTTTCTTGTATTTTTAGCAACTGGCTGAGATGAGAAGTTGATTAATCAAGGTATGTTTCTTTTCCCTTCATGTTATCATTTTGATTAATTATTAATTATACACCTATTTCCTGCCTTTATAACCTCCTTCTTGTATACTGGCAAGTTTGGACTTATCATGACTTATCATATTCCAATTCTTTCTTAAGCACGTAAAACCAAGGCATTAGGCACTACATTATGTGAGAGAACTTTGATTATGAGAACATACAATTGGATTTGGTGTATATTAAATGTATATATACACATTAAGTGTATATCTGTTAATGTATATTTAATGCTCAAACTCATGGCATTTAGCTGATGCACTTCAGCATACATGGAAATGTTTCAAATGTATGATGTTTGTTCAAGCAGAATTCAAGTGTTCTTTATATATTAAGTATAAGTATACTTTTTTTTTTTTTTTTTTTTTTTTTTTTCCCTACTGAGAAAGGAACAACAATTATTGAAGGCAGCCAGTTTGGTAAAATGATTAAATTAGTTTGGTTCTACTGCATCTTATTTCAAACCCTCAGGTGAATGAAAATAAATTCTGATATTACAGAGACAGATTTACATGCAAATTAAATAACATACCTGTCGTGGTTCTGCTCGAGTGGGCAGCCGAGCTCCACCACAGCCGCTCTCTCACTCCCCCTCCTCAAAGAGGAATGGGGAGAAAATATGTGAAAAGGACTCAAGGATTGAGATAAGGACGAGAAAATCACGCAATAATTATTGTAACGGGCAAAACAGACTCAGCATAAGAAGATAGATAGTAAGGTTTATTGCTCATTACTAACAAGCTAGAGAAGTGAGAAACAAAGGAAAGAAACCAAAAGCACCTCCCCCCACATCCACCCTCTTCCACCTCCTCCCCCCGAGCGGCGCAGGGGAACGGGGGAATGGGCGTTATGGTCAGTCTACAGCGCTTCTTCTCTGCCGCTCCTTCTCGGTCACTCTTGTCCCCTGTGCTGTGGGGTCCCACCCACGGGATACAGTCCTTGATGAACTGATCTGGCATGGGCTTCCCACAGGCAACAGCTCTTCCAGAACTGCTCCAGATATGGGTCCGTACCACGGGGTCCATCCCTCAGGAGAAAACTGCTCCAACCTGGCTCCCCCACGGGCAGCAGCTCCTGCCAGGTCACCTGCTCCTGCGTGGTCTCCTCTCCACGGGCTACAGGTCCGGCCCGGAATCTGCTCCGGCAGGGGTCTTCCACAGGCGGCAGCCTCCGTCGGTGCAGGGCCACCTGCTCCACCGTGGTCTCCTCCACGGGCTGCAGCGTGGAACCCTGCTCCACCGTGGTACTCCATGGGCTGCAGGGGGACATCCTGCTTCACCATGGTCCTCACCACAGGCCGCAGGGGACTTCTGCTCCGGAGCCTGGAGCACCTCTTCCCCTCCTTCTACACTGACCTTGGCACCTGCAAGGCTGTTTCTCACTCCCTTGACTCTCCCGGCTGCTGTGTGGTGCAGCGTTTTTTTTCCCTGTCTTAAATATGCTCTCACAGAGGCGCAAAACAACATCGCTTATTGGCTCAGCTCTGGAAAACAATGGGGCCCTTCCCAAACATGGGGCGGCTTCTAGATCTTTCTCACAGAAACCACCCCTATGGCTCCCTGCTACCAAAACCTTGCCACGTAAACCCACTACAATACCTTGCAATAAATGAAAGGGAAACTAGTTTCAGTTGAGATAGAGTTAATTTTCTTCCTAGTGGTTGGTGTGTGCCATGTTTTGGATTTAGGAGAAAATTAATGCTGATAACACATTGATATTTTAGTTGTTGCAGAACAGTGCTTACACTAAGCCAAGGACTTCTCAGCTTCTCATGCTGCCCTGTCAGTGAGCAGGAGAATGGGAGTGCAGTAGGAGCTGGGAGGGAACACAGCCAGGACAACTGACCCAAACTGGACAAAGGGATATCCCATACCATGTGATGTCATGCTGAGCAATAAAAGCTGGGTTGGTCAGAAGAGTACTGCTGCATGGGGACTGAATGGGCATCATTTGTTGGATGGTGAGAAATTTAGCTGTGCATCTGTTGTTTTGTACATATTATTTAAATTATTTTATTTTTAGATTTTTTTTTTTTTTTTTAATGTATAAATACTTATTACTTTCCTTTGTGTTTCTATCCTATTAAGTTCTCTTTATCTCAAGCCACAAGTTTTTATTATTTTTTCTTTCTGATTCTCACCCCCATCCCACAGCGGGGAGGGGGTGGAGTGAGCAAATGGCTGTGGTTCTTAGCTGCCTGCTGGGTTAAACCAGTAGTAAGTAATACCTAGTGTTTAGAGATTCAGCATTTATACATTGTAAAGGACTTCAGAAAGTGGCAAATCTTTTTTCTCCTCGTGTTTTCACATAGGAAAATTATAATAGAATGAAGGAGTAACCTATTCAAATTCAGCTTGAAAACTATGGCAAATATTGAAACTGAATCCTTGCTCCCAAATCTTTGTTGAGGGACCAGAAAGAGATACTTCTCTGCTGAAACTGCACATCTACAAGTGTGCTTGGAGGAAGGTTAACCTCCCTTGATAAAGGAAGGTTAGTGGCAACAGCAGTCTATGAATGATACCTTGGTCCTGATTCAAGCTTACCCAATGGAAGGAAGGCTGGACCTGGCTTGAGGAAATATAGGGGAAAACCTGAACAAATGATTTCTGATTTAAGGCACTCAAATAAATGCCCGAAGGTGGTACTATCTATAGTGAAGTCATTTATGTTTCTAGGTCAAAGATACACATTTTAAAAGGTCTCCAAATATAATGGTATACTAATTAATATATGTGGCCCTGTGTTTTTTTTTTTTTTTTGCTTTTAAGAAAAATGTTCAAGTTCTGTTTATTCAAATTAATTCAAAATGTCTGTGAATATCTGAGTAACTTTATTTGATACAGTATAACAGTTCCTCTGAAAACATTTCAGTCTGTGTCATCCTTACACATATCAAATATATTTATCTTCAAAGTTAGGTTGTTTTAATGTTCCCTTTTCCTGGAGAGAGTTCATCTATTAATAGAGCTATTTTCATATACCATAACAATGAAAGGAAATGCTTCATTGGCCTGCCTTTGACAAGATTCACATCACATTATTAAAGTAAAATAAAATAAAGTAAAACAAAATAAAATAAAATAGAAAATAAAATAAAATAAAATAAAATTAAATTAAATTAAATTAAAATGTTGCACAAAAAGCTATCAGGAGTTAATTTTAAATAACTTTTTTTTTTTTTGTATGTTTTATTCTGCAGGTTGCTTCTTATGCATTGCCAAAGAACTGCAATTAGATAAAAATCTGATGCTGAAAATCAAGTTAGCCTTCAGCTAAGAATCAGTGACTCACAAAAGGTGTTTGGTTAGTTAATACTTCAGAAGTTGAAACTTAATTAATGCAACATAGTTCAAAATGTTCACCCATGCCTGAATTTTGCAAAATAGCAACTGATGAACAGAATATTGGGAAAATAAAAGAAAACACGAAGGAGCAGTGTGTCTGAGAGGGTAAAACACTGACTTTAATCTCTTCTTTGATTCTGTGTTCAATCATCCACTGAGGAAACAGTCTAGATCACAAACCCACACTTAATTTATCAGCATGGGCATGATCCCCACCTCTGCTCTCTTAAAGTTTGTGACTAATCTATCATGGAGTTTTAATAGCTTCCAGCAGAAGAAAGAACTCTGGCAGGTCAGCATTGCGGCCACTATACAATAAAGATCCATGGTCTACAGATAGAAATATTGTCACCTTTATACCTCCCTGGTACATATGACTTTGAACAATTTTCAGGTGAGTACATTCACAACCTCAGTTCACATATAACCTATGTCCCGAAAAACTCTCAATAATATTCTCCACCTTATTCATCTCTGCTTCAAAGAAAAGGTTCTAAAATCTGACTCATAAAGACCTAACCATTTTCATTGTTCCCTATGATACTTCAAATAATATCTCTGCTTTATGTTTCCACATAACTAAAACAGACAATTATTAGCAAATTCACCTGACAGTGTATTTATTCTCTCCTCAATCTTTCATCTGCTTTGGACCAAAGTCTGTTTTTCATATTACTGACAGGTGAATATAACTCAAGAAATCACATCTGAAGAGATGAAGGTATTCATTTTAGTACCCAAGTTTTAAGTAGTTTTCAGCTAGCTTATTTATTATCAGATACATACAATATCAAGGCCTGTAACTCATACTGTTTTCTGCATAGAGCAGATGTGAGCCCAGTGCCTATGGTATTGCAACTGCTGGGTGCAAGTTCAAGGCTGTGCCAGGACCCAGGGGTGGCCGTGCTGCCCTTGGCCTAAGTGGGCCTGAGCTGGGTATCCCCAGCACCCCATGGCCCAGTGCCCATTGCCCAGCCTGGCTGAGATTCAGCTCTGTGAGTGCCTTGGGGGAAGGGGCTGACAGCCCCAGGCTGTCCCTGTGGGGCACAGAGCCCTGAGGGCACCGGGGCAGGAGGTCATTGGGATGAGGGAGGGCCGTGGGGAGGGTAGCAGGCTGGGATGGGAAAGTGCATGAATAGAAAGCCAAAGGGACTGCAGCATAGGAAGAGGAAGAATATCCTACCATCGCCACTGTACTCCTCCAGTGAAGACCTCAGAATACCGATAACTCACCATAAACACCCTCAGTCTTCTTGAAGAAGATTGAAAACTAACAGTATTGGGACATATTGGAATCTTGAAAGTGTGAGCACAACCCCAGAAAAATGGAGTAGATACTAGAAACATTTACTCAGATAGCAATTTTAGAATTTTATTAACATGAATTTTCTGTTTTGCTTTGGACTATTAGTGTTACAGTGTTACGTACTCTGTGCTCTGTGTTTATAGGATGTTTCCTTTTGATTTTGGGTGTACATGTAAGAGAGCAACTAACAGAAATCCTGCAGAACTACTGAAATGCATAATTTTACTTAACAGAATTATCAGCTAAGAGTAGCTCATGTCTCTGCATCACTTTTATTTCCTCATACCAGAAGCTTCCCATCTTAGAAGG
The DNA here is from genome assembly GCF_963932015.1 of Anas acuta. Taxonomy (NCBI): domain Eukaryota; kingdom Metazoa; phylum Chordata; class Aves; order Anseriformes; family Anatidae; genus Anas; species Anas acuta. Next base: position 100,479,564 of record NC_088979.1, read on the forward strand.
AGACATGATTAGCAGACAGAAACTTAAGATTTTGACAATCTGTATGCTTTGCTTCTCCCTTTTTTGGGATTGCTTGTAGTGCACTTCTGAAGTGAATGGTACAGTCACTCCCACCTTAGAGTTATAGCATCTCAAAGCCTTTCATTTGAAGAGGTACCTTTGGAGGTCTATAGTCAACCTCCTGCCCAAACAAGGCCCAGCTCTGGGGGCAGACCAGAGCTTTCTCCAGGCAGATCTTGGAAACCTCCAGGATGGCACTCACTGGGCAACCTGCTCCCACGCTTCACTTCCCTGTGCGTAAAATGTCTCATATAGACAGTCTGAGACCACTTGTTTCAATTTATGCCTGTTGTTTTTGTTCCCCTGTCCTCACAGGTGTCTTCTCCAAGCTGAACAAACCCTGCTCCCTGAGTCTCTCCTTGGAGCGTTTACTAGCTTAGTACTTCTTCCCCTATAAACTTGTTCCAGTTTATAGATGCTTTTGTTGTACTGTGTGGTCCAAACTGGATACAGTTTCTAGATAAGAGCTAACGAGTGGTAAATACAGAGGAATAATTGCTTCCATCAATCTACCATGTCTGACTCTGTTCATATGGTCCAGGATGCTGCTGGCCATTTCTGCTGCCAGGGTGGATTGCTGACTCATGCTCAGCTTTCTGCCAGCCCCAGAGCCTTTCTAACATAGCTACTCCCCAGTCAGCCAGATACCAGGCTACACTATTGCCAAGAGTACTTCTTCCCAGAGGTAGGTCTTCCCACTTGACTGCAGTAAATTTCATGGCGTTCCTGTTGGCCCATTCCTCCAGCCTGTGTAGATCCTCTGCATAGAAGTTCTGCCCTTGAGCATGTTGACAGGCACCCCTTAATTTGATGTCATTTGCAAAACCGATTAAAGTTCACAGCGTCACTTCCTCCAGATCATTGATACAGGTGTACAACAAGAAGGATCCCAAGATAGACTTCTTACTGGCATCTAGGTAGAATAATAACTTATTAACCCCTTCCCTCTGAGCCTGATCATCAAATCATTTTCTTGACCACCTAGCTTGTCCATGCATCCATACTGTCATGTGTCAAATCCAGATTCTTAGTCCAAGGGAAATCACCTCTTTAATCATTGGGTTTCTCCTTTATCTGCTCCCTGCCACAGCCAACATCTCTAGCCTTCAGTACCTCTCTGCCTATTATATCGAACAGAGTAAATGTACCAATTTTTATAAATATTTTGCAGGGTGGGTGAGAGTTGTTAGAGTTTCAAGTAGAATGAAGGCATTGCTCTAGTTGTCCACAAAAGGGTGATGAATATTGCTATGATCTCCTATATCTTTAAATAAAATTATTCAGGGTCCATGGATTGCAGGAGATATTGTCTGTAGAACAACTGGATACATAAGGGGTTCTTGTGCACTATGTAAAAAAATTGATCAGTCCTAATGACTGAACAAGTTACAAATGAGTGCAATTTGCTACTGTCAATAAGAACATATTCTGCTTCTATTCAACCATTCAGCACTTTTGCTGGGTCATGGATTGCTTTCATGAACACAGGGATGTAGCTATAGGCTCATTCATTCTTGCTTATTAGCCACACATCTACCCAGTTTCTGACACTAAAACAGGAATGGGAAAGAGAGATTGTGGGAACTGGGTCTCTGGTATCACCATTGAAAAAGCAGAAGTAAAAAAAAGCCAAGTACAGGATCAGGAGTAGAAAATAGGGCCTGGGACTGTGTAAATATTTTTAAAGGAAGTGTGTAATCGGTAGTCACGTGTTACTGTCACCTGTACAGAAGAAATAGTATGATTCCCTGCCCCTGCCTCTCACCCCACTCCAATGCATGGCATGGTTATCATGACTTCAGCACTAGCTGTCTAATTACACAGGTTCAGTCCTAATGTCAGGACATAACAAAAGCCAAAGGCTCCCTGGGTCCCATAGGTTCAAGATGCAAGAGGGGGGTCTCCAGGTATGCAGAGCAAAGATTTCACAAGTCAGGGTCAATCCCACAGGACCTGAGCAAGGAAGCAGAGCATACCCAGGGTTGGTGGCCAGATCCAGCTAAAGTCCAGATCAAAAGGCAGTATCATGGTGATGCAGGTCTGAGGTCAAGGCAGTAAGTCAATCTGTGGGTCAGGTTTAGGACTGGGTCCAGTGATGGACAGAAGGATGCATAGTAACAAAGCAGGGCCAAGGTAGGGAGACAGTGTGCTGGTCAAGGGGCTCAGTGACCAAGCCTGGTCACAGCTGTGACTTGAGCTGGACACCCACACTGTAGCATTGCTCAGTGAGAAACTGAGAGTCCTGGGTTGAGTTTATATATTGTTCCTAGGTTTACTGGTGTGGAAGAAGGATTCAGGTGAGGTTATTCATGCTTAGTACTGTACAGGGCCCTGAGGTATTGCTCTGCTGTTACTGTTTGGCAAAGTAGAAACAGTCTTTGCCTGCCTGCTGACAGAATCCTATGGTCCAAACAATTCTGAGTACTTGAGATATGATAATTCCTTTTAAACACCCTTTCTCAGGATGCTGTAAAACAGCAAAAAATAAGTATATTTATGGATAAGATATTACATCCTAATGCTTTATTATTATTATTATTATTATTATTTTTTATTCTATATGTGTGCTTGAAAAGGTTTCTGTTATTGCTAATTTGGACCAGGACGTGTTTATGATTTCATAAGCAAACAGTGTGGCCAAAGGTGTCATTAAGTGCCATAATCTACTGTATTTATGTTGGCATAGTTTACATATAAGTTGAATAAAATTTGAAAGACAGAGGATAATTTAGATTTGTATTAAGAAAAACAAAATGAATATGCAAGAAGCAGATCTTTCCTTCTGAAAGTGATGTGAGAATTCTGAAGCAAAAATATGCTATTCTGCTTATTGTGATAATAACCCATTTATAATTGGACTCGGTAAGTGATATGCTTAATTATTTGTAAAGATCTCATTTCCCAGAAAAAAAATGCTTGATATATATCCCCAAAGACTTCATTCTTCTGCTTAGTCCAAAAGCTAGGTTCAGCATGAGGAACGGTTGTAAAAATTTCTTATCCAAGTAATACGCCTGATTCAGAGACATGTTTCTGAAGAGAGTGAGAATAGGTCTGTCTCCTTGCCCATTCAGTACATGGCAACTGCTGATATTGTCTGATAGTGTGCTAATTAGGCCATGGTTTTATTGATGTGGACACTTGGCTTCTAGCAATTGGATAGAGGTCACAAAACTCATTTCATGTAGTTCTTGAACTCTGAATTAATGATATATGTGTACAAGAGTTATTTGTAAGTTGTTACTCTGCTAAAACTGCACTAAGTGAGAATAGTATTAAGATGATTTAATGTCACTTCCCATGTGCTAAATATTCTCTTATTCATGTGTATTAACTCTTGAAATCTCAAGGAGTGCTCTGTCACTGTCTCACTCTGGAAGCAGAACCTTGAAAAAGTGTTATTTCCAAGACTGAAATCTTGGTGTCAACAAGTAGAGTTACATGCTATATCATTTCCAAAAGTATAGTCTTCAAAGAAAGGTCTTCCAGGAAACTGATGGAAGGCCACAAGTGAAAACTTTAACATTATTTGTGTAGGTAAGTAACTACAGAGACAAGAATTTTCATGTGGTCATTCTGTCATTTTGTCCTGGTCTAACTTCTCTAACAACTGCAGACTATGAAGTTTATTATTCTACGTATTTGTACTGAGGCCTATTTTGTTTTATTAATCACTTATTAATATATCCCACCTCATTTTTTATTTTCTACCCATATTTTGAATTCTACTTAACTGAATCCTATTTAGTTCTTTTCTATGAATGATCTCATGCTTTACAGTTTTTTGTTATTAACTTTTAGTAAGTATAAACAGTTCATTTCCCTCTCTAACTACATGAATAAGGGGCTATGCTCATAACTGCGCTAGGTTGGGGCACTTCTTCTTCCATATTTATAAAGACAGCCTTCTCTGTTCTTTTCAGCTTCAGTTATGGCTTGCTCTGCAACTGCTTTGCTGTGAGATGGTACACCACCTAGATTAGACTGGAGGAGGTCTACCAACATTAGAATTTCCTGGAACAGGAAGTAGTCTCAGTGTAATCTCTGATGAGAATCACAAAATTAAGCTTTAAACTTAGTTTAACTCATCTGAACTCAGCTGTGAGTAGAATTTGATGAGTGTCTGGAATGCCCTTGGTCTGTTTTCATTTTTGTTGTCACAGAATTGAAGGATTCTGTGAATGCATGGAATCATGCTCTGTATTCCCTTTGAAGTAATTCACGTATTTCTTTCTTTCTTGACATTTGTGAGTTGTTCCAAGCTTCCAACAAGTACAGAACTGAATAGAATAAAAACGGAATGCTAAAACTTTCCATTAAATAAGAGGTTTCAAGGAAAAATATTTAGACCCAAGTTATAAAAAGAAATACTAAAAAAATGTAGGTTTGCATATACAACTTATGTAGTTCATGCATAAGAGAATGGGTCAACCACACTTTTCATAAAAAAAAAAAGACAAGATTTATTTTTCTTGGGAAATTTGACACATAAAATGGAGATTTAACTCATCTTTCTCTAAACGTTCCCAATGACATGGATTGTTCACCTAGATTCTTGAATGGTCAGTGGAGAGAATTAGGCATGTTTTGCATACAATTCATCTGTCTTGTGTTACCTGTTTTAGGATGAAGTTTATGGAACTACAGAAGTGATTATTTTCTTCCCACTGACTATAAAGGCAGTCTAAATGAATCTCTAAGATGCAGATATTATGTTTCTTCTTAAAATGAGGTGATATTCCTCCTCAGCCACTGGTGTTTACAGACAGGAAAAGAAATCAGAATCCCTGTCAGTCTTTAATAGTGGTGCCCTAAAATAGGCATTTCATATTGTTCCCCCATGTACAATGTTTTGATATTTGTGACTGTAAGCCTATAGATTTTGAAATCTTGAATATAGCTTAAATTCTTAAAAATAGTCACATAAGCAAACCTAGAATGTGTCCATTGATTGTCCTAGCCTTGACTCACTGGAAGCCATAAATCTTCAGTTGCCACTCAGGAAATAAGCACTGTGTCTATTCCTTGGTGAAAGTTCATCATCCCTAAGATGCATTCACAGAATCAGTTTTGCCAGAAAACTCCTGGCAAGTGTTACCCATAAGGCACCGTTTTCCTTCTGCAGACTGCCATTGTGTTGGCCCTGCATTCAAAGTCCTACAAGGAGAGACACCAAAGTGTGCAGCGCACTGCTTTGTGCTGTGGAAATTATAAAACCCTACTATATCAGAGCTCATTAGTCACTTCTTAAAAGGCTCCAGAAATAACAAGAGTATATAAATAGCATAAACTCTGGTGCACTTTGTGACACAGCACCTCCTGTACTCCTCAGGAACATTCTGTAATGATTCCATTCCATTATTACTCTATATTATTATAAAGCATGGAGAAAAAAAAAATAATTTGCATGAAAAAAAAAAAAACACACCTTCCATCTTCTTAATATATTGTGCAGAATTTCCTATCTTTTACTGAGACTAGTCTCAGTGATACTATAATGAAGAATAGTGTATAACTGCTGTGCAAAAATTAGACACAAGCATAACAATTTTTGTTACACAGCACGTTTGTTAAGTGGTTTAAATATACATGCTTATAAAGCAAATGGCAGCAGTAGAACTATCTTTACAACTTCCTTGCCTTGGAAAGAACATAAAGAAATTGAAGGTGCTTGAATCCTCTTGCAGAGGGGAACAGCTCTTCTTTAAAAACAAAAACAAAGAAAAACACCTTACAACGTGCCATTTCTGGCCCTAAAACATCCAGCATACATATTTGTAAACTATAGCAAAAAGAGATTTTCCACAATATTGTTCAAAGAAATAATTTTGTTAATTTAAAGTTGCCCTTTTATGTACTTTATATTGCAGCACCACCAGAGTTAAAACATCATCTATTAACTTGGCAAAATCATGAAAAGGACAGCCTAACTTCATGAACAACTGAACCTGATGATGAAATATCTAATAACTCATAACTAATAGTCAACCCCCCTATTATTTTATTTTACAAACATTTCAAATCCAGTTTATGAATGGCTTTCAAAGATAAATATTTTTATTACATCACTAGTAAAAAAATAACATGCTGACTCTTATGTTTATTTACATGCTTATTTCCAAGGGCTTTACATGCTTATTTCTAAGGGCTTATGGGTCTCCTATGCTCCTATGGTTATAAGAAAGCAACAAAATTTTAATCAGCGAACTGAAAATCTCAGTAAGATTCATATTTTGACATTTCAAAAAATGTATTTCTAAGAGTTTTAATAAACAGTGCACAAAATAACATAATCAATAACCATCCCCACTAAAGGTAGTACTGAACCCTTTGTTTCAATACTTGTTAATTTTATTAATAATAATGTTGTAGTCCAGACGTTTATCCATATGACTGACTTAAGTATATACAAAAACATCAAGATCAAGGGCAGAACTTACTGTATGAGCTTTTTCCTCAGTTATTTTTGGACCACAAACACATTATGCAAGAGCTTGAAACATGTCTGTTATATTTGCTGATGGCCTCCAAGCCAAATTTTTCTAAATCTAGAAAACAGGTTTAGGATGACCTTGTACATTTAGCTGGAAGAAAGTCTGAAATGGTTCTTAGTTTATCCGAAGAGACTGTCTGTCCCTAATGCAGGGATTAAAGTAATGTGCTTTATTGCACAATTTGTAATATTGTGTTTGAAATCACTGCAGGATCACCCAGCCTGCTGAGCATAATTTCAGAATTCAGTAGCACCATTAAAAATACTGTTCTGTCAACTATTCTACCAAAATTGCCATTACAAAAAAAAAAATAATAATAATAAAAATGATGAAGATCATCCCCCGGGGCTCATCTAAAATAGCTGACCTCTGTTCCACTGTATGTTGATGCTATGCTGAGATGCCTGATGTTTGAAGAATATAAAAAACAAACAAGCGAACAAACAAGCAAACAGACAAACAAACAAGCCTCCCCTTCTGAATTTAAGCCTTTGAAATGAAATCTCAGACAGTGGAAAGAAAGACAGCGAAAACCCCTATGCTTTGCTTTTGCAAGTCATAATATTTCTCCGCTTCATAATACTAATAAAACAATGCAACCATGATAACCTAGAGAGAACTCTTGTGTTAAATGTATGTGTGAGTCTTTCTTATTGTGTTATTTCTTGACCTTTTTTCTTGTCTCTCCTATATAGTGTGTCACTAATTATCTGCATCTTTTCCAACTTGTCTCTTTCACAGACTATCAAGTTAGTGAAGTGTTTATTTCTGTTCACTATATGAGGCATTGATGTATGGGATTGGTAGAGAGAAATATAAGAGTGCCTGGAGTTCAAATCCATTCTTGTATTTGACCTTCATAATGTGAACAAGTAGATATAGTTAAAGTTGATGAACTATACTGAATGAATTATATTTAGATAAGTTACTAGATCTAGGAAACGCTTCATTTTACTAGGATTTTATGACTATGGTTCTGTGCTCTTTACACTTACAGTTCTCAGCAGTTTTGAGAATTAACTGTATGTAATGCCATATTTTTGAATTATATAGCTCATCTAACTGGGGATAGAAATACCTGAAGACCTAAGAGGCAGGAGAGTGTTGTTTTTGTTTTTTTTTTTTTTTTTTTTTTCCTGCAGAAGTAGTGTCATGATGATAACCCACTGAGTTCTTCGTTTCACTTTTCCCTCCTCTCTTTCCTGTTATCGCTGCAGGAGTAGAACTAAGCTCTTTAATATCTTCATCAACTCCTCTTTAATATCTTCATCAATGATCTGGATGAGGGGATTGAGTGCACCCTCAGTAAGTTTGCAGATGACACCAAGTTAGGTGCGTGTGTCGATCTGCTCGAGGGTAGGAAGGCTCTGCAGGAGGATCTGGATAGGCTGCACCGATGGGCTGAGGTCAACTGCATGAAGTTCAACAAGGCCAAGTGCCGGGTCCTGCACCTGGGGCGCAATAACCCCAAGCAGAGCTACAGGCTGGGAGATGAGTGGTTGGAGAGCTGCCAGGCAGAGAAGGACCTGGGAGTGATGGTGGACAGTCGGCTGAATATGAGCCAGCAGTGTGCTCTGGTGGCCAAGAAGGCCAACGGCATCCTGGCTTGTATCAGAAACAGTGTGACCAGCAGGGCTAGGGAGGTGATCATCCCCCTGTACTTGGCTCTGGTGAGGCTGCACCTCGAGTACTGTGTTCAGTTTTGGGCCCCTCGCTACAAGAAGGACATCGAGGTGCTTGAGCGGGTCCAGAGAAGGGCGACGAAGCTGGTGAGGGGCCTGGAGAACAAGTCTTAGAGGAGCGGCTGAGGGAGCTGGGCTTGTTCAGCCCAGAGAAGAGGAGGCTCAGGGGCGACCTTATGGCTCTCTACAGATACCTTAAAGGAGGCTGTAGAGAGGTGGGGGTTGGCCCGTTCTCCCATGTGCCTGGTGACAGGACGAGGGGGAATGGGCTTAAGTTGCGCCAGGGGAGTTTTAGGTTAGATGTTAGGAAGAACTTCTTTACCGAAAGGGTTGTTAGGCACTGGAACAGGCTGCCCAGGGACGTGGTGGAGTCACCATCCATGGATGTCTTTAAAAGACATTTCGATGTAGAGCTTAGGGATATGGTTTAGTGGGGACTGTTAGTGTTAGGTCAGAGGTTGGACTCGATGATCTTGAGGTCTCTTCCAACCTAGAAATTCTGTGTGATTCTGTGTGTAAACTGGGAGAAAAACTCCATAACATTGGCTTACTCTGGCCATTATCTCTAGGATCAATTGTGCCAAATTTACAGAAGATAGCCATGACTCAGATTCTCAGAGGGACTTCAGAGAGATCTGTTCTAAGTGATTTCCACTTGGAAAAATACTACCTAAGAGGACAAGATATTTAAACTTAGGGAAATCAACAGTTTATAAGGAAAATTAAACATTGCAAATACTTCTTTAATACAAATGAGTAAAACCTGTCACCAGTTCTACATTTTGCTTGACTACCATCATTCTCTCCTGTGCCTTAGGTAGAATTGGAGAAGAATCTACAAGTTTGAGTTCCAAATTTGGATTCTTAGCATTATCGACTTTTCATAACTCTCCCGAAGTCCTGAATTTAGGTGATAATGTTTCAGCACCTAAATTTCCCTGTTGGTGCATGTGAGGCCATAGTGTTGAAATAGCTAAACATTCTATTTCCCTCAGCATGACAGTGTTTTGGGATAAGCAAAGGGAAGGACATTCTCCTGTCTATCATGATAAATTTGCTGCACAAAGTGTAGTCCCAGTCATTGCTTGGGTCTTGTTAAAGGTTTTCTGGCTGTGTTCTTCCTTCCTGTCCCATTGTCTGTGCAGCCCCCCGGGTAGACGTGTGTACATTCCTTTAAAGATTACCTTCTGCACATCTCAAGCAGGGAGGGGGTGTGTTGGTGGGGAGAGGGCTGTAGAGTATGCTGTGAGGGGCAACTAATAGTGATGCTAGGGACATGGTGAAAATCATCACAATTCCTATATAGGAGGTTGTTTCAGTGTGCACCTGAATGTGCTCCTGTACCTTGCTGGCATGTGAGGTATATCCAGGGTCAGTCCAGACAATAGCTAGGGAGGGTGACCACTGCAGGACAGCAGCAAAATATATTCCCTTCCCTGCTTCTACTTCCATAATGAAACAACAGCCTAAATAACAGCATCAGGAGTACTTTCAATGGCAATACTGAGTGACAAAATTTATATAAGATCTAAGAGCATCTTTTAATGTAAATATGTATGTACTTACTCAAGTACAGGTATATTAGAAAGCAGGCAATCCAATTCTGTAAGGCAGAATCATTTGTCTCAACCAAGATTGCAAAAGGAGACAAGATATTTTAGGTAACATGTCTATGTAACAATGAGGAGAAACTTGGAGGAACAAAGATTTTATCTTTGCTCTGATGCAGATGATGCCGTATTTTGTCATATTTTCATCCTAATTGTGAGCTGCTCTGCATAACACAAGTGTATTTCACATTCTTAAAATGAAAACTGTTCGACTTTCTGTGTTCAAAGGAAAGAGCTGCATGCTTGGGTGGGTTAACTCTAGTTGGCAGTGAAACTAACCGAGTCCCTCCCTCCATCTTCCCACCTCCCATGGGAATCAAGAAGGCAAACACTAAAGCTATAGCTTTCCTCCCTGCTTTTCCCAGGCTCTACTTCACTTCTTCATTCCTGATTCTTCAACCTTTTCCCACCCAAGCAGTGCAGGATTATGGGGAATGGGGGCTGTGGTCTGTCTATGACAACTCCTTCCTATCACTCCTCCTTCTCACACTTTTCCCCTACTCTAGCAGAGTTCTTCCCATGGGGTGCAGTCCTTCAGGATAAAAGTGCTCCACCGTGGGGTCCTCTACAGGTGGTAGTGTGGACATCTGCTCTGCCATGCAGATCTAGGTTGCCCACGAGGTGCCACCATCTTGGCTGTGAGCCCCAGCCGTGCCCAGTGGGGCCATTGGAGCCGTCTGGGGCGAGCATGGAGCAACTCCAGCATTGCCTTACCCAGCAGCCACACAGCCAGCGGTCACTGCCAGCACCTGGGCACCTAGTACAGGGCTCTTTTCCAGGACATACTTGTGATCAAATCAATGTGTTAAATTTTTATTCTTAAACTCATGTTCATATACAAAATGCAAGGGTTGGTGTAAAGTTCTGTTAAAAAATGTGTTTGATGGGTAATTGAGTGATTAATCAGAAAATGTTCTATTAATCATTGTCCTTAATTGTTTTCAGTATTTGTATGTGTACAATTGTAGAAGAGTGAATTCCCAATGTTCTATTGATTTATAACACTGAATTTTTCAACATGTTCAGTGTTTTTTGTACTTACACAAACAGAAATAATATTTCATAATTTTTAAGCCATATTGCTACTACACCAACTTTTACCTAGAGTCTGCTTTGCTAGATTTGTCTCATGAAGGGAGACATGTTTTAAATGGGTGGAGAAATAGTACTGATATAAAACATAAATAGACCTAAATTATCAGTGATTTGTTTTATTTATCTGGTATACCTGCCCACACAGACACAAAAAGGGACTGTCTCTGTTGTGGGAAAAGCAACAATAATCACCCACTGTGCTCCATGTGAAGGGATCAAGGTGGTTACTGGTGACCTGAGCATGAAATCCACATTGCAGAATGTGCGGTGCAGTTGACACTATGTCATCTCTCTGCCCATATTACTGTGCCTTCTGCTGCAGTCCCGGTAACTCCATACTTCATTGTTTTACTGCTTCTTTATACCAGGTTGCCTGTGGCTGCTTCGAGTGTCCAAAAGGTAACTTGGCCTATTTATCCATAAGGGATGGCTCATCAGAGAAGTACCTGAGTCATAGAATATTCTTGTTCAAATCTTGAAAATATCCACAGCTTAACTGATTAACCTTAGCTTAACTTAACTTTCTCATCTCCAGCCTCATCACTGCCATTTTCTTTCATTCCACACTGTCTGATCTCCAGAGCCAATTTAGTAAGGATTTTCTTTCTTTAGGACAGTATATAAATGATGATTCATTGTTGTTATGATATCATTAACTTTTTTCAGATCACTAAAGTAGGTGTCTTCCTCCCTTGCAAACTGCAGGTGCTCTTGAATATGAATATACCTTTATTTATTTTTTCCCTTTTCTTAATTACATGTAGATAAAAGGGATGTATTTAATTACTAATGTAAGATGTAGAAATACCTATGTGGTTATATTTCCTGGAGGTTTCTCATCTGATATACTGTCTTAATTCATTATCACACTTTCATCCAGAAGTATCTCTGTGATGAAAAAACACAACCATCTCTTCAGTTATGCAGTAAAATTACCTGTTATTCTATCGCTTTGTTGTATAACTGAAGAGTTGATTGTAATTTTAGAATTCTGGATTTTTTTTTCCTTGTAATCTCTTTTTAGTTTTCAGAACTCATATTAATCATTTTATCCTTGGCTGTGATAAATAAGTGCATATTTAATCTTCATGTATAAGTAATGTGCACTTCTGAATGTGCCAAACAAAATGTGATGAATGTTAGGGCCATTTTTAGTCTCTACTTTAGATTTCCTTGTGATGTTAGTAGACAGAAGGAGAATTGAGTCTCAGTCCCTAGGGATGTATTACTGTTGTGATAGAATTAATGGAGCTGATAAAATGAATAATTCATGTTACAGTATCTCTTGACAAAGCTTCTCAAAAGTGCCCAGTACAGACCAGGTAGCTTCTGGTTAGGAACTGGTAATCACTACCTTTTATTCCCCCCTAGTTAATTGCTGTTATTAATCATATAACAATGAATAATACATGTCTTTCTCTGTCCTCTCCTCTAATAAAATATCACTAAAGCGGAATTATAGGGTAAAAACAGTCTTTAAAATAATAAAATGCTTAAGAAAAAACTTCATGAAAAATCACATTTAAATAAAACACAAATACATATCATGTTTATAGTTTCAGAGATGGATTTTATTTTTTTCCATTAAGCTGACATACAGACACATATACTCAGCATCTATGTGATATACTCTAAGAACTGCTCATCTGAAGACCAAAGTACCTACACATTTTTTAACCATTCCACATGTATTGACTCCCAGCACTGTAAATATGATCTGCTTATGTATGATTCAGATGTGTTTCGACTACATGATTAATTACCAGTGCAACTGGTTTCCTCTGGAATGTGGTTTCCCGGATGCTTCTGTGTGGCGGATAGATCTTGCTTGTTTCTCAGAAAACTTGTAGGTGCAATAGAACCAAATAAAGAGACTGTGGAGAGTTTTTTTTTTTGTTGTTGTTGTTTTTTTTTTAGGTTAAGATGCATCTCCCTGTCTCAGTTCAAGAATGTTTATTGTTTAATATTATTTACTAATATAGTACTCTTCTAAAGAACTCCTGAATCAGTCTCCTGAATCAGTCAGAGAAAACACAAAATAAGGCAAAGTCGTTCTATAAGAAGCAGTCATACAAGAGTCTGGATATCAAACTGTCATAAGCAGGGTAGAGCATAACTCAAAATTACAATCTGATGTTAAAAAAAAAAAAAAAAAAAAAAGAAAAAAAGTCTCTGTGCATTCCAATAATTGTATTGCTGATTTAACTTTGACTTTTAGTGGTAGCCCACTGGTTATCAGTCAAGGCAAAGACAATTGTCAGATACCGTTATAGATTAAATGACATGGAATGAGATAATTTTTTTTAAGTTGGTTTAAATGCAAAATCTTTTGAAGAGAACAGAACTTCAGAGATACTGAATAAACTATTTAAATTATACAGCATTTTAGATTAAATGCATTAGATATATTAAATTATTCTGAGCTGCATGATGTTAGCTAATGTCTGAATGGGAGGACTGTACAATTCTGGACCACTTCATGTGATTAGGAAAATTTACATTATACAAAGTACAGCAGATGAGAGACATGAAGATAGAGTTGCATTTCCCTTAAATCATCTGGTCAATCTACATGCATTCTTAATGTTTACCATTCTCTTAGTTTATCCAAAAGAAGGTTTAAAAGGTAATTTAGTACAATCACCAGTAATTGAGAAGATTTCTAATAGAACTGGACATTTGAATTAACCAGACCAAATAAGTACAAAGTCAGTGAAATTCAAACCTATATAAATTAAGACTGGAAACAAACAAACAAACAAACAAACAAACAAAAAACTATACGTTAGTAACTGTGAAGATAAAAAACAACTGGATGAATACGTAAGGACTTGGATGTCACTTCTGGTCTTTAAATCAGGATTTTGTGCTTTTCTACAATAAATGCTGTAGCTCGTTCATTAGGTACTAGAAAAATTGGAGCTGTGATAAATCTGTTGATATAGACTTTACTTTTTTTTTTTTTTAATACACAAATATTTTGAAATATTGGTTGTAAGAAATAAAGTTATGCATAAATAAGAATTGAAAGACGTGATACAAAGTATTCTATCAATATCTAAAATATATTTAGTACTCACATCCTGCTATGTATCCTTCTACTTCTGCTATGCTTGACAGAGTTAGTTTCTAGATCTGCTTCATTACCCTCCTGCTGTACACGTTTGTGGAGTCACAGCTGGGACTGAGTTCCTGCAGTCTGATAATCAGGAACTTATTCCCTATGCCCAGTCTCACAGGCATGTTTGATCTAATTTTTCTAACATTCACATGTATTCTTAGGCATGATAGAGGTGATGCAGTTAATTAAAATTAATTTAGCCTAAGTACAATCACCCAAGTAGTTCTACTGGTTTATATGTTATTACTGTATGTCTCCTGATACACAATGATCCCTCCCCCCCCAAAAAAAAAACAGGATATGAGATGACTTTTTTTTTCCCCTTCAAGATTAGGTAACCATTAAAGAGATATAGAACTGCTGATACAAACTGTGTTAAAAATGGAGAAAAAGATTAATGTAGTTCGTAACACCCCAGCAATGATATTGACCAATTTCTGCCCATACATATGTTTGAGGCGGTATGATAAGCTTAGTTTATTCCAGTTTATATCCTTTAAATACAGTTTTGTAACTGTTTTGAAACAGCATGTTATAGGTTTTAAACAAAATTAAGTTCTCCAAGTGGTCAACTAGAGGAATAGTTTCAAAACACATATTTTTATAAATATAATGCTTGGAGAGGACATTTTCTGACTTTGGAAGCTTCAGCGTTTTATATTGTTGGTTGTTAGAAGGATGCTTCTGACTGAAAAGCTTTGACGTTGTATTATTGTTCCGCTGATAACAGTGGTAATACATAAAAGAACATTAGCAAATGGCGTATAAGGTTTAAAACTGACATTAGGGTCTCAATCCTGAAATTCCTGAGATAAATGTTTAGTGATGTTTGTTGACCAGTGTTTGCTGTTTTGAAGTACATAAAAACTCATGAGCAGTATGGAAAAGTTTTGCACATTTTTGTGATGCAGACTAATTACAGTTCTGTGGGAGTGCCACAGTAGATTTTAATTAAAAAAAAAAAAAAAAAAAACTTTCTATTTACTTAGATTTTCATTACAAACTTGTATTAAGTTCATTATTATGTAGTAAGATCTTTGGATTTAGGGCAGTTGTTGAATATGCTGTATCAGTTACTAATTTTTATTGTGCTTATCATTAAGCAATATCATCTACTTTTCATCTTCATATAATAATCCAGTATAATACAATTTACTACAATGTAAACAAGTAGTAAAATGGTACTGCATATTAAGAGAAAATGACCATGAAATTTTAGGATTATGCAACATTTATCATGGCATGATAAACTGCACATGTGCCCAGCAGCAATGAGTTTACCTTTGCTTGTAATGGATGCATTTGATCCTATCAGCTTGAAAATTTTTATTTTTATCTTTTAATCACTTTTCTAGTATTTTAATATTGTTTATCTCCTCTCATCATCGTCTTCTGAAGAGTAAGAAATCCTATTTTGCTCAAAAAATCTAAATAGGTTTCTGTAATTTGCATGAAAATTCCAAGTAACAAACTGTCTTCCCACCTTTTGTGATGCTTGCCAAGGAGCTTATAACTGGCAAAAGAGACTATTTATTTATTTATTTATCTATTTATTTATTTATTTATTTGTTCCCCGGTGGTGTATTATCTGTATTTAAGCCAGTTCTTGCAGCTTGGTTGAAAGCATGTACTCCAACTCTGATTCATGACTCCTTTTTTTAGCCATTATAGGACTCCTTTTTTTAGCCATTATAGGACTCACCATCATTCCTTTTGTAGAAAATGCATTGCTAGTCTTTCTCAAATCGCTTAGGGACCAGACTAATTGTTATATGGCTTTTAAAGCAAAGGGTAAGTTCAGTTCATTCTCTCAGAGTAAATATTTGATTAAGCATTTTGTAAACTGAAATACAAAACACAATAAAATGTATTGTCAGTAATATCCTGAAGCTTATCTCTGTCACCAGATGTTGGTAGAGAATCTACCATTGTTGCTACCCCCACGTTGAGCATCTCCTAGATATTCTCCTGAGGGAGCGAAGCCTGAGACTCTGCCACTTCTCTGCCTGTAGACTCTGCTTTATACTTGAGATACCTGGTGAATATAGCTGCACTTATTTATTTATTTATTTATTTATTTTTTTTGTGGGGCCATTCCATCTTTATATGAGAAAAAAATAATTAAAAAATATTGTATGTCAGGCTTATTTGCAAGGAGAACATGAAAAGAAATACTGGCCTTTAGGACAGACTTATGGAGTACTCATTGTCAGAGTTATATGAAAATAAAAAAGTAGAAAAAATAAAGACATTTCAAAGCTCAGATTTGCTTTTTAGTCTTCAGATTTCTGGTTTGTTCAACACCAATATAAGCATAAATGGGGAGTGAGAGATTTTCTCTCATTCTTTGGGGCTGGCTGAGTCTTTCCACTTTAGTTGTGTACATTGGTGCCCAGTCTCTCTAGGTCAGATAAGTAACTGCATTTAAAATATTTCCCAAACAGTATATCTCAGGAAACAATTATAGTTGTCTACATAAAAGTACAAACACCTATTGGTGACACACATTCACAGGAACTGAACAAAAAACACAGGTGGTTACATAATGACGTTGGGACACACAATCATATTTGGTGTATTGCAGTCACCGTGTCTTAATGATTCATAATGGTTTGTGTGCAATGTTGAGCCAAAACCTGACTTTCTGTAAGGATAGAAATGGTATTTACTTCTATTATAGTGCATGGGATTAGAATTCCCAGTCTAGTGCCCTATAGTGTTGGATGTCTCCGGAAGTCCAGTTATCTTGCTCTTTGGCTGTTGATTCAGTAAAGCACACCTTTCACAATGTTTTCTCTTCATGACATAGCTGTGTCAGTTGCCATCTCTCCTCATAGAGGATGTGAGATAGGAAATTATCCATACCTTTCATGGCAGGACTGTGGGGCTCAGCAGGAAGTGAAGAACTAGAAGAGGAAGCAGTGAGAACTGTGGGTGAGAAACAACACTGAGATTACAAAATGCATCAGCAGCTGTGAGACTCCCTGCAGGAGACCACCACTTTCTGTAACATGCAGATTCTGTGAGAGGTGCTGTCAGTCAAGTGATCTGAATATCTTACCCATGTTAGGTCTTGACCAAAGCTGTATTTTCTTAGCGTAATCTATGTGACAAGCCAGCACCCGAAATGATGTAGTCATACCTGACAGAGTATTCTAATGGGGACACAGCAGCATCTGTAGGCATGGAAGGATTCAGCTTGCTTTTTTTTTTTTTTTTTCCTGAAGGCACCAGAGCAAGAATGAATCAAATCTTTTCAGTTTATATTTAAGCTTTAAATTCATATTTAAGTTGTAAGATACCCTAAACAAGATTAAAAGTCTCTTTGGGTGAGGTATATAAATGCCTATCATCTGTTTTTTGGCACTGATAAATCTGACTTTTTAATTTTTATTTTTTTTCCTCATGGTTTGTGCTGTGCCCTGAGGAACCTAGAATTATGAGATAATTCCCTTGAGGAATCACACTAAAACATTTAAGATGCTTTACTTCCTCCCCCCAGAAACTTATGCTATTATACAAACATTTGCCATTACACTGTTGCTTCAGGGTTTGGGATTTTTATTTTTATTTATTATTATTATTATTATTTTCAGGAAGACATTTTATGGCTATTACTCATTCTGTTTCTGAATTAGATGTAACCTAAAAGTCATATATTTTTAAAAAATGTTCTTTTAGCTTTTGTTGATATGCAGGTCAAGGGCTACGAAAATAATGGCTATTTGTAATTTGTACTAATGATTGGCTGTGGTCACAAAGACATTTGACTGAAGAACTGCTGACTACTTTCAGAGGTAATCAAATAAGAAACATCTGGACATTGGTTTAAGTTAGACAACTATTTCTGGATATCTAAAGTTTAAGTTTTGTTGTTTTGTTTTGTGTTTTTTTTTTCTTATCTCTTCCATATATGCAACTGTTAGAATCCTATGGTAGCACACAGCTAAGACAGTGGAAACAAGTATGTCTCTATATGCCAATTCATATTTTCCTTCAAAAAGCTTTGAGTCACATTTTCTGAAAATCCCAGTTTTGGGAGCATGTACGCTCATCCTAATATTGTCCTTGTGAGTCTGCAAGCACAGTTGATGGTAAATGAAGTGATATTACTCTACATTATTACTTTAAAATTGTGTCTTTTCAAATGTGTAAATAAGTAATTGTATAATACAATTGCTTAAAAATCTAATAAATAACTAGCATTCTCACCATTAAACTTTACGTTTTGAATCCTGTTATTTCTTTAATCTTGTGACTCTTCTGAAGTGTCTTGTTTAAAAATAAAAAATAACAAAAAATCAGTTTTCTTAATACTATATTAATACTATATATGTACTTTCTTCAGTCTGATTCAAAGTCTGCAGTCTTTACTCAGACTCCAGGAGCCCCTAAATTACATCATTTTTCCATGAAAGAAATGTTGCTTCCTTGATATCTGTATGAGGAAAATTAAACTTTTTTTTTTTCTTTCTTTTTTTCTTTTTTTCTCTAGTCCTTTCTGGTTGGAGGAATACATAAATACCTTTCAGCTCAATAAGATATTGAACTCATGGAAAACATTCATGGGATAACAGTTGAGGGTCCAAGCTATATAGCCAAATTACTTATTTTATAAGGTGACAGTTTGTTTTCTTCTTCACTAAATTATATGACAAGGCAGGATGTCTTTGAATACTGTATTCATCGTAGGAAATCTGTGTACTTGCAGCCCAGAAAGCCAATTATATCCTGGGTTGCATTACCAGCATGACCAGCAGGTTGAAGGAGGTATTTCTCAGAGTAGGAAGAAGGTGAGTCTCAGAGTAGAGAATCCCTCTACTATGCGCTCATGAAGCCTGGAGTACTGCATCCAGCTCTGGGATGCAAAGAAAAAAAAAGAAAGACGGGGAGAGATCCTTTGTCAGAGAATGTAGTGACAGGACAAGGAATAATGGTTTTAAACTAAAAGATGGTAGATTTAGATTAGATATTTGGAAAATATTCTTTACTCGGAGGATGGTACAGTACTGGAACAGATTGCCCAGAGAAGCTGTGGATGTGTCATCCCTGGAAATGTTCAAGGTCAGGTTGGATGGGGCAGCCTGAACTAGTGGAAGGTGTCCCTGCCCATGTCAGGAGTGGGGAGTGGAATTTGAAGATCTTTCAGGTCTTTTCCAATCCAAAGCATTCTATGATTCTGTGAAAGATTACTCTTGAACAACAGATGATCAAATTGCCCAAGCTATGCTTTGGTATAATATCAAGCAATTTAATTTTGAACTAATTCCAAACACAATTCTAATGAAAGTTTAGTTTCTGAGGCAGTATTTTTGCTTTTTTTTTTTTTTTTTTTTGTTAAGTAATGAATGCAGTAAAAAATCTGAGGTACCCTCAGATTTTAAACTAGCAAATCCCACTCTTCAAAAATGATATTTCTGAAGATACTTCTGTTCATATTCTTTTTGTAATCTTTTGTAATCTGTAAAGCAACATAGATTTAGAAAAGCTTTTGAAAGTAGAAATGAAAAGAGCACTCCTCTTGTCTATTCACAAGAATAATATGTATGCTCATGTATTGACATCCAGGAAAAACAAACACCCTCTTTCCCCCACAAACTGTTCTACATGCAGTTCTGTTTTATGCTTAGAAAACTAAATTATGGTAGATATTGAGTATGCTAAATTTTGAATAAAATATTAGGAACAAGATGCATATTGGAACACATTTCATTACAAGTGGAATTTTATGACTGTTCTGAATTTATAGATATTAATTTCTTAGACTTTCAAACCCTCTTAAAATGATTATTCTGAAGCATTCACTGTTACATTAGCCATGACCTATTCTCTATTAGGATGAGTACTTCAGATATAAATATCTGGTACCTATTTCACAAGTCTTATTCACATAGAATAACAGATGTTATCTAGATGCTTTCAGTAGAGCTTTTCTTCTTTGCTTCAGTCTGCTTAGGTGGTTAAAAGACTTATTTGTTTGTTTGTTTGTTTGTTCAGGGAGACAAGCGAGTAGCAGGAGAGGCTTTGTTTTGGAATTTATAATGTCTTTCATTGAGATAATTAGTCTCTAAAATTCTTCACTGTTTGTCTTGGCCTGATCACTAAATACTTGCTGTACTGCGATGGAAGAAAAGCAAAATAAAAGAATCAGGAGAATTCTGCATGAACAAGGAAGTAAATAATAAAACCTTATCCACTGCTACTATCTGGATGGGACACATTTGGGGAGCTTGCAGTCACTCTTGTTAGTAATGGAATACAGAAGTCTTGACTTTTGGTACAGAGACTATGTGTTTTATCCACATGTACTTTGAGATACCGAGGTGCTAGGGTGAAGAAGGGGAAGGGTATAATCACTAACATTTTGGGCTAGTACCTTGTTTTGGAAATTGCTGATCAAATGCATCGTGTGTTCATTGTCTCAGAAACCTGTTATCTGCTCTAATATAGACAAATGTTTGCAGTAAAATTAATTGACAACAGGGTTTGATAGAACTTAGATGTGTGAAATCTGCACATAGAGAGCTCAGGAGGTCTAATAAAAAACAAACAGTCATTCTTTCAATTGAAAGTAAGTCATTGCTTTAATTTCTGTTTTGTTTTTTTTTTTTTTTTTTTTAATTTAATTTTATTTTATTATTTTTTTTTCCTTTCCTCTTCCCATTGCTGAAATAAGATTGCTCATGTTCTGGCTTCTCTCTTACTTGGAGACTCTCCCAGCTACGTTTGTTCACATTCTGGCACCACTTTCATTGAACTCTTCAGCTGAAAGTGCATTTCTACTCCTTGAGTATGCCTTATATCAACTAGAGATTCTCCTAATACTTTCATACACTGTCTCCTCTCACGCTCATTTCCTATATACTTTTGCTGTGCTAGGAGTATAGCCACAAGTCAAGCCTAAGAAAGCAAGGCAGTAAGCATGAATAATTGAGGAAGTTGCAGCATATTGAATAATGTCCTTAGACCAGAAGTTTCTATGGGATTATGATTGCTGTAACAGAGACTGCTTTACTGAAAAAGTAAAGCAGTCTCATTTTCTTCAGTAAGATCCAACACTGAGTAAATAACAATTGCATTTTTATCTGGATTTTTATCAGGTAAGAGTTAAATTTGTTTCATTAGCTTCAAGTTCGCAAAACCTCAATCAATGATGATTTAAAAGCATTGAAGTGAATGTAGAGGAACAAAAAAATACAATAAAAGTCAATAATAAAAAACAAATATGAACTGGTCCAATTCAACCTAGCTGAGTTTTTTTGGTATATACAGTCTTACAGTCTGTTGGTTGCAGTGTTGTTTAGAGAAGGTTTTTTTTTTTTTTTAGTTTATGGTAAAGTGAGTTATTTTAATGCTGTGACTTCTCCTGTAGGAAAGAAGATTTAAGAAACACACAGAGAGTGACTCATTTGATCTGTTTACCAAAGCTGCAAACACACAAATCTCTAGGTATGTGTTTTCCTGAGGGTTTTTGATTTGATAATTTCAAACAGAGATGGGAGAATTTATGCGCTGCAAGAAAGCTTTATTTCTGTATTATTTTAAATCCAAAGACAAGCTGTCAGAATAAAAAAAAAAGAAATGTACTCTTTGAAAGAATATCTATTTGGTGTATTTTGAATTGGATTTTTTTTTTTTTTTTTAATATTATAGCAAAATAGCCTCTCAATGATAATTTTTTTGTTATCTTAATTGAAGACAGTTGTGACTTTTTGTTTATTTGAAATCAGGAATGGATCCGTGAAACTACTGATTTTGGAAACTAATTTAGCTAACAGTCCTTGTGTTAGTGAGATACTAAGCAAAGATCATAAGAAAACTTGTTCCTTTAAACAGTGGCACAAGAGGTTATAAAGGAATTACAAGCAACTATGAAACTTTTTGACAAATAGTTCGGGGCTTCGTCTTTTCATGGCATTCTAGTGCTAGATAGTACATTGTCCTTTAGTTGTAATTCTTATATCCATGCTCACTGGATTTTGTCTCCTGATGACATAAGGCCTACTTTTATGCATTTTCTAGTGAAGACAACTAAAACACAGGACAGAAATTTTATTTCCTCCTTCCCTCTCTTTTGGACGTATATGATTTTTGGAGTTAAAGAAAAATTCGTAAAAGTGGAACCTCACCAACAATGGGTAATATGGGTTTCCTTACTGACACAATGATAATAGGTAGACTGTATAAACTTAGATCAGAGCATGCCACATGATAAACTTCTTGTCCTGTTTCAGGCAGGTAGAAATCAGAAGAGCACCCAAGAAAGGCATTTAGAACATGGTGCAGTAGATCCGTCTTGACTCAAGGAAATGGGTTTTAGCAGACTTACTACTACCCATTCTCCCATTCCTTAATACAGTATTACCTTGACAAAGAAAGAACAGAAAATAAATGAGTGCTGGCTCACGTGAAGTTAGCACTGAATGTATTTATCTAATACTAAAGATCTGAACTAGTTTTTAGAGCCATATCATAAACCCTAGATATATGAAATATATTTTGTCATAAAATGTTTCTTCCTGAGTTTAAGTAAGCCTACTTAACTTTGTAGCCCTTCATGATAGAAAAAGATGTATGCATCTAAGCAAGAGAAAAAGAAGTTCTACAGAGAGAGACATTTTAATAGGAGAGAGAATGATTCAACAAAGAACTTCTGGAATAGATGAAATGAAAATATCTTTTCCATCCGGGGGACAGACTCTGCTAAGAAAGGATCATAGAATCATAGAATATCCTGAATTGGGAGGGACGCATAAGGATCATCAAGTCCAACTCTTGTCACCGCACAGGTCTACCCAAAAGTTTAGACCACATGACTCAGTGCACAGTCCAAACACTTTTTAAATTTAGACAGGCTTGATGCAGTGACTATGCCCCTGGGGAGCCTGTTCCAGTGTGCAACCAATTGGATGTTGGATGACTGATTCACTAAATTGTATGTTGGATGACTGATTCACTAAAAAAAAACAGTTTTCATACAGCAACAAAACAGAGAAGAAGTCATGGGCCTGATCCCTGTCAATGCAGAGGCTAAACAGCTATTGATTTAAGGTTAGAGCAAGACCAAGACAAGAGGAACAATGTATTTTTGGTGAAAGTCTGGTTTCTTATACTAGTAAAACCAGGGAAGGAAAGGAGGGAAAAAGAGCTCTCCTCCATCATCTGATAGACTATAACTGGTTACAATGATAAGAAGATATTGGTAATATTTGAACTCTGATATATTGATGAACCTCTCAACAGCTACTGTAAGGCCTGTTTAATAGCAGGAAATGGACCTTGAATCAGGTGCGATTTCAATTCTTATCAACTTTTTTTTTTTTAATAGAAAAAAAAAATCAGGTAAACAAACATAATCTTCTAATAGTAAATTTACTTTCAGTACTTGGGATTTCAAACAACCCACACTACAAAAATTTTTTTGGTGTCTTTCACATCTGCATTTACTTTGTGATGACAGAAATGCCCTGTCAGAAGCATGGAATCTAGAAGTTATAAAATAAATAAATAAATAAAATTCATAAACTTTTTGTCTTTGGATATTTTTAATATTTAGAATGTCTGAGCTAAAAAAGATGTGGAAATGAAAAATTCAACTATATAAATATTGAGTTAGCTGTATTTACAGCTATATTACAACATAAGAACTATTACTGGTCTTCTCTGAGTAGTATTGTCACTAAATCATTTAGCACATAACAAGCAAAGTGCCGAGTAATTTTATAACATGCCTAAGTCTGTACAGTAACTGATTCAGAGTATGTAGGACTCAACATTTGCCCAAATATCAAATGCAAGGATCTTTTGAAATAATGTTAGAGAGCTCATTCTGCAGAGAAGGGACTTTGCTTTTACTTATTAAAAGACATTTTCAAGAACCCATCTTAAAAGAGCAAGGCAAGATTTTGGACCTTATAGACAACTTTATTGAAAACAATTTTCAAATGAAGAGTTGGAACTGTCCAAAGCTTCCTTTTAACCTTTCTCTTTTTTCCATTTCTTTTATTTTTTTTCTTTTATCTGATTTTTATTCTTTCTGCAATTCCATCATTCAAAGTATCTTCTCTTCCCTTACCATTTTTCTCATTCCACAATAACATTGCTTCATCGTCTCTGTCATTTCCAATTATTTCACTGTGCCTAGCTAATGTGACTGGGTATTTGCATTATTTTACAGTGCTACCCAGTGTACTGTACATCTGACTCAATACTACTCAGTGCTGAACTACCTTCACTGTGAAAAAAATTCTGTGTTTAATCAGAGGTTTCCATATTGCAAGTTGTGTCCCTTGCCTTTCATCCTTCCACTATTTGCTTCTAAGAAGATTCTGGTGGCATCTTCTCTATATCCTCCCACTGTGTAGCTGAAAAGATATTTGATCAAAATTAACCAATGCCAGTAGGAATGGATATTTTCAAAGAATGGCTTGTAAGCAATTTGCAGAAGTGCTTTAGGGAATATACTTAGCAATAAAATATATATAGAAGCAATTTTACCATTTCCTAAATGTATTTTTCCCCTAATGTTTGGAGAAATATATTTGAATGTTTTGTTTAAATGATTTGCTCTATGCGTTTTGTAAGTGTTTCTCTAGGATTACTGCTTTTTCAGCAGGATGGGATCATATGTTAACAACTTGCAGCTGCTGAATGTTAGTGCTCATCTTAAACACAATTTTAGAATTTTCCCATTGAAACAAAAAAAGTTTAAGAATTGAAATGTGAGTAACAAGTAGTCCTCTGGATATGTGTATCATAATTTAAACAGCTTGCAATACTTAGCTTTGAAACAGAATGAATTGCCAATTTATTTTATGTCATTTGTGATCTTATTCCTATTACAGTACATTTTTTCCCTGTTTCATCACAGTGAACATTACAAAAGATTCTCAAGGAATTTTGCTCCCTATGTCAGCTGTGAGATTGGTGGTTCTGTAAAATGTAAGGCCTCACTATGAGGAATATTCTACTTAAAAGAAATTAAAAGATTGATCTATAAACAGCCAACATAATGTTACTTCTGTTAATTCATTAACTGTTGTGACTGAAACATACGTGTTTCTGTCTCTCTTTTTCCACGAGCACAGAAATGAATCTTGAAGATTTCTTAATGGTCATTCACAGCTTTAGGTTAGGCTTGTGGGTGGATAGTAGAATTTGTTCACGTTAGAAACTGATTTAGGATGAGTGTTACCACAATAGCACACGAAAATATTAAAATGTGTTTTCAGTTATGAGGAAATGATAGTCATATTTCTTTTATCTATTACCATATGGAGAAATTTTTATGTGTACAAAATATAACATTCTAGAAGATCAAACTACTTTTGCTTTGTTTAATTTTGCTAAAGTTAAATGATAATTTCAGTTATAGACTAGCATATTTCTAAGAAGAATATTTATTTGCAGACAATAATCTTGTTTAGGTCCATGACATTATTGTTATTACTTGATATTTTCCATTTTCTATACTGTAATCACTAATTTCAGCAGTGCTAATTTGTACAGAAATTGACTTTCAAATTTTTTGCAAATACAAAGGTTAGAATCACACTGTGCTCATATTGTGCAGTCATTTAAAAGCTGATAGGCTTTATGATGTTACATTACAGTAACATCTTTTTTTTTTTTTTTTCACAGTGTATTTTTGCATTTTGATGTGTATTTCCTTGTCTGAATCTCTCTCAAATCGTTATATGGCCTTTATCACCCAAATATGTATGAATATAATATATATATATATTATATAGAAATATATATACTATAATATATAATACAAATATAAAAATATTCAGAAGTTCAAAAGTATTCTCATACTTTTGCACTTACTTCAATAAGAACATAGATGAAAACACCTGGGAAGAAATAATCTGGTTGCTATAAAGGCTGCTATAGCACAAAATAGTATTTTCCTACACTAGAAAATGCAATACACTCTCTGAGGAAATTCTGGTGTGGGTAGGTAGACTATGGCAAGTAATATTTCATTTTGCTTCACTATTTATGTTGTCATGGTCCAAAATGTAAACAGTGTATAATCCAGGGGGGCGATGGCATTTTCATAGGGTGCAGTATGTATCGTTGGAAAAAGAAATGACCAGATATGTCTCCTTTTATTTCTTATTTATTTATTTATTTATTTATTTATTTATTTATTTATTTTTGCTAGCAAATACCTAAAAATTGGTTGTAATAACTGTAGTAGCTTTATTATCTTTCTTTTCTTGAAGTTCAGTTTAATAATTCTTTGTGTTAGTCACTACATGACTTAAGACTGACAGGGGAAAGTGTAGTACTTCTGAATGACTGTCAGATGACTGATGTCTATGTCTTTTGCTGTTTGCCTGAAAGTGTTAATGATGATTGAGAATTGTTGTCATGCTGAGTTTTGATGTGAACTCCTGAATGCTCAGCAGCTAGGTGGTTTGGCATTTTTTAACATAAATATGTAATTAGAAATTAATGAAAAGTTGAGAAAAATACTAGGCAATCTGGCTCTATGAGTTTCATTGATAACAGCAATAGTACGATTTACCACTTCCGTTTCTGCACATTGTTTGGTTTGCTACAAGATATTTTGATTAAGAAGCCAAATGATAGAAAATCAATAGAACAGTTGGTATTGATTAATCACTGCTTTCTTACTGACGTCTTTGAGGTCTTTAAGGATCAGTTCTTGACCTTTTGCTCTTTAATATTGTTATCAATGGCTTGGAGGAAAACAAAACTGTTATTGATTGAATTTATACTTTATGTATGCCCACATGCCTAAAGAAATGTCAAAGAAGTAGTATTCATAAAGTAAATGTAGGTTGTTTGGTAAATATAGTATAAATACACAATTTACAATTCTGTGTAGCCAAGTCACTTTTCAGTCTAGTTCAGTGTGAACAGAAGCCACACTTCCATGCTGACAAATTCTGTTTTGAAAAGCAGCTGCTCTTAAAAAGGTGAATGAAGTCACACTAAACATTAACATTCAATGCAATTCCACAGGAAAAAAAATATAAATGAAAGAATAATTTAAAAAAAATAAAAGCAAATGCAAATGTGAGATATAAACATGAGAATCTTGGGGAGAAATGAATTACACTCTCTCTGCATTTCTCCTGGTGTGGCTGAGGCTTTCAGTTCTGAAACACAATTCAGAAAAGACATTGATAAATTGGAGAGGATTAAACAAAAGCCAGGAGAATTATTAAAGGACTGTGAGGAACTCAGGGTGCTCAAGCTATAAATTTAGCAAAGGAAAGGTTAAGTGTCTATACCTACTACTCATATCTCCTTCCAGCTGGATGCCCATCACAGCATACCTTTCTGCTCACAAGCTATCCTTGCTCTGTGGAAGGATGTTCTGCCAATACTTTGTCCTTTTCTAAATGCTTGGTATAAGAATTTATGTCTCTTTTCAGACATAGCACATCAGAACTTAGCTTCCCTTGGCTCCAGGTTCATCACTGACCACCACTGATATACCTTTCCCAGGAACCCATGGGTTATTTACATGCATTTGCAATAACCAAAATATGTTGCCAACAGGCTTGCAGAGGATTGGGGCAGAATTGTTTTACTTTAGATACCATACAGAATGACAGTTCTTGGCAAAATAAAAAATCATTTTTTTTTGTTTGTTTGTTGTTTGTTTGTTAGTTTGTATGTTTGTTTCCTTGCCTTTCTCAGAGTTCACTGGAAATTGGCCAGTGTACTTAGAATGTCTCTTGCACATAGGCCACCTCTTCCAATATGTGTTGTCTTGTTGTCTATGTCTTTTGTTTCTGTGTGGTGTCCTTCTGCTTACTCCATTTTATTTTACTACAGCATAGTTTTCTACCTCTTCTTGCACAAGCCTGCTGCTATTTCTACAGTGACTGGTAGTGCTGCAGGAAGAGGAATATAATCCCTGGACAAACCTTTAAAATTTTGATTGACACAGCCCTTAGTTCCCAAAAAAAAAAGTAAACAAAGACAATGGAGGATTGCAGAGCAATGCAAGGGTTTACTCATGTTCTGTAGCCATGCCGAATAACTGTTTTTTCTCTCTTTGCTTCCATATGGTCTTTGCTTGTTTTTTTTTTTTTTTTTTTTGTTTGTTTGTTTTGTTTTTTTTCCCCTCCTCTTTCTTTTATCTTTAATTACATTATCCTTATCTCATGATAAGGATATAAGCCTTATTTTTTTTTCTCCCTATTTTCTCCCCTTTTCTTCCTTTGGGGAGGGGGAGTGAGAGAGCAGTATGGTGGAATTTAGCTGGCTCTCAGTAAGAAACCGTCAAACATATAAGGAATAAAAATTTGTAGAGAGGATTCTTGAATCTAGCAAGTAATTATTATGAATATTATTGAATTATAATATCTGGAAGTTCTAGATAAACATGTTCAAATTAGAAATAATTATCGTTTTAAAATATGAAAACAATTTATATCCCAGTTCAGCCACAGAATTTAATTCAAGGAAGTTGTATGTTTATATAACAGAAGAGGTCATAATGATCTCCCTTCTGCCTGAAAAGTCCATGAATCTATTAAATAAAAGAAAGAAATATAGGAATTTTCTGTTTTATCTTCTGTTTCATTAATAATGCCAAGTACAATTTACCCACAATTGATGCTTTACTAACCTTCATGTCAGCAGAAATGAACCATTAAAAGTTACCTACTCACTGCTTTCTCTCTCTCTCAAATTTGCATTCATAATCCCCATGACCTGTAAATGCAACCATACAGTTCTTCAAAGATAATAAGATTAAATTACCTATATGTAATCAATATCAATTTAATTACAAAAAAAAAAAAAAAAAATCAACAAAAAGCTCTTTTGTATTTAAATGGTGTGTTAAGTATGTTAAAATAATTTTTGTTGATTTTCAGCCTATTTCTTATATTTGTATGTTGCAAAGATGTTTATTCAGAAAATAAAGTAGACCAAAATGCAACAGTTTAATATATTTACTTAAATGAACAAGGATGTCTTAGCGACCATATGAGCTGAGTTCCAAGTCATTCATTATGGTGATAATAATGAAGAGTCCTTTTACTCCCTTCTGCAAGTTCATATTGGTCTGTGTTCTGTTGTTCTGAGTAATATATGTGAGATCTTTCCCTTTATGTATTTAACAAGTGGGAATTAAAATCCTTGTATTTTATTTTATAATTTTATTTTATAATTTTATTTTATTTCATTTTATTTTATTTTATTTTATTTTATTTTATTTTATTTTATTTTATTTTATTTTATTTTATTTTATTTATCAGATCTATTTAGTCAAACACTTTAAAAAATTTTATAGATTTTTGTGTTTACTCATGTTTATTGCAGAGCAAAATCATCCTCACTACTTTCAATGTGCATATCATATCCCCTTTTCAGCTTAGGACAGGAAAGAGAACAAAGGATACCATTCTCTATAACTCTGTCTTATTCTGGACATCTGTTGTCCTCAAAGGGCCTTGGCTGATTGAAAGCCCGTAATGACCTTCAGCTGTGTACTCTATGGACTCGCTGGCCTTACTATTTGAAAAACTGCCCTAAGTGTAACTTTGCAGATCCTACATAATTTTATGGTTATATTTGTCATGAATATGGAAAATTATTCTTGCTTCTTTGCAACAGCTTTTTGTATATATGAAGGTTATCTCCCTCTTCACTTCCTCTTTAATTAAACTAACCAATCTGCATTCATTTTTTCTTTATCAGTCATATTTTACAAATCTCTGATGTTTCTGATTACATTTACATAATCTTTCTCTAGTTGGCCCACATCTTCTTTGACGTGCATACCTAAACTGGGCATGTTAGGCAGAACAGAATGCTTATACTCTTGTCTATACATCCCACTTGCAAATCACCTCTGTTTAAATACTTGTGCAAAACATACTAAGGCCAACATAAAGCTTCCGTTTCTTTCATGAATGATAAAATCTGCTATAGAACACTATCAAATCATTTTTTTGTAAATAAAATTCACAGATTTCCAACTGAAAACAGCAAGAGAAACTCAGATTTATCATACTTTATGGTTAAATAGGTTTCAGTGTCTCAAGGCATATATTGTCTTGCACAATGTTCCAGAGAAACAGTTGCAGCAATATTATGATTTTAGTACTTTGTATAGTTACAGGAGTTCAAGTTAGAGCTATTAAGAATGTGGACTGCTCCATTCCTCATTGAATTCTCTCTTTTTTCTCTTCTGCTGTTCTATATCCTCATGATCTCAAATAAAACTAAGACAGACATATAGAACTGAACATTTCTTTCATTACATAAAAATAATATTTTATTTTGTTGCTTTTCTTGTCTTATTCCCAGTATTTTATATATATGTAATGACATGAGTCATTAAGAGTATATTATAATATGAAATAATGGGTTAGATTAAACATTATATTTTATTTCTGTATTTAAATGAAGGGAATATATAATTTAGTACTCATCTAAACATCTCAGATTCTCAGCTTCTTCTTTTTTAATAATGAAAGAATTTGACACTCTGAAAACAATGAAGTTTGTCATCCTGTGATTTTGAGACCATGACACAGTAATATTAAAAAATACTATAAAATACTAGAAAACATAAAAATTTAAAAAGAAATTTCGCTGTTGACATTTCAAGTCTTCTTTATAAGGAAATTGCTCCAGATCTGTAGCATGTCTCCAGTGGTGTTTTTCAAGGCAGCATTCTTCTCCGCCTCAGTTTTCAAATTTCCATCTCTCTATCATTGTTCTCTTACTTTCAAAGATAGCACTGACCCCTCAAAACAAACAAAACCCATAAATCTTCTATTCAAAAACATCCAGTCCCTCATTTGGAGGAGATACATGAGTGTTCAGGGCAACCAGGCTCATTCCACTGAACCTTTGAACTTGATAGTTGCCCAGTTAATTGAATTCCTTGTGCTGGGTGGCAGGATCTCCCCTCTCAAGTCAGGAACAGTAAAAACAGAAGGTAGAGTCATCCTTTGCTTAAACATTTGTCTGTTTTATATTATTCTGTAGCTTTTTTTTTTTTCTTTCTTTTTTTTTTTTTGCCAAAAACAATAGCCAGTCAACTTCTTCTTTGATATGGGATCCAAGAGCTGAAGAGATTCTGCAGTGGCCCTCTAGGAATAAATGGTGCTCCAGGAAGCAAGTCCAAAATGAGTCTACTAAAGAAAGCAAGATAACTGACAAATTTCCATTCTGCCTTTACAAAGCATTTAGTTCTACTTGTCTTGAGCTGCTGAATGATTGACAATAGTTCCTTCACTGTTTTAAAACTTCTCTGTTTCATGTGTCAACAAGTGATCACAGCTATCCAGCAGGTGTTCTTTCACTGAGCAGTTTCAGTGGAAAACCGTGGTTTAGGGATAGAAATCAGGAAAGTGTTTAGAGCTATCAAAAGAGTTCCTTTGGTAAATTGCTCAAATGCATGCTCAGCACTGGTTGAATATTTTAGTTAGAAAGATGTAAAAGCATAGTTCAAAATAGATTTTATAGCTTGATAAAGTGACATAAAATTATTTACTTTTATATATATAAATGAATCATGTAGTAAAGCCAAACCACTAAAAACAACAAAAAAAAGAATATCAATTTACTTTGTTAAAATAAATCCAAGGGGATATTTTCATTTCTTGCATTTTAAAGTTTCCATGAAGAATAAACTAACCCAATGCAATACTTAGACTCATTGTTGCAAATAGAACAGTTAGCCTTTTATTTTGTAAATATTTTCCATGTAACAATTGGAAGTTAGCAACTTAAACATGCATATGAAATTACAAAACTTCCTACCACTTTTAATTTTGTTTCACATAATAAAATAAACCAACCTTTTCTAATTTTCATCCCACTTGCAAGGAACACATTGATTTAGGTCTGTGTTCTGGTTGTTCTTGCTTTTCAAGTCTCAGTGGGAATCATTTTAGTAAATTGTTAAGAATGATTAAATTGCAGAATCTTAGTAGACTGAAATCTGTAAAATTAGAAAGAAAAAAATTTTCATTGTTAAACAGATAATTTGTGAGCTGTGTGGCATTCTTTTTTTTTATGGACTTTGTTGCTCACAGTCTGACTTTGTACAATATGAAAAGGTTTTTCTCTAAAGAATAAATTTAAAAGACTTATGTATCTCTGACTGAAAAAAAAAAAGGAAAAAAAAAAAAAAAAGAAAAAAAGCATGTATTTTCTCCAGGTACACGTTCCTGAGAAAGATTAATAAAGCTAGAGAAAAGATGCTCTTCATAAGAGATCACACTCTAGACATCCTACGTATGCATCTCAGCATAAAACATCACAGGAATGGCAAGGAAATAAAATCCTATCTCTGGAAATCAGTGTATAGGCAGTAGTTGTCCAGAGTCTTAGGAAGTATAAATAAATAAGCTAAGCTTTGCGAGAATTGGTGGCACTGTGCCAGTTTAGGGCAGCTGTGGATCTAATCCTTTGTAGTACTTTACATTGTAGTACAGCTCTGATTCCTGTGGTTAAGATATTTCTACATAATCACCCATAGAATGTAGCTCTCAGTAGTCTCTGAAGCTCTATGACAATTGTTTAGGATATTTGAATACAATGATTTATTGAAAGATTTATTAAGCATCATCTTTCTGTGTTTCAAAGCTTATTTGACATGTCAGGTAACAAAACTTCAAAAACAGTATATCAGAAAATGTGTTTTGTATAAGAGCTGGAGTTTCCAACGTCATAATATTTTACTGAAAATATCATTAAAATGTACTTTTCTACTTTAATTTATAAGTTGTACTGTGATTTTTCAGTCTTTTACAATAATTGTTTCCTCAGATGCTGTATTCTTCTGCATTTATATGCACTTGAAGAAAAAACTGTCCTGGAAAGTCTTCCATTTTAGGTTTAGCACAAGAAGCAGCAAGTTTTTATTTTATTATTATTTTTTATTTTTTATTTTTTTCTCTTTTTCCAGTTGTTTGCTTTATCAGAAGCCATGTCATGGGATAAGCATCCTGGTTGTTTAGAATTTAAAATAAATAAATAATTAAATAAAATATATAAAAAAAAATCTATGTGCAAATAAATATTACTTATCTAATTAGGGATTTAAGAAATATCTGGCTCGTCTCTATATGCTGCCTAATTTTGAAGATACACTATGTGATTGTATGAAGACCTTGGCTCTTTTTTATCAGAGCTCCAGAAATACCTAAATTGGTCTATTAATATGTTCTAAGCTACACCTGTATTGTCAGGGCTAAGACACTTGCTGTAAATCTCTGAATCAGAATCCATAAACCAAGTACTCTTCAGTCCTATTACTCCTACCTGCTACGAGAACTGATCTGGTCAGCAGTCTCAGGGCATGGTATTACAACATATCACTAGAAGGATACATTTCCACATGAACTGAGTCACGGGCTGCCTTCTTTTCAAAAAAGGTGGTAATACTGTCTCTCTGCACTAGTAATGGCTTGCCTAGAAAGTAGGTTCGTAGAACCCAGAACAAGAGTGAGAGCATGAAAAGGACAATTGCTTACTGGAAATCATATACATGTATGCCAGTTTTCAAAATCTGTGTGATAACAGTGACAGTTCATCTATTTGTAATAGCCACTTTATTACACAATGACAAGTCAGCATTGTTAAAAATGTGCAATATTAATACTGTATGATGATGATGATGATAATTACAATTGAAGGACTGCCTTGGGTACAGTAATTTTCTTTTTTCCGTTTAGTGCTGCTCAGTACTGACTGAGGATTATATATTTCAGTCTGTTCTCCCAGAGAGAACCTTAATCCCAGTTTACATTGTGTGGGGGTATATGTGTGTTTGTGTGTTGTGGTTGGACTTTTTTTTCTGGTCCTCTTTTTGAATGTGCTCTGCTTCTGGAAATACTTGTAACAGAGAGGGACAAAGAAAGAACGGAAAAAGAACTTTATTGCAAAATGCAACACTGAGCTATGGGAGTTCTGAGTGATGCTTCTTGTACACTTTTTTGTTGTTGTTGTTTTTTGTTTTTGTTTTTTTTTTTTTTTACTGGCTTGAAGAACTTTAAAAACCTTTCTACACTGAGCTGCTACTTCAAGAAAGAATACTGTGTTTTATTTTGGTTTACAAAAATCTTTTGGTTTTGCAGCTGCTGAGTTTTTGGTTTCAGAATGGTTTCTATTAATGGTTGATTTTGAAAATAAGTAGGTGAAGCTGTATAAACAAGAATATTTGTAAAGAATCTCTGGTATTTAGCTGCATAGTAGTATGCCCAGAAAAAAAAAAAATATATATATATATATATATATATATATATATATAAATCAGTAGCTCTATTTGTTCCAGTTTAAACAGAGGTGACTCTGCACTAACTTTACTGCATTTCAATTATGGTAGCAGACATGTCTAACTAGGAGAATTAGTAAGTTTCTGGGGATGTTAATTTTTTAAATGATTACAGCTATATATAGAAAAAAGACATTGATAACATCCTCATTGTTCAAAGAGGAAGTTAGGGAAAGTGATCACAAGATAAATCAAGTGATACTCTCTTCAAATATATAAAATCCACAACTAACAACTTTCACAGCTTTTCTCATGGTTTCATAATTTATCATATTGTCTATGTCAGTTGCATCTGTACTGCTTAAGGATGGGATAATACAGAGATGATATAAAACACACTCTTAGCCATTACATTGAATGTGTTTTAAAGTCTGACAATAGATTTTTTGGGGTAGTATTTTGTCATATTTCCATTTATATTTTATATATATGTATATATACGACTTATTCTTGCTTTCATATTCCTTGTAGTTCTCAATTTATTTGTATTTTTCCTGTTGTACCTCATTACTCATTATTCATTTATTAATTTATTTCTATTGTTAATTAATGTTGTATTTATTGCATTTTATTGTATTTATGTATTTAATATTTTCAGCCTGACTGTCTTTATCCACATCAACCTATCAGCTGATGGACAAGCATGAGAGAAGCTGAAATTACATCAGAGTATGTGCATTCTGCTTGCCCCCATGCACAAACAATCTTCAGGACCACCTCAGACTGATTCAAGGCAGCTTAGGCAGTTTTACTTGGTAGGATACACAGCTTTGCACACTACCACAACTGGATGTGCTTGCTACATGGTCAACTTACCAGGTCTTGAAAGACCTTAAGGCATTTTTCCCTGTATAGTGTTGCAGCTTCCAACATGAGTGTGGTGACCTGACACTTAAAACAAAATTGTATAATTCAGTCCATTAAGGAAACAGTTGGAGTTGTCAATCCACTTAAATGGAAAACACATCAAAATAGCCAATAAAACATTACTAGTGGGACAAATAACAGCAATTTTCTCATTTTGTCATTTTCAGTGATTTTATTTTGTTGATCACCAGTAGGTTTTATGTGGGAAGCAGAGCACTGCATTAGGATAATAATTATGCAATATGTTAGGAGCATAAGTAACATTGATTATAATTGTTCAAACAAAAATGTATTCAAACGTGTTTTGCCTGAAGACCTACATTTTTGGAGTTTTACTGGGCAGATACTTTTTTTTTTTTTTTTTGGCTCATCTGCTCTTTTGAAATTAAATTAAATCTTTATACAGATTCATGTAGGACTTATTGAAGATTCTGATAAGCCAAAGGTCTTCTGGAGGTTTGTTAACAGTTGATAGACAGATGTTGTACAGCAGGGTGAAATTTAAACATATTCAGCAAAGCTTAGGAGAGGAGTGTTTAAATAAAAGCACTTGATTGCAGAACCACTGTTAGTCTATCAGAGAAGCCCCGGGAGGACAATCTCTCTCTGCGTAGTAGGAAGAGAATGGAAAGATCACCATATAAATACCGTACTATTATCTGATGCTATTATCCAAACTCTTTTGTCCTGGGGTACTCTCCCTAGGTGTCAGGTCAGCTTACATGCTTTGAATGTATTTATGGCCTTTACAGCTGTTATCAGTGTTCCCTTTGGAATTGTACTCATGCAGATGAGTACTCATGCAGGTGAGACCATAAAAAATCATTCCTGAAATCCATGAAGTGTTGATAAGAACCTAAGTTCATAAAAGTGAATGAACGCTTTTTCTGAAATGATTCCTCCATGCTTCTCAATATTTCTGAAACAAATCTGCTCTGATTTGATCCTTAATACAGTTTAGGGACTATTGACTATTTAATTCTAGGTTGTGATTTTTCCTTAAAAATTTTTACACTAAGGATGATAAGTAGTCACATGGAAGGATTTAGGCAAAGAATTCATCTCAAATGAATTTACCAGGACATGTAAGTACAGTACAGATTTCACTAGGGTGGCCAGGTTTTTCTCCAGTATTTGAGCAGAGCTTTGTTATAAATGAAGTCTCATCTAAATCTGAATTTAGTAATATTTATAAAAGAAATATTTATAAAAAGTATAAAAGGCAAGTAAACAGTGCTGGGTGAACGGGGAGTCTGTGCTCCACCAACACGCACACACGAATATTAAACATTCTAAAGATATAGAACATTGCTTTTACATACTAAACTCGAGTACATATGTACAATCAGAAAAGGTAACAAATAATCCTCTAAGTTCCATGACTGAACAGTCTCCATTTTCCATTCCTTTTGAACAATATGTCTCGCTGTAAGTTGTCAAGCAACTTGGTCTTCAGGCCTTATGTATCCCGTTCTTCCCAGATCCAAGAAAAGCATATCCATCTCCTTTTCAAGGCCAATAGGGCCTCGGTCAAAAGGCATATTCAGGTCAACAGGGGCCTAACAGCAAAAGCTTTTGATGGCTGTAGCAGCAGAGGAGCCCATGGCATAGCAGTCGGATCAGTAAACGAGCCTGCAGCTCCCTCACTATCTGGCAAGCCACATGTTTGTGATTGTGGCTCCACAGGGCTCTTTAAAGCCTCAGTGACTGCTCACCAGGTGCCGAGCAATCCCACTGCAACCTTGTCGTTTTTAGTTGCAGAGTCCCACACCTTGACATCAGTTTGGTTCCATGTTTCAGGCTCATAAACTGTCCGATTGTTAAGAAGGAGAATAAGCTGTAAGGCTACCAGGACAGTCTTTGTTCCTAAGGTCGTATGATTCCCCATAATGCGCATCTGCTTACCAGCAAGGGGCAGCTGTGTGCATGGGTCCGCTTCTCTCAGCTTGAGCTTCTCTCCAGCTCCAGTGTGCCTATTTCAAGCGACTTTCTCTATGAGCTTCTCTGAGTGGTTTGTTGAGTTTGGCTGAACCTATCTTCATGAGGCAATCAATGTGCCTGTTCCCATCCTGGTCTCCGTTCTGTTAACCTGTTCCTTTTCTTTCCTTCTTTCTACTTCTTAATTGATGACATAACTTCATTGTGTTGCCTTTTTTTATCTTGAGGGCAGATTCCTCTCTTATACACTTTTATCCACAGCAGTTCTTTTCAAAACAACTTTTCATTGGCCAAACAACTTTGCATAAAAGAGCAACAGCAAACACCCAGAAACTTCCATGCCTTAATGGCTGGAGAACAAGAAAGCAGCTGGAGAACAAGAAACCCTGAGACTGTATGGAGTCTCCTGAGTCACCCTTCTTTGTTCCCTCTAAACTCTTTTATATTCCTGATGGCCTCATCGTTAAGAGTCTAATGTTATCTCAACCACGGGGCTTTCCAACCCCCATGGCCACACTCCCAAATCTCCCCCTTCTTTATTAATATCAACCATTTTCTCAACACGAATTACCACTCCATATAATAACAGCTAACATATAATAACATATAATAACATGAAGAAAAGATGCAATAACATTAAGTGGGTTTAGAAGATAGATTAGGTGTTGTATCTAAGGTTATCTAACACAAGCTGTTTTATATTTTAAGCCTTGCTTAAGTCATGGTCTTGCCCCAGGTAAATTTTTTGTCTAATAAAATTAGGGTATTTGAATGTCAGTGTGGTTGAACGTTCAGATACAGTGTTCATCTTGGGCTAAGATACTGGATGTACTTTTTTTTTATAATGTAATGTAAGTCCACCTAATTTCACTAATAACTGAACTTCATTCCTGTTTGCTGACAATGTCTTGGCTTATTGAATATGTTATTGTCTGGGCACCAAAGAGTTTAGCCATTTATTTATTGTCTATTTTAGTGGAACAAAAAAAAAAGAAAGAAAGAAAGAAAAAAAAAGAAGAAAACGGAGTGAGTGGATAATTACCATGTATTATGATGATGGTTATTATTATTATTATTATTATTATTATTATTATTATTATTATTATTATTATTATTATTATCCTTACAGTTCCTTTTCCCATGGCAAAATCAACTGAATTTAGCAGAGCTAGAATCAGGAATGTTGTTTATATTCAAGGTCTTTTTAAATGGTTTAGTTTACATTTCAAGCATCTATCAGAACTCTTTGCAAACATACACATACATATGTATGTAAGGAATGTTTCAGCAATTCGTGTCAATAGAGGGCTTGAAGGGTAAACCTTGAGTCTCTGATATCTGGGGGGGGGGTCAGAATAACTGCTAAATATTGTGACTGTTGCATGGGACGCTGCACAAGTCTGACATCCTGACAAGATGGACAAAGGAGAAGGACAAGGAAAAAGCCTGGGAGGCAGACTACAAGCCTTCAGCATGAGAGACCCCCAGAGGGACCACCGGAGACTGATATGCATGCACCAGTGGGAGGGTTCAGATTCTGGGAACTAATTATAATAACCCTACCTTTACAAGAAGTATCAATGAATATGTGTTAGCTTAGGAGCATAAAAACCAGCCGCCTGATTTAACTTGTGTGTGTGTTGGAGGAGCCCAGACTCCCGATTCACCCAGCACTGTTTACTTGCCTTTTATTGACCCCATAAATAAATCTTATAAAGCTAAATTGACTCGGAATTTATGACGTGTGTATGTATAAAGTGCCAGACAATGTTATAAACCCAGCAATTTCAAAAGGTCAGAAATACTTCAGTGCAATCACACAAAATTAGTGTACCCCAGGATGACAGAAAAATTCCTAACAGCACCGTTCAAATGTTATGTCAAGTCACATGAGGCATGCACAAGACTAACACCTCCTGGTTAATGTGTCAAGACTTGTGTCAACACAAACCATGTTATTTCTATAAGAAGTGAACTTATTACAAAGGAAAAGGATATCACTATGCTGCAGCAGGCTTGACTCTTTCTAGTGCTCTTCCAGTGATCTCTGTGAATTACTGCGGGACTGAGTTGTACTCAGCATTGCAAATATCCTTTGTTCATCTCTACTCATCAGCATTTTTGACATCAAAACACATTTATTTTGATACAGTAGATACTTCTGCAGCTGGTTGAATGGGAGAATGGAGATTTTAGCATGAAGGAAATTGTGAGAAACAGTTTGTGATTTTCAAGTGCAGATTGTGATTGGGATATTTGGCAATGGGGAGAGAAGAGAACCCTAATATCACTGACATTGGCAAAGCTGAAATAGAAACTCAAATATTTGAGTCAAGATTTTTTTTTTCTTTTCAGTCAAGTGTTGCAAAACACTGGCATATTCACCTCTGCCTTAAAAATGAGCAGTTGAAGAATTTTGTAAAATGAAGCATAAATGATTAGTGATTATATCAATTTTTATAGCATGAAAATTCTGCTTCTGTGTAGTAAACTTGTGCAAAGTATGTAATGATTTTCCAACTTTATTGACAACTATGCATTTGTTAATTAGCCCTAGTAACATTTTAACAAGTGAAAACAGAACTGTATGCTGGCACTCTAGACTTTGGAAATCTTTAAATCATTAGAAATATTCACTCTGCATAACATGCTTTTTCTTCACTACCTCTGAAAAAATGATTATGATAACAATTTGTTCCTTTTCTCTGACTGCATTCACCTAAATGGTTTCCCTAGGATAAAACAGCCATGCATTACTGTACTGTGGAAGCACAGACCTATCCTTCTTTTCTCCTAGACACTGCTATACATATACATGCCTGTACATATATACATATATACAGGCATGGCAGGACAACTTAAATTTTTTTGTTTTGTTTTAGTTTTTGGTTTTGGTTTCAATTTTGATTTTGATATTTATTTTTTTTATTATTATTTTTATTGGACAGTGCCACATTGCAGTAGCCTCCATTTCCCTAAAGGATTGGTGGCAGTTGATCCTACAGCTATCCTCATATCAACTTTTATACCTATCCTCATATCTATTTCATACCTATCCTCATATCAATTTCTTTCTCATTCAGCTTACTTTTAGGAACTAGAACTAATGGTCAGCATGAAACTGATTCTCCAAGAGCTTTTGCCTCTTCAATCAATACCTGTCTATGCCACATCTCCGTAACACAGGTCATTTATTTGTCAGGCAGAAATACACGGGTGTTTCACCTGCCACTCCTTAAAATCCATTAACTATCAAAGGTGTATTAACATTGGCTTTTTGAATATGGTCTTTTAAAAGTTAGCAACATAGTTGTCTCTGTAGTCAGCAGAGGATCAGGCTTTTCTTGAAGCCAATTTATCCAAACTGTCTTGGACACTTATCTTAGAGAAAGACAACTCTCTCCGTTTCCTCTCCATCAATTATATGGTTACTTAGTTGAGTGGTTTAAATCAGTTGTATCTTTTAATTATCTTGGGTTCAGTGACAGCAATTCTGTCTTAAATAAGAAGTAAATCAGTGTAAGCTGTTAAAGAAGTCATCCTGGCACACCCTGCTTCATCAGTAATTTTCTTAGCAATACAATTTATAGATTTATTTTAAAATTCTGATTCTCAAAAATAATCAATATGCCAGAACTATGAGGAATGTGTATATCTGTGGTGCTATAATTTACATTTCTTTTCACATAACAATGTTCACTTAGGAAATGGCCAGTTTACTAGTCACAAAGAGATTTACATAATCACGTTTTTATCACTGTAATCAGTCAACATATTGAAAATTGTCTTGTCAGAATGTTTAAATGAACTGATTATTTAATGTGGGAGTACTTTAAGTGCGAAGAGAGAAGAGCATTATTACAGCTCAATCTCAACTTTTTTAGTCTTTAGCTGTAAGTGATCTCAGAGAAGTGCCTTCTTGCAATTCAACGAGACAAAGGTAATCACATAAAGGGGGTTATTTTTGTTATTTTCTATTTGCTTGCCTCAGTGAAAATGTCACCTAGTCTTTACGTTTTCATTCCTTTTTGAAGTTTTCTTCTTAAAAAGTCATGATGGGAGAAATTAGATGCTCTCTTCAGTCGTGGAGATGACAAGTGGGATTTTTTGTTGTTTTGTTTTGTTTTGATTTTAATTTCAATAAAGGTTTTGTAAGTGTAAGATTAGCATGTGTCCTTCAACCACAAAAAACAAGTTTTGACAAATCGTGTTGTCATGCTTGTGCCAGGCCAAAGGGATAAGATGGAAGCAATGCTTGCCTTAGTAGCTGAAACAGTAGCAGAAGTGTTTGGCAGAAATAATGCACAATAAAATACATGATTTCTAGCATTAGCCCTCATCTCATGCTTAATTTAGCAATCAGAAAAACCAACCTCATGCACATATTGCTTTTTGCTCTACTTTAGTCTATTGTTCATCATACAAACTAATGGTATACTAATGGTATACACGGCTCCCAGGAAGCCCTCTCCTGAAAGGGAGAGAGAGGAAGCAGCAAATGAGCTGGTAACAACAGCAGCTGGCTGGGTGAATGGGAGTTTCCTGTCTTCTGTCAAAGGCAGGCATTCATTTTGATATAGATTTTAAAAATGCTGTGAATAACACTCAATAGCTTCCTACAGATGTCTGGAAACAACCTTTCACACATGCACACAGACACATGTAGAGTGAAATAGCTACTTGGTGGACAATTCACTGTAACTTAGTTTGCACATCTCTTTTAGTGCTTGTAGGCATGCACTAAATATCACACGAAAACTGCAACTGGGGCTGTTCACAAAGTGGAACACCACTTTCTTGCTGCTAAACTAACACTGTATACTCAAAAAGTAAAATATTGCAGGCAATATTTTACAACGGCGTTCATGGAACTCACAATTTACTGATTTTAGTTTAACAGGAGTGTTTTGAGGAGCTTTTCTAACTGAAGCACAACCACTTAAAACCAGCTGTTTAAAGCCAGTACTCAATATTGAAGGGTTACTGCTGATTGTGTGATAGTAGATTATTCCTCTCTTACCTATAAATGGGTCTGTACTTGAAGTGCAAGTGTGAGGAGACCTCACAAGCTGTCCTGTATGCTTACAGACATGCTGGTCAGAAAAGCTCCTTATTCACTAATATTGTTGTGCAAAATAGCCAAAACATGCATTAGGTGGTGGAATGTGAAAAGAATCAGACTTTGCTTGGAATAAAAAACGCTTAATAGAGCTACTTCTGTTGTTGACTTTGGGTTTTACCTTTGCCAGTGATCATGGATGAGATAAACAAAATGCCTTGAAAGATGCAGTTGAATTCTGATAGGAAATCAATTCTGCTTTTACAGCTAAATTGTAAATGCAGCATTACCATAAAGAGAAGAGGAAAAGACACTTATGTGTCTGCCGTGTTTTCCTCCCAGCAGCATAGTAACTCAAAAATATGGCACACTAATCATGAATGGTGAAGACTGGCTTAAATTTTGTTTTGCCAAATTCTGGAATGTGGTTTCACATTTAGTTGTTATAATGACTCTAAACTCAAAATAAACTTATCATAAGGCTTCATAGTTTTTTGTTGTATTAAATCAGAACCTGAAGCTAGAATTCTTAAATTACATCTGTCTGTATTTGTAAATTTCCTCTAAACCTATTTTGCACTGGAAACACGGGTCAATTTTATATTCCATTACTCTCTTTGTGAGAAACTCATCTTCAGTTGACAAATGAATCCGTTCAAAGGTCTGAGAGACCTCTGAATAAAGAATAATGTATAAAACTTGATATATATATATTTTACATTACCTTTTAAAACAAATTCATTTAAAGTTTTCCCTAATTACCAGAGCATTATTGCATCTCCTCCACACATATTGTGAGAAACACTCTGTAGCCAATAACTTAGGCTCAGGTGAGGATCTTAGTGAATCATAGAATCATAGAATCATAGAATATCCTGAGTTGGAAGGGACCCTTAAGGATCATCAAGTCCAACTCTTGACACCGCACAGGTCTACCCAAAAGTTCAAACCATGTGACTAAGTGCACAGTCCAATCTCTTCTTAAATTCAGTCAGGCTCGGTGCAGTGACCACTTCCCTGGGGAGCCTGTTCCAGTGTGCAACCACTCTCTCTGTGAAGAACTTCCTCCTGATGTCA
Organism: Anas acuta; assembly: GCF_963932015.1. Classification (NCBI taxonomy): domain Eukaryota; kingdom Metazoa; phylum Chordata; class Aves; order Anseriformes; family Anatidae; genus Anas; species Anas acuta. The sequence continues at coordinate 100,522,854 of NC_088979.1, forward strand.
AGCCTAAACTTCCCCTGCCTCAGCTTAACCCCGTTCCCGCGGGTCCTGTCACTGGTGTTAATGGAGAAAAGGTCTCCTGCCGCTCGACACCCCCTTACGAGGAAGTTGTAGACTGCAATGAGGTCCCCCCTCAGCCTCCTCTTCTCCAGGCTGAACAGGCCCAGTGCCCTCAGCCGTTCCTCGTACATCTTCCCCTCCAGGCCTTTCACCATCTTCGTAGCCCTCCTCTGGACACTCTCCAACAGTTTCATGTCCTTTTTATACTGTGGTGCCCAGAACTGCACACAGTACTCGAGGTGAGGCCGCACCAGCGCAGAGTAGAGCGGGACAATCACCTCCCTCGACCTACTAGCGATGCCGTGCTTGATGCACCCCAGGACACGGTTGGCCCTCCTGGCTGCCAGGGCACACTGCTGGCTCATATTCAACTTGCTGTCTACCACGACCCCCAGATCCCTCTCTTCTAGGCTGCTCTCCAGCATCTCATCGCCCAGTCTGTACGTGCAGCCAGGGTTTCCCCGTCCCAGGTGCAGGACCCGGCACTTGCTCTTATTGAACTTCATGCGGTTGGTGATCGCCCAGCTCTCCAACCTATCCAGATCCCTCTGCAAGGCCTTTCCACCCTCAACAGTGTCCACAACTCCTCCAAGTTTGGTGTCATCAGCAAACTTGCTCAAAATACCTTCTATTCCTACATCCAGATCATTTATAAAAATATTGAAGTAGCAATTTATTTGCGATTGCAATGGCGGGCGCCCCACAAGCAGGAGAGAGTGCATCTACTAGTTCCAAAACACAGTTTATATACTTTTTGATGATAGGACCCTCCCCTGTTTCCCCACTGAGTGAGTAATCCAGGTTCACAATCTATCTGATGCTTCACAGACAATGCACGGCCTTCAGTTGCTGGTCTGTTAAATTTCAAATTTCTTTTGACACTTTTACTGTTTAAAGTGGTAATATTTCTTCACTTATCTGACTTGACTTAACACTGTGTTTTTCTCCTAATTGCTCTAAGGAGTCCGGTTGTCTGCATTTTACAAGGTTGTTTGTTGAGCTTTCTTATCACTGCAAGCATATCCCAATCCTTCCTTCTAAACAATGTAACTCTGCAAAAACAACATTTATATTGCCACAATATGTAAATTTTTGTTGTGATTTTGACCAATTCTAGACTTTGGTCATTCTAAGGTGCACTTTGCTTTTGTGCTAGGGCAACAAATACACTACCTGTGCTTAGAGAGTTGAGATTACTTAAGCAAGAGTTAAAATCACTTTTGATTCTCCTTCTCACCTTTCGTCTTCACCAGTCTTTCGTGCTTTACAAAAAAAATATCTGGGTGTCCTTTTATAGCGTTTTCATTCCTTTCTCTTACAAATTTAATCGTTAGATTGGGGAAAAATAACTTTCTTTTATCTAGGAAATTAGATATCTCAGCCTTTTTTGCTCAGATAGATGAAATAATGTGACACATACAAGTATGGTTCTCAGTTATCTAATGTTTTGACTTTTTTTTTTTTTTCCATTGGTTATTTTTCAGATAGCTGTATTACAAAATTTTACAGCACAAAGTTTAATCTGCAGAAAGTGTCTAAGAAAATACATTCCATTAGTGTTTCAGTTTTTGGTGGTGGTGTTTTTTGTTTTGTTTGGTTTTGTTTTTTTTTTTTTCATAACATTTCAATTTTTTGTCTGTGGTGCATGGCACACCTATTCATCTACTACTGGCACACCTATTCATCTACTATTGGCACACCTATTCATCTACTACTCATATTATTAAGAATTCCTTCAAGTGAATGCAATGAATCTGTAGTGTTATAAATGAGGTCTCAACTCAATCTGAATTTTGTAATATTTATAAAACAAATATTTCTAAAAGGTATAAAAGGCAGGTAAACAGCACTGGGTGTGCGGGGAGTCTATGCTCCACCAACACGCACACACAAACATCAAACATTCTAAATATACAGAACATTGCTTTACATACTAAACCCGAGTATGCCTATACATATGTACAATCAGGAAAGGTAACAAACAATCCTTTAAGATCCATAACTTACTAAAATCGAGTACGCCTATACATATTCACGGTCTGAAAAGGTAACATAATCCTTTAAGTTCCATGACTTAACAGTCTCCATTTTCCATTCCTTTTGAACAATATGTCTCGCTTTAAGTTGTGAAGCAACTCGGTCTTCAGGCCTTATGTATCCCGTTCTCTCCACAGCAGTTCTTTTCAAAACAACTTTTCATTGGCCAAACAACTTTGAATGTAACAACAACAACAAACACCCAGAAACTTCCATGCCTTAATGGCTGGAGAACAAGAAAGCAGCTGGAGAACAAGAAACCCTGAGACTGTATGGAGTCTCCTGAGTCACCCTTCTTTGTTCCCTCTAAACTCTTTTATATTCCTGATGGCCTCATCGTTAAGAGTCTAATGTTATCTCAACCACGGGGCTTTCCAACCCCCATGGCCACACTCCCAAATCTCCCCCTTCTTTATTAATATCAACCATTTTCTCAACACGAATTCACGAATTACCACTCCATATATAACCCTTCCTTCCTTCCTTCCTTCCTTCCTTCCTTCCTTCCTTCCTTCCTTCCTTCCTTCCTTCCTTCCTTCCTTCCTTCCTTCCTTCCTTCCTTCCTTCCTTCCTTCCTTCCTTCCTTCCTCCCTCCCTCCCTCCCTCCCTCCCTCCCTCCCTCCCTCCCTCCCTCCCTCCCTCCCTCCCTCTACCCCTTCCCTTCCCTTCCCTTCCCTTCCCTTCCCTTCCCTTCCCTTCCCTTCCCTTCCCTTCCCTTCCCTTCCCTTCCCTTCCCTTCCCTTCCCTTCCCTTCCCTTCCCTTCCCTTCCCTTCCCTTCCCTTCCCTTCCCTTCCCTTCCCTTCCCTTCCCTTCCCTTCCCTTCCCTTCCCTTCCCTTCCCTTCCCTTCCCTTCCCTCTTCTCTTGTCCCGTCCCATCTCATCGCATCCCTCTTCTCTTGTCCCGTCCCGTCACGTCTCATCGTATCTCTTCTTGTCTCTTCTTGTCTCTTCTCTTTCCTGTTTCCTCTTTCCTCTTTCCTTTTTCATCTTTCCTCTTTCCTCTTTCCTGTTTCCTCTTTCCTCTGTCCTCCTTCCTCCTTCTTCTTTCCTTTCTTTGCATACTGAAAGAACTGCATGTGAAATGGATTAGAGGGCAAAATATTTTTATAAAAACAGGAGAAATAATGTTTTGGGGGGGAGTTCAATAGTCATTTATGTTAGAAAAAATATCTTTGGATTATGGACTCCAACTGCACTTACTGTCATTGACATCTGCTGGAAGTGCCATATTCAAAACAAGGTTCATAGTTTCATCAATGGATGTAGTGGTATGCCAATGTACTAGAAGATGACCATGTAGATCATCTTAGGTCTAAGATAAAGCTCGATAATAAATATGAAAGACTAATGTCCTTTTTGACCCTGTGTGATTAAGCTTTGAGGTTCTAATGAATCTAGGTTGAAAGCAGTTGCATATCATGGAGGTAGTCCACAGCTTGTTAATGCAATATGTAATAATCACTGCATAATAATGCAGTGATAGCACTGCTATCACATCAGAGAAAAAAGATCTTGAGCTGCTGGACAGCCAGTAGGTAAGGAAACAATATATTTTTAATCAGTAATACATTAATATGCATGCTATTTTAAAGGAAATACATTGTAATTTGTTGTAAAACTGAACATGGGCAAACCCAGAGACCATAAGACCCAGACACCAAGCAGTACCATAACATCAGAATGTTTGTTATCTTTTTGTTGCTACATTAAGTAGCAGTGACTTAGAAAGAAAATCTTGTAGTAGAATTTGCCTCTGACAGGATGGAAATTGCCACAGGCATTCAACATCTGTGTGACATGGACCTCTTAAGAATTGACTTGTGTTTTTATGTGGGGAATTGCAGCAGGACTGTGTAGCAAATCAAGATTTGAGCTGTATTGTCCCAGAGCAGAGAATAAAAGAGCTGATTTATAGCTCTCAGATTATGTATTTTATGATGTGTCTCCTAAGCAGTCAATACAGACTTTCTCTGTATCTTCCAGAAATTAATGGATATTGCATATAAATATTTTCAGCCAAAATAATGCAATGTTATCTTGCTGAAGTGTACTTTGTCCTCTTTATTTTAAAAACTGTTAAAAAGAGGATTTAAACTATCAGATTTTATAAATAATTCTCTGTTTCCCTGGATATAACTATTTCATTTTGAGAACCTTCAATTTGAGATAAATGCACTGATTACAATTTAAATGTCAATTACAAGGAGTCTTGTAGACATAATAAAACAGACATTTACACTACATTTGACACAAGCACTAACAGAAGAATTGAACAGTATCACAAATCAAATCAGTGACCTTCCTCCAATGTATAATAGAGAAATCAAAAGTGCTTTCAGCCTCCAATGGCCAAAAGAAAATCAACAAGTAATTACTGCAAACATCCCAGTGGTTGCATGACTCAGTGATTCATTCAGATTCAAGCCAAGGAGCTGCACAATAAAACCCATCTGTTCCAAAATATCATGTAGATCAAATTTAAATTACAGTTTTGCCACTATAGGAAGCTGCTTTCAGTGATACTGTGCAATGACAGTGTGAAATGGTACTGATAGCCAAGAAAAAGAGATTAAGACATGGAAAATTTGAGATAAGGAAATGCAACTTTTTAGTTACATAGATTTGCAAGACCATATTGTCAAATGAGACAGTTAAAAAAAAAAAGCAAGACATGAAAGGAAAATGATAATTATTTTTGAAGGTGACAGGAAATGAAATTAAATGACTATATCATGATTGGCGTATTGGTGTGGCGAATAGAATTGAGAATGTTCAAAGCAGAAGATTCAGTGGTAAATTTAACATCCTACCTAAAATGAACTTGATGAAATTATGCTTTGAAACAGATGAAGCTGTAGATGTATCTTAACTGAACTGAATGGTATAGAGCAGAGATTAATTATATATATATTATATATATATATATATATATATATATATACATATTTTTTTTTCCTGCAAGTTTTAACTTCAGGGACAGGCATGTTATTTCTATACCAGGTTCCACAATCTTTATTCATGGCTGATTTTGCTTTTGGAACTGCACTCTACTTTTGTTGCAGTTTGTGATTTTCTTAGTAATTTAAACACCATTTTCCACTCAAGTTTCCCCATAAAAGGAACTTTCAATTTCTCTTCTTGGCTTTGGTCCAAATTGACATTTGTTCACTTATACATTTTTACATGGTCTCATATATAGTTCATTATACATCTATTTTACAGGCTTTTAGTTGTCATTATTAGTGAAGTCTCACACGTGTGGGGTTTTCATTCCTCTTTAATTTGGCTTATTTGACAATCTGGCATCTGGAATTCAAATAGTTGACACTAAAATTTGATGGTTTTAGGCTTTTAACTGCCGTTAAATTCTAATATAAATAATTGTGTAGTCACTTTTGTAAAAAAAAAACAACAGCAGTAGCTGCTAACACTGAAATATATAAAAAAAAAAAAAAATTAACTTGATATAATGAATATGATTCTTATCCTAAAGATAAAAATAATGCAGTATATACTGCATAATTTTTTCAAAAAGGTATTTTTTATATTTTAACATATGTTTTGGAATTGGTAGGGATTTATCCTCGCTTCTGTAATGTTCAAAAGACCATCCTCTGTTCCCTGAGGTTTTATTCGGCCCTATGAACAAAGGTCTAAATGACACTGGCAATAATATTCTACGATGCCTGATAAAGAGAAATTAAGCACAAAGACTAGAACACTTTTAAGAGGAAGCTTTTCTTCTACTTGCTGCAACAATTATTCTTCACATTTTTTTTTTCTTATTTTAATAGTCAGGAATTTTGTAACATCACGTTTTTTATTTTTATTTATTATTATTTTTTATTATTATTATTTTAAGTCTCCTTGTTGTGAGAAAAAAGTGGGACTCCAAGTTGCTTTTCTAATAATTTACATTTTCAAAAAATGTTTTATTTATTTATTTATTTCTAACAGGTGCAGTTACCTCAGTTCTCTTCTTTATTTCAGGCTCCCTCCCACAAGATAAGACTCAACCCTACAGATATTTTACCTTAGAGAATGTAGTGAATGGCCTGGAACCTGCAACATGCTCTCGGTTTGTTATCTCACTGGCTTTGACTCTCTATTTCTGTATTTTTAATCAGGCTGATTAGCTGTAGCAAGTGTATTTTCCAGTATTCTTTGATTGTCTAGGAACTAATACAAATAATCTATGCCATTGTATTCTGCCACTGTGTTAAGGACTTCTTCATCTTAAAGGCATATTTTGCCATTATCAATCACTGTGAACATTGTTGACCCAATGGAATATATTAGATATTGATATATATCAGATTTTAATTTTGTCTGGAATGAGTTTAAAAGGTTGTAACTTACGGTCAGCCTGTAAGTAAAATATAGTCAGGAATACCAGGAAACAAAGCAAAGACATGTTTATATTATGATGGGAACTTCAGAAATAAAGAGAAGCTATTACAATATTGATTAATTTTAGAAAAATAATAATAAAAAAAAAAAGACACACAAAAAAAAAAAGATCCAGTCCTACTGTGGTCATGATTTCATTTAATTACTCTAAGGATAAGAAAATGCCAAAATAAATAACATCTAATATAAAATCAGTGCATTCTGTAGTGGGATAAGAGTATACTCATCTCTAAACCACTTTCATATGGCGTGCAGAATTTACCCTTTTGCCATGATAAAATTCTGTCAGTGTTCAGAGACTCTTACACAACTACATAACTACAACTTACTGCAGATGCTTCGCAAGTGTGAGTCCAGGTAGCAACACACTGCTTTACACAGCTATAATTCTGCACAATTCTTAACTCAGTGAATATAATTTTGGAATCTCCTTATTAGGTCCTGCACAAAGTGTGATTATATATACTGTGGATTTGCTTTTGAAAGTTTAGAAAGTACTGCATATTGCAATTGCTCTGTTGAAATTCCTTGTTTTGTGTAAAATAGACATGAAAACAGCCCCTGAAAGTCACCAGCAGATTTATAAAGTTTGCAGATAATTTTGTAGGGCATAGAACTTGAGCTGCTGTATGCTAGTTGTCAGGTTACTGTCTCCTTATGTGCTAAAAGTTAGAACTGAGCCTGGAGAAGAGGCTCTGTGGAGACCTCATTGAGGTTTTCCAGGGCTTAAAGGGGGCTTGTAAAAAAGAGAGAAAATGATTTTTTACATGGTCAGGTAGTGATAGTACAAGGAGAAATTGTTTTAAACAAAATGAGGGGAGAGTTAGATTAGACATTAGGAGGAAATTCGTCACTCAGAGGGTAGTGAGGCACTGGAACAAGTTGCTGAGAGAAGTTTAGGATACTCCATCCCTGACAGTGTTCAAGGACAAACTGGATGGAGCTTTGAGCAACCTGACCTAGGGAAAAGTGTCCCCACCCATGGCAGGGGGCTTGGAACTGAATGATCTTTAAGGTCCCTTCCAACCTAAGCCATTCTATGATTCTATAGTTCAATGATTCTATAATATCCATATGTATATTATGTATGCAGACATCTTTGTAACACTTAGGAAATTGGAGATCACTTATGCCAATGGGTTGTCAATTTTCTTCCTTATCTCTCCTTTCTTGTTGATGCTTTATGCTCCTTATCTCCTTCATAGGGGAAGACAAGGGAATGTTTTCACATATGCTCTTGCCATAGTGCATCTTACTTGTGGGAGCAGGGCTTGTTCTAGTTTTGCTAGGCATGTTTCCTGCTTACTCTACAGGATCATTCTGGTTCCATCAGATATCTCTCCTGCTCATTATGTGAAATTATTTTGGTTTCACCAGACATTTTTATTTTTTTTATTTTTATTTTTATTTTTATTTTTATTTTTATTTTTATTTTTATTTTTATTTATTTATTTATTTTTGGTGTAAACCCTTATCTCTTTGTAGATATTACTGCTTACACATATTTTCCTGCACCTTGGTTGTGCAATTATCTGTTCAGCGCTTTGTGACTACGCATTGCTTATATATTTATGTTTAACTGTGTTACAAAATTCTGTTAGTACTCTTACAGTGTTATAAAAGTATTGTATACAGTTACAGATCACCCTGCTTTAGGTGTGCTTATGTCTGGGTTCAAGACAAACATGTTTATTATACCTTAATTTGTTTCCTACTTTATGGCTGCAACAGGATTCTGCTTTGGCTATGTTTTCCTAGGAGAAACTCTGCATTATGTAAATTTCGAGGTTCTGTCTTAGAGATACAGTAAGCCCTGCAGGATTTGGATGGACAAGATGTTTGCTTGTGACTGGTTTTAAAGGTCAATGAACCAGGCTTTTTTTTTGTTTTGTCTTAATGTAACCTTTACTTTGCAGTTTTGTGAGACCAAATATAATGGTATTATATCAGCAGACAGGAATCATAAATGAAACTAGTCACATGAGTGATATTTACTTCTGTAGCTTCAGGGGGTTGGTGTGAATATAGAACAAGATACAGACAGTGTAAGTTCTGATAAGCAAATTCAGTTCAAGAACTTGCAAATAAATATCTATAGTAAAATTTATAGCGCATACATAGAAACCAGAAAAGAAACGGCTTGTTTACAATCTATTTTTTTTAACTAAACAGTTAAAAAAATATAGGCCAGTTTGGATGTGGATACTCAGAATGCATGCTGAATTCAGGGAGATACTGGGTATTATTCCTTGGTGTATGGAGGTCAGAACTAAAATATGCTTAAATACTTTTACATTTAACATAGCACATCCAAAAGTAAGCATACATGCCCAGAGGTAAATTCCCAGTGATAGTCTTAGGTACTTGCACTTTATATAGAGTTAGAAAAGGCGGTCATACGACCAAGAATGTGATATACCATGTCAACATAGAGGGCAAGAGCCAGGAAACTAGCAAGGAAGAGAAAGGCAATACTGCCTGGTCTCAGGCACCTACCTAGAACTGTAGTAGGGCTCATATATCGAAGTGGCGTTCAGAACTGGACCCTGTTTCTGAACCTTGTTTTTTCCTAGAAGTCTAGGGGACTAGAGCACCCACCCAAAAACAGAGAGAAGAAAACAAGGTTTCCTGGCTCTGCTTTGCTCCACAGTGCTCAAGATTTAAGGAACAGACAATGACTGTGGTGGTGGAAAGGTGGAGAACTGCTGCAGTCAAAGGCAGCCAGGTATACTGGAATCTAGACCAAAGATCTGGATAATGAATGGACAGTCTGAAGAGTGGTTTGTGTCTTCATTTTTTTTTCTTAAACTATTTAAGGTATAGGACTATTAAACTATTTAAGGTATAGGTATTAGGGTTTAATAGTCCTATACCTTAAGTCCTAAGGTATAGGACTTAAGGTATAGGACTATTAAACTATTTAAGGTATAGGTGATAATTTCTGTTCTTTCCTTGAGTTGTTTGTTCCTATAATTATTTCTGGTATTTATCTAAGCAGTATAGTACATATAATGATTCTATGAAAACAGGACTGATTCAGGGAAACCAGGGTTGTTGAAGTTCAGTGGGGGCTTTTGCCTGCTTAGGAACATAGCAAGAATGAATAAACTAATGATCTGCAGTTTCTAATACCAAAAAATTTAGAGTTAAACTAAACAAATAAATATAAGTAATTCACTACATGACTGGTACTTTTATGTAAGAGTATTTTCACCTCAGATGAGGTATCAACATACAGACATTTAAATAACCCTACTTTGAATGCTGAATAAGGATTATAGCCATGTTAGGGCACTGCTGTATTTAAGGCTGCAGACCCCAACATGATGTGACATATTTGAGATTAAGAACAATGACCATGACTGATGCTTTGGGGTTTCCAGAGTAAAACACTGTCCCCTTCAGTTGCTGACTAACACAGAATACAGAATACTTATTTCTGCTACTCTCTCAGTGACTGACTCAGTAACTGTATCATACTTGCTTCAGCTTGTTCCTGTTCATACACCAGTACACACTTTACCTTGATGGAAATTCATGCAGTTTTGATGTGGAAGAATTCCAAGCTTTTCTGTTATCAGCTCTAGCTGTGAAACTCTCTGTGTTTCAATATAGTACGAAAAGTCCTACTCCTACTAAAACAAGTGCTCTTTTTTGTTGTTGTTGTTTTGTTCTGTTGTAGTTTGTTTGTTTGTTTGTTTGTTTGTTTTTCCCTCATACACTAATAAATTTCAGCTGTGGAGGAGTGACTGAAAAGTGTAATTCAGAGTTCATTATTGCAAGAAAAGCTATGTGGAGACAGCTTGTGAGCTAAAGCAAGTATTATGTCACCATACTTAGCCCAGAGTGTTTTCTACAAAGGGAATAAAATTTTTAAGTTCCAAATAAAAAATCAGTATCTTTTCCCTTATGTGTCTTTTCTTTCATTCAGATTCTGCACTGAGGAAACTTGCTTGTGGTTTTCAAAGCCTCACAGTTTAGCTAAAGCCTCAGGAGAAAAAGTTCAGCAACTCTGTTCAGCTCAGATAAGCACTGTAGAGTCTAAGTTCTTAAGTAAACCTGATTAAGATGTTTCAAACATTTGGAACTGCACTGCATGCCTTCACCACCTCTTGTTCCTTTTTTCTCCATGACATCTGAGCAAGCTTCTGGCACAGTGTAACACTCCCTCTTTCCTTTCCCCTGACCATTCACTACATACAGTTTCAGAAATCCTCAGTCTTTCGTTGCCTGTGACAGACTGTTCGCCAATGAACTTCTCTTTGTAGAAAAGTTTTCATATCTCATGGGTTAGAACAACTTTTCCACTGGTCTACATGTTTACTTTCAGATTTGCTTAGTGACTGAAGATTCTCCAAACTTGAATGCGTCAAACTCTCACTTAATTCTGTATGTAACCACGTGATTCCATTATTTTCCTCCACTGAGATTACAGCTCTTGCAGCATCTCTCAAAATCAGCAAATAAGTTGAAATTAGTGCTTCCAAAATATGTCACAATGCCACTTTTTACTGTTTGTGGCTATTGATTTATTTGTCAGTTGAGAAGTCCTGTTTGAGTATTTCACAATTTTTATCTGTTTTATCTAACATAAGAAGTTTTCTACTAATAAAAAATGTGTCCATATGTCTCTTTATGCTATTTTATAACTTAAAAAAATAATAATTAACTGAATAAAGCTGAGTCCTAAAACCAGCTGGACGACTAGCTTCTTTCCAACTTACTTTTGTCTGTTTCTTCCCTTACTGAACACATAGAGGGGTGGCCTGCAAGAAGAGGTACAATCAGCTTGGTACTTTAGCAAGAATACTTTAGCCTTCTATAAGTCTGCTATAGGAGAACTCGTGCCAGCTCACGATACAGAGAGACTGTGTGTCCAGATACATGACAACAGAGTGTGTACATACATCACAGCTAGGGTGCAGTACTGCAGCTTTGTCGTTATATATAAGAAATAATAAAGAAATTACAGGAGCTGCTTTCAATGCAGAACTCTCACATGAAGCAATGCAACATGTGTAGTTGCTCTCTCTCTTTTTTGCTTACATTCTTTTAAGAAAGAAAGAAGGAAAGAAGGACAGGAAGAAAGAAGGACGGAAGGACGGATGAACGGACGGACGGACGGACAAAAGAAAGAAAGAAAGAAAGAAAGAAAGAAAGAAAGAAAGAAAGAAAGAAAGAAAGAAAGAAAGAAGGAAAGAAGGAAAGAAAGAAATGGACCAAAAAACATAGATAACTAATAGAATCTACCAATAATGACTTTGAAACCAAACTGTGTATTACAAAGATGTATCAGTATATGCGAAAAAAATAAATAAATAATAATAAGAAGAAGAAAAACAAACGACAAAACAGTTGTTATATATGGATTTGATGATAGCCTTACATAAATGCTTTTTTGATTGATAGTACTACTTAGAAATATGGAAAAAATGAATTAAATATTCAGTACCTCTTTATTAATTGTCACACACTTGTCAGTCTGCTTATATCTTCTGCTTCATAGTTCTTTTTTAGTAGATTTAAAAAAAAATAATAAGAGTGTAGAATGAAGGTAGTAAAACTACAATTCTTTCAATGGACTCAGTTTTCTATTCTTATTCATAACAATTAGTAACTCATCCCATGGTATATCCATTCACTTTAAATAGTGATTATCAAGATGTTAAATACAGGATGTATAATCAGGAAAAAGAAGGCAGAAATTTAAGAGGACTCTATCATAGCAAAAAATGGTCAGTTTTGTTCCCACAGGTAGCAAAATGCAAGTGTGAGCATTTATTTAGTCATGTTATTTAGACATCAGTCTAAATGTCTGCAAAACATCTTGAATAATCTTTGTTTGGATATTTATCTGTAAATCAGAACTCTCAGTTACAGCCTCCAAATGAAATAATTGTATCTATAAATCTCATGTGCATATGTGTACATGAAATTATCTTGAAAAAATGTACATGAAATTATCTTGAAAAAAAAAAAAAAGAAACACATGCATGAAAAAACTTGTTTTGAAAACTAGAACTTTTATTTGAAATAAGATGAATTTTGGGTTAACTATTAACTTCATTTTTACTTTATAGGGATACCAGTTTAACTTCAGTTTTCCTTCGGTCTACTTGGTGAGATGAAAAATGATCATCTTGTATCACTTAGGAGCTCTGCATCGGAATAATAGCATTCTGAATCTCAAGAAGAATACCAGTGCTGCTATTAAAGTCTTCTAAGCATACGTCTATGTAAACCCATGTCTTTTTATGTCCCTGTATAATCAAAATTTAACACTTCACTGATAGCAAATACCCACAATTTTTTGGTTGATTTCTCAAGCTGACTTCTATTTCTGTTAGAGTGGTAATCCTGTTGCCTACATCAAGTTTTGTATCAAAGTCTCTTAGACAATTTACACCTAATTATTTTACTTTTATTGTATACATTTGACCTTGGTCAAACTGTTCTGTCATCTTACAATTAAATGAAATAAGATTCTGGGAATGGAGATGTGTAGCTTAGTACAGGTATAAGTAATACTGCTCATTTTGAAATTAATAACAGTGTGAAAACATTGGAAGGAAGCCTTTTGGAATGAGCTGTCTTCTCTCAGCTCTGGTAGTCTGACTATGCAATATTTTTTTTGGTAAAGACATTCTTCCCCATGTTTCAGTTTCTCTAGGCTAAATGAGGAGGTTACTAACCTTGACCGTAGAAACACTGAGATGTACAGATTCAAAATGTCCTTTCTTTTTAAGAGTGTAATGTTTAACTAGAAGATCTAGGTGATTGCTCTTTCACTCAAGAACTAAGAAGCTAATTAAATTTAATAATAACTTCTCATCTGAAAGGGAGCAAAACAACTGAAAGGAAAAGAGGGAAGATTTATATTTCTCGCTTCTGAATATGTCAAATAAACATTCAAATTAAATAACTAGTTTTCTTGCATTTGTTTTTCTGGTCAGTACAGATTGTGTTTCAGGAAATCTAATGTAAATTATAAACCTTTCATAGCATTTATGTGTGACTTGCATGAATTTAACAGGAATGTATGTTTCTGATTACTGATTTACTTTGTTTTATAGGGAGAAAAAAAAAACAACAACGACAACAAAGAAAACCTAGACAAACAGCTCCTTTTCATCTTTACTACACAGGTAAGAGACTTTAAGAAAAAAAAATAAATGTGAGAGTGTTAAATCAAGAATCCAGTGATCCACAGAATGTAAACAGAGTCTACTTTTTTTTTTTGTGTGTGTGTGTTCTTTATGTAACATAAGCTTTTTAAATGAAGATGTGGTCTGAGAGGATGAAAAAAAGTAGAGGTATTGCTATAAGTTTAAGTAAGAATGGTTCCACATCTTCACTTTAATGCCTCTATATTGCTAAATAACAGCAATTAACTTAGTAGTGATCTGCAAGTTATTCTGGTAGGTTTTTGCCTAGTAGAGATCTTGTTAATGCTACTGTGAAAAGAGAAAAAATGTATATCAGGAGTTATGAAACCAATCCTACTTAAAATCTTGCTTAATAATTTAAACATAATATCTAGCAAAAGTCAGACTATAATTGGCAGTAAATAATTTGGTGTGCACAAAAAGAAATCATGAGTAATAGTTTATTCTTTGAATCATTCTTTGCATTTTCTGAGCAATACTTCCTAAAAGCCAATTGTTTGCATCTTGTTAAACCAAGAGATGTGGGATATAGGTCTGTAAGGGATAAACAATTGAAAAACATTTATAGAACATATCAATTGTCTCAGAAAACCTATACCTTCCTTCAGTGAAGGAAAGAATCTTGTAGCAGATCGTTTCTGAAAACAGAATTATCATATTATAACTGTTCTGTTATCTATTTTTAGATCTAAATTTAAAATCCCTTTGGAGTTTATTATTGCAGTAGTGCCTAAAGATTCAAACCAAAACTGTAGATTTGTTACACTAAAGAATAAATAGATAACAGAACAGTGGCTTCTTTCCCAATGAAATATCTGATAATTTTGTTCCTGACAGGTGAGAATCTCTCAAAGGAAAGGGAGCAAAATGACTGCAAAGAAAGGAGGGAAGATTCATATTGCTCGCTTCTGAATGCTTCATTTAGATATTCAAATTAAAAAACTGGTTTTCCTACATTTATTTTTCTGGTCAGTAGAGACCGTGTTCTGGAGAACCTAATTTAAAGTTGGAGACTAACCTATTAGTTACTACCTGATTAATGTGGGCTATAGACCTGAAGAATAGATGCTTGTGATGGGCTTGGAAGGTATATTCTCCTGCCTGCTGAATAAAATTATCATGATATAAGTAGAATACTTCAAAATTTATTTCATGATTTCTGTAGTATCTCTTGAGAAAGATATACTGTACCAACTGCTATGATGGCAATGGATAATGAATACTGAAAGTAAGTTAAAGATTTGTGCAGTCTTACATGGAATCATAGAATCATAGAGCATTCTGAGTTAGAAGGGACACGTAAGTATCATCAAGACAAAATCCTGGCACCCGTACTCAAAGTGCGGCCTCACCAGAGCCGAGTACAGGGGGACAATCGTTTCCCTAGACCTGCTGGCCACACTGATTCTGATACAAGCCAGGATGCTGTTGGCCTTCTTGGCCACCTGAGCACACTGCTGCCTCATATTCAGCCGATTATCAACCATCACTCCCACGTCCTTCTCTGCCGGGCAGCTTTCCAACCACTCCTCTCCCAGTCTGTGGCTCTGCTTGGGGTTGTTGCGCCCCAGGTGCAGGACCCGGCACTTGGCTTTATTGAACTTCATACAGTTGATCTCAGCCCATCAGTCCAGCCTATCCAGATCCTTCTGCAGAGCCTTCCTGCCCTTGAGCAGATCGACACACACACCTAACTTGGTGTCATCTGCAAACTTACTGAGGGTGCACTCAATGCCCTCATCCAGATCATCGATAAAGATATTAATGAGGACCAGCCCCAGTACCGAGCCCTGGGGAACGCCACAAGTGACCGGCCTCCAACTAGATTTGACTCCATTCACCACAACTCTTTGGGCCTGGCTATCCAGCCAGTTTCTAACCCAACGAAGCGTACGCCAGTCCCAGCCACGATCAGCCAGTTTGTTGAGGAGATCCTTGAGTCCAACTCCTGGCACCACACAGGTCTACCCAAAACTTCAGACCACGTGACTAAGTGCACAGTCCAAATGCTTCTTAAACACCAACAGGCTTGGTGCAGTGGCTGCTTCCCTGGGGAGCCTGTTCCAGTGTGCGACCACCCTCTCAGTGAAGAACCTCTTCCTGATGTCTAGCCTAAACCTCCCCTGCCTCAGGCTGACACCATTCCTGTGGGTCCTATCACTGGTGACTGGAGAGAATAGATTGGTACCTGCCCCTCCACTCCCCCTCGTGACAAAGCTGTAGACTGCAACGAGGTCTCCCCTCAGCCGCCTCTTTTCCAGGCTGAACAGGCCCAGTGACCTCAGCCACTCCTCATACGTCTTCCCCTCTAGGCCCTTTGCCATCTTTGTAGCCCAGGTTCTTACTGACTTGAAGAAAGAGGCCTTAATCTCTCCTTCTTTGTTTACTAACGAAGGAGCACAGAAGAGACGCATGTCCTTGCCTCTGGAGAGGAGGTGAAAGAACAGCCAGTGCAAGGAACACAAAAATCGGTTGTGCCGGACTAACATGTGGTTGTATCTGAGCTTGGGGAGTGCAACCCTCTTCAGACTTCCAGATCTAGAGGAACAGTTTGGCTGCAGCCTAAAAGCCACGTGTACATAAGCTCCCCCAGGCCAGCCGCTCTTCTTCCCATGACCTGCCAGGAAACAGCAATGTAGGCATGTACCCAAATCAAAGCCCAAACCTTCAGCACAGTCCTTGACCTGAATAGTGAGTGAGGATTCGGATCCTGGCATTTATATGTGATAGCTTATACACAGCGGAAATAAATAGTGTAGTCAGAGGTCACGGGGCTAGATTTTGGAAAGTCCTGCATCAAGAAGACATCTCAGAAAAGCAGATTTAAATAACATTAATGCCAAGAAAAGTAATTCTGATTGTTATATTCTTTATCTGTCGTGACTAGACAGATGAAACTCTATGATAGCAATTTTGTCTTTAAGGTCATGTTCTTTTTTTCTTTTTTTTTCTTTTCTTTCATTTGTTTATTTATCTATTTATTTATTTTAACTCTGTACTACGTTTCCTCACAGAATGACAGAAATATGACCCTTGTGCACCTTTTGCAGTTCATTCATTAGGTCAACCCTAACCACTAAGCCCCTTGTCAGGTTATTTCTATTAGTGATAAGGAGCAATTGACCTTAAAAGACTGAAGACAGGTAGACGAGCCTATTCCACAAGGTGTCTTGGCTCCACCCTTGTGAAGTGAAACCTGCCAGGTGTGGATCATTTGACCTTTGCTATATAGGAAGCCTGAAGACTTGTAGAGAAGTGCCTTTCTGGTGGGGAGTTTGAGGCTCAGGTTCTCTAGGGTGTTTTTCTGTTGTTGTGGTGAAGTGGACTCAGTGTTCCCCAGTGGGCTGCTTTTTCTTTGTGTTTCCTTCCATCTTGTTTCCTCCCATCTCTGTGAAATAGTTTGAGTGACTTTATGAGCTAGCTGTGTTGTTGGTGCCTCCTCAGTATAGTGGGAGCCTGGTGGTGTGACTTCACTGTGAAGCTGTGTGGAAGTGACTGAAGTTCAGGAGCTGGCGGGTAAGTGTTCCTGGGTTCTACAGTTCTTTAATGTTGAGGAGTTTGAGTACTTCTTTCACCTTGTCTGTTTTCAGTGAAATTACTTCTGTGGATTCTAAGCTCCCTTTCCAGGTCTTACAAAAATAATAAAAATAAAAATAAAGCCCCACCAACTCAGAAGCTCAAGTGCTTACAGTTAAGCCTGACTTTGCAGAATGTTCCTAACTGCTTCTTAAGCTTCAAAAACAGGCAGTGTGAAAAAGGTGCCTTAATGTGAACTCAAATTAAGCCCTGTGGTAAGTAGAAACAGATTGGGATAGGTACTGGTGGCATTATTGTAACTTTCACTAAGTGGAAATAGTGAGACTGTGCTGTTCATAACAGAAATGCAATTTTCCTAACATGTAAGTCAAAAGCAGTATGAAGAAAGCCTCTCATTTTCCCTACAGGCCTGCATCTCAGCTGTGGAGAAAGTTTGGAAGAGGTCTGTCACCTGAGAGAACATATCTGCCTCCCCACCTGTTAAAACAGGAGTCTGAGGTATTGGGGAAAGCGTCCTGCCATGAAAGGAAGATGACAGAGTGGGAACAAGGCCTGAGCGACCCTGCAGTTTTACCAATGTGACCATGCAGAGGAAGTGAGAGAAAAAGTAAACTGGATGCTGACGTTAAAGGCATGGGTACTCGAGTTGTAAATAAAAACAATGGGGGGGGGGGGGGGGGAAGGGGTTCAGTGAGAAACCTGCTACTCCAAAAGGCCCAGATCTGGTGCCAAGATAAACCGCTCTGTAAAGGTGGCGTGACTTAGCACACAACGCATTGCTGCAAGTATTTTGGAGGAACTGTAGAAGGGATGTCAGCACCGGCCACAGCATTCCAAAGCATCGCATCTTATGGGGACCAGGTTCTGTGGTGCACAGCAGATCCTATGCCACACTTGGGATTTCAAGCTGTCATCTCAGCTTGACTGGCTCCTGAAGTGGCAAGTATGCAGAAAAAAGTCAACTATGCGCTCCAGCCTTTTTTTGCCATAATGTGTAAGCTGTGGTGGTTGGCGAAGGAGTTCTGTGCCCTGGCAAGAACACTTTAAAGTAGTTTTGTCACAATGCAATGCAGTTTGGGAAGTTGTCTTGCCCTCTGCTGCATCTGCAACCTCCTCCCTTCATTGAGAGGAGACATTATGAAGTTTGAAGCTACAAATCTCTTAGGCAGAATAGGAGCCCAAAAAGTAAAGGGAGCTGTTCACCTTGGAGGGAGTACGTCTGAATGCAAAACTCATCTTTAGGACTGAAGGAAGACATCAAGCTCTTTCTTCTAATAGGAGTGTGACTTTTTCTGTCTGGAACACGATTCAACAAGGCAATCAACCATTTCTTCATCTTTGAAGGTGCTGAAATGGAACCTTGCGTTCAAAAGAACCAGTTCCCAGCCTGTCTCCAAGAACAGTTGCGTAGGGCTAAAATCTGAGTTTCCTTTCTCTTACATGAATGTCCAAAGAAACCCCTCCTCCTTTCTCAGTTGAGTTTGGTGCTGCCTAGTCTTAAGATTTGCAGCACTCAGTGTTGTGTGTACCTTAGGCCCTCATATTTTGAGAGGGATTGCACTCCCCTTAAATACTACGGGAATCCCATTTTTCTGTCTCAAGGGGGAATGGTGTAAGGCACTTCTAAATCATTGCAGATTGTGGTTGTAGTCATTTGCCATGTAAGTTAAGGCCACGCAAGTACCTTCTACTGTTTCATCTTCCCTTTCATTTGTAGTCTGGTTACTCCTAAATACTACCTATTGGGTGAAATGTCCTAAGAAAACATTACTTTTTGGTTTTAACAACTTCTTTCCCCCCCCCCAAGTCTGCCAGTAGCTGACACGGTAGAAAGATAGGCTTTTCTCTTCCATTCTCATGAAGTTAGAGGCAGTGCCAATTTAAACTCCAGCTGAGGCTCTGCAGCGATGCAAGTCTGTCTTACTACTTCAAATTCAGTGATGCTACCTGAGTTTCCATTAATTAGCTTTCAAGGATTCAACCCATTTAAAGCTTTTGGACAACGACAGTTATTTGGAAACATTCCTACGGGTTTATTTCCTTCATCTACACTTGTTTGCTCTCTCCATCCCATCCAAAGCAGTCAGAACTGGTTGGCTTCTCTCTTCTCCAGAAACTTGCAGTAGGAACCGCTGTTAGAATCAGAATCTTGATCTAAGAGCATGATGTCAAATGTTTCACTCCAAGTTGGAAATTGGAGAGGAAAATGTTCCTGTATACATAAGGATTGTACTCAAACAGCTTATTACACTTTTTCTTACACCTTAATGGATGCTTACACCTTTTACCTTTAAACCTGAGAAGCAATGGGTAGTTTCTACATTTCCCTTGGGGATAGTGTACTCTTCTGTATTTTGCTTCTGTGCAAACAGTTAAAAATTTTAAAGTCACATTGTCAGTCATTCACTCAAACAACCTTGCATGGCATTACATGTTTTCCGCCCCCCCCCCCACCCCCTCCCGGATAGGTCAAGCCCTGAAGGCAAGACCGGACAAGTAAATAATGCTGACATGTAAAATTAACTTGTAAACACGTTACTTTTTAGCAGTTTTTTTTGGCACTCTGTGGGGCTTAACTACGCTTCAGTGAGAAGGATGTCTTCTGGTGTGAACTGAAATTATACCTCTATGCCACAATGTGCTTTTTTTTTTTTTTTTCCCTGTTTGTTTTGTTTATTTTTACTGGGGTGGGGGAGTGGCAAAATAATAAAATTTAGGTGAACAAAAGTTCCTTCTCTGTTGTTGTTGTTTTTGTTTCCTTTTCCAAACAGTCTTAAAATGAAGGTCCCATTTTCTGGCCTTTGGCAGAGCGTAAGCGTGCCGGAACACTTCACATTACATAGATCATGTTTGTCTGAAATGATAATATCATACCTATAGTCTGCTGCCAGCTGAAAAGTAGCCTATGCCTCAGGTACTGTTTTCTGCATTTGTCACTTTTGTTACTTCATCCTTGTAAGTGTTCAAAAGGGAAATGAAGTTATCCTATTCAGAAAAAAACACCATCCAGAAGAAACTTCAGTTGTTTTCAGGGCCTGAATTCTCACTGAAACCAAAGGCAGGTATAGAATCATAGATTACCCCAAGTTGGAATGGTCCCCTAAGGATCATTGAGTCCAACTCCTGGCACCACATAGGTCTACCCAAAATTTCAGACCATGTGACTAAGTGCACAGTCCGAATTCTTCTTAAATGTTGACAGGCTTAGTGTAGTGGATGCTTCCCTGGGGAGCCTGTTCCAGTGTGAAACCGCTTTCTCAGTGAAGAACCTTTTCCCGTTGTCTATCCTAATCAGCCCCTGCCTCAGTTTGACTCCATTCCCGCAGGTAGTATTCTTTAGTTCCCTTCCTCTCCTAGGAAATCAACAGGTTACATTAACTAGATCTGAACTTAGAAAAATGCATACATGATTTTTTAACAGAAAATTCACCAATTCCCTTTTAGCGAAGGAAGGAAAGAAAGAGAGAGAAAGAAAAGACTGTCCCTTGTTTTTGTGTCCTACAGATTACAATTATCCTAGGTGACCTGAGAGCAAGTCATCTCTTCTTAGTGTTTGGAATCTTTGAACTAAAGTAGTGAGAGGAATATGAAACAAAAACACATTTGCACATTTCCTAAATTTTCACGCAGAGAAGCAAAAATGCATTTCCAGCTAAAATGAATTAGGTGGTCAGGTGGAAAAAGGTTTTGTGTAGAAATTGGCATAAATGCCAAAAATCTGTTAGTTTATCTGCCTACTATCTCTTCCCCCATGAGATGATAATGATAGGTGATAGAAAAATAA
Organism: Anas acuta; assembly: GCF_963932015.1. Classification (NCBI taxonomy): domain Eukaryota; kingdom Metazoa; phylum Chordata; class Aves; order Anseriformes; family Anatidae; genus Anas; species Anas acuta. The sequence continues at coordinate 100,543,846 of NC_088979.1, forward strand.
AAACAACAGGATGTGAGGTCCCATGGATAATTATTTTATATTTTGTCTTATGGCAAGATAACAGTTTAGGGAAGAATAATTTATATTAAAATAATGTTCATTATTTTTTCCTTAAGAAAAAAAAAGAGAGAAAAAAAAGGTGGGGGGGGGGGGGGGGAGGAGGCAAGGAGAAGGAGGAGAAAAAGAACAAGCAGAAGCAGTCATCAGACCTCCTTACAAAGTGACAGCCTATTTCTTTGTATCAATGATATCACTTTGGCCATATAGGCCTCAACTGTACTTCAGAGTGATCTGAAAGTATTGCTGACTATCTTATGTAAGCCAGTAGATGTTTGACAGATTAGTATCTGTGCTCATAACTCAAAAGTCATTGATGAATAGCTTCTATCAGGAACAACAGAGACTTGAAGAGATACAGAATATATCTGTTTCAATATATTCAATATCTCTATGACATCCATGAAAGAAATAGTAGCATACCATGGGATTAGCTGTTGAGTTGCCTTATTGAAAAGTAAATCTCACTCACTTACTCATCTGTCATTAAAAAAACGTATAGTCCATTTGCTGACAGGAGTCTCCAGCAAGCATCAAAAAACTACTTATGAAGTAGCAATCATCTTCCAAATAATATATCTAGCTCTACTCAGGAGCATGAAGATATTTCTAGGGTCTCCTTTGAATCTTTTATCATTATTTTTATTACTCAAAACAATGCTGTTTGTCCTAGGACATTTCAGATTTTTTCAGATACGTCTTATTTTGATTACGGAATTACTGAATGAGGATGACTGAATATGAAGTAGTTCTACTTTCAACAGAATGATGTTACATACCTTCTCAAGAGACTGCAAGCACAAATGTACGAAGGTTAAATAATCCATTGACATCCAGTCAGCATATAAAATCTAGGGAAGCAAGAACTGAGGAGTGGCTTGAGAGTTGCAGAAGTCATTGAGGGCCCTGTTAAGGTCATTTTCTTCTGTGAGGAGTGGAAAGTTTGAGTGGCATTTTGCAAATAAACTTAAAACATGAAAACACTCTGCTCATTAAATTAAAAAAAATAAATAAATTTAAAAAAAAAAAAAAAAAAAGTGTATATACATTCCTGCTGAAAGAAACTCCAGACAGTGTGTTCCAAGGATATAGTAAATCCTCTTCAGTCTTGACTCATATTTAAAAGTTACCATTACAATCCAACTTTCAAATTATAGGATTAAAAATTTGCCTCCTTTTATAGTATTTCTTCTACATTTTGCTGACAATATCTGCAGCATGCTAAAAAAATTACAATTTCATCATATGTGTTTTTTCACATGTGGTACATAATGATTTCTCAGAGGCTCTGATAGCATGTACCTCAAAGTTAGTTACATAAATATTATATGCTACAATCTTTAGGTACTTTATTGGGTGTACCTAGAGGTTTAAGGCATTGAGTAGCATAAAATTCTGAGATCTATTCTTGACCACCATTATCCATTATAATCAACTGCCTAGGTTGTGAGAGTGAGTCACTTTACTTTATATTTAGAGATATTTCAGAGATTTTGTTCAGTTCTGTTTTTTATTATTGCTCAGCACAACTCTGATCTTTATTAGACTATTTTGTTAAATCATCTCTCTGATTTCCCTAGCTCTTAACGAATAACTGCCCTTCTTAAAATATTTTTACAATGTTGTATAAATTACATCTTCCTGCTTTATTTATCCTTTTTTTTTTTTTTTTTTTTTTTTTTGTGGTATACTAATAGTCTACATTAATTCAAAAACTCCCTTTGGTATTAGTGACTAGAATGAAGCAGCACACCAGCTGAGAAACATCCTTGTATATAAACATACATAAATGTTTGAAATCTGGAATCTAAATCAATAAAGAAAAAGTAGAACTAAAGGTGAAGGCTATGTAACTTAGTACTATGCCATGAGAAAAATAATACTCTTAAAAACTTTTATCCTAATGCCAATCTATAATAAGATGACTGTTTACTACCGGCAGTACCCAATTTATTCACTGTGAAGAAAGGATGTAAACAGATGGTTTGAACAGTTTCAAGACCAGAATTTTCACTGTTCAGGTAAGAATACTGATTTCTGGCTGATATGAAGCAACATTTCATCAATCAGTTTGAAAGACAGTAAGTTTTCAGGTAATTATTAAAAGTTTATTGGTTTTACGGGACAAAAATCATTTATGAGGAGACAAGAGACAAGATTGTTAGGGGGGCTGCAGGGATTGCCTCTGTGAGAAGAGCCCAAAAGCTGTCCAATGTCAGATCAGAGCCAGCTTCAGCTCACTCTGAAAGGGACCTATTTCTGGCCACTGCTGAGCCAGAAAGTGATGCTGGTTGTGCCTCTGCAAGAGCATAGTTAAGAAAAGGAAAATCTGCTGTGGCACAGTTGCTGGGAGAAAGGAATGTGTGAGAAACTGTGCTGCAGACCACAGACCATGGGTCCCACATGGAGCAGATCTCCATGCTGCAGCCTGTGGAGGAGCCCCCAGTGGAGCAGGTGGATGTGGCCTGGAGGAGGCTGCAGCCCATGGAGAGCCCCTGCAGGAGCAGGCCCCGGGCAAGAGCTGCAGCTGGTAGAGAGGAGCCCACGCAGGAGCAGGGGGTCTGGGGAAGCTGCCACCCCTGGGAGACCCGTGCTGGAGCAGTTTGCTCCTGGGGGATGGACCCTGTGGTATGGACCCCTGCTGGAGCAGTTCTTGAAGAGCTGCTGCCTGTGGGAAGCCCACACATGATCGGTTTGGGAAGGACGGCATCCCATGGGAGGGACCCCATGTGGAACAGAGGCAGAGTGACCATGAATATGTGGTGGAGATGAAGCATTAGGGACTCACTGCAGCTTCCATTCCCCATTCCCCTGTGCCATTCTGGGGAAGGATGGAGAAGAGGGTGGATGGAGGAAGGTGTTTTTAGTTTGCTCACTGCTCTAGTCTGCTAGTGATAAGCAATAAGTTATATTAATCTTCCTACACTGAGGCTGTTTTGCCCATGACAGTAATTGATGAGTGATCTCCCTGTCCTTATCTCAACCCTTGAGCCCTTTCCATTGTATTTTCTCCCCATTTTTCTTTAATGAAGGGGGATGACAAAGTGGTTGTGGTGGAGTTCAGCTGCCCAGGAAGGTATAACCATCATAGCACCTTAAATTAGCAGTCATTTAATAAAAAGGAGTATTAAAGAAAAGTTTTCCTGAGGCAAAGGCCAGAAAAAATCAGATGTATCTAAACTAATAACCTCAGCCAGTGCACAAATGTGTGTGGTCTTTTGTTGTCCTTTTATCCATTTCTTTACCATTTTATCTTGCAAGTTTTAGATCTCTGCTTGTTCTTGATCTTGGTTTCTCTCCATTACATTTCAGAGAACCAACCACTCCTAGACCTGAGATGAGTAGGAATAGTTTTGCCCCAAAGCAAAACTGCAGAAGCCAAACAACTCATGAATTCAAAATAATCGAAGGATCTATATAATCCTTAATTTTAAAATATCTCATTTTAGAGTTCATTTGTAGATATAATTGTTGAGCTTTAATTCAGTCTTCAGTGAACAAATAATAAATTAATACATTATATAATTTATTATATTTGGGGATTTTTTTCCCCAGAATGGTTCAGCATACTCAGTCAGTGAGTACTTTACAGAAATTGCAAAAGTCAGTGAAAGTAACATTATTTTTTAATGCATTTTTGTCTGTTCTACATAATAGCCATAAATGAGAATGTAAAATATGAGTAAAAACCTAAACTTTTACTTTTAATTATGGAAATAGAGAAATCTTACCCTCATACAGTTTAAGATCTGTTATATTAACCTATGTTTAGTCAGCTATACGTATTAAGAAAGTTAATCTATTTAAGTAAAAATATTCTTTTATTATATAAGAGACACACCATGGTTCTGAAATCTATATCAACATGCTTTACCCTTGAATATTTTGCAGAGGTGTTTTTGGTAGGAGAACACTGATCAAATTTGATATTGCTATTGCAATAAACCATTGGGTGTATATGATGTGAATTAGTACATGTACTTTCTGATACCGTTGCTCCACTGTAATGTAAGAAAAGGATGCAACCGTATAGCAAAGTTGTTTTATTAAAAGAACTGATTGTATACTAGTACACTGAATGATAATAGACATTTTTTTTGCCTTTATGCTTGAATAAATACAAATTAGATGATAACACTTTATTTTAATGATACACTGATTAATACTGAATTACAATAAAACCTCTATCAAAGTGCATATGACATTTCCATTAATAGTAATTGAATATATTATTATTACTCTTATTATAATGAACACCAAATCAAATTACTAGTGATAGAATACTTAAATTATATTGCTTGCTGCTTCAGGAAAAATATAATTTTAGCTCTCAAAACTTGCCCTATTCCCAGCCCCAGAACCATTATTGTATGAATTATTATGCCAAAATAACCAGTTATATTAAAAACAGAATGTTGTATGAGCTTTTATAATTCTTAATCTTTTAGAGGTCACTTGCATAATTTTATCAACACAATTTCATCTTAGTAATTGGTGAATGCATATAATTATGACAAATTCTATAAAATGTTTTAGCAAAATATAACTTGAGCAGTGAAATATTTGGCCAGAAACAAAATCTGTTTCAAAGACTTTTCTACAGTTTTTCATTCAGTTAGAAATATCTCATATTAAAAATCCCTTTGAATTATTGATGTAATGTTAATTGTTAATTGCTAGTAATAATCTCTTTGGCGTTCCTTGGATACTCTGGACGTTGTCATGATTCAGATCAGAAACTGGCTCATTGTTATTTTTGTTTGCTTTTTATTGGTCATAGTAGGACACTATTTCCAACCAATCCATTCAAATCTATACTTAATTCAAGCAGTTTTATCTATTCAAGATATGATTTCAATCCATCTCATAACTCTATATACAAATAGAGAAATAAGTTCTCTTTCAAATATATATTTTGTAGAAAGGAAACTTAAATACATGATGGCATTACAACTTGTTAACATACCTATGCCACAATCTTTGTGTGAAATTACTGGGTGCATAAACATTTGGGCTGCTGTAGTCATTTTAAGAAAATAAGCGGTACAACTGTACTGAAACTCAGGTTCAGAAAATTGGCTTGACAGACTTACTGTATAAACTAATATTCTGCAAATAGGGACTTAAGCCCCAGATATTTTAAAATTAAGCTTTTTATATATCTCTTCAAATCTTAGACCAAAGCTCTATTAAAGATCCAAAATACAAGTGTTTTTACATGCTTGGAAGCTCTTTATGGGAACTTTTTGGAGCATTTTATTCAAGTGGCATTTATCCACTTCTCTGGATGTGAAACTTAGACTAAACTAACTGGTGAATGACTGTCATTAATTTCAAATGCAAAAGAATTTCAGAAGCCCATTTCAAGGATTAGCCAGTAGGGAACACACAGCAGTTCGTCCCTTCCTTGTTTCTTTTCTAAGACACTCAGTAGGCACAAACTTCAATTTTAAAATACTTTTAAAAATTTCCTGCAGCCAAAGGACATCAGGCATTATTTGTACTAACTGCAATAATTTCAGATTATGTGAAGCTGTGGGGATATGTGTCCATTTCGCGGTTATACAGTCTACAGAGATTTCATTTGGAAGGAATCCCATCAAGGTGGTATATTGTTTTCTTTCTTTCATAGCTGCACTAGGCAGAGAAAAGTGATGGCTGTACAGCACTACCCATCAGGAGAAGACAAGTCTGATTTGAGGGGTTAGAGTTCTCCGAGGAAGTTGGAGATGAATTGATCATACCTCTAGGTAAACTTCCTACCATTCAAACATACTCAGAACTGATTTTTTGGCTTTAGTTTACTGGCACAACATGTTTTTCACTTTGCTAAACATATAAGCAATTTTTGCTTGTCATCAGTAAGCTAAATTGAAAGCTATTATGGAGAAACTATATATGTATATAGAAAATACAGAGTTCTCAGACGAAAACTAAACTTTTATTTCCTTTTTTTAGAATATACTACTAAAATATACCCATACATTCCTAAATCAAGTCATAAGAGCACATCATATTCATTTGCAGCAGAAACAACAACATACTGTTTATCCCTGGTCCTCCAAAGAGAGGACTGTTGCATATTTATAACATACTTTCAGATTACAATTAGCATTTGCTCAGTGACTGAACATGAGTTTGCAAGATTATGAAGAGATCCAAATGGAGGTGAAATGAATATAGGAAAATCAGTTAGTATAAACATATGATTTTAAAGGAAACTTTAAAGAATCATATACTTGTCTTGCAGCTGATCTCTGTCTCTGAGCTATTATCTTCACAATTTTCCTATTTGTAAAAAAGAATGATGTTTTTGTACAGCTTTATGCCATTTATTTTGCAATTGAACAGCTAAAGGTCTTTATTAAGTCTTAGGAATTTCTGACAGAGAACACCTTAAACCAGTTTCAGTCATGTATGATTTTGATATATACCTCTTTTTTTTGTTTGTTTGTTTGTTTTTTACTTATATTGATTTTTTTTTTTTTTTAACGGAGTGTTTCAACACTGTGAGAAAGTTTGTCCTGATAATGTAACCCAAATTGCTTTCACTGAGATGACTGTAGAGGCTGTTCTATCAAAAAAAGAAAATGACAAAGGGAAGCTGTTAGCACCCAGACAATGACCACCCAGATTCTTGGAGAGAGTCCATTTTCACTGGGAACTTCAACAGATGCCAGTAAATTGCTCATGTGAACAAACACTTGAGTGTCCTTGAGTGTCTGCATAGGACTTTGTGGGGGCACATCAGCATAAGGTGCTATGTGCACTGCTGCCACAGAATTGGGAAGCATCTTCCAGAAATATGGAACAACAGAGTGGTTGAGGTTGGAAGGGACCTCTGGAGGTCACATAGACCAACCCCCCCACTCAAGCAAGGCCACCTAGAGCAGGTTCCCCAAGCCCATGCCCAGGACCTGGTAAACACATACCCATTGGTCTCTCTTCAGTGCATGGTAAAACAATGAAGAAGATTATTCTGGGAGTTTTAGGGCCCCCATAGAATATCTTCATGATTTTATAGATGATCTGCATACAGGACTCAAACACTATGTAAACTTAATTCACCAAAAAGAGGGGAAGTTTGTAAGCACACAACTAAATTTAGATAACCTCCAAACCCTTCAGTAAGTCTCATGTGAATCTTGCCATTCTTGAATTTTTAACTAAGTCACTATTGTAGCAAATAAGAAGTTTCTATTGTAGCAAATTCTGTTCAAACTGTTGTGTTAAATTGACTGAGGATTAAGTGTTGTTAAAAATCACATAATCTGATCTCGTGATTTACCATAAAAATATTATTAAATCTAATATTGCTCTTAAATCAAAGTTGTGTAAGAATCTATTTGCCACAGGAAGATTTTCTTTCTCCTGTCTTTTTATGACACTCTCATTATACGTTTGGTTGTTATTGTATGATTTATCTGAGTTCTCTTTAACTTGTGTTTTAAAGTAAAATTTTTACACTTCTAATAATTATAATAATCCTTCTGTCAACATTGTCCACCTGTCTTGCATCCGTCTTGAACTGTGGCAAATTCTGCTTGGCAGAGGTCATGCTAGTGCTAAGTAGAATAAAACAGCATGTCACATGTCTCATGGACAATAACCTACTTTACATATTCCAGCATGTGTTTCCCTTTATGGTAATTAAGTGACATTGTTGATTCATGTTCAGTTTGTGATCCATTAAATGCCTGGGCTCTTTTCAATGGTGATAATGTCTAATCATTTGTTTCTCATCTTCTATTTATGGCAGTTTATTATTTCTGCCGAGTGCATAGCTTGTCATTTATCCTTATTGAAGTGCTTTTTTGTTCTCCAAATGTCTTCAATTGTCTGTGATCATTTCAAATTCTTAACCTGGCCTTCGGCATGCTTGTAAATACTCCCAGTCTAGTATCGATTGCAAAGTTCATGATAACATTCCTTTCTCACTCTTTAGTTTATCAAAATTGTGAAATGTTAATATCCAGAACCAGACTTCAGAACCACTTTTACACAGATTTGCACTTGACAGAGAAAAATAATTACTCTTTTATAAACATTTTCTATTCAGTTATGCATTCAACAGACACTCTGTCTTGTCTAGGTTTCTTGAGCATCTCACCTGAGACAATGTTAGAAGTTTTAGTAATGCCAGAAGTATTTATATATTCTCCCCGATCACTGAGGTCAGTTTCCCAGTTGTAAAAGAAATCTAGGCTTATCTTCATAAGCTTAGATCATGATAAATCCATACCAGTCTGCATTGATCTCTGTGTTACAGAATCTTAGAATCACAGAAAGGCTTGGGTTGGAAAGGACATTAAAAATCATCTAGTTCCATTCCTCCCTGCCATGGGCAGGGATGCAACCCACTAGATCATGTTGCCAAGGGCCTTGTTCAAGCTGGTCTTGAACACCTCCAGTGATGGGGCATCCACAACCCTTCTGGGCAACCTGTTCATGTGGGATCATGTCAAAAGCCTTACAGAAATCCAGGTTGATGACATTGATCTGTTTTCCCTTGTCAACTGATGTAGTCACTCCATCATAGAAGGCCACCAGATCGGTCAGGCACAACTTGTTCTTGGTGAAGCCATGCTGGGCTGTATTGGATTACCTCTTTGTCCTGCATGTGCCTTGACATTGCTTCCAGGAGGATCTGTTCCGTGATCTTGCCAGGCACAGAGGTGAGGCTCACCTGTTTGTAGTTCCCTGGCTGTTTCTCAGAGGCATCTCTTTGCAGTCAATCCACTCCTGAACATGGAGAACAACACCCCTGCACCTTCTTCCCTGCTTATCTCTTCTGAAAAGCTTGTAGCCCTCCATTCCAATGTTCCAGTTATGTGATTTTCCCACCACATTTCCATGACAGAGATTAGGTCACATTTTTTTAATTGCACTATGGTTTCCAGCTTCTCCTGATTGTTTCCCATGCTTTGTGTGTTGGTGTAGAGGCATTTCAGCTGGGCTGTCAGACGCATCACCTTTTCAGAGGAACCCTAATTCCTCTGAGATATTTCACAAGTGTTTACCTGTTGCTTCCTAAAGTGACAAGGTTCCCAGGTTCACTTCCATTACTCAGAGGTACATTTCCTTTCCCTGCCGAATCTAGTTTGAAGCCTTGCTAATAAGAACAGCCAGCTTGTTGCCCAGAACACTCTTGCTCCACCTTGTCAGGTGTACCCCATCTTATCTTTTAGATAGTTATAAATAAATTATTTTGTTTGTTCCAAAATTCTCCTGGTAATAGAAGTGAAGTTGACTGCACAATATTTTCCCTTTGCTTCCTTCTTTCCTCCTTCTCCCCTTTCCACTTTGGTAGTGGGCAGTATCTTTATGCTTCTTAATCTTCTGGATTTCCCCGTTTTCTATAAACTCTCAAAGACAAGTGCAAATTGTTCTGAGATTACTGCAGAAAATTCTTAGACTGTGATGTTAATCAGACTCTTTAATATTTTCTATTCTTATGGAAAGAAAAATGTTACTCTTCCTTCCTTCCTTCCTTCCTTCCTTCCTTCCTTCCTTCCTTCCTTCCTTCCTTCCTTCCTTCCTTCCTTCCTTCCCTCCTTCCCTCCTTCCCTCCTTCCCTCCTTCCCTCCTTCCCTCCTTCCTTCCTTCCTTCCTTCCCTCCTTCCCTCCTTCCTTCCTTCCTTCCCTCCTTCCTTCCCTCCTTCCTTCCTTCCTTCCTTCCTTCCTTCCCTCCTTCCTTCCTTCCTTCCTTCCCTCCCTCCCTCCTTCCTTCCTTCCTTCCCTCCCTCCCTCCCTCCCTCCCTCCCTCCTTCCTTCCTTCCTTCCTTCCTTCCTTCCTTCCTTCCTTCCTTCCTTCCTTCCTTCCTTCCTTCCTTCCTTCCTTCCTTCCCTCCCTCCCTCCCTCCCTCCCTCCTTCCTTCCTTCCTTCCTTCCTTCCTTCCTTCCTTCCTTCCTTCCTTCCTTCCTTCCTTCCTTCCTTCCTTCCTTCCTATATTTTTACAGACTTAATCCTGTATGTTTGTTTATGTACATGTGGTCTTTCAAGCTAAGTATGTCTGTCTGTTTGTTTATTGTTATTGTTGTTGTTTTTGTCAACAGTGTAGCAACTATTTTAAAAATAGTTGCTTTTAATATTATGTTATCATTAATCATCAAAAGATCAACAGATAGCCACAGTTCTTCTGAGCAGAAAAAGGCTCCATAGAAAATTAAGTAATCAAATAACCATGCTGACATGCATGAAATTACATATATATATATATATTATTTTTTTTCACTTTACATGCTTATAAAAATGTGCAGTGCAAGATTCACTCACAGGGAGTAGAAGACTTTCTTAAGTGTTCTATACTTTGTTACCACACTAGTTTGTGGGTTTTTTTTTGTTTTTTTTTTTTGAACTAACACTTTCAGGACATTTTCAAAAAATTTCTTGACCCTTAGCTGGATGTCTCTGAACCGTGAACAGGGTTTTCAATGAAAAAAAAAAAATTGTCATAACTGAGAAGTATGATTATACTAGAGGGATGAAAGTAGCAAGAAAATGTATGGGACCAAATGGATTTTAGGTACCGAACATTATCGTACAATACACTTCAGTCAAAAGCAGCTATTTCAGATTAATGATGTTCTTGAAATTTCCTGTACAACATAGTCTGTCTCTGTTTAACTTAGCTGACCTGTAAAACAGCTATTTCACAGAATCCATTTACTTCTGAAAACTTCATTCTTCTCTGTCCTTTTCTTTCTATTTTACAGTAGGAGAGAGAAGGAATAGATAATGGGAGTGAAAATATGAAAATAGCAGAGAGTAAAGGCAGAAATATAAGAATGGAGATATAACAAGGAAGGAAGCAAGGAAGCGGATGGAAGAGGAAAATTGCTATACATATATATATTTAACAAGAGATTGTATTCTGTCATTACATGCTTCTTTATATAAACAATGCAAGAATGATAAGATATAGAAAGAGGTTTTCTCAAGCTACCTTTAAGCACAAACTCATCAATTTGTGGACAATGATGCTTTGGGAAGGATTTTTAAAGTCAATATAGTTAACTCTTTTGTGACCTAAAATAAGACAATTAAATAATCTTCAGATCAAAACACAACATTAAAACCAAATTGAAGAGTTACTGGGGCCAAATAATTAGCTACTCTTTCACTAAATGATCAATAATATTTAGCAAACTATTATGAAAAGAGCAATTTCACTTAACATCAACATCAAGGAAAAGGAAAGGATAGCTGGTAAACACAGCAGTCAATAATGAAAACACAAGCAGTCAACCTCTACAATACTCAAGGATAAATGTTATGTGAACTGTAATCCCATATCTGACCATTTCCAAACAACAATTCAAACTTTATAGTGTATTGATAAAGAAGTGGTTTCTCACCAAGGCACCCAAAATGAAAGAAGACAACAAATAGGGGCTGATGGCAGATTCAAATAGAAAAAGAAAAATATATTTGTTCTTCCATCACCTTTCTTGTGTTGACTGGAATTCCTTTTGGTCTGTGGTCACACAGTGGATATAGAAAAAAAAATAATACAAAAAAAAAAAAGATTCCAGACTGGTATTGAAAATGTACAAACCATTGCATAAACAGGGAAAAAAAGGTTAGATACACACACACAAAAAGGCTTTAAACAATGCTTAATCATCTATTTAATTCATGAAACACTAGTTTGGAAGTAAACATGGAAGATACAAATGTACTATATAAACATACATTTTAAGAGCAGGTATTGCTTCAGAACTGAGGTCTCATTTTCCCTCAGTTTGTCTTTTAAATTTTAAAACTTTTTAACTTTCCCTACGTAGTATTTTTTCTTTATATGGGATTGGTGGAAAGAAATCAGTCACTCATTTTTTACAGTCCTTAACCATGCTTTCCAGTTTCACAAGGTGATGTAACAATACAGGGATACGGCCAGATACTGGTAGTATACAGAAGTTCTTCTTCTTCTTCTTTTTTTTTTTTTTTTTTTAAGATCTTTTTGATGTATGATCACCTCTGATGATGACACTGATTTTCTTCAGTGAAAATGATTTTAAATCAAAATGGAAGAGATTTCCTGGAAAATGGAGCATCAAGCTGTGCTTTAACGAATAGAAGCCAAGTTTGCTTCTGGGTCATGAAATGAATGGAAATATGCTTTACAGATAAAAGTAGAAGCAAAAGAGAAAGGACAAAAAACTATAAAAGATAGAATAAGACAGAAGTGATTAAAAAAAATAATAATAATAACTACCCCAAAACAGAGGAATCAAGATCTGAAACCATATACTTGACTTCAGGCTCCTGCAGGCAATTCTACTGAAACTCAATTTTTATTAATTATTTTATTTATTTTTCACTTCTAATGTTTATGATGTTTGAGATGATTCAGGTTACAAAACAAAAACCAAAAATTCCTCCTTGTTCAGAAACTTTCTTTTAAATTTATGTTTTCCATATGCTAAAAGCCTCCTGCACAGTTGACATCAAAATGTTTTAGTGAACTGAATATCTTCTCTGCCCCACACTTCTTTCGCTTTCCATGTTTTCTATCTTTTGCTTGCTTAAACATGGGGCAGTAAGATGATATTTTGTTTACTTCAATAAAATAACGCCAGAAAATGAGGCTATACCCATTTTGTCTCTGAGCTGATGAGAAAATATCCACTGGCCTTCTCTGATCCCTTTTTACTCCTTTTATCTATAACCCTGTAATATTACAGTGACCTAATGTCTGTAGTGAAGAAGGAAAAAATGAACAGAAGTCTCCAGGGCTAAGCTTTGTGTTGGGTAGTGATGGAAAACCAAAAGAAGTTCATGAAGCATAGACTTTCCCTTTTAAATATAAGCCAGGGAAAGAGAATCAAGAGCTCTCCAGAATTCAATTCTCTCACCTGAGTGAACAGACAGCTGCTGCCACACCATGCTGAACTGGCAAGTGCTTTCTTAATTACCCAGCCCTTCCAGAAGGCAACACTTCAGTGGTGATAAAGAGGCACATTTTCCAGAACTCCAGTGGGAACTGTTTTCAGCTCCTCAGAAGACTTAAAAGTGTTCTACCAACATTAGACTATATAAAAGAAACATTTTCTGTCTGAATGCATGTTGAAACTTTAAAAAATAAACTTTCCCCAAATTCATCTCACTGTTACTATAAATAACTCCTCTCAGAAGTGTATGGAGTACATAGAATAATGGATACTTTTAGTCCACTTTGAAGATTTCTCTTTGATAGATTTTAATCCTAAAACCTGTAGATTGTTTTATCTTGGTTATCTTTCATAGAAGTGGCCTTAGTCTTTTAGGATCTTAAAGATCACAGAGTAGAAAAAAAAATAAATAAAAGAAATCAGAGACCCTTCTAAGATTCTTACAACAAACTGTCTGAAAGAATGGTTTTATACATATTTTTGTATTTTCGTGTGCACAAATAAATCTTTTTTTTTTTTAAATATAAATTATGCAAACTAATTAATGTAGACCATTAATGTGAAGTGTAAGAAAACATTATCCCTTTCCCTTACACTCAGTAGTGTAAGGGAAATAAAATCTCAGATTCCATCTTTGTCTGCCTTCCATATGTAGGGATCTGCACTACTTTTTGCACTTGTAGATATTTTTTTTTTTAATCAGATGTAAATTGCAGTCACTTGTGTGCTGCAAGAATGAATCCCACTAGACTTCTTCACTATTTTCATTCCTTCCTTCAATCCATTTTGTCCATGATGGAGAGAAGAAGGGAAGGAAAGGGGAGAGGAGAGGAGGGGAAAACAAACTCTTTAAGTGTGGCCATGGCAGTTCATGGAACATGACTAGATTGAAGGTGTACTATGTTATTTGGGATAGTTCAGTACCCTGAATGCGACCAGACTTATAACAGCTAATTGGGCACCACTCCCAATTACTTTAACTTTTAATGCAACAGAAGCCAGGCTCTTCACCAATGTGGAACATGGATCAGAGACAGTGGACACAAATTGACAAAATAAGATATTCAGGCTGAATATAATGATTTTTTTTTTTCCCTTTTGAACAAAGCTTAGCATTGGAGAAGGCTCACAGAGAGGTAGTGTGGTTTCCATTTGGGGGAATTCTCAGGACAACGGCTAAAACCCTAAATGGTCTGATTCCAGAGCTGGCTCTTCTTTGGGCAGAAGGTTAGCCAAGATTACTTCTTCAGATCCCTTCAGCCTGAATTATTCTATGATTCTATATTGACAAACAATTGTGGCATGTTGGCCTCAGTCAGCAGCTAAATACTCACAGAGCTGATAGCTCACTCCTTCCATAGCAGAATGTTGGGAAAGAATAGCAAGAGTGAGAAAATAAAAGGAAGGCATGAAGATTTATGATCTGAGAAAAAGATAGATTAACAGGTGAAGCAAAGCTACTCAGGAAAGCAAAAGAAAGAAGGAATTCATTCACTACTTCCTATTAGCAGGCAAACAATCACTTCTTGTAAAGCAGGGCTTCAGTCTTGTTTAATGTCTACTTGGGAAGACAAACACCTTAAACAGAAACATTCCCCTTCCTTGTCTTTTTATTGAGCATGCTGAACATGATGTTAGAATATCCCTTTGGTCAGTTTAGGTCAGCTCTGCAAGTTGTGTCTCTTGTAACCTTCTTGACTATCTGCAGCCTATTTGTGTGGGGACAGGCTGGGAAAAACAGACAGGCTTGAGACTGTGCAAAGAATACACAACACTAACTAAAAGAAATCTATTATCAATGTTATAGTCACAATTCTAAAATAGTGCCGAGAAAACTATCTCTATCCCAGAGAGACCCATTAAGATATTTTCTGATCTTTGCTGTAAAAATCACAGAAAAATGCTGAGGTACCCCCAAGTCTTGTTTTGTATAATAATTATGAAACTCTCTGGGAACTGTGAATTATTAGCATCTTGTCCCATTCCACAGATAAAAGTGTTATGCAATGTGTAGGTATCCTGGAAGTTCACGTGAAAACTTTGGTCACCTAAAAGAATCCTTAAAGTCTGCAAGGTATCTTTTACCTATAATCTTACTGAAGTTAATTGTATAGAATAAGAGTTAAAAAAAAAAAAAGATTTTACAAATTAAGAATTACAGCTTTGCATTCTGGATTTCTTACTTCAGCAAAATTTCAGTAGGCCTATATTGACAGAAATGTCTGAATTCTTTCTCAGAATCATTACTATCTCAATTGAAAGGTATCTACAGCTATTGGATTCATATATTAACCTAAAGAAAAATGTAGTGGCATTGTCTGTCTGAGACTGGACAATTTTCTTAGCAACTTATCCATTATGTTTAGTCAAAAAGAATCATCTGACATGTAATCAAGATTTCTCATGAAAACTGCCAGTACTTATACAAGTACAACAAGTAAGTACACTGGAATAGAACTAATGAAACTGGGAAATTTTACACATATCAAATTGCAATAGGCAAAAATTACACGTAGTGCAAAATGTAAAATCCTCTAGTACTGAGTGAAATATGTGTTACTGCAATGAGTGGACCAATTTCTTGCCACAAAATATTTCTACTTTGACAAAGAAAATATAAGAATGTATCAAGGCTTTGTAGTGTGAGAAGGAGGTTGGTTACTAGATATTTTTATAAAAATGAAGTTCAATGATATCAAGACTTCAAGAATTAGACTAAGATCATCAGGTTTTGTAAACTAAATATCATAATTAAAAATGTACTTTTGACTAAAATAGGTCAATGATCATTCAGTGTCTGAATAATAACATGTACAGAAAGTTCTAATATACTTCCTCTATGGTTAACTAATGGTTAACTAATTATCTGTAATTGTTTTACCTTATCTATTTGAAACATGTTTGAGAAGTCTATTTTGTCTACTATTTTAGGTCCTACCTTACAGAATTAAAATGATAATATAAAGTCAAGAGTATTTCACATCCAGAAAGGATGATAGCACACTGTTTGTTGTTGTTTCCTCCATTCTATAATAAAAAGCTCTGTTAGAATCAGCTGCAAAGGACAAGAACCAAATTGTTTATATCAAGCATAACAAATCTATGTGTTATAATTTATTCAAGGAACAAAGTTTACTTTTACAAATGTATTTGGTACACTCTTCTGTACAATTGTTTTAAGAGTCATTTATTTATAACACTTTTTTTTCCACCCTTTATAAAATATTTATTTATTTATTTATTTTAAGAAAAAGCATGTCAACCTTTTCATTTGACCATTCTTTTTAATATAGAGGAACACCAGTTTAGCTTAAAGGTAAGGAGAGATCTCATACAGCCTGTAAGTATCATCTACTGTGAGATTCTGAAGTTTTTGAATATCAAGTGTCTCAGATACATCTTCTGAAGAAATGAGAAAGAATTAGCAAGACAGTTTAGGGATGAGAATTATTTTCTCTAAACTTAGTATTACTATTTTTAATTTTTAAAATTTCTTTTATGTAAAGTTTTTAAGGAAAACATACCTAGTTTAAGACAGTTGATCTTTGCATTTTGTTTCCTATGAATTTTAGCAATAAAATTGTCAGTTTGCACACTGTGGTTTTCCTGTAGACAGATTCTTACCAGTGAAGAATGACTGCAATACAGACATGCAAATATCGGTGCAGTATTGTGTTGCTCTTACCTGGAACTCAAACCTAACTTCTCTTGTTTTGTATTGTGGTCAGGGGATTTCACCATACAGCACCATACAGAGTGCTAACCTGACATTTGAAATAAACAAGAGGCCCTTGATTCTGCAGTGTGTATTTCTGAGAGTTCAAATATTTTAGGACTGTCTACCCTACCTTCCTTCATAGTCCTTTTGTTGTTTAACTCTGCAGGCAGCTAAGTACCACAGAGCTGTTTGCTTGTCCCCACACCCCTCAACCCTCCAATCCCCAGTGGGATGGGGGAGAAAATTGGGAAAAGAATAAAAATGGAAACACTAGTGGGTTGAGATAAAGACCGTTTAATAGGACAGATAAGGAAGGGAAATAATGATGATGATGTTGATGATAATTTATAACAGAATGTGCAAAGCAAAATGTAATTGCTCGCCACCTGCTGACCAATGACACAGACTGTACCCAAACAGCGGTCCCTCCCTACACTGGCCAGCCACCCCATATTAATTATTGATCATGATGCCATATGGTATGGAATATTCCTTTGGACATCTGGGGTCAGATCTCTTGGTTTCTTGGTTCTGTTCCCTCCCCCCCACCCCCCCAGCTCCTTGTGTGCTCTCAGTTTCCTCACTGGCACGGAAGTATCAGAAGCTGAAAAGTCCTTCACTCTGTGTGAATACGGCTCAGCAACAACTAAAACATCAGTATGTTATCAGCATTATTCTCATCCTAAACCCAAAACACAGCACCATACCAACTAAGAGGAAAATTAACTCTGTCCCAGCAAAAAACAGGGCAGTTCCTATAAGATGTCATCTGGTTTTAGACACAAATCCTTAGCAAACACTAGGCTGACTAATCCAACTTCTTTTCCACTGTTTCATAACAGAGATCTGTAGGTCAACAGTGAGAATTGGAAAGTTGCTTACATTTTATTTCACAACATGGAAACAAATACTATATGAGAATCTAGCTCAAAAGCTCCTGAATAAAACTCCATGAAATTATGGACATGTTCATCAGTTTCTACATGGAAAAAATATAAAATAAGTAGTGAAAAAGTGAGATAATACATGTATGATGGTTACATTGAAGGTTGTTAGCCTGAAATAGCTGTTCATGTCACTTTTTATCTAATTCAAGTGATACAGTTAATCTCTGACCCCACAAAGTGGTCCATCTGTCTGGAAGGCATTGTGCCCTTGCAGAGCCCTGCTGAAGTCAATGGGGTTCACGTGCCTGGAGCAGCTTGCAGAGCAGGGCTAATTCTATAAATTAATAACTGGGTGCCATCACACAAGCATCTGTGTCAGGTTTCCCTTAAGTAGTCCAACTCAGCTCCATTATTGTTTTATAATTAAATGATCTTTATCCAGCTGTAACAATCTGCACAAATCTCAGAGTAGCACTTTCTGCACAGATCTGCAGAACACAACACTGAAAGCTTCTCCAAAATGTTTGCCTTATGCATAAAGCATATGGCACAGTTCTATAATTGTGTTATGTAGCAGGAACTTTGCAAATTTTCAGAGATCGAGAACAAGGGGAGGTAATAACTTGAGCATTACAAACCCTGTAATATATGAGTACTGTCCGTTCCAAAAAAGAAATGGTGATGTTAATAACAATGAATGTCAATGTTAGCAATGTAACAAGGAAGATGAAGTAATCTTGGGCAATTAATTTTGAGATTGCTATTTTTCTTGATTTAAAGAAAAGTGATCTATAGGATTTTATTTGAATCTCTGTTTTCCAGAATATTGCCTTATGTTATGTTTCACCAGCAGAAGAAAATGCAATCTTATCTACATACTATGTTAAAATAATTATAATGTTATAGAAAATTCCAATATTTAGATGTACTAATAAAAAATAGCATTATATGTACTACTGAAAATGCTTAACAGACCCAACAGAACTTGGGATAACACCATTTGTTCACATTTAGAAAGAATAGGTGGGCTGGGATTCAGCTACATTAATGCTCGTAGATGCTTCTTGGGAGCTGATTCCAATTGTGTTGCAACCCAACAGCCAGCTGAGCTGGACAGAATTTAGATGTGTGGGTCTCCACCTCAAATGACTGGATGTTTTTCACGTTCACCTGTATGCCAATGAGACATACATCATCTGGTCTTCTTCACATCCGTCTTCACAGGACAGTCACTTCATCAGTGCAACTGCTCTTTTATTTATTTAATTAATTATTGTTGAGGGATTTCTTGAAACAGCAAAAATCCCATGGCTTGCTGTAGCTGAGCAAACCAAGCTACCAGGGCAACTACGAGAAGTTCCCATGACAGTGTTCCCACATCGCCCAATTGAGGAACTCAGAAAAATATTGTTACCAGTAGCTGGCTTCAAGGACAAGGTCTATGTGACTGCTAATCACAAGGGGGTTGTTTTCTTGCAGGTGGGGTTGTTTTCTTATAGTTGTTTGTCTGAGTGCTTTTGACCAATAACCTTGTGTGAAACACTGTCCACCCCTGTTAAGTTCTCTATAAAAGTTAGGCTATTCGGGCAATAAAATGGAGCATGATCTGACTCTACTGTGTGTCTGTCATGCTTTCGGCCGTGCTTCCTGCAACAAATTATTTTTTCCACAAACATTAATTAAGCATATTCTTTCTCATTGTGAGGCAGCTCTTTGTCTGTGGTATCAGAGGAAAGGAACTGCTTCAGGAACCAATGCAGACAGGAAAGGTACAGATTTGCAACTCATGAAAAAAAAAAAAAAGAGAGAGAGAAAAAAAATGTAGGTTTTGTTCTCATTATGATAATAGACAAAGAGCTCTTTTTACACTCAAAATTCAACTCTTACTGAAGGTGTGGTATTTTACAACCGTACTAAGGTATCAAGGTGATAAAATGAAGACCGTGTGTGAAGGTGGAATTTATGATACATAGTGAGTAGTTGATAAATGACAGATAATATTTAGGACAGAGAAACATAGTGCTGCACACAGACCAAAAACAAAGAGAAAAAACAACCAACCTAATCCAACCCAATCAAATCAATAAAACCTTCCCTACAAAAACCTTCCTGATTTTAAATAAATATGTTATGATGGATATTGCTATTCAGAAAAGCAATATTGGAATCATACTAGTTAATTATACAAAAATGCTGACTCCACAGAAACTGGGAAAGCAAATCAAATAGTAAAGTTGTTGTGAATGTGACCAGTAATGTTATTATATTACTGAAAAGATGTAGGATGTACTGGATCTGGAATGCCTGTGAATGGTTCTGCTCATCATGTCTCTAAAAAGTGTGGTGGAACCTTGAATACCAAGCTATATTAGAGCTGCCACAAAACATTCTTTCCTGTAGCTGTAATTATAGCAGCAGGTCCTGCTGCTTTTGGAGGCTGCAGGAACATGTAGTACGGCTCTAATCTACTCTGCACATTTGTAGAAAGTCTTTATGACTGTAAAAAGGGACAAATCATTTTACTTATAGCTTCAAAGGATATCTTAGCCATTATTTTATATTGCCAAGGCTCTAAACATGACTAAGAGAATCCATGAATGGAGAGTCTAATCTACTTTCAGATCTAGGGACACAACCTTCATCTCATATTATTTAAAAACAGTTGTGATTTCTGTTTATTACTGTGCAAGCAGCAGTTGCTGTTTCTATCTAAAAAGACTTTTGAGATGAACATTTCCTTACAGAATTTAAATTGACTCACCTCTTGAAATGATTTTCATAAGGTTCTTTTTCAAGATTACCAAGACTGTTGGCATTCTTAAGACATTCACTAAAAGCAATTTGCTGCTATTTAGGCACAAGTTGCAAATTACAGTTGTTTGATCAGTGAAGAAAATACTGTCTTCAGTCATCAAAGCCTTACAGACAAGAGATATAACAAGACTTAAAAAATCAAATTCAGTTCTAAATGTAACTTTTTTTCAATAAACTGTTTCTTGACCAAAAAAAAAAAAAAAAAAAAAAAAAATCTCCCATCTTTTCAGCATGTTTACTCTCACAGAAATTTTTTCAGATGTAGGAGATAGTATTCAACATTGTTGTTCTTCACCATGTAATTGCAATCAGCAGAAGTGGTTTTGGCATTGCAATTTAAACTATTTTATATTAAACTTTTTTTCTCTTCCGATTGTGAGAAAAGTCTCTGGACTCTGAAACTTTTTTTCTCTCTGGACTCTGAGACTTCTGAAAAAAGTCTTATTGCTTTACATTCCAGAATTCTGTTCTGTTGCTTTTGGAAGTAGGTAAACAATATTTTAGTCATTTACAGAAGATCTCTTTGCAATCCTATCTTGTTCTACTCAAGCATTCTTTTTGATCAAAGAGGTTTCAGCAGATTTAAAACATACTGCTGAAATTACTTGAACTTTACAAAAGGTTGGACTTGTGTTCTCACAGTTGTGTCCTCTAAAAGAATTTTAAAATATGAGATAGTTTCAATGCATCATTACAGAAAAAAAGGGAATTGAAGGTTATTGAAACTTTGAAAGATATTTATCTTTGATATAATTGATACTAATATACATCTTTGAATGATGCATAATATCTAGTATCTTAGAAACAGAAATAGTGGCTCGTATGCTCATTAGGGAAAACAAAACAAACAAAACAAAAGCACCATTTCACATAATATACATAGTGTCTGAAGAGAGTCAAGGAAGCTGCTGCAAAAGGCACTGGAGAATCAACTAATGATATGCTACTTCTTGAGTCAATATTGTCTAGGTACGCCAGCATAGGGTTAGAAGAACTGTGCTACTAGACAATAGGGATGAAATTAATTGCTAATCTGAATAGAGTAAACTACAAAATGCAGACTTCAATAGAGGCAAGATTTCAGCTAAAAAATAAGGATTCAATGTGTCTTATGTAATTACATTTATTGCACTTTGTATTACCTTGGTCTTATATCCTAGTTGGCACAGTTAGATTTTGTCTGCCTCTACCCAAAACTTCAGTAGTAACATGGGGGCACACTCTAAAGCAAAAATATCAGGGTTTATATCATACATATCATAGATAACTCTACTAGCTGCAGAGAAATTACTGGAGCTATAACTCAACTAAAGAAACCAGGCATCGTTTCTTTTTATGAAAGCGTAGTGTAATATATTTCCCTCTCTCTCTCTTGCTCCTGTTTCAGGCACAAGCACACATACATACACAATTTAAATAGTTGAGAACAGATGTATTAATAACTGTAGGAATTGCTTATTCATCAAGCTAATTATATTAAATGGACTATAAAAACAACTGCTTCTTCTCTATGTAAAAATATGAACACTGTTAACAGGAAAACATGCTTTGCTCTGAAGTATCTACTCCTTACAATAGTTGGCAAAAGTGAATATCTATACCTCTTAAACACCAAACAGGAAGAATACTTGTAACAAAACAGAAATGTGAACTATAATCACATTAAAAAAAAAATAATAACAAATGGATATTTCATTTCTTAACAAAATACAAAATGCATTTAATTTGCCTTCTTCCAGGTTAGCTTATATATTCTGTAATGCTATTATGGCACATATGGTTTAGTGGGGACTGTTAGTGTTAGGTCAGAGGTTGGACTTGATGATCTTGAGGTCTTTTCCAACCTAGAAATTCTGTGATTCTGTGATTCTGTGAATTCCTGTCTGGAAGAGACAGATATAAATTCAACATTCAATACTCTGTGAGAAAGTCAGCAAGACGAATCCATATACTAGCTTCTCAATATTAGCAGTCATAATGAATGTTTCAAAAATGTCAGTACATTCATTTATAGCAAACTTCTGAGGTTGACATCTTCCATAATTAATAAAAACATTTGCACTTTCAATATATTTCTCAATGTTTAATCCTGTGTATGCAAAGTCATTGTTTACAGTACAGACACCTGTACACCATGCAAAAGGAGGGGATTTTTTTCCTTTATCTCTTTGAACAAGTAGAAAAAGAACAATTCTCTTATCAATAGCTATAATTATTGTATAAACACATTGCTAGATTGACATTGGCCAGCTACAAGCCCACTCCTTTTTATATTGCTAAATCTCTAGAAACAAGGTTTTAATTATACAGTGAGTCTACAAAACATTTTTTTAACTCACTACCTGTTTGAGATTCTATCAATATTTAGCAGACAGATTTTAACAACTGAGGTGAACGTCATGAAAATCTTTGTTTCCTACACATTTTGGCATCACCACTCCCATCAACTTAAGCAAAAAGTGGAACCCTGTTGTTTATTCTAAGGGTTCTAAATGTCTATTAACATTTAAAAAGAAAATCAAGGGCCATATGAGGCAAGTGTCTGGGTGTTGTTTGGTATCAATTTCTGAGAATTTTAGTACATTCTAACAATGTATAAGTTATCTTTTGTCTTCCCCCACCAGAAAAAAATGTATTTTACTTTGGATTGTAGAATACAATATTGGTATAATACGTTTTCTTCACATTTTTTATTTAAAAATTGTAATACAAAATATTTCAATTAAAAGGAAAATAATTATGAATCAATTTCTTTTTTTTTTCTCTCCTACTGCTTTTTCACACTTGTGTTTTTTGTTAGTTTTATTTTACTTTATTTTATTTATTTTATTTTATTTTATTCACTTTTTTCAACCTCTTTTCTCTACTTTCTTTCCTAATCTTATTTAATCCATTTTCAAGACCTTCTCTGCCGTTCTGCCACTTCCAGTTTTGATTTTATTCTTTTCATTCTTCTCTCCTTCTGAAAAGTTTGTTTCACCTATTTACTCTGTGTGGTAGGTGGTAGGTTGATCTTACCCTGCCACCACATGCACATTCAGCTACGCTGTCACTCTCTTCAAAAGGTTCTAGGTAAATACATGGATTTGGATGGTAAGAACTACAACAAAAGTAAAAACCCCTTCTTCTTTATTCCCTCCCCATCTCTCCCCCATCCTGCTCTCCTCCTCCCCCCCCCAGACCCCCAGAAGCCACCCCACTCCATTTTCTTTACCCAGGCTCAATTTCAATTTTCTCTTTCATCAAAGCTTCTACCTCATCCCACCCTGAGTGGGACATTGTAATAGGGGCTGTGGCCAGTCCTTACCAGCCCCTCCATGCCACTATTTCCTCTTTGCATTTTTCTTCATCTGCAGCTTCCTTCAGGGTACATCCACCTGCTTTAGTGTAGGGTCCTCTATGGGCTGCAGTATGGAGTTCTGCTCTGGTGTGGTCCACCCACAGTCTGCAAGGGCATCTCTGTTGGGTGCCTGGGGCACCTCCTACCCCTTCTCTTCCTCCTCCTTCTCCTGCTCTCCTCTTGCTGTCTGTGCAGGGCCGCTCATCACATCGCACCCCTCACCACCTCCTGCCATGCTGGTGTTTGCCTTCCCTTCCTCAGGCTGCCCCCAAGGCGAGGCACCGCCATCTTGGCTGTGGGGCCTGGCCTTGCCCTGTGGTGAGGCTGTTGGGGTCAGCTGGGTCCAACACAGGGCAGCCCTGGCATCACCTCACACACGCAGTGGCCACCAGAACCCTGCTACTGCCTGGGGACCTGCACTCCATACACCTGGTTAAATTTTTTGGTGACTTCCTCATAATACACCCATTTGATATTTTCTTCACTTTATCTCCTATGTATTTCTTATGACCTTCATATGTATTATGTTGATGTTAAATGCTGACAAAATGATGTGAAATTCTGAACTGCTTAATTGCCACGGAAGTCCATTGCGAATTTTTTCTCTTATGAAGTCCTTCTACACCCACAATTTCCAAACAGAGAAGATTGTAGATGGCTTGAATTTCAGACCAAAATGAATTCCTTACTCTGTTCAATATAGATACATATATATATATATATATACATATGCATACATATATATATATATATAAAATATCTGGAGACATTATGCATGTCTTTCAGTTAAGTGATGGGCTACATACATGACATGACCACGTTCACATGTGAAACCTTATCACAATTAAAATATGCCTGTACTGTAACTCTACTTTCATGCTTTGCCATTTGCACAACACAGATACTAAGTTGCTACTGTTGGAGCTGTGCTTATGTCTCATTACAGTGTCAAGGCCCACATACAGGTTTTTTGAAGGGCTAATACCACCTTAATGGATTTGATCAGAAGCAATCTTTCAGTATGAATGCAGTATGGAGATCAAAAATGAACTCCCTATCCACAAATACATCCCTCTCTATACAGTGCCAAACAGGGTGCATTTTCCCTCTAGGTTTCATGGGACTTTCAGCACTGACTAAATCACTGGCCCAGGCTGGAAGTGTTTTTCCTGGTATAATACAACATGGAATTTCAGAAATTGAACTTGCTATACTTGTGGTCATTTTATATTGCTAGTTCCTTTTCTTAAAGATGCAGATCTGGAGTCTGACTCTGAAAAGACAGAGAAACATTAAAAGAACAAACCAAAATGTAGGCTTGAAGAAATCAAGAACAATCAAAGTTGCAAGGATCCCCAAACTACCCTTCCTACTTTTTCACCATTGTGTCTTCCTCCAGCACCACACCACTTTCTTTTAGTATGTGAGTATCTGTGGCTACTGGATAAAGACAGATATCGTCAAGATATCATCAGCATGTCATCTAATGAAATTACCAAAGGAAAACAAATATTATCTGAAACAGCTGTTCATTTTCAGATTGTTGATATTAAGAAAATCCTTCAAAGATTATGTACAAAAGATCTTTTTAATTCTGTGAAAATATATACAAATTATACACACCAACAAAAGTTACGATATGTTAATTAGATTTCCCATATCAGTAAATACTATTAAAATTCGTGAATTACCTATTAAATATTCTTTCATATCAATGAATCTGTATATAAAATATACAGCTGAGACTGTTTTCTGTTTTAACTTGCTGTCATATGATAATATTTTCATAGTTACTGGTAATTAGGGGTAAGTTGCTATTCCCACTATAAATGTTTCCATTATAGATCCTATTTTACAAGTGAATTAACCATGGCAAGCCACTTTAATAAGCATCAGACTGAATCTATGGGCCCTACACATTTCTGTTACACAGCATGTAACTCATGTTCCCATTCACTATGAATAATAAAGCTACATAATCCAGCTATCCGTTAGAGTACACAAACATGGTAGTTTCCCATCCAGATAATTATGCGCAACTCAAATTACATTCCATTAACATGTTGGCTAGCTGATCATGGAGAATGGTGTGTATTCAGCCAGAAAGGGTAGGAGCAGTCCAAACGAAAAATTTTAATATATTCAAAGATAATGGAGAGTCAATGCATTTTAAAGTGAGTAACTTATAGTGCTAAACCACAATTTTGTCCTTTGGTATTTATTTCATTTTCCTAGTATCTTAGGGGTGGATGCAGCTGCAGTTCAAATATATTACTTCAGAAAAGCTTCAAACCTGCCAGAAGCTGTTACACCCTTTAAGTGGTGACACAGCCTAAGCCAGGAAATGGATGGGATTCCTTAAACCAGTATATATTTATCAGTCAAGATTTTGAGATACTTGCTGAGATACTCAAGCAGCTGTCATAAAATCTGAGCAAATTGTGTAGTTTCCTCACTGCTTTAATATACCAGTTCAGCATTACAAAGATTACTGATGGACATAAGCCTTATGATAATTATTGCGGAGTCTTTATGCCTCCAGATAATTCCAACTAAGAGAAGAAAAAATAAGGTGGGAAACAGTGCTACAGGGCAATTCATAGAACAAGTACATATGAGAGGAAGGATAGATGAAATTTTGGTATGTGATTGTTCTGAACTATCAGTGAAGCCATATTCTGCAGTCGAGAAAGTCTAAAGATACTAACTTGTATCTTTTTCTTGTTGAGGACAGATATCTGTCCTCAAGGGCTCGGTGCTGGGGCCGGTCCTCTTTAACATATTCATCAATGATCTGGATGACGGCATTGAGTGCACCCTCAGTAAGTTTGCAGATGACACCAAGCTAGGTGCGTGTGTCGATCTGCTCGAGGGTAGGAAGGCTCTGCAGGAGGATCTGGATAGGCTGCACCGATGGGCTGAGGTCAACTGTATGAAGTTCAACAAGGCCAAGTGCCGGGTCCTGCACCTGGGGCGCAATAACCCCAAGCAGAGCTACAGGCTGGGAGAGGAATGGTTGGAGAGCTGCCAGGCAGAGAAGGACCTGGGAGTGATGGTGGACAGTCGGCTGAATATGAGCCAGCAGTGTGCTCAGGTGGCCAAGAAGGCCAACGGCATCCTGGCTTGTATCAGAAACAGTGTGACCAGCAGGGCTAGGGAGGTGATCGTCCCCCTGTACTCGGCTCTGGTGAGGCCGCACCTCGAGTACTGTGTTCAGTTTTGGGCCCCTCGCTACAAGAAGGACATCGAGGTGCTTGAGCGGGTCCAAAGAAGGGCAACGAAGCTGGTGAGGGGCCTGGAGAGCAAGTCCTATGAGGAGCGGCTGAAGGAGCTGGGCTTGTTCAGCCTAGAGAAGAGGAGGCTCAGGGGTGACCTTATTGCTCTGTATAAGTACCTTAAAGGAGGCTGTAGCGAGGTGGGGGTTGGCCTGTTCTCCCATGTGCCTGGTGACAGGACGAGGGGGAATGGGCTAAAGTTACGCCAGGGGAGTTTTAGGTTAGATGTTAGGAAGAATTTCTTTACTGAAAGGGTTGTTAGGCACTGGAACGGGCTGCCCAGGGAGGTGGTGGAGTCACCATCCCTGGAAGTCTTCAAAAGACGTTTAGATGTAGAGCTTAGGGATATGGTTTAGTGGGGACTGTTAGTGTTAGGTCAGAGGTTGGACTCGATGATCTTGAGGTCTCTTCCAACCTAGAAATTCTGTGTGATTCTGTGTGTGATCTCTATTCTTATGCATCTAAGTAAATGTACGATTATATAAACTGTAATCTGAAGAACATCTCTGCTGGAAAGCTGAAGATGTTTTTTTTTTTTTTTTCTTTTTTCCTCAGATGCTTTAGCTCGTGAAATCCAATATACATTATCTACCTTCAACTTTACTTCTCTTAGGTGTTATTATACTATAATTGAAAGACATAATATATCAGGCCTCTATTACAGGGATACTGAGCTTTGAAACAGGTAGCAGTCAAACAACATCTCGTCTCTGAGAAGTCCTTGATGACATATTTAGAGATAGTTAAAACATGTATGTGAAGATAGAGTGCAGCCATAACCAGTTCAAATGAACACAAGCATCATCATAGAGAGCACTTCCTTGTATAGCGTTCATGCCTCTTGTGTGAAAGCATGATACACATCTAGAAATGTTTACAAATGAATGCATTAATATTTAAACTCCCAGAGATGCAGAGAAAGGGGTTGACCACATTTGAGCAACTGGAAAAAATTACCAGGCGTTGCACATTGGAAAACCAGGACATTATATAGGGGGCACAAAAGGATACCAAAAGGAAGAGAATAAGCTGAGCAATAACAATATAATTCTTAACAAACAAGGCATAAGAATAGTAGCAATAATCACTACATGGAAACAAAGATATGTTTTTCTTTGATGCTTAATACCACAAGAATTATAACAGATGTAAAAATGAAATCTTCCACAAACACCAAAATGTCTTTACATGTGTCATGGGAAGCCCTTCTTCCTGTGTAAAGTTTTCTTTGGTGTGTCATTACAAAACTACAGATAAATGGCTTCTTCGCAAATTTCTCTTTCTTCTTCGTTTCCTGTTGTCCTGACCTTGTCTCCCTTCAGCAGTTGTATTCTCTTGGCACCTGCTGCAGGGGAAAAAGATCTGAATGAAAGGGAACATTATAGATGGTCTGTTCTTAAAGTAGTAGGACTGGCTTTTTCCTGGGCGAACGGGAGGACGAGAGGTGGTCTGCGCACGCTGGATCAGTGGAGGGGGATATTGGGAATGCTGGGAAAAATCGGCAGTCGGCTGTCAGCCGTTGAAGAGAGCAGGTCGCTTGTACTGTGAACACCTGTCAAAACGCCTCGTCACAGAGAATCATGGAGCATTTACTGGAGCAGCGATACGTGATCAAATTTTGTGTAAAGCTTGGTAAAATGGGTAAAGAGACTCATGACATGATTAAGGAGGCCTACAGTGATGCTGCCATGGGTAGATAGGGTGTTTTTGAGTGGCACAAGCTGTTCCGAGAAGGTAGGGAAAGAGTGGAAGACGACGACTGCTCCGGACGCCCTTCGACCAGCAAGACCAATGAAAATGTGTCGTGAGTGAAAAATCTACTGAACCATGCTCGCAGGATGAGTATTAGAATGATTGCTGATGACTTGAGCATTCCTCAAACACAAATTTTTGAGATGGTGAAAGAAAACTTAGCCATGAGGAAAGTGTGCACGAAGTTTGTGCCACGAGTGT
Source organism: Anas acuta (assembly GCF_963932015.1). NCBI lineage: Eukaryota > Metazoa > Chordata > Aves > Anseriformes > Anatidae > Anas > Anas acuta. The sequence goes on from NC_088979.1 coordinate 100,572,784, forward strand.
TGTCAGAGGAGCAAAAGGCCAACCGGAAAGCGATCTGCCAGGATCTTCATCATCACGTGAATGAGGAGCCTGACTTTTTGGACAATGTAGTGACCGGTGACGAGGTGACGAGACATGGGTGTTTGAATACGACCTGGAGAGTAAGTGGCAGAGCACAGAATGGCACACCCCTGCTTCCCCACACCCCAAGAAAGCATGAATGAGCACATCCAAGCAAAAGCCCATGCTCATTTGCTTTTTTGATCAACATGGAGTCATCCACAAAGAGTTTGTACCACCCGGACAAACAGTTAATGCAGTTTTTTACGTGGAAGTCCTCACAAGACTGTGAAAACACATTGCTCGTGTCCGCCCAGCCATTGTCAACAATTGGCAGCTGCACCATGACAACGCGCCAAGCCACACAGTGTTCCGCGTAGCGGAGTATCTTGCCCAGCACAAGGTGGCAACACTGCCTCAGCCCCCCTACAGCCCTGACTTGGCCCCGCCAGACTTTTTCCATTTCCCGAGAATAAAATTGATGCTCAAGTGGGAGCATCACGCATCGGTAGAGGTGCTTCAAGAGGCCGTGACGAGGGAGCTAAACAGCATTCCGGTCCAGGCCATCCTGGAGGTGTACGAAAACCGGAAAACTCGTTGCCAGCAGTGTGTAGATGCGGAAGGATGTTACTTTGAATAATTCTAATCGTTTGTTCTATTCTCATGAATAAATTTAAAAAAAAAATTAGTCCTACTACTTTCAGAACAGACCATGTATATGTTCAGTTACAACTGCTGTTGCACTATATTTGAGGGGACTTCTAAATTCAGAGAGTGATGACATGGAGAATACTGTACATTTGTGCAAAGTGCAAAAGCCTTAAGGTGCTCTTTTCTTCTTTTTATGTCAGGGAATCAGGGCTCATTATGAACAGGTTATTTGCATCGTCAAGACTCCGTGTCACTGGCAGAAAGAAGCTAAAGGAAGAAAGAACCCTTTGCCCTCACTCAATGATCCCATGTGTCTTTCCTTTCTTATTCAACGTGAGGATCATCTTGTTTAGTTATAGTTGTCTAAATTAAGTTGTCCAGACTTTTTCCTTTTATAATCAACAGGCTTTTCAATGATGATTATTCAAGTTATTTGACTTCAGTCTAAAGTATAGATCCGCCTCCTTTGAAAGTTAAGGGAACTTAGATAATTATGTGGGGCTGTTTATCCAGTGCTATTGAACCATGCCTACCTTACATCTTACCTTCTTAGATAAAATTGAAATAGCATTTCCTCAGTCACCAACCTCAGTTGCTTAAAGACATAACACCAACATACTTTCAATTATATCTTAAACTAAATAACTATATAAGTACATGTTTTTATGAAAGACTATGAACATATGGATTTAAAAGATTTGACAGTTATATTGGGTTATGTCCATTGGCAAATGTCTTTAAAGCAGACCATTAAATCTAAAAAATAATACCGAATTTTCTAGAGAGCAGGGTTAAGGACTAAAAAACAAACAAACAAACAAACAAACAAACAACAACAACAACAACAAAACAACCAGGAAATTGAGAATATCTAAGAATGTACGCACATGTATTGTATATAAACTATGTTTTGAGGATGCTGTAATTAGAAACTCCATCAGATAATAAGAGAAAAAAAAAAGCATAAAACCATGGAAGGATGTATGTTTTAACTTCAAGCTATTCTAGTTATTTAATGGCAAATGAAGAAATGAAGAAAGAAGACAAGAAAGAAATGAAGAAAGAAGACAAGAAAGAAAAGAAGGAAGGAAGGAAGGAAGGAAGGAAGGAAGGAAGGAAGGAAGGAAGGAAGGAAGGAAGGAAGGAAGGAAGGAAGGAAGGAAGGAAGGAAGGAAGGCTGTCAATGAAACACATCATTTAAGCAATGAGAACTCTCTGGGGAAAGGGATTAGACAGAACAGTGGAAAGATTGTTATTCAGAAATGTTTAGTGCAAGAAGTCTTTTAAGGGAAATAGATGAAACAGTTATTTACAGTCAAAAAATCTAATATGTGGGCTATCCAACACTACCAGCAGACATATTTAAGGAGACAGGAGAAGTGATGGATTTGAAGTATCACAGGGAGGAAGCAGCAGACAAAGATCTAAAACATCTGGCGTGGTAATATACTAAACACATATTTATAATCTGAGTAGTATAAATATGGAAACATATTGCTACATAAGTTGTGTTTAAAATACAGTGTCAAGGAGGATAATGCTTGTAGAAATAAAATTTCTATATCCCTGTTATACACAATTTGACCCTTTGCACATCGGCAAGAAAGTCTGGTCAAAAAATCCACAAAGAAATACAGATGCAACTGATTTTGCATCCTGCTAGATTGTTCTAGCTAGGATTCAAATCCTGCTAGATTGTTCTAGCAGGAGGTGTCCCTGCCCTGTGACAGGGGTATGGAATCAGATGATCTTGAAGGTCCCTTCCAACCCAAATCATTCTATGATTCTGGTCTCAGAAATAAATAAAAATGAAAATAACCAAATGCTTAAAATAAGGTGTGAGTCTTGTTCAGCAAATTCCTACAGCCAATTAGAAATATTCCCATTACATTTGGATGGAATTCAATTAAATTATGCAGCAAGAACAACTAGCTGTCTCCATAAATTAATAGATCATTTTTACTCATTCTTCTGAAGTGCATCCAGTGTTATCCTCAGATGCATATGTAGCTATTGCAATGCAGTCTGAGTTACAGAACATTGTATGAATATTACCATTTCATGCATGGCTCATAAAGTATGCAAGACTACTGATATCTCCACCTACACTACTTAATGTAAGTAGTACACTGGAAGTTAATTAAAGAAGTTCATTCAAAATGTTTAATTCTTTAAATATAAATTATATTTTATGCATTATAACCATTGTAATTATTTTACCCCATCTGTTCTTTTATCTTAGTATTTACACAATATGAGAAATATGCTGGCACGTTACTTTTCACACAGTGTCTGCCTTGCCACACTAGTGAAATGGTTCTTTATTGTGCTAGCTGTGGCCTGAGAAAGGCACAGATACGTCATAATTGAAAGCTTTTACTGTATTCTACTCACTAGACTGGGACACCGAATATCATGTGATACTATGTGATGCTATATGATTTCCCATAATCATAAATTCCCAGAGCCTTAATTCCTACCTTATAGAATAAAAATCATATATTCCTTTCTCTTATCTGCTTGTTATAATAAAAACATTAGCAGAAAATATATTGTACCATTCTCATACAAATGCAAAACAATGATGACCTTTCTCGGCCTTTTCTTAGTGTTATGTTATTCAGAAAACCATGTGATCTACTATATGAATGTCAGTATTTCTTTTTATGTAGCAAAATAGTGAATAGTGAATAAAGTGTTATGTAATTAAGATAGATTACACAAATCAGTAATAAAAGAGACAAAATAGAGATGATTTTATAAATTCTTAGTTGTACTTTGGCATTCACACCTGAAGCTGTAGTGTGAAGTCTAGTTTAATTTGTATATTTTATCACATTTGAGCCTGGAGTGGAAAGCAAAAAGGAGAAGATATCTCAATGTGGAGCTGGGTGAGTTTGTTCATACATTTTAAATAAAACACTCTATTTGGAAAACATAAACCAACAAACATATTTTTTATCTTCTGTTGTATTTTGTTTTGTATTTAATATCTAAAGGTCTTAACCTTTAATTTTGAAATAGTAGCTTTGTGTCAAAAACTGGTTCTGAAACATCTCTACTGAGTGATAGCAGAAATGAATTAAAAACAAACAACTATTTACAGGGATCCATCACTCAGAAGTTAAAAATCAACATTCCAAAACTAGTTTTTCAAAAGTCCTGTATAATCCATGAAATTAATTATAGCTTCTGATTGTTGCTAATTATGTGTGCCAATTCTGATCTCTAGGATAGTTAAATAACCATATATTCATTCAAGTTTGAGGAGAAAATATAGAGAATAAATTCAAAAATTGTCTTCTTTCTGGTATTTGTACAGCATATTAACCTTTTGAGTGGTTTCTGTTTTAGGATGCCAGATAAGGTAAAATATTCAGTTTGAGGTTCATATAAAATAACCCTATAATAAAATTTATGTTTTGAGTCTTATTGCTATGTATTATTGATGCACAAGATTCATTTTGTTTGGTTAGAATTTTCAAAAGTATCCAGCATTGTTTTTGATTACTCATAAAAGGTCACTTACATAAGTAACTGGTAAAGTCAGTACTGGTAAATTTCAGTACAACCCTTAGTTTTTTGCTATGGCCTATTCACATCAGTGACAATTCCAAGTTCCACCTGCTATTAGCAATTAGTTTTGTTAAAGCAAACACATTATGTTGAAAAGGTTACAATAGCTTTTTCTTTTTTTTCCTTTTCCTTTTCCTTTTCCTTTTCCTTTTCCTTTTCCTTTTCCTTTTCCTTTTCCTTTTCCTTTTCCTTTTCCTTTTCCTTTTCCTTTTCCTTTTCCTTTTCCTTTTTTCCTTTTCCTTTTTCCTTTTCTTCTCCTTTCTCTTTTTCTTCTTCTTCTTTTTTCCTCTGTAAATGCTAATTCCTCTGGAAATGCTTTGAAGAACATTAGCATGAACTGATTTAAAATGCTCCTTTACTTGACTACTTTTATTTGCAATATCCACCTTTAGTTTAGTTGAAATATGCATGTATAAACTATTAATATTATTTGATTTTTTTTGTTTGTTTTGTTTTGTTTTTATTTTATTTTATTTTATTTTATTTTATTTTATTTTATTTTATTTTATTTTATTTTATTTTATTTTATTTTTTAGAAAGACAAAAATTGTAGACTCTCCATTTTTCCAGTTCTTGTTGAAGAGAATAATTTATATGACAGTAGCTCAGTGGTCTAGCAGTAAATTAGAGGAGTCAAAGAAAATCTATCTGACGTATCTGCAAAAAACTATACAGTCTTTGCAGAGAGATTTAATCTGTGAGATGGGGGCAAAATTAATCATCCTAGTTCCTAACTAGCACCGTTAGCAAAATTTTTATAATTTCTTTTTGTAAATACATGGCTTTTTTTTTTTATTTATTTTCTTTATGGAAAAAAAAAAGGTGAAAACAAAGTTCCATTTTGCAAAAGATGCAACTCCACATCAACACCACTGCTCATGCTGAGCTAGGATGGTGACCCATAGTGGCTCAGTAGCTCAGTGGCTCTAATTTCACTGACCTGTTTTGTTTCTGTCAAAAGGGTAACTATTTTTTAGTCCAGCTACAAAGTATACTAATGAAGTAAGAGGCAAGGACACTTAAGCCTTAAGCACAGAATCACTAGTATAAACTTCATGCCAGTTTGCAGGAGACATAAAGTGGATCTTTAGATACAGACATTGTTTTATTATAACTCTAACGTTACAAGACAGAGTTATCTTGCTGCTCTTTCCAAACTGACCTTCCAGACATACAGAATGTCATCAGTCTTTCTGGGCTCACCTTAACCTTTCTAACAAGCATTTTTTTTGCTGCCTGATAATATGAATTAGCAACATACCCACCCGCATGAAGCTGGAGCATAGCCTGAAGACATTATAAATTTAATAATCAGCTTCTTTTAGATCACCCCATCACCTCTACTTGACGTGATCCCCAAATTCACCTCTCTTTCAATTCCCCCATATTCCTCCTTCATGCCAATCTACAGACAGAGGCAATAAGCAAAGGTTTGTTGTCAATGTAAACTATGTCGACTCAAAGGTTCACTCTGGTGGAGATGGATGTCTACACCAGCTATGATCAAGCTATGACCTAAAAACAGTGTATTAGCTATATTGTACTATTAAACAGTGTATGAAGGGAAGGGAAGGGAAGGGAAGGGAAGGGAAGGGAAGGGAAGGGAAGGGAAGGGAAGGGAAGGGAAGGGAAGGGAAGGGAAGGGAAGGGAAGGGAAGGGAAGGGAAGGGAAGGGAAGGGAAGGGAAGGGAAGGGAAGGGAAGGGAAGGGAAGGGAAGGGAAGGGAAGGGAAGGGAAGGGAAGGGAAGGGAAGGGAAGGGAAGGGAAGGGAAGGGAAGGGAAGGGGTAGAGGGAGAGAAGGGGTAGAGGGAGGGAGAGAGGGGGGGAGGGAGGGAGAGGGGGGGGAGGGAGGGAGAGAGGGGGGGAGGAAGGAAGGAAGGGAGGAAGGAAGGAAGGAAGGAAGGAAGGAAGGAAGGAAGGAAGGAAGGAAGGAAGGAAGGAAGGAAGGAAGGAAGGAAGGAAGGAAGGAAGGAAGGAAGGAAGGAAGGAAGGAAGGAAGGAGGGAGGCAGGGGAAGGAAGGAAAAGCCCTCCCCCCCCCCCAAAAAAAAAAAAAGGCACCGTCACCATATACATTCTTACATCTGCACAGTAATGCAGGCTTAGGTTCATTTTTTCATCTAAATAAAATTTTATAGAAGTCATTAAGAAAGCCTGAAAACCTAAAACCTGCTGTCAGTGTTTGATATTACCATTCCAGCGTGGATAAGTAATGCACAATGAAGATACAGGAAAATACATCACAAGATAACAGGAAAGCACACCAGGAGAAAAAAAAATAAATAAAATAAATAAATTTGTTGGTTTGTAACTTGATTAATGGGAATCTTCCCAGAGTCTCCCTCTGTAATTCAGAGACCAATGTTGCATTACAGCCTGACTGTCCCTATGAGTGCTGCTCAGCATGAGAGTCTAATAACGAAACACAAGTGAGTTCACAAATGAGAAACTGAAGTTCCAATCAAGCCTGGCACAATTCGTCCTGTATTTATCACGTCAAGTCATAACAGTGTTGAGGAGACCAAGCAATCTGTTCTCAACAATCTGATGCTCTAGAGATGCCATGTTCACCACAGTAATACTCAAAGTGAAACTTTTAGTACCTCCTATCGTTAATCAGTTGAAGAATAATCCATACTTTTTGAATTAAGATTACTGCATTTTTAACAAGCAAAACCTGAGTTATGATTGTCTAACGTTTTCTGTATATTTGTTATGGCATTATTATGGCACAAAACAAGGATTATTGGGATGTGCAGTGAATGATTTAAAATTATTTCCTGAGTTACAGATAGTTAGATATATATATTCAGGTTTTGTTGTTTTTGTTGTTTTAATGTAGCAGTGGAACATCTCCAGTTCAAAAATAGATTTAGATTAGAAATATGTTTTCTGTAGTAAGGTCATAGACATTTTCATCATTTTAAATATTTTTATCCAGGTAGTACTAGGAAACTTTGTCTTTGTTATCTCATAGTAAGGGATCTTTTTCTCTTTTCCTTATAGGCAATTGTTGGAAATATTACACTTGAGCTTTAGTGCTATTTTATTAGATTTTAGAAGTTAACACTGAGTGCTACAAGGACTCATTCTATCAGAATATATTCTGGGAGAAAACAAATGAAAAGAGAAAATCTAATTTTTCATTTTGAAAATGTTACAATTCTTAAGTAATATTCTGGACTTGCAAAAATTACTAAGTTACAGTGAGACAAAGTCTGTTTCTTTCAGAAATGTACATCTTCAAGTCCAACATTCCAGATGTTAAATTACTGTTTTATGTCAGGGAAAGAGATTTTTCTTGAGATGTATAAATCTTTCATTATAGCTTTTAAAATGACAATTTTCTGATAAAAATTCTTTCAAGAAATGACATTTTCTCAGAACAGTGTTGCTATTACAAATTAAAAAAAAAATAAATAAATAAAAGTAATATTTTATTGTAATCTAAGAAGCTTAGTGATATAGACATGACATTTCACCTCTACAGTCTACATCTGTCTGTTACACAAACTTGCCTGATAGAAAAGGTAAAACTTCAAAAGTAGGTATGTCTTTCACAGTGTGATGTGTGATATGGAAATACCAGCCAACTCTATTACAACTGAAGAGTCAGGTTAATTCTTCATACAGCAGCTTAAAATATGCAATAAAAATCAGCACCTTAAACAAAAAACTGTATTTCAAATAAGGTGGAACATAACTGTAATCAGGAATGTCAGAAAACTAATAGGCCAGAATATTAAGACATTAGGTTGCTTAATAAGAGCTGTCTTTCTTCATCCTCCTTTTCCCATTAGAAACAGTCATTGCCAAAATGGGATTCACTTTTGGATGTTTCTGGTTGTGTTCATTGTTTTATTCCCTGTTAACTCACTCTGATCTGACATGAAATGCTGTACTTAGCAGTCTTCAGTTTTTCTCAACCACAGCTCTATATTCTTCCTCTGGCTTTTCAATACTACAGTTTTGCTTTATTTTAAAATGAATATTGTATGTACTGTTCTTGGATGGAGAGTCAGGACCTGCTTTATTCAAAAAGCATTCTGACTACATCAAGACCCACAGAGATGATTTCTTCTGTGATTCAAGATTTGGATATGTGCTCAGAACATTTTACTTGGTAGTTATAGAATAAGATAGGCAATAATAGTTTCATTTGCATTGGAAACAGGTACATTATATTTCAATTTGAAAAGATACCTTCTACATTAAAGTGGCTGCTTTCTCAAACACATGCAGTACACTGCATACAAAGAACAAGTGAAGAGAGTAGAAACACAGAACGTGTATTTTTAACCATTTAAAAACAGTAGAATCCTCCTACAACTTCCTTCTGACTGAAAAATGAAGCACTATCAGGCTCTGGTTTGAGGACTTGTGTCTTAAACTACCCGCCGTATTTGCCTCTGAAGAAGTTCTGGTCTGGGGTGGAGTGCTATAATCTGCAATCAGCCATTGAACTGTGCCATCTTACATGGAAAAATAAACTTAATAGTTTCAGAACTGCATTCTTTATCTGGATGCTTTGCCTGCTTAAAATTCCTGATATCATGTAAATAACATATTTTTAAAATTCTGAATGTCCCTTAACACAGGTTGTTTCATCTGAAGTATCCATAGTGAAGGACAAAGGGATGCTTGCCAAATTCTTTGTCTTGGAACCTTCATTAACCATTGCCTACCCCATCCTGAGACAGGATTTAAAGCTGAGTAGACAAGAAAGGGCTATGGTGTTTCTGAGAGGTTACTTGAACTGAAATACCTGGGACTGTGTGGCGTTAGCAGAAGCTGCCTTCTCTGTAATGAAGATATGAATATCTATGGATAGAAAGACAGTAGGATGAAGTTCCTGATGGTCCAGACATGCAGAGTGCATTGATTTTATTGGGAGTTTTGAGCATGAAAGCTCTGATTCTGGAAAATAACAAGCACTTACAACTCAATGTGAAGCCAATAAGGGTTGTGAATGCTCATCTGGCATTTCAGGCTACTAATTTCAGCTGTTCAGAAGTGTAAGGTGGATACATGATCCTGAAAGTCTGTGCACTAATGTGACTTCATTGATTTCAAAGCAACTGCTCTGAGCAAGACAAATAGGATTTGTTGCTTAGTTCTTAATTTCTCACTGTAGAAAGCACAATATTCAAGCAAAACTAATCTAACATGTCTTTCTGATCCTCTTATTCTATCATTTCTGTTTTCCAGTCAGCACAAGAAACATCACAACCTCTCTTTGCTGTATCTTTTTGATACTTATGATCTTTCATTTTCACCCAAATACATATAAAAACAGAACTCACATTAAGCTTTTTCTTTCAACCAGTGGTCATCTGCCACAGTTATTCTGAACTGACCGAGTCCACTGGATGTTCACAAAAGTTTTCTCTTCTAACATAGAAGAGAAAGAAGAGCACAGAAGAGAAGAGCTCTAGTTCTATAGAGGGGAACCCCAAGAAATGTAATAATTAGCAATGGTAGAATGCAATTCAAGAGTATCTTTGGAGATATAAGACTCTTTTAACTGTCAATGTAGCAACAGTGAAGCACTCTAGTACCTAAATGTTACACAGTATCGGAGAATGTTACACAGTATCGGAGCTTTGTTATGTTTCAGTAGATTTAAGGTTGTTGTTCTTGTTTGTTTGTTTTGGTTTTGGTTTGTTTTTCTTTTTCTTTTTCTTTTTTAAAAAGACAGTTTTTACTTAAAAGTAACCTTAAAATATACCTTCTGCGGAGTTAAATACATTTAGTAAATTTTAGGTACACATCTTATAGATACTATTTTTCTATTTCACTAGTGCAATTAAGATGCCAATGAGTATTTCCAAAAGGTATAATATGAATGGCAGTTTCTCATATATACCCTATGTATTTGACTGACATATATTTCCACTGAAATGGCTGACAATGTCAATTGCTATGCCTTATACATATGCCACAGTGATTAGAAAATTAACATCATTATGTTATTTCTAGTGACACTCTGACTACCTCAAAAAGGATATATATGGAGCTCTTTTGCTTTCCATTGAAATGTTCTGAAATTATACAAATTAATGGAAATAACATGCATACTAGTCAAATGTTCTAGCCTTTATATTATCCTTAGACATGTCCAAGAGACTGAAATTTAAAAGTAGGTTTTGAAATTATTCACCTCCAAAGGGTAGTGGAATGAAAAAGACAGATTATGAGACAACTATTATTATGTCCATTTAGTGCAACTTCACAACATTAAGATCTCTCACTGATGGAAACTGCGTGTTAAAAAAAATAAAATAAAATAAAATAAATCTAAAGTGCAACTGAGTGTTGAAAAAAAAATACACAGCAGTGATTTGGAAAACTATCTATGGACCCAGTCCAACTTAACTGTCTTTAATGAATTTTGAAATAAAATCATATACCAAGAGTTTTTAGCACTAAGGATTAGTAGAAATAGCTCTTGGATGAATGACATCTACCTGTGTATTGAGTGCACCTGTACAATCAATACATGTAAAAATTGTTAAGAGGTAATAGATTTTGTCATCTCAGTTTACCTTTCCTTACAGTACTAGTAGGAAAAGAGTGCCAAAAGGTGGTAGATTAGTCAGTGCAACCTTATCGCACTCTACTGGTACCATAAAGGACGCTGTAGCAAGGTGGGGTTTGGACTATTCTCCCATGTTCCTGGTGACAAGACGAGGGGGAGTGGGCTAAAGTTGTGCCAGGGGAGTTTTAGGTTGGATATTAAGAAGAACTTCTTTACTTTTTGTTAGACATTTTTGGTTTAGACAGGTTGTTAGACATTGGAGTGTGTTGCCCAGGGAAGTCGTTGGGTCACCATCCCTGGAGGTCTTTAAAAGATGTTTAGGTATAGAGCTTAGTGATATGGTTTATTGGAGGACTTGTTAGTGTTAGATCAGAGGTTGGACTAGGTGATCTTGGAGGTCTCTTCCAACCTAGATGATTCTGTGATTCTGTGATCTTCTGAAATAGGATGTTCACATCAAAATGCCTATTGACAAAACATCCTTTGCTTATGCACTTTCTCCTGAAAAGCACCTTGTGCTTGTTTCAGAGGCTTCTAGGCTTCTGGATGACATGGGCCAAAACCACAATGGAAAAAATTTAACTTGTCACCAGTACAAGGAATCAAATTCCAGCCCTGGGGATTTTCTTTTTTTTTTTTTTTTTTTTTTTTTCAATTTAAAAGTATGTACACTACCTTTAAGAACATCCAGTATCATGATCTTCAAAGTTTTAGCAAGACTAAAATAAATTTCTTACATTATTTACATTATTCTGTATAATTGAAAATGGAGATCATACTTGAAGTCAACAGAAAAATAGAAATGGAAGCCATGTACGTGCACTTCATAGTTAGAGAAGCTCAAACCTTTTCCATCTACCTGATTCAGCTAACTGAACAGGTTCACAGCTTTCCGAGATGAAGACTGCTCTGTTTTTGTAAAAGACTATTAACCTAGGGAAACTTTAGTCACATTTTTTTGTCCAAATCCATGCCATGTAATCAATCAGATTCACTCGCTCCTTCACCACATTAACTATTATTTTTTTATACAATTTAATTAGTGCTTCCTGATTCTGGGTCTTTGTTTGCCGTATTCTGATTTGTTTGCCCTATTCTGATTTGGAGATGTTGTCTCTTTAAAATTAAGATGATGTCTCTTTGAAATGACTCAAACAGGTCTTACCTGTGAAGACAGACAATAATGTCAAAGCCATATGAGATTCTTTATTGTGAAGGAAAACTTCCCTTCCCACCAGAATAGAAAAAAAAACAACTGTCATGGCATTTTTTTTTTTTTTAATATATGAAAAGAATATATTTTCAGTAATTTGTTAAAAGTTGTAAAAATATGTAACTGGAATTACAGTATGTGTTTTATTGGTGAATCATCCAGTATAACCAATTGTTCTGAAGCAGTATGTAGCTAAAGAGCTGTTACACAAGTTTCCAACGTTTTTAGGGATATAACACAACATTAGCCCTTGTGAAGTTGGCAGAGAATGACTTTCCCCAGTACAAGAGAAGTAAGAAGATATTTCTGCAAAACCATTCTAGTAACTCATCAGTATGAAAGAGTTGTAAGTGATCTCAATATTGTGGTCTACACAAGGGATTAAATGTCACATACTAAGATTTTATTGACTCATTTTCTGCCAACTCCGTTTAAAGGGATGACTTTCTAGGCAAGATTGAAAGGATGGTTACTCACAGGTTTCTCAGTCTCTTAAGATTCTAACCATGACATTTATCTTTCATAAAAAGTACTTACATAAAGTAATAGCCACAGGCAAGTTGTCTGTGTGCAAAATCTGTTTTTTACTGCTATATACTTGATGGAAAAACCCTATTCTTGGAAGGAGTTATCAAATCCAGAAGTATGTTTTCTTTGTTTTACACTATTTTTCCATTTGTTATTATAAATCTATTTATTCCCATGCCTTTACACTGTTCAAGACTTTATCTCTTACTAATGGCAGCCCCAACATCAAAATGTTTCTACTTAAGACTAGTCAAAGCAGATTAAAACTTCCTTCAGCTATTATACTGTACAAATACATCCAAAGCCACCTAACCTTCAGCCTTCCTGTTACCTGATGTGTGTCAGAGGTATTGAATTTCTAAGGTATATTTAATGCATCAACAGGCACTTAGACTCTGACCTCCAAAGTTTTGAGAGGTTAAATCCCTCTTAGAAAGTTGAATGTTGAAACACCTTTGAGGATAAAGACATAGGTAGTAAGGAAAAACCTTCCTTATAAATCACCTAACAGGTATATATTTACTGTGAACTTCCTCAGGTATACAGTAATCAGGCTTTAAATTCTCTTTTGAGGAGACTCTGGCATAGTCTAAGAAATATCCACCTTCATTGTCTTTAGCTTACAGTCTAGCATAAGATAGGCTAGTTTTCATGTAGAAGAAAGATTCCCAAGGACTTTCATAATCTGTGGGCAAAGGTAAGCTTCTCTAACATGTAAAGAAAAATAACTAAAGAAAGACTCCAGTTGACAATCATTCCTTAGAGATCTCTACTAACTACTGGGTGAATCAAGACAGAAGTGCTTATTGATATTATGAATAGTTCCATAAATCAATTTTATGCTTTCACATTTTTATGAGTAATATTTGATTCCTGAATGTCTTTTGATGAATTTTGGAAAGGAAAACATATTTATATGGATAGATTACTTTCCTGCAGCTAAATAAAATACTATAGCTAATGGTATGTTTGTATATGTAATTTGTCACACTAGTAAATTATCTTGTAACAATTAGTCAAGTGTTAAGATTAGAACCATAAAAAAAAAAAAAAAAATTAATTTGTGATATTGTCATTTCTTAACTTTGGACCAGGTAGTTTTGCTACTGATGTACGGTATTAATTCAGTACTATGTATTGGGATAGAGCTTGATACATACTCACTAGATAAACAGCAGATGACAAATCCATGAACATAAAAAATAGTTTTAGTACAATACTTTTAAATGTATATAGTGCACAGTTTGCTGACCACACATACTGCTTCTCGTTTAAAGTGGCATCCAGCCCTAAAGCCAAAGATATCAATGGGGTTTATTAGCTTACACTAGCACCTCACTAGTTATGTTCACAAGGTTTCAGTTTGTCTCAGACAGAAGAGTCTTGCATTTCTTCCATGTGTAGATGGAGCATATTAGTGTCTGTTTGCAAAACTCTGTCTTGACTGAATCATAGATGATCACTGATTCCATGACATCTGTGAATTGTAAAGGCGACATCTGCAAACATGTATGTGGAAAAGCAAAGTACTGAGGAATACAGGTTTTTAAAGTTGATTTTCTTGTGCTCAGAATTAAGATAATAGTCCAATTTTAGCCAAACTGAAAGCACTTGACAATTTGCATTTGATAAAACCCACAAGTAACATGTAGGTGATTGGTAGATAATTTTATCTCACAAGCAGTGCCAAAACTTGAAAATGTAAATGTCAAATATTTGTTTTCGCATTTTCCTTTTGCTTTATGAATGGACACAGTAGTATTTTGTCTTCAATGTGTCCATTCCTTGTCTTCTTTCTAACTTGACTCTAGTTCAAAATCTTACCCCCAACAAAAATGTTTCAAAAGTCCAGGTTCAAATATGCCTTAACTTTGAGAAAGATCTATATTTGAACTGTGAGATTTATGTCAGTGGGTGCTACATGCCCTATTTGAAGGGGAAAATGTAATGGGTTGAGAGAAATTCTCAAAAACAAACAAACAAACAACAAACAAACAAACAAACAAACAACAACAAAAAAAAAAAAAAACATTATTACTGAGCTACAAAGGGAGAATTGGCCAGCAGACTAGGAACAGAGAGTCTTTGGGAAGGGTGGTAATAAAGTACAAGAAATAAGAGAGTTATGTTTCCTTGGAACCCATTTTTATTCAGTGGTCCTTGTTATATCTTGGGAGACAGCATCAAAGAATCATTGAGGTAAAAAAGGATGTCTTGAGATCACCTAGTCCAGCCTCCTTGCTCAAGCAGAGTCAACCAGATCAGGTTCTCTATTACTGTGTCCAGTTGGTTAAATGAGTTATAAACTCATTACAGACCATCACCATAGTCTCTAGGGATTTTTCTGAATATCCTAAATAAAAAAAAGTATTATGAAAGTATGATTAACCTGTTCCTCCTGAAGTCAGTCTAAAGAAGGTAGGTTTCAATTACTTATTGCAACCTATCAACCTTACAGTTTGCTTCATTTTACATAGCTTACTACAGAGGTAAAATATATATGTACTGTATATGGTGTATATATATACATGTATATATATATCCCCTGAGAAACCTGTGAGTAACTGTCCTTTCAGTCTTGCCTAGAAAGTCATCCCTTTAAGTGGAGTTGGCAGAAAATGAGTCAATAAAATTTTATGGTGTATATATATATATATATACATATAATATATATACATGTATAATTACAGTCACTTGCAACCAAACCATGGCTCCTTCCAGCCCTAAGAGAAAATGATTCAGCAGGATCTGACTTGGTTAAGAATGTGGCATATTACATTCAGTTACCTGCTTTATCATGGTCTGTCTACATGATGCTGCACAGGTCATCTGGAGCCTCAGTAAATTTCTTTGTCTATAGTAAGGATAACAAGCTGCTAGGGCAAAATGTTCAAAGAAAACAATGGTACCCAAACTCTCATCTCTGTGTAATTGGTTATATACAACCCGTAAGGTATGCAACTGCTACAGTACAACTGTGACTGAGAAAAAATAATAAAAAAAAAATAAAAAAAATCCTTACTTAGAGGCAAACTATAGCTGTTTGCCTCTAAAACACTATTTATGTAGTTATGTATGTTATAAAGCTTCCAGGTGAGCTTCCAGGTAGCTCTGCTTTGTCACTACTTTTGTATATATGTACCCAATGACTTTTCTTTTCATCTACTTAACTTTAAAGAGCAAAGATAGCACATTTTAGTGACTCTCACTCTGTTTTAGTCACATTTGTTCTTTTCCAGTTTCCTCATAACTCTGTTTGTCCTTTTCATTTTAAAGTGATCATTTTCCAATTTTCCCCCAATTTTCCACTGCCTTGCAGTTTCTCCTGTTTTTGCTTGATTGATTTTTTTTTTCTTTTTTTTTTTTTTTTCCACCCTCAAGACTTTACAAATTATAGATGGCTACTCATTTTTTCCCTTACCAATTATACCTCAGCAGCTGTTTGTGAAAGAAAAATGACAATTTAGTCACTTCTCTATCTGTATTGAACTGTGGGCAAAAGACTGAACTTGGTACAGAGAAGAGCTAACTAATCAGCCTTCCTTTACAGACATATTCATGTAGAAAAAAATCAGAAAAATGAATCATTTTGAAAGCTGATACATTGCTTTGCACCTTGAGAAGTCATTTCAGGCTATGCCATATCAGCTTAGGCACCAGCAATTTAAGAAAAAATTATGCCTAATTCTCTTCCCACCAGGAGATTAACCTGTAGCAGCATTCAGGGGTGGTATGTCACCATGCTTTACCACTCTTATTCATTAGTTGGCCACTCAGATGTGAGACTCAGGCCTGGGGAACAGAACAACTAAAATGTAAATACATTACTCTTTCTCTATTATAGATGGAATTTTTATTCCTTCTTTTAATTGTGATAATAACCCAGGACTGCTGAAATTTTTGGTGAGGGTTGAGACAGGCACATTTCTGTATGCTTGAACACAGCCATATCTTAGACCTTTACATCTTTTGATTAATCGAGATCTGTGCAAATTTGTACTAATGTGAAACACAACCAACAGATGGGTAATTGATGATCTGGGAGAAGGGAATGGAGAACAACCTGAGAGCAAGAAGTATGAAGTTGTAAATAAAATCAAATAATTTAAATGATCTCACCTTTTTATTAGACATTTGTGGGATGGCATATATCTTACATAGGTTTTCTAAAGTAATTCCTAAGGAATTGAGGATGTCATTAGCCATGCATATAGCCTGAGAACATCTAATTCTTATAAGTATACTTTAATCTGTTCTTTAACTACTGTGAGTTGAGATTTTATTCTCACATCCCTGCTTCTAATTGTGTCTCCCATCTGGTCAGTTGACTATTTTGGGGAAAACTAATGCAAAAAGGCATTAAACTCTGTCTTTCTTGGTACCATTAACCAATAATATTCTTTCTCTTAGAAGAAAAACGATCCTCTATTTATTTCTTCTCTTTCAGCAAAATATACTGGCAACATTTTGTGACATATTCTTTCCTGACACCATCTTCAATAGAATGCTTTGGTTTTCCTGATTTTGTTCATATAAATTTATGACACATTTCTGCCCTCATCTGCCCTAATCTCCACTATTTTATATGAAGTACATGAAGATAACTTACGTATTTGCCAGGTTGATTTCTTGTAATTCTTTCTTGTTGCAATTCTTAATTGGTTGCATTTGAATCTTGCAGAATTCACATTTCCGTAATGAAACAGGAATTTTATTAATTATTATTATTATTATTATTATTACTTAATTCAGATTCATGTATAAAAGAACTCAGAAAAATGAATCGTTTTGAAAGCTGATACATTGCTTTGCACCTTGGGAAGTCATTCCAGGCTATGGTATATCAGCTTAGGCATCAGCAATTTAAGAAAAAATTATGCCTAATTCTCTGCCCACCAGGAGATTAACCTTCTGTAGCAGCATTCAGAGGTGGTATATCAATACCACCCCTGATATAATATTAAATATATTATTATAATAAATAATAAATAATAAATAATAAATAATAAATAATAAATATAATATAATAATAATATTCTTCTTATTATTAAGCCCCCGTATTATTTCCTGAATATTACAGACTTTTCCCCTTTTTCTTCATTTATCTCCTTATTTCCTTAAGATCAGGATTGGTTCCTCTTTCACCTTTTCTGACCAAGGTTTGCAGGAAACAGTGGAATAAGTAGAGGAGAAAACAACAAAGGAAAGTCCTCCCCTTGAATACCACAGTAAGAAAGACATCATGGCTCAGAATAAACTCCGTCTTTTTTTTTTTTTTTTTTTTTTTTTTTTCTGAAATCCAGTATCTAAGACTTGCCACGGAACCAAGATGAAGGAAAATCATACCTAATCTTTGCATTGTGATCAATAACCTCTTGAAAAATTAATTGATGGATTACTTCCAAGGAAAAACCTACCTTTCATACCTGTCACACAGTAACAGAATATCTTCATGGAATCTTTTTCTCCTCAGTGGTCTCTAAAGTGCTAGTTTCCCCCTTCTCAGTTAAGCAGCTATCATGGAAAGAGATGTTTCAACTCAAAATCTATTTTTTTTTTCTCTAGAATCTGAAAATACTTTATCTTTTAGTATATAACAAATTATAAATGTAAATCTTTTGTTTGGGATTTTTGTCTTAGATTATTATGCACTATTGTGTTCTTCCCAGGCTTGTTCCTAGTAATTGTCCTTTCTTTGGGACAAATTCATCTCAGTTCATTGTCTAAAACCTGAACTTTTCTTTCCTTCAGTTCCATGACCACTCCTGACTATGCTGATGCCAAGCAGCATAAAGGCAACACAGCTGATTGCATCCATATCCAGCCTTTCAGGTCTGGAGTAAGCTTGGCAGCTTATGAAGGATCGCAGCCTTTCTTATTGATTGAGAGCATATATACTAACAAGGTAGAGCTTTATCTATGTCAAAATGTAGAAATGAACTAAAGCCCAAGGGAAAAAAAGCACAGACTATCTCAGCTTGGTAGCATGAGATCTGTACATAAATACCTCACAATTCAAACATTACAGTTCTGATTAGTCAAGCAAAATCTGAAATCTATCAGGATAGTTCTTGCTTATTCACTATTATTCATTCATATAAACCATAAACCAGTGTTAATTTTTCCTTGACAGGACACAAGATGAGACCACAAAACTTATTTGTTGGCCTTGCATATAGCAAGAGTTTAACCAGGTTCTTCAGAAACTGAATGAAAGCACAGATCCAATCTGGCAGTCACATGAATATTCCACAAGACTTTTGTATCCTTTAACAGATGTGTTATTGAGAACTTGTGCAGAATCATAGGGTATGGCTATAAAAAGAAACAGCAATGCAAAACTGTACTGAATGTACTATTAACATAATTTACATCCCAAAGGAAGAACAGTCTTCATGATGATAACAGTCCAAGAACTTTTTTTTACCTCTGCTTCAACAGATTTCTGGGACTCAGTTTACTTAGCTTGAGTGATCAAAAGTAGCCACAGTTTATCTGGCTTTTACTGTGCTTGTGTAAATCATTCCAGACTTAATACAGGTTCTGCAGACTCATCAGCTAGAATACACAGTGTCTTATGCCAGAAAGCCTGGAGTGAAGCAGAAGTGCATTAGTAAAATGGACAGAAAGTAAAATGAGCCAATTAATTACAGAATTCATCTTAGCTGGGATCAATTAACTATAACCATAACAAAAAAAAAAAAAAAAAGTTACAGAACTTAAGCCATACTAATAGTTATACGTTAAAAGGTCACTAATAATATTAAGGCTGAATATAAACTTTGAAATAATAAAGAAAAATAAAATGAACTTGGGAGACAACAACTGGATTCACAATTCCTACTGTTAAGTAAGTCTGAGGGCTAAAGTTTGTTTGTCTAGAAAATGTTTAATGGTATCTTAGAGAGAAACCCTAAAATTCAAAATGTCTTTTGCTGTCTGGTTGAAAACATATATCTGAGTCTGTTTTCTAGAAGTACTGAAAGTTTGCATTTCCCATTTTCTTCAAGTCTATATGAAGACTAGTTTACTACAAGTTGACTGCAGACACATCCATTTTTCTTTTCTAATAGGTTACTTTGATCTTTTACAAACCATCCCCTTAGGTTTGAAATTCACTCTAAACAATGCAAAAGTTCATATTCACTTAAACTATGTAGTTTTAAATACTGGGATTTCTCACAAGATTAGTGTGTTAATCACTCTTTTCCTCTGGCATACTATGAACATCTTCCAACATATGATGTTCAGTAAACTATGTCCTAGAATTTCCTTAATTAATGTAAGTGACTGGGGACTAGGTTTTTGTTTTCTTAACGGGTCACAAGAAGAAAATATGTACTAGTTTTTCTTATATCAGAAAACATTTTCATTATTTAATTTCACCTTATATCTCAAGTGGCTCTATATAAAACAAATAAACAAACAAAAACACAGCAGCCAGATACATTGATTATAGCCTGTGTTCAAAAAAAGGCCAGCACTGGATTTAGATGACTATAAATTTCCATTTGTAAGTTTTCCTAACTGAAGATTTTAAGGAACAGCTATTATTATTATTATTATTTATGAAACCATATATAATAATAATTATTATTATTATATTATATAGGTACATATATAGGGATGTTGTCAACTTGGAAATAAAACTTCTGTATCTGGCCACAGAATGATTAGAAATTTCACCTGAACACCAAATTCTCTTTCCTTTATGCTGGAAATGTAATTTTTACTATTAAAACATATTCCTGAATATTCTGTGTAAAGATGCATAGGATGACATTATTTGTAAGCTATGTCATAAAATCACCTTAAAAACCCAATTTCTGACAATATTTATATGTAACCCTCTGTCTGGCAATTTATCTCCAACCTAACATATTATTTATATAGCACCAATAGCCTTCTGGATTTATTACAGGCATGCAGGAAGACATATGGGTAGATTCTTCTATCATTTGTACTACCATAAATCAGAACTAAAAATACTGAAGTAAGTAGAGTACCATTTGTCTAAAGATAGACAAAAAGGCTCAGAACCAAGCCCAAACTTATCTGTAAGTTTTCTACCTTTATGAAATCATATCAGGCAAATTTTAATTCTGTTGTCCAAAGCCATCTTTTTATCTGGACTCATTAGGGAGATATTTAAACCTTTTAAATGACACCAAGGATGAGTTCTATTGTCTTGCCATTTTTGATTCAGACGGTATCCAAATGTCTCCCTTGAAACCATGCTTATGTAATTGTAATAGTGCCAAGTTGTATTAATTATGTCATTTTTTGAATTTAGGGACAATATTTTAAAACCTTGAAATATTTATGGCACTTGCACAATACTTAGTACAGCAGTTTGGATGTAGTTGCATCTGTTCAGAACTTTAGAAGCTCAAGGACATTTTAGAAACTGAAAAGTTGCCATTGTAAGAGCATTTAGGGGCTTGTTGTAGATTACTGCTATACCAAAGATATTCACTTTATACGTTTGGTTCACAGGAATAGGGAGCAGGTGACTTTCATGAGTTTTAGTTCAGAAAAGGTTAATATAAGTTTATCTACATTTATCATAAAAAGATTAAATTACATATAAGCTCAGCATATCAATCCTATTATTATTATTATTATTATTATTATTATTATCATTATCATTATCATTATCATTATCATTATCATTATCATTATCATTATTATCATTATTATCATTATTATCATTATTATTTCTGAAACCATGACATCTCTGTCCTCTAATACATTTTTCATGCCTATGTGTTACTCAGAGAGTAATTATAGTACTTGGTCAACAGGGAGACTCACAACCTTGGCTTGTACAAAGCAGAAAGCAAACAGGAGCTCATCACATCTCCCCACTTAACTCTAATGGGGCAACTTATTTCTGATTTATTTTACCCTGTTCTCCAACCCCCCCTTTTTTTTTTTCCCAAAAAGAACCAAAACACAAAATTACTTCCATGTAAGAAGTTTAACACAAAGGCTACACAGCTTATTTCATTGTGTGCTGCTGCTCCAAGGAGCAGCATTGTGTGCTGCTGTCCTTAGAGGTTTGTAGAATTTTAAGGTTACATGTTTCTTATGGTGACCAGAAAATATAACCTAGTTTTTTAGAAATAGTTTGTGAAGGGAGACAAAAACAAAAACAAACAAAACAAAAACAGACAGACAAACAAACAAACAAACAAAAAAGGCAATTTCAAGTTCCTTCTTGCCTTAAAAACAAATGTAAAATCCAAATGAATCTCAGCTTTTTTTAGCTGTTATTCTTGTACTTTCTGAAATGAGGAAAAGATGAAGTTAGTATGAATAAAGGATTTCATGCATGCAGATCTGTGAGTTAAATACAGCAGTATCCATTACATTGATAAATATATAGATTTAATGAGGGAATGGATTCTTCATCTGACCAACTACCTTGTTTCTTTTGGATCTTCTAGCTAGCAGGAGTGATGTTCTCTGTATAAATAGGAGGTATTCTCTAAGTGGAGAACAGAGAAAGGGGACAGGAAAGGATATTGCTGTCTTCCCAGAGCCACACTGACCCCAGCAGAGTTTTGGTCTTCTTCATACAGGGAATAGTAAGTTCTTAGCTTTGCTGACAGTAAGAACTGAAATAAAATGGAGGTAGTTATAATTACAGGACTGAAAACTTACATATACATAATTAACTTATGGAACAGGACATAGAAATGTGAAGCATTTTTTAAAAATAATCTCTTTAGAGGTTGGTTGTCTTATATAACTACCATATTTTGCATAGCTACGTGTCTGGCATTTATGCAAATTATATCTGGAAATATTAGCATAATTGAGTAATTTGCATATGCTCACCTTAAGCAGAAGGATAGATTTCATGCTGGAGAATGTGTCAGCTTATTTGACAGCTCTGGTGAATGAACCCTACAGAATAGCACCATGGTAAGCTTGTGTTCATTGTCCCTTCCACCATTTCTCATGCTAATGGTGAAAACTGGGGTAGCAAGGTGACATGGACTTGAAAACACAGGGAATCTGAAAATATTTTTTCATTTCTATTCCATCTTTGTATTAATTGTAGGTGCTACAGTATTACACCTCCTAAATGTTTTATCTTCCTTGTATTTGTTCTTTTCAGCAGCTGTCACCTTGTTTTCCACATCTTTGTTAGCATGCACAATACTAGTTAGTCAGGTGACTGTACTGGAAACTTTCCTGGGATCTGATCTTGAAAGTTGACCAATATAAATTTACAATAATAACAACTAAATATGCAATAATAAACATACAATAATAACAACTAAAAAAAAAAAAAAAAAGGAAAAAAAATATTATCTCTACTTCTGATGATTCTAAAGCACAGGAAATGTTTTGCTGATTCTTTTCTACTTTTAATGACACCTGTTTCACTGAATGAAACTATGTGGATAAAAAAAAACATCTGGAAAACTGGCTGGATAGCTGGGCCCAAAGAGTCATGGTGAATGGAGATAAATCCAGTTGGAGGCCAGTAACTAGTGGAGTCCCCCAGGGCTCAGTACTGGGGCCAGTTCTCTTCAATATCTTTATCAATGATCTGGATGAGGGGATTGAGTGCACCCTCAGTAAGTTTGCAGATGACACCAAGTTAGGTATGTGTGTCGATCTGCTTGAGGGTAGGGAGGCTCTGCAGGAAGATCTGGATAGGCTGGAATGATGGGCTGAGGCCAACTGTATGACGTTCAACAAGGCCTAGTGCCAGGTCCTGCACCTGGGGCACAACAACCCCAAGCAGAGCTACAGGCTGGGAGAGGAGTGGTTGGAAAGCTGCCCGGCAGAGAAGGACCTGGGAGTACTGGCTGAATACAAGCCAGCAGTGTGCTCAGGAGGCCAAGAAGGCCAACAGCATCCTGGCTTGTATCAGAATCAGTGTGGCCAGCAGGTCTAGGGAAGTGACTGTCCCCCTGTACTTGGCTCTGGTGAGGCCGCACCTGGAGTAATGTGTTCAGTTTTGGGCCCCTCACTACAGGAAGGAAATCAAGGTGCTCGAGTGAGTCCAGAGAAGGGCAACAAAGCTGGTGAGGGGTCTGGAGAACAAGACTTACAAGGAGTGGCTGAGGGAGCTGGGCTTGTTCAGCCTGGAGAAGAGGAGGCTCAGACCTTATTGGTCTCTATAAGTACCTTAAAGGAGGCTGCAGCAAGGTAGGGATTGGTCTATTCTCTCACGTGCCTGGTGAGGGGGACAGGCTGGATGAGCCTAAAGTTGCATCAGGGGAGTTTTAGGTTGGATATTAGGAAGAACTTCTTTACTGAAAGGGTTGTTAGACATCGAAGTGTGCTGCCCAGGTAAGTGGTTGAGTCACCATCCCTGGAGGTCTTTTAAAGATGTTTAGATGTAGAGCTTAGGGATATGGTTTATTGGAGGACTTGTTAGTGTTAGGTCAGAGGTTGGACTAGGTGATCTTGGAGGTCTCTTCCAACCTAGATGATTCTGTGATTCTGTGATTTTGTGATACCTGCTTTCTGAGTACAGAGTTCATTGCTTATATATATATGTATATATGGTTTTTTGTTGTTTTTTGTTTGTTTGTTTGTTTGTTTATTTTTCCAGTGTAAATCTTGCCATTTTTTTGAAATTCTGTAGAAATGAATTGATCTTTTCCTGTTGGAATATCATCTACATAGATAGTAGTCTAGGAGCAAGAATCAGTAAAAATAAAACAAACATTTTTGTTCCGTGCCAATAAAAAAACTTTCAGAACTGATTATTGCTTTGAAGGGAAATAAATCACATAAGTCCTTTGTTTTATTTATTTCCAGCTAATACCATTTCAGGCACTGGAGCACGTACTGAGATTTAAATCACAGAATCACAGAATCAAAGAATTGAAATACTTACCTCTGCCAACAATCAAGGGCAGGTTGACAGTGAAGTTGTGTTCCCTATCTACATAGAATCAATAAAACAATTCCCATACTTCAGGAAGGTTTGAAGTACTATATTAATTGTCTGCCCCTGGGAACGAAGTTATCCTATATATGACAGATCTTACTCAAATTAGAAAACTCTTTCCTGACAAAGGGAATCTTTAGTCACTGTCAGCAAACTGGAAATTCCTTCAAAAGCAACAAGACCAGAGTGAAGATGGACTGTGAAATATTTGTCCCTAAATACATTGACTTATACTGCTGTGCAAAACAATTGAGAAAGGACATGCAAAAATGCATGATGTGGAAACACTCCAGTGCATGCCTACAGTTATACTTAAGAACTTAACCAAGCTATATAAAAGTAAATTACAAACTCCCTCTCCACCTACAAAGAGCTTTAAAAGTGTTTCAGTATTTAATATTGACAATTGTTGATAATAATTAAAGATAATATATAGATAATAGATAATACATAGATAATACATAGAGATAATATTTCTGCCTAAGACTGACCAACTTGGCTGTGAGATCAGGCAAAAAAAAACCTCAAACAGCTTTCTTTCAGGGAGGTATGGCCTTTTTTTAACCGATGATATCAGGGATAGAGTTCAAATTACAACTAATTGATAATTGAAACTACTAAGAACAAAGAGTTATCTCGGAAGTTCAAGAAGAATTTGGCTAGTTAAAAATTGAGTGTTATCTGGGAGATAACTAGTTAAGATGTGGAATGAGTAATTCAATGTTCTGGCTGGACCCAGAGTAAAATGCTTCCTATAAGAAGGTCATCATTACTTTAGATAAAACAGAGGTCACCTGTTTTAAATACTTAAGTGAATTTTGAGTGTCTTCCTTTTTTGTCCACCCTTTACATTTCTAATATTACATCCAAATCAAGACATAAGGGTGTCTTCATACTCTAATGATTTCAGAGTAAAGTAGAAGTTCTACAGAAAAAGTCAGCTCCTAAAATAGTTTTATATGAGATAGACATAATGAGAAGACTTAGATAATAGCATGTGTTGAAAGATTCTTAAACAGAATAATTACATTACAAATATTAGCCTTGCAACTGGCTGTATAATACAGACTTGAGAGCATATATCAAGTATGTGACTAAATCGGGACCAAACTTGAGTGTGGTCACTGTCCTCAGCAGCTAACTAAGAAAATGTCCTTGACCAGTTTTGCAAACATCTGCATGATGCCTGTGTATACTATGCCTTTTGACAATGCCCTTAGCCTGGCAAGGAGGCTGTCATGGAGAACAAGGGGCATTGCAGAGGCTGGGATGCACTGCCTTGGTGGAAGGCTTACTACCTCATGTGGGGAGGTAGCATTTGTGATGATTGTTTCATCACATGAAACAGTGATTCTTGCTCCCTATGAGCACATAGAGTGTGCCAAGAGCTAATTGATATGTAAGGTTGAAACTTGGTCTTCTAGAGTTATGGCTGTGGTGTGGCAGGCTGTTTGGGCCTATGTGCACACCTGCTGTTCCTAAGTCATGGCTAATTCCCCAAGTGAACCAGCAACTCTCTGGTTAGTTATTTGCATAGATGAGATAATAGACTGGTTTGAAAGAGAGGATGGACATGAAACTGAGAGATCTCTTCAGCTCACAGAACCCTAAATGTGCTAATCAACATCCATGATGGTATGCCCCAAGGCAGCTCCTGATGCAGAAGTGATCGACTTGTGTGTACATGTCATTTATATTGGGTGCAGGTGTTGAGGTGCTGACAGGGTGGTCCCTGTGAGGTGATGCCAGGGCTGCCGCATCCTGGCCCCAGCCGGCTCCAATGGCCCCACCACAGGGCATGGCTGGGCCCTGCAGCCAAGGTCTGTTAGTATGCAGAGAAGGAACATGCACAGCTGATATAGCTGCTACCATTAACATTATGAAAACTGTGGCTGGTCCTCTACAGAGGACTGAGCTTCAATCTTCTAACTCAGTGTGGAAGTGTGTTTTTTGCTGTTGCTTGTATTATTGTTTTTCTTTTATCTTTCTGATGTATATAGAATGACGGTGTTCACTAGATTTTTTTATACTTTTTCAATTCTAATTACTCAATGGTAGATTTTTGTTAAAACAGGACAAAATATCCCCACCCCACCAGAAACTACTACCTTAACATTAAGTCATAACATTAAGAACATTTTTTTAAATATGTCCTGGAAAGCTCACAAGGTGTTGATTTAATTAGTTTACCTTTCTTTTCATTCTGTGTGTGTTTGTTTGGTTGGTTGGTTTTGTTTTTTTCCTTTGAGGTTGTATAATGGAGGGAGTAGAGTAGTCAATCGAACCTTTTCAGGGACCTGGTCAGAATCATTGGGTACTACCAGCTACAGGGTGCTGTGTGACTTGAGGGATGGTCATTTCATTTCTCTTGATCTTTTACCCCTTCCAACCTGGCCATAATCTGACTCATCTATTAAGACTATAGGTTAACAGAGGACTGTCACTCACTATGCACATTTTAAATGTTTAACAGAGTGAAGCTATGCAAAGACAGAACCTTAAAATTCAACAGTAATAATTATTAATCTCAAACTGTAGTGCTTCACGTTCTGCACAATCCCTGCTGTATAATGTATTTATATTTTTTTGGATATTGACAGCATTTTTTTTTCATTTACTTGAGATTTACATAAAGATTAGATCAATAGTTTCTTAGAATATTGCTTCTTAATATTTTTAAACACAGATATTAAAGTTAGTCTTTGAAATCTAAGAGTATAATATGCATTATTATATTTGAAAGAAGCTTCATTCTAATTCTGTATTTGGTTTTAACAGCAGTTTAATAAAAATCAAGATCCAATCTGAGGACCAAACTTTTGGGTCTTTCTGATTAAAAATAGGGGTATGTGGTGAAATAATTATATATAGTTTGATAATATAAAGACTGCAGGTTTGTGTGTCTTTCTGTAACTCTAATAGGTATGAGATCTGATGTTTGTTAATTAAAGACTTTTCTATTTCCACTAGATGGCTGCTTCTGAAGGACTAGCCTCTTAGCATAAAATTAATTAACTTTCAGAAGACAGTCTGAGGTACTTCAATGACCCCACTGCTGCCAAAAAAAAATAAATCACATTACTGGATCTTTCACAAATCTTTTAAAGGCCTTCTTTGACATGTGGTGAAAGAGTATAAAATATTACATACCCTTTTATTTTACATTATGTGCTAGAAGAACACAGAAGGCAATTATTTCTGCACCATATATCAGAACAGTGTCTCTTCTCACATTTGAAGAAGTATGGGGACATTATGAGGAAACATGTAGAGGATACCATATCAGTTTCACTCTCCTTGATCCTTATCCTGTATATCTAATGTTCTACTGTCTCCCTTTCCCCAAAAAGAAGCATTAAACAGATACTAAACACCAGAATCTGTCAGAGCAGGCCTGTTTTTCCTTCACTTCTGAAAACCATCACAACCTTGGTTCAGATTTCAAATCATTTGAAAATACTTTGCTTGTATCCTACTTTTAGAAGCAATAAAAGTGAAAGGTGCATTCTAATCTGGGACTGAAGATGAAAGAGAGGCAAACATTTAATTTCTAAATCATCTTGTCTTTTGACCAAGAACATTATAGATGGTTTAACACATAGCATCACCAATAACCTTACAGAAATGCCATTTTGGAATCTGTTTTGATTTAGACAGCTGCAATTAATTAATTTAGGAATGAAGTAACTTCGTAAACAATAGAAATTGTCATGGTTAATGACAAGGTTACTCAGCGATTTGTCTTGTATTCATCATATTTAATTTTTATTATATACTTTGGAGTACTACAAGGGACCTTAAGTGTGTATGAGAGTAAATTGAAGCCACACAGACAGAATATTGAACTGAGACTCAAATTATGAGTTTCCCTGCAATTTCTGAGCCGTTTCCTGTATGACTTTGGGTAGATTATTCTGGCTCTGTAATTTTAATTTACCCATCTGTAAGTTGAGAGTCTGTTTCTCCTAAAGCAAGTAATAAAGTATGAGGATTTAAAAGTGTGTTTTATTGTGATAGTGGGTATGCTACAGACAGAAAATCACACACATCAAGGAAAACATGTTGTTGTATACACTGAACCTTACATTTTTTCACTCCAGTTCTACATGTGTTGCTGCCAGATATTCTCCAGCATTCCAAGATGTTACTACTGAAGCTCAGAAGTGAGAGAACTGGAAAGTGGAGAATGATGTGATTTGATTCAATTTTGTATGTCAAGGCTAGTCCTTTTTTTGCCTAGTGCCAAGTTTAATAAACCACTTCCTTGTAGCTGTCTTCTGCAGTCTTCAAAAATTTCTGGTCTGTTTTAACATTCTCAACTGAGAAAGACCCACTTGCTTGTCCTGTCCTGACTACATTTTATTTCTAATGGTAACTCTTTTGATAAAGGTGAATTGATTTAGCTGTAATTAATCTTATGATCAGGATCCCCTCCCTTCCAAAATCATTCTGTAATTTCTTCTCACCACAAACAGGGAATTCTGCTATCTTTCTTTCAAGGATCCAATGCCCAGCACTGATACCATGGCTCAGAGATCAGAGGAAATTGCTACATTTTAAGAAAGACCTTTGTGAAAGTCTGGGTTGCAGGGCCATGTAAGGTAAGAAATATAGACAGTAGGACAATAGAGTTGGAGACAGAGTACTTCAAAAATTGGAGGTAAAAAAAAAAAAAAAAAAAAAAAAAAAAACAATTGAAAGGTTTAAAACCCTAAGGGGAAAATGCAGGAAAGTGTCAGTGTCAGAGGATTTGGAAGATGATAAGCTGCCAGGCACTGATGGCTCCTGCCTGCCTGATTGATACCTGCCTAACGAGCAAAAGCTCTTTAGATTTCTTACTGTGGTGTTAAACCCACTGTTGCTTAGCCTAGCAGCTTCTTAGATCCTAGTGATTTTCTGTGTGTGCATTGGTCAATAAATAATTACCTTATACCTTTATTTTTGTGTATGTATGTGCATATATCTACATGCACATACATGTATATACACATATACGCATGTACATATCTATCCTACAGATGCTTCCTTCAGGTGACCAAATACATTGACCCCCGCAAAAAAATGTTTTTTTCATATTACAAAATCAGACATTTAAAATTATTAATATAAAATCACATCTATACAAGTAGGCAAATACCTTGTTTTTCACCTACCTTAGAGAGACTTACTGAAATTCTGGGACAGTTTAAAATAATCATAATTAATAGTTCTCCATCTATGCTCTGTCATTTTGACACTCCAGAATTTCAATATGAAAGGCTAACTTTGTTAGAGGATAATGCTAAGCATTTTAAGTCACCAATTAGAATGCAAACCTGAGTGCTACCTATTGCTAAGCAATACTTCATTTGCATACACACACACACACACACACACACACACACACACAAAAAGAAAAAAAAAAAAAAGAGAAAAAAAAGGATTCAAACAAACAAGAATGCTGCTTCTGGAATCTAAAGTAACTGAAATGTAAACCTGGCTTTAATCCAGGAGAAAAATCTTCCCTTCCTTGGGAAAAAAAAAAAAAAAAAAAAAAAAAAAAAAAAAAGACATAAGAAAATTTTATTATTTCCAAGCTTGGTTATGATGAAATAAATATCATGCCCTACATACATATATATATGTATATTTGGAAATTTACAATGTAATTTAGTTTTATTTTGAGACTTATGCAAAAACTTCAGTCACCAGCCGTTTAAAGACAGAAGAGTGCTCATGCTCAAAACAACTCAATTCTTTTAGAACTTATTCAAGTTCTAATGTTCTACTTCTGTGCCCCATAATAATAACATCAGCAGACACCTAAATGCAGACAGGATCTGAGAGTTTTCTTTACTGGTTCTCCTTAAAATAAAATTGTTAAATCTGAGTTTCATAAAAATCTTCCCAGATTTTTCTACCATCCCATCATTGAGTTGAGAACTCAAATCATCACCTTGTGTTGTAAATCATACATGTATATGGGCAGAAGTACAGATATTGAAGGTGCTGAATTTTCTATTATCGTTTTAAGCATCTTCAGCTAAACAGATAATATTTTCTAACAGTACATTATTTAAAGGCAGTTGAAATCATGCCTCTCAATTTAAGTTTCTTCCTTCTGGGATTGAATGCAAGAAGAAAATGACATAGGGACATGCCACATCTATAAATTTATACTAACAAAGATATTAATAGAATGCTAGACCTGTAAATCAAGTACTCCAAAGCAGGAAGTGTGAGAGCTAATTTTTTTTCTCTGTGACCTTAATTCATTCTTTTTCACAGCTTCTTCATTATGATGTGTTATCAAATTACATAACCATATAATACGCTTGGATTTCCTCATAACATCTCTACAGATTACATGAGAAATGCTTTGCAATGATAATAAAACAGAAGAAAAAAATATATATACTTGTCACAAGTCATTCAGGGCAATCACCCCAAAACCAAAAGAGTGTTCTTAAATTAGCTGTCTGGAAGTGTGGTATTCGTCCTGATGGAATGATGTGGCTGTGTTTGTATTGGGCTTCTGTGGTAAGGTTTTGGTGGTAGGGAGGGGGACAACAGGGGCAGCCTCTGTGAGCAGAGCCCAGCAGCTTCCCCATGTCGGACCATAGCCAGCTCCAGCCAGTTCCAAAAGGGACCTGCTGCTGGCCAGAGCTGAGCCAGTGAACAATATTGTTTGTACCCCTGAGATCATGTTGTAAAAATGAAAAAAATGCTGACACTGAGCAGCTGGGAGAGAGGAATGAGAAAATGTATAAGAAACCTGCAGACACAAAGGTCAATGAAGAAGGAGAGCAGGAGGTGCTCCAGGCACAGAGCAGAAGTTCCCCTGGAGCCTGTGGAGAGGCTCCTGGTGGAGTAGGCTGTCCCCCTGCAGCCCATGGGTCCCACAGCGGAGCAGATCTCCATGCTGCAGCCCATGGAGGAGCCCATGGTGGAGCAGACACTGAACTCATGGTCGAGTAGTTTTTCTAGCAGGAGCTGCTGCCCACAGGAGAACCATGTTGGGGCAGCTTGTTCCTGAAGGATGGATCCCATGTTTTGGACCCATGTTGGATCAGTTCTTGAAGAGCTGATGCCTGTGGGCAGCCCCCACAGGCTCAGTTGGAGAGGGATGGTATCCCACGGAAGGGGCCCATGTGGAGCAGGGGCAGATAGTGACCGTGAAGCAGAAGTGGAGATGAAGAGTTATGGACTGATTACAACTCCCATTCCCTGTTCCCCTGAGACACTCAGGGGGAGGAGGTACAATACATGGATGAAGGGAATGGTTTTTTACTTTGCTTTTAGTTCTCTGCAGACCTACATCCTTCTTGTGTCACTTAGTGACCATAATGACTATTTTCTGAGCAATATTAATACAAGCATCAGATGTTAGGGAGAAGATGCCATTTTTAAATTGTTCTTGCACGCTTAAAAAATTAGAGCTTGACCCTGATTCTTACATTGGAATTAACCTTTATCTCTTTTTCTTTTGAATCTTTTTCCCTTCAATACTTTTGAAAACAAAACAAGTGTCCTATATTCATACAGGCATGCAGTGAATGAAATAAGGGAAAAAGAAGTATAGTTAATGAAGTATGTATTCTGATGGAACCAATTTAAAGATCAATATAGGGTCTTCGTAAAGTGTCAAAGACCTTCCTCAAAGATTTTTTTTCAGACAATGAAAAAGAATGTCCTTTTACATTTGTGCAAAGAGACTTCAGAGGTAGCAAATGTTTCTTTGCCATTATTGATTTCTACTTAGCTAAGGGTTACTTTCAAGTAATGTCCTCATATCACAAGTTTAATCAGCCTTTCCTTCAATTTCTTGATTTTCAGAAATCTTCACTTTTGGATAGTAAAACTTAATATTTTTTTTTCTACCAACTTCTAACACAGATTTGCAACAGTAGCATTTAATTTAGTACACTGTATTTTAACAACTTACAGTAAAACAATTTCATATCAAAACAAATACTGCAATGCATATTTACTTGACATATACATCAATAATATGAAAATGAATCCAGCTGTTCAGCAGATTTTGCTTCATTTAGTCTTCTTCACCTACATACTTTAACACATTGTACCTTTAAATCCAGACAGTTTTAGCATACACACAGACTTGGTAGTTAAAATACCAGATTGCTAATTCATCAGTATCTGAAAACTATCTAAATGGTCCTGTTATCTCTGTCTTTTCTGAACTACTAAAATATTGGTGAAACAGCACCAAACAGCTGTTTGCACACTTAACATTTTTGTTATTGCTTGTATATTTCCCTGTGACTCAGTTCTTTGCTTATATGTGGTGTCCAGAAATCTGACTATTTTTGTAGTTCTTGGTTCATGATTGTTTCAGTTGTTTTTCAAACAAACATCTTTTTTTGTGGACAGTGTATTTACAGACTCAGAACCACTGTTGCCAACAGTTATCTATTGGAAATGTTGAATGCCACAGTGAGATAAAAGACCCATAATTGGATTTGATCAAAGTGCCTTAAAGAACTATGTACAGAGGTGAAACTATGAAATATTGATCAGTTCTTTCAAGCAATTCTGAAATAACCTACTCAAAACAATAAAGATATACACAGGTTTCATATTTTAATTGTCTAAACCTATTCAAACTCTTTTTATGTTAATAACTGAATGGATTCAATAATGTTTACAAATAAAAATATCTTAATATTTTTTGATATTTAATTAGCAAACCATTCAATTATTTGCAAGACTACAAAGAGACTTGAAGGAGGTTTAGGTTAATTGGATATTCATTATTTGTTTTGAAAATATACTTTCTTTCTTCTGAATATCATGAAGATTAAATAAAAAAAATAATCTGGCATGAAATAAAAATATAGATTTATATATTTTATTTTTTATTACCATAATAACACTACTTAACCTTTGTATAATACTTTTCATGTTCAAAACACAGTACAGAGGTTAAGCAATTAATCCTTCCCAGATGACTTGTGAACTAAGTGAAAAAGCATTGTCATTATTTCCAGATGATGACACAGAAGCA
This sequence comes from Anas acuta, assembly GCF_963932015.1. Classification (NCBI taxonomy): domain Eukaryota; kingdom Metazoa; phylum Chordata; class Aves; order Anseriformes; family Anatidae; genus Anas; species Anas acuta. The sequence goes on from NC_088979.1 coordinate 100,606,254, forward strand.
ATGTGAAATGTTTTCCCCAAGGCAATGCAAAGGGGCAGAGATGGCATCAACATTATGAACCAAAGCCGCTTTAATTGCAAGATTACATTTTCTCTCCATAATGAACTAATATTTACATCTACATGTGGGATGCCGCTCATTCCACCCTCTCCCCTCCCTTCAAGTTTTAATGGATCATCCATTACAAAAGAATGTTTTGATCTACAGCAACAGCTTCCTGAAAATTGTGATGATTCTGCTCAAAGTTTCATTTCATTGTCATAAATCACATTATCAAGTTTTATGTTGTTCTCCATTATTTTGTGTCTCTGTTCTGCTCTTGACTGGTAGAGCTGCTTTTCTTCATAGAGGCTTTCATGATGTTATACTACAGTTTTGTGATGAAACCAGTATTGAAAACACCCCAATGATGTAGTTGTTGCAGAGCTGTGCTTGCAGAGAGTCAAGGATTTTTCTGCTTCTGATGCTGCCCTGAGATGCACAAAGAGCTGGGAGAGGACATGGCCAGGACTGTTAACCTAAATTTACCAAAACAATATCCCACACCACATGAGGCTGTGCTCAGCAATAAAATCTGAGGAGAAGGAAAGTGGAAGTGAAGAAGTTTGGAGCGATGGCATTTGTCTTCCCTAGAGACTCTCATGTGTGATGAAGTCCCATTTTAATGGAAATGTCCGAACATCTGCTTGCCCTTGGGAAATGGGGCTTTGTTTACTTTGTTTTGCTTGCACATTCAGCTTTATCTTTACATGTTAAAATGTGTTTAACCCAACCCATGTTTTTTCTTACTTCTACCTTCCAGATTCTCTCTCCCATCTGACTGAGGTATAGTGAGTGAGTAGCTGTGTCAGGCTCAGCTGCCCACTAGGGTTAAACCACAGCAGTCTTTTTGTCTGTAATGCTAAGTGTGGCATTACAAGCCTCAATGTGCCACAGGAAGATTGGAAAAATATTCACATACTGCTTTTAAAAAGAATGTTGTGTACCCATACCTATAGAATATTGTGTAGTTCTGTATTTATGCTCCTCAGCACACAGTACTGACTTTGACTATATTTTGGTACTAAGCAAAATCAGTTTGGAACTGTATTTACACTTCTTAACAGACACACTGGATTTTAGGAGGCTGTAAACTTTGTATGTTTTGCCCCTACTGTGCCATAGCGTAGGATCACAGAGATTGAAAACCATTTTATTGGATATTCAGTGGGCTATTGCTATCACCTTACCTCCCCTGCAGCCCTCTGTGCCCACCTGGAATGTGTACCAGCCTATTCTAGTTATAAATTGATACACTGTCATCAGAGCTTCTCACAACGTTATGTTCATGACATGTTGTAAACTGTAAACCCTTAGTTATGGGAATGACTAAAATTTGGAAGAAGCTGATGGAGAAATCACTAATTAGTATTTGTCATTTTGAGATACTGATAGGGCAAATACTGCCAAGCACTCAAGTGCATGTAATGGGCCTTTATTTACTGACTAATGCTAAAAAAAAAAAAATCAAGTACCACAGCCTTTCTCTCAAGTAGCTCCAGGACTTTGGAATGTCTTCACCCTACAAGTACATGAAAATCATTCATTCTAGTTTAAGGCGACATTTTTTAAAGGATAATATTGGTAAAGAAAAATAGAATCATCTTATTAATTAGCTCTACAGATACTAGAAACTGTAAACAAATGAAAAAGACGTTTGTACCAGTGATCACAGAGAGTCAAATAAAAGGTTTCTATAGATAACTAAGGGGAATTTATTCCCTTAGCTTCTTCATGATATGGCTCAAAACAAGGTAACATCAGCTCTGCAAGGGTATTATTTGTATTCAGGAAGATATAGGAGTTGTATATTTTGTCAATAAGTATATCAGATTATAATATTTAATATCTTGAAATTCATTGGAATGCTGATAAAAATTCATGATTCAGAATTTAAACCTAGCTCTAAATATACAGAATTTAGATGCTACGCTTATGCCTGATAAATTATATCTCATCTACTTGCTGCATAATTCTTTAACTTTATGTAAAATACTTGGTTACTATTGGTTACAGTTAGATAGGACAGATAATTCAGAAGACAGACTTTTATTCAGTATAGTAAATAGTATTTTTATAATGACTAACACATTACTTTGGGTTTCTCAAATTAAATGTGTTAAAAACCTGAACATTATTTTTTGTGGGAATAACTTTCATCACACAAAATTTGAAGTAAGTTTAATTCCATTCACTGCAGTGTAACTTCTCATCAGAATGAAGCTATTAGGTATTTAATCTAGTCTGTTCATATATTTTGAATGTCATCGTGGTATTCATGCCATAACTGTATAAAAGAGGAGTTTATGTTAGTTTTATTTATCAACAGTAAGGTGGACTTTCTGTGTGAACAGATGAACTAAGTTCCCTTACCAATTTAGTAATCGACTACTAAATGAATAAGTTGTTTATAGTATGCCCAAAGCAACATTATACATCAGCTTCAGAAAATGATTTTGACATTCTCTACCAGAAGACTCCAAGAACACTTAATTCCAACTTTAATGACAGGAAATAAAGTACCCGTGATCATGGACAGTCAAATAAAAATTTTCTGTAGATACCTGAGGGGAATTTGTTAGCTGGGTACAAAATGGTATAAAGGAGTAAATTAGGATTAAAACCTCTGAAACAATATTTCTTTACTCACTTCCTGTTACAGAAAAATATATATATATCCTTGTTTATTTTCCATTAAATTTTCATAATCAGTAAAGGTAGCCCAGAGGATATGAGCATTTTAAATGCTGTTAAGTAACCTAAATATTAAGATGAATTGTTATTTCTCCAGACTACATATATATATATATATATATATATATATATATAAGAATTTTGGACTTACACAGAATGAGCAATTTTACGAAGAACAGCCATAGGATGGATTTGGGGCTGCACGTCACTGATGCCCATTGTAGCTAAGGAAACTCATTTGCCATTGAACTTCAATACAAATAAGTATTTAGAATATGGGTAACATTATACAGGATACAGGATGAGATATGGAATGCTACAGTTTTCCCTTTTTCTTGAAGCTATAAGTTAACTGTAGCAAATATTTGTTATATTTTGCAAAATCAGACTCTTACAATAGGTGATATTATAAGCTGTAATTTGTCTGACACTATTGTGGTCAGTTAGGAATGATTATACAAAGAACGTAAAGTTTCTTTCTGCCAATTACAGATCTAATGTAAAGGACAAATATTTTGGCAGTTTTTAAACAGCTGCCTCGTGAGAGAATAGAATTCATGTATCTTCCTAGAAATCCCAGAGGCATTAATCATTTCAAAAAGGATAGAGAAGACAATGACTTGCTCATGCACAAATACAAGTCTGTGAATAAATACTTTAAATAATATGAAAGTTGATGGAGCTTAAAAATTTTCACTGCTCCATTGGGATGAAGGGTGGTTTGTCTCCATCTGGAAACATACTGTGTGGAAGCATACATCTCAGCCTGCGTGCCTTGAGAGCTTAAAAGAGACCTGTAGTTAGCCAGAGCTTTGAGGTGGATCTGTCTCCTAATATAAATATCCAAAATGAGAACGAAAGAGACTTTTTAGTTTAAAGCCTACCCCCAAAAAGAAAACAATAACAACAACAAAACAAACAAACTCACAAAGTCCCATACAATAAAAATGACACGTTCTATTAGACTAAACATTATTTATTTTTTTATTTTCAGTAGACCCGACTGAAAGAGACCAAGTCAGACACAGTGGAATAGAATGGAATAGAATAATAAAATAAAATAAACAAACATGAGCACAACTCTGCTTTCTCACTTTGAAAATGGTCATCGGTCACCACTCCTTGGTGGTGAATTAACCCTCTGAATTAACCCACGATTTTGTAAATTATTGCAAACTCCCCGAAGTCTCAGAATATTTTCTTGCTCTTATCTCTGATGCCTGACCAACTCCTCTCTCTCTTTCTCAGCTAAGTACCCTGATCCTTCATCCTCCCTGAGCATTTTGCTGGCTCTTCTGCCTACATCTCGAGTCATGTGAAATCTCATCTCCCTTGAGCATGCGAAGTATCTCCCTGAGGAAAACACATTCTCAGCCATGTGAGAAACATGACTCCCAGTATGTTATGAAATGTACATTAAATTTTTATCAGATCTTCCACACAACATGAGATTTCACCACATTTATAAGAAAATAAATATGGTTTTATGTGGGGGTAGGTGATTTTAGTTTGCATTTAATTCCTCACTGCTCTAGTCTGATAGTGATAGGCAATAAATTATACTAATCTCCCTATGCTGAGTCTGTTTTGCCCATGACAGTAATTGCTGAGTGATATCCCTGTCATTATCTCAGCCCTTGAGCCCTCTCCATCATATTTTCTCACCCTCTTCCTCTGAGAAGGGGGAGTGAGAGAGCAGTTGTAGAGGAGTTCAGCTGCTCAGCAGAATAAAACCACCACATTTAGACAGTATAGAAGATCAAGCTATATTTCCTACCTTTTTTTTCCTCCCTTAGAAACACAGTATAATTATCTTGGAACATTTTGAGAAGTTCCAAACAAAAATTGCATTAATTTAATCTGGATCAGAATAAGCCTCTATCATTTCAGAATTAAAAGATTTAAAAAAAAAAAAAAAAAAGTTAAAAAGTTAATTTTAATTTTCAAATTCACGTTCATTTCATGTTCATATAATATTTGTGCATTTTTTTCATAAGCATAGTAATAAACATTGTCTAATAATGATCAAACAAATGCAAATTCTTATGTTAATATGATAAAACACTGTATTAAAACATAATTACAATTTATCATGAAATACACAACATTACATTCTTACCAGCTCATATATTAGTAGCTCTTGCATACTTGTATATAAACTTTTGCAACAAAGTATTTAGCATGCTCATTAAATTTACTACTATTTGTTTATCCTGAAAATAAAACCAACTTGCGTTTTACCATATAATATCTGTGATTTTATGGATCATATTACCCCAAACGCATTAGGAATAAAAATTCTCTATTAAGTATAGTTATTTATATAAACTCCTATTTGTTATTTATTAATATGTATACTAATATATAGTCATATCTGGAGAACAACAACTCTACAAGCACATAGTCACACACATGTTACTGACATCTGGTCATTTTCTGAAATCTGGGTTTTTATGGAGAGAATGCTAAATCTTACCTTGTGTTTGGACTGTTAACACATGGGCACCAATGGTACTTTTAGGTCACTCCATAGCATGCCAATGGACACTGACTATGGAGCTCTGGAAGTGAGTGTCGAGGGACTGAGGATCTCCTTAGGCCTGTAAACAAAGGGACATACCATCCAATGAAGTGGATACAAACCATATATAAATATCTGTATGTGTGGCTGTCACCTCAGGGAAATCTTTGGATGAAACAAGAATTTTCCTTGTAGCACCACCTAGCAGTGTTGGTCAATTGACCTCTCTTATGATTGCATATATACAGATAGGCTAGGGCAGGTTTTCAAATGTGTATCAAGATATGCTTCTGGGTAAATAACAAGGAAGAAGAGCAGGCCTAGCCAGGTAGCTGAGACAGCAGAGGTGAGACAGTGGTCTCCCAAGTAACATAAGTACAGAGGTTCTTCCCAAGCAGTAACTGTTGAGCTGTGTGCTGAGTTCAAAAACTACTACAGAGCAGCAAGAACATTGATGGTACATAGGGTAGCATATCCCCAAAATGTGCTTTACTATCAGACTCACTTGTAACATATAGCATGGTAACTACATATGATTGTTACCTGAACTGGGCATTACTACATGGATGAGCAAAACATCTGACATTTGCACAATGTCTCTGCTGAACCACTTTTGTCAGACAACTGCAGTTAAATTCAACATATTTCATAGGTCTGTGGAGATGAAAAATCTGAGGATAAGCACATTAAATATGCTCAATTTTTGACTCACTGTATTTGACATCTTTAGGACCTCCTTTAACTCTGTGGCTGTGAAGGAAGAATGGTACTTCATGTATCTTGACCTCCAGCTTTCACTGCTTGTTTTGCTAGGTCAGCTACTAGAAACGTTATTAAAGTTGTAGTCCTCTGTGGCATTAAGTCCGATAAAAGTGGGATGGCGGGGGGGAACTGTAATGGGAGATGCAATTGTTCCCTCTACATGTTCATCTTGATTTGTTTTGTGAGCCTAAATTCAAAGAAAATTTGTACTAATAGTGAAGTAATATATTGATCTCCCCAGTTTCTGTCATCATTGGTGAAATACTTTGCAGCCCATTATGTAAGCTGCTTTAATATTAATGGATTTGACACTCATGCATGGAAGAAATATAGGATATATTTTGGTTTTCTACTTTCACAGATAAGCCCACTTCACACTGTTAGCACTAATTCATTGCCCACAGTCAGCTTTTGGACATACCTAGTGAAGCAGACTACACTGCTAACAACAATGTTGAAGCCTTTCAGGATAAGCAAAATCAAATCAGAAATCAAATAATCAAATCAGAGTCAAAGGTTCTAGAGGGGAAGACACGTGAAGAGCAGTTTAATTCAGTTTGTTTGTTCAGCTTAGGGAAGAGGAGACCAAAGGGAGACCTCATGGTGGCCTACAGTTTCCTCACAAGGGGAGGGGCAAGTGCTGACCTCTCTGGTGACCAGCAATAGGACCAGAGGGAACAGCATGAAGCTGTGACAGAGGAGGTTCAGGCTTTGTTTTCTTTACTGAGACGATGGCTGGCCACTGGAGCAGGCTCCCCAAAGCATGGCACTAAGCCTGCTGGACAATACTCTTAGACATTGGGTTTGAATTTTGGACATTCCTGTGTACAGCCAGTAGTTGGACTTGATTCTTGCAGGTCCCTTCCACCTCAGGATTAGTCTAGTCTAGTCTATCCTATCCCATTCCATTCAAAAAACAAACAAACAAACAAAACTTAAAAGAGAGGCAGTCACTGATTTACTGATTTAACTTCATCTTCCATTGAGGAAATCTGCATGACAATACTCAAAGATGTGTGTTGTTGTCTTATTATTCTCCCTTCAGCCTTCTTTCTAAATTTACATCAACATTGCATGTAAACTTATGTTAGAGTGGCTTGCAGATACATGGTCCTCCTCTGAAATATACAAATATCTTCAGAACAATTTTAAACTGTTTCCTAAAATATAAAATATATTCACTCAAATATGCATTCTCTGATTTATTGTGTTAATTTTCATTAATATGCTGTGAACATTGAATATTAAAATAATACATGGATGAATATTAATATAATATTTAATGAATATATGATTACAATATTCTCAATGAATACCAATGACAAATGTAACTGTAAGAGTATTACTGAATGACATTTTTTATTTTATAAGTATGTGTATTTGAACTTTTAACCTGAAACATAAATGGTTTCAATGAATCTTCTTAGTGGTTCTCAAATTAGAATCAAAGTCAGGTGATTTACAGCCAGCAATTTACCAGACATTTTGAAGTAATTTGCATAACAATTTTGAAAACTTGAGATGAACTATATACTGACAAAAGACTAACTGCAGAAAAATTTAGGTTAAGACACAAAGGATCTAAACAAACTAAAAGTTTCAAAAAATACATTTCTGTCTGAGAAACTTGTTTTCACCAGTCTTTTTGATTCTTGTCACTTAACCCTGATTGCTTCTTGGTGTTCCCTGTATAAGAATAAGATAATTACCATATTTGCATATTGTCAGTTTGTCTTTTATATAACCTGTTAGAAAGACTTCCACTTATTTTGTGTATTTGTAATGTTTAAAACAATGGCAAGCTGGGAACTTGATGTACTAGTATAGTGCTTTACAACTTGGTGCTATCATCATTAATATTTATGTCAATTAGCATATTGAAAAAATAAGAAATCAGTTAGGCTTCTGAATAAAAAGGTACTTTAATTATGCTTCCAAAGAGGTGAACATCAAGTTTAAAATTAAGAGAAAATTTCCAAGGTTATGAGAGTAAAACCAAACCAAAGCAAACCAAAGCAAACCAAAACAAACCTTGAAGACATGGTGATTAAAAAAAAAAAAAAAAAAAGTAGACAAACTTTAGTGCTTGTAAAAAACATAGCTTGTACACAGATTCTGACTGTCTTTCTACAGCTGTGGTGTACATGTAAAAGGAAGGTAGATATCTAAATATTACTATTTCTGCCTAATATTGTACTTTTATTTTATTGTATTTTTATTTTACAGTAACTTGTCATTATTATTACTGAAGGCACTGTCCATCATACTGACAGCCTCTTTAATTATATTGTTTGATATTAAATCAATTTGAAACCCCAGTAATTTATCTTGAAATATAAAGCATGATGTTATGGAAACGAGGAATCACTCCCTCACCCAAACATCATAGCATGTAGTAACAGTAGATAATAGCTGGAATCTTCTTTGTGGTTTTATTCATCTGTACATTTCAGAAAGAATTCAGTGAAAAAGCATTCGTATATTATGGCATAGAGGATCTCCAGATCTAATTTCTACTCAATTCAAAAGGTCAGTCATTCTTTGTCCTAAACTGTCCCAAGTTTCAGTTCTCTCTTGCATAAAAAGGCATTTTTTCCTCTTAGAAACAGAATTGAATAACAGATGTTTTTTCAGGGACTAACACAGTGATGTCTTTATCTGAAACACTGCATATGCTGTAGATCACAGCATTAGTGAAAAGACATTCAAAAGACATAAAAGGACATACAGCAGAAGACAAACAAAATTGCTTTGGGATTTGGGGTCTGAAGCCATAAAGAAAGACCAAGCATGGTCAACATAGATACAGAAGACTTTAGAATGAACTTATTGAAGTACATATAACATGCTGTTTATGCTAACTACCTGAAATGATGGCTACATAGTTTTTAAGATTCAGGAATTAAGGAAAATGGAATAGTACATAATTAAAGGAATAGTACATATCTTAGCTATATAGTTTCTCTTTTGAGAGACTGCAGTTCAGCTGAATGCTTAACTTGAACATGCATTAAGTCATAGATGTGGTAATGAAATCAGGAATCTAATCACTTATTTTCTACTTAACCTTTTAATGGCTGACTTTCTTAGGTATTCATTGTCTCTTCACAGAGACAGAGATTGTTTTTGTCACTCCTATCTGAAGTTGTACGAGAAAAGTAGGAACTCTCTTGAAAATCCTTTTCCACAAAGAACTCATTTAAAATGTAATTTCTCTGACAATTTTTTAAGTGAATACTGTCTTTCACTTTCTACACACATTTTGCTTTGTTTTCTCACTCATTGGTGAAAAAACGTCTATTACATCTAATCAAATTCTTATCTTCAATAAAAGCCATTGAAACTTTGTCATCATACTGGAATATGAATTTTGCCCTGCACAAATCTAAACCAGACACTACCAGAATCTTGTCTGGTAATTCTATAAGGCTTGTGAAAAACATACCCTATGGATTTTGGCTACTTCTGAATTACTAAATGCATTGAAAGTGGAGTTTGATTTCTAGGTATAAAATATCACAATCCATAGATGGACCTTTTTCTGTTGCATTTCATTCATTTTGGACTAGGAATCTTCGCTCAGTTACTATGAATCAACAGATGAGTAGTATCCCGTCTCTGCTTTCAAAGCATAGTTTTAGGTGGTTAAATACAGAGTTTAAAAAATATCTGTCATGCTGTGCATGAATAGAATGATTTTACAAATATTAATAGTTTTATCAACTTTGATTTTAATTCATTTCCTTTTATTAAAGTCTGTTCTTATGCTAAATGTGAGTTTCCCAGCCTCTGATTCTATCAAAATCTAGGGATTTTCTAGAAATCAAAATCTCTAGAGAGAGAGAGAAAAAAAAAAGTGTTTTCATAATGAGAAATTTATATCTTTGTCCTAGTTAAAAACTGAAGGTTTATTGCAAATAAAAACTTTGCAATCATCTTTCTGAAGAGTGTCAACAAAAAGGGTCATGCAGATAGATAGTAAAGAATACTTTTAAAGGGGTGTCTGAGTATAAACAGTTATACACTTTTAACTATTTTTATTGGTTCTGCTCCCACTTCATTAAAGCTGAGCAGATCTTTCTAGAAACTGCTAAGGCATATTGAAAATAAGGAGGTGATTGGTGACAGCCAACATGTTCACTAAGGGCAGATTGTGTTTGACAAATCTGGTAGCCGTCTACGATGGGGTTACAACACTGGTGGACTGGGGAAAAGCAACTGGTATCATCTGTCTGGACTTGTCCAAAACATTTGACACTGTCCTGCACTATATACTTGTCTCTAAATTGGAGGGACATGGATTTGACTGATGGACCCCTCGGTGGGTAAGGAATTGGCTGTATGGTCCCACTCAAAGTATTGCAGTCAATGGCTCTATGTACAGGCAGAGAGGAGATCAGTAATGAGTGGTGTTCCTCAGGGACCTGACCCCTCAGGGGTCAATACTGGGAGTGGCACTATTTAACACATTTGTCAGTGACATGGACAGTGAGATTGTGTGCACCCTCAACAATTTTGCTGATGACACCAACCAGAGTGGTGCTGTCAACATGCTAAATGGAAGTGATGACATCCAGAGGAACCTGGGCAGACTTGAGAAGTGGGCATGTGAGAAACTCATGAAATTCATCGAGGCCAAGTGCAAGGTTTCTGGGCTGGGGAAATCCTAAGCCCAAATACAGGCTGGGTGGAATGGATTGAAAGTGGCCCTTACAAGATGGACCTGGGGTGCTGGTTGATGAGAATTTCAGCATGAGCTATCAATGTGTGCTTGCAGCCCAGAAAGCCAACTGTATCCTGAGCTGCATCAAAAGAAGTGTGTCTAGCAGGTCAAGGGAGGTGACTGTTCCCCTTTATTCTTATCTCATGACAACCCATCTGGAGTACTGTACCCTTATAACAATCTTCCAACACCTAAAGGGGGCCTACAAAAAAGCTGGGGAGAAAAGTTATGTCCCTGACAAAGAGTCCCTCACCTCGCCTCCTGAAAATCCCAGAGCTCATCTAGAATACAGTTTGCCAGAGTACTTACTGTCTTCTTTCGTTCATTTCTGCAAACATTTATACAAGCAAATTTTTGTTTGCAAAAATGTTAGCAGAAGAATCTGTTGTGACTAAATATTTGCACAAATGTTCACTTAAGTACTTACCTTGAAGACCCTTGTGGATTTGGGTCTACCACATGACTGGGGAAAAGGAAAAGTTTGCAGTTTTACTCCTACCTGTTTTCTGTATGTCATAAGTCTGTAAACTGGCCAGAAGTCTACAATTTACCCAGCTCAATATCAGGATATATGACAAAAGTTTATTAATAAAAATAGGAAAATCTTTTTTTTTTCCCCCTCAAGAAACTAATGTGTTAATAAAAAGCACAGAGATTTCAAAGACACCTTAAAACATTGATTATAGGATTAATCCTTCTTAACATTAAATAAAACCAGATTTAATTCAGCATTATTTGGATTAACTTGAACTACTTCATTAAACAACCCAGAAACTGACTAGGAAGTCTTCTTCACTCTCCTTTACCTGCAGACATCTCTCAGCTCCTCTCTTAAAGATATATATTTGTCCACACAATTGTATGGATATATAATTCCACATACATGTAATTATGGATACATACACATCCATACACACATGACCATTCTCACATCATGGTTTCTGATCATCCTGGAACACAAGCACAGTTTACACACAAGTTCATGCTGCTGTACTGAATCTAGGACACAAGCTAGCTCACCCAGGTGGCAGGTACCAAATGCTCCCTGGAAGTGTTTAGGCATAGCATTAAAAAAAGTACAATATCAGTGCCTATTGGCTATATCCGTTACATTCTGGCTGTTAGCTTGGCTTTGGTACTGTCATTTCTCCATTTTAGTTTGTCTAGGAAACTGAATATTCTTTTAACAATGGAGATAAATAAATAAATAAATAAATTTGCTCTTCTTTTTGGTAGCCTGAACAAATCCTTCATGGCAAAACTCTCATCCCCCTAAATATTTTACTATTATTGTTTAATGGGCTCAACTGTACAAGTGTTAGCCATGGCTTTTGTGACTCCACAAGGTCTGGAGGAATGATGTTAGTCATTTGTAGCATAAAAGTAGGAAAGAAAAGCCCCGAGACACCACCAGGGCACAGGAGGTGTCTGCAAGTCTTCTGGGCCAATGAAGGGACAAGAAAGTTTCTCTCAAGGATGCAGCTATCTGTAACACTGGGCTGGGTTTGGTGCAGCATTGCCCTGTGACCTTGGCTTTTTACTAAACTTATTTATTTATTTATTTAAGGTAAGAGAAAGTATGTTGATCTAAAGCCATACAAAAAAACTAATAAAAGTAAAAACCCAGAAGCGTCATTGTTGAAACATGAAAAAATGTAAAGCCTTGGGATGGCATTCAAAAAGAAGGAATCAGAAGACAGTAACTCCAAGTGGCTGCATAAGCTGACCCTTGATTAACAACTGACCCCTCAACAAACAAGCCTTTTGCCAGGCCTGGTGAGCCTATTAATGCTTAGCCTCATAGCTTCCTCCTTCAGGTTTTCTGTATTAGCCAATAAATTTTTGTGTTGCACTGATACACTGCACCTATATTTTCAAATCACCGAGGGAAAGAGCAAGGAGGGTTACTGTTTGCAAGAGTAAAGAGGGACCTCAGGTAGCCCTGACAGCTGTCTGAAAAAAAAAAAATAGTGTCCATTTTCCTAATGCAACTGAAGCAGCAGCTTTAAAAAGGACATTAGAATTTGGCCTAATCCATGCTTTCATGCATCAGCTTATTTTCTTTAATGTAAAAACGTGGTATAAAAGACATTCATTACTTGAAATTCTGCAGTATGAAAATCTCAGGACTGCTAATAGTGCTCTCTCTTCTCTAAAGTAACTTTATAAAAATAAATGTAATGGGAGCCACAAGAAGAAAGAAGAAGAAGAATTAGGAAAGGGAAGAGGAGAAAGGGATGAAGTGGAAAAGAGATAAATAATAGTAGCAAAAAAAAGGGGGGAAATAGGCATTAGGAGGAAACGATATATTACAAGAAAAATATTAATGTTCAAAATGAATTCTTACATTTTCATTTGTAGGCTACTATATTGCTATATTATTCTTTCATTCACTCTAGGCTACTAAAATCATATTGTCTGAATATTTTGCAGTACAGAAGATTATTAATACATAAAGAAACTCATGGCAGCTATCTGCAATTGACGGTGCCTTATGAATTTTGTCCAATGACTCCTGATAGTAATTGTACAAATAAATGAGTATTCAGAAAAGATTCATCCCCAGGTATTCCATGAGATATGAATTGAGAGATATGAATATTCCATGAAATATGAATTCTCTCTGAAATTCATATTTCAGAGAGATGTGAAAGCATATCATGTTGTGATTATAGAATAGTTTTCTGAAAACACCTTCTGAACAACCTTATTCTTGCATTATTTATCATCCTATTGTCTCTGATCTATAATTCAAAAAGAAAAAAACTTTGATCAATATATATGCAATATATTTCCAAATCAGTGCTGAAAATTTCAGCTACTAGGTGTCAATTGTTGTTATTAGACACACAGAAAAAAAGAAGGTGGAGAATACTGATTATGTCATATTGTCTGAATTCCTGACAATAGAAGATGTCCACTGACTATTGTTATTACTGTTGTTAGCATTAAATAACAGGAATTGAAAGAGCTGCTGTATTCTCTCATCGTACAACTCTATCTACTGAAATTGAAAAGTCTTTCTCTCCCACTGTAAACTAGTCCTGTCCTGTTTGAAACATTAATTATATCACAATTCGCTCCAGGGTCAGTCTACAATCAGGTATTTCTTTCAGTCTTCTCAATGATTACACCCATCCATTAAATTACAAAAATTCCATAAAAATGAAGATAAGTATTCGTAAGTATAATACTGATGAGTTGAGCTCTAACATTCTAATAGGTACCATTATATTAGATTATGATGTATTATCTCATGTTTCTCATTAAAATTTTATTGCAGGTTTCTAATTATAATGGTGCTCCCTAATGTTACTAAAGGAAACATTTTTAACATGTTCCATAAAGGAACATTTTTAGCACGTTCCTTACCTAAAAACCTAAGTTTCTATAGGACAGAAATTTGTAAAGGCACAAATGTGCCTAACTGGCATTGAAATTCATTAAGTTATCCACCTGACTACTGTTTGTCCCCTAGGAGTAGATTCTTCATGTTTGAACAGCTTGGGGGGGAGGAAGGGGGCGGGGGAAGTGTTTTTGTTTGTTTGTTGGTTTGTTTGTTTAAATCTATAGAAATAATTATCTGACTTTATTCAAATTATATGACAGTAGACAATGATATATTAATAACCCATCCTCTATAAAAAGAACTCAGAAATTTTGTCCTTCATGGCAGTTCTAACTTCCTATGTGTATGTAAACTGCATGTGTTTGGGGAGAATATATTTATTTACATTGTATATATACATATGTCTACATAAAGAGACATGTACCTATTTAAGAAACGTGCATGATATTCAAAATGTTAATATGATAGCTTTTTTGATATGATAGTCCTCTTTCTACGCAACAATCTAGAAAGAAAGGCTTATGTTTCTTCAACCATATTGTTCCTACCTCAAATTACACTTAATCTGGGGAAGGTGAAAAAAATCCATCTTGTCAAGTAGGAAGTGATTAGGAGAAGGAACAAAAGTATGGAGATGATTAAAATGAAGAATAAATATGAATCTCATCTCTGTTTGGCAAAAAGAAAAAAAAAAAAAAAAAAGCAAAAAAAGCAGCTGGACACTACGGCTATGTGTTGTTAACACAAGAGCAATGGTTATTGTGTGCCACAGCATAAAGGTGTGACACAAACACTCTAGTTTGGACACCCTAGAAAATATTCTCTTTGTTTTTTCTCCTGTAATGTTAGTCTAGATAGGGGTAAGATAGTCTAAGCCTTCTTGTACTAAGAGCTCAGCCTTAAATTTGCCTTCCTTAACTGACTGTAGGAAGTCTATTATTTTTGTTTGATATAAGTGAGATTATTCAATTTAGAAAATCTGGAAAATTTTACAGGAAAAAAAATCTGACAGATAGCAATGTGCATTACTGCTGGATTTTATCCTAAAGCCTTTTGGATAACAGGAAAAAATGTGAACCCTGTAACAAATAAATGGGAAATTACTATAAATTTAATCTTCTGTATTTTTAAAAAGATTATTTTAATATACTTAACATATTTTTATTTATTTATTTATTTATTTATTTATGTATGCTTGAATATTAAACCTTTTGCAATTACCTATGCCTGCTTTTCAAGTGTAGTTCTGAATGAAGTGATACTATTCCTTTTCACTTTGCATTTCTGACCTTTCTTTGTCTGGAGAACAGCATACACACATATTCATCAGTTGTGCACAACGCGTATACTTATTTCATTTCTGCGACTACACTAAATAACTGAAAAGAAAGTGGAAATCAGTTAGAAAACTTATGGTTACAAATGCATTTCCTTCTAATATCTGACAATCAGAACACCTGTTAAAAATACTAACAAAATATCACCTGGGTTTTGCCCAGAATAAGGGTTTTAAGCATATGTCCATTAACATATAATGTAGGTATTTATAGTGTAACTACACAGTATAACATACATGTATAGTATGCATAGTATAATTGGTGTCACAGTGAAATATGGTTCACCAAGAGAACAGTTTTATCATTAAAAATAAAAATAAAAATAAAATAGAAAGTTTTTTCACTTCTAGGTACATAAGCAAAAATTAAAATCATAGGTATCCTCAAATTTTGTAGAACAATATCAGACTGACTATTTTACATGTATATGAAATCACTAATGTTTATGCATACATTTAAATACTTATATAACAATCTGTTGGAGACATCAAAGTCACAAGTCACAAGAATAGCCTGATATCTAGTACCAATATACTAGTTTTTATTTCAACACACTTCATAAGATTTTTCACCATTTATTTCCACAGACTTTTAGAATTAGATATTGGTTTTATATCACCTTATATGATATAGATATGGATGGAGGTGCTATTTTAAAATGAATATTTGTCTTTAAAAGCCTCATGAAAAGTACTGGATAAAACAGTAAATATCCTAACCTAAAATACTTATTATATTCTTTGGTCTATAAATTTGTCAGTGAAGAGAAGTGGATTTTCTTTTAATTTCTCTTGGTTTTCAAATTACTGAAGACTGCTAAGAAAAACATTGTCAAAGGGGAAAATGCTAATTTATGAATGTGTATCCTGGTAATAAATGAAATGAAATTAAAAACAATAAAAATAAAATTGAATTTAGCTTAGTATTTTCAACCTTATATTTTAAAAATACATGTATTGACAGTCTCTAATTATGCTGCTTCGGTGATGACTCAGGAGACCTGTAATCTAGTCCCCATCTTGTTCCTGGATGTTCCCTAGGCTGTCAATGCACCTTTCTACATCTTCATTACTGACCAAATGGAATCACCAAACAATGCTGACCAGTGTTTCAGTATTCTTGAAAATCTCTTGGCTTAGATGCTTAGTTGTATTTGTTTTTGTTTCGTTTTTGTTTTGTTTTGTTTGTTTGTTTGTATCACAACCCTTCCTGCAGGAAGCTTGCTTGGGCTCTGACATAAGAGGCAATGGGGTTTTGTACTAGATCTGACTCTGTACCTAGTTCTTTGGGGATCAGCTTTCAAAGAACACAAAAGCACAGAGGTTCTTAGCCAGAATACTTCCAGATGAAACAAGCAGCTGCAGCAGAAACCCTAAATGGTATTAGAAAGAGGCAACAGTGGAAATCTCAAAGGGGTAAATACTAAAAGCTTATGAAAATAGTGAGTGGTTCCGTTCAAAACTGTTCTGGTGTTCAGCCTTTTAACACTACCTTTGGAGGAATAGAAGAGATCAGTTACATTCACTTTTGTGATAGTATGGTTACTATAATCTAAGAAATTTTACACTATAAAAACACCCTATGAATTAATTGAATTGTTCGACTATGCTTGAAATCTGCATTAACATAGAATTGATACAATATTGAAGATAGTTTGAGTAGGAATTTATCTCACTGAAGGTCAGATTCTGCAGCTAGCTATATCTCAGCCTGTGATTCCATTCATATACTTCTGATTTATTTTAGGCCTATGGTTTAGGTTGAGGTTAATTGTCTTTTTCTCACCACAGACTTTAAAGGGAGACAAGGGTGTCTAGCTCAGTAGTAGAATTATATAATTCCCCATATGAAATCTATGTACCTAGTAAGTATTTTTAATTCTGGTTACTGAACAAGGGTACCATGCTGTAGACCATCAGTGTGAATGCTCTCTCAGTTTATGTCACAGTTCAGAGAAAATGATTTTATTCAATATGCATGAAACTGAAGTCCAAAATATAATCTAGGTTTTTGACTTTTAACATGGATAAGAACTGAGGACATCAGATTGTTTTAACACTATGATTTCACAAAACCTTTGAGTCTGATAAGAGATAAGGAATCACCATTCAAAATATACGTAAACTCTCAAGGACTATTTGGATGACTGGGAAAACAAAAACTGAAAGGTCAAGTGAAAAACACAAATATAATCTGCAAGGAAGTCTTGCAGACCTTTCCCATAGCAAAAGTCCAACTGAATATATTAAATAAAATGATAGTGGGAGAAAGGAGGGTAAAACATACAACATTCTCTCTATTCTCTCTAACTCCATGTAAAAACTTAAAAGTTTCCTTGTTTCTAAAGAAGGTGTTTTTATGATCCAAGAGAAGTAAAGACTATCTCAGGGAAAAAAAAAAAAAATAGAGAGAGAGAGAAAAAAGTAAAAAGCAAAAGTGTTCTAGTAAATTTGTAGCAAATTCCTTCTTGATTCAGATTCAGGTGAAAAGTCTACCTTTGGAAGGATAGGCAAAGCATTAACCATATCCCTGAGAAGTTTCTTAGCATCTCGGTTACAGTTCTTAGTTATATTGTGAGCACTAACTGAAAACCTATACTTATAGCAAGTAATATGGTTCACTTTCTTCTCAGCCAATGTATGAAAACTAAAAAGATAAATGTAGTGCAAGAAAGAGGATGTACAACTTGTAGACAAAGCAAATAAGGCAGAGGATATACAGTAAAGACTGAGAAAGGTGTACATGAAACCATAATACATATGAAGTTATCTGTGCTGTAAAACCAGGAAAAACATAACAAGAAAAACACAAATCAATGTAAATTTTTTTTTACCACAACATTTTCCTATCATTTTCCACAAAGCTTTTCTAATTTGAAAAAATAAAAGATTTTTGTTAAAGAAAACGTTAACTAAAAAGATAACCAACACAAGTAGAAAACAAACAAACAAAAAATATTTGTTTACTAAATTTCTTGGAAGAAGTTAAATGTTCATTCCAAATACATTTAGCTACAGTCTTCCTTGCTTGTGTATTCTCTCCATGAGTCCAAAGCTGTTGGAGGTTTTAAAATCCAACGTACGAACCCACAGTTTTTTATATTCCTCTTTTTTCAGTTAATATCCTAAATACTTGTAAATACAAACCAGCATTAAAGAGACAGATTGGTCATGTGAGATATGTTCATCTGATTTGTGTCAGTATGGAACAATGCTAGGGCCGCATGGTATGACGAATGGGACCTTCTGTTTTACATACCCTTGTATAAACACAAGTCTAAGAAAAACAGAGCGGTTAATGTAGATAGTTCTTGTATCTTGCAAAGGAATGTTTTAGCAATTCATGTCAATAGAGAGCTTGAAGGGAAATGTATTTGTAGGCTTTTCCTTGAAGTCTCTGATATCTGGGGGGTTTCAGAATAACTGCTACCTATTATGACTATTGCATGGGACACTATGCAAGTTTCTCATATCTGGCCAGGAGATTAAGGAGAAAGGGAGAGCTGAAGAGCAACTAAAAGACAAAGCTTGCAGGGGACGTTTCACAAGTCTCTGACATACAGCCAAGTTGGACAAAGGAGAAGGACAAGAGGGAGGAAGACTAGGAGCCTTCATCACGAGAGACACCCAGAGGGACCACCGGAGACTGATACGCATGCTCCAGTAGGAGGGTTTGGATTCCGGAAACTAATTATAATAACCCTGTTTTTTTTAGAAGTAGTAATGAATATGTATTAGCCTAGGAGCACAAAAATCAGCTGCTTGATGTAACTGGTGTGCGTCTTGGTGGAGCAGAGACTCCTGGTGCACCCAGCACTGTTTGCTTACCTCTATTCCTTTAATAAATTGTAAACTTTGATTATAGTCCTATTTTGAAGACTGAGCCATTTATTACAGTCATATCATTAATATTATAAAAAGCCTCAAATTAATTAAATTAATTTAAAAACCACCAAAAAGCCACCATTAATTTAAACTGACTAATTCTGTGCTCAGATGCAAAGTGTGCCATAGGGATAGTTATGAGGTCTGTGCTAACAAACAGCAGGATATTCTTTTTCTTTGAAATAGAACTATTTTATTTTAAGCAGATTTCAATACATTTAATATGAAATACACCATTGCTACATTCTCAGGTGGTATTCTTTGAAATAAATGATTGTTGCCCAAGTTATTATTTTTTAGTAATTTCACATTATTAGACTTCTGGTTCTCCAGGAGTGTCTTCAGGCAAAGGCACTTAAAAAAGTATAATTAAGAAAATAGGTAGAGATAGAAAAGTTAGGATAAAATGTTTGAGATCTTCAAGCTCTAGACAATTAGATGTTTTCTTAAAGTCAAAACTAGGATGACCTGTAGAGGAATGTTGACCATGCATAGAAAAGCATAACAAAATACAAATCATTATTACATTTAAAAGCATTATTGTAAAGTTGAAAGCATTATTATGTCCATAAGTAGAATATTAGATATTCAAGAATAGCATACATGTAATAGATAAAAGTCTATTTTACATCAATGTTTGTTTGTTTTTAATAAAATAGATGCAAAAGGCAGGAGTAGGATTCACACGAGTAAGATTATTACATTCAAATGAAGTGCATAATGAAACAAGAAGCACCCATTCATAGAAACATCTTTCTAAATCAAGCAGTGCCTAAATTGGAATGAAAAAAAAATCAACACAGAAGTAGTGGAGGTATAGACACACTTCACTATAAGTAAAAGTTAAGTTTTACCAGGAATCCGAAAAAAAAAGGAATGAAAGGACGAAGTTCTTATAGATAAGAAAATGAACACAAATTGTCCTCTGATAGAAGTGAAAAAAAAAAAAAAGAAAACAAATTAACACAAACTTTGAAAGGTAAAATATGCTGAAGTAAATGAATATTGGATTTTTTTCTAATATTTTTCTAATATTTCTAATATATTTCTAATATTTCTTTTATTAACTTTCAGATTAATGTAAAGAGTGCATGTAATGAAAAAAACAAATCAAAATAAAAACAAAAACAATTCCAAAGTCTGAATCCTAAAATATATGTAAGAGCAACAGAAAATATTTGTTTTATAAAATACATTTTAAAATGAAAAATTCTCCTAAAAATAAAAATTATGAAGATCCTTTGAAAATTCTTGAAAATTAACTCCAAAATATGTTTTCACATATCAATGTTTTCAAAGGAAATGTTGTCCCTACCTTAGTTTTCAACTGTAATATCTTTAGTGCAACAATTTCATGAGGTGTGATTTTACAAAGGGGTCAAACATTCAATCACACATTAGCAAGCTTCTAGACACTAAAGGAGTAGACACAATAATTTTAATGTAATTTATTAAAAGTAAAGCAATAAAATTAAATAAAGTATTTAATTTCAAGTGTACAGAGCAAATTTCAAGTTGTGCTTTTAATTACACACGTATAAAATTGAAGGTATTTCTTTACGTATGTAAAAGTATGTATAGAGGCTTTGTTTCAAGCCTCTATACAACTTCCTAAGGAGGGGAAGTGGAGAGAGAGGTGGCAGTCTCTTCTTCCTGGCAGACGATGACAGGATGCGTGGGAATGGCACAAAGTTGCAACAGGGGATGTTCAGACTGAACACTGGGGAAAAAAAAATAATAATAATCCTGTAATGGTGGTTTAACACTGGAACAGGCTTCCTGGTGAGGTAGTTGATGCCTGTCAGTGTTCAAGTGGTATTTGAATATGCTCTAACTTTTGGTTAGCCCTGAAATGGTCAGGCAGTTGGTCTAGATGAGCTTTGTAAGTTACTTCAAAGTGTTGTGTTGTGTTGTGTTCTGTTCTGTTCTGTTCTAAATAGAGCCAATGTGTATTACCTAGACTTGAAAATAAAACAAGTAATTAACTAACTACCTTTAGAAAGACACAAGCATAATTAATCTCAAGAAATTAGAGGAGACAGGCTGGAGAAGAAAAAAATGCAGAAAAAAATATTTTATTTGTCTGAAAGTAGACAGCAAAGATTTCCAAATGAATAACTTCTATCTCCTATATAAATGCTCTTTCAAAAGACTCTCTAATCACCTTATCCTAGAAAGGATAAACAGTTGTTTCAGATTTATTTCATTTTGACGAGGATTGTTCTCTTAACACTGCAGAAATTTTGAAGAACATCGAAAAACAATCAAGGTACGAGGTACAACAAGCACCACAATAACTGACAAAATGAAACAAGGTGTTGCAAGTATAAAATACTGAAGTATATGAATGACCTAAATAGGCCAGGAAAGTCTTCCATGTCAATTCAAAAAGAAATTATTTTATACATGATATACATTCTACAGATATTCACAAAGCACTGAAAAATAGTTTAGCCATCGTTATATTGCCAAGAACCTTCTTCAGAAAGAAAGCCATGACAGTTAGGACCCATATTCAGCTTTACTGAACTTGCTTTTCTTACAAGAATATACTTATTTGGAAGAAGAACTAGAAATCTTTCTGAAAACATACTTATCACTGCTATAATTGGTTATAAAGAATAAACGCTTATTTTTATCTTATGCTGTTGAGCATGGCTTGCCAGTGGTTTTAACAGTTAATTCTTACATTTTGTATTAGTTTGGAAAAAAAAAAAAGAGTGAAGAGCTGATGTGCTCATAAAAATTCATTTAAATTTTACATGATTCAAAAAGTTACACAAGATTTTCAAACTAAATAGTTCTAGAGAACAGGAAGGAAATGCTCACAGACAGAGCAGACATCATTCCAAACTTCACTGAGAGAAGGCAGACCACTGCTACCACTGAGCTGTTTATCTGCCTTCTAACACATCCTGATATGTTATCACATATTCAGTAAGATGATTAATAATCACCTGCAGGTATTCCCTTTTGTGACAGACAGAAGTGTTACTATTCTGTAAGTTAAACTGTTCTTAATGCAATATGGTAAAAAGGCTAGCAGATAAAAAAGAATTTTTCTTTAAGCAGTTTATCTGAGAAGTTACCACAAGGCCAGCAGGTGTACTTACAAATTTGGTACTTCTTAAGCTCTCTGATTATGCTGCTTTAATAGTGGCAGGGAAATTTTAAAAAAAATAAAAATAAGAATTTAATAATAATAATAATAATAATAATAATAATAATAATAATAATAATAATAATAATAATAATAATAATAATAATAATAATAAATCAATTAAAATCTTGATATATATATATATTTTTATCAGACTCAATGAAACACAATGAAAGGATGGGAGACAATCATCCACACAGAAATATAAAGAAATCTTTCAGGTATCAAAAAGAGCATTTCACAAAATCACAGAATTGTCTAGGTTGGAAGAGACCTCAAGATCATTGAGTCCAACCTCTGACCTAACACTAACAAGTCCTCCACTAAACCATATCCCTAAGCTCTACATCTAAATGTCTTTTAAAGACCTCCAAGGACGGTCACTCAACCACTTCCCTGGGCAGCCCATTCAGCCTAACAACCTTTTTCAGTAAAGTTCTTCCTAATATCCAACCTAAACCTCCCCTGGTGTAACTTTAGCCCATTCCCTCTCATCCTGTCACCAGGCACGTGAGAGAATAGACCAGTCCTCACCTTGCTACAGCCTCCTTTAAGGTACCTGTAAAGAGCAATAAGGTCGCCCATGAGCCTCCTTTTCTCCAGGCTGAACAAGCCCAGCTCCCTCAGCCGCTCCTCATAGGACTTGTTCTCCACACCCCTCACCAGCTTTGTCGCCCTTCTCTGGACCCTCTCAAGCACCTCCATGTCCTTCTTGTAGCGAGGGGCCCAAAACTGAACACAGTTCTCGAGGTGCGGCCTCACCAGAGATGAGTACAGGGGGACGATCACCTCCCTAGCCCTGCTGGCCACACTGTTTCTGATACAAGCCAGGATGTTGTTGGCCTTCTTGGCCACCTGAGCACATTGCTGGCTCATATTCAGCTGACTATCATCCAATATTCCCAGGTCCTTCTCTGCCAGGCAGCTTTCCAACCACTCATCTCCCAGCCTTCTTGGGGTTGTTGTACCCCACGTGCAGAACCTGGCACTTAGCCTTGTTGACCTTCATACAGTTGGCCTCAGCCCATTGGTTTGAGCTCCAGATGAGCTTTGGCCTTTCTAATTTTGTCCCTGCACAGCCTCACAACATCTTTACAGTCCTTCTGAGTGGCCTGCCCTCTTTTCCAAAGATTATAAACCCACTTTTTTCTCCTAGGCTCAAGCCACAACTCTCTGTTCAGCCAGGCCGGTCTTCTTCCACGCCAGCTCGTCTCTGGGCACATGGGAACAGACTGCTCTTGAGCCATTAAGATTTCCTTCTTGAAGAGTGCCCAGCCTTCCTGGAGTCCTCTGCCCTTCAGAGCCATTTATTATTATTATCATTATTATTACTATTGTCTTCAAAAGTCAGCTTTGTTGAAATTAGGGATGAAAAACTTCTAGGAAAAACAAAACAAAACAAAAACCTATATAGAGAGATACTTGTTTTAAATTTTGTACTTTTAAAATGAATTTTATATATTAGTAAATAATTCTTTGATTCAGATTTCACATAAGTCATTAACTCCTGTCAAGAAAAAGAGCTGCAACAGTCAAATTCATTTTAACCTTCTGCATAAGATTTATTGGAGAAAAGTGTCATGTACTTCAGCGACTTAAAGGCATAAAGCCTGATTTGTCGAGACTTAATTTTATGAAGAGAGAACGGGCCTGTTCCCTGAACAGCTCTAAGATTTTTTTTTAATGTACACCATGTTGTGAAGAATATAAATGAATACATTAGAAATTATTTCAATGAAATATTAATAGTTTCTTATGATGTAAAATTTTGAAACTACTGACATATAAAAACATACATTAAAAAAAAAAAAAAAAAAACAACTTGAAAATATTGTGCTGGTTTTACCTTGCTAGGCAGCTGAACTGTACCACAACTGCTCAAGAAGAAAAGGAAACAACTCACAGGTTGTGATAAAGATAATTTAATGAAAGGAAAAAAAAAATAAGGAAAAATTATCATTAATTAAATAATTTAACTAAAGGGAAAGAAGGGAAAGAGGAAAAGGGAAATAAAATTATTAATAATAATAATAATAATAATAATAATAATAATAATAATAATAATAATAATAATAATAATAATAATAATAAAAAGACAAGCAAAGCCTGAATGTTCTTTGGAGTGCAGAGAAAAGAAATTACTCTGTACTTCCCACAAACAAGCTCGACCACATCCTTGAAGCAAGACCTCAACACATGTCCGTTTTTCAGGAGGACAGATATTTTCACAAGTCCCCACCCCTCCCCTCTTCTTCCTTTTTCCACCTTTTATAGCTCAGTGTGACATCATATGGTATGGAATATCCCTTTAGTAGGTTTAGGTGCCCTGGTGATGCTCCTTCTTCACCTTTTGCCCACCCCCAGCCTGCTGGCTCTGGGGGGGTTAGAGGGAGTCCTGATGCTGTGTTAGAATTGCTCAGCAGTAGACACAACACTGTTTGCTGGGTAAAACATCTGTCTGAATGGCCAGACCCAAAAGGTGAATGGAGTTAAATCCAGTTGGCAGCTGGTCACAAGTGGTGGTCCCCATGGCTCAGTATTAGGGCTAGTTTTGTTTAACCTGTTTATTGATGATATTCATGAAGGGAAGGAGTGCACCATCAGTAAGTTCACAGACAACACCAGGTTGGACAGGAGTGTTGATTTGCTTCAAGGGTAGGAAGACTTTAATGATTGATGGGACAAGTCCAATGGTATGGCATTCAACAAGGCCAAATGCTGGGTGCTACACTTGGGTCAGAATAACCCAGTGCAGCACATGGACTTGGCAAAGAATGGCTTGAAAGTTGTCATGCAGAAAAGGACCTAGGGGTGCTGGTCAACATCCTGTTGAACATGAGCCAGCAGTGTGCCCTGGTGGCCGAGAAGGCCAATGCCATTCTGGCCAGCATCAGAAATAGTGTGGCCAGCAGGACTAGGGAAGTGATTTTCCTTCTGGCAAGGCTACAGATAGAGTACTGTGTTCAGTTTTGGGCCCCTCGCTACAAAATATTGTGTTGCTTGAGTGTGTCCAGGGATCAATAAAACTGGTGAAGGAACTAGAGAATAAGAGGAGCATCTGAGGGAGCTGCTGTTGTTTAGCCTAGAGAAGAGGAGGCTGATGGGAGCCTCATTGCTCTTTACAACTACCTGAAAGGAGGTTGCAGCAAGGAGGCTGTTGGTCTCTATCCTCAGGTGACAAGTGATAGAATGCAAGGCAATGGCCTCCCTCAGGTTGTGCCAGGGGAGGTTTAAATTGGATATCAGGAATAATTTCTTCATGGAAAGGGTGGTTAGACATTGGAACAGGCTGCCCATGGAGGTGACGGAGTACATCGCTGGAGATATTGGATCACCATTTTAAGTCTTTCTGTGTTTTAAATATAGAGATTTTTATTCATCCATATTTCATTTCTCCATCTCCATTCCCTCTAATTCATCTATTCTTACATATTCCAGAAATTCCAAGCAGCCACTGATTTCAGGGATGAAGAGTCCACTTACTCAGGAAAACAGTTCATATTAGGCCTGTGCTTAAGGAAATCAGTGGTGCCTAAGTACAGTAAAGACTTGGTAAAGGACTATTACAGTTAGATACATATCTTTTCTAAATTCTAGACTCTTTGAAAGTCCTGCACATCAGCTATCATAATGTTTATGAAATTTTGATAAAAATTACCAAAAAAAAGTACAATGACCCGATTGAATAGACTGTAATGTAATTAAAGGGTCTTAAAAAGTCAATATATATCTATTAATGACCCACAAATGAATGTACGCTGTATCAATGAATTCACACTTATGAGCTTATAGCAAAGAAATTAAACTGTCCTTACAACTTAGCTAAGTTGTATAGTTACTAATAAAACAAAAATACACTTCCAAGCTCTAGAAAAAATTAAAATGCTTCTGATATAATTGCATATGAAGTTTGCCACTAGCTGAAAAAATAAATTATTGGTCAAGGTTTGCTTTTTTAGTGCACAGTAATTGTATATACAAGCCTTATAATAAATCTGTTTTAAACAGAGGAAGATAGAAAAATAAATAAATAAACAGTACATGTACTTTGAGTTTAAATATTAAACAAATTCTTGAAATGTAATGGGTGGATTTTCATATAATGTAACTTTTTAATGCATTTACCAAAGCAAGAGTGAATCTTTGCAATCACTGTGAATCCTATATTTGTAACAATAGTAACATTACGAAATGGAATTTAAATCAGATTAAACTGAAATTAAAAAGGGGACAAGTAATAAACTCAGTCATCTGTAAGATATAATTCTGACTGCTCACAGAAGAGCCTTGTAAGAAAGTCTCAATTTTTATCTTGAAGAAAATCAAAAGGTAAAGTTATTTACCTTTTCTTTAAAGAATCACTTGTGCATAATAACGTTTTTGCAATTGTTACCTTTTTTTTTTTTTTTTTTTTTTTTTAATCCACATTTTTAATGTTCTGATAGAACAAATTGATCAACAGGTCTTGGTCTTTGGCAAACCTCCAAAAAATCATTGCTTCAAAAATTGCTTAATTTCAAAAATTATTTTTATATCCAAAGTCACTGAATTCAGATATTATTAAATCTTAAAAATATATCCTACAATATATAGGTTTTCTATTCCTTTAGATACTTACATTTATATACTTTCCACGATAACAATATATTTATATCACATGATATATATTATATCATATCAAAATCTTTGTGGTGAAAACACTGCATTTCCACATTTTTTTATCAAGATATCCTCATTACACAAAGCCAAAATGTACTCACTACTGTATATCTAAACGTTACAAACCTCCAAACACACACATCAAAGTTTACTGCCCACCATAATAACAATAATAATAATTAGTAATAATAATAAATTGCTCTTCTGCTTCAAAGACAGCTCATTCCTAGTCATGTATCTGTTGTACTGACCAAAAATGTTCTTATCATGCTCCTACTTGAACCAGTTCCTTTCCATGTCCACTTGCAACCGAAAAAAATTTTTTGATTTTATAAAAACATGAGCTGAATTGCCTCAAATTGCTCTTGGTAAAAATGCACCAATGTGCTGCAGAATTCACAGTTTGTTATCATTGTGGATATATCTCCAACTGTTTAATAATACTGGCTTTGGCACTGGCCACTGTCACAAATTGCAGACTTGGGTTCCATGCCAGGCTAAATATAACTCCAAAGTGTCTCGTACACCACAAGCATCAGCCAGCGAGGGGCTTGGAAATGCCTTTATGCGTCAAATATATGATCCTTTGTGGTGTAACTGCTAGCATTAATTTGGTTTTGTTTCTTATGTATGGTAAATTATACGCAGCAGTAGTAGCAATTTATGTCAAATCTCTTAAGTATACTCTAGAGTGATAAACACCTTGACCGATATTTTTTCTTTCTGAGTCAAACATCTTAATGAAATGTAGCCTTGGAAGTAGAGATCAAAATATATAACACATATAGCATATAATTCACAATGTCAAGTCTAATGAATCAAAGATTTGTGGTATATTTCAAAGGAAAATGGTCATCTTTTTTCGACAGGAAAATACTTATCTGTCTCTTAGATCTAGACATAATGATAATTGTATTTATAATCTGAAAGTGCTTAATTCCCTTCTTGTGAATTTAATCCGTAAGTCTGTTATTTAAGCAGCTCTCTTATGGTCCTTTTTAAATAAACAAAAAGGGAAAGAAAACCTCTACATTATCTTTGTTCAAAAATCTGTCTTGTCAGAAAGGAAAGCCACTTCACCTCATATAACATGAGATGTTAGATTACAGTTGCTGAAATTAAAAATGACTTTTTGAAGAGCTGGATCAACCCAAACAAAATACAAAAAAGGCTTGAAAAAAAATCCGTACAACACCCTGTACCTTTCTCTCATGTCAAATAATTTATTTCTAGCACGTAAAGAATCACTTACAGATGAAACGATTACCTGTATATAATGGTACGTGTTTTTTTTTCCCCTCTCCTTTTCTTCTCACAGAGTTCTTTACAACCATCATCTTCAGCTTTTACCCTTTTTTCCTTCAGATCACCTTTTAACCCATCCATCTACTCCACTGCTTGGCAGACGACCCTTTGCTGCACATCATTATAGTTCTTCCCCTAGGCTCCTTACTGCAGCTGCTGACCCCAGGCCATCTACTCCTCCTGACCCAAACTCTTTCATCAATGATACCCCATGCTTTACCTCCTGCTCTCATTCCCCAAGTGCTGATTCAAACATGCTTCCAGAATTGCTCCTACTTTTTACATATCCTACTGTTTACTTATCCTCTGGCACAGTCTATGATTTATTTATTTTTTTAACTTCATTATACCATCTGAAGTGTGTTACAGCATAACCAAAAATCCAAGTAATTATATTCATGTTTGTTTTATTTTTAAATATATTTAGTTTCAGGTAATGAAAATGACCTACAAACAAGTACAAAATACTTACTTTTTTTTGTGAATCATATACAAGAAAGGACCTTTTTCAAAACAATTTCAACTGCTTGATTTATTTCTAAGTTAATTCCAGGAACTTGAAATTTACAGAAACAGTCATATTAACTTTCCTTCATTTCTCAGTCTGTTCCAATATTCTTAGGCTTTTTATCAAAGAGAATATTTAAAGATCTCTGTGCCTCATGTGGTTTCTTTCTCTTAAATATTGTCAGAATCAAGAAGAAGTATCTGATGGGAACAGAAACACTGTATATTATTCAGGTCTTATAACAAGAACTGTAACAAGAACTTATATTCAAAAACCTTTCCGTCATTTCACTTATTTTATAAATAATAATACTGAGAACAGAAAAGCACTCTATGTCTGAAATGAGAACGGAATTGGATTGAAAAGGAAATTATTTTTAATGTAAACCAACGGTGAAAACCAGATTATCTAATTTTAGCTATATAAGAGTGAGACTGGTGGTCAAAACTACTCATTAGATAAATAATGACTAGTCTAAGCCATGCTCTATGGTCAATGGGGTCAATACCGTTTTTAGTTCCATTCCATCCATCAGTTCCAAAGTAGGTAAAATTAATCATGCTTTGCAGATTTCCTAACTACAGAAGCCTGGATGACTTGTCTAGCCAAAATCTGTAGTGTGATGTGAGATGAAGTGAAATTATCACATCGCAGGCTATAAAGCAATTCATTCATATAGGGCAACTTCATGATAGCTCTCCTATGAGTTTGTTCACCTTGTTAGTCTTTGAAGTTCACACTTACAAAAATTAGAAATGTCTGCCAGTGTTATTTATGGGAAGCCTACAGTTTCAATTTAGTCGTTTTTTTTTGTTGTTTGTTTTTTTTTTTTTTTTTAAAAAAAAAGACATTTTAGAAAGCTATGAGTCTATGGTCATTAATTTCAGCATTTTTGAATTACCATGTGGATTTGTTTGTTTGAATAAATACAGTTGCTAATTACAATTTACATCAAGCTTACCAACAGAGATATTGCAACTTTTCAAGTGTCACTGCAGATAGAATTGAAGGTCTTCAGATGCTTATAAAAAACACTTTTGAAGGAATACATATTTAGTTGCCAGCTATCCGTAGGGATATTATGTTATGCCTGACTAGTTGAATAAGACATATTTATACTGTTTCAGTTAATGTCAGACTGATAGTTCAACCTGATACATGTGTCAGCATACCATTTATTTCACTTATTAAGATTTTCTTTTCTTAATGTCTTGTAAGACAGAAGATACTGTCATTTGGTGTTGTTTCCCAAATTTCACATGAATTCCAAAAATATATTGGATTTAGCTGAGGTTACTTAGTCGAAGATGTAGTTCAAAATTAAAAATTGATTAATTCTTCTAACAGATACATCAACATAGCTGTTTGCTAACACTAAATTATGGAATATAGCTTGAGTATAGCATTTTATGGAAAGGCTAGAGTGAAATGCATCATTTCTAATTTCTCTTATTATATAGGTTGGAGCACCTATACACTTTCTGTGTATACTTTCTGTGTACACCTAAGTACTCTCTGGGATTACTCCCCATTGCAACCATAAACAGGGCTGAAAATACTTCCAGGTTCTTGTCTGGCTACCAAGAAACATACAAACGTACAAATATCTTTTAAAACTTTTGTTTAGAAACCTTAATAAAATGAATGTTGAATCACCATTGAAAAACAAACAAACAACAACAAAAAAAAAAAAACAAAAACAAAAAACAAAACTAATCCTATTTCAGTTAATATGAAATATTAACTATTAATATGAAATATTAACTGAAATATTAACTATACTACTCCATTGATGAAGAAATGTAGTTCTCACAGATGATATTTTAATGCCATTTGAAACAAGAGACACAGTTTAATACTGTACATGATGACAGGAAGAACAAAACGGTAGTCAGGCACACATGTACTAGCAGTTGGGCTGTTCTGGTGTTTCTGTTCAGGAGAACAAGATAAACAAATAACTGTAAAGATATAAGAATTCTACAACAGTGAAACAAGGAAAAAAAAAAAAAAAAGGAAAAACTGACCTTAAAAGACCTCTAAAAGTATAACAGCCATGTCATGTTTATTTCTCTTTACTTTTCTTTTTCCCCTGCCTGGAGCACTAATTCTTATTTATCCTGATAGACATTATTAAGCTGACAGTACTGCTGGAAGTCCTCTGTTCTTTCTGAATCCTTCTTCTTTTCTTCATCTTTTTTTTTTTTTTTTTCTACTCCATCAAACCATTTGAGTATATACATAGAAGATTAATAATAACATATATAAATCAACGTGAGTACCTGTTGTGCTGGACCACAGACAAGAGTGTATGTTCATTTGCTGAAATAAAACAGAAATAGTTGTGCCTTGCCAAAATAGTTGTCTTGCTTCCACAGAAGAGGACTCTTCCATAACCTCTTTTGTGAAGAAAGACATGCAGTCTTTGGAGAAGAATTTATTACAAAATTTATTACAATCTTGAGATAATCTGAACTGGTTCATATATAAATATATATATATATATATATATTTTAATTTAAATTTAACAATCTATCTGGTATTAGGTATCAAAATAGTGATGTATTGCAGCAGAGTTTTAATTGTTGCAATTCCTCTTCTACATAGAATCAACCAGCTAGATATTTAACTACTAGAAACCAAGCTGCTCATTCTAAATTACTTACACTTTGACTATTAAGAATGCAGAACCTGTTTTTTTGTT
This sequence comes from Anas acuta, assembly GCF_963932015.1. Lineage (NCBI taxonomy): Eukaryota > Metazoa > Chordata > Aves > Anseriformes > Anatidae > Anas > Anas acuta. The sequence goes on from NC_088979.1 coordinate 100,637,899, forward strand.
TGTTAAAAGAAAAAAAAAAAAACCCTGGTTGAGCAGATATGACTCCTCACATATGACTCCTTCTCCAATCTGTGGTATAAAAAAAATATAGCCAATGGATGATGTAAGAAACTCCAGACTGTAAACATGGTTACATCATGGTTAGTGAGTGGTTAGAAATTGAGCTTAACCTTGTGGGTCATGGAAAAGCAGCTTTAGAGGTTAGAATGAGAACAGAAAAAGCATATACAACATAGAAATAGAAGCCAGTAAAAAAAGTTTTTTTAAAAAAACTATAGGTATAAGATAATAACAAGAAATCATACAAAAATCAATCCAAGTCTCTCTCAGATCATCAGCATCATCCTTTTGGCAAAATACTCAGAAACTTGTGCTCATTGTAACCTCAAATCCCAAACCCTTTACATTTCTTGTAGAAAACTAGCTGTGTCAATCTTAGGACAAAGAAAATCTGAAGGGTGAACATATCACCCAAGATGAGATACATTAGAATTATAACAAAGTTATCATAAATAAATTATAACAAAGTGTTATAAGAATTCTAAATGTGTAATGGAGATTTTATATAACTACATGATTTGAGCTTTGAGTGTACAATGTTAACATTCTTTTAATACCATCCTAGACTAGCAAAAGTAACTTTTTTTTTTTTTTCTGTTTTGATTAGACTGTTAGAATATCACACTAAAAATCAATTCCTGACAACATATAGGGTGCATTATCTTTTAGCCTACTTTACCGAAAGGGTTGTTAGACACTGGAACAGGCTGCCCAGGGAAGTGGTGGAGTCACCATCCCTGGAAGTCTTTAAAAGATGTAGAAGATGTAGATCTTAGGGATATGGTTTAGTGGGGACTGTTAGCATTAGGTCAGAGGTTGGACTCGATGATCTTGAGGTCTCTTCCAACCTAGAAATTCTGTGATTCTGTGATTTTCAGTGTAATATTTATCGTACCAATATTTTCCACTTTTTTTTGCATAACTTTTCCTGAAGACTTTCTGAAGACTTTCCACCAATATCAACTGTAAGATGATATTGATTTATATAACATTAACAGCTATAATACAATTTTAGAAAGCAAGGAACCATTGTGTGTTAAATATAAAACATAAATAATGGCTCAGGACCTTGCCCTCATCTGCTTCCCCTTAGGTACATCTTTTCTGCAAAATATGGCTGCATTGATGTTGTCACATCCACAATATATGTAATTAGCATTTTGAGCAAGTTTTGTTTAATCTATCCACTACGTTCCTAATGCTGTATTCTGTTCCAGAACTTTCCCTCTTGTGCCACGTACCAGTGGGAATGTTATTAACATTGATTCTTCATAGAGCAACACAGCCTGAATGCACAAAATAATTCATTTCTCTGATGTCTGGGGTTTAAGACTGTTCCTTATAAAATTGTTATCCTGGGAATAGAGGATTCTTTTACTGTGTATGGATGTGTATTCACATATTTATATACATTTCATAACTGCAAAATAAAAAAAAATAAAAAATACAAATATTCTGGTATGCATTAAATAGTGGAACTGTCATACTGCATCAACAAACTTAATATTGACTTATTTAGTTGATTTATTGACTTATTCCTACAGCAGTTATTTTTTGTAATAAGGTCCAGTTCTTTTCTGACCCTTTTGCATTACATTTCAAAAATATCCTGATGTGGTGAAACAAACCAGCAGAAGCCACTGTTGGGATGAAATCCAACTGAACATGTGCAATAATTACTAATACTAGACATACATATAATTTTCATATAATCCTTACACAATTTTACTGAAATCTCTGCTTGTGTCAGAATTGTACAATTTATGATTGTTTAGTTTTCACATTTCTTAGGAGACTAGATTATAATGTTAACTATTTTTTTTTGATTTATCACAGAAAAATAAACAGTTTATAACAATTTCTAAAACAACAGAAGAGTATTTGGAAGAATTACTATTTAGATATATTTGCATAAAATAAGTACTAACAATTATTTTGCACTCTGTTACAGGAACCCTAGTTACATTATGTTTTTGCAGGTTATTTAAAAATGAATGAATATAAAAAATATACAATATTAACTTTTAAAGTATATCAGTTGACATTCTGAAGTATATTAAAGCATTACATTACACCCCACTGTTATGCTTTACTTTAATGACTAGCTAAAAGAGCAGATAATGTTACAAAACATGTTCACGTAACAATTACTATCAGCAACTTCGTAGCACAGAAATATAATTTGTCTTACCCAGTAGATATAATTGCAATTCATTACCATAATTCATGAGCAGTAAAAAATGATTTAATGCTTTTACTTTTCCCCATTTCCAGTGATTTTTTTAAGTCTCACTTGTATTTTTGGGCCATTAAGAACAGTGCAAACTAAAGTAAACATCAATATATTAGGAATTAAATTAGGTTAAAAGTTAAATTAAAAGCCTAATACACTACAATTCAAATAGCAGCCCAGTTTTAATTTGAGTTCACAAGGCACACTATGGAGGAATTTTGGATGTGTGTCATTTAGCAAAATGTCATTTAGAAAACAAACAAACAAACAAACAAACGAGTATTTATAGTTGGCACCTGTCTTCAATGAAACTGTGATTTCCTTTAAAAAGGCCTGTTTCTCCATAAAATCACCTTGACAAGAGTTGAGTTGAGTTAGAGTAAAGGTTTGTAAAACTGTAGAAGTTTTAAAAAGGTCTGTAAGACTTGAGCAATCTGAAGGCAGAGTTTTAATCATCTTAGTTTAGTGAAGGAAATTAATTAGCTATCAAATTTCAGTGTTTATATTTTAGTTTAATTCCATTACAGCATGGAATTAAAAAGAAACAAACTAAACTCTATCATCTCTCTTACATATATGAAATCTGTTTTCTTGTATTTTTGTGGTAATGTAAAAAAGCAGCAAACAATAATCAGCTTCCTTTATCCTACCATCAGGTGCAATGATTTCAAGAATGACAATATATGCACTTAATTCAGGAGTCAATCAAGTCAGTGCACCCACTGCAACCCAGACAGTAGTAATATGGCAGTGTACCTCAAGAATACACTTGAAATGACAAGCTTATCTGTAATTTTTTTTTATCTTATGAGAATTGGTTCAGTTCCTTTTCACAGTAGCAATACTTTTAAATTGAGATGCATATCATTTGTTTTACTATTTTGCCTTGCAGTGACATATGCCTTTGGATATTTCAAAAGAAAAGTAGGCTGAAGGTTCATGCAACTTTCTGTTGCTAGACAGTTTATAAAAGATTTTTTTAATCTTCTTCAACCATTGTAGTGAAACACTTATTGCCCACACATGTAATCTTTTTCAAGGCCAATTGAAATGCAAACTAGTCAGTAAGGGCTCATCATTCATATTACATGTTGGTGTTTTCAGAGGTTGTATAGTTTGCAGTATAATCCAAGAACCAAGGCTTCATCTATCACCTGTTTAATTATCTGTAACAAACGTTCAGGCAGAATAAGGAAAAGAGTAAAGGGAGGGAGTATATTATCAGCATAAACTGCCATCAGGCTGTTTTTCTGCTACATGTATCTTTATCCAGTACAATGCTATCAGTTTCTGTCCACGGGTCCGCTTAAGGAAGAGACAGGGAAAAAAAGAGATCCTAAAATGTTAGAAATATTATTTTGCTAATATACACGCTCATGCAGTTTTTATATTTGATACCTTCTAACAAGTATAGAGATTAGGAACATTCTTTTTTACTTGGAGTATTTCTTTTCTGTTAAGAATATGTACAAGGATGATGACTAATAATAGCAAATGCAAGTACATAGTTGATATAAAAAAAAGTTGTCAGCGGTTACTAAAGTAATTGCTCTGGTATATTCAAGCTGATAAAAAATAATATAGGATCATAATAGGTACCAATTGTCCATACTTAAAATGTTGACAGTTTACTAGAATCAATACTTCGCAATACTTGTGTGCTTTAGTTTTCCCAAGGGGACTAACAGAAATTTCTCTAGCACTCAGAGACACATAACAAACTCCAGAGAATTTTCAAATAGTTTTCATCATAGCTGTACCTCTGAAAAACTATGTGCAGACATAATACCCTTGAAATAATCCATACCACCTTGCATTTCTCTGTTGTTTTTTTTATAAGAATGTCATGTGTTTGGTAGCATAGGAGGTCATTTAAAAATATATCCAAAAGCAGAAAATCGTTTTGGAAAGATTCCGTCTAAAAGAACCTTAAATATAAATAAACTTTTGTATAATTAGCATTATACATGTATGTAAATGAAATACAAAATACTACCAGACCACAATGGTGGAACTGAGAACTGATATATATCAGAGTCTTGATGAACCACCAGGACCTTCACCTTTGAACTTCAACCTCCACATTTTCTGAGAGAAACACTAGTCCGTAAGATAGCAATTACAGGTAATGCCACAGTACTTAAACTGAAGCCAAAGGTTTGCTGCGATGTCGATATCCTCAAATCATATCGTGGAAATTTAGATATTAATTCCCATTACTTTAGAATTACAGAATCATAGAATATTCTGAGCTGGAATGGATCCACAAGAATCACTGAGTCCAACTCCTGACTCCACACAGGACCAGCCAAAAATCAAGCTGTATTTCTGAGAGTGTTGTCCAAACGATTCTGGAAATCCAGCAGGCTTTGTGCCTGTGGTGGTTTTACTTGGGTGGGCAGCCAAGCTCCACCGAAACTGCTCTCTCACTCCCCCTCCTCAAAGGGAAACGGGGAGAAAATATGATGCAAAGAGATAAGGACAGGGAAATCGCTCAACAATTATCATGACGGGCAAAACAGAATCAGAGTAGGGAGATAGTAAAATTTACTGTCTATTACTAACAAGCTAGAGAAGTGAGAAACAAAGGAAAGAAAAAAAAAAAAACCTTCCCCCCAAACCATCTTCTTCCACCTCCTACTCCCTGAATGGTACAGGGGAATGATGAATGGGGGCTGTGGTCAGTCCCTGACACTTCATCTCTGCTGTACCTTCTCAGCCATTCTCTGCCCCTGCTCCACGTGGGGTCCCTCCCACGGGATGCTGTCCTTCCCAAACTGATCCTGTGGGGGCTTCCCACAGGCAGAAGCTCTTCAAGAACTGCTCCAACATGGGTCCATACCATCCGTCAGGAGCAAATTGCTCCAACGTGGGTCCCCCACAGGCAGCAGCTCCTGCCAGGTCCACATGTTCCTCCGTGGTTCCCTCTCCATGGGGTACGGTCCAGTCTGGAATCTGACCTGGTCAGGGTTCTCCACAGGATGCAGCCTCGTTCAGGGCAGATCTACCTGCAAGGTGAGACCACACCAATGTAGGGCAAAGCAGGACAATCACAGCTAGCAATGCTATGCTTGATTCAGCCTAGATATGGTTGGCTCTTCCAGCTGCCAGGGACAATGCTGACTCATATTCAACTTCCTATTGACCAGAAACCCCAGGTCCCTTTCCGCAAGGCTATTGTCCAGTCTCATGAAAATGGGTTATTTTAAAATCAACAAGGTATCCAGCCTTTCAATTACTGTTGGAAATGTGATATAAACCTGACAAGAAGTCTATTTAGAAAGACTGTCTATCCATTGATAGGCAGTGATTGATTGATTTCTAGATACCCTAGTACATCATTTTCTATTGCTGGGTGAAAACTAAGGACTGAGGACCAAGTCTTTTTTCCATAATTTGTTTTAATTGCCCAAGAAAACAAACAAACAGACAAAAAACAAAGAAATGAAAACAAACAAACAAAGAACTTAAAATATTCCTAGAAGGAAAGGAATCAAGTAAACATTTGCCCTTCCCTTCCCTGGCTCCTCTTTGGAACTGTAGATGTAAAATTTCATTCTTTCACCCTTTGGAGAACACAAATTTCCCAGGTACTTGCTCTTGATGCTTTCTAGTTTGGTCTTGCATATCAAAACATTTGCAAGTTAGCATTTTCAGAATCTTCATTGTCCTCCTTATACCCAGAGAGTCATTATTTCTTCTTCACTGGTACTAACAGAGAAGAACTCTGCTGAGAAAGGAGGATAGGACATGAAGAGGATTTTTAATATGAAACAAAACTTATCAAAATTAAACAGTAGTTTGGAATACTCATATTTTTAATTTAATTTTGCAGAACATTTCTCTTTGCTACATTCGTTCTGGGGATATTTCTGGAAAACACTAGTTCTACATAGCTGATACATTCTAAAATTTAATAATCTACACAACTTCCCAGATGTTCAGTACAGCTGTTGCTCTGAATGCTTGGAGCAAGGCGCCTCCAGGGTCTAAGGTCTAAATTTCACCATGTTTCTTGTAGATTACAGTATGGAGTCCCCCTGTAATCACCCTACATATCTACAGTTACCACGGAGACCCCAGGACCTTCCCTTGCCTATCTCATGTTGCAATGTGGCTTCGTTATGGCTAATCAAATATTACAAAATCTTATGTGTAGCATCTCTTTTCAATTTTTCTGATCTATAGCATCTTAATTTTCTAAGCCCTAATCAGGGTTTAGACAGGACCTATGAACCTCAAATTTCCCCTCATTTTCTACAGAAATGCTGGATTATCAAATTACACTGGATCTGAAGTATTATATCACTCTAGAATAAACATTTTCACAACACCTGAAGAAATACTTCAAAACTGTAGTTCTGTAAACAGACAGAAAATATTATTGATGATATACTGAATGAAATACATCCAAGAAATTCCACTGAAATATGTTTAATTGCTTTTGTCATTGGCTTCTAACAGGTAGTTTAGGTGGGTTGGCCTTAGCCAGCTGCCAATCACCCACCTAACTAGCTGTTCTCTCATTCCTCAGCAGGACAGGGGCAGAAATATGAAATTCAAGGTAGAGGTAAAGACAGGGAAATTACCATGACCTATTACTATCACTGGCAAAACAGACTCAGCTTGGGGAATAACTATTTATGGGCAGTTAAAAGAGATTTGAATGATGAGAAACGAAGAGAAAACCTAAAACACCTTCCCCCCAGTGCTATGCCTTTTCCCAGGCTCACTTTCACTCATACCATCCCCAACTCCTCTGCCTCCTCTGAGAGATGTAGGGGCATGGACAATAGGGGTTGTGGTCAGTCCATAACAGCACCTCCCTCTTCACACTTTCTCCCTTGCTCCCACATGAGTCCTTCCCATGGACTGCAGCTGCATTCACGGTACATACATCTGCTCCAGTGTGGGGTTCTTCATGGCTGCAACATGAATACCTGCTCCAACATGGTCTCTGCACAAGCTGCAGGGAAATCTTGACAGCCAGGACAACTCTTGCTGCTCCCTCTCCTCTCTTTGCCATCTGTGCAGGGCCGTTCCTCACACCTCTCCCCTCACTGCCCCCTGCTGTGCGGTGTTTGCTCTCCCTTCCTCTGGCTTTCCTGAGGCGCTGCCATCTTGGGTGAGGGGCCCGGCTGTGTCCTGCAGTGGGGCCCTTGGGGTCGGCATGGGGCAGCCCTGTCATCGCTTCACTCAGCGGCCACACAGTAGTCCCACTGTCAGCACCTGGGCAGCTGCACCTGGTACATTAGTGTCCACAGAATGATATAGTAATAAGTTGTTGATGTTCATCAGTGCTCATCAAAACATTTTACACAATGCATGTGTCTGAACAGAAATCTAGTGGTAATCTTGTCTTGCTTGCTATGTTAAGCTAATGCAGTTGTATTTTTCTAATATTTACCATTAAAATATCACAGTTTACACAAGATGCCTTGTTTCCAGTTCTCTTATGCTTAGTTACACAAGCATACGGACATTAAGACTGCAATATTTCAACATGACTAGCTTAGAACAAGGTGATTCTCCAAGTATCGGTCATTATTCAGTATTAAAACTGCAAGCAAAACATATATACTAACAAGTAAACAATAACATACCTTTTCATTGATTCAGAGTAATGTTTATCATCACAAGAGAATATGCATGTGTATGTTTGCATTTTAATATTTAGAAAATGTTTAGAAAAATGTATGACAATGTACACTACTATAAAATAATAAATAATTATGTTCCACTCCGTCTTTGGGTAGAAAATATACACCAACAGGTGTTCAGAATAGATAACCATTAAAGACTATTTTCTTCCTTTACATTTTCCACTTATATTTGTACATAACTTTTCAAGTCTGCAGCATTAATTCTAGAAAGCGTTAACACACACTTGTCCTGCACAAGTTACCATTCCTTTATATTTACTTGCTTTTTCTGCTCCCTGAAAACACAAACAACGGTGGATTAGTTCTGTCATTTAGTCCCACTTCTTGTGAACATAATTTCAAAGTCTCATACTCCCACTAGCCACTGCCCTATTTGTGGGCAAAACCAGCAATGTGACAGGGGCAGCTAATGTAACGTAGGCCATAATCCAGAGGGAGGAATCCTACCTGTGAAAATTTATCCTCCTGGTTTTGTTCATACAGCATTTCTGAAACATCCTGGCAGTTACAGAGAGTTTTCATTGAATTACTCAATTGAACAATGATTTTATTCAGTAAAATATGGTCAGCTTTTCTTAACAGTGAAAAGAGAAGAATAAGGAATTGTAAACCCAGCTGGCTCAACATGAAAGAATGCATTCAACACTTAGAGCAATATTTGGTTTGCAGTGATTCATGGGATCACATTGTCTTTCACAATATCTCAACAATTTCATATATAAATTAAATGTCTTCCTCTGAGCATATGAATAGGGCGCTAAAAATGCAAGTACCTATAACAGTCAGTGACATAGTAAGTGCATAGGTTATTAAAGCAGTCTTTTGTAACCATATTCTTACTCCATTCTCTCTCTTTTTATTTTCTTTTACCAATATGCAAGCTTCTACTTGCTGAGCTACTGCTCAGCTTCTACCTGCAAATCACTCCCTCCAACTGCTGCCTGCTAGTCTGATTTTGAACATCAAAATTGCAGCATTTTTCTATCATAATCACTTCTTTGTTTCCGAATTAGTTGTGTTCTCTTGATATGCCTTGCCTGTTGTGTTCTCTTGATAATGCCTTGCTTCAGTTATATCTTGGGGAAAACAAAACAAAACAAAACAAAACAACAACAAAGGTAGTACACCTCTGATATTCCAGAGTAGGTAACACTGAGATTTACTCAAGAAAGTATTTTCAGCCACCTTAGGTATTAGTGATTTCCATGAGTGAAAAATGTGAAATCTGAATACAGGAAAACCCACAATCCTTCCAAACTTCAGACCTAACCCCCTTACGTCTTCTGCTGATACAGTTTAGCAACGGTTATTTTCACTAAAATTAACAGACATCACCTCTGTTTTTTTAGTTATCTACAAACCAGATTGTATATTATTGGAGGAAAAATATTTCGTTTTTTCATTATTTTTTTAAACCCTTGTTATTATATGCCTCTAAATGTGGTTTAGAGTACCTATGTATCATCACAACAAAATTAATAAACTCCTTTCTATACTTTCTGAACAAGAAATATCCTTTCTCACCAGCCTGCAATTTTCTGCTGTCAATCTTAAAACTAGGACAAATGCAAGCCATTTAATAATTTCATTACCTTGTTGAAACACCAACAGGTGTGTCTTGGCTGTTTGATATGATCATCTGTTTAGCAAAAGCATGGCATACAGTTAACCTCAACTTAGAAATTTGTAGATCTTAGAAGGCATAATGTACTAAATATGAATTTATTTCCTTTTACATTGTTTATCAAGGCACCTTTAAAATCTTCAAACAGCTTTAGTCTCCTAAATTCTCACTAATATTCATAAGCCTAACACTTCATTCACATTCAGCATTGCTCACAGTTAAATACCCTCTTCTTCTGCCAGAGTGGCATAAATTTGGATTGGGTCCTTTACATCAGGTGGATAATTAGCCATGAATTTTTGTTTTTGGTAAGTGGTTGCCATGTGCTACATGGATGCCACTGATTGTGTCAGTCATTTATTGAGAGTCTTTTTAAGTGGTATAGGGGAATAAAAAATAATAATAAAAAATAAATTTAAAAAGGCTTTGAATTTTATATTCCCATTATATTTCAAACAGTAAGAACATGCTAGCTTTGTAATATGTGACTGGAAGCAGGATGAGATTTCTATGAAACTGCCTGCTTTTGTGTTCAGTACTGTACAATCTACCCTTGGTATTAGTATTGGATGATTTCTAAGCAGGATGCTGGATGGTCTGTATGCGTATCCTCATCTGATAGAGCCAGTGTTATGTTATTTGCATCAACTGCACTCCTCATGTGCTTTTTTAAGCAGCTTATTGTGGCAGGAACAGAAACCGTTAAGTCCACAGTGGCAAAGATGTTGGATAACATCTCTGTAAGAAATCAGAAAGATTTAAATCTTATAGGCCCAATTTCAACTAAATATAGCTCCTAGCTTTCAACTGGAGCAGATAATGAATAGCTGTTGAGATAGAACTGGAAATAGAGTTGGAATAGCTGTTGAAGGTAAGTTTATGCTGTTTGAAATTTCTTTGTTCCCATGGCAGGACTTTCAGTATTAATTATGGAACAGATACAAAAGTGAGATCTCTGTTTTCCCAAACCAGTTGTTAGTAATTGATTTAATGGTTAATAAATCCCAGTGATTTATTTATTTTTTTTAAATATTATTTTATTAGTAGAATCTATCTTTTAGCAAAAAAATAAAAACAACAACAGTTATTTTGATTTGATCTGTATTTTATTTACTTATTTATTTTCTAATTAAAACATAGCATTTGTCCTCATTTGGAATTCATTCTTTTTCTGTCATGGAATATGGAACTGCCTGTCCTGAAAGCACTATTTTAAAATCATCTTTGAAGTTTGTTTGAATACATAATGATTTTAAAATGTTAGCAACAGGGTTTTCTGTGAAAAGGTGATAAGGTCATCTACCAATTCATTTTCACCAGCTATGCTCTCAATATTAAGCAGGCATATGTTCATGCATTTTATCATCATCTTCATTGACCTATGTGAATTTACAAATTAGTGATTGGTAAAATGAAAGCAGCTGCTTCTGTAAGGCCTTTATGTAATGCTACATACACTTAAGGCTACAAGTGGTGCTATTCTAGAAGCAAAAATCTATTTCATATCGAGGTACTAAATTTAAATGTAATATACTATATGAGAAAGGAAGAAAATATTCTGTAGTTTTTACTTTAGTGTTAACAGTAAACTTACAGGCTAGAGCCACAAATTCAAGAGGTTTTCAAAATCCTTACCATTCAGTATCACCAATCTAAACTGAATGCTGACGATTTTTATGAATTATATACTTACAGAATATTTTCATTAGGAAATGCACTTAAAAGCAAGTTCATGGCTTCAAAACTTTAAAACTCAAGATGAGGAAAGTTTCTTTAATTTATACTCCTTAATTTATACTCTTCTTTGAGGCAGGAACAAAGAAAAGTGAATGGCAAGAATTGTTGGTGCCAAAAATACAAGATTTTAACACAGCCCGCATGCAAGTACTTCTTACTTTTCAACCTTCTTCTTCTTACTTCTTACTTTTTCAACCTTCTCACTTTTAGCTTCCCTCAGCTACAATCAAGAGGATCTATAGACGCTACTGAGAGTAGAATGGGATAGTCACCTGGTATTCTAAAAATTCAGGTTAAGTTAGGATAGGTTTTCTCCTTTAAGCATACCTCACAGATATCCATTTATATTTTCTTAATATTGTTTCTATGACTATTTTTCTCCATTTTCTTTCTTCAACTGCATTAGAACTGAATTCTTTTGATTAGAGATCCCTAAATTGTCAAAGTTATATATATATATATTTCCATGAATATTTATCATTTTAGAAATCCTCTTGCTTACTAGATTCACTAGATTCACTTGATTCCCCTTGTGTCTCTGATCAGTGCAGTTAAAATGATAACCTTCCAATTTGGAAATTCACTTCTCTATATTGTATCCTTCACTTTTTTTTTTTTTTTTTTGTTAGTTTTATTTCTTTAAGTGGTCTAGAAAGCAGCATTAGAAACACCGTCGATCCAACCAAATAAAAAAGATTGTTTAAGCATGACTTCTAAGCAAACATCTATATATCTGTGGGCATGTTAGACTCCTGTTTTTAAATCCCACCTGGATCACTGATGTTGTTGTATAGAAGGGCCTGGGAAGTGCAACATTAGTGGTCTCTTTCTTGTGGCTTCTGGGACATTAAATTTCTCCTCTACATTACCAAACATTGCAATACATTTGTTATTTATCATTGTTCAAAAAGAAAGGATTGTTTTGCTGTTAGATGCACTTCATTTATTCCATACAGGAAAGCATCTCTCAGAGGGACTTTAACAGAAAAAAAAATTGCATATATATATATGCAACAGAGGATTTATTTTTTTAGTAAGCCAGACAAAAACATTGTAGACTAAAAACTACATAACCTGAAAATTAGGCTGATGATTTTTAAACACTGAGCACCCTTTTCTATTATTCTTTCCTACCCTCAAAAACTCACTGCAAACCATTAGCTGTGCAGTTCGAGAGGATGTTGAAGTAAATGTAGTATGAATAATATTTTATATTATTGAAGTCTATCTGGTATGCAGGGCAAAGATAATACAACAGAATATCAGTTTGTTTGTTAGTGTGACACATATGCCAGTAGTTTTCAAATTTTATTAATAGAATGTAATTGGTGGAAATAAAAAATAATAATAAAAACTGAAGACCTCACAAGCCAAGTGAATAATAACAAAATGACTGAGTCAGATGTCTGCTTTCTGTTCTGCAGTGAAAGCAATTATAAACATAGTTTCCATACACTGATTCTTTACCTTTAAATGAATAGTGACAGGCATATACCTATCTTTAAAAAAGATGTATCTTATTTAGTGAACACCTGTCTTCTTCTGACATGAAGTACATTTAAAGATTTTCTTCAACTATTCTGTTTCTATACACTACACTGTTGAAGTCAAGTAAATTAAAAATCATTTTCACCTTACAAGGACGAGAAGGACCCCTATTCATGGAAAGCAAACAAACAAACAAAATTGTTCTCTTTTCAAGTAAGCATGGAAACTAAACTGTAAAAATATGTAGGCAAATAAAGAATTATCAGACCGTATTACTAAATATGGTCTAAAATATTTAACTGTCAGAGGTAATAATTTATAAAGTAGAACTGTAGACATTTTCCTGATAGATCTGAGGGGCATGTTAATGGAACACAATGAAGACAGATAGCTCCATTCTAATACCATTGAGCAGACAGCCGCCTCATGAAATGCATCTTTGCCAGTGCCCATCAATCTCTCCATGATGGCTGCTTAGATTAGACACAGAAAAAGTACTCTGGTGAATTTTTAAAAGGCTATTTCTGTCTTTTGTGAAGTTGTTTAACTTTGTTTTCACTTTATGGGTTTGGTTGGGCTCTAATACCCACAGGAGCCTGCAGACCTACCTTTATATAATCATTGTTACTAGAGAAATAAATTGCATCTTTACTGGCTTACCCAGCTGGGCTTGTCCTGCTTCATACTGTGCACTATTTGATTATTTTTGAATAAGTTGTGTCAATGTAAAGAAATGCACATTAACAATCTGATAAATTTGAAATACTAATATGCAAATTTACACTTTGCACACCACAACAGAATTGTTGAACACTTGGGGAATCTAATATATTTGTGTTCATGAGCAAACACAAAACCACTTTGTACATGCAGGTGTTACAGACTTTCTTAAAGGAGAAAGAAATGGTGCTGGAAGAGTCTATAGCATGATTGTTTTATTTGTATGCTGAAAGCAAAAACTATAAAAATATTGCTGTCATTCTCTGTTCATTATAATGTTCAGTCACAACACAATACAAAACATGGTTGCCTGTATTTTCTTCCAGTGATTTGTTTCCAGTCTCACTGAACCTACAGTTGTACAAAGAGAAACAATATCAAAGTTCACAAAGTACCCTTAGGTTTGTAAATAAAAGCAAACACCATTTATTATTAAAGACATCATCATCAAGATACAATATGTCGGAGAAGTGTTGAAGTTACAAACAGTGCTTTAAGTGCTTTAAATGCTGTCAAAGTAAATTAAATTTAAGGTGGCCTTGTTGCTCTCATTACTATGAAGGGTCTATCATTTGTAAAAGTTTAAAACTCAGTGTCTTTACTTTAAAAAAAAAAAAAAAAAAAAGCTTTTTGCTTTTTTATTACTTTCCTTTTCAATTATTTCTCCTCTTTTTATAGCAGTGAAAATTCCTTGAGTTGCTTGTGAAGAGCTAAGACATCTCATCTTACTTGTAGTGTACAACAGGAAACTGGGAAATTATGTCTCTATGTGGTATAAACTGCCATTAAGCATGATGGGTTTGAGTCAAAAAAAAAAAAAAAAAAGTTGTTACAAATCATTCATAGAAGAGGAGTGGCTTAGACTCTGAGTTTAATTCATGTTCCTTGCAATAAAATTTTGCAATTGCAATAAATTGCAAATAAATTTGCAATAAAATTTTGCCAAAATGATAATCTTTAAATATGTAGATCTTTCAAGTATGTCACTTCCTACTTCAGGCATCTCTGTGCAAAGTGTGGGTTTCTCTGAATATGCCTGTTTGTGTTCTGAGCAAGGAAATGTATTGTCAAACTTGTGTGCTATTGCTATGCTAAATTACTTTTTCATCAACTGTGAAAAATACTGTTCAGTAACAGAAAATGTGTTGTGAACATTACAGCTCAATTTTTGTGCTGATTAATAAAGGAATTTCCACTGAATAATATCCCAGAATAGTATGTGAGCATGACTTTATCCTAATTAGGTCATCAAATAACCTATATCTACACAAGCAGTTTACATGCTCAAACTCCAAAAAAATTATATAAAATAGTTTGTTTTTGTATGGTGAAGCTCTGGAATTTTCTTAAATCAGATCTGCATCCTGGCTTGGACTCTCCAAGAATGCTAGAGCCAATGATCAGGGTCTAAATTTTGGTTGTTGACTTTTTAATTTACACAGTGATTTTAAGTTCTAGCAGAAACCTCCCTTTTGACTCTAAAAAGCACTGTCAATTAGTCTGTACAATTTTTTTAGAGTGAGGATATGAAACTGCATTTCAGAAACCTTTGATGTTCAGTTGTGATGACCTACAACAAAGCTGCATACACTATCTGATATCTTTTTGTTCTAAAAGACCACCAGAAAGACCTATCAGCAATTGGTTATGAAAATAGGAAGATGGAATATTGCCTGGCATCTGGATGGAATTAACAAATAAGGTGATGCTTGATTCTAAGGTGATGCCAAGTTCAGAGTTTGAATTTGAAAAGTAACATATAATAATCTTAGATTTAGTGGCTGTTTTTAAACAGTCTTAAAACACACTTTCATTCAGCCTCTGCAACTTCTCATTTTTCCAAAAAGATTTTTATACCATCTGTATTTTTGTCCTAAGCACATTAAAGAGTTCTTCCTATGTATGTTTCAAATATCATCTGAGTTATTGTAATCGACCTATTTTCTGCTTTAATTTGTGAGTTGCAGCATATGACTTCCTCATCCTCCTCCATTTTGCTGTAGCTTAAGTCTAACTGATAGTGGCTGTCATTTCAGTCTGAGAGCCATTTCCTTAGAGAAATGTAGAGAGATGACATCTGTGGTGGTGTGGTTGTCAGAAGAAGAAATAAAACAAAAATGATGAGTGATCATGAGGAAAACAAAACAAAACAAAAAAAAAGATAACATTTATACATTTATAACATTTATTTTGCCAGCTAAAAAGAGGTAAAGAGGTCTCCTTAAGGGAAATCAGAGAAAGGGAGAAGGAAAAGAAGGTGCCGCTGTAGGAATCTAAAAACATCTCCGACATTTTGATTACATCATGGGCATCAACAGAAACACTTCATGTGGAGACAGAAATCTAGTTAGCTCTCCTGCATGGTAGCATGTCACATTTATCCAAAATGTCTCACTTACCATAAAACTAAACTGAGCTCCTATCATACTTTACTTGAATATTTTAACAACAGTTTTAACAAAAGTTAGAATTAGTAACAATTTAAAGGTAACTTTAGGTTCTGTCAGCATTATGCTGACAGAATCCTTTCTTATCCTATTTATTGAAAAAGTACTGTGGGTTAAGATGTTACATCCCCAATAAGGGCCCAATTAGCTTAAACATGTTTTCACATTTGACATTAAGCAAGTGAGCAGAACCTTCAATCAAATGGATGTTGGGATGTTTTATGTAGGGAAGGATAACTCACATACAGATACAGAAACAGAAGGAAAATTAATGAAGATGGTAGATTTGCATGATTTATACTACAGAGTATAAATATTAGGGCATTTCATTGCTCTTCATAGAACCAGTCCTTCATGTACTATACCAATTATACTTGCTGTGAGCTTCTGAGTTTTCAGCATGTTTTCTGAATATCCATCTCAAAGTCTTAATCACTGTTGTAAGATTTTTAAGGGTTAGTACATATGCTTTGACAGGAATATTTAAGTCCTTCAAGTACTTACTGAACAATTTTTTAATCTGAGATTTATATTTCTGAATATTTTTGGGAAACTGCTTACAAGATTTTTTACATGATAGAGTCAAGCAAACCTCAAAACGTTACCTACTTCATAGAAAATCAATCCAAAGTCATAGAAATTACTGCAGAAAAGTTCAATGATCTTCTGGCACTCCTTAATTCTCTTTGTATTTATGTGTGCCTGTATAAATAGTAAACCTATATTTCTGGTAACTGAGAATTAATATGCTTATTTGCCAAATGAATGACACTTTCCCCTTTTTGAGGGAAAATATAATCTATAAAAAGATTTTTGTAGTCCATCTTGCTTTTGTCAGTAATACATACTGGTGGGTGATATGGGAATGTTCAATACAAGCTAAGAGAGAGGTCTTTGGTTGTTCATCACATTGTGTTTTGAAAATAAAAAATAGCTGAGTTTTAACATTTTTTCATTTTTTTTTCTTTTTACTTTCTTCCTTTTCTCTTTACTTTCTTTTTTCTTTATTTTTGTTTAAAACTGAAGATGCTTTCCCCACTGAAATAAAATATGATTTGCCCTGAAGAACAAGATGTCATACAACCATAGAATAGAATGGCCTGTGTTGAAAAGCATCTTAAAGATCATCTAGTTTCAACCCCCCTGCTCTGGGCAGGGTTGCCAACCACTAGAGCAGGCTGCCCAGAGATACATCCAGCCTGGCCTTGAATGCCTTCAGTGATGGAAATCAGCACTCAACCTGTACAACAGAGCACTTTTCTCTTGCTAGTATTACAAGCTTTTTGCAGATAATTTTTCAATGCATATGTTTGTGTAAAATTTCTGTGGCAGGTGCATCCCACAATTCTAATCTCTTCTTTACACAAAATGAGGGTATTATTGACATGTAGTGTTGAGTAGAGAGAAAATATCTGTAGGAACATATGTAAACTGATACGGAAGCAGCACTAAATTAACCATAGCTTTTCTACTCAGCTAAATTGCTAGTATCATGTACTTTGAAGCTCTGCTAGCCAGGCCTCTGGGAATATGCTTCAGATAAGCAGTATGTCTTCAAAAGACTTTTGTGTGTTTTGCTTTTTTATTATTTTTTATTATTTATTTTTTTTTCTCCTTAAATTTCAAAGGTGGTTTAGCTGAATGAACATATGATACTGTGAAGAATTGATACAATGTCTCTTAATTGTCTTTTTTAAGAAGTTTATCTGGCTTTCTGTAATTCAGTATTCATTCAGTAAATGCATTTCACACAAAACTAAGTTTTATATATAGTATCTAAAATGCTCTGTTGAGTTTCCACACACAGATAGTGCCAATATTGTCTTTTGCTGACTTAATCTGCTACTTTTGCTGAGTACAGACTTTGAGAATATTATGTTTGTTCCTGAAGTGATGGGTTGACCCTGCATGCAGATTGACTGAAATCTTTAGCACTCACTGCTCAGTGTCTGAATGTCTTTCTTATTTTTTACTGAAAGGAATTTTGTTTAATAAGCAGACAAATGTTTAATCTCCAGAGGATACACCTTAGTTTACTATTATTATTATTATTATTCTTTGTTATTAGTTCACTATTATTATTATTATAGTTTTTTTAATTATATAAATCATTCTTCTTCATGGTATTTATGCTATTTATGGTATTTTTTTAATTAAATATTAAAATATTTGGAATGCCTCTTATGATGTGTATCTTTATATATCATTCCATGGCTATAGTATTAGAAACTAATATATTCTATTTTAATGTGCGAAAACTGAGTACTTTCACACTTTTATTAACTAATAAAACTACCGCTTTATGTTTTGTTGAGTGCTTTATTCTCAAGATATGTTAATTATATATATTTAATCTCTCTCTGATATTTAGCATATAAAATTAACTTTAGGGTTCTTATTCACTCGAGTGTTACTTTGTACAGCATAACTAGCTCAGTGCTATGGATAATTTCTCATACTAAAACAATCACCTTTTTTTCTTCCTATCCTCCTTTTTTCCCTAACAGTGAAACAAAACAAAGCAAACAAAACAAGCACAAAAACAAAAACAACAACCAACCTCTGTTTAGTAATCATTGTTACACTATAAATCATACATCGCTTACTTGTAAAACAAAAACGTATACCAACCCTGCACAAAATACCGTGAAGTATAAATAAAAATATGTTTTCTGTTGTATGTGAGTCCAATGTTTGGAAACCTACAACACTTTAGCAAAATATAATAGTAATCACTTGATACAAATTTGCAAAACCATGTAATACTCCTCATTTAAAGTCTAACCAACGGTGTTAAAGGAGACTGAAAGTTTTACTAACTCACAAGGGCTGTTATACATAACCTTTTTTTTTTTTTTTTTTTTTTTTAAGTTTTGCATGGTCATTTTAACTTAAATGAGTGTCCAAGTGTCTCCATTGATTCTGTTCAACCTTCTGAACTATAAGAATTCGAGAGCAAACTTGTCAAGTGAAGAAGAATCACTGCAAAACCAGCAGGGCAAGGACCAAAGGAGGGTACTTTTCTGAAGAAATAGCATTCATATTTTTGAAGAACTCTTCCTCTATAGCATAGAAAAGACTCCAAGAAAGAAATCTGCAACCCACAATGGACATTTTTTGCTGTACCTTGCTGTGTTTTTCATGCTGTGCACTGCTTTAAATTGTTTTCATGGGCACTGTCTTTTTTAAAGAGAAAAATTATTTTCCTAGTCCTTTTTCTTCTGCTTTCTAGCTCCTGTAATTGAGAGTTTTATTTTTCTGTTGCTGAAAAATTATGAATTTAATAACTTTATATGTATACGTACCATATATATGTGTATGTCTGCATACACATTCTGAATTTTCATTGCAATTTTTTTTTTTTTTTAGTTCTGTTTACTAATAGATGCAATGACTTAATTATCCGTTGTTGACATTAAAGTTTTCAGGAGTTATACATTGCCTTTTAACTACAACTGATGAAGTTAAAGAACAAGCAAAACTGTGCTTCTTCTCAGTGTGGAAACCATGCTGGATGGGTGGTGTTCAGATTTTGTAAAAAAAAATAAAATAATAATAACTCCACAGCATATCAGAAAATTAATGTTAGACTCAAGACTCTAATGCTTAGAAAAAAGTAAAGTATTCTTGGCAGTGCTATGTTAATTGTTCAACTTGAAGATCTTAGAAGTTTTTTTCAGATCTAAATGATTCTATGATTCCATGAACCATCTCATAATAAAAGTGAGATTAAGTGGGTTTAACACCTGCATGGTGTATTCCAGCAACATATTGAAAGCAGATGATCTAAAAATATATTTTTAAAGCAGTTGATGAAATATCTAATGCTTTTTTATGTATATTTAATATATTGCAATTTTAAGTGACAAGAAATCTAGTAGTTTTATGCACGAAACAGAAAGATTTTAGTGAGATTTTTGTAAAGACCGTGGCAGAAAACTACAGATAGCTGATGCTCCAGGTAAAATTCTGTAAAACAAGCCTTCCCCCAACGAAAATTTTTAAATGGAACCAAAAAATCTTAGAATAATAAAATCATTCAGGTTTGAGAAGACCTCTAAGATCATCTAGTACAACCCTTAACAGTACTGACAAGTGTATACCCATCCAAACCAGGAGCAACCAGTTTCTCTATAAGAATGCTGTGGGAAATGATGTTAAAAGCCTTACCAAAGTCTAGGTAGACCACTTCTACAGACAGTCCTTCATCCACTAAGCACTTCAACTTGTCACAGAAGGAGACCAGCTTCATCAAGGCCTTTCATAAATGCATGTTGATTGGGCCTGATAAGTTCTGTAAGTGCTGTGTGATGGCACTCAAGACAATCAGCTCCATGAGTTTCTCCGACACTGAGGCCAGACTAACAGGCCTGTAGTTTCCCAGATCCTCCTTCCTGTGCTTCTTGTCAATGGATGTCACATTTGCTGGCTACCAGTCAGGTGGAACCTCCCCTTATAGCCATGATGGAAGAAGGGAGGCTTGGCAAGCATTTCTGCCAGCTCCTTCAGTACACTCCAGTGGATCCCATTTGGCCCCATAGACTTGTATACATATAATTAGAGTAGTGGGTTCCTTGTGGATTATGAGGGCTTCATTCTGCTCCTTGTGCCTATCTACCAGTTCAGGGGACTGTGTATCCAGAAAATAACTAGTCTTGCTGCTAAAGACACACAACCTCACCACTTAGAAACAAGGAATTTATTTTCTAAACAGTTTGGTGGTTTTACTCAGGTGGGCAGCTGAACTCCTTCACAACTGCGCTCTCATTCCTCCTCAAAGGGAAGAGGGGAGAAAATATGATGAAATGAGCTCAAGGGCTGAGATAAGGAAAGGGAGATCACTCAACAATTGTCATCATGGATAAAACAGACTCAGCATAGGGAGATAGTAAGATTCCTTGCCTATTACTAACAAGCTAGAGAAGTGAGAAACAAAGAAAACAAACTAAAAACACCTTCCCCCTATCCACCTTCTTCCACCTCCTCTCCCTGAGTGGCACAGTGGAACAGGGAATGGGGCTGCAGTCACTCTACAACACTTTGTCTCATCCGCTCCTTCATGGTCACTCTCTTACCTTGTCCCAAGAGAGATCCCTCCCACAGGATGCTGTCCTTCCCAAACTGATCCTGTGGGGGCTTCCCACAGGCAGCAGCTCTTCAAGAACTGCTTCAACATGTGTCTGTACCATGGGGTCCATCTGTCAGGAGCAAATTGCTCCAGCATGAGTCCCCCGCAGGTGGCAGCTCCCCCCTTATTCCCTGCTCCTGTGGGTGCTCCTCTCCACAGGCTGCAGTGCGGAGATCTGCTCCATGTGGGACCCATGGGCTATAGGGTGACAGCCTGCTCTCCCAGGGGCCCACAGACCACAGGGGAACTTCTGTTCCAGTGCCCGGAGAACCTCCTCTTCCTCCTTCTTCAAAGACCTTGGTGTCTGCAAGGCTGTTTCTCACTCCTCACTCTCCCAAAAGCTCTTGTGCAGCTTTTTTTTTTTTTTTTTCCCTTTCTTAAATCTGCTCTCACAGAGGTGCAGACAACATCACTTATTGGCTTCACTCTGCCTGGTGGTGGGTCCCTTTTGGAGCTGGCTGAAACATGGGACAGCTTCTGGATTCTTCTTACAGAGCCACCCCTGCGGCCCGTGTTACTAAAAACTTGTCATGTAAAGGCATTACAACAAGGGAGTTAAATAAGGCCAAACATCAAAATTGTCAACATGAACTTGAGAAGGAAAATATGGTGACACTGACAAAGTTATGCTGACAATATTGACTGCATAATTGAAACTATAGTAATATCTACTTCATGGCACCCGTGACTCCTACTATCACATATCTGAAGTTGTTTCCTCTTCCTTCAATTCCATCTTATGATCTCCTTGCTGCCTACCCCAAGTTCTGTTGCAAAATACTCTAACTCTCTTCCATACTCCTTCATGTATCTGTATGCAAAGTGAGCATGTGTTTAGATGATCTGAAAATGAAGATGTACAGGTTTCCATCCCACTTTAAAACCTATGTAACATTGATCTCAGTTTAGGGTTTATTTCCCTCTAAAGAGAGTGGATAAAAATAAGTCTGGTCACTGGGTCACTGTTTGAAAAACATTAAAGTACAACATTAAAGAATATCAGACTTGCTTTCTACTTGATATTTTCTCCTTATGTGTAGTTCCAAAATATCTTTTAGGCATTTCTTTTGCAAATACTCCTGATTTTATCAATCATGAAAACATGGGAACCATCACTTATTTAAAAAAAAAAAATTGGCAAGTTCCATGGTGTTTTATAATTCATGCAAATATTTTCATATTTTTGAACACACATCTTTTTTAGGTGAGGTAACACTGACTAGCAAAATTTTTTTTTTTTTTCTGAGAAGTAATTCTTTTAATAATGTAGCTTGCAGCTAAGACATAACTACTAAGAAACAAACTGAGCTCACTTCCTATTTATGAAAAGAGGGCCCTGAAACCAGACTCACAAGATCAAGGCCTGACTTGGGTACCAGTGAAGGTAGATTTTAATGTAAAGTAAAAACAAAATTAAGACTAATTTAGAGAAGTTAAAATATGTGTAAAATTCAGATACATGTTTTGGGTAAATTAAAACATTAGATTTCACTATAATTTTTGCTTGTTTGCTTGTTTTGCCACATGAAAGAATACTAATACTTTTGGTTATTAATGAACATATTGTATTGTTTTTAGGAAGGACAGAGTTAATTTTCTTCATAGTAGCTCATATAGTGGTATCTTCTTGATTTTTGACCAAAAAAGTGTTGATGACACACCTATATTTTAGTTGTTACTAAACAGTGCTTACTTAGTTGTTACTTAAACAGTGCTCAGAGTTTTTTCTGCTTCTCAAACAGCTCTGCTAGTGAGGAGTCTGGTGTTGCACGAGAAGTTGGGAAGGGACACAGCCAGGACAACTGAACCAAACAGACCAAACAGATATCCCACACCACATGGTGTTGTGCTAAGCAGTAAAATCCAGTGGAAAGAAGGCGGAAGGGGGGCATGTTCATAGTTATGGCATTTTTCTTCTGAAGTAAACATTACACATACTGAGGACCTGCTTTCCTTGATATGCCTGAACATCTGCCTGCTTGTGAGAAGTAGTAAATGAATTTCTTGTTCTTCTTTGCTTGCATGTGCATCTTAAACTGTCTTTATCTAAACCCAACGAGTTTTGTCACTTTTACTTTCAGATTTTCTTTCCCATCTCACTGAGGTGTAGTGAGTGAGTGGCTGCCTACCAGAGTTAACACACAACAGCATTATTCCTGAAAATATCATGTTCACATGAAGAAATATAATTTGCTATTCATAAATTCCTATAAGCTGTTTTCTACTAGTCTCTTAAATGTCAGTAATTCACTCAAGAATAAGACTGTAATAATCAGGTTATTCAGGTGATCAGACAGGTTCCAGAAATAGCATCCTAAGCAGCCTGAGAAAAATGGTATTTAAAAGATGTTCCCAGGTTTGTTCCTGTATCAGGATAATGTCTGAAAAAGAAATACCTTTGAAAACATCTAGCACAGGTTCACTAAATCCTTTCCTTAGACAAATATATATATATATTTATATAATCATAGAGCACATTGAAATTAATAATAAAATCTCTGCAATAATTCATGTTTTCCTAGTATCTAGACCTTAATGACCTGCAGCAATTCATGAGTTACCTTCCCACACTTATTTACATAATCAAGTACTGCAGTATAGAAAGCAAGGCATAAAGAACGTCTCTGACAGTCAGGCAAGGTGCTTGGAAAGTTTGAAAAAATTAGATCAAATCTCAAATGAGGTAGCTTTTATATCAGAGGTAGCTTTTATAACAGAAATTTAAGTAGAGACTGAAAAGCACAGGTAGCTATTCAATGTGGATAATAATGTTTTTAGAGTATTAATCTGTTACAGATACTTTTAGGGTTTAATTGAATGAAAATGGGTGTGTGGAGAACCTTATTCCTATCAATTATTGGTTCATCACACATATGTAAAGTTACTCATGCACAAAAGTGTTTGCATAACATTGTAATTTTTGCTTTCTAAAATGAATGTTATTCTGAAATAATTATTTCAGGAAAACACATTCTTTTGGTGCTATGATTAAAACATCTTTTAAGAAGAATGTGTCTCCTAGAAAAACAAGAATACAAGGGCTCCCCAAGGGAAAAAGCAGTTTTTCATTTTCATTTTAGATTAGAATATATACCCATAAGATTCACAACATATTATCATTCTTAAGTTATTTTTTTTTCAAAATACAAGACATTTTACAATAAATTCCTGATTAGCAAAGTAAATTTCCTCACTTAAATTAAATTAATCAATTTACCTTTTGTAAGCTCATTAGGCTTCTGTTCTACATTACTCATGATTAACATTTTTGTATTTTTTGTTTTAATTGCATACATAACATTTTGAAATCGTAGCTACAGTATTAATTAATTAACACAAATTTTTAGATGTGTAAATGAATTTGATCTATGATAGGTTCCTGTCATATTAACATTTGTTTTTAAGCATGGCTGATTTTTGTAGTATTTTCCATCTACACCTTTGTCTACACCTTTGAATTTCATGTTTCTAGAGGAAACTCCATATAGCAGACCCTGGAATGAGAATAGAAAAAGGTGGAGCAGAAAATTTTTAGTCAAGAGAGCAGTTTGTAATATGAAAATATAAATTGTATAATGACTACAATAAGTTCCAACTTTTTGAAGTTTTACATTATGAACAATTCTTAAGTAACAATTCTTTTACAGAAAAAAAAAAAAAAAAGTTAAAACAATATGAGCAAGGAAGAAAGGAAAGAAAAAGACAGAGAAAGAGAAAAGGCAAGAAGGATAGATTTTTTTTTCTTTGTCTAATGAAAGGGTAAAATATAGCCAGACAGTGAAGGACGGCATTAAGTGTAAGATTATAGACATAAGGCACAGTCTGACATTTTACAGCTGTAAAAATACTGGCTTTGTTTCTCAGCTAATAAGCTATTGCTATTATGTCCTTTGTTATGTCTGTGGGGAGCAACAACTACATATAAGAATTGTAATACAAGTATGTTATGATTTTTCAAATTATTAGGCTCTCCTATCATTACTGGATTGAACTAGAATAGTAGTGTACAAACAGAACTCAAACTTTCCAGGGGGTTGCTTTAAACTATTTCTACCAATTTAGGTCTAAGGCATTAAGACTTAAATAAAATAAGATTTTCCTGATAATTTTGTTTTCTATGTGGTTTCTATTCATCAATTTTAACATATTTTACTGCTTACAGGGTAAACAAAAAATGAAAAGCAGGCGATAGGGAAAAAAAAATAAAAATTAAATAATTAAAAAATTGCCTTATTCTGTATTTGATCAAAACCAGTATATAGATGAAAAATGAAAATGCATATAAACAAGAGAAAAATGAAAATCATGGTCCACTAAAAGATGAAGAACCACTTAATACTCTCAAATTCCTTGTAGGAAATCAATTCTAATTATATGTAATATGTTTGTCCCTGATATTATTATGATATTCTGGTATTCATGACATGAGTCCCACTTCGTCCTGTTAGATTATATTCAGTGTGGACTGCAACCTTGCTTGAACAATTCAAAGGTGCCTTAATGAAGCACCTGGATTTTTGTACCATCATAAGTGTGTTTTGATGGAGGATTGGGAGGAAAGATTTGCATATTTTGGTTTTCCATCACCAGAAATGGGATTATCATTGAAGTGAGAGACAAGATAGGTACTACATGCTAGTCTGAAGTAAGAAACCTGTCTGTCCTGGAGTTTAAACTTTACCACTTCCAGATTTGCCTTCTTTGTGAAGCAATATGTCTAACCATAAGAGATAAGACTCATCCCATTAACATTTATGTCTATGGGAAAAATAAATAAATAAATAAAATAAATAAATAAATAAATAAGTGTTGACTACAAGAAAAGAGAAAATGACTATGTAACTATTCAAACAAGAAATCTCTGATAGATAATTTCTAATTCCTGTCCCCAGCAATACACAATATTGATGGAAATCAAAATTATATAATACTTTGGGTTGGAAGGTTATCTAATTCCCCTGCTGTGGGCAGGAAGACCCACTAAACCAAGTTGCTCAAAGCTCCATCCAACCTTTAAATCCAATCCATTAAACACTTGCAGGGACGGGGCATCCACCACTTCTCCGGGCAACCTGTTCCAGTGCCTCACTACCCTCATAGTAAAGAATTTCTTCCTGATGATGGAAATGATGGGAAGAAGTAGAAATTTGTTTTGAATAATGAGTCAAAGTGGAGAGAGATTTCACTGAAATTATATCAGCCTCCATTATTAGAAATATGAGCTGGATATGAGCCTTCTCATTAAGTTTCTGGAAGCTGGAAATGCTATGAAGATAGCTTTTTCCTCACAAAATATATTAGTTCTGTTTGTTCTGAAAAAAAAAAAAAATAATTAGCAAGTATTGCATCAGTTTTATGATCTAGATTAATTTAAAAACTGCAATAATTCTGGTCTGAATCTGTTTGTCACTAAAATAAATGACTAGCAACAGTAGATGTATTTATTCACTTATTTAATTTAGGATTATGTATTGTAATTGTTAAGGACAAAAATTGGGATTAAGCAATACTACAAATCATTGTGCTATTTACTTAAAGTTTTTAAAACAGTCATATGGAAAGTAGTGGTAAAGATCATTGTTTGTAAAGTAGCTGGACAAGAATGAACAATTTTGGAAGAGAAAAAAAAGTAAGCAAGCTCAGTGACAGTAAAATCAGTCCTACTTTATAGATATATATTTTTACGTGCATTATCTTTAGCAGCAACTTCAGTTTCACATAAAAAAAATGTTAAAACTGTAATTAGAGAATAGTACATGCATGTCAAATTTTAAGTATTTAGGAATACATAATAATGTAGGTTCCTCACTAACCTTTTAAATTGAAAAATATTATACATTGCAAAAATGCATGGTGACTCTATGCACTTAAGTCAGAATCACTTCTAGAGTCCTACAGTTCTAGCAAAATGACTGGTTAAAAAAGTTAAAGCTATTATAAACCTGTCACCACTCAGATTTCATAGTAAAATATTATTAAAAACACTGTTTCTTTATTTATATCTACATGTATGTGTATAAACTTGATGTTGATACAAACATGAATAATCACATATATTATTAGTACTCAGCTACTTAAAAGCATAATTGCTTGTATACTGAGCAATATATGAGCACCAAAGATATACCAAAGATAAACCTGTAATACTTACACCATAAAAATGTTGTCATATTTAATATGTAATACAATCTTGCACAACATTCTACTGAGTTTTTATTACAGATCTATTTATTACTGCATCAGTTTTTATTACTGATCTTTCTTTCCTTTATTTCCTCTTCTATTTTATAAGTAATGTTTTCATAGCAGAGATTAGTGACAATCTTTTTTTATACACTTCATCAAAGTCTTAGCAGTGACTTGTCTGATTTATAGGTAAGGTCATGTAACTGTTAAGGTTAGTTAAAGGGCATTTGTCTCTTCTTCTTCCATTCACCTGCATGCTTGACACTATTTTCTGCTGTTCATTACACTGTTCACTTGGTTTTGCCGTCAGTCCAAAAAGTATTAAAATATTTCACTGCTAAAGATGTCCTCTCAAGACATCCATTCATTGCTAGATGCAGCTTTTCATAGCCATTGAAAGGAGATAAGCCTCTTCAATGTTTTTGTTTTTTTGTTTTGTTTTGTTTTTCCTCTTATATTCTAGGTGTATGAGAAAGAATAAAAATAGTAAAAAATTTGCTGATCCCTCTTCCTACTTTGAGAGTAAGCCAAACCTTCTACTCCAAATGTTTAGTTGTATTAGGATTTCAAAGGGAATTTCCAGGTAGGCAACATATTTCTTTCTTGCTGTTCATGTTGCAAATGAACATGGTTAAGTTAGGAGCATATGTACTGTGTAGTGTTTAGTGAAGAGAAAAGTCTTGTGTCAAGTTGCAGAAGCAAAGAAAAAATGATTAGTATTCATAATGTCACCCCAGACTGTGGGAAGTATGCTATGCCAACCAAAGTAATTTTAAAATATAATTTTCACACTGGCTTTTATTATTGTCTTAGTGAAATACCACTCTGGGATCCCATCTACAAGAAGTCAAGTTCATACCTATGCCATACCTTCCTGCAGTCTTGTTCTAGTCACAGAAATTAACAGCAGAACCTAGTGCACTTTTTGCCATCCCTTGAGAACATCCAATAGAATACAGCTGCGTTCTGCATGGGCTCACTGGAACAGGAGTCGTTGTATCCTTCTTAATATAGTCCTGCCAAGAGTAATTTGGCTGTAAACAGTGTAGGCCACAAGGGAAGACTGAAATTTATTTATATGCACCAACAGCAGGCAAGAAAGAATAATGAGAACCACAGGATCTCTTAACATAGTTACATAACGTCCAGCAGAGACAGCAAAGCATGAAAACTAATTTCAGGAACAAAAGCTGTAAACCTTAATATGATCCTAAAAATAAAAATTATAAATAAATTAAAAAAAAAAAAAAAACTTGGAAATAAAATAATTCCTCACTTCCATGATTTTAATTGAAGAAATAGTAGAGCAGAGCAATTAGGTTCTCAGATCTTTACCTAGAGTTTACTATTTAAAATGTTTCATTATAGATGGTACAGAAACTGAAAATGAAATTTGTAAAGGCAATCTAAATCACAGAATTACACATCTCACCAGTGAGATGTTTATTCACCTCTCTCACTGGTAGGAGAGGAGAGGAGAGGAGAGGAGAGGAGAGGAGAGGAGAGGAGAGGAGAGGAGAGGAGAGGAGAGGAGAGGAGAGGAGAGGAGAGGAGAGGAGAGGAGAGGAGAGGAGAGGAGAGGAGAGGAGAGGAGAGGAGAGGAGAGGAGAGGAGAGGAGAGGAGAGGAGAGGAGAGGAGAGGAGAGGAGAGGAGAGGAGAGGAGAGGAGAGGAGAGGAGAGGAGAGGAGAGGAGAGGAGAGGAGAGGAGAGGAGAGGAGAGGAGAGAGGGTGATATGTTCTGCCCTTCTCTGCCCTATCTTAACCCTCGTTCATCCATATTTTCAAGTCACCTGGTTATGGTTGGGAAACTACAAGCAAAATAGCCAACTGTCATCCAAGTCTCCTCTAAATTTTCCTTATTGTCATCCAGTAAAATATGATATTCTGTAGGCAGAAACTGATTGATCAGCATTTCTGTGGTATGTATACAGAGTTACAAGGATGAATAATATCAAGGCTCTCCAGCTATAGGCTTAAGAAATTAAAATCAATAATAGTGTCAAGTGTCACTGAATGATTGACTGTAATGAGCATGATTGTCCATTAGATTTCCATCAGACTTCATGGGTAATATTGATACACAGTTTTGGAGTGTTTTTAAATAATAATAATAATAATAGTACGTTTATTTTCATTGTTCTGTTGTTAGCCTACAAAAAATTAAGATTGTCCTACCACTTGAAGAACAAAGTAGTGTTCACTGGAAGCGTCAGTCATCTGAAGTCCTATCATCTACAAAACTGTTCCAACAGTAATCACAGTAATGTTGCATTTTTTTATAACGTCAATTTTATAAATATTACAGCCACCACTTTACCTCAGAACTGTAGAACTCTGCAAAACTGCAAATGAAAATGACATGAAAACTTTCACCTTTTTTATTTATTTATTGGTTTGTTTCCAGTATTATGCTACTGCTGTGTTACAAATAAATACAAAGTAAGGGTGTTAAGTGAGTTGAGTTTTTTATCATAGAATTGCAGAATATCTGAGTTGGAAGGGACCCACAAGGATCATCAAGTCCAACTCCTGGGTCCCCAAAGGACCATCAAAAAAAAAAAAAGTCAGATCCTGCATCCTGCATCTGAGGCTCTGCTCTGTGAACACTTCCCTAGGGAGCCTGTCCCTGTGCCCAACCACCCTCTCGGTAAAGAACCTTCTCCTAACACCCAGTCTCACCCTCCCCTGTCCCAGCTTCCGTGCCATTCCCTTGGGTCCTGTTGCTGTCCCCAGAGAGCAGAGCTCAGCGCCTGCCCCTCCACTCCCCTCATGAGTAAACTGCAGGCCACCATGATGCCTCCCTTCAGTCTCCTCTTCTTTAGGTTGAACAAACTGAGTGATTTCAGCCACTCCTTATATGTCTTCCCCTCTAAACCCTTTGCCGTCTTTGTTGCACTCCTTTGGACACTCTCTAACAGTTTTATATCTTTCTTATACTGTGGTGCCCAGAACTGAACACACTACTCAAGGTGAGGCCTCACCAGTGCAGAGCAGACCACTGGTTATTTGAACAACAAGCATATCTCAGAATTATTTTTATTTTAGGGTAAATTATAGAGATATACTGTACATTTTGAGAAGAGACAATATATGAAATCTTGTATTGTTTTTAAAGTTAAAGCTTTTGTAAGCTTTAGCATGTCAGACTGGAATTGTCATTTTTAAAATAACATTGCATTTTATTTAACACAAGTATTTAAAATAACAAAAGTAAACATTATTATTGGAGCTCATAAACCTTTAAATAAACAGGATACATCTGCTTTAATTTCTTATTCTGCAGTATTGAGTGTAATATGAAAAAAATTGCTTTGATTAATACAGATTGAATGAAAACTAATGTTTACTTCCTTCAAGCCAGAGATCTTTGAGGCTTTGCTATCATCTCAAATACCTGTAATGGCATAATACCAAACAAATATAATTGGGTTATTTATAATTGGGTTATTAAAGACATTGAGCAATTGTGTTTCAAAGGAGCCAAATGGTCAATAGTGCAAATTAGTGACAACATTATCCTTGCTGAAGATATTTGCACATTAGTAACTTAAAAACTCTGCTTTAAAGAGCAAGTAAACCCTACTTTACTAAATTAGAATATGAGAGAAGACATTTTCCTTCTCCACTGGTGCAAGTCAGGACTGCATCATGGTAGATTGTATAGAGCATTATGAGGTAAGTTTCTAAAATCAGATCTGAAAGAAGTAGCGCTAGCCAGTATATTTTTGTCCAGCTGCCAGAAGTTAAATTCACTTCAGAGCATCACAAACAAAACATAGCAAAAATAAATTTAGGGGAATGTTGCATTGTTTCAACATGCTTTAAGAACTGAGAAAGATAGAATATAAAAGTCAAAATGAAACTTACAGTATGTGAACTACACAGAACTTAACTACATAAATATTTAGCAGAATTTATTGCAATGAATACATCTAAGAATCATACAAAGTTCAATCATAGAAATTTTTAAAAGCTTTAGCACATAATTTTAAGTCTTTACATTTGAAGCCATATCCTCATTAGTTTAACATCTCAGTTTGCTGTTTATAAACTGACAAGGTTTCATGGAAATCTTGGATACAAACTTCAAATGTCAAATTCTGTCCTTTTCAACACAGGTAATTAACTCCACTTGATTCATTCATAAAAATAGTAAGCAGGTCAGGATTTTAGATGTTAAATGTATTTGAATTTTGAAAAAGTCAAGGTCTAGTTTGATCTATCTTTTGTATTACTTTCTCTTGCTTTTGCCCTTATTTTTTTTAACTTGCTATTGGTTAAGTAAAACTATTTGAAATAACTCTGCTAACATACAGATCAATACATCTCATTAATATATTAATGTATCTCCATTAGTGATCTGGGTGATGAAGTAGAGTGCACCCTTAGTAAATTCATGGATGATGCAAAACTGGGGGAGTGGCTAACTTACCACAGGGCCATGCAGCCATCCAGATGGACCTTGTCAGGCTGGAGAGGTGGGCTGACAAAAATCTCATGAAGTTCAATAACAAGAAATACATAGTCATGCACCTGGGGAGGAACAACCCCAAGCACAAGTACATGCTGAAGACCACTCAGCTGGAAAGCAGCTCTGCAGAAAAAGACATGGGAGTCTTGGTAGACACCAAGCTTAACATGAGTTGGCAATGTGCCCCTGCTGCTACAAAAGCTAGTTGTATTCTTGTCTGCATTAGGCAAAGTATTGACAAGATAGTTATCTTTCCCCTCTACTCAGCATTGGTAAGTCCATACCTGGAGTACTGTGTCCAGTTCTGGGCCCCCAGCATAAGACATGGAAAGATTCCAGTGGTGGGCCACCAAGACGATCGGTGGACTGGAGCACCTCTCCTATGAGGAGACTCTGAGAGAGCTGGGGCTATTGGGAAGAGGAGGCTATCCAAAGGGAGGGTGCAAAGAGGATGAAGCCAGGCTCTATTTAGTGGTGCCCAATGCCATGACAAAATACAATGGCCACAAACTGAAAAAAAATAAAATAAAAATAAATACAAATACAAATACAAATACAAACAAAAATAGGTTCTGTCTAAACATCAGGAAGCACTTCTTTCCTGTGTGGATGATGGAGCATTATAGCAGGTTGCCTGTAGATGTTGTGGATCTTTGGAGATCTTCAAAAGACATCTGGACATGGTCCTGGGCAAACAGCGTTAGGTGTCCTTGCTTGAATAGAGTGCATTGGACAAGATGACCTCCAGAGGTCCCTTCCAACCTTAATCATTCTGTGATTCTGTCATTCTGTGAATAGAGTGTAGTCCATTTAACCTGGTTTAGAGAAACAGTACTTCTATCAATGTCATGTTTATTGATCATAAAGATTACATAGTTTGCTTGCCATTTTCCATAATACAGATATTTTAGATCAATGTAGAGGTTAAGTTTTAGCTCTATTTATAAATTCCTGTAACACTTTCTGTACATATGCTTACATACTATTTTGCATAATATGCAATTCTATGTTGTGCTTAAAGAACATGTAAATTACTGATCCATATTTTATAAAGTATATAGAGAAGGTTTATTTCTATTTATACAGACTATTTATATACAAGGGCAATACTAAATTTCTACACATATAATTTATAGTTTCATCTTATCCAAATATAATGAAAGATGCATATTTTAAGAAAATAAAAAGAAAACCACACATAATATATTTAAAATATGGACCCCTAGGGAATTCTATGTTCTTATATAAAAAGCACTTGAGAAAATCCTTGAATTTTCTAGTATAGTTTCACCCAATCTCTAATTAAAGACAGATTTTATTAGAGAACTTTTCATTTGTTTGGCTTTTTTTTATATATATATATTATTTTCCTTAAGCTATAATGTGCTACAGAATAAAGCAAAGAGACAAAAAACAAACAAACAAACAAAAAGACAAAAAAAACCAACATGGTACTCTGATTACTCATTGCCACACATCACTACATCTTGTGGAAATCAGTCCTTAAGCATGTGGTTTCATTTCCTGGGCTGGGAGCACCACATATATAGATCCAGATTAGCAATTGTTTCATTGTTATAGGTTTTCCAGGTTTTGCTGGAGTCGTCGAATATATGTTTAAATTAGCCTGAGCATTTTTATACAGGCAAATTCAGTGACATATTTACTCCCCAAACTGAGACATTGGGTGTCAGCTTCTCTTTGTTTTCCATTTCAGTAGTCAATCTAAAGTAATTTTTCTCCATGCAAGGAGAGACTTAGTTTGAAAGGAGATCAATGGAATTTGAGAATCAAGAAACCCTTGTAAACAATTTCCAGCTAAGCAGTTCAGCTATTAATTGGATTAGTAAACTAACTCAGAATTAGTTTACAGCATTCTTATGATCATTTGATCAATATTATAAGACACAGTTTATACCAGTAAGAATAAGAAGACCAATAGGCAGTATTCCTTGGGAGCTTCTGTTTGAAATCTGCACTACAAAAAAAAGAAAACTCTTTTCACCACTGTGGTTACTGATCATTAAAAGTTAATGTCCCAGTGCTGTCTTCAGTAGTGCTCTTCAGAATGATGGCTCTACCTACTTCTCCAAGGATATTTCATGGCAATCTAGTTACCTGTACACTATTCAATTTACCATGGCTTTCTTTCTCTCACAGTTGATAGTGGCTCTTGCACTTATAGCACATAATTAGCAAGAAAACTTAAGCATAAGTACATAAGTACTTTCATTTAAAAAAAAAAAAAAAGTGGAGAATTTTGATATCTTTAATAAAAAGCTTACTTGTTAACTTCTAATAGAATGAAAAAACATGCAGCACATACTGTATGTATGCTGCAGTGTGGAGAAGAATGCTTGCAGTCTTTGCTTTCTGATTTGTAAATTTTAACAACTTGTGGATGTTTTGTTTGCATGTATGTGTTTGTTTTTAATTAATATTTGTCTTGCAATCTCAATTAAACACAAGTCTGAAGACAAGTCCTAGACGAGGTGATGCTTGTGATAATTTTCATGTCCTCTTCAGATTCAATTCAGGTTCTGAAAGGGACTTTGGCCCTTGAAACATCTATTTTTACCATTACAAATGAGAGCTCCTTGGGACCATATTTGTGAAAATCCTTCTTCACAATATAGGTTATTAAGTGTGAAGGTTACATAGGTTAAAAGTACTTTTTTGATGACAATGAAGGTTTTGATCTTGTTTGAAGACTTTTAATTCAATAAATAAAATTTATATCAGTAACTACTTTGTATGAAGAAATACTTTATGCCAGTAACATATGTTAAAATATATTATGCTTTTACTTCATCAGATGTCATAAAGTAACACATACTTGTAGCAATCCTTGTAAGGTGGAAAGTGCTTATTAAGAGCATGTTTTATGACCAGATATTTAACACTGCTGTAGTTAAACTGGAATATGACAAGCAAAAACAGAATTGTAGCCAGCTGCTCTGGATCTTTAAGTTCCCTGGTTTATTATTATTATTTCCCAGCTGTTACTCCTTGTGGCTCCTTCAGAGCTTCCTTTATCTGCTTTCTTCCTAGACAGGTTCTCACTCTGTAGTCTTTACTGACCGTTTATAACTCATCCCTGCTCTCACTGTGCTCTCCAGTGGGCATGCTCTCCATTTAAAAAGAAATATTATTTAAAATACATTTTATTTTTCTTTTTAAACTGTTTGACTACAGAGATACTATTCATCTTGGCAAATAGAGCCACAGAAATATATTAGAATGATTATAGTCCTGTGTAAATGTAAAGAATAAATAAGATTTATATGGCATTCTATTATCTTATTCTGGAAACATACAACCAGATAGATTGTTGAGAACACCTTTGTAATAAATAGCTCAGTCTTCAAAATAGGACTATAATCAAAGTTTACAATTTATTAAAGGAATAGAGGTAAGCAAACAGCGCTGGGTGCACCAGGAGTCTCTGCTCCACCAAGACGCACACCAGTTACATCAAGTAGCTGATTTTTATGCTCCTAGGCTAATACATATTCATTACTACTTCTAAAAAATACCAGGGTTATTATAATTAGTTTCCAGAATCAAACCCTCCTACTGGAGCATGCGTATCAGTCTCCAGTGGTCCCTCTGGGGGTCTCTGGGGGTCTCTCGTGCTGAAGGCTCATAGTCTTCCTCCCTCTTGTCCTTCTCCTTTGTCCAACTTGGCTGTATGTCAGAGACTTGTGCAACATCCCCTGCAAGCTTTGTCTTTTAGTTGTTCTTCAGCTCTCCCCATCTCCTTAATCTCCTGGCCAGATATGAGAAACTTGCATAGTGTCCCATGCAATAGTCATAATAGTTAGCAGTTACTTTGAAACCCCCCAGATATCAGAGACTTCAAGGAAAAACCTGCAAATACATTTCCCTTCAAGCTCTCTATTGACATGAATTGCTAAAACATTCCTTTGCAAGATACAAGAACTATCTACATTAACCGCTCTGTTTTTCTTAGACTTGTGTTTATACAAGGGTATGTAAGACAGAAGGTCACATTCATCATACCATGCAGCCCTAGCATTATTCCATACTGACACAAATCAGATGAACATATCTCACACCTTAAAAGAGTTAAAATCAGTCCTAACCTGTCTCCATTTCAATGACTGTTTTATCACTCCCATTCCATGATAATGCAGTAGCAGTCTACTTATACAGTGCCAAAAAACATGGTCTGGTTTGAAATTTCTAGAATAGATTGTCATTGACTAGGATGAAAAACTATTATTTTCTCACATACATGATTGTCAATAAGAAAATAATTACACAATCAAATAGATGTGCTTTCTAGAATTTACATTTTTGTTGAGGCTTTTTTGAACATTATATGTCACTGTTTAGACTAGGTCCTTTCAACTCCATTATAGATGTTACTTATTGGTGTCGCAAACAAAAATATCACCAAGTCTTAAAGCAATTTGGTTGGTAGTATACTAAGAAAGTTAACCATAAATATTCCCTTATTCTATTACTACCTGATAGAAGTGATATTGGAAGTCCTATATGCAATTTAAAGAAAGCTGAAACTGACCTTTTTTCACTGCATTTAGGTTACGACCTCTCTCAGACTAAACGTGACATTGGAATGATAGCTCTATGAAAGTGAGTTACAGAGTGAGAGAGCAAGAGACAGTGAGAAAAAAGCAACACACATGCGCATAAAATATTCTCCTAGTCTGGGTCACTCAAAGATTTCCTATGTTCCAGTTTTCCCCTTTTTGTAAAACAGAGAAAATTTAAGATTTTTTCCTCTATGTCCATATTTATGTATATTCCGCCCCACTCCCTGATAGCCTCTGGATGTTTCAGGATGCGGAAGATCATAATTGTTACTGACATTCCCGGTCTTTTCTCTTTCACAGAAAGAGACAGATTCCATTGTGTTTGAGTTCAGACATTTGAGACATTCTTCCAAAACACCACTTCAAAAAAGAGATGACCATTTAATGAGTATTTGATTGATTTGATCTATACCATAGAATTGAAGAAAATTCAGATAATTTCTCTAATTTTGATCTGTGTGGTTCTGTTTATCTAAATACAATTTTCTCCAATCACTATAGTTTTATTTTTAAGTGAAAAAATAAAAATAAAAAAAATAATAAATAAAACCACAAATTTAAATCATCATCACCACCACCAAAAAAACATCCCTACTTTATCATCACTGAGACAAGTCAAAATTTTGTCTTAGCCAACCAAATTTTAACATTTTTAACAGAACCGTTCTCTGGTCTGTTTCACGTTTGATTTCATGCATGACCTTCAGTATAGTTTGAAACATCTTGACTTAGATAGAAGGTAAAGCAGAGCAAGCTGCGGATATAAACCAGTTCACAGAATTTCTAGGTTGGAAGAGACCTCAAGATCATCAAGTCCAACCTCTGACCTAACACTAACAAGTCCTCCACTAAACCATATCCCTAAGATCTACATCTAAATGTCTTTTAAAGACTTCCAGGGATGGTGACTCCACCACTTCCCTGGGCAACCCGTTCCAATGTCTAACAACCCTTTCGGTAAAGAAGTTCTTCCTAAGATCCAACCTAAAACTCCCCTGGTGCAACTTTAGCCCATTCCCCCTCATCCTGTCACCAGGCATGTGGGAGAACAGACCAACCCCTACCTCGCTACAGCCTCCTTTAAGGTATCTGTAGAGAGCAATAAGATCGCCCCTGAGCCTCCTTTTCTCCAGGCTGAACAAGCCCAGCTCCCTCAGCCACTCCTCATAGGACTTGTTCTCCAGACCCCTCACCAGCTTCGTCGTCCTTCTCTGGACTCACTCGAGCACCCCCATGTCCTTCTTGTAGCGAGGGGCCCAAAACTGAACACAGTACTCAAGGTGTGGCCTCACCAGAGCGGAGTACAAGGGGACGATCACCTCCCTAGTCCTGCTGGCCACACTGTTTCTTATGCAAGCCAGGATGCCGTTGGCCTTCTTGGCTGCCTGAGCACACTGCTGGCTCATATTCAGCCGACTATCAACCAATACTCCCAGGTCCTTCTCTGCCAGGCAGCTCTCCAACCACTCATCTCCCAGTCTGTAGCTCTGCTTGGGGTTATTGTGTCCCAGGTGCAGGACCCGGCACTTGGCCTTGCTGACCTTCATGAAGTTGACCTCAGCCCATTGGTCCAGCCTGTCCAGATCCTCCTGCAGAGCCTTCCTACCCTCGAGCAGATCGACACACACTAACTTGGTGTCATCTGCAAACTTACTGAGGGTGCACTCAATGCCCTCATCCAGATCATCGATGAAGATACTAAAGAGGACCAGCCACAGCACCAAGCCCTGGGGAATGCCACTAGTGACTGGCCTCCAACTGGTCTTGACTCCATTTACCACGACTCTTTGGGCCCGGCTATCCAGCCAGTTTCTAACCCAACAAAGCGTTCGTGTCGAATAATTAAACCTGAAGAAGTAGTGTGTCTGATATCCCAGAACTTGTTTTAAAAACCCACTCCACTTTTAGTCTGAGTTAATTTCACTTTTATTAGCAATATTCGCAAACATTAGGAAAAAAACACAACACATATAATAGTAAACAAAAGATTGTTGGGGGTTATTGGTCACATCAACTTTCTGTCTGTGCTGGGCTCTCACCCACTTTGTGATAATTACGGCAGTGACTATAAGGACAAAACAATTTTTATAGCATGGCTCAAAATATTGAACAGTAGGTTACAGCACTTACCAAAATTAAAGAAGAGGGATAAACTGTAAACTATGAAAAAAAGACAAGTTGAATAGTATTTGACAAGCAAGTTGTTATCATCGGGTGTATGACTTCAGTGTAATTGTGCAAATGACAAGAGGAATTTGTTTTTGTGTGATTGAAATCACAAGAACATCTGCCACAAAGAATCAAACAAACAAACAAACGAAACAACAATAAACTTTTTTTTTTTTTTTTTGACAAACAGCAGTTAAGCTGCTGAATAGAATTTAATCGGTACATAGACTTTGTGCTTCTCATTGCAGAAGTGAGCTTAATTCACAATTAAGTCATTCATAAATTTAGGTTTATATGTAACTAGTTTAGTCATTCCAAATACTCTGCAGTTAGAATTTGAATTCAGGTGGCAAATTGCTTCAGCTTTGGCTTTCTGAAGTTCTACTCTCTATCAGCATTACCAATTTGTTTGGATCATCTATTGACACCAGGCAAATTTTTAGAATTTACTTTTGCTTTTAAATAACATTTTATGATCCTACATTGGCTAAATAGCTTCAGATTATATGCCACCAAAATGACTTCTTGTGAACATGGCTCTAGATATGCTGCTTTGCAAAACATCCCTTAGCATATGCAGTATAGGCAACTATGTTAGAAAGAAAAGGTGTTTAAGTATTCATTCTTGTTACTTGGGAAAGTACATATTTTTATGTTGTTACATTCTTTACTAAAATAAAATTAAAAAAAAAAATGAAATGGTTGAGATTTTTTTCATACTTTGGGCCCTTGATTAGTTTTAAAATCTGTAGAAATGAAAACAAAGCGTAATGTACGTACTTGTAATGAACACAAAGTAATGTAAATACATTTTAAGTAAGGAATTCAAATTTAATAAATTGGAATTAAAAAATAATGAAAATAGTAAGTTTCATTATAATAATAAAAATAAGAAAAAATAAGAAAATGCTATGGACCTATGTGTTAGGATAGAAAGTTATAAAAATAACTAATGTGTTATGGATAGTGAATGAACGCCTAGAGTTAACACATTCAAGTTGAGAAAGAACAACTGAATTTTGACATGCTGAACAAGCATGTAATGTAGTCAAAGAATAATTGTGATGTAAGATTTCAAAGTTAACATCTCAGGGTTTTTGTTGTTTGTTTTGGAAAGGAGAGGAACATGGAGCTTAAGATAGGGAAGAAATTAAAGGAACATTAACTTAATCTCAGAATTATGTGAGATTTCAAACAACTTTCCAGAGAAATAAAAATAGAAAAACAAAGGAAAAATGTAGGAAATTGTGAAAAAAAGGCAAAGATTTTTTTTACAAAGATTAAACAAAACCTAGCATGCCAGGCTATTGCAAAATCTTTTTTGAAAGTTGTTTTGTTGTTGTTGTTGTTGTTTTCAAGAAATAGAAAATTCTGTTTCTCCACCCTATCTAAATGTCTATAATTCATATATGATGTTATATAAAATATTCAACAAACTGGAGAAATCAGAAATTGATATGAAGAGAAGGAGATAGCAAAATTGCGGGTGCGAGACCCTCCAATTAATGGTGCAGGGAAGCAATTGATCGACTCAATATGAATGGTAATACAAGCTTCAACTTTATTGTGCAGATATCCAGATATTTATACACACAGCTATAATTATGCCTACTGGTCACTATCCTATTGGCTAAGCCTAAAAGCATTGCAAAAAATACTGTTTCTCCTACTTGCGGTTACAGCACATAAGCTACTCCCTTATTTCCCCAGGCCTCAGATCCACCTGTTTATCTCTCTCTCAAGGACAGACTACTCCTTGCATATTTTCACAAGAATGCTTCTCATCTGGCCTACTCCATGGCTATAAACTCTGCATTTTCTTTGACTTGCTTGTGCAATTCCTCTAGGGACCTGTGCCCTTGCTCTTTGAGCCATTCTTCAACAATTCCCCCTTTTTCTTTTTGTACAAGCAAGACCCCATTTGTCATCTTCGTTACCCCTTTCATAACACAATCATAAGCTATCTTGACAAAAATGATTATCAGCAGTACAATAAGCAGCAATCTCAACCCCTCCTTAATAAGGGATACAAGCCAAGGGGAAAGGTCACCAAACACGGATTTCAACCAGGTATCAAACAGGTTAACATTCACTCATATTCTATTCACATGTTCTTTAGCCAATCCAACCTTCTATGGATCAACTCACTATGATCTGACAAATTAAAACAGCATATTCCTTCAAAGTCCTCACAACCGTGTCCTTGGGCCAGTAGCAAAAAATCAATAGTTGCCCGATTCTGCAACACTGAGTGTTGTAGACTGTCCATATCATCCATCATTTGAGAGAGGATGTCGGTAGTTGCGTTGAACTGTTTCACTGTCCAGCATGTCAACTTTTCTATTTGTGTCAGCGCCCGTGAGGCTGTCACCCCTAGTGTGAAGAAGGAGGCAAATATTCGCGCGGTTGCTGACCGTAATTCAACATCATCTTTACAATCAGTTGTTAGACCTTGAGTGCCTCTTTTCACTCTTCTGGACATCGTCTTGGAGATATTCAGGCAGTCCTGGTGGTGAGGTACAAATAATCTCAATCGACCAAGGTAGCAGGGACCTCTGTACGCATTCGCTGGTATCCCCTGACATGCTCGGTCTCTACAAATTGTCATCCATTCCATGAAGGCCCACACAACAGCCGATAGTTCCAATGTTTGTAGAGTATCTCCTGATGTGGCTGGATGTAGTTGTTGTGATCTGGCGGCATCTGACTGTAGGCAGGCTGCATCACAGGCAGGGCAAGTGTTGGGATCGTGGGCGGCGGCACCATCTCGTGGTGGGCCGGTAGAGTGGGGTTGGAGTATTGCACGGGCTGCCCTCATGCTCTCTAGGCATATCTCTGGCCCTAACTGTATCTGCATCTCCACCGATGCAAATCTCTCAACCCCCATTAATTGCTCGGTAGTTACGTATTCTAAAGGATCTCCCAGTGGTCGGGGCGTGTGAGCATTGATATCACATATGCGTTGCCAATGAGCCTGCCATAGCAGCTGGCCAGACTGTGTCATAATCATTCTTACAATAGTTGTGATGTCCTCAGGACGTAAAATACTGCTGCCCCAAATATAATTAAGCAGCTGCTTGGTCAGCTCACTATGCAACCCACTCTCATTTACTGTGGCTCTCAGCTGGGATAGTAGTTTCCAATCAAGCGGGGTGTGAACTCCCTGCAGACCTGCAGCCCCTTGTCCATAGGTTACTGGGAAAGCCTGATCAGTGAGCAGGCTCAACAATTCAAAGTCCTGAGCGTCTGCCGCCTCTCTGGCTATTGCCTGCCAATTAACCCTTTCTATTCCCTGTGGGGAGGGCTTTGGCAGTGGCTTAGTGGGAGCCTTACGGCTCTCCCTGGGTGTATCCTCTCTCGGTTTTAAAATGAGTTGCCCCACCACCTCCTCCTCGCTGAGACCCCGTTTTCTGCTCCTGAGACTTGTATCCCAGTTTCGGCCATGGTCGGAGGGGGTGGCGCCATAGGCTATGTCTCCTGATCTGCGTCTGGGCTTTTACTAGGAGTGGGGGGTGGTGACGCGCTTTTACTAGGAGGGAGAGGTGGTGACGCCCCAGGGGGCCCCAGCGACAGGTGCCATGGCTTAACAGTTATCGGTTTCCCAGACAGTGGTATAGGTGAGTAATCGCTCCCCACCGAGAACAGTCCCTCTGATTGTTGGGGCTGACCTCCTAACTGCTGGATAGCCACAGCTGCAACTTGCTGTTCTAACTTGTATCTTTTTAAACTATTAATAGTTTCCCGCCACGGTTTCGTTAATTTTTTAACCATTTTATCATCATCTATGGCTAAATCCCACAAGCAGTCCCCATAAGCTCTCCGTTCTTCCACATCAAAGTATGACTCAGGGTTACAAAAAAAACCCTTTGCTACCCCAAAGGCTATAAACCCTGGAATATGCTTAACTCCTTCTACGCCTCGCTTTTCTAAAAAGCGTTTCAATAAGTTAAGGGCTACCTCCTTATCCATAGTGCCAGCTTTTTTTCCGCGTCTATCCACGCTGCGTCTAATACATTGCTTCATCCCAGAGTGACTATGAAGTACTAATGTATTACAGCAAGAAACAGTCAAATTTAATCCTATAATGCATCAGAAGAGATCTTTCTTGTGTTCTGTTTAAATCCTGGGATTGTGAATTGGACAGTTTTGCTTAAATATACAGACATTTAAGTCTATGTTACAGTATGAAAACAGTCAGATAAGTGATTATATATATATATATATATTTAATGAAATACTGCTTTTTAAGTTAAAGGAAAAAAATATGTTGTATTATGAAATTTTCATTACCTAGCACCTCTTAGTGCCCATGGTAAATACAAGCTCTGGATTTATTCATAGTGAATTTATAGTATGCCTCCAATTCATTCTGTGGAATATGATTCTTCTATTTACTCCATTCAATGTGGCTTTTGTAGTAGAATTGGGACAATGAATATGGGAACAGTTAAACAGAAAGGAATATAACAAGATTCTTCAAGCAGACAGACGTAAGGACCAGTGATTATTCAAAAATATATCTTCCACCTTTTATTTTTTATTTTTATTTTTTACATAAGATTCTCTGAAAACTAAGTGCATATGGCCTTTCTCTCAAAACCAGAAAAGAGGATGTTTTTTCAATCTAGAAAGAGGAGGAACTGGACCATTTTTGTTTCAGTCTCTAGACAGGAGAGAGATCTTGCAGAACTGCTTAGAGACAGCTTATATGGTGAGAGAACCATATTACATTCCTTTTCTGCCTCTAGGACTTCAGCTCATGTTTTCCATCTCCCTGAATCCATGCAGCAATGGGTTGATCTTGGCCAGTGGCTGCATGCCCAGTCAGTTGCTTTCTCACTTCCCACCCGCAACAGGATAAGGGCAGAAAATAGGATGGAAAAGCTCCTGGATCAAAATAGAGGGACATCACTTACCAGTTAGTGTAAAACAAAGTAGACAGAACTTGGGGAGATGAATTTAATTGATTACCAATTAAAATAGATTTGGTGAGAAACGAAGACAAAAACTAGACACCCTCTTCCTACCCATTCCTAGCCTCAGTTTCACTCCTGACCTCTACTTCCCCACCTACCCAAAGCAGCGCAGGGGGACAGGGAATGAGGGCTGTGGTCAGTGCCTCACAGCTCATCTCTGCCACTCCTTCCTCTGCATACTTTTCCTTGCTCTACTCTGGATCTCCACAGGCTGTAGGGAAATCTCTGCTCCAGCACCTGGAGCCTGCCTCTTCGCATGTTCCAACCTTGGTGATTACAGGACTGCTTCTCATTCCTGTGCTTTTTCATCACTCCTCACTGGTATCCAAAAGTTTTGCCCTTTCTTATGTTGGCCCAGGGTGACTGCAGGGCCTGCAGTGAGCTGCCATGGGGTTGTTGGAGCTGGCTGGCACTGACTGGGGCTGGCATGGGGCAGCCCCAGCACTGCCTCATGCAGCAACCCCGCAGCTCCCTGCCACTACCTGAGCTCCGCCTGGGCCCAGCACACACCATCAAGGTGGTCAGCTTCAAGGCTGTGGGAGGGAGATTTGAGGCACATCTCCCATGGCAATGCTTCAAGCTCAAGTACTACTCTGTACAATGAAGTGGAGTTGTAATTTGAACCAATGAACATTGTGTTATAACCAAACACTATGATCTACTATGCCTACTTTCTGTCTGAGGCTGTATAATGCTGAATTTTGTTATCTGTGCTATCTAAACAGGGAGCTAGGTGGTGAGAGCTCTCTTTTAAAGTGGAGCAATATTCTTCCCTGTGCAAAGGGAGGATTAAACCCGAGTACTTTTAATCCTGAGGAAGATACCTGCCAAGATGTTGCATGATCAAATGATTAAGAAAGAGGAAAGCAGCAGAATTACTTCTATCCCTGTTAAAAAGAAAACAGTATCTGCAACCTCGTTCTGTTTTCAGTTCAATTCTGCATCTGTGATAATCAGATTTAGACAGCAAATACATTGCATGCTTCATCTTAGAAAGACTCCAGTGTTTTAAAGTGTTTCTAGAAGGAAAATTTAAAGATATGGATAAAATTGTTTATTGGAAAAGTGACTCCTGATAACAACTGGGAAGAGTTTTTCTACATTATAGTAACAAACATGGGGACATG
Organism: Anas acuta; assembly: GCF_963932015.1. NCBI lineage: Eukaryota > Metazoa > Chordata > Aves > Anseriformes > Anatidae > Anas > Anas acuta. The sequence continues at coordinate 100,682,509 of NC_088979.1, forward strand.
TGTTTTAAATGTTTTTCTAAGATCCCAATTTAGAAGAGCTTACAATTAATGGAGACGTTATGGGATTTCATTATTTATTTATTTATTTTCTAGATTAAGCTGGTAGACCTTTATCTCTGTAGTGGCTGTAGTATTTTTAAAGTTCTTGCCACTGTCTCCTGAAATTCCAATGTCACTAAATATTACTGCAACAGTGTTTTCCTAACAGTGAAAATGTTAAAGAAAATTGTAAAACTAAGACATTTTGAGTTTGGCTGCATCACAGGCTGCATCACTTCAAGAATCTTACTCTTTTCAGCTGGGATCCATTCTTACAGGTCTAGTGTCTAAAAAGAACTTAAGTCTGTCATTATGGCAAGTTTACTTTTAACAACAGAAGAACAGACAATATAATAGAGAAACAAGGAGGCCAACTACTCTCTTCCTAAATTATAATGTTTTCTCAATATCTGTTTTTTTAATGAAAAGTATTTAATGTGTAGCCAGTATAGGGGAAACACACAAAGAAAGATATATATCTATATATATCACTTATTTATATATATGTGTATATATATATATATGTATGTGGCTTTTACTTTGCTTTGAACAAATGACCAATATCTTTTCTAGGCAGACGTCTGATTCACCAAGTGCTGAGACTCTTAACTTTCTATTACAAAAACAAGAAAAAATCTTTTGTTTTGTGCTAAATTATTTTGTGAGAGAAAATATAAATAAATTAATACAGATAAGTAAATGCTTGACAAATTCATTTTTTTTTAACCTATTTTTTTATGTTTACTTCAGCTCAAGCTGGCTATTGAGAAAACAAGAATTGAATAGAAATCATCTGATGGGTCTTCCATCACTAGGGCACTTTTCCAGTGGCAGGGCTTCTTCCTTTCTGTGGCTCATTGCAAGAACAACCCTCTAATTTTTCCATGTGGCCTGATATTCCAGACACCTTCTACAGCAATAGCAGATCTGCTATTCATTGATATGCATAGCAGGTGTAGCCATGGGTATCAGTCTCTATCTCAACCCAAAGCATCACTGAGCTTGGGAAAGAGATAGAGAAGAATTCAGGAACACATTGCTTCAAACAGTTCCTCCAAGATCAGTTGTGTTGCTGTGATGATAGAATCACCAAATTATAGAATATACTAAGTTGAAAAGGACCCTCAGGGATCATAGAAATGAACCACTGTTTTCATAATCAGAATCCTGTTTAGGATTTGAAATGAAGAACATACTATTCCTAATGAAACACCTGGGGAAATGTAAGCAGGCATAATGTAATTACTTTAATTGGTACTTGAACAGCACACCAAGATGCCAACTTTGCTATTCCTTTGACTGGTATGGTGGAGTTTTTATTGACCACAAAAGAGCAACAGGAAGAGGAGAGGAGAGGAGAGGAGAGGAGAGGAGAGGAGAGGAGAGGAGAGGAGAGGAGAGGAGAGGAGAGGAGAGGAGAGGAGAGGAGAGGAGAGGAGAGGAGAGGAGAGGAGAGGAGAGGAGAGGAGAGGAGAGGAGAGGAGAGGAGAGGAGAGGAGAGGAGAGGAGAGGAGAGGAGAGGAGAGGAGAGGAGAGGAGAGGAGAGGAGAGGAGAGGAGAGGAGAGGAGAGGAGAGGAGAGGAGAGGAGAGGAGAGGAGAGGAGAGGAGAGGAGAGGAGAGGAGAGGAGAGGAGAGGAGAGGAGAGGAGAGGAGAGGAGAGGAGAGGAGAGGAGAGGAGACAAACATAGGAACTATATATAATAAATAAGAAACCAAATATATAATCTGTATACTTTCTTCTTAGTGGTTCAGATGTTGTAAACCAATGATGTTCCATCGAAAATACTTCAACAACTGACTCAAAAGTACAGAAAACATTCCAATTTACTTGGAACTATTTTCCCTTGGAATAATTTTCCCTTGGTCAGAACCTGTTAAGATTTATAGGCAAAATGAGGAGATACATTACAGATAAGCCTAAGAGTGGGCCATCTGTATTATAGAGCTATCTTCTTACTCCAAATTTGAATTAATTGATATTATTTCCATCACTGAATACTTTCTGCCTCACTATGTTGAAAATAAAATTTAGATCACTCTGGAGTTCCAGTGGCAAAACTGTCATAGGTGATACTAGTGTAGACTGTATATTGATGGATTTTACTGCTGTGTCACATTAGCAATTGTTCACTAAGGATTCATCTTAGTGACAGTGACTTTGACAGCAGGACATCCATAGTACAGAAATGATGCCATTTCATTTAAAAAATCAAGCTGTTTTGCCTGTCTGGTGATCTGCCAGACACATCTGCACATCTGCCTTGTAAGTTAAGATGCTGGAAAGAAAAGTAACCTTGAGACTGCTTTGCCTCTATTATTGTCTAGTTGTGGGGGGCAGTCATTTTTTCTTAGTGCAAATGAGTGATACCCGCTTCTATTCTTGGACTTTAGGATCCATTTTTCAGATTAAGAGAAATGTAAGGAGAGAGGGATTCCCATCAGAAACATAAATATAGCATCTCTTTAAGTTGTAATGATGGTAATTTCACAGCTCACCAAATGATCATATCAATTCTTCTAGGTTAAAGGTTTAGAAGGACACTGGGCTATGCTAACAATCCAAAGAGGCTTTGAAGATACCTTCTGTGTTCTACCCTATCCTTGATGCAAATGCTGGAAAACATTGCTAATAAGTTTTAATCATACATTTAGTTTATATTTTCTTTCACAGAATCCCCCAGCAAAAATCTGACATTCATTTTTACTTGCCAAAATTAGATAAAGGTGCTGATAATCTAAAGTTGCTTGAACCCAAAATGTCATTTTCATTCTAACCTAACTAGTGAAAAAAAAAAAAAAAAGATAAAGTTCTGAGGCATAGAAGAAAATAAGAAATAAGAGAAATCATTTTGTTTTGTTTTTATTTTTTTTATTATTTTTTTTTAGAAATAGTCAGAGAATACAGTATAGCAGAACAGATGTCTATGAATCAAGGGGTTATTAGCCAAAGAGAGGAATTAAAATGATTTGCCTACTGTCATTGACAGGATACAATTTGATACAATGCTTTATGCAGTGCATACAAAGAAAGTATATGATTGAACAAAAGACAAAAGAGAAAAAAGAGAATAAGCCATAATTAGTAGTTCATTGCTCTGCTCAATTGTAACATCTTTCAAATTAGGCCAGTATTTGAAATATGGAAATTATTAAATTCAAAGATGTTTACATGGCTTAAAGTGGGGTTCAGAACCAAAGAAAGGATATTAAAGTCTTTTAATTTACCTGCTATCCTGTTATGTTGCAGAAATCTATCTGTAAGAAAAATTGTTTAAAATATTAAATTATTCAGTTAGTATATTAGTTATGTGTGATTGATTTTTCTTTTTTTTTTTTTTTTCTGTTGTAATTATCAAATAATGTTTGCACTAAAAGAGAAGTCATTGTTACTGTGATGATAGTGAAAGATAACATGGAGCTACAGCTTCATATCCTTTTAAAACAATGGAAATCCTCTGAAGACAATATCAAAATTATTAATTATAAATTCAAAGCTATAAAGGAAGAATTAGTGTTTAGATCAATATCTGAACGTATTTTTTCATTTAACATAAATTAATTTTCATTTAAAGTTAAAGACCATTTTGCATTACTTTCTTGAGAAGTCAAACCTAGGAAATTTTCTAAAATATACAAAAATGAATATATCATATATATATAAAATCCTTAAATCAATTAGAATTGATTTCTAGTTCTAGCTACATGTTGGATGTTTTCAATTACAATAAATAAAATTGTATGTTTTCTCTTCATGGCTGTTTTCATTAAATGAGAGGCATTTTCAATCTTGACTTTTAATTTTAAATAATGTTTAGTCCAGCATCTTGGGTTTATCTCATTTAGAAAATCATCCTTAAAAGCATCAACATTTTTGTCAGCTGAATGTTCAAAAAACTAAGTAAGCTTAAATTTTCTGGAGATGAGAGGGAAATTCTGTTGAAACACATTCTACCAAAATAGTATGTATTTGACCATGAAATATTACTATTTAAAAATAGGTTCCAATATTTAACATTACTATGGAAATTTTAATACTTTTAAGACTTTTTTTCTCTACTACTAGGGAACTCCTCTACTGCTAGAGTCTATGTCAAAATACCCTTCTATGGGATCTAGAATAAAAGAGAGATTTGGTTTTCTTTATGACGGTCTTTTGATAATAAACTGTAAAAGGTTTTCAAGCTTGCCAAAGCCATCTTCTATAGTATAAAGGAAAATGATTGTCTTATTACAGTTAAATACTTCTAATCATTGTGAATCAAAATAGTACCTTTAATTTGCTATGTGTGATATCTAATCTGTATCTGGTATCTAATGGATATATACCTTAAAATAAATAAATAAATAAAAAAGTTCCTACAGGAAAAAAAAAAAAAAAAAAAGAACAACAACAAAAAACACTAATTATTAGTGACATGTTACAACTATTTAGAAACACTCTTTCCAGTAATGTTCAAACTCTATCATGAACTAACTAAAGCAATAAGATGAAAGGGAAACTAAGATATGTGGCATTTAATCTTTTTCTAGGAAACTCACTTTGTCACAGAGATTCTTCATTCTAAAGAGAACTTACCATAATTCTTTTAGAGCACTTCAAGAAACACTTCTGTTAAATCCTCTGGATTTAAGCAACTTTCACCCTCACTTTTCAAATAATAATAAAAAAATAATAACTTTATAAAGACATATTTCATGTGGCAATGCCTTCTTTGTGGAGGAGTGATAAACTGCCTTGCAGACTACTGAGAAAATAATGGCTTAACTGAATACTGATGTTGCTGTCAAATTCAGAACTTCACTAGCCAAAAGGCTCTTTCTAGCCATCTCTGCAGTTCATATAACCAGGATGTGTATGGTTCTCAAGTGACTCCGACTACTTATGAACAGAATATTCTATGAGCAGTCAGAAATAAGACATCTCATTGGATCCAGACAACACGCCCAGTCATACACAATGAAGAGCTTTGGTCCTTGGCCCCACACTGTCTATACAGTTTCTAAATTGAGAATTGCTTTGGATAAGGTTCTATAAGAGTTAATATGGGAAAATTATATTTTTAATATTTTTCATTTAAATACCCTCTGGATTTTTTAATATTTATTTATTTATTTTGGTGCTGTGAATTGTTTCAAAACCTAAAAATAAATAAGCGCTACATGTGAAAGAACTTTTGCGTCTTTGGGTGTATTTTAGTATTATATTTAGTTATTATTCTATCATTAATTCTATTTAAGCTATTGACATATGAAAATTTTACCTTTTGCTTCCTTAAAAAACCACTCACTCCCATTATTCTGTACTGTAATATTTTACATTCTGACATCCTTAGGCTTCACCAAAAACAAATAAGGGATTCAGTATTCAGGGCTTTTTAGAACATTAAAAGAGTATAAAAATGTTAATAGAGGATAGTACTGAGTTTAGGTAAAACTAAACCAAACAAAAACCCTCGTTAATGATTTCTACTAAATATTTCACCACACACATTTTCTGGGACAGTAGGTTATGTCCCATTTTCTTAGTGGTTGTATAGACTCCTCTAAACATAGATTTTCCCCAGGTTCTTAACAGAGAAGGAAGATAATTTGTCTTTTCCCAACTGTAAGAGCAAAAATCTTATTTTCTGACATATAATACAGATATCTTTCTTATTTCTATAATTGCCATTTAACTCTAAGATGTTTTACAGACTTGAAGAAGGAAGAAAGAATACTCTATTGCTGAGCACAATGCGTACAACAAGGTGACAAATTGCAGTGAACTTCTCTGTGGCAATGTAAAAGACTATACCTCTGTACTTAATGAGAAAATAAGATCAAAGGCATAGAGCAGTTTTTGGATAACTTCAAATATTCATGATACTGTAAGTAGTTTTTAGTAAACTACAGATTTTTTAATAATAAAAAACATATATGCATTGATGAATAAAGATGAGGGTTGCTGGATAAAAATAAACAACAACATTTTTTTTTTTTTTGTGCTAATTTAATGAAGGAATGAACAAATGGGTTTAGAGACCAAAATCTAGTTTTCTTTATTTTCAGTTTCCTGATAAACTTAGTCTACTTAATCATAATTTTAGATAACAGATAGTATCCAAAATACTTTAATGAAAAAACATTGCTTTTAGTTTGTGCAAGCTGGCCCCATTCAGAATGCTATCATGGTGAGGATATTCTTGTAAGTACTCATATTATTTTATACTACCACTGTAATAGCTACTGATATCTTACTTACATAGTCAGTAAAAACTGAAAGTTTCTTTTTTAAAGTGATTTGGTAGATTTTTACAGGATCCACTGTCATACCCATAGTAAAAATTTGTACACATAGAAACATAAAATCATAGAATATCATGAGTTGGAAGGGACCCATAAGGACCATCGAGTCCAACTCCTGGCACCACACAGGTCTACCCAAAAATTCAGACCATATGACTACATACACTTTAATAAAAAGTCATACACCTTAAAAAAGAATATCAATAATTTTCCCTAAACAATATTAAAGATCTGCATATCAGTTTACAGCCTTTTTTTTTTTTTTTTTTTTTTCCCTGTTAAAAAACATAACAACACCAAATATGTTCTCATATTTTCTTGGCTAAGAAAACAAACATCCACAGTGAAATGCAGACACCAACACCCAATAGCAGAACTTTAACATCAGACAGAAGTCATTGAACTCAACAGTTGGTACTGAGGCAGAATCTCTGTAGCAGTGTAGTAATAGCATTTATCACAGAGTATTTGCTAGCATCTGTTTTTTCATTACCTGCTAATATACATAAATACACACTTCTTTTCTGTTAGCATTTTGTAAGTATTTTCTCTATGTTTACTCATACTCTGGAGAATACTCTATAGAAGATTTGCTGGGAAAGAAAGCATCTTATGCATAGCAGCCAGATATGCTGGACAATGTTTGGGAATATAAGGTTGGATTCATCCAATGAAATAAGAACAGTTACATGACAGATTTCTTCATCTGAGCAAATACTTTGAGGCTCTGTCAATTGGGAAAGACAGGCACGTCTGGAACAATTGTTTATTTTACACATTTTCTCTCAAATTGTATGAAATCTCCATCCCTCTCTGATTCTCCCTGCTAACTACCAAGAAAGCTGAGGGGAGCAAGATCAAATGCAGATATATGAAGTTAGGTGAGGTGAATCCAACCAATAAATTCACACATATTCAAAACACTTGTCAAAATCTATCACTCGAACAATAATTAAAATACAGTGTTTACTCCTATACAAAAACTACTGTGTATCAGGAAGCAGGTAAGCAAAGATGTAGATGGTACTTTGTTATTATTGGTATAAAATCTCCCTAAACCTCAGAGAACCAGAGATGTACAATGACACTTTTGTGATATATCCTTTAAACAGTAATTAAGTGCAAAATTAAAATTATATCCTTAGTCAGATGGATCACAGGAGAAGACGAACTGTTGTCTTTTCCTGTAACCCACACTCATTACAATTACAGTTCAAAAATCACTTGGGATTTTAAACAGTTAGTATTTAAAAACAATTATGTTAATTTAGGTATGCAAATCAGTGTAATTACTGTTGTTTCCTATACATTTCCACATAATCAATGCAAGTTGTATCTTCCTGCTGAGGTCAGGACTAGAATTTCCATTTTAAAGCAGGGATTTCTGTGCCAGTTACAGTAATTAAAATATCTTTAATTTAACAAACTGCTGTTATTTTCTTAAAGTGTCTCATATAGTGTAGGTGTCAAAGTAAGATACATGTAAATTTGGCCAATTATTGGAGGGAATTTACATATAATAAGTATTAACATTTCTTCAAAGATAAATTGATTATTGATTCCCTATCTTTTCTTCCACTAAAATGTATAAACTAACATTTTTCTTGTCTATAATAATTGATAAATGGAAGTACTATTATGTACCATGGGTCACATTTTAGTATAGTACTTATCTTTTGTGTTCAACTAGACACAGAAAGTCTGTCTTTGGAGAACAGTTTAAAAAATAAATAAATAAATAAATAAATAAATAAATAAGAGAGAAAGAGAGAGAGAACTGTTGGTACATACAACTTAATAGTTTTGAAAGTCACTTAAAAAGTGTTAATCACTTTACGCAGACTACTACTATTATAATTGTAGTTGTTGATATGAGTTGCTGGTAATCATGATTGCACTCCCAATTTCTTGAAACTTCTTGTTCCCTCATAAGTTCATGCTCTACACTAAAAGCACCAATGCTTTCACTATATTGCACATATTTTCCCATTTGGGTGTCTTGCCCAATGCTAATTTTGTGAAAGTAAAATGATTTTCTATTTCTGGAGCAAGATTCAGGAAAATTGCTTTAGAAGTCTTTAAAAAGTGGATGAAAATGTTATATTGTTTTCTGAAGGAATGCTGACTTTTATTCTCCGAGCAACAGAAAATTCAGAAAAATGCTCAGCATCGGCATCAAGGCAACTTTAGTTTGTACCATTGAAAATCTTCTTTATGCTACCCAAACTATACTCATCAAAAAACTAAAAGAAACACAGAGAAATTCATATATGTTCATAGTATTTTTTGGGTTTTGAAGCTAAATCATCTAAAAAATTCTTTTGAACTAGGCTTTTCAGAGCTGAAGGTTGCACTTTCAGTGCTGTTTTCAGTGCTGCTTTGCACATGAAAAAGCACAAAAAGGTCATCTATTATGTTCTCAGTCATCCTTCACACATCTGGTGAGTACTTGCAAGGGAATTAGGGGGAAAAAAGGAGTGAACAGAAACTTGGTAACACAGAAATCTGAAAGCTGAATGGTAGGAATGTGAGGAAGTATATTACACAATCCATGCAGTCTCCTATATATGTATATAGGAGACAGAGGAGCAGGAAATAGAAAATGGTTAGGAGCAGAAAGGAAGAGGATACTGGAGCATCAGTAAGAAGCACTGATGTCTGGATGGAAAAAGAGAGGGAACGGAACCTAAAATGGGCATTTATGGACATGATGAGTACAGAAGAGAAATAAAAACAAAAATAAAATAAATAAAAATAAAAGGAAAAAGGATATAGCTCGAGATGAGCAGAATTGTGGAATTTAATAGAAAAGAGGACAGTGGCTATAAGTTAGGGGAGGTGGTTAAAAGCTAAGGAAACTGTTAAAATGAAATTCCTTGACTGTTTTGAATAAAGCTGTGAAAGCCATAGCATTGAAGACTGTGTAGTTTATCAGGCATTGTCTCTACAAGAAAGAACCATGAAGGGTAACTGAAATCCTGTGTTAGGAATAATCTTCACACATTTTTCTTTTATTTCACCTAAAACTTCTGTCAATCCCAGAACAATTTTCCTCTCGTCTATATTCAACTCGTCTCCTATATATTTATAGAGCAAAATCATATCTTTCACCAGCTTGCAGTGTGCTAGCCTAAACAAGCCAACCATTTTCAATCATTTCTCATGAGAAAATTCCACATTTCCCTAATAATTCTCTGTGTCTCCTTTGTCTCAAATTCATCTATCTTGAAAATAGATGGACTAAATTCAAGCCAGTATTCAGCAAAAAGCCTCAGTAGTTCCTTGAAAAAAATAGTATTTCTGTATATACATGTATAAAGAAATAACAGCCATACACTCTGGCATTGTATCTGCCTTTTCCTCAGATACAATATGACCCTGCTTGTGTGCACTGATATAGTTTTGCTACAGCAGACTGTCTACTGCATTTAGCTTTGTAAAAAGCCATTATGAGGAAAAGAAATAGGTGATGATATAATTAATAAATATGACACTGTTTAACAGTTACATTTCTTTCATTTTAAGTGCCCTTGTTTAGTTGTTGAAAAATATCTTAAATCTATAGGACACAGTTTTTTAAAAATGTATATTGTGAGCTATTTTACCCTGTATATAGCCAGACATGCTAGTGTTGTGTCCCCTCCTGGACGCCTACTAATATTATTGAAAAGAAAATATAAAACTAACTGGTGCAAAAAATAAACTTCAAACAAATTTTTGAGGAATTAAAACAAACCAAATCCTTTCTTTAGTTTGGTATAAGAGTGCATAGAAAAACAACATTCTGTTTACTGTACTTTTAAATCTGCTTTCATGCCTGTGTTGAATACAATGTTAATTTTTTGTTGTTATTTTTCAGACATAACAGGAAATACAGAAGGAAATGTAAATATAAAGGAAAATATATATAATATAAAGGAAACCATAATATTGAGAAAAAAAAAATGCAACAATAACATCAAAAACCCAATATGCTGGATTTCCATCTACATAATGCATTTTAGTCACAGATGTTGCAATATGCCTTCAGTTCTACATATCTACATATACAACATACATTCATATAAAGTTTCTTTATATTTCATGCAAAACTCGGAATCTTAAATGTGTAATCAAAGACATGAGGCACCAGCAAAAAGTATCTGCACTATTTTGGAGATTCTAGGTATTCTATGTAAACACCTTGACTAAATTATATAGCCCATGATTATAAACTCAGTTGCTGTTCCCTGCTTATTATTTGAAATATTTCCTTTATGAGTTCAATTCACATTTGGGAACGTATAGTTCTTTATATTGTAATCACTTCATTAATATCATCATGTCATAAAAATCATTACTGAAAATGACATATTTCCTCTTCAGAACCTTGTATGTATGAAACTGAATTATTGTTCCTCATTCTCATTATGAAATTTCCTCATTTCCTCATTATGAAATCTAAGACACTGTCATTAAAGAAAACCTGCATTTGTATGATTTTAAATCTTCATACGGTAATACAGATATATAAACAGAGTTAGTTTGTCTTAGCAAGACAGTTCATTCTCCGTAGAAATTAAAGTCTGGTAGATACTGTAGAAATGCCATGGATTAAAGGAAAGATGAAAATTTCAATGTTTATTCTTTTTCTAGCACCAGTTAAACACTCATTCTCTGACTATTTTCATGCAGGCTCTATTAACTTAATCAAATCATTGTAAGTTATCCCTGAAGATTCATAATTTAATATACAACTACCATTTATCTCCTTGGATAGCCACTTCATTTGAGTATGTATGAGTTTCTTCAGTTTTCTTTAAATGCTTTTAACAGAATAAACAAGCTAGGGAGATAAGCTTACCTCTATATGCAATGGTAATAAGACTGGAACTGGTCATTGTATGCAGTTCTAGCATTCCTATTGAAAAGTGCAACACGTTAAAAATTGAAGATGCTATAAAACAAACTCACAGAGATGTCTTGTAAAGGTGCTTTAAACAACAAATTTAATTATATTCACTATGCTCAGTGAGTATAATTTATACTCATTATACTCAGTATATTTAAATATACTCTAAATACATGTATTTTCTAAATATATTCTTGATATATTCATCAAAAATTGACTGCTAATGTGATTACAGACGTAAAGATTTTCACAAAGATTAATTTCAGAATGACAAAGTTTGTTACTTTTGTTGTTCTATTGTGGAGGAGATAGGCATTATAACAATCAGTGGCTAATCACTGTCAAAACCGGGTGGCTGTACTTTAACTCTTATTGGCAACAAAGGTAGTTCTATTTCACTGCCTCCTCAAAGTAAGCCTTGAAAGTAGTAGACTATGCTTTTGGTGAAATACAAGTTATCAGACTCCGTGCAGGAATAATTTTATGAAAGTTACTAGTTTAGAATCTACAAAAGGTAGATTCTACATAACATAATAATCACTGCTTGTAATTTTTCTACTGTGGTAGCTAAACTCCACCACAACCACTCTCTCACAGCCCTCTTCAAAGGAAGAGGGAGAGAAAATACCATGGAAAAAGGCTCTGGGGACAAGCAGACCACTCACCAGTTATTGTCACGGGCAAAACGAACTAAAGGTAGAGAGATTAATATAGTTTACTGTTTATTTCTAACAGACCAGAGCACTGAGAAACTAAGAGCAAACTAAAACCACCTTTCCCCCATTCATTTTCTTCTACTTCCACCTCTTGAGCAGTCCTCTCCTTCATGAGTAATCACTCTCTTCCCCTGCTGCAGCGTGGGGTCCTTTTTGGAGCCATCTGGATCTAGCTCTTATCTAACCTGGGGCAGCTTCTGGACTCTTCTTACACAGGCCACCTATGCAGTTCTCCTTCTATAAAAACCTTACCAGGTAAATACAATATATCTACAGACAAAGAAATTCAAGGAAAGGAGGCAACTAAAGATGATAAAATGTCGAGGTACATATTTTCATTAAGAGTTTTTTGTTTGTTTGTTCATTTTTCTCACACAGAATATATGAACTGAGGCCTTTAAACTCGTATAGTAAGATTTATTGATTAGTGTACATAACTTCTATCTTCTTTTGGAAAACATTTGGACTTTATATTTTAAAAAGTTTGTGAAATGAAAAATAACAACATGCTTTTTGGTAGTTAGGTTATAGCAGTGCCATTGAGAATAACAATAGCTAGTGTTTAAACGGCATTTTACATTCATAGATACGCATTACAAGAATAAAAGGAAGTAAAGGGAAGGTGCAAGAAGAGGTGTGTGTGCGGGGAGAAAGAACAATGAAAAATAAGTAGAAAGAAAGGGGAATTTGACATATTAAGAGTTTAGTGAGAGAACAAACTGGAATCCTTGGTCTGTTGAATCCCAACCCTATGCCTAACTGATTCAATTATTTTCATAGTGAAATTAAGTATTTGAAGTTCTTTATTGATTGGACAAATTGAATGCTTTTACTGTCATCACACATCTACTGCATAAAATTTTTCCATATCTGAAGTTATAAATATGATACCTGGTGAAAAACCTAAATTTTGTAACAGATATAATAGGCTTATGTGCTATTTATTTTCTTTGGATGAATCTAAAATACTAACAATTTCCATGGCTTGTAAATCAAAACAGATGATTGTAATATTTTTGGCAACTTAATATGCACTGTCAGTTCATGCTTTTACATTTGAAGATTTTGAATAATCTTTATAGCACGAAAAAAAAAAAAAAAAAAGATTAACTTATAAACTATAATTGAGCATTATCTACTGTGTTTGGTTTTTATACAATATTGAAAATCATTGTTACATGTGTTGTATTTGCTACCCTTTCTTTTCATCTTTAAATAGAAACTGCTTCACAGGGGAAAAGCAAGTGTGGAATAGGTTTATTAACTGTAATTGACATATTTTTCTCCTTGTAGAGGGCCAGATAAAATTCTTTTTTAAGGATGCCAGAAATATACTAACCCAAAGAGCCATTATTAAACTAATTTTCTGTAAAGAGTAGTTAACACAGCAAACACATGTTGTAGTTTTGCATCATTGTATGTTTCTACAGTGAAAGAGAAATAAGTATTTTGGCATATTTCTATGGTAAAAAAAAAAAAGATATAATGCAAACATATCTGAACAAATGCAGGAAACTGCAATAAAACAGAACTGAGATTATCTTTTAATTCTTCTGTGTGTTTTTTTTTTGTTGTTGTTGTTTTTTGTTTTTTGTTTTTTTTCTGGAAATCTTGAATTTAATCTTGAATTTAGACAAAGGAAGACAGACATTTAGAAAACAGAAAATACAGTATTAAGATAATTATGTTCCACAGATAAATATCTGGGAGAAAATAAATAAATAAATAAATAAATAAATAAATAAATAAAAAGGCATTTGAAATCATTAACGAGTCCTCTACTAGAACTTCTTGGCATAGCTGGGTGGAGCTGAACTGCAGGTTTTGTGGTTTGCACTGTAGGTAGATACTAATATATGTTTAGGAGAGGAAAAAAAATCATAAAGTTATTTCATTTAGAAAAAAATTTTGCAAATAAACCTGAACTGGTTTCAGTAAACATTTCATAAAAATTCCAAACTCTTTGCCATTGTGTGAATTCTCAGAAGACATATAACCAAGAGCTTTAACAGCCTCCCGATATTCATTGGTGGAACAGTCTGCAATAGGTTCAAAGGAACTCTTGCTCTCTGAAGGGTCACAGCATACCTTAATATTGATTTTTAAAGCTGTATAAGATCCAGAAGAGCAAATAATATGAGTTTAAAGAAGTTCCACATAGATAAACCTAATGAATTTGCAGTAGTAAATATGGGACTTTTTTATTTTATTTTTTTAGGGAGTAAAATCCTATCTGGCTTTAAATTATTGACTTATATTTTCATAGCTCTTAAAAGAGCTTTCCCAGCAGTTTAAGATTTCATACAGCATACCACATGGCTGCATTCCTTAGATATCCATGCAGGCTAAACTCCTAGAATCTTCAGTTAGCTTGGTCTGTTTAAAAATGTTAGCTTCATGTCAGAAGAGCTAAAATAACTAGAAACACAAAAGCAGATAAGGGCAATTTTTCAGCTTCAACTATTTCATTTATATATGTGAAGTACAACCAATTTCTCTCTGACTTGCATCATTTGAAACCCCACTAAAATGTCATGGAACATAGAGCAGAATTCATAATTCTTTTGTTTTAGAAATGCTTGGTGTGTATTACAGCTTCAGTGATGCTTTGTTAGTGTTAAATAAAACTAAAGGAAACACAGTGAGATCAAACTGTTGTTTTAAGTCTTTCCTATTTTCCTCTCTAGCAAAAGTAACAAAAGATAGATCCAGTGCACAACTTTAATTCTGAGAATTAAAATGTATCTGGTCTTGTATATTGGTATGTATGACATTTATAATTAAAGTTAGCCATGGCTGAATTATAATGTAAAATGAAATGGCCAGAATTAATCCAAGTGTTCTTTCATATTAAACCAGAAAATTTGTCTTGAATAGATTGAGTTACAGCTATTAAACTACTATAAATTACTTTAAGTAACATCAAGAGTCTGACTTAATTCAACAAAGGTGAGGCAATTTAATTAAGTTGATACTATATGTCTATCCTATATGTTGTCTCTGTACAGTTATAGCAATATGATCCTTCTCCAGGAATCTGAAAAAATTGTGCTTTGTCAGGTACCATTATCAGACGAGCTCTGGTTCAAAACATAAACTGTAAAATAATTCATAGTTCTGTTTCCAGGATCAGTGGTTCCTCATGCTGTACTCATAGATAAGCAGTGGTACAACACAAGCAATCCTAAGGTGCACTGCAAATGTATATTTTGCATAGTGTTTTGATATCAGTATTGGTAATGAATTTTTGTGGTATGAATTTCTATAGTAACTTCTGTAATAAAGTTCCAGTTGTCTATGATCTGGAAACACATTAAACCTCTTCACTAAATTCTGCTCAGTTTTTAGGTTTATTTTGATATAATTGTGTCATGCTTCAGGTTTTACTGATGTTATTTACTGCTAATAACTATAAAGGAGAGAAAAGCACTAGAATCTTATTTGGTAGTTTTGTACAATTGTCAGATGACAAGTAAAAAGAAAAAAAGAAAAAAAAAAAGCAGCAACAGAACAATGAAAAATTCAATAATTCAGTTACTGAATGTGAACACAATATTCTGTGGGAAAAAAATAGCTATATAATAATAACTGACTCCTACTCACAAAGCAGATATCACAAGGCAGAGATCCATACATCTTTTATATCCAGGGTGAAGTCCTGAGCCTGTTAAAGTCAATGCTGAATCTGACATGGATTTTATCAAGGCCTCAAATTGCACATTTTGTCTTTAATTTTTTAATAAATGCATTCATATTAATACATTTTAGTCATGTACTGACTTTCAGATATGAGATATTTAGAACCAGGATTCACAGGATAAGCAAAAACAAGATTTTAGTGAAATAGTAGTAGTTAAACTGTAAATCAGAAACTTTTTATAAAGCTATAGCCTGTCAATTAAATCTGGTGAGGTAACCCAGTATAGATTATACATTATGTGTGTCTATTTGTTACTATGTTCTAAAATTCTGAACCTAGAATGATTTTTTTTTTTACCAGAAATTACAACCTTTGATTTGAAAAGCAGCCTCTGTTGCCTTGCTCAGTATGCTCAAGGAATAGCATGAAGGGAATAATGTACTTTTAGTGCAATTTGTTAGTTCCTATAATCCATTTCATTTTCTTATTCCTTGGTGTTTTGTATGTCTATCTGGGTGATATTTAAGACCTTGGCCAGCAGGAAAGAAAAAAAAAGCTAATGTGAAAGCTAATGTAAAAAATGTGGTGTGCAGTGATGCAATATTACCAGGACTAAGGAATTCAGGAAGCAACTGAGAGACCTGAAGTCCCTGGTGTAAAGACAAATATCTGTTTCTTCTTGACATTTATTTTCATTTTAGAAATAAGCATCTTTAGAAATAAGAAAAAGAACCCATAAGAAGCTCAGTAAGAAAGGCAACAAAACACTGTTATGAACCAATATAGTAAACTATCCACATGATTAATAAAAAGAAGATTAATTAGAATTTTTTTCTCTCACCAAAAAAAGAAAAAAAAATGTTTAGCATAATCATTCACAGCTAGCAACTAGGATAGAAACTAATGACCTTCTGAAGGATTTCTGAAGGGCGTCACAGGTGTGTAATACCACCTGAACAGTCAATGGTTACTGATGATGCTTTATTATTGTAATTCTGAAATATGGAAAGGCAAAACTGAACTCCACCCAAGCACCTATTCAGATAGTACTTATGGAAAAAAGAAAATAGAGTATAAAAAGCTTAAATAAAACAGGATATATTCACGTTAGGAATATGTCCAGGGATCTTCAACAAAATGAAGGGAAAAAGTCTTCCTTGATCATTTTGGTTTGTAATGTCTGGAATCTATTTTTAATTTTGTACTGGGCTGAGATGCAATAGTGTTGACAAAGCTAGAATATTTTCTAAGGAAATATATGTGTCCATAAAGAAAGGTCTACACATAGTCTACTTAATTAGAGCATTTTCCTCCCAATGGTTTAATTAGAAGGTAAGACAGGGGAACAGAATAATGGAAGGTTTACAAAATGAGAAATTTCAGTGCACCCTATAGTCTTATTGGAGAATGTGGAAAGAACAACCTAATCTGTGTATTTAATTTAAAAGACTGGCTTTTTATTTAATTTCTGTATTTGATTTTGTTTATGGTGATTGAAACTAATTTCCCTCCTTCTTTTCAGAACAGGGAACAGCTTCATCTGTCTATCTCCATTGTCTCTTTTTCTAAAAAGAAGAGTGCCCTTAGTGAATTTGTTTCTTTGTTTCTTCATTGTTTCTTTGTTTGAAATGGAAAAAGTAAAAATAAAATTGTAGGCAGCAGTCTTTGTAATTTCTGTTTTTCTTAAGTGTATCATTCTTTGCTATCCTGACAGTATCTTCTTTCCATATCCTATGAATTCAGTATTCCTTAAAATAAAATATTATCACACATTGTTATGGTTCTATTTAATTAACCTGTTGTATTTGAAATCCACTCCAGCAGCAATAGGAAGTCATGTTAGTTCACTGAAGTTCAAATTCCATCTCATCCCTGAGGCCTGTATTTTCCTCAGCAGCATAAAAAAAGTTTGGGAAAGAATAGGGGGAAAAATGACCACATGAAGCTTCAAATAAGCAACAAATCAAAGACTGACTCAGGTTAAATTAGTTAGTGGTAGCAATCATCACACCCCTTTGGTTGTTCAACTAGGTCTGCAGATCAGGAATGTGGAAGAGTACCTACTTGAAGTGTGTTCTAAGAAAGAGTGAGACACAGAGATGACATAGTCTCAATCTAAATTTTAAGTGAAGTCTGATTAACATATACGTGAGTTGTTGATGACATAATGGTTCCTGAACCTTTCTTTTGGCAACAAAATATCTTGTTGCCATCTTAAAGCAGATCATGGTGTTCTCGGGTAAGATCATTATAAGTTTTCATCTGAATTATGTACAAATACTCTCTTCACCTGCAGCAAATGCACCTTGCACACAGCAAATACTCACTTGAAGTACAGTGTAAATATGTCTTTACATTCTGTTTTAACAGATTCCTAGAACTTTTTTTTTTTTTTTTTTTTTTTTTCCCTGACTACTGGTAATCTGATAAACTTGTCCTTAGCTGCAAAGATATCCATAAGTCATAATTTTGTAAATCATCATTTTTTAAACTTTGACTCTCTCAGCCTCATTTACCACATGATGCTGAGCCAGAAGTAGCTTATATTTTCTGGAAGAATGCCAAGGATTTCTTTCTGAGGCCCTGGAATGAGAATACACTGTAATTACTAAATGCAGATGTTTGTGCTCACTCACTAGTTTCACTAGTGAAACTTCAGTGCTGACACCGGTTAAGACTAGTCAGCTCATGTAACCATTTGCTGCCAAGAGCTCTGTTCTTAGTTTCCCATTCTAGAGTGGTTGCTGAATCAGACAGCAGTGAATGGCTGCTGACTTTTGTCATCTAATTTTTTTCCCCTTTTTCTTGTTTTTGTGAACCTCAGTTTGAGAAATGCTACATTAAAGCTTTATCAAGCACTATAGATACAGCATGTGCCTCAACACATGACTGCACTCTTGAGATTAAAGTGAAAATGAATATAACAGAAAAGCACAAAGAATAAAAAGAAAAAGAAAAAGCATGTAAGAGTGAACAGAATAGACAAATGTCAAAGGGAAGTGAAAGATCATCCCTCCTAGGAAATCTACCGGAATTTACAGAAAGAAGATAAGGAAATAGCAATAATATTAAGCTGCCCTGTTCAGATATTTATTCAGATGAAAAGAATGATATCTGCATAATTCAGGAATCAAATGCCAAGGGAAAAAGTGATGAATACAATGAATCAGGAAGCTAGAAGATAACTTTGAAAATGATTGTTAAAAGCTTAGAGGCTTGTAACAAAATAACAATTCAATAAAACTGGATTCTGCGTGGACTTTAAAAATTAAAAAATAACTGTGGAAGGAGAAACATTTAAGTATACAATTTAACCTTGTACTTTACCTTGTACTTAGTAATTAAAATGATGTTAGGCCTCTCTTAGACGAATGTTATCCAGACCAGAGAAAAACTACCTACAGTAATGTACAGCACCTAGTTGCCTTAGTTGCTAAACTGTTTGTTTACAGGAGAAAAACAAACAAACAAACAACAAAAACTCATC
Organism: Anas acuta; assembly: GCF_963932015.1. Lineage (NCBI taxonomy): Eukaryota > Metazoa > Chordata > Aves > Anseriformes > Anatidae > Anas > Anas acuta. Next base: position 100,701,568 of record NC_088979.1, read on the forward strand.
TTCAGGTACTAAAGGCAGCATTTTTATTTTCATATACATACTGAGGTGCTACAAATCTGTAACCATAATTAAAACAAAAGTATCTAAAGAGTACAAGAATTATGAGGTAGTTAGATAACAGATAACAAAGAATCACTCCAAGTGGGCCAGAGGAGAATCCACTGTACAAACAAAACAATGGCAATGACAGGAGCTGAACAATTTGCTCCTGTATGTACATACAGAATAGAAATAAATCAAGTTATCATTAGCTAAGGTGGTACCTAACATGATAGACATTTTTAATAAAAAATCCCCTGGTTTCTTAATATGCTTTGATTGTTGTTGAAGTTGTATGTTTGCTTGCTGACCAATTTACAGAAGTGAGAACTACCTTCTTTGACATTATTCATTACTCTATGAACATAAAAGTTTATGTATTTTCTGGTGTAAAAGTTTTTTTGTTTCCTTGTTTTATTTTTAATTAATACTCAGTTCAGAATTTGTTTCTGTTGTCCCCCACACTAGTTTTATCACGATGTCATTGTTCTTGCAGGAGTGATACTCAAGGAAACCGTTTGTGGGTAGAGGTCATAGCTAATTAACCAGTTTACTTTTCCCAAAATACTAATTGTTCCTCTAATTATATTTATACCTCTTTTACAAATTTTGTCTCTCAAATCATATACATTTATATAGTACTTAGGCAGCGATGTTTAGAGAAAATAGTGACAATTGCTTATTTATGGTTACATAGAATAGGATAACTGAGCGTTGGCTGTTAACATAACCAGTAAAACATGCCAAGATTTATATTTGCATTTATTCTAAAAAATATTAATGAATCTCAAAGGGATATGTACATATGTACATATTTAAATCATGATAAAATTAAGGATCAGTTTGTTTGCAAAAACAGAGTTAACTAGTTATTGCATACTTAAGGCAATACCTACTGCTCTATTTTAGTTCCTATTACCAATTGTTTTTTGTGTTTTTGTTTGTTTTTTTTTTTTGTTAAATAAATTAGGGGGATGACCCTCCAAACTGGAAGATTAGTGAATATCAACCAGTTTCTAACATTCCAGTTGAAATTTCATCTTTCTAATCATATATTAACAGCAGGCTCCTATGTAATGAATTTAAAAATTTCTGCCTCTTATAGCTCTTTAAGCTAGACATCACTGGTGCACTACTTTGAATAAATCAGACAAAAGAGGCTGCTCAGATTTGTCAGTGCTGAAGCTGTGCAGAAAAACTGATGACTATCTAAAAAAATTCAAAATTCCCCTGTTTTCATGTGTATAGGTCTGGGTTTCTGTAGGAATTGCTTTTATAAATAGAGCAATTTCTTTGGGTAAGGAGTCATCTGGATGGATGCAGCAATGGGTTAAGAACCAAATGCCCATTTTCAGCAACAAACAATGTTAATATACAGGCACAAGAAGAGATCACTTGTTGCACAAAATATCTTCTGAACAATTTTAAAGAAGAGGCAGATATTCTGGAAATGAAAGCTCTGGCTGATGAAATGACAGTTATTGTGAACTCCAATGAAAATACTATGCCTCAAACTATTGGAATGCTTTGCTATAGTCATTAAAGGATGCATTTTATAGAATGTATTGGTCATAGATTTTTTCTGACAGCATTTGGTATAGTTTCATATTTGAAACTAATGTATAAACTGCAGACTTATTGAAAAAAAACAAGGACTTATAGGGACAGCAGTTGATAACATAAATAGTCTCTCTAAACTTGTGATATTAGTTAAATAGGCACAGGATATAATACAGGTTGGAGAGTTTCTTCTGAGATGTCAGACTAGCTGAGTTCATTTTGTCCCTTTTCCATAGAATCCACAGTTTTTATTGAGGTTAGTTGTTGGAAAACCTGATATGAAAAAAAAAAAAAAAGTAATAAAAAATCAAGATAATAAGAACTATAGGGCAAAGGGTGGAAGGGTAGGCAATTAAAATGATTTATATATCATTTATATGTACCTGAGTGGTCATGACAGATGAATTTCTTACACAGTTATAAATATTTCTCTATGTTCTCTATGACATTCAAGCTGCAAAAGAAAATTAAATTATCACATTAAGCACCAGAAGCAAACACACACACAAGAAACAGCTTTCCCACATTTACATGAGAAATATATATTAGATTTAGGAAATACTACCAAAAACTTCCAGTGTTCCAGTGTCACGTTCACAACGTGACACAATCATTTTGAGAAATATGTCGCTAAATTGAAATAACTGAAGATGAATTTGGCAGAGCTCTTTGGGAAGAAAAGATAAAAAGGTGTCTTGGAGGGGAAAAGAAAACCTACTGTTGTCCTACTTATTTAGAATATGAACATAATATTCATGGAGCATGAATATTGGAGACATGGAAATCAGATATTAAATGGAAAGAATGAGGTGGTCAACAGCTCCTCCTGGTCAACATGCAGTCTGCTTTGGAAGAATGTTGCCTACTATTACTCCTGATAGAGTCTCTGCTAGTTCATATGTAACATTTTCCCCTTTGATGCCATACTTGAATCTTTAATAGGCTTTCTTTTTGGTATGAAAGCATGAATTGGACTTCATCAGTGCCAGGTTTGGGGGGTTTCAGACCTCTGCAGTTGAACAAAGCCATCTCCACAGAATAAAATGCAACCTGTTCTAAAAGGAGAATAGCTGAACTATTATTATAAATTAAATATAATTTTGACAATGCCTAATACTAATAATATTAACAGAATTAATGACAGAGTTAACCAGTGTCTGTTTTCATGAAATACAATACTGAATACAAAAATACTTCAGAGGAAAAGCCGTCTCACACCAAAGATGCATATTTATATGTGTTCAAGCATAATCAGTGAATGGAAGGAGCAGAGGTACAATATAGGATGAAATGAAAGAAAAATATGAAAATAATCACTAAAGCTGGTAGGAAAATGTTATCTTCTCTCATTTTCTTTTTCCTTCCCCTCTATTTTTCCACATCTGTTTGAGAATAGGATTCAACTAGATGCAAGCATGTCCCTTACCAGAAATTATTCTATACTATTTAAGAAGCTTTGCTGTACTGTGATATACAAGAGGTGTTTACTTCACCATGTCCTCCGAACAAATGAAAATCAATTGTATTTCCTCAAGGATAAAATCTGAAAGAGTGGATTGGGAATGAGAATTATTTACCTGTTGTATACAATGATTCCCCAGAAAACACATCCTATGATTCAGGGAAATAAAGATACTAATCACATTACTGATACAATCATCTATGAATAGCCAATGAGCTTACAGCAGTGGTAACACAAAGAAGAAAAGCTATAAAATCTCTTTCTTTCCAAATAAGATTTCCATTGCAAACTTACAACACAGACATGGAACTGATGTTCGGAGATATAGTTTGTGGATCCTCTACAAGCTTTTCCAATACTGGACTGTGGCATCATTAAAATAAATAAATAAATAAATATTTCTTCCTACATAATCTATTTATATTCCTTTAACACCTACTCAGCAAAAACAGTCATGATTGATAACTGTAAATTCTACAATAAAACCAACAGTAGCTAACAGTGACCAGTAACTGTGGTGAAATATGATGACACACAAATACTACGTACTACATAAATACTACATAAGACACATAAACTAATGGTATTAGTTTATTACAGCTAGTTGTTCTCTCTGAATTTTCAGGGGGCATAAAATAATTATGCTGACATCATAACTATTTGTGTGAAATCTCATATGTAAGTACTAAGAGCCTAGACTGAAAAATACATGGAATGCCATAGTACTATATTATGGAAGTGAATATAAGCTCTTTTGTATCCTTAACAGGAAGTTCTCGTATAAAAAAATATACGTTCTTAAAATACTGTCATTCATGGCATAAACTTCTACTAAGCCACTGACCCTTGTCATCATGGTTCACTTATTAATTTATCTACCACCTTATACAAAAATGACTGTGAGATTTCTGTATTCCATATGCTGCTGCAGTGCTAAGTATAGACAATACAATTTTATCAATCAAGTTTTTTCAATTTTCTGCATGTTCTTAGATGACATGGTAGGGGACTGATGCAGAACCTGAAAACACTGCATATATGCATTATGTATCTAGCTGTGTGTGTGCACATTCTTTAAATCTTTTTTTTTTTGTTGTTGTTCTGCAAAATAGCAGTAATTTATATCTCATAGCTGAACACTGTACGCTGATTATTTTACATTTGTGTGGTGTATTGCTACAAGATGCTTCTATGCGTGGCTTATCATGTGTGTCTAAAAAAGCTTTGAACTCAGCATATACTATGCAGGTGGACACTTGTATTTTGCTTATAACAGAACGTACAATTATAAATGTACTTCTACAGGTGTTTTTCATGTGCTAACAAAACAGGTTGAAGATCTCAAAGTGGACTATCTCACAAACACAAACGGAAATACTTGACTTTCCAGAAAAATTGTCCCCCTACGGGGCAATTAACAAATGCAGAAAATCCGAGAATCTGAATATACACCAAAAATTATTTGTTATTAGGAAACTTTGTTCTTATTCAAAAACATCACCAGCCTTGTCAAATGCCAGTTATTCAGGTTAAATATCATTCCAAATGGATGTTGTTGGTCGTGGGGTTTGTTTGTTTGTTTGTTTTTAAATAAACTGTAAATACAGCCAAAAAGTTACTTTGCCACGTGCATCTTTTGTTAAGATCTTCCAAAACCTAGTTAAAGGGACACCCTTAGTGAGAATATTAGAAAAACTAAACACTGAAAAATGAAATATAAAATTGTTCAAGTGAGCAGTATTCTAAGTAAAATGAACATAATGGGCTTCAAAAAAAGTAAAAACAAATCAAAAAAGGCAATCATCAACTATTGTAAGATTTAAATTAGGTGTGCTATGAAGCTGAATTCATTCTGGTGTCAAATCTGCATGAAGTACTCTGCATGTTTTAGTTTCATTGACATTTAAAGTATGAAAATATTAGTATTAGGCCACACTTATAAATGGTACTTGTTTATAAATCATTCTGTGCTTTACCATAATTATGCTGTGCTTTATCTAATGCTATAAATTATATTAAAATTCATGGCTTTATAAAATATAAAAGATGCAACTGACCTATATAGAAATGTTTAGAAAAGCCCAGCATTTAAAATAAAGCCTTGCAATCCTTTATGCACACATGAATATCCCATCCCACCAATAAACAGAAATATGCAGTGTTTGCATCTTCAGATATCTTTAAGAGACAGTGTAAAAGAGCAGTAAAGGCAGTAGCGAAAAGAGGTGGCATTATGTTAGGAACAGTAGTGCTAGTGGGGGAAACCAGTGCTGCTCTTTGCCTTTCAATTTGGCTTGCTGCTGTGTGGCCCATTAGGAGGTATGAACTGAGAAAGCCCCTAATGTACCTGAAGACAGAAGGCTAATTTTGAAATGCACACAGCAGCTAAAGCAACTACCAGCCTCGCATGTGAGCAGCTGAGATTACTGGAAGTTCACAGCATGAAATAGCAACAAATTAGAACAAATTCTAATTGTCTTTACCTGGAAGAACAAAAGTCTGTCTTAAACTCTCTAGGCATCAGAAGTGGAAATGGGTAGGGCACAATATGAGCTGCATTTTCTCAGAGGAGTCTGACCTCTTTTTTTTCCCTGCACAAAATTTTCTCAGTCCAGTCATGAAAACCTTCATCTGAGATTCTACTGAAGCCTATCATTGATTTATAAATTGTAAAATCAAACAAAACTTTTATTTGTGTGCATCTCACTAAGACGTTAAAAAATTTAATTATGTATGCAGTCTTGCTCTGAAAAAAGCTTTCTTCTGAAAAGTATCCATACTCACATGTGGCATCTTCTTTCATATCTTAATTTAAGACTAAAATTAATCTTAATTTAATTAAAACTAGGCTTAATTTAATTTAAAATTAAATTATCTTTTTTACATCTAAAATAAACTTTAAAAACCTGTTAAGTTTTAAATGTAGAATATTTCCAAATTACACACACTCAAAAAGAAAATATCCTGTGTAATTTAAATAAGACAGGACTAATTTTTATCTTTATTTCTGTAAAATTGGTCTCTATAGCCTTACTTAGCCTTAAGCCTTAAACTTTAAGCCTTACTTGCTTAAGCCTTACTTACGATTTTCCAAAATGTAAAAAAAATGTAAAAAAAAAAAAAAAAAAAAAAAAAAAGAGAGAGAGAGAGAGAAAGGAAAAAAGGCAAGAAACCTTCTTCAAAACTATGTTCATCAGAAATGCTGATACCGTGGTGTTTAGAATAACAAATATTGAAAAATATTTTCATTCACTGTGTCAGGAATGAGAATGTTAAGAACTGTCAAACATTATTCAGCCTGAGCCCAGATCCCCTTGACTAGTCCTTCTCTCCATTAGGAAACTTCAAATTGATTTGAGTAATAATGAAATCTAAACTATTTTGAACACATTTACATTAGGACAGTAATTATATGAAATATTTAACATAAACAAAAGTTTCTATGCCACTGTCATTTTATTCTTAGAGGGAATCATGCACTAAGGAATGAACCAAAAGTTATTTAAAAGCTAAGTACTATAGTCTGGTTGTAGTACTATAAACCTTATTTATCATGCATTATCAAATACACAGTTGACAATATTTGGTTTGCTAGTATGGACCTCTGAAAGCTTCAAAATATTTTGACAATTCATTGAAGATATGTCACCAAAATATTTAAATAAACCGTATCATGTTGATAAAGGCAATACTTCCATGTTACTACCGAGAGTGGAAATCACTACTGAGTGATTCATAAGTGTCTTCAGCATTCCCCTTGGATAGAACAAATTCCCTGTAACAGCTGGGCACGTGATGCTATCTAAGCCTTTAAATTAATGTTTAGGGAAATAGATATTGAAGAGGTCTTTAAATACATATATATTGAAAAAGGAAGGATCTGTAGCTTCAAGATAAAATAAGGTAAAGGTTAAAAAAAAAAAAAAAAAAAGATAAAATAAGATAAAAATGTAAAATCTTACATTCACCTTTCAGAACAACAAAAGAAAATCTGTGTTTTGAATCTTCTGTATTCCAGCATTCTGTATTAAGATTTAAGGAGTTAGCAAATACATCCCAGCGAAATTTTTGTGATAGAACTCAGGAAAAGATGCTGTTTCCATCGTGGATTGAATTAAATCTTTGTTCTATGTAGTGTGTTCTGACTTTTAACAAAGATGAAAGAGCTTTTATAATGTTACTTTATAACCAGTACAAGCTGGGACTCTAAACAGTAGTGACAGGAACATAGTATGATGACTCTGAACAGTCATTAGAATTTCACAAAAGCAGGAATCATTATTGCCTCCATGCTGGTGGTTTTAGCAGAGGTGTGTTGCATAGATGATCATGGTTAGAGCAATGAAAAATAACAAAAACAAACAAAAAATCATGGGATCTTTCACAAAAGGTAACACTCAGTTGTGTTGGGAATAGAATCTCTCAAATAGTAAGGTCAGTTGTACTCCAGAGGCTGACAGGAGTGTTGAAATGTTGAAATACTACTTGCAACAAGATATACACGGACACATCAGGTAAGTAAGATTACCCAAGCTGTTCTGCTAAATTTTTCTAAGATAGTGTATGGTCCCACATGATCCCTCCTGCACATGCATGACCCATTACTATAGATTATCATAAAACATGTGCAAAACACCCTTTAGCTATCTGAACTGTGTACAAAACACTATTCCACATTACTATTTCTGTGGTTGTGTAAACAGTTTCTGCTGAATTTTATATTACCTATGTTCAGTTTAATCAGTTTTTCCATCTGCAGCAGGAACTACCTAGGTTAGTCTCTTGGATGACCAGATTCTCTGTACAGGATGTTAATGAACCTGGAATTAATCAGTCAATCAATGGGTACAGGTAGTGCCTACCAATTGGTCTAGGCACAGCAGAATTCCCCTGCGGGAATTCTGTCCAAAAATTCCTGCCCAGGGAACTCCTGTTGGAATTAGTCAGGGGTGGGCCCTGTTAGTCACTATGTCTCAAGTTTGTCTGTTGTCTCAAATCAGCCCATTGTCTCATCTATGAGAATCTAGCTGGGGAGTGCCTCAGTGAATTGACTTGTGTGCACTGGGTATGTACACAGGCACAGATATGATACCTGGCTGCATCAAGATTATAACTATAAAACCTATTTGAATACTAACAATTTACATTCCTTATATTTTATTACAGGGCTCTTTTTGTTTAAATGAGTAAGGGAAACACACTACTTGCAACAACTTTTGGATTGGTCAAAACAGCAATCCACTGTGCATTTTGAGGACCGGACAGCATTATCCAGACTATTTCCTTAATTTTATGTAGCCATATATTTACCTGAAAAGTATAAAAAATCAAAAGAATCATAAGTTACTTCAAGGGGAGGGTTACTTATTTTAGTTTTTACTCATGTTAATAATAACACTTACAAGTGAATGTCATATTCCTGTAAGAGTCACCATTTCCCTTTCATTCATTATGAATAACATGGCCTTCTTTAAAACTCAGAAAGAAGAGGCCTCAATAATTTTAAGAATATAAATAATTAAGGAAATGTCCAGACCAGTATGTCATTATTATCTTTGATTTTAAGATCACTTGTAGTTTTCTAACTTGCTAGCTTCACTTTCATGAGTGTACTGTAAACATGTTAAAAGAGCTCCTGCTGATTCAAAAAATACTTTTGTTGCCTAATGAGTATCCATAAATAAATAAATAAATAAATAAATCACAATTTCTAAATTATTGTATCAACAATAGACTGTGATATATAAAAGTTAGATAGGTAATTGGAAGCAAGCAGGAAGAAGAAAAGAGTGAGAAATTCAGTGCTTAATCAGGAAAGATACAAATAACTGAATATGTGTGCGCATATACATATATATAATGTTGTGACCTAATGAAACTATGAAGTGGGAAACAATTAAAAAACCCTGTTCCCCATTACTCAAACCTTGAGGTGAATTAAACACATTTGTTCTTAAATGTAAAAAAAGTTAATGAACAAAGCATGAGACAGAATCCTACTGCCATAAGCAGATCTACAAGGAGTTTGCAAAGACGTTATCTCAAGCCAATTCCTCACAGCTACAGTCCTGCAGATGTGTGCATGGTTTGCCTTAGTACATTGTTTGGTTCATTCCTCAGCACCAGTTCTGCTCATGGAAGGTGCCTCTGGGCACTCACATTGTTACATTGTTACAAAACAGTGCCATGGCCTTTCTTAATTCTTCAACAAGGGAAACTTAATTCCTTTCCATGTCATTCTGTCTCTGGCATTCCTGCTTCCAGACATTTTAACCCCTTCTTCATTTAGGTCTCCTTGCCCTCCATGTCAGATCATTCTTTGGTCACAAATTACCGTTGCTGATCAGTTGCAACTTGAATTTCCCCTTCATTATCTGTACAATTTCAGTAAGCTGAAGACAAACATTCAGATTGGTTTTACAGGCCAGAGCTCTTACAGTTCTCATAACACAGCTGTATTGGAAGATTTTGGAGCTCTTGTGTAATATCCAACAATGTAGATATGCTTGAGTAAGAAGTATCCTTTCTTGTATGTCTTGACAGATATATTAGGAGACTTCTCTTTGACTTTCATACATCAAAATTCAGTGAATATATATAAACTTCTATTGTTTATAAGTCTTGTTATATGAAGATTGAAGCTGAAGTGAAACAGAATATTCTGAAATATGATACATAGTTTAGAATATAACAAAACAAGCTTTCTTATCTTTAAAGTTAAGTAAACAAGACATCAAGTAAAACTTAAAAGGCTGGAATAGTATTCTGACATCTGCCACAGAGAAAAAAGAAAAAAAAAAAACAAAAAAAAAAAAACAACTGCTAATTTCATTTACACATTTCTGAAACCAGACCAATTCACTTTTATCTTATTAAAAACCTAGTTTTCTACTCCTTGCAAGTCCTATAAAACTAGATAACTAAGCCTCAAGAAGTTCATTTCAAGACAACAGAAGTAAAAGAACAGCTGAAATTCTTTCATATTACACATATACAAAAGTATAAACAACATTGTGACAGCTGTACTGAAGACATAAATTTTTAATGCGATTTTTCTCACTCAGGTTCCTCAGGAGAAAATGGACTCAAAATAGCAATTATGATTTATTATTGCACTAGGGACAGGGTACTACACAGTTGCTGCTTGTCTTTAAGAAAGGCTTAACAATACAATTTTTATTAAAATTGTAAGAACTAACATTAAAATGAATGCTTATACAGCTGGTCTGCTATTAGATATGAAGTATACCTGAACAAATAAGAAACAATAAAATTTAGACACACATGCACTAATGAAGCATCTACATGTATATAAGGTATAGGCTTGACTCTACAGCAGATTTCAAAACTTGTAACACCTGTAGCAGATGATATAAAATCAGTACACAGAATTCCAGTTACTCATTAGAGGTCTTCTGAGTAGGTTAACTCTTCAATTCTCATATAGACTTTCCTTAACTCTTCAATTCTCATATAGACTCTCCTTTGCATGCCTAGCAAGGTAGCAGATCTGTCTCCCACAAGAGATATATAGAATCATAGTATGGATCAGGTTGCAAGGGACCTTACAGACCATCCAGTTCCAAGCCCCATGCCATGGGCAGGGACACCTCCCATGAGACCAGGTTTCTCAAAACCCCATCCAACCTGGCCTTCCAGGGATAAGGTATCCACAGCTTCTCTGGGCAACCTCTTCCAGTGCCTCACCAACCTCTAAGTGAAGAACCTCTTCCTTAATATATAACCTCAAACTATCCCCTTAGAGTTCAAAGCCCCTTTAACTAAATGCCCCTGTAAAAAGTCCCTCTCTAGTTTTCTTGTAGGCCCATTTATATACCTGAAGGCCACTATAATGTCTCACCAGAGCTTTCTTTTCTCCAGGCTGAGTAACCCCAACTTTCACAGACTATATTGATAGAAGAGGTCCTCCAGCCCTCTGACACACAGGGAGAAAAAACATTGTTCTTAAGGATAAACAGAGGCATTGTGGCAGTTTGCTTTTCACTCTTTTCTTGTAGAAATATGAAAGTAGGGAAGCCATGAAACTTATTGACACATAATCACAACTTTGCTGAGAAGAATGCAAAGTCAAAGGCTGTACAAGAGAAAAGCCTTCAGTGGATTATTTCAAACCTTAGAGAACCATAGCATAGCAAGAAAGTCCTGTTCATATTTTGGCCCAGAGAAATGTGAAGAAAAATGTCGGTTGAGTCATTACAGGGATAAAACTAGAGGTAAAATGGGACATTTTCAACGACAGCCAGACAACTATATAACCTCAGGTTTATTTACACATCCACTGAGAGAGTTACCAAAATGCAAAAGAAGCAAAACAAGGAACTATTAGACAGAACTATTCAAAAAATCACAGAATCACAGAATGGCCAAGTTTGGCAAGGACCTCTGAAGATCATCTAGCCCAACCCCCTGCCGAACAGAATCACCTAGAGCATGATGCGCAGGATGGCATCCAGGCAGGTTTTGAGTATCTCCAGAGGAGACTACACAACCTCTCTGGACAATCTGTTCCAGTGTTCTGTCACCCTCACAGTAAAGAAGTGACTTCTCATATTCAGCCACAACTTCCTGTGCTTCAGTTTGTGCCCATTGCCTCTCATTCTGTCACTGAGCACAACTGAAGAGACCAGCTCTTCAACCTCTTGACACCCTCCCTTCAAGTATTTTCACACACATTGATGAGGTCTCCCCTCAGTCTTCTCTTTTCCAGGATAAACAGGCCCAGTTCTCTCAGCCTGTCCTTGTAGAACAGGTTCTCCAGTCCTCTAATCATCTTTGTCTCCCTCCTCTGGACTTGCTCCAGTAGTTCTATGTCTGTCTTGTACTGTGGAGCCCAGAACTGGACACAATTCTCTAGGCGTGGCCTCACCAGGGCTGAGTAGAGGGGGAGGATCACCTCCTTTCACCTGCTGGCAACATTATTTCCTCTTTCCACTCTTTCCTGCGGACGCCCCAGGATACCATTGACCTTCTTGGCCACAAGAACTCACTGCTGAATGGAGCTGCTGTCCACCAGGATTCCCAGGAATGCAGAGCTGCTCTCCAGCAGGTCAGCCCCCAGCCTGTATTAGTGCTTGTGGTTATTCCTCCCTAGGCACAGGGCCCTGAACTTGCCCTTGTTGAACTTCATGAGGTTCTTGGCCTAACTCTCCAGCCTGTTGAGATCCCTCTGTATGGCAGCGCAGCCCTCAGGGGTATCAGCCACTCCTCCCAGTGAGCAAACTCACTGAGTACACTCTGTTTCATTGTCCAGGCCATTGATGAATATGTTGGAATAATTTATAACAATAACTTATAATAACTTATAACTGAATAACACTGGACCCAGCACTGATCCCTGAGGTTCACTGCTAACTATAGGTCACCAAATACACTTCACCACTAAGCACAACCTGCTGTGCTCTGCCATCCAGACAATTATTAATCCACCTCATTAATGAAACTCCTTCTTAGTTTGAAACACACAAATACACACACAAAAAACAAACAATATAATTATGTGGGAAAAAAAAAAAAAAAAAAAAAAAAAAAAAAAGAGCTAACTAAATCTGAATTAAAATAATTTTGAAAGGTTAAACTTAGAAAGTCACATGGCCTCCAAGGTATCAAATGCTTAAAGATAGCTTCTGATACTGTAGAATGTACCAGTGTAACAATATCTCATTAATATTGCATTTTTCATCCTCCTGACCAGTTATTATTGTTTTGTTATTTTTTGTTTTTAAGGGGAAAAAAAGAGCACACAATCTTTCCTCCATTATAACCATTCTGTAATATATTTTTACTTCAATAGATTTTCCAAGTTTGCATGAAAAGCACAACTTACACTGAACAAGAGATTTTTGGGGGGAAGAATGTTGACTATAATAGCTCCTCTTTTGTTTGCAAAACAAAATATTTCTTCCTATTATTATGATTTTCGAACAAAATGTATACTTTAATTTTGTCAATTCAGTCATGTTTGAAATCCTTTATTTCTTCTGCTGATGATTTTCAGGAAACTTTTACCAGCCTAGTATTTCCACCAGGTGTTTTCTCAGACACGGTACATTTATTCCAGGTCTCGCTGCTTCAATATGAAGTTAGAGCTTTGGTAATTGCCTATCATAAAAGAACAGTTTCTAATACTGTATGCATATATGCTTTTCTTTCAGCAAACATCTTTAAGGAACAGGAAACATTTTAATGATGCATTTATAAGAAAGCATGCACTTGATTTGTAGGAATGTTATCAACATGTAACTGATTTTAAAAGAAGATATGTCTTCTGTAATTCAAACTGTTTTTATAGTCTTTTAGCATTTATTCCCAAAAATCACAACAAATCAAATTTGCCCATTCACGCTTTTTCTCAAGTATTAAATAGCATACACTAAGTCAATTAATGCCAGATTTAAGATAATATTTTATGCATCTGGAGAAGAGTAGATGAACCTCCAGAGTTTGACAAAAATAATTTAGACTGTAAAGTCTAAACCCTTTGCTAAAGGCCTGTGGAATTTAGATACCTAGATGCATTTTTTTTTTCATATCTAATTCAGGTACTGTTAACATTGGCACCAGAGGATTTTTCCAAAAAGTATATTTTAAGAGATTTATAGAACAGTGAGTATTATCATATTGCAGTTGTATAGCAAAAGCAGTGTGATCACAACATGTAACAGTACTAGGTAAGTTTAAAGGTAGAAATAATATAATTTTAAAAATATTGGTGATAACTATTGAATGTTGTTCCTGAAACTAAAGGAATAATTAATATCTTGAAATATGTTGTTGAGATCTTTATCATGGAAAGGAGAGTAGGATACTACAGGTTATTTATAGGGTCCTTTTATTCATATGCTAAATCAGGAACATGAATATTTAATGTTTTTGACATATACAGAATTTAGGGCCTGAGTCTCATGTCCTATGCTTAGGTACATTTTCCCACATTCCTGTAGCGTTGGATTTACTACACATGCAAATATCTACCACATTAACTATGAGAATTATGTGCATGTATTGGGATTATGTGACAAAGTTTTGGTTGTGGAGTGGCCTCTGTGAGAAGAGACTAGAAGCTGCCCCACAGATCAGAGCCAGCTCCAGAAAGCTACAAAAATAACCTGCCACTGGCCAGAGTTCAGCAAGTGAGCAACACTAGTTGCACCACTGTGATAGCATAGTTCACAAAGGGAAATTAAATAAATAAATAAATGGGGGGGGTCATAAAGACACCTAAAAATAGCTAAAAGATATTTTTTCCCAATAAGGACCAAGGTATAGAAGTAGAACCACTGTTAGAGTCTGCTTTGGGGGGTTACTCACAGTGAAATTTTACCATGAAAATTCTGGATACATGTATTGGTTGTATAAGTGTCAAATATATCTGTGAATATTCTTTATACCACATACTGGAATTAATTGGTGAAAAAGACTTTTTACCGTAAAGAATTAATCTTCAGCACAGATTCTATAACCAGAATCAACCTAAAATATACAGGTGCATATTACTTGATATTACTATTGTTTATTTGGTTAAAAATGAACTGAAATCCAGAAATGGTTTGTCTGTTATTCTGTTTTACACTGTGGTTTGAATTGTTCCTGAAAAAAAAAATATTTAGTTTTAGTTTTTGTAATTAAAAAATGATTTATTTTTTTTCTAGTCACCACAAGAGGACCTAAATTATTAAGAAGCAAAATTGGAAGCAGTTATGATTAAACTATATATATACCAAATAAAAAATAGAAGCCAATAGCATTAGTGGCTGGATGTGTACTACACTTTCTTTTCAAATCAACTCTTCCTCTTTTTAGATGTTCTTCACATTTCTATTTTGCATAAAAGTTCCCATGGATAATTATATACCTGTTATTTAGCACATTTCCAATTACAACACACACACACACACACACACACACACAAAGAACAGCAGATTGCACAAGAATAACAGATTGCACAGTGTCAGAGTTAACAGGAAAATAGAAACTAAATGCCTAGTGATAAAAACTCAGAAGCAATGAGGTGAATTAAATCCATATAAAAGAATAACCCATTAAAAATATACAGTATATTTTCAAAGCATTCTTAAAAGTGTAGTAGATGTCTCTACATGAAGTGTCTAAACACAATACTTAAGTAATTAGTTTTTAGTGAAACAAAAATAAAAAAAAAAAAAAAGGAAAAAAAAGAAATCTCACATATAAAATCGATATAAAAAAATGAATACTTATAAAAGACCGGTAAAATCCAAGCTACCTCGTGATGAAAAATAAACAGATTAACAGATAATAATAATAATAGCAGTTATTATCATTATTAAATAATAATAGAAATAATAAAAAACGGTATTTTTAATATAACAAGATGTGAATTCATAGAATTTATCTGCAGAATTATTAATCACCTTTGTCATTTTAATTTGCTGTTATGACTTTAATTCAACCATGACTGCAAATATTAATATAGATTTTATTTTCATTTTAGATACATTATTCTGTAGGGTTCCTTGAACACTGAAGAACATGCCCCAAATTTTCTTATAATATCTGAGATTTATATAATTCCAGTTTGATATTTGTAGTGTAGAGCTAGCTCTTTCAATGCTGGTTAGAGTTATTCTCATCTCTTCACAGACCATTGAATATTTTACTGGTGTTTCTCAATATCTTTTCCCAAAGATCACCCATTACTCTACATGACAGGCAGGCTGATTGGGACTGAAATAATCTGGAAAGACTGTGCTGGGATGTCAACTGAATTAGTATATATCTACAAAGAGATCAATAAGGAAGTGATAATAGTTGTCACCTTTCTCTGCACTTGCTGATGCTTCTACTCTAGTACCACAGTTATTAGGCTCTTTCTTCACATTTATCCTCTCTTGGGAAAATATCTACACTGTCATCTTAAATTAGGACTTAATACTTCACTTGAGTTCTGCAAATCATCCCCAACTGGAACCTCACTGTCAGTGACACCACTATGAAGAATATTAGTTTACACTAATCTGTATATAAATTTGTATATAAACTCTTTGAACCATGCAGGCCTAAATGAATTGCTGCTGTGGTCCATTTTCCCCTCCTCTCCTGTCCTTTTTTTTTTTTTTTGGCTCAGAACTTCAAATAAATTAATTTTATTGACGTAATATCTACCACAATTTCCCAGAGTAGGAAAAGTTCTGTCTAAACTACCTTTGTAGTTTAGACAAAAAGCTTTATGTATTAATTGCTCTTCAACTTCTCTATCAAACCCAGAATTTCCATTTTATTCTGGTTGACACCTATAGGCTTTTCACTACAATGGCAGTTTTCTTCAAAAGCAAGTCTTAATTTAGGAATGGGAAAGAGAAGAAATAAAAATAAAAATAAAAAAATGATTTTCCTCACTCTTCATCTGTTGCTGATTGAACTTATAGTCTACCTGAAGAATTGTTAAGGTTGTACTTATTTCCAATAGATCTCTTTTTGTGAAGATCCTGTTAGATAATTAAAGACCTTAAAAATAAAGCAACACCAGCTCCCCTGCCCCAGCCCAGGAATAGTCCCACAACACCTGAGTTTGGTGAGCAGAGTGGGAAGCAGTTCCTTTGCAGTAACAGGCTCTGTCAATTGTTTAGTGGCCATCAACCAAACACAAGGCCTCAAATCAAGAGCAAGGTCAATCCAGAAAGTCCAGCAAACAGTGTGGGACAAGCAAAGAACAGCACTTTACACAGGCTACCTACAGCATAGCTCAAGTCAGAACTCAGTGCCTTAATCTGAGCTGTCTCCTAAACCATAGTCAGAGGATGTGGGTGGGGGTACCAGGTGAGACTTTTAAAGCCATTAAAATCTGTTGCTGCACTTAGGATCCTGACAGTACACATCTACCAACCATCTTTACTTAATATGTAATTTTTATGTTAACATTTTTCAAGGAAAAATACCTAAAACAGATTAGGATGACTGTAGAAAGTCCACCTAGGCCTGTGACAACAGCAGCTGTCAAAGGAAGTGAATTTTAGGGGAAATACAAGTGCTCCAGCACTGAGGGAGCCCAAAATTTCATAAACCAAATGTGGTTTGTATTTAGAGCAGCCAATCAGTTTTGCTTTTATCAATTTATCTAGCCTTCTTTTGGAACTCCTATAAATTTCAACATCTATAACAGCCTATGCTGAAGAATTTCAAAGTTTATCTATATGTTTCCAGGGGTTTCAGTTATATTTATAAAATCTGGCTGCTATTCTATAGGAAGTTTCAGTTTCTCATTGGGACTCTGGAGCAACATAGTGGGTGCTGAACACATGACCCCCAAATTACGTATGTATTCTGAAGTTTTACTTCAGGCCTTCTCTAGTCTGCAACCATAGAATGAATGCTCATTAGAAACCAAAGCACATAGATGAGCTCCTGTGGCACATCTTCCAGTTTGTTGAGAGAAGCTGGCACATGCTTTGATGCAAACTAAAGAATTTTAAGGAGACAAAATTAACTTAAAACAAATATTGTCCTATTTCAGTGAAAAAAAAAATAATAATGTATCACAGAATCACGGAATTGTAGGGGTTGGAAGGGACCTCAAGAGATCATCAGGTACAACCCCCCTGCCAAAGCAGGTTCCTAGAGCAGGTTGCCCAGGTAGGTGTCCAGACAGGCCTTAAATATCTCCAGAGAAGGAGGCTCCACAACCTCCCTAGGCAGCCTGTTCCAGTGCTCCATCACCCTTACCATGAAGTTCTTTCGCATTTTGGTGCAGAACTTCCTGTGATCCATTTTTTGGCCATTGTCCATTGTCCTTTCCCCACAGACCACTGAAAAGAGGTTGGCCAAATCCCTCTGTCTCCCACACTTAAAATATTTGTAAACATTGATAAGATCCTCTCAAAGCTGAACAGACCCAGCCTTTCCTCGGAAAGAGGCTCCAGGCCTCATATCATCTTTGTTGCCCTCTGCTGGACTCTTTCCAGGAAATCCCTGTCTTTTTTTTTTTTTTGTACCAGGGAGCCCAGAACTGGACACAGTAAACACATGTACTACTGGACACATGTAGCCACGCTGAGTGAGAAATCCCAGTTTATCTCCTGCAAGAAAGGCATGGTATTCTATATTTCTAAAATATCCTTCTATCCACATACTGTTCACCCTTCTTTTTTTTTTTTTTTTTTTTTTTTTTTTTTTTTTTTTTTGCCTGGGCTGAAGACTCCTGGCTTTCTTGCACATTCATTGTAAAGCACATATTCCACATTTGTATTTCCTTCTTACTCCTTGACCGAGTCTACTCAGTTCTACTATGTCAAGGAAATAAAACTGCAAAAAGCACTCAAGATGTAGTAAGCAAAACGATGTGTTTTTTTTTGTTTGTTTGTTTGTTTTTTGTTTTTGTTTTTTTTTTTCATTAGGAAGAGGGAAAACATGTACTTACTTTGAATACCCTCTCAATATTCACTACAATAGGGATTTTTTCTGAAAAAAAAAAAAAAAACAAAAAAAAAACATGCCTTTCTTTGTACAATATCTCTTCATGAATTACTTTATACAAGGAAGAATGAAACAATTCCTTTCAGCATTAAATGATTATAAGAACTGATCATATTGTATTTAAGATGTCTGCTGTCCTGTAGCAGTTATTTCTCTGTGGTAAATACTGGACTATTTTGAATCCATTACCAAAACACATGAAGTAATCATTGAACATTCCTACAAATTTATTACTGCTATTCCTTTTGTACTGTTGCTGGAAAATTCTAATTTTCACTTTATATATTCTTCATTTAACAATATTAACATTTTTTGATTTGAAAAAAAACCATCTCCTACCTTGGATGAAAACTTCTGTGGATTTCTTCACTTTTTACATTTTCAAGTTCGGATCATAGAAAATTGCATATATGTTGTTATAATATGAGGAACAAATGCAAAAAAAAAAAAAATGCAGTCATAATATTCTTAGGCTGAAAAATAAGAGAAACTGAATTTTTCCTTTTTTTAAACAGTAAGTTTTACATTTGCCGTAGAAGGCTTACTGGGTAAAATAAGACATTTAAGCAACAGCTTCTGATCTGTGGAGATTAGGATTTCTTTTGTTTGTTTTTTCTTTGTTAAAGCACAGTCTGTAATCATCACAACACTGTAAAAATATAATTTCTTTTGCATCAAGTCATTAGTACTGCTAAGAACTAATTGGAAGCCAATGTTCAAGACAGTGGAACTGCTACAGATTCACAGAACATATAGACACAATCATTTAAAAATTCAGCATGCTTCACTGTCTTTATATAATTTATTCCTCCTTTTCCAATTTTTGCCTAACAACAATGCCGTAAATTAAAATAAAACCCAAATAAAAAAAAAAAAAAGAAAAAAAAGAAAAAGAAGAAATCCAGTCAGTTGTTCATGGGCTTGATTTAATTTGTACTGATGTAGAGTTAAAACAATATCAGCTAAACAAATAACTATATTTAATGAAATGTTTGTTTGCTTGTTTGTTTGGTAAAGACAGGAAAAGAACTTGCAATACTCTTAGAAGGAAAAAAACAATAATTAAGAAAAATCATAAAATTCTGGTCTTCAAGCCTATTTTCTAATTCCGTGAGTAACTTTAAGGCCTACACATGAAATTTAGGCCTTCTTTACTTCTGAGGATTGCTCTGATTCTTGAACTTAATAATTTTACTTGTTTCAAAGTTTCTTACAATAGATAACAATGCATAGAAAGGGTAGTGTTAACTACACCACTTTAAGCAACACCAGCCTCTAATATAGCTATACAGAACTTGCTAACTGCTGATGTTCAGTACTTTCTTGGGCTATGATTCAAAGATTTTTCTGGTGATCAAGAAGATTTTGTTGCCTAAACTTGTATATTGTCATGAAATACTGCAGTTTCAGTTAATCCACTTCTCAAGTAGAAAAATTTTACTGAACATCTTTTTACAAAAAAATTACTGAATACACATATAGAAAGTGAGATATGGCCATCAGATTCATCTCAGTTTCACAAGTGAAAAAGTGAGCTGGATACTGTTTAGTGGTCTTTACTTAAAATCATACTAAAATATGACAGAGTTCAAAGTATAATCTATTATGCAGAAAACCACAATAAAAAATGTTTTGACTATAGGATTGAGCTTCTATCACTTAAAACAAATACATGAAACTAAACAACCAAGAACAAAATTTGTATATGTAATTGGAAAGAAAAAGAATGGGTAGAAAAAATGATTCATAGAGTTTTCAAATTTTTGTGGAATGTGTTAGTAGTTCTTTTATATTTTTACTTTTATATTCTAACTTCAACTTAAATATCTGTAACAGCAGATGAAGTAGTCTTTATTTATTCAACTAGTGATTTGCAGCACAATTTGTTTTATATAAAGCTCAATACAGTGTTTTCTATCTTCAGCAGAAATACCTATAAGGTTTTTTAAACTGAAAACTTTTTATAGAGATCTAAGATTTGAATAAAATAAAATAGGCTATGATTTTTGATTACACTGTGTAGAATACTTCAGAGTATAATGCTAAAATTTAATATTGGAATTTGGTAAATATTTCAAAACAAGTGCTGAAGAATCAACTCATTTTATATGTATTAGGTACTGTAAAAGCCTTTTTTTTTCAGTGTTAAAATGTTACAAAGGCTTATTTCCAATTGAATAAAACTATTCAAATAAACCTTTCATCCATAAGATTGTATATGGCATGAATTCATTTGATAAAATGTATATTAAGCTTGCATTCAAAAGTCTCTCTCCTATGTGGATCATTTATTTTAAAGGTAGAAGTCTGAACATTTCCTTCTCCTGGGATTTTTTTGCCCTTTATACTTCTTGGATTACAGTTCTAAGTAACACTTTATTGCCAATCTACACAGATGAAGGTTAACTTTTAGAGAAAGTGTATTATTTTAAATAAACTTTTTCTATACTGTTTAAACTTCTTATGCTGAGAAAGGTTGGCCTTACAACTAACGGCTATAATTTCATTTTCTAAAATCCTTGTATTATAATTAAGGATAAATAAATAAAGGTAGACTATTCCAATGAACCAGTAATTTGCCTGCTGTAGTTACAGCTGGCTGGGATTCATGTTTGCTGGGTATATTCCCACAGGTGGTTTGTCACTGCTTGAGCAGAGACTGGCTTGGATTAATAAACATGTAGTTAGGATGTTGGTTAGAATTAGGCAAATTCTAATTTAAACTTTTTGGGCAAAAAAAATCTGCAGTGAGACCTTGAGGTAAAACAATGTAGTGGAACTGGAGGAAAAAAAAAAAAAATATATATATATATATATATATATATATATATATATATATATATATATGGAATGGAAGCAATGTAAGTTTTGGAAGTAAATGGCTTAAGATTTTGCACAGGTATTAATTTGGAATATATTTTTATTATTCTATAAAATGTAGAAATACAAAAAAAAAAAAAAAAAAAGTGTAGAAAAGTAGACAATAGAAATGTATTATAAAAGTGTCTCAGCAGTCAGTTCTCCAGTTCTCGACCAGCTTTTTAATTTCCCTTCTCTTTTCTTTTTGTCCTGATGTAGCAACTAACTTTGCATATACATATATCATATGCATGCACATTTTTATATCCATTTATCATTCATATCCATTAATAGACATTGTAGAATGGTGCTGCTTAACTTCAATGGTTTATTCTAAAGCTCAAAGTCAAAATCAAAAAAGTGTCTTCTGTACTTCTGTACCTCCTGTACGTGTTAACAGGTCTACATCTATCAGTAATCTGATATAATTACATCCTGTGCAGTTAAATAGTTCTGTTCAGAGATGTGGTGCTGGAAACATTAATTCCTGAGAGTTTGAAATAAAGAGGCACATTTAATACCTTTAATATCATAGAATTTAATTTTTGTCTAATCTTGCTTTTTAGTAGTTGAGATTTCCACATGGGGGAGATCAGAAGAATTACTCTGCAGGGTCCAATCAGATTTCCACTTAATGCACTCATCAGTCTTCAGCAGTGGCCAAATGCTACAAAATGGTTAAGAAACAAAAAGAATACAAAGGAATTCTTTCTCTCTGATACCCTACAGATTTTTCCAGTTGCTTATCTATCCAGTAAATCAGACTCATGTCTGCACTTTTAATAGCTAGTAATAGAACTATTTTCTCTATTTTCTTTAAAATATAAAATAATAATAGTAATTATCAGTATGTTTATTTACAATATATGCTTAAATGAGAAATATGTTACTCTAAAGAAGACTTTATACTATAAGTAGAAAAAAAATACATACAATTCTGTCCAAATTCTTCCAGACAGTCAAATGGGGATGTCTTCCATAAATATTCAAAATTTTCTTCCCAAAACAATGATAAATTCTTCAGGATTAAAATAAGTAGGCTTCCCTGAAAAGCATCTTTAGAAGTAACTATAAGTGACAGCAATGTTCACAAACCCTGTTTAGCAGAGAAGGTACTTATATGATCTAAAGAAACAAGAAATTACCAAAGAAAGCATTTTGCTTGGGATGAGGACAACTTTGTAAATATTCATATGCAGCCAGAGAACTATTGTTCAGCTAATATCAGTTCAATGTTGCGACAGGTCATTTCTTGCTCTGAACCTGGGAGAAATAGTTTCATGCCAAGTCATCAGTGGACAGTATAGTTCTCAGAAGGGGAAAGATCCTGGGATCATTTTAAATCAGTTGTTCAGAAAACTGCTTTGATTTTATCATCCATTCTTGCTGAATTAGACCAAACTGCAATATGAGTGGTCAATCTTTCATTCTGTGTTCTTGTATCTTTCTTTTTCCCCTTAGTGGAAACATGTAGCTTTTCATTTTCAGGTTTATTAGGTTTATCAGGTTTATAGGCATGGAGAGTATTGGAGTTTGAGTTCTGGAAACCAGGAAATTACAGGTGAGTATTTTTCTTTTAAAGATTCCTCTCAGATATTGATATAATTGTGTGGAATAATCCTTGTTTTGGGTAATTCTATCAGAACAATAATGCATTCTGTTTCTCTCTACTGCCTAATGTAAATAAAGTTGCCTTTATTATACCAGACATACTTTGCTGCTTAGTCTTCTCTATTTTTCTTCCCAATCATAATACACATGTGATGGTGCCAAAAGATAACGCAGACAACAATCTAGCATCGTGTATGAGGACATACAACATGACTTGTTTAAGATCCTAATGTTTTTTCGAAAAGAGGTCTTTAGGAATGCACTCCAGCATCTGTCAAGGTGATCTTGGGCAGTTGAGATCTTTTTGACTTTTGGGATGAGAAATGCATAGTATGATAGCTCCCAATAAACAACTAGGTTTTATTTTCATTTACACCTTCTGTGTGTAAGGAGCAAGGGAGCAATGAGTGTTCTGCCATGGTTCAGTTTGCCTCAATGTGTTGGTTTTACCCTGCTGGGCAGATAAACTCCACCACAACCACTCTCTCACTTCTCCTCCTCAGCGGAAGGGGGAAGAAAATATGAAGGAAAAGGGCTCTGAGGCAGAGATAAGGACAGGGAGATCACTCCCATCAAGGGCAAAGCAGGCTCAAAATTGGCAGGTTAATATAATTTAGTGCCTATCACTAGCAGACTAGAGCAGTGTGAAACTAAAAGCAAACTAAAAACACTTGCCCCCCCATCTACCCTCTTCTACCTCTTCTCCCCGAATGGTGCAGGGAAACAGGAAATGGGGGCTACAGTCAGTCCCTAACACTGTCTCAACCGCTCCTTCATGGTCACTCTGCCCCTGCTCCACATGGGGTCCTTCCTATGGGATGCCATCCTTCCCAAACTGATCCTGTGTGCACTTCCCACAGGCTGCAGCTCTCCAAGAACTGCTCCAACATGGGTCTATTCCACGGGGTGCATCCAACAGAAGCAAACTTGGTTTGCCTGAGTAACACAGGCAGCCACTCCCACCAGACCTCTTGCACCACTGTCTGAAACAGGTCTGGAACAGAGTCTGCTCCTGCAGCTGTCCACAGGCCTCAGCCTCCTTCCGACCCCATCCACCAGGGGCTCCTCCACAGCTGCAGCATGGAGATTTACTCCATGTGGGACCCATGGGTTTCAGGGGGACAGCCTGCTCCACCATGGGCCCCTCCACAGGCCACAGGGGAACTGCTCTACTTGCACCTGGAGCACCTCCTCTGCTCTTTCTGCACTGACCATGGTGTCTGCAGAACAGTTTCTCACCAGCTTGCTCTCCCAGCTGCTGTGTCAGCAGGTTTTCCCTTTCTTACCTATGCTCTCCCAGAGACACAATCGATGTTGCTCTCTGGCTTAGCTTTGGCAGCGGCAGGTCCCTTTTGAAGTTCGCTGGAACTGGCTCTGGTCTGACATGGGGCAGCTGCTGTGCTCTGCTCACAGAGGCCACACATGCATCTCCCCATTACCAAACCCTTACCATGCAAACCCAATACACTCAAGGTAAAGGGCCAGACAAATAAACACATCAGTTCTACAATTTAAACTTCTGGGATGGGAAATGCATAGTATGATAGCTCCCAATAAACAATTAGGTTTTATTTTCATTTGCACCTTCTGTGTGTAAGGAGCAAGGGAGCAATGAGTGTGAATGTGCGAGGACCTGCATCAACATTATAATTAAAAATAAATCTTTAAGTCAAAAAAACATATTATGTAGCAAGTCTAGTATTTTGACATTTTAAAAATAGTTTATATATATAGTGCAAGGCAAATCATGCTTTTGATTGTTTTTGTTTGTTTGTTATTTTGTTTTTTGGTGTTTTTTCTTAACATGCATTTCTTAACATTGTCTTCTTATAGAAAAATAGCTTGTACAAAAGTAGAAACAGAGGATTATACTTAAATGCCCAAGTTATGGAGTTCAGGATTGATTTCCCCCTAGCTAGCCACTGAAGTTGATAGACAACAGAACACAGGAACACTAACTTACTGGATTGGGAGAGAACTGGGGACCAAAAGCAGGAATACAGACTAAGAGAGTATAATTGTTATGGTATTACAGATATTACTGTGACAATAAGATAATGAAGAGCAAAAGAGCCAAAAGTCCTCTTTTAATTCTTTCTGGGAGAGATCTTTAGCTCGGTGAAAAGGTATGACATACTTAAAAATTGTAATAGGTTACAAAGCAAAATGAGAATTGAGGATTAATCAAAAATGGACAAATAAACAAAAACATTCCTTTTTAGAAAGAAGAAAATAAGGGAATAACCTGTCTCTGCTTTTAATTTAGTTCCATGCAAGAGAACAAATGTTCTCTATTTTTCTATAGCAAGGAATGAACAACAGCAAATCTTTTCAAGGAGAAATGGAGGTATTGCTGCAAAATAAATTATAGTACTGATGTAGCATGGAAATGGTGGAGAAAGGGAAGAAAAACCCAAGACAGTTGTTACAGCTTCTCAGTGATGTACTGTATTTTGATAAGGCTTCGCACAGCTATGGTAAGACAGATGTCAAGCATTAGATGGGGCCTCCTATTTCTATTTACAGCTCTATAAACCTATGACAGATTTGTGCTTTCAGTAAGTATCTGAGTATAAAGCAGGTGAAGCTGCAATATAGCTGGATTCCTCCTTACCCAGTGAAAAAGCATATACTTTGTATATGCTCAAATGTGGCACCCCACAGGAATCAATATATTTTATATAGTCTGTTCTGTCACCTTGTGAGATGTTCCTATGTTGCTATTACATAAACTGTCTCTTCTTTTAGATCTCACTGTACTCTGTCATAGCAGCTTTTCTTTTAAACTGTTCATTTAGTCTTATTGTGAAAGATGTACATCTAAGTTAGAGTTATAAAGCTGACTAAGCAAGAACAATAGAAAACCTTGTGTTCAATTAAGATGCAGATTCCAGATTGTTGTATTGTTTCAAAACTGATGTTTCTATCTCTTACAGTGGTACGTTTTTATTAAATGGAAAAATACTATCTTAATTACATTTCTAGAATATCTATTTTTTAAAAAGAGCAAGCACGTACTGAGGAGAAAAAAATCAAATTATTTAAAGTTGTTACTTGTTATAAAAGATGAATAGGTTTTTCCCCTCTCACATCAGACCTCTTAGCAGTTTAATAAGGCCATTCTCTCTAGCATTGAGGGCAAAGTGCCTTACAAAGCTAAGAAAGTTGAAATCATAAGCCTCTGACCTCACCAGAGAAGGTGTTTGGGGATAGCAGTCTGATCAAGTGCATCAAGTGCTTATTTAGTCACTGACTGAGAAAAAGGTTCAAGAACACCCCTTTATACCTTTATTGTTCCAAACAAATAGAGACAAGGCCCTAAAAACTGAAGACTTTTTTTTTCACTGAAGATGGAAATCACACAGGTGAGCAGAGATCTGGCTCTATTTGATTGCACCAAGATCATACAATAGAGGTAAGTAGTTCAGTCATTTTTTTATTATTATTTTTTTCTATTCATCTCAGTATCTGATATGAATTAGGAGATAGGAGATGAAAAGATGTTTACAGACTTTGTGCCCTTCCTCAGTATTTTCAAGGATTACCTTAGATTTAATCTATTTGATCACAAATCATTTAGGAATGCAGCTGCCCAACAAAAAGACTGCATTTGGTGAGGCAATAATTTTAATTTGGGATATTCCTCCCATAATCAGCTTAATACAATTTGGACAAGATACTTTTTCCATAATAACAGAATTCAACCCTTACAACCTTCATGCATCTGTGCATTGATGTGTAGGTGTTGGCATCATCTGCTGTTCCTTCCCCAAAGACAGAATGAATTTAAATTGGTTAAAGGGAATTTATTTTTCTCCCACAAAAATTATCCCTATAAAGAATAATTCAATTTCAGTAAATTATTAAGTGGTAGAGCAGAATGTTAAACAAACATATCTATATATATGCATGAATGTTATGTGTATATACACACTCTAAAAGAATATATTAATTTACAATAAGACTATTAATCTGGTATTGAAAACATAAGTGTTTTATTAGGTTTTTATACTCAATATCTTCTATAAACCCAAGCAAACATTGGAGTTAGAGCAAACATTGAGTCTACATTGCAGACTCATCTTTCCTTGTCATTTTATCAGATTTTTAGCTCTACAGAGAACTGAAAAAAAAATACAAGTCAATTAGGTAGGTCTATCCTATGTTTTAAATATAGAAACTAGTGCTTCACTCATTAATCAAATTTAATAACACCTCCAGCATCCTAAAGAGTAAGATTGGAATGTGTTTTAATAATGTTTTATACAAAAAGAAGGTGGGAATCACAGGAAGAAAATGTTAATCAAAAGATTAAGCATGCCAAAAATACAACCAGCTATGTAAAGTACAGAAAACACAGGAGATGGGTCATCAGGACTTCAATCCTACTACTGCTGCACTAGCAGATTGAATGCAAATTCCACTTAATCTCTTTCGCTGCTGGAAAGAATTAGAGCCGTTGAGCTTTGAGGATGATACACGAGTAGCCCTACCTCCATGACACAGAGAAGATGAGAGAGGGTGGAACAAATGTGACACAAGCAGAAGTTTACCTTTTAAACAAGAGTCTTTGAAGACTTATGTAAGTAGGGATATTTTAAACGTTTGGAACAAATGCACCTCCTTGTCTTGAGGCAAAGGCTCTCTTCTTTCTTCCAGCATCTCCTTGAATTGTGGGTTACAAGAGAGGCAGTTATTACGACTTCATCAGAAAACTTTAATAAAAGTAAAAAGCTGCTTAGCTCAGTCTATTTCTCATAAACAGGAGAACTATCATTAACCACAATAAAAACAATAAAAATCAAATAAGAAATGAAGGATATTTAACTTGGAAATATATATATATATATACACAATACATGATGCAAACAATTCCTAAAATGTTCTTAAACTGACCAGAAATGGAAAGTAGAAATT
Source organism: Anas acuta (assembly GCF_963932015.1). Classification (NCBI taxonomy): domain Eukaryota; kingdom Metazoa; phylum Chordata; class Aves; order Anseriformes; family Anatidae; genus Anas; species Anas acuta. The sequence continues at coordinate 100,729,484 of NC_088979.1, forward strand.
GTAATGAGAAGCAGAAACACCAGCATGCTAGTTTTTAGTTCAATTAGTAATGCTAATTATGCTAGAAATAGGGAGAATGAGGCTTAAATCAACAGACCACAGAAGAGCTCTTTTTGTTAAGAAATAATTTTGCTCAGATTAGCTTAAAAGTATAAAAATAAGCCAAGAGAAATTAATTTGTTAGTAATACCGATGGCTAAGAAAGGACTGAAGTATTTATACTTTGCTTTCTTTTCTATTTTCATTCTGTGACATATTTAATACACAACTCAGTTAATTAACTGAATTTGGAAAATGACAGTTTTATTGACATTATACTTTAAACAATAAATATTTGACTATTCTAAGACAATAGCTTCTTGCATAAAAATTGCAAGTGCAATTACATTATATAATCTGTCAAGTATTAAAGTATAAACTCTTTTGTTTCATGCAAACAAAATTTCATATACTTAACTGAAGTTTGCAGATATTGAAATTTTGGATTGTTTGTTTGTTAAGTATATGAATAATAACCTCTTGTCTATACTTCATCTAAGCTGTGTTCATCAATTATTCACAATTTCAATCTTTTCCTCATTGCAGAAGATCACTGTTTTGTGTGTGTGTGAAAGGGAGAGAGGGAAGTGTGTGTTGGGGAGGGGGGGAGGGTTATGAGGTGAAGGGAGAGAATTTATGCTCAACTGTGTATATATTAGTGCTGCAATGAGTACATTGACATCAGTGGAGCTCCACAAATGTATGGAAACTTTGCCATAAATGTTTGGGGCAATCCCAGACATGAGTAGAGACTGGGAGAAGAACTCATTGAGAGCAGCCATGCAGAGATCTTGGGGGTTCTGGTTGACAAAAGGCTTGACATGAGACAACAGGGCATGCTTGTAACCCAGGAGGCCAACTGTATCCTGGGCTGCATCAACAGAGGCCAGCAATTCGAGGGGATTGTTCCCCTCTGCTCTGCCTTTGTGATGACCCACCTGGAGTATGAGGTCTCTCTGGAGACTTCTCTTCTTCAGGCTAAATGACCTCAGCTCTCTCAGCTTGGCTTCATAGGAGAGGTGCTTGTCGTGGTTTAACTCAGCCGGCAGCTAAACACCACGCAGCCGTTCGCTCACCCTCCCCCCTCCCCTCTCTGGGACGGGGGAGAGAAATGGAAAGTGAAGCCCGTGAGTTGAGATAAAGACAGTTTATTAAGACAGGAAAATAATAATAACAATAACAATAACAATAACAATAATGATAATAATAATAATAATAATAATAATACAATGATGATAATAGTACTACTAATAATAATATGTACAAACAAGTGATGCACAATGCAATTGCTCACCACCCGCTGACCGATGCCCAGCCTAACCCTGAGCAGTCCGGCCCCCTCCCCCCGGATAGCCACCCCTATATATTGTTTACCATGACATCAGATGGTATGGAATACCCCTTTGGCTAGTTTGGGTCACCTGTCCTGGGTCTGTCCCCTCCCAGCTCTTACTGCACCCCCAGCCTGCCCATTGGCAGGACAGAGCAAAAGGCTGAAATGTCCTTGGCTTGGTATAAGCACTGCTCTGCAACAATTAAAACATCGGGGTGTTATCAGCACTCTTCTCATCCTAAGCCAAAACACAACATTCCACCAGATACTAGGAAGAAAATTAACTCTGTTCTAACTGAAACCAGGACAGTGCTCCAGCCCTCTGATTATCTTGTGGCCCTCCTCTGGACTGTTCTAATACGTCCATGTCTTTCTTGTGTTGGGGCCCCCAGACATGAACGTAGTACTCCAGGTGATGTCTCACAAGAGATGGGGAAAATCACCTCCCTTAACCTGATGGCAAGCTCCTTTTGATGCAGCCCAGGATCTAGTTGGGTTTCTGGGCTGCAAGCACCCATTACTTGCTCATGTTGAGCTTCTCATCAACCAGCATCTTCAGGTCTTTCTCATTAGGAGAAGAGTTCATGATGGAGTGAGAAGGATCTCTATCATTTATTTTTGGAGCTAGAAATCAAAACTTGTTATTGAAATACTTTGATAAGACAAAGCATTTAACAAGATCTTAAAAATTTCAAGGTCTATAAAAATATCATTAACTGTTATTTGTAAAAACTTTGGTCAACAGGTGTAGTTAAGGTGTACAGAATCAAAAGCTTAGTTGCAAACATCACTTTTCTTCTGTATGAAATTTTTTATGATGATGCCACATTATGATGCTTCTTTACATTAGCAGCATGAAAAATCATTTGAATGAGAAATGTTTATAAAGCTTGCTAATGCCAACAATTGATTATAAGCCAACGTTAGTTGCACTCCTTCAAACAAAATATAATATTATAAAAAGAATAGTCTAAATAGAATACTATAGTGAGGAGAGGAGAGGAGAGGAGAGGAGAGGAGAGGAGAGGAGAGGAGAGGAGAGGAGAGGAGAGGAGAGGAGAGGAGAGGAGAGGAGAGGAGAGGAGAGGAGAGGAGAGGAGAGGAGAGGAGAGGAGAGGAGAGGAGAGGAGAGGAGAGGAGAGGAGAGGAGAGGAGAGGAGAGGAGAGGAGAGGAGAGGAGAGGAGAGGAGAGGAGAGGAGAGGAGAGGAGAGGAGAGGAGAGGAGAGGAGAGGAGAGGAGAGGAGAGGAGAGGAGAGGAGAAAAATATTGTTAATAGAAAATTTGTTAATATTTTTTCATTTCATCAAAGTTTTGTTTCATTTCAGCTCAGATACATTATCTGCCTCTTTCCTCTCTTCAAATTTTTTGTTTCTACCATTAAATTAAAACAAAACAAAAGAAAACACAAACAACCAAAATATTATTTTTCCATTATTAAAGCTAGAAATTTACATATTTATATGGATATAGAGATTATACCCAATTTTATGATCTGAAGGGGCTCCATAATACCTCATTCAAACAGTTCAAACCAACTCACATTCACACATTAGTTTGTAGACACAAAGCTTCAAGAATACATTGCTATTATGGCTTTCTGGTGGACATGCTAATGACACTCATTTTACATTTAGTTGTGTTAAAACTGTTTAACATACATTTATAGTCTGTTGTATACCAATAGTTTAGCTTTTTTATGGTTCCAAAGCAGACTAGTAGTTTGCTTTTCTTTGATATGGTTATACATGTACTTGAGTTTGTCCAATACTACATCAACCTTTGTATGGAAAATCTGCAAGTAGATATTGCAGGATGCTAGTGAAGTTCTGCCACTGTGCAACAGCCTTGATCAGTCCTACACTAATGGATTACAGTCACTTCAGCAGCTGCAGCTCATCTCTGTTCTACAGGAAGGTGGTAGTAACTCATGCACCAACGTATATAGCTTCAGTATTTTATAACTTCAGTGCAAAATGTGTAAAAAGTTAATAATCCAACAAACTCCAACTTCTGTACTAGTTCTGCAAGAAAACTCAAGACATCATGAGCTCTCAACCAATTTCATAGAATATCCTGAGTTGGAAGAGACCCATAAGGATCATCGAGTCCAACTCCAATTTGAGTCAAATAAGTTTCTTAAAGCAGAATTTTAATAGACAGAACAGGGCAAGCAATTGCCAAGGGCAGAGCAGGTTATCAAATCACAATGGCTCAGTGAAGAACAAAATGATATGCAATGGAGCAATTCCTATAGAAATAAGCATTGTAGAATAAAATTGAAGGAAAAAAAAATAAAATAACACCTAAAATGACCTTAAGAAACACTGCAAGAAGCTAAAGTTGTCAGTACGTCACAGAAGCCAACTCTCTTTTTCCAAATCATGGGAACCACTGAACCCTAAAAAGAGATTCTAGTGTCTGAGAGAAATTATTACAACAGTTTTGAGGTATTATAAAAGAAGGTGTAACTAAGTGTTCTTATTATAATAGAAAAAGGCATTCTAAATAAATATATATATATATTATTTGCTTAATTTTCATTCCTGAATTGGACATTTACAATTCACAAGGCTTGTAGTATTTTTGCAGTCTAGACCCAAACTATAAAATACTACAATATTTTCATGAAGCATCCCAAATACTTTCTGGTAAAAAAGTAAAGAAGGATAAGAGCTTCAAACAAAGACTAGAGAAAAATGAAGGGCAAGAGAATAGTATTTTTATGTGGAAAGGAAAAGGACTCCCGTAAATTATTAGTATCAACTTTAACTTCATGACCGGGTCTGTGAAACGGAAAAATGAAAATTAGGAATTGAATTGTTGTGCATGGTACTACACCAAAGAAAATCCAAGGAATGTGTAATATGAATATAAGGAAAATGTATACACTCGTTGCTAAGAGGAATTTTTCATTTGACAGGATTATCATCTTGAATTAATTTTTCTTGCTTTATGTTAAAGCTGATTATTATTTTATACTCTGAAAAAAAATAAAAACAAAAATGTTAGTAAGCCTACAGTTTGGTCTTCTTTAGAATCTATGAAATATTCTCATATTTCATCCACCAAAAGACTTTCCTTCAGCAAAGACCTTTCTTAATTGGTTTATAATGCATAAGCTTAAAATGATGAAAATGTGATTGGTGCTGTCACCAATCTATGTATCTGCAGGTTTAAAGCCTCAAAGCTTTTTCTGAAATCTGTAATAAAAATTAAAAATAATTAAAACAAATCAAAACAAAACATGTATTTATGAGTTACATGTGTAAGTAAAATATAAAAACTGTGCTTCTTTGGGAACACCCTTTATGATAGTAAAGTTCTTTCTTCACATTGAATTCATATAATAATACAAAATAACCTACAATTCCTTGGACAAAGAAATGCAACAACTTTTATATATTCAGAGATTCCACTATTTTGTTGTTTTTTAAATCACCTGGACTTCCCTCAGTCATGTCTAGGATAATTATTTTAAATAACTTCAATGAGTAAATTATCTCTTGCAACTCTTGTCTTGTAACAAAATGCAGACATACATGGTTTTAGCCTACTTTATTTTCTCTGTTACTAAAAGGTGAACAGCTCTACTTAGGATATATTGATGCTTCAAATTCATTACTTAAATCCAAATTTTTAGTTTTAAAAAATGTCAGCAATCAGAATAGGCCATTCCATAGTACAATATTTACAAATAATCTATGGAATAAATTTACTGCTAAACAAATTTTTAAGCAAAAGGGAAAGGAATGGTTCAGAGTGGTTCAGAATGACTTCTGTCATGTGAGAATTTTGGAAAGAGAAGAGGACCAGGATAACTTAAACATGAGAGTGTAAAAAATCCTTGCATTAGGAGCACTGATTATATTAGATAAATCAAGTCTGCTTCTGAGAGCTAGAATTCTTTTACTGAGCTGATTTGTTACACTCAATAGAACATCAATGGGTGAGAGCTTGTAGCAGGCCAGAAAAGTGATTGTGCATGCATGTGTGTGTGTTTAAAAGCATGTGTGCATTGAGATATGCATATACATATCTCTGTGGTAAAGTTGCAAAGAGAGAGCACAGAATATTACAGGCAACAAGAAGTGGAATCACCCAACACAAAAGTTAAGAGTACTGTTGATCTGAAGGACTAAACACAGAACAAACATTCTGAACAAATCTTTAATTACTTTATGATTATTTCTCCAGAGTGACATTTTAGCAATATGACAAGACTGACAAATAGAATTACAATACAGCATTAGAAGAGTAAGGTTTTCCTTGGAGCAAGAAGTTGAAGGCAAGTTTTGCATGAGAAGTGGGTGTTAGTTGTCAGAAATAAGAAATGGCAAGACATTCACAAGCCCAGAAGGGCATCTCCTACACTCAGTTACAGTTTGCTAACAAAAAAGCCATAGTATATTTCTGTTATTTTCTATTGTATTTGTTTTGATGTGTTATTAATCAGATAGTAGTTAAATGCATCAATAATTTCCTTAAAAATGAAATCAATCTATTATCTGATTCTTTCTGAACTTAGTCTGCTAAGACCCTGCCCTCTGGAAAACACTTGAAAATAAATATCAGATGTCTGTTTGCTCCAGACTCAGCAATAATTTTATCCAGATATTCTTCTTGCTTTGTGTATTTGGTTATTGATGTAAAAAAAAAAAAAAGGGGGGGGGGGGGAGGGGGGCAAATATTTATACATTACTTCAACACATTATACAAAACACTTTTGCAGACTGAAAATCAAGAGTGATTGCTACAGCAAATTGTGACAGGGTTTATTACAAACAGCATTACTTTAAAGAGACTCCTAAAGATCATAGCATGATGCATACCATCTGTTATTTCTTGTTTGGCAGTGTTTTTGTGTCTGATACAATTACAGAAGAATGCACCTTTGCTCTGTGAGATTAAATGAGTTGAATTCATATCTGAATTACATCTTTTCATGAAGATTCAGAGGAACACAAGGAGCAGACTCAGCCTTACAAATGTGGAAAATACACAGGATTTTGAATGACTGAATAGTTTTGCTGGAATACATGTTATGTATTGATGAAATACAGTGACTTCTTCCCGGCAATTTTTAATTTAACCTCCAGTTCCTGATTCTTACTTGTTTTCTTGCACTCAGGCTTAAATGTCTTATTTTCATTCCCCTTTATGTCATCCATACCTTAGTGAAGAAAACTTTTATTCTGTTTCCTGCTTCTTCCTTCATTGCAAAGTGTGGGAAAGGGAGAAAAGGGAGTTTAGACCAGATGAGTCATGTAGCATTTTTTTTCTACTGGCTACATCTAGATCACAGGATAGCACTGCTTCAACACAGAATATCGATAATTGCAAAGAAAATGTTCTTGGAATAGGGCCAATGAGGAAAAAAAAATCTTTGAAGAATTAAACAACAAAACTATAAAAACATTTACTGAGCATCAGCAAGCATTTTAAAGTAATAATGTTAAGGCTCTATGCTCAATTATAGGTTTTGGGTTGGGGTACTGACTTTTAAAAATAATTAGGTAATAATAACAATCTTTGCTATAATAAATCACAGAAGAATCAAGTCCAGATGGTGAAGGTTTGGGAAAGTTAGAAACTAGTGTAAAAACAAACAAACAAATAAACAAAAGCAAAACAACAACAACAATAAATAAAAGCATGTAGCAGAGTAGTTTATAATGAAAAACACTGTAATATCAGTAATCTCAGCTGTAAACTTGTTCAACCTCGAATATCTATTGTAATAAATATACCACAGCATTAGTAGTAGTAGTAGTAGCAGCAGCAGCAGCAGCAGAGGAAACTAATTCAAAATTCCTTGCAGTAGAAAGGAAAGTAAACTCAATGCCAACTGGTTGATATATACAACTTTCCCACATTATTTATTAGTACAGTGTAGTACCAGTACTAGCAGTTTTCACATTGCTTTCAAGCTTGCAGAGAACCTTGCCAAAAGATCCTAACAGTTTCTTCAAATGAATAATATTACATTCTGTAGTATATTTCAATGTTGTTTTCAAGGTCATAAAACTACTTTTGAACAATCTTAAGAATATATGTATATATTCCAATACATTCAATGTAAAGCTATCAACCATCAGTTTCAAAAAAAAATTTTATTTTTTTATTTTTTTCTTAATTTGCTATCTTTATTGCCAGAGCTGGATTTCCAGGGGTTAGGAGTTCACTCCTGGTTAATATCCCTTATATATATATCTATATATATATATTATTTTTTTTCTGTAACTTGTGTAACAAAACTACATTTTTTATTCAACTCCTATTTTGAATAATTCTTAGGGTTACTAGACTATTATAGTATTTCTTGAATGTGTAATAGCTCTTCAAACATTATCAGTTTTTAGCGAGTAAAACATCTACAAGGAAATGAATCAGCATGTTTAGAGAGTATGGTGTATTTACCTTGATTTCTGTGTGGTATCAACCATTTCTGTATGTCTTATCTTATGGACAAAAACTATTTACTGAAATATTTCACATCAGGACATTCAACATAGCGACCAGTAATTGTGTCTATGGGCTACTAATCAGTCTGTTTTCTCTAACTTTCTTCAGGAAGAGTTTCCAGCCTGAATAATCTTATTTACATGTCTACATGTTTTATCTACATCTATATGTCTCAACAACTACAGAGTGTTTCCTCCACTGATTGTGGGAAAAAGCATCTGGCTTTCAGTGTACAAGTTTATTTTATGGAAAGCTGTCAGACTTTATGCTGCTTTTTTCAAGCTCTAATGTCAGAAAAGATACCATGTTTAAAGTTCTTACCAATAATGAGACAATTTCTATGTCATTGCTATTAGCAGACTGTGAAGAAGTGAACCATTAGAAGAAAGACTCAGTGAAACAATAATTAGCTACCAGAATTCAGACAGGTAGAAAGATAATAAAGCAACCAGCAGTCCAACATTCAGACTGTTACTTAGATGGGTTTATAGGAGGAAATCAATTCCAACCCCAGGTATATCAAAGATGTGTGTGAAAATTTGTAAAGAATTTAAAGAATACTGCCCAGTTCTTATGTCAAATCCACTTACATAAGTGACTTAGAAAAGTCATATGACTTACATAAATGACTTTCTAAGTCATTTTTAAGTCATTTATGTAAGTGTATCTGCAAAGCTGGAGTTGTATGCATTACAGCTGATCAAGATTTACCTAGTAGTAACACGAGCTTTTGAATTATTGCATATGTTCACTTGCAGAATTGCCTGTGGCTTCAGAGGAAGACACATTCCAAAATCCCTACACAGCAAACACAGTTTGACAGAGAAAGACCTTTTGCAATCAAACAAAACTTGCTGAAGCCACAATTTGATCAAAAGATTTATAATATGTCTCTTCGCAGTTGGAAGACAAAGACACATTTGAAATGTGATGAGTTTGAGTACAATATAAGCCATTTTTTAACTACTGATCTGGCAAATATGGGCATAGATAATGTATATTACACATCTGCAGCTGACAGAAAAAAAAAAATAAAAATAATAATAAAAAAAATATTGAGGACAGTTCATGAATATGTACTACTTGGAAATTTGATTTTTATTCTATTTTGAAATTACCAGCTTGCAATTTCCTTGCCTTCAAAAGATTGTTTTTATGATGTGAATTTCCAGCAGAGTTTCTTAAATCTAGCTCTATTTTACTTTTCTTAAGAAGCTTACCAGAACAGTGCAGCATTTAAAAACAGTTATCTCATTTTGAAAAATGGCAAAGCAGACTTAAAAGAAAATGCATTGACATGCTTAACCTAAATCATAGTTCTGTGCAATTTTTTGTGGTATCAAAGAGAAAGGAGCCACACAGACCTGCTTTACACCTAGTTTGTAAAAGTTATTAACCAGTTTCAAAGCCTTCATTTCCCTTCACTGTGAAGAAACCCTGAAGTTTCAAGCATTACTGAAAAAATACAAAATCAGACCTGTAAGTTGGAAGGCTGATTAAATTTTTGTGTTAAAAAAGGGCTTTTTATTATTATTAATATTACTTTTATTTATTTATTTAGCTAGCTGGTATTGCTAAGTTACCTGGATCCCTCTAGGGTTGTAGACTGCATTTCTCGTGCAACATAAAGTAGGCAGAAGCCATCAGCTCACCCACAGAAAACTAAAGCTGTCTTTATTTATGCAGATAGTTTGTTAGAGTATGTCAAAAGCAAGCTGACATAAATGCAAAAGAAAAAAAAAAAAAACTTGTTGGAGAAAAAAAAAAAACTTGTAATTCATAACATTCAGGAAGATTCCAATTATTTTAGTAGAACTATACTAGTAAGCAAAACTTAATATATTTCTGAAACAATAGATTTCCTCTGTAAAAGTCAATTTAATTTAGTGGAATCAAAACACATAATAAAGTTATAAAGTTTCAGGAAAAAAAAATGAGACCATGGTTTATATTTTATTTAGATATATTCTAGGAAAAAAAAAATAAAAAAATGATGCCTGTGATGCCTGTATGTTTTCACTAAAAATCAACCAACCAACCAAACTTTAGAACCAATTCATAACCTTGGTCATTTAGTAAAGCAGATTCTACCTTCTATAGATTGCTTCTACGTTCTACAGATTGTTTTAGTACGAGAAGAGTCCTTTAAGATATAAATGTGCCCACTGCACAATTGCTCGCACAATCACATTATCCATTGCCTAACAAAACTACACAATCACACCCTCTTCTCTGGAAAATGAAGTCTTCAGCAACAGGAATCCCCATGAGCCAAAGTAGAAATAGAGATTAGATTTCTGGGTCTTATTTTCTGCAGATTGTATGACTTTCATCATTTAGCTTTGTGGGTAGATGTTTATTATTGTTAGTACTTTACTGGAAATAAAATAAAATAAAATAAAATAAAATAAAATAAAATAAAATAAAATAAAATAAAATAAAATAAAATAAAATAAAATAAAATAAAAAATAAAAAATATGGTGCTGAAATAAAGCTCTTTACAGGAAATTAAAAAATAAATAAATAAATAATAAAAAAAAATGCATGCAGTCTTACCTTTCAACAAATCTTCCAGTTGTCATAATTTGTGGTGTCAATTCTGTAGTTATCTGGTTCCTTTTAAAAGGTAATAGAGAATTTTATTCCTCTCCCAGATCAGAGACATCTGAAAATTGTGAGTTAGATGCAAATAGAAGTAGAAATAAATTATTGTTTTATCGAGATGTGATAAAATAGATATTTTTTTCTTTTGTTTGTGCCAGGAAATTGTTACTGTCAAGACTTGAACTTCAGCTCCCATTCATCATCTCTATGCATGTTAATAAAGAAAATATTTAAATATATTGTTATAAAATAGTTAAAGTAATATTTGGCCCTGAAAAAGATGGTATGGTCAAGATAAAGGTGGAAGAAATGTTTTAGAAGAGAAATCTTGTCCTGGAAAAGATGGCAACTATTTATAATATGATAAAATATTGCTTTGACTACATTGTACAAATTCTTGATGATATTCACCAATGCTTTCATTAATAAATTGTGCTATATTGGTAACTCTCCTAGAAATTTTACAGTTTATTCCACTTTTATGGTAGTTGAAAATCAAAAAGGAAAAATAACCAACATGCATCCGATCAAAAATAGTTGGGCACTCTTTAGCAGCCATTCCTATAGCGCCCTCTTGTGATAACAGATTTGTGGGTTCATCAAAACACTAATAGGAATAAAAAGTAATAGGAATTGCCAGGCTCGCTCAGAACTCCTTCCTGTCAAGCATCAACGGTTTCAAAAGACCACAAAAAAAACTGAAATGACTTCAGAAATTTCATCTCTGACAAAGATGAAATGTTGTTAATAAAATTTACAACAGTCATCTTCATATTTGACTATGAACTCTGTTACTGACCATAGAGCTTTTCAACTAATATTTAAAAGTTGCTGTTCAGGGATATATTCTATCCATGTATCTGCCTGTTCATTTCTAAATTGTGTCTTTCTTTTTTTCTTTTTCTTTTCATTTTTAATTTCAGTGTTTTTCTTGTCATAGAAGAAAGAAGATATGCAGGTAGAAGAAAGAAGATACATATAACTTTTTTCCTATCCCATTAATCATCTTAATAAGTTGATCTACAACACTTCTTGTATCTGTATTGTTTTCTATCTTCATGCTGTCTGTTGGCTTTTTAGCAATAAAGTAGGATCTGACAGTATTCCATATGAAGACACTACTTTTAAATTTCAGCTGCAACTGGCTATTTGATTTTTATATATATATAAGTATACACTTTATAATCTTGCTGACTTTTCTAGTTGTTCTCTGATCAGAGATGACATGAATATTTCTATCACGATAAGAAAATAACCTTGGTACCATGGTAGTTAATTTTAACTTGACGTTAGTTCAAGCTCATTTAAATGCATTTGCTATAGTTGAAATTCTGAACAGAAAGTATTTTATCTGTTCTACATATCTTGGTGGATCCCTGTAGAAAACAGAATAGAACATCTTCACTAAAATCTTTAACTTATATTTAGTAGCTATCTGGTTTTATTTCTGTTTCATCAAAATCCTTCCATCAAGTATTTAAACTCTTAACTGCAAATAATTCAGCATCACAATGAGCACCCTAAGTTCATTCTTATCCTTGTATTCTTTACCTTACATTGGTTATTTACCCTTTTTAAGAAACTATTTTTCTATTTCTTTTTCTCTTTTTCCTTTTTTAATCCAACGTTATCAATTTGTAACAAAAAAAATGTTTCTGAGATACAAGTATGGGTTCAACTTACAACAGATTTGATTCTAAAAAGGAAAAATATAAAATATATGTTATGATAATTTTCTTCAAATTCATATTCCTATGACATCCATATATAAAACAGGCATGACTTTCATCTTAAAGGATTTTATTTACCCACTATATTTTGAATAGTTTGTAAAAAATTGATGGTTGAAATTTCAGTTAGTAATCCTGTAATAAATGGCTCAGTCTTCAAAATAGGACTATAATCAAAGTTTACAATTTATTAAAGGATAGAGGTAAGCAAACAGTGCTGGGTGCACCGGGAGTCTCTGCTCCACCAAGGCACACACCAGTTACATCAAGCAGCTGATTTTTGTGTTCCTAGGCTAATACATATTCATTACTACTTCTAAAAAAAACAGGGTTATTATAATTAGTTTTTGGAATCCAAACCCTCCTACTGGAGCATGCATAACAGTCTCCAGTGGTCCCTCTGGGGGTCTCTCGTGCTGAAGGCTCATAGTCTTCCTCCCTCTTGTCCTTCTCCTTTGTCCAACTTGTATGTCAGAGACTTGTGCAACGTCCCCTGCAAGCTTTGTCTTTTAGTTGCTCTTCAGCTCTCCCTTTCTCCTTAATCTCCTGGCCAGATATCAGAGACTTGCATAGTGTCCCATGCAATAGTCATAATAGTTAGCAGTTATTCTGAAACCCCCCAGATATCAGAGACTTCAAGGAAAAGCCTACAAATACATTTCCCTTCAAGCTCTCTATTGACATGAATTGCTAAAACATTCCTTTGGAAGATACAAAAATTATATACATTAACCACTGTTTTTCTTAGACTTTTCTTAGACTCTTACATACAAGGGTATGTAAGACAGAAGGTAACATTCATCATACCATGCGGCCCTAGCATTATTCCATACTGACACGAATCAGATGAACATATCTCACAATCCTGCCAATGCTGGAGTTAAAAGATGATATTTCAGGTTAAATGCATTGTCTTAATGAAAGAGAAATTGGAAAGAAATTTAGGAAAACGTAAGAAAACCACTCTGTTTAGTCTAATAAATGACTATTGAAATTATAAGGAAAAAGTTAAACACAATGACCTTCCCTGCCACTAGGCCTTTGTCCATTTTTCTACAAGTAATAATAATAAATATTTATTCATACACACTGTCATTGGATTGTCATACAAAAGCTGCTCATTCATTTCACAAAAATACACATTAATTTATGTAATGAAGTATAATCATATGAGCTATATTTGAGTTAAATATGTTATGTAAAGTTCTAATGGATGAGTCTCCTTAGAAAATAATGAAACCAAAGAAATAAAAGGTAAAATAGGCTTTTAATAACATTAATTACATATCTTCATTTTATCTGTTTTATTAGTGAAGCTGTAGTAAGGAAAACAGGCCTGGAGTCTTTACTAGACCATATTTTCTTTCCCTGAGGTGACCTGCATACACTGGAGATTAAATGTGATAGCATTTAAAATTTGCTGCAGTAAGCAACTTTTCAAGGAGGACACAGGATCATGTTGACATCTGAAATGAGCAAGTAGATGAGGCAATCGACACCATGAACTAAGTATCCTTGGGTTCAGTTGCTGTATGTGTCTTTCTTAAATTGCAAATACAAACATGACATTGCATGCACCAGGATCCCTGATGTGAAGTGTGAAGCTACCACACAATCTAATTTTTCAGAAGACAGAAAACATAGCTCTTATCATGGATATAACAGGTAGTACCAATGAATAGCAACATTTTCTCATCAAGGAAAATATTTGGAGAGGCAAAGAAACTTTACAGTGAAGTAATAAGTGGAAAAAACTATGAACAATAATATAGCTCACATTGATGCAATAACATCTTAACAGGCAGAACATCTTTTCAATGTCATTGCAGAATGAATGCTCTTAATAGGGAGAGAGGTTTACACCTTGGCTAAATAGACATATGTGGAAGCTGAAGAAATAGAACCCAAATCAAACATTACAACTTTCTGTACTGTAAACTGGGTGCAGTAAAATAACTTTGCATATAAATGCTTTGGGAATTACTTATTTAAAAATTCATCCACCTATACAGAAATAGACCTAGTACAGAACAACAAAAAAATGGTTAAAGTAGGAATTAGATTCATTCATCAGTTGATAGTTCTTTGTTTTTGTTTTTAATTTCAAAGTACAAATGGAATTCAGATAAAATAAAGTCCCCAAATTGCAAATTGTTTTGTGGTTATGAAAGCAGAAGAATCTCATCAACCAAATGAGTCTCTGGTGACATAACAAGAAATGAAGGACCACTCTACACATGACACCAAATTGGCACAAGTGTGCCATTAAGGAACTTCCCTAGATTAATAAATCATTTGGCCAGTAGGTGAAAACAGTAGTTGCTATGAACAGTGTACTCTTTTATTTTTTTGTTATTATTTTGTTGTTGTGTCATATTTGTTTGTTTGTTTAAACAGAAGTGCTCACTATGTATTGATATTGGCTTATGTTACACTAAAACATCCCAGAGTATCAAGGTGGTTTATCATTGCATTTCATGAACTTCTGTGGATTTATTGTAGAATGAGAAAAGGATGAAGTTCTGCATATAACTTAATTTCCCTTTATGACAATGCTACCCACCTAGTTGATCAAGGGAAGCCAGTAGACATAGTATTTTGCACTTCAGCAAAATTCAATACTGTTTCTCACAACGTCCTTCTGGACAAAATGTCCACCATACAGACAGACAAGTATATAATAAAATGGATAAACAATTGGCTGATGGGTTGGGCTGAAAGGATTATAGTAAACGGGGTTACATCAGGCTGGCAGCCAGTGGGGGGTTTCACAGGGCTCCATTTTAGGGCCAGTTCTTTTCAATGTTTGTATAAATGATCTGGATGTGGGACTCAAATACATATTAAGTTTGTAGATAACACTAAGTTATGAGGTAGAGCTCTTGACTCCTCCAACCGGTGGAGAGGCCTTGCAGAGAGACCTGGACAAACTAGAGGGCTGGGCAATCACTAATCATATGAAGTTGAAAAGAGCAAATGACAGATTTTTCATCTAGGATGGAACAACCCTGGATATATGTACAGGTTGGGGGATGAGAGGCTGAAGAGCAGTCCCATGGAAAGGGATGTGGGGATTCTGGTTTACAGCAAGTTGCATATAAAACAATGGTGTGCCCTGGTAGCCAAAAGGGACAACCATATCCTGGGACGCATAGCTAGCCAGTTGGGAGAAGTGATTGTCCCATTGCTCTGTGCTGGTGTATCCTTAACTTGAGTACTCTGTGTAGTTTTGGGCACCACAATCTATCAAGGATATAAAACTATTAGAGAGTACAAAAAAGAGGGCAACAAAGATGGTGAAGTGTCTAGAAGGCAACATGAAGTGTGTCTGAGCTCACTGAGTTTGTTGAGCTTAGAGAAGACTGAAAGAGGATCTCATAGCAGCCTAGAGCTTCCTCATGAGGTTGAGCAGAGGAGGCACTCTGGAGCCTTCTCTTCTCTTTGGTGGCCATCAATAGGACCTGAGGGAATGGAATGAAGCTATGGGAGGTTCAGGTTGAATATTAGGAAAAGGCTTCACCAAGAAGGTGGTCAGACACTTAGGGGAAGTGGTCACAACACTAGGCTCTCTGGAGTTCAAGAAGCATTTGGACAATGAACTCAGGCATATAGTCTAGATTCTAGGCAGAGCCAGGAGCTGGACTCAGTGATCCCTGTGTGTCCCTTCCAACTTGGTATTTTCTATGATTCTATGACCTGAAAACCTGCAACCTTATAAGGTCCTTGGCCTTGTGATGTTGCTGATTCGGAGCAATACAGTTTCTAGGAAAGCTCAGGAAACTATTTTGTAATGCTAAGATGATGAAAGTGGAGATAACATTAGTAACAAAACTCAAGATTTAGTGGGTTTTGTTTGGTTGGTTCCCTGTAGGAAGCCTCAGGCATTTTCTGGATGGGAATTGTATCCAATATTCTATCATAGTGGTATCATTATGCCTCATGTACTTAAAATATTACTTTCTTTCTCAGCCATTGAAAATATGGGTTGATCATCTTTCACACTTCTGATGAGACTTTGATTTATTGTTCCTATTTGGCAGTATTGTACTTTTTTTTTTTTTTTTTAATCAATCACTTCTGTTCTTTCTCATTGTTTGTCACATTCACTAGACTAAAATTAAGTTATTGATTAGATCTGTGAGGCAAGGAAATATTTGCAGTGTATTGATATAGCACCTGTACATTACTTGTTTATTATGATACTAAAAACCTTATGCAGTACTTTGGAAACTTTTGACAAATATCATAAATATCTTATGTTACCAATGCAATTAATTAAGGTCCAGTAAAACAACTGACAATTTAACAGAAGACAGAAATTAATCTTTCTTCTTCTATTCCCTCCATTAATCACAGAAATGTAGATGGCTGGAAAGTTGAGGGCCAAATTATTTTTTGAAAATGTCAATTTCCAGGTTGAAAACTGATGAAAGAAATATAGTGAATTTTGAAAATCTGAGTCAAAAAGAATTTAATAAATCTGCATCAGAAGTCATGATGACAGCAGAAAATATTTCATCCAGAGCATGTCATTTTGGAGGTTAGAGAATTTTTCTACTTTTTGAAAATACTATGATCACTTTATTAAGAAGAAAAAAAGCTGCTTCAAAGTATGGATAATAAAAAATTTATAGACTGAGAATGGAAACTGGCTATTTGGAGCCCAGAAAGCTTGTAAGAAAGACCTGTCCTTGCTGGCACAAGCAAAGATGGCCTAGACTCACAAAGCACTGAACAGATGCTTTACAGAGAACCATAAGGTATGAATTGGTGTCCTGGTTTCAGTTAGGACAGAGTTAATTTTCTTCCTAGTAGCTGGTAGAATGCTATGTTTTGGCTTAGGATGAGAAGAGTGCTGATAACACCCCGATGTTTTAATTGTTTCAGAGCAGTGCTTACGCCAAGCCAAGATCGTTTCAGTTTCTCACTCTGCCCTGCCAAAAGGCAGGCTGGGGGTGCAGCAAGATCTGGGAGGGGACAGACCCAGAGCAGCTGACTCAAACTAGCCAAAGGGGTATTCCATACCATCTGACATCATGCTAAACAATATATAGGGGTGGCTAGCCAGAGGGAGGAGGGCCGGACTGTTCGGGTTAGGTTGGGCATCGGTCAGCGGGTGGTGAGCAATTGCATTGTGCATCACTTGTTTTGTACAGATTATAATTAGTAGTACTATTATCATCATTATTATTATTATTGTTATTATTATTTTCCTATCTTAATAAACTGTCTTTATCTCAACTCACAGGCTTCACTTTCCCATTTCTCTTCCCCATCTCAGAGAGGGAGGGGGGAGGGTGAGTGAATGGCTGTATGGTGTTTAGCTGCTGGGCAGGTTAAACCACAACAATTGGTCACGTACTGATGACCTCTGATAACTCCTAACTCATCTTGGAATGTCAGGTGTGAAGAGAGAAGCAATTCTCAGACATCACTGACAAAGTGGTATAGGAAAGTCCAGTAATTAGTACGTATAGGTTTGACACAGTTCTTCGATAGTTTTTCATAATGGCTATGAAATAAAAACCTCTCTGGCATTTGCTGTAGTAACTGTTGATCTAATTTATTTATTTATGTATTTATTTATTTATTTACTTATGTTGTGTTATGTTCAGTAGCTCTTTTACATTTATAATGAATAATTTCTTTAAGACACACTGGGGTGAGATGTGGTATTTTAAGTCATAGAAGACAGAAGATAAATAGGGAGTTATTGTTCAGTTTTCATAACATCCCCAAAGACCTGAGGACATAAGGAGTTTAAAAATAGAAAAGTCCTTATCTGAATGCACAGTTAAAATGCATTTTGAAAGCATAGTAAAAACGTTTCAGACAACTTTTTGGATAATAAGGATACATGGTTTCAAAATGTGTTTAGACAAAGAAACACAGACTAATTGCAATGATCTAGAGAGTTCTTAATCTGATGGCAGCTGAAAATCAGAACCATAACATGCATTTGCTCAGTTTTTATTCCGTTTTTCCAAATCTCCAAGTCTCTCTACAGTGTTAAAAAAAAGCACCTGTTATTTTGTATGTCAGTAAGGTCTAGATTTCTGGAGAGCAAGCTGATCATAGTTCCCTCTTCCACTCCAGACTTCAGCTAGTTTACCTGAAGTAGATTCAGAACAGTATGATGGTGAGTGATAGAAAATTTCTTCACACTTTATCTAGAGCATATCCCAATCTGTTAGAGGCTTTCTACTGATCTTGATGGATTGCAACATTTTGAATACGGTGAAAAATAAATTATTAGAAACAGTAGCTCACATATTCAAAGCCATTTCATTCCTCCTATTCCCTTCTTCAGAACACTGAAATTTTAGAAAAATTTTGGTGGAGAATTTCAGAAATTACTCAATATTGTAATACATATGTTAATGCAACTTTACAGAAAATAAAGCACTGTGAAAAAAAATGTTAGCTGCAGTATCAACGTATTTGATGAAGTAAATTCCACACCTTATCTCAGCAGAGATCATTGGAAGGACAATCTAATAGGCATGAAGTGCATTCATGTCATCATTTTCCTAATCACCTTCATCCTCCCCTGCCTAATTACTGAGTAGAAGTGCATTTGTGTCCTCTATTTATCAAGTTTTTAAATTCTTTGCTCTTTAGTTCTATGACATGGCATAAACGTCACTGGGTAACAAGCTACATCCTCTCCCCAAACACTCATTGGTGCAAAGCTCAAGATGGGCCAAATTCCACTCATCTCTTTGTTACAAATGCCATGGTTTTGAATGTTTGTATCTTATTATTTCAATAAAAATAAAACAGCAGCAAACTGTATGAGCTTCTGCTAAAGCACTTTTCTTTGACATTAGCTTTTTTATATTATTGCCAAAATCTCAGTTTTCATGAACTGCCTTCTCTGTTTATTCAAACATATCCTAACATGGATACCATTAAAAAAATTCTTAGTCTACATTAAGTGATATGTGGGTTAAAAAGAAAGCACACACAAAACAAAACATTATAGAAAAAAAAAATATATAAATTGATTTTACTTCAAACTCATCGTATGCATTCATACATTCTTAGAAATGTTAACTATATCCCTAAATAGCAAGATTTTATGTGAAGTGAAAAAATAAACAAACAAACAACAACAACAACAAACTATTATTAATAACAATTTAACTTCTTTAATAAGGGAAATATCTAGTTTGGTAATATCTATAAATGTGTATATGCAGGCCTGGCATGAACAATCCTAAGAAGAATAATTGATTTTTCTTAGTAACCTAAAATGACTCACTTTAAACATATGTACTTCATGCTGACATTTATATTATAGATTGTTTTTTTTTTGCTTCACAAACTTCACAAACTTCATATTTTAGGAGTATGAAACTTTCAGAAACTTTTTACTTAATAGTTGATGGGAATTTCTATGACTAATTATGCATTTTTCACAATTCCTCTCATTATTCCCACCTTTTCTTTCATGATGAAAAACAAACAAACACTGACACACTAAAAAATTAACTTAATGGAAACCTATACCTAGGAGTAAATGTCAAAATTTTCTTTCACTGTATTTGAATGAAGTACTAAACACTAACTGTTTTCTGGACTTTCCAAAAGTATTAGCTTAAATTAAACTCACTGAGCTGTCATCATCTTCTATATTTAAAAAATTAGATGGAATGTTCTGGATACACATGCCAATAAAATTAATTATTCTGGCAGCTGGTAACTAGTACTTTAACTTCAGCTGCTTTAATTTGTAAATACATTATTTTTAATAATAGTTTTGACTAGAGAAAAATATTGTTTATTTTTCCTTGAAAACTCTGGGTTTGCAATATTTGATTTATATTTACAAAGACAATGGATTAAATATTTCATTAGATGTTTGATTAATATAGCTTCACACTAAAAGAAAATCTGCTGATTGACATGAACATCTACTCACATTTAAACCACTGTATTTGTTCATACATGTAAAACTGACCTTGTGTGATCTCCATGATTTAGATTCTAATGAGACACAGACAGCAAAACATAGTTAAATCATGTCTCTTTCAAAGGTTTCGTATTGTTTCATACTGAAACAATATGTGAATGTAATGTAAATTCACATTAATTCACATTCACAGTAATGTGAATGTAAGTTCACATTTTCTCAATGAAAAGATCTTCTGGTATCCATATTTTGATGTTGGAGAAACATATGACTTCATTCTCCCACTTCCTGCTACCTGATACCATGTGTGTATTATAATTCCAATTAACATTTTTTCTGCAGTCAGCAGTTTCATCATCCATAGT
The DNA here is from genome assembly GCF_963932015.1 of Anas acuta. Classification (NCBI taxonomy): domain Eukaryota; kingdom Metazoa; phylum Chordata; class Aves; order Anseriformes; family Anatidae; genus Anas; species Anas acuta. The sequence goes on from NC_088979.1 coordinate 100,749,934, forward strand.
CAACAGTTCTCATCTGTAAATGCTCTTTGTCTATATTATTTCGGTTGACAATTCTATTACAGTGCAACTTAAATGTCCCAGTTCCCACTGAATGAAAAAGGCTTCCTTTGCAATTCCACATCATAGATACCCTTATAAAAGAATGACAGAAAACAAATAAACAAACAAAACCAGAATATGATGTAGATAGCAATCTCATACTCAGACTGTGACTCATCTGCTGCTAAAAGATGAGTTTTCTTTTACTAAAACAAAACAGGTAAAATCAAAATGAAACAACCAAAACCAAACCAAAACAAACAAACAAACAAACAAACAAAAAACCTTCTGATGCAAAGAGAAATGGAAAAGCTAAACATATAGTCAAATAAATGGTGAAGATTCATCTTATAAATAGGAAACATCAAGTTTTTAGATTTTCTTTTTTGATTTGCTCTGGTTTGCTGGCTTATGAGTTTTTGAGATGCACTTGCATCAGATTTTCAAGCTTTTCCCTGTGGGGAAAAAAAAAAAAAATGTTTCAGAAAATATAGGGTCCCCTTTTCCAGAGTCCAATGTTCAGAATGCTCAGAATAGGCCTCAGTTAATTTTGAGAAATTGTAGGTGATAAGAACCATATAAAGTGTATATGTATCTTTCAGAAGACAATGGGTAAAAACAGGGATGCACGTAATTTAACATGTCTCACCAGAAAAACTGTGTAATAAAAACTCAAATGAGCATTTGGGAGATAATAAGGACTAGTCAAGATGGACTTGTCATGATCAAACTGTGTCAAAACAGCCCTAATTTTCTTCCACAGAAGAATTACAACATTGCTGGTAAACATCTCCCAAATCTTTATAAGTAATAAACATAGTCTGACTTGCCTTTATTATGTTTTCTATAGTTTCTTGCATCACATTCTTATGAGAGATACTGGAGATTACCCATTGGTAGGCAGCCAAAAGCCTAATGAGGTTACTGTAAACAGGAAAGGGCTATCAATAAATCACCAGCAAAACATGTAGTTCCAAATGGATCAGTCCTGGCTCTAGCGTTGTATAGTGTTCTCCTTAATAAACTGGGGAACATAAAGTATAATTTGGTGAAGAACATGAGTTTGATTTGGAATAATACAAACTAGGGAGATGCAAGTATCTTGGAGTAAGGAACTGAAATTCAAAGTTACATTTATAAGCTGGAAAAAATACTGGAGAAAACAGTATGGAATTCTGTTCGGACATAGGAAGTAGTAAATCCCATCTTTACCAAGGGGGGTTCTCAAGTATCAAGGAGGGTTACGCTTCTTAAGAAAATGTTCTAGGCTTCTTGGGAATCACACCAGTATCATTGTATTGGCTGAAACCGTCCTGTTTCTGAGCAAATAATGGAATATGATATGGAAGGAATATAGTACTATTCTCCTCAGCACTGAGCTAGCTTGAATGACAAAGAAGTTTCACACTTGTCAAAGTCCACAGATAAACAAGATTATTCTGAGGTATACAGAAAGACTAAAGCTTACATGTTTTTAGGTCATTTATCTAGAAGAAGAGATAACTGAAGTGGAGAGGACAACTTGGGAGGTTTTGGAGTTACGTCATTGTAACTGTATAAAGAGCAGACTGTATGAATATCTGAACGACAAAGGACATCGAGAATTAATTCAGCTTTGTGTCAGGGTAATACAGTAGATTATTTATTTTTTCTCCCCAGTTATTCTGTGATTATATCTCACGTTGATCTTGAAGAGTTTGTCTTCTTTCCAAAGAGACAAAAACAACTATTGAAAAATGCATCATTTATAGATCACAAATTTCTTTGTGGAAGCCTTTCTACTTCCAGGAAATCCAAATCATATTAAAATTGCAAGGCAAAAACAATCTGGGCCATTATCAGAAAAAAATTTTATCTTTAAAATAAAGGCAAGAAAAGAAAGGCTGTGGCCATCCACCGTTTGGTTCCTTAGGAATTTTAGTTTCCTAAATTTTCTTAAAGAAACCATAGGCAAGACACATGCTTTTAGTATATATATATGATATATATATATTACATATATATATAACACATATATATTATATTTATATAGCATTGATGTCATATATAAAAATATATGGATACATATCTTATGGGGGAATGTGAAGCTCAAGGGCAGCCTTGGCTGCAATGACCATGAAATGGTGCAGTTTAGGATCTTAAGGACATTCAGGAAGGATCACAGCAAGCTCACTACCCTGGACTTCAGGAGAGCAGACTTTGCCCTTTTCAGGGATCTGCTTGGTAGCATACCATGGTACAAAGCCTTGGAAGGAAGAGGGGCCCAAGAAAACTGGTTAATATTCAAGGATCACCTCCTCCAAGTTCAAGAGTGATGCATCCCAGCAAAGAGGAAGTCAGGCAAAAAAGCCAAGATTCTTGCATGATTGAACAAGGAGATCCTGGCCAAAATTAAGCAGGAAAAGGAAGCCAATAGAGAGTGGAACCAAGGTCAAATAGCCTGGGAAGAATAGAGTGAAACCATATGATCAGACAGAGATCAGGTTAGGAAAGCTAAAGCCCTATTAGAATTTGGCCAGGTACATAAAGGGCAACAAGAAAGACTTTTATAGGTACATCAGTGATAAAAGAAAGACTAGGGAAACTGTGGGGTCTCTCCAGAAGGAAATGAGAGACTGGGTTACTTAGGATATGGAGAAGACTGAAGTATTCAATGACTTTTTGGCTTCAGTCTTCACTGGCAAGAGCTCTAGCCAAATAGTCCAAGCCCCAGAAGGCAAAGGCAGGGACAGAGAAGATGAAGAACCACCCACTGTAGAAGATGATATTCAAGACCAGCTAAGGCACCTAAAGGTGCAGATGTCCATCGGGCTGATGAGATGCATCCACAGGTCCTTGGGGAACTGGCAAATGTAGTTGTTAAATCACTGTCACCTTTGCGAAGTTGTGTTAGTCCAGTGAAGTTCTGGAAGAGGGAAGAGGGGAAATATTACCCCTATTTTTAAAAAGGAAAAAAAAAAAAAAAAAAAAAAGGAAGACTCAGGGAACTACAGGCTGGTCAGTCTCACCTCTGTTTCTGTCAAGGTCATGGGGCAGATCCTCCTAGAAATTGTGCTAAGGTACATGGAAAATAAAGAGGCAATTGCTGACAGTCAACATGACTTCACTGAACAGACTGTGCCTGACATATCTGGTAGCCTTCTACAGTGGTGTTACTGCATTGGTGGACAGGGGAAGAACAGCTGACATCATTTACCTGGACTTGTGTAAAGCATTTGACACTGTCCTACACAATATTCTTGTCTCTGGATTGGAGAGACAAGGATGGGTAGACTACTCGGTGGATGAGGAATTGACTGGATGGTCCCACTCAAAGTGTTGTGGTCAATGGCTCAATGTAAATGTGGAAATCAGCAACAAATGGTGTCAGTATTGAGACCAGTGTTGTTTAACATCTTTATTGGCAACATGGACAGTGAGATTGAATGCGCTGTTAGAAAATTTGCCAATGACACCTAGCTGTGTGATGCGATCAACACGCTGGAGGTCAGGGATACCATCCAGAGGGACCTGGACTGGCTTGATAGGTGAGCGTGTGCAAACCTCATGAAGTTCAGCAAGGCCAAGTGCAAGGTCCTGCATCTGGTTTGGGGCAATCCCAAGAACAGGCTGGTCAGAGAACAGATGGAGACCAGCCCTTATGAGAAGGCCTTGGGTGTGTTGGTTGACAAGAATCTTTGTCAGGAAGTGTAGAGAGGGCCAGTGTAATGGTTTTAAAGTAAAAGAGAATAGATTTAGATTAGATATTAGGAAGAAATTCATTATTAAGAGGGTGGTGAGGCACAGGAACAGGTTGCCCAGAGAAGCTGTGGATGCACCATCCATATGGTATGATTCAAGTCCTGGCTGGATGGGGCTTTGAACAACCTGGTCTAGTGGAAGATGTCCCTGCCCATGTGAGAGGGAGATTGGATTTAGATGATCTGTAAGGTGCCTTCCAATACAAACCACTCTATGTTTCGTTTCTATTCTATGATTCTATGAATAAATGGTCTGTACCTGCATACACTTTCTGAAATATGCATTAGTTTCCAGTAACTTGATCCTTTTGCCTGTGGCCCTGTTTCTATTATCAGAAAAAATTTAACATAGTCAGCTATTGTTGAATTATGAGAGAAGTCACTTTACCTTTCCTTTACCCAAAACAATAAAATAGAGATGATGAAAGGGATTTAGCTCATAGGAGCTAGGCTTTCACTTAGAGAGGAATAACCATATCTATGATACAATTCATCTGTTTCAGATATCCACTTTAGAATGAAGAGAATCATGTGACTATAGCTATTTCTCCTGGCTTGTAAAGGCCCTCAAGGCAATCAGAGGCAACTCTGTAGCTGACATTTGCAATATTTGCATTTGTTCAGGTAAATCCCATGTTCAAGTCTGTTAGATATTCTATGGAAGAGCTACTTGAACCAACAGTCATTGACTGTTTCCAAGCACTTGTTTGAATAATCCTCATGGCATTATTCTGAGTATGTGATGGCACAGAAATTTCTGTAGTCATTTCATCATAGAATTTAATGAAGCTTAAGAATAATCCAGGGGGAAATAAATGATTACTTCTTCAGCTGAATCAGGTTCACTGTTTTTTTATTGTTGTTGTTTGGTTGGCTGGTTGTTTTTTGTTTGTTTTAGTTTAGTTTTGTTTTGTTCCTGTTTGTTTGTTTGTTTCTATGCAGTCCTGTATAATAAAACCTTGGTATAGTACAGAGAACCACAACAATGGAAGAAGCAGACAGTGTGGGTCTTCTTCCCCTCCCCTCCCCTCCCCTCCCCTCCCCTCCCCTCCCCTCCCCTCCCCTCCCCTCCCCTCCCCTCCCCTCCCCTCCCCTCCCCTCCCCTCCCCTCCCCTCCCCTCCCCTCCCCCTATGTTACAATAGCAACACTTATTCTAATAATGCAATTTGGATGATAATTCCAGGGAGTAATTTTTATACCCTGACTGGGAGCCTAGTGGCCTACACTACTGCCTCATTATGGGCTAGACTGTGACACTGGTGGGCAATAAAACAGATATTTCACTTCCTTCTTTCTTCCTACTCTTTTGTAAAGTAAACAGCAGGAAGGAAATTAACGAAGTTCACAACCCTCCACCTAACTCTCAAACCAGACATCTTCCTGCCAGCTCCAGTGACACCAATTATTATAGGCATAATCCCCTTCTGGTGCTAATTTAGAGAAAAATGTGACTTTGAATAATGTTGAAATAAAGAGTCAATTGATTTACCCCCTATCAGAACTTTAGTAATTAGAACAGTGTGCACAATATAATTATTCATGTTGTTTCTAATTTAATTTTAAATAATTTTAAATTGATAATGAACTGTTAATGCTCTTGGAATATAGGCTATAAAAACAGGCAGGGAAACCAAGATGGTTATCCAACTCTTGTCTTTTAGATCCTGTTATAACTCAGAAAAAAAAAAAATAATAATTATTTACTTGATAATTTAGCAACGATTTTCTGCATTTCAAACGGCTGGGATTTTTATCTGTGCAATATCAAACTGAACAAATATTCTACCCAAAGAATAGTTTTTGTTTGTTACTTTTGAAGGACAGAGAGAATGTAAACTGCAATAGTAAAAAGTATAGAGCAAGTCATGTTTCCACATCTCAGCCTCACTACCTCACTATACCAACTGAAATATGTAGCATTTATTTTAATTTAGTGGTGCAGTGTATTGAATCTGTTATCACTATTGGCAGTGGCAGTAGCATTTGTCAACTTAACCTACAGAAGATACTATTCAGAGAAGAATTATTGTATTATTTTATGCTCATCTTCTCCCCTGTTTGTTCCCTCTCTCACACAGAAGTACTGGTAGAAAATGCCTTCTACTTTATAAATAAATAAATTATTTACACATAGGTGTTTTTTCTAGAAACAGTCATTTCTCTGTGTATTTATAAAGGTGTCAATATGCAAAGTATCTATACTTTGTACCACTATGCAACAGGAATCTTATATTTTTCCTCCTTTACCTGAAAAATAGAATTGTGGGTCTGAATCTTTTATTTGTTTATTTATTTATCCTTTGCCAAATTCTGTGGCTCCATTGGCTGAGAAAATATTGGGGCTACCTTTTTTCACAGTTACTTCACAGTTGTCAAGACTCTTAATCATACCAATATTATTAGCACTGTATGAGCCACCATGAGTTTATACTGACAAAAATACTCCTCAGATAAGTATCCCTATCTGGTGAATTGTGAAAAGTGATAATTTCCCAGGACAGCTGACTTATATCATAGAATCATAGAATCATAGCATCATAGAATATTCCGAGTTGGAAGGGACCCATAAGGATCATCAAGTTCAACTCCTGGCACCACACAGGTCTGCCCAAAAGTTTAGACCATGTGACTAAGTGCACAGTCCAATCACTTCTTAAATTCAGACAGGCTAGGTACAGTGACTGCTTCCCTGGGGAGCCTGTTCCAGTGTGTGACCACCCTCTTGGTGAAGAACCTCTTCCTGATGTCCAGCCTAAACTTCCCCTGCCTCAGCTTAACACCATTCCCGCAGGTCCTATCACTGGTGTTTACAGAGAATAGGTCACCTGTCTCTGCACTCCCCCTCGTGAGGAAGTTGTAGACACCCCCCTCAGCCTCCTCTTCTCCAGGCTGAACAGGCCCAGTTCCCTCAGCTACTCCTCATACATCTTCCCCTCTAGGCCCTTCACCATCTTCGTTGCCCTCCTCCAGACGCTCTCAACAGTTTAATGTCCTTCTTGTACTGTGGTGCCCAGAACTGCACACAGTACTCGAGGTGAGGCCAGAGCAGCACAGAGTAGAGCAGGACAATCACCTCCCTTGACCAACTAGAGATGCTGTGCTTGATGCACCCCAGGATATGGTTGGCCCTCCTGGCTGCCAGGGCACACTGCTGGCTCATATTCAACTTGCTGTCAACCACAACCCCTAGATTCCTCTCTGCAGGCTGCTCTCCAGCATCTCATCACCCAGTCTGTATGTAACGCCAGGGTTGCCCCATCCCAGGTTCAGGACCCGACACTTGCCTTTGTTAAACTTCATGTGGTTGGTGATCGCCCAGCCCTCCACTCTGTCTAGATCCTCTACAAGGCCTTTTTACCCTCATCAGAGGTTACAACTCCCCCAAGTTTGGTGTTGTCGGCAAATTTGCTCCAAACACCTTCTAGTTCTACATCCAAATCATTTATAAAGGCATTGAAGAAGACTGGCCCTAAAATGGAGCCTTGAGGGACCCCACTAGTGACCATCCACCAGCCAGATGTGGCCCCATTAACCACAACCGTTTGAGCCCTGCCCATCAGCCAATTGCTTACCCATCATATGATGTTTTTGTTAAGTTGTATGCTGGACATTTTGTCCAGTAGGATCCTATGGGAAACCGTGTCAAAAACCTTGCTGAAGTCAAAAAGGAACACAGAGGTCTAAACAGGTGAAAGCCTCATATAAAAGCTAAGCTCAAGATCAGGTCTATATGTGAAAGTCTGCTCCAGGCTCTAACTATAGTTACTCTGAACCACAAGGGAACTTGTACCACATTAAAACTCTATTAGATATATAATTATATCACTAACACTATTACTTTTTGCCGATGAACTAATCTTTATTTCATTTAAAGGTATTTATTTCAATTTTTTAGTTAGTGATTTCATTTTTTTCCCCAACTATTTTAACCCTAAGCACATTTTAGCTATTATTGCAACCTATTCAAGTACATTTGTAAAACTAATAAACTTTATAAATATTAAATTTTATAAGCACTATAAAACACACGTGGATGTGAGCTCAACAGAGAACAATGCTAATATTAAAGTTACATATTTGATGTAATCATATACAAGCCTATGCTTTAAAAGCAACTTATATTTAGGTTTGACTCATCTACTACTATTATTAATTTGATGGTTATATTGACAAACAAATTTACAGAGAATTTCTATTACCTAGAGTATTTATTATATAAAACTATTGCCTACAACATGTATTCACAGGACACAGAGATTAACATTTGGAGATTTACTCAGAAGCAAGTATTTGCAAAAATGGGTCAGGAAGCATAAAGTCCACACTTAAATTAAAAATCACTTACAAAAAAAAAAAAAAATCCAGACTAGATTGTTTGCTCTGTGAGTCCCTAGCTGACAGAACCTAAAATAACTTCAGCTATTGCTGAGGATGACAGATGAGCTGAATCTGTGTTGAGAGAGACAGAAAATGAAGGCAGATAGGGATGGAGCAAGTAGGTTGCTGTTCTCTGGAACTTTCAAAAGATGCTGAAAACAGCAGCTTTCAAAACTGTTCACAGGCAGGCATTAAAAGCAATTGCCACATAACCCCCCAAAAATAAAAAATAAACCCTGCTAGCTTTGATATAAAAAAAGTTAACATGACACAGGGGCAGCTATACAGCCCAATATTATAACGCCATACAAGTCTTCTGTCAGGGCAACTAGATTTTTCTATTCAGTAAGATTTCTGATGAAATAATGCTCAATAGTGTTAAAGCCCCATGAAGGAACTGAATTTCTGCTTTTTTTTTTTTTTTTTTTTTGAGGTTTTGAGGATTTTGTTTGTTTGTGTTTGTTTGTTTTTTTCCCTATATTAATCTCACCAAGCAAAGGACTAATTTTCAAATACATCAGTTAAAATAGGGAGAGAGAGAAAGAAAGAATAAAACACATTGTCCTTTGTGTTACTTCTTATTATATTAACATGCATTATATATTAACATGCATTACCAATAACTGTCACAATGCCAGGCCAGGAATAAGAATTTTCCTCCCCTCTTGGAAAAGATGCATTTTCCACAGAAACAAAACAAAACAAACCCATCAAATTGAAAACTTCAGTGTTCTGAGCAAACATCCTACAGTGAAATATTTAAATTAAGATTTTTTTTTTTTTTTTGCCAGAATCAACCTGCATGTACACCTCTATCTAAAGAAAGATAGGCCTTCCAGTCTAAAGAGAAAATCAAATACATATTTGCTTGTGTGTATATATATATACACACATATATATATACATATATATATATACACACATATATATGTATATAACTACAGAAGATAAGTAATGGTCAGAAACAATATATGTCTGAAATATTACCAGAATCAATCTTATCTTACTATCAAAATTAATTGCTTTGTCAAACTATTTTTTCCTATATACCATTGTGAAAGATATTTAAAAGCCAATAATGATAAATAATTTAAAGTGCAATAGCAAACACGGAAACACCATATAAGTACTAAAAGCTAGTAATAATTCTGGGGTGGAGAAGTTGCTGTTTTACCTCAAAAGTAGGCTTTAATATTTTTTTTTTTTCAGTCAACATAACATCAACACTTTCCTTTGCCCTCATTTGTGTTCTTTCACACATTTATGAGCAATTCCAAGTGACATAGGTGGGATACAATGTCTGCCTTTTCATACTGCAGAAATTAACACCTTAAAGTCAAAATTTGCTGTAGTTTCCTTAGTTCAACAAATATTTTAAGAAATTAAGTAAGACAGTGTGGAACACTTTTTATGGTCTTGGATAACAAAGACAACACAGAACAAAAAAGAAACAGTTTAGAGAAGACCTATCTAGCCTAATTTGATATTAGGTAAGGAGACAAGATTAAAATCTTCAGTATTGCATCTCTAGTGCTCAACTGAATGTTGATCTGATGAGTAGTAGTCACACTACAGAGGGAATCAGGAAGTGGGATAACTTTGCAGGAAAGTGTAGAATTACCTGAAAACCCCAGATACTGTTTGTCTAGAGAATAAATTTACATGAGACATTCTGAAGAACAGTAAGTAAGGACATGCTTTAAAAAATAAAATATATCAAAACACACTGAGCTTTCATAAACGCAATCTTCAAAGCACTCTTTGTTAATTGATTTTGCTCATTGTTGGAGAACTAATTTGTCTTCCTGAAGTACACCACACTTACTCCTCATTTTCACTATTATAATAAATATTTATTTAATTTCCAAGACTCTTTTTTAAATTGTCTTCTTAAACAATTCTTAACACACTGTCAGGTTTTGATTGTGTTTCTTTAACAGGAGAGGAAAGTATTCTTTCACTACCTAATAATAATCAAAGAAAAATAATCTAAATACTAAAATATATAGTAAAGTAATGGAAAAGTAATTGATTCAATACCATATATGCTCATCCATTATAAAACCATTGTTAACCTGAAGGGACAAGTTCTCTTCTCTGTCAGCTTGCTGTACTGGGCTTTTCTGACCTTTTGCAAACATCATCTCTCCAGGTACTATGAAAGTCATTTTTTGTGTACCTATGATTGCATAGAGACACACACTTCCAAAACCAATTTGTACCACCTTAGGAATCTGATACATTTGGAGGTGCTGAGAGGGAACATGAAGCATTCTTTCATCCAAAGATGAGTATAATAATCTCATGGAGAAATTTAACTTGCATTGATTTTTTCTCTGTCATAAAAACTTATAAAAGTCATACATACTTTTCTTTGACATTGCCAGATTAAAAAATCTAAGGAAGAGTTCGTAGAACAAAGCCATTTTATTATTTTTTTTTTCCTTTTTAAAGCAGCAAATTAATTAGTTCAGGAGTGTGCAAGTGTTAACTATTTTAAAAGGCTACTCTCACTGATAAGGACCATTGTAGAGGCTCTCTGTCAAGTTTGAAAACTGAAATCTTTTTCGAGTCCACTCCTTGCAACAGGATAATGGTAACACTTCCCTGATAAAACTTAGACAAAAATAATAAACCACATGAAAACTTCCTAGTTTGAATTAGTTCAGGTGTGAGACATAAGACCACATCAGTTTGTTTTGAGGGGAGTGGAAAGGCATGAGTATATGCTTCCTACCTGTTCAGAGTGCTGTGCAGCACCACTCACATATGTGGGCATTGCAGCTCTCTCCAATTCAAAATGAGCTTTTCTCCTCAAGACGTAGACATCTGAATCAAATAACAGGGAGAAAAATGTATTTCTTAAATGCTTTCTTAAAATACAAATTTTTGTCTGGTAAAAACAGGTTAAAATAGATACATCTGGATGGTGGAGTACTTGGGAATTAATTTATTTTTTTGTTCCCTTTAATGTCTATGCCAATTGTCTTCTGCAGTTTAAAACATGCATTCATGCTGACAGAGTGATCTTGAACTTACTTTTTCAAGGCTGGGAAACTTGGCTCAAGTCTGTTAAGGTGTCTGCTATAAAACGGAGCAACATTCTCCCACATGGTCACTTCCAAAACAGTATCCTAGGAATTCCCACTGTACCTCAAATATTCTCTAGTTAAATTATGCTATGGAAAGTTTAGCACTGTATACTTGGTGGACTTGCTGAGACTCAGGACGTATGCCAATGAAAAGCGGTTTAAAGCCATTTTTCTTTTTAAAAACCTATAGTCTAAGGACTTACATCCAGTTCATGTAAGTTCATCCACATTCATTCCAAAGAATACAAGTTAAACTGGAACTGTACAAAAAAAGCAAAGGGCTTTATTCCATCAGTACTTTGATGTGTGTTTTACTTCTCTATATGAATCTATACTCATATAAGTTTCAAGAAACTGTCCCCCCCCCAAAAAAATAAAAAATAAAATAAAATAAAATGTGTACAGATATGGAATACCTGAAGTTCTTATTGGTGTTAAAGGAATTGTAAGTTTCAGCATGTTTAAAAAACATAAAAATCAGATAAGCATTTTTTTCTTGTCCCCAGTGTTCAAGACAACATGCATAAAGAAATAGTAAGAATGTATCCCTCTCATGTCTGAATCCCATGTAGTTTTATGCCATAAACCTGCAATATGTTCCACATTTTTACGATCCCAAAACAAACCTTTTTTTGTGCAAACATTAATACATTTTTTTTAAATTGTTAGGGAGTTGCAGGAAGTGTAAAGGATTTCATATCCAAGCAGTATGTCTTCATACCTTGGATTATTCATACAATATGCAATTTGATATTTCTAAGCCAACTCAAGAGGATTTAACAATAGAGCTGTAGCTGAATAATGAACTTTCTATGACACAATCATATAATGATTAATATTTTCAAGAGAGGACAATAATATAACACCATAGTTTGGACTGGTTTGGACTGAGATAGAGTTAATTTTCTTCATAATGGCTAGTATTTTTCTCATAGTGGCTGGTATGGTGCTGTGTTTTGGATTTAGAAAGAAAATACAGTTGATAACACACTGATGCTTTAGTTCTGGCTGAGCAATGCTTGCACAAAGTCAAGGACTTTTCAGCTTCTCATACTGTCCTCTGTCATGGTTTTGGCTAGGATAGAGTTAATTTTATTTGTAGAGGTTCACACAATGCTGTGTTTTGGATTTATGATTAAAATACTGGTAATAACACACTGATGCTTATAACTGTTGCAGAGCAGTGCTTACACAGAGCCTAAGATTTCTCGGTGTAGATTTAGAACTTAATGGTGTGGTTTAGTGGTGGATTTTAGCTCTAGGTTAAAGGTTGGACAATTCTATGATTCTTTGATTCTCATGCTGCCCTGTCAACGAAGAGGCTTGGGGTGCACCAGGAGCCGGGACGGGACACAGCCAGTACAGCTGGCCCATCTGGCCACAGGGATGTCCCATGCCATGTGGTGTCATTCAGCAATAACAGCTGGGGTAAAGAAGGAGGAAGGGGGGGACATTTGGTACCGAGCTGCCTGCTGGGGTTAAACCACAACAATTCAACATTGTGTATGCTGCTATGCACACCTAACCTAGTGTCCAGTGTGCTCAGTGTCTCATTCAAACAGATGTTTTGGTTTGCATTAAAACCATTTCTGTAAACTCAACAGAATACTTGACCAGATCCTTGGTCCACTAATCTTATACTAGAGCACTGAACACTATAAGAATAATGCAACATTTCTTTTTATGGATCCTTGTTTTCTTAGAAATAGAAAATAGAAATAGAAAATTTCTCTTTTATTTGACATTAAAATTGACATTTGACATTATTAAAATCAGACAATTATCAAAGTAAAAATGAAAATGACTGTACCTTGTCACAAATATTTATTGATTTATTTATTTATTTAGGGACTCAAGGGGCTCAGAGATTAAGAAAAAATTTAGTTCCAACATCATTGAGGATATATGAGAACATGGTGAAGTTTTGTAATGTATTATTTTTATTTATATTATTTAGATTTACAAAATGCTTTCAGACTCCTTCACCAAAGGTTGGAAAGAAATATATGCAGCCATGGCATAGGAGGTAAGGTCAATGAATGGATAAATGAACTGTGCTGTCTTCCTGGGGCACGTGTCAGAGATGTTAGGAAGGCTCTGCCACAACCCATTAAACCAGAGGACTACTATCCTCTTGTAGTCGTTCAGGTTGGATCCCGGGAAGCTGCTATTAGAAAAATGAAGAATATTAAAAAAGACTTTGCATCCCTGGGGAGGTTGTTGAGAGGATTGGGGGTGCAGGTAGTGTTCTCCTCTGTCCTCCCACTGGGTGACTGGGATGCAGATAGAAGGAGCAGAACAGGACAGGTAAATGACTGGCTGAGGGGGTGGTGGACCAGGGATTTGGGCATTTTGATCTTGGGCCGTCCTTTGAGAGGCCAGGTATGTGGGCTACAGACAGACACCAACTGAGCAAGTGGGGCGCAAGTGTGTTGGGGAGCAAGCTCTCTGGGCTGAATACCAGGGCTTTAAACTAGGTTTGATGGGGGAAGGGAGGGGAGCTAAAGGTGACAGAGAAAGGCTGGGGGAAGTCGTCACTGCTGTCACTGTTGAAGAGCTGGTCCTCATGGGGGACTTCACTTACTCAGACATCTGCTGAGTAAGTAACTCTGCCAGGCACGAGCAGTCCAAATGGTTCCTACAATATGTTGAGGACAATTTTCCGACGCAGGTGGTGGAGGAGCCGATGAGGCAGGGGGTGCTCCTGGACCTCGTTCTTACCAACTGGGATGGCCTTGTTAGGGATGTGAAGGTTGGGGGCAGCTTGGGATGCAGCGACCATGAGATGGTGGAGTTCCACATGGAACTAGGCAAAGGAAGTAAGGCTAAAAGCAGGCTAAAAAGCAGGCAAAGGAAGTAAGGCTAAAAGCTAAAAGCTACCCTGGACTTTCAAAGAGCCAACTTTGACCTCTTCTGGGACCTGCTTGGGAATATCTCATGGAATAGGTTGCTAGAAGGCAAGGGTGCTTGTGAGAGCTAGACTACATTTAAGCAGCACTTCTTCCATGCTCAGGATCGGTGCATCCCGAAGAATAGGAAATCGGGGAAGGGGGGTCAGGAAACCCACGTGGATGAGCAAGGAGTTCATCAATAAGATCAAAAGGAAGAGGAAGGTCTATGAAATGTGGAAAAAGGGCCTGTCCTCTTGGGAGGAGTATAGATGTGTTGTCAGGGCCTGCAGGGACGCGACAAGGAAAGCTAAAGCCCACCTAGAGATGAGGCTTGTGAAAGAGATAAAGGATAATAATAAGATTTTTTTCAAGTATGTAAACAGCAAGAGGAAGACTAGGGATAACATGGGTCCCTTGCTGAATGAGGGGGGTGTCCTGGTCACGGGAGACGCTGAGAAGGCAGAGATATTGAATGCTTTCTTTGCTTCAGTCTTTGCTTCAAGGACACTCCCCCGGGACTCCTCGCCCCTGGCAATAGGACAAAGGGTCTGGGAAATAGAGGGCTCCCCCCTGGTGGACGTGAGAGTGGTTTGGGGGCGTCTCAGTGGGCTCAATGCACACAAATCCATGGGTCCCGATGGGATGCATACACGTGTGCTAAGGGAGCTGGCAGATGTGATCGCAGAACTGCTCTCTATCATCTTTGAAAGGTCCTGGAGAATGGGTGAGGTGCCTGAAGATTGGAGGATAGCCAATGTCACTCCGGTCTTCAAGAAGGGCACGAAGGAGGATCCAGGAAACTACAGGCCAGTCAGTCTCACCTCTGTCCCTGGAAAGGTGTTGGAACAGCTTGTTCTGGATGCCATCTCCAAGCAATTGGAAGAGAAGAAGGTTATGAGGAGTAGTCAGCATGGATTCACCAAGGGGAAGTTGTGCTCGACCAACCTCGTTGCCTTCTATGATGGCATCACCAGATGGGTAGATGTGGGGAGAATGGTGGATGTCATCTACCTTGAATTTAGCAAGGCTTTCGATACCATGTCCCATTACATCCTGAGAGCAAAGCTGAGAAAGTGTGGGATAGAGGAGTGGACAGTAAGGTGGGTTGAGATCTGGCTGACTGGCCAAACTCAGAGGGTGGTGATCAGCAGCAGAGTCTGGCTGGAGGCCTGTGACTAGCGGTGTTCCCCAGGGGTCAGTGCTGGGTCCAGTCTTGTTCAACATCTTCATCAATGGCCTTGATGAGGGAATAGTGTCTGCCCTCAGCAAGTACACCGATGACACAAAGCTGGGAAGAGTGGCTGACACACCAGAAGGCTGTGCTGCCATTCAGCGAGACCTGGACAGGGTGGAGAGATGGGCAGGAAGAAACCAAATGAGATTTAATAAGAGCAAGTGTAGAGTCCTGCACCTGGGAAGGAGCAACCCGAAGTACCAGTACAGGCTGGGGGACGACCTGCTGGAAAGGAGCTCTGAGGAGAAGGACCTGGGGATCCTGGTGGACGACAGGTTGACCATGAGCCAGCAGTGTGTCCTTGTGGCCAAGAGGGCCAATGGGATCCTGGCGTGCATTAAAAGGAGCATGGCCAGCAAGTCAAGGGAGGTGATCCTCCCCCTCTACTCTGCCTTGGTGTCCTGGTTTCAGTTAGAACAGAGTTAATTTTCTTTCTAGTAGCTGGTAGAATGCTATGTTTTGGCTTAGGATGAGAAGAGTGCTGATAATACCCCGATGTTTTAATTGTTGCAGAGCAGTGCTTATACCAAGCCAAGGACATCTCAGCCTTTTGCTCTGTCCTGCCAAAAGGCAGGCTGGGGGTGCAGTAAGAGCTGGGAGGGGACAGACCCAGGACAGGTGACCCAAACTAGCCAAAGGGGTATTCCATACCATCTGACGTCATGCTAAACAATATATAGGGGTGGCTAGCCGGGGGAGGGGCGCCAGACTGCTTGGGGTTAGGCTGGGCATCGGTCAG
This sequence comes from Anas acuta, assembly GCF_963932015.1. NCBI lineage: Eukaryota > Metazoa > Chordata > Aves > Anseriformes > Anatidae > Anas > Anas acuta. The sequence goes on from NC_088979.1 coordinate 100,766,047, forward strand.
CGGGTGGTGAGCAATTGCATTGTGCATCACTTGTTTGTACACATTATTATTAGTAGTACTATTATCATAATTGTATTATTATTATTATTATTATTATTATTATTATTATTATTATTATTATTATTATTATTATTATTATTATTATTTTCCTGTTTTAATAAACTGTCTTTATCTCAACTCACGGGCTTCACTTTCTATTTCTCTCCCCCGTCCCAGAGAGGGAGGGGGGAGGGTGAGCAAACGGCTGCGTGGTGTTTAGTTGCCGGCCAGGTTAAACCACGACACTTGGTCAGGCCTCACCTGGAGTACTGTGTCCAGTTCTGGGCTCCCCGGTACAAGAAAGACAGGGATCTCCTGGAAAGAGTCCAGCAGAGGGCCACAAAGATGATATGGGGCTTGGAGCATCTTCCCTATGAAGAAAGGCTGAGAGACCTGGATCTGTTCAGCCTGGAGAAAAGAAGACTGAGAGGGGATCTCCTCAGTGTACATAAATATCTGAGGGGTGGGGGACAGAAGGATGTAGCCAACCTCTTCTCAGTGATTTGTGGGGATAGGACAAGGGGCAACGGCTGCAAGTTAGAGCACAGAAAGTTCCGCACTGACATGCGAAAGAACTTCAGTGAGGGTGACGGAGCATTGGAACAGGCTGCCTAGGGAGGTTGTGGAGTCTCCTTCTCTGGAGATATTCAAGGCCTGTCCCTGGGCAACCTGCCCTAGGGAACCTGCTTTGCCAGGGGGGTTGGACCCAGTGATCTTTAGAGGTCCCTTCCAACCCCTACAGTTCTGTGATTCTGTGATTCAGTGATTCAACTCAGCACATAGGGAGTTGGCACATAGGGGGCTTAGGGAGCTGGTTCAAATAAATTGATAGTTTTGGCCATGGATAGTGGTCATCAGGTAAGAGCGGAAGAGACTTATAACAGAACCTGTAAGGATGAAAATCAGTATCTTTGCTGAAATAAGACCTGAGTATCCTCAATGTATTCATTACCTATAGTGAGGAAGTTTGTTGTTCTGTCAGCCAGGAGGCTGAGTTATGACTGTGAAGAATGGCAGCCTTACAGGACAGAATGACTGAGCAATAAAATGGTATATGTAATTTGATGTAGACAGAGTGATGCAAGTAGGATAAAACACTCCTTTATTTCATATATGAAGTTCTGAACTGATCATTAACACTCAAATCAGGTTAAAACACATTTCCATGGAAGCATCATCTCTTTGTCTAGCAGCAATAAAATAAATAAAAATGTGAACAAAATATTAGGAATTGGTAAGAAAGAGAGCAAAGCTGGAAACATCCTAATACCGCTGCAAATTCATGATTCATCTACATCTGTAAATAATACTGGTCACCCTTATCTCAAAAGAAAAAAGAAAAAAAAAAAAAAAAAAGAAAAAAGGTAGAATTTGAAAAGGTTCAGGTGAGAGAAAAAAGGGTTGCCCAAGAAGACAAATAATGTTTGATGAAAAAATGGGTAAGTTAAGCCTCTTCATCTTGGAAAAGAGACAACTTATGAGAGATATGATAAAGGTCTACAAAATGCCAGGAAGAGAGTGAATGGTAGTGAATAAATGATGCCTAACACTGTCCCTAAGTAAGTCTTTGAGGTTTGAAAGAAAGAATACAGAAAGGAGCAAGTTTCAAGCAATGGGATTTAATAAACCCATGAAACTCATTGTCAAATAATGATTTAAATGGATTTTACAGGGGTTGAAAGGAGAGAAATTAAGTGTTACTTAATGTAATCCTTATCACATCTAGGTCACATCTAGGTCAGGGCCTTCCTTATCCACAGATCATTGCAGGCTAAGGAACAACTGAAAGAGAATGAATGTCAGTTGTGTGCTCTATGTTCTTACTCTCCCTAGGCACCCAATTACTCTTTATAGGCATCCCCAGAAAAAGGGAGTGGTGGTGCTAAATAAGCTAAATAAGAATCAGGGAAGAAAAACAACTGAATATAGGGTAACGACAAAAATAAATAAATAAATAAATAAATAAAATAAAAATACAGACTTGTGATGTGATAGCTTCAACTGTCCAGCTCAGCTGCAGCATCATCTCTGTTTCAGCAGATTAAAATGTTGCCATGGCAGCTATACAGCATCTAGAGTCGGTCTCTGGACCTTCACCTATATTCTTGTGGCCTTCTCGGAAAATCGGTACAGGCATAAGTACAGAGTTATAACTTGTCCTCAGAAACACATTGTCTTTGCAAAACTAGCACCTAGACTGAAAAATCCTAGCTTAATGTTGGCATCCTGTGGGAATGGGCATGGGCATAGCATAGTAATTGTACTGAATGAAGGCACAGAATAGGACAGATCAAGGATAAAGAAGAGGGCTTCACAACACTCCAAATAAGATAAAACTAGAATATGGATAACAATGTTAACAACATAACTGAAAACTGCAGATAGCTATCAAATGCAGTTTGCCACTAAAGCAGATTCATTTAATAACTTGATATCAGCTGAGAGCAAACAACAGTTTAAACAGTACTCAGTGCTTTGTCTTTCCTCAGATCAGCTCATTACCATATTTTAACTGTCTGCTTATCAATGTTCTGTTCTCTTTTCCTGCACAGGGTGTTGCCTTTTACCAGAGAAACCTCTTGATCTCATGAACATTCATTTGAAATTTTATTTTTATTCTTGAAAATAAAATTATTGGGTCCAAGAAAATTTCTGCTTTCTTGCACTATCCTTTTTTTTGTTGTTGTTGTCAGAGCACAATACCCTATGAGCAGGTATTCCCCATGACAATGGTTTAATTTTTTAACATTAAATTTACTTATTTGAAGATATTTCATGTTATATTGATCATGATTTTGATTTAGCAGAGTTATGCAGCAATGTTCTGAAATCACAACAAAAGCCTAGTATAGCTATTGCAATATACAGTTGAATCACTGTTACCAGCTGATTTCTATAAATGGTCTCTGCATGTTCACCATCATAAGGCTGGGTGTCCCCAATCACCAGGAAAGAACACGTATGCTGAAGCCAGCTCAATCCTGTTGCTCTGTTCAAAATTAATTTTGTTGGTTGCTCTGTTTTTATATACTGTGTTGGGCTGAACCACATACATATATCCCCTCTTGCTAGTCTGCCTAGCTCAGAAAGACAATTGCACCTTTTTTATTAATTCAGGGTAGGCCATTTACACAAACAGCTGATCCAAGTGATATGGGCAGACATTTTTGTTCAGCTTTCTTTACGACAGCTGTGGCCACTCCATATTATCTTCCCTGAGCTTCAAGAGCACACTGTTTGTGTCAATTTCCTCTAAGCCTTCATCCATTGTGGGGGTGTGTTGGTAGGTTACACTAGTACAGGAAATAAACTGCCTATACGCTCCTACATAAATAATAATACAGTAAAAGACTGTAGTTATAAACTCTGTAAAAAGCTGCAGCTATAACACTTTTGTATTTTTCCTATGGCGTTCAATTCAATGCAGTCTCAAGGTTTCTTCAGTTCATCATCTTGCACCTATTGATATGACACTCATTAAACCGGCATGAGTTATAATAATAGACACACTAACAAGTAAAAGATAAAAAAGAGACTATTTTAGTCACTGAACCAAAGCCTGTTGTTTAATAACTGAATTTTGGCTATTAATAAGAAGAAATCTTGCAGTTCTATCAACTGAAACAGCATGTGTCAAAAACACAAAAACTCCTTTTTAATTTTTAATGACATATCCTAAAGCTTTGCTGCTTTGATTACTGTGTTAATAAGTACTTAAATCCTTAAAGAAAGGATTCATGAATAACAGCCATAAGAATTTCAGGTGAACTTGGAAAAGGACTTTGGTCAGCAAGCAGTGCACTATATTTCTTGAAATCCTATTTCTTTGAAAGTATTATCTGAAGTATTACCAATCATTGTACGTTCTTTTCTTGCATTTGAAAATATTCAGTATTTGAAATACTGGAGTAAAAAAAAAATAAATAAATAAAAATAAAGAGTCTATTTAGTATGCCATTTAATTAAAACCAAAACTTTTGAACCTTTCTTATGTTGGCAGAAGCTGTTAAGATGATAAGATGAGATAAGGTCCAAATCTGTCTTCTATAATTCAGCAAAATGTGACTGACGTGTTTACAGTGAAACACAGCAGATATACTTTAATTGCAGGTATTGTTTATTTTAGAAATTTTAATATGTATGGAATTCAATGACACTAAAAAACAAATGTATTTTAATTCCAGGACCTGTGGGAGTCAGAATCAAGAAATCAGATGATTTTCTGAACTTCTGAACTTGAAAACTGAGTAAGATTTTATTTAATTAATGTCTTATTTATAGGTAATGTATCTTGATATAAAGAAAATGGTATCAACACATAAATAATATAACACATGGGTATCAACACAATGGCTTTATAATATTGGTATCTGAATGAAGCAAGTTTGGAGGGGGATGTGCATGTCAGTACATTTTAACATGTGGTCATGTGGAATGGATTTTTGTTGTTGCAAAATGATAACCAACACGGGAGAACCCAGCCATTCCATGTATAACTTCTAGATTTATATTTTGAATTCATGAGGGTGGGATGCTGCTTAATTTGTATTTTACCACAGAAATGTCCATTTTCTGCCTACAGTAAAATGCTGAATACAATAAGAATTAAGAATAGGAAGTGCAACAAAAGTGACAATACATAGCAAAATATATAGCTTGTTTTCACACTTGGAATTAAATGTTATTACACTCAAGATTTTGTTATGGGAAAATGAGAAAAAGGCACAAAGCACTGTCAGTCTGACTAATGTTTTAATAGTCATAGCCAAAATCACTTAACTAAATCAGAAATCTTCACCGATAGTAGAGTTTTAGACTGCTATAAAATGGATACAGAAAAAGCCCACTTTATATCTACCCAGATGTTTTTTTTAGTTTTATACACTTCTATCATATCTCTTGGATGTTTTCCTTTGACAGTTTGTCTTCTTCTGAAGAACAAGGGGCAGATGTTCAGCATCCTACTACCTTCCTTTCCAGGAAAGCAAGGATATTAACCAGGGGAGGGAGCCAGCCGTTCATCCTTAGTTATGGATCACAGAATCATAGGACTAGAATTATTGGGTTGGAAGGGACCTTAAAGACCATCCAGTTCTACCCCCCCTGCCATGGACAGGAACACCTCCCACTAGACCAGGTTGCTCAAAGCCCCATCCAGCCTGGCCATGAACACCTCCAGGGATGGGGCTAACACAATTTCTCTGGGCGACCTGTTCCAGTGCCTCACCACCGTTACGGTAAAGAATTTCTTCCTTATATTTAATCTAAATCTGCCTTCTTTAAATTTAAAGCCATTACTCCTTGTCCTATCACTACACTCCCTGACAAAGAATCTCTCCCCAGATTTCCTGTAGGCCCCCATTAGGTAGTGGAAGGCTTCTATAAGGTCTTGTTGGAGCCTTCTCTTCTCCAGGCTGAACAGCACCAGCTCTCTCAGCTTGTTTTCATGGGAGAGGTATGCCAGCCTCATGATCATCTTCATGGCTCTTCCTAGTCTGGACCCGCTTGAACAGGTTCATGCTTTTCTTGTGCTGGGGGTCCCAGAGCTGGATGCTGTACTCCAAGTGGGATCTCACAAGAACAGAATAGAGAGGGAGAATCACCTACATAAACCTGCTTGCTATGCTTCTTTTGATGCAGCCCTGTCTTTCTTTTCATGCACTTTCCCATCCTGGGCTGCTGCCCTCCCCCTGCTCCCCAGGCGGGGCTGAAAGCTGCCCCACAGCCCCCCAGTGCTCTCAGGGCTATGTGCCCCACAGGGACAGCTTGGGGCTGTCATCCTCTTCCCCCCCAGGGCAGTCACAGAGCTGAAGCTCAGCCGGGCCAGGCAATGGGCACTGGACCACAAAGTGCCAGGGAAACCCAGCTCAGCCCCACTCAGGCCAAGTGCAGCACGGCCACCCCCAGGTAGTGGCATGGCCTCGACACTGCCTCTCCAACAGCAATACCATAGACACTGGGCTACTACACATTTGCAACTTGTTTAAGGCTTATGCAATCTTGACTCTGTTTATCCACTTTCACCTGCTGAAATTAAGAACTGATCATTAACATTTGGGAAGTCTAATCTTTACCTCATCCTGTTGCTTGATTAGATCTAACGCTATCTGCCTCTTCATTTTCTTTGTGCTTAAAGGGGAAAGGGCAATGACATGAATATTAACTGCTATAATAGGTTTATCTAAGTTTCAGAGCACAGATATGCAACTCTACAGACCAGTTAGAGAATCTCAAAATGATTTAAAAAAAAATAAAATAAATTAAATTAAAAATCAGAGATCCATGACACACATTGAGTGGTATTTTCCCCCTGAAAAGATGAAGAAATGGAGGAAATAAAGAAGCTGCCTCTCATAGAGGCATATTTTCATATTTTCATTAAAGAGCTTTTAGAGATGAGAATCCCATTCCCACTTAAAATATACAGCTAAGCATATTTTGCATCACATTGTAAAAACCCAGTCAGGCAAGGTGTTTTTATTGCAATTTATTGCGAGACATGAGTAAGATGTTTTTCTTACATGCATATTTAAAAAAAAGTTGCAAAAGTCTACATAACAAATTCAAACAGAACTTAAAATACAGATTTTTGATAACCTAAGAAAGTTTTGTTTAAATAATATTTTTTTTTGAGTTTTGATTTTTCCACTTTGCTTTTAAGTGAACCAAAATTACTTATGAAGCAAACAAACAAAAGAAAGCAGAATACAGAGGAGGAACTGCAATGGCAGTAGGTCTTGTTAATCAATAATGAAATAATACTATCTCAAATATGTTCATAAATTTAATTTTACTGGCTGTAAAACATGAAATATGATTAAATGGCTGAGAAAAGAGATTTATTTCTGCTAGTAAGCAATGTATGTATTGCATTTTTAATTGTCCTTTTATTCATTTTCTAATGTACACTCTGGGGAATCATGAGATCTTATTCTCAGAGTTTCTTTTTGCACAACTGAGTACTCAACATATAGTTTGTCAAGTGCCACATTATGTTATATAAGGGTCTGTCTGCCCTATTCTTTCTCTTCCCTTGATTTGGTTATTAGATCTGTTATGCCCATGTTGAAATTCAAAAATACTTGTCTTGAACCACATGGTCATACTGAAAATTCAGTCTCTTGCTATAAGAAAATAAATTCATTTTCCTTGCTATAAGGAAAAACATCCTATAATGTCTTTCTGTTGCAGTGACAAAGATGAAATCAAATGCAGCAAGAGGAAAATGATTGTGTTATCTGTAGGTTTTTCCCAGCTAATATGACAATTGCCTATGCATTTGTCATATTAGTTTGCATTCTTGCATGTATATGCATATGTGGATGCATACATAACCATACATATGTGTTATGTATATAACCATCTGTCCTCAATTGAGACTTTAATGTATTTTAAGTGGCCTTAATTGACCTGTCATTTAAATCAAATTTCAGAATGCTCTAAATGTAGGAAAAATGCTGGGCTATGAAAAATATGTTCTTTAGAGAACGTACTTTACAAAAGCATGTTAATTAGAGAATAGAAATCATCAGTTAATTTTGGATAGTTACATGAGCAAAACATATAGTTTAAACTAATTATATAGGTTCTCTCTAAGGCAGGAAAAAAGTGAGATGACATTTGCTCTGGAGGGACATATCTTCTTACTTCATTGACTATAAAGAGATTTGATACACCTACTTAGGTTAAATGTTTTAATTGTGATAGTTAAAAGTTAAGCGAGATGAATTCCATATTGGCTACCAGAATACTGTTGAAAATTTAACCGAAGTAATTTATCTAAGGTCATATAGAAATGGCAACATATTTAATTGAACCTTATTTTCTTAAATTCATGACTAGTGCTCTAATTATTGGCTTATTCTTCCTTTATGTGAAAAGTGACTAAGTAAAAGGCTTTTTATGGTTTTTAGAATGTCTTTGAATTTAGTTGAGAATGTCAACCATTAGACATTCTCAAGATCAGATAAGAAGCATCCTCAAGCAACACCATATATTTATCACTTCCTTTGTTTTCCATTCGTGTGAGTGGAGACTAACAGAGAGATAAACTACTGAAACTATGAAAAAAATGTTTGTCACAACAAATATAGATGTTCACGAAGAGGCATAATAGCTCAGTAATTTTGTCTTTATTTATCATGAGTATGCTACTCATGTATGCCCTATTTACTTGGGTGTAGCCAATTAGCCATTTTAAGTCCAGTAGTGTTCAGGTTACTGAAATATCACATTTATCAATTTTCAAATAACATAGCACACTCTCTCTCTAGTCTCGTTCTACCACACTTAAAGAGTTTGCTTGCATTTGATGAGAACCATCACAGCTAGGAACAATGCAATCTAGTGCAACTTATTACAGCAATAGGTACACAGGTTCTTTGGATTGCTGGTTGATAAATTCACTATCTGCAAAAGCACACTAGCATGCCAAAAGTACACAGGTACACAGGTGGGCTATTAATGCATTAAAAGGCACAAAGACTATAGAGATTCCTAAGTTTCTGCAGAGACAGGATATAACCAAGTGTTTAAATCTTACCCAAAGGCATCCCGGTGGGGTGGGGTGGGGTGGGGTGGGGTGGGGTGGGGTGGGGTGGGGTGGGGTGGGGACGGGACTCAGCCTATCCACTGATCCCAGAAGTCACAATGGTATCTTCCCTCACATCCCCCCTCTCTCAAATCAATTTATATTTTCTATCTTTTAGGTGGAGCTTGAGTGACTCTAATCATGTACATCTTGGTTATGACTGGTGCAAAGTTTTCTTGCTTTTGTTTAAAGGTATGGTCTCCAAGAAATTCAGAACACATGCTCTGCGAGGGGTGGTTGCACCTTGGAGGTGGGTAGCTTTTGGAATGGAGGTGTGTTTTGGTGTTACAATGATATTATAATGACCAAAATTTGCTAGAGTGCAGCATTTTGTCAAAAACATTAGAGGTCGTTGGCTCAGGGTAGCAAATGTGCAGCTTATTGGTCTTGGTGTACACAAGAACACTCAAGTTCCCATCTTGTCACATCAATTTCTCCCCTAAGTGAGCATTTGATTCTACATTATTATATTATTATTACCTTATGATATGCTTTACTTGCATGACTCACTCACGATTTGTATAACAAATCACATAAAATTATTATTATTTTAATATTAATATACCATAATATGGCACAAATAATAACAAATTTTAGAATAATACAAATATAGCTTCAAAGAGTTCTGATCTTTTTTCTGCAAGCACAACAGTTCAAGTAAGTGACATTAAGGAAAAACAAACAAATTGGTGGTTTGGCTGTTATAATTCCAGAGAGCTTAAATGCCTGGATACAGATATGCAATTGTACAAATAATAAAATTAAAATGACACAAAAAATAGAAAGCAATAAAAAACAAACAAACACTTTTTAAATGAGAAAAATCAGAAAAAAAAAATATTACTGAGGCCTGCTCTGTGGAAATCACAATAAATAATCATTTTGGAGACAAAGTGTGTTCTCTAAAGCATATTACTTTTGTCTGAATTTTGCTTTATTATTGCATATTATTTATGAATTTAGTCAATGAACTCTGAATTCATTATAATATGTACAAGGTTATTGAAGATTAGGAGTCTCTTGACTAAGACTGTACATAATCTGTATTTCATATGTGCATAAAGATATTTTGCTTGTGACACCTTAAGTATTTTCTTTGCAGTTGATGTCTCTGTGAAAGATGCCTATCTTGGTTTCCTCTAAAAAGCAGGATAGTAGTAAGTTTCTCAGTTTCCTCAAAAAATAAAAAGTCATTAATTCAAGACAACAAAACACACTCTTTAGAAACATACACTTTCTGGGATTCTGTGGAGGAATCGTTAAGTGAGGCAGGACATGTGAATGTTGAGCAGTTGGGAGACAATGGGCTGGTGAAGCACCGTACTCAACTCACATGAGCCTTGGCACGTATGCAGCTGGCTGAGAGCCAATCAGGCTCAAGGACACGATGCCCTTGGGCGATCGGGAAAGTCCCTAAGACGGGACAGGTAGCCAAAGGAAGGAGGACCAGACTGAAAAGCCCGGGAAGTGTTAACCAATCCTGAGCTTAGTTTCTGCAATATGTATGAGTTGATTATGTTCAAACTAGATAAAAGGCGACTGAGCTATTCATTAAAGTTGAAGATCACTGTTCACTCATATTGAGCGTCTGTGTCTTCCTTCCGTCGGCAACAGGATTCTGGGTGATCTTATGTCAAATTTCAGTCCAACCATGTATTTAGGAAGTCTCCTCTGCACTCCTGTGAAGTGCAGCCTGGTTTGCCAGTCCAAACAGAACACAGACGACAGGAATATCATCACTCATTGTGACAATCCAGGATGTTTCCTTCTCAAGAAAAGTCCCAATATACCACAGTTTTTATTAATCCCAACAGTTTCTGAACAAAAAAAATTTGTATATGCATAACCTGCAATTTATATAACTTGCACAATAACACGAAGAAGAAGGAAAAGAAACTGGTATGACAAAGACCAGTGAAAGTAACAGGCCTCAAAAACAACCATGCAAAAACATCTGCAAACTGCTGTCAAAAGTTCAATGAAATGTGCTTAAGCAATATACTTATTTATGCTTACATACTTCATATATACTTCAGAACACATAAGCTTATATATAATAGCACCTTGCTTCTGAAAGCTGATGAATCACATCCATAGACAGACTTAGTTTACTGAGACATTACCTTATTTTCTTGTATGCTCTTACTAAATGTAAGCTAATGGAACATCAAGTATAGTAACTCAGAGGCTCATCAAGTCATATATCCTATATTTATTTCTTTAGAAATTCTCAGTAAAGTATAAAACAGAATTAGTATAGTAGGCTACCTCATGCAGAGAGAGATGTAGCAGTTGTAAACCTATTTAAAATGCAACACCATTTGCAGGGTAATAAAATATACAACTGTGGTTTACAAACATCTTGAAGCATGTTTCTGGCCTGGAAAAAAATAATTTTATTAATAGCACGGTACAGAGATGAATACTAACAGTTTTCAGTGATTTAAGAGAAAATGTTCATGATGGTTAAGCACTGTTAAGCATAATTCAGCCTAAGTGTCCCACGTCTGGCTGTGGTCTTTCCTTCTGTTGCGGTTTAACCCAGCCTGCAGCTAAGCACCACACAGCCGTTCACTCACCCTCCCCCCTCCCTCTCTGGGATGGGGGAGAGAAACAGGAAAATGGAGCCTATGGTTTGAGATGGAGACAGTTTATTAAGACAGGAAATAATAACAATTATAATAGTACTACTAATAATAGTGTGTACGAAACAAGTGACACACAACGCAATTGCTCGCCCAGCCCATCCACGAGCAGCTGCCCCCCCCCAGCTAGCCACCCCTATATATTGTTTAGCATGATGTCAGATGGTATGGAATACCCCTTTGGTCAGTTTGGGTCAGGTGACCTGGGTCTCTCCCCTCCCAGCTTCTGCTGCACCCCCAGCCTGCCCACTGGCAGGACAGAGAGAGAAGCTGAAACGTCCTTGGCTTAGTGTAAGCACTGCTCTGCAACAATTAAAACATCAGTGTGTTATCAACACTCTTCTCATCCTAATCCAAAACATAGGACTCTACCAGCTACTAGGAGGAAAATTAACTCTATCCTAGCTGAAACCAGGACACCTTCTCATTTGTCAACCTAAAAAACAAACAAACAAACAACTCCATAAACAAGGACAGGCTGCACTTATACCTGGGCCACCATGTCCTGAGCTTTCAGTTCTTTGGACTAAAGATTAACATAAAGCAAACTTAAACAACAGAACAAGGTGACATCTGTCAACTCATCTATAATTGCTTTCCTTTCCTATGAAAAAAGTCACGATAACATTTTTTTGTCACTGACATCAGCAAATGTGGCTGACTAACTCTAGTGTCCATATACTAGTAGGATTTTTATAAAAGTGCTCTGTATTTCAAAGCAAGTTTACATCTCAAATTTAAACTATTCTGGTCAATATAGTCAACAAAAATATGTATTTTTTTTCTTTTTTGAAATAATTTTAATACCAACTGATGTAAAAAATACATCTTCATTTGATCTGAAAGAAAACTTGAAATTGAAAAGAAAAAAAAAAGCATGTTTAACTTCTTTTTGCTCTTCAAAGACTGCAAGTAAGCTTATTAAAATATTATTAAAATAAATGTAATATCTGGTGTATTGGAAAATCTGGAAGGCCTCAAGTACACTTATAGCACAGAAACTCTTGTGAGCTAGCCTAGCAGGCTTTTTGCTGCCTAAATTCACATCCCCTGTGGGAAATGTCTGCAATTGATATATCTTCGTGGAAATGCACACCAGGGAATGTTTAGGTAGATATGAAGAATGCCCAACCATTTCAGTTTTCTTCACAGATGTGGAATAAAAAGGTACTTCTTAGACTTTTCTCTGAGTTTTACAGTGCAACTGGTTTAGGATTCTCTGTACGAACAATTTCCTTCCTTGAAAAAAAGTTAGTGTTGGCAGAGAAATAGAAATAACTTGTTATTTAAAATAAATCACGTTTTTGTCTTATTTTTCCTCAGAAGGACCTATTTTTTGGCTGAATATCACATACAAAAGTAGTCCAATTAAAAATATATATATATATATCCTGCTTTGTCTTATGAGGATTGCAGTTTGATTAGTTTTGCTCTAACACATCTCTTCTGGTCACATTCTCTGACGTTGTTCTATTTTCCAAAGAGTGCTTTTATATTTCCTCCTGGAAAGAAGGTCATGATGAATCATCAGAATAGTACATTAGAGGAAGCATTGTCCAGGCTGAGAAGCTAGCTCAAAAAAAAAAAAAAAAAATTTTTTTTTTTTTTTAGAAAGAAACTTGTTAAATAAATAAATAAACATCTCATACCACTAGCAAGCCAAACAACAAAAGGATTTGGAAGATCATATGCAAATATCATCAATCAATTGATCCAATCTATCTATCTATGTTTGAAGCATTTTATGCAATTCTTGAAAACCAAATTATCTAAACAGCATAATGCATTTACCGTTGCTAGACCAGATGTCAGAATATGCAACTATGACTTAGCATGACAAGCACTGAAGTGACTGTAGTGACAAATATTTCATACAACTCTTATATTAACCATATATGATTATAGACTGATAGCATGTTCTGCATTTCAATAGAAGATGCAAATTGTTTTTTAGAGTAACTGAATTTCTACCTCTGCTAGAAAGACAACAATGCTTATGTACTTTTAATTGTCCAAAATCTAAAAATGAATATAGGATTCATTTTAAAACATGCCTTATATCACCTTCAGAAATTCAAATTCTCCTATAAAGACTGCATGTATAGTTTTTCATCTGGTAGTTAAACATAAATATCTGCTTTGATTTATTTTTCCTATTTTATAATGCACAAATGCACATAAGAAATATCTTTAAGGAAATAAAAAGCTACCTGACACTGTATGTTATGAATTAGCAGCTGCCTGCTGAATTTGTAAACTTCTTCATTTGAAAATGCTATTTTCTGGGATCATTAAGAGTGAAAGATGCATGGTTCTGCTGTAAAATTCATCTTCTGTAAAGAATGGATACACACAGAACAACATCTCTTTATAACTGGAATCATTGGTGTCCATTTTCCTTATGTTTTCTTTACAGTTCTCTCTCTCTTAACAGCTATATTTTAAACAAAGATTTGACTTTTTTTTTTTTCAATCATTTTACTTTAAAGTTGTAGAAGAATGGAGAGGATATAAATTTCCCTTTAGATCTGAGACATATCTTTTTTTTCTTTTTTTTTTTTTTTAATTTAATTGAATAGTTTTGCTGCCAAAAGAGTAGCTTTTTATGAAGTGGCCCACAGTGAAATTGGATAATTTTTCTTTTTACACCTTCCAAATGATTCTCTATTCCTGTTAATTGGTAGTGATTTTCTATAGGTCTCTAATATTCATTTCAAAATGCAGTTGGTGCTGAGCCCTTTTTAAAAATGCACATTTAAGTACATAAAGTGCATACAGAATTACAACCTTCTGAAAATACAGTGATTCATGGTGATAATTTCCTAAAAGTGATTCATAATATATAAAGTCATTACAAAGGTTAGGATGAGTTACACCTCTGGCTTTCTATTCTCATAGGCTAGCTAAAACATCACTGGTCATTTAAGTTCCCAAGTACCTCAAACTGTATTGCATATTTAATACAATTTTCCTGAGGACAAATGCCCAGTCTTACCGGTTTAACTTTAGAAATCTGTGAAAATGTTTCATATGATAGGAAGAGATTAGGACCATTTATTTTAAAGAAAATACTTCTCACAATTGAATTAATTCCATCAAATTCAGAAGTAAATTAATTCCATCAGTGGGGAGGAAAAAATAAAGTTCTACAGAAATTGTCAAGTTTTTCTATTGAATAGCAATACCATCCCATTAATTAATTTTCCATCAGATTTTATTTTACAGTTTTAAAAGAAAACATGTAATATTGTACTGATAAAAGACTTTCAGTAAAATTATTTTTTCCTGTAAGAGATGTATAAGTAACTGAAGATTAGATTTCAAAGTCAGGAGGTTACTAATTATTTTTTTTAATCTGAGGATCTCACGAATGATAATCAAGTGAATAGAAATATTTTTTTGTAACTTTTCAATTCATACTGCATTTTAAAATTATATTGGTCCAGTAATGTAATGATTTTATGGAAAATATATTTTTCTACTGTAGTGAACAGTTAGGAATTTCATGCCATCTGTTTTTTTTTCACCCTTCTTCATTTACCTGAAACGAAACAAAACAAGGAAAAAAAAAAAAAAAGACAGTTAACAATCTCCTTTCTGTGTTTGAAAGTTTTTTAAACATAACATATATTTGTTTTTTTTTTTTGTTGTTTTGTTTTTTTGTTTTTTTTTTTTCCCTCCAAAGAGTCAGAGAGGTTAGAATTTTAACACCCAAAAAAAAAAAAAAAAAAAAAAAAAAAGTGAAAAATGGGAGATGTGACTCTCATTTATAATGTTTAACATGTCTAAGGGGAAAAAATAATGAAAAGGAGTGCTATGAAAAAAATAAATAAATAAATACACAGAACTTCCTATTCTAAAAACATGTTTGTAAATTAAATAAAACCTATGACAGAAGAAACAGACAACTCTAATGAGTGTTACAATATTAAATTGTGATTTTTTTATGGCTAAAATAAGTGAGGAAAAATATTTTTGCATTGTCTTTTGAAAGACAGACTGAAGTCATTGTAATACTAAGTTTCTTGGGGGGAGGAGTAGTTACGACAAGGAGTATACTTCACCAGAAAGTGCTATATGAAAAGTCTGATTTAATATTCAGTAATGCCATCCATTTTTTTCATTGAACCTATAAAAACTGCTCAAATGAACACATTTTTTAAAAGGATTCAATGTGCACTTGTAATAGAGTTAAATGCAAATAATATTTAGCAAAAAGAATTTACAAACCACTTAGTATATAAAGTTGTGACACTCAAATGAAATGATCCTGAAAAGGATTTAGAGACCAAGCTGAATGCAAAGTCTGAATGCTGCTATAAGTGACTCATGATAAAGAGCATTCTTTTTATTAATTTTATTAAAGCAGAATAACTCAATCTTTGGAAGAATATGAAAGAGATTACCAAACAGACATGGGGATTAATTCTTCATATGCTGTAAGATATATCACTGCTGGAATCACTTGCTAGTTCAGTAGTCACATAAAATAAAATAAAATAAAATAAAATAAAATAAAATAAAATAAAATAAAATAAAATAAAATAAAATAAAATAAAATAAAATAAAATAAAATAAAATAAAATAAAATAAAATAAAATAAAATAAAATAAAATAAAATATCAAGGTTTCATCCTACTTATCTGAAACTTGTAGAAGCATACAACAACAGAGTTTTACAAGAAATGGACATACAGCTCATTCTTTCTTAACGTATTCCTGCATTTTTTTAATTTTATTTTTCTTAAAGGTGTTTTTTTGAGGCTTGAAAATTAAGAGCGGATGTTCTCACAGTAATTTTGAGGCATAATTTAAACACCTGAACCACAAGTTACAGTAAACAAAAGCTCCATTTAGAAACAAGAATTCCCAATAATCTCTTTAGGCCCCCTTGAAAGTAAAGCAATTCACATTCGAATTCAGGAAGAATCTGTATTAGTAAATAGGGCAGTATTTATGGGCTGCCCTCAGGCACTGGCATTTTCTACAAGGTTATTTTTTTAACAAAACTGAATTGATACAATTTTGTCCTGTGTTAATGGTCAGCCTTTCAGATAATTCCTGAACATAATTTGGAAATTAGCAGATTGTTAGATGAAGTTCTTAAATATTAATAGAAATTAACAATAATTGTTGCTATACAGTTGTTCAGAATTGTCCTCCAGTAGTATCACAACAGGCATCAATCACATCAATACACACTTCTGTCCCTTTGACCTGCCACACACATTCCAATATCATGTTACAAAAAGCTAACTCTAGAAAGCTACAGAACTTGCATTCATTCTGTTGACACACCAAACATGCCGAAGTCAGAGTGTTTTTGACAGGTGTCTTCAGAAGAGGATATCTGTCATTGCCGTCTGAGAGAAATGGGGTAAGAAAGTAGATCCAGGTTTGTCTGGATCTCCCTTACACCACATGCCTGACTTATCCCATGATTTGGAGATATGTGCAGGGGAAGAAGGTAATTATATTTTGCAACTCAAACAAGTGATAAAATTCAAAATGGAATAACTAAGAGTGAAGTATACATCATCATTTCAATGTACTGAAGCATAACTGCAGCTGTATGTCAGCCGACAGGTCTTCAGATGTCATCGAACCCACTGTTCCTTAGGTACTTAAGGAATTTAAGGTATATAACATATATAATATATAATATTTAGGGTATTCTTACACCTGCCTCCCACCCACTATGCTGCTGCAACAGTAGCCCTTCTCCAAGGCATGCTGGTCAGTCACAAGGCACTCCTCTCTCATCCATGTGCTGCCACCAGCACCACACTGTCATAATCACCAGGATTTGGTAAGCTGTGTGGTTCAGAACAGTTTTCTAGGAAAGCCTCTTTTCCTTATGGGAGTGAGCAACTCACCCCAGATCACAATGCTCCAACTTTGTACTTAGCCTTTGTCAAGGAAATAGTAAAGGTTGTTTACTTATGGGACAAAGGCCCTGTAAATGTTTGAATATCCTAAGTATATTTCTGCTACAGAGGTGGTGGTGGGTAGCAAGGAAGGAGGTCAGAATAACCAAGATATTGTGGAGAATAATGGGTTTGACTGTGGAGAAATGGCAAACAAAGCATTATACAGGTCAGAAGGTGCTTTCTGACATTGCTTCTTTTTTTTGTTTAAATTACAGAGATAAAGAAAGGAGACCACAGAGCAACAACAGAAGGCACAGACACCTGTAAGTAACTTAAGAGATCCAACTGAGAGACACATTACTAAAAAGAGAAGAAAGGTTATAATCTGTGTCTGCATCCTCAAAGTTGCAAGGACAGCCTGAAAAACAGCAGTGGAAGGACTAGTTCTGCTCTGATACCACACTTGAAGCTGCTCACCAGTGGCCTTCCACAAGTAATTGAAGGCACTGCAGGAAATCACACACCAAGAGTGTCCCTTGAGAAGGAATGACATGATTCCTGACATCAGTGTGATCAACTGAAACATGTATGATGCTTCTGTTTGTGGCCAAAGTCATGTTTGTAACTGGGAAATGGCATCTTTCGCAAGACACTCTACCCACCTGCAAACTTGACACCCTCAGGCAGGAATTCTCCTTCAGATTACTCACAAAGAGCAGACAAACAGACATACTCAGAGTATTGTTCGTTGGTGTTCTGTGCCTATGATGGTTCATAGAAGGGAACAAGAGGACTAGAGGCCTAAGAAATACCATTGACACTAATCATGTGTTAACAGCCTTGGTATCATTTCTCTATCTACCACCATTGTCCTACTGTTGTGGCCTTGAAGACCAGAAGCCAGCTGCACACTGTCTAGTGACAGCCAGAAATAGCAAAGCTCAGGGGGACAATGGCAATTCTCCCTTCTCCACAAAAAAAGGGTTCACTGAAGTAGTGTCTAGGGACACTAGGGAGGTGGGCTTTCTTGCATCTGAGGTTAAGCACCAGCTCCCATGGGATGCCACATTTATCACATAACATCATCCCATCAGAAACATACTCTTTACCTAAAGGTGCTGAACCTCAAGCATCTGGAGGTTCTGGTGGACTCAGAAATCCAAGAAACTGGACTGGACCTCACATTTGATAAATGTCACAGCATAGACATGAGCAGAAACAGCAGGAACCTCAGAAGCCTGAAAATCCTAAAATGGAGAGAGGGAGAACAAATGTGAGAGGCATGGTGGCAATCTCTAGTAAGCAATGAGTACCACTGTCTGAAGCCTTGTGGAGCTGAACCTGTTTTTTAAATTAGCTGCAGCCATGATGACACACCCTGCACAGTGAAGATGAAAGAGGAACACTGTGTGTGGCTGCAGTACTAGAACGACGTAGCTGTGAGGATGCAAAAGCTTGAATGATGTTTTCTGTGCTAAGGCTGGGGCCAATACCTTACGGCTGGGACATGGTCAACTTATTCTGGGCAACAGCAACCACAGTAGCACAGACAGATGCTGAGTTCAGTAGCCCTCAGCATCAAAAAAATATCTCAGGTGCATTTACATTGTTCTTATAGAAGTCATCTACCTCACTACAATTACTAAGTTAGTGCTCTTGTATTAGGTTTTATTATGGAAATCAAGTACCTTCACATAAAATTCATACAGATTCAAGTAAGGTGATTACAAGATTCTTTGTATCATAATATTCATATTTTTCCTATTTTAGACACAGGCAAATATAGACAATTTTTAATCAGAAATGCAAATACAAATTTCGCAGTCATAACTGACTGAAGAGTTGTTTCAACTTCCAATACCTGTTTATCACTGTGCAATGCAAATGACATTACACACACTAAGATCAGTACTCAACCCAGTCTAGCCAAATTTGAATATGTTTTCCCCTTAATCTTTTGCAATGCATCAACACAGGTTGACTTGTATTTTAATCTGTGATTTTGGAACCTGTTCATGCTGCTAAGAAACATGCAAATAAGTATTTCTTGCTGAAATACTTTATCAGCAACAATAAATAAAGCAATACTTCAAGCATTATTTTAAGTTATTATTTGAATGCATATGATATTGATTCACCTTTTTTTTTTTCCTAATTTATAGTGGCATAAATTCTATATCAAATATAAAGCTTTATTTAGGCTTTGCACAACAGCATCTATTTAAGTTAATCGGAATGTCTCTCTTGACTTGATTAATACCTAATTAGGCAAAAAAATAATTGCAGAGGTCAAGTTCTCCATCGTATGTCCATGTAAATTAAAGTGGTTCACTATTTCCACAGCAGTATTAAGACTATGCAACATCTTTTCCAACCTGAATGATTCTATGATTCTATACTCATTTACATAGAAAGGAAGCCAAGATCATGCATTGTTCACCATTCTGTCACACATACAGAAGTCTATCTTAGCATCAGAATAACATGCAGCTATAAAAGCCTGTGTGCACATGACTTTAAAGATCTGTCCAAAACAGTAAATTCAGAGTTTTTCAATACCCTTTGTGAAGAAATTTAAAATAGTAACCCTAGCCACTTTTCAGCTCAACTTATTTGACAGAAAGGTCCCAAATAAATAATGGCTTCAAACAAATAAATAGTTTTATTAATAATCTTATTTATAAGGTACAGAAAGACTTTGATATGGCAAGAAAAATTGAAGTTCTTTTCAACATTATCAAAGTAACAAGAATCTGTCTTTAAAATATTATGGTTTTGATTAAAAATATTAGCTCTTTGTAGGTTGCTCTTAGCCCCTTTCAGTTATAAAGTTATTTCTCATTTGCTATAGCAAATTGACTGAGAAAGCATTCCTACAGAAAATTCTAAGGATCAACAAGTGCTTGACAACAAGCAACCTGAATAAGCACAGGTCATTAACGTAAATGAAAGCATCTGTTTAATGCTTCTATGCTAACTCTCCAGATCAGCAGGAGAGTTGTGTGACCTGGTTCTAGCCACTGACATTAAACAGAATATTTGAATCCAGGAAAAGAAACACCAAGGTCCCTGAATTGCAGTAATATGTTCAGATGACCAACTTCTGATGGTCATTCACAAATGTACTACATAACCACGTACTTCTTTTCTCTACTATTTCAGGGTCTCACTTAAGTTTGCTATTCCGTTTAATTTCTACTTCAAATGTTTTCATGTTTGGAAAGATCACTTTTATACAACGCTCCTTTGTGTTAATTTATTGTTTTAAAATCCGCTAAGCTATCAGGAGAATAGTTCTATAGTTCTATACATGATGTATAGAGTTGCCTAGCAACTTTCTCTCATTCTAATGTGAAGTAGAAGTTAACCTCTGGCTTATAAAAGTCAAAAGCAAGTAAGGAATTCATTGTCTATATCCTGGAGTTAGTGCAGAAGGCAAAGACCAAATTACCCTAAAACTCTTACTAAGCAATTGGGTAACACATTTTTACTTAGACAATTTTCTTTCAGTCTAGATTTTTTTTTCTTTCTGTTTTTAATTAACTATTAACTATTTTAGTTAATTTAAAATGACTTGTTTGTATTTACACATTCTCATGTTTAGAGGCTGAATTTGCATTTACTTTTTATGTTTGTATTTTTCTTAAACTGTTATGATAATAAATCAAATGAAACCTATATAAAGTTTAATCAAAATATGAGCCATGTAATAAACTAATTTAAAAGGTTACAGAAAAATGGCATTAAGGTGTTTTATTTCCTTTTTATAATCTGTATATATAATCTATATTTCTGTATGTACACATTCTCAAAGTTAAGGCTTTATAGCTAACCTTAAATCCTGACTTTACAATATTATTGGCCATTTAATATCAGCACATAAAACAAACTATTTTTATAAACAGCTAAGTGCTAATTCATGTAGACTCCAGATTCTTAACAATGCCAAAGAAAAGTTCTCACTGGATACAGCAAACAATTAAAAAATAAAAGATTTGAGGACTATTACATGTAAAATAAGTCATGGATGAATAAAAAAAAAATGAATTACCTCTACAGAAAAATTTAAGAATGATTTTGAGAAACAAACTTAAGAAATTATTACAAAATGATTGACATTTTAGCATTTCTGAAATAAAGTGGTTTCTTATTTTTGAGTGTTGTGGCAAGTCCTGCAATAGAGCAAATGACTCATCCTTCTTAACTCTCTGTCAAGTACTAAGACTTTTTGAGGTCAGCAGATTTTTTGAGATCAACAAAGACAGTAAGTTTGGCATTAAAGATTTTTGCTGTCTAATCTACTTCATAATCAAGGTAAGTGATTATCTTAATTAACACTCACATGTTAATTAGCTGTGAATACTCACTTCATTCTTTTTCTACCCAATTGGCACCACTGTTGCATGAACTTAGTCCATCCCAACCCCAGGACTTCACCTTTGTTTTGTTGAGCTTCATGATGCTCCTGTCAACCCATTTCTCAAGCCTCTCAAAATCCCTCCAAACAAAAGTCCTCCCTTCAGTGTGGCATCATCCACAGACTTGCTGAGGGTGCATTCTTTCCCATCGTCCGGTAATTAATTAAGCCATAGAACAGTACTGCCAGTATTAATATCTGAGAGACACCACTTGTCACAAACTGCCAGTGGGATCTTTCATCCTTTCACCCACCTTACTGTCCGATTAGCCAGTATTTCCAATTTGGCTATATGAATAGTGTGAAAGGTCCTGCTGAAGTCAAGAAACATTATCTGCTCTCTCCTTGTCCAACAGGGTATTTGTTTCATCAGGAAGGCAACTGAGTTGGGCAGACACAATTTGCCTTTGATAAATCTAGCTGTCTGTTCTCAATCACCTTCTTGCCCTTCATGTGCCTGTCATCCGCTTTACCTGACATTTTTCAAGAAAATATTTGTTTACGAAGTATGATAGGACCAACGGTTTCCATTTTTGCTTTAGCAAAATGTTAAGCATAGGATTTACTATGTTAGCATTATAATTTTATCCATTCTATAACCTGCTTTGTCCATTCTTTTTGGATATTGTCACACAGTAGGAAACTTGGCCTCCAGGAAAAGTATTTTGTTCATGACTTTACATGAGCCAGGATTTCTGCCCTAGGGCTTTAGTCTTAATGGATTTATTTTGCATTAGTATACTGTGAATTATTTATTATGTCTGCTAATAATTGTCAAAATAATTGCATCGCAAGTAGCTATGGGACATAGTGAACATACTATTAAAATTGAGATAATTGATGCAAATGGGTGGTCTAAATGTAACCTCAAGTGTAAATTTACCTAATTAGTAGAAAGCTAACACCAGGACTTTGTCCTCATGGCAGTCTGCTCCCAAACATGGTACAGTTAGCTGCCAGTTCTAGGGAGTGTTTTAGGGAACTGTCAAGCAGCTACATCTGTTGCAGATGTTTTTACAAATGCTAACCTTTGGTTATCAAAATAAGAAAAAATAGTGAAAATATGGTATATCCTTAAATGAAGAGTGACTAATAACTGTCAAAATTTTAAGAATGTAAGGGGAAATAACAAAATGAATAAATACTTATGAAATTGTGAAAATACCTACTACAGAAGGTTTCTGGCAGAATGGTACTTTCATTTAATTTTTTTTTCTTCTCTCTTATTTCCTTTCATATTGAGAGTTTTTGTTAATACATTAATGAGAAGATTAATGGTACCAACTGAAAAGGCAGCTAGTTTGATGTGATGTTGGCAGTAAAAGCAGATCTTTTAATAATTTGCAGTCTATTGAATAAACTTAAACCTGATAATCTCTACTGTATCCTATTTTATCACCTCATCTATCAGTTGCATTCTCATGTTCTACCCACGTGTTATTTCTATTCTTGTTACTGGATATTCCCTGATCCAACCTGAGGTCACACTATATGGATACCCTGATTTAACTCCAATAATCAGAAAGGCCTGAACTGATTTCCTCCTGATGCTCTTTTCTTCTGTCACATGCTAGGATGTTTTCACCCACAGCTATGAGAAAGCAGAGGAAAACTTTCTGGGGTTTAAAAATAATTTCAGCAAGTCTGGCAGCAGCAACTAGTAATTTAAGGAGCAGTTAAAGATGCACTCTCTGGGAAAGGTTTGTTTTTTTGACAATTTATGTTGGAAAACTAGAGAAAAAAGAATTGTGTTCCCTATTTACAAGGGATTTGTTCTCAAAAATAATAAAAAGACCTGGAATAGGACAGAAAAAAAAATGTCAAAGCAGAATAAAAAAGATGAAAGAGTAACTGACTGATCGCAGTCCACTAAAAGCAAAGTCTTTTGTGAGACACAGTAAACTATCAAAGAAGTTAGAAGCTGAGGTATTTATCAATATGGTCAGGTTAAAGACAGGTAGGGACAAGAAAGAACAAATTGTTCCATACTTAGAAGCATGATTTCTTAGATGAAGTGCTTTCCCCAATAGATATTTCCATTTTACCAATCTGCATTTGCCTTACTGTAATATAACGGACATTAGGAAAGCACCTGTTATTTTGGTATATCCTTATCTACATAGTTATTTATTATTTCAAGATAGATAGATAGATAGATAGATAGATAAATAAATAAATAAATAAATATCCTCTGCAAACTCTAGTCTGATCACACTGTAAAACATATGAATAAAGGTAGAAGAAAGAGAAAGATTAATTCCTCTTTTCATGAGATAGAAAATAAGAAATGGTTTTCAAAGACGTCTCAGGAATTTGCAGAATATTTAAGTTCAGTATGAAGTAAAATTCATTGAGCACTTTAAATGATAAACGACAATTTCTTAAAGTAATTCAATACATTGCTAACTTCTCCCGGTTATATAGTGTTTCCTTTTGAAATTGTTAGAAGAAAATCAAAGCAAAATGTTGTTGTTCTTGTTTTGTTTTGTTTTTCATGTTGGTCTCTCATTTCTCCAGAATGTTAGAGAACTTAATTTATCTTAAATAAATCTAAACTTCAGAAAGATATTATTTGAAGAATTAAGACAGAAAATTAATAAGGTATGTGTGTTTTACTGTGCTAGGCAGCTGAACTCCACCACAACCACTCTCACTCCCCCTCCTTAGAAGAGGAGGGGAAGAAGTAAAGGAAAGAACAACTCACGTGTTGAGATAAGGATAATTTAATTAAAGGGAAAAATATTAAGGTACTATTATTATTAATTAAACAATTTAACTAAATGGAAAAAAGGAAAAGGGGAAAATAAAACACGTAAAGACTGTGTGGAAGTGCAGAGGAAAGAAATTACTCTCTCTCTGCTTCCCACAAATGAGCGATGCTTGTCCACGTCCTTGAAGCAGGGCCTCAATGCATGTAGTCAGTGTTTGGGAGGACAGACATTTTGATGAGAGCCCACCCCTCCCCTCTTCTTCCTTTTTCCACCTTTTATTGCTGAGTGTGACATCATATGGTATGGAATATCCCTTCTTTGGTTGGTTTAGGTCAGCTGTCCTGGTGATGTTCCTTTCCCACTTTTTTTTACCCACCCCCTACGAGGGTTAGAGCAGTGCTGAGCTGTGCCAGCACTGCTCAGCAGCAGACAGTTGGGATACCACTGATGCTCTAGATACAACTGCCGAGCACAACTGCGGAGAACACATCTTCCCAGCCAGAGCACAACTGCAGAGAGCACATCTTCCCAGCCAGACCCGGTACAATGTGAATTAAAATAAAAGTAAACACTTATATATTGAAAACACTGTAAAGAAAACATTATGTAAGTGGTACAACTGGAAAACAACTGGAATATGATATTTCAAGTTAAAGATTAAAAAAATAACTCAAAGACAAAAGAAGTGTATCAGATTACAGTAAGTCTTCTATGTAGTAAATATATTAAAAAAAAAAAAAAAGATACAGAAAATATGATCTAAGGTTATCCTCCACCTCTATTATATTGTACAGAAGATTTACTTCTTAAAGGAAAAGCAGTACTTTTATATTCAGGATATAATCCTGAGTTGAGATGAAATCTAGTATTTTCAAAAGAAAAAAAAAATCAAGTATGGAATTTGTTCATTTAATTACATATGTAAACACAGATAATGTTTTTACCATCTTGTTGTTACCTGAAAGGAAAAAAAACAAACTTGACAGAAGATCACTTATTTTTCTTCAGAGCTTAATCCAAAATATACCAGAACTGTTACAACAATCTCACATTTTAGAACAGTTAGAGGGAGAAGTCACTAGACTGCTTCAGTCATGGCAGGATATAAAATAAAAAGGAGGAAAAATAATTTGTTTGCATAAGTAAATAAATAAACAAAAACTTAATGTATCATATGTGATGTCTTCAAGTTATTTGAACATGTTTATGTGCTTTCCAGGCAAAAATGAAGACAAGCACAACTTCCTAGCCTAGCAGGAACACCACCAAAATTTGAACCAATGGGAAAAAGAAATAGGGAATTGGACTTGGAGAAAATTCAAATTTTACAATGTTCTTTTGACAAAATTGCTTAGGGACAGTTATTAAAACAGCAGTTTAAAGCCTAGAAACACAGAGGGAATTGAAAACAGTAGAGCATCAAAACAAAACAAAACAAAACAAAACAAAACAAAGCAAAATAAAATAAAATAAAATAAAATAAAATAAAATAAAATAAAATAAAATAAAATAAAATAAAATAAAATAAAATAAAATAAAATAAAATAAAATAAAGAAGTAATTTCAGTACCTGTAAAAAAATAATAAAGAAGTAATTTCAGTACCTGTAGAAAATAGCTTCTCTAAAGAGAGAATCACAAATGCCAGGAAGAATCATAAGGAAATTTTCACTACTGGATATACAAGGGGTAGGGATCAGTCAGTTAAATGGTCAGGCAATGTTTCAAAACTAACAGAAGGAAGAACACCTCTCCCCAGACAACACTAAAGTAAACTGGGCAATTCATTACCAGAGGATGTGAAGGCTAGAAAGTTCAAAAGGACAAGTCAAATTTATTAAGGACTATTTCATAAATGTCTCTAAAATATTTTTGTCATTTTTGCCCTTTTTTTGTACTCTATTAAAACCAGAAAATACAGAGTTCTACTCTTTATTATTATTATTATTATTATTATTATTATTATTATTATTATTATTATTATTATTATTATTATTATATTTTCATGTTAGGATAACACTGTGATGTCAGAAATTTGAATGGTTTGTAAACAAACAAACAAACAAACAAAAGCCCTTCTTGCTGCTTTTCCTAAGCATTCACTACATTACATAGCCAGCAACAGAATAATGAGTGTCCTTGACTTTTTATAGTATAGTTTTTATGGCATATGACTTTTATATGGCATAGATTTCCATACATTTTTTCAAACAGTTGTCTAAGATATTTTAAACTTCTGATCCAAGGAATGCAACTCTATTTTAATATGTCTTCTGAAAAATAAAGCTTTTTTAGTTTAAAGTTTGATAAACAGGAACCTGCAATATCAAACCAAGCCTTTGTTTGGCCTGGTTAATTATATGCATGGTTCTCCTATTTTCCGCAGAAAAATGCCAATGTAAACCACAGGACGTGTTCTCTTTGAACAGTAAGACCCCTACTAAGTTTGGGCATCCTGAAATCACGATTCAAGAGAAGAAAACTGGTACTTTCTCAAAATCTGAACTGCCAAGAAGCAGCAAGAGCAGGGCTGCTCCTGAGGGGCACAATACTGGGGGCAGGCCCTCCGCCTCAAGGCCCAGTCCCACATGGTGGTGACAGTGACAGGTACTGAAACCCAGACACAGTGAGGGGCAAGTTGGGTCTGGGTCCACCTGTAAAGGCCAGCAAATGTGTCAGGGCCAGCTGGGGCCAGGATGGGGCATGGGATGCCTGTGAATCTGGAGCCAAAATAGGGCTGCTAAGAAGGGGAACTGGGGCAGGGAGATGTCCCAGGTGAGGTTACTCCAGGCAGTGACACAGGTCTGACAGTGCCCTCACAGTCCTGGCATAAAATATCTTCAATTCCCACTGCTTCATGTAAGGCCAGGACCCTCTGCAGTGTTAAATGAGCTGTTCTAGACCTGTCGTAGCTTGTTATACAAAATCTTTAAACCTAATTTTTCAGGTCATTCAGTCATAGTTAGAGAAAGTATTTATCCAGTAACATTGTGCCTTACATGGCATGTGAACTGCTAGTACTTCCCATGCCCCTTTGGGATCTCAAACATGAATCACACAGAGTCACAGAATTTCTAGGTTGGAAGAGACCTCAAGATCATCGAGTCCAACCTCTGACCTAACGCTAACAGTCCCCACTAAAGCATATCCCTAAGCTCTACATCTAAACGTCTTGCCGAAGGAGCAGAAGCTCTGGAGCAGGACAGCAAGCAACACGTTAGCGCGCTGCACCTCCTCACCACAGGGGAAAAGATACTGCTGCTTATAATGAACTAGTGTTTTTAAACCATGCACTGCTGAATTTCTCATGAGAAGTTTATAAAGCCATTTGATTCTTTTGTCTCAGAAGAAAAAATTGGCTCTTTAGCATTTTTTTTCAGCTCTATAACCTCTGATATACAGCTTCCTGTAGCTAAATGAATTAGCATAGTTCACAGAGCCCCGCTACATTGCTACCAGTCCCTTGGAACTTACTATTTGCACCCTACCAGACTTCTCTCCCTAGTAAAAATGAAACTAGTTCAGAAACCCATTCAACCGCTCACTTTATTTCATTATATTTTAATTAATTCTTTTGAAAACTCCTATGAGAAAAGGATCTGAACTTTTTCAGCATTGAGTTTAAAACTAAAATTAAGGCAATGAATCAGGCTGTAGGAAGTTGGAAGATAATATTCTAAAAAGTATTTGCCAGGCAGCACAACAGAACTGGAAACTGTGCACATTTATTCCTAACACTGAAATATAGTGATTTTATTTTTTTCCCCAAAAAATATAGCTTGTTTCTGCTTAGGATGAGCTTTGTCCCATTTTGTGCTGCAAGTAGAAAATGCCCCTACTCTTCAATGTTACTATAAAAAACTTAACCAAAATTACTCTTCCATAAAGAAAATACTAAGGCACTACATTTAGGATTGAAACAATTTTCTATATATATAGTGAATACATTTGGTTAATGAGAAAGAACATAATTTGTCTGTTATTTTGCCATGTAATATAGAAAAGTGTCAAAATAATGAAGTGTCATTGCGACCAGATTATTTCTTCAAGTTGATAACTTCCTACTGATTTCTAACAGACAGATTATGGTAATTCTACCATTATCATGACTCATTTTAGCATTTCAGTGATCTGAATCACTATAGCTTATTACCTTAGGCACTTGTGACCAAATATGTGATCTGTTCCAGTTTTTAATGGACAATATATTTTGGGGAATTTTATCCTCTTCTGATGCTGGGTACTCCAGCATACATCAAAAGCATGGCAGAGGGATTGCAGCATAATTTGCATATTCAATACTCTGATAACAAAGAAGGTAGGAATATTTGTCTTTTGGTGAACTCCAGGTTGGGTCTTATACTGAAATGCAAAATACCCAGGCGTAAAGCCACCCTGCTCAAAATGACCATGACTGCAGTACAAGCAGCAGCTCTGAGAATGTTGAACTTGACAGCTTTGTGGAAACTTCAGTGCTCAATCTGCTTGACAGAAAAGGACATTTAAACCAAAATCAAAATCTGGCTTGCCACGTTTGTGGGAGAACCAAACAATTGGTCTTTTCTTTGTTCTTTCAAAATCGGAGAAAGAATGTTGTATTTAAAGTAACAAGACTCATGTCTCATAATTATTAGATGACACTATACTTGTGTGTGCCCCAGAGGGAGAGACAAAAGAACTTAAATCTGACAATTGAGACTAAGCGCCAAAACTAAACAAATAATTGGGTACAGGTCTGGGCAACTCAAGAGAGCATCATTTGTCCTGTAGGACAAGCTCAATGTGAAGGAACTTAAAACATACTGATTTGTTAGAAGGACGAATAAAAAAAGTAAGTTTAGATATTAGAAGTTCACTGTTGTAAAAGATTGGTAGGAGTAAAGTGAGGAAAACACACACACTTTTTTGATTGATGCTGTGTTGTTTTATCTGTTTTCCTCTGTATTTATGTTCTGACAGATAAATATTCTATTTTGAAGAAGATCTCCCAAGTTACCACAATTTTAACAGGTCAGATACAGCAAATGGGAAATCTATAAAGGCAGCCAAACAGCTTTGGACCTGAAGATGTGGTAAGTTTACTAAAGAGTGCTATTGTCATTTGGAGACATAACAGAAAAAGAGGGATAAATTGTGGAATATCATCCATTGATACAGAGGCGGACACAGGGGCTGACACAAAGAAAAATTAACGTGAGAAAAGGACCTATAGCTGCTAAACAGCTTAACTGTAATCTTAAAGTTATCTCAAGTCCTTTGTATACATTTTTCTATTTTTGCTGTTAAGAAGATACATTTTTTTTCAGATAGAAAATCAAAGATTATTATTTTTACTGTTTTATTATTCTGTATTTTTCATATAATTTCTATAGCTATTTTTCACTGTTTACTACTGTTGTTCATTCTTACTCACTTTAATATTTAAAGAGGAACAAAAATAAAGTATTTTAAGATTCAAAT
This sequence comes from Anas acuta, assembly GCF_963932015.1. Taxonomy (NCBI): domain Eukaryota; kingdom Metazoa; phylum Chordata; class Aves; order Anseriformes; family Anatidae; genus Anas; species Anas acuta. Next base: position 100,795,778 of record NC_088979.1, read on the forward strand.
AATACAAATAACAATAACAACACCAAATGAAAAATAAATTATTAATTTCCAATTTCTTTAGAGTAGTCATTTATTTAGAAAGACATAAATTAGAAGTAAACCTCGTTTAGATAAGCTAATTCCAAGAGGCTGTCAATATCAGATGTTGTACTTGAGTAAGCATCAATAATTGGGATGTAGCTATATACTGAACCTTATTTTTAAGGTTTTTGTTTTGCTTTGTTTTTGATAACAATTAATGATAAAGTAAAGAAAAGTAGAATTTGGCAAACCTTGTTGTTTATATTTAGACTTATGATTTAAACACCTCAGAAATGTAAAAGTGATAATCTAATAGAAACTGAACCTCACTGTCACAACTGAGAGAATCAAACAGTAGGTTAGACTTCTTATCTACATGGCAGTTTTGAGAAAAAGTTGAAAGAGCAGGTACCTCAGAAAATTGTAGAAACTTGCAGTGCATTTGGCAGACTCCATGAGCCAGTTTGAGAAACACTACTCACCCTGAGGACTGGGTTGGGGCAGAGGAGAAGAATACACCCTTAAAAGCCAAAACACTGCTACCAAGTCAGTGCTTGTCTTCCAAGGTGAAGGGAGTCTAGAAAGATCAAAACATGCTTCATTATTTACCCACTTCCTGTTCACATTTCTGCCAAGCTAACTGTCTGCTGGTAGCATGCTAACTTGCCAATGCTTATCAGTCACATGGAGGTCAGCGACCCAGCAAACACTGGAGGCACATCCTGGCCTCTTTGCCAATCACCCTAGCAAAAATTAGCCAAGATCAGAGAATGCCTTTCACAAACAGTGGAGTCATAGCATAAATAGAAATTGGGAAATGCTTTTTACGGCGAGATATCATTTAAAAAAGTAATTGCATGAAATGTCATATTTGATTGACAGAGCTTCACTTTTTCACCTGTCAGAACTCTGTCAGCAAATAATTTCTGGAAATCTGTTCAGATAGCCACCACTAGTGACAAAAATGTATGGATTTCGGCTGCATGAGAAACTGACATACCAAGACATTTATATTTCCTTACCATGAAAACAGTGAAAGAAAGCAACAAAATTGTTTGCTCATTGTGAAAAACATGTATAGGAAATTATGAAATCTCTCCCCAGTAAAATAGCTATATGGATTTTGGTAGGGTAAAATAAGGTACCCTAAGCATATTTATTTTGTTTAGGGTGCATTACTTCTCAGCCTCACTAGAACACAAAAACTGTATCAAGGTCACAATAAAATTTCACTCTAACTTGTGTGTCACTATAACTTGTGTACTGGGCACAGATGCCCATGCAGTGTCAGAGGTCTAGGGGCGTGAGGCGATGCCGGGGCTGCCCTGTGTCGGTCCTAGCAGGCTCCAAGATCCCCACTGCAAGGCACAGCTGGGCCTCGCAGCCAAGATGGCGGCACCTCGCCTTGGGGGCAGCCTGCGGAAGGGAGGGCAAACACCGCATGGCAGGGGGCAGTGAGGGGAGCAGTGGGAGGATCGGCCCTGCACAGACAGCAAGGGGAGAGCAGGAGGAGGGGAAAGATGTGCTCCAGGTACTGGAGCAGAGGTTCCCCTACAGCCTGTGGAGATCAGGGAGGAGTGGGCATCCATGCTACAGCCCACGGAGGATCCTACACTGATGCAGGGGGATATATCCTGAAGGAAACAGCAGGCCATGGAGAGGATTCATGCTAGAACGGGTTTATCCAGAAGAACTGCACCCCATAGGAAGTACCCATGCTGGAGCAGGGAAACAGCATGATGAGGAGAAAGGAACGGCAGAGAGGAGCTTTAATGAACTGACTGCAACCCCAACTCTCCATGCCTCTGCACTGCTTGGGGTTGACAGCGAGGAGGTAGACAAGTTGGGTAGCCACCCACTACACTTTCTTTCTTCATGTCTTTTACCCATTCTAAAAGCTCATAAGAACACTGCCGTCTTCCATTTCAAGTCCATTTTGAAAGTACCTTCAATAATATAGTTAAATAACTGTGCCTAATAGTAAACAGGTACTAATAAAAAAAAAATACTGTAATATATATATAAAAAAAAATCATACATACGTTTTTATTCATTTAGTTGACTTCTGTTAAATACAATCAGTGTAGAAGAATCTGATCCCAGAAAGGGAATACAAGTGAGACAGATTATGTAAGCATTTTGACTTTTAGGGAAAAAGACTCATTTTACCTTGTTGAGAAGTTGGATCACCTACTGTTTTAAATGGATCCCTTAAAAGTCCAGTGATTTTTCAATTCTTTGCACAGTGTGCAAATGTTCAGTATAAATCTTAGAGATCACATTTAATACCTATTTTGTTCATCAGAAATTGGCAGAGAAAAAAAAAGTCTCAGTTAATCTTATTACAATGTGAATGAAAAATACATTTATATTTTAAAATAGGATTAAGATATTTAGTATCATCAGCATACAGGAATCTGAAATCTTTGAACTGGAGGCTCAAAACACTTCCTTCAGGTTTCTTTCTTTCTTTTTTTTTTTTTTTTTTTCCTGAAATAATTAATGTTTTATTGATTTATTATCTTGGTATCTAAAATGCAAAGTATTAAACCCCCTACATAAGCTTCATATTTCTAGTACTTTGAAAGCTCATGTTATTTTTTCCACTATAGCTAGATAATTCTGTGAAAGACTTTAAAACAAAACCTAACCACTTTTTGAATACTTGTGTAGATATTGAAGAAGCAAGCAGCTCAGCTACATTTCAAAAGAGCCTTAAACCTACAGGAGCTACGGGACTTGGCAGCTTTACTCTGAGCAGGTGTTTAGTTTCTTTTGGGGTACCATCAGTGGTACATCAAGCCACATCCGAAGCCAAATCTCAAATCCCCCAAGACAAATGACATCCAAACCAGTCTTTTATCAGTAAATACCAACAAAAGATTAGACTGGATACAGGTTTCACATACACAACAATCTTCCTTTTCATTCCTTCTCCCCAATACTCCATAGTCTGCTTTGATATGTTTTTTTCATCACACCACAGAGTGCTACTAAAGCTACTAAAATATATTTAAAGATACAAAATTTGTTGGGAACTAGGATTTTGTTAAGGACAGATTTTATCTTTTAAATATAAATGGGAAATAGTTAAATCTTTTATGAAAGATGGCCTGTAAAATATAATCACATTTTATTCTATTTTATAGAAAATTACTTGGATTTCTCCCCAATTCATGCAAGTTTCTTCTCTATTTCCTCCTCTGCTCCATGTTCTGATGAATATTTTGCCAGAGAACCCTAACTATCTCAGAAAAGTGAAATTCTTTATCAACAACTATATATATATCAGTTATCAATATGGATATAAGGTCTCTAGAAAACAAATATTCACAGAATTAAGAAATACAGTCTATTAAAAGCAGTCAGATTTGAAGAAAAGAAATGAATGACATTCAGAATAATACTGTGGATCTAAATCTCAAATAATTTGAAGCTCTACTGGAATATTATTGAAGGAAGTACTGCCACTACATTTGTTCAAAAGATGGTTTAATCTGAGAAAAAAAGAAGGGAAGGAAGCTGAAACAGACTTAATCAGTAGCATCTGAGTTTTCTTGGGAAGTCCCTTATTTAAATACGAACCAAACCATATGGCTTCAAGATCTTACCAGAGAGGTTTCAGGCTAAATTTAACACAACGCAGGAAACAAGCTGGCTAGTATTTCAGCCAGATTGCATTTTAAATCTAACACCTAAAAGCCTTGAGGGATGCCTGTAGGCAATTCTTGTGTATCTTTATCTCTTTGATGCGTATTTATTCCACTTGAATACATTCATCACCACCACCACCCCTCTCCACCTGCTCCCCCCCCCAAAAAAAAATAAGAAAATTCAGAGCTAGGTTACTTCCTATTGGCTTAATCTAACATTCATATTACATAAAAATAATGATGGATTTGGGTTTCTATGCCTAAATACTAACTTCAAGCAATGTCAAGTAAGAATACAATAACCAGATAATGCAACCGTTGATGCCAGAGAGGTGAGGAAGTTTAATAGTCTGATGTATTTGTCTTTGCATAGGATAAATTAGCCCAACAGACTTAAAAGGCTTACAACTCTGTTAATATCAGGTATTTTCAGAGATTAGAGACTATGAACTGTACTGAATCAAAGCATATTTTAGTGCCAATTGCAGGGTCAAATTCTGCTCTTAACTTGAATTACCAACTGAAACAAGATGCATAAAAGCTGTGTTTGGTCTTTTCATGACACTCCATTTCTTCCAAAATATTTCCTTTGTAATTAAGCAAACTACAAAGTAGTACCTTCCACAGAAGTCATCAAACATTAAATTTAGGACTACTTTGCATTAATGAGTTACTAATGGCTGTCTCTCTCCATGGACAAACTGTTTAAGCCAATATTCCTTATTTTCCATGTATGTCACACTTATAACCATACAACTTAAATTGTGAAGCTCACCCACACGACTTAAATTTTCTAATGCTCATACCACTTTTATTAGTCTGACAGTATTGTGCTGAGTTTAGATAATCTGTTTGGAAGCAACAGCTTCTGAGGTCTTTATGACCAACCAAATAGACCTTTTGCCTTTGCATACTGTTCATCCTTCTATATGTTGTCATTGAGAGTCCTTCTATATGTTGTCATAAGAGTCATTGCTCTTAAATCTGCTCTACTGCTCTATTTATTAAAAAATAAAAGAAAAATCCTTTCTCCTGATACACTTGCTTATGGCAATGAGTTTAAGCATCCCACTGTAAATTTGCTTAACTTTACATTAAAGTTGAACTTCAGTTGAGCTGCTGTTTTCACATTATAGTTAGCTATTTCAGTTCTCCACAACCTACATGTATGCTGACATTCTTTCAGAAAGAATCCTATTGTCACAAGTTTCTCTTTCTCTAAAAAGTCTTTTTCATCATAGCTTCCTGTGTTTTTTAAGTCAATTCTGAATACCTAGATGATGACATAAGTTCCTAGGAGACATACAGTTTCTGAAAATCCATTTTTTGAACCAGAATGCAATTCTGAAAGTATGTGAACTTTCTTAGCCTTGCTGACATAAATAAGAGTAAGCACTTGTGGTTTGCAAGAGCAGGAGTGGAAGTCATCTAAGTATTTTTTTTCTTTTTTTTTTCTTTTTTTTTTTTTTTTTTTATGTAGTTTCAAAGTGCAGAAACATCAAAGGGACCAGCTGCAAAAAGGTCATTCAAGGGCAATTAAAAAAATGAAGTAGTGCAATTGTTTCAAGCTATGAAACATCTACTTTCCATGTCTAATGTTATCAAAAAGGGGAGACAGAAATGTAATGAAAACTGATGCAAGAGAAAAATAAATAAATGAATAAATAAATAAAGGTCTATGATGCATGGATAATTATTAGGCTTCTTTAATATATTTGTATTCAAGTACAAAGTCAGAAAAGGTTAACTTAGGGAGCTATAAAACATTACATCTTCTGAGGTAAAGACCAGGAAAGTATAGCGTTAATGGAAAATCAAATCCAAAATCAAAATTTTTTTGAGATCCTTGTTTAAAAATATATATTAGATCATGTAACAACTTGTGAGGTAGAATATAAGCTATACCTAAATGACAGTAAGATTTATCCTACTAGGAATCTCAAAAGACAACGAAGTTCTTAAACTCCATTATCAAAACCATGCCAAATAGTCAAAAGGAGACATTACGTTTCAAAAGGATAATCTGTATTAGGTTTTTGATATTACAAACTTGACAAATGACTGTATGTGATAATAATTTTATTAAGATTTGCAAGCTTACAGTGTGAAAACATAAAGGCCCAGAAAGAGAACAGATAATTACAATTTTTATTCGAATTTGAGAAGTTACTTTATTTTTAGTATCGCCATTCTGATACCGAACAAGATGAACAGCTATATTGGGCTTGCATGGCAAGGTTTTGGCAGCTGGGAGCAGATGCAGAGGTGGCCTCTGTGAGCAGCCCCATCTCAGATCAGAGCCAGCTCCAGCTGGCTCCAAAAGGGACCTGCTGCTGGCCAGAGCCGGGCCACTGAGTGACACTGGGTGGGCTTCTGGGAGAGCAGATTGAAGGAAGGAAAAAACTGCTGAGACACAGCAGTTGAAAGAGAAGTGAGAAGCAGCCCTGCAGCCCCAAGCTCAGTGCGGGAGGGCAGGAGGTGCTCCAGGAGCAGAAGCTCCCCTGCAGCCTGTGGAGAGGCCCCTGGTGGAGCAGGCTGTCCCCCTGCCGCCCATGGGTCCCACATGGGGCAGATCTCCATGCTGCAGCCTGTGGAGGAGACCACAGTGGAGCAGGTGGATGTGGCCTGGAGGAGGCTGCGGCCCATGGAGAGCCCCTGCAGGAGCAGGCCCCAGGCCAGAGCTGCAGCCCGTGGAGAGGAACCCACAGGAGAAATTACCATAAACAAAGGGCTGAAGTATTTAGGTAGTAACAGGGGAGATCGCTCAGAAATGAAGTGTTATGGACTGACCATGATACCCATTCCCCATTCCCATGTGCTGTTTAAGGGCAGGAGGTAGACGAGGGTGGATGGGTGTTTGCTTTTAGTTCTTTCTGCTGTAGTCTGCTATCAATAAGTAAGAAATTACTTTGTTTTCCCTATGGTGTCTGTTTTGCCTCTGACAGTAATTGATAAGTCATTTCCCTGTTACCTAAGCCTACGAGCTTTTTTTCTCAGCATATTTTTCTCCTCCTGTTCTGCTGAGGGCGGGGATTGAGAAAGCGGCATGGCAGAGCTTACCTGTGTGTTGGTGTGAAACCATCACAACAGCTTAAGGGAAGTTTTGTTCTGTTCAAGTTGATCTCAGCATTTTCAGGATTCTTAAGTGACTAAATCCATTTTCACTGAATGTGTGAATGTGATCTATAATTTTTAAGAAGATCCCCAATTGATTTTAGCCTAAAATTCAGCGTTTGTAAGCCTGTATATCTTGAAATCAAAAGTTTAGTGTTAGTTTAGTTTAGCATTTATTAGACCTTTTGGTCTTAATGTTATCTAGTGACCACTGTGTTGGAGGCATCATGACTTTAGGGCCTTCAGAACAATCTCATGTATTGGTCATTTTGGAAAGGACATCTTAATACAATGCAAACATATATCTAACTCTGTAAATACCACAGGAACATACACAGTAATCAGAACAAATTGGTTATTTTGAATTAAACATGCTTATCTGCCTAATATTTTCTGACTGTAATAGACTGAGAAAAAATAGAAGTTACAGAGACAAATCAACATCAGTCACTTATTCATAAATCAAAACCACTGATGTATTTTAAAAGCACATTTCTCAATGTAGCTAAGATGTTCTAAAAACATTGCTTCTAACATTTCCTTCAGTAAATGAAATGGCCTACCATTTCATGTAAAAATAGTACATGGAATCAAGAGTAATCATCTTCTAATTGTGTCATATCCATAAAATCCAGAGCAGAAAATAGACGGAAAAGAAGATACTAAAATGTAGTACTACCACATTACTCCAACACAGGTACATAGAAATTAACACCCATTATGTGCAAATTTTTCCCTAATCATCGAGGATGGTTTGTTTTCTTAGAAAATATTAAAACCCTGCTAAGAGTCTCTGATTCATAATTCCAGGAATTCTGTCTTTAATATATTGATAACAAGATCATTGTAAATTACTGTGATTTAGTTAAATTAGTTAGAAGAATGACACATTAGCCATGAGATCCATCATCCTCATTGCATTAAAACCATTATTATCTTCACAGTATCTCCTAAAAAACCATACAGTTGAGAATATTTTTGCCTTGAACACAAGCAGCTATTTTATTTCTCTAAGAAGTGCAGTAATATGACAGAAAATCTAAAGTGTAATTGAAAAGAATGGTACTAGAAGATAGAAATCAGAGTTAATTCTCAGCAGTGTCCTTCAAAAAATTAGGACATGGCATTAAAGTTAACATCTAATTGTAGATTTTCTGTCTTATATCCTTGTTTTAAATATAATTTTAGATGTTTGCATTATACATTTAGTTACTGTTTCTCCTGGTCTCAAAAACTCTGAAGGGAGGTGGAAGCAATAAAGAGTAAGTAAGTAAGTAAAAGTAAGTAAGAGTTCTCTTACTAACAGTTCTCAGATACCCTTACCTATATTGCCTGCTGTTTGTTCTTCACACACTTAGGGTCATTGAAGAAATCAGTCCTTAGCCATATACATTTATGTTTTATGATGTATAAAAACATTCTTTTGTGCATTTAAGGAAGTTAGTAGGAAGTTTTGCATTTAAGTCAGTTAACAGGTGGTTGTTAACTGATTTGTGGACAGACAGCTTGGCTGTCTGCTCTTCTTATAGATGAATTTTTTAAAGAAAGTTTCAGGTTTCGCTGTCATGTTCAATGCATATCTGTGATTTTTTAATTTTTTTTTTTTTTTTTTTTTGACATTGACACCAGGAATACTATATAGGAAGAAATATGCTTAGGTACAATTTTCAAAGTCTCATCTGTGCCATTACCAACTGCATTTATCTCTAGAATTTGAAGATTTGAGACTCCATTAGTGCTTCAAATGTTGCTATGAAGAAGACTCCTGTTGTGCATTGCTGAGAATGGATCCCTAATAGTTCTTTCTACAGCAGGGATTCTTTATTTGTACTGTGTATGCTACTACCTTTTTTTTTTTTTTCTTCCCAAGTTTGTCAGTATTCATAGTTCTGAAGTATGTAAGACAAAGGTAGTTCCAACAATTATAGTTTAGTATAAAAACAGACTTTATTATGCTTTGTGCTTTTCATGAAACGCATTTTCATTTTTCTTAAAACTCCATACATTCAAACCACTTACACACAAGAACCATCTGTATGTGCTCTACTTTCTTGGCTGACACAGCAAGATATGACATACCATAAATCGTTGCATCAATCTTTTCAGGATATTATGGTATAACTTAATACAATATGACACGACTATTAGGAACCAGATGCAGTGCTTCATAAAATCACAAGTCAGTCTGAGGTATAAAAAAAGACAGCTCTCCTTCAGCTATGATCAGAGAACTAATCCTTAGGAGTTAATTAGCCCCCAGACTGTCACAAGGGTCATAAAAGTAGCAACTTTTGAAATTACATTTAATATGCATGTTTGCAACCAAGCTGCTGCCATGAAGTAATAAAAGGTTTCACAACACGTTTCTTTTCCTCTCCAATTGCTTTGAATAATGAACTCAAAATTCTTATATAACAATTTATTTCTCACACAAACATAGATACAGACATTCACGTAATGAAACTCCATATTGTAGTGAAATTCACAAGTTTAAACTAAGTACATCAGGAACATCAGTTCTGCTCTCATTGTTCATGTTCAAGGCTTATAGCCTTAAAACTATCTTACCTGACCAGTAAACCACTCACAGAACAGCCTGAAGAGATCTTGTCAGCAAATCTCCCTATTTAGTGACAACTGAAATGACAGTTCTGTAAATGCTCTGCTTTCTAATACTGACTTCAAAAGGGAAAAAATAAAAAAATAAAAAAATTTGCCCAGTTCATTTTAGAGAGAGCTGCTCAGCTGATGGGAAGAGCAAAAGGATGACAAAGAACAAAAGGGTTCTTCAGATGCTCATGAAAATGCTGGAAGACTTCTCAGAAAACCGTTCTGCACAGAGATAGCCAAGTTGTAACTCATACACAGTAAAGCTCACTTACCAGCTATACAGACAGCAGTCTGAAACAATCCTGTTTTGAGTTCGACAGTAATGTACATGCATATAAAAGCAAGTAAGTACAAAAGTTTTTGCCTTGCCCAGGAGCAAGCTACCACTTGCCTGCTGACACATGTCTATGGCTACTCCACAGTATTCCAGTGAGTGATTTCTCCAGAAATTCAGCCATTGCCAGGACCATGCTCTATACTGAACTGTTTCTCACATCGGTGATACACGGTGTACGAAGCAGGTTAGGAGGAAATACAAAGTAAAGGAGTTGAGAGAAATGAGCTCAGATAACAGAATAGTGAATATGGGTTCAGAAAATGTATACAATATTGTAGTTCTAATACACTTAAGGAATCTGCACCAAGAGCTGATCTTTTTGGATTTTAACTCCCAAGAACTGGAACACCTGAAATGTGAAGTAGACACTATATATGCATTTGGAAATTTGCAGACTATTAAACTCTTTTTCCCATGTCCTTGTGCTTATCCCCAATAAACCAATAGGTTAATAAATGTGGAGTTCCAGAAACTATTAAAATCCAAAGGAAATTAAAAGGGAAAACAAATACCTCTACCACTCTCATTAGAAAAAAAAAAAAAAAAAAAAAAAAGTCATTTTGTTAGCAGAATAGTTCACTTCAGTCTTGCACTTTTAGAGTGATGCTCTCAATTGCTGCTACTTGGGGCGAGGCCAGGGTTGTAGAAAGGAGCCTGTTCTCCCCAGGGTCAGTTGCTGTCACCACTCTCTTGTTCTACCTCCCCTCCCTGTCCAGTCACAAAACAAACACAAAGGCACCAGTGACTATAAACAGAGCAGTGCTTCTGCAATACCTCTGAACTTTCAACTTAGCAGAGAAAATGTCTTGTAGCCTACTTACAGCTCCCTTGTACTCCGTGGAGCCCTGGAACCTGTGCTGCTCAGAGCTGAAGCTACACCTATTCTGGCTTTCCAAAACTACAGCTGTTATTTCCTTGTCTTTTTGCTCTTATCTTTCCAGAATCCACTGAATAGTTTTACCTACTCCGTTGAGAAGAGTTGAGCCAGCTCTGACTAGTATCAGCTACTGCTGGAAATGAGTGGACTACATATGCCACTGGTATGATAATGATAACTGCCTAAGATTTCCAACCTGCAAATTTTGAAAATATACCAAAAGCATGTTTGTATCAAAATGTGTCATGCAAAACTCATGAACAATTGACATTGAATATTATCTATTTTTTATTAAAAAAAAAAAAAAAAAAAAAGATTACAAAGGGCACACTCTGACCAATCAGAGTCAACAACGGAAAGAAAATTGACTACAAAACCTCTTTTATTCTTTTTTTTTTTTTTTATTTCTGTCTTCTGTGGTGTCATACATGCCATTCATTTCTCATTAGTGGTTCTGGAAAGTGCATGCACATAAAATATTTAAACAGCAGACTTTTATCTATTTTTTTTATTTTTTAAATATCAATTTAAAAAAATGAATAAGTAAATACCATGATTTTATTTCATTATGATTGGGAAGTATATAAAAGAATAAGACTGAGATTTGAGAGCTAGAAGGTTATGATAGAAGGCTTTCCAATCTTTGTGTTCTTGTCAGCCTGCGTGCAAGAAAGCAAGAGAGCACTAATGAAAACATGACATTAGAAAATAACCAGGGAAGATTTCATTAAGTAGCTTAGTTAAGACTGAGAGCAGGAGGAGAATAAATTTGAGTCAAACTTAACTGGTAAGCGCAATGTTCAGACAAAAGTCCAGAGTTACTAACATTGCTCTTGACAGGCTGATGCTACATAACTAGAACATAGGATATGAAATACTAATGTTTGAATTTTTCTTTGCTTGTATGTACAAGTCATTGGACAATGAGTTTTCTCACCAAATGTTGACAATAGCTGGGAATTCAGAGGAACCAGATCAATAAGACTTATGAGATAATGACTACACCAAGTGAGCCAGTTTAACAGTTCACTGCTACTGAATGCTTGTTTTAACTCCCTCAACACTGCACTTCCAGGGTATGCATTTTTGTGCCAGAATGGTTGTACACAAGACCACTCCATAATCCGATTTTGTTCATTAAAATACAATATAGAAAACTAATCTATAACTTTCAACCATTTCTTAAATCTACTCAAGAACGTGTTTGTAGCACCAAAGCACCAGGTCAGCTGATCCTGTCAGAACCTATCAGAACCTTTTAAACTGCAAGCACAAGCAGCCAGTGTCTGTAGACATTAAATTATGTAGTATTCTCTAGGACAATTTTGTAAAGAAACAGGTCAAGGTCACAATCTCACAAATAAGCATCTTCTGCTTTTAAAAACTATCTTTCTGCATACTTGGTGTTTCATGGAACTAACTGTGAAACAAGTTTACATGATACCTTCTCCAGAAGCCTGGCCCAGAGGGCAAGGTAAGTGCCAAGGCAGCACAAAATAAATGTAAGTGGTGTGTAGTAGCTATTTGAAAACAGTAGGAGAAGACAACAGTGGATTTAGATAGATTTGGGAGTGTCTGATTGCTAAACTGAAAATATTTCATGTAGTATAATGATGAAAAAAAAAATTCATGTATACCTATCTACCACTTATATAATTTTATCTACCAATTTCTGCATGTGCCTCGATAGAACCATACCTATTTGTGTTAGAACTGATTTTAGAGGTTCAAAACAGACCTGCAGCAGCAAAACTTAAATCTGAAAACCTGGACAGATACGTATAAATCACAGAAGAATTTGGAAGTACAGCATTTATATACATCAAAGCAGGCTGAAAAGGAAGAGACAAAACTACTTACTATACGACAAATGAAATTTGAGAATGAGTGTTTAGAAGTCATACATATATGGTGTAACTGAGGGTTCTGGACCTCAGAGGAGAAATAGATTATTATAGCTTGCTCATTCACTATTTCCTATTGATTCTTTCCCATAAACATTACTTTGGTTCTATATTCCTGGAGATTTTTTGTTTGTGGAATGGGGAAAAGACACATAAAACATGACTAGAAAAGTATTTTCATTTGTCATCAACAGTAATTAAAATAACACTCTAGATAAGGGTACAACTGAAAGGTATAAAAAAAATACAAAATACAGATAAAACAAATAACAGACTGAGTTCATACTGCTGTCATTGGAAGCTTGTTGTACATGAATAATTGCAGAAAATAAGCATCAGACTCACATACAAAAACATTTGCATTTCAAATTTCTTGCTTACTATCTATGATGAAACAAGCACTTATGTAAGAAACTGAGATTCAGCATCAATGGACAACTTCAACATGGCTTAGACAAAAAGATTTTGTGATCTGAACATAGATTGAAATACTCACCCTACTGCTAGAACACAAACATGCACACCAGTCAATGCATGTCAGTGACAGTGGCCACAATAGAAACACAATCTACACTGCAATTATTTTCTGCTTAACACACTGTGACTATAATTTTATCAGAGCTCTGATAAAGAGGTAATTAATTGAGCCAGACATTTCTGAGTGAATCCAATGTGATTAGGATTATACATGCAGTTTTGCACAACCATAACAAGAAAAAAATCAGTTTGAACACTACACACAGGCAATACATTTCACAGTAGTACGTTAATTGTAAGAAGCAAACAAATTATCAAACAAACCTCCAGAAGTCTGTATATCTCACTAGGTATTTCTTTATTCGTAGAATAATTTTATTTGGAAGGGTTTTGTGGAAGTCACCTGATCAGCAGCAGTTAGTCGTGTTCATGCCTATGTCCACTTAAGCTTTCAATACCTCCAAGCACTGATATTCCCCAACACCTCCAGTCTGTTCTAATGCCTAATGACCCCTGTTATAGCTGCTGTTACCTTTGGGCTTCCCTTGCAGCTATTTGTGATGGTTGGATTACATCTTTTCACTGTTCACCACCAAGAACTGTCTGACTCCATCTCCTTTATCCATTTGTTAGATAGCAAAAGGCAGAAAACTATGTCCTGCCTTTTTCCTGTCCAAAAAAGCCCAGATCAAGATTTAGTAACCTTGAGCAATCAAACATAGACCCTCAGCATCTCAGAGAACTCAACAGATGTCCAGTTTGGAAAGGTTTCTAAAACACCTACTCCATCCACCTACTCCCATTCACCACAGAGATCAGAACAATCTTTTTGAATATCCTACAGGGGAAAAAAAAATGTATTGTAGGAAAGATCAGTGTACACTGCAGAGTGTGTACTACAGAAAAATAAATCAGTCAATCCAAGGTACTCTCTAGACAGGGGAAATTTACACCTTGCCTTGCCTTCAAAACCTATCAGTGGTTGAACAACACTCAAAAAGTGGATTTTTCTTAAATAACAATAAAAAAAAATAGGAGTATAATCTGCTCTACTGATCATGTTCAAGTATGGTTAATTTATATTCAGAAGCATATGAAAGGACATCAGTCAAGCTATTTTGCCTCTTAACATGGATTATTCTTTTTTGGTCCCTGAAAACAGACAGCAGACTACCTCAAGCATGAGATTAATAAACACAAATTCATTTCAAAAACCTTGGTCATGGAAAAGACTATATTCATTATTACTGTGTTTTGAAATGCTATAGGGTTAATTAATGAACCTTTGTTCGTTGAAGTTTTATTTTGCAGTAAAGTGATTCCATACAGTCTTAACAGATTTTCAATTAGTGTGCTGAGTTTTTAACTGGCAAAAGGAAAAATCCATCCATATTAAACTAACAGAACAGTTACACTCTTTAGTAAGATGACATGCTAAAAATACTTATCCTACACAGTAAAGGTGCTAGATGTTTTCACACAGCTGTTAGAGAATATCTGTCCTAAAAAATCTAGAATATTAAAACACTAAAGTACTTCTAAAATTGTTCCTAAAGTACTTCTAAAGTGTTCCTAAAAATATTTCTAATTGTGACTGATTGGAGTAAGGTCAGACATATTAATGTCATTACTAAATAAAATGGAAACCCCTAATTTATTATACTTTATATAGAGTAGTCCATCATAATTTAATGGGAGCAATCCTATTCATATTTTTCATGTACTGTGTAAAAATGTAATTGTTTTGATGAATGATTCTCAAGATACCTATAAATGTTTCTGATTTTGCAGGAGGTGAGATGCAAAAGTGATTATCTGGGTTATTCAAAGCAACCACATTTAGAGAAGAACGTTAGTTTCATTTGTTTAAAAATACCAGAATGATGTCAAGCACAGTAACTCAACAAATTATATTTTTACATAGTTTTAGGTGAAAGCTTACAACAGGGAAAACTTTTCCATCAATAATCTCCAAAACTTTTTTTCCAACAATGTCAAAACCCCTCCAGAAGGGTTTTACATGAAAGAAAAAAAAATAATAAAAATTTCTTCTTCTAATGTCAGAAAGGTGTTTGGATAATTTTATGAGGTTATGTTGACGCATGGTCACTTGAAAAAAAAAAAAAAAAAGAATTGCTTCAGTTATCACAAGCTATGCAATCCTTTTGTGTTTCTTGAGCCTTCCTTCACCTTTGATGTTCAAGATAATGGAGTTTGGGGCTTGGAAAAACACTTGTTTATAAGTCTAACTATAAGAATATAGATTAAGAAACAGACATTGTCAGAATGAGGAATTTAGTCCTCAGAGGAAACTAATCTGAACATATGCTCTGTCCTGTCTCTTCTCAGATCATGATCTAACAGAAAGAATGCCTAAGGAAGACATAAGGCACAAAGTTGTGACATAGCAGAAAAAGAGATTATTGTCAGTGACATATCTCTAGTTATAAAGCAGATGTGCAAAATCACATATACTTGTAAAGCAAGGCTGAGATTAAAAGACAAAAGACTTCAGCAGAATTGCAAAATGTTATTATTTGAGAAAAGTCTGTATATATGTTTAGTATGCCATATTATCTCAGGACAGAAATAAAAAGTCAACAATTCAACTTAAATCGGTGATTGAACTGAAGCTGCTGAAGTCAATCACAGCTGCAAAAATTGTCTCTAAAATGTGACTGTGAGAAACAATAACATATCCAGATTCTTTGTTTTGCAGCTATTTGGAAAGCCATCTAAGAGAGTCACAAAGTCACTTACAACAGTAACATTTGTTTGTCAACTAAAGCTCCAAGTCATTTCACAGGATCATTATCAAATTTAGCGAGGTTGAAACACAGTGGGGGAACTTGACAATAGCGGATTAGTCACCTTCCCCAATGGGAGATTATGTTTATGAGTCTTCTTATTTTGAAAAAGACCTTTTTATTTTTGTATTTATTCTCTTTTTTTTTTTTCTTTTTTTTTTCCCTCCCATTAGTTCCCTCTATTCATTTCCTATAGGTCATTTGAAATAGTTATTTGTTTATGTCCTTATTCTATTAAACAAATGACAAATATTTATCATTCTTGCTTTTCACCTGGTAATGCTTTGGATACACAAGAATTATTGAATTCTAGTCTTGAGACTTAAACATTATCTCCCTGCTGTCACTGACTATATTTAACTAGCTCAGATTGTTTCAGAAAAAATAATTGCAAATCCCAGCTATTAACTTAGGCTTCCAAATCTATTAACATAAAATCACATTGTTAGTCCCAAAGTCAAACCTCTTCCCAGTGTCCTTACAAAAGAGTTTGTACTTTACCCTCACAGAGAGTTATACTGTACTATTTAAGAGGATTACAAAACTAGTTTGCACTAGCTCCCTCATGTACTTGGTTCTCACTTCTTCTGACCTCACGCAGTTTGTTTTTTTTTTGGCTTTTTTGTATTCAACAGACTCTTCAGCAAGTCAGATCTCTCCAACAACTTCTAAACCATGTCTAGAAGCTTTTGTTTCTGCATTTTATTTTGTTTCAGTTTACACTAGGTTCTACCATGGCAACAGCAGCTCTGTAAGGTGGATGTTTTCTGTTTTGTTATTGTGGACAAAAAAACAGCTTATATAAAAGCCTAAACAAATGGGACGATGTAGTAGGGAACAACAACAACAACAACAAAAAGCAGCAAAAGTAACCACAACAAAACACACACATATATGCACACACCAACAAAATAAGCAAAACTAACCCCCTAAACTATGTAAAGAGCACAGTTTTTCATAATTATTATTGGCAGTGAGTACTGATGAGCTGTATGCATGTCAACTGTCACTCTGTTTATGGTCATAATAATGTTACAGTTATAAAGCTGCTTGTAATGTACTATTAGTATTTTCCCTTACTATTGGGCCCGAAGAACTCTTATATTATATATAATATCTCAAATAATTTTTAGTCTAATTCTTATCTCCCTAGCTGTTGTAACAAGTATCCCCCAAATTACATTTCCGTTCTTTAAACTAAGAATTAAAATGGTTTGACATCTCTTTTCCAATGCCCACATCTTCTTTGTACATACATTTGTGCATGTTTTTTGTTTGTTTAGTTTAGGTCTTATTATCTCCTCCATTATTCACAAAAGTATTTCTACATATATACAATTCAAGTGTGCCCTTGATTTTATTGTTCTTTATTGCTCTCTTTGTGGAGGAGAAAAGGTCATTTTTTTGTATCTTGCATGATGAAATTAAACACATACTTGCAGAATAATGAAATGTGGCAAAATGGCTTCGAACTAACTCTTCTCTTCAGAACAGAAATCATTTCAATTACTATTAGCCACCCAGAACTGTTATTCAGTACTAAAATGAACTTGTATTAGATTTGTCTGATTTTTCATACACCTCTAAGAAGCCAGTCATAAAACACTACTCAGATGTAAACACACAAAAATATGAATTAATTTAATATTAAAAATATGTGAAATGTAGATTATGAAAGCATATTAAACTCTTTAGAACTTTATTACAAAAAGTGAAATTATTGAAGGAACACTTTATATACACATAGACAAACATCCTTTAAATTACTAGGGAAATGAGTTCAAGTGATCTTAATTAGGTCACCTGACTGTGTAAATATCCCATTATGTAAAGTCCTTTTCCAGTTCTAGACATCAAAAAAATCCCTGAAGACTGTATTGTTTTATATAGCCATTTTTAAATATAAAGGCTTGCAGATTACAGATAAAGAGAAAAACAAAACATACTTTTCAAATTTCAGTTAGCCCCTATACAGGGTTTGCCACTGACCACAGCAATATAAGGTTGACCTTTCTAAATTCAAAGTTAATGTCTGAAAGTACAAGTGTCCATCTACAGGTGTCTGAAAGTACAAGTGTCTATCAAGTGGAATATTTTATTCAGATCAGAACAAATGTTGGTATTTTCATTTACCTTTTTTTTTTTTTTTTACTACTTCCCCACTGATCTAAACAGAAGCTTTCAACAATTAAGAACAATTCTGAGTCATTATGTACACTGATGTAAAGACTTAACCCTAGAACAAACCCTTAACCAATTTATGTTGCTTTTTATAGATTCATATGCTTCTGCTACAGAACAGAAAATTCATAAAAAAAATACAAAAACTCTGATGTTTTACTAGCTATTCCTTGAATCCTGCAATGCAAGACATTAGATATTGTGTACAGGGAGGCTGCTCCCAACACAATGGTCATTTTAGGTTTTAAGGTTGCTATAAAACAACATTTTATAAAATGAAATTATTTTGTTTATATGTTATAGATGAAAAACTGAAAACGACACATTATTATTAAAATTTCTTTGAGGGCACAGCTTGTGTCTGAAAAAACAGAAAAGCCTATAATTTTGTTTTCTTCACAAATAAGCAATTGCAATTCTTACAGTGTTTATCAGAAAAGGAATCTTTATCTCCAAAATAAGTAATAAAGATAAAAGATGTGAAACTGTTTTCTTTTGTTGTTGTTGTTGTTGTTTGTTTGTTTTTTCAGTTAGAAACAATTAACACTTAATGGAGTCCACTGCATGATTTTTTTTTTAAATAGATATTACAGAATAGACAACTCCTGTACTATAAAAAAACGTTTAAATGTAGACGAAATACTCGCTTTAACAGTTTCAAAATCTGACAAACTAGTGGCAAACTTGCACAAATGATATACATATATACTTAACAATTTGTTTAAATGTTTTTAAGCCTAAATTTGACAACTTCTAGCATATGACAAATACATCCATGTCCATACCTGTTTCAGGAGATAAATTATTTGCCTTTTATAACCTCTGACTCTTCAGAAATTCAAAGCTGAAAGTTTTTCAAAGGTCAATTAAAAATTCTCTGCTTCATCTGCCTGGCATAATCAATTATTAGAAAGAAGCATTATTCTAAATCATAAGACAATTTCATCTTTCTCCTTTATGAGAGAAATACCTGAGATAGATTATAAAGGATTTTTACTTTCTGCTGATTTTATTAGTGGTTTCATAATCCTTCAAATTTTGCTTTCCTGGAAGCAGAATTTGGTTCATCATTTTGCATTTTTCTTTGAAGTTTCAGATATTGGTCTCTGTCAGAAAGAGTAAGCCAGACAAGATGAATTTCCAGTTTGATTTAACATAAGAACTATTTTTATGTTCCTAGTGCTGACAGTAGACGTTGAATTTATTAAAGGCTCTAAGAAGCATACAGAAAAAAAGGAAAAAATAAAAAAAAAAAAAAAGAGGAAAGCAACTGGGTTATGTGGCAGAACAGAGTACATCAACAAAAGAACCATATACAAAGACATTCAAGGGCAAGATAATTGAGCAGTACATCTTTCAGTTATGATTTCTTAAATGGGAAAGTCAGACTACAAGTAAGTCACTTGAGTATTCCAAAATCCAAGTAAAAATTATTAGCTTTTGTACAAGGTTTATGTGGCACCGTTTTGGCAGCTGGGAAGGCGTTGTAGACGTGGCCTCTGTGAGCTGCCCCATCTCAGATCAGAGCCAGCTCCAGCTGGCTCCAAAAGGGACCCACTGCTGGCCAGAGATGAGCCAGTGAGTAACACAAGGAAGGAAAAAACTGCTAAGATACAGCAGTTGAGTGAGAAGCAGCACTGCAGCCCCCAAGCTCAGTGCAGGAGGGCAGGAGGTGCTCCAGGCAGGCAGCAGCAGTTCCGCTGCGGCCTGTGGAGAGGCCCCTGGTAGAGCAGGCTGTCCCCCTGCAGCCCATGGGTCCCACATGGAGCAGATCTCCATGCTGCAGCCCATGGAGGAGCCCCCGGTGGAGAAGGTGGATGTGGCCTGGAGGAGGCTGCGGCCCATGGAGAGCCCTCTGCAGGAGCCAGCCCCGGGCCGGAGCTGCAGCCGGTGAATAGGAACCCACACAGGAGCAGGGGGCCTGTGGGAAGCTGCCTCCCATGAGGGGCCCATGCTGGAGCAGTTTGCCACTGGGGGATGGACCCCATGGTACAGAGCCATGTGGGAGCAGTTCTTGAAGAGCTGCTGCCTGTGGGCAGCCCCCGCAGGCTCATTTTGGGAAGGACGGCATCCCATGGGAGGGACCCCACAAGGAGCAGGGGCAGAGAGTGACTGTGAAGGAGTGGGTGGAGATGAAACATTGGGAACTGACCACAGCCCCCATTCCCAGTTCCCCTCTGCCACTTGGGAGAAGGACACAGAAGAGGGTGGATGTGGGAGGAGATGTTTTTAGTTTGCTTTTAATTCTCACTGCTGTAGTCTGCTATCAATAAGTAAATTATTTTTATCCCCCTATGCTGAGTCTGTTTTGCCCGTGACGGTAACTGTTGAGTGATCTCGCTGTCCTTATCTCAACCCATGAGCATTTTTTCATCATATTTTCGCCCCCTGTTCTTTTGAGGAGGGTGAATGAGAGTGCAGTGTGGTGGAGCTTAGCTGCCCATCAGTGTGAGACCACCACAGCTGTGAAACTCAGCCAGAATTGAACAAAGCACGATTTAGATTAAAAGCAAAAAATGAAAACCCTGCCATAAATGTTAGCATAGATCAAGACTTGTTTGTTATACATGATGAATGTGAACCGAGAAAGAAACACAAAAACCTAACATGAGCTAGCTGCATAGTATGGAATAACTTTTTGAGCCATTAGCATTAATAATGTGCAATTATAGAACAGAAAAATGAGAAAGTGATGTAATCACCTAATATCTTGTGTACAACATTATTTGTTAATGAACGGACCTGATAATTGGAAAAGACTGGAATCAGTTGCTAAATAGGAACAATAATGGATTCATAAATACCAAATTTCCCAAGCCATCTTGATCACTCTTCTGATGTTGATACAATTGCAGAACTATGAAAAACGCATGCAGATCTATCTGGATTTCACATTACTTATTTGATGCTATGTCACACCATATCCTATGGGGAAATTAAATCAAACTGGTTCAGAGAGAAATACAATTAAATGGATCACAAGCTGTCTACCTAACTCGGGGGAGGGTAATTATAAATAGTAGTTCCATTTAGATAAGGAAATAATGTCCAGCACTGTCCCCCATGGATGCCCTTGGGGTCTCATTTTATCCAACATGTTTATTCGGAAAATTCATAAAAGCAGAGATAGTTGCATTCACAACTACTAAGCACTTAAGCCCATGTTAGAGAAACCCCACAGTATTATTCAAACCTTGACAACACTATCTGTATCCATACTGCAGGTCCTTAGGCAATAATCCTGGAGTGCCTTGCTGAAAACGCAGTGTAGACATGACAGGAATGTGTTACCTCATACACCTTGCTTCTGGTCTGGGCAAACTCTTCTGTGCACTGCACAATGTTGACAGTTATAAATGACTTTACCTGTGCCATAACAATCTTTAAAAAAAGCCCTAGGCACTTTTCACTGTGACCTGGAAAAAATGAGAGGCAGGATCCAATAGACAAATACCATTTTCCTCATGCATCAGTGAATGTACATCACTGTCTTGTAACCCAGTAACTGTGCTTGTATTTGGCATTGGAGAGGCAAGGTGGAGCCCCAGGGGTGGCTGTGCTGCTCTGGGCCTGCATGGGGCTGAGATGGGTTTCCCTGGTGCCCCGTGGCCTATTGACCGGCCTGGCTGAGTTTCAGCTCTGTGAGTGCCCTGGGGGGAAGGGGCTGACAGCCCGAGGCCATCCCTGTGGGGCACACAGTATGGGGGGCTTCTGGGCAGCTTTCAGCCCTGCCTGGGGAGCAAGAGGAGAAAAAACTTAAATACCCACCGTGAACCTCTGCATTCTGCTCACAAAGACCTCAGGATGCTGCCATCTGATAACTTCCCACTCTCCCTTTCCTTGTGATTTGGAGGAACTTTGGAATGGTGAATTCAGAGAAAAGGGAGCAGAGACTAGTAAATTATTTTGTATTATTTGCCAGCACTTTCAAAGGTATTATTAATGAGGCTTTCCTGCATTAATTTAATCTGTGAGTGCTAATGCTACTGAAATTGCTACTGAATGAAAATGCTACTGAAATTGGTCTAATGATCTGTCCTCTTAAACTGTTAAAACTTTAAATGGGTTAAAAATAAAATTCCTAACTCCACACAGACAGTTTGCATTTTCTTGCTTACAGCAAGATTTTGAGTACACCAGTCCCACACCCTTGCTGCAGACAGTGCAGTAATCTCTGAAATTGATGTTACTGCCTGGGCTAGCCATTGCTGGTTGGTGGAAGTGGGTATGAAGGCAGTACCTAACAAATCTTTCTATCCAGTTTTATAATGTTATAAAGTGGAAAATACGTGTAAATTACAGAAACATACACATCAGTTGAAAGAAACAATTTTTACAATAGTTAAGTTCATTCAAGGCTCAACATTACTAGGGCCATATACTATTGTTCCTAGGAAGTTTTATTTCTTAAAAGTAAGATCCATGTACTCTGTTGCAACTGTTTCTGGAGTGAGACCATCGAATTTTTTATCACATCTTCCTCTCTGCAGTACCATACACAAGGAAGTATCTCAGCCTGCAGGACACACAGAACTGGGGATATGCAACATTATGTCTGTAGTTTACTTAATTTTTGCTTAAAAACTCCATGGTAGCTGTGATCAGTGGATTTGTACACAGATGGATGATTTTTGCTTCCATCAACAGCAGGCAAACAGTTGTAGATGCTATTCTAAACAATTCTAGAACCCACTTGAATGTTTCATTTTAGAACAAAAATAATATTTGTTGGAACAATCTCTGCCACTCACATAGCCTTTTTTTTTTTTAAAAAAAAAAAATTAGAAAAATCCGTGGAAGGAGAGAGAAAGGACAGATTTAGCTAACTGCAACTCCACAGGTCCACACTAGTCCTTTGCCTGTGGAACAGACTTTAGTCCTCCCACTTCCCCTCCTCATTTCTCCACTTACAAAAACATTTTCAAATACTGTATCAGTTCTTCCTGGCTCTCAACCACCTACTGCCAAATGCTGATGTTTCTCTGCTGTTCCTTCAAGTTCAGGCTCTCCAGAAGGACATGATCAGCAAATTAACATTATACAACAAAGCTGAGCTTCCTGTAGTCCTGCTTCAGGAATCACTTCTCCACTTTACCCCCAGAATGTGCCCTCCTAATGCTGTAAGACTGCTTAAGAAAACTTATAGACCTATAAGGACTTTTTATTACATCCCCTACTGTTTCCTCCAGGCAGCTTCTGTTGTTATGTATTTCCACTGTTTCTGTGTTTTCCACTTCTCTACCTCTCCTCTATTCTCTTGTTCCTCATCTTCCCATATCCTAAAGATGTGTAAATGGGCTGTATCTCACCTATCTGAGGGGGCACTACACTTATTTTTCTTAAAATGGCGTGGACATATGTGGAAACAGTACATGTAACTCTTAAAAACATTTAATGGAGTGATTTATTCTTGGGGTGTTTCATTTCAAGCATAGTTTACTTCAAAATATTCTTCATTTTTTCGGAATAATTTCTTCTGAGTTCTACAAATAAGAGTATACACATAGAAGAAAACTTAAGTAAATATTAAAGATATGATATCCATTCATGATATCCTGAGGGTAAATGCCCTAGAGCCAAGGAACCCTTTTTATGGCCTCATCCTGCTGTTGATTCCTCTACATAAAAAGTTTCACAGATATTAAGCAAGTGGGAATGCTTAAATCTTCAGTAATCAGACAAATGTTCCTTTTTGCAAATAATGTATCACCATTGCTGTCACATGCCAGGCAAGGCCAATAAAATACATGTAGTAAGGGCAGTGAATCCTGCGAGTCCATCCTGATCCCAAGATTTTAAAACTTACTATGGGCTCTTTTAACAAGCTTAGTACAGTGCTGTCCAAAATCTCCTAAGGGTTTTTACGAGGTTATTTAGAAATTCATTTGACCTTTTCCACATGCCATGCTTTGTTTTTCCTCTATGTTCTTTTTTATTTTATTTTATTTTATTTTATTTTATTTTATTTTATTTTATTTTATTTTATTTTATTTTATTTTATTTTATTTTATTTTATTTTATTTTATTTTATTTTATTTTATTTTATTTTATTTTTAAAAAAGGCCATTTGTTAAATATTCACTGTAAAAGCAAAACACAATTACAACAGAATATTACAACAGAGTATTACTTCATGGTGAATTTTCAGATATATAAGCACATGCGAGGTCCAAATGTCTAGCTGTAAATTTGTTTGGAATAAAAATAGCATTTTATCCTAGCAGAACAGCTTATATATTTTTTTTCCAGTCTGAACTAAATCCTATCTCAAGTCCTGCATTATTTCTCAGTTTCAAATGATTTCCTGCATGCAGGTCTTTCTGAGATTTGTCTTTACTGCAATTCTGAGTTGCTGGAAACTGTATACAACAGAAGTGGGTTTCTTCTTTCTTCAATTCAAAAACACTGAAACAAAAGACTAAAATGTTGGACTCTCTAATAGAAAGACTATGTTTTCCTCTTCTGCTTCCTTGCTACTTCACTACACACACACATGCATAAAGCTTTCAAGAACCAAACTATGGTTTCTTCAGAAAGAAACACCCAAGCCTAACTAAGCCCAAAATATTGAACCAAGCATGCAAACAGAACAATATATAATAATGTAAAAATCCTTTAAGGATGTTGTGTATAAAATAAAAGCAGATCTGACCTGGTTGTATCAACTGTGTGGACCTGCAGTATTACAAAAAAAAAAAAAAAGATATTTCTTTCTAACCCTTGAGCTGAAATTGTCCATGTTTTAACAGAGCCTGGTAACACTTTGGGCCCCTCATGGTGCATAGTAACTTGCAAGCACAGACAGCATGAAATAACAAATTCCTCTGAAGTCAAAGAGAGTGTTTGCCGGTGGATTATTTCTTCCCCAAATAGAGCACCTCACAAAATATCAGTTAGCAAAACTTTGCAGGCTTTCGTCTGTGAAAAAAAAAAACAAAAACAAAAACACGAAACTTGAACCCTAGCAATGTTCAAAGCAAGCTTCTTTTTTTTTTTTTTTTTTTTTTTTTTTTTCCCCTTGGCTAGTTGTGAATCTTATTTTACTCATACAACTGTTGGGTGGTTTTCTTTGTACCTCCTCTTCCAATTTGATTTTTACTCTGTTTCTTTGGTGTTTCATTTCATATGTTTTTGAGAAGAAGTGAACAATGTCTCCCTTGCAAAGTTCTGCAGATTAAGACACTAGTTGAAAACATGTCCATTATTAGTACCTGTTTAGCATTTATTAGAAGTCGTGTAGTATTTATCATATGTATAGCCTATAGTGCACTTCCTAAAATGTAAAAAACCAACAACAACAAAACAACAAAAACTTTTTATATATTCAGTATTTTAACTTTTTGACAGCCATGCAATTTCTTCACTGTGTCTTATCATTGGCAAGACTTGTCACAAAGAATTGATCACAGTTCCTTTTGAACAAGTACAGTTTTCTGTGGAGAGTTTTGTTTAAACTGAGATTAGCTTTGGTTTGCCCATGCAAAGGATTATTCCTGAGGGTCTCTCAACAGGGTACAAGAAAAGAAAAATAATTGCTTTTCTAAAATTTTGTGTAGTGTAGCTACATTTACTTTCTGTATTAACAGTGTTCACTTAAGTTTTCATATTTACATGCCAAAGTATGTAAATCCATGCCCCTAGCATTATATAATAGATTATTATGCCTTATCAAAGACAAATCTAATACTTAAATGCATTACAGTTCAATCTCCCCATTCCAGATTTGTATAATGTTCTATTTACATTCTATCATTATTTCTCATCTTAATTATATATATTCAGCTTTAAAGAAGCTTGATTTCCTTTTTTTTCACCATTCCTTTAAGTTATATTTAATTAGTTTAATTCAGACTTGTGCCCTTCTGGCATCATCATGAACACAAACTGAATATAATTAGTATTTTAATGTACAATAAATAATCCTCTACACGTCATTTTTTTACATTACTTCATCCCTTTTGAAAACAAACTTACCAACCTATTTTCCATTCACATGTTTGGTAGTCTTTTTTTGTTGTTGCTGTTATTCTTTTCCTTTTCCCAAGGATAACTGAGAAGAGATCAGAACACAAAAATATTAATTGAATACGCTTTAATTTATCAACTCATTTTGACGTGATTGCCCTCAGTACTTTACTTCCATGTGCGTTTTGTACAGTATGCGATAGCAGCTATTGAAGTGGCTCACTGAAGCATCTATTTATAGCTGAGTCACTCCAAATCTCCTACAGGACTTTTAGGGATTTGAGCTCTTGGATGCTAAATTACTGGCTTACTTTCCAAATCTACCCAGCTGCAAAAGTATGGAATGAAAAAAATTGCAGGGTCAAATGCAAGCAGAGATAACGAAATTGCTAAGAAATTCAGAAAAATAAATATTACCAACCTTTAAAAACAAACAAACAAACAAACAAACAAAAACATTATTTACAGCCCTTTGAAATACAGAAAATGCTCAAAAGCTAAAATTTTCTAAAAAGTAAGTACATTTTTTACCTCTGCCTTTCCACCTCCAAACCCACATACTGCAAATATTCAAACTGAAAGTAATACTGCTCTTTATAGCAGCTTTGTGAACTAATCCATTAAGGTCTCACCAAAAATCAATCCAGCAGTAAAAAAAGATACCCTCTGAAATAAAAGAAATCAGAGCAAGCATGAAGCTTTCTTTCCAATGAGTTAGAGGATGAAAATAGACAGTGAATTCAAACATCAGCACCTAACAAAGTGGTCCCCAATACTAACAGACTTCAGAAGGAAGTAATTGCTTTTCAGATAAGATTAAGTTTTACGCTGAAGCTTAAATCCCTTAAATTAACATTAAATATCACAGAGAAATTATTACCAAAATTATGCCACTTATACAGGACAAACTAATTATCTTGTCAGAATGAGCTGTGGCCTTTCTGAAATGTTAAGTGGGAAGTCCAGTTCCCGACAGACAATCAAGGAAAGAGATAGAAAAAGGAGTTACAAATATGCTACTCTCACACTTTGTTATGTGAAAACATGAGAATATAGAAAGTACCTGTGAAAGACACTCATAATTTATATTTCAGAAACATAAACTACAGACAGTTTTGACTGTTATCTGTTGCTTTGTTATTATTATTAGTTTTAGGTATCTGCTTTTATTCAGGGATGAGTTAGAAGACTTAATTTCAGTTGGAAGAGGTTAATTTCTAGCTCTGCTGTACTTTTCCTCCTCCTTCTTTATGGTATTCCTGTGTTTTCTATGAATTTGTCTACGACATGCACAATTCTGTTAATGCATGCATAATTCAATAACATTTCAGTTTGTTGAACTTTAGAACACAGAGCTATGCCATTATGTCCTGGTAATTTACTTTGAGAAACTGCTGGCATGTAATTCTGACATTTAATACTTCTCTTTTAATTCTGTTGATAGTTTCAGTTATGTAATAAACATCAATGACTTATTGGCAATATAACTCAGAAACTGTCATACATATTAGCTGCGCAGAAAAATTAGTTATACAGAGAATTCATTTGAAAGTTGAAAATCTTTCCAACATATGAAAATCTTTGCTGAAATAAGAAATAACTTGGCATAGCTTCTTCATTAATAAGTTGGAGACACCTCTGCTGTTTTAAAAATATTACTGCTTTTTCTGATGCATCTACTTATCCTGATACTATTTTATATTCTAGCAATTAACTAAATGAAAAATGAATAAATAAATAAAAATTACTAGACACTAGACTGATTACCTGCCATTCATTTCAAAAGATGTATTTTGATTTGTAAAGGATTTTATTATTATTATTATTATTATTGCGATTTACAATGTCTCAGGTATTAAGGCTCCAGGATCTGATTTGTCTGCAAACAAACAAAAAACACACTTACCATTCTGATTGAAAAACATACATAATATTATGCAGAGCAGAGGCAGGAGAAGGAAATGTATAATTAAAAAAAAAAAAAATTGCTAAAGATAGGAGGTACAACAAAAAACTTACGGTGCTCGAAACACATCAGTGTTTAAGATAGCAAAAAAGGTTTCCACATCAACATTGTAAATCTTTATTGTTGTTTGTTTATTTTGACAGAGGAGAAGATAATATTTATGAAAAAATACTTGCAAAGTGAAATATGTCATGATAACTTTGACTTGAGAAAAAAAAATAGTTGTAATTAACTTTTGCTTTGTTGAATAAATACTGACAAAGTATCTGTTGCAGTAGAAATGCACTCTTAAAAAGAAAAATGCATGCTATTGTATTTAATTCATTTTTCCAAAACATATTTAAAATTTTCAATAAATTTTCAAATAATTTTAATGGGTTGTGTCTATGAGTTTATTTTCTTTGGGGTTGTAGGAATTAATTAATTAATTTAGGGCAGTAGACATGGAAAAAGGAAAGAATACCGTGATTATTTTGAGCTACAAATATTATATCTTGTGCTCATGAGTAAACACATTTTGGGAGGAAAGTAGCCAAAAGATAATGAAGTGCAAAGAGTATTAAGTAAAATCCAAATTTCTTCTTGTCAGTTCACAAGCTTTGAATTTCGTAACTATCAGCTGATTGGATGTTTCAATAATGATTTTGTTTTCATTTCATTGCCATTTTGTATTAAACTTTCAGAACTTACAAAACACTAAGAAAATATGTTAGAAATTTAGGGATAAGAAATATGTTTAATTTCTTTAGTGCAAAACAACTTATTGCTAACCCTTTTGAGGATTGTCTTGAAGGTCATATTAATCTCTAAACTATGCCAGTTTAGGAATAATGATAGATAAGTAATTCTGTATTTTGAAAATAGAAGCATTAATTGTTTGAGTATTAGATAATAAATCTGTTATCTGAAATGTCCAAAATACAGCTCTGATTGCAAAGTACATATTGTTAAAATATGTAAAAAATATTGTTTAACATATTGTTAAAAGATTTGTTTGCCTGTATCTTCAATTTTTAATGAAAATCATCTTGCTTTATTTAAATAATAATAATAATAATAATAATAATAATAATAATAATAATAAAGTTGATTTTTTTTACAGGAAAAAACATAACTCTCTGAATGGTATAAAATATAATGATCCTAATCCCCTTGGTAATCTATTCAGCAATTTTTAAAATCAAAATAAATAGCATACCCTGGAGAAGAAATCAGAACCTGCTATTCCTTCTCTATTGTTCCTCAGCTTTCAGGATCTGGTTCCTTTTGTTTATTTTCCCCTCCTAGATCCATGAGTCTCTCACTTTTTTGGCTATACCAATCCTAGGCAGTAGCCCAAAGAGGCTTGCGTAGGTCTAAAATTCCTGTTTCCCACTTTTGAGACAAGACCTATAAATTAGAAGTAATTGTTGATAATCAATGATGCAATACCAAAAGCAAACACATGAACAAAACTTCTTCTCCCCCTTCCTAGGATTTTTTTCCTCATTTTTCTCTTCTCTGTAATGTCCATTTTTTGCCACCACAAACTTCTCTGGACTCACCCGTGTCAAAACCTAGAAAAAGCTTTATTTCAAGGTAGATGATCTTCTTTATCCTTCATACAACTATACCTAGCAGCAGCCCAGGCTGGCATAGCGGTGACACAAACGTGGACTCTTTCTACAGCAGCACCATCTTAAAGCATCTGTGAACTTAAACTCAAGTAGAAATGTGCTGAGACTCATTGAAAGAGAGAAAGAAGGTAAATGCGGTACCAGAAACACATTATTAATACTTCCACATGTTTAAACTATTGTATTAACTATTTCTACACAGGCTGGGAAAATTATTTTTAACAACATTAACATACTCTGTCTTTAAAAGATACAGTGGTGTAGCAATTTAACGTGTGATAACAATACTTAGCTAAGAACCCCATTGTAATGGTCAGTTAGGGTCTGACTGCATTGTCATGGTATAGACTTTCTTAGTGAGATGGAGGAACAGCAGTCAGTATATTGTAAATCTACAACTCCATGAAAACAGGCTTTGTAATGTGCAGTTAATAGCTGGGATATATATATGTGCCAGATTGTAAGTCTTGAGTAATCTTTTATAGGGATGACGGCTCACATCTGTAAAAGAAACTGCAAACTAGAACTGTGAATGCATGGCAACTCTTAGGTTGTTAAAAAAAAATTGATCTCTGCAGCATAATCTGCATCCACAGTCCTGAGATAAGCACCAAGCTACATGTAAGACATCTGGTGAATATTAAGTGTCTTGGGAAACAAGCCACAGAAGCCAGCATTCTGAGTGAACCTAAACTACTCAGTGAAGGGCACTGTGTACCATAAATTCAAGGGACAGGAAAAGACTTATTTTTCTGTGAGTCAAGTTCACACAAGACATCTCTCTCCCCTTCATAGAAAGATCCAAGAACCCTCTTCTGAACGAGGCATTTCTAATGTTTGCTATGGTCTTGTGTGAAATGCAGCATCCCTGAACTTTGTCGAGCTTTTAATGGAATTAAGGCATGAATGAGGTGAGTGAGCCAGATGTAGACTATTCTCTCTTGTTTTTCTGCCCTTTCTACAAAGACTTGTACAATTTCAACTTGTTTCTGAAAGCATGAAGATAGAAGAGTTTAAAAAAATCTCAAACTTCTTGTTAATAGTCAACATATATGCAGGTATCCCAACCCCGGGGGAAAAAATAAAACAAAACAGAAACAAAACAAACAAACAAACAAAAAACTTGTCTGAAAGCACAGAGCCAGGAAAAGAATCATAGAATCATAGAATCATAGAATGGCTCAGGTTGGAAGGGACCTTAAAGATTGTCTAGTTCTCCTTCCATGGGCAGGGATGCCACCCACTAGATCAGGTTGGCTTAGGCCCCATCCAGCCTGGCCTTGAACACCTCCAGGGATGGGGCATCCAGAGCTTCTCTGGGCAATCTGTTGCAGTGCCTCACTACCCTTGCAGTGAAGAATTTCCTTCTAATGTCTAGTCTAAATCTATCCTCTTTTAGTTTAAGACCATTCCCCCTTGCCCTATCATAATCTACCCAAGTAAAGAGTCACTCTCCATCCTTTTTTAACACCACTTGAAGTATTGAAAGGTCACAATGAGGTCTCCCCAGAGCCTTCTCTTCTCCAGACTGAACATCCCCAGCTCTCTCAGCCTTTCTAAGTTCTGCTACTTCCCGTTCTCCTCTTTATCACCTCCTCAATCCATTCTTATTTGACAAATCAATTGCTAATACACACCGAGACTTTTTATTCCTCCCTCTTCTCCACTCCTTCCAGAGGGGATTACTGAAAACTTCCTATTCAGTGTGGATGCCCCAGCCAACAGATTATAAATTCTTATAACAAGGTATCATTACTCCTTGTCCTAATTCATTTTGCATAAAGGAATTAATGGTTCATTGAACCAGAAAGGACAAACAGACTAGAAAAGAGATTATACCAATCACTTAGAAAGACGGAGACCTTGGTTCCAGTTTCAGCTTCAAAGACCTTCATAAAACTTTAGTGAGTAATATCAAGTACAGACAGGGGGAAACGACACTGTAGTGCTGGTGAATTTAGAGAAAGATTTGTTAAAACTCAAACTTACAGAAATTCCCCCCCCCCCCCCCCCCAAAAAAAAAAAAAAAAAAAAAAAAACAACTTATTTAAGGGCACCAGTGTGTGCAAAATCTATGGAAAGCATGCTCAGCCCACATTTAATGTGAAGAATTACCTCCAAATTACCTTCATACTTGTAAGTAGCCCTTATATATGAATTTAAACCTTTTAGAGTCACAGTAGATTATTTTCAGAGTTTAGCAGTATTTGATATCACTGGTGTCTGCACAGATTCTTCAGACCATAGCACAGAAATGATCAGGACCAGGTATGAGCCTCTGAGGTTGAAAATTCTACGTACTGTCTATAGCATAAATGACAGTGAAACCTACATTTACTTGAAGATTTAATATTACTGCATAAAAATCAAGCCAGTCATGGAAGCATTAAATTTCTATAATTTTTTTTATGTAATAGATAATAAAGTTAGTCTTTATGTTGGTATGCCAAGACACATAAGATTTTATATGATCAGCTTATAAAGTACTTAAAGCTGAAATTTTTATAACTACTACACTGCTGCATCATCATATATATATCTTCATAAAGAGAAAGAAGGTTACAGCTGAAGTTTAAATCTGCTTTTAAACATCTTTCCATTTATGTTCAAATCTTCCTGCCTCCCTTAAGTTTCCAATCTTTAGTGTCAGAACAGTATTACATCTGCTTCTCTCTTTTTTTTTTTTTTTTTAAAATAGGCAACATAAATAAATAACGCAGCAATTTTTGTACAATTGTCCTCATCAAAACTTTGTCCAGAATGTAATATCTGATGAAATTAAAGGAAAAACGAGAGTTGATATTATGTGATTTATATTTTATTTGAGTACCTCTCTGTATTTGGTTATTGCACGAGTAAGTATGGAGAATATGATTCCCATGTTATAAAAATATATACATATACTTAACGGAATTCCTATTGTTCCGTTTTCCAGATCAGTATATAACAATGTAAGAATTGTTTCAGTAGGAAGTCTTCTTAACTGGACTGCATGGGATTATTTACCCTGTATGTAGAGACACTTCATAATCTTCACGGTAGTTTGTGAAAAGTAGATGCGAGGTAATTTTTTCAGGTGAACATTGATGAAGAATGGCTATTTCCATGGTATCAAAAAAGTGCCGTTGGAAACAAGACCAGCCAACCTCTTCAAAATATCCAAACATTATTCAGATCTATCAAAAAGCTTACACTGATATCTGTAAACTTTTGTAAAAGCTCATTAGTATTCAAAAGTCTCTTGAAAGTTGTGAAAAACAGATATAGTGAATAATAGTGAATAGTTTGTGAAAAAAAGATATAGTGAATACTATATCTTGTAAATGTTGTCTCGATGCTACAGCATGGTCTCAGCTGCACAAAGCTGTTTTCAGTATAGTGTTACCTGGTTGATTAAAAACAAAAGCAGTGATTTATTTATTTTTAAGCATTTTGCTGCATTCTGCAAATTTTAACATTCATGTATAAACAACTTTCTAATTATTTTTTTCCATCAGACACTCACCGAGATGTAAAGCCGTATATCCTTTCACTCTTCTAACACAACCCATTGACACTCAAACAGCTATAGATGAGGTTTTACTGCTTGAAATCCTAATTACTTACTAATTACTTAGAGAAAACTGTAAAATGAGGAAACATTTGTTTATGAATTTTATTTTATTGAAGTAAAATAGAATAAACTACATCAATGGATCTACATGATATTAATTAGACCAGCCTAGGTATTTAGGATAATCTAGGATAATAATCTAATTATTATCAAGCAATGATATAGTGTGATTATTTTCTAGTGAATTCTACAACTGCTAATACTGAATTTCATCATAAATGGAACAGGTAATGAAAAGGCTAAATTAAGAGCTATGGAAAAGAGGCTGTGAAAAGAACAATAAAACATTTAATATTTCCTATATCCTTGAGTTCTTACAGAACACTCTCACAAAACAACAGTTTGTGGTGGGCATATTCCATGTTGTTGCATATTGCCAAATAAAATACTGAAAACAGGAAAGTGTTGGAAAAATGTAGCAAAAACTAAAAGTAAAGTATTAAAAACAGAAAAGCAAGAAGACAATTTCATTATTTCTGTTTTGAGTGGATGAGCTAGCATTGGTCTCAGACCTCACGAGGAAGAAATGCCTGATCTCACAAAGACAACCTAATAGTTAGTTTGTTCACGATCCCATTGTTATATAGTGCTTATTTAGGATCTTCTGCAGAGAGTTAATCTGTCTCTCACCTCCTCCTTGAAGTTTTTGGGAGATTTGTTTGGTTTCTCAGCATGGTCCAGGGCAACCTGATGTAGGTGTCCCTGCTTGAGCAGGGGTTTGGACCAGATGACCTCCAGAGGTCCTTTCCAACCTCAGCCAGTCCGTGGTTCTGGGATGTACAGAGACATAACCTCTAAGGATAAGCACTGAAACAAGTAGACACGTGAATCACAAGGCCTGTTTCTAAGCATTTTAGGTATGAGTACTGTTGAGAAATGGGTAGAGTGTAATAGATAAATACTGATAGAAAAGTGAGAAAATATAAAAGTAAAAAGATAAAGTACATGTGAATGATAAAGAAACAATATGACATTATAACTATTTAAAGGCCTTTTTAGCAGACTTGTATTCAAAGTACAAATGATACCATCAATTGAAAGGCATTTATTGTCTGAAGAAGGTAGTTTAGGAACTTCACAGAAGTTTACCAAAATCTGCTGTATCTGTGAGTATACTGCTAACACTACTTTAAGAGTAATATTGTTAAGAACAGTTTGTCACATAAGCTGATATTTGCTCTTTTCCAAGGTGCCTGTGGATCCTTGAGCTTATATACGTCTGGTTATTTACTTTTATTTCATCTTAGAAAAGCATTTTATACTTGTTAATACATATGTTTAATACATAAGTAATAGTATTTTCCCACTTCTGTTCTTTGAGAATAAGGGCTTACAATCTGAATTACAGCTGCCTGATTTCTCTGATATTCAATTTTGAATTTGATGGCATACTGGAAAAAAAAAAAAAAAAGTATTCTGTTTTCACATCCAGAGGGTTTATTTGCTGGTTGTGTGAAGTTAAGAAGTCATTTGGTTTGCATACCTGTTATTTGCCCATTCTTTTTTAGCAATGTGGCACATCTTCAAGATAACTGAGAAAACTGGTTCATTGTGTATGGACTACTAAACAGACTGTCAGATGTTAATAACGGGAGTTCGTTTCATGGCACTTATAAAAAGTAAAATACAGTTTCTGAAATTTAGCTAAAGTATGTTATTTATTTATCTTTTTATTATTTTTGCTTATTATTATAAAGCAGGACATGCATAATATTTACTCCAATGTAAAAGCTGAACCTCTAGGCTTTTTAGTTAGTTCTCTTAGTTAGTTCTAGATGCAGCGTTCTGTTTTCCAAACATCATATACATTTTCAATATAATTTATTATAATTATTCTCAGTAAATAATGATCACCTCAAATGGCCATGAAATCATCTCTGGTTTCATCCAAATGCAGACAAGAACACTAGAACATAACAAAAAGGAGCAATATAAGAGCAATAAAAGAGCAGTTTTCTGAGCAGTAAATCCTGTCTGCTACAAATTCTATCCATCATTGCCCTATCCCAGGCTTCAATTGACATTGCTAAGGTAAATATTTCCCAGCTAAATCTGTGCTGTGTGCTTTTTAACCTCCTGCTCCATATTTATTAGATCACATTTGTGTTTATTCTTCCCTTTCCTTCCTTATCTATAATGTATTCTCATTAAAAATTTGCCAATATTTTGTTTCTAGGCTTAAAACAAACCTTTGTAAAAGACATAGCTGTTTATCATTAAGAGGATGCTATTATTAGAAAACAGCAATGTAGTAATTTTACAGTTTTTGTACTTTGCAGTTTTCATTGACATTAACTTTTAACTTTTAATTAACTTAATTTTTTTATTTTTTTTAAGTTTTTTGTTTTGTTTTGTTATAATTTTTGTCTTAGAAAACTAATGATACTTCTTTGAACTATATTTTTTGCTAACCTTTAATAATCCAAAGTTTTGCAATGGGCTTTGAAATTGTTTATTACTTCTGTGATGTGTGCTTCACCTCTCACTGAGGAGGGAAAACAGAATTATGAACATACTTCTGCAGAAAGCAGAAGTAATGCAGCACATTGAGGCTTAGTAACATGAAAGTGATAAAAAAAAAATATTCTGTAGAACAATACAGTTCCAAGCAGCAAATTTCTTTGCATATTTGTTTCTTTTTTTTTTTTCTTTAGCCAAAAATTATTGCTTCAATATTAAGTTACTGAACGGAACCGAATGAGCCCTTATTCTTCCGTCCTAATAGCTTCATAGCAAAAGGTGTAGTTTAAAAAATGTTTTACTAAGGAGCAGAGAACTGTATTTATACCCTCTCCACATTGCATTTATCACCTGAATAGAAGTTGTCCCAGTGGAAGACTGCCATAAAATTGTTTGGAAAGGTGGGATTTTTCACATGGAATCTAAAATTAATGAACCTTTCATAAACAGAAGCAAGTATCTTCAGGACACGCATTAGTGAGCTGCTTCTGCTTTTCATGAGCAGCTTAAGTCACTTACCCTTCAGTGTTAGATTTCATCTAGGGTATGCACCAATAGCTTCTGCCTCTCCTTGTCACAGCTTATTGACAATTTATACAGCTGTCCCTATGGCTCTGCAGCAGGATACATTGCCTACCAGATCTCTGCACCTCCTTCCATAAGCCATTAACTGGAAACAGCATGCATCAGTCACCAAAGTATTCCTTCCTAATTCCTTCAGCCAGGAGATGAATGAAAACACATTCCTTGCTGAGACATAGCTTTAGGATTTTTATCTCCTTCAAATACTTCCTAAAATCTGTTCCAGAAATGTAGATTCTCATTTTGGCAACTTTCACCACCAGTGATTTGAAGGCCTAAAGAATTAAGAAATGTAATTTGCTTAAATCTTTGTGACAGGTAAGCATCTTTTTGAAAGGCAGATCGAAAGATCTACTGAGGATATTAACCAGTTCCACTTAATTTTATCCTAAATCAAGTAGGTTTAATAATCAATATAGCAACAGAGTATGGGAGTAGAAGTACTATTTATAATGTTATTAAATTTATTTTGAGAGAGTAAATTAGCAGACTATGACAGAAGTATTAGTTGTTAGTAGTACTAACAACTACTAGTTACTAGTACTATGTTTAGAATTCAGGAATGAATTCTATCTATGGCCTATGAAAGGAATGATTTCATCTGAATTAACCACCTGAGTGTGGTTACTAAGTAGGGATCAAGGAGATATTCTATGTTAAGATATAACATTTTCTCTTTCAATTGGGTATCCAGATTCCATTTTCTGACATTAGGGCAGTTCTTAAATCTTGAATCTTGCAAACCAACTACTGCTTTGAAGTATCTTGAGCAGAAACTTCTTTTGACTTTGTCGACTTTTTTCCTTTCTTGAAAATAAATTGCAAGTACGGTCTTCACAGCTTCTGGATACTGCCCAGAATTGTCTGTCTTGATTTAAAATGCACTTGAGGACAAGGTTTCAACCTTGTGATTCAACATTCCCTTCCTTTAAAAATAATATTTGTCTTATATACAGCCTTCTATTATCAAATACAGCTTGTATTTTGTGCAACTCTCATCTTAAAAAGAAAATCACTTAATTCTATTTCCTCAAAATCAATCAATAAATAAACAACTATTTAGATATCTATACATCTGGCATGTACAGAAGACTGTAGAAACTTGTCATATAAAAATGAAAAGTGCACTGTTTCTCATGCTATTTGTTTCAACTGAATGAAATGAAATATGTCACAATACTGAAAACTCTTTTTACAGAACAAAAGCATCAAGACAGCAGTAGCGGAAATAATCCTCTCACTGATACGTAGGTGCATTCCTTTTAAATTTACACACCTGTAGAGGATGTAGAGGATGTTCTAAAGCAATGACTTTTTCAGTCATATGCAGTCTCAGGCAAACAATAAAAAGTGGTCATGTTAGCCAGTTACAGACTTTACTAAAATAAATAAATAAATATTAAATATATAAATAAAAATTAAATAAATGAGCAATATTTAGCAATAAGTTAAACAGGGTCACACACACACATATTAGCAGTTTAAGCATGCCATAACCTGGACTTTAAAGTATAATTACCTTTGTGGACTTTTGGAAGGGTCCATAATAATATTCTTTGGAAGGGGGAGTAGTACAGAAAAGATTATACATCTGTTGAGTTTAGATAATTTTAGGTTTTTGTTGATGAAGATCTTCAGAGCAGAGTTAAATTGATGAAATGACAGCTTTTCTTTGTGATAAGCTTTAACCACAGATTTTTTCACATCTTGTATTCTCATCCTAGCATATGCACCTCATGGAAATCACATACGACTAAAAGGCAGATAGCCTATTTTCCAAAATTCTACTTTGTATTAGTCACTCACTACTTCTGAGAACACCAAGGCCTAATTAGTCTGCCTTGATTTTACATCTCCTAATGCAGCATGTACAGCTATACTCATCCAAGGGGAGAGTCATCCTTCGTATCTCTCCTGGCCCTTTTAGTACTCAAAAATACTATTACAAGTCACTGAACATAACAGAAAAGAACATGCTGGTCCTGGGAACTACACCAGAAATTATAAGTCACAGTAAGCATATTTCTAACAAGCCATTGCATGTATAATTTGGAGGATTTGTTTGTTTGTTTGTTTATTTATTTATTTTTATTTTAATATCACCACAGTTATTCACATTTTTTTAAACTTTAAACAAAACAACTGTGACTGAAAGTTGCAGTTATTCCAGTCAGAATATATACATATATACATATATGTATATTAATAAATAAGCACATGTTCTCAATGCTATAAATGAAACCTATTTTCTGGTACATATCTGTAGTGGGTTTACATGGCAAGGTTTTGGCAGCCAGGGGGCCGTAGGGTGAGAAGAATCCAGAAGTTGCCCCATGTTAGACAAGGGCCATGCAGCTAGCTAGAGCCAGGCCAATATTGTTTGTGAGATATTGTGAGAGCATATTTAAAACAGGGAAAAGCAAACAAACAAACAAGCAAACAAAAAAAAAAACCCTGCTGGGAACAGCAGCTGGGAGGGAGAAAGGAGTGAGAAACAGCACTGCAGCCCCCAATGCCAGCACAGAAGGAGGGCAGGAGGTGCTCCAGGCAGGGAGCAGCAGTTCCGCTGCGGCCTGTGGAGAGGCCCCTGGTAGAGCAGGCTGTCCCCCTGCAGCCCATGGGTCCCACATGGAGCAGATCTCCATGCTGCAGCCCATGGAGGAGCCACCGGTGGAGAAGGTGGATGTGGCCTGGAGGAGGCTGCGGCCCATGGAGAGCCTCCTGCAGGAGCAGGCCCCGGGCCGGAGCTGCAGCCGGTGGATAGGAACCCACACAGGAGCAGGGGGCCTGTGGGAAGCTGCCTCCCATGAGGGGCCCATGCTGGAGCAGTTTGCCACTGGGGGATGGACCCCGTGGTACAGAGCCATGTGGGAGCAGTTCTTGAAGAGCTGCTGCCTGTGGGCAGCCCCTGAAAGATCAGCAGGCTCAGTTTGGGAATGATGACATCCTGTGGGAGGGACCACACGAGGAGCAGAGAGTGACCGTGAAGGAGTGGAGGAGATGAAGTGTTAGGGATTGACTGCAGCCCCCATTCCCTTGTGCTGCTTGGGGGGAGGAGGTAGAAGAAGACGGGTGGGGGGAAGGTGTTTTTGGTTTCTTTCCTTTGTTTCTCACTTCTCTAGCTTGTTAGTAATAGGCAATAAATCGTACTATCTCCCTACTCTGAGTGTTTTGCCTGTCATGATAATTGTTGAGCGATCTCCCTGTCCTTATCTCAAACCTTGACCCTCTTGCATTGTATTTTCTCCCCCTTCCCTTCTGAGGAGGGGGAGTGAGAAGGCGGCCATGGTGGAACTTGTCTGCCCACCCGAGTAAAACCACCATGGTATCAAATAACTTTTAAATTTTATTCTCAAAATTGTATCTCCAGTTCGCCTAACACCATAAGGAGACCATAGAGAAATTCTACTGTCTTATCACAATGAACTGTGCACACATCTATTGTGAAAATTTTGGAAGTTAAAGCTTTTGTGACACCTGTTTAAAGTTCATTTTACTCATCAACATATTTTCAGTATTGGCTCCACCACTCAATATTTATTAGTGAATCATAAAATCATACAATGTTGTTTGGGAGGGACCTCTGCAGGTTGTCTAGCTCAACTTGACACAAAAAGTGGGACTGTGTCTTGCAGCAGATCAGGTCACGTTTGCCTTTCTCTAACCATGTTTTGGAAACATCCAGTGGTGGAGGAGCCACGACATCTGTGGGCAACTTGTTCAGCACTGCACTTGTATTTCTGCTGACAAGCTTTTTACTGAGGTTTGGCTTGTTTCCAGCCTCTGTTACATGAAAGTCTGTTGCTACTGAGAAGAGTTTGGCTCCATCACCTTTACAATTCTCATTTGCTGTAGGGCTGTAAAGCTGTCAGATGAAGAAAGCCTAGCTCCCTTCATCTCTTCTCAAAACCAGTGTGCTCTAGCTACCATCTTAGCTGAACCCTCTTGAACAAGATGTGCCCAACTCTATGCAGCATCCCCAGTGCAGCCTCACCAGTTTTGCACAGAGCAGGAAGCATAACTTCCCACAAATTCTGTATTGTTGGAACTGCAGCATCAGTGATGAGATGTATATAGAATAAATAATTTTTAGCGTATTCTGTAGAATTCTACAGAAATATAGAATTTGTCAAAAATAGCTTAGTAACTCAGATAGAAAAATAAAATAAAATCTGACTGCGTGAGAAGTAAGCTAGTTAAAACAAAAATCACATCCTCTTCAGGATAAGTATCTTTGAAGTATCAGGAGAAGTATGCTTTGGTCTGGTAAGGAATTGTGACCTAAAGACTTAC
Source organism: Anas acuta (assembly GCF_963932015.1). Lineage (NCBI taxonomy): Eukaryota > Metazoa > Chordata > Aves > Anseriformes > Anatidae > Anas > Anas acuta. Next base: position 100,836,254 of record NC_088979.1, read on the forward strand.
CCACTAGGTCAGTTTATCCATTGAGGAAATGATACTAGATACCATGAATACTACATGATTAGGAAGACACAAACTAAACTCAGATTATAATATATGAATTCAGCAGCAAACACTCTTACCCTAAAATCAAGACAAAAAGATTCCATCCAGCTTTCCATTAAATTCTTTTTATTTTTTTACAAGTGCTTCATAATGAATCCACGGTGAATCAGTATGTATAAACACCAGTTTCATTGTTAAAACAGGAAGAAAATCAAACATAACTGTCAAACTTATTTGCCACATAAAAATAATCACAAGAAAAAGAAAAATCATAAAATGAATGTAACTGCAATAATAACAGTCATCTTTGGATATTTTTTTATTCATTACCTTAAAAAGTCATTTACACTGAGATTGTATAGCAAAACCAACCAAACAGCAACAATAAAAAGCTTGCAAATGCTATATTCTTCTCAAAGTCAGTCCCAGAATCTCAAAGAAAAGCAAAATATCCTCTTTATCATCTGTCTTTTCTCCCGTGCTTCATGAATTCCTCTTTTATTTAGTATCTCTTCCCTACATATAAGCAATAGTTCAAGTTAGTATAACTTACGTTCATTGTACTTAAATTTTAATACTCAAATGTTACCTCTAGATACACCAGAAAGGCAAGACATCCTGAAGTTACAGTTCATGCTGAATGCTGCCCTGAACAGAAGGATGAATATGCTATGACAACGGAATACTAATACTTTGAACAAGTTATTAAACTACTCATATTCTACACTAAGCTGACCTACAAGAGAAGTAAAAAAAATGTATTATGTTTGTCATATTTATGTCTGAATATTAATATCTCTGGATTTGGTGGAAATTGCTATTTCTTTATTTGTCTTAATTCAATGATCTCCTCAACAAAAAGAAGAAAATAAATTAAGCAAAAAAATTCAAACCAGTAGTGCCATAAGAATGATAAAAGTAGTCTAAGCAGGCATTATCTGTACATCGCAACAGTATAATTTTCCACAGTTATGGGATTTCCTCAGTGTGTAAAAAGGATGAATAAGGTGAGTAAATATGTTCATTGGTGCTAATATAAAATGTGCATCAGTAATATCCTACTTATCCTTGCCATTATCCGATTTTCCACACTTTTTTTTTCTATTTGTTTAGATGTCTACTGTTCATAGATAGCTTTTCATGTTTTCTTGTTGCTGACAAAAGGTTCCTGCCAATTTTAGGAGCAGTAATGAACATAAACTTGTATTTCTTGAAGTTACATGCCTTTGAAAGTTTCTATTTATCAGCATATTTAAAATATGCTGCTTTAATTGAAAGTTGTTTTCATAACCTTCTTACCACCTTTGTGTAAAAATATGTGCTTGATCTTATAAAGTTACAGTAACACTCATTTGAATTACAGAATATTGTACAAATGTGCATAGCAAACCAGAAAATCAATCTTTGCCTTTTGGTCTCATGGTTTAGAAAATGTAATATCAACAGGTATGAACTCAGCTTCATTATTGTCTGACAAATGTTTGGTTGTCTTTATTTCAATCATTTCTATGCACATAAATAATATGTTGTCAGCTTTATTTCACTTAACCATTGTTGACAGCAAACAACCTTCATTGCAATATAGCACAGAGTAAAGCTATACTGGGTGTTCATTTGCATCATGAATGAAATTAAGTCTATAACTCTTGAGGACAGAGGAGCATGTTCTATATACAACTGATGTTAGAGTAGCAAATTCTGAGTTGACATCCATTGTAGAGGACAAAGTAAATACACATAAACAATAAGCATTGATTTGTGTTGCATATTTTTAGATATGAAAATTTTTGCTGCAGAATTCAACTTTTTTTTGTTGTTGTTGTTGTTGTTATAGTGATATATTGTTTAATACTGTGCTGTGCCCTAACTTCATTTCACTCTAAAAGGATGCACCTTTAGTGAAATGTTTTCTCTTCTCAGATACTGCTTCCAGATACTTCCAAAGCCCTTTTTTATTTCCAGTCCAAAGCCACAGGAGAATTATTACCATCTGAAACAAATGAATTGAGATTTTCTTTCTTTAATTTATGCACATACATATTATTATTACTTAGTAAGTCTTTTCATCTATCTAAATTTTGTCCCATCAAAATGGAAGCTGCCCACATAATTTCCCACCACAAATGAGAATCTCACAACTATGTTACAACTCCATCTGCGTTTCAATCTTTCTAGTGCAGGATATTAATTTTACAATTATTTTATTTAAACATTTAAGTAGGCCTACTGACAGATTCACTGTGCTAATGCATATTTAGTGACATGGTTCTTGGTGGTTCTGGACTGAATTTGTCTTCAGTGTTTCTTCACTGAAGTAAATATAAAAATGTATCTATTCAAAATTCAAAAAATTCCTAAGTTTAACTGCAAAGCTTTTATTTATGTATTTGTTCTAAGAAACCCATAAAATGATGTGATTAAGCTGCAAGACAGAGAAAAAAAAAGTCAGCAAACAAAACAAAAACAAAAGCCAAAAAACATAACATGTTTCTATGGTACCTGGCAGGAAATGAAATGCTTTCACTATTACAAATGATGTGGTTTTAAAGTGGCCTCTTTGCTTAGAAAATACACGAGACCATATGTGTTGCCTAAGTCTATGACATCCAAAGTGTCATCTAATGTGACTGGTTTATTTCCTGTGTTATGTCAGATAATGCTAGCAAGCTTACTTGCTTTTCTTTCCAGATGTCTTCTCTTTTGCTATACACAATGTGGAGCTGCCGGGCATCCTTTTCCACTCATCAGGGATGTGGCTTCTAATATTAAACCTATATAGATAATCCATAGCGTTTGTTGTTGTTGTTGTTTTAATTTATTTATTATTTTTACTTTCTTCTTGTTTATTTGTTTGTTTGTTTTAATAGTTTGTAAGTACCAAGTCTCAAAAGTTATAGATATCTAGACCAGTGTAAGAAGAGGAGAATACCCTTCTTATTACACATTCAAACTGTTTATTTCAAGCAGTGTAAGAGTGACTGCACACAGGAAGGATGCTTTTTAAAACTGTAGTTATGGCTCCCAAGAAAAACTAAGATAAATGAGAAAATGATAAAAGTATCTTCAGAAGATAGTTTACAAGTTGAGACAACCATCACAAAACACTTTGGCTGAAAATTCCATATACTTAGTAATTCAAACAGAGAAAGCAGAGAAAATAGTTCAGAAGAAATCTTATTATTAGCAGAATTGTTTCATATTCAGTGCTTTAACATTACAAAACAAGTTGCACAATTCCTTTGAGACAAACTCACTTCATTTCCAAGGTATGAGTCCTGGGATCCTCAGTCCAGTTTGTTCCCTATCTACGCTTCTGAACAGAAGGAATATTTATGGAATATTTATAATATTTATAAATTATAATTTATAATATTTATATTATTTATACTATATAAATAATATTTATATTATTTATAATAAACTTTATAATATTTATAAATATTCCATAATATTTATGGAACATTTTCCCCAGGAAAATGTTTTTAAATCTAATTAACTCAGAGCACTCTTCCAAGCTTCTCTTGAAACTCCCAGTAAGTTTCTTCCTGAATCAACTTGATGTTACCATATGGCACATACCACCCTGTGCATAGATTGTGAAAGAATTTGATTATAAACTGCTCATCACCAACATAGGCAAATAAAGTTAAAAGTAGTAGAAACTGAAAAGAAGCAGGCACTACTCTAAACCATTTATTTTAATATAAAACAGAACTCAAAAATCTTTACGCTTTAAAGATTTATTTCAAGATAGAGTATGAGAGCAGTACTATGTTTAAGCATACTGAAAGATAAAGCTCACTCAAGTCAGTATGCTGTCTGGTATTGAAATCATGAACTTTAATATGCAACTCATGCAAGTAACCACTTACATTTTTTTTGCAGTAAGAAGCCATACAAGAGACAGAAATTTTCCTTGCATTTTCTGTCTTTTCTAATTAAATCAAAACTGATTTTCAATTCATTCATTCTACTGAGAAATCTTAAAAACTCTGAAGAATCTGAAATATGATATTACAAAAGACTACAGTTCAAACTGCAACTCAGCTGTCATGGAGCGGTATGGGGATGTTTCAGTTTCTATCTCAACTTCATCCACTATCACCTTTCATACTTTGGAGATATGTCAAGAACCTCTAGGAAGAGGAGACGGAAATGATTATGTAGTACTCTTGATTTTTCAAATGTCAAGAGAAAGAAGTTTGAATGGATTATTATGTCTTGCTAGTGTACTTCAACTCTCCTCCAGACATTACAGCTTAAGAAAGTGAACAGTTTAACTCACTTTGCCAATGCTTAAGCCTTTTAGGTAAAGACAAAGGTCAGAGACAGTAAGATCTCAATTTTCTTCTCCCAGTAATTGACATGGAGTTACTATTAATTAACAAAATGATAGTGCAATTACAAATGATTTGCCACCCTCAAGCTATGCCTCAGAAAGATTTTTTTCCAAATTTATAGAGAATGAAACCCATTATTTTTTATTTGTGTTTCTGCCTTTTAGGCATCTACAAAAACAAAAAATTTAAGACAGCGCATTACATTGAAAAAGACACATCTGAACACATTTTCTGAGAAATTTCAATGTGAATTTGTGGCTTCTGATAAGGTTTATCAAATACCCTGTGAAATCATGTTCCATTTTAGGACTGCTTTTTCCACTGAAGCCATAAACTATCAGAGAATTCCAAGCATAAGAAAAAAAAATACACCATTATTGAAAAAGTCTGACTCTGAAAAAATGCTGCGGTTTGTGAAACTCGAAAAAAGGTGATAACTGGTTCTATTAAATTGCTTCTTTTTGAAGAATTAAGCAAAACACACCACTTCATATATCATTTATGATATATTGGGGGGGTATATTGGGGGGGGGAGGGAAGGAAGAAAGTTGTTATTGAATGGATAGACCACAGCAATGCTTGGTGGTAGGCAAAATGTTTAAAACAAAGACTTTCTCTTTTTGATTGTGATTATTTATAGAGAAGGACTATTCAAATGATTAAATACATTACTCAAAAAATGCCCTTGAATGGTCATTTAAGGATCGCTATTCCTAAATATATTCAGTGCTAAACTAACCCTGTTCTCATTGAACTCAATAGGAAAACAGGAAGAAAAACTGCCATAGATTTTTCAATGGATACAAAATGAAATCAATGCAAAACTTCCAAAAGCCTTATGTAAATGGGATGACTGTTGTGAAATGACTATTCATCTTTCATTCAGTTTAGCAACTGCTACAGAAAAAGGTCACACCAGTCCAGTCAAACAAAGATACATTTGTGAAAATGTCTCTTCTCTTGTATTCTCCTTCCCTCTCATTTTCCATATTTTTTTTTACTGTTTTTTTTTTTTTTTTTTTTTTTCCAGTTCTGTAATAACGAAAAATAAATAAACAAGGAACTTAATTCAATTTAAGTTTTCCCAGAGGCCTCAAAATCACAAAAGCTATATGTGGGTGAATTGTGTTGTTAATATACATCCCCTCTGAATTTAGTTTCGAGTCAAGCATCTTAGAGCATGGATTTCCATTCTTGAGTCTCAGCCTGAAAACCATTTAGGTTTCTAAATTTGTTTCCTTCAAGAGTGATAAAAGCTACATTTGTACGCTCAGTAATGTAAAACTTTAATTAATGTATTATGCATTTTATAATTATCTTACGTTGTGTCTGTAACATATTCTGTGAATTTAGGATTGTCAGTAATGAACTTATGATTTAAAAATTTTAAAAAATAATATAAATACACATAACTGCTGTCAATTTGGCAATTAACAGCTATCATTCCAGAAAAGCATGAAGAAATGGGAGGATCTCATTTCACAGTTCTAACTCTGTGGGAAAAAAATAAAATAAAAATAAAATAAAAATAAAATAAAAATAAAATTAAAATATAAAAATAAAATTAAAATCTAAAAATAAAATCTAAACATAAAATAAAATATAAAAATAAAATAAAAATAAAATAAAAATAAAATTAAATTAAAAGAGAATCAGGTTTTCACCTGATTATCTACATAGAAATTCATTGATTGTCTGATTAAAATCATGAAGAATTTCAGTAAAATGACATAAGGTGGATTTTTCTAGGAAGACATTTCCAAAGTTATTCTAACCTACCAAGTTTTGACCCAAAGACATTATACTCTGAAGGGCAATTCATCTGTCCCTCAGACCTTTAGGAGACTTTTTTTGGATGGATAAGGTTTGTGGAACATTTCAGTGCATGTTTGTGAAACAAAAATCATATAGACACATTTATTTTAGATTATTGGGCCCCTAAATTATAAAAAGTACTTCAGAGGCACCTAAGTAGCAGTGCCTTCAGAAAGCAGCTTAAAAGCATTGACTGCAGGCTTTTGAGACAAGCTTTTGAACCCTGTGAAAGACTCTGCTTGATATCAGTTCTCTTTCTATCAAGATTTTTCAATATGACTATCTTTGCTAGTAGGGAGAAAATGCTTCACCAATTGCTTAATTCTTAATGAATATTTAATTTACAAAGGTGTCAGCATTCTCCTTAAACAGAGATTTATGCCTGAACTGGAGTGGTCAAACTCAGTAATTTAGAGACTTTTTAGAGATTTTTTTTCCTTTCTTTATTTTAAATAGGATCCAATCCCATTTGATGAATGCTGCTAATATTTATATGTTTGTAATTTTTTTTTTCCTGAAAGTATTCATCAGAATGACTAGCATCAATTTAATTTTATGACCAAATAATAAACATTGTTAAAAATATTAAAATTCATTGTAAAAATCTAAAGCCATTAAAATACTAAATTCATTGTAAAAATCTAAAGCCTTTATCTGGATTTAAATAAAAAATGTCATGCTAATGGATAAAAAATGGACTGTGCATAAGCCAAACATCTTGATGTTTTCTTAAAGGAAACAGATGATCTAACAATGAAGTCTTTCAAATCAAAAATCACAGTTCTGTTTGTTTGTTTTTTCCTAGAAGAGACTACTGAATAAATTCTTTGAAAATTCCTTTAAAAATGCAATGTTTTAGTCCTCTAAAATGTTCACTTTCAATTAAAAATAATAAAAATGTAGGATTTCTTGAATTAGTTTTTTTTTCAATAAAAAAACTAATGAAGTATTGTTTATGTAGCTGTCTCTGACAAATCACATGATTCCTACATAATTATCATATGAAATGAGTAATTGATCTACTGAATTTATACAAATGAGCCAAGAATGACTGTTATAGTTTTACTTATCATGTAAGCTTAAAGACTTGTTTCTCCTACAAGCTACAAGTTTATGTCAATGCCATAAACTTTCCCTTCTTCCATTACTTTCCCAAATTTTCTTATCCCCTCCCCTATCTTACATAAATATAATCAGTTGTTTATTTTTGTTCCATAGGAAATAAAGTGTTGTTATACACCATTTTTAAGGCAAATTACAAGAACTCCAACAGGAGCAACAAGAGTTCCTCACTTTTGCTTGAACACTCAATTGTCCTGAGTATCCTTTCAGGTTAGAAGGAATTTCCATGGGGCTGACTGCAGCGATCAAAAAATGCTGAAATAGTAAGAAGAAATCCCATTATGTCCCATTATGCTAAATAGCTGAAATAGCTATGGAAGATCTGTTTGTTGTTCTGTTTTGTTTTCAATTTTGTTAATTTGCTACTGCTGTTTTGTTTATTTAAGCCAGACAGACTCTTCATGTACTTTTAGGAAAGAAGTGTTCTTTCCCTTATCCACCATACTTTATCACCTCCTATGCATATTTCTATCTCTTCCCAAATGCAGTTGGGAAACACTCAATCAAATACTGAAATAACTGAGCCTGTAATTCCATGATAAGAATGAAATAGAGCCCTTGTATCTGAGACAATTAAAAAGAGGAGTTATTTGTTTAAACACTGTTGGAAAGTTTTCAGGACGGTGACTTAAAGTATTAATTTTCTTTCTTGAAATTAAATTTATTTTTTTCTGTGTAAAGAAAGCTTCTAGGTTCCATCCCACCAAGAAGAAAGGTTAATTTTAGTTTCAGTGTTATTTTCTGTTTTCTCAGCTGTATGATTTTTGTTATTGTAGGTAATTCACGTACCATATTCAAGGTTTTATACCCTTAAGCATGTGCTTTTAAATCAGTTTACACCTAGGAAAAGAAGAAAAAATCACAAGGCTCCCCTATGTGAAAGTGACCTCTTCCTTTTGTAAAACCTGTGTGTACCTAAATGAATTGTGTGCTTGTTGGTATTGTTATTGTTTCAAGCCCAGACTTATGAGATATATTATTCCATATTCACATAAGCTGCAATAGGCTGACAGTTTTTGTCCCATTGCTGTGCTGGCAATTTTACAACATCAGGCCAGCAAAAAGTGGCCTCACAGTAATTTTACCTCATCTTTTCTGATCACCTCAGTATGGGGGATATTAACAGTGAAAAGATATTCAAAAATTTAAATAAATAAATAAATACATCACTTACCTTTTGATTTATGCCAAAAACAAACAAACAAAAAAACACATGCCCCTAACAATGAGGAAAATGGAAATAGGAAAATAAGATAGTACACTCCTGAGCTTTCCTATATGCTGCACAAATATACCTAAGGCCTTGATCATGGAAGAATGTGGGATATGAGATGGGTACAGTTATTTGAAACTTTTGAAAGGCTTTTAACTTCTTGAAATAGGTGTAACAGTTTATTTCTAATCATTATTTATGCCCAAATGATCATACTTAATGATCAGTAAGTAGACAGTGAAATCATACAATGAAGTTTTATTTTGTCATAAGTACAGCAAGAAACTGTCGGGGAAAAAAAAAAAAAAAAAAAAAAAAAAAAGGTATGTTCCCGAAGAGGGACATATGAGTGAGACCTAGGGAACTATTGATCATAACTGCTTTAGATATTTGAGGTTTTGCTTGAATAAATCTGATTCATTATTTCTGTTAAATAAGCCTTTTTTTTTTTTTTATTTGACGGATAAACTTTCGTTTGTTGTCTCTTGAAACACTTGGACATCTCATGTGGGATATGACTCCTTAGGAACAAATAACAAAAGAAACAAAACATGTCAGAGAAATGAAAATACTATCTTAACACAAAGTAGTCTGACTCTTCTGTTTTATTTATTTATTTATTTTCCCCAGGCATCAAGAGCTGGAGGATTAGCATATAAAATCTTGTATTGGAAGAAAAGACATGAAATTAAGTACTTTTTTTTTTTTTTTTGGATCGATCAACACCTCTAACTTTATGTACACCTCTAACTTTATATACAGTTCAGTTGATTTTATTTTTTTTAATGTAGTTTGCTGAATAAGATCTATTCCCAACAAAATTTGATTTTAAATTCTATTCAGATATCTTATCTCATAATTTTCAGAAAGGAAAAATAAACTACAGAAATTGGAAAGATGCTTTATGTAAACCATCATGAAAATTCTCTTTTTCCTATTTCTATTAGGCATTGTAGTTTATCAAGCATGAAATACATCTGACACCTGATCTATTTTTTATTTTCCCAGAATACAGAACCAAAGAGTTTCAAGAGTGAAATAAAATTACCATACAATTTCATACCAACCATTAGCACCATCAACATCACAGAATGACCACTGAGTGAGTAGCCTAAAGAAATTAAGATATATTCAGAATATGAATGTTCACAGAGGACAGACAGAAGGATAATCATTTTTTATTACCTGATAGTCCTGTAGCAACCCCTTGGATTGAAAGGCTTTTTTCCTAGCACTAAGTGATTCTTGAGGACTCAGTGTGATTTAAGAAGAGGAAGAAAAAAGTAGAGCTTATGTGGCATCTGGCAAGTGTTGAAGGAACAGCAACAGAAAAAAAATCTCACTTGAAAGGGAAAAGGATCTCTAAAACTAGAAATACCATTTCTGTTCTAAACAGTGACTAAAATGTAGTCTAGAAGACAATTTTTGTTCTTTATAAAAATGATGGCAAATTCAACATAAACATAAGGTTTTAGACTAGTGAGTCTACAACCTAAAGTGCCACCATGTGGATCCACAGTAGAATCACTGGTGATATAAATATCTCCTTTGTATAATATTGATCTGTCCTCCTTGATCTTGAAAGACACTGGAATTTCTTCATTAGTAAGTTGTAAATTGAAATAAGTTTTAAAATAGCAGTGATGTTTAGTTACCTGCACTTGACATCCAGTTTAATTGTCTAGGTTAGAAGAGACCTCAAGATCATCGAGTCCAACCTCTGACCTAACACTAACAAGTCGTCCACTAAACCATATCACTAAGATCTACATCTAAACATCTTTTAAAGACCTCCAGGGATAGTGACTCAACCACTTCCCTAGGCAGCCCGTTCCAATGCCTAACAACCCTTTCGGTAAAGAAGTTCTTCCTAACATCCAACCTAAAACTCCCCTGGCGCAACTTTAGCCCATTCCCCCTCATCCTGTCACCAGGCATGTGGGAGAACAGACCAACCCCCACCTTGCTACAGCCTCCTTTAAGGTACCTGTGGAGAGCGATAAGGTCGCCCCTGAGCCTCCTTTTCTCCAGGCTGAATAAACCCAGCTCCCTCAGCCGCTCCTCATAAGACTTGTTCTCCAGGCCCCTCACCAGCTTGGTCGCCCTTCTCTGGACTCACTCAAGCACCCCCATGTCATTCTTGCAGTGAGGAGCCCAAAACTGAACACAGTACTCGAGGTGCAGCCTCACCAGAGCTAAGTACAGGGGGGACAATCACTTCCCTAGCCCTACTGGCCATACTGCTTCTTATATAAGCCAGGATGCTGTTGGCCTTCTTGGCCACCTGAGCACACTGCTGGCACATATTTAGCTGACTATTAACCAATACTCCCAGGTCCTTCTCTGCCAGGCAGCTTTCCAACCACTCATCTTCTGCACAGCCAGTTGAAGGAGGTAGCATATGATGCGTTTTAATAATTACCAAACAGGAATAAAAATGTTTATTTCAAAGCTGGAATGTAGCTAAAATAAACAATGATAAGAAACAACTCAGCTTTCATCAGTATTCTGAGAGTATCGTTACATGATTTTAAGACAGTCAGAAAGTCATTTATATGGGAAAGCAAAATGCATTGTGTTATAAGGATGCTGTGGCTCCCTTCTCCATTGTCACCCTGTAAATGTGAAGCTGAGACTGCCACCTAACTGCTTCTATAAGAGAAAGCGGAAGGCAGAGATTCCAAGTTTGACTCCCCAGGAAATTTGACATGCACAGATTAGATATAGAAAGATGGTAATATGATTCTGCAGGTAATATGATTCTCCATAGGCTTTCTTATATATGCTGGCCAGGTAACATGTCTCATTATATGACTGAGAATGGTTGTCACAATTTTGTTTGTTATGTTTATGTTTTCCCTTCGTTACTGAAGAAGATTGGAACTGATGCCAAGAGTGCTCCAAAATTACAATTACTTCCAGGAAAAAATGCACTTTTTCCTGGAATAGTACAGATATCAAAGAGTAGTCAATACAGATCTGGAAAGGTTACCTGGGCATTTTCTATTTCTTCTTTTCTATTTTAAAAAGTGAAGCCATTATGATTCTAATGTTTGTTTTTATGTTAGTTCTGAAACTATTTTATTACCTTCTTCTAAAATAAAGCTCATTCATAATTTCTGAGCCTCTAGTTAAATGTAAATTAGTATTTTAATTTCCTAGGATAATCTATTACTGTATTTGAGGCAACATATTTTCTTTGATAGTTAGTTTCTACTGTGAAAGAAATAGTATGTGAAAAGAAAACTTGCACACTGGATAGAACACTACTAATAGGAATTAAGAAAACACAGAAAAATAAAACTGAAACATATGCTGCATTTGCCAGTTTGTCAGTTGTTCTCACTAGACTTCATCTTGTGCTGACCAATATAAAGATAATATGTCTCACAAACTCACAAAAAAAAGACATGAAGGTGAGTGAATATTATGTGCCCTGCATGAAACAAGGTACAAGTCATTGAAGATGAATGGCCAAATCTTTGTGTTTTATTCAAAAGGGAAGAGGTCTTAGTACAGACCCTAAGAGTCTGAGCAAAAATGGAGAAAACAGTCTCTCACCTGTGGAGAAAGATTTCTGTGCTAGAGCTGTGAGTCACTGAAGACAAAATGGGGGAACATGAACCAACTACTTCTGTGAGCTAATGAGAGACTTCAGCCTCAAGGTTTCAGTCTTATAGCTTCCATAATCATTAGTAGTTAAAATTTCAAAGGGCACATAGGAAATACAGAACCCAACTGCCATCAGTTGTCAACAGTAACTAAGCTCTTTCAAAACCTCTACATGCTCACTGTTCTGTAGCTAATGAACAACAGCAATAAATTCACGATGAGATATCTTTTCTTTTGCCTCCATTTTAAGAGATTGCTCTAGCATATTTTGTGATATATATACACTCTTTTAGGCTTCACAGCTACTGTTTCATTGAAGATGAAGGGATCTGACGTTTTTTTATGAAAAAAAAAATAAAATACAAGTCAGGAAGACAGTGAGGAGAATTTTTTCCACTTCGTTCTTTCTAGTGCTTATTCACAAAAATAAAACTTGAATTTCCCACTGGAAAGCTACAGTGTGCTTAATGGTACTTAGTTCTTTTGTTTTCAAAGTTGTCTCAAGGACACATTGCACTGTGACAACATAAATCAAGTTGTATTCCTTGTGCTCTGCCAAGCAGTATTACAGAAGACAATGCAATGTGACTCTAACAACCTGAGAAAATGTCGCAATGAGACCGAGCTCAGGATATCACACAAACAGGCTCTACAAAATTTTAAAAAGATTCTGTGTAAAACATTTTTTTATCATTATTATTTTTCCCCAAAGCTTCACTAAGTATAGGCCTTTCTTTCTATTCACTGTGAATTCTATTAAGTCTGTAAAGAACGCCATGTGACTGCCAGGAAATAAGTTGTGTGGAATCAAAATCTTGTTCGTGTACTTTGTGTTGCTCTGACTCAATAATGAAATGTTCCCGTTTAACATCTCATGAACTGAACATGTTCTCATACATTAACATCTTACCACAAGTTCCTAGGAAGTAATATAAAGGGTTTTCCAGGTTTGTAAGAGCACACATCTGTGAGGTGAGTAACTGGTATAGTGCAAAAGGGAAATCTTGTTCTAAATAATGTGAGACAACTTGGATCCCAATGTAAAGAAGCAGTACTATACAAATTTCAACAGCTATTTCAGTGCCCGATATCTTGCCAATATATATAAGTGGTACTCTGGATTGTGGACTGTTCAAGAAAAGAAGTGTACAGTTTAATCTGCATTTCCATTTGGATCTATTGCACATAGATAAATATTTCATTGAAATATATACTAAAGGAAAAATAAAAACAATATAGGAGAGATTAAAGATTTTTTTCTTGAGAAGCTTTTCAGGCAGGTAAGTGGAGATATTTGGAAAGAGAGAAACAACTTTATTTCATACTAATATGCTTAAAAATTACATATAATTAATGAATTTCTTTATGGAGTGTTTAGTGTTACTGTTCATTTAAAAGACTGTAACAACGACAAACTCCACAACAACAAAATACAGGTTGAGTTGCTTCCATGAATTATATTGTTATGGATTTATATTTATGCAGATATTTTCCCCCATTAACGTTCCAGTGAAAAAGTCATGCCTCATATGGTAGAAAATTAGCTTCAAATGGAACCTACACTGAATATGTTAGCTATTGGTGGATTTAATAAGATTAATTCTATGCCGGTCATTTAACAGAAATAACCTGTGCTATTCCAAAACTGAAGAGTAATCTGAGTAAATGGAAAACTTCCACCTAAAGTCTGTCAAGCTGACACAGTCTGTTCTGGCAACATCCAGTCCATTGTGCTGCTTCTATACCTAACTAATGTTAGAGAGATAAAAATATATCTATTTTTGGCCATCAGATTCATAACAATTTCAGGGAAGAACCATACAACACTGTTTTAATACACTGATGAATATCAAATAATATCCAGTTGAATGTATTATTTTTTTGCCTCAGAGATAAAAAACAATAAAACACAACTTAGAGTTGTCAAGTCACAATCATTAGGAAAACATCAGATATATGTAAGCCTCAGAGGAAAGAGTCTTCTAGGGAATGTCTCAAAACATCACTACAGGTTGAAAGTTCCAGGAAAAATAAAACAGTATACCACATTTTTGGTCTCAAAATTGTGTGAATTATGACTGCAGAGTCCCTGAGGAAATGAGTGCCCTTTGTAGCCCAAATATCATGCTGTAGCCCAAAAATCAGCATGTTCATCTGAAACCATAACAGTTTCATGTGGGAATATTTTATGCATTTGATTTGGATATAATAATAGGAATTCAGCTGATATCATGTAGAAATTCTGATTTTTTTCAAAGATCAAATTTTTCATTGAAAGTATCTTCTCCTTTAGTCATATGATTAACCTTTGAGTTAGCATTTGAGTTAGTAATAGCAAGACCACCCACATCAATAAAGATAAGCACATAAATTAGTTCTCTCTATAAAGTTGTTTCACTGGAATATTAAAAAAATATTTTCATCTCTTCACATGATAAGAAATCAATTAGTTTCATTAGTTTCCTCTGTGCAGTTTACACAAAGTATACTACTTTAAAAACCTTTCTGTAAAAGTCAAAAAAAGATATATTGAAATTATCTTTTAAAGAAAATATTGGGTACTTCACATCTGAAAATACCTTAGCTGATTTTAACAATATATGTTTTCAAATAGCTGTAGAAGAACATGCAACAAAGATGAGCATCATGAATGTTATTTTCCAAACTGAACCCTTATATAGCCTCCTCCTTTTGCATATATATACTGTCTTTTGTTTTAAAGGAGGTTGTTAATGTCCAGCCATTATTTTTTATTTTTTTATTTTTTTTCTCCAATGCTTTCTAAGTTCCTCATATCAATGCAATTCCAGTTTGGATTTTGCAAGAGGAATTCATATTTAATTTTATTCTTCTATCCAATTCATACATATGCTTAAAAAGATTCAACACTTTTCATGACATTTGCTTAGACAGAGAAGTTAACTATTTAAACAATTTCTTATAAATGGTAATCCATAGGTTAATTGTAGTTTTTGTCACAAACTCACCAAATGACTTGGAATTGTCAATGTGTTCTTATCTGCTTTGAAATTTGACACAATTACTTTTTTCTTTTTTTTTTTTCAGTGTGAATGTGTTCCACTTAACTATGTTGTGCATTCTAATTCCTTGTACTTTTTTCTTTGATGCTGGAGTAGTTTCTCTTTTTCATCTTCTTTTTGAAAATGAAATGCTTTTATGTCATCTGGGGTAATAAGAAAACACAAGCAACTGTAAAGATCAGAGAGAATTAAGCACTGATAGACTTCTATTTTCACTGACATTTCATTCATTGACTTCAGAGAAGTCTAAGGCTATCAACAAAAAAGGCCATCAAACCATCAGACTTTCAAATACATTAAACAAGTTATTTCAAAAGGTTACTATTATTGTGACTATTTCCATCCAATAGATGTTTCATATTTGAAGTATCTTTTGAGAAAAAAAAAAAATAGATTTTAATGTCATGGTTGTCCATTGGATTTTAAGTGGCAAAGAATGAACTGCTGAAATTAATCTTTCTTTGTTACAATTATTTAGACACAGTAAAATGGTGTCATTTTAATGATACAGTCCCTCACCTTTTTATCTTCTAATTCTGCTTTTTTCAAATAAGCCTTTATAAATCATATTGTATTCTGTGACACCAACTTTTGGCATAATCGTAATAAAAACCCTATCAGAAAACTGATTACAACTGCACATCAGTTTTACTACAAACATTTAAAAATAAATAAAGTACAACTGGTTTTGATTCTGAGCTTTTTTTGTTCCACAATATGTATGCCCCTTATTTATTTATTCATTCATTCATTGCTTCATTGATTGTAAATCAAATCAAAGTCCTACACCTGGTTTTAACATTCTTTCAGAAATATTTTATACTACTTCCTCTATTTTCAAATGTTTACAACCAACAAATATATTTGTAACTAAAAGCAATGATGACTAAAAAGAATAAAGAATGATGTTCAATGTCTTGTCAATATGAAGATAGTCTCTTGTTATTTTTAGTAAGTATAATTTCCCTTTATTAGACTATTAATTAACCTGCAGCCTCTACCAAGGGGAAAATTCTATTCACTTCTCTTGATAGAGAGACAATTTCATCCACAATTTTCCAGTGAGATTTTGAAAAATTTAGGGTAAAGATAAGAGGCAGCTAAAAGGTAGGTGGGAAAATGTAAATTTCCATATATCATTAACTGAGATATTAATATATAACATTAATTTCATAAAAATGTTAGCTTAATATACCTCACAGTTTTCCCTTTTAAAATATTAACAACGTTATCAAAAATGCATTTGCATCTCCTCTTTTCTGTTATCATATTCAAGAAATGATTATCCCTGAAGAGAAACATTTTCTAGTTCAGTACTTTGGATGTGACTTTTTCAGCCTCTTAGTAGCTGTAAACAAGTGAAACTTGAAGTCTGGGAAAATAAGAAGCTAGACAGTGACAACTGGTCTCTTCTCCCCATTCTATCCACATGCAACACACACACATATATATGTAGCTATACACATTCACAAATAATATGATTAGAATTCTGTGTCAAATGATTAAGCCTGTGACAAGTATATCACAAACACAATGTGGTGTTTAATGACAGATTTATTTTTAAAATTATAGTGATCTCAGCAGGCTCATTGGTTTCATACAAAAAATAAAAAATAAAAAAAAAAATCATAGCTTTCTGTACTGCAACATTTGTACAGATATAATATTGATTCACAAAATTAAATGCATAATGATAACAGAAAATTTAAAGACAAATAGATAGGAAAGTAAGCACTGGAGATGGGATTCCCTACACAGCTGCCTTTCATTTCAAAATAAATAAATAAATAAATAAAACATGAGGCGAATTTATTAGCCTTCTGTGTAACACTGCACAGACCCATAGAACGAGTGATTTGCGCATTTGGCTTAATGGAAGTCAAGTTTGATTTTTACCTCAGGAATATAATTCCATACTAATACCTACTAATACATTTTGTGTTGTTCTTGACATGTTTCTCTTGATGCATTCCAAGTAAACTGCTCTTACAGTGAACAACATAATGAGATTCAGTGGAAATGTACATAGTATTTAACAATTCTTACCATTAGGAAAAATGCTGTAGTCAGATCTTTAGAATTTACAGTAGAATTTCTAGTTCCTTTGAGCTGTCTCAGACTCCTTCTAGTTCACATCACTGCTTGCATTTCTGTGCAAAGGTATTTTCTTTTCCTAGAAGGTGACTGCAGGTTTTTAAAATCCCTAGATGAAAATGAAGACTTTCACAGTATTCTCAGGAACAAGGTAGGGAACACATTCATGTTGAAAACATTACCAGGTGGCAACAAAGTATTGAACAGTTCATTGTGTTACTCTACTATTATCCTTACAATACTTCAAGCCTTTTTTGTTTATTTTTTTTCCAAATAATTTTACCAGTTGTTTTGAATTCTAATCTTCTGCTTCTGTGTATTTTCAACCCCTTTCAACTTGGCGTCACTTGTAAATTGAACAAATAAACATTGTCTCTCTGTTTCCTAGCCCAGGTTAGTAATAGAATCTCTTTGCAGCAAGGAAGAGTCAAACTAGTCATTAGAAAACAAGGTAGAGAGGGAAGCACTAGAATAGATTGTATGGAGGCAATATAGGTCTTCTGTCACTTGAGGTCTTTAAAGACCAGTAAGAAACACCAGTTAGGAATGAGTACAGCTGGTCACACATTTAGACAGTTCAGGTGGCTATATACATTTTTGTAGTCTGTGTCAATTTTCTCTCATTTTATACCATTCAAAGCAAAACACTGAATACACAAAGCAGGCTGCATGCAAGCATGATGTAATACTGCATAGGTTGCTTGCAAAATTAGTAGTGTGAACAAACCATTATAAATTTTATATTTATTCTTACAGATCAAATCCCCAAGAACTCCTAGAATATTCTGAGGGACACACATTCCAACATAGAAAAAAAAATAATTAAAATAAAATAAAATAAAATAAAATAAAATAAAATAAAATAAAATAAAATAAAATAAAATAAAATAAAATAAAATAAAATAAAATAAATCTGCAGAGCTTTTGAGCCAACTCCCATTTTATATCAAATTTCTCTATTACCCTATTTTTTGAAAACATTTTTTTCTCATTAAATCGTTCTTAACTCTCTCTCTCTCTCTGTATTCACACTCTCTTTCCCATGTGTATGTGCTACAAGCACCATGTGCCAGCTGCTGGCAATACCAGCATGTGTGTGACTGAAACTGATGGCAGCTACTGGAGTCAGGCTGTGGGTATAGGCGCTTTGTGGGATGTGGTGCTGGATACTGGAGTGAGTGTAGGGGTCTCAGCATCAGTCACTGGTGGGACCTGTGTGTGTGTGAAACCAGTGCCAACTGCTGAAGTCAAGCCAGGGTGCTCAGGCTTGTGAGCACTGTGGTGCCCAGGTGCTGGAGTGAGTGGGGCACTAGCATCAGCTACTGGAGTGAGTGGGTTCTTCTACCCATAGACACAGGGTGGGAGTGGTATGCGCTCCCAAACTGGCTAGAGTCAGGGACCGGCGTGAGCAAGGTGAGCACTGGTGGCTTGGAGCAGGGCCGTGGGTCACACACAGCCTGTTCACCTGGTGCCAGTTGCTGGGGGGCTGAGTGTCTGTTTTTTTCCCTAAACTTGGTGTGCATGGGGTGTGCCTGTGTATTTGCTAGCAAACTTTAAGTGGGACCATCTGGCTGGACCATCTACCTTTATTCAGATAATGAATAATGAATATTGTGTATTCAAAGAAAGTTTGTGCCAGCCTTGCTACATGTTCAGAGAGGACAGATTAAAATAAATAAATAAATAAATAAATAAAAACCCAAGTCTATCTATAATAATAATAATAATAATAATAATAATAATAATAATAATAATAATAATAATAATAATAATAATAATAATAATAATAAAAGATTTCAGTTAGTTCAGTTATTTGTCAGACACATCATTTATCCTCAGCTGTCACAGACTGTATATATGCAGCTAGTCTTTATTTAATAAACTAAGCCTGAGTACATACAAGTATAAAGGAGTGCAAGTTCAAGTCTATATAATGCAAAAATACCTCAATGGCTCTAAAATTGCCTTAAGATTGGTTCACTTAACTGCTTGAGTATAGATGTTTTTATTAAGATCAAATTTTTTAATGTATTATGATTCCGACACAGAGTCTCTGATATTATACAAACAATCAAATAAGTACAAATTATCCTTTTTGATTTCTGTGAACAGATTTTTCTAAACCTTAGGGTGCATTATTTCATTGCAGTTTAACTATGTCATTTCTAACTCTGTAGATAAAAACACAGGCATTATCACAGTGTTCAAATAAAAGGATAACTTCAGTGTTGTCTGAATGGTCTTAACATAATTTGACTTTCACAACATAAAATACAGTTTTTGCCAAACAGGATTACATTTCTTCTGATGTTCTTTTTGAGTAGTAGCAATTTATTGGTACCACCGAAAATGCATCTCTTAGCTTTCAGTCTGAAAACAGTATTAGTTTCCTTTCAAAATGGTAGGCATCTTTGCACACAAATCTCATTTTTAGCAACTTCTTTTTCACCCAACTATTCAGGCTTTAACACAGCTGTGTAACAAGCATGCTAGCTATGCAGCTATCCAACAGATCCTGAAAAGCACTTCCTATCTGACACTGTAACCACCCAGTGTCACACCTAGATAAAAGGGGATGGAGAAAACACTCAGGTAGCTGGAGGGTAATGAAGGAAGAATGGCAGCAGGGCTCTTCTGCAGAATCACTGTTTTTCTCTCTCCCACCCCACTGTCACCATCCTTTTATTTATTTATTTATATATTTATTTTTTTGTTGTGACAATGAAATTAACAGGGAAAAGGGAAGAAGAAAAAAAAAAAAAAACTAGTTGTATTAGCTTAATGGTAAAGCTAGAACAATCCAAAATTTCAGAAACTTTCCTGTATCTGTATATTTATACATATTTATAAACACACATACTTGAAACCTACATGAGATACTTCCTACATTTCCTGTGCCTGGGCAAACACTGAACGTATATACCATGCAAAAAGAACAAGTTTATTATCTTTCTCTCTCTTTTCTAAAGGCAATTGTA
This sequence comes from Anas acuta, assembly GCF_963932015.1. Classification (NCBI taxonomy): domain Eukaryota; kingdom Metazoa; phylum Chordata; class Aves; order Anseriformes; family Anatidae; genus Anas; species Anas acuta. The sequence goes on from NC_088979.1 coordinate 100,856,511, forward strand.
CATGCTTGTTTATGTTTTGTAATGATTTTTAATATAATTCTTTCTAATCTTCATATGCATTTGTTAAGATGTTTCAAAGAAAAGTTAGGATATCTTCAAAAAAAAAAAAAAAAGGATATTGATGGTACTATTTACAAAAATAAATAAATAAATAAATAGTGCAGTTACTTTTCTCTTATATTCACAATGTTGGAACCTTTTTTGTTTACTGTCAGTAATTTCATTGAATTGTTCCCAGTTTCAAGTTTCGAAAAGAGCAGCCCATTAACATTAAGCAGAAATTTCTTAAAACAGCCTTCTCTCTCAGCCCTCATCTATCCACCCTCTTTTCAGACAACCTGCATGGATTTCACTGGTATGAGTTTACTCTCATCCACAACAGCATGCATGCTGCAGACAGTGAAGCCTGTCCCCACCAGAACTATACTGTGCTCTGACCCTTTCTGATTTTTGCATCCTACCTCCTTCACCTGCAGCAGCACCTACGCACTAAGCCTGGCCCTGCAGCACACCCACAGGGTCCAGACAGGAGCCAGAAGCATAAGGCACCTTTACTGTAGCCATCAAGCAGGGATAACTTGCTATTTACCCCAGCAAGTAACAAAGAATTAGAGCTGCTGCTGATCTCACCTAACTCTGTAAGAGAAGAGACAATCAGACAAAGAGATGTCAGCGGTCTAGAATTCCCTTCTAAGGGTCATTCATCTGCCCTGTTTTAGATACCTACCTCAGGATGTGAAGTATCATAGCCCCAAAATACCTCCTTCCCTTTCCCCCCCTCCGCAGACCACAAAGTGACCCTGGAAGGATGTGTCAGGCATTATTTTTGGGCAAACGAATATCAACGCTTATTTTTCTTCTCAATATATTGACCAAAATTTTCCTCTGTACAAAGTGACAAAAGTTGTGTTCTGATCATCTTTATATCTTAGAAGATAATGGGGGCATTAAACTATTACATAATCTGCCATCAACCCATGCCCCAATATGCATGATGTCTTTATTAAACAAATCTTAACATTTAATCTAACTCATGTTGGTAAAAACTATCTAGCAGTCTATAGATGCATGGGTACTTTTTACAGTGCAAAACTTGTCTATGTGCTTCACACTGCTAAATTTTACATCATCAATAACTGCTTCATCAGGAAACCGGTTTCTTGGTTTAAAAATAGTTACATTTTGGAAGAGGTGAAAAACTTCAGAAGATACCTTCTCAGTTCCTTTTCATTGACACTGGACAAAATTCCTTGTGGTTTCCTTTTATAGATTCCCTGAATAATATTAAACCTGCAGAAATAGTTAACATTCCCTTATGATTAAAAATCTTGATCTCATGATTTTTTTGCTATTTATTTACACTTTTTGTTGTTTTTTGTTGTTGTTGTTGCATGTGTTTAGTCCCCTCAAGAGAAATATGTCCTTTCTTTGTAACATTTGTTATTCCTATTTATCCTTTATCACTATTAAATGTATCTCCTGCAGCATTTTCTACAACAAGCCTATCAGTGTGCTCTTTCCATTAGCAAAGCTACTTCTGATATTCATTTAGATATTTTCCATGCTTCTCCCCAATCCCATGAATATTTTTGATTACCAAATGAAACCAACATGATTTGTTAAATCCTATGTGTAGAAAATTCCATTCTGCACTTCTTAATAGAATATATCTTTGAATACATGTTACCATATCATTTTTATGGCATCATTTAAGATTTAGTATCATTCACTTTTCCACTTTTGACCTCAGTAAGTGATTTCAGCTACTGCATTTGTCTCTCACTTTATCTCCAAACTGCAGGTTTCAGCAAAGTCTATCATATGCTTAACTTTAGGAATTTCAATGAGTTTTGCTATGTCTGTCTATCAGATACCTCCCCCCCCCAATACCCCAATAAATAAATAAATAAATAAATCTGACTCTAAAATATTTTTATTTATTTTAATTATACTTGGACTGAAACTTGAGAATGATTTCCAATAAATAAATAAATAAATAAATAAATAACCCGTGAACAATTAAAACAGCACTCTTAAAAATGAATGTTTCTTCAAACATTTTTACATTTAAAATCAGTATAGCTAAACGACTTAATAAGCAAAAAGGCTTCTTTGTCAAAATATTACTTTTTAGTAGGGGGATAAACATTTTAACTGAAAACCCTAAACAGCTCTATTCTTGACTTATCTGGAAGGTTCAACAGTTCTAATAGTATCAGTTTATATATATAAACTAGTAGCAGATTTTTCAGACCTTTAGAAAAGATTTTTCAGAAATACTTTAAGATGATAAAGGTATTATTCATGAAGATAATTACGTGAGAATCAATCTAGACATCTATTGCACCATCACATAAAGAGCCCGCTAATGATTCTACCACATACAAAACATAAAATACTACATAATTTCTAGTGACATTCATTGTTGTTTTTATGAAGATAGTCTAGCTACTTGAGCAAACTGGAATTAATTTGTAAAGATATCTTACTATTATAAAATAAATCACTCTTCTCTATGTAAATATTTTCCTTTGATCTTTTCCAGTCCATTTCACCAATGCAATAAACTGAAGAATTCATTCAAGATTAACACAGAATTTGGATTGTACACCTCAATTTTTCTATCTAAAAGGAAAACCTAGTTATATAGATTGATGTCCAAATGCCTTGCCCTGGTATAAGCAAGCAGTAACAACCAAAGAAGTATGAATTTTAGTGAGATATGAATTCTGAAGCTTTATCAGTCATCACTACCAATATCACAAACAGGTGATTAAGTGCAGGTAAATCTGGTAAGTCAATCAGATCTCAAATTTTGTCAAGGTAGCAGATTTCAACTTGGCTGCAGTAGGGAAGAGAGGATGAATCAGCTGTGACCTAGCTTAAATGGACTTTCAGCAATTTATTTAGACAAAATGCATTTTTGCATTTTGATTCTTGAAATGACCTTCCCCACTTTGTTATACTTCCTCTGGCCAAAGCATAAAGTTAAAAGAAATCCACACATACAAATTTGCATACCTGTAACATTATTTACAATAATACACTGGCTGTTTGACTGTTTTGCAGACTGATTTTTTTTTTTCCTTTAGTCCATTCCTCTTGAGATTTGATGACAAAAAGAAATACAGACCTGCAGACAATTTAGGGGCCCTAAACTACTCTAAGAACTATTAGATATTGTAAATTTGTATTGTTTGGTGGTAAACCATAAATCCATCATCTAATAAGTATGGCACTTAAAAAAATATAAATAAAAAAAAATATAACAACCCTGTGTATTAAAAAAGATACATTTGAGGACATGAAATTGGTTAAAAGCTTTGCATTTGGTGGTATCTCATTGTAGCAATGAAAACATATTTATTAACTCAGAAGTTCTCACATTTAGCTCCCCAAAGTAAGTTGTTCAAGTCAATATGAAAGCTGCATTATTATACCAAAAACAATTTTCTTTCCTGTCTACTTAAGTGTTAGGTGTGACAGCTAAATTCATGTATAAAAGCACGTGTATATATGCATGTGTATATATATAAAACAAATTATATATGCTGTAGAAAACCTATGACTTACCTGATAGAAGATTGCAATTCTTTTCTTACTTCAGTAGTGATATAATCGCTTCCTGAAATCAGATATATAATTTAGACACTAGACTAAACTTTCATTGGGAAGTTGATTTCATCTGAATTGAGGATGAAAGAACAAAACAATTAAAGAAAGAATGAGAGAAAGATTTGTTCTCATAAACATCGATGATGCCTAGAAACTTACAATAACACAAGAAAAAGATATTCTCATATAAACATGTGGCTCAGTGAGCTGGCATTTAAGAGTCTCAGTTACAATAAACTATCATGACTCCACTGGTTTCAGCTCACCTATTTTTGTGCTAAATAAAAATGTATCAGCAAATATTGTAAGACATGATAAAAATTACAGAGTCAGTAAAACATCACTAAGAAGTATATACATACAGAGATAGATTAAAAAAGTCACAGAAGAAAAAAAAAAGCACACATTTAAGCGTATATTGTGCTTGAAGTGAAAAATACTTTAAAGCTGTAGAAACTACTGCTACTAGTTATCATAAAGTTCTATATAAGTATTACAGACTGTGGCTTAATAGAGTGCTTTTCATCCTTGTGATTTTCTGAAGCATAAGTTTAAGATGTAGACATCTACCTCTGATCCTACACACTTCATCACTATCAATATCAACAAATAAGAACAGAGAGCTACATTACAGCAAAAGCCTAAATAGACTGGATTGTCTGTAATCCAGAAATATCCATTTATTTTCATGGATTACAGGACGAACTAGGATAAGACACTCAGAAGCAGATCTTTAAAGTGAGTGACATGAATCTCACCCTTATCTTGCTTTATTTTATTGTTGAAACAGAGTTACTGAGAATTATGCTCAAAACCCACTCCCCTCTACAAGCTACATCAGGAGAGGATCTGTCACTCAGTGTGGTAAGGCTGCTTCAGCTGATGGTGCTTTTTAAAGCACTTGTCCACCTGAACAGACCTTACATTTTTGTCTTGGCTCCTAAATCTGCCTCAAATCCTTGGGGCAGGAATTGTCCTTTCAGTGTTGGAGGCCAGTACCACTCAGAGGCATATACTAACTAGTAGTGAAAATGTCTTAAAAGAGCTCCAGTTCCTGTCAAAATATGTCTTGTTCTTAACAATGTGGCACAGTCTGACTGTGCCGCACAGAGTGGTTTTCAAAAGAAAGGGCTGAGAGCATGCTGCCTTATGATGCAGCTGCTGGACAATTACAATATTTAACTAACAAATGAGTGAAACTGATTCAGATTTTCTTTGAACTTCCTTCAGAGGACAGAAGTGAATTACGGTTTTATATTCTTTGTTACCATTGCAGCCCCTGAGCCTTGCACACAGAGATGGGCCTGATGGAGTTACGGTTCTGATGGATATGCCCTTCAAAGTTAGGAAGCTTATATACTATAAGAAACTTAGAGACAGCTGATTTTAGGTCACTGCAGAATGACAGCCAAGCTTCAGTTCTGAGGATCTAAATATGATACTTTCATGATTAAAGCGGAATTTTGATCCCAAATACCAGCTTCAATAATTTGTTGGATCACCACAGACAAAGCAGTCTCAACAGAGGAAATTTCAGTTGATTTCCTTTGTAAGCTTTTAATTATTGATCTGGGTATTGAGGAAAAAAAAAAAAAAAAAAAAAAAGACAACAAATAATTAGACAAACATGTAGGAAACATGACCTTTACTTTCCCCTTTCCCAAACTCAACTTTGTTTAAATACATTCCTCTCTCTTTTCTAGTCTCAGTGTCCTTTGTTTTTGCCAAGGGCTACACTCAGCCGCTTCCAAGCTCTTCAGTGTCATCTGGCACTGCAGGCTGCTGTGGTTTTTATTTTATTTTATTTTATTTTATTTTATTTTATTTTATTTTATTTTATTTTATTTTATTTTATTTTATTTTATTTTATTTTATTTTATTTTATTTTATTTATTTTATTTTATTTCTGCCTTTTGCTGCTTCTTACTTATTTTTGTTTGCTGCTTGGTGTTTTTCATTTGTTTCCTCTGCACCGTGGGCCCATCTGTTTCTCAATGGGCCACAGTCCTTCAGGGGAATCCTTACCCCAGTGTGGACTCCTCTATGATTCACTGTCCCTTATGGGGCTTCCCTGTCTCAGTGTGGTCTCCTCCACTGGCTGCAATCCCTTTGGGCTGTCCCGACTCTGGCATGGACTCCACTGTAGTTCACAGTGCCACAGGGTCATTCCCACTCATATGTGGTCTCCTACTCCATGTGCCCAGGTCCGACAGAATTACTTTCTTCATAGAGCCTCTCCTTGCAGAAGTGTCTCCTTGGAGAAGTGTTTTCTCCATTTCTCCTCCTTTCCTCATACACTTTTTACACCTCAGGTGTCTTTCTGTCACATTTTACGTCTCTTGTGGTTGCTGCCCTTCCTTAAACATAACGTACTTGAGTGGCAGCACTGCGAGCTGCCCTGTCTGCTGTGGTGATGGGGCCCTGTGGGCTGTTTCCATTGCCTGCCACACTGGCTGTGATAGGCCCAGCCAGGGCAGCTCATAGCCTCCTCTCATAGACCCCAGTCACACAAATGCTGCCACCAGGTGTTCCTGAAATATGGTCCCAGAGTAATACATCAGAGACAAGCAAATAGATTTCATTTTCATAGTTTTGTTTGTTTTCTTTTTGGTTTTGTGTGTTTTGTTTGTTTGTTTGAGGGAAAGGGAGGGTAGATGTTTGGTATTTTTATTGAGGTAATTATATATTCCTAGGGTTTTTGTCTGTTTGTTTGCTTGTCTTTTTTTTTAAATTTGGTTCGTTTCCTTTTCTGCAAGGAAAATAGTCTTCCCAGCTTAGACTGCGCTGCACTGTGAATTAGACCAATCTAATTTTCCAGAAATTTCTGTAGAGTAGCATTGTTATTATTGACGTTAGGTTACCTGCAATTTTGACTTACGGATTGAATTAACTGTATCTTAAAAACAGTTACCTGGAGCAAACTTTTAGGCTCATGCCTGAAATAAGTTTGGCAGGCTTTTGTGAATGCTCTGCAGCATACACTGAAACTTTATTCTCCAATGACTGTATCTTCTGATAATTCTTTGGAAAGAGAATTAGTGCATAGCAAACAAAGGAGACTGAGCTTTACATGACTGACTGAAAGAACTTGGCTTGTTTAGCCTAGCAAAACATAAGATAAGAGGGTAGGTGATTATTCCCTATAAATACGCCTGGGAACAAACACAAGAGGGAAGGGGTATTAAAACTAAAAGACAATATCAGCACTAGAACAAAGCTATGTAATTTGGTCTGAAAATTGCACTGTAAATTAGAAGATTTCTAACGATCAGAAAATGAAGCTGTGAGGCAGTGCCTAAAAGGAATAGTAAAAATTTCAGACATGGACAGCGCTAATAAAAGGAGAGGTGAGTATAAGAACATGATTATAGTATGAATTATCTATTGTAGCAGATAATTGGACTTTATTGTAAAAGAAAACCCTTATCTGGCCATGTTTTTTGTTTGTTTTTAATGTCTTAAGGCTGAAAAAGATTGTTGAGAGAAAACTGACCTGTAATAATCAAGGCTTTTTGGTACTCTTTTCCAATGTAAATACACTTCTTCTCCAGATGACTGTACAATGCTGTCCAAAATGGAACAGCTGCAACAAAAGAGAATGAATCTTCTGCTTGGTTGGCGGCAGCGCAGTTCATTTGGGTGATGGGAGACATCAGCCATTACTATATGGTACCCAGTGTTAGTTTTCACATCTCCTTCTATATAGTGTGAGAAGCAGAAATTTATTCCAGAGTTGTTCTTAGTCTAGCTGTACATGTTTTAACTCTTGAATTAATCCCTTTGATGTTGAAAAGTGTTCTGATTTCTTGTAAACACACAAACCTAATTACTTATGCCAATATAAGGCATATTATTCATTCTTTGGCACTTCCTTTGTAATAATGCACAAACATCATGGACACTGGCAGATCTAGCAATGAAATGTGATGTGCAATTAGTCTTAAAACTGAGCCAGTTATGTACCCTTCATATATTATATTACAGCATAAGTATCAATTCAGTTTCAGAGAACTTGTGTAAGAAAACAGTATTTTTTTTTGTGAGCTTCTTAAAATGGCATCTCACATACTGATTGTGATTTTTCTAAGAACACTTATTTCACCTGTTCAAGATTTCAATTTTTCAGGTTTCCTCTCAAAATCCAAACCAAACAACCAACCCAACAAGGTAAAACAAGAGGCAAAACAAAAGAATTTCAATAGTAAATCAAAAAACTACTCTCTTATCCATGACATCACTTTCTCTCCCTCCCTAAATCCTGAAAAACTGTACATTTGATGGGACTTTATATATGACAGCAGCTCTGTAATATAAATTCCCAGCTATATCTAAGTTCTACCTTCAGTGGTTCCAAAATCTATATGAATTAGGAGTAGATAATAAGAAGACCACAAGAAAAAATGGCATTAAATCAAGGTAGCTACATATCCTTTCTGCAGCACTGAGAATCTGTCAAAAGAGCTGCAGATAGCGATGTCTGTTCAACTGTGTAATTCCCTCCTTACCAGAAATATGTGATTTTTGCTAACAGGTAAGAGGTCACTGCCAATTGAACATCAACTCTTCCTGTTACAAAGTCACTGTCCTCTGCCCGCTGAGTTTCTTTAGTCCATAGGAAATTTTATTTCTACATTTGCAATGGCATTTCCCACAATAAAATGTTCATATTTGCTTGGTTTAAAAAGAAATCACAAGCCACTACTGCTGTTTCATATATCTATATGGCATAGGCAAGGATAAGCACAAGTAAATTGTTCAACACAACTATTTCCAACAGCATATAATTTCCCCCTTCTAAATGGTAGGTTATCATATTTATTAATCTATGACTGCACCACTAAACTAAAGTAAAAATTAGAGATCTAGCCAGAAAGTAAGAGGGGCTGTAAAAATATTAAAACTAGGCATAACTTCTTCAAATGTTTGATATGATTTTTTCAGAAGTGTTCAAAATAATGCTAATACATATTTAACATGTAGTCAGGTCTTCAACTTCCTCCTTTGTACCAGGGAGTCAAGCTACTGTAAAACTCTGTGATTCAAGTTATTTTATAAGTCATAGTATATGATATACTGAATACAGCAAATTTCTGAAAAAACAAAAAAAACAAACAAACAAAAAAAAAACCTTCTAAATTTTAGAGGTTTAGAGAGACATGTAAGAAAATTACAAATTAATGCATTATTTTTCTATAGGTCTGTTGTTTTTTTTTTTTTTCTGAGATACCAAGAGAAAATATATAACATAAAGCCTTTTTATGTTTATCCATTTCTACATTTTTATTTTTCTTCTGTTTTTATTCACTCTTGCATGAACTGTGGAACTAAATTATTACTAGATTGTCTATATTTTCAAACTTTTTTTCATGTTCTGAAACCTTTTTGACATATTTTCATTATCTGACTACAAGATTTGCTTCAAGAAAATTAAGAAAAAGATAATCCAATGTATTCTTGTGTGTTGCTCTCATTTGGTCTATGCAAGCAAATATGTCAAAAACAAATTGTGGTCATATAATTAAATGTTCAGAAGTCATTAAATACCAAAATTAAATTACCATGGTTGGTTTTAACATTGGTCTTTCACTCATTATGATAATAATCATAATGCAATCATTTATTTCTAGGAAGATAATACCTGATTTGATCTTCCTTCCTTTTGATGGGATTTTCCTTTTCTTTTCTTTTTTTTTCTTTTTTTTCTTTATTTTTTTTTTAAAGAAAACCCATCATCATATAGATGATTATCTGACAATTAAATTTCTAGAACATATATCAACTAAAAAATCATTCCTTTGATTTTTCTTGTTGATTTTTTTTTTTATATGTATGCTATGCAATATAAAATTTGTACCTCCTGGCTAAAATGGAAAACAACAACAACAGCAATAAAAACACACTGACTGTACATTAGAAAACTAACAATTTTTGCTGCACTACTTCGTTTCTCACAGCAGTTCTTTCTCACACCACGATTCTCATGGCAAGAGATTTGTAGGATATACTAGGTAAACAAAGTACTTTGAGACAGAATCTCAGCTTATTTTCTCCCAAGCTAGAGTAGTTGTACAAGCAACAGAAAATCCTTCTTTAAAAGGAACCAGTCCTTATTGTTTGAGATAAAATTAATTTTGTATCTAAAAAGTACTGTTCATTTCCATCAGAAAATATGAATTCATCAATGGCTCATGACATTAAAATTTGCACTGTGAAAAGGAATTAGTAAAGTCTGTCTCCACTCTAGAACATAAAAAAGTGCAGACACAAGACAGTTTCTAAAAGTAGGAAAACGATATAGCTGCTAGAAAAGGAATGCAGTCTGTGTGATTCCTCCTAGACAGCCTACTGTGAGATACAGGGGTCTTTCTGTCCACACAAACTTGTTCTGCAAGTCTTCCAGAAGTAATCAGCTCATGTTATCCACTAACACCAGTATGAAACAAAGCATAGTGCCATTTTAGGCCTATCAAATCATACCTAGTGAGATTTACTGCTGGGATCTTAGGTCTGTTTTATTCTAGCTTCAAATATCTCTTCTCCTGTGTGAGTCCATCTATGACTCAGAAAGAATACTGACTCAGAAAGAATACTGTTTATCCTGATTTAAAGTTCATTTAAATCTATGGGGATTGTTCCACTGACATTAATGGGCTTTGTATTGTGCCCTTTTAGCACACTGGCAAAATCCTAAGTTAAGTCTCCAGGCACCACTCCAAGATCCTTGAAATGGCACATCTAGAAGTCTCACCAAGTGAGTAGTACATACACTGTTCCCCTCTGACCTACAACTGCATTTCTGAACTATGTTTCCACCAAAGGCTCTTCTACCTGCTTCTGATAGATACAAGAACAACCAAGATACATGATCAGCAACACCCTCAAAGCTTCTCCCTTCTCCCAAAACAGCCAAGTTACACTTTGCTTCAATATTTAACCAGTGACTGGGGCTCCTGTTATTTCTTCAGCTAACTTGTGTGATAATGACGGACAAATAAACAAAATTACTAGAGCTAGAAAGCATTAACTATCTCATCAACAAAACTGTAATAAAAATACTTACCAACAACGTAACTAACAAAGAGTAAATAAAGACCTTCAAAAGGCTGCTATAGCATATAGCACATTTTGATATTCTTATGACCAGACAGAAAATCTACACTGAGAACAAAAAGAAAGATGCAGAAAAATTCTAGCAGAACAAAATGGGCAGGGCAGGGCAGGGCAGGGAGGGTATGGGGGAGGAAGGGAAGAAATAATAAAAACCTTGTCATCAACCAGGTCTATGCACCTAATTGCAAAACTCAAATCATTAGACTAATAAATTCCCACAACTTTCAGCAGTGCAGAAAGATGCATGAAGCTGTCTCAGCAGACCACTGAGCTACCACTATGGTTACATAGACTCAGGATCACAGAATATCCTGAGTTGGAAGGGACCCAGTAGGATCTATGAGTCCAGCTCCTGGTTCCACACAGGACCACTCAAAAATCAAACCACACCTACTGGTAAATCTACTAGACTTGACAGCTTTCGGCTGTCTTTTAGAACATACAATTTAGAACTATTAAACCTATTAAAACTATGTATACTTGAGGAAACTGTCTTCCAGCACATGGAGAGGGGAGGATAGCTAAGACAAGGCAGTTAGCTTTCATAAAACAAAATAAAAATAATAAGTTGAACATCCAAATACTAAAACCTGAAATTTAAGACGAAGGTCATTACACTTAAATATAACCTAAAATTCAAAACTCAATTAAATCACAAAGAGCATTGGCAAAAAAAAAAATGGGTGATAATTAATAAAAAGAATGAGGTGACTGAAAATGTATATTTAAAGTGAGAAAGTATAGCATATGAAAGAAACACTGGATATTTTAATGAGAGAAATCTTAACCTACTTAATAATGATATTTTAGGAAATTCTAAATGTCTCCGAATTAGCTAAAGAAACCAATGATTAGATATTTTCCCTAGTGTAAAGAACTACAAAATGGTTGCTCTGGGCAGTGAATGTGATTGCACATTAGAGAAATTCCAAGTACTGCTGTGCTCTAATTTTTGTATTAAAACCACTAAATAAATTAAGTGAAAATTTTCAGAGAGAATTTGTAACAAGTTTACTTGATTGTAGTTACTGTTTGAAAGACAGAAAACACCGAAGAATTAAAAGAATTATTTTGGAAGAGTTTTTTGAAATATTCATAAAGTACAATTTAAAAACCTATTCATTTAAACCTCAGATTTCTTTTTTTAAAATTCAGGAATGAATATGTATATTAGTGAGCTACTAAATATTAAAACAAATACATGGAAGTGATTTTCACAGTTAAGATATTGTCTGTTAAACAAATAAAATCCTTTGGAAAATACCATGCCAAAAATGCTTGTGATCTTCTGCTTACCCTATACTTGGGTAGACTCAGTCTTGGACATCTACTTTTGTATTTGATGCCCCAGGTATAAGCATCCAACAGGTTTAGCATCAATGGAAGGAAATAATTTGAAATTCAACTTAATGGTTGAATTCAGGCAAAGATTAAACTGTATTTCTGATGCTTTAGCAAGCTTGTTTAGTTTCTAGTCAATAAATCGTTAAGTGCCACTTAGCCTTAGCTTAGGCTTTAGAAAGCCTTTCATTACTGATACTTGATATTCATTGCAATTTGATATCCAGTTGTACTTTGTCTACTTCTAACTTGGGTTGTATCTTACCTATATTGTTACTTAACCACCCTCTATATTTCTAATTATTGTGAAATGCTTACAAAAAAAAGAAAAAAAAAAGTTACTTTCCAACACCTGTAAATATCTATGGCCTTGTTTATTTCAGGCTTAGAAATAAGTTCTTCAACTAGTAAAGTCCAAATGAATAACTGTCAGCAAAAAATAGAATAGATCTAAATAGATTACCAAAACACTAATAGACTGATCTAGCCTCATGTTTGAGCCACAAAAGTTATTAGAAAACAAAAATGCAAAATCATAATTTAGAGTTTTGTATTTTGTCCATAATACTCTGAATATATTTATTGCTGCACTTGATATGGAAATAAAATGGTAAATATTTGTTTATTCATTTTTAAAACTTTTATACTCTAATCTCTTACACTACTTTTCTCTCAAAAATATGACAAATGGATGTAACAGCCAATATTAAAACTTTTAATTTAATGTGCTAAATTTAATGTGTTAAATCAACATATAAAAATCAAAACAGAATTGATTGACAACTCAGTGATGCTGCTTCCAAGGTGTCACATTTTTCCGCAGTATCATTCTTATCATTCTTGACATACCCCTGATGCATTACAGAATTTTTTACAATAATGTGATTTAAATGCACACTTTTATTTACATAGATGTACATTCAGCTAGGAAAGATGCACACTGATGGATGCACACAGGGTTAAACCTATTGTGGTTAAACCTGTTGTGGTTAAACCTATTGTGGTTACACCTATTGTGGTTTAACCCTGTCAGGCAGCTCAGTCGCTCTCCACAGGTGGAATGGGGAATCAGAAATGTCAAAGTGCAAGAACTCATGGGTTGAAACAAAGGCAATTAACTAGATAAAGCAAAAGCCATGTGTGCAAGAAAGGTAAAAGAAGAAATTCCTTTGCAACCTCCCACTGGCAGGCAGGTGTCAGCCACTTCCCAGAAAGCAGGGTTTAGCAGGTGGAACAGTTCCTCAGGAAGACAAACACCATCACTCCAAATGTACCCCTCTTCCTCCTTCTTTATCCTAGCTGTTATTGCTGAGCATGACCCCACATGGCATGGGACATCCCTGTGGCCAGCTGGGCCAGCTGTCCTGGCAGTGTCCCCTCCCAGTGCACCCCCAGCCTCAGCACTGGCAGGGCAGCATGACAAACAGAGAAGTCCTTGGCTCTGTGTAAGCACTGGTCAGCACCAACTAAAAACATCAGTGTATTATCACCACTGTTGTCATCAAAAATCCAAAACACATCATTGTGTGAGCCTCTACAAAGAAAATAAACTCCATCCAAGCCAAAACCATAACAATCCTACATTAAGGAGGTAGAAAAGAGGGAACACTGCTAAATCAAAAAAGTTTATTATATATAACTTCTTCCTCAAAAGCCAACAAAATGATCTACAAATATACTAGCCCTATCTTTTATTTTCTTTTCTGCAAGTAAACCATACATACGATAGACTAATCTGAGAAAAAGCTATTGTGGTATGCTTAATAACATTCAACCATAATTTCTTTGCATAACATGAGACTCAGATTCATGAGTCTAAGTATCTAAATGGTAGAATATCTTACACTTGCAACTGAAAATGGATTAAAAAAGGGAAGCGAGCATGGGGATTGAGAAATGTAAGAAGAAAGGAATCCTTGCACAGGGCTTCCTGCTGCATCTGCATTCCTCTATCTGTGATGAAAATACATTAAAGGATGGTAATACTAGCAACAACAACAACAACACAATACTGAGGGATTAGACTATTAGGACTATTATTTGTCCTATTTAAGTGAAAACCTTTATGCAGCATGATTGCACAGACCAGTGCTGAGCTGGTACTCTCTGAAATAAGAGTGAATAATTCACTCAAAAGGGGAGTGAAATCTTCCCCAGAGGAAAACTGAATACCTTCCAGTTGTCAAGATTTGCTGTTCTGTCTAAGCAAAGTGGGATGCTTATTGCACATTTTTTTTGCAGGTTGCTATACCCATCACTAACTTCACTCAAAGTAACCAAACCTGTCTTTAACGCAATGCTAGGTTCTTTTGAGTTTGCTTAATCTGAAGGGAGGATGCTTGAGCCGTGTGGAGCATGTATATTAGCAGCTTTGAACATCCATGTCATCATCTACAATGTGTGATGGCCATGTTTCTAAACTTGATCTAAATACATCTGCACTCAGCTGAAATTTTTCACCCAAGTACAGAAGTTGTGTTTGGGGAGGTACCTGAAGTGCTTGCATTATTAGCATAATCTGAGATAAGCTTTCACCTTTGTATTTTTCAGTTGTAAATGAAACTCTTTTTTCCACAGTGAAACATTTCAAAGAACATCTCCCACCGAGACGTCTCCAAACATATTTTGATATTTATTCATGGTCATGTATTAGAGTTGTAACAATTAGGTAAAAGAAATCCCATGTACTTGCACTAAAGAAAAATGAAAGCATCCTTTTTTAAGTTGAAACAGATGCCTACTAGTCTGACAGTTTTATATGATGAGGTGAATGACTTGGTGGAGAAAGAAAGAGCTGTGAATGTTGCTTACAGAAGCAGGACAAATTAGACTGCCAAATTCAAAGCAGGACATTTTGGACTGCCAAATTCAAAGACTTTTAATCAGCAGTAAAAAGTCCAACAGCCAACCAGTTACTAGAGGTGTCGAGAGAATAATCTGAAGCTGAAAATGCAAAACTGGGGTGTATAAGGGCAGGGCTGTTACTTTTGGGGACCCTGACAGGCTGATAAAATAGGGTGACAGAAATGAAGTAAAGTACTATTAAATCTTGCATCTCTAAGTTAAGAACCCCCTGCAACAGCACAGGCTTGGGGCCAGCTTTACAGCTTTGCAGAAGACACAGGGTCCTAGTGGACAAGCTGAGTATAAGCAAGCTGAATATAAGCACGTTTTTGTGGCAAGGAAGGATAAAACTCTATTGGGTCAGTGCTGTTGACACTATCATGAGTATAGCCAGTAGGCTACAAATGATTCTTCTGATTCTTCTACCCTATTCAGTCCTTTCAAGGCCACACCTGCAGTACAGTATCCACTTCTGGCCTCTCCAATACATGACAGATATGTAGATCCTGGAAGAAATCATGTAATATATGAGGAGAGACTCAGAGAATTAGAAACACAGAACCATAAAATCATAGAATGGTTTGGGTTGGAAGGGACCTTAAAGACCATTCAGTTCCAACCCCCTGTCATGGGCAGAGACACCTCCCACTAAACCAGGTTGCTCAAAGCCCCATCCAACCTGGCCTTGAACACATCCAGGGATGAGGCATCCACAACTTCTCTAGGCAACCTGTTACAGTGCCTCTGAGTGAAGAATTTCCTCCTAACATCATTCCTAAAGAGAATCAGTTTTGTTCAGCCTGAAGAACAGATAGCTCAGGAGAGATCTTACTGCTGTCTCTAAAGGTTGTGAGTCTCCATATCTGGTCATATTCATAACTCATCTGGACATGGCTCTTACCAACTCACACTAATTGATCTGCTCTCAGCAGGAGGCTGGACAGGAAGACCTCTGAAAAGGAAGTCTCCTCCAACCTTCTTGACTCTGATTATATGTTAAAAGAGCAAATCAACACTTCCAAGAAGAAAACTGCACAGCACAGTTTCAAGATTTCCACGAAATGAAAACAAACAAATTTGCTGCATCTAAAAAGCCAAGAACAAAGCCAAGAAGATATGCAGAACCCTCACAGGCCAGCAACCATTAGATCTATTGTACATTTTATTGACTGATGCTCAAAGCAATTAACTTTTAATTTGCTAGGAAACAAAATCTAAATTTCCTGGTAAGGAACAGAAAAACACCCAGGTCTGTTGGGATGGCACCAGGAGTGTCGTTACTCATTACTGAAAGCAATCTCAACAATAATAAACTGTTATGGATATAATCGTTATTCCTGGTGGAATCTGTGAAATGAACAGAAAGTAAAAAGATGAAATGATAAAAGGAGAGACAAGAAAGTTAAAGTACTTGTGGTAATTACCACAAGCTACTAAAGAAAGAAAGAAACAAACAAACAAAAAACCCTTGGACACTCTTATTCATATGTATCCCTGTAATGATTTTCTAATGTTTCTAAGAAGTTATATACAATTAAGCATATGTAATAAGTTTTTTTTTGTTTGTTTGTTTTTGTTTTGTTTTGTTTTGTTTTTTGTTTTTTCTTCTAATTATCCTATATAAGAAGATATAGAGCTCATATAAGCATTTTAATTTGCCCAGAGAATAGTTATTCTCCCCTCACCAACATTCACAACACAACTCAAATCTGCCAGCATTTCAGGAGCATCTTCTGGGTTCTGCAAATTTATTGCAACCTTCTAGACAGATCCAGTTGTCACAAGATCCGTTATTTTAAAAAAGAGAATCACTGTCTTTCTTCCAATGACTTAGTATTTTTGTCTCCTCTCCTGCAGTTAAAATTATCTTGTTTTGGTCTACATTACTTCAGATCTAACCTCAACCTAGTATTCAATGCTTTTCCAAGACCAGTCTTCTAGCCAAAAAAAACTTTGAGATTAACATGTCAGTGGCTCAGTCCTCATATATTTATGTCACCTGGCAACTTTATTTTGCAGCTGGGGGATTTAGCAGTCCTACAAGCTTTGAATAATCTGGCACTTGGGAATGCCCTCCAGTAAATCAAAACCTAATGAAATTAGCATGTCATAGTGTTCCGAAATAGTGTCCCAAAATTATCTTTTGGAAAAATATCCTTCATACTTAAGGATATCCTTAAAATATCCTTATCTATATATGGAACTGGGAAGTTTTGCTACTTTTTAAATCTGGATTTTTATTTTTATTTTTTGTGTTTTGTTTGTTTGTTTGTTTGTTTGTTTTTGAGAAATGAGAGTGATAGCACTCTTTCTCATCCACACAGAATCAGAGTAGGATTTATCATAGAACATGTGAATATGAACTAAAATGAGCCCAGAAATTACGCTGAAAAACATTTTTTAAAATAATTCAGACTTTTAAATAATTTAAATAAATTAAATTATTGCAGAGAAAAGCTACCAAGAAATAAGATTTCGGGCTTGCAGCAAGCGTTTTCAGTTCCCACTCACTGTTAGAAGATTATATTAAAAAAAAAAAAAAAAAAGTAATTCCAGAAAGAACAAATGAATGGAAGTCAGTAATTTTGGAAAAGTAACATGCCATTTTCATTCTGGTGCCCTCATAAGGATTTATCTTCATGCAGTTGGTTTGAAAATTTGGACATTAGCTGAGCAAAGAATGAATAAAATAATTGAATAATTTATGTGTGAATATACCAAAAATTAATCAAAGTAATTTTAACAGATATTAATAGAGAAGCTTTCACTTAGAAAAAAAGTTAATGTCATGAATGAGAAATGTTGTAATGAGACATCAGGAAGAGTTGCCTGTGCTTCCTTTCTCATTTTATACTCATCCAAACCTTACTACATTGAAACATTAACTGGAATAATATTTCATTTAAAAAATAAATCACAAAACCCAAATTAAACAGTTCCTTCACCTGCAATCTTGACTGCCAACTGGCTTCAGTTAGACTCATAATTATATTTCTAGAACAAAACTAAGTCCATGGCATTTTCCTGTCATTTGAGAAGGGGTCACTTGTCTGCTACTATAGAAAAGGAACAAATGCTACTCTGTGTGTTGACACCAATTAAACTGACACCAAAATGAGAAAAATCACTGTGACCCCATTGGCCTTAAAGCCCAAATACATCACCTCTCATTAAAAAGGTTTCCCAATCTAGGGAGCAAAGATCCATACCCTTGATCTCCCACATTGCAATTGAAATGGCTAATAGCTACTTTTTAATGCAAATTCATTTTCTTACAAACCCAATTTAAGTGTCATCCCATTTTCTTATCTGTGGCCATATGCTTAAAAAGTAATTACTCAGCTAGCATTTTTAATTAAAATGATGTTATCTATGGTTCTAGATGCATTAAGCGCACCATTGATCTGAGATACCAAATGAAATTTTGATAGATGAGTCATCTCATGCATTTTTCTGTTTTACAAGTTGCTTTGAAAGTGGTACTGTGGAAGGCAGGTAGAAAAGGTATCCACCACATTCTGTCTTACCTGTCAGATAAGGAAATGCATGTTTTTATTATTATTTTTTTCTAGTAAATATTATCTGTATTACTCATTTAACAAGAGCAGCACTTTTTAAGCTGATATCTAAGTCTAAATTCTTCCCTGCCTCTACATTTCAGACTTCTTGTCAGCTGTATGTTCCCACAGGCTGTGTGTGTCCAGTACAGGTAGCTGGTGATAAGCAAACAAGATTCTAAGAAGACTTGAATGTTCACATCCTTCAATCAACATTTTAACCTCAGTTCATATGATCTGTCCCCTAATTATACCATATGCGAAGCTGTGTTGGCATCTTGAAAAAAAAAAAAAAAATACAAGCAATAAAAACAAATTTCTAGTGCAAGGTAATGATCATCATCACTCTCTCCTAGCAAGACTACGGCTGTTAAAATTAGCACATATACATTTTCGATTAATTTGACATTCTTAATTCCCTATTTGCCACAGGCTGCTTCTATCTTGTACTCATGCCTATATCTATAAAAAGATCAATACTCAGTATTGCATTTTGCAAGTAACTGGTGTAGAACATGATTGACTCAGGATTGGGTATGGCAAGCATCACTGTGCAACTGGTAAATCACCCTCTGCAGAGACCTTTCTCTGCAGAGACCTTTCTCTGCAGAGACCTATCTACATATTTAACTCTTTTGGCTTTTTTCTCCTTAGGCATTCACTGTCTTAAGAATTAGTAAATAATGCCATTATATCCATTTATGGATTTCTTCCTAGATATGATGAGTGGTCAGTGTTCTCACACTGATTGTAAGTACTAGTGATGTAAATCGTGTTAAAAACCCAAACACCATCTAATGCTGTCTAACAGCTATAACAAAATATTCACATGTATAGTAGTATATGTACAGTAGTGTATGCATGTTGAAAGACAAGATGTTATTTAAACCTCGAAAGGTCCTTTAAACTAACAGTGTGAAAGGAATTTCTGAAGTTTTCAGCACAGTTATAAATTAGAAATTAGTTAACTGTACATAATATTTATATTTACATAGAAGAATGGCTTGTACTTTGTTGTTTTTTTTTGTTTGTTTGTTTGTTAAATCACATTTTATGATAATCACATTGTCTCTGCTGTATTTTAAAAGCTTCAAAAAATCAATAAAAAGTTTGTGTAGGACAGTAATTTTGAATTATGCCTTTAGTGATTTTCTAACAGGCACTGTTGTTAAAATTGAAACTTAACTCAGTTAAAACAGCTGCCAGTAAACACATAAGCGGACAGCACAGTCTTTTTTTCTAATCTTTATATTGTCATATATTTATGTGTCTTTTTTTTTTTATATATACTAATAATGTGTATTCCAGCAAATTTTATGTTTAATGATAATTTCATCAAGTATTCTCCAAATGTGGTAGTATCTATTTACTAGACTCTAGTGAATGAAGTGAATGCGTTTGGGCTCTGTGAACATAAACTGTGGCAGTCTGTTGTGACAAGAGCTTTCTTCCCTTCAAGTCATCCAAGATAATATCTTTACAGTAGAAGCCTACTCCTAAACTCCACTGAAATCGATATTCTTCTGACTTGATCTTTTATGTTTTGAATGAACTCAGCAACTATATTATGAATCTGGATGGACAGTCACAAGTTCATTTGTCATTAGGTTACTTTGTGTTTTGTCACTGTTTCAGTGTATTACTTCAGTCCAAGGAGAGAATTAGACTTCTGCGTGTGAAGAGTGATCCTATGCAGAACTATCTGCAGAACTATCACAGTGCTCACCCCTGCCTCCCCAGCATCTGTGAATGTAGAGTAAATGTAATGGCAATTAAAAAAAAACAAACTGTCACATATTATTAGTACAGGCTAAAGCTTGGATTTTTGTGTGCTCATTTGTTTGTTTTTTTGTTTTGTTTTCACGTAGCCATAACATGTGAGCAAATCTTATATTGCTACAAAGTCCAATGAAAATTTATAGGTAATATCTATTTAATTTAAAGCAGGTAAATGTCTTTGAAGAAACCCCTAAACCAGAACCAGCTCTTTCTTCTGGAAAACTTCGGGAAAACTTCATTCCAGAAGTTTTCCATCTATTTGTTGTCCTTGAATTAATTGCATTTCCAAATCCCCATAGCAGCATTTAAAAATTATCTTTATTAAAGTATCTCCAATTATATAGATTCCTATATTTAGCTGGTGGTTTCACTCAGCTGCATTTTATTAATTTGGATTAACTCCATCTGCAGAATTGGAATTCTGTATCTCACTGTAACATCTCATAATTGGAATTCTTGAGTCCTTACCAGGAAAAAAAAAAAAAAAAAAAAAAAAAAAACTTTATCAAAATGAACATTTTTATAATAGCAGCAGCACAGATATGTTGAAAGACAAGATGCTGTTTAGCATTTAGCTACCAGGAAGGTGATTTAAACTAGCAGTCTGAAAGGAAATTCTGAGATTGTCAGCATAGTTACTGCCAATTTCAGCACAGAGTTGGCAACTAGTTAATTGTACGTAATACTAATATTTGAGCAGAAGAATGTCTTGTATGGTTTATATTGTTTTTGTTAAATCACATTTTGTGATAATTTTAAAAATGAAAGAAAGAATCTTGAACCGTTAATCGTGACATAATAGCATTGATATTTGTGGACTGGCATATTTTCTCTTACATAAAAGGGCTGAAATCTTTAGATTGAGACAGTAAAAGGCCATATTATGTTCTGGGAAATAAAATGACATTTTTTTTCAAGTTCATAAGTTAACAAAGATCCAATATAAAGATGTACCACTGCCACAAGTGCCACTAACACAATGCATTTAGAACTTCTTTGTTGAATGGTAAGTACTTGCCTTACTAAGTTTTTTTGGAGCTCAGCTTTAAAGTCTTAGGAGAAGAGAGAGGCATTTACTACAGAGAATATATTTCCCTTTAAAACTCCCAGTAAGGTTTTCTTATTTCCTACTCCCCAGCAAATAATGTCAAAGAAGTAAAAGTAATTAATACTGCTCTCATCAACTATCCATTTTTAAAGTAGCTGTGGAGAATGTAAATAATAGCACAAGAAAATAACCATATCTGAAATGGGAATATGGATGTTACTGGTGAGCTGTTAGTTTAGATTTTACTAGGACTATAACTCTCTCTGGTTCCTAAACCTGAAATGGCTATGAAAAATTCATTTATTTGTTTCAAAACAAGATGTGCTGTAAAAACAAAAATAGATATTACTCTTTTTCATCCTACCTGCCCTTGAGGGAACTGGATTTTAACTATATCTAGATAACGTCAACTCCTTTTTTAATGGAATTTTGAGGTACCTACATTGTTTTTATTCCATATTGGAATACAAACATTTCTCAGTAGTTGCATTATACTAGATTACTGTCAAAACAGGCTAAAAGCTGTCCTTCCTATACATTTTTTCCCAGTATTACATAGATGTGGGAATGTGAAAACTAAGAAATCCCTGGAAAATGGTTATTTCAAAACAGTTCTGATCACTGATTTATCTTTTGAATCTGTCCCTATGGCTTACCTCCAAAGTTAAATGTTGTGGGGCATTTGGTAGATATTTATATTCTGTAAATATGTACTGCTACAGCCTTGGAATCATACAATCATACATACCTCATTGTGTGGTTGTATGTGGTATGGAGAACAGAACAGAAAGAACAGCATTCTGTTTAAAGGTTGTCCTTCTTTTTTTTCCATGGCACTGAAAGAAAATTGTTTGTTCATATGTGAATGCCATTAAAAAAGAAAGGGAACACAAGATGGCACAGAAGAGTAATGACAGTTGTTACAACTCTTGCCTTCCTTCTTGATTCAGATAGAGAGAAAGCAGTTAGACCTGGGTACTTGGCTTAAATCAAAAAAGGCTGCTTGTTCTAGCCTACAGAGTAGGGCTTTGTACCTCATATGCTGTTGAGAAAGTGTCAGCATTTACTGACATACATTGCACTTAAACTTAGTGAACAAAAGAAGTGTAATGGCCCTCTTCTCTCCTGGATGGAGAGATGAAAGCAGGACATTCCATCCTTTGAAGTGCACAACATCTAGCAATGCAACAGATTTTGTTTTAAAAGGGGACAACGAAATAGGAAATTCCTTCCTTGGACAGCAGAAGGAAGAATGAGCATTTTTTCCATCGTATTTCAATAGAATTTTAAGTAAGTTTTGCTGTTATGTTGCTAAACTCAAACATCTAAGTAAAATTTTATTTTGCCTTACTCATACTTTTATTTTAGAATTAGATTAAATCAAGTTTAAAATGTTTAGAATTATTTTGTTTAAGCATAGTATTACTTCTGGTATAACACTTTTTAAAGCAGACCTCAAGGGGAACAGACAGGGTAAAGAGAGGGAGGTTTTTTTGCCTGCCAGTTTTATACTTCTCATTCTGTTTAATATTTTAGCAGCCTACTTTTTCCTCTGAGAAATTTTTATTCTCTCTGTTCTCTAATGTACCAAATACGTTCCAAAATATGCTTTTGATTTCCTATGGTTTTACACATTTGAAATTCAAACTGAATGTATGTAATTAGGACCAGTTCACTTGAGTTCACTGAAATCACTTGAATTCTTTATTTTTTGTAGCAGTTTTAGCAAGATACTATTCGTTTTTCATGACACTCATTTCCTTACAATAATATTAGGTCATTTAAAGAGTTTCTTCTTGAGAATAGAGGGCAATCGGTACATTGTCAATAGTAACAAACATGATGTTTTGGAGAACTATAACTGATTTTTTTTTAGTTTAATCAGTCTTTCTTAAAATTTTTGAAGGCATACATGTGAAAATTGACATAATGGCAATGCTATATGATAAACCTCAGACTTTTAGACATATACAGGATTGTTCTAGACACAGCACTCATAAAATAAGTGTCAAGATTTTTTATTCTCCTTACCTCTTGGTCCAAGACCTCATCCACTGCAATAGCTATGACCATCAGATGTTCCAGTTTATGACAACCATGTGACAACTTTTAGGCTTCAGGGAAGACAGTCAGCCAAACTGTTGAAATTTATAATGGAGGTTAAGCAGGGATGACAGGATTTTTTTTTTTTTTTTTTTTTTTTTTTTTTGAGAACATGGGATTGAGATTTCTTGTTTGGATAAAGAGTAACATGCAATGAAGACTGCCATTATTTGTAACATTTAGGCTGCCTCTATAGAGATAGAAATATCTGTAAGAGCTCCAGATGTGGTTTCTAGATTCCACTATTATAAAAGATACTTTAGAATTAGGCCTAGATGCTCACATGTTTATCACTGAGCCCCCCATTTTTATATCTAATAGTTCATGTACTAAGTGATAGCACAAAACACAATATTCTAATTTTTCCAGCTACAATTCTTTTTCAAATACTGAGACTAGATCATTAAATTGTACAATACTAGACTGTATAAAATAATACCATTGTGCATAAACATAATGGATCATATTTACCCCCTTTTCATACATATTGGGCTGTACAGTACCAAGCAGTTAAAATGGTTCTTCACAGACTCACATACAGAAGTTCTGATTGTTTCCTCAGATGTAAAACCAGAACAAGTAATCTAGATAATCATTTTTCCTGTGCTTTCCCAATATTTATGCATCAGTCTGATGATATAAGATATCAAATGGAGGAATGCACTGTTCATTTCCTATTGTTTTTTACTCATTTCTGGCATGTCCTTTTCTGTGATTTGGCATTATTGGTGACAATGAATACAATGACTGGCATTTGTTGAAAACTGCTTGTCTGTTCTTAAGACAGACAGATGTCTCATTATTTGTACATTTAAGATCACTTAAACTGCTCATGATTTAATACAAATATTAG
Source organism: Anas acuta (assembly GCF_963932015.1). Classification (NCBI taxonomy): domain Eukaryota; kingdom Metazoa; phylum Chordata; class Aves; order Anseriformes; family Anatidae; genus Anas; species Anas acuta. Next base: position 100,880,761 of record NC_088979.1, read on the forward strand.
AAGTATTTTACATAGGGAGAAAAAGGCAAGTCAGGCAATACAGAACTACGTCTTCATTTAAGGTTTCATCTAAATGCATTCTTAATAAAAAAGGAACACAACTTCCATCTCTGAATCATAAGAGAAGCTAACATCATACTGCACTTCCAATATTTAACACTATTACCAGGGAAGAATAGTTTGGAGTTTTGGAGAGGTTCAACCTAAATATTACTTTGTCTCTTTAAAAGACCTGACCTTTTAATTATCTTAGGTTAGTATTTGTTCTTGCCTTAGCAATGAAAGAGAAAGAATCTGTCCATTGTGAGTGTAGTGCAAGAAGAAAAAAAGATATATTTTTTTTCTCAATCCCATTAAATATGAGTTGGTGGAGCAGAAAAGAAATTCAAAAGATAAAGCTATACCAAGTTGCAAAGATTTAAATACTTTAACCTTTCCCCTTTGAAAATAGTATATATTACCTGTTTTGGAATTCTTTGTTTTGAACAAGTACAAAGAATAATTTTTTGTCCTTAAAACCCTAACAGTGATGTTGACCAGCTATACAGTTCATTTTGCAATTCAGATATTTACTTATCTATTCTCAGACCTTTAGACTTAAAACTCTCTCTCAGTTGAGGATAAAACCATCAGACCAGACCCTTGGAATTATCAAGAGAAGATTTTCCATAAGGAGACCTCCCTTTCAAGGACAGAACATAGGATGCTACATGTGAAGTTATGTGTGCTCTTTTAAAAGAATAAAGAACACTATAACTCTTATAAGAAAAAAAAATATATACCACACAATCTGAGTCTGAGACTGGAAACTTACTCACTCCCTAATCAGCAAAAATGTCTTCACTGAAAAATCTCGACCCACTGTTTGTACTAATTTATACAGTCTGAGATAGCCAAATCATGAAACAGAGGGGGAGGAACTGTACATTGAGATCCATAGTAATGGAAAATAAAACAAAACCATGACTGTAAACAAACAAACAAACAAACAAACAAACAAACAGAAACACCTGAAACCCTTCAACTTGAACAGAACTAAGCCTCTTCAGACCAAATTTTAGGAAAGGGAGGAGGGAAAGTTGAGAAAAAATAAGCCCTTTTATATTTCAAAATTATTTCTCTTATATGAGAACTTAATAGTTGGTTCTGGAAAGTGAAATCCAGATGTGGTCCTTCTATGTCCACATCCAATCTAATCAGAGTGACACACATGTTCCAGGATTCATGATTTAATTTTTCTTCTCACATTCAATATAGTCGCTATATTCAGATCTAAAGTAAATTGCTTGACTGCTTCCAATTTTATCCTAGAAATACATTCCTGCATATAGAGGATATAAACTGCAAAAGAATAAATGTATCTTTATGAATTTGGAGCATTTTTAAATTGTCAGTGCTTCTGTTCCTCTTATAACTAAATGCAGCATGGAATAGTGAAATGCTCAGCTTCATAGAGTAACTAATATTTCTAGATTTATTAAAAGGTTCCATTTTATAAACCTGCCAAACTTGCAAATTCCATTCTCAGAGCTACAGCTTAAATCAATATAATTTTAACTATTTTCAATCACACATTAGTTTAATGCAATAATTTCATTCTGAAATTTGGGAGCACTTAGTATTAATTCAACTAATGAGAAGTGGCAGTCTCCCTCTTATATGGAAAATGTAATTTAAAAAAGAAGTATTGATCCAGTTAAGTCTGAATGGTGAAAAATAATGCCTGCCTATAATCTTAGAAATTCTTTCATCTCACATTATTAGAGCTTCAAGCTAAAACTACTGTTACTTTGCTTTGTTCAGAGATGGTTCAAAATGAAAAGCTTGGATCTGGATTTCAAGAAGCTCAGATTCCACATCCAGATCTCCACATCTGCACAACTTTCTAGAATTCTTAGTTCTCTCCATGTTTCAGACTCAGCAGTAGTTCAGTTTTATTTCAGAAACATCTTGAAATTTAGTTTACCATTTAATATACCATTACCATTTACCACATGGACACACATGATGGTAATGCAAGAGAATCTGACAGCAGGATTTGCCCTGATTAAGAAATAAGCTCTCACCAACACAGCTGAAATAGTATAATCCTCAAATGCAAATTCTTCTTTAGATTCTCTGTCAATGGAGACCCTAGATTTGATAATATTTATCATTCTAATATTCATCATTCATTTCTAATAAGACTAAAATTAATCTAAACTGGAATTTTCATAATTCACATGTAATTGAATCAGGTCATGCAAGCGCATAGTTCAAACAAAGTTCTAGTGAAAACACTCAGGATTCCTAATTAAAATTCAGCCATCAAACTGATCTGATCTTTGAGCTGATTTTCCAAGAGCTAGTCTTATTCAGCCATCCTCTGGCTATTGCTCAATCATCCTGTCACAGATAATCCATCCTTGAGATTCATAACAGGTTTTTATTGGCATTCATTTGGGAGAACCTGGCACATCTGATTTGTAGCCTTGTCATAAGAGTAATGAAGGAATTCTAAACTCATGCCAGCAAAGTAATTAGACCACAGTATCATATGTTACACTTACATGCACACTGAGTGGCTGGCTAAGCATTATCAGCATCATCAATTTATGGACAAAAAAGATGAAATACAGACAAGATCAGCTTAATTTTTTATTGTATTTACCATACTACGTGCATCCATAGAAAGCTAGATCAATAGAAGCATGAGTTAAATGATGGAAGATAAGCCTAGTCTAAAAGGCCTTCTCTATAACCAAAGATTAATTTCTATATCCATCACTCTTATGTTGTATCTCACAGTTCTGGTATTTCAACTGTAAAAAGCAAATACTGGCCACTGAAATCCAGATACTCTTTCCTTACATGGGATGTTCATTATCACAAACACTACCTAATAGCACAGCACAGACAGGATGGAGGTACAGGTATATAAAAGAGATGGACACTAAAAAAATATGTGAAAAGTTGGGTTTTGGAGTGCATTGACAACTTCCTGACACAGGTGACTGGGGAGCTGATGAGGGCACAGGCTCTGCTGGACCTGACTGTTGCCAACTAGTCAGGGGTCTGAAGACTAGGAGCAGGCTCAGCTGCAGTACAGGATCCTGAGATACGCAAATGAGCCAACCTGCAGCCCTTCAAAAGAGAAGATTTTTGGCCTGTTGAGGAACCTGCTTTTAAGAATTCCATGGGATACTGTCCTGGGAATGAGAGGAGATAAGGAGAGCTGGCTGATTCACTAACTCTGAACTCAAGAATGGTCCATTTGCATGAGAAAGAAATCAAGAAAAGCCAGAAGGAGGTCTGAACGTAGGGAGTGCTAGATAGAATGTGCTGTCCTTCAGAGGGTCATTGGCAGGCTACAGAAATAGATGGACAAGAACTTCAAGATGTTCAAAATGCAGAACTTCAAGATGTTCAAAAGTCCTGTACATGAGGAGGAATAGCTCCCTGGGTACCAGTACGGGATGAGGCCTGACTGGTTGTGTGAAATATGTTCATCTGATTCGTGTCAATATGGAACAATGCTAGAGCCTCATGATGAAATGTGACCTTCTGTCTTACATACCTTTGTATAACCACAAGTCCAAGAGAAACAGAGTGGTTAGTGTATATAGTTCTTGTATCTTGCAAAAGAATGGTCTAGCAGTCCGTGTTGATAGAGGGTTTGAAGGGTAAACCTTGAGACTTGGGTCTGGGAGATAAGAGAATAGGGGGCAGTTTTTTGAGATAACTGCAGACTATTTCATGAGACACAGCTTTCTGACATCTGGCCCAGAGACTACTAAATAAGGAGAGGGGGAAAGCTGAAGAACGACCGAAGGACAAAGCCTGAGAGGAAGACTATGAGACTGGTACGCATGCATCTATGGGATGGTTCAGGTCCCGGGAAACTAATTATAATAACCCTTCCTTTTCCAAAAGTGGTGATGAATATGTATTAGCCTAGGAAAATAAAAACCAGCCACCTGACATAACTTGTGTTCATCTATGTGGAGCGGAGACTCCCGGCGCACCCAGCACTGTTTGCTTGCCTCTATTCATTTAATAAATTGTAAACTGTAATTGCAATCCTATTTTGGACTCAGTCATTTATTACAGTTGGAAGACAGGTTTGCAGAAAAGGCCTTGGGACCTGTTCTGGTGGATAACAAAATGTCCGTGAGCCAGAAATACTCCCTTGCAGCAATAAGTCCAACAATCTCTTTAGCTGCTTTAGGCAAAGCATTGCCAACAGGTTGAGGGAGGGAGGAGATCTTTCCCTGGAGAGATGCATCTGGTGTTCCAGTTCCAATGCTACGCTCCCCAGTACAGGAAAGAACATGGACATGTACTGCAGTGAGTCCAATGAAGTCCAAGACGATTAAAGGCTTGGATCATCTGTCTGATGAGGAGAGGCTGAGACAGCTGGGGCTCTTTAGCCTGGACCATAGAAGGCTCGAGGGAATTTTACCCATGTGTATAAATACCTCATTGGGGAGTAAAGAAGAGGGAGCCATGTTCTTCTAAGTGGTCTCCCATGACAGGACAAGAGGTAATGGCCACAAACTGAAATACAGGACATACCATTTAAAAACAAGAAGGAAAGTGGTGGGTGTTTTTGTGTTTGTTTGTTTGTTTGTTTTTGTTTTGTTTTGTTTTGTTTTGAGAATGGTCAAATAAATGCTGGAACAGGTTCTGCCCAGAGTTTGTAGTCTCTATCCTTGAAGATACTCAAAAACTAACTGGACACAGCCCTAATCAACCTACTCCTGCTGACCTTGCTTTTGGGTTAGATCATCTTCAGAGGTGCCTTTGTGCCTCAGCCATTCTGTGTGATTCTATGACAACAATAAGGTCCAGGTTGTAGTATTTTTCTTTCTGTATCACAGCGATCACAGTGTAATCGCAGTAATGACATGCCTATTATTGATGCAGAGGAGTTCTAGATACATACTGAGTGTCAGCAAGACCAAGACAAAATGATGAGGTTTTTCTCTAGTTCTTGTTTGGACAAAACAGAGAAAGAAGACTATTAAGTGAAAGCAATACCACCTCAAACAGTTATTACTTAACACTGATACTACCACCTTGTGTCTGTAGGTCTAAAAGATTTTTACCATATGTTGATATCATGCATTGCTCATTTACTTTGAATATTAAGAATACTTTCATATTCTTAAGTAAACTGTAAATTTTCTGTGAAGACAATTGATATCTTGTAATATTTGTATATACACAACTTTTAAAAGGGAGAAATATATGAATGGCTAAAAGCAATAAATTTCACTTGCCTATAACATTGAGTCTGAGGATCCCTCAGATGTAACAAAACAGTGGCACTACTGCTCCAAGCCAAAAGAAAGCCAGACACTTTTTAACAAAAGAGAGAAAGAGGACAAATGTCATTTATTAAGCATCCATTGTGACTCATAAAATATGTAAATACACACCTGTCCAATAAGCAGGTTTTGCTCATGAATTACTAGTGTGTTTTTTCAGCACTCAGAGGAACATTTTGTGGTTAATTCTGCTTCCAGAGGGATGCTGAGGACAAACTTTCTTTCTCTAAAAGATCTTACTGAGTTACTCAGCTAATATTTAAAGACTACTAGTCAGAATAAAGGTCTGCTACTGTTTCAATCAGACTGTGATTTGATTTCTTTATTGGAGACAAAGCTGCTTAGTTATGTATTTCATGTATTGTACTGTTGCTCAGACTTTTGGTAGGGAATCATATATCTGATGAATGTAATGTGTTTTGTAGTATTTCTGAGTTAATTTCTCTGGAATTATTTAGAAATAGTTTAGATCGATTACTCTGTTTTTGGCTTCTCCAAAAATTTTAGTGTATCAGTTCAGGGGAAAATAAAGCAGACTTACCTTTCTGGTGTGAAAATGACAAAAGTCAGTTATCAAGAGAGAAGATAAGAAACTGGATATCTCTTCAGGAGGGAACAGTCATTAATCTTGGATTTACCTAGAATATGAACCAATCTTTGATACTACGCAGTTACATGCGTCTATAGATAATTCTTTGTCTACCATTAAATGGAAAATAATTTTAGTTGCAGGAGCAGAAAAAAAAAATGTTGCTTTTGTTCTTAATATAACCTGAAGCCTATCTAATATATTAAAAATACCAATTTCTGAACATTTACTCATATAGTGTTTTTTAATGCAAACAGCAACATCAGTTGTTGAAGTTATCTGCTCTGGCAAAAGAAACCATATTCCACATTTAAGTCTTAATTACACAGGATGAGGATGTGTTCCCTAAGAGTTTTTCCTCAATCTAAAAACAAACAAACAAACAAACAAACAAAAAAAAAACAAAAAAAAAAACAAAGAAATATTGAAGTGATTAAAAGAAATGTGGTTACCAAGTATGGCTGTATATGAATCATAAATACCGGAATAGAAACAGAAAGGATAAATCTGATTAAATAAATTATGTACACTGAAATTCAGATTTTTCAGACTCTGTTTGCATGTATTTTCCTGTTCATAGTAAGGCATACTTCATAAATACTTAATAAATGCTTCATAAAGCATTGTTCCCAAATAATAAAACATTATCTAGTAAACTACCTTAAAAACAGCTTCAATAACCCTCAGCTAATGTAAAAAACACGAGATTGGGTTATTTTACTTATTAGGCAATTTTATTTATAATATTGTAAATGACTTATATTCTGAAATAGTCCTGTACTTGGATTTCTACAGAATGAATGACTCATCTTTTTTGAAGACACAAACTAATAAATCATTTCTTCTTCTTACTATGACAACATTGAGGACTGCAACACAAACCTTGCCATTGCTCCAGCTGCACAATGGCACTTCCGTTGAAGTAACATAATACAGTGGACAACCTTGACTGGCATTAAGAAAATGCAAGGCTATTTGGAATCACAGAATCACGGAGTCACAAATGGTTTGGATCAACTAATTCCTAACCCTCTGCCATGTGCAGGTACATCCTTCCACTAAATGAAGTTGCTCAAAAAGTAGTTCTTTGGAAGGAGCTACTCTTCCTTTCATCTGTTCTGCCACAAATCTCTTCTCCTTTTTTTTTCTGACCACAAAAAAAATATCTATTTTTAGAAAGATGATACTTTAGAAAGTATCTATTTTTAGAATACATTTTATGGATGATGTCTTGCTCTGGAAGCTTAAGTGACGCTTCAGTGTTTTCCAGAGTATATCCTGATGTCAGTCTCTTCCAAAGTTCGCTGTGCAGGTCAGCTATAGGAAAGGGAGTGTAAAAATAGAGCTGGGGCTGAGTTATGGGAGACTGAAAATCTGAAAGTGTCAGACCTGCTGTTTCTCTGCTAGACTGGGTCTATAGGGAATGCAGCCAGACTGTTTTATCCCAGGGCCTGCAATGGACTTCTAACAACCAAAGAATAAGAAGGGCATAAGAAGATTTTAACTTCCTTTCGCCACATTATCCTTCACCTGGACATGCCACATATCTTCCTAATATTAAACCACCTAATAATGCAAGGATTACATTTATTTATTTATTTATTAGATACAAGAAAAGAAAAAACACTCTGAAAAATGAAACTGATCCAGAAATAACTGTTGGTTATGAATTTCTTGAAGCTACTTCTCCTCAACATCTGTAAGTTTTAAGTCAGCATTTTTGTCTCTGAGTACGGACCAAAATGCCAGAGAAACCACAATCATTCCATTGTGGTTTTAAGCCACATTTTAGTATAATAAAGAACAACAACAAAAATCCCTTTATTTTAGAAAATCTGTTCCCGGTACCATTATTATCATTTTCCGCTACTTCACCACCTCCCAAAACAGTTAATATTCAGTTTGATTAAATAAACAAAGATATTCCTAATCTGATTACAAGAGTCTGTCTCTAAAATGAGAGTTGACTAGCAAGAGATGAAGCTCAGCCATGAGTCAGTCATGTTCAGAATCAGAATAAAGGGAAAAAAAAAATTGGCATTCTGTTAAGTTTACAAAAGAATTTTAAGATTTTGAATTGCTGTTCTTGTTTTTCATTTCAAACCTTTATTAAATACTGGACACTATATAATCAACTACTTTCAATTAAATGTGTTTTTAAAATCGGTTTAATGAATTCGGAAGGCTAGTTTCCTGAGTAATTTGTAATTTTTTGAGTTCCTGTTTTCTTTTGATACTAAGGGATTTCAAAATATCCCCAGTTTATTTTGTTGCTGCTGTTGTTGTCAGTAGATTTAGTTCCAGAGTAAATTAATCTGATGGGGTGAAGTAAATGAGGCAAAATTTCAGAGAGAGTACTGAAATATCTGATTCTTCCAAGATTTTGGACATATTTTTTACCACATTTTTGATCAACTTCATTCCCAATATTAGTACTGATTCTTTTTTACAGTTTTAATGTCTCAAAGACAGTTTTTCATTTTTTTTTTCATTCACCCAGACCACAAAGACAAAAAAAAAATAATGCTTGGACAATTTTTCAATGAGACTGATAACTTTATACACTATTTCAAGGTTATCTTTATTGATAATAGTAGAACTATTAAAGGACATATTAAAATCAAATATTTCAGCTGTTAGAAGTAACTTTATCTCATGGGTTCTGGCTTCACACTGGTTGTTAAATCTACCACTGTGGCTGTCAAATGACAGACCCAATCATTACACTATGCAAATGCCTGTTGATCTTGAGAGTGTAAGAATCTATTTTAATTATCAATATCATTGCCTATGTCTGTGTCAGACCATATCGTACATTGAAAGTACATCTTCCCATGCAGGCATAAAACTAGGTTTTGAAAACATTTCATTTATTCATGTTTTACCCTACCTCAGTTTTTCATTCCAAAAATACAGATTTTATTTTTTTGCCTTTCGTTACATCTAGGACATCAGAAAAGTCACAATCTTTCATTAACAATCTCACTAGGATATAGAAGTATATCGTTAAACCAGGCAGAGTAGTTTCTCATAAACTGAGTTTCTTAATTCTTTAAAGATTATAGCAGAATAAAGAAAAAGAACAGCTATACTGTGGTTATCTTGAAAAATTACTACCTACATTTTGTTTGTGCAATTTGTTATTTCATTTCCTAACTGAGGGAGGCTGAAAACTGAGCCACTACCATAAGGGGTCCTTTAAAATTTACTTACAAGGAACTTTTCGAAAAGGCAGCTAAAAGACTGTAAAAATTTTTCCCTTGAGAAATTTTCTGCAAGAGAAGCTGCTGAGCTGGGGAAGAGAAGACTAGTCAAGCAGAAGACTTAAAAAATCAATGACAGAGGAATGAGTTTAGCAAAACACTTCTGAACAACCCCTTAGAAATATCATAAAGGTTATGCATAAAGTAAAAGTCATGCTGGCATTCACAAGAACAAGAAGACAGTATGCAGCAAAAGAGTTGAAAAACACATGTAAGTGCACCTCACCATGGCAGACAGAACTCCTTCACCAAAAAAAAAAAAAAAAAAAAAAACCACACTTGATTTCCTTGAGAGAAATACCCAGTCTCACACAAGATACCAAGAGATAGTACATATATCAGGGAAGAAAGGACAAGAAGAAGCCAAGGCCATCAGAAAATTCTGTTTTATATCCAATGGTATTAGGAATTACTAAGTAGTAGCATAAGTGGACTCTGTAATGTTTTTTAAATTGAATTGTCTTCTTGCCAAGATGTTAGTTTACATTGACAATCTAAATGCAAACTGTGGTTTAAATCTATAAGTATTGACTGACCTTGTCATTGTATCCAATGCAAAAGTCTGGGACATATAAATTATAAATGTATTAATTAGGATATAATTAATACATTCAGGTTCCAGGTAAGCTGATATAAATGTACTAAAATGGTGTAACTAACAACATTACATTGGCATATTAAAACACTGTTATGACATAGCCAGAGAAAATTTTATGTTAGTGTATGATAAATATGATCATGACAGGAGGAAGGGGGATTATACCTCCAAGAAACCTGAGTAACAAAGTTGCCAGATAGAGGAAAAGACAAGCACAAGGGGCTGAAAATATGCCAGACATCCTGCTGAAAGCACAATAAGGATTTTTGGCAAGAAGGAAACCAAGATAAGCAGTATCGGAAGCAGAGGATATCTGTGTGTGTGTGTGTGTTGGGGGGGGGGAGACAGGTAGAGGAGGAGAAGGGCAATATCACAAAAGCATCAAGCATTAATGAAGATAATTGGAAGACAAACACATTTTTCTCTCACTGAAGAGCTGTAGAGCCTGATTGTCTTGAATTTGGTGACTACAAGCCAGAAAAGACCCCAGCCATCAGTGCTGAGTGTACAGCATCATCCTCATGATAGTGGAGACTATAAGATAACTTAGAAAATATAACTGTTAAATACTAACAAATTTTTGTATAAGTAGTGATGTAAGAATTGAACACTAGCAAAAAAAATGCTCTTTTAATAAATTCATTTACTAAAGTCCTGTTTTGTCAGTATTTTAAACAGTCTCATCAAGCCAATGTCTAACAGATAGGTAGATAGATTCAGTTGCAACATCATGACTCCTTCAAAACATTTTTCTTTGTAATCTGTTAATCTCCAGGAGGAGACCCAGATAAACTGCTACAAATTGAAGAGTTGGTTACCAAGAGATGGTTCTTATTTAGAAGAGTAATTAATATTAAAAATAATATTTAACTCAAACTCTATTCTTATCTATATATAAAAAATGTTGGTTGTATATGTAAAAGCATTGGTTGTTTATGCAAAGGCATAAATCTATAATTTCAAATAAATTCTCTAGAAAAGCTAGTAATGCTATCTACAAATCATAAGCAAGAATTTCACAGAAGGCTTCTTTTGTCCTTTTAGCAATTTTGTGCTGCAAGCTTGATAAATAATTCAACCACAACAGAATTCATTCATCATACAGGAATGCCCTGTGATATTGAGTCTGAACTTTGTGATTTCTATAGGCAATGGTGAAGAAAAGACAAGACATTTCTAGAAGCTCAATTCCTACTGCCAAACCTTATTTGTGTTCTCCTAAACCTTTCATGTTAAAAACAATGACAGGGTCAGTCAAATGGCAACATTATAGATGTTACACACTGGAAGAACATCTGTGTTTAAACTAGTTTTAAAAAATTGTTATCTGGTGACTATTTACATGAGAAGTGTTGTGAGGAAAGTTCTCTTAGAACTTTCTCTTTTCCTTTAGCTACTCATGATAAACTAATCATTAAAAGTAGATTTGTACAGTAACAGTAGCTTGCTTTCATTATGGAGAAGCAAAATAACTAAAGATTTAAACATTGTGAGATTCCCAGCTTTTTGATATGAAAGTAATTTACATCATCAGGTGGAATATATCTTCAGGGACAAATCACAATGTCTCTCTAATTGCAGGTCCATCATGGATCACTTGTATCTTTACTAAATAGTACATACAAGAAATCGTGGTGTTAGTGAATCAAACACAAACAAACATGAGTACACAATTGCTACACCTTTAAATGTGAACGCTTTCTGAAAAATCTAGCACATTGCTTGTCAAACGTTGTTTGTTGTTTGCTCTTAACACTCACATCACTATTACTGACCATTCAAATATTTTTTATGACACTGAAACAAGGTCATCACAAAAAATAAAAAATAAAATGGAAGGAAGGAAGGAAGGAAGGAAGGAAGGAAGGAAGGAAGGAAGGAAGGAAGGAAGGAAGGAAGGAAGGAAGGAAGGAAGGAAGGAAGGAAGGAAGGAAGGAAGGAAGGAAGGAAGGAAGGAAGGAAGGAAGGAAGGAAAAGAAAAAGAAAGAAAGAAAGAAAGTTGTTATAAGTTGCCCCCTTAATTAATTTTTCAGAGAGCATTATATTAACCATAGAAATAAATTTATTGAGTAAGCCAACAGCAAGCACAACAGCACTGGGAGACCAGGGAGTCTTGGCTCTGCCAACGGCACGCACCTCACCCCCGCCAGGGTCCCTTTTTATATCTTGGTAATTCCGGGATTACGCAGCACATCCTGGTATATTCTGTGACTGCGCGCACTGTTGCTAGGGGGTCGTCTCTGTCCCTGTGGTGGTTGTGAAGATGAAGGCCGTAGTCTTCCTCAGTGTTGTGGTTCAACTTCTTTTTTTATTTGGTCATGTTGGCCCAGCATGAGACAGGAAGGCAGGATGTTGATACACTAGTTTAGCAACTAATGGTTACATGAGCTTTGCATCAGTGTCTTTGAACGAAAGAAGAAACTGAGATGCAGAAGGAGAGAAGGGGAGGGGGTTCTCTTTTTTGTTACATTAAGCAAAAGAATTTTCATAGTGTCTAGCCAAGCATTATACAGCTCCTTACTTCAGCAGGGAGCTTTTGCAACTCCCGCTCCTCAAACAGAACTCCTTGTTTTTTATAATACAAAAGACAATGAACAAACATTTATGGTGTATTACAAAAGGAACATCCAAATTCAATCTATGGGCTGCCCAGGGAAGTGGTTGAGTCACCATCCCTGGAGGTATTTAAAAGACATTTAGATGTAGAGCTTAGTGATATGGTCTAGTGGAGGACTTGTTAGTGTTGGGTCAGAGGTTGCACTAGGTGAATCTTGGAGGTATCTTCCAACCTAGATGATTCTGTGATTCTGTAATCTAATTTTTGTGTTAATTTATTCGCTGTCTGTACGTTGTCTAAAATGGTGCATGGAATGGTAAGCTCTGAAGAATGATGTAAAGTTTTACATTCTGCAGTATCTCACCAGTCTCTAAAGATTCTCTATAACTCAAAAACTGAATTAAAAGAAAATGTACTTTGCATAAATTTATACCGATTCTTTTTACACCTCAAAATTTCTGACTTGTTTTCCCATTTTAAAAGATTTTCACAGCTCTCTCTAACCTTATTGCACTCTTAACTGATATCAGTGTTTTGATTAACCAACCCTGTTACTGCAGTTGTGTCTTTCAGTTATAACTGTTTTGAATCAGAAGAGAATAGTTAAAAATTTTGAACTATTGTGTATGGTGAGATTTCTTCAGATTCACTAAGGCTGTACTGAACCACCTTGCATTTAGGATACATAATTATATGAATCCTAATTCTAAAGTTAGCATATTAACTTCCTGAAACAGTTTAAAAATGTAAGTTGTAGGAAATTATAAATTTCTCTTTATGAATCATACTAATCTGTACCATTGCACTGAGGTTCTCTTCTTTTACACATAGTGATACAAGAGTGTTGCAACTATTTTCATAGCAAATGTATTCATCACAAGTTTCTAAAGAATAGCCTGTCTTTTTGGCAGTTGCTTTGTCACTTTCTCTCTTTTCTACCCTGTTTTCTCCTACTAAAAATTATTTCTGTCGCAGACAGTAAGTCATGACAGTTAGAAGACACTGCTCCTCAGTATTTCAGTTCTTGCTATGTAATTCTCCTAAGATTATCTTGGAAGCAAGAGGTCTTCAGGAAAATCAAGAATAGAAGCCTGAAACACACTGTTGATCACGATCATGGATTTAAAGTTGATCATTAACCATACATACTTTAATAAGGGGTGGCTTATTACTGCATATTTTTTTTCCTAATCTAGTGCTACATTGCTATGTCAATCTAGCTGTACACTCTTTTGTTTGTGATACAATAAGCCTTCTAGAAACCATGCTATAGGTCTCTGTTATAGGTCTCTGTGCACACAACTGCAGACATTTCAGAGTTTGCTGTTCCCAGACTCACTTGGGAATTATGCAGGCACTTCAGTGCAGTACTCAGCTTGGCTGGCAAGTCCCCTTGGAGATCATCACTCCTGCTGAAAAGAACAGACAAATTTATTTGTGCTTCCCATTTGCAACACTACTGTGGTTTTACATCTCTGTATTAAAAGAAGCTTTTTAACTGGCTGTCTTCCAGGCTATGTGTACAATTTATCAGTATCTTCCTTGCCAGGAGAAGTTCCAAATACAGTAGCAAAACAGATGAAGGCTGACTTTGAGATTTAAGCATTGTCAATCAAGTGTCAAAAATGTGATACCACTGAAGAGTTCTCTGTACAACTTTTAACAGTGGTGGGTCATAGTACTGATTCTGAATACTTTATTAGAATTCCCAATGCAAGCACATTTGCTACTCCCAACTCTTCCAACAGGGTAAATTAACTCCTAGATAAACAGTCATGCTAACACCCCTCTCTGATTGCTGTCTCATTACTGAAATGTGTTTTTCATTTTTTCTCACATTAAACTTGGGCATTTCACATTTTGTTTTCTTTGAAAGGTTTTCTATGTTTTGGGTATATTATATAAAAAATTCAAAGTCTTTATCTATTCTATTCTATTCTATTCTATTCTATTCTATTCTATCTAGTCTATCTATTCTGTGCTAGAATTTTTTGAACTAAGAACCAATCTATTTCCCTTTGAGTTCTGACAGGGAAGTTTAGAAACTGATCTTTAAAATGTTCTTTACTTATTTATTCTAGGATTTTCTCCTTCTTCAAAAGCTGCACATTTAAGCCTAAGAGAGCAATCACTGGATACTTACAAGATTTTTATCTCCTCCATAAGCAGCTCAAAGTCATTCAACAGTAGCACATTTCTTCAACATGCCACATTTCTTCCTTGGAGCAATGCAAGTTACACTGAGGATCTCCAAGAGCTTTGAGAATACATTATCAAACCTATGCCTACAGTCAGAATGTAAATAACATCACAGTTTCCATTTTTGTTGACTCTGAGCTCGATGCAAGAGTTCTGGTTCCATTTATAAAGGAAATATATTATCTGAGAAGGTCTTGTTACATACAAACAAGCTCTCAGTGGGATTGGGATAGGCATAAATGTGTACCAGTGAGATACCCTGTAAATATAAATACCCTGTAGGATTATGAAATAGTTAGGGAACATAGGTTGGAAATATTACTTAAAAATATGTCATTGTTTTTAATGCTTGTGAATAGAAACATTATTTTGTCTGTTATGAGTACTTTTAAATGATTTGACAATAGTCGCCACCCTGTTACTAAAACAAAATAAGGATTTTTTATTTCTCTAAATCTTTTATATTTCTTCTTCTTCTCATAGGAAAACAAATGCGTATCACAAGTAGGATAAATACCATTCCTTTCTTTTGACATTAAATTGTTCATCAACATTTTAATAAATATCCTTATACTCTACTTGACAGGAACAAAGGCAGAAAAAAAAAAAGCATTTCTAAAAAGACCTCCAAATTATGAAAATAACAGTTGTTAAAATAATTAATTTATGGCAGTCTGAGTTTTTCCCATTTATTTCTAGTAATAATCTGAATCCTTGTTATATGAGGCATTTCTCTTTTCAACAATTTCCTTTCTTACTGTGCCTCATAGTTATTTCACTGAATATTCTTCCTACTTCTTTAAGAAAGAACAGTACTTTTATTTTCACCTGACATACTGTAATATTGGCATACTTTGTAATAGTGTATATTTTTTATATGTCAGCTCTTCTTTTCAGTATTAGTTGTTATTTCTGGCTTTCCAACCTATCTAACCCTTATGTAAATTAGTCCTACTAGCAAAAGTCTTTTTTAATTAAGTCATTCAAACTACTGCTATAGCTTAACTCAAGGGCAACAGACAAATAATATTCTCTTCTCAATCACTTACTCACTGAGGAAGAAAAGAATGAAGAAACTTCCTATAAATATTTATTAGATACAAGCTTTTTTGAACAGCTCTTCTTTGTGCCAATCATTCAGAATACCACAGATCTGACACTAATCTAACATCAATTTTATTTTTTATTTTTTTTTATTTTTCAAAAGCTCCTACTGCAGTAGGTTTTGCTAAGCAGTAGTGTGAGTGAAACTGAGTTATAAATAGTAAAACACTGGAAAAATATTTTGCTTTCATTTTACACAGAATATCTCTTCCTTCTGGTTACCTCAAGTTCAGGGAAACAAGAATGTGCTTCCAGCACTGCTTTCCAGGCACTGCCCTACTCCAACCTACAGGTAGCAATTGAAGGTCAGAGTGGATTAAAAATAAAAATATAAAGTTCTATGAGCAGTCTAAGAGTTACATCATAAATGCAGAGAGAGGTGTATATTGTCAGGCTTTAGAGCACTGATAGCTCCTGCCATCCTTGCCTGATCCTGCTGCTTGCACCTGCCCATGCCAGCTCCCAGGGCCATCAGCCCCAGCCCCAGCCCCAGTGAGGCCACAACAGGTCTGGGCTCCAGGCCCCCATAGCCCCGCCCTGACTGGCCATGGACTCAGCCAGCTGGCCTGGGCCCAGCCATGGTTCCTGGGAAGAGCCCCGTGTCCCAGGCTGGGGCGGCCCCAGCTGCCCTGCTCCTGGTGGGGTGGTGGGATGGGACCTGCCTGAACGCCCTTCTGGAACCCTCATGGGGATCCTCTGCAGGCTCCTGGCATCCCATCCCCAGGAGCCCTCACTGCGCCCTGATGTGAATGGTGTGTGGGCTTCAGTTTTCCTTTCCACCACTGGCATTATTTAAATCATTCAGTGTACAGAGTCATGACTGCAGGCCCTGGCCAGCTGCCCAGGGAGCCCCCAGTACCCCGATGGGGACTATCTAGCCTTCACAGCAACCTAGCATATGTTTACATGATTTTATCAATTGGAACAGTCTTGCCATATGTGGCTAATCTTGCTCCTGAAATCTCTTACCCTGGCTCACAGTTTTTGTATGAATTTGCAAAAATGAATCAGTAAATTTTGGCAGGATGACCTATTGGGATATCACAGTCCTATAAATTGCAACCTTTTTAGAATATGGCACAGGATAACACTGCTTCCTAGAATTCCCTCCACATTTCCAGTGGATGCAATTTTCCTTCTTAACAGAAAGAGAGAAAGAGAGAAAGAGAGAAAGAGAGAAAGAGAGAGAGAGAGAGAGAGAGAGAGAGAGAGAGAGAGAGAGAGAGAGAGAAAGAAAGAAAGAAAGAAAGAAAGAAAGAAAGAAAGAAAGACAGACAGAAAGAAAGAAAGAAAGAAAGAGAAAGAAAGAGAGAAAGAGAGAAAGAGAGAAAGAGAGAGAGAGAGAGAGAGAGAGAGAAAGAAAGAAGAGAGAGAGAGAGAGAGAGAGAGAGAGAAAGAAAGAAAGAAAGAAAGAAAGAAAGAAAGAAAGAAAGAAAGAAAGAAAGAAAGAAAGAAAGAAAGAAAGAAAGAAAGAAAGAAAGAAAGAAAGAAAGAAAGAAAAAGAAAGAAAAAGAAAATGTGTATTAGGAAAGGCTATAATGCTTATCCCTAATACTTACAGGACAGAAAAAATAAATAATTAAATAAATAAATAAAAGCAAGGCAAGTAACATTAGATAAATTCATCTATTCAAAATTACTGGAATTAAAAAATGCTTAAAATTGCATTTTTATTAAGAACATATAGCTCCTTAGTTACAAATACATTTTTTTCCATCATCACTGGTAATGTCCATGAAATAATGACTGACATATGAAGTAACATGATTATATGTAGAATCTTATTCTCCAAGTTAAACTCATGAAAGTACTTTCCTGTATAGAAGATAGAAAATATATACATATATTTATGTATATATTATATATATTTACATATATGTAAAACTATTTATGTACAAACCTATCTAACGTATCTTTAAATATTTACATGTATGTACCTTAGCATATATTTCTGTAGACATTAGAATCAATTATAAATACGCTTTTTCTCCACTGCTCCTTCACGGTCATTCCCTGCCCCTGCTCCCCGTGGGGTCCCTCCCACAGGATGTCTTCCTGCCCAAACTGATCCTGTAGGGGCTTCCCTCAGGCAGCAGCAAGGTCACTGCTGGGACTGAGCCCAAAGGCTGTTCCCCAAGCACCCTAGCTGATGGGTGTGCAGGCAGGCACCCAGATGAGGTCTTGCACAGCTTGCATCTACAGTCTAGATGCTTCCACAGAAATATGATCTGAGGTTTTACAGCTGCTGACCTGAGGTCAACTGAGGTCAGAGCTGACCTCAAACACAGGTAGATAAATTCCTGACAGGGGTGGAAGAGTCTGCAGAGAAGAATTGCACAGAAAGATAACTGTAATCTGGTCAGCGCAAGTAGAACCTGCTGGTGCAGTCAGGATATGAACTTTAAATGATTTTAATTATTTTTGTTACATTTTTATGTAAGCTTAAGGAAGTTTTTTGTTTTGGTTTGGTTTGGTTTGTTTTTTGTTTTGTTTTGTTTTTTGTTTGTTTGTTTGTTTGTTTTTAATATAGTAGATTTAGCTTTTATACCATTAGAAGATTTCTTCAGATTAACTAAAACCTGCAAGAAATTTCTGCTTTGTTTTATCCACATTCATGACTCAAGTGTCCAAGGAGATAATAAGTGATATGACAAATGTACCTAAAATATTTAAAGAATTTAGAATGTAGTCTCTATTTGTTTTTATTTCTCTTATGTTTTGGAACAAAGGGATAACAACTTGGAACATATAGGGATTATTACATTGCAAGCTGTATACAAAATGTGAAAAATCTTTAACTGTTAACAGCAAACAGTGGGTGGGAATTTGACAAAATGTAGATGTTGACTGTTGTTTCCGTGTACAAACATAAAGTTGGAAGCACAACACATTCCAGAGAAAGAAGTCTAGGAGGTTTCTGGAGAGCGTGGAAGATAGCTTCCTGATGCAGCTGGTTAGTGAGCCTACGAGGGGTGGTGCCCCGCTAGACCTTCTCTTCACAAACAGAGAAGGACTGGTGGAGGATGTGATTGTCGGGAGCTGTCTTGGGCAGAGTGACCACGAAATGGTGGAGTTCACTATTCTTGGCGAGGCCAGGAAGGGAACCAGTAAAACCACTGTATTGGACTTTCGGAGGGCTGACTTTAGGCTGCTCAGGACACTAGTTGGTGGAATCCCTTGGGAGGCGGTTCTGAAGGGCAGAGGGGTCCAGGAAGGCTGGGCGCTCTTCAAGAGGGAAATCTTAATGGCGCAGGAGCGGTCTGTTCCCATGTGCCCAAAGATGAGCCGGCGGGGAAGAAGACCAGCCTGGCTCAACAGAGAACTGTGGCTTGAGCTTAGGAGAAAAAAGAAGGTTTATAATCTTTGGAAAAGTGGGCAGGCCACTGAGGAGGACTATAAGGATGTAACGAGGCTGTGCAGGGACAAAATTAGGAAGGCCAAAGCTCATCTGGAGCTCAATCTGGCTACTGCCGTTAAAGATAACAAAAAACGCTTTTATAAATACATCAACACAAAAAGGAGGACTAAGGAGAATCTCCATCCTTTACTGGATGCGGGGGGAAACTTAGTTACAAGAGATGAGGAATAGGCGGAGGTGCTCAATGCCTTCTTTGCCTCAGTCTTTAGCGGCAATACCGGTTGTTCTCTGGATACCCAGTACCCTGAGCTGGTGGAAGGGGATGGGGAGCAGGATGTGGCCCTCACCATCCACGAAGAACTGGTTGGTGACCTGCTACAGCACTTGGATGTGCACAAGTCGATGGGGCCGGATGGGATCCACCCAAGGGTACTGAGAGAACTGGCAGATGAGCTGGCCAAGCCCCTATCCATCATTTATCAGCAGTCCTGGCTATCGGGGGAGGTCCCAGCTGACTGGCGGCTAGCGAACGTGACGCCCATCTACAAGAAGGGCCGGAGGGCTGACCCGGGGAACTACAGGCCTGTCAGTTTGACCTCAGTACCAGGGAAGCTCATGGAGCAGATCCTCTTGGGAGTCATCATGCGGCAATTGAAGGGCAAGCAGGCGATCAGGCCCAGTCAGCATGGGTTTATGGAAGGCTGGGTTTATTATGGGTTTATTCTCTTCCAACCTAGAAATTCTGTGATTCTGTGATTTTTTAGTACTACAGAAAGTACAAATGAGAATTTTGAGTACAATGAGACCTGGACAGGCTGGAGAGCTGGGCAGGAAGAAACCAAATGAGGTTGTTAGAAATGGCTCAGTCTTCAAAATAGGATTAAATAAAAAAATAGGATTTATTAAAAGAATAGAGGTAAGCAAACAGCGCTGGGTGCACCAGGAGTCTCCGCTCCACCAGGACGCACACCAGTTACATCAAGTAGCTGATTTTTATGCTCCTAGACTAATACATATTCATTACTACTTCTAAAAAAATAGGTTATTATAATTAGTATTAATTATATTATATTATATTATATTATATTATATTATATTATATTATATTATATTATATTATATTATATTATATTATATTATAAATTATAATAACCTGTTAAAAATAGGTTATTAATAATTATAATTGGGTCCTGTGGGTCCTGAGCGAGTGGGCAGACATTGCCCATCACCAGGTTGGGTGAGGCCAGTGAGTTGCATCCCTGGCCATGGCAGGGGGAGTGGAACTAGGTGGTCTTTAAGGCCCCTTCCAACCTGAGCCACTCGACATTTCTATGACTGTAGGATTCTGTGATTCGACGAAGAAGACCAAGACACTGTCTGTGGCAGGGTCACAACTCTTTATTTTGATGACAACCACATTTGCCCTGCTAAAGGCGCGGGGGCCTCTTGCAGGGCTGGGGAGAGTCCGGGTTGCTGTCGGCCCTCCTCTTTGGGGGGCGCCGGGGCCCCCCAGGTGAGCTGTCCCTGCCCTGGCCAGGAGGAGAGGGCCCGTGGCTGCAGCCCGGCACTGCAGCGTGTTCTGCTTCCTCCTCTTCAGGCTCTGAGAAGAGCTCCTCCTGCTCCTCAGGGATGGGTGCAGCGGGCGGCTGGCCAGGACCCGCAGGCACGGCGGCACTGGAGGTGCTGGGCAGCTCCTCGATGTCAGAATCCTCCGCACTGCTGGAGGAGAGCAGGCTGGTGACAGGAGTGTCCTGGGGGGAGGCAGCAGGGCTGGGGGTGGCCTCCAGGCTGTCTTCTGGCTCCCAGGTGTCTTGGGAGCCCTCGAGCTCTGGCTCCCCGGTGTCTTGGGAGCCCTCGAGCTCTGGCTCCCAGGTGTCTTCGGAGCCCTCGAGGTCCACCTCAGGGCCGTTGTACATGTAGAGCTGGCTGGCAGGACGCGGTTCCAGGAAGCCCAGCTCCTCGAGGTACTCCTCGCTGCATATCTCCCCCATGATGGAGATGAGCCGCTGCACAATGCTCACCGTGTGGCCCTGCAGCAACGGCCGCAGCTCCCGCACCAAGGCATGCTCATCCAGCCCACAGCGGCACAGCCAAGCGACGACGGTGGCCTCCAGCATGTCCTGGTCCCACCAGGCAGCATCGAACAGCTCCCTGGCTTGCTGGCGCACCCAGGAGCGCAGCGGACCGAGGACTTCCAGGTGTTCCCTGAAGAGGGCTGCCCATTCCTCGGGCGGGAGGCCTCTCACAGCAGGCTGGGGCATGGGCTCTGCAGCCCCCTGCTCGTCCTGGGGGCTGTCGTCTTGCGCCTCTGCATCGGGGGCCACCTGCACCTCCAGGAAGTCGTCTTCCGCCCAGATGGAGTAGCGGATGGAGGTGATGCGCTGCCTGCAGAGGGGGCAGGTGCTGCTTCTCTCGGCCCAGCGCATGACACACCCGAAGCAGAACTGGTGCAGGCAGGGGAGGATGTAGCTGGGCTCCTTGCAGACCCCCTGGCACACAGAGCAGGTGATGTCCTGGGCCTCACTGCCCATGGTGTCGGCTCGCTGAAGCGGGCTGGGGAGAGCTGCAGATGGGGAGCTGCTTCCCCTCGCTGGCACAGCTGCGACAGCTGCTGTGCGCTGCAAGGAGAGAGGCCAGGGTCAGTGGCTGAGCCAGGGCAGGCAGCGGCAGTGCCCCGGCCCCTCAGCAGGACAAAACCCCAAGCCCAGCCCCGGGGCACGTGTCCCCGCACAGCTCACCTGCACTGCTGCGAGCACTCCTTCCACAGCCCCGGCTGCCTGAGCCAGGCAGGGCCGGGGAAACGCAGGCACTGGCTGCGGGGACGGGCACCAAGAGCAGCTGCCAACGGCCCCACAGCACAGCTCCAACAAATCTCCCAAGAGATCCTTGCTCGGCACTCCAAGCCTCGCACAAACGCTCAGCGGGAGTCCAGGCACGAGCCAGGCTGGGCCAGGCTCTGACGGCGCCCCAATATAAGCAGCGAGGGCCATGAGGTCACAGCCCATTGCTGTGTGACCTCACAGCCCACCGCTGGGTGACCTCAGAGCCCAGTGCTCTGGATGACCCCCAAAAACCAAAGCATGTGTCTGAAAGCACTTGCCAGACATTTGGTGAACCCCAGCAGCTTGGCTGCCATGACCACTTCAATGGGAGGCCTGTTTCAGTGGCCAAGCCCCGTGTTGGTGTACAATCTTTTCCTCACCTGCAGCCGGACCCTCCACTGTCCCATCTCCTTGCCATTCCCTCGAGTTTTGTCAGTGGCCCCAGAGAGCAGAGCTCAGCGCCGGCCCCTCTGCTGCCCTCGTGAGGAAGCTGCCGGCCGCCATGAGGCCTCCCCTCAGTCTCATGCAGGCTGAACAAACACGCGGACCTCATGTACTCCTCATCCGTCTTACTCTCCAGATCCTCCACCACTTCGAAGCCCTCCTTTGGACACTCTCCCATAACCTGATGTCCTTCTGTTAGTGTGCTGCCCAAAAGTGCACCCAGGAGGTGATGCTGCAAGAGCGCGGAGCAGAGCACAGCAATCCCTGCCCCTAACCGGCTGGCGATGCCGTGCTGGAGGCACCCCAGGATGCTGTTGCCCCTCCTGGCTGCCAGGGCCCGTGCTTGAATCACATTCAACTTGCCATCGACCAAAACCCCCAGATCCCTCTCTGCAGGGCTGTGCTCCAGCCTCTCGTCCCCCCGACTGTCCATACAGCCAGGGTTGCCCCTTGCCAGGCGTGGAATCCCTCACTCGCTCTTGCTAAACCTCATATTGCTGGGGATTGCCCAGCTCTCTGCTTTGTCAAGATCTCTCTGCAAAGCCTTCCTCCCCTCGATGGAGTCAGCCACTCCTTCCTGTTTAGCATCATGCATAAATGGACTCCATATGCCCTCAAGTCCTACATGCGAGTCAGTCGGGACAACACTGAAGAGAACAGGCCCTAAAATGGAGGCCTGCGGAAGCCCCTATGACTGGCCGCCACCCTGATGCGACCCCATTTACAATAACCCTTGGAGCCCGACTCGTCAGCCCCTTGTTCACCCATCGCATTACGCATTGCTCTAGCTGTGTGCTGCCCAA
The DNA here is from genome assembly GCF_963932015.1 of Anas acuta. Lineage (NCBI taxonomy): Eukaryota > Metazoa > Chordata > Aves > Anseriformes > Anatidae > Anas > Anas acuta. The sequence goes on from NC_088979.1 coordinate 100,903,807, forward strand.
TTTGTCCAGAAGGAGACAGTGAGAAACAGTCTTGAAGCTGTGCTGAAATCCAAACAGGTGCCATCAGCTGGCTTCCCCTGGGCAACCAGATGGTTGGTCACTTCATCAAAGGAAATCGCTGGGGGTGGGCGGTGATGGGTAGGGGACATCGATAGGGCAGCTGACCTAAACCAACCAAAGGGACATTCCATAGCACCTGATGCCACACTCAGCAATAAACAGGGGGTTGCCGTGGGGAAGGGGGCTGTTCCTCCTGAACAACCACTGCATGTTTTGATGCCCTGCTTCCCAGGACATGGCTGAACATCGCTCGTTGATGGGAAGTAGAGAATATTTATTTTTCCTTCTCTCTGCGCTTCCCCGCGGACTTATTGTTTCTTTTGTTTCTTTTTCTCCCCATTCCCCTGCCCTTTAATTAAACCATTCTCATCTCCAGCCTCTTTGTGCTCTATTTTCTCCCCCAATTTAATAGCCACTCTTCTGTGTTCGCAGTAAGTGAAATAATTTTAATTCCTACCTCGCTTTTTTAATTATTTTAAAACGGCATCAGCAAGGTCTGTGGGACACCAGAACACCCTTATATAACACCCAAATAATTGCCATCTCCCTTTGGTGATTTGTACCCCCATGCCTGCCGTTTGTCATCATCGCACCATGCCCTGCTGAGATAGCTTGGCTTTGTCTTGCTGCCCTCCTTGTAGTTATGAGAAGGCTGCCCTGAGGTTCCTCTGCAGTCTGACCAAACATCTTTGCCTCAGCCCCTCCTCACTGAGCAAGGGCCCCAACTCCTGAGCATTGTGAAATTGCCTACAATCCATTTCTAAAGATCTCACTAATGGGTTTTTGAAGATGTGGTGGTTTTACTCAGGTGGGCAGCCAAGCTCCACCACAACTGCTCTCTCACTCCCCCTCTCCTCAGAAGGAAGGGGGAGAAAATACAACACAGAGAACTCGAGGTTTGAGATGAGAAAGGTTTAATTAAAGCGAAAGGGAATGGGAAGGAAAAACAGATACAAAAGAAACAATCAGTCCGCGCGGAAGCACAGAGAGAGAGAAAAATTATTCTCTACTTCCCATCAGCGAGCGGTGTTCGGCCACGTCCTGGGAAGCAGGGCCTCAAACGCGTAGTGGTTGTTCAGGAGGAACAGCCTCCTCCCCCACGAGAGCCCCCCCTTTTATTGCTGAGTGTGACATCAGGTGTTATGGAATATCCCTTTGGTTGGTTTAGGTCAGCTGCCCCGGCAATGTCCCCTCCCCATCACTTGCCCACCCCCAGCCTGCTGGCTCTTGGGGGCTTAGAAGGAGTCCTGATGCTGTGCCAGCACTACGCAGCAATAGACACAACACTGGAGTGATATCAGTGCTGTTCCAGCTACGAGTGCAGAGCACAGCACTGTGCGGGCTGCTGCAGGGAAAGGTGACTCCAGCTCAGACAGACCCAACAGAACTTCCACCCCTTATTCCATAACATTTGTGTCACAATCAGGTACAGTTTAGTATATAGATGTTCTCATCACCATTGTTTTCTGTCCATTGAAGCATTTTTATGTCTGTACTTCTCTTTATTCTACAGGTCTTTTCCCAAAATGCTCATAAAAACTGTTGATGGTTTCAGCTTCATCTGTCAAAGTGGTCACTCAGGGCAGGCGAAGTTGGTTTTCTTGACACCAGCACCAGCTTAGCTCACATCACTGTTGCACTTGCCCGGTTCCTTGCAAAGTTGACCTGTCATTGGTTCTGCAGTGTCCTCCTACAACACATAACTTGGATAACAGATTTTCTCCCAGTGTTAAATCTCCTTGTGGCACACACTTGATATCCCCATCTTTCTGCATTACCTACCAGGTATGCCCTGGTCCTTGGGCAAAGACAATCCCACGAGTGGGTTTGCCTTTTCCCATGGCAGGGGCAACCCACACTGCCTTCCCCATCCACTTCCCCACATGCACTACAGGGACTTTAGCTTCTCCCACAGTGTGTAGGGGTTTTGTTTTAGCAGGACCAGGACGGCTTTCAGACCCCCTGTTGTTAACTAGCCAAGTGGCCTCTGGTAGATTTATATCCCAATGTTTCCATGTCCCAGCACCCAATGCTCGCAGCATAGTTTTTAACAGTCCATTGTACCTCTCAACCTTCCCAGAGGCTTGTGGGTGATAAGGGATGTGGTACACCCATTCAATGCCATGTCTCTTGGCCCAGGAAGTGATCAAATTATTTCAGAAGTGACTCCCATTGTCAGACTCAATTCTTTCTGGTGTACCATGTTGCCACAGCACTTGTCTTTCCAGGCCCAAGATAGTGTTTCGGGCCATGGCATGGTTTACTGGATATGTTTCCAGCCACCCAGTAGTTGCTTCTACCATGGTGAGTATGTAACATTTACCTTGGCGGGTTTGTGGAAGTGGTCCGATGTAGTCAATCTGCCAGGCCTCACCATAACGAAATCCAAGCCATCTCCCCCTATTCCAGGGAGACTTTACCCTCATGGCTCGTTTGATTGCAGCACAGGTCTCACACTCATGGGTAACCTGTGTGATGGCCTCAATGGTCAGGTCCACCCCTCGATCACAAGCCCATCTGTAAGTGGCATCCCTCCCCAGATGTCCTGATGTTTCATGGGCCCATCGAGCTACAAACAGCTCACCCTTACGTCCCCAGTCCAGGTCCACCTGAGCTATTTCAATTTTTGAAGCTCTGTCTACTTCTTCGTTGTTCTGATGTTCTTCGGTAGCACGATTCTTAGGCATATGGGCATCTACATGACGTACCTTTACAGCCAGGTTTTCTACCCGGGCAGCAATATCTTGCCACAGGGTAGCAGCCCAGATAGGTTTACCTCTGCACTGCCAGTTGTTCTGTTTCCATTGTCGCAGCCACCCCCACAGTGCGTTTGCCACCATCCATGAGTCAGTGTAGAGATACAGTACCGGCCACTTTTCTCTTTCAGCAATTTCTAGGGGCAGTTGTACAGCTTTCACTTCTGCATACTGACTCGACTCACCTTCCCCTTCCATGGCCTCCACAACTCGTCATGTGGGACTCCACACAGCAGCTTTCCACTTCCGATGGCTCCCTACCACACGGCAGGATCCGTCAGTAAACAACACATACTGCTTTCTGTCTTCTGGCAACTCATTGTATGGTGGTGCCTCTTCAGCACGAGTTACTTCTTCTGTTGGTGCTCCGAAATCCCTGCCCTCTGGCCAGTCCATGATCTCTTCCGGGATTCCCGGGCAGTTGGGTTTTCCCATTTGAGCCCGCTGTGTAATTAACGCTACCCATTTACTCCACGTAGCATCAGTTGCATGATGTGTAGTGGGGATTTTCTCTTTGAACATCCAATGTAACACAGGTAGCCGTGGGGCCAAGAGAAGTTGTGCTTCTGTACCAACAACTTCTGAAGCGGCTTGAATCCCCTCATATGCTGTTAATATTTCCTTTTCAGTTGGGGTGTAATTGGCTTCTGATCCTCGATAGCCCCGGCTCCAGAACCCCAAAGGTCGGCCTCGAGTTTCTCCTGGGGTCTTCTACCAGAGGCTCCAGGTGAGCCCATGCTCCCCAGCTGCAGTGTACAGTATGTTTTGCACAGCTGGTCCAGTACAGACAGGCCCAAGGGCTACTGCACGAGCTATTTCTTGTTTGAGTTGTTCAAAGGCCTGTTGTTGCTCAGGGCCCCACTCGAACGAGTTCATCTTCCGAGTCACTCGATATAGAGGACTCACAAGCTGACTATAGCCGGGCACATGCATTCTCCAAAATCCCACAAGACCTAGGAAAGCTTGTGTTTCTTTTTTGCTAGTTGGCGGAGACATAACTGTTATTTCGTTGATCACATCCGTTGGAATGTGGCGACGTCCATCCTGCCATTTTACCCCCAAGAACTGGATTTCCTGTGCAGGTCCTTTGACCTTATTCTGTTTAATGGCAAAGCCAGCTTTCAAGAGAATTTGAATTATTTTCTTCCCTTTCTCAAAAACTTCTTCTGCTGTATTACCCCATACAATGATATCATCGATGTACTGCAGGTGTTCAGGAGCGTTCCCCTGTTCCAGTGTCGTCTGGATCAGCCCATGGCAAATGGTAGGGCTGCGTTTCCACCCCTGGGGCAGTCTATTCCAAGTATACTGAATGCCCCTCCAAGTGAAAGCAAATTGTGGCCTGCATGCTGCTGCTAGAGGGATAGAGAAAAATGCATTAGCAATATCAATTGTAGCATACCACTTGGCTGCCTTTGACTCTAGTTCGTACTGGAGTTCTAGCATGTCTGGCACTGCTGCACTTAGTGGTGGTGTGACTTCATTCAGGCCCCGATAGTCCACTGTTAGCCTCCACTTGCCATTGGACTTTCGCACTGGCCATATAGGACTCTTAAAAGGTGAATGAGTCTTGCTGATCACTTCTTGGCTTTCCAGATGGTGAACTAACTCATGGATAGGAATCAGGGAGTCTCAGTTGGTGCGATATTGCCGCCGGTGCACAGTTGTAGTCGCAATTGGCACTTGCTGTTCTTCAATCCTCAGCAGTCCTACAGCAGAAGGGTCTTGTGAGAGACCAGGCAAGGTAGACAGCTGCTTAATCTTCTCTGTGCTCAAGACAACGAAGCCAAAAGCCCACCGGTACCCTTTTGGATCCTCGAAGTACCCTTTCCTGAGGTAGTCTATGCCGAGGATGCACGGAGCCTCTGGGCCAGTCACGATGGGGTGCTTTTGCCACTCCTTCCCAGTTAGACTCACTTCAGCTTCCAATATGGTTAGCTCTTGGGATCTCCCCGTCACTCCAGAGATAGAGATGGGTTCTGCCCCTTGGTGGCCTGATGGCATTAGGGTACACTGTGCGCCTGTGTCCACTAAAGCTTTATATTTTTGCGGTTCCGGTGTGCCAGGCCATCGAATCCACACAGTCCAGTAAATCCAGTTGTCCCTCTCCTCTACCTGGCCAGAGGCAGGGCCCCACTAGTCTTGGTCGGAGTATCTATCAATTAATTCTTCCAAATGTGAAGCAGAAGTCTCTTCATCAGGGTCAGGAGTAATACTATTCCTTCTACTGCCTCTGGGGGACTGTTCAACAGAAACTGGAGCAGCAATCCTCTTAGGGGCCCTCTTTGTTGCTGCTGTATCTTTCCGTAGCTCACGTACCCGAGCAGCTAGGGCCGAGGTCGCTTCACCATCCCACTTCCTCATATCTTCCCCATGGTCACGTAAATAAAACCACAAGGTACCTCGCGGTGTGCGTCCCGGATTCTCCCTTGTTTGAGCCGGGGACTGCTGGCGCTTGATGGCCGAAAGATTTTTCCGTTTAGGCGAGGACGAAGCTATGTGTTCATCTAGCCGTTGGGACAGTCTCTCCACAGCTGAAATGCAGCCCCGTACTGGGGCAGAGAGATTTTCTTCGTATTTATGAAGTTGATTGGACACGGTGTCCACAGTTGGCCCCATCCCCTCCTCCCAACCCATTACTGCCAGTGTGCTGGCATGTGTTAGGGGTGCCGCCCGTACAAACTTCCGCCACATGGATGTTGTGCATTGAACTTCATCGGGGTCTTTAGGTACCTGGGCGTTGTTTAAATCACTATAAAGCATCTCCAGCACAGCTAATTCCCGCAGCTGCTGGAGGCCCTGATCCATAGTGGTCCATTTGTTTACTTGGTAGACAATAGCCTCTTTATGGGGATACCTTTCTTTCACAGCTGTTAGGATTCGCCTCCAGAGGCTGATAACTTGTGCCTCTCTTCCAATTACTCTATCAATGAGCCGTTCTCTGGAAAGGGATCCCAGCTGCTTGGCTTCATTGCCTTCTAGCTGTTGGGTATTGGCCCCACTATCCCAGTATCGAAGCAGCCAGGTGAGGATGTGCTCACCTGGATGGCGACTGAAGTCTTTTCGTAGTTCTCGCAGCTCACTCAAGGACAGAGACCGAGTAGTTTCTGATTCATCTGTGATTTCAGTCTCTTTGTGATGTTGCCGTGATAACGCTGCTTTAGAGCTGCTTGCCTTTTCTTCTTCTCCCTCATCTGTAGGAGGAGCTTCTTCCCGTACTAAACGACCTGATCTCCGTTTCCACTGTTTCGTCTTTACTACAGGGGCGACTGATACCATAGATGGTCGGTCCTCTGGGGTGGTCACAGTGTGTGCTGTCTCATAATCAAATTCAAGAACCTCCCTATCCCCTTGAGGGTGCTGGGCAATGTTAATTGACATCTGATAGGCGTAAGCCAGACCCCAGCAGAATGCAGCAAGCTGGTGGAGTTCTCTAGTATTGCCAGGGTCAGGGCATACGTCTTTCAAACCTTGTACCAGTTTTCTTGGATTTTGTACTTGTTCAGGGGTGAAATTTAGAACCATTGGAGGAGAAAACCGTGATAGGTACCTGCCCAAATCCCCCCACACACCTTGCCACCCACAACTTTGTCTGGGGACAGGTCCTTGGATAATATTCTTAATAAATTGCTTTACCTTGGGGAAGAAGACAAACACAAGACCTAGTAATAGGAGGATAATATCTGACCAAGGGTATCCAAGATACTGAAAGGCTGCTGTAATTAGCCCACAGGGAGAAAAGTAGAAGGCACCACACCCGATATTATTCACTGATTGACTGCTAGGGGCAAAAAAGAAGGCGCTGTAATTCTTAATATTTTCAATAAGATAATCTCCAGGAGACCAGGAGGATAACCATGCCGGGCCTGAATACCAAACAAAACTGAAGGCCAGTATGTTACAGCACAACACGATAAAAAAAACAAGCACAGACTTCAACACTTTCTCCGATCGGATGTAAAGGAAAAAAGAAAACAGAGAGTAGGCTACATACAACATATCCACACAGATGTAGATATTGAGTGGGGACAGTGATGAGCAGCAAGTACAAGAAGGAATGGGCTTCCTCATAGACAGACATATGCCAGCAGTACTCATATCTGTTAGCCACTCTCACAACTGTTTGCAATTGCTGGCAGTTGTACTGACTATTGTGCTAAGAAGCTACCCAGGAATGGCCAGGGGTATATTCTGAACATAGAGTCCCTACTAATATCAAGAAAATTCTCAATTTCACCTTTCCAACCAAATGACACAAGCATAACACTAGTAGTTACTTGTGGAGTAACTCCCTGTAGGGCCTCAAGGACAGGTACCAGGGTGAGACACCCCAAATGGGTGTGGACCCCCTGCCCTGTCGCTGTCGGGCAGAGGGAGGGGATCTGGGAGTTGAGGAGGAATGGAGACAGGTCCCTGCTCGACGTGGCAGGCGATGCCCTCCCCTTCCGGTCCCACCTTCCCAGGTGCCCTTACGAAACAAGTTTGAGGCTCTGGAGCTTGAGAGACCAGCAACTGAGGAAGAGGTAGAAAGTGTTCCCAGGAGGATGCCTAGGGCGAGGAGGTCGACTCCACGCCTCAGGACTGCCTCCATCAAGAAAGAAAGAAGGGTGATTGTTGTGGGAGACTCTATCCTTAGGGGAACAGAGGGCCCTATTTGTCGGCCTGACCCTACCCATAGGGAAGTCTGCTGCCTCCCTGGGGCCAGGGTCAGGTACGTTGCCAGGAAGCTTCCCAACCTGGTACACCCCTCTGATTATTATCCTCTTCTGATAGTCCAGGCGGGCAGTGACGACATTGAAGACAGAAGCCTGAAGGCAATCAAAAGAGACTTTAGGGGGCTGGGACGGTTAGTGGACGGAGCGGGAGTGCAGGTAGTGTTTTCGTCCATCCCTACGGTGACAGGGAGGGGTACGGAGAGGACAAGGAAAGCCCACCTGTTAAACATGTGGCTCCGGGGCTGGTGCCAACGCAGAGATCTTGGGTTTTTCGACCATGGGGCAGTTTATTCAGCACCTGGTCTGATGGCCGTAGATGGGTCCCTATCCTTTAGGGGAAAAAGGATCCTTGGCCAGGAGCTTGCAGGGCTCATTGATAGGGCTTTAAACTAGGTAAGAAGGGGGATGGGGCTGAAGCAAGGATTGTTGGAGCTGTGCCAGGGGGAACAATAGCAAGGCCGGGGAATAAGGTAATGGCCCAGCTGAAGTGCATCTACACCAATGCACGCAGCATGGGTAACAAACAGGAGGAGCTGGAAGTCATCGTGCAGCGGGCAGGCTACGACTTGGTTGCCATCATGGAAACGTGGTGGGACCAGTCTCATGACTGGAGTGCTGCGATGCCTGGCTATAAGCTCTTCAGAAAGGACAGGCAGCACAGAAGGGGTGGCGGTGTGGCTCTCTATATTAGAGAGTCTTTTGATGTTGTAGAACTCGTGGCTAGGAATGACAAGATTGAGTCCCTTTGGGTTAGGATCGGCAGGGACAACAAGGCTAGTGTCCTGGTCGGGGTCTGCTATAGACCGCCGAACCAGGATGAGGAGACGGATGAGGAGTTCTACAGGCAACTGACAGAAGTTGTGAAATCTTCAGCGCTTGTACTCGTGGGGGACTTCAACTTCCCTGACATATCCTGGAAGCACAACACAGCCCAGAGAAAGCAGTCTAGGAGGTTTCTGGAGAAAGTGGAAGATCGCTTCCTGACACAGCTGGTTAGTGAGCCTACCAGGGGTGGTGCCCCGCTAGACCTTCTCTTCACAAACAGAGAAGGACTGGTAGGAGATATGGTGGTCAGAAGCTGTCTTGCACAGAGTGACCACGAAATGGTAGATTTCTCTATTCTTGGCGAGGCCAGGAAGGGGACCAGTAAAACTGCTATATTGGACTTCTGGAGGGCTGACTTTGAGCTGCTCAGGACACTGGCTGGTAGAGTCCCTTGAGAGGCGGTTCTGAAGGGCAGAGGAGTCCAGGAAGGCTGAGTGCTCTTCAAGAAGGAAATCTTAATGGCGCAGGAGTGGTCTGTCCCCATGTGCCCAAAGACGAGCCGGCGGGGAAGAAGACTGGCCTGGCTCAACAAAGAGTTGCAGCGTGAGCTTAGGAGAAAAAAGAGGGTTTATAATCTTTGGAAAAAAGGGTGGGCCACTGAGGAGGACTATGAAGATGTTACGAGGCTGTGCAGGGACAAAATTAGAAAGGCCAAAGCTCATCTGGAGCTCAATGTGGCTACTGCCGTTAAAGACAAAAAAAAAATCTTTTTACAAATACATCCACGCAAAACAGAGGACTAAGGAGAATCTCCATCCTTTACTGGATGCGGGGGGAAACCTAGTTACAAAAGATGAGGAAAAGGCGGAGGTGCTTAATGCCTTCTTTGCCTCAGTCTTTAGCAGTTGGGTACCAAGTCTGGTCAGTCACACTGACTAATGAGAGCAGGTGAGAATGTGGGAATGTTTATTCCAACAGGTTTGTCTGATGGATGGCTTCTAAATTGGAGGGTCATCACAAGAAATAAAACTCCTAGTCTCACTGTGGCAGGCTAACAAGCTACAAGCCCATTTCCAGGAAGGATGAACCTTGCAGCTGGTAGGCTCAGAACCAGGGGCCTCGGACTGGGAGGGTGCAGAAACTGCAGAACTGCAGAGCTCTGCAAATCCATGGGGGTGTGCAGGGGGAAGGGGGAGCAGGGGGAACAAAGAGGAGACAGGTAGGAAAGGGTATAAAAAGGCCAATCAGTGTGCTTGTTTGGTCAAGCTCTGCACCTGATCACTGTGGTTGATCTTATCTTCATATATATGTTTTTGTTTTTTTTTCACTAAATTTTCTTTTAGTTCTCTCTCTGCATATTTGCACTCTATCTCCCATGTGTGCATGTACTGCAAGGACTACATGCCAGCTACTGGCAAGTGCGTGTGGATGAAACTGATGCTAGCTCCTGGAGTCTGACCAGGGGTGAAGGCACCCTCCATTCAGCCTGTGGTGCCAGCTGATGGAGTGGGTGTTCTAGCATCAGTAGCTTGAGGGCCATAGCTCCCTGGATCTGAAAGGGTCCTACAGACTTTGTGCCCAGAATGCCAGCTACTGGAGTGAGTGGGTTCTTTTACTCCCGGAACTAGGGCAGGAGCAGTTTGTGCTCCCAAACCAGCTACTGGGGGGACCAGCATGAATGAGGTGAGTGCAGGGCTCCACATCAGTAGATGGAGTGGGGTCACCAGTCACAGCCATCTGTTGGTGGGTTGAGTGTCTGTATCTTCCCCAAGCTGGCTCGTGTGGGGTGTGCATGTGTATTCGCTAGCAAACTTTAAGCTGGACCAGCTGGTGGGTAGCAGGGACCTTGAGTCTGGGCCTGGGCATCAGGTGAGAGGAGGTCTGTGCTGTTACACCTAGGGGGACTTGCAGATATGGTGTGCATGAGGGACGGGTTTGTGAGTGCTGTGTGTGCAGTGTGCATCCAGCTGGGACAATCAGTGAGTAGGCGCCCCGTGTGGTGAGTAAGGGTTTGGGGTGTGGGCTGACTGCTGGGTTGGCAGAGGGGCCATGCCAGTACTTGAGGGATCCACAAGTGTTTATGAGCCTGGAGAGTGGTGGGTGTGCATCCACACCTGCAGCAGGGGGGAAGTACTGTGTCTGTGCTTTACTTGAGTCCTGTGCAGGCCACTCGAGTGCTGTTGAAGGCAGCCCACGGTGGGGACAGCCTGTATGACCAGTCGTATCAGTGTCCCGTCCGTCAGTGAATATCTCTGGGATATGTGATCCACACTGGTCCACACTGAACCTACAAAGGGGGAAGCAGCAGCCATATCCCCCAGCCTGGGCAGAGACCCTGGTCCCAAGGCTGGGCCCCAGCAATGGGCAGGAGCTGTCCTGAGCCAGACTGGCTGCAGGAGGCAGCCACACCCTGCACCTCATTTAACGAATAGTTTCAAGAATATCCATGACCACAGCATGAAGTGTAAAATTTTAGACACCTTTTTTAAGTCAACCTGATTTTATATACCATATATTTTTCCTTTAGCATTGTGTTGGGTCTGTCTGAGCCGGAGTCACCTTTTCCCTGCAGCAGCCCGCACAGTGCTGTGCTCTGCACTCGTAGCTGGAACAGCACTGGTATCACTCCAGTGTTGTGCCTATTGCTGCATAGTGCTGACACAGCATCAGGACTCCTGATCCCCCAAGAGCCAGCAGGCTGGGGGTGGGCAAGTGATGGGGAGGGGACATTGCTGGGGCAGCTGACCTAAACCAACCAAAGGGATATTCCATAACACCTGATGTCACACTCAGCAATAAAAGTGGGGGCTCTTGTGGGGGAGGGGGCTGTTCCTCCTGAACAACCACTATGCGTTTTGAGGCCCTGCTTCCCAGGACGTGGCCAAACATCGCTCGTTGATGGGAAGTAGAGAATAATTTTTTTTCCCTCTCTCTGTGCTCCCGTGCGGACTTTTTTTTTTTTTTTTTCCCATTCCCTTTCGCTTTAATTAAACCTTTCTCATCTCAAACCTCGAGTTCTCTGTGTTGTATTTTCTCCCCCTTCCTCTTTGAGGAAGGGGGGAGTGAGAGAGCGGTTGTGGTGGAGCTTGGCTGCCCACCTGAGTAAAACCACCACAAGCATGCAGAAAAATGTTTTGGAAATCTTAAATAGCTTAACATTGAAATTATTTTAAGACTGCAGAATTATTCCTGTAGAAGGAAGAAACATAAAAGCTGTAAAGAAGGTTAAATATATATATATATATATTTGGTACAAGACTAAAGAACTATAAAATAGTAATAAATATCATATTTCTGAACATCATCTTTCAAAACGTATTTTTGAAAGCTATCAATTAGACTACCATGACTGTTTCAAATATTCTGCTTCCTGTGTAAACCTAAGCAGGAATAAAGGCAAGTCTGTAACAACTATTCTAATTAATCTTTTTTTTTTTTTGGATAAAATATAAATCTTCAAGATCATTCATGTATGAAATTATTCATAATAGCCCTATATAAATTCAATTAAATTTTATTTCAGGGTTATAAAATTTCAGTAATAATGCACTAAACCAAAGTAAATCATTGTATTTTAAATGGCAATATATTAATAGGCTTTTAAAAATGCTGAAAATAGGAAGTCAGATCACACCTGTATAAAATACTTCCAGAGAAACACCAGATGTTGCAGTAAATGCTACGGTTATATAAAAGTTGGCATTTTTTCCATTGTGGTGTTAGTGCTCATGAAAACCAACATGATGTTAATGATATTAATCTCTTGCAGATATGTTCTTTCAGATGAGACCTAAAATTTAAATCCCACTGCTTATGATCATTAAAATCTCATCGTGTTTTTTGAAAAAGAATGATAATGAAGACATCTTGTCTAAAACTAAATCTATTCAGCTTTCTCATTATTCATTAGAAGTCTCAAGTTATAAAGCAAGATCATCTTCTGCCTGAAAGACCTTTACAGTGTTCTGTGTGCTGTTAATAACTGTATTTGTCATCTTAGAGGTGCTGTATTATGGTAGTAGAGTTCTCAATTATGTGTACTTTTCAATTTTGTACACCTTTTCTCTTTGGTCATTTTACTATTTAAAATTTTAGCCAAAAAAACTTGCTGTAGCTGAAGAATCTACAGTCCTTTCATAGTATATCAGCACCTAGAGTTTTTAACATAATATAATACAATAATAGCCATATGCTGGTGTCTCTGCATGGATAAATCTGTCACTTCTCCAGTCAAACAGCTTTAAAGAAGAAAGAAATAAATCAACAGCTTCCTTCCAGACTTTCGTTAACTCAGATGAATATAAGATCTCTGATAAAAGTTTAGAATTCAGTTGTGGAATCTACATTATCCTTTTAATTAGCTTTCTCCATTGACAAAGTACACATGTAAATAGGCTATGCTTATGAATAAACAAAGTTACATACTGTACATTAAAACAATTACTGTTTTGTGCTAAACACTATGTATAGCTGACATCTGCATTAATTTCACTGCAGGTGTACTGATCCTTCTGATAAAATATTACACTGACAGTTGGCAAACTGTTAATAAAGGTATTACTTTTATTCAGGTATAGAAATGATTTATTGTAACTAAGATTTATTGGGAGGAAAAAGGAGAAATGTTTGTCTCTTTTGAGAAATAGATGCACTTATATTTTGTTGTCCGTAAACCAATTGTAAATAAAATAATATTTCCAATTTAGAATTAATGCTTTCAAAACTGCTACTTTGAAATGCCTGCTTTACAGCATTAACCAACTATACTAAACATACCCAATAAAGTAATTGCATTTAATGGACAATGGGTTTGTATCTGCATGTCAAATGGACATAAACATCACATCTCTGAGGGTACTAATGGGCCTGACTCTTGTTTCCGACTCCCCTGGGGCTTCTCCTACCCTCTACCTTTGGCTCAGGACCCCACTTCAGCCCATACAGGAGCATTGCACATAGCTGTGCTGACAGGAGTCAGTGCAACACCCCTGCTGTCCCTCCCCACCCCCTGCACCCCCCCTCCCCTTTACCTTGAAGTTCATAAGTTCATAAAGAGAAAGAGCAATTGTGCAAACTACTGCACTGAACTAAAGGAATACAAAATTTCAATATGCATATTTTTCCCCATTAACTTCAGAAGTTATTTATGGTCTCTGATAGACTTACGTGGATTTGTTGTAATGCATTGTTTTCTATGTAAGTAAAAGCAGCAATTTCACACTCATAAGTGAAAGCAGATGCTGAAAGCTGTACAAGAGCAAAAGAAATATTTGTTTGACCTGTTTTTGAGGCATTGGAGATGGTGCACTAATTCCATATTTTACCTTTAAAACTTGCTTCTGTATGCTAATACAGAAGTTCAAAATTTGAAATCATTATAGTTTGTAGGATTTAAAATTGTAAAGGTATTATTATATCTTACACTCAGCTTCTCTAATACTGAAATAATTCCAAGAACACTACATTTATGCTACTGCTTAGAGATGCACCAATCTAGGTTTTGCAGACAAATTTTCATAGCTATCTGCAAGGGTATCTGCAAATCTCCAAATGTTTAGCACTACACAGGTATTTGGGCAAGAGGAGAAAACTTTACACAGCTGGAAACTTTTCAGGATCAGGCTGCAATTTAAGGTATTCAAGAGAATTTCTTTGTGCTACAGTACCTTCCTAAACTAAGATACAAGCAAACTAAGGAGAAAAGAAAGCCTGAGAGAAAAGGCATTTAAGAAAGTAGCATGCCTATCATGATCTAGACCCATGAGAAAAAAAAAATCCTGAAATAATAGCTTATTTATTTATTTATGTATTTAAGAAGACTTCTAAAATATGGAATAAAAAGATTTAACTATTTTGAACCAATGCATCCCATGAGAACATTTTAAACATGGAAGCATTTATAGTTAATGCTTCACTGGATTACAAAAAAAGTTAATGTTTTTCCTAAAGATCAATGACTCAGACAAGTGTCATAATTTCTAGGCTTAATTAATTTTTTCAGTCTATTCTTTCTGAATGAATGTTTAAATGTGTTATCAAATGTGTAATAACAAAAGACATTGAGTATGCTCTTCCACAGAATTCCCTACGCATGAGTTGTTGGATCATTTTGCTGTGATACGGATTCCAGTCTCCGCTCTAGTGAAAATTCAAATGGGATTTAATTTAATGTTGATGAAATAACATTGACATATGAAAAAAGCTAATGACAGCCCCTCTCTGATGATATAATAAATCTGCTACCAAATACTTCATTCATTTGAAGCTGTCCACCCCACCAGAACCACAACTTTAGCCATTCTGTGGTGTTTGTTGAAATCCAGCAGATATTAAAGATACCAAAATCTGTAACTAAATGATCACCTGTGATCTGTGATTTTATGAGGCTTGTCTGATTTTGTCTCCAGTATCCCCTGACTGTAGTAAGCAACAAACTAAATGCGTAAAATTATCTTAGGAAAATTAAATTGTACTGAGGCATCTCCTATGTTTTGAACAAGGTTCATTGTATCTCCATTGACACCAGTTAATGTTTAAACATTTTAGGAGGATGTTAAAAAAGCTCATAAAATCACAGTCATTATAGTCTGGGGGAAAGTTGTGTGTTTTTCAAGTGGAGCACTAAGTTTCTGTCTTTAAATGTTGGGCTGGTTTTTTATCCCTTACTACTTATAAGGGGCCCATTACTTTACTGAGGAGGAGATGGGAAATAGAGTATACAGCCAAGGGACCTACAAGTGCCACTTTACAAGGCATACACCATTCAACCAGGAACACTAAAGGGATTAAGAAGGTAGCTTTGTATTTTCTCAGAGGTACAGTAACATAAGCACCACACTGGATTGTATGACAGTTACTATGGTAACTTCCTTCTTTTCCTACCACAAAAACACACATTTGCCTGCAGAACAAACCAAGTAATTCAGAAGCATGTGAGGCAGGTTATCAGTAATCCTTTCAATTTAAAATGTTTTCATTTTTTTAAATCTAAGTCTGTTTTGAATGCTGAACTCTTGTAATAGATATTAAAAAATATTTAGCTCTTGTATGCAGAATAATCCACAGATTCTTTCGGGAGAACTCACATCCTGAGACTGCCATGAACAAGTTGGTAAAACAAACAAGATAGTAAGATGTAAAAGAGGGACAGGATACTGCAAGACAAAAATCTAGTTTAATGAGTTTAAACTCATTAATCCTTAAGGACAAATTAGAAGTATGTGAACAGTTATAAGTGACAGAGATGGAAGGTCCAAAGATGGAAAACTGGTCCAAAAATTTAGTCATAGTTGCTAGAATACACATATGCGGTGACATTTAGGAATTGGAGAGAAATTCCCCGCAACAGGAACAGTCACACAAGTGAATTAAAGATATGAAGTCACACAGGAATAATGACAATATTACATATAATGTAATTCTGCAAGATAAATAAGCACATTTTGCTTACATTATATATCCAACAATGTATATAATAGGGAATGATATCAAATATTAAAAAGAGAGGCAGGAGGTCAGAAGCACATTTTGAGAGTCGTAGTTTAACAAGAGCTTTCGGTCAGTGAGCATACTAAACTTGCCTTCCTTGGTAAACTTTTTGCCTTCACTCCAAACATTCATCTTCATTATTGAAAACCACTGAGTTCCTGACAGTGGTTACAATGTCTCAAAGGAAAGCAGTAGGAATAATAAGAAAAATAATAAAAATAATTTTAAAAAATCTTCATTTTTCAGATGTTTTTACTCCTCACCCCAACAAAAAATGCATCTATGCATCTTTTCTAAGGAATCTGTTTCGATCAATTTTCATCAAATGCTCATTTGGAGAAGTAGAGCTAAAACACAAACTCAGCCACTACCAAAGCTTTTTTTTTTTTTTTTTTTTTAACTTGATTTAGGACAAAATCTATATACACTAGTACAGAAACATAAAGACTGTTATTCATACTATGGCAGTAAGACAACATAAATTATACATTCTTACACTGCCTCGATGTAAGCCTTATATATGCAGAACCCATATCAATAGGATAAAAATCACTTTAAGCTGAGAACAACAAGATCCATCTTTTAAAATGTTTCTACTGAACTCCAGTCTCCAGGCAAAATGAAGTATATTTGAAGCATCCCTCAACTGGCAATAGCTTGTGTCAAGAAGTGTTAGCATTGCACTATAGATAGGTTGATAGGTCCCAACTATCAGTCAGCCAGCCAGCATGTCTTCCTGCTGGAGAGGAAAAAAAAAAAGTGAATTAAAGGAACCAATATCATTACACTGCCATTCAAAATGTAAGGATCTTCAGGATCTGCATCACATATGTATATGGCAATAGTTTTGCAGGGTAATGAGTTTGGATGGAAAAGGAAAGGAAAAAAAAATAAAAGAACATTACAAAACTTAGTTAGGACAAGTTCTTTACCTCTTCTGAAATGCCTGTAATAATTTGTCATGAGAGAGAGCCTGCCAACCACAGAAGAAACAGAACATCTTTTTGCTCCAGAGCTCCAATGCAAAGCCTAGCCTTGAAGAATACAATATGGATTGCTGGAACTTCATGAAATGAAGTCCTGAAATGAAAGATGAATTAGACAAAGTCATCAGAAAAAGCACTTCTATTTTATTTTACTGCTATTTCAGAATAACACAGACTAAGGATCATATATGGATAGAACAGGAACGGACATTACTGATTTAATTAACACATGAGTTTTCAACTCTTTTGTGCTGGTTACCACCAGAATGTTGGAAGTAACCCTCAACTTTTTGGTAATAGAGAGGTAAATAACTTATATAACAATATATAACTTATATGTAAATAACTTATAGTTTTGGCAAACATTTGCTTTACAATATTCTAAAATGTTAATTTGACATTTCATCTGAATCATTATTATTACGAAACGATCATAAGAAATATGATTTAGGTAGAAAGTACCTTTATTTCTTGAACATACATGGCTTGAATGTTTTAACCCAATTCATTATTCAAGAATGGACACAGTAGAATGCATATCCAGCTTCTATGTTTTCAAAATTCTGTTGTTTCATAGACCAGTGCCTACATGTGGAAATAGCAAGGTAAACATATTGTTACATATCTGAGTAAGTCCATTTTACTTTACAATTCCTGAAACTGTCTTGTTGCCTCTATGGCAAGCAGGGGGCAATTACCAAGATAAACTCTCTCCTCTCACAGATAAACTTGATTGGATATAGGTATACAACTATATATTTATCAAAACAAAAAAACAAACAAAAAAAATACCAGAGACATTCGATCCTGCCTAACAAGACATCAAAAATCTACTGATTGGACATCCAGGAGCCTTGGGAACCTGGGTTTGGTGTGTTGCAGAGTTTGAGTCTGTATTTCCAAGATTTTATAGATTCTCCATTCTAGTTCTCTCTTTAAGGGTTGTAATGACTCTGCTTACCTGGGAGAATTACAATCCAAAAAGTGGCTTTTCATCTCCCACATGTTACATTCTCTTCCTTTGCTACCACTTTTAAGAAGTCTTAAATAACACAGTGAAAGGTACATTTCTCTTTCCATGTTTTTGGTTCAGTCGTAAGTGTCACTTATAATGATAAAAAACTATTTTGCCTTTCATCTGAGCAGGTGAAGCAAAAAAATGTTATTATCACAGCTTAGAAAGTATTTTTCACTGAATTTCTGGTCTTACAGATGTATATTCATACTTTGAGGTATTTCCATCCATATGTTGGGCAGAATTAAACATCAAAAGATGACAGATTCAGCAATGTAGACTTTTTTTTTCCTTGTCTCTCTCTCTCTTTTTTTTTTTTTTCCTATAAATCACATATTTCTAAAATGCTGAGTTAAAAATATCTTTGTGTGGAAATTTGGTACTTCTACTTCTGTTAACATTTTATTCTGACAGCTGCAGTGCCTTTGAATTAAGGGTAACTTCATCAGAAGTATGGAGTTTGATGCAGCTGTTGTAATTCTGTCTATTTGCATATAGTCTCCAAGTAACACCAAAATTCAGTGAAGTGTTTCTATATAGCAATAAAAAGTATTATCTTCATAATTACCCCTTTGTCAAGAATAGTCAAACTTCCTTTACCTGAAGCACAAGGGCAGCCCCTTATTTATTTATTTATTTATCTATTTATTTATTTATTTAGTGAAGAAAGCACCCTTGTGTATCCTTTATAAGAGCTGTGATTTGTTACGATTTTGAACTGGAAGATAATTTTTTCTTCCTAAGAAATGTCAGATGTGTTATCTTAGGATCTAATATTTCAGTTCCAGTCTCAATTCCCCTTTCTTGTCACATACCTTTTTGCAATGATGAGTTTCTGAGACAAAATTATGTGACTCTTCACTAAAAAAAAATTAGTTTCTTTGTTACATTTGAACTAGGAGATCTGCCAGAAATACTAAAAATAATAAATAAATAAATAAATAATTATTTAACAATAATAATATATTTCTTTTTATGGGAGAAAGAATATAATGATATAATTGTTCATTGTCTGAGATCACTGCCTCAGCCCAGATAGCCAGAATAAGCTGGTGACTGTATGTTACCAATGTACATTCACTGTATGTTCACATTCAGTCTGAAAAAAGTCACATAATGAAAGGATGTTTCAACATCAATGTTTCAACACCACTGTTTTGACCACTCCTGTTGATATCAGGTGGTTTGTAGGATAAAGTCTGGTTTACTTTAAATGCATACCTTAAAAGATTTAAAGTCCAAGTCCAATAAAGATGCGAACACATATCAGGTGTGGACCTATCTTGCCAAGAGGAGTCCAGGATAATGTTTGACATCTGTTTTTCTCACACAGTGCATGAGAAGATTCAGGAACTTTAAAATGAGCTAAGGCAGTGTGGTGACCAACTGCAGACAGAATGCTACAGTACTACGAAATGGAAAGTCAGAAATAGGAGTTCTAAATCATGCACTTTCTGAACCTGTTTAAGGGCTCAGGAAGGAAAAACACCTTTCAGAAAAGATTCATAGTTACAACTCTTTCTGCTGGACTTATTTATTTATTTGTTCGTTTGTTTTCAGAGGTGTTAAATAACGTTATGTCAAAAATGGAGATGGGGTAGTCTCTCAGTTCTGCATCTGCAGATGCAGAACTCTCCTGCAGATGCAGAACCCTCACTGTCTGGCAAACCACACGTTTCTGATCGTGGCCCCACGTGGCTCTTTAAGGCCTCAGAGATTGCTCGCCAGGTGCCGAGCAATTCCACTGCAACCTTGTCGTTTTTAGTTGCAGAGTCTTGACTCGGAGACCTTGACCTCAATTTGGTCCCATGTTTCAGGATCATAAACTGTCTGATTGTTAATAACGAGAATAAGCTGTAAGGTTACCAGGACAGTCTTTGTTTCTAAGGACGTATGATTCCCCATAATGTGCAACTGCTTACCAGCGAGGGGCAGTTGTGTGCGCGGGTCTGCTTCTCTGAGCTTGAGCTTCTTTCCAGCTCCAGTGCGCCTGTTTCCAGTGACTTTCTCTATGAGCTTCTCTGAGCGGTTTTCTGAGTCTGGCCGAACCTATCTTCATAAGGCGATCAATGTGCCTGCCGTCCTGGTCCCTGTTCTGCTAGCCTGTTCCTTTTCAATCCTTCTTTCTGCTTCTTTATTGATGACGTAACTTCATCACATCGTGTTGCCTTTTTTTTTTTTTATCTTGAGGACAGGCTCCCCTCTTATACCCTTCTCCCCACAGCAGTCCTTTTCAAAACAACTTTTCATTGGTCAAACAACTTTGAATATAACAACAACAGCAAACACCCAGAAACTTCCATGCCTTAATGGCTGGAGAACAAGCAACCTGAAACTGCATGGAGTCTCCTGAATCACCCTTCTTTGTTCCCTCTAAACTCTTTTACATTCCTGATGGCCTCATCGTTAAGAGTCTAATGTTATCTCAACCACGGGGCTTTCCGACCTCCATGGCCACAATCCCAAATCTCCCCTTTCTTTATTAATATCAACCATTTTCTTGACACGAATTACCACTCCATATATGACAGTAATATGAAAATATGTTTCTCTTCAGCCAGGAGGAGTGACTTTACTACAGAACCATGATACTATCATGTACAGTTTCAAAAAAGAGAAACCAAGGGGTTCACTGCCAGAATCTCTTTCTTGATCGCGCTATTTTTTTTTTCCTACCTGGCTGGTTACTCCCATGAAGGATTGTTGTTCACCCTTATGAACAACACTATTTGAAATCCTAGAAAATTTCAGGGGAAAAGGAAATGATTCTTTTGGCTTCTTGTAGTTGTAGCATTCCCTCTCTTTTCAGTTGCAAAATTGCTTACTCAACAGAAGTCCAGTAACCTCACAGCTAGCATCTAAGTTACAAATGAGATCTTTTAAATCTGTTTACTGTACAAAGTATGTTATCAGCACTTGAAAAAATATAATTTCAATTACAACAAAACATACTTAGAGATTTAAGTATGTAAGACTGCTATTTAAAGAATGCTTAGAATTCTGAAAGAGACCATCAATTAACATTTTACTAGGAATGAATAAACCAAACTGAACTAAACAGAATCTGGACTTGAAAATACAGAAGAACCAGGGTTATAACTAAACTATTCTATGATAAACAGAACCTTCTTATTTTTTGAAAAATATCTATGGACCAATATGTGCACCCAACTGCCTTTTCTTTTTTTAAACAATGAGGTTTAATTAAGCAAATTAAAGTGTTTTCATAGCTGTGCTTTTTGTTGATCTCACTGTTTTTTATTAATTTCTTCTCTTTTCTATCTCTATTCTGATTGGAAAAACTAATACTTTTAAATTTTGTTTTTCAAAATAAAGCTGTAAATAAACACCAGTGCCCTGAGACCTATGAGTAATTTAATATGAACTAATGGGATTAATGAGATTTTATTGGGGGTAATTCACTCGCTTGAAATATAAGTTTTGAGTTTAATATCCTTGTATTTGTATTTAAGCAATCAGACTGCACACAAAACTGAAAAAAAAAAAAAAAAAAAAAAAAAAAAAGCAAGAAAAAAGAGAAAAAAAAGGTCTAAAAATAGATGTATATAACAGATAGGGAGATAGCAAGAATACAGCCTGCAGTGTCTTTAACTCCCTCAGAAGGTACAAACAAGATGCTTGTCAAAAGAATTTTCATATTTCTTTTAGGGCTGTCGCTACTGGTCAGATTGTTGCAAAATGCTGAAAGAAATTTATTCAAACTTATGGCCCATAGCAATAACAAAGAAATAGTTTTCAATAAAGATTAAACATGTCTTTTAAATGTTATCCTACATGCTGTCTGCTTGGTTCAAAAAACTTCACATACCTGAAACCTTTCTCCATTTTTCATGTTTTATTTAAACAGATATCACAAAGTGTTCTCAACTGAATTCTTGCACTGAAAGTGCAAAAGTCAAAAAAAAATCTTACAAAGTGGAATCCCAGACCTATTAGCCATAAATTATCTATTACATATATCTTGCACATATAAAGAGACAAATATATGCAATACTGTATTGCATATGACAAGAAAATAGCAAAACCCTCTTAATTCTTAGCAGATTAGTCGCTTTTTTTCTCACATTGGACAAATCTTCCAATAACATGTGAACATTCTTTCTTGTGATTCGTGCTCTGTAATTATAATAATATTTTCAATATTCATTTTTGTCACAAGGCTCAAGATAAAGGTCTGTGATGATTCCTCTCTTTTCATAGTAATCACACCAGATACTGACTGAATAAAGTTACCAGCCAGCAAGATTTCCTTGCCAAATTGTTCACGTTTGTATGATTAAATTAGTCTCTCCAGCTATTCTACTTTGAAATCCAGCTGAAATCTTCTGAAAATTAAGATGAGCTTCTGCAAACCAATCCATAACTTGGATAACTATAGATAAATTGAAGTCTGTTAAAACTTCACTGGCATGCCAATGTCTGGATAACACTTCCCATGTTAATTATATTCTATAATTCTTCTTTCTTAATTACAAAGTACAGTCTTTGTTGGAAGGCCCAGAGAGAACTTAGTTTTAGATTTTTTCTTCTCTTTCTGTGGAGAAACAAAATATTATATTTCCCGTGGTGAGAGGGGTCCAACAGGACAGGTTCAGAACTTTCTGAAATGCTGGCTTTTTTGAAGTCAAAGAAAAGAAAGGAAAATTTCCTGGTGATTTGAAATTTCGACATTCTGACAGCAAAGGTAGCATTAAAAGTAACCATTTTGATTCCCTGCCTTTGAAAAGGTTGACTCATATTCAAGGTTCTCCACAGTCTTTTTTTTTTTTTTTTTTTTTGTGTGTGTGTGTGTGTGTGTGTGTGTGTGTGTTGTAGAACCTATGTTCTACACACTCTATGCAATTTAATCAAAGTCTTGTGGTTTTTAACAATATTTTGCTGTAGTCTGCCACTATTATCATATTATCACCTCAGGAGAAAAGTAAAATAGCATGCTTGTTTTGGAAATAGTGCATTTTCTCTTATTTTGAAATCTGCCCTGTTGTCAGTATATTTTTTGACAATAAAATTATTCCAAAGATGGATGGAGTACTTGAAGAGATAACTATTTGAATAAACAGCTTCCTGTTCTTGTCCTCCCTATCTCCTGCTATTGCTAGAAACAGTTTCTTAGTAGAAGACAGTATCAACCTTTCCCAAAATGAAAATTTCAAGGCTTAGTTGGGATCCTTCAACAACCATGATTCTCTACCAAAAGCTTAAAATCACTGTTGAATTCAATAAGTTAGTTGCTTAACTGAAATATAACTGAAAGTCCCACAAAACATCTAATTGTGTTTTCCTGTTTAGATACCTTTAAGTAATTGTAACTATTGCCCCTTGATATTTTTGGTGCATACAGTTGAAGTATAGTAATGTAATCTATGAGTCACAACCACTATAATTGAATTGAGTATGTTCTACAGAATTAGTAATTAGAAATTGAATCTTTTTTCCTCACTAGGAAATTTGCAACATTTCTACCCTATATTCAGTGAAGCCAGATATGTAACCCAAATGTCATGACTGACAAGAAAAAGAAAAAAAGATATGACTCGGGGGTTAAAAAACTGGTAAGAAGCTAGCTCTCTCAGTTTTGAATAACACAATGTCTGAAGAGCTGTCTTTCACTGAGGCCTACTTTTTTTTTTTTTAGGAACTTTATTTTTTTTGAGAATATAAGTCTTAATATCTACATTTACAGAAGTGGGGATAATGGCATTTGGAAGATGATAGATAACTACACATTCTCAGAGCCTTCAGTAAGACAAGGGACACAAAAGTACTTCAAGATAGAATTTTCTCAGGTGGATGAAGACACACTTTCTCTTTGTTATTGATTTCTTATTTACAAGCATCCTTTCTGCTATCATAACCATATTTGCATGTATAAAAATGTTATTTCAGTTTGTTTTCTCACAACTTCTTCAATGAATAAGTGTGCTGCATGTAACCAATAACCCTGTCATTAGCTTATAGCTGGTGTACAAAAAGAGAGGGAAATATAGGTTATATGAACAATCATAAATGTTTCATTCCGTTCTTGTATTTATTTCAGTCTTACAACAATCAAATGTTTTAGTTCCTTGCAATTATGAGAACATATTGGTAATTACAGATAACTCCCATTTAACTTTGCAATATAAAAGTTAAGGATTTCACTGAATTTCACTTTGTTAGTTAGACTGGATGTTTCATTCTTTCTGACAACCAATTCATATAATGAAAGATGTCACAGGCTTCTATCGCCTTTGAAAGCAGATGTTTAAAAACAAGTTTGGAAAAGAAACAAGTCTTAGAAATTGCTGACGTTGCTACTTCTAAAATTATGAAAAGCAAGTGATTTAAGTAGCAAGTGTGTCCTTCAAGTTGTGATCCTACTGCTTCTCGCTATGTGGGAGTAGCTGTCATCACAGTGTCTTGTGCTGAGTATTACCTGTATGGTTAGATGATCACCATTAATCTAAGACAATGGACTGGTCAAGTAAGTCTTCAGCTGCATCAGCATTCACTATTATGCATAATTCACGAGGTTAAATGAATCAAAAGTATACAGATAAAAAGAGGTTGTCGTGGTTTAACCCGGCCAGCAGCTAAACACCACGTAGCCGTTCGCTCACCCTCCCCCCTCCCTCTCTGGGACGGGGGAGAGAAATGGAAAGTGAAGCCCGTGAGTTGAGATAAAGACAGTTTAATAAGACAGGAAAATAACAATAACAACAACAACAACAACAACAACAACAACAACAACAACAATAATAATAATAATAATAATAATAATAATAATAATAATAATAATAACAATAATAATACAATGATGATAATAGGAAAATAATAATATGTACAAACAAGTGATGCACAATGCAATTGCTCACCAAGTATATTCCAAGTATATTGGACTCCCCTCCAAGTGAAGGCAAATTGTGGCCTGCACTCTGCTGCTAGAGGGATGGAGAAAAATGCATTAGCGATATCAATTGTGGCGTACCACTTGGCTGCCTTCGACTCAAGTTCGTACTGAAGTTCCAGCATGTCCGGCACTGCAGCACTCAGTGGTGGCGTCACTTCGTTCAGGCCATGATAGTCCACTGTTAGTCTCCACTCGCCATTAGACTTTCGCACTGGCCATATGGGACTATTGAAAGGTGAATGAGTCTTGCTGATCACTCCTTGGCTCTCCAATTGACGAATTAGCTTATGGATGGGAATCAGGGAGTCTCGGTTAGTGCGATATTGCCGCCGGTGCACAGTTGTGGTAGCGATTGGCACTTGCTGTTCTTCGACCTTCAACAACCCCACAACAGAAGGGTCCTCTGAGAGACCAGGCAAGGTAGATAATTGTTTAACGCCCTCTGTCTCTAAGGCAGCTATACCAAAAGCCCACCGGAACCCTTTTGGGTCCTTGCAATATCCTCTTCTAAGATAGTCTATGCCAAGGATACATGGAGCATCCGGACCAGTCACAATGCGGTGCTTTTCCCACTCATTCCCAGTCAGACTCACTTCAGCCTCCAATACAGTCAACTGCTGAGATCCCCCTGTCACTCCACAAATATAGATGGGCTCTGGTCCTTTATAGCTCGATGGCATTATAGTACATTGTGCACCGATGTCTACTAAAGCCTTATACTTCTGTGCGTGTGACGTGCCAGGCCATCGAATCCACACAGTCCAATAAACTCGATTGTCCCTTTCCTCCCCCTGGCTGGAGGCAGGGCCCCCCTAATCCTGGTCAGAATCTTCTTCATTTCTGTGTTTGAAGGACTGTCTGCTGGAAGTTGGAGCAGCAAACTTTTCAGAGAATCCTTTTTTCCTGATTGTTTTCTTTTGCAACTCACGTACCCATGCCTCTAGGGTTGCGGTAGATTTTCCATCCCATTTTCTCATGTCCTCTCCATGGTCTCGTAAGTAAAACCACAGGGTGGCACGGGGTGAGTACCCACCATATCGTCTTCCTTGTGTAGATGAACGCCTACCCCTGATAGCTGAGACACTGCTCTGTACAGGTACAGAGGAGAATAATCTCTCTTCAAGTTGGTGAAACTTTTCAGAAAGTTTCTCCCAGGTGTTCTCTTTCGGTCGTTGGACACTGGTTGGTTCAGGTGGGGAGAAAGATAGATTCTCTTCAAGTTGGTGAACCTTTTCAGAAAGTTTCTCCACAGCTGAGACGCAGGCCTGTAAGGAAGAGGAAAGACTTTCTTCGTACTGCCGGAGTTGTTTAGCCACTTCATCCACTGTGGGTTCCTCATCCTCTTTCCAGGCCATTATTGCCAATGAGCTGGCATATGATGATGGTGCACTCCGTACAAACTTCCACCACATGGGTCGTGTACACCTGACTTCATCTGGATCTTTGGATGTTTGTCTGAGGTCTGGATCCTCATAAATCACTTCCCGTACGGCTAATTCCCTCAGGTACTGGATTCCCTTCTCCATAGTGGTCCACTTGCCTGGTAGACATAAAAGTTCTTCCTTGAAGGGATACCTTTCCCTCACAGCTGAGAGGAGACGCCTCCAGAGGCTGGTGGATTGTGCTCCATCTGCAATTGCTTTGTCAATGCCGGCGTCTCGAGCAAGGGATCCCAGCCGCTTGGCTTCCCTGCCATCTAATTCCACACAATTGGCTCCAGAGTCCCAGCACCGGAGCAGCCAGGTGACAACCTGCTCACCTATACAACGACCAAAATCTTTTCGCACATCTCGTAGCTCGCGCTCGTTTAGATTTCGGGTAGTTACTGTTGATTTTTTGGCATCCTCATCTTCCTCCTCCTGAATCCTTGATGGCCCAGCGTCGTCGTCGTCTCCGTCGTCTCTATACCTAGATTTGGCAGAAGACTCTCTGCGTTCTAAACGACCTGAATCTCTATACCATTTTTTCACCTTCTCTACAGGGGCAGCTTGCACTGCTACTGCTCGTTTCTCTGACCTTGTTACAGGGTCTGCCACAGAGGTTGGAATACCCTCTGCAGGGTCAACTTGCACTGCTACTGCTCGTTTCTCTGACCCTGTTACAGGGTCTGCCACAGGGGTTGTAATACCCTCTGCAGGATCAACTTGCACTGCTACAGCTCGTTTCTCTGACACAGCCACAGAAGCTGGAGCAGTTGCAGGAGCTGGAGCAGTTGCAGGAACCAGAGCTGGAGCGGCTGCAGGAACTGGAGTTGGAGCAGTTGCAGGAGCTGGGACTGGAGCGGCTGCAGGAACTGGGACTGGAGCGGCTGCAGGAGCTGGGACTGGAGCAGCTGCAGGAACCGGAGCTGGAGCAGCTGCAGGAGCTGGAACAGGAGCGGCTGCAGAGTCCACCGTAGGGGTCACAGTGGCCGTTGGATCTGTAACAGGGCTTGGATTGGCCGCAGGGTCTGTCACTAAGTTGATAGCAGTATCAATGGCAGCTCGATAGGCATGAGCTAGGCCCCAGCACGTTACAATGATTTGTGTTACTTTGGAACTGCCAGAATCATGACACCTTTTTTTCAAGCATTCTGCCAGTTTTTGAGGATTTTGCCATTGTTCAGGGGTGAATTTCCAAAACACTGGGGGTGCCAACTGCTCTAGATGCCTGCCCATATCCACCCATACTCCCTGCCACCCACAACTATACTGCCTCCGGGCAGATCTCCGGATGAGCTTCCTAAGTAGTTGTTTAACTTTAAGCAGAATCTGAAGTGCATTCAGGAGGCAGAACAACAGGACTATGGTAGTCTGAGTATCCCAAGAATATTCAATATCTTGGAGAGCTATTGTGACAAGCTCAGGAGATAAGAGGGTGGTGAAGGAGGAAGGCAGAGTGATCCAGGAGGATACAGGGGTGGTGAAGGAGAAAGGGAGAGTAATCAAGTAAGAAAAAATATCTTCCCCTTTCCCCTCCACAGATTGACTCCCTAATGGAGAAAAACAATAGGTATAATTGCTAATAGTTCCCAAGATACTGTTTCCAAAGTACAGAGTCCACGATGTTACTGAGTATAAATACCAAGTTAGAGTCATGACCAGGTATCTTATTGTCTCATAAGCCATTGCTACAACACTCAGTACCATAATGATCTGAAACCAGGGCCCAGAGAGGATAAACAACATGACAGAGAGCAAATACGGAAAATAATGTACTATAATACTCAATTTGGAAAACAGGCGCAGCAGAGTTGAGATTAAAGCAATCAGCATCATGACAAGTGACTATTAAGCAGGTCTAATCCTTACACCAATTTTAGTTTAACACACTCTGGTCAGATCTGCCGTTATCTCAACCTTTCAGGCCCCACGTTGGGCGCCAAAAAGACTGTCGTGGTTTAACCCGGCCGGCAGCTAAACACCACGCAGCCGTTCGCTCACCCTCCCCCCTCCCCTCTCTGGGATGGGGGAGAGAAATGGAAAGTGAAGCCCATGAGTTGAGATAAAGACAGTTTAATAAGACAGGAAAATAATAATAACAATAACAATAATAATAATAATAATAATAATACAATGGTGATAATAGGAAAATAATAATAATATGTACAAACAAGTGATGCACAATGCAATTGCTCACCACCCGCTGACCGATGCCCAGCCTAACCCCGAGCAGTCCGGCCCCCTCCCCCCGGCTAGCCACCCCTATATATTGTTTAGCATGACGTCAGATGGTATGGAATACCCCTTTGGCTAGTTTGGGTCACCTGTCCTGGGTCTGTCCCCTCCCAGCTCTTACTGCACCCTCAGCCTGCCCGTTGGCAGGACAGAGCAAAAGGCTGAGATGTCCTTGGCTTAGTATAAGCACTGCTCTGCAACAATTAAAGCATCGGGGTGTTATCAGCACTCTTCTCATCCTAAGCCAAAACACAGCATTCCACCAGCTACTAGGAAGAAAATTAATTCTGTTCTAACTGAAACCAGGACAGAGGTTTTACTAACTTTTCCTAAATTTAATGAAAACAAAATGAAAACTTTAAAAAAGATATTGTAGACAAGGAATGAATATAAAGCAAATAGGACTGAAAATAAATACAAATATTTTTCCCCTCATAAAAATGAGATAATACAAAAAAACATAATAGTTTTTAGAAAATAATTATTTCAAAACTTTTATCAAATAACATTAAAGCTTTTGTACCTTTTTCATTAGGGTTATAAATTAAAAATAATATTTTACTCTGATTATCTAAATCTTCTTAGATTATTTTAGATAATCTTAGAATATTATTTTAGATCTGATTATCTAAAACTTCTTTGATGTGAAAACTTTACTGACGGTGACCCAAGTACCAAGAACCAGTTCCATGTAAATAATTGAAAAAACTTCCAGGATGATAGAATACCTCATGGATTTTGTTCTATTAGAATCCTAAGAGCTGCACCTATTATAAGAATTAGTGTTGCTGATATGGTACAAACAGTTTAACACTTTGGGATTTGTTAAATAGGGCTAATGAAGGACTCATTACTTGAGAAGTGTTATATAGGGAATAGACTATAGTGAAGATTTTTAAAAAAAAAATCCCATAATAATGATTATGAAAATATTTTCGAACAGAGCCCTCAGAGATTCAATTTGGGTTAGAGCACATTTAATTTTGTACAATAACAAAACCCAGCGCTGTAAATTAATGTTCATCAGTCCCCAAACACATTTTCGCTATTTAGCCAAAGTCACCCTGAAAGACTGTGTAGCCCCAGTTAGAGCTAATCAGTTCATTTATAGTGAATGAGATTTCAGTGGTTGCAATGTATAATCCTATTTTGTTAGCTCTCCTCCTACTTCTAAATTGCACTTCCTTGCAGCACCAGCTTTATTTTTACAAATGATCATTGTCCAGCCAGATCTAAAATTAAATTTGTAGTAGTAACATCTGGTTCTCAGTTTGTAGCTTCTTTTGCTCTGATCTTGTTCTTTTCTGAAATTATTTCTGACTTAACCATTTACATGCAAATCAATGTATAGTTGCATTTTTTAGTCTAGGGTACATCTGCATATATATATTCAGAAATAAAGGTGGCATAAACTAGAGATACATGCCTTGAATATTTATGGGGCTATAGATTGTAACCCTTCTGCCGGATAATTTTGCAGGGTACCAATGCAACAGAAAACAAAATAAAGCAATTAAAACAAAGCAAAACAAAATGAAAAACATTAAAAAAGAAACTCACAACTAATGAGTGATTAAAGTCCAATGCTATATTTGCAAACATATGTTGCTTCTGTGATCCAAATATTTCTTTCTTCATCTTCTAGCAGTGAATGTCAAGAGCATCTCTGTCCTACATCAGTGCTTTGCTGCCAAAGTGGCCTGCAGGGACTAAAGACATCTGGGCATAGAATTATTCTGTGCTAGTTTGTACCATCTGAAGCCCAGGCCAAGAATATGTCCTTCCCTTGTGTAGTTTGTTGTGCTGTTTTCTCTTGGAGTACATTAACAATAAGGATCTTTCCACTAAAGTTCTGTGAATCCTCCCATCTCTCTCCACCTCCACCCCCAGCCCAAAATTATATGAAAATGTGGGACATACAGTGTTCTTGAATAAATGATTAATAGCATCATTCATTAATAGCACAGTGAATACAAGCAGACATTTTAGAATGCACTGTATAAACATCTCTTCAGAGAAGTAACAAAATGGTTTGGATCTGGCATGCATTGTTACTGCTTCTTTTTGCTAAGCATCACCAAAGTGCGACTTGGGTAATTCTGGATTACTTCTTAGTGAGTGTTTTGGAAGGGAAAAACAAAAACAAAACAAAACAAAACTTCATCAACACCTAACATTGCATTTCAAAATAAAGCAACATTTAAATCTTAAGACTTAAACTAAGAGTGTCCAATCATACAATTTTAAGTTTATTTACAAAAATATTGCTATCATCTTTGAAGGTGTTTTGTCTTTTATTGTTCTTATTGTTATTGTTATTATTGAAATTAAACAAATATATCAATATTTGCAGGCTTACTGTCAGGCCCTGAAGAGAAATCTTAGCCATGACTGTCCCTGTCCAACCCTAGGGCTTCCCCACCTGCCCAGGGCCCAGGACCACATATACATCCCTGGTGCCATCAGCCCCAGCCTCAGCAAGGCCACAGCTCCACACAGCTCTGCCCTGCCCAGCCCTTGCCATGCCTGAGTCATGACTGAGTGCACTGAGTCATGACTGCTGTAAACTAATCTCTTCTTGAACCTGTAAAAATTTGTATTTATTTTCTCTTACTCTACTGGTAATTACAGGTTGCTCTAGACAGTGAGCATGCACGACCAAGTACAGCACACACATAGTTACTCAGTGGACATTCAGGTTATGTCCAAGTTCAACAGCCACAAATAGTGTGCTCAATGAAATTACTTTTGAAGCTGAATGCTATATGCTCTAATGTTCTAACTAGAACATGGACTAAAACAACGATGAGCCTGAACTATTGTCTAAATTATTTATCTTTACAGATCTCTTAATTATGCATAGCTATGTAAATTGGTTAATTGGAAATGCAGGTTTACAAAATGAGATTTCTATCGGCGTCTATATATTCTTACTGGGCTTAGTGACTGAAAAAAAAAAATATCTATTTTATGACACACACACACACACACACACACACACAAAAGTAACATATGCAAAAGTGACTCTCCTCCACTACATAGCCCTGACACACTTCTCACTCTTCTGGCTTCAATTCTTCAAGTAAATACTGATTCAGGGTTTAATGGTGCTTTCTACCCCTTACTTCAGGGCCAGGTTTGGGAGCAGTGACTGATACTATCCATCTTCTGTGTTCAAGCTATATGGAAAAAACTTCACAACTCTGTTGATTTTTTTCCTTTAACTTCACCTGAGTGCCTGTTTCCAAAACTCCAGTTATAGTCCATCATTCTGGCTCTGTACTTTAACAATAGATTTCTTTTAGTTTCTATTTACATTCCACTAAACAAGTTACTTCCCAAAATAGTTATTCTAGTCTAATAATTCAGAATGTGCCTTGTATGCCATGGTACTTTCCATGCCGCTCTTTCCAGGTTCTTACCAACACATAAAGAAAGCATTGTTAATTGTTAATGACCCAAATCCCAAACCTGAGAGGTTTAGAAACAAGAAGCAACTACAAAGAAAATAAGTGTTTTGAATGTTAAATATTTGATGCCGACATTTAGTTACCTGTTATGTAGAACCTATTGAAATACTTTCCAAGTTCTCTTATCCTTCACAACTACCTCCACCAGTCTAATCTATTTCCTATTTTTTTTTTTTTTATTTTTTCTGAAGTTCACCCTGAGGAAATAGGGTGATAGCAAAAGACACAAAGAGTATTAACGCAAATTACAAAAGGTCAAATAGAGTTCATTTAAAAGAAACAGCCTTGAATAGTAAGTAGACACTTATTGTGACCATAGTGAATAAAGCAACAAGTATAATAAGCAACATAAGAAAAATATACAATATATTTGGCCAAAGAGATAACAAGAAATTGTATATATATATATATAATTATGTACAATTGTGTGTATATATAGTATATATACACACATATATATGTGTGTATATGTATATATACTATATTATATACTTTATGTATAATATATAGTATATGTATATATACTATATTATACTATACATATATGTATATGTGTATATATATACACTATATATACACACAATTATACATAATTATATATATTATATATATAAAATTATATATATATCCCATTTATGGATGTCATTTCTGATCAAGTCTGTTACTAAGAAAACATCAGTACCTCTGAGGTAGGGAAACAACATTAAATTTTCATTTCCTACACATTACTTTTGACTGTTGAAGACCTGACATGATGTAAAGTATATTTTTAACTTTGTAACTGAATTAAATAAATTAGAAATTTAATAGGAAGTATGCATGTTTGCATGTGTTTTCTGCTCTAGCCTTCCCAAACAAAAGGTGATTGACACTGCATCATTAAATCAGAATAAACTAATGCAAAAATTAGATATGTGTAATGTGTTCTGCATGTGAAGACATGAGGTTTTAGACTATATTGATTTAAGGATGAGAAGCTGTAACCTGTGAAAGAGGATAGACAAGCAGAGGTAACTGAAGCTAAGAGGTATATTAGGTATATTACTACAGTAAATTTCATCCTGGAAAACAAAACATCTAAGACAGAAAAAAATCCTCAGGCAGCTTCCAAACTTGAGTTAGGGAAAGCAAAACAAAACAAAACAAAACAAAAAGATTTTGAACACTGTTGAAACAGCACAGATCTTAAAACAACACAAGACTGTGTGAAAGAATGATCTCAGCTTCTCAGCTGCTTATCATTTGGTTTTATATGAAGCGGTGGAAAGTAAACTAGTGCTGTATGCATCATTTACCATGAACTCTTCTCAAGTCACTCTTAGAACCTTTGCTACTTAAACATCACTTCACTGCAAAACATGGCTTGTTAAAAAAATAAGCCAGAGGTTTTTTTTTGTTCTGTTTTGTTTCAAGAGAAAACTAAGTGAACTGAAGGACATCCAAAGACAATATCTCTCAGTGGCCTAACATGAAGGCATTAAATGTATTATACTATGAAATATGACAACTTCCTAAATCAGCAAACTTCACACAATTGATACTTCGATACAGTATGTGGAAAAACATATTGCATGTTTAGTTCTTGGGGATAAAATGGTAAGATTGTATCTAACTAAATGGCATCAATAAAAGTTGAATTCAAGGTTTCCCACACAAAGGAAGAACTTTCAAAAGATAAAAGCTCTTTTTTTTTTTTTTTTCTTTGCAGTTCTGTAAGACTAGATATGATAAATTTCTCTCAACTAACTTCTTGAACTGGAAAAAAACCAACAGTTAAATGGGAGTTTTTATTATGTGAAGCTGCATAGCAGCCAAGTTATTCAGGGTGTTCTTTTATTGTGAATTGACATGACTCATAGAGAAATATTGACTCACTGATTGGTGCTTCATTTAGAGATAAATATTTTTATGAATAAACTTTAAATTTTCTGAAGCTCTCCTGGTTGTTGGGAGTCATATTCTTCCATTCATCTCAGTAAGCTGAGTACAGTTTTAGGATGTACAAGAATTACATCCTTTAATGTTTCTCATAATAATACAGAACTTGTAAGGAAGTTTTACCTTGTAGCTATAAATATGAAAAAGGGGAAAGAGAACTAGTCTTACTGCTGATACCTAAAACTACTACACTGATTTGATTTTCCATCTTCCTATATGGAAAAGTAGTGCTAATGAAAATGAGATCACAGATCCCTTTTCAATTAAGAGGTTCCTCAGATATATATGAAATAGGAAGAGGCAATAAAATCTCCATGTGATGGAGGTCAGTAGCTCAAAATATTTTGACTGTGAAAAAAGCTAGTTAACCCCTAATTTTGACTACCAATGAGTACATAACTTGCAGTACAAAATAGTTTATCAAAGCTTAATTTCAAATTCATGTTGGAAACAAGTCTTCTCCTTTCAAGATGCTTTTGATGTCAGTAAGTTATATTCCAGAATATATAGTATTACTTATTTTAAGAGGTATGTTCAAAAACAAGAATATCCCACTTTTTTTTTCCAATTCTCCAATTTCCAATTTCTCCCTGGTTTCATGAATATTTTGGACACCAAGAGTAAAACAAACAACTACAATGAAAAAAGTATGAAGAGAACAACATGAACAATCCTTTTATAGGAGAAAAAAGGCTGCATTATATTATGCAGACAAAGCATCATACCTGAAAAAAAAAAAAAGAGAGAAAAAAAAGAGGTAAGAAAAAAACTCACTGAACTAAGTCAGCAATATAACAATCTGTTCAGTTGTGAGAAATTTTGTGAAATATTCAGAGAAATTAAGATTCATTTATTTCAGTGTTTTTTATACATACATAAAAATACTGCTTTAGGATAAGAAATAGCCAAGATTAAGAATTGTTTAAATTCAATTTCATTTATATTGCAGTAGCACGCATAATCTAGCGGAGGACATCAATGCATCATGAAACAAAGCCAGGCTTACGTCACAATTTAGTATGAAACTTATCCTAAATCTTTGCTATTGTAAAGCTAAGAGGCAAATAAGGGACATCAGAAATCTATGAAATACAAAGATTTCAAATATAGTGTCACAGCTTTGGGGGATGAAGGGATCTGATTTGTGATGTTACTATGTGTATCAGACATAAAGTCTACTGGAAAGAATAAGGGTGGGAAGATTATATGGATTTTACTACTGCCAAATGAAAAGATGCTTAAAATTTGCCATACAAAAGATATGCAAATAATGCAAATTAGAAAATAATTTTATAAAAAATTAATGCAAACTAGATAATGCAAAACATAATGCAAACTAGATTACCCCCTTTTCTGAAAAGGACTTGTGATAGAAGGGAGGTAAACAAAAGATCTTTCCTTCTAGAAATGTGACACTAAACCTGTGGTGTAATGACCACACAGACATCAGGGTTCTTTTCGGATCAGTAAATGCTACTACTTTATTGATGACATAACTTCAACTCTCTCTTACTGAGGGCATAAAATCATTTCTCATATTGAGGACATAACTTCATTCTCCCTTATCGAGTATGGGCTCCCTTCTCTTCCATGACTTCATTAATTTTTCTCAGGTCATATGACAGTCTCCATTTTCCATTGCTTTTCTTGATTACAAACACCAGAGAGTTCCAGGGCTAGCCGTGGGAACAATATGTCTCGCTTTAAGTTGTTAAGCAACTCGGCCTTCGGGCCTTAGTTATCTTAGTCCTCCCAGATCAAAGGGAAACAGATCCGGCTCCTTTTTAGGGCCAACAGGGCCTGGATCAAAAGGCACGTTCAGGTCACCACAGGGCATAACAGCAAAGGCCTGCAATAGCAGTAGTGGTGGGGAGCGGGGGGGCAATGGCACAGCAGGTGGATCAGTAAACGAGCCCACAGCTCCCCCGCTGTCTGGTAAACCACACGTTTCTGACTGTGGTCCCACATGGCTCTTTAAGGCCTCAGAG
Organism: Anas acuta; assembly: GCF_963932015.1. NCBI lineage: Eukaryota > Metazoa > Chordata > Aves > Anseriformes > Anatidae > Anas > Anas acuta. Next base: position 100,939,554 of record NC_088979.1, read on the forward strand.
ACTGCTTGCCAGGTGCCGAGCAATCCCACTGCAACCTTGTCTTTTTTAGCAGCAGAGTCCCACACCTTGACCTCAGTTTGGTCCCATGTTTCAGGACCATAAACTGTCTGATTCATAATAAAGAGAATAAGCTGTAAGATTGCCAGGACATTTTTTTGTTTCTAAGGCCGTATGATTCCCCATAGCACGCAACTGCTTACCTTCGGCCAGCGAGGGGCAGTTGTGTGCACAGGTCTGCTTCTCTCATCTTGAGCTTCTTTCCAGCTCCGGTGCACCTATTTCCAGTGACTCTGTACGAGCTTCTTTGAGCAGTTTGCTGAGTTTGTCCAAACCTATCTTCATGCGGCGATCAATGTCTCTGTTCCCGTCCTGGTCCCTGTTCTGCTAGCCTGTTCCTATTCTTTCCTTTCTTGGTTTTGCCCCTGTTCTGTTAGCCTGTCCCTGTTCTTCATGTCCCTGTTCGGGCACCATTTGTGGCGTAGTGACCACACCAACACCAGAGTTCTTTAGCGGGTGGAGAACAAGCAACCTGAGACAGCATGGCATCTCCTGAATCACCCTTCTTTGTTGCCTCTAAACTCTTTACGTTCCTGTTAAGAGCCCCATGTTATCACCAACCATGGGGCTTGTGGACCCCCATGGCCACACTCCCACATAAACCTTCAAAAATAGTCCTCCAGTATTTTCCAAATTTCAGAGTGCTTTGAATTCCAAAGCATGATGATAATTCTCTAGGTATTTCTTAAGGAGGAAAAAAACAACAAAAAAAAAAAGCCTAATTCCAAGCGCTCCAATAAAATTCTGAAAATGTGTAGAAAGAATAAGTATCAAGTCAACGATTCTGCTGAGGTATTATTATTATTATTATTATTATTAATTTCTGAAAGGAAGAAAAAGACAAAAAAAATATATACTAGATTTGTTATTAGACATTTTGTTGTTGAGATATTGAAAAGAGTAAGAAATAAAACCATACCCATATACATGTATTAAAGTCATATCCATAACAAAGAATCTTCATGCTCTTTTACTGATAAAATGGAACTCATTCTATCTTGAAAAGTAGATTACATATTACCAAATACTGTTATATAAATTCATGTGGTTTCAAAGAACTAATCAGAGTTACATAATCACATGCATTGAATATGACCAGAGTAATATATAACTATGTTTCAGAATAGAAGATTCCATTGATATATTTACCTAGTTTTGCCATTTAATAGGTGACAAAAAGTTTATTATTTACATGTGTTGATAGTGATAGGACAAGAGGGAATGATTTTAAACTAAGAAGGGAGAATTAGTTTAAGACAATGGGGAGATTAAGAGAAAGTTTTTCACTCAGAGGGTGGTGAGACACTGGAACAGGTTGCCCAGGGAGGTTGTGGATGCTCCATCACTGGAGGCATTCAAGGCCAGGCTGGATGTGGTTATGAGCAGCTTGCTCCAGTGGTTGGCAACCCTGCCCAGAGCAGGGGGATTGAAACTAGATGACCTTTAAGGTCCTTTTCAACCCAGGTCATTCTATGATTCTACGATTATTATTGGTCATGAAATAACATTTTGGGTTAAAAATAAAGAAAGTTATTTTCCATGTAGATACCTGCATTTAATGACTGAAGCAAAGAAAGAATGTATTTAGCATCTTGAAAGACATCTTATCATAATTCACTAACTTCATCATATCTTCTCTTCTTTTTTTTTTTGCTTGCTGAAGTTTTATTCCTTTAAATATACACTTTATTGTACACATGGCTTTTAGACTATGAAATATCTGAAAGTCCCTCTTTTCTTTCCTTATACACAGCTTATATGTTTGTAATAGCAAAAGGATATCATAAATCATATATTGCAATACATTATATATTAAAATAGAGTATATTATCAAATCAGTGACTAGAAAAAAAGAATATGTCAAAACAAGACTAAAAGCATGTAATGGAATAGAATAATTAAATCAAGTTAATCCATTATGTCTCATGTCTAGCTTGACAAGGTAAAATGTGTGTGGAATGTTAAACAACAGATTAAAAGGAGAAAAAGCGACAGAGATTTAGAAATAGACCATTTTCACATCTCTGAAGTACTAATAGAAAATAAACATATTAGAATATTGGCCAAATTATCCTCTATTGATTTGCAAAATTAATATATGAATTAATTTATAAATTCAGTATTGAAATTAATTTACATTATTTACAATAAATATTATTTATTACAGCTACTACAATATTTACAATTGATTTACAATTTATTAATTAATTGACAAAGAGAAGTTGTCTTGGAATGCTTGCAAAAAAGATAAAAAATAATAGGAAGGGTTTTTTTAAGTATGTAAACAGTAAAAGGAAGACTAGGGATAATGTGGGTCCCTTGCTGAATGAGGGGGGTGTCCTGGTAATGGGAGACGCTGAGAAGGCAGAGATACTGAATGCTTTCTTTGCTTCAGTCTTTGCTTCAAGGACTCCCCCACGGGACTCCTCAACCCTGGAGGGAGGAGAAAGAGTCTGGGAAGTGGAGATCTCCCCTCTTGTTGACAAGGGAGTGGTTCGGGAGCGTCTGAGTGGGCTCAATGCACACAAATCCATGGGTCCCGATGGGATGCATCCACGTGTGCTAAGGGAGTTGGCAGAGGTGATTGCTGAACTGCTCTCTATCATCTTTGAAAGGTCCTGGAGAACAGGAGAGGTGCCTGAAGATTGGAGGATAGCCAATGTCACTCCAGTCTTCAAGAAGGGCACGAAGGAGGATCCAGGAAACTACAGGCCGGTCAGTCTCACCTCTGTCCCTGGAAAGGTGTTGGAACAGCTTGTTCTGGATGCCATCTCCAAGCAATTGGAAGAGAAGGTTATGAGGAGTAGTCAGCATGGATTCACCAAGGGGAAGTCATGCTTGACCAACCTCGTTGCCTTCTATGATGGCATCACCAGCTGGGTAGATGTGGGGAGAATGGTGGATGTCATCTACCTTGAATTTAGCAAGGCTTTCGATACCATGTCCCATTACATCCTGATAGCAAAGCTGAGAAAGTGTGGGATAGAGGAGTGGACAGTAAGGTGGGTTGAGATCTGGCTGACTGGCCAAACTCAGAGGGTGGTGATCAGCAGCAGAGTCTGGCTGGAGGCCTGTGACTAGCGGTGTTCCCCAGGGGTCAGTGCTGGGTCCAGTCTTGTTCAACATCTTCATCAATGGCCTTGATGAGGGAATAGTGTCTGCCCTCAGCAAGTACACCGATGACACAAAGCTGGGAAGAGTGGCTGACACACCAGAAGGCTGTGCTGCCATTCAGCAAGACCTGGACAGGGTGGAGAGATGGGCAGGAAGAAACCAAATGAGATTTAATAAGAGCAAGTGTAGAGTCCTGCACCTGGGAAGGAGCAACCCGAAGTACCAGTACAGGCTGGGGGACGACCTGCTGGAGAGGAGCTCTGAGGAGAAGGACCTGGGGATCCTGGTGGACGACAGGTTGACCATGAGCCAGCAGTGTGCCCTCATGGCCAAGAGGGTCAATGGGATCCTGGCGTGCATTAAAAGGAGCATGACCAGCAAGTCAAGGGAGGTGATCCTCCCCCTCTACTCTGCCTTGGTCAGGCCTCACCTGGAGTAGTGTGCCCAGTTCTGGGCTCCCTGGTACAAAAAAGACAGGGATCTCCTGGAAAGAGTCCAGTGGAGGGCCACGAAGATGATATGAGACCTGGAGCATCTTCCTTATGAGGAAAGGCTGAGAGACATGGATCTGTTCAGCCTGGAGAAAAGAAGAATGAGAGGGGTTCTCATCAATGTGTATAAATACCTGAGGTGTGGGAGACAGAGGGATTTGGCCAACCTCTTTTCAGTGGTTTGCAGTGACAGGTCAAGGAGTAATGGTCACAAGATGGAGCAGAGGAAGTTCCGCACCAACATGAGAAAGAATTTCTTCACGGTGAGGGTGACAGAGCACTGGGACAGGCTGCCCAGGGTGGTTGTAGAGTCTTTCTCTGGAGATATTTAAAGCCTGTCTGGACGCCTACCTGGGCAGCCTGCTCTAAGGAACCTGCTTTGGCAGGGGGTTTGGACCTGATGATTTTTTGAGGTCCCTTCTAACCCCTTCAATTCTGTGGTTCTGTGAATAGATTATTTTGTCAATGGCATTTTATAGCAATGGGATAGTTTATTTTGGTTTGGACCAGTTAGTATGTATGTGTTCACTGTTTTTTTGAAGAAAGGCATGATTAAACTCTGGTGTACATGCCTCTTGACAAGTAGTATGTACACCCATGTCTTCTCAGTGAGTCCCCCAAGTCACTTTTTTAACAGTTGAGTTAACTTTTCTAAATTTAATGGTACTTACTAGTATTATTATGATATTATGTAGTAATGATATTATTATATTATTATTATATTATTATATGTAATTAAATAAAAATAAAATAGCCAAAAGCAACCATAAGTTTCATATTACTGCAGTGCTGCCAAATATAGCCAAGGGAAGGGAAGCCCTCCAGACCTGGACAGTCCTGAGAGAATCTCACAGAGTTAAGCAAGGCCAAGTGCAAGGTCTTGAAACTGTGTCAGGGCAATCCCAAGCACAAATACAGGCTGGGTGGAGAAAGGATTCAAAGCAGCCTGAGGAGAAGGACTTGGAGATACTGGTTGATGAGAAGCTCAACATGAGCCAGAAATGTGTGCTTGCAACCCAGAAAGCCAATTGTATCCTGCTGCATAAAAAGAAGCATGAGCAGCAGGTCAAGTGAGGTGTCTCTCCCCTTCAATTCCACTCTTGTGAGATACCACCTGGAATACCACCTAGAATTCAGCTCTGGGTACCCTAACATAAGAAGATCACGGACCTGTTGGAGCGAGTCCAGAGGAAGGCCATACAGATGATCAAAGGGCCAGCACTTCTATGAAGACAGGCTGAGGGAGTTGGGCTTGTTTAGCCTGGCTCTGGAGAGACCTTATAGAAGCTTTGCAGTACCCAAAGCAGTCCTAGAAGAAAGCTGTAGTAATGGCTTTAAGCCAAAAAAAGTGTAGATTTAAATTAGATATTAGGAAAAAGTTCTTCACTCAGAGAGTGGTAAAGCACTGGAACAGGTTTCCCAGAAAAGCTGTGGATGCTCCATCCCTGGAAGTGTTCAAGGCCAGGTTGGATGGGACTTCAGGCAACCTGGTCTAGTGGAAGGTGCCCATGCCTATGGAAGGGGTTTGGAACTGGGCTATTTTTAAGGTCCCTTCCAACCCAAACCATTCCACAATCCTCTGATTCTCTGATAAAATGTCTCAGCTATGATCATGTTTTTACTGGCTATATTTTAACACAGATAATGAGATAAAATAGCATAACCATGAAGGTTATGTTTGTCTTCATAATGAATACAAAATGTAGGTGAATTTTGAAAAGGAGGAAGTGAGCCACTTCAAAAGGAAAGAAATAACTTAAATTTATGCAGAAAATGAATGCTAGAAATTGATCTGAGTCATTCTGAGGTAAAAGACTGCACTACAAATATGCAGGATTATGAACTGTGTCTTTTTTCTTCTAGAACACTTGTAGATGTCAAAGATCTTAACTTCAATTAAAGTTACTCTTACCTTTTTTCTTGGTGATTCTCGAAATCAAGAAATATTAGAAGTGTAAATATTTGGAAACTGAATCAATCAAACTAGCATGACCTACTTTTTTATTTTTCTAATGCAGTTGCCGTTTCATTATCATTGATAATCTGAGTGGTCAACAGATAAATTCTTTGGCTGATATGTACATAATTCATGTGCCAAATAATGGTAAAATTCATACTATAAATAGTATGAATAAAATTATATAAAGAAAAGTGGAGATTTCTCACAACCTGTTATTTGGAACTTTTATTTTAATAACTCTATCTAGATGTATATCTAAATCTGTGGTTGATAGTTTCTTGACAAACTAGAGACTGAAAATTGTCACAGAAGGTTAGTAACAAGTTATCTAAAAATTAACTCTTTTAAATGGTTTAATACCAGAAACAATCAGTGAACAATGCTTAGTATTCTGGGTGAAAGACACTGAAGAATGATATTACCAATACTAAATAGATTGAAATATTCATTCAGACTTTACAAACAGACTACAGTGATTTTTTTCTTGTATCCCTTCCATAAATAATCAATAATTCAAGTGTTATTATCTTTGATATTTCAAAAATTTCACTCAGTTATACATACAGCCATTGAAACTCACAGTTTGTTCATATTGTTGATGCTAAAATTTGTATCAGGTATACAGTTATATACAGTATGCAAACAAGAGAAAAATAATAGTACTCTATGACTTCTTCAGCACCTGAAATTTCAATATATATATATTACAATTCTGAAAAAATGAAACAGAAAAAAATGAGTTGGTACTCTAACAAAAAAAATCAAGACCGTCACTGATAAGATAGTGATTTTTAGTTGATACAATAAATATAGATTAAACCATTAATTAACAATAAGTAGTGGCTTATATTAACATTTCATCTTGAAGCTCGAAAGCAACAACTCAACTCATGGGTGAACAAACTCTCTTTAAATATGTTGAGGACAATTCTGAGTAACCAACACATTTCAAATTTCACACCTCTGGGATGGTTTGGTAAACAAACAAAAGGTACCTAATTTATTATTTGTTGGAATTATTTTCTTAATAGAAACTAGAGGAGTGAAACGATACGTTAATAATAACAATTACTCATTTCTTTTAACATCTATGATGTGTGAACTATGCTACAAATGAAACATGTCTGTTCATTAATTGGATAACAAAATATAAATTATGTTTTTAAAAAGAACAAGTTACTTAATCAACTGCCTATCTTGCCTGTCCTGAAGGAAAATACTGATATTCCTACCATGTATCAAACTTTAAAGGGCTTTTCAAACCATAATTTACAAAAAGTAGACATAATTTATGATATCAATGATGGCAAAAAAGTATCATTGTTAATGGAAAGGTCTATAGAAATATATGCATGTGATTTACAACCCCTCTCATTAGTGAAATGGCACAAAAGCACTGTTCAGAATATGTTCCTTTATGTATAAAAAAACTTAAAAATACATAGTCCTAAAATTAATAATGTACTGCCATCTAAAATCATTAAATAAAAAACATATAATTAACTGTCTGTCTTTAAACACAATCCTACTGAGTTGCAAATGTAAAGTAGGACCTGCAAGCTATAAAAATAGACAAAGAAATCGATGTATTCCTCAGGAATGTTATGGTTTGAGGAACTGGGATTCATGTAATAGTATTTGGGGCTTTCTCTATCTCCTAAATAAGAAAAAATCACTATGGAATTGCAAGCCCTTTTTCAGCTACTGTCATCGTGTACTCTAGGAGTAGAAGTATCTAATACTGTAGATTGTATCTGTTAACAGGGAAGAAATGCAGACTTTTTCTGTAAGCTGTAGCTCATCCTGCTCTGCCTGTCATGCAGGGGCAAATAGCCTGATCCCAGCATACCACAGCATCTCTTTAACAAGCTTCACTGACCCTGTGCTATCTTTGCAATTTACTTTTTTGTTTGTTTTTCCAGTCCTTTATTGTGGCCTAACTCATTTTGTGTTCTTAGTATTACACAAAAAAACTTTCTCAGAATCAGCCACTAAAAAGTCACAGTATTTCATAACTGTGACAGACTGAAAAAAAAAAAAAAAAGTCACACATTTTTGGGAAAGTAGCTTTTCTTCAGAAATGACCTTTTAGGTAAGCAAAATATATACTGAAGTAAAAATGTTTTTCTTTATTTAACTGTAATTCCTCTGTATTGAAATACCTACAGTGTATTATGGGAACTATAGTTCTAGATTACATACCTTTATTTCTCAGACATTCTCTGCTTTTTTGCATGTTTTTTATTCAACCCCACTGTCATTCTACATACAAACTCTCAGTTTCGTATGAATTCTTAATTTGAGAGTAAAACAAATTTTCAACATTCTGAGTATTCAAAATTCTTTGAGATCATTATTTGACCATGTGGTGGTTTTACTCAGGTGGGCAGCCAAGTTCCACCACAACCGCTCTCTCACTCCCCCCTTCCTCAAAGAGGAAGGGGGAGAAAATACAATACAGAGAACTCGAGGTTTGAGATGAGAAAGGTTTAATTAAAGCGAAAGGGAATGGGAAAAAAAAAAAAAAAAAAAGTCCGCACGGGAGCACAGAGAGAGGGAAAAAAATTATTCTCTACTTCCCATCAACGAGCGATGTTTGGCCACGTCCTGGGAAGCAGGGCCTCAAAACGCATAGTGGTTGTTCAGGAGGAACAGCCCCCTCCCCCACAAGAGCCCCCACTTTTATTGCTGAGTGTGACATCAGGTGTTATGGAATATCCCTTTGGTTGGTTTAGGTCAGCTGCCCCAGCAATGTCCCCTCCCCATCACTTGCCCACCCCCAGCCTGCTGGCTCTTGGGGGATCAGGAGGAGTCCTGATGCTGTGTCAGCACTATGCAGCAATAGGCACAACACTGGAGTGATATCAGTGCTGTTCCAGCTACAAGTGCAGAGCACAGCACTGTGCGGGCTGCTGCAGGGAAAAGGTGACTCCGGCTCAGACAGACCCAACACAGACCAATGTAACTAAAAAGTGCTAAGAATTTCTTCAACGTTCCACTTTGTAATAAAATATTAATTAAATTGTAAAAATAATTTTCATAATCTAAGAAAAATTATCAGTAGAAGAACCATCTGAAATTGTAAGTCAGTTATGAACATTTAGATCAAGGTGTTGGTAACTTTTTCCTACAATCCAGAACCATTCTTCGATCCAAGGTTTAGAAGAATGCACCTTGCAATTTAATTTTTAAGGTAATGTATCTCTAGAAAAACATCTAGTTGAAATGGCATGAATATGGATTTAGACAATTTATAAGAAAGTAACGTGTTTTTTTTTGTATGGGCTTTTTAAATTGCAATTTCTAAGAAAGTCTACTTAAAGAAGAAACTGATGGTCAAGTGCATTTTTTTAAAAGTTTCTGTAGGCCTAAACCCTTCTCTAACCCCAGGATACAGGGATACATTAAGTCTCCTTCAGGAAAGCTTACTTTCTTGAGATACAAGAACATATTCTGAAAAAGGTGCAAGAATAAATGTTAGAAAAGGAAAAGCCTTTTTGCCTTTTTTTTTTTTTTTTTCCTTTTAACAGCTCAGTTTAACGGCAGTCTTGATGAGAAAAATACATGAGCAGCAATCAGTGTGAGGAAAGGCATAACGAGAAAACTGCCATATCTCACCTGCTCTCCTTAAACTTCAGAAGAGGAATTGGGCCTCATCAAATCTTGAAACATAAAACAGACCTTCTGAAACTGAAGCAATATGTCAACTACTTTCAGCAAGTCAGTTATTCAATAAAATCTATGAGGGGGAACTTCAGTGTTTATCTTTTGCTCTCATTAGAAAAAAATATGTTGCTAATCTGAAAAAAAAAATAAGGAAGAAGAACAGACTTTATAGCTGTAAAATAATAACAATAATAATAAAAAAATGATATCTTTTTTTTTTCTTTGACGAAAAGATCACTCACTCCTGAGTTCTTCCCAGGTTAATTTGTTCAATTTACAATGTCTGCAGTTAAGAGCTTTGCTGTTGAAACACTGCTCCTTGTAATAAGTAGCATTTTTATACGGTATTGTGCAAATGAAATCTTTGAAAGATTAATCTAATTTTGTAAATCTAGATTTCATTTTCCAGAGTTGTCTGTATGTGTGCAGACCTGCATGAATTGCTTTCTTATTGCTGTCTTCTGATGTGTTACCTTGGTCAATATATACAAATATGTCATCACAATAAGCTCTCAATTCTTAAATGATCATACAAGAGGCAGTAGAAGTGCCACACTATTATTAGTTTCACATAAAATGAAGAATAGTTCCTAGAAAGGAACAATGCCTTTCTTCACATCACCACTGTTATAATGATGGCTGAATTAATCTATAGAGTATGAAAAGTGGAAAGAAAAGAAAAAAAGAAAAAAAAAAAGACAGTAATCAGTAATGGGCAAAGAAAAACAGATGGGCAGATAAACGTGTATATGTGTGTATGCACATGTATGAAAACATTAAACTGAACTCTGACTAATGTACAATGTTCCTAAATACTTAACTATTCTTGTAATGGTGCCTAAGCAATGAGATTTTGAACAGATTAGACAATTAAATGTCCTAACATTAAATTATCCTGTTCCTCATCTTAAATTGTATTTTTATTACACCTATACCTTATCTCTCTTACCCAGATAAGAAAATGTTCAGTGATGCTGACTCCTTCTTTATTAATATTAACATAGTCAATTGATAGCTTGACTATCAACAGGTTGACTGTTTCATGTACTTATGGGGAGCAGTGCTCCGCCAAGATGGAACCACTTGTACTATGCAATGGCTGCGTTTCTTTCTGCATTAGAATAGGCTTGTAACAGGCTTCATATTTCAAACTGATTTTGAAATAGAGCTTAACAGTGTTTGTTTGTGAGATTAAACAAAGAAAATAGTTTAATCACAGAAACACATAATAACAGAATGGTTAAGGTTGTAAAGGACCACTGGTCCAACCTGCCCTGCTCAAGCAGACAATAACTAGAACATGTTGCCTAAGACCATGTCCAGATGGCTTTTGGGCTTTTGAAGCTGTCCATGGAGGGAAACTCCACAACATCTCTGAGCAACCTGTAACAGTACTCCATCATCCACACAGGAAAGAAGTGTTAGAAGTGTTACATGATGTTTAGATGGAACCTCCTTTTTTTTTTTTTTTTTTTTTTTTTTTTTTTTTTTTTTTCCAGTTTGTGCCCATTGCCTTTTATCCTGGCACTGGGTACCACTGAAAAAAAAAAAAAAAAAAAGTCTTGCTCTTATTTGCATCTTCCCTTCAGGTACTTCGATAAGATCAAAGACATGATCCCCCTGGACCTCCTCTTCTCTCAGCCTTTCCTGATAGAAGGGGTGCTCCAATCCCTTGATCATCTTGATAGCCCTTGGTTGGACTCTTGTCACAGAATTACAAAATGGTTTGAGTTCGGAAGGGACCTCTGAAGATCATCTAATCCAAATCCAAGTAGGATCACCTAGAGCACATTTTGCAGGATGGCATCCAGGCAGGTTTAGAATATCTCTGAAGGAGGCTCCTCAGCCTCTCTGGGTGACCTGTTCCAGTGCTCTGACACCCTTACAGTAAAGAACTGCCCTCTCAACATCCATGTCCTCACTATGTCCATGTCTCCCTTGTACTGGGAAGCCCAGAACTAGAAACGGTACTCCAGGTGTGGCCTCATCAATGCTGAGTAGAGTGGAAGGATCTCTTGAAGCGTTTTGCCTAGTGCAGCCAAGAATACTGTTAACCTTCTTAGCAGCAAGCACACATTTCTGACTCATGTTCAACTTTATGTCTGCCAGGACTCCAAGGTCACTTTCTGCAGACTTGCTTTCCAGCTGGGTAGCCCCCAGAATATACTGGTACCTGGGGTTGTTCTTCCCAAAACGTGAGAGTAGAACAAGTAAAATTCTTGTGAAATGTGTTTGAGTTTCCGTAAGAAAAAAAATATATATATACATATATATATATATATATATATATACACATATATACTGTAGATCATTTTGCAATAAACAAGAACTTAGCCCTTATTTTGATGGTAATTCTAAAACACCTCATGAAACCTAGTTTTCAGTTCAATAGGTTTCAGTTATTTCAGCTAAAGAAAACTTAACAATTAATCTATACTGAAGAGCATTGCATGCCATGTAAATATAAAGCTTAGAAGTGGTATGCTTTTAAACAAGAGAGAGAAATAAGAAGTGAAAACTGTGGAACTGAGTGAACTAAGGTTGAAGAATCCATCATACAAATTCTGGAGTAACAGCAATCTCTGATTTAAGATCTAATTACAGATTAGTGCAGAAACCAAATACATAAAGTAACCTGGAAAAAGGCTGTAAGAAACCGTTTAGCCCTTGACAAATTGCCTGCTGACAAAATATCTAACATTTTTTTTACACAGAAATAGTCAACAAGGTAGGCTAAAAAATGCATTTTGCTCAGTACACCATTTCCAGTAGTGGATAGTGGTGGATGCCTGTGGAAGAGTATAGGAACACAGAAATCATATGGTGATACTGACTCAGAGCGCTCTCCCAGCTTTCAATAGCTTGAGGCTTTCTGAATTAGAAATGACATTTTTATATTTAATGAACCTCTGTGGATTTTCTTCATCTATTTGTCTCCTTTTGAATTTAAAGTCCACAACATACTACCCAACTGCACATTTTACTACAACATATCAGAAGAGCTACCTTACTTTATATAAACTTTCCTCTCCTCTCCTTTTTGTTTTATTTTATTTTATTTTATTTTATTTTATTTTATTTTATTTTATTTTATTTTCCAACTACCAGCTCAATCTTCTTCTGGAAAATAATACGATCCTGGTTTTCCTCCTGTTTGCCATTGATAATTTTTGAAATTTCTCTAATCTTCCTTTCATTCTTTCTTTTTCAGGCTGTAGCCTGTTTTGTCATGCTTCATACAAAATCCATTCCAACCTTTGATCATCCTTGTCACTCACTCAGAAGATTTCCAGGTTTAGTTTTGAGATGGGTGAACCAAAGCTATACTCAGCATTCAAAACAGTGATAGAGCTTGATTTTATATAACACTTATGTTCTCATTTTAGTTTTCTTTTCCTTTCCTAAAATTCCATTCATAATAAACACAACATTTTAAAATAATGAAAAACAGTAGAGTTGCTAAAAGGCACTGGAAACAATAAAAAGAGCTAAAGATGCAAAATGAAGTCAAACAAGCATCATATTCACATAATCATAGCAGCATGATCTAGCTGTCAGTATGAGCAGCCAATAAACAAATGAGTCATACAAACACAGGTGTCAAGTTTTTGGCAATAATAAATAATTTAATCAATAATTTTATTGGCTCATTTGCTTGAAGCTTTGCTGGAAATTTTCTTTCTATCTCCAAATATTTTAAGCTCAACTTCTTCATGGTCACTATGGTGGCCAAGATGGCCACCAATTGTCACTTCACACATGAGACCCTCCCTGTTCACAGGCAACAGATCTAGAAGGGCACCTTTCCTAGCCAGTTCCTTTACTACCTGTGCCAAGAAGTTATCACTAAGGTGTTTTAGAAATCTTCTGGAACTGTTTGTATCAGCTATGCTGTATTTCCAGCTAATGCTAATAACCTCTACCTTGTAGCATCTTAACATTTTGTTTAACGATATTTTAAAAATGCATTTGTGTTGATTTGACTGACACATTTTTTGTAAAAAAAAAAAAAAAAAAAAAGAAACAGGAAAATGACATTGTCTCTCAATAGTAAATAATGATCACATTCAATTTAGCCACTACAAATGGCTAATTTGGAATCATACCATTTTTTCAGCCCAGCTAAATTCATATCCTCAAGGGAATAATTGCATTTCCCTTAAACCCAAGGAATTTTCCTTAAACCCTCAGGAAGTGAATTAAGAAAGATACTAATATAGCCTTTTTGCCAGCAAACCTCACAGACGTGCAAAAAACATATCAGATTAAGTGTGAGCCCAAGCATTAGGTACCATTGGAAGTAGTGAGATTACTGTCTCCTGAATATTACAAGAGGGAAGGATATTTTAAGACCACGTTAACAAGCAGTATCTCAAGCAAAAAGAAAATTTTCATTAATTTTGCTACAAGTATTTATAGTTATTTATTACTTTAAAATTGACTGCTTAATTCTTATTTGGTTGGAGAAGACACACTTTTAGAACCTTTCCATAAGAAGTAGACTTTTTTTTTTTTTTTTTTTGCATAGTGGTGCAAAATATGCTGTTTCACTCACAAAATGAAACAAACCTCTGTCAAACTCCCACATTCTGACTACTGAATAATTGAATTATAACAAAGGAAATGAGCTGAATGTAGAAGAGCAAAACAGTTCTTAACTGTTTAGATCCATTTTTATTGTTTACCATGTTCACTGAAAAATGTTTTATTGGAAAAAAAAATCAGGAACACAATTTGCTCACAGAAATATAATGAGTAACCTAGGCAAAATCAATCTCATCTCTCACCTTTCACACTTTCTTCTTCTTCACTACAACAACAAAAAGGTAAATTTATGAAAGGCCACACTGTAGAAAACAGTGACAACCATGCAGTTTCTCAGTATTCCTGGATCTGCTACAATATTAATTTGCACATTGATCTGTGTGTGCAAATAATGTCCCTTGATATGCCATGTAGTTAACGAGATTTTGTTATTTGCTTTTTACTTTAGATCCAATTTTTTGAATATCTCTCTGTACCTCATTAAAAAGATTTTTAACAGAACAAGAATGTACGTCTGGACTCAATGAAAAATCATCATAGGCTATCGTACTGTCATCTTAGGCACACCAGCATGGCTCAAGATTTAAAAAGAAAAAATGTAAGGATATAATGATAAGAAAAGAGATATATCTTTAAAATAAAATAAAATAAAATAAAATAAAATAAAATAAAATAAAATAAAATAAAATAAAATAAAATAAAATATACCAAGGTAGTGGTCAAAAAAGAATGGCTCAAACAAGACATTCCAAATATACCTGAGCTCTGATTGCGTGAAGTCTGGGACCAATGCTGAAATCTGAAATCTTAAAATGTGCTACTTTACAGTGGCCACCTCTATGTAAATCTACTTTATTGTGTTTACATGGCAAAAGCTTGGTAGCAGGGGATGGCCTTTGTGAGCAGAGCCCAGCAGCTGTCCCATGTGAGATCAGAGCCAACTCCAGCCATCTCCAAAAGGGACCTGCTGCTGGCCAGAGCCAAGCCAGTAAGCAATGCTGGTTGGCCTCTAGGAGAGCATAGTACTCCATAGAGCATAGAAAGGAAAAACAAACAAACAAACACAACAACAAACACCACACCTTGTACAACAGCAGCTGGGAGACAGAAGTGCGAAGCAGCCCTGCAGCCCCCAAGGTCACTGCAGCAGGAGGGCAGGAGGTGCTCCAGGCAGGCAGCAGCAGTTCCCGTGTGGCCTGTGGAGAGGCCCCTGGTGGAGCAGGCTGTCCCCCTGCAGTCCATGGGAGCCCATGGAGCCTATGTCCCCCATGCAGCCCATGGGTCCAGCAGATCTCCATGCTGCAGCCCATGGAGGAGCCCCTGGTGGATGTGGCCTGGAGGAGGCTGTGGCCCATGGAGGAGGGGGGAACGAGAGAGAGGTTGTGGTGATGTTCAGCTGACCAGCAGGGCAAAACCACCACAATGCGCAACTAGGAAGCTGCATTCTCATAGTAAAATAAAAGTCTCTCTCTCTTCCACCCTCCCCCCCCCCCCCCCCCCCATTTTACAGTATTTTTTAAGATATGTAAGTAATAAAATAAAATCTGAAAATGACCTTTGTGTGCATCATTATAATGATATATTTCTCACGTTCTCATCTTTCTGTTGCAGCTGCAATACATAGCATGTTAAAGCTTTGCAATTATGTTCTTTCCTCTCTTTCCTCTAAGTAAAAAGTTTTGAATATCTTTATTGTTCTCATTACATATACATTACAAATACATTGCAAAAAGTCTATGTCTGGTGTAAAACCCACATGTGACTTGGATCAAACATACTTCAAATATGGTTGGTTCTTTACTTTCTTTTTGAGCAATAACTAAACAGTGAATTTCACTAAACTTCCAAATGTTACTTTTATAGGAATTAAACATAGCATTAGTTGGTCTTGCTCCATTACTAAGAGAAAAATATAAGAATAATATTTTCCGTCAGTGATGACAAAGGAATTATTCAATCTAGCTGAAGGCCTAGGGCTATTTTATCATGCTAACTGGTTACTCTGTGAAGTTATTTATGCTGGAAAACAGTAACAATTAAATTACTTGATTAAATTTAAAATAGAGAAAATTTAGAAGGGAGATTAAAACAGGTTAAGGTCCTAAAACTAGGATTTTCAGATGGTAAAGAAATGACTCTCAGGATAACTCTTGAATAAGGGATGGCTCATTATCACCATCCCTTGCCTCAGTGAAGAGCTACTAGCACAAGATGATTAGGACAGATTCTTTAACAACCCGTTGATACAAAGCTGCTAATTTATATGGTTATATAATATACAATTTCAATGTATTACAAAGTTATATCCTTAGGTGTACACATTGCTTCCTGAGAAAAGGAGAATATATTCCTCCGGAAGGTTAATATTTTGCTGAAAGTTTAGTTGAAGTAAATGAGAGCAAGTTATATGCTAGAAGAGCTGCACATCCAAAGAAGGCAGGAGAAGAATATAAAAAATGTTTACTGTGCAAGTTAATGAATCATTATAATTCCTGATATTTTATTTTATTATTATTTTTTGGGGGACAGGGGTGTTATAAATGAAGTCTCATCTCAATCTGAATTGTGTAATATTTATAAAAAGGAATATTTATAAAAGGTATAAAAGGCAAGTAAACAGCACTGGGTATGCGGGGAGTCTACGCTCCACCAACATGCACACACGAACGTCAAACATTCTAAATATACAGAACATGGCTTTTACATACTAAACCCGAGTATGCCTATACATATGTAAAATCAGGAAAGGTAATAAACAATCCCTTAAGTTCCATGACTTAACAGTCTCCATTCTCCATTCCTTTTCTTGACTACAAACAAGTCTCCATTTTCCATCCCTTTTGAACAATATGTCTTGCTTTAAGTTGTCAAGCAACTCGGCCTTCAGGCCTTATGTATCCAGTTCTTCCTGAATCGAAGAAAAGCATATCCATCTCCTTTTCAAGGCCAATAAGGCCTGGGTCAAAAGGCATGTCCAGGTCACCAAGGGGTGTAACAGCAAAAGCCTTCGATGGCTGTAGCAGCAGAGGGACTGATGGCGTAGCAGTCAGATCAGTAAAGGAGCCTGCAGCTCCCTCACTTTCTGGCAAACCACACATTTCTGATTGTGGTCCCACATGGCTCTTTAAGGCCTCAGAGAACATAAGAGAAAAATGAATAAAAGATGTGGACACCAAAAATGGAATCAGAGTAATCGGAGTATAGAAGTTTTCCTAATGTCCATTAAAACATTGGTTTCTTTTAATTGCAGTCCAGCTGCCTAAGACATAGAAAAGGGCTGAGTCTGCTACCATCTGGGTTATCAGCTGCCTACACTCTGTGAGAGAAATATATATGTGAATATATATTTATTTATCATATATTTCACTATTCTGTTTGTTGTGTCTACTGTCCATGACCAAATTTTTGCAAGTGGGATTCTGGTGCACATTTCCTCCACTGGAAGACTTTTTCAAAATTTCCGGAAGTCACAGGATTCTTCCTGCCTAAATGGACATACCTTTATGAGAGTAGGTTACGTGGGCATGCAAATGTTAAAGGTGTTCCAAGCTGTAACTGAGAAGTTTCAAGTAAATTGCATAGCCATAAATAAGTTGTTTTAATGGTTAACAGTAAAATAAATTTTAATAGCCTGAATTTGCAGAACCTTTAGCTTCCAGCATTTTATTTCTTTTATTTTGCTTTTGACTGAAACATTAAAAGGCCCTCTAGTATCATATATTTTTCTATTGCTACAGGCAGTTTTAGACTATGATCAAGCACTGTTGAATTTTGAAGGAGTTGAAGCAGTTCAGCCCTTGAAGTCTCTCTACACGAAGAGACGCCATCGGTCCCTCTGCTGCTACAGCCATCGAAGGCTTTTGCTGTTACACCCCTTGGTGACCTGGACATGCCTTTTGACCCAGGCCTTATTGGCCTTGAAAAGGAGATGGATATGCTTTTCTTCGATTCGGGAAGAACTGGATACATAAGGCCTGAAGGCCGAGTTGCTTGACAACTTAAAGCAAGACATATTGTTCAAAAGGGATGGAAAATGGAGACTTGTTTGTAGTCAAGAAAAGGAATGGAGAATGGAGACTGTTAAGTCATGGAACTTAAGGGATTGTTTATTACCTTTCCTGATTTTACATATGTATAGGCATACTCGGGTTTAGTATGCAAAAGCCATGTTCTATATATTTAGAATGTTTGATGTTAGTGTGTGCATGTTGGTGGAGCGTAGACTCCCCGCATACCCAGTGCTGTTTACTTGCCTTTTATAAATATTGCTTTTTACTTGCTTTTTATAAATATTACACAATTCAGATTGAGATGAGACTTCATTTATAACATGATTATATTCATATCATAGCCACATAGATTGTCACTTCCCATATCTAGCTAATATTTGCTTCCTATATTATTCTATAAAATCCACTTGCAGAAAGCCTGTTTAGTGCATGGCAGAGAAACTTCTCAAATCTAATATGTATAGCCAAATATATAGCATTACTTCTCTCCATCATTATTGTACTGAGAATGTTTTTTTCTTCCTGGAGTTATGTTCTTAAAAATTGAATATTTAACCTAATTTCACAAGTGAAACATTTTTCATAATTAACCACAATCATCAATATTTGCTGTTCTAATGTTTGATCTTAAGATAAAATATATTCCTCAATGATAAGAGTAAAGATATTTGCAGAAAAGAAATAAATAACTTCAGTTTTCTTCCAAAACGTTTATTGGACTCATACCTCAACACCTTCAAATAACACCTTCTAATAGGGTTCTATTAGAAGTAAATACAGGATCACACTTGGGAGAAAAAAAAGGCAGCAAACAAAAAATAATTCATCTCTACTTAAGTTATATTTTGGAACTTATCTAAGTTATTCTGTTCAAATTATACAGAAATAACAGCTAAGTATTTTGCACAAATCTAATACCTATAACAAGTGTTCTAAACAAATTGTAAGTGCTTTGAAAATAATAAAACATTTTATAAAATATTTTACTTGCCTACTTTAAAAAGCTATTTTTATTCTACAATATGCTCTAGGAATTTAACAATTATACACGTGGAGTTGTAATCAATATTTCAGTGTCTCATTTAGCAGCTCTTTAAAATACTTTTAGTGCTTTTCATTCATCTTTAACCCAAATCTATCTGCTATATTAATTAATATTAATTACATCCTAAAAACAAAACAAACTTGTATTTATTGAATTCCTTAGTACTATTAGAACATTGGCTTTTGTCTCACTTAGCAGGCTAGCCTATTCCATTCAGTTAACAGTGCTGCTGTTGAAGCAACAGCCCGTGAAAGGTGGCTGAATGTAATTGAATGAGGTGGTGTGCTCCTCCTGACCTCCTCAGCTAAAAGCCCATTATGAAAAGTGCAAGGGCTAAACAGCTCTGACACCTGAGTATCAACTTAAATAGTTCCAAAGGAAAACAGCTTTACACACATTTAAGTTTCGTACCAATGGATGGTTTCAGTTCTTAAGTGAAACCAGAGTGGAGGCAGGGGATGAAGACAGCATCTTGATCAAATGAGCACAGAGGTGTAGGAAATGTATTAAGCACACTACAGGAATTTCACTGCTGAAGTTGTGCTCTTTACAAAGCAGTTTTGCAATTAGATTACAAACTGACTTAGCCAGAACCTAAAGTTTTGTACCATGTGTTTCCTCCAGATTTATAAAAGGTTTATGTTTAAAAAAAATGGGACAGTGTATACTTAGCTTTTCCTTAACATCTGGAAAAACTTTAAAATGTTGATGGTGGAGAAACCAGATAGGAGAAAATTCAACATTGTATGAGATTTTCTTCATTTATCCCATCAGAAAGAGGGGAAAAAAAAATCATGATTAAAAAGTAACTGTCCAAAGTTGTAGAATGCCTAACTACAGAATCAGTCAAAAATGTTTCACAAAGTAGTTACCTTTTGAAGTTGAAGAAAATGAGGAGCTTACTTTTGTTGTTATTGTTTAAACCACTCCTGTGAACTACTGTGACTTTGCATCGTTACAATATTATCAAATGAGAAAGATGATAAAACATCTGGCAAACCCTGTTAATATTCAGATAGATAAGTTCAAATTCTGTTAGTACCCAGAGACAGAAAAGTTAGTCATACATTTCTGTAGATTTGTCATGATTCCGACATTTCCTGCTGTTCAGGCTTTTTGTATTCTTACTCAGAGATCTTTCATTTTTCCTGGGAACTGAATGGGAAAACTAATCTCGTTTGTTTCAGAACTCTTATAAATGAAGTCTCAACTCAATCTGAATTTAATAATGTTTATAAAAGTAATATTTATAAAAGGCAAGTAAATAGTGCTGCGTGTGCGGGTAGTCTACACTCTACCAACATGCGCACATGAACATCAAGCATTCTAAATATACAGAAAATTGCTTTTACATACTAAACCTGAGTATGCCTATACATATGCACAATCAGGAAAGGTAACAAACAATCCTTTAAGTCTATTACTATCAATGTCCATGACTGGGGGAGCATAGTTGGCCTGGTTGAAGTGCTCCCATATCTTCTATGACTTATAACAGTCTCCATTTTCCATTGCTTTTCTTGATTACAAACACCAGAGAGTTCCAGGGCTAGCCGTGGGAACAATATGTCTCACTTTAAGTTGTTAAGCAACTCAGCCTTCAGGCCTTAGGTATCTTAGTCCTCCCAGATCAAAGGGAAACAGATCCGGCTCCTTTTTAGGGCCAACAGGGCCTGGATCAAAAGGCACGTTCAGGTCACCACAGGGCATAACAGCAAAGGCCTGCAATGGCAGTAGTGGTGGGAGCTGGGGGGCAATGGCACATGCAGGTGGATCAGTAAACGAGCCCACAGCTCCCCCGCTGTCTGGTAAACCACATGTTTCTGACTGTGGTCCCACATGGCTCTTTAAGGCCTCAGAGATTGCTCGCCAGGTGCCAAGCAATCCCGCTGCAACCTTGTCTTTTTTTAGGAGCAGAGTCCCACACCTTGACTTCAGTTTGGTCCCATATTTCAGGCTCATGAACTGTCTGATTGTTAATAAGGAGAATAAGCTGTAAGGTTACCAGGACAGCCTTTGTTCCTAAGGACGTATGATTCCCCATAATGCGCAACTGCTTACCAGTGAGGGTCTGCTTCTCTCATCTTGAGCTTCTTTCCAGCTCCGGTGCACCTATTTCCAGTGACTTTCTGTACGAGCTTCTTTGAGCAGTTTGCTGAGTTTGTCCAAACCTATCTTCATGAGGCAATCAATGTCTCTGTTCCTGTCCTGGTCCCTGCTCTGCTAGCCTGTTCCTTTTCATTCCTTCTTTCTACTTCTTTATTGATGACATAACTTCATCACATCGTGTTGCCTTTTTTTTTTTTTTTTTATCTTGAGGACAGGCTCCCCTCTTATACCCTTCTCCCCACAGCAGTCCTTTTCAAAAGTGACTTTTCATTGGTCAAACAACTTTGCGTATAACAGCAAACACCCAGCAACTTCCATGCCTTAATGGCTGGAGAACAAGCAACCCAAGACTGCATGGAGTCTCCTGAATCACCCTTCTTTGTTCCCTCTCAACTCTTTTACATTTCTGATGGCCTCATCGTTAAGAGTCTAATGTTATCATCAACCACAGGGCTTTCCGACCCCCATGGCCACACTCCCAAATCTCCCCCTTCTTTATTAACATCAACCATCTTCTTGACATGAATTATTATGCCATATATCACAAGAACTGCACTCTAAGACACCTAAAAACTAGTAATGCAGAATATGATACAAGTGAATTCTGTCTGTGTATTATGTAGGGTAATTGTAAATTTGATTTCAATAACTGCACTGGTGCAGTACTGTGTATGAGCTAATGAGCACTCCTGAGAGAATGTAAGTAAAGATGCATTAAATATATGTCCATAATGAAGCCTATTTTAGGGCAAATTGGCATTGTCAAAAGCCTAAGGAAATCTTATCATTCTTCTTCATGAATATGAGCAATCATTTTAATCACATTTTTCACTACAACTTTGTTAACGCATGAATGAGTGGCAAAATAGATTTAGCTTTGTCACGTAGATTTAATTCTAGAACTAACAACTGAAGTATTGCATTAATGCCCAGCCAAGTTTAATAGGGCAAGAACACAAAAAAAAACCACAATAATTCAATATTTTGTTCCTAGAACGACTTTTGTCTTTTTTTCTTTTTTTGTCTTTTTTTTTTTTTGTAAGAATATGCCAAGCAACATTTTAAGGAAAAAGTGAGGAAAAATGCTGGCTCGTGTTAACACTCAGGAAATCCAGATATCTTACAAGAATTGGTAGAATTCAGAATCAGATGTAGACTTGAAAAAGCAAATGATTCAAAGTTGAACTTTAGATTATAGACTTGAATTAGAGAGGGTGAAAGAAAAATCTGGAGAGTAGAAACAGCTGGAAGAACACTGGGAACTGAATTTTTTACATCTTACACTGCAGTTTTTGCTTGAATAAGCACGTGTTTCAAGAAGTTGAACAAAGGTTGTATATTTTTCTCTTTACTCAAGTTTAAAAAAAATCTTTCTTTTAAGATCAATAAATGGATAAATTCAGGAAAAGTTTTTTCTCATGCAAGTGGATGAAAATTAGTGTCTCTCATATCAGACGTGATTACTATAGTGTAAGTTGTAACACTGCATTTGCACCTGGTCTCTGCAAACCTTACACTTTATTATATGCTACTTACTGTGTACACTTGTGTGTAGGGCTGTGTATTACTTGAAATATGCTTTGGGTCAGGAGACTTTGCAAAAATCCAAGAGGAAGCAAACCGCATTTGTAGTTATCCATTATAATTTTTAGCTTCCCATGCTAGCAATTTCTAAATGCCACGACACTTCTGAAGGGAAACTACAGACAGAAGTCAACGGACTGCAAGTTAGAAGAGTATCTGCAGTATTCCTATCATGCAGTAAATCTCCAGTGTCCACATTTTATGGACATGGAGCCCAATGACAAGACCGTTTACTTTAATTGAACTCCTGGGACCATGTTCAAGCATTTTCAGACACTGCTTTCAAGCAGTGACAGGGGGCATGAAACAATATCTTTATAACATCTCAGAACTTATCAGAGCTGCAAAATTCTGCATGAGCAAAGGCTTTTTTTTTTGTACCACAACATTGAGTGATGTCAGAAAATAATCTATCCTTACTGGAAAAAGAATGACTAACTCCTTTGGAAAGGCAGCAACCACAAGGGTCAGCTGTGAATCCAAAGAGGATTACCCAGGTAAGTACAGTCATAGAAGAAACCACTAATTTACCTTATCTACTATTATGCTAGAATATCCTATTATTTGCCACTGAATTCCAGGAACATGGGGTGTCTACTTGAACAGCGGTAACTGTATATGATCATACCTCACCCTTTGCAAATAATGTTTATTTATATTAAGAGAGAATATGTTCGTGTTGCAAGAGGGCCTTACTGCCAGGAATCATTCAAAAACACCTGAGATTCCATGAAACTCTAGATTCCATGGAACAGAATGGAATCCAACGGATTACTACTGGATTACATACTAGATTCCGTGAAGCACAAGTTTAAGAAATTTGATCCTATCTGTGTTGTGGTTAGGGCAGGTACGTTCTTCACAGAGCTGTTGATGTTACTGAAAGCAGTAAAAATCATGACTTCCTTTACTTCAGATGTTCCACATCAGGCTATTAAAAATAATAACAAAGCCTTATGCAACATCAGAAATTCTTACACAGATTAGATATACTTCACATTTTCTTATTGCTGTAATGACAACCCTTTGGAGAGTGTTTCTTTCTCTCCAAGCTTTTTTGAAACCTGCTTTGAACGTTGGCCTAAGCTGCTGGTAAAATATGGTAAAAAAAATTGTTACCCTCTAGATATCCTGAAGGCCCATTTTCTGAAATGAGGAACTTGTGAAAATGCCTCACTATTGCAGGGTTTTTCAGTCATTTCACATTTAGATATGAAATTCCTGGATGTCAGATCTTTATATGTTCGTTAATAAGTTTTAATATTGAAAGTATGTTACCATTAAACAACATGGAATAAAAATGTGAAATGTTAGTATGTTCTGTAGTTTTCAAAATTAAAACTAACAAAAAGAATTCTTCCTACCACTTCAGCATCCTGTTTTTAATCTCTTGGATCTCATGTATTACTTCTGAGAAATCTCCTTTCTCTGTAATATGGGGGAAAAAAAAAAACATATCACGAGAAAATAACACTCTGCTTTTACTTTTATATTTTTAAATGTACATTACCTACAACAATGTTCTTAAGGACTATAACATTACTATTTATGCTTCAGATGACCTCTAAAGTCAAAGAAGTAATATAATATTAAACTTTTTTTTTTTGAGAATTGACTAGACAGATTCTGTTTTTGTTTGTTACTATTTCTGTTACCATCAAGAACATATCCAAATTTCTGTTACTTATACATCAATAGGTGTACCAAATAGAAATGACAAACTGGAATCCTAGTCCTTCAATCAGAACTGTTTACTGTGCTTCATAAGACCAACATTTACAAGTGAAAATAAACAAAGGAACAAACTTCTATTCTATTCTATGTCCCACAGTTCTGCTTAGTATAACGCACTAAACAGCTGGCACAGCTAGAGTACCTGTGCTGTCTCACTGTTTTTTTGTGATCATATTCTGGTCAAGAGGTAGTTGAAAGGTTTTATTTGTTTCTAGAACCTTTGGCATCATCTGACAGATTCATGCTGAAAACAAATGAACAAACAACAGGAAAACATTTCCCCCATCTATTAGGTAGTTTGGGAAAATATGTTCTGATTCCTAAGGGCAAAATTTGTCACTGCAGATATTGTTCCAATGTTCCTAAGGCAGGTCATTACAGGACTTGCGTATCAATGATTCTTGAATTACTTAAGCTCAGCATAGTTTAGGAGCAACTCAATTTTAACTGCTTTAGAGACAGGAAAGACACGTTTTCTGTTTTCAAACTGTGAAAATTTGAACTTTTCACAACTGAATCATGTTGAATAAAATGAAAGAGTATGGAACTGTATTATAACACATCAACAATATGGTTCATGCTTGCTTTTCTAAGAAAAGTTATCTATCAGATTGACTTTTTCCTGCTTCCAGAGCATCGGAAAAATATGTCTAATGACTGGAAAAAAATGTTTTAGGACTTACTCTCCACACACCTAGATAATGCTTACAAGAATTTTGGACAGGCTACCTGAGGTCTTAGATCCATGATGGCTACATGCTGATACTCTTCTGTAAGGCCCCTGGATGACATATTACCACACAGGAATACAGCAAAGGACAAGCCTCTACAATTTTATTAGCATTATTGACATTGAAATAATAAGCAGCCAGGAATGAATATAAAAATAAAAGCTTCAGAAAAAAAATGTTAAATTAAGATAGAAGATCTTAAAAGGTACTGGAAAGAGGCATACTACTATACATCTCCAGCCAATTTCAACTACCACTTTTTTTTTTTTAATTGGATCACTTTAACAGAGGTGAAATAGGAATGTCTATACCTGAAGGCTGAGAGGAGGGAAGGTAGCTTTCAGACAGAAGGTACCAAGGAGTAGCTGAGTAGCCTTTTCAATGGATTCAGCTGTGCCTGGAAAAAAAAACAGACTGCAGCTATAATAAAGGAAATTTGATAAACTGAGACTCTTAAGTTCTAGTTCAAAGTATTAACTAAAAAGTCAAACTACTTCATTTTATACATTATATTAAAACATGTTAGTATATAGGTTATAATAACACCAACATTTTTGTAAATGAATAATTTTAAAGCAATTTGTTCATCTGGATTTTTTAAATCAGTTTAGTACAAGGTAAATTATATGCAATGCTTTAGATTCATTCTTTCTGCTGTTTGCTTCTGTTTCTTCTAATAGTGCTCCTAGTCAAAAAACAAACAAATCCGTTTGAGATGAGAAGCTTTTCTTCCTTATTAACATGGGAACATTTATGTTTTAATTTCTTTTCCACCATCAAAAGTTATTAAAGCTTCTACTGTAAAGTTGTAGATTCAAACATTTAAATAATGTTTTCATGCAGTTAGAGATGTGCTGAGCATTTCAAAACAAAAACAAGACAGAGCCACTCATTCTGTGCCAAGACCATTTGAAAACAATCTGCCTTTATGAAAACAGGTTGGGAAACATCAAGAATAAAAAGCAATTACTTTAAGAAGTCACTGAGAATTGGGTTTTGATGTCTGCTGCTGAAATCTCTAGCAGTTAATGAGTCACATCACTTTGCTCCAGTCACGTTGCTTTGACACGACACATGGCATTATTGAATGGTCAGAAAATTTGAACACATGTATTTTATGGGAAAAGGCTGTTGAAATGTCTGTACAAAACATAAAAAAAGTATTTAGGAATTTAGGGACTGCCTTGGCAGTGTCAAGAGTTGGAGTGGGTATGTATTTTTTACCATACTATTGGAACAGTTTTAGTTGTTTTGTTGTTGTTTTCCTAAAAGTCATGTAGCTGGTATTCCATAGAACCAGATAAACACAGTTTATAAAATACTTCTCTGCAAGCAGTAAGTGTGTCACCTCCTGAACAATATAGATACATATTGCCAAAAGATGAAAACATCTTTAACTGTCTGTTCTTTCTTTTTAATTTCACTCAACAGAAGGAAGATTAAAAAGATACAGGCATTGACAATAAGCAACACAGTAACTGTAAAGACTTACAAATACAGCATAATGTCAAACTATTAAGGATCTCTGCAACAGAAAGCCAAAATAAACTTGACCTTCCTGGAATCAAAGCTGGAAAATTGGAAATGGAGGAGGCTATGGGTTGTGACAATAAGACTGTAATAAGAAATCCTGCTCTTTCTTGGCAAGATAGTTGCCATAAATCTAAGAAAACAGTTCTTACATATGATTTTGATGAACATGTTTAGAAACTCTTTGCACACATAGTATGCCCAGGAACTTCCAGATACTTTGTAGACATATGAGGCATGTAGGAACTTATTACTTCACCCACCATACACACATAAAATAGCCCAAATCATATTTAGATTTTTCTTGAATTTCAAGTAGGCCATTTCCAAACTTCACATTTAAATTTATTTCATTTTTGATTTTGTTGATCACATTAACTGATTCTCTTTATTTATGATTTCATTGTGTTTTATAAAGAAGATACAAACATATGCTTTTGGGTACAAAATAGCTAGGTCAGCATACAAATCATGAGAATAAAGCCATGTTTAATTGTATACTTTGTGTTATAAAAATTAAAAACAGCCAAGTTTTCATAAAACTGCATGTACACTTTCCTGAATTACAAGTAAATGTAAGAATTACAAATATTTAATGTTTCCTTATTTTTCTGTTAATGAAAAGGAAATATCACTATTTCACATTCAGAAACTCAGTATCTCAATATTCTCTCAATTATTTACTTACATATTATTTTCAGAGTAGATATGTTAATTTGGTATTTAAAAGTCCTAATACTATACCACATTCCAAAATACCTTGAGATGTTTTATTGAAATTATTTGTATAAAAATACCAGGTTTTAGAAGTCAAAATTAAGTAATATTGCAGATTAAATTAAGAGATAAAGTAATGAATTCCTACATGTAAATATGAAAAATGATTATTAGTTTATAGAAGTAAGTCTTCAAAATAGTTTACTTATACATCCAGTTTTTCCTCATTTTCATGATTGGGGCATTGCCAACTGAGAGAAGAAAATGTGTCTCAAATAAATGTAGAGACAATCATTTTTAGTGTAACACCGCTTTTCTCTTACAAATCTCTCTTTTGTAAGAGTATACCCAATATTTCCATACTTTCTCCTTCAGAACAATGCAAGGAAGGACATCTATACAACTCCATCATTAGCAATACATTATACCACATAAACATGTGTCTCAGTTACAGGCTGATCAGGGGCTTAGCAAACTTCAGATGAGCAGCAGTTTTTATTTCAATTTATATCCTAAAACAGGAAATGGTGTCTATTCTGAAATAATTCCATTACTAGGAGTTCTTACAGGTTATGGTATTAAGCAATATCAGTATGTGTGAATAGCAAAATCTAATTCAAAAAGGGAAATAAAAGCCATACACAGAAATGACTATAGTTACATACAGTCATGAGCAAAGTTAGTTTAAGATGAACACCATTGAAGCACAGCACTCAGCAGTGGCTTGGAACTGCAGTCATTACAAACTATAATTTGCAATGATGTATACAAGCATATGGGGGAAAAAAAAAGAAGAAAAACAAATCCTTTAAAAAAAAAACATGAAGGATTACTTTCTACCTCAATGTTATGCAAGTGTTTCTGTTAAGTGTTAACTTTTAGCAAGTTTCTTCTGTA
The DNA here is from genome assembly GCF_963932015.1 of Anas acuta. Lineage (NCBI taxonomy): Eukaryota > Metazoa > Chordata > Aves > Anseriformes > Anatidae > Anas > Anas acuta. Next base: position 100,967,744 of record NC_088979.1, read on the forward strand.
TAACTGCTGATTTAAGAAAATGTCCATGAAATCAAGGAATAAAGGGCATAGCAAACAATCATAGTTAAAACCCAAGAACAAAAGTTGTAAATTATGAATAGTACAAAACTGCTTTTATACAAACTTGAATGTGAGTTTTGTTCCTTTGAAAATGAACAAAAGGGGCAGAAAAGAAGCTGAAGATGCGATGTACTGCTGTTATCACCAGCTGTACGTTTTATTGTTTGCCATGGAAGTTAAAACTAAGAGTGAAGTGACAGTGATTATATCTTGCTATCCTGGAGTATTAAGGTTTTTTTTTGTTGTTGTTGTTGTTTTAAATAGCAAAACCCCAGCAGAATATAAATATCTTATCCCAGGACAACTCATATTGAAATTGTGATTCAGAAGCTGACAGACAATATATTGAGACAATTCAAAGGACTTAGATATAGAATTTTGTATTTATGTACATACGGTTTCATAAAATTTCTGTTCACTGTATAAATTCAACTCTTGTTATAATCCAGGCACAGGAATTTGATATGCATTAAGAGATTGCCACATTTTCATAAATAGTTTGTGTCTGTAAAACAGTAAGAAGCTTTTTAGAATTCTGTTTTGTGGGATGCAAATAGTCTGTATTCTGAAGAAGACAACCTGCTTGATAGCACTTCATTTTGGCAAAGGAAGGGTAGTATCCAGTACCCAGCCACTGTTGTGAAAATGTTCTACCACAGATGAGAAAGAACCAGGACATGATTCTCTCACCAATATGCTACTGCTTTGGCACAAGGAAGGAAATAACATGGATAATAATGAAATATGCATTTGAGAAGTTAATATAGGATAAAAATTATTAAAACTACAATGATGTAAAGTTAAATTCCTTAATTCTTAGTTCATTGTTAGATGATTCATTTCACACATTACAAAGATTCTTAAAATATGCTCAAGCTATTTATTCTGATTTTCAAATTCAGTTCACAAGAATTTGTTCAGTTCACACTTTTACATGGAAATCCAAAATCTGAAAATTATCTTAAAGTAACTATTCAATAGGGCAGCAGTTAATTATTTAACTATATATTTTTTTGCTTATGACTTTGGAAAACTAGCATTATACTCCACCATTATATAAAACACACAGATTTGGACTTTGGCGTTCAAAAAGGTATTCACAATGCCAAATGAATAGTTGTCAAACTATCTGGGTTGATTACAGTATATTTTGATAATATTCATGCTATTTGTGGCCTCTCAGCTTTACTTAGGTATTCAGATTCACAGATGATAAAGATGTGGTATGCACACAGCTGAAGGGAATGTCTATTCTAGTGAGACAGGTAGAACTTGATTCAAAACCTGAACAATGTTCTGACAGCATCCTAGCAATATATTCTGAATAGTGACTGAGTAAAAATCAAAGACTTATTCAAACCCACCACTCTTTAAATATATTTATGCATTATCTGCTTGCTTTACTGACAGAACTCTATTCTGTCACATCTTGTGCATTCTCAACAGGGCTGTTTAAAAGTTTCTAATTAGGTGCTCCTATGAAATCTTAAAGCAACAGGATCATATGAATGTCAAAGTAGATCATTTGAAGGCAAACATACAAGTATAAGTGAGGCCAGAAGTTAGCCTGCTGAATCTTATCATCTTGGTAGTGTCTTATTTAAGGAAAACTCTGAGTTTGAGAAAATTTCAGATTTTCAAGTTTAATTTGCACAGCTGGCAGGTGGAAAATAGCTTAATCTATGCTGAGATTGCTATGTGTAGTTATGGAAAAGATACATAGGAAATGTGCATGTACAGATAACAATAGGACAAGGAAAACTGTTTTAAACTTAAAAAAAAAAAAAAAGGTAGTTTTAGATTAGATGTTAGGAGGAAATTCTTCATTTAGAGGATGGTAAGACACTGGAACAGGTTGCCCAGGGAAGATGTGGATGCCCCATCCCTGGAAAGGTTCAACGCCAGGCTGGATGGGACTTCTAGTGGGAGGTGTCTATGTCAGGGGGATAGTAGAGCCAGGTCATCTTTAAGGTCCCTTCCAACTGAAGCCATTCTATGAAAACAAGTTATGTATATCTCAGAGGCTTTAGGAAAGCAATAGTAATGATAACCTCTTTTTACAATTACAGCCTCAGAGATGCCATGCAAACAGTTCAGCAGAGTAGTGCTAGACTACTTGTCACACTAAGGTGCTATAAAATACACTAGGGAGTACTTTTGGTACAGGGAAAAAAATGTTACTGCAACTGGTAAAATTTAAAGTAACTTCAATATTTAGACTCTGGATGCTTCTATATGCATAGCCTAATACCACTGCTATAGTTATTAGCTAGAAAAATAAGTGCTTACATATTTTTTTTTTCAAGTTGTGGTGAACAGATGGAAAATGCTCATAAGCATCTGACAGTAAGTATAAAACATTATGCTGAATGTTGGTTTAACCTTAGGAGCTTTACTATACTGACTTACTAAGGAAAAAAAATTGCATTTCAAGAAATTGAAATGAAATTTAACTGTTTTTTAATTCTGTATCCTGGATAATGACTTTAATATATTTCAGCTTTAATATTACTTCAGAATATTAGTTTAAACTAATGAGCAGATAATACTTATTGGCACCTCTAGATGGGGTCTATCTCATCATCCCTACACTGAGTTTTCCACTTTACTTTAGATAATGTTATCCATGAATCTTCTGTTATCTGTGGAGTTGGTCTTCTAAGCAGTTAGGAAATCACCTAATAACAGCTTAATGAAGCTCTTTTCATTTATCAGAATTCGGCATGAGGTAAAATCCTTAAAGATCATATTTCGCTTTACTCCCATATCAGTTCATACTCATAGAAGGAAGTTGATTTGTTATAATTTGCTCCTGACAAGTCCAATGCATCTGTTACTCATCTCATCCCTTAAATGCTTACAGAGTTTGGCTTTTTGTTCTGCAGAACAATAATTCCATGTTCTCTTCTCCCACTGTTTTAAGGTGTGAAGTAAGTGTGCTTTTCTGTAACATCATGGAACCCCATCTACCTTTCATATAATTTTAAAAAGACTATTTCAATATCAGCAAGTAGACAATATACTACACTACCAATTTAGGCCACACACTGCAATTGGATTAAGTGTGCAGAAGAAGCAATTGAATCTGAGGAATTAACACCCATAGTACACACTACAGAACTTGGCAGGATTTCGACCATCATTTTGACCTGTAATCTGAGTGTCCAGGAGGATATTCAGGTGCACTTTTCAGAGTGCACATTTCTGTTTAGTTCTGTTTGAAAAGAATCCACTTCACTTACTCTAAGATCATTATACTGTCTGTGCCAAACCACAGTTAATGGATGACAGGGATATTCAGCTCAAAAGACCACTCTTGATCTGAACTACTGTAGCCACATTCTAAATATTCTCTTGATTCCAGGCCATTTGTTATTTGAAGTTGTCTACTTTGCTTGATGTGAAAAATCATTTCTAGATAAAGCTAGAACTGTTTAGAATTTATATAAAATTCTGTACATTCAGTAAGTTCTAAAAAAAGAAATGTCACATTGTTGTGCATATAGTTACACTTACATGCAGCAACATATACTGCAGTGCACTATAAGAAAACTTGAACATTTTATTGAACATTTTAGATGTCTGTTTAGTTACTAGCAAACAAGAAAAAATAACTTGTTAGGTAAGGCAAAAATGACAGTTCAGTTAAGTAGGCCAAATACACCTCTTGGCATTTTGATTGCTGATTGTGTTTTTGTGATTATACATATGTATTTACTGAGAACATCTCACAATGTATCCCTTGCACATGCACAATTAACAACCGCTGAGCTTCTTGGCGTCACTGACATACTGTGCATCTCTCTCAAAGATAAGCAATACATGAGGTTTATATTGTTCCTGCTCTGCATTTTCATTTTCTGCCCTGTTAGTCACTGATCCCAAAACAGCTTCAGAAGTCATTAGATTTACAGATAAAGTGATGCAACTCAAAGAGCTACTTTCTTCAATGGAAAAGTCTGATTGTTGTAATGACACTTAACGATATCTATTTCTCTGTGTTTTGTTAACAGAACCAGAATAAATGGTGCCAATCAAAGTCTTTCTTGGAAACTGGCCTCAACAAAACTAGGAAGCTATAGTGTTATACTTTTATAATCAAGTATCTATTATGAGTCAATCCAGAAGCAATAAGCATAGTTTAGGGATTAATCACTCCACATTAGCTGGTGTTATTTTTAACATCCAAGACCAGCACAGTTAAGTAGATTTTATTTGGCAGTTTTTGCTTGCTGAACAAAAGAACAGATTCAGTGTAAATAATAGCTTTTTAGCAAAACATCCCTACAGGAGTATCTATAGGTATTATATTTGCAGTTTCATTTTATTACAAATGTAATACGATCAGCACTACAGTGTATTTGCTGAAACTACAACTCAAAACAAATTTCTCAAAAAAAAAAAAACATGGAAAAAATCCAGTATTTAAGTCAAGAGCCTTTTAACTGACTATATAAGCATTTCTTTGTCCTAAGAAGCAATTTCTAATCACACTGAAAATCTAGATATTTGAAAAAGAATTCTGCATCATGAAACTTCTGTTCTTAAAGAAATTAACAGATGAATCAAGAATACAATGAAACACAATGCAGTAGAAGAATTTTGTCATTCCTTTTTTTATCAGATAAAGAAAACATGCTACAGATAGGGTGTATACAAACCTGTGAGATCAGGTACATATGCAGTCACTTTGAAAGTCCCCTCAAAAGAAAAAATGTATTTGTTCTTTGAAGACTTGAATGTTTTACTTCAAATAGCTTGTTAAGGTCATTTTGTCTCTAGGAGCAACCTAAGACCAGGTAGTACACTTAAGTTCTTAAAGGGAAGCCCAGGAAGCAAAGAAGAAATGGGCAGCAGCTGTTACTTTCTGTACTCAGTGTTATTTGAGAAGCTGGAGTAGGATCCTTAAGTTCTTCCTATTTGTTAGGTTACATATCAAAGATGTATTGCAGGGATTCATGAGATGTAAATTCTTCTAGATGCAAGACAGAGTCTTTAGGGAATATGGCAATTGCTTTCCACATTAAATCTCAGTGTTCAGAATCTCTGAATCTGGATTCTGACAATAAAGTGAATAATCTGTGCAATACACTAGTTGAAAACCATAATTTCCCTTAACATTAATGCATTGTCTTAGAATTGTTACTTTTCACCTTTCCGTAAACTTTTTCTGGATAATTAAAAAAAGATCTTTGATTCTTAGGCAAACCACCCTCCCACAAAAGCAGGCAGTGAGGTAGCTCAAAACATGAAAAGAAATTTCTTAGTCACTGTAGATACTCATTACCCTAGGTTTTAAAGTACCTTCATGTACTACCACCCATCCAGTTCATGTTGACTTTATTAAAGTGTCAGAATAAATGCCAGTGACTGGCACATGAACAGTATCTTCAGATCTCCTAGCACAACATAAATATCTGGTTTAAAGTAACATTTACTGTTAGATGTTATTTAAAGCCTGTCTATAATAAATCTTTTCACTTGGTTTTCCTCATGCTTTTTTAAAATTGCTTCTGGAAAACTCACATGACAATTACCAACCTTCACTGATCTGAATTTTGAGTCATCTTTCACATTATACTCTTAGTAATGGATTTATATTGAGAAAGGATAAAAAAAACTATATGCTACCTAAGAATTTGGCATGGGTTCGCTATAGTTGGAAAAGACATGGAGTAACAACCATGGAAAAAGTCTAATTGCCCTCCAGCTCCATATCAGCTAGTGTATTATAAAGAACTTAGAACACCAGAACCAAGTTTGATGTAGAATTGACTGTAATAAAAACCCAGAAAAAGATACCACTGTGAAACTAAATTTTTGTAAATTTTAAAATGAACTCTACAAACTAAGAAGTCTCCTTGTGATTTTTTTTTTTTCATTTTGACAAAATCTCAGTTCACAGGTTTGGTTGATATACAGAGATGTTGATGGTAACGTGGAAAAAAAGAGCTATTTCAAATCTGGCCAAAAATGAATCATTAAAAGTCTACCAGTTTCTTTCTGAAGAGGTATCTTGCTACATAAGAAAAAATACCTGACACTGGTCCATACCAGATAAGCAGCTTCTGATGAATTATCCAATTCATAATTTATCTATAATACATGCAAGTGTCTCAGATTTACTGTAATTGTGCATCAAATCACAGAGAGGTAGGACACCTGAGTGGCTACCTTTGTACAAAGACACTCACCCTCTAAACTGTAAATTAAAGTTTGTAATTTTCAGTATATGCCAGCAAAAGAAAGAAAGAAATCCTTTTAAGTTCACCTGGCCTTCTTCAACCCTTGGATCTGGGTGCTCAGAACTTAACCTAATCATTACTCAACCTAATCATTGATTTACTCTCTCCCCATTGCAAGTGGAAAATAGTCTCTTGAATCTACATAATAGCAAATTTGAAAGATTTATTGTATTATCCCCATCAGTAATTTACTCTTTCCACAGGGAATGAATAAATCTTGAAAAGAACAGCAAAGGAAATAGGGACAATGAGTGAGGAACACCACATGAAAGCAATTCCTGGAGCAATACATTTGTTGTCATGTGCTCAGGGCCATGCCTGAAGTTACACTAGCAACTTATGTCTTTGTCTTTAGACACTTCATTGCTCTAATGAGTATGCTGAAATAACTTGCATGTATTGTGACCCATATTTGAATTGTTGAGCAAAATGCTGATTTGTGAAAGTGGGAACATCAAGACAAAGCAAGTGATAGGTGAAGTTATGGTTGATTAAATGTCCAACACTAAGCCCTGGCTCCATGAAGGAGAAAAAAAAAAAAAAAGAATCTTTCTAGTGTGCTGGGAATGTAAAACTAAGATGTTCAAAATCATATTCATCTGATCTATTCCATATAGCTATCTAATTAGCTGGCTGGAATAAATCACAATACAGGCCTGGTCCAGAAGAAAGACTCAGGGAGGTACCTCATACACTTTCTTAGATAATGCATCTAACCATATGCAAGATGGATGAGTTCTCACTAAGTTTAATTGAGATCAGAATTATCTTAGTTAACATTCACAGACGGCCATGTTATTTGCTTTTACTATACTTACTATGTCACAGTGAAAAGTCTCAGTAAATGATTCAGATGTAGCTTAACATAACCTTGCAGAGCAAGACAAAACATCCCATTACATGATATATAGCATGACTGATTTGTCATTCTGAACAGAACATATAAGAATGGAAGCGACAAGAGAAACTGAGTGAAACAGCCATTAATCAGAGAATTCCAAAAGAAAAAAGTATAAAGCTGTATCTGATTCATTTAAAAAGGACCATGAACTTGTGTGCATGTATATTCATCTGTAGGCTAGTTAGAATTGCATTATGTATGTTCCACATCTTTGACAAAATATGACACTTTTTCTTAGCCTAATTCCTCAGGATACTGATATATGGACCCTGCTCTATGCAGAAATGTGGACATCAAATGATACATTCAGTAGCTGGATCCCCTTTTTTGAGCTGATGGAGTGTCACTCACCCTGTTTAAAGAATACTGTATCTGCCATGATTACAAACTATTTTTACTGCCCCACTATTCACTGTTCTTTCAGAATTATTAAAGTGACAGCAAAACAATCAAAGAAATATTCATTTAGAAATACTGGTGACTACAGATAAGATACTATCTATTGCAGCCTAGCCTGAAATGCCATGATTATGCTCATGGCTTTAGATAATATTCTAAGTAAATATTCCTTAGAAGTTTAATAAATTAGGCATAGAGAAAGTGGGATAAAATGGGATAGAACCAGGGACCCATGTTTGATAAACCTGTTAACTGAAGATCATGCTAGAGAACATAATTGAATTTATTGACAAAGGAAAATGGAAGCAGCTTGATCATGAAACCTGTTGAAGGCACAGAGTCATGAGCATCAACACAGTGGAAGATTAGAATATTATCCTAAAAGAACCTAAATATTTCAGGGATGGGAATATAAAAAAGCTGATAACATTTAGTAGTTCATATAACCATGATTAAGATTTCTTAATTCATGCTGAAAAGTTCCTCAACAGAAACTATAGGAAGAGAAAGGCTTCTGTATTGAATGGTAACTTTGCATTATCAACGTGGTGCCCATCTTTGTAGCTACTTATTTAAAGAAAGTGTCTTGAAAGGAGTCCTGCAAGAAGTATTATGATTTAGTAGATACTTCAGATAGAAAGGTGATCTGCAAGGACTACAGATTTAACCTTTTTTTTTTCCAAAAAATGGATTTTAGTATGTTTATTTCAGACTACTTTTCTAAATGGAAAAAGAAATTTAGGGTTATAATCATAAAGATTCAATGAAAGATGTATATTGCAAGCTATTTCGGACCTGTTTTGCTGAAAAATCTACAAATAGAAGGATTTCAACATTTTCTTTTCTGGACTCCCACATTGCCATTTCCCAGAAGTTAAACAAGAATTTATAAGTGGTAACACCTTAAAGGTGGAAGGCAATTTCCCATAAGAACCTGCTAATTTACAGCTTTCTACACACCAATGACCCTTACAATTTCACAGTTGCTTCATTAATTCCTATACACCTGCTCCATCTATCTTGAGAAAAAATAATAAATAAAAGCTACAATTCACTAGCTACATCCACTCCTGAAGCTTTTGAAAAAAGCTGTCTTACTACTTTCTACCAGAAATTGTAACTAATTCTGTTAACGCAAGGGGAATAAAATTGAAAGTAGCATGGCAGATAAATTGATATTACCTGTGGGTCACTGGTACAGAGAAGAAATCTGAATTCTTCCCTGGTGTAATGCTACAGAAATTGATTTACACCAGGGATGCATTTGGCTCAAAGATTTTGAAAGCACACATTTGAAAAAGGAAGTTCTATTTGCACTGTGGGGTTTCCATTCTCATTTTATAAATTCAAGCCTCCAAGTCAGTTCAAGTAGTACAGAATCCATTTCAAGAAAAAAAAAAAAAAGTACTTATGTACTTTCAGAATCTTCCTCACTGAGCCAAAAAGCTACATTTCACAGAAAACAATAAAGTAACTGGAAAAAAAATGTTTTAAGCTGTTATCCTAATAAAATAGGGTGAATCAGTGAGGAATAATCATTGAAAATACTATAAGGTTTGCTTCATTGTCTTTAAGGTAATTCATGCTAAACGTGAAATATGTTTTGAAAGATATTGAGCCTTTCTTGGATTCAGAGAGTAAAAACACGTCATTAAAACTGATGTACATTACCTACATTTGCTTTAAAGGAAGAACATAAATCCTGTATTTTTCAAAAATAAGGCAAAAGATGATTTGATTCCTAAATCAAAGTTGTCTCTTCTATCAATTCCAGATTTTGACTATTAAGACATTATTATTATTATTTTGCCTGTAGGAGATGCACTTCTAGCTACATTATTTGTTGCAGAAGAGTATGATAATTTAGCATTGTAGCCCCCCCCCCTTTTTTGGGGGGGGGAGGGGGGGAGAAGGGGCAAAGTGGATGGGACAACTTATTTACTTTTTTTCTAGAATAAAGTTCTAATTTCTGTTTATCTCCTTGGATATTTTTTTTCTCCCAAGTTTTACATATGTAGTTTTTTTTACATACAGTAGTTTTACATATCATTACATACAGTAGTTTTACACATCATTCAGTAGAACACTTCAGAGAAAACTTTTTATTATTATTACTATTATGAATGAGAACAAGACCACTAGTACATTTGCATAAGCTTGAGTAAAGTATTTGAAAATATTATTGATACTGTCTCTGCAAGATAGAAGTTTATATTTTGGCTGCAAATCTTTGCTACAGATTAAGTATCAGACAATGCTAAATCTAAAGCAACTAAAACTAAAGTTTGAAATGTATTATTCTACTAACTTACTACAGTGAATGTTACAGTGAAGTTGTAAACTGGTTCCTCAAAGTTGAATTTCAAATTTATTGATGGTCCACTATTAATAACAATAAACTGATCCAAATCAGGAAGTCCTATTAGTTTGATCCTGTCTCTTTTATAAAATACTGTCAGTTTTCAGTCTTTGCTATAGCAAAGCATTTACAGAAGTTCCTGCAATCCAACCATAAAGATGAGAAAGTAGCATGGTGAAGAACACCTGCTTGTCCACATAATAGGTCTTCTGCTGGAGTCTCTATCTCTGAACTATGCACTATCTACGCTAGAAGATATGCAGCCTTGGAGGAGGGAAGTTGTTTGCAGAGCTCCTTAATGGTGAAGTATAGGTAATATCTGCTAGTAAAATTTGCCTGTGATAAATACATCTCTATCCTGTGGTGTTTCAACTACTGATACTAACTTTTCAGCAGCCACAGCTGGCACGATAGGAATGACAAGCTTGCTGACCACATGAACTCCCTCTGCTAGTAGGTCTATGATAATAGAATTTGGCACAAACCCCAGCATAAATCAAAACCATTATTTTCAACTACTGCTATATAGTTCTATTTTTCTCCTATCATCTTTACTGAAGTATAGGAAAATGAAGCCTTTATGTTCCCCACAAGACTGCATGATCATAAATTACCTTAAGTCCAACTTTGCTGAGGTTGCTATTTTCAACAAAAATTAGTCTTTTCAACAAAATTGCCAACAATAGTATTTCCTAACTCTGCTCATTCTATTTTTGTCTAAATATAGAACAATTACCCTTTGCAAGCTACATTTCTAAACTTTCTTTGCAATGTTAAAGCAAAATTAAGTTCATAACATACTCTTGCTCAATCTCAAATGTTGAATGAATAGCTTCAAAGAGCTTGTTTTTCTCTAAGCTAAGCACAAATGAGATAAATGCCTTTCTTTAAACAATTCTGCTAAATTAAAATTAAACACTGCTACTAAAAAGGGTTTGATTTTCTTTGGTTTTCTAAGGTTTCCTTGAAATGTTTTTTAAAATAAAACATTACTGTCTTAATAATAATGAATTTTAGCTTTTTCAAAAGTGGAGGTCAGTGATAGGAAAGATAGGACTGTGTTCTCACTAAATGGATTATACTGTTTATTCCAACTTCAGGGACTAATGTCAGTTAGCAATTCCTACACACTATTCCTTTAGAAGAAAATATCATATCTGTAACTATGAGTACAAAGAAGGAGCATTATTTAAGTGTACTTAATAGTACTTATTTTCCCATCTGATTATAGACTGTAGAGATTAACTGCTGAGGATGAGTGCCCAAGCTGGTTAGAAGAGAGAAACAATAGTGCTCATTAAAAATTTATCTTGGAATCGACACTTTATTGAAGCCTGAATTTTAAGAGACATGGTTGAAGTTACATGACATTTTCATAAGATAACTTTTAAGCTGCAGAACAGATATGGAAACTTTCAGAGAATATTCTGCCAACTTTTTTTTTTTTTTTTTAATAGAATTGTCAAATAAAATGTCTTCAAAGAAGTGGGTAAACAATGATGGATCAGATATTTAATTGATAAACTTATACATAAACAATATCATTAGAATAAACTATCAGAACATGAAATGCTTCCAAAGTAAGTGTGATCATCTTGTCAGGATAACAATTTGATGGATTTTGTTAGAAACTCCAAATGCTCATAGCATTATAAAAATCTACCACCTTAGGCAGACAGTTGGTCTACCAGGTTGTAAGACATGTTCTGTTATGATTTTCATGAAGTTCTTTCCCTGTCCACAAAGATCTTGAAACCAGAGGCTTGCAACAAAACTACAGGGTCTGTCAAAGTCAGAGGGCTCGCTTCAGGAAAAAAGCGAAACAAAAAACAACAGCCAACCAGACAACCCCACAGAAAATTCATTTCAAAAAAATGTGCAACAAAGAACAAGTGCTCAGCTAAAATTACTCAATGTATCCTTCACAGAGATAACCTTGGAATAAATAAATAAATAAATAAATAAAAACTACAAAACCAGAAGTGACATAAGCCTTTTACAGCCCTAATGTTTTTGTTATGAATACCATATATCACAGATATTATAATTTTATAAAGTATGAAATTCAACAGTCTTACTTACCACAAGAAGCATATCCAAGTGCTCAGGAGACTAAACTTTATAAATACAGTTTCCTTTCTAATATATATTTAGGGGGTTATTAGTTACAAAGATAGTTCCTGTTTTAGGTATTTCTTTCAGTAAAATCAGCACAGAGGCCACTCCACAATCACCAGAGGAAGAGGACTGCTCTCAGTTGTCCTGTCTCTAAAAGACCCTAAGCCAAAACACCTGAACTTCTTGGGAGAGGGGAACCTCAGAGCCCTTAAAGTGAAGAGTAGGTTATTTTGTATCTAACGTAGACATGAAAACAATACTATCAGCCTTCCTCCCACCACAATTTCTATTACTGTGGAAGTTGTTTCTGAATTATCTGTAAGTGCCTTTCAAAAAGTCTTAGCTAATTAAATATCTAGGCAAGTTATGTTAGCTATCCTCACTATTATTTCTAAATCACAGCAGTAGCTGGGATTAAAACAAAGCTCTCCTCTAACATAGATCAAGCAAGGACTGAAAGCATCTTCCCAAGTCGAGCTTATATAGCTTTCCCTGGCCTATAGAGGCGGTTGGAGGCCCCAGCTGGGGCTGATTAGGGCCATTGTAACTTGCTAGTTTAGGGCCCTGACAATTATTTTCTTCTTTTTCTTCCTTACCATCTCATTTCTTAATTTTACTACCCTCAACCAATTGTTTGAATACTCTTGGATATAATTTTTTTCATGGAGATACTTGTATAGATCCCATATGTGACTTGATTTCACTTCATTTAGAACACTGAAGAACCATCATGTTTCAGCTTATGAGATCTTAAAAAGTAGTTCACAGTATGAGATTCTTGTAGCATATGGCTTTCTAAAGTTGGAGATAAATCCAAGTAACTTCTGTATCATTCAGTGCTTTAACCGATGAGACTATAAAATAGAAATTGAAATCAACTTTGATGGTACTGGTTGATTTTTTACTGATATCATTCTGTATTGGTTTTGCCTGGGATGGAGTTAATTTCTTCGTAACAGTTCACATGGTGCTATGTTTTAAATTTGTGATCAAAACAGTGTTGATAATTGATGCTGTAGTTGTTGTTGAACAGTGCTTACTTACACAGCATCAAGGTCTTCCCTGTTTCTCATGCTGCCCTGCCAGCAAGTAGGCTGGAGGTGCACCAGAAGGTGGGAGGGTACACAGCCAGGACACCTGACCTCAACCAAAGGATATGCCACACCTTGTGATACTGTGATCAGCAATAAAAACTGTGAAGAAAGAAGGAGGAAGGGAGGATGTTCTTCGTTATGGCATTTTCTCCCGCCAAAAAACGCATGATGAAGCCCTTCTTTCCTGGAAATGGGTAAAAATATGTCTGCTGATGGGAAGTATTGAGCAAATGCTTTATTTTGCTTTACTTGCACACAGTTTATGTTTCACCTATTACATAGATTTTACCTCAGCCTACAAGTTTTCTTAGTTTTATGTTCCAATTCTCTTCCACACAATGACTGTGTGAAGTCAGAGGAGGCTGTGTGGGGCTCAGCTGACTGCCAGGGTTGACCTACAACACATGCTCTTCTGACAGTTCTGTGGCCACTCAAAAGGATTATATGTGTCTTAAAACTGAATAGGTTTTAAAGCACTTCAAGAGATTTTTAAGTCTTACTTTCTCATGCGTGTTTTTTTCATAATGCACTGCAAAATTATATAAAACAAATCAGGGCCATTTAGTAATAGTAGACCTATTTTCCTTTAATTAGACTTATGCCATCATTAGTAAATTTAGTCCGTGAATGTAAGTAAAAGTGAACGGTAATATCTTACCGATCTTACAATATCAGTCACTACATAGATGGATGCATAGTCACAAGAAATGACTAAATATATGTTCAAGATGGGGGGATTTAATTTAAATTCCTCCTGAACTTCACTGCAACAAAAGAAGCTGCATTTTTGTCTTGGGAATATGGCCTAGTCATCTTCACTTTTTTTGTTATCTATTTTCATACAATTTAATTTGAAGCGAACAGACATTGCATTTTGTGTGTGAATATCAACCTGTACACACATACTCACATATCCATACTAATACATGTATACAGTGATTTGATCAATTTTAAAACCATATTTTTATTTTTTTTTACAAAGTCTTTTTTTCTTGATCATTTCACCTTTCCATTAGCAAAGTTCCCTACTGTCTGACAGATCCTTTTTACCTACTTTACTCATGTGGATGTTTTTATCCAGTCAATTTCTGAGCATGGTGCAGATGATACCTTTATGATTCTATAAAGCTCAGACATGCCAAGAATAAGCTATATTTCATTCCCCATAGATTGCTTAAAGGTTCTGTGTTTTTTGTTTTTTGTTTTTTTTTTTTTAAAAAAAAAAAGAGAAAGAGAGACGTGATGGATGGCACTCACAGTAAAGTGTTGTGCTATTTCTTTTACTTTTAAAAGATTTGACTTTTTATCTTCCTAAATGACTTTATAAGAGTATTTGCTTCCACATGATAACTGGGATTTATAACCTTTTTCCCTCAGTGTCTCTTATTTTCAAACATTTCGGTATACATTGTTGTAATACAAAAAGCTTAATAGAAATACAATCCAATTTAAAACATATATGGAATAAGTCATATTATGTCATATATGTCATATGTCATATATTCATAAATGCAAGTCTATTGAATTTGTTAGCTAAATTCCATAGGAAATTCATTTCTGCAATATCTAATGGCTTAATTATATCTAGGAATTGTCAGGATAAATATTTCTTTCCTCTAAGAGGACTGCAATATCTCTAACGTCGAATTGCACTATTCTCTACACAGAATGACTGTGATAGAGGACTTAACTATCTTAACTATCCAGAGTAAGCAGTGATTATGAGCTTGTTAGTTTGGTGTCAGGAACTAGCATCTATATTTTAAAACAGAGCATGTTCTACCTATGGGACATTGTTGTTTTGATGTTTAGGCACTCCAAAAATGGAAATAACCAGGAACGCTCATGATTTCTAAATTATTGCTAGTTATGTTACCAGTTAGAAAACGTGAGAGATTTTTGCAGGCTGTTAGTGCAGTTTGAAAATTATTATCAAGTGTTAAATAGGGATCATAGAGATTTTTCCAGACAGTATTTCCTTCATTTGCAGTGAGACACCAAGAGGTCCTGAACTTGTAATTCATATGAGAGCTGTTCAGGTGCAGAACTTTCAAATAACAAACTTGAGGTAAAGAAGGCAAAATGGCAGAATTACCTGGAAGCTTATTAGGCTTTTATTAAGTTATTGTCAGAGAGACAATAAGCATAGTAGTGTTACAGCTACAGTTATGTTTCTGATTTCTGGAAAATACAAACATGTGATAAATAAATGGATTAATAAATGAATTAAACTTTAACTGCTATGTAATAAAAATAATTTGTTGGTTTTGACTATATAATCACTTGAATCTTGATTAGCTTCTTACTTAGACGTACCGCATTAATCAGAACAAGATCATTTAGAAAATAATTTGTTAGCATTAGAAATTAGATGTTCTTCATAATCCTATATAGATAAGGATCATCACCAAAACTCTCAAAAATAAGGCTATTTGATTGCAAGACTAAGAATTTATAGAAAAGATTTTACAGAGTTAATATAAAATGAAGGCTTCGTTTACCTGAAGGAAAGAAAAGGGTTTTAATGGGTGGGTAGCTTTGTATAACCTTGTCCCTAGTGGGATACTTAAACACTTCAGTTTTGCATTTATCTTGTCAGCATAATTGGTTATTTGGTGAAATACTGGATGTTTCAATTAAAGGTAAGAGAACCATATTATGAATAAAAACGATTTATTTATAAAGAAAGAAAAATGGCCACTGTCTTGGCTCAATGCATAATTTTTCTTGCTATTGTTTCACAACTATTCTCCTACTGCAGAGAGATCTTTCTCTGCAGCTTTCATAATACTAACTGGATTTGGAGAATGGTATTTTTTACCTACTGAAAAATAATGGTGTGTGTAGTGAATAAGAGCTTCTTGAAAGAACACATTGAGGCTTTTATTCTTGCCCATAAACTATAACTTCTGAGCAAGCGGAGCTTCCCTTTGACAGGTTTATTTAGATTTTTGCATAGCTTCTAAAACAATCAGTCAAAGATGACATTTGTTGTTCTTTGGAATGGAAAGAGTCTTAGATATATAAACACCTGTAAAAACTAAGGAAAGATTGTGATGTTGCTTATTTTCTTTTTGTTTCATGACGGGTACTGAAAAGTGATCTCAAGCTAATCATTCTCAGAGGAGCAGGTTCTGAATCTATAGTCCTTCTATTAAAAACAGAAAGGTTTGTCTATATATTGGGAAAACAAATGCCATAAAGTTTCCTAGGAGAAGAATATTCTGCCAGCTATTTGAAATGCAAAACCAAAACCCTGCCACTAAAAGGCATCTTGAGAAATATATTGAAAGTAACCACTATGTGGCAAACATAAATTCAGAGAAATTCCTGTACTGATTGCTGGTAATACAAATACAAGCACAAAGGGAATCACTAAGAGTAAATGCTATAATACTAATCTCAAAAATCTGTGTCCATTTAGTTCATAGTCATTTCTGCCCGACCTAGTTTTTGTATGAGATATATGGTATCTTCAGGATTCCATTAATGTATTTTTGGATCTTTGAACTAGATGTTTGGTAACATGAATGCTATGATATACCAAAAGAGTGAAGTAGAAACTCATATTTGTAATGTAGACAAGAGACTTCCATAAAATAAAATAACTAGAGGATAGAAAGGAGGCCAAGATAAATGAATGAATGAACGGATGAACAAACAAAAGCTTTACTTTTACTGAAAATTCAAGAGCTGCAGCTTTGATGAGGGACATAAACAGTACAGTAAAAACTGATTACAAATCCAGTGATATTAGAATATAAACATAAATTGTTTCCTTTTCCTGTCCCCTTCTATGTATGTGAAAAAGGAGAAAATAAATAAAAGAGAAACAAACTAAACAAAAAGTTATCATGATATAACATGATAAAACTTAGGGGCTCAAAAAGAAGAAAATGACCTGTCTCTTGTGATATTCTTCCAGTGGAAAACATAAGATAGAAGTGAGTCCAATGGCAAGTTAGCTAATGAGCAAGCAGAGAAAGATAACTGCACCATTGACTGACTAAGGATCATCCACAGGATTATTTACCAAGAAAAACTTGCCAGTTTTCTACAGCTATTTTCTCCTTCCAGCATACTTCCAGGAGCTATAAGTACTATAAATACTTATAATATTGCTTCTTTCATTAAAATCTAGCTCTGCTACAGCTAAGAACAGTGGAAGATAGTAGCTATATATATATTCATTTAATCATGGAGACTAGGGCTTAGCTATTAAGTATGCAAGAGAATAAGGCTATCTTTATGAATATTGATTGCATCCACAAAATAACTTGTCTTGATCAAATAAACAAAGTCCAGGAGACACAAAACTGCTGGAATAAACTGCCAATTTGTGAAAGAACCTTCCAAGAGCTTCCCCGAGGTTTCTGTAAGGCTTCATGCATTGGGTAGTAAGTACATTGCCAGTTTTTGGTTGCTACTTTGTATACTATGTAATTTCTTTTTATTTTTATTGATTTGACATACTGGAGGATTTTAAAGAAACTGTCATGTATTTGATTATGACTTACTAGGTCAAGTCTATATTTCAGCTTTATCACCCTGTCAGGCTTGTTCATTCTCTTTCTGCATACTTTTACAGCATTACATAGAAAAGTCCTTACAGCTGGAATAAGTTGATTAATACGAACTACAACTTTTACCTGTTTCATTCACCGTGATCTATGTTATTTTTATTTTATTTTTTTAAATAAAATGCCACTTAGAAGTATGGGTGTCAATATGTAGCCTGCTTAACTTGTACTTTGAGGACACAATTAACAATTAAAGTTAAACACTTCCTACGCCTTGTAATTTTGTGGAAGCCAGAGGTATACAGAATGTCCTGCAAGTTAACCCCTTATACTGTAAATGTGTGGATGTGTTTTGCAAGCTTTTGTTTGTGTGATCTGTACAAACATTAAAATACATAAACTGTTTTGTACTGTCACTTTAAAGTTATTCCCTATTAGTCAGATTTTGTCCTCTTGAACACTTTAAAAAAACTCCTATTATAAAATTTGGGTTATTTATACGTCATAGACACACAAAACTGAGCAGCTGCCAGTTTTTTTCTTCCCTGATTTCTTAGATTACTAATGGTTATATAGTTCTGAGGAGTTTTGTTTTATTTCAACAAGGAATATGCCTTCCCTGGATTTCAATAAAATAACCTTGTGCATTGTACAACACATATTGAAACTGGAATGAAGTATAATATTTTTTCTAGGACTGATAGAAAACTCGGTTTTATTAATAACTATATGTACTGGCTTTGGCTGGGGTGGACTTAATTTTCTTCATAACAGCTCACATGGTGTTCTGTTTTAGATTTGTGGCCAAAGCAGTTTAGATAACATACCAATGTATTAGCTATTGCTGAACAGTGCTTACACAGGATCAAGGTCTTCTCTAAACAACCAAGCATTGCACATTACTAATTATCTGCCTGATAATGGAAAGTAGTTGATGAATTCCTTATTTTGCTTTTCTTTATCTTGTAAACTTTCTTTATCTCAACACAACAAGTTTTCTCACTTTTTCATTTCAGATTGTCTCCCAGATTGCACTGAGGGGAGTGAGCGAGTGTTTTCATGGGGCTGATCTGCCTGCAAGAGTTAAACCACAAAACTGTAGGTTTTGGTTTAAAGCAAGACAACAACAAGATAATCATTTCTGGTTTAAAATCTTCTTTGTCCTTCAGGATGATTAAAGATATTATGCAGTATCAGAAGCAGGATTCAAAACCTCTTGGTCATTGTATTCTCAAATACAGAAAAAAAAAAAAAAAAAAAAGGCATGGGGACTAACTTGCAGAGATACAAACAGAAAATAAGTTAAAAAAAAATTGTATATTCTATACAAAACTTCTTTCCATATTATTAGGAAAAAAAAAAAAAAAAAAAAAAAACTAACCCTGTATTGATATATATTTTTAAAATCAATTATTTCTGTCAGGGAGCAGCAAGGGATGACTGCTCCCCATGTGCTGGGGCACTGGGGGCCCCCCAGGGCAGATGGGTAGGGCCTGCAGCCAGGTCCCATCCCACCACCCCAGCCAGAAACAGGGTAGCTGGGGGCACCAGGCCAGCCTCAGCCCCAGGTGCCAAGGCCCGGTTAAGACTGTGCCAGGCTGTGGGTCCATGGGTCCAGCAGGACAAGGGCCATGGCTGAGCAGGCTATGGGAAGCTAGACCCCAGCCCTTCTGTGGCCTCAGTGGGGCAGGGGCTGAAAATGCCCTGCGGGTCCTGACACTGAATGGGTAATGACAAAAATGATTGCATGACTTTATCCTGGTTCTTAGCCAACTTTTATAAATTGATCTATTTCCATTATATCTGATAGCGTAAGTGAATATAACAATATCTCACTAACTGAAGACATCACCCATTTTGGTGGAGATGTAGCTTATTCTTTTACCCTTCATCACCAATATACAAACAGGTATTAATCACCGAATTTGCCAGTGAAGTTGTGGTGAGCTTATATGTTTGCATTCTTCTATGGCACTGGAAAAATAATCTGTTATGTTTAACTGAATGTATCTGACACGATCAATTTCCACTTACAGGGAAATGGGCACTGATAATTCAGCTCTTCCATTTCTAAACTTTTTTTCTGAACACCTGTTTTTCCTAATTGATTGCTGTTATGAAAGAGAAGTGCACAAGGTGCACACATCCTCAAAGGCTACTTAAAATTGAAGAGGAAATGTTGAACTGCAACTGTTTTTGATGTCAGACTGTGAAAGACAGTAGAGAGATACCATATGTGAGCTGACTGCTTCTGAGAATGCTTCCATGTTTACTTTTGCTGTACCTTCAGTTTCTTTTTAAGGTCTCAAATGCAGCCCGCAATACAAAAATGGTCAGTCTTAAATAGTAATGTGTTTATTTAATCCTAATGACTAACAACAACAAAAACTTTTTGTATCTGTTAACATTACTGTCACTTTCGAGACACCAGGAATTTTCTAGTATCTAACCCGAAGTCCACTGAAACTAATAGAAAGACTCCGATTGCGGACAGAGAATTTAAATAGAAAATAGAAAAGTTGAGACCCACTTAAACCAGAGTAGCATTTTATAAAGAAAAACATGGAAAGGGAAAGGTCTTCAAAATAACCACACATAAATCCTATGAATATTTGGATGAGGGGAAGAACTACAGGAATTACACTACACAGAAAGGTGCCATGTACAGGAGGAAGATGTTTGTGAGAAAAGGAAAATACTTATAAATGTTGACAGAGACAGAAGCTTTGGGTGATTTTTTGAGACTCGGCTGAGATGGCTCAGTTTCTGTTATCAACTTGTTCCTTGTCAAGAAGAATTAAAAACTTTTTGCTGTTTCCCAAACTGGTGGTTATTAAGTGTCACATTTCCCGGGGTGTTGACATACTAGTGAGGATGACAGGAATTGTGTTCATAATTTTAAAGGATTGTGCTGTAATGAGTGATTTTATTTATTTATTTATTTATTGTACATCTATTGTTGTTTTCAAATGTCCATACATTTCAAATACTTACTGAAATTCTCCCTTGAGGATAAATAAATGATTAATTTACACAGTTTAACTTTCCTCTTTCTTGTCACCTCGGTCTAAGTTAAACAGTCATATTTTACTTTTAATCTTTCTCCATAAACCATCTTGCCATCCTTCTATTGATGCTCTCAGAGTTTCATTTAATCAGCTCATTTTCTACTTCTCAGCAATGAGCACAGACACAGGTTATCACGGACTTACAAAAAGAGCACTCTCCTATTTCAGTATGTAGTTTATGTAAAAATGCAAATCAGAGAACATTTGGTCTCATCTCCTGCTCTCTTTACCCCCCTTTTGCTCTATTGCACTGAAGATACTACATATTGTTAACTACAAGTCATTTTTGTTGGTGCTCCTTTCAACATTGTGTGTTCATGGAATACTGGCAAGACAATTCAAAAATTAACAAATCAAAGCAACAATACAGAAGTTTAAATACATACCTAATTAATTTGAAATGAATTTGACAGGGAAGGGAAGGGAAGGGAAGGGAAGGGAAGGGAAGGGAAGGGAAGGGAAGGGAAGGGAAGGGAAGGGAAGGGAAGGGAAGGGAAGGGAAGGGAAGGGAAGGGAAGGGAAGGGAAGGGAAGGGAAGGGAAGGGAAGGGAAGGGAAGGGAAGGGAAGGGAAGGGAAGGGAAGGGAAGGGAAGGGAAGGGAAGGGAAGGGAAGGGAAGGGAAGGGAAGGGAAGGGAAGGGAAGGGAAGGGAAGGGAAGGGAAGGGAAGGGAAGGGAAGGGAAGGGAAGGGGCTCTTCAAGCCTGACAAATTCTGTTTGTTTTTCCTGGTGCATAGAAGGTAAGGGGAGTAGCACATATTTGGAAATAGAAATTCATACCTGGAGAGAGAATCACAACAGCCTCATCACTACTAAAAGTAAATTATTCTCTTTCTTTGTTGGGAGCATCCTGGGGAACCAACCTTACCTTACGCATCAAAAAACAATGCCATACTGAGTAAGATTGGATCACTATGGTCTCTTAGAATAAATCCTTTAGTTTCAGTTGTGCTGGAAAATTTTAATTCTTCCCTCCTCATGTTGCATGAAAGTCTAATGTGCTGAATGCCTTTAACTGAGGCAAAATACCTAGATAATACACTTTAAACTTACACAAAAAACCTGTCCCTTCCTAGTACCAATCCCTTTGCTGTAATGTTTGGATCACCTTTTCAGTATTTCTCAGGATCTTGTAGAAAACACTGAAGTTGTCCTCAAGAAGAATGGAAAGGAAGAGAGTAGTGAGAAGTCACCAACACCCTGATGTTTTCATCAAGAGTAGCTGATACTTGTCGTGGGGTCTCTTTCTTCCTCAGTGAGGAAGAAAGGTCCCCTTGGCTTTCTGTTCATACACTTTCGCATCCCAGTCTGCTGCCCTCCCTGCAGCCCCTCCCAGCTCCCCCTCCGCGTCCCCCCTCCTCCCCTTCCCGTGTCCCCAGGGCTGTGTGCCCTGCAGAGACAGCCTGGGGCTGTCAGCCCCTTTCCCCTGGGGCACTCAGAGAGCTGAAGCTCAGTCAGGCCGGGCAATGGGCACTGGTTCACGGGGTACTGGGGAAACAGCTCAGCCCCGAGCAGGCCCAGGGCAGCATGACCACTCCCAGGGCCTGGCACAGCCTGCAACAGCAATACCAAAGGCACTGAGCAATGATGTGCACTGGTTTTATGCTATAAACTAGATTTAGGTATAAATTGGTTCATATACAACATTTCAACTAACATATATCAAAGTTCATTCTGCATGTAATATGCACTTACACTGTTTACCTCTCCATGGCTTTTATTCTGTAAAAAGAACTGAAATGCTCTCACAGGAGTAAACCTATTAATAGGAAAATAAGTTAGCCTTCTTTAAGGGAACAGCATGACATGTAGAAGAATGCACGGGCTTTCAAATTCCTAGGAATTAGTTTGTTTGGGATATTATGTCTTGAACTGCTAATAAATTAGCTGTGCATTGTTCTACAATGACAAATAGGGTAAGTGAGCTCATGTTATGTTAACATGAAACTAAAACAATACCAGAAAGACAAATGGCACCCCAATGACTGGTATCAGGATGAAGGCTAAAGTATACAAACCACAACAGTGACGAGATTTAAGCTCAGATACTAATACAGAATATCAAATTTAGAGACAGTAATTGTTTGTTTGTTTGTTTTATGTGTAGAGCACCTGATATACAATTACTTATCATGTCAAATTGTAACCTCATCTGTTCTTAATTCTACTGTCTGAACTGTCTAACAAAAGTATAGCTAATGCTTTGAATTTACAATTTTATGGGAAATAGAAGTCTGACATACATAAATATAAATCCAGAGATCAATATAGGATGGCAAGTAAAATACACAGCAATATCATTGTTTTCATATAACTGCACTGAAAACGTTACCACATTTTTAAAATTAAAAAATGAAATGAAATGAAATGAAATGAAATGAAATGAAATGAAATGAAATGAAATGAAATGAAATGAAATAAGTAAAAGAATTGTCTGCAGCAATACGCTAAATGTCTCAGAGGCATTTGATCTGGCAGAAGACAAATGGACAGGAAGATTTTAGATTTTAGTGACCCAAGACAAAGATTTCTGGCTGCAGGCATAGGAGTCCATTGGTAATGTCATACCATGCTGTGTTTGCACATAAATTTCTATCTTTGCTTCCTTTGTCTGCTTTATGAGAGTTCTTCCATGTTCTATCTTACAAATATACATCAAACCAATATACTGAAAGGAGTCAGACTATGCAAACTGATTCTGATATCACCTTTTATTACTACGAAGAATAGACACGAGTCATACAAACCCATAGAGACTTGAAGCTGGTACCTTCAGCCAGAGGGCTCAATCATTATTCAGCAAATTGTGAATGTCTTCTGGGTGCTTTAGGTTTCTTTGTAGTCTTCCTGAAATAGATAGCTTTAAACATAAACCAGACACATGCTAAACCTAAACAGTAATTTAAATAGAGAAATACTAAGAGGAAAAAATGCCTAAGCTATTCTAAATGAATAAAGTACCAAAAGTATTTCTCCCACTAGACTAAATTTTATTCCTTTCATGTTAGACGATGAACATACTTCTCTGTCCAGGGTATTTTGTTTATCTCAATTCAAAATTAAATGATCATATACTTTGAACAGAGAGGATATAGCAAGCAATATTACTTGTTATTAGAATTATTTCTAAGGGCGGGAGGGGCGGGGGGGAGGAGGAGGGAGTGGGGGAAGACAAAATAATCAGTGACATCACACTATGCACTTCATATTGAGCTGTGTTATGGATTGCTAAATTGGTCTGGACTGCATTTACTTTATCACAAGTTTCTCTATCAGCGAACCTGTTTCTGAAGTAACTACCATCATCTACCTCTGCACTCAGGCACTCATCCCCACATAAGTGGTAGCAAGAAAACTCACATACAGATACAGCAACCTTAATACAGAGCTCTGGAATGACATTTTCTGAATCCAAATTTAATCAACAGTGCCACCACGTGGTTATGTAACAGCACAAGTTAATGCTCGCCCATAAAAATGATTGAATAGTTAAAAACACGCTTGTATTTTGGAACTGATGTCTTACTAACAGTGCAATCGAACTTACTGTATGTGAGTTGTTAATTTTAATGGAATGTAATGCAAATCTCTCCACAGCAATATGCTATCTGTTATAAATATTCTGTAATTACTCACCAATCTTGGAGCCTTAGTAATACTGAACTTCCAAAAAACTACATATCTTTTTTAAGGTTTCAGGACATTCCAGGGAAAGGTTCATAAAGAATGAACCCTCTGAATGAACCCTCTGAATTTGTAGGAACAATATTACCTTTTACCAACCTTTTAGCTCTATGCCACATTTTTATTTAAAGTATGCAAGAGAATATCAACGAGAATAATATGTTGAAACTACTCCTCTAATGCAGTAATTGCAGAATCTTTTTTTTTCTAGTCACATAATATTTTTAGAACTGATTTAAATGACTTTTATTTTCTTGTTGTTTTTTTTCATAATAAAAAGACAAGTACAAGTAAATATTAAATATATTTTTATGAAAACAGATTTTCTTTTCAGATAATAATCTATTATATTTCACACAGACCACAGTCCACATAGGAAGACTATAAAAGATACCTGTCCCAGGTTTTCATATCTGAAATGTAAGGCGGTAACAGCAACATCTCTCAAGAACAGGGAAGAGTGAAGCAGTAAATTTAGTGAGGTAACAAGATGGCTACTGACATTTTTACATAAGCAAAGGTGACTTTGCAGTCCCTTCTGTGCTACTTGATAGAGAATTTGAAGAAGGAAATAAGTTAACGTCTGTGTCAATGTATACTAAGGCCACATTGACTCTTGCAGCACATTGAAGGATGACACTTATGTGACAAAATTTCTGTGTTAGATCATAACTTTTATTCAGGAAATATTTTCTGTGCATAAACTGCTTCTAGATTATGAAGACAAGTCTTGTACTATATAATCCACAGTTCCACTACCCCAAAATCCATCAGTCCAGCTTGGACCACAGCTGCACGGAAGAAGACACTGAAATACTGGTCTGTTAAGTTCCACAGATGTCAATCCCTTTCTCTGATGTGCAGAGACAAGAGCCATCTGCTTGGTTTGCTACATCCTGTCTGAGGTAGTATTGGTGGACAATGGCTCAAACATGCTGCTACTACTTAAACAGCTTGTTTGCCAGGGAGCAGCAAAAGCAGGCAGCTGAAGGGGAGTGACATGGACTGAAGGCAAGAGCTTCAGCCCAATGGGATGTACCAGGGAAAGGAAAGGCTTTCTTTGCTCAGGCTTTTTTAACATTCTTTTCCAAGGCCACTAGCTGTGCTGCCTCTAAGTTGGTCTGAGCCCAGGCAACCAACTTCCATAAGGTGGTGGGAGGCAGGATGTACAGTTATGCATATGATGCATATGACCATTATAATACTGGTGCTGAATGAGATCTACCCAGAAATGTGACAGCTAACCTCCTAACTAAGGAGGAGGGAGGGAGACTTGGAATGAAATTCATTGACCACTGAACAGACTTAACTTGATTCATTAAGACATACATTCTCACAAAAATTCTTATATATGACAGAGACTCGTATGAACCTTATTTCCTAAACCACAGGCTGTCCCATTTGTAATCAAAGAAAAGAACATCTCTGAGCCTTTGTCTACAGATTGTGGGTGCAAGAGCCAAAAAGGTGTAGAATACAATTAAAATACAATGAAATGAAATTTATTTGATAAAAACCAAATACTATTAAATACATTTTAAAAAGCTATCCCAGAATAACAGAATGGTTGAGGTTGGAAGGGACCTCTGGAGGTCATCTGACCAACCCACCCTGCTCAAGTATTGCCACCCAGAGCAGGCTGCCTAGGACCATGTCCAAGCAGCTTCTGAAGATCTTTTTCAAGACCACAAACACTCTGGGCAACCTGTTTCTGTAGGATCTAAAGCAAAAATCTGGAGTGTGAAATGCTGAAAAGTATATTAACAGCCACACTGAACAATCACTCAGAAATAACAGTAAGAGAAGAAAATGAACATCTTTTAAAAACAATCTCCAAACTACTCAACACTCTGTGAAGGGAACTGTATTGAATTTTGGGTAGTTCAAGGTAAAGGTAGCAAATGAAAAAAATAAGGTTAAGAATATGATGATGCAGAAATGCTGGGCACTTATCTACACTTGAAGCAGTATAGAATACCAGTTACCTGGCAACTTTGAAAATCAGGCTCTAAAAAAATAAAGAAACTTGGTAATTAAATATAGCTAAGGGCACTGATACCAACCTGAAGGAACCAATAAAGGGCAATTTAAACCTGGATCCCAAACAAAATGTTAGAGATTTTTCTTTAAGGAGATATCATGAGAAATATCCTGCATAAGCAGGAAAGGTTTTGAACATCTGATTTATTCCTTGGTATAGAGCCTTTTTCTGTCACTGAGGATACTCAGACTGCTAATGAGGTGGGTATAGCACAGCCAAGTCTTTCCTGACAAATAACACTGATGGCTACACTTTCAACCTTATTGAACAGAACAGAAACGCTAATGATAAAGGTGCTGCTGCTGCTATATCTCTGAGAGGAAGTGTAAAACAGCAAAAGCACGAGGATACCCCATAGATTTTGGGAAAAGAGACATGGTGGGAAACCGTATTATATGAAATAAATGTGTTCTCACAACACTGCTGTGAGATACGAAATTTTTACAGATGGGGGATCCAAAAAAGTTAATTGACTTGCCTATGGTCATGAAAGCAGTCAGTGACAGAACTGGTAATTGTGGTCTCATCCTGCATTGTGTTCAGTTACCTACTCACTAGCTCACTGCATGCTTGTTTTAACATGCTATATATGATAGTTATGCAAGGGATGTAGCACAGAGCCACTGAAGAACAGCACTCTCCGCACCAGAAAGGATATTTCTGCTGGAAGCTGTGCTCAGTTGAGAACCTTTGATGGGAAGCACACATCTGGTTTCTTCACCCTGGAATATTTGATGCTTGAGGCTTAACACAATGAGGACAATTTTAATGACTAAATGTAGCCTGTACAGTCTTAAATTACAAGGTGTCTGGCGGTGGAACATTTTCCCTCTGCTCTTCTGACCCTTAAAAAAAACAAGCAAACAAACAAACAAAAAACATTAGCCTGGTTAATTCAGTGGGCTCATCACATACAGATGTAGAATATCTATAAATTTATATATTGGATATATATTTTATATATATATAATATATATATATATATTATATGTATATATTATATAATATCTATATTGGAGTTGTTATGATGGAATTTAAATACCAATTCTCAACACACAAAACAGAAATCTCCTTACATACTTTCTTTAAATCTGGAATGATTCAAAACATGGTATTATTTTTTTCTGGTCATGGAGCTAACTGTAGGAAATTCAACTAGTTTTCTTCAGAGAATAATTGCTTTTTAATATTAAACATTGATCATAATAAAAATCAAAATAAATAAATAAATAAATAAAAATAAACTTCTATGCTCTATGCTTCTATGCTTCTATGTTCTATGCTTCTATCTTCTATGCTAGTAATATAAAATTACTAGAAAAAAAAAAAAAAAAACAAAAAACAAAAACAGCAGGTATTTTATGAAAAAGTTTTTGTTTTTAATTTTGAAAAATGTGTCAAACTACACTTTCCAAATACTATTAGAGAGAAGGGACTGAATGCTGATTTGACAATGGAAGTGATAGCTGTCTCCTGATTTAGCAATAGGAATCAAAATATGCCAAAAAAATAGACTGAGTTAGCCAATGGGGAAATGTGAGATAAAGAAGGACAGCAAATAATTATATAATCTACATTTCAAGGAGAGTATGCTGGACAAAGGTATTTGCAATATCTCTGAGAAAATGAATTTCTAATACCTCAGGAAGTTACGCACTGAGCAGAAAACAACAGAATTGCCTATATAGCTCTGTCACAATCCTTGAGAAATCAAGCATTGTAGAACTGCTTGTGTTAGGCAATTTAAAAATGCAATTCCTGCTTTAGCCCTAACAAGCAGAGAACTAGCTTATACCTAAAGCAGGCAGATAATCTTTTTGCTCTATGTACTGTTTCCAAAATAGATATAAAATTCTAAAGCAAAACAAGAAAGGCAAAGACGGGGATGATTCTCCCCATGCACATGTTTTCAGAGTGCTCAGAAGTCAAGATCATAGATTTACCCAACAGGGCTTTAACTCTGTTTGTTTGTGTTTGTTCATTTTTTAATGTACCTTCTGAGGTGATAAAAAGGTAGAGAAAGATTTTCAGTCTAATTCCAAAATAACCATGACAAAAGTTCTCCAGTGTTGATACTTCAGTGTATCTTTCAAAAAAAGTCTTTCAAAAAGTCGTTCAAAAAAAAAATCTGTCAGAGCCTGTTTTACGTCAGGTATCTCAGAGTCTTCTCTTCAAAATCCTCTAATAAAAATTGCCTAGTGGCTACTCTGCTCTTTCAGAAAAAGATGCAAAAGCAGAGACCCTCTAATGGTTGAAGGTGGTGCAATTTACTATATTTTCACAAGATCACTTACTCCAAATCAAAGAAGAAACTTGAGCTAAGTGATGCTGACATAAAACGTTTATGTTTCTGCTTCCTGAAAGGGAAAATGGCAGCTTATACTAGATGGCTAGTATAAGCCATCTTCCACTTGTAACATTCAGGAAAAGAAAGATTGTTCTCAAATTAACAGTAAACTGAATGCATATCTGTAGAGATCTGTCCCCTATAGATTCTTTTATTTCTTTAAATGTTAAATCAGAAGTCACTCTTTTCTTTTACTTCATGTCTAGTTAATGAATGAAATTCATAATAGTCATGACAGGAAGGACAAGAAATGTCTTTCCCTCTGACCAAAAAAAGTGACTGTGTAATCATCTCTTCATCTGTACAGTGTGGCAGCTTAAATATATACTGTAGAAAGTAACACCACAACAACCTATATTTTGATGATTTAGAATACTTCTGAGAACTAAAACATATATGTTCCTAGTAGGCTGAGATCATACCTCATATGAACACTTTAGCTAAAACCAAAACAAAACAACAAATGTTTTTTTTTGTTTGTTTGTTTTTTTTTGTTTTTTTTTTTGCCTCTGGTCAGAACCTGAAAGAAGAATACTATAGTAGTTAATTTTTATTTTATTTTATTGTATTGTATTGTATTGTATTGTATTGTATTTTTAGTTCAGTCCTGCAAAGTGCTCTGTTACTGTTAACTGTAATAAGCCTGCCAGGTTATAAAAGTGGAGGGAACCCAGTTTCTGGATTGTGTATGAGGCTGTGCCTGTGATAGTTGGAATTGCTCAATTCTGTTAAGGATGAGGCATCTGTTTCCAGCAGAACCTTCATATATATACACAATGGATTTTAAAGACAGACATTGGAATCTGTATCTGTGTTCACAAAAGGTGCAACTTTTACTAGCACCTTAAAATTTTTGTGACATAACCTAGTCCATCCAAGCTGATGGCAAGTCCACTTGAATCAGTACTTATGCACTCTAAATTCTTATACAGCAAATTAAAGCACCTTCTTCCAGCTGGTGAGATTTTCAGTTTCTAAGGGCTGATCTATTAGTTCATCTACTATGTCTGCCAAAATTAGACCCATGTTCAAAATGATTCAAAATAATTAATGTTTTGTGCATTATGTCATCTTGCTGGCAATTCCCCCAATTTAGAAAATTCCTCATTAAGACAAGATAGCTAAAACTATGATGAAAAAGCCCCTGAAAACATAGATCAGCATCTGTGAAGTGACCCCTGAGTCTAACACTATTTCACTGTGTTGTCAGTCTTCATGGTCTACAACTACATAATGCAGCAGAATCGTCATATCAAGGCCATTCTCTACTGGGAAAACCTTTTATGACAGATAATTGTTAATTTACATGAATTCAAAAAGTTTTCAAGAATGTGACTGGAGTTCTGGAGATATCATTCTAAGCTTTACTGACACATATATCCCCTCAGTAGGAAAAAGAGCCAGTGTTCAATACATTTATTTTGCAAATCTCACTCTGATCCTTTACTTCCTAAGAATATCTCTTTCTGTAATGCCTGTCCTAAGGTTTTTCCACATACATGTAAACTGTTTGAAGGCAATATCTGATTCCTCTTAATATCTTTAAGTGGCCTCCTATGGCTGCTCAAGTTAAAATAACCCTGCTAATGGCCTTTATTGGCAAATGCGATTTCTTTTTGTATGCCTACTACTGTCATTTGAGTCACTTAGTGTTAAAGACTCAAAATCTGTCTCTGGCATCTGTGTAGAATGAAGAGCTAATTATGTATACTCTATAATCCTTATGGGTTTGCAGTCTTATACTTTCCAATTTCAAATAAGCTGGTTATAGTACCAAACAGAGAAGGAAAAAGCAAGCACAGTATGCTCTGTGAGTTCTGGAATATGTGATTTTAAAATGACAAAAATTTCTGCTTGCTCAGCAGAACTCTGCCACATTCCCAGCCTTGCTCGCTCAGCCTGACAGTTAATCACTGCAGACAGACAGTGATTAAGAAAAACATCTGAGTATCTCTAATGATCACATTTCATTTTTCTGAACAGCAAAAAATTAAGATCCTTATAAAAAAAATGGATTAACATGTATGTTAAATATGCTTCCATACATTTTTGAAAGAAATTCATGCATCCTTTGCTCTCAGTTTGGAATGTTGCTACCACAAACAGGATTACCTTCTACTCTGACATAGTTAGCATATTTGCTCAGAAGTTAAATATTTTTGTACAAATATTTTATTTCAAGTATCCTGAATAATCATATGTCAAGAAACTATAAAGAAATATAATTCTGGAAAGCAATTCATAGTGCATCACTAGATCTTATCAAAACAGCATAATAAACCTGATAATGAATGACAATATACTGAAAGTATGTTAAATAGGACTAAATGTAATCCATAATATCTAAATATAATAGGCAATTATGCATCTTTCCTAAAATCTGAAGGTTCCAAGAAAAGTTGTATCATCAACAAAAGGGCTTACATTATTTTAGCACAAACCTGTATATGCACATTCTCTTAACTACCAAGACATAAAAAACAACAACACTTATTCTAAAAGAATGTAATATTTTGTGGAATCAGACATCTAAAGCTCAAACATAACTGAAATTAACCATTGAAATTAAAGTTCTGTTCTGCTATATCCCTTTGAGTATACATATCATTCAAGTTCAAAATTTTCCTAACATCTCCTTCTCATTCAGTTTTAAATTACGGAAATAATACAGAGTTCAGGGGTTGTTATATCAAGATACCTTGTTAATTTGACTAGAATTTTCCATGTTGAACTGGAAAGACCCTAAAGTGCCTATTGTTCAGCATTTCAAAGTTCCTCAAATTGATCCAGCTTGAGCCAGCCTGAGTTACATGGTGTTATGGCATCCAGGATTCGTGAAGAGTCTAGTCAAGTAGAAGTTTTTGCACAGGTCCAAAGTAGTCAAGTGTTTTTGTTTGTTTGTTTGTTTGTTTGTTTGTTTGTTTTTTCCTAAATAAAGCTTCCCAACATCATTACATTGAGCATTACTTTTTGTGTAACAAACTTGTGACTTCCACATTTTCTAAGGAGATATACTGCTTGGATAAAAGGTAGAAGTGTTACTTGCTGTTCATTTTCTAGTTGCTGCCCTTTGAGTCAGCTGCAACCTTCAGACACAGAACTGCTTCCCTAGGTGCAATTAAGCTTGCGTAAGAGCT
This sequence comes from Anas acuta, assembly GCF_963932015.1. Taxonomy (NCBI): domain Eukaryota; kingdom Metazoa; phylum Chordata; class Aves; order Anseriformes; family Anatidae; genus Anas; species Anas acuta. Next base: position 100,999,715 of record NC_088979.1, read on the forward strand.
ATTCTGGCATGCCCCCTGCAAGTAAGACGTCTTCAAATAGATGAAATTTCTCAGTGTAAAAAAGAACAGACGCACAACTAGGCTTTAGGCAGAAAGAGAAAAAGACTTTCATTATCTTTGAAAGTTTTTTTAACTTGGAAAATCATAATGTTGCTAACAGTAGAAGGTTGAGGAAAAAGAGAGAGCATAGGGAAGTTTATCTTCCTTTTTTTTCTATCCATTTTAATTAGTCATTTTCTTTATTTTATGAAGACTAGTCCTTTAGTTTCTGCTCAGATAACACTAGATTTTGAGATTCAAATTGTTTTGGGGCATGGTCTTTAAAGAAAGAACATAGATTGATACATATTTGTCAGGCAGATCCAACCTGGGGTCCTGAAGCATCTTAATTTGAAGTTCTTGGACCTATGACTTTTTAAGAAGATGTGCATTCATAACTAACACTTACTTACTCCAAAAACATTGATTTTATGACTTTTCAGTCAGAAAAAAAAAAAAAAGAAAGGAAAGGAAAGGAAAGGAAAGGAAAGGAAAGGAAAGGAAAGGAAAGGAAAGGAAAGGAAAGGAAAGGAAAGGAAAGGAAAGGAAAGGAAAGGAAAGGAAAGGAAAGGAAAGGAAAGGAAAGGAAAGGAAAGGAAAGGAAAGGAAAGGAAAGGAAAGGAAAGGAAAGGAAAGGAAAGGAAAGGAAAGGAAAGGAAAGGAAAGGAAAGGAAAGGAAAGGAAAGGAAAGGAAAGGAAAGGAAAGAAAAAAGAAAAGAAAAGAAAAGAAAAGAAAAGAAAAGAAAAGAAAAGAAAAGAAAAGAAAAGAAAAGAAAAGAAAAGAAAAGAAAAGAAAAGAAAAGAAAAGAAAAGAAAAGAAAAGAAAAGAAAAGAAAAGAAAAGAAAAGAAAAGAAAAGAAAAGAAAAGAAAAGAAAAGGGAGGAAGGGAGGGAAGGAGGATAAAAACAGAAAAATAAATTGTTGAACATCCAGAAAATAAATACTGTATTGCCTACAAGAACAACAGTGCTGGGGGAAGAACTGAGAATAAACAGTGCAGATCATGGTTTTATCTGCCTTCACATTTTAATTTGTCTCATATTTCAAAACCAAAATATCATAAAATCTAGTAAAATAAATAAAAAGAAATTGTGACCTCTTAGCTTGAGAGGCTGCACTATTAGAAGCCCAGATGTGAAATAGTCAGTTGCTTATCAGATGGTTGGTAACATGGCAAAACACCAATCACCCAATTTATACATGCAGATGGGACAATTATGCAAAAATGCTTGCAAAATAGCATGATTAAAGGTCAAACTAATACATTAAAGGAATTCATATGGGGTTCAGCTCAAGCAGGCAGTAAGGAATCATTGTAGGTCCATGTGCAAGCAACTGAGGTGGCTCAGGTACCTCCTATGCAAAGTTTGTTCACAGCTTATGTGATACTTATCTTAGTCCTATGTCATTAAAAAAGTGAATTTTCACCCCTAATAAATTGTCTGCTGTCAGCCATATCATGTAATACGAAGTTTCGTTTTAATCAAAGTTCTAGTATTGTCAAGCGGTATGAACTTTTGAGAAGCATTTTTTGTTGCTGCTTGTAATAAACAAATTTTTGTATAAAATGCTCAATGAAGTTCAGCTAGAAGGTTCACAGCAAGAGTACATGCTAGAAAATAGTATGCTATCAAGCTGTATTTTTGTATCCATGTATACAAAGCGATTTCATTTTCAAATTTGAGATTAGTCCTCCTCCATTTTAAAGAAAGCTTCTAATAGTATAATATGGATATATATTTAAAAGGAAAAAAGAAAAAGAAAAAAAAAAGAATCAAACTCCACTCATCTTCATTCCTCAATCAGAAGTCATAAAGTACTTCAGGAATTAAACCATGAAACTAAGACTCAAAGGGATTGATACCATTAACTAAGTAAAATTCTGAAGACGAGTAAATCCAATCAAAGAATGAAAGCACTTTGTGACAAAATTAACAATTATAGCAGAGAATATTAATGAAATCAGCTGAAGTGTAAAGAAGCACCATAGGCAGTGAATGCAAAACAGCTGGAGTGCATAAGCAAATACATGACTTCTAAGAATACTTGTAAAGAACATCATCATACCGGACGCCACAATATGCCAGCTAAGGTTATGAAAGACTACAGATGATTATACAAAATAGTAGACATTTTTAGAAACAGGTTTGGCAGAATATTATCACCAGCAAAGTACTGGGGAAAAAAATAATTAAAATAATGTATCTGTAGCTGCCACAAGGAAATTTAGAGACGAGAAATCTGTGTGTGTTGCCAGGAGTTGGACTTGATCCTTGTGAATCCCTTCCAACTCAAGATATTCTATGATTCCAAGAACTAGATTCAGAACTAGACAATTAAACCACTAACTGACAAATAAATAAGTAAATAAATAAATAAGCAAGGCAGGGACGAGGTGATTTCTATTGTATGGTTTCTATTTTATGGCACATTCCCACACAGTGTGCAGAACACATAAACTGATCTAGAACTCTACAGTCCAGTTGTGAGCCAGGGCAAAAGGATACCAACTTCCAGCACTTTGGCATATGTGGATCTGGACTGACAGTACAGTTCCTGCATGCCACAATTTCACAATGAACTCACACTTACACCAAACCTCTGGGTATGATGTTCACGCTGTTTTTTGTTTGTTTGTTTGTTTGTTTGTTTTTGGTTTTGTTTTTTTTTTTGTCTTTTTTTTTTTTTTTTAAAGACTGATTATATGCCTCTCCCCATGCTCTGGACTTGGTGCTGAGACAGCAGTGTGTCCTGGGATGAAATTTCTGTGAGAAATCAAATAAACATTGATTACATTTCCTATAAGGTTAAGCACAACAATGATAGGGGAGGACCTAAAATATCTATTCCCAGCATGAGGGTACAAAATAAAATGTACACATATATTTGTGTCTTTCTCCATGGCATTGTGATATAATATAGAATATAATATATATATAATTGTGACAATGGGTAGTATGCAGGGTTCAGTCTCCCTAGGAACAAATATTTGAAATTTTGCCCTATGTGATTGCTGATGTATGGCAAATATAGGAAGGGCTAATTAACCAAGATTTAAAAGTAAAAGCCAGCATAAGGGATAATGAAGCCTTCAAGAGCGGGGAGAGGAGGAGGAGGAGAGGGAAGGAGACAATAGTGGTAAAAAAGTATATATTTCATTTAAGGTGGGTTTATGTGCTATTTTTGTTTATAAACATGACAAAAATCAACATATAGTACTTGTACAGTCTTCTTTCGAATAGCCAACTGCATATACTGAACTTGTTGTTCCATCCAAAGCAAATATATGTCAGTGTTAAGTATTAATTGTGGAAGCTGTTTTTGAAATGATTATGTTATTTATTTATTTATTTATTTGTCCTCCAGTACTCCTAGTTAAACAAAGTAGAGGAAGTCACATTTTACGTTTTGTTTTCAGTGAACCCTGGATAAGTACTAGTACAACTGAATTTAATGACATCATGAATAAATTAATCTTGAAATCAGACTATAGCTTACTCTCATTAGTGTATTTACCTGCACAGAAAGTGTAAAATAAAAACAGAATTTCTGAATTGTAAATGTTTGCTTTTTTTTCATTAAAGTAACAGTCAAGTAGTCTGAATGTATGGGTTAGATAACATTGTTTAAAGACTATGTAACTTTTAACCCTTGAGGAAGAGATACTTATATGACTGCAATGTGACTTTCTGACTTTCTAGCCATCCTTTAGACTTCACAATGAATTGTTTTAATTTAAAAACACAAATACTGGCCTTCAAAGTTTTGTGAAAATAAATACAGGAAAAACTCTTCTACAGAAGTTAAATAACTCTTCCTAATAGTTATTTGTTATAGGTGGGTCAAACTCTTCTTTTAAATACCTTGGGACCGTTAATAAAGCAACACCTGTGTACTCTTGTTATTGAAATAGCAGTCCTGCTGTGAGGAGAAAAATGTTGGAGATAGACAGGTGCGGATACAAGCTTAGGTACTAAATAAATTCTCTATGTGATTTTATTATTATTATAATTTATTGTGTGTAGTGTATGTTATAAGTGAAAAGTAAATAGTTTTAAGTGTGTAATATTATGCTGTTGTGTTATATGTTTTTTTACTATACTTGTACAATTACAAGTAGCATATATTATTGTGTGCTTGGGATAAAGAAAGCGTATTTTAAAATGTTTGTAAGTAACTACCTTTTAAGAGGAAACATTCTGTAGTTTTCTTTTAGTTTGACACAGCATAATAAACTTTTCCATTGATTAATTGCTTAGAATGCTTTCATTCTAAACAAGTATGTTTAATATTTAAGTTGTTCTTTAAATCTTTCATTAAAAATTCCTAATAAACATGTAGATTAGGAGCTAAAAATAAAACAAGATAAGTCACATTTCACTTACTCATATTAGCTGTACTTTTTGTATCATGAAGACATACTACTTTAAAATTTTACAGTCTCAACTATAGGTGAAAGATCTATTATTTAACCTAGGAAACAACTGAAATAAGCATTCATCCTGCTTCTTTGGAGACTTTGTAAACGTGGTTTTTTTTTGTGGGTTTTTTTTTTTTTTTGGTTGGTTTGTTGGTTGTTTTTTGTTTTGTTTTGTGTTTTTTGTTTTGTTTTGTTTTGTTTTTTTCCTTTAACTTTCTTGTCTCTCCTGTGATTTTCTAATTACTTTTTATACTTTGTTCCTATAAGAAACTCACTTAAATAGCAAGAATGAATAAAATGCATCAAAACTGGTGATGTAACTGATATTCAGTAAGACTGAGTCAGCAGGTATGTTTGCTTTAAAAATATGAACATTCCCTCTGACTGTTTGCATGATTGCCTTGCTTCTTTGGGATACAAAACCTAACTCTAAGCAAGAATTGCTATTAGGGGTGTCATGCGTTATTTAAATCCAATGAATGATCTTGAATAACTTACTTCACAATAAACTTGATTAGGAGAAAAGGGTTTCTTCCTTGTGCAAGTGTTTTCCCTAAAAAACTAAAAATATGACAATTAGAGCACTTCAACAAGGTTACAGGTCTTTGTTTGAATTTAAATATTTGAATTTAAATGAAGATAAGAAGGGAGAAATAACCTGCATTTAGTAGGAGTGTTTTTATCTACTAAGGTACAGAATAAAATGGAAAAGAGAAACTCCATATATAACTGTAGTTAGAGAAAATGCAACCATCATCTCTTTGAGAAAATAAGTACTGAAGATATTATGGTTGATCTGGTCTCTCAGAAATGGTGAGGTAAACAATTGAGTTTATCTCAGTGATTCTGGACAGGATGAAAATGTTAATTAGAGGATGTAGGTGTCCCTGGCATGTAAACAACATAAATTAGGTTATCTGAAGTATTTAAGGTAGAATCTACATGTCTGAAATAATACTTCAGATATATTGGTCATTGCTATTCTTCCCTCATACTTGATTTTAGTCTTACTAAATCATACTCAAGTCTTACTTTAATTCCCTAGCTTTTTAAATTAATTAAATTAAAATTTAATTAAAAACAATTTCAATTAATTAATTAAAATTTATTTATTATTAAAATTAAGCAAAGAAAAAACACAACTAAAAGTTCTCTGCATGTGGGGGTGGGGAGGAGGTTGGATTTTTTGTGAATATCATATTAAGTATCTGATTACCTAAGTATCTTTTAGAATAAATGGTAGAATACAAATACATTAGAAATAGAACATACTTTATTGGTTGGATTAAACAGCAGCTGAATTCAAGCAAGAAATGTGTTCAAAATGACAGGTCAGAAAGCACATGTCTTCTAGCAGTGCAGAACTACTTACAGGAGTATTGTAAAACATACATGAAGAAGTAGAATACAAGCCCAAATGTAACAACTTCTAAATATCAATACCGCATAATACACAGTAAATTTTCAGGAAGGATAAATTTAGATTTACTCAGCAAAACATGTTGCTTCTAACTAATGAATATAGTGTGAGAGAGATCATGATCATTTTACTAGATAAATACGATACTTTTAGTAATTAAAAAAAAAAAAAAAAAAAAAAAAAAAAACCTTTTTTTTATTATTATTTTTATTATCTTTAAGCTATCTGCTTTACTCATATAATAGCTGTACATACTGTGAAAAGGACAGAAATACTGATAGTGAAATACATACCTTTCTATCACTTCTTTGGCTTGCTTTAAGACCTATCAAAGACAAACAACAGAGCTGGAAAATCTAGCCTATATGTGCAATCTGCAGGTTTACTCAGGAAATAATCTTTCCAGCATCACTGTTACAATTAAAAATAAACAGTAACTTTTTGGCAGTCACAGCTTCAGCAAAGTGTGAGTCAGCTTTCTGTAGTGCTGTCTGTGTCTGTCTTGACTTATGAGACAAAACCTCTATGTCTATATCTCCAGTTGCTAATTTTGCACTCTTAATCTTACATTAATGCAAAATCCCCCGTTTAGCTTTTCTACTTGCTGTTATTCTCTCAGAACAGTTATCTGTTATGTAGAATTGCTTGGGGGACAAAAAATACATCCATTTCATAATTCATTCATTCGATTGAAAACATGAGTAATTTTGCTAAAATTTCTATAGCACAAATTTGAACAACTCTTGAATGTCCTTTCTGTATTTCTAGTGATTAAAAACAAAACAAACAACAACAACAAAAAAACTCTGTAAGGTTTCTTATTATGTAGTTGTTTAGCAAAATCTATCCTCTAAGCAAATTTTGCTTCAAAGGAAAACTACCTCAGATAGTAGTAGTTTGTTAGTTTGTTTTGGTGCTTCTCCAAAGGGAGGAGGTCAATGGGTTCTTCTCCAATGGGCTGAGGTCAACTACATGAAGATCAACAAGGCCAAGTGCCGGGTCCTGCACCTGGAGTGCAATAACCCCAAGCAGAACTACAGACTGGGAGAGGAATGGTTGGAAAGCTGCCTGGCGGAGAAGGACGTGGAAGTATTGGTTGATAGCTGGCTGAATAAGAGCTGGCAGTGTGCTCAGGTGGCCAAGAAGGCCAACGGCATCCTGGCTTGTATAAGAAGCAGTGTGACCAGCAGGGCTAGGGAAGTGATTGTCCCCCTGTACTCGGCTCTGGTGAGGCCGCACCTCGAGTACTGTGTTCAGTTTTGGGCCCCTCGCTACAAGAAGGACATCAAGGTGCTTGAGCGGGTCCAGAGAAGGGCGACGAAGCTGGTGAGGGGTCTGGAGAACAAGTCCTACAAGGAGCGGCTGAGGGAGCTGGGCTTGTTCAGCCTGGAGAAAAGGGGGCTCAGGGGTGACCTTATTGCTCTCTACAGATACCTTAAAGGAGGCTGTAGTGAGGTGGGGGTTGGCCTGTTCTCCCACGTGCCTGGTGACAGGACAAGGGGGAATGGGCTAAAGTTGCACCAGGGGAGTTTTAGGTTGGATCTTAGGAAGAACTTCTTTACCGAAAGGGTTGTTAGGCATTGGAACAGGCTGCCCAGGGAAGTGGTGGAGTCACCATCCCTGGAGGTCTTTAAAAGACGTTTAGATGTAGAGCTTAGGGATATGGTTTAGTGGAGGACTGTTAGTATTATGTCAGAGGTTGCACTCGATGATCTTGATGTCTCTTCCAAACTAGAAATTCTGTGATTCTCTGTGATTCTCCACCTCTGGATGCTTTAAAGAATCCAACTCATTTTTTCCATACTATTGTGAAATATTTAATTTGAAAGGATGTTACTGGTCCTCCACTTTAGTATCTGTAAACTCGCAATATTTTACAGACAACTTTTTAAGTCTTGCCTTTAATGTTGTAAATTAATGTAAATGTAATGTAAAGGTTGTGCAAAAACTATTTCTCAAGTCTTTCTGTTCTCTGATTGTCCTTATTGCTAGGAAGTTCTTGTAATAACCAGAGCAAATTTATCCTTCTAACTCAGTTTATTAGTCTTTTTTTTTATTATTTTTTATTTTATAACTAAAGTCCAGTGTGACTAGCTCTTCCTTTCTCTCATATTACTGCACTTAAAATCTTTGTGTAGAGTTATCATGTTCCTCCCTCCGTGTCACGACTTGAAGCTAAATAAATATGATTCCTTAATCTTCACTTTTAAGTTATGTTTTATACAGGTACAACAACAACAGTTATCTGAGATTTGTGTCTTTCCAAACACTAACAATTAAAATAATTTATTCTTCTCTGAAGTTCTGCAGTTGACTTAAGGAAAACATCTATCTTCCCCCAGAGCAGAGGGATGACAATATGAAAAAGTTCATAACAGGTCAATTCTGTGTCTCCTAGAGTGGCGAGGGTTTAGGGAGAGAAATGGAGCATCTTAAAACAGTAGATGTAAAACACGATCTATGGGCTTTACATTTCATTCTGCAGTATACCTTTCAACATTTGTTAACAGTGTAATATTTCAAATTACTAGGTTTTCTAGCATTCGTACCAGCAGAATATTAATAACACTTTACTACCTTTGATTGCTTCCACCTACAGAAGAGAAAAATTTGAGCACTGAAATAATTATTTAACAATTATTTTTTCACTACAAAAATAAAAAGCTATATTCGTAAGACCATGAACTTTTGTTACTGTGATACCAATGAATTTTCTTGCTCCAAAAAGATCCCAGTCTCTTCCAAGCCCTTGATTTTTAAGTTCTTTGCCACTTGCAATGCTAAATACCAAGCTTTGAAAGAAGGAAGTATGTATATACAAGTTAGTCCTCAGGGCCTACAGGAACAATTTTCTCAAGAAGAAATGGTGCTGAATTTTGAAGAGTTTCAACTTCGTGCAAGCTCTGATGTGGTCTTATGGCATGAATATCCATAAACAGGTAGTGTGCTCATTTTCATCTGTATTTCTTCTAAAAAGAATCCCATTGGCACTCTTGAAGGCTGCTCTGCAAAGTGAACCAAAGTGCAGTAGGTGGTGATGGTCAAGAAACTTATTCTTGTACTTTAATTTGAAGTACTCTTCAAATTAAAAAAAAAAAATAAATCCATTTGTTGCAGTAAAAGAGTCCAAATTGCAAGTCAGTTGCTCAGGCTACATTGCAGCTACAATACAATGAGACCAAATTGCCTTATTTGCCAAGTACAGAAGAAAATTTCCACTCTATCTATGGGTCTGAAAGAAGAAGAGTTCGCATTATGCAGATTCAAGGCTTGATGGACCCAAAGTGTCTAAATCTTAGTTAGTGGTCTTTAGGAGTCATCCTTGTCTTTTTCATTCTGAGACAGTTCAAATTTCACCTGGCCAAGCTTGAACTCCTGTTTAGTGTTTCACACTGCTTTTGTACCTTATTCCTCTGTAGCCTTTGCTTGTGATTGACCCCACATGCAACAATGCAAAGGGCAGGCCCATGGTGTTTATGTACCTGATCCACACTAGCCCATACAAGTAGAAATGTAGTAATTCTCCAGCTTCACATATGTACATGCATGTTTTAAATAATGCTGCCAGAAAAATAAAAAGCTCTTACTGTAAACCAAACCAACAATGATGTGTATGCTCATCAGATATGCAGATGACAATGAATTGAGACGACCAGTCAATGTTCTGGAGGGTAGACCTGCCATTCAGGGGGTTCTAGGCAGGCTGGAGGAATTGGCTGTCATCTCATAAAATTCATCAAAGACAGTTTTTAACTCATTCCCTTATGCAGGTAGTGGCGCTGGCAACAGTGCAGATTTGGGAGCAGCTCTTCTGACAGGGTGGGGAGCTTGGGCTGACAGCAAGCCAAGGAAGAGCCAGCAGCCTACTCTAGTGGCAGAGACTGCCAGCAGTGTCTTGGGATGTAGCAAAAGGAGCACAGCCAGTAGAATGATGAAATGGATGCTCATTTAACCATATCTAGATATTGGGTCCAGCTTGGGTTCAAAATAACAGAAAAACATTGATCAGCTGGAGGGAGGTTGGGGAACGAAGATAGCTGAGGGAATGAAGCATGTTCAGTCTGGAGAACTTTGGAGGAAGGCTGCCTGTCTGTACCAACAGGATGGATCACTGATGTTAGAAACAGCTTCAAGGATGCATAGTAGGATAACGAGAGGCAGAAGTAGGGGAAAAAGACAGAGAGAGGCTTTGAGGAAAAGCTTGCATAGATATGCATCTCTACCCTTTGATGCTTTCTAGACCTGACTAGAGAAAGCCCTGGTGTCTAATCTTATAGCTGACTCTGCTTAGGACAAGAGATTGGAGACTGAAATTGAAACAGAAAAAAATAAATTAGATATACACAGGTCTCATGCATGAAAGTGTCAAACAGGAGACAAATGTGCCTCTGATGATGCTGTCTTTCAGGAAAAGGTCCATAGTGGTGAATTGATCACAAATACACGGATGGAAAAAGTATGAAGAAAAGGGAGTTTAGTCTGGGGTATGTCTCCTGGCGCATACGTTGATGCAGAATGTGCACTGTGCTCTCATCTTCATACTGTTCTTCCCAAACAACATGTTACAGTTTCCTGCAAAATCCTGCAGTTTATCCTCATTCTTATCTTTGCAGTCCATCAAAGTCTGCAAAATCAGGACTGTGGTGAGATGTGGGCTCCATGTAATTTTGTAGGTTAGTTTAGGTGGGATTGATAATAAAATGTGTATCATTTTTTTACTTCAGAAAAATCGTTGTAAAAAGCATTGTATAAGTATCATTTTCTCTCATGCTGATACATAAAAATAGTTTGACTGGAGAGAAGAAAGAGGAACTGAGTTCTTCAAAATTTACATTTTTTTCTATGGTATTCTGAGATGAATACCACTTACAAAGAAACCTGTCTGTATGTTTATCAATCTGCACAGTTTAAATGAGTTCTGGAAAGTTAGAAATAGAGTTAAAAATACATTTCTTGGCAGTACTTTTTTTTTTTTTGGTCCCTCATCAGCTCATGAGAACAAATAGTAGTTTCTTCCATCTGTTCAAGACTATTAATGTAATGTTTTAAATCTCCTTTTTTCATAATCTCTTTTAGATGTGTTTAAAGAGGTGTGGAGTTTCTGTTACATTAAAACAGCAAACTAGATTAGATTAAATAAGATGACATATTTTTCTGGGTTTGATCCACTTAATATAAGAATTTGGATTTGGTATTATTATTTGTGTAAACTGGGATTTGATTCTATTGTTTAAACCAGATTAATTTATTCAAAAATAACATGATGTATACAGAGCTCAATTTGCAGTCAGTTTAAATCTCGTTGGTCTCAGCTAGAATAATTTCACAGAGCCTTTGACCTTTGCAAGTCACATAGTTTAATAAGCCTACAATATTACTGCATTTACATTAAAAAAAAAAAAAAGGTCAGAATATAGTTTTTACTCTTTGCTTTTTTTTTTTTTTTTCTTTTTTTTCCTGAAGTGTTTTTATACCACTTTTCACAGGTTATTGTATATTCTTTAGACTAAGAGAAGTGAGAGGAATAAAAAGAGTAGAAATATGTCTTCCTGTAGGGCGGATACTTATTTATAGAGAACACCATATTTAAAGAAAACTATAGTAGCAAAGTATAAATTGCAATAATTAGGAAATGTTCATTCTATTTATATATAATTTAAGCTCACCGTATAGAAATGCTGTTGGATATTTGCCCAAGATGCCTAAATAAGATTTCAACAACTTGTATTTACCTTTGAAAAATTACATTTAGTAAAGTGAAGAGAAAGCTGTTTAAAAGAAGGTATCAGAAAGGACACCAGATCTAGTAGATCAAAAAACAACTGAAGTCTTATAGATCATGTAGCTGAAATGTTTATTAATCTCAAGTCTGGATATTACTTGAAGACACATTTTTATTTACTACAGTGACCTAAAGTCATTTTGATAGTTGAGAGAAGCTGTTTTGCTCTTTATTTGACTTTAAATCATTTTGTCTTTCAAGAGCATATGTCAAGGACTGTGACAACTTCCTTGTAGACCAATGGTAGCCATTAAAGTAAATGTACAGTAAAGGGAATTTAGTCAAGAACCAGGATAAGTTTTTTGTTTTATTTATTTATTTATTTATTGCTACATCATTTTGTTTTATTTATTTATTTATGTATTGCTACATGTATGTGAAGGCTTACACAGTTGTGCTCTCAGCAGGGTAGAGATGTTGATGCCTTCACTACAATCTCACAGTTTTCAACTGAAAAGAACATGTTAGAGATTCTACCCTTGGAGAAACTCTTAGCAGTTATGTCAAGCCTGTTCACCAGTTTCTTTATCTGATTACTGTAGCTGTTGACATACATCTGCATCTCTCTTCCCCAACTTTACCACAATTTGGGCAGATGCTTATTAACCAGGCCTATTTCATTGCCTCTTGGGCTTATCTGATCATCTGATTTGTCTTTAATTTTCATGTCACTATACTATGCCATTTCCCTTAGATTGTTCCCCTAATGTTTAATACAGCTCAACCAGCTGCACTTAGAATAAACTTAATTTTTTGAAATTCATGTGAATATGTTGAGAGCAGGTCAGTAAGAACCAGAACTGTCTTGCTTTTAAGAGAGAACATCTACTTACCATGTTGCAGGAAGTATGTTTTAATATCTTTGGTACCGATACAATCTTTAAAATCCTTTCTTTTTAAGCTCTAGGCGATTTTCTAGTGTAGCAATACAGAATTTGAGCTGATATTTTCAAACTGTTTTCAATTTATTAATGCTATAAAATTAAGAACTTGTTGACAAAATTTGACATGGGGCCAGATGGGATCTACCCAAGGGTGCTGAGGGAGCTGGCAGACGTGACTGTCAAGCCGCTTTCCATCATCTATCAGCAGTTATGGTCAACCATAGATGTCCCAGATGGCTGGAGACTTGCTAATATAACACCAGTCTACAAGAAGGGGCTTAAAGAAAGATGTGGGAAACTACGGTCAGACTGACCCCGGTGCCAGCGAAGTTTATGGAACAGATCATCTTGAGTGCAATCACAAAGCATGTGAAAGACAATCAGAGGATCAGACCCAGACAGCATGGGTTCACAGAATCACAAAATCATCTAGGTTGGAAGAGACCTCCAAGATCATCGAGTCCAACCTCTGACCTAACACTAACAAGTCCTCCACTAAACCATATCACTAAGCTATATATCTAAACCTAAAGGCAGGTCCTGCCTGACCACCTCATCTCCTTCTATGACCAGATAACCTGCCTGGTGGATGAGGGAAAGGCTGTTGAAATAGTCTACCTAGACTTCAGCAAAGCCTTTGAAACAGTTTCTCATGATATTCTCCTGGAGAAGCTGACAGCCCATGCCTTGGACAGGTACACTCTTTGCTGGGTTAAAAACTGGCTTGACAGCCAGGCCCAGAGAGCGGTGGTGAATGAGTGAAATCCAGTTGGTGACTGGTCACTAGTGGTATTCCTGAGGAGTTGGTGTTGGAGCCCATCTTTAATAACTTTATTGATGATTTGGATGAGAGAATTGAATGCACCCTCAGTGAACTGGCAGACAACACAAAGTTGGGGGAGGGGGGGGGGGGAAGGTCGATCTCTTGGAGTGTAGTAAGGCCCTGCAGAGGGGGACAAGTTGGATTTATGGGCAGAGGCCAATGGGATGAGTTTCAGCATGGTTAAGTGCCTAGTCCTGCACTTTGGTCACCACAACCCTATGCGATGGTACAGGCTTGGGGCAGAGTGGCTCAAAAGCTGTGCAGAGGAAAAGGATTTAGAGGTGTTGGTTGATACATGCCTGAACACAAGCCAACAGTGTGCCCAGGTGACCAAGAAGGACAACGGCATCCTGACTTGTATGAGGAATACTGACTTGTATGAGGACCGGGGAGGTGATTGTCCCCCTGTACTCAGCTCTGGTGAAACCTTATCTCAAGTACTGTGTTCAGTTTTGGGCCTCTCACTACAAGAGGGACATCGAGGCCATTGAGCATGTCCAGAGAAGGGCTACTAAGCTGGTGAAGGGCTTGGAGCACAAGTCCTATGAGGAGTGGCTGAGGAAACTGGGGTTGTTTAGTCTGGAGAAGAGGAGGCTCAGGGAAGACCTTATTGCTCTCTACAACTACCTGAAAGGAAGTGATGGGAAGCTTGGGGTCGGCCTCTTCTCACAGGTAACCATCAACAGGATTAGAGGGAATAGCCTCAAGTTTCACCATGGGAGGTTTAGGTTAGAAATTAGAGTACATTTCTTCTAGAAAGAGTGGTTAGGCATTGGAACAGGTTGCCCAGGGAGGTGGTGGAGTCACCATATCTGGGGTTGTTTAAGGAAGGGTCAGACGTGGCGCTTAGAGACATGGTTTAGTGGGTGATATTGGTGGTAGGTGGATGGTTAAATCAGATGATCTTGGAGGTCTTTTCCAACCTTCATGATTCTATGAAGACACTAAACTGAGTGGTGAAGTTGACACACTGGAGGGAAGGGATGCCATCTGGAGTGGTCTTGACAGCCTTGAGAGCTGATTCCATGCAAACCTAATGAAATTCAACAAGACCAAGTACAAGGTTCTGCATCTGGGCTGGGGCAATCCCAAACAGTTACAGACTGGGTGATGAGTGGATTGAGAGCAGCCCTGAGAAGAAGAGCCTGGTGCTGTTGATGGACGAAAAATTGAACATTAACTAGTAATGTGCATTTGCAGCCCAGAAAGCCAATCATATCTTGGACTGCATAAAAAGAAGCATGGCCATAGGAGGAGATTCTTCTCTTCTGCTCTGCTGTCATGAGACCCCACCTGGAATACTGTGTTCAGCTCTGGGGCTGCAAGCCCAGGAAAGACATGGACCTGTTGGAGACTGAGTCCGGAGGAGAGCCATGAAAATGATCAGAGGGTTGGAGTACCTCTCTTATGAAGACAGGCTGAGAGAGCTGGAAATGTTCAGCCTGGAGAAGGCTCCAGGAAGATCTCATTGCAGCCTTCCAGTACTTAGAGGGGGACTACAAGAAAGATGGGAGAGGCTGTTTATTAGGGAGTGTAGTGAAAGGACAAGTAATGGTTTCAAATTAAAGAAGGGTAGGTTTAGATTAGGCATTAGGAAGAAATTCTTCACTCAGGCTGGTGAGGCACTGGAACAGGTTGCCAAGAAAAGCTGTGGATGCCTCATCCCTGGAAGTGTTCAAGGCAAGATTGGATGGGGCTTTGAACAATGTGGTCTAGTGGGAGGTGTCCCTGCTCACAGCAGGGGGATTGGAACTGGATGGTCTTTAAGGTGTCTTCCAACCCAAACCATTCTATGATTCTATGATTCTATAACAAAAAGACATCAGATTTTAAATATAGGTATATAAAATCAACGACACACACTCACCCCTCTCCATAATCCTGTTCTGTGTGAATGAATTGCTACACCTCCGTATTCGCCCTCCGCTCCATGTAATTCAGTAACAAATTACTGAATTGTTGGAATATTAGCAACCTGTACCTGACCAGGCAAGCAGGATTTTTGGTGTAACAAAAAGTCCCATTCCCATTAAAGTTATCCATGTCTTTGCTGGATTATGATGGAAGAATCAGTCCTTATAGCTTAGTATTGGATTTTTTATTATTATTAACTTTTAATAACTCCTCTGGAGTAAAACAGCACCCAAATTACTGATGTGTTGAGTTTCAGTGGACAGAGCATAAGAAAATTTCTCTCTTTATATGTAGATTATAACAAATAAAATATAGCTAAAATTGTCATTTCTCTTGAAATAACTAAATAAATTAACCTGTTATTTTATTTTATTTTTTTATTATTTTTTAAATCTATAAGAATAAACTTCCAAGCAAATGAACACTTTATTAAAAATCAGAGATACTGTTTGCTATGTAAAGTTTCACACTGAAGTTGTGTTTTTGTCTCACACGTCCGGTGTTCTTCAAAAACAGCTTGGTAACAGTTGTTTTAGAGTTTAATTATTGTGTCATCCTTTAGAAAATATCTGTAAAATATCTAGTAGATAAGGTTATTTAGGTTACACTTAAAGAAGCTATTCATTTTCGAATAAGACAATTACAAAAATTGGGCTTCTTAAACAGAATTCTTCAGAAAACATGTTACTGTTGAACTCCTGACTCACAAAAAAAATAGTTCTCTGTAACCATTTAGATATTATGATTGATAATATGATATTTAGATATTATGAAAGGTAAAATATATTAAGATAAATGTTAAACAGATGATACGGGACCTGGAGCATCTTCTCTATGAGGAAAGACTGAGAGACCTGGGTCTCTCCAACTTTGAGAAGATTGAGGGGGGAATCAATGTTCTTAAATATCTTAAATGTGGGAGACAGAGGGATTTGGCCAACCTCTTTACAGTTGTTTGTGGGGACAGCAAAAAGGTGATGGCCAAAAAATGGAGCACAGGAAGTTCCACACCAACATGTGAACTTCTTCACGGTGAGGGTGATGGAGCACTGGAACAGGCTGCCCAGAGAGGTCGTTGAATTTCCTTCAAGGGTATTCAAGGGCCCATCTTGGGTATTCAAGGCCCATCTGGACGCCTACCTGGGTAACCTGCTTTGGCAGGGGAGAAAGACCCAATGATCTCTTGAGGTCTCTTCCAACCCCTACAATTCTGTGATTCTGTGAAGACACCTTTCATTCTTCTAGGTAATGTGGTTTGGTAGTTCCTAGCTTGTGTGTGCTAAGAAAGGAATTCCAGAGGCAAGGCATCTGTCTTATTCTTAGGCTGTAACACAGCAATTAACTCAAACATATTCATTGCTACTTTGTAAAGTGTGAGCTAAGAGCTCTCTCTTGAAGTATTTATTCTGACTGTGGACTGCCATTAGCAGTCATAAAGCGACTCTCAGTTGTTGGTTTTCAAATTTTGGGCTGGGATGTTGCCATCCATTGCCATGCACTGACTCTCACAGTTGGAGGAAGTTTTTGCCCCTAGTCAGGATGTTAGCAGTCCCTTCTCAGCATGTTTATGGTATGCTTTCATCCACTGACTCCAGGCGCAATACCAGTTCTTAAGGTCACTATTTCCCAAGAGCTCCTGAAACTCATCTAGCTGTTTACACTACATGTATACCTTCCTTTTTCTTCCAACGCATCATTTCATTCCCTTTAGGGCAGAATGTTTATATTTCTTCTGCAAGTTGATATAGAATATATAGTTGCTGTTGACGACAAGTATGAGCTGTATTTCTAGTAGGAAAATTGAGTGAAGAAAGTTTCTCTTGATGTAGTTAAGCAATGAACTAACCTAGGTAAACGTGCCAACTAGCAATCTTCTTCAGAAATATGTACGGAGATTCCTACAGATTCAGGAGCCATTTAGGTAGAAAGCACATACCACATGACCAGGATATTCATGGCTGATAAGACTTCAGGAAGGAAGAAAAGTCTTTTGGCAGAAGAATAGCTGCTTAACATTAAGTAGAGGTTGTAGGCAACACAGAGCAGGAAGGAATCAGTTATATGCAAATCCTGGTCTGCTGTGAAGGGGAAGTGCTGATCTGCCAAAAAAGATTATGATAAATGACATCATACTGAAATGAAGAAAAGACCCAAGGGGAACTGCAGAGGTGGTGATTTCTTGGCTGATTTTATTTATTTATTTTTAGTAATCTGTCAGAGAAAGTAATGTTAATATTGCTAATGCTTTCAAACAATTCTAATTGGTGAACTCTATGCTGAATAAGCTGTAGATACCACAAATAAAGGCACAGGAAGACAGTTTGTGAATAAAGACAGAAAACAACCAAGAGATTTAATAATGGACAGATGCAAAGTAACAGCAATAAATCTGTTTAAACAGATTAAAGGAAGACAGCAGGGCACAAATTGGACCTGTTTGCAGTATACTATAGCTTATAAAATTCCACAACAATTCTGATATTTGCCTTCTCATGGTGGAAAAACAACAACAACAACAACAAAACTAATTGTCTGGTTCTGTCTGGCTTTGGTGCAAGCACAAATGGAATATTAAATAAAGTTCTGGACACCTGAGCACTGGAAAGATATCAGCAAACAGTGGGATATTTAGAGGGGTGCTACCAAAAAAACAACAACAACAACAACAACAAAGTAAACAAACAAAAAAGAACACCTGAAAAGTTGAAAGGATTTAGGAAAAAAAAAAATAATCCCAGATTCATGTTTAGAGATATTTTGTATATCATCTTCTGGAACTCATATCTTATATCATTATGTGTTTTTAATATTTGTAATAGAGTCAAGGGTTTATTCTTTTATGTGATTATATTTCTAAGTTACTTTTAATGTATTGTCAAAAAATGATCCTGACATCATTTTCTCTTTGCATTACATTTAGTTTCTATAATGTATTCCCTCTGTTTGCCCTGATTTAATTTCATCTGTGCTTTTGCAAAACCAAGTCAACAACAGCAGTCTTGCTCTGCAGATGACATCATACAAACAAATTTTGTTTGTTTGTTTGTTTGTTTGTTTGTTTGTTTGTTTTAAATGAGAAAGATTGAAAACAGAAATCTAATGAGACTATGTACTATGGTATAACACTGTAGACAATGCTTCTCACCTAAACTTTACAACAAACTTCTTAACAGGTCTTCCTATATCTGTAAATAACTATTGTTTCCTTTAAAATATGGATAATGCTATTTCTACACCTCCTGAGAATGATCTAATAAGGTTTATACTCAAGTGTAATATATTGTGAAGTGGGGACAAAGCCTGAAAATTAATGAACTGAATCTAATCTTTTAGAAGTTTCATTTTTTCAAGTATTAATTTCCTAGATGCTTCACTTGCAGATATTCAGTTGATCTCCCACAATTTTGCTAGATATACAGGTACTGAGAAAGCTTGCACATGGCATTCAGTTATACTGTTGCAGTTTAAATTACAACCGTATTACTTTATTTGTTCTCAAATGTGAGAATGCTTTCACTTTTTAATTAGAATATATCACATATAGGAAATGCTGTACATCGTAGTGTCAGATAGAGGCATCCTACCCTTTTTCAGTTACATTACTAGTTGAATATAAATTTTACAACTTTTCTATTCCTACAGTGAGGAAAATATTTCTTTCCAGTCTTTTCATAAACAATAAAAGCATATTCCATTCAGCATGAACACAGTTTCTTAAGTCTAAATTTCTAAATGACATTAGGCAACTACCCTCCTTCCTGCCAAAGTCCTCTTTGCTTCTATGCCTGTTTATACTTAGGTTCTCTTTCTTCATCAGCAAATAATTATGGGTTTTGGCTGACAGGAACTGAAGGGAGGCAAGTACCAGGGAGTTGACTCCTTCAATTACTTGTGCCGTTAGCCTTACGTCCTTTGCTTGCTGAAAAATAGACAGTGATATATAAAAAAATAGACAGTGATATAGACAGTGAAAAATAGAAAAAAGACAGTGATATGGACACAGTGATAACCTGCTCTTTATTCAAAGTTGTCATTCACAGGGGTGAAGAATGTAGAATATTTTGCATGTTAACTGTTGTCAGCTTCATGTAAATATTTAAAAGGCAAAAGAGATTCCTATTCCTCTTTTGGATCCCTTTACTGAAGAATAGCTAACACTCTCTGATATTAGAAGGGCTCACCTGATTGTGGAGAACTTTTGGATTTCACAACATTGGATTGATGGGGTCTGGAAACTGCTTTGGCTGAATACCTGCTGTTTGCAAGCAATAGAGTAAAATTATGAGAAACTGTGAAGGTTATCCCAAGGCTTTTGACAGAAATTTGGGTAAATTAGATTATTCCTATTACTGAGACATGTACTTAGAATTAAAATGTTTATATCTACAGTAATTGTTAAGATTATTCAATGACTATGGTTTCACAAGCACTTTAGGGAAGCCTAAAAATGCAATGTCACTAAGGGGGATATTTCAGTCATGTCTACATGTCTCCAGCCCCCTGGACTTGATATCTCTATGTCTATCACTCTCCTTTTCTTCTAGCACTAGGGCCAGTTTCAGCAGGCTCCAAAGGGACTTGCCAGTCAATGTTTTTTGTGCCTCCATGGGTGCAGATTTAAGAAAGGAAAACAAACAAACAAACAAACAAATGAAAACCTGCTGCATAACAGCAGCTGAGAGAGAGAGGAGTGAGAAACAGCCTCACAGACACCAAAGTCAGTGCAGAAGGAGGGCAGCAGGTGCTCCAGGCATGGAACAGCAGTTCCCCTGCAGCCTGTGGAGAGGCCCATGATGGAACAGGCTGTCCTTCTGCAGCCCATGGTGTATCATGGCAGAGCAGATTTCCACACTGCAGCCTGTGGAGGAGCCCACAGTGGTGCAGGTGATTCTGGCCTGAAAGAGGACATGGCCTGTGAAGAACCCCCGCTGGAGCAGGCCCAGGGCCGGAGCTGCAGCTCTTGGAGAGGAGCCCACGCAGGAGCAGGGGATCTGGGGGGAGCTGCACCTGTAGGTGACCTATGTTGGAGCAGTGTACTCTTGATGGATGGACCCCGTGGTACAGACCCATACTCGGAGCAGTTCTTGAAGAGCTGCTGCCTGTGGGCAGCCCCAGCAGGATCAGTTTTGGAAGGATAGCATCCAGTGGGGAAGACCCCATTCTGGAGCAGGGGCAGAGTGACCATGAAGGAACAGCGGAGATGAACTGTTAGGGACTTACCACAGCCCCTGTTCCCCTTTCCCCTGTGCCACCTGGGGCAAGGACATAAATGGATGTGGGAAAGGTGTTTCTAGTTGGTTTGTTTGTTTCTCACTGCTTTGGCTTGTTAGTAATAGGTAATAAATTTTATTAATCTGCTTATGCTGAGTCTGTTTTGCCCATGATGATAATTGTTGAGTGATCTCCCTGTCCTTATCTCAGCACTTGAGCCTTTCTCATCATGTTTTCTCCCCCCTTTCTCTCTGAGAAGGGGGAGTGACAGAGCAGTTGGTGTAGCTCAGCTGCCAAGCTGGGTAAAACCACCACATATATATCTTAGTTTCCTAATGTCATTCAATTTACATAATTTATGCACAGGCAACAAGCATCGAGATGAGTGTCTTATTGTTTTGGTGAAATATCATGTGTTAGCACCAGAAATAATTTGAAGTAATAGTCTTATTGGCTATGAAGAAAAAGAGAGACAGAAAATAACTACAATACTAATAGTGTAAGAATATGGGAACATAATGTAAAACAATCAAAGTTACAGCAGCCTTAAGTTATTTCCTGGTGACAAAGCTACCATAACTATGTATGTGCTGTTAGCTCACCACAAGAATTCAGTCATAAAACCATTTTAATGAATTCTACCTAACAGCAAAACAAGCCTAACGGCAGCTACACTGTGATTCTTGACAGCTCAGCAGATAGGTTGTAAATTCTGATCAACTTTTAAAAGCTGGATACTTAAAACTGTGGGAGAACACATTTCCAAAAGTGGGTACATTCTTCTACTCTATAAATTATTTCATTATTAATTAGTTAATTCATATGTTTACTGTAAATATTATCATTAAATTAGTGATGTGAATACATAATTGAATAAGTAGATAAATAAGCAAGCACACTGTGGTGGGTTGACTGTAGTCAGCAGCTAGGCCCCACTCAGTCACTTGTCCACTCCTCATCCAATAGGATGAGGGGGTGAATTGGAAGAGCACAAGATAAAAACTCATGGTTTGACATAAAGACAGTTTAACAGGTGACGCAAAACTTTGCCCACAAGCAAAACAAAAAGAGAAATTCATTCACTATTTCCCATTGGAAAGCAGATGTCCAGCTCTTGGCTGGAAAGCAGGGACTCCGCAGGTTAACGATTGCCTGGGAAACAAACATCATAATCACAAATATCCCTCCTTCCTCCTCCTTTCCTTTTTTTTCTTTTTTTTTTTTTTAAATATAAACTTTTCTTTTATTATAATTTTATTGCTGAGCACAATTTTATATAGCATCAGATATCCCTTTGGCCAATTCAGGTCTGCTGTTCTGGCTGTGTCCTTCTAGCTCACCTTCTAGCCCATCCAAAGGCTACTCACAGTGGGGGATGAGATAAGAGTCAGAAAAAGAGAAAGTCTTGACACTGTGCAAGTACTATTCAGCAACAGTCAAAATCTATGTTGTGCTATGAAGTAAATTAACTCCAGCTAGATCCTGTACAATAGCTCAAATTTTTTATTTTATTTTTTTTGAACACAGAACATAATAAATCCAAAGTAGCAGTTACTTACTATTTCTAATGTCAGATTAGATTTCGATCTGGAATCAGTGGAAAATATTCTGTCCTCAAACTGTCATAAATATTCTGTCTAGTGACAAATTTCATGTAATTAAACATCTTTTTTTTTTAATGAAGTTGACATAATTTTTATTTATTTTTTGCTATTTTCATACTTATCAACAACAAAAAAAGTGCTTACATATAATATACTCAACAATTCTTTAAAGTAGAAATTCACCTTAAATTGATTTGATAGTTCTTGGAATATATTTTACATATATATGAAAAGCACTGAGAAATCTAGTGCTAGTTACAAAATGTAGGTATCTTGCTTATGGAGGGGTGTGTGTACATGTGAACTCCAATCTTATATTTCTCAGGATTCATTTATGAAGTTATCTTCAACTATGAAAAAGTGTCTACATTTCAGTGTCCCATCTCACTAACAACATGCTTTGTCAATACAGTTTTTGTACCAGTGAAGTTCTTTGGGTCTGAAGAATGGTACAGATGCCCGGGTGCTGGCAGTGGGGTGCTGTGGGGCCACTGCGTGATGCAGTGCCGGGGCTGCCCCGTGCCAGCCCCAGCCAGTTCCAGCAGCCCCACCACAGGGCATTGCCAGGCCCTGCAGCCAAGATGGCAGCGCCTTGGGGGCAGAAAGTGATGGACAGGAGAGGAACAGGAGGGACAAAAAGTGGTGAATACCAGAAGCAACACCAAGGTCAGAGGAGGAGGTGGATGAGGTGGTGCTCCATGGTGGAGCAGAAATTTATACTGCAGTCTGTGGAGGGGGCAAGTTTACCCTGTAGGGCTGCACCACGTGGAAGGGACCCACAATGGAGCAGGGAAAAGTGTGTGGAGGAAAGGGTTGTAGAGAAGAGCTGTGAGTGACTGACCACAGCCCTCATTCCCCTACACTGGAGGAAGTAGAGGGGTCAGATGAATCAATATCCAAGCCTATTTTTAACTAGCAATCAATTAAATTAATTTTCCCCAAGTTGATTTTTTTTTCCCATAACAGTAATCAGTAAGCAATCTTCCTGCTTTTTTCCCTGTTTTATCTTGTCCCATGAACTTTTTCTTACTATTTTCTCTCCCAATACCCTCTCCAATCCTATTATGGAAGGGGAGTGAGCTAAAATCAATCCACCAAAACTACTTTCAACAAATCACTTTGTTGTGAACTATTGGATGTATGCATGTATGAACAACACCTAGCAAGTGCAGCTGTTGTTAGTGCATTTCTACAGGAAGAAGGGGCTTGTTCTTTCAGGGAGCCAAAAAGACTTATCTTAATCAAATACATAGTCTGCTGCACACGTTACAGCTAGAAGTTTTGTGAAAATAGTTATAGTCCTACACACTATGCAGCACATGTCATATCCAAAGTCTCAGTTATGAGCATGCAGTCAATATTTATCCAAAATTTGAGAACACAGAATCATAGAATTCTTCAGGTTGGAAAATACTTTCTGAATCATCTAGTCCAACCATTCCCCTACCACCAATACTACCCGCTAACATGTGGTAAGGTTCTCATCAGCTGATGTTAGCATTGATGTAAAGTGGATCACCTATCTTCACCAGTAAACCACTCCCTTAGTAGGAAACTGTAACTCTATTTTGAGACCTCATCTAAACTATAGTAAGTTTTTTCCCCCTTTTGAGCATTCTAATTTCAAATCCCCTTAATACATTTTACAAAAGTGGAGAATTTTGTTGTAGGTACCTTGAGTGCAGTGAGCATTTTTGTTTGTTTGTTTTTTCCTTCAATTTTGGACATTTGAATGTTAAACATCTACATAAATCCATCATTTAGGCTCTTCCTATAGGCACTATTCTGCCTGCCTGTGTTACACAGATGGCCTCAACATCAGAGAAAAGAGGTAGGTATTATGAAGTTTTTTATATAACAATTTAAATTTAATTATTTAAGTTTTCCTTTATTAAATTATTTGAACTACCAGACTATGGAAATACTGAGTTAAAAAAATATATATATATAAATCTTTAGTTCTATAAATGGTTTGTTCCCCTTTGCCTGTAACAAGATTTGGGGTGTAACATCCTGGCTACTTTTGTTAATGTTTGTCCCTGATGGGCCCAACAGCCTCTTTCCCGATATATCTTCTGCTATATAGTGAAACATCAAAGAATGCCATGTCTTGCCAGTATCCACCTTCAAACATTCATTCCAGACTTTACACTGCAGCACTTGTTTACTTCATTTTCTCCAGTAGCCTGCTCTAATTTAGGTCTATTACGTTTTCCGAGGGTTGTGGAGACATCGGTCAAAGCTACATGCTGACATTTATGGGTGGTCAAAAAGAGCATAGTAACCCCTGTTTCCTAAAGAAATAATGTGTATCTCTTGTGCTTGGAACATCCATGGGTGACCATGGGAAATGGTAAAGCAATCCTCATGCAAAGACTCCCAGAAGTCAGTTTGCATGTCTTCATGTACCCTAGAGAAAAGGGTGTACAGATCTCAGCTCACTATGGTGTTATTCCAAAAGAGCTGCTTAGCCTCTGTACTGAGTTCACCACATCATCACTGAGGGAGATGCTGTACAGCGGACATTATCAGCTTGGATTAAAAAGAAAGGTTAAATAGCAGGCAGCAGTTTGTTACTGAAAATGAAATAAGGAATAACAGAAATAAGGCTCAGGAGCTTTAGCACCATCCATTTCAGTCTATCGATCTGTTTCTGTCACACAAAACAACTTACTAATGGACACATAACCTTAGATAATTAAAGCTAGTAGAATGAATCTCCCCACAACGACCTTTTTTTTTTTTTTGAAGTACATGAATATTTGTATGTTTTTGATTCCTTCAGTCTCCTTTACTTGTTTTCTTTCTGAGGGATGAAGCAAAGGAACTCTTGAAGGAAAAAAAGATAAAAGTAAGATTGTCCTTAAATTAATACAGTGGGAGTATTTTATGACTATGTGATATAAAGGGCTTACTAAGCTACTATCACAGGTTTTCTGTCTGTTATCATTTTGTTAAACCAACTAACATGTTCTTTAACTTTCTCCTGGGGTTATAAAAATGTAAGCTCAGTTGACTTTTTATTTCACTACTGATCAGGTTAACAGTACCAGATGAATCTTCCTGTCCACAACAATGAGCAGCCTTATATTTTTGTTCAAGACAAATGTTAAATGTAATTTGAAGGTCACTGGGAGTGATGCAGTAGTTGCTGGGAAACACTTAATATCACTTTACTTTTAAACAGTCTGCTTCCAGCTGAGACTGAAAAAGATGTAAGAAATTGATTGTAGAGATGAAAAACAGAATACGTAATATTGGAAGAAGCATTGTTAACAGACTACATATGAAGCCTGAGCTACATAGTTCCCTCACTAAAACAGTTGGATATACAGAGTAAATATCTGAAAGACACATAACATTCACAATATGTTTGGCAAGGCATCAGAGTAAAAATTCTAAAACAGACTGCAACATCCCTGAAGATGAGGGACTGGAGCACTTCAAGTGCTCATGAAGAAAAGTCTGGGAGAGCTGGGGGATGTTTGGCATGAACGGAATGTTCTAGGGAGACCTCATTTCAGTTTTTCAGTACTTAAAGGGGACTTATAAAATAGATGGAGAGCAACTTTTCACTTGGGCAGATAATGGTAGGACAAGGGGGAATGAATCACAGAATCACAGACAGGCCGAGTTTGGAAGAGACTTCTGAAGATCATCTAGTCCAACCCCCCTGCTGAGCAGGATTACCTAGAGCAAATTGTGTAGGATGGCATTCAGGTGGGTTTTGAATATCTCCAGAGGAGGAGACTCCACAGCCTCTCTGGGCATCCTGTTCCAGTGCTCTGTCACTCTCACAGTAAAGAAGTGACCTCTCATATTCAGCCAGAACCTCCTGTGCTTCAGTTTGTACCCATTGCCTTTCGTCCTCTCACTGTGCACAACAGAAAAGAGACTGTCTTCATCCCTCCCCATGTCTTCAATGCCCTCCCCCCAGATATTTATATGAATTGATGAGGTCTCCCCTCAGTCTCTCTTTTCCAGGCTAAACAGGCCCAGTTCTCTCAGACTGTCACATCATCACAGAACCACAGAATCATCTAAGTTGGAAGAGACCTCCAAGATCACCTCGTCCAACCTCTGATTAATACTATCAAGCCCTTCACTAAACCACATCACTAAGCTCTATGTCTAAACGTCGTTTAAATCCCTCCAGGGATAGTGACTCAACCACTTCCCTGGGCAGTCTATTCCACAGCCTAACAACCCTTTTGGTAAAGTTCTTCCTCATGTCCAACCTAAACCTCCTCTGGTGAAACTATAGCCCATTCCCCCTTGTCCTATCACCGTGAACGCGGGAGAACAGACCAATCCCCACCTCACTGCAGCCTCCCTTGAGGTACCTATAGAGAGTCATAAGGTTGCCCCTGAGCCTCCTCTTCTCCAGGCTAAATAACCCCTGCTCCCTCATCTGCTCCTCATAAGACTTGTTCTCCAGACATCTCACCGGCTTCATTGCCCTTCTCTGGACTCACTCGAGCACCTCCATGTTCTTCTTGTAGCGAGGGACCCAAAACTGAACACAGCACTCAAGGTGCGGCCTCACCAGAGCTCAGTACAGGGGGACAATCACCTCCCTAGCCCTGCTGGCCACACTGCTTCTTATACAAGCCAGGATGCTGTTGGCCTTCTTGGCCACCTGAGCACACTGCTGGCTCATATTCAGCTGACTATCAATCAATACTCCTAGGTCCTTCTCCACCAGGCAGCTTTCCAACCACTCATCTCCCAGCCTGTAGCTCTGCTTGGGGTTGTTGTGCCCCAGGTGCAGGACCTGGCATTTGGCCTTGTTGAACCTCATACAGTTGGCCTCAGCCCAGATCCTCCTACAGAGCCTTCCTACCCTTAAGCAGATCAACATATGATTCTAACTTGGTGTCATCTGCAAACTTGCTGAAGATGCACTCGATCCCCTCATCCAGATCACTGATAAAGATACTAAAGAGAACTAGCCCTAATACTGAGCCCTGGGGGATGCCACTAATGACCAGCCTCCAACTGGATTTAACTCCATTCACAACAACTCTTTGGGCCTGGCTACCCAGCCAGTTTTTGAGACAAGGAAGCAAACGCCAGTCCAAGTCATGAGCAACCAGTTTCTTCAGGAGAATTCTGTGGGAAACTGTGTCAAAAGCCTCACTGAAGTCAAGGTAGACCAAATCCATAGCCTTTCCCTTATCTACTAAGTGCATCACTTTGTCATAGAAGGAGATCAGGTTTGTCAAGCAGGACCTGCCTTTCATAAACCCATGCTGACTGGGCCTGATCGCCTGCTTGCCCTGCAAGTGCCGCGTGATGACACTCAGGATAATCTGCTCCATGAGCTTCCCTGGCACTGAAGTCAAATTAACTGGCCTATAGTTTCCCAGGTCTACCCTCCAGCCCTTCTTGTAGATGGGCGTCACGTTTGCTAGCCGCCAGTTGACTGGTCCCTCCCCTGATAGCCAGGACTGCTGATAAATGATGGAAAGTGGCTTGGTCCACTCTTCCTCCAATTCTCTCAGTACCCTCAGGTGGATTCTGTCTGGCCCTATCAACTTGTGTACATCTAAGTGCTGTAGCAGGTCGCCAAACACTTCCTCGTGGATTATGAGGGCCATATTCTGCTCCCCATCCCCCTCCACCAGCTCAGGGTACTGGGTATCCAGAGAACAACCGGTATTGCTGCTAAAGACTGATGCAAAGAAGGCATTAAGCACCTCAGCCTTTTCCTCATCTTTTTTAACTAGGTTTCCCCCCGCATCCAGTAAAGGATGGAGATTCTCCTTAGTCCTCCTTTTTGTCTTCTCATATGACAGGTGGTCCAGTCCCCTAATCATCTCCATGCTTCATGGTTTTAACCTAAATGAGGTGCTTCCTCTTCCTCTGTGCTTCTTCTCTTCCTCTGTGCTTCATGGTTTTAAACTAAATGAGGACAAATTCAAATCTGGTATTAGGAGGAAATTCTTCACCCAGAGGGTGGTGAGGCACTGGAACAGGTTGCTCAGAGAAGTTCTGGATGCCCCATCTCTGGAGGTGTTCAAGATCAGGTTGGATGAGGCCCTGGGCAACCTGACCTAATGGGTGGCATCCTTGCCCGTGGAAGGGGGGTTGGAACTAGGTGATCTTGAAGGTTCCTTCCAAACCAAGCCATTCTATGATTTTATGAGGTTCAGTTGAGCTCAAAGGACAATGTTTGTATCTACAAGTTCTGCCATTAATTGTTTAGAGTATGGATTATCCTTATAATTAAAGTAATTTTTTCTTCGTTCTTTTCCACTCTCTGTCCTTACAAACGAATTGCTCCTTAACCATTTAGACTCTCCTTTTAACAATAACAATTCATTTTTTTTTTTTTTTTTTTCTTTTTTCCCCCTTTGGAGTCATTTGGCTATTCCTCCACGAGCTCTTTCCCAAAGACATTATATTTTACCACATTGACACCTATTACCTTCTCATTAACAGGAAACTAACTAACAGGAAACACTGATAATGACTTGGAGTATAATTTATCAAGTTGTGAGAACTCACTTTTTTATCTAGGTTCTTTTGTTTGCTTATGAGAAAGTCCTGTAGAGCAATGGGGAAAACATTACTGAAGTCAGTTACATGTTCTGTTATAACCTGGTAGAGGTCAATTATTTCATCTTGGAGAAAATAAGACACTATCTCTTTTGGCACTATTTGATCTATGACAAAACTATACCAGCTGTCTTAATTATGTTATTGTCCCTTAATATAAATTGATTGATAATTATTTCCTGAAGGTAGTTGTCATGATCTATAATCCCTTTACATTCCTCCCCCACCCACACAACTCTCAGTTTTTGTGTGTTGTTACAGAATTTCACATTCTTCTGCATTCTCAAACCACCTGTCTTCCATGATCTATTGAAGAGAACCACTAATATTTTTAAATCTCTTTGATTAGATTTTTTCTCTAAGATTTTAACAATGCATTTATAATGTTGTTCTGACTTAAATTCAACTCATTTATCTAAATAGTCTTTAACCTGCTTATTTGCATATTCTCACTGACAACCTTGTGATAAAACAAATTAAAATGTGTGAAGGATCTGGTTAAAACTATAATTTTCTTCTTTTCTCTCTCTCTCTCTCTATTTCTATTTAGTTAGTTAGTTAGTTTTTAAGAAAAAAAAAAAAAAAAAAAGAGGGCATTGAATTTAGTCTATTGTGCATAATCTCTTTTTTTTCTGTTCTCTTTTCTCATTAAATATGAGACTTTTGTTTCCTTTTGATTTCATTTTCTACTGTGTTTATAAAACCTCATCTTTTATCTAATTTCATGGAGAGCCTTTCTGATTATTTTCATGTCTTTTGTTTTTCTGTCATTCCTTGTATCTATCCTTTGACAATGGTATTTTTGTCAGTATGCATTTTTTTCCCTTCTTTTTCCCTTCCCTTTTTCCCTTTATCATTGATGCATTTCTGATTAGATTTGTATTTTATTGAATTAACTATCTTTCGTTTGAATTATGTTAGTCTGGTTGCTCTCTTTTTAACGCTGTCATTCTCAGGAACTGCCAGTTCTCTTGTAGAACAGCGTAGAAGATTAAAAAAAAACATCTTTCAAATATATAACACACACATAGATTGCTCTCTCACTCATCCCTTCAAATTAACATCTGCCTTTCTGAAAATTGCTGTTCTTATTCTGCTACCATGGTCTGTCCTTTGCCCTGGAATAATGAAGAATATAGTTGTAGGATTGCTTCCTTCCAAATTATTTTCCATTTTCTTTTTCGAAAACCAAGGAAGTTATCAGTGAGCTATTATTCTACATTTGATCTTGAGTTGTGTAAAGCACTACCTGAGATTTTAAATAAGGAAGATAATTTGGTGGAGAAATTATACCTCATCACATTTTAAGAATTTATACTGCTTCTAGAAGATCCTGGGTTAACTGAAATATTTGTTTTTAGTAACTGCAGTTCTTTGCATGTTTCTGTTTCTCAGAAAAGCAAACAAACAACAGAAGAAAAAAAAAATCTGTCTTTAAGGTCTTGTTTTTCCAGTTTCTCTGTTGCAATTTTCTAATTGCAATTAGTCTTCTTTCCACATACCCTTTGCCCTTTCTCTAGATTTCCACTATTTCACAATATTTCATAAGATAAATAATACCTGCTTTCTAGTAGACTTCTGCCAAATCTCTTAAGTTCTTCTTCACTAAGTCCCAGGTAGGACAAGATAGTCTTTTTTTTTTTTTTTTTTTTTTTTTTGGTATGGAACTTGATCTCTTGCCAGTGGTTTTGCTTCAAGAAATATCATCTGTGACATATAAAAAAAAAAAAAAAATCATAGTTTTATCTCAGATTCTCATATCAAATATTAATGAAGTTACACATGTATCTTGTAGTATTCGTAAGTCAGTGCAATAAAATCTATGCTCAAGGTGAGGGACTAATAAATACATCAGCTGTCTCCTCACCTCTTTCACTTACTCTAGAAGACTGTCATCACATCAGTCTTATATGTGTAACATATATCAGTGTCCACAATAATTAGTAAAGTACCTTAGACTGAAGATTGAATGAGGCATGGCCAAAGGGCAGCATTAGTATTGGCAATATATCTTTAATATCTTTGATTTAGTTCTGGTTAGGCTTCATGAGTTGGTTGTCAGACAGGATTAATTCCCTCAGCTGGGGACCTTTAACTATCTCATTCTTCACTTTGTGATGTTGGAATAGTAGCAAAAGTCCTCTCAGTATTAAGACATATAGTCTCTCATTTTTTTTTTTTTTGTGGTCATTGTTTTTCTTTTGGTCTTAGCGTCACACAACAGTCCTTAAACTTGAAGGACAGGGAATTTGAATAAGGCTACTGAATAGTTCTTGTACTTATAAGGTGGCTGTCACCTCCTTTCCTTTCCATGGAGCCAGCTAGTGCTTTATGCACAGTTAGCTTGCTCTCTCTCAGGAGCTCCTTGCTGCTGAGATGTTTTGACTGGTAATGGGTCGAACCCTTCACATCCCACCGACCTTCTGTGATGCCTGAACTGCTCTGCAGCAGAGTTGAGGTCACAGTGCAAACTGTTGCCATTTATAAACATAGCAAAGAATCATAAAATCATAGAATATCCTTAGTTGGAAGGGACAAGAATCATCAAGACCATTATATATTTATTCCCATGAGGCTACTAACATCCTCTTGAAGCAGGTATTTTCTTCCACGGTGAAGGTATTTTCTTCCCTGTTTGGCAAAATCCTGACAATCCTAGACGTGGGAGCCACTGTGTCCTGACCTGGTATTCCATCTTCCTTGGGTACTACACCTAAAATTACATTTCATACTGTGTGCGTATCACCTTTGTGTTTTGTTTTATTTATTTATTTATTTATTTTCTCCTACTGGAAATTGAGATTCCCTTCTGATTCAAAGATCGAAGCCGAAATTCCTTTAAGTGGTATATTCTTTATTGCAGCGCTGGATGCACGGGGGATCTCTCCACCTATCGTGCATACCCAAAGCGGAAAGCAGTCTTGAATTTATACAATCAATCTATCAATATTCTACAAGCGCCTATACATATGCATTACCTATCCCCGCCTTCCCTTGCTTCTCATGCTAATTAGCCTTTTGGCACCTTGCGCCTGCGTAGAGCCTCCCAAGAATTGTGGGCAGGGGTCTTTGGGACGTGGGCAGGGGTCTTTGGGAGGAAGACCCCGAGTCTTCCTCACAGTGTACTTTTCACCTTTGGTCAGGAATCTGCTGAATTGGCATGTTTCTTAATTGCGAGAGCTGGTTGTTGCCAATTCTTCCGTTTGTTGTATCTTTATAATGAATTCCAATGTCCATTTTTGAGATTTATAGTCCTTACGTTTGTTTCTCTGTCCGTCTGCCGCTTCCTTATCATGAGTTCCAGTGTCTTGTTTCGAGATATACAGTCCATGTCTGGGGATTGTCCTTGCCTCCCCAATGCCTCCCCAATACCTCCTTAATCACTTCCTTCCAGGGTGGTTCCCCACATCTCTGTCTGGGCTATATCCCTGTGTTAGGTCACAGAAAAAAGAGCTCTCAACAGTGCTGAGTTCTTCCATTCTAGACTATTTATGAACGAAAAAACTATCTTGTGTTAGAATTTGGCCTGTTGGCAAAACTTTTTTTTTTTTTTTTTTTTTTTTTAATGATTGCTAGAGATTGTTTGGTCTTATACAATGATTATTCAGTGGTTATTGTCACTGATATTTCAATGAATATTTTTCTTTAAACTACCTTAAGAAACTATAATCATTATGTTAGAACTTAATCTAAATGTAGGCCATTAGAGGTTAGAGTGGAATTGTTAGCTGTTTTTGTTGTTATTTCTTTCAAGCCATGGCTTCCATGCAGATGAAAAACAAACAAAAAAAAATCTGTATTACTTGTGTTACGCTATCATGGCCATGTTTTTGCTTCTGCTGGTATGACTTGAAAAATTCCCATAGTTTTCAGCTGCAATGACGGAACTGGTGTTTAAATCCAACAGCTGATACTGTATGTCAGCACCTGAAGTAAATAACACTCTTAGTGATGTACTTGTCTGTCCCAATAAACATGTTCATTTGAAACTGTCATGGAGAGACGCCATGATTTATTACAGCTTGAGTTTCCATACAGTAGCATAACCAGAGCCATACAACAGAATGGCTAGACAGAAACTGTGGCTTCTCTTCTTTAACATACTTTTTGTTACTTCATTTTAATGGTAGATCAGAAGATTACTTGTTTTAATAATACTTTGTGGCATCATATAGTTAATATTCTAATCTCTCGGCCTTTTAAAATTCATATGAAAGATTAGGTAACTTACAGAGGGGAGTCCTGAAACTTTAAGAATGTAACAATGAACATTTTAATATTTTCTTTTCAAGACTGAAGTTATTGGAGATGGAAATCAGCTAGATATTTTTCTTAGCCCATGTGTTCCATTACTCTAAAATACAATCAGTTCAGGATGACCTTTTATAGTGAGTCTGTTTTTCAGAATAAGACATTGAGGGAATTCTCCATTTTAAAAACTCAGGTCATAAGAGTACAAAGTAATCAGTCTAAACAAGTCTAGTTTCATTATTCAATGGTTTGTCCCTACCCATCTGTTCTTGACAGGTATGATTCAGATGGATTGTAAAAGTTCTCCAGTGAACTGAGGATGTAGCAGAGTGGAAAAATAGAGGAGCAAATGGGAATTGCAGAGGAGTTGCTAAGAATGGTTTTGAAATAGAACAGAAATAATCAGTGAGGAAAGGACAAAATGATCAACAGAACTAGTCAGAGTTGGAGGGAGCAGTGAATTTTCAAGGCGTTTATAGAAAAAGTGCACAAAGAAAAAGCAACTTAACTACGGGCTGAAATATATAAATATGTGGAAACTAAATGAGAATCTTTTCCTGAAAAATAAGATGCCAAAAGAGAAGTAGAAGAAGTGCATAAAGGATATATATCGTTTGAGTAAAAACACAACCTGAAATTGTTTTGAACACAATAATTGGTTTCAGACATGGACACAAAAATTATTTTGATTTTTGCACTTAGCTAAGTGATTTTAATATGCAATTCTATGTCAGTAGTAGACCAACTGGGCTAGTTTTTATTAAACATTTCTAGCAATTAAAATTACTGTTCTTTGTTACTGCTGTTTTTCAAATGTTTTAATTAATTCACTACTTTGGAAATTAATTAGGCTTTCTGCTGCTTTTCTTTTCTTCAACACTTCAATTCATCTTTTATAATGCCTAAAGATTTCTTGGCATTCTGTTGTATAAAGACTCATTATTTTTGTGTAACCTGATGCACTGCTTTCCAGAAAACAGTTTTAATAACAATCTGACTCCCTGAAAACTACACTCATTGGTCAGCAGCACAAGAGGATCTGAAAAAAAAAAGTGATACAAACAGAAATGTACACAGAAATTAAAACAAAAACAACAAAAACAAACAACAACAACAACAAAAAAAAAAACACAAACAAACAAACAAAAAAAAAAACAGCAATAGGAGGGAAAATTTTTAGAAAGGAAATTTTTCGAGCTATACTGAAAATATGTGCAAAAGAAAAATCCTTAATAAAATGGTACTGTGTTGGGTTATGGGGTTGATGAAAACAAAAGCAGTAGGTAAACTGATAGTCCAGTAGAAATCAAAGAAAAAGGGCTACAGAAGAAAGGCAGTATCTGTGTGGAATCAAAGTGTAGTGATTCATGTTTAGAATTAGCAGGGGCAGACTGCCTTACTAGAGAGACCTTGTGGTTTCCAAAATGGGCACTCATCTCTGAAATTTTGGCTTAAGTTTTTGAACAGTGAAAGTAGTGTTAAAAAGCACTTTTAATATCTCTACAGAATAAAACTGTGATAATTCATTTCTGTCTGTTACTGATGTATGATCTTTCTTTCAGATGTGAAAAGGATAAAGTTAAAAGAACATGTCACTGCTTACAGTGATGAAACTAATAAAAATAGTTATGTTAGCTAGTATACTACCAGGTAAAATATGAAAGTAGAAAGAAGAATAGATAATCAAGATCTGTAAAAGAAAATAGTGGAAGCCACCAGGTTTTGAATTTTCTCTCCAAATATTGTGATTGAACTGGTCATCACGCATTGATTTCTATTAACTATTCTGAGTCTGTTGTACTGCAAATAAGAAGCAATATCTAAGATAAAATAATGCTTCTGCTAAATGGCAGTCATTTTACTGTACTCTTCTATTTGAGCAGAGTAAAATGAGGGTCAATTACTGAAAGAGGTTGCAAGAAGAAAGAAATAATGTGACATGTATCACAGCTCTAAGTGATGTGTCACAAATGTGACACACATCTATCCCTTGACAATGATAAGCAGGGAAAAAGAGACAGTGTTGGATCATTTTTTTGTACATGAGCCTTGGGAATAAAGAGTGAGAGGATCACGCTTCACTGGTCCTGTGAAAATTGCGCACAAATCCTTCATAGGCTAAAGTGCACTTCTAAAATGACAAGGCTTGCACCCTGGAGTTGCAGTACATGGCAGTACATGGGTTCTGAGTGCAACAGAGCTGAAGAAGGAACAAAGCATATTCTGTTCCTGCTAGGGCATCTGTAAGATCTAGCCTTCAATATCCAGTACCCATTTCAGTCGAAGGCAAAAGTTGCTGCATTCATTTGAACTGACATTCATTTGCCCAGAGGTAATATGGCAGCAGTGCTTCACTCCAAGCCAAGCCCCATGTACAGATATGTGCACACATATGCACAAAAGGGGGCAAGTCTCCTTCCTGTCATATACCTTCATTTCCCAGGCTTGGGCCTCAGCCCTTCCTACCTGTATACACACTTAGGCTTCCACAAATCTCAGTTCCTCTGAGGCATACCCTAATAATAATAATCTCATATGAATTCCTGAAATGGAGATTCTGGTAACCTAAGTGTCATTAAACATTAACATCTGACAGGTCATTATATGACATTTCATGTCTTATTTGTATTTTACCGATGAGCTTTTTTTTCTATACTTCACACTATTTTTATACAGTGAACTAGTCCAAAAAGCTGAGTGTGTGTTTTTTGTTGTTGTTGTTGTTGTTTGTTTTGTGTGTTTTTTCTTTCCACAACAGATGTGAGGAGGAGGAGAAACTATATGTTCATAATAATTTTCAAAGATTACAAAGAACTCCTTCTCTATAAAATAATATAGAAATGGACAAAATGTTCCTTATGAAAAACAGGAATGCACAAAGTACACTTCCAGCCAAATAAAATAATTACATATGCTCAAGAATCATATAAAGCAAATTCATTTTATTTCATTATCTGAGCAAAGACCTTATGTGGAGGAATGGTTAAGTGAGGCAGGACACGTGGATGTTGAGCTGTTGGGAGACAATGGGCTAGTGAAGCACCCTACTCAACTCACATGAGCCTGGGCACATACACAGCTGGCTGAGAGCCAATCAGGCTCAAGGACACGATGCCCTTGGGCGATCGGGAAAGTCCCTAAGGCGGGACAGGTAGCCAAAAGAAGGAGGACCAGACTGAAAAGCCCGGGAAGTGTTAACCAATCCTGAGCTTAGTTTCTGCAATATGTATGAGTTGATTATGTTCGAACTAGATAAAAGGCGACTGAGTTATCCATTAAAGTTGAAGTTCACTGTTCACTCATATTGAGCGTCTGTGTCTTCCTTCCGTCGGCAACAACCTTAGTTATGTGACCTTCTCTATTATTTTCATTTTTGCTCTCCACTAATCTGCATGTAAGCAGCTCAGTGAAATATGAAAAAGAATGGTACATCAAGTTATTTTCCTATAATTACATGAAAAATATAATATAAAGTATAAGTGAAGGAAGGAGCTGTGATACATGAAAAAAAAAAAAAAAAAAAAATTAGAAGTTGTCTCTCCTGTAGTGTTGATCATGATCAATCATGTGTTATATCTATTTGCAAATATTTGCAAATGACAGCTGTCATTTTCCACAACCCTAACGAAAGGGTTTATTGCTTTTGTCTTGATTTTAACATACTAAAGATTTATTAATAATAAAGCTAATTGATCAGACAAACTCATCTGGGATCTAATGTCTCCCTTTCCCCATTCAAGATGTTATGTTTCTGAATAATGTAGCAGATTCCAACTTTCTATTTGGAAATCTCCCACATGTTGCTTTAATGTTAAATGTTGCATATTTTTAGTGTTAAAAATTTCTTCAACAAAGATGTAAATGAATTGGGATTAAAACTAGTAACTCTTGGAGGAAAATAAACCAACAAAAAACAGTATTCCTTGCCTCGTTGCTTGGATCTAAACTCGTATTCCAGTGGTCTTAGTATTTTGTTCTTTGTTTCTTTTATAAGGGTTGTTTCTGTGTACTTTGTTAAGAGCTTATGTTCTTTCAGTAAGCACTTACTCATCAGAGTAGCTCCATTTCGATTAATATGACTAAGAACCAAACATTTCAGACTGTTCCTGAGCAGTCTTACAGCCTACTAACAGTGGGTTGCTTTCCTCAACTGAATGCTGCATCTTACTGAAAGATCCCTTTAGTCAGGTGTAGGTAGAATAACAGACAAAACAACTCAGGGTATGGAGAAAAAATATAAAGAACTGTTAAGTTCTAAACTGTTCTTTGTGAAACTGAGAGTATATTTCATTCCACTAGTGACTGGTAAATGTGATTTTAAACGGGCATTTAAAATCCACTCAAACTGATGGAAAGTGTCCAGCGACTCCAGTGGGTTTTACATAAGGACTATACAACTGAGATGTTTTGACCTATCTGCAGAAATTCTAAGAGCCCCACTAACTAACATGGCTCCATTAAAAGAAAGGAGATATTTCCTTTATCTGTTGTGACTAGTTTGGAAGATAGTTAGACAGCATCCAGTTTTGTTAAGCAAGTATGTTCTGCCAAATACAGGTTTGCAAGCTTGTGCAAATTAATATTCTCTAATCCTCAGATTTTTTGGTATACCATCTTTGATACACAAACTGACTGTGGTTCAGAAATGCAAGATGGAAGCAGAAATGGAATCCTCCTAAAAAGCTACGATGTCTTTTAACCCTTTCTAAAGCAGAAGAATTTACATACTTTTTTTTTTTTTTTTTTTTTTTTTTTTGTTAGACTAAATCTACAGCTGAGAAATTAATGGTATAGCAATAGCATAAGGGAAGTCACACATGTAGCGTGTGCTATTTTCCTGTGAAAATGGGGACAGTATAAACATTACAGTACAATTCCCTTGTTCAGAGTCTTCCTTAATGTGGGACCCTGCTTTGAAGTGACTAATTTCTCTATTCTTCCATATCAATGGATATGTTTTATTTATTTATTTATCTATCTATTTATTTATTTTAATCTTTCAGTTCTATATCCAGATGTTTTATGTCTGGGCATAGCCGTGGGAAAATAAATAGGTTGTAAGTAAATATATCTGCATGTTTATCACAGTGAGAATTAGGATGCAAATTTTTCTTCTAAACAAGAGCTATGAAAGAAATTAATGCAAACTCCAGGGATGCTGAAACAATACAGGATACTATGTGTATATTTCTTAGTCCCTTGTGTACGTAACTTTTCACTTTCTAGGCATTTCACTCTTCTGGAAGAAATATATCAAAGCATGCAGAAATCTGGAACAGTCTGCTTGGTAAAATTTGCTAAGTATGGCCAGTCCACACTGCTGTTGCAGTTCATTGGCTCTTTCTTAAGGAGACAAGAGTGGAAGACAGGAGAGAACTGTGGTTGTGGTCCTCTGTTTTTGCCAGCAATCCTAAAGCAAGTAGAAGCATGAACTCAGAAGAGTCCCCTGTACTGTCCTCTGTGGGCTCAGTATCCTAGATCTGTAGTCAAAGATTTTTAATCTTTAAATAAAAATAAAAAAGCCACAGCTTCAGTGTGCTATTAGAAAGCATTGAGGAACAGATGTTCTTTGATAGAATCCAAAGGAAACTCAGATTCGGATGTGTCAGCTAGCAAATGTACACTTTACAGAATGGGGCCTGTGTAATTCAAAATAAAAATAAAAATTTGCATCTATCTTCTAAGCAGAGGAAACTCCTCTTGGACCTGACCTACTGGCATATTTGTTTATCTCCAGAATGTGAGCAAAGCACACTAAACAAATAACTGAAAGATTTCAATGCCACTGCTGCACAAAAATATATGATTTCTAGCTGCTGTAACTGATAATGCTTCAGAGAAAGGTAAAAGAATATCCCCTACCAATAAAAAAAAATAAAAATGCTCACAGGTGAAATTTTACAGTGCTTTGCCACCTAGACCTCAACCATAAGTGAGGGAAAGACAAAAGCATAGTGAAAGGTAAAACTATTTGGATCTGTTTACTGAATCTCCACATTCAGGTCTCATTCAGTCAAATTAAAGCTTCTGTATACTTACTGCTTTTGAAAAGGATGTTTTGTGTGCAACAGAATTATAGATAGAATTACTTTTGCACCAGTGCTAAAAATGAAAAATTATCCTGGGGAGGAAAGTCAAATTTTTCTCTGTCATACCGTGTATCACATTTTTTCTCTAATAACAACTGAATGGCTTTCTGTGAGTTCCTTGAGAAAATAAATAAATAAATAAATAAAAATGTCCTGTGGTTTGATAGCTCATCCTGTTGATCAGCTTTAATATTTGTTAATTTTCTTTTAAAGGTCTTTTTCATTTTTCCTGGTAATTCCTGTACACTTCTGCATAACTTTCTTCTCAATATTTTCATCTTAGACTTCTTGCTGGGTGTTTCCTTGAACATGATGAACCAGGTACCTGGTTAGTTCACTTGATCTTATCAGGTGAACCTCCTAAAAAAAAAAAAAAATGTTTTGTACTGTTCTGTCTTTCATATGTCTCTGTAAATATTGGATAATTAAATCTTCTGAACTAAACGCAGATGCGGTCACTACTCATTTGTGAGTTTATTCAACTCCCACTGAACATAAGGAATTTTCTTCTTTCGTTAATTGGATTTGGCTTAAGTTCATAATGAGGAGTTAGTTCTTACCTCCCTTTTCTATGCAACAAAACTCCAGTGATATCAACTTAAAAGGATTTTATATATACATAAAATAATTTACAATAAATTTAGTTTTGATGATCAATAATTAATTTAACTGGCTGTGCAATAACAGTCTTTAGTTTCTTTCCCTATTTATTTTCTTATTTGTATACTGTTCTTTCTCAGCTGGGCATCTGAACTCCACCATAATCACTGTCTCACTCCCCCTCCTCATAGGGAAAGGGGGAGAAAATGTGATGAAAAGGGCTCAAGG
The DNA here is from genome assembly GCF_963932015.1 of Anas acuta. Lineage (NCBI taxonomy): Eukaryota > Metazoa > Chordata > Aves > Anseriformes > Anatidae > Anas > Anas acuta. The sequence continues at coordinate 101,039,541 of NC_088979.1, forward strand.
GTTGAGATAAGGTCAGGGAGATCACTCAACGATTATCATCATGGGCAAAACAGACTCAGCATAGGCAGATTAATAAAATTTATTACCTACTACTAACAAGCCAAAGCAGTGAGAAACAAACAAACAAAAAAATAAAAGCACTTTCCCTCCATCTACCTCTTCTAAATCCTCTCCCTGAGTAGCACAGGGGAATTGGGGCTGCCGTAAGTCCCTAACACTTCGTTTCCACCACTCCTTCACATTCACTCTCTGCCCCCTGCTCCCCGTGGGGTCCCTCCCACGGGATGCTGTCCTTCCCGAACTGAGCCTGCAGGGGCTGCCCACAGGCTGCATCTCTCCAAGCACTGCTCCCACACGGCTCCGTCCCACGGGGTCCATCCCCTAGGAGCAAACTGCTCCAGCACGGGTCCCCCACAGGTCGGCAGCTCCCCCCAGATCCCCTGCTCCTGCGGGGGCTCCTCTCCATGGGCTGCAGCTCTGGCCCGGGGCCTGCTCCACTGTGGTCTCCTCCACGGGCTGCAGCGTGGAGATCTGCTCCATGTGGGACCCATGGGCTGCAGGGGGACAGCCTGCTCCACCAGGGGCCTCTCCACAGGCCACAGGGGAACTGCTGCTGCCTGCCTGGAGCACCTCCTGCCCTCCTGCTGCACTCACCATGGGGTCTGCGGGGCTGCTTCTCACTCCTCTCTCTTCCAGCTGCTGATGTGCAGAAGGTTTTTTTTTTTTCCCTGTATTAAATCTGCTCTCACAGAGGCGCAAATAGCTTCACTTACTGTCTTGGCTCTGGGCAGCAGCAGTTCCTTTTGGAGCCTGCTGAAACTGGCCCTTATCTAACATGGGTTAGCTTCTGGATTCTCCTCAGAGTCCAATCCTGCAAAGCCCTGGTACCAAAACTTTGCTGAAAGAAGGAAGTAAAGAAGGAAGGAATAAAAGAAAGAACAAAGGAAAGCAAGCAGGAAAGCAAGCAAAAAAACAGGAAGGAAGGAAGGAAGGAAGGAAGGAAGGAAGGAAGGAAGGAAGGAAGGAAGGAAGGAAGGAAGGAAGGAAGGAAGGAAGGAAGGAAGGAAGGAAGGAAGGAAGGGAGGGAGGGAGGGAGAGAGGGAGGGAGGGAGGGAGGGAGGGAGGGAGGGAGGGAGGGGGATTCTCATATGCCATTGTTCTAGACTACCTTCACAGTCAGTAGAAACCTGAGCAAGTCCTTCTGTGATCTGCAAGAAGGTTTCAGAAAAGGATTGAGCTACTAGAGGAATGACCTGTGGATGTTATTGTCTGCCTAGATGGGACAGTGGAAGCTGAGCATAGACATACCCAGCTCACTACAACCTTGTCTTGGTGCATGATGGCATCATCATGAGATTGGGCATTACTCAGATACTGCAGCATGTAGGTTTAGGACTTTGCTTCAGAAGCAAACTTCCAAGTTCATGTTCAAAGCATTTTTTACACACTTGTGCTGGACTCTTATTCCAGCAGAATAGACCACTGTGTGCCCTGCGGGAGGGGAGCACTGTCTCACATGAGCACTGCCGCATGTGTACTCTGGAGCTGATCAGGTCTGGTTTCCTGTATACACCCAGTTCCTGTCAAATTACTCATCAGTTGCTCCTGGGAAGAATCTGCCAGGCAGAGATAATGAGCAGAATTCTTCTCATTTACTGGGCAGGAGAGAGCCTGTCTTGCACAGACCTTTTCATTCCCCGAGTGTGACAGAGACTGAATGCCAGAAACCCCATATGAAATGCAAGATTCCTCTGCAATTTATTCTTGACATTTCACATCAACCTGTTATATATACAGTCCATTAGAACGTTTGGTATTATTCTTCCACTTACCCTTCTTCTAAAATATATCCTAACCCTAGCTTCATTTTTACACAAAGGCCAAAAGCCTCTCTATGCCTTAATGCCTTTTGTGAATCATCAGAGATGCTTGTCATGAGCACTTGATACACATTGGCAACCCACTAACCTGCCGGATTCAAACTCAAATAACATTCACTGAAGAATTCATAACTCGTAATTGCTTTACTTTGGATACTCCTTATAAAATCCCTTTTTATTGTACCTCTTTTCTTTCTCTTTCCCTCAGCTTTTACCCTAACCCTGACCTGTAAAAATTCATGTATAATTCATTGAAGATGTCTGTTGGTAACCCTTTATTTCATTTTATTTTATAGGTGCTTCTTAAGAATCCTATTCACCTTGTAGCCCAGTATTTCTTCTGCAAAATCTAATCCCAACCTTAAGTCTGGCCTGACAGACAAACCAAAATTTGAACCTAAGTATAATTTATTAAAGATTTCATTTGATTACTCTTAATTCATTTGATTACTCTTAATTCCTTTGTCCATCATCCCTCATATATATTGTCTTTCTATGAATGGAAACTCTTACTGTGTATTTAATCCTAGTTTGACATAAGAACTGCCTAAAAGTGAAGCATTTCTCCTGGATTTAATCCCTAACTTTAATCTCAGTTTTGCAGAGAGGTTAAAGACCTGTGGTAGTCTGAAGCCCATACAATCGTTAAAAATACTATTAAGAGACCTTGGTTTATAGCTGTTATGAAATAAATTATTTGTCTTTGGTTTATCCAGATTATCCTAGTTTTATCCATGATGAGCTGGTGATTGAACAGCCTCTGCATTTTATTTGCTTCACAGATGCTGCAGACTGTGGCCCATTTTTCTCTCTGGGTACCCTTTATGAATCCCATTTTCCTATCAGACTTTAATACCATTGCATTTGTTTTGTAAGAGATACTTTAATAAATACAATTACCATTATCATCTCACATTAGCTTACTAGATGAAGTTATACAAAAAGTGGATCAGGGAATCAGAGAGAATTTTCAGGCCCAAAGCAATTTAGTCCCATATATAATTTCAGGACTGTGTCCTACTACAAACAGTGGATTGCTATTGTAGAAAGCTGAGTCAAAGTTTTAAATTTCATACCACTTACTACAATACTTACAATATTTTGCATTGTATATATATATACATATATACATAAGCAAATACAAAAAAATATATTACTTTATATGCTCTGTGTTTATGAAATATTTTTTTCTGTTTCTTCAATATCTGCACTGCCACTAGAAAACCCAATGGAGAGAGAGAGAGAGAGAGAGAGAGACTGCTAATACTGGCTCAGACCTATGAGATTCAGCTGCCCTTAGTTAATTAAGGTTTGGGGAGCTGGAATGTGCACAGTGAATCAGTTTGCTTTAATGGTCATGATTGTGTTAATGTCTGCCACCCAACAGTTTCTATTAACATGATGAAAGAAAGAGGGGATAGAGAGAAGTGAGAATGATGTATGAATAAAAAAAAAAACCCAAAAAAAAACATCTTGAAAAAAGAACATAGTAGTACTCTGGTTTGTGTGAAAGTGCAGTTTTTTCCAGTTTTGCAGAAGACAGTGACAGTAGCATTATTATTAGTTGTTTTTTTCCCCCCAAATTTTTCTCTTTTTCTCTTTTGGGTGAGCTTGAGGATTACTTTTTTTTTTTTTTTTTTTTTTGTGTGTGTGTGTGTGTTAAGCTTTTCTGTGAAGTCTGGGAGGTAATCTCTTGGTGTCATATTACTCCTTAAGTATCTCTAAAATAAATATACTTAGCTTGATAAATATAATAACATGCAACATTGAATGATTGATCAATAACCTTGGACTACAATAAAGCTTAACATTGTGCGGATGTGCACAGCAGGTGAGTATAGTACTTATTTGAAACTGAAAACAACTACCTCTTTCTTCTGCAAAGTAGGTAAAGCAGATCTATGCAGATGTACAGTTCTTAAGTCTATTTAATTATTTTATGCGAAGTGCCAGTTGATCGTTACTAGACAAGTTAAGACAATTTGAAACAGTTTATTTATATGTAGCATGAATGCACTAACAATAAAAAGAATGCTTGCATTGCATAATTTATTAGGTGATATCACAATGAAATTTATGTTTTATGACTTGAAAACAACTAAGCACCCACTACATCTTGCTAAAGATGACAGTGCTTGTCAATTGTCAGTGAAAAGTAAGACCTTACGCCTCTCTTGGGACAGCTGCAATGTAAATCACAGAACATAAAGAGATGTTTTTCATCAGCTGAGCAACACTTCCACTGATAACAAAAATTGAATGCTTTGTATTTAAAGATTTTTAAGTGTAGAATCTAGATTCAAAACTTTGCAGGCAAAGTCCTTTATTAAATTTGATGAGTTTATCCATGGCAGTGGATAATGATAGAGAGCTCCTCAAGCCATCCTTGTGCTGTTTTACTCTTCAGATCTTCATGTGGTGAGTGAAGCAAGCCTGTCTCTATTCTCCAGTCTCCTCTTGTTTCACCACACAAACTATGATGCTTTATCTCAGGAGAACTGAATAGGTGAAATAATTCACAGTATGGCAGCTCTACTGACAACTGTTTCCATTCTACCAACATTATTTTTTGCAAGTCACTGAAATGCCATTACATAGTAATTACTTTTTACCCCTTCCTATCTGAGCTTGACAGAAACTAGTGGCCTAGTCTTGTAAAGCTTAATCTCTGATTACTCTTCTTTCTTGACACTTTTAGTCTCTCTTTCATTGCATTCAATTACAATGTCTACCACTCTGCATACACATGGTATTGTCATGTGTTTGAAATGCTCATAAAGTTTATTGGAAGTAGTATTAAGAAAAAGGTGTGAGATATGTTCATATGATTCGTGTCAGTATGGAACAATGCTAGGGCCGCATGGTATGATGAATGGGACCTTCTGTCTTACATACCCTTGTATAAACACAAGTCTAAGAAAAACAGAGTGGTTAATGTATATAATTCTTGTATCTTGCAAAGGAATGTTTTAGCAATTCATGTCAATAGAGAGCTTGAAGGGAAATGTATTTGTAGGTTTTTCCTTGAAGTCCCTTGATATCTGGGGGGTTTCAGAGTAACTGCTAACTATTATGACTATTGCGTGGGACACTATGCAAGTCTCTGATATCTGGCCAGGAGGTTAAGGAGATGGGGAGAGCTGAAGAACAACTAAAAGACAAAGCTTGCAGGGGATGTTGCACAAGTCTCTGACATACAGCCAAGTTGGACAAAGGAGAAGGACAAGAGGGAGGAAGACTATGAGCTTTCAGCACGAGAGACCCCCAGAGACCCCCAGAGGGACCACCAGAGACTGATACACATGCTCCAGTAGGAGGGTTTGTATTCCGGAAACTAATTATAATAACCCTGTTTTTTTTAGAAGTAGTAATGAATATGTATCAGCCTAGGAGCATAAAAATCAGCTGCTTGATGTAACTGATGTGTGTCTTGGTGGAGCAGAGACTCCCGCTGCACCCAGCGCTGTTTGCTTACTTCTGTTCCTTTAATAAATTGTAAACTTTGATTATAATCCTATTTTGAAGACTGAGCTATTTATTACAAAGGGAAAGATATTTGAGATTTACTTCCATTAGTTCTGATGTGAATAAACAATGATTAAGCCATTTTCAAGCAACTTTCTTAATTTAGTTTATACTGGTTTTGTATGGTGCACAAAACTTTCTTCCCGATCCTTTTTTGTCAGAGTAGCATTTATAGGAGATCATGTGCAACCATTTTTACATAAAACAACACCGAAATGTAAAACTTTGATGAAAAATAAAGGTGATTAATAAAAATAATGAGAAATCTACAACACACACACACACACACACACACACACACACAAATAATAAAGCAAGCTCAGGTTGTTGCATGACTACATTTGACTCAGAGAGTTATTAATTGTTTGGTTTGATCTTGGATCTTGGCTGGTTGCTAGATGCCCACCCAGCTCTCACTCCCCCTCCTCAACAGGATGAAGGGAGAAAATGGAAAATATGAGTTAAAATAAAATAGCATGCCTTTACAGTAAAAACAGACTTGAGAAGATTAATTTACTGCCAATTAAAATGAGTTTGGACAGTGAAAAACAGACAAATTAAAAGAACACCTTTCTTTCCACTACTTCCACCTCAACCTTTTATTTCCAGCCCATGTGTCGTGGTTTTGGCTAGGATAAAGTTAACTGTCCTCCTAGTAGCTGGTATGGTGCTGAGTTTTTGATTTAGGGTGAGAATAATGCTCATAACACAGTGATGTTTTAGTTATTTCTGAACTGTGCTTTTTCTAAACCAAGGACTTCTCAGCTTCTCTCTCTGTCCTGCCAGTGGGCAGGCTGGGGGTGCAGCAGGAGCTGTGAGGGGACAGAACCAGGACAGCTGACCTGAACTGGCCAAAGGGGTATTCCATACCATATGATGTCATGCTGAGCAATTAACATAGGGAGGCTGGATTTGGCTCGGGGATAGGCTGGGCGTCAGTCAGTGGGTGGTGAGCAATTGCATTGTGCATCACTTTTTTTGTACACATTATTAGTACCAGTACTATTATCATTATTATTTTCTTTTATTTTCTCTTCTAATAAACTGTCTTTATCTCAACCCAGAAGCTTTTTTTTTTTTTTTTTTCCAATTGTCTCCCCCATCTCAGAAATGGAGAGGGGAGTGTGAGTGAACAGCTGTGTGGTGCCTAGCTACTGTCTGGGTTGAACTAGAACACCATGGCTGTTTCCCTCTGCTGTTCCTTCATTCTCACACTTTTTTTTTTGGCTCTCATGGGCCCTTTCCATGGGTTGCAGCCCTTCAGAATAAACCTCCTTCAACATGGGGTCTCCATGGACTGCAGTTTCTTCAAGAACCTCTCTACAGGTTGTATTTCCCTTCAGAAATACCTATCTGTTCCACTGTGATCCTATCCATGGGCTGCAAGAAGATACCTTTTCCAATGGTCTCTCTGTGGGCTGAAGGGGAATATTGGCTCAGGAACTTGGGTCACCACATTCCCGCTCTCCTCCTCTCCCCTTGCTGTCTGTACAGGGCCGCTCCTCACACCGCTCCCCTCACCGTCCCCTTGCCATGCGGTGTTTGCCCTCCCTTCCCCAGGATGCCCCCGAGGCGAGGTGCCGCCATCTTGGCTGCGGGGCCCAGCTGTGCCCTGCAGTGGGGCTTTTGGGGCTGGATGGGCCCAGCACAGGGCAACCACAGCATCACCTCATGAGCAGCTGTGCCATGCCCCTAATGCCAGAACACTGATACCTATGCCCAGTAGAGCCTTCTAAAAAGTTAGGGTATCTCTGCGTACATTGCCCAGTTTGCCAGACTGTGCGAGCCATCTCCATTGATAGCATGATTTCACTGTCACATGTCTGAAAAAACAGAATTATGGACTTGAAATCTTATGGGATTTCTTTCAAAAATATTTTTTGTATGATCGCTCTTGTAATGTTCTCCCTGAAAGTTGTCTACATGTGATTAGTTTAAGTGAGACAAACATTTGAGTAGTAACAGGTGAGGGGAACTAAACTGACATAGGCTCAATTTTGAAATGGTAATCTATCTTCAGTATGATAGAGCAACAGATATTTTTATTTTGATGTAGCAATTTGGATGTAGCAATAACATTTGACAAATAGACAGATTTTCAGAAAACTTTAGGGACTCCAATAATGCATTTATTTGCCTTTAACAATCAGATTAGTCACTCAACCTGTCAGAGATGGGCATATAATCAGTGCTAGGCCATCAAACTTCAATAATCACCAAACTCAAAAACAAACAAACAAACAAAAACTATGGATGACTTTTTATTCTATTCACTTGAAGGTGCACTGTCTAATGTACCCGTTACAGCTGTATTTCTTCAGCAGACCATCAGTGGAAAATTTTGTGATTAACATTTTCTCTGATAAGTCACTCGCATGGACTGATAAATTGCTTACAATCACTTACTGATATTCCATTGCTGTTTTCTTTTACAAATGTTACTTTCCCACTGTTTGCCATCTGTTTTTTTTTTTCCTTGCTCAAAATAAAGAATGTAGAATAGTTTGAAGAGGGTTTGCTGTTATTTTTTTTGTCGTTGTTTTAATTCTTTTTCCACTTGCATGTCCCTTTTTACCTTTGAAGGTATTAATATTTTTATTTTTTTTCATTAAATGTTTGTTGGAATATAGTCATTATTAACTTGTTATGTTTATGACTAGTCGTTCTAGGTCACACATTGCTTGAAGCAGACCTCTATTAACATGTAAATTGCAATTTTACACCAGTGGCCTCTTTAAAGTCAAAGGGGAAATAAATTTTTTAGATTAGAGTTAGAAGGTTACCATACCGAAAGGGATAAAAAATCAAATAGAGTGTGTTTATATCACTATGTTTGCATGAAGATTATGAATGGATTTCTTTATCCTCAATAGGATACTACATTTAAAACTATAAAGTTCTTCCAGGTGATAATGCTTTCTATAATACTTATTTTTCTCCTGGCCATTGTTTAGCCTTTCTGTTCTTCATAAAGTATGTGTTTGGACTGAGTTTGAGGTCTTTGTTGTGAAGGGAGCTGTGTCATGTAATCACAATGTAATATTATGCAATCAAAAACATGGCTTAATGAATTTGAGTTAAATCTTTTGTTCATGCAGTTAATATCCTCACTCTAATTTCTGGTCTATTGCATTGAAATCTTACTGACATTCATGGTTGTGTCAACATAATCCCTTAACTTTACCTGTTTATTTTAATCAGTGTTATGGGGGTTTATGATTTTTATTCAGAGAAAGTAATCACCTACTTTTTCAGCCTTTGCTTTACTAGCCAACATTTGACAATTTTTTCTGGTAACAGTGGGTGGGATGACCACTCTCCTTGCTATCTGAACTCTGCTCTTGCATTTTCAAACACTGCAACAAGTTGAACCTGGTGTAATATAAACATCTCACCATGTATATCACTCTTGATGATCTTACAGATTGTTTTTAAACACGTACTGCTCTCATGTTGTTAATCCATATTCAGCACCATTCCTTTACTCAAAAACTTCCATACAAAATAACACCAAGGAACTATTTTAATTACTGGACAATATGGGTGGGCAATGTCAGCTGAGGAAATTTGTGTAGCTGCTTCCAAGAGAAATCAGTTTGGAATCACAGCGGCTGAGCATCTGGTCATCTGCCTTAAAAATGCTGTACCATCCCAGGATTGACATCTCTGGAAACAAAGATATCAAGACTGTCTGAGCTCTGTACCCAATGACATTCCGTCTATGTTTACACACATATATATTAGACTTTACAGAGTTTGTGTTTTGTCTTGTAGACCTCAGAGTACATAAAATTGTGTGGTTTTCAGGTAGGTAATTAAATTTCTTTTTAGGCAAATAGGAAGAAGAAGAGAACAGGCTAACAAAATGTTTTTATTTATAATATATTTGGAATGTAAATGCCTTGAAAATGAGATGTGCAGTATTTGGATCCAGTAACTGGATCAATCTCTTCAAGGAAGATGACACATTTTATTTTACTTCCATCTCTGTTGAGTAGATCGTAGAATTTGAACATCATTACTATAAGAAGTGAAAATAACAATACGGAAGATTGGGCTTGTCAATATGGAATATTCCAATATGGTATTGGATTTGTCAAATGCAAGCATAGACTTACAGTCCTGTGAAAATGCCTCATGATCAGCATGTTTTTTTATATTGATGTTGCTAATACAGTATTAACCATACTTTTTGTCCATTTTCATATTAATGAAGTGAAAGATGAGAATTCATTAATACCATGTCTCTTCATCCAGATGTCACAATCCAATTAAGTCTTCTTCACTGAAAGGATATTTATATATGTATTCATGCTAACAAATGAATTTCACGTGCTCCTGGGTAGTGCCCAGGGCTACTGGTAGTTAAGGTCCTGTGTGTGGTCCAGATGACAAAACCTACAAATTCAGGAGAATTCTCATAACCTCCCATCAAATGCACAGAGCAAGCTACCTGTTGCAGGTAGGTTGCTCTGTGCATTTGATGGGAGGTTATGAGGATTCAAAAAATCCTCATTTTTTTGAAAGGATACACCTTTTCAAAAGAGACTTGTTAGTATCAAATCACAGAATCACAGAATTGTCTTGATACCCAAATCACTTGGCTGTTATTACTTTTGGATAGTAGTTTTAAAATATATTTACAGCTTGAATCTACAATTTCAAAGGAGACTGATGCATTTCCATATTTAAAAATCAGTCCTAAAACAGATAGATCATTCAATTTTTTTTTCTTTTAAATTCTACAGAATTTCTATATACAATAAAATGAACATTACAAACCATATTACTGAGCTACTGACTAAAAGTAGATTATTTGTGCGTATTAAAATATCTTGTTCTTGAGTATTTTGTATTGGATTCCAGACAGGGGCATCTCAAAGATTAATACTGGAATGCTGTAGAAGATGTCATTATACCCATAAGGGTTTATTTATTTATTTATTCCCAAAATAATATTGCTTTTATAAATAAAGACCTCAGCTCTTATAAGGAAATGGATTGTTCCAAAAACAAAAACAAAAACAAAAACAAAAAACAAAAACAAACAAATAGAAGATTTCATTCTAACTATGGTTATCATCTCTCAGAATAAAAGATTTTGGTTTGTAAGCAATAAAAATCATGAGTACTATTACATTAGCTTCATTTTCTTCTCTCCTTATCCAAACCTGGCAATTGTGTTAGACTCAGAGAGATCCCAGCTGTACATGTAAATTTTTCTTGCTAAACTACATTAAACAACAAATGCATTAAACAACAAATTACATTACATTTTTACATTATCAATTGTAACCAAAACAAATGCTTTTAAATTCTTGAAAATGTATCAGTGATTGAAGAACTAGGAAAAAAAAATGTTTCTTCATTATTTTAGTGGCAATAAAAATAGTTGCATAGTAATACATAGGGTAATTCTACCATGGTTTTGACTTTTAGATTTATAAAATTAGTCTTTCACTTTATTTTCTGTACTTTGAAGCACTAATATTAAATGCTTTTTAAATACAAGTTAACTGTACTTCTTTGGAGAAGTATAAATTTTTCAGATAGCTCAGTCTGAAAAAAGCTGATCTACATTAGTTTAATTCTTTGATATGAGTTTCTTGACATATTTATTATTCCTCAGGAAATGGGTGGGAACAGGTATGCAGAAAACAGTAGAACTTTTGCTGTCAGAAATATTGACACATTCATAAAATGAATGTGTCAGTACTTTGATGTCTACACAGGAATACACATGATCCTATTCTGATTCACATTTGAATAAGAAACATGCCATAAATTAAGTTCAAATCCAAATATAAACATTATTTTCTTGTCCATATTTTTCATTAGGTTGTCCTAAAACTCTCTTGAATATAAGTAGTTGAGATTGTCACCTCTGATTTTCGTATGAACTGAAGGGATTGCAAAATTGGAGTCAGTCAGTGGAAACCTGTATGATATGTGTCTACACATATATTTGCAGCTAGATGTATTCAGCCTTTTGCTATTTCAGAAAACTCTCAAGCATCATCGTCATGAGGAAATCCCTTGCATCAGCTATTTTAAGAAGTTATCTTCCTTAGTCAGACAGTCTACTTGTCCAGACTGCACGGACAGCATGTTTTAGTCTTCATACAGTGGCTACTACAAGGACTTTTTTTTGTGCACTTTAATTTCACTTGTACATTTATTAGTACTATATTATTGTCAACAAAATCTGTGATGAATTCTTTGTGGAAATACTGATTACTTTTAAACATATGCCATGTTATTGTATTCTTAGGAGATATAATTATAAGACCTTGTTGTTAAGCTTGGAACTGACAAGATTTAAGAGCTCTTTTTGAAATTCTAGGGTACTTCTGTCAGTGGACCTGCAATAACGTAAATAGTGCCAAATAGATCATTCACCTTAGCAGTTTGGTAAGTAGCTGGCAAAATGTCAAAATGAAATCCTGCAGATTTCATTTTTCTATAGAATTGAAGATAAAGTTTTGATGATGTAAAGTCATTATGCAGAAGGTAAATATAAAAATCAGCACACTTCTGTGTATTAAATTTTAATAAATCAAGTTTGCCAATGAGCACTATAATTTTACTCTGTCCAGTATTTCAAGTTGTGTGTAACTACTTTATTTGTTGGCTTGAATTAGATATGGATCTCGAGCTACAGCTTGAATTAGAGCTCTGTCTGAATGCATGTGGCTGGGAAAATAAACAAACAAACAAACAAACAAATAAATAAAAAGTCTATGTTTGCTGCAAACCCAGTTCTAAAGAAATTCTATGCTAGTTCCACTGCACAAAAATATCATGGTAAGCGTCAGACTATTTGGTATACATATAATAAAAAATATTAAAATATATTAAGAATGTATTTAGGAGTCTAAGAGAAAGAATGCCAATGGCATTCAAATATTTTATTTTTTTTACTATAACATTTCCTTCTCTTTTTTGAGCTTGCATGTAACTTAATCTTTATTATTATTTGTTTACATTATTTGCAATAGAAAAAAAAAGTCAAAAATAACATCAGCTAAGTATGAACCTCATGTTTCTTCAAGGTTTTGCTTTTCATTCATCCTCTGAAGCCAAGAAATAGAAAAGCTTCTAGAAACGGAAGCTGATTGTATTCTAAATTGATTCTTATCTGTCAGATGCTTTAGTTAATCAGTGCCAATCATTAACACTTGTTTTCAGATGCTGTCCTACTCGAGTGCTCAGACTTTGCATTTTGACAACTCAGATGTGTAGTAGTTAGACTATATGTTCTATTCTGAAAGTGACCTTGAATCTTCAGTGTATAGCAAGAATCAGCCTCAGTAAGTTAAAGTATCTGCATTTTTTTTTCCCTGAAATGATATATTTAGTATATCAGTATTCACTTCTGTTTTATGGGGCCAAACCCTTGTTGGGCCTAGGTGATATATTGCTGTTATAAATTGGAGATCAATGAAACTCCATTAGAGGTTTTGTGATAAATCAGTGTTTATTTAATAATTCAAGTTGTAATTGTCTTTCTTCAAGATATCAAGAGAGTTAGGGAGTGTACTAGCATGTTGGGGGAGGAAAGAAAGAATGTATTAGAAAAATCAGATTTCTTTCAAACGATTAATCTTTCTAAAGCTGCAAGTTCCATCCAACTCATAATGCAGCTACCAGCAACAATGTGAGTTCCAGAAAGAATAATTTGTGAAAGATAAAACATTCTACAGTGATTTTACAAAGGGAGATTTCTGCTTGTTATGTATAAAAATGAAATATTCTCTTTCATTTTATTAAAAAAGAAATCAGCTTTTTTGTATGTAAACATCTTTTTCTCCGTGTTCATTCAAATTCATATCAAATGGTACAGCAGGCTCACTTTATTACTCAAATAAGTATATATAACTCTTTTCTAAATCCTGTCAGATGAAAATAGCTATATTCTAAATAACTACTATATTGATTTAAATGCCAATATAAATGTTTAGGAGCCAACGTTAACTGATAACCTATCCTGCTGTTTAAATTACATGTATATTAGATGCTTAAAATTTGGTAACATTACTGTGAAAGTTATCTTCATATGAATACTAAGCTGTCTCAGGTTACTTAATGAGTAATGACTATGCCTTGGACTTAGAACGCACATTCTTTAGTCCTTCATTGATTATACATTAATACATACAGACCTTTTTAGAAAATAACCTTTTCCTCTTTAGGTAGCAGATCAGTTTCAACACGTCTTAAGAGAATACAGTGAATTGCATCTGGAACATTATTCCAGGTGGTATTTTTTATTTGATATAGTGTCTGGGAAGTGAATACACAAAAATGTGTATTCCAAAGGGCAGATAAGATCGAGTAACCAAGTCTATTCATAGTGACATACCTCAGACTTTCAAAGGATGGAGAGATTAATCTTGGATATGTTATCATTATAAAAATTCATGAGAAATCATTTAGATCTGTTCCAAAGCAGGTTGTTCTAGATGAGTTCTTCACTGTATGATTTATGTTTTTCAACTTTTCAATCTGCCCCTTTTCTTCTTTTATGTAGTTTACATCTTGCCCTTGAGATGTGATTTAACGTGCAGCATTTACATGCATTTAATGCAGCATTAAGGTTGTTCCGTACTATGCATAAGTATTAGCTTATTAGTATTAGTATTAGCTATGGCTAATACATCCTGAAAGATTGTTTACTTCAGATGAGAGCAAGAAATAAAAAACTAAATAGGCCCAGTATTGATTTTTTATGATAATGATAATATAATATTTGAATATGATAATGAAATTTGATATTGAAATTTGTTTTAATTATATTTGGAATTTACCTCAGCTTTTTTTTCCATGTAAGGAAGAATGGACACTTTTATATACTTTTATACATAACATAGTATAATGTATATACTATTAAATTAAAACTACTTTTTGTGTGTGTTTTGTACTTGTTACTTTTACTGTTACTGGGATTTGATCTTCAATTCAGAATTTAACAGTAGCTAAACTTGCCTTCAGGAAATATTTAATATATCTACCCTTAAACAAACAAACAAAACCCACAAACATAATAAAATTAAAGTAAGATTGTATAAGATGTCAGTCTTTATTGAATACTAAAAGAGTTACTCAGAATAAGGTTGTAGTCTTCCATGAGGTATATTGTAGAGTTTCTTCTTTATTTTAGGTTTAAGAAGTTTTTAACACCACTGACATGTTTTTTCGCCCTCTGGAAACCCAACCTCTATTATGATAATCAAGTATATTTACAGGTGTTAGTGGTTATTCTACACAAACAATGCAATGTTTACCTGCTTGAATCTAACTTGAAGTGACTTTGTGACCTTCATATTCTTTCTCAAAGATAAGCAAATTGGGAAAAAGCTTAGCACTAAATGTGAATTCACTGTTATCCCTAAAATAGAAAATAAGTTTATTGTTTGAAACACCTACTTGTGACTGCGACCAGAACTCTTGCCAAAATGTCAGTTATCCAGTTCTCAGCTAGAAAGTGATCTCCATTGGAGTCCTACAATGAAAAAAAAAAATAATAATAATAATTTTCAGCACTGAACATGTTCTAAACCCAAATTTTACCATAAAAATTACTGGATTTAGTAAGATGCATGTTCATCCATAGATGTCTATACAAAAACATCAGACTTGCAATGAAAAATCTAGAAAATCTTCATGATACATATTATTTCCTTCAGCTCTAATATCTGTGTTTTTCTGTATTCCTGTAGCTTAAAAATTATGCCTTCAAATTTGAAATAATTATTTTGGTGAAAACGTGTCATTACTAATATGAGTAAGCCCAGCTTATTTGAACATTTTTATACTTAAAAAATAAACATTTAAATATATATAAAATCAGTTTAATTGGCATGGATTTCATTGCAAGTCTACGTACTTTTGCTGTTAATGAAGCATAATGATTAGCAAAGTATTTCCCAGTTTTCTGAATGTGAGCCAAAAATTTCAATGAGAGTCAAAAAATAAGACTCTCTGGACTTGAGCACATCTACACTGAATGCTTTATAGGGAGTTTAAGCATGCAGGGATTATGTGTGCCAGGTTAATTTTGGAGTGTGAAGAGGTATGTGGCACATTAGGAGCTGTTAAATTTGAAGATAACTTCCTCAAAGTTTGAGCAACTCCCTTGACATTTCAAGAATAAACAAGAGTCAATAGAATGTTCTAGGGGTTGGTATCTGTTTTTAAAACCTCAGTTTGAAAACTCCTCAATAAAATGATATATTTTCAGGTAAAAATGACTTTGAGTATCACTGCACCTTTGCTGAGATTCTGTTTATCTTCTATTATAAGACACTTCAATTGTATGTGCACAAGTACCCACAATCTGAGGGGAGGAAAAAAAAAAAAAAAAGGTGGGGTGGGGTGGGACTAGAGTTCAACACAAGCATTTTTTGTGTTATTCTTCACTGACTAGAAATCCCAGAAAATTGGGGATTCAAGGACAAGATGAACCTGGAAATTGGGGTTCAAGGACAAGAGGAACTAACTGCCAGTAGTAAAAGAAGATTCTATCAGGGATATGTTGAGAAATCCCAAAGCAAGTGTGCTTTGTTAAAGTGTACTTTGATACATGTAATTTCCTTCCCTATGGAAATGACTGAAGATTTGGGTGAAGTTAGGCCAGTAGATGTTGTCTACCTTAATTTTAGCAAAGTTTCTGATGTTTCACCCAAGATGGAACAGCAGAGTCAAGATAAAGGGAAAAACTGGCTGAAACAGTATTGTGAAAGGCTAGATAGAGGCTAATGATTTGTCATTTACCTGGAGGATGTTTACAAATGGAGGAGTGCATGGATCTGCCTTGGGACCTGTCCGATATCTTATGATCTTATGTTGACATGGAAGAGCAGATAGAAGTCAATGTCAACCCCTTTTTTTTTTTTTTTTTTTTTTTTTGGATGACAGCACACTGGGGAAGCAATTCATATTGCTTCAGGAGGACAGGGCTGGGTTCCTTTCTATTAAGTGGGACCTGGAGGAATAGGCCAACAGGAAACGTAACATTCGGCAAGGAAAGATAAAATGTCCTGCCATAGGGAAGGGGAAACCTTTGGTGGTGATTTCAGGCTCGTTCTTGATTGGGCAGGGAGCAGCTTTGTGACAAAGGCCCTAAGGATGGTCAGTTGAGCAGGAATCAGTAGTGCAGGGATACAGGTTGAAAGCATCTTCAATAGCAGGCATGTAGGCTGTGGATTGAGGGAAGTGATTATTCCCCTTTATTCCCCTTGTACTAGTTCTTTGGTTTGCAGTTCTGCTTCAAGAATTATACTCTTAAGAATGCACAAGAATGACTTGAGGTAACTTTTTTTTTCTGTAGGTGAAAGGCTGTAGATGAAAGGCTCTTTCTATCTCTATGCTTTTTTACCACTATCATCAATAACTACAGAATAGCTGTTTTAATAA
Organism: Anas acuta; assembly: GCF_963932015.1. Taxonomy (NCBI): domain Eukaryota; kingdom Metazoa; phylum Chordata; class Aves; order Anseriformes; family Anatidae; genus Anas; species Anas acuta. The sequence goes on from NC_088979.1 coordinate 101,056,361, forward strand.
AAAATATATATTTCATCAGAGAAAATAGAAAATCTATCAAGATATATATTTAGATAATTGCAATGTCTTAGTGTCATCTGGCACTACAGAGATTTGTGCACTCTTCTCACCAGTCACTTACTCTCCATATACTGTCCCTCAGGGGTCAGTCTTGGTGCCCTTCAACATCTTTATCAATGACATAGACAATGGAATCAAGTGCAACCTCAACAAGTTTGCAGATGACACCAAGATGAGCAACACAATAGAAGGAAGGGATGCCATCCAAAGGGACCTGGACAGGCTGGAGGAGTGGGCCCATGAGAACCTAATGAGGTTCAACAAGGCCAAGTGCAAGGTGTTGCACCTGGGCTGGGGCAATCCCAGATATTTATATAGACTGGGAGAAGAAGAACTGCGGTGAAGGACTTGGGGCTCCTGCTCTACAAGAAGCTGGACATGAGCCAGCAGTACATGCTTACTGCCCGGAAGGCCAACTATGTCCTGGGCTGCATTAAAAAAGGGGTGGCCAGTAGGGAGAAGGAGGTGACTGTCTCCCTCTATTCTGGTCTTGTGAAACCCTACCTTGAATACGGCATGCAGGCCTGGGACCCCCAGCACAAGAAGGATGTGGAGCTCTTTTAATGGGTCCAGAGGAGGTCCACTAAGATGATCAGAGGTACCTCTCGTATGCAGAAGGATTGAGGGAACTGGGCTTGTTTAGCTTGGAGAAGAGACGACTCCAGGGAGACTTCATTGCGGCCTTCCAGTACTTGAAGAGAGCGTATAAAAAGGAGGGGGAATGCCTGTTTACATGTATTGATAGTGATAGGACAGGTGGGAATGGTTTTAAACTAAGACATGGCAGATTTAGTTTAGAAATTAGGAGAAAGAATTTCCCTCAGAGGATGGTGAGGCACTGGAAGAGGTTGCCCAGAGAGGTTGCAGATGCCCCATCCCTGGAGGCATTCAAGACCAGGCTGGATGCGCCTCTGGGCAGCCTGCTCTAGTGGTTGGCAACCAGAGCAGGGGGTTGAAACTAGATGATCTTGAAGGTCCTTTTCAACCCAGGCCATTCTGTGATTCTATGATATATCCCCCATAGGACAACTCTACAATATTTTCCTGATTTTTATAAATTATTTTCATAGTACATTATCTGTCTTTGTTTCCAAATTCCCAATATTTCTTCAAGTGATTTTTTTTTTTTTTTTTTTTTTTCACTGAAATCCTCTCATTAGGTGTTTGAAAGTAAATTATGGTCTGTGATTTCTGTCTCTTTATCATTCTTGATCATAGCTTGAATCTTTGGATGTTTATTTTTCTTTTCTTTGTTTTTACACCATAGTTGTTTATACTTTGCCTAACTTCTGCCAAATCCATCAGACATTGGTTCCATGTCATTCATGCATAGGTTAAAATGTTAAAAACCACATGGAATAAAAACATAAGTATTGCTTTCCATCACAGTCCATCAGAAAAGCCAGTATGCAGATAAGCCAATATTTAATCTTCTCATTATCATAAAATACAATATAATACAATATATAAATTATTCCATTTAATTACACTAGCTGCTTTACTGGGATGCCTCTCTGGGATATCTGCTGACTTAGTCCAGTGAATAGCAGTGGCTGAGGCTTAATTGGAACACTATTATCATAAATCTCTTGATCCCTTTTTATTTTTAATGGCTACCACTATGACTAATATCACCTGATTAAACACTGCTTAATTAGGTGTTAAAAATTATGATGTTTTTATATCTGATGCCATAGGTGCCAAGTAGTAATGGTAAGGAAAACCCTTAACAAGCAAAGACCTCACAGCTAGTGGGAACAACCTGTGCTCACACTATTTTAATTACAGCAGTCCTTTCCCTGAAATTAAAAGTTCCGTATAGGTGTTGGATTTGACAGTATCAATGATTAGTAAGTGAGGGTTCAGATTCATGTTCTGAGCCAACAGAAAGTGCACAAGAAGTACCAGTTATTTTTAGTTCCTGTGTATATGTAGAAGAGAAGTCGGGATAACTAAGAACTTGCAATGTCTTTCAGATTGACCAGAATGGTAGTAGTCACGTTCAAAGAAGGGCAGTTTGTATGAGATATTTATGTTACTCCTAAGGAAGTAGTTGTTAGCTACTGTGTGCTACCAAGACAGTACTTACCCTGCTATCCTGTTCTGGTCCCTCTCTGGTCCATGGGGATAACCTTTGAGTTGTATTCAGTAATTGTATCAATATGTTTTCTGATTTCTTGGATAAATAAGAAAATGAATATTGATAATTAATGTGAAAATCTTGTCTTACAGAATACCTTTAGAAGCTGATAGTACTAAAGGTAAGAAAACATTTCAGTTACATCTTTGTTGTATTGTTTTTCATAGATCTCTGTATAAATCCACCCTGCCAGGAGGATGGTTAGTCTATTATTGTAACGAGATAGAGTAGTCTCAATGATGTGGTGGAATACAACTCTTGGAGTTGCCAGAATCTCATTAATTTGTCCATGTATGTATTTACGTATATAGTAGTCACATACATGTATGTGCACATATGATCATTTTAAAGAGTTAGGTTACACAACATCTTATGAAGCATTCAAGCAACATTTGTGGTGAAGTCAAAAACATTTGATGCTACATTGAATCAAACTTCTTTGTCTGGTGTTGTCTTTGAAGTACCTAAATACGTTATGGAATGCAGTTTTAGCTCTGTGGAACATATGCTTTTTTAATCCAATTAGTGTTTTTAGCAGACATTAATAAAGAGCGACTCCTGTGAAATTTGTATTGAGCTTTTCTAACTTATTGTGTTCTAATAATGTAAGAACTAAAGAAAAGTCTGAACTTCCTGGAATTCATCTGAAAATGTATTATAAAATAACTTGGGTATTGCCTTTTATTCTTTCTTTTTCCTTTTTGAAAGTTGCAAAATAAGGCTGCATTGATGAGGTAAATCCTGCTGCCTATTTATAAATTTTGCAAATATGTATCTGTATATTCCTAACTTTATTCTTTTGATGACAATTGAATAGATGAGCAAAAGGTTTTCTAGATCTGATTTAAAAGTTTTAATAAAACCCAATTATAGTTTATCACAAGCAAAATTTTCTGTGCAAAACAACAGGTTTAGGAGATATTTTGATCTTTCAGCAGAACCTGAAAAAGGAAGCATTTTAAAATCATTATTTTGAAGATGGGGAGGCTATTAAGACAGTATTTGCAGCACTTTGTTGTAATGATAAAGGTCATACATCTGTATTTCAAGAAGGCTTTATATGATTGGAAGATGAATATAAATTTTCAGATTGTAATCTGAAGTAAAAAGAAGTGACTTTCTAAAACTCTGGGTTCATTATTTTCTTGGAGTTGATGTAACAATCTGACCTCCCATCTCTCTCCACCATTACCTGTGTTGCATTATGAACTGGAACTAAAAATTTTATTTGGTAATAGAATAAAAAGAAAATAATAATAATAATAAAAACTTTTACAACTATATAAAAGGCCTATGTGTGTACATCTTTCTAAGTGTGCTTTGAAAAGAGAGAGACATTTACTCAAGCACCTCAGGCCTGAAAAGTTTTTTGGAGAAAAAAAAAAAAAAAGAGAGAGAGAGAAATTAAGTGAATTAAATGAATAAATGAGGTATAACACCTGTATCTTCTCAGACTAGCCTTAACTATACAATGTATAGAGTTAAGGTATATTGACAAAGCAGGTGCTTTAACATTTTAATTTACCAGAATAAGTGCAAATTCTTGACTGAGAGTCAAAGAAGAGGTGAATGGTTAAACACTGATGTTTTCAATCTGTTTGTACTTTACTGGTACCTTGAAGGACGTTTGATAATTACTGTTACATTTTATTATTTTTTTTGTGACTGCCTAGTGAATGTTCTTGTGAAATTTTTCTCTCTGTTTAAAGACTTTCAGCTCTCTACTAAAAAAACAAACAAACAAACAAAAAACACCAAAACAAACAACAACAACAAAAAAACATAGACTACTGTTTCATGAGAAAAATAAGATTTTCTGGAATCTGGGACCTCTTTTTGATTGAGTAGTTGAGTATTACCATGAGCAACACAAATAGTTATGATGAAATCTTTTAGGCTGCATGTTTAGTTTTATTTTCTCTTTGGATTAGTACATTGGTATGTTCCTATAGTTACCTCAAGAAGGTAACTATAGCAAATGACTAGAGAAGTGACAAAGCATCAGAAATCCCATCTGCCAAGATAGAAGCCACCCACTCAGTTGTGAAACTCAGCCCCCAGCAGTTGCTGTGACACTGAATGGATGTTTTTTTTAGAAGTTTAAGTTTAATAATGCTTTTTTTTGGGGGGGGTTGGAATGGCTCCAGGTGCTGTTACTATTGCTGTCTTCTCAGAGGCTGACTGAAGAAAACAAATTTTTGAAAGGAGGAGCGAGCACTCTCACCTATTGTTCTGCAAGAACTATTATAGAGAGTATAAATTATTTTTGTTGGCTGTTAGCTTTATTTTTATTTATTTATTTATTTATTTTGCTGTTAAGTAAACTATATTTCAATTATGTAAGTGATATTTCAATGAAAAAAAAAAAAAGAAATTAAAAAAAAAGAGTAAGTCCCTGTGATTTCTACGATTTTAAGGCTGTAAAAATACTATGCTTGATTTCCAGTAGTTGCCCCAGTGGTATCACATCTCCAGTTGGTTTGATAAATGCACAGTCTCAGTTTGTAGCTGTTAAAACAGTATTTCAAAGAAATTGTGTGAAGCACCATGTCAGTGCTCTGAGATGTAGGGACATCTAATATCGAGTACTGGAAAACTGCTGCTCCAGATCATCTGCAATTTGTTTCGAAATTGATAAAAATTTGCTGAACTGGTGATAACAAAAACTCAGAATTCCGGTCTCCGAGTTGGTGTTTTTTATCATGAAACTCTGTTTAACTGAAAAAAATATCTTTCCAGATCTACTTGAAGCCAGTTCAACAGATCCATATAATAAGCAGTATCTTTAGTTTGCCTATTTTGCTAAATTTACTTATGGTAATCCTAATACACCTTAAGTACATCTGCATCAAGAGCACAGACACATTTAAATGATGAATCTCAGCTAAACAAAAGTTGCTTTTTTGATAGGATTTCTTTCTCTGATTTGATCTGGGTATAATTTCTGGATATACCAGAGCATTAAGCCTACTTAAAAGTTTGTTAAGATAAAATTAGTAGCCTCTACAGTGCAAATGTATTTGCATTTATTTAAAAAACACATTTTAACACATTTTAATAGGGACTCCACTAATCCTACTTTTTTTACAGACAAAAAATTCAGACCAATGCAGGGCCAAATTTCATCACTGGAAGAAATAATACGGATTTCCAAAAACTGCATGTCCAATTCTTTCATAACAAAAAATTAAATCTTATATTATAATTGTAATACATAAAAAATGCCATAAAAACTAGTTTTTTGAAAGTTAATAATGTTTTATTTATCTATCCATGTCTGTCTATTGACTAGAGTTTTGTTCCTTCCATAAAAATTATCCTTGCCAACAAAGTGGCGGTTTTTTTTTGTTGTTGTTGTTTTGTTTGTTTGTTTTTGTTTGTTTGCTTGTTTTGTTTTTGTTTTGTTTTGTTTTTCTCTTGTTTTCTCTTTTAATTTTAGTGTTTCTGTACTGAGGGATTTTTCTCGAAAATTTTCCAGGAAAGTCATTATTAGCAAGAGATATTTTTCCTATAAAAAGGAAAAAAATAAAAAGAAAAAAAAAAAAAGGAGAGAAAAAAATATTTAGGATAGAAAAAAAATCATAATGTTGTGCTTGGAAGTGGAAGATCAAGTATTGTAGGGTGGGATGCCTTCCTTTAGGAAGTAGAATCTTTCCTTTTCAGCTTCTTACTGAAAAGTTAAAATTCATGACTGAGTAGGTGTAGGCCAGAATATTCACTGTTAGTTTTCAGTGCCTTTCAATCTTTTCTTTCACTTCTGGTGGTTCTGTGAAGATTCCTTATCTCCAAGTTCTTATGTAGGCTTGACAAAATAGATCTTTCAGTGAAAAATACGTTGAGCTTATATTGCCTGAAATTAATTCAAACTATATCTATGCAACTGTAATAAAAATAATTGAAACCATAATGGATAATAATAAGAAAAACAAAGACATATTAAAAGTTAAAAACTAGCTTTGGTATATACTGAGGATTTACAGTACAGAAATACATAATATTTTAATATGAATTTGTAAAATAAATATTTGATGTGGATGCAGTTTCATATTGGTTGCACCCAATGAATACACACATTAGAATAAATAGCACATTATAGATGTATTCTGCTTTTTAATTTCATGAGAGTTCCATTTTAAAATGTAATAACCCAAAGGTCAGCCACAGAAAATAATTAGTAGCAATTGCACCAAATGATTAACTCAAATTTACTAGTTTTTAGAGCTTGTCTTAATGTCAAGCATAGTGCTGGAGAACCAATAATACTAATTGAATTATGGTTCTAAAGTAATTAGAATTTCAGAATAAACAACATTATTTTGTGTATGTATGACTGTGTTGCTGGAGATTGTAAGCTCTACTTCATTAATTAATAAAGAACCCATATGTTCTGTTTTTAGTGGTGCTGGAGGCTGAAGTATTTTGTTTACCAAGGCATAAATCTTTCATAATGGTTTACCTCTGCAAGCACATGAAGGATATGCATCATTTTTATGACTTCCTTCATCCACAAGATCTTTTTAAAATTATAATTTAATATCAGCATTTGTATATTACGTCTAACACAAAATGTGAATGGAAAGCAGATTAAAATATTTTAGCAAATGGAGTCATTGCTCATAATATTTGAGCTTTATCCTGAATATATTAAAATGTTGAGGTATTCTGGCTTTGGCTGGGATAGAGTTAATTTTATTCCCAGTAGTTGATATGGTGCAGTGTTTTTGATTTGTAATGGGAATATATTGTTGATAACACACTGATGTTTTAGGTGTTGCAGAGCAATTCTTACACAGGACTTTTCTACTTCTCACACTAGGACACAGCTAGGACAGGTTACACAGGCTGACCCAGGGATGTCCCACGCCACATGAGGCTCTGTTCAGCAATAAAAGGGGGAGGAAAGAAGGAGGAACTGGAGGGTCATTTGGTATGATTGAGTTTGTCTTCCCAAGTAACCACTACTGAACCCTGCTTTCCTGGAAACCTTTGAGCATCTGCTTGCTGATGGGAAGTGAAATAATTCCTTTACTTCGTTTTGCTTGCACACACAGCTTTCACTTTACTTAGTAAACTGTTTTTATCTCAGTCCACAAGTTAATAAACTTTTACCTTTCCAATTCTTCATCCCACTAAGGGGAAGTAATCAAGTACCTGTGTGGGGGCTCCATCGCCTACCAGGATTAAACCACTGCATGAGGTCAAGTCATTAATCAATAATTTAAATTGGAGAAAAAATAGACAAAACTACTGACTAATGAACTCTCCCTCTTTGTATTATCTTTGCTGTCATTTAAATATGTATGTATCTGTAAATCTAGATGAAAACTTTGATGAAGATCTTTTCAGATCTACTGGCTCCTGATAAATGATTATGTACTCTTTCCTGATTAGCGTCTTTTATCTTCAAATAAATCTTAAACCCTAATGCACACACAGGTCTACTCATTCCTGATCTAATCCTAATTAATAAGTTATTAACCTTAACTTTTGTCACACTTCTGTTTCCCAAAACCACATTATTCTTGTTAGTGGCAGAATTGTCCAGTTATTGTGCTTTAAATGAAAATTACTTTAAAACTTTTGGACATATTTAGAAAAATTATTTTCTGGATTCACTAAATTTTTGAAGTATTTTACTCTAAATAGTGGGCTTTTTTGTAAAGAAGGGCAAACTTGTATCTCTTCACACTAAACTAACTAGGATATGTTAAGAAAAATAGCATGGATCTGCCATTCCTTTGTATGATGTAAGCTCTTAACCATTCATTTCTTATTGCTAACTAATCTTTTATTGTATTTTTTGAAAGAAACATATGTGTAAATCATTCACCAGAGATTATCATACAAATAACTTGAGATCCTTGCCATCTTTGAATCAAATCATGGTTTGGTAGCATCAGACATGTGGGTAACATTGGGCTCTGTATGTGTTCCCAAGTACTATAGTCATTCTGTTTATGAAGAATCATGTACTAATAAATGTGTTTTTAATACAAAATTCTCAAAACTGCCCTTTGATACTCGATATATTAGCAGAGGAAGAACAGGACTATAATCAGCATATTTTATTCACTGTTTTTGTTGTTGTTGTTATTTCTGGCAAGCTTTCAGTAATGAGAAAAATATTATAGATTGAAGATACATACAGGCATTTGCCATTCACTTTATTGTAATTATTACATTATTATTAGGCAATGCCTTTATCACTGTATGGAAATCATGCTGAATACTAACACAACCCTTGGTTATTGCATGCTATACTGAATATCTCCTTCATCTGTCTATAATTACTATATATATTTGGACAAATTGAGTTGCTTATATTCTACTTGCTGTATGCTCTCTTTGTGCATGTGGAATGATTTTATGAGCAGTAGTATTTATTCTTTATTTATTTATTTACTTACATGAGAAACCTCATGTTCATAAAATGTTTCAGATCAACTTTTTTCAGTTGGAATTAATAAATATCCAAACTGGAAAGTATGTGACTTTTTTTAAAACCCAATTCAATATTTTCATTTTCTTAAGAGCCTTAAGAAACATCTTAACACAGCTGTGTCTCTAAATTAAGATAATGGCTTCCTTCAGAAGCCATTTCTTTGTAGCCTAGGACATATGTAGGAAGCCAAGCCACAACAGTTCAAGCAGTTAAAGTCTTGATAAATCAGATGTCACCAGTTTTTCTTCTTTTCTATTGTTTTCCAAAGTCTATTTATTCCTTCTAATATAGCAACATATATTTTGTGCAAGACTTTTTTTTTTTTTTTTTCCCCTCTAATTGCTCAAGACTTTCTAGAAAGATGTCTGACTGCCTTAAGTCTCTATGGTGTTTTCTTCCTAATTTTACAGTTTGCCTCGTTAACCCAGGTAAAGATCATAATATTCAAGATAATTACATGCCAGATATTTCCTCTAAATTCCTGGCCTACATATATATATATATATTATTTTTTTTTCCTGCCAGATGGTTGTGATAATGACACAAAACAAAACAAACAACAACAAAAACAAAACAAAACAACAACAACAAAAACACTGGGATGTTGCAATAAATATTTGGGTATAATGCTAGTAAACTATTTTGTTCATCTTTCTTGACATGCAGCTACAAAGAATCACCTCTGAGACACATTAGCCAGTTGTGGTCACACTACATTTTCCTGAAAGATGATAGTCTTGAGTTATCGTTAATACTGTGTCACTGTTATTCAAGGTTTTTATAGCAGTCACTGGATATGAGAGTCATCTGAAATCTCTCTGAAGTCAAATTTCACAGTTTATGCATTAAAAAACAGTAACAATAAAACCTCTCTTTCTGTACTTTGCTCACTTCTGCATGCAGACTATTAATGTAAAAGAAACTTTTCTCTCTAAAAGACTTTGGTGAAAAATTACCTTTCAACCAAGCTTTGCAACTTTTTTTTCTTCTTACTTTGCTTGGAAAATTATTGTGAAATTACTACTGAAGCTGATTTTGTTACTTCTATGTACTTCTGTAAATAGGTGTTACATGCATCAAAATGCTTGACACCAAACTAGCTGAGCTCAGTAAAAAGTAACTAATCTTGGTGCAACAAATAATATATATTCCCTGATGTGATGGAAATGGCTTGTGAAGACTGCTGTGGTAAAATACACTACTCTTGCAAGCATGTGTTTAAAGCACAGAAATCTGAAGCATTTTATAGTTTTAAAATTGTCATAATAAAGTGATGGCCCATCCCTGCGCATTGTTATGCTTCCAAAGGCAGAGGTTCCTGTACCATGTCAGAACTCTGGGCATGGATGTTTCCCCCAACAGTGCTATCATCTTCACTATTGCTTTCTAACTTATGTGGTTGGCACCACCAGTCACACCCCAGGCCAATCTCTGTCTTTCTCGACATCTAAAGCCAGTTAGTTGTTATTAACTGGGGTACTATCACCTCCTGGTTATCTGTCATTCCCCAAATGTGTCACAAGGATGAGAAACTGTTAACAGTTCAGCTGTGCTTCTTTACTATATGCACCTAACCCCACAGAGAAGAGTAGCTGTAGGCCAGAGCTAATTGGTAAACTGTCCCCAAAACAATAATCTGTGTTTGATTTGTTTTCTTGGTGCATAATAGCACTACCTACTAAATTAAAGCTGTGCATATATAGTGAAAGTCTCACCTGTCTGATACACATTTCACCCCAGGATAAGACCTGTTTTCTTTATGAGGCTATTCATCTCACAAGGTCAGTCTTAAAGTAACATAGGTCATTTTAGGTACTAGGACACAGAATTTCAGGCTTTGAATTTTATACAGAGATTATGTTCTGTCTGACACTCACTTGAAAATGTGTCAGGGTAGAGAAGTGTATATAAAAGAAGAAAATTTCCATTATACACTATCTGTTCTGAGCTACCCATCTAGCAGAGGTGAGAAGATTTAAACCTGGATGCTTAACACAGGTTTATGGCTTCACGTTCCTGTATCATTTCTAAACTGGCTGGGATAGTCTAGTCAGTAAAGCCAACATATTTATTTTATATACATAAACCTCCAAATATCCTATTTTATATTTTATATTTTATATTTATGTTTATAATTATATTTGCGTTTATATTTTACATATATTTATATTTTATTTTTATTTATTTTTATATTTATATTTTTTAACACCTATCACCATATTGATAAACATTCTTTGGAACCATTTTGATGGTGGGGTAAGAACAGGAGTTGGCCTTTTGACCTCAACACTTCTGTTTCCAACCAATTTTAAAAATGAACAAAACCAAACAAGCAAGACTCCTGCCACTAGGCTAATAATTCCCTGAAAAGACATGTAAGAGGGAATGTGAGTAAACCATAAACTTTGCAAAGAGACCCCTGTTGCTCTGCCATGTTGTAGCTCTCATGGCTGCACGTAGGCTGCATGCCTACTTTCATGTACAAGGGCTCCTATCTGAACCTGGAAGGCATCAGACCTTTTAGTCCTACTTTCTTAGTACCAATAACCTCTGATTTATTAATTCTATTATCAGTTCCATTCTCGGTAGCATATTTTCAGTTCACCAAGGTTTGGGCAGAAAAATGAATGCATACAGTTTCAAACTTGCCCATTTTTCACTTGTTTGATCTTTTTGTTCCAATATTCTTCTGCCTTTGTAAATCTGTGATCCTCTCTCATTTTTATTTTTTTTTAACCAGTTCCCCAATCCACTCATTCTTTCTTCCCCTTGTTGATAGTTTTGATCCTACACAGTTATATCTCTTTTCTGCTGTTTAAACAAAGCTTCTTTCTTCTCATTCAAATAGATTCTGCCTTCTACCCACCTCAGTAATCTTCATTTTGATTATGACTCCCTTATGACTCCCTTTCACACCTTCTTCTCTTTTCCATGCTTTGGGAAAGTACCCATAGATTTATTGTTCCACTCACTTCATGACTCTGCTTTGTCACTCTTTTCATCCTTATCTCATAATACTCTGTTTTCCCCCATTGTTTTCATTTCTTCCAGGATGTTTATCATCATCTTTTAACACCATCTTTTAGACACCAAATCTGTTTTAAATCACTAAATCTGTGTTAAATCTGCACATACTTTTCTTTTCTGTCTCTACCTTTTGCAGCACAGAGAGAGAGAGAGGAAAAAAAAAAAAAAAAGAATAGATGAATAGCAGCAGAAGGTGAAATTTAAGTTTGGGGAACAGAAACGTTTGTGAGAAGAGGTTTCCAATGGTGAAAACTGAAATGTCAGATACTGAAAATATCATATAGATGTCCTTATTTCAGAAGTTATACTATCATCTATTTTCTACTCTGTTGCTTATCCAGACTGCTAAATTGGTATTCATGAATCATAGTATAATTAGAATTAACCTATAGTAAACCTTTGTTCAGTTTTCAGTGTGATTTTTCTACCATATCTGAATGCAAATAGAGATGCAAATATTTTGTTTCATTTTCTGTTTTGTGCTGTAGAAAACACTGTTTTCTAAGTATTAGACTATTTAGAGAGTCACTGTGACTTAGTGACAGATTGTCACTGTGGTTTACAGTAAAAATAACAGATACTTTGCAATTGGTTAGTGAAATTTCCTGGTATTTCAGGAGTCTAGAGCATGAAAATGTCCTTCATCTTCCTTGGAATACTGAAGATGTGTTTTTTGTTGTGAATTTCTCCTCAAGAAACTGGACATGAACAGCATTCTCCTCAAGAAACTGGCTGCTCTTGGCTTGCACTGGCGCACGCTTCGTTGGGTTAGAAACTGGCTGGATAGCCGGGCCCAAAGAGTCGTGGTAAATGGAGTCAAGTCCAGCTGGAGGCCGGTCACTAGTGGCGTTCCCCAGGGCTCGGTGCTGGGGCCAGTCCTCTTTAATATCTTCATCAATGATCTGGACGAAGGCATTGAGTGCACCCTCAGTAAGTTTCAGATGACACCAAGTTAGGTGCGTGCCTCGATCTGCTCGAGAGTAGGAAGGCTCTGCAGGAGGATCTGGATAGGCTGCACCAATGGGCTGAGGTCAACTGCATGAAGTTCAACAAGGCCAAGTGCCGGGTCCTCCACCTGGGGCGCAATAACCCCAAGCAGAGCTACAGGCTGGGAGATGAGTGGTTGGAGAGCTGCCAGGCAGAGAAGGACCTGGGAGTGATGGTTGACAGTCGGCTGAATATGAGGCAGCAGTGTGCTCAGGTGGCCAAGAAGGCCAACGGCATCCTGGCTTGTATCAGAAACAGTGTGGCCAGCAGGGCTAGGGAGGTGATCGTCCCCCTGTACTCGGCTCTGGTGAGGCCGCACCTCGAGTACTGTGTTCAGTTTTGGGCCCCTCGCTACAAGAAGGACATCGAGGTGCTCGAAAGAGTCCAGAGAAGGGCAACAAAGCTGGTGAGGGGTCTGGAGAACAAGTCCTACGAGGAGCGGCTGAGGGAGCTGGGGTTGTTCAGTCTGGAGAAAAGGAGGCTCAGGGGTGACCTTATTGCTCTCTACAGATACCTTAAAGGAGGCTGTAGCGAGGTAGGGGTTGGCCTGTTCTCCCACATGCCTGGTGACAGGACGAGGGGGAATGGGCTTAAGTTGCTCCAGGGGAGTTTTAGGTTGGATCTTAGGAAGAACTTCTTTACCGAAAGGGTTGTTAGACACTGGAACAGGCTGCCCAGGGAGGTGGTGGAGTCACCATCCCTGGAAGTCTTTAAAAGATGTTTAGATGTAGATCTTAGTGATATTGTTTAGTGGGGACTGTTAGCGTTAGGTTGGACTCGATGATCTTGAAGTCTCTTCCAACCTAGAAATTCTGTGATTCTGTGATTCTGTGATTTTAGGGTAGGTTTAAACTGTGCTAAACAATGTTGGGAAATAATTTGTGGCATGTGATGAAGTTGGTTGTGGAGTAGATGTTCCATGAAAAATATCTGTTACCTGGCAATGAGCTTCCCTTCACAGATTGCTTTCAGGCTAAAATGGGTCACATGTTTGAGATCTCCAGGTTTAGATTACTTCAATGCATATTATATCAGAATGAATTTTCTTTAAAAGTTCTGGACAGTAAATAGCTCTCCTGTTGCAGAGTACAGCACTGAGTACATTGAGAGGTCAGTTCTTCTGTACAGAAATCTCTAGGACGCCTCATTGTTGAGGGATATTTTGAAACAGCAAAAATCCCATGGCTTGCTGTAGCTGAGCAAACCAAGCTACCAGGGCAACTATTAGAAGTTCCCATGACAGTGTTCCCACATCGCCCAATTGAGGAATTCAGAAAAATATTGTTACCAGTAGCTGGCTTCAAGGACAAGGTCTATGTGACTGCTAATCACAAGGGGGTTGTTTTATTGCAGGTGGGGTTGTTTTCTTGTAGTTGTTTGTCTGAGTGCTTTTGACCAATAATCTTGTGTGAGACACTATCCGCCCCTGTTAAGTTCACTATAAATGTTAGGCTATTCGGGCAATAAAATGGAGCATGATCTGACTCTACTGGTGTCTGTAGTGCTTTCGGCCGTGCTTCCTGCAACACCTCATTAATTGAACAAAAGAAAGAACAGTTCACCAGGCGTAAGAATGGAACAAAAATCTGTAAGTAATGAGATTTTTTATATTCAAAATGTTCAGTTCTTATCCTTTCCCTTTCTAAGTTTGTTTACTGTGCCACTTATGAATAAAGATGAGACATTTGTGAGAGGGTTCATATAAACTACAGCTTCATTAATGTATCTTGAAGATTTACTCAGCAAGAAATCAAGTAGTGCAGGCTGTTTTTTTTGTTTTGTTTTGTTTTGTTTTTTGTTTTTGTGTTTTTTTCAATCATTTCTATTTGAAGGTTGCTATTGAATTTTCCTTTTCAAGTTGTGTTAGAGAGTGGTCCTCTGTGTCTTGTGCTGGTGGCATACACCTCTAACTTATCTCTGTATTTGAAATTAACCCAGCAAGAACTGCTTTCCAGTGCTTTCTATTTTTAGCCCAATTTTCCATCTGCCCTGTCAAGCTGAGTGGTTGTATAAACAATGATATGTTTTCCCAGCTTGGCTTTGATTCTCAATTAAAACACAAATACAAGGCAAAAAGCATACTTACTCATTTTTATGTATCCTGAATGTTCATGCATTTGAAGTATAAATATTCTATACTGTTTTCTACAAGTAGGTAAATATAAATTATTGGTTCCTATAGTTTCTGAAGTAGCATAACTGCATAAATCTGAAATCTGCTTGTAGAGTGAAGATGTTGATAAATGTTGGCAGGAATAGCCAGCCTATATTTATATATATATTTGAAATCTTTCTGCAAATAGGAAGAACCAGGGAAATGGTAGATTTACTAAAACCTTCAATCGACAATGGAGTAGCTCATCCAAATGTACATTTTCAGGTTGCATGGTTTGAAGAAATAGTGACTTGCTTTTGCATCTAAATTTTTGTTTTTACCCAGTTGAAAAATCTCCCACATTCAAAGGGAGATTTTTAAGAGAATTATAAATATTAGTTTTTTGCGTTTTTTTGCGTTTTTTTTTTTTTTTTTTTTTTGCCACTTTTTCTTACTGTACTTTGCTGTTTGAAAATATGAACAAAATGAAAGTAAGTGTTCAAGCACAAAAATGTGTCTGCCATTTCTGTTTGTCAAGTGAAGGCCATCATTAATTCTTTGGTTTCTCTTTAACATTGCACATATTCTTGATAGCTCATGAGTTACAAACTTTACATCCTTTGATCTGCTATTCTTCTCAGGTTCTTTGCTAGAAACCACTCGAGAACACCCATCTTCAGAGTCAGCCAGTAGGAAATGTGGTGCTGTCAGGACCATGTGGAGCAATTGAAAGGGCTGATTGAGAGAGGTGCCCTTTGGGCAATAAGCAGTCTACCTGTCACTCAGCATGACTGTGGCTGCCAGGAGTGCCAGAGAACTCATTACAAACAGACTTGCTGGCAATCAAAGCTGTGTTGGAGTTCTTCAAAGCAGACTGGTTGTGTGCAGAGCCTATTACAGATAGTGTAGTTAGGGCAGATAGTAAATATAATTGCTGAAAAAGGATGATAGGGTACTCAGAACAGTACTGAGACCAGTGGTGCCAAAAAGCCGTTCAATTTCAGTAATTATGCTCAGAAAAAAAGTGAAAAAGTAAAGAAAACCAAGTTCAGAAAATGTTAGGTATGCAGTGAATAAATAAATATTGTAATATTACTGTAATATTGTATAATACAAACAAGGAATATTTGTGTAAAGAAATAGCCAAAAAAAAAAAAAAAAGTAATATTTTTGACCTGTAAAAAGAGATGAAATTGAATTACTTTGATGTCCAAATGAATTATACTAAGATACTTTGAGCTTTACCCTATGCACAAATTCCTGTTAATTTAGCCGATATTCTGTAGAAAGAAACTTAATTTTTCCCACTATGTGTGAAATAATATGTTCTTTCAATGATATTATGCCATGAATATTTGGAAAGTGCTTACATATACCCAAAAAATCAAAACATTTTATTAACTTTTGTTGTCATTTAATGATAACAAAAAATCATATTATTTATTTTAATATGACTATGCCAGAATTTCTGACCCAAATACTAAATGATAAATACTGAAATTGGTAAACTTGCAGCCAAAAAAAAAATCCAATATTTTCTTATATTTTCCTCTTTGCTTTCTGTGTTCTAACAACATCTACATCCATAT
Organism: Anas acuta; assembly: GCF_963932015.1. NCBI lineage: Eukaryota > Metazoa > Chordata > Aves > Anseriformes > Anatidae > Anas > Anas acuta. Next base: position 101,072,701 of record NC_088979.1, read on the forward strand.
GTATTAAAGAAGCTTTCCAAATACATATGAAATGGAATAGATACAATCTATTCAGCTATTTTGGGTTATGTATCATATATCAATAAAAATGACTGCACAAGGAGAATTTTAAATGGAAATAGATGCAGTATTTTAGAAAGTAGTTTCCAGTTTGTGAGAGAGCTTATTTCTGCTTACTGCTGATTAGATACTGCTGGATCTCAAAATACAATAGGAAGATAATCTTTTAAATCTTTGTGATCATACTCCATGCTGGCTGTAGTCAAATCAGTAATATATTCACTCTTATTGTTACTTTAACTGAGACATCACATTTTCATAGAAATGCAGGGAGCAAAAATAAAAAGACTGAGAAACCCTTTCTTAATACGTTGATTTCAGTAAAACATTCCTTTATTAAGACATGCAATAGCAGCCATTATCTCAAGCAAATGTTTAAAAATACATTTCAATAAATTCAGTGTAGAAGGATATAACCCTACACAACAGAAGTCACACCTTTGACTGACTTATAATTTGAATTTTTAGGTGTTTAGAAACTTTATTTAGAGCAAGTAATGAATAGTTTTATCCAGATCACCTTTACAAAGTTGGCAAAATGAAAAATTTGCTAAAACATGTTCCTGCTTGCTTTTCCTCTCTGGTTGTTTGTATTTCTACAGGAACAAAGAGAGGGACAAATAATTAGCATTTTCATTTGTTCTGCTTTCACTTATTGCATTTTTATTATAATTTTCCATTGGGAATTCCATCAGATCTATTATTATGCATATGTTTTCAGAAAGAGTGTAATATACGTCACATATATAAATTTTATTTGTATTTGAAGTCAGTAGAAAGCCACTTGAGTATTTCTTATCTTTTTTATTTTTTCTTTTTTCATTTTAAAAAGCATAGTACAGATCACATCAGAATGAGCAGGTTTGAAAGCTAACAGATTTATAAAGATAAGGGGGAAATGTGAGATAATAAATAAAAATATATATTTTTTTTATATTGTTCTGAAAAATAGTCAAGATTTGGATTACAGATATGAAAGAAAACAAAACCAATAAAAATTAGCACATTGTCTTGAAGATCAAAATGAAGTCTCTTCTATTTTCATTTGATATAGGTAAATGACAAACTAAAACTTAAAAAAAATATATTTAAAGTTCTGTATAGTGGGCTTAACAAATGGGCTATAAAATCAATTTAAAATATTGTTAGATAGGAGGAACAAAGATATAAAAGATATGTAGAAGTCAAGATCTTAATGTCAGCCAAATGTTGACAGTTCATCCTTCATCTTAGGCTTCAAAGCTCCTGTCTTATGAAGGAGGGAAAAGAGGAAATTGAAAAGCACTTAGGAAACTAGAAATGTAACACAGAATTATGTAGTTCTTCTAAACTTCAAGACATTATTCACTAAATGAAAAAAACATGCTTCAAGGCAGGTTTATCATTAAACCTTATTGTGATATGCATGAACTACATTTAAGTAATAGTGGCCACTTGAATGGTGTTTTCTTTAAACATTTAGAACTCATCAACTTATGAATAGTTTTATTGTTCTGCTGTGAAAAGTCACTTTGCTTTTTATTTTGTTTTGATTTTTGTACTTAAAGGATCAACTTCAAGAAGTTTATATTCTCAAATTTTAAGTAAATAAAACAAGATAAAGCAATTTGTGTACTGGTAGCCTATTGGAGGTCTTGAATGCATCATAAAATGATACTAAAAAACTATTAATGTTGTTAGCAGAGGATTTTTAAATTTTCCTGCAAAATGAACTTAAATAATTGTTTTTCTTTACACACAGGTGCTTAGATCACCTTAGTATTTTGTCTTCTAGTGTGAAAGTCACATGGATGACAGGTTTTATACAAAATTTTTCAAAACTATAACACTCAGCAGAGGCCTCTCTCCCACTACCCTGTACACTTTCTGGAACTTAGAGGAACTTCTTCATAAGCACCCTTATAATTTCTAGCTTTACTATAATAATTGAGCAAGACTGGACCCTGAACCTTTAGATTTGATAAAGAAGATGAATAGATCAATAGAAACTTTAGTGGACTATTGTTTTTACCTGTTGTTGAGTTTCATTTGCTGTATTGAGCTGTATTATATTATATATATTATATTTATCTCATATATATAATATAAACACATATTATATATGTGTTTCTATGTTAACACAGATGCTTTTTTTCCCATATACAGGAAATGTAAAGCAACACTCTATTACCTTAAAAATTAAGCAAATACACCTTTTTGATCTATATGTATATGGAATCATTGCTTAGTATTATAGAGACAGACCAGAGGACAAGAATGTAAATATATGTAAATATTTACTTATTTTCTTTATTTGCTTAATATATCACCATCACCAGAAAATTCTGTATTATATGCTCAGCAGGTTTTTTCTTTCCTTCTTGAAAGCAACCTTTCAAAGTACTGTGTGCACACAGTACAAACCAAAGTAAATGTTACAACTCATTTGTTTTCTTCATCTCTGATACATTACAGGGAATCTATCTACACTTGTAGTTGAATACTATTTAAAAAATCTGTGTTGTATTTCACCATTTGTGAAGGCTTTTCAGAGTATTTTAAAAGAATGTAAATTCAACAGTCTAGCTGTTCATCACTTCACTGAAGAGTCTGTTCATTGCCAAGAGAGTGATAAAGCAGCATTTTTTAAGAGCTATGGAACAGAAATGGACACAGTTCTTGGCCACTTGGTTTCCTCATTGGTCTGCATGATCTCTGTCACAAGCAAGTCTGGTTTTGTCTTTGATTTCAATATTTAATCTGTTTTTGTTTTTGTTGTTGTTGTTTGTTTGTTTGTTTAGTATTCTGTGGAGTCTCTATGACAGTAAGCTGGGATAAAGTGAGTTTTTAAAAGCAAAATAGGTGGATCTCATTCTGGTATTGTATAGCTAGATAGTCTCTTTCATGCAGGCCTGAATCACTTTGAGTGATTACTAAGATTATTAATAATGCTGTTTTTCTAATAGTTATTAATCTTCTTCCTCTGTTGAAGACCCCAATTTATTGAGTTCACACGTCTGACTGCTTTTCCTTTGTACAAGAAAGTAAGATTTATATATTCTACTATTGTAAAACTGTTTATGGTGGACTTGTGTTAGCTCCCTGGAGATAAAGGTCTACTGCTGGTGCTCTATCGAAGACTCTGATAGGTGTCACTTGTGTTGCATGAAAAGCAAAATTTGTATGAAGAGATATGGGTTAGAATTTTCTAAAACATCTGTATAGTATATCTGTAAAGTAGTGTACAGTTTCATCTAAATTGTCCGATCTCTCAATATCAGCCTTTGCAAATTCTATATATACTGAATAAAAAGAAGACACTAAGAAGGCTGCATAAGACAGATGGTCATTTTGGATGATCATCATGACTGGATGTGTAGAATTAAAATCACTCCATCCATTGCCTTAAGAACAATTAGACTGGTAATGTTGTGGTATTCCTCAAATTGTAAGGGAAAGCTTAACACTTTCCTCAGCAAACTCTGGTGTACTGGGAGAAACCTCAGAAGCAAGCAAGCCACTGAAAGGGTGGTTCCAATTGTCCATATCTGGAAGTCTCCTATGAGCTCTCATAAAAGGCTATTACTTATATACAGGAGGCATTGTTAGCTGAAAAATAGAATTTTCAGATAATTCTAGTTTTGAATACTTCTTAGGTTTTCTCTTTCCTCAGTGCTGTCTTCATCACAACTCCATTTTACTTTTCATATGTAGATAATAGTATACTGAAAGCAACATTTAGACATGTAACTACTCTGTGTCTTTGTGCCTTGCTTTTCATCTCAAATTCTTATTTCCTTATCATAAAAGTCCATTTCATAATAGATTTATAGGAATTACTGCAATTTTCCTGTGCCAAAATTTGAAGAAAAGAAAATGGTATCATAAGTTACAAACGTAATGGAAATTCTCTGTCACCTGCAGATATGGGCATTAGGTTGATGTTATAAGTAATGAAACTATCCTTGAAATAATAAGCTAAAAAGCAGCAACTGGTTGTTAAAATTGACTTAATATCAAATCAGCTGTCACTGGTATACCTGTGGAAGTAGGAGGATTTATTGATTATTACTAATGCATTCAAAGACACAGTGATCTTGGTTTTGAATAAGCTATATTTAATGAAAAGGCCTAAAAAAGTTCTCTCATAGAAAGTGACATTACTTTGAAAGTATCTTTTTCTCTCATTTAGAGAGAAAAAGATTTTTATTTTAATTTATAAAATTGGTGATCTATAGCACATAATCCAAGAAAGAAGTACTCTCATTCTGACTCTGATAGAACTAGCCATGCACTGAAAACTATTTCAAGATTCTGGGGTTTCCTATAAAATTAAACTACTAACTGAGATTTATCACCATGCTAAGGTGAAACAGCAGAATAGAATCATCAGTGCAATTGATAATATGACCATTAGACGGAAGATACAATAATGTATATATATATATATATATATTTTTTTTTTTCTTTTTTAATCTGTTTTTCGACTTCAGCATTACAACTTCCAGAAGAGTCCATACCTCTGTCAACTGCCTTGTGGGCTATCAGCAGAGTTTTTAACATGTCCAATAGGCTGGGATCCAAAACAGTATTGTTCTATGGGCTTGGAAATTCACTGCTGAACATTATTGACAATAGCAGAATTTACTATGGTATTATGTACTATGATGAATGTACTTGGTGGATGACAGGTCAGTCATGAGCCAGCAGTGTGTCCTGCTGGCCAAAAAGGCACTCCCTATCTACTCTGCCCTGGTCAGGCCTCACCTGTAGTACTGTGCCCAGTTCTGGGCTCCGTACTACAAAAAAGACAGGGATCTCCTGGAAAGAGTCCAGCGGAAGGCCACAAAGATAATATGGGACCTGGAGCATCTCCCCTATGAGGAAAGGCTGAGAAACCTGGGTCTGTTCAGCCTGGAGAAAAGAAGACTGAGAGGGAATCTTATTAATATTTACAAATATCTTAAGTGTGGGATACAGAGGGATTTGGCCAACCTCTTTTCAGTGGTTTGCAGGGACAGGACAAGGGGAAATGGTCACAAAATGGAGCACAGGAAGTTCTGCACCAACATGTGAAAGAACTTCTACATGGTGAGAGTGACAGAGCACTGGAACAGGCTGCCCAGGGAGGTTGTGGAGTCTCCTGGAGATATTTAAGGCCCATCTGGACACCTACCTGGACAACCTGCTTTAGGGAACCTGCTTTGGCAGGGGGTTGGACCCAATGATCTTTTGAGGTCCCTTCCAATCCCTACAAATCTGTGATTCCATGATTCTGTGATGTTCTCTAGATAGGTAGTTCTTAAATTGTTGCAGAACTGAAAGGTAAGAAGTAGGCTAAGGTAAGCAACATGCTAAAATGTTGCAGTTTTCAGGTTAAAAATCAAAGCTACATACGATTTTTAAAAGGAAACAAAACAGATCAACAACAACAAACATTTTTTTTTATTTTTTTTTAATGAAATAATGTATTATACTCTTGTGGAATAGGACAGAAGAAATATTTTCAATATTTCACATTACACTGTCAAAGTCCCTAAAAGGTGTCTCTCTGTAGCTGACTGTGGTTACAGTATCACCTACTCTGTAGAAATTTCCCCTGGCATGATGTAATTCTTCAGGGACACAGAACTGAAGAAATAAAATCTGTCTGTGTTTCCTCTTTGTTTTCACTCTGAATAGCATTTTGGTAGCTGAAAATGATGGGAAAATAGTAGAGTGAATCCTTTCATTTAATGGTTGCTCTTGTGCCTGCAACATGGTGCAGAGCCCCCAAGCTGACTTTAAGAGTGAGGTTTATTAGAGGCTACACAACAAGCTTATTTATAATTTGCACAAAGTTTAAAGATACGTTTGGTTATCCAATTTTATGCAAAAATGTGTTTTTACACAAAGAAACTGTATGCCATGCAGTCTACCATGAAATACTTATTTTAGATTAATGTTTGCCTTGAGATTCATGCTTTGTGCTGATGCTTTTGATTATGTTGGTGTAAAATGTTTCTTGCTTTATCAGACAAATTAATCAGATGATGAGTTATCAGAACTTGTATAGCACTCTTGAGAATGTGCATCAAAGAAGCATGCTGACAGCTTTTTATTTTACAGTCATATTGTCAATACAGTATGTGTTCCAAAATGTAGGACAGGTCCTATGAATCTGTATTGACTTACAATAGCAAAGAATCTGAAGAACATTGATGCCACGTGAGTGTACATCAGTAAAGACTTATCAATTCTGTTCTTAAATAGTGCCAGTTCATGTATTAAAGCTAGCTTATATGTTAAGAGATTTTCTCTGCTGAGACTCTGCTGAGTCGTATGACCCTGGAGAAAAACAGCTGGTTGATTTTCCCAATTTTTTTTTATTTTTTTATTTTTTTTCTGCAACAGCTGAATTGCTGACCTATATTTTTGCAGGTGGGAAATTCTGAATGAGAGCATGTCTGTAAATAGAATATAACATATTTTCTTGTCTGTCTTATATAAATTTATTTCTCCAAGCTAAACAACCTCCCTTCCATGAGCACATACAAACATGCACCTGATTTATCTCCGTATCTAATCATATGTAAAAGACATTGCTGGTTCCCATAGCAACTATGGTTCAGTATATTCATTGACCTTTTTCCTGACTTATTATTCAGCATAAAAAATTGTTGTCATATCAATAAGAATTCTAATATATATAGATCCTAATGCTTTTCCTCTGTCCAATCTAAGACATACTACTTTTCAGAGGTTCAGTCCATCACTAGAAAACGTAATTTAAATGTAAGAAGTATAAGGGCTGCTCTTGAGTGTTATTTACGTATGCTGCACCTATTATTTGAACACACAGCGAGGATTTTTTTTCCATCTATTTTGACAGGCTCAGCTCTTCAGAGAATTTATTTTATCTCTAATGTTAGAAGCTGATTCCACTGGCACTTCAGGCACAAATTTAAAACACAAAACACAAAAGAGCCAGTATGTCTATTCTTGTCTTGGAGAGATAAAATTTAATGTAGAGAAAGGAAAGAGCTACAAATATTCTGCTTGACATTTTAAAATTTTTAATGGAAAAGGAACCAATAATGCTGCAATACTTCCCTGTATCACTGTGTAGGGGCTGAGCTTTAACTTCTAAACATATTTGCCTTTCATTTGTCTTGATTCTACTATTTGTAGAGCAAAGATGGGCCTCTTTGTTTTCTTGTCTTAATCCAGTTTAAATATTAAAACCCTAAATGTTTTCATTACTATAGTATGTGACTGTTACTGTTGGTTTTTTTTACTCTTTTTTAATATGTATACATATATATATACACACACTCATATATTCTGTATACACATACATACATCTATTCTGTATTTACATATACAGGAGTAATTTTATACAGCTTTTCTGTTCCTATCAATAAACTATTGGTTACTTAAACATATTAAAAGTCAGATGCAATCATGAATAAAACAGGAAAATATGTCAAGGTTTATATTTTAAAAGTGCTGAAAATTGAATAATATTTTAAACAAACAAACAAAAAAACATTTCTAGCTTTTTATATAAGACAAGTCATTCTGTGAGTTTAAAAAGCAGTTCAGACATAATGAAACACCAGGAACACAGAACTCAAAGTGTCATTATTGTCTGAAATGCAGGCAATGAGGGAGTTTTCCATCTTTTTTCTGTTCCTGCAATTTTAGTAGTCTCTTTCATAACTCTTGATCCAAATTTTGTTTCTCTGTCTACATTATTTAAAGAAATTACTAATTTACTGCTGAAATTCACAAAATGATGCTCACATAAAATCATTTCAGAAGCTTATAGATTTGATTTTGGGGAGATTTTTATATTAAGCTTTCATGCTGTAAAGTTGAGGTGAAAATCTTGTCTGAGATTTTAATAATCGTAATCATAATGTTAAAAGTAGGTTAACTGATGTTCAATTCATTCAGAAACTTTATGGATATGAATGATGCAATAAGCATAAAGACATGTAAGCACATAGTAATCAATTGTTTTCTGTTTAATGAAATTTGAAGCTTTCTAAGGAAAGAAGGATCTCACAGTGTTTCAGGCAACCTTCTCAAAAGATATTTCAATGGCTCTACTAATAATCACTGCAACAAAATCACTAAAATCAAAATAATGCATGTTTATATGTTCAATTAATTAACAGACTCACAGGATGAGGAAAAGAAAAATGGATAGGAGACTAACTGTAAAATTCAGAAAGTGTTCTGTATCTTTGCACAGCACTCTCTGTTTAGTGGTCATCTCCTACAGGAAATAATAATCAGCCACTAAAGTTTCCTGCACTGTCTGGGCAGTTTACAGATTTACTAGAATTCCGGGGAGACTGAGATAATGTTTATTCTGATTGTGTCCTTAGCAGGGTTACCTCCTAGGATCTCTGACCCAATAAAGCTGTTCTCCTCAGTATTCAGTTGCTGTCTGCCTTTGAGCACCAGTCTTCTCTCCATCTTGCATGCATTACTGACTGCAGTTTTATCAGTCCAAGTCTCTGCACCTGCTGTTCTGATTGGCTTGATTACCAGCTATCTCCTATCTCAGCCTGCTTGGTAGAATTTATTATGTGAGTACATGCCTGAAACATTTCCAGATTTTTATCTAATATTGTATTTGCATCAGTTGTCAGGAGTACAAAAGGTATGCTAAGTGAATTTTAAATTAGACTACTCACTCTTATGCACAGTAGTAGATAAAAAATTATAACACTGTTGCCATGAAAATGTAAGTTATGTAAAACTTTTCCATTTGAACAAAAAGCATTTTTTATTTTAAACACTTCCTTCCTTCACATATTCTTGTTTGAAGTAAGCACTTTTCTATAATTATTTTTACCTTATGGTAGAAAATGTTTATTCTTGAGTTCTAACCATAATTGCCCATGTTCCAACTTGTGTCTTTTGCCTGTCAGTTTGTTACCATACACCTCTGATAGGGAACCTGGCTATGGGTGTTACTGAAGAATTAGGGCTTCATTCTTCCTCAGTAGTCTGCTAACAACCTTTTAATTTGATGTGTCAGTAAGGTGTTGAAGAGATCCACAGTATCAAAAACTGTGAGACACAAATTTATTAATAATGTTTTCTTTTCAAAATTTCTTGAGTATTTCTTGTGTCTTAGAATTTTATTCATGTCTGGCAGTCACAAGAAAGAAATTTAAGGTGTGTAATCCTTAATGGAGAAAGAGAGAATACAAATAAATAAATAAATAAATAAATATGGAACCTTGTCCAGCTGCTGAGTATATCATGAAAGGAGGCAATCCTTCCTCTCTGCTCAGCACCAGTGAGGCAATATGTATTGTGTTCATTTCTGGGCTTTTCAATGCAAGGAAGATATGGACTTACTGTATATGGAATGAATCTAGCACAGAGTCACTTATGGTTATTAAAGGACTCTTAGGAGGAAAGAATGGGAAACATGGGACTCGAGCTTGGAACAGTGAAGATTCAGGGTGATCTTTCATATATATAAATACCTTATTGAAAGTATTAAAAGGAGGAAGCCAGGCTCTTTTCAGTGCCCCTGACAGAACAAAAGGCAAACAGTACAAATTAAAACCCATGAAATTCCATCTGAATGCAAGAAAATATATATATATGTGTGTGTGTGTTTTGTTCTGTTTTGTTTTGTTTTGTTTTGTTTTGTTTTGTTTTCTGTGCCAGTGACAAATCGAAGCACAGGTTGCTCAGAGAGACTGTGGAGTCTCCATCTACAGAGTTATTCAAAACCTGAGTGGACACAGTTCTGGGTAACCTGCTGTGGCTCACCCTGCTTGAGCAAGGACTTGAACTAGATGATCTCAAGAGGTCTTTTCCAGCTTCAATGATTCTGTGATTCTTTTTCTAGGTCATCAGCCTGTACTTTGTTGTTAACCTGGTATGTTTCTCACCAGGTAAATATTACAATATCATTTAAGAAAGAGGGAAGGAAGGAAGGAAGGAAGGAAGGAAGGAAGGAAGGAAGGAAGGAAGGAAGGAAGGAAGGAAGGAAGGAAGGAAGGAAGGAAGGAAGGAAGGAAGGAAGGAAGGAAGGAACGGAGGGAGGGAGGAGATGAGGGAAGAGACAGAGAGTTTCCAAAACAGAGGAAAGGATCCATTAACTATAGGACCTAGTCTAGTTATCTTCAGATATTTTATTCTTTATTTTGTTGTATGGCCTAGAAGCATCACATTGAGTTTGCTTGCATTATATCCCTTGAGAAATACCATATTACTTCCCCAGACAAGATTATTGTTGGTTGCAGGGGTAACAGAGGAAGTCAGAGAGCAGTTTTTCTCTTGGCTAAACACATACAGAAGCATGTATACAGAATCGATGCGGCATTTTTGAAAGACATCTTTACACGCCTACTATCCCAGCTTTGTTTCTTATCTATAGCTATAACCACAGGGTAGGAGAGTGAGCCTGCCTCTGATATTTTTAAGGTAATATATTCAGGCATCTTGAAGTTCTACAAACATTCAAGATCACCTTGAGTCTGGTACAACAAATAACTTGTTAGAATAACTGGAATCTCATACTTAAGACTGTATGTGTTGTACAAGCAATATAGCAGACTGAATGCCAACATTTTCCATAAATGAAATATATTTCCTCCCTGGGGTTAGACCACCATTTACTTTAATTTAATCAATTTAATTAAATGGAAATAGTGGCACAATCCCTCAGGGAGTGTGTGCTTCACTTATGAGGTATTTCATCAAAACTATTTGAGCATTTTTTCTCTCAATAGATGTGAAGAGCATATTTATAGAACTGCCAGAGTTAGTGTGATTTCCCAGTTATGTCAAAAATGGCAGCTTTTATTGTACAGAAAAAGGATAAAATAACACAGAAAATATATTTGCATATAAAGTTATCTTATTATTGTATGTCATAATATTACACTGATTTGTAAGTTCATGAAAGCTACATGATATTAGTTAGCATGCCTAAATGACAAAGTAAGTATTACCTGAAATGGTTCTCCATTTACTTAATTTAAATTATTATAAAAGAGAGGATACATTTCTCAAATTTTAGAGAAATTTAGTAATTCATAATTTAAAAAAATATTATACAATCTGGCTGTTATTTTCTATGAGGATGCAAAATTCTAAAAAATACTTTGGTGTACATGGTGTACATGGGTATGTTGGTAAAGTATACGTTTCCTATAGGATCACTTTTTTGTTTTAACATTTATACACACTAACGACAACAACAACAACAAAGATTTAAAAATGAAACAAAAAAAAAAAGAAGAAGAAAAATAGTAAATATGGAAATATTTTTAAACAATTACACACTAATGATTTGGAATTTTCAGGTGAAAATCACATTTTCAGGTAATTTACACCATTGAACAGAATTTTAGAAAAAGTTTTTGTTCTGCTGTTATACCTTGCAGCACAAGTGAGACAAACCTTGAGTACAGAATAGATCTAATGAGAATTTCAAAGTGACTTTACATGACCTTCTAAATTGGTTGGATCAATCCATATAGGCTTTGAACAAAGAGAGAGGAAGAGGAGCAAGAGGGAGGACTACAGGGCCCAATGGGTAGAATCCAAGTAGGTGGAACCAGCCATCTCTGCCTGAATAGAAGTGGTAAAAACATTTTAAAATCACAAAAGCATGTGGGTTGGAAGAAACATTTGAGAGTTGCCTAGTACAACTCCTTGCTTAAAGGAGGTTTGTCTGACGTTACAGAGGATTGCTCAGGTTCATGTTTAGTTAAGCGTTGTTTTTCTCCAAGGATGGAGATTCCACAACCTTTCTGGGAAACCTGTTCCAGGTTTAATACAGTCACATATTGACATATTTTCCTTATATCTAATCAGAATTTCCCTTGATGACATCAGCCAGCTCCTTTAGCAGCCTTGGATATGTCTAAGCTAGTCCCAGCTATTCTGACACTCAAGTAATTTTAATACTTGTGTTATTTCTGGTGAAACAGGAATCAAAATCCTGAAGATATAGGAACTTATTATTTCAGCAATACTTTACAGAAAATATGCATTAATGTAAGTATGCTTCAGCTTTGTGACATCTTGGAGATGACTGCAGCTTTGCTTTATGTTTGTGTTCTAAATATGAAATTTTGAAAGAAAGGGAAAAGAAAAACTAAAAAGCCCCAGAACTATGTTCCTAATGCATTAAATCAGAAACTTTGTCAGTACAGAGACAAAACCGGAAGAAGTGGAAACAGACTATCACAAAATATTTTGAGGTGTAAAACTAATATATATGTTATTACTGTACAGATCTCAAACAGGGAAAGATTCTCTGAGCAAATTCTTATGATGGTGTGATATTTATTTGATTTATTTGATGGATAATACCTTCTGATTAAGAATGCTTTTCAGTGAATATTGATTTCAGTCTGTATTTAATCAATGCTATGGAAGAACAGATGTTCCTTAAAGATATCAAGTGGGCTTAAAACTGAGGTAAAGAGAATTGGGACTATGAAATATGAGGAACACAGTAATTCCTTCTCCCTCATGACAACCTAGGTGCTATTTAACATTAACATGTTTTTCATAACAAGCTTTAAACTCTTTAAGACTTGACATCCAACTGATAGGTTGGCTGCTTCGTAAGAAGTCCCCTAATGATCCAGTCCTTGCCTTTGCATATTAATATAACCTCTGCAGTGACATTCAAGTACTAAAGTATCTGTACTTATTTGTGGTAGGTAGGTGTGGTTATGACTTTGTTGGTTGAATTTGAATGGGATTATCTGATTTAAGAGGAATTATTGATTAATCCTCTCTCTATTGTTCATTTAGTGGCTCTGTCTTAGGTTTCATAAGAGACAGTATTCTTAATATTAGTGAGAAGTGTAACAGGAATATTTTTCAGTGATTGTTTCTCTTCATTTCTTGTTATGTAGAGTAGGTTTGATTTGTCATCAATCCTTTAGACTAAATTTTTTGTCAAACTGGCTAAACGATTCACCTAATAAGAAATGTGTCTTCTCCACACAGTTAATGTTTTTGAACAGGTTTGTATTTATAACTTTAAAAACTCCTCACCTAAAAATAATTACTAATATTAGCAATGAAACATTTTTTTAGATGTTTGCTTAAAAATTTTATCTCTGGCAGTTACAGAAGTATGGGATCACATTTTTCTCTAGAAGCTCTTGCCTCACATATAAATTGTGTGATCGTGTCGTGTCATGTGTTCGTGTCTATGCAAGCTTGGGACTATTATTGAATATCTATTATTAATATCTATTGTTGTAAATTATCAATTAACAAATAACAATTCAGCTGGATTGTTATTAAAAAGCTATATAGATTATTGAACTCACATTCAGAAGTTTTGGATATAACTTCATTTTTTACTTTCATCAATGTGGCCAAAATAATTCAACTTCCTTTGCTCAAGAATGACAACTGGAAAATGCATTCTTATTTGTTGAAAAGATGTTGAATATAGAAAAATATTTTGTTAAATGATTTGTGCTTCAACCATATTTCACAATTTTAACTTTTTGAAATTTGCTCTTCTTTATACCAACTGAAGATTGTGTTTCACTATCAATTCATTTACTTAATATAATACATTTAGAACAGCTTCTGAATGCTACATCCCTAAAATGTATAACACAAAATATACAAAACATAATCCTTCATTGAATAAGCCTAAAATTAACATAATTTTGATTATTAGAATTAAAACAAAATATCATCTAAGGAATATACACTCCCATCTTAGTATTAATTACATGCTCTGTGTGTGCTTTCCAATCTATAGAAATTAATTTTGTCCTTTATAAAGACTTTCTGTATGATGCACCTATTAGTATAATGGGCAACATACCGAGATGCTGATAGCATTCCTGTAGGTTTTCTCTTTGTGGCTAAAATATTATTTATTTAATTTTTATAAATTTTACATGATTTTAATGCAGATTATGCCACCCCTACTTTAAGGGGGATTTTTGTCACCGGGGAAGACTTTACAATATATTGTAGTTAAATATAAACACATTTAGTTATCATTCATGGTTTATAATTATCAAATTGTCATTATATAAATATATGTATGTATATATATATGTATACATATGATAAAGTGAACAATGTATTCCCCCATATAATTTTTCTTGTTTTTAAACTTTGGGAACGTAAAGATATATGTATGTATGTATGTATATATATATACAAGCAAAATTCTGTGAAAAGCTAGAAGACAAACCTGTTAAAGACATTATATTCTGTTAAGTTGCATTGCAAGACCAAGAAATAGAAGATGATCATTTGTTGTGGAGAAAATTCTGACACAGTTCTCAAGAGAGTTATCAACCTTTTCTCTTCCCATCTGCTCATTCTTTCAAAGCTTGGCCCTTACTCCTCTAAAATGACTTCTGGAACCACAGACTTGTTCAGCAATCTTTTTTCTCTTGCATGCAATCAGCTTAAAAGGCTTTGGAAATAGCCACAGGGATCTGCGGAGATAGCTGAGCTGGTTTTGAATGAATTAGCTGTAGGTTTGGAAACAAAATAATTATATAAGCATTGAGGTACCCAAGCAACACATGAACTCCTGAGCTCACCTAACTAATTAGCCTTGTAGGGAAGCAACACTAATTAGTTTGTGGGGAATGACCCAGTACTACTGCTTCTGGGACCTGACATTCAATTTTATGTATGGTGTGGCTCTTTTAATATACAAGTTATTTTGTGTTTCTCTCTAGAGTAGCAGGCATTGTATAGCACAGACAACCTTTCAGATTTAGTACCTGACCAAATATGGTTCTTACCTTCCTCCGTTCTACAACTCAATTCTTTCTTTTTCTTTTGTATGACTGTCAGTGACATCTAGACATCCTCTATGCCTTTCATGTTTTTCATTTGTATTTGCAGATAGTTGTAAGAAGCCTCACTGGTAAAATTCAGGAGGTATATAGAGATCTTTCATAATTCTGAACTCACCAGCAGACACCTCCTAATTATGCTGTCATTTATCAGCAGTCAGATATGCCACTGCTATCAAGCAACTAGGAGTTTTCTGTTTTAGTGGCCACAATACCTATCCTGTCTTTGTTATATTTAACTGAATATGCTCAACTGATTTGAGTATTGACAGGTAGCAATAGTTTCAGTTGCCATAACACTTACTTAAATGGTTGGAAAAACTACTGTTCAACACCACTTCTTTGCACAAGCTCCAGGGTCCTAAGAAGGATAATGCTCTAGGCAGTGTCTACGGTCTTAAAAGACTAAATACATAAGTAGTAAACTAAGCTTAGAAAAATATTTTTGCTGAAAGCTGTTCTCTGATGTGGGCATCCTCAATCCACATAATGTGTAGAATAATTTGCTTTAAAGAAATTATTTCTGTGTTTCACCTGTATTGTGCAAAGAAAGACTTAGAAATTGCCTTCTAGTCTAAACCAGTGAAATGGTGTTCTCAAAGCATCTGAAAATGTTTCTTAAATGCAGACTCACATCTTAACCTGTAAATACAGACTCACATCTTAACCTTAAAAGTCTAGTGGGGACTATTCTTTAAGGCTAACAAAGTCTTTCATTGTTTTGCTTGAAGCAATAGAATCAATAAGCCAGACAGAACCATACAAGAAGATCTCACAGCTACTTTAAAGCCTTTTCTCTGTTCTCAGTTTTCCAGTAGCCCTGTATGTAGAAAAACATGGACCAACAACACATCAGGAACATATAATGTGCTATTGAATTCATCTCATATATAAACTCATAGGCCTTGAGAAGACAATCAGCAAAAGTTCTCTATGAAATCTATAGAGAAGGATACAGAGTAGCATCCCACATTTACATACATAAATGTGCTCAGGACTAGGTCACCAAGACAAAGAAGATATAAGGTAATTCATTTCCTAAGGATAATTTTAACATTTGTCAATGCTTCCTCATAATTGAACATGCTCATTTATCAATAAAATCAAGTTTATCATTTTAACTGCTTTGCAGAAAATGTCCTGGTGGTCCTGTCAGACACCAAGTTGAACATGAGACCCTGTAAATGTGCCCCTGCAGCAAGGCTAACAGTGTCCTTTCTGGGCTGCATAGAGGGACTCTTTCCAGAAAGTCTAAAGAGGTGATTCTTCCCCTCTGTTTAGCACTGGTGAGGCCACACATGGAGTATTGTGTCCAGTTCTGAGCTCCCCAGTGCTTGAAAGAAATGGAAATAGTTCAAAAAAGATCCAGTAATATACTCATACTATGTTGGGGAATGAAGCATCTCTCCCAAAACAAAAGGTTGAGATCTGGGACTGTTTAGCACATAGAAGAGAAGGCGATCTTATCAATGTCTATAAATAGCTGAAGGAAGAGTTTAAAAAAGGCAAAGACAGGCTCTTTTCACTGATTTCCAGTAACAGCACAAGAGGTGGTAGACACAAACTGAAACACAAGAGCCTCTGCCTGATCTTAAGGAAAAACTTAAAGATAATTAAGGTAAAACTTAAGGAAGAACCTGCCCAGGTTGCCCAGATATGTTCTATAGTCTCCATCCTTGGAGATATTCACAGGCTGTCTAGATATGGTCCTGTGCAACTGGATCTAGATGACCCTTCTTGTGCAGGAAGTTGGACCAGATGACTGCCCAAGGTCCCTTACAACCTGATAATAAACTTAGATAGGCATATACACATATCTAAAGGGGTAAAATAGAAAAGTTTTTTTGTTTGTTTGTTTGCTTTGTTTGTTTTTCCTGCTATCCATGACAAAAGCTCTTAAAAACTTATGACTGTTAAAAAAAAAAAAAAAAAAAATAATAATGGGAAAAGAAAAGAGGTCCATGAAAGTAAGTTTCATATCTCAGTTGATCTCAGTTGTGGTTGATTTATGATACAGGAGATACAGATTAACATAAATGGTATGAAACACCTCTCAGTGGCAGTGGTTCTCTATTTCAGAAACGGTTATGGATGGCAGTCTATGAAGATGACATTATAAACAGTGCCTCAAGCCCTATTACGAGTAATTTCAGAAAGCTTTTCTTTCTTTGGAGAAAAAATTCTGGTCATGGTATGTTAACAGAAACAAAAAGGTGTAGATGACAAAGCTGAATGTTGACCTGACTTTATTTTGAAGTTTGTAACAAAATCTCTCTCCTTTCACCTCAGTTTGTCATACTTGTACTGGGTTAAAATAGTATTCATTGACTTTTTGAAATTCAGTGATTTATACCGTTTTAATTCTGGTTCTGCCTTCACCCTCAACTGTAAAATTAGTGGCTAAACTCTTAAACTAAAAAGGTGTTTTTTGTTTGTTGGTTTTGGTTTGTTTTGGTTTGTTTTTTTTTCCTTTTTTTTTTTTCTTTTTCTTTTTTTCATTTTCATTTTCTGTCTTCAGTAGTTTTTACCGTTTTGGTTCTTATGTTATCTCTGTTAATGTTGCATCCTGTTTTTCTCAGCTGGATGTTTCCCCCCATGGAAAATGTTGAAAGTACTTTCACTGGGGCAAAATAAAAAGATGATGAATCAGGAGATATGATTTCCAATAGAGTTTCACACTGGTCTTGCAGTGGCTCTCTTGTCATAGCAATTTTTTTCTATTTGTCTTTTCTTTCATTCTTTAAACAGCTATAACATAAATACTGACTCTAATGTAACTTTTGTACGTATTACAAAATTGACGGCAAATGCTGTTTCCTTTTTACTGGGTGACGGAAAACTTAGGGCATTTTAAAAAGTGATTATGATCATATATCAGACCTTACTGTTTGGATACCATTTGGACCACCTTCAAATTAATTTTTGGTTAGTGACACAGATTTGGGGAGTGCAATTTATACAGTCATTGTGCTCATCTATACAGCAAGTTAGAGGGCTAATTGTCAGGATATCCTTCATTTCATTGGAAGAAACTGAACAATAATTCATACACAAGCATAATTCATACACGAAATTTCACCCTCCACCTCCACACCCCACCACACCAAATAAATAAATAAATATACGTATATATATATATGTGTGTGTGTATATATATATATAAAATCTGAAGACTTAAATGTCTTTAAAATGCCTGTTCTTCCCATTGATGAAAAAAGAGACTGGCTTCAACATAAACGTTTATATGATGAATACAGTTCAGGGATAGATTAAATGGATTAAATAAATTCTGCCACAAGTAATCAAACATATTCAGTTTGAAAACACACACCGATGAAATTTATGAAATTTAATATATAGGTGTGCTTTGGGGTATACTTAAATAGTCTGAAAGCCTGGGGTAGCTGGAGAGTGAGGTGGAAAGAAGAATAAGGTAAAGCTTTTAAAGAGTCAATTGCATATGCAAGCTAACAATTTTTTTTATTTATTTATTTTTTTTTTTTATGACATAAGCTTCAGATACAGGTCAAATAGTTTAGACTGACATTCCCTACAGCTTCCATGTGTTTTTTTTTTGTTTGTTTGTTTGTTTGTTTGTTTTTGTTTTGTTTGTTTTTTTTTGTGTGTATTGATCTTCCAAATGAGTGTTGAATATATCAAATCTGTATTAGTGTGCATGTGTGATGTCCAAGCACCAGACAAGCCAAATTATGATTGACTGTTACCTGTTGATGGTCGCTATACATCAGTGCTTAGCACTGATTTTCACTATCTCTCAACTGCTGAACAATGTTTTCCCACAAATTAAAATATTTAAGTTAATGTTTCAAGCTAATGCTGAAAATTTTAACTGGGAATAACTAGTGAGCAGGATGGTAAGCTAACATTTTTATAAAATATATTATCTGGACAAAATTCTGCTGGTGCTATTCTTTCCTCATTTAATAAGCTAATTTAATAAATAATAATAATTATTATTATCTATTCTAATTAAATTATTATTCTAATAATTTAATAAATCATAAAACCTGCTACTAAAACAATAATATCAGGAAGAAGGCAGAGGTTGATCTTCATTATCAGCCCTATTTGGTAGATTTTAGTTCAAAAAACAAAGTTAAAAGCAAAAGATTTGAAATCTGGAGATTTTTGTCACTTTTCCTTCAGTATGACATCTGAAAAGTGTCCAATGTATAAAAAGGTTGATCTATTCATTTAGAGAAATCACATGGTCTTCTTCTTTTTTCCATAGTTCTTCATAAGTAATCTTCTGACCATGTGAATGCATACCAATCTTTAAATTTGATAAAATGGAATTTGTTCACTGTCATAACATTTTAAGGACAAGATTATTCATTTTATATTCTTTAGTTCCAGAAATTTTCAATTTAAATGGCATTATAGTCCCCCTGAAGTTATTGCACTATTTTTGTAAGGTACTGGTTATATTTATTTCTGTAGACAGATGATCTTAAAAAATGATCTGAGATTCTGAGAACAATAAAGAAAATGGTCTGAGAACTCTTCAGAAAGGAGACAGAGAGTTAAAAATTAATCAGAATCAGAAAATTTCCTGTCTTGTACAATCTTGATCCTGTAAAATGTAATGATTCTTTTTTCCTAGATTTACTGTGATTTTAAAACTCACAGTAAATGCAGTTATAGAATATTTTATTTTCCATGTAATCATGTCCATGTTGGATGTTGTGAATTCTATATATTCACTCTTTCTTTATGATTTCCAATAATATTTGCTCTTTTTAAAATCACAGCCTATCCAGTGTCTTTAAATTTTAAGTGCGTGGGGTAGCTGAACTATTTCTCTGTTGGTATTCTCATACACATAGATGAAAATAAAATTTAATCTGTGCAATATTTACTGAAAATAAAATAAAAAAGTTTCTGTAACTTCAAAAAGTAGTTATTCCTAAAAACACAGTTGGTATGAATGTCAATATTTATATGATAAGATTTAAGAATATGAAGGACAAGAATACTTCATATTTTTGCTATACTTCCTTTTAAACCTTCTTACATGGCATTTCTATTTACAGGATTGTCTTTGGTTTGATTTTTTTTTCCCCACTATAGTATCACCTAGTTTTATAATTGCTTGATTTTAGCATTCCCTCTTGCTTTTCTTAATTAACAATGCACACTTCAAAGTCCTACTCATTTTAAGAAATTACAGAAAAAATAAAAAATAATATTTCTCAATCTTCTGAGGAACATTTAAGGCAGTTGTTATTAGTATTGTTACTAAGGTGATAGCCAAATTGTTTTCTGACTGAACAAAGTGCATGAGGTAGAACAATGACAAAGCTGTGGAGGTAGTACTGTTTATAGTGAGCGAATCAAACTCATAATGCTACTGATTTATTCCAGACTTTTCTTTCTCTTCCCAATCTTTACTTTCCTTTTGATTATATCAGCTACTCTAGTGGGCAGTTCTATTTAAGGCTATTTTCATTTGATTTACAACGTACAAATATCCATTTGTATGAAATCTACTTAAAGCCAAAAATAGTAAATAATTAATCATTATCAATGAACAGTTTTTGCTACAATATGTAATGATAAAAAATAAATAAATAAATCTTACTCTTAATTGCTGTTAATACTTGCATGGGTGTGTAATATAAAACATCCTCCTAACAGTAGTATATTGCTGTAAACAGAATTGAAGGCATATCATGACTTCTCCAAAATTCTAAGAAATCTTCTATGGATTTTCTGGTGATATATAAACTGGGTTAAAGAAAATGTGCTGTATATATTGTTAGGTATGTGCAGGAATAGTGATATGGTTTAGTGGAGGACTTGTTAGTGTTAGGTCAGAGTTTGGACTCTATGATCTTGAGTTCTCTTCCAACCTAGATGATTCTGTGATTCTATAAAAATGATTGTTAATCTTTCTTAATAGCTTCCCTGGACTCTTTTCATACAGCAAGATATGTAAGAGTGATCTTAAATCATTTAGCTAAATCTGTTGGACAAGTGCTTAACTTAAAGTATGTTTTTTGAAATCTTGATGAATAGATCTTTTTCTTAATAAAATTCTATATAGCACATATATATTTTCCATAGTTCTTCATAAGTAATCTTAATTCCCACCAAACTGAAAAATATTTGCTTAAATAAGTTTACGAAGAATATATAATACTATCTTTGTAGATAGAACTAAAAAATTGTGTCTTATAGTTTTAAAATCAGAAGTAGTAAACACGATTCACTACAAATTCTGACAAAAAATCTGGAATAATAATAAATTCAAAATCATATAACAGTAGGAGATATGTGCACATTCTCAGAATTATTATTTCAGCTCCATTTCTGATGGTGACTTTATTGGCTTTCAGATTAAAAGAGCTGAAGCAGAATTAATTGTCCTATGAATTGTTTCATTTTGCCCTCCATTTGGTATAATAGCCTTAATATTATCGATACATACTTTTTCACAGAATGTTCAAGAATAAAGACTGTTGCAGTCTATTATATATCCTTACTTTTGAAACCAAGAGATTAAGAAACAAAGATCTATGTAATCTTTTCTACCAAAATATGTACAGAGAGCAAAGACCTGGAAGGTGATTCAGATATCATCATCTACGTTATACAATATTGACAGGGAGAGAACATTGCCCCAAAAAAGTGCTGTAAGGATCTGAGTTCCACATATATTCATAATTTCATTCCACCTCCAAAGGTCACAGTGATCAGACATTTTCACAACCAGAACAAAAAGTCTGATTAACCTAGCGGGGTAGAGCTTCTGTAGTAGATTTGTGGGGCAAATCCTATTAGCAATGAATAAAGAGTAATTTGACCCTGAACATTACATTTTAAGTAGTAAGGAAGGGGAGGAATATACTATTTAATTTTGGTGGAGTTTTTCCTTCAAAAAGCCTCAGAATCCTCCCTAGTGAACACTGAATTAGTTTTTGTGAAATGATCACTAGGATGTACTAATGCAGCTTTAAACTAAAAGAGGGTAGATTTTGGTAAGGAAGAAATTCTTTACTATGAGGGTGATGAGGCACTGGCACAGGTTGCCCAGAGAAGTTGTGGATGCCCCATCCCTCAAAGTGTTTAAGGCCAGTGTGGACGGGCCTTTGAACAACCTGATCTAGTGGGTGGCATCCCTGTCTATGGCAGGAGGTTTTGAATTAAATGATCTTTAAAGTCGCTTCCAATCCAAACCATTTTATGATTCTATAACAACACATTTGGGATATTAACTTGAAGAAAGGGGAAAGACAGGTCATTGCAATTAAAACATTTTCTGAACAATTTCCTGCTGTTTTCTAAGCAAATTACCTAAAATATATATATTTTTTTCTTATCACTCAGTGCCATGTAAGTTTAGAGTGTGTGAGATCATCCAGAACTATTCTATTCTGAACCTCCCTGTAGAAAGAGAAAATGAAAATGTCTTCATCTGCAGCTTTCTGTCCTCTTACCTCACTCACTTGGCAGAAATAGAGAATTTAAAACTAATTTGCTTGGATGTGTACTAGTAACCACTACCAAAAGAAAAAAAAAAAAAAAAAAGTAAGTTTAATAGCTCAGTGTTTGCAGTTTTCTCATAGTCTTCTCTGAAGTTTTGACTTTGTGTGTGTTCTACCTTTCAATTTTAATACCTCCTTACCTCCTTGCAAGAACTGAATATCAGCAAACACTCTCTCTCAAAAAGGTGTTAAGGGATAAAGGGATAGAATACATGAGGTACACAAACGTATTTACATGAATTTTAAAAAAAATATTTGCAGCACGGACTATCATGTCTTCAAAATGAAGGTAGAATTATCTGTTATGAGGGATTTTTTTTTCACTGGATATGATCTTTTAGTTGAAACAGGAAAACAGAGTAAAAGGAATTGATCATGAAGTAGGTGTTTTTGTTTTTGCACAGAATGTAAAAACAATGATACACATCTGTCCTTTCAAATCTTTCTCCTTCTCTTCACCCTTCTGGTGCTAGAACTCTACTCCTAACTAGGCTTTCTAGAGGGATCATCACAAATTGCACAGACAGGGCCCCCATGAGTTTTTTTTTCAGTTCAGCATGTTCTTATTTGGAAACATTTTTCTTTCCAGCAAAAAAAGACTAAATGCAAGGTAGTCGTTAATTGGTCTTTCAGGTTTGTTTACTGACCTTTTCACTCTAATAGTACAACACTGTTGCAATGATGTGTGTGAACAGTTAAGATGATATGTGCAGGGGTGTGAGGGTCTGGGAAGAAAAAAGACTATCATATATAGAAAAAAATGCAAACACCCTCCCCTTCTCATCAGCAATCAGAAGAAAAGTGTGGAAGGATACTTAATGCTTGCAAAAGAACTGAGTAGGAAACTAATTGGAAAATAAAAATTCACTATGATATTAATTAGGATATAACAGGGAATTGTACTATAGTATTTGATGTGACAGTTTGTGATTGCATTCTCAAACAATAGTGTAACATAATTATTCCAATGGCCTGTAGACAATCACTTCAGATATTAGGAAAGCACACTGAGTATAGCAGTGTTTCAGTGGTTTTGCTATGGCAATCAGGAAAGTAGTAGTAGCTTCAACCTCAGATAATTAACAGAGGTCTCAAATTATGCTAAATTATGACTCAGCTTTGGCCAGATTAGAGCACTATAGAAGGCAAATAAAAGCATATACTGTAGATACATGAGATGTATCTACATGCATTATTCAATATTTTTCTCAATGTGTGTAGCTGGCAGTTGCAATTTTAGTATTTCCTTGTTGAGATCCAATGGGAAAATAGAATAGAAATAGAAAATTCTGTTGTTAACTTTGTGTGTATACCTGCATGTGTGCATATGTTTTTATGCAGAACAATATTATACAAACCAGAACCAATATATGTTTTCCTTATTGAGATAATAGTAACAATTCAAGAATATCTAGTTGTTGAACTTGGAAAACTGAAAAAAATGGCAGTTAGTTTTTAAAGAACCTTGTAACTCTCCTGTGTGCAATCAGCCCTAGTAATTTTATACACATCTCTTCAAACATGGGAACAAAAAGCAAAAATCCTACTCAGGGCTAGTGTTCAAGCACAGCATTTTTATGTATAAGTCATGTACTGTACTACTACTATATTTCTGCATGCAACTTGTTACATACAGTATGCTGAGGTGGTGAGCCTGGTGCAAACGTGCATTATCCACATTTAGCACAAGAAGAAGTCAAAATTCAGAAACACTTTATTAAGGGATATAAAGTTCTGAATGAAACCCATTTTGCCAACATAAAAACTGTTGCTGCTACCAGATCAAAATAAACACTACTTGATGAATCGTATGTACATAGTAAGTGTATATTGAAAAACTGCATGTTATGTTTTTTGTGTTGTTTGTTGTTTTTTTTTTGATATGTATAAACACCATTAAGTTATTTTTTATACTCTGTTTCACCAAATTAGATTCATCAGAAATTTAAAAGTAGAACCACACAATGCTTATTCTTTTGTCTTTACCGTAAATCTTACTTTTACTTTTGAAAAATGTTGTGCTGTACAGCAGGAAATACTTGGAGAATTAAACTTTGGCCTCAATTCTAATGCTGCAGTTCAGCAAACGCTTGATATTTGTATCAGAATACAGATGTATAAGATTGTCTAGATATACCACCCTCTTGTCAGCAGTTTACAAAAGTGAATGTATTGCAACATTACAATCTGTCACAAGAGGATGTCTTTTCTCCTATAACAACTAGTGATCAAGGGCAAAAGAGAAATTCTGATTCTGACTTACTGTCTGCCTATCTGAGAAACACATCTATATGCTTCTGTCTCTTATACTGCAATCAGTCAAGCTAGGCAACAGGTCTTCAGCTTTTTGGGGGTGGGGGGCAGATCCAATTTCTGCACTCTCTTCAACTTGCTGTGAGATTTTATATATATATTTTCTATATATGTGTGTGTATATACGTATACACACACACACACATACATATATACATGTACATATAGATATATATATACACACACATAAAGAGCCTATCACCATATTGATAACCATTCTCTGGAACCTTTCTGATAGCAAGGGTAAGAAAAGGAGTTGGCCTGTTATTACCTCAATACTGTTCTTTCAAATCAATTGAATCACACATACACACACATAAATGAAACAAACAAACAAAACAAAACAAAACAAAAACAAAACAAACAACAACAAAAAAAAAAAGACTGAGACCCCTGTGGACCTGCAAGGGTCCTTTGATAGGTCAATTACCATACCTACAGTAGAAGATAGACAAATTAATTTTTCCCACTGAACATGAGTCATCTTCAGTTTTATTCTAAATCAGAATATTCTTTAATGCTGTTGTTTTTTAAAATCACAAAATATTTAATTCAATATACATTAATAATCAGTAAATCACTATAAATTCCATTGAGATCTGATGCAATATAGAATCATAGAATCATTAAGGTTGGGAAAGACCTCCAAGATCATCTGGTCCAACCCTCTCTTTATCACCCATACCTCCCACTAAATCATGTCCCTAAATACCATGTCCAACCTTTCTTTAAACACCCCCAGGAACAGTGACTCTACCACCTCCCTTGGCAACCTGTTCCAATGCCTGACTGCTCTTTCTGAGAAGAAGTTTCTCCTAATTTCAAATCTGAACTTTCCCTGGCACAACTTGAGGCCATTCCCTCTAGTCCTATCACTTGTTATCTGTGAAAAGAGGCCGACCCCAGCTCCCCACACCTTCCTTTCAGGTAGTTGTAGAGAGCAATAAGGTCTCCCCTCAGCCTCCTCTTTTCCAGACTAAACAACCCCAGTTCCCTCAGCTGCTCCTCATAGGACTTGTATTCCAGGCCTTTAACCAGCTTTGTAGCCCTTCTCTGGACACATTCCAGGGCCTTTATGTCTTTCTTGTAGCGAGGGGACCAAAACTGAACAAAGAGCATACCTGTCCAAGACATGGGCTGCCAACTTCTCCAGGAAACCGTGTCAAAGGCTTTGCTGAAGTCTAGGTAGACTATGTCAACAGACTTTCCTTTATCTACCAGGTGGGAATTCTCACATAATTTCTCATTTTAGTACCTCGGACACATCTGTCTCTGAGACAACACAGAGAAAATAATTATCTTAATCTGATAAAAAAAAAAAAAAAGGTTTACTTTCTTTTTGCACTTACATTTAATTATTGTTACCAGAGGTCCAATAAGTGCCCAATTGGCTTTGTAGTTATATAAAGCACATGACAAAGATTCATCATTGATTGTTCAGCAGATAGGAAAATTAGTATTTAATATGTAATTCCCTGATTATTCTTTATAAAACATATTACTAAACATGGAAATTATTCACATTGGTTCTGCTAAATCATCCAGCTTTGTGAGTGGATACAGTGGAGTTTAATTATTAATTATGTGTTGCCATGCAGCAGCATTAAATGTGTATGTTCTGCTGACCTGCTAATACTGTCTTTTTAAAGGTCCCAGTAGATTCAGATTAACACTATGGTAAAGGCATCAAGGCAACTCTATCAAACAGAATTGCTTATCATATTAGTGTAAAGTCATGTAATGAAATAGCAAATAATAATAATAATAAAAGCTTTGGGGATTTTATAGTTTAGTCCTGTTCCCAGTGGTGATTCAGATTAGCTACTTTTCAGGTAAATTAATGAAGAATACTACTCAGTATTTCCCCATGGAACAAATGACCTTAATTAATTTTGGGGTGAGAACTGTTTACTTCCTCTGTTCAAGTTCCTTTCTGCCTTTCCTAGATTCAAAAATATCTAACTTATATTTAATAAACCACAAAGAAAAACATTTTAAAATAAAGTTGCTATGAAGAGTGGCCTTTATTTCAGGAGGCAGGTATTACCATTTCCCAAAATTCAATCATGACCATAACCAAAAAGTATTCAGATCATTCCTGTTTACTAAACTGAAAGTCCAAGGAATATCTGTATTTGTAATGTAGTATTTGAAGTAGCATACACAGGTACATGGGCTGTGCCGAGCAATAAAGTGCTTGGCTTGCACAATGTTAAGTGATTGGCTTGATTTTTTATATTATTTCTTTAATTTTTGTTAATGAATAAAATGGCATGTATTATCAACCAGTCAAAAAGTATGGTTGAGTTCATATATTTGCTTAATGTGTATTTTTTGGCATACTAGTAAGTGTGACTTTTTCTTTGGACTGATTCAGAGAGTACATAGCTAATGTAACTGGAAGAAAAATAAAGACACAACAAATATTATGCAATATAGCTACAAAAACAATGTAGTGAGATGTCATATTTTCTTGTAAAATAAAAACTTATAGATAAACATTATAATTTGCTTTTGATGAATGCTTAATGACAAAACCCATGTTGACAGATCTTGTCCTTTTTTTCCTCTAATAATAACTTTGTTCTTTTGTGTTTGTGTTTTTTTTTTTTGTTTTTTTTTTTTCTATTTGTTTTATTTATTTCACTTGGATAAAATAGTCAAGAATTAAATATAAAGCATATGTCCAATAAACATATCATACAGTAAAAGTTAATGGTGATTTGAGAGTTTACAAGCTTTTTGCAATGTAAAGAACAATTTAAATTTACACTCAGTCATGAGACTTGTAATAGAGGCATTATGCATAAACAAACTTGCAGAGCCTTGTTCCATTGGGGGCTGGAGATGCTCAGCAATTATCAGGATCAGGTTTAAAGTTGTTTTTGGTTTGCTACTACCTTGAACTTTCTTTCTCATGATCTGCTTATATTCTGGCTTTCTATGTTTTCTCTGTGTTTGGGATAATTATTTACTCTTCTAAAACTTTTCTACTGACCATTCTTCAGTTTTATTTGAAAGCTCAATAGACCTAAGAGTTATTTATTCCTACCTTTTGGCCCACTAAACTTAATTTTCACCCCTACTAGGATATTCACTGATATGTTCTCACTGTGGCTCTGGAGATTGACCCCTTCGTTTTTCACTCATTTAGTCTAGAAGTCCCTTTCTGAGTCCACATTGCCGGAAACTGCTGTGAAATGAATAAAGCTAGTAAAATATTCTCCATTTGTTAAAAATCATACTAGATGATTCATCCTTTTTATTTTTTCCCATAAAAGAAAGAAAAAAAAAATTGTCCATTTTTCCTATAATTTACTTTTAATGTTTGAATGTAATAAATACCTTGTCAGTCAGTTTTTTGATGCTTTTGAAGATATTGTTGTTAAATATAAAACTAGCTTTTAGTGATGTTGTGTTTATACCCTACTTTCCATTCAGCATTAATAGTTGATTGTAGCAGACTTGCTTTTGGAAATTCAATTTAAAATGTTGTCAACTATTTAAAACACTTAATTTTACATCTGTTCTTTAAGTCAGGAAAACAAACAAACAAACAAAAAGAATAAAAAGATAGTACAGAATGCTACAGAATATTTGTAGACTGCAATGTCAGCAGAACAGTAAATTATAACATAATAGCACATAAATTATAACTGTTGTAACTTCTCAAACCAAGTAAGATGAATTTAATTCACTGACATATTTTGGCTATTATAAGCTCTTTCAGCAATGTAAACCAACATAGGGTATGCCAGCTGTGAACTACTAAATCAACATAAAAATCACAACATAATTCTGCACACTCAACGTGCAGCTCTTTTTTGATCATCTTCTTCACTCATTCTGTCACCACTTCAAACAATGAAGTTGCTGTTTTACTCATTGACTTATTTAATTTTCGGAGCTTTTTTCAATTAATTTTCCCATTAGAAGCTTATGCAACTGGCATTAGTTCTCCTTGTGCTTTCTTTTCATTCAAATCCATATTTCTTTTACTTACTGAGTTCCTTCAGTAGTTCCCTGCTCCACATTCTCTACCGTTCTTTTCATATGCGAAGAAAGAAAGCTACAATTTATTTTTCCATTATTAACTTCTGTTCTTACTCTAATATATTAAAAAGCGTGTATTGCTTTTACAGTCATGGGGAGTGCTGCCTAAACTTGTTTTGAACCATTTACCAGTTCTTTCTGCAAAACTTGCATCTTTTACCTGTTCATCTGCAAACGATTCCTTTTTTGACAGCCTCTTCTCATCTGCTGTTAGAGGTTTCTTCTGCATTGCCTACTGATCTCATGCTTCTTTCATCTAGAAGAAATGTTCTTTTCTATATAATCTTTTACAATAGCTTATTTTAAGATATGTTTAATCACTGTGACATATAAAAAAATGCATATGTGTATAACAATTGGGTTGCACTAGTATTTCCACAGAAGGTACAAATTCTACTGATATTAGATCAACTTCATACATCCAGGATGTAATCAACATATTTTTTCTCATTGTCTAACAAAATGATTGCCCTGTGTGGAAGCACATAGAAATAATAGCACATAAATTATAACTTAATTAATTATATTATAACTTAATTAATTAATAATATTAATTATTTAATTGATATTATTAATTATATTAATTAGTACAAAAATATTGTACTGCTCTCTAATATAACTAACCTTTTACCTTTCTGTAAAGGAAGTGACCTTTTTGGTGTTGAGTAGAACAATCATTACTGAACTGTGGTCCATTAAAGGAAAGAAAGATTCATTTTAATTAAAATATTTTTAAAATGAGGATTTGGTGTGGGGAGTGAGGGGGTGAGGGCTCATTCATTGAACCAGTACAACCTGACTGATATAAATATTTGCTAAATTTTAATATAATTTCCAGCTATATTAATAATAATGGATTTATAATTGATAGAATAATAAATGAATCATCCATCTCTGTAAAAAAATATATTTTAATATTTCTCTGGATAAGATCTGGGTATAATCTGTTTTCATAGTTTGAAAGACCTTTAGCTCTATTATTATTATTATTACTATTACTATTATTATTATTATTATTATTTATTGTGATTGGTTTTGTCTCGTAATGCATTGTTCTTTCATGCACTAGATTTTCTGTGACCTGTCTCTTGTAAACCAAGTAAATGTTTTTAAACTAGAAATATGTAGCTTGAGAAACTGGATCAGGGTTGAATATAGCTGATGTCTTTATAAAATAGAAGAGCAATATAAGATGTATTATTGTCAGTTTTCTGCCTCCCAGTAACTATTCCATCTCATTTTGATGTAAAAGGCAATGCCTCAGCTCATACTACATGTAGTCTAAACTTTGCTGGACTTTCAACCTGAACAGAGAAGCACTTTTGCAAAGGATCTCATGGCACTTGAAGTATGTCAAACAGAAGTGACTATCATCTGAACCTTTTCATGCAAACATTTCTCACTTCGCTTCAACCAAGGTGTAAAGGTTAACCCTCTGTTCCTTCCCAATTATACTGTGGAGAGGAATGGAGTAGAAATCATTTCCTGAAGGAGAGTGGTAGTCAATGATTTCTTATGAGAGAGATGATGCTGTCATGTGAACTTGTGTCCTGTGTTTGGGGAGGTGGAATTTTTTTTCCCCCTTATTTAGGGAAAATAACCCACCCGTGAAACAGAACAAAGCAGAATCTGTGGACAGATGGATATCCTTGTCATTGGGGGACTGTTAGTGTTAGGTCAGAGGTTGGACTCGATGATCTTGAGGTCTCTTCCAACCTAGAAATTCTGTGATTCTGTCATCTAGTAGGTGGCAAACATCAGCCTCAGCTGTGAAACATGCTTCTAAACAAGGTTTGGGTCATCAAGTGTGAAAAGTTCTTTATTTTCCTTTTATTTATTTATTTATTTTTCTAAAGGAAGTTCAAATTAACCCGTTCACCTCTTCAATTTTGAATGAGCAAAGATATATCTCTAGAGGCACATTAAGTTTCTCAACTAAGTTAAAACGTGTCAGACTAGGCCAAAAATGTGTAAACAGTTAATGAACTATTAGGGTTACTGAGATGAAGTCCCTCAATATTGTACACAGGAAAAAAAAGAAAATAATAATAATGAAAAAAAAAAAAAACACTGTTATACCTGTACACTTTCTCAATGCTGCATTGAACATGCAAAGAACAAACACCACTACATCTGTAAGTACAATATTGTTTCACAGAGGAAGGAAAAAGCCAGTTGTTCCAGCTCTTCCCTCTGTGTATATCTACTACTAACTGGTGTAAAAAGAGGGCCATTGAACTATGAATGTGTTGGACAAATAAAATAATTGTATAAAAGCAATAGGTAAGAAAACACAGAGATGGCTAAATAAGAAAGAGAGAGAAATAGTTGGAAAAATACAATTAAAAAATCTAGTTGAGGTGGAACCTTGTGCTGTGAGGACAGTACAATGGGAAATGGGCAGATACATGGAAGTGGTAGCACTGGAAAGCATATGAAGATGTGAAGATAGGAAGTTGCAACTCAATGGGAAAGTTAAAGTGGTATCAGTTTGCATTGATATGTGTGTACTCTTCTGTGAATTGACAAGAAGGATGCAGTTGCAATATAACTAGGGAGGACAGGTTCACATTTTTGATACAGGAAGTGATAATGGCTTGGGAATGTTGTAACAGAAAAAAATATATACATATCTCTTAAACACTGAAGGAAAAGAAGCAGTGTGATTAATGCACAATTTCAATAGCAGACATAAAAGAAGGGAGTTGAAAATCAACTCATGAGTCTGAACAGTGACATGGTGGGATAGCTCACATGACTGGAATGCTGTCATGGAAGGCTATGTGCTTTTTAGAAAAGACTGTCCAGGAGGGTAAGGTGGTGAAATTGCTCTTTATGTGAGAGAGCAACTGGAATGAATGGAGCTCTGCCTAGGGGTGGATGAAGCGAGAGTTGAGAGCTTATGGGTAAGGATGAAAGGGCAGGTTATCATGGCTGACAGTATTGTGTATTTTCGCTACAAGCCACATGATCAGAAAGAGGAGGTAGATGAAGCCTTCTTCAGACAGGTCCAAGTAGTCTCTCAGTCACAAGCCCTGGTTTTCATGGGGAACTTCACCCACCCTGATATCTGCTGGGAAGACTACATAACTAGGCACAAACAGTCCTGCAGTGCATTAATGACAACTTTTTGACACATGGTAGAGAAGCCAACAACGAGAGGTGTGCTGTAGACCTTGCAATAACAAATGAGGAAGGACTAGTTGGAGATGTGAGGGTCAGGGACAGCCTTGTCTGCAGTGCCCACGATATGGTGGAATTCAGGGTCTTGCAAGGATGAAAAGCAGGGTGAAAAGGAGGATTGTGACCCTCAACTTCAGAAGAACAAACTTTGGCTTCTTCAGGGATCTACTTGGAAGAATCCCATGGGTTAGGGCCGTGGAAAGAAGAGCGGTTCAAGACTGCTGGTCTTGAAGCTTCACTTACTCCAAGCTTACGATTAGTGCATCCCTGTGGGTAAGAAGGCAAGAAAAGGGGGCAGGAGACCTGCATGGATGAGCAGGGAGCTCCTGGAAAAGCTCATACAGAAAAAAGAAGTTTAAAGCATGTGGAAAAAGGGACAGGCTGCTTGGGAGGAATATAGGGACACTGTCACAGTATTCAGGGAAGTGACAAGGAAGACAAAGGCCTATTTGGAATTAGATCTGGCAAGGAATTTCAAGGACAACAAGAAGGGCTTCTTCAAATAAATGAGTAGGAAAAGAAAGACTGGGGAAAATGTTGGCCCACTGCTTAAGAGTATGGGTGCCCTGGTGACAAAGGATACGGAGAAGGTAGGTTTGTTGAATGTCTTTTTTGCTTCAGTCTTTACTGCTAAGATCAACTCTCAGGAATCTCAGACCCTGGAGACAAGAGAGAAAGTCTGGAGAAATGAAGACTTCCCTTGGTCAAAGAGAAAGAGATCATCTAAGCAGATTTGACATCCAGAAATCCATGGGCCTTGATGAAATATATCCACAGGTGTTTAGGGAACTGGCTGATGTTATTGCTAGGCCACTCTCCATCATCTTTGAAAGGTCATGGAAATCAAGAGAGGTTGCCTGAGGACTGGAAGAAAGCCAATGTCATGTCAGTCATCAAAAAGGGCAAGGAGGACTTTCCCTTGGTCAAAGAGAATCGTGCCAGAGATTAAAGCAAACTTGAAATCCACAGATTCATGGGCCCAGATGGAATGCACCCATGGGTGCCGAGGGAGCTGGCCGATGTCTTTGCTAGGCTACTCTCCAACATCTTTGAAAGGTCGTGGACAACAGGAGAGGTGCCTGGGGGCTGAAAGAAAGCCAATGACACGCCAGTCTTCAGAAAGGCAAGAAGAAAGACTACAACTACAGGCTGGTCAGCCTCGCCTCCATCCCTGAAAAGGTGATGGAACTGATCATCCTGGAGGTCATTTCTAAGCATGTGGAGGATAAGAAGGTGATCAGCAATGGTCAACACAGATTTACTAAAGGGAAATCATGCTTTACCAAATTGATAGATTTCTATGATGAGATGACTGGCTGGATAGATGAGGGGAGAGAGGTGGATATGGTCTACCTTGACTTCAGCAAGGCTTTCAACACTGTTTCCCATAACATCCTTATAGATAAGCTCAGGAATTGCAGCCTAGATGAGTGAACAGTGAGGTGGATTGATAATTGGCTGGATGGCAGAGCTCAGAACATTGTGTTCAGTGGTGTGGAGTTCCTAGCTAGTGGTGTCTCCCAGAGGGCTATGCTGCCATTCAGAGGGACCTTGATGGGCTGGAGGGTTGGGCTGAGATGAACCTCATGAAGCTCAACAAGGGCAAATGCTGGATCTTGAACCTAGGGAGGAATAACCCCAAGCACCAGAATGGGCTTGGGGCTGACCTGCTGGAATGCAGCTCTGCAGAGAGGAACCTGAGAGTTCTGGTGGGCAGCAGGCTGACCGTGAATCAGCCAGAAAACCAAAGGTGTCCTGGGGTGCATTTGGAAGAGTGTTGCCAGCTAGTCAAGGGAGTGATCCTCCCTTTCTACTTAACCATGGTGAGGCCACACCTGAAGTCCAGTTCTGGGCTCCCCAGTACAAGAGGGACATAGAACTATTGGAGTGAGTTCATAGGAGGGCTACAAAGATGATTAAGGGGATGATGGGAACACGTGTCGTACGAGGACAGGCTGAGAGAACTGAGCCTGTTTAGCCTGGAAAAGAGAAGACTGTGGGGAGACCTCATCAGTGTGTATAAATATCCAAGGAGAGGGTGTCAAGAAGATGGAGCTGGTCTCTTCAGTTGTGTGCAGTGAGAGAACAAGAGGCACCAGGCAAAAAACTGAAGCACAGGAAATTCTGGATGAGTATGAGAGGGCACTTCTTCACTGTGAGGGTGTCAGAGCATTGAAACAGGTTGCCCAGAGAGGCTGTGGAGTCTCCTACTCTGGAGATATTCAAAACCTGCCTGGATGCCATCCTGTTTAATGACCTCTAGGTGATCCTGCTCAGAAGGGGGATTGGACTAGATGATCTTCAGAGGTCCCTTCCACCCTTGGCCATTCCGTGATTTTGATTCTGTGAACTAGAAACATGTCATGAGAGCTTGTGCTGACACCATATGAAGCGGTCAAACATACTTAAAGAGGACTGAGTTATGATAACGTAACATGGACAAACTTCATGTCAGAGACCAAAAAGTTATTAAGGCCCTTTTTGCAAACATATAGGCTCTCATGTATTTTGTGAGAACAGGCCTTCTATTTTTTGTCTTAACAAAAGACTGACTTGCAAGGAAAGCATTCTCAATGTTTTCTGTTATGTTAACAAATGTTTCTTAAGTTTTTCAGTAACAGGTTTTAACTACATTTCCTAAATTTAATTGCCAGCTTGATGTAATATTTCCTCTGGTGACATGAAAAACGAACTGTTTTCCATCATGAGAATTATTTTTCCTCCTCTTTATATTAATGGTTATTTAATTCTATTGTATCTCTTATTTGAGAATGATAAATACATTAAAAACTGAATAACAAAAATAAAGTTCTAAAAGCAGTACATGAGTAGAAGTGATTGATGATGATGATGATATTTGTCAGACTTTAACAACAGCCTATTTAGGTACAGTTTAAAAAATATCTTCCCAGAATGAGCCTAAGTTGATAGATTTTCTAAGCAAATTGTCAGGTTTCTGCCTGTCTCTCTCTCCTTCTCCCTCTCTATCACTCTCTCCTTTTGCAATCATGAATGCAATCAAAAATAGAATGCAAAATTAAAATATTTTTTTCTTTGAAAGGAACTAGTCTTTCTCTTCCCCTAGACACTCAAGCAATGCCATTTCACATCTGTATAAATTTAGCACTGAATAATCCAAATGAAACTCTATAGTTTTCAGAATACTGGAAACAAAAGTGACATGAACATATACAAAACCTGAAGCAACCTCTGCACCTGTCAAGCCTAAAATGAAGTACGCAAAGCCATAAAAATTGTTTGTTTAGGGAACCACTGTGGATTACCACAGGTGTTTTGTTGTTGTTTGTTTGTGTGTTTGTTTGCAGTAGTACTGAACGCTTTCATGTCATCAGAGCTCTAAGTAACTTGCCATAGTCATCTGGAACTGAATTTTGAAGTACAATACAAACTGACCAACCTGACTTTTGGAAAGTTGGTTAGTATTGTTTTTTCTAAAGTAATTCTAAAATGCTTCTGTGATCTTTCTACTGAGAGATTTTGTTCTGCTCTGTTTTCATCTGCTGCTTTAGACCTAAATCTTTACCAACTCCTTTCATGTCACACAGGTACGTGATGTCATTAGTTTCTGTTCAAAGCTGCCTGCGATAACAGATTTCAAAGCATGTGCTTACAATAAAGGACATTCTTAAATCACTGTAAACTTTGTAGGGCAAACCTACTAGTATACTGTTAGCTAGTGTTAGACTGCAAAGCTCAAGTACCATAATTCTGTAAGTTAGGAATCACAGAAACTTGTTCTAAATAAATATGTGTAATAAATGTGTTGAAGAAATTGACAAAACATTATGTGATTTATAATCTTCTGTTGATAACCTTTTTAGGTTATTTCAAAGCCTGTAGCAATGCAAAGTTGTGCAATGCTTCATAATATATTAGGAATATGACATTTTTAATCTTCACTTTAGTGAGTCATCAAAATTTAAGACTTAGTTAATCTGACAGGATTTGTATTGCCACTGTGAAAGTATTCAAGAACAAACGTAATTAAGGTATTTACCAAAGTAATTTCTGTTTCTTTATCAAAACAAATTGTTTTGTTGTTTTTTTTTTTTTCTATCAATCAGTACTGTTTTCCACAATGAGCTGTTGTTTATGTTAGGAAGTGTAAGTAAAGTAAAAATGCTTTAAACGATGAATTTGGTTTTGCAAAATTATTTACTCATGAGAGTACTCATAATTATATTCAAAGAAGAACTACATAATAACACTGCAGAAAAGGTTGAAAATAAACAGAAGTTCAATGAAGTTCAATTACTACAGGGAACTACTGTTCTACCAGCCTGTTCTCCAAAAAGGGGTAAAACGATAAAAGGGTATAGAAACAAATAAAGGTACATTACATGCAGTGTATTGAGGATACTTCTTTTTCCCCAAACTGGACCTTATTACTATAAATCAGACAATAGAACTAACAGCTGAAGAAAGAAAGCTGAGGAAAATTGGATTTCTAGTGCATGATGAAGATTTTATTTGGTTTATAAAAAATAATAATAATAATAATTTAAAATATATTTATTTCCCGCATCTTGTTCTGCAAGAATGAAGATTTGATTTCATGTACAGTCCAGTTTACTTCCTGCACCTAGAGCCTTTCCTCAAAGCCCACTTTGAAGGATCAGAGCTCTCAAGGTCTATCAAGGCTTTATGCCTTACAGGCCAGCCCTCTCCGCCCCCCCAAGGTTCTTTCACCCAAGTTTTGGCAATGCAGTTTTTGGCTCTGACAGAGGCTGAACAGGAGGTGAATAGGACTAGATCATAGCATTTTTTTCATGTTAAATAGATGTGAAATCTAGTGTCATTCAGAGCTCCAGGAGAAAATAATGTGTAAGGGCTCCTAAATCATTTCTTCTTTTATCTTATCTAGGAAGCAGAATTAACTAACAGTTCAATGGTGCAGCTTCTTGGTTCTAAGTGTGAATTTAAAACCTCCCAGATTATTCTAGGGGAAGACAGAAAAAGGAGGGAGATGGGGAGTTTCTTTATTGAGTTTTAAACTCAGACACAAACATTCTAAGTGGTCTAAGCAAAATCCTTACAAGGAACTCAGCTGACTCCACTCTAGACAAAATCACAAAAACTGAGGACAATGAAAGGTACCAAGAAAACATGCTGGCACTGAGATTGATTTTATGTTAGGAAAATGTTTTAATCAGTCTTCTCAGATGATAAAATTGGGACTGAATTATTCAGGCCATGCAAAATAAGAGCTAATTAAATAGCTACCATATATTTCACAGCAAAACTTTGTTAGGTGACATGTAGAGAATTTTATATTTTACTGGGACTCTGATTTCTACTCATTGCTGCAACATGCTTGCTTATTAAAACTAATTAGTCATTGAACACAGAGAATAACCATAACCAGTAGATTATAGAAATGCCTTCAAAATAAGGGTATCCCAAATGGAAATACGGCATTATACTGAGCTAACATTGAAGCAGCTTTCTATGAATTTCTTACAAAACTGAATTTGCTGTCCTAAGAAAATACTCTGAAGCATATTGTTAAGATAATATAAATCATTTAGAAACTTGTATTTGTAGACTGAATAACAGCAATAAATGAAACCCCAGGAAAGATTTTTTCCCCAAAAAAATATTCATTAGTTAAGAACACAGAAGATGTGAATATTCTTCCTATCTCTAATTATATTTTCAAGTATTTTTAAAATTGCCATCACTATAATAAACTCAATAAATTGCTTCATCTTCCAAAAGCATTAAAGTCCTTTCTTCCTCCCACTGGAATTTCATTTCATTTTGTTATGAGTTTTTGACTTTGTTAAGAAAGAGGCTTTCTCAGTATTGACATCTAAGCTAATCTTTTTTCCTCCTTAGAACTTTTTTGGTTTCCTCCTTTGTGTTTAGAACTAGAACTCTGTACTCTCATTTCTGTAATCTGAGTAGTTACTCTGTTTCTGACTGTTATGGAAAAGTTAATTTACCTCAAAAATAGTTTAAAAACTTAATGTTAAATTATTATTATTAATTTATTTATAATGCTTTGCCCGTATTTACACATATTTACACAGTCTTGTTTACAAAGGGCCTGGAACACAAGTCCTTTGAGGAGCAGCTGAGGGAACTGGGGTTGTTTAGTCTGGAGAAGAGGAAGATCAGGGGAGACCCTATTGCTCTCTACAGCTACCTGAAAAAAAGTTGTGGGGAGATGGGGGTCAGCTTCTTCTTGCAGATAACTACTACTAGTACTAGTACTGACTAGACTAGTACTAGGACTAGAGGCAGTGGCCACAAGTTGCACCAGGGGAGGTTTAGGTTGGAAATTAGGAGACACTTCTTCTCAGAAAGAGTGGTCAGGCATTGAAATGGGTTGCCCAGGGCAGTGGTGGAGTCACAATCCCTTTAAGGAAAGGTGTTTAAGGAAAGATCAGACATGGTGCTTAGCAACATGATTTAGTGGGTGACATTAGTAGTAGGCTGATGGTTGGACCAGATGACCTTGAAGGTCTTTTCCAACATTAATGATTCTATGATTCTATGATTTATGTAATTTTTCACCTTGTGATAAATACTTCTGGATATATTTTGTAATGTGCAGTAATGATGGTTCATCACAATCTATTTTAATATAATAAAATATTTATCTGGTATTGAACCTCAAGTCATGCTTTTGGGGAGAGGAGATGAAAGGCTAATTTGATCATTTTAATGAGATTACAAGCTTCAACATCTTTGATATAAGTATAAACCTGGGTATATACTTTTAGTTTCTATTTTTATAAGAAAGAGCTTTTTAACTTTCCATATTTTAATAGCTAATGTTTAATGCATAAACAAGATGTGTTTGTTTAGAAAATAATGTATTCGTAAGCATTTTATATTAAAGCAGATGACTAAATATATATATATATATATTATACTAGCATTAGAAACAAGCAAGAAATATTGAATGTTGATGTTGATAACAGAAAAATAAGTGACAACTAATGCTTCATTCAGTGGACTGAATTGCCATTGTAAACATATCTATTTACTTTTGACATATTTATTTATTCATGAAAGATCCATCATTAAAAGAATAACTATTTGTGAGTTTGAACTGATTCTAGAAAACTGTATCAAATAAAATGAAGAGATGGAAAAATATGGGAATTGTTTTGGTATGGACTTGCAAATGGGTGTTCAAATGATTAGCAGTGTGGTTTTGGAGTGTAGTTTATTTTCCATGATTTGCAATGAAACTGGAAGAACTATTGAATGATTTTATTCTGTGTTCCAGCCCAAATATGAATAAAATATAATGTATCTATTTTCAGTCTGAATATTTATATTTTCAGATAATGGCAAGACGAGATAAGATGTAAATCTGTCAGAGGATGGAATTCAAATCAAAAATGGTCCAGGCAAACTGAAAGTCATTTTGGGAAAAAAAAAAAAAATAATTGAATGCAGCAAAACATGTTTATAATTCCTCATTTTGGTAGAAATAATAAATGACAGGAATGATGGATTACAAGAAAATAAAAATAAGGACATTACATAAGGACATTACAGTGGACACCCATCAGTCATAGAATCATAGAATCATTAAGGTTGGAAAAGACATCCAAGGTCATCTGGTCCAACCATCACCCTACCACCATTATCACCCATTAAACCATGTCTCTAAGCACCACATCCAACCTTTCCTTAAACACCTCAAAGGACAGTGACTCCACCACTTCCCCGGGAAACCCATTCTGATTCCTAACTACTCTTTCTGACAAGAAATTTCTCCTAATTTCCAGCCTGAGCCTCCTCTGCCCCAACTTGAGGCCATTCCCTCTTGTACGATCATTTCAGGTTCTCCTGAACAGGCCAGAGGTCTGTTGGAACACATAAGCAGGGTTATATAGAAAAACAGAAACAAAAGCAAAAGCAAACAAAGAAACAAACAAAACCACAATCAAACAACAAAAGCAAAACCTACAACAAAACAAAACAGAAAATACAACCAAGTTATCCTTTAACTCCATTCTTCTACTCTCCATTAGCAGTCTAATTAGTTAGCATTAGTTGCTTAAGATATCCATAAAATAAAGTTTCTGAAAAGTGGTGTAATTTAGTCTAAATATGAGAAGACTTAGGAAGCAACAGTATAATAATTATATTATATATGACCCCATGCTGAGTGGTGTGTTGACATGATAGAATGAAGTGATGCCATCCAGAAGAAAGTGGACTCATTTAAGAAGTGGACTCACATGAAGTTCACAAGGCGAAGCACAAGGCTCAGGGCAATTCCAAACATCAGTACAGACTGGGTGATGAATGAATTGAGAGCAGCCCTGCAGAGGACAGGTAGATGAAAATTTGGAAATGAGCATCAGTGTGTGCATGCAGCCCAGAAAGCCAATTGTATCCTGCATTAAATTGAAGCATAGACATGGAGGTGACTCTCCCCTTCTATTCTGCTCTTGTGAGACCCCACATAGGGTACTGCATTAAGCTCTGGGGCCCCTGGCATAAGAAGGACATGGACTATTGGAGCAAGTACAGAGGAGGGCCACAAAGATGATCAGGGGGCTGGCGCACCTCTCCTACAAAGACAGGCTGAGAGAGCTGGGATCGTTCAGCCTGGAAAAGAGAAGGCTCTGGAAAGACTGTATACCAGTCTTCCAGTACCTAAAGAGGGTACCATAAAAAGGATACAGGGAGAGACTTTTTACAAGGGGCGTGTAGTGATAGGAGAAAGAGTTATGGTTTAAAACTAAAGGAGGGAAGATTTAGATTAGATATTCTGAGTAAATTCTTTACTATGATGTGTGTGAAGCACTGGAACAGGTGCCCGGAGAGACTGTCTCATCCCTGGAAATGTTTAAGGCCACATTGCATTGGGCTCTGGGTAGCCTGTTAGACATGTCTTTGTCCATGGCAGAGGGGTAGGAACTAGGTAATCATAGATTGGTTTGGGTTGGAAGGGACTTTAAAGATCATCTGATTCCAACACCCCACCCACCCCCGCCATGGGTGGGAGCACCTCCCACTAGATCAGCTTGCTCAAATCCCCATCCAACTTGGCCTTGAACATTTTCAGGAATGGGGCATCCACAACTTCTCTGGGCAACCTGTTTCAGTGCCTCACCACCCTCTGAGTAAAGAATTGCTTCCCTATATCTACTCGAAATCTACCCTCTTTTAGTTTAAAGCCATTACTCCTCATCCTATCACTATACTCCCTGACAGTCCCTCCCCAGATAAAGAATCCCTCCCCACTCTTTAAAGATTATTTAAAGGTCCTTTCCAATTTAAACCATTCTATGGTTCTTTGATTCTATGATACAGGAATCTCTAATGTAAACACATTATATATATATATAAAGAATTCTAGGCTTTTTTTTTTTTTTTTTTTTTTTCCCTAAATTAAACTCTTTTATAGGATAAAAAATATCTTTTTTCTTCATTAAACCAGAAGTAATTTAGATATGGAGAACTAGTTAAAATATATGTTCCCATCTCACATAATTTTAGATTTGATAGAAAACTGCTAGTATTTCAGCAAATGTTATGACTTCATGTTTGTTTTTGTTTTGTGCTTTTTCTTTTTTTTTTAAATCAAACACAATAATTTCTTGCATATTTCTATATTCCTTTTGTGAACAGCCTTCCCCTGGTAAGGGAATATTTTGAAAACATTTGTATTGTGATTGTTCCTATTATTTCATTAAATTTTGTATATATATGAGCACCCAGTGGCTTGAATGTATTTACTACTTGATTAAATTATATTTTCTGTTATGCATTGCTATTTGTTGCTGATGATGTATCATTTTATTGATTTCCTCTTTGACAGCATTGCTTTGGCACTCTAATCATGCACTGTTATACTAAGTATAATATAAACCCAGATTCAAAGGTAGTTCTTGCCATAAGGACTCACCGTCTATATATAATGGTAACACATTATCGACTTGCACACTTTATTGACTCCTCTTTTTTATTGTGTTTCCCACTGGCTTTCCTTTTTCATTTGTGTTTCCCATACACTAGAGGTGTCATAATTACAGCAAGAGTATATGTGTATATGTGATCACTTCTTATTCTTGGAGGATGGGCGTGGGCAGAGTAGAAGGGGAAGATGATTGCAGGGGTATTTTATGATATAATTTGTGGGAAGTTTTTATCTTGTTTGGTGTATAAAAAGGAAATAAAAAATCATGAATACTGTGACAGAAGACCTTGACAGTATTCAAACACTGTCAGTAAACAAGAGGCAAATAGAAGAGATTTGTTATTTCAGAAACTAATTTCATATGAAAATTAAGATTACTCTCAGTCTAATAACTAGGCAGTTTTGACTTCTGGTGCAGCAAAGGTTTGGGTTTTCAAGCAAGTTGTCCTTTCTATAATATATTTTAACTTCACCCTTTGGGACTACTATAACAAGACTACAGGCAACATGGTGTACTCCTCAAATGTCAGGGAACTAATTATAGTTTCACAGTACACCATGTCTTGCAAAATGGCTTTATTGAGTGGATTTTTCTTTGGAAGAATTGGAAGTTTGGCACCTTCAAGCACCTTGTTCTCATTCTTAGTTTCTACACAAGTAGTTTCACCAGACAGGACATGTACTCTGTGGCTCTCACAGCAAATGAGATGTTCTGAAATAATGTGCTTCTTCTTCTATTTATTTATTTTCTTTAATCAAATCTTACCTTATATTTATTATGGTAAGTTAGCAAAAGGTAATTCAGTCATATCTGTTAAAGCATAATGTTTGCAGTCAGGAGAGAGGATTTAATATCACTATCTATTTAAGCAATGACTGTGTATGATGCCAGATATGCAAGTAGATAAACCATTTATCAAGATTTGCTTTTCCAGCACAAGATCTACAGGAGCCTCAATATTTTATCAGAGAGTAAATAAAATCCTCCCCTAAAATAGACACAATTTTATAAAAGTGCTATAATTTATTTATATTTACTTATATTTCTTTTCCTCAGACATAAGTATAAATAATCTAAGGATTAAAAAACAAACAAACAACAACAACAAAAAAAAACTGATGAATAATGTCTAAAATTAATTCCAATTAGTGACTGGTATTTTGAACTTTTTCTTACTTTTATCTGAAATGTCCTGCTGTGATGTTAATTTGTAGGCAATATATTTTCAGTTTCTCCATGATGATACTTCCAAAAATGGAAAAAAATATATATTTTTTAATTTTCTCAGCAGAGTGCACTCCATGTTTTCTATTATTTGTAACAAAGTAAGAACTAATCTAAAAAGTATCATAGATGACATAAAACGACATAACACAAAGTAATGCTCATTTGCCCTAGATTTCAGGAACATTTTGTGTAGAAAATTTTAAAATCTAACAGTTTGGGAAGCCTGTAGTTAACATTGAGGTATATGACATTAGCAACAGAAAACATTTTATTGTAACATGCCTTAGTTCCTAAAGAAAACAGACAATCCATAGATTATCTATTCTAAAATCCATTTCTATAAAATAATAAAAAATGAAAAGCAAAACCATTGGGTTTTGAATACACTTTGCATGAGAGGCTAACAGAAAAGCACAGGAAATTATTAAAATGAAAAACAATAGGAAAAAAAAAAAAAAAAAAAAAAGATGAAATGTTCTCTTATTTGCCAAGTTGTACTGGGTCTGGCTGCGATGGAGTCCAGAAGTAGAGAAAGGCAAAAATCATTCAGAGTAATACAAATCTGAAACACAAAAGTTTTTGCAACTGCTGGAAACATAAGATGATCCTAGAAATAACAATATATGAAAATATATTAAGGATTTTCTTTGTTATTCTAATGGTTAGGGATCACAAGAGAAAACTTCCATCCAAACCTGTCTCTCGGGAAAAAATCTTCTTAGTTATATTTTTCATATATATATATTCTCTCCCAATATTATTATTAAGCTTTAAATTTAAATTTTTAAACATCTCCCTGTAAAATATGAATTATCTCTCTTTGGGTGATTTTCAGTAATTTCTAGCCATAAATTTAACACTAATACTTTGAAACCAACTCTTTTATATATTTTAAGGTATTTTTCTTTTAAGAATTTTTAGGAAGATACCATTCTGGACTAAATCGTGACATTATGCATTGCAAAATACCTCCAGGTATGATGTTTGGCTACTTTTCTTAAAATAACAAAACACTATTTAATAATGCTAGCAGTTGCAAAGAACATGGGAACATTCTGATTGTAAAGACTTTCCCGAGGGGAGCTTTAAAGGTATGAAATGAGTCTTTGAAAACTCAGTAAATGGATGAATCTTTGGTGTATGCCTACAGGTCTTTTGCTAAATTCTGAGACAAATGAACACTCATTTATGAAGTCAGCCCTGGCTGAAAAGGATGAGCTAGAAAGAGCAGGTGGATCTTAGAAAATAGTTCAACACTACTGAGGGGTCCTTGAGAAGTCTGGGCCAAGAGGAAACACAACCACAATGATCATCAGAAAGACGGCACAACATAGGAACAACAGTCAAACTGGCAGTTCCATGGCAAATTGTTATAATGCTTGATAAAACAAGCTCACCATCCCATTTCTCCATTTCAGAAAAAGGTCAGTAAAGACTTTCTTTCTCATGATGTCCCTCATCTTCTCACCTATAGACTTCTAGTCTCCAGCACGTGGAAGAAATTGTAGGAAAGAAACCATTAA
The DNA here is from genome assembly GCF_963932015.1 of Anas acuta. NCBI lineage: Eukaryota > Metazoa > Chordata > Aves > Anseriformes > Anatidae > Anas > Anas acuta. Next base: position 101,117,286 of record NC_088979.1, read on the forward strand.
TGGTTTTACTTTCTCTTTCATCTACGATTGGCTTTGTAAATTCACTTCAGCTCATTATCTAGGGCTCATCCAGTCATCTTCTCCTTTTCTTTTATGCACACACTTATCGCTGTTATGAAAGATGAAGGAAATTAAAAACAAGTATAAATAATAAATATAATAATAATGTTTATCTGAATATATATATATATATATTTCTGTATAAAATAGATATCTTTTACCACTTATGGCTTTATATAGACCATAATGATAATTTTAAAATATTTTTTCCTTCCACTTCTGGATTATTTTCCTATTCCTAACCATATTACATTGATGTTGTATTAGTAAATACCATATATAATCTAAGTTTTATAGTACAGCTCATCAATAGCAAAAGTTGGTGGATCCTCTTTGAAGTATCTATATTCCCTTTAGAAGGAAATCACATTTTAAATTAAAAGATTTCAACATTTATTTTCTAACAATAAATCTGTTAAATATATTTATTTTAAATGATAGATCTGCTTATTAAAAAAAATAGTATCTACTGCTTCCTTCCAAAATTAATTTGAATTCCCACAAAAAACGTCAGATGCAAAATAAAGCCTTTAATTCACTTTGAAATACTGCATCAGTATAGAGATGCAGACTTCTAGGTAGAAAGAAGTTTAATTTTCTACACACCGTTTTCTACAGTACAACTGTATACGAATGATTACAAATATGTTAGTAATCCTCAATTGCATATTCCCTTTTAGACTGTCAGACACTATCCCTTATCTCATACTTATTTCTGTGTTCCCCATTATCTTATTGGATTAACTAGTTTAGATGCATTGTTAGATTTGTCAGCATTAAAGTATTGCACTGAAGGATTAATTCAGCTCAGATTCCAAACTCCTTAATTACTCCCAGTTCAAGATTTTGGCACACTGTCTGTTTACTAGATCTGTCTCCCTGTTATTTGCAGAGAGAGTATAGGTGGCTAGCTTAGGCTATACAGTGAAAAAGAGGTGAGAAGCAGAACACCATTTATACTTGCATTACTTATACTGAATTTTAAAGGTCTTCAGGAGATTTGAATCAGTTTCTGGTATGAATTGACAAATGGGTTGATAATCTGATTGTTTGGCAAAATTGTTATTTCCTGCTGCTCTTCATTGCCAGTAGGACAACCTGCAAGACCAAGGGATATTTGCTATTTGTGCAGAAGGAGTGCAAATTCTGAAGGGATGCATAATATAAAATGTGACCCCGGCCTCCACACCTGCCTTTTTGCAACATCAGTGGCAGGAAGATCTCTCTGAATCTGACAGAAACATGGTGTTCAGTTGTTACTGAGAGCAGGACTTAATGTTATGAGGTAGTTGGCATGTGAGCAAAGAGGACATCGTGACACCTATTACCATTCAGCTTCCTTAGTTCACGTTAATAATCCTGAGGAACTGAAACACAGTCTTTTGAACCTGTGAACCAAATTCTGCTGGCATGATTTAGTCATACAAGTGAGTACCTAGAGTTAACTTCTGGTAAATGGCACTTACCCTTAATACAAACGTAGTCCCAAATCAATGATGCCTAGCATGCCAGCAAGGGTGAGGTATTCACTGGCACATCCTACTGCTTCACTAACTGCTGAAGCAGTCTTCTGTGCTCTGCATCACCTTTTCCACAATCTTAAAGGATATAGAAGTTGCTCAGCAGAAGGGATCAGGCAGAAAGGTGAAAGGTGCTGAGCTGGTGAGGCTGAGTGTAAGTTCAGAGCGTCTTTCAAGTAAGAAAGTCTAGGAGGGTGAAAGCTTTGAGGTGAAAGTTAGATTTTCTTTTTATTATTATTATTTTTTGTGAAGAAAGTGGAGATTTATTAACAAATGACCCTGATAGATATTTTTTATCAGTTTGGAATTATTTAGTTGACAAATAGCATTTTAAAGTATTCTTTATAGGAGAGGAGGCTGTAAAAGGTAGGAAACCATTCCATACTGTATTGTACTATGTTATGCCACACTATGCTGTGTTACTGTGACCCTACTGTATTGCTAACAAAATAGTTCAGGGGATGTTTTCTGTCCAAAAACTCACTGATATATCACAGCCTCCATTTACAAGAGAAAATTCTGTTCCTCTGCCAAATGTGATGGTGAACATCAGGAACACCTGTGGCCCATGCTGCCTCCTACACCTGCCTCAGCATTGTTTGTGAGACTGATAGCTGGCAGTTGCTTACCCAAGGCTCTTCTTTGACTTTAATAGTAGGTGGAGTCACAAAAGAGTGCTGAAACTTGTTTTTACCCACAGCATGTAAGACTTTTACAATTGTTCTGACTGTAGTGCAGAGAGAGTGGGATAAAATTTGTAATCAGTTCATATCAAGCAGTTATAAATGCATAACTTTGATAGTGTACTCAGTTTTAAAGAGTTCCATGAATTGTTACAGAGTAGCTGTTTTCCTCATTTATCTCTTTTCATCTGAAAAAAAAAAAAAAAAAAAAAAAGAGAGAGAGAGAAAAAAACACTGAGTCTGGATGCTGCAGCTAAATCAGCCATTATAACATATAATTAAAATTAAATACTGGAATATTTATTTAACTGCCAAAATAACTAAAGAAGAGATTTTCAGAATGAACTATTTATTTATTTATATATTTATATTTACATTCTTTAAAGTTCATATCAAGCTTTGGCACAAGTACATTGACAGAAGAAAACACTACTTCAAATTTTAAATTTTGATGGTTCCAGTCAAGACTTGAATAAGAATATTCTTACTTACAGGCTGCAAACTTTGGTTTGAGAGGTGGGAAAAGGGATGTTTCACAAAACAGTTATGAACACTCAGTCTTTCCTGTTGCCCTTTCCATTAAATGTAAATGAGAGACACCCTTTTAGAGGGTGAAGAAATATAACCTGATCCCCTGAGATTAAAGTTGGGTACTCCTGCTAGCCATAAAAAATACCCTCTCAGACCAATATAATTTTAGAGTATTCATGTTGAAGCCCAACAAAGCAGGAGTTCTGTAACACTGACATTAAAAAAAATACTACAAAATCACATTTATTAATGGTAATGTTGAAAGAATAGGTTCTGCAGAAAGAATGCTGCAAAAAATGTCTCTCGAAATACCTCCATAACCTTCTGGTAGTAAAGAGGTGTGATCAAAGGGAAGGCATCTCTGAAAGCAGTAACAAGTTTATATATATATGCATATGTGCATATATATATATTTGTATTTTATTTTTTTAAATAGTTCTTAAAGAACATTCAGTATTTTATGGCTTTTCGAAGATAAAATACTAATAAGTCTTTTATTAGAACCTATTGGATCCTCTGTCAGATCTACTGGAAATAATCAACACATCACTTGGGACTAACTTTGGTATCAAAGAAGCAATTGTTGGTGACATCCCTTGACATCCCCAGTAAATATTCCTTACTTGCTCTTTCAATACATCTCAGCCATTTTGTGCTTTTTATAGCCAACTCTTTTGCAGTGTGTGATCATTTGTTTCATGTATGAAAATCTATTTAATCTTCCCTGAAAGAAATTTCCAAACCAAACACAACAGAAGCACATTTGTTGCCCTGTGTGACATACATAAGGTATAACAAAAACAGTCAATAAAAAACCTCAAAGACTGAAACTGAATTAGTTTGAAACATTTCAAATTTTAAGATATAAGTCAGCACTTTTTCATCTTATCCTGGCCTTTCATGGTTTTCCTCAGAAATGATGATAAATGTTGGGTGATGTTTACTTATCACTTATTTAAAAGACGCTTGGTATTTTCTCATTTGAAAATAGAAAATGAAATACAGCATCAATAAAATATAAAGCATCAAATTCCCTATCTGATCTGAAGACAGTAATCAAAAATACTCAGTAAAATGGTATTTCTTTAGAGTGCCATATTTACTTCTTTTTTAATGTCTTTAATAAACAAATTCAATTTAGTCAAATATTTAAAGCTTAAGACTTGTGTTAAACAAATTTAGGATCTGCTATATTGTTAAATCTGCCTCATTTTTCCAGTTAAGAGGTTTTTCTGCTCTTACAATTTCCTTTTTTCACATGAACTGGGATCTGCTTTTCCTTATTGCAATGTCTTTCTCTCACTGCTGGTATATTAGCAGGGTCTCTTGCAAGTTACTCTGTTAGTTCTTTCCTTGCTCCAGCACTTCCCCAGTTCAATTGTGCCCCAGAATGCATTGCCCACAAAGTATTATAATATATGGGATTAGAAAAAAGCATGCAAGTTCATTCTTGTTTCTTTCTTTCAATATGGCAGTGATAATTTAATGTAATAGAAATTTAATTCTGACAATATATTAAAGTGTTTTAAAGACAGTTCAACTAAATACAGATTCTAAAAATAAATAAATAAATGAATAATTTTTTAAAATAACCTGTGAAATAGTCTTTTTGTTTATAACGCATCCATTGAATACATCGAGATTCAAAACAAAGCAACAGGTATTGAAAAAATAATAATTGAACAGTCTCAAATAAAAAGAATTCATTTTAATTCTTTTCAGGGTACATTGCATGATCAAAAAATATAATTCAAAAGATGTCAAGATATGGCATGCGATAGACAGAAATTAGTATGAAAACATGTAAAATGGATTTTTTTTTTACCTGCATATAATAAATAAATAAACCTCACAGATAAAATAGCCTCATCTACGTTCTCTTTCTGATGAGCAGGAAAAAAAAGATATCTTTGAGTTCTTTTTTTATATATTGATGAATATATACTCATGATACAAAAATAATCTGAAAAATCTTTGCAATAGTTATCTGAATCCTATCTTCTGTTTTTCAAGACTGGTAAGCAATGATTCATCTTTCTTACTTTCATCTAATGTCCCCATAACTTATAATTCCTTTACAAGATGTGACTCTGCAAGTTTCATCAGAGACCTAATAGGAAATAGAATTATTTTTTGGAAGTCTATGCACTAAACCCAGGTAACACAGAAGAAGATGCAGCTATGCTGATTTATTTAATCTGCCTTTTCCTTAAAGGAACTGAGTGATTTGTTGATTTAGTTTAATCCTCCCTTCAATTTCTGGATAGGTAACTTCCCAACTAAATGCTCCCAGCTGCATTACCTTCATTTGAAAGAATTTTAGGTTTCAGGCATGTATATGTAAATGATGATCAGTGTACTTCTGAGCTTTTAATTTTCAATTTTTCTCTCTCATCAGAAAATCAATTTTCAAGCAAGACATCTTAAAATTGTTGATAGTTTGATTTTTCAATGTTATAAAACTAATTTCTTTATAAAAGCTAAAAAATGATAATTTGTGAAATTTAAAAAGAAAGAAAGAAAGAAAGAAAGAAAGAAAGAAAGAAAGAAAGAAAGAAAGAAAGAAAGAAAGAAAGAAAGAAAGAAAGAAAGAAAGAAAGAAAGAAAGGAAATGAAAGAAGCCTAGCAAAGTTATTCTTTTTCTATTAACCTGGCATTTTATAAGATGCATAATCTTCTTTACATTACAACTGTAGTATAGCAAGGTCTTGTTGGCATTATATGTCCCAGTCAATGACACTGTATCATAGTCAGTATGATCCTGTATACAAATAAATGCAGGTATGTTTCTTCTCCTTATGTTACTGTGTATGTTATAGTAATACCAACAACAAGCTAAGGAAGAACAATAGTTTTCTCTCATGGAGCTGCCTAGGATACAAAACTGGGATTCAAATCTCTCCTTGCCACATCGTTCTGTGAATAGAATATGGATTAGCGTAACCAGAATGGTGCTATCAGTCAAAGACAGAAACTCAAGTTCTGTGCCCTGCCTATTAAATAGTTGATGTGTAGCCTTATTGTTGCAAACATTGTGTAATCTACATTAAGAGAAAGAAATAATAAATCACCAATTCTGTATCAGATTCCCAAGGAGATTGATTACATGATTGTATAAAACACTCCGAACATGTGTATTAGTCTTATGCTTCTGTATGAATTTGTATGCTTTTTGCTTCAGAATAATGCAGATGACTGCTGTGACTTACATTTTTCTATGTTGAACTCTGAAACAGGGAGCTGTTCTTTAACATGACGTAATAATGTTGGTGGTTTGCCAACAATGTTTTTTGTTGTTGGTGGTGGTGGTTTGTTTTGTTTTTAAGGTATATATATGTATGCATATATGTGTATGTATACATATGAATGTCATAGAATCGTTAAGGTTGGAAAAGACCTCCAAGATCATCTGGTCCAACCATCCCTCTACCACCAATATCACCCACTAAACCATGTCCCAAAGCACCATGTCCAATCTGTCCTTGAACACTCCCAGGGATAATGACTCTACCACCTCCCTTGGCAACCTGTTCCAATGCCTGACTGCTCTTTCTGAGAAGAAGTTTCTCCTAATTTCGAATCTGAACTTTCCCTGGCGCAACTTGAGGCCACTCCCTCTAGTCCTATCACTTGTTATCTGTGAAAAGAGGCCGACCCCAGCTCTCCACACCTTCCTTTCAGGTAGTTGTAGAGAGCAATAAGGTCTCCCCTCAGCCTCCTCTTTTCCAGACTAAACAACCCCAGTTCCCTCAGCTGCTCCTCATAGGACTTGTATTCCAGGCTTTTAACCAGCTTTGTAGCCCTTCTCTGGACACATTCCAGGGCCTCAAAGTCATTCTTGTAGTGAGGGACCCAAAACTGAACACAGTACTCGAGGTGTGGCTTCACCAGAGCAGAGTACAGGGGGATGATCACCTCCCTGGTCCTGCTGGCTACACTATTCCTGATACAAGCCAGGATGCTGTTGGCCTTCTTGGCCACCTGGGCACACTGCCAGCTCATGTACAAGTGAGTTCGTCGACCAGCTACCCCTGATCCTTTTCCTTTGCACAGCTTTCTAGCTATTCTGCCCCAAGCTTGTAGTGTTGCATGGAGTTGTTGTGGCCAAAGTTCAGGACCTGGCACTTAGCCATGTTGAATCCCATTGGCCTCTGCCCATCTATCCATCCTGTCCAGGTCCCTCTGCAGGGCCTTCCTATGCTCCAGCAGATTGACACTTCCTCCCAACTTGATGTCATCTGCAAACTTATTGAGGGTTTACTCAATTTCCTCATCCAAATAATCAATAAAGCCATTAAAGAGGATGGGCGTCAACATGACCCCTAGGGAACTCCACTCGTGACTGGTTGCCAGCTGGATTTAACTCCATTCACCACCTGTCTCTGGGCCAAGACATCCAGACAGTTTTTAACCCAGCAAAGAGCATACCTGTCCAAGCCATGGCTGCCAGCTTTACCAGGAGAATATTGTGGGAAAATACATGTATGTTTATATGTGTATACAGAGCTATAGATGTATAAAATCACAATCCCAGTCAAGACATGGCTCAAATAATAGGAAAACAGGAAGCTCTGCAAAAGGAGCTGCTTTTAGTCAGTTAAATGACCTTCTGGCAATAGCATGTTTCAGATAATTCAATCATGGGGAATTTCTATGGGTTGTTTGTAATCTTTTCAATCTTTTTTTTTAAGACTATGTAACTTACACTGACCTGTATTTCAAATGTTCCCCATTCTTCCAAGGGAGAGGGATGAACTGTAGAAAAGAAGGAACCAATTAAGCTATTTTTTGATGAAGTAAGAATCTAAGGGAATATGTCCTTCAATCTATTACAACAGTCTCTTTAAGCCTTCTCATTTTCATAATAAAGTCAAAAACTTCACTTTCTCTCCAGGAATCACTTGAAAATGTGGTTTTCATAATTTCATGTTCATTTTTCTGAAGAAATTAAAAGAGACTCTTAATTTCTTGTTACCGTGTCCAGAAGTGTGAGAATCTTTTAGGCCACAAGTAAAAGTTAAATTAGGAAAGTCATTGTAAGAATGCTATTCAAATTATTTTTCTGCTTTATCACCTGTCTCCAAGAATACCTGATAATCTGAATATAACCCAAGACCTGGTTTTAAATTTATGGGAACATTCCCTTGCTTCTTCCAAAGGTTGGAGTTTAAAATAATTTTTTTTTTTCTGTAAATTACTCAGTCCTATACAACATACAAAGGAAAATGTGATCTTGTCCCAAGTAGTCAAAAGAAATGGCACAAATCAGATACAATCTGCATCAGACAAGCTGCAAACCTGTACAAAGAGTAATACTCTTATATTCTTTCTTATTTTAACTTAATGGATGGGTGACTGTACTTTTGAAGTCCATGATTTTTGCAGAGTGTATCTGAGTAGATCAATTTATTTTGCATAGGAAAGCAAATAAAATTGGAGTTTCACAGTTCAAAGTAAGTTGGAAGAAGATAGGTTGAGGAAAGGGAGTAGAAGTCTTATGTAGTAGACTTTCTCATGAGACTTTGAGCAAAATGAGCAGAAACAGATCCAGTAAGGACATAAAAATAAATAAATAAATAAATAAATAAATAAATAAATAAATGAATGAATCAGGAATTGAAAGCCTGAGCATGAGGTATGTAATGCCCTTGGGATTTTGTATGTGTTTTGTACATATAAATGTTAAATTTCTAAAGCTGATAAATACCCTTTTTAAAGTTTATATGATGTCCCAAAATTCTGAGACTGTCTGTTGTATAATATCTGAAACAAAATAAGGTGATTCAGAACTCATTAGGTGAGTGGTGCTTGTCTGTTTTTTGGTATCTGATCCTTCAGCAAAGTACTCACTCTTAATGATGTTGATGGCGATGATGATTAATGATTGTTCCTAATGACAATTATGTGATTGTGATTTATGTGGTAGGAAGAACATCTCATGTTTTCAACAGCATGCATTTTTCCATAATGTATTTATCTGGAATGCATCGATAAACTTACAAAACTACCTAATGTGAGCAATTTTTCATGGTAAGTTGATATCAAAACAAAACACATACCCATTTCATTTTTATTTTTTTTTCGTTACAAATACAGTCATACTCTGACTCTTTTGGACTATTGTATATTCTTCAGAATTTTTCTTATTGTTATTTAAGTACTTTGTCATGTGAAACTTAAAACTGAGAAGCATAATATTTCAGCTTAACCCATCCAGGTCCTTTTAGGTGATGGAAATGATTCAGTGCAAGTGAACTCCACTGTTTGCAGTAGATGTGGCCCCTGGTGATTTCAGAACTGGGATTACATTTTGGAGCACACTACAGCACTTTACATACCTACACAGGTGCAGAGAGCATAATGAGAGTTTGCACGAGATGGACACCTACATAGGTGTATTGCACAGAGTGTACCTGTTGTGCAGTATTAAAAGTATTAACAGCTCTCATTGCTTTGTTTCTGAGTGTTCAACATCAATTAGCCAATCAATACATACAACAGAATAAAAGTTGATATTTCTCATTCCAGAAGTTCAAACCAAATCCAGACTAAACTTTTTCAATGATATTTTTGAATATTTCTTCTCTATTTCCTCAATGTTATTCAGGTCTGTATTTTCTCATTTCCAGCAGTATCCAAAACCAGAACTGACAAGCAAATATAGGAAAAGTTTTGTATTGTCACATCATATTTGGTCAGATGGAAGATATGACACATATAGTGTGTTCTCATTCTGTACAGATCTTGCAATGGAGAAATAACTGCTAATATGTCAGGGTCTTATGCAAAACCTGCAGAAACAGAAATAGGCCCCAAAATGTCACCTAATTTTAAATAGTGTTTTCTTTGTGAAGAGTGTAGTTATGGGCAGATAGGTAGATAAATAGGTTTTAAAGGGGGTGGGAGGAAATCTGCTAAAGCTTCTTAACAACTGTCTTGTTCTCCTGTTTGTGTAAGAGCACATTAACTTTGTCTTTAAACTAAACTATTCTATTTGGATACCTTCTGCTTTTCAAAATGAGGGCAATCATATTCATGTATTTCTTGGCAGACATAGTGTAAATATCAACTATTTAATGAAGCAAATGTCCTGTCAACTAACAATAAATATCACCTATTTAATGAAGCAAATGTCCTGTCAACTAACAAAGTGCATACAACAATATTGAAATAGACCTTTTAGGCAATGTTTGTTCACTTGTTTGTTTTTAAAAGTGCCTATAATTTATTTCCTCTCTTACCTGCTGTTGCTCATCATATGTAACCTAGCCCTACTGCTCTTCAGTAGATTTATTCTAGTATCTTCAATGCTTTTTAAAGCCATGGAATGTCTTCTCCATCCACATATGATATTTTAACTAATATTTATTTATTTATTTTATTTTTTAGGATACTTCTTCAAACTTTGAATTTATTATAATGTTGAAGGGTCTATATCTTAAATTATTTCTATGGTGAAGATTGATAATAAATGTTTAGGAGTCTAATTGCATAGCCCATGGTTCTTATCAAAAAGATAAGCCTGAATCTTAGATGACATTAATGAGTGTAGTTCTACCCAAGTCAGTTACAATACATGACTGTATAGTATTTTTGTGTGTAAGATTCAAGAATCAGCAAATGAAACAAAGCCCCTAAGTCAACCAAAAGAGTGGCCAAAGGGTAAGTCTAATTTGAAATACAAATTTTAACACTATCTGAACTTGCTTAAGTACACATATTTGTATATGTCACTTTGAAAAAGAAAAAAAAAATGTACTTTACACGATAACCTTTATCAAAACTTATGGATAAAAAAAGTGTTTTGAAATTGTTCCTAGCAGGGAGACCCATTAGCTTATATGTGTCTCCCTGAATGTATATATACATCAGGGAACTTCAAATCATTGTGATAGAAAGACTGACAAAACTGTAAACTGTAAAACCCAACTTTACTGTCAACAGCATCTTCTTTCTAGTTGCACATTTTATTAATCTAGATGACATTTTATGTCTACCTATACAAAACTGTTTGCCTTTAACACTTACATGTTAAATTATCTGTGAGTACACAACACCACAGAGTGATGCCATATGGTCTGATGGCTGGAGTCCTTGGTAGTTCTTAGCCAAGGTCCAGGTGATCAGACTCAAGAGCTCCTCAGTGAGAAAAATCAAAACCTAGGTTTTGGACTTATCATCTCTGATTTTCCTTTTTGATATATCATGTTTTTATATTGCTCTTCTCTCTTCAGAAAAAGCAAATGCCACTGGCTCCCCACAATGTTTATGTTGAATTCTTTCATGTTGCCAAACATTCTTATTTTGGTTTCAGCAGGACACCCTTCATATTTGCAGCCCCCTAGTGCTTAGCTTCTTCTTTATCCAGTAACTTTTAGTTATTTGAATGCCTCATAGGTGGCACTACTACCATTTCTTTGCCCTTTGATGTTCCCATTATTCACATGCTTACTTTCAAACACTGTACAGAAGGATACTTTTTGATGCTTGCAGACTTATTTAACTTGACTTTATGTAACTTTACACAGTAATAATGGCTGTATGGAAGAGGTAAATGTTCCAGAAGTGTGCTTCTCTGTTTCTTCCTGTTGTTGTCACCAATAAAAAGTCTCTAAATGCTTGCACATGCTGATGACCCTCTAGTTTCAAAATTCAGACCACATCTTGTTATAAGGTATTTTATATTCAGCCAGTGCTATTAAAGAAGTGTATTTTAAATCAGTCGTTTCTTATCAAGACAATTTATATTGCCCTCCTACAAGTGTAGAAATGATTTACGGTAAGTGTCTTTACCTCATAAAATAGCTAAATGAGTTTTCTGCTTCAAAAGTGCTTAAATCATGCTACTTCCTCCATTTATGAAACAATTTATGTTTTCAGACACACAAGCATAATGACATCAAAATCTGTTAATTGTGGTATCTCTTTTTGCATGCTCTTTATTTATATCCTTATTTGGTTTAATCTTCTTTTATTATCTTTTAAAAATGTTTTTCAGATTATAGCTATATTTGTTTTAAGGGGCTGTATGTACACTAATATTATTGTTAATTACTTGTGAATCACCTGGTTAGTTACCCCTTTTAATAATTTATTTTCTGATGACTGACCTTTCAGGAAGAAACAGTGAAAATTGTAAAGTATTTTAACTTTTTTTTTTTTTTAACATGTTTATCATTGGTGGGATCCAGTCAAAGACACAATCTTATTGTGCTTGTTCTTCAGCAAATATTAATAAAATAGTTTCTACCCCAGAATGCAGACAAGGATGGTAGAAATAAAGTAAATTTATTTTCTTTCTTCGTTCTGAAGATGGAAAACTAGAACAGAAACCTCCTAAGTGATTTTCCCAAGGTCATGTAATAAGACTATGGAAGTATTGGCTCTCCTGAGCCCCTCTTTGCTGATTTATCCAGACCACCCTTTGGTTGTGAACAGTCTACCAATAATATGTTGTTGCAGGAAGCACGGCCGAAAGCACAACAGACACCAGTATGGTCAGATCATGCTCTATTTTATTGCCCAAATAGCCTAACTTTTATAGTGAACTTAACAGGGGCGGATAGTGTTTCACACAAGATTATTGGTCAAAAGCATTTAGGACAGATGTGAAATAATTAAGTTTAGAGAAACATCATAGCTAAACTTTGCAAACATATTTGATGTTTTGTCAATATTGATTCAGGCTTCTCAGTGTCAGTGGCGTTAAAAAACAATAAAGTTCTGTTGCTGCAGGGACATGAAGAAAAGATGTTTGATTGATTCTTCCATTATCCAATGACAGCTATTATAGGTCAGGGAATAAAAAACACAATTATACTCCTACTTTACAGAGGAAAAAGAAAGGAAAAATAACTGTGCTAAGATTTACAGAGTTAACATATGAGAACTGAAACATGTAAAATACAGGAGCTGGAATGATTGTTCTATCGTTAATCCTGTTTTAAGAAACAAAGACAATTAACCATAATATTTGTAGGCAACAATTAAAGCTAATGTGTTGATATTTAAAATATTAGCTTTAATGGTGGTGTTTGGCTACACTGAAGAAATAGTCACATCCAAGAAAAATATGTATATTCTATGCTCATTAAAGTATTAAGTAAACTTACAATCATAAGAAAACAACTGTAGAAATATTTTACTGTTTCTTTTTTTGTTAAAAATAAATATAATTATAATAAAATAACTTCCAAATGATCAAATATAGTACAAGGGGCCACTTATTTTTGTACCTGCAAATCTGTAAACAATGGTTGTCCATTTAGTGTTTTTTGTTTGTTTGTTTTGTTTTTTAGTACTTTACATTTCAGTCTGGGAGAAAAAAGTAAAGTGCTCTGGATAATTTAAAGTGACATTACTTCTAATAAGTGTATTTTAAGTGCATTTTAGTTTTTGAAAATAAAATTTTTTAAAAAATAATAATAATTCTTGATGCTAGTGGCAAGTGTAAAGTGGCTAGTTTATTTTAGACATTAAAGTCACAGTAATATAAGCATCTTTAATTTGGACAACCACTGCCATCACCCCACTTCCAACTCTGCAATAAAAACAAATTGATTTTTTTTTTTTTTTAAGATGGCCTCCAGGTATGCAGTGGAAAATAGAAGTAAGAATATACTAGATGTTCTTGTTTCCTGTGACAAAGCAAAATTATATTGTCAAATTGTTCTTTTAATTCTATTGAAAAATCGCCTAAGGCTGTAATTTTACAAAGAAGGTTTGTCTATTTTGACATTGCACCGACAGTTTAATTTTTTAAAATATTTCCATGTCTTTGTTTTGGTTGGTCTAATTTTATTTGTATATAAATGCAATGTTGAAAACAATTCCTTAATATAGGTATTTTGATTACACAATCTACAGCAACAAATGACAGTTTTCCAAACATAAATACTTAATATAAATAGTTCTTTATTTCTCAAGTCATCAAACTAGACAATAGCAATACTAGATACTGTTCAAGCTGAAGGACAAGTTAGAGAAGAAAAACTGCTTGTTATTAATGACTATTCAATAGGCATCTGTTTCCATAAATCAGGTCTGCTTTGTGTAACTGCAATTTTTGGATAGCACTTTGCTACTTTGGGCAATTTACAATGTCTGCTGTTATAATTTGCATTAAATATTTTCCCAGATTGCTAGCAGAAACTGTTACAGAGAATGTGGTAAAACCTTCTACCCTGGTCAAAATCAATCAATCAATCAATCAAATAAACAAATAAGAACAAAACTACACTTCTCAAACTTCAGAATGATTGTTCAGCTACTGGATCACAGAATATCTGTGTCTACTTTACTTTAATGTCTACTTTATTATCAGCAAAAGCTACTCTTCCAGTTCCTAATCAGGCTCTCAATTCACCCCTCCCTTTGGCTTCCCTTTCTATTGAGTGCTGGTTAGTCGCAAATTGGTGGTCTGTGTCAACTGAACCACAGCCACAAACCAAGTCTCAGTCTGCAAATACACAGTCAAATGTTAGCCCCCAGTCTCTCATTATCTTGTACTTCCAAAGCACTATTTGAGCCTTTACCTAAGTTCCAGAAAGAATATATATTCATTTTAAAATTGTAGTTGTGTTTGGAACACTTCCTTTTGCTGGTTGAATTGTTTGTTGACTTTCCTTTGATTTGGTGTCATCTAGGAAGTGACTGGTGAGGCTGTGGTGGCAGATAGGTACTTAACCTTATTTGCTGGTGAAACATCAAAACAAAATATTATACAGTTTAGCTGGGATATTGTAACCAGACTAAAGAGGCAAGCAGTTAAAAGGTTTTTATTTCAGACAGCAAATGATTGTAACTTGCACGTGTGCTATACGTTTTACTATGACCCTATCAACAATCCAACACTAAATATAATTCAGCAGTGTGAAAAATAATTTATTACATTTTATCAAGATGAATGTGTCATGTCTTCTATTTTCAGAAAAGTAAAATAAAAGTGAAGATAGACATCAGTCAATAATGTAACAATAGAAAAGAGTAAACCACTAGTTCTACGAAATATTCTGTCAAGAAAATATATAGGAATTGTCATTTTGCAATAGATAACAGTCTAATATCTGATATGTGGCAGTAAACACTAAGTACCATAAGAAAAATATATTTCTATTCAAGCTGCACTTTTTTTTCCCTTAATTTTCTCAGTGACATCTCATATTTCCTTATTTTATCCAAATTAGAAAAATCAGTTTTAGGTCAACTAATCATAAATACAACTTTTCACCACCTACAATAAAACCAAAGAAAACGTATGTACTTTAATTCTTTATTATTCTATTGAATTCTGTCAACAACTGTCCAATTCCTTTTCAAACACTTATAATGACATCTTCCTTATGACATAGGAAAAATGTCTTGATTTGGGGGTTTCCAGTCTTTTCTAGCATCTTCTATTATATAAAAAATCTCCAATTTATGCTGTTAAAATATATATATATTATAAATATATATATAATAAATATATTATAAATATATTTATATATAAATATTATATATATATATATATTCCCTTTTTTTTTTTTTTTTTCTTTTTTTTTTCTTTTCCATTCTTTTGACACCAACATTAGAACATATATAACGATCTGGTTATTTTATTTTCCTTCCATTTTACTTCCTAATTTTCAGTATTGTGAACTTTTTTTTTTTTTGGGGGGGGGGTTGTTTGTTTGTTTGTTTGTTTTTCTATAAATGACCTGGGATGAAATATTCTACTGAAATCTAAAAAATTTTGAAATTCTTTAACATAAACAGATGCCAGGCAAGAAAAGAAACATCAGGACCTTTTCAGAACAGATCAGTTTTGATCCTTCTTGAAATGACATGGATGTCTAGATTGCTTTAAACAAGGAGTCATAACTATATGATCAGATACAATTAACTGAGTAATATGGTTGCCCCTTGTAACTTCAATAAACCCATTATAACTCCTACTGTAACTACCACAAACACCAAGAGTTGTAACTAACCCCAGAATCACTTGTTATTACACCTATGTTTTATAGGTGTAATAGCTATCAGAGTCTGTCAATGAGAGAGCAACGACCTTGCTCCAAACCAGTTTTCAGTTTGTTCCCTAACACATGCTAAAACACGTTTAATGTGTCTGTGTGTACTATGGTCAGTACATTACTGTGAAAACATGCTTCATGTTGTAATAATTTTATAAGCTTTCTGGGTTAGGTACAGAGCCATTTCTACCTCTTTTAGGGGTATGACTTGGGGATTTTCTACTCTATGTATCAAGGTAGGAGACCTGACACCAGACATGAATTCTCACATCTGCCTCCAGTTTTCTGGTATTATCTAATGGAAGAAACAAGGATCAGTTCGAGAGAGCATTACAGCATGAATGCTGCAGGATTACTGAAGGCTTGAGTGTGGTGCAGTGGTGCAGTCAAATAGGTTTCACAGAATCATAGGATATCCCTATGGATATCCCATAGGATATACCGAGTTGAAAGATAGGTCCACAAGGATCATAGAGTCCAACTCCTGGCTCCAGGACGACCCAAAAATCAGACCATATGTCTGAGAGCATTGTCCAAATGTTTCCAGAATTCCAGTATGCTCAGTGCTCTGACCTCTTCCCTGGGGAATCTGTCCCAGTGCCCAAAGACCTTCTCAGTGAAGAAACTTTTCATAATATACTGAACACCAACACTCCACTCACCACCCACCACCTCCACCCCCTCCCTGCCCTTTGTTGCAGCTTTGCACCATCCTGATTGTATCTGTCCTGGCCAGTTTTTTCCTGATTGTGTCTGTCAGACCTCCCAGGAAGGTGATCATAGCTGGTAACTTATGAAGGGATGTGAGAGAAGAATTTAGGAGTGTTTGATAATAAAAGTCCCTTTTCAGATACAAGGTACTTAAGTGTATATGGCATGAGTCACTGTCCCCCTGGTCTTCCCAGTAACATAGGGAAGCTGCTAGCACAACTTAGGAAAAGTGTTCCCTGAGTAAACTCTTACATCCCGGAACACTGAAGAAACCGTCTTTCCTCCATAAAAGAGGGGCCCTCATTTATCAGTGATCAGAAACTACCCATGTTTAAGTCCTCAGAACAGAGAATGAAATGGAGAATAACAAGTTTGTTGTTGTTGTTGGGTGGTTTTGTTTGTTTGTTTGGTAGCTACTTCATTTGTATATACCCTCTGAAAAATTCCCTGGCAATGATACGCGTCTACATTACATCTACATCTACTGTCTAAATTAAATTAAATAATTAATAAAATTAATTAAATTAAATTGCCTGTTATTTTTCATTCATTTTAAAAATGAAAAGTGGGTTTTAAAAATCCTAAAAGTCTTCAAGAACTTGAATCTTTTATCAAAAAACTTTAAATGAAACAATATAAGTAAACTTTTTCCCCATTTTTTCTTTTAAGTTTGAATGCAAATACTTATTTCCTAAGCCAATATGATAACAGTGATAGCAGTTTCTCTTTCTCTCCTTCTTTCTCTTTCTCTCTTTCTTTCTCTCTTTCTCTCCTTTTTCTTTCTTTGTTTTTCTTTCTTTGTTTTTCTTTCTTTGTTTTTCTTTCTTTCTTTCTTTCTTTCTTTCTTTCTTTCTTTCTTTCTTTCTTTCTTTCTTTCTTTCTTCTTTCTTTCTCTCTCTCTCTCTCTCTCTCTCTCTTTCTCTCTTTCTCTCTCTTTCTCCTTTCTCTCTTTCTTATGTAGTTCAATGGAGAATTTATTTTCTAATGCTCTGTGCAGTAGTGCAATTTTCTATGAGATTTGCAAGAAAATACATAGTCACCTTTACCTGCTATTTCTAGAATAGCATCTAAGGGTCATATTCCTGAATGTTGTCTCTTTCCTTTTGTGCATTAATATACTCAGCCTTCAAGGACTGAACACATCTCTCAGTGTTTGCACCTGCCAGAATGTGACAAAAGGAATCAGGATGAGTGACAGATGTGGAATGATGAGTGACCAAAATGTGGAATAGTTGTTATTGGTGTCTGTTTTTGCCATAGATGATAGGTTTAAATGCTTCATAACTACAGTATCACTTTTGCAAAGAAACTTTCTAATTATGCATGCTCAAAGAAATCTAAACAAAAATAAATAAATGAATAAAAATCACCAGGGTCTGATCCTGGATCCACACCACGAAAGCACAGATATTTTTGTCACTAGAATTACAGCAGGTATTATTTATTTCTGTTTGGTTGTACTTGACAGAGATCAATAGCAAATTTAAAACAAAACAAAGCAAAACAAACAAACAAACAAAAACAGCTCTCCTGGAGCATAGCAGGGAGAAGGGTTCTCAATAAAGAATATGAAGCAGATTAAGAAGATAAACTTGTCGGGCTTTATGATTGCCACCATTGTAGACTGCCTACTTAATTTCAGGCACTTCTTCTAAACAAAAATTGTAAAAAAAGTCATTATGTTACTAATATTAATGACCTGAACAAATGAGCCTTGGACTCACATTATGCTGCTTCCATCTAAGAGCACTTGTCACTATGCAAAAAACATATTTTGATGTGCAATGGGAAAAGCAGTAGGATATATTTTATCTCTGTCTTTTCAATAAGCAATTTTTAAACAGTATGCTGAGATGGCAGGACAAGTGACCTGTAATACAATAGAAACTTCCACACTGCAGGAAGAAAATTATTAATAAACCATAATGAACAGAAATCAGATTTTAATAATAATAATAATATGAATTTATATGTTTAGAATTATTATCTTACAAAATCATAAATTATAATTATTATATTACAAATCCAGAAAGATTGCTATTCATTTCTTTTAACAATTTATTAAAAGATAATGATAACTTTCTATGCATTGTTACTTTACTGGTTTCATAGTAAGGTTTAGAGTTTCTTAGTTTAGAGTTCAAAAAACCATTCCAAGAGGAAAATTTACTATAACATTTACACAGGGCATAAAATAAAACAATAGCAGCAATATTTCCATAGTCATTATTTTCAAGGCAGTTTGCTGCATACTACTGAAGAAAAATGCAGTTATAATATTAAGAAAAGAAAGAAAAAATGCAGTATGTGAAAGCAAATGTGGGAGCAATTAGCAGGAAACATTGCCTGATGAGATTAACATATTTGTCTGTTGTGAGTTAAGCCTGTTTTCCTAAACTGAGGTTCTGACCTCTGAATCTTTTGACTCTGTTATGATTTATCTTAGATACATCTGTAGCAATATATGTCATCCCACTTTCTTTCTTTTTCCACTTGCATCTTCCTAAACACAGTCATTAAGGATAATAAATATCTGTTTCATATATTACAGGAAGATGTTTTCATTACAATATATGACTTTATTGCTATCTCTCTGCCAGATCAGTGACAGCATGCTTCCCATCACCTTAATTGACTGTTTAGTGTGAAAGGCTGCATATGAAGGGAAAAAAAAAAAGAAAAAAAAAAAAAAAAAGAAAAAAAAAAGCATGCCACCCTAGGATTCTCTTATGGCTTGCTATGCAGCGACATTTATGAAGTTTAGCGTTATTAATGTGTGTTAAGAGAAAAAGGAGGAAAAATACATTTTAATGCCTATAGCAGTATGTACATGGTCTTATCAAACTTAGAAATGTAAGTATGCTCATGAAAAGCACACTTGTCAAACTTAGCACACTTATCAAACTTAGAAATGTAAGTGTGCTCATGGTCGTTTTCTATGTGAAAGTTTCAGAAGGAGAAAAATGTCTGAAGATATCAAAGCTGTGGGACAGCTACGGGCCTTGTTTTGATATTTCTGTGGGTTGCCTTGCTTTGTGAGGGAGATGGAACTGTTCCAGAAAGTTAATGGAGTCAATGGGACATCTGTAGCACATAAGGGATGCTTGTGTCATTAGAGCAGTGAAGGGTCATGGAACTGATTGAATGCCACATTGTCACTAGGAGATAGCAGTAAGAAGTGCTGAGAGCTGCAGCAATGAATCCAATATAAGCATTCATTTCAAGAACATAGCTGTAGGTCACAAAAGAAAATAAAGGTGATCAGTTTGCATAGCCTTGCCTACAGCTAAAGCTTCACTGAGCTAAAGAATAAGAAAACACAGATTTAAGAGAAACACTACTTGACAAAATTTGTTATCTCATTATTGAGTCCTTTTTTTTTTTTTTTTTTCTTTTTTTTTCCAAAATTAGCTAATGACTACTATGAAGAAAATGACCTTTGGAATTAATGTAGAGGCAAACACAGGCATTATTTTTCATGATTTTTTGCTCTTTAAATGACTGATACAAATCAACCATAATCATTGCTGAAGGCACAGGCGTCCTTAAATTTAGCCTTGGATTAAGCAATATGCCACCTTGCCCAATATAAGCTGGAACAGACTCAAGTGAGATTCATTGACATTAATCAAGTGCTCTTTGGGTAATGCATGCAGAGCACTGTCCTGCTTGTGTGCCTTTCTCAAGTGCATTGCTGTTACAGATTTTGCTGCCCAGGCAAACTGACAGTAGTAAAACTTGAGCAAGGACAGCACAACAGTCAGCAGAGCTTTTCTTGAGCTTGGAGTTTTCATCAGATCCATTTGTGAAGTTAAGAGGGATTCACATGCCATCTGCCTGGCCCTGAAAGGGCAGCAGCTGATATCAGCAAGTGCAGTTGCCAGTTCCTTTGTGCCAAAAGGGAGGAAACTGCTTCCAAAGGGCCTTTGCCACGTAGAGACTGCTCCCTCCAGAGCCAGCATTATGGAGACAAGTAAATGAGAACACAGACATGATACTGTGGTGTGACTCCTCCGTTCTGGCTCTAACAAACTATGGTAGGACAACTGACAGAAAGAAAGAGAATTTGGGCCTTCATGAATCTGGTGCTGAATGGATTATCAGCACCAAATCTCTCCCCTGGCATTTATCAAATGTTCCTGTGCTCAGTTCTTGCCCAGGTTATAAAGGATTGTGAGTTAGTAAAGGACATGTAGAGTCCTTTCATACTAACACAGAATTTAATGCATAGCCACACTTCCAGACACAAACTGCCTTGAGACTGACAGTAAAAAAACAGGAAAGTAAGGATGCTGGAAGGTAAAGAGCAGAATTTTGTATGATGTTGTTTCACAAGCATATCCTATCTCTTCTCATAAAATATAGTTCACTTGGTAAAAGGCACTTCTGCTCTTAGACTTAGTGTAAGTCTCTACAGTAGATACAATTTTTGTTAGCTTAGCTTTGTTTTTATTAAAAAAAATACCTCTTGAACTGTAAATATGCATTGTATTTAAAAATGTATGATGCATAAATATACCTTAGGTAGGAAACTGAAAACTTTGGGGAGTTATAAGTGGCAGCTACAGCCTAATCCAAATAGCCTTCCTGGCTTTCTTCTATATTTTATGGAGAGAGATGAACCCACTAGAGAGAACCTAAATTCATGTTCCCATGGTGAAGGACTGCTTGAGATGCTTGTCTTTCTTTCCTCAGGAACCGTAGGGAAGTAATTCACGTGGGCCAGTTTCTTCCAGAAATATCTTTCTCCCTCCTGACCCCTCCCCTGTCTTACACAAAAAGCATTCATTAAAGGTGAAATGTACTTATCGTACGAAAGTCCTGCTGGCAAATACCTATGCACCATTACATTTCACATCTGTACTGAGAAGGAGCAGCAGACAGACAATTTTAAGTGTCTGCACATCTCAAACTGTATAGGTTGTCATGGACCTCTGAGACAGGAGTTGGCCAGGATGAGGGCTATGTGAGTGACATGCATCAGTCTCTGTCTTTTTGCTGATCCCTCTCATTTTAGAGCCACAACAGATTTTTTTCAGGGGGGGAAAAAAAAAAAGAAAAAAAAAAAAAAAAAAAAAAAAAAGGCCTGAATTAATATTTATTTATTTATTTTTATCATTATTATTATTTTATTTTTTTATTATTATTTTTTTCTTGTCAAATGATCTATTAAAAGCCTACAATAAAATATTTCATGCCATAGAAAATGGTCTGTTTCATCCTCTATGACATTTTCTTGTCTTCTTATTATTCTTTCTTTTATTTCAAATGTCAGTAACATTTGAAGTAGAATAATTCAAGTTGAAAGATTAAAACTTTTTATTTTAATGTTCTCTCCACCCTCCAGTGAAATAAGTCAGCACATTTGACAAAAATTTGGAAGTTACTTGGGCCAGCCTGAAGCTACCTTTATTGTGAGAGGAAAAAAGAAAAAGAAAGAAAAAAAAAAAAGTGAATTCAATGCCTACACAGTATTTTTCAGTCCTCATTTACAAAGGTCTGTCTTACCATGAATGTTTGTAATGCAGTATATCCCCTTTTTGTGGAAGAATCCCATATTTATGCATTTACCGGTCTAATACAAAGATAAACAAGAAGTGTCACGTTGGTTTTGGAAGGTATTACTGAAAGCAATGAAAAATGACAACTTATAAATTCTCTTATTAGCCTCTTGCACTGAGACAGGATGGGCTCTCACCAGGTTCCAATCAGCAGGCCCTTGTGCCCACCAGCCTCAGTGTCCTCAGGAATCCCTGCCCGCCTGCTCCTGCCACTGCCAGCCTAACACAAACACGGCATTATGGACAGAAGCTCAGTGGTAGTTAACAATAGCAAGTGCTTTCCTTTCTGTGTAGGTTCTTTATTGCTGGGATGGGGAAAATACCTAGGTCTCAAAGACCAGTTCATGCTGTATTTACTTCAGCTACAAGGGCAGAAAATGCTGATAAAGAACAAAGCTATTATTTGTTCTGATCTAATATCCTGCAAACTGTAAGAAAGGGGATTTTTTTCCTGCTCTGTGAGGATGAAATTCTTAGCTTTAAACATTTATTTTGATGACAGAAGGACTTGAGATTAGTCCTTAAGATAATTATATTATGATTGCTATCTGGTTTTATTACCTTTCCTCTTCTTTTCTGACAAGATTTCGGAAGGAGCTGGTTCAAAAACCAACAGTAAAAAACAACTAAAATAGCTAGACTTGGAAAACCGGCACAAACTGAAGGCGCAGTACTTTGCGTACTGCTAGAGCTAGAGAAGCACATTTTAGTGCCATGCATAATCTTGGAATTTGAACTTTCAGGTAACTTAAAATATTAACCTTTGACTCCAGTATCCCTGAGCTGTTGGCTGTTAAAATGTATGTGGGAAAAGTTTGTAAGACTTTATTTGTAGGCCAGCACAAATGCTTTCCAGATCAATACGTTTTTCAAAAAATTGTTGCTGGACTACTGAACAGACATGGGGAAACCATGTTCTCATGTAACCAGACCCACAGAAAATCTGTAGGTATTACTCATTTGGAGGATCATGCCTTAATTTGTCAAATTACCTTCTCCAGAGACACATGAGCATGCGTGTACACACACATGCACACATGCACAGACCCATGCTCACTTTACTTCTAGAATGGAAACTTTCCACTTCACCCTTCTTTAGCTGACTGAAGAGTCAATAGAGGTCATTCACTGACCATCTTTACAATCCAGATACATGGATTTATTTTCCTGTGTCCTAACCTTAAGTTGGCTTTCAGGGATGGTAACTATATTAATTACACACACACACCTGTCCCCTTAGACATGTAGGAGTTTAGTTATCTCATGATGCATTTTGCTATGTTGTAACAAACTGGGATAATAGAGGAGTTGAAGAGATAGTTTTTCAGTCCTTGAAAATTTCTATGCAATGTAGGGGATTTTTCAGTAAGTATCCTGAAGAGTTGCTTTTAGAAACACTATTTTTTTAAACCATAATATTATTATTATTATTAATTATTAATTCTTCCTATTATCATTAAGACAGTGTATATTTCTGACAATTTTGTTTTAAATCCACATGCAGTCCTTTTATTTTGAACTTCATAAACATAAATTAACCACACTAATTTGTATAGATATGTGATTATGTCTTTTCACTTCTACACAGTGAAGGTTTTTTGTGACGTCAATTATCTTCATGAAAAATAGTTTTGGATGTTTAAGCTGCCTCATTTCTACTCACTAGGTTATAGCTGCAGTGTTTAGTGAGGAGGGAGGAAACTTCATAGCCTAATGTACTTGTCTCTGTGTTCATATGAATTGAAATATTGTTCTGATTAAAAAACACAACAAAGTGGTGTAGACATTTCTGAGATCTATTGCCTTTTCCACAAAGTCAATTCATCAAACACAACAAAAGAAATTAACAAGAAATTTACAATGTATTACATATCAGCATTGTTTATTATTTCATCTATGGTTGATATACCTCCTATCTGGGTGCTGACAGTGATATAGACAAACAGAAAAACACAGTTTTTAATCTCCTCTTCAAAGAACGAAGGATAAAATTCCTTCAGTAATCTGTTGCTGCAAATCTTAAGTGATAGTGTTTGATTGCACTTGTGAATAGTAAAGCAAATGCAGTCTCTGATTTTGAAGTAGCCATGCACTTCTGTTACAACTTTGCTGGAAATACATTATTTTTTCAAATGTTAATCCATTTGTTATTGTTGTTGCTGCTGCTGTTTTTTACAAGGCTATTGTTTTTTGCAACTAATTCTGGTGTAGCAGCAAGGTAGGACTTATAAAGAGAGATGAGAAAAATCAAATTAGGTTTGTGTTTAAATACAAAATTCTCAGGAATAAACTGATGCATGAACTTGTGTTAAGGATTACTGATTTTGGACACCATTGATTAAATTATTATGCAGGATTTGGTCATAAATTTATGCAGAAGCTCTTTAAACCTCTTTAAATATCAAGCAGTGCATTGTAGATTCATATTTTGTCTGAAACTTCAGCTTTGTTAATAGTTATATTTGCAAAATATCCACATAATAAATTTATGGTGAATCACTCTTTGCCCAAAATGGAAGTGAATTTTGGAAACTTCAATCCTTCCAAATTTCTTTTGTGGAAAGCAGCCTAATGGTACAGATGGAAAAACTGAACTGTGACATTTTATGTTATGTCTGAATCAAACTACAACTCAAAACAAAAAAAACTTATAACCAGGGGGAACAGGAAAGGTTCGCTTCCCTTTTCTCTCTCTCTCTCTCTCTCTTTTTTTTTTTTTTTTTTTTTTTGTAATCTAATTTAGTTTGCTGAATTAGATACATGGCAAGAATGCATGTAATGTATCATGAGCATGGCAGCAAATACTTTTTTTTTTCCCCAACTTAATTTTCTGCCATTTATTGATTAAAAGGAGTTCAACATCTGATTGAGTGCTAGAGCCAGCACAAAATAAATGACGGAAAGCAGCAGGAGAGGTACCAGCTGAGTCTATCTCCCAGCATGATACCAGAAACAGCATCCTGAGACCATGCTCACAGTGGAGGACATCACCTCGGGATAGTACCAGAAGGTGGTCCGTAAGTCAGCCCTTGCCATGCAGATGGAAATATGTTATCAATCATTTTCAGCACAGTGTATGAGTCCCAGAGCAGAACAACATGTGAACAGACAGGCACTGTGGTGGTCAGCAGCTGGTAAGAGACCAAATACAGTGCCATTCTGAGTACCTGTTTGGCTACAACATAGACGCCTTTCTTTCCATCTCATCTTTTAAAGCTGTTCCCTTCCAAGAAACTAGGTTAGGACAAAAGGATAGAGAGTTTCTTTGTCCTTAAGTTCAGTATTTCAGTAATTCTCCTGAGCAAAAGCAGACTGGAGTACAACTCTTGTGTAAAGAAATACAAAGAAAATAACTTCAAGACAAGAGACTGGAAAAGGTCCATATCAGAATGACTATAAGCTGGGCAATTATCTGATGTGACCCCTGGGTTCATGAGGGTTCAAGAGCAGGAAGAGAAATTGGCTTTCACTCTGGTGTCTGGCTTTTGTTGTGAATGCCTACCCCTCCATTTTGAAATCATCTCACTTTCTTTTTTCAAAAACTGCAAAGGGTGAGAATATCATTTCTGGCTCAGCTGTACCCAAGATTTCCAGACTCTTGTGTTTCTGCTGAGATTCTGTGACATGTCTCCTACTGTCATTTAGATATATAGGATGTGGTTTGTTCATACCTTTTTAAACAGATAAAAAATTACTTTATTTTCACCTTTGCAATAAAATTACTAAAATATATGTAAATAGATTTTAACACATAATAAAGGACCAGAAGCTATCTATCTGAGGGGAGAGTTAAACCCCATTTAGTCTTCAGTAAAGCAAAATAGCATCATTTACTGTATGTACTTTAGCACAATTATCGGTCTGAGTGTGCTCTGAAGAGCTTCTGGATTGTTTTAACATGGAGGCTGAATTTCATCTATCAGAGAAATGGTGATCTTTACAATCAATAGTTTTTGGGTGAATGGAACAGATTGAATGTTATTTTTATGTATAATCTAACAGCTAGTTGCTTTTTTTTTTTTTTTTTTTTAGGTTAAGTAAGTTGAACTAATTATAGCAATCTTTAAACTGAGGTATGCATGTAGTTAAACATATATAGATATATCTACCCATTTAAAATATGTTTATGTTAACTATGGGGATATAATTTTACACTATACTAAGAAAGAATTAATGACAATGGGTTTACAGTAGAGCAGAAAATGATCAGACCTTTACAAACTAATTTATCCTTTCGGGTGTTCAGACTGTGTGTTTTTAATTCCTTTAACACAAAACATTAAATTGCTCCACTTTACAGGACTAGAACAGGTTAGAAAACTACAAGGGGTTCATTAACCCTTTCTGAGATTGGATTGTAAAATCCTTGTCCAAGCATATATGAGTAACATCATAGAAAAAGATAAATATGAAACAGAAAGGACAAGAAAGACAGACAGATAGTAATTACCTTATTTCATCTGGCCTCAGTCCTTTGCACCAAAATTATAGTTAATGAATGGTCTTGAAATATTATAAAAAAAAAAAAAATCTCATTTATAACTTTTTTCTCCCTAAAGGAAAAAAATAAGATCATCAATAACATAGTTTAAGTTACTGACATTTTCAAAGAATAAGGTTAGTGTTTTTTTTCTGTACAACAACAGAAAAATCTGATGAAGTGTTTCATGAATGAAGTTTGCATGAAGTTTGATGTTCTAATTGGAATAGCTATTTAAGTGTTTATATTGGGCCCAACTCTTTGGTAGAGGCAATGTGTAAATCCCTAATTGGCATTGCGCACAGTCTACCTCGGGCTTTTTCAGCAAGCAGGAACAGTCTTCAACAGGATAAAGAGGTCAAGAGTAGTTTATGGGGAATGCAAACATCTTGTAAATATTTTAACAAGTTGGTTGCATTCTTTTTTCTAGATGGTTACAGAAGATATTTACAGAGATAAAGATTGTGGTAATCAGCATATGTTGGCTTAGAATTTCTTATCAACAGCTCTCTTGCAGATTTAGAAAGAGTAAACACTTGGTAAAATCATATATCACACAGATAAAAACAGTTAGCTGCAGTCCTAGTATCTTTCTCATTCTGACACTTCGAAATTTTGTTTAAAAAGTGTTCTTTTAATAAACAATACTATAACTATCTAGAGATACAAATCTGTTTGTTCCAAAATAATCGATCAATTTATTTTTTTGAATCAGAAGGTATTACAGCCAGCTCTATTGTGTAAGAAGAATGACACCTGTGATCACCAAAGGACATGTTCTGTGGCTAGCTGGGACGAGGAGCAGGAGGAAAACTCTGTTCTGTGTGAGATTGGACGAAGCAACCTGCTGGCTTTCAGGAGTCAAGACCTGCAGACTTGGAGAATTCTGCATGGGTGAATGGTACTTAGCTGGAATAGCATGATTTGAAGCATCCTGCCTGAAAGTGGGATAGGAGTGAATCTTGACATCTTGCTCTCCTCCTTCCCCATTCCCAGAGGCCCAAGAGCCAAAAACCTCCCTTTTCTGATGCAGCCCAGTCTTATCAGCTCAGAATACAGTGAATAGCCCTCTCTATTTTTCTACTCACACATTCCTTAATAATCTTGTTTTATCTTTATTTTTGGCTACTGGGAAGGAGAAGGACAATGAGTTGTTAAGCAACAAGGAGAGGACTGGGGCACAGAGTGGAGACCTTTGCTGAATGGAAGGAGCAGCTGCTGAAAAGAAATTCCAGCAGTCTCTTTAGCATGAACAGAAGGACATGCAGGAAAGCAGTAGGCATTGGATCAGTCTATCCTCACCTCCTCTGGCATAGGGAAAGATCTTTCTCTACTGAGCTTTCACCAAACTCTGTTAAATATCTGTTTTCAGCAATGATGAAAACCTAAGGAGCTTAAGATATATCTTTGTTGTTTCTTTAGAGGAAAGAGAGTGATTTGGCTTTTTAACAACTTTAGGCTTTTATGTTTGAAAAAATAACTTCTTATACTCACTTGTCTAGTAATTTCATTGTCTGAAATTTAAGAAGCAAACAAAAAGAAAATACAAAAAAAAAAAAAAAAGGAAATAAAAACACGCATACTTTCTGTTTATAGTTTCCTTCCATTTGCAAATACACTAGTAAATTTAATTCATAGGAAAAAAAAATGTTTTCAACACTTCATGGTATAGAAAAATGAAATTTAAAAGTATGAGTAGTTGCTCAAGGCCACACACACAAACACAAAAAAGACTGTCAAATACAGGATTAGAAGTGAAACAGTCCTGAAAATTAGAGATGAAAGCAAAGCATTCAACCCTTGAGAATATCTGTGGTCTCTTGTGTGTACAGGTCAATACCATTAATGAAAAAGAAAACCCTTCCCAGTGTGGTCATAAAATATGTCACAATTAGAAAGCCATTATTATCAAACAATGGTGTACCTGTGGTTTTTGATCACACACATGCACACACACACACACACAATAATAATAATAAATAGAATTTCAGTTTCCATAAAATTCAATACTTTAGATTGGACCTTAAAGAGATGTCCAATTACAAGCCATTCTGCGTTAATCACAGAAGAAGCTACTGAAATTGCACAGAGGCAATACAAATTTATAGGTAATTTTAATTTTTGAATTTTGAGAAGTTGTGTCCATGGTTAATAATTACTTTTCTCCTACACAACAGACACTTTGCAAACAGTATTCTTTCGTAATAAGTTGTGTATTTACAGAAGCTCTATTTTCTGTGGTCTGTGCGAGATAATGTATCAAATTCAGACATGCCAATAAAGTGACTAGTACCCAAGAAAAAAGTGACACAATTTTTGTTTTCAGCTCTTGCCAGTGCTTCATAAATAGCAATACTGCCACAGATCAGCAGTCAATGAAATGATTGTGTTATCTTCTGAATAGTCTTCAAATCAGTGAATCAATTATTAGCTTAAATTATCCTTATTTTACCATTTTTATAGAAAATATTCTGTATTCTAAAAAAAAAAAAAAAGGAAAAAAAAGTGAAGTAACTGAAATTTTTGTAATTCTAATACCACATAGATTTTGGCAATAATTCATTGTTATTATTATAAGGAATCATGTATTCCTTTAAAGGGGAGGTAATTGCTACAGCTGCATTTACAATTTACAAAAAAAGCTACAATTACCTGTAGGAGGTAATTCCTACATGTGTGTGACAGAGAAAATGCTAGATTTTTCTGTCAGTAAAGATGGTGATCAAGCCCTGAGCAGACATTTCTGCCTTTCTCCACTAGCATGATTTCCTGCTAACAGCATAGCACACAGGACAGCACCTTCAAGAAGTAAAACTAAAAAATTTTAGAAAAGGAAATGATATAAATGAAGTCTCAACTCTGAATTTAGTAACGTAAAAGAATATTTATAAAAGCCAAGTAAACAGCGCTGGGTGCGTGGGGAGTCTATGCTCTACCAACACTCACACGCACTCGTCGAACTTTCCAAATATATATAGGACATTGCTGTTACATATTTACAAGAAACACGAGTACGCCTATACATATGGATATCCTATCCCCGCTTCATATTATAATTCTCTGTGGTGGTCGTTGTGGGTGAAAGGCTCACGGTTTCCCCATCACCATTAGCAACCTTTTGTTCCAGAATGCAGGAGCAGCTTCGACTGTCTCCCTCATCTTCTGCACATGCTCTGCCCACCACAAGGTTCCCGAAAGCAACAAAACGTGATTTCGTTAACACTTGAAACCACACTAAACAATAAATGTTAACCAGCAACCCCCCCAGCAACTTCCGTTCCTTAACAGAGGGGAAAACAAGCAATCCCAGACGGCAGGGCGTCGCCTCAATCACCCTTCTTTATTTCCTCTAAACTCTTTACATTCCCGATGACCTCATCGTTAAAGAGTTTGATGTTATCACCAACCACGAGGCTTTCCGACCCCCATTGCCACATTCCCAAATCTCCCCCTTCTTTATTAATATCAACCGTTTTTCTGACACGAATTACCACTCCATATATAACAGAAACAGTAAGAAACAGCAAAACAGTACCATCAGTATTTCTTGCTGCATCCTGAGGATTTTGGAGAGAAATCTTCACTATTTTAATGTAGAGGGGCAATGAATTTTAATAGCTTTGAAGTTCTGACAGAGAAATCCTCTTTTTTAGATGCTCCAATGTAGAGTCAAATTTTGAGTGTAAAACAGGCAATACTCCAGGCATTGCTTTGTAGTATGAAAAACAAAACCAGGCATGTATCCAGAAGGTCTGGTCATAAAAAATAAAATAAAATAAAATAAAATAAAATAAAATAAAATAAAATAAAATAAAATAAAATAAAATAAAATAAAATAAAATAAAATCTGAGCTCTGAAAATGTGAGGCTTCAAGATAACTGTTAGTAAAGAAATTGTCAGAAATGTTTTCCACTGTCATGTTTTGCTTCTTCTGATGGCTCATCAATTCTTTGCACATGGTTTGCATAGAATGAATACTGCCCCAAGAGGTATGGAGTTGCATAAGGTTTGAGAACTGTACCATTTTTAGCGTTGACATAATATGTACTTTAGGACCTGATTCTTCTTGCAGATAAATTGAAAAACTGTCTAACTCTAGCAAGATTAGGCATGACAGCCTTTTTAAATGTGAAAGAAAAGCAGAAGCAAACAATCAGAAGCAGCTGAGGTCAGACTTTAAAGTGGGAAGTGGAAGATATTGGTGAATGGACAAGGAGACAAGGAGTCGTTTAAATATATAAAGGATTTAATCATGGGAACAATGGTTGGAAACCAAAGGGAAAAAAAAAAAAAAAAAAAAAAGATAAACCAGTGCCATTCTTGCTGAGATGGTGATATGCTTGATGGCTAAGCCCACAGGAAAGGAACTCTGATAACAGTAGGAATATTATGGTTTTCCATTCCTTAATAAACACTCATTCTTCCCATTGAACTCATCTTATTCCTTACAGTGTGTGGACTAGGTTTAATTTTCATTCATATGATTAAGCAAATATTAAAACAGAGATTGCCCTTGGAGATGAGGAAATAAATTAGGAAGATTTTGTGAAATACAAAATCAGGCAACCAAATGCTACTTGTTTTTGTCTCAGTCAGCAAATAGACACATGGCTGAAGAACTCATCAGTGTCTGCTCAAATTAAACCATTACAAGGCTAGGCTACATATATACTCAAATTTTGATTCTTATAACTTGTATACTCATATATAATCATGATTATTAGAATCGTTATTACAATAACTCTGATAATTATTTACGGGAAAAGGCAACTTAAAGTGGAGTTCTGCCTATTTTTCTATGTAAGAGCAGCAGCTGAGCAGGAGATGGAGCTTCTAAGACTCTTTTTGTCACAAACAGATAGTCTGACAAAACACAACACTAAGTGACTTGAACTGTGAGATTTGATTCCAGGCTCCTAAGGGCTATGTATATTTGTCTTGGAAAAGGGATGTTAGATGCAAAATTAAATTCTTCTCTTAAGATGTACTATGAGAACAGTGTGGATCTCCTCCCACGCTTTGCAGGGCAATCATCATCTAGAAGGCACAGCCAATTTACTCCTTTCAGCTTTTACAACTCTATTGTCTCCCAAGTATATTCTGCTTGATAAATTATATACTTGACCTTTTCATGGCAAAGAATCTTCATATGTCATAGGAATATTAAAACTAAAGCAGATTCTACAGTTTGTCCAGGGAAACACATACCGGTTCTCATTAAAGTGTTTCATGTGTACTTTCAATGCTCTTGCTGTTTCTTCACTCTAGGTTTTGAGAGGCATGAGCACCTGTATATGTAAATTGTTATATGTGCATGTATAAGTTACTGTGTAAATAACTTATTTTTTAAATTAAAATTATTTCAGGTCTAGTTTTTGTTTGATTAGTTTGCATTTTTTATTGCCTTTTTTTTTTTTTTAAGCTGTTAGCATTGCTACAGAACAATGTCACTAAGCAAGATTTTTTCAAAACATTTGACACTTTTCAGTAATGTTTGTACACTCATTGAGTTGAATTAAATCAAGGAGCACCAAATCAAGTAAATATTTGTTTTCAGGTTTCTTAAGTTATTGTTGCTGTCTGAAGGAAAAGAAGGAATTCCTCTCAAACAGGTTCTTAAAAGCTGTTTTCTCACACACACCAAGAAAAGTTGTTTGTTTGTTTTTTTTCCACAAAAGGTTTTTTCTTTCTTTTTTTTTTCCTTTTTTTTTGTGTGTGTTTGTTTTTAATTATTATTATTTAGTAAACAAACAAACAAAAAAAATCAATGCAACATCATTCAAAGAGCACCTTTTAACTCTCAAAAGCAATTGTTCTCCTTTTTTCTGTTAACATGGTTGTGATTCTTAAACATCTAAGTTTAGTATATTTGCATCTTTTCAGATCTTTTTTTGTTATTGTTTTAGGGTACCTCAACTTTTATTGTTGTTTGGGTTTGTTTAGGATTGTAGTATTTTGGGAGAGGAGAGAGAGTGGAAACAAGAGTCTACAATCTGATTGCAAAAAACATGTTTAATATGCAGTATTTCTGCACCTTTTGTTTTGTTTTGTTTTCACAGAATCACAGAATCACAGAATTTCTAGGTTGGAAGAGACCTCAAGATCATCGAGTCCAACCTCTAACCTAACACTAACAGTCCCCACTAAACCATATCCCTAAGCTCTACATCTAAACGTCTCATTTTGTTTTGTTTGCTGGTTTTCCAACGAGTAAAGAAACACTTTCTAAAACAGAAAAAATAAAAATAAAAATAAAAATGAATAATAGTCCTCTTGCTTTCTTCTGACTAATATAAACTAAAGTTTATTCCAATGAAATGACAAAAGGATTTTGCTTTTCCACTTCTTAAAAAATAAGACATAAGTTGATTTAGACTATCAATTTCCTGTCTTTGCTTACCAAAAAATAAGTCAGCAGCAATATACAGATGTGTTACTGCTGAGTTTACAGTCAAGATCTCAGAGTTTACTAAGAAGAAAAATCAGAGCTTAAAATGTTTCTTTCATTGACATATGACTTATTCCAGTAAGATATCTTTTCCAGTATTGCATCTGAGAACAAATCAAAATTAGTTTTCTTGTGTGCACAAATCTGCAGGACTTTTCCACATAAATATGAAACTTTAAGTAGGAGAAATGAAGAATTATTTCTCTTGTATACTGTAGAGTTTGCTTTCCATGTACATCTGAACTTCCTTTTCCCCATTTTTTACTATTAAGTGAAAGCTTTTCTTTCATACGTAATATCTATCTCACTTAAAAGCTTCATTACCCCCAATATTCATAACTATTCTATACTTGAAAATTACAAAGATGATCTGCGATGCATATGTATCAATTAATAAGTGTTAATGCAAATAGATAATTTAAAATAATTGCAGGGAATTTAAAATAACAATATAAAATATAACAATGTGTCTGAGCTGAGTGCACAGAAAAAAATAGAGAATGTAAGTCTAGAAGCACAACAGTAAAAAGTAGTTAAAACTAACTGCTGTTGTAATCTCAACAAGTAAGATTTGTGACCATGAGTATATGAGCATGAAAAACCACTAGCACATGTTTACCTATATCTTCATGCTACTCATTTCTATTACCTTCTCTTTGTTTTGCTTTCCTTTTGGGCTCTTATCTTTCAATTTCAAGATAATTAATTTTTAATCAATTAATTTTTTATTTTTTATTTTTTTAAACTATTTTTTTTTTTACATATAAGCACACTTATGAATGCTATCAATCAAAAACATATTGCATAGTTTTATTCTGTCATGGAAAATGTAAGAAGATTAATTCATTATTTCACAAACTGAAGAGATACACCCCAGTAGAGAAGATCCAAAAGTATGGTGAGAATAACAGAACTTTTGAGAAAGGAAGTGCTAAATAACACGTAAGCAGAAAACATAAAGGTTATGATAATTAGCAGAAACAGGTAGCCAAACATTAAATGGTGGTGATTCAATGATAATACATAGGCAAAATCAAAAACCAAAAATCAGAAACCAAAAGCAAAACACCATATCAGCAAGACATAGGAAAGAAAACAAGAAAACCAACATCTTATATTAATTCTCTCTTGCTTTCTTCTGGTGAATATAAACTAAAGTTTATTCCAATGGAATGGAAAATGTGTTTTGCTCTTCCAGTTCTTTAAAAATAAGACAAAAAGTTCAGTCACTTTTTTTTGTTTGTTTTGAAATGAAAGATTCAAGAATAAAACTGGCAAGAAAAAATCTGACATAAAGCACCTTTATTATGAAATTTATTGTGTTTTAGATGTGACAATATTTAGAAAATATTTTCAAAATGTAACATAATCGGTGACGCATAGAAAAGGTAGGTACAATTATTTCTAGGAAGGAGTTGGAGGCCAGGTAGGCTATATGGATCCCAACTGAGCTGCTCATTAACTGTCAGAAAAGACCCAGCCCACAAAACCATCATTCCTGTATATTGTAACTGTTTTTGTCCTTTTCTCATTGCCCTTGGCTTCCTTTGTTTATGCTGCTAGACTTTGCTAGCTCATTAAAAGTCTTAGGCAGAAGGTTAACAGTCACTGAAAAAGCAGAGACAAATAGTAACTTATAGAGTAATTGCCTGCAGGTTCATCCCCACTGCGATTTCACAAAACAGGTGCTGTCAGCAGATGGATACAAATCCTTTGAAGAAAACTTGGCTGAAGAAGTTCTAGGCTGAAGTACCTCCTATGAAGACAGTCTAAGAGAGTTGGGGTTGTTCAGCCTAGGCAAGAGACAGCTCCTTATACTTCTGTTGTGGTTATCTGGCTGGCAGCTAAACACCACACAGCCGTTCGCTCACCCTCCCTGCTCCCTCTCTGGGATGGGGGAGAGAAACGGGAAGGTGAATCCTGTGAATTGAGATAAAGACAGTTTATTAAGACAGGAAAATAATAATAACAATAATAATGATAACAATAATGATTAGTACTACTACTAATAGTACTACTACTAATAACGTGTACAAAACAAGTGATGCACAATGCAGTTGCTCACCACCCACTGACCGATGCCCAGCCTAACCCTAAGCAGCTGGCTCCCCCACCCTGGCTAGCCACCCCTATACATTGTTCAGCATGATGCCATATGATATGGAATACCCCTTTGGCTAGTTTGGGTCAGCTGTCCTGGGTCTGTCCCCTCCCAGCTCTTGCTGCACCCCCAGCCTGCCCGCTGGCAGGACAGAGAGAGAAGCTGAAAAGTCCTTGGCTTGGTGTAAGCACTGCTCTGCAACAATTAAAACATCAGCATGCTATCAGCACTCTTCTCATCCTAATCCAGAACATAGCATCCTACCAGCTACTAGGAGGAAAATTAACTCTGTCCTAACTGAAACCAGGACAACTTCCAATATTTAAAGAGGGCCTACAGGAAAGATAAGTGGGGACCCTTTGTCAGAGAGTGCGGTGATAGGGTAGTGGCTTTAAACTAAAAGAGATATAAGGAAGAAATTCTTTACTCAGAAGGTTGTGAGGCACTGGAAAAGAGGTTGCCCAGAGTAGCTATGGATGCCCCATTCCTGGAGCTGTTCAAGACCAGATGGGGCTTTGAGCAACCAGGTCTACTGTTGTCCAGGCCTATGGCAAGGATATTTATGGTTCCTTCCAATTAAATTCATTCTATGAATTTAAAAAATCAGGTTTCCTTGTGGTGGTGTATTGTTATGTACTTTAATTTAGGCATTTGATAGCCTCCGTTTTTTCAATTCTATTGTCTATCTGGACTACTGCTTCTTTAGTTCACTATGTAGTTATGTAGAAAAATAAATTATCTGTCATATGTTGGTGTCAGTCAAATGTTTTACATGAGATGTAACTGATGTAAAACACTCCTCATTTACATGAGAAAAAAAAAAAAGCATTAAAGAGCACTGTTCTTTCAACTTGTTATTATGTGTAGTTGCTTTTGGTATTTTTATTGCTTTTCATTGGCCATGCAACAATAACAACAACAAAAACACCCTTAATATAGCTAGTGTAATTTACCCAAGGAAGGAAAATAGCTGATGTCATTTTGCCAGCAATGCTCCTACTGGCCAAAGGCGGAAAGAAAAGAAAAAAAAAGTACATAGCCATGTTCAATCCTCTCTAAGGGAGAGGATCATTGTAATATATTGAAACAGAAATTTTATTTGGTTATATATCTTTTTAGAGTATTCATTCCCATACTCTTAATGTTTTTCTGCAATGTTTGTGTAGAAACAGATGGTTCTGAAAGACTATTGAAAAGGCTTACTTGATAACTTACGAGAATTGTTTCCATAATTCCTATTAAATGATAAATAAGTTCAATGTATCCTTATTTTAGAATGATTCCTCATGTTCCCTGACTTCAGGAGCCTTTTTGCCACAAGTCGTTGTACATCCTGAATTCCACAGCCTAATACATTGAAGTAGATAATATATCTGAATATTATTTTATCTGAATAAATGTATTAACTGCTATCAGATATACATTTGTTGATTTTTGTTTTCCTACTATAAAAGCCACTTAAGAAAAAAAAAAAAAAGTATATTAGAGAATGGAAAGATTGTATAAAACATCTATTATTTTTTTATAAGCCCTTATTAGGAAAACTTAGGAAAGTATTTTGTGTTTCAGTATGGAAATCCACTTTTTCTATTTTTTTTTTTTAATGTGGCATTTGACAAATAACCGGGACACATAATTATATGCATTAAAAGCAGAATGCAGCTGTGAAAAGTGAGATAAAGGTTATTTTTCTAAAACATAAGGTTTAGTCACAGGCAATATATAATCTTACTTGTTAATTCAAGTACAATATTGTTTACCTTTTAATTATTATTCACCTAAAAATGTGTGGTGGTTTTACCCTGATTGGCAGGTAAACTTCACCACAGGCACTTTCTTACTCCCCCTTCTAAAAGGAAAAGGGGAGAAAACACAATGGAAAGGGCTCAAGGGTTGAGGTAAGGACAGGGAAATCACTCACCAATTAGAGTGATTTTGCACTCACAGGGAAAACCGGCTCAGCATAGGGAGATTAGAAGAATAGAAAAGCAAGAAACTAAAGGCCAACTAAAAACACTCCCCACATCCACCCTCATCTACATTCTTTCTCCTCCCGCCCCCCCAGCGGTGCAGGGGAATAGGGAATGGAGGCTGCTGTCAGTCCCTGACACTTCATTTCTGCCACTCCTTCATCATCATTCTCTGTCCCTGCTCCAGGGTAGGGTCCCTAGGGTCCCTCCCACAGGATGACTTCATTCCTAAACTGATCTTGCGTGGGCTTTACACAGGCAGCAGTTCTTCAAGATCTGCTCCAATATGGGTTCATACCACAGGGTCCATCCATCAGGAGGAAACTGCTCCAACATGGGTCCTAAGTAAACCCAATATTCAATGCTATATCAGAAATTTTCCTAGTTAAACATATAGTGTTTAACATAATTAAAAATAAATAAATAAATACCTTTTGCAAGGGAATTTTCTCAAGAAAAGCACTTATGTGAAGGTAGGATGAGATATTTATTTATTTTTCCTGAAGTTCCTATCATAGCACAAAGACTTATCAATTTTCTGTTAAATCACTGCTCTAGTTTTTACTAGTTGGACTAGTATTGAGCATTTTCCAGGTCTAGATGCTGTTTGCATGAAAACTGTAGGTGCTTGATAAAAAAGCAGGTTACAAGGCAACCTGCCCTGGATCTCCAGTTGCTTATCTTATGCTTTTTCAAGATCAGTTTTCTTAATGAAGTGAATAAAAAAGTTCTGTACTATTGCAGTCCTCCATGAAATCCTTTTTTGGAATAACATAATATGATGCCTGTAATTTTGGACCTATTTACACATGCAAAGTATTGAGAAAAATGAGATCTGCTTCATTCCAAAAAACACTTATGAAAATGGAGCAGGTAATATTTCAAACCAATGAATGAAAGACATAGGTTTTCATGGAATATTTTTATTTCACTCAGTGTCTTTATTTCACTCACGCTTCGTTGGGTTAAAAACTGGCTGGATAGCCGGGCCCAAAGAGTTGTGGTGAATGAAATCAAATCCATCTGGAGGCCGGTCACTAGTGGCATCCCTCAGGACTCAGTACTGGGGCCAATCCCCTTTAGTATCTTTATCAATGATCTGGATGAGGGGATCGAGTGCACCCTCAGTAAGTTCACAGACGACACCAAGTTAGGTGTGTGCCTTGATCTGCTTGAGGGTAGGAAGGCTCTGCAGGAGGATCTGGATAGGCTGCACCAATGGGCTGAGGTCAACTGCATGAAGTTCAACAAGGCCAAGTGCCGGGTCCTCCACCTGGGGTGCAATAACCCCAAGCAGAGCTACAGGCTGGGAGATGAGTGGTTGGAAAGCTGCCAGGCAGAGAAGGACCTGGGAGTGATGGTTGATAGTCGGCTGAATATGAGCCAGCAGTGTGCTCAGGTGGCCAAGAAGGCCAACGGCATCCTGGCTTGTATCAGAAACAGTGTGGCCAGCAGGGCTAGGGAGGTGATCGTCCCCCTGTACTCAGCTCTGGTGAGGCCTCACTCCAAGTACTGTGTTCAGTTTTGGGCCTCTTGCTACAAGAAGGACATCGAGGTGCTCAAGCAAGTCCAGAGAAGGGTGACGAAGCTGGTGAGGGGTCTGGAGAACAAGTTTTATGAGGAGCGTCTGAGAGAGCTGGGGTTGTTCAGCCTGGAGAAAAGGAGGCTCAGGGGCAACCTTATCGCTCTCTACAGGTACCTTAAAGGAGGCTGTAGCGAGGTGGGGGTTGGTCTGTTCTCCCACGTGCCTGGTGACAGGATGAGGGGGAATGGGCTAAAGTTGCACCAGGGGAGATTTTGGTTGGATATTAGGAAGAACTTCATTAGTGAAAGGGTTGTTAGACATTGGAGTGTGCTGCCCAGGGAAGTGGTTGAGTCACCATTCCTGGAGGTCTTTAAAACAGGTTTAGATGTAGAGCTTAGTGATATGGTTTAGTGGAGGATTGGTTAATGTTAGGTCAGAGGTTGGACTAGGTGATCTTGGAGGTCTCTTCCAACCTAGACGATTCTGTGATTCTGTGTGATTCTTTCTTAGCCCCCACCAGGGCCAAACTGAGTGAATTTGCTTGGATATGGTTAGCTGAAAGGCACTATTAACCAGGTGTTTTTAAACTTTTTGTTTTCTTACACTGTTTGTCTTTTGTTCAGGTGCTATCCCCATGTTCATTTGGTTTGTAGTTTCAGTTATAGCTTGTTACTACTTGTTCTTCTGCTTCAGTAATTGTTCTTTCTTACTGTTGTGAATTAGCCAGAATTAATTCATTTACACCAGACAGGTCTGTGACTAGTATTTTTCTTGAAGGGTCCCTGGTGGCATGTTTGGTTTTATTTTTTCACTTTTTTGTTAGTCAAATGTGTTAAAAGTAACTATCACTAATGAAGGTGTAAGGTGTACTTGAATTTGCAATGCAGTCTGATGATGTGTCATGCTCTTAACACCAGAAATGTAAACAGTATAAAAAAAAAAAAAAAAAAAAAAAAAGTTAATTTACTAAGCAAAAGGATGTAACAAACTGCATCTGCTTATCCATAACTACTTTGAGTCACAGGTAGTGCAACTGGGAGAGCCTAAGTGTTGATACAGGCTCCACAGGACCAGTTGCAGTACATGTAAGAGTAGTTCCTGCTGCTTTTACTTTCCCTATTCTTGCAAAATTGGCTTCCTGTCTGGCTGCACAGGTGAAATGGCTCATTGCCTGAATCACCTTCCTTGTAAGCACCATGGAGGCAGTAGAAAGGAGGAGGAAGAGAGAAAGATCCTTCTTGTGAGCTGGGGCAGGTTAGCTTTTGTGTATGACTTACCTAGTTAAATAAGAAAAATGTGTCTTGTTATCTCAGCGACTTGCTGTCACTCTAATTAGTCATTACTGTTTTTTCCCCTTGCAGGGAAAGGTCCTGTGCACTGAGTCTGCACTGTAAACTATACCATCCTTCCCCTGTGGTGCAGAATGGCTAGCTTCTATAGGCAGTCCTCTTCTTAAGACTTTCAGGCAATCCAGACAGATTGAGTATTATCCCTGAATGTTTATCATCACCTTATGCAGAAGATAGTGTGGCTATTTTTTTTTAATTATAATAAGCTTTTTATTTTTCCACTTAGATATGCAAATGTGGCTTGATCTGATAAGATATAATCACTTGTATTTGTCCTGTTAATTCAAAATTCATTGTCTCTGTTCATCATTTTTTCCCATTGGATTGTATGTTTTATTCTAACGTGCATGATATCAAACGTACCTGACCCAAATATTTAGAATGAACATATAGATGTCAATCATTCATGGCTTTATATTTTTAACAAATATAGAAGTTTTTATTATTTGTTCTGAATGATCATAACATAGATTTATTTTAGTTGTCCTGTGACATGTAGTTCAATAATGCAATGATAAATGTTTGTGTTCCAGTATTAGCATAATGTAGTTTCTTAGTAGCTTGAAGGACGTATAGAGAACAGATTGATTTCAAAATTTTCCTATTTTGAAAACTTCCCCTGTAGAAAAAATCTTATGAAATACACTCAGATCTTCTAATAATGTATATTTTCATGACAATCTTTAAAATTTTACATGTATGTATATATTTAATTCATGGACATTTTGGGAGAAAAAGTTACTCATTTTGTTATATTCTTTTTTTTAACTTTCACTTTGTGTCTTCACTTTTATCTTTCTTCCTGTTACTTGACAAATAAAACTCTTTTAAATTTACTCTTTAAAACTCTTTATATTTACCTTTTCTTTTTCAAGTTCCTAAATATTTTACATTATGTTGTTGGTTTTCTTTCCTTTTTGCCTTTTCTTTTCAGTTTCATAACTTGTTTATAGCACAGTAAGTGCAGCTAGGCCACAAAATGAAATTATATTACAACATATGAAGTCAAAATTAAAACACAAGATATTAAAACCGCAGAAAAGCAAGTTGAGATCTTTTTTATATTATTATAGTTATGTTGAAGGTGATATGCAAGTTGTTCTATTAAATGTTTCTCTGCTTTTATTAATATGTTTGCTCTGTAGACATCTGGTTCTAAATTTGAATGCATGATAATGATTTTCCATTATAGAGTTTTTTCTGTTAAAATTATCTGGCAAAAAAAAAAAAAAAAGTATTAATTACCTGCTTTATTCCCTACTTCTGTTTTTGAAACTCTTGTTTGTTGATTTCACTGCAGAAAAACATGATCAAAATATCATGAATATGTCATAGCACTGGGTATATCTACTATACTTTATACTGTTATTTATAGTGCTCAAATTCAGTTAGGGGTTTTGGCATCTCTTTTATATGTTTTGATTGGTTACGTCTCTTCTCACCTGATGCTGTACAAGAATAGAGCACATACAAATGTTTTGGTACAGACAGAAGGCACTTAATAGGATAGTTAGGTGGCAGTTTTCCATAGGCAAGCCATGTCATTGATTTACTCCTGTGGAGTATTTACTGATAAAGTATTCTCGCAAAATTTTAATGCCACGTAACTTAAGTTGCAGTTGTTTTTCTCCTCCTCTTTGAACTTCAGTGATCATTGAAGGTTGTTGATCACATTTGTTTGGTCATCTATCCATTCTTATCCACTTATTATAATTTTCTCCCTTCTCATTTAGTCCTTTACAAATTGTACAAAGAATTATTATTGAATAATGTTTTTCAACAGGAGTGCTGTGATTCATCATTGCTTATAATAAACATAAGGATTTTAGGGTGGATTCCTACATGCCTTCTGGAATTCTGTTTTAGTTGTCTATCATATCACAAGTCTAATTTCCTTGACAGTACAAACATATACATTTTTATTTCATCCTCAGCCATCATTGCTGAGCTTTAACTCACCATGTTTACTAACTAGCAAGGTATCTGTTCCACCATGTTTCTGTCAACTCTCCTATATCATTTTTCTGTGTTAGTCACACCTTACAGTTTCTCCTTGTTTGTCCTTCATGCTTCTTGTACTAGCATGCAGGTATTTTATTATATTTGATCTATGCTTGAAAGCTCTCTGGGATTGATGTAGTGGCATCCTTATGTTCTTCCTACTTGTCTACTATTGTATTCTTGTATTGTATTCTTCTCCTTATTATACAGAAAAATAATATTTACTTAATAAGTGTAATTGATCTGTTAAATTAGTGACCCCAAACAACCAACTGATCTTAATAAATTCAGTCACCTCTTCATATTGCTTAGAGATAATAAAACACAGACGTAGACTGCACTTTAAAAAGAAAGGAGAAAGGCTGAAAGAGATTCAGGAAGCAAGCTGCTGCCATAGCATTTTACATGATGTAGTTGTGTTATTCCCTTGAGAGTTACGACTTGTGCATTGCTTCAGTAAATTCTGAAATTGCATGGAGGAAAGCAGAAGGATCTTAATTTATCTCGCTTATCTTTATATCAATAAAACTTTCCCAAAATAAAGATGGAGACAGTTTGAACACTTGTGTTCTAGGCTGTGCTAGGCTACAAAAATCATCTACTTAACACCAGCTGGTAGGGCTAGGCTTTCTGCAGCCCTGTTCCAGCTAGTCTGTGGAATTTGGTGCCAGCCACTGTAACACTGGGTAGAGATCTGCCTCTGACTCAGGCCCCACAGGGCCTTGCACATGAGCAAAATGGGTGCTGGACAACATCAGTACAACTTTTGCAAAGCATTAAAAAAATATTTTATCAAGTGACTTCAAATAGCAGAAGTTTATTTCTATTTTGATTGCAATATGAAATGGGGAGGGGGGGATGGAAGGGAGTAGGTTTTTACCTAATTAGTTTTTCAGTTAAAAAATACTTGTTAATAAAATAAACAAAAATCAATATTTGGTTATGTGAAAAATAGTATGTGGGAACTCAATGTAATCTTGAAAAAAAGGACTGTCAGCTGAATCCTATGGGCAAAGGTTTTAGAAGCAGAAGCCTCCTTCTTACCAGCTGATTGTGCTCAGACTGCAGTTGCAAGTACAAAACCTTTGTGGTAGAAGTGATAGCTATCATTTGCTCTGACTGTGATCTTGCAGATGCAGCCATGTGGCTGGGCCCTGCTGAAGTCAGACATCTGCTTACCCTACCCTAAGCTAGTAGGATGAATAGAGACTAAATCAGGAGTTTCAGACTGTTTTGTTTTGTTTTGTTCTTTCTGTCTTAAGGGAAAAAGAAAATAATTAAAATTATTGTTCTAGAGAATGCAAATCAGCCTAGCTCATAAAATAAGCACAAGGGCATTTGTTAAAATTATCAGGCAAACACTTTAAAATCAATAAAAATAAATGTTTTTTAATGTAATAAATAATTAGACTATGAAATTTACTGTTAAATATTAGCAATGCAAATAGCTAAGACGAGCAAGAATATGAAAAGCTTTATAGACTGCATATGAATGAGAACTGGATAGGTAATAAAAAAGAATATGCAGAAAAATATTAGATGTTATTGACTCCCATAGTGCATGTGATAATGCAACGATCATCAGCTGTGGTCAGGAAGAAAGGGAAAGGAAATTCCCTGTATGTCTATTTTTCTTTGCAAATAAACATAAGGCAAAATTTCTGTGATGTTAAGCATCTATTTTCTGTACCTTAGTGCACACTTAGCTAATAATTTCAAGGTTGTTATAAATAAAACTTATGTTATAATTCAACAACTTTTAAAACTCTCATTTAAAAATCTAAAATGTTATTCTCAAAACTTTAGTTATTCATATTAAAAGACTTTCAGATAGAAGAGAGAGATCAGTTTGACACGAATAGGTCATAAACCAAGGAAAATAAGAGATCCAAGTATCATGATGTTCATAATCAAGAACAGAGGTTTGAAGTCCAGCCTATAAATCATTTTGATGGGATCTAAAAGACTAACAAAGTGATAATAAAGTTAAAATTAAGTATTTTTATTCCTCAGAGCAAACTTTATCGGAGTGAAACATTAAATTGCTTTGATTTTTGTCAGCAGTATTATTTATGAATTTCCTGCTTTAACATACGAATTATCTGATCAGTCCTATTGCATGATTTTATTTTTTTTTCTGCAGTCTGAATTTGCAGCACACAGACTTCCAAGGGATAGAGTTGTGTGATTCCTACATAGAAGGAACTGAAGGAAGTGTGGTTTACTGAATGATATTTCAGTAGAAAACATATTTCCTTCTTTGATTTGCAAAACAGATTGTCTTTCCTCAGGCTTTCATAGATTTTAAGGGGAAAGGGAGAGCCAGAAAGCATCACATGAATTACTAGGTATTTTGGGTTTATGTGCAAGATTTTAGTAGCAGGGAGGGGCTGCAAGGTGGTCTCTGTGAGCAGAGCCCAGCAGCTGCCCCGTGTCAGACAAGAGCCAGCTCCAAAGGGGACCTACCTGCTGCTGGCTAGAGCTGAGCCAGGGAACAAGACTGGGTGCTGGGAGAGCAGATTTAAACTTCTGCCATTGGTGCTGTCTAATGTTTTCTTGCCCCGGTAGATTCATGAATCTGGTTATGGATAGAAGATGGACTCAGCTGGGAGGTCTGCTGTGATTAATGCTGTCCCTGTAAAAGG
Organism: Anas acuta; assembly: GCF_963932015.1. Taxonomy (NCBI): domain Eukaryota; kingdom Metazoa; phylum Chordata; class Aves; order Anseriformes; family Anatidae; genus Anas; species Anas acuta. The sequence continues at coordinate 101,161,885 of NC_088979.1, forward strand.
GGCAGATGGCACAATGCTCATTGGCTTCATAGTTTTATTAATTCTGCCTCTGGGAAAAGTGGCTTGCCACATTTCTTTCCTGTGCTCTGTGTGGTTATGGGTAGAGGCACTGTGCCAGCTGCATCTGAAAAATTAAAGAATAAGTGACTTGTCTGGACAGAAGCAAGAAATGTTGGCATGATACTGCAGACTTCACTTCAAAAAATAAAATAAAAGATGGAAAATATTCTGCCATCTATAAGAATAATGGATAGTCTTTCTCATAGAGAACTTAAATATTCTGCATCCTCTTTTGGAAAGCATTGTGCTAATTAGGTCTGTGTTAATCTTTGCATTTGTTTGTTTGGCAGCTGAACTAGGAAAATACTTGGGATCAAACCAATTAAAAATTGGATTGGCTTCAGTAGAGAGCCTGAGCAATCCCCTCTTTTTCTTTAGAATGATATGTTACATGTGTATATGTTATATGTTATTTTATGTTCTAAACATGAAAACCACTGGTGGATCCCTTTCTTAGGAAATGGAAAGTGCAGGATGATTTCCTCAAGCAGGAACCTATGAAATATATAACCTATCTATATATTGTAATATTTAGATAGTTGATAGAAGCAGGATGTCACAACCTTCTGTTCCCGTTTCTTTTCTTTATCAGCTAAACTATTTGACCTTTTTCTGAAATTCCTAATGCATTTGGAATGACCCAAACTTCATTTTCCATCAAATTTACTATTTTTAACACAAAAGAATGCATATATCAAGATTTAGTGCTAAGGTCAAAGAAAGCAACAGTGATGCAAAGTGCTAATAGAAACACTGAATGGGACTATGATCAAGGATTGTACCGTACAAATCAAAATAATTGTTCAGTTCTCCTAATGTTAACCAAAAGTCCATGGTCAGTAAAAGGCTCTGATACTACTGGGCACTTTAAAATGTAAATGTTGACTAACTGTTGTTTATCCTCATATCTCTGTCAAAGAGGAACTTCATGCATTGTCATTTATTTGTCAGTGTCATTTATTTTGGCAGTTATTCCCAACCCTAGTACACATTTTCCCAGGCTGCATCTCCTCTCTGGCATTAAGACTGATGTTCCTTTGAGAAGGTGAAATTACCATTCATTATCCACCATCATTTTCACCATTAGGATTGTGCGAAATTGATTCTGCCCTTTAGTCTCTAGTTTTGTGTCACTGTCTTGCCGGAAGAAACTAAATTCTCAAAGCTGGCATACTGTCTCATCTCTTCTGCCTGATACCATTACTGAGAGAGGATATAATAATAACACTGTTGTAGATAGGCTTTTATAGATAGGGTTTTATTTGTCAGAAGTGGACTCACTCTTGTTAGGGGTGACATTCAGACACGTATTTTATTGATATCTCCCATTGTTTGTTATTTTTCTTTGTCCTCCCCTCTTCCCCTTCTACTTTAGATTTATGACATAATATCTCTTCAACATCTTTAAGGAACCACCACCAAGGTTAACAAAGATTTAAATAGTTATTTTTTTTGTAGATGGTGAGACTGAAAAAGGTTCTATGGAATCAAGAAACTTTTCTAGTTATTACCTCCATTTGGTAGATAATAATGGGTAAGGATTTACAACAAGTCATCTAACACGGGTGTTTTTCATGACTAGTGAAAATGTTGGAATCTGTTTCTTTGACTGGGGTGGAAGTGAAGGTGTGCTTCCAAGAATAGCAGGAGGCATGAGCACACATCCACGTAGACCACAGATTTGCCACTGGGAAATCAATGAAAACTAATTTGTTGGATTTCCTGTCTGCTGTTTGAATGTCTGATTATTTTTTATTTATTTATTTATTCACTGTTGGTACTGCTCTGATGGCAGCAGAATTGCCCAGCTTATAAAGAGGGGCCCTGATTCATGAACAGGTCACAGGTACTGCAATGTTACTGGTATTATTATTAATTAAACTGTAACACAGTATTTCAAGCCATGTATGTGTCTTCTAACAATTATATTTGTAAGAGTATGGATGAAAATGCAGATCCATGTCTTCAGGTGACATAAATAATTTGAAGGGGAGCACAGATACTCAGCTGAGTACCTAACCCATGTCTGTCTCCAGTGAAATATCTGCTGTTGAGCATTTAAGAAAATATTTGTCTCTTTATTCTTCTTTGTCTAAAATGAAGGCATTGTTGTCTCTTAAGCTCTAATAGCAATAAATTTTGAAGACTCTTCAGGTGGTTGTCTAGAAATAACTCTGTCTGTGGTATATTTTACTGAACATATTGCTACCATTTATCAAGTATTTTTGTCTAATAATTGCTTCATTTGAATTCTTTCTGCCATCATGTAAATATAGATCATCTTGCAAGCTCTGGTTGGAAATGTATAACAAGGGAGGGAAGGAAGAGACATCACTTTTTCTCTTTCTGTGCCTATGTTATATAGTTATTCATCTCCACCTCAGTTTGGAGGGAAAAGGATTGTATGTGGGAAAAAATCCAGACTTCATTATTGGTATTTCCACTGTAGAAAAACTATACGCTTATAGGAAGTATTTAACAACTATTAATTATTATAAATAATAAGTATAAATAAGTATTATTATTATAAACAAGTATTTAATTATTTCTTTCATGTTTTATTTCATTTCCCACTGAATAAATTTATGTATGAGTAACTTCCAACATGTCTTACATACATTCTTACTTTCAGCAGGTTAAAAAAGTATGTATTTATTAAAATGTAATCTCCATCTTTACTTAGTGTGTAACCCATGGTCTGTCTCTGCCACAGCCCCACCTGCCAGAAATCAGAGAATATCTACCTCACTTTCATTTCATAAAGCAAAAAATACATATGCAAGTCTCTGACATGAATATTACTACAGCACTCCAATAAACAGATAATAAAATTAAGTCACTTTTTCTCTCTCCTAAATCAATTTTTAGATGAATTGTTAAGGACTGACCACAACTCCTATTCCTTATTCCTCTGTACTGCTCGCAAGGAGAGCATAGATGATGGTGGATGAGTGGAAGGTGATTTCAGTTGGCTTTTAGTTTCTCACTGTCCTAGTTTGCTAATGATTGGAAATAAATTACATTAATCTCCCTATGCCGAGTCTGTTTTGCCTGTGACAAGTATTGGTGAGTGATCTCCTTGTCCTTGACGCCTGAGACCTTTTGATCGTGTATTTACCCCTTTTCCTGTGAGGGGAAGTGAGAAAGTGATTGTGGTGGAGTGAATCACAGAATATCCTGAGTTGGAAGGGTCCCACAGGGATCATTGAGTCCTGCTCCTGGGTCTCCAAAGGACCACCCAAAAATCAGACCATGTGTCTGAGAGTGTTGTGCAAACGCTTCTTGAACTCTGGCAGGCTCAGTGCTGTGACTATGGGGAGCCTGTCTGCCCTGGGGAGCCTGTCTCAGTGCCCGACCACTCTCTGGGTGAAGAACCTTTCCCTAACACCCAGCTTGACCCTCCCCTGTCCCAGCTCTATGCCATTCCCTCGGGTCCTGTCGCTGTCCCCAGAGAGCAGAGCTCAGTGCCTGCCCCTCCACTCCCCTCATGAGGGAGCTGCATGTTGCCATGAGGCCTCCCCTCAGCCTGTTCTGCTCTGGGCTGAACAAACCAAGGGACCCCAGCTGCTCCTCATACATCATGTCCTCCAGCCCTTTCACCATCTTCATAACCCTCCTTTGCACACTCTCTGACGGGTTTATATCTTTCTTATGCTGTGGCACTGAAAACCACACACAGAAGCGGAGGTGACGCCCCACCAATGCAGGGCAGGGCAGGACAGTCACTTCCCTTGACTGCTAGCAGTGCTGTGCCTGATGTACCCCAGGGTATGGTTGGCCTTTCTGGCTGCCAAGGCCAGAAAGCTGGCTCACGTTCAGCTTGCTGTTGATTAAAACACACAGATCCTTTTCTGCAGGGTTGGTCTCCAGCATATCATCCCCCAGTCTGTTGCCCTTTCCCAGGTGCAGAATCCCACACTTGCTCTTAGAATCACAGAAAGTTGTCCAGCAGGTTAAAACCACCACAAGTTATCACTTTTGTCTGAACATTTTAAGTGCAGCTGGACATTTTAAGTGAGGTATTGGACAGCTGCACCATAAGTGTTCAGTACAAAATACCAAAAAGGTCAGTTGGTATCCTGCACTGGTACTGCTTTTCTAAGCTTTGTTTCATCTTAAATGGCTTTTTTTTTTTTTTTTTTTTTTCCCAAATACAGTGGAACTTTCTTTTTTTTTTGATTAAGATGGCTGTACAATTTACCTAAAATTTATGATCTGAATAACTTTTTAGTATTGGTTATACTGATAATTAAATATTAATGTATTCTCTCTGAAGAGGTGCATTACATATCCAGCGCATCTCAGAGGAGGAAATCCTGTCTTTTACTAGTTACTTGACCAATGAGAGGCTGCAGCATATCATCATAGTATGTTGTATGTGAAGTTGGCATAGAAAGCTAATCTATGTTACTGAGTGAAAGTACTCTGTATATCTTTATGGTCTTAGAAGGATTTAGAGATTACTGTAAGAGCTGTCGGACATTCTTGAAAGTAAAAGTCTACTTTACAATCTGTGTGGTGAAGTCAGAATCACAGAACGGTTGAGGTTGTAAGGGACCTCTAGAGGTCATCTAGTCCAACCCTCCTGCCTAAGCTGGACACCTAGAGCAGGTTGCATGGACCGTGTCCAGACAGTTTTTGAAGATCATCAAGGAAGAGGACTCCATAACCTCTGCGGGCAATCTGTGCCAGTGCTCCATTATCTGCAGAGGAAAGAAGCACTTCTTGGTGTTTAGACGGAATCTCTTGAGTTCATGTTTGTGATAGTTGCCTCTCGTTCTGGCACTGGAAACCACTGAAAAGAGCCTGGCTCTGCCCTCCTTGCACCCTCCCTACAAGTATTTGTAGACATTGATAAGATCCCCCCTTGAGCCTCCTCTTCTCCAGGGTTAACAGTTCCAGGTCTCTCAGCCTCTTCTCCCAAGAGAGGTATTCTCTGTTTCCTTGATCATCTTGGTGTGCTCCTATGTTAGTCTCCTTCCAGTATGTCCAGGTTTCTCTTGTACTGGGGGGCTCAGAACTGGATATAGTAATCCAGGTGTGGCTTCACCAGCACTGAAGAGAGGGGAAGAATCACCTCTTTAGACCTAGTGTAGTCTTCCCTGTGCAGCCCAGGAAAGACATGGTTATCCTTCTTTGTTGCAAGGGCACGTTGCTGGATCACATTCAACATGGTGTCCACCAGAACCTTTTCTGCAAAGCTGCTTTTCAGCTGGATGGCCCCCAGCATTTTCTAGTGCGTGTGGTTGTTTCTCCCCAGGCATAGGACTTTGCACTTCTTGTTGAACTTCATAAGACTTAGCCCACCTCACCAGCCTGTTGAGGTCCCTCTGAATGGCTGCATGGCCCTCTGGTGAGTCCATGACCCTCTGGTGAGTCCACCGCCCCCCCCAGGTTCATTCATCTGTGAATTTACTAAGTACATTATAACCCATTGCCCATATTGTTAATGAAGATATTAAATGGGACTGGATCCAGTATTGACCACTGGGGTATTCCTCGTTACTGGCCTCCAATTAGACTTTGTGTCACTGACCACTGCCCTCTGTGCCCAGCTGTTCAGCCAATTTTTGATCCACCTCACTGTCTGCTCATTTCAACAGCTTCTTTAGGAGGATCTTATGGGGGACATTGTCAAAGGCCTTACTGAAGTGCAGGAAGACAATGCCCACTGCTCTTCCCTCATCCATCAATCTGGTCATTTCATCATAGAAGTTTATCAGGTTGGACAGGCATGATTTCCCCATGGTGAATACATGCTGGCTAATCCCAATGGTTCTCTTCTACTTCATATGCCTAGAAATGGTTTCCTGGATTATCTGTCCCATTACTTTCCCAGGGATCAAGGAGAAGCTGATCAGTCTATAGGTCCCCTTTTGGAAGATAGGAGTGACATGTGTTTTCTTCCAGTCTTTGATCAGTTCTTACAGATGCTATGATCAAGAAAAGATTATAGACATTGGCCTTGCAATCACATCTGCCAGCTCCCTGAGCACTCACAGTCCATCCCATGAGGATCCATGGACTTGTGAATACCCAGTCTGCTCAAATACTCCTTGACTTGATCCTCTTCACATCAAGGGTTCTTCCTTGCTCCAAGCTTCCACTCTAGTCTCTGAGACCTGGGAATCCTCAAATCCAGTCTTGCTGGTAAAGACTGCATTAGCACCTTGGCCTTTTAACTGTCTTGTGTAAACTCATTTCATTCAGGCCTACATTTTCCTTGACCTTCCTTTTGTCCCTGATGTACTTGTAGAAGCCCTTATTGTTGCCTTTGACATCCCTGGCCAGATTCAGTTCCAATGAACTGAAAGTCTTTTGATGATGCAGTTATATTTTGTTCCTAATGTATCTCAGAATCTTCAAAGATCTCTGGTTGATCGTCTATCAGATTTTAGTCCTGCTAACAGCCAGCCTCAGTAAGCACCAGACAATGGTTTTAAAAATCGCTATATGTAATCAGATCTTTGGGGAATGTTTCATCTACAAGTGGGTTTTTCAGCTCAGTATTTTCTAATTAACCTGCACAACCTAGCCATAGAGAGCTCCATCTTATTAAATCGGTTTAATTTGCCAAATCCCATTAAGTCAACCTCTTTTTAAGTTAAAAGCATAGACATGATATCTGAATAGATTATATTTTATTTTCATGGTGAATATAAGTTTTTCCTCCTGAGTTATTTGATCTTGAATTTAGACTTTTAACACAAACCCTGAATATTTTATATATATGAAATGGGCTGTCTGTCATGACATTTTCTTTCCTGATAGATTCTTTTAGTAATAGCATTTGTTATTAAATGATTTGTTTGATTTTTCTTTTCTTCCAGGACTGTTCTTTTTAACCTTTCAGATATTTCCCGCTTGAGCAGCTTCAAATGCTGAACTTTCAAATATAAATGGCAGCAATAGGATTTCTATGTGGCGTATGTTCTGTTTATTTCAATATATTCATGTCCCCTTGTAAATTTTAATGTTTGAAATGCTTCCTACTTAATATGTTTAAGCATGACGATTTTCAGTGACATCTTTTAATTTCACCCTTTTAAATAAGAAAAAAAAACTCTATTTAATTTCATCTTGATTCATTTTCCTAGAACAGGTGGAACATGTTTGTACTAAGTAAAACATTCATCTTGATTGCCAAGGTCTGTTCTATAGGAACTGTATTTATCTCCAATATGATTAAAAGGGGTAAAGGATTTATTTTTAAATTATATGTTCAGCAAGAAATTTTTTTCCTGAACAATAGGCTTGTTCTTCCATTTCCTAGGCTGTACAAAAATGGTTATACAGACTTAATGGATTAATAAATATTTTGTAGGAAAAATGTAGGAAATGTAGAAAACACTAGTGACAGAAGATTTACTGCTATTGATATTTTATTCAATCATCCTTCGCTAATTTGGCTGGACTCCTTTTCCTCCATAATTTAAGTCACATGAACATTCTTCTTTTTCAAGGAAATCAGATAACTCTTGAATGCTGTAATCAATAGATGCTTGATCAATACATTCATACTTTGAGGCACAGTGTTAGTACAGTCTACCATCAGAATGCTAAATTGACATTTCTAAGGATATAGATGTCTGTGTTATATCTTTTGGGAACAAAAAGGTTCTTCTTTCTTTGAATGGGTTTTTAAAATAAGAGAAAAATGTCTTTTGGATTGTCAACAGAGATTTCACTAAACTCTCAGTGTCCTTCATCTGTATTCTACTAGAAATATGGCATCAAAGTCTGGAGACTAATACAAAATGGTGAGTTAATGGCATAATAAATGCACAGAGGTTTTGTAGGAGACAGCACATGATTGTTAGGGAACAACTGTTAGTTATGCAGTACACTAAGTAGAAATCTTTTCTAGAAGCTCCTAATTAAAAATATATAAAAATTTTAAAATGTCTTAGAAATAATGCTACTTACCTGCTTAGATTCTTCCAGTTTCTATGGAAGTGTAACAACAGGAGAAAAAAATAAAATTAAAAAAAAAATAAAAAAAAAAAAAAAGAAAGAAATGTGGTCTTTCAGAACAGGAAATCTTTTCATTAGAAATGGTAAATGGTGACCAATTCAATATCTACTTCCACTTAGGAAGGGAAGGGAAGTCTCTATGGCAAACTTCAGTGTTTTGGCCTCTTTGCTGTAGGTTATAAGAAAAGCAGATATTCTAGATGTCTGAGTAATAGGCAAGAGAGAAATTGATACTCAAACTCCTGAACAATTTGTATGAAATTTGCTCCTAAGACAACTAGAAAATAAAATATACTAACTTACAGAGGTAGAAATTACTATATAATTGAATCTGTTATACAAGCTGGAGTATGCCCAATTAAAAAACATTATTATGTACAACACAGCATGCAATTACCCAGCACACAGACCACGACCAGATATGCCTTTGAACTGAAGCACCAGATGCATCAGCTACAACTTGCCAACATCAGAGTGCAGAGCCAGCCCTCACAACACTGCACACTTTATTGTGTTCTGATTTATTATTTATTTATTTATTTCAGTTTTAGTCTAGAGAAGATCTAGAAAGATGAATTATTTTATGAAAAGAAAAATTACATGTTTTTATGTTTTTCCAGTGATATTTTTGGAAAAAAAAAAGGAAGTAGCATTGCAAGAGAGAATACAGGGTGTATTTATCTTTAATTTGTAGCCACAGTTTATGTTACATTGGGAAGTGCTGAATGCCGAATATTTCAAAATCATTGCAGCCTTTGGCCAAACATCTGTTCCTAAAAGATAAATCTGGGGTCTTTTTTATTGAAAAATTAAAGGTTTTCAAAAAGTATCAAGGCTTGATTACTCAGACTGTCAAGGCCAACTCAAAAGTCTATCCACTTTCTTTCTTATTATCTCTCAAAATCACAATAGCGAAAGGTGCCTAGCAATGTTAAAAATGCATCTTGTGCAGGGAAAAAAAAAAAAAAGTATATGAAAAATTACAGAGCTCACAAGTACTACTAATTTGAAGGAATGTCTTATTTCATACATTAGTTCCATAGCCAGACATTTCCCAAAACAACCCTCTTAAAGACTTGAGAAAACTGCATATTTTTATTGCATTCTCTGCTGCATGTTTTGCTGTAGTTATGAATCTTTTAAGTAGGTTTTTAATGGCTCAGTTAAAGAAATATCCCTCTGTACAATATGCAGGATTCACAATAAAAGAATGCTTATTTCAGTCCAAAAATTGAAGCCAGATTTCCCCATTGACTGAAGATGGGAACTGCAATCTAACATGATGTTAAGCAAATGATGGGCAAGATAAGCATTCTCATGGTTAGATTTGAAAATACTGCCAAGTTTTTAATGTTCAGAAAGTGCTTGAAAACTTGTCTTCTCCCTTGGGAAGCTGCTATAGCAGTGAATTCTATCCACAGAATATTCAACAATTTTCATTGTTCTTTAATGGCATATGTTCCCTGAGGTAGCTTACATAAGGTATCATATTTCTAACTCAAAGTGAAATTAAGACCAGACATGGAGTAATCTCTCTTTGCTGATGTTTTCAGTGATTCATCATTCAGCATATTAACTTACTATGCTTATATCCTTGGACACTTACATGAAGAACACTTCTTTGCTGAGAGTCCATACTTTTTTTTCAAGGCTAAGGTTTTTTATTCTAAATATTGAAGTTTCCTGGCCTGAAAATTTACATTTTATGTAAAAAGATCAAAAAAATGGGGGGAAGAATGCCACATACCAGCTGAATGAACAGATGGGTAGGAGGCAGTTTTTACAGTCATCATCTGGCTTTGTAGAAAGTGGAAAGGAAAGTTTGTGGTTGGTTTCTCAGAAACAGACTTCAGTTCTGAAATTTTCTGTGATGAAAAGCCTGAAGTTTTTATGGATCCTGTTTACTTTGGCTCTTCATTTCTCTTGTTGAATTCAATGTAATAAAAGGGGGGGAGGGGAGGGAAGGCTTTATTTATTGCTGAGCTCAGGAAGAGCAGCTCTTACTGTTGCCAATGACTGCATCTAACCTGCATAGGCTAACACATGATAATAATACTTTTTTCTTCCTCCCATTGTGCATTTTAGATTGTGACATCTATATGAAGAGATACGGGGGCTTTGTATTTTTTCAGTACAAATGCAAAAAAAAAAAAAAAAAAAACAGAAACAAAAATCTGACACTGTACACATCAGTGCTTACTTGATTCACTGCCTTTAAAATAGTTTGCTCTCATATTAATTGGAAAATATTTGGAGAAGTTTTTTTTTTTTTTTCCTTTTTCTCTCTTTTTTTTTTTTTTTTTTTTTTAATTGCCATTAATGTACAGAAAAATGTGGGATTGTATTCATGGTGAGAAAAGAAAAAGGGATATAAGAAATGTAGATCTTCCATCCAGTTTTTATCACCTGGAGAAACTTAGGACAAATATGTTTTACATATTTTACTGATTTATTTTTTTTTTCTTTGGGGGGGGGGGGAGGGAGAGGGAGGAGGGAGCTATTTTCATAGGAGTATTTGGGAGATCAGGATGATTTCCATTTCTTTTCAGCTAAAGGAAAGACAGAGCATACCCTGACTGGGTATGTAACATTACGTTCAAGTCATGGCAAGGCAAGTCACAAATACTGACATATGTTTGGTTACCCATTTCTACTACTACCTTGCTGTCCAAAGTATTCAGGTTAGTTTCCACTAAGACACAGTCAGTGGAGGATGCCAACTATAAGAGATCAATGTGATACTTTGGCAGATGCCACACTAGCTCTGCTTCACCCTTTATTTTCTGTTTGTGTTTTGCTTCTGCTTTCTATTCAAACTCAAAACCTAAATCCTATTTGCCAAATGTTAGGTGATTTCATTCTTATTATTGTTTTCAGACTCAATTTAATTCAGCTTTTGGTATTTGTGATTGAGAGCTTTGAAACTAAAGCTTCATCCAATGTTGGCTTGGTTTATTCTCATTTCTAGATTTTATTGACATTACTTAAATCTAACCTGGCTGAGGGTAGCAACTACTATGCTTGTTTTGTATTTGACACCAGTCTTGTTCACAGAATTGCTTGTATGGCCATATGGCACTCTTCATTCAAATAGATTAGGTAGCATTATATAAAAGCAGGTGGCAGCAGCTTGCATATCCCACATCCAAATATTTCCTAGCAGACTTTTCCATCTTCAGGGTGGGAGTATTTGAGTCTTCACCATCTAGAAGTGAATTCGTCTAGAATTCGTCCGGAATTACCTTCCATGAACTACCCCAATTGAGGTGGTGGATCAGACCTTTGCTCATTAGAGGACACCAGAAGCATATCCCTTTTATATTCTCATGAACAGAAACACTGGAAGCCTTTGTTTCTGATTTCTGAAAATTAAGTGTAACCTGATCTAAGTCAAGGAAAAAGGAAAGTATGTTCATGGAAATAATTCTTATGAAAAAAGATGGAAAAAAAATTAGAGTCCTATGAACAACTGTATAACCTTCTACAGAAAGAGCACATAACTTTGTTTCACATAACCTTGTGAAACAGAAAACCTGGTCAAGCGATCTTTTAAAAAGCAAGACAGTTAATTTGTCTCATGCTGGACGAAGGAACTGTTGACAGAAAAGTGAGGAGTTTTGTTTGTTTTATTTCTGAGTTCTGATGCAGAAAACTGATCATGCAACAAGATCAGTTTTCCCAAGAGGTAAATACTGAACGGTATGTTCGTAAGTGTATGAAAGGCTTCATGCATGCCTCCTAGCCAAATTATTCCTTGACCGGCAGATCAAACACACTAATATAGAACAATGACGTTACCACCAGAGAGTTTTGTCATGAAGATGTAGTCAAGTGGTCATCTACGTTTGGACCTTTTCTTGGAGATAGTTTCTTGCTTTTTAGTTTGGAAAATAAGCTAATCACTAAAATAATGATAATCATGACAATATATGCATTAGTTTTTTTTTTTGTTGTTTGTTTGTTTGTTTTTAAGTCTGTTCCAGAATTAATAAAAATAAATAAATCTTAAAATTTAGAATATGGACAAAAGCCTTGATATAGAGGGTATACTGACAGTTTAAGACATTTAATTCTTCAAAATGGCACATAATTCTATTGTTGGAATTTATTTTCTTACACCACTACATATTTTGGTATGGATGCGACAGGTTAGTTGTGTTTGTAAAATTTATTACACAAAAGATCATTCCTATAGACAAATTTGGATTATTCATGGCTGAAGTAGAGATTACAGTCTTCATCTTTTTTCTTTTTTTTTTTTTTTTCTATGAGTTACCTTTTAAGAAAATATATACTTCAATATATCATTTAAAATATGACATAATGATTCTGGATAAATATCTAGTTTACATTTATACATTAATATTCACACAAATACTAGGAAATGTTTTAAGAACTTTTCTATAGAAATTCATCTGATATCTTCATCCTTTTTATCTGCTTTTGTTTTCAGTTGTGTTTTTTTTGTTTTGTTTTGTTGTTTGTTTGCTTGTTATTGTCTTTGTCGGGTGTCCCAGTAGCATAATTACCTCAAAATACACAATTTGTTTGTATTTCATTGTTCCTAATTATCTATTATTTGAAACATTATGCTCATTATTGAAATTTAGTATTAAATAAGGCGATAAGCCTTTTAAAAGGTTAGAGAAGAGTTAAACCTGATGATTTTTTTTTCACCTACGCATTGTATCTGCCTCATTGCCTTCCCTGTGTGTCTGCTAATGAACTACATGGTGTTTTAGCAGACCCTGAGGCTGAAGCTGAGAGGAGTAACAAACTCATGAATAAATGTTATTAAAATCATTACATAACGTGCTATCCCACCATGATGTTAATCTGTTTGGGGATACAGTTAAGATGCGGTGGCAAGAGAACTGAATGTCTCAGAAAATGTTATAAAAATGAAATTTCAACCAGGGAGCTGTTGTCAGAAATTTGGTATTTTATTTTACCACCAATCGTAAAAAAAATTGGTTTGCCACTTATATTACCTAAAAATAAATAAATAAATAAATAAATAAATAAATAAATAAATAAATAAGCAAACAGCAACAACAACCAACTGGATACTTACATTTTTAATTACTTCCTTGTTTCAGTACCTCAATCATACCTCAGTACATTTTAAGAGATTGAAGTACTTAGAAACTATAAAACCATTATTATTATTATTATTATTATTATTGCTCTTATGAATGCTGTGTCTGTCATGAAAAAGCTAAGTTTGTGCTATTAGTTGGAGTGTTCTGTGATTTTGCCACTGTAGCTCTCACATGTGTGGAGTACTAGATCTCATGGCTTGGCTATTTTATACCTCAGGGTTCTTAACCGGGGCACAGGCAACAAGCTTCCAACCACCAGCTGTGATGCATAGGTTGTGATGGTGCTAGATGTGTAGCTCCTACACAGTCTGGTGGTCATGGATATCATGTGTTATGGTTTCCTCCTTTGTCCACGCCGGGAAAGCCTGCTCTCCTGCCATGTGACTCCTCTGTTATGTAACTAAACCACAACTGTGAGGATGAGCAAACACTGACAAGTCTCTATGCTTTGCAGACAGATTCAACTATGTCCTTCAAGGGAGTCTTCATTTAGGTGAGTGTCTCTGCTGTTTCTTTGTGTTTGTTTGTTTTATTTTTTAATCGATGACAAATGAGGAAGAAGACCAACACCCTGACTTGGACTGTCTGTATTTGTTTGCTTAGCTGTTAATTTGCTGAGTTCTGTATAGGAAAATATCTTGCAGTTTTTCCCATAAAACTTGGGTCTTGTTCAAGGTCAATGCAGGGAATCACAGTAACCAGAAAATTTTGGCTAGATGTCTAAAGTGAAATTTATATTATTACCTGAAATCTATACTATTTTTACTGTGTAGTTCTGCAAGGCATCTGTTTTAGTATCTCTATAAACAATGCAGGAAAACAGGAATTTCTAAGGTGTAGGGTTATTTTGATGTTCACTGCTGGGTAAGATCAATCATTACACAGAAATGTTTATTCTTCCTGATTGACTCAGGAGATATGATGCTAAGGCACAGTTCAGTTTTAAATATATAAGACACAGTTCAGTTATTTAAATATAAGTGCTTAGTATGCCCTGAGTACCTTATGAAGTACCTTGGTAAGAAGCAGGAAGATACAAAATCCGACTTGTTTTACAAGGTGCATTTCCTTCTAAAGGGAAACATCTTTACTAAAGCAAGTATAGGGTAATGGATTGAATGCCAAACTGGGTTCCCCACAGTGCCCAAGATCTTAAACACCTATGCTTCAGCAACAGAAATGTTTCTAAATCAGTTTGTAGATGACTGTAATGTCATTGTTTATATTGGGTCAAATTAGTCCAATTTCTAATGCTGAAGTGAAAAATCCTGATTGGTACGTTTGTTTATTTTTTCTTACTTTTAAAATTTTTCCTCTGGTATTTAATATCTGATAAGGTACAATTAGTGCCATACTTAAGCATACTTAAGTAGAGTGTTGCCACTAGTTTCTGTGCTAACGTAGAATTACTGCCATTTGTGAGCATTTTATGGGGTCTCTAAGACACAAGATTATCACTCTTTCGTATGTGCCCCAGCTCTATACTGATATTCTGGAAAGTTCTAAATGACCATCATTTTCATTTGTTTCCACTTCTACTTTAAGAAAGTCTAAACCTCCTTGTTTTTATTAATTTATGTTTTTAACTGCAATTCTTGGTTAGTGAAAGCAGTATGAATTACTGCAACTTTAGTAACTGTAAGCACACCATTAAAATCAAAATTTTACCATATATAAAATGTGGCCACCATACTATATAGTTATGACAACTTACATTTGAATCTAGTTTTATTGCTTGTGCATTTTCCCTAAGAGGCAAATTGGAGTTTGCCTCTAAGTGTTTATCACAGGCTCTGGACAGGTTTTGCACCTCTGTCAATAGAAGACTTTATTTAATTTGGTTCTCTTACTTATAGTATGCTGTTTAAGTCATGTCACATAATAAACCTTTATTCTTGAGCAGCATCCTGGCTTGTATCAGAAATAGTGTAGCCAGCAGGACCAGGGAGGTGATCATCCCCTTGTACTTTAGCCTGCTGAGGCCTTACCTTGAGTACCATGTTCAGTTTTGGGCCATCACTACAAGAAGGACATTAAGGCCCTGGAGCATGTACAGAGAAGGGCTAAAGCTGGTGAAGCCCCTGGAACACAAGTCCTATCAGGAAAGGCTGAAGGGACTGGGGTTGTTTAGCCTGGAGAAGAAGAGGCTCAGGGACAACATTATTGCTCTCTAAAACTACCTGAAAGGAAGGTGTGAGGAGCTGGGAGTCAGCCTTTTCTCACAGATATCTAGCAATAGGACTAGAGAGAATGGCCTCAAGCTGCACCAGGGGAGGTTTAGGTTGGAAATGAGGAGACATTTCTTCTCAGAAAGAGCAGTCAGGCATTGGAACAGGTTACCCCGGGAGGTGGTAGAGTGTCCATCCCTGGGGGTGTTTAAGGAAAGGATGATGTGATGCTTAAGGACATGGTTTAGTGGGTGATATTGGTGGTAGGGTGATGGCTGGACCAGATGACCTTGGAGGTCTTAATGATTCTTAATGAACCTTAATGATTCTATGATAATATCACCTAAATTGAATCTTAATTTTTGGTGTTTAAATATTAGGTACTCAGTATGTTTCAAGATTAATGTACATTACATAAAATGTTGTAGAAGACTACCTATGCTTTTAATATTTTAAGGAAATATCTCATACATGGGCTACTGAAAATTGTTTAGCTGAAAATTCTTCATGAAAATATGAAACTTGACTGTTTCTGAGGGACTTTGCAAATTCAAAAATGCTTCCTTTTGCTGCTATTTTTACACATACCCTATAATGAAAAACTTGTCAAAGCTCACTTTACTGAGATTTTTAAGAGAGAAAATATGCACCCATAACTCTGCAGTGAAATAAAAAAGAACAGACTCCTGCAGTTAGCACAGCCCTGTCCCTGATGCTGATGTCAGTAAAAGGATGAAGTAAAACTTGTTGCCTGTCAGTGTAATTGACAGATATTGTTGGCAAATTACCTATCAGCTTGTATTATGAAAGACTTCTGTAACCTTTTCTTTGGCAAAACCATTCTTCCAGTGACATCTTCATTATTTGCAGTCTCAGTTGATATGCACTGGGTGCTTGGCCCTCCAGCTACAGAAGTGCTGCCTCCTCCCTCTTGTCCTGGTGTGTTTCCTGCATCCTGCCACTATTCCAGTTAGCCACTTTCGTTCTTGATGAAAACTATGGTGTCCTATGTAATAGGTGAGGCCATGAAGACCAGATTGCCATCACAAGGAAAAATTTGAGATTATCAAGTTGCTGCTCTGCTGAAAGCCAGGGGAAGACATGCTTTTGCCTTTTTATTATGGTATGTAGAATGGAGTAAGAAATGGAGAAAAAAAGAGAAAAAAAAAAAAAAAGAAACATTGAACATATTATCACTTGCTACTTGTAAACTACATTTTTGGACATACTTGTCCAATTTGTATGGACAATGATGCACCCACAGCCCTGCTCATCCCTGCCCATGTCCAGGGCTCCCCCACCTCCCCCAGCCTAGGCTTCCACACCAGCCCTGGAGTTGTCAGCCCCACTGAGGCCTCAGCAGGGCCAGACTCCAGCTCCCCACAGCCCTGCCCTGCACCACCATGGCTGTCACCCTGCTGGGCCTACAGCCTGGCCTCTGCCCAGCTCTGCCCCCAGGAAGGTGCTTGGGGCTGCCCCAGTGCTCCCAGCCTCCCTGCTGCAGGCTGGGGTGATGGGACAGGACCTGACTGCCAGGCCCTACCAGGCTGCCCCGAGGGAGGCCCCAGCCCACAAGGCTGCTGGCCTTCACAGCGCAATGTTTCCTTTCCCTTATTCCCCAAGATAACAAACCTGATACATTACAATAATTAGATCTGTAAATCAAATTACAGAATGTCAAGTGAAAAGACCATTATTTCATTTACAAAGTCTAGTATGCACAATTTTTAAAAAGCTGAATTTCCTGGGTAAGCCTTAGTACATGCATTTTAATTAGATGGTCACAGGTGTTTTTCATTTGTTTGTTTGTTGTTGTTGGTTTTTTGTCTTTTTGTTTTTGATTTTGTTTTATTATTTCTGCCAAATTTATGTCTTTCTTGGTGAACGTGTTATCTATGTAGAAGGCCCAGATGAAGAATGTGCAGCATCTCAGGCACTGCAGCTGAGCACAAGGAGCCTGTGCTTGAAGATAATTTTATAAGCCACTGCTATACCTGGGGGGGTGAAGGAGGAGAGACTGGAAATAACCTCTCATCAGGGACTGTACTGGAACAGCAAATGTCCTTCTTCTCAAGGACATTAGGTCAGGGCTATGGCATCGCAACTGTGATACACAGAGGGCACATCTCATCATGGGAACATCTGCAGTTTCTTAGTGCTAAAAAGACCAAAACAAAAAGGGAAAAAAAAAAAAAAAAAAAAAAAGCATTGCAGATTCTGTTCGCTGATTTTTTATTTTATTTTATTTCCTTCCTATGCAAGATCGTTCATCACCATCAACTTTGGAAAATAATTACCATATTTGCTTTTGATGTTCAGTTTCTTTTATGGAGTCTGTCCTTTTTTTCTTCCTACCTTTTTTCTTGCTTTCTCTCTCTTCCTTTTCATTGATTTTTTACCACAATCCAATAAAGTTCCCATATGGATGGGAAACCTACTGTGAGGAGTAGTTCATCAACATTCAACATGCTAACCTCGGAAAGCCAAATATAGTGCAAGCCTGCTAATTAGATTTATATATTTATTTATCTTCATCTACTGTTGATAAGCTGTTCTTTTCCCCCTCTGTGATTAGCCTTCTTGAACAACATGATGTAAAAATGGCTTCTGTGACTAACACAGAAAGCAAAAACTAAAAGCATCAGAAAGCATGAGAATTTTTTTTGCTTGTGATTATCTGCATTTGCATAAATTACAGTGTCTTCTGTCATACTTTTGTTAAGCTTATGATGCCTTTTAAACAATAATTTAATCTGAATACAGTGCTCCCAAGTTTTAATTTAAACAAGCCATTTCCCAATATTCTCATGTTTAAAACTGATGATGAGATAACTGTCTTTATAAATGAATTACCACTGGACCATAACCAACAGTATCTGAACTGAATCCATTAATTCATAGTTCATCTTCAAAAGTGAGTCTGTCATTAACCTTTTTGTCCTCCTTCCCTTCACCTAAATAATTTGCTACATTCTTTATCAAACATGGAGTGCAGCAACTTGCACATTTGCAGTCAAGCTGCAGATAAATTTTTGACTAGCAATTTTCATGATGAAAGTTCAACAAAACTTGAAATGTTCTCTGAGAGTTTCAGCTAATTTTTGGTCAGTAATGTTACCATAAATCTGGAAATTTCTAAATTAAATGAGAGACAGACAGATTTCAGAACAACACATGGCCAAGGGTCAGAACTTTGCCATTAAAAACCCCAGTCACAATCCCTCTGATCACTCCCAGAATTATAAACTTTAGTTTTCTTTGGTGTCCATCTTTCTGTCTGCCTGTTCACCATACGCACTGTTCCCTGCTTCTGCATTAGCCTTGCAACCTGCCTCTGTCTCTGTGTTCTGTTGTCTGTCTCATCAGTAGGTAGTGGATGTTCTGGAAATGGCAGCAATAACAGGAAAATGAAATGGCTTTGGATAAATCTTATGCTAGGGGAAAAAAAAAAAAAAAAAAAAAAAAAAAAAAAAAAAAAAAAACACAAAACAAAACAAAACAAACTGTGAAGAAAAGAGGGACAGAAAGGGAATAAAAATCAGCAAACATCTAGGGAAAAATAAGTAGTTAATAAGAGAGATGCTGAACTAAATTTAAAACAAACAAACAAACACAAAAAAAAATAACCCCCCAAAAAACTATTACATAGCTGGAATAAATACAATTGAATGTCGTAATTTCCATGCCAGGAAATTTGTAAATCCTTTCTGTGCTACAACAGATGATTTCAGAGCAGCATTCACACTTGTATATTGTAAGACAATATAAATTGGATGATTTTATTTATGTAAGCATTTTATACATGTAAGCAGTTGAGTGTCATTATCACTCAGATGTCTCAGCAAGTTGTATAATCTTTTCTTGCTATGAACAGGTCAGTATGTCATGCTCCACGCAAACTTGATTCAAAGCCTCTGTATGTACTTATCCACTGAGAGTCAGGCTGCCAGTGTAAATAGTGCAATGATCTGCGCTTCATGGTCAGCCTAGTGAAGTCTTGGCCCCTCTGAAATTGGTAGGGCTGTATGTGAAATAGTGAGAGCTTGGCTGAGCTCTAGCAGCAGCGAGGATAGCTCTGGAACAAAAGGGGGGATATCTGTGTCAAGTACAGTAGTGTTGTGCTTGATGTCCTGTTGTGAGGTAAACGTATGTAGTACATCTGTGCTAATGCAGCTATTTTGTCCTGGGACACAAGGTAATATTTCTGTATGGCTCCCCACAAATCTGAGATCTACTAGCTGAGGTGAAAATTAGTATCCTCTATTGTCTGCAACCTTAGGTTTGTTGGTGTTTACTAAGGCTTTACCATTATCTTTAATGTCCTCCTATTGCAGAGAACAAAAAGCAAATTCTGAGAAAAATGTGTCCCCTAGAATCAGGAGCCCTAGTGCAGTTGCAGATAAGCATGTGCTTATCTGATGTGTCTTGGAATTTTCCCAGCTTTTTGTCTACCTCCAGGGAACATCAAGATCTTTTTCCATTTTTATATTGCTTTTGGCTGATGTCTGTAAAAAAAAGGACTTCACTAACATGATAGACTCCTGTGTTGTAGGGACACTACCTACATTAAAGCAATTGCCTTTTATAAAAGGAAGTACCTTATGCAGCAGGTAGTAAACTTGCTGATACAGGAAGCTGCAGAGGGAGCTGTAACAGCAGGGTTGGGAATAACATGGGCACATTCATAGGCAGCAGCTTGACACTAACACGTGTAAACTAACAAGTCTTGGTAGGGATATGCCAACTAACATCCTTAATTCCATATTGCAGACATGGAGGAGTATGAGGGGAAAAAAATGGCCAGGCTATTGTGATCTCCTGAAATAACCTCTTCTGCCACTGTCAGAGAGGGGATGGGCAGAATGATGGACAGAATGATCTGCCCTAGGACGTTGCTTATGTCCTTATTTCTTTTATCACTGCAGAGCTAAAGAGCTTAAAATAAATAAATAAATAGACAAATAAATAAATAGGTCTGTATCCAGCCTTTGTTATTTTCAGTGCATATGTCATGTGTAGCTTATATACAAGCTCTTCTCTCTTTCCCAAGTTCATCAATATTTGATTTCTCAAAGTAAAGTATCAAAATCTAAATCCCCAAATACACTGCACCCTTAGAATATCTTATCAGGGCAGCATATTAAATTTGCATAAGTGGTTAAACATTTCCTCTTATTTTATTTCTTTACTCTCTTTGCAAAATAAATTGTTGCTGATGTACCACAGGGCATTTGCTGTGAGGATAACTAATTTGAAAGCAGTTCCACTGTATGTTTGTTTACTTTAGGGAAGCTAAATAATCATAAGGATTATCATTAATAGAGGACATTTTGCACTGAGGATTGCAAGCTATTTTCAATTCTTATTAGAAGATAATACAGTGCTTTGATTTCTGTTGTAAATCATTTTATATTTTTGCAAATGAAAGAGGTATTACAGGTCTTAAATGTAATATTGACAACTCTTCCTACAATGAAAACCAGTAGGACATGTACAGTGCTCTTAGTGGCTGAATTTTATTCATATGAATTTTATATATGAATTTATATATATTTATATAATATATATTTATATATAATATTTGCATATTCATTATATTTATATTTATATGAATATTTATATATGATTTTATGCATATATAATTTGAAACATCAGTCTACCTTAGTCCTTTTTATACAAGTTCTTATTAACCTAAAGAAAAGAGACTTTGATTATTCTTGGCTTTTGCTAGAATGTCACTTTTTGATTTAATAGTTTTGCTATCCCATCTCTAAGTACAAATTTCTCAATTGGGCCATAATAAACAACTGAACTACTAATTTTTGTTTTCTTCTTCTTTAAAAAACAAAGCAAAAAAAAAATTAAATCACATATATTCCTAGAAATGTAAGTGGCACTGTAAATATATAATACAGCACATTGAGAATAGTTAGAATCATAGAATCATAGAATCATAGAATATCCTGAGTTGGAAGGGACCCTTAAGGATCATCAAGTCCAACTCTTGGCACCACACAGGTCTACCCAAAAGTTCAGACCATGTGACTAAGTGCACTGTCCAATCTCTTCTTAGAGTTCACTCTATGATTATACATTTAGAATGTAAAAATAATTAATAAAAGTCATAATAATATATTCACTTTAAAATTTTAATTGCAGGTTTTTTCATACTAAGTGTTTATGTTGTTTCTTATGTTAAGGATAATTTAAGCATAAATTTGTGTTCCTACCTGCACATTTAGCAAAATAATTTGCCAATTTGTATTCAAGTGTTGCATTTACTGTGATCAACACTTATGTTGTATACATTTTCATGAACTAGAATTTTGAATGATATAACACAAGAAAGCTCAATTTGAAACTATTGGTAAATATAAATTAAAAGTTGTTTTCACATGCATTCACATTGGTGACCTTATTGAAAGAGATATACTTTTCCAGCTAGAGCACAAAAAGGTTCCATCTAATCAATCTTACAAGATTTCTTTAGGGAATATGTGATCATTTGCAGTATATTTTTTCTGACTATTGATTGGTTAGACACAATTATTAATTCTTAATGAACTACTCTTGTTAGAATGTGAACATCATCATACAGCTAAACTTAATACAGGTCGATTACATTCAGTTCATGCAAGGAACTTTTTTTCAGAAATAGTATTTCCATCAGGGACCGCATTAGTAATTACAGGCATTCATTCACTTTATTTTTATGAGTAAATAAGCCAAAGTGTGTATATTTGATATTGGGAACTAACAACAGAAGACTGTGGTTATTTTCTGGCAAAAAATAGCCCATTTCAGGCTACCATGAGGACCAAAAAGAAAATTACAAAAATAATTTACCAAATCTATTTCCAATGTGAAAGCATTTCTGAGAATGCCGCCTTGAGAATGGTCCAAGTCTTCATGTAGATATTTCCCTGAAATGTAAAATAACACAACTTTTTCTGTAGTGTTGATGTACTGTTGAATGCATTGAAATGTCTTTGAAAAACAAAACAAAACAAAACCACAAATGCCTTCCAAAGCCAGCAATTCTAACATAGAGAAAAAATCACTCAAAAAATAATAAAAAATCAATCTCTATAGTGACCAACAGAACAATCCTGAACAATTTAAAAATAAGTATTTACCAGAGTTCACACTGTTGTGGGAAGACTTATTTTAGGGGGGAAGAATATTTTACTTGTTATGAAAGAGAATATTTCTGCATCTCATCAAGGGATAAGATTGTTCTGGTCTATGAGTTAAACAAAACTTTCATCTTCTGCTGTGAAGAAGATTAAGAAAACTTTTACTATGATGCCATGTTCATTTATTTCACCAGCCCATAGACTCCAGTCATATTCTCTTTACATTTAGGGTTATAATTTGAAATGAAGAAACATGATTTAGAATATACAAACTTAGACAAGTTCTACTTTCACTATCACACAGCAGGTTGGACTAGAATGTTCCAAGGTATTGCCTTCTGGCCTTTTCAGTCTTTAAATCTCTAGGAATCCTGATCAATCACTTGTAAAGTATACCAGAGATTAATACAATCTCTTAACACAAAAAACATCTGGAAAAAAAGCCTTAACAAATATAACTCTTTTTTTTTTTTTTTTCTTCCCTAAGCTGTTCTAACAAATCATTCATGGAAGGCATTCTCAAATTCTTTAATGTTTTGGACAATTTATCATGCACTCACGGCTATTTGCCTTTTAGGCTTCTTACTTCAAAATTTTATTTTCAGCAAATACGGTGCTTAATTATATTACTAACAGTGTCATTAGAACCTTGAAGTGAGAATATACATTCTGTTTCATACAGATGACTGGGCTACTTAATTATAGAGCAGTTATGTTCTCCTTTTTTGAATAAAACAACAATACAGTCATTGGTACTATCTTTATTTTTATTGACCACGGTCTACCCAAATCTTTTTTCCAGGTTATTTTTTAACATTCATTTTCTTTACCTATGTTTGTTATCATTTTAATTTTTCTGTTAATTGTAAGTTTGAACACAGGTGCATCTTCATAAAAGACACTCATAATGAAGATGGATAAAAGGCAATCATGAGAGTCCAGAGATATTTTTTTCCAGTTATACTGTTAGTTTAATTATCTACACTCTTCTAAATCTTCTGGAAAGCTTAAATAAGGGTCAAAATTTGTTTGCAGTGGTGTCATTGCTTGAATAGTTGCAGTGTTTGAATGGTCTTTTGACCATGTGAAAGTACTGATGGTTAAAAATCACATAATTATTAATTATGTGATGTGAGTCAGACCCTCAGTTTATGGCAGAAGACTTCCCTTTTGAGTGCAAAATAAAAGAAAAAGTATTTGAAAGATATTGCCATACAGATTGCATTAGATCATTTTGTTTCAGATAATGAAATTTTACTTCAGTATTTGCTATAGTCCTTAGAAAAGAATAAATCCTCTTGAATTTTTACTAACTAAGCTCTGACAAAGCATAAGATAAATAATTTTGACTATTCTAGTATCATGAAGCTCTCTATAAACAAAGATGTACTTATTTTTTATGTTGAAAATGAAGAAATCCATCTGAAAAATTGAATTATTTGTGAATTGCTCAATAGGATCACTACACAAATTCATAATCAGGAAAAAATACCTTTAGCAAAGCCTAATAGCTATCAGACTACATACTTCTTTCTAGAATGTTTTGTTAATATTACTTTTGCCCTTACAGCTTCATGTGGGTCTGCTAATTTTAGGTGGTAAAATAGGGACAATATGATTGTACAATAAAGGATATTTTTCATGGGCTATTTTTTTTTCTACATATTTTTATAGCATGTTGCAGGTGGGCCAAAAGATTAACTATAATGAGCACAGACACTAACATGCAGGTAGCATATTATTCCTTCTGTTAACTTTACCATGTCACATCTGATGCTATTTGGATTCTATTAAATCCAAAGAAACTGAAAGTTCCAGCTGATTCTTTTCCTGCACCTAATGTACCATAAGTTCTTCATCTGTGGATAAGATATAACTATGAGTCAGCTGTAAGTCAGTTTTAAGAATAATTGGTTTCAGTAGCTTCACATATTTCTTGCTTTTGTGTGGTCTTCTGGGTGACAATAAAAGCTAGACAGACCCCAAGACTTCTTATGGCTTTCCACCAAATGGACATCTACAGTGATATCCCCTGGAGGGCATACAAATGGCTAGTACTGTCCAAAAAATAATAGCCTTTATATGCCAATCAGGGTATTTCTTCTATATTGGGCTATATCCCTGCCATTAATCTAACTACAAAGATTTTAACATATTTAATTAGACGTGTTCTCTACAAGTTCACATGATATGATATCGTGACATGGGGAAAATGTTCTGATAGCTCAGCTTTCATTCTTTAAGGGTCACTGAGCTAAATTCTGCCAAATTAACACAGCATTGTAAGATCAGTATCGGCGTTCCACAGAAGAACAGGTTTCAATTAAGTTACTCTTTCTCTTCATGGGAACTTCAGTGATATATACATGATCTCTATATAACTACACTTATTCCTGTTTATTATGCTCTTTAATCTTATTATCAAGAAAGTGGCAAATATATTGATTACAATTATTTTCCAAATAATTGCTACATGATTAGCTTAATGTGTTACTAACATTTTATTTCTTAAAGGCAAAATGATATTTCTTTAGTTTAGGAAGTCTTGCTTAAAAAATAATTTTCTCATTCCTCTCAAATGCTACAAAGATATCCTTCTTTTCTACTACCATCATTAATATTAAAAATCAGCTACATATATAAATATCTTACACTTTCATCCATCTGCAGTAATTAAAATTTTATAAAATTGCTCTCTGTCTTTTTTGATTGATTACCTATGACATTAAACCACTCCAATACTTTCATTAAGTATATCACTTTTGATATAGAACATTTCAGAAATGTTTTCAGCATATTATATTATACAAAAACTTTGGGAACAGTTGCATTTAACAGCTATTATAACCACATGTTGTTAAACAGAGCCAAATTCCTTCAGGCACAGCTTTACTGTCTCTTCTGCTCTTAGAGTAGCAGAAGGTAAAGAATCTGTGTACATATTTCACTGTGTGCTCTGCAGAGGCAGAGCTCCTCAAATCTTTGCAGCATTTTGCACTGTGGGTATCAGGCTTTCAGAAATAATGACTCTACGTGTTTATGAGTACAGGTTTGGGGAACAATCTGTTACTCACAGCATACTAGCTAAGACTGTCAAATATGTGTTTTACACAGCACAGGAAAAAAAAAAAAAAAAGTGAATTTACTTATAATCTCCTGTGGGTTAGATTTTTTTCCTCTAAACATTGGGTTGTACAGTATCAGAAAAATTCTATCAGCTTGATTTGTTGTTTTTTTTTCTCTCTCTCTTTTTTTTTTTTTTTTTTCAGATAAAAGAAAACTGGATAAAGATTCCAGCTGGGGAAAAACGGATGAGAAGTACACTTTCTAACTGACAATGTAGCGCATTTCTGTTTTTCACACCTGCAGTCTTCTCACATGGGAACTCTAATTCATGAGTCATATCAATGTTCATTATATATAACATTCCTGACACGAATTCATTCTTCTGAAAACTGTGTGCCACTTACTATGTGTTTCACATGACTGAAGTCAAATAACCACAAATAGGACCCTAGGATTTTAGCTTGCAACCCATTCAAATAAGCTATGAGCTTTATTTCTCTTTTCTCTAAAACCAGATGATTTTAGTGTTTAATGCTTTCAAATTTTTTGATATAGAATTACCAAATCTTTACAGTGGTAAATGCTGTAGAATAGAACTATTACCTGTTTCTCCCAGAACTACAGCTAACCTTGCTTATTTATTTATTTATTTAGTTAGTTAGTTATTTTTCATGAGAGACCACTGCCTCTACTCTGTTGATAATATGGTTATATCTTAAAGCATGAACATCTATAGAGAGAAAATTTGCAGTGGCCTCAAGAAAAGAATTATAGCCTCTTCCTGAGCCTAATACCCTGAATCCATTGACTCTTATTAAGTATCCATCAGGCCTGGAGTATGAAGTTGTTCACGTTGGATGGGAGAGAGCTGAAGAACAGGAAAAAAGAAAAAAAGAAAAAGAAAATATATAAAAAAAAAAAAAGGCCTCTCACCATTGCCTCTGCCCTAACTGTATTTTAACAGAATAGCAGAGCCTAGCAAGCTGTCAGTGTGGCACCTTTCATGAGCACAACTATAAATACACTTTAAAAAAATTGGCTATAAATCATGTTTTGTCATTGGAGAACATAAAGAAAAATTATAGTTTTCCACTGACAAAAGCAGAAAAAAAAATAAAATCATGGCTCTAAAGTCACCTCTACTCTTATTTTCTATTCTAATCTAGTATGCTTTTCATTTTGCAGCTGAGCGATTGATTCAGTTAGGCATTCATTTTCTTGGCTGGCTTCATATCAGAGTTGAAGTATTTTCAGCCAAAGAATGGATTCTTTGTCTGAGCAATCAAGGGCTGTAAATGTATATAGGCGACTGCAGTGCCTGTAGGGAGGGAGGGTTGCAAACTCACTTCTAACAAGCAGAACTTGGACACAAAAAGTTGCTTCTAAATTGCACAAAAACAAAAAGCCACAATGACTTTGTCAGTAGCTCTGCTTCTCCCATCTTGACCTCAGCTGATTTTAATACGAGAAAAGACCACTCTACTACAGCCTTGCAGCCTACTGGACATCTTCTGCACAGAGGGATGCTGTTTGTTCTACTGCAGTAAAACTTTTCTATTGCAGGGGAAAAGAACAGTAGTGATTGAAGAACTTGGTACAGATCCACTAAGTTCTGCAACTGCTAGCACTTATGATCTGCACCAAAATGTGAATTAAAAAAAAAAAAAAAGAAAAAAGAATAAAAGTCAATTTTCTGCTACCAGATCCATGAATTGTGTCAAATGTTTGGATCCAAGGATATGCTTCCAAGTCCGTAGAGAGAGAAGATCCAGGTAATGTCCAGTTCAGCCATTTGATCAGCCATTTGAGGAAGAAAATATATGTGTAGGCTGAATAGGAAGAATGGTAGCTCTGCTAAGTCCAAAACCTAGCTGATAAGGGATGAAGGATCCTTTTTATGCAGCATTCCTGAGAATGTAAGATACAAGACACAAGTAATGTAAGATTCAAGTCCCCCTTTATTAACACATTCTAAGTCATAGGAGAGAAACCCTGGAAGGAAAGCAGCCTAGAACATTTGGCAAAACACTGATTAAAACCAAAAGTCTTGAATATGAACAGATCTTCAGAAACAAAAATAAAACTTTTGATTTTCATGTGTAGGGGAAATGTATAATCAAATGTTGCTAACATTTAGCAGTGTTGATCTGGAATTACTTTACTTTTCTGTAAAAAAACAAAAACAAAAACAAATATGACTGACCTGACAGACTAGTGCATTTCAGCCACCCTACATCCAGTACTCAATAACTAATCCAGTACTGCAATAACTAATATTGCAAAAATCCCTTTGAATTCAGTAAACTATGGATGAGGTCTTTCTATCTACGGAGCCTTTTTCCAAGCTTGGAAAGCCTAGCATGGCTCTTAGTGAGATTTATTGAAGAGTTACGTTTACACTCTGACACCAGAATAGCAGTACTACCATGAGACAAAAGAGGTGTGGCAACAGCTAGCCAAAGGTATAAAGTCCAAGGCATATATAATCCTTGCAACTTTAGCAACAATATTATCCAGAACATATAGCGACAGTCTCAAAGGTAACCAAAACTGCTTAAAAAAAAAAAAAAAAAAAAAAAAAGGTAGAGGGAGAGAGAGAGATTCAATGAAGACTTGAATGAAAGAAGGGAATAAGAAGGTAATGAATTAAAAGACAGTAATAAGAATTGAGAGAGTCTGGAAAACCTCTGTCCGAAAAAATCATGGTAGTATCATATTTTCACATGTTTTATTCACTGCTGTTGGCATTTTTTTTCTCAACCTCTGTTTCCTTAAGCATATATATCTAGAAACAGGTTTTGCAGCCATGTTATCTTTTCCATATGGATGACTTCAATATATAAATGGGAAAAAACATTGTCAGAAGCTCACCTCTCCACTCTGTGTGCCTGTAGGTGTACACTTACATGATAACTGGATTTCTGTTTGAATAAAACAGTAATGGACAGAATTTGGAAAGCACAGTTTCAATATTAATTTAAAATGAGTTATTTTTAAACAGTGTCATTAAATTTGTTTTGAAAAAATGTCTGTTATTAACTTCTTTAAGTAAGGCATTTAATGTATTTATTATCTATATTTGCTTTCAGTGTAGTACTTCAATTTATTTGGGATTCATATAAATGATTCATTACTGGTAGTTTTGACACCCAGAATAATTTCAATGGTTCATTACTTCTGAATGAAAAACCTAGATTTGTTAGAAAAAATGCAACCTTATTAACTATTCATCCCATTCATTTCCTTTAGGATTAGAGAAAGCCAAAATCATTAAAAAAATAATTTAAAACTATGTCTCAGAAAGCAGGGTAAGTATGCATACTGTCACATCCATTCGTGCAATGTAGGTTACTAGCCCCAGTAGATGAAAAATCCCACAGACAACTACAGGGGAAAAGCAAATGTGTGTCCAGAAGGGATATTCTCTGCACTCCCACAGGTACAAGATTTCCACTCCTCCCGCTGGGCTTCCAGGTAAGGTCTATGCAGCAGCTGGCCCTATAGTGCACTTTCGAGCACAAATACCCCATTTATTTACTGTGTAGTTGATAAGACACTTCATGATTTGCAGTAAAAGGCAATGTGTCATCTATAAACGTGGCAGCAAAATTATAAATCCCACAGCTGAGGAAGCTGCATCAAGGTTTTCCCATTGATAGGGAAAGTCAGTAAAGGTGAGAGCAGGTATATTCACCTTGCAGTTGAGAACCTAGTGACATTGGTTGTAAATTCTTAACCATGGCTATAGAATGGAATGGAATGGAATAGAAGTTTCTGTTAGAATAGAATAGAGTTTGAATAGAATAGAATTGAAAAGTTGAATTGGAAGGGACCTACAAAGATCATAGAGTTTGACTGCCTGACCATTTCAGAGCTAACCAAAATTTAAAGAATATTATTGAGGGCATTGTCCAAGTGCCTCTTGAACACTGACAGGCATGGGACATCGACCACCTCTCTAGGAAGCCTGTTCCAGTGTTTGACCACCCTCACGGGAAATATTTTTTTCCTAATGTACAGGCTGAAGCTTTTCTTTGAGGCAAAGCTTTCCTTTGAGGATATAATATCTCATATAATCTTTTAAAAAGCAACATCCAAATAAAGAAACAAAACTAACTTAGATTTATACCCTTCTCCTTCCTAATAAATTCGTAAATTTACTGTTACAGAAACACTTTCCATAACTGACTTAATGGCTTTAAGCCATTTTTTTCTTCCTCTGAATTCTTATGTGTCTTCTTTGAAGAGATATATTTCAGTGACAGGAAAACTGTTATCATGACTGTATAATTCAGAAGCAACACCAACTAAACATGAGACTGAGAATGGATCTCTTAAACAAATAGAATTCATTTTATCTGTTCTCATAGCTCTCATGTTGCACAAAGATAAATTAAGGTAAAACAGGCAAAGAGGATTTGTCTGAGGGAATATAGCTGTCCACGGACATCAGTGCAGAAGGGTTTATGATTCCTGATGAAATTGACAAAGCAAGACCATTGCAAATCAGAAGACTTTTATATGTTCAATTAATTCAACATGAATATTTTACCTTGCATAATATACCAAGCAATTTGAAGCTATTTTCTCTCTCATTGTGTATCATAGCAGTCTCAACAAAAGTATTACCTGGAGTTAAGCCTCAGAAATTTGCAACCGATTTGTCTTAGATAGGATTTAAGTTTGTGCCTGAGTTTTTGGGATGTGGGTGACTACAGGAGAGGTTTTGTAACACTTCATTGTTAACTAGAAGAAAACTTGATAGAATTTATTAGAATTACACAAGACTGATCATTTTTCTCACATCAGAATACCAGCTACATGAAATTTGGATATGAAAAAGGGGAAAAAATTGAATCTTGAAAATAAAGGGAGAACTTTGAAGAAAGCAAGACTGCACAAGCATGTTCTTTTTAATAATAAATTGCTAAGGAAGTAATTGACATAGAATAATATTTTCTATGCATCTGTTGAATGATCTGGATCTGTATTTTACAGAAAGATGTAACAACCTTAGAAAGAAATGTTTTTGTCCTACAACGCATCATCTTCTAGACTATTTGATCTTCATGATAATCTACAGCACATCTGCTATGCCCATTTCATTGTGTATGTGCCAGCTTCATCCTGCTCCAGGTGATAAGAAGTCTGTCAAAGCAGTCTACTTTATGAGAATGACTTTTAGGTTGACCAACAACTGAACAGAAGCCACTGTGTTTTTAGCACCTGTGCTAACACATATACATTTGCAGAAATCAAGGAGGAAGTCCACTGCCCCTTACTGGCTTTGTAAAGCCTCAGAAGATAGTTCAGATTTCAAAGAGCATCTAAAAGCTTATAGGCAGAGAGAGTTAAGAGCCACAAAGCCAGATATCTTGCAGTTGGGTGAAAAAAAAAGAAAAAAAAAAAAAAAAAAAAAAAAAAAAGGACATTAATTAGCTCCTTTTACTTATGGTATGATATTTTGTTACAGAAAATAATATACATTCCCACACACTAACCAACAGTGACTAAACAACCTACTTCCACTAACTCCAATGTACTCTGTATGTACGCTTCTGAGTACCCTGGGAGAGCATAGCTGGCTTTCTCCAGTAATCCGCCCTGCTAGCAGGTGCTGCAAATCTAGAGGCAGATGTTAATTGATTCATACTGACGGCTCTGGCAGGTTCAGCTCATTAGCCTACCCTGACTGGAACTGCAGTCGAGTGTCTGTCTCCCTGTGCAGAGGAATGGGGGGGAGGGAGGGTTAAGTACCCCTGGTGTGTTAATAAGACTCTGTCCTCGAAGGCAGAGTCTTTGAAGCACCTGCTGCCTTCTTACAGCTTTGGCTTGTAGCGTGACTGGGGAAAGACTGAAATATGAGCAGTATGCAGGTATGGGGGATGTTAAGCCCTAGGTGACTTTGTCATTATCCTTCTACATGCAAGAAACTAGATTTTTAGCTTTGCTTGCTAATCCTAGTTTTAGTTTAGCTTTTAGAGTGAAAACATTTTGATTTGGAGTTATACTTTATTATTAAATGTAGTTATTAATACTGTCTCTATCCTTTAAGGAGCTCTTGTAATGAAGAGGGTTTAAGAGTATGTGTTTATCTCTGGTTCAGTGGAATTAAGTCTCTGCCTATTGCTTCTCCATAACCAGTATCATGATAAAGTAAGTAGTGAAAAAGAACTTAAAGAATCTGCTCATAGGAGATGCTCTAATTGTAGCTGAGCAGTAGGATTCCCTCTGATGGGTTCTAAGTTAAGAAATGATACTTCATTTTATGAAAGCAAAGATAACAGGTAAATCTTTGTGTCTCTATGGGAAACTGAGAATAATTATAGGCTTCTTTTCATGTCAGTCTTAAAATGACCCTGATATGAGAAGGCTTCTGTTTTATCTTAGACCATATGTGACTTGAAACTCTTCTATTAAAGTGCATAAGGAAAAAAAAATGCAAGTTTTATGCCTCTTTATTATATAAAACAGTCACCTTATGAGGATGAGAGAGCGTAGAAGTGTGGCCACTGGGGTCGACAAGCCCCATCGTTGGTGATAACATCAGACTCCTAACGATGAGACCATCAGGAATGTAAAGAGTTTAGAGGGAACAAAGGGTGATTCAGGAGTCTCAGATTGCTTGCTCTCCAGCCCTTAAGAGTGAAGTTGCTGGGTGTTTGCTGTTGCCGGGCAAAGTTGTAGACCAACAAATAGTTAGTGGAAAAGTACTGTTGTAGAGTCCCACACCTTGACCTCAACTTGGTTCCATGTTTCAGGATCATAAACTGTCCGATTGTTAAGGAGAATAAGCTGTAAGGTTACCAAGACAGTCTTTGTTCCTAAGGACGGAACAAATTCCTATATTCAAAATCCTATATTCCCCATAATGCGCAACTGCTTACCAGCGAGGGGCAGTGTGTGCAGGTCTGCTTCTCTCAGCTCGAGCTTCTTCCCAGCTCCGGTGCGCCTGTTTCCAGCGACTTTCTGTTCAAGCTTCTCTGAGCAGTTTGCTGAGTTTGGCCGAACCTATCTTCATGAGGCGATCAATGTGCCTGTTCCCATCCTGGTCTCCATTCTGCCAGCCTGTTCCTTTTCATTCCTTCTTTCTACTTCTTTATTGCTGACATAGCTTCATCACTTCGTGTTGCTTTTTTTTTTTTTTTTTTTTTTTTTCCTTGAGGGCAGGCTCCCCTCTTATACCCTTCTTCCCACAGCAGTTCTTTTCATAACAACTTTTCATTGGTCAAACAACTCTGAATATAACAACAACAGCAAACACCCAGAAACTTCCATGCCTTAATGGCTGGAGAACAAGCAACCCAAGACTGCATGGAGTCTCCTGAATCACATTTTTTTTTTTTTTGTTCCCTCTAAAATTTTATATTCCTGATGGCCTCGTCATTAAGAGTCTAATGTTATCTCAACCACGGCTTTCCAACCCCCATGGACATACTCTCAAATCTCCCCCTTCTTTATTAATATCAACCATTTTCTCAACATGAATTACCACTCCTTATATAACAAGGTTATATATTTTCTCTTCTTTAAAAGCAAGTCATGAAACCTCTAAGCTTACAAACTAATATTTGTCACCCATACTGTTATATATGGAGTGGTAATTCGTGTCGAGACTCATGAAGATTAAACTGCTGTGAAAAAGAATGAAGTTGTCTTTAAGAAATAACTCCTTTTTTATTATTATTATATATTTTTTTTAATCCCAAAATAGTGGGAAAGCAGGTCTGATTACCTTGGAAGGTAAGTATGAGGGAAACATGATTTATTTCAAATTCTGTAAGTATTGTTCAAAACAGGTATGTATTTAGAGATTCTGATGTGAAGCTCTCTCATGATGGAGCTGTGAAGCAAAGTACTTTCTCTTTTGTCCCAGGTTTGGTGTCTCCCCCATCTCTAAAAGAAGTCCATGGTGTTAGCTACGTTACAGACTTGTGTTTTTTTGTTTGTTTGTTTTTGTTCAGACCCCAGATTTCACATTCATTTTCTGGGTAAGTAAACTATGATCAGCTAAATCTCTAACCATTCCTTTTATGGCTGTAGCAGCAAATGTTTTTTTCTGTATTTGTGGCTGTGGGAGGGGATGAGAAGAAACACCAATGATTTTGCAACATTGTTCAACAGAGATAAGTTTTAATCTAGTGCAGAGAGGAAAAGGAGAATTTGTGTGATAGAGAAGATACTGACATGGTGAGAAAGTGAGATAACTGGTGG
This sequence comes from Anas acuta, assembly GCF_963932015.1. Taxonomy (NCBI): domain Eukaryota; kingdom Metazoa; phylum Chordata; class Aves; order Anseriformes; family Anatidae; genus Anas; species Anas acuta. The sequence goes on from NC_088979.1 coordinate 101,195,605, forward strand.
AATATCTGCCTGCAAGGCTGCCTATGTTTCCAAGTCACTCAGAACTGGAGAAGCATTTGAAGTCTGTAACCTAATTAATGCAACAGCATGAGCTAATTTAGCCTCTGAGAAGCCTGGCGTTTCATTTTTATTTTATTTGTCTAATCTGACAAATGAACTGAAAGGATTTGTGTGGGGTTTTTTTGTTTGTTTTTTTTTTTTTTTTTTTTTTTCTCCCTGTTTGGGTGAGGGGTATGGGAGTGGCTTGTGGAAGTACTGTATACTTAAAGAGATTTGAGCTATCCAAGGTCAGAATTATCCATGTGACAACCTATTTCACCTAACGTTTCACCTAACCTATTTCATATTTGCCTCGTTAAATTCGTTAAATAAATGCTATTATGCTGGATTTTTTTTAAAGGACTCAAAATTCTAGTTGATTATAGGGTATTGGTGATATCCCAGCTTGGACCAAATATCACTAACCCATTGAAAATCAGTGATTCAGCTCTCTTTGAGGTGTCTAAACAGTGTGATGATAGCTGAAAACTGACCTTCCAGCCTTTCTCAGTAAATATATATTTAGATACACAAAGTACATTCACAGAAATAAATATTCTTTTTGTCTCTGTGGTATGACTCTGACTCGTTTATATTTCTTTCCCAGTGTAAATTAATTAGAAGTTTTGGTGTAAGTGCAACAACTTGCTCCTGATAATACATTTCTTTCCACTACTTTCTACTGCTAGTATAATTTCCCTTAAGGTAATTATAACTTTTAATACTTGAACCTATGGACTGCTGAAAGTCAGCAGCTAAGCAAGGAGTCTCTGTTGCAAGCAGATACTTCTCACTGTTTCTGTTTGCAACCTGCCTGGTTATTGGATACTTAGGGACAGTACATGTCAAAGAGTACTTGTCTTCTGTTGCAATCTTATTGGATAGATCTCACAGGAAGTAAAAGATGGTCTTTAAAATGCCTGTAATAATATGATCCCAGTAAGCAGTGTGATTGGAAATACTTTTTTTCTTCTCTTCATTCTTCTGCTTCCTCTCCCTTGTATTTAAAGGTTTGCTGCTGTCAGGTATGCTGCATTGCCTACTAACTTATCTAATGTTATGGGGCAGCATTAGTTACAGAAGTACTGACTTGTTAACACTTCCAATTAAGAAATGACCCCACTGTGCTGATGCTAGCAACTACTGTTCAGTGTTGTCAGTCCAATAGCTAAGGGAGTAACGTTATAAAGATCAGCTCTTGAAACTTTTATTTATGTTCCATTCTTCTAAAAGTATATTAAATACAAGACTTATTTTACTATTCAGCAAACATTCCTGATGCACGTTATTGTTTGAGAAATAAAGACCAAAACTGTGATCTAATATAGTGACAGCAGCCTTCAAGTGATAGTCAGAAACACATTGCTCAGCATCATGCATGAAAGATTTGGTTGCCATAGTGATACCACTACCATTTGTTTCTGAAAGCTGACTTTTTTTCCTCAAGCTCTTTAAATGTTTGATCGAAAGACTGACAACTATTTGATACTGAGCACCTGCTGCCAGCAATAGCATTCTGTTGCTCACTAAAATGTGATTTAATGCACAGATGCAGGTGAACTTTTATTTTTCCCAAGCTCTATATAACCTTTTTTTTGTTTCTTGCTTTTTTTGTGTGGATAAATAAGGATGGCTTTAGTAACTCAGATGAGCAATGATGTTATGCCTTTTCTCATTGTAAGAGTACTGTTTTCAATTGGTCACTCAGGTCATTCTGTGATAGTTGAAATAATCCTTCAAATTGGGAAAAAAAATATATATATATTTCTTTGTGGTACATCACATAGTTCTGTGGCTTGATGTTTCTTTTCCCCTTTGTCCAATGTTTCTTGTTTCAGACTTCCAGCTGTTGACACACTTGGAAAGGTATTTTAACTCTTGCTAGAGTCCTTTGCCCTGCCTATTTGCACTCAGATTTCTCTTCTCCCACAAACTGCATTTCCAGTTGTCCAACAGGATTATGTTTAATCTGTGAGAAACAGTTCAGATTCCAGCAAGTAAAAGATGGCATCAGTTCTGTCTGCCACCTCAGGAGTATAAAAGGATTGTTGCTCTTATATACTGAAGCTGTAAATTCTTTTAAGTATATCTTTTTCTTTCTGGATGATTTTTCCTCAGCTGTTTCTGAAGATGATGATATCAGTCAACTATGTGATATTAGGATTTCCTACTGCATGCAGTTTCTTCTCTCAGGCATTTTGAAGCAAAAGCATTCTGTCTTCAGTGTTCATTTCTGGGTTCCTTCTTTGGATTTGTCAATGTTGCTTTCCAACCACCCCTTCAATTGTGATTAATTTAGGGGAGATGTATGGTTGATAGAAAATGGTAGTTAATGTTACAAAGTACCAGAGAAAGGAGTTGCATCTAGTTAAGGAGAAAAGTTAAATCAACTGTTTGAGCTGCTACTGCTGGGGAAAAAAATAAAATCACATTTTTGCTTTCAGGATATAATCAGGCTTGGCCATAATAACTCCTCTTCCTTTATTGGCATGAAAGCTTTCTTCCTAAGTGACTGAGGCTTCAGGGCTTATGTAACTGGTTAAATGACTTTCTGCTTTGATCTAGAGCTCATTCTTGGCTTACTACAAACATACCAAACTTGTCCATTCCATGTCTACTTCCCTCCACTAGATCTCTCTTTTTTTTTTTTTTTTTTTTTTTTTTTGGAAATCAGAACATCAAGACCTGAACATCAGGTTGCATAATGCCATTATACTCTGATTTGTTTTTTTTTTTTTTTTTAACTATGGTAGTAGCAATAGGCTTGGTCAACATACTTTTATAAAGCTGAGAGATGGAAAAACTGCATGAAAGTACAGAACACAGATTGGGAAGGAAAACCAAACGCTGTCCCTGATAGGGTAAAAAGCTGGAAGGATATTTTTACCCCCTAATTCAGAGGTATTACAACAAAAGCTGATTTGTGGCATTTAAAAAACAAACAAACAAAATGATAGTGTATTTGAATAAGAACTTCTTCTGTAATATATAAAATGTGTGTAAGCAAAAAATTTCCACATCTGCAGCTATGAATGTGATACCTGGTGGTGATGAAGCCTATATGTGAATTCATGCTATGGTGCAATCCTGTGTTAGCCTAAATAGGCCTGTGGCAAGACTTTGGGAATGTTACAGCTGACTTCATTAGCTGCAACATCGGTGGAACTAGCTCTCAATGACCTTTATTCACCACTGCTTAGGTAAGTAAGTACAAGGGCCATTCCCAGCTGTTTTGTTGGGACTTAGTTTCCAATGAAGAATAATAAAGAAACCTGGTAGCTGTATGTCTGAAGTGATTGGTATTTACTTACATTAATTCTGTCTTTGATCTGAATTAATCTGAGCTCTTTTAGCCATTGCTGTAGAAAAGAGCCAAATACAAACAATTTATTTTAAAATGCATTAATATTCTTACAGAATTGTTACTAAACATTTTCATGTAGTAATAGGCACTCTTAAAGGCTACCTTTGAGTCAGTGCTAGTCTTTCTCTTTTTTTTTTTTTTTTTCCAAAAAATGTATAAACTAAAGGAAATGGATAGGCATTTTTCTAGAGACTTTGGACTTTTTTTATGAAGTTCTCTTTTTAAGAAAGCTTACTTATAGTGCATGATACAAGAGAGTTCACTCAGGTACTGATACAATAGTAGCTTTTAATAAAGGAAGCTTGTCTACAATTCCTGTCACTTGCTAAATCTCTCACAAGAGAAATCTCTCACATAAGAGTATGACATAACTCAATAAACTCACACAACTCACTAAAGTTTTGGAATCTATGTCTAGCTCACTTTAATATCAGCAAAATAAGCTATCTAAATAAGCTATCTCACTCCCAACGTATGAAGTCCCTGTGATGTTCCATGGGTAGACCTTCCACAATCTGATATTTACTGCTTTAAATGCATCTGTAGCCATTTTCCTTATTGTCTTAGGTTGTTTTGTTGTGTTTATTTGTTTTCCCCTCAGTGGTCACAAAGTCTAATTGGAAGAAAATGGATTCCTCTGGATCTTCCGCTGATCTGTGCTTTTTAAATTTGCATACCTGGAATCTTAGGTGTTTGCTGTATGACTTAATCATGGAACATGATCATATTAAGACAGCATACAATTTCACTATTTATGCTGTAGTTTTAGAATGACTATTCATTTAGTATTTCTGGTTAGTACGTTGAAAGTAGTGTTCAAGGCTGTTTGATTAATTTTTATTTCATGAACCTTATGTCCTCAACATATGCAAACTACATCACTCTTTTGGTACAGAGAGGATAGTATATATGCTTAGGCACTTAAGCTGTCTAAGGTGACTGACTGTGTGGTTCCAATTATGTTTTTTCAGATATGTAATTTCTAGCACCTGTGTGAGGGAGGGAAGTATCCCTGCTTCTGCCGAGAAGGGGAGGGGAAGTAAGTCCACAAAAAGCTACATCTCTGATTACATTAGAGCTATTAGTAGAACCCAGTAAGGACATTAAAATACTAGCACAGATGATAGCATGATAAACTGAAAGTGTATTCAGAATTAAACTTAACACTAAGTGGCTCTGACCTGATTTTATTTGTTAGGGTTAATTAAATGCATTATCTTAAGAGTCATAGCAGACTTGCTTTACTTTTATCAAACATGGACATCACTGTAGTTATTTATGAAGGATATAGACTAGAACTTTGTCTCGGCAAGCTTGTACTTGAAAGCAACACTTCTGCAATTCAAACTAATGCCATCAGAATGCCATATGATCAGAATGTTTCTCTCATTAAAAAGCTATATGTATATTTACTGCTAATGTTGTTGTTAATCTGATATTAACAACACCTGGTAGTGATAACCTTTCAACAAAAGATGAAATAAATACGTGGTTCCTGGAATATAGTTGAACAAAAAGATGATTTGGTGTGCCATATAAATTGCATTCCTATTTATGACTTATCTTGCTTATATGCAACACATTTTCTAAATGTCACACTGAAAAGATCACAGAAGAAATGCTGCAATTTATTTTAGTTGTGGAAATCATTGACTAGATTCTAGAAGTGTGAAAATGATATTGTATGTGTTCTATGGCTGTGTTTGAACACAGAATAAAAACTCAGCATAAGGATGGGTTTAATAATCTGTTTTAACTCCACTGGAATATAAAATCTTCAGTTTCTTGAAGACTAAATACATCAGTTATTCTGCAGCATTTCTTAAACTTATTCCAGAAGTCAACTAGGACTTGTAAATGATCATTTATTAGAGGTTTTTTTACATACTTAGTTTTGTGGCGTGTTCTAAAAATATATTTCTGTGAACAGATAACCATAAGAAGGATAAAGGAAAGAGCTGGTAAACTCGCACAGCTCTGTTCAGTTATTTTACTTAGTGACCCACTTGATGATTTCTCCTTTTTTCTGTAATAATAGAATAGTTGGGAAATGACATACCGTTTTTCCAACAAATCTTATTTGTCTTCCCTTTTGTGTAATATATTAAAAAAATAGATATCACAGAGGGTGATTTCACTGGTAACTACTTAAAGTTAAGAGCAGTTACATAATTGCTGTGGTAAAATATGTTAATTCTGGTTAAAACCTAACATACTACTTGCAGGATGTCATTAGCTCATAAAAGTGCAAACATTTTGGTAACAAAACTTAATTGAGTAAATGGCTCAATATATTTGTCTATAATTTCTAAGTTACTTAATTTAGCTGATCATAAAGTAATGTTGCAGTTCAGAATTGTGATTTTTAGGGTAATTAAAGCAGCATGTAACAGTTGCTCATTCCATCAGATACACAGAATACTTTCTAATGTTTTAGTATTTGATAAGTATTCTTTTACTTATAGGTGTGAATGGAAAGATGGCTTCCAGCAAATGTTCCCAAGAAAAATAGGTATCTGTAGGAGATATTTATCTTCAATAAATTTTTCAAAAATAAACTTTAAAATTTCATTGTATGACCAATCATATGACACAGGGTTTTTCCCTACTTCTCTTCTGAGAACTCAAGATGTTTTTGAGTATGTGCTGGTTTTGTTGACCACTCAAATTATATGAATTTGCTTCTTCAACATGAGAAAATGCTCTCTAACGCTTTTTTGTTTTTTCTTAATTAAATTATCTTAGAATAATACATCTTTTTTTTTTTTTTCTTGTGCAGTACTCTGGTTATTAGACTGAATATATTAGGGATATTCCAGAGGTTCCAATTAATCTTTGAGTTAACGTATCAATTTAACAGAAAAGATAAAGATACTAGTCTTGTCTCCTGTATGATCTAGCTGTGAATCGTAAGTCAATGTGTGTAACTGCTAGAAAACTATACCTATTGAACTGAGATCAGTATTACCTAGTAATGCTGAACTGCAGACTGTGAGGGAGGAAGTCTCAGTCTTAGTTCTGAAAAATCAGTGTTTTGGCAAGTAATTAAAAACCATAGCTGAGAATCTGTGAATAGAAGAACTGGGGGGGGTGGGGAGTAACAGGCGTTGTAGGTGTTGAATAACCCCCAAAGCCCCAAGGATCTGTAACATCAACTTCTCAGATAAGTCTTAATTTATACAAAGAATTCTTGTGCAGATTTCTTGTCCTAAATTATTCCAGAAGTTACAAAACTATGCATTTTCTTACTGATCTGAACTTCAAAACCATGTTTTCATGTGAATACAGTTATATATCCTTAAAGGACTAACCTAATTTTAGACTTTAAACAATTACTTCATCACTTTGCAAGATAGCTGAGACAAGGAATAGATTTATAGCTTTCCAGCAAAGATGGTTTTGTCAATTAACATATTGCTTTCTAAAGGGCAGACAAATAGGGATTTGTTGCATAGCAGTTCATTGCAGTTAATGGGTAATTAACATAATGAATATATATATATAAATGCATCAGTAAATATGTTATAACTGAAACTCATACCATTTGGAAGTTCTACATTTAACAATCTATTAGCAGGCTACCTAGAAACAGGCAGTCTAGGCTATACTAAGTGACTCACTTTGTCTGGTACAGTTATGCAAACTAAGGCTTGTGGGCTGAACTAGGAACCAAGTACTTTGGTTTCTAATTTTGCTGAGAAAATTAGAATAACAACTGAAGTGTTTAACCAATGCGAGAATACACGTTTCTTTACTGGTGATAGTAGTCCTATTGTTAATGTTAGTTGTCATTCTATAATATTTGTATTTTATTTTTAAAGGTTGTACTTGCTTTCAAACTATTGGATTGGAATATTCAGATCTCAGCTTTTATCTGAAAATAATAGTCATTGGATGAAAGAATAAATAGGGTCTAACAAAAATTCCCTTTTTTTTCCCCATTTAGTAGGGATAAGTTCATTATTTAGAATAGCAGTCACTCTTAGTTCCATGCGTTCAATATATTGTCAACAGTAGACTATAGCAGATGAAGACCATACTGTTCTGAAAGGCGGTTCTGTGGATGCCCAGCACCTATGAGCTCTCTGTGCCCTCATGAAGTAGAGAGTAACTGCTTATCTCTTTTTCTCTCTATGTGCTTCCATGCAGCCTTTGTGTTTTTTGTTTTTTTTTGGTTTGTTTGTTTTGTTTTGTTTTTCCCCATCTTCTTTTTCCCTTTAATTAGATCATCCTTATATTAAACCTTGAGTCTTTTGAGTCGTATTTTCTTCCCCTTTGAGGAGGGGGAGTAAGAGAGCTGCCATGGTGGAACTCAACTGCCCACCCAAGTAAAACCACATGTGCTTCTTTTGGTACAGCCCAGGATATGGCTGGCTTTCTGTAAGTGCTGTTGATGTTGAGCTTCTTATCAACAGACACACCCAAGGGCTCTCATTAGAGCTGTTCTCAATCCGTTCTCTATCCAGCCTGCACTTATGCTTGGGTTTGCCCTAGTCCTGATGGCATCCTTTCCCTCCAGTGTGTTGACAGCACCACACAGCTTGTTGTCATTGGCAAGCTTGCTGGGATTTCTCTCAATCCCACTGTTACTGACAAAGATGCTGAACAGCATTGGTCCCAGTACTGACCTCTAAGGAATGCTGCTCATCACTGATCTCTGCTTGGACAGTGAGCTGCTGAGTGCAACTCTTTGACTGCCAGCAACCATCCAGCTAATTTCTTACCCACTGGATAGTCCACCCATCAAATCCATGTCTGTCCAACCTAGAGACAATAATAATGTGTGGCACAGTGTAAAATGCTTTGCAGAATTCCAGGTAGATGACATCAGTTGCTCTTCCCCTCTCCACCAATGCTGTAACCCCATTGTAAAAGGCCACCAGATTTTTCATTCTTGATTTGCCTTTAGTGAAGCCACATTGGCTGTCACCAATCACCTGTTTATTTTCTATGTGCCTTTGAACAGTTTTGAGGAGGATTATTGCAGAGGTAAGACTTGTGGCCTTGGTCTTTAGTCAGTATTATCATTATTTTTTTTGAGATGCCTAATGCTCAAGGATGACCAAATCTGTATGGTAGTGTTCTGCTTATCAAACTTTCTTGCTTTTCTGAATCTTTTCTGACTGCAAAGAATCCAGTAAACATAAACTTGATATAACATTCTTCTCTTATAGTCTTATTAGCAGTTTACAAGCCTTCTTGCTACAGTGAATCTGGTTAGTTGAGCATGTGCTGAAGTACACTGCTTAGATGTTGAAGTCCTAGTTGTAGACACCCATTAGTGATGGGCTGACTAAGATTCTATGCAATCAAAGAATCATAGAATATTCCGATTTGTAAGGGACCCACAAGGATCATTGAGTCCAACTCCTGGCACCACACAGGTCTACCCAAAAATTCAGACTGTATGACTAAGAGCACAGTCCAACCACTTCTTAAAGTCCAGCAGGCTTGCTGCATTGACTGCATCCCCTGGGAGCCTGTTCCAGCATGCAATCACCTTCTTGGTGAAGAATCTCTTCCCGATATCCAGCCTATCCCCTGCCTCAACTTGACACCACTCCCTGAAGTCCTGTCACTGGTCACCTGAGAGAATAGATCGGTGCCTGCCACTTCACTCCCCCTCATGAGGAAGCTGTAGACTTGATGAGGTCTCCCCTCAGCCTCCTCTTTTCCAGGCTGAACAGGCCAAGTAACCTTAGTTGCTTCTTATAAGTCTTCCCTTCTTTCAGTACAGATTTAAATGGCTGAAAGATTTTTTGCATGGATCTGATTATATGTATGGATGCTACAAAAACTGCTGTTCAAGAAGCCAAATTATTGACCACAAACTAAATGAAGTTTGATTCCAGATTAACACATCTGGAGGAAATCAAACCAAAATAATTGGATTTTTTTGGAAGCGCTTTTAACCTAAGATGGCAACTTCCTCCTACATTACCTATTTAAACTTAACAATATTTTCTTTGTACAGACATTATTCCCCTAAGAGTACATAACTGTTGTCACAACTTTCAAACCACGGGGGTCCTGGCTACTCTGCTACTTTGGTTTATGTTAGGGGCCTAACCTGAAGACCCAGGTTTCTATAGGCATTGCCCTAGATGTTAGCCTCTTCAGTTCTTTCCCTCTGAGACACAAAATACTTATTCTGGGTGTTGCTGGAACATCATTTTGTTTTAAGAGGTTTTGAATGAGATGATTTCTCTGTGCTATACTGATTCTGAAATGATTAGTGCTTCACTGCTGGAAGCTCCTTCTACCTGCAGAGAGAAGCTAGTTTAGGGTATGATGCATAATGGTAGCTATAGGTATGACTGCTGACAGCTGACGTCAAGTATTAGAAAACTTTGAATCCCTTTGTCAACTGATGTTCCAAACAAGTAAATTCCAGCAATAAGTATTCTTCTCTGAAATCAAGGTTTTGTGATAATAGTACTCTGAGAACAAGTTCTGTGTAGGTCCTTTGTGCGTGTAGTTCCTTTGCTTTCCTTCCTTATTTTTTTCCTTCTGCTGTTTCTGTCCCTCCTACTATCTTTGTGTATGCCGACTTGGTTGACAATTAATAAGGAAACAAAAGCAGAATGAGAAATCCTGCTAGCACGTAAGGACATAATACCAATAAACTAATCCTCATTTCTTGTTCATCACTTGAATGACAGACTCATGCTGTGGGCTTAAGAAGCCTGTAGAAATGCCAGGTGCATCAGGTGCTCCGAGCCCAGGTGACAGAGCAGTGTTTATGCAGAAAGCTGCCTTTTGCTCTCAGGAAGCAGGGCAGTAGCCCAAGCCAGACTGCTACCTTACAGCAAGGCCAAGCCAAGATAGCTACTGAGCTTTCACATGCCTCAAACCATCTGAGGAATAAGCATATCTCTTCTGGCTGATAAAGGATTTCTAAGAGCGTTTAAGTGTGCAGCAGAGATGTGGTTAACCTGTTCACTTAAGTTTCTACAGGTTTTTGTAGTTTTATAACAAAATTATAAACAGTGAACATACGGGTGCACGTCTGTGGCAGGGGATTGGTTGAATGATTGAGTCCATGTTCAGTCCTTGTGCCTTGACAGAAAGTTGTGCTAAAGCATAAATAAATGCATACTTGTGCAGACATGCATAGTTAATTAAGCAATAGTTTAGAGTTTACCTCAGAAGTTCTCATTTATGAAAGAATACTTTGGTTTTGAGTTAATAAGATCTGTTAAGTCCTCTAGAGACTTGAGTGTTGTTTTGCTCATAGTAAAGAGATATTAGTAACAATTTCATCTCAGTTACAGATTTAGTTCATACTGTACTTTAAGCACATGTTTTACAAGACAATGCATAAAATACTCTATGAGAGCAAGTTCTTTATGGGCAAGCCCACAGCAACTGCAGGACATTGTAAAACAAGATTTTTCAGGTTCACATATTAGCTGTTTTTCACATGCAGTTGTTTCTCAAAGACAATGCTGATGAGAAGCACTTGCTGTTTGCTCCTACCATATCACATTCTGTTATGATAAATGTGTTTTGAACAAAATGATATTGAGTCTGTAAAAAGAAATTACTCATCTGTAAATGGTAGTGGAAGTCCTGCCAAGGGTATAATAAGAATCCAGGAGGGCTCTCATTGTTATTCAAACAAGGGAAAATGCTGAAGGCAAGGGTGCCAGCTTAATTTTCTTCTCTTGTCCAAACCTCAAATACCGATGTAGTCCTTGTAGCTTGGACTGTGTGTGTACACATTAATACCATAGGAGTTCTGAATATTGCTTCAGGGCAATGTATTTCTTGACTATATTCAATTCCTGTAGAGTAAGACTCATCACTAGCTATATGCTATATTTTAATTTTGTGTATTTATCCCAGAAAATAAATTGCTGATATTATCAATAAAAAAACTCTTTATATGGACAATAGTATTGAGGGTGATCTGTGGCCAGACTTACTGCTTACAATGGGGCTGGGAACTAAAAATACACACAGCCAAGGATGGAAGTTTCTGATGGAAGTTTCTGCTTTATAGCAGTGATGTTTTCATGGAATTAATTTCATGTCCATCTTCTCCACCTTGCCATGTTTTTCAGATCAAGATATGGGAGCTTTTTTTTTTTTTTTTTTTAGCTCTTTTGCCTTTTAAAGTCTGATCAGCTGTGGAGAAGGGAAAGAATTTATGGTTGTTATCACTGTTATCATATTAGGCCAATGATATGTAGAGCATCCTGAAAATTAATGGGCTCACCCAAGTTGACAAAACCATCCAGGTATCAAAACTTTCACAAAATAAATTACTTTTTTTATTAGGTACCTCATTACTCTAAGCAAATCTGTCTCCATCCATAAGGAAATATTGACTGGTTGGCATAGATTTTGTGGGATGGATTAGTTTGTATGAGGTTTATTTGGGGAATTTAATTCATTATGGGGGTAAAGAGGGATGGTTGTTTTTTGTGGTGGTTTTTATTTGGTTGTTTTTGTTTGGTGGGCTTAGGGTAGTTGTTAACAAAGCAGGAGCTACTTCCTCTCAGTATTTTTCCAAAAGGGTTATATTTCAGATGTATATGTTATTTTTTATTCCCACCATCTGCACTCTCAAATCATCTATGAACTAGACTGATAAGCAACTTAAGTTTATCATTTCCAAGTGTTGTGGAGGGAGGTGGAGAGGAATAGCAAAATTTTTCTTAAACACTCAACCCCCAAAAATATAATATTCTCATGCTTTATTATTATTATTAAGTAGGAGTTTTAAAGTTCTATTTTACTTTTTTTCTCCTTTCTTTTGAAGACAACTAAAATACAGGAGTTATTCCTAATGCCAAAAGTGGTTTTGATCTGTTGGTTAATTTTCTGACAAATAATATTGTGTGTTGGATCAAAGTTAAGAAGGAAAAACTCCATCAAGTATAATGGCAAGGCAAGGCCCAATTATACGTTCCACTGGCTGCCATGAAAACTTCCCTGTGATAAGAATGCTAGATGTCAGAGAAGCAAAATGGGGAATATAGCCAGAACTCAGCCAGAAGCAAAACCCCAGGCTCATGTGGTGACTGTCAAAAGTCAAATGTTTGGTTATAAACCTTAGTTCCAAATTAGCAAATCGAGTAGTAGGTATGATTACTAATAAGATTTCATATCTTCCATTTCTTAAGTCTGTCTGTAGAGTTTTCACTTTGTTTTGTAGTCATTTCAGATTGATATTTTGGTAGCGTATTACAATGATCCTTCAAAAGAAAACAAATTATATTTGTTAACCTAACCATTTCCCAGAAATTTTCTAGTTTTCCTTAAACACAGATCGTCCAGTGAGGGGCTGTAGAGAACACATATGATTGAAAACATATGACAGTGGAATATGGGGACCAGTATTTTACTCTACAATGATCTTTATCTTTTTTCCCCTCTATTATATAACATAATAATTACACTATTATTTTTAACTGTTTTTCCCATATTTAGGGATACACCAAGCTTTATCTACTGTGCATTGAAATCTATTTGAAAGAAAAAAGGGTGGGGGGGAGAGAGAGAGGAGGAGAGGTCTACAGGGGCACTCTAGCAGTCCTTGATTTGAATTCTGTGATTGTTTGATCTTTGGTCATATACATTAAATCCCCTTCTTTTTACCTAGTGATATCATTAATTGAGGAAATAATTCCTAAGGAGAGTTGTCATATTGGGAAAAGAAAGGCCACAACCCACCAAAATGCTACACAAGTGCTACCAAGCAGCTGAAAATCCTATCTGCTGTAGTAGATTCTATGGTATTATTTGTGATTTACATAAACTTGTCAACATTTCACATCAACAGTGGCATTATTACTTCTGCCACAGAAGCATTTAAAAATATTTCTGTTCTAATTACAAAAACCTCATACTAGAGCAAATTTTCAAATGCACTGACATGGATGAGGGGAAAATATAGTACATTGCTAATGTGAAGAAAAATCAAAATGTGACCAAGCTAGGTGCGTGTGTCGATCTGCTCGAGGGTAGGAAGACTCTGCAGGAGGATCTGGACAGGCTGCACCAATGGGCTGAGGTCAACTGCATGAAGTTCAACAAGGCCAAGTGCCGGGTCCTGCACCTGGGGTGCAATAACCCCAAGCAGAGCTACAGGCTGGGAGATGAGTGGTTGGAGAGCTGCCAGGAAGAGAAGGACCTGGGAGTGATGGTGGACAGTCGGCTGAATATGAGCCAGCAGTGTGCTCAGGTGGCCAAGAAGGCCAACGGCATCCTGGCTTGTATCAGAAACAGTGTGGCCAGCAGGGCTAGGGAGGTGATCGTCCCCCTGTACTCGGCTCTGGTGAGGCCGCACCTCAAGCACTGTGTTCAGTTTTGGGCCCCTCGCTACAAGGACATCGAGGTGCTTGAGTGGGTCCAGAGAAGGGCGACGAAGCTGGTGAGGGGCCTGGAGAACAAGTCCTACGAGGAGCGGCTGAGGGAGCTGGGCTTGTTCAGCCTGGAGAAAAGGAGGCTCAGGGGCGACCTTATTGCTCTCTACAGGTACCTTAAAGGAGGCTGTAGAGAGGTAGGGGTTGGTCTGTTCTCCCACGTGCCTGGTGACAGGACGAGGGGGAATGGGCTTAAGTTGCGCCAGGGGAGTTTTAGGTTGGATGTTAGGAAGAACTTCTTTACCGAAAGGGTTGTTAGACATTGGAACAGGCTGCCCAGGGAAGTGGTGGAGCCACCATCCCTGGAAGTCTTTAAAAGACGTTTAGATGAAGAGCTTAGGGATATGGTTTAGTGGGGACTGTTAGTGTTAGGTCAGAGGTTGTACTCGATGATCTTGAGGTCTCTTCCAACGTAGAAATTCTGTCATTCTGTGATTCTATGTTTTTCTTATTCTTACAAAATGGAAAGAGCTTCTACTTGGGTGAACTCAGGTCTGTCATGTCCTTCTCTGTCCCCCCACAATGTTTTAGGAAGCTTTCAGCCTTGAAAAACAAACAAACAGAAACTAAAGGATTAAAAATTAAATTGATTTGCATGAACATGGCCTATGTCATTCTTCCTAATTTCTGTACTGAAATAACAAGAGCAAACTTAAAATTGTGCGTTTACATATGTCAGTGTTTGATATTTTTTTTCTGCACTTTCCAAATCACATGTCAAGATGAAGAGAACATTTTTGATTTGACAGCTTTCTACTATTCACTTCTTACCAGAAAGGTGCTGAACTGAAGCTAGGATTGTCATAATATTGTAAGACAATCATGCAAGCTTTATGACTTGGCCAAAAATGACTGAAAGAAAACATTTGTATGACACATGGCTATACAAAGTATATGAGCAGTTGTAAATGACATGATGAAATCCTCCATGTATTAGCTGAATCACTCATTCCCTTCTATCACCGTATTTGGATCACTGAGCATTGTGTCACCAAGACATCACATTTACTTGCAGTTCATTCTCCAGGAGTGTTACTCTTGTTTTAATGAAACTGCAGTTGGCTAGCAGTGTAAAATAACAGGTGCAGGTTTATCATTGTTATAATAATTGTTTCCTTATAATTATTTTTCCCTTGCAGTGTTGTTAGCAGATCATTTAAGCTGTAAAACAAGTATTTCTCTAAGAATGCTGCAAAATGCACCCTGATTGTTACTAAATGCTTTACTTCAAAGTACTTGAATATGTAGTACCTGTATGCTTAAGAAGATACGATCATAAATGAAGGGGTATTTCCCATGGCTGTATTATCTTCCTTTTAGATCCACTGTTATGTTTCAGAAATGCTAGCATAAAACAATTTGTATCCTTTTTTATGGTATAAAGGAAACATTACAAAACTGGTATAAATCAGAGGTAAACTTAGTTTTGCATGAAGCTTATTTGCCTCTGTGTATTATTATAATGACTTGGGGGAAAAGGTGAAAGGAAATATACTTCCAAAGTACGAGCTACTCCGCTCACTAATGTCATCTGAATTGTGTATCAACACATTAATGTGAAGGTCACAAAGTTAATGATGTTTAAAACTGTATTGTAAAATGTGCCTCAGCACCTCATAAAAGTAGCAAC
Source organism: Anas acuta (assembly GCF_963932015.1). NCBI lineage: Eukaryota > Metazoa > Chordata > Aves > Anseriformes > Anatidae > Anas > Anas acuta. The sequence goes on from NC_088979.1 coordinate 101,211,011, forward strand.
TAATGAAGTATCTTTGATTTGTGGTAACACTACTCCTGTTTCTTCAGAACCAAACCTCTAGGTTTGTAATTGTAGCTGGAATACGGGTTTGTTTTTTTTTTTTTTTAATTCCCGCAATTTTCACGCCTACTTTAATAGACCAGACAGAACTTGTACACAAAGAAAAAGCATCTTTTTTTCCAAAAGTTTAAGTGCTGTAGGCAGTCCTCAGAGCTTTCATTGGAGCTCTACATATAGGGCCTCATTTCATTTCAAATAAGCACCTTGGCATCCTTAAACCCAGTAACACAGTTGCAGTTGTTATAAACGAGGTTTCAACTCAATCTGAATTTTGTAATATTTATAAAACAAATATTTCTAAAAGGTATAAAAGGCAAGTAAACAGCACTGGGTGTGCAGGGAGTCTACGCTCCACCAACATGCACACACAAACATCAAACATTCTAAATATACAGAACGTTGCTTTACTTACTAAACATGAGTATGCCTATATATACATACAATCAGGAAAGGTAACAAACAATCCTTTAAGTTCCATGACTTAACAGTCTCCATTTTCCATTCCTTTTGAACAATATGTCTTGCTTTAAGTTGTCAAGCAACTCGGTCTTCGGGCCTTATATATCCTGTTCTTCGCCGAACGAAGAAAAGCATATCCATCTCCTTTTCAAGGCCAATGAGGCCTGGGTCAAAAGGCAAGTCCAGGTCAGCAGGGGGCGTAACAGCAAAAGCCTTTGATGGCTGTAGCAGCAGAGGGGCCAATGGCATAGCAGTCGGATCAAAAAAATTTTCTCGACATGAATTACCACTCCATATGTAACAGGCCTCCATGGTCTGAATGCCCTTTAGTAGCTCAAATGCATTTGGTGCATCTTTACGACTAGTTAATCTGAAAATAATTCTGTTCAAACAGCCTGAGCATGCTATGCAAGACAAACCAAAGCACTTGTAACCAGAGGAGTCTGGGGTCAAACAGGGTTTATACATCCACAACAGGTGAAAAGCACCTACAGGTTGTTTGTAACAGTTGTATGAACACCAGATATGAAGAAAAGTTTATACTGCTTTATGTTGGAAGTAATAAGGATCTACATGAGAGAAAGTGGAAAAAACAAACTAACAAACAAAACCCACCATCAACAACAAAAACAAAATCTACAAAAAACAGGGAGGCAGAAGTTCTGAAACAAGAACATAAGGAAGTCTTGGATATTAGTTTGAGTGTTTAGAACAAGAAGAGAAAAAATTCAAACAGTTGCCCTGATAGAGCAGGATGGTTCAGACTGTTGGACAGGACTAATTTGGTGACTGCTGACAAATGTAGGTGGATTAATGTTTTAAATTCTCATTACATGATTTAAATGCAATGATTTAAATGATTTCAATTCTCATTACAGCTGCAAACTTTACAGAACTATATGCCTTTTGTATGGCTGTACTAATTTGTATAGAATTTCTTTATTCTTCCTCCATTAACTTCAGTAACTGATATTGGTCCTATCTTGAAACATAACTGAATGCAGGGGACCCCAGATTATTTATTTATTTATTTATTTATTTATTTATTTATTTATTTATTTATTTAGATATCCTAGGAGCAGTGAGATACAAAATCCAAACCACTTTCACAAAATAAAATATCCTGCCTTTTGTTGGACTACAAAGAACAAATACCACAGAGAAAGCAGAATCTTGAAATGAAATGTTAGGATTCTATCATAAATTCTCCAGTCATATACAGGAGGTGCATGCCATGTAACATCATTTCTGGAGGGAACTCCAGCTCGTCTTTGGGCACGTCCCCACGTCCCCACGTGCCCAAAGACGAGCTGGCGGGGAAGAAGACCAGCCTGGCTGAACAGAGAATTGTGACTTGACCTTAGGAGAAAAAAGAGGGTTTATAATCTTTGGAAAAGTGGACAGGCCACTAGGGAGGACTATAAGGATGTTGCGAGGCTGTGCAGGGACAAAATTAGAAAGGCCAAAGCTCATCTGGAGCTCAATCTGGCTACTGCCGTTAAAGATAACAAAAAATGTTTTTATAAATACATCAACACAAAAAGGAGGACCAAGGAGAATCTCCATCCTTTACTGGATGCGGGGGGAAACTTAGTTACAAGAGATGAGGAAAAGGCAGAGGTGTTTAATGCCTTCTTCGCCTCAGTCTTTAGCGGCAATACCGGTTGTTCTCTGGATACCCAGTACCCTGTGCTGGAAGGGGATGGGGAGCAGGATGTGGCCTTCACTATCCACGAAGAAATGGTTGGTGACCTGATACGGCACTTGGATGTGCACAAGTCGATGGGGCCGGATGGGATCCACCCAGGGGTACTGAGAGAACTGGCAGAGGAGCTGGCCAAGCTACTTACCATCGTTTATCAACAGTCCTGGCTATCGGGGGATGTCCCAGTTGACTGGCGGCTAGCAAATGTGACGCCCATCTACAAGAAGGGCCGGAGGGCTGACCCGGGAAACTACAGGCCTGTCAGTTTGACCTCAGTGCCAGGGAAGCTCATGGAGCAGATTATCCTGAGTGTCATCATGCGGCACTTGTAGGGTAAGCAGGTGATCAGGCCCAGTCAGCATGGGTTTATGAAAGGCAGATCCTGCTTGATGAACCTGATCTCCTTCTATGACAAAGTGACATGCTGGGTGGATGAGGGAAAGGCTGTGGATGTGGTCTACCTTGACTTCAGCAAGGCTTTTGACATGGTTTCCCACAGCATTCTCCTCAAGAAACTGGCTGCTCTTGGCTTGGACTGGCGTACGCTTTGTTGGGTTAGAAACTGGCTGGATAGTCGGGCCCAAAGAGTCATGGTAAATGGAGTCAAGACCAGTTGGAGGCCAGTCACTAGTGGCGTTCCCCAGGGCCCAGTGCTGGGGCCGGTCCTCTTTAATATCTTCATGAATGATCTGGATGAGGGCATTGAGTGCACCCTCAGTAAGTTCGCGGATGACACCAAGCTAGGTGCATGTGTCTCCTTGAGGGTAGGAAGGCTCTGCAGGAGGATCTGGATAGGCTGCACCAATGGGCTGAGGTCAACTGCATGAAGTTCAACAAGGCCAAGTGCCGGGTCCTGCACCTGGGGTGCAATAACCCCAAGCAGAGCTACAGGCTGGGAGATGAGTGGTTGGAGAGCTGCCAGGAAGAGAAGGACCTGGGAGTGATGGTGGACAGTCGGCTGAATATGAGCCAGCAGTGTGCTCAGGTGGCCAAGAAGGCCAACGGCATCCTGGCTTGTATCAGAAACAGTGTGGCCAGCAGGGCTAGGGAGGTGATCGTCCCCCTGTACTCGGCTCTGGTGAGGCCGCACCTCGAGTACTGTGTTCAGTTTTGGGCCCCTCGCTACAAGAAGGACATCGAGGTGCTTGAGTGGGTCCAGAGAAGGGCGACGAAGCTGGTGAGGGGCCTGGAGAACAAGTCCTACAAGGAGCGGCTGAGGGAGCTGGGCTTGTTCAGCCTGGAGAAAAGGAGGCTCAGGGGCGACCTTATTGCTCTCTACAGGTACCTTAAAGGAGGCTGTAGAGAGGTAGGGGTTGGTCTGTTCTCCCACGAGCCTGGTGACAGGACGAGGGGGAATGGGCTTAAGTTGCGCCAGGGGAGTTTTAGGTTGGATGTTAGGAAGAACTTCTTTACCGAAAGGGTTGTTAGACATTGGAACAGGCTGCCCAGGGAAATGGTGGAGCCACCATCCCTGGAAGTCTTTAAAAGACTTTTAGATGAAGAGCTTAGGGATATGGTTTAGTGGGGACTGTTAGTGTTAGGTCAGAGGTTGTACTCGATGATCTTGAGGTCTCTTCCAACGTAGAAATTCTGTCATTCTGTGATTCCCTCCATATCCCATAAACAATCCTTCTCTTCTGATTGCAGCGTTTGGCCTCCATAGGGGGGTGGATGAGAAAGGTACATATCCCCTATTGCCTCTCAATTACCTCAGCATTAGTGGGTAGTTAACTTGCCAAAAACACCCTACAACCCAATAAGCTACATACTATCAATAACGTTATCTGGGGGCAATTCCAGACCTGTTTCTGTTTGCAGACAGAATAATTGCTGGTTGTAGCCCAAAATAAAATGGAAATATAGACATATTGTTGGAAATCTTACTGTCTTTGAAGCTATTGTCACCCGTCTGAGCTGCTTGTGGAGAGCTGAGCTAACAGTCTTTGATTTGAATTTGAAGATGGCATAGAAAAGATAATTCTCTGAAAACAGTCCTATTATGAAACCAAAATATTTTCATGAGTTACACAAAAGGTCCTATAGTCCTATTTATATGCATCTAGATGCCTCTGTTTTGGCATGTCTTAATTCCACTTGTCACACAGCTATATGTACCATATTTTATAACTACTATCAAAAAAGTAAAAGACAATGCAGCTCAACTAATTAGGTTTCAAGAAGAATATAATTATACAATTGAGTTTTTTTTTTTTCCTCATTTAAATTAAGGCAATTTACTGAGTACAGTATATAAATTAACTTTTATTGTAGACATAATTCCTTATGAGAATAATCCTACATTAGCAGATTCATGAGTTAAGAGTGATGGAATTCAGCTAATATAAATCTAAAAGAGAAAAATAAAATGTGTTTTATAAATAGTTATTAATTTTGCTTTCCAGACTGTTTAGTCCTTATTCATCCAATAACCCATTGATTTCAACCTAAATTGTAATAGAGAAAAATTACAAGATTTTTGCTTAATCCTTAAAAATACCATCATTTTGTAGAAAGACTTTTTAATTTATTATTCCTTTCAAATAAGAAAAGCTTTGCATTCATTCTTCCGATTTCTGAGTTGCTCCTAATTAAGAGATTTGTGATTTACACATCTAAATTTTTCCCATCTTCTCTACCTCCCCCACACCACCTTTCAAGTTAGGGCAAGAGACATGTTTTAGACCAGATTTGTGACAAAGCACCATTTGAAAATTATAACCTAGAACTGAAAATGCAAATTCTAAGTTTTATTTATGGCTCTGCTATTATTCTTTTGTGAATCTGATTGCATCTAGTAGTCATTTAATCCCACCATTCCTGAAAAGTAGAGAAAAGTTCTGCCTTCAGAACAACTATATAAACTGCAGATGTATAGGTGAGAAGTTCAAGAATAAGAGCCTCTTCCTCTTTGCCCAAGGGAGAAATTAGAGAAAGAATGATACAGCTCAGAGGCCTTGAATAGTAGCGCTTGAATACTACCAGGACTAGCAGAAGGAAGTATTCGATAAATGAAGTACTTCCTCTGCCTAAATTTAAGGAGAACTGTTGCTGTGAAATCTGTCCTAACAGTTTATCCTCGGAGAGTTGCAACTACCTCCATACAGGATGGAAAATGCATACAGTATTCAAATTCACCATCTTTTTTTTTTTTTTTTTTAAAAAAAAAAGTGCCCCCAATACATATGTGTACACATACGTATACAAGATATATTTTAGTGTATCAATGTCTGAGTATCAAGACCTCCTTACCTTGTAAGTGGTTGACCGCCCCAGGCTGTCTCTGCGGGGCACACAGCTCTGGGGGCACTGAGGGGCTGCAGGGGCAGCTTTCAGCACTGCCTGAGGGGGGGGTGAAAGGGGGTTGGAGCAGAGGGAGGGCAGGAGGCTGTGATGGGATAAAGTAACAATAATTTCAAGAAAACACAACACCGACATGGAAGAGGCATCAGCATCATGTTTCTCCTGCCACCCTCACATCAAGCATTCTGCACCTAGTGACAAGCTCTGGATGCTTAATGGTTCATTTCAACTTCCCTGTCCCTGCTTTTGCCTGAGGAAGGCTGTGTGGCACCTTTAGAGCCAAGAACATTAATGGATCAATAAGAGTACTACAATAAAGGGATAGATAATAGGAACACTTTTTGAACAATACTTTTAGACATAATTCATGAAACCTTTCTGTATTCATTATTAACTTTGGACTACTAGGTTCATTAAAATTAATTGCACTAACAGTAAATTCTTGAACTCCAAATGTTTCTTGCAGTGCATATGCCAACAGAACATAACAAGCATTCTGAAAAAAAAATAGTTTTGTAACTGTAGAACATCTTGTACACTGTAAACTGTGTTATGTATGGAGTGGTAATTCGTGTCGAGAAAATGTTTGATATTAATAAAGAAGGGGGAGATTTGGGAATGTGGCCATGGGGGTTGGAAAACCCCGTGATTGAGATAACATTAGACTCAACGATGAGGCCATCAGGAATATAAAAGAGTTTAGAGGGAACAAAGAAGGGTGATTCAGGAGACTCCATGCAGTCTCCCGTTTCTTGTTCTCCAAATGGTTCTCTGGTTCTCCAGCCATTAAGGCATGGAAGTTTCTGGGTGTTTGCCGTTGTTGTTATATGCAAAGTTGTTTGACTTATGAAAAGTTGTTTTGAAAAGAACTGCTGTGGAGAGAAAGGTATAAGAGGGGAGCCTGCCCTCAAGATAAAAAAGGCAACACGATGTAGTTACATCAAGAAAGAAGCAGGAAAAAGAAGTGAAGAGGAACAGGCTGGCAGAATGGAGACCAGGATGGGAACAGGCACATTGATCGCCTCATGAAGATAGGTTCGGCCAAACTCAGCAAACTGCTCAGAGAAGCTTGAACAGAAAGTCGCTGGAAACAGGCGCACTGAAGCTGGAGAGAAGCGGACCTGTGCACACAACTGCCTCTTGCTGGTAAGCAGTTGCGCATTATGGGGAATCATACGTCCTTAGGAACAAAGACAGCTTATTCTCCTTATTAAAGATCAGACAGTTTATGATCCTGAAACATGGAACCAAATTGATGTCAAGGTGTGGGACTCTGCAACTAAAAATGGCAAGGTTGCAGTGGGATTACTCGGCACCTGGTGAGCAGTCTCTGAGGCCTTAAAGAGCCCTGTGGGACCACAGTCAGAAGCACGTGGTTTGCCAGACAGTGAGGGAGCTGCAGGCTCCTTAACTGATCCAACTGCTACGCCATTGGCCCCTCTGCTGCTACAGCCATCAAAGGCTTTTGCTGTTACGCCCCCTGCTGACCTGGACTTGCCTTTTGACCCAGGCCTCATTGGCCTTGAAAAGGAGATGGATATGCTTTTCTTCGTTCGGCGAAGAACAGGATATATAAGGCCCGAAGACCGAGTTGCTTGACAACTTAAAGCAAGACATATTGTTCAAAAGGAATGGAAAATGGAGACTGTTAAGTCATGGAACTTAAAGGATTGTTTGTTACCTTTCCTGATTGTATGTATATATAGGCATACTCATGTTTAGTAAGTAAAGCAACGTTCTGTATATTTAGAATGTTTGATGTTTGTGTGTGCATGTTGGTGGAGCGTAGACTCCCTGCACACCCAGTGCTGTTTACTTGCCTTTTATACCTTTTAGAAATATTTGTTTTATAAATATTACAAAATTCAGATTGAGTTGAGACCTCATTTATAACAGGGCCTGTCTAGAATCAGTCTGAAGTGTTGCCCTTAGTCCACAACTGTTTGAGTGTTGGGTCTTACACATCAGATATGTTGCTATACTGATCTGGCCTAATTAGCATGAAATTAGCAGTTTATGCTGGTATCTGTGTATGTGTCATTGCATGCTATTAGTTTATGTATTTGTTTAAACTGCTTATTGGCAGCTTCTGTTTCTATGCTGTTGTACTAGCCTTTAACTTCTTCTAAAAGTCTTTGAAAATCAGAGTAGGTTATATGGAGATAATTTCTGGTGATTTTTTTTGTCATTACTCAATCATTGCTTTGCTCAGATAAAGGCAAACTACCTTTTTTTTTTTTTTTTTTTTTCCTGCTATTACTATTCTAACTGTAGTTTGACAATTTACAAAAGAGGAGTACATAATCCAAAGGGGAAAAATTCATAGTACCTCTACAGAAAGCAGCACTTTGTTTTCAAGTACTTGAGAAACCTGAATACTTGTGGAAGAAACAAATCAGGGCAGTGACCTGGACACTGACGAATAGTTTGGTTTGGTTTACTTTGTTTTTATTAGTTTTACTCAATTCCTGATCTAGTTTAATGCAGACTGTGAAGGAGAAATAGAGATGAAAATGTGGAAGTCTAGAGGACTCTGAGAGGACTCTGTTCAAGCTGATACCAATATGAATATGTAACATTTCAAATGCTGTGGCAGGGTGCTCTACCAGTTTTAATTGGTATTGGAACATTTTCAGATTTGCAATGATGCTTACTATACTATAATTTTAATATGGCTTATGGGTAAAAGTGAAAACATGTTTGGAGCTAAAAAGTCATTGTTCATTCCATGAGTGTTTTAACAATTGTTGGTAACACAAAAAAGCTTTGTGAATTGTATGTTTGTATTTATATATATATATATAGAAAACATAATAATTATCTCTCCTAGCATCTGTCTCTGTGTCCACAATGCTAATGTTTTCCTTGGTCAATAGATACATTATTTCTTAATGAAAAATTGTGTGTTTTATTAATCATTTACAAGAATTAACAGCAAAATTTATTCTTGATAGAAAAATTAATAAGAATAAGGAAAATGGGAAATGGTTCCTTAGTCCTGATTTCAATATTTTGATGCTTAGAAGTACTTTTCCTTTCATATCCTTGTTTTTTTGCTTTTGTTGGTTTTTAGGTTTGGAGTTTAGTGAGGTTTTGTTTGTTTGTGTTTTTGTAGTTGTTGTTTTATTTTTTGCAGAGGGTTAAGTAAATTTTAGAAAAGTTTTCCTTAAGATGGAGACAAGACAATAAAAGAAATGCTTGTTGAACACTGGAGAGGAGTATTAAAATTTAAGATACTTTGTGAATTAACTCTATGGAATGAAGAGAACATTAAAATAAAACTGTTCGGAATAATAGAAAAAAAAAGTAATTGTCTTAGCTGCATAGAATCTGTGCATACATTAGCATTTTCTAAGTGATAGCTTTTTAAACTTTTCAGTTTTAATTGATTTAGGTTACTGAGGGGCTTTAGCTATAAAGAGCAAATATATATTTTTATTTTCATCTTGACTATGTCCTTTGAAAATATACTGTAAAACTTAACTACTGTAAGACTTGGGTCTATCTTGCTAGGTCAGTACCTCAGTGCAGAAAAACAAAGTGAAGAGCTTGTAGCTTCCATACCTTTCCAAGTAAAGAAAAAAAAATTACAAGAACACCACAGTTTCTGTCATTACCTTGTACAGCAAAGAACAGTGGTTTGTATCATTTTATTGTATTGTTGGTAATATCAACATTGTTCACTCTCAAGAGGTGGTATCATCTGACAAATTTTGACTCTTCAACACTTGCATCATTTAAGCTGATCTGTGTAATAAGGGAGAGGAACAAAAAATTGCTATATACCATCTGTCAGTGAAAAATGAAGAGTAATAGACATTCCTGGTCTAAATGTGGCAATAGATCAGAAAAACTATGTAACTATAACAGCTGCTGAAGATTTTGAAATGTCTATTCTCTTTAAACATAGCCCAAGGTTTCCTCTGAGCAGCCCTATGAATACATTTAAAATAAAATGTCTGTAAGAATCATATTCACTTTGACCTCAACAATTGATAATGCAGGACTTGTATTTTCTGTATTCAGGAATTTTACATCATTTCAATAAGTCAATCAATAAGATTGCTTTCAGTTGGGTTTTTGAGAAGATATTTCAATGGCAAAATTTCCATGCAGGAGCCAGAGTTTGATATTAGTGTGACATATCCGAAGGAATGTGACTTTTTGGAGAATGTGGATAAGTGGAATAAAACTTCACCTAGTCAGTACCAAAAGTAACTTGATATATGGGGATAAAGAGAGATAATTAGATTGCAAGGTTAATTCTGGAGGGTAGAAGAACTAATCTGCATAAAATTGGAAATAATAATCATCTTATTCAACAATTAAATTAGCAACTATTTTTCTTAATACCTAAGTGACTGAAGTATGTCTCCCTGTGCTTATTCAGTAACATTATTACAAAGAAATGCTTCCCCTATTTTGAATGTATGTAGAAAGCATAATTTGGTCCATCTTTGTTTCTGAATGTTTTGTTATCAAACCTGAGTAATAATTTCATGATTCTTTAGGTTTTATTAATGGCTTAAAAATCTGTTAGAGTATTACAGTTTCCTTTGAGAACACCAATGGAACTAAATGGAACAGATCCCCCACACACACACCTATTAATTTTCTAGGATCCACTAGAAAACTAGACATAGAATTGTGCCATGGAAAAAGACTGCTGTAGTCCATTTGGGAAGCTGAAGAGCCTAAATGAATCTTGAAGTTGAAACTCTATTCATGAGAAGTTGTTTTTTTAATGCTTCTCACAAGGATGACTACTTTTTTGTGTAGTTGACTAAAATTTTACTTTGAATGTAAGTATTTGGATAATACTGATATTTATTTTATAGTAAGTTTTTATAAATTAAGCATTTTTCCATAAAAATACAAATTTCCTATTTGTCTCCACTTATGTCATCTGAAAATAACTGCACAAACTCCCTTTCATTTATTTATTTTTGTTGATGTTTGTTTGTTTTAATTTACATTTAAACTTCTGTTTTAATTTACATGTGAACTTCTGGCTCCACTAGTTTTATTTCAAAATTGTATACCTGAGTTCCATGGTTGAATTACATTACAAAATTGTCTTTGAAAACATAATTGAGTGATAGGACAGTTTCTTTACATCTTGGAACAAAATAAGACTATGAAAAGAAGGGCAAAGGACTTTTTTCAATAGTTTAGGAATTAAAAAATGGAATATACATATGATATTTTCATGTATCAGTGTTTATGGTGTTTACAGAAATGTAGACACAAGCACAAATGTTCAAGTCTATAAGGACTGAAACAACCAATCAAGCAAAAAAAACCCACTAAATTAAAGCAATTACAATTTGGTTTGGATTCTCAGAAAATGTATCTAGTAAGACTTGTAAGATGTTAATAATGAATGTATTATCTCACTGACATTTTCAGACTTGCTTTGCTATAGTGTTACACACAGTTATGCCTGAATTTGTAAAAGAGGATGTATTTCTTTTGTTGTTGATGTTGATCTGTTTCCTTTTTTTTTTTTTCGTAATTTGCCCATTCATTTTTTTTAACTGCACTACATCCGTTGCATCTCTTGTATAACTATGCTTGTCTTTACAAGAATAGGTGGGCTGTTATAACTCTTCTGTTAGATCTCTTAGCTGAGTATTCAGCCAAATAAGGTACAAAACAAATTAGTTTTTGAGAACATTGAAATACAGCTGTTGGTTTTCTTCTGTTAATGGCTTTTTTTCTGTTCCAAAAGATCCATGTTTTTTAACCCCCAATATTTTCATATTTTGAAAAAGGTAGTTAAACATCCAATGTTAGGATAACTTATCTACATTTTCTGATAAAAATAACTGTATATAAATATATGGTTACCAGATATCATGAGAAACTAAACTGATTCTAGAGTCATTAAAATTCTTTGAGCTATGCCTCTTTTATTTGATCTGCAAAAATAATGTATCTCTTTAAGACTTCAGTAAAATAGACAGGCAAATAGAATGCATTGTTATTACAGGGTGGAAGGCATTGTTTCCTTTCTGTTTTAAGGGAAAGTCAAAATATGTCAAGAAACAAAATTCATTGTAATAAAGCAAGTCTATTAAAATCACTTTGGATAGGCTATTGTGATAAAATAGAAAAAAATAAAATAAAATAGTGCAGATAGGGAATTAAGAAAACACGGACAGGAAAGAACAAAAAAGTTGAAATTTCAAAGAAAATGACTCCCGTATTTTCAGGCTCATATGCCATAATTCATTATTTGCAGAAGTTCTCAAAAAACTAGCACTAAAAATGATGCATTCTTCTACAGACTCTGAAGTCCTTGTGAGTGCTTATTCATTTGGGGACTATGACTTGTCAGCATTTGTGAGTGTTAACCATATAATAACCCTTCAAAAATAACCCAGCATTTCCAAGCTGGCTGTGCTCAAATTTAATGAATACTAACACCAGTCCCACAAACTTCCAAAACAGCTGTTAAACCATCAGTTTTTGCAGAAGAGTCATACATGTAGCTTGAGTTCTGCTGCTACATATAAGCTCTGAACTATTCTCTGTGATGCATACTTAAGATCAGATGGCAGTATGCTGACCCTTAAACCTCCAATATCTAAAGTATTTTTATGCTTGATAGAAATACATTTAAGAATAATGAAATGTGTTTTAAGACTCATAATTTAATGTCATCTAAATTGCTAAACTCCTGAGTAGCAAAATTGAAGAAAGACAAGAGGAAGTCTCTGATTTCTCATTATCTGCATCAGCTTGGACTGCTGCTGGTACAGAAAATAGTTGTGGATTAAGTATTTTCTAGTTCACCCTCCTCAATGTAGAGCTTCAGAATAAGACTTATGACCACCACCCTTTAGGGTGTTGGTCATAAAAAGGGTCTGGGAATATGCAACTACGGAGAAGCTAAGAAAGAGATCAATGTGTGTGTGACTGTAACAGCTGGCTCAAACACTAAGCTGAGATCCATATCATTTTTGCAATCTACTTGATTGTTTTCTCTAGTGTGGGAACACTTAAATAGCTCCCAGTATATTTAATCTTAGCAAAACAAATTGATGTGCGTTCTGCAAAGTTCTAGTTGTTTGTTTGTTTGTTATTTAATTATTTTCATTAAATATAGGATTTTAATTAATTATATAAAAGATTGTTCAGACACCCTGACTAGAGCACAAAACTATTCTGTTTAGCTTAGAAATCATGATATATCACAAAAATACAGCAGTAACTAGTTTGCTACTTTCTCAAAAAATGAGTAAGTTTTCCTTGTACTCTCAACATGGGATAAAAATGCATGCATTCAATATGAAAAATAAATTTGAATTATTTTTTCTCAATTTCACGAAAATTTGTAATATACTAATTGCACTTAGAATGACTGAAACTTCATTTCCCATTGCATCTCTAACTTCTGTGTAAACGCAGTTATTAATTATGAAATAACTATAATGATTTCTGTGTAAAGTAGTACCATACAAATGTACGTAAGTGTATTTATTAATTATTTCTACTGAGTGTATTTCTTGAGTGGAAAGACTTTGTATTTCTCTTCTTTTTACTTTTTGGCAAAACAAAAACTGCATGTACCCTTTTTGATTTATATTTTTTTCCTAAGAATATTCTCTCTGACCCAATTGAATTAGTAGCATTCTCTCTTTTTAGAAGAATATATCAGCTCTCAAGTGTCCGGTAGTTCTTTTTATCTGATGTGAACTCTTTAAAACCCACAAGCATGTCTAGGTTATCAGATCTGCTTTAAAATGCTGCCATTCATCTGTTCAGTTTCACTTTCTCAATTGGGAGATGCTGTATTGGCTAAAGGCTGTGCCACACTGCAGCTTAGAAAATGAGAAAAGTGAGCAGGCCCAGGCTAACTACTATTAACTTTCCTTCAGCCCGTAATACATGTATATCAACAGAGCATCAGACCTCATCATGTTTTATACAGCTGCTCTACCACAGCATAAAATAATCAAATATATTTATTCAGAAGAGAACACTGTTCAATCCTTTGAATATTTGCTGTTCTCTTAAACATGATATCCAGCAATTGTCCATTAATCTTACCACACATTTGTCTTTCTACTTCTATAAACTATTCATGATCTGAAGGCTACAGGAGGGGGAAAAGGTGAACTATTGTCGTGGTTTAACCCGGCTGGCAGCTAAACACCACGCAGCCGTTCGCTCACCCTCCCCCCTCCCTCTCTGGGACGGGGGAGAGAAATGGAAAGTGAAGCCCGTGAGTTGAGATAAAGACAGTTTAATAAGACAGGAAAATAATAACAAAATAATAATAAAAATAATAACAATAATAATACAATGGTGATAATAGGAAAGTAATAATAGTATGTACAAACAAGTGATGCACAATGCAATTGCTCACCACTCGCTGACCGATGCCCAGCCTAACCCCGAGCAGTCCGGCCCCTTCCCCCCAGCTAGCCACCCCTATATATTGTTTAGCATGACGTCAGATGGTATGGAATACCCCTTTGGCTAGTTTGGGTCACCTGTCCTGGGTCTGTCCCCTCCCAGCTCTTACTGCACCCCCAGCCTGCCCGTTGGCAGGACAGAGCAAAAGGCTGAGATGTCCTTGGCTTAGTATAAGCACTGCTCTGCAACAATTAAAGCATCGGGGTGTTATCAGCACTCTTCTCATCCTAAGCCAAAACACAGCATTCCACCAGCTACTAGGAAGAAAATTAATTCTGTGCTAACTGAAACCAGGACATCTATCCACCCCTTATTCCATACCATTTATGTCATGCTCAGGTTACACTCTTTTCCATACATTCTAATTAGTCACCTATAGTAATCATGGTAGTGATAACATACAGTATAATATACTATTTAACATGGTACAATTCAGTTCATGGGCTATTCTCACCCAGTATTAAATCTCCTTGAGGTACACACCGGACCTCTCCGTTCTTTTGCATCACCCACCAAGTGTATCCAGGTCCCTGAGCGAAAACAATTCCACGAATAGGTTTGCCTTTTCCTGAGGCAGGAGTAGCCCAGACTGTTTTACCCAGCATATTTTTTACATGCACTACAGGAACTTTATCCCCATCTACAGTACATAACAGGTTTGATTGGGCAGGTCCAGCTCGGTTGGTAGATCCCCTAGTATTGACTAACCAGGTGGCCTTTGCTAAATGCGTATCCCAGTTTTTGAACGTCCCAGCGCCCATTGCTTTCAGGGTAGTCTTTAACAGGCCATTGTATCGTTCAACTTTCCCGGAGGCTGGTGCATGATAGGGGATGTGATACACCCATTCAATACCATGTTCTTTGGCCCAAGTGTCTATAAGGTTGTTTCGGAAGTGAGTCCCATTGTCTGATTCTATTCTTTCTGGGGTGCCATGTCGCCATAGGACTTGCTTTTCAAGGCCCAGGATGGTGTTCCGGGCGGTGGCATGAGGCACAGGATATGTTTCCAGCCATCCGGTGGTTGCTTCCACCATTGTAAGTACGTGGCGCTTGCCATTGCGAGTTTGAGGGAGTGTGATGTAATCAATCTGCCAGGCCTCTCCATATTTATATTTCAGCCATCGTCCTCCATACCAAAGAGGCTTTGACCGTTTGGCTTGCTTGATTGCAGCACATGTTTCACAGTCATGAATAACCTGTGCTATAGCGTCCATGGTCAAGTCCACCCCTCGATCACGAGCCCATCTGTATGTTGCGTCTCTACCTTGATGGCCTGAGGTGTCATGGGCCCATCGGGCTATAAATAATTCACCTTTATGCTGCCAATCCAAGTCCACCTGAGCTACTTCAATCTTAGCAGCCTGATCCACCTGCTGGTTGTTTTGATGTTCTTCAGTAGCCCGATTCTTGGGCACATGAGCATCTACGTGGCGTACTTTCACAGCCAGGTTCTCTACCCGAGCAGCAATATCTTGCCACAATGCAGCAGCCCAGATGGGTTTGCCCCTACGCTGCCAGTTGTTTTGCTTCCATTGCTGTAACCATCCCCACAGGGCATTTGCTACCATCCATGAATCGGTGTAGAGATAGAGAACTGGCCATTTTTCTCGTTCAGCAATGTCTAAAGCCAGCTGAATGGCTTTCACTTCTGCAAACTGACTCGATTCACCTTCTCCCTCAGCAGCTTCTGCAACTCGTCGCGTAGGACTCCATACAGCAGCCTTCCATCTCCGATGCTTCCCCACAATACGACAGGACCCATCAGTGAACAGGGCATATTTCTTTTCATTCTCTGGCAACTGGTTGTACAGTGGGGCTTCTTCAGCACGACCCACCTCCTCCTCTGATGATATCCCAAAGTATTTGCCTTCTGGCCAGTCCATGATCACTTCCAATATTCCTGGGCGACTGGGGTTTCCTATTCGAGCCCGCTGAGTAATCAGTGCAACCCACTTGCTCCATGTAGCATCAGTTGCATGATGCGTAGAGGGGACCCTTCCCTTGAACATCCAGCCTAGTACCGGCAATCGGGGTGCTAGGAGGAGCTGCGCTTCAGTACCGACCACCTCCAAAGCAGATCGAACTCCTTCATATGCTGCCAATATCTCCTTTTCAGTTGGAGTATAGCGGGCCTCAGATCCTCTGTATCCCCGACTCCAAAACCCCAGAGGCCGACCTCGAGTTTCCCCAGGTTCTTTCTGCCAGAGGCTCCAGGTGGGGCCGTTCTCCCCGGCTGCAGTGTAGAGCACATTCTTTACATCTGGTCCTGTTCGAACTGGCCCAAGGGCTACTGCATGGACTATTTCCTGCTTGATTTGTTCAAAGGCTTGTCGTTGTTCAGGGCCCCATTCAAACTCATTCTTCTTACGGGTTACTTGGTAGAGCGGGTTTACAATCAGACTGTAATTTGGGATGTGCATTCTCCAAAACCCCACAACACCTAGGAAAGTCTGTGTTTCTTTTTTGTTAGTTGGTGGAGACATAGCTGTTATTTTGTTGATCACATCCATTGGGATTTGACGACGTCCATCTTGCCATTTTATTCCTAAAAACTGGATCTCTCGTGCAGGTCCTTTGACTTTATTCTGTTTTATGGCAAAACCGGCTTTCAGAAGGATTTGGACTATTTTCTTCCCTTTCTCGAAAACTTCCTCTGCTGTGTCACCCCACACAATAATGTCATCGATGTACTGCAGGTGTTCAGGAGCTTCCCCCTGCTCTAGCGCAGACTGGATCAGCCCATGGCAAATGGTAGGGCTGTGTTTCCACCCCTGGGGCAGCCTATTCCAAGTATATTGGACTCCCCTCCAAGTGAAGGCAAATTGTGGCCTGCACTCTGCTGCTAGAGGGATGGAGAAAAATGCATTAGCGATATCAATTGTGGCGTACCACTTGGCTGCCCTCGATTCAAGTTCATACTGAAGTTCCAGCATGTCCGGCACTGCAGCACTCAGTGGTGGCGTGACTTCGTTCAGGCCACGATAGTCCACTGTTAGTCTCCACTCGCCATTAGACTTTCGCACTGGCCATATGGGGCTATTGAAAGGTGAATGGGTCTTACTGATCACTCCTTGGCTCTCCAATTGACGAATTAGCTTATGGATGGGAATCAGGGAGTCTCGGTTAGTGCGATATTGCCGCCGGTGCACAGTTGTGGTAGCGATTGGCACTTGCTGTTCTTCGACCCTCAGCAACTCCACAACAGAGGGGTCCTCTGAGAGACCAGGCAAGGTAGATAATTGTTTAATGCCCTCTGTCTCTAAGGCAGCTATACCAAAAGCCCACCGGAACCCTTTTGGGTCCTTGCAATATCCTCTTCTAAGATAGTCTATGCCAAGGATACATGGAGCATCCGGGCCAGTCACAATACGGTGCTTTTCCCACTCATTCCCAGTCAGACTCACTTCAGCCTCCAATACAGTCAACTGCTGAGATCCTCCTGTCACTCCACAAATATAGATGGGCTCTGGTCCTTTATAGCTCGATGGCATTATAGTACATTGTGCACCGGTGTCTACTAAAGCCTTATACTTCTGTGCGCATGATGTGCCAGGCCATCGAATCCACACAGTCCAATAAACTCGATTGTCCCTTTCCTCCCCCTGGCTGGAGGCAGGGCCCCCCTAATCCTGGTCAGAATCTTCTTCGTTTCTGTGTTTGAAGGATTGTCTGCTGGAAGTTGGAGCAGCAAACTTTTCGGAGAATCCTTTTTTCCTGATTGTTTTCTTTTGCAACTCACGTACCCGTGCCTCTAGGGTCGCGGTAGATTTTCCATCCCATTTTCTCATGTCCTCTCCATGGTCTCGTAAGTAAAACCACAGGGTGGCACGGGGTGAGTACCCACCATATCGTCTTCCTTGTGTGGGTGAACGCCTACCCCTGACAGCTGAGACACTGCTTTGTGCAGGTGCAGAGGAGAATAATCTCTCTTCAAGTTGGTGAAACTTTTCAGAAAGTTTCTCCCAAGTGTTCTCTTTTGGTCGGTGGGCACTGGTTGGTTCAGGTGGGGAGGACAATAGATTCTCTTCAAGTTGGTGAAACTTTTCAGAAAGTTTCTCCACAGCTGAGACGCAGGCCTGTAAGGAAGAGGAGAGACTTTCTTCGTACTGCCGGAGTTGTTTAGCCGCTTCATCTACTGTGGGTTCCTCATCCTCTTTCCAGGCCATTACTGCCAATGAGCTGGCATATGATGATGGTGCACTCCGTACAAACTTCCGCCACATGGGTCGTGTACACTTGACTTCATCTGGATCTTTGGATGTTTGTCTCTGGTCTGGATCCTCATAAATCACTTCCCGTACGGCTAATTCCCTCAGGTACTGGATTCCCTTCTCCATAGTGGTCCACTTGCCTGGTAGACATAAAATATCTTCCTTGAAGGGATACCTTTCCCTCACAGCTGAGAGGAGACGCCTCCAGAGGCTGGTGGGTTGTGCTCCATCTGCAATTGCTTTGTCAATGCCGGCGTCTCGAGCAAGGGATCCCAACCGTCTGGCTTCCCTGCCGTCTAATTCCACACAATTGGCTCCAGAGTCCCAGCACCGGAGCAGCCAGGTGACAAGCTGCTCACCTATACAGCGACCAAAATCTTTTCGCACATCTCGTAGCTCGCGCTCGTTTAGGCTTCGGGTAGTTACTGTTGCTCTTTCGGCATCCTCATCTTCCTCCTCCTGAATCCTTGATGGCCCAGCGTCGTCATCATCTTCGTCATCTCTATACTTAGTTTTGGCAGAAGCTTTACCTGGATTGGCAGAAGACTCTCTGCGTTCTAAACGACTTGAATTTCTATACCATATTTTCACCTTCTCTACAGGGGCAGCTTGCACTGCTACTGCTCGTTTCTCTGACTTTGTTACAGGGTCTGCCACAGAGGTTGGAATACCCTCTGCAGGGGCAGCTTGCACTGCTACAGCTCGTTTCTCTGACCCCGTTACAGGGATTGGAATACCCTCTGCAGGGTCAACTTGCACTGCTACAGCTCGTTTCTCTGACACGGCCACAGGAGCTGGAGCGGCTGCAGGAGCTGGGACTGGAGCAGCTTCAGGAGCTGGGACTGGAGAAGTTGCAGGAACTGGGACTGGAGCGGCTGCAGGAGCTGGAGCTGGAGCGGCTGCAGGAGCTGGAACTGGAGCGGCTGCAGGAGCTGGGACTGGAGCGGCTGCAGGAGCTGGAACTGGAGCGGCTGCAGGAACTGGAACTGGAGCGGCTGCAGGAGCTGGGACTGGAGCGGCTGCAGGAGCTGGAACTGGAGCGGCTGCAGGAGCTGGGACTGGAGCGGCTGCAGGAGCTGGGACTGGAGCGGCTGCAGGATCTGTCACTAAGTTGATAGCAGTATCAATGGCAGCTCGATAGGCATGAGCCAGGCCCCAGCACGTTACAATGATTTGTGTTACTTTAGAACTGCCAGAATCATGACACCTTTTTTTCAAGCATTCTGCCAGTTTTTGAGGATTTTGCCATTGTTCAGGGGTGAATTTCCAACACACTGGGGGTGCCAACTGCTCTAGATGCCTGCCCATATCCGCCCATACTCCCTGCCACCCACAACTATCCTGCCTCCGGGCACATCTCCGGAAGAGCTTCTCAAGTAGTTGTTTAACTTTAAGCAGAACCTGAAGTGCATTCATGAGGCAGAACAACAAGACTATGGTATTCTGAGTATTCCAGAAATATTCAATATCTTGGAGAGCTATTGTGACAAGCTCAGGGGATAAGAGGGTGGTGAAGGAGGAAGGCAGAGTGACCCAGGAGGATACAGGGGTGGTGAAGGAGAAAGGGAGAGTAAGCAAGTAAGGAAAAATATCCTCCCCTTTCCCCTCCACAGATTGACTCCCTAATGGAAAAAAACAATAGGTATAATTGCTAATAGTTTCCAAGATACAGTTTCCAAAGTACAGAGTCGACGATGTTACTGAATACAAATAACAAGTTAGAGTCATGACCACATATTTCATCGTCTCATAAGCCATTGCTACAACACACAGCACCATAATGATCTGAAACCAGGGCCCGGAGAGGATAAACAACACGACAGAGAGCAAATACGGAAAATAATGTACTATAATACTCAATTTGGAAAACAGGCGCAGCAGAGTTGAGATTAAAGCAATCAGCATCATGACAAGTGACTATTAAGCAGGTCTAATCCTTACACCAATTTTAGTTTAACACACTCTGGTCAGATCTGCCGTTATCTCAACCTTTCGAGCCCCACGTTGGGCGCCAAAAAGGCTGTCGTGGTTTAACCCGGCTGGCAGCTAAACACCACGCAGCCGTTCGCTCACCCTCCCCCCTCCCTCTCTGGGACGGGGGAGAGAAATGGAAAGTGAAGCCCGTGAGTTGAGATAAAGACAGTTTAATAAGACAGGAAAATAATAACAAAATAATAATAAAAATAATAACAATAATAATACAATGGTGATAATAGGAAAGTAATAATAGTATGTACAAACAAGTGATGCACAATGCAATTGCTCACCACTCGCTGACCGATGCCCAGCCTAACCCCGAGCAGTCCGGCCCCTTCCCCCCAGCTAGCCACCCCTATATATTGTTTAGCATGACGTCAGATGGTATGGAATACCCCTTTGGCTAGTTTGGGTCACCTGTCCTGGGTCTGTCCCCTCCCAGCTCTTACTGCACCCCCAGCCTGCCCGTTGGCAGGACAGAGCAAAAGGCTGAGATGTCCTTGGCTTAGTATAAGCACTGCTCTGCAACAATTAAAGCATCGGGGTGTTATCAGCACTCTTCTCATCCTAAGCCAAAACACAGCATTCCACCAGCTACTAGGAAGAAAATTAATTCTGTGCTAACTGAAACCAGGACAACTATTTACCTGTAAATGGCAAGATAATATACTTGACTAACCACCCAGAACATCTAACACAAACAGTGTAATGTTGCATTCCCTACTAGTGAATGTTGTACAGGCATGTATATTGATTGAGTGGTGCAAACCAGTTTTTTTCTGTGTCCTATTGACTGGATCTATTTTGTACCTGTTAATACCTAATTAGGTCTCAGGGCAGTAAAGTTTGCAGGCTTTCATCCTATGTTTATAAAGCTGAGTTTTAAATACTGTGGGAGAACAAGATCCAAAGCTGTAAATCTTGAAACCTTGAAGAAAATCGCTTTTAGGTAGGATCTTTGTAGAGTGTTTACCACTGGAAATAAGGAGTGGTGGTAACAGCAGAAACACTGGTCCACCTTGGGATTTGAGTGTGTGTGATTTAAAAAAAAAAGCCATTGGGTTATTTCATTAAAAATATTAAAAATTGCAGTAGTGAGTTGCAAATGAGTTTCAGCAGGAACACCTACTTCTATGGATTTTATGCTTAACAGGACTATATACTTAGATAATATCTGAAAAACAGATATTAGCTGCCAGAGACTGAAACTTGTATTTTAGTTTCAATTGCTGCTTTTCTTTGGAAAGTAGAAAATTAACTGGCTTTTTTGCAATAAAATATAACCTTTCCATTTTATTTTGTTAGAATAAAAGTGTGAAGAACTATCATTTGACATCATTTGAATAAAATAGATAAAATAACAAGTTAAGCAATAATTCTTGCTTTTCAAATGCATACCTACAAACTCTGTCTCTAATGGGTTACTTGAAAGGTTGTGTAAAACATGGTGTGTAGTCAGATGTGCTGTGTTTCAGCTGATCACACATCTAAGTAGTATCATTTGAAGCATGCTCCTTCATCTCCAAAATCTTGCCTGAAACAAACAAAACTTGTTCCATAACTCATTCAGATCATACATGTGCCTGGTGCTACTCCCTGAGATGGAGGGTGAGGGCAAGTGCATCTCACATCTGTGTGAGATGTGCCTAGGTAGATCAACGGCTCTGCCTGGTGGACAAGCTTCAGGAAGAGATGAGTAGATTGAGAAGCATCTGTGAGTCTGATAATGTGGACCTGTCCACATCACTCATAGATTTGTCCACAAGAGGTCCACCCTGGACCTGTTTGAGAATAGGGAAGGTCTTGTGGGAGACATGACAGTAGGGGTCTGTCTTGGCCACAGTGATCATGGATTAGGTGAGTTCAAAAATGTTGTAAGGAGAATAACAATGAGCAGAGTTGCCACCATGACCTTGAAGAGAACAGACTTGAAGCTTCTCAGGGAACTAGCTAGCAGTGTTCCCTGGGAATCTGATCTAGGATATTTAGGGCTCCATGAAAGCTCTTCTCTTTTCAAGTGCTAAGTTTTGAAAGCCCAGGAGCGGGTAATCTCACTGAGTCTCAAGCCAAGCAAGAGAGGCATAAAACCAGCCTGGCTGAACAGGGAACTCTGCCTGGAACTAGGACAGAAGTGCAAAATATGGTAGCAAGCTCTGGCCTTACAGGGAGAGTATAGAGCTGCAATTTGCATCTGCAGGGAGAAAATGAGAAAAGCCAAAACCCAGCCTGAGTTGACAGTGGTCACTGTGGTGTCAAACAACAAAAAAGGCTTTTTCATGTATGTCAACAGCAAAGGGAGGTCAAAAGAAAATATTGGACTGATACTTGGAGAAAAGGGTCTCCTGACAAGTAAGGAAGAGGAAAAGGAAGAGTCATTTAATACCTTTTATGCCTCAATATTTAAGATCTTGTGCTGTCCATTCCTCAGAGTTGGAGGAAGCAGTTACATTCACATTGTAAAATCAACATTCATGTGTCCATGCAGCTGGACAGGATTCATCCCAGAGTGCTGAAGTAATTAGTAGACATTTTTGCTGGACCCCTCTCAGCAAGTGATCACGTCTTATGGGAGTCTGGGCAGGTTTCTACTGAATGGAAGTTTGTGGGCCTTATAATCAATCGTTAATAATAATAACTAAAAAAAAAAAAAAAAAGGTCATAATAGAAGATCCAGTAAACTACAGACCTATTAGTCTAACCTCTTTCCCGGGAAAAGCTATGGAGAAGATTGTCCTGTGTGCTATTGAAAGGCACTTAAAGAACAAAGCAATTATCAAGCATAGTCAACATGGGTTCATCAGGGGAAAGTCCTGCCTTAGTAATTTGTTCTGCTTCTATTACAAGGTCACCTTATTGGTAGACAAATGAAGGTGGCAGATGTAATCTTTCTGGATTTCACTAAGTCTTTTGATACCATCCCTCTCAGTATACTTTAGCCCAAATCATCCAACTGTGAGATAAAAATGTTCATGCTATGCTGATTGATGAAGTGGCTTGACGTTTGAGCTCAAAGGGTTGTAGTAAATGGGGCTACACCTGGCTGGTGGACAGTCACTGGTGGTGTTCTCCCAGGCTTCATTCTAGGGCCAGCCTTAGAATCAGCCCAATCAGTGATCTGTGTACCAGAGTGGAGCACATCCTCAGCAAGTTTGCTGATGATACTAAACTGGGAGGTGCTGTTGACTCTCTGGAGGGATGAGAGGCCTTGCAGAGGAATCTAGACAGATTGAAACACTGGGTGATCTCCAACAGCATGAAGTTCACTGGATAATGATCCAGTGCAGAATTTGACACTTCATGGCTTTCTAGACTCTTGAATCAGTCTGTTCCTATGATGGCATCTGACTTTTTTGCTATGGTTCCCATGAAGCACAGCCTTTGAGCATGCCCAGTTGACATTAAGTAGCCAATCTAAAATTACTAATTTTATGTTATTAACACCTGACCACATATGCATTTCTGACCTTTTTTTATTTTTCCCTTTTTTTTTTTGTCTGTACTAATTTTGTTTGCTTTCAGCAGCTACAGGCTTGGTAGCATTTCTCATCTTTAAATTTTTTTGTTACTGGTGTAAGTGAAAGGGCACTGGAGAGGAGCTGGGAAGGGAAAGCTGTTGAATATTTTAAAAAAATGGTGTGAGAAAGCTGCAGGAAAAAGTGGCAGATGTTTTAAAAAATGAAAGTTAGATACAGAGCTGTCAGTAATAATGAATGGTTAGACTCTTGGCATAGGATTGATAGCAACAGTTTGGGAGCAAGCTCTTATTGACTTTTATGCTCTTCCTCACAATCAGAAACAAGGCATGATTCAGGCAGGAGACCTTCAAGGAGCTATACAACCAAATTCTTTCATTATTTCTTTGATACCTCTCCAGAACTCAGAGCCATGTAATCAAGCATGCAGAAAAGTTTCCACTCTATACAACAGCCTCAAAAAATCCTAGCATTTCCTATTTGAACTGCTTCACCCTGCCCTCAACCAATTTCTAAGAATGAACAGATCTTAAATTCTATTTATGTACCACAGGAGATCGAATGCTTCTGACCTGGTCCCTAATGGATAGAAAATAAGAAATGGATGGGGGAGTATGGGCATCAGTATGACTTCTCCCTGAAAGAAGGTACCTTCTGTCTCTGCTTTTCTTGTGGTAGCTACTGTCCTGAGGATCTTTATTATATCTGATCATACCTGCTCCTTCTGCTGGGGGCTCACTTAAAGCTACTGGAATGAAAATAATAAATAGCTGCTTTATTGTGTATTCCCACTGATATATTCTGTCATATTGCTTGCACTAGCCAACACCATGGCTGTGTGTTTGGAGATTTGGTCTTTAATCACTTCTATGAATCTGCCTGCTTTGTAACTGAAAAAACACGTTGATTTGAAGGGGGATTTTGCTCAATGCCTAAGAGAAGTAGTGTAAGCCAAAAATATGAAAAAAAAAAAAAAAAAAAAAAAAAAAACATTTATGTACTTATCATGTTCATTATATAAGTTCTTTTTCTCAAATATCTATAGAACTTTCTTAGTGTGGTGTTTTTTATCCTGCTGGGCAGCTAAACACCACAACTGCTCTCTCATTCCCCCTCCTTAAATGATGAGGGGAGACAAGAAAGTGTGTCTCACAGGTTTAGATAAGGATCATTTAATTAAGGGGAAAAGGAAGGAAAAAAAAAAGCTGTGTGGAAGTAAAGTGGGCGGGGTGTGTGTGTGTGTGGAATTATTCTCTACTTCCCATCAACAAGCCAAGTTTGGCTCCATCGTGGGAAGCAGGACCTCAGTAAGCATAGCATTTCTTTGGAAGGACAGATGTTTTCATGAGAGCCTACCCCTCCCCTCTCCTTTCTTTCCCACCTTTTATTGCTGATTGTGACTCCGCATGCTGTGTAATATCCCTTTGGTCAGTTTAGGTCAGCAGCCCTGGTGATGTCCCCTTCCCATCACTTGCCCACCCCCAGCCTGCTGGCTTTGGGGGGTGGGGGGAGGGTAGGGGGGTTGAAGGGAGTCCTAATGCTGTGCCAGTATTTTGCAGCAATAGACACAACATTGAGGTGATACCTTTGCTGTTCTAGCTACAAGTGCAGAGCACAGCACTGTATGGGCTGCTGCAGAGAAAGTTAACTCCATCCCAGCCAGACCCAGCACAGCATGGCCAGCAGGTCAAAGGTGATGATTCACACCCTGTACTCTGTATAACTCTTGCCCACCCTCAGCCAGTGGCTTTGGTGGGGGTTGGAGAGTCTGGGTGCTGTGCCAACATTGCTCAGTGATAGACAAAACATTGGTGGTATACCAGGACTGTTCTAGCTACAAGTGCAGGCCACAACATGGGCCACTGCAGGGAAAGTTAACTGTGTACTAGCCAGACTCAGTACACTTGTCTTTTAAGAAATTCTGAGTCTAAACTGAATTCCAACTCATTACTGAAATGCATTCACTTTAATAGCTTTAAAAACATCTAAATGGAAGCAAAACCTATATATGAACTTAGATTAGATCTCTTGGTTTTTAAACTGTTGTTTTTTGTTTGTTTGTTTTTATTTATTCTACTAAGCTATGATTAAAGGGAAAAATGTTTTATTTATCATTATATACAAGTGATCTGCATATGTTTAAAACAAATATTGAATGGTTACCATTTTCTCAGTATAGTAGGTAATTCATGCTGGAAACCTCTTCTTGAAAGCAATTAGATTGTTATTAGAAGGCTTAAAGAAGAAAATAAAGCACCTAGGTGATAGTTTATTTTTAATAGCTTGCTCAAAGTGGTATTTTGCTAAGCTTAATGGCAAACACTCTTGAGTCTTTATTTCCTCTATATAGTCTCTAATAAAATTGTGCTTTAAAAGTGTCAGATGAGATATTGAAAAGAACTTTTTTGTACTTCACATATATGCAAAAGTATCCTTTTACACAGAGGAATGGATAAGTAGGAAGAAATCTCCCTTTGTTACCTTAATGTGATTACTGTAATTAGAAATCACAAAATAGTATAGATATGCTTTCCACACAATTTGATTTGTCATAATAACCTTGTGGTTCATTCACACTGAGATTTTTCGTTGTGCTGGAGAGATCTGAAGGATCTCAGTGGCATGCAATACCATCTTCTAAGAGAATTGGAGTCAATACTGCACATGCAGACTGCATCTTATCAGACAGGATAGCAGGGTGTAAAAGATATTGATTTGAAAAAGTGATTGAGGGGGTGACATTTGCAATACAATGATTTATGTTTAATGAGAAGACTTGAAACTTGCCAATAAAAAGCTTAACCATATCCACGTGTTGTTTTGCTATTATTGTTCAAAATAATAACATTATTGTTCAAAATAAGTTAAATGATTGCCTATGAGTGTCTTCAAAGAAGATATCTTGTTCTATATTTCTCATGTAAGGATAGTCATTTGTCATAATAAGGAAAGCCTAATTGCTGCTGGAAATTAAGTGAGCATCAGTTTGCTTGGAATTGGTGTATTTGAAAGCCAACCTGGAACATGCACTAGTCCTGGAAAACATGTTCAAACCCTATTCTTTATTAAATGTCTATGTGGGCTTTTTAAAGATGCTTTTTAAGAATCTGTATTGTGAAAAATTCATATAATGTTTGAATTGCTATATGGGTTGTGGTTCTGTCCTCAGTACATTTCCTCTGTTTTATATGGACAGGAATAGCAGAATGCTTAAGAGGTGAAAAGAGTACTACATTCCCCTCCTTCAGGAAGCTGTTTTTTTTTTTTTTCTTTTATTTTCTTTCCCTTCAGGCTTTGCTTTCAATACCACAGATTTGCAGAATTGAATGACATGCTTTCTTCTGACTAATGCTGAAGCTCCGGTATTGCTGCTGACTTTCCTGAGGACAAACAAATAATGGTGCACTAAACTCAATAAATAAATAAATACACTCTTTCATTTTAGTAAGTCTGTAATTTAAGACAAATACTTATTAAGTCACCACTGAAGTCTCCTAATGTCATCAGTCTGTTAACTATGGGGCCACAATATGCTTTTCTTTCAGTAAACATTTTCCCAAGCCAACAGAACTATAAATTACGGATAAGATTTTAATGAAAATATATGAATAGGTAATACCAGCTACAATCACATAATATTATCAGCATGAGATATTGTATACTGTTATATTTAAATTATGCAGATCAGAATCATTTAGTGTATCTCAAGTAATAAATTATATTATTCTGTGCCACCATAATTATAACTTTTGACATGAAAGAAGTTACTTGAATGCTTTTAAATTAATCTTGTCACTCTTGACCCAGAAACATACTGTTTGTGGGTTTTTTCAAATTGGCATGCTTAAAAATGCTAAACATAATTTAATTAATATTGATATTGTAAGTAGTGTAAATCTATTCTGATGTCAGAGAAAGTTTGAAAACTGATTGTTTCTACACCATCGTGCAAATACACCATCGTGCAAATGATAGTGGAGTACAATTAATTTACTCCATAAGGTTGTGGTTTTTTTTTTTTTTTTTTTTGGTTGTTGTTGTTGTTGTTTTGGTGCCCACACTTTCTTTTCTATTGCACTGACTGGGAGTTCTTTTTCTCCTATCACTAAGACAGCTTGGTAGTTTTGCATACTACAAGCATTTGTTTGTGCCAGCTTACCATTTCTCATTGAACAAATCTGCAATTCTACAACTCTTTCTCTATCATCTAAACTGTAGTTTAGTTATGGTCTCCATGAAGCAAGTCAAATTTAACTAGATGAAAAAGATAAAATGCGTGCATTTGAGACATAAATTGAGACACATATCTTTCTCAAGCTAAACAGAGAAAGTAAATGAGAAAGCATATCTTTAATTACTCATCATACTACCAATAGATCTAACCAATTCTATCTTGTTTACCTAAAACAAAAGGATTGCTATATAATGTACTCGACTCCTTTAGCTATAAATTATCTCTCTAGAACACCTGGATATGAAATAGACCTTTGTTATTTTTTTCTCCTTAATACAGAGATTATTTTTATTTTTTTTCACTGAGGTCAATACTTTTTCCAGTGTCATAAGACTTTTTTTTATGCATTCTTGCAATGTATGTATTTATATAAGTGCAATTTTTAGTATTCATACATTTTTAGAAATGTTACTTTCCACAGAAGAGGAGTTTGAAATTCCTTTGTGTTCTAGTGAAGATGGTGATTCATTCCATTTAGACGTCTCTTCTCACAATATAGTAGTGTCTGTGTTCCTGAAACATTTAGTAGATGACAATGCAATATATTGAAGACCTCTTGGGTGAATACCATTGTTGTTCTTAACTTTCAAAATTCAATGCTATTGTTTTTCATTTTTCATGTGCTGCAGAGACAGCCTAACTTAAAATAAACTGAAACCTTAACTTTCTTTTGAATTATGTGTGGGAAAGATCTTAATTTTTCTGTGGAAATATTCAAAACTTTTAACTGTAGTCTAAAATCTTGCAGTAGAAAATCAACAGAACTAGTAGATTATGGGGAATTATGTTCAATCTCCTTTACACCTTGTTATGAAGCCTAGATAAAAGGATGGTGCATTCTGGACTGGTATTTTGCCCTTTATCTTGCTACCAGAGTTGCTAACACCTCCCAGTTTTTGAGTGAGAAACATTCTTTCAAAGATAAGGCAGCAAAAGTGCTCCAGGTGTCCATGAGAGAACAGTCATGGCAGTTTCTGTTTGGCCATTAGCAGACTGGGTTAGCTAAAATCAATGATGTAGAGGTCTTGATCTCTCCTTCAGTAGTTTTGTGTTGTACTTTAGTTCAAAAATACAATGGGCATTCTCAGTATATACCAGATTACAACAAAATCTAGTTTTTACAGGGTAGTATAGTAAAATAGGGCCATTAGTAGTAAAAAGGCACTGGTAAAATCAAAACACTATAGGTAACGAAATTAAATGAAGCCCAGTCACAGCAGAAATTGATCATCAAAATGTTTAATAGGTGTGGCCAGCTGCTTCAGAAATGTTGATTTATAAATGAGCGATAGTTATTCAGTTTATTATTTTGGGGGCACTGTTCAATTTCACTTGAAAGTAGCTTAGAGTTTTTCATTGGTCAACCATTCTGGAGATGTAACTGGTGATTATGTTTTTAAACTGCAGTAAATGAGATTGTTGATTCTCTCCTGTAAAAAGATACAAAATGTCTTCTTAATAGGGTTTGTTGGGCATACTTCATCATAAAATAAGATTTGCATTGTTTCATGTTTAGATACTGCAGCCAATCAGTTTCAAGATTCTGTAAAATATATAGTGCAAATGACTAAAAGCACTTACCTCACAAAAAGGCACCTCTGTAGGCACGTTTATTTATCCAGAAAGCAAGAAGAATTGCTCTGCATTAATCAAGTCTGTTTAATTAGCTCATTTAAAAAAGGATGCACTTCTTACATTAGTGTCAAGGAGATGAAATTGGAGAGATTCCGTGAATGTGAAAACATAATCTACTTATCAGAGAAATTGTAAACAAGGAACCATGGTATACTTCCTTGTAGAAGAACATTAAAAACCTCTAAACCAAGCAAGGTATCTTCACTGAAGTCTCATTGTCAGTGATGTTTTAGTCACAGGTTGAAAAGGAAGAATTTGTGATCCAGAAGACAGGTCAGAACTGCAGAAGTTTTTGTCTTCATTTTCTCTACCAATGCTGAGAGTATGTGGAGGAAGGGAAACTCTCATGATCTGAGTAAAAATTTGAGAGAGACAAAAAAATTTGAGAGTAAAGATTTGAGTCACTGAGAGAACCTAACTTATTTGAAACCAGCCCTTTTCACTATAAGGTATAAGCATTTTCTGATGAAGAAAGTACTTCAGGGAAGTTCTACCTGAAGAATACATTTTTACTCTTTTATTCCCCCATTTCTTTGGGATGATATTTCTTTGGTCTGGATCTGGTGTCCCAGTCTTTTTGAACTCTTGCTTTGGGAAGGAAAATTTCTTGGTTTATTTATTTATTTTATTTATTTATTTTTGAGTTTTGACATGAACCTTATAAGAAATAATTTCTTTGTGGGCTGAACAAGTAAAATTTTGTCTTACATCTGAAGTTAAACAGGTTGATAAAATCTCTGTTGCTTCTTAGAATGCTGTCTATGTCACTTTTTTACTTCTCATTGTGCTCATGATTGCTGTAATATAAGAGGTAGCAAACTGTTATTCAGCTCTATATTATACATGTAAATATTTTCACACCCAGGGAACAAGTCACTAAATAATATAACATTATAGTGGCTGCAGGATTTTTAGCAATTGACTTTTTGCACTTTTAATTTTTATTCTGGGACAATTATTTTCTCCTCCATTTTCAATGTTTTAGCATTAAATA
Organism: Anas acuta; assembly: GCF_963932015.1. Classification (NCBI taxonomy): domain Eukaryota; kingdom Metazoa; phylum Chordata; class Aves; order Anseriformes; family Anatidae; genus Anas; species Anas acuta. The sequence goes on from NC_088979.1 coordinate 101,241,483, forward strand.
AATAAATAAATATATATATTTATTTATTATTACTCCATTAATATAATTACTCCATATTATAATTACTCCATATTAATATATTATTTACTCCATAGTAATGTTGGCTAAAAATGTTGTAAAAATCAAATTAATTGTTGGAATAGAACAGTCAGAGAGGATGCAGCTTCATTTAAGTTATGACTAAGCTATTTTGCTGGAGTAAGAAGGTTCACAAAATAATATCTGCGGTTGCTTGAAACAATTAATGATTATTCCTTTTTTAACGTTCAGTCAAAAATATAAGCAAATATGTAGTCTTAACCAGAGAGAAATCTTACTGTGTTTTACAGATATGATCTGGTCTTTCTTATTCTCCATACAAAAAATGCTTTCTTAAGTGAAGCAGTTTTTTTCTGTAGTCTTATTTGTTTAATGATGATATGAATGCTGTTGACTGGTATAATACAGTTTAATTGGGATCATTGCTTGTAGCATGATGTAGTGTTTTAGTGCCAAGGGTGTCTGGCTGGATAGCCGGGCCCAAAGAGTCGTGGTAAATGGAGTCAAATCCAGTTTGAGGCCAGTCGCTAGTGGCGTCCCCCAGGGCTTGGTGCTGGGGCCGGTCCTCTTTAATATCTTCATCAATGATCTGGATGAGGGCATTGAGTGCACCCTCAGTAAGTTCGCAGATGACACCAAGTTAGGTGCATGTGTCGATCTGCTCGAGGGTAGGAAGACTCTGCAGGAGGATCTGGACAGGCTGCACCAATGGGCTGAGGTCAACTGCATGAAGTTCAACAAGGCCAAGTGCCGGGTCCTGCACCTGGGGTGCAATAACCCCAAGCAGAGCTACAGGCTGGGAGATGAGTGGTTGGAGAGCTGCCAGGCAGAGAAGGACCTGGGAGTGATGGTGGACAGTCAGCTGAATATGAGCCAGCAGTGTGCTCAGGTGGCCAAGAAGGCCAACGGCATCCTGGCTTGTATCAGAAACAGTGTGGCCAGCAGGGCTAGGGAGGTGATCGTCCCCCTGTACTCGGCTCTGGTGAGGCCGCACCTCGAGTACTGTGTTCAGTTTTGGGCCCCTCGCTACAAGAAGGACATCGAGGTGCTTGAGTGGGTCCAGAGAAGGGCAACCAAGCTGGTGAGGGGCCTGGAGAACAAGTCCTACAAGGAGCGGCTGAGGGAGCTGGGCTTGTTCAGCCTGGAGAAAAGGAGGCTCAGGGGCAACCTTATCTCTCTCTACAGGTACCTTAAAGGAGGCTGTAGTGAGGTGGGGGTTGGTCTGTTCTCCCACGAGCCTGGTGACAGGACGAGGGGGAATGGGCTTAAGTTGCACCAGGGGAGTTTTAGGTTGGATCTTAGGAAGAACTTCTTTACCGAAAGGGTTGTTAGACATTTGCACAGGCTGCCCAGGGAGGTGGTGGAGTCACCATCCCTGGAAGTCTTTAAAAGACGTTTAGATGTAGAGCTTAGGGATACAGTTTAGTGGGGACTGTTAGTGTTAGGTCAGAGGTTGTACTCGATGATCTTGAGGTCTCTTCCAACCTAGAAATTCTGTGATTCTGTGACACTTCTATTATATTCTATCAAAAATCATGGTCAGAATCTTCCTTAGCAGAGAAGCCCGATAGGCAGAAAGTGTACCACTATAGAAGCCATTATTTATGTTCAGCATTCATTATTTTTATTTTTCATTCCCTGTTTCTCTATCTCTGTTTTTCTTTCATGTTCTCCAATCTCTCTATAATTTGTTTTTCATCTTGGTTTTCACAGTTTCTCCAAAATAAATGCAAGTAAACCTTATTAAGTTAGGGCATCAGATCCAGTCCTTTCATAACTTTGGTGACATCAAACAAATTTTGATTCATAGTATTTGATCTGATAACACATGAGATAATGTTTGACAGTTGGACCAGATGTTCTTGGAGTTCTTTTCCAACCTTAATGATTACATAATTCTATGATAATATAATCCTATCATCCATCTCTTTTGGGTATAATATGCTGATATAATATAGCTATAATAATTCCTATAATGTGGCTATTATATAGCCATATAGTAGTAGCTGTAATATGGCTATTATACAGCCATATAATATTTCTTTCTTCGTGTTATATGAATTACATGCTCACAAATCACGGTCTTTCTCTAAAGAAAGTATTTTCTTTAAAATAAAAGACACAGGACGAAATAGAATTCAGAGTTTCAGGTTTTTTAGTAAAGCTGAAGTTTTTAGTTAAGCAGAAGTTCTTGTTGGTACAAGCAAAGATTATGTGGCTTCAGATTTTTCTCATACTGTATTATTACAAAGAAGTGTTAGAGGTAGGACAAAGTTAAATAAAATTTCCATCTCATGGTAAATTTCAACACTTTCAAATTTGTTATGAATGAAGATAGTTGCATTTTTCAGAACTTTTAGAAGGAATGCAACTTCTGTATAATATCAAAACAAACATCAAAATCTTTATTTTAAAATTATTTTTAAAAATCTGTAAGATAAAACAGACAAAAACTAAATGGTCAAAATGCAGTGAAACCACCTAAACAAAACTTCTGTCTAAATATTCTATTTCAACATGTGTTCCATGAAAATGGAAATGTAGTCCTTTAAACATGGATTTGATGTTTTTCCTCCAACATTAGGCACTGAAACTATGTCCAGACTGAACTCTTGGTACCCCATTCTATGTTTTAATTTCTGTGATCTTTGGTCATTGATGTAATTACTATTGATTCATATGTAATAGTAAAAGTGATCATTACCCAAACACTTGCACTAACTTTGAACTAGGTACACAGTCTTGAAAATGTTAGAAATTATAATATAATGCAATGAAATCATAGCAATTCTTTAATCATCTGGGAATGTCCAGAAGATTCATAGAGCTGAGGACGACAGTTCATAAACATGACAACTATTTTTATTCAAGTTAGCTTTCTTAGTTGTATGCAATTTGATCAGGTTTTAATAAATAGATACCTTAATGAAAAATTGCTTTAAGCACATTTTTCTCTTTTTAGGAACCTCTGAAGTTTCCCTTTCAAATATGTAAAATTTTAATCTACATTTAGACCAATAAACCAATAGTTTCGCTATTTAATCTTAAAAAAAAAAAAAAAGATGATTCATATTAATAGAATGTTAATCTATATGGTGAACACTTGTCTTTGGTAATAATTGTTATTTAGGTTTATAAAGCATTCAGTAAATGTCTTGCTAAATTCCACAAAAAATCATATTAGCCATTTAATGGATGCTTTTTAAAATGAAGTAAAATTACTTCAGATTGTAAGTAACTGTAGGTTTATAAAGCCGTCATTATATGTCTATTACAACCATTTAACTTAAGTGTTCCATAATTAGAGAAGAGCCAGAATTTTAATTGCATATTTGCAAACTGCTAGTTAGGACTTCTAAAAACAGTCATCATTTTGGAGCCACTGTAGAAAAGAATTTGTACTTTCTGCAGGTTTTACTTTTGGAAGGATTTTTAAAATAATATCCTGTCACATTGTAGTCAATTATAGGGGACAGAAATAAGAAGGCATCTTATATAGTGATAGTTCCTTAAAATTATTTCTAATAATAATAATAAAAAAAAAAGAGCTATGATTATAGAGTTAAGATAAAGAGTTATGAGCGATGAAAGATTACTCATTGCTTTTTTGTCTGTTAAAATTGAATCTGAATGGGAACTATTGCGTCCAAATATTGACAAGGGTAATACTTTTACCTCTGGATCACCAGCTGCAAACAGGCAAGAAGAGTAATTTTGGCTTAAATCTAGTTGTTATGTAGCTGCACAAATTAGAAATATATATATATAAATATATATATATAATTGTAATGGTTCTATGATATTATCCCTGGAAATGCTAAAAAGCTTTTTCTTCCAGTTTTGGAGAATGTAAAGAGGGTTCACCTCCTCAAGTGTGGAAACAGTGCTCTGGAGAACACCAACACTGTTCAAGTCTATTCTGTTTCACCCATTCATATCTCTGTGGTCAGGCCTTGAATTCACAACTGTTGAAACACACAGAATTTAAAATGTTTTTCCAACTTTGAATAAAATGAGATTTTTTTTTCAGCTAATACCTTTACTTAATATACATATATGTATCTATCTATCTACCTTTGACTTCTTTTATGTAAACACAAAACAGGTCTCCCAAAGCCAAGGAAATATGTATAAAGCCCAGTAGCCTCTCATTCCTTTCAGAAACATAACTTTGACCTCAGTGATATATCAGATTATATTTCCCAGGATGTAGAATCAGAAGGAGATGATCTTGGTGTGATATGATCTTCCATGTGAAATACTGTATGACCTGCTTCTATTGATGTTTATTTGAAATTTGCTAATTATTTACCGATGTTCATATCTTCTCTTCAATGTGGACTCAAAGAAGAAGCACAATATTTGCTAGAGTAGTAGCATGTTAGAAATGGAACAATTTCATGAAGAATTGACCTCTCTTTCACACCCATTACTGCTCCCTATTCTACTGCACTCATTTCCTTTCCATTACACTCAGACTGCAGCTGGCAAAATTGTTTTCTCTGTTCAGTTCTGTCATGTTTTGTTTCTAGTCTTGCATCAAATGCACTATGTTAGTGTCTACATGCCCCCAACAGTGAATTAAATGATGTGACTAACATTGCTAAAAGCCGTTTTCTAATAAAATCCTATATTTTTTTTTTTTTTTTGTAATTCTGATTGGTTGATTTTAATAGGTATTTCCCAAAAAGAGATTTAGCTTGCTAGCAACTTTATCGAGTATATAAACTTATATCTGTATGTTGTTCTAGTCTGAAGTTAATCTAACAGATGGGAGAAAGCAAGGGGAGCTCCTTTTTGAAAAAAAAATAATATATATATATATATATATATATATATATATATATATAAAATAATATTTGAGACTATTAAGTTTGTCCAGACAGCCAAGTGACCCGAAAACTGATTGTATTTCATTCACCTCTGAGCAGAGGATCTTCAAATGTGAGCTCTGTCCAAGCAGTTCTCCAGCTTTTGCTACCAGGGATCAGTTCCATGTTTCAGCTCAGTCTCATAGACCTATTTGCAGGAAATGCATCCTAAATAATAATCTTCTGCTGTGGTCTTTAGTGTAAATTTATTATAATTATTATTATTTTTATTTATGCTATTTACTCACTTATTTATCCTGATAAGCGAGAGAGATATTAAAGAGTGCAAGGATCTAGGAAAAGGGATAAGACAACATAAGATGACAAAGTGGCCAAACTGGTTAATGACTAAGATGAAAGTGGAAAAGAAATAATAACAGAGAAATAAATATTTGCAAAATGACCTGATAAGAGGGGAAGCAGGAACATAACCAAAATATGGAGCAACAATAAGAAAATAGGAAAGAAAAAAACAATAATACATGAAGTCCATGTAAGAAAAATGGGAGAAACTAGTTGGAGAGACAGTCAGGTAGCTTCACCAGAAAAAATTTAACAAGAAGCCTGGCAAAGGGAGTGGATGGACTATATTAACTCCTACAAATCAAAGTAACATCATCAGCTTCAGGCAGTGCATAGTTTGCCTTCAGAAGTGCTGTAAGGGGATCACTGTGTTCCAGTAGCAATACTGCAAGACTGATATCACACACATATGGGGTCGTGTATTGCTATTAAAAAAAAAAAAAAAAAAAAAAAAAAAAAAAAAGCAGTTATAAAGACCTTGATTTTTCTGCTTTAAAGATTACAAGGTCTGTGCCTGCTGGAGTTGGCATTTAAAAAGAAAATGTGAAGAAAATGTGCACAGGCACTGCCTGGGAGCTGTCTTGCTAAGAGAAAGCTGTGGGTCTGAGTTGGTTTTTCCTTTGTGCTCAGAACAATTTACAGTTTTATATTACCTCATATATCTCCTGTATTTCAAGGTTGTTCCTCCAATAGCTGAGTTCTTAGGCTTAGTTTGAGTAACAACACTAAAAGAAAACCTTTTGTTTTCTGAATTCCGTATTTCACTTGTGGTTGCTTGTTATTTTGAGCACCTACATATTTATTCGGCTATAATATCTCAGGTGCACAGGAGTGTTCCAGCTTTATTAACTAGTGAGGTATTAAAGAAGGATTCTTCTTCTGGTATAACGATACAAAAGCTTTAGTGCACATTAGTGACTTCATTTTCTCTTTTAAAATTGCTGGTAATACTCTGTCTATGCAAATGTATGAGTACAAGCAAAGAATTTAGTGCTAGACCGAAATACATGTAGCAGCATTGTACTGTCAACAAAGACAGGATGGCTACAGAAATAAAGAGGTGCAAACAGCCTCATAATCATGGCACCATAAATTGTTGTTATGGAAACTGACTTTCCCAGACCACATCTGGAGATCTTAAAATATTTCATACTATCTTGTTGCTAGAAGTTTGCAGTTGCTATCTACTTACAGTATAAGAACTTACTAACAGCTTTTCAGCCATCTATGGTATAGCAAAATACAGTGCAAACTATTCAGGAATTGCTTTCCTCTGAGAGTCCAGCAGTATTTTCCCCCAAACATTGTTTTACTGTTTTACTACCTTAAACTTTCTGAATAGAAGCATTTTTAACATGTATTCTTAAATGCAGCAGTGAAGTACAGCCTTGTTACAACCATAATAAACTTCAAAGTCTGTGATGGTTTCTTTTAAAATCAGAAATATTGCACACTTGATGAATTGCAAAACTCCATAATTTTCACTTGCATAAGATGGATACCATACTGCATTAAACTATTTAGAATGAATTTAGCTCTTACCACACTTACTGTCTCTCAAAAGTCAGTACAATGGAAAACTTAGGAAATGACAAAGTCAGCAACTTTGTCATATACAGTGATTACTTTTCTTAGAAGGGATTTGATAGTCAGATTTTGTTCCCTTTAATTTCAGTGCCAAAATTCATTATTATTATTTTTATTATTTTATGTTGTTTTTTCTCCTCAAAACCTCATAATGCCTCTGGAAATAACACTTTATTGTTTATACAAGCCTTCAATGGATGATGATATCTGGTCTTGGAATACATGACTATTCATTAAGCTGTAAGTATTAGAAGATAATTTTGAGATATATTGTAGTAAAAATATAAGATTTGAGAGAAAATACCATAAGGTGAAATCTTGACTATGTTGAAAATCAATGGCAAAATTTCTGTTACCATCAGTGGGACAAAGACTTTGCTGTGCATGTGAGAATTAACGCAGAATCCTATTTCTCACATTTGTGATAACTCATATGATTATTTTATTTGGGTTTAATTCTCTGTTATTTCTTCGGGCAAAGCTCTTATTTAAATCTCTCGTCTCTTGCAATCAGTGGGATTTTTATCCTGAGGACAACATTTTGCCGGCACTGCATGATTTGTTCTTTTTAGTCGTTTATCTTTTGTCCATTTTATTGTTTATCTTGTGGGAGGATAAGGGCGATGTACAGCTTTTTGAAACTGAGTAAGATGAAAAGGAAAAACAGAAAAGGAGTAAAGATTAAACAGGGTTAATCAAGATTAAATTTGTACTATGGCTGTGGAGTTAGGGCATAGAGGTTCTTTCATTCCTTTATTCTTTCTCAAACAAGCATAACAAAGTCTTTACCAAAAGGACTGATGGAATGGTCTGCTTTTCCTTGATTCTGTGGACACCTCAGAGCCAATTTTCCCCCATTTCCTCCTTGACTTCATGTCATATCACATACCCAGGTCTGGCATCCTACTCCCAGGCAGCTACATCTTCTGCTGGTGGCTGAGGACGGGGCTGGCTACCTCATCTGCCCCCACTTATCTGTCCTGTTTTGTATCTTGGGCCACAGGCGCCAGAGAAGATGAAAGGTTGCAAGATGTCACTTTTAATAGACTCTTATTTGTTCTCAGATGTCATATCCCTTGCTGTGGTGGAGGGCAGCAGCTTGTTGGAGTTTAAAGGATGCCAGCTTCCAAGGAGAAAGGCTGTCCTGGTACATAGGGTAGCACCAGCTTCGGCAGAGTGTGTGAGGGTGAGTGGGGAAAGATAGGGCGGGCATGTGGTGAGGAAGGTACCTCTGGCCTTTAGGATTTGCAGGGGTGGGCATTCACCCCCCACCTGCCTTTGGGAAAGGTTGCTGGAAATCAGACATCGGGCTTGGGGTAAAATTAAGGTTCAAACCATTTTCTCTAGCACTCTATAACATTCACCTTTTATTATTGCAGTGTGTGGGCCCTGAGACTGGAGGTGGGTTCCAGCTGGGCTCTACATAGCAGAGATGTTACCTGGCCACCCTGAACTCCTGCTCCTTTTCAGGAACCTGTTCTATGGAGTCTCATGAAAGTCAGAAGGCTTTGAAACTTAACAGGAAAAATATCTATTCCTTGGTCTATCCATCAGGAGCAAACTGCCCCAACATTGGCACCAGGTCCCCCTAGATCCCATGCTCCTGTGTGGGCTCCTCCACTATGGGACCCATGGGCTGCAGAGGGACAGCCTGCTCCATCAGGGGCCTCTCCACAGGCTGCAGAAGAACTTCTGCTTCAGTGCCTGGTGCACCTCTTCCCCCTCATTCTTCACTGACCTTGGTGTCTGCATGGCTGTTTGTCACTCATCTATCTTAGCTGCTATGGTGCAGCAGTTTTTTCTTCTTTCTTCAATCTGTTCTCCCAGAGGCCTAACCAGCATTGCTCCCTGGCTCAGCTCTGGCCAGCTGCAGGTTTGTAGGTGTTGGCAGCTGGCTCTGAGGTGACATGGGGCAGCTGCTGGGCTCTGCTCACAGAGGACACCTTTGCAGCCCCCCCACTACCAAAACCTTCTCGCTTAAACCCAATACAGTATAAATAATTGTATACTAAGATCAAGTCATATTAAACTTCTCATGTATTTTAAATATAGGCTGAGCTAACATATCTATGGGCAGTTTTTTTAAATTCAAGTAGCACTTGCACAGTTGCTTTTCAAGCATGATCACCCTATTGATGTATTTTGTATTGTGTCCACCAGAACAAGGTGACATACTTCAGTAACTGTCCTCAATGTGATACCGATAGTAAAACCTACCTATACAGGATTGACCCAAGGAAGGTCTGCGTTAATTTCATCTACATCATCTCAAAGAAAGGTAAAGCTTTATTAGTCACTGAATGCTCTCTTACAGACTTAACAAAATATGTATGTTAACACCATTTTGCAACTTGGCTATAACTGAAAGCCATAAAGACAGACTAAAATAAAATTTGTCCTCAAATTACCACAAGACATTAAAATTTATTATTATTTCTCCTTTATCTCCATTGTTTATATTTTTATTATTGATTTAACAAATACTAACACAAATGAGTATCTAACAAAATACTTGAATGCTTTTAAGCCATATATGAACAGATATTCCAAATGATATCAATCAAGAAGATTTATCTTCACATTTCCTGCATGTTTCAGCCATTTAAAGATTTCACTATTGTACTTCTTAAGATTAATTTAAATATACAGTTCAATTGGAGTCAATTCTCCCATGATTAAAAACAAACAAACAAACAAACAAACAAACAAAAAGGTGTTATTCCTTTTAAAAACAGATTTATCGTTTTCTTGATCTTGATCATTTTCTTAGTCTCCTAAGACTGCAAAGATCTTGAAGAACTAGGGAGGAAAAAAAAAAAAAAAAAAGTGAATTAAAAGTGGTGTTGTTTCTTTTTTTTTCATGCAGCAAAACTGTTAAGCAAATCTTCCGTTACTTGTTTGACTCTGGTCAGAAGAACTGGATCTGCGGCAGTGCCATATGTACTGAGGGTTAGCTGCAGATATTAAAATAAATGGTAAATATTTTTTCACTGTTTGTATACTGCTAGAAACAACTGAAACAGGGAGATGGAGTTGGGGGGAAGCTCACAAAATGTAGGGAAGAAAAGTTCACTGTAGTCTCCATATATTTTTCATCACAAAACAAAAAAAAACTCTTCAATTTTTTAGCTTTTGTTTTGCTGAAAGAACGTTGAGAATGCTCTTAAAAAGAGTAACTGTCTGAAAACAAACAAGAAAATATCAAGAAAAAGCAATTTTTTATCTGAATTTATAACTAAACTGATATACAGGTATGATGCTGAGTTTCTGTACATAATACATTAATTGTTTGGGTAAATTATATATTTTATCATTTCATTGAGTGTGTTGGGGAAATTCCAAATAAATGTGTGATATTAAATACAGGGCAATTCCCCTGAATTTTATACAGTATAAATTGTATTCTCTGTTAATATGGTCAGTACTATTCTAAAATAATTGGAAAATTAGCAACTTTGCTTCTTATTAATAGAACTTTTGAGCTAGTTTTAATGCTGGAGGCAAAGAACAGGTTGACAGCTGTGGCTTTTGGTTATTACACACTAACTCATCAATGGAAAATATTTACAAAACTCTTTTTCCAGTAGAATTGCTGAATTTCATGCCAAAAACACCTAATGAAGAGAAGAGGGAATAGGACAAGCTAAATAAATAATATGGCTGGTGTTTGATTAAAACAAACAACCATCTATTTAATGACTCAGACTCAATTCTTTAAAGTCAGCATTGCTTATAACTTTGACATTATGCAAATCACAGACTTGAAGTATAACAAATACTTTAAGATATCAGTTATTTACCTGATTTTTTTTTGTATTATTGAATTGCCACTTTGTTACATGTTTCTCTTATGCATGTTATTTTATCAGTGTCATTTGAAAAACTTCAGTTTGATATGAAACCAATTAATTCTGATTTTTATGTGTTTTCTTTTTTTCTTTCTTTACTCGATATCAGATGGCATGAATCTATTATTAATTCATTTTTATTTTTTTTTAAACAATTAAAAAGGAAAAAAGAGCATGTTCTCCATTTGATACACAGTGAAAATGGGGGAAAACTATAGCCTGAAAACAGGGTGTAGTGAATCCAGGTGCAAGACAGGTTGTTCTGAAAGTGTCTTACAGTTATATATGAGAGAAGAACAGAGGAGAAAACTAAGGTCTATATATGACTTTTAAGACCTCTATGGCAAGTAGAGAAAATCTGACTCTCCAGACAAATTAATTTAAAAAGTATATCAGTTTTCTGGTTGAGAAGTTTCATCTAATATCAGTATATGCTCAGTGCTTCAGTACAGTTTTAGCAAGCTAGGCTACAACTTAGGTCATGATATATACATGTAAGAATCAGAATGTCAGGTCGTTACTCTTTTTTTTCCATGTAATCCTAATTGCACAGTAAATATGGATGTATTCTGTGACTAGATTAAGATCACAATTACACTGACAGGAAATTAATGGTTGTGTATAAGATTATTAATTTCTGCCATTAACAAGACTTATAGCATAAGAGATAGAATGTTATCAGTTTCCTATACACAAATTATTGACAACAGCTAACTTTAGAAAAAAACTTTCAAGATAAATAGTGAGTTTTCCACCTCTTCAGCACTTCCAGATCACAACAGGGTGCTTTTCCAGAAGGCAAAGTTTTCAACAGACACAACGTATTAATTAATTAACTGTAAATTATTAGGTTCACTACAGATGTGATTCCATAATGTGATAATAAACTGGATATCAGACGGTATGATCCTACTGGTCACATCTGACCTTAAATTCCATTAATGTTATGTGGAAATGGTGTGTGTTTCTTTAATGGGAACTTCTCCATCTGCTTCTGCCATGAACTGCTATACTCTCCTGGGTGCCGGCAATGCAATCAGTTTAGCTTGAGTAACACTTGTGACTGCTGACTATTCTGGGACTTAATGGCAGCATAAGGCTTTTGGCTTCACTCCAGCAAGAAGAATTTTATAATACTTTTAATAGACCTATTGGAAAAAAAAAAAAAAAAAAGATTAAAAAAATATTTTAAATTGCATTTTTCTGTAATTTCCTTAGAGGTAAGTGTGTTTAAGGGGCAAATATACTGAAACTCATGTGTTTCTGAAAAGTTTATAATTACCACATTCTTATCCTTTTAGCACATGCACTTATTATTTTATTGGTCAACTATTTTTTTTCTTGTTAAAAGGTTTAAAAAAACAACATGGAAAGCAATGATGAAAAAGCTGACACAAACTCTTGTGTTTTTTTTTTTCTTCCTTTAGAGAAATCTTTTCGGACTACTCCTTGGTATTCAGAAAACAGATGGTATTTAATAAGTTAAACTCTAATTGCAATGAAGAGTGAATGATGATCAAATTTAAAATTAAATTATGTTTGCAGAAATGTCTTGATATCTTGTTTTGCAAAGGATTATATTTCTTCCTTGCTAAATCCTAACATTAATCAATGGTGGCTGAATGTGTGTGCTATTAAGTTTTAAATTAGTTTCCAATTCTCCTCAGCTGAAAACAGTATACACTGGAAAAAAAAAAAAAAAAAACAACTAAGAAATTTAATCTGAAAATCATGCATCTACTGTAAATGTAGTTTTCACCTGTTTATAAAATTGCATATAAAATTTGGAGATATTGTTTTGATATGTTGATGGTAGTTGACACAGGCTCTTCTATTCCCTTTCTAATGTCAGAGTTAGAGAAGAGTATATCAAAGATTATGTAGTCAGTCTAAAAGGGATCTGCTGACAAAACTAATAAGGATAATATCCAAGTTAGTTGTGCCACAATTAATTTTAGTGTTTATAGTAGACCTTTGTAGGTCATATTTTCTACAGGCTACAATGGGTTGCTTATTTTCCAGAGAATGACACAAAAATTACTAAAGGACTAGAGAATATTCACGTTTGTTTCATAGATTATCTTCTGTCTATAGCTGTTTTCTTATTTCTAAATCATCCATGATGGATGTTAATATCCAGTCTGTGTAGCCTCTGAATATTTATAGAAGTGGCAATTCTGTGATTTTCTTCTGGAATTTAATTATTTGACTGTCTATTTTGAAAGTTTATCATCTGTTTCATTCTGTTAAATCAATTTTTTTTTTTCAATTGCAATTTTTTTTATTATTTTTAATTCTCTTCTGACATTTCAAACAGCATAGGAAAATGCTATGTAACTGTAAAGACCAGCAATGGGGAAAAACAGAAAACTGAACACATGCTGCTTTTTTCTTGTGATATTTAAAGGATGTTTGAAAAGCAGAATATACAGGTCAATTTAGTAGGAAGAGGAGAAAAGTTTTGGTCAGGAAATAGAGGCAATATATACCTGAAAACTTTCTGACCAGATAAACAACAGCTAGAATTGCATATTAGAAGTACTAACAAAATGAAATCTGAGCAAACATGAAAGAAGAAGGTGAAACTGTTAAAATCCTTACTTTTGTGTTTCTTTTTTTTTTTTTTTTTATGAAACTTCATTTATAAATAATATTAAAAAAAAAAAAAAAGTGGGAAAGAGGAAGTCTCTTATTCAATTGTAGAATGTATTTATACAGGTATCTTCGAGTATTCCTGGTTTAAGGAGTAGATCACATAGCTATGTGGGTATATATATTGTTTAAGACGCCTCACATAGAAATTGTGTGATTTTTAGAAACAGAGCTTTGTGAAGATTTAAGGACAACTTCCTGCCAACACCTAGTAAAGGGGCATAAAGATGTTACAGGATGCTTGTGAGCTCTACTCCATCTGAATCTAGCAAAACCAGATTTTATTATTTTATTATTTGTTTATTTTTTGCCATGGCTCAAACTCCTTCATTCTCTCTGTAGGTCCATTCCCCTGCCGTGTCTGTGTGTATATATATATATATGCGTGTGTGTGTGTATATATATATGTGTGTATACATATATATACACACATACACACACACACACGTATGTGTGTATATATATGTGTGTATACATATCTATATGTACACTTGTATATGTGTGTGTACACATTGCTGTGTAATATATCTGTATGTATATATACACACAGAGCACAGCAGGGGGCAGTGAGGGGAATGGCCTTGGGGGAAAAGAAATATATACATTTTCCCTGAGGCGTCTCCATCTTGGCTGTGGGTCCCAGTTGTGCCCTGCAGTGGGGCTTTTGGGGCCTGCATGGGGCAGCCCTGGCATCGCCTCATGCAGTGACCCCCAGACCCATGCCACCACCTGGGCACCTGTGCCCTGCAGGTTAACTTGTGTTTTAACTATTCTCACTCTAGCCATGAGAAGATGTAATATCTCTGCTGAGCTGACTAGAGCAGCAGTACAATGCAGCTTCACTTGTAGCTCTCAGATGGTGAGTTTATGTTCTTAATTACATGTTCATGAAGGGTTGTGTGGAGTCAAAAATACGAGCAGGTTACCTAAATATTGGCAGAAATGAGGAGTATGTGTGAGGGAACAGCAGCTCTACTGAGTGTTCTGACTCCTGAGACAAGGAAGGAAGCTACCTTGCAATTGTTTGAGCTGTGAGAAGTGTATTATAGCAATAAAGTAGAAATAATTATGAAATAGGGGTATTCAAGAACTGCTGAATAATTTATACTGTTGTTATGAGCACAAAATAATTACTTCTGAAAATTTTCACAAGTTAAGCAAGCTGCCCTTAATTTGAAAAATTAAAAGATAGGCTATTACATTGGCATTTGTTTTAACAATGAAAATTTTATCTGTATTCTCAAAATACCCATTGTCAAAAAAAATTAAAAAAAATAAAAACTTCGTTAGGATACACAACAGGAAAGACTCCAAAAAGTAAGTAGCTAGGGAATTAAAACACCTGTGTTGTTTGTCAAATAAAGCTCCTTTTTGTGCACTTGCAGATGTAAGAGTGACTTTGAATTTATCTGGCACTGGAATTGGAACAAAGATAAAATAATTTTCTCCCATGAAACTCATAGCCAATTACCTCTCTGATTTGAAGCCAGGTGGGGACATTTGTGCTCAAAGTATCCATCAGGACGATAACTCCTTTACCTGGTAAGAGAGAAGAGCTGGCCAGAACACCAGTGTAAATCTAGTATGCAGTACCTTCCTGGTGGATGTGAATTAGGACCTCTCTTTCTTCTAGTTGTGATATTGTTTGAGTGTTTTGCAGAACTTCTGGGGGAAACATAGCTTATGAGATCTGCTAAAATCCAGAATGGTTATGAAAATCCATACACTAAAGGCAGAAGAATGCTCTTAGAAGGCCAGGACTGTTTAAAGCTGATACTGAATTGCCATTTGGTCCACAGTTTTGATTCCTGTGTGAAGTCAAAGGCACAGTAAGCTTTAAATTTTGCTTCACTGGAAACCTGTTTAAGGATCAGACTTGAAGCTTTGATTGCAAACACCTTTTATTATTACTATTATTATTATTATTATTATTAATTTTCCCCCCATTTCTGAAGCTTGAACTCAACGAATAAGGAACACTGCTGTTCACCTTCTCCACAGTGAAGAGTGAGCTACTCAGAATGAAGCCTTGACCCACTTGTAAGGCATCTTAGTTCTCCTCCATTTGCATGAGTACAGCAGTAAGTAGCCTCCTCTAGTTTTGTGAACTTTTATCTTAAGAGGAAGATGTTATTGTCCACTGATTTATGTTGCATAATTGTGCTTTTATTTCAGGAATTCATAGTCTTGAGTCTTAGAATTTATTATTTTTCAGTATAAATGAAGTGGTAGAAGATTTCAGGTAGAACTCAGTCTAGTTTGAAAACACAAGATACTCAAAAACATCTTTACGGGACAGTGTTGTTTCTTTTAGTAACTTGTTTTGGCAGAAAGTACAGGTCTTCTTAGAAAGTGTATGTACTTTGAAGTCTTCAAGTGAGGAAATGAGTACCAGAATAGACCTGGGGGGAGGAGGGAGGGAGGAGGCAAGTGGGAATAGAATGATAGAATTTGGTGAAATATCCCATAAAGTGAGAAGAAGGGCATGTTTTGGTTTTCCTGCCTCAGTTGAGTTGGTGTTTTTGCCATAACTGCTTGTAATGTGGGGCACAAACAATAGTCTGTACCTGAATTATATTTCGGTAAAGTTGAGCCTTCAGAAAAGATTATGCAGAATGGGATGCAGTCTTTAGCAAGGCATTATGTAATCGTAGTTACTAGTTTAAAAAAAAAAAAAGTCTTTTCAGTTGTTAATCCTTCAACTTTCCAGAGGAAATTATTGGAGGCAAATATTCTTTGTAGTGTAATGTTGGCATTCCCTTGCTGTAACATGTCCCTGTAAATGTATTTATACTGATTCAAGAATAATTAAACTCCTAACTCTCGTGTTGGTTATTGCTTCATGGGAAAGTGCCACTGTGTTCTGAACGACTATTTTTACCTTAATTTTAGTTCTCTTTTTCAACCTGACAAATGTTTTTTAAGGGAAATGAGAATATTAAGAGAAAATAGCTTAAATCTTTTATATCTATTCTTACAAATACCAACAAATAAAGTATTTATTTTAAAATATTCAGAACATTCACCTGAAAATCTTTACCTTAAATTGTTAATACAGCACCTGGTCTATATAGAGAACTTTGGGAATAAAACTACAGAAAATAGATACTGGTAATGGGTAGGACAAACGAATGGGAAAAATCTCTGTAGTGGAAGAGAATCATGCCTGATTGAAGTATTCAGAAATTCATGAATCAAAAGAGTGCTCCAAGAGGCTTGTCGGTAATATTCAGAGATGGAATGCACCTGCTTATTTTTCTTTTTTCATTAGGGAATGCATCGTCATTCAAACGGTTAAGAACAGTCTCTAGGTCATGTTTTCTGTAATAGTTAGGTTATTAAAAAAGCAATCAAATTATTTTTGTTAAATATGGACCAGAAGAGCAAGTAATTTCTTATTACTGAACAAGTTGTAAACATAATATATCATTATGGCCATAAGCTCTCGTAATATAAATAGTTATCTGCAGTCCTTTAGCACCATGCAGTTAGCCGAAAACTGTGCAAGTTTTGTATGCTTGCTCTAGACTTCTGTCCATGAGAAACTTTTTTTTTTTTTAAACTATTACTTGGTCACATGATAAAATATGGATGCTTTTTGATATTTACTGAGTACTTTCCATAGTTAGTTCTAATATTTGCTTTACTTTGTTCAGCTGATGCAATCAGTATAGGCGCACTGGTCTGATGTTTATTTGAGGAAAAAAAAAAGTGATGCTGGGGTGTTGTAAAACAATTGCAATATTCAAATTAAAGCTTTGATTCAGAAATTTCTGGGGTAAACCTAGTAGTTACATGGAAACACAAGTAAATGGAGAGTAATAGCCTAACAGGTCTACTAAAACAAACAAACAAACAAACAAAAAAACACAACAGCCTGGTGAAAGAAACATAAGAAGGAGAAGAAAGACACTGTACATCTTGTCAGTGTATGCAAATATCTTCTTCTGAACCTTCTGAATAAAATAATACAAGTCTGTAATGAAATCATGTATTATGGCTTCTCTCTGTATTTTAGTTCTCTAAGGCCACCTCTGTTGTCTAAAGAGAAAGAGAATGCATTACATTTCTGTTTTCATGATTGGTGGATGGAGTCTCTTCTGTTTTTTCCAGCCATTTCAGTCTGTGTGGTACATTGTGAAAGTTATATCATAGAATCTCTGAGTTAGAAGGGAGACACAAGAATCACTGAGTCCAACTCCTGGGTCCTGAAGGGACCACCCAAAAACCAAAAGCAGACCATGTGTCTGAAAGCATTGTCGAAACACTTTTTGATCTCCAGCAGGCTTGGTGCTGTGACTGCTTCCCTGGGGAGCCTGTTCCATTGCCTCTCGGGGAAGAACCTTTTCCTGATACCCAGCCTGACCCTGTCTCAGCTCCATGCCATTCCCTTGTGCCCTGTCGCTGTCCCCAGAGAGCAGAGCTCAGCGCCTGCCTTTTGGCTCCCTTCATGAGGAAGTTGTGCACTGTGATGATGTCTCCTCTTTGCCAGGCAGAACAACCCAAGTGACTTCAGATGCTCTTCATATGTCTTCCCCCCTAGACCCTTTACCATCTTTGTTGTCCTCTATAAATAAGACATATCCAGGATCATGTAATCCATTTGAATTCTATTCTAATATTATGTCTCATAATCAGATCATAAGCAGTTCCTGATGGACATGCCTCAGACACAGTTGAGCTCAGGTAAACCAACACAGGCTGCAGTGCACCTGCCTGAGGAGGTACATGAACTGCCATTTGTGAGGGAGATGGTGGCAGTTTAGATGAACAAGGATTGACGTGAAACTAAGCCAGTAGTACTTCGATCATCAAATACAGAAACATTTGTTTTTGATAAGAAATACTATGGGGTTTCATTATACAAAACTTGCTGATTCAGTTTCTGTCCTGATTCATGATTGAAGCAAACCTGAGACCAGGAGACATTCCCAGAGGAGGTGGTTCTCAATCCAAGGCACAGGAGTTTTTGAAAACATTGCAGCCAGGATTTTCCAAAGGAATTACTTGTATGTTAGGACTTGGCATATGGATTAAGTAACATTGATCTTCAGTAGGAAATAAGTATGCATAGCTGAAAAGCTCTCCTCTTTGACCCAGGTATGGATGATCAGAAACAGCTTTGGAAAAGCCTGTTCTAAAACACCTTTAATCAAAATCCAAAAGATGAAAACTGATTTCCTAGAACTTTGACTTTTCTCCTATTTGTTGGGTTGAAACTCAGCATCAGAATAGTAATGTTGTGAAGAGAACTTTAAAGTACTACAGCAGCAAGTATGCATTCCACAGATAAAAATCTTACAAGTTACATTACATTGAGTTATTTATTGTTTTGAAAGCCATTTTTCTAGAGAAGGTCTGAATAGCTGGCTGTATTCATGTGTATATATTAGTTGCTGTTAATGGTGTCACTGATGTAGTCACATATCTTTTTCTGACAAACTATGTTTATGAGTATGGTCTCAAAGTTTCCATTAAAATCTAACCAGCATAATGATCAGAATACAAGTCTAACAGCATTACAAGAAACATCTAAACTATTAGTTTTCTCACTTTTGGGCTGCTGTTACTCTGATTAAGTCAGTCTGTTTGGTTCTGCAATCACTGGCTGAAGGTATTGAATGCAATTTTAAACTGGGATTCCTGCACATCACCAGCTATGGAACTGCAGTGTCAGAATGTTTCCTGGGCAGTCTCAATTCTCAGTTATTACACAAATATATTTGAACTCTTACAGATGACCTTGCTAGGCTGTCCTAAGCCTGAGCTTGGTCCGATTTTGCCATGCCTGAGTGCTGCAACCTTGGCTGCCCACTGTCCTAGAGTTCCCACTTGGGGAGCTCCTCCCTCATGTAGGAGTTTGGAGCTTGCTTTTTGTGACTTTTTCCAGACAATGGAAGGTTTTGCTTGAATTTATATGAAGCTCAGGGATAAGGGACTCCGGCTAGTCCTGTGTTGTTCAGAAACACAGGATGACTGGTAGTACAAAGCTGCATACATGTTTTGCATGTCTAATACTTTTCACTCTATATATAAACTGTCAAGCAAGGACAAAACTTTGCCTTTACATTTCATGAATCTTTTACAGCTTCAGCATTGAAAAATAACAGTCTTATGCAAATGAAGCAAAACCTAGCAAAATTAGTTGCTTTAGCTGTTTGCTAAAATCTGACTTACGCACAAATATGCTCTCTGATCATGCTGCAAGCAGAGGTGCCCAGATGCATCTGGAATTTTCTAGCTCTGAATTTTATCCTAAAAGTAGATGTTTTAAACCTATGCTCATATGCAAATCTGAGTTCCCATTCAGCACATAGTAGCTTTTCTGCCTCTGTCATGGTCTGTTGCCCTGTGTGTCTTATGAGATGAGTTCCGTATGGCCAGGGATTACTCATGTTAAACAGTCTAGAAAAAGTCTGCTGTGTAAGCTTGTAGTCTGGGAACATTTATTAGGGAGCAGTAAAATTTTATGTTTGGGGTGGTAAAAGAATTCAGTTTGCTGCAGTATCTGATCTTACTTTATTCAGATGTGATTCCAGTCTACTGAAGAATATTCTTGATAACGTAGAGCTGGTATTAGAGCCAGTCCTTGAAATTTTATTTCTCCCACCTGAGCTAATAACAAGCTAACCATAACCAAGGCATTCTCTGTGAAGAGAAATCATATGAAAGAAACGGTAACTTTCGAACATTTTCTGTTACCAACTAAAACTACGATAACTGGGGTATATTTCTTTTTATTCAAGTGTGCAGTAACAAATTGTATATGTCTATGTACATGCACGTTTTCCCTCAAAACTCAAAAGCAAATTTTCAGAAAAGATTCGCTTGTATGTAATTCAGAGATGATTTTTCCTCTGCTGCCAAAGTTTCTGGCTGAGACTTCAGTTTCCTGCCTGAGACTTCCAGACAGGAGACTAAGCTGAAGATCATGACGAGCCATTTCAGTCTAGGAATTTCTAGCTTGTCTGGCACTTACACTCCACCTGTGCAGTGATGTGTGTGCATCAGTGTTTCAAGTTGACTGTTACTTTAATACCAATTCAGAAACCAGCAGTGTATATGTTTAGTGTATTGTGCTTTCAAAGTCTTCAACTGTTGATGAATTTCTTTAAAATGCTGATATCAATATTGATACTGTCTTGTATTGTTGAAAAGGGCTGAGATGGCACATTTAAATCCAAAGATACATCTCAGTTACAGTCTATCTAGGGTCTAGGTGCATTCTATTTATCAGTTTGATGTTTCTTAACATTCTTCTCTCCCCACCCCCCCACCCCCCCCCGCTTTTTTTTCCAAGTCTCTGTGACTTGTTTGGTTTTGTCCTTGGAATCCATCTCTTCCCTCTCAGTTTTCTGGACTAGATACAACTGGAATTATTGGTGTAGCTTCCCTATAAGCAGGGATGGTTGGAAATCTTACATCAGGGGAGCTAATTAGAATCATTTGAAGTGTGTTCAAGCCAGCCAAGTATTTCAGCTCTTCTGAGTCACAGCAAGATTTGTTTTCCAAGATTTATCACTAAATGGGTATTAATGGCTCCTTGTGCCACCAAAGCTTGGTCACTTGATGGGCTTAATAGTCTGCTGGAAAAAGCTGGGTGACTTTCCAAGACCCTTCCCATCAGATAAATGTATTTGGCCATGTATGTCCTTTTCCCAGGTTTGAGAAATAACATAGAAATGCAAAGAGGGACTGCTGGATGCCAGGTCACCTAATACCTTTCTATAAAGGGATATTTCATTCAGCACTGGAAAGCAATTTATCTTCAAAAATTATGTTCAGGTGTCATTTGGTACATGTTCAAGATGATTTAGTCCTACTGCTTCCATAAGTACTAGTATAGTCTGAAGCTCTACTACTTGGCAACAGTAGCTGCAGCTTGCCTTGGTTTGCAGATTTTTTCACTCTTTTCCCTTCTGCTATCATCTCACATCACTTTTATTCAAAGTCTTCTTAGATAAGCTATCAGCAGGTACCAGGGCCATGTAGGAAACATGATGGGCTTGCAAATTATGTCTTATCTTGTTTAGATGTACTCTTGTGACAATACAGAGTACACAGGATAAGACTTTTCTGTTTACCTCAGAGACCAACAGTTTCTGCTGAAAATACAAGAGTGAAAAAAATGAAAGTATTCGAGTACTTTGTAGAAATGCCTCATGCCCAGTTTGAAGTCAGGGAATCTTTCATGTTTCAGGCATGGCAAATCTCTGCTGCCATCACAGCACTCCTACAGTGTGTCTAATCTTGAGTGACCGGGCTTGGGCTAAATGGA
The DNA here is from genome assembly GCF_963932015.1 of Anas acuta. Classification (NCBI taxonomy): domain Eukaryota; kingdom Metazoa; phylum Chordata; class Aves; order Anseriformes; family Anatidae; genus Anas; species Anas acuta. The sequence goes on from NC_088979.1 coordinate 101,263,061, forward strand.
TTCTCTCACATCAAAACTAGTAACCTGGATTCAGAGGAAATGCCTGGCAGTTTCCTAATAGTGAGGGATGTGGGTGTGGGGTCTGTCTTGCAGGGTAGAGACTGTACTGCAGGAAGGACCACACCAGGAATGTCCCCTTAATATCTGCCAGCATGCCATGGGGAGAAGGCCTGGGGCCATCAGGGCAGTATGGCACCTCCCTCCACAGGCAGCCCTGTACTGCAGCCCCAGAGAGGTGAGTGGGGTTGGGCTGAGGATGGTGGCCCCCTTTTTTATTTCTAATATCTGAAATCAAGAAAGAATTTGAAATATAAGAATGCATTTCCTTGAAAAAATTTTATTCTCTTCAGATAAATGGCTCAGATAAATGGCAAGGGTTATTTTAAGGTCTTTTCTCATAAGGTGTCGTGATGTTTTCGTCATTGTTATTGGCAAGCAGCAATGTTACAGAAAAGACCATTGTGTCCATACCCATTTATTTACTCATTAGAGATGACCTGTAATGTGAGAAAATCTTTTATTATCTTTTAAAGAATGAATTTGAAAAGGGTGTATCCTCTGCTTCAGTAACTACAGATTGGAAGAAAACATCATATATATTTTGGGTTAAAAAAAATACGTACAGTCCATCTCCAAAAGCTGCTGAGTTCACACATTGAAAACCTCTGTAAGTCGTTCCACATTCTCTAGACAGCGTAAGTGTGATTGTTTCTTCAGCCCTCTGTAAAACTAGTATAACATCTGACTTCAGTGGAATTACAATTGATTTGTATAGGTTAATTGAAATTGTAAACAGTTGTATAGTAATGATGGGGTGTATGTTTAATATTTTTTTCTTCAGATAAAGTTCCCTCTTAAAGTCTCACTTTAGGAATCAGTGAAATTTGATGGGCTATACAAAACTGATTTGCCATGGTGTTTACATTACAAGGATTTATTGTAATTGTATAATAGTATTCACTACAGTATATTGTAATGCATATTAGTTTTGGTGGTGGTGTATTATTTTTTTCTTAAACATTAAAATATATGTGAGTGTGCATGTATATATATTTTATTTTATTTTTTTGCCAGCAAGTGCATCACTCTGTCATAGCAATAATAAAATTTAGGACAGGTTATGATATTTCAAGAAGCTTTATAAATCTGGAATGATTCTACTTGAGTTGATGCAATTACCTGAGGTTAACAGAAATTTAAATATTGATTTGCTCTAAACTTAAAACAATGAATCTGAGATTACTCTAATTTCAATAAGTATGAAGTTTACTTTAGTCAGGTGTGCAATACATTTTGGTGATTGATATATTTATACTTAAAATTGCTATAAAAAGTCCACATGTACCTAGTGAAATTTTAAATTTCCTTTCTAGGCTAAGACATATCATTTAAGATTTTATTAGAAAATATTTACATAGACTTTGCTAGCAGAGCACAAGACTACTTTTTTCATGCTTCAAGCTGGTGAAAACACATGGCATAGAACCAAAGTAAATATACCTAGCATTGGCTTATTGGCTCAGGTGTAATTAACACTGATCACATCCCCATAAGAATCAGTCATGTCACAAAGCAGACAAGGATAACTGACCCGTACAAAGCATGGCAAACAGAAACCAGATCTAGGAAACCTTAAATCCCTGCATCAAGTTATTACATTATATCAAGTATTAAAATGAACCATATACAGCCCTATGACAACTTTGCTTTTTGATTCTAAGCATCAGATACTTCAGAGTGTTACACTGAGCTCTAGTTCAACCAAAGGCATCTTTTTAGCTTTTATTTCTGTATATCTCCCTAGCAATTCCAGTTGGCTCAGAACTCACTTGTGTTGGAAAAGAGTTTACCTCTAGAGTGGCTTACAGCATTCAGAATATCTCATACAACTGAAAGCTGATCAGACACAGCAATGATTGTGAAAATTTTTTTCAGACTCTGTAAACTGATTGCGAACACATTTTATCATTCTGACTTCATTCCAGAAAACCAACTGTTCTGAGATACTGAGGGACTCTACTGTTATATTCTTTTTTTCTCCAACAGAGTTAATGCGAATTAGAGATATTCAAGAACTTAATACCAAAGGGAATTAAAAAATCTATATTTTTTATTTTGTCAGCTACTACTGTAAGACATGAGCTGCTTCATAAAGATTTTTATTAAATATTTCTGCCTTGAATATTGTCTATACAGTCTTAGCAACTGGCCAAAATAGACATGTATATGGTCTTGATAGGCTTGATTCAGAGTTCAGCACAGTATAAATCTAGGGGCGGTTTGATTAAACCTGATGATATGTCATTTGTGTAGAACTGGCAAAATGGCAATTAACAGAAGTTATAATTTACCTAGTTAATTTTAAGCACTTTGTTTATTTTTTCTTTTTTTCTTTTTCTTCTCAGAAGCAGTGTATTTTGATCAAATTATCATGGTTTTGAAGCATAAATTGTTGTAATGCTATTATTGTAAATTATGCTCAATCTGTAGTAGAATGACTAGTCTAGTTCTTCCGAGTTTGTCTTTTTCTCTCAAGTGACTGTTTAGCTATAGAATAGTAAGTACCAGATGTCCTAATAGCAGGCCTTGAATGAGAAGTGTCAGCTAAGCCCAGCTAAAACCAGTATCGGTGCATCTTGACATTATAGTCAGGAGTCTGTGTTCCTTCTGCATCTTCCCCTTCCTCTTCCCCTTCCATCTGAAATTTGCATTTGCTTTAAAACTACAAGACTGAGAAAGTCAGTTGCAACAACAAAAAAAAAAGTAGTTGATTTTTTTTTTCCAATTTACCTGAATGATATGAACTATGTCAACTCTTAGATTTCATGTATTTTAACCTTAAGCTTCTATATGGGCCTATGTTTTTACTTAGATCTTTTGGGAAAGGTTTGCGATACAAGTAGTACTTTAGTTTTTAAATAATCTAGTTTGAGTTTTACTTTATCAATGATGTAAGTTATTAAATTATTAGAGATTTATTTATACACATACATTAGTACTCTATCAATCTGTTATTACTTTTATTAAGCTACATACTTAGTTTCAGAAAACGTTTTTTCTTAAGATTGCTTTTGTTGTAGGTCAAATGTCACTTGCAATCTGCAGACAGTTGCATGTATCAGCAAAAATGTTTTTCCTTTTGTGTCTACATAATATCAGAGTTACAGAAGCCTGTAACTGGTAAAGTAAGGGGAAAAAAATGTTCAGTTTAGAAAGTGGGATGTGTTGTGGTCTACTGCCCAAGAACACTGTGCACAGTATACTAGGTTAGCAACTTTTCAACTCTTCGGTTTACCGTTTAAAGCTGTCCTTCTTCAACTTTTCAGTATATAAAACAGATAATCATTATGATATTTTCCACTTGGTATGTTCTATACATGGCAAATGCAAATTTCTGCAGCTAGGGTAGGATAAGGTGAGAACTTGACTTTCTGAGAAGCTGCTTTATCTAAAAGTTGAAACCTGGAGGTCCCAATGGATGGTCAACTGAATAGGAATTAGTAGTGCACTCTGACTCTGGGCTGTATCAACAGGAGCATGGCTGCTAGATTGAGGGAAACAATCATTCCCCGTAGTGAATTCTTGTTAGTCCATAACGATATTAATGAGCCCAGTTTTGCTTTGCTCCCCATCCAACTACATGCTCTCCCTTGAACAGAAATTTGGAATAGAGGTCCAACTGAGCTCCCTGCTAACCTAAATGATTCTGCAATTATGTTCTTTTAAAAATGTACAAAATCCTACAGTAGTTTCCTGTGGCAAGTTGACTGTTGCATTAATGTATTTTTCCTCACTCAAATCAGATGAAAATAATGTTTTTGTTGGTTCTTTACTGACTGGCTTCCTAAAAACACAAGGCTAAGTATCTAGAATGAGTTGTATTCTATTATGTGATGTTTGTTCATTTTGTTCTTTGGATATTGCAGATATTGACCTAATTCTCTTAAATTTTAAGACAATCTTAAATATTCTGCCATTTTATGGGCAGAACAATGGTTCAGCGCTTAAGAACAACTGATCAGTGTTTTTATTTTATTTTATTTTTATTATTTTTTACAAGGCAGTCTGTTGTGATTTAGGATTTTATCAATAAAGATATCTTTATGCTGTTATGCTGTGACCCTTGAGAGGTATGGAACCATGGTGATGAATTGCAGAGGTGTCTACAGAGAAAAGTGACTAACAAGGTATTTTTGAAGATCTCTTTATCCAGGATTAAAAAATAATAATAATAATAAAAATCCTGATCCCAAAGATACCAAAGGACCTGGAAAATTCATTTTACAGTTTTGAAATTCATATTCTCTGACCTTCCTACTTCAGATGTAATTGATCACTTGAATTGAATAAGGAATATTTTACCTTGATACCTCACTTTTTATGTTTAAAGTATTACAAAGCACTTCATAAAGCTGTAAATTAAATACTAATACTGCACTAAATGTGTAAGTAAATGTATCAGCAGTTGTGCACTCATCTGTGTCTTATGCTCAGCTATGTACTTTAGAATTTCGTTTACTAAGAGGAATGTTGGCAAAGATTCATGCTCTAACCTTTGAAAGGAGTGCTTCATGTTACCACTGGAACAACATAGATTGTAGAGACAGAGACTGTCTTGATCTCTGTCCTTTGACAGTAGAGAATGTACCTTTGAAAAGTAGAGTATGACTCTACAACTCTGTATGTTTTGGTCACAGAGCAAATGTTTGCACATGCAGCTACCCATAAGGTTGGACAAAACAGTTGGCACAAGCAGGGAGATACGAAGAACCACACACTTACGCTATTTTTAGACTATGTTAAAGTTACAAGTGTAGTTCTCCCTGTAGTCCCAAAGCCTGCCCCCTACCTATTCCATTATGAAAGTAATTTAGGGTTTTAACTATTTAAAGAGACTAGGCCTATTAGAGCTGTGACCCAGACGTAACTTACATAAATACATCTTGCTTTGTCATTTTACTCTCAGAGGGAGGAAAAAAAAATTATTTTTTTTTTGGATCAGCTGAATCAGTCTCTAGAGATATTTGTTTTGTTGATAGTTTTTTGTTTGTTTGTTGGTTGGTTTGTTTGTTTTGTTGGTTTGTTTCCTCCATAGAGTATAGAGTAAAACCAGAAAAACTAATTTCAAACTTCATGCTTTAAGTTAATTGAGACAATGGACAATGGTTGATTAGATATAGATACAAAGCTTGCTGATTAAATTGTTGTTTGTAGGCATTGTGGCCTAGTCATGCCCTCTTTTGTATCTCATATGATGCTGAGGTTGTAAGATGCATTACAGTCTAGAGAAGATACCTGTAGTGAATGCCCTGTGTTGTTTTTTTGTTTGTTTGTTTGTTTGTTTTCATGTTTTTTGTTTTGTTTTGTTATTCTCATCATCCTTTCCATTGTGCTTGTTGAAATGACCCAATCAGATGAATTTGGGAACCTAGAAGTTTCCTCCTCTGTCTCTGGTACTTCTGTGGTGGTGGTCTCTAGGGCCCAGCTTCCTCCTACTCCAGTTCAGTTCCCTGGTCTCTCCAGTAGCAAAGCTGAGCCTCATATTCCTGATAGGCAGATTATAGAATGATTGGGTTGGAAGGGACCTTAAAGTTCATCTAATTCCAATTATATATAAAATACATATATAAAACATATCATGCACAACATGTTCTAAGGTGGGCTGAATTTGCTAAACATGGTCTGGTTAGATTGATTTTTCAGTGCTTATCACAGTAATTACTAACAGCAAAAAGTCATTGGAAAACATCTCATCAAACAGTTTATGAAGCCTCAGAGATGCATTCTGCCTTGTTTATTTTCATCCTTATATAAGTTATATTTTCTATACACTGTTTTTTTTCGTTGTTGTTTTTTTTTTTTTTTTTTTGAAGTATATGACTTTTACCTATAGAAGTTGACATGAAAGTTACAGAAAGTAGATAATTTTATAGTAAATACTGGAGTAGCCGATGGACATTGATCTTTATCGATTTTCCCTACATCTCTACAATCTGCCTTGATTAATCTTTCTTTTACCTACCCAAGCAAAATATTAAATTTACTAGTATCTTTGAGGCCATCCAGATAAGTCTATCAAAACTTTCAACTCACATCTCACTAAGGTAGAAAGGTTAAGTTTAGCCTCAGGCCCACTGTTCTGCCACTGTTATAGGGCAGAGTCGAAAGAACTGAATGACTGAATCCACGCATGCAAACAATGAGAGAAAAAATATTTCAGGGGATACCAAAAGCAGATTGCAGAGGAAATCTTCCGTGTTATTCCACGTGGGTTGGGTCCACAGTGCTTCACAGCAGCAGGGGAAAATACAAAATAAAATAATTGGAAATTAAAGCATGTTCTGCAGAGTAAAATAAGAGTAAATAAAATTTAAGAAGTGGTCAGGCCTTTTCTTAAAGCAAAATGTTTGAACACCATTGTAGCTGAGGGAGTCATGGACTCTGCTGGGCATCCTCTGGTGGTTGTTTGTACAGAAAGCTGGGTGCAGTTTGTTCCCACTGAATCCAATTTATCCTTCTCTCCCTGACAGCAAGGGAGCTACAGCTGTGGCTTGACCTCTGGTTTTGGCTGTGCAAGACCTATCACCTGAGAGGGCAGAACATGAATCCTCATGTTGCAGGCTAAAGTTTTGAAGCCAATAATTTTACAAGGTTCTAAAACGAAGTGGAAATTTATATCAGTTTTCAGGCCATCGTTGCACTTCAAGATTTAAGATGGAAGATTAATCCATAGTTCCCATGGGGGTCATATACAGACTTCTGAAGCACTTGAGCTACTGTCAGCATCATATACAGGGTACAGGGTTCAATGAACCCTGACTTTGATGCAGTACAACAATTACATATTCCTAACTCTTCCCTAAGGAGTCAAGGTGGCTCACTGTGACCCTTAAAGTGAGTCAGTCTCTCTTGTAGATTATATCCTGGTCTGAAACCATCCTATATAATTAATGAGGTTACTACAGGGCAACAATAAGTGTCTTTTTGCATGCTTAGATTGCAGAAACATTACAGAACAGCTCCACGGGCCTACTCTATGGAAAAATAACTCAAGTCTTCAGGCTGGTCAGAGGATGTTCCACAACCACACAAGTTTTTGGGAGAAGAAGAAACAGAAAATTTACTCTTTAGCTGCAATAAGTGACTATTTCCAGACCTGACAATTGCATTTTAAAAAATAAATGTGTTAGTACAGGCTCAAATGCTTCTGTTCCATTAAAATCATAGTTAGGGTCCTGCATGTTTATAAAGCTGCACATTTGAAAGTTGACAGCACTTTGCCCTTTAAAAAAATAATAAATAAAGAACTTAGAACAGGTGCAGCATTATAATCTTTAGAATGCTATTATGAAAACATGAATAATGTCATTGAGAATGTTAGCCATCTGCTTTCTGAGTATCTGTCAGTGATGCAGCAACAGCAATATAAAAGTGATACATGGGGGTGTCTCCAATGGTTTGAAGAGAAAGCTTGTGCTTTTTTTTGAAGAAAAATATGTTCCATTTTCAGTTTGTTCTTAACAGACATAGAATATGTATTTTGTAAATATAAAGATGACTATAATGTGATGTTGTGTAATTTGCATCCTATTTTATAGAGTTTTAGCACAAGTTCTTGTGCAACATGAAAACTGAAAATCCGCATTTTTGTGATGTAGAATAATTTTATTGAAATGTGAGTATTTAGAAGATATAAAATGTCAGAAGTAGTTTGAAACTCAGACACTAACTATATATACTTTCAGAGCATCAGCTGTGACATAAGCTCTAAGCTAACGTATGAGACTTGAATTAAGTGTCACCTCATGAAGAAGGGAAACATGAGAGGGCATGATAACTTCAAAAAGCAGAAGAGTCTATCAGATAGTCAGCACCTACAGAAGCACTGTCCTACTAGATTTATTAACAAGCTTTTTGAAAATGACAGAAATGCCACCTCTTAATGCTGCAAATAACAAGTAATTCTACCTTTACAGGGACAAAATATTTTCATTATAGTGCAGAAAATAAAAGCTTCCTACAAACTGACAGGAAGCAAGGAAAAGTAAGTAACTGCTTAGAGGCATGCAGCAGAAAAAATAAATTTTAACAAGGTCAGTTCAGAATTCATATCGTGCTGTAAACACCACAACAAAATACTGCAGATGCACTGCTGACTGCCAGGGCTACAGCAGTCGCAGCTGCCCTAAACACTTATTTACAACGGAGAAACTTCTATAAGTGTTCAGTGAGTGATAATGAGGCTCAATTTTTATCAAAGGGATTCAAAACTTATATCAAAAAGAATGTCATTAGGTGCTGGAGCAACAGTAGAGGAAACAAGCCAACTGTGAGTGCAGAAGATAGAAATCAGACCACACAAAGCAATTTGGCTTGCTCAGCTGGAGTAGAAACACTTCAGGAGGGAAAACAGTGAAATTCTTTTTAGCTGGCTGATAGAAGTGCTCTGCACACAATCTGACTACAGAGATCAGCTCCTCAAAAGGAGCACTTACCTGTTGTAATGTTGTTACAAGACAGTCAAGAGAGGAATTTTGTCACTTAACACTTTCAGGGCCTCATGAGAAAGGCCATACTTACCTTCTTCAGGGAGCTGCCCTTGTGAGCAAAGGCAGAGACCTGGGTGCCCAAGAATGTAATTTGTAGCTCTGCTGCAGCCTTGCTGAGTGGATTCAAAGAAAGTTCGTGCAGGACAAGCATGTACTTGTCCAGTGCCACAAGGGAAGTGATTGAAGCAGGATCTGACCAGTGTGCACCTGTCCTGAGGCTTCAAACAGTGTTCGAGGAGAGGAGGGTTGGAGGCAAGGGAAATTCTTACAAGCCTTCATTATGTAAAGCAAAGAAAAGGCAGTGAAGAGATTGTGTAGTGAACCAAATTGTTATTTTGCATATGCATGATGGAGTTCATTTAAGGTTGATATGAATACAATAATCTAACTCTTGTTATGGGATGTTTGGCTGTTCAGGTTTAATACTCATTTAATGTAGTGTTTTGTTTGTGTAAACTCTGTTGGTTCCTTTCCTTTATTTCTGCTACAGATAAAAATACTACCAATTTTCTCTAACCCACCTCACTATTGAAGAATGAGGAGGTCAATCATGCTGAAAATTAGACATTATGCTCGTAAATAATTAGCTGACAGAGAGCAAAACTACTCCTTGACAGTGTGAATCAAACAAGGAAATTAATCCACTGTGATATGCCTTTACATTCATAGAATTATAGAATGACTTGTATTGGAAGAGACCTTAAAGATCATCTAACTCCAACACCCCTGCCATAGGCAGGGACACCTCCCACTAGACCAGGTTGTTCAAAGCCCCATCCAACCTGGTCTTGAACGTCTCCAGGGAGGGGCATCCACAGCTTCTCTGGGCAACCTGTTCCAGTGCCTCACTACCCATACAGTGAAGAATTTCTTTATAATGTCTAGTCTAAATCTCTTTTAGTTTAAGACTATTCCCCCTTGTCCTGTCATTATCTACATGCATAAATAGTCCTTCTCCTTCTTTTATATAAGACCTCTTTAAGTATTGAAAGGTCACAATGAGGTCTTCCTGGAGCCTTCTCTTTTCCAGGCTGAACAGCCCCAGCTCTCTCAGCCTTTCTTCATACAAGAGGTGCTACAGCCTCCTGATCACCTTTGTGTCCCTCCTCTGGACCTGCTCTAATAGATCATTATTCTTCTTGTGCTGGGGGCCCCAAACCTGTACATAGTACTCCAGATGGGACCTCACAAGGGCAGAGCAGAGGTGGACAATGATCTCCCTTGACCAAGAGGTCACACCTCTTGATGCAGCCCAGGATGCAGTTGGCCTTCTGGGCTGCAAATGCACACTGCTGGCTCATGTCAAGCCTTTTGTCTGCCAGAACCCCCAAGTCCCTCTGCAGGGCTGCTCTCAATGAGTTCTTCTCCCAGCTTGTACTGATGTCTGGGATTGCCTTGACCCAGGTGCAGCACCATGCACTTGGACTTGTTGAACCTCATGCGGTTCACATGGGGCCACTTCTCCAGCCTGTACGGGTCCCTTTGAATGGCATCTCTTCCTTCTGTTGTATCAACTGCAACACTCAGCTTGATGTAATCTGCAAACTTGCTGAGGGTACACTCAGTGCCATTGTCTATATCATTGATGAAGATATTGAAAAGCACCATTCCCAAGAGAGACCCCTGAGGGACATGACTCATTACTGGCCTCCACCTGGACATAGAACCATTGACCACTACTCTCTGGATGCAGACAGATCAAATCCATCACTTTCCACTTTAGAGATCAGGATGTCATTTAGGACTGTGTCAAAGGCCTTGTAGAAATCCAAGTAGATGACATCAGTTGGTCTTTCTGTGTTGACTGATGCAGTCACTCCATCAGAGAAGGCCACCAGACTGGTCAGGAATGATTTACACTTGGTTAAGCTACACTGTCTGTACTGTACCACTTCCTTGTCCTGCATGTGCATTAAAATTGCCTCCAGGAGGATTTGTTCTGTGATGTTCCCAGACACAGAGGTGAGGCTTCCTAGTCTGTAGCTCCCCAGATCTTCTTTTCTACCCTTTTTAAAAATGGGAGTAATGTTTCCCTTTTTCCAGTCACCAGAAAAGACTGTCTTACAAGAATGTCTTATAAATTTTGCTATAAGCATCAGCATTCCCCTTCTATACAAAATATTGGATTAATATTAAGGATTAGGAACACATCATTTAATATGAATGTGAAATTCACAGATTCATTAATAAGATTTATAAACCAAAATTTCTTACCATTTCTGTAGTTTATTTCTGTAGTTCCATGGTAGTCAGGCAATCATTTTTAAGGCTGATAGTTAGGAAGTGAGAAAATTTGTGTGAGGCTCTGGAGCTGCAGAGGAGTAAACAATTACAGTAGAAGTATCACAGAGAGCAGCATATGCAGTCTTCAGGGGGAAAACCACACCAATCCCTGGTACCTGATGGAAAGTTTGAGCCAACTGAGACATCAGTGCCAGCAGAGACTGATGGTTGCTCCTGCCTGGGTTTCACTAGAAGTGAAACCATGTATAGGAAGACTAATCAACAAGATTGCTACTTACTGAGATGTGTGAAATGGATCAAAATACACCAAGCAAGTGCAGTATTTTTTGTGAAATGTGGCTATGCATTTCCCTTTTTTTCCTTAAAAAAAAAAAAAAAAAAAAAAAAAAAAAAAAAAAAAGAAACAAGAAAAAGGAAAATTCCTTTGATTTTCATCATGTAAATAATATTTTTTTATGCACACTTACAGATGCTAGTCTCTTTATCTCTGTGGTTCAGGCCATTGAGTCAGTTTTAAGTTTAGCTCATTTCTCAATTCAGTTGCATGAAACAAATTAATTGTGACTACACTGTACAGTTTACTTCACAGATTTACTAGTAACATGCCCATAATTGCCATACTGTCTCTGGAAATTAAATGAAGCAAATAGAATATTTTAAATACTGAAATTCCAAATGAGCAAAACCTGGAGTAGATGAGCCTTATGAGATTAAACATAGGATGGAAATCACTAGACAAAATAGCTAGCTTTAGCTACAGTCACTCTAAAATGTGATTCACTCTGAGGGAAATGTTTAGAAGAGGTCAGTGTGAACACTATTTTAAAAGTTCAACTCTACGGACTGTTTAAGTAGTATTTTTCATTTTTATTACCTAGCAGTATGTCAGCCACCTAGTTTCCTGAGAGGAGGGAAATAGTGAACCTGGAAGAAATATTTAAAGGGAGAGTTCTCATTTAACTATGGCCTCTGACTGACTTTGATCAGAAAAGCCATTTGTATGCAAAGAGTATAACAGTTGTTGGGTAAGGAGCATTATGCTGTACTGTGTAGAAGAGATAAACTGGTAAGAAATTGAAGTTTAGAAAGCAAAGAGGCTGGAATTTTGGAGAGGCTTTCAAAGGTAAAGATGGCAAGCTTAAAAGTTCTGTAATAAGAAAAATCCCATGGAATGTTAAAATTTGGTGAAAAGGGAACAAAAAGGTGGAATGTAAAGTCATAAGTCATATTATTATATTTATATTTATTATATTTAATATTTATTCCTTTTTACATGTATGTTTATATTTATTATATTTACATGTATATTGGCAGGGGAGGGTGGACAATAAGTTTAGGGTGGTTATTGGAATTCCTATCAGAAATCACATTTTAATCCCAGAGTGGATAGGGAGTATGTTTTTTGCTTCTTTGGAAAGGAATTCAAAGAGGAATTAAAATTAAAAAAAAAAAAGTTTTTATTTAAATAAAAACAAAAGAAATCACAGTCTAGTTTTTTCCACTTCATAAATAGTAGTACTATGTACAGTTTCTTGCAAAGTAGCAAATTCTGAGTATTTCACTGAGTCTCATTTTTATTTCTCTAAAAAATGCTGAAAGATAATGGCCCAGTCCTACATTTCCATAATACATTAAATTGTGGGCTGGGTCCTTCTAGATTATTCTTAACGTTACTGTTGTAAGGTGTGCTTTCACCTCTAGCAAGACCAGCTTAAAAGCATTTCACTTTACAGCCTTCCCTTTCCTGCTAAATCAGTGCAGTTCTCCCTGTGGCACTTTTTACAAAAGAACTTAGCATTAGTTTTATCGTGTATTATCTAGTGTAGATCAAACTAACTGGGAAAACACGGTATCTGGGGAAAAAAAAAAAAAAAAAAGAAAAAAAAAGTTAGAAGTCTTTTAAATAAAATTTGCCACCAGAGAAACACTCACAAGAAATTTCAGCCAACATTTCCCATGTGTACCCAGAGTTCCCATTGACTCTGAGAGTAGTCAGTTTGTTGATAATTAAGTAGTGTGGTGTCAGAAGAAGGGATGGGTATCTTGTGTGGAGCTTTGTTTCATTAAGTAACTTCAAGGGGTGTACACTCCAAAGGTGCTGTAAGATTTGTGTCAAAGGCAGGTGTATATTTTTCTGGAAAAAAAAAAGTCATTGTATTTAGTTTGGTTTTGTTTGTTTCTTAAAATGGAACACATATGATCTTAGAAATTACAGATATTTGGTTTTTATTTTGAAAATGAAATGTTTTTCCCCTCTGCCTCAGCCAGTGAACTGATAAATCAGTTTTCATGTTACTTATATCCAGATATGATTGACTGTTCATGAATCCTTTCTACATACAGAACTAGATAGTTAAAGGGCAGCATAGAACATAGAGCATATGGTAGAAAAGAAAAACATATACATTGTTGCATACCCATGCTTGTTTTAAAATTAGTCCATTTTATCTGCTTCATTACATGTATTTTGCTTAGCAGATAATTGTTCAACTGTCTGAACACAGTCACACTTCTTATTAACACAATTTAAATTGGAATTAACCTTGTTCCAGCCCATAGTCTTTTATAAAGAATGATCTTCATGTATGTAGACTAATAGCACCGAGAAAGTTCACTGCAAAGACATAATTAATAGTCCATAATGTTTGGGAAGGTGACATTTCCTACTTTCTTTGAACTCTCAGTTTGGTATTTGAAAGCCAGTATAAGGTACCAAATATAGGATATTTAATCTGGAGTGGTGTCTAGTTGGTAGTTAACTGAAACTGCTTCCTTTCCCCTAACGGCAATAAAACTGGAAGGACTAATTACCCCTTTTTATAGGTGCAATTTGAACTTAAAACTCTAGAGAGGGCATGAGTAGTAAGCTACTCTTATAAATGATTTCACCATCTGCACCTTAAAATTGTGACTATGGAAATAGAAAAGGAATATACATAGCTTTTAGCACAGAAATAACCAAAATGTTTTTTGTTTGTTTGTTTGTTTTTTGTTTTTGTTTTGTAGGGAAAATAGTTGGGAGAAAGCAGTAATTTGGTAGTGTTTTCAGATTCACTTTAGAATCACTTCCTTTAAATAAATACATATTCAATTTAATCCATCATTAGTACTTAATTGAAACTCATTCATTTAAAGATGATGATGTATTGATTTTTTTTGAGATTAATGAACCTCAATGTGTTTATGTATTTTTTGCTTCAGCCCATCTGAAGACAGAAGCCTTAGGAGTTTCCTCTAGCAAAAATGGCAACCATCATTTTTTTTTAGATTCATTTTTTTGCAATGAATAGGCAGGATTTATTAATTTCGGTATAATCCCTTAGGTTTAATGTTTTTTATCACCATTACTTTACTGTTGTGAATTTCTGTGTACTTATGTATTTCCATAGTCCTTCACAAAAAGGAGAAACTATTAAATTTACGTATGTTTTTAATAGATCTATTGTTTTGCTAGGCTGGAGATGTCAGAACAAAGCTCATGTCAGAATGCCAGATGAAGAGTTTTCTGCTTTCACCCTCTTACCACTCTTTCTCACCCTGTCTTGCAGATTTTTTATGGGGTGAACTTCTCTGTTTCTAGTTACTAAAACCAGTTTCTAGCTCTGACTCATAGATTTTGTTGTGCCGTTTGGATGCATAATGCTGCCCAGGGATTAGCCACCTCATAAGCACTGCCTGAAGCAGTGTATGCTTTGACACCACACCACTGTGGTTGTGGCCTCCTGGCTGTATAGCAGAAACGTGAATTGTGTTAGCATGTAGAACTTCCTGTCCTGAATTGGAGGTGCTTAAAAAGCAGCACATCTTCACACAGTATTTTTCTTCTTCAGTTTCTTTTTTTCAAGTTTTTCTCATTTCACCTTAAATAGACAACTCAGAACTGTATCAAAAGAGAAAAGTCAGAATTTTTCACCATTTCTTGTGACATAAACTGTTGGAGTTTTAGGGAGGAGACTTGTTTTGCTTGTGTGTTTTGGGGCAAAAGATCTCTGAAATTTAAGAAAAAAAAAAAAAAGTAAGTAATACCTGTAATGTCTTAGAAGATTATAAAAAAAAAAAAAAAAAGTACCCCACAACAGCTAAGGAGCTCCACTTTGTTCTCAAAGTGTATGGATGGCACTATTTTGTGCCATCTATTGACTTAATACATAGTCTGAGAAATTCTGATTGCGTGATTTCTCTCAAGCATTACTGGAAATACAGTTAAGCTTTAAAAGGCTTTTGACCTTGGTCAGTAATAGCTTGGAAACTGAAAGACACTCTTGCTTTTTGAGATACATACAAACAAAATATTCAAAACAATTTTATTTCAGAAAGAAAATGAGTTAGGTTTACTGCTAGTGCAGGGTAAACTTCAGAATAGACAAAATGCAACTTGATTTTGAACTATTTGTGCAAAGCAGTTTGGTTGATTTCTGTGAGAGAGAATTTCATGAAGTCATGCATCTAAACTTGCAGTCTAAACTTGCAGTTCTTGCTGTCAATATAGTTGGCTCCATCATGAATCTCTTTAACGTACATTGCAATTTTTATATAGTCTTATGCAAAGACTATATAAAAATTGTCCATTGACAAGCTGCCCCAGTAGTTTTGCAATCATATATATATATATATATATATGTTTTATATAAAAGCTGCATAGATATAGTGTTAGATGGTTTGAAAACTACATAGCAATTGTGAATTTGTCTAGAACTCCTCAAGTATATACCTGAAGGTTAATTTTGTTCTTTTGAAAAGAAATCTCACTATCCTGCCTCCAGTGATCTCTCAAAGGTCAGCAAATGTAAAGTCCATTTTGTACTTTGGTGTTTGAATCTCTAGACCAGTCAGCCTAAATACACGGTGTCTTACAACTTCATGTATTGACCATAATGTACAAACATATATCAAAGAATCTGTGAAAAGCAGTAACTGTGTCATTTTGTTTACAAGAATTTATTCAGACCCATTAATCCATTCTTTGTGACTTTACTATGATCAATAAGTTCTGACATTATCTGAGTAGGGAAAACTGTGTTGTCTCAAAATTTATTAGAGGACAGACCATCTAAGGATAAGATAGGTTTGTGAACAGTAAAACCAGATGACAACAGGAAGTCTTGGCAAAATTGTGTGAATTATTTGGGACTTGACTATGGAGAAATCTTTTCAGTTAATAAGCACCATTCTTTTTAAATTTGTTTGAAAGAGATCAAACGTCAAATTTGGAATTGGCCCCATTTTTCAGCAGAACAATCTATAAAATTTGTCAGAAATATTTTTTCTAGTGGATTTTAAAAAACATCACAGGCATTTGTAAACCAGAAGGCAAAATTTTGTTAAATTCAGAAAGGAAATAACTGACAAAATGTCACTCCCTAAATCATTATATTTCATCAGAATTTGACAGAGCTGAGGACAGTAAATTACAGCAAAAAACATGGCCCTGGGCCTAAAATACTAGAGATGGTAAATTTTTCAATGTTCTTTTCTCTTTTCTGTTGCATGTCCAGACATTCCAGTTTATTTCTAACATCTGCCCCAGGGCAAAGCTGGATTTCTGATGATTTTCATTTCCTCAGAGCACTCTGCATGCCAGTACTGCAAGCTGATGCTTCCTGCCATGAACCATAGTTGTAATGTCAGGAAGTAGGAAAAGAAAATAGAGATGGAAGACAAAGAGCAGTTTGTCAGAAACTTTGGCCTGAACTGTGTTTTTGTTCTCACACACACAAAATCTGGGTATTGAGAAGGTTCTCTTATGCAGGCTCTCAAAACCACACAGAAGGAGATTTAGGAGCCTGTTGGGTATATTTCTCTACTTTTCTGAATGTTTATTTTGAGGTTTTGGGTCTGTAAGAGCAAGAAAGAGTTGAAATTGCATTAGTGTTGGCTGGACATTGGATTTGTTATGTCAGGGAACATAAGACTCCCCTTAGTCAAACACAGACTCAGTAGCATAGATCCAGCTCACCGTGTCATCCCTACGGTATCTCATCTGACTAACCATAACTGAGATGGCTCAGTGCAAAGACTTCACCTCTACAAATCCATCATCAGTGGCCAGAAATGGTGAGAAGACAATGGTCCTTTACAAAAGCTGTTTCTGAGAACTGCCTGGCTTGTCCTGTCAGAGGTCAAGGAAATAGTGCAGGTGTCATAGATGTCTGTGGTAGAGGATCTGTACCCTGGGACTTTCAGTGGAGGAAGTATAAGAGAGCACCTAGGACAGACATGGGAAGGGATCACTGGGATATTTTGAGAGGAAGGATCAGATGAGAAAGTGGAAAGTAAAAAATAAGACCTTTCTAGTAAAGGCCCAGATGCCTTTATGTGATGAGAGGGAAGTAGAACATATTTTCAAAAATCAAGGAGCACACAGTCGGTGAACAAGATTATTTGAAAAGCAGTTAATCAGAAATCTTAGAGAAATTATCTTGTTTAAATAAAACTTTGGAACCTTAGATTCTAATCCCAAATGACCAGGGTGACTATAGGGTGGATATAGTTTATTACCCCATTTTTAATGTGTACTTGATAAGATTTTTAAGAGACAAAAAAGATATTTTTTTCCTCTACATGAAAAGGCATGTTTTCAACAAACCTTCTAGTTAGTGCTATAAATATTTTAGTGTTATAAATATTTTACAAAGAAGTGACAGTATTGGCAAGCATGCTACCAGAAATCTGATTAAATACATCTTGCTGGAGAAAGCTAGATCATCTCAACTGAAATTATGGACAGGAAAGTTCCTGCCTAAATTACTTTCTTAATTGAAATTGTGCTTGAAGTTGTTAAAATGATGTATTTTGATTTTTTTTCTGTAAGCATGTTCATTTTTTTTGTTTCAGATAACATCTGAAACCAAAGTTTTGTGAAGTGTATGTACTGAAATATATCAATAATTTTAATGTCTTACAAAACACTGAAATGTGTTTTTCCATATTCTGTAATTATCAGAAAAGTAAGAGTGATTAAAAAAAAAAAAAAGCTAAATGTTTCAGTTTTCACTCCTGAAAGCAGTGTTTCAGAGTACTGACAGATAATCACATCAGTGTGTTGAAACCTTGCTTTTAGAAGCATTTATCATGTGTAGACAATAACAGTAATAATAATTCTATAACCATGCTTGCACCATATTTGCACCACAAGAAATTTTAAACTTGCTCTGTGTTATAAGAAATAGTGAATAATTGCTCCCTTTTTACCTTTTCTGTACAAATCAGGATTTTGTTTTCATAATACGTTTTCTCATCCCTTTTGTGAACTTCAGAATCTCAGTGTATTTTGTTCTTTATTGTATAGAAGCATCTCCTAAATCTTTTTTTGGACCATTTCTGGTTGTACCATGCCCTTTGAGAGGTAGTAAATTTTGGGTCTGTAGAACTGGCAGTTCTTTTTGCCAGTTCTTTTTTATACAATCTATACTGTACCACAGTGAATACTTTAGGATTTGTTATTTTCCTTTTCTAATAATTGCTAACTTTCTACTAGCTTCTTCAACTACACTGAGCACTAGCCTTTCTTTGAAACAGCTACATAAGGTTAAACTTGTTTTCCAGTTAAGGAAAGGGAATTTTGAAAAAGGTATTTTGGTAGCAAAAATGAAGCTTACTTTGTTGTAAAATAAATATATACAAAAATAAAATAAGAGGTGTTATTTATACATAATACTTCTTGCTCTGAAAATCCATGCTGCACATTGGTTGCTAGAAATTTATGGGAGATTTTGAATGCATTTATAGAAATGTAATACATAGATCAGTACCTAGAGGTTTCTCTGTTTCACTCCACTGACAAGCTGCCCCAGTGGTTTTGCAATCTCATGATTGGCACCCCATTTGTGAAGATAACACTTTCCTTATATGCTATTATATTTTCCAGATATATGTATATTCACATCTGTACACAGATTTCTGAAGATAATGTTCAGATTCAGATATTGCTTTTTTGGAGCCATTATATAAAAAGTTGTAGTATTTTGTACTCTTAACTGGTTCTGTTTTGGATAGTTTGTTGTTGTTGTTGTTTGTTTGTTTGTTTGTTTTTCTTTGTTTTTTTTTTTTTTTTTTTTTTAATGATAAAAAAATAACCCCTTTCTATATTTTTGCCTTTTAATTTCCATTTGTTTTCCTATTTTATTTCCACTGCCTTCTGTCAATGGCTGGATTATGTATTTGAAAAGCAGTTTTGACTTGTATGAGTTTAATAAATTGAGATTTTAGTGTATTAAAAATACTGATAATTGCAGAACTAAGCAGTCTAAGACTCCTTTAGATATAGATAAGGCTTTAAAATCTCTGAAAGATTCAAAAATACTAGAAAGAAGTAAAAACAAATAAACAAAGAACCTGTTTTTATTATAAGGATAAGCTAAATACCTTAAAAAGATATGTACATCCTTGGATGAATACTGCGTTTCAGAATGATTCTCTGTTCCCTTTTGAGGCTATTGATCATAGCTCCAGCCATGTCTTGTCTTCTCTCTTGCCTGTAAGGGAGAGTGTAAGTAGAACTGTTGTATTTAAGTTTGCTACTGAATTTGGGGTTGTGCTTAAAAGCTCCAAAGAGCAGAACAGTGTATATAGAAGATTGTGCACTTCATGACTTAAGCAGTTTGCAATGGTTTGAATATATAATTTCCCCCATCTTCTTTTTGTATCTGTTATGGGAGAAGACTTAAAAAGTTTTGAAAAGCAGAATCTGTACATGGAAAGGGATTGCTGAAGGAGTTAAGTTAATAGCAGCTAGAGGGAAGAGACAGCTCACTAGTTTGTTTGCTTGCTTATTAACAGTGATACTGCAAACACAGGACAAAACAACCCGGCCTGAATTGTTGTTCTGCACACAATCATGTAGAAGGCCCTTACCTGTGAAGAGTTTCTAAAATATCTACTGCATTTTATCTTCTGAAGACTCTGCAGCAAATGTGAACTCCTTAGTTAAGGATATAACCTTCAACTGTACACACCAAAAGAAAACATCAGGAGAAATCAATACTCAGTATCCAATGGATCAAATCCCTGTAGAGTTGAGTAATCTTTTGGGTAGCAATAACAATCCAGTGAACACCCACCATCATTCTCTTCCAAACTAACGTGTAGAAAACTAACGTATGCTATGCTGATCCTTTATGAGGCAGATGATTTATATGAGCATATGAACACTAGTGAAGTTAGAAAGGGGTTTGAAAGATCTCAGGTTTCCATGCTGTGAAAGATGTCAGAGAGTAGAAAATCTCCTTTTTCCTAAAGCTGTTGCTCCCATGTTGAAGAGAGAAACTTCTACTGATACTGTGAGTGGGGCTTTTTTGTTTTGTTTTCTTGGGATATATGAAGATATGTATGTTCATCATTAGCCGTAGTGACATTAAGTGTTTTCAGTACCTGCTCTGGACTTCTTTGGACCAACTCCATAGAGCCCATGTTAGATCATTTCTGGTGGATTCTGAGACCAAAGCTTGAGTGCAAGTACAAGCAGTCAAGCCTGCCTGACCCCTGGTTACTTTCACAGTCAGACAGTGGGATCTAGCTTCACAAATAGTATTTGCAGAGTCATTTTAGTGCTTTACACTCCTTGACACAGGAGCTATCAGTTGCACAGGAGGTGATCCTAGAGTAAAGCTGGAGCCCAGAAATGAAGGACTAGAAACAGTACACCCCTCTATTTGTCTGTTTTCAGAGTTTTGTCATTCAAGGTGATGCTGGAGTCAGTCCTGTACTGTAGAGTAGAGATTTGACTTCTCCCTCTAGTTTTTTTTCTGTTGAACTTACACACGTAACAGTGAAAAGCAGGTGGGAAAGCTTCAAAACTCTTTGTCTGTGAACTGAATACTGTTTAAATTGCAAAATAAAAGCAAGCCAGCCCCACCACCTGAACTCTGTCCCAAAGCTCTCCTGAGTCTTGGGTGAGGGGCTTACCAGTCTAAACAAGAGGTTAGTTGACCTGGACTTAATATTTGTTACGAGTGTATGCTTTGGCACTGTGGACCCGGAAGTAAATTTATGTCTGGTGTTTCTGTATTCACCATCTGTCTTTCAGGGCTATATAGGTCTGCACTGCCCTCTATAAGCACACACCTGACGTTTGTAGTCTGGCCTCAAGTAAATGCTTATTTAATGGATGCAGGGAAAAGTCACTGTAGTGAGGGGTCTCAAAGGTATGACAACAGCATTGGATATTTTATGAACTCCTGGATGTACAGTCCCTTTTCAGTTTCATTAGCATAATTGGAACTGGAACTTACTTTAGTGCTACTCAAATTTGGATTGATTATATAATTGGATGATAATAGTAATGCTTAACACTTTAACAGTACTTTACATGGTCAGAAACTGTGCAAACATTAACTAAATAATCTTCACAGTGCCCCTGTGTGGTGGTAATTAGAGATGGAAAAGACCCATTACTAGATCATAAAATTCCATTCTCTTGCCAGGGCAGCATACATTCACGCAGCAGAGGACATAGTGGATATTAAACTACTTCCGTGTTTGATCTTTCCTCCCCTGGTGACTTTATTTCAATCTGGGGCTTTCCTGAGCCTGTAAAGGGACTTTACAACGTTTTAGGTAACTTGCAACTGAACTGTTCCTTTTTGATGAAGGTAAAAGAGAATTTTACTCTCTTTCTCCTTGCCTGCTTCTCAATGTCAGTGGAAAGCAGTATATCTGATTCTCTTCAAAACGAATAAGAAAAAGATGATGCTGTTTAAAGATGGGTTAGCAATCTCTTAGAATAAAGAGGTAGGAAAGAATCCTGCCTCTTGAGAGTAAAATCCCCTAATACTGCCTACCTGCTAGCAGTTCAGTGTTGATGGTACATGGGATATTTCATCCGTAACTGTATGAAATCACTTTCCATCATCAGATGTTTTGATAAAAGCACCACTCATTGATTATATCCTGTATTTCATCAGGTTTCCAAGGTCGGAAAGCTCACTGGATGTTCAGTACCTGCACAAGCTACAATAATCAGTACAATGATAACCTTCACTGCTATAAGTTTTTCTTTTTACTGTTGTTTTGACTGATGGTTTTCCTAGGTAGTTCCTATGCTTTGATTATAATTTTGACAAAACACCTCTTCTGAATAATTTTTGAAGTTGTAGCTATAAGTAAGCTCTCAGTGTGTTCAATGCCTATTTATTTTGTACACAGAAATACCTATGCACTGTGTAACTCTTTGTATGAACATGGAAAATTCAGGTCTCAAGAACTCATGCACTAGTTCTGATGCTTGTGGCATTGGAAACAGTTGTAGCGTATCATTAGGAACAGTGAGGTTGTGCCAAGGGATGGTGTGGCACTGTTTGAGGACGGCAAGGCTAATGGGAGCACCTATGCCACTCCAGGGAGAGCTGTGGATTCAGGAGAACATCTGGACAACACATGCAGCATGAGGAACGAAAAGGATGAAGTGAAAGGTTTGGACCTTTCCCAGAGCTATAATATTACTAGTATTAGTGAGACTTGGTGGGACAAGCCCCATGGCTTTAGTACTAGGATGGAGAGCTGTCAGCAGCTCAGGAGGGACAGGCAAGGCGGGCAAGGGGGAGGGGTTGCAATGTAGGTAAGGAAGAGATCAGACTGTGAGGCCATTGCTGTTAGGGGTGATGTGGAAGAGAGCCTCTGGGTGAGGATTAAGAGCAAAGCAGATGTTGTGGGTGTCTTCTATCCACTGCCCACCTGGGATGATGGCACAGATGAGTTGGGGGAAATCTTGTGATTGGTTGCCCTCATCTTTATGGGAGACTTCAAGTTCCCAGACGTAAACTGGGAATATAATACTTCTGTGACAATTAAATATCTGAATATCTGGGAAATACCTGAAACATGTTAAAGATAACTTCCCATCACAAGCACTGAGTGAGCCAATGAGGACAGAAACCCTCCTGGACCTGTTTGTGAACAGGGAAGGCCTTGTGGGAGACATGACAGGAGGTGTCTGTCTTGGCCACAGTGATCATGGATTAGGTGAGTTCAAAAATGTTGTTGTAAGAAGAAAAACAGTGAGCAGAGTTGCCACCATGACCTTGAAGAGAGCAGACTTGAAGCTTCTCAGGGAACTAGCTAGCAGTGTTCCCTGGGAATCTGATCTAGGAGGTTTAGGGCTCCATGAAAGCTCTTCGCTTTTCAAGAATCAAGTTTAGAAAGCCCAAGTGGGTAATCCCACTGTGCCTCAAGCCAAGCAAGCGGGGCATAAGACCAGCCTGGCTGAACAGGGAACTCTGCTTGGAACTAGGGCTGAAGAAGAAAATATAGTAGCAAGCTTTGGCCTTACAGGGCCAAAGAGGTGTTTCTCCTGCTACTCTGAGCATTGGTGCAGCCTCATCTCAAATATTGCATGCAGTTCTGGTCAAGCACTGGACAGGTTTTCTAGAGGTGTGATTGATGCCCCATGCTGATCAGTGTCCAATAAACGTTTTGACACTGCCCTCAATAATATCCTTGAACTTTTGGGTAGCCCTGAAGTGGTCAGGCAGTTGGACTAGATGGTCTTTAAAGGTCCCTCCCAAGTGAACTGTTCTGTTCTCTTCTGCTCTGTTAGTGATAGGTCTGTTCAGGGTGATGAAATGGTGAAAATCGAAGCACTAACTGTTAGGCTGGGGCAGACAAGTTCCTAGACCTGTCTTACCAGATGGTTTGCACAAGAACCAGTGCAAACAGAGTGCTCCCAGAGTGGTGTAGGGAATGCCAATCTGAGGAGAGAATATAGGGCAGAAAGAAAAGTAGCACTTTGGGATGGGGGAGAGGAGGGAAGCAAGCTCAATCCATTCATTCTAGTTCATTTTATAGTAGTGATAGGGAACCTTAATAGAAATAAAGGGAAAAATATAGGCTTGATATAACTGGTTGCTGGTTGAACAATCAACAGTGCTGATTCAAAATGGATTAAACAGTTTGTTTTCTTGGCTCTTGGTAAGACAACAGACCTCATACAAGCTTTTGCAAGTTTACTTAAATCAGTGCTAATTTCTTAATGATATCTATCTATATACATTTAATATAAAGAGATTTAGATGACAACATTTATCAATTAAAATCTGGGTTCATGTCTGTTCATAGGAATCTCTTGAACTTTTTGCTTTTTACTGTTGGAAGAAAAAGATTTTTTAACTTTATGTAAGATGTACTGTGTACATAAATTTATCCTCAAGTTTGCTACTTTCAGAGTATTAGCTTTTGACTCATATTAGCAACTCTAAAATTCAAAGCAGCCAGCTGTAGGAGTTTAATAGCTAGGGCTCTTGGTTTGGTAATTCACCAGAAAGATCAGTCTGGAAAGTGAGACAAGTGGAGCTGGAAAACTGGGGGCACATATCTGACATACTGTTGTGCTGATAAGCATGAACACTTTAAGTTCCTTCAGTGTATAGTTTTCAGGTAATATTAATTATTAACTGAAATACAGGATCAACAGAAATTACTATCTGTGATTGCAATAGCACTCCTAAACAAAAAGCTTGATTTTTCAGTTACCACAGTTTTGTTGTAATTGTTATCAATCTGAAGCATTATTTCTTTTCTTCTTCAGTGTAGGAACAAAATCACCTGAACCATTAAAAAACAGAAAAATAATGTATCTTAGTTGTGCTTACAGTCATATATAGTTACAATATTACAACATTATACAACATTACAATTACAATACAATACAACATTGGTTTCTATGTTATTGTGAGGTTCTTTTTCCCAAACACATCTGAGATGTTCATTTCTATCAGTCAAGTTTTGTTGAATTAGTAATTGCAACTATCCTCTACAGGGTGATTACTACCATCTTAGTGCTCTAATTAGTGCTAAATAACTTTAAACAGAAGCTAGTTGCATCCTTGGTGTAATTGTGCTTGTTTTTAATTTCTAATAATAATGAATAGTTTTAGAGAATGTTGATTAAAATCAAAAAAGGAAAGTAGAGAAAACTCGGTGAACGTGAACTAAGCAATCATTTATGAACATTTCAATACTTGTATAAACATTGTGAGGGCAATGAAAAATCAGCTGTTAACTTTAAAGTGGATCAGAAACAACAAAAAATATGCTATTGTAATTTCTTATATTTTTTGATGCATCTAGCTTTGAGTTAGCTACAGATAAACATGCTAGATTGAATAGGGCATTTATGCATTGCTTTCGTAAGAAAGAGTAGCCTTGATTTTAGGCAGCACTTTGTAAAATTACTAAACAAGATATCTGGAAGCATTGACTAAAGTTAGAAAGCCACTGTTGAAAACACTATTCAAATAGAGCCATATAGGTGTTGTGGTTTGAAGAACTTAAAATTTCAGTATTTGTTAATTTCAGTCCTTATAATACACCAGCACAATAGAAAGATCATAGAATCATAGAATCATAGAATATCCTGAGTTGGAAGGGACCCTTAAGGATCATCGAGTCCAACTCAGTGTCCAAGATCAGTGACAAATTATGAGATACCTTAAATAGCTTTGAAGATCTTTTCTTATCTGCTTGTGATCATTTCAGAATTCACACTTTTAAGCTTTTGCAATTTTAATAAGAATCTTTAAAATAATAAAGCTGGAATTTGAATCATCATCATGACCATTATATCTACAACTCTGGGAAACATCAGATTCATGGCAATAGTGTGTGAGAGATGGCAACTGAAAAAGTAGCAAAACAAGGTGGTGTCTTAATTCACCAAGAATATCCCTGATAAAACTTTGAGTATAATTCTGTTCACCAAGTTATTGCTGTGTTGCCATGTGTACTAGACTGCCTTGGCTAAATTTAACATTTTCGGGTAAAGCATGGCCATTGTAGATGCCTTCTTTCTTCAGCACACCAAAAAAAAAAAAAAAAAAAAAAAGAAATAGATAGAAACTTCCTTCTTAAATAATTCTAGTGGACATTAAGGTAGATAGAAGATGGAAGATGGTGATGGTTGTGTCAATGTTTGTATCTTGGAAAAGGAAAGTGCTTTTATTTTATTGCATGTTTTGAGCTGGCTCATTTGATAATAATAATATGCAGGACAAATTTGGCCATGCATTTGCAGATGTGAAGTCATCCTGTGGGAGTATATCTATACATCAGTGATGTAAGAAATCAGTAACCTGAATAAGTACTGACAGTCTAGAGTAAAGTGATAGTTGTTGGAATTGAACCTTCATACTCTAGCCGATTAGGGCTACTATGATTTAGGAAAGTATAAAATGAATGATACTAAGGTCATATCTCATTCTTTTGAATTCAGTTTATACAATGAGCTGGAATGGTCCTATTCAAGGTGTAATTTAAATAGTTTCTTAAGATTGTTTGGTTATTTTCTGTATTTGTAATAGGGCCATCATACCTGATAAATGAATTTAACTGAAGATATATTCTGTGCTATTAGACTGTAGCTAACTGGAGGTATGCTTGTTATCTACAACAGGAGAAATACAATAGAAGAATAGGGATTGTGGCTTCTAATTTCTGAAAAATTCAAATCCTGAAAAAAAATTACATTTCCCTTTTGACTTTCACTTTCACACTTGAGATTGTTGCATTTTTTTCCATTTTCTGAATGAATATGGATAGGAATACGAATAGTTGTGATACTTCCCTAAAATACCTGCACATAACTATGAACAACAGTGAAAAGGATGTTTCATTTCAATGGATCTATAGAATCTGTTCTAGTGGCCTATGCACATAGATTCACACGGATAACAAAAAACTAAATTTGAGCACATCAGGACTGATAAACTGACTATTGTAATTTTTTTTATTTTTTTGTCTGCATACACTGAAGGACACACACAGGGAAGCAAAATTTCTGGAGGCTTGCTTAGCTTTTCTCTGTTGGTCAGCATTATCTGATATATTTTAATGAATAATCTGAGGAAAAAAGATTATCGAGATTCTGAGGGATATATGCAAAACAGTTCCGTTCTAATAGAATAAGGGAGAATGAGAGCGCTAAAGTAAACCTACAAATAGGAAATCTTCTGCACTATCTGCAATTTTATTTTCTTTAATGGTTTGTGAATTTTATACAGTTTCCATGCCCTTCAGTTGCGTAGGACTGTTCAGATGAATATCTGCCTTTAAGTATCTGAATGTGCTCAGTAGTACACTTCACCTCATGTATAGATAAATAAAAAAAAAAACAAAAACAACCTTCATTTACTCTAGTGCTGTGTTCAGAACAATGCCTCCTTACATTGCATTTAATATCCATTACAATGGTCTCAAAAGTGTTGATTTCTAAAGCTGTTATATATATTAACTGAATGCTCTGTGAACAATAGAGTTGTTCAGATGCCTAAACTTTGAGTGAGGAATGATGGTAGTTATTAAGGACATCAGAAATCTGATGATCAAAATGCAAAATGTTTTCTTCTCCCCTGAACACAAGTCTTTGCCTCTAGTCCAGTATCTTAAACTTTCTCCCTCCCTGTACCATGCAGCATTGTGTTTCAGTGTTGAAAAAAATCAAAACAAGCTTGAGTCGATTGGTGAGAAGGGGTACTATATCTCTCTGAGAAGTTAAATGTCTGTCATTTTTACAAGGAAAAAAAAATGTTTTGGATAAGGCTTCCATTTGAAAAAACTGTAATTTATACTCTGCAGATTAGGTTCTCTCCTGTAGGAGTTAATTACAAAGTTTCCAGCTTCAGTTTCATTAAAATTTGTCTTTGCTTTGGCTTGTGATCAGTGTTATAACAGTAAATGAGGGCAAATGAGGTATGATTGAAGACAGGGTGTCATTACAGCATTTTTCTTGCAGATAAGAAAAATATTTTATTGGCTCATCCATGCAACTGCACCGTCTGCTTTTTGATCATTTTTGAGCTATTCAAAAGGTATCTCCCTTCCCAAAGATCAACTCTTGAGGAAACTTCCTTTAACGAGGTTTCCCTGCTAGCACTAAATACAGGATTGAACCCAGTGCAGTATATAGCTGGTGATATGGTTTGACAGATTTAAAAAAAAAAAAAAAAAAAAAAAAAAAAAAGTTTACCATAAAAAAAAAAAGTTTACCATAAAAAAAAAAGTTTTTATGTAATACCTTTAAATTTTCTATCAGTTAGGTATTTGGAATGAGGGAGGCGATATATGTTTCTATAAGCTCTGGTTTCTAAATCTTTAATCCTTCTCAGCAAAGTTAACCTTAGAAACTACTGGTTTTAATTGAAAGCTTACATTCCTCCTCTCTCATGGGTTATGCCAAAAGCATGAGAGCTGATAATGCTACTGTGCAGGGCAGATGCACACAATAGCTACAACTCTGATTTTGTTGCAGCGTGTAGAATATGGTGCTGCAGGTAATGTAGTGCAATATAGTATTTTCTTCACTGTGTCTGAAAAGTTACACTTGAAATCACATCTGATAAATGATTATATTTTAGAAAAGTAGACAGTAAAAAAGTATGTAGAATAGGAAGTGACCTGAGCTGAAATTGCATTGCAGAGATGTCAGCATGGTGTAGCAGCTCAAAGTTATTTCCTGTTCATATTTATTTGACCCTGCTTTTGTATTGTATCTTGATAGAATTTCTAAAAGCTTCTTCTTTATTAACCTCCAGCTGTCTATAGTGACCATTGACAGTATTTATTTATTTATTTATTTATTTATTTATTTATTTTTAGTTGTAGCAATAATTGTGCAAACATACATAGCTTGAGATGAGGGATGGACATACTACACAGATTTTTTTGAATTCCATTTTGAGTGTTGCTTAAGATAAATTTGTAGAAAGCTCCACAGAGATTTGAGTCTTCCCTGTGGTTTGCCAGATGTATTTTCTGTTCACTCCTGACAACTAAATGCTTCAGCAAAATTCACTCTTGGTTCTGTGGGGGTGGAGAAAAAAAATAATTGTAAGAATTTATGCAAGCGTGATTGGAACTAGCTGCAAAGTCATTGTCAGTATTATACGTGCACAGATGTTTTAAGAAAAAAAAAATTCCTTGAAGCATGCATATAGTTTTTAGCATTTGATGTGGTGGCAACCAGTGAAAGTGAGATGATATTTTAAAGTATAATTTCATATGCATTGAATTGACACATATTAAATTTTTGGTAGCGTGATTGTAAACAAGATTATTTCCCACACAGTATGCAAACATGCTTTCATATGTTTTCAGGCAGTCATCTGTTGCCTATTAGATTATTAACATTATTTTTTTTTAACCCTAATAATCTCCCAGCTATCATCTTCTGAGTATCCTAAATTATAGACAACAAATGAGCAGTAGGAAACGTATCCCTTTCTCCAGGCCCCTCTTAACAGATTTGCACAACTCTGACCCTAAGCCATTTGAAGTGCTGTATCATTGTCATAGGGCCCTGACTTGCTTGGAAAGCACTTGCAAAAAGTAGCCATCTGGTTTTGGCATAGCAGATTGAGACATTCACAACAAAAAGATGGCTGCCAGCTCTGGCTCAGCTGTGGGATGTAATAAAAGGTTTCAAGAGTGAGCAAAAACTGTACTATAAAATTTCAAAGCTGAGGATTGGCTCCTGTTTGTTTACATTAGCAGTTTACTAAAACTCCCACCATAGGTTTGTTTGGTTGTTGGTTCTGTAAGACATGCATAATAAACTGAAGACACTACCTCTGATGAAGCTTCTATGTCAGGGAAAAATAAATAAATAAATAAATAAAATTAAAAAAAAAAAAAAAGAGTGCATAATGAAATAAATCTCTTCTGGATAGATTGAGTCTTTGTCATATGCAGCCTGTGGATTTATTGGGAAGGTTAATATGGGAAAATTGGTCCTTCTTTTTTTTTTTTGTTGGTTTGGTTTTGGCCGGAAGATTACTAATAATTTTGCTTTCCAAAATTTCTGTAGTCAGTCAGCACAACACGAAGTGACTTTAGAATCACTGTACTTGTAAATCTGCACTATAAGGAATAGGATAGTGAAAGCATTTCCAAGTATTAATCAGAATTTATTTTTACTGACATAACCTAAATTAAACTGAAGAAAAAATGTAGATGGAACTCCCCTGTGCCATGGGGTTCTTTGTATTCAACATGAGAATAATTATAAAAGATCCTGATAATATAAGCAGTGATACTACTCGTTTTGGTTCCTCTTTTCCAGTGGAGTAAAGAGCCATCCAGTACTTTAAAAATGTGATAGCCGCCTGGAATTAAAAAAGAAATTAGATTGAGACCTAGAAGCTTTCCTTATTTTGTTTCCAGCTAAATTCCAACCTTTCACGTCAACAAAGGTAATTAACCTAATAACGACTATTCTTTGTATTCTTATTGTGATCCTGATAGACCCAATTTACCACTGACAGCACTAAAAGGATTCCCCATTTAGCTTGTTCTCCCATTCTCCTGATAACTCATTAGTGAGCCCTGGCTTTGCTTAATGCCTGAGACACAAAGAGTAAATTGGTTTGCATAAATCATTCACTACCTTCAAGGGACAAAATCTTTTGGCACATTCTGAGTTTGTATTTCCTTGATTTTCTTTTCAATGGATTTAGAGATCAATTTTGCATTTTCCCCACAGGCAGACACTGTGTCTAGTTGGTATAACAAACACTGAATTTATGTTAAAGTAAGGCCGTATTACTAAGCAAAGTGTTCAAATGTAGTCTGTCATGAAATAGAATTGCATCTGTGGGATTCAGAAGTAACTAGAACAACCTCTTCAGTGATACACTTAGTGTAACAAGCAGTAGTGATGAAGGCTTCTCTAAATTTAACATCTTGCTTTTCGTTTTATCAGCCACTCAGAAAGTCTCTGCATTTCATTATTTCAACATATGTTTCTAATGAATAAATTTGGTCAGTCTTGAATAGTACAGGTTGGTGTTACCTGTTATGTCAAAGATGGAAAATGAAGTCAATTAATGGTCAATTAAAACAATAGGAAATTAATGGAAATTGTAATTAATCAAATTAATGGCACACTTTATTATTTTTTTTTTATCATTGAGCAGAACAGTTAGCTCAAGTCGAATCTGCAAACATACTTGAGTACGAGTTAAAATCTTTGCATTATATACATTTTTATGATAACATGAAAATCCTGTCAAATTTGCTTTTGTTGTAAAGTTTAAGGCTGTATTTCAACTTCCTTTAGATGAAAAATAAAATACGTAAATGAAAAAATTGATATTATTTGATACCTTAGAAATTGTTTTAATATGACGGTTATGTATAAACAGTTTATCTGTCTTATAATCACAGACCATGGCTCTGCAGGCTCATCATCAGGAAAAAGATTGTGTGGCTGAGGATTGCATTACCTCACTGACTAATTGCATGTTTTCAGGAAACTGGTATCTCTGAATATTAGATAAGGAAATAGATTTAGATAGAGATAAATTTGCTGATGGTAAGCCACACTGTGCATAATTAAAAAAAATATATAAAAAATCTTATATCCCAAAAGTTACTTGAAAATGTGATGTCATATTTTAAACATAATGTATTCAATAGTTAGTACATATGTGCATTGCATAGAGCTGAATTCTCTTGG
Organism: Anas acuta; assembly: GCF_963932015.1. Lineage (NCBI taxonomy): Eukaryota > Metazoa > Chordata > Aves > Anseriformes > Anatidae > Anas > Anas acuta. Next base: position 101,294,294 of record NC_088979.1, read on the forward strand.
TTTATATCTAATGAACAACACTAATTTAAACTACTCAGTAAAATTAGTAGCATGAATATTTCATAATTACTAAGTATTCCATTCAGTATTTTCTGTGCTGTTTAGGTTAATATGTATGAGAAATTCAATTATTTTCCTGTTCTGCTTTCATAGCAGTGTCGCTAAATTCTGTGTGCATTAGACATTGCTACTACTTTGGTCTTTAAAAGTCCTATCCTTAATTAGGTGTGGGTACGCTATAAAATTAAGCTGATTGTATGCATGTGGACAATACAGTGGAGTTGGAGATGGTGGTTCTCAGTCACAGAGGTTGTGAAAAAAAATTACAGTAGAATAGGCTTTCTCCTGTCATGCTGAGGTAGTCACTCAGCCTGAGTTACAGTGTTCACATGAATTCTGAAGCTGGTAGAACAAGAAACTCATCTCCACTTGCATGGATGAGGATCATAAGAGTAGGGATGCTAAGATATATAATGCTGCCCAGTGTAGTTTGTGTTACTGAAGCTTTTCATTCACGTGTCTACAACAATTTTATGTAAGCAGTGTTAAGGTTCCATAAGCATTCAAGAAAACAAACTTGAAGGAAGGGAACCTAAAGTGACTTGATATAAAGGCGTAAGTGTAAATATCTACTATGATCAAATATACTGAGGTTCACATAGCACTACAGTGACAGCACTACCACTGTAAATGAAAGTAGTAAAACAGTCACAGGATCTCTTAGGGAACAGAAGTAAAAAATGGAGTATAATTTCGGTAGGAAAACCCTTATTCAGGAATAGAATCTAGAGGAATGCCACATGTAAGTAAATTATATGTCCAGCTAAGAAATATATCTCTTTGTCCGCTAGGGATTTTGAATTCCTTTACTTTCAGCTTCTCATTCTGAGTCAAATGCTACAGGTCTGGGGGCCTGTGCAGCCTTTGAGTCTCTTGCTGCTACAAGTGTTAGTTGTGTTATTGGTTATTTTATCTCAAGGCTGAAGGGGGTGGAAGCACATGAGCAGCTGGTGTTCTGAAAGACAAGTGGAGTTATTTCCATGAAAACAAATAAACGAAAATACCTAAGCAACTCCAAGGCTAATAAAAATAACAAACAAGCTGCACTGTCCCATTAGACAACTTTTTTGTTGTTGTTAGCTAAATTAGTTTATGCTTTACTATTTCTGTTTGGTTTTGATTCCTCCCAGCCCACCAGTGAGAAAACTGCTGACAAAAGAGAAGACATTTTTCTTCCCTAGGCAAATGGCATGCACCTTAAAAAGATCATAAAGAAACTTCCAAATAGCTTTTTAACAGTATCTTGTATAGCATTAAAGACAGTAACATTAATTTCCCTTATGACTAAAGTGAGCCTTTGTCTGTTTCCCAACCCAAAAATCAACAAATTATTAAAAACCTCAAGAGATTTACATCTCAGATGCCATTCATTTCTTATCAGATCTTCATTCTTATGGGCATCTGTCTGCACAAGAAAAGCTGTATTGATTTACCACAGTAATCTACTACTCTCTTTGAATAGATTGCAAACTTGAACATCAGGCAGATTAAATTCTTCCAACCAACAGAATGAAACCTTTTAAATTGAGATTCAATTTTGTAAAAGATTGTAGCAGACTGAATGTCTCTATGAAATGCATAAAATAAAGGAAAGCCACTGTATGGTCAGGGAAGTAAAGAGAAAAAATGAATTATCTCTAAAGAGAAGCAAAAAAAATATTTTCTTCCTCTCACTTTTTTTTTTGTTTATGTTTCTTCAGACACAGAGCATATGTTTGAGATGTACAGGACTGAGCATGTTCACAAAGATCTGAGTGAAATAACAACGTTGTGAAATCACTGTTTCATATCAGGCTCAAGGACAGGTTTCAGCTGAATTATTTTAGTCTGATAGTGTACTAAGTCATAAGGCTAAAACTGCAAGCAGACCTTTATGTCATGAGTAACTCCACTATAGATGAATAGGGAAGAAATTATTACTTTTTTTTTTTATTTTTTTTTTTTTTTTTTTTAGATTTCCATCATTGTGTATGGAAAGGCAGTTTCTTACAGATCAGATGATTTTTATTTCAGTGTCTTCTATTGTCAGATTTTTGTTGAAAATGATCACATCTCCTTTAGCTGATGCTACCAACTGTAAAAATTTTACCCTATGAGGATATAGGGGAGGGCTGTTCCAGAAAAGGGAGAGATGGGGAGTTGATGGGGAGTATGTTTGCTGTTCTCTAGGATTAAAGAAGTATTTTGGAGGTCTGTAATAGTGAGAAAGATAGTTAAAACATCTGCTTGGCTTTTGTTTGCACATGCATATTACATGACATTCTGATCATCATAGGGATTTATTTTTATTTTTTATTTTTTAAATTTATGGCCCAAAGTTCTTACAGGTAAATACATGTAAAGACATTATATTTGTTTATCTCACAGGCTGAAACAGCTCTAGAGAAAACCATTTCTGCTGACAAACTTTGAACAGACTTTGTCATCTTTTATTCTTTTATGCAAAGAAACAGACTATCTTCTAGTAAAATGTTTAAAATATCAAAAATAATTAAACTGTTACTTCTCTCAAATGAAATAAAAGCTGTGATGTCCCCTTGTCACTGTTGCCAGATTCATGTCAAACAAAAGATGTACTTTTTTTTCAAATATATCCTTTAATCAGTGCAAAGCTTGAAATAAAAGCTACATCTGATTATTAGCCTTAAATCTTAATCTTCTTTCCTTGTCACATTTCTGCAATTATTTTAGAATGTTTAAATATAAATTAGTAGATGGGAAGAGATGTCTATCCACTGTAATCGTGTAGCTATTAGAAGACCAAATATCTTAACAGCTTGAACAGCAGTGAAACCCATGAGAGAAAAGGTTTAAAAATAGCAAAGTGTAGTTTTCAATTGAGGTGAAAACAGGGTGGATTATGAGTTGTTTGTGACTACTACCTCACTGTTTATTTTGCTCAAGATTTGTAGTGGTAATTAAATGATGACTTCTAAGTAGTGCTGAATATCTGTGAAAATAAATAGAGGCTGTCTTTATAGACACAAGGATAAAATGAAGGTATTTGTGAAGTATTTGTATCTCTGTTTAGCATTGCAAGTCCTGTGCTTTCTTTTTTGTTTTTGTAATGGGAGTAAAATGGTCTTTCAGGTATATTTACAAAACAAAACAAACAAAAAAACTTCAGTGGCTTTTTTGTATAGCACAGTGGATTCATGGCATACTTTGAGCAGAGTTCAGTTTAGAAAGTTAGCTCTACACTGCAAATCATCAATGTATTTGCAAAGTATGGGCTGAGGTCTTCAAAATTGTCTCTGGCTGATGTCTGTGAATTTTCGTTACATTATTCTGTCAGGATAAGTCTCTTGAAAGTGAAGAATAACTAGTTGTTCTATTGTTTTCTACATTCTAGTCGTCTTCCCCATACTTTGACCATTATAATTGTAGGCATTGTCTTTGGATGGTTGCATGTCCAGTGCAACGGTACAAAATAGAAATTCTCCTCTGATTTTTCTTACCACTTAACCTGATTTTTTATTAAAACGATGTTCCTGTTTCAAATGGATAGTGTTGAGTTTGATCAGAAAACAGGACAAATTTCCATTTTCTCCTAAAAGCAAACCGCAACAACAAAACTCTGGGTGAAGTGGTAGCTCATGTTCAAAACCAATTTTTATGCCTATTTTGTGTCACTGTGTCCTGGTTTCAGTTAGAACAGAATGAATTTTCTTCCTAGTAGCTGGTAGAATGCTATGTTTTGGCTTAGGATGAAAAGAGTGCTGATAACACCCCGATGTTTTAATTGTTGCAGAACAGTGCTTACACTACGCCAAGGACGTCTCAGCTTCTTGCTCTGTCCTGCCAACAGGCAGGCTGGGGGTGCAGTAAGAGCTGGGAGGGGACAGACCCAGGACAGGTGACCCAAACTAGCCAAAGGGGCTAGTACCATACCATCTGACGTCATGCTAAACAATATATAGGGGTGGCTAGCCAGGGGACGGGGGCCAGACTGCTCGGGGTTACGCTGGGCATCGGTCAGCAGGTGGTGAGCAATTGCATTGTGCATCACTTGTTCGTACACATTATTAGTAGTAGTACTATTATCATAATTGTTATTATTATTATTGTTATTATTATTTTCCTGTCTTAATAAAGTGTCTTTATCTCAACTCACGGGCTTCACTTTCCCTTTTCTCTCCCCCATCCCAGAGAGGGTGGAGGAAGGGTGAGCGAACGGCTGTGTGGTGTTTAGCTGCCGGCCAGGTTAAACCACGACACACTGTTAGGGCGTCTAATTGCATATGGAGTATTCCTGAGAGAAAATCCATTCTCTTCCTCAACTTAGTAAAAGAATTAAAAACGAGCAGCTGGTTTATTTTTCTGGCTTCCAAGCAAACATAAAGCTTCCAGAGCTTGTTGAGACCATTTTAATAAAATTGTCCTGCTCTTTTTAAATTTCTGATAATAAATATACATCAAACAGTGTTTCCAGGTTTCTGGATAATCTCTAGTTCTGGTAACTGATTTATTCCCCTTTGTAAGCTACATTAGCAGTGTCTTTCAGAGCATTTTCAAAAGATTTTTCTCCTGTCTCACAGCATGGCCAAGGTTTAAGTTAAATAACAAAGAGTAAAAAAGAAAACATGATAATAAAACATAACATTTACACAGCCAACACTTGCAAATGGGTACAATTTTTCTTCTAAAAGTAGCAAGGGAACCTCTTTTTGTCTCCCATTCCTCCCATGCAGATGAAAGGATTCAGAAGTAAGCTAAATGCAAAAATCAGCTAAAGGAATGCCTGATGAACAGCAGTTTGATTGCAAACCAGAGGAAAACATAGTATATCTTTACATGGATAATGCAAAAAAGGGCATAGCCCCTTTTATGGTCGGTCACTTACCTCTATTCTTATGTCCCAACTTGACTTTCATCTTCTAACAATCTTGGCAATGTTGTCCTAGATTTAAATGCTTCCAGTCAGACTCTGGAATCCCTTTCTGTTTAACTTTGTATTAAATGTAGGGTGGAGGCTGTTGCTGGGCATGCATAGTCATGGCTGAACTGGCATTACTTCAGCCATCCACACTCAGTTATTTTCATTTGCAGATGGGTATCTGAGGCTAGTCAGGCAATTAAACTAAATGTAAAAATAAGTTTGATGGCTTAGTAGTGTTATAAATGAAGTCTCAACACAATCTGAATTTAGAAATATTTATAAAAGAAATATTCATAAAAGGTATAAAAGGCAAGCAAATGGCACTGGGTGTGCGGGGAGTCTACGCTCCACCAACACCATACATGAACATCAAACATTCTGTTATATATGGAGTGGTAATTCATGTTGAGATAATGGTTGATATTAATAAAGAAGAGGGAGATTTGGGAATGTGGCCATGGGGGTTGGAAAACCCCGTGACTGAGATAACATTAGACTCTTAATGACGAGGCCATCAGGAATATAAAAGAGTTTAGAGGGCACAAAGAAGGGTGATTCAGGAGACTCCATGCAGTCTCAGGTTGCTTGTTCTCCAGCCCTTAAGGCATGGAAGTTTCTGGGTGTTTGCTGTTGTTGTTATATTCAAAGTTGCTTGAGCAATGAAAAGTTGTTTGGAAAAGAAATGCTGTGGAGAGAAGGGTATAAGAGGGGAGCCTGCCCTCAAGATAAAAAAGGCAGCACGATGAAGTTACATCAATAAAGAAGCAGGAAAAAGAAGTGAAAAGGAACAGGCTGGAAGAATGAAGACCAGGATGGAAACAGGCACTTTGATTGCCTCACGAAGATAGGTTTGGCCAGACTCAGCAAACTGCTCAGAGAAGCTCGTACAGAAAGTTGCTGGAAACAGGCGCACTGGAGCTGGAGAGAAGCCCGAGCTGAGAGAAGCAGACCTGTGCACACAACTGCCTCTAGCTGGACATTGATTTCAGAAGAAGAAAGAAATTGTAACCTTCTATGTATAGGCGTACTCAATTTTAGTAAGTTATGGAACTTAAGGATTTAGTAAGTTATGGAACTTAAGGATTGTTTGTTACTGTTATAAATGAGGTATATTTCCCACCTATCATTTCAATCACTACAATTAGCATTCAACAGGGGTAGGTATGCCCTGATATACTTCAAGTTCCTGTTATGGGTCCCTTTTCACCTGACCCATCCTGGAACCTTCAAATAAGTTCCAAATCCCTGGAATCCTCCAAGAGGTTCCGAATCCCTGGAACCCTCCAAGAGGTTCCGAATCCCTGGAATCCTCAAAGAGGTTCCAAATCCTGGAAAGCCTCAAAGAGGTTCTGAATCCCTGGAATCCTCAAAGAGGTTCCGAATCACTGAAACCCTCAAAGAGGTTCCGAATCCCTGGAACCCTCAAAGAGGTTCCGAATCCCTGGCTATGCCTGTGTCTACAGGTGTCTTGCAAGTGGTTAACCCACCCACGAATTCTTAGCTTCGGAACTAAATTCCGTCTCAGTTACACCCTTACATACAACCGAATTCCACCCAACCGAACAGTGTCTTCGATCGGGTCTTGTGCGCAGAATTACGGGTCACAAAATAAGAGCTCTTGGTTCTTTACTTGCCTCTTATGTTCGAAATCTTGTTGGACTCTAGCACTGATATTGGCAAGGGCTACCGTGTGGGGCGCCTCCCTTACCAGTCACAGATCCAAAGTCCAAGATCATGTCAGGGTCGCCAATTTGTTATACACGAGGTCTCAAATCAATCCAAATTTTGTAATATTTATAAAACAAATATTTCTAAAAGGTATAAAAGGCAAGTAAACAGCGCTGGGTGTGCAGGGAGTCTACGCTCCACCAACACGCACACACAAACATCAAACATTCTAAATAAATGTATACAGAACATTGCTTTACATAATAACCCGAGTATGCCTATACATACATACAATCAGGATAGGTAACAAACAATCCTTTAAGTTTCATAAATTAACAGTCTCCGTTTTCAATTCCTTTTGCTGATTACAACAAGTCTCCATTCCTTTTGAACAATCAACTTGGTCTTCAGGCCTTATGTATCCCATTCTTCCTGGATCGAAGAAAAGCATATCCATCTCCTTTTCAAGGCCTATAGTGCCTGGGTCAAAAGGCACGTCCAGGTCAGCAGGGGGCGTAACAGCAAAGGCCTTCGATGGCTGCATCAGCAGCAGGCGCATGGCGTAGCAGTTGGATCAGTAAAGGAGCCCGCAGCTCCCTCACTGTCTGGCAAACCACACATTTGTGATTGTGGCCCCACATGGCTCTTTAAGGCCTCAGAGATTGCTCGCCAGGTGCCGAGCAATCCCACTGCAACCTCGTCGTTTTTAGTTGCAGAGTCCCACACCTTGACCTCAGTTTGGTCCCATGTTTCAGGATCATAAACTGTCCGATTGTTAAGAAGGAGAATAAGCTGTAAGGTTACCAGGACAGTCTTTATTTCTAAGGATTTATGATTCCCCATAATGCTCAACTGCTTACCAGTGAGGGGCAGTTGTGGGCACGGGTTCGCTTCTCTCAAGCTTGAGCTTCTCTCCAGCTCCAGTGTGCCCATTTCCAGCAACTTTCTGTATGAGCTTCTCTGAGCAGTTTGCTGAGTTTGGCCGAACCTATCTTCATGAGGCAATCAATGTGCCTGTTCCTGTCCTGGTCTCCGTTCTGCCAGCCTGTTCCTTTTCATTCCTTCTTTCTACTTCTTTATTGATGACATAACTTCATTACATCTTGTTGCCTTTTTTTTTGAATCTTGAGGGCAGGTTCCCTTCTTATACCCTTCTTTCCACAGCAGCTCTTTTCAAAACAACTTTTCATTGGTCAAACAACTTTGCATATAACAACAGCAAACACCCAGAAACTTCCATGCCTTAAGGGCTGGAGAACAAGCAACCCAGCTGGAGAACAATCAACCCGAGTCTGCATGGAGTCTCCTGAATCACCCTTCTTTGTTCCCTCTAAACTCTTTTATATTCCTGATGGCCTCATCATTAAGAGTCTAATATTATCTCAACCGCGGGGCTTTCCAACCTCCATGGGCCACACTCTCAAATTTCCCCCTTCTTTATTAATATCAACCATTTTCTCAACACAAATTACCACTCCATATATAACAAGAGTTTCTAGTAAGTCAAAGTGGTATAAGGAATATTGTTCACAGTAAGGTTGTATCAGCCCTCAGAAATGTTTATATTGTAAGAGCTGAAGTAACAAATTATTAGTAGAAGTGCAGTAGTCAGAACAGCTTGATTAGCAAGGATTGATTAAGGAAAGAGCAGCAAGGACCAACTGGTGGAATAGGGAATGGCTAACCAAACATGACGCAAGTGCGAGAAGTAAGAAATAGGTGGCAGAATAGAAACAACTCACAGCATATGATCAGATGCAGTTTAGATCAGACCTTTCTACTAGGCAAAACCTTGAGAAGTGCAAACTAAACGAGATGAATACTCTATGAGAGAAAAAGCAACCAGCTGATTTAGCAGTTGCCTCATAATCTCAATAGAGATGTAGACTGTGAAATAGTTATAGCTACCACGTATAAGATGGCTGTATTATCTTACTTGTCTATTTTGGGGTGTTTTTTCCCTTTTCCAAAATGATAAAATAGAGAAAGTTAAGTCAGCTGACTGATATTAGTAAGCAGACAAAGATCAGCTCATTGAACCTAAAAAGTTTAATTTAATTTTCCTAAATTTTCAAGATGAGGTTCAAGCTGGCATATTAACAATGTCTTTAAACCAAACCCTTGCCTCTTTTCCACCATATCAGTCTTGACAGGCTGTGCTTGCTTACAGTTGACAAGGGATAACATGTAATGGGCATATCATATAAACTTTTTCTGAAAATTAGCATTCTGCTGTTATGTATGTAGAAACAAATGGCTAATAATGCCTTCCAAATAAACAAACCAACAAACAAAAAAGTAGAAAACACTGTCTATGCCAGGTTGCAATGGATAAGCCTTTCCATAAAGATATATATGCATATACGTTAGCTTTTCCTTTTTTATAGTACGAAAACGTCTCATTTCCCAGACCTTGACTCTAAGTGTCATTCATTTTGTTATATATGGAGTGGTAATTCGTGTCAGAAAAATGGTTGATATTAGTAAAGAAGGGGGAGATTTGGGAATGTGGCAATGGGAGTCGGAAAGCCTCGTGGTTGGTGATAGCATCAGACTCTTAACAATGAGGTCATCAGGAATGTATAGAGTTTAGAGGAAATAAAGAAGGGTGATTGAGGTGACACCCTGCCGTCTGGGGTTGCTTGTTTTCCCCTCTGTTAAGGTAAGGAAGTTGCTGGGGGGGTTGCTGGTTAGAACTGTTAACATTTATTATTTAATGTTATATAATAATAATATTATTAGTGTGATTTCAAGGGTTAACAAAACGCAGGAAAAGCAATCACGTTTTGTTGTTTTCGGGAACCTTGTGGTGGGCAGAGCATGTGCAGAAGAAGAGGGAGACAGTCGAAGCCGCTCCTGCAGTCTGGAACAAAAGGTTGCTAATGGTGATGGGGAAACCGTGAGCCTTTCACCCACAACGACCACCACAAAGAGAATTATAATATGAAGCGGGGATAGGATATCCGTATATATAGGCATACTCGGGTTTCTTGTAAATATGTAACAGCAATGTCCTATATATATATGGAAAGTTCGACGAGTGCGTGTGAATGTGGGTAGAGCATAGACTCCCCACGCACCCAGCGCTGTTTACTTGGCTTTTATAAATATTCTTTTACGTTACTAAATTCAGAATTGAGACTTCATTTATAACAAATTGGTGACCCCAACGTGATCTTCTTGGACTTTGGATCTGCGACCGGTAAAGGGAGGCACCCCACCTAGTGGCCCTTGCCGATAGTGGCGCTAGAGTTCAACAAGATTTCGAACATAAGAGGCAAGTTAAAAAAAAAAAAAAAAAAAAAAAAAAAAAGAGCTCTCCGTCTGACCCGTAATCTTGCGCGCGAAGACCCGAACGAAGAGGATTTGTGAGTATACCGTTCGGTTGGGTGGGATTCCGCTGTGTGACTGTCTGATTGTGTGTAAGGGTGTGACTGAGAAGGAACGTAGTTCCGAAGCGAATGCGGAGGTCTTCGGTCTTCTAACCGCAGTTCCGATCTCCCGCAAGGGACTCAGCTGGTGAAGGACTGAAGCAATTGGTCTAGGAATTCGTGGGTGGGTTAACCACTTGCAAGACACCTCTACACAAACACAGCCAGGGATTCGGAACCTCTTTAAGGTTTCCAGGGATTCAGAACTTATTTTAAGCTTCCAGGGAATCAGCCAGGGATTCAGAACCTCTTAGAGGATTCCAGGGATTCGGAACCTCTTTAAGGGTTCCAGGGATTTGGAACTTATTTGAAGGTTCCAGGATGGGTCTGGGGGAAAGTAGATTCTCTGACCTGGGAGACTCTGAGAGCCCAGACATTCCACCAGAAAGCCCATTAGGGATAATGTTAAAATATTGGGATGTTTGGGAATCGAGGAAAGGAAAAAATACAGAGAAAATGGCTCAATTTTGTATGATAAAATGGCCAAAGGAACCTTTAAGGCAACAGGCTTTTTGGCCAGTTTTTGGATCCTTTGAGGATTGGGTATGTCAGGCATTAAACCACTATATTAACTCTAAGGAGTCTTTTAACCAAGAAGAAAGCAATTATGCAACTCTATGGGTAGAAGCCTCAAACGCATTTCCCCCAAAACAAATATTTGCTTTAAATACAAGAACTGACAGGGGAAAGGAAGAATGGGAACCTCTGGATAATATACCCCCTCCCTATTCATGGCAACCAGAACTGCCACATTTTGAAAGTCGATTGCTCACAGCCCCTGTTCTCTATCCCTCTCCTCCTGCACAAAGGACTAGAAGTAAGATAAGGGCCACAGAAAGGGAGGAAAGTGAAACACGGGGCTGGACTGATGATTTAGGAGGCCTTTACCCTTTGAGGGAGGTACCCCTTGGGGGGAGCCAGGGGGGAATAGGGTTTGTAGTGGTTCCTTTGAACACGTCAGATGTAAGAAATTTTAAGAAGGAAATGGGAAACCTTTTAGATGACCCTTTAGGAGTTGACGAAAGATTGGACCAGTTCCTAGGTCCAAACACTTATACCTGGGAAGAAATGCAGTCCATATTAGGAATCCTCTTCACTATAGAAGAAAGAGGAATGATCAGGCAAGCAGGAATGAGAGTGTGGGAAAGACAAAATCAGGGAGGTCCTCCAGGGGATGTGAAATGGCCAAATACCAACCCTAACTGGGATCATCAGGCTGCTAAGGGGAGGCAAAATATGAGGGATCATAGGACCATAATGATACAAGGGATAAAGGAATCGGTTCCAAGGGGACAAAATATAAATAAAGCTTTTAACGAGTGTCAGTGCAGAGATGAATCTCCAACTGAATGGTTATACAGGCTGAGAAAAAGCCTTCAGATATACTTGGGTATAGATCCTGATTCCCCTGCAGGAGGGGCACTGTTGAGAACCCAGTTTGTAGCAAAATCCTGGGAAGACATCCGAAAGAAATTGGAGAAACTTCATGATTGACATGAAAAAGGATTAGAGGAATTATTGAGGGAAGCACAAAAGGTCTATGTGAGGAGAGATGGGGAAAAACAGAAGGCAAAAGGAAATGTTTTTATGGCAGCAATAAGGGAAAGTCAAAAACCAAGTGGACAGGAAAGCAGGAAAGGATCAGGAAAAAAACAGGGTGAAAGAGAACCCATGGATAAATGGAAAGGACAACAAGATAGAATCCCTATCTGTTACTATTGTGGCAAAAAGGGGCATCTTCAGAGGAATTGTAGAAAAAAGAAACAGGATGAAGAAATGTTTAAGGAAGACTAGGGGTGTCAGGGGCTATATCTTTTGGGGACTCGAACATCAAATGAGCCCTTGATAAAATTATTAACAGGTCCCCAGAGGGAAGAGGTGTATTTTTTGGTAGATACTGGAGTGGAGAAATCAACTATTAGAAAATTACCAAAAGGGGTTAAGGAAGGAAAGAGGAATACCATGGTAGTAGGAGCAAAATGTGAGCCCTTTAAGGTTCCTATACTGGAAAATATAGAAATAGAATCAGAAAAGAAACTATGTCTCAATGACCTATTGCTGGTGCCTGAGGCTGAGCACAATCTATTAGGAAGGGACTTAATAATAAGATTAGAGTTGGAAATCAAGAGCCAGGGGGGAGAATTAAAAATTCAGCTATATACCCTAACCCAAGAATCACAGAATCACAGAATCACAGAATTTCTAGGTTGGAAGAGACCTCAAGATCATTGAGTCCATCTTCTAACCTAACACTAACAGTCCCCACTAAACCATATCCCTAAGCTCTACATCTAAACATCTTTTAAAGACTTCCAGGGATGGTGACTCCACCACCTCCCTGGGCAGCCTGTTCCAGTGTCTAACAACCCTTTCGGTAAAGAAGTTCTTCCTAACATCTAACCTAAAACTCCCCTGGCGCAACTTAAGCCCATTCCCCCTCGTCCTGTCACCAGGCTCGTGGGAGAACAGGCCAACCCCCACCTCACTACAGCCTCCTTTAAGGTATCTGTAGAGAGTGATAAGGTCGCCCCTGAGCCTCCTCTTCTCCAGGCTGAACAAGCCCAGCTCCTTCAGCCGCTCCTCGTAGGACTTGTTCTCCAGGCCCCTCACCAGCTTTGTCGCCCTTCTCTGGACTCGCTCAAGCACCTCAATGTCCTTCTTGTAGCGAAGGGCACAAAGCTGAACACAGTACTCGAGGAGTGGCCTCACCAGAGCCAAGTACAAGGGCATAATCACCTCCCTAGCCCTGCTGGCCACACTGTTTCTGATACAAGCCAGGATGCCGTTGGCCTTCTTGGCCACCTGAGCACACTGCTGGCTCATATTCAGCCAACCGTCCACCATCACTCCCAGGTCCTTCTCTGCCTGGCAGCTCTCCAACCACTCATCTCCCAGCCTGTAGCTCTGCTTGGGGTTATTGCGCCCCAGGTGCAGGACCTGGCACTTGGCCTTGTTAAACTTCATGCAGTTGACCTGAGCCCATCGGTGCAGCCTGTCCAGATCCTCCTGCAGAGTCTTCCTACCCTCGAGCAGATCGACACATGCGCATAGCTTGGTGTCATCTGCAAACTTACTGAGGGTGCACTCAATGCCCTCGTCCAGATCATTGATGAAGATGTTGAAGAGGACCGGCCCCAGCACCGAGCCCTGGGGGACGCCACTAGTGACTGGCCTCCAACTGGACTTGACTCCATTTACCACGACTCTTTGGGCCCGGCTATCCAGCCAGTTTCTAACCCAACGAAGCGTGCGCCAGTCCAAGCCAAGAGCAGCCAGTTTCTTGAGGAGAATGCTGTGGGAGACGGTGTCAAAAGTCTTGCTGAAGTCAAGGTAGACCACATCCACAGCCTTTCCCTTGTCCACCCAGCGCGTCACTTTGAAGGAGATCAGGTTCGTCAAGCAGGAGAATCCTTCATCCTGAAGATGAGGAAGAAATAGACCCACAAGTATGGTATCAAGAGGGAGATTCAGGAAAATTAGATATGGAACCCTTGGTAGAAATAGTGGATCCACAACAGCCAATAAGGGTTAGGCAATATCCTATCCCATTGGAGAGGAAAAGAGGACTCAAACCAGTTATAGACAGGTTGCTCCAAAAGGGGCAATATGTGGATGACCTATTAATAGCTGGGGAGAATGAAAAAGAGACATGGAGAACCACTATTGAATTACTTAAGTTCTTAGGGAAAAAAGGGTTGAAGGTCTCAATACAAATTACAATTCGTGGAAAAGGAAGTAAGGTACTTAGGACATTGGCTTAGCCAAGGAAAGAAAAAAATTGGATCCTGACAGGTTAACTGGGATTTTAGCCCTGTCATCACGCAAAACGAAGAAGGAAGTGAGGCAACTGCTCGGCCTCTTGGGATATTGTAGGCCCTGGATTGAAGGGTTTAGTGAAAAGGCAAAGTTTTTATATGAAAAATTGACTGGAGAAAAAATTAAGTGGAACGAGGAAGATGAGGAAAAGTTGAGGTTGATCAAGAAAACATTAATAGAAGCTCCAGTGCTGAGCCTCCCAGATTTAGAAAGACACTTTTATTTATTTGTAAATGTTTCTAACCAAACTGCATATGGAGTACTAACTCAAGAATGGGCAGGAATCAAGAAAGCTGTGGGATATTGTTCCAAACTATTAGACCCTGTGAGTAGGGGGTGGCCAGTGTGCTTACAGGCAATTGTGGCTACTGCCTTACTGATTGAGGAAGCTAGAAAAGTCACTTTTAGGGCACCTCTGAAGATATATACTCCATGTAATGGAGAGAAGGGTATAAGAGGGGAGCCTGCCCTCAGGATAAAAAATGGCAACAAGATGTAATGAAGTTATGTCATCAATAAAGAAGCAGGAAAGAGGAATGAAAAGGAACAGGCTGGCAGAACGGAGACCAGGACGTGAACAGGCACATTGATCGCGTCATGAAGATAGGTTCAGCCAAACTCAGCAAACTGCTCAGAGAAGCTCATACAGAAAGTTGCTGGAAATGGGCACACTGGAGCTGGAGAGAAGCTCAAGCTGAGAGAAGCGAACCCGTGCCCACAACTGCCCCTCGCTGGTAAGCAGTTGAGCATTAAGGGGAATCATAAATCCTTAGAAATAAAGACTGTCTTGGTAACCTTGCAGCTTATTCTCCTTCTTAACAATCGGACAGTTTATGAGCCTGAAACATGGGACCAAACTGAGGTCAAGGTGTGGGACTCTGCAGCTAAAAACGACGAGGTTGCAGTGGAATTGCTCGGCACCTGGCGAGCAATCTCTGAGGTCTTAAAGAGCCATGTGGGGCCACAATCACAAATGTGTGGTTTGCCAGACAGTGAGGGAGCTGCGGGCTCCTTTACTGATCCTTCTGCTACGCCATGGGCCCCTCTGCTGCTACAGCCATCGAAGGCCTTTACTGTTACGCCCCCTGCTGACTTGGACGTGCCTTTTGACCCAGACACTATAGGCCTTGAAAAGGAGATGGATATGCTTTTCTTTGATCCAGGAAGAACAGGATACACAAGGCCCAAAGACCAAATTGCTTGACAACCTAAAGCAAGACATATTGTTCAAAAGGAATGGAAAATGGAGACTGTTTTTAATTAAGAAAAGAAATCTAAAATGGAGAGTGTTAAGTCATGGAACTTAAAGGATTGTTTGTTACCTTTCCTGATTGTATGTATAGGCATACTTGGGTTTAGTATGTAAAGCAATGTTCTATATATTTAGAATGTTTGAAGTTTGTGTGTGCATGTTGGTGGAGTGTAGACTCCCCGCACACCCAGCACTGTTTCCTAGCCTTTTATACCTTTTATAGCTTTTATACCTTTTATAAGTATAAATATTACAAAATTCAGATTGATTTGGGACTTCATTTATAACACTCTTTAGCAAAATATCCCACTTTTTTTTTTTTTTTCATTGTTATTAGCCCATAGCTTTGCAAAATCACTTAAAAACACTTAAGGCAACTTGCTTAGAAAAACACTTAAGGCAACTTGCTTAAGGCAAGTGTTTATCTCAGTAGTGAGTTGGCTGTGGTTTCTCCTATTCTCTTTCAGCTCCAGAGTGTTTTGTTTGTTTGTTTGTTTGTTTGTTTGTTTGTTTCTGTACCAATGAAATAACATATGTTTAAAAAGGTTATATTTTGTTAGTCATTTTCATTTATCTACTTTTCTCTTAATCAGATACCCACACAGCACTGTTCCTGGGCTTCTATGCTCTCTGAAAATCTCCTGTGATGTTCTGTTGGGATTCAACCATCAGGTTTAGATGAGAATGCTGTGTCACCACTCTGCAACAGTAGGACTACAGTAATGTATGGAATAGTATGATCCCAATTCTCTAATCCCAACAATAATTTTGGGCCGTCTGAGTATGGACTCTTTTAATCTGCCTTTTTATTACATATTCTGTTCAAAATTCTGAAGACGAAAATATCATTCCCCCCAGTAACAGCTAGAAAAACAGCATCAGAATAAGTTACAAAGCCGTCAGATTCAGTCCACTGTGTCTTAATTCCTCATTAATCTCAAAGTAATCAATTGAGAGAAGGCTTAGACTAATGATATAAGTAGACATAGTCAAAATTCATGGATGTATCTTTATAGTCATAGCATATTGTGGACAGATGGAAATATTAGTCAGTTTAAAAGAAATGGAGTTCAGCAAAATAGCACGACCATTCTTCTTTAACAACTCCGTGTTGTCAGATAGCATGAGTAAAAATGCCCTAGCCATATGGTTATCACAAAATACCAGTCTGTCATCACACTGACAGTCAGCACAGCTTGGTCTGAATAAAAGTAGTAACATTGTTTGCTGAGGAAATGCATTCATTTCTGAAGGTCATTCGCTTTCTCCTCCAAATTTGTGTTGCCTGGGCTGTTCTGGGAAAAAATTTACTTTCCTTCCCGGAAGAAGAGTAAGCACTTGTTTTTCATGCAATTCAATAAAAGTAACTCCCATTAGTGCTGTGATGTATCACAGACTTGTCTCATAGACCTATTTGGTACTCCCTCTCAAACAGCCTCAAAACTTTAATGGATTAAGATATTTACAGTGCATCACAAAGAAGTAAATTCCCTGTCTCTACTGAAGCTTAGAACTTGATGCTGAGTAGCATACACCTGGCTGTTGTTCATATCCCATGTCCCTGGCACTGACAGCTGGAGGTACTGTTGTTCTTTTTTGGTTTCTGTGGATACATTTTCTTTATATTGGCACTGGACTGCACCTGCTGTGTAGAACCTACCTGTTAAGGCCCTTTCAAAGTGAAAGCAAGGTCTTCTAAGCAAAGACTAGCAAACATGAGCTCCATATTCATAGAAATGGCAGTGATGTTCTCTGCCTCAAACAGTTCTATTTTCCTGAGAGATCTCCTCACAATGGAAGTGCTGCTTTCTAAAGGCATTGGTGAACTCCACATTTTTTCTTGGTGGGAGTTGGCTGTGGCAGCCATGGGCTGTGGACAATAACCCCAACATGGGCGGTTGCTTCTGTCAGTCTTGAGAAAGTGTGAAAGCTCTGAACTGCCCTGTCTTGCATGGTGACAGAAGGAACACATTATAGCATGAGCTCAGCTTGGGGAAAGATTTTTCAGAGAGGAAAGTAATTTGGGCTGAATCCTATGTGCTGTTCTCATGATGTTTTAGAAATAAAGAAAAGAGAGCTTGCACCACCCTGGCTGCGTAGATATTCAACAATGGACAGCCATGTGTCCTATTATCTGTCAGTGAGATGAGGAACTGAAGCAAATAGGGCTTTAGGAGTTGCTTGTACGAAGGTCATACTTCTGATACACTCATGAAGGTCTCTTAAGCATTTGGAAATATCCATTTGATTTGGGCAGTAATATAGAAGTACACTGGAAATTTCTGTCAGAGGTATTTATAGAAACTGCCTTACATGAAAATAAGAGTACTTGGATGTCATTACTGTCCTGTAAAATTCACTTTGGTGGTTAAAAAAAAGCAATTATTGCTGATATATATATATGCATATTTAAATTGGTTTCCGGCCTGGCTGTAAGGAAAAAAAAAATCTCCATGAAGAAAATATTACTTGTTGTCACAAACTTCTTGCCTGTTGAGATCTCTTTTTCAGCACATTTTACCTAACCAAGTATCTAAGTAAAAAATTCATTTTGTTAAAGATAAGATGTAGTAACCATTGAAAGCTTAGTTATATTTGGAGTATGAATATACAGTATGGTACAGGAATTCTACATTGACTACATCTCCTTACTTGGAGGAAATATCGTTACTTCTACAATGAACCTGGTAGTTCTTATAAACTTATAGTTACCTTATACAAATAAAGTTACTGCTAAGTGTATTGGTAAGTACATTTACTAAGTACCTGCCATGAATCTGAACTGGGATTTCCGTGGGAGTAGAATATGAGGATACATACCATTTTGAGCTTTAACTCTTTCAGCAGTAGCTCCATTTGATTCACGCAACAAGGAGATTTAGCATACTTATTCTCAGTGCTCTCACAAAAATGTAACTCTTGATCAAGTACTGCCAGTGTGACCCTGAAGTCTTAATTATTAAATTGTTTTATACTGTTCCTTGCAGAGATGACATTTGCTCATTAATTTCTCTGCATTCCTTTTTTTCAACACACATCTCACAAAACGAATAAAAATTTTATTTAGCTACTTCTTATCTTGATTTACAGGTTTGTATAAGCTTTATAGGCTTGTCTCTATTCAGGACATTCAAATTTATCATTGAGGTACAGCAAATAGCTACAAGTGTGTGGTTGTTGGCTGTTCTGTAAATGGTCCTATTTGTCACAGTGGTTGGACTGAGCTGGAGGGATGTAACCTCTGAAAGCTCCATGTCCTCCATTGCAAAACATGGCAGCAGAACATAACTACATATTTCTACCTTCTCTGAATGAACGTGGCAATACCAGTAATACTGGTATTAATTACCAATAATACTGGCTGTTAAATGAGATGTTTGTGTTAGAAAAATAGGAAGGAGGATTTGTGAATATATGTGAAGAAAGGAATTCCAGCTTCAAATTTGTTTTAATTCTACATGTGTTTTTCCAGGACTTTACAGGCACAGGAGGCTTGAAAATTATATTCACGTGAAGCGTGTGTATATTTTCCCACAGTGACCAGTATTTTCTGCACTCTTTATTCTCTGTGCATTCACCTGAGCAATATGGTCAGGGATGAAGTCACTACCTCTTGCTTACTGGTCAATATCAAACATTTCTCTTCAAGCTATTTTCTTTCTGTGACATCTATGTTTACTCTTCCATAAATTCATTGCTTATTTTAGCTTGTGGAAATGTCTCTTTCTTTTCAGTTTCCTTGGCTTTGGGTGATTTTTCTTCAGCAACCAAGGTGGAGATAGGGACCCTGGTGACTCCCAAGGAAAAAGGTATTTTACGCTAGGTTATACAAATGAGCAAATGTAGGACTGTCTACAGGTATTCTTTCTTGTGTTTTTTGTCTCCCTTTCCCATCATAAAAGATGCATCACTGCACATTAAACCCTGAGGCTGGAAAGACTGACATTTTCAGAGTTAGCAGCTCTGTTTTTAAGTTTTATTCCATCTTCCTTCTCCTGCCCTCACTCCTGGAGATGAAGGGAATTGTCTCAGGATGACCAGGAAGAGGAAACAAGAGTGGTCAAATGCCTTCCAATAGGGCAGTGAAGGAGCTGGCCTCAGGACTCATACTTTAATTGTATGTAATATATACCACGTATTTAATATATACCATTCTGGAATTGTAATATCTCTCTGCTGCTTCCTTAGCAGATTTAATTTCTCATACATCAGATGAAATACTGCATTTGTTGAACTTACATGTGACTGTGTGAGTGGGTGACTGAGGTTATAAAAGCTGCTTACCTCCAGTTAGTAAAGAGCATTTGCAACCATTCTAAGAATACCTTGGCTATTCTGAATATATTGTGGCTATAGAACAAACAAATCTGAATGTCCCTTTTAAAATTTCATCAAAGGCACAGGTCTTAGAAGGCGCTAGTTTTCTCACAGTCCATGACTGCCACCCACAGGATGACATGCACATTTTTGTGCACTCAATTTCTTTAATACTGTGGTCAGAAGGTAGTACTTGTTTTAAGAGAGAAAGCTGAAAGGAAATTAAATTCCTCTGTCTGCTTTTGATAATCATATAATTTACATTGTAACCAAATGGAAAATCCCCTCTCTCACCTAACCTTACTCTTTCTGCTAGAACTGTCTGACAGGCAAAACCATGTTTTAGAACTTCAAACAGATGATATAGAATTTTTAACATCTTAAGGAAGGTTAATGGGAGAATTATACTAGATTTTATAGAAATATACTATTTTACATAAATTCAGAAATATATAATATTTATAGAAATATACTAGCTGTTGAGGACAGCTGACCTCAACTGACCTAAGGGATCACAGAATTGTAGGGGTTGGAAGGGAGCTCAAGAGATCATCGGGTCCAAACCCCCTGCCAAAGCAGGTTCCCTAGAGTAGGTTGCCCAGGTAGGTGTCCAGACAGGCCTTGAATATCTCCAGAGGAGACTCCACAACCTCCCTGGGCAGCCTGTTCCAGTGCTCCGTCACCCTCACCATGAAGAAGTTATTTCGCATGTTGGTGTGGAACTTCCTGTACTCCATTTTATGGCCATTGCAAAAATGTCCTATGCCATATGGCATAATGTAAAATAGCAGTAAAAGCTGGGGGAAGGAATGAAGGAGGTGGATATTTGGCATTATGGTGTTTGTCTTTGCAAGTATGTATTACTTACATAGAAGCCCAGCTTTCCTGGGAAGAAGCTAAATAAACATCTCCTGCCATGGGAAGTAGTGAATGAATTCCTTATTGTCCCTTGCTTCCGCCAACAGCTTTTGCTATAACTGTTAAACTGTCTTGATCTCAACCCAATGGGTTTTCTCACTTTTACCCTTCCAGTTCTCTTCCCCATCCCACTGAGGGTAGAGTAAATGAGTGGCTGTGTGGGATTTAGCCACCCACTGGGGTCAAACTGCAATGGAAATATGCAAGTGGAATGAAATGTGATTATTAGAAGGTAACTGTGGGAGTGTGGCCATGGGGGTCGAAAAGCCCCATGGTTGGTGGTATCATCGGATTCTTAAGGATGAGACCATGAGGAATGCAAAGAGTTTAGAAGGAACAGAGAAGGGTGATTCAGGAGACACCTTGCTTTCTCAGACTGCTTGTTCTCCAGCCGTTAAGACACTAAAGTTGCTGGGTGTTTGCTGTTGCCAGGCAAAGTTGTAGACCAACGAATAGTTAGTGGAAAAGTACTGCTGTAGGGTGAATGGTATAAGCAAAGAATGGTATAAGAAAAGATGGTCTCCCACATCTGGTCCGCCAGGTCTGGTCCACTAGCATTTTTCCGGCAGGACCAAGATTCGACAAAGCAGTCAACCGTTCCTTTAGCTTGGAACATACTGAAATGGTCCCTGGCTTAACAAGAACTAGTTCCCAGCCAGTCTCTAAAAATCATTGCTTAGGACTACAATCAGAGTTTCCTTTCTCTTATGTGGACATCCAGAGAGATTCATCTTCCCTTTTCAGTTCAATTCAGTGCTACCCAGTCTTATGATTTTCAGTACTCAATAGCAAACCCACGACTCTCATATTTTGAGAGGGATTGCACTCCCCTTTTTCTGTCTCAAGGGTGAATGGTGTAAGGCAGTTATAAATTATTGCAGATTGTCGTTGTTGTCAATTGCCATGTAAATTAAGGCCATGCAAGTACCTTCTAGTGTTTTCTCTTCCCTTTCATTTGTTGTCTGGTTACACCTAAATATTATATATTTGGTGAAATATCCTAAAAAAAAAAAAAAAGAAAACATTTCTTTTTAATTTTAACGATTTTTTTTCCCTCCAAGTCTGCCAGTAGCTGACACAGTAGAAAGATATGCTTTCTCTTTTGTTCTCAGAAAGTTAGAGGCAGTGCCAACTTAAACTCTGACTGAGGCTCTGCAACGATGCAAGTCTGTCTTACTACTTCAAATTCAGTGATGCTACCTGAGTTTCCATTAATTGATTTTCAAGGATTCAACCAATTTAAAGCTTTTGGACAATGACAATTATTTGAAAACATTCCTACAGGTTTATTTTCTTCATTTACATTTGTTTGCTCTCTCCATCCCATTCAAAGCAGTCAGGACTGGTTTGCTTCTCTCTTCTCTAGAAATTTGCACTAGGAGCCATTGTTAGAATCAGAATCCTGATCTAAGAGCATGATGAAAAATGTTGCACTCCAAGTTGGAAATTGTAGAGGAAAATGTTCCTGTATATGTAAGAATTGTACTCAAACAGCTGATTACACTTTTTCTTACACCTTAACAGATGCTTACACCTTTTACTTTTAAACCTGAGAAGCAATGGGTAGTTTCTACATTTCCCTTGGGGGTAGTGTACTCTTCTGTATTTTGCTTCTGTACAAACAGTTCAAAATTTTGAAGTCATATTGTCAGTCATACACCCAAACAACCTTGCATGGCATTACATGTTCCCTTCCAGACAGATCAAGCCCTGAATGCAAGATCAGACAAGTAAATAATGCCAATATGTAAAACTAATTTGTAAATACTTTACTTTTGGGCAGATTTTTTGGCACTTCCACAGAATCATCACAAAATCATCTAGGTTGGAAGAGATCTCCAAGATCACCAAGTCTAGCCTCTGGCCTAACACTAGCAAGTCCTCCACTAAACCATGTCACTAAGCTCTATTTAAAAGTCTTTTAAATTTTGTGGGGCTTAACTCCACTGCAGTGAGAATAAAGTCTTCTGATGTGAACTGAAATTATACCTCTATGCCACAAGGTCTTTTTTTTCAGGAGGGGAGATGGAGCGGAAAATTCCTTGTGGACACCTGCAGGAGTTGCAAAACAATAATAAAATTCAGGTGAAGGAAAACTTCCTTCTGTCGTTGTTGTTTTTGTTTTCTTTTCCATACAGTCTTAAAATGAAGGTCCCATTTTCTGCCCCCTGGCAGAGTGTAAGCATGCCGGAACACTTCACATTACGTAGATCATATTTGTCTGAAACGATAATATCATACCGATAGTCTGCTGCAGGCTGAAAAGTAGCCTATGCCTCAGGTACTGTTTTCTGCCTTTGTCACTTTTGTTACTACATCCTTGTAGGTCTTCAAAAGGGAAATGAAGTTATCCTATTCGGAGAAAACACCACCCAGAAGAAACTTTGGTTGTTTTCAGGGCCTGAATTCTCACTGAAACCAAAGGCGGATATAGAATCATAGATTATCCCAAGTTGGTCCCCTAAGGATCATTGAGTCCAACTCCTGGCACCACACAGGTCTACCCAAAAATTCAGACCGCATGACCAAGTGCACGGTCCAAATGCTTCTTAAATGCTGACAGGCTTGGTGCAGTGACTGCTTCCCTGGGGAGCCTGTTCCAGTGTGCGACCACCCTCTCAGTGATGTCTAGCCTAAACTTCCCCTGCCTCAGGCTGACACCATTCCTGTGGGTCCTGGTGACTGAAGAGAATAGATCTGTACCTGCCCCTCCACTCCCCCTCATGAGGAAGCTGTAGACTTCGAAGAGGTCTTCCCCTCAGCCACCTCATTTCCAGGCTGAACAGGCCCAGTGACCTCAGCCGCTCCTCTGTCTTCCCCTCTAGGCCCTTTACTGTCTTTTTAGCCCAGCATCTTACTGACTTGAAGAAAGAGGCTTTAATCTATCCTGGTTTGTTTACTAACAAAGGAGCACAAAAGAGATGCATGTCCTCACCTCTGGAGAGGAGGTGAAAGAACAGCCAGTGCAAGGAACACAAAAATCAGTTGCACCAGACTAACATGTGGTTGTATCTGAGCTTGGGGACTGCAACCCTCTTCAGACTTCCAGATCTAGAGGAACACTTTGGCTGCAGCCTAAAAACCACGTATACATAAGCTCCCCCAGGCCAGCCGATCTTCTTCCCATGACCTGCCAGGAAGCAGCAATGTAGGCATGTACCCAAATCAAAGCCCAAACCTTCAGCCCAGTCCTTGACCTGAATAGTGAGTGAGGATCTGGATCCTGGCCTTTGTATGTGATAGCTTATACGCAGCGGAAGTAAATAGTGTAGTCAGAGGTCACGGAGCTATATTTTGGAAAGTCCTGCATCAAGAAGACATCTCAGAAAAGCAGAGTTAAATAACATTAATGCCAAGAAAAATCATTCTGATTGTTATATTCTTTATCTGTCGTGACTAGACAGATGAAAATCTATGATAGCAATTTTGTCTTTAAGGTCATTTTCTTTTTTCTTTTATTTCTTTCATGTGTTTATTTATCTATTTATTTATTTTAACGGGCTCTGTACTACTTTTCCTCACAGAATGTCTAACAGAAATACGACCCTTGTGCAACTTTTGCAGTTCATTCATTAGGTCAACCCTAACCACTCAGCCCCTTGTCAGGTTATTTCTATGAGTGATAAGGAGCAATTGACCTTAAAACTTTGAAGCCAGGTAGATGAGCCTATTCCACAAGGTGTCTTGGCTCCACCCTTGTTAAGTGAAACCGGCCAGGTATGGGTCATTCGACCTTTGCTATGTAGGAAGCCTGAGGACTTGTGGGGAAGTGCCTCCCTGGGGGGAGTTTGAGGCTCTAGAGTGCTTTTCTGCTGTTGTGGTGAATTGGGCTCAGCATTCCCCAGTAGGCTGTTTTTCCTTCATGTTTTCTGCCCTCTCTGTGAAATAGTTTTAGTGACTCTATGAGTTAGCTACATAGATGGTGCGTAGAAGTTCAGGAGCTGGCAGGTGTTCCTGGGTTCTTCAGTTCTTTAATGTTGAAGAGTTTGAGTATTTCTTTCACCTTGTCTGTTTTCAGTGAAATTTCTTACGTAGATTCTAAGCTCCCTTCCCAGACCAACACCCCTCCCCCTGCAACCCTCCCCCCCCTCCCCCCCCCAAAAAAAAAGTCCTCAAAGCTGAAGCCTGACTTTGAAGAGCGTTCTTAACTCTGATATATGGAGTAATAATTCGTGTCAAGAAGATGGTTGATATTAATAAAGAAGGGGGAGATGTGGGGGTGTGGCTATTACTGTGGAAGTTGCTATGTGTTTGCTGGTTGCCAGGCAAAGCTGTTTGACCAATGAAAAGTCCTTCTGAAAAGGACTCCCATGGGAGAAAGTGTATAAGAGGGGAGCCTGTCCTCAAGATGGAAAGGCAACATGATGTAATGAAGTTATGTCATCAATAAAGAAGTAGAAACAAGGGATGAATAGGGACAGGCTTGCAGAACGGGGAGCAGGAAAGGGAACAGGGACATTGACTGCCTCATGAAGATAGGTTCAGCCAGATCAGCAAACTGCTCAAAGAAGCTTGTATAGAAAGTCGATGGAAATGGGCACATGAGAGCTGGAAAGAAGTTCAAGCAGAGAGAAGCGGAGCCATGCACACAACTGCTGCCCCTCGCTGGTAAGCAGTTGCGCATTATGGGGAATCATACGTCCTTAGGAACAGAGACTGTCCTGGTAACCTTACAGCCTATTCTCCTTATTAACAATCGGACAGTTAATGATCTTGAAACACGGGACCAAACTGAGGTCAAGGTGTGGGACTCTGCTACTAAAACAACAAGTTTGTGGTGGGATTGCTTGGCACCTGGCGAGCAATCTCTGAGGCCTTAAGGAGCCATGTGAGGCCACAATCAGGAAAGTGTAGTGAGGGAACTGTGGGCTCATTTACTGATACTTCTGCTACACCGTCACCTAGATCTGTTTCCCTTTGATCCGGGAGAAATAGGATACATAGGGCCCAAAGGCCGAGTTGCTGAACTTAAAGTGAGACATGTTGTTCCCACGACTAGCCCTAGAATTCTCTGGTGTTTGTAATCAAGAAAAGGAATGGAAAATGTAGACTGTTATATGATCTGAGAGAAATTAATGAAGTCATGGAAGATGTGGGAGCACTTCTACCGGGATTACAAACTCCAGCTATGCTCCTTCCATCATGGATGTTAATAGTAATAGACTTAAAGGATTGTTTGTTAAACACTTGCCTTTTAAAACTTTGCCATGTTTAAGTTTCAATAGATACCTTTTCTGATTGTACATATGTATAGGTGTACTCGGGTGGGTTTAGTATGTAAAAGCAATGTTCTGTATATTTAGAAAGTTCGATGTTCATGTGTGCATGTTGGTAGACTATAGACTCCCTGTGCATCCAGTGCTGTTTATTTGCCTTTTATAAATATTACTAAATTCAGATTGAGTTGTGTCTTCATTTATAAAAGGAAGATATAGTACATGTCTCTTAGGCTGTCTTATTTACGGAAATTCCTTTGGCTTCCTTTCACATGCTCATTAGCCTATCTGATCTGCTAAAATTCTCTCAGCCTCCTTTCATAAGCACCAGGTCCAGTAATGCTTCTCTTCTGGTTGGTTTGTGTAATACTTGGACCAGGAAGTCATCCTTGGCTCACTACAGAAGCCTCCTGGATTGCTTGCTGTGTAGCTTTCCCAGCAGATGTCTGGGTGGTTTAAGTCTCCCACCAGGATGAGAGCTTGTAACCGTGATGCTTCTTGTAGCTGAAGCAGTCCCCTCTGACTATCTCTTCAGAAACATTTGTATCTCTCAGTTGCAGTATTCCAGTTGTATGATTCATTCCACTGCATTTCCATGATGGCAATTAAATCACTTCTCTAATTGCACCGTGGTTTCCAAAGCCGCCTCCTGCTTGTTTCCTGTGCTGTGTGCATTGGTGTAGAGGTATTTCAGTTGGACTGCATCACCATTTTAGGTATTTTGCTCTTGATTCCTAAAGAGTTGGTGTTCCCTAGTTCTTTTCTTTCAAAAGTATATCTGCTTTCCCAATGAATGTAGTTTAAAGCTCTGTTTAGTAGTCCAGGTAGCTCACTGCCTAGAACGCTCTTGCCCCACCTGGTGAGGTGTGCTCAATCCAGCATCAGCATGCCTGGTCTCTTGAACCTTCCATTATTAGTTAACCTTCTGTGCTTTCAGCTGAAAATAAGGCGGCTGGGATGAAATTGCATAAGTGCAATTGAACATACATGTAGAAATATATTTATTAGGGCTGGTCCAGGAATCCACTATCCTGACAGTATGATTCTTTGCTGAAACTGCAGGAATGGTAATTTCAAATCTGATGAATTATTAAGCAAGGATGATCTAGGAAAGGATTAAGGAATAATCACTATTGGTCCCACAACTTAGTTTTACAGAGTGGTATTTCAGAATATCCTCTCCGCAAAGTGCGGCCCAGAAATATGTGGAAATACATATTTTTTTTATTTGTCAGACTGCTGGTTGCCATTGCACAGGTCAATACTTAAATAATGCATCATTTTGCAGGTTATTCTCCCTGCTTCATTTCTCACAGAGTAAGTTCTGGTATCATGGGAGTTCTTTGTTTATGCTATTAATCTCTATTAGGTTCACTGCTGAAAATGGAGGATGATGTTGGACTGCGAAGAAAATGTCTCAACAGTTAAGTGTTTTTCTGCTCTTCAGATATCTTTCAGACTTTTTTCTTGAACAATTTGTATGAAGATCTTATTAGACTAGCAGCTATTCATATCTGTTTTTTTTCCTCTCCCAGTATCCTCTGCATTCTCTGATGTCCAAATCTGTGAGAAACTGTTTAGAACTATTGAGTTCTCAGTGTGTTGACATCAGTATGTATTAGGCTGACTGAAATATGTCCTTTTCTCTTCATTTTCATATGCCTGTCATTATTGACAGTCTCATACTTATCTTGGAGCTGATAGAGTTTGAGAGCTCTTCTTATATATTTGAACAATACTCACTAAAATGGGATCTTGGCTCACATAAAGATTAAGAAAGCTGCAGTAATAGGTGATGGTTAACACTAATAAAACAACCAGTCCCAGAAACACATACCTCTTCTAGGATCATAGGGAAATACTATGATAAAGAGAAATACAACTCTTCACTGGTTCAAGATTTAAATTACAGATGCTTTAAGATGCTCAGATTTATTAAGCTCTATGTGAAGAATGTATAGGGGCTAAGAGAACAGCATAGTGTCTGTTGTATCATCAGTAGACAATAAAATGGCTTGCTATCATCTTAACATACAGAACGTAACCCCTGAGAGTTCAGTCAACCCTGAGTTGCTGAATGAGCCATGTTTATTGCCTGATCAAATATTGATACGATGAGAGGTCATGTTCTTTTCTGAAATCCCATTAATAACCTGTGTGCCATGTGTGCTGGGAGAAGATCTCCAGTGTTATTTTTAACATGGCCATTTAAGAAATCCTTGGCTAAGGCATCCACAAATAATACATGTCTCAGCCCAGCCTAAAAACATCAAATTCACTCTGAGCTGCTCATCTTGACTAAAAGCAGATTGGGAATGGTGGAGGATATAGATGTATTTTTAGGACAGGTAGGATGGCTCACTGTGTTATGGAACAGACGATGACTTTCAGAAGGTCTTACTTGGGAGTTAATCTTCAGCTTTAACCTTCCCAAACTTGGCAGGGGACATAAGCCCATTGACTGTTAACCAGTTTCCAGAGCAAAGACAGGGACTGCTTGGGGAAGTTCTAAGGCTACAGTAGGTTATCCTCTTCATTTGCAGGGTTTAAGGCTGAGTAAATAAGAAAATGAAAAAAAAAAAAAAAGCCTGTTAGGCTAAGGACAGATTTATTTACTCCATAGGAATGAAGGAGCATGATGCATTATGAGAATGTTTAATGGGATAATTGAGAAACTCCTCAAATTTTTATAACATAATATGCCAACCTTTGCTCAAACTTTGGCAATAACAACTTGAATGCAACAGTTCTGATGGCTCCTTATCTTGCTAGTTCCTATCGTCATCCAAAAGTGTTATTTTAAATTAAAGGAAATATTAAAAATAAAGACTATATCCAGCGTCTTGGAAAAGGGTGGGGGAAGCATTTACTTTTGTGCCAAAGACACACTTATGTCTGGGATATATTTTTATAGTTGGTAAAAGGTATTTTTGTATAGTCTAATCTCTGACTGTCATTAGCAGAGAAGTAGAGAAGGCTTTGAGTATCCTGAAAGAATAGATCATTTCCAAGAATGTTAGGTTAAATTTCTTTGAGATTCGTCATTTAGATATGTATACACCTAACATGAGCTTTATTTTTGTATAAACCTAAATTTCTGTTCATTCTGTTCAGTAACACTAAAGCCTATATCTTTCATGAGTCTGTTACATCACTGTTATTAATATTATCTATCCATCTGGACATCTTAGTAAATATAGCCAGTTATTTGTATGAAACCTCATTTCTATGAACACAGGTGGAGCTGATATTGAAGATCATCAGGCTATTCAAATACTTGTGTGTTAGCTTGAGTACTATGTTTGTAATGGTCCCCTAAAAATCACTAGTCAAGGGGAAGCAGCAGACTAGAGCATTCATTAGTGCACTTTATTTCTACTGCCATTACATTTCCAGAAAGAATTTGTGGGGCAACTTAGGGGGGAGGGCGTTATGAAATGCTATAAACTTCACTAAATTTGTAATGAATGTGCAAACACATATTTGGCAACCTTTGGCTTTTCAGCTAGTTAGCAATCTCAGCAGGTATTGTATTCTTCATTTTGTATGAAAAATGTAAGCAGTTGTTTGTGAATTGTATCACCTCTTGTGAACTGTATGTTGGTAATGATCTTTGGAGTAGAGATTATAAGGAAATGTACTTTATTGAAGTGTAGCTCCATCATCACCACATTCCTGCAGAGTACCTGAAATAACATTCCTGTTTTCACTGCAGTGATAGATGAGCAGTTTTTGTCTTCCAGTTGTTCCTCAGTTAAAGCACCACACTTCCCAAACTCTAGTGGAAAAAAAGAAAAGGCATCCTCAGTGCATACAGATTGTGATGGAATTAAAACTTCTTGAAGCAGCTAAAGAGATTGTTGGTTCTTATAATGCATTCTCTAATCAAATGACATTTAAGAAGTTTATTCAGCTGACATCTTCTGCAGGTCACATAGGAGGAGACTATGCAATTTAGTAGCATCAAATGCTTTCAAAGAGTCTAAACACCAGATAGCCACATCAGTCTCTTCAAAAAAAAAAAAAAAAAAAAGATATTTTAGCTGTAGCATTTAAATGATATTCCATAACTGACTCAGGAAATTGTACCAGATTTTCTACAGAAAGTGATGGACAGTAGTTTGCTGCTCTGTGACAGGAGCTGCAGGTGTGTTCTATGATGGGCAATGTCTGTATGTTTTTTTCATTGACTATTTACTCTACCTACCTTTTTAGAACAACTTCTGTGTGTGTCATCTCTTGCTTACCTTTGGAAGACTGTCCCAAAACCAAATGTATACACTTCTCAAAAACTGTTAATTTTAGTATATGTGTATTCACAGAAAATTTACATCTATTTGCTTACACCTATCCATTTATATGGATGAAAGACTATTTTCCCTGCAGCAGTCACAAGCTGATCAAAATCAGTATTTGTTATGTAGTTGGCAAGAGCCTAGTGATCTTGCTATTAAAGAAGGGGAAGACTTGGAGTTTGATAGGATAATTCTGAGGGAAGGAAAAAAGGAAGGGGAGGAGTTAAATAGTGTCACTTAAGTGACAGGAATGCAAAGTAATGTCCTTTCCCAGTCTGATCTAATTTATACTCCCATTATTATTACTGACTATACATGTTAAACCTTCTCTTCCAATGACTGTCATTTAAAAAAAAAGTCAATATAACCTATTGTTTTCTGTATTTACATTGTGGAACCAGTGATAGGAGTAGATTGACTTTAGAAGAAAAACCATTCCTTATACTTTTCAAAATGTAGTTAATTACAGTGGTGTTAAAAGGAAAAAAAAATATATTGTATCTTATGCCTTTAGCTATTAACTTAACAACAATCAACTTTCCAATATAAAGGTATCTGTGTTATTTCTTCAGTTTTACTTCACTTTGTAATGACTTGGTGTTCTAGTGGTTACTGCAGAAATTAAAACAGACAGGTTTTATATTTGAAACAGGAATGTTTTCTTAGTGCAGTTAATGGAAAAAAAAAATCTTTCTAATGACCTCTGAATGTGTTACCATGGGGTATGCTTCTATAGAGAAAGCACAACCAAAAAAAATTTAACTGTATTTACTGTATTTTCAACTGTATTAAGATAAGCCTTAGTGGATTAGCTGTCCATCACTTAGACCCCTTAAAACTATCACTGATACATTGTTCTTGTGAGTGTTTTTCACACTGCCCTGGGCCTGCACAGGGTTGAGCTGGGTTTCTCCAGCACACTGTGGCCTAGTGCCCATTGTCTGGTCTGGTCTTCAGCTCTGTAAGTGCCCTTGGGGAAGTGGCTGACAGCCCCAAGCCACCCCTACAGGACACACAGCCCCAGGGGTACAGGGGAGGGCTGCAGGGCAAGGGGGTGGGGAGCAGGCAGTTAAAAGGAAATCCACCACCAGTATCAGTCTCCTCATGGGAAGACTCTGAGGCTGTTGACACCTTGCATCCCTCTGCTATTAAAGTAAACTCCCACTATTAGCCCTAGCAGCCAGAGGAAAGCATAATGCATTAGATGCATAGAAAACTAGTAAGTCCTCCTGTGTAACAGCTTTAAGGGTATTACCTACATTTAGGTTTTTCTGTAGGTTAAACTGTGAGTGTGACTATTTTGCTTCATTTTCATTAGTGTAAGATTTTATTTTGCTAACAATAAATCCTTTGCTTTGTGTATAAGGTGTAATCTCTTTCCCCATAAAAAGATTTTTAACAATGTATGCCACCATCCATACTGAAGATGTATGCAGAGCTATAAGTGAAAAAGGCTAACACATCTATTTTCAAGTCACAGCAAATTCTGAGGTCAAATCAAGACATAGCTTATGACTTGCACAATAAGAGATGAAAATAGGGAGATGAGTGTAAATGAAACTTCTGAAGAATTTACACAAGCTTGTAGAACCTACAGCTGTATCATCAGATTTCATTTGCCTTCATTGTGAGAAAAAATAAACCCTAATTTAAAATAAGGCTGAAGCAATAAAAGAGTAATAAAAAGACACAAGTAGATAAACATGTTAGGAATACAGTTTACAAACTGATGTCTATTTTTCCTCTTACTGTGCTTCAGATTAAAACCTCTGTTAATGATATCCTTAGCATCTAAAATACCAAGGACACTTTGCAGGCAACTTGTGGCTATTTGGCTATCTGTGCTTCTTGTTCAAAAGTTAAGAGAAATGAGTGGAAGTTGATTTACTACTTAATTCTAGCCTGTATGACTATAATCCCTTGGTAGTAAGAAAATGAGATTAGAATATTTCCTTACAAAGTATTTGTTGTTCTCCTTTTGGCTTCCAATTACGGTCCAATGTGAAGACATACAAATGGAAAGAAAGATGGAAAAAATAGGGTGGAATTTGCTGATTTGTTAGCTTCATAACTAATTTGGAAGGTTGATCATATTAGAATTGAGCTGTGGATGGGAGGAGAAGGCTGGAAGATGACTATATAAAATAATAAAAACATATAAATATAAAAATTGTGGGAAATGCACAAAGTTGAATTTTGGACTTTGTCATTACTATGCAAAACTAGTATAAGATTAGGTCTTTTTCCTGCATGTGTGAGAAGCTCAGGTGATGCCAGTAAGGAGTAAACAAATCTAAAGAGATCCTCTTCATTGGATTTCCTACATGAAGCAACAGTTATCCAACAGAAAGTTACAGTTTTCAGTTTCCATAGTTCTCAAAAAAAAAAAAAAAAAAAAAAAGAGCAAAGTGGAAACCAGGAATAGACAGATGAAATCAGAGTACAACTGGATTCACTTATTTTTATTTGAGAAATGCTCCCTAGAAATGATTTTTTAATGCATAAATGTAATTCTGCTTTTTTTTTTAAAAAAAAAAATAAAATGTAGGGGCTATTGTTTTGCAAACAGAGTATTAGTTACAAGAACATAATCTTTCCTGAAACTTATGTGTCTGGATCAGAGTATCAGGACCACAGTTCTTTCCCCAGGATAGCTCTCATTCTGTTGTGCCCAGGAATAATGATCTAGGTAGAAGTCTCCTCTATCATATTCAGCTTTGTTTCTTATCTACTGCTATTGATAAGTTTGGCTGGACTTTGATAAAAATCATGAAGAGAATACTACATTTAATTGAGCATGACAACGCCACCATGTAGGAGGTGTTACCATCTAGGAAAGCCTCTGGGGATTTGTATGGGTTTTGTAATGAAGTTTTTGTGTAGCTATATCTTTCAGTATTAGAAATGTTGAGTGACTGTAATCTGTTGTAAACCCCCCCCCCCCCCCCCCCCCCCCAAATTTGAGGTTGATATAATGGAAATATTTACGCACACAGTGCTAAAGCAGAACCTAAGATGCTTGTCTCATCTTAATATGTAGTACTACAGGTGAGAATTGATGCTGGAAAAAGTGTCTGAAAAGGGCTACTTTTATTCATTTGACCATCTGTCTTTATCTGAGAGACTTTCATAAATTGTTTAAGGGAATTTTTGTTATGTTACTTCCTTTCCAGAGATTTGAACAGAAAATGAATCTTGCAAATGCACATGCAAGACTGAAAGCTTTGTACCCAGGAAGTTCATGCAGCTGTCTGTAATGCATTACTTTTCCTAGTCTTCTTATGATGAGGCAATCATTTTACCAAGAAGCAGAAATGTTCACACACAGTATGTATGATCATCAGTTCCCAAGTGAATGAAAGAATAATTTTGGCAATTACTCAAAGAAAAAAAAAAAAAAACAAAACACAAATGTAATACTTAAAGCATAATTGGAACAATTTCTGGTAACTGAAGTATTTTTTTAAAAAAAAAAAGTCTGTTTTGCAGTGGTTCTCTAAAATTTCATAGCAACTGTAACACTAACAATAAAACAGCAGCAAAAGAGCCCTGGAGCAGAAGTCAAGGCTGTCACTTTCAGAAACATAATTTATTGTTAAATGCTTCAATTTTTTTGTACCTCAACCTGAAATCTATTGTTTCTGTTAGAGTTGCATAGATTCAATATAGTCAAAAAAAGACAAAAAAATAAATCATTTAAACATCCCCCAAAAGCCATACACACTTAATGCTGCCTAGCCACTGGTGATAAACTGTATCTACAACACAGCTTACTGTGGGAATATTTCTGTACATTTTCCATGGTCTGAGCTCTTAGGTTTAGATACTAAGCGCAATATTAGGAACAGCGATGAAGATGCTGTTGTCAATGTTGCACCCTTAAACCATGGTTTGACATGCGTTCTTCAGTTCCATACCACCGAGGATGAAAACAAGATTGGTAAGATTGGTGAAGAACAGCACTGCCCTCCGGTGGCCAGATGAATTCTTCTCAGAGGTAAGACAGATTTTCCTTCAAATCTTGGAATAGTTTATAGTTTTATTTGCAAAGCAGTGCCTAGAACTGTGAACAAAATTATGTGCATGTGACTCAAACTTTCAGGTCAGGGTTCGATTATATATATATTTACAGAAATATATACAATACTTCTATGCAAGACTAGAAATCATTGCAAAGAAAAGTGGAATAAAATTGTTATTAGTGGACAGTATAGTGCTGGTGCAGGTTTTGCTTCATGTTTAATTCTCATGAGTTTTCAAGCATTTAATGAGGATTTTCCCCTAACCAGTTTAGAATAAAACAGACAAATTTTTAAGATCCTGATCTTTTAGTCACTAAACAAAGCACAGACACCAGATCAGGTGTCTAAAAATATTCCTGTTGATGCTGGTCAGAAAGAAGCATGTGAATAAAATGTGTACAGTTTAACTTTGTGTATGTACAACTATGTTTACATGATAAGAACTCTCTTTCCAGTGGTTTAAATAGTTATATTTAGTATCAGTTATCTAGGCTTAGCTCTGTAAACAACTTGTTGTTAACAACATTAATAGACATGTTTATCATGCTCCTGTTTTCAACTGTGGCCTTCTAGCAATGTTGGAAAACTTACCTCCATATGATAAACTTTATAATACTGTATTTTCCTTGGTTCACTAGTTTATTTTATTGTAAACATCATCATGCCTGGTAAAAACAAATAGATTTGGAGCTTTCATTAAACATTTCTATGGCCATTTTTCAGAGCTGGATTCTATAGAATATTGGATTCTTTCTACCAAAAGATACACAGCTAGTACTGAAACTAGCCTGTCATCTCTAGAAATAGTTATGATGGAATTAAAAATTTAAGCACCACCTTATTGTAAACCAGTTTTTCAGATAGTGATATACCACAAGCATGTATTTCTTCCCCTATATGTGTCTGGTGTAATTTTGATTCTATATTGCCTCCACCAAGCAATGATGTCTTAAGTGAAGAGAGAATACATGTATAATGCCAGATTCCACTCAATGATTAATGTTATAAGTTAGACCACAAAATTTACTGGTCTATTGAAATTATTTTATTATTCAAGTAAGCAGACACAAGCAAAACAGCGCTGGGCGGCTGGGGAGTCTCCGCTCCGCCACGGCACGCAAATTCCCTTTCCAGTGTCGCTGTTTTATAGTATTCAAGTTCTGGCCTGTCTAGGCGCTGCGCAGTCTGTTGTTGGGGGTCGTTATTCTTCCTCCGGTGATCACGCGTTGTGCTTGTGTTCAGGTGGGGGCAAAACAGGATGTCTTGCGGTGGGTGGGTGGTATCTTACAGAATCTTTGTTTTAACAAGAATGTTTACCCAACCCCCTTTCCCCATTTGTCCCCATGTTACAATGCCGTGAGTTGTGAAACCTTATCACAGAATCACAGAATTTCTAGGTTGGAAGAGACCTCAAGATCATCGAGTACAACCTCTAACCTAACACTAACAGTCCCCACTAAACCATATCCCTAAGCTCTACATCTAAACGTCTTTTGAAGACTTCCAGGGATGGTGACTCCACCACCTCCCTGGGCAGCCTGTTCCAATGCCTCACAACCCTTTCAGTAAAGAAGTTCTTCCTAACATCTAACCTAAAACTCCCCTGGCGCAACTTTAGCCCGTTCCCCCTCGTCCTGTCACCAGGCACGTGGGAGAACAGGCCAACCCCCACCTCTCTACAGCCTCCTTTAAGGTATCTGTAGAGAGCGATAAGGTCGCCCCTGAGCCTCCTCTTCTCCAGGCTGAACAAGCCCAGCTCCCTCAGCCGCTCCTCGTAGGACTTGTTCTCCAGGCCCCTCACCAGCTTCGTCGCCCTTCTTTGGACCCGCTCAAGCACCTCGATGTCCTTCTTGTAGCGAGGGGCCCAAAACTGAACACAGTACTCGAGGTGCGGCCTCACCAGAGCCGAGTACAGGGGGACGATCACCTCCCTAGCCCTGCTGGCCACACTGTTTCTGATACAAGCCAGGATGCCGTTGGCCTTCTTGGCCACCTGAGCACACTGCTGGCTCATATTCAGCCGACTGTCCACCATCACTCCCAGGTCCTTCTCTGCCTGGCAGCTCTCCAACCACTCATCTCCCAGCCTGTAGCTCTGCTTGGGGTTATTGCGCCCCAGGTGCAGGACCCGGCACTTGGCCTTGTTAAATTTCATGCAGTTGACCTCAGCCCATTGGTGCAGCCTGTCCAGATCCTCCTGCAGAGCCTTCCTACCCTCGAGCAGATCGACACACGCACCTAACTTGGTGTCATCTGCAAACTTACTGAGGGTGCACTCAATGCCCTCGTCCAGATCATTGATGAAGATGTTGAAGAGGACCGGCCCCAGCACCGAGCCCTGGGGGACGCCACTAGTGACTGGCCTCCAACTGGACTTGACTCCATTTACCACGACTCTTTGGGCCCGGCTATCCAGCCAGTTTTTAACCCAACGAAGTGTGCGCCAGTCCAAGCCAAGAGCAGCCAGTTTCTTGAGGAGAATGCTGTGGGAGACGGTGTCAAAAGCCTTGCTGAAGTCAAGGTAGACCACATCCACAGCCTTTCCCTTGTCCACCCAGCGCGTCACTTTGTCATAGAAGGAGATCAGGTTCGTCAAGCAGGATCTGCCTTCCATAAACCCATGCTGACTGGGCCTGATCGCCTGCTTGCCCTGCAAGTGCCGCGTGATGACTCCCAAGAGGATCTGCTCCATGAGCTTCCCTGGCACTGAGGTCAAACTGACAGGCCTGTAGTTCCCCGGGTCAGCCCTCCGGCCCTTCTTGTAGATGGGCGTCACATTCGCTAGCCGCCAGTCAGCTGGGACCTCACCCGATAGCCAGGACTGCTGATAAATGATGGATAGTGGTTTGGCCAGCACCTCTGCCAGTTCTCTCAGTACCCTTGGGTGGATCCCATCCGGCCCCATTGACTTGTGCACATCCAAGTGCCGTAGCAGGTCACCAACCAGTTCTTCATGGATGGTGAGGGCCACATCCTGCTCCCCATCCCCTTCCACCAGCTCAGGGTACTGGGTATCCAGAGAACAACCGGTATTGCCGCTAAAGACTGAGGCAAAGAAGGCATTGAGTACCTCCACCTTTTCCTCATCTCTTGTAACTAAGTTTCCCCCCGCATCCAGTAAAGGATGGAGATTCTCCTTTGTCCTCCTTTTTGTGTTGATGTATTTATAAAAGCGTTTTTTGTTATCTTTAACAGCAGTAGCCAGATTGAGCTCCAGATGAGCTTTGGCCTTCCTAATTTTGTCCCTGCACAGCCTCGCTACATCCTTATAGTCCTCCCTAGTGGCCTGTCCACTTTTCCAAAGATTATAAACCCTCTTTTTTCTCCTAAGCTCAAGCCACAGTTCTCTGTTCAGCCAGGCTGGTCTTCTTCCCCGCTGGCTCATCTTTGGGCACATGGGAACAGACCACTCCTGCGCCATTAGGATTTCCCTCTTGAAGAGCGCCCAGCCTTCCTGGACCCCTCTGCCCTTCAGAACCGCCTCCCAAGGGATTGCACCAACTAGTGTCCTGAGCAGCCCAAAGTCAGCTCTCCGAAAGTCCAATACAGTGGTTTTACTGGTTCCCTTCCTGGCCTCGCCAAGAATAGTGAACTCTACCATTTTGTGGTCACTCTGCCCAAGACAGCTCCCGACAATCACATCCTCCACCAGTCCTTCTCTGTTTCTGAAGAGGAGGTCTAGCGGGGCACCACCCCTGGTAGGTTCACTAATCAGCTGCGTCAGGAAGCTATCTTCCACTTTCTCCAGAAACCTCCTAGACTGCTTTCTCTGGGCTGTATTGTGCTTCCAGGGAATGTCAGGGAAGTTGAAGTCCCCCACGAGTACAAGCGCTGAAGATTTCACAACTTCTGTCAGCTGCCTGTAGAACTCCTCATCCGTCTCCTCATCCTGGTTCGGCGGTCTATAGCAGACCCCAACCAGGACACTAGCCTTGTTGTCCCTGCCAATCCTAACCAAAAGGGACTCAATCTTGTCATTCCTAGCCTCGAGTTCTACAACATCAAAAGACTCTCTAATATAGAGAGCCACACCGCCACCCCTTCTGTGCTGCCTGTCCCTTCTGAAGAGCTTATAGCCAGGCATAGCAGCACTCCAGTCATGAGACTGGTCCCACCACGTTTCCGTGATGGCAACCAAGTCGTAGCCTGCCCGCTGCATGATGGCTTCCAGCTCCTCCTGTTTGTTACCCATGCTGCGTGCATTGGTGTAGATGCACTTCAGCTGGGCCATTACCTTATTCCCCGGCCTTGCCATTGTTTCCCCTGGCACAGCTCCAACAATCCTTGCTTCACCCCCATCCCCCTTCTTACCTAGTTTAAAGCCCTATCAATGAGCCCCGCCAGCTCCTGGCCAAGGATCCTTTTTCCCCTAAAGGATAGGGACCCGTCTACGGCCATCAGACCAGGTGCTGAATAAACTGCCCCATGGTCGAAAAACCCAAGATCTCTGCGTTGGCACCAGCCCCGGAGCCACGTGTTTAACAGGTGGGCTTTCCTGGTCCTCTCCGTACCCCTCCCTGTCACTGTAGGGATGGACGAAAACACTACCTGCACTCCCGCTCCGTCCACTAACCGTCCCAGCCCCCTAAAGTCTCTTTTGATTGCCTTCAGGCTTCTGTCTTCAATGTCGTCACTGCCCGCCTGGACTATCAGAAGAGGATAATAATCAGAGGGGCGTACCAGGTTGGGAAGCTTCCTGGCAACATCCCTGACCCTGGCCCCAGGGAGGCAACAGACTTCCCTACGGGTAGGGTCAGGCCGACAAATAGGGCCCTCTGTTCCCCTAAGGATAGAGTCTCCCACAACAATCACCCTTCTTTCTTTCTTGATGGAGGCAGTCCTGAGGCGTGGAGTCGACCTCCTTGCCCTAGGCGTCCTCCTGGGAACACTTTCTACCTCTTCCTCAGTTGCTGGTCTCTCAATCTCCAGGGCCTCAAACCTGTTTTGTAAGGGCACCTGGGAAGGTGGGGCCGGAAGGGGAGGGCATCGCCTGCGATGTCGAGCAGGGACCTGTCTCCATTCCTCCTCAACTCCCAGATCCCCTCCCTCTGCCCGTCGGCGAAAGGGCAGGGGGTCCACCCCCATTTGGGGTGTCTCACCCTGGTACCTCTCCTTGAGGCCCTGCAGGGAGTTACTCCATAAGTCTATCTCCCGCTCACACTCCCTGATGGTCCTCAACCTCTCGACCTCCTCCTTGAGCTCTGCCACCATGCGGATCAGGTCATCCACCTGCTCACACCTCACGCACGCAGCGTCTCTGCCTCCCGCCGACCGCAGCAGCAGGCTCTGACACTCCCTGCATCCGGTGACCTGAACCGCTGCATTCTTTAACGGGCAGTCGGTCTGGGTGTGTACCGACCTCCTGCAGAGCGCTCCGTGCCTTGTGGAGACCATTATCGCCTAGCTAAAGACCGTCGTTAAGAGGTGTTCGTGTGGGCAGGGGGTTGCTCTCCGCCCTGCCTGCTCGCCCTGCCTGCGCGAACTGCCGCGCTAACTGCCGCATTATCTCCTCAGTAGATTCTCCAAATTCCTCAGACAATGAACAAACCCCCACTAATTTATCACAGTTAAGACTAGCAGGGCTGACTCTATGCAGGCTAATGTCAGTGATTTCTGAGACCAGATTTGTCCCTGGTTCCTATCCTGAAAAATGTCAACTACAGAACAAGCTTAATGCTGCACTTGTTCCAAGTGAACATTTGAACTCTTCCTGCTTACAAAAAAAAGGCAAAAAAAAAAAAACTTTTCCATATATATTTACAGACTGCTCACATCTCCCTTAATAAAATATAACATGTTAATGCTGACATCTTTAGAAACCATGTCAGGAAGAAGTTACTCAACTCCTCTTTATATTTCAAGAAGACTGGTTAAACTAATCCTTTCTACCTGTGTTAAATGCCACCTCACCAACTAATCAGATCATAGAAAATGAGAGAAGGCTAAGGTTACATAGTACATCTGCACCCAGCACAAGATCAATATATTTCATTCTTGAAGTCTCTTTCAACATACCTTAAAACCACTGTTCTAGTGCCCTGGTATCCTTAAAAAAAAAAAAAAAAACAAAAACAAAAAACAAAACAAAACAAAAAAAAACTGCAGAAAGAAAAATTCAGGCTAGACATATAAGCTCATTGCTTTCTGCCCCACCAATATGATGAATGCATTATTTGCTTTATCTTCACAGCAGCATTTTATATTTGTAGCAGTTTGTGGTCCCCCAACCTTGTGTTTGAGAGGTCCTTCTATATTTCACTGTAGTTTACAATTTTGAGACCCCAGGTTCTCATGATGATTTTTAATTGGATTATTTTACATCAGTCAACATACATTTGATGTACAGTTGTCAAAACAGACCTTAACAATGCCAAAAAGAGTGAGAGGTATGCTTTGCTTGTCATATCATCACAGACTTTCTGACTGTAATCTGCTAAAATTCCTAGACCCTGTAGTACAAAAAAGCTAGTTGTCCTTCATTCTGTAGTTACATCCCGAGTTGTTTCTGCTTACATGTCATCCTTATGACACCCTTCCATGGGAATTTTTCCAGTTACCAGACCATTGATGTTAGCCTTCTGAGAATGAATTTTCAAATACTTTCCATCATGTTGCAACATGTTTATAATGCAATTATTACTCTTATTTGTTTGCAAATGTTGTAACATTTTTATTATGAGGAATTTTCATATAAAGCAGGATCAGAAGTCTACTTAAGTCAAAATATCTGACAGACTATATCCCCTTTTCTATCCTAAGGGGAATTAGATTGTTTTCACAGAATCACAGAATTTCTAGGTTGGAAGAGACCTCAAGATCATCGAGTCCAACCTCTAACCTAACACTAACAGTCCCCACTAAACCATATCCCTAAACTCTACATCTAAACGTCTTTCTGTTCTAACCTGTCTGTTTTCCTAAAATCTCTACTTCATTTAGGATGCATGGAACTACTTGGAGTACTTTTTCTATTGTTTCTTAGGTATTTTTTTCTGTGAATTAAACTGAACCTACCCCTGGAGTTCTGGTTTCCAGACACTTTTTCTTCCTTATTTATAAAATCTTATATACATGCTTTTCTGCAGACATTTAGTACTTGTTCTCAGGCTCTTAAAAAGTCATGTAAAGAATTCTAAGATTCTCTTGGAGTTTTTTTTTTTAAAGTACATTAAAAAGTTCCTCGGATCCAGTTAGTTGAAAACATCTGATTCATCTAAATTGTTCTCTAACCTGTTTTTTCTTTTTCCTTCCATACTTCAGGCTAAGGTCTTGACCTTCTCTTATTAATATTTGTACATCATAAACATGACTGAAATTTTTGATGAAAGATTAATAATTACTTGCTCCTTTATTGGCACATCATCCTTTCAAATGTATTTTTCAAGTTTTTATGCTATTTCTACCTTTGTATAATCTCCCTGGCTCAACAGAAATCCCCTGGAGAGAGGATCTTTTAGCTCCCTTCTTCACTTAGAGAC
The DNA here is from genome assembly GCF_963932015.1 of Anas acuta. Lineage (NCBI taxonomy): Eukaryota > Metazoa > Chordata > Aves > Anseriformes > Anatidae > Anas > Anas acuta. Next base: position 101,335,646 of record NC_088979.1, read on the forward strand.
TGGACTTTACTGGGCCCATGTCAGCAGAAGGATGGATGGCTTTCCCAACTGACGTGAACACCCATTTCTTGTCCATACATATGCCATCTGTTTTACGTTAAGAAAAAATAAACACATTGCATTTTATCTTAATTTTTGGATGGATCTTTCGATCTGCCGTTATCATATCATATTGTTTGCTGGTACCTTAGTTTTCTTGACAGAATTCCACCTTCCCCAACCATCTTCTTAAATGATATAAAGCCATACTTAAAGTCCATTACAGCATCCTTTTTCTTAGCATGTTCTCTGTTAAAATTTACTCACACATGCTGGCTGCATGTTACAGACAGGATAATTAAAGTATGATAAAAAATGCTTAGATTTAAGTGTTCCCATGTTTAATGAATCAAAGCTCAAATTATGAATAGAGTTAAATTTTCTCTTTATGATTTTCCCACTGCTGTGGCAATGTGTTTCCCTCAACAACAATTTGTGTGGTATTCATGAATATGCATGATATTTTAAACATTTGTAATTTGAACACAGGCTTATCCCATCTAAAGACTTCTTAAAGCAGGGACTAAATTTCACTGATTTTTAGGGAGATTGATCAATTGGAATAATGTAGAGGCTTAGCTTTTTAAATAGTGACTTAAAAGTTTAAAAATAATCTGACACTTTCATAAGTGAAGTAACTGAACAATATAAAGTACAGTTTGTTAGAAAATTGCCATTTCTCTTTTTTTTTAAATGTATATATTCAAGAGTCTGGGTGTTTTTGGATATAAATTTAAAATATTGTAGAAGGCTAGGGTAATCACAATAAATACTAGTATACAAAAAAAAAATAAAATGAACCAGAAGCCACAATTTCAGGAAAGAACATTATTCAGCAAAATTGCAGAAGACTAATACAGCCTGGGGAGGATTGTGAAATGAATTATCCTTAGCTTCACTTTCCCTTATGGCCTGATTCCAAAGCAAAGCACTTTCCTTTTATTCCCTATAAATATCTTTTCCTGTCATTTTCTGGTTTATTTTACTTTAGGGACATGATCAGCTTTTATCTGCTTTTAAAGATCCATTTCTGACAGAAAGTAATGGCATTTTGAACTTTTTGCCTTCACTTCACTTTAGACTTGTTGTGCAATGAAATGAGTCTTTTTTTCCTTCTTAGTTTGCAGATGGTGAAAGCTGATGTATCACCCTTCCTTGATGTTTCCCACTGGGCACCAAGAAATGAAAAGACAAAAAGCCAGGTCTGAATGAGATCAATGGAGACAAATTTAGCAATGTTGTTTTTCCTCAACTTTTTATTTAGCTAGAATTTCATATTTCCTTCACGAAGTATGAAAGACATAATCACTCCAATGACATGTTACAGAAATTTCTGAACTACCAAAGGCTAAAATCTTCTGTTACAGCGGATGGAGGGCACACTCTGCAATTACTTTAGTCACTTTGCATACTGTGATGTCTACATTCAAAGAAGCAATGAATTATTCAGAGTGCTTGCATGGTTGCCAGCCCTGGATTCCCTTCTGTAGTCCATTGAGGAGACATAGCTGTACAAAGTACTGCATTTAAGTAATCTAAGCTCCAGCACTGCTACTGCTTATTTTATTGCTGGCTGAATAGGGAGACCTCGTCAGACAGTTTGTTGGTGTGGATCAATCACTGATGCTTGGACACCAGGCACTGATTTTAGTCTCTATGACAAGGTTAATCTTCATTGCTAGGTAGATGAATATGGCTTTTGGTATTTAGGCCTCTTTGTGTCATGTTTTTTGGGTATCTGGTACAAAGAAACTCTGGAAGTATAAAGTAGAAAGCTCAAAGGTTTAACAATTATTTATTGATTAATACAAAGCATGTCTACAATTTAACAAGTTGTTGAGTTAAGCATTATTAAGCATTAAGAGCCTTTGCTGACAAGGTCAGTGGTAGTTACACACAGAAAACTTGAGGAAAACATGAAGCTTTCTGGTGTGCATTATTCTGGGAAGATCCCAAAGGTTTCTTAATTTTTTATATACATGGTAATGGATAGAAATGTTCAGAAACTTAGTTCTTGGAAAAGCATCAAATCTGTGCAGACTGTTTCTTATAAAAGAAACCTTTTGGAAAGACACATCTTAAAATGACTGAAAGTAGACTGCTGTTGGTCAAGTTTCAAAAACATGACTACTGAAGTAGTCGTCAGTGAGCAGAGTGTATATGTTACAGTGAAGCAGCTGTTAAACTTCTGTAATTAACCTCACTGTCTAGTGAAGACTTCGTTTGAAAGTTAGAGATTATCAGCATAACGAGTGTAGCGTAACAGCGGAAATCCTGGTGATTCACACAGTAGTATAAAACCTCATCACTGAGACTCAAAAAATCTTGCTTTCTAGTCATGGGAGAATAAAACTACTTTGTGTTGAGATAGGAATCATATGAAAAGAATAATGACAGACAATCAAGGTGACTGCCTCCCGATGTGTAATACGTTTTTCCTAAGGCATGAAAAATCAAGAAAGGGGAGTGATTCTCAACTAGAGAGACTCTGAAATTGAAAAATAAAAATGTTTTAGCTAGCCAGAAGCATTAAGTACTCTTTTGGAGTTGCATTAAGATGCAGAAGACAATTCATGAGAGATATTAGTAGTTCTGTTTTCCAGAACAAGGGGGGGGGAGGGGGGGGGGAACTAAAAGGTTTTGGTACAGCTTTCTGAGAAATGAAATATAGCTTTGTTTAAGAAATTATGAGGAACGTCTGACACATATTAGCCATAACACTTTGGATTTTAATGTCTTAAGCAAATCCATGTAATATTATTTGATCTATTTTTTTAGATAATGGTAAGGGCTACACTCTACGCTGGAAAGTGGAACATAGTGATTACATATATATATCTTACTATATATATCTACAGGCTATGGGACGGAGAAAGGAAGCATCGGCTGAAGACGTGAAGAGATGAAAATTGTGTAACTTGGGTAGCAGTCCTCACTTACTGTCCACATATGAAGATATTTCATATATATCCATCAGTAATGTCCTATGGGAGGGTTAACGTTATCGAGCTATCTAACAGTAAAAGAACAGGGATAAATTAGCTGTTAGATATAAATTGTATAATTAAATATTTTAAAAGGGCAATCTGTAAGACACAGAAGATACTAATTCAAATTAGGCCTAGCATATAAAACATGAAGGAATAAGTGTATTTTAATGACCAAAGTGCTGCATAGAATTACATAATATTCCTGTCTTGTGGTGTCATAGAACTACCTCATCACATCCTGTGTTACCTGTTTTAATTGTATGTTAAATGGTAGGGAAATGACATAAGAGAGAAGAAATAAGCAGCTGCCATCCACTTGTAATTCTGTTTCATTTTATCATGGGATTATTATTGTAAAGATATGTACTACACAAAAACTGTTTGATTAAGTTTATCTAAACTTTTCTGTTATATAATGCACTTCGCCTTTAAACCCAATCAGAAATTGTTTTTCTTATTTTGTCATCTGGGAGTTTTTTGCTTTAATTTTATATCATTAGTTATATTTTCGTTTTTGTGATAAATTATGTAATCTGTAACAGATAGAAAGTGACAGTGAAAAATATGTCCTGAAACACAGGAAGATTACTGAACCATAGGTATACAGGCTATGATGATTCCAGTATTCTCTGCTAACTCTTACATCCTTTAACAGCTGTTGAAAAATAAATATATTTTTTCACTATTAGTTGCTAAGTATGATTAAGAAAAAAATATTATCTTAATGAATATTCCTGCAATTTAGAGCCATAGTAAGTGACAGTACTTTACTGATTCTGATGAATAAGTAAAAAAATAAAATACTATTTTCATTGATACATTAATTTCCATCATAGATGTTTCAAGAAACTTAATTAATGAAACAGATCTGGTCATGTGTCAATACAATTAAATCTTGGGTCTAATGGAATAGATAAGGGCTATAATTGTATATTGTAAGAAATAAAAACTGCACAAAGTCCAAACACGACTATCTTAAGAGTCAAAAGTTCACAGAGCAGTCAACACTCAATAAATTCCAGTTTCCTTAGTGGCAGTTCACGGTCTGCAGACTTTGGCTGGAGTCTGAGGTGAGCACTTCTGGACTAATTTAGGAAGAATGAAAGATTAGAAGTTTTGTGTTTAGTAGTAAATGTTTGAGCTATAATATACATCCTTTTCCTTTCTTACATTACAAATCCATAATAAAGCCATGCATTATCATTTACAGGCTTTTAAAGGGATAAACAGAAGTGCCTTTTTCCTCATATACACTTAAAAATAAATCATTGCAATTCTAACAGGTCAAACTGGCTCCTCTCATTCATAACCAGAATATCATACATAACTGCAGTAGCTCATTTTCCAAGAGACATGGCATGTATCTTGCATTTTTTATCAAATTTGCTCCAGAGTTGCATAGTGAAATACTTCAGTGCTCTTCTGGTGATTAGTTAGGTTAAGGCTTTACTTACTAAAAAAATGGTGATAGGCTTTGCTTCTGTATATTAAACACTTATTTTACTTTAAAAAAGTAAAATAAAAAAAAAAAAAAAAGAGTAAATATTTAATGTGAAGCCTGAGTGACCTTTTCACCACATCTGAATCTACCTCTTGCTTTTGATTGTCTTCTTTCCTTTCCTTTGGTTGATGATATTAAAATTGATCCTACGTAACTGGGTACGTTTTACTCCTGGTGTATTGGCTGTGTTTTCATATCAAGCTATTCAGTCACCTTTATCTAACATTTCTTTCCCTTATGTAGTCAGTGTAGTCCAATGTAAGCTCTGAACTATCTAATTTCTTCTGTAATGTCCTGAACCACCTTCCTTTGATTTTTCTGTTCTTTGTTTTAGCTGTTTTTATTGGCAAATTTCATAGTTCTGTTTTTATCAGATACTGAGTTTTCATTGTTGTCTTTTGCACTAAAATTGCTATTATCTGTACTCGGAAATGTCTGTGCTCTCAATATGCTGTATAACCTGGAAAACAAGCAAACAAACAAAAAATGACAACAACTACAAAAAAATATATATCCTTAAGAACAAACATTCAATAACAAAATTAGGTACTGTGTTGAAGGTGTAGAAGGCTTCCTTTAATTTTTCCACATTCATCTTTTGCTCACTTGGGGAGCAGATTGCTTACTGAAAAAGAAAGTTTGTAACTAAGCAATTGCTATCCATTGTCTGAGGTCTATGTTTTTTGCTTTTATTATGGTGGCAATGACATACTGACCTGTGTGAAAGACTTCTAATTAATCCCTTCTGTTCCTGTTAGAGCATTTTGTTTCAGGATTTTATTTATTTTGCGGGGTGGGGGTTCTGTTGAGTGGTGATTTTTGATCTTTATATATATATTGCAACATTTGTGGAATCAATATTTAACCTATGACTTCTCAGGTAATATATTTTGAATTTACTAGCTTGAGGCACATAAGTGAGGCATGTGAGGCAGTTCATGAAAAATGAACATGAAGCATTAAAAATGTTAAGACCACACTTAGTTCCTCAGATTCCTATTCTGACACATCTAGACAAGACGAAGAGGAATATTTGGCTTCTCTCTGTTACAATTCACAAGGTTAGGGTTAATATATTTTTTCAGTCTGTTCTGCACTCAATTTTCCTGAATGCCACCAGGAGTATATGGCCTTCTGTTTAGTCAGTTTGTCTTCAGGGTCTGAAAACTGTCTTCTGATTTAACATATGTGACGATACAGCCCGTAACCCCTTACTCAGTCTCATAACAGTCTTTGATAATACGGAAATTGCAGTTAAAAGCAAACAATTACAGAGCAGTTACTACCAAAGGCTGTGTGGTTTAGATCTGCAAGACCTAACAAACCTGCATTTTTTTGCTGAACAGAAGTTCAGTAAAATCTGATTTTACTCAGAGGTAAAATAATGTTTGGCAATTGCGTAACATAAGTTACACATACAAGTTACACATACAATTTTTTACTCTTCTTAGTAGCATTCTGACAATTTGTACAAAATAAAATTTGTGCAAAATACAAAATCTTTTTTTTTGGATATTATGATCAAATATGTGAATACTTTTTTAACATGTGAAGTACATCTGATACATGATGTGAATTGGGCAATACATTCTATTTATAAAAAAAATGATTGAGTTACTTTATTCCATGTAACAATGGGGGAGGAGGGGGGAAAGTGCTAGAATAAAGACCTTTTTTCTGTTTTTGTATATATAATCCTACATTTATTGGAAAGAGGATTAGGTAGAGTTCATGCCCCTTTTTAGCAGTTGCCAGCTCATATTCAGGTGAGAATTGACCAACACACCCAGATCCTTTTCATTACAGCTTTCAAGCCACTCTCCCCCAAGTCTATAGCACTACATAGGGTTGTGGTGACCAAAGTGCAGGACCCAGCACTTAGCCATGTTGAATCTCATCCCATTGGTCTCTGCCCATTGACCTATCCTGTCCAGGTCCCTCTGAAGGGCCTTCCTACCCTCTGGCAGATCGACACTTCCCCCCAACTTGGTGTCATCTGCAAACTTACCGGGGGTGCACTCAATTCCCTCATCCAAATTATCAATGAAAATATTAAATAGGATGGGCCCCAACACTCACCCCTGGGGAACTCCACTCACGACCAATTGCCAGCTGGATTTAACTCTGTTCACCACTACTCTCTGAGCCTGGCTCTCCAGCCAGTTTTTAACCCAGCAAAGAGTGTATGTGTTCTATAACCTATACTAGCAAAATTACTTTCAGAAATGTTAAACATACATCTCCATAAATAGTCACAGAAAGCTTCATGTAGACTATAGATCTGTATTATTTTAGAGAATAGGAAATAAACACATTCTTAATTTGCAAAAAGACTGCTTCAAATAGTAAATAAAGTGATTGTTTAATTAACTCATTAACAGTGAGATAGATAATGGCAATAAGAATATGATATTATTCTTTGTAAAATGTGAAAGCAAAATTACACAAATTTAGATTTAAGAAAGGTTGAATGCGGTTATTTGATTTTCTTTTCCCCGCATCATGTCCACTCTTCACTGTGGTAGAATACAAAAAGAAAAAAGAAGGAGAATGCTTGAGAGGCAAATAAAATGGGAAAGGAACATAGGGAAAATACTTTAGAAACAAATATTTTTATGTTTCTAAAAATTACATTTTAAAAAGTTCAGATTTTTTTGGAAGCTGAAATAATTTAAGTACCACTGTCATAAACTTTCACGGTACCTCTTTGTCAACTCTGACAATATTAAGAAGAAAACATGCCATAGTAGTATTTTGCAAGTAAGAGGTATCTGAAGCACTTAAAACAACAATCTGCTTTTCAGATTTTTATGATATTTGAAAACGTTTGTTTGTTTCCTCTGTATTACCTTTTGAGGCACACGATGGAGGTGATTCAGAACCTACTCAGGAAAAAAATATAAAATTTTATTTAAAAAAAAAATCTTAATTTTTGAGACTAAATCAGATCTAAAGCTCTGGTAATAACAAAATGTATATTAACCATGATATGGATCTGGGTCACAACTTCTACCTGCAGGCCTTGCAGACTGTAGTGTAGGAGAATGTAGAAATTGCATTTTATGATGCAATTATTTCCAAATGATGGATAACCATATTCTTCAAATACTAATGTTATTTCATATTCTCGCTTATCTTATGAAAACTCCTGCATCTTGTACAAATAATCTTATACAAAATGAAAGAATAAATAAGTGAATAAAGAGTAGTTCAGCACATATAAAGCACTGCAACATTAAGTACGCAACAATATGTTGACCACATTAGGTTGGGTTAACTGGAAGCAAGATGACCAGGAAATACTAGAAATATCTGGAAGAGGTGAATTGGAGCTCTTCACAGGTAAAAAGGTCAGAATAAATAGCCTAACTGCTAGTAGCTATTAATTTATAGCCTATAAAATTATATGATTCCATGCACAGATTTATATTTTATAATATATATTATAAATATAAATTATATAAATATATTTATAAGTAAATATAAATATATTTATAATATAATAATATAATAAAATATAATTTTATATTTTATATTATCCCTGGAAGTCTTTAAAAGATGTTTAGATGTAGAGCTTAGGGATATGGTTTAGTGGGGACTGTTAGCGTTAGGTCAGAGGTTGGACTCGATGATCTTGAGGTCTCTTCCAACCTAGAAATTCTGTGATTCTGTGATTTATATTTTGCACAGATTTATTGCTTAAGACAATAAAAGAAATATCTGGCATTACATGACTTTGGGATCTGTTAATGAAGGGGTTCGTGTCGTCTTGAACCTTTTCATAACTGAGCTGTTAGCAAAAATTTTATGTCATAGGAGTATAAAATTACCTACTACCCTGGTAATAGGTAATTATAATAGGTAATAGGTAATAGTAATACTTTTAAAAACAAACAAAATCTTTCCTCTTCTTTGCAATGTCACTACCTGTCACCAGTGCTTCATATCTACTCCATTGTTATTTATTTACTCAGTATATTACATCATTAGATTTATGCTTGTTAGATTAATGCTTGTTCTTTCTATTTTACTAGACTGACTGGTGTGGAGATAGCACCATACAAACTGCTATGAAGAAAGCTGTGTTTTCTATTTGTGGATAATGCAGTGGTACTAATTCACTAATATTTTGGCTGTTGCTGATCATTGCTTGCATGGTATCAATTTGTTTGTTTGTTTGTTTCCCCCTCCACCCTAACCCCCCAATGACCGGGCATGGTCAAGAAAGTTAGACAAGGATACAACCAGGACAGCAGACATGAATTGGCCAGAGGGGGGATATTCCATGTTATACAGCATCATGCTTGGCAATGAAAACTAGGTGCTTGATCTTTCCAAGGTAGCCATTGCTTGGAGAATTGTTGAGTATTGGTCTGCTTGTGGAAGGTGGTGAATGAATGACTTTGCATCATTTGTTTGTTTTTATACTCTTTCCTTCACCTATTAATTTGTCTTTGTTTCAACCCAGGAGTTTTCTTGCTTTTGTTCTTATTTTATCCTACATCCCATGGGGCCAGTGTGTGAGTGGCTGTGCTGGTGCTTGATTGCTGACCATGGCGAGTCAACATCTAGTACTGTAAATGGCTGTAAGCTTACTGAGAAAATACCCTTGAACCTTTGTTTTTCCTTGTTGCTGTTTGGAAATAAAGTGTTTGGGAGTGTCAACAGAAGAGCATGGTATCTCTGTGTGTCAAGATGAGGCACTGGGTGTGAATGCATTTGTTCGTATCCAACTATACTGCAGAGATGGTATTCATTTCAAGAAAGTCATGTTCAGAAAAGGAAATCATGACCTATTTTTCACTGCCGGGACTAGATCATTGGATCATCTATAGATCATCAATAAGGGACTAGATCACTGGAACCATGCCCAAGCATTCTTGGCAAATGTTCTCCGACACATTTAGTAGTTGTACCAAGCTTTCCATACAAAAGTTTAGAGGAGAATATGTTTCTCACTCTTTACTAAGTCAGGATGATGCAAGTTCAGTTGAAGACTGAGTAAACTCATAAGCTTGGGATCATTACTGGACTTGTATTAAAAAAAATAAAGCAAAATAATATATGTATATAAAGTAGGCTTTTAAACGGCGCAGGGCATGCACAACTTCGTAAGGCCAATGGTCAATATATCAAAATAATCTCAATAGGATGCTGTCTCAATGGGAGATAAAACTTAGGAAACATACAGAAGCCTGGCTGCCCCCAAGCTTGGAACCTCTTTTACCCATTAACTCAGAATTGAGAGATCCTTCTAGAGCTCCTTGTCATTAGTGTGTCTAACAACTACCTAAATCGTAACCTCAGCAGTAAATTTGGAGATTTCATTGATTGCTCCCTTCTTTGGGTCATTGTTGAAGAAGCTGGGTAAAAACAGTTCCAGCACCAGTCCTTAAAAGGCTCTTTTCTACTCTTAAAAGTGATAATTATGCTCTCTTGCTTTCTATACATAAACTGACTTTTTGAGATCCCATTAAGGGATCAATCCATTAGTTCTCTGGCAACTATCTGTTTTGTGGCAACTCTCTATTGTGGCAAAGTTTCTTTAATAATTTTCCACATGGAATCTTGTCAAAAAATTTTGAAAATCAAAGTATGCCCATCATATCCTTTTATCTAAATGCTTGTTGGCACCCTCACAGAAAACCAGCACATATTTCCAAAGTATTCTTCAATATAATGCTGTGCAAAGCTGAGTTCAAACAGCATACATTTTGTTCATCCAGAAATATAGATGTTAAAAAAAATATTGAACCTAATTGCTTAAATTCCCATTTAAAAAAAATATTTCTCTTTCAAACAAAAATCATGTTTATGTCCTTGAATTTATCTATTATTACATGACTTTTCACTCATAGTTACTTTCAGCAGAATGTTTCTTTTAACAATTGTATTTACCAAGATTATTTCATCACTGTTACAGGCAAAATTTCACATTACTGTAGAAAAGAGAAACCAGTATGTTCCTTTAAGAAAGAAAAACATTAATATTAATACCTGAATTAATATGAATTAATACCTGAATTAATAAAAACATTAATATTAATACCTGAATTACTGGTACTTGAGAGAAAACATCATGCCAGACCTATGCCTATGCTACTTGGTGTTGTTGTTGTTGTTTTCTTATTTTTAATCTTTTTTCTTGTTTTAACTTTTCTGATATTTGTGGTTTTTGCTTGCTTTTTTTTTTTTTTTTTTTTTTTTTAATCTTAGTTTAAAGGATTTTCACATGGATTTTCTGTTTCTTACAGGTTCCTGCCATGTCTTTCTAAATGTTCCTATAATTTTGATGTTGGTAAACCTGAATTTTGCTTTGGCAGAATGTTTTCTTATTATCTGTAATTTATTTTATTTTATTTTTTACTGCAAAACTGAACCTTTCAGAGGATGTTATTTTTTTGAAATGAGATGAAAAATCAGCTTTATTAGTTTTATTTAATAAATGGTCTGTCTTTCTCTCGGTGACTTTTGAACAAGCAGATGTATTCTGCTGACTTTCCCCGGGGCAGTTTGAGTGCTACTAATTATCCCACCTTTGCTGTTTCATAACTGTCATTTTTTTCATGCTGTCTTAGAAAATAGTTCAGAAATAATTTTGAAATTAAGATATTTCTAATTATTTTGTTTCACATAATTGCCAAACCAACTTAAATTGTAGTTTTATGTGAAATATAAATGCTATTTATAAAGCCATTAGCCTTTTATTTCATACATTTTTACAGGTTGTACAAATATTATTACTTGGGTAGTCATATTATTATTAGACATTTCGATAGACTGGTTCACCCTGAAAAATTGCCCTTTTTCTTTATATTTTACTATTCATGAAATCACATGTGACTGTAATGAAAATCATTGTTCTGGAAAATTATGCTGTTTTCAGCCTCTATATACTCATTTTTTTGAAAACACTACAAAAATGTAGGTGATAATTTGACTTTCTAATTTATGGTTTCCTTTTCCTTTTGGGTAAACATGATCTCAAAAATATTCAGAAAGATGTAAGACCAAATATTGATATTGCTGGTATAAGCAAGACATTAATGCATCAAAATGAAATTGTAAGCCTATTGAAGAAACTCAAATGTTTCCTACAGTGCAGGCAAACAATTTATTTAAGAAATAAAGAAAAAAGTACATTAACATGATATGTTTTTCATACCTGTTCTTTTAGGAGGAAGAGTCATCTATCATGGTTATTCCTTTTGCTTCTGGAAAAAAATAGAAACTCAGGCTTAATATTTTTGTTACAAAAGATGTAGGACTTTTTCTAAATAAACAGATTTTGGATGTTACATCTAAACTGCCCTGCCACCTTAAATCTCTGAAAATTAGGATACTTGTTCCTCCAGAGCAGTCTTGGAGGCTTGCTTCTAGCAGACTGTACTGAAGTCTTTTTGTTCCGTAAAGAATAATTCTAATAACTAAATTTACATGGATTTTTTTTTTCAGTTAGTAATAGGAAAACCTTAAATTATAATTGTACCTGAAAATAATGCCTTAGAAAGTATGTATTTCAACTTAAAGGTGGTTATTTTTGTCTGAAAATAATTCCATTTTCCATTCATAGTTTAAAGAATTGACAGAAGTATGAAAGATGGAATGGCATTCTTTTTTATCAACAGAATTGCCAGTTTGGTTTGCCTTCTGTAATTATTTATCACTTACACGTGTGAATGGAAAAGAACAGAGATCTCTAATCCAATTGCAAGACTAATAAGCTAGCTATTAAGAGATTTTTAAGAGAGAATAGATTCAAAATTAGCTGCTTCTACAAATATGAGAAAAAAAAATCATGGTTTTCATAGTATACTGACTATAGCATTTAGACGCTATTATTGAAACAAATGAAATACATGCTAGCTGGAAATGCTGAAACTTTTATACTTGTACTTTTTGCAATGTAAGATAGACAAATACAAACTAGAATGCTGGTTTATTTGTAAACTTTAGAATTTTGCCTTGTGGAATTAGGCTGAAGCTGAAGCATCCAATTCTCATTGCCTTTTTCTCATTTCCCATGAGAAAATTGTATGAGATCTGAAATACAGGGAATTTTAAAAGACCTATTTTTGGCTGCGTTGCCATTTGGTCATTTTTTTTTTTTTTTTTTTTTTTTTTTTTTAACATTACCAATACTTTATCTTTTACCGTGTTTCAAAATGACCTAAAAAGCAACTGTTTTTCTTTGATTTTTTTTTTTTATTTTCCTCCAGAGAGTATCAAGTCTGTCAGAGCTGATTTACATTTGTATGTAAATCCTTCCATGCAGAGCAGTTCTGTGCCTTGGTTGACAAGTTTTCATCTTTTTTTTTTTTTTTTTTTTCCAGTGGTAATTCTTTTAAAGAAGACAAAGTGAGGTTGAAAGCCTGTCATCAATAAAAGCTATACAATTTTAAGTATCATTGTTAGTACATCACATGCTAGTTAGTACATCATATTTAATGCTGTGTGTTTTTCCCCATTTTGGGTAGACATTAATACAAAGAAGTCGCAATTGTTTTAATAACACAAGTTATAAACCTTTTTTTCCTATTCAGCATGTTAAGAGTCTTTATGTCATTTCAAAAAGAGATAAATATTTTTGTTTTTGTAGCACTTACAATGGGTAATGATGAACAATATGAACACAGTGACCAAAATTTGAACTCCTGCTCAAATACGGAATCACAGAATCACAGAATTTTCTAGGTTGGAAGAGACCTCAAGATCATCGAGTCCAACCTCTGACCTAACGCTAACAGTCCCCACTAAACCATATCCCTAAGCTCTACATCTAAAAGTCTTTTAAAGACTTCCAGTTCAAAAAAAAAAGACTTCCAGTTCAAAAATAGTCCAATTTTATGAACCTTTGAGAAAGTAATTATATGACAAGTTGATTCCATTTTTGAAATCCATGAGCATTTTCCTCATCCTTCTGTATTATCTGTCAGCTCCTATTAAAATAATTATCATGAAAAAAAAATAAAAATAAGAAACCCACTGTACATTCTATTTCTCCATTGTCTCATCAAATGTCTACTGTGAAAAGTTAATTTGGTGCAAGAAGCTAGATGCATTACCACAAAGGCCTAACCTGGATGCATTTTAACATGTGTTTAAAAGAATATAAATTATCTTTGCTCAGTAGTCATTTCAAGGGTCAAGTATAGAGGACAAAAAAATAAGAGTGATCAAACTTTTGATCTGTGTTATCTTGTTTGGGGATCTTGAAAGATGCCACACAATCATTTTCTTATCATACCTTTCATTGAAAACAATTAGATATACATTGAGCCAACATGTAATTGTTGCCTTACAGTTAGGTGTGAAGTGGAATTTTTCAAGGCAATCTGCACTGATGTAATTCTTCTACCAGTCAAGCTCAGCTTCTACTGAAAGATTTACTGTAGATTTCAAAAAGAAAGGACCAAGACTAAGGCTGACTGTTTTTCAAAGGCCATGCCAGGGTATCTTTAACATAAAAAAAAAAAGTCTCACTGTTAACTTGCTTTGTAATACCTCTATTTAGAGAGAGCAGTCTTACATTTGACATATTGAGCACTAGGTAAATATTTATTTCTCTCAAAACAGCTCTTCTTTGGCTGCTTTGGTCTCAGCTTGCTCCTCATTTTGGTCACTATTTAGATTAGTGATCTGCAGGGATTTCAGATTTCTCCTCTTCCTTTTTTCTATCTTATCTTTTAAATAAAGTGTTCTCTCTCTGACCTGTGTATCTTGTTTCCCTTTACTCTGGCTAATGTGGTCACCCAGCAGTAATGCCTGTGAGGTGGTAACATAACATAATAATAGAAATACTTCAGGGTTCATATTTTATGGTGTGCCTTCTAGAATCTTGGTCAGCTAAAAGTGCTGTCGTATCCATAACACAGCTACACAGGAGTACTAATGTCTCATAAAATCAAATTGGATTTTGCACATATTTCCCAAATTGGGATAAGCCTTTGGAGAAACTTATGGACCTTAGTTTTTGTAGTGTTTATTATATAGGTTAGAAATAGAGATAATTTTTGCTTCCACAGTTTTAAGAGAAGAGATTATTTTTAAATATGTGTTTGCCTTGTGAAGATAATCTGGAGACTGGAACTTGAAAAGCACTTGAATTTAGGAGAAATGAGTGCCATTCCTGTATTTCATAATTGATGGCCTTTTAAGTATCTTCAGCTAGCTGATCTGCAGAACAGGGAATACTAAGTTTTCAGTAGCTGAAAAAACACCTATGAAATGCATGTGTTGATGTTTAAATTTTTATTTTAACATGAAATTTCCCATTTCTCATGTTGTTACTTTGAGTCACAAAATTTTAAATATGTTTCAAGAATAACGTTTTGCTAGCTAGCATTGACAATCTTCAGAAAGATCTCTGGAAACTGCACAAAAAAAAAAAAAAAAAAAAAAAAAAAAGAGGATGCATTTTTAAGGGTAGTTGTTAAATACTGAAAACATATATTCAAAGCTAGTGTTTTTAATGGTACTTTTGAGATTAGAAATTGTAAATATCTTGATATGGTTTACATAGGATGAAAAGGGGTTAGACTAACCTACATCTAAGCTTTTGTTTCAGATCTTTTTCTTTTTTTCTTTTCCATGTCTTGTTGCCCTTTGACATAAAAACAGATATGATGTCTTTGTTCCAAAACTTCCTGGGAAATATATGCCTTCTGAAAAAAAAAAAAAAAAAAAAAAAAAAAAAGCCATGTGCTTAGGACAGAAAAAGGAGACAGCATTTATTCTGTTATTGTGAATAAAAGCTAAAAAATAGGAAAACCATTCCTCTGCCATTTTGCTTTTCCTTTCAAGATTTCCATATTGGCTTACAAGCCACAAATCTGGCTCATTAATGCACATTAATGTTGCTATAATTTGTTTTATTCGTAGGAACTATTACACTGTGACAAATTTACTGTTGTTTTCAGCTACTTCTCCATTATTAATATACTAGCTTTTACATTAATGATATCAGAGGAGCAATAATGTTGTTGCTTCCTCTTGATCCTTGTCCTTTACCTACTAATTTTGTCAATCAGCATTATCAGTCAAGTTAAGAGTCTGATTCCTTCCTGTGTGCTATATCTGTTCCTACCTCAACCTATCCTAGTTCTCACAGAGAACTTTGCATTGGTGTGTTCTTTCATTACTCAGTTGTCAGTAGTGTTTTAGTTTCTCATTACTATTATTGTGATATTGTTCCCATGATCCACTACTTTTTCTCCTTACAATAAGGGACATATAAGGAAAACACATTTATTTAGGGATGCAAAAGTGACTAAATAATTCAATATTGACTATATAGCTTATTTGCAGAACGGAAGCTCACCTAGTTTTAATTACTTAAAAATTAGAGTCTGTGTTAAAACTTTTATCTATTAGATTGCTTTAGTCAATGAAGAAAGAACAGTTGCCTCAGTGAGGGAAAATTCTTCCCCTCACCATTAGATCTCTAAAGTTAAATGAAAGTCTTTCTCTTTCAGTGCTTGCTGCTAGCTCTGTATTGACTTCTGCTGAATTAAAGCAGAAGTCAATACAAGAAGTTCATCACAGATTTCCTTTCGGGATACTCTTAATCTGCCCCACTTTTTATTATAATCTATTGAGATATGCATCCCTCTGATTCTGACTTAAGATAGGATTCTCTGATTCAACATCGGAACTTCTGGAAAAGTACATGAATGTTGCACTTAGCTACGTGAAGTTAGGAAAAGTAGTGATTGATACAGAAAGGAAATTCAATCCTGACATGCAGAATTTTTCTGGATCTGCTTAAACAAGGGGAAGTTGAAGATTCTTGACAAGATTCTTGAAAAAAAAAAAAAAGTAAAAAAAAAGTCTTACAGGTTTGGGGAAAGGTAATATATTCTAGCTTTGCCTTCTGTGCAGATTTTATTTTTTTCACCACAAGAATTACAACTGCTTATGACAAGAGTTAATTTTTGATTACTTTCCTGATATGGATTAATTCAGATGGAAACAAATTGTTTCCCAGCAAGCCATTTAAATCATTTCATTGAACAGTTAATATTAATACATGTTTCTGAACGCTCTTCAAAGTTTCAGTGAAATCTAAGGATTTTTATTTATTTATTTTGATTCTATGCTTATTGGAAGTCAGAATTTAAATTACGAATGCACAAAGCAGCATAGATATTAGTTCATGAAATAGTAATCTAAAATACCTCATGATCTATTTTGCCAGAATCTTAGCACGATCTTCCATGTAAAATAAATGTATCAGTTATTTGATTTCATTCAGTTGCCCTTTGCTGAATTATTTTGTGCAGTATACATGCTGTCTTTATAGTGATCATCCCTGTGAAACTCTTATTTCTTGACAGCTGTTTATATGAAAGTTCTTGGGTAGTCTCAGACAACTCCATAAGCAGATCTTCACACTGCCAATAAATCTTCCAATGTGAGAAGACCTGCCAATGCGAGAAGAACTTAACTCCAGATTTTTCAGCAGTTGTCATTCAAATATAAACATAGAACCCTATTTTGGGCAGTGCTTAAGGACTGAAAGGAGAGATCAGTGTCCAGCTGCCTTCTCTGCCTTCCTACCTTGGACATACCTTAAACTAGTGAAGCTCTGTATCACCTATGCCATTGGGAAGTTGTACTTGTTACATGACTCTGAAATCTCTTTGTTTGTGTATTAGATCAAACTGTATGGCTTCAGAGGGAAAATGAAGACATTCCTCCTTCACAGCTTTCACTTGACTAAAAAGTACAAGTCTTTCCAAAACTGCTGTTTTAATGATCACTTCAGGGAATCAGGTCAGTCATTTGTTGAACATTTTTGTGACCTACAACATAGTATTTTGACCATCCCTAGACCAATTTAAAGAAGAGTTACTTGTATCTTTAATACAATATGCACTTCTAAATTTTTTGGATCTTTTCTGAGAACATCAGGATAAAAAATACCCATCCTAGACAACTGAAGATCGAACAAGTCCACTAAACTGGATTATCCTGGAAATCAGTGAAATAGAGTGTATAGAGTATGAATAGAGTGTATACAAAGTCTGTGTAGTCTTCTGTTAAATCAGAACTCATCTGCCAAGCTACATCTTGCTGCTGCAAATATGTTTTGCAAGACATTTACAAAAAAAACAAAACAAAACAAAACACAACAGTAGTGTTGTGTATTATGACATTCAAAATCAAGCAATTTTAAGTAGTGGGTTACACAAACAACTACGTTTTTAACTACTGTAAATACTGATACCTTACTTAGTAAATCAGATGTTTTTCATTTCATACGAAGTTTGACACTGTCACATATTTTCCTCATCCTCAATATGTGCAGTTAGAAGAGTTAAAGATAAGTAATGTGCATTTATTTATTTTTTATTTATTTATTTTGATGTACAACACTGCTGGAAAGTTGTGCTTCTATATGAGTTCCTATTTAAAATTCTGTTTATTTTGTAAAAATAGGCTCTTATTCTGCTTCTATGCTTCCACTGCAGATCTGTTGATTTGTTCTTCTGCCTCCTGGTATGAAAGTCTTCATAGCAAAAGAGACAAATCACACAGTCGTCTAAAAACATCTTCCATAAGAAAGGCAATTTCCATTTCATTTTGACAATGGAGGGCAAGTCTCTGTAGGTAACCAAAACATTTTCTCACAGATTGGTAGCCATTAATAGAATGTCAGGCATTAGGTGTGTTTGTGATAGACTGGATATTAGAGGAATTATCTGAACACAACATTCTCTCCTTTCTATGTCAGCAGACTTTTCACCCTGTACTGGAGAATGATTAAACAAGAAAATAAAAGCAGCCCAATAAGGCCATAAATCCTGTGGAGCTGAAGATGTGGATGCAATATAAACCAAATAAATTGTGAATCTGTTAGGCTTCTACCTCATCAAAGGTAGAGGCAGAAGCCTAACAGCCTAATCTAAAATTTCACCAGTATGACTTCAGTAAAGTTTCTGAAAAAAATATTGAATATCAATATTTAAGTTAGCTTTTTAAGCAGATTAAAAAAAAAAAAAAAAAGATATGGCTTTCGCTATTTTTCTCATAACTGCAAGTGCAAAGAATTACCAAAAAAAGCACGTAGAGACTGTAAATCCAACAACATTATTTTATTTTAATTTTCACTTTTTCACTTTAAAAAAGTGAAATAGTGCAAATCTGGTAACCACTCTTGTATTTTTGTGGTTATGTTTATTTTTTATCTGGAACAGAAACTTTATCGCTTCCTTTCTGAAGAGATTTCTTCACATTTGCATATCTTGTGCGTAAATATGACTGTTCAGCAATGTTGTAAAAAACTGTAAATGAAGTTTTATGGTGTATTTAATCTACAGGCGTCTCCTATAAATAAACAGATATTCTCGTGTACTATTGCCCTCCTTTTCACATTATTTGTGTCTTATGTCAGACCTTAGTTGAAACAGGTTTTCAAGACAGAAATGAAGCCGAAAAAGTCATCTGATGAGAAATATGTTCCTCTTAGTTGCTATGAAATTTGGTTTGTTTCTTTGCTTGCACTTTTTGTTTGTGTTTGTGTTGGGCTTATTGTACTTTCATGGTTAACAATCCAGGAGTTAGAACGAGGTAAGTAACCTTTAACCTGTTCAGGAGTACATCAGTAGAAGTTCAGACTTTGAAGACAGTGTCATTGTAATTCTATTTCATATTTCATGCTATGCTTTTAATGCTTTTGGATAGTTGGTTTGTTTTACACTTTCCTTCTTTCCTCCCCTGGAAATTGATGTAAACAAAATAAGCAAAAATACTTGAAGTATGTACTATGAAGTACAAAAAGTACTTGAAGTATGTCTGAAGTAAAATAATTTTCATGTCATAGACTTTGGGAAAGGCTTTTGGAATGCAATTGACACTGTAAGGCTTTGGTTATTCAGTCATATTTATCCAATTGTGAACATAATATTGCAAATTGTTTGTGAATTTCTGCTTTTTTCTCCATGTGTAATGTTTGACTCTTAAAGATAGTCATAATCCACTGGAGTCTCTGGGGAATTTTAAGGTGTTCTACTGTTCTACAACTCAAAATATTTTTTTTTTTTTTTTTTTCCATCTTTTAAAATTTATTGGTGTGAGAGAGATCCTGCATTAGACAGTCAGCTCCTAGCCTTGTGTAAAGTTAATAGGAGGTATTTCTTCCTATCTAGACAGTGCTCACAATGTGATAGTCACATTACTTATGATCAAAGTAAACTAAATTTAAAAAATCTACGTAGCAAGATTTTGAGATGGAACTGAAAATTTGATTTAAAGGTTTTTTGAGGTATATGTTGACTGTGCACTGGAAGGCCACACCTGGAATGCTGTGTCCAGTTCTGGGCTCCCTAGTACAAGAGAGACATAGAGCTTCCCGTGTATCTTTCTTTTAGAAGATGCATTACTAGGAGATTTATCACATATAACTAATAATAAAACACTTAAAACATTATGTATGTCATGTAACAACAAAAAAAAAAACTTTTACTGTTTTAAAAAAAATGTTTAAATAGATTTGCAGTTGATGAAAGGGTAAGTGGCCTTTAAAGCAGCTCAAAGTAATCTACTGTTACAGGTTGATATTAGGAAATTGGTGTCACTAGGTTGTGCTGTCCATCACAAGCTGTTTCTCAGTTATCTGTTGGTTTGTTTGTTACTTGTTTGTTTGTTTAATTAAAACTCGTTTGGGGTGTTAATACCTTTAAAAACAACCTAAAAATACCACTGGTAATGAAACTGGTAAGCAAAATGTTTTCTGTCAACCACATGTTAATGTCTTATTCAGGTCTTAATCTAAAAATTTCCAGTATGTTATACAGTGAGGATGCATTTTTAATGTAGAGTGAATATTTTTATGTATATCTCATATGCTATAGCATATTAAAAATCATGATCAAATTTGCAGTAAGAACCAATTATTTAGTTTTGTATAAATTCTCCTGGCATTTCATTTATGCAGTGGTAGGACATTTCAGGTCAAAAATAATTTAACTAGTGTGAGACAAGTGTTTCCAGTGTTATCATCAAAAACAATCTACATTTATATAAAAGCAACACTACTTTTAATACAGAAAATGTGAAGCAGTAGTTTTTAATATTTTTAATCAAGAACACACACACACACGCAAAAAAAACCAACAAATTCACAAACCATCATGCTTCCAGTGTCTCCTTGTCCCTTGTGCTAGACATAGATTGACATGCTGCACAGGTTCATAGAATCACAGAGTAGCTGATGTTTGAAAGGACCTCTGGATGTTATCTGGTCCAAGTCCTGTGCTCATGTAGGTCCACCTATGACTGCTTGCATAGACCCGTGTCCTAAATGCTTTTGAATATCTCCAAGGGTGGAGACTCTACAGCCTCTCTGGGCAACCTGTTCCAGTGCTCAGTCACCCTCAATGTAATACCATTCTCCTTTATCTGTTCACAGTGCTGCCGAAAAGTTCAGCATTTTGTATGAAATAGAAAATGAGAACCAAGGACAAATAGTTTTCAATATCTATTTACAATTGTAGATACTGTACTTTAGTTGAAAATTGTCTCAAAGTTTTTTTAAAATCAGTACTAGGCAAATATCTCAATACAAAGCAAAACAGGTAAAAATTAGTCTATTGATGATCATTATTTCTATATAATTCAAATTACTTAATTTTATTTTTAATTATCCAGTTGAAACAGGTGGGAATAGTCATCTCTATGTGGGAACATTTAAAATAGTCTCTGGGACAACATTCACTCCTTCTTTGTACGATAGATCATCAGCTGACTTCAAAATCCTTGCCTTTGATGTTGAACAGTTGGTAAGAACCTCTTTATCTCTTAAACCAAGAGTATGTGATAGCTATATTAATTTCTTTATGTAACCTGCTGTTGATGCTTTTTTATTCTCTCCAAAATGTGATAGTTAAGGTCCTAAGCTCACTCAGAACTCAATATATTCTTTATCAGTGAAAATCTGTGAAGCATCAAAGAAAATGGTTGCTTCTGTAGTCAGAAGTAAGCAGCTCTAGGTGGCCCTGCTTGAGAAGACGGGTTGGCCAAGTTGACCTCCAGAAGTCTCTTTCAAGCTAAAACATTCTGTAATACTGTGATATCAGTTGTTCTTTCTATAACTGTGATATAATTGTTTTCTGTACAAACATAAAATGGAAAAAAGTCAGTATTAAAACCATGAATGCATTGTGCAACACTGTATTTTCCATTACTGTATTGGTTCAAGATTTCTCTTCTTTGTACAGATACAAGACATTTTTCAAGCAAGTATTCTGACAAATGAATTTGAGAGATGTGAAATTTTCCAGTTCAAGTAGGTACAGTTAAATTATACTTCTCAAATAAATGTTGTCAAAAGTCCTCATTTAGCTATTTCTCTCAAAAGCAGTTAACAATACCTTGCTTTTCAAGTCATCCTTTGTATAGCATTCCTTTCACTTCTTATGTCTTCAAAGTGCTGCTGTGGAAAGTTTGGCACAGCTGTGTTTCCCTGGGCAAAATTCCTTCTCAGATTCCTGTATGTCTGTGCCTTGACCAAACAAGGCTGAGGACTAAGACTAACTCACAATTTTGTCACATTTTCTATATGTGACAGAATTGCTAACCCCCCTCCCCCCCCTTTTTTTTTTTCACCAAGATTTTTTAGTTGTGCTACATTTGCAGGATTGCTGTTCTTGCCACCTAGAAGGAAGTTCAGGACAGTGATCTCCTGTTGGCATAAACTGAGATGAATGGAAGTGCGCTCAGATGTCCCTATGGACAAAGATGTATTTATTTCATAACCCTTCAGGTGTTTGCACGGGGGCTGTCACTTAACATCATGTAAAGGATGTAAATCTGCATCCTGTGTGTCTTAGAGAGTCAGTAAGATAGTAAGAGCTGCTTCATTTATTAAATTTTTTTGAAATAATTTTTCAATATCTTCTTACTTTGGTTGTCCTACAGAAGGCTATATGGCAAATATATATATATATATATATATATTAAAAAAAAATAAATCTGGTAAATGGAGTGAGATCTGTGGTATTAATTTCACCTGCACTGTTCTTCATAAGGTCTTGATTCTACAAAACAAGTGTAATGCTGTCTCCCACTATTTAACAGTTCCAGAACACTCTTCATAAACATTTTTTTTTTTTTTCCACCTACAGGAAGCCTGAAGAAATTCATGAAAACTTCAAGTCTCAAACTGGGTAACTACATAGAACAAAATACATAGGCAAGAGAAAAGAAAAAGGATATTACTTTAGAAAATTACTCTGTGGGACAGTGAATAATTAAAAAATGTATTTTAGGAGTCGATACGCTCTCTGAAGAGCATATGAAGTTTGATATAATCCATACCTTTCCTCCAAAAACATCCTTCAAGATTAGAACAAAAGAAAATGTAATAGTCCCTGGGATTGTCAATTCTGAAGAAAAATGGGAAAAGTAAGAACAGTGGCATAGATAAGAAACTAACTAGAAAAGAAGGTATATTGTTTTGTGCTACGCTTGCTTGTGAAAAACTACTTATACAGGGGGACTGATCTATATATTATGTGTGATCATATGTAACCTATGTTACATATTTTTTTAGCAGAAAAAGTATTTCTGCTAAAGAAAGGTCAGGTGACACACTATAATAAGCAGGAACAAAACAGAAAAGATCAGGGCTATAGGAGAACTGAAAGACCTGAAAGAAGGAATGAATGACAAAATTAGTTACCTTATATGCAAGATGAGGCAGTTAATTAAAAAGCGGTCATTACATGACAGTTGATGATGTTAATAGACATTTTCTCTGTAGAAAATATGAGAAAAGGAGGAAATCTATATATGACAATACAAGAGGTAGTGGGCACAAGCCCACAAAAGAGGACCCATCTGAACATAAAGAAAACACTTTTTGCTGTAGGGGTGACTGAGCACTGGAACAGGTTGCCCAGAGAGGTTGTAGAATCTTCCTCTGTGATGATATTCAAAGGCCATCTGGACATGGTCCTGGGCAAGCAGCTCTAGGTGGCCCTGCTTGAGAAGACGGGTTGGCCAAGTTGACCTCCAGAAGTCTCTTTCAAGCTAAAACATTCTGTAATACTGTGATATCAGTTGTTCTTTCTATAACTGTGATATAATTGTTTTCTGTACAAACATAAAATGGACAAATATTTAGATAAGATGGTTCAATTGAATGACCATTCTGGCAAAAGAAAAAGAGATATTTGCCAAGCACACGTATGCTGAAAATGAGAAGCAGATTTGAAATAGAGCAATCGTTTGATTGAAACAGTGAGGGCATAAAACTAATTAGAAAGAGGTGAAGTATGATCACATTATGAAGGGCTTTATAATAAGAAAGAAGTAGACAACAGAGGAATAAGTCCCTCCCAGGCTGTTGCCCCTGAGTGGATAAGATCCAAGTAGCAAAATTCTCAGGTTTCTGAGCATACAGTAGGCCATACTAAAAATTTTGGTATTGAAGATAAAGATATCTCAGAGCTAGTTGCTCAGGACTCACTTTATAAGCAATGGGGAACAAAAAAAAAAAAATTAAAAAAAAATGTTACTTTTAGAGTTTTCTCATCTAGTATATTTAAATGCCTTTTTAGGAAGAGATCAAAGAATAGCTCATTTCCTTCCATGAACTACAATGAAAATCTAGATATCTGCACTGTAAATATCTATATTTGGTCAAATGAATTCTACCTCTGTATCTCAACACTGAAACAACAGAAGTCACACAAAATCTGATGTCTGTGAAAGTTAGATCTTTCTTTTAATAAATCAGAAAATATCTGTCCTCATTTTTACTTTGAAATAATACTTGTTTATCTCATAAATGATTTTCTGTTTGACTCTTTTCATTAAATAAAAAGTTATATCCCTTCTGGCAACCTCATTATTTTACCCTTGAGACTCTGCTGAGTCACAAGGATAGCAATAAAGGCTTTTGTTTACTCAGCATGGCCTAGAGGTTATCAGAAACAAGTAAGAAATTAAAAAGGAGAGTTCTTCCATATACTGCAAACTGTGTTCAGCACAACTGCAAGCTTAATCACCCGGTATCAAAAAGCACTTCTGAGTCTGATGCCATTGGGTATTATAAATGCTTAAGAATAAAAAAGGTTATACCTAAAATTAAGTAAATGAAAAACAAAACAAACAAACAAACAAATAAACAAACAAAAAAAAACAACGATCATATTTTGACACTACCTTAGTTTAGCTACAAATATAGAATGTTATAATAGTGTCTAGGAGGGATGGAAAGAGACTGAATTCTAGATAAAATTCAGGGAATTATGGAACTTAAATATAGTTTAACCACTTATTTCAAAATATCTGATTTCAGTCTTTAATGATTCCTTATGAGAATACAAATAATCACACACAGTGTCCTTATGGATGCAGAATCCATACATGATGTTTGATATATAGAAGTGATTAGTTTGTGTTATGTTTTTATGATGTAAACATTTCAAGGTTCTCAATTAGTATTTTAGAGGTTAAACTAGGACACCTGTTCAATAACTAACCCACATCTCCTTTGGTTGACTTGAATTCAGCTCCATTGCAGCAATCGATATCAATGCTGTTATTTTTTCCTTCCACAGTGAATATAAGAGCTGCAAAAGAAAGAATAAATGTTTCTCTAACATTTAAAACGACCTGATAATTAAGAGCTATTTCTTCAAGTATTATGTTGACCAGCCAACACTTTATGGTACTTTGAGTTTTCAAATGGAATCCTGAGGTAGAAGGGACCCACAATTGAACCTTTGTTGGAAGGAAATATTATCAAAGTATTAATTAGCAAAATTTCAGATTTATTGCATTATCTTGCTTAACTAATCATCTTTTCTCTTTTATATTGCTAGTGTTGTTGTGATCTTCCACCTTTGTCTTACCCAGAGGGTAACGGTTGAGAAAATAAAAAATGAGTTGCTTTTGGGTATTGACGCAAATACAACTGATCTTGTTCAGACTTTGAAAATTGATATGAACAGCATACAAATCACAGGTAATGCTAATAAACATTTATCTTGATACAAAACTTTGAGAACTACAGTTAACATGTGTAATATCTTTGGATCCCAGCAATCAGAAAGATTGTTATGCACATGGGTGCACTCCTTCTCTACCACACAACCTATATGAGCAGGTGAAAGAACTTTGTCACCTAGAAAGTATGAATCAGCTTAGCATATGTTGACTAAGGAAGGAACAAAGGACAAATTAGTGATTTTCAAGTCATAATCACTGAATTTAATCTCTTTTATGTAACGTAACATTTGTAATTCCGTTGCCCCTCAAATTAATGCAATTAAGCCCCAATTGTGGTGTTTCTTTAAGTAAATGAAATTATCATTCTGTTTTGCTAAAGAATATGGAAAAGGGCTCAGCCTCACAGTACGTGAGGACTCATTTATTGAAAAGATGTCAAAAAGAAAAACAAACCGAATACAGAATGTATCTTCTGGAGAAGCATGCCCAAGGAATTGACTTCAAATTTCTCTGATACTTAGGTGAAATGTAAATGACTAAATTAGTGTAATACTAATAACTAAATTAGTATATAGTGCAGACTAAATACTGTAAATTTAAAGACTAAATGCTTTAGTGTTAGCGAGTAGTATAGACTAAATAGTGTAAATTTAAAGAGTAAATGATTTTAAATTCAGCAAATATGCAAACATAGTGATTTTATGCAAGTATGAGAAAAATTTTCAAAGCCTAAGTAGAAGCCCAGCAAAATCAATGGAAATCTTTCTTTTGACTTCAATAAGCATCCAAACAGGCCTTCATTGGAGGTAATGATAATATGTAATTTGAATCGTTTGAAGTGGAAGATGACATCTTAAGACCTGATGGAATTATTATTAAGTAGCTACCAATTGCTTAAGAGTGGGGCATCTGTTGTGCAACATCTTACCTTATTCCCTAAGGTGAATTCTTTGCTAACTGCTTCAGATATTCCAAGGGTAAACTCAGCATCTTGATATCTTTATTTTTCTTTACTACTTGCATCATGTATAAGTTGTTCTAAATAACTGCAAATCACTGTGGGAAGTGATTGCTTATTGAGCTTGAAAAATGCCACCAAAGGAAAATAATGAAGAGCCTTTTAGAAGGTTATATATCTATTGATGAACTTCCAAGTAGTCAAACTTTTCTTGATGTGCATCATTAAAATGTCTCTCTTTACATGAGATTTCATGTGTCCATTCCATCAAGAGTGCTGCAATAAAGAACTGTAACTAATCAAAAATCATAATCATACATAGCACTTTTACTTCCTATATGTCATTATGTTCTGCAAGAGAAGTTTTATTTCTGTTTCAAAGGGGGAGGGAAATATAACACTGGAATCAGGTATGATTTGCTTGAAATCAACTTCCACAGTGACTAAAAGTAACTTTCTTCCTTGCAAATCATCCCAGGTTGATTTTAACTTATTTATCTGATGTAAATACTGTTTATGACACAGGTGCTTTGAGAAGCTCCTTTGTGTCAAGATAGACATTTTCCAGATGAAGATATTTTATGTGTGAGATAATCAATCGGGATTGAAGATAGAAAGGAATTAAGAGACATTGTCTTCTCTGGAAGGTCAAAGTTTATGAAAAGGCTGGGAATATTGTGAAATGTTCAGAAGGAGGGATGCAGGACACTACTACTGATTCAAGAGAAATAGTCACAGCTCTTGTTTGTTGTTTGTTTTTCACCTTCATTTTCCTGAGTTGTATAAAACTAGATACTGCACTATAAAAGGAGTTTATAATGAACTTTCTTTCTTCCAGAGTTTGCTGAAAACCTTACTACAATGCTGCCTTTAACTTCATCAGGTCAGTATCCTTCATAAAACAGAAACTATTTTTTCTTATTAGTACAACAGAAGAAACAAGAATTGTTGTTCATGCTATGGTTACTGATATACTGAGCAGTGTTAATAGACTTTTCAAGTCTGACAGTTCCAAGTCAGAAATTGTTTGTTTATCAATCAAACATTACTGTTTTTTTTTGTTTTATTTTATTTTATTTTATTTTATTTTATTTTATTTTATTTTATTTTATTTTATTTTATTTTATTTTATTTTATTTTATTTTATTTTATTTTATTTTATTTTATTTTAATTTTATTTTATTTTTGAAGTTAGTGACCTGTATGGGACTACGTATAGAAGAATGATATTTAAAATGCACTAGGGTTCATATCAATTTTCTTATGTTTAGTCTAACATTTGACCATCATGATCAAACCAATTAAGGTGGTGTTACTGTATCATTACCTAAGCTGTGGGTTTGGGGATACCAAACATAGTGAAGATCTCATAAGATCTGAATATCTGCTTCTTGGTTCTGCCAAACAAACAAATAAACAAAACAAAACAAAACAAAACAAAACAAAACAAAACAAAACAAAACAAAACAAAACAAAAAACCAGGGGGGCTACAAGAGAGCACAAAGTAGAGTTCTAACACAGGGTTTGTGTTTGCCCAGGTTCAGGACAACTCACCACAAGCAAGTCCACAACTAAGTCCACAACTCCAGGTAGGTAACCTCATATGGGGAAAAGCAGGGTGGCTAAATGAAACAGCCTGAGATCTTAGAATTAGACTGTTTTTGTACGTTCCGTTCTTATATGAATTCTCCCATCCCATTCCTGCAAATATACAATATGCAGATTTGCCTTTTATTTGACTAGGGAGACCTAGTCAAAAAAAAAAAAAAAAGAGGGAACTTATTAGACTGTACATTCTACAAAAAATGTTTCATATATTATACACATACTGATATGATAATATTGTTTATCATTATTATTAATATGATAATATTGATATCACAATATTTATACACATTTTGAATGCTAATTTTTGCTTCATAATATTTCTTCATGGTTTTGGTAAATCTGTAACTGATAGCAAATTCTCACATTGCCTTTGATAATGGAAAGACAAAGCTATTCAAATCTTTGAAAACATCCTCCAGTCTTATTAAATGGTGAATTATATATGATATTTATAAGCATTTTCAAACTGGTCTAATGTATTTACTGCCATTTCTTAGTTGAGTACAGAAATCATATTGCAATGTAGGGTAATTTGCTGTTTCAAAAAGAAGTCAAAATATTTTACTAGAAAATGTTAATTTCTTTACATCCAGTAGGTGGCAATGCTGTATAGTTTTATGAATTGAAGAATAAAACTAGAATTGATCATGTCATTTTTAAACAATGTTTTCTTGTGTATTAGGCTGTACAAAACATACTCTGAGATTATTGGTAGAGGTTTTGTTGTTGGTCTAGAAAGCACAGTCCCATCTCTGGTCACCTCCAACAGTTGTCTTAAATATTTATTTTTGGTTTAGTTCAGGTACCAGTTGGATTCAAAATGGCAGCTCTTTTGCTTTACACTCTTTGTGTTGCTAACATGTAAAGCATTTTGTAAAGCAGTTTGAAACGCTGTGTTACATCCAAACAAATTCCAGTCTTTGTCACTTATACTGAATATATTACACATATTTACTTAATCTGATTAAAGACTTGCATGAAAAATCAATCAATCAATCAATAATGTCTAGAGGATGCAAGAGACTGCTGTTTTACAAATTAATATTTCTTCTGCTTGCATAAGAAATTTTAGCTTCTACCTCTGAGCATTTAATGAAGTAAAGGAGCTATGTAGAGAATTGTGCATTTTCATAATATTTAATAGAATGTTCAAGAATTATTAAATTATCCTACTTATCCAAAGCTGATATTATCTGCATGTTTGTGTTTACTTTAATATGGCCTACTACTGAGTTCTGCAGATATTTAAGACTTTTACATATAGTTTATAATCTCTGGATGAACATTTACATTCTAACAAAATGCTGTCAGTGAGATTCAACGGTTTTTAACCTTCATTTTCCTGAGTTGTATAAAACTAGATACTGCACTATAAAAGGAGTTTATAATGAACTTCCTTTCTTCCAGAGTTTGCTGAAAACCTTACTACAATGCTGCCTTTAACTTCATCAGGTCAGTATCCTTCACAAAACAGAAACTATTTTTTCTTATCAGTACAACAGAAGAAACAAGAATTGTTGTTCAGTTGGTATAACTTAGCAAAGCTGCATTGACTGTAATTGAGTCTTGACAGGTAGAGTCCATTCAGTGATAGTTAGCTGATCTTCATCATTTCTGACCATTTGAGAAACCAGTGATCTGAAGTCTGTAAAAAACTGTAAGAGTTTAATTGGAGGGTCAAAACAAAAGTTGGATCTCTGTCAAACAACTGAGTCGTAAGCTGAAGTCTTTACAGATTCAGACAGGTAGATGACACTGCCCAACCTCATGCTATGGTTACTGATATACTGAGCAGTGTTAATAGACTTTCATTCCACTGACAGTCTGGAAATCTTATGACAAGCAAAGATAATACTTGATGTTTTATGAACAAAGTATTTTTCAGTAGTCTAACATTTAGTCATTGTTGAGTAGTCATTACTACTCCTTATTACCAATGGTACAGCTGAAGACTGATAATATACTGTTTTTCTCCTACCTATCCCTTCCTCTGATACGCTGTTTCAATGTGCCTGTGAGTCCTAAGGTCTAAAGCAAGAAGAAAATGGGAGTGAGGGGAAGGTGCCAGAGGAAGGGGGAAGGGAGCTGGCATCCCAAGCTGGAACTGGAAAAATGTTTCTAGCATGGATTCCCTCCTCCTTGCTCTGAGGAAACCTGCTTGAGGTCACAGAATCATCAAATATCCTGAGTTGAAAGACACCCACAAGGATCGTCGAGTCCAACTTCCAACTCTGTTGTTTTTGTATGCTCACTAACACTGTTGGTTTCTTTGTTTTTTCTTTTTCAATTCAAAGCCCACATTTTACCCTATGTGGTATGTTTACATCTGTTGGAACTTGGATGTGCTCTCTCCTTTGAGCCTAAAACCAGCTTTATCCACCTCACATGTTCCTTAGATTGCTTAGCGATTGACCGCATGAGATTTGTGCTTGTACTACTGATGCCTTGGGCACTGTCCTATGCTTTTATTCTTGTGGCTTTTGTTATCAGCTTGCATGTGCACTTTTGGGAGCACCTGAGACAACCCCATTTTTTTCTCAACACCCTTCAAGGTGTAACTTCCTGATACTTGTCCTATTAGAAAACCTGCTCGTGCATGCATCGATGTTTCAGGTCATTGAATGGATCATTCTTCCCAAAATAATGGTCCATTAAATGATGCATAGATAGGTATGTATATAGGTAGATACATACGTATATAATTCTTTACAAACTACTGTGAGGCTGTGAATGATGTCCTTCCCTGAATGCAGCTTTGTGAGAACCATCCATCCAGATGCACTCTCCCTGCACCTTCTGCTGGGCTCTCCTCTTTGCCAGAGGAGCTGTACCCTTGCGTTTGCTGACATGGATAGAACATTACTAGGAAGTCTTCTTGCAAGTTTCTGCACTAGTATGTATAGAAAGGCAGGAACATCTAACAAAAGTAACTGTCTGTAATGTCCAATGATCAGCAACTTCTGCCAGCAAAAGTCATAAACTGGTAGTATAATATAGAGAAGTCCTTACTGTACCTCCTACTATTCCTTCTAGCCCATCATCTCATCTTCTGAGAGAATCTGTTGACTGTTATGACACACAAATTTAAGTATATTATATATATATATAATATATTAAGTAAAAATAGTACAGAGGCATACTAATGCAAATTCAAAGAGGAAAAAGTGACCTTTTGAGAACCAGAAACTCCAGAGACATCCTCAGTAAGAGGAAGATTATTATTTTTAAAAAATCACTAGTGGGAAAGTGTGTTGGAACAATAAATCCATTTTTTTTTTTTTTCCAGAACATTTTTCAATTTACTATCATTAATACAAATCTACTTGTGTACCTGAGCATTTGATTATTTCTAAATATGCATAAACGTTAGGTCTACGAAGTTGGTGAAGGGCCTGGAACACAAGTTCTATGAGGAGTGTCTGAGGGAACTGGGGTTGTTTAGTCTGGAGAAGACGAGGCTCAGGGGAGACCTTATTTCTCTCTAAAACTACCTGAAAGTAGTTGGGAGTAGTGTGGGGAGCTGGGGATCAGTCTCTTCTCACAGGTAACCAGTGATAGGACTAGAGGGAACAGCCTCAAGTTGTGCCAGGGGATTTTTAGGTTGGAAATTAGGAGACATTTCTTCTCAGAAAGAATGGTCAGCTATAGGAACAGGTTGCACAGGGAGGTGTGGCATCACCATCTCTGAGGGCGTTTAATGAAAGGTTGGACCTGTCACTTAGGGACATGGTTTAGTGGGTGATATTGGTGGTAGGTGGATGGTTGGAACAGATGATCTTGAAGGTCTTTTCCAACCTTAATGATTCGGTGATGAACACGTTTATGTACATATACTGGAAATATGATATATTTCCAGTATGTAAGTGTACAAATACTAGACAGATTTGTCTCCTCGAATGCTGAGATAACCTATGTGTTAAGCAATGTTATTTATATTAAAAAGTACTTATACATTTAGTACTTCTAATAAAGTCATAACCTGTCTTTTTCCAGCAGATCCCGTGAGTCTAATTACAAGCTCCCTGACATCAGTTCCAAGTCAGAAATTGTTTGTTTATCAATCAAACATTACTGTTTTTTTGTTTTATTTTATTTTATTTTATTTTATTTTATTTTATTTTATTTTATTTTATTTTATTTTATTTTATTTTATTTTATTTTATTTTATTTTATTTTAATTTTATTTTATTTTTGAAGTTAGTGACCTGTATGGGACTACGTATAGAAGAATGATATTTAAAATGCACTAGGGTTCATATCAATTTTCTTATGTTTAGTCTAACATTTGACCATCATGATCAAACCAATTAAGGTGGTGTTACTGTATCATTACCTAAGCTGTGGGTTTGGGGATACCAAACATAGTGAAGATCTCATAAGATCTGAATATCTGCTTCTTGGTTCTGCCAAACAAACAAATAAACAAAACAAAACAAAACAAAACAAAAACAAAACAAAACAACAAAAAAAAAACAACCAGGGGGGCTACAAGAGAGCACAAAGTAGAGTTCTAACACAGGGTTTGTGTTTGCCCAGGTTCAGGACAACTCACCACAAGCAAGTCCACAACTAAGTCCACAACTCCAGGTAGGTAACCTCATATGGGGAAAAGCAGGGTGGCTAAATGAAACAGCCTGAGATCTTAGAATTAGACTGTTTTTGTACGTTCCGTTCTTATATGAATTCTCCCATCCCATTCCTGCAAATATACAATATGCAGATTTGCCTTTTATTTGACTAGGGAGACCTAGTCAAAAAAAAATCTTTAGGGGGAGAAGGGGGAAAAGACACCCAGAAGGATCGTCGAGTCCAACTCCCAACTCTGTCGTTTTTGTATGCTCACTAACACCGTTGGTTTCTTTGTGTCTGGAAAAATCTGTAAGAGCTTAATTGGAGGGTCAAAAAAAAGTTGGATCTCTGTCAAACCTTCATCACCCTCCCTGCACTTTCTGCTGGGCTCTTCTCTCTGCCAGAGGAGCTGTGCCCTCATGTTTGCTGACATGGAATGTTCCATAATCCACAGATTCCACAGTTTTAAGGATCAGCCCATGTATTCTTTTTTTGCAGAAATTTGCCCTTAGCTTATGAATTTTATTTTTAAATCTGAAAAGAATAAGATTTCTTATATTTCCAATATTTACAAATACAGTCTTAAAGGCTTTAGTTTTCAGGATATGCTAGTCAAAAAATAAGCTTTTTTATCACAAGGTTCAACATTGTGATGTGTTGAGATTATTTAACCCAGAACACATTTTTTTCGCTGATATTTAAACCAAATGACAGTTTTCTCATGTTATTCAAGTATAAGAAACTGGAAAATGTGTTTATTATATTGCTTAAAACAGTATACTTAGGTAGAGGAAGAAGATGGGAATTCATAGCATTTTTCTTCCAGCCCTACTCCAAACTTAGTTTTAAAAAATACGTCAGTTTTGAGAACTTCTTCACTCTGTTCAAAATTCACCATTTTAGTATTTTGTATTTATTCCAAACTTTTAAAAATGCAGTTTTGTAAAACACAATAGATTGGTTGATTTGATTTGTGCTAGAGTAACCAAGGGTAAGTCAATCTTCCATTGTAGTGTAACTGCATTACTGCTTTGTTGTTATTGCTGTTGTCCTTACTATTTCAGTTGAGTGCTTGCCACTTGCTGAAGTTTGTGCTGATGGTGTAACCTGCATTAGAAAAGATTTATTTTGTGATGGAGTCTTGGACTGCCCGGATGGTTCAGATGAATCTGAAAAAAGATGTGGTAAGAATGTAAATCCCTTCAGAACAGTCTTTTTGAACATACTTAAACCTGTCAGTATTCTGTAAATAATTTACATCCAATAAATTGCATAATGAAGTCTAAATCAAGTCTAGCAAAAATAATAACAAGAGGGATTGTTATAATAATTATCTTGTGAATGGATTTTTTATCTTTAAAATTCTCATTAATAAAGAATATGCTGAATATCACAAACTGGATATAGTAATATAGCATAATATAGAAATTCTTATTTAATATATAAATATTAAAAACTATAAATAAATATAAAATGTAATGTTAAAATTTCATATGAAGTTGTGTACTGGTAATATAAAATGTACTTTCCAAACACATCAAAATTATGACTCTATACAGTTATAAAATCACATTGCCCAGTAACAGAAACCACTTACTGTCATATTTGCAATCAGAAGAGAAGTTTTGCTTTTGATTCCAACATTAGAAATATCATCATACATACTACTACAAACAACTTTTCAGAATAACATATACTCTGATACAATAATATTGTATCTTGGTGTACTCCATCATATAGACAATGTATTCTTCTTACTAATTTATTATGAGATAATTGATTTTAGATTCCTACATAGAAAAATCGGGCAAGGAATAAGCTAATATACCAGGGCCTATCTTTAAATTTCTGCAGTGTTAGCTGTAAAACATCTGGCTTTTCCTGCTAAAATCCCCTATGCGTCAACTAAAAATGTACTCTCTAATACTAAGGCTATACTGAATGTACTACATGTTTAGATAGGTTTGTGTAATTTCTTGATGTGCTTATATTAAAATTATGAATTAAATTAAACGATAACTGAAATTTGCCCTTTGAGAAATAATTAGATGCCATTGAGGATTTTGAAGAGAACTTAAAACTGTTCATAAGGCAAAATAGAAAAAGATTTTATTCATTTCAGTGGGAACAGATTTAG
Source organism: Anas acuta (assembly GCF_963932015.1). Lineage (NCBI taxonomy): Eukaryota > Metazoa > Chordata > Aves > Anseriformes > Anatidae > Anas > Anas acuta. The sequence continues at coordinate 101,370,407 of NC_088979.1, forward strand.
AACAATGAGACAGATTTTTGAAAATGTAGTTACTGTTCAATCAGAAAAGTTATTTTTCTTAACAAAATCAGCAGTCTGTTGCACACAAAGGAACACCTACTCTCTCCTGCCTCCATATTCAGAGACTTAGGTGGGGTGGGGTGTGTACTGCATTTTGCAGCCACAGATGTCAAGTGTGACTCCTGCTGTGGCACAAACTGTAACCTGGTTTGTTAACCATGCACTTGCACATCTGACACAAATGTTTGATTTGGTGGCACCACAGTGAGAGATGCAAACAATGTAAACATCTGGGTAAAAAGCTCTAGGAGACCTTGTTTGAGCAGGGGATTGGACAAGATGACCTATAGAGGTCATCCTATCTCAGCTATTCTGTGATTCTGTGAAAATGTTACAGAACTACGACCTGATTTGTATATGAGTGAATAAAAAAATAAAAATAAAAATGCATCTTTCACCACCAGTGAGCTTGTTTGCCTAGCTTCCCTACGTGCCTTTTCATGCGGCTGCCAAAGCTCCATTTAGTAGTGGGCACTGAAATTGTACCAAAGATTCTGTTTTTGCTGGTGCTTACCAAATTTTGTATGCAGCATTTTGTTGGGGAGGTACATGTGTTAATGTTGTCTGCATTGCTCTTCACAGCCTCAGCTTCCAGTTTCTAAAGTTTTCTTGCAATGAGAACTTTTTTAATTTTCTGAGAGATGTTGGAGCAATGAACTCCTTGATTTATTTTATTTTATTTTATTTTATTTTATTTTATTTTATTTTATTTTATTTTATTTTATTTTATTTTATTTTATTTTATTTTATTTTATTTTATTTTATTTTTAATATTTTATTTGTTGGTAAAGGAATCTGGAAAGCTTATTTGTTTTCTTCTGTGACAACACATTTCTGAGCTCTCCTGGGAAAAAAGGTGGGGTCAGTCTAGTTTGAGTTTTCAGAAGCATGTTAAATGTTGGACTCTGACTTAAAAACAAATAAAAATATTTTTTAGAATTTGAAATAATTTCAAGAATTTAAATGTAGTCATTTCAAGCCTGTTTCTGAAGTCTGGTGGCATGCTACAAGTGAAATCTTCTTTAGAAAGAAGGTGAATTGCAGACCTGTCCCATTACCTTCACTTTTCTGAGTGCAGCCAGTTCAGAAGGGAGACTTAGTCAGGCCCTTTAAGGAAAATATCCATCAAAATACTTTGGTAGAGTATCCACTGAAATGTATCCAAATCTTTATCATAACAGCTGCATCCAGCTAGATCATAACAGTGATGGGCTCTGAGCAGGTTGCTCTACACTGGGAAAATCTGAAGGTCCTAGTGTAGCTTCAGCTAGACTTTTGTTCCATTGGAGAGGCTGAAGTAACACAACTACAAGGAGTTATTCAGTCTTTCATTTCTACCATCACACTGTTTTGTTTTTTTTTGAGATGCGGGTTTTTTTTTTGAGATGCGGGTTTTGGTATTCTGGTGGGTTTTTGGTTTTATTGTGGATAGAGGTAAATAAAAAGTGCATATCCTTATAATGGTTAATAATTAGTAGCATACATCTTATAAAAACAAATGCTTTTTAGTTAGTATTAATTATTAGGTTTCATTTTAAAATTTTTGCTCATGATTTATTAGATACTACAATCACACCTGTTACATAAGAGAGAATTTAATTGATATTCATACATTGATAATTCACCTGCTTGCCTTCAGTTATGACTCAGCTGTGCCTTGAAGGCTGCAGATGAATTCTACTTGAGCAGAACTTTTCAGCTGAGGCATAGACTCTGATGCACATGACTTTCTGGATCTGATTTACATTTCTCCCTGACTCTGAAACATAAAGGTTGTGAGTGCCCTGCTCCTTTCAACTGAGTATATTTTTTCTTGGTCATAGCCAAATTTCACCAGTCAGTAAAGAATATGCACAACTGAATTGAAAACTACAGGAATATATATTATAGCTGAGACAGGGGAAATTTAGGCTTGACATCAGGAGGGGGTTCTTCACAGAGAGGGTGGTTGCACACTGGAACAGGCTCCCCAGGGAAGTGGTCACTGCACCGAGCCTGACTGAATTTAAGAAGAGGTTGGACTGTGCACTTAGTCACATGGTCTGAACTTTTGGGTAGACCTGTGCGGTGTCAAGAGTTGGACTTGATGATCCTTAAGGGTCCCTTCCAACTCAGGATATTCTATGATTCTATGATTCTATGATTCTACATATACAACTTAAAATGGGCAGAAAATCATAAAGAAACTAACTGTAGTTATAATTCGCTTTAGGGAGCTGGGTGGGTCGTCCCTGTTCATTTTCACTGATACCTGGTACTTCCAAGCAATTTGTTCAGTTGCTATTAGATTGGCAGATTCGGTTCATAACCTTAAAGAAGTGCAATTCTGTCTGGGGGACAAATTGTTGCTCCATCACCCTTACTTTATATTTTCAGTCTTAAAATTTTCCGTCCAAAAAGCAGAGAGTTTTTCTAAAAGTATATATTTAGATTTCTTAGCAGACTTTGCAAAACCAATGGAGTGAATGGCAATAAGCCATATGCACGTTTGGGATACCTGCCAATTTTTCCATCTCTTTGATTTTTCACTATGTCCCGTGCCTAGAGTAACAATATAGTCATATAAAAGCTAAAAACATTTAGATTTTCAGAAGTGCTTCAGGGTTTTACAATGAGATTTACAGGTGATACATGATTCTTGCTACAAGTGTTCTTGCACACAGTGGACTTGCTGTTTAAGCAACTTGGTTTGTTTTTTCATCTTGTTAAATTTTCTGTCTAGTACTTCTGAGTTTATAGTATGTTAGAGGTTTAAAAATACAGAATACAAGTGTGAATTGTAATGGTCTCTTCCTGTATTAGACAGAACTCAGAAAAATTAAGAATCTCAGCAGAGTTTCAGACAACTGAACACCTTCATTTTTTGCATTTATTGATGAAAATTATCTTGAAAGGTTTATTTCGGGTTCTGCAATGGAGTGCAGTAACAAAAGACCATTGCAAAAGTGCAGTGAGGAAGTTTCAATAAAAGAGTCTCTAGGCAAATGTGAAAGTCTAAACAGCACCAATTAATATCCAGCAATGCTGAAAAGCAGCCATGTAACCTGTAAGTGTAAGGAAAGGGGAGACTGGAGGCAGAGCCCAGAATGTGTTCACTTTCCATCCTTTCTTTACAATTATATGTCTAGGCTAACATTTTATGATTATATACCTCACAACATTGCTATAGTATTGAGAAAGATTAACCACATGGAAGCGAGAAAGTAATGCACTGCCCTTGGCAGAGAAAGGGACTGTTGAGTGAATATCTGGGCTTCATCTGACCGGTTTGGGGAGTTTCTCCCTGGAATTCAAAGATAACAGGATTAAGTTCTCCTCATGTGCCCTGTATCAGTAAATAGAAATGGACAGAGATGCGTGTTGGGAAACAGTTAAAGTAGTTCCTACAAAAGATGTCTCCTGTCTTATTAGAACAACTGAAGCTAACATTAATTTTACTCTTCTCTCAACACTAGTAACACCAAGAATGAGGACTTCCAGTTCATATCATTTGTTACTGCTGCATTGACTATCTTGTACTGGGGTCAGCTGCTTTGCTGTTCCTGTTCATGGTATCTTTTATTGTCTTTGATGCTTTTCTGTGTTCCTCATACCTATTGGTTTCCATTTGGTGACTGCATGTGGAAATAGGTGTGCTGACACCTGAAATTCATCCCTGGAGTGTAGCCAGAGTTTCATTCTGGTATAAATGAAAAGTAAGCTGTTGGATGTTAGATAAATGATATTTTTTGTAATGTCTCCATTTAATGTCTTTGTTAATGATTTCTTCTTTCTGTCTGCTATTTCAGAATGTTTTATAAATGTTGACTTTGGAAAGATATCCATAATGTTTTCTCTGTTCATTAATTAGGTCACTCTCATTTTGGCTCTGCTTCTGTTTTTTGGAATAGTATTCTGACAAATGTTCTTCATTATATCTTTACAGCTGCAGTTTGTGATGGAAAATACATGCTGACTGATTCCTCTGGGTCTTTCCACTCTATGAATTATCCAAAACCATATAATCCAAATATTGTTTGCCGATGGATTATACTGTAAGCTATTTTCCAACAGTTAAGATTTATTTGATTATGAGGTGTTGTTGTTTCCTGTACCTTATGCCATTTCTATTCTCAAATACCCCAGAATAGAAAATATATAATACATACTGGCATTTTCTCCATTGTATTTACACAGCTTTTCTTTAAAGACTTGCAGGCCTAAAACCCATAACTATACCACAAATTTTCCCACTTGTAAGGATTCCTTGGCATGATTTTGATAAATCTTGTGTGTTACATGCCTGAACAGGAACATATTTTTAAGCTCACAACAAATTATACAATTCAAAATAATGGCAAGATATCTGTTTCAAAGTGTCGCAGTACATACCAGTCTTTAGATACTGTTTTTGTATAAGACATCACTGCTATTAACAGCTGGAGTATTCAAGAATTCCCTTGTTCCTCTTTATATCCCAGGGAGAACAAAAAGGTAGCCGTAGTATGTGATGAATCTCAAGTACTCACAAGTTTTAAGCTCCTAAAAATCCACATAATGGTTACCAGTTCAAAAGTTGTTGCATTGAGAGACAGTGATTCTGATCGTAGCTTTGTAATAATAGCTGTTCTTTGATTCTGAGAAGTATTAATTTGGTAGAAGAGTTTCAAAATAGATTAAGAAAATACCTTTAAAATTGAAAGAAATTGAAATTCTCATTCCCAAAGGCCCCTTTCACAATGCTATCCTTTGAGCTTGTTCAGGACTTTCATCTTCACCTTTATACTTCAGGAGAAAGTCATAGTTTTTCTTCTCTTTAATATGTTCATTCCTTCTCAGCTTTAACAGTACCATTCACCAATAATTACAGGCCACAGATGATGTTAAAATATAGTGTGTTTTATGCCTGACTCGTTTCTCAGTTCATGGTGTTACAGAATTTGAGCATAATAAATAATTTTGTCTCAAGTGAACTACTGCCTTCTGAGCTGTTAATTTTGCTTCAAAGGCTGATGTAGTGGCAAGAGGCATTGTACTGAGTAGGTATCTATATGGACTCAGTAACTGTCAAAAGCTTAGGTGCTTTTTTTTTTGTTGTTGTTGTTTTGTTTGTCTGTTTGTTTGTTTTTACGTTTGGAAGACAGATATTGATACACATATTGATACCATTATACCACTTCTCTGACTTGGTGAATTTTGCTTGAGCAGTTAGATGTTATCATCTGTCAATAACATGCACTAAGAGATTTGAAATTAATGATCCACAGAGAAAAAAAAAAAGACTGTCCAACTGAATAGCATATTCTAGATCTTAATAAAATTGAGTTCCTAGAATATACGTGACTCCAATGAGTAAAGGAGTAGTTCTACTGTTACAGATGGTTAATTCCCTATTCCATCAGTAATTTCACAAACTAAAAATTAGCCAAATAACTAATCTTGATTAATAATATTGATTGGTATAATTTCAGTTTGCTTCTGAACTGAATGTTGTTCAAGCACACAATGAATTTACTACAATCAAAAACAAACAAACAACAACAACAATAACAACAACAACAAAAAGATTACTGGAGAACATGGCTCTTAATTTATTTTCTTCTGATTTATTTTCCTGTTATCTTAGAGTGCCTCAAGGGTTGTCGATTAAACTGAACTTCACTTCTTTTGATACACAACAATTTGCAGACAGTCTAGATATTTTTGAAGGTATAGGACAAAACAAAACTTTAAGAGGTAAGGTTATTTTTCAGTTGATACTGGTTTTTCATTAATAATATTTGAGTGGTAAAAATAAGTGGTAAAAATTGGAAAAAAAAAATAAAATAAAAACTATGTGTGCATGTTTAAGTGAAAGAATGCATCTGTATACAGTTTTCCATTAGACAATTGATCTTGATATATATATTAAATACTCTTATGAAATAAGCAGAAGTATGCTTACCTATATATAAAAAATCACAATATTTTTACAGGTCTTATTTGAACAACAGGTCTTATTTGAACAATCGTGATAACTTGAACAGTTCCATGGTCTTTCTGGGTTTGTGTTTCATTGGATATACACTGTCAGAAGATCCTTTAACATTGCACACAGTGAAATAAAATTAAGGCATTTAAACTGAAGCTGAAGAAGTGCTATGGTATTGCAATTTATTATATGCATGACGTTACTGCGTCTATATTCTATTCTGAAAAACTGGGATTCTCGCCATTTTTCATGACTCAGTCTGTCCAGCTGAATTCCATCACAGATGGAATGCACATACTTGGATATAAATATCTAGATAAGGAATATTTCTAACTCAGAAAGATCTTTATTGTATATTCCTATTTTTGGAAGCAGGTAGAGATTGGAAATATAGAATAGTAAAAGACACCTGAAATACAAAATGGAAATTTCACCCCTCCAGTACTGCTCTGAATATGATACCCCTTTGGGATTTAAATTTCCATGTGAGAGAGTGCTTCAATAATATTCTCTGTAGGAACCATTAACTTGTGTATTTTGAAAGACTGCTGTAGGGGTGACTGGTGATACTGCAAAGAAGTAAAGACAATGTTAAACACTGTCCTTCGGTGGGTTGCCTAAAACATTCTAAGGTACATTTCCAGCAGACTCTACATTTAAGTAAATAAAACGATTTTACAGTAATTCAAAATTTCGTTAGTCCATGAAATTCCTTAAACATATATAGTAATTATGTAAGATAATAAGTGCATATAATAAAAACACTTAGTATTGTTATTCTAGAGTTTCAGCGTGCATATCTATAAACCACAAGAAATTTTGCAACATAATAAGCATGAATAAGATTATAGTTTTGAATATATTGGTATTTTATAACAAAATAAAAATATAATCACAGTGTAACATAAAAGATGTTTCTTCACTAGCTGATATCCATATTGACAGATAAGTGAGATGGGATATGCAAAATAATTATATGGCAGACGAACCGAATGGCTTCAGTGTTTCAAAGGCCTTATAGACAGGATCACAGTACAAAGGAGACAGCATTCTTTAAGACTCAAAAGACTAATCTAGTGTGTTTTTATAACAGCACTGGAGATATTAAGGCACATGTGATTTTTTTTTTCTCTGACTATTTTATTCTGCTTGTTTTCAGCTTCTCTCTCAGGGTCTAATGCTGAGACAGTATACATTTTTTCTCATGAGGCTACAGCTGAGTTTATATCTGATTATTCTGAAAATTACAATGGCTTTAATGCAACGTATACTGCATTTAATGCAAATGAGCTAAACAGTAAGTGTTCTTTTTTGTTTGCTTGTTTTGTAGAATGCTTGGTGAAACTATATTTTCAGTTTGATAAAATGGAGATGAACAGGGAAGCAGTATTTTCTGGCCTTAGTCTCTTAATTTGTTCCACATTGAGAAATTTCGTCCTATTTTAAAGATCATATCATTGATTTCATTAGGACTGTCCACAACCCTACAGGCCTAAATCTGATAATAGGGTAATGCCTTACAAAGACTGTGCTGTTAAAATAAAAGAGTAAAACTCTGGCGATATCAGATGGCCTTCAGATTCCTCACTATCAGTTTGTTCACTGATGAACACTGTGGGATCACCAATGTTGATCACTATTCTGTGATCTCCAGGTCATACCTGTTCTCCAGAGTTTCTGATAATCTAATTAATTGCCAAAAATAGCAGTCCCAAGTGGTAAAATTACCAAATTACCATTCAGAAAAATACCTGCTTCGGTGACTAGACATGACAAATATATATATATATAAAATGAAATCCAGTAAATCTACAGTGACAACAAAATGCAGCAATGTGACTCATGGTCTGGTATTCTTTAGTAGCCAAGAAAAAATTTAGAGGCAGATTTGGCAAGTGAAGGCTGTTTCAGCTGCTACATTTTGAGGATATGGATGTGGCACGTGACTAGGAAAGACGTTCTGCTGAAGAAAAGATTCAGAATGCCAACAAATTCTTGTCACGTGGAAATCTTTATAACGGGCTGAACTGCGATTCAAGGCTCTCTTACTTTCTCATTTTCCCACCACTTACTGGTGAAGGATCAAGAAAGAAGTTTGATGAATAAGTACAAAAGCAAGTCAAGCCACCTTCAGTGATGCATTGTTTACAGCACAAATGACACATTTATTTGAGTTGCTTAGAAGAGCAAAATGAGTCACCATGGGCTCCGGTTTCCAAAAACATTTAAAAAATGTACACTGTCACTCATTCTTATGAAATTCTGAGAAAATACTTAATGTCTTTGTCATTTTTATATACTAGAGGTTCTTATTCACAGATTATGAGAAAGTCTATTGCACTTTTGAAGATGGCTTTTGTTATTGGAGGCAAGATTCAGATGATGATTCAGACTGGGAGAGAGTTCAGGGCCCTACTTTTCCCTTTATGAGTGGTCCTGATTTTGATCATACATTTGGCAACATGTCAGGTAAGATCAAAAATAAATTGCTTGCAGATTAAAGAAAAAGATGCTTTAGTTATATCACTGTAAGCTGTGTTCTTCATAGTGGTATTATCAGGATGTAATTTTATCTGCCATAAAAATGAATCTGAACTACCGTAAAAAAGTTTATGCAACTGATTATCATCTTGTATAAATACACCAAAAGTAAAAGAAAAAACAAAGGAATATACACATTCATTGAAGTGTGAAGTATTGAGGAGTTTGGACTCTATTCAAAGTGACTTATCCATTTGCCTAAGGGGAAAAAAAAAAAGTAGTTTCTACTGAAATTACTTATTTTTAATCCTGATCTACCACTCAAAATCAATCTATCTATCTATCTATCTATCTATCTATCTATCTATCTATCTATCTATCTATATTTATTTATATTAATGTAAAATTGACCTGCAATGTACATAGGGTACCTGTGACCCCAGTTACAATCGCACTGCAAGAACACTAATTATCAGCACACATGCAGAACACAAACACATGACCAACAGTTATAGCAAAGTAACTTAATTGGAAGAGCAGTCATATCATGTGTGGATTTTAATTCAACAGGTGATACTGATTAGGAATCAGATTTTGAATGTGTATGTTGAATGCTTTTCCAAGAACTTGGTTCCAAAAGTTTTTTCTTGTTCAACAGAAAAAACACAGCATCTGTCTCAGCTGATTCGTCAGTCCAATTAAAACTAGTTAAGAAAATTTGACTTTCACAATGATCATATATATTCTATGCAAGACAAATAACATATGCAGTGACAAATAACGGTAAAAAGTGCAAATTATTCTGGCAAAAGTTACTCATGGGAAAAGAAAAATATTGTTCAGTATGTTATTGCATACAAATTATTCTCTCTGAATAAATAAACATTTTCTAAATAATCTTTAGAACACTGTTTTGTCTTCCCTCTCAACTCCTAGAGTATAAATTAAACTAAAAAAAAAAAGTAAAATTTACTTAATAAAACTCTTGACAGTGATTTCTAGCTGTCTTGAAAATGCTAATATATTATAGATATGTTTAACTGTGCTAGATCTAAGATGACACATATAATGTTACTGTATGTAATGTTACCTTTATGTTGAATATTCAGATTTCTATTACCTGCATTTGAAGTAAAACTGCAAACTGCAATGTTAATTTGGTATGGTATTACATAGACACTGTAGTATTAGACACTGTAGTATTGTTTCACTACTCTTGAATAGCAGGAGAGTTAATACATACTTATGTATTATTATACCTCAAGACCTGAAGACTAAACCTTTGTAATACTGTAGACCTCCACTAGAAAATATTTATTTCATTTCAAATTAAGCTTGTACCTCATTTTGCTTTCTCCACAGCTGTGTTGTACAGTATTACACTTCATACCAAAATAATACAGGCAATATAATAAATATTCTGACAGTGAAAGTGCCGAAGGAAATTCATTACTGCACATTCATTACTGGACAAAATTTCCTACATTTATTCTGAATTCTCAGGATGAATGAATGAAACAAAAACAGGGACCTGTCACATTGGCTCTAAAATGAATGCCATCCTCATCTTGAAGCTAGACACCATGTATCTTTTAATGTGTGCTTCTCTAAAACAACACGGAAAAATACCATTTCAGACTTTTTTTTTTCATGTACTCAAACTTTCTATGTGAAAAAGCTAGTTAATCTAGAAGTGTAAATAAAAGAATATAATATAGTGTGCATTACCTAATTATATTTAATGTAAATTCAATGTGTATAATATTTGCATATGTAGATATTAGGTATATAGGTTCATAAAGAGATATAATAAAATCTAAGATTACAGACAAGATTTCAATAAAGCAAGAATTTTCTTTTAGAACTTAACTATGCTTAATTTTGCTTTTCCTGTGACAAAGTATAATGGAATATCTGTAGCCTGTCCTCTGTCCTCACATTTCTGTTTGGCAGCAAGAAGTCCAGATTCTCAGCAGGAAAAAAAAAAAAATAATTCAGAAAAGGATTAAAAGATAAACAAATAATGTCCTTTCTTGTTTATATTGCTTCCCCTTGTTAAAAAATATTAATGTAGTCACTCTCACTCCCCAACACACACCCCATATTATGTGGATAAAAATTATAACATGTCAGGAAATTCTACTGCAAATCTACAAGCAATGTCAAACAAGAAGACATTTTTATAAACTAACCAGAAATCACTCAGGTAAATTCCTGACATTACTGAAGAAAAGGCGGATCTCCCACTGACTTCAGAAGGGCTAGTTTCTGATTTCATGTCTAAATCTGAGGACCATCTGACAAGCTTAGAAGCTTGCTTTAATGTTCTTGACTGATCAATATAACCCATTGTTCACTTCTATTTTGTCAGGAATCCTCCAAGTCATTAAATCTGTGCTTGATATTACTGATACCATTTTTAAACACAAAAACTTGTCCTCATCAAAAAAGGAAAAACAAACAAACAAAAAAAACAATAGTTCTACTGACTAAGATGTGCTCATTATTTTGCAGGATTTTATATTTCAACACCCATAGGATTTGGATATAGAGAAGAGAGAGTCCGGATTCAGAGTTTGCCTTTGGTCTCTTCAGATCCATCTTGTCTAAGCTTTTGGTATTGTTTTGTAACCTCTGCAGATTAAATCATTCCTAAACACATACTTTGTTTAAGAATAAAACAAAATATTTTTCTTTAATGCAAGTCAGTGTGCTAATCATACAAGCCACGTCTGTTTGGATGTTTGGATTTCCATGACCAATCTTGATTCCAGACATTTTTACTCCATTATAGATTTGTCTTGCAATTAGCTTTATTTTCCTTTTATACTCTGCAACCAGCATTTATTTCTGTACAGAAATACATCCCTGAAATGTTTTTGTTGTGAAGCTTAACTAGGCCTACACAGAAGATACAGCAAAAGAGCAAGCAAAACTTCCAGTTTTAATTGTATAAAATGTTTCATTTTGTTTTCATGCTCACTAAAGTTTAGTTCCAATTTCATAAAACTGTTTAAAAAATAAAAAGCTTGATATTTTTTCATGAAATTTCACTGCAATATAGTAATAGAAAACATTGTTCTTGCCCCTCTAGGTATTACATGTACAGTCCTAATGTTTACCGTTTAAGTGTTAGTATAAGTGATGAACAAGGTGTAGAAAAGATAATTTTCGAGAAAGAAGGAAACTATGGAAACTACTGGAATTACGGACAAGTAACTTTAAATGAAACATCTGATTTTAAGGTTTGTTAAACTATTAGTCTTTCATATAATTATTTTAGTTTAATTGACATCAAAGTTTTATTCTAATGATCCACAGTTTTAAATTTATTTGTATAGGTATTTTGTTTGGCTTGTATTTCTATGCTAGTTTTCATTGATGCAAAAGCACTACCAGAAAGGTGCATTTACCATCTGAGAAAGTGAATACATCTCTGACTGGGGTGCATCACATTTCCAGGAAATGTGTGTTATGAGATCTCAAGAAGAGAATTATACTTAATTTTAATAGTTTACTTACACATACTATATACTTACACTTAATAATTGAAAGTCATCAAGATTTATGCCAGCACAAATTCCTTGGTAGCAGGATTGCCTTAAATATTAAAACACATTAACTAGCCATCAGATGATAAATTGCAGTTGTACATGGAGATATGCCATTAGATCAGAAGGGCTGGACAGATAAGTGATACAGAATGTTGTGTGTTAAAAATTACATGTATTTATATAAAAAAGTAAAATTCTTGAATAATTTTAAATTATGTTCATCATTTATAAGAAATTCCTGCATTCCTAAGAATGATCTGTTCAGTTTGCATAGCTTTTGTGTTCCAGGAAGTCCTGTCTCATCCCTGATGCTCTCCTCTGAGTATAGCACCAGTGTAGATTACAGTGGAAATAAGAACATTTGAGAAAGAAGACTAAATGGTTCGGTATAGGAGGCTGGAAGATGTTTCGTTAAGTTATAACGTTCTATTTTTTTTTTTTTTAAATGAATTTCAGGTTATCATTGATGCCATTAAAAAGAATGGTCCAAGTGATATTGCCTTGGATGATATTGGCCTGACAAAGGGAAAATGTAACGAAAGTAATTATGTAGAACCAACTGCATTTCCAGTTATTACTACTCCTTCAGGTCCCAGTAAGTAAATACTACTGTTGATTGTCATTCCCTATTATTGTGTTTGGTTTTGAGTGATTCAAGATTTGCAATAAAATTCATTCAGCTTTATGAAATTACCTCCTCAGAAGTATAAAATTAACTTCAGGATAATATGTTAGGGATCATATTCCCTGTCCATGGCTTCATTCATAGCAAAAGTACTGGTAGTTTCACATCTTAAGCTTCCTGTACATTGTCTTCCAAAACTTGAAGAGTGAAAGAGAAGTTGTGGTCATTTAACAATGATGGGCAGCTAAACTCTATCACACTGCTCTCACACTTTGTCACCTCAAAAAAAAAAAAAAAAAAAAAAAAAAAAAAAAAAAAAGGCAGGGGGAAGGGGACGGGGGAGAAAATACAATGAAAAAAAGAAAAAAGAAAAAAAAAGGGAGAGTGCTCATGGGTTGAGCTAAGGACAGTTTAATTACACTAAAAGAAAAAGGTAAAGGAAACGCAGAAGCAAAGAGAGAAAACAATTATTTTCTGTTTCCCATCAGCAAGCTATGTTCTGCTACGAACTGTGAAATTAGTCCTAAATATGTGTAGCAGTTTTTTAGAGAGGTCAAACATTTTCATAATGAGAGCCCACTCTTCTCTTTCCCCTTTCCCATGTTTTATTGCTGATTGTGACATCACATGCTGTGGAATATACCTTTGGTCAGTTTAGGTCAGCTGCCATAGTGATGTCCCCTCCCCACTACTTGCCCACCCCAATCTTTGGGGAGGGTTGGAGGGAGTCTGAAGGCTGTGCCAGCTCTGTTCATAAATAGATAAAAATGGTGTGATACCAGTGTTGTTCCATCCACAAGTGCAGAGCGGAGCACTATATTGGTTGCTGTGGGGAAATTTACTTTCCCGTCTGGGAAAATATTGGGTCTAGACCCAGTATATAAGTAAAGAATTCATAATTTGTTTCTAAAATCTGTTATTAGTAAATTAGTAAAAGCCTCCAGGAATCCAGTAAAGAGGACAGAGTTAAAAAGAGGAGGAGGATTATAACTTCTATATTTAAAATTATAAACAATACAGGAGTGGGATAAGAGAGTTAGCAAAAACACATAATAATTGAGACATCAGATGTCTCAATAGTTATATGTTCACTGAGCTCTGAGAATACATACACAATGAAAAATCTCATATTTAGGGGAATGAAACAATAATAGTGTCAGAATGGTTTTAAGAATGGAGCAAAATCTGTATGAATGCCAGATACCCAAAATGGAAGTATTATCTGGAACAAGGCTCAAAATGAATGAGTTATTTTCAAAATGTATTTGGCCACATTGTTTTCCATACTATATCTGATTACATTCAAAAAGAAAAATAGAACAATATTTGCTCTGAAAAAAATCTGAATAGGAAAACAAAAAAGATGGAGTTAGCAGTTCTGGTGTGTGAGGAGATGAGCTGCCACTTCCAGTCCTTTTTCATGGGGTCTGAGTAAACACACCTTGGAAGTTAACTTCAGGCAAATGATTAGTGGCAGAAAGTCTCTGTAGTAAGTAGTAGCTGAGTTCTGCTGTTGAAACACCAAAGCTTTCAAACTGTAGATCTTGACCCAAAGTATTGTGAGAAAATTTAAACATTCAAAAAATGAAGTGGTCACGTGCTGTATAAATCTGTATAAAATGAATTAGGGAGAATCTGTGTTATCCTTCAATATGATACAAAAGTACAGGCTAGGCAGTTCCTGTGTAAAAACGGACTTGGTTGCACTCTTACCTCATTGAGGCATGATACATATATGCTGTCTGCAACCTGCTGAAAAATGTGGATATTATCAATCATCTTCAAAGAAGTCTGATATTACTTTGATGGATATGGTGCAAGTTTACTAACACTGACAGTTTCACTACAAATGTCACATCTATAAACAAGAGATGAAAGATTTTACATTGAGCTCATTTCCTTTGCTAGACCTAGAGCTTCAGTGAGAGGCATTTGCATCATTCACAGTGCCACAGAAGCTCATTGAAAAGTCTGAATTTTTTTGTCAGGGCATGGGGTAGGGGAGCTGGATTTGTTTTTGTCATTTACACAAGACTGTCAGCTTACACTTTCATCTAAAGTAAGGATTGCTTTAATCTTCTTATTCATTCATAACTTGTCTATTAACACAAATCACAGTGTGGAAATTGCAGTGTATATTCCATCCTTTAGATGTGTATGTTAATATAAAGTAAGGTTTTGGTCAAAGCCAGAGTGATTTTTTGTTTGTTTGTTTGTTTGTTTTTCTGTAAAGATCATATATCATTGTCTACAGTGTTGAGAAAAACCTTCATTATCCTTCATGAAATGACTGAGGTTATTGGTGGTGATTGTTTTTTTTTGGTTCTCTAATGAGCATCTGGAATACAATCCAGAATTACTCCGTATAAATTTATCTTTAAAGATTACAAGAAATTTTAAAAATATTTTTCCATGAACAAAATGAATTGCTTTCTATGCTTTTCCATGCAAGACAAAAAAGAACAGATCATTACTGATGTCTTACATGTAGCCAACACCAAATCAGATTTCATCATAAGTTGCTGAAGTTCAGCCATTAAGAAATTTGGTTTTGCTCTGCTAATGTCATAAGATGAATCTGGCTAAGAATTCTTTGTCCATGTTTGCAATAGTTCTGTGCCTATTTCTATGTGCATTAATATTCCATAACAAAGCCAATGTAAGTTTTATTTGTTGTTAATGGAACTTACAGAAGTTAGTTGTCACTGTAACCCATATATCTGAAACGTAATACACTTTTTAGTGATATTGTGTTATTTTAAACAGTTCCTTTGCCTTTCAGAGAGTTGAATCTATCTTGACAGGTTTGATTTAAAAAATAAATAAATAAAATAAAACAAAGCAAAATAAAATGAAATAAAATAAAATTAAAATTAAAATAAAATAAAATAAAATAAAATAAAATAAAATAAAATAAAATAAAATAAAATAGGCTGTAATGAGAAAGTTCAAATCTTTCTTGTATTTAGTGGAACTTGCTCCCAGTAGAATTCAATGGACAACCTCAGTAAGACTTGTATATAAAGAAGTCCTTATACTAGAGACTCACAGTGTAAAATTCTGACAGACATACCAAAATACAAAATGTAAACCAATAGGGGGGTAATGTTTAACCAAATACTATGTTGACAAAATCATGTTTAATTAAAGGAATAAAACAAGAAAAACAAATGGTAGAATTATTCTATCTTTACTTCTGTTTCTTGGAAATTGAAATAATATAATAAATAATAATAATAATAATAATGGAAATAAGAGCAGTGTTTTTTTCTGAAACAAGTATTTGAGAGCAACAGAAGTGGTAAAACAGATTTCTTTCCAATGGTACAGCTGAAGTAACATAAATAACATTTCTTAACATATAGTAAAATTTGGGGATATGTAGCTGATATATTCTGGATGTAAACCACCTTTATGTACTATATATTGAAAGAGAGTATTGAGTATATACAGCACAGTTAATTGTGTGTGTGAGAGAGTGTGTATATGTGTGCATATGCATATCTAAATTACCTGCTTTTATATAAAATGTTATGTTTATATATCTGAGTGCAAGTACATGTTTAGGATATTTTTTTATTGGAGCTGTTGTTTTGGGGAAAGAACAAATGGCTACTTTTACTATTTAAAAAGATTTAACTAAAAGCTTTTTGACTCCTGATGAATTCAAAATGACAGTATAAGTTCTTAAAATACTCACATTGAGTATTTTGCTCACGTTGAGACCCATTTTTCTAAAAACATTGCATAATAGGAAAGTTATGAGTCTCACTGTAGTCAGTCTTTTGATGTTCTGTTTCAGAATATATACAAGCTTTTGTACATTGTTTTGCTGTCATTAGAGTAAAAAGTCATATTTATCAAGGCAGACATTGTAAGTGCCAATTTTGTTGTTGTCATATATCTAGATCGCTATGAAGATGTCTTTTCAGGCCAAGCATCGAAGATGTCATCTGGCTTTTCAATATAGACTTAAACTGAAAATTAAAAAAATTGAAGTCTTAAATTTTTGAAAGCATTGACCCTTTCACAATTCTCTCATTAAATATACAAATACTAGGTGTTCTAGTTAGTGTTTCCTAGCTCATTAACAATATATAAAATCACTTTATAGATGTATTCGCACACAGTTCTGATGCCTTCACATACTGCATTAGAGTATGTTTGGAAAAGTCTGACTACCTGATCAGACCTCTTTAGTGTTTTTCCAAGTTCCCTCCTTTCAAAATCTGCAGCTCATCTCCATGAATTTATATTCTGAAATTGTACTGGAAATTTTTATTCCATTTATCCTTATAGAAGTTCAAAGATTTTTCACATCAACAATATCACCTTTCCCTGAAGGGGGAGAATAGTAGATATGTTAGTAGACATACTTGTTTTGAAATATATGGGTTTCAAACCTCCTTGCATAAAAGCTTAATTTGAAAGTCTTATATTCAATTGATGAGTTAAACAATAGTTATTGCAATAATAACAATAGTGTGTTTTTTTTTTTAATACATTTTATAAGTTTATGGAATGAGAAAATAAACTGCTCTTTATTTCTTAGCCAAGATGAACTGCAAAATGGTGAAAACTCCACCTGACAATTTTTTTTTTATAATTTTTTGAATGCTTTTCAACTAAAAAATTTGCTACCAATAAATTTTCAGGTAAATTCTAATGGTTTCCATTGTAGATTCATATGGTCTTGCTACAAAGTTTATTTCCTAGATGACAAAATGGGCTTTAGTATCTCTGCCAGTGCTTCAAGAAAATCAATTAGATAATAAGCAAGGCATGCTAAATGCATGAATGCTTATGTTTGGGAGATGGGGAGACTTCCTGTCTTATATAGATGTTTTCTAGCTTTTATGTTAAAACACTACTAAATTATACAATTTTCTTCACATTTTCTGTCATGTGTGCAGCTTGAAGACCAGTAATTACCAAATGAAACAAATTATATCCTTTCCTGCCTATGTGGGGTAGACTTCTCATAACACCATTGTAGATGCAGTTGTGCACCTCGGCACTAGCACTTCATAATCAGTATTGTCTGACCTACAGCTGACCGATGGCATGAATTACAAGTCTGCCACTGCAGCTGATAAGGACAGTAAAGCTCTTCCACACCTTCCTTCCCCAAAGGAAGTGGAGTGGTGGCTTATCACAGTTCATTGTTCAAGCTTTATAACAATAGGACTATAGCTGGCCCCTTACAGTTAGAGTGAATATCTTCTTCATAAAATTACTTTTTCTATATTGTCTTTGTAGACAGATGATTGTAGAAATAAAGTAATAGATGAATTATGTTTTGAAATGTTTTCTTTTTCAGGTGACTGTGGAGGACCAGTTGAACTCTGGGAGCCAAACAGTACGTTCAGCTCTGAAAACTTTCCAAACTACTATCCTAATCAAGCATCGTGTAAGTCATTGTTTTCTAAGTCTTCATGAAAAGTTTAGATGGATAAAGGTTTTAAATGTGCTTTCAAATGTTGTCAAGGAAAAAAAAAAAAAAAAAAAAAAGATCCAAGCTAAATACTTTGGGCTCTTTTAATTGAAGTCTATCTATATGATGCTTAGCAGAAGCTAGGGGTTCTTATGCCAGTTGATTAAAAAATGATGTTGATAAGCACAGTCCCTTGAAGTGGTTTCAGTCAGGCCAGAAGATACATTATGCCTTTTATGTCAGATATTTTCATATCAATGCACATGAGAAGATGTTGAAAGTCCACTTTTAGCATTTCACCTCAACATATTTGTTGGGTTAGTGGCTTGGTCATCAGCTTTTTGTTAAATAGTTCACCTTTTAAAGTTGAAATTATATATGCATGTATTTTGCAAGGGATTATCTTTATTGAATATTTCTTAACGTACCAGTGAAAAGACAGCATTAATCTACTAGTGTTACTTGATTTGGATCAAGCTACAGCTTGCAAAGGTGAATAGAAAATGAGATTTATGATGTTTCAAGGTGGTATATGCTGTGTGCTGTTGATGGATTAAGCAAGGAAGAGAATTTTGCTGTTGCTTCTTAATTAAATTTCAATTATTTATTACTTTACCTTTAACAGGAGAATTGTGCTGGGACGTTAATAGCAAAACTTATTTTGTGTTTCTGTCCCACTTGAGATATGGCTCTTATTTCCACGTATTAATTTCACAGGTTCCCAGACATGATTGTTACTAGTAGGAAAATACTTTTCATTCTATGACGAGAGAAAAAGTGTTTTGTGTTGTTTGTTACTTTTAACTTTCTTTGCAAGACTTCCATACTACCCACAGTCACTTAGAAAAAATATAATAAAGGTGGTTTAAACAGAGGCAAATGTTTCTTCTGTAAAAAGAGATATAATTTGAAAGGCAGGTTTCTGTGAATGCTTATAGAAATTATTTTACTATCCAATAGCATAAGGCTTAAGTGACAAGGCTGTCATGTTTTCACAGTTACAAAACAATTACCTTTCTTATTGCAGGGAAACAAGCAGGCGCCATGAATGGTAATAAACACAATTGGCTATGTCTTAGAAAAATAAATATAATTTTCAAAAGCATCTTAGAAAATCAGAGTAAATGGGATTTTAGATCTGGACAGCTTACGTCACTTCTAAAGTTGAAATGTAGACTTCTGAGTCTCGTGGATAATTCTGAATATTTTAACAGAGATTATTTCTTTTTCCTTCAATGTGAAAATGATTCAGAAAATGTGACAACCATTAAGTCGGTTTTTGTGTTTGTGTGTTATTGTTTTCTAGGTGTATGGTACTTAAATGCCGAAATAGGGAAGAACATTCAACTTCATTTTCAGGTTTTTGATGTGGAATATATTTATGATATAGTTGAAGTCAGAGATGGCAGAGGACCAAATTCTTCACTTTTGGGCAAGTAAAACTGCTGGGTAAAATGAATGCAATTAGGCCACTGGAGCAAACTGATTGATCTGATGTAAAGGAAATCAATTCTCTCTTTCTTTTACATTTCTTCAGATTTATACATCTTATAAATAAGCAGGAAAACTCAAGAAAGCATACAGTATGTGACATCATGTTTCCCAAAAGTTTGCACACACTCGGCTTTCCATACAATCCAATAGAAATTAACTTCTCAATAAATAAGACTGCTCATGTATGCGCAGAAACAGAACAATATTCGTGTGTTGATCAAACTTTATTTTCTATACCGACATATCAAATTTGGGGTTGAGCTTTGGGCATCACAATCTGATAGCAGTAAGTCTTCAAGAAATAACTGTATTCATGTGGTAGCAATATTTGCACTGAGTTCTAAAACATTTTGAAATAAATAAGATCAAAATAACCTATATTCGTGTTCTCCTGGAGAGTAGCTGTCTATACAGGACAAGGCCCATTGCCAGATGTCTTCTCTACAACAAACCAGATGACGGTAATCCTTTTTACGGACAAGATTACAACGAAGCAAGGATTTCTTGCAAACTTCACTACTGGTTATCATCTAGGTCAGTGTACAATCTCATGTCTTTAAGAGGTTATACCAAAGGTCAAATACATTTGAGAAAAAGTGGAGAGTAGGAGGTGACTCTCTGTCCTTAAT
Organism: Anas acuta; assembly: GCF_963932015.1. Classification (NCBI taxonomy): domain Eukaryota; kingdom Metazoa; phylum Chordata; class Aves; order Anseriformes; family Anatidae; genus Anas; species Anas acuta. The sequence continues at coordinate 101,390,634 of NC_088979.1, forward strand.
CAATAGAAATATCAAAAAGTTAAAAAGATTAACAGTTACTCATTTGCACTTTATGACTTTGTTTTCTAGCAGGAAATGTGACATTTTTGTTACTTTATAAAGTATCCAGTTGGCTGATGTTGGTACCATCTGCAACTCTGTTCAATAGTATGGGAAAAAGTGACCCAGTATTTTGACTAGTGAACCATTTAAATCCTAAAAGGGCAAATATGAAGTATTATTTATACAAACTCAACAAGTCAACAAGAATCTACACTCTTTTGCTTTCTTTTAATATCATAAGGTCAGCTTTTTTATAGATTAACATGATATAATAATATAGTAATAGTGATATATGTATATATATATATATATATATTTATCTCTGATAAATCATAACCATTGATTTGCTGTTGGTAATTAACTCACCTTGTGCAAGACTGACAGGCAGGTTTATATGGGCACATGACCATTTTACCACTTCTTTTTCTTCCTTATCTATCACATTTGTTCAGCTCAACAACACTATGACTATTTTTTAACTGGTTCAGTAAAGATTAAGTTTTGCCCGTGTTTTGTTGTAAAATAAATTATTGTGCTTATAAAGGCAGAGTTCTCAAAGTGGCCATTGCCAGGTCTCATTAAATATGTTAAAAGGTTGGCAATTGCAGAAGAGTTAAGCTTATCACGATCTTTGCAGCCAAAGAACACAGACTAATATCATATTGTAAGTAAATAAGCAAATTTTGTAAGTAAAGAAGATTTTTCTTCACATTTTATTTTTCCAAGAGATACTAAGATTTTCATAAGGAAGAATAATTTTACAATAAAAACTTTTTGATGGTATGCATTATAATAAGAAAAACATATTTGAAAATCTTATTTTCATCTAGCTGTAGAAGTAGGAACTAAGTTCTGTGGAAAATCTGGCATCAGCTGTGGCCAGTGAATGTGTGAAAATCTGATACAGGAATTACAGAAATCATACTCTTTTACATCCATGTTAGATAACAGGTCATATTGGCTGATAAGTTAATCTTTTTATATGGATAGTCAAAATTTAGGAAGAGAGCAACTGTCTTGCCTTAAATAAGATTTTAGATATAACAAATGGTGCCATTAAATACACTGGTCCCCACACAGCAAGGATTACAGCTTTATATTTACTCTATATGGGATCTCCATTTTTTACACAGCTGATACTGAAGTGGGTTAATGCTATTTTTGTGAATGTTTTCCTCATTCATTTCTATTACTTTTGTCTCCCCTTTCCTCCCAGCTAGGTTTTGAAAGGAAACTCTTGTCTGTCAATGCCTCTTTACTTGCACATTTGACTTGACACACTTTAAAGCCACTAAACTTCTGTGAAAGTGTTGAACATCCAAAGTGACTATTAGTCACTTTCAACAGGATTTAATCAGGATTTGGTTTTTCTCATCCACCCCAAAGATTCATTTGTGTAGCAGAAGAACACTAGTAGCTGAGCAATGCTAACTTTAGCAGAAACTGTAAGGTGTAATACCACATTTTATACTTAATTAGCTTTTATTTATCTGAAAATCATCATTATTTTGAAAAAAAAAAAAAAAAAAAAAAAGGAAAGAAAAGGGGAAGTAAAGGGAAATCATAAGAGGAAGGCATTAGGAAAAAAAATCCTGTATACTATCTACACAATTTTATTTTTAGGTAAACTGGATGATCTCCACCAAACTGATGTTTACAGTTTTACCATTCCAGTAATTGTGGTTTCATTTTCATTTCGTGTTCTCCTTCAGGAGCGTGTACACTCGAGGAATATCAGTGTCGTAGTGGAGAGTGTATACCATTGCATAACCTTTGTGATAACCTACCTCAGTGTGAAGATGGCTCTGATGAAGCAAAGTGCAGTAAGTTTTATTTCAAACGTAGAGAAGGAATGCATGAGTATTTGATAGGAATTTCACAGGCAAACAGACACAGAACCTTAGCTAGTGTAAACTGTGGCATCTGTATGCAAGCCATGCAGATTTACACAGCAGTACCTGACTTTGTCAGGGACAGAAAAGCAAAGTCACATTTCTGAGACAATGCATGTAATCTTGTGTAGTCTCTAGGAAAGGTAAGAAGTTACTTTGTACTTAAAGATATGACTATTTACAGTGACCTCAAAATGAAATGAAAACTCATTACATGTTCTCATTCTGTATCCATTTCATATTGCCAAAATTTTGTATTTTTTCCTGTTATTACTTTTAGTTTCACAGCAGTATAAATGCTGCAGTGTGTGACAGAGTTTAAGAAGTCTTCCTGAGAGAAACTGTCAAATAGTGGAAAGCCAAACTGTGGCATAGAGCACCCCCCAACCTGCCTGCACTCCACCTCATGGCTGGCATTGCCATAGGATGAAGGTGTGGCACAAATGAAAAAGTAGTATCTATTGCTCCCAGTGGATGTGCAGGTTCCTACAAGAAAATTGATAGCTGCAACTGCTTAATCATCTCATAAAATGGTTCTTTGAAAATTTAGGTGTACAACGTATGGTTTCATTTTGCGTAACATGGAAAAAATGTTCCCTAAGCAACAACTTCAGTGTAAAACTGTTGTTAAAACCACATTGGGCCTAGCACAGAAATCACATTACTGTTTCTGAAAAAGTGCTGTTCTGACAATGTATTATGAAACATTAATGGGAAAGTTAAAAGCACACTTCTAAGCTCAATATATCATCATCTTCCTTTGTTTTAAGAAAGACTTATAGGGTTCAGATATATCATTGGATATATCTGGCTGACAGTTCTCATTGATTTCAACATCTTTTATATGGATGTATATGTATATAATGTCTGAAAAAGCAGTGTCAGTGTCCACATTAATGCAATTAACTGTTTTTGCAACCATATTCTGCCTTTAAAAATGCACAAAATTAAAATTCATTTCAGCTTCTTCTTTGCCATTGCTAAAGATCTGAACAAGGTAACCATCACCTAAATTAACATGTACGTTTTCCCAAAGATTTATTTTGCCATAGATTGTCTATTTCTTCATAACCAATTACCTCACATTAAGGGATAGGGAGAATTGCTTCCAAAAACCCATTTAATCCAAAAGTTGGATGAATCAGTCTAACCTTTAAAATAAAATGCAAATTCAATTAGACACCCTCATATTGAGTCTTTTCAGTGTCCAAAATACTTGCTCATTTTCCTGAAACCAATTTCAATTTCTTATCATATGTACCATTTTAGACTAGACAAGCTACTATTTTCAAATACTCCAACTCATTAAACTTCCCAGGGACTCCAAAGAAAAAACATTGGTTATCTCTTTCTTTAAAAATTCTAAAGTATATGACATTACACTTAACCACTTTTTGAGTGCTCAGTAAGTCTCTTACTGCTTACCAGCAGTGTATTTGGAGATTAATGTAGATCTGATGAGGAGAAAGGAAAAGGAATTATAGTTAAAGTAGAAGACAGGAAAGGTGTCAAAAGTGATTTGGAGAGATCTCACAGTGCAAGCAATTCTGAGATTTTAAAGACTGCTCCAAAATTTTGTATGAGTGATGTTTACTATTAATTTAACCACTGTTTGTCACTTATTTCATTCATGTGCTCTGCATGTCAAAGAGGAATTTTTATTTATTTATTTATTTTTAATAAAGTGGATAAATGTTAATTTTTATGGAAATACTTTTTGCAGAAAGGTTTTCTACAGAACTAGTTTTTTCCTGAAAACTATATTTCAGCAACCAGTAAATTGCAAATGAATTATATTGCTTTCCCTGCTTCATGCTGGCAATAACTGCTATATGTCTCAAGTTCAGCTGTAGCCTATGAGTTATAGACAGAATTCTGTTGACCTTCTGCTACAACTTCCTTAGTCACCATGACAGTAGCATAAGATTTTTTTACCACATACTTAAAGTTTCCAATTTTTTTTTCTGATTTTTTTTTAACCTTTGATAGAACTACTGGTTTTCAGAGAGTTTTATTATTATTATTGTTATTATTTTAACTTAAACTGCAATGAAAGCAAACACTGAAAGTTCTCAAAGTGATTATAACTGGAAAATCCAATTTTTCTGTCAGCTTGGGTTTTAACCTTACTTCTAGTCAGTGTTACTGAGTATCATGTAGCTAAAGCTTCACCACAGTAGTTCAAAATTGCATAGTACTGGCTAAGAAGAAATAGTTGTTAGAGTAGATGGAAAATGTACTATTTACTGTCTGTTAATAAGACTTGCAAAACACAAGCTATGAAAACATCGTGTCACAGAAATATAGAAGGAAAAAGCATTTACTTCCTGTGGGAATACATCTTCTACATACTGAGTTTATTACTGCTGTAATATACCTTAACTACTTTTTTTTTTTTTTTGCTGGCAATAATAATACTGCATTGTGTGGAGGGGGGATTGGTTGTGTTTCATGGTGTTTTGTTTTTGTTTGTTTGTTTGTTTGTTTTTTACCACCTGCCTAAAATGCTTCTATTCATTTTGGTCTACAGTGAGATTGCTTAATGGTTCTTTAAGCACGAAAGGGCTGGTACAAGTCAGGATTGGGAAGACATGGCACCTGGCATGTGCAGATGATTGGAATGAGCAGATTTCAGACAGTGTTTGCCAGCAGCTGGGATTAGGGTGAGTGAAAATATTCAGTTTCTTTGTACCTTGTTTGAAGCTTTTCTGAATCTGTGTATTTGTGTTTCCCTCATCATTTTACTGGTGTCTATACCATTAAAAAAAAAAAAAGACAAAACAAAAAAACAAGTCTACTTTTCTGTGGTAAATGACTTGTGAGGTCAACCAACAAATTTATAAGTGTCACAGTGCCTGTTTTGATGGCATTCATCACAGTGTTGCAAATTTTGAATACGTTAGCTTAGGCATGAGCATATGGAGAGCATATGAGCATATGTTGGAGAACACTGTGAGACTGATGTGGAAGTGTTAGTCTTTTATCATTTTATGTCATCACTTATGTCTTCACTTTTTATGAGGATTGCTCCAGATTAAATCTGGAGAAAACAGCAGCCTTGGCTGCTCTACTATCATATTGATGTTCACCTCAAGTAAATTCAAGATAACCACTTGGGTATCCTGCAATTAGGTTCCCAGTACATTTCATACTTATCATCAGACCTTAGCTGTTCAGTTAGGAAACTATATTTCTCTTCAGGTGTGGTTGAGGATGGAGGGAGAATGGAAGCATATGATTTAAAAAATTGATTTGGCTTCAATTACTACTGATCAGCTGAATTTCTAGGAAAGAGATGAGGAGGGTGGAGTGCAGAAGTGTTGTATTTTTGCAACTATGGTAAAATTTATGGCCTGAATTCTGACCTCACTTACACTATATGAAACTTCATTGCCATCCATTGAATAATATATGTCTTTCCTAAAGTGCTGAGGTTTTTAGGAATGTCACTCACTCAAATAATTACCAAATGAAATTCTATCTTGCCGTATATCATGGTCTCTAACCAAAGTAGGAAACCTGCAAATGCAGTTTTTCATAAATCAGTTTTAGAAACCACACAGTTAGGAAGATGTAGAAAAATGACTAAATGTTGTTTGAAAGTATTTTTAATCACCTGATAAGAGAATGTGTGTTGTTTTATTTTTATTTCTTTTGGGTAGGTACTGCATTTATATACATATCAAATACCTCCATGCACAAATCCTGATTATAATATGTATTATCAAATATACCTAATTATCTAATTATTTACCTGATTATATAATTTATCTATATAATTATCTAATTTATGCATGCATATAAGGACATACAGAGTGTGAGTAAATGTTCTTCCAGGCAAATAACCTTGTCCGTTACGATGGCCAGTAGCCTTCTTCCTCTCTCCCTGCTTTCTCCTGCCTCCTTTTCCTCCGTAACTTCTGGACACTGGTCATTTTCTGGTGTAATGGTTTAGTTTACATTTTAATGTTTGATAGGCTTTAGTGAACTTTGTCTTCCATGGTATTTTCTATTAGCTTTTTAAAATTACTAATTCTTTTGTCTCCATACTATTCTATGGCAATATATTTCAGAGCTTGTCTGTATAATAGAGTCAAACACACTTGTTAAAAATATATATATATATAAATAATCCTATTAAGTTTCCTAATTAGTTCTTTTTAATTCCATTGTTTAGTTTATACCCATTGTTTAAAAAATATATAGTATTTTTAATCTGAAATTGTATCATGTTCTGGTATCTTGGGTACATTTTCTGTTACAAATCCTGCAGAATAGGATAAAATTATCATATGTATATAGAAATCCCTTAAGCATCAATGTATTTCTGCCTTTGAGTCTCCCTGTAGCAGCATATTTGTATATAACTGGCACTGTATTTGTTAGTAAATGGATGGTTGTAATAACAGGTCTTGGATAGGCTATAGCTCATGCTGCTATACTGAAATAACTACCTAGAATCCTGCATTATCAGAGAAAGACACTAAAGTTCATCTGGGATGAATTACTTTTGCTGTTAATTGGTTATACATTTTCTAGTGTCGTTTCTTGTTTAATTCATGAAAAGGAAACAATGAGAGTCCTGCAGCATATCCTGACTATTTATGTAGCTGAGCTAGAAGATGCAGTGTTCCACACAGATTCTGATAAATCACACAGCAGAATCCTTTTACTTTTATTTTTTATTTTTATTTTTCAAGTATGTGACTGTCATGTTTGTGATATGTGCCAAATAAGCAAATGTGGAGTGATGCCTGTGTGTTCATCTACAAAATGTTTGCGAATTATTTGCCTAACCTATATTCAGAATGAGTCCAGAGTGCAAGATGCAGTAATTGGTGGAACTGAGAAACCTGAATAAGAATCTTTTGCTCAGCCTACACTTCATGTGTATCTGATGATGATGTTACATTATTTTTATTTTTTTTTTATGCCAAAGAATGTGTTCATTGTTTGTAATTTGCTACTGTTCTTTAGTGTTTGTTGTTCTCCTGTTTGTCATAAAATTAGTGGACAAAGCAAAAACACTGCCGTGTAGCTTAAACACAAATTAAACAAACTGCAAACATACTTGCAGCCTGAAAACTAAGCAATGAATTACAAAATGTGAATCACAAATGTGTGAATATATATGTATCGGTATATTTATTTTTTTTTTAATTTATGTGGATTTTTTTTAGGTAGTAAAAGGAATTGTATTTATTGGACAAATGGCACTCTTATCCTTATTCTGAATAGTTTTTCTGAAATATACCATTTTATCTGAATCTTTCCTAACAGTCAATATAGTGCTTATTGTTACTGAACACATCTGAGACAGAATTAGAAACTGAAACCTTACATAACGCTGTAGATCTGCGCGTAAGAAATTTATCCAATATTCTTTTGTGACTTTTGGCTAGTGAACATGTTGAATGGAATGAGGAACTTAACACCTGTATTAGCTTCTTAAAGGCCATTTCTGTCACAGCCTTCAAAATTTCTAACAGATCATTTTCAATAACAGAAGACCCACAGTGAAAAGCCAAGATATATCTTACTTTTAAAATCTGGCCTATGATGTTAATCCTTTTTCCTTTTGAAATTATAAGAGTCTGTATGGTTAGAGATAAAAGCTATCATAATATGCTACTATCATTCCCTTCATTTGAAAACTAGTTCTATTTTGAATATTAATCAGTTCTAGGAAAAGTAATCTTTTCAGAATACTTTATCTTGGGTACACCTAATCTATGTGTTGAACGATGCCATGAATCAATGAAAATTAAAGAGCTGTGGCACTATGTCTGTCTAGAGTTGTCCAGAGTTTCTGGACCTGCTAAACTATCATTTTCTTATTAATCTGAGAAACTCCAGGAAAAGCGGATGATTTCTATGATTTTTTATACTTACAGAAATGCTTAAAACTCATTTTACCAATAACTTAATTAAAAGAGTAGCAGCTTGGTTTTGCAGTCACATAAGATTTAGAAATCTCCAGCTGTGTGCACTTCAGGAAGTCAAAGTAAGAAAACAAATGAATCAAATGTAATTATCAAAGGTTTTCTCATAGTGACTTTTTCCATAGAGCATGTCATACAGCTTTCCTAGTGGCACATCAGGGCTATTGAAAACCTCATTTTTCCTATGCCTAATCTTACTCTTCACACAACAGATTTGCAGGCAAATAGTAGACTACATACTTCCCAGGAGAGTGAGTGCACTTGAAGTCATACTGCCTTGATAGGTGATCCCTGTGTATTAAACCTGCACAAATGTCTGTCTTTTCACTCCTGAAATATCTATGGCTAAAAGATCAGATGGAAGTAGGCTGTCACCCCCAAAACAATTATGTAGTTTGACCTCAGCTGTCTTTTTTTACCCAGGTTTCCTCAAGAGCCAGGGAGTATATGTTCCAAGCCGGCCATATGCAGTATCACAAAGTATATGGGGCAGAATAAGCTATGAAAGAAATCTAGATATGGGTTGTAAACATCAAAACACTTCATCTCACCAATAGTTCACAGAATCTTTGGTGTTCAAAATGCTGTTGTTGTAGAAAAGGGCATCTAGGAGTACAGCTTAATTCAAATGGACTAACCTGTTCAGTGGAAGACACAATACCCTTGATTTATTCCACAAATCTTAGAATTGTTTAGGTTGGAAAAGACATTCAAGATCACCACATAAAACAATCAACCTGACCTACCAAGTCCCATCATGCCCCTTAGTGTCATGTCCACATGTTTCTTAAATACCTCTGGGTATTTAAGATAGGGACTCCGCCGCTTCCCTGGGCAGCCCATTCCAATGCCTGACCAGCCTCTCTGTGAAGAAATTCCTTCTAATATCCAATCTAAACCTCTCCTTGAGAAGAGGTTATTCTGTTATTTTTATTTCAACATGTCTGTGGGGTGAAACTTAACTTCTAAGGTAGCATTATATTCTTCATGAAAGAATCTAATTTTCATTTCTTCTCTAGGCACAAAGGTAAAACAGCAATGAAATTACATCCTGCAAAACTGCAAAACTGTGATATTCCAAGGTTCATCTTGTTCCTCATCAATTTTGCATACTAAATTTTAGTTCCATATATTTTAGAATCAGTATTGTAAACCATTCAGTGTGGCACCAAAAAGCACAAATTGATTATTTACTTTCATTAAAATAATTATTTCTATCTATTTCAATATAATTGTAGCATTAGAGATCTTACAAGAAGGTGTGAGAATGAAAGCAGGCAAGAAGCAATTTAATGCATGTAAGTCTCAAAATCTCACAAATATCCAGATAGTCATTATTTCATTAAAAAATAAAAATTAAAAATAAAAAATAAATGCTGAAGTTTATTCTACCACCATAATAATTTACCAAACAGTCCTCCACCGGTGGAATAGGTTAAATGTCTAAAAACACTCAAGTGTGTCTTTTTTTTTTTTTCTAGGGATGCAAATATGTCATCAACTGTATTATTCACTGGAGATGGCCCATTTGCTGCCATCACCAAAACAGCTAACCAAAGCCTCATATTTACAAAAAGGTGCGTAGAGTGAGGTTTCTTCCTCATACAAAGGATAACTGTAAGTATGGTGACTGCCACTTATACAGTAATTTCTACCTCAAGTTTTTCTGAGGGGTAACATGGTTCTGTACAAGGTAGTATCAAAATAGCTAGGTTTTATTCTCTATCTGCTGATGAATTTTATATAACACTGGGCAACTCACTTTCCCCCCTTCCATTCCTGTCTGTTATTGAATTTCAAAGGAAAGAGATGCTTGCTGCATTTTTAGCCAGCATTCAGTACACTTTTATGTGAAGTCTTTAAACATTGAAATGTGGAAACGTGGAAATGATAAATACCATTATTTTTACATTTCTTTTTACATGGACTCTCTAAACTATGAATATATACTACATTACTTTGAGCACCTATGGAAGGATTAAAATGGAGTGGTATTCCCCCATTGTTATATAAAAGATAACACACTAGGTTCTCTCCAAAATCAGTAGCAAAAATACACACTTCCAAATTGTGATTCATCAAGCTATCTTTGCTGGAATAAAATGAATCACATCTGTAATCCATTGACTTTACTGATATAAATTTAGAGCTACAGACAGATGTTTAGACAAATTAATCTCACCCAAAAATGACTTCTGGGTTTGTCTCAACATTTAGAACTGAATAATTAGGTGAGATGCATTTGATTATACCCTTAACCTTTCTCATTCCAAATGAACTTCAGTTCACTTGAAGTGATTCTGAAGGGTCCTACAAACAGGTAGTATTTCTTGTAGATTAAATGAAATGGTAACATTTGCACAAGATTATATTCTCAGGAAATTATGGGATTTACAGTACACCTCCAAAAGGAGAAGGGCTTACTATCATCAAATAAAACATACAATGACTTCAGTTACTGTGTTTCTGCTTATGAGGGCACACATTTTCCTGGAATCCTACCAAAAATACTGATGCAGAAAATTACTGTATAATTGCTAAAATGCTGAAATGATGTTGAGGATGGAAAGAGTCCATATTCTTTCAAGTTTCCTTTATGAACATACCACATAGTAACAAAGCAGGAGGGAATTCTCAATTCAATATGCTGTATTTTATCTAAATTTAAAACAAACAAACAAACAAAAAAAAAGCAAGCATTGTATCTTCTAGTTGTACTCTGTTAATCCTAAACATTTATCATTCCCATTGGTAGTAAAAGTATCTTTAACTAATCGGATATCATTACAACCTATTTTTCATTTTTTTCTTGACATGTCTAAATAAGGATAGCCAACAGACATCTTAAATAGTGGCAGTGATTTAAAGATACCTTCTGCTAATATCTGCTAAGCACTAAAAAGTGATTAATGCAGGAGGAAATGAAATAAATTTGTTCATCTTATTTGTATTTCTGTTGCTGAAATAGATATGTCTTCCATCATTTTTCACCTGGAAAGCCGATAGAAATCAGTTTTACAGGGTGACACCATTATAGTTTCCCATGCTTTTGTGGTATATACAATGAATGACAGAAAGGTCACATAGTTTTGATAATTAAAAAATCAAATGCTCGTAATCAGATTATAAAAGGTGTTGCTCACATTGCCTTTGGTAATATTCAAGCATAACTACCATAAAAGTAAAGGAGAGCACAGATCCTCAGCTGTGGTGCAGACAGTATAACTGTTCTCTGATGCCTTTAGGTAATGTATTTCTTGTACAAAAAATAGCTTTGTACAGGTCAAAATCATTACTTGAAGGTACATGAGCAGACGCCACAGGCATAATTGCTTTTGCCATTCCTAAGTGAAGACTATAATCACAGATGTCCCATGTATTTTAGATTCCTGCTTTGCATGCGCCTTAGATTGCACTCAGAGGGTCACATAAGATGGGTATGCAGTGCCCATGGAATGCCTCTGTTGCCTTTTGGAGTCTCCCGAGTTTACCGAGAGGTAGCCGAAGACTAGTAAACTGAAGTGCAGGCAAAGAAGTGGTTTTTATACTGTGAGCTTACTCCAAAAAGATGAAAAAGCAGAAGCCCATAAATACCTTATATGAAAGCAATCAGTAAGCAGTGATGGTGGGAGATACATGTGACTCGATTATATGCAAATCCCTTCTTCAATGTATAAAAAAAAAACAAAACAAAACAAACAAACAAACAAAAAAAAACAAATCTAACATGTTGGATAGTTTATATGATACAATACAAGGCTAGAGGCATATCTCACTCACTCACCTTCACCATGGTGCAGATTTAATCGGGTAGTGGAGCGGAGGGTTACTTGCCCTTCTTGCACTGCTATGCCATTGTGAAAATGCTGGGTCATGTCACCCCCCTCACAACAGATTTCAAATTTTAGTGTAAACATAGTGAGGGATGCATAATACCACATCATGTTTAAAGAATCCTTCCCTTTTTCTCTTTTAAAAAGAGATACTGTGAACTAGCCTTTGGCAGTCTTTTTTATTTTTCTCTGATATATTTCTGTGTGCATCAGATTTAAATTGCTGGCACACATACTGTCCCAAGTGTTCAGATTCATTACAAGCTATGAAGATAATCTTAAAACCTCTGGGTATCAGAAATGCTCAAGTTGTTTTGATCTGTGGTCTCATGCTGTTCAGGCTCCGGCTTTATCTCTGCTAAATAATTCCTAACCCTCTATACGCAGCTATATACTTTATAGTGCACTGTAATCTTAGTAAAGAAGATACATTGATACCAAACTAACCCCTTTTAAAAATTCTTTGGTTACACTGATCTCTAGTGGTTAGTTATTGAAAACTTCTCAAAAGGCAGAAAAAATTGCCATATCCTGTTACAATGTTGTTGAGAATCTGTCATAAGCAGATGACTTGTTCACTTAAATCACAAGGGAAATCTACTTTTATTTCCAAAACATGCATCGATTAAGTGTCCATTAAAGAAGAACATATACATGTAATATTATATATAAAAGAATATTTTGTATTTATAGTTAAAAAATTAAAACATGGAGGACTGTAGCCAAAATACTATGTTTAACAGTTTGATAAACTAATCAAACTAAAGTGCTTATATATATTATAGAGAGAGTGTTACCTGGTGTGCAGATACTTGTGATTTAATTGTACTTTTATTCTAGAGAACACTGTTTGAACAACCAGGTGATTCATCTGCAATGTAACATTAAACGTAAGTACAAACACCTTGGGAATGTTTAACACAGAAATCAGATTGTTCAGTCCATAAAGCATGATGTTTATAGTTTGAATTGAAAGGTTAGGGAATGGACTATAAAAGCTGTACTTGTAATTATATAAACAGAAAAATTTATAATCTTCACTTGTTTTCACAGTTAAGTATACACTGCGTTTGGGTCTATACAGAAATTATATATACACATATATATATAAATGTCAAGGTCTCAGAAGATAATACATCTAAATCCAAGTTACAAAGTTTCATTTTGATTTCAGCTATAAAATGACTTCCTCCACGATAATAGCATTTTTGAATAGCAGGTCAGGTAGTACAAAGTCTATTTTTCCAAGAATATTAACTATTCTAATAAAATGTACCATATTACCCTACAAACATATGTAAACCACTATTTGTTGTTGTTGTTGTTATTTTAGCTTGTGGACAACGCTTGGTAACTCAGAACAATAGAACAAGGATTGTAGGTGGAAGTGATGCCAGAAGAGAAGCTTGGCCTTGGGTAGTCTCACTTCATTTTAATTCCAGGCATCTTTGTGGAGCCTCCCTTGTCAGCGAGGAATGGCTGGTGACAGCAGCACACTGTGTATATGGGTAATGTTCAATGCACTCATAAATTAGCACATGCTATTACTCCCCCAACATGCAAGTATCCTAATGGTGAGTGGCTGTCAGTAAAGGTGGGTTGAAGTGTAGTCCTGAGCCATCAGTCAGCCCTATACAGAGAAAAGCATACTTTCAAAGGATTGTACTGAAAACACTCAGGAATGACACTTTTTTGAGGCTTATTAGATGTTTTGAAGTAAATTAATATAAATTCACAAGTGTATCTTTGTCTCCACTGACTATGGGGCATCATGCCAACTAGCTGAGATTGTCATATAACATCCATGCCATGTCTTTTCTTTTTGATTTTAAGAACGATGGTAAAACACTTTTTTTTATGTGCAGGTTCACTAAGGGGGCATCAGATAATGAATAACTTGTGATACGGATACAAAAAATTAAAATCTTGCTCACTCTTTAATTACTGTGTTTTGAAGCTCATGGAGCTTCAAGCTAAAGGCTCTTTTGCCTACTGGGAAATCCTCAATCTGTACTCTAAAGCAGAGAATCAAGAAAACTAAGAAGCATTTTCTGAACAACGAAGAATTACATTTTGAACATATGGTATTAATACCAAGCATTTGCACTTAAACCATGAGCAATTTGGGCCCCCATTACTTACTTCAGTCTCTGTCAATGCTCTAAAGGACGAGGTGTTTCAGAAAGGTATATTCAGTGTTGCCTGTCCCTCTTGTATACGGCTATTGATTGATCAAGATCAGCTGTGTGCAATTGGAATGAATCTTGATTCATGTGCATTGATTAGACAATACTGGATGCTCTCTAGCTGGTGTTATTTGTACCATTCAAAGAAGTGATACATATTAAAATAGTTTCTAAGGTTTGCCTCCATAACGTCTATCATAGAAACACGTTATGTAGAAGACACCCAGAAACTGGAATGGCAAAAAAGAAACATTTCTGTTCAAAATTACAGTAGAGTTTTAATTATAAATAGATTAACAATAATGCAGTACAGACTATGCCAATATATGAGTGCCTCCTCATTGTATGACAAGAGCCATATTCCTGTCACAAAGCCATTGAAATTAGGAGGATCAAGCCCTCTTAGTTTGCACACAATAAGTTCACATCTATTTTGGTGCTTCCTTTTCACTTATATCACCTTTCTCTTTTCACTTAAATCTCATTTTATCACTTTGCTGTAGTTTTCCTTAAGTGCAAGCTTCCAGTTGCATCCCTTAATTCTGAATATTTAACTTAAATGCTTACATTTGGAAGAAGATAACCTCTTGATGTCAGACTAAAAGATAAGCAGAAACCAATTTCATGCAATATGGCTGAAAATATATTTTTGAAAATACTAACTGGTTGATTTAAAAAAAAAAAAAAAGCAAATATATAAGTTCTCTAACTTAGATACAGTCTCAAATATGTAACCCAGGGAAAAAATAAATAAATAAATAAATAAATAAATAAATAAAAAAGATTATGCCATAGTTTGTCTAAATATATTGTTTTCACTTTAGATAAAAAAATTAAGAGACCAGTTTTCTGAGTCAGTGAGCTGAAGCATTTTCTACAACATTGTAAATCTATTATTCTTTAGATAACTCCAAAATAATTTTCTAACTGGGACCAATATTAATTGCATTATGGGCAGTCAGCAGTATTCTTCCCAATGTTTAAAAAGCCATAGCAATTTAGTTAATGTATTTTCCTCCACTGCATTGCTATCTGATTAATTCTTATAAATAATGCATTATAAGCTTAACATCAAGAATCAACCATGTATTTCTACTATATGGATGTTTAAAATGGTATTACTATCACAAAATTGTAAGCACAGCCACTACATATTCATATTTATTTTGAGAAAATGTGAACATGTTATGAATTGCTTGGAGGTTAAAGATTAGCATTTTATCTAACGTATTTTTCAGAATTTTCATTAATCATTCAAAATTGTGAATATTCCTTGCAACTTCTAGGAGGCATTTACAACCATCTAAATGGAAGGCAGTTCTTGGCTTGCATGACCAATTGAATATGACACACCCCTCAACAGTAGTTCTATACATCAATCAAATAATTATAAATCCTCATTACAATAAGCTTACAAAAGACAGTGATATTGCTCTGATGCATCTTCAGTACAAAGTACAATATACAGGTAAATAAGTGAGTTGGTATTTTATCATAAAATATATTTATTCTATTATGCTGAGCTCTTAACTATGCTAAGCATTTGAGGGTGATGGAATGGCTGTACATTTTTTACAACCTAATAAATCAATCCAGTACTTACTGGTTATTTTGCTCCCCAAAGTGAATTTGAGTTAATGAACATTTTCTTTTGTGACTCCATAAAAAACAGAATACAGGAAAGAGGTTGAAATTGATTGTTTATTTCACATTCACAGACTACATACAACCTGTCTGCTTACCAGAAAAAAATCAACACTTTTTGCCAGGAACTAGCTGCTTCATTGCTGGCTGGGGTGATACTACAAGCGGAGGTGAGTCATCTGTGGGAAAATTATAACAGGCATGAAGCCATGAGGGAAAGTCTGCTCCTGATTCCACAGGAGCAAAACAGATTAGAGATGTACTCCATACAGAATTTTTGGAGCTATCCCACTCACCCACTCTTTCTTCCCCAAAGCAAAGTAGAACATGTTTATTAGGAAAAAAACAAAACAAAACAAACAAACAAAAAAAAACATATCTACAACCATTAAATTATGAAAAAGCTTACTGCATCCCACTTAGGAGTTACAACTACTGCTTTTCTCAATATGAAATACGAACATCTTACTTCAAGATATTTGGGGAGGGTGAAGGAAGGGGAAGGGAAAAAAGCCCAGTGTTTCTGAAAATGTGCAAATGATTTTCTTCAGAAGTCAAGTATACTGACTGTAGCGTGAAATGTATATTCTATTTGTAAATCCCCTTCTCAAGATTTGGAATCTCTGTAAAGTAATGAACATGCCATTTCACTTCCATGGTTGCTTATAAATATTTGCACCTCAATTTTCAGAGTAAAATTGAAATTAAAGTTTCAGTTGGAAACCAGTAACAGAAATTTTTATAAAAACTAGAAATACCCGGTCAAAGTTATACAATGAATAGAGTGGAAACATTGGGCAATCTAAGCTTCTAAGCCTTTAATTAGCTCTCAGACCTATCCACAGTAAGTTCATAGTCATTGATTTTAATAACCTTAATTCAATTATAACCAAATTCAGTCCTGTTGCACAAATGAAAGACAGGATTCGGTTAATGAGCACCATTTAATCAGTGATTGTGTTTCAGGGGCATAAACCTGAATAATACAGCAGTGCAGCAGGGCTTCCTACTGTTTGGAAACATGCCCAACATGTTGGATCAAGAACAAAATTATTGGTATTCTGAGCATGTTGTACATATTTATTGAAACATAGTCTGTATGTTCATCAGGTTCCTCTTCAAATATATTGCAAGAAGCAGAGGTCCCTCTCATTTTAAATGACAAATGCCAGCAATGGATGCCAGAATATAGTATTACTGAAAATATGATCTGTGCAGGCTATGACACAGGAGGAATAGATTCCTGTCAGGTAAGGATAAGTGACTCATTTTCACTGCAAGCACACGGTACATTTAATTATGGGAAAAAGTGATCCTCCAGTCATTAAAACCTGGACTGTGAATCACTGTGAATATAATTTCTACTCACAATATTTTGCCTATTTAGTACTTTATTGGGATACATGTTATAATAAAAATCTGTTTTGTATCATCTTGACATAAACAACCTTATAGAGAGATAAATATGAGGACTGGAAATTTTCTGCACAAAACTTTGAATAATTAGTTCTGAGTAATTCCATGGAGGAAAAAGGAACACATTTAGGAAAAAGCAGGGTACAGAGAAATAAATACCAATAAAGCAAAATCTCAGAAATACCTCACCCAAGGAAAGGGAGAGAGCAATGGTGCTTTTCCCCAGAATATGTAGGCTCTGGAGATGTTTTATGAGTGAACATCACAGTATTTTGGAGAGGCTGTTTACCAGGGCTTTCAGTTCTGTCCATTCCCGCTCTGCTTTTAATGCACTGCATATCCTTGAGGGCATAGTCAGTGTAGGCCAACACATTTTTCTTCCAGCAATGTGGAATCTACAGCATGGAGATTGCCTGGCTCTCCTCAATAAGGAACACTCTCACATAACTGATGTTGCCTTAGTGCCCTGCCCTGAGCCTTCATCAGGTGCAGTGACTTTGGCTACTTTAGTCAAAGACGAGTGTATGCAAGCTTACTTTTTTTTTTTTTTCCTTTCCTTCAGCCTCTGTAGCTTTCCTTTTTGTTTCCTGCCCTTCCAACTGAAAAAAAAAAAAAAAGAAAAAAAAAAAGCGTAGCGCCGTAGGTTGATAAAGAGTACAAGTGACCAGCATTGTGATCTATGGCCATTCAACCATGAGCAAAGAGGAACAAGTGATTCCTGATACTGCTTCAGCCTTTAGGCTGCTGTCACAGCCTTTGAACTTTTGTGGATGCTCTAGATTTATGGGCAGAAGTATTTTAATAGCTGAGTCCCCACAGAACTCTTCCCTAAAGCTCCCTTCAAAGAACTGAAAGAAGACAACAGTAATACTGGTTGAACTAACTAGCTCCAGAATAGACAACAAAAAATAATCATTGTTTTCTTTTTCATCAAAACAAGACATGAAAGGTCACAGGCTGTGGGATGAATTAAATTTATCTCCCGCACTCTCTTGCATCTGCTAACCCATTGAGAAAGAGGTGGCAGAAAAGTACATCTCCTCTTCTGGCAATCTTGCCATCATTTTCTCTAAATTTGAAATTGCCAAAGGTCGGGGGACAGAAAATAGAACTGTATTTTAGCTAAATAGACTCATCTGGAAAATAATTCTACACATTTACCCAAGCTTTGTGAAAAATGAAGGTATTTACCACCAACAAATGTATATATACATATAAATGTATAATAATCTTTTGAAACTCAGTCCTCTACTAAAAGACTGATGAGAGTTTAAAATCACATCCTTTTTTATTATTAAAAAAAAAAAATCATAGATTATTTATAGATTATAAATATAGAGAGATTACATATAAACTTTTTAAAATAGATTATTTCTGTGTTTTCTGTATGGAAGAATCCACATTACTCTAATTTCTGGTGTCCAAGGCATAAAAAGATACAGTGTTCATGATTAAAGATCATCAAGAAAAAACAAAAAAAAAAAAAACAAAAAAAAAAACATTATAACCAACAGCCTCTGGTTAACAGCTGACACTGTTCACGTTTAACTTTTGAATTGCATATTGCAGGGAGATTCAGGAGGCCCTCTGATGTTTGAAGATGGTAACAAGTGGGTTTTGGTAGGTGTAACATCATTTGGCTATAAGTGTGCACTTCCCGAACGACCAGGAGTGTATACTCGAGTCACCATGTTTGTGGACTGGATACAAAATACCATCTATTACCTTGATATTTTTTAATGATAGAAATTGAATTTAAAGTTTGAAAGTAAGCCTGTATAATAATGCAAAAGAGACTAGCATTCAAAACTCACAATTAGAGAAACTGAAAAGGTATAATTCAAAATTCAGTCTAGATTTAAATTTAGGGAAAGAAATATTAATAATTGAAAATTACTTTCTTTATAAAAAATTGAGAGGAATATATCAAAACAGATTCTATACTTTTTAATAGTTTTATAATTTTACTTTTTCCTTTATATGAAAGGTAATTCTGCTATCTATCCACTGTGTGGGGAAATGGTTTCTTTGAACAGCAGTGTATTAAATGCATAGTAGAGGGCTTTACAAAGCATGGCAAGAGAGGGAGGGAAGAAGGAAGGAAAGAAGGAAGAAAATTAGTTTTCAAATCACAAATGCTTTATTGAAAAATGGTCTAAATTACTAATTTCAGGCCTGACATTAACTATGTTTATGATTTTACACTATTTCCCAAGGTGCATTCTTATCTCAATGCATAGTCAATTCTTCTCAATAATTGCCATGTATTGAAATGAAAGTATGAAAGTATCTGTTGAAACTGGACTCATGGGAGTTCTTCTAACTTGGCTGTTACAAAAAGCTCTGATGTGATATTAGTAGATTGTGCATAAAGGTTAATCCTGTATCATCCTGCTTTATAATGAACAAACTTGAATGTAAGATTAAAGTTATCTCCAGTGCAATTTGTTTGGAATTAATAGAGTTAAATAAAGATGGAAAATAGCTTTTTAGTTTTCTTTTTATGCAAGTGTTTTGGTAATTATTCAAATAATTACAGATATGTACTTGTGTAGACCCTGGCACAAACTGACAGTACTACAACTTCTCATAAAATACAATATATTTTTTTAAAATCCTGACAATAATGAAGATCATGGTGAATAAAATGTACTTTTGATAGTTTATGCTTTTCTGTCCTTTTCTGTGCTTTTCTTTTACTGTCCTGGGGACTTTTAATGTTGATTTTGTGTTTTGTTTAAAATCTATCCTGATTGCCTATTAACAGCATTCCAAATTGTAAAAAGTATGGGGAAAAAATCTGTTTGATCTTAATGGTCTAAATATAGTTCTATTAAAACACTACTCTCTTCTTGTTAAAATGCCTTAAATTCAGTGGTGTCTAAATGTTGGCGTAAGGTGATGCGTATTCTGCTTATAACCTAGTATAGAAATTTAATACCTTTTAATTCTGCAGCACCACATGAAAATACAAAATGCATTCTCATTTACTGGATATATGTATCTGTACGTATACACATAGATCAATGATTTTTGTAAGACGTTTCAATGCTTGGTGTTTACAATGCTAAATGCTGCTCTGAAGTGCCCAGAAGCTAGCTTACAAACACAGGTTGGCAGTTATTGAGGAAAAAAATAAAATAAAATAAAATAAAAATCAAGATTCCTGAAGAAGACCCAGAAATTACAAATTCTCCCTGGCCAAGTATAGTAGCTGCTTCCCTCTCCTTTTTTTTTTTTTTTTTTTTTTTTCCCCTTAAAAAATTGAAACCATCTGGGTAGAAATAATCTATCTGGATCAGAGGTAACTAGTTACAATCTATTAGTGATTAGAATATAGGCAAACATTTTCTTCTTCAGCTGTTGTAGAAATGTTTAATTTTCCAGATGACCACCTAAACATGCTAATCAATGTAATAAAATGAGATGCCAAAAAATCTCTTCTATCAGAAAAGACCTACAACACCACTTCACACAACATTTCCAGATGTCCAAAGCAAGCAAGATTGAACATATGTAAAAGGAAGTAGTGTTTTTATCTTTGCAAATTAACTGGCTACAGATATTTCTTTTATTGTTAATCTGTTCTTAAACTATGTGGGGGTGGAAAGTTGGTTAAAATATTAAGAGTTCAAAACCTTATATTTAGTAGTGGTCTGTTTCTCTTGTTCCTCTCCTTCACTGGAAAAAAAATAATAAAAAGAAAAAATAAAGTGCATTCTCTAATCAAGTATAAATTGATGTGGATGAAGTAATTACATTAAAATGATTAAAATGTGACATGATTTCAGCATTATTTATCATACATCACTACTATAAATGCCATTTCATTCTGTTAATGAAATATAAGAGCCAACTCAAAGCATATCCAGTTACTAGTAAATGTGCTTCCAAGAAATATAGTATCTTTCTGTGTGTCTGTTTTGCTTCCCAAAATGCAAAGCACAGATGTATTTTGAGGTATACATTAATAAATCATTACATCAAACTTAAAAGTTTCCTATTATAAAATCCCATACAGAAACATATATATATAATGTAAACTAGTATACTTAAACATTTTATTTCAATTATGTCTAGATGAAATCAACATAACCTTCTTAGTCAAGCACATTTTAACCTTCATTCAGCATCCATTAGTTTAGTATGCCCATGTTATATTAGTCTGTGGTGAAACCAGTTTTTACTGAAATAAAATATGTGGGCAGCATGGATTATTTTTTATTTGAGTTTGGCCTGAGATGCTTCAAAATAGGGTATGGATGCTTGATGCTGATACATACTTGCTTGCACCTAAAATGATTAAAAGGTTAAAGAAGAAAATAAGAGCTTTCTCTCCGAAATGCTTCTTGTTTGCAAAAGGCCAAGATCACTAAGGAAAAAAAAAGAAAAATTACATTCCTTGGGGATGACTGGAGCAGGAAATATAAAGTTTTTTAGAATGCCATATTGAAGTCATGCTGTCCATCTGAGGCCTAGTTAAGGTTTTACTCTTCTTCGTCCTTCAGTTCCTTGCCTCACACCTCCTGCTGCTGTCTGCAAGAGATTTAGAAGGGAATGTGGTCACCATGAGCTGACCCCATAGCTGTAAGTAGAAGCCAAGGAGCTGATTCAGAGTGGCTGTAGTTGATGAAATCTGACACCTGAAACTGCTTCTTTCTCCAGTCTGTAGAATTTAATGTGAATATGAAGGACAGAAAAGTGGTGGAGTTTCTTTGCCTTTTTTTTTTTTAATAGCAATTCTGTTATCACTACTATACCGTTTCACATAAATAGCTTTGGTTTTCCTGGATTCTTTAAAACCCCCAAAAATCCAAAGGAAATACCAACACAAAGTCTAATTTCTAGGTGTTCAGTCTGCAAGTGCAAATCACATGTTTCTCCCCCTTTCCTCTATTACTACTAGCCCTATCTCCCTTTTGCATATGGAAATAGGAAAATAAAGGTGAAAGAAATTGTGTATGTATAGAATTTATATGTTGTGCATGAAAGAGAATCATCAGTTTAAAGATGGGACTAACTGGTGCAAGACTACACAGTTCATTCCGTGCACCATTTGTTATTTTTAACATAGGACTCTTAAAACTGTTCAGATTTTACCCTTGTATTTAGGAACCCAAGTCCTAGGCAAAGGAAATACATGCATAGAAACTATTTCCTTCTCTTGGTAAGGTGAAATGATACATACCAACCGCATGAAGTTCAATAAGAGCAAGGGCCGGGTCCTGCACCTGGGACGGGGAAACCCTGGCTGCACGTACAGACTGGGCGATGAGACGCTGGAGAGCAGCCTAGAAGAGAGGGATCTGGGGGTCGTGGTAGACAGCAAGTTGAATATGAGCCAGCAGTGTGCCCTGGCAGCCAGGAGGGCCAACCGTGTCCTGGGGTGCATCAAGCACGGCATCGCTAGTAGGTCGAGGGAGGTGATTGTCCCGCTCTGCTCTGTGCTGGTGCGGCCTCACCTCGAGTACTGTGTGCAGTTCTGGGCACCACAGTATAAAAAGGACATGAAACTGTTGGAGAGTGTCCAGAGGAGGGCTACGAAGATGGTGAAAGGCCTGGAGGGGAAGACGTACGAGGAACGGCTGAGGGCACTGGGCCTGTTCAGCCTGGAGAAGAGGAGGCTGAGGGGAGACCTCATCGCAGTCTACAACTTCCTCGTAAGGGGGTGTCGAGAGGCAGGAGACCTTTTCTCCATTAACACCAGCGACAGGACCCGCGGGAACGGGGTTAAGCTGAGGCAGGGGAAGTTTAGGCTTGACATCAGGAGGGGGTTCTTCACAGAGAGAGTGGTTGCACACTGGAACAGGCTCCCCAGGGAAGTGGTCACTGCACTGAGCCTGACTGAATTTAAGAAGAGATTGGACTGTGCACTTAGTCACATGGTCTGAACTTTTGGGTAGACCTGTGCGGTGTCAAGAGTTGGACTTGATGATCCTTAAGGGTCCCTTCCAACTCAGGATATTCTATGATTCTATGATTCTATAAATGATACTGGTCCACACCGATAAATGCCCAGCAATCACCTTTTCCCTTTAGGAAAGACATCTGAAGGTTTTTGAGTTATCCTGATTGCTATATGGAAACTACTCCTGACACTTCTGCTATACTAATCCCAATATTGACTGTCAATGTCTTTTAGAAGCACAAAGTATGAAGAAATGGTAGCTCTGTAGTTCTATGTGAACCTTCTCCCTCCCTCCCTATTTCCTTAAGCGAGTTAATGTTTAAAGACCAAGTTCTTATTAGCCCAGATGTTCCCAGGAAAGATGGAGCTCTTGGCCTCAGGTGAGTTAAGCAATAATTAGGTCAGAAAAAAAAAAAATATATATATATATATATATATCTGGACTTGGTTATCAAGTTTTCTCCCTGTTCATAATCACTATAAAGGGAGCTGAATTAGGAGACTGAGCAAAGAAAGATGTTAAAGCTGATTGGAAAAACAGATACAGAATGTTGTAAGTAGGAGGAGTGGCAATACTTAACGTGAACTACAGAAAAGCCTTCAAAGAGGAAGTAAAAATCATGGCATAACTGCAACTTTAAGATGGTTCCAGAAGTGTTTCAGCAATGTAATAGCATTGTACCATCAGTATTACTAGCAGTGAATATTTATAAACGCTTTTTTTTTCCTCAGAAAAAAAATGATACACATTTCTCTTTGACCTTCAAAAGCTCATCATCAAAAGCTTCAAAAACATCAGCTAGCACAGCGTAGGCATCCCAATGCTGTTGGTTCTGTCCATCTCTTCCCAGCTTCCACCCAATAGTAGTCTTCTATTTATATTAACAGAAAACCTGACAAGTGTGAACTCATGCTTTTGAACTCTTGCTGCAAAGTGCAGCAAGACCCTTTAGCCTCTCTGCTACATCACCAAACTGTCACTAACAAATCATCCAGAGTGCTTTTACTAGCACCCTGAGATGCAGTACTAATGACTGCTAAATCCATTTTACAGCACAGAAAGCTCTTATAGAACCAGAGAGAATGAATGTTAGTGATATTAATAATATCTCTAAAAAAAGGACTTTGAATGCGTCGTGGTTACCTCTAGATCTATCAATTAACATAATTAACACTTTTCTAGATAATAGTCTGAGTAATGTTGGGATCAATTTCTTAGTACTACTTCCAAGACACGACATTTGTCTTTTCTTTGATCCAACATTATATTATTCATATCAAAATGTTAGCTATATTTAAATAATCTTTAATGTCTTCTTTTCATAGACTTACTGAAACAAGTAATTTTATTCTTAAACTCTTTCCTATTGGGATACTTACACTTTTTTTTTTTCCTCAGAAAAACTAAAAAAAGAAATAATTAGTTACAACCAAAGGCTGAATTCAAGGGACACCTCACTAATGTTTTATCGCTTGCCAAGTGATTTATGTTGCCCTTGTACCATATGTCAAGAAGATATGGTCACTCCCCGGCAACGTGGATTCATTATATAACATTAAACAACTTTTAATCTTTGAATTTTGCCACAGCAGATCAATGTCATAACATGGCAGCAGTCTCTGTCGGTGCGAATGGTTTATAAATACTAAAATAATTTGTGCCTTAGGATCAAAAACTGTCTTAAGCATGCAAATAAATACTAAACAAATATTTTGTATCAAACATTTATGCAAAGATAAATAATTGTTACACTGTAAAATTATCAGTTCCATTTACAGTACATCAACTAGGTTACAATGCATGAGAGACTAAAGGAAACAAAGAGGTTTTGTTTAACTACAAACAATCTATCTTAAAACTGATGCACATTGTAGATATGTCCTCATAAAAACTTCAGATGCTCTGTTCATTTCATTACTCACAACTAGCTAACTTACATCTCTTAGCAAAATAAACACATACCCTTTATTTAGCATGGCATATTTTGTTACTGAATTAATAATCAAACAGTATATAAAAATGATCTGAACATTTGCCTCAAGGGGGAGCTTAGAGTTCATTCTCGTAGATCCTTTGCATTTTCAAGCCATTCCAAGCTAATGTTCTTAGATGACATTATAATACAGCCTGACTGCAAAATGTTATTTTTGCTTTGCTTTCAGTCAGTAAATCATTATACCTCCATGCTACTGTCCTTCCTAGGTGTCTTTGAAATCCATAGTGTGGACTGGTTTGGACTTGTTTTTGTTCTTCCTTTACTGAAAAATAAAAATATAAACTATTTTCAGTTCGTGTGTACTTGTACAGGCCCTGAATCAAGTTTGTGATCACACATGGATCATCCCCTGTTTGATGGCCATTTTTGTTGCCATAGATTCCCCAACCGCATAAGGGTCATGCCCATGCTGCGTCAAGCACAGTGCCACAGTGGTGAGGTCAGGGTAAGAAACTGTTACCAACATTATCAGACCACCCTCTTTAGGAGTTCCTCCCATGCAGTGAAGTGACTTGAATAGCATTTATTTTTTATTTTTCAGTTCACATTCATCCACACCTACTCATACAGTATAGTCTTCTCCATTTCTGGCCAGAGATTAAAACCCCTCTGGAAGACTACTCTGTAGGAATAGGTGTGGATGACTGTGTGGCCACTGTTTGAGCAGGGCAGGGGAAGGTTGATCACTTCCCTTGTATGGAAGGATGCATGGAGGACAGGAGTATACGCATCCCCAAACCTGTGTCCAACACGCACAAGCCCACCCACCCACGGTGACTACCACAACCATGCCCACACACATATCCTGGAGCTGTACCCCTGTGACCGTGACACGCTAATGGGTGCCAGCATGTAGAGGTAAACCAGAAAGCCTCTTCCCTTCAGAGCTCTACCTCATTTCTAATGAAATAATGGGATATGAGTCAGATTCCTAGCAATGAATGACCAGTAGAAAGCTTCCTTAGGCATAGTTTTCATTCGACACTTTTGATAGTAGTTTTTTTTGTGTGTTTTTTTTGTTTGTTTTGTTTTGAGTAAAAAAGATAAAACCGGTCCCAAAATACTTGCTCTGGAACACTGCAAAACCATTCACTCTAATCTTCACAGGGAACCCTGAAGCACACTGTAAAATGAGGCTAGTCTCTCCATACGAGTAGCATCTTCTCTGGTCTGACTTCTACAGTGCACCACCTTCCCTCACTTACATGCTAGAGGACAGTGCGCTGCAGTCTGCTGAAAAGAACAGGCATTTTATGAGCCTCTGCAGCTGCATTTTGGTAAAAGTATTTCAGTCACTGGACAGAATGTTTCACACTGATATGTTTTCCAATTAAGTAAAAAGCAGAGGAGGAGAAGTGGCCTTTATGCCAGCACGTAATTCTGTAAGTTGGAAACCTGAGAGTCAAGATCCCAACAGCACTATACATTCAGTTTTACTCAGTTACTGGTATATTAATATAAGTGAGTCAGAATTGATTTGAAATGCACTCTGAGGGAAATGAACAGTTTTCAGTCCCTCCAGACTTACCTCTGAAGTCCTACAAAGTAATGCATTATGTACCTGAGCCCATTGGAGTAATTGAAAAGACTCCTATTGATTTCAGTGGACTTTAGATCAGGCCACAATGCTATAAACAAAGTAATTGCAATGGATCAAGTAGTTTCAGTACCTCTTTCTTTAAGAAACTGATTCACTACTGCTTTTCAGATTAATAGAGCAAAATCAGGCATGTTTTTTAAATTTCTTGTGAAATGCTTTGAATGGAGAGTTCTTGCCACAGAGTAGGAACAATTTCTAAATAACTTGGGCCAGAACTATAGCTATGTAATACAAGCTTATCTTCAGTGAACCTACACTGATTTCCAACAGCTATACATCTGGTTCAGGAAACAGGTTTTAGTAAGAAAGGTGCAATAAATAGGCTGAGCATATTGCTGGTTTGACCATCAAATGCAATCATAGAAACTGAGACATATACCAGGTTGGAATTTAAACTTTCTGCAAGGCATTCAGATGATAATGGAGATGGGTCTTTGAAGCAGTTTCTCCTTGCTTCCCTGGAAGAAACGAAAGGGAGAGCATCTAAGCATGAATGAGCTGATCATTTCTACTAGCTACAGGGAAGATGATTTGCTTTGCCTTATTACTACCCTTTAAGAGCCCAACGCCAGGCAAAATTAGTCATGACCTTTCAAGCTAGGCATGTCCTGGTTGGCCATGGATTGTGGCTTTCAGAAGAAAGGTCACCATGTTGTAGAAGCCTAAAAAAGAATGAGAAATCAGGTTCATTCAGAAAATTGGGGATCCCTCCTTCCCCGGCAGGACAGAATCCCTTTCTTAAAGCTCCGCACTGTGCAGCTGATCAGTTGAAGTGGTTGACTCTTTCTTTCATTTGTTTTTTGCCCAAGAACTGTGTACTTGGGATGAACCAAAATGATTTGTTAGGTATATCATATGTGGAAATATAACTGAAAATAACCATGGAAACACTTTTTAAAAAGAAAGATTTGTTTCAACAGTTACAAACAAATGTTCAATGATATCAGAATACAGATGAATTTTAATGGAAAAAAAAAAGATTTTGTCTTCCTTTATTAAAAGCTTTAGTATAAATCAAAATGAATGGTCTGGGAAAAAAAAAATGTTTTTGTTCTGGTTCAACCTATTTTCTTCCTAATTTTTGTATCATTTAGTCTCTCAAACCAATAAATTAACAGCACAATCTTCCAAGATGAATTTCCAATACCTGTGTCATGCAATATTTACTTATTGGAAGTTCAGATTAATTAATTCTGTATGAACTGCTATAGCATCAAAGGCCTGATCAAAGCCCGCTGAAGTCAACACTACTATTTCTATTGATTTCAGTGGGCCGTGAATCTCTCATTGTCTTCCTAAGACTGTTTGAGAGCCTTAGCCTCCACAATCCTCTTTCAGAGGGAGAAAAATCTTCCAGAAATGGTATGAACGTATATGTCATTATACTTACCAATAAATCCAGGTCCATTATAACATGTATTCCAGATTTAGGTTATTTATATAATTGTTATTGTTATACATTAGATTCCTTTTTTATTATTTTTTTCTTTGAGTTGCCAGCCTTTTATAGTCCATCTGCCAAGGTCTTATGTCTACAGTGCATACAACTTTTCACTAGCCTGAATTTGCCTGCCATAAAGAGTTTGGAAAGCATGCATTTTCCTTTTCTTTATAGGGAAATGTGTATCATTAAGACACAATCTACATGTATTTTATATGGCAGACTTCGTAATACCATTTTTATATGTTCAGTTCTCTCAATGAGACACATTACTAAGAAGAGTTAAATGACAAACACAAACTAAAAGACTAAAAGTAAAGAGGAAAAAATATTTTTTTTCTAATTTTCTGTAACAGTGATGTAAAATTCCCTGCTAGCGTTTCTGCACTTCAAGAGAATAGGGATAACAAAGCTTCTGAATTTGTTGCTCTTTTTATTTTGTAAAAATAAATTTTATCCATAAAACATACTTCAGGTTAAACTCCTCTGACTACAATAACTTGAGAACACTCTATGAAATGAATGCAGAATGAAAAATATCATTCAAAGTTACAGAAAGACTAGTTCAGAAAAAAAATGCATATAGATTGTCATATTTTGGTACAACACATTTTGAGAAGGAAAAAGGTCAAAAGTATTTAAGTGTGAATCAAAACATATCCTGTTTCAAAAGCTGAAATGTTTCCTGTTTGCATAATAATAATGACTGTTTGAACATACTTGTGTATGCTTATCTATTTAACTTTATGTGTCTTCTTTGACAGATACATGACGTACAAAAAAGTTGCACTGGCGTGTGGCTCAAAACTAAATTTTGCTTTTTGTTTTCAATTTTACTGCTCCTGTAGCCCATCATGTTCATATGGGATGTGAACTGAAACATCATTAAACAGCTGCTAGTCCTGCTCAGAACAATCGTCCCTTTTTGTCAGAAAGTGAATTGAGTTCTTGAGTTTGCCCTGTATCACTGAGGACCCCACCTAAGCCCAGATGCTATATAGGAGGTAATCATGATGGAAGAGGTGAAATAAAAGTGCTGACAGTAGCTCAGTGTATCAATTGGTCAGCAAATCTTCAGAAACAGGTAAAGTCCTACTGGCAACCTACTTTGAGAGACATGGAACTATTCTAATTTATCTGTGGAAAAGTCTGAAGGTGAATGTTCAGCTCTAACAGCTGTAAACTACTTACATTTTAATAGATGAAAAGACGGTGCTTTGCACATTTGGGAACAGATGTAAGCAGTCTTTCAGTATGAATAGCTTGCCAATGGAAACATGAATTTTGCATTATAGAACCATTTTGAATCAGTATATTTTACCTTTTATGAAGCATCTGGAAACAGCAAGTCCCAAAAGCCACCAGTATCAACAGCAGCAGTGGTATAGTGGGTATTACAACATAAATTAGATTTGGAATTATACCTACAAGACAAAAAATTCTCATTAATGCCTCCCATGTTGATATACACTTGACCACGTGAGTAAAATATCAGAAATACATTACATTACACACAAGGAAGGAAGGAAGGAAGGAAGGAAGGAAGGAAGGAAGGAAGGAAAGAGAGAAAGAAAGAAAGAGAGAAAGAAAGAAAGAGAGAAAGAGAGAAAGAGAGAAAGAGAGAAAGAGAGAAAGAGAGAAAGAGAGAAAGAAAGAGAGAAAGAAAGAAAGAAAGAAAGAAAGAGAGAAAGAAAGAGAGAAAGAAAGAAAGAAAGAAAGAAAGAAAGAAAGAAAGAAAGAAAGAAAGAAAGAAAGAAAGAAAGAAAGAAAGAAAGAAAGAAAGAAAGAAAGAAAGAAAAAGAAGGAAAGAAGGAAAGAAAGAAGGAAAGAAGGAAAGAAGGAAGGAAGGAAGGAAGGAAGGAAGGAAGGAAGGAAGGAAGGAAGGAAGGAAGGAAGGAAGGAAGGAAAGAAAGAATAGCATTTATGCATTTCTTCTGTAGGAAGAGCTCCAAAAAGATGACTCAGCAATATCAATAATAAAATACTACTTCCCCAATGATATGCAAAGCATACCTTGACAATTTAAATTCTGACATTTTCTTTGTGCAGCAATGAAAGATTTCCAATTTTGTGATTGAAAAATCAAGTATTTAAAATGATTTCTACAGTGCATATAACCTGTCTACTCAATTGCTGTGATTTTCCTGGTGAGGAAACCAATTATGGTTTCCTGACTACACAGCACTACAAGAGGAACAAACTCTGCTCTTCCCATTCCCTTTAAAAGACATATGTAAACTGTCCCAGAATAACGTGGAGAGAGATGATGATGTTCCCCTGCAGGTTCCTGGGCAAAAGGAGTGGGAAGTGGTACAAGCTGGGACTCTATTATCTGCCTAGAATAGAAGATGAGGTTTACAGCTTCCAGAAAGGGTCTGTTTTTCAATAAGTGTATACCTGTGTTTTATAACACTATACAAATAGGGTACATATTGTGAAGACTTTCTTACCCATTGTTCTCTTCTGAACATATTTTCACTAGCAAGGATAAAGGCTGGGTTTGTTTGTTAGTGTTAGATTAATCTTTGAATGTGTTTTGTTTGATGGTTGGTTTGTTTTTTAATAGTAATATAAATTTCAAAACACAGTTCATCAATATATCTGTTCCTCTGGAGTTGCAAACAGTGGGAACATCAGTTGGGAAACTCACTCAAATTCAGCCAACAAATGCGGAAAGGGAGTGCCAACTTTCTATAATACCGTGCTGTAATCCTGTAAAACCCTGAGTTGCTTTTTAGAGTTGTTCCATTCCTTGAATTAAGGCTATGCTACTACTCTTCAAGAACTGCAGGGCATAGGACATAATTCAGGACCCTAGGCATACATCTGCAAAATATCAAGCACCTTCTTTACTACTTTCAGCAAAGCATTTAACCTCTCTTTGCATGTGGGGTTGGTGTTGGACCGGCACTGTTTAATGTTGGTGATATGTACAGTGGGATCAAGTGCACCCTCAGCAAGTTTACCTATGACACCAAACTGGGCCATGCAGTTGACACACTGAAAGGAAGGGATGCCATCCAGAGGCTTGAGAGGTGGGCCCGTGCAAACCTCCTAAGATTCAATAAGGCCAAGTGTAAGGTTCTGCATCTGGGCCAGGGCAAACCCAAGCATAAATACAGGCTGGGTGAAGAGTGGATTAAGACCAGCCTTGATGAGAAGACCTGGGTGTCTTGGTTGATGAGAAGTTCAACACGAGCCAGCAATGTGTTCTTGCAGCCCAGAAAGCCAGCCATATCCTGGGCTACATAAAAAGAAGTGTGACCAGCAGGACAAGGGAGGTGAGTCTCCCCCTCTGCTCTGCTCTCGTAAGACCGCACCTGGAGCCCTTCGTTCAGCTCTGGGACACCCAGCAAAAGAAGGACATGGACCTGTTGGACTGAGTCCAGAGGAGAGCCACAGTGATAATCGAAGGGCTGGAGTACCTCTCCTATGAAGACAGGCTGAGGGAGTTGGGGTTGTTCAGCCTGGAGAAGAGAAGGCTCCAGGGAGACCTTATACCAGTCTTCCAGCACTTAAAGGGGCCTACAAGAAATTGTGAGAGAGACTCTTTGTCAAGGAGTGCATTGATAGGACAAGGGGTAATGGTTTTTAAGAGGTTAGATTTAGATTAGATATTAGAAAGAAATTCTTTTCTATGAGGGTGGTGAGGCACAGGAACAGGTTGCCCAGAGAAGCTGCGGATGCCCCATCCCTGGAAGTGTTCAAGGCCAGGCTGGATGGGGCTTTGAGTAACCTGGTTTAGTGGGAGGTGTCCCTGCCCATGGTGGGGGGTTGAAATTAGACAATCTTTAAGGTCCCTTCCACTCCAAACCGTCCTGTGATTCTGTGTGATGTTCATTAAAATACAGGGTATTTCAGGACATATGACATGGTGCTTAATCTGCAGATAACTGAAAACTTCATGCTGTGTCTGTTAGGAAGGATTCCTTTGTGCTGTCTTTGTGATCCCCAGGCATCAGATATAAAAAGATAAGCACCATATGTTTGTTTATCATGTGGGGTATGAAGATGGAAGGAGATGAAGAGACAAGGCATTGGCTATCACAGCCCTAGAAGGAAATGCTCCACAGCTGGATGAGGGCTGGTGAAATCTTACATCCTAACAGAGACTCACCTGCGTCAGAGACAGCAGTGCAGATTTCAAGGACTGCTAAACTGCAGGCTTGGATCAAAATCTGGGGGGACATGGAAATATTTCTTTCCACAGTTACAAGTAGAACCACGTAGGACTCTTGAAATCAACTCAAAAGCATTCTTCTTCAGGGCACTCTCTGGGGCGACAGATTACTTCCTCCCATAGATAATAATGGAAGTTGTTAATAATTAACTGAGTCCTCTGTTAATGTTTTTACCATATCTCTAAATTCTTATGAACACATTACCTGTTTCAGTAGCTATAATGTGATACTGATCTTCTGGTTTCTGTGTGTCATATGGATTTCCTGCTGGCACTGTTGGAAAAATACCTGGAAAGGATATCAGATCTTTTAGGAAAACTGTGTGTATAAAATATAGCTGTTATGTTGTTTAATAAATTAATCATAATTACATTTTCATTTACATTGGAAAAAATAATTTTTCCAGGATTAAACTGCTGCATATAAGTGTGTAAATTTTATTGCAAAATTGTGCTTGTATCTGGAACCAGCATTATGACCAGCAGTATTTAAAATGATAGCCATATATTTGTAGCTATTAGTCTCTATAAGATGAATTTTTCACATGTTCCAGTACTAACCTATGTCTGTTAAACGTGAGTAATTTTGGAGCATCTGGTAAATTATCCTTATAGTTATTTATTATTGCAATTCAATTCAGTGTATCAGAATTTCTTACCGTAATCTGGCTCTGCTCTGTCTCCTAATTCTTTTTCTAAGACATTGTCTGTTAAATCAATATTTGAAATCAATAGTTAAAGAGTTAAATGTGTAATAAAACAGATACTTTCATTGTTTTGTTTGTGGTATCACAGAAATAGATATATTCTCCAAAATAATAATTACTTATTTTTTTCAGCATTCAGTTTTCTTACCAAAGACTACTTGCATACTAGTGTCAATTCAATTCTAGTTCATACTTCCCCCCTCCCCTTTGAAAAGGGCTATACAGTTAATTGAAATTCTATTTCCTGGTGGCATCTGCTAGGTTATTGGCTTAATCACTGAATCTCTTAATTTCTTGTGCTAAATAAAACTCTTAACATATCCAAAGTTTCATTTACGCAGTTGATACTAAAACAGTACAAGAAAGGAAGTGTTCTTGATTAATACTTAAGTCTTATTCAGATTTTTAAAATAATGCCTAAAGAATGTTGGCTATAAAGCATAATAAAGAAGCTCAAGTTTTTGAGGTCAGATGTCAGCTTCATGTAATTTGGTTTTACAATGGGCAGCCCTAAATGGGCAGTGGTTTCTAATGTATCACATAAGGAAGAGAAACTACCAAAATAGGAATGATAGTATCGTATTCCTTGTAATGCATAAGAAACTGAAGGACCAAATCATGGCATTGAGTTGTACTGCAGAGGCTTATAAGTTTACTTATGGTTATTACAAAAAAAATAAAAATAAAAAAAATAAAATATAAAGATTACAAAAATAATAACCTCACATTGAAAGGATGAGCACAGGAGTAGAATCTGCATGATATTTTGAATACCATATCCTAAGGTAATATTAATATAATAGTGCTACTAGCCTGCAGTTCCAGGTGTCCTGATAAACTAAAAATGCTAAGAGAAATCAAAGAGGCATTAATGGCTAATAGAACAAAAGCAATTATTTCATCTCCTCTGGAAAAACTGGCTACATTTGGCCATATATAAAGAAAGATATCAAAATACCACTAAGAACTGAGCTGTTCACTCTAGACAGCAGAAAAGGAGATGAGTTTTTAATTTGATTGTATAATCAAACCTACAGGAGCTGGACAGGAACTAAAAGTGGTTGCAATTACCAACCTATAATTAAGTTTAAGATCAGTGAATGAACAATATGATTTAAAGCCAGACTGGACATTGCAACAATGCTTAAATGCTTAAACATGAAAGTGACTACCAGAAATGCAGTTGCTGCTTGAGTATGACTGCCCAATGAAGGACTACTCTGAACTTGCTGCTGATAAAATCAGATGCAGCTACATCATGAACACATACAACCTCTCCATTTTGGCCTATGACTGGTATCATACTCAGACAGGAATGTTGTGAAAAACAACACGCTCAGATAATAAATTGAAATTCAATGTCCACATGTCACCATAACAGCCCTAGTAAATCGGATGCATTTTTTTTATTACTAATAGCTGAAGTTGAAGCTATTACTGAAGCTATTGGAGAGAACAGGAGGGTCTTTCCTAAGTCTTCCTGGGTTTTAGATGGCAAATGTAATTTTCTTACACTGCGGTATTTTCTTTAGGTAGTGAAAGAAATGTTATATGCCTTTTTATATACATGTATACATCTATTCTTTTCTTCCATGTGATACAAAACTATATTTCTGGAGAATAGTCTTTTGCTGACAAGCACAATTCCAGCAGCATGGAAAGTAAATAGCTAGGATTTTGCATTAGTGTATTTAGATACATAATAATGTCAATAATAATCTGTCTATTGTTTGCCTTATTGATGTAACATTCCTCATTATACACTAGTGATTTATTTATACATGGTGAAAAAAAAATAAATTCATTTTCATTGTTACTTTTATCAGTTTGTTTTCTGGAAACTCAAAATATCCAACACTTTTTTTTCTGATAGAGAAAGCAATAGGAATTAATGTCTTTATCGGATCACAGCTGGAATGGTCAGTAGTTTGCTATTGTAGAATGATTATTCCACTTAAATTTGTTTGTTTTTAAAGATTGAAATATGCTTGAAACAGAGACTTTTTAATCAAACTTACATTTTTGGATGTTATAATTTTGCTATTCTGCTATTTTTATAATAAAAGTTGTTATTATTGTATTTTATTCTCTTATTTCAAAATAATTGTGATCAGCTGTAGAAGTGATAGAATTTTGCAGATCACAGTTCCTTGAATGGCCTGTATGACCAACATAATCACCAATCACCAAAAGACAAATAACAAATAATAGACACTAATAATTTTAGAAGAAACAATAGAGGGTGGGGTGTTAAGTGTGTGAATATATCAAACCTTCCAAATATTCAGTATTTACTTGCAATATTAATTGCCATTATTAACACCACTAAGACAATAGACAGTGACACAATTTTCTATCCACCAAAGCTGGTGGAAGAAAATAGCCTGAATCTCTAAAACAAATGTATCATCTCCAAAGACTGTGATCACTGCTAGGTCATTAATATAGAAAACAGTAGGAAATACTGCCAAATTAGGTGGGCTAAATAGCTACTAAGAGTATGATTTCAAATGCATTCTGACTTCCAGCTTAGTTTTTGAAAAAGCAGGCACACCACAAATTATTATTTTTCATGTCCTTTTTCTGATTGCACTGTGTTCTAGGTTATAGTTGATGTTTCCTCTGCTGACTTATACAGAACCTATGTCATGTCTGAAAGTACAGCCAAATTGCCTAAGATCTGTCTTTTTCTGTCACTATCTGAACTAGTGTGCATCTGCTTTTTGTATCTATAAATCTACAAGTGTGAATGCAGAATTTTTTTCCTGCTGTTCTGGACTTGCTATTTTTTTCTTTAAGCCAAAACTCTTAGAAATAGTTCTCATATACATACATTGGTATAAAATATCAGAGGTATGAGGTTTAATTTTTTGCAATAGGCGCAAGAGATGCTCTTGTCATCCTACTTGATAGTAAGCAGAGGAATTAAAAATGGCCATTTAATATACTTAATGGAGAATAAACTACTGAATGAGTTGAAGTAAGCCTGAGAAGGCGTGATAGTGAAGCTAACCTTGAAAACATTCTTATTGCATACAGGTAGTTTTACTTAAATTATCAATAAATAGATACATTACATCCGCTATTAATATCAACTCCACCACTCACACGCTAAAGGATCAGTATCATGGGCAGGTCTAATGGTGTGATCACATGACATTTGCAGCTTCCCTCATAAAACAAGAGGCGTTGTTTTTCTAAGAAAGGGTCCCATCTATGAAATATGACTTTAGTGTCACCTACCTAGGCCATACTTGCAGATAAAATTGTGCTTCATGTTGCATCTGTCATCATTCCACTGATAAAGATATGGCCCTCCCAGACCAGGATTTGCAGTTGGCTGATGATACATCACAACACAGGCTTCACTTCCACAGGAAGGCTCATCTGTGTACCAATTTCTAGCAGTACACATAAATAAAAAATTTTAAAAGTTGATGATAAATTTCATCAGAACATCAAGGAAAGCAGTTAATATCAATGAAGAAATGTCAACCCCAGTGGCCCCACCGTCTACAAAGATAAGCTGCATTTCCCACAACACCTCTGTGAAAGGAGTTCAGGGCCTAGGCTACAAATACCTGGATCTTAAAAATATTATTAATAAAAATCTGGCCAAAATCATCACTGCAGGCATAACATTCTGCTGTTTTCTTGCCCATTTTCATTCCCATTTGACTCTTACCTGCTCCTGTGAGCTGTTGTTATTCTGGCCTTTTTCTTAAGGAAATGAAAGTTTTTTCAAAAGACAGGGTAAAACTGGAATGATTTGAATTAAATAACATGCATTAATTTACTTGTTGGCTGCCTGCCTCTGAGGAGGCCAGTCTTGCAGAATTTGTCTGAAATGGGAATAAAGACAATTTTAGACTGGACCTACACTATGCTATCCTTTCACAGATTGAAATTGAAAACCCTTGCTGCCAGCTCCCCTTTGGAGAATTTAAGGGGTCATGCTGTTAACTTCATGGGGCAGCAAGTCTTTCTGCTTCTTTCTCTACTGAAGACTTGCCAGGCATTTCACCCTCCATTTCTTTCCATGAAAACTTCTCAAGAAGCAGTTTTACAGACTTACCTGAATGGTGAAACACTTCCATCAGCCCACTGGTAGAGGTCAGGGCAAGCACTTGAGGTGGCTAGTCCATCACTGCTTCTCCACAACCCAATCCAGAAATCTCCATCAGAAATCCCGGAGCCTGACTTTGTGAGGTTTTGCAACATGTTCTCTATTAGTTGCTGCTCAGCTTCACTTTCTAAGCTCAGTAAAGCCCCACCATCAATTTCACAAGCTTGGCGGGCCTCCTGAAAACCCACACGTCTAGACAAGTCCTGGAAATAAGCTATCTTGTAACAAGAATGCTTGAAGTCACCATAGCACACCTTTTGACCTGAAAAAAAAAAAAAAAAAGAAAAAAAGAAAAAAAAAAAGGTGGGTGAGTGTATTAACAAATATGACAAATGAGAAGAAGAAGAAAAAAGTACAGCATAGCATGAATACAGTGATGTAGAAGGAGAGTAGACTTATTCTTAAGCACCTCTGTGGAAGGACTTACGGTGATAAAGAGACACTGCTGGAAACCTTAGCTTGAATGTAACATAGCTCATATCCCACTAGTACATAGGAATCTATGGCTTTCTTCCCAAGGTTTCTTAAACTGTCTCTGAGAAACTGAAAACTCCCACCGACTTCTAGAAAAATTTTCTCTTCTTTAATGACTGTACCATCAGGTACTTTGGTTAAAGCTAAGATTTGGAAAGTAGCTTTTTGTATCTATGTAATTGAAATGGGCCAGCTCCACTTCTATTTGGTAATCAAAACTATTTGACCAGGAAAAAGTTTAAACTTCTCAATTTTAGTGGCAGGAAGAAGCTAACACATTCTTGGTTCTGACCTTGAGAGGCTGCTTTCACAAGGACTTCATAGGTACTCTCTACTATAGCATCTCTACATCTCTAAATACAACCTCTAGGTGTATATGGAAAGAGAGCATTGGTTTATCTAAGGGTACCTGATCAATTACTTCTTCAGTGCAAAAAGGAATAACAAAAAAAAAAAAAAAAAAAGAGACATGAACAATATACATTAGCAAAACTGGCAGACAAATGTAATAGAGGAAAAGACAAGAAAAAAATACTTGTCGGACACCAGCTGTAGGGCAATCAAGAAACTCCATGTAAACAGGACTTAGCAACTGATAAGGATGCAAACCTGGGTGACCAGGATGTTGGGGGAGGGAGGGAGTCAGTGGGATGATGCACACTGCGGAGGGACTGTGCAGGGTTAGAGACTGGGGAGGAACAAGGAGGAAACAGAAAGGGGTATAAAAGCAGCTAGTCATGTGTAAAATGGGGCCAGTCAGTATGCTTGCCTGACTGAACCCTGCACCTCATGACTACAGTCTGTACTGTCTTCTTATTACATCTTTCCTTAATTATTTCTCCACGTATTCTCACTCTCTGTCCTGTGCATAGGTATACTTTCATCATCAGCTCCTGGAGCAGGCAGCATCTCCAAGCCAGGCCCCTATCACCACCACCAGGAGTGGCGCATGTCCCAAAAAAAACAGCTTCTGGGGAAGACTAACCTGAGGCGAGTGCAGGGCTACATGCTGGCAGCTGGAGTGGGGCCTGTGCACCTGGTGACAGCTGCTATAGGGTGCAAGAGTCTGTATCTTCCCCAGCCTGGTGTGGGTTGGGTGTGCACATGTATTCATCATCAAACTTTAAGCTGAACCAGACAACAAGTAGCAGAGGCCTTAGGTCCAGGGCAAGGGCAGAGGTTCAGTGCTGGTATGCCCAAGGGGACTTGCAGATGTGGTGTAGATGAGGGATGAATGTGTAAAGTGAGCTTCAAGCTGGGCCAGCTGGCTAGTAGGGTGCCTGTGAAGTGGGTAATGGGTCTGTGATCAGGATCCAGGCTGGGTGCTAAATACATAGAGGGACTGTGCTGGTACTTGAGGGATCCAGGCAGGGTGATGGGTAGAAAAAGGCCTTGCTGGTGCTTGAGGGATCTGCTAATGTGTGCATGCTTGTGAGCTTGAAGAGTGTTATGCGTGTGTGTGCACACCTGTTTTCACTAGGGCCCTTCTGTCTCTGTGAGCCTGAGGAGGAGCGGACACAGCTGTCTGTTTATCTATAACATGGGTCCCACATGTGGGTGCTGCTGAAGACAGAGCCTTGTCTGCAGCAGTCTGTGTGACCAGCCCTGTCTGTGTGTCTGTGGGACACATGCTCAGCTTTGCTACAGGTTGAACCTGTAAATAGGACAGCTGCAGCCACATCGCCCAGCCCCGGCAGGGACCCCAAGCACCAGGCTGGACTCCAAGGACCAGGCAGGAGAAGAGCAGGAACAAGAGGTGCTGGAGGTGGCAGCCACACTCCTAACACAGCCAACAGAAGCTCCAGACGTTAGCAGATATTGCAGTACTATCCAGATACCACAAAAAATCCCTAAGATGCTTTCAAAAATCACTCAATCTACTGCATTCACAAAGGTTTTCTCTTGCCCTTCAGAGTTTTGTCCGTAAAGAATAAAAATAAATAAATAAAAAGACAAATGATGAAATAATGTCTTTTCCTTCCAGTTATTAGGCTGAGAAAGACAGATGCCCTTTTTCTGAAATGGAATTTCAACTAGAGAGATTCTCTAGAGCTTATTCAACATATACAAGATGTGGTATGAGCAAGCTCACTTTGCTGCAGCTGGACTCCAGTGAGTTTATTTGGAGGACACGGGAAGGGTTCTAAAAAGTATGTAAGGAAATAAACTAAGCACCTTTTAAAAGATCAGTTTTTCCAGTCTGTTTTGTTACCATCGTGAAATAAACTCTCCTACATTTTTTCAAACTAAACAAGAATTATTCAAGGATACCAACTACTAGACATTATCTAAATTACTTATAAACCAGACTTTTTTTTATTTATTTATTTTTTTCCTGTAACATTGAATGTAGAAAGAGCCATAGTCCTAGCTGGGCAATGGTGCTGAAGAATCAAGGTGAAGGCACTTCATTACAGATGCATATAAAATAATGTGTTTCTTCATCAGACTGCTTTGAACAAAATGAAAAATGACCCCCTATTATCAAAGTAAAAAAGTGATAAATCTAAATGCTCAAAAGTGTGAAGTACAAGAATGAAAGCTGCATATGAAATCACAGCTCAACTCGTTTATATATAATGTTGCAGTTCAAATTTTCCTAGTGTTAACACAACTTTATTTTTCCCAGGAGCTTTGTATCATTGACAGGACGGAGCACACAGCAAGGAAGGAGCTGTTCAACATTCTGATCCTCATCACTGGGTGAGTGACTATGGCTTATTGCCAGAGTACACATATGTACATAAGAGTGCAAGATTAGCACTGAATTATGTAAAACGGTAATCATTTATAAGCAAGTGGACCACACCCATCCCTGTAACTAAAGATTGAATTCAAAGCTTTAATTCAAGATGTATAAGCAGATTTAAGGAGGTTCCTTTGTCCATTTTGTCTTGCTGTTTCTATTTCCCAGACAATTTTTAGAAAAACTCCTATAGAAATCTTTCATTTGGTGCACATGTTCTC
This sequence comes from Anas acuta, assembly GCF_963932015.1. NCBI lineage: Eukaryota > Metazoa > Chordata > Aves > Anseriformes > Anatidae > Anas > Anas acuta. The sequence continues at coordinate 101,430,989 of NC_088979.1, forward strand.
CTTGACATTAAGTAGTAATTCAGGTAACAAAACAAGCAAATTCAGGTAACAAAATATCTCCAACAGGAGAAATGGGTCCTTGCTGGCCAACTGACCAGGTTTATTCAGTGTACTTGTCTTCCAGTCAGGTGCATGTGCCACAAGGAAATTTAGGGTGCCAACTAGCACGTGCCATTTCTGAGCTGCTATAGAATGTGTGCCCATAAGCTCCAAGTTGCACTGTATGCTGATGCACCTTCCATATTGGACCAGTGTTAACAGCTCCATGACTGACACCAAGCTGAAGAAAACATGGGACTGTATAGAGCTGGGAGAAAGACAGGTACAGTGGCAGCAAACTGTGCAATAGGTGCTACTGCAACACTTGGTATGATGCTGTTTCATGAAGCCCAGTAACAGCTTGGCACTGTTAATGCACCCTGAGCCTTCTTGGCACCATCCAGAATACAGAAGTAAAGGCCTGGCCCGTACCCAAGGGTTTATCTAAAATGGTTAGCGAAAACCTGTGTGTGAAGATTTGTACACTATTATTCCTATATAATTCAGACTGATCTGAACCATTTTTTTGTAGACAATTTTGTTATTGTAGGTATTTGTGCATTGTTAACTCTAAAATTCATTATTATAAAACTAAAAAATTGAACAAGTGAAACTTCATATACAAGCTAACTTTTAAGTTACTTCTCTTTCATAGAATCATATCCCAAGTTGGAAGGAACCCACAAGAATCATCAAGTCCATTTCCTGGCTCCATACAGGACAATCCAAAAACCAGACCGTGTGTATGAGAGCATTGTCTAAATGCTTCTTGAACTCCAGCAGGCTTGGTGCTGTGACCACTGTCCTGGGTAGGCTGTTCCAGTGCCCTTTCATTTGTTGCCCTCTACACACACATATGCATAAAATAAAATTTAAAAAGCATTTCCACTTTACAGGCTGATCATTTGTGCAAGAATATACATCAAAACAAAAACAGAAAACAGCAAGCAGGGAAAACAGCAAGAAATATTTTTGCTTAAGACCTAACCTGCATGAATGAAGTGTGATGCAGAGTAGTAAGCTTCCTGGAAGAAGCTGTGAATATTTTTTGTTCCAGTTAATTTAGTTCCTGTGTTTAGGTAATAACCCTCTATGAATCTTTTCTTTCTTCTTTTAAAGGAGACTTTTATCTGCTGTTGTGGAGCTAGTTCAATGTGTTAATGGCAATCTGCAGTTGTGCATTAATAGCTGGCAAATCAGTTAACATTTTAGTGCTCTTCTCAGAGCACACTGAGATGTCAAGCTTTCAAGCTTCATTTTTTACAGCTTTGTCTCACTACTATTTTATGAACTACAAAGCAGAAACAATTTGCTAGTGAAAATGACAGAATGCACCACACTGTAAAGGAGATAAGTATGGAAACATTAACTCTAGACTATTTAAACTTCTTCTAATATCTTTATGGCAGTCAACACTCTAATGTTAATCCTAAAGCAATATTTGCTATTTCAACATTACTTTAATTCCAATTTTCTATCACAACTGAATAGAAATAGTTTTGAAATCAAGTCTATTGGATGAATCAGGAAAAGATACCTATATTTATTCACTTTGCATACTAAGTTAGACCTTTGCAACCCTTCCACGCAGTTTGCCCTAGGCTGTCTGAGATGAAAAAACAAACTTGAAAGAAAACATTGTTTCATCACAGCACATCCAGAAAGAAAAAAAGATGTAAATGTGTTTATTCCTCCCTTGAACAAGAGACCAAAGATCTAACTAATGCAATTAATAAGATCTAAGAATTCATTCTCACTGTTATACCTTACAGATGCTCATACAAGTTGATGTTTCAAACAACCGTATCTGTAGATGCGAAGGTGGAGTACTCATACCCTTCTTTGCATGGAGTGTATTAGTTCCTTAATCCTTGAGCAACCTTCACTCTCCCAAGCAGGGCTGCTTAGATCCCAGTCAGAAGAAGGCATAGAGAAAAGTAAAAACATGCACCTGGCTTGCTGACATAAACCCACATCTTAACTTTTCATCAACACCAGAGCTCTAATAAGTCTGTTGAGGGAAGAGTGGTGTGTTGAAGCAACAATTAATTGACAGAATGTTCCCTTTTCTCCCTCGCATTCTTGCACTGCAAAACTGTTAGGTCTCCCCAGTTTCCTCATCAGAGAGCAAACCTGGAGGTGATTATGTTTTTCTCCCTTTCACCATACACCAGCCATACAACAAAACTCTGGCCTCGTTCCCTCAGCCCGCTCAGCCTTAGCAATTCCAGTTGCCTAGTGCAAAGAATCTGATTTAAATTCCTTTTCTCTCGCTTTGTCTCACCATCTCTAGTTAAAGAAAGCAAGTACTTGATCTCAGAAGTGCTAACCACCTTTGCATTAATATGGCTCAGTTTTCATCCTTGGGTGTCACACAGCATCTCCATAATATAATGTTTTGGTAACATTGAACCAAATCTAGCTTTAATTCAAATACTTGATACTTAGTTAAACTATTTCTGTAGGTAATTTTGAAAGAAAAAAACGATCTCCTTTGAGAAAAGGAGAAACAAGCAAATAGCTGGTATTTCAATCAATTATGCCTCCATTATGTTTTAATAATGATGCCTCATTAAACAGAATCAGTGATTTCCTTTAGGTCCGTCATGACAGAATTCATGATGATGTCAATGAGGACAAAAATTACTAATAGAGCACCCATCTCAAAGAGTCACCTCTCTAAGTGCACAGGCTCAGTTTCATCTACAACCCATTGGCCAAGAAGGGCACAAAGGTTATTTTGAGTAATGAACGTGACTCAGCTTAAGGTTTTGGAAATCCCAGATAAAAGACAAGCTCCCTGCTGGTAAATCCCATCTCCCTTCCTCTTGAACCTAATAAAATAATCTACAGTCCATGGCTCACTTCAGCTACCATTAGTGTTCATCTAGATTTGCAGGGAACAGTAGATGAATGTGCATAGCATGTGTAAAGAGCGAACAAAGGAATGTACAAAGCCTGCTGTAGAAAGTCCCCTGTTTTCATACTGACTTTTTTCTTTACTAGATAATGAATTCAGCAGAAAAAAGTAGAGGAACATTTGGTGCACAGAAATGTGGAACATTTAACACTAACCAGAATCCCAAAGGCCAGAATGAGGCTGATGGAGGCCTCTGAAAATAAATTAACAAAGACATAGGGACTTCTGTGAAAGAGATCATGAAATAATAGCATGATGGAAGTCAATGTAAATTAACCAAAACATTCCACTGGCTAGATATATTTCTCTCCTTGTGTTATGAAGTCCAGGCTTGGTCTTAGACTTGTGTGTGTGAGCACATTGACCTCAAGGGCTGTGTAACCAGTATGCAGGACAGAGGGTGTTCCACAACAAGTCCCACTTTAGAATGTAGTCAGTAGGGGCTAAAAGGAATGAAAATTTCCTAGTCAGTTTGATTCAAAGCTGATACATCATGTCAACTGTCCCTTGTATCATTTAGCTATATTTTGATTTGTTTCAGCTGCTGGTCATGTTTTGATATGTTGTTGTTCATGTTTTACTGCATCATACTTGTATCCATCCAGTCTACTGAATTCAATTTTTGGTGAATCTTTTTTGGCACATTAGGTACATTTTTCCTCCCACCTTCTTCATATCTAAGTCTGCAGAGAGAATAGTCACTCATTGATGCATAGCTTTTTTCCTGGGTTAGGGTTTATACCTTAACTGTCATAATCCAGTTTCTCTAAAGTGATGTTTATTAAAAAAAAACAAAAAAAACAAAACAAACAAAAAAAAACTTTCAAAGATTCTGAGTTCCCTTTAAGTATTTATATAAAATAGTTGAGGGCCATTTGTCTTTTAGGTAGTTGTACTTCAGGGAGGTATTTGTACAGGCAGAAAGTCCGAGTGCCTATCATATGGTCATTATCACATAAGTGAAGATTCTTAAGAGAGGCTGTCCTTCTCTTAAGCAAAACTTATGTATGACCCAGAATTTTTACAATAATTTTCATAATAGAATCTGTTTCTCGACAAATTCTTATGCTTTAGCATGTAAAAATGATAGATTATTTGGCCTGTGTTTCAGAAAGAACAGGAAGAATTTACTTGTCATTTTATAGATGCTACCTATGTGTCTATCTTCAGCTATTAACCATTCCATATCCTGTGAATCAAAGATGATGATAAAGGCCTCAGACACCTGCCAAACACCCATCTCTAGAACTAACGCACAGAAAGAAAATGGGAAAAGGAAAATTGTAAGAAAAGATACTGCATTATACTGTTCACACTGCAGTTCAGTACAATTGAACAGAATACAGAGCAATACAAGAAGCATTTGTCTTAGACCAATCCAGGTCTTATTTTCCTCTTTATAGCCATGGGAATTGATTTTTGGTTTATTTATTGCTGAAAAAAATTCTAAATACCAGCATTTGTTATTTATGCTGTTGTGTTGCCAAGTGCTTTTGGGGACAGGGAGCTGAATGGGTTATTTCTGAATAACAACTGCTCTCAGACAAATAAGACCTACACATTTACAAAAACAAGCCATCAGAAGGTGACAGTTCTGTTTGTAAAATGGCATTGGGCAGTGCTGATTTGGCTATTAAAGATCATTAGTTATAACTGCCCCCTTCACTAACACCTGGATTTTTCCATCTGGCTCACACAATTAAAATGACACTAGCTTGTTTTAGATGTACTGGGAATTGCAATACCTGCCCTCATGAAAGGCTGTCATCTTCTCCAAGCAGTGATAGGTTTATTCACTTGTTTTACAAAGAAAATAACACACATTTATTTCTTCTAGTTAGCTTAACAGCACTGGCACACATGGCACACTGCTAACAGAGCTATGAAGAAGTAGCTTGATATCACCATCTCATTATGGATGGTGAAATGTTGATTAGCTTCTAATTATCCATGCAGAAAAACATACAATTACAATTATGTGAATCAATACAGGGTAAATGCATTCAACTAGAAAATAAGTATCCTTTTTTATGAAACAATTAAGCAGTTTTAGTTGCTGGTTTGTGTGATATATAGGCATCAAAAATCTTTTAAGTATTTCATAAGCACTTCTCTCTCTCCCTCTCCCCCCATCAAATCATTAAAGCCCTGACAGTTTTTCTTTCTTTTAAGTGAAACATACCTACTTTTTGACATCAGTTCTGTTTCAGATATCTAGCACATTGTAAATTTAAAGCCTGAGATACATTTAGCTTCTCCTTTAATAACAGTTTTCCTTTCTTCTGATCATGTGGACTTTATGGGTATATATCACAGGAGTGATCATGGCAGACAGCCATTTGCTTGGATAAGGAGCCAGTGTATAGTTGCACTGTCCTTGGGGTTCATCATGCACATAAAGTGCTGACAGAGTTGCTAAGACAACCCCCTAAAAATTGCAAGTTGCCTTCCCTTTTCTTATGTGAAGGAGGAAAAGACTGATGTCAGACCCACTTCCTCCCCTTCTGTCTCCGATAGGTCTAGCAATGCTGTTCCTGCGAGCAACAGGCTCCTTGGCATTTTACAATATGTACTCATTCTTCTGTTTCCCCGGCAATTAATTATGCTTATTAAAAGAAATCTACAAAGCTACCCAAAGTATAACACTTCATAGGTACTAACAACCCTATTCAATTCCACAGATTCAAGCAGGGAGACTCAGGAGCGGTCTGTCCCCACGTGCCGAAAGATGATCCAGTGTGGAAGAAGACCGGCCTGGCTGAACAGAAAGTTGTAGCTAGAGCTTAGGAAAAAAAAAGAGGGTTTATGATCTTTGGAAAAGAGGGTGGGCCACTCAGATGGATTGTAAGGATGTTGTAAGGATGTGTAGGGACAAAATTAGAAAGGCCAAAGCTCATCTGGCGCTCAATCTGGCTACTGCTGTTAAAGACAACAGAAAATGTTTTTATAAATAAATTAACATGAAAAGGAGGACTAAGGAGAATCTCCATCCTTTGCTGGATGCGGGGGGAAACTTAGTGACAAGAGATGAGGAAAAGGCTAAGGTGCTTAATGCCTTCATTGCCTCAGTCTTTAGCATCAAGACTAGTTGTTCTCTAGATACCCAGTACCCTGAGCTGGTGGAGGGGGATGGGGAGCAGGATGTGGCCTTCACAATCCTCGAGGAAATTGTTGGTGACCTGCTACAGCACTTAGATGTATGCAAGTCTATGGGGCCAGATGCAATCCACCTGAAGATACTGAAAGAACTGGCAGAGGAGCTGGCCAAGCCGCTTACCATCATTTATTGGCAGTCCTGGGTATCAGGGAGGTCCCAGCTGATTGTTGGCTAGCAAATGTGACACCCATCTACAAGAAGGGCCGGAAGGTAGACTTAGGAAACTATAGGCATGTTAGTTTGACCTCAGCGGAGGCTCATGGAGCAGATTATCTTGAGAGTCATCACACGGCACTTGCAGGGCAAGCAGGTGATCAGGCCCAGTCAGCATGGGTTTATGAAAGGCAGGTCCTGCTTGACGAATCTGATCTCCTTCTATGACAAAGTGATGCGCTTGGTGGATGAGGGAAAGGCTGTGGATGTGGTCTACCTTGAATTCAGCAAGGTTTTTGACACCGTCTCCCACAGCATTCTCCTCAAGAAACTGGCTGCTCTTGGCTTGGACTGGCGTACGCTTCATTGGGTTAGAAACTGGCTGGATAGCCGGGCCCAAAGAGTCGTGGTGAATGGAGTCAAGACCAGTTCAACGCCGGTCAATAGTGGCATTCCCCAGGGCTCGGTGCTGGGGCCAGTCCTCTTTAATATCTTCATCGATGATCTGGATGAGGGCATTGAGTGCACCCTCAGTACGTTTGCAGATGACACCAAGTTAGGTGCATGTGTCGATCTGCTCGAGGGTAGGAAGGTTCTGCAGGAAGATCTGGATAGGCTGCACCGATGGGCTGAGGTCAACTGCATGAAGTTTAACAAGGCCAAGTGCCAGGTCCTGCACCTGGGGTGCAATAACCCCAAGCAGAGCTACAGGCTGGGAGATGAGTGGTTGGAGAGCTGCCAGGCAGAGAAGGACCTGGGAGCGATGGTGGACAGTCAGATGAATATGAGCCAGCAGTGTGCTCAGGTGGCCAAGAAGGCCAACGGCATCCTGGCTTGTATCAGAAACAGTGTGACCAGCAGGGCTAGGGAGGTGATCGTCCCCCTGTACTCGGCTCTGGTGAGGCCGCACCTCGAGTACTGTGTTCAGTTTTGGGCCCCTCGCTACAAGAAGGACATCAAGGTGCTTGAGTGAGTCCAGAGAAGGGCGACGAAGCTGGTGAGGGGTCTGGAGAACAAGTCCTACGAGGAGCGGCTGAGGGAGCTGGGCTTGTTCAGCCTGGAGAAAAGGACGCTCAGAGGCGACCTTATTGCTCTCTACAGGTACCTTAAAGGAGGCTGTAGAGAGGTAGGGGTTGGCCTGTTCTCCCACATGCCTGGTGACAGGACGAGGGGGAATGAGCTAAAGTTGCGCCACGGGAGTTTTAGGTTGGATGTTGGGAAGAACTTTACCGAAAGGGTTGTTAGGCATTGGAACAGGCTGCCCAGGGAGGTGGTGGAGTCACCATCCCTGAAAGTCTTTAAAAGACATTTAGATGTAGAGCTTAGGGATATGGTTTAGTGGAGGACTTGTTAGTGTTAGGTCAGAGGTTGGACTCGATGATCTTGAGGTCTCTTCCAACCTAGAAATTCTGTGATTCTATGTTTAAATCAATCAAACAAAAATATCTTGTACCACGTGTATATGCATTTCCATTAAAAAAAAAATATTTCCAGTATGGAACCAAATGCTGAACATTTGCAACAAAGTACACATGCGATAGCTGTGTAACAAACACCATATCTCTTCTAGATGAAACATGCAGTGTTTTTTCTAATAACACTGTTCCAAATCCTGAACTATTAATGTAGCTTAAAAATAACAGACCGTGTTACTAAAACCAGCAGGTTTCACCTACCAAAACTACTGAAAGACATTAAAGCCAGACAAAACTCATGTGTCATAAACGGTCCAAGCCAGCTGAACTAAATTAAATTTTGCCTTTTGAGAAAGGGGTTGTTATGTCTATCCAATTTATTACCCATGAAAATACATCTTTAATGATTTTACAGCTATCTCAAATCCAGTTAATAAACTGTGCAAATGAACACATCTACATCCTCAAAGGTATCTGAAGCAAATGAGCCTATAGTTCAAGAAAAAATTGTTGTTTCGTGGCCTGCCAAATATTCAACTTTATTCAGTATTCTATTCAATTACTTTTACACCAAAATAGACACATACTGCTCTAAAATACTGTATCTAGAACTTAACCTGTTATTGATACACTGCCACAGTTAAGAGAAAAAAATTAAAAGCCTTAGAAATATAAAAGGACAGCAAATGGTGGTCATTAAAGTATATTTTTTATGATTAATACATAGGCTGTTAAATGATTAGTAATAAGATTAGCTTGCATCTTTCCTGCCCAATAGATACTTAAAGTAATTGCATCTTTGCAAACTGCATTATCATCACTTTATGTTCTTCATGATGTCATGGGACAGCAAGGCAGACTCAGCAGTTTCTCCTGAGCCTGCTTTGATCCTTTTCTTCAAAAATCAATTCCCTGGCAAGACTAGATACTTTGATAGGGAGTCTGTGAGCACTGCTCAATACATCTGCCTAGCAACATTAAGAATTACAAAACACTGGCATAACTTCTCTTTAGCAATTGCCAAATTAAAGATGACAGAAATAATGCCTAAATAGGAATGGCCTGGTGCAAATAATCTACCCACAGGAAGACTAACATGCTTGGAAAAAAAGAAACAGGAAACCTTTAGCTAAGGAAATAGCATTTTGAAAGTGTAGACCTTTTCTTCTGTGCCCTCTTGCTGCTGTGGGCAAAATGGTTGCAATTTTGCGATTATTGCTAGGACTGCTGGAAACTTACTGCAGTTACTGGGAGCCTTTCCACAAATTTCAACCGGTACTCGTCAGTTTCATTTTTTTTTTTTAAATGTGAATTATAGGGATTCTATTTTTAAACATATTTGGAAAGTGGAGAGATTTGCATTTACTGTAGATTATGATGATTGAAGGCTAAGTTACTGATTTTTCAGAATCAGCTCTGTATAAGATGTAGACTTCTACATTTAATGGAAGCCTGCTTAAGTCCAAACAGTTGGTTATTGTATACAGATAAGCTAGACTGAAGTGATGTGGACAGCAAACACTGTCCAATAATTCAACAGTACTATTTCTTGCTTGAAAGAGTGCAGACTAGTAGTTGGACTAGACCTATCCATGTGCACGTGGCAGGAGAGGGGTGTGGTTCAGGTGGGAAACAGTCAGTCCTCCTTCCTGCCAGTATTTCTGGAAATAAGCATGCTAAATATCTTTGACAGTTACTGCCTAGAATGGATTCCCTTTGTCTATTGAATACAACTTCAGCCAATATATTTAATAGTACATAAAGGACTTCTTCTGCAAGTGACTTCAAATCTCCTGTATTAAATCAGCCAAACATTAGCTAGCATAATAGAGAAACATAAGACTCATCACATGCTTTTAAATAATTCACTGATATACAGGGTGTAGCCTGTATTCTCTCTAAAACCTGAAGTCTTTTGTGCACCTAGGAATTGTTTGATTATGTGGTACACATTATGTACACTGTTTTAAAAGCTGGACCTCTGTTCATTGTGCTGTATGTGTCACTTAAATGCACAAGATTCAGGTAGAAGATTAAGGGTCCAGGTTTCCTTCAGACATACCAAGAATACTAAAAGCAAAGTGCAATCTCATGGATGAGCAACCTTCACTATTACTCACAACAATGAAGTGCAGTACATTATTCATTCAAATTGTTAAACTAAGAGTTTTGCTCTACTGTATATGACTACACAGTTTACATGTTAACAGAAAGAGATTAAACATCTAGGTACACTCTAGGCAGGCAAGCTTTTACAAAATGTTTTAAACTATTGCTACTTTATTTTTCCTGAAAGATAATTTCTCTCACACACAAAAGCACACGTCAGCTGTGCACATGAACTTGCAATAAATAGGACATCATTGCAGTGGGCAGTGACTACTCCATTAGCAACTAAGAAGGAAACTGCCTGCAGTCAGCAACCTACTGCTTACTACCAAAAACCTTACAACTTTCCTTGACGTTTCACCATCACAGTTTCTGAGACAGCTCATATAAAAATAAATTGCATTGTTCTGCAGTCAATTTATGAAGAGACAACATTCTTACCTGCATAGACAGAGATTTACACACGACTTATTAAGTGTGCACTTAGTCACATTGTCTAAAATTTTGAGTAGACCTGTGCAGTGCCAGGAGTTGGACTTGATGATCCTTACGGGTCCCTTCCAACTTGGGATATTCTATTATTCTATGATAAGTGCAGCCAAGTGTGTAAATCTTTGTTTCAAGATAAATGTTTGGATTTGCTTGTGTGCCCAACACACCTCCAAGAGCCCATTAGCTTTAGCTTGGAGGATCTGACCCAAAGCCCAACTGAGAACAGCCTTTTTGTTACTTTTAGCAGCTTCCAAGCATATATACTTCTGTGTGTTGGAAACACACAATGGGATCCTAAAGCTTTTACACTAAGTTTAACCTCACAGATTTCTGAAGTATTGTTTTCTTCTCCACTTTGAGAAAGCTGTAGATACACCCGCACATAACAAAATTACGTATGCTGTACATCCTTAATAGTTTACTTCCTCCTCCCACCTATGTTACAAAGAGAAGAAACATTCCCCTGTCGTTTGAAACACATCTCACTGCATAGCTGTTTCTCAGAACGGCAACGTAGCAAGTCCATGCTCTGGTTTTAAGCAGTGCCTACATTTCAGGACAGGCAGGCAGCCTTAAAACTGTACAAGAAAACCCCATGGTGCCAGGAGCCAACTCAAAGCTAATGCAGAAGTTTGGCCGCTGAGCCTCCTGTCTCTGCCGAGCCGGGATCCCAGCAGCTCCAGGCTCTGCTGGGCGCACTGGTCCAGCCGAGCTCACTCTCAGCCGGCCAGCCACTAGTCCACCACCGGGCCACCGAACGCTGGGCTACTACTGCGGGAGCCCCAGGGAAGCCGGGCTGGCCAAGCACGAAGCCGCTCGCCCACCAGCACGCCCACGAGCCGGCCGCCAGCCTGCAAGTTCATGTATCTCCTGCCTTGCTCCCGCACCCCCCCTGCTTTGTCACCGCTGCCCCGGCCGCCGAAACCCCCTCGACGCCGACCCCCGGCCCCGCTACTCACCGCTGAGGACGCGCCCGGCGAGCGCCCCGGTGCCTCCCAGCGCGACGGCCGCCAGCACAGCCACAAGCAGGGCCACCAGCCCCTGCCCCTGCCCCTGCCTCTGCCTCTGCCCCAAACCATGCCCCAGCCCCAGCCCCCCGCCGGCCCCCATGCCGGCGGTGCCCGCCGAGAGCCGCCCCCCTCCAGGCAGCCCGACCCCAAGCCCCCCGCCGCCGCCGCCGCCGCCACCACCGCACACGGACGGCGGGGACGGGGCGGCCGCGATTTATCCCTTCCCCTGCGGGGGGCCGGGCCGGGAGGGCGGCCAGCACCGCCCCCCGCCGTCCCCCACCGCCCCCCGGCTCCCCCTGTTCCCGCCGGGGGGAGAGGGGCGGGTTTTGGGGCGGCTGCCCCGCCCGCAGCCGTCCGGGCGGCGTGGATTTAGGGGGATGTTGGAGGCTCTGTAGGTGTTCCCGATAGCTGACGCGAGGAGAAACGCGCTGCTGACAGCTTAAACATGCGGACGTGTGCCCACGTGCAGGTGCACGAGCTGGAGAGGCCCCTTTTCTCCCTGCCATGGGAGGTACAGCGGCAACGATCACGCCTAAGGCACTCCGTGCTAACTCTTTGGGACCCTTCAAGGACCGCTCCGAAGTCATTGTCCTCCAGAGTCCCGTTGTCAAAGGGTTTTTGTTTAATTACAGTCTAGATTTCTAAAGTCACACACTCTTTCTGCACATCAGTCTGTTACATAGGTTCTTGTGAATGGCTTGCTTTTACTTTGGGTAGATTATCATAGACAACAGGTTTTAAACATCTTGTATGCAAACTATTTGATGGCTTGCCAGTCAACTTCATCTTTCTCAGAACTCAGCTAGAGACCATGTATGTATGTCTGATTTGTAAGTCATTTTCTCTCCGGATGTTTATAGCCAGGTTTTGAAGTCAATACATCTCAGATTACTATGGATTTTAAAATACGTGAGGGATTTCCTAGCAGCTTTGAAGCTACCTGGGATCAGTTCCCCAGTACAAAACCCACATGAAGTTTATAAGCAGTAATGGAAAATTATTTCCAGTTCTGCTACGCTTTGCTACCAGCTTTTTGTATTTCCTAATAACAAAGTTATTGTTTGACTGATGAGATTTTTTTTTTTTCACATGGGTTTTAGGCTTCCAATTCAATGCCATTATTTATTTTTATTTATTTATTTTTTCTAAATCCATAAGTATGTTGAGCAACGTCATCAGACTGGTCATACTGAAAAATATGTTCTGGAATGGAGAAGTTACCTGAGATCTCCATGGTATCTGAGATTCAGCCTTTTCATTATGTAAGGCTGTTATGCAGAAAGAGAAGAGCACAACCAAAAACTTATAATAAATGTGATGAAAATTTTGAAAAAATAGTTTGGTAATGAAAGCCTTTCAGCTCCATATGGTTCTAACCTACACTAGTGTTACAAATATGAGGGAGTTCAAGTTTCACTGAATTGTCCCAATTCTCAGGTGATACTCAACCAAAAGAGGTGGGGAAAATGAGAAAAAAAAAAAAAGGTTTTCCAGAGTGCAAAGTCTCCTACTGTCTCAGAAATTATATGAATAGTAAGGAATGAACACACACACACACAGAGCTTGTGGGAATCTTATGTTGAATGCTTGCCATAGACACCAAAATGATCTTCCTTTTTCAAAAATGTCTTAAATTATTATTTCCTAAAGCAACACTGAAATGGAATGCTAGTATATTTGCACAGCTGAAGAAACTCTCCGGGCCACCATCTCTTTTCCAGCAGAATTAAGAGCATGCAGAGGGAAGCATAACACAAGTTCTATCTTTAGTGAATTATGCAGCACTTTTTCTGACTTGCTTTATGTGGGCTTATTAGCCAAAATGGTATATGCAGTCACAGTTCCTGGCATTCTGCTGATATTTGCTGCATTTCTCATCACACAGAAAATAAATAAATTAGAAATACATAAATAAAAAGATACAGATAATTGTGCTGTGAGATTGCATTTTCATAGTTCTTATCTGCAGAAACTTTCCAGGCTCTTCCTCATCTTTCTTTCAACCACTTGCTCCTTTCTTTTCTGCAGAAAGAAAGCATGGAGCTCTATGTTGCTGCATAGAGGAGTTTTCTTTAAGAGTACCAATTCACATCAGTATGAAAATACTCATTGATCTATCTATGTCTCCTTATCTCTTTCGTAGTTGAAGTGTATTTCTTTTTTCAGGAAAGGGTGATTCCACTTTCAGTTAAAAATAATTACTTTCCAGACCTGGCAACTCCATAATTTGCATCATTCATCTGGGCTTTCTAAATGATGAAAAGAGGAACAGTTGACTGTTCACTGCTGGGACCACTCTTATGGTACATTCATTCTGTTGCTACTCCAGTTTCATCCTTAACATATGTCCCATCTCAGAATTGTGCACAACAGTGACATTGTCAAGTAGCAGCCTAGAATTTTTACAAATTATGATAATTGTATTGCAACTCAAAAACCACCACCACCACCAACAACAAACAATGCAGTTTTCAAGGGTCTTGTACCCAGAACATAAAAAAAAATAAATAAATAGTTAATTAAACGTTAGGGTAAAATCCTAATACCTTATACGTACCTGAAACAACTTTTTGAAATGTAGAGTCTCATTTGTCTTGTGTCACTATTTAGTCACATTGCAAGGTTTTATTTCCTAGTCGGAGGAAAGCAAAATAAGAAAGAAAGTAGTTTAGCTGCACATAAGGGTTTCAAAATATTGTTATCTTCAAATCAGAGGTAGGCATCTTTCTGAAGAAAATTTTAGTCTGAGACAAATTAAATGCCTTATCACAGAAGAAAATGGGTACGCTTGTGTGTTTATATTCCATAATGTGGTCAAATCATGAAATAAATTCAGCATATGAATTTGTAAATAATTATGATCTAAAAATGCTGATGTGTTTCTCCTTATTGCTTTTTAAATGCTTTAAAGACCAGATTTGGCCAATCTTAAAATAAATAAACAAATAAATAAAAATAAAAAGGTATTGTTTAGTATCACTAATCAGTTTTCAAACAAGCCTGGAAGGGGAAAAAAAGGAAGCTACGCTGGAATAGTATCCCTTTAACATGGTTTATGAGTTCCTTTCTTTCATCAAAATCAAAGTGGTAGTGAAAGGAAATACTTCATTTTCCTGAAGTACTGTTTAAACTGTGAGTTACGTTTATACACTGTTAATTTCTCATCAGTAATTATTTTCATTTTCTTTTTAGTTTACCCACTCATATCTAAAATTCTTCCGACCATTTGTCCACAACTCCAGGTGATGCAGTATTTATAGAGATCCAGTGTACTAGTGAAAGTAGGAGGAAAAACTTTTTGTACATTTACTGTGCAATAGCTTGCATGTGGACAATTTATCAAATAACATTGCTAGAGCTCTATCAATTTGATATTCCATTAGCTTCCAAAAACAGTTTAAGCTACTTAGCTTCCCCTGTCAATTTTCTTGGTAGTATAATAGCATTATATTTTTAATGGTTGTTATTATTATTATTATTATTTAGTTATGGAAAAATAATTCAGTACAGAACTTAAAAATGATTGAGAAGATGTAAGATGTACTACAGGGGAGAAAGGATTAGAGAAATCTTAAACTTCATTTATGCCCCTTCATTATCATGCAGTGTGCCATTTTCCCTTGAAGCTGATGTGAATCAAAAGAAAAAGAGGAGCAGAAAAGGGGAGAAGAAAAAAAACGTACTTTGTTTTCTCTTCAAGTGTGCAAAAGTGTACCTTTGCCCTGCACAATCCAGTGTGGTTTAGAATTTCCTGAATACCTGTGAGACAGCAGTCTGCACAGCTGGGGACAGCGAGAGGCGCTAGCTTGAGCTATGATAACTCAGTGCCCAGTTAGAATGGCACCGTTCCCCCATTAATCTATCCAGCTCTGAAGCCAGCTAATTCAGTGCTAACTCAAGCATTTCTGCATAGTTCTGCATAGCACAGTGCAAAATACCATCGTGGTTGTACATGCAATGCAGTACGACTGACAGTTACACAAAGTCCTGCCAAGGAGGTCCAAAGTAATTTAATTTCCTTCGATTATAATCCATTTAGATATAATATATAGCAGAAGTAGCTTTAAAAAATGAACAAAACCATTTAGATAAACAGCCATTCTTAAAGGCCACAAAATATTTTTACATATTAGCACAAAAATTGTGAGTTCCCAGAATTTTTAAATTCTTCTATTGTTATATCTTGTATCTAGAAAAGTAATATGCTTTTCTTCAGCAAATTCTTCATGGCTACACACCTAATTTATTAATGTTTTTTTGGATTTAGATCAGAATAATCAGTGGAATGAAATTCTATGCATGTTAATTAAGCCTGATTCTCAAACCAGATGCAAAATATCAACTCTAAGTGAACAGTATTTCTGTCCCAGACTGAGACAGTAAGTCCTGTTTTAAACTACCTAGATGAGTATTTTTATAGCTTCAAAGCTTTATTGTGAAAGCATGTTCAAGGCAAGGAGGTAAGTAAAAACTGTTAGAAAATTTGTCTTTCTGGTTAAAAATAATGGTTTATCAGAATTTGCAGTTAAATCAAATCTCTAGCCACTTCTTCCTCTGTCCTCTCAGAGAAAGCAGCTAGTGCCTAGCAAGCGTCCAGCTTCAAAGACCTGGTGGCCTCGACTACAGGAGATTGTTATGTATCTTTGAGTGAACACTAGCTTCTATATATCTTGACTTGATTTGTCTGAATGAGAACTTAAATCCTAATTATTATTGTGTTGCAAATTTGTGAGAATAGATGTACTGAGGTTAATACTGTTCTTTCACTGTGTTATCCTGTTTTCCCTATGTGTCAGAGACAAAGATGGGACCTCATTTTGATGCTAGAGTCTCTATATATCACAGATACCAGAACTATTTATATAAGCCATGCCCAGAATCAAACCACACATTTCTGTTTTGTTATGACCCTTTTGACTGTCTAATTTCATCTTTCACTCATGTATTTTATCAAAATTTTTGCAGTTTGGAAGTTTTGTAGACTTTCTGGGTAGCAAGTATGTTCAGAAATGTCACAGGATTTACTCATCAAATTTTCAGGTCTTGTTTTCTTGCTTACTCTTAAATACTATTGTAACAACAATCGAGTGGGACAGATTTGTTAGGAGTGTCCATCAAATGCTTTTGTAAATCTGCCCACCATGCAAGAGGTAAGACAGATTTTATCTTATACTTTTTTAGTCATAGTCTCATTTCTCCCCAACACCTTTATCTGTTCCTTCAAGCATGACTGCTAGACAAACACACTTGTGCTCCCTTTCTCAGCTGCTTTCAGACATTTGAAAAGAAAATGCGACTCAAGGATGATCTGGTTATCATTAAAGGTTGAGTGCTATTAGGCCTGCTCAACAATAGAGGTTGCCTGGCAGCCTCCAGATCCATATTTCACTTGCAGAAACTGTGCTGTGGGTTGTGTTTGACTGTTATTTCTTACCAATGGAGTTATTTGTACCTCACAACTGAAAGGTTTGTCTAGGCTGTCAGAGGCAAAGTTTGTACCACATATTAGTTTTGGTCATGCAGAGTTGTTTCCTTTTAAGCACCTTCCTTCAGTGTACTTCTGTTTTTCTCAGGTCTACTAATGCTTATTCTGTTCTTCTGCTCCTTGTCCTGTTACCCTAATGTGATAACTCTGTGAGCATTAACACAAGTATCTTTTGGTGCCACTGAGTCCACTAACTCTACTGATACCCAGGCTGCAGCTCATACTCTGCCTGATAAATCTGAATCGCACTCCATGTGCCCTTTAATGATATGAAATAAATTATGTAGTGTCCCTTAAGGCCGATCTCCTTCTAGCAGCAATGACATGGCCAAGTGCAGAACTTTTTTTGTTCCCTGCCACACCTTTCTCTTTCATCTCAGCCCACCAATACGCCTATTTTCCTTTCCTAGATCTGCTGCCTCCTAGGGCTGAGACGTGGAACCTGACTTGTCAGCCGAAGCTGTGGGAGTACTCAGGCAGCTATGAGTGTAAGGATGTCTTCTCCCTCCCCTTCTCTGGGAGGGACTTAGTGTTTCTTAAGTAGAACAAGGAATCCTGCCCGTCACTCAGTGTCTGCTTTTGTCAATGTCTCAGCTTTGTAATGACCCAAGTAACTCTAATGCATGTCTTCACTGGAGTAGGGGAAGGGGGAAAAAAATAAAAGAAAGAAAGAAAGAAAGAAAGAAAGAAAGAAAGAAAGAAAGAAAGAAAGAAAGAAAAGAAAGAAAGAAAGAAAGAAAGAAAGAAAGAAAGAAAGAAAGAAAGAAAGAAAGAAAGAAAGAAAGAAAGAAAGAAAGAAAGAAAGAAAGAAAGAAAGAAAGAAAGAAAGAAAGAAAGAAGAAAGAAAGAAAGAAAGAAAGAAAGAAAGAAAGAAAGAAAGAACGAAAGAAAGAAAGAAAGAAAGAAAGAAAGAAAGAAAGAAAGAAAGAAAGAAAGAAAGAAAGAAAGAGAAAGAAGAGAAAGAAAGAAAGAAAGAAAGAAAGAAAGAAAGAAAGGAAGGAAGGAAGGAAGGAAGGAAGGAAGGAAGGAAGGAAGGAAGGAAGGAAGGAAGGAAGGAAGGAAGAAAAAGAAAGAAAGAAAGAAGAAAGAAAGAAAGAAAGAAAGAAAGAAAGAAAGAAAGAAAGAAAGAAGAAAGAAAGAAAGAAAGAAAAAGAAAGAAAGAAACTTTTGTTTCACAGCATTATTCTGCTTCTTAATGTGTTCTGAGCAAAACACTCAGTTTGTTAGGAAGAACTCTCACAAAATTTATAGCATTGTGTTATGAAGCTTGTAATGCACCTGTTTTTGTCTCTTCCAGGAGGCAGAAGAAGAAGAGGACAATGATGATGCT
Organism: Anas acuta; assembly: GCF_963932015.1. Classification (NCBI taxonomy): domain Eukaryota; kingdom Metazoa; phylum Chordata; class Aves; order Anseriformes; family Anatidae; genus Anas; species Anas acuta. Next base: position 101,449,099 of record NC_088979.1, read on the forward strand.
GGCAGTTTGTAATTCCAAATCTAGGAGTTTCAGTCTGTTCCTCCTAGCTTGGACAGTTCAGCTCACATCTCTTAGTCAGCCTACCCAATGTCTTTGCCTATGACACAGAGAGGGAGAATGAGGAGACCTTGCACACTGTCTCAAAACATACGAAACTGTAATTAAAGTCAGGCTGGATGCAGTCACTGTGCAAGACATGCCTGTGAATGCAGAGATGATTTCTTACATCTATGCTGGCTGGACTGTGCAGACTGTACATTTATGGAGTGTCATGATCAAATATAGCAGAAATGCAAGAGCAAAGGGAAAGGGAAATCAGAAATACACATATGCGTAAATTGTTTTGTGTTGCTCCAGATGCTGTTGCATTTGGCTGTCAGCAGCTGATATTTCAAGCTTTTCTTATTGCCTTTCTGATCCAGACGTTCTCGCCAGCAATACCAATATTACTTGGGAAAAATAAAAAATAAAATAATAAAAAAAAAAAATAAAAAAATCTGGTTCCCGAGTTAATAATTTTCCTTTTTTAAGGGTCAGTCCAAAGTTCCTTAGAGGAAGAGGCCTAACACCAGAAGGTCACCTTACAATCATGTGGTGCAGTAAGTATTTGTCAATCTTGCTTGAAGTTCCAGGCTGGCAAGGCCTATGTCCTTAATATAAAAACTAAAGTCAGAAATCCCCATATCTCTAACCTGCAATTCCCTATTGGTGTTTCAAATGCTGGTAGCTTGAAATTTTACATTGCCTCCCAGCTTATGATATCCTCATTTGCAGGCATCTGATTTGATCTTCTGTCACTTGAGTCCAACTTTCCACTAAGAAAGAGCTCTGCTTATTCCTGGGATGAAGGATGATACTCTGGAGCATGACTTCTCTGGGCCAGCCTTGGGGAGAGAGAGGCCAAGATCTCTACTCTGCAGGCTGTAGTCAAACAGTAAAGAGCCCCAGGAAAATGAAGTATAAAGATTAGGGACTTTATATCCATTAGATCTTTAATTTCTCTCTATGAGAAGTTTCCCATATCCTCTTTCTCAGGCTTCAGTACTTGTGGTTCTGAGCAGGTGGTCCTACCCTTGTTTCCAATCGTCCCTTTCATTCACACAACCCTCCTCTCCACCACTTTTCCTTCATGAAATTGTCCTTCACTGCTCTGGCTTTGTTCTAACCAGAAGTCTTGCAAAAATAGACACTCTTGAAAGCTGCCCCTTGGTGGAAACAGAAAGGATGGTGACTGGTGATATTATTGTAAGATCCCAGATTTCTGTCTTACCATCTTACTGGTTCAGCTGCTGGCAACTGGATCCCAGAGCAGATGGATCACAGCTTTTCTGTCTGAGCAGCCAGCACATCAGACTTGTATACATCTGTGCTTTTTGTGTATAGATACAGTTTAAAATTAAAAGGTTTCTGTAATGACAATGGGTTGCTTTTATAAATACAAAAAAGGGGAATGGGGATGGAGGGAGAAATACTTTGAGTTTGGTTGGGAGCTAGCCACAAATAAGGCAAAAGCATAGACTGTTATTCCAAACACACTTAACCTTTTGTGCTCTGATTAAGGAAAATGCTCAGTATTTCCACAGTAAGATGATCACCTTCCATTTTTGGCATACATTTCCATACTTGTGGTGTTCCCTGCCTCCTTTACTGGCCTTATAGTGTTTCATTTGAAACATGAGACATTGTGGCCCATTAAGATGATCTAGTTCTCTTACGAGAATCAAAGAAACTGTGATGCTAAAGCTCTGGAAGAGGCTGAACCAAACGTGGTATTGGTATTGTAACCTAACACGTGACACTAAAAAAAAATGATCTCCATGGATTTGTTCTCTTGAGGTGGTGGTGTTTTCCAGACACGAGGTCTATTACAGCTAAATATACCTTGGGAGATTACTTCTCCAATAAGCGGTAGCTTGGTCATAGATCTCTTTTCAATTCAGCAATAAGCGGTAGCTTGGTCATAGATCTCTTTTCAATTCAGAGAACTACCATGGACTCATAACTTTCAGTAATTCAGATGGTGGTAATAGGGTGTCAGTGACTCCTCACTGTTTCATGACTCTAATTCCTGGAGAGCTGGGATTAATTCAGTTGCAGTTGTCAAATGTTTTGCTAATTAGACTCTGCGGGGGTAAGGTGGCTGATTCAGCAGGAAGCAGAATTCATTTTCTTCAAGACATACTGGTATCTTTTTTCACATAGCTAAGCTATCTTGTGATCCTCCCTACGTTGCAGAAGCAGGAATGCCAGATATAACTACAGTTCTTGCATTCCCAATGAGGCCTAATCAATACGGGGGATGCCAGGAACTCTAAAGTCTTGGCTCTCGTGCTTCTGTCCAAAGCTGAGCTTCAGCCAGAAATACCGTCTGATAATGTTACTTTCTCTAAATAGTTTTGTTTTCTTCCTTTCTTTTCTTCCCTTTTCCCTGCAACTTCTTGCTGAGAATCTCTTTAAAATAAATATAAAATAAAATAAAATAAAATAAAATAAAATAAAATAAAATAAAATAATAATAATAATAAAAACAACAACAACACCCTGAAACAACAAGTTTAATAGATAACATGAAATACAAAATCATCCTTTAGAAAGTCTGATCAGTAGATTTTACTTCATCTTTAAGGAGAACAATGGATAATCTCACAAAACTATGTCATTGAATTAAAGCCTCGATTGTATTAAGAAAATTGGTTGGTAAAATCTTGGAAAGAACTGCATAGCTTTATAGAAAGAAAGAAGAGACGATTCTGTTCCTAGAGAATATTTGGCAAAGGTTATTTTATTGCAAGAGGGTATGTCACCCAGGGTAATACTTCGAATATTTGGGGATTTTGTCTTAGCTAAAAGTAAGCAAAAACAAATACTGGTATGCCAAGAATGCCAGTTACACTTGCTACAATGAAAGCTCTATGTAATAAGCTTATGTGATACATACGCTGACTTTAAATATGTGGAATACCTTAAGGATATCTGCTCATTAAAATGATTCTTGTCAAAATCTATGTTGCATGAGTTGACCCATGGCTTTATAGGTTTCCAAACTTGGAATGCCTTCAGGTAACCAGGGCTGAATGCCAAATGACAGGATGTATCCATGAGTGGATGAGATAGAAAATACTTCATGTCCTCTTGGAGGAAACTCACTTCAGAAAAAGTTATTTCAGTGTTTATTGTTCCTTCTGACATCACATGGCTATTCTTCTGCATGTGATGTAAACTCTTAACTTTTAGTTTTTTAAACTAGCTGTAGAACAACTCAGATATTATGGAATATATATAGCAAAACTGCAGAGTTAGTCTCACTGACAAAGCTTTCACCATGTGGCTAGTTCACAAGGCAAGATAATTGATGATTACTCTTAGCCTTTTGCAATCACCTTCCCAAACAAAGGACACTTAATCTCTTGAATGTGTTTGGATTCTCTTCTTTCTCAAAATCCTGTTAACAAACACATTGGTGAAGTAAATATGCTACTTAACCAACACTAAATGCTAGCTACTTTTCATAGCTCAGTGAAAGAAAATTAAATGAGTACTTATATTAAAATAGAACAAAAATGGTTAAAAGTGAGTATAAAATCAGACTTGTGAGTCTATTTGGAGTTTACTAACTTCATGCAGGTTAGCACTTTGCAAAGCCTCAGACTTCAAAAGGACTGCTCATATGAATTGGGATTGTTCCTAAGAGCAGCAAGAAAAAAACATTCATCTCTGAAAGATCACATTATTATTATATGTTCTGTTAGACTTGTTGTTTAATTAAGTTTTTTTTTTTCAGTAGGAGACAAAGATTGAAAATATGTGGTTTTTTTTTTTTAATACTTTGTTTTAGGGAGACCTAAGCTGCCACAAGAGTTATATAATATGTATTATATGTACATATATATACTTACACACATATTTATACTAATATATTAATATAAAGTAATATTTTGTTATAAATTATATACTTACATACATATATGTTAGATATTAGAGTATAATACACCCTACTATCCAGGTAGAGTGATGGTAGCTATAAAGTAATCAAGTGCTGTAAACACAATTACCTGTCTCAAAACAAAACAAAAAACAAACAAACAAAAAACCTATTATTTCCTATATTCTGTATACATGTAAGCTGCTACAGTCATAAAACTGAAAAATTTGATCATTTCATTTAGGTCACGTATCTGTCTTTGTGCTGGAATCTAGAGAGAGTTAAAGACATATCTGATACAATCAGGAATGTTAGGCTGCTACAGCTTGCCTAACTTAACTGTAGCCAAGAGGTTAATTGTGAGTAGTTGCCAAATTTTTAAGTGTTTTTGTTTGTTCGGTTGGTTGGTTGTTTTTTTTTCTGGGGGGGGGGGGGGGAGGAAAGCTGAAAACTGAGAACATACAATTAAACAATTTATTAAAAGATGACAAATGTGTCTGTTTTGGGGCAGGGTATGGGGTATGTATCTGTTATGGAGCAGGAATGTATCTTTGTGATAAGTACATAACGACTGCTACCGTATTCCCATCCCTATTGATCCGAAAATATGAATATCAGGCTATTTTGCTCTTCTTTCTCTGTAGATTCTCCTTTTCCTTTGTAGATTCTCCATAGATTTTACCATAAGACCAGTCTTCTTCTGTTATTTGATAAGTTGACCAATAGTTGGTCAACTAAGTTGACTCCCAACAAAAACATCCGATTTTATCTAGGGATTTCTTTATTTTCCTTATTGCATACATCCTGCTTAACCATTCTTCTGGTTAGGATTAAATTTCCCACAGAAGAAGGCGATTCCATTCCAATACTTCATAATCTCTTACTTGTTGAATCTTTCCCTTCAGACACTGTTTTTTGTTGTTGTTGTTTTGTTGTTGTTTGTTGTTGGTTTTTTTTTGATTGTTTGTTTGTTTTTGTTTGTTTTTAATATCCTCCTCTATTGTTATGACTTCTATTCCAGCAGTGTTTGTTGCATGCAGTTTTCTGGTCCTCTTTCCTCCTTATAGCAAGGGAATGCTAATAACAACATCCTTCTTTATAAAAGCACTGAAAATATGAGGCTATTTAACCATAGACAAAAGAAAAACATTTAGCATATACAAGGTGTATATTTCTGTTTTCTGAAAAGGGAAAAAATTGATGAAAGCATTAAATGCAAAACATCTTAGTGTTTGTGGCTGTTCCAGCTGCCTAATACAGAAAATGAGAGAGTTTCTTAGTGAAATGGACAAAGGGATTGCAGCCAAGTGTCTGCACTGCAACTGTCCTAGAAGTTGTGGTCTTAGTTTGCAGAATTATCTATAGTTATGTCATGGTGCTGGATTAGCTCAGGAAAGGATTGGGTTTGGTCTAATTGTTAATAGCCATCAGTAAAGCTGTGAGCTAAATTACATGTACAGTAAGGCACTGTATTTCAAAAATTTTCCCAAGCATATTAAGGAAAATAAATTAAAAACAAGCCATCTTTATAATCACCGAGAATTTGCAAATGTTTGCAAGTAGTACTGTAGAAATACCTGAATGGAAATGGAATTTTAATTAAAATATTATTTTTCTTGTTTTTCCTTAAGTGTTCTACCCCATTTGTCTATTCACTCCACATCTTGAAATAAAAGGTTAGAAATGAGTTGTTCAGTTGTCTATTATAGGAGAAACTGTATTTAGAAAGTTTTGAGCATCCAAACAGTTTAAATATAAAACTAATAGTTTAAATATAAAACTTTTTGCTCTAAAGAAAAACTTCAAATTCTCAAAGTATCCTATTATGATCTCATGTGTGTTGCAAATCTTATCCTACTTGCCTTGAGGCCAATGAGAGATTCCATGGTGACTTGAATGATGCAAGACTTGCAAATCTTCTTTCTACAAATAACATTGACTCCATATGTTTTTGATCTAGACTGATGTGATGTAACCAAACAATCCCCAGACATCTCAGATAATTCCCACATTGCCATGAGCCTATAGAGCCATATCCAGGATTGTCTTGAGTCACATGATCTGTACAGAGTTGCCTGTAGACTTGAGGGAAGCTGAGTCTTAGTTGTGTGGCCTGCATTAATATAGGGTCTAGGAGAGGTGAACTACCAGAAGTAATATTCCACAAATATCTTCATTGATGCTCCCAGGTGAATGCACATTGTATGTATGGGTAGATGAAATTTCCAAGGTTCTGGAGAATGGAGGAAAGCTTTCTGGAAAATGAATTTATTCCTCTGTAATTAATATGAATATATTCATGACATAAATCTAATTAAAAAAAAAATAAAAAAAATGGAAAAAATACACATTTTCTGATGGAAATTGGACAAAAACGTTGACCTACTACTACTTCCTTAAGCGTCCTATACTGCCATCTTCTGGGGACATGAGGGGAAGAGAAATAAAACAGAAATGTACAATGTAAAAACTTCAGAAAAACAAGCTGTTGTCAAAAGATGGAAAAGCTCCTTCTTGAGCTCTCCAACCAGTTTGCAGAGTTCAAGAAACATGGAGATTGTTAAGCACCATTTTGCATCTTCTTGACCTCTACATAACACTTGGATTTATGATGCTTGAGTGTTTTCCATAGTTAAGCTTTGTGACTTGGCTCTATGACGTAGATAAAAATAACCAAGATGGTCTGCTTGCATCTTCAGACCATTATTAATAATATATTGTGGTGGTTATCATAGTAGTTATAGAAACTAACCAAAGTAACTTTGGAAAAATACTTTTTTTTTTTGGGGGGGGGGGGAAATAAAGCAAAATCAAAACAAAACAAAAGTATTTGAGTTACAAGTTTGAAAGGTTTCATGTTTGTTTTATAACAAAACAAAATGATTTTGTTAGAATAAATCTTTATTAGAAATAGCAATCTGTGGAGACATATTGTCTATAAATAAATAAATAAATAAATAAATAAATAAATAAATTCAGAGGGAACTATTATGTAGAAAATCTCTATCTCTGGTAAAACTGTTTTCACCTGATGATTCTAAAAGCAATGAATCTGGAATCTGATTGCCAAATTCTTATTTAAAACTACATGATACTTAGTTTTTCTTTTATATTACTTCATTCTGTTGCACTGGCTGAAGTTACCTTTCTCACATTACTGCTTTCACAATGACAATTTTTTCTTTGTGACAAATTAGGTATTCCACATTAGGGCTTTCTATGGTTAGAATAAAGACTTCAGAGAATCCTAATGGCACAATAAGTTTGTCAACATATGTTTAACAAAAGCAACCCTGTTGTGACAATGTGTAAAAATAAACTTTCAAAGTCTAGCATACTTTCTCTAAATAATGGATTTTTCCTCCTATTCACACATGCTCTCTATTCCATAATTTACAAGTATATTTCATTAAATTTTCAGATTTCAGATCTACTCACATATTCATGAAAATCAATGTAATTTCTGTATCCTTTTATTAAGTTTTGATGGAAAGGACATGAATCTTCACTATCTAACTTTACTTTGTTCAATATGGCGATATTTCATTTATAAATATAAACTCACATATTTACTTTTGTTCAATATGGCTTGCCCTGGTGCATATCTAGAGAAGGGCAACAAAATTGGTGAGGGGTCTGAAATACAAGTTTTACGAGGAGTGGCTGAGGGAGCTGGCATTGTTTAGTCTGGGGAAAAGGGGGCTCAGGGGAGAGACCTCATTGCACTCCATAACTTCCTGAAGAGAGGTTGTGATGAAACCTCTCTCTCAGATAGCTAATGACAGGCCTCAAGAAAATGGCCACAAATTGCACCTAGGGAGATTTAGATCAGGAAAAAAAAATCTCTCAAAGAGTGGTCAGGCACTGCAACGGCCTGCTTATGGAGGTGGTGGAGTCACCATCCCTCACGGTGTTCAAGAAACACCTAGAAAAGGTGCTACAAGATACGATTTTATAGCTTAATGGGTAGTATTGGTGATAGGTTGATGGTTGGAGCAGGTGATCTTGTAGGCCCTTTCCAACCTCATGTTTCTATGATTCTGTGATTCTATGGTACAACATCTATATTCTGAAAATCTTTTTACATTTATCTATACACCACTATTGCGAGAACGACTTCACCTTCAGTAGTGATCTGTATACCCCATCCCTTCTAATGATTTTAAAGTGTTTCCATCTTTAACGGCTGTGTAGTTTTTCAGGTGTGTAACAGGTGTGTTTCCAGGTGTATTACTACAGAAACCAAAACATTGCAAGGACAACAGCAGGGTCCATATAGGGACAACTATGATCACTTCTCTGTATGAGGAGTAGTAAAGTGTGCAAATGTAATTATAAGAAGAAACCCTAGAAAAGGGTTTCCAATCTTCAAGCTTAAGCTTTAGATAAGTTTATCTCTGTAATTGCAGGACTGAAATGGTTCTCTGAACTCACTAAATCCATCTGCTGTAGAAAGATCATCCTGAGGAATCATTCCTTTTGTACTAACCTCAGAATTTTTGTACTGCTTTGGTACGTTAAGTACTCTCTTGACTCACTGATAAACATGATAAGTTTAGTGAGAATGTTGTAATAGAAAGGATGCTATGGCTACCTTTCAGGGCATAAAGAGAGTTCAGTGAAAGAAAACCCTTCTGCATTCATCTAGAGAATAAATTTAGCCATCATAAAGATTTATGAGTGTGCTAAGTCCTTTGTGGAATGTGCTTGTGTTTGTGTATTAACAAGACCAGAGGTTTTTCCCGTATTTAGTTGAGGGACACATCAGATAAAAGTGCAGTATTAAAAGTAAGCTGGACAAGATGAATTGGAAACTACAGTTTCACAGTCTGTAAGTGCAGCTGTCACTTTACTTCAGTTGTGGATGCTGAGAATTGTTCACAAAACAGCAACACTAAAGAGGTCTCCAGATAAATACATTTTCATATGCCTTTTATTTTGACTTTGTGTTATTTGAGTCTAGGGAATTAGATCAAAATTGTCATAAGCCTTGTGCAAAGGACTGTGCTGAAGTCCAGGCACCAAATGTCTTAAAGACAGTGGAAATGCTGTTATTTAGCTATTTAACCTCATCAACATTCATTGGTGTAATACTGGTACTTGTAGCCAGGGCAGGTGAAATTTAATATAATGGGGCAGAAGGAAGAACTATGCTGTGACAGCCTCACACATTGCACCAGTTGGCATTACTGGCTAGCTCCCCACCTGCTAACTATCTTGCCCTTCTGCAATATGCAAGAACCAGTCCCCGTAACTACTGAGAATTATACCATGTGGATGGCATCTTTGAAAATTATATCATAATGAGGATTCTGCTTTTTAAACATACTTCCTGAATAGTATTATGTGAATGATAATTAATTCTGGTAAGCTCAGAACAGGATTATGAAACTATGTCTAGTCTATCTAATCAATTTATTGCATCAAAACACCAAATAAAGAAACAGAAATGGGGGGAAAATATTCTGTTCTCAAACTTGGTTTTCTTGTGCTGTGAATAAAAATACCAATTCCCCAAGGAAGAAGACAATTATGCTGCCAGTCTGCTGTAGCATTCATGGTACCAGAGCTAATGTAATAATCATTACTCACGTCATCTTTGTGAAATAGAGGAAGAGAACAAAGGTGAACTAAATGGTCAGAATAAGTACATGAGTTAGGGAAGGTGTTTATCTGGAACACAGACTTCTCTGCATGCTGTGGATTTGATTTTTACAATTTGGGGTAGACTTGATCAGAAAGCAGAATTTTTCCCTTGGAGAAACAGTCTAATTTTTCCACCTGGAAGTACTAAAATGAAATGTGAATGAGAACATTCAGAACAACAACAACAAAAAAAATTAATTTGAAGCTGCAAAAGTATAAATGTAAAAGTTTGATTTTATTTCAGACCTGACTAATAACACCTTGCTTCTAGTTCATTCATTAAATAATAATAATAATAATAATAATAATAATAATAATAATAATAATAATAATAATAATAATAAACAATGTAGCCTGAAATTCAGCATTGCAGTGGAATGGTCAACAAAGAAAATCAAAACAAGTGAACTTTTTCTTTTCAAAAGTGAATGACCATTTTTGAACCTCTGCTCTTGTCAGTGGCCAAATTCAGGGGAGAGTGTTACAACAAAGATAAAACACAGAGTACAGCTGCAGGAGAGTGGGAACAGGAAGATCCTATAGGAAACTAAAGTTGTTTTGGTATTGATAGATAGCACATGTAGCCCTTTTGGGGGAAAACTTTTAGTCTAATGTTTGTTTCAAATGGCAAGGGAACACAGTCTGGAATTTTAGGGTTGAAATGAGGATTGGGAGGGTGCTATCGCTAGTCTGTCTCTCTTCTGCTGAGAAATCTATGCTCCAGCATTTGTAAGCATCCTGGCCTGCAAGGCACAATGTCTTATTGCTGATACTGGGTCAAACTATCTTTTGTGTTTACTTCCCAAATGTGCCCTGGAACTGTAACATACCACTGAGGTCCTGAAGGTCTGTTGTACATCTGTCTTGTGCTTAGCAGGCATAAATGGCTTTCCCTTCTCTTTCTTGTTTTAAATTTGCCTAGAGATAATGTTCAATATGTACATTACATTTTAGGCCATGCTAGTTACTGACAAACTGAGACTAATTAGGTCCTATTTCAATTATCCTCTTCTGTTACAGTTTTTCTCTATTGCCCTTTTGCTCTCCTCCTTTACTCACTTGCTTATCTCTGCATATTTCTTTTTCTGAAGTTCACTCACACTGTGCCATTTCACAAAGCTGTGAATTTAAGGTCTTTCATTTAAGGTCTGAATCCAGGAAAACATATCAAGATATATGTCAAATATTTTGGCAAATACCTGTTGCCTGTTTTGAAGTTTGAACATCCTTACATCCACTAAAGAAGGCTTTTCCCAATGTCAGCTGGGTTACTGTTTATCTGTCAGCAGGTGTCATCTGACGGAAGTTTTTAGGTATTGTGTGCAACCCTGGTAAGCCAGTAATGCTGCATTCTGTTCTGTTAGCTAATCAAAGCCTAACCTTAGTAATAACTAAAACCGCTTTATTCTGCCTCAAAAACATATAAACCTATGGGACCAAACTACTTGAAATATGCAATCAGCCAACTGGATACCCAGTCCCCCAGAGTGTAGTAACACAGTGTTAGCACTCAGAAGAACGGCTGTCAGATGGGCTTCTGTTGTCATTCTTGTTCTAACAATAGTTAAGTGAAAAGATGACAAGAAACAATAATTTTTTTATCAAGGCCAGTCTTTGAGAGGGACAACACTTCTGTTTTTTCCAGCATTGTGGAATTTGATTGCCTGTGTTTTGTTTTTAAAGTAGACTTCTATCTGAGGAAGGCAAGATTTCCTTCTAGAACATACTAGCACAGGTGCTAACAATAATGGCTGGGTTTTGTGGGCAATTTAGCAATGAAAACAATAATGCTGTGCACAAATCATTCCAGAGAAGAGATGATACATATCTTAGTTTGTATAGAGACTCTGAAGATGATTTTGCTTCTTTTTTTATCATTAGCAATTTGTGTCTCTTGTCTTTGCTAATGCATTGTACTTCACTGTCATAGTTGAAGCAGAGCATTAGAGCAAAATACTCTCTTCTGATAAATTTCATCTGCAAATTAATCAGCATTCTTTCTCCTAAAAGAGGAAAATGTCTGCTTTCTGCTACCATTTGGGGTGGCTGGTAATTAGTCTTCTGACCTGTCTGTCACTGGAACATCAGCAGGCACTTGGAAATCTTGGCAAACTCTTCAGCAAATAGATATGGTAGTAAAAACAGTTCTTTTTTCCTATTGCCTTCAATGATGGAAAAAAAAAAATAAAAAATACAGCATTCATAAGTTAGTTGCTCAGTATTCAAATATCTGTGGTCACTTTCCTACCATGCTCCTTCCATGACGTTAACCAGTGAATGGTAACTTTTTTTTTTTCCTTTTTTTCTTTTTTTTTATTGAATTGTATACTGCAACTTGTGCAGCATTTCATTTGAACAAGTGAACTCAATCTAAGCTTCCTGAAATGGGACTCATGCCACTTGAAGCGTGGGTGAAATTAGGCCCTTGGAGACCTCGTTGCTACCGGAAAAATACATGAACAGGGGAAAAAAGTAGCTTGGTATTCAGATTTAAGGATGGTCTGACAAAGCTGTTAGTAATAAAATCTAAACAAAACACCAGTTTGCATATGATCACAGTAAATTTGATCATAAAGTTACTGACTCACAGCATACACAGAAGTCTGAAATCAGTGTAATGTGGCATGGACATATGGCTTGTCTGGGAGAAACTGTTTACAATGCCAAAATCTTGCATATCATTCCTTATATACTGTTTTAAAGAAAATTTTAAGAGGTTCTATATGAAAAATGAAATGAAAATGCCTACATGGCAAGGGAAATAAGGTGAATCTGTCTTATCATAACATAACTTCAGAAATATATCTATGCCTATTCATCTGACTATTTTTTAATACAATTGTAATGCCCACTACAGATGGCATTATGTTTGTGTGGACAGCTTGATGGTTCCATCAAAATTTTTGACAGAAGCCAGCCTAAAGGTTGTCTAGCCAACCTTTCAGCCTGCACACTGAGAGCTAACTCCACAAAATAGATCCCTTTGCTGTCTGGGCTTTTTTATTTCCCAGCAAACTGTTTGAAAAAATACAGTTAAACCTTCCTGCCAACTGTATTAGGTAGTCTAAAGATCAGTCTGTTAATGTAAGGTTCTGGCTTGAGCACAGCTCCCTCTGGCTTAAGGTGGGCTGTCCAGATAAGTAAGATGATGAACTATATTTGTCAGTATCTATTTTACTTCTACTGCTACCTCCAAATAATTATTTTATGAAACCATACAGTTTCAGTAAGTTTGAGTCTATTAGGAGGTAGAGGTCTTCATTACAGATATTCTGTGGAAGCTCTACTAACTACAGAGACTTTTTTCCATCATTTCTGAAGAAAGAAAAAAAAGTGATAAAACGTATTTCCAACTTAACTCAAAAGAGCAATTAATTCAAAGGTTAAAAGAATCTAAGGTGTCTTAGGATATTTTAAAACTGGCCTTTATTAGAGCATAAAACCACAGATTTATTGGCTTACTGCAGAAATTATTACAGTTTAAAATATTACCTTATATTATATTTCAAATAATTCTATTATCTCTACAATAGTACCTTAGCTGGTAAAAAAGTTTGTTTGATGTATGTACATTACTTTATTGACTTGTACCTTACTCTATGATAGATTTATTCCTTTAAGTGACACTGAAAGAATTAAATTTAAGACTTCAAATGAAAAAATATTTTTAGTGGCACAGTGAAAAAAAAAAAAAAAAAGCAGTGTATAAAATCTTGGCACAAGCAAACTGCAGTTGTGAAATGAGGCCAAATTAGTGAGGAAAAACAGTCATAAGAGAGCTTCAGCACACTGGTCATTATCCAATAGTTTAAAAAGGAAAAAAAAAAAGACTGAAAAGACTGAAGGACTGGTTGTGATATTTTGACTAACGTGCAAGCACTGGTATATTTTATTACATTATAGAAAATAAAAGCTTTCTCCTGGTCCAAGAATAACCCACTACACTGTCTGCGATATTCTGTTCAATACTCTTGCGTGCACTACTCAGAAAAGTACTACAAATGTGTAATTCATCATAGGAGTTCATCATTACGTGAAGGAAGGTTGAAAAAAAAATAATAGATGTGGTTTTGAGTGATATCTTTCACCTGAATAGTTTGCAAAGTTAGATTTCTTCAGGTTACTAGCAGAGACAGGCCAGGTTTTCCCTGTATAACAAAAAGCTCAAGAGCTGTTCAATAGTGTCAATAGAAAAGTGATGAAAACTCCATGTCAAATGACAGAAAGATGTCCAAGTTACTGACTTTCTTTACTTTTCTCCCTTCTTATTTTTTTCTTCTAACGTCTTTCTCCTGATTTTGTCACCATCTTGCACTTCAGAAGTGCTAGTATGGTGTCATTCTGCTTTCTTTCTACCTCTTTTAACTCTATTTTCATCCTCAAGTCCTTCTCTTTATTCTTATTGTTCCATGGGTTTCCTATTACTCTTATTTAGCATGCCATGTTGTGAACTGGTTAATGAAAGGTTTCAAATGGACAGATAGCTATTGACAAGCTAATATATCTTGGCTGAAAGAGATAGATAGACAGCTTCTAGAGATCATGATTCAACATTCCTGGTGTAAAACTTTGCAATTCCAATTGTACTTTGCTAGTCATTAATCTTTCAGTAGCCAGTCAAATGACACTGAGAGGACGGTCAAGATAGAAGTATAGCTCTTCTATGTGTAACAAGGAATGTTCTGCTGGAATAAAATACAAGTGGTTCTTAATGATTAAAGATGCAATAAAAATAAGTACATCCAACAATTATATTCTTTCCTTAAGATGATCAGATCAACTGAGATCAGTTTAGTAATGGCACATACATCTCTCATCCCTTTTAGTATTTACTAGCAAAGGAGGTAAGTCAGGCAGTTCTTTGTTATTCTGGCTTAAGGCTGTTGGAGTTCTGTTAATGGAAACCCTTCTGATCATCCAAAAGGGTCGTCTGAAATACAGTTACTTGCTGCAAAAGACGTAAGAGGGGGAAAAAAATAATGGAGGAAAGTAAAGAAAGTCAGCATCTTGGACATTATGCAGTCTGTATGATCTTTTTAGGGTACATTTAGGGTACATAAATCAATCAGTGTCATACTTTTTTTCTTTTTTTTTTTTTTTTTTTAAATTTATTTCTGCATGACAAACTATTCCATGCCAAGTTTTCTGTTCTTCTGTCTAGGTAGTTTCTAGCTTTTGAATCAGCTTGTTTAACATAAGTATCTCTACCATAAAACCTGTACTATAGACACCCTGTTGAATATGTCTAACACTAAGAATTCAAGAATCTGGATTAAATAAACAGTAGAAAAAAAATATCCTGCTTATTCCAGCAATCAAGCAATTATATTTGCTTTATCGTCTGATCAATTATTTTAATATTTTTTAAATGGCCCATGAAACTGCAAGGATCTAACAATACTGAACTGGGAGCACAACTGTAGATCAGCCAATGTGATCTGATGAGAAACTCTTGTAGCTCTTCCCATTGCCTTCTAAATTGGCCTGATCTGCTTACTATGTATTTGCAGGGATACAGTTAATCCTGGTGGATTTTGTTTGTTTGTTTGTTTTTAATTAAAAGTAGTGATATATGTTTCACTGACAATTTCTTTTTCTGTTCATGGATGACACTCAATTAGGTAGCTGATTGAAATACCAGACTACTATCTCATTGTTTATTTCATTGAATTTTAACCATAAATCATGTTAAAAAGTGAAAATATTGAAAATATTGGAATTTTGATCTTATGAATTAAACATCTCATGACAGTTTTAATTGAAAACATTGAATTGTTTTGTTTAGAAATTTATGATTAAAATAGATCATATTTGAGATTTTGAGATGTTTTGTGACTGAGATGGTAAAAACAAATAGCCTGGTGGTTTAGAATTATTATTCCCTTATTTAATATTCTATGAACTCCCTGTATATACTAATCAGTCCTAATGCACCAATCAGTGTCAGTGGGAGATTAAGGTGTGTTATGGTTGATGAGGCAGTGATAATTGAATAGGTTACACAGCTGCATTACTTTGCCTATGAAGCCATGTAGTAGCACAGAAGATATTGGAGATTTTTTTATTTTATTTATGTATTGTAAAAGTGTTGCTAGTACTTATTATTACAGTAAGTAAATAATTTATTCAGAGTCCACACAAATGGGAATGTGTTTATCAGGGAACATTTCTCCTGTTGGCATTTCTGAGCACATCTGTATTTCCGTCATTCTTCACGGGCTTTCCTCCCACTCATATGTCATCAGTTGTGGTCTATCCAAACCTAAGTCTACAATTCTGATGGACATGTAATGCTGATAGGCATGTGAATATAGGCATGATATATAGGCATGTGAATAGGACATGCTTCTGCTGGAGAGTCATAGTCAGCAGTTAACACATTTGCCATGAGGAAGACAGAAATTTATTATATGGATTGCAGGTGCCAACCCATAGAAGTTCACTGAAATTTCATGGCCAGCAGCCATGGAAACTGAATATCTCCTGAATAGGGTGTTAAATTAACAGGGCTGGTGAAGCAGGCTTGCTGATACAACGTTGCCGTATTTTAGTCTGTCAGAACTGTTTTGTGCATGCTTTTGACAAAACAGATGAATTTCACATGACAGGTCTCTTGTTTGGAGAGATGTAGGGTGATTAAGCTGTAAACACAGTTTTTTATTATTCCTTTAGAAGTATTCAAAGAGTATTTCTTTAAATACAGCTCAACATTATAAGGCAAAGGTTGAGGCACCTGTGCAGCAGTGAATGAAGTCTATCTAAATATGAATGACTAATTATCAGGGAACAGGAAAACACTAGTTTTCTTTCATAAGTGAGATGGCTTCATCCTATTCAGAATAATCTGTTGGGAAAATAATTAGCATAAAGAAGATGGAGTTTTGATAAGCAACTTTGATGTTCGTAATTATAGTAATTTTTGTATAATTTATTTCATTTATGCTCATTTTATTTCAGTTTTCCCTTTCTATCATAAAAGCTGATATTAAATTTTAGATGAAACCTATCTATCTGTAGGCATCTATCTGTAGGCAGCCTCCTTAGGAAAAACTGTTCTTTGTGATAACAGTAGACTTAGAGCAAACTTGCTGTTAGGATTTCTTTCCATCTCCCTGAATTTGTGTTCCTTACTACAATAAATCACACAGATTAATGTGACAGGAAGAGTCTAGAAGTATATTATGGTTTTGGCTGGGATAGAGTTAATTTTATTCGTAAAGACTTGTATGATACTGCATTTTGGATTTTTGATGAAAATAGTGGCAATAACATGGTGACGTTTTAGCTGTTGCTGAGCAGCGCTCACACAGAGCCAAGGACATTCCAGCTCCTGGTACTGCCCTGCCAGTACCAGGAAGCTGGGGGTGCACCAGGAGCTGAGAGGGGACACAGCCAGGACAGCTGGCCTGGCCTGCCCAAAGGGATGTTGTACACCAAGAGGCATCATGCTCAGCAATAAAAGCTGGGGTAAAGAAGGAGGAAGGGGAGGGACATTTGGAGTGATGCTGTTTGTCTTCCCAAGGAACCATTCCACGTGCTGATCCCTGCTTTCTGAGAAGTGTCTGACACCTGCCTGGCAGTAGGACGTAGCAGATTAATTCCTTCTTCTGCTTTGCTTGAGCACATAGCTTTTGCTTTATCTAGTGAACTATCTTTGTCTCAACCCATGAATTCTTGCACTTTTACCTTTCCAATTCCCTCCTCCATCCCACCTGGGATGTCAGTGAGGGTCTGTGTGGTACTGAGCTGCCTGCCAGGGTTAAACCACAACAAAGTATCAAATTTAACATGGCATAAAACCAAACTGCTTTGACTTTATTTGTATAAAGTTCAATATTTTTAAACTTTATTCTAGACAAAAATGCATCACTCAAAATGGGCAGCAAAGAAGCATGGAAATATTTGGATTGTTGTGACATCAGAATAATAGAGGATCTTCCTGAATTACATGTAGTTCCTGCTTATGAAGGTGTAGTATCTGTCAGAGGACTCTGAAAATAGCCAGACAATGCTGTTTTTTTCTTGTGTTTAATGGGAGAAAAAAGTTGTTATCTTGTTCTACCTCTCTGTAGACTCTAAAATGTGTCTCAGTCAGCTAAGAAATCTAATTTCTTACATGGAATTTCTTTACCCAAGAAATTAAAAAAAAAAAAGGTTTAGATATTAGTAATGCTTTTCAGATCCATTTAAATGTGACTCCTAGCAGTCATCACAGAAGTCTATGGTAAAAAATAAATTAATGAAAATAAAGAATATCCGTATTAATCTGAACAAGTTGTTTATTTTTATTTTTTATTCCATGCATGTATTATTGCTACTATAATTATTATGCTTCTTAGGGACTTGCTGCTACCACTAGCTCATCCTAATTTGTAACTGGCTTCTCAGCAAATCATCCTTTAAAATAAGAATATCCCTGTGTTACAGTTTTAACTTTCTCTTCAGGTGTACAGGCTCAGAATACTTTTACAGAACATTCAGTTCCAGTTTGGCATTTTTGATATGTTTGAGACAGGAATGCTTTGATAGCACAGCTGTTTCCTAGTAGTTCCAGATTCTGGACTCAGGGGAAGAAGTAAGAATTCTGGAAAACATCTTCAGGGAAGTAGGCTTATTTTAGGGTTCTGTTTAGTAACAAAAAATGGAAGGGGTCCCCACTTATTTCCCTATGGTGAGAATAATTTCCCAGTTTTATTTAAGTTTATAATAGGATGAAAAAAATCAAAACAAAGAAGATCTTTATCTGATTGCAATTCAGACAGTTGCATTTGACAATTCAGTAACTTTTGTTAGGAAAATTAATGAGAAATCATCAACCACACTGCTTTGTAATTTCAGCTGATGAAATTATTGGCACCAGCATAAAAGCAATGTCATGAAAAATGTGAAGATTAAAAATTCTGCTTGTCTTCATGAGTTGTGATGAAAAATGTAAATGTATGAAAAAAATAACACGGGTAAACTAAATGCATATTCAAAGCATCTAATTAGCAAGTCTTTGATATTAGAGAAATAAAGATGAGACAAAATGTTTGCAATGTTGACTAATTGATAGCAGGCAGACAATTAGAAACTGATGTGGCAAATATCTTCAAGCCTTTGCTAGAAGCTACTTCACCACAGTGATGAAAATCTTTTTGATAACTATCTTTAATTCGTTGCTTTCACTGGCTGTGCATATGGAACCACAATCAATAGTTGCCACACAGATGAGACTGGCGTTCAGTCACGTCGTATTGTGCTTGTCAGGAAATCCAATAGGTAGAAAAGGGACCTGTCATGTCTCTGTTCATTTTCATTTTTCAGATTCTTTACTTTCTCAATATCCTAACAATTCTTTCTCCTAGATACATCTTACTTCTTCCTTCCTGTATACTCTATTTCCATTTGTCCATTTTTCTTTTCTCCTTGTCTCTGCTTACAAATTTCCAGTTTCTCCAAGACAAATACACAGCAATTACTTACAACCTTGATTTCTCCTTTCTCCAAATTCTCATATTTTGACATTTCTACATTAAAATTACCTTTTCATTTACATTCTTTCCCTTATCTACATTATAGCATTATGATTGCAGTAGCACTTAGAAATCTGAAATAAAAGTATTACAATCTAATACTCCTTTAGTCTACATTGGTCAAATTTAAAAGTATTATTTGATTTTTGGAAATATTTGTTGCACATGACTTTTTAATGTCATTTTGTAAGTAAGGCAATGTCTCTTAAACTACTTTTATACCTCAAGGTGCTCATGTTTGTTTGTTTTTTAATCTGTCAGGAAAAAATAAAGAACTTAAAATCTGTATAATGTAGCTAATCAATTTAATATGTATTAGATTTTCATTTGGTTTGGTTGCAGGTTTGGATTTGTGTCTGTGCATTCTTATTTATTTATTTATTTGCTATTTATTTATTTTTGTTACATAGAAAGCAAAATAATGCAAAACTCAAAAGTATTATGACCATGAAAGAAAAAAAAAAAAAAAAAAAAAAAGACTTGCAAGTCGCATTATTGAAAAAAAAGCTCATGCAGCAAAACGCAAACTACAGTATTTAATTCTTTGAGATATCCTTCAAATATTATTTTCTCCAAAAACTCCAAAACACTTCTTGTTCTGGTACAAAGAAAAATCTTTCTGGAATACAGTGGAGTGAGTTTGAAACATTGAAACATAGCTCCAATACAGTGAAATATAGGACTAGCAGGAAAGACACTGTCCTTGATTAGGAGGTACCAAGAGGACTACCTGTCAAGAATATTCAGCAATTATCCATGCTGAATTTGTGATGTATTAAACAATTGCACAATATAAACAGCACTTTTGTCTCACAGCAAGCAATTATTTGTTCCGATATAAAAGAGATTCTTCTACCATGAGTATGAATTAAGATGATTTTTGTCATGCTAAAACATCATTGATGCTGCATCTTTAATATACCTCATTTGGCTCGAAACTACAATAAAACTGTATGTAAATCCTTATAATGAAACTGTGACAACTCTTTTCTTAAAAGCAGCAATATTTCTTTTGTCTAAGCAAATGCCAGAAAGCCATGGCATTTTGATGTGTGTGTACCATTACTGTCATAGCCTGCATGCCTTATCTGCTTGTTGATTTGTATTGGTAAATGCCGGATGTCTTCTTGTTGGTAAATGTCTCTTCCTGAAAGAACGTTAGGACGCTTTATTTAAAACCCAAGGATGTTCATTTTGTTCATTCAGTTTATTCTGAATGTATGTTATATTTGTTGCAAATTACAGTTTGATTTGCAAACTCATGGTACACCATGAGACAAATTTTGTTGCTCTAATTTCTATAGTCCACTAATAGCACTAACCAGACAGAACTGGTAATGTGAACTCCACACTTGTACTATACACTTTTGCTCAGAAAATTCATTGAGACACTATTGCAGTGACCTGTCCCTAAACAGAAGCTACAAAATCATAGATGAATTTCTTATTCTTATTTGACTCTACCTATTGTTCAAACCGGTTCTGAATTGCACACTGTCAGACTGAACAATCATTTCAAATTACATGTTTTATTGTTTATCTGTCTTCCCGGATACAAAACAGGGAATCTATTGATTTTTTTTTAGGCCATTTTTTATTGTGATGTGAGGTATCTTGATTGCTTTTAACTGTGATACTCTATAGGCAGTGAAATAGTCAGTGCTATTAGTTAATATGTAAGCAAATATCGACCAGTAGTTTTCAACAACAAATGTAATGATACAAGACATGAGGGTTTATTCAGCATTTTATTTTGACAGTTCAACAACTGGAGAAAATCTCAGAGTAGTATTCTAGCTATACATTTAAATTTATGCTGTGACTTTCATCCAAGTTTGGTAAAATTGTCTTTGAACCAATACTCTAATGACTTTAGTTTTAGAAGGAAATCAGTGGTATGCAAATACTCATTGAATTGTCATAGACTAAGTAAAACACCTAAAAGGCTTAAAGTAAAAGAGCAGTTTTGAGTCTTGCTACTATTTTGCTTGAAATGTAGTTTAGATCTGTGGTCTTTTGGTTTTGATAGAAAAATTACTGGGAAGCTGAGTGGCAAGCACACTTAAAACAGAACATAGTTACTTCTTTTAAAAGGAACCATGCACATTCTCAGATAGAGAGAAGAAATTTTACTCTGTGCAAGTAAGAGCATCTCTGTAATGCTCTCTCTGCCATGCATCAGTGCATCACAGTCTCTCCTATTAGAAACTTGATAACATATTGGTTTTAGTAGCATGATGTTCATTTGCCTGAATGAAGGCAATACCTTATGGGTTGTAGCCCTGCTAAGGTCAGCACTGAAGGATTAATGCAATTGGTAGCCTGATAAATATGATTTTCCCATCTCTACGAGAAAACCATAGACCTTGGACTTGCCTTGGGCTGTGCTGGCTTTCATAGGTGCCTCATGGCCAAGTGATTGGGAATGGCTTTCTCTGGTAAAATAAGGCCTAGATTTACAATAAAGAAAGGAAATTCATAGTTTTCAGACTAGATAATTATGTGGCTAGATGAGTATTTAATGTTAGAGGGACTGTTTATTTGGTGGTCTCCTTTCAGGCATAAGTAATGTTCTTTTTCTAGTCTGAACACTGGCTGGAGTCCTGCAGACAAGTGAGAAACACTTGCTACTTACCTTGTATCACACAGGATATGGTGAAATAAAGCAGAAAAATAACTAACCTCTTTATTGAAAACTAAATGATTTTTTTCTGTTAACATTAGCCTATAGCAATAAAATGTGAAAGATTTATTATCAAATTACTAGGAAACACAAAGTATTTAATTAAGATTTGAATTTTATTTTATTTTAATTTAATTTAATTTTATTTTATTTTATTTTATTTTATTTTATTTTATTTTATTTTATTTTATTTTGTTTTATTTTATTTTATTTTATTTTATTTTATTTACTTTTAATTAATTATGCCACATTGTAACCCAGTCACTGTACTTGTATGCCAATGTATTTGGCATACCAACTTGTATGCCAACTTGTACATTGTATGCCAATGTATTTGGCATTGGAGAGGCAGGGTCAAGGCTGTTCTTCACAGAATCAGAATCACAGAATTTCTAGGTTGGAAGAGACCTCAAGATCATCGAGTCCAACCTCTGACCTACGCTAACAGTCCCCACTAAACCATATCCCTAAGCTCTACATTCTGTGATTCTGTGATTCTGATTCTGTATTTATAAAAACGTTTTTTGTTATCTTTAACGGCAGTAGCCAGATTGAGCTCCAGATGAGCTTTGGCCTTCCTAAGTTTGTCCCTGCACAGCCTCGCTACATCCTTATAGTCCTCCCTAGTGGCCTGCCCACTTTTCCAAAGATTATAAACCCTCTTTTTTCTCCTAAGCTCAAGCCACAGTTCTCTGTTGAGCCAGGCTGGTCTTCTTCCCCGCTGGCTCATCTTTGGGCACATGGGGACAGACCGTTCCTGCGCCATTAAGATTTCCTTCTTGAAGAGCTCCCAGCCTTCCTGGACCCCTCTGCCCTTCAGAACCGCCTCCCAAGAACTCCACCAACTAGTGTCCTGAGCAGCCCAAAGTCAGCCCTCCGAAAGTCCAATACTGCAGTTTTACTGGTCCCCTTCCTGGCCTCACCAAGAATAGAGAACTCCACCATTTCGTGGTCACTCTGTTCCAGGCCCCAGGCGTGGCCGCACTGCCCTGGGCCTGTGCAGGGCTGAGCTGGGTTTCCCCAGTGCCTCGTGACCCAGTGCCCATTGCCTGGCCTGGTTGAGCTTCAGCTCTGTGAGTGCCCTGGGGGTAAGGGCCTGACAGTCCCAGGTCATCCCAAAGTGTGGAGTAACATTGAATGGGCCATGAGATTGATGACAACACCAGAGAGAAGGGGTATATACCAGGAAGGTGTTTCTGTACATGTAACAACTTGGTCTGTAATATTAATGAGGCTTTTTTATTGGATAACTTGAAATATTTAACAGTTAAAATGCAAATTGGAAAAGCAATAAATGGCATACTCCCTTTGCCCATAACAATATTTTGAACATAAGAGTATTTACCACAGGCAATACATCTAATTTACATTATACTAATTAGTATAACTAATCATTAATTTATTAGCAAGTTTAGCACCTGTATTTTGGAAAGTGCACAAATTGTGACTTTTTCCCTTTGTGGAACTAATAATATTTAAAGCAACCTTGTCCCTCAGTTAATTCTTCAGTTTTATTTGTTGCATGTTCTCATGTTTTCTTTGAACTTCAGCAAGCCTCATTTCCCTTCAGTATCACAAATTTTTGACTTTCTGACTTTAGCACACATATCCCTGCAAAATGCTTGAGAGACAGGAAAGCGACTTTATAGCATAGAGCCTGAGGCACAGAAACTGTGATTTGACAGTAGTTCATAGAAGTCTGCATCGGAGTGGAGAATGAAATCTTGACACAGTAAGACTCAAGATTCAGATCCCTACTGTCCCTACAGGTGAAGCTTATTGATAAGGTTGTGCATTTATAACAATATTCATGACTATAATATTAGCTAGGAGTTATGGTGAGGACTAGAGCCAGTATTTTGAAAAGCTGTTCTCCAATTCTTGATTGCTCAAGACAGCCTTGTAGTCTGCAATTGTATATGGACAACTACAAATGCAAGGTCTCTCTTCAGAACCTCACATGTGAGATGTCCAAAGAATCATCTGCCTCTGGGCAAGAATGATGTTTTGTGCACTTAACAGGGATAGTTTTTCGTAGCTCTATGAAAATGAAAAAATGCCAAACATGGACAGAAACTTTAAGTCACTGCTGATAAGAAAACATAATATCCTCATGCTGACAAGGTCTGTGGTGGTTGTGCATGATTTCATAGCTGACACTATGACTGTCATTTCATCCATCCTTTCACCAAATTGCTTTGCTGACTGCACAGAGAGAATCAGGTGTTTTCATATTTTCCTCTCTCAGTGAGAGGCACACCAGAAGTGGAGTAGCTTTTGTAGTAACCACATGATGTCTTTAACTCCACCACATAAGACTCTAGAGAGACATCTATAAGACAAAGAATACCAGAGGTGATTTTTTGTCAGGACCCCAAGCACAAGTGCAGAAGGTACGTGAGCAGAATTTACTAACAGAATATTTCTTCTCTCTTAGTTTGAAAGCTTTTAAGTGTACCAGATGGCAGTACTCTCAACCTAAAGTAAGATAAGGGATGCTGGCTCATTCTGAAACACCACTGAGCTGATTGATAATATTTATGGACATGGAGTTTTTTTATTTTCTTTTTTTAATGAACTTGATTCCCTTAATCAGGCAAGAGTTACTTCCAAAGAGGGACTGTTGCCATCTGGAAGTCATCTGGAAACTATTCAAATGTCACAAAGGTCAAATTAAATGACTGGTCTTATTTCCAGTCCAATATATTTCAAACCATAAGATCCCTTTTGAAGCAACTGAAGCAATTCTGAACTTTTGTTTACAATAGGAGTGGATGTTTCATGAAGAATTATCAGAACAGTTTTCTAAAGATGAGAGAAAGCTGACGGGGTTGGAAGAATGTTTTTGGTTCAAATATTGATTTACTTATTTATCTCTCTTGCTTTCAATCCTTATCACTCAAGTAATCATAAATAAGAGTCAGTCATTCCAATTTTGCAGTATTTCAGTGTTCACAGGATTTGCAAGCCACTAGTCTTCCCTCTCCTCTCCTCTCCTCTCCTCTCCTCTCCTCTCCTCTCCTCTCCTCTCCTCTCCTCTCCTCTCCTCTCCTCTCCTCTCCTCTCCTCTCCTCTCCTCTCCTCTCCTCTCCTCTCCTCTCCTCTCCTCTCCTCTCCTCTCCTCTCCTCTCCTCTCCTCTCCTCTCCTCTCCTCTCCTCTCCTCTCCTCTCCTCTCCTCTCCTCTCCTCTCCTCTCCTCTCCTCTCCTCTCCTCTCCTCTCCTCTCCTCTCCTCTCCTCTCCTCTCCTCTCCTCTAACAGCAGAAAACATTCACTAGTACTAACTACACATATACCCAACATCAGTAAAAATGTAAGACTAAAGGCACAATCCTACTTCATCCCTCTGTAAGAGACCTTGCTATAATATTTTCTGGATGGTAATTGTTGAGTTTGATTTTCTATATTAACCAATCTGATACATAATGATTGATGGAGCACTGTAAGATATTTAAATTTTGACAAGTAAATCAAATATCTTTGGTACAGAATCCAATCTGGAATGTAAACCTATTAGCTTTTTAGGATATCTCGCCAGTAGGAAATTATTTAATCTATTTATTTTAATTCTTCTGCCTGTAGGACATCTCTCTATGTCTTGGAAATAACATTTGACAAGGACTTCAAGATTATAATGTTAGGATTATAATAATAATTAGATCCATTTGCAGCATTTCCTAGTCATATTATAATATAATAGTACTGTTGTAAGAACAGTTCAGTGCTTGGAAGAAAGAGCCTGATTGTCCTCTTACGGTCATTGCCAGATTCTCAGGTGGTGTAAATCAACATGGCTTTCAAGAGATCCTATCTTGTCTCCTCCTATTCTTTATACATACTTTGTTTACAATATTATTTCTAAAGCATTGTGATGATAATTCTTTCCTTGTCATTTTTTAAAATCATTTTCAAGCTTTCTTTCCTCAATCCAGTTTCCACTGACATTAAAATGAAGATATATATATATATTTTTTTTTTACTTGAGGCTTAGTTTAATGATTTGATACATAATGATTAGTTAATATCAATTTTACTGACAAGAGGGGGGACTTTTTAATTCTATCTTGTCCCATGATATATGTAGCTCCTTCGTAAATAGTAATATTGTGAATTTCTCAGATGAAATAATAGGTGTTAGACTTTATTCCCAGTTCCAAACATATTAATACAAGCACTACATTAAAATGTCATTTTGTTTGAAATCTGACCAGGAGGGTTTTTTAAATATATTTTTGCATGTAAAATGAAAGCTTCCAGAAGTAGTGATAATGGAAATCACTGAACTTCGATTCCCATCTTCCATCTAAACTCATTGACAAAATTCTCTTCCACTAAACCTTTTTCTGCTCATAATTTTTTAGTTTATAGACATGTTACTGGGTGTTATTCCTCTATGTAAATAAAATGTCTTATCTCCCAGATGAGAGTCTTTCTGAGCTTGTCTACTTATAATTCCACTTTTGCATTTTGTGTTGCAGGGACACCTGTTCCCTATATTTCTTCCTTCTTGATGATCATTTAGTTAATTTTGAAAGCCTTCTAAAGAATCACCTGTTTTCTGAAGGAACAAGGTGGCTGTTTCTCTTCATTCCTTCATTCTGCTCTGTTGCACTGAATTGTTCATTTGTTTCATCCTGTCTTAAATTCACTGACATATGCTGGCACCAGGCATCTATTTCCCCTCTCTGTCATTCTGGTATAGTGAAATGCTTGCTCAGTCAGGTGAGTATTTTCTCCTTTATTTAGGGAAAATATTTTGTGATGAGCAAAATTGGACTTAACATAAGAATATAACATCTTAAAGAGGCAATTTTTTCTGCAATTGAACCCCAATCGCACAATAAGTCTTTTCAGTCCCAGGCTTCCAGTTATGAACTGAGTCTACCTAACAAGCAAGTCATAATATTGGCATTAAAAATAAATACATAAATAAATAGTATCATGACATCTTCAATAGTATATTAATTCTGATGAATTGTGACAATTGCAAAATTGCAGAAAATACAGTTTCTTCAATATGGGAAGTAAGGTCTCCCTCTGCACATATGCCTCTGATAGGATCATTTGCAAGATTCCTTGTTCTAGCCAAGGTCTTAACCAAAGAAGATGTGCTGAAGCAGTACAGTTGGGAAGTACTTGTTCAGCAGGACAGACTGTGAGTAGAATCCTGTCTTGTGCTATAAACATCCTGTTTGGGAGACAGTGTTTTTGACTCTGAAGTGGATTTCCACAGGAGCAGCTGAATGTTTCACCTAATAGTTGTGTTATTTTTATGCACTAAAGCACTGCAAGAAACCATAGAGAGCAACGTGTCAGTCAAGAGCAGATTGCAATAATATATTAAAAATTATTATTATAAACCCAGAGTGAGTTGGGTTTCGCATACTAACCTCTGTCTTCTCCATTGTAATAGCAGTTGCTTCATCCAGAAATGTGAATGAGCAGTAGTCAGTAGACAGTTAGTGGATATTTGCTGCTCTGAAAGTACCATTTCTGGAGTGCTACCACATGTTGCACCACCATTTTCTTTATAGATCAGGCAATACTGTATTGGGTCTGGCTGGAATGTTAACTTTCCCAGCAGCAGCCCATACAGTGCCGTACTCTGTACTTGTAGCTGGAACAGCAGTGTTATCACACCAGTGTTGTGTCTGCTGCTGAGCAGCAGTGGCACAGTATTAGGCCTTTCTCTAACCCTCCTAGGGGGTGGGCAAAAGGTGAGGAGAGAAACATCACTAGGGCAGCTGGCCTAAACCAATCAAAGGGATATTCCATACCATGTGATGTCACACTCAGCAATAAAAGGTGGAAACAGGAAGAAGAGGGGAGGGGTGGGCTCTCGTTTGGAAGACGTTGGTCCTCCTCTCGAACACCGGCTGCGTGCATTGAGGCCTTGCCTCAACGCAATGACGTGGTCAATCATCGCTCATTTGTGGGAAGTAGAGAGTAATTTTTTTCCTCTGCACTTCCATATAGCCTTCATTTATTTTGTTTGTTTGTTTTCCTCCCTTCTTTTTATTTTCCTTTTTTCCCCTCCCTTTCCCCTTTCCCTTTTTATTCCCCTTAGTTAAATTGTTAGTTCATGGTAGTCTTTATTTTATTATTATAATTATTTTCCCTTTAATTAAATTATCCTTATCTCAACCCGTGAGTTGTTCTTTGCTTTACTTCTCCCCCTCCTCATCTAAAGGAGGGGGAGTGAGAGAGCGGTTGTGGGGTTTAGCTGCCCAGTACGGTAAAACCACCACAAATACCTAAGATGATAAGGTTGTTAAGGCATTCTCTCAAGCTACACGAGTGTTCTGGATAGCTTAATATGTCAAAGTAAGCAACATCTAAAATGAAAATGTAAGATCTCTAACTGGTCCCAAAGGACTTTTACGTGGTTTTAATTATTCAGCCAGTTTCTTTAAACTGTATTAAACTGTAAAAAGTATTGTTTGTTGTCAGATAAATAATGATGCTGTTAATGACAAATATTTTTCACTAAATAAATTTTCTTGAAATAATCGTTCTACTTAGAATCATAGAATATCCAAGTTGGAAGGGATCTACAAGGATCATTGAGTCCAACTCCTGGGTCCCAAAAGGACTACCCCAAAGATCAGACCATGTGTCTGAGAGTGTTATCCAAATCCTTCTTAAACTCCAGCAGGCTCGGTGCTGTGATCACTTCTCTGGGGAGCCTGTTCCAGTGCCCAACCCCTCTCTCAGTGAAGAACATTTTCCTGACCTTTCAACTGAAATGTAAGTTGTTAGATCAGAAAACAATGCATCCTCTTGTACTTGAATGCAAGAATTACTCCATAAAATTTTATATAGGAATTAAATAGGATTAGGAAATAGGAAAATATTCCTATATTTATATGCATATATATACATAGGAAAATATTCCTATAATTTTACATAGGAATTAAATAGGAATAGGAAATAGAAAATTTAAATAGGCATTCAGTAAATTTGATCTTACTGTAGAGTGAGTCTAAGTTCCTCAACTTGACTCATTTATATTGTAAGAACACAATCCTTTCCTATTCCCGTGTTGTGAAATTTCCACAGCTTAAAAATGCTTTTTTAATAAATTTAATATATATATTTATATTAATTCATTTATACCATTTATTGCCTGATAGCCCATGGGAAAATGATGCCAAAAGTGACTATTAATCTGACTCACATTCATACATGCTACTCAGCTTGCAGATTGCCTGTATTGTCTGTAGACTTCTAATGTGCCTTTGTCTTCTTTCCATGGGAAAAAAAGTACCATCCAGCTAGAAATGTAATCCATTCATTCCTACAGAAGCAAGACCAAGGTAGTTGGATTCACAGAGCAAGATGATGATGTGTGGTTTTGGTCTCCTAAGAGGCCTGTCATGTTCAAATATGCTTTGCAAAATGCCTCCTGCTGAACAACAGTGGAGGTAAGATGTGGCCTTTATATAGCAGATATGGCTTGGGTGAAGAAGGCTAGGATTGTACCCTCTCTGTCCCTTGTTTCTCTTATGATGGAGGACAGGAAAAGGTAGAATCAGACCAAAATGGCCACTGTGATGCCACTTTCCAGTATGTTATACTATTCCCTGCTGAATCCTAGTTTCTTAGAACTGCCTGACCAGAGATCAATACAGGTTCTTTAAAAATAAACACAAATTTTTATTGGCATTTCTGTCTAAGAAATTATAGAGAAATGGAAAGTCTTTAGCCACCATGGTGCCTAAAAACAAACAAAAAATATTGGAGACAAGAGTACTGACAGCAGTTTGTCTTGTTGATGGGATGGTTTTGTTTGTTTGTTTGTTTGTTTGTTTTTCTTCCCTATTAGTGAAAAAAAAAAAAAAAAGGAAATTTATTTATTTATTATGGAAAATATCCAGAATATTGTTGGCTCATGTAATATCTGGAGCAGATATGTGATGTAGCCAGACATCCCCATTCCCTATTCATGCATCCTAGGAAACCTGTTTGCCCGCCTGTCCATCTAACATTCCCTTCTAATGGAAAACGGAAACCTGTGTAGCAAGGGCTCCTTCCACCGTAAAATTACATTGTAGCTATGCAAACACTTTTCCAGTAGTATAGACAGTCATTTTCTGCAGTGTCATATGCAAGGACCCTGTCTCTCAACTGTTCTTCAATCCATGAACTCACTGTAAGAGAAGTTTTCAGAAGTGTCTAGGTTGAGAAAAGTGGCATGAAACTTTCTTGTCCCATGTGGCATAAAAGATCAGGTTTACAACCTAGGGATACCACGTACTTTGAGAAGAATTCACATTGTTGCATGCATATAAATTTTTACTATAGCAGATATCTTAGATGACCCCACTTTGTATATTAAATTTGAGTCCATAATTTGGATTTTTTGATACCTAGCATATGTCTAGGGAAGAGAGTAAAGGAAAGAGAGTTCTAAATGGCACTCTTGTGTCTGTTTCTTCATTTAAAATCGCTTGTTTGTTTCCTGAAAATGTAACAAGCAAAAATTGAGTGCCCAAGACATTCTTTTCAGGCTGACAAACTGAATACAAATGTTAACCGAAGTCTTAGGCATCTCTAGCTCAAAGAAAACTGTTGATGTTCCTCATCTAACCTCTGCCCCTTCCTTCACACAGTTTGGTTCAAACATAGCAAGAATGAGAGACAGAAAGCAATAGCTTCCTTTGGCTATGCTCGACTTTGGGAAACCTTTTCCTCTGCACAGTTTTACTACAAAATCAAAAAATAAAATAAAATAAAATAAAATAAAATAAAATAAAATAAAATAAAATAAAATAAAATAAAATAAAATAAAATAAAATAAAATAAAATAAAATAAAATAAAATAAAATACAATAATAAAATAAAATAAAATAAAATAAAATAAAATAAAATAAAATAAAATAAAATAAAATAAAATAAATAAAAATTCTTAAAGCTTTGTTCACCTAGTAACAATACTGAAAAAAAGGGGGGCTATTTTGAAAGAAGATGGAGAAAAATAGAAGGTTTCTACAGAGTAACTTTAGGACTCATAGCCAGAAACTATATGAGTCTGTGGTGAGCAATGTATATCAAATATCTTGGAAAGGAGTATATTCACTGATTAATGTACCTTTTTTTGTGTAGTATCTAGTAACCTTTCAGTATTGAGGTCACCAGGATACATATCTTCTGTAAGAAGGATACAGGAGATTTTATTTCTCATAATTTGTAATTAGTCAGGAAGCAATCCATTATCAGTAAAGCAACTGAGAATAACAGGGCTTTTCTGTTTACAAAGCAATGATGTCATAACTAAGGCACACTCTAATGAAACACCTTCCATGTCATTAGTTATGCATTGCAGATGGACTATTGCTTAAGCACTCTATGGGGGAAAAAAAAAAAATCATAAAGGAAAATATGATACTATAAAAAATGATGAGGCAATAGTAATAGGAAGTTGAAATTTTCATTCACCTTGTGATTAAAAATGTTTTTACACAATGGGACACCTGGTATTCCATTCGAGTGAATTAACAAATCAGTACTGGTGGCATATGAGAAAGAGGATAGGAAACTG
This sequence comes from Anas acuta, assembly GCF_963932015.1. Taxonomy (NCBI): domain Eukaryota; kingdom Metazoa; phylum Chordata; class Aves; order Anseriformes; family Anatidae; genus Anas; species Anas acuta. Next base: position 101,480,405 of record NC_088979.1, read on the forward strand.
CATATTTTATTTGCATTCTACCATAGCTGATTAGAGTAGCATGTTCTATATACAGTGCTAATGTTTTAGACAGAAAGAATATTTAAAAAAAAAAAAAAGGGGGGGGGGGAAATAAAAAGAGAAGGAAAAAATCCTGAATCTCTAGGTAAAAGTTATATGAGCTCTAGCATAAATATGGCAGATGCAAATAGGTCCATATATTACTTACATTTACACCATTTCCTTATATTTTCAGAGAATCTTTTCACATTTCAATTACAAGAATTTCTGAACACTGCTTTTCATAAATTATACTGCTGATTCCCACAGCTTTCATTATCTTACAACAAAGATAAGGATAACAATTTCAAAGACTGAAGAAAGGGCTGGCAATATGAAACAAAATAAAAGGAGGTGTGAGATCATTTTCATCTTGCTGCAGAGACAGAAATAGCATAGTTGAACCATAGCTGAGCCATAGTTAAATCAGTTCAAGACTATAGCAATGTGGGTCTATGCTTAGGGAAGCATTTATCTCTGGATAGCATCTACATATGCAAAATGAATATCCGAGTCTCATTTGGTACCACTTAATGGGTTCTCTGAAGTCTTTTTCCTTGCTCACCACAGATGTCCATATAAATCTTTAGAAGCATGAAGTTTAGTCTCTTCCTTTTCTCAATTAAAATAAAAAATCGGGAATTCAGCTTAGAAAAGTTCAATCATAATTATAAGTATCAATCCATCTTTGTAAACATAATGGTACTTTCAAGATCACTTAGTCTTGTCCTTGGTGAGAGATACCTGAGTCTGGAAATTAAAGACTAGATTTTCAGTCTAGATACAGTTTTTGCCTTATGAATATCAAAGTCCCAACCAGAAATATCATAGTTATAGGGTGAAATAATTAAACACTGCCAAGCTTAACATTTTAGAGCAAAAGCATGATTATTACAAATGGTTCAGGTTAATGAAACATTAGTCAGTGCTGTGTTAAACTTGGCATATCCATATCTTGTAATCAACTCACTCCAAGCTATTTTTTGTTTTTAATTTTTGAGCCTTATCTATTTTGATATATTTATTTTGCTTGCAATTAATGTATATATATATTTATATCTAACCTATTATTTATTTTGAATATATATTTGAATCATTCTAAGGCAACTTCTTTATTTTTGAGATGTGTTTGTTTCCAAGTTTCTGTTTGAAAACAGAATGAAAGATGATCATCTGTTTTACTTTAGCAATGAAAATTGAAGGAACTCTGCTTATTCAGTTACTCTATAAATGGTCCAATAAAAATTACTTTTTCTAGAAAACTAATCTTAGAGCACAACAAAAAGAGGCTTCAGCTGCAGTTTTTCACAAAAAGTTCTCTGTGGACTTCTATTTTTATTACTATTTGAGGGGTGAGGAGGGAAGGTTCTATGTAAGGTAAAGATGTCCTAGAACTCCTGTAATGTTAATTTCTTCTTTTTCACTGGCAAGTATATCTATTAATCTACATTTTATTCTCCACCATCTTGTGCCATCTAAATCACGTTCAAATTTGGTACCTCTTTCCACAAGCAAGATCACTTTTAATTTTGAACACTAACTCCTGAATTTTTGTTAATATCTAAGTAATAGATTATTTTTCTGTTAGTAGTATTTCTGTGTGGTAGTAACTCTTATTTTAATAAGCAAGAGCAATAATAAATAACTAATAACAATAGTATCCTAAAATTACTCTTGGGTCTAATTTTACAGAAAACCCACTGATACTCCACCAAGGCATTCAGGTATCACTGGTGAACCCATTCCTTAAGAGCATAAAATAAAAATGCATTCTATTTTAACAATAGTTATACTTCAATGACACAATAAGTTAAAAGCAATCAAGGGGAAATTATAATCAAAATCCAAATTAGAATGTAGAATATTCATAAATCATAAAATAAAAAGGGAGGTGATCATTCCAAAATGCAGATGATGTAGGGAGAAACTAAGTCTTGGAGAGACAAGAGAGTAGTCCATAATCACCTTGCAAAAAAACAGGACAACCAAGAACTGGATGCACTGCAAGGCCCTGTATTCTTCTATGCCATTGATCTTTGTTGGTAGTGAGAAGACCTCTGAAAGAACTAAAGAATAAGTGGTATATTTGGTCAAAAACATCTTGGATTTAACTCTGCTGTCTTCACCCCAACAAACTTTTCTGCTGTTATTTTTCTAAATCTGTAGCCTGTTGATTAACCTACGTGATTAGACAAATTAGACAAAGATTTTATTTGATAGACATTTTTTGCCAATGGACAAAGCAAATGTCCATTTGCTTACCTTTGGTGGGGTGTTTGTTTTGTTTTAAGACAATGGCATGCATCTCAGTTGTTAGATTAATCGGAGCAGTAAACATGCAGTTAATTGTGTTCAGCAGTGGAATAATTTGTGATCAGCTGTATTGCTAATAGTGCTTTATAAATGCTAAAACCAAATGAATCAATGACATTTCTGAAATCTTGTTGATTATACATTGTTAGGTGAAGAACTGGAGGGTACATGCAAAGGAAGAAATCCAGGATGTTGAGTTAACGTTAGCAGGATTAAAACAAAACACTCCATTGAAATGAGGTTCCACAAGATCCATTACAACCACAAGAACTGGAAAGATAAATATGTGTTTCAGAACAGAGACATTTCAGTTCATTCTGAGATTCCTTGTGTAACATCCAATTTTAGCCACTTTACCCATAGTGAGTACAGAAAAAGGATAGAGGAATATCCAGATCATGCTGCAATGTTAATTACTTAGGAAGACTTTTGAGTTGCAAAATAGAGCAGCAAGGGAATATATCACTCCTCAGACAACTCTTGAGTATATAAAGTGACTTTTCACATCATTTCTCTCTTACTGAGTGGACTAAAAGGATTGTTTCACTTATATGGGATGAGGACCTGAACAAACATGCATTTTGTTGCCATCACTTCACCGTACATCTGATGCATGCATTTTTAGAAACAGTGAAGGAAAACTTTTCCTATTTTCAGTATCTCTAGTCTCAGTCTTCAGATCAGTGTGTGATTTTGTGAAGGGCCAGGTAAACCTGAGAGCTGAAAGGCCACACAAAGTGTGTGTAGTTGAAAGAGAGATCCAAGAGAATTTGTCTTCCTGATATATCCTTACCTCTGAGTCTCCATGCTTTATTGAGCAGAGGAAGTGCACATCAGAGTAGATAGAAACTTGGGAACTCCAAGTTTTCAAACCTTGAAGAACAAAAATGTTGTATCCTTTCCTGCTGTAGGTATTTCTGTGGGTTTCTGCAAAATATTTGAGTGAATATTAACTCTTTCCCTATGCTCTTTCCTCATTTAAACTGCCAAGAAAACAATTGAAGCCTACTATCCTGCCAGTTCTGCAGTATGTGGTACCCACTGACATGGGGGAGGAGGAGGGAGGGTGGTTACCACCTCAGCAGGAGTCATATCTTCAGCATCTACTTGGTTATGTCAATACCATAGAAGATGTGTACCCCAAAATAAAAAATAAAAATAAAAATAAAAATAAAAATAAAAATAAAAATAAAAATAAAAATAAAAATAAAAATAAAAATAAAAATAAATAAATAAAAATAAAAATAAAAATAAAAATAAAAATAAAAATAAAAATAAAAATAAAAATAAAAATAAAAATAAATATAAATATAAATATAAAAATATAAAATATAAAATAAAAAGATCAAGGGGAATATGGTACTACCAGCACAAAGGTCTTCTTGTGCACTGGGGAGTTCTTGAGCTTTTACATTATCCTTAGTAGATTCCTGTTATACTGACTGAACCTTAATAGGATAATCTGTCCTTAAAGTAAAAGGTTAAAGAATTCCTTGAAAGAGCAGAAATTAGACAGAAGTGCAGTCAGATGGCTGACTTCTAAATCTATGAAGAGAAGTTCTCTTCCATAGTCATGGAAACTTCACAATGGAAGCATTCTTCATGACTGTAGTTCTTACTTGCTGTATTGTGCTAGTAAATAAAATCTGATTGTTAAAAGGTTAAACGTTTTCTTTGAATAAAGTGAGAAATACATTCTTTGACTGTTTGCTCCAATTGCCCTTCTGTGGTTTAGGTTATCTCTCTACAGCTATTAAGGTTTGCAGATTGAACTGGCTCACAGATATCCATGAAAATAACTAACTTTAGCAAGACAAGTTAGTTTTAGTTCAGTGGTCAGGTCATTTCACTAAATGCATTTATAAGATGTCCATAGCTCTATGCAATTACCTAGGTAACTAGAGAAGGCAGAATACAAAGAGACAAAGGGCAGAGCTGTTGAAGTAGAGACTTCTTAAGCTAACTTCACAGCTGAAGACAGGTTATTGTAAAACACCAGAGTTAGGGCATGGTTTGACATGAATATCTGAGGGCTTCCAGCCAGCATCAAAATACAGTGATCATGTGCTGTCAATAACTTTATTTAATTTATACTCACTCTGATGATTTAGTTTTCCTCAAATAAAAAATCCAATAGGTTAAGTGATCTGTTAGCAGGCTTTATTGTGGTAGACGAAGTCCCAGTCCTCGTGCAGCTCTTCTAAAGACAACTGAAAGATCCACAAATTGTGTGATCAGGCTCATTTCACAAAGTTCAACTTTGTGTGTGTGTGTCCACGTCTCTTGTTATCAAATTTGTACTAGTGATAGGCTTGTCAGATGACAGATCAGTTGTTTACTATTGTAAAAACATGCCCTTATTCTTGAGATCCCTACAGAATATGAGGCTGGGTTTCAGTCTAATCTCAAGCCATAGTGAAAGAACACACATATGCCAACTGAAGCTGTACTCAGTGCTAAATTGCATTTGTAAATGTGTGGATCTTGCAAAGATCTTTTTTTTTTTTTTGAGTGAGTCACTGTTCTGAAAATTAGGGTAAACTAACTATCAGACTGGATGTCAGATGTACTAAAATAAATAAATAAATAAATAAATAAGTAAAAAAGTTAAAGAGTTAAAGTTGGAGGAATATAACCTAAGTTTAAAGAATAAACTTTAATTAATGAAAGAGTTTATAACAGGATTACAGCTAAAGTGTTTTTGTTGAAACTGCTTGAAGGTATTTCTTGGTAAAAAGGAAGAAAGTCATTGAACCCAGGCACACATTTGCTTGACAATAACTACACAGTTATTTTTTGTCTGACAGCCTCATAAATGTAGGTGTTTAGCTGTACATTGCCTTTTCAGTTTTTTTCCACACTATGTTTTCTGTAGACAGGCAGAACTGAAATAAGGATAGTGGATATTTCTCTAAATTGCTCCACTTTCCCAAATGGATTCATATTGATTTTGTGAATGCATCTTCCAAACAAATAATCTGTTTCTGCCAGCTAGACGTGCTCTACTTGCACTTAATTACCACACAGACAATGTTGTAGGAGGCTGAAATAAAATCTTGCTCTTTGAGAAGGAAGAAATAAAATTTTGTCAGGTATACATACATTTGCTTGGTCTTCAAGCAAATCAAGGAATAACCCCTGATTTGTTTATGCCTTTTCCCTTCCCTCCATGAAATCATTCCTCCCTATCAAAATGTTTATACTGTAATCCCGGGTGCCCAGCTTTTGCAGCATTGCATTACTGTCTGTTTGCTGAAAATATAATTACTCCTTAATAGTTTTATGTGTTATGTATGTGTTATGTAAATAAATCTTGCTTCTCATGAGCTTAGAAATCCCTCAAGATGTTCTTCTTAAATCATGGCTTCATTGAAAATACCTTTTAGATTTTGAACATCTGTGTATTTCAGCTCACTGCTAGCATAAGATAATTGGAGCTTCTGACTAAACTTTTTTAAAGGTTTGCTTTGGCAAACTGGCCTAGTTGATAAATATTGAAGAATCTGTATTTGAAAGAACAATTCTTTTTGCAGAGGTCTCTGCAGAGAGGGCAGGCAAGAAATAACATTTGAAACTGCAGAGCTATACATCTCATTATCTGTCACTTCCTTGTTCTCATTCTTTGCTTTCAATACATCTGTGTTGGACAGAGCCTGTTTTGTTGCTTTGCTTGCTGTGCACTCTAAGAGAGGGATATGAAAGGGAAGAGGGGAAATTCTGCTTGTTTCCCCTAGTCCCTTCCTTGTTGTTCACTGGCTGATATTAAACCTGTCAGTGGGAGCTGAGGATCGTTCCTTCCCTGGAAGAAACAAATAGTGTTTGGGGAGAGAAGCTTCTGTAGTTCAGACTAAAGAAAGTAAAGAAGACAAAAGGGAAACAGAGAAAAGGAGGGAGTACAAAGGAAAGCTGTGTAATGCCAAAGAATATGAATATACATTTTAGACATTTATGTAGTGACCATTCTAAGGAAATGGCCAAAACTGTGACTCAAAGGTCTTGTCCCATTACTAAATTTTAGGAACATAGGACTTCCAACATCTTCCTCTTTCCAGGTTTCATGTAAGACAGTTCTGAGGACTGAATTCCCAGTTTTCTACAAGTTGATACAGAATGATCTTTCCCTAAAGCAGTAGAGAGTAGGCCCAGTAGTGAAATTAAAGTAGATATGAATGAAAATTAGATTTTGCAAAGAAGAATTGATAGCATCCAAGGGAGAGAGGATCCAATTAATTTAAAGCAATAAAACTGTTTTTTTTTTTTAATGATTTTAAATAATGTAAGATACATAGATGTTTGCTAGTGTTCACAGACTGAAAAGTACTCCTGTAGATTGTACTACAGGGAAAAAGGGAACAATGTACAGTCTTCCTATACAGAGAGAGATGCCTTGATTTCTTGTCTGCTGAGTTATATCGTTTATTATTGGCAATGTGGTTAAAGTCATTGTTTTGTCATATAACACAGTGAAATGTCAAGAGCTTAGAGAATCTAAGCTTTTTTTTACTTTTGTTAAGTTTCTAGCCAATACGATTTCCAAAGGAAAGCTTGAAAATATGAAACCCACCACCAAATATCCTCAACTATGCAGAAAATCATGATTGTTGTTTTGTTGTTGTTTTGCTTTGTTTTGTTTTTAATTAAGATAATGACACTGGAAACAGTTTTATCAGTTAATGCTGGCTATACTATGCCTGATAGTTTCCATTGGCCCTTTGGTTACTTTGTAGTAATTAATTAAATGGAAGAAATCAGATCTTCTGGTAAAAAGCTGTTGAGGCCTAATTTCTTAGAGTTTGCTTTTAGTTTATGTCTAAGACAGGGACGTGTAGCCTTATTGCATCCACAATGTACGATCCAAGAATTGGATCTGTATACCTAATAATTACTCATCTAAATCTACAAATTTTCATAAAATACCATCTCTATATTGTGAGTACATCTGTAAGTTAAAAAAAGATATCATAACCTCAAACAAAACAATGCAGGGTTTTTTGATCATTAATAGCCTGTAAACTCAGACTGCAGGATTCTAAATTCAGAATACTAATGGTTACAGTTTCAGCTACCAAAACAAATGTTGCATCATCTTAGAAAGGCAAATAGAAATAAGATGTTATTTAATACAATTTTACAGATTTTTAAACTATTTATTTTAATCTCTGTTACCAAATTTGTACCTGAAAACATTCTCACAGCATATTGGATTTAATAAAAAATCTCTTTTTTAGTAAAGAAATAATATAGTAAAAGCGACTTTCCCAGAATTATATGAGGTGAAAGGGCTAGGATGATGCTAGATGATGATCTAGATGATGACCTAGATGATGCTAGGGATGCACACCATATTATGAAGTCTCATGAAAGTCCAAAATGAGGGAAAGACATTCACTTTTGGATTTGTAGCATTTAAAAAACCTTCTGCAACACCTCCAGTAAGCATACCTAGTGCAGCATTGTGGTGAATGAATGTGGAAATTTTCCAGCAGAAAACAAATAGTGTAAAATTCCAACTTATGCTGAACTGATGCAAATCAATTTCCTGTCTGGGCTAAAAATCAAAGCAGTTTTTGATCCAAGTACTGTGCATAAATCAGGTATTCATCTTATGTAAATTGTACACATTCACTTCTTCTCTTTCAGTCATATTATTGCAACAGTTTTTCTCCTGTATACATACATACCTCAGAAGATGATGAGTTTAAAGCTCAACCAACAATATATTCAAATCATTCGTATCTTTAGAAAAAAGCAGGATGAGTCACATAGGTGACTGAAGTACCTTGTGGTTGCAATGACATTAACTATGTTTAGCATTTGGGACTCTTAAGAGGACCAAAGCTTGCTCTCTCTCTTTTAAGGAGTTATAACCCATTTATAGTGCTCTAAGAAATATAGGAATTGAGAAAAGTGCCAAAAAAATCCAGGGAGGGATATACTTTTAATAAATAAATAAATAGATAAATAAATACACCTGCAGCATTGGTATATTTTATAATATAAAAGAATGAACATTTTTATTATGAACTGATTAAGTCGTATTTAGAAAACTTCATCAGGTGTATGAGAATTGCTTTGAAGACATTCCTAGCCTGATGTGTTTTTATGAAGTTAAAATGGATGTGGTTCAAAATGAAAGGAGAATCTTTGTACAGTGACTGATATGTTTGTGGATTTCTTTGTCATAGAAGAATATGTTTTTTAAAAAATTTAGATGTGTTTAGGGGATTATTGTGCAAGTCACGGAAATGAAATCCACTAAAACACACAGAAACTGTGAAATGCACATAGAAACACAGGGATTTCCTGACCTAGCTGGAGGTATTCTAAAACAATTAGGTAGAAATGTCATACATTTTTTTACTTTTTTCTTCTCCTAAGTAGAAGTAAATCCTTCTACTTAGGATCGCTTTCCTCTAATAGGACACTGAGCAAAGCAGATCTTTAATTTGACCCACTAAATTCTTAGTCCCGGATCTTGGATTCAGCAAGACTTTGGGTCATATTGAAAAGATATAATCCCATCTTCGCTATAAAATTGACTTTAGGGACTGGCAATCATAACTGAATTTTAAAAGGTTTGCTGTATCCAAACCATACTCAAGCTCTTTGGTCCTTTCTGGTTTTGAATTCCTTTACTTGGGGCAGTGCTTCTGGAGATCTCCTAGGACTTGCAGTTATGCACTTATCAGCTTTTTCAAAGCAAAAAGAAAAATCGTGGTTCTATCATTTCCTACATTATATGTGTGGAGATATTGTCAACTATTTTTAACTATTGTTAACTAGGTAAGGGAATCTCAAATTTCAGATTTCAGCTTCCATTTTAATTGTTACCAAAGTTTGGACCTTACTCTGAATAACAAACATGGCAAATGCTGGAATGGATACAAACCAGGCAATTCACTTGAAAAAGATTAGGCCAGAACATGTTAAAAAGTATTTTGGCTTCATTGTCTGAGAAGGTAAAAGAGGAAATCATTGAATGTGCATGTGGCTGACTTGTGGTTTGTGGAAACTTATGAAAAATAGCAGCATGCTTAAAACTTCCATGTAATGAAGACAACATATTTTGATTACGGCAAAACTTGACGTAACCTTCAGCATGACCTGCAGTAGTGACACAGACCATAGTGATAGGAGCAGAAATTAGATATTGTTATCTAAATTGTTCTAAGTCAATTTGTTTACTAATTTGGAACAATCGTATATGACAGCTTCTGTAAGTTGTCAACAGAATTTTTTTGCTGCTATTTGGATAAACAATGTTTATCTTCTCTGCTATCCCACAAAGCCTTGAGGAGGCTAAAAAGAAAGTTGAAGTTGCATAACAAACAAATGCCCAACACTGCCATCTTGAAGGTAAGCTGCCATTGAACTGCAGTGCATATAAAGACTATTGGACATGTTGCATTGTATACTGTATGGGAAAATACTGAAGGGGAATAGTAAATGACGTCTCAGAAACTATTGGTCTGGATAAAGCTGATCATTTTAATGATCATTTCCAAATGTGAAGGAGGAAATAAATAAATAGTTGTAAAATATAGCTTACAGGAGGAGTTGTGTCACTTGTGGATCTCCCACCTCTTGAAGGACACTTGAAGGACCTGTGTCAGTGACTTGGGTTTCCCAAGTGATGAAACAAACTGAAAACAGTGAAAGTAAATTCTAAGGCACTGTGTCTTCACTAACAGTTCCCTTGAGCCCACCAGGGAAAGCATGGGACTTGCTATTCTTCTCAGAAGCATAAAGAAGGAAGAAGGGCAGCACCTAGAGACGTATACCATTGAAGAAGGGCAGCTTCCCCTTCTGCTCCATAAATTCATCCCAGTGTCAATCAGCCTTCTGTTAGAGATTTCTCTATGAATTCCTTGGCATAATTTTGCAGCAAAGGAAGGACTAAAAGTAGCTGATGCCCTATTTTTACAGCATTAACACAGCAGTTCCTGATTTATTTTGCCCAGCAGTGATGGTCATATTCGTTGTACATTCTCTTTAAGAAGCTCTCTCATGTGGAAAAACACTTCATTTCATACAACTAACAACCCCTCTGAGGGTGTTTGTGGTCAATTCAATTTGATTTTTCCATTGAGTCCCAATAACAAGATAAAACAAGTCAATAAAGCAAGTAAGAACCAGGCATGGACCAGATTAGAACCACAAGAATTTCAGGAAATGAGGAGCAGTATTTTCACATTGTTTAAAATGAGTGATAGAAACAAGTCAACTCTTTGATGTGCGTTTTAATACCTTGTGCTTTGTTTGAAAGGAAAAGCTCTTGAAAATGTGACCTAAATATTATAGCAGCAGCCTCATCAGAGACAACAATCACTTCTTAAGCTGATAATGTTCTTCTTCCCTTGAGGAGCTTTGTGGTCACAGACTTCTGAGAACAAAGCACTATCATATTTAGTGTATGATTCACCTGGAAGCTTGCCAGGTGCACTAGATGAAGTATATTATATCCTCTGTGCTTTCAATTGACCTGTTGCTTATTGATATAGGGGAAGATGTTTGGGGCAGTCTGAAGAAAGATAGTGTGGGCTCCATACAGAAATTCTAAACATAATCCAATCTGTTCAAGACGGTGAGAGGTATAGTATATTGATAAGAGACGGATGGGTCTTTTCACCTTTTCTGAACAAGACAGACTAGGATAATGAATATGTTGGGAAGACATCCACTTTCTTCTCATGTGATATGTTACCTTAACACATCTTTGGCCTACTCCCAGATTTCCTTTCAGAGTCAGTTTCCTTCCCAGAGTGGAAGATTCCAATGCTTACTGTAGTCTCACTTCTACTGAGTTGTGATGTTGGCAGAATTTCTGCTTTCTTATTCCCAGCTCTTATGACAGAAAAAAAAAAATGCAGCAAAGTGTAGCCCTATCATGAGGCATTCACAGGTCAACAAATAAAACAATTGCCTCAGCAGCTGTACTTGCATTTCCACCATCAGTCTGAAACATTTACAGGTATGTTACTGCAAGTGCAATGCTGGAATTTATTTGTGTCTAAATGTCTAATTCATATCTAGTGCTTAATGGTGTTTGTTTATTTATTTATTTATTTGTTTGTTTGTTTGTTCATTTGTTTGGGGGGGGGGTTGTTTGGTTATTTTGTTTGTTTGTTTTTCAGAAACAACACATGTATTTCTAACCTTTCTGAAAAGCATACGAGGGAGCAGGAAGTCAATACAATAGCATATAATTACCAGGCTTTTACTGAATAAAGGTTTCAACTACAGCGTAAAAACTAGGTAAAACAGCATATGATGAAATGCACTTAACAGGCTACTATAGCCATTCAGTAAGCTATGCTGAGCGTAGGGTGAGAGCTGCATAGTGACTGTGTCAGTGGCACTGGCTGCCATAAAGCCTTTGGCTGTGTGATTGGAGTCAACATCTTGGTGTGATGGAGAAACCACAGACAGTGTATAACTACTGAGGCTCTTTGCTCTGGGCAGCCACACATTCATCACATGTTGCAGGTTGAATAGAATAGAATAGAATAGTTCATTTGGAAGGGACTTTCAAAAATCATTGAATCCAACTGCCTGACCACTTCAGGGCTAACCAAAAGTTAAGGCACATGAATGAGGGGAGTGTCCAAATGCCTCTTGAACACTAACAGGCATGGTGCACCAATCACCTCACTAGGAAGCCTATTCCAGTGATTGACCACCCTCACAGCAAAGAAATTTTCTCTAATGTCCAGTCTGAACCTCCTCTGGAACAGCTTTGTGCTGTTCTCTTGCATCTCGTCATTGGTTACTGGGAAGCAGAGACCAGCACCTCCCTTTCCACTTCCTCTCCTCAGGAAGTTGCAGAGAGCCACGAGATTCCTTCTCAGACTTCTCTTCTCCAGACCAGACAAACCAACTGTCCTCGGCTTCTCCTCACAGGACGTGCCTTCCAGCCCTTTTACTATCTTTGCTGCCCTCTTCTGGATGCTTTCAAAGACCTTAACTTGTTTTTTGTATTGTGGATCCCAGAACTGCACACAATATTTGATGAGAGGCTACACCAATGGTAAATGTAGCAGGAGAATCACCTCTTTTGACCTTTTGACTATACTTGTTCAATGCAGCCCAAAATGTGTTGTGCCATCCTGGCTGCCAGGGCACGCTGCTGGCTCATGTTGAGCCTCCTGTCAACCAGCACCTCCAAATCCCTTTCTGCTGAGCTGCTCTCCAGACACTCCTCTCCCAGTCTGTACCTGTGTCCAGCACTGTTCTGTCCCAGGTGCAGCACCCAGCGTTTTTCTTTATTGAACTTCATGCCATTGATGATTGCCAATGCTCAAATGTATCTAGATCTCTCTGCAATGCTTCTACTCCCTCCAGGGAGTCAATAGCACCTCCCAGTTTAGTGTCACCAGCAAACTTGCTGAGATTGCACTCCATTCCTGCACCCAGATCATTGATAAAAATGCTAAACAGGACTAGCCCTAGAACTGAGCCCCTAAGGAATGCCACTACTGGTTGTCCACGGGCCAGATGTAGCTCCATTTACTACAACACTTTGAGTTGTATGTTCGAGGTATCTCATCAACCAGCATTGCGTGAACCTGTTCTATCTTACAGTTGGACAGTTCGTCCAGAACAATGCTGTAAGGGATGGTATCAAAGGCCTTACTAAAATGCAGAAAGTTTATGTCTGCTGCCATCCACCAAGCAGATGACCTTAGCATAGAAGGATAACATATTACGAATGCAGGGCTTTGCCTTGATGAACCCATGTTGACTATGCCTGATAATCACTTTGTTCTTTAAGTGCCTTTCAACCCAGGACAATCTTCTCCATAGTTTTTCCTGTGACTGAGGAGTGACTAACTGTGACTAAAAGGTCTGTAGTTTTCTGGGTCTTCTCTCATGCCTTTTTTGTAGGTGTTGCTTGACTGGAAGGAGATTTGGGATACCAATATCCAGGTTTGTGTCACTTTTTTTGAGACCCAATATACAAGGATATACCACAGCCCATCATGTTGGGCACACACGCTGAGCCTAGTGCAAGATGACAAATACAGGTTGGCCAATGCTGTACAGAGCAGGCTGTCATTCATAGGATACATTGTGGCAGGCCCCAGCTGGTCCTGGAGACATGATTAGCAGGTGCATTGAGTTTGGAATGCATCATGCTCTAGCTTTCATGTGCTTCTTTAAGTCAGTGACTTGGCATTTTTATTTACCCATCCTGAGAAACCTGATTACAAATCCTTCCCCATGTATTTGATCCATCTTGTGAGTACAGAACTGCGTATGTGCATAGATTTTTATTGATCGCCTTAAACATGAGCTACCAATGTGGAGTCATTTGTTCTTGTTTTAGGGAAAGAACAAACATTGAAAATTTGGGGGTTTAAAGAAAATTCATAAATGTTGTCCTTTCTTTACAAAATGGTTTTATAAAAGGAAGGCTGAGAATTAAAGATAAAATTTCTGTTAAGCATTGGAACAAACTGATCTTCCTATCCATGTAAAATGTCCTTTGTTGTTTCAACATGGTTATATAGTTCAGCTATTATATTTAATTGAGAAGTTTCTGGCACATATCAGGTTATAGAAAGCAGAGAGAGAAAGCTATTAAGTGAAGGAGTATAGATTTCCACAGTTTGAACTATTTTAAAAAGCAGTCACTGAGAAGAAAGAAGAAAAACTTACTTGGACCTCTGTCAGGTAAGCTGTTGCAACGTCCTTGGGAGAGCAAGGGGAATTATAGAATTTAGATTTTAATGAGGTTTTATAGATATCCCTTGGAAATACTGAAAAAGTGTAACTATTTCAGCAAAAGCATCTTACCCAATCAGAGTAGTGTGAAATATGTTCATCTGATTCGTGTCAATATGGAACAATGCTAGAGCCTCATGATGAAATATGACCTTCTGTCTTACATACCCTTGTATAACCACAAGTCCAAGAGAAACAGAGTGGTTAGTGTATATAGTTCTTGTATCTTGCAAAAGAATGGTCTAGCAGTTCGTGTCAATAGAGGGTTTGAAGGGTAAACCTTGAGACTCAGGTATGGGAGATAAGAGAATAGGGAGGAGTTTTTTTGAGATAACTGCTCACTATTGCATGAGACAGAACTTTCTGACATCTGGCCCAGAGAGTACTAAATAAGGAGAGGGAGGAAAGCTGAAGAATGACCAAAGGACAAAGTCAGAGAGGAAGACTATGAGCCTTCAGTACGAGCTACCCCCAGAGGGACCACTGGAGACTGGTACGCATGCATCCATGGGATGGTTCAGGTCCCAGGAAACTAATTATAATAACCCTGCCTTTTCCAAAAGTGGTGATGAATATGTATTAGTCTAGGAGCATAAAAACCAGCTGCCTGATGTAACAGGTGTGTGTCTTGGTGGAGCAGAGACTCCCGGCACACCCAGCGCTGTTTGCTTGCCTCTATTCCTTTAATAAATTGTAAACTTTGATTGTAACCCGATTTGGGACTCAGTCATTTATAACAGTAGTGATGGCCAGAACCCAGCTGTTTGCCACCTAGGAGCTGTTTCAGTTATAATTCCTTTAATTGTTTCTGTTTCCAAAAATTTTGACTGTTCAATGGCAAAAAGCCAACTAAAAAAAAAAAAAAAAAAAGCAGCCCAATAAGTAGCAACAGAGTGACCCCACATAGCTTCTCTTTTAGTACTGTCCCAACAGTCTCCTGAAACTTCTAGGTTTGAATTACCTTTGGCAAAGGAACAAATGAGGAACAAATGTGTCCATGACTAAGATATTTTGTAAAAAGTAGACACTGTAAGTGCTGCCACTGATTGTAGATGTATTTGTTACCAAGGAACCTCAAGTCATATGTCCCTCAAAAGGAACTGGAGTTCAAATACTCCTCCTTCCAAGCATTATGTTTTGATTGAATTTGGTAGGTCCTTGCTCAGTCATCCTACTGCTGGGAATTTCATTCTCAAGTGTCAAGCAGGACTGTATTGCCTAGCAGACCTAAAAGCCTGCATAAGGACTCTGCTTTAAGGGAAGTGAGGAAACATTTGATACTGTCAGACTGGAACTTCACAGTAGTCCTAAATTCTGGTGAAACAGCAAAAGAGAATAAATAAATTCAAAAAATGTTCAGCTGTCAGCTCTCAAACAAAAATGAAACAGCTCTGTACTGGATTTCCAGATAACTGTTACTGACAGACTGAACACAAAATAAAGTGTTGAAAACCCAAACTATCTAGAGATGAAGGGATTAAAATTGTGACTTAGAACTGTGTGTTGGGTGCAAACAGAAATTGAGGAAATTCAGTGATGCCCTGGTGTGTCCCCAGACTGAAACGTGGCAATTGAACAGACATATTTCTGCATGATCAGAAGTTTGCTGATAGTCTTACCATGCAATTCCAAATTCTTATGGTGAGCAGTTGGACAAGACTTATATTTGATTTTTTCACCGTTTTAACCAGTGAGTTTAACGAAGAACATCTTTTAAGGATGAAGTTAAAAAAAAAAAAAAAAGGTGAAAGGGAAAAAAATTAAAGCAGGATCTATGTCAAATTAAAACCTTTCAGGTATTTACATGAGCAGTTTAAAAAGTGTTTGCACCACATGCTAGGTAGAGAGAGATGTCTCCTTTGTAAGCTACACTTCTAACAAGAGAAATCCACCGCCTTCTGGCAAGCCAGAGTAAGTAGAGAACTACCTGGGAATCTTAGACTGTGAAATGAGGTGGGTATGCAAAGCATCCAGTGTCTCCCTTACTTTTCACATCCATCTTGTGTCAATTCCTTGTTCACTGTAAGCTTGAGCAAGTTAGTCCTGCACCACACCCCTCTCAGCTAGACACTATGATTGTGATTTGGAACACCTTTTTCAGTCCAGGGAAGACCAGAATCTTGTTGCTGCTTTAAAGTAGTATCTCATTCCCCAGTGTGTTGGATTATTGCTTTTGACACATTCACTTTGCTGTCCAGACCATCTACTTGAAATTGAAAACTTGACTTTTAACATAATTAGTGACAGAGCTCTGCTTTTTAATATCAAAGGATTTCTTGGCTGCTTTTCCCAACCTGTTACCCCCAGGGTTTACAGCTTGCACTGAGCTTGAAAGCCCATTACTGGCTGTCATCAGTGAAATAAGACGTCAAAAAAAAATTGCTGATGTGTCATTTACTGCAACTGGAAACCACTTAATTAATACACTGGTTTTATGCATTTACTAATTAAACTTTAATTAATTCATTTTCCTCATTAGTGTACAGAAGGAGTAGGAACTCCTCCAACAACTGTTTCACTTATTGTTTTAAGGGCATTTGGACATTGTCTTATGAGAACTAAAACATTCTCTACATATGCTTCCCTTTCTTCCTTCCAGCTAGCACATGAACTAAGAACTGAATCAGTAGAAATTATGCTCAGAGCTGATGGCTCATCTATTTCCTTTCTTTGGCTGCTTTTACAAGTAGGCAAAGAAGGTGCTGACTTGGCAGGCTTCAGAGCCAAGACTTTTTAAGACCAACTAGTGATTTGGAGTTCTTATGTTTTATATGCCTGGCTGGAAACACTATAGAGGCAATTGATTTTCAGAGGAATGACACTCAGCACTTTGTAGAAATCCAAGCCCTTTCTAGCACTTTCAGAATCATTGGTTACTTTTGAAAAAACTCAGTCTAGGTCTTTGAGTTCAGGATCTGGCAATGAAAATACGGGTGCAGTTTTGCTCCAGTGCCTTGAAGGATTCAGACTGCCAGAGGTCTTTGGAGGGAAGGTTTTTTTCAGACATCTGTTTCCACCTTCCTATTCTCATTTTGTTTCCTGCTCAGTTTAGGAGCTGGGAGGAACTGACACAGCTTTTATTCCTCCAGACAAAAATAAAATCCATGATATATGCTGTTTTGGATCTCTGGAAGTACTTTGAAACTCAGTTTGAGGCCACAGGTTGTTTGGGTGGAAAACAGAATAACAGAGTGTTTTTAATTTGTTATATTAATTTTAGATAGAATAATAGATAGATTCAAAGAGTTCTACAAGGAGTTCTACTTTCTAACCAGTGCCCACTGAAGTTCATGAATCAGAGCACATAAAAGATTGAAAGCAAGGCCACAGAACCAAAGAAGTACATGTGTACACTCACTCTCTCTTCTGGAATATAACAATTCATCAAGCTGAGCAAGCAGTGAAAAGTTTGCTCTTTCTGCCTTGTTTCCTGGGTCATCATAAAAAACACGAAACACACTGGTTGACTTTTCTGGCTTTCAGCACAGGAGGGATACAAATATTGTCAGTTGCAGTGTGGGAATTGTCAGGAAGGGATAAAGCTGTACATGTTTATGTCTGAACACTTTCTATCCAAATGAAAGCACTGAGGGGAGAGCAGTTCCCACAAAGAAAGGATGAAACTTTTTTTTTTTCCAGATGAAGTTGTTTATTTTTCCCAAATAAAATTGTTTGTTTGTTTGTTTGTTTTCCAACAAAGGCTGAAGGAAATAATTTCAGAAGCAGAAATGTCTCCATTTTTATGAGGAGGGACTGTTCTGTAGTTGCTGTAGGATCTAGCCTGGACTGTGTCAAGTAGAACAAGACTCAACAAAACAATAAAATATGGAGTGAGATAAGAGAAAACATCTTGTGGATATTTATTTATTTATTTATTTATTTATTTATTTATTTATTTATTTATTTATTTATTTTTTCTGTAGAAGAAATTGACCTTAAACCAGCAAACCAGCAGATTAAGCTCTTCACCTAAGATTGGCAGCTGTGTTCTGCAAACCAAAATTGAATGGGATCTATACGCTGTTCTGAATGGGTTAACTAATAAAACCACATCAAAACTTTATTAAATTAGATTTATAGTTCTTCTAAACAGTACTGTGGTGCAAAATGGGAGAGGAGATGGGGGAGAGGAACAAATTAAGTTACATAAATGACTTTACATTATTTAAATAGGCATTATTTAGACCTACCTATAATATATATAATATGAACAAGTCTATATGTATATATTATATATATAATATGTATAATATGAACAAGTCTATATACGTATATATACATATATACATATATACATATATATAAGACTTGTTCTTATTATATATATATATAAGAACAAGTCTTATAAGGAGCAGCTGAGGGAGCTGGGATTGTTCAGCCTGGAGAAGAGGAGGCTCAGGGGCAGCCTTATCGCACTCTACAGGTACCTTAAAGGAGGCTGTAGCAGGGTGGGGGTTGGTCTATTCTCCCACGTGCCTGGTGACAGGACAAGGGGGAATGGGCTAAAGTTGTGCCAGGGGAGGTTTAGGTTGGAAGAATTTCTTTACTGAAAGGGTTGTTAGGTATTGGATTAGGCTGCCCAGGGAAATGGTTGAGTCACCATCCCTGGAGGTCTTTAAAAGACATTTAGATGTAGAGCTTAGGGATATGGTTTAGTGGAGGACTTGTTCGTGTTAGGTCAGAGGTTGGACTCGATGATCTTGGAGGTCTCTTCCAACCTAGAAATTCTGTGATTCTGTGAATATTAGGTGAATGCACAATCATTTTAAGAATTTTAGTATATGAGGTGAAAAAGTTGTTACTGAATCCTACTCTAAATTTTAAAGACAAATTTTTCTGATTTGCTTTTCTCATGAAACTACTTTTTTTTTTTTTTTTTGCTATAATTATTTCACTCACATATGCAAATTTGGAAAGAATATATATGAAAAAAAATCAGGTGCAGAACATCATGTTTTGCCAGTTTTGCCAACCATTTGCCAACTGCTAAGACAATTTGA
Organism: Anas acuta; assembly: GCF_963932015.1. Taxonomy (NCBI): domain Eukaryota; kingdom Metazoa; phylum Chordata; class Aves; order Anseriformes; family Anatidae; genus Anas; species Anas acuta. Next base: position 101,499,481 of record NC_088979.1, read on the forward strand.
TCTCCCTACACTTTGAACATTTTTCCAAATGAGAAACGCTTTTGAGGGATATGACATAATCATATAGCCAGGATAAAGAATGTCCAAAGAGTCAGTTTTCCTTTAACACATTATATATAGGGGACTACTACAAGTTCTTCCTCATATCTCCTCCACTGCCATCAGAAGAACCAGCATCCAGTATTTTAAGACTAGGTTTTTCCCCACATTTGTGGACATGAATTATTTTCATTAAAATATAAATTTGAATAATATTTATCCCACTAACATGAAATAATTTCGTTAAATTGTAGTGTTGTGAAACTTTGTCTTAAGAAAACATCAGTATTTTTCTAAGAATTTTGACACTAATCCCATGCCAGTGAGGCTCAAGTATTGAAAGAAAGTGGAATAGGCGGGGGAATAAAAAAGAACAGAGTAAATCCTGGAATATTTTGTTATTTTTTAACAGTAGTAAACTTGTGCTAATTCATTATGCAATAAGCTGTTATTTTTGGAGAAGAATAAATTATTATATGAAACTCATTGATTTTCTTCCAATTAAATTATAACAATATAAAGTTACTATTACACATTGTATTCTATCTGCTTGCACTTACAGCATTTCACTTTGGCCTTTTGTTGTACACCTGCTATCTTGGCTGTAAGTCCATAAGGCAAAAATAAAAAAGGATTTTAAAAACTTTTATTTTCCTGTCTGAAAATGAAGAAGAAGAAGAAGAAGAAGAAGAAGAAGAAGAAGAAGAAGAAGAAGAAGAAGAACAAGAAGAAGAACAAGAAGAAGAACAAGAAGAACAAGAAGAAGAACAAGAAGAATCAGTGCACAAGCTCATAATGTTGTTCACTCCAAAGAAATACAAGACTGTAAAAGAAAATAACCTTATTGAGTTTTTAATACCTCTCTCCTTATGAATGTCTTTGATCAGACACATCTGGTGCCTTTTAAAGTATCAAAGCTGTTTTAAAAAACTAAACAAATCACCAGTCCTTTTAAAATGTTGATTCATAAATCAGTGGAATTAAAATAGATACTCATCAATTTCACTGAAACTTTTAAAAGGAAACCAGACACTACCAGGTCTTTCTAGGGCAATACTTAATAATGAAGCATTTGCCCACCAGACAAGTACTGAAAAGCAAGCCAATGATTTTCTAGCTTATCTCAAAAATATATATACACTGAGTGTATATTTATATTTTAAAAATAGTTTGGCCCAAAAAGCCAAGCTAAATTTCAGAAGTGAAATGTTCACTTTCCAGATTATTTTCTACCTATATTACCACACATACTGTATTGTTCAGACAAAGCAATGGGAAAGACCAATATCATGGATATACGCACACACTAAAAAAGGTGAGAATATACTCTCTTGGATCTTGGAGTGTTAAGCCATTGTAAATTTTAATGAAACTTAATTTTCTCAACGTCCTTAATTAGATAATTTAATACACCATACCAAATGTGTATTCAACTCAAATGAGTAGCCACAAGTTCATGAGTAGCCACAAGTTGTGGCTGAGAAAGTTTATTGAGAAAGACACGGGAGAAAATGGACCATGAAGATTATATAACTGAGATTAGGAAGAGGAGAAAGGAAAATAAAATAACTATGGTTAAGCATGGTAAAATAAAACTTTGATTTAAAACCATTTTTGCCAAATTTACAAAGTCAAAAATCACAGTTATGCTTACCGAATTTGTGGCAGATATATCTTGTGGCAGATATGTCTTACAAAGTCACGTATAAGAGCTTGTTAGCCACATGTATGTAAATAAAATTGGGAGAAATAAGAGCACTTTAGGGTCACTTTCTTTTCAAAAGTACTCATCATCTTGATCTAATAAAATTGAGACCAAATAGGCCTGTATATGATATCAGCAATTTTTAAATTTTGTAAAGTAATCATAAATCCAGTATCACTTTGACATGAGTAGCTTGACTGTGACTGTGTTTTGTAGACATAGAAATGTTAAAATACAGATTATGAAATAATTCTACTTTTTTTTTTTTTTTTTTCCCTCAGATAAATTCAACCTGTGGAAAAAAAATAATAACCCTAGATCATATTGATACTTTAAATATTATGTTAATCTTACAGGGTCTACATAGGTAATATAATGACTTTGTGGTGTCTGGCAAATCAATTCTGCATGGACAAAATTTCTGTCAAAATAAGACTTTTTCTGAGAGAAATATTCAATGGCTGATAGTATCAGAAGCAAATACCAGGAGAAATACTAGAGAATTACCTACACTTAAAATGTTTTGTTTATCCTGTGCCAGGACCCATTCTATGACACAAATTCATTTTCATACCAGTTTGTTGATCAAAGATTTACACTTGAGTATGTTTATGGTCCCTGAGCAACTGAAAGGAGAGAGTTTGTACTGATATTTTGCTACAGTATAGGTACAACAGTATGTCATTCTGCAGTGGGCATGTACATAACAGTATTTTTATACGGATCGAAATCAAGAGAAGCCAAGGAAAGGCAGGAAAGGCTGGGCTGCCCTGGGAAGTGTGTATGTGGCTTAAATGGCTAAGAAATATGCACCTGAAAATTGGAATGCAGAGGACACATACGTGTGACAGCACAACATGATCTGGCTGGTCCCTTAGCCTGCGTTTCAAGAAATTTATGTGTACCCCAGTAGATATACATCTATTTTGTTCCCAAGTCTGAGGTACACTCAATAAACAGTATTAAAAGTAAATCACCTTGTTTGCCAAATTCAAGTCAGAGGATAGTGAAAACAAAATATGCAGTTATTATTTAATATCAGTATCACCGACATTCAAACAATAGAAAATATTATTGAAATGTTGACTTCTTAGTAAGTGTTAAAATCTAACTATTAAATTTATTTTCAAAAAATCTGCTTTAGCAGTTCCCATTTGGTTTTGGTCTATGTCATTTTCCTTTTTGCTTTGTACTTCCTGGCTATATCTTATTTTCTAACAGATATTGCAGCCTTCCCATTTGCAGAGCTGATACTCCTGTTCATAATGACTGAAGGGATATATAGTTTGAGATGAACTCTTCATAGAAGAGAAGACAGACAGAAGGTTACTGGACTAAAATTTTCGTGAAGCAGCATGGCTTCCCTCCTGAATCAGAATTTCAAGGATTTGGGATTTTCTTTCTCTCCCCTTCCTTCCTTCCTTCCTTCCTTCCTTCCTTCCTTCCTTCCTTCCTTCCTTCCTTCCTTCCTTCCTTCCTTCCTTCCTTCCTTCCTTCCTTCCTTCCTTCCTTCCTTCCTTCCTTCCTTCCTTCCTTCCTTCCCTCCTTCCATTTAAAAATCTGAGAAAATCAGAAACTTCTGAAAATATCCAATTCAATAAAAAACCTAATAGCAATGCCAGAAGTTTTGATGTGATTAATGTTGAAAATGCTCAGCAGCCATCAAGTCAAATAGTTCAATTGTAAAACTTCCTTTTTTAATAATTTTGGTCACAAGTTTTTCAAAGTCTGTCATCTAGCCAAGCATCCAAAATGTTACCATGTGTATTTAATGAATAACCACAAGATGGTAACACGACGTCATCAGAAAGATAACTGAAATTAACATTTATTGAACAAACCAAAGATATAATTGATTTGTGTGAAACAATCTGGTCAATAAATCTTTTTTTTTTTTTTTTTAAACAACAACAACAAAAAAGAGATAAACTTCTCAGCTTGTACTTCATAAGACAATTCAGACTGTTTATGCACAAGCTATATGTAAGACTAGAGAAAATGAGGAAGAATGATTAAGGAAATTAAACCTTAACTTTGCTATGCTGGCTGACCTATGCCAATCACTGAACCTGGGCATCCTGTTCTGATGAGCTATGCATTCAAAAGAGTAATACATGCAGCCGCTTTGGATGAGTGTATTTCATCAAGTAAATACTGCAGGTGGTATAATCAGCAGAATTAATTCAATTAGGCTGTGTAAGAGACCGCCAAAACTGTGCTTGATGGTTCACTTCTTTGCTAGCATTTCCAGCAAGTATGTAGATAGTACTAAGTGGCTTAGTGGCTGCTGCTCCTGCATGGGGAGCCATAAGAATATGCTGAGCTTTGTAAATGTGTCCATTTTATACAGTCCATGAAATTCACACTAATTGATCTGCAAGAAGAAGTAGCTACGCATTCCATTACCGTATCTTCCAAGTGCCTTTTAGGAACCAGGAAAATCAATATGTTTCTGTAAATAAAATGGGAACCATATCTGTGTAGCTATAAATTTGATAAAAAGCTGGCAAATTTAAAATAATAACACTTTAATAAAATACGCCTTCTTATATCAGTAATTATTTCCCTATGGTCTTATTTAGTTTGTAATAAAATAATATAGCTATGAAAACAAATATTTTGTCATTTACTTTTACTATTTATTTATTTATTTGCTTCTACCTTTTAGTGTTTTCTAAATGTGTTGTAGTGTTGTTACTTTAATTATATTGTAATGGTGTTGAGAAAAGCCACCCTCTGCTCACAGACCTATGAAGAGAGATGAGCAGGTGCCAGTAGTCACCCATTGGCTGCTGCTGCAAGGCAAGGTGGCTGGGTGACTGTCCCAAGCTGTCACAGCTCCAAGCTGTGGAGCTGCCTGAGATCAGGTTTGTTTGCCAAGTCCAGTGCTCAGCAAAAGAGCTGTCGCATTGCTGTGCTAAATGTATCATCCATGGCCCATGTTTTCTGTGGAAGAAGCTTAGCACTTGTAAACTGAAGACTTGCACCTTTTTTTCCAAGCCCAAGTATAGTCACATTTTAATGAAATACCTTTTAAAGTAATGAAGACTCTATTTCTAAGATCCCCAGTGGTGTTCTGGCAGTCGCTACGGTGTGTGTTGGTTGGGCCTACCAGCCCCTGAAGCAGTGCCTTAGTTATGGTGACCATTTCATTACCTCTGGCTGCCTCAGATCTGGTGGCCATATAGATTCAATGCTGCTTCTGCCACTTCTTTCCTGACTTTGGAAGACATGTCAGCTAATCTGTAGTGTGTCCATCAGAGAGATTAATGTCTTGTAATCGTAAAGCAACCTGCTATAACACAACTGTTCCTTCGCAACCTTTGTTACCCATCAGGAAGTACTGTTGTCATTCAGGAATGAAAACTCATGTCAGGCACTTTTATTTTAGTTTCTCTATTTTAGTTTTCTATTTTTTACACTCTGCATGTCCCCGGTGACTACTGTAGTTTTACATTCAATTTGCATCCATTTCTAGCTGAAGAAAAAAATATCTCTGCACTTTCAGCGTGTGATAAGTCTGCCAGGTGCCTTTTGACCATGGCACTGATCAGTTTATGGGAAGTTTCAGCTAAGGCTGGCCTCTCATAGATAACATTACACAGTTTTCATATAAATGGATGAAGACTAAAACCACCTCCATTGGGTGAGTGCCATTTTGGTTTTGCTTACACCCACTGATATACAAGCCACCATGCTGCAGTGTCGACCATGTTTTTAAGACATTGACTACGCACTGTCCATTGAACTCTTTTTACAGCCTGTTTAATTCTGTGTTTTCTGTTATAATATCTCAGCAGTGTTAAAATCTCAAGCTCTTTATTAAGACTTGCAACCCAGGAACACTGAAAAATTTAACACATCAATGCTTTTAAGGTACCGTGGGTAGCTACATCACAGACAAATAATTTGCTGGTATCATTTCTCTCTTGGAATTTAATTTCCAATACACATAATATAAATGTGTTTATTTAGTTGTGGGCCTGACAGTTTTAGAACTGGTATCTCAGCATCGTTTATATTTCAAAACTGCCAGTTGCTATGTCTTCACTACTTTTCCCAAAGAGGAAAGCAAGTTATTTATGTATTCATCATGCTCAACCTATACCATAAAATTGTTTAATTTTCCAATAAAATAGCTTGGATAATGAAGCCAAATGCAGTCATTTGAAATAATGCTTTCCAAAAGGTATAAAAAACATACTTTTTAATCTTGTGCTCTTGTTTTATAAGGTAACCAAGCAGAGTGCTGGCAATAATTTAGGTATTATAAATGGCATCAACTAAATCCCTAGTAATTTTACCACTCAAAGTATTTTAGAAATTTAGGATAAAACAGGTTATAAAGTTACTCAGTTGTGGAGGTTACAGAGCAAAATCTCACCATTAAGAAGTGTTCTCTTGTATATATGTATATATATTATTTTATTTTATTTTATTTTTGTAGTAGTAGTAGTCTTTCTTAGAAGAGAATAGAAAGGAGCAGGAGAAGATTCATAAAAGCATAAATTATGAATCTGTAGTAGGACTCCAGTTCCTCTGGTATTTGCTCTTTTGAAAACTCACCTATATCCTGAAAAACATGAACTGCCATTCCGAAAGTGCACTTTCTTAACAGAAAGAAGGGGAAGGCAGATATGTTTGAACCTGGCAATGTTTGGTTTCCCTGATATTGCTACAAATTTGATGTCCTTCTAGGCCATTTGCATTATTGCTTATATTGCAGAGAAACTGCAGTACAATGTTTGTTTTAACTTATCACCCTGCTTTGTTTTATCTTATCAATAAAGTACCTACAAGATTTATCTTCCTTATCTTATCTTTATAGTATTATATTTTGAACACCATGGACAGACTTTATATTTATGCTCAGCATAAATTAGTGAGTTTTGCTTGTTTTTATTAAAATATCCCAACCGTGACCTGCAGAAAAGAAACATTCTACATTGCTCCTGTGAAGAATCCTGCTGTTGTTGTCAGCGCATCCTATGTTGTGTTTGTAAACACTTGCAAAGTAATGTAATATAAAGCTTGTTTTAGCATCTTTTTTCATATGGTGAACACAGGCTTGACATATGCCTTGTAAATGGATTTTTACAGTCATGTTTTTTTTTTGTTCCTGTTTCATTTTGTTTTGTTTTGGTTTGTTTTTGTCTTTGCTGCCATGAGAGCTTACTTTATTTGTAGTAGTAATGGGTACTGCTTACTGTGGTCTAACAAAGCCTCATTAAGTTTTGATCAGGTGGGCTCAGAACTTAAACAGCCCAGAAAAGAGGTCAGAATTCAGAAATCAGGGCCACTGCCAAGGGGTGGTGATATGGTTATGGGGCTCTATCTCACAGGTAGATAACACAGACATGATAATCCAGATGCCCGTTGAAATAGAGCACTAATCATTCCCATCAGAAGCAGTCTATCTTGCTTTTCTTGCCAAGTTATAATGGCTTTCTAAGTCATTATTTCTGAATCTTCTGACATTTTTTTTTTTTTTTTTTGTAGGGGACATACCAGGTCAAAGAAGAACTCTGCAGTAAGGGTATCTGCAACTGTAGCAGTCATTTAGACTTTGTAATCAATTACAGCAAATAGCCATTTCTAGGGAGAACTTCAACCTACCCTAAAGTGGATTTTACAATATGTGAATCGTGTTCTAAAAGATACAATTTATCTCCAATAACTACAAAGGAGTCCATACAAATGGTTCAGGGATACATCATATGTATCTGAAGCAAAATGACTATTAGTACTCTTTATATCTTCTCAAATTTCTGTGAAGGACTCACCAAGAGGGACTGTTAAGTCTAATGTTTGTAATGAGTTCTTTTGTGGTTTTACTTCTCTCAAGTCTTGCTTGTTTCAATTATTTTTTTATTTTATTTTATTTTTTTTTTATAGAATGGAGAATACATAGGTTTTGTATTATAGATAACTTCCCTACCTTTTTTTGGATGAAAACAGTTATACATGAGTGCCAGAATCAGATGCCAACATAAATAAAATTATTTTATGCCTACTTTCCATTTTGATGCCACCTGTGATTTGAAGGTGCGGCCTTAAGTTCCGTTTAAATTATCTTCAGTTGTGCTTCACACTTCACAGAATTTTGTTCTACTCTGTCTTGTATCCCTGCCACTCCTGGTGTTCAATGACCAACTGGTACCTAAGAGATCTGCAGCAAATTTTTTGTTCTTTTCTTTCTTTTGCCTATCTGTACTATCACCAGTCTAGTCCTAAGGCTTCACAGAGGACGTCACCCCTGATCATAGAATGCATTCAGTGTAAATGAACTTGCTGGGGAGCTGTGAATGTGCTGAGACCCTTCCCTAGCAAGTGGGCTGAAGGATTTTCTGCTCAGGGGAAAGGGGAAAATGAACATAAAAAAGGTTTCTACACAGGTAAAAGCAGCATAAGAAGGACTACAGGTTGTTTTGTTTTGTTTTGTTTTGTTTTCCTTCTGAGACAGTGGCAGAAGAGTAATATGCTTGCTATTTAGATTATGAGCAGTCCAACTACTTACTCTGTTGAAAACATGACAAGGAGTGAGGAAGAATGCTCTAGAATATGGGATGAGACAGATGGTCTGTTAAAAAGAAAGCAGCAGCAGCAAAACTCTCCAAGAGGCAACTGGGGTCTGAAAAAAAAAAATAATAATTAATAATTAATAATCAATAACAATAACAATAACAATAACAATAATAATAATAATAAATGAAAGAAACAGAGAAGGCTAAATTGCTGTTGCTGTTCCAATATTATGCATGCACAATTGGGTAGGCATTCAAAATAGAGGGCCAGAGTCTTCCATAAATTTATTTAGGTAGAGATGCCAGCAGTGAATTTAGCAATCAATCAACAGTCAACACAAGCCAATCTAAATGTAATACTTCTATTGGGTTTTCTGTGGAAGGCACAGGTAAGATGAGGTTGAGGGTTCTCTCTCTCTCTTTTCTCTAATTTAACTCTTGTATAATCCTCAATGTGATGCATCTATGAATAAGGTAGATGTGATGCTTAGCAATAGATACCTGTTGAAGCTTTTGTATTGTGCAAGCAACTAGATTGCCATCCAAGTACTGTATTTCTCTTTGGTCTGAGTCTAAATGCTGAGATGGGGAACAAATGTATCCAATCTCACAAAGACAGTAGTTCCTGCAATTCATTTTGAACTTCACCATTTAAAAAGACATTACTGTTTCAAATTGTAATACTTTGTCATACATATCACTCCTCAAACAAAAACAAAAACAAACAACTTTGTCATACATATCACTCCTCAAACAAAAACAAAAACAAACAAACAAACAAAAATGACCAGCACTATATGTAGAAGAATTCCTTACTTTAATTTAGAAAAATGGTGAGGAAGAGTTGGAAAAATTGTGGAGATGTAGAGAAACTCATGCTACTGAGTTTTGTTGACCACCAAATCAATTCACAGTGAATTTGTACTTCCAGCTTACTAATGAGGCAAAGCACCATAATCTCACCCCCTTAAATGTGTTATAGAGAACTGCTCCTCAGAAAGAATCTTGTTGTTCTGGGGACTTTAATATTTACACATATCTCTGGCATCAGTATGCTTGCTAAAGAAACTGAATTTTCTTGGACAATTGTCACTTCACTCTCTTTAATACCAATAATGGGGTCAGGTCATTCTGTGCCTGTTCTTTGTTCTTTACATTCTGCTACACCAAGCATTGGAGAAGCCAGAAGCAATAACACTTTTTGAAATTATTAGGCAGCATTTTCTCTGGAAATACTGGCTTAGATTTACAGAGACAGCACAGAGAACCAGCAAAAGTAGCCACAGAGTGAGCACAGGCATTCTGTGGAGAAAAAAAAAAAAAAAAAGAAAGAAAAAAAAAAGTTAGAAGACTGATACAAAATACTGTTTTGTTTGTTTGCTTGTTTTTTCATTGTTTCTTTTGTTGTTGTTTTTGTTTCTTGCTTTCTCTATTCTTAAGAATGACAAGGAAATGAAGTACAAGAAGAGGAAAAGGGAACCAGGTACTCTCGCACCTGTCCAGGGATGTTCCTCAGATACAAGCCAGGGCTGAAGTTTCTGTCCATTCTGTTGTGAACAGCTCACACCACTGTGCTGAGTCTCCAAGACACTTCTCAGGTGAGTGAAAGTCAAATCAGAATTGGCTATAGGAGACAAGGTCCTATGTATGTGGGCTGGTACTTGACCAGGACTAGGACCAGAAGACATAACCCATGGCTTCATTCTCACTTGTCTTCCCCTACAAAACTTGTTCCAGAACATGTTTTATCTTGCCATGTAAACATTGCTGTCTTCATATCTCCTTAGATTAAATTTTGATTTAGAATAATTTTACTGGAATCAAAATTAGAATAATTTTACTGCTACCTGCAACTTTAACCTGATTTCTCTTACAAGTTTTTAACCCTTCCAATTTCATTAATATAAGACTTAGTGTGTGTGAGGGTTCCAAAGTAGTAGAGCAGAATGAAAAACTTCATACAGAAAGTAACTATCTGAAAGCTCTGATCCATGTTTCTGGCCAAGAAGGAACAGTAAAGGAGCTCATTGTTTCCCTGATCCTGCAAGTTTCCCACCATTAGTGCAATCCAGCACCAGTTCACTGCACAAGGCTGATCTGTTTTTAACTGATTGCCAGCAGCCTCAAGGGGCTGGCAGCTATAGCAGCTGGAGTCCAGCCAGGAGTAAAGTGGCCCTGGACATCATTCCCTGTGCTGATAGCACAGAAAGGAGTGAGGCTACTGCAGCAACTTCTTGAAGGTTCCTGAAGTGGAATGGAATGCCAGTAGGTACCAGTGACACTAGTTTGGGGTCAGCCTTGACCCTCCAAAAATGATACAAAACCATGTCCTCATGCTTTGGTAGATCTGAAATTTCTGTGTTTTGTGGAAGTGTAGATGGCCAACGTACATGCTAAGAAGTGAAAAATAGCTGCAAGATATCTTAAAGCAGTTTCTTTTAGATTTCTACTCCAAGATCTCTACAGATCTTAACACCTCAGACAATCTGTAGGGACAATAGAGATGGCAGGACCTTGTAAGTGTGCGCTCAGTGATGACAATCAGTAAGAGTACACAGCTAGCTGTGGCACTTTGCAAAGTGCAGCACAGCCTGGTACAGATTTCCCTCCAGCTTCCAGTTATCTAAACCATTAAATTGGCATGGCAAAGGACAGCATACTGAAGGCTTGCTGGCTCTCTGAGGGGCAGCAAGCATAGATGTAACACAGACCACTGTTATTCCAAGTACATTTATTACAGATGTAGCAAATAATGTAGGATCCACTGGTGTACCTTCTGTATATATACTTAACCACAGATTTATCTTTTATTATTCCAGAGATTAAAGACAGTATAAGGGCACTTGTACCGCTTCCTTACAAATTTAAGAGATTACTTTGAGGGACAAAATGTTTCTGTTTTGAATACCACACTTGGAGGTTCTTTTCTAATACTATGCATACACACAGTCAATTATTTTTACTATGAGCTACCAGTTATTAGCAGAAGTGGCATTTTCAAATTAAAAGATGTTACTAAGTAGACATAGGTCAGTAAGACAATTAACAGCAGTCTTACACAAAACAAAATGTAAGTAAGCAATCTGTCTGTGTAAGTAAATTCTTAACAAATCTCATTAGAAAACACATTAGTTGAAGGGGATGAAAAATTTTCAAGGTATTTGTCATAATTTCACCTTTTTGTAATAAATCCTCTTATTCTAGAATAAATGGAAAGACCCCAAAATATCACAGAATCACAGAATTTCTAGGTTGGAAGAGACCTCAAGATCATCGAGTTCAACCTCTGACCTAACACTAACCAATCCTCCACTAACCCACATCACTAAGCTCTACGTCTAAACATCTTTTAAAGACCTCCAGGGATGGTGACTCCACCACTTCCCTGGGCAGCCCGTTCCGATGCCTAACAACCCTTTTGGTAAAGAAGTTCTTCCCAACATCCAACCTAAAACTCCTCTGGCGCAACTTTAGCCCATTCCCCCTTGTCCTGTCACTAGGCATGTGGGAGAACAGACCAACCCCCACCTCGCTACAGCCTCCTTTAAGGTATCTGTAGGGTGCGATAAGGTTGCCCTTGAGCCTCCTGAACAAGCCCAGCTCCCTCAGCCACTCCTCGTAAGACTTGTTCTCCAGACCCCTCACCAGCTTGGTCGCCCTTCTCTGGACTCACTCAAGCACCTCAATGTCCTTCTTGTAGTGAGGGGCCCAAAACTGAACACAGTACTCGAGGTGCGGCCTCACCAAAGCCGAGTACAGGGGGTCAATCACTTCCCTAGCCTTGCTGGCCACACTGCTTCTTATGCAAGCCAGGATGCCGTTGGCCTTCTTGGCCACCTGAGCACACTGCTGGCTCATATTCAGCCGACTATCAACCATCACTCTCAGGTCCTTCTCTGCCAGGCAGCTTTCCAACCACTCATCTCCCAGCCTGTAGCTCTGCTTGGGGTTATTGCGCCCCAGGTGCAGGACCCGGCACTTGGCCTTGTTGAACTTCATGCAGTTGACCTCAGCCCATTGGTGCAGCCTATCCAGATCCTCCTGCAGAGCCTTCCTCGAGCAGATCGACACACGCACCTAACTTGGTGTCATCTGCGAACTTACTGAGGGTGCACTCTATGCCCTCATCCAGGTCATCGATGAAGATATTAAAGAGGACCAGCCCCAGTACCGAGCCCTGGGGAATGCCACTAGTGACTGGCCTTGAACTGGATTTGCCTCCATTCACCACGACTCTTTGGGCCTGGCTATCCAGCCAGTTTCTAACCCAACAAAGCGTACGCCAGTCCAAGCCACGAGCAGCCAGTTTCTTGAGGAGAATGCTGTGGGAAATGGTGTTAAAAGCCTTGCTGAAGTCAAGGTAGACACATCCTTGACTTATATACCACAAGCCAACATCTAATTCATTAATCTGAGATGCAGAAGTTTTAAGCAGTGTACGAGTAATGTCTCTGGACCAGGTTAATAACCCTAAACTTATTGCTTCCATAGCCAGTACAAGTGGATAATTCATTCTTGAGTTATTTTTTCTTCACATCATCAGGAAAAATATCTCTCAGGTTTTAGTCTTTTTGTTGATGTTAAGAACTCCTTTTTTTTTTCTTTCAAACTTTTACATTAAAAATTCTGCTATAGCCATGGCAAAAATGCAAATGATGATGTGGTTTTACAAATGCTTCTTTTGTTGCTCTAGCTATTTTAATTTTTAGTAGAAATACAATAGGCAACAGTACAGAACTGTTACATGATATCAACAGTGTTCTAATGTATTAATTTAGATACCTTTTAACTATCCTTACACCTCTAGGTAAACTCCCTTGGAATTAATTTTTGCTTGTGATTACTGTAGACAAAGGGATTTGCTTACACCTAAATTTATTTTGTGATAGTTATTTTAATTAATTAATTTTAAAAATCACATTTTATCAATAAGTAGTTTGAATAGGATATTTTCATCCTTATCAGTTAGATTATTTTATATAAATGTTCTCCAAAATAACATACTTAATAGAAAAAAATATGTATTACTTTTGTTGATATGCAGGATTTGATTAATACTGCAGACGTTTTTAAAACTTACTCAAAAGAATGTAATAGATTTTATACCTTTTTTAGATTTGAAAGTTTAAAGGTGTGTTTTATTAGCCACAAGTAATATTGATTTATGCTGATTCAAGAGTTGGCCCTTTACAGATGTTTTCTACACAGAAAACATATTCCAATAGGTTCAAAAGTATTGTAAACACATTCATAATTGGTAAAAATGTCACAATAAAAATATGTTACTTCTGTCCCTCATATATGCACATACACAACTAAGCAACTATAAAAATCAGTCGCTGATGCTTTCCAATTACATAAACACATTTGGTTGTAAAATCTAAGATTTTGTCCACTTAGATGAAATCCTGAAACACTTCTAGGAGCCTAACATTTCTAAATACCTTTGTTGTCAGAGGAAACCTGTGTTTTCAAGTCACCCTCCACATCAGCCTCTGAGTACTTCAAAGGCTTCTGTCTACCTTTTGAAGTACACTATCCATATCCAACACTAAAGCTTTTCTAAGTGGAGACTGGCAGCTGCAAAAATAGACTGTAAATCTGGTTTCAGCCAGACAGTAAGTAGATTTAAAGACACATTTTAAGAAGTCCTGATAGCCTGTCTTGATTGCTGTGCCAAGAATTTCTACCTTGACATTTTCACTCAGTAACTCCATTCCCTAGTGGCCCATGAGAAACCTCTCTGCTCCTCATCACCTTCCCCTTAATGCTTCTTAAGAAAAAACAGTGCTGGATATGAAGTCCCTGATGTATACCACTTCCAAAGGCTGAAGCAAAAGGTCAATGCTTTATCTGTTGATAGAAATACAAGTATTCTTTCCGCGTATTACCATATCAATAGAAACAAAATGAACACACTGTGATTTATTCTTTAATTCTGTTAAATCAAATGTCTGCTGTGGGCTGAATTCTTCCATTCTTACTCAAAATGACCAGAAACTTGTTCTGTTATTCTTGTGCTGCACACTTGAGTCTTTAGTCCACAGCACCTTGAAGGTACAAAACATGAAAAACTGCTGAACCTAGCTAACTCATCTCCTTCTGTATCATTAGATATCAAAATGCTTTACAAAGACAGCAGTCACAGCTAAACTATTAAACTGATGTAAAAAAATAATATTAAACCATACAGCAACTTCTTGAAGGTTATCTCTGAGCTCATCAAGCATACCAGTGTGAGAGCGAGGAACAGAGGTCAGATACCCAAATCAGCTATCATATCAATGAATTCACAATATTTTTTCGTCCATGATGACTGGTATTTGCAAAGAACAAAATTATTTGCCACAGCTAGAAGTTTCTCATTTGAATGTTTTAATTCCTATCCTTCTGAACCCAAACCTAGTGCAGTGATTGTCAGCCTTTACTTTTTGGAGTCTTTGTTAAGATAAACTATTTTGAGAGACACTTTTTCCTGTGTAGAAGGTGATGGGATTTTGCAAAGCACCTAAGGATGATCACCAACAAGAAAAACAAATAATGACTTTTGTCTTGCTTACCAACTTTCAAAGGAAAAAAGAATTTCTGAAACTGTCTTATTGGGAATTGGGTCTAATGTCATATTTAACGGTCTGTTATGGTTCTCTATTTGATCATGATGTTAGACAAAGCTAGATTCAGCATATTCCTAAAATGTATAATTATTCTTTGCTAGATCACCTTAATAGGCCTTCAAAGAAATTATGTCAGATACCTTTGTAAAATATAGGTCCCACTTATGTTGAATTTGTCAAAATTTAAAAGAGATAAGTGTCAGTGCTGGCAGAAGACTTGTCTTCTTCCCGTAAGAGTATTTATTTTAGTTATTTTTTTTCTTTTAAGTAGACAGAGAAAAGAAAGTGAGCATGAGAAGAGCTGTTAAGACATACTGGATAAACCTGTAGTACTTTGAAAACACACTTGGTTGTTAATGGGATGTTGGTGTTGTTGTTTTTTCTAAAGTCTAAATAAGACATTACTATTTTTGATACCCCTGACAATGGCTTTCAGCCCATGATCCTCATTCTTGCCTGGTCAGTGTTTCAAAGGAACAGTTCCAGGTCTTTCTTCTTCCCTCACTGATTCTCTTTTGATGAACAAGGATTCAGTAGTGCTCTACAGCAGTGTGGGATTTATCACAAATGAAATCACTTGCGAATATTACATTTCCAGGAACTTTGTTTTACATTTTGAGATTTATTGTGAGGTTTTAAAGTAAATATGGAGAAAACAGGTCAGACTCTTTTCTTATCTTTTACCATTATAACATGGATATAGTGTCTAGAAAACAATCTGTTATTATTTAGACAGTACAGAATGACTTACCAATATTAATATTTGAATATTTTTTTATTACTAGTGTCATGATACCCAAGAAGTGTTACTGAAAATTAATTATTGATGAAGAAACTAATTACAATGAGATTCATGTGAGGAACAGTAACATGTGGCTTCATTTTTTACGATTTCCATTCTGATAAAGCTACAGTGTCTAATAAAATTAATAAGTCAAAAAAATAATAATCATTAAAGCATTGTAATGTGTCCTGAGAAGCGGAACTGCTATACTATAACTGTTTTGTCTAGGGCTGGTTTATAGTGTATTTATCATACTAAAATGTAACTGTACAATCATGTGTAGGTGATATTGCTTTTCCCTTTAAAAAAGATTATAAATTGATAATATTTGTCCAATACTGTGTTTTCAATAGCTTGTTTGTGGGTTAGCAAGGAAAAAGCAGTAAACACACAGAATTGTGAAGACTGGAAAGTAGTGTCTGAATCCTCAGCTCACTGGCTCAGGCTGTGTGGCTGCTAAGACATGAGGCCTCCCCCAGGAAGGGACTGATCCTTTTCAAATTCTATTAGCCCTTTTCCTTTGCTGCTGCTACCCAGGGCTTACTCCATCTCCTCAGTGCACTACTAGAGAGAAATGTTTCGTTTCCATCCTTCTTTAGATTCATTGTCCTTTTCCTTTACTCTCTAATACACATATGGTGAACAGTCCCTACAGCCCATGAGAAACCTCTCTGCTCCTCATCACCTTGTTTGGCCAGATAAAGTAAAATGAGTTTTTTAGGGTACTAGATGCAGGAAATATGTTGTCAGCCAGGCCTTCCTTTCTTCAGGACTGGAGATTTCTAAGCCCATGTCTTTAAAAGTGTGTGTATATAGTTATATGTTTGTATGTATGTATATATGTGTGTACAGTCTCCTGTGTAACTCAGAAGATGCCTTCTGCCTCAGCTGAGCTCAGCAGGAAGAGAAGTGGGAGTTGGGAAATTGGAAGAAGAAGACAATGAAAAATAATCTTGACCATGTTGGGGGAACTAACTCTAATTAGGATAGCTCATTTTAACAAACCCATTTGAGCTGTGTTCAGCATAGCTTGAGTGTCCTTGTCCTGCAGAATGCAGGAATTCATAACTAGTTGGGATCTGAGCCCATACGCACCCATAGCTTTGTCTTGGTGGTTTACTAGGGAATGATAAAGGTATGATGCCACAGCTCTATGTCTATGCAAACAAACCAGAACATATCCTTCCTCTTTGATGAGTTTCAGTCATAGCTTCAAATAGGACAAATTTAAGCATATTTTGGAGTCAAGCTCTTTTTCTAGCAAACATTTTTATGCAGGCTTTTATTAAAATGATGCATTAAAGTTAAGGAAGAAGTAGACTGCAGTGTTAAGTAACAAACTTAAAATCATTTCCTGAGTTAAGGACAGGAGATTAAGAATGAAATACACCCTTGGACAGAAAGTACATGTATATAACTTAAGCAGCAATTGACTACAGAGACAGGGAGGGTAGGTAGTCTGAAAATTTCCAACATCTAAGATGTCTGTTACTTGTACAGCCTGTAATTAGGAGTCTCTCTGTGGAGGAGGATTCAAGATCCATGATCTGTATATTCTCAGAACGTCTTGCAGAAACTTGTCAGATTTTAAATACCTTTTTCTAGGCGATGTGTTGCAGTAGGGTCTGCAGGCCTGCTATATTGTTTTGCTTACTCAGCATCTAGAGGTGTCAACTTCAAAAATGATGTTTAAGCCTGGGTGCTTAGCAATTAGACGCTGATCCATTAAGATACTCTATTTAAGAGTTCTCAGCACCCACTCCTTTTTGCCTCCCCAGTGGAGTATCGAGGAAAGTAACAGGGATATCTGTAAGCAGTATGCATTTCACCTCAATAGTGTATCAGATCAAATGACCCCAATTCTCAGCTTCATGGAGTAAATCAAATTTTATATTTGTAGGACTCCTTTACATTGTAATCGATTTTAAGATTTCACTCTCTTCTTTCTTAATGTCTTCACTTACTTCAATACTTTTTTCTGCATTTTATATTTAAGAGTTTATTATTGTTGTTGTTATTACTGTTTGGAAATTTTCCAATGCTAATGGGTTGTGGTTGCACTGCATAGAAAAATGTGAACTTTGTTTCATTTCCACAAGAAATGTATCATAATTCATAAACTTTCCATGTCATAATTCATGAACTTTATCTGTCCTATAAATAGGGGTGATTTTCTTATATGCATTTCACAGACTGAAGAACAGAAGTAGACATTTTTATGCAATAGGCACTACAGTTTGATGAAAAACATGGAGGAATATTTCTGAATTAAGAACTCAAATCTGGTGACAATTATTTTTTCAGGAAATGTGGTTCCATTTTTCAAACTGTTCATGGTAGGGAACCTCTGAAAAGTTAAAGCATTAATTTCACCGTTTTCTAAAGGAGTATTCAGGGTTATTAGATTCAAAATGCCTTTTCATGATGAAATTTCCTAAGCTTTTGTTTCAGAAATAGGAAAAATATTCAACACAAACCTAGTATTTTTTTCATTAGTATTTCAAGTTAGGCTTTTTTTTAAGACAACCAAAAAATTAATTTTTGCCCAACTCCATTATGCAGAAATAGTTATAGGCATTATCACTGTAGGTACTTTCATTATATCCCATTGCTAATATGTGCCAGAAATTTTTCATTTGAATGAATCTTAATCAAGCATGATTGGTGAGTATGAATGGCAAGATGTACTATACACTGAACCATTAAGAAGGTATACGGAGACAGTGAACAAGGACTTGACAAACAGCTGCTCAAGGTCGACAGGTATGGTTTACTGGAAATACAGTATTTTTATAATTTATTTTACTACAGTGCAGTCCTACACAAAACAAACAAACAAAAAGCCTGTAGAGCTGGTATAGCTAGGAGGAATAAGCAGCTGTTGGGGCTGTGCTACTTAAGAACAGCACTGCTACTAAAAGATGTCACGAAGCTAAGACCTATAATGCTGATAACCCAAAAGCTGTTTATCATCAGGAAGGTCTTGAAATCCTTTCCTCTATGAAAAACAGGTTGGACATGGTAAAACTGGAGTAAAATCAAAACATTTACTAGGCAAATAAATCTCATATACTATAGGGCTAAAGTGCAAAGATTTTACGTTAATACCTGTATTTCAGTTACTACCTAGAGGGAATATATTGAATGTTGCTAAGGATTGTCTGTGACTATTACCATTGTAACAGTAGATAACATTGTAACTTTGAGGCACAGATGTTTTCACCTCCACTTTTTGCATTCCTTTTTCTTTAAGAGAAAAAAGTATCTGTAACACAGGTATTATTTAGTTAACAAAACAGTTACCAATCTGTCAAGCCCTCTGTGGGTCACAGACAGGCAAATAGTAAAGCACTTTAATCTCATTTGCATTTGGTGTCATCAAAATGGCCCCAGGGTGAATAGACTGCACTATAACCTATCCTAAAAGTTAAAAAAGTAGGGCAAGCCCTGCAAAAATAACCATATTAGAACTGAATTGAGGAAATACTTTTATTTAAAGAAAATCAGTTTGACATTCTGAGCTTTTACTTTGCATTTCTTTCATGCTTTCAACTTTTTGCTTATAGCCAAGAGGGTTGAATATATATATATATATATATATATATATATGTATATATATATATATATATGTATATGTATGTATATATACAATCAGCTGATATTTTATGCAATTTTTTGACTCTTGGACCAAGGCTTTAAGAAAAATGCTATGGATGGTGAGGCTCATAACAAAATTAAGAATGACTTTTTTAATTGAGGCTTATCCTTATAGAAATGATTTTTTTTTATTATTATTATTTTTGAAGGCTATAAAAATAGTATACATTTATATATGTGTGTGTGTATGTGTGCATACATATATGAATGATTAACTCTCACCTCTGTCCATTGGAGATTGTGAACATGCATGTCTTCTTGAAGTACCCCAGATTCATACCCTTAAAACCATATTTAGAACTTTTATCTCCGTGAGGAAAAGTTTTATTCAATCAGAATCATGATTTTTCAGAATTTTATTTTGTCAAATAACTCAATACTGTGTGCATCTAAGCAAGGTTTCTTGCAAGTTTTCCTAGTTTGCTTTAGAAGTCTGATATATAAATTAAGTAGAAATTGTTCTATTGTATCAGTTTCTAGGTTTTGTAATCTTTTAATAACCTCTTCAACTGTTATCTGTTCTGTTCCTAATCCTCATCTTACTGTCTTGGTAATCTGATTCCTAAAGAAGGCAAATCGCTACCATCCTTCACTTTTTAAAGTCAATGCAGTAATGATTTTTTTTCCTTCATCATTTCCTCTTAACTGGATTTTTTATCCAAGTTTCTTCTGTGAGCCTTTAAAAAATTACTACAGAAGACATACCTCAAGCTGTCACTTGTCTTACCACAATGCACTACAAGGTCTCAGGTGTGGAGGACAGGCTCAGCTGTGACCCATAGAGTTGCCACAAGAAGTACTGGTTTAGCAGTATGCACTGATTCTTCTGAGTCAGTTCCAGTTCCTCTATCTGGAGGACACAGCTGAAAATATATCTTTTGACATGATGTCAACACAAGATACTAATTACCCTGTTTATTAATGATACCATTGCAGTTTTCTTCAGAATAGATTTGTTCAGACTTTGTCTCATGGCTGTATTTCCAGTTCCCTTTTCCCTTATACAGTTTGTTTCCCTAAATATTCTTCTAATTCTATCTTAACCATCTTCTAATTCTATCTTAACCACTCACACTGCTGTGCTGCTCTCTGGCCTGACACATCTGTTAACCTCTACCCCTTAGCTGGCTTTTTCAGGGTTATGTTAAATGACCCTCACCGATCTTTACAGGTGATCTTTACTTCCTTGTGGTGCAGCATTATTTTCCCTGTCTTAAATATGCCCTCACAGAGGCACAAACAACATCACTTACTGGCTGGACTCTGGCTAGCAGTGGGGCCCTTATCTAACATGAGGCAGCTTCTAGATTCTTCCCATAGAAGCCACCCCTATGTCCACCTGCTACCAAAATCTAGCCACATATACCCACTGCAGTCTCAGGCTTTGTTCTCTTTATTTTCCTCTGAAATTACTGGTCAGCGTGGTAGATGCTCTTATTTGTGTCATGTTTGGAGCAAAAAGCTTCTCTCAGCTATGAACTAGTTTGTGCCTTATTCTGTTTGGATGCTGAGGAAACAACTCACAAGAAAATCTTCTACAGCATAAAAGGCTACCACTATCACGTGTTTGCTGTCCTCAAAAGAGAACTTCCAACATCATTAAATATTCCACATCAGATCCAAACAAAGTGAGCTCTTGGCATCAACTTATTCCCAATTAGTTGATATGCAGAATTAAATGACATTAAAAGGAGATAGCAACTAGTATGATGGTCAAGCTAGCCCACATCCATAATCCAACACCTAGCAGTTTATACACCAGCAGTGAGTTTCACTGGTATGACACTAGAAGGTAAGTGTTGATCAGAGGCAGGGGAGGATGTTGCTGCTGCTGTGTAAACTCATAAAAGGATAAGATTAGATAGCAGCATGATCTTTCCTTATTGAATATCTCAGGGGAACCAAGGGGAGGGGCATGGGATTTTAAGGAAGAAGAAATTATCTCTGCCAAGGTTTGAAAACAGCTGGAGAATCAATGATGCAAGGGAGAGAATGCCAGAATTGAGTTCACTCATGTAACCTTAATTCACTCACACTCACTCTCCATATGTTCTATCACAGACTTAAATTAGTCAGAACTTTTTTCATAGGGATTTATTCCTTTAAATTGTGCAGGATGGATCTGCTCTGAGTAAAGAAGAGATATGAAATTATCTCTACAATATGCTAGCCCTCCTTGCTCCATCGTATGTAACAAACAAAGAAGTCTTTCAGGAAGAGTAAGGATTATATCAGTCATAAGCATTTCTGTGTGATAGGTACATTACTCAAACCAGCATTTTTACAAGTGTTCATTCACCAGTTGTGCCTTTCCCATTTTCCAGTTGGTTGGCTTTTAATCTGGATATTAGCTTTCCAAAAGTGCTGAGCGCTGTTGCAGCTGGAGATGGTGGTATACGTACTTTAAATATTGATGTACAATGAAATTAGTGAGAAACTTATGTTAAAAGTTAATGTTATAATGCCCTGCTGGCAGCAGCATGTAGCCATATTCCTAACCCTGGACCAATTAACTTTCAGAGAAGCCCTACCACATGATGCTGTATGGACACATACACAAAGGGCTTAATAATACTAAGTTCTTTAAAAAGTCAGATGGTGTCTCATAGTGGTACTAAAATTAATAGATAATCAATTTCCTCCTCAGCCTCAATTCTCTTATCTGAAAAAATGAAACTAATAGCAGCCCCTTACCTCACATGAGTAAAATTAAAGTTTACTAATGGCACTGAAACAATCTAATACTCAACAGATTAAAAAAAAAAAAAAAAAAAAAAAAAAAGGCATTCAGAACTGAAGATTAAATTAGTGATGAAATGGATCATTTTATTTTTAGTGTTCCTGTCTGACTAGCATTTAGAAGTGCGTATTGACCAGAAAGAAGATTGATGCAGGGAACCTATAGAAAACAAGACACGCAATGAATTAAAGAAGACAATAGTGGTTGCAGACAGGAAGCCATAAGAGTGGGTGTTGAAGTGCCTATTCCTGTTTCCTACTTTTTGAGAATTTTTGTCCTTTTAAGGCTTTTTCAAGTTCATATCCACTTCTGGGGAAGAGAACCATGGAACAGATTCTGGACTACTCCTCTCTGTTGGTGCCATCTCCTTGCACCTCATGTTGTCTTCTGAATGCAGGGTGCTTCTCACCTTTCTTGCTAAAGTTGCACCTCTCTGGTCTTCCTCTGGAGTTTTGAAATTTGAATTTGTGTGTGTGTGGGGGGGGGGTGTTGTTTTTTTGTTTGTTTGTTTTTCTCATACCAGAGATATATGACAAAATAGAAAGCAGCCCTTTCCTCATGAACAATTTTTTTATTTTTTTCCTTTCTAAGGAGGTATTCTTTTCCCAGGGATTTCTTTCTTGGTAAGCCTTCTCTGGCAAAGGAAATTCTGGACAGGAGGTAGCTATTTTATAACTGGCAGCTTAAATAACTTTTCCACCAATTCTACGATGCCTTCTGCTAGGTGTATTTTCCACAAGTAAGTTTCTTCTTGTAGGAGAGTTGGTACATTTTTACAGTACTGCTTGATTTTTATTTTATTTTATTTTTGGCTTTTAACCTCTGCCCTCATCAGCATTAAGAAGTAACTGCTTGCCAATAAAAAACACACAATTGCGACAGCTGTTTTCCTACTCAAAGGTGGACTAAAAATGGGTTTCTCAGACAGTACTAAAATGACAAATGATAGCCTGTTACAAAAACTACTGCATTCTGCAACAGCAGTGTTCCCTTTTTTGAGTAACTTGCCCCCAGAGCTGGTGCAATTATGAAGTCAATGTAAGATCTGCATGTAACATAGCTCTCATAAATATACCAGTAGTTCTCTGTATAATCTATTTAGCTTTTCAATAGACAGCCTCATTGGCCTGTATCTGGCCACTGTTGCATCCTATTGATGTTGCTGAATGCAACAGAGAACAGACTGAGTAGAGATGGATGTTGAGGAGCACTAAGTGTAGCTAGACTCCCCCTCCCTCTTCACCGTACTTGTGTCATTTCTACTTTTTCTTGCCCTCATCAGCATTTCCAGGAGACAGTGCTTTGTCCAGGCAAAAAGAAGCACTCAGTGATTACAACTGTGACAGCTGGAAATATATATATTATGTGCTCTGAACCTCTGAAACTCTACCTTTCCTTTATCCATAGCCTATACTGGCTTTTAGTCCCTTACCCTGTTCTAATACACAAGCATTCACAAACATACACTTCCTTGCATCAAATCCTTCTTCTGTCCTGCAGAATGAACAACTCACATGCATATTCTACTTACTGGTTTTGTTCAAGATTATTGGCTTCCCACCCATGTACAGCAGGCTCTCACCCCCAGGTCATAAACCTATGCTGCTCATAGTGCCAGCTTCTGTGCAACTTGGGGTGATATTTGTTGCTCTTCTCACCTTTCCCAGGAAGCTTGGGCTGTTTTACTGCTGCAAGTTCCAACTGGGTTGCTACTCAGCTGTTTGCTGGCAATGCTTGGCAGCAAGAAATGACACTGTTACTCTTCATTACAGAGCCAATTATTTCTGCTATAAGATCAATAAAATATGGGGCTATCGATTAAGAAGCCGGGCAATGGAGACAGGACAGAACATCAGTAATATATTCCACATGCACTTGGCTCAGACATTATTCTTAAATGTATATCTTTTTTTTCTGAGTGATTTCTCTGCTTTACCATAGTAGGTATCGACTCAGATTTTATCCATTCCCAAGTGCAGTTGTTGCAAAACTGTAAAATAAGTAAAGAAAAACTCTAATGCAATTACACATTGATTTAATCCTGCTGCTCACATGAAAATGCTAAATTCTGAAAAGCAGCTTTCAGCTGCAATCTATGGGATTTATCTCCAAATGTGCAGAAGATACAATTAGGTGAGTACTGTTTGTCTTGTCTATCATGCCATTTAACTCCCAGTAAGCCCTTTTTCTTCAAGCAGAACTCTTTTTATAGCTGTCACACCACTATATAATGGAACTGATCATTTTCTAGCCTGACTTAATTTATATAGGATTTGTTGGTAATCAGACTTAGCAGTACATGCATAAGCTCCGGATTGCTTGGCATGGTCATCTTAACCTTCACTGCTTCCTCACTTTTTCAGCTAGAAAGGGCTGGAAATAAAGGAACATTTCACACAGCTCTGCAGCCAGCTATCCAGCTGAGTTAGTCCTGATGGGATCCTAAGAGAGAAAACCTCATTTCCTAGAAGATTGATATGGGAAATACAAAGGTGGAAACAGAGAGGTGCTTTCCTCATGTGCTTCACAAAATTGTATTTCCAGGAACACCTTAACTTGATTCACTGAAATAGAGTGATTAAACATTTTCTATGTTGTAAGCCCTGTAATATCAATAACCCTAGCAGCTGACGGAATGCACTAGTTCACAATATAATTTTAGATAGTGTAGCATTTTACACTTGGAAAAAAAAGAAAAAAAAAAAAGAAAAAAAAAAAAGAAAAAAAAAAAGAAAAAAAAAAAAAGAGAGAGAGAGAGACAAAACAAAAACAGCAAACAAAAA
This sequence comes from Anas acuta, assembly GCF_963932015.1. Lineage (NCBI taxonomy): Eukaryota > Metazoa > Chordata > Aves > Anseriformes > Anatidae > Anas > Anas acuta. The sequence continues at coordinate 101,524,327 of NC_088979.1, forward strand.
AAAAAAAAGAATGAAGACTAAGAAGCACAATCAAAATTAAATCACATACACTATTTTAAAATATAGCACAATAGCACAAAAAATTATCTATTTTTCTTGTTTCACAGTTCTCTGAGAACTATGGCTATAAAAACAATTGAACACATCTTTATGTTTTGCTCAATATGTGAAATTGCCAGTACTTAAGGTTTTGTTACACCCATAAAACTTCTAGTCTAGTATACTGATTGTGACTGTTTCTAGGAAAGAAATCTTTACAACTCAGAAGGTAAACAAAAACTTCACCCTCCTGTCATTCTTATCTTTCATAAATCAGGTGACTGAATCAGTAAATACAAAATGAACAAGAACTTCTTACAAATATTGTTAGATTTGCACATGCAAAATCATACACTAAGCATCTTGCTGAGAATTCAAAACCAAGAAGTTGGCAACTGAAATAAATCTGGGCTCCTTCATTGTAGCGGTGTTATCCTGGATTACATTTAACAGTTCTCTGAGGCTCCAAATTCTTGTACGCAGATGTCTGGCATTTCAGATACCATGATTCACTTTCACATCAATGGTAGGCATCACCCTAGGTGGCAATGGACTTTCCACGATACACTCATCATAGCCAGAGTTCATAAACAGCTTACTTACCTTGATATCTTGCACATATTTCCAACTATCTGACCCTGGAGCTGATGTATACAAGAAGTCTTCCATTTTAAATGAAGGAAGATCTGCTAGAAAAATTGCTGTTTTGGAGAACCCGCAAGACACTTACTTCATTTAGTGCTGAAGAAATCTGTTGAAAAAAGCTTATGACACAGATGGAAGAGGCCACATATGCATGTGCTTAAATTACAAGGTTTTGGACTAGGACTATATAAAAATATGTTTGTGTTATAGAAGCCAGATTATTTCCAATTCTTCTGGATTCCTTAAGAGATTATACACAAATAAATTATTTTTATTTGTTAATTTATACTAGAGGTTCACTGCTCTCTGGGATTTACAGAATGTATCATAGTGTATGAATGTATCATAGTGTATGAATATAGTTGGGTTTACTGGGAGAAAGAGAATACCCTAAATAATGACTAGAGTAAAGACCGTCCTTTGTATTTGTAAAGTCTTCTGCCCGTGTAGTTGAGATATATCATCCCAGATTCTTTAAGTGCTAGCATAATAAAAATGTTAAATAATAGTAAAAAATGTTAAATAATAACAGTAACCTCTACGTACTGAAAGTACATATGTACTGAAAGTCACCTATTCAAAACATACAGGTGGGCAGCCAACTGCTATGATACCTTTTTGGCTGTGATGTGACCATTCAAGGCCTTGGAAATAGTGGGGAAAATATAAGAGGAAATATCCCTTCACTTTATCACCTGCTGTGACAGTGTCACCTACTGTGCCAAAGGTAAGATGAAGAACCCAGTGTGTATCTTTTCCTCCATACTTAGCGTACACAAAATGCAGCTCTGTTAGTCACATTCTCATAAGGCTGTCTTTCACTGAGTTGACCTTTCAAACTCTTGTATGCATGAGATCAATCACTTTGATTTTGGAACACACTTCTCCACCCATTTATCCTCCCTGGAGAGACAGTACAGAATAATTGGAGAGAATTAATCCAAACGAGCCAAACAGATGTTGGAGAAACATTTCCTCCCACTCAGTCATCTACTGACTGAAACTTATCTTGTCCTTATCACAGATGGTCCTTTCCGTTTGTCAAGCAAAAAATTTACTTCAAGCAAAAAAAATTTACTACTTAAAGAAGTACCATTTATCTAGTACTGAAAACTTTTTCCAATCATTTTAGTGTGAGGCTTAGAAAAAGACACGTTTTCTGGTGCATGCAGAAGAAATTTGAAATCATGACATTGTACAACAAAAATTTAGTTTTATCAAAAGACCACGTTTAAGTCGTAGGCTGTAAAGACAGATTTGGAATGACAGTGCTGCTATCCTTGAAGATAATTTGTATTTTAAGTTCATCCATTTTATATATTGTTCCTATACTGTAGCAACTTAGTAATAATAATTAAAAGGTATAATTGTTGGAAATAGCTAATAATGCTTTGTGCATCATGGGCAGCTTACCCCAGTAAGACATCCTGGCTCTATTGATTTCCATGTGGAAGTACAATGAAATTCTGCAGAGACAGTCTTTCACCTTTTACATGTAAGACATGAGAGGAGAGGGAGAGGAAGGAAAGCAAGAAAAGCACCAAAGAAGAATATCTGTCTTCCCCTTAATCCTTAGCTGCAGAGGGTCAGTAATTGTTTAAGCAGGGATACAGTCCACATGGGATCAACGGGTAGAGAGGACTCTAAGATCTTAGGCATGGACAGAAAAATCCCTAGGAGGGAAGCTACGGATTTCCAGGTTGAAGGTATGCATACAAGAGCAGCTATGGAGGAACAACGGCCAGCTTCATCGAGCTTCTTGGGAAAAGCATCAGTCTGAAGACAGGCAGCATCTGAAAGCCATGTCTCTGTGCTGAGCAGGAACCAAACAGCAGCAGAATGACTGTCCACATCCAGACTGGAAGAGGTGATGGATAGGCCCATTAGTGTTTAGCTTTGTTGCTGAGGAGTCAGACTGCTGTGTTGTTTTGTGATGTGACATTGGTCCACTGGGATCTGTGCTGTGTCAGTGAACTAATTTGATATTCATTATCTAGCATTTGCCTGATACAGGTTAACAGTCAGTGCTTTCTGGTATGAAACACCCTCTATCAGTTTAAAATGTTGGGCTTGATATTAAAATCATAAATTCCCCTCACTCCTACATCCAGAAAGATTTCTGTTGCCAAAATCCGTGAATAGTTCTATTTAGGCAGTTTCATAGCACTGTTGTGAGAAAAGGTCATTTGCAGTGAAAAACCTAATTTCCTTTATATGGTTTTACTACCAAAAATTGAACAATGGCCATGTAGTCATTGTTGAGGGTAGAAATGCACTTTAACAAATGGCGTTCATTTTAAATAATTTACTTTCATATTTCATGGAATTATAAGGGCTTCTGCTGTCTTCAATGCCATTTATATATATATATATACACTAATTAAGCTTTCTAAGGTAGATAAAAGTTAAATAGATGAAACAGAGAGGGTCACTAGCTGATTACTTTCCTATTTAATTTGGTGTCCTGCTGCAAAATTTAAATCTACATTGGAAATACAGCAAAGCTTGGGGATTTTCAGAGCTAAGAATTTGGGTTTCATCTCTTTTAACTGTAGATATAGAAAATTAATTGTAGATATAAAAAATCATTTGTTATTTTTGTAGATTAAATCTAAGTCAAATTTGCTCTAGTATGAAAAGACAAACACAAAATTTGGAAGACTTACAAACAATTGTTTCATTCTGGATAACTCAGAAGCATACTCTCCCAAATGAGCTTCCCAACTGAGAGGAGCATGAGTAATATCAGACCAAAGGTACGGTGATATGACCTATGCAGTCCATTGTTATTTCATATTAAAACACACAAAACAGCTGTGTTAAAGTAATACTGAAAGTCTGGCCAAACCAGCCAAAATTTCTTCCTTCATGATCTGTTCTACAGTAGGTGCTGAGTTTTGGTTGTTCTCACAGACTTCACTGGAGACATAGTAGTCAAAGAAATACTTCATAAAAATAGGTTTCTGGGTATGAGCATAGAATATTGCATGATGCCATATGAAGAGGTACCAGGGATCTTGAAGCAGGTCGGGTATTCTCAACAAGGGTATTTAGCCCAGGAAAAGTGCTGAGCTTCTTTCTTCACCTGAGATAACTAACTCAGAATTAATTCAGGTTCCATCATGCAGCACTAAATCCTGTCATCTGTCTTGTGGATATACCTATCACTGTCTGATAGGTATCAACTATCAACTGTCCCCATGCCTTCCAAAAATTACAGATAACAGGTCTGTAGACACCACTTGTGTAAGTAAGTCCCTCATTAAATATTTTGCACATACATCACGAGTTATCTGTCCCAGACCTGCTGAAATATCAAGGTATAAACTAAGTTAAGAACTGTATATGCTTTTCTTTAGATAAGCTATATGCTTAATTTACTTCTTTGTATTTTCATTTCTAAATTATTTGATACCTGTTCATGAGGTGCTGTTCTCGTACTTTAAATTAGTGATATGTTTAAAGGAAACTGTCATTCATATAAATAAACTTCACTTCCAAATGCTACTGAGTCAGTTAAAGACTGGAAGACCAGTGAATGCATAAACTTAGGATGTATCCACACTATTACATATTTTATCCAGCTTGAAACCAGACTGTTGGAACATGCTGCTTGTATTTTATTTTTTGATGGCATTCATGTCCATGACCTTCTGTGCAGAATGGATCTATAAACAACTCAATTGCTACAGCCAGAGGACAGTGAACTGGAATCTGGAAGACAGAGCTGAGGAATATGGGGAGGGGTTATAAGAAATACATAAAACCTTATGTACGTTCAGCTTTGGAAATGGAAAGTGATGTAGATTCTTCAGAAGCATGTAAGTTCATCAGTGGTGTGGAGCTCAATGCATGTTGCATTAAGTACAGCATGGAGGCCAAATATTCTGATGGGTTGGCCTGCACCAAGCTATGTGTTTCTACATGCTGCTGGCATCCAAGATCAGAGTTTCATGATGAAGTATTGCTGGTGGCAATACTAGCCTAAGTATGTCTATATTACAGTCACTGTATACTATTTGATTTATTTCAGCTATTTTTATATTCCCATTATGCTACATTGGGTGAAAAATTGCTGACAAGTTTACATTAATGGATCTCATGAAATAAGGAAGTCTTTCAGAAGAACTGCAGTTAGTATGTAAATAGCAAAGATTCTAGCAGTATAATCATGATGAAATGCTAAAGCCAGAGGTTTAGGAATTAGCCATTAAAAATATCCCCCTGGTAAAACATGGAAAATCTTAACCCTCAATGTTATTTTTACAGCCCAATATATGTTTGTAAGTTGCTTAGTTGCTTATCTGCCATAGGGTTTGTGGTGGGTTGACCTTGGCTGGCTGCCAGCTGCCCACACAGCTTTTCTCTCAGTCCCCCTCCTCAACAGGAAGGGGAAGAAAATAAGATGGAATGGCTCCTGGGTTGAGATAAAGGCAGGGAAATCATTTACCAAGTACTGTCATGGGCAAAACAGACTTTACTTGGAGAAAATTAATGTAATTGATTGCCAGTTCAAATTATTTTGGATGGTGAAGAAACAAAGACATATTGAAACAACACGTTCTCCTGTCCCCTCCTTTTTCCAGGCTCAATCTCATTCCTTCATCCCCAGCTCCTCTTCCCCACAACACCTCTTCTCCCCCCCCCCCGCCCGACTCTGAGCAGCACAGGGGAATGGGGAATGGAGGCTGTGGCCAGTCCCTCACAGCTTCTCTCTGCCATTCCTTCCTCCTCACAGCAGGGGTTCTCCATAGGCTTTCCATGGGTCAAACACTGGAACAAACTTCCTAGAGAGGTGGTTGATGTCCCATGCTTGTCAGTGTTCAAGAGGCATTTGAATACTGCCATCATTCATGTGCTTTAACTTTTGGTTAGCCCTGAAGAGGTCAGGCAGTTGGACTAGATGATTTTTGAAGGTTCCTTCCAACTGAACTCTTCTATTCTATTCTGGAACATTCTATTCTAGAACCTGCTCTGGTGTGGTCTCCCTTAGGTTGCTGGGAGACAACCTTCTCCACCATTCTATCTCCACAGGTTGCAGAGGAACCTCTGCTTGGGATGGTCCACAGGGCTGCTCCTCACACAGCTCCCCTCACCGCCATGCAGTCTTTGCCCTCCCTTCCCCAGGCTGCCCCCAAGGTGAGGTGCCGCCATCTTGGCTGCAGGGCCCAGCCGTGCCCTGAGGTGGGGCCATTGGGGCCAGCTGGGACCAGCACTGGGCAGCCCCAGCATCGCCTCACGCAGTGGCCCCCACCCCCTGACACTGCCTGGGCACCTGATCCCAGCACACCACTCTATCTTCAGCCACTAGTCATAAGCAATACATGAAGTGCTGAAATAAGAGGTAATCAGAAGAGATGTTTTAATATGAAGAAGATAAGATATCACTGTGTGAAGCTGTTGTTGTGCTTTGTTGGTGGTGGTTTTTTTTTGTTTTGTTTTGTTTTTTTCCCAGTTCAAAATAACATTTTGTTCAGAAACGCAAAGTGGTTCTAAGAAAAAGGAAGAAAGCTTAAAGTAAATAAATGTTCTGCTGAAACCATTTGTTTGTGACTATACCATCCACATGCCAGTGTAATCTGGAGTGAGCTTTGCCCCTGGAGCAGTCTTCCTGGCCCCTCATAGTGACAGGGACTTGTCAGCCTGGGGATGGAGACACTATTCATGTCTGCAGCCAGCACCAGCCAGGTCACCTCTTCAAGCACTCAGTTAATAGTGTCATAGAATAACTGAGTTTGGAAGGGATCCAGAAGGACCATTGAGTCCAACTCTCGGGTCCCCAAGAGACCAACCCCTCCTCCCCCCAAAAAAAAAAAACAAAAAAAAAAACAGATCATGTGTATATCTGATCATAGTATAAGGTACTGTACGCACTAATTTTCACCTGCTACTTCCTCAGATAGTATGTGATGACTGTGGGAAAATGAGATTTCCAGAGTAGAACAACAGTTTTATTTATTTCATTAATGATTTTTGATTCCTCTCTAGCTCTTGAAGAGAGAGCACCTTTTCTTTTCCTCTGTGCTCAGTAAACTGATGATGGCTTATACCTTTTGCCCGTGGTGATGTTTCCACTGAGGTTTATAACATCTTGTAGTGGGTTTACGTGGCAAGGTTTTGGTAGCAGGGAGCCATAGGGGTGGTTTCTGTGAGAAAGATCTAGAAGCCACTCCATGTTTGGGAAGGGCCCCATTGTTTTCCAGAGCTGAGCTAATAAGCGATGTTGTTTTGCACCTCTGTGAGAGCATTTTTAAGACAGGGAAAAAAACACTGCGCCACACAGCAGCTGGGAGAGTCAAGGGAGTGAGAAACCGCCTTGCAGGTGCCAAGGTCAGTGAAGAAGGAGGGGGAGAGGTGCTCCAGGCGCCGGAGCAGAAGTCCCCTGCAGCCTGTGGTGAGGACCTTGGTGAAGCAGGATGTCCCCCTGCAGCCCATGGAGTACCACGGTGGAGCAGGGTTCCACGCTGCAGCCCGTGGAGGAGACCACGGTGGAGCAGGTGGCCCTGCACTGATGGAGGCTGCCACCTGTGGAAGACCCCTGCCGGAGCAGATCCCAGGCCGGACCTGTAGCCCGTGGAGAGGAGACCACGCAGGAGCAGGTGACCTGGCAGGAGCTGCTGCCCGTGGGGGAGCCAGGTTGGAGCAGTTTTCTCCTGAGGGATGGACCCCGTGGTACGGACCCATATCTGGAGCAGCTCTGGAAGAGCTGCTGCCTGTGGGAAGCCCGTGCCGGATCAGTTCATCAAGGACTGCATCCCGTGGGTGGGACCCCACAGCACAGGGGACGAGAGTGACCGAGAAGGAGCGGCAGAGAAGAAGCGCTGTAGACTGACCATAACCCCCATTTCCCTGTTCCCCTGCGCCGCTCGGGGGGAGGAGGTGGAAGAGGGTGGATGGGGGGGAAGGTGCTTTTGGTTTCTTTCCTTTGTTTCTCACTTCTCTAGCTTGTTAGTAATGAGCAATAAATCTTACTATCTATCTTCTTATGCTGAGTCTGTTTTGCCCGTTACAATAATTATTGCATGATTTTCTCGTCCTTAGCTCAATCCTTGAGCCCTTTTCACATATTTTCTCCCCATTCCTCTTTGAGGAGGGGGAGTGAGAGAGTGGCTGTGGTGGAGCTTGGCTACCCACTCAAGCGGAACCACGACACATCTTCAAGTCATGGGCGCTGTTGAACCGCTCCCTGAAGGAGGTGAGCAAGAGAAAAAAGTATGGATGGGGAATTCGTTTCAACTTCTTTATACTCCAGCATGCTCATCAAAATAGTGCAGATGGGACATAGTGAAGACAACCATGTGTTTTTAGTAAAAGTAAACATTTCCTGGCCTAGAGGTAGGAAACTAGGCCAGTGAAGCTTAACTGTTTCTCTTTAAAGGTTCGTTCCTCTCCTAAGACACTCCAGTGTGTTTTGCACAGCTACATGCAAACCATGAAAAACATTTATATTGGTTCAGATCATCCTTGTATGTTAGGATAAGAGGACTGCTGGAAATATTACTGCCAATCTATAAAGCATCAATCTTATGTAGAAATCTTGATTGCTTTCTTTGCCAGAGTTATGAAATTAGTAGGGAAAGCGAATACTGTGGCTTTTTAGGCTGAAGAGAAGCATTTAATCAGTGTATCATGAAATCCTATTCTCAGAATTATTTTAATTGGTTTAGATATGAACAGGATCATATAGGTCAAAAATCAGCTGAAGAGCTATGAACAAAAGAGTGCATATGAGAAACCATTGTGCTGAATGCAAAGTAGAGAGTGACGCGAATTTTCTCTTTGTACAACACCAGGTTTCAAATCCAGACCAGTTATTTAAGTTCTAGGAAACTGCTCGTTAATGGACTCCAGGAAGGATACTAAATTAAGGGCTGTGGCACCATAAAGGAGAAGGAACACACCAGGCCAAGACTCTAACTCACAAAAGCACCTAACAAGGTGCCTAAATCCTCCAGCTCTCACAGGCTTCAGTTTAAGCACATGTTTAATGAAGTCCCATTGCTAACAGCCTTTTCTCTATCACTTAGTCTTCTGAGTCTTGTGGTCCCTTATGTGCTGCACATCAGAGAGGAGCAAAAGGTCTCTCTCACAGACTAGCTCATCAGGGAATGGGGGAGCTGAGGTAAGAGCTAATGCCAAATGCTTTTCCCTCCTCTTCAAATCTGGCAGTTCCCATACAACAGTAGACTCTGGCAGGCATGGAGAAATGAGGCCAGCTGGAGGGGAGCAAAACTGGCAAGTGGCATTTTCTCATGCGGAAAATATATTGGAACTTAATGTTGCTTTTCAGAGCCAGGAAAATGTTGTCACAGAAGGAGGATGGCTAAAGTGCAATGAAAAAGCATGGTGAGGCATGGGTGGTCAGAGTTGCCTTTTTTAAATTGTGGGCTCTTTCCAATGGGAACAATCTCTTGTAGAGAGCCAAACACAAAGCCAGGGCTTAAAAGTAAACAACTGGGAGTCAAGTCTAAAAGTTCTTTCACACGAGGTCTTCAGTAAAACAGCCACCATCCTCAACAGTCCTTCTGTCAGATGAACACTCATGTTTTATTTTCTTGTCCAGCTTGTTTCATGTAGGTGTAGAGGGCATAGTCGAGCTTGCTGTAAATTGCATCCCAGCAGTCAGGCTACTTAGGGCTGGATGTAAAGCTGTTCCAAAGAGTCTGAGTCTCCTTGGGATAAGGGAGCAGTACTAAATTATTTCTTGGCAAAGAGGAGGGGCAGCCTAAAAGCAGTCAAACATTTGACATTTTTGGATAACATGATTGTGCCAAGTCAGAGAACATCCTGAAAATCTCTGTGTGTTTTCTAAAGAACTGGTATCCACCAGAGACTGAAAACATCTTGAGGTAAACTAAGTGGTTTCCTGGTTGTGCATGTCTGGAACTCCAGATTAGATAATGGATGTCAGTCTAAATCACTAAGCACACCAACTTCATATTATCTCCTAGCATCCTAATGTAGCCTAAGTACTTAGGAAGCTTGTTAGTGATGTAGTGGTTATTAGTGTAATCAAATTTAACATTCAGCTTTAGGTGACAATGTTACTGTTGCTTTAGTCTTCTTCTTTTTTTTTTTTTTTGTTTTTGTTTGTTTGTTTTTTTTGTTTGTTTGTTTTCAGTTTTCTGTTCTTTTGAGTACTTCGACTTGCTTATTGCCCAGTCACTAAGGAACACTCTACTTTATACCCTATTTCTAGACTCTGTATCTCTTACTAATGTGGCAGTGAATGACTCTTTCCTGAAAAAATAAAAATTAAATAAAAAATTACTATGAACATCCCTGTATACAAAGTACCATCACAACCTTTAGAATACATGTATGTACATTTTGATTTAATGTCAGAATCTCTACAGATTCTGACAGATAAACAGATAAAACTATTCAATTTCAGACCATCTTAAAAAGATGCTATCCTGAATGCAGGCTGATTTGGCTGGGAAGCTGAGATACAGCCTCTTACTTCTTTATTCTGCCATTGTTTTGCTAGTAGTGAGAAGCTTTTCTTGGTCAAAAAATACAAGAGCTGTTTTGCTACCTCTCTCTAGTAAAGGACATACTGAAAGAATGGCACACACAATCCTTCTCCATTTTTGCATCTGTGCAGGGCTAGCAACAATCTGGACCTCAAGACTATAGTGGCAGCCATGGAGCCTAATGTAGCACCTAATGTGTCATCTGTCTTGCAAATGGATATTATTTAAACAAAGCAGAAAACAGCCTACAGTCAGTTTTCATGGGTTATAAAAAAAAAAAAACAACTGAAGTTAGTCTGTGAGCAGTAAAGCTAATGATGCCTGATGGGTTTTTATCTCAAAGTCTCTTCCCTGTGATTGTCTGGTTCCTGTTGAAGGGTGAGCTCATACTTGTGCCTTTTCCTCAGTAAGGATACTGATTGTAAAGTAACATCTCTTGCCTCTATTCAGCCTCTTGTAAGAACTTAATAGCTTAATATCTTCTCCTCTGTCAGATTTGATCAAAATTGGACAGGAGATTCTAAAGATACCTAGAAGCAGAGTAGCCATAGACACACATATGCCTGCATACATGGAGTAATTATATAAATGTCATTTCCTTATTAAAACAGAACCAAAACAGTCATCACTGTAAAAGAGTGTGCATGTAAGATATACCTCATATGCTTCTGTTTCCAATCTCGTATTTTCAGATACGTTTATGTACTTCCTAACTCTATCTGATTTCAGTAGTTAGGGTCCTATGCTCTCTCAAAAAAAAAAAAAAAAAAAACAAACAACTCTTATTCTCATATTTCAGTATCTTTGGATTAATTTTTTGCTTGTATTGTATTTTTTCTGAGTCTTAGAAAACATAAGAAAAAATATTTTTAGTGTCCACTACAATTATATCTGAATAATCATAACTGTATCGCACATCATTTTATTTTAATTAAAATTTTAACTACCCCTACCAGTTAACTACTTGCCTTGGACAAGATGCAATCATTTTTCCTAATTATATTGAGGATGAAAATTGTCCAGTGTTCCTGACTGAAACAGTTTGTGGTAGATGGGTTAAACGGTGGCCAGGGTAGATGTCTGCAGACAATCATCCCTTTGGAGGTGGATTCCTTCTACGTGGTGGCAGTGCTCAAGATTCCATTCTGAAACCTTTCTTCTTCAGTGTATTTCATTAAGACCTCGGATTCTACAGCCAGTTGTAGCTTTTGTTTGAAATGATGTGTGTTTCCATTCCTCACCTACCATAAAAAAGTAAACTTAGTACAAACTTTAGAAAGGAATTTGCCTTTTTTTTTTTTAAAATGGAGAAACATTAACCTCCATAAAATCTAAAAAAAAAAAAAAAAAAAAAAAACAAACAACAACAACAATAAATAAATAAATAAATAAATAAATATTTTTCTGCTACTTTCGATGTCAGAGGACTTCCTTCATATTTTTGTTTACCTGCCTAAAGTCTAGAATAGATATCATTGCTGGTGAGCAATTATGTTGTCCTGCATCTATGAGGAGATGCTTCCTCCATTGCTCACAATGTCAACCCACCTACAGCTATAGGTCAGCCTACACAGGTCAGTAACACAAATGCTTGTTAAGTGTTTGCTAATACTATGTCATTGTCTTCCGTCCTGTAGCTCTAGGGAAAATACAGTATTTCCATGTGTTCATATCAGTTCCTGAATTTACAACAGGGACACATGACATTTGATGCAGAGTGAATGAAGTGCTTTTTTCTGACTAGAGTGGAGTTGGTACATGCTTCAGAAATAAGGACTGCTCTGATGTCAGTGAGGGTATGCCAGTTCCACTGTGGTTTATAAAAAATTACAGTTAGCCTCATAGTCCCAAAGCTGTGATAACACTGTGATAACACCTGTAGGCCTGAACCAGTTCAGACTCCTATAGCACTAGGCACTGTTCAAGCACACACAAAAAATATAGTCCTCTCAACACACAGAGCTTGACGTCTAAGTGCAAGTGCCATATTCAGTTGTGTCTTTCTACTAAGAAAAACAGTAAAATTAATGATGGGAGTAATAAGGATATATATAGAAAGAGATTTAAGCTAAGATTAATTTTCTGACCCAGTAAAATCTTCCTTATCTAGTGGTTCTTAAAATACTGTCACATTCTAAAGAAAGCTTGCATATGCTGACACCAAATTGTGGGGAAAGACATTGCTGTCATTGTAAAATACAGAAAGTTGGCTCTTCCTAACACATATACAAAGAAGTAACAATGTGCAGTTTATGAGAAGTAATGTAAATTACACCTGCAACCCATTAGGCTCCTTTTGTTAAGAAGCTCTGAAGTGCTGATATAGTCCTGGTATCAGCAAATCTGCCATTTTATTGCAGTTATTCATTGCCCACAGCAATTCAACAGAAAATTAATTAGCATCACCCCACCATAAATCTCAACAGTATTAAATGCAATGCCTGTTCTGTAATCACTTTTCATTAAAGCCAAAAATACTAATTAAAATTGATTTTTGCCTATGCTTTGGTAAACTGCTGCCAGTGTAAGGATCTCAGCCGTAATGCTGCATGAAGGGAGACCTTTACTTAAGTGGATTTTATATATTGTCTTATCCCCTTTATAAAGATAACAATGTGTGAAAGGATAAGGGCTTTGAGAGCAGAAACTGACAGGTTCCATGAAGAAGGGGGAAAACGTGAAATCACTAGGGAATGTAACCATATTAAAACTGTAATATCCTGTATTTTCAATCTGGACTATGTCTATCTTTCAGGCAAGTGCCTATTAATACACCTCAATCAATAAGATACGGAGGGTTCTTTTAATGATAGTTCTAGCCATTTCATGGTACTGAATATAGATATGACAAATACTTTTGCCTCAGTATATTCACCTTCTAAGGGTTTTCCTGTATGCCTGAAAAAGAGCATACTGAAAACTGATTCAGTTTGTCCCTGCACACTTCAGGAGATGTGAAAAAAAAAAAATAATAAAAAATACAAGGTTTATTTTAATGAATAATTTCCTCATTGTTCAGTACCATTCTCAATAACATGAGATGAAGCAAAATTCCTGTTAAAAATATGTGTATATTAACTATTGCTGTAGTTATAAATTACTTACAGTGTGGGGTTTGTGCCTGTGTTTGTGGGTGACAGCCTACTAATAATGGCAAATTAAAAACACATTTGGCTGTTGAGCACTGCTTTAACAGACAAGCAGTAAGCAGCAGTGGCAGTGGAACCTTTTCATACACAAATAAATACCACTTCCATATTTGAGGAAGAGGCAGAAGCAGTAGACTGCCTGTCCTGTGAGTAAACATGCACTTCAGCAGTGGGTTTTTTACTGATATTTCCTGGTATCAGAAAGCTGCTGAAATATGACAGTTTTGTATTTCTGTCCATTATCTGCTGGTGAATGTGCTAAAATGCAGCAGATTTACAAGCTCCATAAAATGGAGGATGTATGCATAGCCATACTTATATCAGATGAAAGGGAAGTACATACTTAGTTTTCTGGTAAACCTTGGCCTTTGGTGAATATACTCCGTTTTCCATGCTTCTGCCTCCCTGAACTTGGTGGCAGCACACCCAGTTCAGCTCACGCTCTTTTCCCAGTTGTGTCTCAACACATTCTTTCTCATTTGCTTGATCTCCCCCCAGTCCCACTTTTGAGTTTAGCTCCTTGTGCAATGTCCCTCCTGGATTCTCCTCCTATATCCAAGCTCCCAACAAAACTGGTCCTTTTCCTTTTTCTCTCTCATCCCTGACCAAAACAGTTTCTCACTCAATGGCTAGTTTTATCCATGCTCATGTTTCCTTCTTCTCCAGGACAAATCATTCTTGATGGGAGCTTCTTTTGCTTGAACTCTTTCGTCTGTTTCATACTTTCCTCTGCAGGCAGGTAGTCTTAATCCTTCAGAAGTTTGCATCTCGGGCACTCCTGTTTTAACATTCACCTTCTCCTCTGAGTTACCACACACAATAACTACCTCAGGCTACAGTTGTTCGCAAATCCATTCCTTACTGTTACAGAAGTAAAATTTTGCTCTCTTTAAGTGTTGTTTGGAGCTGATTACCATGGGCAAACTACAAATGCTTTTATTTTTCTTGGCTTAGAAAGGTGATAGGATATTGCCTGAAAATAACTTGTTTTCATGAGATGTACAAAAAATGTAGAGGGTGCTGTCACTATTTCAGATATTAGAACAAGTCTATATAAAAATCAGTATTATAATGGAAGATTAATTGTCAATTATAATTGAATTATAATTGTTGTAATAATATCTCTATTTAGTTCATCTTTGCACAACTTGTCTTCACCATTGCATGCAATACTCTGAATCCACTGTTCCTCTTTTAGTTTTACTAACTCAGGTATATGGAAGGTATAATCACAGCCTAAAATTAACACCTTCTCAATGAATCAGTCTTCGCCTATGCCAAGGATTTAATTATAAAATACACCAAACATAAAACATTTTTTTTTCTGAAATGGACTGAGATAAAATAAATACCCAGAATAATAATAATAAAAATCTGCAGTGCATTAGACTAGCAGGAGAGATTGCTTAAATTCCAATCCAGTGTATTTTCCAAATTTCCAATACTTGTAATGGAAAAAAAGGCATAAGGCTTATTTTCTTATAACTGTGCCATAAAGTGGAGATATAGTTTCATCATGCATCTGCTCCATTTGCCATCAATTAGTTTGATGAAAACAGACTAAAGCTGTGCAGTGATCAGCAACAGAAATTAAACAGACTTCAGACTTGATTACAAATCTTCCCTCACCCATTTTACTGGCTATGGGGTACCCCTACCTTTTGTTATAGGCCTAACAAAAAACTTCAATACTTCACATTTCAATTTTCAATAACTTATTACACTGTATTTTTTCCCATGAAATATTACATGTATTTCATTTCAATAGATTTAGAGAAGACTGAAAATGTATTAGGACTGATCACTGATCAAGAATTCTTTTGAACAGGGAATCCTTTATCAAGTTCATTATGTGAAACTATGAACTGTAAAGCAAATTGCTCAACCATTTATCTGCATAGACAGATTATCTGTCAGCAAGAGAGAATACATCTTTAGTGTAGGCCTTAGAACTTTCAAAATAACAGCTGATGCTACTGTTACTGCCTTGTACTGTAATTTCAGTTCTGTTTCTGAAGAACAAAGTGGAGTTATAAAACTAGATTTCAGTCACTTCTTACAAATGTTTCTGGAACATGAAACATGTAAGTACTTTACAGGTTATTAAGGAATTAACATAAAGGAAGAGTAATATATCTGAAAACAATCTATTGCTCAGAAATTACTGCAGAAATAATAGTATGGAACTAAGGATGATCAAATAAAGAAAAAAATCATTACTAAAAGTTAGAAGTTTAAAATTGTGACTAGTGATGAACATGACATCATATCAAATGCACTTCTTTGTTTATGATAGTCTTCTTATTTTACCGAAATGACTAGTATTTCACACCACCATAAACTCAACTTTGCAATATTGTCATTAAAACATCTTCTGAAATATAATACGTCAACTTCTCGGATTGCTTTGATGCAGGGGAGAAGGGGAAGGGGAAGGGCAAGGGCAAGGGCAAGGAGAAGAAGAAAAGATTTTTTCAGTTCAGGGAACTCAAATCCAAGGTAAATATTCTTTGACAGTGAAACTTGGCAATGAGGTCTAGTCAAAACAATGTGTATTTGCAAGCAGCTTCAGGCTCTTTTCCTTATATAATATGAGGTTCCAACTATGATTCAGCAGTTACTGAATATTGCATTTTGACCTCATGAATCACATGCCTCTTCTAAATGATATCTATTTAAATATTTGTTTAATCATGAAAAATAAACTACACCTTTAATTACTTTTTCTTTTTAAATTAAAAAGCAGAATGTTGAGGCTGCATTTATACAGTTAGATATTAAAACCACCCTGATTTAAAAGTATAAACCTTCATCTGCCAAAATCCAAAATATCATACTGCTCTGGTTGAATCTTTCATTGCCCTTATTCATTCTTTTTTTTGTTGTTGTTGTTTTTTTTTTTTTTTGTTTTTTTTTTTATTGGCCTTCCAATTTAACACATCCTTAAAAGAAAAATTATCATTTTTATTCTATATTGATCCATAGACTACAGTTGCTGCTTAGAGCTGGGAAATACCCTCTGAATGAGTTCAACCATTAAAAAAAAAATAAAAAACTCTTAGCATGAAAACAATAAGAACCCACTGCCAAGACCTTAAGTACCTGCTATTAACTCCCTGTCAGATTTGAAGGCACCCATTATTTTGCACACAAAAAGCTTTCCTAAAAAGAAATGGGCCAAATTCACCTCAGGTGTCAGTTCACAGACGTCATCAAAGATTGATTTAATCAGTGTGCCAAAAAAATTAATAGCTTTTCTAGTTCGGCCAACATTTTGTGCTTCATTTCAAGTACTCTGCAAGAATCAGTTATTTTACCAGTTATTAACTCAGCAGTTATTTTAACTCTAAGTTAAAAATATATATATATTTTTCTTGCACTTATTTTACAAGAAAGGAATGAGACACCATGATAGAAGTGAATGTCTACCCATAACTTAAGATAAATATCGATTGGGAATTTAAAATTTGGTGAATTATCAAAAACACAACATACCCCTTTATGCCTTTACCCATTGTCACAAGGACACTCAATGAAAGGATGCTTACTTGACATGTTTTTCTCATTCTTACTTATTTTCCAATGGAAGGAAGCTGTATACAAGTAAAGTCAAAGAACTGTGCATTGGCTGAAGATGATGAAGGTGCTTATGGTCCTGAAGAAGTTCAGGCCACAGTCCTGAGCTGGCCCTCCAAAATGTTACATCTTGTGAAGATGAAATCTTACTCTTTTAGTAGGACATGCCCTTTTTGTAGGACAGAGATCTGTCAAGTTACAGACTGATCCTTGAATTTTTATGGGTTTTGCAAGTTGTATTTTGCAGGAAGCAATACATGATGCTGAAAAGAAACATTAAAACATTCCAGATGAGTCACATTTTCATACAGTATTGAAGACTTCTTATATATGTACCTTTCATAGTTTTAAACCACACAATAAAAAATATGATGCTAGATAAACTCCTTCATAATGGGATTGAATTTCTAAAACTATTAATGACTAGAGAAAGCATTAGTCATAGATGTGCTATGGAGCACACGTGAAAATGCTTCTAACTGTGAAAATGGAGCAGCTTTCAGCCAAAGGTAATTTCAACATTTCTTAAGCTCTCTCTGAGTCCTCTTGACTCAGCCAGCATCATGTCAATGGACTCAAGTTCATCCATGGATAGTTCTTATCCAAACACTGAATAATTCTGGGGGAACAATCTCTTTTTGAGACTCAGCTAGTAAAAGATTAGTAGAGAGGGCTTAGTTTTGCTTCACTACTTCTTGTATGTTGCATTCTAAATAGGTTTTCATCCATTTTATTCTGTAGCCAAGGGCTCTGCCATTCCTTTTGAGTGAAATGGCATTATCTAATGTCCTTCAGAAACAAATGTTTCAAGAAACTGAGAATAATGAGAGGAAATGTCTGCCCTCTGTCCACTGACAGTTAAGGTCATATATCACTGCCAGTAAAACATTTTTGTTTCTGGGTCCTGGCCCTAATCCAGACTGTGCCAGGTCTAGAAGATTAGTTTTGATTAGATGATGTTGTAGTCAGCCTTCCCTTAGTTTTCCTTCTTGCTTATCTTTAACAATCAAAAATCAGAAACCATGTCACAAAAACAATTGCCTTTAAAAAAAAAAAAAAGAGAGAGAGAGAGAGAGAGAAAACACATCTGGTCACATCACTTCAGAAGCTGTTCTATAAGAGAAAATTAACAGCCATAAGACTCAGGAAAAATTCTTGAACACTGGTCTAACAGTATGTATTTTAAACCGCTGAAGCCTCTGAAATCTGTTTTTTTTGATAGGAAAGGTTATTGCAGCATTTTTGTTTGTTTATAGAAAAAAAAAAATGTTGCTATCAGATATCCAAATTAAGTAAACTGGATAAATATAAAAAATAATGGGCTTCTTGTTCCTCTCATGGAAGTTCTTCCTTTTATAAATGTAGCCTGATATTAATCAGCTTTGTCATTTTTACATTTTACATAATCTTTATGACTCAAATCTTAAGATTAGAATGGCAATAAAATACAAAGAACTTTTTAAAGAGTACCCATAGACTGTGAATGTATGAAAAAATATATAACTGTGCTGTAACTAAAGCTCTCTAGTGAACTAGAAACATGTTTCATTTATCTATGAAAGTGTTCAGGACATTACTTCTTGCTGTAAAGGACATTTTCTCCCCATAATCTTTGGTTTACTTTTCCTAATGTCCAGCCTGAACCTCTCCAGGCCCAGCTTTGTGCCATTCCCACTTGTCCTGTTATTGGCTATCAGAGAAAAGAGATTGCACCTTCCTTTCCATTTTCCCTCCTCAAGAGAGGAGCAATGAGGTTACCTCTCAGCCTCCTTTTCTCCAGACTAGACAAATCAATTGTCCTCAGCCTCTCCTCATAGGACGTGCCTTCCAGCCCTTACACTAGCTTTGTTGCGCTCCTCTGGATGCTTTCAAAGACCTCAACGTTGTTTTTACATTGTGTATTCCAGAACTGCACACAATATTTGATGTGAGGCTGCAACAATGTTAAATGTAGCAGGAGAATTACCTCTTTTGACCAGCTGGCTGTGCTGTGTTTAATACACCCCAAATGCATTTTGCCATCTTGGCTGCCAGGGCATGCTGCTGGCTCATGTTGAGTCTCCTGTCAAACAGCACACCCAGATTCATTTCTGCTAAGCTGCTCTCCAGACACTCCTCTCTCAGTCTGTATCTGTGTCCAGCATTGTTCTGTCCCAGGTACAGTGCCCAGTGTTTTTCTTCATTGAACTCCATGCCACAGATGATTATCCATTGCTTGAATGTATCTAGATCCCTCTGCAATGTCTCTGATCCTTCCATAGAGTCAACAGCACCTCCCAGTTTAGTACTATATATAGTCTGAATTGCATATATAGTGTATATTTTTAATACATTATAATACTATATTATATTATAATATTGAATGGAGAGTGTATATTTTGAATTACAATTAGTTGTGTTTTTTTCAGATTTAGTAACTCTAGATACAGCTGAGCTTCAAATATATGATTAAGTTATTAAGGATCTAAAATACTGTAATCTAAAAGAACCTTGCTCTGGGATAGATTACAGGATGATGCAGCTCATTATGTTTGCTGGCAACACAAAGGAGAAAGTAAACTGATGTCAGCTGTTCAGAAGTTTCTCTCAACAGAAGAACGGGTCCCTTTTTCCCTACCGGTGCAAACATGAGGGGACCTATGTATGTAAGATTCATGCCATGAAATGCCATGAACAGATGGAATGAAAAGAATGACTACGCCATGCAGAGAAGATAAAGAAATGTGTCATATGTTCAAAGGAAATGTTTCCTTTGAAACATTTTTCCAAAGGACTTTGCTAACCTTTATAAAATACCATTTTCCAAAATGAAAATATTATTTCAAAAACATTAACTGTCTGTTTCACCTGAATTTCACAAGTCATCCAGCAATTATTCCACAGAAATTTGATCATGATCCTCTGTGTAGCTGTGAAGTTTTTGATTCAATTCCAGCAATAAAACCATCACCTTCTGTAATCACTTGCTGGATTATATTTTACATCAGAATGCTGTACAAATCTAACCCCTCCCAAATCATGCTTGAAGTATGGACCCCAGGAGGACACAGCAGGTGTTTCCAAATTTGTAAGTATAGTAGATCTTTGTTTGTTGCATAAATAATATTTATTTTAAAATGGCTGAGCTTTGAGCTTCCATGTAGCTTGGGGAAATTCTGGAAAGTAAAGAGATTATTATTATTATTATTATTATTATTATTATTATTATTATTATTATTATTATTATTATTATTTCAAGGAAATGTACCAATAGGTGCAGCATGGTGAAGTAATTGCAAAGGTTCGGCACAGAAAACAGGTATCTGAAAGTCGATTAAGACCTTATATGTGTTCTGTTTGTTCATTTTCAATATATCTCTCTCAGACCTTTGTCTCCATTGTGCTTTACAATGGCTTTACAGCCACTGTGGTCAATCAGTAAGCCATCTTCAAGAGTCTCAACACCTTAACATAAAGCAGTGAGTCAAGCATGTGGTTTCAGCCTTAATTCCACGTTTTCTGACTCTAGCAAACTGTATCCAGTTATACCCTTAACCTAATTTCAGCACATTTTGTTGTACAGGAATATGAATTTACATTGTCAGCTGAGTATAGAAGAGTGGAGTAATGGTGTTTTAAAGGATTGTGAATCATGAATAAATGGTGCTGGAATATGCAAAGATTTTTCTTCAAATTTCAGTTATCAGGAACCTTTCATAACACTAACCCCACTGCAAAATGTGAATATTGCATAGATTAATCATTTTGATTATTAGGTTGTACTCTTTTCTGCCTCATCAGGGTTTGATCCTGAAAACCCTGCCACTAGAGATGCTTAACAGAAGAGTCCAGTACCCTTGCAAAAGACAAATTTTGGTTAATTTCACATCTTGTTACCTCTAGGTTTCATAAACAAGGGCATAGGCTCTTTGTAATTAAATATCATTACTATGTTTTTCTTAAGTAAGTTTGGCAGAAATTCATTTCACTAACTTTAGACATCTAGAGGTACACTAAACATGAGAGAACTCTATCTAGGTTCCCTTGAGAGCCTGTGGAAAGTCAGGAACCTCTCAGCAGCACTTCTTCACATCTGTAGCATGTATTACCCTGGCAAGGGATGAATCACCTGCTGGAGGTGCATGTACCTCTTGTCAATGATTCATTTTAGCCCTGAATAGGCTGAAAAAACATCTTCAACCAGATGTTTAACTTTTGGACAAGCTAAAGTCTGATGAATCCCATCTGAAAGCACAAAGTAGTCTTTGCTGTTTATTTTGCTGTATTTTAAATCAGAGGAGAAAGAGAGTTTACTCAGTAAGACCTAGTTCAGCTATTGTCCCTGGTGACTTCATTTTATGTGCACATTATATATGTGCCCACTTATGTGAATGGTACTGGTTATGAGGCAGATGATTCAGTCTCCCAGAGGATGTATATATAATACCTTTATACTGAAAGCAATCTGAGACAGGACCTCAGAGCTGGCTGAGATGGTAGTAATGCCATTCAGATAAATGTTTTGTGCCATACAAGACCATAAATGTAGCTGAAATTTGTAATGATAATCAAATTAGCTTAGAATTGGTTTATTTTCTTTTGCCATATTTCATGTCTTTGATGTCAGTCTCATTCCCATATGCCATTAAACCAAAAGATTTTCTAATGCATAAATGTGGAATTTTTGGTAGCTATAGTAGATGTATGTAATATTAACTGGCATCAGCAAAAATGTATGTATAATTCCATTGTACCCAAAAGACAAGGAACAGAATTCACAGACAATAAAACTAAGTAAGCTGTGTAGCAGTAATTCCCTTTCTACTTGATCTAATATTAATATGGATGGAGGTAAAATGAAACACAGAGGAAATGAGCACTTAAGGGACACACAAAAACAAGGGCCCCTATTGAAACACTGTGTTGATAAAGGAACCTGAGAGCTGAACATAAGACTCTAGACTTCATATTTAATTCATGCAAACACAAATACAGGCATTATTTCATTTTTATATAATACAAAATAAATGCAGCAACATAACCACTGTAAAGGGCTCCTAGCAAAATTCTTACTGAACCAAGTGGTAAAATCCCATTATTTTAATAGCATGTTTGTAGTGTGCCTGAATTTCATTTAATACTACTTTTGTTTTTAGTGGCCCTATGCTTTACTTAACACACCAAGAGGCAAATCATGCAAGACAGAACAAAAGGATATACACAATAGTTGGGTGTTTGTGCTACAAAACCATACAGAAAAACACAGACTTATATGAAACATTCCATGCTCAAACTGAAGGATAAATGTTCATAAGCAGTGAAGAATAGAAACTTTGAGCCAGTGTCAGCTCAGTTAAGTATAAATCCCAGTTTTGCTGATGTTCTTTTTAAGTATTGGTCCTACTAAGTTTTATGAACAAGAGATTGTTAGGACAGGTCCTGATCCTCGTGCCTTTGTATACTACAGACACTAATTTTCTGAATAATCTAAATTACACTGTCATTTAAATTAATCTTGTAAAAGACGTTCATATAGGGCAGGCTTTTGTAGTCATCTGCATGTTTAAAGATAAAAGCTAGTGCTATGCTAGCAATGAAATTCAAACAGTCTTAATCAAGTTTGGTGACTAAATGTTTACCAAGTCAGAAACATTTAGAGACCCAGCCTATATGGTCTTGTTTCATAAACTGCAGCTGTCATTCCCTCAAAGCAGTACAAAAGAAATAAAATATCCTCAACGTAACAGGTAAATTCTGTTAGGAACTAAAATAGAATCCTGGTAAGTTAAGAATTGTGATGGCTACTTTGAGAGATTTTTCATGAAATGGTAGAGAACGAGACCTGATGTATAACTGATGCAATTGTCAGCTAAATCAGTTTTTACTTTTACTTTAAAATTGCCAGATTCAGAGGTACAAGTAAGGGCTGAGTCAGAGCCAGTGACTACAAAGTCAAAGCAAATAGAATTTGTCCTTTTCAGCTTTACTGTTAGAGCATACACATGCAATGTTGTTCTTGATCAAATGCTTTTCCATCTACTTATTACTTGCATCAGGCAGTGTCTTCCAGGTCCAACTTGTACAATTTTCAAATATTGCTGTTTGTAATGAGCCATGCTAAAATAAACAAAAATAAAAGAACAGGTTCCGAAAATATAGGCTTCCCTAGCCCACCATCCTTTTTGGATTCTTTGGCATACTCTTTAACCAGAGTATAGCTGAGAAGTCTCTCAGTGCTCAGCCTGCAGCAGCCTTCAATCCCTCAGGCAGGCAGCCTCACACACCTCCCTAGGGAGCCACGGAGAGGATCTCTGTCAGTGGCAGAGTTGTCTTTCTGGCTATGGGCGCTTTCCCAGAAGTACTATCCTATTCTTCCAGATGCTTCCATTTGAATTACCAAATGTCTCTGTTTGATGTCCTCTTGGGATTTCAGTTGATATGAGATGATAAGACATGAGAGAAGGTAAAAGGCTAAGTATCCAAAATTCAGCTGGCAGTTTGGTCATGTTATATACAGAGTTAATACTTTTGTACAGAGTTCATAAATTCTGTAGGTGGTTGCCTCAAATCATCACACAGACAGACTTGCTAAAAATAATGAATGGTGCTTAGAAAGCAACATAACTATGTTTTCTTACAGTTAAGAGCTTTTCTTACTGTGAATGTCGAGGGAGGAAGATTTTTGTTTTCTTTTGATTTTATTTTGAGGGCAGTAAGTTTTCTTAATATAAAGGAGTTCTACACATTTTGGGGCATGGTACCAATAGCAAATGGGTTCACTCTTGGTGCTGAGAACAAGTGAAACGTTACTTAAGTCTTCAGAATAGAAGCTCTTACATCACAAAATCACAGAATTATCTGGGTTGGAAGAGACCTCAAGATCATCTAGTCCAACCTCCCTGCCAAACAGGATTACCTAGAGCACATTGCGCAGGATGGCTTTTAAGTCCTTTGCAAACAAAATCAAAAGATAAAGATTAACAATAAATAAATAAATAAAAGGAATTAGGAGTGTCAAATATTTAAAATCTCTTGCCTCTATAACCATAATGAGTTAACAGGTTAATTATTTTAAAGGAAGTGAAAATTGTTATGTGATGACAGTTTGGTATATTCACCACTTATGTGGACCATTTCTCCATTTCTTCCACACTTTATGAAGTTCCTTTTTAAGTTCCTTTTCCCTTCCTCTCTGAAATCAGAGTTACTGCAGGTATTTCTGTTCACTCTCAAATGTATTCAGAAAAATTGGTTTTTGCAATTTGCACATTTTTATTGTCACTTCTATTCCAATAAAACCAAAACTAGATGGCTGAGACAGTGCAGGGTAGTTTCATATAATCAGTCAGAAAACCATTCAGATCATTCTCTCCAACTTTTATTTTTTTTTAATTTATTTATTTATTCAGAACTATTTTGTTTCAAACATATCTCTTTCATATTGCTTTCTGAAATTGCTCCCTCATCCCATGTTCCAAGGAAAGAAGCAGCATCAGAGTTGTCAGATTTCTAATAAATTGTTATGGATCAGATTGAATATAAAAGTGACAGCTCCTGTCACGCACATATACATGTGCCTATTAGCCAAATGGCTAAAAAAGTAAGGATGTGGGTTCATGGACCTGCACTGAATCTGAAGGTGTATAGATTTAGAAACTCAGGACTAGAAGAGTAATTTGCATTATCAAATCCTCCCTCGATCACAGGCAACCATACAGCAGATATTCAGGCTACAAGAGCACTTTCTGCATGCAGTGTTCAAATGATATTTTGCAACATCTTTGATGATGTAAACTAATAATAGAACAAAACAACATAGTTTATGAGCAATTGTATACACGGGATCAGATCTGAAGACACTCAAGTTATCACTTACATTTCTGCAATAGCATTTCATACAGTCATCTTGTCTCCTTCACTTATCAAATGAAACACACCAGAAAAACTTACTTTGAGCTAATCAGGCCCTTTGGCTATGTCTGCACTAGTAAATAAAGGTGCAGACTCAGGCTGAAGCTCTGGCCTGCAGTTATCCAAAGTGCTCACTGTTGTGTGCTCCTCTGCATGGTTTTTGCCTGCATCACCTAACACTCTTCCAGAAAATGGGGGGTATGCTTGAGGAAACATGCACAGCAGGGAATATTTCCAATATACAGTACAGAAAGGTGTCTAATTTAATTGGGTCCCTCCATCCACTACAAACCTCCAACATTATCCCATTAAGTTCTGCACTTTCAAACCTTTTACTCGCCCTTACATTGTACAATGGGGCAGGCAAAAAAATTTCATGGTGTCAAGCAACAACTCAGACATTATTTCAGGTACTTCAACCTGAAAAATGCTATTGTTCTTTTGTCTCAGAGCCACAGAGCACCAAGTGGAGCTAAAGAAATAGCAACAGTATGGATACAGCTATGTCCTGACACTGGCTTAAGGGACAGAGAATGGTCTCTGGCTTTGTTTTGTGGAATAATATGAAGAGATTAACACAATTTACTGTGTATTTCAGCCAGTTTCAAGTAGTGCTGGCTTGTCACTCAACCCTCTGCAGAACTGAGGTTTTTCCCCGTATTTTTTGAGAATGACAGCTCTGAACTTCAAAGCTCTGAAGTTCAAAGACAAATTCCTGGAAGCAAGGCATATATATTAGGGATACATGGTGAGTATGTTACATAAATACTACCATTACCCTTTTCTATGATAGTATTTGAACATAGATGACACTCTGTTTTAGCATGGTTCTTATCTTCCTAATTCCACTCATGAACAAGTTATTCAGTGACTTCAGCATAACACCTCTGAATTGAGTCCCTGTAGTTTCATCTTAAATCTGTGCAAATAAAAAGCTGACACACCCATCTTTAATATTTATACTGTTACACAATCTTGTTAACATCACTGAAGAGCGTGAGATCTGCGAAGGCTTCAACGGATTGTGGTGCTCACTGAAATATTTACACCAGCAATGTGACAGCCTTCCTACAGAAAATAATCTAGCAGTCACCAACACTTTTATTGTCATGCATTATGTCAAATGTCTGAAAGTGAAGATTATGGCTCTCCATCACCTCTGGAGCAAGGTCAGTGAGGTTCTCTCTGCAGTTCAGCAGTGGCCAGTGCACCAGCCCACCATTTAATGACATGGAAATAGCCTTAAGATATATTTCTAGAGTCCATTTCTTTCACCGGTCAGATAAGGCTATAAAGGTACTTAAATGGTTTTATTCAGCACATGCTTCAGATAAACACTAGAAAACCTCACATTGCCTGTCACTGTGCTTGCATTAAATTATTAATGGAAAACCTGGAAACCAGAAACATTGCTGCTCATTTTGTCCCATATAAGCGACACAGTTTTAATAGTTTCCTAAATATTATCTTGGATCTTAATTTTTATTGTAGGGAATTGGTAAGCTATGACTTTAATTTCAAATCCAGGCTCAATAAAATATTGTATTGTAATAGTCAGCATAACCAGAGTGGCAGGAAGGAAGGAATGAATAAAAGTAATATCAGTAGGTTTTTTAAATTAAATCACATTTTATGCTTTCCAGATGGGAGCAGGAGACTAATTCCCACCTGGTTATATTTTTTACCTATTCAATATAATTGAAAGGAGTATGAAAATAATGTGTATTTCTCCAGACACGTGCTGAAATGCAACTCTTACATAATTCTTACTTCTCATCAAGAAAACAACACCTTTTCTTATAGTCTCTCTGAAACATTTCTAGGCTAAAGAACTGTGTATAAGTCATTGCTGAATTAATAATTAAAGTGGGCTAAAAAATATCCATTTATATTGTAATTATAAATAAAAGATCAGCACTGTTCATGTAGAGTATTCAAAACATCGTGGACTATACTCCTCAAGAGTCAGAAAATGTATGACTTGAAAACCTCTCATATGGAAAGCTTTAGCAGTCAATTTGCCTGCAATTGAAAATTAATCGCATAGACACTTAGTAAAATTTTACAAAGTTTTGGATTCATTATCTTAGTTTTGCCTTTTTTACTCCCTAGTGAAAAATAAAAAAATAAATAAAAATAAAAAAATAATAATATCTCACGAGGTCATAATTTAAAGAAAGTATGATAGATCTCCAAATTTAAATTTCTGATGCTCCCCAAGAAAGGCTGACATCCAATAATTAAAAATATATTCCAAACGGAGAAAATAAACAATGGTAGTGTAAGAAGTTGAGAGGCCAGTTCTGTGCAAAAGAGATTTGAAGTCTTTGTTGCAGTTCAGAGGCACCTGTTTTTTAAGCAGACATTGAGCAAAATCCTGTTTACAGTTTCATTTTGGTGTGCCACTCTAGTGATACATGGCAGTTTTCAGCTTTTCTAATAGGTCAGCCAAGATTTACCCCAACATGCCAGTCATGGCCTACATTCAAACACAATTCTCAGTCAGCCCTTTGGAGGTAACGTGGCCATCAAAACACACAGCATTTGTCTGATCTCCAAGGAGCACAGGAGTCCAAGCCAGGCCATTAAACTTCAGGTATATATAGGGCCTAGGGAAGTGGAATGATGTTGAAAACTGAATTGAGCTCATGTCAGTGCAGTACACGGGAGGATGCTTTATAAAAGAGGATGACAGGTGTACATAAAAGAGAGGACCTGTTTGCTGCACTTGTACAAAGAAGAAAACTGACCAAGCCAAGGGTTGAGACTGTGGATTGTGACTGAAGGCAGCAATGCCTGCTGGTTCATCCCAGCTTAGATTGAGAGCTCACTTACTTAGGTCATCCAAGGCACATTATTCTTCCCAAATCTTTTAAAAATCAGCTAAGTATAATCTTATATCCTTTTTTCTATTTTTCCTCGAAGACATCAGTACAAGTTAGATGTCAAAACAGCAAGCATCATCACAACCCCAAAACCTTTGTTGTGGATCTCACTCTCTTTGATTAGGTTAACAGTGAGTGAAGAAAACTGATAATCATATACCGTAAAATAAATAAATAAATAAATAAAATAATAACAGAAAGGAGTATGGGAAAATTAGTAAGTGAAACAGATGGCTGTAATGCATATCAAAGTGAATGACTTAAAGTAAATAATTAAAGCAATAAAATCACCAACACATTTTTTCCATTAAAGTTCTAATTAAAGTAAAGGAATGGTTCAGGATCCTTGATCTTAAATGTAATTAACATTGGGTGCCAGGAGTTGGCTAAATGATTACTATTTATCAATGTGCCTCTACTATAAAAATCAAAGTGATGGAAAAAAATAAACCTCTGTGGGTCTGTTACACTCCCTTTAAAAAAAAAAAAAAAAAAAAAAAAAGTGTAGTTCCACTTGTGTTCCACAGTGTAGAACAGAGTCTACATTATGATGTTATTATAAGGTCTGACCCAATATTTCAACATTTTCTAAAAAGTCAAATATGACACTTTATGACACTACACTTAAAAAATCATGCTACAGATCATGGACAAAAAAAAATAACATATAAAACATTACTCATCATGTGCCACAGTGGCAGTTATTCTGGCCCTGTAAATTTTCTGCCTTCATAACTGCGTTATTGTTAGTTTCAAGAACAGCCTTTAAATAGCAGCTATTTAGCTGCTACCCTGTTTTACTAAGCAGCTGACTGCTAAACAAAAACTTGGGTAATGCTTAAATTGAGTCCACAGCAAATGATGTGAATTCAATGAGAAAGCAAAGGCTACAGTGTTGGAGAGGGGCGGGAATGAAATGGAAATGATAGATCAGAGGAAGCATGGCAGGGGGATAGTTCAGAAGCAGAGCTGAGCCAACCTCACAGCCTGCTGCCAAGACCAATTTCAGTGTCAGACCAACTCAGCTCTATTTATCTAACCACACCATCACAGAATAAGGGGAAAGGAAGAAATCCTGATGGAGAACAGGTGGTGGAATAGTAGAAAAAATATTTTCAGAAATGTCATTAGGAATTTGGTGAACAGTGAACAGATCCTCATCCTTGTTAAGACTTTTCAGGAGAGAATGATTATTTTTCTAGGTGTGTTTTTCTGGGAATCATTCAAACAGTGCACAATTGAATCTTTAAAAATTTCTATACTCTATTCTGAGGGACAGGAATTTTCTCTAATTTGGCAAGAGTAACATGAGCATATTTAAAAGTATCACACAGTGTTTACTTGATGAGTATTGAATATCAAGAGGATTTTCATTTTGAAATTAAACTACTCTTTTTAGAAGCTCTGGTTCTGAGTAGGCTAAGGTCTCTGCTTACTTTTCATCTCAGAGGGAAAAAAAATAATAATCCTTTTCCTTACGTCTACTAACTAAAAGTAGAAAGATCCTGAAGAAAATTGTGCTTTGGACCATTTTTTGAACAAATATTCTTTAATTTTAAATAATTTTGCTGATGCTAAGTCTGATGTGATGCAGCACAAAACTGTTTTTAATGGTAGAGGGAAACTGGAGAAACAATTTCATGTTATTGCTAATGTTATATATGGAGTGGTAATTCATGTCGAGAGAATGGTTGATATTAATAAAGAAGAGGGAGATTTGGGAGTGTGACCATGGGGGCTGGAAAGCCCTGTGGTTGAGATAACATTAGACTCTTAACAATGAGGCCATCAGGAATATAAAAGAGTTTAGAGGGAACAAAGAAGGGTGATTCAGGAGACTCCATGCAGTCTCGGGTTGCTTGTTCTCCAGATGGTTTCTTGTTCTCCAGCCATTAAGGCATGGAAGTTTCTGGGTGTTTGCTGTTGTTGTTATATTCAGAGTTGTTTGACCAATGAAAAGTTGTTATGAAAAAAACTGCTGTGGGGAGAAGGGTATAATATAAGAGGGGAGCCTGTCCTCAGGTCAAGATTTAAAAAAAAAAAAAAATAAAAAAAGGCAACACAATGAAGTTATGTCATCAATAAAGAAGCAGAAAGAAAGAATGAAAAGGAACAGGCTAGCAGAATGGAGACCAGGACAGGAACAGGCACATTGATCACCTCATTTAGACAGGCCAGACTCAGCAAACCACTCAGAGAAGCTCGTACTGAAAGTCGCTGGAAACAGGCGCACCGGAGCTGGAGAAAAGCTCAAGCTGAGAGAAGCGGACCCGCGCACACAACTGCCCCTCGCTGGTAAGCAGTTGTGCATTATGGGGAATCATACGGCCTTAGGAACAAAGGCTGTCCTGGTAACCTTACAGCTTATTCTCCTTATTAACAATCGGACAGTTTATGAGCCTCAGATATGGGACCAAATTGATGTCAAGGTGTGGGACTCTGCAATTAAAAATGACAAGGTTGCAGTGGGATTGCTTGGCACCTGGCAAACAGTCTCTGAGGCCTTAAAGAGCCCTGTAGGGCCACAGTCAGAAACGTGTGGTTTGCCACACAGTGAGGGAGCTGCGGGCTCCTTTACTGATCCTTCTGCTACGCCATGGGCCCCTCTGCTGCTACAGCCATCGAAGGCTTTTGCTGTTACGCCCCCTGGTGACCTGAACGTGCCTTTTGACCAAGGCCTCATTGGCCTTGAAAAGGAGATGGATATGCTTTTCTTCCATCTGGGAAGAACGGGATACATAAGGTCTGAAGACCGAGTTGCTTGACAACTTAAAGTGAGACATATTGTTCAAAAGGAATGGAAAATGGAGACTTGTTTGTAATCAAGAAAAGGAATGGAAAATGGAGACTGTTCAGTCATGGAACTTAAAGGATTGTTTGTTACCTTTTCTGATTGTATGGGCATACTCGGATTTAGTATGTAAAGCAATGTTCTGTATATTTAGAATGTTTGATGTTCGTGTGTGCGTGTTGGTGGAGTGTAGACTCCCTGCACACCCAGCACTGTTTACTTGCCTTTTATACCTTTTATAAATATTCTTTTATATATATTATTAAAGTCAGATTGAGTTGAGACTTCATTTATAACAGGTTAATCCTCAAACTGGATTTTATTTTACTTTATTATTTTATTTTATTTTAGTTATTTTATTATTATTTTTATATTTTGGAGTTAAAGTAGACAGCAACAAGAATGAAAATGCAAGGAAACTTGTACAAAGTAGAGACATTTCATAGATGCTGCTGGGGCTAATCTTACTTTACAATGAACTGCTTAGGAATCTTATTACATGAAATAGTATTTGAGAGAGATTGCCAAGGAAAGTAAATGTTATTGAATTGCCATAAAGATTCAGCTCTTTTCACCCTTGCTCTATGGATTCGTTTTCCTTTTTTCTTCCTTTTTTAAAGTTGTAAAAAACTTTAGTTTTCTGTACATGTTGCTGATGTCTTATTCCCTTATGATCAGAAAAGAAAAATCTTAAAAGGCGTTTCACATCTGAGTTAATGTGAGCTTAAGAAAAGGCATGCAGAGCTATATATACCTGTCTGTGTTTATTATAAATAGATGTCAATCTAAAAAAAAATAGTAGGCGAATTCTTGAAAATCACTGTCGACAATGTAAGGCATTCAGTGGAAGGAAGCGCCAAAAAGTGTTCTGCTAGGTCCATGCATGTCAGTTTATGAGGTTCAATTCAGCAGCAAGACAGAAAGAACTGCAAATGAAGCATGAAGCACCTACCCTCCCACCCACCTGCCAGGGGCTGGGTGCTGCTGAGGTGCTAATTGACTGCAAGGCACCTGCTTGACATGCACAGCACTAGAAAGAGGGAAGCCTACTATGCAAATGGCATTCTGTAAACGTGTATTTTGGGTGTCACACAGCCATCTTACTGCGTGAGGTATCAGGAAGCATCATCATTTATATTGAGAGGGAAAAATCCTCTCCTATCTCCTAGGAATGAGGAAAGACAAAGCTCTTCTTAGTGTTATAAATGAAGTCTCAACTCAATCTGACTTTAATAATATATATAAAAGAATATTTATAAAAGGTATAAAAGGCAAGTAAACAGCGCTGGGTGTGCGGGGAGTCTACACTCCACCAACACGCACACACGAACATCAAACATTCTAAATATACAGAACATTGCTTTACATACTAAATCCGAGTATGCCCATACAATCAGAAAAGGTAACAAACAATCCTTTAAGTTCCATGACTGAACAGTCTCCATTTTCCATTCCTTTTCTTGATTACAAACAAGTCTCCATTTTCCATTCCTTTTGAACAATATGTCTCACTTTAAGTTGTCAAGCAACTCGGTCTTCAGACCTTATGTATCCCGTTCTTCCCAGATGGAAGAAAAGCACATCCATCTCCTTTTCAAGGCCAATGAGGCCTTGGTCAAAAGGCACGTTCAGGTCACCAGGGGGCGTAACAGCAAAAGCCTTCGATGGCTGTAGCAGCAGAGGGGCCCATGGCGTAGCAGAAGGATCAGTAAAGGAGCCCGCAGCTCCCTCACTGTGTGGCAAACCACACGTTTCTGACTGTGGCCCTACAGGGCTCTTTAAGGCCTCAGAGACTGTTTGCCAGGTGCCAAGCAATCCCACTGCAACCTTGTCATTTTTAATTGCAGAGTCCCACACCTTGACATCAATTTGGTCCCATATCTGAGGCTCATAAACTGTCCGATTGTTAATAAGGAGAATAAGCTGTAAGGTTACCAGGACAGCCTTTGTTCCTAAGGCCGTATGATTCCCCATAATGCACAACTGCTTACCAGCGAGGGGCAGTTGTGTGCGCGGGTCCGCTTCTCTCAGCTTGAGCTTTTCTCCAGCTCCGGTGCGCCTATTTCCAGCGACTTTCAGTACGAGCTTCTCTGAGTGGTTTGCTGAGTCTGGCCTGTCTAAATGAGGTGATCAATGTGCCTGTTCCTGTCCTGGTCTCCATTCTGCTAGCCTGTTCCTTTTCATTCTTTCTTTCTGCTTCTTTATTGATGACATGACTTCATTGTGTTGCCTTTTTTTATTTTGAGGGCAGGCTCCCCTCTTATACCCTTCTCCCCACAGCAGTCCTTTTCAAAAACAACTCTTTCATTGGTCAAACAACTCTGAATATAACAACAACAGCAAACACCCGGAAACTTCCACGCCTTAATGGCTGGAGAACAAGCAACCCGAGACTGCATGGAGTCTCCTGAATCACCTTTCTTTGTTACCTCTAAACTCTTTTACATTTCTGATGGCCTCATGGTTAAGAGTCTGATGTTATCATCAATGATGGGGCTTGCCCAATGATGGGACTTGCCGACTCCCATGGCCACACTTCCAAATCTCCCCCTTCTTTATTCATATCAACCATTTTCTTGACACGAATTACCACTCCATATATAACAAACCATTAATAAGCATAAATAAATCTGAGAGCTAAGGACCAGGGGGAATGTCCACTTAATAACCAAATAACATGTACAGTGCCTATATAGAAACATGGTAAAACATAATATCCTAAATTCTGAGCACAAGAACAAGATTTTAGCCATTCCTACTTTAATTAGGAACATATATCTCAAATGTATCTGTTATGATGTGCTCTCAGTTCTCTAACCAAGGCTTCTGTAGATTTTTTGGTTGCGATAAGCTGCCTTAGATGGGTGTGCAGTCAATAAGGCAATGGCAGGGAGAATGGATATGTTCAAGCTGCAGTTCAACAGTACGTGTCCTGTATAAAATGTATTTATTCTGGATTAAAAGCACTTCAATAACATATGAAACTCATTCTCATGACTCAAGTTTATTGAAATATTTTAGTAAGTTTAGTATACCATAATGCTTCCTGTGAGGTCAGTTATTGCCTGTCCATTATGCTATAAATTTAGTCCCAAACAGATATAATTTGTCCTCCTGCATCTGTCCTAGACAACCTGCTATCTCCTTTTTACCACTGCACTTTTTGATTTTCTTCCTCTCCATTTCCCTTCTCTCCCCTGCTACTTCACTTACCCTGTTTCCAGTTCTCAGCAGACCCTTCCTTGATCCAACTCAACACATTTTAAAATATCTGTTCTTCTGAGGGAAGGAGGGTTAGGGAATTTGTGTTAAATTCTTGTTATATTAGCAAGTTGATTAAAATAATGGAAACTGCAGCAAAATGTAGGTTAGAATACACCTCTGGAGGTCATTAATCCAAACCTCCTCTTAGAGCTGGATATCTTTGAAATTAGATTTTACTGCATAGGACTGTGCTCATTTGGGTTTTGAATACCCCCAAGGGTGGAGATACCATAGCTTCTCTGGGCGCTGATCCAGTGTTTGACCATCTTTACAGTGATTTTTTTTTTCCTTATGTCCATTTAGAATGTCTCCCAGTGCAGCTTGTGACCATTGCCTCTTGTCCATTCCGCATGAACTTCAAAGACAACACTGGCTCTATCTACCCCACAATACCCCTTTACACAATGGAGGCACATGCCTGACAAAGGTAAGGAGCACAAAGCCCTGGGTGGACCAGGGACATGTGATGAGGAAACATGTCTTTTCCCTTCCAGCCACACCTCACCTGACAGATTGATTCCATTAGCTGATTTCCAATTACATAGAAAGGGTGATTTATAATGAAAGAAACAACAATGTTGTAATGACTGAAGTCCTTATTGTAAGTGAGAGCTGAACTGGAAATCACCAAAATTAAAAACAGGATCCTCAGCTTTGTAAGTGAGAGCCTGTAGCATAATGGAGAATGGAGATCTCTGAAATGGTATCTATCTGCACTGGTACTTCTGCAAGGTGTGCCCTGTACAAAACTAGTCAGATGTAGCAGGGTGGGTTGCAAAGCTATTTAATTGCATCCATTAGCATAAGTAATAACCCTAAGGAACTTGGATTGCTTTCTGTGTCAAGTTTAGCTTGATTATTACTGGTTTGATGATCTGTGCACAGCTCTTAAATTCTGTGTAAGTGTACTTTAAGAGATATTCAAAGGCACTTGTACTTGACTCCTATATGGGAAAGCTGTGAAATTTAGGTGTCTACAAAGTTTTGAGTTACATAGGTAGATATTACGAAGTTCAACTAAAGGGTTACAGTCAAGGTATGCAGTTGATTTCCACCATCAGAGATTGAGGGAGGTGGAGACAGGAGCACTGTTTGATAACAAAAGACTGTGAAATGCTCTTGCTGGAAAAGTTCAGGATTATTTTTTTTCCCCAGCAAATGCATTACATCTAGCAATAACATTAAATATTGTCCAGTATATGTGCACTTTTAAAAGAAATGAGGGGTGACCTGGCAGTTGAAAGGGGAGGAAAGCCTCACTTGGTCACTTCTGTTCAGGAAGAAATGATCTTAACACAATGGAATATGATCCATGTTCTACAGATGTCCTTCCTTTTGCTGGCACAGGAACAACATTGTCTAGAAACTCCAGGCTGTCTGAGACTGATTCATATGGACCATTTCAATTCCTCTGTATGCTACAACACTGTAGGTTTAGTTTATAAAATGGGTCCAGGAACAGGAAGGCTGAATTTGCCCCGGTGGATCAGCCCTGACGTCTGTCTGATCAAGAATCCTATTCCTGACAGTCACCAGTGTCAGACATGTCAGAGGAAAGTAAGATTGACAAAGGAGGTCAGTGCATGTGATCTTCACGTGTGTGTCGTGGTTTCTGCAGATTCAGTATTACACCTCCCTGTAATGCAAAGCTTAACGTGCTTTCAGATTGTTATTCTTTACAATCATAACTATTGGAGACACATGGCAAACGTTTTCCACGAAGGTGTCCTTTTAAAACCACCTAGAAAGCAGACTTTGCAGAAATCTGTCACCTTTATATGTGAGAAAACCCATTATCTCAACATGACTGATTTGTGAATGCAAACCAATCTAAAACAACCACATCCTTTCAGTGCATCACTAGCCAACTCTACAATATCCAGTCACTGCACTGCGTGCAAAAGTTATATACATTCAAATCAATATTAGTAAAAAACGGGTCATGGCCAGATTTTCAAAATCTGAGGAGCAGAAATGAGCCTTTTTGTTTTCTCCTCGGGAGGCGGCCGCAGGTTCTGCAGCTAAAATAAATCCGCAATCCTGCTGCCCTCCTGTGGGCGAACGAGATTGTAGGGCATCACGGCTGCATCTCCTCGGCTGGCTGCTGACATCAAGGGAGGGGAGGGAATGCC
This sequence comes from Anas acuta, assembly GCF_963932015.1. Classification (NCBI taxonomy): domain Eukaryota; kingdom Metazoa; phylum Chordata; class Aves; order Anseriformes; family Anatidae; genus Anas; species Anas acuta. The sequence continues at coordinate 101,560,174 of NC_088979.1, forward strand.
TTAAAAAATGTATGAAGGCAGGTTTTCATATGGGAGTTTCTGAGCAGAATAAATCTAATCTGCAAAGTCCTCTCTGCTCTGCTATGGCTGTTCTACGCATAACAACGTGATGCTGCTATATATCATACAATAAATCGTTTCATTATTAAATTTGGGTGAAAAAATATGTTTTAACAGCATTTCTCTCTCTGAAACATTCACGATTGCTTGATGCCATTAATAACAAAACCAAGCTGAACAGTACCCTTTCAAATGATGTTGCCTATTTCTGCAAGTTTTATTTAAAGGAATAAAAATGCCCATACTTCCCATAGGTATCTGACCTATAAAGTTGCCAGAGACTGATTCATAGTGCAGACATCTCCCAAAATATTGAATATGATTTCAACTCTGTGAATGTCTAGACCTTTATAACTCAAATGTTCAAATTACTTCAGCTAAGGTAAGAAGCATATTGTGACATTTGTGGCAACTCAGTAGAGCTTGCTTTTTTTTTCATTCCCTTCTCTGTTTCTGTCTCTCTCTCTCTTTTTTTCTTTTTTTTTTTTTTTTTTTTTCCCAGTCCTCTATGTTTGCACTTCCTGTTTCTTCCTGTTTCTGGAGGAATACCACTTCTGAAATACTATGGGAACCTCTTCCTTGCCTGGCCAAGATACAGTTGCACTGGAAACACAGCAAGAAAATCTTCTTTAGCTATTTGTAGGCCAAAGTTGTCTGGATAAGCAACCATATTTTTCCAAGCTTATCTTGGTTTTAGATTTCATGCAAATAAACCACTGGTGTATTACTGATGAACCAGACACAGGAGCTTCAGATCTTTTTGAGACCTGGAATTTTACAGCGGGGATGTCTTGAGGAATTGAACCAGCTGATAACAGCTGAGGGGCCAGAGCTATCCTTTATCATTGTTTATAAACAACATAAAAAAGCATACCTGATTTTGTTCTTTTTCTGTACATGTCAAGGAGTCTTTGCTGTTTTAAGATCCCAATTCTGCAAATAGAGTAATTAAAACAGTCCATACTCAACTAAAAGTAAAGCTGTGTAGTGGCAAGTAGAATAGCCTACAGTCTTGCTCTCAACACATATGTTTGACAAAATTGATCCAAACATTCCTTATCTCCATTTCTGTGTGTGAAACAATAAGGTTCAAGCATCCCATCATTCACAGGGACATTACAATATAAGGGTTATTAATGACTGTAAAATTGTCAGAATAATTAAGGTCACTTACATGGACATTGATGGTGTGAAATTGCAAGAAATGCAGCATTCTGTTTAAATTGTTAAAGCCTGGAGCATGACTATGTGCTCCTTAGCACACAGGACTACTGAGTATTACAGAGGAAGAGATAACAAGTACTATTAATATTAACTGGTCATTAATATATAATGTTAAGTGATTTCTCGGGTTATTCTCTTAATTGAGTAAATTGAATCCTTTTACATTTACTTGTTAGCAGAAGTGAATTGCTATGGTGCCAAAGAACTACTTAAATAAAATCTATTCTCTCACTGGAGTGAAATAACTAGTCTTGTTATCCATATAATTAGCAGAGGGCAGAGCACATCTTGGAAAATACAGTAGAGGATTAATAGAGTCAAGAATATTGCCCGAATATTGCAGGGTTTAGAAGTCATTACTGTGGATTTTAAGTAGTATTTTTTTTCTTTATCCTTTCAACATTGTCCTTTTATTAATAAAGCTTACAACACTAAATGATCCAACACTAAATGATCACAACCTGTGTTTGCTTAAAAGGATCAAAATTAATGAAATGAAGAATTAAACTGTTGCCATGTACCAATGATTTGGTTGAATCGATCAGATTAAATATTAAACACTGAATAAATTGATCTTAAGTGACTGTATTAGATTGCCAAGTTAATGACCAACTGGAACTAATTTAAGGCTGTGTGGACATAGTATTCACAGAATATTTAAACAGGAATGACTAAATATGCACCAAATCTCTCTTTTTTTTTTTTTTTCTTTTTTTTCCTAAGAAATAACTCCCCTTCTCTCCCTTGCCCCAAATGTCTAAGGAGATTGAAAGATTTTTCTCAGACTAACAGGCTACCTAACCTATATGCCGGTTTTCATATGTTTTGATTTTCTTTTATCAACTCTAAATTTCTCTTACACTCAAGAAAATGTAAGGGCTGACAGAACCACTGGTCTTATTTTTGTATTTCTCCTAAATGCACTTCAAGTTAATAGCAGTGTATAAACTAACATATACTTATAGCTCTGCAGAGAAGATTGAGTGCAAAAAATATTGCAACAAGGGGAAATAATACACTCTAATTTAACAGATAAACTTTGCCTTTCCTACATATTCTCTATGAATGTATGACTTTCTCAAATGCTTTTTAAGAGATTTGTAAAATATTGATAACCTTGAGACATCAAATTCTTAAATGTTTGTTCTTTTGTGTCTTTGCTGTTTTGGTTTACTTTTTATTTAAAATTTATTTTTAGTATCACAGAATTACAGAATCACAGAATTCTATATCATTCATTTAAACACTGCCAGTCTTGTGGGCTAAATGCTTCATAGGTAAAGTTATAGATAATAAACACTTTTTTTTTTTTAAGGGACCCAAATTAAACAAATAATGTACTGTACCTCAGATTAAAAGCTCCCAATTGAAATGCCAATTTTATTTCCTTCTGTAGAGATCTGCGCATTTTTATTATGTGTGTATGGGATGAAGGCTTCTATCTAACAACAGCAACAGGAAAAATACATCTCAGAAGACCACAAATGGTTCATAATGGCATGGAAATCTGCAGTCATTCATAAACCTGTTCTGCTGTAACACATTACCTTGATTATTTCAAATCTTAATGTATCGCATTGCATACATACAGGTGCAACTCCAAAAATATGTGTCAAAGTTGTGGGTCAAAACCATAAACATCAGTCCTAGTTCTCCAGAATTTGGACCTCAGGTTGTTTCTGTAAAGCCCAATGTAGAAGGAAAGTGACAACTCATAAAGCTGAGTGCCTTGGCACTTTCCTGAAAGTGTAGTGGACAGAATCCCAGCCCCAAAGAATGGAGAGGTGAGTGTCCTGGGGATTTGGACAGAACACTAGCTAGATACATGGATCCAAGCCAGGCATCTTATGAACATGCCTGTAACTCCTAACAACTCCTACCTTAAGGCTGGCCTTCAGTCCCGGAAAATTGGTGTAGCACCATTCATGTTTTTATGCAACCCAGGCAGATGGTAACAGTTCTGTATGAGACTTTGAATAGTGTTAAAGAGATTTGGAACACAAGACCTATAGATTTGTATTTAGGACTGGGTTCTAAACTCCATAAAGTGCTTTAAAAAAATTACTATATCATTTTGAGCAAAAATTTTACACAAAGAACTTTGCTGTGTTTCACAAGTGTTATTTAGAATTATTATGTAAAAAATTTTGACAGATCATGCCATTGTGAAGAACCTGTCTTTTTGTGTAACACCAACTGTGTTGCAAGTGATGTTGTTTCTCTCTCTCTCTCTTTTTTTTTTTTTCCCCTATTGGAAAGAACAAATGCAGAACTGAAGATGTCTTTAGAGGAGGCATAAGTGGTTAACAGATAAAGTGAGGAAGCAGGTGTTATTTTTCACAACCAGGTCAGTTGCCTGCCTACAACTTTCTGCTTTGGTTTTACTTCTCTCTTTTTTTCTCTCTTTTGTTAATTTCAGGTATAACATCTTGTGTTTTCATCTTCTTGTGACAAAGCAATTTGACATGAACTCTAAATCCAGGAACTATTTGGATATAAGATTTAAGACAGCTTTTTAATCTACCTATCTATCTTCTGCTATGGTGATAGGAAAGGAGAATTTAAAATTATTCAGTAACCTGTATGGTAGCCCAACCTTATATCGTACCAGTTTTAGGTGTTCATTAAATTATCTTTCATGTTCTTTGTCATCCTGGAACTTGTTTGTTGGTCACCAGCTTGATCAATACACTAAAAAAAAAAAAAAGGAAGGGGGGGAAGGCATATCTGTCTGGCTTTCTGCTAGGGATTTAATACACTATCTTCACAGCCACTCAGTTGTTTCACTGTTGCCTACATTATACAGAGAAATGTGACAAATTAAATCTGATTTGCGTGATTTCAACAGCTTTCTTGAGAAGTAGAATCAGCATTCATGTCCAAAGATAATCAAGCACTAATTTATCTGGAATTTACAGGGTAGGTCCTGTTTAACAAATTTGATTTCCTTTTATGATAAGATCATCTATCTAGTCGATCAAGGGAAGCCAGCTGATGTAATCTTTTTGGATTTCAGTAAAGTTTTCAATACAGTTTCCCATAGGATCCTACCGAAGAAAATGTACAGCATACAGCTAGATAAAAACATCATAAAATGGGTGAACAATTGGCTGAAAGGTGGGGCTCAAAGGGTTATGGTAAATGGGTTTACATCAAGCCAGTCATAAGTGGGATCCCCCAAGTCTCCATTTTAGGGCCATTTTTTTTCGATGTTTTTATAAGCAATTTGCATGTAGGACTTGAGGGTGTTTTGAGTAAATTTGCTGATGATACTAAACTGGGAGGAGTCATTGACTCTTTTGAGGGTGGAAAGGCCTTGCGGAGAGATCTGGACAGATTGGAGAGCTGGGCAGTCACCAACCGCATGAAGTTTAACAAGAGCAGGTCCTGCACCTGGGACAGGGCAACCCTGGCTATACGGACAGACTGGGCGACAAGAGGCTGGACAGTAGCCCCACAGAGAGGGATCTGGGGGTTGTGGTTGATAGCAAGCTGAGTATGAACCAGCAGTGTGCCCTGGCAGCCAGGAGGGCCAGCCGTACCCTGGGGTGCATCAAGCACTGCATCACTAGTCAGTCAAGGGAAGTGATTGTCCTGTTCTGCTCTGCACTGGTGCAGCCTCACCTTGAGTACTATGTGCAGTTCTGGGCACTACAGTACAAAAAGGATGTAAAACTGTTGGAGAGTGTCCAGAAGAGGGCTACAAAGATGGTGAAGGGCCTAGAGAGGAGTGCCCAAGGTCACTAGGCCTGTTCAGACTGGAAAAGAGAAGGCTGAGGGGAGACCTCATCGTGGTCTACAGCTTCCTCACGATGGGAGTGGAAAGGAAGGCGCCGATCTATTCTCTTTAGTGACCAGTTATAAGACCCAAGGGAATGCTCGGGTCCTACGTCAGGCTGCGATGGGAGAGGTTCAGGCTGGATATCAGGAAGAGGTTCTTCACCGAGAGGGTTGTTGCACACTGGAACAGGCTCTCCAGGGACATGGTCATGGCACCAAGCCTGTTGGAGTTTTAGAAGTGTTTGGACTGTGCTCTCAGTCATATGGTCTGAGTTTTTGGGTAGACCAGTGTGGATCCAGGAGTTGGACTCAATGATCCATCTGGGTCCCTTCCAACTCGGGATATTCTATGATTCTACTTTCTACTAAGCAGTACGTTTTCCGTTTTTTTCCCTGCCTTTGTCACCAAAGTAATTGCTAATTTTATCCACAGGAGGGCAGCAAGAAGCTGAAAATCCCGTGTGATGCGTGGTTGTGGTGTTGCAGTGAGCTATTCAAATTTCTAATTTACATTGCAAAGAAAAGTTCATTTAAAATTTTATCTTCATCCCAAGTCATCAAAAGGAGTTCAGTTATCAGTCACCTTTTTTATTTTCCTTTTTTTCTTTTTTTTTCTTTTTTTTTTTTTTTCCTTTTTTCTTTTTTTTTTTCTTTTTTTTTCTTTTTTTTTTTTTCTTTCTTTTTTTTTTTTTTTTCCTGAAAAGGAAGGATGTCTGAGAAAATGAATTTTAAAATGTTGAGTTGTTTTACTCTATTCATATGTGACAGGTTCTCCTCTTGGGTGTGCTGCAGTTTAAGTTCTTGGAGTCATAGTATTCCATACGGAACAGATATTCTGTGTTTCTCTTCTGAGTTGTTTTAACAACAAAAGAGAAGCAACCAACACAATTAAGACCATACCACACTCAGGCCATAAAGACCAACAGAAGCATGGGAAAACAGGCCTGCCTTCCACAAGGCAGTTCAGCAAGTCACACAAAAATGGATCCTTGGAAACTGCCTAGGAATCCTAAATATTTTAGCCTAATTCTAGTCTAACATTAGATATTTTCTGGAGAGACAATTTAAAAATAGGAGAAAAATTAAAATATTATCAATTAAAAACCTCAATAACTGCAAAGTACCTTGTCTATTAGAAAAAAAAAAAAAAAAAAAAAAAAAAAAAGCACTGATATGAAGTTCCTAAAGATGTCCATTATAGAAGATGATTTTCACCATTATTCAGTTAGCTGTACTTTTCAAAATGCTGTGTGATCCTGTGACCACCAATATTTAGGTTTATTTTAATAAATGCACCTTCATAATTCCAATTCATAGTCTTTTACTAATATAAAGGAAGAAATCAAGACATTATGGCATGCTGAGGTAAAAGGTTTAATCCATTCAGGATTGTTCAAATGGTCCCCACTACAATTTTTATATACATCTAGTTACATTGGGTTTGTGCAGTACTTTTAATGAAAGAATATTGGTTTTACTGATTCTAGTAAATCAAAAGTGATGCATCCTGCTAGAGCTCAGTCAAGCCATAGCTCAGTCTAACTCAGCTTCTTATCATTCACATCTCTCATTTCTCTTGAGAAGTTCAAGCAAAGTAACCTACTTAAAGGAGTGTTGATACCTTCTCAGAACCAAATTCCACATTATAAATGCTTCAAAGTGCTAGCAAATGGCTTACTCAATCAATAAGTGCACAAGGTAGAGAGGGCTACAGCTTGAATATTGTTGCATGTTATCCATTGTGTGAATTGCAATCAAAGACTACTGCTCAAAGAAAAGCGATGTAAATTGAGCTGCTTTTGTTATACTGCTGTTACAGCCTCAGCTTCTGTTTGGTTGCTGAGTTTCAGAAAAGTCACAAGGTTCAACAGCTTGAGCAGGAAGCGCTTTTTTGATTCATACAGGTCTTTCTTTCACGTATCATGTCTCAGAGCCCATGCCAGCTCTATCCTGTATAGAACGAATGCCAGCACAGCAGAGACTTCAACATGTCAATTCTCTCAACATGAGAATTGCTTCACATGCAGTGTCCAGAGCTATCCTACAAGACAATATAGTGACTCTATGCTTTGTTTTCATTTAACTAATGTGCCAATCCCTCACTCTGGATCATTGAACACCTTTGCAAAATGTTTTCTTGTCCTGGCATTCAGGATCAATTTTGTTAAATAATCTAACTATGGAATTTGGCTTTGGGAATCTGTCAGAAACAAAGAAACAAACAAACAAAACTTTGGTATGCAACATTATTATCTCATTTTCCTCTGTTTTTTAAACAAAATTGGCACAGAGGCACTGAAGGGACAGAATCTACTTCTTAGGAACATGACATTGCTCATAATTCATTTTGTACAGTCTGACAGAGAAACTCCAAACTGGCAATTATTGCTTCACATTTTACATTTAAATATCTGACTTATTTGCTCATCAGTGGATTCAGTCATCTTGTATTAATTAGATTTTTTTTTCTGTTATTCTATACACAAGCACATATGTAGTATGACATTTAAGTTTGCCTGTGCACTAGAAGAAGTGTAGCAATAAACATCTTACAATGTTTTTTTCTGACTGGTAATGATTGAGCCTGGATCCCAATCACTGCCAAGCCATGAGGGAGTACATATTTGCTATACTTGGGCTGATATTTCTCAGTTTAGACAGCAGCATTTGAAGTTGCATTGTCAGTGAAAATATAATAAGCTTAACTCAAAAATTGCTGAGCCCTTTTAATGAGTCCATGAGAATGTCAAACATAGTTTATCCAGTTCTCAAGTGCACATCCTGACAAATCTAAAAGCTGGTACTTTCATCAAAGCAGTCAACTACCGTCCCCATGGGGCTTTAGTATCACAGTGTCAGTGCTTAGCTCCAAGTACGCAGGATCTGCTGTAACAGATAAAACAAGTGGTGCATCTGGCCCAAAGAGTCTGTCCCTGGCAAGGCCTGGCACCAGAGACCTCCAAGGAGTATCTTTTGTGGACAGCTATGAATAACGTCTTCAGCAAGTGTTTCTTCTGATTCTTCTGAAGTTCAGACATTTGGTGATTTGTGCACTGACATATGAGTTTGTGTGTCCCCCATAATGAAGGAATTTGAGGCTTGCTTGTTCTTTTCCTTAGTGTAACTTGTGGCTCTCTGTATTATTCTTATGATATTTTGTTCCCTTGCTTTTAAATAAGTTGTATAAGTGCCTATATTTTAATTTTTGGAAACAAGTTCCAAGAAATAATGTGTGTGTCTGTGTGTATGTATTCTGCTTCCCATTTTTTAAACTACCATGTTTTATTTTAGGGGAGGTCTATGTCCATATACTTTAAATATCCTATATATTATCCTATATATAAAGTATGCATTTGTTAAGCCTTCTCATACCTCTTTGCTTTGTAGTCTAAAGCACTCTGACCTACTCATTCTCTCACTGTAAAAATACTGTGTTGATCATATGCTGTATTTCTCAGTATTGTTTTAATTTGAATATTTTATTTGTGGGTTTGGGGTTTTTGTATTTATTTTGACAATATGACTGGAAGTCAGCAGAATACTTGGGATGACATAAGCAGATGATGAAGCTCTACAAGGAGCTAACTTAGGGAGAAGAATCTCATGATTTAGCTGATCTGAAAGAAGGAAAGTCTGCAGTAGCTGTCTTCACTGAGGTACTTATTTCTCAAGTTAATGGTCATTTTTTCTTATTCTTCATTCCTCAGCACTCTTAAAAGCAATGGAATTTTACAGTTCAGGAGGGCCAGGACTTCACATTTCAGGTGCAGTTCATTCCTATAAGTAACAAAGAAACTACATACTCTTTTTTTTTTTCACAAGCACGGATACTGGAACATCAGCTATGGTTCAACAGATTATCCATCAAGATAATCTAGGTTCAAGATGCATAAATCCATAAAATGCATTGGCACCTGTGTGAAATACTACATATATGGGGGTCTAGTCCTGTTTAACATTTTAACATCTTCATTAACAATCTGGATGATGTAGCAGTGTAACATCAGCAAGTTTGCAGATGGCACAAAATTGGGAGGAGTAGATGATACACAACTGGGTTGTGTTGCCATCAGACCCCAGCAGGTTGGAGAAATGGGCTGACAGGAACCTCACATAGCCCACCAAGGAGACATGCAACGTCCTGCACCTGGAGAGGAACAACCCCATGCACCAATACATGCTGGGGGCTACCCAGTTGGAAGGCAGTTTTGCAGAAAAGAAACTGGGTGTCCTAGTGGACACCAAGCTGAACATGAGCCAAAAGTGTGATCTTGCCACTTAGTATGCCACCAGGGCACTATAATGATGTCTTGTGATGCATTAGGCAAGGTATTGCCAGCAGGTCAAAGGAGGTGATCCTTTCCCTCTTCATAGCACTGTTGAAATCCTGGTCTCAGTGATGGAGCACTGGCACAAATTACCCAAAGAGGTTGTGGAGTCTCCTCCCTTGGAGATCTCCAAAAATTGTTCGGCCACAATCCTGGACAACCTTCTCTAGGTGACCCTGCTTGTGCAGGGGTGTTGCACTAGATGAACTCCAGAGGTCCTTTCCAACCTCAACTATTCTGTAACACAAATAAAATTTATGTTCTCTGCTCAATAATCTTTTGAAACATTGGAATACCTAGTTCCAAAGACTGTTTTCCCTGGAGCTGCCTAAAGTTTGGAAACAATGTACAAATAAGCTGCCCAATCACAGACTAAATGTGAGCCAGAGACCTGGATTTTCACTCCCTCCATCAGCTGCAGAGCCAAATGTAAGGCAGTGATCTCACAGCACACCCGTAGCATCAGTTTCAAACACTGCTTCAATTGCAGTTTATGTAGTTTAAATTAAACTGATACATTAGAGGATATTGAAGGACAGAAAGTAATGTCTTTGTCCTGTGCAGGTTGGTGTTCTCACACCAACCTGCCCCATTCTGTCGAGAGAGATACAGATTTGCAATCTCTCAGGCAGAGAAAGAAAATGACCCTAGTTTTTGTGCTGATAATTTTAAATACTGAGCTACTAGATTAAAAACAATAATAACAAGTTACTGTATCTGTCTCTTTACATGCTCTTTGTTAAGTCTCTTCTTCATAAGAGACATAGAAATAGCTTAAAAAAAAAATAATCAAACTTGTGAAACCCAGAAGAAATTGTTTTAAGTCCAAGGCAATAATAGACTCACTTGTTTTTAGCGTTTCCTGTGGTTGTTTCCTGCTCATTCATCAGTATCATCTTGGATGTCTAATTCTTCTCATGTATCATAGAGGAAGCCTGCACTCAAAACTGAGGACTGACTGGGAAAGGCCAGGTACCCCCAACACTACATGTTGCACTACTAAGTGTTGTGCAGCCAGATGTTCTTTTATGTTTCTAGCTTTGAACCTGTTTGCAGCATAATGAGAATGATTAATAATAATATGAAAAAGAAGTCAGGTTTTATTAGACTGATTGATATTGTTAGAAAAAGGCCAAAATACAAACAAATAAGCATTACCAGTCTAATGTATTACTTCTCCTTACAAACCTTGCTGATTATGTTCTTGCCAATGATGCAATCTAATCAGGAGATTTGGAATGAATCTTCAAGAAAAGAGAAAAAAAAAAAAAAAAGAGAGAGAGAAGGAAGAGGAAGGAAGGAAGGAAGGAAGGAAGGAAGGAAGGAAGGAAGGAAGGAAGGAAGGAAGGAAGGAAGGAAGGAAGGAAGGAAGGAAGGAAGGAAGGAAGGAAGGAAGGAAGGAAGGAAGGAAGGAAGGAAGGAAGGAAGGAAGGAAGGAAGGAAGGAAGGAAGGAAGGAAGGAAGGAAGGAAGGAAGGAAGGAAGGAAGGAAGACTGTCACAGATCCATTCTCTTTTAGCACCTAGGATTATCACAGCTCTTGGCCATTCCTGGATGCTGTAACATGTCCCTTCTTATGAGATTCGATATTGGAAAGAGAACACTCTGCTTTTGCTCTTAGGTAAACAATAGTTAATCTTTTACAGGGGTCTTACATTTATCTCCAGACTAATTACCAGTAGCTGCAGTGTATTACAGGATGGTAACTCACAGTGCAGAAATAATGTACCTGGATGGCTGAAATGTAATTTAGTTATGTCAACAGCAAGTGAACAATGTTCAGCCCCAAGAGCAGCAATGTTATGCGTGTACTACACAGTATAAAATAATTCTACAGATAGTTGTATCTTGTTTGTATTTGCAGCATTTTTCATGATGGAGACGAGACACCCTTGCACCAGAAAAGTGAAAGCAGATAAACTTACCTTCTGCTAGAAGTTTAGTAATAAGCAAATTAACAAATCTATGTATGTATCATTGTGCTGTGATGCATTGAATTATTATGTAAGAACATTTGCGTTCAAGCCAAGATCTTTGCTTGAATGAAAAAATTATCCTCAGTGGAATCAAATGAGGCTATTTGATATAAGTATAGAAATCAATTTAATATCTCTCTCTGCCAAGGGCCTCTGGGTTTAGGCCTGCTTCTGTTGAGCTCTCATTGGGCAGATAAGGCTCATTGTCCTGTCCTTGTAGGAGATTATGGGCTACTTCTGTGGTCCTGCAGAAGGCTTCTCGTCAGCACAAAGACCTAAATGCTCTGATAAGTCACTTTCATTTATGCACAGACATAACATTACAAACACTTCTAATGTTATTTCCAATGCTGGAGCAAAATCCTGCACTCAGACTTGTGTGCTATGGGATCATGCTGCGGTTGTGTGAAGAGAGTTTATCCTTGATACAATTTTTTTCTCTTCCCACTGTTTCAGTGGGAGGAAATTGCAATTAATCTTCTTCAATTTCAAAGGAGAAAAAAGTAATTATAAAAATTATAGTAATTGAGTCATTCAGCTGCACTTCAAAGGATTTTCTTTCTTTAATATCCTTGCGGAAATGTAGTTTCACATTTCCTAACAAAATGTCATTCCACCTACATCACTGGTCTTCTTAAAAAATGAATCTTTTAGAAATGATTATGGGTTGACTATGAATTCACTGATATCAAAGGATACAAGCCAATGACTATGTTGTACTCAGTAGTTCTTGATGTTAAAATAACAGCAGGAGGTTACATAAAATTGAATCCATATAGCTGGTGTAAATGAAAGCATCTTTGAGCTTCCTGCATACCCAGGGCCTGGACTGAAATTTCAGCAAAATCATTGGAAATTCTTCCTTAACTTAATACGGTAATATAATGTCCACAGTTTTCATGACAACAATGCTTCTTTGATCAATAGACCTATTAAGCCAAGTTTACTACAGAACTATGTTCTTTTCCTTGAAATAATTTCTTACCACTGTCATAACCCCAGTGCCTCCCACATTGCTCTCGAGTTCCCTGACACTTCCAAGGGGTTGCAGCAGAACACTGATTGCTGCCAAGCAGAACAGAAAACAATGTTGTCCTCTTGTGTTTTCCACAGTGGAGGAATTAAAATCTTCTGTTTGATCGCTGATTTTCACCAAACTACTAGTAATGACATGGTGTATTGGAGACTGAGACTTTTCTTCAATTTTGTTTGAGCTAATATGTTCAGAAATTACTTGATAATGATGATGATGATTATAATAATAATATAATACAGTTTAAAATGTTATATATAATATAATAATAGCATAATACAGTTTTAAATGTTACATGCATACTTTTATTATGCGTACTTTTATTATCTATGGCTTTCTGTGGTGTTATACTATTCTGTCACTGCCCCTCTGAATCTACCCCTTTGGATCAGCTTAGGGCCATTTTTGTATGTTTGCTAACGTGCAGTATCCTGTGCTCTGCTTCTCAAGGCCTGTTCTGTTGTACCAGGGTTACGTTATGTTTCCCTAAGTTGTGTCCTTGTGTTAGTCATAAATATTTCATTCTGTACAGAATAGCTGCTTGTTACGACTATCTACATAAAATTATGCAAAGATAAAAAACAACGACAAAAACAACAACAAAATGATAATAGCCAGCTGGTCATTAGGAAGACATTGTAACATTGCTCTTACATCTAAACCTAGCAGAAACAAAGTTCCAAGCAGAACAGGACAGGTTTAAAAAAACATGGCTTCAGCTTTGAGGTCTTGCAAAGTCAGTACAAATGCTGTGGCAAGATACTAGCAACAGTTTTTACCAAGCTACAAGGCTGCAGTGCAGTATAACCACTGAAAACAGTTTTCTTTTGAAAAGCAGGGTAATGTAAGAGAAAGAGATACAGCAAATTGCTTGTTTTCTTTCCTATAGTTCTATATATCTTTTGTGTATAAGTGATTTGAGGGAGGGAGGGGCGGGGGGGGGGGGGGGGGAACAAACAAAACAAACAAGGTTGGTATGAGTAGGAAGATAGCCTGAGTACACAACAGAAATAAATGTCTAATGGAAGTCTCAGAGATGCAGCAATAAGACTATAGAACAGCATGAAAAATTGCTGCAACCTTTCTCCTCACTTTTCCCTGCTTTCAGTGCCCATAGGTTCGGAGATGCCCAGTCAGCTGTGCTCCTGGGGTTTCACCTGCAGGTGCTGCTTCCTGGTTCCTCTGAGATCAACATCAGAGATTTCTGGGAACCACAGATCTTGCTGGACCAACTTCCTTGGTTCACTCCTCTCATGGTAACTCTCTGATTCTCTCATCCTGGAAGTCAAGGCATGAGGTGTTTCTCTAGCACTTGCCTTGCCAGCACTGCAGCATACCCAGCCGAAACAGCAGGCAGCCCCATCAGTCAGTCCTTCACCCCACACCACATGCTTAAGCTTTTATTCCACCCCCAGACAACCCAGGCTCTGGGAAAGCGCATCGCCAGGCCTGCTTTTGGCCTTCCTGCTGGTAACCCACAGCACCAGCTGCTTGATCAGGATTTGCCATTCGACACGGATCACAGTATGGCCCCTACAGGGATGCTGGGCTGATATTAGAAGAGCAGGCCCGACCAAGAGCCTGTCGCCAGGAAAGGGCCACTGTCAGAATGCCCCCGCAAAGCTCAGCCCTTGAAGAGACCTTTAAATCGGGAGGGCGCTGCAATTGCATGCAGTTCATTTCCTACTGATCCTGTTCCATAAGTGGACAACGGATCTGTTGGCCCTTAATACGGATTTTTGTGCTAATCCTTCACAGAGAATAAGGCAGCTGTAGGTAGGTGAAGGCAAAGGAACTGGGTTAGGAGAGATCCCTGACAGAAAGCTGCTGTGAATTTCCTTCTCATTTATTCCATTTTCTACATGGATTATTCTTCAGACCTAACAAATAGGAAGTAAATATAGTTATGGGAAGGAGCTGCAGACTGCAAAACTTTTTAAAGTTAACAGAGACTGCTTTTCATAGTCTTTGTGAGATGCAAGTAACAATTTTGACACTTTCAGTATATTCAGAAAGTCCATTTCCAAATGAGAGCAAACTTCCTGTGGTTTTATGGGCCCTGAAAACCTGATCTCTAAAACTGATGAATTACCAATTAAAAGCAGTAATGGCAACTGCAGCAAAGATGGGTAGCAATAAGATCTTCTTTGTTTAAAGAAGAAAATGAAAAGTACATTTGCTTTCAAGAAATGGTGATCCTCATAAGGAATTAAGAATAGTTTACCTCAAGCTCCATGGGGAGCAGATGGAAGGCATAATAACACTTAAGCTTTGGGAACGAGTCCCCTGTGGGGCTGGTCTGCTGGAAAGATCTAGTTCATTATCCGTTGAAACGTAAATGCTATGTCATCACTACAGGGGAAAAATGGAGTGAGCCTTTGTTTTAAAAAAACGGGCTTCATGTTTTCTCTAATCTAGCTGCAGTAAAATTAGCTTCAGTCTTTATTCTGTCGTAAATTTGTGCTCCAACATCTAAGCTTTTAACTAATAAATTATGTTTCTACACCTCTGCAGTGAAGCAAGTCTTCAAAATGTTACCTTAGTCTAAACTGATAGAATGTTGTTCTCCTTAAATAGAAAACATGATTTAAAAAATAGACCTATCTTAAGTTTTATTTTATTATTTTTTTTCACATTACTGATGTCACAAAAATTCATCAGAGGGGGAAGAAGTGGCCTGTGCACAGAAAATTTCCTGTTTTGAGCTTAGCTATCTGTTCTTCACTGGCTTTGCCTCAGCCATCAGTGTAAGGGACAAACCAGGTTTGTGTCTGATGTATAACTTGAGCACAGTGTGTTATGATCATGCCTGCTTCCACAGGTCCAGTCCTGTGTTTACAAATGGACATCACAATACACATATTTGTTAAGGCACCTTGTACACAGCATATGAATTAAAATAAGATCTGAGGTTTCTTCTCTCTTTCTCCCAGTGCTTTACATCCAAACTATTTACCACAGTGTGCTTCATCATCTTCAGGAAAAAAAAGAAAATAATAATAAAAAAATAAAAAGATTGCATTGGTCTGTCTTCTCTTGTAACTTATCCTAGCAACAATGGCTGATAGCTAATTGTAAGTTAATGACCAATATTGAAATGCAATTATCACTTCTCCACTGCTCTTATTTTTATTCACTATATTAAGTAGAAAATCTGTCTTGCTGAATTTGTATATTTCACAGGCAATTTGATGTAAATTTATCACTTTAAAGTTAAAAAATATTAAATAAAATGTATCATTACATTAAATTTCAGCTCAGTATTTCCTGGTGTTATAAAGACTAAGTTTAAAGTTCCTTCATAACAAGTTTTTGTTCTGTTTGATTACTTCTTTTGTCAATGTTGTTTAATTACATGTGATATTGTTTAAGCAATTCCTTTTTAATTCTCTCAGAAGATCATGTTCATAAAAAAGGAAAGGAAAGGAAAGGAAAGGAAAGGAAAGGAAAGGAAAGGAAAGGAAAGGAAAGGAAAGGAAAGGAAAGGAAAGGAAAGGAAAGGAAAGGAAAGGAAAGGAAAGGAAAGGAAAGGAAAGGAAAGGAAAGGAAAGGAAAGGAAAGGAAAGGAAAGGAAAGGAAAGGAAAGGAAAGGAAAGGAAAGGAAAGGAAAGGAAAGGAAAGGAAAGGAAAAAGAAAAATATGAAGAAGTTGAATAAGACTTATTGTGAATGGCAGTTGTAGTGTTATACATGCAGGAAGATGCTATAAATAGAGCAGCTAAACTCAGACACACCTCTTGCTATGCTTTAATCCCCCTGTGAGATGCTGAGTACTTCTAAGTACAAAGCTCATAGAAATCACTTGACTTTAAGATGATCCATGCTTATATTGCAGAGTGAGGGTAATGCCAATGTTGCTACAAGACTGCTGAAGAGAGTTATTTTGAGGCATACAGAAACAGTTTGCACTGAGCTCTGTGATATGGTTCACAATGCTTCCTCCTCTATTCTTAAAAAGCCTTGTAGAGAACAGAGGATGCCCAGTGAACCATGGCACCATCTCCAGTGCAGTGCGATTGGTGCCTAAGCATGAATTTCTCCCATAGGGCTTCCAAAAGCATCAGCTCTTTCCAAGAGTAAGCTACCTTGGTGACAGCCAGAGTTGAAATGCCCTCAGAACCAGTATTGAAAGCTTCTGTCTGGATCTTCATAGAAAAATTCCCATCCTGGTACCTTCAGAAGTTCAACATTTATTTTCTTGGTTGTCAGGTTTTCAGCGAGTACAGTGCAATCTTGCTCTTCATCGGGATATATAAGCCTGCACTTTAGCTTACAGAAAATACAATATCACACACATCCCAAGAACAGGGGATTAAACAGAAATGTCAGGTGTTGTGAGAAAGGGGACACTGAAATGTGAAAAAAGAAAAAATGGTGAAAGGGAAAAAAATACTGCCTATATCATAGCTTCTTCTCCTTTGTGTGTATGTGTGTGCATGTGACAGTATGATGGTAAGGACAAAGTAACACAAAAATAAGAGAAGAACGGAAAAAATCAGTCAGAGAATCCAATACCCTACTCTCACAGATAATTACATAATTTCTTCCATAAACTTCTGAAACTCCCATCAGAGAACTATCTGGTTGTGGTGGTGTTTTGTTTTGTTTATGTCTGGTTGTGTTTTTTTTTGTTGTTGTTGTTTGTGTTTTTTTGTGTGTGTTTTTTTTTTTTTTTGTGTGTGTGTGTGGGGGGGGGTTTGTTTTTTTTTTTTTGTTTGTTTGTTTGTTTGTTTGGTCACACTTCTGTAAGTAACTTGTTTTTTCTAAGGATTAGAAACATTCTGCCAGATTTCAAGCCAAAATGTACTGTGCCAGTTTATATGATTTTTTTAAATACACCCACTGTTGTTTAGTTTGAGCCTTTCCCACAGAATTCATCTGTTCAGTCCAACAAAAACGAACAATTGTATTCCTTCAGGCCTTCCTACTGCAAAATAAACAGAACAAAAACTTATTTTCATACCTGCTAATAAACCTGTTATAATTAACAGGAAGAGGGACGCATAGGGCAAAACCCTAGTTCTGTCTAGAATAATGGCAAAACTATAATTTATTTTGCTAGCTTTAGAGTGTTATCTATCACATCCATAAAGCACTCATAGGTCAAATAATCAAAAAAGGACAATGCAGAATCAAAGATGAGTATTTCTGTCAAATGCAGAAAAACATATCTTATTATGAGTTTGTGTTTAGTAATTTCTAGCTGTATGAATAGGCAAGTATAATCAGGACTCTGTTAACTCAGAGGCTAAAACCTTGACAAGCCAAATGAAATAAGCAAGCTGTGAATGCTTTCTGTTAGTCTTTTTGCAGTATGGAAGCAGAGATGGAGCTTTTTGTTCTCAAAAGGAGACGAGCGGTGAATGCAGGTGGCTCTGTATAAAGATTGTGGACTGCCACGTGGAGCATGCATCAGTCAGAGTCAGACTTATATTCTGCTCATATGTGAGCTGCATGCGAGGCAAATATGCAAAGGTCACCATTGTGCATTTCACTCATTCCCAAAGACTTCTTATGTTTTCTTCTCTTAGTCCCCTTGGATTATTTTTATAAAAGAGAAGAATTTACAATGCCTTAAAATTTTCAATATGGAAAAAAAAAAAAAAGTATCTGGAAAACATAAGTTTTGCATCTTCCATAAAGAGAAGGTGGCATTTTCCAAACTATAAAGAGATGAGAAATTAGATAGCATGCAAATATTCAATAATTGTAGAAGATCTCCGAATCTGTTTTTCCTATAGTCATTTTGGCCTTTATTGTAGTGATGGAGAATGTCACCAGGAACTGTAAATTCACTCAGAACTGGAGAGTGAAGAGTGTCTGGGAGTTTTATAACACTGATTGGAAGAGTATTTTGTAGCAATCACTCATATACGAAGCCCGACAGCTATTATGCCTTCCGTTGCTTGGCAGAGTCCCACAGAGCCTACCTTGAAGATTGTGGAGTTCTCATTTCCTAAGATGGAAGAAATTACATTTGGAAGAAACCCATGAGGGACTTCCAAACTCAAGGAAATAGCACAGGTCAGGCAGCTAAGAAATCAAACAAGAAAAGTTAGACATAAATAAAAAATTGTGGCAGAGCTTTTGCTACAGTGCTTCGTTATCAGTTTCCAAGAGAGAAGTAGTTTTGTGCAGCAGGTCAGAGTTGAAGGAGGAAGAAAAGGTAGGTTGCTTTGACTTTCCTCCCATGAGTATGCGTGTGTCATCTCGATTTAAAACATCGTTTTAAGACATCATTTGGGGAGATTAACTTGTAAGTTACACAGTGCTTTATACTAATCAAAATATGTGAAGAAAATTAACACAAAGTCTTTCGCTCTTCTCAAGGGAGACAGTTTTTAGTGTTGTTTCCAGTTGATTTAGCTTTTAAATGAGTAAGGTTATAATTGGTAATTAAGCTGGCTGCATTTTTGGCATACAAATGAAGATGAAAAGTGGAGTTGCAGCTTCTGAAGGGAAAATGAGAATAAGCATATGGGAAGTAAATGAGGCTAATATGACACAATTCACAGCTTCATTAACATCAGTATGCAAGTCAGGCAGGCTCCTCTTAATGTTAACGCTACACATGCTGAACTTCATAATCAGATGACAAGCTCTGTTGCAACAGAAAATAAAAAGGTAGCTACTAGATGAGAAATAGCCTAAAAATAAAATAGTGACAAGGCTCATTCATACTCTGAAATGTAAAGCTGAGCCAGAGTCACACTATTGACAAGCAGAAGATCTGGAATTCTCCAAATCTTAGATGGCATATAAATCATGGCTGTATCTGCTGCAGTTACAAAATAGCCTTGGATATCATTACTCCTTCTGTTTTATACGATAAAACATTTGAATATTTCAGTTTTGCTCAAACTTCCTTTACTAACACACTGATTGAGAAGCCAAATGATTTGCAGCAAGAAACAGAAAATGGCAATACATCCACATGACAGGAAATAGAAAACAGAAAGATAAAAAATGAACGGATTGCTAACTTTGGGCCAAAACCTCCTGAAATTAATAGGAGTCTTTCCATTGACTTCTTGGGGTTTTATGTGAGTGGCTGTATGAGTACCTGGCAAAACAAAAACTTGGGCCACTCCTGATAGAAGTTGCTTCCTGATAGTGTATTGTACCTCCTGCTGTACTTTCCCAGTCCTTTCAGCTATGTTCTTCCTATTTTTAGTTCCTCCTTACTTTATTCAGCCAAGCAGTCTTCTCTAGGTTTTGGTATTAACATTTCTTGCACACTTTTCCCAAGATGTACAGCTGTATTCTGGATCCTGTTGTATGCAAAAAAGAAAGAACACAATGCCTTGTCATCTCTACATTCAGTAATATTTTGATTCTAGTCACAAAACAGATTTCTAAACACTAAAGATCTAATAAATCTCCAGCTTGACAAACTTTTTCTGTTAGCTTTTTTATAGATTGTTCAAAAATGTGTGCTAGGTAATTATATCAGGAATGATAGTGAATGAATGAACTAGATTAAATAATAATAATAATAATAATAATAATAATAATAATAATAATAATAATAATAATAATAATAATAATAATAATAATAATAATAATAATAATATAAAAATAAAAATAAAAGTTCTAACCAGAAATATTAAAGCTTGTAGGAGTATCTTGCAGACTTGTGAAGTGTTAGGTCTGAATCCTGCATGTCTTGTGAATATAATCGTCATTTAAGTAAACCTGAACTGAAAACTAAGAGAATTTTCATTCAAATTTTGTTCATGATCCTCAAGATTTCATTAAGCCAATTATTAGCTTTCCCTTCAAAAAAGAGTGGCAGTGTTATTTGACATACCTGCTTGTTAGTTTACTTTGCCAATAAAAATCCTAAGGAAAAAATTGAAAAAATTTCAAATTATTTCTCACAGTAAGACCATTCCATATGGTCGGTACATATCCTTCCTTTATATATATATATATATATATATATAATTATTTTTAATTTTTTTGTCAATAAAGTTATGCTTTAATTTTTGTTTGTTTGTTCATTTGCTTATATATGCGCAGGTGAAAGAAAGAAAGAGAGAGAGTAATAAAGAGGTATAGCAGGTACAGTAAGGAAGTCAGAAGAAATAATGTAAACATCTCATTCCTGGACATGTTTGTTTCTGTTTGTTTTGTTTGTTTGTTTCTTTTCTTTTGTTTGTTTGTTTGTTTTTTCAGCCAGTGACCTTGGTTGGCATAAAATTGACTTCAATTAGTAGATGTTGCATCACTCTGATGTAAGAGGTGGCCTTGTTGGTTGTAGATACAGCTAACAATTTAACAACTAAGTTGCGAAAAGACGTGTCTGGTCTTTTTTTGTTTCAGACTTCATGCTGATTTGGAAGCCACATACTTTTTCACTGAAAAAGAGCCTAACTAACTGCATGTCGTTAGTATACAGCTTGCTCGAGTAGGTTAGCACCATTGTGCTCTTACTGTAATATGTCTATCCTTTCAGTACTCTAGTCCATAGGGTAGGACTTCTGTTTACTGAAATATAACTTTATAGATGATACATATCTACAGGTAACAATCTCTTGTAGTCCATTTACATTTATGGATTCTGACAAGCATGACATCACAGTTAAAAACTTTTATTCTTTTCTGAATCTTATGTTTAATATAACAGAGAGTTGTTATGCTTTTGATTCATCTATCTTAAATGTTTTACCTTTGAAGTTGTTGAATTGAAGAAGGAAGAATCATTCAAACAACATGGAAAACTAGCAATGATTTGGAATGATGATAAATATCTTCATTTGATCAACCACACATATGAGTCACTGCAATGAGTAATAATGTTCAAACACTGAAATGCATGAAAAATATCAAAACTGAAATGCTTTTTATTATTTGAATCCCATCAATTATGTGGTGAAGAGTCTGAATGAATTTTTTTAAAATTGTCTCTGCCAATTTTAACATGATCTATATTATTTCAACATGCTTCTAGACTATACCTAAGATAAAGACATTTTTGAGAATGAGGATAAGTTTTCCAGAAATTCTGAAACAGGAAATTAATGACAGTATAGCAGATACTGAGAGAATAAGGAGAATAAAGAGAATTAGGATGACAGTTGGTATGAAAATAAATAAATAAATAAATAAATAAAAATTAAAATTAAAATTAAAATTAAAATTAAAATTAAAATTAAAATTAAAATTAAAATTAAATAAACAAATAAAACTACTGTGTTAAAATGGAAAGACAGGGAGCTTTGTGCTGTGATAGGTTCAGGAAGGAACTGAGTGCTCATCCTGCTCCTTAACTAACAATTAGTGAGATTGCACTTAGAAAACTCTTCTTTCAAATGGTTCCTCACAGGCAAGGAAGAGTAAAATAGAAAATTCTCTCCTAGAATAGATGTGGTCACACTTGCTTTTGGAGATTTCTGCCAGTGGGTGAAAAACATTAAAGAGCAGGCCTGTGTCACAATAGGAGTTTGATCAGTTTAAGAAGAGGACTTGGTTCAAGTTTTCTTCAACATGAAAACATTTACTACTTTGTTTAACCACAAATGCTACTATTTTCTGAAATATCTTTTTCCATCTGATACATATATAATGATGTATCTCAGCTATAAAAAATGATCTTTGATGACTGCCAGTATAAAACATTGTCTTTTATGTATGTATTTATATTACATATTATATAATATGCTACATTAAAAAGGGCATTGTATAAATGCTTCTATTTCCCCTAATATCAATTAATAGCTATCAGGTTAATATTTGCAATCAATAGAATCAGATAATGAAAACCTAATCCTTTGTTATTCTGGGCTGTGTACAAACATTGATGTCAATGGATGTAAACATTGACAAATTAAAACAGTACACTGAGCACTCACTAATTTTGCTAACATGGCCTTTGGCACAGGGCAATGAAAAAATGGCTCCACCATATTGTTAATACTCATTTTTGTGGGTCGCCTATTTATTGTTTTCCATTATTTGTTAAAGTTATAAGACAGGAAGTATGTTATGATGACAAGACAAGCATCATTCAAACACTGTTGGATGTGGATGCTATGGTTTAGGTCCTTGGCTGAGGTTCCATGTAGGAGTGAGGAAAATTATCATGGTTTTTGATACACAGGATCAAATCATTATCAATAATATTCAGGAGCTAGAACTAGGTATTTTAGGATAGAAACAATACGTGTATTTTTAGCAATGATGATGATGAACTATTGACCTCTTTACCATGTGATACATTCCTGTAGTAATGGAAAAACATCTGTCTTAATAAAAATTGATGACCTTTCTAAAGTCTCTAGCAAGTAAAAAATCCATGTGCTTGAGAAAAGAATTTCTGTATTTCATTCCCCAGCCTGGGTTATGCATGGCGTCAGACTAGACTACTGCAATCATCTTGCTGTCTCTAAATGTGAATGACCTACAGCTAATATCTGTTCCAATACCTGAGTCTTGTTCTCCATAATCTGGATAGTCTGTGCTTTAATGGATTACCACTTAGGTGGCATCATTGTCCATAGCAGGGGGTTTGGAACTAGGTGAGCTTTAAGACCCCTTCCAACCCAAGTTGTTCTATGAATCTATGATCTTCCAAAATTGTTTGGTATGCAATATTGAGCTTGTTAAGTGGTTAAGGAGACAACTGGTATTCGCTTTGTTTTGTTTTGTTTTGTAGTTTTTTGGTTGGTTGGTTGGTTTCTTTTTTGAGAATTTTCTTTAAAAGAAAAAAAAAAAGTGAATTATATGATCTGGAATGCTATAAATCTTAATGGCTTTCATAGCCTTAAGTATAGCATTTAATATAATATAGGAAATAAGATACGTAGTAATCACCATTGATAGTATGTAAGTAGTGCTATAGAATATAAGAGTAACTAAGACAATTTAGCATTAGTTAATAAGAAAATATTACAGTATCCAGAAATATCAGAGATACAATAAAGATATGAGTTTAGGCTTTCCACAGGCATAAGATTATTTGCAATAGCCTGTAGGCAAAGTAGCAAATAAACTTGTAAACTAATCCAGCATAAGTCATTTTGTACTATCTTCTTTAGGTTAAGATAGTACAATCATGTCTGATTATATTTTTATATAAATAATATTTTTGTATTATTGATATATATATATATATGATCATATATATATGATATATATTGATATATATATAAGGACAAGTTTTCCCCTGTCTTTAAATCAGTTCTAGACCAGATTTTTCTCCCTGTGGGAAATTTTCTCACTAGTATTTTACTAAAAATATTTTTTTCACTTTATTGAATAATACATCCTTTACTTTACTCTTGATCTACTTTTCATCTTTCACATTTCATTTTCATTCTAATTTTACATAGTCATTGTTTGTTTACATTTCATAGTACTGAAGACAATGAATTTGTTGTGTGATATCTGCATCACAGATATGTTTAGTGAAACTGGTAAATTTCAATATATTGCATCACTATTAAGTAAAAAACTTCTAATCTATTTACATGAGAGCCAGATCTCTTCAGTGAATGTTTCCAGAGCACATGTGATTTCCTGGTTAATTTCTGGGGACCAACATCTCAGAATACTTCACTGTATATTTCTGAATAGCTATGTCTGTCTGCTGAAAGAATTCATCTGTCTATTCATCTTTCAGAACCACCATTAATTATTTTCAGATCTTTCTCCAATTTCAGCCACATTTGGCAGAGAGACAGAAGTCTCAGTTTTTGTTTTTGCAAGTTTAATGAAAACAGGAACATATGATGGAAAGAACTTAACAGTACCCCTTTGCAGGAAGAGTGGAGTGTGAGATTATTAAACATTTAAGTACTAGAGATGGGTGGAGAGGAGAGGAGAGGAGAGGAGAGGAGAGGAGAGGAGAGGAGAGGAGAGGAGAGGAGAGGAGAGGAGAGGAGAGGAGAGGAGAGGAGAGGAGAGGAGAGGAGAGGAGAGGAGAGGAGAGGAGAGGAGAGGAGAGGAGAGGAGAGGAGAGGAGAGGAGAGGAGAGGAGAGGAGAGGAGAGGAGAGGAGAGGAGAGGAGAGGAGAGGAGAGGAGAGGAGAGGAGAGGAGAGGAGAGGAGAGGAGAGGAGAGGAGAGGATGGCTTTTCTATGTCTTAAGATATTTTAGGGTTAAAAAAGAAACAGACATAATGCTCATTAAATGGAACCAGCAGGCATCTGATTTGAAATGGGATTAGTTCCCCCATCCTGCTGTGCTGTTTTCATGTACAAGGATGGATTAACAGAACAGGTTGGGTTTGGGCTTTTTTTACCCCTCATTTCAGTTCAGGACTATCAGTCACTGCTTTTTCATGACTTCGCTGACTAAAACTTTTAATTAATCTATCAGTGGAAACTAGGCCACTGTCAACAGTGAGCCTAATACTAGCTGACAATTTTTGGAGATTAAGGTTCAGCCTGTACATACAGTGATGCATCATTTTTATTTTAATTAACAAAAAAGAAGCAACTAAACACAGTCTTTACTTCTCATTAAGTTTAATAGAAGCAACATGAATTTGGCAGAATCATGGAACACTACATTCATTTTTTGGTCTGATAAGTTGAATCAGTAAAATACTCAGAAATTTAGCATGTTCAGGGAGGGGGGTATGAAAGTCAGTGACCACCTGGAGATGAATCAGGTAAGGAATGTGAAAAGCAACAAGAAGGGCTTCTACTGGTACATTATCAGCAGAAGGAAGACCAGCGAAAATGTGGGCCCACCACTTAACAGTGCAGAGGGTCTGATGACAAAGAACATGGAAAAGGACACTGTACATGATACCTTTGAGTACTAATAAAGACCAGGCTGCCATTCAGATGGACCTCAACAGGCTGGAGAAATGGGCTGACAGGAACTTCATGCTGTTCACAAAAGAGAAATGCAAAGTCCTGCACCTAGGGAGGAACAATCCCATGCTGGAAGAATAACCAGTACAAGATGGGTACTGACTGGCTGGAAAGCATCTTTGTAGAAAATGAATTGATTTTTTCTGGTGGGCAACAAGCAGAAAAAATTCCAAAAATGTGCCCCTGTGGCAGAGAAGAGTACGGTACAGGAGAGATATAGAGCTACTGGAGAGAGTCCAGCAAGGGGTCAAAATGACAGAGGGCTCAGAGCATCTGTCATATAAAGAGAGCTTGACAGAGCTGGGACTGATCAGCCTCAAGCATTGAAGGCTCAGGGAGATCTGATCCATGTGTATAAATACCTGATGAGGGGAGTAATGAAGATGGAGGCAGACTTTTCTCAGTGCTGCCCAGTGACAGAGGCAAGAGAAAAGACACAAAAAGATCACCAATTCTGACTCCTGGCTTCACACAGGACCACCCAAAAATCAAACCCTATGTCTGAGTGTGTTGTCCAAATGCTTCTTGAACTCTAGTAGGCTTGGTGCCATGGCAACTTCCCTAGGAAGCCTGTTCCGGTGCCTGAACACCCTCTTGGTAAACCTTTTCCTAATATCCAGCTTGAACCTCCACTGATGCAGCTTGATGCCATTCCGTTGGGTCACCAGAGAGATGAGATCAGTGCCTGTACCTTTGCTCCCCCTTGTAAGACAACCATAGATCATGATGATATCTCTACTCAGTCTTGTCTACTCAGGGCTGAACAACCCAAGTGACTTCAGCAACTCCTCCTTCATCTCATATATCAGCCACTCCTCATACATTTTCTACTCTAGACCCTCTACCATATTTGTAGCCCTTAAACACCATCTTTGTTTCACTTAAGCATACAGAAAAACTTTTTCATCGTGTGGGTGGTTGAACATTGGCACAGGTTGCTCAGAGAGGCTGTAGAACTTCCATCCTTCTCATATATTTAGGCATCAGAAGTGAATTAATAGTGTTTTTTCCTAACACTGTGTTAGGGTACTAACTGATGTAAATAGTTTCTGAGTGTATAATTAGTGCAAATGCACCACCAGAACTGAAATGAGGCAGGGCTAAGTCATTACAGGGATGCTAGCAGTGATGCTACAGTGTAGTTATGTATGTATAGACAAAAAGTCTTTAGAGCAGCGAGCTTCAGTGAAGTTTTCTGGCAGGTTGATCATCTATACTAATGCAAACTCATATGGCTGCGAAGTGCTGTTTCCTTCAGCATTTCCTCTGATGCCCTATTGATTTTTTATTTAATTGAAGCAGTAACATCCAAGTATGTGTATATACATGTATATATAAAACACCTAAATGCTGACAGCAATAAGAGGCAGGAATAAGAGCAAACATAGTCACTAGATAAATGAATTTCCAAAGAGGTTGATTCTTCTGTACCAGTAATTGGAATGAGTGTTGCAGTGAATAACTCAGGCACTTCAGCTCAGGTATATACTTGCTGATGCAAACACTATCACCACAGAAGCATCCTACAACACAGAGGATTATTCTCCTTAGAACATTGACTGTAGAGAAGAAATACTTCAAACAATGGCATTCAAAATTGTCTCCTTTTTGACAAGCTTCCATAAATGTTTTTAGTATGTTGTATGAATTCACACATTGAACAGGCAGATGATTTTTCCCATGTTTATTGTTATTTTTGTTTTTATTTTGTTTGGCCTGAACTTTAACTCTCTGAAACAGAAGAGGGAAGGAAGCAGTTAACAAATCATCCCCTATCAATACCCTGTCAATGAGCAGATTCAACATTAAAAAATAATAATAATACAGAAGGAGAGCAGTATGAAGATGTAATTCTTCTTGTGTTTGCTGCTACAGAAGATTGCAATATGAACACAGAATAGCCTGGTTTTGTATTCAGAATACAACTAATGCTATCAGTTCCCAAGATATGTATAGAGCATTTGCTATGACATTGAAACACCTATATACTTCAAAAGCAGTACCTGAGTCTTGTCTAGTAGACAGTGGCATACATCTTACTGCCCTCGAAAGAACACAACTATCTTATTGTATGCTTTTCAGGCTGATATTTCAACATGTGGAAAGCTATTAAAGGCCACTAAAGTTCTTCAATGCTGTGGGTACGTGTGCTACTTAGTGGTCCTCACATTTGGTAAGGCAGCGGACATTTGGCTGGCATGTCCCCGGATAGTTCACATGTTATACATGTATACCTGTTAGCCTAAACTTGAATAAAACCTTTACTCAAGCAGCAAAAGACTGCAGTCTACTTAAGATGGTTTTCAAGACCAGAGTTTGGCAACCAGAAGGCTTTGGTAACAACCTTGTAAATATTTATAATAAAAAGAAGATGAGTTTATAGGATTTCAGAAATACAAAGTGAACAACTGGATAGTACCAGTGAAGATAATGAAAGGTACAGAGCATGAAGACTGTATTTTGCATGTTCAATTCTGGGCAACAACTCTGTCCAGCAATACAGAAATAAGTCCTGGGTGAGTAACAGCACGAACTAATTTCTTCAGAGTTTGTGAGGAACTTCCAGCAAAGGCGGAGGCACTTTGTAAAAAGGCCAAAGGTGATTGTATGAGAAATGCACTAACGAGACAGTGAAGACTAGTATTACTGACATGGAATACATGAGGGCTGATGCTCAATGAGACAATAAAGCTGATTCAGTATAGAGTCAATTGATCAGAAACTTTGAAGAGGACAATGAGTTTGCCTTTGATGCTGATGAAATGAAAAGCCAGAAGAGAGACAGAGACATTATGTCAGCAAAGAAGATAATCCTCACAATGCAATTTTCAATGAACTTTAGAAGAACACAGTGAAAGGCACAGGAATTAGAGAAAGAAGCTGAGAACTAGATGAGGTGTGAAGTGACAGGGGCAGCTGAGACAGTCAACAAGGCTGAATCTTCTCACTGATATGTAGGAAGAAACAAATAATATAGACATAAACTTTATGTTTAGATCCAGAGAGCTATGCTGCCAGAAGTATTCAAATTAATGGCCTAAATGACTGAAAAGCTAGTTTGTCATTCACAATAAAAACGTGGAGAAAGAGAGGTCTGTGAGAGAAAAAAAAAAAAAAAAAAAAAAAAAAAAAAGACCTGAATGTACTGTGCCAAGTAAGCTGTGGTAATTTCCTCAAAGAGGTGGCAAAAAGGTACTGATTTAGATCGGGTGAAGAAAGACAGATCAGCAATGTAGATGTAGAACCATGAGTCACCAGAATAAGATGTTAGTTAATGTCAAGTTCATGGATAAGACAACTAGAGACAGAGCTCATGGCTGTGAGAACTTCGGGGGATGCATGACAGATCATGATTAAAAGCTGCTTGACAAGAATCCGCTTCTTTAAGAGAAATAGCCAAGAATTAAAAGGAAAATCAACCACACACACCAAAAAAAAAAAAAAAAAAAAGGCTATATGAAAACCTTATTTTAGAAATGATGGAATGACTTACACTGTCAGAAGATAGTGACTGAGAGGTCAAGGAAGATTAAGGTGGAATAGAAGTGTGCTGGAATTTGGGTAGGAGGAAGGTGTCCTTCACTTGTAAGAGCACTTTCAGTGATTGGTAGAAATGCACAAATTTGTAAATTGTTGGGTTATCAAGGAGGAAAAAAAGGCTGTGCCAGAAATAAGGCTGTGGTAGCAGAAAATACATTCAGTTAAACTGAAAAGAAAAAAGTTTAAAAAGCTTTGGTTGATCACTAAGGGGGCAAGAGGCACTGCAAAGGATAGCTAACTCTATGGATGAAACACCACTTAGAAATTAGACAAAGTGCTATGTCATCATTACAATTAATCACTGAGACCTTATTAGCATTAAGAAACCTTGTGTGTTCTTCTAAACAGAAAATCAGGATAAACAAGTTACTAGGAAATCTTTTACCATAACGTGAGGGCAGAGAATTAGTTTCTCTCCTCTGTCTGCTGTTTATGACTTGTTTGAACAGACACAGACTGATTTATCACATCTCTGACCCACTGTAGCCAGCAACCTGCCATAAGCCTTTGCTTATAAGGCATAAACATTTGTTGCTCCACCTTCACGTTCTGTGACTGAGGAATATTTTTACATTGGCTCAGCTTCCTCCTTTTTGTGGCCTAGCAGACATATACAACTGGAGATTTCTTCTTCTAACCTCAGAAAATACAGAACATGTTTTTCTAGGGACTGATTTTTCACGCTATCTGGATTTTTTTTTTTTTTTCTGGGGCAATTGTGAAGCCAAAAACCTTAACAATGAGCAATCTACTTTTCTAGATTGGTCAGGGCTGTGATTAGACCATTGGTACTGCGGTTAGCTTTAAAAGCTTTCCTCAGCAGTCTTTTCAAGTTTGGTGCTGAGTTTGCCTACTGTCCAGAAGAGGCCTACATCTCCTCCTATCACTGATTAATGAACAAAACTAAATTTTCACAGGTGAAGATCTCACTTTAATGAAGTCATGTAAGTGAATGAGTGGAAGAAGATGTAAGTGATACATACTGGTGGTGTGGCGTGACCATGAAACTCTTGAGCCATAGAATGACACAAATGCTCCATAGAGAGAGCAGTGGAACGAATTTCCTGGTTTTGTATAGCAGAACAGGAAGGAAATTGAGAAAGGAACTGGAGGAAAATGGCAATAAGGCGAAGAAAAGAAAAGCAGAAAGAGGCTGGAGAAGAAAGGCTTAGGCTGTCATTACCCATCTATTGATACGGTCCATTTAAATAGTTTCTGCTGCTGCTTTCCACTCCTCCTACCATCTTGACACAACATCTGCTGTGCCAAAATGAATGTTTGGGCAATCATGCAGTGAACTGTACAGGAATCTGGTTGATATTGGTTACTTCAGCACATAACCCAAATTAAAAAAGCAGGAATGAAGAGGATAGAAACAGGGAACACTTAAGCTGACACTGCTGCCAAGAGGACTATGGGATCATAGCCTGAAGGAAAGGCATAGAAAAGGGACTGGATAAATGAACAGAAGGGCTGGGAGCAAGGGCTAAGACTGGTGATGCTGCATCTAATTTAATGTAATTTCAGACTACGGAAAGGTCAGTCACATCCCCACCCCAAAACCCCTTTCTCCAAATCTAGCAATAATGTATCTGAAGTTATAGTAATTTCATGAACTCACAGAGAAGTCTTTCTTTGTTTATTTTCCTCTGCTGGGTCACTTCAGTGACTCAGTTCACCTTGGAGCAGCCATAAGATCATCAGATCCAATGAAAATTAAATGGCCGGATGAGGGAGAGAAGAACTGCCTCTTTGCAATTAGATTTTACATCACACACCAAGAGGGGCTAAAACTAGTCAGTAAAGGTTTAAAATAATACATTACAGAAAAGGTTAAACACTGAGTGAAGTTAAAAGAGAAAGAATGTGAGTGAAAGTATAAGAAACAAGAGATCACAAAAGAAAAGAGTCAAGACGGGATATAGCAAGGTATTTCTATCTCTATATATTCAGTCTTCCAGAGGTGAAAGCTAAAATAAGCAAGGAAAGTCTAGAGAACACAGAACCATCTGATTCATTAAAACAGGAACAAGTAAAAGAAACTATGGCAAACAAAATGAATGAAAAAAAAAAACAAACAAAAACACACAAACAAAACAAAGAGTTGGAGACAATGTATTTGTGTTTATTAGCTGCAGATAGAGAACTACCTGAAAAACTGTGATACATAGAAATGCCTAGAAAAGCCTCAGCTGCCTGACCTATAGAGGAAAAAAAAATTCCCCAACCCAGGGGACAGCAGAATGAAGAGAACA
This sequence comes from Anas acuta, assembly GCF_963932015.1. Classification (NCBI taxonomy): domain Eukaryota; kingdom Metazoa; phylum Chordata; class Aves; order Anseriformes; family Anatidae; genus Anas; species Anas acuta. Next base: position 101,591,191 of record NC_088979.1, read on the forward strand.
GAGAATAAAGAGAATGAAATCAAGCTGATTTGGGAATGTTACTTTTTAGAGGTTTTCAAAGTGGGAGTCCTCACCTAGACTATGAATTCCAAATTCAAATTCTTTATAAACTTTTCTCCTTTCCTGCATCTCTTTTAATATACGCAGTCATATCTACACAGGTACTTTTATTTGAGCAACGCTAATGCTATTCATTATCTCCTCTGGGAGTTTGCTGCAGTATCTTTAATAATGCCTAAGCATTATTGTTCTTCTTCCTGGACTCCTGTTTGACACTGTATTTTTCAGTAAAAATATTTTTTTAACTTTGCAACTTCTACATCTTCACTTAGAAAACTGTATGCCCTCAAAAGACTGACAAAAACCTTCATTACTAATTTTCAGCTCTTTAGAGTGAAGATACCAATGAAGTCAAAGCCATGATTTCATGATACAGGGGACAGAGTACTACTTTCAGCTGCCTTTCCACCACTGCTTGTAGGGCCATACTGTGAAACAAAACAGTGAATCAGAGTTAGAATTAATTTTCTTTCTTTTAAATCAGTTATCCAGTCCCTTGTGTCATCTCATCAAGACTGAAACATGGTGAGGAAATAGCGTGGGAACACAACCAAGCAGCTAGGGGAAGGTGAAGCCATGGGAATTATTAAAACATGCCTACTGCCAAAGCCTCCCTAAAATGTAAACACAATCTTAATAGGGAGGAGGAAAAGAAAGAGAGAGATGATACAGATTTGTTTGTTACTAAAGTAATTTTCCAGTGTAAGTAAACTCCTAGCGAGAACAATATGCACTGATGAAGCAAGGGACTTGGGAGGAAATATGTATAGGTATGCATACATACAAACAACATCATAGGCACTAATTGAGGTTGCTTGGGGTTTTTGTTTTGTTTTGTTTTCATAGTTTTGCACCTGAAACTTTTCCTTTCACTATTTTCAATGCAATGACCTCTATATTTTAAAGTGATTGTTTTTACAAGGAAAGCGGTTCAATTGCCAAGAGCCATTACTATCTCCCACATGTCATTTGTTAACAAGATTCATGGCTTTTTTGCCATTGGATTTCACAGCTGCAGCGGGGTGTTAAAACTCAATAGTCTTTGGATTTACATCAGATTCTGGAGAGGAAAATACACCCATATTTATAGATACTATAATCTTGTCATCTGCCCAGTTTCTCCTTTCTGTTTTGTTTTGTTTGTTTGTTTGTTTGTTTTATTATATTTTAAGCCAGGCTGCTGCTTCTTTGCTACCCTTCAGGTGTATGAAAAAAGCAGGCAAGGGAAACGCAATCCCTCTCACAAGTCCAGCGTCATGCAGTGGGAAAAACAATTGGAGGAAGATTTCAGGAAGCTCAGGGATGAAGCACGTTCTGCTGCCCTCCCACAGAAGCAAACCTCAAGTCTCTGCGCTACTTAAAAGCTGTGGAGGAATGTATTAACACAGAGGGACTTCTTGTTTGATTGTTTCTTTTCGATACGGTTGCAAAAACGCCCTGAGAAAACACAGTGAAAGAACTACCAGACTGTAAGCGATAAGGTGGCGGAAAATGTGTTTCGAAGGAGGAGACTCTGGCAGATTGCACATCTCTCCGGTACACAGCCCTGCTGACGCCACGGGAGCGCGCTGCGGGTGCTTTCCTCACACCGGGGAACTTCCCGGGAGGGCCGGCGCCCCCAGCCGCGGTTTCGCGAGCGGCGCTGCCGTGGTTTCACTTCGCGCAGCAGCACCCGGGGCTGCCCGGCACAACTCCCAGCCGTGTTGTCAGGGAACTTTCTCCTTCCCTCCCTCCCTCCTTCCCTCCCTCCATAGGCACAAGGAGTGCGAGGCAACAGCAATCCCCAGGGACCAATGTTTTTATTATTTTCCTCAGAATTGTGTTAAAACACCACCGCCACCACACGCCCCCTCCCTCCCCCCCCCCCCCCCCCCCACACACACAGAGGCCCTGGGCGAGCCCAAGCGGCGGCGGCGGGCAGGGGCGCTCTCTGCCGGTGCAGCCGCTCGCAGGCCGGGCGGCGGCCGCCTCGTCCCGCCCCTCCCTCCCCGTCCCGCCCGAGCCCTTGGTGTCGTCCGGAAGCGGCGGGCGGCGCCGTGGGGGCGGACAATAGCGGGGCGCCGGCAGCGGCAGCGGGAGGGCTGCGGTGTTGGAGCGCGGCGGTGAGCGGGGCTGGGCTGGGCTGAGGGGGGGGCGCGGAGCTGGGGGTCTGCGGGCTCGGGGCTCGCCCCGTGGGGGTCCCGGCCCCGTCGCGGCCGCGCCCCCGCCCCGCGGAAGAAACTTGCCCGGGACGCTGCCTGCCGGGGGGGCGGGGGTTGTGCTGGAGCCGTTGTTTCGCTTGGCGGCCGTTAACGGCTCGCGTGTCGCCCCCCCTCGCCTCAGGGCCAGGATGAACGAGGAGCAGTTCGTCAGCATCGACCTGGACGATGACAACGTGTGCAGCGTCTGCAAGCTGGGCACCGAGAGGGAGACGCTGTCCTTCTGCCACGTCTGCTTCGAGCTCAACATCGAAGGTAGCGGGGGGGCTCCCGGGGCTTTACCTCCTGGTGCTCAGCCCCGGGGTCTGTTCTGATGGGAAGCAGCGCCTGTGCTGCCTTTATTCAAAATCTTTTGCTCAGTGATCAGAGTGGGTTATATATGAAACTTGCTCTGTGAATTTCTAAGCAAAGTTGTTCTTGGAAGCAGATCGGTTTCTCCTTTTTAAGTAAAAATAATCAGAGGTCTGTTTAGCGCTTTCATAAGACGGTGATACACGCAGCATGATAAAGACTGGGTTCACAGTCGAACTTCTTTAAAATTTGCAAAGCATAAAGTAGGAGTTTGGGCTCTTAAAGACTGATCTTGTAAGCGTTGTCACTGGCCTCCAGAACAGTGTGGATTGAGTAAAAACTTGTATGCTTCTAGAGCATGAAGCCTCATTTTCCCAACAGATTTGCCTATCTTGCTCCTTGTCTTCATGTCTGAAGTAAGTGGTGGGCATGCATGAACAGAATAGAACAGAGATTTCCTTTTTTAAGTCAGATAAGGTGTGCTTTGTTTTGTTTTTTTTTTCTTTTAATGCATAAACATTGTCTCTCGATTTTTTTTTTGGACAACAAAGTAAGTTGTTCCTCCTTAAACAACTAGTTCTTTTGGCGTTTGCCAGTTCTGTATGCGGGTGACCACCTAGAGTAATCTAAACTGGTACGAGGCAATTGAATGTGAAGATCTTAAAGCTGTAATGTGAATATTCTCATTTCTTGGTGACAGATAACAGGATATGGTTTGTTTGATATATGTGAGAGTACACTGAAAGTCTGATTGAGTCTTTCTGAGGGGGAGTACTGTGAGATATAAACACTGTGCCCAGTGAGTGGTCTAGTTTCTTATTCTGAAACACAAGTATAAGACCGTCTGGAATATAGGGGACTATAAGTGTTATGTTCAATATACTGCTTCTATTGAGCATCTTACTTTAAATGCATGTGTAAGTAACAGAATTGTGTTATCACCTCACAGAAACTTGTAAAATATATTAGCAAATTGGAATTCCTTTCAAATATTGACCCTGTACTTTGTTTTTTAATTAAAAGTTGGGGGGTTAATTAAAAAAAAATCTTTAAGGCATTTACTAATAGAGGTGATATATATTTTAATATCAACAGTGCATTCATGCTTGAGTAGTAATCTTGCTTTTGTTTAGAAGAGACAGCTTGTGTACCTCCACTTTATCATAGAAAACTCTGAGCAGCTGTCTAACCTAAACCAAGATGTCAGTGTGCTTTAATTTGCTTCCTGTTTTCAAATGATAGGTTTGCACCAGAGTTAAGACGCTTCTTTCTGTAGACTCTTTAATTAGGAAAAAAAAATGTGTTGCTATTGTTAGAATTAAGTAAGCCAGTTACATTCAGAATCTATTTTTGTAGTGGAAGTGGTGGAAAAAAATAAAACAGAGTGCATTAAACATTGCTGGATGGTTATTTGTGCTCTGTTTGAAAAGCTGTGGACTTGTCAAAGTTTCTTGTAATGGATATTACTTTACAAAATGATCATGTTTTTTAGCTGGAACCACGTTATATTTATTTTCCAGAATTCTAAATAGACTTGATAATAGCAAAGGCGTAGTGTGTGCAGCAGTATAGTCTGCATAATCTCCCAGATTTTCACTTAATTTAAAAAAAGACAACTTGAACAGAATACTGATGGAAGCTCACCTGAAACTGAGGCCATTACGTTCTTAATTTATCTTGCATAGTTAAAGAAAAGTATTAATATCTAGGTCATTGCAGCATCAAAATACCACAATTTCTGATATTCTGTATTATGTACTCTTCTTTGAAAAGATGTACTGTTACTTTTATAGGGAGAGGAGGCTTAAGATCAGCAGAGGTTGTGTAAGTGACTTTAGAAAGAATCTTTAAAAGAATTTCTAGCTGAACATTGTATGAGCCAGTTCTTTACCATATCCAGGGTCACATTCCTTCTACTTCTGGCACATCTGTTACATTCATCTCCTGTATTTTCCTATAACAAAGACAATGATTTATATGTATCTAGAAGAGCAGTATTTTGAGAGCCCTGGGTAGGGAATGAAACAGAAAATTCACAGTAACTCTGAGTATTATACTACATATTTTCATACCAACTTGCTGCTTATATTGTAACAAACTTCACATAATGACTTGTTGCACAGAATCAACTGACTGTAAGTTGTGTTAACTCTGTAAATGTGCTATCTATCCCACACATAAGAATCAAGTGTCATAAGAAACAAGTGTCATTCTTGCTAATAGTTTTTGTTTGAAATCATATTTAAAAATGCAGGAAATTAAAACATATATATATATATTTTTGTTGTTCAGGTATGTTTTTAAGTGATTCAGGAAGTGAAACAGGCTATTTCATGTTCATGCAACAGCTAGGATACTGCTTAAGGATTGCTCCTTTTTTGTATTGATGTGCATCAAGGGATCTTGCAGGAGCTGAAGTATTCCTGCTGTTTGCAGCAGCCAGTGTTAATTTCTGTATAATGTATGAAATTCTGGAAGTCATTTCCCCAGTTTCCTTGTTCAAAAGGATTTAGTATTCTAGTGCTTTAGTGAAACCAATGAGAAAATTCTGTTTCCATTCCTGCTGGCATCTGGTTCTTTAAACCTGTCTGTGGTAAATCCAGACACATGAAACGAACCTAAGCCAAAACTTAGCTGCTTAAACCCCATCTAAAGCAGACTTTCTCAAAGGTATATAAACAAAATGTACTGTACAACAAATTGCACAGTCTCCAAAACAAAATATAGTACATAGCTGCACATTATACATGTAGATAACTACTGATGTAAGTCTGTGTTTTGGACATCTGTGAGTAAAAGTTGTAAAAGTTTGTGTGTAGATGGTGATGTCCTTGATTGTCCTGGTTAAGTAAGGTGAGTATTTAGAAACAAATCTAAGAACATCCCAGTGTGTAATGACTGAATAGGCTTCCTCCTGGATCAGTACTGTGATGTGTCTCAGCCTTTACTTTCCTGATGCTTTGTGGGTTTTGTAACCTTTATTATGGTTGGACAATAGCTTAGTAATGATGCATAATTGCATCATTAACACATTTAAGTTCTTTTTCCAGTCCTTTTATACAGACTCCTGCACAGAAAGCTTAGTCTGTGGTCTGCATTAGCTAAGTAATCACTGAGTTACTGAACAAGGAAAGCCTGCTATGTTACTATGAAAATTCTGGTTTTCGATCAGAAATATTGTCTCTGTAATAAACTGTTTTTGAATACTAGATTTATAATGTTTAAATGAGGCAAAATTATAGTTTAGCCTAAGATTTGGTGGTATAGTTCACGTGAACTGTTGGTTTGATTGTAGCTTGGAGTTCAGCTGTGATGTCTGTCACTGAATTTATTCAGGAGTGGTGTGTATGGATTGTAGGGCCCATTTCTCTAAAGTTAACTGAAAGATTGTTAGCAAAATAAGGAGAAAAGGGAGAACGGGCATACAGAATAAACAGAAAGCCAAGATGCAGGTTTAAACAGTCTCCGATTACTTGTCATCAACTATTGTTGAGGAACAGGGAGAGATGGCTGTAGAGGAGAGTTTAGCAATGCTTCTGCTGTTTTTCACTCTAAAGAATGGGGGGGACAAAAGGGCAGTGTTTCTGTCTCTTGTGGTTGCCCTTTCAGCTCATTTAGTTAGAGGATTCATGCTCAGGGAAATCGAATGGATTAAAATACACATAAATACCTCATTTATTCCCAAACCAGCCAGAAGGATGATAATCAGGTGACTTAGCATGTTAGGATACTAACGTAATTGCTTAGACTTTAAGATACATAAAGCCAATGCTCTGGGAAACAAAGTTGGTTCTGTACAGCAGTTTTAAAGTTGTAGACAGAGTTTAGAATATATAGGTAGTGTGGGTCTGCTGGAATTGGATGTTGGCTTCTGTATGCCCTGTACAGGCAAAGTGAATGTCAGGGATTGTTATGTACTGTTTTGTTTTTCTGAGTAGGTGCAACAGTAGTAATCAACCATTGGAACAGGAAATGGTTTAAATTCATGTTTAAGTAGATTGCGTAAGCCAGGAAATGATGTGTTGTATCTTAGTTTGAGACCAGTTTCTTCTCAAGAACCATTTCATTGTAGCATGCAAAAGTGATTAAGTGGACCATGATAGTAAATACATAATACTAACAACAGATTTGAAGTTTGAACTGCAGACTGGATTATGGTGGTGGAATACAGACACACTTATTTCTTGTGTTTGTATATAGATATAAACAAAAACACCTAGTAATGGTGTCCCTACAATCTGCTTTGAGATGCCAATTGCAGGAGTTTGTTTCCAGGTTTCCACGTGACAATACCTGTTTGTGCTGTGCTCCTCCTGCTAGAAGGATGTAGCCATCTAGTCCACATTTTGCACAGCATGGAGAGGTGCCTGGAGTGATGGGCAGTCGTGCTGCCTGTGGGGCTGCTCGGGGTTCTTCAGATACCTCTACATGGTAGCATGTCATGCAACACAGATGTGTCCCTCATTGATGCACACTCTGTGATCCTCCAAACAATGTGTGGGGAAATCCCAGCTTTGGAAGCTTAATACCCAAATGTATTTGTGCAGACATCACATTCAGCTCTGAAAATTTCAAACTTTGTAATAATCACAGTTTAATTTTCATTATTTGTCACAAATGGTGTATTTGTCTTATCCTGTTTTATGCTAGCACGTCATAAGGCAGGATTGTTTAGAAGGTGTCAGTTTGGAGTTTGTAAGAGAAATGAAACTATAATGGATGGGAAAAATCTGTTTGTTTGAGCTGATTTTTATGTACTGTTTTGCTTATCTGTCGCTGCTGACTATGATAACATCTTGGAGAATACTAACTGACAAGTAAACCGGCTTGCTTCCTTTTGTGTTTAGAGGTGAAAAACAGCTGAATTGTAAATGGCAGGAGTTGAAACCAAAATCTGTATTGCAGGCCTTCTAATATGAAAGAGGATGTAGGGAGTAGATGACACAGTAGTTACACTGGTTAATGTTAAGTGTAGTTACGTTTCCATGATCCTTTAAAGTGTGGAGAGACTCACAGCATTTTAAGCAATTTCAGCATAAGATCTAGTGCATTCTAGTCTCAAGATTGAGGCAAAGGTGCTATAAACAAGTCTGTCTTAGCTTTTTTGTATTTTAAGTTCTATAAAATCTTGTGTAATATTCTTATTCTTCATTCTCAGTGTTCATCTTTGAAAAATGTGTTTTTGTTCTTAAAAGTTGCAAGTACTTACATTTTTTTCCCCTCTTATGCTGTATGGAAGAATATCTTACTGAAATAAATTAGGTTATGAGATGTAGCTGAGAGGATTGCAAACTACTGTCTTACTTTCATTCTGTTCTAAAATACGTCTTTTTTATGCTAATAAAATAACAAATGACTTCTTATTCTGGCAACAAAAGCTAAAAACTTTCATCATTGTCCTTTAGGGTAGACAGATGAAAACTTGTTTTAAGGTAGCATTTACGGTCCAGGGGCATGACTCATTTCTGCAACTTGAACGGACTTGTGGAACTAGCTGCAGCTTCCAGTAAACCTCTTAGCTATGAGTTCAAGTTCAAACATGGTTGGAGATGCTGTTCTTAATCCTTTGAGTGCCATACAAGTATTGCCGAGTAAATAGCGCTGTGTGGCTAGTCCTAAAACTGTTTTTGAACTCTCTTAACTTAGGGAAGTTTGTACGTGCAAGTATGTAATATGAGCAGGTAATGTTACTTACTCTGGCATCATCCCGAATACAGAAATACTGTCTCATGGCTTCCATTCTCTTCTAGGTCAGCTTAGTAGATTTCTCTTATAAAGTGAAGCATCTCTGGCATAGTTTCTGTAGTAAAGTTTTCTGCAGAATGCATCAGCTCATCTCATGTAATAGAAAAATCTCTTCCTAGATAGTAGCTTATAGGGAATGTGAATTTTGAAAATATGCTTAAAGGCTAAGTTGGATTTATGTTGTCCTATATAGGATGTTTGCTATGTGGCAAAGTACATGTAAGTTGATAGAAATGTAATGGGAGGTCTTGATTACACACTTGATGAATGGGGAGCACTGGCTTTATCAAACAAAAATGAAGAGAGAATTTTAATTTATGAAAAAAAGATAATATCTAGTCATTACTGGTTGCCTGCTTTTGGAATTTAATGAATGGCACTGGCATTTTTCCTTCCAGCTAATCTAACAAATCAGAAGCCTTAAATAAAACTGCATGAATACACTTGAAAATAGCATTTGGCTTTAAGTCCTGTGAGGCAGATGTATTGGAGATAAGTCTATAATGGCCCCATTTTTCAGTGTTGGCAGAATTGTACAACTGAAGAATAACAGGTCTCCCCACCCTTTGTCATTTAGATGTGAGGGTGACTTGCTGTCACAGTTTGCCATGGGCTGGTTTTATTTAATGCATTTTGAAGAGGTCTTGGGGCAAGAGCCCTCCTCTTACAGCAGTCTGAGTGATCTGACTTGTAGACGGACATGAATGTTTATGTCCATGAAACAACGTCTTGGGAAGCATTTCCTTTCGTTTCGCATGTCCTAGTCCTGCATGCAAGAAAAAATCAAAATTGAGCTAGTCTGATCTTAATGTTTTCAATGGAGATGAGCAGTTGTTCAGGGGCCGTTTCAGAGGTCAATTAAAGCATTGGTGTTTCAATACTGTGTAGTCACAGAAGACAGCTGGGGAGAGCAGTAACTGGAATGTTTCAGGAAGTTAAAGCCAGTGCATCCTGTGAAAATCCCCCGAACTGATTGAGACAGTCATACATCCACGCTGTGATACTACTCGTTGTGAAGTACAGAAGTCTTCCTTTGTTTTATTTGTCTCTGTGTTCATAGTGTTAAATAAAGTAGTCTGTCCTCTAAAACTGAATTATCTTTGTGTCATTTAATCCATGTCAGTTTACCAGGTGGTAGATTTTTTTGAAGTGGCGATGAAGAAAAATATGGAGTATTACTTAGTAAAAAGAAATAAGCATCTTTTCTGCCTCATAAAGCTGATGATATTGCCCAGAACAGAAGGACTTATGTCAAAGGAAAGTACTCTTAGTTGCTGTAATTCTGGTAGGTTATCGCTAGTTTGTGCTGGCACAACAGCTACTGTGAATCCTCAGATCTTGGGATAAAATTCTAAAATGGTAGTGGCAGATGTTATGCATATCCTCTGTATGGGAAGGGACTGTCACCTTAGCACAGCAGAGAGGATGGTTTTTGTGTATGTTTGTTAACATAGAAATTCACACCAGGTGAAAGATGAAGCAATTCTGCTAGCCTAAAGACAACTTCCAAACCACTTCTGTAAGTTTGCTGTTCCTTATTTTATTGAAGAACATCTAGATGGAACTCCAGGGTTCTAACTTCTAAGAGGAGAGGGTGGTTGTAAATTCTGATTTGGGATGGGATTTTTATTCTTGTAGATTGGAAGTTTTTGTAATAACTGGCCCCATGTTCAGAAATAATGCTGTTATGGCTAGTATCCTGTGGCTTATAAATAGCAAAACTTAAAACTTTTGAAGGAATGTTTTTTTTCTTCTATAATAGGTGTGCCTGAAATTAGCAACTGTTATTACTGAATTCTGAGAAGTTCATTTCTTTGAGCAGCATGCCTCTGGAGTGGGAAAGTTAACGATGCTCAAAACTCTAATGGAAGATAAACTTAGCAGTAGGAAAGACTGCTAAATTGCTTTAAGTTCATGTCAGAGACATAAAAATCAGATGGGGCTTCATAAAGCCGTGCTATGTTTTCTCTTGTTCTGTATGACTGATAATTGTGTGTTTTCTATTTTGAGTACTCTGACACCCTCTGGAAAAGAAGAGGTCATGCCTAGAAAATGGTTCAATTAAAGAATGCTGAGACTTTCAGTGGTGTGGGTTTTTCTTTCTTCCTGTTGTTGTTTTATTCATACAATAGTCCTCTATTTTGCTGAAAGCAAGATTCACAGCAATAGGGAATTGTTTAACATCTGCAGTGAAGATAAAGTGTGTGAGCCTTGGAACCTGATCTGTGTCCCTTAGCCAGCTGCATTTCTACTCTAGGATTTCCTATACACTTTCTAGTAGAATTTGCTGGGGTTTGTCAGCACCTAATCTAGGCTGGGATTCTCTGCTTTTGTCTTCTGAAGGGTCAACCTCTGAATAAATGTGTTTGGAGTGTTCTATTAAAAAATTATCAGGATAGGGCTTCTTAGACCAATATATGAAAATTCTATGTAGTGCAACATACTTTGTTCAAATGCGTGTTTCATATCTGTAAGTGTTCTGGAAAATAAATTCAGAGAAGCTTTTGATACTTCTATATCATTAGCAGTCCCGTAAACTATTTTAAGACCACAGAGCTCATGTGTATTTGGTTTCAAAAATTCTATATTGGAGCTCAAGGTTTTTACCTGTGCTTGACTATGAGTGCATATTCAGTTTTGTGTATTCAATATCCAATTTTAAAAAATATTTAATATTCTTTTAGAATGTTTTTTCATTGTACTCCTGTTTCTTATTTGCCTTTCTGCTGTTTTGTGAAAAGAAGATATCATAGTCTGTCAATTGATTATTAGTACTTACTCGTTTATTTTCACACATTGACCATTTAATGTGTAAATCTTAATGCCCTAAAATCAAAGAGAGCATTTTAAAAGAACAACATTTATAAATTTGTTTGCTCTAATGCTGATTAGAACTTGTTTCTGGACAAGTAATGTGTTACTGTAATGGAAATAAAAAGGCAGAAAGCCTCAGATCTGTTTTTTTTTTTTTTAATGTATTTTAAGTGAAGCTGTAGTATTCTCTCATTTGTTGTGCAAGTGTTTCTTTTGTGATTGCCTCAGAAGTGATAGTGTGTATACACAAGGAAGCGTAGCCTGACCTGCTTCTACAGCCATGCCAGACAGGAGCTAAACGCAAGAGGCCATGCCTCGGAACTAGTGCTGGGAGTATTTCACTGAACTAGCAAGACTCTGTTCTTGTATTTTTAATAAAAACAGTGTTGTAGTTCTTCCCCCAGTTTTGGGAGGATGGTGGGCTGGGAGAAGGGTAGAAGTAAAACAGGTGGTAGAACCTGTTAAGAGCCAGGAACTAGAATCAGTCTGTGCAAAACTGTGTTTACCCCAGCCATCCTTAACTGTGCTTCCTGTGGTTCCTTTTAATCTCTTTAACCAAATCTTCAAGTATTTGCTTTAGGTGGGATTTCTCTGTCCTGTCGCTAGAAGACATTGGCTTCATTCATTCATCTTGCGATGAAATTAAGTTGGTTCCTGAGAGCTACTTTATGGAAAATTGTACAAGACTTTTTCTTTCCAATCTGTTGAAGTTTTCAGTAAGTTTAAACCAAACAACAACAACAAAAAGTACAAAGAATCATTTGGGTAAAGCGAAGAGCATTGAACAAACAAAAGTTTTTGTAAAGTTTGAAATGTGGCTGTCTCACAACTTCAGTTGACAGTGTTTTCTGTTTCTTCATGGCTTAATGATTTAGTTTATATCATACTACCCAAGTTAAACAGACTTGTTATAATCATACTGATAAGCTCTGAAGATAAATGATTTGCCTTTCCTTGTTTTCACTGGGAATGTTTTCTTTGTTTTTGTTATTATTTTAAAGTCTTTAGAGGGAGAGAGGGGAAAATAGCCATTGCAAGCAGACAAATCACTTAGAGCTAAGAAAAGGTAGTGGATTAGTGGATGTTTATTTGCTGAAAGAGGTTGAAAGATTTTTGAGGTGCTGGGTAAGGATCTTGATTTTATAGCTATAGAGATGACACCTGTACTTCGTATTTTGTTTCCTTCTTGAAAACCGCCTCTGGCTAGGATTTGTTTTTTTGTTTGCTTCAATACTTAGTTCCTGGACAGAAGGAGTACCTGTTTTCATGATTTTACCTTTATCCTCTGCTGCTCAGCACAAAATAAGTTTCACTGTCATAATCTTTCATTGCCCATTCTTGTCGCTTTGACCTATAAATTGTATGTACGCTCTTACAAACAAGGCCAGAACAGTAGCGCTCCTGAGTTTCACTGATGTCTAGAGAGTAGAAAATAAAGAAAAATTGTAATGGCTCATCTCCCTGTTTTACCTCCCAAATACGGAACATCAGTTACTGCTACGTGAGAGATTCAAAATAAAGTGTTTGGATTTGTTTTCAGGACTTAATATTAAGAATCTTACCTTTGTTGACATCAGTAAGCATTGGGCACCTTCAAGTAGTGGTTCTCAGAAATGCTTCTTGTTGTAATCAGGGACATAATTGTGTTACATAATTTTTTGTTCATATTGGGACCTTCCCAGGTAGCGTACGGACTGAGGTAAGCCAGCCTGCTCAGTATTCCGAACTCGGATACTGAATCTACTGCATAGGTAAATCTGAACAAAAATAAGTATCCACTGAAGCTGAAAAGTTATTTTGTAGTGGAGTACTATTCACTTTATGAAATAGTAATTTCTTATGCCATCTGTCTGAACAACTGTTGATCTTCACAGATTGTGTTCCTTTTTACCATGTCAATCACTATCAATTACTTTGAGGTTTCAGTAAATTACCTGCTGTAGCTATTTGAATAGTCTTTGAAGGAGGACAAGCAAAGAGGAGAACAAGCATCCATGTTACATGGAATTAATTTCCAGATAATTTAATGTTGGCAAACGTAGACAGTGCTAGAACTCAATTCTCAAGCTGGGCTACAGGCTTATACTCCTGCAAAATAATAAACTGTGACTGAAGTCTGAATTATGTTTGAGTACTTGACAAAACCTGGGCGCTGCAGTATTGGTGGACCAGATGGCTCATAACATTATACATAGAAGGCGAGAGCATGAATGGCTGTTATCAGAATGCTCTTCACTATTGTTCAGTGGAAATGTCTGATACGTAGTTAGCATTACTTCGGACAAATTATAAATGTCTGTTTCATCCAATATATGTGCATCTGGCAGCTTGCTTAATCCGTGTTATCATGTAGGAGACACATGGAGGTAACCTGTGAGTCTGAGTCCTGCACTAGAGATTACTAGTTTGAAGGATTTGAGATTGGGTGGTATTTCAGATCATTTAGGTTATCATCACATACCAGGCTTACTTCAATGATGGGACTATTAATATGAAAGCATCAGGAAATGTTTTATTTTATTGGTTGTTTGTGAGTAAAGGTTTTGAAAAATTAGTTTGAATAAACAGTAAGTGAGCTCTGCTTTTTTTTTTTATTGTCTTTACAGGAGTACCAAAGTCGGATCTTCTACATACAAGATCTTTAAGGGGCCACAGAGACTGCTTTGAAAAATTCCACTTAATAGCAAATCAGGACTGTCCACGGTCAAAACTCTCTAAAAGTACATATGCAGAAGTAAAAAATATCTTGAGCAAAAAAATTAACTGGATCATACAGTATGCACAAAACAAGGATTTAGACTCTGATACTGAAAGCTCAAAAACATCCCAACATCCATTTTTTAACTTCAGACATCAGACTGATAGAAAATTACTGCCACAGTTTGACTCCCCAGTACCTAGATACTCTGCAAAATGGATAGATGGAAATTCCGGAAACATTTCAAGCTGCTCACAAAGTCTTTTAGAACAAAGAGAATCCTCTGATTTCAGACTTGATATGTTACAAGAAACAGGTGCTACGTTCTGCTGCAACAGTGTTTTGTGGTCTAATCACAGCCAAGCCCAGAAACCTGAAAAAGCTGAAAGTGATTCATGCACTAGTGTTCCTCATCACAGGCATCCTCATTACAGCAGGGAAGAATGTAAGTATGTGTCTATTTACATGCAGCCTCACAAGTGGGGGGCATCTCCTGAAATATCTCTTGACCACTATATGTTACCACAGGGCATTAATTCACAGACAGAAATGCATCTTTTAACAGTTTAGAATTACTGTAAAATCTGTGGGAAAATGTGGTTACATAGTTAAGTAGATAGTTTTCGTGGGTGGAGAGGTGGGTTTTTGTTCATTTTCTTATTTTTTTTTTTAACTTTCCTGATAGTTATACAACAAAGCGATACACGGCCTGTCTAATTTATGTTTTAAAGAAAGGATACATTTGGCTGCAGTCTGTCTTTAATACGTCAGTCATGACAGTCACACTGTGCTCGTGCAGACTCCTGAAAGCAACCATCTTGTTGAACATCAATAGTGTCTTGAGTTACCTTTTGGACAGAGCTGTCTTAAACAATAGAGGAAACTAGAGGTAAAGTAACAGAGCAAACTTGTGAAGCAATGTACAGAATTAAACATTCTTAATAGCAGCAGACTCTCCACATGCACTTCTAGTTTTGTTTGTTTTCTGCTTGTTGAGCATAAGAAAAAATAAGTTTTCCTGTTATTTCAGGAAAAGTCACTGGAAGAGTCTTCAGACATACATCTAGGTTATTGGAATCTTTGGAACCAAGTTACATAAGATGTGTCAAGTACAAGATCCTAGAGATCTGTACAGTTACCTTGATGCTTCTAAACAGTTCTTAGTCCTAAACTAGCATACATTAACTCTTACTTTTGTAAATGAGGAAAGTAATTGGAGAGTGTTTTTGAATTTCAAAAGACCTGAGAAAGAAGATGAAAAAGCTAGTAAAATGTTCTGTGAAAAACTTAGATAATGGAAAAAAGGCAACAGAAGAATTTGGAATGAGAGAGTGAAAGAAAGGGGTGCTGTAAGATTTGGAATTGGTTTCTTTAGACTCCCATTTTTAATAAACTAACAGAACTTGTCCTTCTAAAGTTTGGTTATTTCTCATTCTTTACAAGACAATTTTAACTGATGTATGATGTTTTTTATTGTATTTATTGTAAATTAGCAGTTGCAGTGCCATAAATCAAACCAGATATGCAGTGCTGTTTGACCACCTGTCCTCTGGAGTCATAAATTGGAATTTAAATAAATCAGGACAGCATTTAACAGAGGAATTATGAAAGCTTGACCTGGTTTATGGGGTTATCTAACTGAAGTTAGTCACATTGAATTTATCTCTCTGATCTCGGGACAAAGGAACGTAAAACTCTTTTTGAGCACAATAACATTTTTTTCCTACCTGCTATGACTGCATCATATGCTTTTAAGGCATTTTTGCTTTGTGTCTTAAATAATGTTAAAACTAATTATTTATCTTTTCTGCCTTGTAAGATATTCATTTGGAAACTTTGTGCTTATGTAAAGTTAATTTAAGAGAAAAATCTAGTAGGACCATGTATGCTGAAGTTAGGTCCATTCTTATTGCAGCACCAGCACTGTAACAGCGTAACATTCTATTTAAAAAAAAAAAATGTTGCTAATGTAACTGTAAATATCTTGGTCAGTATTTTTAAAATTTCCTCAGCTGTGCATAGAAAAACTTATTTAAATTTAGTATTCTATTCCTGTATTAGAATTATGTGGCATAACACAGACCTGTCCTGATACACACAAAGAGGAGGGAAATGTGTGAATCTGCCTACCTGCTGCAGCTATTGAAATGTTGATGAAAATAATGAAATAGAAAGTGACTTCCTACCCCTGGGTATAGAAAGAAGGGAAGACTTATTGATTTAATTTCCTTTGTTCTTTTAAAATTATTAGTTACCATATTAAATCTGATCAGACCTTTCATGGAGATTAAAAAACATCAACTTAAAGTGTGGTAATTTGTGGGAAAATCTGTTCTATTGAGTTGAAGGTTAGGAGAAGCACTGCTGTAATTGGCTGTTGGAGGAGACAGGTGGAACTGTTCCTCTGTTAAGTGGCCTTATGTTGTGAGCAGCTACAAACAGGCTATCTTAGCTGTTGCCAACTTCTTTAGTTTGGCAGTAACAAGAGAAAGTTAATAACCCACAATTACAAGATGTGAGAAGGTTTGGAAGAGAAGGCTTAGCATAACAGAATAGTCTTTTGGGTAAATAAAAATCAGCCTCATCAGAACTTATGTTTTAAAATTAACAATACAGAAACTTCTGCCATTCATAAATCCCTGAACAAAAGCTGTATGATTGCAGTATGGTCTCGTCCCTGTGGTGTGCAGTGTGTTTTGCTAAGCTGCAGCACTAAGGGGCAGGATTTACAAGGTCTTAGTTTGTTTCAGCATCCTGTACCTTCCTGTGGTGGCCAGGCTTGTTAGTTTTTACCATCCAGCCCTGGGGCATTTCAGCAGTAGGTGTGGCACCAAGCTCTGCCCACCATACCTGAGTTGAGGGACTTCTAGGAAGGAAGCCTCTGCTTCCTTGCATGCTACTGTTGATTGAGAGCTGTGTAGAATACTTTCAAAATTCCCTACTTTAAGGTTTAATGTGTTTTCTCCAAGGATGAGCAATGTGCATGTCTTAGAATAGCCTTATATATAGGAGGAATTATGAATGATGAATAGGGTCTTTTAGTTCTCTCTAGGAATGTAACAGAAGAAAGTGAGAAATAAACTTTTTATATGTTAGTCTTTGCTTGTATCAAACAAAGATTTTTTTCATTGTTTTTCATTGTTTATCACTAAGTTACTGTATGGAAATTGTATACAGTATTTCTATATGCATAAGGCACAAAACTTTATAGGTAACAGATGTAGCTGCATGATAAAAAGTCTGTTCAGAAGCAATTTTCTAAGGGCTTGCAAATGTAGCAGAACTAACTTCAGTATTGTCCACTTGCTTGCAATTAAACATATGTACTTGCAGGGGTAGCACTGTGGAAAACATGTTTTGCTGTCAGAACTGAAGTCCAAGAAATATTAAAAGGGGACATGCAATTCTGATTCTAGATACTTGTATTTTGAGTGCTTGAGCTTGCATCTTCTTGATGCCAAGGAAGGGGCTTTCTGTGGAATAGATACTTGTCCATGTCAGCATAAGAGAATTTTCAAACTTTCCAAAATTACTAATAAACAATGTGGCCTCTAGTTTACTGTCACACCTGTTGATCATTCGAAAGCAAATAAAAACAATTTGATAAAATGACAATCTGTTTAGAGGTGTTTGTTACTTTAGAAGTGATAATGGATTTTATTCTTACAGTGAACACGATGACTCCCGGAGAGTTAAAGCAACTTAATGAAAAACTTCTCAAGCAAATCCAGGGTGAGAATTTTTCAGTAATCTTTGTTTTGCCTTTGTGCTGCTTTGTGGTAAATAAAATCTTGTTTAAAAAGAAGTTGTAATGGCTTTGCTATCAGTTAAGTTTGGAATTGAGATCACTTTACATCCAATCACTACATATAGCAAGAAGCTTCTGTGTGCTTTATTATGTAACCTTACTGGGTGAAACAGATTTGCACTTAATATGTATCTTTGTTATGCATGTATTTTTTGCACTGGATTCAACTTTATTTCAAGTTACTAATTGTTCCACCTTGACTTGGGTCACCTAAAACAAAACTAGAGATCCTGTTCAGTTTACAATGCATATACCAAGCTGTGCTGGGACTATACAGTGTTCTTGTGAGTGAGCCACTTAAATACCTGTGCCTTTTAAATAGTAATGTTCACCATTACTTGTTATCCCTATGAAAGTAGAGTGGTGAAGTGCATTAACCTAATGATGTTCTTGCAGATGTGTTTGAGGAGCTGACACAGCAAGTCCAAGAAAAGGACTCTTTGGCCTCAGAACTGAATGTCCGTCACATTGCTATTGAGCAGTTGCTGAAGAACTACTCCAAATTGCCATGTCTACAAATGGGACGTGCAGGAATGAAAACAAATGTCCCCATATAATGGGGATACAACTCGTATCCCCTGTATAGCTAACTTTCCCTGGTGGCTTTGAGAACTGCTACACAAATATTTAGAAGCTTTTGAGGAAACTTGGGCAGCTTGTTCTTTGCATTCCTAATCCATAAGAAGTCTTATTCCACTTTGGTTTTAACAAAATAGGCAAATATCATAGATACTAAAATCACTGTAGTAAGGCCTATTCCCACTCTGGATTTTTTTTGCCCATAATGACGCATGAGCCTTGAACTGAATTTTGTTTTGTTGATAATTAAATTGTTTCTAACAAGGAATGACCTGAAGCCTGTAAATCTGCCTACTTTATACAGAGGAAAAAAAAGTTTTGATCAGATCTGATCATGTTACATCCAAGAGAGCTTTAAGGGAAGAACAGTATTAGTGAAACACATTTTCTTATTTATTACAAGCAATATTTTATTATTGAAATTTTATACTAAATATTACTATTTTAGGTACTTTTCCAGATCTCTTTATAAAACGTCTGAATTACTCTGTGTAATGTTTATGCCTTGTGTATGATTGTTTATCCCTTTTCAGGTCAGTATCTTTCATGATACAATTTAAAAAAATAATCTTTTTTCCCAAAGAGATGAATTTCACATGTTAATTCACATGAATTTCACATGTGCATCATTTATTTTTATCAAATTTATAAGTGAAGAATTTAGTTCATAAGATGTTTAAAAAAAAAAGAGAAAAAGCACAGCACTTCTGTTTAAAAAAAAAAAAAAACATACTTTGGATTTAATACATAAAAGTTGTTTTTGTATGTGTGAAATTTTCAATGCTGAAAAAATGATTTCAAAGAAACTAAATAAATTTGTAATACTACAAAACCGTGTTGTGTTTTCTATGATATTGGATTCCAATGTGATAGTATTTTCATTTTTACATTCTAAAAAAAAGGAGACTATTCTGTTTTATAACTTGTATCAGTTAATCATACTGAAAAATTCAAGTTAATCTTTGCTGAAAAGACCGTAGAGTTATATTTGTATAAATGAAAGTTAGAGAGTTAGAGAAAGTTAGAGATTTTTATAAATGAGAAAGTCAGGGATGGAGGGGAGAGATTCCCCCTTCCCCTAAATGTAGAATTTGTGCTTTCTGACTTTAATGACTTCAAGTGAAAGCAGGGAATGTTTAGTGGGAAGAAAGGTTTAGATTTGGTTTTAACTTCAGCTTAATTTGCACTTTTGTTTTTTTGATTGCTCAACTTGACATCTGAACTACATAGGACAGGTTTATTAATGCTTTTCTTACGATGCAGTTCTGGATGGGCCCTCTGAGGGTTTTGGAGCAGCATGAGAGAGGATGCACAAGCAGGGACTTGAACTTGTTTCTTCAAGTATTTAGTGGTGTAGGAGGGTAAAATATGGGTGGTGGTGTATTGCTTGCATGCAAAAGTGGTCCTATAAGTAAATGTGTACTAGCTAATCCACGATTATGGTTGTCAGAGGACGGATTAATCTCCATATGCAAGTCTAATAATACAATACTAAGATAGCTGCAAGTATAATGTGAGAGCAGAAATACCATCATTGCTTACATCTGTGAAAACAATCATCACACAAGCTGAAACAGATAAATCTAAACATCCCCAGCTGTCTGATTAGAATGTTGTGAGGATTTGAATTTCAGTTCACATGGTAATGAGAGGCTCTGAAGGAGTAAGTTGTACTTCCACTCCTGATGTTTGCTTCTGTAGGAATTAGAAGCATAGCACCTATATGGAGTCCTTCCTAATATCTTTCTGTGTGTTTTATTTTTGTTACATTAGATTAGGGTTTTGATGAAAGCAAGGTGAGGGGAATTATTTTGTTTTTAAGGTAGAATATTATAAGGAAGGACAACTTCTAGGGCCCAGAAGCCATGGAAAAACATTAATTGTTTTTATGCTTTGCCTTTGATCTGACTGTGAGTCAGGGAAAGAGGAAAGCAGAATCCCAGCATATGTGCTTAGAAGAAAACCTAACTATATAGCTGCTGCTGCTGCTGCTTAAGCCCAAAGGAAAATGCTGCAGGTTCAGAGGGGTTAGTGTGTGCCCCAGCTGCCTGTCAGCTCTGACCTGGAATCGCTTCCGTGTATCACTTCTCTGTAGCCCCGAAAGAGTTCAAGAAGATAGATGTGGTTGTGCCCTTGGGTGTTCAGGTTCAAAATGAAGTACTGTAAGGAAGTGCTCACACCGTCATATGCGTGGGATTTCTTTCCTCATGACTTCCCTGACTTTCACTGAGAAATCTATCTCGTGTAAATCTTGCGTCAAATTTTGAGGTGCTTCTCTATAAGAAATGTAAATCCTTAGGGTATTCAGACTCAAGATGCGTTTTGAGTGAGTGGTAAATAAGCTTTACCTAAGGGGGAAAAAAAAAAAAGGGTTTTGCAAAAGTGGTGTTTCTGGCTATGAGCACCTGTCAAATAATAGCTACTGTGAGAGTCTTAGCAGCTTAAAATTTACTAGTTTTTATTTGCACTGCAAACTGTTTCTTACCGAAAATGGTAGCAAGAATTGCCTGGAAAATTGTGTACTTTATAAATAAAAAAAAAAAAGACCTTCATGAAGTGCTCTCTAAAAACAAGCAGAATTGCTACTGATTCCTCCTTCACAGCCAAGTCCTAGTGGTATATGGCAAAAACAATGTGTGTTTTTTTTTTGTCTGTTTTTGAAGGGGAGGGAGGGAATGTCTTTGTTTTTGTTTCCTTCGTTTTTCCTTTTACAAAGGGATGCATTGCCAGGAAAAATGTTCACCGAAACTGAATCTGAAAACCTTTTGTTACTTCTATTTGTATTGCCGTGACTGGAGACCCCAACAATGAGAACACAGCTGAATCTAAGGCTCAGTAAGACAGTAATTAAATTCATGAGGAGGAGTCTCTTGTTTGATCAAAATGAGATCCGTATGAGTATAAAAGAGCAGACCACAAACTTAGATCCGTTTAAGAGCTTAATCTGTTATTTCCATGCTGATTTTTTTTTTTTTTTGGACCAACTCAGTAACTGCATTATGAAAACGTTGCCCTCTCCCTTTTTCCTTGGTTGAGTTCTCATGTTGGGCATGATATTCTGTTAGCACCCCCGAATGGTAATGCATGCTCTGGTTTCCATGCCAACAAGCCATTTCCAGAAAGTGGGCAGGGGGTTGGGGGCTTGTTGCTGCTTTTTAATTAATCAACTCCTAGGAGCAGAATTGATTTTTTGTTTTTGCTAGAAATATTTCTTGAATTATCCAGAAAACGTTATATGGAACTGTTCATGTCAAAATTGGAAATGCAAATTACATATAGCTGATATGTGTTAGATTGCAAGGGCAATAAAATTGGTTTTGCAGTTGTAAGATTTAGGTTCACTTATACATATTTAAATACTGAGATTTAATTTTGAGGAAAAAATAATAAAGCAATCAGTTAATTTATTTTTCATAGTAACATATTGCTTGCTTTATTGTTGTGTTTTTTTCCCCACAATTGCTGTTTTTTAAAATGAATAAAACGTTAATTTTCTAGGTTTTACTGAATATAAAGTCAGCGATGTAAAGCTGAAACATACATTAAGGAAATGCTATTAACTGCATTAAAGCTTTCGAAGTAAGTTGGGTCATAAGAAAACTTCCACAGGATAGCTCTAGTTTTAAAATGTCTCAATCATCATTTTCTAGCTAAAGAAAGAAAGGGTTTAAACTTATAAAGACTAAAAAATGTGTTGTTGTTGTTTTTTTTTAATAAAAAGTTCTTTTTATTGTGTTGTGAAAAGCAGCGATCTATTCACTTCTGTTTTGCAATAATTAAATGTTAGCATCTATTGGTTCAAGGCTTTTAAATGTTGATTTCATAAGAATATGTTACATTAAGAAGGGGTATTTGGATAAAGGGAAGTAGGAATGCAGGAAGCAGTAGTTCTCTAGGCAGATTAAATTCTGCAGTAGAGGGGAAGAAACAAAGATGCTGCTAAATTGCTGTTGTTTGGTAGTGTAATCATAACACGAGTCAATTGTGGATCCCACTGTGAAATGAAAGACAGAACTTTATTGTTTTTTCCTCCATCATTTAATTATTTCCTATACAGTGCCCATCACCAGAGAATCCTGAAACCTGCAAGAAAAGTCTTGCAGTCACTTGTTTATCTACCATCTGCTTAAAAGTTTATTAAAAGGATTGTTTTCCTCTATTACTGAGAGCAAGTTAATTTGCCAGTTGAAAGCACAGGTGTGTAGGTGTTGAATTCTTTTCCATAGGCCTATCCTAAGGTAAATATTTTCAACATCTCCTTGTGCTTGCCTGTACTGACTTTCTCCAGTACTCAGTGTCAGTTCCATTCCTGCATTGCCATGACTGAGAAACACTATGGTTTTTTTTCTGTTAGCACAAACTACAAGTTCAAAATCATTGTTACCTTCTCAGTGATCATAATACCTGAACCTAATTTCCCCTTGGCCCCTCCAACACATAACTTGTCATCTCTGTAACCCACCAGCTCTCCACAGATCCCTAGCACAGCTGCCTAACCCAGACACAAGTGCAAAACCTTGGCACCACGTTTGACGGAACTGTGAGACAGAGGAGAGGTAAAATTACAGGCTGAGGTAGGGCTGTTAACATAGTGACGTATTGGTAGCTAAACAGTTCAAGAGTAAGGCATGATTGTGAAAAAGTACAAAATCCTGAAGAAAAGAAGGGTGTCAAGTCCAAGGTCGGGTTGGTCAGGTTGGTGGTGTTGGCGGTGTCGGTGGCTGTGGTGGATGTGCAGTCTCAGCAGTTCCCACGCTCTGCAGCTCTGCTCTGCTCCCAGCTCCACCATTCCTCCACCCCCACCACGTGTGATGCCTGCCTGGTCAGCACAGACTCTTCAGGTGTCTTACCAGGGTATTGTCATGCTGATGCTGAGCCAAGGAGCTCTGTAAGCATGTGAGAGAAACAATAAATAATTGCTTTTTTCTTTAAGTTGTATGTATCTCATTTGCAGAGGCTTTCCTGCAGGGCTACAGTTGGACAAATACGCTGATGCAAGTAGCAAAAGATGTCTGCATTTGTACAACACAGTAAGTCTGCAGGTATCTTGCAGGTACTTCTTGCGGGTATATTATTTCATGATGGCTGAACCTGAGCGAAGCACACAGCAAATGTCCTTGATGCCGCATATGCATATCAGGGCTACAGGTCAAATACTTCAGGAAAAAAAAAAAGCAAAAAAACCTGACTGCTATGTATGGGTCATGCAAGTTTGCAGTGAAGGTGATCTCTTGCAAAAAGTTAAAATTTGTTTGCCTACAGAGACAAAAATATTTTAAAGGTGAAATTTAAAGTTGGCAGTAAATGTCCAGCAGGTGTACTACTGGTACATCTGAAAAGCAAAAGTACTGATATTTCATTTGCAATAGTGTACCTACGTGCACCTAATCTAGCAGAAAGAGTTAACGTGTACTTTTTGTGCATTCTTTGTCTTTTGAAGTTATGTGGTTAAACTTCAACATTATTATTATTATTATTATTATTATTATTATTATTATTATTGTTATTATTATTAAAAAGAGGGGAAAAACAGGCAATACTCCTTCATAGCCTTTGTTTACTGGAAGTGCCTGAAGGGAGATCAAGTCAGACAGTTGGTCATAAGATGAAAAAGAGCCTCCCCGCAAGCTGAAGAAAAAGTTTAAATTGCATTATTTTCAGGAAGATAGCATTTGGCACTGATGAAAAGTGTGTGTGTTCTTAAAAATCACCTAACATAATTAGACTTACTCAGTTCTAGGTGCATCTGTCCTGTTCTCTCATTCTGCCCCAGTAGCTCATGACACTGGCACAGGTTGCCCAGAGAAGCTGTGGATGCCCCATCCCTGAAGGTGCTCAACACCAGGCTGGATGGGGCTTTAGGCAACCTGGTCTGGCGGGAGGTGTCCGGGTCCATGGTGGGGGGCTGGAACTGGATGGTCTTTAAGGTCCCTTCCAACCCAGACCATTCTATGGTTCTATAAACATTTGCTAATTTTATTTTTTTTAGAAAATTGACAGCTAAAAATATAAAAGAAAGCTAAAAATCTCACCATCTTTGCAAAGTTATGTGACTCAGGGAGATTTTATAAAGCCATCTACAGTGTTCCACTTAGAAGGAAAAACAAAAAAAAAGGCTGCAGGATAAGGTCACACCAAAGCACTCACGTGGAGAGTGTGCGTGCATGTGTGTGGACGTGTCCCAAGTACAAGGAAAGCTTTGCTCGGTGCTTCTGATATTCCCAACAAGGAGTCATAAGTCTGTGGGCAAAAAACTCCGCTCCTTGACCACTGCAACTGTGGTGACATCATGAGATGTTCCAATGCCCACATGCCCAAGTGCAGTCCAGTCAAGCCAAGACCAACGTGGTGCATTTTGGACCAATTTCCTGCCATGGGTTGAAGCAGCAGCAGAGCAGCTCCTGCCGGGTTACCAAGACAACCTTGTGATGTCGTCTTTTCAGAATGCATCGGATCTATAGGTCATCATGCTGTTAGAGAGGGGCATTAAGTGATGTTTCACTCGATCTGTCCTTCAGCAGCAGCTTGCACAGCTGCCCTTGGCCATCTGTAACAATGGCAGAGGAACAGCAACTTACCAGCAGGTACGTCCCACTAAACGCTTTTCTTTTCAGGATGTCGCATGCAAGAAACAAGATTAACGAGAAGAGTACTTAATAAATCTGATGCAAAAGCACCAGGACAATTTGGACTGCTTTGTAGGATCATCATTTCTCAGCAGGTTTAAAATCTGACAGGACCCAATGATGCCTTTTCCAATTCTTTAAAATGTACTCTGTATTAGCCTAGCATTTGAAACACACCCTCACTATAGCATTTAGTTTTACTCACAACAATGTAATTAATGCAAGTTCAGTCTAAGTCTCGAATATTCCTAGGGTGCTGTGTTGACTCCAGATGAAGATGCCACTGAGTAAAACCCTCAGCAGTAACAAAAAGCCTACCAAGACTGATCCTGGAGCAATTTGTCTATAAACCTCTGTTAGAACAATTTCAGGATCTTCATCATCATCTTCATCCATATTTCAGAGGTAGATTGCAATGCTGAGGGACCAAGCAGAAACAGGTTATTGGCTAGAGGTAACTTTTGCAATATCAGCTGCATGGTACAGTCTAAAACTATTTGTTACTTTTTCTTTTTTTGTTTTTTAAGCTTCTCACTTGGCTGCTTTAGTTTATTGATACTAGTATGGAGAGGAGTGAGTGCAGGCGTCTGCATAGCTATATTCATAAATTAATTATATATGAATATATTCATAAAATATATAAATTAAATAATTATATTAATATATTAAAAATAATTATATAAATCATGTATAGCTAAAATTAGGAAATAAGATTTTTTTTCCTACCTCTTATTTGCAAGTGTTAAAATATTTATTGCACTTTTCTGTGTGTTTGGCATGCATGGGAATCAATGTGCCTGTTGTTCTGTGGTCAGTTTAGAACACGGGAGAATTTAGTGGCTTCTGGTAAGGATACACAATACCCATGCATACAGCACATGATTACATTTAGAAGAGTAATGTTGCAAAGCATTAACCAATGCATTCCGTAAGTGAGGAAACAGGGCTAAAGATTGGGTTAGGCAGCCAAGGGCAGCCTAACTTCTTTTCATTAGCAACACTGGATTGGTACAGATTCCTCAGCAGAATAGTTCTCTTATATAATAATTCCTCTTTTTAAGATTTTTTTTTCCTTCCTGATATAGTAGGAAAAAAAAAAAAAAAGGTATTCTGTGAAGCCAAATGCTGGCTTTAAGTGATAGGGCTTCCTTAATCCGTCTAAAGAAAGATGAAATATTGAGAAATACAGTCCCACTTTCTGACTCTTCAATGATTTTTGCTAATCTACTGTAGCTAAATAATACTGTGGGAAGACAGTTTTCCCTGTAACGGTTTTAACGATTTTTATTTTATTTTATTTTATTTTTTAGGTAGGAGTCTGTGGCTTCCAGTGGGTATTTTAATTAGAATTCAATTAGAATTCAAATCCAATGCAGCTAGACTTTCAAATGAAAAGATCATAGAGTGCAAATTATTCTGTTTAGAGTTGTGCATTGAAATAAACAACAGGGGACTTCTTTCCCAAGATGTTTTTTTAAAAAGTGATTTTTAAAAAGTGAATAGATGTTAATGTGGGCTGCACTTTTGAAAAATAGTAATACTTCTGTTTAACTGTAGGTTTGTTTGAAGTGCCATTGCTTGAAGTTTTTTGTGTGATTAGTCTGGAATGAGGCTTTTGTACAAGTGACAATATTTAAGGATAGATGGGTCTTTCAGGATGGAGATAGGTTAAGGAATAGTAGTAGTACTAAAGTGCAATCAACGTGGGAACGTGCAATATTCTTCTTTCATCATGACTTAAATGACTTTGATAAGCAGCAGCATCCTCCATAATGCTGATACAGCTGCTGCTCAGAATAAGCTGGACTGTATTCTTTGTCCAAAAGCTCCGTCATGCAGACATAAGATGATTTGCTACAATCTTTTGATAATTACTGCTGCCACCGATGTGCAGCACAAGGCAGTGTGCAGGGCAGTGCCGGCTGGTGTCTGTGAGTATCATGGCTGTGGATGCTGGGTTAGAGGAAGGATGCAAATCGCCATGGGGAGCTCACCAAGTATTCTCTCCTCTTGCTACTGATGGGGTCACGCTACTGGGCTGGAAGTACCACGCTTTTGTACAGTAGGGCATTTCTGACATTATTCTCGCTTTCCAGGCAGATTAGTTGGAGCACAACAATGGCCAAGTAACATACCCGTTTGCTTCAGCTGCAGCTACTTGTTTTTCCTTCTCACCCTACTACCCCTAAAATTCCCTCCTCCCCTCCCACCTCCTGCAAAAAAAGTATGACTTCCCTCTTTCTTCAAAGACATACTTGAAAAAACATCTCTTTGTGGATTCGTAGCTACTGGGAGAAAAACAACAACAAAACAATACCCTAAAGCTTTAAAAAGTGCTGAATCCAGCCATGGAAAAGATACACTCACCTACAATACTAACCAGTAGGTAGGTCAAGCTGGTCTCCATTAGCATGGAATCATCCAGTATGTTTTTTTCCCAGCAGCAAACATTTTTTTTTAATTATTATTATTAGTAGTATATGTACTTATAAAACATTCCTTTAAAATAGTTCTGACCAAATTGCTTGGTTTTCAAAAAGCATGTTTTCTCTGCATAATCAACTCTTGAGAGGGAAAGGAGTAATGCTACATATTTGCAAAACAAAGGAAAGGGAAGCAAAAGGTAAGGCAAAGGTTTGCTTGTTTGTTTTTTAAAAGACTTTAATAAGATTCCTCACTGCAGTATCTAGAAGGTGATCTTAGATTGAACCTCAGCAGCAGCTGTCAGCACAGATCCCCAGGGAGCGTGGGCTGGCCTTCAGCAAGCCCATGTCAATGTTAACTGCCTTTGTGGCTAGCTCCACTAGGTCTTTCCCCTGAGACGAGTGAAATGAGCAGGACTGGGAGGAAGTCTGGTCTTTTCCAGCCCCCATCCCTCTCACATTAAGCTCTAACTCTGCTGCACTTGAAATAGCTCTGTCTAGACCCGGAGACTTCATCTTGAGAGCAGCAGGCATGCCGGCTCGCTCAGAGGGGCCGCTGTCACCGCATGGTGTCTGGCAGCACACCCCACGTGGCCATGGCCTTGCCTGAGGAGGAGGCTGGACACAGAGAAGAGGCTGTACACAGGGCATGTTTTTCTGTTGGGTGAGGGTTGCACCATGACATTCAGACTCTGGACTCAAATACACCACAGCAGAGCCGTGCAGAGAAGTAGCTGAGGCGCTTGGGCTCTTGCACAGAGACATTACGCAGATCTGTCCTGTTGTTCATGAACAATCCCACTTGTTTTCCTTATTGTGGCAAACAGCCATGGTTCGCTTATGCTCGTTTATTTTTGTACTTGTTAAAATAACAGCATTTACAAAAGAATTTGATTTTTGGCATGCAAGTCAAAGACATTGATCCAACAGCAAAAGCAGACCAGTTATTACTGCCAGTAATATGATAGTGTCTTTTAGTGCCAAAAAAATAAAACTGGTAGCCAGATGCTTTTGTCTTCTTTCTTATTTCTGCTCTGTTGTATTTGATCACAACAAATCTGTTAATTAACTGCATTTATCAAAATTAAGTGCCTAATGTTTAAATTCAACATTTTAGTAATGTAATCTCCTTGTTAGTTCTAGTTTTGCATTTATTACCTTAAACTGCACATCATTTAGCAGATGAGGTTTTTCACACAGGAAATAGTAGATCACAAAAGTATTCTCCTAATAATTTGTACCCAGTAATAGTTAGCGTTTGTGTAAATAAATCACATCTACACTCTGCTAACATCAAATTTCAATCACAAGTATATTTGATGTTTTATCTGGCCAAGGTACTTTAAAACAGTTCCAGCAGTGATAGCCAGACTGCTGGTTCAGCATGCTCTCCAGCAAGATACCATCAAGCCCTGTTCAGAAGTCAATGTGGGTATGTTTTCCTTCATACTGATGGTCACCTCAAGGTTTTGTCTATTTAACTTTAGTACTCTTCATGTTGTTATCAGAGAGGCAAATCCTAGGGAATGCATTTATATGTGAAATGCAGATTTTTGTCCTGCTAAAAGCTCACAGCTTAATCGTCGTTTATGTTATTTACATGTATGTCAACCTTCAGCTTTGTTGCATCAATTCTTCAGCATTCAGTGCCATTTTCTGTAGGACTATATGACAATTTCAGCTTCATTTGCTGATCACAGGCCTATTTTAAAGTGTGGCTAGGACAAAGGTATTCTCATTAAAAAACAAAAACAAACAAACAAACAAAAAACTCTTTGCAGCTGTATAATATCTCTTGAAAACAAATGAACAAAACTACATTTTACACACTTAATAAAAGCAAGGAAAATAGTATTGCCTAACATTACAATTTTCAAACTCGCCCAGTCATAACATGCTGCCTCACATGCTAGGATAGCTGCTCAACATTATCCTGTTGGCACTAACTCCTCGATGCTGGGTCTCTGCTTTAGAGAATGCCCTTCCTTGCTTCTAAATCCTGGTGACAGTAACTCTGAAGAGCTCCAGAACATTTTTACATTGTCGTGAGGACAAAAAACAGACCTGGGACCTTGCTTTTTTTTTTTTTTTTTTTTTTGGAAATTTGCTTTCCAGTACCCTGCTGAGGCTGTACCCAAAGCTGGCTAACTTAACAGGCCTCCGAGAAAGCTCATGTTCTCCATGCTGGTGTCTGAGACAAACACTGAGCCTTGCTGCCAGGGCTGGCCATGCTGTGCTGAGTCCTGCTGAAATCCAAGTGAGGTTTGCTGTGTGGTTAGGCTGGGGAGCACTAAGGCACAAAGTCATGTAGGTCAGCTGCATCTCTTGTGCACTCAGGGCTTGGCTTGGAAAGGTGACAGTATCTTCTGCCCCAGCAGACCTTGGCACAGACGGGGAGCATCTGTTCCCAACCCATTGACAGCCATCCAGTAAAAAAAGCAACAATTCCTAGCATTAAATAACATCAACGTTGGACTGGCTCATCTAGAAAGCAAACACATCAGAGGCTAGCTGATGTGAGATGTTATCCCGGCAAAGCCAAGGAGGCTGCAACTGCCTGACTGCACTAGGCAGCTGGAGATGGCTGGGAGCAGCAGATACTCAGTAAAGCACCCCGAAACTGCCATCAGTTCATTGCATTTTTGTCCTCAAAGAGCTGGCAGGGCACCAGCTGACACTGCTTTGTACCAACACCAGTGTTAGGGGGTGGCAGCCTCAAACCTGGCTGATGGCTCCTGCTCTAGCTCCAACTTGTCCAGGCCCTCCTGGCCACCAGCGTCCCCAGGCTGCAGCCCTGTGCTGCAGCCCTGAGTGCCACGAGGCACACACTTTCCAAAGAAGAGGGTGCAGTGCCTCTGTCCCTGACCAGCCCCATCCCACAGTCACAGCAAGGAGAGCTGGGCCATGCCAGGGATGGTGACTGGGGCTGTCCACAGCCTGGCCATCCCCAGGCCCTGCTGCAGGCCCTGGGCCCATCTGGGGATGTCAGGTGTGCATGGATGGGCATGGGCACGGGCACGGGCACGGCTTGGGCTGAGCCCAAACACTGTTCCCTAGACACTGGCTGGTGGGTGCCCAGCTGAGGCCTGGCACAGCTCACATTAACAGCTTGGCAGTTTCCACAGAAATCTGATCCGAGGTTTTACAGCTGCGCTGTGTCAGACTTGGTTTTGAATATGGGCAGCTGAGGTAGGGCTAAGGAGGACTGCAGGTGGGGAGTCACCCAAAAAAGAAGTCAGAAAGTGGCCAGGGCAAACAGAGCCATGTTTATACACGTGGATCAGATGTTGCTGCACCTTCTCTGCTCCAGGCCAAACAACCCCAGCTCTCCCAGCCTCTCCTCATCAACAAGAGATGCTCCGGTCCCACAATCACCTTAGTGGGACTTTGCTGGCCTCACTCCAGTGGACTCTCAGGCTAAAATTGCTAACAATAATGAGGCCCCAATGCCACCTATGTTGTTTCTTTGCCCTGATGGTGCACAGACTGGATCAACATGAATAATGTTATAAGACAGTGTCTGATTGCCCATGAGCTCTATCTGTCATGGAAATGAGAGGGAGGAGGAGGAAGGAGGAGGAAGGCTTACAAAGAAAACGTGTGATCATCTCAGCAATGACCGCCTCGCACTGGCTAACCACAAAGAGACAAACTGCACTGCTTTGCTAGCTTTATCTCTGCCAAACCAGAATACCTGATTTCACAAGCATAGCTGCATGTGCTGTGTTTTCTACACTGCTTTGTTTCTGTTTTTAAGAAACTTTTAATTTTTAAACTAAAATAGGAAAAAAAAAAACACACCACCACCAACAACAACAAAAAAGAAACATACTTCGTTCTTGCATCATATGTTCTTCTTGCTGATCAGATCTTTCCAGGGACATTTATCACACAAACATCTTTACTTACACTCATGGCAAAGGCAGATTCAGAGTAGTCTGACAGAGCCCTAATTCCCAAGTCAGGCTTCAGGCTTGTCCAGCAATCATCTTTGTGGCCTTTCCCTGGACTTGGTCCTGTACTGCACTTTCATTGGCCTTTGGCTCATTAGAGCCGAAGGTGGTCAGAGAAGGTCTGAGAAGCTGTCTTCAACTGTAAACTCTCTTTCTAGCTGTGTCATTGAATTTTGGATGATGACACAATACAAATCCATAAAACTATTTGTTCTTGTTTCTTCAACTACAAAATGTGGCAATACTGAATTTGATTGCAAAGCTTAATCTGTTTACATCTGAGATCCTCTACAGCTGTATGCTATGCAATCATGCCATTACTCACTACTTATCACCTTTGTGGAGGATTAATCCTTCCAGAAAATCTCTGAAATTTGCCTGCAGGGTTCTGCTGACTTATTTAGAAAATGTGGAGCTCAGAACACTAACAGAAGTTGCTTTGTGCAGTACAGTCTTGGCTATGATAAATTCAGAATTGCCTGAGACCCAGTGGAAACTACTTACTTTGTGCAAGTTTTAAAGCAGGCTTGCTGGACAAAATATCATCAACCAAGTGCAATGCCTGGTCGCATATAACAGGATGGCTTTTTCACCACCTTAAAGAGGTAAATCTGCTTCTGTTGCCGTATAGTTAGAAACTCATAACCTTCTTCTCCCCCTCACACCCCCCAACTGATGAAATTAGCTCTAAATATTCCTATTATTTTTCTCTCTGATGTGAGTCAGCTATTTGATATCACAAGGCTGTATGTCACTTCTTTTCTGAACCAGTGCTCTCTGGCTCCAGTTTTTACCTTGTAGCATATCTTGAGCTAAAAAACATGCAGAAATTGGAAGCCTTGGGTTAAAGCACTGACAAGAGAGAAAGAAAAGTTTTGTGGTTTTTATTTGTTTGTTTGTTTTTAGTCCTCTGCTTCAAAAATCCAAAGTAAACTCTCAAGCTGGCACTGGCATTTGTGAAACCAGGGCAGAGCAGCTAGACTAGTGTGACATTTTCCCTTTATAAACTCTGCAAAGGTACAGTTAGAGATGATGGTGGAGTCACTGGCAGGGAAAAGTGTTGAAATTTATCAAGACAGATCAGACACTCTGGGAGTGACAGTTTAATTGAAAAGACGTCTTGAGAACTGAAGTCTCTGTTGTTTCCAGGGGTTTTCTTCTCCACTGTCAAATGGAGGATACTTTCTCAACCAGGTCCCAAAGCCCTCAGCAAACAAGGCTGCTGATCCACTGATACCTCACTCTCTTAGCAAACTGAGAGCTTGCAAGTGAGGCAGATGTTGAAGCCTGCTACCCCACTCCTGCATGGTGCTTTCCTTGGCAGCTGAGCCAAGTGAACACATCCTTGCCACCAAGAGAACATTGCCACTAACACCAGAGTACCCTGTTTACCTGCAGCAGGAGAGTTTGCTCTGGCTTTTTCCAGCCTCTTCTGGGAGCCGCTCATTAAAGAGACAGAAAACCAGCTGCAGCCTTGGTGGTGGTCCCACTGGCCAAAGGGGCAGAGAGAGGAATGCTGAAGCCAGTGCATGGTGGGGGAGGTAGAGCAGGCAATAGCAGTGAGTTGCTGCACTGGTGCCACTCATCAGCTTGAGGCTCTGTGCCTGCCTGGAGCACAGGGCAGCTGAGGAGGTATGTGCTGCCAGCTCACACCTTTCTTACTGTGCTGGCTTCTCTTCAACAAGCAATGCGAAGAGGCATAATGCTGCTTGCATAGAGGCCCATTTTAACATGCAGGTCTATGTGCATTTCCTGGCTTCTCTTCTTCCCATTTTTCTCAACATCTCCTTCCCTGTGTAGCCTCTCTGGTTTTTGCAGGTGTGCAGGCACGACTGTCCACAGCACTGTGTTTTGCTGGGTTATTTTTCAAGCAAATCAGTTCCCTGAGCTGATTCATAGCGTGGTCTGACAAACAGTTGAGTCGACACTACTTCAAAGGACAGCATGGTGTGGCTGGTCTGAGAGAATGTGACATTGGGCAGAGGGAGAGGACATGCCTTGGGTAATATTCCTCTCCAGTATCACACGTTGCTGTACTGTACAGCTGGAGATTGCAGAGCAATTGCAATAGCTCTGAACTGCAGCCACAGAAAGAGCTAGACAGTCAGTCTGCTGAGGTTTTGACAGGCTCTGTTTGGCGCCCTGACATCATCACTAAAGAACCTGGTGGCCTCAGGAGACTTCAGCACTTGCAGCCCAGGTGCCCTGAACACAGCCACTTGCTGACACATCCAAGGGCATCCTGACTGTTTTCCTAGTGAGGGATCCCCTGGGGCATGTGCTTTCCCAGCTGCATACTTAATGGCATGAGTGAAGGAGGATTCTGTTTTGCTCATACACTGAACTCTTCATGAAATTATTAGAAAGATTGCAGAAGACTTTGGAGGCAGACTGTTGACAGGAGTAAAGTCTTCTCTAATTATCATTAATTCTGAATGACAAAAGTTGCTAAGAGGAGAATTTCACATTATCAAAGGTGTTCAGTGTCTTGCAGGGTCAAATCCTCTATTATCTAAGACAACTTTTCACCTTTTCAGTAAAGCAATCTTGAATTCTAACAACTCTAAAACCTCACTAGGCACTGCTAAGTTTTTGATAGGATCACCCCTGATTACATATCTGGTCAATCAAATGTTGCAGCAATGTGCCTGACCTAATTGATCTCAGGGTGTAAAATACCACAGCTTTCACAGCAAGCAGCTAACACAACACTCATGGATAAAAAGAGCTCATGTTAGGGTCAAGATTAGGGTAGAATACATTTAGGACACCCAAAGTTACATTTCTTTTATTTTTTATTTTTTTATTTTATTTATTTTATTTTTTTTACGAAAATACGTTAGAATACATCTACTCTCATGATGCTTTTTTTGAGTAAGCAAAACAAATCAGAACCTAATTTGTTAACAGGATATTTTAGCACAGTCAACCACTACCAGGAGGAACCTCTGAAGGGTTTTTATATGAATCCCAAGCCAAAATTAATGCTTAGTTTTTCAGGACTTCACAGAAATTGTTGGCTCTCAGCGTTGTTACTTATTTATTTATTTAGTGATACACACCACACAAACACACACACAAAATAGAAAGTCCCAGAACACAGCATTAAAGACAGCCTATAATTAAGTTGGCTTCATGCAGCCTGCCAGAATAATTCACCACCTGTAGTATGCTCTTTTCCTTTAGGGCTTCTTGGATATCCACACGTATGTGTGGTCAGATCACGTGGACTTTTGTTATGTGTTTTGCCCACTTGGAGGATGTGTTTTGCTTTGGTGACTACTTGACATGCTCTTTGATCTGATTCAAAAAAACAAAACAAAGCAAAAAACACGTTGAATACACTTGATTTTACGATGAATAATAATTAAAAGACATTAAGAAATCCCTAGATCAGACATTCCTGGAATCAAACAGTTCCTGGAAGAGAGAAGAAGCAGCTGTAATTATTCTACCTGCAGGTAGAAGTGTTTCTTGCAGGCCTGAACATGCATAGTCCTCTGCACTCCCTGAAGTTTTAATGTGGGAAGGACCAGCGAGGGACAGTTAAGCAAAAGGATTGAACTAGAAAAGTATTCCTATTAGAATGAAAGACATCACTTCGCTGAAAGTTTCCATACACTGCTGCGTGGATCTCAGGAGGGTCACTCAAAGATGGAGCCATTCACCTTCAAAATTGCAAATACTCTTTTACAATAAGAGTGGATAACAGCGTATTGGATGTGGGAAGGGTGAATAGGGAGCTACTTCATCTGAAACCACAAAGTTGGTGGAGCTGCTGGGCAACCGCAAAGGTGGGTTTTGACCAGTATCCTATTTGCGATGCCGTAGACCCAGGAGAGAAGCTGGGAACCCTGCAAATCTGCTGGGATGTGTCCCAGATACAACTTCAGAGTTTTGCCCCACCTGCTGTTCTTCCTGAGCCATTGCTGGTGTCTTTGTCACGAACAATATGAGACCTAAAGTAAAATAGACCTTTTACCGAGCAGATAAGTAAAAAGAAAAACAAATTTTTATCTGAAGTTGTGTCTGTTTTATAGAGACTGGTTTTCTATTTTAAAAATTCAGAGTCACTGAATATTTTAAAAACACAAAGAGGTTATCAAGTACATGGAAGAAGTATCTTGGTATTATGTCACATGTTAGTGGTGGAAACTAAAAGACATATTTCCAGAATAAGATTATGCTCATAATTTTGTAGCAAAGCAGAAATATTTGGCTTAGCTCACTACTCTGTTCAACTCTGGGTGCGTTTTCCTTCACAAAGCACCCTTTGCTCTCAGCCATGCCAATAGATCAAGTTAAAATCCAAGGAATTGGTATCAAATCAGGACCTTTATAGATACAAATTATCCAGTTAGTACCATTTTGCCCCCAGTTTACACTAGTTTTATTATTTTTATGCTGTCCTGACAGATATCACAGTACTAAGCATGCAATTAAAATGAATACAAAATTCATGTGTATGCATTTACGTTTCCTACTGGTGCTGTCGATTTTGATTCATTATTCTCTTGATACTTAAAGACGAATAATACAATACTTATGAAAACTCCCATTATGACACTAGATGAAGGCTTGTTGCCGTCTTTCTATTAATGTTAGCAAGACAAAAGCTCTCTCTGGTGGTAGATTTCAGTAATTACAGTTTTTTCATCTTTTCTGTGGCATGTCAAGCAGGCTGGCATTGTAATTCTGTTATGTTACTAAACCCAAAGTGTGCTAGTGACAGCACCAGGGAAAAGAAAACACTGCACTGGGCTGTTTGAACAGCAAAACTTGAGATATGATAGTGTGTAGGTGGTGAACTGGAAGCTAGATGTAAAACTGTGAAATCAGAAAACTCGTGTATTAATGTTTATGACTGCTTGATACATATCACATTAAACCTAAAGACATTCAGGAGCTCAGAAAACAGAAACTACCCTGGATTTAGTTGATTTACTTGTTCTTACAGGTAGGCTTTCTTAAAATAGCAAAATATGAACTGGTCATGTTTTCAGCTGCAGGAGGAGGCTTGGAGCGAAAAACATGCTTACTTTCAAATCCAATTTTTACACATATTGCCGACTGCTGAGCAGCTATCACTCTAAATTAAATTTCCACTTCCCACATGGAAACATAACTATGAATAAGCAAACAACCTGGGAAAGAAGAGGGAAAGAGATATCCTTAGCCTGTAAAATTTGCTGCAATTTCTGAGTTCATTTTACATCAGAGAAAGATTTATGTTTAATAAGAATAGTGTTAGTGAAGCTAGCAATAAAGGTACTATGTCTTCCCATCCTTTCACATATAATAACACTATGCATCTTCTCTTTGGGAATGTGCTCTACAAAATAACCCTCATCTACGAGATCACAAATACACAATACTAAAAACATCCTTCTATCCCTAAATTACAGTGTTATTTCTTTGCATGCATATAATATTTACTTGTCTGTCAACTACAGCCCAGTTATGCCTGAAAATGGGAAGAAAAAAAAATAAAAAGAAAAAGAAAAAAAAGTCACACAAAAGGGCATTTTATTTCTGTGTCCTTATCAGAGATTTGTCTATATACACTGCAGGTTAGTCACTTAGTCCCCATGATATTATGTGAACAACAGATTTCACAGAATTGCCTTCTCATTTCACTGACCTGTTATACCTTTGGTGTATGAGGAAGCTGGGAGAGAGAGGCTGGAGAGAAATACAATTTGCTGATGCTCAGAGATGCATCTAACTGCTAATGGGCTGCCACATACATCAGTGTCTTTTATACATAGTTTTATATATACATTACATTTCATTTTTACTTTTCCATATAGGCAACTAAATGCTGCCTAGGAAAATCACATGTAGAACTTCAGGCATAAGACTTCAGTAAACTGTTCATAAATGCAAAGTAAACATTTTTATAAGTATTTGGCTATAGTGGTACCCAAACATATTGCAATGATTTTCAGGGACAGAAGGAATTTTATAAATCAATCAATTTACTACTTTTTATAATAACGAATTAGTGCATGTGCAACTCTCAGATGTGTTTAGCACCTGGTCATGAGTTTGAGGAATTTTAAGATCAGAAAATATGTTTTATAAAAGTTGGGTGTCACCTCTTTTTCTGTCATGTACACATCTACAGGTTGGCAATATCTCACAAGACTAGACTTGTGAAGTTGTATTTATTTTTCTTCTGAAGTTTTTCATTAATGTTTTACTAAATGAAGTATCCTAAATACATGTAGGTTTACAACACTCCTAAAGTAATCAAAGACCTCGAGTCCTGTATCATTGTTCTTATATCAGTTCTTGCGAGCTCATACTTTCTTTGAAGAAGTGTTTCTTGTATTAAAAAGACAGCAGCTGATGTTTCCAAAAGATCATTTATGTGCTCCAGTAGAAGCATTCTGTAGATGAATAAGAATCTACAGAGCTGTATTGAATGTGCATAAAAGACTATATGTAATTATACTGCCTACAGTGAAAACATACCCAAACATCTTTGCCACAGCCTCAGTGGAGAGAGGCTTTCAGTGAAGGTTTTGAACAGGAAGGGTAGGATGCATACATAGTATGGCCAGTGATAGTCTTACTTTAAAGGATTTCTCCAGCTGACTTAATGCATTTTGCCAAAGTTGACCTCATTCCATCTCAGCAATTTAGAGCTGTAAGTCTCCCTGTCACTTTTCATATTACTTTGTTCATTGCCCAAACTGGTGTCTCACCTAGGACAGTATGCACCAGGGAAAAAACCTTTTTGCTTACTTCAGAAGAAGCTTCAAGAGCAATTGTGATCTTGCCCTCTTGCTTATTCTAGGCTGCTGCAGAGTCCAAAGAAGAAAGCAAGCTGATGACATAGGGGAGGAAGCCTCCAACAGTATGCTAAGTTTGGGACTGAATCAGGAGCAAGCAACTGAACTTTGGCTGGAACAAGGAGCAAGATCCACAGGGTTTGTTCAGGCTTGCCCTGGACATAGAAACAATGGTGCAAATTTTCTTTTCATTGGTGAATCCTGAAATTTTAGCTTGCAAACATTTATCCCCAGGGTGTATGCCTGTTAGAGGTATTGCCAGGACTATAGTCTGGATCTATTATTGTCTAAACAGAGGAGACATCAGTGCTGCTGGATCTGGACTTGCCTTAATGAGAAGCTGCCTGGATCTGGAGCATCAACGCTTATTTCCCATGTCAGAATAACAGCTGGGTAACTTCTGCTCTTGTTCCCCAGGAATTTTATACTGTCCACAAAGTTTGATCTTTCATTCAAAGACTGCCTTATTTGCATACCAAACTAGATATGATTTCATACATAGAACAAGCACGGATTTTCCTTCTTTCAGCACATGATGTCCAAGTGCATTCTTGTTCTTCATTACTCTTCACTTCCTTTTTACACGTCCCCCAGACCTTGGTTCTTCTTAACCCAGTAAGCCAATTTTGTGAGATGGGGAATGCAGTGAATAATGGTTTTATATCTGTCAGTCAACAGTCAGAACTTGGGCCAACGGGGAGGAGGCACATCAATTTATTGCTGGCAGAGACAAGCAGTATATTACTGGCACAGAAGAGGGAGGCCCCGAGTGGAAAAATTATGGCAAGAGATGGCTGTCCATGTGACACACTTCCTTATGCTGCACCATTAGTTTAAGGAACTCAAGTATTATTATGTGTGTAAAATAAAGACCTCACAGCTATAGGCACGATGGAGTAAAACATCGAACTACAGAAACAGGAAATCACTGTTTATACACAAATAAATGCTGTTTCCAAGCACCTTGATACTTATATCACAACATCCCTACTAAACTGAAAGACATTAATTAGCCACATACAGTACCAGTGAAATGATAACAAAGTTCTTCTTCAAACATCGCTAAAATATGAGTGACTTAAACAAGTAGAGAGAGACCCAGCAGGACTGAACCCTGGTCAGATACCAGTTTTCTTCTCACCGTCTCACAAATCAAACTGCAATGCACGATCAAGGCAGAATACTGTAGGAATAACACTAATTAGTGTATTAAAATCCATTTGGTAAAATGATGTTAAAATTTAAAACAAACAAACAAAAATCCCCAGTGAATTGGCTCACATTGGAGCTGTCTGGTGCATTACACAAAGTGCCTACTTCACTGGGCAACTAATCCAAAGTAATCCTCTTTTGAGATCACTGATTCACTATCTGATTTGCACTCTGGTTCGCACTGGGAATGTCTGCTACTGCAAATTACTCCAAAGTAGCAGATTACTTTATTTTTCACAGCATACACTTTGATCTCCAGAAACTGACAGACAGCACAGTCTTTCCAACAGCTGATGAAATGAAACTTAAAAAAAAAGAAAGAAAGATAAAATCCACACATTATTATAAAGTCTCTTACTGGAAATAAACCTGTAAGAAACATCCTATTTTGGCAGTCATACCTCAAATAGATATGAGAAAGTTCACAGGTTAAAAGCTTCACTTTTAGTTTTCCTATAATCCTATCCTTCGGTTTCCAGTTTCCTTTTTTTACCTACTGACTTACAATTCTGCCAGTCATTTCAGCAAATGCCTAGGTGTACCTTCCCGTCTTTCACTCGTACAGCAGCAGGAAGAATGCTGGTCTGGTGAGTGCACTGGGCTTTGATGCAAGTAAGCCGGACTGGGGCTATCTGTCTCTTGCAAGGCTCCTTTTTGGTCTGTGCTACTTAACAGACCTCAGGCTCAGTTCCTTATCTGTAGAATAAAGACAACAATGCGCCTGTCCCTTTATATCCCAGCAGTTGGTAGTCTTCACAATTTAGACTATGAGGTCTGTGTGGCAGGAGTGGTTTCTTACTGCTGGCCCGTAGAGTCTAAGCCAGTGAGGCCAGTCTGGGTTGGAACACGTGCACTCATCCCTACCTTAAGTATAGCAACTGCACAGTTATTTGGTAGTGGTAAGAGTAAGCATGTTGAACAGTTGAATCAAGCAGCATCTGAAAGAAGAGCACTAGTATGTTTCTCTTTTACTACATTCACATTCCTTAACTGTATCATAAAGTAAATGTGAATGTATGTGTGGTTTTTGTATGTTATTTTTTATAATAGTTTAAAATTTTGATCAAATATCCCTTCCATAAATTGCTCTTTCATTAAATAATTCTAGTAGCTGGAGACTTCTATCAAATACCATGAGATATAAGACTGCAGAATCCAGCGCTTTCATCATATTTGTATGTGCCATTCCACAACCAAGCATAAACAAGAAGGTATAACATAAAAATTAATCAGTAAGGAGGAAACTGAGCATATATTCTGTCCCCCTCCCCCCTTCAGTTATGTAGATTAAGTCAACAATAATTAAGTCCATAAGCTAAGCCAGGGTCAAAGACTGAGATCAAGGGAGAGCATGGAAGGTAAAAAGAGAGAAATATTTTCGGATTTCAGAAAGTTCTTAATCCATGGCCATGATACTGCAATATCTAGCCAACACACAGATTGCTGGTCTCCACATGATTTTCTGCGCAATATACAGTAATAACAACAATCATTCTAAAAACATTGACGTTACTAATTAGCTTGAGGCTAACTTTATGAAGCTTGACAGATTTCTTAAAGACCATATGATATGTCCAATAGGACTGAATATTGGCAAGATGCTATTAACCACACTTTTTTCTTCTTTGTCTGCCAAAATACACAGTAGAGTCAATGGATATTCCCCACAGTAAATTACAAAGTACAGCAGTGCTCAAATGCATATAAACTAATACAAAACTTCCCATTGCAAGCTTTGCTGCTTCTGCTGTGAAATAGAAATAAATTGATATTTTCATAATGCAGTCAGGTT
This sequence comes from Anas acuta, assembly GCF_963932015.1. NCBI lineage: Eukaryota > Metazoa > Chordata > Aves > Anseriformes > Anatidae > Anas > Anas acuta. Next base: position 101,632,187 of record NC_088979.1, read on the forward strand.
AGATCTCAGAGTCTGATCAACACACATTTCCACAGGCAACTGTACTACATCTTTTGCATTGCTTTTAATGAAGCTGCAGTGTTCATTCTTAGCTATATCTTGTTGCCTGAGCAACAATGCTTTGAATTTGGATTGCTGTGTTACTCAATTTTGCTCAATCAAATTAAATGAAGAAAATAAATCAGAGAGCATAGAGTTCAGGAAAAAAATGCAAGGTTTTCTAGCCCCACCTCCCTTTGATTTAACACCTTGTCAGTCCACAGATTATGCTCCAGGAAACATAAAAAAAAAAAAAAAAAAAAAAAAAAAAAGAATACATGCTACAGAAATTATGCTGAGATGTGGTTATAGGCACAGAGCTTCATTAGCAGCATCCATAACTTATGGTATACGTTGTGGACATATGGTATATGTTATATGCATATACACTCAGATGTAAAATGAAAGATGGAAAACAGAAAATAAATAAATAAATAAATAAAATGGGACAGAGACAGGAACTTAACAAGAACGAAGGGGAAGAACAGCAACAGAGTCCAAGAGGCTTCCATGGCTCCCTGCAGTGCAGTAGTTGGCAATAATGAAAGTGATGGGGATGACAATCATTTTTGGCCATGTTTTTCCTTTGGTGTTATATACTTTTTGTTTAGGACCTCCTCAAATTTCCTACTGATTGCTCCCATTTAAGATGTTCTTAGCATTGATTGGAGTATGGTAATTGGGTGCAAATATAGCACATTAGTTGTGAAGCTTCTCTGTGTATTATTTGGATATGAAAAATATCCTTATTGGAAAATATTTATTGAGAATTTAAATGACTTATCTATGTTATTGTGCACCATATTTGTTCTTCACTAATAAAAAACTAACAACCACAAGAGAAGAGGTAAGGCAAAAAGGGGGGCAAGACAGGCGACTGCCACACCAGGCGTAGTTGTTTTCCATGAGAACCTGACGTAACAACAGGTTTGCAGGAACAAGGGCATGAAAACAACACAAGCACAATAAAAGAAAAAAAGCGTGACAGAGGCTCTGGAAACTGCTGGCTAAGATGAAAGGTTACAGAGATGCAAACAGCAAGTACCATGCAGCAGTTTCTAGAAATTGGTATTAAGTAAACCTCTTTGATAGGCCATTGACTCTTCTCAGTAGCAGCTTTATCAAAATGTGCAAGAGGCTAACAAGTGGTCCTAGTCAAGAGATCAGTTCATATCTCTGAGAAAAACAGAGCTATACGTGCTTTATTTCACAGAATCACAGAGAATTTCTAGGTTGGAAGAGACCTCAAGATCATCGAGTCCAACCTCTGACCTAACGCTAACAGTCCCCACTAAACCATATCCCTAAGCTCTACATCTAAATGTCTTTTAAAGACCTCCAGGGATGGTGACTCCACCACTTCCCTGGGCAGCCCATTCCAATGTCTAACAACCCTTTCGGTAAAGTTCTTCCTAATATCCAACCTAAAACTCCCCTGGTGCAACTTAAGCCCATTCCCCCTCGTCCTGTCACCAGGCACGTGGGAGAATAGACCAACCCCCACCTCGCTACAGCCTCCCTTGAGGTACCTGTAGAGAGCAATAAGGTCACCCCTGAGCTTCCTTTTCTCCAGGCTGAACAAGCCCAGCTCCCTCAGCCACTCCTCGTAGGACTTGTTCTCCAGGCCCCTCACCAGCTTGGTCACCCTTCTCTGGACTCTTTCAAGCACCTCGATGTCCTTCTTGTAGCGAGGGGCTTTGTTTCGTAACAAAGAATCACACACCTGAAAGCTACGTGACCCAAACACGCATCTCCATTCTTTGTTGGTCTCCTTCTCCCTGTGAGAGGTGCTGGTGGCGTTTGCACTGCATGTCACTGTGTGTCACTGCCTGTGCATGACATTCAATATCCCAGCTAAAAAAAATCAAATCCATTAAAAGATAAACTCTGCTGACAGTGTTGATAGGATAATTTGGGAGGAAGGAGAGAGTTCTTTTTTAGTCTTTTGGTATTTTATTTTTGGAGTAGTGGCCAACATTTACTCCTGCAGTGTTATAATTTAAGTCCTGATGAGTTACTTAAGAGTTAATTTCACTAAAATCTACTGTGTCTCCCATCTCGTAACTTTCTCCTCTCTGATTGATGACCCAGAACAGCAACCAGCAGTCACATCAAGGGATCTGCAGTGGCTGGAGGAAGGTGCCTCTCTAATGAGGTTACCTGGCCAGCAGGAACCAAAAGGAGAGGAAAACTGTACGAGGTTTGCTTCTGCCAAGCAGGCTTCCAGTGGCATTAGCACATGTCTTTTATCTGCTTAGATAGGAGTCAAACTGACAAGCTGAAGACAACAACAGTCTTATTTATGGTTTTGCTTTGTAAAGCCTACTTTTCAGGGCTTGTGTACCAGAACCGTATAGTCATGCCTGGGTGGCTCACAATGAAGATGAGAGCTGAAATCTGTGCAGAATAACTGTTTCTAGATTTCCGTTTATTTACTGCATTTTTTTTTCTTTTTTATTTTTCCCAAGGAGAGAGTGCAAATGCAGATTTTCTGAAAGTGTCTGTTTAAGATTAACATAGCATTGTATTTGAAAATTAGGCACATCTATCTAAATGAGAATCTTTCAGAGAAGGCTTTCTACTGAGAAATATGTTAAGCTTGATGTTCCTTTTCACTTCAGAATAATTTAGTTGTACAGAAAGAAAATCAGCCAAACCGAAATGCAAAGCTTGTTATATCCTATGAATTTCCACTTTGCCTTAAAAAGATGTAACAAGGAACAAATATAAAATGCATTTCCTACAGTGCTCATTGCTGGATAGAATTTATGCCAATTACAAGGTTATGTTAACATCTCTGGGAAAGCATGAATAATATCAATATCAGGAAACACTAATTTGGCTAAATGTTATTGAAATAAAAATGTTACATATTTTTACATAAAGGAAATAACAGTTTGACATCCAGTTGCTGTTTAAATATCTAGCCCTATTCTAATATTATGTAAGCTTTTAAATTGTACTAAAGCAAAATCATATAATAAAATTGGAAAATCACTTCAGGGGATGCGTATTTGTTTTATATATGTATGCATACATATAAAATAACACGTAATATAAATATACATTTTCATATAATCAAAGAATAAATTGTACACCTACAAAATATATTTTTAAAAAGAATGAAGAAGTTTTAACAGAAATTATCAGAGAAGCAACCATAAAGGCTTGATTCAAATTTCTTAGGTTAAATTCTTTTTATTAAATCCACTTTTCCCTGCTCAGCTATCAGTTTATTATTGATTCCTATCAACAGCTTCTCTCCAGTGATTCACTCTTGAAATCTCTCTCTTTCTGAATATGCACATTCTCTGTACATGAATCATCTCACAGCAGGACAAATCTAATCCTTATTCTTCTGCATGACAGCGCAATGCCAAGCAAACACATTCAGAGCACACAAAGGAAGAAAAACCACCACCAATATCAGCATACAATGTATTGTTTATGTTCTTCCATACATTTTCTTGCTTCAGGCAATCCACTGACAAGCCCAAATCTGTCTTTTTAGCATAATACAATAAGACAACAATTTATATGTGTACACTGCATTTTATGAATAAAAATAGTATTATAAGTCAAATAACAGTTGGCCTTACTCTGCAACTAAAGAGATCAGTGGAGCTCCCAGGGTAAGCACACATGTCTAAGAAAAAAGGGCAGAGGCCTGCTCCCTGTATGAGAGCTTGTCCACCTTGTTTCCTTTATTTTATGGAAGAGTTGTCTTGGAGAGATCAACCAGGGCATCCAAGGCAGCACTAGGGAGTGAGGAGCCCCACCACACACACCCCAGGCAGTCAGAAGTCCAGCGCTCCTGACAATTTCTCTTTTGCTCAGAAGCATACGCGCACACTGGTTCCATGGCAAGGCCATCATCCCACACCAATTCCTCGTGGGTGGCCATGCTGTCTTAAGCTGTATCATTCTTTCCACAAATAATAATATTTCGCTACAGGAGACAAAAAGGTTCCTTTGGTCAGATATCCTTCATGCTAGCATGAGTTTAAGAGTAGTCAGGGAAAGAGCAGTCCATAAGGGGACATATTACACCAGAAAGACTGAAAAGGTGTTAGCCATAAACATAACTACCTTAGTCCTTTGTGTGGACGTGTATGATGACTGCATTCTTGAGCAGGGTGCTCAGTTGACCTCTGAGTCCCTGAGCCTCAGTGTCCACTATTACAGATCACAAAGCATCTAAATACCTGCCTGTGGTACAATCAAACCACATAACTGTGGTCAAGCCCTATGAGCTGCTTGGCACACAAGGATCAATGGGATTCAGCGCCTGCCACTGCAAGCACATTAAACAAACAAAACAAAACAAAAACCCATATTAATCACCAAAAGAGCTGATTAAGCCTTACTAAAATAATTACAATGTTGTTTTTTTTCTTATGTCTCAAAACTTTTAGGGATAAATTACTACAATTTCCTGTTCTTACCAGCTATGTACAAAAGCATGCGTGGTTCTTCACACTACAAATACAGATTTTTTACATTAGTATTTCCATTGCTTACTACCATATAAACAATACCAATAGTGGCTCTACAGAAACTTCTGAATAAGTCATTAGGTGCTTCTCGACAGCATCTCCACTTCTGGATCTAGGTGGAAGAGCTGAAAATATTACCTACTTATATACCAGCTCATTTTTGCTGCCAGATAATTCTGCTGGCATAACAAAAATTGTATGAACGCACAAAATTTTCTCCAGTGAAAGCCTAAACCAAGCTAATTTAAATCATCCTCATTAGTGTATTGCAGTGATGCCAAAGCAGAGGCTGTGGAACTACAAACGCCTCTCTGATGATTAAATCTTGGCCACTGAAATACAGCCGTGAGGGCTGAGAAAAGACACCTTTTACTTTAAAAGAAGAAAAAGCCAAGGAACTAAAAAAAAATAAAATTTAAAAAAAAAAAAAGAGACAAATGTAAGACACCTGCTATTCTAGAAAAGTAACTGCAGCTTTGTGTACCAAAGTCCATGGCAACAGACCAAGGGCTAAGAACTGCCTGGACTCTAAGACACCTTATGACAGGACAAGATTCTGATTTGAGGGAGGGGCTGAACACTTCCAGACACTTCCATCCTGGTTTGCCTGTCCAAGAGCTCCCAAGCCACCCCACTGTGACTACTGGGACCAGAACTGCCATGGAGGGCAGCCAGCAGCACTAATTGCAGGGCTTCCGCTCTGCAGTTTTGGTATCACATACTCACAGGTATGATTATTAAGGGCTAACTTTTTTTTTTATTTTTAATATACATATATATGTAGTGATAATGACTGGCAAGGCATCTTTTTAATGGCAGTCAACTGAGTAAAATTTTGTACTACATTTGAAACTAGTCTAGCTTCTTCTAAACTGTCCCATCACAGGAATCTCTAATTCCCCATTTAAGTTGTAATATCTATATCAAAATTTGGATTTGAAAGTGTGAAACTCTTCTGCCTGTCACAGGACAGGCCTTAGTGTGTTAGTACTCTATTTCCCAGTTTCAGCAACTCAGATACAGCATTCTTCAAACAGTTCTGCAAGGGTTTCATGCACTTCATTTCCATGTTAAAGCATGATTTGATCAGAGATGTATTAAATTTACCACCTCCTTTTCCATTAACCTGAAGAGTAGGACTATCAGAACCTCCAAAAAAAGTTTGTTTTCTGATAATAGAGAGAGCTACATAGAAAAAGTTCAAAACTGAGAAAGACAGGTGTGAAGGGAACAGGGATTTTTCTGCAAGGACAGCACATTCCTGTTGCATTAATGACAGCTAGATTGTGAGGACAGAGACCTGGCATTGACAATTTAGACACTCAGACATGGTAAAAAAGCAGCATGAGACAGTGTTAACACAGAAGGCAGTAATTCCATTATAATTTCTCTGTCAAGCAAAACTTTCAGAGTTTCTGTTGTGATAATTTTAATTAATGCAATTTACTTTGTAACCGGAGAATTGCTTATGCAGAACAGAGTACATACAGTGCATTGTAAGCACTTTGACATATTCAGTATCAGCTCAGGCTCCTGCTCATGCCTTTCTGCTTCCTGAACGTTAAAGCATCCTGCATTATATAAGCAAACAATTCAAAATAAATCACTTGCAATTCTTAACATATTACATTTTCCCATAAACAATGAGAGTCATAAGAGGAATACAAATGAACTAGAATGAACCACATTAGAGCCTTACTATCTCTGTTTAAATTTTATGAACTGGGCCTTGCGTATATGGATTAAAGCAAGCAGTATTTGGATGATACACCACATTGTAGAGAAAGATACTGGTTTTTCTTTTAATGGTTTCCCTCTTCACCTTCCACGTTACTGAAGTTGAGTTTGAAGTAAATTATTCCTCTCCACTTGAACTTGAGCCTTTTTTCTTGTAAACAACAGAAGACATCGTTTGCATAGAGAACTGCACTACCAGTGACCTAGCTACACTGCCCTTGAAGATAACGGTGATTTGCCCAAGTGAATCTATTTCATCAGATGCCTTAGGGAGAGACTTGGAATTACTTTGCAGTCACAAAAAATAACTGCATACATTTTTGCAAGCTCATAATTGAGGACAACATCAGCATTATCAACAGCCATCTCCTTTAAGTATTAAAAGTGGCAACTTCTGCTGACATGTTTAGTTCCAACACTGGCTGGGCCGGGATGTCCTGAGAACACACTGGATTCATATAGACTGGTTCATACGTGTGGTAGCCCACGGGATGCATGTCCAATACAACACAACCTGCATCCCATTCAGACCAGCTGGTTTCTGAGCAGGCCAGGAGGACTAAGGGTGCCTGGAACCACCAGTTGGAAGCAGAGGTAACTGTAGCCTTCAAGAATCTTCAGATTTACATGGCTGCTAAAAATCACCATTTTTGATGCAGGGAGAATTTGGGTATGTGTGTCTATTCCACAGAATCACAAAATAGTTGAAGTTGGACAGCATCTCTGGAGTACATCTAGTCTAACTCCCTGCTCAGAGCACTTTTAGCATTGCTGCTGAAATAAGTTGTCCCACCTTTCTCTTGTACTTCGATCCCTGTTTCCACTTTCACACTGTCTCCTTCTCTTCCCCTTTTGTCAGCACAAATATTGGTGCAGCTGTCTGGTGAACTGAAATGGTGAACATATCTGAGTTAAAACTAAACTACGCTATATGTAAGTAATTTTAAACTAAATCATGTCTCTGATGTGGCTCACAGCAGCTGCACCAATGCTTATGCTGACAAAAGATAAGATATAGCCCAAGGCCAGAAACGAAAAGCCAAGAGCAAGAAGGACTGGGCCAATTCAGCCTCTAGCATACTGAGTTCTGCTGTTTAAAAAGCATATGCTAGAGTTACAGTTTGGGGTTTCTAATTTTTATGGAAATAATTACAATGCTATAAGTTCAGGCCTGGATAGAGTCATGGCAATGTGAAATTGCCTTGTAGTGGCATAGCTCGTTCCCATTTCTGAGCCTGTTGCAGCCATATTGCCTGTAGGGCAAAGTCTGAATCTGGATCAGCCCCTAGACCACAGGAAAGTTCATTTGGTGAAGGATCTGACTTGCTTCAGACTCCAGATGGTGTAACACCCAGGCAGTCTGAACCCACATAACCAGCTTTGGTCTTAAATTGCAACACATGATTTCCATAGCACACATCAAACCTAAAGGTCTGCATGACTAGAACGCTTGGTAACCGTGGAGAAGATGCCAGCAAGTGTTAAAATGTATGAGCACAGTGCTATTTTTCAGATGTGTATAATTAGAATGGCTGTTGGAAAAATTATACTGAGAGGTCTGAACTAAATAGAGTACAGTAACAGCTTGATTCAAGAATTCACATTCGATAGACCTGCATATTATGCAGGGATAGTGGGAAAGCACTGCAAGTTTTGCAGCAAAGATGCAGGCTGCTGAGTATAGGCAGCTCTTAGGCTTTGTCCAATTGTCCAGGTCAGCTAGCTTGCATATGAAAGAGAAAGACAGAGATTTTTGGGTGTGGACAAGAGCTCAGTTACCAAATAAGTACTGCTTGAACTTTCTTGTGAAAAGCAAGCCCTGGCAAGAAGATCTCTTGGCACAAGAGCCAGGGTGTTTCCTCCACCCTTTGACCAGGTGAGCCAGTCTGCATGCTAGATACAAAGATAAAATGTTGAAGACTTGAACCATATCCAAGTAAAAATGCCTACTGACATATATAATTCACAAACAGACACCAGGTCACAGTAATCTATCCAGGCATGATCTCCAGGCTTCATTATTTTACCTTCTAGGCATGAACACAATGGCAGCATGCAGACAGAGTTAGTCTCAATCTTCAACCTCTCTATATAATATCAGGAAGGCTTTCGAATTTGTACCACATTTACACCACTGTAACAAAATTAACAGTTACTTGGCCATCTCACTGAGGTAGACTTCTGGACTAAATAGTCAACATTCAGTACCTTGCAAAAGACTCCGTGTTGGTATCTGGAAGGCTAGTAAGAAAAGCTGTACTGTCACGTGGATTCGACATGACAAAGTAGTTCTGCAGCTACTAGCTTACTTGATGAAAACTCAAAATTTCAATATATTTACTCGAAATATATTGAAAGATTGTTTAGGCAGGAATTTGAGTACAAAAATGGTTCCTTTCACTCCATGGACATATTTAGGTGCATGAAGTTTCAGACTTTTCTTAAGTTCTTTTTACAAAACTGATTTTTAACCAACTAGCTGACACTATAAGCTTGCACAGTAATTCCTGTGTTTCTCCCCTCTCCTAAAACACTAGCAGTTAATCACTTAGATGATGGGGTGTGTAGGGAGGTGGGGGTGGAAGGGAATATCTCTTCGTCTTAGTTGGAGCAAACTGTAGTGAAAAAAGTTTTATTTATAAATTATTGTCTTATGTGACAGTCTTATGGAACCAAACAGGCAATTGGTGTTTCTTGACCAAGTAACTTTCCCAGTGGAATTTTACCCTGATTAATTACTTGCCAGATTTGCTCACAGACAAGTTTAGGCAGCACAGAGTCAAGGGAGAGATGAGTAATGCAATGTTTTGGCATAAAAATAAGTGTTTCTTAAAGGCAAAGTATCTTTTTCTGCAATCATAATATTGAAATTAAATCAAATTTGAAATTACTTCAAAAAATTTGGCTACTTAAGCAACTGTGACATTTAGAAATTCCTCTTTCATTTTTTCTTCTTTTTTTTTTTTAATCTTTTTTCTTAATTTATTTTATTTCTATGTGCAGTGACAAAAAAAAATGTATGATTTTTTTGGTCAAAAGCATCTCAGTTTGAGTTTATAATACAATTAGCTGTGTTCCTTTCAAAAACTGAAGCAAAATTAATTGAGTAAGTAGCATACTTTTCAGCATTATAAGCACCAGTATCACCAATGAAGTATATGGTTGCCTTTCAAGTACAGTATAGCAGATACCACTGGATTAAGTTTTAAATTAGTAACTACATATTATAATAGTAAAACAAAAACAAACAAAAAAGCACAGCATGCACACATACACTCAGCATTTCTCAAGAGCAGAGAAAGATGTCCTTAAGTTGCTCTGATTTATGGGGACTGTGACAATAACCAAATGACCACTTTAAAAACTGCCCGCATATCGGTGGGGTACTGACTCCCACCAATTTCATCTTAGCCACAACTTTAAAATAAAACAAAGAATAAAGTGAATTATTAAAAGCTCTGATCCACAGGATCAGTCTACAGTGATTTCATCCTTACATGGCTAGGTAGATTAATGTTTTTATTATGAACTCACAGTTTTAATCAGTACTCAAAGTCTCATGTCACAGAAGACAAAAGACTATGTACCTAGCTTGGTTTAAAGAGAGCATTCTTCCTTCCTCCGGTTTTCTGCAGGGTAAAAGTTGAGGAACAGAAACAATGAGACAGTGTACAGACATGAATTACTACAACATCTGCATTAACAGATTATGCTGAAGCATGTGTTAACTGTAGCATTCAAATACATTTTATTGTTATAAAACATATACAATCTTAAAATACAGTACATTTCAAACAGGTTGCAAGTCCTCATTACAGTGATACTGTAGTAGCACTACAGTACTGAATAGATGATATACTTCCTATCACATCAGCTGAACAGAAAGCTAGGGAAAAAACAGAACTATTCTATTAAAGATTAAAATCTCTTTCAACGCCCCACTGCTTAAGGCTGTATTTCTACCACCTGAGTTGATTTTGTTAACTTGATGAATTTTTGAATCTATGTGGTGGTGGAGCAAAGGGGAGTGATTGTGCATTCTTTTTAAAATACAAAACTAGCAAGAAAATGCTGGTAGTCAGTTTGTAAACTTTGTATTAAAAATATATAAAAGAAAATTTGGTACTTACAAAACTAAATACAGTCTACTTTATAATCTTGAATCTAAAGTGAGATTAAGTTAAAAAAAAAAAAAAAAATTACTTCATCATGAACTTCAGTTTCACCGTACTTGAAATTCATGCAAAAAATGATGCCTGTTTCTTCATGTTTATACCACTGTTATGTCACCAATCTTGTGTGCGATGCCATACTATAAAAAAAAAAAGAATATAATTAATCTATATTAAAGAGGGGCCAGACACTTTAACATACAGTAATTAAATGTATGATTCAGATAATCATCCAAATGATGGTCATTCCAATTAGAGTTCATACCAGTGTCTTACATAAAACGAGTGCAGCAGTGTAGCAAGCTAATTTGATTTATTAGTTAATTTGAACAGAAATTATTTGGTATTTCGCCTAAAACACGCTTTAACTCCCACTCAAGTCAATGCAGTTGTCTGCAGCTAACAGAATTGCTCTCCATGCCATCCAGTAAATCGTGTATTTTTAACTTCATCATACGTTTTCTAGTATCTTCACCTAGGTTATTGAAAATTTGCATGGATTTCCCAGCATACACCCACTACAGTCAACTTGCAAAGTTTCTGTGAAAGTTTGCTTAGATAGTAGTTTTCTGTTTCATACCAGTAACTGAATTACCAAAGAACCACACATTTTTGCTTAGCACTCTAAGCACTCAAACAGGCTTTTCAAAGTACCCAATGACTCACCCATACTTAATAAAACATACTTAATTAAAAAATTGTTCCAGTTACTGTTCTTTACTAGGTCTGTATACTTTGACCTAATATTCTAGATTGATATTCTAAGAAATATGATAACTAAGCATTTTTGCTACCACTCTGTGCCACAAAGCTATTTTTTCTACATTGTTAATACTCAAACCTTGCTGACAGTCACCAACATTCATTTTCAAAACTTGATACTCTAACACAAAACAAATCTTCTTAATTAACAATCCACAAATGCGTATGTATATAGTGCATTTAATGGAAAAATCCCACTTTCTTACTCCATTTCAGCCTATTAAGGGCTTCTGTATTGCTGTCCCAGTACTGACAGATATTTAAAACATGCCTTAACTCCATGACAACTCATCTGTAAGACCATTAATTGAAAAACTAACTCAGGTTATCTCTGTAACAACTCACATTCTTCTTTGCAAGCTGTCACATTTCAACTAGAATTACACTTCGAATAAAATCTTCCAGCTGCACATGATAGTGAAAATAATTGAGCACCTTCACAAATCTTGCTTGGAAGCATAATTCAAAGCAGTGCCAAGTACTGCTTGGCACTAAATCACCATATTTGCTGATACATTCAGCAACTTACTCTGTTTATTGTTTATATGTTTTCTAAAGTTATTCTTTTAAGAGATAACAACATGCAGCAATGTCACAAACTTAATTTTCATTATCATATATCTACTATTCTCCCCATTTGCAAAGATTTTGGCAACATTTTTTTGTTTGTTTCTCCTGGAACTCATTTTCACCCTAACTTAACGTATCTATCCTCAACTGTAGTACCACAGGAACAAGAACACTGCCATCAGCCTGAAATTGTACTTGATAAAATTAATTGATACTCTGTAAGAGGCCTATTAATTAGAATTGTACACTGAGGCAAGAAGTGTCCTTTCAATCTGTTTTCCTATCTTTGCAGTTAACACAGCACTCCTACTTCTGACATTTTTCATCAATAGCTCTCAAACATACCTAGTTAATAATCAGTAAACATAATCCTTCTAAAAAAGTTATACTGCTCCCCCCACAGTTCATCTTATCTCATTCTATTGCAAAAGCCTGAAGAAACAGATCTTACGTGCCAAAAAGTTTATAAATCTATCTATTCTGAAGGATAAAACAGGCACGCAAGTAGGAGCTTACTCAAGGAGGGCTCTCCATCAAGCCTGTTCTGTCCTGTTCATGCCTTTTCATGAATGAGTCTAGAGACAATTAACAGCCTACTTATGAAAAAAGTGTCTTCTGTGTGGAGCACAGAGACCAGATGGAACAGGGCGATAGCTTTTGATCACCCAGTTGTTTGGGAAAGCAAATGTTTAAAAACAATCAGATGCTTAAAAGAGCTGGAAAGACAATGTGAACAAATACAATGTAATCTGTTTTCTGTTTCCTGCGCTGTCCTGATATTTTCAGTCTTTGTTTTCTTCTCCTTCTCAATCGAATAAATCTCTCTTTCTCACACCAAAAAAATGTGCTAACTCTTTTGGATCTCATACGACAAATATTAATTAATGAGAAACTGCTGCCTGCCCAGGTACCTGGGATCATAACTTTACGTTTAACCTGAGTAAACAGGTGACAGTCTAAGATACTACGTATATTTAGTTTACGGTACCTAGTACCTAAAACGGTACAAAACAGGTGAAACTGGTTAGGAACAGAAACTATGATAGAAAGGAACAATAAAAATTACGATCATCTACAAAAGCTTGTTCAATAGCAACATACAGGAAAGGGAAAAGCTGTCTAAAATCCATCCTGCTCCAATGGTGAAAAAAATCCAGCAATCAGAAATAGACAGGTAGCATGCAACAGAAAGAAGGTGGAAAGTCAGACATCAGTGCAAGTGGGAAGCTGTAGGTAAAGTAAAGATGTATAGAAAGGCAAACCCAAGGAGTAATTCATCGCTGACAGGGCCAATGATGACAAGCAGCATTACTTCCCTCTTTATGTACCACAGCCTGGCAGCGTAAGCATACCTGGCTAGATGCCTACAACATCAGTAACAATAAAGAGAAGTACTCAGTATATCTTGACTCTGCATTTTCAAAATAAATAGGATGAACTACCTTATTTTGAGGATACCTTTCATTACACTCATAAGTGAGCAGCAGAGGAGAAGGGTAGGAAGGGAGCGTCAAGTGGCCCGGATGACTAATGAGGGACACTGGTCTACGTGACTACTCTCTCCTAAACGCAGTTCAGGGGAACGAAAGGGAGGCATGCTTCCTGTGAAGGTGATCCCAAGCAAGCAGCTAACCTGGGTTCTGTGACAATGCACCTGGAGGAAAAGTGTTTCCCCTTGCACTAGCAATGGGTCTGGGGAGATCCTTCGCTCCAAATAAGTTGCCTAATGAGATCTGACCTACCATTCTTTTCACTACATCCTGAAATACCCAAGTAGTGCCAGAAGTACTGGAAGAGAAATTATTGTTAGGACAGAATTAACTAACAGCAAATGGTAGGGGACAGACAACTACAGATGGTCTGATCAAGGTAACTACCTTTAAGTGCTGGTCATTTGAAGGTTTCATTTGACAGTTCAAATTGAAAACAAACATTAGATGGACAGCTGACAACCACTAAAAAGACTGGTTAAGGAGAGCTTTAAAAAAAATAAGGTGGTGAGTTGGAAAGTCTAGTTCTAAAGTTCCAGTAACTCAACAGAATTGTCTTCTTTTTAACAAACATGGAAACTGAGGAATACGGAGGTGCTGTCAGTATTCAAACAAGAAAACATAATGATCACGTGGCTAAATCATGACATAGCCAAGACCTCAACCCTAATCCTCTACTTCATTAATCAGACTTCCTTGCCTTGGAAATCTGTTGTTATTGTTATTTCTGCAGGTGAGAGCACCTTTGTTGGCCATGTCAAGCATTAAGCATGTCCTAAGGTTCCTTGCATTTTCAGCAGTTTTGCCCCGTGTACAAACCATACAGCCAGCAGCAAGTTAGCTAGTTAATATGGATGGCACAGACACAGGATGTTGTCAGGACAAAATTCACATGTGTAATGTAATGACCCAATTTCCACTGTCAGTTGGATACCCCTTTTAGAGTGCTGATTAAAATCCTAGCTTGCCCAGGTATAACTGGGGGCAGGGAAATTATGCTAAAATATGCAAAATAGGACTGTTGAGCATAAAGGCTCTAAAACTCCTTTCAGCTCTTTCATCTAGCAATAAAGTATCTTAGCAGGTTGTTGGAAACTCCTGTCTGCCCACCTAAATCATGCACTATTAACAAAAAAAAAAAATCATATTGGTATATCTTATTTAAATAATACAACTAAAATACTTGAAGTAGAAACATAACATCAATTTTAAGATGTAATTAATGTTTAGAACTTCAATCTCTTACAATCTTTCTATCGTTATAAGAACTGTGCCTTTTTTTAAAAAAAAGGGGGATCACAGTTTTCACTATCTTGCCCCTGAGAAAAGCCTACAGATGCAATTCAAATGTCTGAGACATTCCCTCCCCACCCCCACAAGGACCTCTGCAAATGAAGGAACATTGTCAGTGACCTTAACTGCAGTCTCGTGAAAACAGATATTTCAATGACTAACTCATACTAGTCAATCAGGTTTCAGTTACGCTTTTTTTTTTTTTCCTTAAGAAAAGGATGTAGGAGTTTATACTTCTAGCCTAGCAATAGGGTAACGTAAGAATAGTGTTTTACATCAAAACTGTCAAAAGCTATATTCATACCTCAGCTGTACATTTTTTAATATCTGTACAATTTGCAGCTTTTTACCAGAGCTTATGCAGACAAAGTGTCTACAAATAACAGATGCAGATTACAATAATCATTTTCTTACCCAAATTATTTCCCTGAATAAACAAGAAAAAATAATTTTCTGGTATTTAAGAGTCACTTTGCTTTCTGTTGAAAAACATAACATTTCTTAGTAAGCCACAGTTAACCATCAGTAGAACAGTACAGTGGCCTTCAGCCAGCCAGAAAAAGATTAAAGCTGCCTACAGGTCAGCCACAAGAGGGCAATCAGCATTCTCAAACACAGAATTTACTACTTTGTTTCAATTCAGTCCAATCCATTTACCCACATTTTTGTTTTTTTCTCCCTAAGTAGGCTGGAGTCAGTATGGGAGACAACCACCTTTTTCAAGTTGTGTTTTAAACACAGTGAGTTTTCCACCTTAAGTAATAATAACAAGGTAATTAAATTAAATAGGTTATGCAAAGTTACTTGAACCAACATTCAAGTCTAACACAAGAGAAAGACATTGTAATTCCTAAACAATTTCACACTATAGAATACAAGGACAAAATTAGGTCAACAACAAATAGTCAATTTGAAGCCGTTGGTATACAAGAAAAGTCGGTGTACTAAAAGGACAGAAGGAATGGGGAAGGATATATTAAATAAAGCAACTTCAATCTTTATTTTATATTTTACAGCTCTTACAGCTTAGACGAACTGTTTCTGCTCTTGACAGTTATAGAATTGGAAGTGACATAAAAGGACATTCTATTTATTGGGATAAAAAGTACAGTGCTGGCAGCCACAACATAAGCTTTTTGACAAGTTCCACAAACCACCAGCTGTGCCCTAGAGTTGTCATCGTATTCAGAAGTCACAAGCAACTCAGTAGTGTTGTCTTATCACCAGCTGTCTTAATTTCTGGTCTAAGGATATCAGTTTCCCTCCCACCTGAGCTATTCTACTAGTAAATGGAAATCTTAAGTAAATATTTTATCTTAATCTCCTATCGTTAAGTATGGCACAGCTCAAGTATTTTCACTTCAGAAAACAGTTTCTTAGAAACACTATCCATTCACAGGACTAGCAAGATGCTGCAAGTTGATGCTACTACAGTTGCAGTCAGAGACCTTGAACACTGAGAATGGAAGCTCTGCTACACGTTTTTAACTTCAGTGAAATCTGACTAATCCTGACTGCTGTTTTACAATTAAGATATTAGCAAACAATATGAAATAAGGAGTTTCAGATTCCTGTATGGGACAGTAATCTCACTTATACGTTACTTTACTTGTGTAACAGTAACTGCCCTCAAAAAGACAGATGTTTCTTCCCAATTCACTACAAACGTAAGTGGCAAAACTGACACAATTGGAAGCTATTATACTAACAGTACTAGATGAAGTTACTTTCATTGCTCTTTATCATCTGATACAGTGTTCCTTGATACCACATTCTGAATTTTGACACCAAGGTCTGCTAACGTAACCCAAACAATCACTGCATCCCCATGGATGTTTGGTGAGCACCGAAACCTGGGCTCTCATTGCTTGCACCATGTGGGCTGTGCAGGAGACTTTTGTCTACTGCAGCTCCTACCATTTCTCGCTGCTTCTTTATACAGTATTACTAGTAACAATACAACCAGAGACATCACATGCAGAAATTAATCATGGTAGGAAGAGTACCTGACACTGCATATTTAAGCAGTGAAAATATACTGACTGATTAAACAACTCAAATACAAAAAGGTGCTGCAGATCGTCTGAAAACCACCAAATCAGACACTGCTGGAAACCAGAGCAGTAAAAAGCTTCAAGTTGGACAGTTAATTTGTGTTTCCAGAAATCATCTGTTTTACAAAATTCCTGACACGCTGATCAGACGTGCTACTTTTCCTTCCCCATTTTGTAAGTTGGAAAAGTACTTCTGGAAAAGTCCCATGCCCTTCAGCTACTTCACTCAACTTTTACCCTGCCTGCCACTTAGAGAACCAAGGCTTCCAGCCTTGAGAAGTGGGACAACTGTCACTGCATCACACAGCTCTCTGAGTTTCCTAGTGGGCATACTGCCTCAAGAGGTTTTACCCTGAAGAAAAAATTAGATTACTGAAGGTAAAATGATGTGCTTTCAGATGTTAACGTCTATTCTAATATTGCTGTTTTAAAATTGTTACATAATCTAGTTGTGTAACCGACCTACTCAAACTCTTTATAAAGATACCCAGCTCCTTCCTACCATCCAGTAATCCTATCATCATACAAGGTTAGTACATGCATGGTTAGTAAAAGTTGTAAAACTTTTATGTTTCTGAATATTATGGTAGAAGTGTCCTTCATCTAGTCAGTAGAAGCTTGATAAATAATTCAATGAATATGCTGATCCGCTAAAGAGAGAAAACAACTAGTAGCTGCTGCCACTGAATTAACTTTGCTTTTCAAAGCACCCTGGCCAGTACTATGCAGCTGAAAACTTGTCCTCTGAACACCAACATAGGAATGTGGTGCTAACACTGCCATAGAACAAAAGGGATCATTTAAAGAATTTATGTTTTCAGAACATTTATTTCCTCTCAGAACTGGGTAATCATCTACAGTTACCCCTCAAGTGAAAGGTAGTTTTAGTAATTTTAAAATATGCTAAGACTTGGAAAGGTAGGCAACACTCATAGCTCATTTCATTCAACTCTTACTCCTTGATCAGCTATTTTCTTTACAAATAGTTTTGTTTTTTTTTGTGGATTTTACAGACACGAAAGCAAGGCTAAGTAGCTGGCATTAAGTGTTTTCCATCTAATAATTTATTAACTATCAGCATAATTATAGAGCCTCTCTGAGAAAAATGTAAAACAGTAAGCTCAAAGTACACAGGATGTCTAAGAAATTCAGCAGAGAAACAGTAAGACAGACCTTTTAAGATACTTTATCCAAGGTGTTGTCTAATACGTGTGTGAGGACAAAGGTTTTGTAAAATTCCATGATGAGCATCCTCTCTTCTTTTATGACACTACCAGCAAAGTACTAGTTGCTTTGTTGGAATTCCCACATTCATCAACTCCTCTGATTGAAAATCACCTGTCTCTAAACAGAAGCAGCACAAGAGCTGCAGCTTGAAAGTTCTATTTGACAGAAAATTGCCAAATTAGGAAAGGACAGAAGTCTTGAAATTCACATTTAAGAGATCTTTCTGCACCTTCTTAGAGTTCTATAAAATAAGAATATAACTTTTATTAGGTATCCTTTTGGATTTAAGCACAAATTTTAATCTGAAATATAAAATAATATTTTCTGCTAGTACACTTCATATGCTTCTGTAAACACATTAAAAAGATTTTAGATATACACAAAGAAATAACACATCTGGTATGGCACAAGTATGCATTATCATATGAAAATATGCATACATTAAGAACAAATGTAAGCAATTTAGTCCTCTAATGGTATTATGGTATTAACATACAAAACATGCCACTAATGCAAACCCATGCCAGGCCTTGTTTCCTGAAAATAAAGTGCCCAAACTGACACTGAAGAACTTGCATTTGTCTTTGAGAAAATTACAAAGACAGTAAAGCAATTTGTTTGCAAGGTCAAGGGGCAGGAGGTATCCCCAATCATCTTTTTTTTGAATAATAAAAAAAAAAAAAGCTAGTTGGTTGACATTATAAAAAACAATATTTTGTCAAAATGCTTTAAATGTAAAAGCCTTCTTGTTTGAATTTTTAAAAATTAAGAAAAAAAATATCAGATTCAGGAATACTTGGTTCTGCCCAAAATAAAAACAGGGCAAAAATTAAATTCCTTTCCAGCTTTTTTTTTTTTTTTTTTTTTTTTTTTTTTTTTTTTACAGAATTCCTATTGAGGATGCCCGGATGCCCGGATGTTTCAACTCATCACTACATCTGTGTATCTACAGTTAGAACTTCCATATTAAGTGCATGTTCTAAAATATCTATAAAAAGTTTTACTTCCTTTTACTTAGAAATTGGTGGGAGGGGGGAAAGCAAGAAATGATTATTTCCAGTGTGGTATACACATGCATATTTATTAGTTCACTTCCAGTTACAGAAAGAGAAAGTTGAAGCCATATGTAAGTGCTGCTTCAAAATAAAGACAGACTACTGTTTTTTCCAACAGTTTTATTTCAAAAAAGTACACAAGTCTGTCATGGAACTACAGCATTTTAAAATTTTGGATTTGTTTTTACAGATTCACGAACAATACTTGTATTTTAGGATACCATTCCCCCAAAAATGTGAATATAAAACTTCATACTGGAATTCATATCAATATTCAAGTCCATGTTTTGTGCATGGGAAGCATAACATAAGATTTTGGACTCCAGGAAATATTATTGCTCCAATTTCATTTGAGCTGTGCCTCAGTGCTAGAGGACCAACACCCAAAGGGCTCTGTAAAGCACCCATCAAGTGTATAAAACAAGGTTTAAGTGATACAAATAGAATTGTGTCTTTAGACTGCCACAGAGATCTAAAGTGATCCAGAACATACACAGTCAAGAACAAAACCAAAAAGCTATCATGGAAAACAGCAATATACAATATGCAATATTACAGAGAAAGCTTGTAATTAAAAAGTCTTGTACTATCAAGCAGGAAGCATACACCTAACATGAATGTGACTATCACGGCTGATAAAGATGTATGCACTATACATTTGTTTCAAAAGTCACTTTACCTCTCCAACAAGGCATTTCTGTGCACTACATAATTCAAAAGTATTCATTTTCAGATAAGGAAGGTTCACACAAATATCTTTAAATATCCATTTCAGAAGATTATGAAAAGGCTTGTAATGTATGGACAAATGTTACATAACCTCTACAGTATTACAAGTCTAATAGTTTATTCACACCATACTATAATTCAGGGGTTTCTTCTATATATAGTAGTCCTCAACAGGCAAGTTTACAGTCATGACATTAACTAGTAGTTTCTCAGGTTCATTTGGAGTATTTACATAATGCTATCACCACCCACCCACCCCCATTTTTTTTATTTTTATTTTTTTTAATAAAATGAGACATTAAGAATTCCACCTTCTAACAGGTATATCAGCTGCCACTACTTCCTAGAAAAGTTCTGTTAGCAGGTTTATTTGTAACATCAGACACCTCATGCGTTTAGTCAGTTCATGTCCTACACAACTAGAAATCATTGCTAAGTATAGTGGCTCTTTTGAGAATCATAACCCAGTGTAAGTTATGAATCTAGTGACTAAAGAAATAATTTATAACAGTGGTATTAAGTTTATATAGTAGTGTTTTATTCATTCAAAAAGGCATGATGATAGCAACTCGAGGCAAAGTTTACCCCAAGTCAGAGGATTTTTATTTCAGATAAGGACTATGTCAGATTCCATTCCTTTTATTTTCCATGCAATTACATAAATAGACAGACACTGTCAAGGCTGCTAAGCCTAACAGCAAGGCTCTGAGGGCATATCATGCTGTCTTTCCATTCTGTCCATTTATTGTTTTGTGCAATCTGACAGAGCATTAAGTATGTGTAAACTCTGCTCTGCATGCTTCAGTGAGAAATTTCTCGAGTGTCCTAGGGCTTACCTGACGGAAAGCACAGGGTCTCAAGACAGGAAAAAAAAAGCAGAAGCAAACAAAAAACACACCTAATCTCACATTAGGTCCACAGAGGGCTAGGAATCAAATTCAGTAGGTTTGCCTGTTTGCTTAGGTGTTTAGCTATCTCTCAGTCTGTGATTCAGTTCTAGTTTTGTACTCAGCTTGTTTTTATGATCCAAATAACCATACCCTTTTAATTAAGGAAGGCCTTAGTTGACAGGTAAACAACCAGTTTATGATTAAAATATCTTGAAAGCCTCTTCTGTCACTGTAATTGGATGCAAAATGTCATCTCCTCATCTATTGTTCTTCATAAGCTTGAGTTTGGCACAGTTACTAAACCTATTATTTACCACACAAGTGAGAGTCAATCATCCATCTCATTAGTACAACTGAAGAGTTTTCAGGAATATAAACACAATGTAACTATGAATTGAAGGAGCAACTCACAATTTGAAATACAGAACAATACAGAGAGTCACCGAAATCACATCCAAAAATAGGCATGAAGAGGTATAAATAGTACATAGGAATCAAAAAATCAGATCACAGTGTCATGTTTTAAAAACTGTACCATCATCTAAGCACCTGTCTGAACAGTAAATTTTAGGCACCAGAAATTTCATTAAAAACTGAAGATACAATCAGGCAAAGTTTATTGAAAAGGCACACATGAAAGATAAAAAAATCTGATCTCTAACAGTATCAGTTTACAATCTAAAAAAGTCCAAAATGTGTAAAACTTTAGTCTAGAATACTTAGTAGCCATTCAAGTATCTAAATTCAGTATGAAGGGTATGTTATCTATGTTAATAGTGCCAACCAAAAATGGTGCACATAATTATAAGATAGGGAAACATTTAGTAGTAAGCCAAATAATTTATCACAGATTTAAGCAGCTACAAGAAAGCAAACACTAAGCCTAGAAGTTCGGGGAAATCTTTTATCTCACTGTTGCTACATACAAACAATCCTAGTATCTTTCAACAGGCTCTTTCAGATATTTTCTCCATTAACCTCTGTGCCACATACTATACTCATTTAGAGTTTTCCAAAATAATTAGCAGCCTAACATCTATAGCTAGAGTAAGCTGAAGGGACCCACACACACACACTCCCAAGCACAAGATGAGAAGGAGAGTAGAAAATAGGAAGGAAGGAAAAAAGATTTAAACTGCACTTAACTTTAAAACTAGCTTCCATAGATACGTAGTATCAATCATCAGAAACTTGAAAGTTCTTAAGCAGGTGTGAAACTAAGATAAGGGATTGTTCTACTCCTCCTGTAATGCTTTAAGATGGCAAAACTGGGAAGGATTTTTTTTTTTTTTGAATGGACTCTTGAAACATATTCATATCAGCAATTCTGGATAACTATTTTCTCCTAGATTCTGTCTGCATGAAACTTTTGGTGATGAAAATCTAGATGTCCATTAATAAGAACATTTAGGGCCATTAAACAGGCAAGGAGAAGCTAGCTTTAAATTCCCTTGCAAATTCATATAAAAATGTATCAACATCTTAAGGCTAACTACCACTTACATGAATGTGGGGAAGATTTTTCTGAAGAACTGTGAGAGCAAGAGAACAGATATCAAATACCAGTTAATTAACGGCTTTATTAAAGCCCAATGAATCTTCTAGGTAATTGGTTTAATAAAAGTAGGAACACTGCCTTAGAACCTAAGCAGGCTTTGGAAAATGGCAAGCTACAATTATAACTCAAGACCTGTAGAGATACATATTCGTTCTTAGTGTGACAATATAACAGTTGAGCTACAGATTTTAAATGTTAGATACCACTAGTAACAATTTGATAGGATGTCTTACATCAGATAACTTAATGTTATCTGACATGACTAAAACTAGTTATTGCAGTGGAATTCAAATTTCAAAGAGCTCACAAGGTCTCCTATCACATTTCCAGTCACTGAGATTTTAAACTCAGAATAGATTCAATTATATTAACTGAATCAATCAGATAACTGGCAGCCCCTGAAATAAAAGCTCCAGAAGCACTCAAGATAAACATTACAAAGTTAAAGAGCTGCATAAATACTCAGAGTTTGAACAGAATTCAAAGTCATCCTCAGTATTTCAGCCCCACTGCAACTTTAGACAGTGGCCAAATTAAAATACTTCTATTAGTCCAAAATTGAGGATGAAATTTCAAGAACTCTGAGGAACTTCATGGCCTACATATGGTTTTGTTACTTTTCAACTGTGTACTACTGTTTCATATTCAGAGCTGCACATTAGCAGACAATGTCTCTTCAGCAACCTACCAGAGGTCCAAACACCTTCAGTGTTTGCATTTATGAACTCCTGTGCTTTCAGCAAATAGTTCAACTGTTACACACTAATAAGATTAAATTTAAAGATGAGAATTGGTGGCTTTTCAAACTAACTTTGTTTTCCTCAAGGAAAATTGCATGCCATTGTTTAAATGAGGGATGGAACACCGTAGTTCTCTAATACTTATAATGAACAATTAAAAAACAGGATTTAAATTAACGTTCTATACTATGGACCCATCTTTGCTTTGTGCAGGAATCATCACTGGGACAGCTCCCATTCTACTTAAATTAGGTGCAGCTACCTTTGAAGATGCAAAGGTTTGGTTTTGACCAGAAGTACGTTCAAAGTCTTCACTTGGGACTTGACTATATGGAGTTTTGGTATATCCTTCCATATTTGATGGAGACATTGAGCCCAGAGAAGAACGATTGCTGCCTATATAGCTGCGGGCTGTTGAACTGCGACTTTTTGGAGGCGGAACATCTTCTCTGAAATAAAAGAAAAATTCAGTTGCAGAACAAGAGTTCAGTCAATGTTACTATGCAGGAGCTTACATGAGTTTTCCATTTGTTTCTTCCTATTCTAACACAGTAGCCTTTTTAAGTTTAAAAAAACGAAGCATTTGTTGCCTTTAAGATCCTTACTGAAATTACACAAACGTGACATATTCAAAACAAGTTCTCAGACAAACTGTTAGTGTTTCAATAAACAAATTAAAACAGACATCTCTACCACTAAATATTTTACTCACAGAAAAACATTTAAAAGTTAATTTTCAAATAATACTACTCAGAAATTAGGTATGTCATTACCTAATATCATGATGTACTTCTTTCTCATACTTCTTCTCTCTGTGTTTTTTACAGCAACAGAAGACGAGAAAAGCCAGTAAGGAGAGACCCAGCAGAGTTCCTACAATAGCTCCAGCAATTATACCAGCTGTATTTATAGCTAGAATAGATAAATTACAATATTTTTAAGTGTCAAACTTATATGACCATTTTCTCTTCTCTCAACATTAAAAACAGTATGTTTCCACATGATTCAGGTTAACAGCATATCACTGAATCAGATATGCTTCAATCCATGATTCAGAATGACAATATAGTTACAGCCTCTGCATAAAAAAGGCAGTATTAAGAGGGAAGTACAGACTTAAAGCTACAACCATCAGTTGCATAACAGTTTTTTTCATTTGTTTTGTTTTCAAACTTTTTTAGGAATTTAGAGAAACAAAGTTATTCAGTTACACAAAACACAATATGACTACATAAGTCAACACTTACGAGGGGTGACATTCAGCTCAATAGAACATTCATCTACGCCAACTCGGTTTGAAGCAACACAACTGTATACACCAGAATACTCTTGAGATGCGTTTTTCAAGAGAAGTTCGCCTGTATTTCTATCTACAAGGAACAAAAAGCAAGTGTTTACCATTTACCAAAGTTTAGTTTCCTATTCAGTGCTACAGAACTATTATTTCCGCACATACATGAAATCTTAAAAATACCATATAAAAAAATCCAAAAGTCTACTGTGCCACAGAATACTATTATTTCAAAAAGACTTTTTACTGTACTAGATATTTATTCCACACATTTTGACTTTAATACTAAGCCTTCAAATTGCTCTGTCAATGGAAAGGAACAGATGCTTAAAATGGCCAATTCTGTCACCTTAATGTAGAATACTAAAATATAAGAGATAAACTGCATCACAGAGGTACTCTCTTCTCTTCTATGTTGAAACCAATTCTGCACCAAAACCAATTCTGCACAACCAGCTCAGATGTCTTTCATGATGAACATGAGTTCTGCAGACAGATCTGACGTAAACCTTGCACTCCAGTGGGCAACCAGTTAAGTCTAGCTATGCTGATAGTGAAAGCAGGAAGAACACTTCCCTTAAGGTTTCCAAAGCTAACAGCTACCTTTGCAAGATTTTTAAAATGCTAATAGATTTGCCACCAGCACTTAAACCCTAAAGCTGCCAAGAGATTACATCATGGTAACAAAGAATCACACATATACTTAGCTCTTCCCACTGGAGTTAGGCAGCATAGAGGTCCTTGAGAGCACGTTCTATGCTCCCAAACCTACAGTCACAAGCCCCAAATAGCTGTTGCTTCATTATATGAAATGCCACTTTTGCATACTTCCTAAATCATTCTTGTTCAGCACTATCAATTGATTTTTTTTTCCAAAACATGAGACAAATTTATGATGCATAAGAAGGAATAACAACAGAACAACAGAAACTTAAGGACTTGAGTGGTAAAGATAAAGACATTAGTGACTAACTTCATTGTCAAAACAAGAAATTGGACATAAACAGCGCTACTGGGATGCAAAAGTTCAAAAAGAACAGCATAAGACTCTTCAGATATAGTTTTTTTTTTAAGCAATCTGGCCCTTAAGATATACAGATACTAAGAGACTACAAAAGTAGTAAGTAGACTGGAGAAGTTCCTGTAAGTCAGAGGTTGTTCTAACGAACTAAACTGGAACCACATCTCCCCTATGAAAATTCCTGAACCATAAATCAAGGGAGGATAAGAGACCACTATGAGGAGGAACCACGCAAGTTCCTGTTCCCTCTTCCCTAGACACCCACTTTTTAGACACATGGAATCATGATACTCTTTGTCCCACATGTCATGCACACTCCACATCAAAATGCTTCTATCTGTAAGTAGATTCCTAAACTGCTCCAACTGCAAGGTGAACATATCTCCTCCCAAGGATTAAAGTTTTTGTAACTATGAAGACTGACAAGAATTGGTACTGAGAACTATAATTCTAAGAAATATTCCAGGATAACTTTCACATAGTCAAATCTCACAAATTACAAATTAACTGGCTTTACTAATAAACTTTCACAAGAAAATCAACACCACCACAATAATAATACTGAATTCAGTCAAAATTTGTAACATTGAATTCTTTCTTGGATGTCAGCTAATGTAAGAGGGAAAAGCTTCTCTTCTCCTTTATGTATAGGAACTTTTCCCCTAAAGACACAGAACTTCTTGCTTAAGTTCTTAACTTCTTGCTGTATCACTTGATCAGGAATTAGAGAACTTCTGTGCAATCTCTAATGACAATCAAGTTTTTATTTTCACTTTCCCAAATGCAGCTGTAACCATTGGTCTACACTACTCTGGCTCTTGCCTGATGCCCATCTGAGGAGAAAAGCAGCCAAGAATCAGAAAGCAAGAGAAATTAAAGCATTCATGCAGCAATGAACATGGTTCTGCAGTCTAATGGTAAAAATCTTTTGCAACTTCAAACAGCTAATTTAAATGTCAATTTTACTACCCAGTGAAAGGACAGAAGTGACACTTCTATAGACTGCTCTATACTAAAATTATGCATGAGATGCTAACAAGTCAAAATATGTCAAAAATACGAATATAATCTTTATTATTTATAATTCTGAAAAATTAAAGTTTGACAGTACTCAGCGTGGATGTAGCAGGAAGTTCCTGTGTGCCAGATACTCTTCTCCAGTCATAAGACAAAAGTGGAGATCCTTCTTGTGATGCACATTTCAATGTAACATCCTTTCCAATCTCCTGTGATCCTTCAATGGAACATTTAGTTCTTGCCGGCTTCACTAATAAATAAAGTATTATTGAATTAATAGGTCACAATCGAAAATGCTAGTTATGTAGGTCAGACCGTTTTGCTAAAGAAAGTTTGTGAAACAAAGCCTTTGCAAGCATGGAGAAATTTTGTATGAAATACAAGCCAGATTTAGATTTTAAGTTCTTGTTATTCAGAATATTACTCCCTTTGCCCCTCCCCCAAAAAACAGAACAATGTCTTTGCCCACCCTGAAGTCTCAATAAGGGCTGATATGTTTAGGATGACTTTGCCCTGTGTAGGTTTTCATTTTATATATCAAATATAAAATGGCATAAGCACAAAAATGTCACTGCAAATTCAAGAAAAAAATTTGCTTACCAAGTACAGTCAACTGTATTTTTTGGCTTTGAACTCCAGGAGCTTTCTTCACTTTGCACTGATATGTGCCAGTATCTGATGACTTTAAATTCAGGATATCCAACGAACCATCACCAGATTTGGGATCGGCACTGGTAAACTGCATCCGCCCAGTCATAGCAGCATAATAATGATTATAAATTCTGTCTACAGCATACATAATTATCTATAAAAGAATAAATATGATTCAGAAATCTACATGGCATGTAAGCACTTGAAAAAAATGTTATCTTCAGATCCCTAGCAGTTCCTTTCTACTGTTTAAAATAAGCATGACAGATGATCACAAAGATGATATGAAGGCTGGAGAACCTCTTCATCAAGAAAGGCTGATAGAAGTGGGTATGTTCAGCCTGGAGAAGATATGGCTGCTGGGAAAAACACAGTATCATAAAGGTTGGAAGAGACCTCCAAGATCATCTGCTCCAACCGTCCCCTACCACCAATATCACCCACTAAGCCACATCCCAAAGAGAGAAAGAGGAGACCTCATTGTGGCCTTTCAGTACTTAAAGGATGGAGAAGGACTCTTCACTCAGGTAGGTATGGATAGGACAAGGGGGAACGGTCATACACCAAAAGATTAGATTTAGATTAGACATTAGGAAGAAATTCTTTAATGTAAGGGTAGCGAGGCAGTGGAAGAGGTTGCCCAAAGAAGTTGTGGATGCCCCATCCCTGGAGGTGTTCAAGGCCGACTGGATGGGGCCTTGGACAACCTGATCTAGTGGGTGGCATCCTTTCCTATGTGGTGTGGTGGGAAATTAGATGATCTTGAAGGTCCCTTCCAACACAAGCCATTCTATGATTCTACAATAAGTACCTCAGTTTTCAAAATAACACCTCATACAATGCTCTAATGAATGCTCCAGCTCAACACCTGCCCAACTAAAAAGACATCAGCATTGATTTTTGGCTTAAAGAAAACCATTTAAAATTCCTCAAATCTTCATTCTGTAAAATCTCTATTAAAAAGAAGTCATTGATAAGGCTTCAAAAGAAGTGACAGCCTTAATAACTAACAGAGTTAACACATAACACAAAATTCTCAATTTTTTGATCAGGAAAATACACACATACACAACAGAGTTTTCTGTACTCTGAAGCATTTTTGAAGTTCTTTAGTTATTAAATTAAGTACAAAATATCATAACATTCTCATTATTCCAAAACTTCCACTACATTTCATATGACTGGTGTTTTAAAGTTATTTAAGACCACAAGCATCCCACCCTGAAAATTTTAACAAAGTCAAAAAAGTCACCACCAAAATTCATATATTGATTTACTTTAATAATTTAATTAGAACCGTGCAGAAAAGTCTCTACTTACTATTTGTTCCTTCTTTTGATTATCTGTTGGTATCAAGACCCACTCAATATCTAGTGGGCCTTCATCCTCCTCTGAGAGTACAAAAGTACATGGCAATGTAACTTTTTCTCCTTCAGCTTTTTCAAACATTGATTGGTCAGCTGGAGTTATACTCAGGCTTCTCGTTAGACCTATAAAAAATACTATGTTTTAAAAATCACTTCACAGTTCCACAGCAAATGTTCTCTTAGACATTACTATATTCTTTCCAGAACAGAATGCCTAAAACCAGTCCCTGTACAACCAAAATGCGTAAGTTACCCAGACAGCTAAAGCCTTAGAAATTTATCTCGACACAATGAAAGCCCAACTTTTTTGGAGTTCATATGTTCATTTAAGAAAAAAGTAAATTTACACCAATTCCTTTTGCAAATCCATTATATACTGTTTGTTCCTGTATAGAAATCAACTTTAAAAATCATTTCAAATTATTATTAAAAATCATTTCAAACTTTCATTGCTGCTTAAGAAATCCTGTGCAGTATGTTACTGAACACAATGCAAAGCTGGGTAGACTTAGTTTGGAATTGTATCCCATAGGCAATTGCATCTTTGTTTGAAAGGTCTTTTTGTTCAATTTGAGTCCCATTTGAAGCTAATAAATGAAAAGGCTGCTGCTGAAAATTTTGAAGTTATTGAAAACAGAAAATACAGAATATTTCCAATGACACATTTGGAATGAATAAAAAAAAGTCACAAGCTACTCACTCATTGATAAAATGAGAGCATGAAATGGTGACAAAGACAACCAGGACTGTGGGGTTAGATCAAGACAAGTTACTTTGTGATGAGCTATAAGGACTGGTTTATCTAGGAGGAATGGACAAACACATCCCTTCCAAAAACCTCAGGGAGTTTTCATATCTGTTTGTCCTTCCTACCAGACTTACTTCTCAAAAAAGGCTATATAATCTTTATCCATATGGGTGACTACAGAAAACATGTTTCTGAACAGTATTTCCCCACTTCAACCCCATAAAATAATCCATATAGTGACCCAAACAGACTTGCTCAAAGGTCTGAAGCAAGATTCCCTTTATTTTACAAAGGGTATAGGCTTCCCTCCTTAAGTGTATAGGAACATACATCACAATCAAGAAGTAGAAATCTCCATTGACTTGTTATGGAAATAGGTTTGGCATTTTTACACCCACAGTTTTGTCCACCTTGCTGGCTATCATGTTCAGGTTTTCAGAGTCATTTTTGTATGTTGAGGCTACTGTCCATTGTGGCTATGATGTAGTCACTTGAATGTTACCACTACAGCAACAGATAAAAGGCCACAAGAAGATTGTCCAGCAAGATTAAGATTGTTTTGGTGCATCTGTAGAATTATAGCCTCAGACATAATAAAAGTTACTACAAACAGTGCACATAAGCTCTAACTTGCACTCTCGCACTAGCTCAAGTTACTATTTTACTTGCACTTTTCCATATAGTGGAGAAGCTCCAGCTGAACTCTGGAAACAGACTGTACCACAGCACAAGGACATGGACCTATTAGATCAAGTCCAGAGGAGGGCCATAAAAAGCTGATCAAGGTTTTGGAGAACCTCCTAACAGACTGAGAGAGCTGGGGTTGTTCTGTCTAGAGAAAAGAAGGCTCTGGGGAGAGCTCATAGCAGCCTTATAATACCTAAAGGGGGTCTACAAGAAAGAAGAATAGCAGCTATCAGGGAGGGTAGTCATAGGACAATGCATAATGGTTTAAAACTAAAAGAGTGTAGGTTTAGAATAGATATAAGGAAGAAATTCTTTACTCAGAGGGTGGTGAGGCATTGGAACAGGTTGCCAAGAGAAGCTGTGGATGTCCCATCCCTGGAGGTGTTCAAGGCCAGGCTGGATGGGGCTTCGGGCAACCTGGTCTAATGGGAGGTGTCCCTGCCCATAGCAGGGGGGCTGGAACTGTACGGCCTTTTAAGGTCCCTTTCAACCCAAACCATTCTGTGGTCTTATGATCCTATGAACACTTGTAGATAAAGCTATTTTCTACTCTGTCCATTGTTTGTTTCATCAATGTTAAACTGACAAGCAGAAGCAGCAAGCATCTTAGTTGAAAGGAGATGACAGAGCCAGCTGGGTTTAATCAAGCATTAGCACTAGAAAGGAGTGGCAGTTAATACTAGCTGGAGATCCCCTTCTGCAGAACAGACACCCGTCTGCTGCCAGATACATGTATGCTGGCAAAGAAGGTTTAGCTAGAGCAGGCGTGCTAAGAGATTGCTTACCTTCCATGACTCTTGGACGATTATCATTGCATTATTACTACTAGTAGTAGTTTTGTTGTTTGTTTAAACTATTACCATTACCTACTCACGCTATTAACGAAGACAACCTGAAATAAGTAAAAACTGACCACAGAACTGGGAACAAAGGAAAAGGAGGTGGGAGTGCTGGGGATGAAGGAAGAAAGGCTTGTGGAGAAGCATCCTGTGAGTGAATTGGCTGCAGGATTGGCCAGAAAAGCGTCTGATAGCACATGAGCTGTAAAGAACCAAAAAGGAAGTCAGGGCAGTTGTTTTAGTGACAGCCAACATAAGGCAAGATTGAAGTACTCAATGTTGATTCTGCTTGGAGCAGAAGGTTAGATGATTGAGGTCACTCTCAATGCAAACAATTCAGTTAACTGCATTAAAGACCTATATGAAGCTAATGCCCACAGTGATCAGATGGCGTTGTCTCCAAGCTTTCCCCAAGCCTCACCTCCTCTAGTTTCCACTCAAATCAGAAAGATTAAATTTCTGTTCACTCCCCTAGTGTACTCCTCAAAACATAAGAGGATCATCTGTGGCATTTAAGTGCTAGTACGACATTATCAGACTGAGTGAAGATCTGTATTTCATAGAATCATTAACGATGGAAAAAACTTTCAAGATAATCTGGTCCAACCATTGCCCTACTACCAATGTCACCCACTAAACTATGTCCATGTGCATCAGGTCCAGCCTTTCCTTAAACACCCCCAGGGATAGTGACTCCACCGCTTTCCAATGCCTGACTGCTCTTTCTGAAAAGAAATGTCTCCTAATTTCTAACCTAAATTGTTTTTATTAGTGAAGTTTTATGGATCAAGTTTCAGACTTTTCAGACTATTTTGAACATACCAGAAAGATGGTGATTCCTCAAGTTAGCTATCCCACTTATTCAAAGGTGCTTAGCATGAACTTGTCTGATTTTTAATTACAGCTAACAAATCACTGTGAAGAATAGACTCAGAAGCATGTAACAGATTCCTCCCCCACCCCCCCCCAAAAAAAAAACACTGAAAAATATCAACATAGAAACATGGGTCCAAACATGTATCATTCCCAAATACTTTTTCAAGGAAAAAAAAAAAAAAACAACCAACAAACATTTCAAATTCAGCAGGGATAGTCAGAAGAATGAACCTTTGTGAATGGGTAAGAAGAGACAAGTACCATTCCTTGATGCAGAATAGTTAGTATTATCCCTTATAAAAGTTTCAGAGAAATGTAAGAGGTCAATACACATTTTGGTTCTGAGCATTTAGATTTAAGGTTCTCAATGTGGAATTATTTAATTTTCCTCTGAGAAATTGACCCTACTGCAAGTCACTGACTGAACAAGTTTTTCACATTATTTCTAAAGGAGTGCAAAACAGGATACCATTTTTCAGAAAACTGTAGAAATGCCTTCTGAGTACTTGGACATACCATCAAATAGCACTCAGGTGGAACACAGTTTAGCAAAGTACATTATTAAATTTTTAATCTAGGAAAAATGGTGTATTTGATGAAACTTAATGGAAACTGATTTTTAGTATCATTTAAAAGAGTTTTCAAAACAGAAAACACAACAAATGGAACAATGCATTCCCCATTCCAACACAAGTAGCAGAAGACAAATTTTCGTTAAATACTAAATGCAGAAATAATAAATATTTTTAGATGAAAAATGTGAAGAGTTCAGCATACACTGGAATTCTGGGCTGCTTGCTTACACAAACTGAAGTGTAAATTTTAGCTTGACCAAAACATTTCTGGCAATCAGATAGCACTATCTTAGGGCAGTGTTGCATATCCCACTGAACACAATCCCTTCTTAAACAGGTAAGGTTAGAAAAGCCATCAGCTGGCACGGAAGGTAAGGCAACAGAAATACACAGAGAGGACAGGAGTAGCAGAGCTACACCATGAAGGCAAGACTGCCACCAGGTTAAAACCAATGTCTGAAATAGCAACTGCTACAGAGTGCAACTGCAAAGAAGCACAGACGACTTCTCCGTGGAATAAGAACTGAGCTCACGTATCTTGCTGCACTTAAAATTGTAGTTGATCAATATACATTCTACATTTGCACAGTACTTCACCTGTACTAGCAGGCTCTCCACAAAAACTTTATGATTTGCCAATAGCAGCTTGTAAACAGGAAATGTCTGTAAATGCATGAAGGTTTCCTCACAGAATGAGGTCTTCAGAAGTATCAATCAGAAATGCAAGCTACAAAATTCACTTAAGAGACTCTTTCAAAGTATAGTTTATAGATGATGTTTGCCTGCATAGTTGTGATCAGATCTTTCTGCCTGACAGACTTCAGTCTTGAGAATCAAATCCCCACTCGTATTACTTCTGATTATGCCTCTCAACCGTAGTGAGTCTCTTATTTTAAGTTACCTCTAATAGTATAAAGCAAAATTCCCCAACTGTCCCTTTTTTCCCACATCTACCTTGACAAAACTGCATTTCTGAAATAAAACACCATAACACCTGGAAAGTCAACTTACACCAATGTCCTTACCAACTAGTACCTAACAGA
The DNA here is from genome assembly GCF_963932015.1 of Anas acuta. NCBI lineage: Eukaryota > Metazoa > Chordata > Aves > Anseriformes > Anatidae > Anas > Anas acuta. The sequence goes on from NC_088979.1 coordinate 101,665,114, forward strand.
GTGAGTTTCCCACTGCTTACTGGCACAGTCTGACACCAACACTGTAAGCCTTCCTCATGGCGCAAATCCCTATAAGTCATCATCTCACAATCTTCTGCTTCCTGACTACACAAAGAGTCAGTATCTCCAAGTGATGCCAACGAACATCTCTGCAAGGCAGGGTGCTTCTAACAGAATAAGTGGAATAAAAGTTTCCTTAGCAAAAATAAAGTGAAAAGAACATTTGATATTATTCATTTTTAGTGATTTTGATATTACTAATTTTAGTGATTTTACAGCACCCACCATCCAAGCCGCATCAGCAAAGCCAGCAGGGCCACAAGCTGCAGAACTTGCTTAGGGTTTTTTCCCCCACAGTATCATAACTGACCACACCGCAAACTGAATCCTAGTTTTACCAGTGGGATCCCCAAAGGCCACAAAGCCTAGCTTTAGGTCTGGGTTCTCACAATTTCCCAGCATCTTGCCTCAAACAGAAAGCGTAGCAATCCATTAAAGTCAAAACTTTCAGGAACTTGGGCCAGATGTGCTATGAGGATTTGCTGTGTCTACCTTTCCACATCTTAAACTCTAGAACTTCTGGCAAGCCCCAACACATTGCAAAATCCTGAGAACATCATGTCCCTTAGTCATAATGAGGTCTGAAAGACAGGATTAACCTTGCCTTAGTTTCTGAGGAAGTTTTACCAGGATTCAGAAAAATCAAGCTGATCAACTTGGGGGTAAACGGAAAATGAAGGGAAGAGAGTCAATTCTAATTTTTCAACCAGCTCTAGTCAGATTTATTTTCTCAACTTCACTGTTTTTCCAAAGACACGACTTAGAACACAGAAGAAAGGCCACCAAAGAGACTTTAAAATTAGTAAGCATTATAGAACCAATGGCAAGAAAAAAAAAATGCAATTTAATTGAAGGACGCACAAAGAAACAGTGGTCTTCCCTTTAGAAGGGAAATTAATGAGAGTTGGAGAATTCTGACATGAGAATAAAACTCTAAAATTCTATTTTACAGTCACATACACAGATTCTCATCAGATGTTTCAGAACAGAATCCAAAATCCCTATTAGCTCAATACACATCTTCTCAACTTTTCTAGTTAGACTCCTAGTCACTGAAGAACCAGCACAGCAACCTCATCTTAGCTAAGAGGAATAAAAGAGGGACAGAAACAAGCAAGCAGTCAATGAACCGTTGGTAAAAACAAACTGTAAAGCTTTTCTAACAAAGAAAGTACTATCCAGCCTGTTTTAGAAAGTTAATATTTAATATGTTCTACAGAGCAGTGCTTGATGCTAACTGTGGCTATTGTACAATGCTACAGTACAGATTTCGAAAATAAACCACAGTTCATAGTAAGTAGAAAATAAAAAACCCACCACCACACCATCTTAGCAAAAACATCCAACACTTCAATCTAGTATTTCTAAAATTATCAACATTAACAAACTATGCCTTTACTTAAACCTCAGAAAGGCTCTGTCAAAAAAGATTAGAGAGAAGGTAAAAACCTGCCTGCCTACCAGCCTAAGTTCACCATGCTGAACACTTGTTAATCTCTGAAGACAGCAGACTCGACATTTGGACGGATGTTCACACCTGCATCTGTGATCTCCTAGGTGAACACTCCACAAGCTAACCAGTGACACAACTTATTGAAGCACTTCTACTATGCAGAAAAGATCCAAAGTTTATGGAGCCAGAGAAAGTAAACATCTCAAAATAAAAGCACTAGCCTAGAAAAAGTTGAGATTTGGCTTCCAGTCTTAACTCCAAACACTGTTTCCTCCTTCCTAGCCTATTTAGTCCCAGACTCAATATAGTAGTTCAGGAAAATAAATCCACAAAACAATTTCTGAAAAAGAGATTGAATTTTAGGTAGATAGCATTAGTAGAGGCACAATGTTAAACCTTTCTCTTTCACATTTCATCTCAGCTGCCTCACCAGTAGCAGGATGAAGCTTAGAGATCGAACTCCCAGAGATGTGGTCTGGGTAAGCTTTCGGTACATGCTGTACACAAACTGAAGCTGTTTATCAGCACAGAGGAAGCTTCTGCCATAAACTACAAAGAGAAAGCTGATGAAACAGCAGGAGCACTTAACGCACAACATGGGAAAAAATCCACGTCAAAATGATCCTGGCAAATTCTATCACCTGGACAATCAACTACACCCCTGCTGGGTCTCCAAACAGTGGGTTTGTCTTTCCAAACTTCACTTCATCTGAGCAGCCAGGGTTGGGAACACCACTTACTGGAGGCACATTTACCATGCAAAATCTTCAGTTACACTTACTCTCAAAATAACCAGGGTGACATCATGGATTTACTTTCTCCCTGCTTATTTCTGACTTCTTATCTGCTTCCATATTAAAGAGGACTCTGCTATTAAGAATAAGCCTTATTTTCCTTTTTACTATCCAATCCCCAGATTCACAGAAACATGGTTTTAAGTAGCACAGAACCTAAAATCTGACCAGTTCCAGAAATGGAGGAGTGTTGCCAGCTGAAGCTCCTGATTTCTGCAGAACATCTCAAAAACACTGATTCTGCTTCAGAATTCCACAAACACCATCTTAAAGGTATCTGCTCTGAACAGAAACTGAAGCAATCCTGCATTAGCCTAGGCTAAGAAATCTGACAAAATAAATCAATTCAACAATAACCATTAAATTACTGAATTTCTACCTGAGTTCACCTGAATCCACAAATCCTCTGTCAAGTTACACAATGGAAAAGAAGAAAAACTGCAGTAAAACCAACAGGAAACAGGCTAAGCATACTGCCTTTCTGAAGACAAAAATATTCTCTTTCAGTCTGGACGTTACTTGCAATGGAAGAGTTCTGTGGCAGGATCAAACAAATAAGTTGCTCTAATTCATGTAGAGTTGCATACTCGAGCTCCAGTTTAAAGCATACTGCACAGTAACTTCAGAAGTTATTCTTTCTCCCAATCTACTGACTTTTTTTAAGCTCTAAGACTCAAACAGAACTACAAACAACCCTAATCCTGTAAATACATAACATGATTTTTATTTCATTCCCAACCGCAATTCACTGAAATCAACTGGAATAGCTATGCAACAAAGGAAATCTTAAAAAGCATGGGCTAAAGCTTTACTGATCTTTTACTCGTCTCCCTCAAGTTTCACTTCTTCCCTTGATATCCCATTTGATTCTACCCCATGTTCCTTTCCTTTTCCAACTGTCCTTGTGCTCCTAACTTGCTCAGCACATTCTTGAAACTATTCTTGTTGCTAAACCCAAAGTCATTAGCCACGTATCCTAGCAACTACAGCAGCAGATGACCTTACTTAAGAGGGACGTACTTATCAAGTTGGGAGCGGGAGAGTTCGTATCTCATTACTGAAGTAAAGGATATGCTTGGGGGATGGGGTGGGTGGGCAGCCACACATAAAAAGGGAAGGGTTATTATAATAAAAATTAGGATTAAGATTAATTTTAAGCATGGGGATACTGTTTAGCCCAACATCTGTAGACCACTATGAATTCTGAGTTTTAATGCTTGGTCACGTTCAAATGGTCACGTACAACTTTGCTCAACCTGAAGTATTTAGGAAAAGGCAACCAGACGACTTCGGACTTACTGAGGTCCTGCCTTCTCATCCTCAGTTCTGACTGTCACCTCCCTTTATGCCAGTAAAACACTTCATGCAAAAAAGCACAAGTTTCAGTAGTACAAAGCCAGACACAGAAAAGCTGAGAGGCTGCTGTAGCCTCGGTAAGGATTTTCTTACGCTGCCATGACGCCCCACCCCATAGAGAAATTTTGCGTTACACCTACACCAGCCAAGCTGCTGCCAGCCCTCAGAGTAAGCAGCAGGGCTCATCCCTATGCTGCACAGCCACAGAGTGACTTGACTTAATGAACTCGTCCAGTAAGAAAATAACACACTCCAAAAGTCCTCTGTTGTACCAGCTGAGTGATTTCAATCATCAGCTGCACAGCACTGACTCTGACAGTAGGAGAGGAAGAAGGAACCCAAAACCACCACTGAAGCAGCAACAACCTAGATGGACACGTGCAGTCACACCAGATGTAACCACATCGCATCTGTAACGCACCTGGGTGTAATGTGAAGCTATACCTTCACACTGCACTTAAGTGGCATTAAGGAATCATCGTGACATAGCATTTAGAAGAGTAAAAAGAAATGGTGTCCAACCATTACAGAGATTTTTTTCAAAGACAAAACAAGAAAAAACAACAAATCCTGATACTCCTTACTTACCCATACAAAACCCTGCCTCTCCTCTACCAGTCCACACCAACTGCAGCAGCTGGTTTGTGCTTTCAGCCCTGCGAGTCACATGTTTTCCAGCTACCCAACTGATACTGAAGGGTTATACAGCCACTAAGCAATCAAGTCACATGGTTCATTTTATTTTTTTCCTGCCAATTTGATGACATTTAAAAGGAAGATGAATGAAGCAGTCCTTTTGCAGTGTGAAAGCATTAGGCACATCTGTCAGTCAATGCATTAGGGAGTTTAAGTACAATCAAGCACTTAACTGAGCAGCCATATTACTTTCACTTGAGTAAAGGGGTTTGGGCTCTTCCGAGCTAGTGAGCCACGTTTTTTCATAGCACATGCAAGTTTTACATTAAGATTGAAAGTTATTTTATTCAGTAGTATATTTTTGTTGCTTTGTGAGTTGTCTTTGTTGTTGTGGTGGTGTTTTAGAGTAGCTGCTTGTTTTTGCCTCCCTCCTCCCCACTGCAAGAAATAGCCAGAAAGGAACATGTTCAAAGAACTAGAATATCCACCCTAAATAGACAGAAAGTTAATAAGTCATTATATGTATACATATGCATTATTTTATAGGTCTTAACTGAGAGGGAACATTCCTCATAGCTTAAGTGGTGAATACATCTAGAAGGAAAAAACAGAAAATGCAGGATCTATAGATATATGAAAATTCAACTACCTATACAATATCACTCCACACTAGTTAAAACAGCTGTGAATTTAAGAAGTTTTCATCCTTCTTCCTACACACACCCCAAATATTTCTTGTTGATTAATCATCTTTCAACATGCCAAATGTAGGTTTTAGCTGCAGGGCATGAAAGATACAACTCTATGTGCTACATCACAAAAAAAAAAAAAAAAGGTAGCAGCAAGCAGAACTGCAAAACTTGTGACCATTGAGCACTTCAGATGCTTCTCAAAAGCAGCTAAAGGAAATCACGTCACTGCTGAACAGCTCAGGACTGGCTGCAGCCTACAGCCACCAGAGCTCAGATCCCACTTGTCTATCACACTGCAGTTTTAGAATACCTGATCCAACAAGTACATGACATCCAGAAACAAATTTTTACCCTTCACCCACACGAGTCTGAGGTTACAGCTGATCTTTTGCTTACAACTAAGACCAGTGATCCCACTGAGTTGGATCCAGAAACAGAACAGGTAAACAGTACAACCTTATAAAACTTTACAAAAATTTAATGCTTTTCTGACTTTAAACCTCCCTGAAGACGCTCACTGTGGAGCCAGAAGAATGCCAACTACCACTTGAAATGGATGCAAAAATAATCCTTGAGGTAACATCTAGCCATACAACTGACCAATTGCCTGATTTAGCGATGTAGTCAGACTCCCCATAAAAGCTCCCCAGACCAGGGTTACGTATTTTTCTCACGTGGGAGAACACTGATCACACACAACTAGTCTTCCGCCATCTTCCTGGTACTCATTCCTGCCCTGTAGCAGGACAGATTGTTGGCACAACTCTTTCTTGTTCCAAATCAGGCAATCTTAACTGGTTAAAAAACAAAACAAAACAAAACATAAAAGGTAATGTAAGGATTCTCAATTCAGACCCATTCACCCACACAACTAAGACAGCTGTGCAGTAAATAAAATTACCAGCAAGGATGAAGGGTTTGCTATGATCCAGCTCCTACTGAAAGAGGTTAGCTTCACTGCCACTTACTCCCATGACAACAGGCTGAAGTGGCTCTTCTAATAACCATTCCCTGTCAGATGCAAACTAGTAAAAAGATGAATTTAAATAAAAGGCAGCATAAGCTAGCTAACTGTGTATTTAGCCAGCAGTGACTAAATTGATGTAATTGGCAGGGAAGGTATTCTTACAAGCTGCTGAGCCACACAACTGTTGAAATTTATTTAATGTTTCACACAGCATCTAAAAGCTTCATGAAATGAATCAGAAGTTGCAACATGAGCAAAAAGGGAGTCCCTGACATTAAAAGCTTATGAACACATGCAAGCAACAACAAATGATGAAATTAGTTAGACAGTACTATGAATCAATACTGGCCCCAAAAACAAGCTCTCTGTTGCGTATTCATCTCCTAGGTCACTGTGGCAAATGAGTTTTAAAACACTCCAATAGCAAGACAGGTCCAAAGATGCTTACAAGGTTACAAGGAACTTCTTGAAGCACGAATGGAATCAAAGGCAAAACACAGAAGTACTCATAAGAAACTTTTTTTTTTAAAAAAAAAATTTTTTTTAAAAAAAAAAGGAAAACAGCAGTGAAAGCCAAAAAAAAAAAAAAAGTCATTTATATAGAGATGAAACTACCACTGCTGAAGTGGAATCTGGTTTGGAGAATGCTGTGACAAGCACTGAAAGTGAAGACAGGCAGACAGGCAGCTGATGCTTGATGCAACACAGGGGAAGCTAGCAAGGGGAGGCAGCCAGAGCAGAGCAAAGTGACAAGCTATAATCATTTTTGCAGCACCACACTGAATGCATAAAATACTTTCTGATAAACAGAAGATTAGATAAAGCAAAATGATTGTAATTCAAATCTAAAGGCTGATGTCACAACAGTAACTAATTAAACCCAACAACCTCAGCTATTGCTGGTTAAAGTTTTTCATATGACTTGAAAATACTATTATTTGGGAAATCTAGGAAAGGAGAATTGAACATCATTTAACTGTCCACTGACATGAAAAGCTAAGAAGAACTTGAACCCTGCAAGCCGTTAAAATAATTTTTCAACTGACCAAGCATATGCGGCTTAGCAATAGAGACTAGGATGGGAATGATCCTGTGGTATCGAAATTCAAAAGTCAAATTCTGTAAGATCCTGGTGCTGCATAAAAACATGAGCAGGCTTAAGTTCCTTCTTACACATACTTGGCGAAGTATACCAGCCACCAAATGCTGGCTGACTTAGAGTGCATCAAAAACAGTTGCATAACCATAAGACCTAACAAAATTATCTGCCAGTGGTAATAAATCACCACCTCCTTAAACCAAAATTCTGCATTATCCTTTGGAAAACAGTTTAATATACATTTTCTCATTAAAAAAGTATTCAGAAGCTGAAGAGTATATCATTTTGATTAGCCTTCTAAAGGATTTGTTGGTGACAGCTACCAAATTAATTTAAAGAGAGCTTGCACATTTTGGGAACCCCCCAACTACTTGAAGCAACCAATCATACTCAACCAAAATACGTAACAACAGACCTTGCACATGGCCATCAAGTTTCACTTACCACAGTGCTTGGAGTGCATTTTTAGATAGAGAAGAATTATCAACATAGCTTTAGAAAACGTCTCACAATTACAAAAAGTGATCCAAATATGAACTCATACTGTACGACCACAAGGCAGCCAAAGACTCAATTTCACTACCCCAACCAGTTCTGTGGTCACATTGCAGTAGCACCAACTCAAAGAGAAACCACCATGAGTTATTCATCAGTTGCACAGCCAAGTAACACAGAGGCAGTTGCTAGAATCAATGCAGGACTAGTTACAACGACAGGGTAGAAGAGGACGGTTCTCCCCTTGTATCCTTGTGTTCAAGGATGAACCCCTTCCCTCCTGCAAGGGGAAGAGGAAGTTCCCAATTTGATTATTTATGACTGTGAAATTGACCTTAGCAGAGAGATTAAACCCCTGCGCTGGGTTCAGGGACGGCTTACACCCAGACACCTCTCGCTTTCAACACAGAATAGCACAGCATGGTTGCCGGCTGAGGGTCTATTTTGTACAGTCAAGAGAAGCCTCCTGATTTATACAAAATCAGTAATTTTGAGTCTTTTACTATTAGCAAGGTGGAAACAAGGAAAGTTAGACTTACAGGAAAGGAGGGAAAAAAAAAATAAAACAACTTTCAGTAGAAGCCCTGAAGTACCACAATAAATTACTCCACTACCACAAACTCAAGCAAGGACTTGAGCAGCTAGCTAGACCATGCTCCACTGCCAGCAGCTTTCACACAACTGCACACAAATGGCTTCTTCTAACTTTGGTCCATACAGAGAAAGGCAACTTACTGCTCTCTGTTTCCTCAAAGGAAACACCGTGCATCTGGACCACTGACAGAAATATTAATTCTATTTAATAGGGGGAAAAAAAACAAGGAATCCCTGATCAGCTCCAATGAAGAACTATTTTTTTTTGTTTGTTTCTTTTAGAGGACTATGAAATCTGTGCATCATTCAGGCTAGTCATCCAAATAACCATGCAAAAATATTCCTAATCAAAACACACTATGAATATATTACTTTAAGAAGTCATCCAGTTTCACAGTGAAGTTTGAAGACACCTGTAACACTTCTGTAAAGCTGGGGCATGAAATCTGGTTCCGGTTTTGCATTTCATCGTATAACAATTATCTCTAGTTTTATAGCATTGTAATATTTGATATCTTAGCAGGGATCCAGCTCATTTACAGCATATCCAATAATTGTGCTCGAGACGATCTTTCTTCCCCAGCTTTTGTTACATGAAGTGTTTCAGTACAAACCTTAATCACTAACCCAGACATTAAATACTTGTGATTCATAGTTCACGCACAACTTCTGCTTAGAGAAAGCGAGTTAATGCAGAACTACCGATATCTCTTTACGCATGAGATTAGAGCCCATCATTCTGTTAAACAGGCAGAATTTTGATCCCATGAGTAATTTCCCCCATGACATCAACACGGTATTAGCATTTCAACAGGAAACAGAATCTGTCCTCCTGCCAGTGCTGATGCGTGCTCTGCTGTAGACCTTAACCTCCTCAGGTGTTCTGTCACCTTCCGCAGTTTCACATAAATTCGGGCCACCTCTAGGCAGCACACAACATGTTTTTCGAAGTCACTTGAAGGAAGCGTTGACATTGCACGCGGTTCAACCGAGTTCACGCCAGCCACCTAGCCAAGCGTTTGCCTACTTTTTTGTTTCGAACAGGCCAGGCACGCTTTCGTTGCTGTTGTTTGACAACATCCACCCCTTTGTTCTCTCCCAGTAAGAAAATCAAATGGATTCGGGTTTACGTGTAACGCAGAGGCTTTCTCCCACGTCGAATTCCCTCAGCTTTCCACCAGAGCCTCCAACCGCCCTCAGCACCCTCACTGAGCCCAGAACAATTGGGCAGCGAGGGCTCGACGAGCCACCCGGCCCCTTACACCCTTCCACGCTAAGACCAACTTGGCGGCTGGATGCAGGGTCGGGGGAGGCGCTGGGCGCCGATTTCTCTCGGATTTCTGATTAAATTTGATTAAAAGCACTCCTTTTCGCTCCCATTCCCCCAGCGGGGCGAGTCCCCTCCCCAGCCCCGAGCTGCTGCGCCCGTTCCCGGCAGCCTCGCACACACACCCTACCGCCACCACGTTAAAGATTAATTAAAAAATAAATAAATAAATAAGCAAGATCAATACAATAAGGGGAGAAGGGACAAAAAAAAAAAAAAAAAAAAAAGGAAAGAAAATCGAAGCCCGCAGGTCGCCTTGACGCGGCGAGGTGGCGGAGGGAGCCGAAGCGCGGCAGCCCCCCGCCGGCTGGCGGCGAACAAAGCCCGGCGCCGCCCGCCGCAGGGCTCCGAGCCTCGGCCACCGCCCCGGAGCCACGGGGGAGAAGCCGGGACACCGGCACCGCCACGAGGACCGCGGCCACCGCCCCCTCTCTCAGCCCAAGAGCGCCCTTTCCCCTCTTTTCCCCTCTTTTCTCCTCTTTTCCTTTCCCTCCATTCCCTTCCCTTCCCTGCCCTTCCCCTCCGTTCCCTGCCGGTTCCCTCCCCGCCACCTGCCCGCCCGTCCCGCCCCGTCCCGTCCCGGCGCCCACCGGCGGAGCCGAGCAGGGCGAGTGCCAGCAGCAGCAGCACCGCCAACGACGGCGGCGGCAGCGATAGCGGCGGCTCCATGGCGCGGCGCGGCGCGAGCGGGCGGGCAACCGCCACCAACGGCTCCGGCCCCGCGAGTCCCCCCGGGCGGGCACCGCCCCGCCCCGCGCGCCCCGCCCAGCAGGTGAAGCGCCCGTCACTTCCGGGCCCCGGCGGCCGAGGTGTGTGGTGGCGGCCGGTGGCCGTGCTGCGTTGGGTCGCTGTGCGCGAGTAGCCACCGCTGCGCAGCAGTCTGATGGGTACACCGCAACGCCAGGGCTGGTAGCGGGCATCAAAGGCTTTCTGCCACTGTGGCTTATTCTCGTGAAGGGATACGCCGTGCTGGTAGCGCGTCCTTTGATGTGCCCCCTGCCCCGTCCGTACTGAGAAGCTGTCCCCATAATAAAAATGCTTACACAAACACAAAACATCGTTTGTGTCCTTACGCTGTTTTTGACAGGAATTGTGTTACTGTTAATTGTGGTATTTTTCTTTGATGCCCATAATAAACTCCAAATACGTTAATACTCTATGGGTGTGTGGGAGATGAAAGCTTAAAAAGCAAAGTCCTCTCTCCCCTTGTAAATTTTAGATCAAATGAGCATTAGGGTATATATTAGGGTATTTTCCCGACTGCTTAGCTATAAAGGACGTGTTGCTCCTTCCATTCAGTCAGGGATTCCTAGTGATGCAGGTGGTGGTGTCTCCATTTCTGCTGGAGTAATGAAGGCGTGAATATGAGCTAGCATCTTTCAAAATGGTTGGCTGCTGTAAAGAAAGCTGCAGCTTTTACCTACCATCTCACAATCTTTGTTTTTTTTTTTTCTTTTTTTTCCTGATAAATAGGGTAAATGCATTGCTATTTTCCATGAAGATGCACCTAAGTACTGCTTATTCCATCTTGTAAGGGCATGACAGTTCATAGTGCTTGTTAGATCTCCTTTCAAAAACAAACTTACCCACTACGATGCTAGAGACTGTACATAAAGGATAGACTTTTAAATCAGGGGAATTTTTTTGTAATGACAAAACAGAATTGTCTTTCCTCTCTATCCAGGAAAGAAAATAACATTAAAGTAATATTATGTTAAAGGGACTGGGACCTCAAAGTGGGGATATTCAGATTTTGTTTTCCTCTGTTGTTTTATATGTGCTACAGACTTGTGCTTTAAAGGGTAATCTGTTTTCAGCATCCTAGGCTGACTGGATGAGTGAGGTTTTTTGCTGTATATCCACTTGTGTCAACACAGAAATTATATGCCATGGAAAGTATAATGAGGCAATCACAATCATTACAGAAAGAGAAAATGATTCATCATTAGAATGGAGATGCTCATCCTTCTGTGGAATAAATCCTAGCTAGTAATTAAAATAAATACTGTACTGCATTTAGGAGACATGAAATCCACACTTTGTCTAGCCTAGACAGACCTATTTCTGGTCTCATTTAAATCAAAAGCAATACTGATGTACTTGTGTTCACACTCCTGAAAACTGTCCTACACTAGCAAATTAAGAGTACGTCAAAATGCATTGTTTAAATAATAATTTTTATTTTTTTTTAAGCAAAGATATCCATGCTTCCTCACTGCAGACCAAAGTCGGGGTAATAGGGCATAAAGCCACCAGATTTATTAGAGGATATGACACTGTAAATTTTGAGTGGCCTATACTTCCTGGAACACTAAACAATATGACGGAAAACACAACTGTGAAAATGACCAAAGCTATTCCACTCACAAAGGAAAAGGTCAAGTTCAAAACTTTTTGAACGGATTTTGACTAATGCTGACATTTTGGATCAAGCCCCCAAAAAAGCACCTGAACTGAACACGGAATCTGCTCCACAAGGAAGAGATATCCACTGGAGCGGAGACCTACAGTCTAGACCTACGTTTTGCAAATGTATAATTGCTTACCATTTTGTTTATGGAGAATGTTGTCTTGTGCTCCCGAATCTTAAGATTTAAGTCAAATGTACAACTGTACATTTCGTGTCTTTAAAGTTAAGAAAAAACTCGGTATGACAACCTATACATTAGTGTCAGTCTAAATTTATGGATATCCTGAAGTAATGCCAATAAAATCTTTTTTTAAGTTTTTGAATAGCTTTTTACACAAAAACCACAAATTCATAAGTAATTTTAAAATAAGCTTACAAAATGGGGAGGTGGTCAGTATATCCACAACTAAATCTTTCACAGCTTAAATAAAATGATTTGCAATTTCCCTCTACTTTTGTTGAGGATAAACTATCCGTCAATTCAAATCTCAGTTTGTGAGTAATTTCTGTTCCCTGCATTGGGAACACTTCCTTACCTACCCTTATCTACTTGACCTTCCTGTATAAGTGAAATAGCTTTTATTATTAATTCTTTTTTTTTTTTGGAGAAGAGTGGAAAAATATCAACTGAAGTGACGTAGAGATGTGATACAGAATCAATGAAATGGGACTTATCTGTGTTTCTATTACACAAATCAAGAAAATGTACAGCACGTGGTATTGTGACCCTGTCATGAAAGGAAAACAAGGGCTATGTTTCAATTTCCTCCTGCTGAGTGGAAGGGCCACTGTGGTCAAACAGCACAACTCTTGATGGAAAACTGCCCATAGGACTATATGACTCCTAACATAGATAACTGTATTTCTCGAGAAAATGAAGAGGAAAAAAAAAAAAAAAAAAAAAAAACAAACAATATATAAAGAGGAGGAAAAAGTCAAAAACTCCCTTGGGACTTTGATTTTAGATTTCTACTTGTAGAAGGGAGTAGACACATTTTTGTTCCAGGACAAGTTTTCTTCTTGACCAATAGACTGCATAGTTTACATTATAATTCAGGCTAGAGCCAGACAATAGAAGGAGCAGGAACATTTGGCCAGGAGAGTGGAAGGGGACAGTTTCTGTTCAGGCTGCTGCTGTTAGGTGTGAATCCACCCACAGGATGGTAGTTCAAATTAGGGGCGCAGCAACCCTGCCCTCTCCCTGACACCACAGTACTGCTCCATGCCAGCGCTGGGGCTCATTACACTAGCTAAGTTAGTTCAGGAAGCCAGGTTGGCCAAAGATGAGTACCTTTTGTTTTCAGACACCTCAGCTCAACGAGCTGTTTTCCTGCTTATTTGCCCGAGTGCCAGCTGGCCCCAAAAATGGGGCAGGCTGGGGAAGGGCAGGACTGTGTGCGGCCCAGCTGAGAGCAGTTTAAGCTGCTGTGCAACCACATCCAGAGCTACCAGAGGGTCCACCTGACCCAACCTTTTTTTTTTTTTTGTCTCCCCAGAAGAATCAGCGCTGTTTATACCATACTTTGTGCCCTGCTGTGAGGAGCAGGCAGTCTATACAGCCATTTTTTTTTTTTTGGCTCTAGATGCCCTTATCAACATTAGTTAAACCAGCCTTGGGCAAGTCAGGCTGATATGCTGAAAATAGCTACCAGGGTCAAGATACAGGCTACATTAAGGTCTCATCAACATGGGGAGATTACAGCAAAGGATTTTAGATGGCAAATTTACAGAGCACTGTGTATTTCACAGTAATGCTTTGAGTGCATGCTCTCGTGCTGTGTCCCAACTGGCAGAGCCTGGAGCAAAGTCAAATTCCTGTGTGGGACATGCCCAGCATTCCAGCTTCCCAACTGGGATTGATCTAGCTAGGTATCACCACCTACTTCCTGACCTTAGTTTCCACACCAGGGTGGATGGATTGCTGACTGGGAGAACCGATGATTGAGGTCCACATTTTTCTTTAATGATCTTGGGCTCTTTCCAATTAAGCTTTCATGAAATTGCTACCTTTTTATAATGATAACTAAATACAATCCCATATTGGGAAAAAGAAATACAAAAAAAAATAGCCAACAATAGCTGGGGTTTAATTATCTTTAATTCGGGTTAATGTTTTTCACAGACTGTCTTGTTCAGAGTTGAAATAACAGCTTTTTCGAAATTTAACACCTCAGTCAAGTGACAGTTGTTATCAGGGTACAATTCACACCTTGCTACACTCCGCTTTTGGAGAAACTGTTTCTGGCAAAGATGTCCTAAGAGGGCAACAATTTACACCTTTGCGGCCCTGTGATATTAAAGTTTAGAAATATAAATTGGCTCCAATAATTTTCTCTTAGGTTACTTACACTTGTGTGTCACCTTGGATGCTTAAACAGCAGAAAGTAAGAAGGAACACCAGTTCCCTACTGATGGCAGCTAGTTTTACCCAAATTTAAAGTTACACATTTACACTATAAAAGGGAAGCAGAACCCATGTAATATAAAATAGATTTAGTTTGTTTAAAGTCCAGAAGAAGAGTACACTGTGTAATTTGTCTTTGTAAAAATATTAATACTATACATCTTCTATTATATATTATATATATATATATATTTGTGTTCAGACTTTCATTGTATATGCATGTCAGTAAAAATGCAATGGTTCCTGATTGGAACAGTAATACAACTGAGAATACAGCTGTGTACAGTAATAAACCATTTTTCTGAGCTAATATTCACCACGAATATACCTGGATTTAAGAAAGCTTCCATTACATAGGAAGCAAAATAGATATTAAGCAATTTCCTGAAATGATGAGAAAGTGCTTCTTTAGCAGCTGATCTGAAATTATGCTTTCTCCCAAAGAGGTCACATTCACATTCCTTTCTCCCTTTCTCTCTCTCTTTGCATTGAATTTCAACTGAGAAATTTGCTGATGCCTTTATGACCCAGAAACAGCATTTCACAAAAAGCACAATTCTAGTCCCCTCTCTTCACTTACACAATCGCCAGACTTACCCTTGTGCCAGCTTTGATAGCCATCTGACAACTTAGTGAGCTAATTTAGCTCTCCAGACTAGCAAATAATTGTCTTCTTCACTTTTTTTTATCAGCTTAGTTTTCCTGCAAAATAGATTACTGACCATTGCTGGTGTCTTAAAAGCCATACAAGCACAAGGTAGGAGGAAGTGCAGCTGTGAGAAAGGCTTGGGAGAACAGGCCCATGCTTGTTGTTTGTAGCAATAACTAAATCATCTTAGATGCCTCATGAAATCTGGCCTTTCAGCTTTGGCCTATTTTCACTTCACAGCAAAATTAGCTGCATCACGGGGCAGTTGTGTTGAAGGAACCGCAACTACAACTGAAGAAGTGCTGGATTCCCACTCCTGCAATTGGCTCCTTGTGGAAGGAACTCATCCAGCTGCTTGTACCCCTAACATAGATCTTAAATATTACAGCCAGAGAGAGGAGTTATGTTCTTCCTTGCATGGCTTTTATGGGTTATACTTAGTTTGGGTCTCCAGCTGGAACATCTTAGCACTGGAATGGATTCTTGAATAGCCACACTGGAAACAAAACCCAAAAGGAAACCACCCACAAAAAAAGATAAAAGGTGCACTGGGAAAATTGGCATCTGTGGACAGAACGAGGGTGTTTGTAGTATGTTTTTCTAGTGCCCAGAACAAAAGGGATGATCCTTTGAGAATCGAACAGGCAAGACTAGGAACAGGAGGACACACTTGAAAGGACAGAGTAGAGAAACTGGAGCTGAAATCCAAGAGCATTCGTGAGCTAAGAGTAGTGGGAAGGGGTTTCTCCGTCCCTTCAGGGAGTTCAGTTAAGCAGAAAGATAATCGCAGATATGTCAGAGTCAATTCTTATCTAATCCCCAAATTAATTCTGGTCAGTTTTGATAGTCTTGAACAAATAGCTGATGAATGCTTGGACTCCATCATGAACTTTCAGATTATTTAATTTGGGCAAAACATTTATAAATGGCACCTTAGCACCTACTATCCTCTCTGGTATCTGCAGTCTACAGACACTGGTAACATTTTGTGAACTGGCACTCAGCTGCCACTCTCCTGCTAAGCAGCAAGTTTCTCCTGTTGTCACGGCAGACTTTGCCCAGTCATTAGCAAGCTGCTCAAGCCATTTCCTGAGATGATATCTCAGAACCCCTGAAGCAAGATCCTCAGTAATCAGGGGAAATCACCCCTTCGTACCAAGCTTGAGGCCTACTTTGTTAAGTGGCTTGAGGGAGAGCCTGTGACTAGAGCGGGCAAGTCTGCTGTGCAGTACTTCTAGTGACTGCAGTAACTCTGCTGTTACACAGCTATTAGCTATGGGAAGAAGCAAGAAGGTGCTTAAGACAGGAAAGAGACAACTGCATGTAACACTCACTTCATCTGACATTCATTTTCTTATTCTGTCAGCGAACCAGATCCCAGAAGCATGCCAGATCACTCCTGTTTGTGGTCTGCCAGCTCACATGTTTGAAGGTCTGGGTACAAGCCAACAGGGTGTAGAAGAACACAGTGTCAGCACAAAAAGCAGTGGGAGGAATAAAATAACAGGCCAAAAATAAGAGATAGGGACTGCAAGTACAGGATGGGAAAACAGACTGTTTCATCTGGTAGTGGCAAACCAAAATTTGATGCTGATGTGAGGAAGGTGTTCGTAGCTTAAGATCTCAAGAACAGGTGGGTGGGTAGGTGCCATTTCAGGTCCACTAGCTAGTTATACGGAGTCACTTGCGTATATGCCTGTACAACTTACTTGTTGCTCCACACGTCACCTCTCACTTTTCATCAGTGTGAGACACTGTCCTCAGCTGGCTGCTTTCTGAGATACTTCCTGTGTAGCTGTCTAGTATTCTCCATCTCCAGGGAAGCATGATTGCTAAGCTTGAACCTCTAAAATCTGCTTTTCACAGGGTAGCTAGAACAGCACTTAGAGCCAACTTCTACAAATGTATCTCAGTGTTAACTGGCATTGTTGCCAACAAAATAGTTAAATAACACTGAGGATCTGTATGTTGGGGCCAACAGTTACAAAGATTGTGACACTACTTCCAACAAATGCCTATTTTTGCTATATGTGATATCACTAAGAATGGCAATTTTCTCCAATATGCCTGAAGCCTTGTTCTATTTGGTCTTCTCTTTCATTTTAAAGTACCAGCTGCTACACTCATAAAAAGCGGAACTTTCATAAAAAATGAATAAATATTAGAGTCTCTTTGCAGCTGATAGACTGGGAAGAAGACCTGCAGAAATCACAAAAACAAAAGGCAAATAATTTTATTTTTTTAAGAATATTCATAATTTCTGATGCAATCTCAATACTTGGGGATGTGGAGAAAACTCATAAGTTGTTAGCTGGCAGTACAACATATTAAGGGTTTCTAGCCATTTCTGAGATGGGTGCTACATCCTCCTCATCTTCATCATCATTTCCACTTATTTCTGTCTAATCCTCAGCTTTGCCTCTTCAGGTTCCCTTCTGTAAATCCAATTTTGTTCTCAGGTAGACATGTATCCAGGCTATCCTAGATAGGCTGCCCAGAGAAGTGATTGAGTCAACATCTCTGGAGGTCTTCAAGAAATGTGTAGATGTAGAACTTAGTAAGCATGGTTTGTCAATACTTAACCTTGTCAATACTAGGTTAAAGGTTGGGCTAGATGATCTTAGAATTCTTTTCCAACCTAAATGATTATTTGATTTTTATAAATCCACATTTAACTATGTCAATCCCTAAAATCCCTAAGTTTTGTATAGCAAGACCTAGGAGCTTAATTATTCTGAAATTAA
This sequence comes from Anas acuta, assembly GCF_963932015.1. NCBI lineage: Eukaryota > Metazoa > Chordata > Aves > Anseriformes > Anatidae > Anas > Anas acuta. Next base: position 101,682,794 of record NC_088979.1, read on the forward strand.
TATTCAGTATCACTTATAGATGTCCCTCCTCTAAATCTAGCTGGCTGTCAGGGGGGTTCTCAGAAAGCAAAAGAATGGGTATGACTGCCTGTATAGCCAACTGCAACTAAAATAGTAGTCTTACTGTTAGCAATGTTTCCTTCACTTCCATCATGTTGCTCTCCATTTCCCTTATCCTGTGTAGTTACCATGTATCCTCAGAGTAGGTCCATCTGACTGACATACTGGGAAGTTAATCCTACAAAGGAAAACAAAATCCACCGCTTTTCCACCTGAGCCAAATGAAACCACGTGATCACTAGATCTGTCAACAGAAACCAGTCATTTATTGTGGTTGGTTTTGTATAAAGGGTTCAGCCCCTTCTGGCAGTAGTGTGCCCTTGGGTGAGGTTAGGCATCAGGCACAACCATGCCCCCCAGCCATTCAGGGAACAGAACGGCCCCTCAGCCCCTCCTTGCTGAAGCTGCCAGCAGTCCAAAAGTGCAATGTGAAACACCCTTTGCCTTTCATTGCTTCCCTCATTGCGGCCCCACCCCATGGGTGCAACTGGGACTTTGGACCATGGAATCTACTTTTTTTTTTTTTTTCTTCCCTTAATTTTAGGGGATAGTTTCTAATTCTTCATGTTTGAAGTTCTAGAAGAATTTTTACCCCTGGAAGAAAAAGTAAAGGTCCTTTTAAGACAGGACTTCACCAGTTTCTGCAAGGGAGTGTATGACATGGCTGCTTGAACCTTGCTCAGCAACCCAAGCAGAAGTCCTCCAAAGGTTGTCCCTAGTTGTGATTCTCTCTTTGTATCTTTGTGGTTCTCTGCATTGTATCTAAATACCTTCCTATCATAAGGGAAAGTTCCAGTTTGTATTCCAGGCTGACCTGGATGCATTTCTACGTTGCTAACTTTTTTTTTTTTTTAAAGGTAGGCTTATGTAACTTTCTTTCCTGCTGTTTAAACGGGTTGGGTTAGTTTCAATAGTGCTTTGCAATTACATTAGCTTGGGGGAAAAATGCTGACAGTGTAAGGAATACATATTTTCACTGATAACAACCTTTGTAATGGCTTGCATAACTATTTACAACGAAACCTGTTTAAATGGCCTCCCAGAGAGCCAGTGAAAAGTATTTGCTTAGTAGAAGTGGCCCCTAACTGGAACTCTAGCACTGTTAGTCTAATGTCAAACTACGATGATGTCATTGCTTATTGAAAGTGGTGCTTACTGCGGAACTGTGGTGTATTTTGGGGCATTATGCAATCACAGAATGAACAAAGAAATGCAACTTTGTTGATATAGAATGTTACAAGGAAATGAAACTACTTTTAAAATTCTGTAATTTGCTTTTCTGTAAGCATTTTTCAGTCTCCTTCATGATTTCAGCTTATTGCCTCTTGTTAAGTCAAATTTCAGTGGTGAATGTCATTACGAATTATATCTTAGTCTTTCATCAATTAGTGAAATGCTCCAGGAGGATGAGTAAAATGCATTCAGGAGTTCAAAACCAAATTGCAAGACATGGAGAGGAGAGGGGGAGGCAGGACAGCCAGATTCTTCATTTTGTTGTTTGCTGAAATCTCTGTGCAATTTGCTTCACTTGTCTGTTCCTTAGTTGTCTCATGTGAATAGCTGTATAATAAAGTATTTGCTCATTTGAAAGGGAAAAATGTGAAAAGATAAATTTAAAAACATATTTGGTAAACACTTAATCTTTGCTCTTCATACAGGAAATACTGTAAGCACCAGAGATGTTATAGGTGCTGTAATGTCTATTTCATAGTATATTTTAATATGTTTTATTGCCTCAAGCTAAAAGTTCTGTTTACACTACAGGGTGGTGAAGGCTAAGGCTTATGACTGGTGTGCAGTGACATCAGAAGAAGCATTCCTGGCCCTTCCCTTTGCCCTGTGCTCATCAGTGCTCCCCTGTGACTTCTTTGTGCTTGTGCACGTGTTCATTGCCATGCAGCCCCTGAGAAGAAGGGATTAGGCACATCCCAGAATTCACAGGGGAAAGACACATCAGGCCAGGACAGATGAGGACTGGGGCCAGCCTGTTGTGAAACCATACCTTGAGACAGCACAAATTAGTGAAAGCTATTGAAATTTCCCCTGAGTAAAGGCAGCAGGAGGAATTCTGGCACCACTGGAACGAGCGGCCCAGCTGCCACCACCACATCCAGCAAGGCCAGAGCTTCCCCTGGCAAAGTGTGCCTTCCAGACAGCTTGAGGGTGGCTGAGACCACTGTCAGCACAGCCCCTCTGCTAGTGGCTGCTGAGTTAGTTCCTGAATCACTGCTGGTCACAGCCGTGCATACAGATAGCAAACTATGCCCTCACGCTAGTGTCATTGCAGGACAGAGCGGCATCGCAGGGCAATCAGTTTTACAAGAAGGCAAAGATGGCCATGGGGCTGTGATTGTTATGTCAGCTAAAGCAATTGTCATTTCAGCTAAATCTGCTGTTAAACCACTGTCAAGAGTATATATACTATTGTTTGTGCAAGACTCTGTTACGAGTCATGTCTCTTTCACTAAGAACTCTAAGTATGAGTAATAAAATGTTGATCGCTGTCCTAAGTAACATGTCCACTCTCTTCTCTGAAGCTAGTGGTTTTTTTAGTACTCCTGAAGGTGTGCAATTAAACTGTCCTAATGAACCCAACTATTCCAAGATGCATTCTCAGTGAAGATAACGCGTTTTAATTTTCCCATAAAGTATTATTACTTGGATGATAATTGACCTGGCATTGTAACCTCATACCAGAACAAACATGACTGATTTTAAGCATGATTTCATTTCATAATAAGCCCTTTTTCTCATGGCTGTAGCCTCCTACCACACTGCTTAGCAGTTATTTAAGATTCTATACTCTGAATGTTTTTTCTGTCCATCTCTCAGAGGTCCCTCTCTCCAATAGCAGAAGCAACAAAATAGCAGGTGTATCTACATCTCAGTTTCTGCAGTTTACTGTTTGTAAATCCATCACATCAAAGAGCTTTCAGCTCACCAGCTTCTGAATGAATTGTAGTGACCAGAAAAGGGAAGGTAGGCAAACAACCCTACTTTCTGTTCCTGCTTTTCTGCTTGATATAACTTCTGGTGGAAAGGCCAGGGGGCATTTTAGTGGAGGAAGTGAGGTGGCTACTACACAAACCATCCCCTTTTTATATACAAAAGATTATCATTCACTTTAGCTGATCTGAAGCTAAGTTTTTCATGCATAATACCCCTTAGGAGTGCAAACAAATCAGAACTAAAAACAAATATATGTAGTTTGGGCCAAAACTATGGAGAGTATTTGTCTATTTAGAGATGTGCTTATTACCATAAATTAACCAACCATTTTTGTAAAATAAATAAATAAAAAATGAAAATAATTAAAAAATAACAAAGTATAACACAGACTTGTAATTTAGTCAATGTATGCAAGAAGTTAAAAGAAATGTGGTCAGGAAAAATACTAAGTGCTTCTAAGGTAAGTATGAAATGGACAAAGGAGATGGTTATGGAATACGTAATAACACTCGACTGCCTACTTACTAGCAAACTATGTTTCTTGAGAGAGAGAGGCTTCAAGCAAGGGTATGGAATAAATCAACTTAATGGCCTTACATATTTTTAGGGGGGAAGTGTCTTTTGATGCTATTGAGAATCAAAAGAGAAAGCAGAAAGGTGTTATGTGCAATAAAAAATGATGACATATGACAACACAGAGGTCAGGAAGGTGAAAAGATTGACAGAATGTAGGAAAAAAGTAGAACAGATCTAAAACCAGAAAAAAAAATAATAGTGTTTGTGACATAGTGGAGAGAAGGAAATAATGGAGAGACACAAAAGCAGAGGTGACATGGTCAAAGTGATGAGCCTGGGAGAAGGACGTGTTTATATTAGAATTTAGAAAATGAGATGGTGTCTTCTAAACTGGGAAAGGAATGATTGCAGAAGCTTATCTGTATGGCTCTGCTATAATGTAAGAACCAAACAACCTGCAATTTGGGAAAAGCTTCCCAAGAAGTTGCACAACAATTATTTATAACGTGAATATAATCTCAGAATAAACTGAGCCTTAAGCATGACTTGGGCTACAAAGACTCCCTTCGTGTCCCTAGGACTGGAATAGGGCTTTCCATTACTTCTGCTTTTGTGTGTTCTGTCTACAGGCAGCTGACAGAAGTTGCGAAATCATCGGCGCTTGTACTCGTGGGGGACTTCAACTTCCCTGACATATCCCGGAAGCACAACACAGCCCAGAGGAAGCAGTCTAGGAGGTTTCTGGAGAAAGTGGAAGATAGCTTCCTGACGCAGCTGATTAGTGAACCTACCAGGGGTGGTGCCCTGCTAGACCTTCTCTTCACAAACAGAGAAGGACTGGTGGAGGATGTGATTGTCGGGAACAGTCTTGGGCAGAGTGACCACGAAATGGTGGAGTTCACTATTCTTGGCGGGGCCAGGAAGGGAACCAGTAAAACCACTGTATTGGACTTTCGGAGGGCTGACTTTGGGCTGCTCAGGACACTAGTTGGTGGAGTCCCATGGGAGGCGGTTCTGAAGGGCAGAGGGGTCCAGAAAGGCTGGGCGCTCTTTAAGAGGCAAATCCTAATGGCGCAGGAGCGGTCTATTCCCATGCGCCCAAAGATGAGCCAGCGGGGAAGAAGACCAGCCTGGCTCAACAGAGAATTGTGGCTTGAGCTTAGGAGAAAAAAGAGGGTTTATAATCTTTGGAAAATTGGGCAGGCCACTAAGGAGGACTATAAGGATGTAGCGAGGCTGTGCAGGGACAAGATTAGGAAGGCCAAAGCTCATCTGGAGCTCAATCTGGCTACTGCTGTTAAAGATAACAAAAAACGCTTTTATAAATACATCAACACAAAAAGGAGGACTAGGGAGAATCTCCATCCTTTACTGGATGCAGGGGGAAACTTAGTTACAAGAGATGAGGAAAAGGCAGAGGTGCTGAATGCCTTCTTTGCCTCAGTCTTTAGCGGCAAAACCGGTTGCTCTCTGGATACCCAGTACCCAGAACTGGTGGAAGGGGACGGGGAGCAGGATGTGGCCCTCACCATCCACGAAGAACTGGTTGGTGACCTGCTACGGCACTTGGATGTGCACAAATCGATGGGGCCGGATGGGATCCACCCAAGGGTACTGAGAGAACTGGCAGAGGAGCTGGCCAAGCCCCTATCCATCATTTATCAGCAGTCCTGGCTATCAGGGGAGGTCCCAGCTGACTGGCGGCTAGCAAATGTGACGCCCATCTACAAGAAGGGCCGGAGGGCAGACCCGGGGAACTACAGGCCGGTCAGTTTGACCTCAGTACCAGGGAAGCTCATGGAGCAGATCCTCTTGGGAGTCATCATGCGACACTTGAAGGGCAAGCAGGCGATCAGGCCCAGTCAGCATGGGTTTATGGAAGGCAGGTCCTGCTTGATGAACCTGATCTCCTTCTATGACAAAGTGACGCGCTGGGTGGACGAGGGAAAGGCTGTGGATGTGGTCTACCTTGACTTCAGCAAGGCTTTTGACACCGTCTCCCACAGCATTCTCCTCAAGAAACTGGCTGCTCTTGGCTTGGACTGGCACACGCTTCGTTGGGTTAGAAACTGGCTGGATAGCCGGGCCCAAAGAGTTGTGGTAAATGGAGCCAAGTCCAGTTGGAGGCCAGTCACTAGTGGCGTCCCCCAGGGCTCGGTGCTGGGGCCGGTCCTCTTTAACATCTTCATCAATGATCTGGATGACAGCATTGAGTGCACCCTCAGTGAGTTTGCAGATGACACCAAGCTAGGTGCGTGTGTCGATCTGCTCGAGGGTAGGAAGGCTCTGCAGGAGGATCTGGATAGGCTGCACCGATGGGCTGAGGTCATGAACTGCATGAAGTTCAACAAGGCCAAGTGCCGGGTCCTGCACCTGGGGCGCAATAACCCCAAGCAGAGCTACAGGCTGGGAGATGAGTGGTTGGAGAGCTGCCTTGCAGAGAAGGACCTGGGAGTGATGGTGGACAGTCGGCTGAATACGAGCCAGCAGTGTGCTCAGGTGGCCAAGAAGGCCAACGGCATCCTGGCTTGTATCAGAAACACTGTGACCAGCAGGGCTAGGGAGGTGATCGTCCCCCTGTACTCGGCTCTGGTGAGGCCGCACCTCGAGTACTGTGTTCAGTTTTGGGCCCCTCGCTACAAGAAGGACATCGAGGTGCTTGAGCGGGTCCAAAGAAGGGCGACGAAGCTGGTGAGGGGCCTGGAGAGCAAGTCCTATGAGGAGCGGCTGAAGGAGCTGGGCTTGTTCAGCCTAGAGAAGAGGAGGCTCAGGGGTGACCTTATTGCTCTGTATAAGTACATTAAAGGAGGCTGTAGCGAGGTGGGGGTTGGCCTGTTCTCCCATGTGCCTGGTGACAGGACGAGGGGGAATGGGCTAAAGTTACGCCAGGGGAGTTTTAGGTTAGATGTTAGGAAGAACTTCTTTACTGAAAGGGTTGTTAGGCACTGGAACGGGCTGCCCAGGGAGGTGGTGGAGTCACCATCCCTGGAAGTCTTCAAAAGACGTTTAGATGTAGAACTTAGGGATATGGTTTAGTGGGTACTGTTAGTGTTAGGTTAGAGGTTGGACTCGATGATCTTGAGGTCTCTTCCAACCTAGAGATTCTGTGATTCTGTGTGATTCTTTACAGACACTTTATACTTTTTTTTTTTTTTTTGTAATAAAAACTATTGCCTTTCCATAGGGGTACGACTATCTTTTAAAGAAGTTTAGAAATGCCTAGTATCTTTTCACATAGTCATAGAATAGAATCATAGGACCATAGAATGGTTTGGGTTGGAAGGGACCTTAAAGACCATTCAGTTCCAACCCCCCTGCCATAAGCATGGACACCTCCCACCTGACCAGGTTGCTCAAAGCCCCATCCAGCCTGGCCTTGAACACTCGGAATCATTAAGGTTGGAAAAGACCTCCAAGATCATCCAGTCCAACCTGCCCCCTACTACCAACGTCACCTACTAAGCCATGTCCCTGAGCACAAGGTCCAACCTTTCTGTAAACATACCCAGGGACAGTAAGGATGGTAGTCAAAACAATCCTGGTGTTTTGGCAGGCTTAAATTTTTGCCACATGCATTTCAAGTGAAGATCACACAGTCTTCCCTTCACCAATTAGTATTTAGGTATCTTTGCAGTTTTTATATTCTGCTCTGTCGTTGCTCACATAATGTGAGCAAGGTGGGTTATTATACATATTGCAACAAGCGTGTATTTCCCAGCACATAGACCTTTCTCTCATCATATTTCAGGACCCCAACTGCCACTGACAACAGCCTATTGCTGGACAGGGGCTGTTAACTTTACACAGAAGAAAGGTTTCTCAGGACCTAGTCCAAGATTCATTTCACCAGAAATACTTCAAACCTCCCCATGTTGACACATATGTAAACCTCATTTTTTTTTTCCAGTTCTTTCCTTCTTTAGTGTTACACCTGAGATGTGTATTTACTACAGCTTAAATGTGTATCACTATAAAGTGGTCAGGTACCTTAAGAGTAGAGCAGAACACAACCATGTTATGATAAACATGAAAGGCGTGGTTGGAAACATCTGGTTGGAAACAGGAATTAGGAGATGTTGATGTTTGTTTAAATGAGTTGGAAACACACTGTGAGGTTTTCCCTTATGGAAAGCGCTGCCAGTTTATCTACTGCCTCACCAGCCCTGGGAGAGGGGAGGCTCGTGAGTTTTGCTGACTTGGAGCAAAGGTTTGTGCATGGATTTCCCATGTAGCTGATGAGTATCTTACCCGCCGAACTGTGGTATCGTTCTCCCTCTCGAGCCATAGTAAGTATAGCCATAGGATTCAAAGGGATATTTTAGAAGAGACAGACTTCATAATCTGGAGGTTAGGCTGTTGACTTTTGACAGGTAAAAGTGCAGTTCAGTAATGCTGAACAAACACTCTCAGCCCCTCAGGTCTTAACTTGCACTATGTCTCCCTTTTCTTTAATCCTTTCAGGGAACCTTGTTACAAAACAACTTCACCAAAATTCTCATCAGCACAACTGCAAGGCTAGGGAACTGCAGTGCACAGCCAGAAATTCCAGCAGGAAGAACGAAGGGCAGGGGAGTGAGGAGCTTTTCAGGAGGTCTAGGCTGGGAATATAGCCCGTCCTTCAGCTGCACTGAAGGAAGAGTGTGCTGGTCTGAGCACATGAGAAAGTAGAAAAAACATGGGGAGATACAGTCTGAGAGATGAGCTTGACCACTTTGAAGTAAGTGCCTGTGACATTTTTAAAATAGATGTAGAAGTAAGGCACCCAATTATAATCTCTTGCATTTGAAAATATTGACTGCAGGCAATACAAATGAAGGATGTATTAACAGGAGCAGCAAAAGCTAGAGCATGTTTGACACTTCCCTACATCCTCTGCTCAGTTACACAGTTCTTTTAGACATGCAGATAGCTTGTTGTTAGGGATCCATGGGGAACAATCAAAGCAAAAAAAACATCAGGTAAAATAGGGTGATAAAGGCAAACTGGACCGAGTTCAACAATTTAAGTGTGTTTTAAGCACCAATAAATTCATATGCACTGTTGAAGACATAATATTTTAACATAGTGAAGCAAGTAAACAAATATAAGAGCTAGGTTTGTAGTTACCCTACGGGAAGAAATAAGAAACAACCAAATGAATAAAATAACCCTGTTAGTTAAAAAGCCTGCAGGAACCATTTAAATTCAAACCAACACAGATGCCAGCTTCAGTTTTTAAAAACCAGGAAGGCTTCTTCGAAATGCAAACTTTTTTTTTTTTTTAGATAATATTCAGAATCATTCATTTAAAGAGTCTTCAGATTCTTAATTCTGTCTCTGAAGTGAGAGAAGCTATTTAAGGAAAACATAAACAGAGAAGATGTTTGTCAAAAAGACAGTAAAACAAATAAGCCTTTTAAAACGTAAAACAAACAAACAAACAAACAAAAAAACCTCAACTTTCCAAGACAAAGAAAGAAAGAAAGAAAGAAAGAAAGAAAGAAAGAAAGAAAGAAACAAACAAACAAACAAACAAACAAACAAACAAACAAAAAAAAAGCTCACACAAATATTCCATTTTATGCAAAGGATTCTCTGATATATGAATCAATCTGCGTCAATTCTCAACGTGTAAATATAATTTTCAAAACAAAACAAAGGGAAGCTGTAATGATTTTATGTTTTTGTTACTATCATCATTAACATGGACAGAAAGGATTTCTTTTAATGTGCCTCTTTCTTTATGTTAGGGATTCACTGCTTACAAAAAAGGCCCTTCAGATTTTTCAATATATGTTAGGAGTTCACAGCAAATAGTGTTTTAAAGTCCACTTTTTCCTAAGAATTCGTGCACATTTTTGCCTCTTTATAGTGGCATTCTACTTTAATTAGACCATTTTGTGCCAGTATAACTGAATTCACATAAAAAGCTACAGTGATGCAAATGCTCTTCCTCCCCCTCCTCAATTGCCCACATTAAAACATTGCCTTCCAGACAAGACAATTTCAGACAAGACAAAGGCAAGGAAAAATAAATAAATAAATAAAAGATATATCTAAAAAATCAGGCCTCAGCCTGAAATTTTCCTCCACATAGCCACTATAAAAGAAACCAAAACGAATAATTGTACACAGAAATGCAGAGTGCTTTTAATATTCTGAACTGACACAAAGCAATGTGGCCAGTATGAGCCAGTTCTGTCATGGACTACAGCAAGGAGGAAAAGGTGAAACCTGAAGTTGTCTTCCAATGTAACTTTTGTAATACAACAATTATTTTCAGTGATCCAGAGCAGCTCTTTCTTCTCCTAAAACCATAAGCTGAGAGGCAGAATCAAACCTGAGATAAATCTAAGGTAGAAAGAAAAATGAAAGTAGGGCAGCAGCAGCAACAACAACATTAAAATCAATACAATGCCTTGCAAAGCAGAATTAACCATGAAAAAAAAAAAAAAAAAAACAACCAAAAAACAAACAAACAAACAAAAAAAAAACACACAAAAAAACAACCAACAAACCAAACCAAACCAAAAAACCTTTGGCTATATATATATATATATATATACATGTATATATATACATATACATATATATATATATATATATATTTTTTTTTTTTTTCCTTATCTCTTTGTTTCTCATTTTCTGAATGGGATTAGTCATTCTCAGTATTCCATTTACTCTACCGGGAAAAATCAAACACAAAGAGAGCGCAGGGCAGCCAGGAATGTGGCACTTTCACATTGAAACCCGATACCACCGAGCTAGATGTAGCCTCCATAAAGCACTTTGGGGGCAAAGGAGGAATGGCTAACAAGATGAGCCCTGAATCCCATTGCATTGTGCACACTTCAGGCAGAAAAAAAAAAAAAAAAAAAAAAAAAAAAGGCAGAACGAAAAGGCTGCAAACAAACAGCTCGGTGGAGAACAGAAGGAAAATAAAATATTCAGGAGATATCACTGGAACGGCATGTTGACTATGTGAAGTTACTAAGCAGTTTCTCAGGTTTTTCTCCGACTTTTTTGCACACAAACAAAATCAGCTCCTCCAAGAGCGAGAGCTCAACGCGCGGTAGCTATACAGACCTCTATATACAGATATAAAAGCTGACCAGACAAAAAAAAAATGCAACAGCCTGCCAAAACACTTCTTCTTCTCGGAAAACATATGGCACAGCCTGAAACGAAAGAACTTCAGACAAATCCTGTCCCCCTCTCTTCCCAGCATGCCCAGACACAGCCCCGGGGCTGCGGCTCAGCCCTGGAAGAGGTGCAGCCCGGAGCACGGCCATGCTGCCTTTGCCTGTGGTGCTGAGATGTGACATGGCTCTTTCTGGGAATTCTGCTTTCCAGTCAGGGAAAACTGTGGCACTCCCACCTCGACAACAAATTAGAGAACCAGCTTGTCTGAAAGAAAATGGATGTGTTTTTGCTCATCTGCGTGGACTAGAAAGAAACGAGATCGGTAAAAAAGCACATTGGGTAGCCACCCCAACACGTGTCACAGCAAAATGGCCCAGAGTAACGCTGTCAGTGGTAGCCCAGCATCTAATTACTGCATCTCCGGCTATCTGTCCTTCCCTCAGATACTCAAAACAGGAGGTCAGTCGTGTGACTTGAGGGTTAACACATGCAGCCTGTGTCTGCTGTCAAGGGCAACATGTGAGTGCCTGCCATGCATTATTTACCATGTATTAGCTGTGATAACCATACTTACAGGCTGTCATTAAAGGTTTGTCTGCAAAAGCGCATTTTTGGCCTCTTCCTGTCATTGGAGGCAGCCTTATTGGCTTTACCACTCAGGTATCCTTTCTTGTGATTCAGCTATAATAAGCACCAGAAGAGGAGCTGGTCCTATCAGCTGCTTTCACGTAGCGTCTGGCAGCAGCAGCAGAGCTGTTTGCAGTAACAGGAACTCGTAGCATTTGCTCCTTGCAGCATCATTAACACCCGATAGCAGGAGTGGGGCTTTTTTTTTTAATATTTTTTTTTATTTTTTGGTAACAGTACTGCCCAGAACATCAGAAAGAAAGCAGAAAGAAGTAAAAAGTGGGGGAAAAAAAGGTGAAAAGTTAAAGGAAGAATGGAGAAGAAAATGTATGGGAAGAAAACAGAAGAGAAAAGAGACAAAGAGGTGCCTGAAGGAAATAAATAAATAAATAAAATTCACACAACATTTTTATTGTATTGGGTGTTTCTCTGTATATTCCCTCCATGCACCTATGTCTCCCAGTGTTTAGTAAACTGCTGCATTAGAAAATATTCTTCTCTTGTGTTAAATGAAATAAGAAATGCTCTTGATTCATATTTCACAGTGCTATAAACCCATTGAACAATTTTGGTTATATATTACCATACAAATTCTGAAAGTAACCTAGGCCTGGGTGTGTATACCTTCATTTCATTTAACTGGCTCATTTTGTGTTGCTTATTTGCTGTCTTTGCTGGAACCATATGGGTGGAGTTCTATGAGAACTGGTTCTTTCACAAACTTCTTCATTCTGCTGCTTGTGAAATACATGTAGCTCATCATACATACACATTTACTTTCTAAATATACCTCTATACCCTTTGTTATGCATCCTAACCCAGCAAGAACTTCCTTGATTTCTAAGACCGATAATATGATCATTACATTTAATGGCAATTTCTCATGTTTACAAACTTTCCCAGACAACCTTTATGAGTCAGAAGCCAGGGATGAAACACAGCTGAGTAGATTCTGCTGAGTTATTCATGCTAGTCCTGCCAGCCAAAGGCACTAATTGTGACAAAGAAATGAGAAAACACAAAGCAGATCAAGAGGAATGTGGACTGCACAGTGTCAACATCCCTCTGGTTGTCTGTTAACAGAGGAAGTATTGAATGATCAGCTACTTTGGCATAAATAGATTTCTGTATGGTGTATTTGTAAAGACTAGAAAACCAGTCTTCAGATTAGGGAAAAATGTGGGACATCCAATTTCTACTGGGTAAGAATGAGAACTGATGTTGGGAAGAGGATAAAAGAGGTTATGCCCAGACACTGGAGAGAGGTAAACAGCAGTGCCTGTTCAAGGCTTAGGGTCTCAAGGAGCACAGTGCAAACACGGGCAAGGCGGCACAGTGTTTGTGGCACTGCCTTTCTGCTTTACGTCCTACTCGCAAGGGTTAGGGCTGGACTCCTACATATGTCTTCTCTGGGCCAATGGTGCTTCTGACCACACTGAATGGCAGAATTCCTAGAGCAGAAGCTGCCTTTATAGGTGCTGATGCTGCTTTGCCTCCCACACGATGTCTCTCACCTCTGGGCACCTGGGCTTGGCTTCCACATGTTTTGCACATACAGGTTCAGGAGTCAGGCATCTTCTGCTGCAGACAGAGACTCCTGAAGTCTCCAGTCATCGCTTCGGCAGAGCAGCCTTACTGGGTTCTGATTCTGCACGAGCAGATGCATATGGCTGCTTAGCTCATCAAGACCTTACCGTGTAAGGGTTCTGTACACTGAATCACTGCTACAAAGGGATCAGGTAATGAGATGACACATAATCGTGCAGATCTGTTTTCTTAGTGCTGCAAAATAGTCTTTCAGTGTTGGAAGAAAATGCCAGGAGTTGCTGCTGTTAGTGTTTCACAGCTCTTGTCATTTGTTGTGGTTTATTTGGCCACTAGAACAATGACGAAGCTTGCTCTTTACTCTGTCAAAATAAATTCAATTACAAAATGCCTTGCTATAAGTAAATGAGCACCAGTGTTTGAAATGCCCAGTTGGCTATGCACCAATTAAAATAATCTGTGTTCAAAAGCTTAAGTGTAGGAGTTTCAGGATCTGGATAATTCCCACTCATCAGAGGACTAACTTATATCAGGAAAATGTACACATTTGTCAACTGACATTTATACATATCCAATGTAGCTTCTGCACCATGTCAGAAAAGTTACTGTGTGGAAATAACTTGCAGCTGAACTTCAGATGGAAAGAGAAAGAGTGTACCTCACTGAGTTAACAGCATAATTTGGTTGTTCAACTTTCAGTTTGGTTTATCCAATGTACTTGGTGACACAGAAAGATTTATTAAGATGCTTTGCTAGAACTCAATATTTCTCAACATTTTTTTTTCAAGCAGTTTCCAATTAATTAGAAGACTTTATTAGACAAAACAATTAAGTAATTCAGGTGATGGTGGAGTATTTTACAAATAGAATTAGGAGATAAGTAAATCTGAGCAGTAACAGCTAATACTGATGGCACTGGAGAAAAATAGGTACACTTGGAAAACCTCTTACTTGTGAAAAAACTGCTACAGAGGGAAAAAATACATGTACTTCTACTCCTTTCACCAAAACATCCAAGTAATTAATGAATATATTAATGTTATTATTTCAGACTTCTTTGGAACTGATAAATCTGATAATCTGATGGTTGACACTTTTTTTTTTCCCAGATGGATTAATTTGCTCATTATTCTGACAATGTTTTGTTTGCTATTTGTGAACACCCATGCTTCCTACTGTTCACTGAGTAAAATTCCAGGATACACATCCACACCCAAGCTTTCGAAATGTTTAATTTCTTGCATCAGATGCATGATGACTTTTCAGGAGAGTTCAGCTGTAGGACATAATTTGCTATAATAATAAAGTTCAGAGTCAGAAAGCTAGATGTGTGTGAAGCACAGGACTTGACATTTCATTTTGCTTAACACCAGAATGCAAAGCTAGGGAGGGAGACCAAGAAGAGACTTGAAATCTAATGTCTTGTAAAAACACCAGGAGTGCAAATAAACATTTGTATCAACAGAAAACATAGTTTCCTAAACAGTTGGCTTTAGATGTCTATGGTTCAGAAGCTGATGTTAATAACATATCCTTCTGATTTTCATCTTTTCTCTTGTTTCCCAATTAACATTTAAATACATTTTAGTACATTGATTCTTTACAAGTCATTGATTTGGGATGGCAATTCTGTGTAACAACAGTCTCTAGCTAGGGCAGTAATCCTCAGAGTGGACAGCTCATGAGGGAGAGAGGATTAAATTAATCATGCAGCAAAATGTCTAACTGCAGAAGTCAATGGAGGCACTTTGCTTGTACACCATTGCTGCTGAGAGCAGATCTCTCAGCATTATTCATAAGTGATGTGGAAGATCCCCCTCCAGCAGCATATTGATTCAACAGCCTATAAACACAGACAGTATAATACCTTTTGTTATTTTCAGTCCACAATCTGACCAAGTTCAAGGACAGAAACCCCAGATATTATCAAATAGATAACTTGAGTGACCTTACAGTAAATCCACAAGTAAACAATTTTCTTCTCATTTTTGTGCAAGAATAAAGTAAACCTTGGAGAAGTTCAGGACAGAATCACATAGAAAGGAAGTGTCATAATTGAGTTATGCCCTAGAAATGTGATCATGGACATAACCACCGAACAGCAGCTAGACAAAGGCAGACCAGATAATGCAGTAATTAATCCTGTTTGAGAGACACTGTTTTCTAGACGATTCCTGAGAACAGAATGGGCAGCATGTGCACCTAGCAGCCATTCAAGAAGCACCAGAACAAGAGGAACTTGATTTCCTGCATACTTGTCATATGCATGACTGACTTGGGTGCTTTTCCTGCTGCTGGGAGGTCCTGTTTTTGTATTCTTCCTCTCAGTGTTCTCAAGTGTATTGTAAGGTAGGAGCTCACACAGAAGTTTTACAAGATAATTATTGGTGTTGCTGTATGTTTGGATGACACTTTAAGGAAACGAATGATTTCTGAGACCTCTGTGTGTATCTGAAGTTAAACTGGATGGCACATCCTGAGCTACCAAGGAAGAGGGAAGGCCCACAGGGAGATATATACACAAATTGGAAATATGATCACAAAAGGCTGCTTGCTGTAGAAAAACAGCTAAAAATGTGAAATTTAGACTCTAAACCTAGGTTCCCCCCCCAATATTTTTTTTTCTTTTTTTTTTTCTTTTTTTTTTTTTCTGTTTCTGTCAAATGGAGGGAATAATATTTTTCAAATTTGAGAACTTCTAATTGCTTCTAATACAAGAGCAAATACATCTTTATTCTGAAATTATGCTAGAATAACTTGGTCAAAAACACACACACAAAAGAAGAAAAACACAATTTCATGTGAAATACAATTTGATATTATATGCATACCCACAGAAGGATGGACATAAAACTAGGAATTTCATTTTCTTGTGATTAATTTTAAGAAATTAATTTATCTGTACTTACAGGTGTTTGAGATTATCAAGTTTGCACAGGAAATGCAAAATCTTTTACCACCACACAGTTTATCAAGTAAATTTACAAACAACTGTAGTGGGTTTACGTGGCAAGGTTTTGGTAGCAGGGGGCCATAGGGGTGGTTTCTGTGAGAAGGATCTAGAAGCTGCCGCATGTTCGGTAAGGGCCCCACTGCTGACCAGAGCCGAGCCAATAAGCGATGTTGTTTTGCACCTCTGTGAGAGAATATTTAAAACAGGGAAGAAAAACGCTGCGCCACACAGCAGCTGGGAGAGTGAGAGGAGTGGGGAACAGCCTTGCAGGCGCCAAGGTCAGTGTAGAAGGAAGGGGAGAGGTGCTCCAGGCGCCGGAGCAGAAGTCCCCTGCGGCCTGTGGTGAGGACCGTGGTGAAGCAGGATGTCCTCCTGCAGCCCATGGAGTACCACAGTGGAGCAGGGTTCCACGCTGCAGCCCGTGGAGGAGACCACAGTGGAGCAGGTGGCCCTGCACCGACGGAGGCTGCTGCCTGTGGAAGACCCCTGCCTGAACAGATTCCGGGTTGGACCTGTAGCCCATGGAGAGGAGCCCACGCAGGAGCAGGCGACCTGGCAGGAGCTGCTGCCCATAGGGGAGGCAGGTTGGAGCAGTTTTCTCCTGAGGGATGGACCCCGCGGTACGGACCCATATCTGGAGCAGTTCTGGAAGAGCTGCTGCCTGTGGGAAGCCTACGCCGGATCAGTTCATCAAGGACTGCATCCCGTGGGTGGGACCCCACAGCACAGAGGATGAGAGTGACCGAGAAGGAATGGCAGAGAAGAAGCGCTGTAGACTGACCATAACCCCCATTCCACCGTTCTCCTGCGCTGCTCAGGGGGGAGTAGGTGGAAGAGGGTGGATGGGGGGGAAGGTGCTTTTGGTTTCTTTCCTTTGTTTCTCACTTCTCTAGCTTGTTAGTAATAAGCAATAAATCTTACTGTCTCCCTATGCCGAGTCTGTTTTGCACATTACAATAATTACTGCGTGATCTCCTTGTCCTTATCTCAACCTTTGAGCCCTTTTCATCGTATTTTTTCCCCGTTCCTCTTTGAGGAGGGGGAGTGAGAGAACAGTTGTGGTGGAGCTCAGCTGCCCACTCAAGCGGAACCACCACAACTTTAATTTGAATTCACTTTTTCTAGAAAAACACATTTCTTCTGTTAAAACTTTTTTTTTTCTTTTTACAAGAGCAGATTTTCAGAGGATAAAGATGGTGTTAGTTTAGCTGTCAATGTTAGAATTTTAGAGTCTGTATTTCTACATGTGTGTTTTGTTAAAGAATATCAGAACAAAAAATCAAAATACGAGCTATCAGTAGGTAGATTTAGTTTGAGATTCTAGTTTATAAACTGTTGGAATAATGACAGTAGAAAATGAAACAGCAACTGCAGTCTCAATCCAAAATTCCTCTTGTAAAATTCACAGAAATTCGTTTGTTTGCTTTTATAAGAAAAGGTTAATGTCTGTGTTGCAAACACCTCTTCAGCCTGTATCCATCACCATCAAATTGATATACAGGCAAGAATAAGCAATAGCAACTGATCCCCAGTCAGTCTCCCAAAGCAGATGTAATGTCAGTACAGTGCCAATGCCATACTTAGTTTCCACAGGTCTGACAGGCTCTTATAAAACTACTCAGAACTGATTGTTTCGGTAAATAAATAAATCAAACTTTGCTGGTGGTAACAGAGAGGCAGAAAGGCTTGAGATTTGAGGAGCCAAATTTCATTTACAAATGTTTAAAAATAACACTAAAAGAATTTCTATTTTCAACATATATACATATATGAAAAATTAAAAAAAAAAAAAAAAGGAAAATAGCTTTCCTTATTCTTCCCATCTGTTAAGGAATTCCATCCCTTAAGGACTCACAGCACTTCCTTTTCACTCGGAAAGCATTTTACAGAAGATACAGCCCATGATGTTGGGGGTCTATGTACCTTCCCCTTCATAAATGGATCCCCATCCACATCTGCTCGAAGTGGTAGGCTCTGACTGCCACCAAGGCAGCCTTGCCTCCTGCCCAGTCTGTGCCCCCAGGGGAGTCAAGATGTAGGCATGCACCTTTGCAGCCTGGAACCCAGTAAGCATGGCTGAGGCGAAAGCACCACAGATTTCAGTTCTACTATTGGTGAAGACAGGGGTCTGAGGCCATCTCCAGCCTTCCAGAGATATATCTCAGTAACATTGTCAGAGTGCTGCTTTCCCCTCCCAGTGCCTCTGTAACAGTTTGGCAAAAGATTGTGGAGAGACCATGCTCAACGTAGCTTATTACCTGAAGGCTAAAGTTCATCTTAAGAGTGAAACAAGTTTTAAAAGAGAGTTGTTGCTCTCACTGCATTATGTGGAAAGTCCTAGGTCACTGTTTGCATAATGTGGTCTCAAGCAAAAAGGCAGATAGCTACTGAGGAAGAGATAGCCAGTGAGAAACTTACTTTCCCTGTTGAATTTCACATTTAAACTCATACCTTTCTTAAAGAATGAGGTGCCTGTGGTTGCAGAGAAGTAGCACTTTGGTTCTTGAGGAACCACATCTAATCGATGATGGCAGTAGTCTCCTTAGTCAACTGACTGAGAGGTTTCTGAATAGAGTTGCTCCTTACCCCAGTTTCAAATTTAGATGCCTGACTTCTTGGGAGTCTCCTGTCACTAATGTCCTTTCTTCAGATCTATCTCAGGGGGCTAATATTTATTTATTTATTTATTTTGGTTGTGTTTTGTTTTGTTTTTAATTCAAAAATCTCCATGTTTGTGCATGAATAGATACAAAGCCAAACCATACTCTGCACAGTTCTACTGCTGTCAATTGCATTATCTGGATCTATATCCTTAAACTGTGAGTTGAACAGCTTTTGGCACTTTCTGAACAGGCTTCTTACAGAAGACTATTAAATGCAATTAATAAGACCCTGCTAGCAAATCTTTCGGCTGTGAAATATTGGAAAGGAATTCAGTTTGCTTACAAAATGACACAACTATACTTTGATAATTCTGAAATAAATTCCGAGCCAGGAATGGAAAAGGCACGTGCCCCATTTATTTTTTTCACTACACCCTTTTATTGTCCACAATGAGAAGTGGTCCATTGCTAAAGGCAGATAACAGATGGCAAACCTTCACTGCCATATGACTGTGCTATTATCCCATTCTTCTGCATACCCAATCTTATAAATTCAGTGTAATTGACTATAAGTGTTCATCCTACATTTGAACACATCTGAGTATGTTACAGCTCTAACGAGAAGACTAAGCAGACTCTTGGAGCCAATGCTGCTTTTCCCATGTTTACTTACGTAGACAATCAAGAGTAGTCAATATAATTTAAATGTGAATTTCAACAGGAAAAGCAAGTTTTTTTGAGTACTAGTAGATTTCCACTTCCATGAGCTTCTCCAATACAAAATTAAAGAGTTCATCAGATTTATTTAGTTCTGTTAAAGCACAATAAGCACCACAAGTATTAACCAAATAATTATAATCACTTTGAAAAGTACTTTGTGTTTAATTCATATAACTTCATTGTCATTGAATAGATTTTTTTTTTCAACTACTTTCAGCTTGAAATATCAATCCTTTATTTTTTTCTGTTTTATTTTTATTTTCTCTTTTAAAATTACCTTGACAGTTTTCAAAAGGGGTTATAACTTACATGGTTTTCAGTCTCTAAATCAATGTCCCTATGCAGGAAGCATGCAAGCACATTAAACATGCCTAGTCTTAAGCTCATACTTGAATCCTTCAAGTAAGAGCTGAAGTGCATTCCTGAATGAGGGCATGTTCCTCAACCAAAATTCATCTTTCTTTGGATTAAAGTGGGAGATTCACATATGCATCAAGGAACACTGCTGTATTTCAGGCTGATTATCAGCTGTATCCTAGCCAGTACTGTTTTTCTTTACAGTCCTTATTTATTTGACTGCTATTTAGTACTTACTGTTGAATATGAGCTTGCAAGCCTAGTCTAGATGGAGGTGCTATTTTGTTAGGTCTTGTGTTAATGCAAATCATATCCTTACACTATCACAGCTACAGCACCATTACTGCAGTACTCTGAAACATTTCCCTTTAAGCTCAAATTCATAACTGAATTATCATGGTTTAACAAGTTACTGTGCATCAAGTGAGCCATGATAACAACCCACATGAATGCTTTTACTCCATGGTAAATCTGAAGTGATATGACTTGGCATAGCTTTTAATGCAAGACACTGCCTTGCACTTGCTGCAATCAGGCCACAGTTACCACAGCACAGCTGACATCATGGAATGTGTATATGAAGCTGATCCTTTTTTTGTGCCAGAATAATGAAAATCTTTAAGTCTGTCAATATAATTAAAATAGTACTATCTTCCCAGTAGTAGTAAATTTAGTATATCTACTTAGCACATTTAATTTTAGCATAATTAAAATGTGTCTAATCTGAAATCACAATAAGTATTAAAAAGTTTCATACCAGTATAGCTATTTTCAGAGAAATGACTAAAGACTACCATGTGTCTTTACACATGGAAATGTAGCTACATTCACTCTAAAATTTGCCATTCGGTAATCAATTCAGTGCCTAAAACTTGCAAATGGAAACTGGGCCTACTAAAAAAAATGATAGAGAATAACGCTGTTATGGGTAGAAGTGCTAACTATAGTTAAGGATATTCACAAATGCCCTCTACATTCTTGGTTTTAGTTGTTTCTAATTTTACCAAATGTAAGTTTCCAAGCTCCAATTTTTCCAATTTCTATTTTTCCATGTTTAATGTATGCTTCAGGTTGATTTATAAGCAAGTTAGCAAAAAGATTCTTACAAATATAGCCCAGCTGTTCTGAGAATGACATCAGAGGAAAATAAACTTTGTTTTCCTTGTAAGAACAGAATAGATTTGTTGAAAAATACGACTATTTCTTTGCTCAGATGGTGAAATATTCTCTTCCTCTCTTGCACTTCTTGATTCAGAGAGCTGGGCTGCATTGCTCTGCAGTAGGACCTGTGAGTCTGGGGGTTTGTTTAAGAGTTTGCCCTGGCTCTGCTTTTCTACCCTAGCAGTTTGCAGACATTTCTATTGCAGATTTGGCTATTGCTGCTTTGGTGATGGCACAAGCCCAACCTTGGAGTATTCTGTATTCATTTATTATTTGGGAGACTGCCAATGTTTTTCGCTGGCATGAAAGCTGTAGAAGTGAAACCAGACTGGAACTTTATGAAATTAAGTGGGTTAATTAAATCGTATGCATTTAATCCAAGTTTATTAGCACTGAGAGGGCACTTTTCTAGCCTATGGGCATTCTCTTTGTTAAATTGCAAAGAGCTGTTATAACAATGGCAATTGAATTTTTTTATACAATGGTTATATATATATATTTAAAACTTTATATGTCACTAACTGTATTTGGTACATTAAAGAGAAGTCACTACCAGACACTTCTGTCATAATGAACACACTGACATTTGTATGATAGCACAAATAGATAAAGCAGGCATACCTTCTTCTAATCTCAGCAATTTGTCTAATAGAAGTATTTTAGCAAAGGTGGCTCCTAAGGAATGATTTAAATGGCAGAGCTAAGGCCTTGCAAATCAGGCCAGGGAGGATTTTCTCTATGTGTGACCAGTCTTTGCTTTGTTAATTTAGGTAATTGGTGAGGACAGGACTCCACAAAGTGCTACCTGAACTACTGTGTCAGCACTTGCTGAGATTTTGGGGGATGTATCCCATGGCTCTTTCACTCCATTAAGATGAATTACTCTGTGATCTCAATGAACGGTGGGAAAATATTTCCTTCTGAAAGACTCTAGGAATCTGTTTGCATTGAAGTCGTTTAGTTTTATTCCAGATCCTAAAGGGGTAAGATACAATGCTTTTTTTTTTTTTTTTTTTTGGCCTAGGCTCTAGGGTAAGATCACTAGGTGTGACTGAAGCACAGGTGACAGGGAATGCTGCTTGTGAAAAAAATGTTTAGGGAGAACACCCAAGTAAATCTTATATATTTCAGTACAATTCACCTAAGTAATTCTTAGTATTTCTATGAGGATATCTGCTACGGGGCCCTGTCACCAGAAAGCCCAAACCTGCATGTGTATAAACCTGAGAAATTAAAATGTAATGCTGGCAACCATGCTGGCCACAAGTCATGGAATGAGAGGAAACAGGTAGCGAAGAACAGCAAACGGAGGGAAATACCTTTTGTTGTTGTTGTTTTGTTTCTTCTTGCCTTTTTATTTTTTTTCTTTGTGAATCAAAACCAAAGAAATACATGTACATGCCAATATTGAGCAGGGTGAAAGCCATTCCAACCAACACTCAATAAACTATGTATATGGGTTAATTTCTTCCTGGAAATCATGAAATTGTCTACCTTTTTCTAGTGACGTTTTGTTTTAGTACATGTGATCAGTGGCCACAAATATGAGCACAAACAAAATATGGGCAACGTAACTGTTTAAAGTCTTGTAAGTTAGGAAGCTGAAACATAATTATTTTTGCATCCATGTATGCCTTTGATGTCAGTTGAATGTATACATAAACTCAGTTTTGACCTGAGCAGTAACAGACACTGCTCTCCAGGGAGGAATGTAGGGCTAAGATCAGGCTAGTTGCTTAGTAACCACTAATCAAAAGCCCAGCCACAAATCAGAAGCCCTTCTGTGTTTTTGTCTTGCATGATAGTAAGTGAAAAACCATTTTTTCTCTAATAACAAAATACAGAATAACCATTTCTTAGCTAGGACTTTGCAGTGATGGAGCTCACAGCACTTTGGAAGGAGGCCACAACAATTAATGCAATTAATAATAATAAAGATTTATTAAACATCTTGTGATCAGAGAGAGGGATGAAGGAATTTTCACATCAGCATTTTCAAGACAGTCAAGTCTTGAAAAGAGTTGGGTTTTTTCATTCTCTCATTCCCACCTAGGGTCTTCTTAATCTCTTTCCCATCCTCATGCGTGGCAGCTTACTTCTTGTGTCAGTTTGCCCTGCCTGGTGGCTCTCAACTAAACACTCAGTCTTATTTTTCCAACATCATTTTCTTCCCCACTGTTAGTAGCTGTCCCATGTCTGCCACTAGGATACAGAGAACGCTCTTTGTGAATCTCATATTTCTAGAATAGTGAGATAAGTAGGAGAATTTTGCAATGGAACAGAGACATTAAATCTTGGCCACCTAGAAGGAGCTGTCTCTGTTTTTCTCTGCAATAAAGTGCAAGTACACAGAGGGAGAGTGAGAAGAATCTTTCTTTTCATTACAGCAGTACAAGGATATCGTGTCTGTAGTAGCCAAGATTTTAAAGCATAGAGATAAAAGGGATTATTCTAGTTAATCCCTGCCTAACCAATTTACGTACAGAACAGGACAAGAAAAGTTGTCAGAAAATGAGCAACCATGACCTCAATCCTCATATGCTGCAGCAATGCTGGATGTCATTTCAGTTGCATGTGCTAGGTCTGTTCTCTATCACTGTCTCACCACACATGCTTGCTCAACAGATAGCCAAGGAAGGTAAACCAGAGAAGTGGGCATCGTTTTTAGAAGAAAAACGAATGACACAGACATTATTTCATGGTATTATTTCACAATTTCTGTGTGTTGTTTGGAGTCTATGCGTGTGCATATGGTGAGGGTGCAAAGGAATATGATGGTTTTGTTCTCAATACATACCATGGTAAAGACAACCTCTACAAATAAGTTTGAAAACACACAGATTGTCTGTGTGTATGGATGAACTCCCACTACTTCCCAGATAGATTTGATTAGGACACAGACTGCCTAAATATTTTGAAAAGCTTAAACCTTAGAAGATATCCTACTTAATCAAAAAGAAAACAATGTTAGTGATTATTATTATTTTTTTTTCTGACAATAGAGTTTGAGGTGTGAGCCTCATAGGACTTACCATGACTTACCAATTGAGGATAGAGAACAGGATGGGAAAGCCTGTAAAAGGGCTTCTTCTCCATCCTGTTGGCCAAGGCAGGACCAGGTCTGCCACAACCACTCCCATCAGACATTTTTCTAACCTGCTTTTTTTCAGTGTGAACACTGGAGTTTTTACAGTCCCCCTACCCCCAGTGCATCCCAACACATAGAATCATTTAGGTTGGAAAAGACCTTCAAGATCATCAAGTCCAACCATCATCTTGACCTACTGAGCTCCTTCACTAAACTATGTCCCTCAGTGTAATATGCAAAATTAATACCTCCAGGGATGGTGATTCCACCACTTCCCTGGGCAGCCCATGCCACTGCTTGACCACCCCTTCCATGACAAAGAGCATTAGGAAGAATCCTAATGTTCAATCTAAATATCCCCTGGTGCAACTTGAGTCAATTTCCTTGTGACCTATCACTTGTCAACTGAGAAAAGAGACTGACACCCTCCTCACTGAAACTTCATTTCAGGTAATTGTAGAGAGCGATGTGGTGTCCTCTCAACCTCCAGACTACATAACCTCAGTTCCTTCAGCCACACCTCATAACTCTTGTTTTCTATTTCCTTCATCAGCTTTGTTGCTCTTCTCTGCCCATGCTTGAGCAACTCACGATCCTTCTTGTAATGAGGTGCCCCAAACTGAACATAATGTTTGAAGTGCAGTCTCACCAGTGCAGCATCCAAAGGTGCAATCACCTCCCTAGTGCTGCGTGCCACACTATTTCTGATGCAGGCCATGATGCAGTTGGCTTTATGGGCTGCAAGTGCATAGTGCCAACTTATGTTCAGTTCAGGATCCTGCCAAGTCCTTCTCTCCAGGGCAGCTCTCAATCCCCTCATCGCCCAGCCTGTATTTGTGTTTGGGATTGCCCTAACCCAGGGTGCGTGAGCTTCTACTTGGCCTTGTCAAACTTCATGAACTTCTTCTCCCAGCTTGCTGTGACAAAAATTTTCTAGCAGCACCCTGAGTTTCACATGTGGTTCAAGCCTGTTTGTAAGTCCACAGAAAATGGAAGACGCATTTCCTCTTTTGCAACAGCATCTCTTTGCACATCTCTTCAGACTAAACAATTATTTCAACCTTTCTCTCACTGTCTGTGTTTTATATACCCACTGCCATCCACTTCCTTCTCCTCTGGGCTATCCAAGTACTTTTTAGGTTTTGTGTGTGTCTAATTTGTTTATGTCATCACTCTCACCTGGTGAAGTCCAAAGCTTCAGGGCCAGCAGGGCAGTGCCTCCCTTCCAGCCGGCCCCATTCTGCAGACCTAGCGAGGCAAACTAGGCTGGGCTGGGGACAGTGACCAGGGTCAGCCACAGCCTGGTCATCCCCAGGCCCTGCTGCAGGCTCTGGGCCTGGCCAGGAAGGCCAGGGCAGCTGTGCTGCAAAGCTGACCCCCAGCCCAGGCAGCAGACCCCAGTGCTGGGGTGGCAGGGAACGTGCTCACAGCCATGAACAATTATATGTACCTCTGCAGATCTTAGCGTGTTGCTGTGTGTCTTGAAGGGGGTGCTTGGCACTTCTAGTGCTTGCAGAAGTAGATGTTTCCCTAGCAGACTTTTCTCATTTTCGCTCAAAGTCCATGTGAAACTAAAAGTTCAGCTGTTGGGGAGCTGCCCTTTTGCACTTCTGGTACTGGAGCCACAAACACGTGCAGGAGAGGAAAAAGCAAGTATCAGCACTTAGCAAACTGGATAAAACATGAGTTAAGTTTTATTCATATCTGATTTTTCCTCCCAAGCAAAGGTTTGGGTTTTAGGCTTGGTTCCAGTGTTATGGTGCTGCTTTGCTTACATGTTTTCTGAAACTGGTCTGGTTTATGGAAGAGTCTTAAAACATTCAATCTTTGCATATAACATAAAGGTGTCTTTACATTTCAAAGTGTTTTATCTCTATTCTTCTTATTCTCAAACAGGATGAATGGCATATAGTTAAACCGAAACATCCACACTTGTGCTGCTTGATTCCAGAGCCACCTGAAACCTGCGTTTGATCCTAAAGGGCCTTCAGGTGCTAGAAAGTTCTGGTGCTCCCGGCCAGACTCAGCAGCACTGTGGTTCTGACAAGGCCTACATTCCTGAAACTGTGGGTGAGATTTCTTTCACCTAAACTTAGATGTTTACATCTCAGTAACACGTTACCCTACATACCCTTTACACTTAGTAGAGTAATATTGGCACTTCTAGGGCCCACAGTGAGATGAACCATTTCCTGGAGGAACACATTTCTCTCCATAGACAATAAAAACATTTAGATGACTTACACTACATAAAGGTCCATATTTTGCCACCTAAAGCGTGCTTCCCCCTGGGTGCTCTGAGGTCTCCATACACAAAGCCTTCTCAAAGGACGAGGCCTATCTGATGGCACATGCATGCCTCCAGCTCAGTGCCTGCACATATATAGTCTTGTTCTAGTCTTGTGGCTATGACAAAGAATTGCTTTTCATTTGTGAAGATTAATTACATATCAGTTTCAGGCATTCATCAAGCTGGGGCTGCAGGATACGGGTCCCACTTTTCAAACCACAAAACATCACTTAGGTATGCACAATAAATCCTTTTTTTTTTTTTTTTTTTTTTTTTTTAAAACAAAATGCAGTCCTAGCTGATACTTCCCTTTAAAGCCTAGCTATTTCTAGTGGTTAGAGAATTAACCGTAGATTTGAGAAACCTTTTTCGACCAATATCCACAGGATACTAGCTGTACCCTCCACTTTGAGCTATTCTACCTATGAACTATAAATTATGCAGAATGGACTTTTAATGGTATAGCTTGTGCTGTAGTAACACAGACGTTAAATCTGAAATCTTGGCTTCCTTGCTTAAGCCCAGAAAACTTGAAAAGTCTAGCTCAGCCAGGTTCAGTCCATTCTGAGAGTCAAACTCACCCTTCCAGTGGCGGGCTCTACTATCTGTTAGCCATGCCTCTTCACTCTTTCAGGATAGAACCTATACATATGTGTACTTGAGCATATTTTCCAGTTTTGTGGTTGGCACTGTGCAGAAAAAAACTTGATGCCGGTAGATGAGATGAGAAGTGCATCTGAAATATTGATCCTGTAACCCTGGTTGTCCTGGCATGGATTTTTGACCTCTGCTCTGACCACACTGTCACCTGATCACTGTCAACTCTGCTCTGACCACAGTCATTTGTCACTGTTAACTGATACTATGAGTAGTATCAGTTATGGAAACAGCAATGGGAGAAAATACATATAGTAAACTGAGGGAGAACTGAAGGTAGGAGAGGCCTGTGTGCTATCAGAGCTGTTTAGGACACTTGGGTCTATATATAAATGGGGGAAAACGTAGTTGGGAGCCACACGCACCTCTTTTATGCAGAGAAGCTAATGCCCATAGTAGGCGTAAGCTTCCCAGTGGAGAACGGGAGAATGCCGGTCTGCCTCTGTGAGACACTGACCTCCCCTGGTGGCTTTCCCAATTACAAGCTAGGTTTTCTCGCTCCTTCCTACAGTTACATGTACATGTACATCAGCCATTTCAACAGGGCCGGGATTCCTATTTCTCTCCGTTTGACTTGAACACCTAAGACATCCTGCTGTACAACAGAGCAAGAACCGTGGCATGTCCTCAGAGAGTCCTAGGCTTGTCACAGTATCTTTGGCTTGCTTTCACAAACTCAGCCTTGGGAAAAACAACAGTAACAACCACAATAACAACAAAAACATCACAAACTGTTACAAGCACAAGTCCAAAAGCTGCTTCTTTGCCTTTAATCATGATATTAATAATAAATAAATAAATAAATAAATAAATAAATAAATAAATATGTCCACATCTTATGTCTTATTCATTAGACAGACAACTGTAAGAAATACAACTGCCTGCACTATGTTGATTCAAGCTGGGGAGTGCAATGTTCTGAGAATTTCAGAGCACTCTGTGAATGTATAAAACTACATAAGCAAAGTCTTCTTCTCCCTTTCCCACAAACTTGCTCATGTGTGACCCATTATCAGTAACTGTTCAAGATATGCAAAGTAACAGGGAGTACTTGTGTTTGTACTACTACCACTTACCACTTACGTAGTAGAAGCCTAAAATCAAGGCCTCTGCCAAGTGCTGTCATGAAATAGGAAACCCTCAAGTGCCAACTTATTCCTCTATTACTCACATAGGGCAGGCTGTTTCAGTTCATCTGTGGGATTTACATTATCAACAGAACAAGCCAAGCTGTACTGCTCAAGTGGTGCAGCAATGACCACCGGGTGAAGATGGGTATCAACATGCCAGACTGACGTGTGCCTGAAAACTGCCATCAGTTACTGCTTATGATCTGCCTTTCTTGCCACTGAATGTTTTGCTTTGCCTTTCCATTTCAAGTAAGGCAATAGCTGCATTGAAAGGACATAAATTTATGGGGCTAAAGTGGGAGAGATGAAAGGCCTGCAACATCCATGGATTTCAAAGACTGTCTTAAATGGAGAATCACACTGGTTCTACACACTTCTGGATTTTTCCCTATCTGATCCTGCTGTGCCATGGCTACAGGAGTGCAAACCGTGTTGTGAACCCTGTGGCCTTTCTATTCCCCACATGGGAGTAAAGGAACAGCTGGAGGAACTGGAATTATTTACATGTGGGCAGACTGTATAACTGAGGCTGAACAGAGATGAAGACATACATATTGACAGGCAGTGTCTCTTGATGATTTTACCTTCTTTCTCTCAGGTTTTCTTTTATTTTCCTGTAATTTTTCCTAAAGCCATAAATCTTGCTACTAAATGCAATTTTTGTAAAAAATAAATAAATAAGTAAATAAATATACACACGCTATATATATAAAAAATCATTCTATCTGTGACAGACAGAGGTGGCTCTCAGCAAAATAGAGAGTTGCTAAGAAATACATAGATGGGAGCAGTAAATAAGGTATGACTCATTTACTACATTATCAAAGTGTGGTTGCCTTTGCCACTGTTGGGGAGGAAGGAGAAGGTGGTGGCAGCAGAAGTAATGGTCCCTTTCTGCAGCAGCATGCACCATCCCCTGCATTTCCCCTCCCTTCTCTAGCACCAGGAAACCACAACTCTGGAGCACCTAGCTCTCCCAGGCCTGCCCTATGCTGCAACTATCTGCTCACCAGTTTTCAAGAAATGCATGGGAACCAAGATTTTTAAGATGCAACTCTATCTATAACATTTCTATGTTACTGCTTAAAGTGTTTTAAAAGGTGGTGACAGTGTGGCTTCACAAGCCCTGTTTCTGTCTGAAATGACACATCTGCCATCTCCCTGTGACCTGGAGAATTGTATCCTCCCTCTGCCCTGAAGAGGGGCAGAACAGATTCCTCTCTCTGAAAAGGTCTAGAATCCATACAACTTGGGGCCCTGATGTAGCAGGATAAGTGTTGCTTACTTTCACTTAAACGTGGGCTCAGAAGGATCAGGGTTGAGTTTGAAAAAGATATTTAAGTTAGTTAAGAACTCTTGAAAAAAAATATCCTTATTGTACTTAGTTACTTGTACTGTGTTCCACCTTGTCTACACACACCAAGTAAGGAAAAACAATGTAGTGTTTTGAGAAGTTTTTATTTTTATTTTTTAATTTTTATTTTTTTCCTTCAAACTCTATACATTTTTATTTTAATTTTCTAAAGGTTTTGTCACTTATGACAGGAGAAGGGAGATTGCTGTGACTGAACACAATACCTACACAGAAAAATGTATAATCAGAATTAATCCAAATTCACTTTTTAGCCATAGATAGAACTAAGCATTTTTAGCAGATGATTCATCTCAGACAGAGGAGTTGCAGCCCTTTCCAATATCCAATCTTTCTGAGCTCTGTCACTTTTCC
This sequence comes from Anas acuta, assembly GCF_963932015.1. NCBI lineage: Eukaryota > Metazoa > Chordata > Aves > Anseriformes > Anatidae > Anas > Anas acuta. The sequence goes on from NC_088979.1 coordinate 101,712,298, forward strand.
AAGCTCACCCACAGAGGTCAATGACAAACAGCAAGATTGGAAATATTTTCCCCTTGTTTAATTTCTCCTTTGATTTTGAGCTAACCTCTTACCTGCCTTGTTAAGTTAGACTGTGCCTAGAGACAGATACTGGCACCTGACCTGGCGATAGCCAGAAGAGTTTCAGTGCTCTTTCTTCTAATGGGATTCTTCTGCTTTTAAGTCTTTAAGCTCTTCCAGAAGTGCAAATTTGAGGAAAATAAAAAAATGAGAGCAGCAAAAAAAAAAAAAAAAAAAAGCCTTTTTTTTTTTTTTGGTGGATTAATGTAGCATGGTGTGGGTTCTCTATTGTTTATGATAATAGCATAACAAAGATGGCAGCTCCAGCCTTTCTCTAAGCTGTACAGCCTCCTCCTGTATTAGACTACCTGTCTTCACAAAACACACCTATAATGATTAACTTCTTTATCTCTGACCTATCACACGATTTGATCTAACATGGGTAGACAAGACAGACACATATTTATATATATCAACACACATAAGCACACAGCATGATCACTAAATCCTATTTAGATAGGCAAGCCAAAGCTGTAAGGGTAGAGTACCTTACAACTAAGATGTTATCTCAAATCATTTAGCTGTGATTATCAACATGAACTACATGTATACAATTTTTGTGATCACACCTACATGAGCAGTTTGCACTTGTCTGGCTCAAGAGTGTAGTTTAAACACTGCATATCCCGAGCTGAAATTATCCATGGAAATTAGAGATACTTCTAAATTAAACTGAGTCAGCTTTAGTGGCCAGGTGGAGTGTGGGTGGTGTTGCCCATGGCTTTCTTGAACACGTTTTACCATCGGGGAAGTGGCGGAATGCTGGAAGGGTTGTGAAGTGGTCTGGCTGAGCAGTAGCAAATGTAAAACCTTTTGACCAAGTAATCTCCTTACGCAACTTGGTGTTTGTTTCCACACCCTGAACACTATCTGCTGCTCGATGAAGAAGTGTGCCGAGGAACATCGGCAAGGCCCAGTGACAAATTTTGGATCCAGTGGGGTTGGAACATGACTGGCAAGGCTGCTGGCAGGTCCCCTCACCACTGTATATTAGCATGCTACTCATCCAACAGAGGCAGAATACTTACCATATTGTAGTTGTCAACACATTCTGAAGAGTATTTCTTTATTTACAACTCACTTAATATATGAGAAAAAAAGACAATCCTCAAGTTAAATGCCAGTTTTACATAAATAACACTGAAGTTAAAATCCAACCCTTTACACAAATGTTGGAAGCCTGATTTAATTTCTGGGAGAGTTGCCTTAGCCTTCTTAGTTCCCTACAGCGCCTTTCTTACTGAAGACAGAACAGCTCTGGCATCCAGTCAATACCAGGACAAGGCTTTCACGAGTACAAGCCCATCATTCACAAACTTATATATGATTTCAGCTGTTTGACAGAAAAATAACCACTAGATAACAACACCCTCTACAAATGGAGAAAGGGTTTCTCCAAACCAAAGTTAAACTGGGGTAAAGATAAAAGTCCTTCTCTCAAAGTACATCCCAGGCCCCTCTCTCTTTTAGTTTCCTATCATGTTAGCATTTAATACTTGTTGGCTTCAGGAAGAGAAAGGAGATGGCATTTCTGATGTAATGTCACAAACCAGTCATTCTAATTCTGTCTTCATAGTGAAGGCAAAGGTCATTGGGGGTAACTGAAAAGAAACCAAACCCAGCAATTGCATCTCCCTGTGTATTGTACTGACAGAGAAATCTGGGATTCTCTTTACTACAGGGAACAGTATAAACACTATCCTTCACCAGTACTTTTCTATCAAGATTGATTCTAATACTAATGGAAATGTCAGTGAAAAAAAAAAAAAAGTATATATTTTTCAGAAGGAAAACGAAGTGCGGAAAAGGAAGGCTGTGATTGCTAAAACCAACATAATAAATCAGAATCTTAATTTGGCTTTAGAGGGGGAATCCCTACTTTGTGGAAATTGCTGTCAAAACTCAGAAAGAAAGAACATTAAACTAGAAGAATTAAACTAGAAGAGAGGTATAACAGGACAGAAAAAAGGCTTACTAACAATCACAGCCTCACATCTAGAACCTATAAAAATAGTCAATATTGAAAAATATGATTTTGTTGAAATAGAGATAAAAGTAACATTTTCCTGAACAAAAATATTATTTACATAAAAGACAATGAAACAAACTGATGAAATAAAAAACTGAATTTCACTCTTTGAATGCTTAAAATAACTATTTTAAAATTTTTAAATTAATATGAATTCATATAAATAAAACACTTCAAAATAATAATTCTGTTGAAAGCATTTTTTTTATCCTTTGCCTTAAATGACAGATCTGAGGTACTACCAGTCACTGAAGTCCATGAGGTGGCACACTCACTATTATGCCATTGGTCTTCAACTTGAAAAAAAATATTCTGTGTGTGATATGAAGGCAATAAGATCAATGGCAGGAAAGCTAAACTAAAGGCACTATAGCAATTGGATTGATGAAAACAAAATCCAACTAGACTTTGTCAGTATAGACACATCACAGATTGAAGGCAGACAGGATGGTGCTCCAGAGACAATCTATAGAGTAATACACTACATAATCTAATTATGCAAGAGCTTTTCATCAAAATCTAGTGGCATTTCCTCATAGATTTGTCCTCTCGTATATTTTGGTTTAATATTTTAAAATCCTCCAGCCCATTATCTATTGCTGTCTATACTTCAATCTCTCTAAATCTCTGGACCAAAATAACCCATCAGACCTTAGCTCCACTGTCTCTAGTTCATTGACTTTTGCTTCATTTTGGTGCCAGGCTTTCCTTTACTTCAGCTATTACTCTGACTCCTGAATTAGATTAAATGACCCTAGGGACATTCTTCAATGTTCATATTGATGTTCTCTGCAGCTATTCATCGTCCTAATCTATCATCTACTAATTAGTAAAATTAACCTTTTGTATTCAGTACCTTCCAACTAACAAAATCCCTGACACTGCAGCAACATCCCCTGACTGCAGCAACTTGTCAAAATGGTGATATCAATGAATGGATGTTGTGACGAGGCCAGGAAACTCCATACTGTTAAAGGTGTCCAACACACCCTGTTACATGAGTATGTTCCTTGGCACTTGAGTTGAAATATTTTCATAAGGTGAAGTTCAGAGGAAGAATACTAAACTATGTGAAACAAGAAAACTCATTTTTGCCTAGCATTTGGTTTTTCACACTCATTATGTTTTCCATGTTTCTTGGCTGTCTGCTTAACATCTTGAAATTTAAGCAGCAGAAACAAGGATCACATAGCAGTACAAACAAAGTCAGTGAAAGCTCAGCTGTAGTTGCATGTGTTGCATGATGTTAAATATGCCATAAAATAAAGTCTCAAGGGCATCCAAAATTGGTGGAAAGTTTCATCTCTCAGTGACTCAGTTCACTACCTGCAAGATGGACATAAACCCCCTCTGCCTGTCAGCTTAGAAAGTTCTTGTAAAAATAGATTCAAAATTATTATTATTGTGAGCATTAAGTAAAAAGTAGATTCAAAATTATTATTATTGTGAGCATTAAAAGAAGGACTATTGCACATACAAAACAAAACAAAAAGCATAAACTAATATTGCTTTGTGTTCTGGGAGAGAGCTTGAAAAGAGTCAGTAACAAAGGTCTCATATCACATACTTAACATGAAGAAGCAAAATCTCAAATAGCAGTGAATTTGAGCTGTCCCAGGTAGCCTGAGATCCTGAGTTTTGATGTCTTTATCTATATCAGTGCTAATAACCTTCTTGGCCCCTGCTAAACTATTATATATATTGAGATATATCTCAATAGCTTCCTGGTAACTAAGGTAGATTTAAATTCTTTAATATAAGCACAAATATATACAGAAGTGTAAAATGGCCTTCAGAACAGATTTCACAATGGCACCTCTTTTTCACACAGCCGTCTGACATTGTTTAGAGTCAGAGGGTACTTTCAGTACCTGTGAAGTGAGTATTGCTAATGACAGCAGCTTGGAAGTGATTCTTCTAAGAGTTTGTCCTAGCTGGGAGAAATATAATGAAATTTGGAAAAATCTGGAGATTTGCTCTTGATTATGGGATTTATTTAAGAGTTTTGAATCCAAGACTCAATCTCTTCTGGTCAGAAAGCAGCCCTAGAAAAGAAACAGCAGTAGGCACAGTGAAAAATAGGATTCAAAACTTTCTCAATTATGTGGCCTCAAAACAATACTCAGTTTTCAGGCTGTCTAGTTATTGGAGTGACACTTGTATTTTCATTTCAGTCACTAGTCACTACTGCCTGAAAAGTTTTGCACTCCTGAAATCATTAGGGCTGGTATCACAATGTTTCCAGCAAGGTAGATCACAAGGTAGCAGAGCTTAGGACACCCTGCATAGCCTCACTTGGAGACTCCAGCTCACCTGTGACTTCTTTCTTCCATTTTCTGTGGGACAGAGTTGAGGTTATGTCCTATACTTCCCCAACACCCTTCTCCAAAAGAAAGCCTGAGGCTCACAAGTCACCCCTCTGATCCTTTCTTTTCCTGTACTGCGTTTTGTGCCAAATAGACCTCCTGCTGCAATCTGTTACAGTAAATTCAAGAGATTATGATAACTGTTGAAGACAGGGAAAAGTTTCATATGAAAAGGGACTGAAAGGACTGTTTTTTTCTTCTCTAGAAAGGAAATAACGAGGATGAGTGTGATAAATGAACATGAATCAATAGCTGGCACAGATAAAAAAGATAATGAGTCTATGTGTTACAAGACATTAAATGCTGCAGTAAGACATTGACTGATATAAGCATCAATTAATGTAAATAGAAGGTTATGAATGTAAATCTAAGAAATAAAATATTTTTCCATATAATGTATTGTTGAGCTATGAGACATACCCACGCTGGAAGCCATCCTGGCTGAGGATTTAGGAGTGCATGAAAGGACCAACCATTTACAGAGACAGTAAAGATATCCAGAATTATAATAGTTAATGCAGACGAAGTATTGTAGAAGTTTAAAAATCCATTTACCATGCCCTAGCTATTAGGGAAGATATGAAATGACCTCTGTCAACTGTGTGGTTTTTGCACCTTCTTCTGACATGCCTGGTACTAGTTACTATTTAGACAAGCTACTAGACCAGATGGATCACAAGTCTGATCCAATATGGTAACTCCTTATGTTCCTAAATGAAGATATTACCAAAGGCATATTCAAAACACTTTTGGAAAATCTCAGCAAACTAACACAAAAAATATCTATGAAATTGCCACCTTCTGTCTGCTAAAAGAATGTCAAAGAATAATCATTTTATTCTTGTCTAGCCCAGTATGCTCTCTCCTTTTTCAGAGCAACTATAGTCTTCAAACTGAACACTTCCTGAACTAATTTTTTTTTAAACTTATGAATCTGTCTTTTAATAAACTAGCTCTGATCTGTATTCTGCATGTTAGGTTTTATCTCCAAATGTTTTACCTGGTCAAATTCTGAAGCATCTACAAAGTGTTTTCAAGGTGGTTATATTTCAATGCTGGAACAATGTACATGAGGGAATTTATGGCCCTTCAGTACGGCAAGAGTGTTATTAATATAAAAACAAACAACAGAGTAGGCAGTGCTTACAAGAAACAGGAGAAGAGAAGGCATATTTTCCAAGACATATTTCTGATCCCCTCCCTTATCACATCTCTCCCTCCAAGATACAAGCGGTCCAATAAAATTCCTCCTTCCTTGGTAACAGCTTCCCTTCAATCACCAGTAACTCAGTTCTGCACTCTCATGTAGCACATTTTTCTTCCATCCCTAAATCATTTTGTTTTCATGATATCTGATTATTGAACCACTGTAGAAGTGCTGCATGTGTTACATGCAGACAAGAACTGGCTCATCGGTCCTTGTTCTCCACTTTTAAAACAATCTTGGGCGCAAGAAATGAAGATGTACTCAAAAGGCTATTCTCTGCTCACTCTCCCATCCAGTAATATTTTACAGCCATTTTGCATAGAGGAAACCGTACAGTGAAGAATCAAGCCAACTCCCCAAAGCAATGATAAAACAGCTTCTGACGACACATATTAAAGCCTTCAATGCAGGATGCAAATGACACTGCTGCACAGTGCCCAAGAGGACATAAGAAATACATTATTTCCCAGTGGATTGCTTCCCTGGAGGACATGGACGTTTCTCTACCTAAAAAGAAGAGAAAATAAAAAAAAGTCTAATAACAAGCTTCATGACATTGCCTCCCTTAGACTCCCCATTCAAGTTCTCTCCTACCAGGTCTTTACCTACTAAATTTCCAGGGACATCCTGAACATCTGTTGCAGAGGGGTCTTCCTGTTCTTCCTGCAACACTACAGGAGAGTATAGTACAACTGGCACGTTCACAGGACATGGGGAAGGTTTTCTTATTATGTCTTGATCCATAGGCCCCAAAGCCAGAGAAAAGCCGAGACAGCATGCTGTAGCTGAAGACTATATATTTATCTTCATGGCTACAACCATGTGCTGTGCCCATATCTTTACCATTTACCTTAACAACTGTGTCATGTCCTTATCCACGATTTAACACAGAGGCTGCAACCCCATTCTACCATTCAATAAAGTGACAAGGACAAAAGTATGAAACTTAAGGAAAAGGGTAAAGATGTGACCACATGTATTTATAGCTATTTTGTTCACCTCATGGCCTCATTGACTCACCTAAATGTATGTCTGTGTATGTATGTGTGTAATGGTTTACAGGAGGCCTTATAAGTATATGGCATAAAATTTCTATGGCAGATGAGATTTTGCAGACATAACAAAGTTACTGACAGCACAGTGGGCAACTTGAGACACCCTTAGTAGTGATTCTTACAGGCTGAACTTTACCAGTGGCTCTTTTGCCATTTCAAAGTGTATCTTTAATACGTGTCAGATGTATAAATGCATTAATCAACTTGCAATAGAAACTTTCCCACTTTCAGACGGCACCCTAAGTCATTTTCTCCTGGTTGGTTATATGCCACACTTTTACTTTCTATTTATATTTTTATTTATGCAATTTTGCTTGTCTAGGTACAGAGCAGGCCTGTCAGTTTGACCTCAGTACCAGGGAAGCTCATGGAGCAGATCCTCTTGAGAGTCATCACGCAGCACTTGCAGGGCAAGCAGGCGATCAGGCCCAGCCAGCATGGGTTTATGGAAGGCAGGTCCTGCTTGACGAACCTGATCTCTGTCTATGACAAAGTGACGCACTGGGTGGATGAGGGAAAGGCTGTGGATGTGGTCTACCTTGACTTCAGCAAGGCTTTTGACACCGTCTCCCACAGCATTCTCCTCAAGAAACTGGCTGCTCTTGGCTTGGACTGGCACACGCTTCGTTGGGTTAGAAACTGGCTGGATAGCCGGGCCCAAAGAGTTGTGGTGAATGGAGCCAAGTCCAGTTGGAGGCCAGTCACTAGTGGCGTCCCCCAGGGCTCGGTGCTGGGGCCGGTCCACTTTAACATCTTCATCAATGATCTGGATGACGGCATTGAGTGCACCCTCAGTAAGTTTGCAGATGACACCAAGCTAGGTGCGTGTGTCGATCTGCTCGAGGGTAGGAAGGCTCTGCAGGAGGATCTGGATAGGCTGCACCGATGGGCTGAGGTCAACTGTATGAAGTTCAACAAGGCCAAGTGCCGGGTCCTGCACCTGGGGCGCAATAACCCCAAGCAGCACTACAGGCTGGGAGATGAGTGGTTGGAGAGCTGCCAGGCAGAGAAGGACCTGGGAGTGATGGTGGACAGTCGTCTGAATATGAGCCAGCAGTGTGCTCTGGTGGCCAAGAAGGCCAACGGCATCCTGGCTTGTATCAGAAACACTGTGACCAGCAGGGCTAGGGAGGTGATCGTCCCCCTGTACTCGGCTCTGGTGAGGCCGCACCTCGAGTACTGTGTTCAGTTTTGGGCCCCTCGCTACAAGAAGGACATCGAGGTGCTTGAGCGGGTCCAAAGAAGGGCGACGAAGCTGGTGAGGGGCCTGGAGAGCAAGTCCTATGAGGAGCGGCTGAAGGAGCTGGGCTTGTTCAGCCTAGAGAAGAGGAGGCTCAGGGGTGACCTTATTGCTCTGTATAAGTACATTAAAGGAGGCTGTAGCGAGGTGGGGGTTGGCCTGTTCTCCCATGTGCCTGGTGACAGGACGAGGGGGAATGGGCTAAAGTTACGCCAGGGGAGTTTTAGGTTGGATGTTAGGAAGAATTTCTTTACTGAAAGGGTTGTTAGGCACTGGAACGGGCTGCCCAGGGAGGTGGTGGAGTCACCATCCCTGGAAGTCTTCAAAAGACGTTTAGATGTAGAGCTTAGGGATATGGTTTAGTGGGTACTGTTTGTGTTAGGTCAGAGGTTGGACTCGATGATCTTGAGGTCTCTTCCAACCTAGAAAATTCTGTGTGATTCTGTGTAATAGAATCTAGTTACTGAATGGGAATATGAAAACCATTTTGGATTGCCAGCTGGTGTAAACTGTCTAAAGCCTGTTTTTTAAACACTGAAGTTTTTTGATTTGTGTGGAACCAGTTTATACTAAGAGTCTTATTCCTTGTCAACAATGCAAAAGGAGATATAATACTCTGTGATGTTAGTTTATCTAAGCAGAATTCAGGGAGGCAGCATCTGTGTAAGTTTTAAGCAGATCTCAATTTTGTAACAGTGAATGTCTCAGTCAGCAGTCATGGGAGGAAACAGCAGGAGCAAAACTGAACAGTAGGTGAGGAAAGGCCCACTCAGGCAGAAAGCAAGATAAACCCAAGATCTTTATCATTTTGTAGGTATGTGAAGACTGGAATACAGTACACCTTTCAGAAGGGATGTTTGGAAAGAATCAGACAACAGCACAACCACACTGCACAGCTGGAATTGAGACATTTGAGCTAGCACCAACTAAATCAGTTCCAGAAAGAAAGTATCTGTATTTGTAGCATAGCACCCTTGTTAACTAGGCCTGCTAGGAGATGTAAATTATTGGTTTATTTAGAAGTACCAAGTGACTGTGGCTTTGTTTCTTCCATGAGCCAAGCTTGACCCTCGACCTGTGAACCTCTTCACCAGGTGTAACAACCTCCACTATCTAGCCCTTTAATAGTCTGTTTGGTTTTGGTTTCCTTTTAGTTTGGTTTGGTTTGGTTTGGTTTCAGGGGGAGGGGAATATACTCAGGCATGCAGTTTTTAATTACAAAAAATTATTTTTAACTTTAATGGAAAATAAAGAACAAGTAAACTTTCTAGGGGATAAATACTTGCCATTTAGATCACCTGCACTTAAAATCATTTTAATGGCAAGCATAACTTGTCTTTCCACTTTCAGCAGTCTGACATACATGCATAGACTGAACTTCTCAACTTTAAGTAGGTGAAAACACTTTTCCCCAACCATGCTAGCCTTCATGTTAACCTGAAATATCATATCACAGTAAACCTCAGTTAAGAGGTTAAGCAATGCTTAGAAGTTATGCATGCTTCAACTCAGGGTCAGCAAAAGTTAACAGTACAATAAATTAAAGTCTTCTGCAACAAAAGATGAACTTGTCAAAGAAATTGTGTTATGGGAAATACCTGATGAAATGAACCCATGAGAGGTAATTTGTAACCCTCACCCTTTGTACTCAAAAAGCAGCCCTAAGTATTTGTCTGCACTTATGCACTCAGAAGTACAATCTGCAATGAATATTAATTTATTTCAAATACATTTTTTAAAACTGTTATCTGGGCTGTTTTTTTTTTTTTTGTTTTTTTGTTTTTTTTTTTAAAAAAAAAAGCTCTATATTATATGCAATGGGAAAAAAAATTGAATGGATCTGTGGTCCAGTAGAGCCATTCACACTGTGCTTAGTTACACCTTTTGTTTCCAAGAACAGCAAGTATTGAGGGGCCTCTCTCTCCTACCAGCACTCTCCTTGACCTCAGCCAGGCCCCACGGTGGCCATATCCCTGCCTAGCTCTGGGCCCCACTAAGCCAGGCACCACCCTAACACCCTAACACCATCCTGTCCTTTCCCAGTGGGACCTGGAGCTGGTGGTGGCATCTGGGGATGGCAAAGCCATGGCCAACCCCCTGTCACCAGCCCCAGCCCATCCTGGCCTGCTGGGGACAGGATAGGGCTGGTTGGGGAGGGAGGCATTGTAGCACCCTGGTAACCCTGTGGCCACTCCTCACTGCTGCACTTCAATGGGAAATTTTCAGTGGGGCTGTGCTGGGTGCAGGTGCCCAGGCAGTGGCCCAGGTCTGTGGGGCTGCTGCATGAGGTGATGTCAAGGCTTCCCCATGCCAGCCCCAGCTGGCCCCAACGGTCCCACCGCAGGGCACAGCTGGGCCCCACAGCCAAGATGGCGGCACCTGAGACAAAATGTATTTAAGAAAGGGCAAAATGTTGCACAGGAGTGAGGGGAAAAATATAGTGTGAGAAACAGCCTTGCAGACACCAATGTGAGAGAATATGGAGGAAGAGTATTTGCTGAGGTGCCAGAGCAGAGATTCCCCTGCTGGCTGTGGAGGGCCAGGCTGCAGCAGGTGAATGTGCCCAGAGGGAACTGCAGTCTGGGGAGGACCCATGTTGTAGCAGCCCTATTTGAGCCCTTGGGAAGGGCTCATGCTGGAGCAGAGAAAACACGTGATGAGGAAGTAGCTGTTATGAAGACAGCCCAGCTCCTCCCTGCATTAAGTCTCACCAGTGGGGGAGAGGTGATTGGAGAGAAGTTGAGCCTGGGGAAGGAGGAGAAAAGTCTTTACCCTCAGTGTGTAAACTTTGGGATTTTGTTGTTGCTTTCTATTTCCAACTACCAGAATTAGTAATTAAATATAGTAATTGGCAATCAATTGTCAGTTTCCACAAGATGAGTCTGTTTAACCCACAAAAGTAATTGGCAAGTGATCTCCCTGTGTTTGTGTCAAGTTTTCTCACTCCCTCTCTTCCAGTTTTCTCCCCTCATGCTCTTAAGGACAGGAAGAAGGAGTGAGTGGCTGGGTGGGAGTTTGACTGCCAGCCAGGACAAACCCACAACACTGCATTGGTACAAAACCCATAATGAAACAAAATCCAAGGGAAGGGGGCAGAAAGGAATCGTGTATCCCTTGTCCATCCAGCCAACTGACTGCTGCACAACGTCTGATTGGCTTTATTTATCCCAGTCATCTATACAAATGAAGTCTGCCTCAAATATTGGCACTACTAAAGGAGTAACAAGAACGAGCAATAAGCATCACCAAACATGTGATCAGTGATTTGGCACAGAATATATTATTTATTAATGCTTTTTATGTACTTGGCTTAACCTAAAGGATTACATTATGCTTTGATGTACATTATCAAAGTAACTATAACACTAGCACGAATTTACAAAACATTGTCAACATTGGTAAAAGTTTGGACAGTATCCAACATAAAAACTAAAACTAAAAATAAAAAAAAAATAATAAAAAAAAGTACTTGTCCAGCAGTAATTTAGAGATGGCCATAATGATCTTTTCAATCAAATAGTTACACAGGGAATAATACAATTTTCTTATCAGTGGTTCCCCTCAGCTTGTCTTTACTCTCCTAGCAAAGACAGCACTGAACATACCAAACTACCTTTTTAAAACATGCAGAATGAATAGTAAAAGTTCGAATAATGTAACAGGATAATATAGTTACTACATTGTTCCAAATAGTAGTTCTAGGTATTGCCTCATAAAGCATCTTTCCTCCAAAAGCCTTCCTCTTCCCACATAAGCTTTTAGGTGAAAACAGCTCTATGTTCACATACAGAATCATCTCCTTCTGAGTGCACTCCCCTTGCCCTCTCCTATGAAGGCAGAGGAGCTGCCATTCCATTTCCTATCCATTTCACTCCACAACACTTAGTCTGCAAGATAGTTACTGTATATTACATTTTCGGATTCATGTCTTCCTTTTCCTCTCATCTTCTTTTTGCTGCCTCAGGATTCCCTCACCTTTTCTTGTCTTCTGCCAGCATTGTCAGTCTTCCTGTTACTTTTCCTCTCTAAAACTTTCCCTTGCTCCCACTCTCTCCCTTCCTCTTGTGCTTTTCAAATAGTCACCGTTTTCCCTCTTATTCCATAAAAATATTTGATTGTACATGATGTATGAGGAACGGCTGAGAGAGCTGTATTTGTTTAACCTGGAGAAGGTGAAGCAGGAGATCTAATTGCTCTCTTTAGCAACCTAATAGGTAAAGATTGAACTAAAGATTGATAATAAAGTATTTTCAGAGGTGCCTAGCAAAAGGATGTCAGATATTAGCAGAAGCAAGGAAAACTGAGGTTAGGTGTAAGGAAAAAATTCTTCACAATGACAGTGGGTCAGACACTTTAAAACTGAAAATTTTAGAATGTTGTATTGCTCTCAGTCCAAACAGCCACAGGTATTTTCTGTCGGGTATTCTGCTGCTGTCCTTTTCATATATTTATAGCACACAATAGCATGATTATCCAATTTATTGCAAATGCTAAGATATAGCCATTTCAAAAATTTTAAGCAATCTTTACAAAATATTACCAAGCAGATTTTCTCCAATCATACTATGGTAAATCTTTCTAACTGAAAAGCTAAAAATCTAGTATCACTCCAAAATACACATATATACCATCAAAGCTTTCCCTTTTCCAGAAGCACACTGGAGGGAATGTCTACATCTCCTTTTAAGTACTTCTGCAAAAATGAGGCATTTAATTGGAGAACGAAAAAAGCCTCTTTTCACACAGGCTACGGGCTTTGATATCAAATTATAATTTTGTTCCTTCTTGAAAATTGTGTAAATTTTTCTTGTACTCAGGAAACAATATTTAATATTGCAACATTTATCATTTCATTAATTAGGCTACTTTGTAACTTTCTCAGTTTTGCTAACCAAAAATGGTGATCTAATATAAACAAATAAAGTTCAGGTACAATGCTAGAATCCAATCCATAGTATTGGATTCAGATCTATAGCTATGTTGAGCTATGTATAGCTTAGTCTCCATTGCTTCAATATGTACATAAGACATCCACAAAACGGAAGAAGAGTTAGCTGTAAAACATAGCTTATTCGCTTGGAAACAAATTCACCCTGGCTATTTTGTTCTATTGTCCTGGTTCTCCACTGTCTGAATCAAACCCCTCCATGATGACAACTGCTAGTGGTAATCATGTCTTCTTGTTCATGTGGCTTCACATGAGATGATACTGGCTGAATTACAGGAAAGAATGATGAACAAGAGTGAAAGAACCTTCAAAGGAGATGTACTCTGGCACTCAGCCCCACAGATTGCACCACTGCCAGGACTGAACACAATTCTCATTTTTCACTGCCTCTGTACTTTTCCACCCCTACAATTAATAAAACCCTAGCCAAAGTAAAATCCAAACATTTGATTTGACACGATTTATTTTTAATTTTAATGAGGAGTCACGTTTGTTCGGGAGGAACAAGACCGGAGGTAGATATGTGTAAGGAGTATAATGCCATTACTTTGTATCTCAGATGAACAAACAGTAGGAAATCAAGGAGGAGGGAAAGGGGGACAGAATTTCACCTCTTGGGGCTGGGTAGAGCAAAAAAGTTGGCTTTCCCTTCAGGTCTACTGACCATTGGTTTCACACTATTTCCATTAGTTCTTCCAAGATGTATGTAGTTTCGATTCCAGTCCTCACATGTTTCCCTCCCTCCTCCAAGAGTTCAACTCTGTGCTGCTCCTGTCTTTCCCTAGGGAGAGCCACAGGCTGAGAGTTTTTCTGTTGTAGCTGTTTCTGGACACTGAACAACTTTAAGAACTAAAGCTCTGAATTCTCTGTTGGTAACCACTGGAGAGAACAGAGCTGAGCTATCTCTACCCAACAGCCAAAGTTTTTGGCTTAATAACATGTCAGTGCAGGCTATCATCAACTGTTAAGGATAGATATCACATAAGGAAGCAAAGCTGAACATTGCTTTGACAGAACCATTGATTGATATATGAATAAAGATGATATAGGAATAACACAGGTCATTTTTGTAAACAGTCAGTAATTGCTGTTGAAGGGCAATGTAAAGAAAAATACAAATGATTTTGACTTATTAGTAGACTATACAAAATGTAGACAGTTAAATAGTGGAAAATCTATATCTCTATATTTGATATATAAAAGGATGGTGAAACTACAAAACACAAAAGCTAGCTGTGCAAAACAGCAGTACCATGGTAATGGCTCCAGGAGATGAGTGGGTGATGGTGGGAAACAGTTCTGAGCTTCCATCCTTTTCCCACTTGACACTGATATGCCTGAGGAGTTTTCTATCTACTCATTAGTTTCCCACACAGCCATCACCTCCTTACAATATCACCTCCTTACTGTCTGGGAAGATGGTGCATGTGAAAGAAGCATTCATTTTTAATGCATTCACAGCAAGATGAGAGCATGCTCATGTGCTCAGGGTATTGTTATTTGACATGATAAAGTACAGTTTCAGGACCTTCACTTGGAAAAATTGGCTGGAGCCTAGTTATTCAGGTGTAAAGGTGTCCTGAGAAACTGCACATGCAATGGGACTGGTTAGCACAATTGCCAAGGTCAAAAAGAGTGCAGTTGCACACACCACAGACCTAGTGAGATTCATCATATGGTCTAGGAGCTTGGGACTCTGTGATAATAGGAAATTGATTCACTTTAATGAGGTGGATGTAAATATCAACTTCTTTGCACCACTGTATATATTATCAAGAAAAGATTCCAACTGAGTTGAGTTGAACAACTCTTTTGACAAACTGCAGGTGTTGGGCCTGGCATGTATTCTCTGACTGCTTGGGGTTGCTTTGCCCTGGTTGTCTACAGTAGATCTTACAATACAAATGATTTAATTTCTCAGTTGAAGAAAAAAAACAACATGGGGCTGAAATGTCTTCTGTCATCCAATGAAAGGAAAGGATAAAACATACAGTACACAGAGCTGCTTTATATGATTATAGCAACTTGAGTTCTGAAAGAAAGAAGGCTCAGAAGAGATTTCTTTTCCTTCCCAGATAGAGCTTTTGTGAAACATTGTCCTAAACAAATAAAAGATTTTTACTCAAATGATCTACCTTGCTGTTTTCCTTTCCTTTGAAGAATCCTGTGGTACAATAGGCAACCCATCAGGAATAATTAGATTATACGGCGGCATCCATGGAAACAATACAGCTTTTGAAAAGAACTCCTACAGAAGATCTTAGAAACCACATCTATTATGGATATCTTTTACTGTTTCAAAGACAGCACAGCTCCAAATTATGGGAACTAACAGTGGGGCAAAATCTGACTGCTCCGTGCTTTGTCCCTTTGTCAATAATTATTACTACATGAAACAGTCAAGTAGTCACAGAAGAGAACATTTGGGTGACAGGAAGAAGTTGTCCATGTTTTATTCTGAGTTTTGGGAATCGGTAATGAAAACTACATGTATTTTATATTGTATGTTTAATAAACTCACACCTTTCATAGTCTTCAGTTTTTCTCTAAGAAGGCAGTTGTGGATGTTTCCAAAAACAAGAAGGAAGCAGTATCAGACAAAGTCATCTGCATTTTTGGGCCATGTCTCTAGCAGCAACATAAGCTGCAAACATATTGGCCTTACTGTGGCCATTTTTATGGCCCAAGGTACTTTATCTGTTGCACTATATTAGTGATTTCAAAGTTGGAATTGTCTTAAAGGTGATTAAGTTGGAAGAAAAAAATAATCATGGATGAGTATAGTAGAAAACAGGAAAGAAAAACACTGGTTCTGTTTCTCAGTTACACATTTTGAATCACCAGAGGAAGCAAAGACATTTGACTTGATGATCCTACATATTGCGTTGCAGATGATATGTATTTCACACATCATTCTGTATTGTTATAAGTCTCACTGTCTGTCTGACCCCATTTTCACTGGTGTCATTGTCCTTCTGAGGTCAGGAAAAGGACTTACATAATGAATCATTTTCTTTAAAACAAACAAAAACAAAACAAGAAAGAACAGTGATTGTGCCTTACTGACTAACTACAGTTTGGAATTTCAGAACTACCTAGTTAACTGAAGAAGTCAAGGCTTTCTGAGCATCAATGAGACGTACTCCAATGTCTCTGCTACACAGCCACGTTCTTCTTTCCAGAACTGGCCCAGTAGCATTGGTTAAGATGCCCTCAAGTGCACCACCAATCTACTTTTATGACACAACAGGCAGAATAGAGGTAGGACAATAAAAAATTCACCCACTAAGCCCATTAAATCTATGTATACACTGGGCTAAGTGCCATGGTAGGATTTTTCATAAATGTAGGTTAAAGATTTCTATACCAGCAAGTGAACTAAACCCCCAGTCACTCAGGACTTCATAGAATGTATTACCATAAGAAGGTAATACCATACCATTCTTAAACAAGACTGAGATTGAACTGAAAGCTAGGCACACAACAGAGGAAAATGGTCAGATGAAAAAAATTAAGAAGATAAATATTTATCACTTTATATATATATATATAAAGCCAATACACTGTTCAATGTACTTTTCTAATAAGTTTGTATGTGTGTGTGTGTGTGTGTGTGTGTTCAGAAATAGGATTTTCTCCCAGTTCAGATGGTTTTTAGGTGTGTGCCTTTCCACTCCATTTCATTAAAAAATCATTAGTGGAACCAGCAATGGAGAATATGGAGGCTGCAACCCTGGAAAGCACAATGTCTGTAGTAGCAATATAAGTCAGGAGTCACCTCCATTTCTGATGAATTCAAGGCCTGACTCACAGATGTGGTAACCATCCAGTGTTCCCACTTACGTTGTATGGAGTGTTGAGGTCTGGGTAGCTCTAACAAATGAAATCCTTAACTGCTGTCACTAATCTGGAGAAAGCTTGAAAGACTGCTATTGAAAGTGCAGGTTGTGCAGAAAGAGCAGTGCTGTTGCTTTATGTATTATCCTCCTAAAGGAACTCTTACTATTCAACTAAAAAGAAATCTATTTTCAAATTTTCCTTATCTTGAGTCTGGAGGATTATGGAAGTAATGAAAGCTTAAAAACAACAATAAAAAGAAAATATATGTTGAAACCTTAGAAGCTAGGTAAAATGCAAGATTACGTTAGGCAACAATGGGAACAAATTTATTTAATTAAACAACGCTGTTCACTGTAGTACACAGATTTTCCACAGAGGTGTGCTAGCTCTCCAAATATCATGACCCACGCCCTTCTGTTAGGCAACTAAATGTGCTGTTATATTCTCAACAATGTCCACTACTGTGTCTCGGATTGCTAACCCTTTCCCACAACCATTTTATACACAGCATGTTTTCAGGAAATAACAGCAAAATAGCATAGAGAGAATCTGCTAAAACAAAAGATGATCTATATTTTTAAATTAGACAGCACAATTAGTTCCTGTCTGAAACTGGTCTTCTTTCTGAAGGGACTGACATGGATATTAGCTTTTAATTCATCACAGGGTTTGTGTATGTTATTCTGGGAGAATTCTGAGCAATCTTTAGAGTGTGCAAGATGAGATTTTCATGCTGTTTTGACATTTGTCTGCTTCCAGGAGCCATTGTGTGATGTTGTACCATCATTATTGCTACCATCATAATTGTAAGCTCCTTTTGCTTTTACATCAGACTGATTTCTCCATTATTCAGATCTATTTAAACCCCAAGGATGCTCAAGCACATCTATTGGTATCTGAAAAACAGATAACACAGTGGGGCATTTTAAATAAGCCACATAATCAGGAAAGTAACAGAGAACCAAAGGTTTAACAAAGGTAAATCTGGGCAAAGGGGGGGGGGGGGAGTGGAGAGGGGAGGAGAAGGAAATTTCACTTTGTCAGCTTTTTGTTACTCACAGATCCTTAAAAACAGATTACCTGTGATTTTAAAAAGAGTTCATTCTATTTGAAGGGAGTAATGACACAATAATTTTCAGCCTACAAGTAATCACTTTAAATTGCCACAATGTGAATGCTGTGATAGCTTACTTTCTCAGCACAAAGCTCATGGTATTCTAGTGTAGCCAATATGGAATATACATTTATTGGTCCATCATCAACAAGGCGTGCATTCCCCCCAAAGCTTGGCAGTTCTTTAAAAGTGACTGCAGTATGAAATATAAAAAAGGGGGACAGAAACGATTTTAGAATGTGGCTGGAAGTAATTGAACCTCACAATAATGTATGGGTTAACTCTAAGGTTGTCTTGGAAAATAACACTATTGTTTCAAAGCATTATGTAGACATGGAGGAAGGATACACCTCACCAAATATTACATACATTCAGTGCAGATATCTGAAGTTCTCTATGTGCTAAATATAGAGAAAGAAGCACACTTTAAGCATTAAGTGAAAAAGCAGCTATGAAGCAGGCTTAGTTGTCCTGAGGAGTCCCTCAAGAAGTGTAAGAGAGGTTCTGTTAATTTATTCTTTTCCCTTCCTCTATTATATTGCAGTGTAAGAGCTCTGCTTATGGAAAAGGAAGCATGGACAAAGTACCCTTTCAGTTAATCAGTCATCTGGTTGGTGGGCTGTCCATGATGATGGGTTGTTGCAATCTGCAGCTTGTGTTGAGAAACTCCTCAGATCGTACCAAAACTGGTGGCTCCAAGAGCTATAAGCAGCTCAGCTTGTTCAGGGACAATTAAAAAACAAACAAACAAACAAACAAACAAAAAAAAAAAACCAAAA
The DNA here is from genome assembly GCF_963932015.1 of Anas acuta. Taxonomy (NCBI): domain Eukaryota; kingdom Metazoa; phylum Chordata; class Aves; order Anseriformes; family Anatidae; genus Anas; species Anas acuta. The sequence continues at coordinate 101,730,975 of NC_088979.1, forward strand.
ACGTTGTAACCTTCCTCTCTAAATCAACAATCCCCTAAAATATCATCTTAGACAGAGCCAGGGCATTTATCTGGCTCTGATAAATGATAATAAGTCTCTGATAATAAGTCTCCAATGAATTTTCCAGCTTAGGGAACTGCAGTCAGGGTATTGGACAGGTACCACAGAGCTATAGCATACTGTGAGCACTTAACAAAAATGTCATCTGGTAGACAAGAAGTCCACAGAGGTCACTTTTATATGACGATTTGATTTACAGGTTAAGAGGACAAAATAAGCTGATTCAGACATTTTTGCATTTGCATTTTCATGTCTCTATAACAGGGCTTGACAAAATATTTTTAACTAAGGTCTGCCAGTGATTTTACCTAGATCTTTTGAGTAAGAACCTCCATCCTTCTGGCCTCAAAGCTGGAAACTGAAGTAGCACACTGTAGGTGCTCTTCAAGAGACTTTGGTAGGTCTCCTTCTGTAACATAAGAGATATAAGAGGACTTGAATCTGTCTTTTAAGCAGCCTCATCTTCAAATAAAACCTGGTTAGACTCTGAAACATGCATTTGAGAGATGGGTAGTCCATCAAACAGGGGATGGAAATTCAGAGAATGAGCAGAAGAGTGAGGTTTGCCAAAGGGTTACACAGCTATTAGGTAAAATTAAAACATTACAGTAAATACTAGAAAAGCAAAAGGAGGAGAAATTATGGGCTTTCAGGGTAGTTTTAGAGGGAAAATGATCACTGCTGAGTTCATAATTTGCATAGATTATTATGCAACTAGTCAGTGTTTCAGCACAACAGGGGTCTCTCAGGAAATCATGTACAACCTTTGTCGGCTATAGCTGTAAAGAGCCAGGAGGTTGGGCCAATGCCTTTCCATGAAGGAGCACAGTGACTTGTTCAAAGCTCTTTTGCTACCAATAAAGCAAAGCTATTAGTGATGGAAATCATCAAGTTGCCAGACTTACCCAGCTCCACCCAGAGAAGGGGAGAAATGCCTGTCTTGGAACTCTACTGGCTGTATGAGCACACATTTCCCTTTGCATTTAGAGCACCCTTTCAGCAAATACAGTGTTGGCAGGCTGGTGGCATACCAGGAAGGTCAGCAGAGAAAAGTAAGCAATTTCTAAGGCAACAGGCTTCAGCGAGTGGTGGAATGGTCAGACCTAATAGCCAGAGACATGCTGCCGAGTCGAAGTAGCAGCAGTCATGGTGAGGAATGGTCGTAGTCCCTCATGAAAACAGTAGCGACTGCACTAACCCTTTTATCTCAGCAAGTGCTAAATGGGCTGTAAATCTGGCTCTCCAGGGCTCTTCAAAGCACTCTGTTGCATCACTAAGCCTCCCTTCACTCCTTCCCCCTTGGTAAAAGTAACCCAAATCCAGTCAGTTCTGAGCTCTTCATAGCTGGGACAGCAAAACTTTTATCAGCTTTTCTTGTACCTAGTGGAAGTCACATTTGTCCTCTGCAAGAGCAGAAAATCTTACTGACTTTCTTCAGGAGCAGTGGTTTGGTGAAGAAAGAGAGAAATACTTTGAAAAAAGGGGTACTTGGGGGTAATGGGGAGTAGAAAATCCTGATATAATTGAGTGGGGTTTTGACAGCTGTCTGTTTGGCCATTCACCCGGTGTTTCAAAGTCAGATACGTTGAGTAACCAAATGTTTGACCTAAATTTCAGTGCTCTTTGAACAATTTAGCACTACTTAAAGGATTCCCAACTATCAAACAAACCTGAACACAAAATGCCACCTCTATACATGCAGAAGAGTCTGTATTGTCTATCCATATCTGTTTGGAGTCTTTCAGAAAAGTCAGTGAAGTTAAAAATAAAACAAAACCAAAATATATCTTTCCTATAGTTTATTTCTTTATGAATGCCCAAAACACTTATTTAAATTTGTGTTCAAGAGTACTTGGAACTTAACTTTGACTGTCTCTTTGTAGGAAACCACAAACTTTAAATCGACATTGAACTTTCCCAAAGATCTCGAGGATTCAAACTGATGATTTTGATTCAGATCCATATGTAGTCATAAGGTCAACCTCTGATTTTGGTATGTGTTTTTTTTAAATTGTATTGTTGAGAGTGATCAGTAACACAATTATAATATTTGCCATGTACCAAATGCATATTACTGCATCTCAGTGATTGCTGACTAACATCAGAACATCAGACCTTCCATTTTCCTTCTCTCCTTTTTTTTTTTTTTTTTTTGAGGGAACAAAATTTCAGGGTGTGAGTGGTGTGACTGTAGTTTAGAAACTATTCATTGCATGTTTTCAGAGGTATTATAGAAAAAGAGTTAATTTTGCTAATGAACCATTAATTATTTTTCACTTTCCACTTTCCTTCCCTGTTCTTTTAAACTTCACCCACCCCCAATAACAAAAGACAAGAGACAGTGTGTATCCCTGGTCACTGACAAAGAAAAGCAGCTGCAGAAGTGATTTCTAGAGATACAGGTAAATGTTTTCCATTTAACATTTAAATCTCTCTTTCTGTTGCCAAACCAGATCCCAGAGAGCTTTTACATCACCCAAATTCTTATTCTTTTGCATTATCCAAGTTCTTACTTTAAAGACCAATGTCCATTTCTAGAATCATGCTCAGGAACACGCAAAAAGCTAAGGGGATTTGAATTGGTATCTTTACATCACTAATGATCTCAGCCAACTAAGTAGTCACAGACCAGATTTTCTTGGGTCTAGGGCCTACATCAATAATATGAAAATAATATATTAGAGTATTAAAACTTAGACATAAGAGGAATTTGAAATGCTATTGTTCTCAGAAAACCAAATAAAAGCAGATATACAAATAGAAAAAGAAAGTTCATTTCCAGCAGTGATGACTCATGCATAAAGCAATGAAGGAATCATGGCTAAACCTAATGCTAATTGTTACTGTTGATTTTCTTAGCTTTTGCATGAGCAAAGGTCTGAGTGGTGAGAAGTAATAAATCAGAAGAATGGCTGGGATACTGGACGGTATAGGTGAATGTAACCACTCATCTGGGACTACAGGGAAAGTCAGGAGATTAATGTATGACCCTGATAGCCTGTTCTGTGTTGCACCCCATGCTGAATGAAGCAGAAAGTGTAGGACCAGAAACTAAAATGAATGTATTGAATATATGCACCCTCTCCACTAATTATAGAACCTTCACCTCATCTTAAATCTGAGTGCTAATTGTATTTTTAAAGGATCTGACTAGTAAAGATATGATCCAGCATGATGCTGAATTCCATTACCACTCCTTGGCTTTTGAAGGAATAGGGGAAAGACATCATCTTTATGGGATTGAATCTAAAGGCATGGGAAGCCTATTTTAAAATTGTCTAGACTGTAAACGTGTGACAATAACATCCAGTCTGAAAAACCCAAGAGAAGCTGAAGCCTGGGTGACTTACGTTGTATTTAAGCTGCTCCAAAAAGCTGTTCAGTAGAGAGAGAAAGAGGCAAAAGCTGAACAATTCCCAATGAAAAACGGATGATGAGTACATGAAAAAGATACTTGAACATATTATTCATTCAAAAAGGAAGTAAAACCAAAACAAATACATTTAATATCAGAAGAGCAATGAAGAAGATTCAACAGAGCCTCAATAAAATGATGAAGTTGGTTGAGGAGGAACATTCAGCAAGACCACAGAGGTTTTTGATTTCCTGAAAAGAATCATTGTCTCTTAAACCATTCACCTTTTCATAAGTTTGAGGTAGGTAATAGTAGTGCTGTCCTCAAAGCTAAGGGGACTGGAGGGTAATTAAAAGTGAGTTCCATTAGGAGTATCTCAGACAATTAGTGATCTATATTTAAAAGGAAGTTTCTTTTCAAGAAAAAACTTCTTGCTTCATAATAAATGAAAACAGTGGTGCTATTCAGAGTGCTAAATTTCCTCTAAGGAATATTTCAAGAGAATAACAGTAAAAACACATCCTGTAAAACATGAGTTGCACATATGGATATGTTTGAGGAAGCCTTAGTTTTATATCATTTACACAAGCAAAATAAAGACAAATACATGAGCTTTAGTTTCTTCTAAAACTATAATAAAGCATTACCTGAGTGTGTAAAAAGGGACAATTACAGGATTCCACCAAAACACCTACTTGTTCCCCTAGAAAGTCAAAGCCATGTGCCCAGTCCAGAATCTGATTCAGTTCTCTAATAAATAAGAGTCTATATATATGTAAACCATCTGACTGTTTCTTTTTTATATATCTATGTTAAATTTAATAGGTTTGGAAGACATTTTAAAATTTGGTTTGCATTATCACCCTTTTTCTCTCCTTTCTGACCCTGTTTCAGAATAAAATATAAAACACTACTTGAGATTTTTGATTGCTTCTACAGGATATGTAAAACTGCACAGCTGAAGATAGTGTACTCAGCCTCACTATTTAGATCTTCTGGTTTGTATTTTTGTCCAGTTGATATCTGTGAGAAATTCCTACAGACACAGGATGAGTCAATGATTAGAGAAACATTTTGCTTCATTCTGTGGTCACTTTCTGCAGGGTTCAAAAGTACTGCAAAAATATGAAGCCATAGCATTTTAAGAGCAGAGTGTGGAAGAGGACTCATTAGTGCTTAAAGTCAGCCAAAGGAGTGCAGAGAAGAAAAAACAAACAGAAAACCCCAAACCAAACCAAAAAGATACTAGAATGATAGAACCATAGTGTTGGCTGGAAGCAACCTCTGGAGGTCATTTAGTCCCAACTCCTGCTCCATGATGGACCATTGCCAGCACTGGATAAGGTCACTGGATCATGGCTTTGTCTAGCTGAATCTTGTAAATCTCCTAGCATGGATATTTCACAGTGTCCTGGGGTAACCTATTCCATGGCATTACCACCCTCCCAGTGAAAAGTACTTTCCTAATGTCTGATTTGAATCTCCCAAGTCAGTGTTACAAATGAAGTCTCAACTCAATCTGAATTTAGTAATATCTATAAAAGAATATTTATAAAAGGTATAAAAGGCAAGTAAACAGCACTGGGTGTGCGGGGAGTCTATGCTCTACCAACATGCACACAAATATCAAGCATTCTAAATATATAGAACATTGCTTTTACATACTAAACCCGAGTACATCTATACTTATGTACAATCAGAAAAGGTAATAAACAATCCTTTAAGTTTCATGACTTAACAGTCTCCATTTTCCATTCCTTTTGAACAATATGTCTCACTTTAAGTTGTCAAGCAACTTAACCTTCGGGCCTTATGTATCCCCGTTCTTCCCAGATCGAAGAAAAGCATATCCATCTCCTTTTCAAGGCCAATGAGGCCTGGGTCAAAAGGCATATCCAGGTCACCAGGGGGTGTAACAGCAAAAGCCTTCGATGGCTGTAGCAGCAGAGGGTCCGATGGCATGGCAGCTGGATCAGTAAAGGAGCCCGCAGCTCCCTCACTGTCTGGCAAACCACATGTTTCCGACTGTGGTCCCACAGGGATCTTGAAGGCCTCAGAGATTGATTGCCAGGTGCTGAGCAATCCCACTGCAACCTTGTTGTTTTTAGTTGCAGAGTCCACTCCCCCCCCCCCCCCCCCTTGACCTCAATTTGTTTCCATATTTCAGGATCATAAACCGTCTGATTGTTAATAAGGTGAATAAGCTGTAAGGTTACCAGGACAGTCTTTGCTCCTAAGGCCGTATGATTCCCCATAATGCGCAACTGCTTACCAGCGAGAGGCAGTTGTGTGCGCAGGGCAGTTGTGTGTGGGGTTAATCACCCTTAAGCTTTCTTTTTGTCATATCAAAGAAGTGTAGTCCTTTCAGCCTTCAATTGTATATCAGGTGGTCTAGGTCCTGATCATCTGAAGAGCTCTTTGCTAAATGCTCTCCAGTTTCTCGGTGTCCCTTTTGAACTTGGACATCTAACATCAGTCACCAGTCCAGGTGTAGCCCTACAAGTTCCGAGTACAGTCAGGTGCTGCCCTTCCCTGATCTGGTGGCCCAGTCCCTCCTGATGTTGCCCAGGACATTGTCTTGTCCACAACTGGAGCACACTGTTGGCTTGTATTCAGCTGAGCATCAGCTATGAACGTAGTTCCTTTCCATCAATTACCACTCACCCAAGTGTTTCCTCACCAGTTTCCTTCACTGGTGCAGAACTATGTTCTTGTTGTTGAACTTCAGGAGGTCTTTCTTAACCCAGGTGTCACAGGGTCCCTTAGGATGGAATTTCTCTTATTTATCTATTTACATATTATTTAAGTATATCTGTAATGCCATAACTACCTCACAAATCCCTGATCATTGTCTCCACAAACAGGTGAAGAAGATGCACAGTCAAATAATGAAATCCTAGCATACTGACCTTTAGAAATGTTTGGAAACCAAAATGGATTGCCAAGGACACAAGCAGAACAACCAAAGTCTCATTTTGGACACCCTTGAAGCCTAACCATAGTAAGTCTAGCTAGTGATCAGGCTACTAAAACTCCAGTGGACCAGGAAGTATTTCAAAAGAGAAAGAAAATGTGCATAAAGCCAGAGCAGAAAATCAACGTAAGGAATAGAAAATCCCATATATATTTTGAGAATAGCTTAACTGATGACAAGGTCAAGATTCAAGAGTGGTATCCCCATTTTTTTCTTCTAGTAGTAACTAATGCTACAGCATACACATAAAGAAATTCATCTCTTCCTTCTGCTATGCAAAATATTTTTCCCCTCATGTCTCACTGCTATGAAACTATTCTTACAAAGTTTTGTATTATTGAATATCATACACTTGTTTCAGCTATTGAAAAGCACTGTCTGGGAATAGGTTTTCCTATTTTGATCTCATCATTACTAATTGTGTAACAAACAGACATAACCTCTTTGCCATGAAGCAGATTTCTCATTGTGCTAGATACTGTACAAAGAGAGAATAAAAGGCTGATGGTGTGTGGGAATTGGTTTCTTGTGTCATGTGGTATCATTTCAGCTTCCCAGTAGGAAGACTGGCATTTGCTCTAAGCAATAAGGCAGAAATGAAATAGATTTCCAGGAGAGATAAAAAACTTGTAAGAATAAGCATTTTTTAGATATTTATTTTCCACGACCAAAAGGGACATGAATTTGAAAAATATAGAAGAAAATACTCATTAATCTTTTTTTTAAAATTATTTTATAAGTATATATTATCCATCCTATTTTACTGACATCTACAGATTATTTTGCTTGTGCAGAGTTACGTTTAGAATGGGTACAATTCCACTGACTTTGGTGAAATTCCACCAGGCATGAAAGGAGCCCACCCACCGACTATACATTTTGAAAGCAAAGCTGTGCAATTGTAACAGGCACCACATTATGTCTTTGCTAAATTCAAAGACATTCTTCTACCCAAGAGCTCCCCCCCTTTTTTATACACCTTGCTCCTTTCTTTACTTTTTATTACCACACTGCTCCCTGAACATGATTGTATCTGCATTTTATTAAGATTACTGCTACTGTTTAAGAAACACCATATCTCACTGCATCATGCTGTGTTTTAATATTTCCTGTTTTATTCTACTTGTATTTCCTTTAATAGATAAGTATATATTTTCACATGCAACAAAATCAGACTGTTTTAAGGAATAAATTGATAAATTGGCATCTAGAATACTACCAAACATCCTAACTCTGTGCCAGGCTCAGAGGAAGTATCAGGGCTTCCAGTTACATTGGCTGAAGAGTCAGACTATAACCAGCCAGCATGAGATTGTCTGTCTGCTGGAAATGATTATTGTAATTATTTAGGCTTGAAGTGGTGCCCTCTGCTTCCTCGTCAAACATAGGCAAGGTACAAGAAACCCTGCACCCAGAATCATACAATATAAATACAGCCTTAAACATACAAGCCATCAGTGAGCCAAAGTAGTTTCTAAGGGGAGTCAGGGAGGATGGAGTAGAGGAACAAATTGCTTAAGGAAGGAATAAACCTGCCAAAGTTCCTCTTGCAAAATACACACATGTACATGTATGTGTATAAGGTATGTATGTATACAAACACACTTTTTATAGGGCAAGACTCAGCCTCTCTCTCTCATTCTGAAGAACGTCCTGATTCTACAATAGATTCTATGTTTGTACTTTGTAGGCACACTGGAATCCTTGGTTAACTGAGGGAATCTGCATGGAGATGCCATGAAGAGACAATTGCAGTCTCGGGACTATACACTTAGAAGAGTCCTGTTAAAAGAGCAGCGTTACTGCACATGGGTACAAATGTTGTCCATGACTTTGGACTATACTACAAGAGGAAGAATCTACTATGGCTGTCAGTCAAATGGGTATTGCCAATTTAAAACAGGAATATTAATTAACTGTATGAATGCCCCTTCCCCATCATGCCTTCCTGTCCCAAAACCTATAGTTTTGGAGGCAGAAAGAGAAGCCCTGGGGACAGCCTACGGACAGGTGCTAAGGTGTCAAAGTAAATTTGGGTGCAAGAGCCCTGTGGGATCCAATGGATTTGGTTAGGCTGTGTTCAAAGCAGTGCTTGTAGGTTTGCAGTGGCAAAGGCCAGCAGACATTTTCTGAGCCATCTCTACTACTTAGTAAAATTATGGCCTGCCATTCCTCCCTCCCTCCCTCCACTTTTATTCTCTTTTATACTGAAATCCTGTACTATATATCAACCCACGTTTGCAAATTTCTCTCTAGAACTTCTTCCTTTATTTAGCCAGTATATTCTCTGCCATGTAAAATGGAGTAATTGAACCCCCTGCACTACCACCACCTGCCCCCCCCCCCCCCAAAAAAAAAGCACAAACACCAAACCAACAAACCAAACCATACGCCAACAACAACCAAAATAAAACAACCTCCTTTCTCTTCCAGCCTACCCAAGCTGTAACATGCTTTGGTCTAAGGAGAAGGGAGTTTGGTCTTCTGTGAAAATAAGACATGGTTCTGACAACAAGGTGTGGCATAAAATAACAAATTACCTGGAGAACCATTTACTTGATTAGTTGCTTCTTCTTCATGAATTTCAAACATTGAAATTGAAACATATTCAGCCTACCAACCTTCTGGTCTGAGACTACCCAAAGGGCAAAGGAAAAGCAAAGAAATAAGGATGTGCAAACAGAATAGGAAAGGACTTGGATGACTGCCCAATAATGAAAACTGATATCACTGTAAGCCAATGTAATAATTCATCTCAGCTGATAGATCAGCTAACTGCTAATATATTGTGAACACAATAGACAGTGTGGGCTCTGTAAGATGAATGTTTTTCTGCATGCAAGCTGCAACTAAAAGGGCTATTTTTCCCTTTCATTAATCTAGAATAAAAAATGGTTATAATATTACATATCTCTTGCCTTATCTCTGGCAGTTTCTTCGTGCTGAAATAGGAGATTGTTGCAGTATGCAGCACAGCTTCTCAGTGTGCTCTGTGTGAGAGACAAAAAGGGAGTCATTCACGCTGGAAAATATCTGGCAAAATTTCAAAGTTGCTTCCTCTTTTAATAATTCTTAAACATGGCTACGATGTGTTCCTGAAATTTTAAGTACATTTAGATGTACATTTCTGTTCACTGTTAGTGAATTATCCTTCCACCCCACCCCCTTTTTTTTCCCCTGTATAGCTTCCGGTGGTTCAAGACTAGTGTGATTCTAAACGGAAGTACAGCAAAATCTAGTTATCATTTCTGGAATCTACAAAATCCTTAGGCTGAGCAGACTTTTGTGACACATGACTTATGAAGCGCAATGCAATACACAGAACAGGAGCAACTTACCTCTGATAGACCTGACATGACAGGCAAGGTAAGATCAAATATAATAGTCTCTAACACTCTCTAAAATCTATTTGCATTTGACACTTACACAAGAGTATGAGATTGGAAGACATCTCCTCAGTCATCAAATTCTGCCCCCTGCTATCAATGACAACCATATCATAGTCTTCTTGACACCCATCTTCCCCCATGGCAGACTCCTTTTCCTTACCTTGCTTCTACTTCTGTGAAGAAATTAGCATTCATTGCTGCTAAACATCAGCTTACTCTGTGTACACGCAGAGTTTTCATATGTTACCACAGACTGGAACTTTTCTTTTAAAATATCTTGGAGGCTAACACCTTCTTTCAAGCTTACTGATCTATGTGTAGATCACATAGGCAATTCCTGAGGAGTCTTCATGATATTCCCCTTTATGGCCCTTCTCAGACCTGCATGCTTGGTTGAAATCTGCCAGTGGTACTAGGAAAGTGCTAGGAGGGTAAATGAAAGAAAGCGACCTATTTTGTTGATTTCTTTTGGAAGACTCACAAAATGGTGGCACCAAGGCAACTGCTAGGAGCTGGTGGACTTCAGTTTCTCCTTCCTTTCCTCTCCAAGACGAGTAGACTTGCACCTTTATATAAAACTTTTAGGCTAGAGAAGACTGTAGGACAGACTTGTATTTTTTAATACATTCATCCCTCTTTTTTAAAAAAAAAGATGTCCTTCTTTCTTTGCAGTGTTAAATTCCATGTAAAATTCTCCAGAACATATACTAAATAAAACTGGCTAAAATGACATCTTATGAGCATGAAAATGATAGAAAAGAACCTTGTAAGCTGTCAGCACATAGACAACAATGGATGCCTCTTTTGCTTATTTTGAATTGAGATTTAAAAAACATTTTTTCTCTTTTATTTTTATTTTTTATTTTTATTTTTATTTTTCTCCTGTACTTTTTTCCTAAGAGAAAATGGATACTTAGCAGTGTTTGAGTAAAAGTATTGCAAACTATATAAAATTATCTCACTTTAAAAAAATTAATTTATTATTGTTGTTGTTGTTGTATTTTAATTCTGTACATTGGGTGAGCATCAGCAGTGCTGCTTATGCTTTCCCCTTGCCCCTTCAAATCACAACTGTTTTTGTAGCTTTCACATCATTCAAGGATTAATCCCTTCATTTCACCTGAATGCATTGTTTTGATATTGTTGTGAAAGCAAGGAGAGTATTTCCTTCTGATAAATGGGTCTATCTCGGTAAAAACTTCTGTATTTTGGTGAAGAATCTCTAGACTCGTTCAATATTGAAAGGAACAGCTCAGAATAAGTCCCACCGAAGTAATAGACCTAAGGGTTTAGACCCATCAGCATTCATGATGGGAAGGTGTTGAGAGTGCAATTCAAATCTTAGCAGAAGGTAAACATAGGTATCATATTTACTAATTGGTAAATTGTTTACTGTGAATCTGACATCAGACTGAAAATGAGGTAATGTGTTGGCTCCTACCTGTTAGAAAATTTACTTGACTCTCTTACTTTAACTGTACTGTTGTCCTAACTGCAGAATGAATCTATTATGTACCAGGGCTGATATTAGTGCTTATTCTTGAGTTCAGTAAAGGAACACTTTTCATACACCCACACATGGCCCTTCAGTCTTCCAAAAATGATAGGTTACAAAAACAATAAATATGCTAAAACAATGAAAAAAACTTCCAGAGAAATGAATTCGGGTAGAACTTTGATGTATAAAAGTCAGCTTAAGTGAGATCTGACAGCAAAATTGATGACATGCATTTTCTGTGATTCAGAGATATCGTTCAGTATTTATCTCAGTGCACAAATAAAAGCTCTTACTAAAGCTTAAACCCAACATACAGAGAAGGAAAAGATGGTCTTGTTAATGTACTTTAAGAGGAGCTAAGGAGGGCTGGAGTCAATTGCTGACTTTCCTACAGACTTCTTGCAGGACTCTTGGCAAATCACACAGGACATGTCAACACCATGTCCTGGAGGCCACTGAGTGGCTTCTGTTAGCATCACTGGTGCCAGCTGTGGGACACAATAGCTTGCCAGCACATTCCAGCAAGCCACAGTGCCAATGACTGGACTGGGGGCCAGATGAGTTTGTGCCACACAACACTGAAGCTAGAAGACCAGCCCACATGGGTCAACACTAGCTTGGGCTTCTCACATTGCCCAACTCAGCATCAACAGGTACTTTGTCTCTTTGCCTTAGTCCCCCATTTGTAAAGCGAGGCTAAGGCACAGTTATAAAGCACCGTAAAAGGAGCATTGTGCACCAATAATTTCAAATTTACTGATATTTTTTTTCTTTATCTGAATGAAATATGAATAAGAAAAATAAGAACATTCCAAATAGTCATACCAAAATGTTCATTGTGCTTAATTTCAGTGCTATGAAATAATGACTGAGTCTATAAAGGCAGACTATTGCATGAAAATAACCTGGACACAGGAAAGTTTACTTTGATGTAGTTCACTGGAACTGGGCAGTAGAACAGTATCTCCCTCCCTCATTTTCTCAGGAGAAAGGAAGAAATATTTTTTTTGTTTTGTTTACAAAACTAAAATGAATTAAGTTGATACTATGCCATTGAAGAGTTAAATCCATGTATAAAATACTGTAACAATTTATTGGAAAGAAAGGGAAAAAATTCTCTGGAAGAGGGAATTTAATACTTTTGTTGGTGTATGGAAAAAATCAGTATGGGACAGTAACCTGCAGTGATATCATTCATTATCACAGTATCCAGTCAAAAAATGGCAGATGGCCAGTTAAGTACTTTGATGTTGTTTAGGTTTCTCCAACCATATCTACAAGTGCATATACCTTTTATAGCCAATGATGGACAAGAAAGCTGTTTATCAGATTTGCAGCTCTAAGCACTTATAAACTTACTTAATTTCGAACAATAAAATAACTGTTCTCCTTTCAGACTGCCACAGAAATGTAGTGTTTACTTGCAGCTTTTGAAACCAAAGAAAACGTGTCTTTCTAGTTATTTTCATAACTAGTACAAAAGTGTATTCTCATGTTAACAGCTCTGAAAAGCATTATGTATAGGTTGTAATTTACTATTTTCAGATGCAAGATTTCTCTGTGAAATAGACACAGTTGATTCATAGTAGGTTTTGCTCATATTAAAGATATATAGACATTTTACTTCTTCACTTGGAGAAAGCTGAGGGGGCTCAGGAGACTTAGAAACTAAAGTTGTTTATCTCTACTTCAAGGAAAGCTGTGAAACAGTTTACAAAAGTGTCACCTCAGTGACTATAGGACTGAAAAACAAATGTAAATTTCCAGTACAGAATTTGTATTTTGATATATTCCACTAAAAAATTGGAGGCCTCACATATCAAGAAAATAATTCCCTGACTTATCTGTATGCAAGTAATATCAATATAGCTCAACTAGCTTGTTGGTGTGGCTGGGTGGCCAGAAAAAATGATTTTTCCTTCAGATTACATTGGTCTGCTTTCTGGAAAGTGAATTGTCTTTATGGGTCCTCCAGAGACCCATAAATATTTGAAAACTCTTTAAAAATAATCATCTGGGGCTTCTTGGCGACTATGTTGAGGTATACATTTCACAAGTATGTATTCTCACAGCACCTCACAATGGCTTGCTAATCATGCATTCCCTGGCTCATTCACATACATAAAACTACTGCTGTACATTTGGATGCATTTATAGCACATCTATAGAATGTATTTTATTTGTAGCATAAGGGCAAAAGAAACCATTTCAGTATGAAGACATAATGCCCACTCAAACCTTGACGCTTGTTCGCCATCTTTAGAATATGCAAAAATATTTTCTTGCACTTTTAATAGAATTAAACTGTTTTCAGCTATGTGTAAAACAAAATAATTTCATGCAATTTAAGTATTATGTCAACTTTATAAAAAGGACTTATACAGATTAAAAAGTGTCCTATTTGTTTCTTTTTTTTTTTTTTTTTTTTGTTGAACAGTTGGTGGACATACCTTGTTGGACAAAGTTAACAGTACCTGTATTTGTAGTTAACTTGGGATCATCTTGTATGAAAATGGAACACTCAGTCCTATAATGATCAAATGTGGAAACATATTTAATTTAGTAATTAAGGGACACTAAAATAGTTTATTAAAAAAGAAAAGGACACTACAGAATTTGTTGCAGTTAACACATTAACTAATTGCACCTCTTTAAAAAAAAAAAAAAAAAAAAAAAAGCATTAGGATTTTTTGATTCAGTTGAGTGAAAGATACTATGCCTCTATTATTGCCAAACCGCAAAGTTAAGAACCTATCCAAAATTTGTGGGATTGTACACAAATAACATTTAATGATACTTTCTGAGTATTTCCTGATTTTATAAAACCTCTCTTCTCTCAATGCATGCATGACAATGGGTTTTATCAGCTCTAAAAACGTTACCATGAATAAATGATTTCAGTTCCAGCTGCAGCAAGAAGGCTCACTCCCTCCCTCTCCTTCCTGCCAGTATGATCACATGAATGCCACAGCTTCATAAACCACAACAAAACTGCCTGCAGGACAGACTAAATTTGCCAAAATGGACTGCACTGTATCAAGCAACTGCACTGATTACAATTGTAGGAGTACTTACACCAAAATGTAATGACTGATACTTTTCAATGTTGTGCTCTTAGTAATAAAAAGCTAGTAGAAAAGAGAAAAGGAAAGATGACCCTACAGTCAAGGAACTAAATTCAGATGTTTCAGTTGATTTCGGTTCTTTCCTTTCCCTGAAAGCCCTTAAAGACTCCCATGGAAGCTATGTGATCACCTCACTTCCTAATCTATTAAACAAGGATAAAAGGCTGCCTTTGCATGTCTCATCTATCTAGCAGCATACTGCTTGAAGATGCAATTTCTTTCTAGAGGTACATTTAGCACAAAGCTTTGTGAGATCTTAATCTTACTGAGGACCCTTCTGCCATAAAAATATTAGGAAATCTGTGTTGCAAATCATGTAATTTATAGCACTCTGAAGGTTGGGTGGCATCTTTTTTTTTTTTTTTTTTTTTTTTTTCTTTCAGATTTCTACTCATTAGCTTTTACAGATGCAGAGTTCAATCCTGAGCTTTAGCCAAGTGTGACTTTGATAATCTTCCCTTCCCCCTGCTGCACCTTGGCTGCCTGCTTGGCTCTCAGACAGCAGTTATTGCCATCCCAATTTCTGCATGCAGCGTATGGCACCAGAAGACTATTAAGGCAGCCAGACATGCACAGCCAGCATCCAGGCAGACTCTTTACTTGCCGTGGAGGGTTAGGTTTATGAAGGAGTTGCTAGAGTACTTGTCTGCTGTGCAAGAAGCTCCTATAAATACATTCTTCTTTGCCAGGCAAATACTGAGGGGAGAGGTTCACACAGTTTTTTAGGGAGATACATATTTCCACTTACACCGTTCCAAAGCCTCAAAAGAAGACAACAGGGCAGCCTGAGTTTCCCTTCTATTGTTGAGATTCACTGATTCTTTCCTTGGATAATTGAATAAGCTTCATGAATGTATAAGCATAAATCACAAACAAGCAAATCTACAAATCAAACAAATCTTCCCTTCCCCAGTGCCAGCTTTGCCAAACTTCAGCTGAGACAGCAGATGACCTTTCTACTACTGAGGTGTTCATTCTGCAGTGGCAATCCCTGCCTGCCAGCCAGAGCTTGAGGGAAGAAAGGAAGCCAGCTTCTCTTTTCTGTCTACACCCAGGAGTAGACGGCTTCCTGCTTCCGAAAGATCCTGATCAACATTTACATACATGCCAATATATTTGTGTATATATTATATATTTATATACATGAGTGTATATATATAGATGTCTTTAGAACATATTTGATTAGCACTATTATTTTTTCCCCTTTCCCCAGGATTTCTGTGTAAGTGATAATAATGTAGTCCATTTTCATATGGCTCTGATTCAGCTTTATACCTGGTCTGGAGGTCATAAACTGTGCTTTGTTTCAAAGGAGCAACCAGAATGCTATGTTTTTATATTTTTGCTTCTTGTCATAATAATTAAGAGCCAGTTTCCAATGTGTTTCACTTAGGTCTGACCTCCTATTAAAGTCAATATACGTGTAACTAGTAGATTGTTGCAAAATGCCATTTAGATTATTAGAGCCTTATGGGTGGTAAAGTAAAGCAGTTACATAATTTTTACACAAATAATAGTAAAGATGAGAAAACACTTGGCTGAAAACATCTTTAATAAACTGCTCTGAAGCTTTACAGATATTGGGATTCATCACAGCTGAAAAAGGACATGCAAATCTGAAGATGTAATGCATCTAGAAAGGAAGCACACTCCTCTACAAGTAAGTCTTCATCTTTTTATTCCTGTTATAATTTTCTCCAACCATTCATACCTCCCATACATCCAGACAAGAATTATATTAATATGCTAGCAAAGGGGGATCATTCTTGAAATTCTCAGCAAATAAATTAAAAAAATAAAAATCAAAGATCATCAAACACGAGTGTCACTAACCAGCCCAGTTATAACTACGGCATATACGTGCTCAGAGGCATTGTTCTTCTGAGCAGCACCTTAGATCCTGGTATATGGGCAATTCAACAAAACGAGCCTTTACACACCTTTCTTCATCCACTCCAGGGAAGAAAAGGATTAGAATCCACCTCACATCATCCACATTGGTAGTGCTAATCAATATTCAGTATAGCTAATCTATCAGCTGGCCATGTGATCTTAAAATTTCATTGCACAGACCATAAGTTCCTAAGACCTGAAAAATTCGAGGTCAGCAGTATAGTAGATCAGTGGGCAAAGAGCACATCAAGACCTCACCAAGGGCACAACTGGGCCTCTGTTAAGCACATTTCATGCTGGAGCAGCAAGATGTGCCACAATATTTTTCATAATCACATCTTCTCAAGGTGTTATCAGGTGCAGAAGCCTTGGTGGTCCTCTTTTTAACCAGTTTTTATTTTTATTTATTTTTCTCTCAAGTCTACCAATATATAAAGATAATATTTCAAGGCCCACATATATTGACGTATTCAGAAGAACAAATCTGATCTCAAAGAATAATTTTGCCCTATAGGGAACCATGAAACAATTTTTTTTACTTACCTTTTGGACTATTGTCTCATCACATAAGCAAGTCTGTGTTAGCTTACCATTGTTTCTATTTCTTTTTAGCAAGCCTAGAAAATTAGCTGATCAGTGTGGTTTGCAGGGGATTCCAGCACTGTCATCTTCCAGGGTCCTATTTTTTTCCTAATTGGCCTGTGAATTGTCATGAAATCATAAAATATTTCAGAATTGGGCTTTTCCCAGATGGTCCCAATCCCAGTGTACAGACTTTTTAAAAAATAACAGGTAAAGTCCAATATAGGCCACAGTTTATCACTGTATGTAGTGATCCTTGCCATCATTAAAAATAAAAAATTAAAAGCTGTAGTAGGAATTTTAAGAAATGTTCAATGTCTTTACAAGTGACTATGGCACACATAGTTGTATTTCCTGCAATAGGGGATAGCAGATTATGAACAAATAATTTTCATAATTTCACAGCACTAAACTGTCACTAAACAACTGACACTGCTTACAGTTGGGGCTGCAGAGATAGGACATACCCGTATACACATTTCAGGTTCAAAAGAAAATCTTCTTAGAAACAACCAAGATAATGTACTGTCTGAAACAGATGAAGAGATAAGAGAATATGAGATACTAAATGGGTGCCAAACCAGATGCTAAATGACATAATGTGGTGGACTATAAAGCTCTGCTGTAACTGAGCATATGTGACATGTCCAACTGTAAACTGGTCTGACAATAATCAAGAGATAAGATATAGACACATAAATATGTGTAAAGTATCCAGAGCTCCTGTCTTTCCAGCCATGGGATGCAGCCTACTTACAGGTGAAGTATAACTACTTTTGAATTCCAACATAAACCACTTTGCTCAAGATCCAGTTTTGAATCGTTCAATTTTAGGCACAGCTGTGAGAAGCATGATGGTGTCTACATGTTATAATAATGGGATTATCCCATAATTTTTTTCCTGCAACCACTGAAGCAAAGGAAGGTTTTGCCTTTCTTCTGTTCTGGAAAACTAGGAATTAACATGAGACATGTCTCTCATGTCTTCCTATAGTGAAGGCTATAAATATGTAACAAGCCTTTGGATGGTGGGAAACCAGGAATCCCTTATAGATGAAACACCCATATAAAGGTAGAAATTTTGTTTTCACTACTTCACATGGGTTAGAGAGAGATTTATGTCACTCAGCATTTGATCTAGCTTCCAGAAAATATTGCACTCCACACTCTGTTATATTTCTGATCAATTGTGCACTTTAAGATTAGTTAAGGAGCGAGTCAAAGTGAATCAAAATGAGAGAGATTTTCCACATTTCTTCTGAAGGTACAGGTCATTGAAAAGTAAGAGTTAAAAGGGAAAATAGAATGTGACAGAAAAGACTTTTCACAGTTTGTGACTGTGTTCAGAAGAGAAAAAGACTAAAAGGGGCAGCCTAAATGTCAAATGAGAACTAATGCTTGAGGAGAGAAAGGAAATCTGAAGCTTTCGTAGAGCAAATATTCCTCTTGACTTCACTTGGTCTTCATTCACTTTAATCTCAATGGGTCTGAATCATTCAGACATCAGCTGAGCCCTGGAGATAAATATAGAGATCCTGTCTTAAGTTAGTAGATCAAGAATGGGAACCCAACAAATGCAAAATGGGCCCAACTAAACATCTGGTATGTGAGAAAGGGGGAATGGATGGTTCCCCATATAATTTAATTAATAAAGTTGTAGCCTGATGCTTAAATGCCTTTTTTTCAGCTCTTCAATGTCTTAGTCTAGCTAAGTATCGGCCATGATTTGTCTTCTTCCTGTGACTGGTTTAGCTAGAGATCTGTCCATTTCTATTGCCTATTATTGATAATACTGATCACAATGAATATTTAAGAACATATATCTTAATTAAATTTATCAGAATGTGCTTGCCCAAGCAAAACTTGTTTTCCATTCTCATGAATCAGAATAGTTGATCTATTTCTTCTGACTTATGTGCCTATATACACTTTTAAAAACCCTTGCCAAGAGAACTGGAATGGGAGCCACCTGCTTAAATATTTTTTTCCAGTGTCATAAATTTTAGAATAAATAAGTTTGTAGATTAGTGTATATTTTTGATTCAAGTAATTTGGCATGTCTTCAGAGAATAAGAAAAATTCTCATCTGATTTTCTTTGCATTTAATAGTCTTTGTATGTGTTCTGAAACATGAAGAGCTTCTTATATACTTCAGTACCAAAGGGCAGATTTAAAATCACTGTATCTAATTAACATTTAAATCTTAATCAGAACTTCACTACTTACGGCTTTGCATATCATAAGCTGCAAAGTAACTTCAGGATGAGCAACTATTTTAAGATTTGTTATTCTATTTTATTTAAAAGGTCTAGACATATAAATCAGAGAAACAAAGTATAAAATATATACAGTAAATTAAGTTTCAAAGGATAGCATATTAAAGGAAAGTTTGAAGAGACATTAGTCAGGTTTAATGGATAAAAGTCAGTTTTAATGGATAAAATACTTCAGGATTTTCTTCTAGATTTCTTTTGTACTCCCATGAGGATTTAACAAAGAGTCACAGCATTTGAGATTCCTCACAGAATATTTATGCTTTCTGTGCATGTGTGACTTCAAGGCTCAATTCTGTTTCTACTGAACAACATGGCGAAATTCCCATCAACTTAAAAGAAAGTGGAATAGTGTCAAATAGAAAGAGTTATTGGTGCCTAAAGAACTGGCAGTATTTTATCTTTAAGGACTATTTCTAACTAATAAAAAGATTTTCTGCCTTTCCCCTTCCCAACACACATAGATATTTAAAATCAAAGCAGTCTGTTCATAGGGTTAGCATTAAAATACTAATATGAAAGATGCTGTATAATTGGTCAGTTTCTTTTAGTAGCATAGTAGTCTTTAATATATTGTTTCATAAAATTTGGAGCTTTAGTTTTAAGATTCCCAGTGATGTTCTGACCAAATGTGCAGAACTTTAGCTTTTGTCTTGAAGATGCTCAGGGGGATATTTACAATTTATTTTAAAGATTAGAGAAGAAATTACTTCTACAAACTCTGCCTGTTTCTAAAAGTACAGTAGCAAAACTTCTAAAATATTTAATAGTGACAGGTGGAGCTTCACTGAATGATCACATCACTGTTTTTGAAATAGTGACATGATTTTTCACAATGCAATGATATTGCAACACAACATCATGGCTAAAAGTAATGACCCCATGACACTGAAATACAATTATCAAGGTTATTAATACTATGTATGGCATACATTTAAGAGAGAATAACACAAATTGGCACAGATAGAGTGAAGGATTACTAGAAAATTTGAGGAATGGAGAGCTTTTCTTACAAGAGGTATGTTTCTTAGCTAGAAATATATCTAAACATATGTGTCTGATACATCTACATGTGTGTACCACACTTCTAGTTGTCTTTCACAGATAGGGCTAAGCTACCTCTGCTCCAGACAAGCTGAACTAGATGTACACCAGATCCTATCCAAAAGCCACAGGAGTGCTGTAACATGCCGAGCTTCTAAAGCCAGGATCCTGGCAGGGCTTACTAACCCCAGCCCAGAGCTGCTTCATGCAGCTTCACTGCTTTGACTTCAAAGCTGCCTCACCCTCAACTAGCTCAGAAGATAGGCAAGTATATTCAAAGTATTTCAGGGTAAACAACAGGAAGACACAGAGCTACTCAAGCTAAAGGAAAATGTCAGAATAAAGTCTTCTCAAACCAAATCGGTCTGGAAATGAGTAGGTTCATAACCAACAAAGAAGAAGATTTGAGATGACCTTTCAACTGGACTAGTGAAAATCTAAAATCTAGCCATTTTTAACAAGTACTTTCTGAAGAACATTTTAGAAACTCAGTATGCATATCTACAGGAATTGCATTTAATACCCACATAGTTCCTCCTAGGCATGTGCTCCTAATAATTGCTTAGACAAATAGATTATGTAAAATCTATAGCCCAAGTACTGGGAAATCTCTTCTTATCCTGCTGAAGAGAACATGGATGAATCCTGCCTCCTTGAGGTCTGAAATGCTTAATGGTGCAAGTGTTTCATGGATAGAACTGCAAACTTTTGATGTATTCAGTGCCTTCGGTGCTTCACGGAAGCATTCACACTACTGGATGCCTATTTGTATCATCAGAAGCTATCTAGTTTCAGAAAAAAAATTGACCTGGTAATTTTGTGAGAATGTTTCTTGCAAATTTTTTAGTGTATTCATTTTAGATAAGATTAATTTTTATGTTGTTTGAGGTTTCTTTTGAGATAGGCATAGGGATGAACTTATTCCTGTTTCTCTCCAGGTTTCATTTGAGTAAGATCTACAGAGATTTCATTTTATTATTATTATTATTATTATTATTATTATTATTATTATTATTATTATTATTATTATTATTATTATTATTATTATTATTATTATTATTTAATTTTGAATCATGATTTTTAAAAATATCAGCAAGCACATTTCCAAAAAAAAAAAAAGCATCTTATTTGTCTTAGCTGCAGTCTTCAGAAAGCTGTGAATTCTGAATGAAACAAGTATATCTCCTTTTCACTGGGAGAAAATCTTTCCAAGTTAGTGATTCATCACTGAAAATACATAATTGTCTGTAAGCATGGGCAGCAGCTTAGGTGCATTGATTTGTGTATTACAGTGATTCCAGGGTATGGATGCTGTAGAAGTGATACTAATTCAATAGTTAAGGAAATACTTATTCAATTCTTACTCTTTAGTCCTGAAGACAACTTTTTCAAAAGTTTTAAAATTAACTTAGATGAGTAGTTTTGGTCAGGACTCACCTGGAGTACTGTGTCCAGTCCTGGGCTCCCTGGTACAAAAAAGACAGGGTTCTTCTGGAAAGAGTCCAGCAGAGGGCCACAAAGATGATACAGGGCCTGGAGCATCTTCCCTATGAGGAAAGGCTGAGAGACCTGGGTCTGTTCAGCCTGGAGAAAAGAAGACTGAGAGGGGATCTTATTAATGTTTACGAATACCTTAAGTGTGGGAGACAGAGGAATTTGGCCAACCTCTTTTCAGTGGTTTGTGGGACAAGGGGCGATGGCCACAAAAATGTGGACAAGGGGCAATGGCCATAAAATGGATCACAGGAAGTTCTGCACCAACATGCGAAAGAACTTCTTCACAGTGAGGCTAATGGAGCACTGGAACAGGATGCCCAGAGAGGTTGTGGAGTCTCCTTCTCTGGAGATATTCAAGGCCTGTCTGGACACCTACCTGGGCAACCTACTCTAGGGAACCTGCTTTGGCAGGGGGGTTGGTCCCAATGATCTCTTGAGGTCCCTTCCAACCTCTACAGTTCTCTGATTCTGTGAAATAATGTAGCTGTTAAAGCACTGAAAGTCCTGCATCCCATTCTACAACATTTTTGAAAATTACTCCTATTAAAAACTGTTTTCACATATGTATATCTTGTACTCCAGTACTCTATGTGTCATTAACAGCTTAATCTTAGAAAGACCATGAAAAAAGTTATACAGATTTAAAAAGGGACTTGTGGACCATGTATAATTTCTGTTACTTTCCATTTCACGTTGAAAAAAATACATTTCAGAAAATATTTGAATGTATAAGAAAAAGCAAATCTGTAGGTGCATATGTAGGTAATATAATAAAGCTTTTTAGTGTTACATAAGGGAATAAAATAATTCCTTCTGAATCTATTTTTAAAATATATTAAATCCGTGGCACAACTGAGATTATAAACTTTCACCATTCCCAGCAGCTATAATAACATGCATTTAAAATCTCATTTTAACAGGAAAAAAAAAAAAAAGTTAAGCAGGAATATTATGGCATCTACTTGTTGTATTCTTTACAGAAACCAACTTCTTCACTCTGTTCCACTGCTGCGGTTCAGATAAACATTTTGTCAATAACGAATAGAACTCACTCTTTCCTCTTTTGCAAGAGACCCAAAGATTTTGATATTCAAGGAATAGGAAAGTGTACATTCATTTATTGAGTGCTCTTTTGGAGAGAGATTTCTTTTAAAGTGCATGCAGGAAAATGTATAATTGTTACTATAAGTTTATGTATAAATTGTTGGCTATTTTGGAGATGCAGTTAGGTTGGGCTTTTAAAGTAACAATGTTTATAGAGATTTTACCTCTTAAGAATTAATAAATACATCTATGTCTAAGTTGTAGGTTAAACATATATTTTTTCCCATTCTAATTTTGACAAAATACAATGTAATATACATGTTAGAAATCAATTTTCTAAGTTCTAATGAAACTTCAAAATTTTCATCTACAGAGAGAGAAGTTTGAGCAGAAGTTTGAGCAGCCAACTGCCAGTTCCATTTTCTAGGACCCTCCCTAGCAAGGCAATGTGGAGATAAGGTAAACCGTCACCTTAGTTTTGCAGTTTCCTATGGTTATTTAAGTTACATGGATGTGTCTCTTCAGTTTCCATTCTGCAGTGTTGAGTAAATGTTCAAGCATTTAGCAGGCAAGAACAGGGCTTCAAAGTAGTTATGCCTTCAAAAAGCTCTGATGTACTCGCAAAGGATTAATAAGAGATTATTGGAAAGTTTCATATTAAGTACCGTGGGTTCATTATATTTAGACACTGAATGAAGCTGATCTCTGTCAGAATTGTTTGCTAGGACTGAACTCTGAAAAACACAGCACCAGGGCAAGCTGACATGCATGAGGACATGCCCTCAGTGCAAGAATGGAATGTTTAAAATTCTCATCAGTATTAGAATGAAAATGCACTAAGCAACTAGAGGGAGTTTAAATATCTCCTCAACCTGTACCATTAAACAAAACAAAAAAAAAAAAAAAGGAAGACTGTTGTCAGATAATTTCTGGCAGTAATCAATGTTTTAATAGCTTTCAGTTTTCTTTGAAAAATATGCATGCGTACTTAACTGTGAAGCTTTATTTCAGAACTCAGTTCTAAAACCACATAAAAAAATATAGTATTTTTCTTAAAAAAAAGCGGAAGACACAGAAAATATTCTAATAGATCTACAAATTAAGAATTAATCTTAAAGTTTTAGGGGTTTTAGTTTTAATCTTAAAGTTTTAATCACCCATATCCTAGGAATGGGGTTATAACTAGCATCTTAGACCTTCAGAAGTGAATTTTAGAGGAAAACAAATAATTAAACAAAAACAAAATAAAACAAACTGAAAAACAAACAAACAAACAAACAAACAAACAAACCACAAACAAAAAAGCAAACTGTTGAGCAAAAGAAGCCACCTACTCCAGAAAAATAACTTGCACTGAGTCCCTGCTTTGAGTGCAGGTTGGATCAGGTGTCCTCTAGAGGTGCCTTCCAACCTAAATTATGCTGTGACTCTATAATTCATACAGCACTCAGAAGTCAAAGCCCACAACAACTCACATTGAGCAGTCCATGTCTTGCCAAACACTGTAAGTCAATCCAGTGACATATGCAATGAACTATATTACCTTGTGGTTAATACCAGGCCCAGCTGTGATTACACAGTATTGATGAAGAGGATAACAACAGTATCACAAGCCAGAGGCATTCTCCATAAACCAATGGAGAACACTCTAGCAGAAGATGAATGAGAGTCTATTTTATCATCATAAAAGCAAGTGAAATATTTACTGAGTAGGACTAGCTGCACCAATGCCAAAATCAACAAAATTAACACAGAAGGAAGGAAGTACATGAATAAAACTCAGAGCTATAAGGTTATCCATACTGAGGGAATATGAGATTTACTGCATCAGTAAATAAATCAGAAAAACAATATTTAGGAAGAAAGCTGATACCACCTATTTTTCTAAAGCATGGCGAATATTTCTGGAAGATATTCTTTGAATAAACAGAATCTGCATACTTCTTACTTGGATATTATTTCACATTCAAGGCATATACCAAGGCAAAGTAAATAAAATTTGTAAAGATAAAAGATGAAGAGATAGTATATCTGGAAGAAAATGTATAATGAGTAACTCCATAGGCTACAAAGAGCTTCTGTAAAATCCCTAGTTGAACAAAACCTTGGAAAATATTAGCGGTACCTTACAGAACTGTTGAAGCCAGCAACAGTATGCTTATACCAGTGGCAATGAATGGATAAACATATTATTGAAAATCGTGAACTAGGGTATGTGCCTAGTGCACTGCAACCATTAGTGGTGTTTTGTTTGTGGGACCAGAGTAGCTGGAAGACAATTTCCCACAGACAGAGTATGTATAGTGTGGGTGTTGCATCCTCAGGACCAACAGGCAGATCCACATCTGCTGGTCTGTCCTACTGGATAATGTGGACATCACTGCTGTGTCTGCACAGCTCTTCTTCATCCACCTGATACTTGCTTATATGCTATGGATACTGATGAAACCATGTCTCAGTGTACTCAAATACAGGAGTCCTTGTGTTCTTTTCTAGCAGATATTTTTTAACCAACATTTGGTCGTAAACCTGTCAATGATACTGACAAAAGGACAAAAGGAGTATAGCAAATATGTCCCAGTCAGGAAGGCAGAGAATATCTTTTCATTTACAAATGCTGCAAATAGTGGGGAGACTACACAGGTAGATTGTATTAGAAACAAAAACAAACTTTTTTTTTTTTTTTTTTTTCCCCAAACACATATTATAATTTCCAGGGTTACTGTTGTTGGGATTTGGAAAAAAAATAAGAAAGGCTATTAGGTCAGAATGCCCAGAACATCATGTTTTAAATTCCAATTATCATTATAAAACCTTTCTGTTAGTATTAAGTGTGCTTTTACTGTAAAAATCATGTTTCTTGTTGTGCTAACAATAGGGAAGACACACACACACAAGTTTATGTACAGAAGTCTAGCACAAAGCCTGGAGACACTTGACAGTTGTATTAAATGAGGAGCTGTCACAGCTTATTGTATACATCAAAAAATAAAAGCCAAGCAGCCACATTGGAAACACAAGAGTTATTTGCTCTCCTCTTCTGCTCTACTTCCAGCAAACGAACTGAGTCCTATTCTTTTTTTTGCATAGTTTGCCAGTGTAGGCCAATACTGTTATAGATAATATGCTTATCAGAACCATTTTCACTTGACATAGTGACATAAAGCAATAGGCTGCAAATAAATAAATAAGAATTTAATTTTTCACGCAATACAGATACAGATATATAATCATCATTCCCTTCGCTGAGTGCAGAGGAACTAATAGTGATTATGTTCCCAGCCTAGCTACTCCAGTTGACTAAAACAGTTGTGTGGATGCAAGCCAGGGAGTTATGCTCACACACTGAGTTTCTGCACACAAATGAAGCACTTGCAAATGTGTGTAACGGTGCTCTTTAGTAGATCTGGCCCCGTGTGACTAATATTTCTTTCCAGAGCTTAGTATTCTCTAGTACTGTGTTATGTTCAATGTTAATTTTCACTTGATTTTAAAGTATATATTTACTTCTTGGATTGTTAGGCAGTACATTAAACTTTCAATAAATGCCACTAATTCCTACACCCACTGAAACATAATTTACTCCAATGTTTTAATCCAATCTGTACTGCATTGACAAGAAAGATTATTTGCCAATGTTTTGAAGTCAGGCAGGGTGAGAGGGAAGAGCCTTTACATTTTCCAAGTTTATATCTAGGCCCCAGATGGAAACAATTCTACAACAAAAGAATGAAATCTGGTAGGATATTCTTGAGATCTCGTAAGTTCAGCAGCACGTCACTGGTACTGAGGCCAATTTTCCAGAAGACTAATTTGAATTGCAGAAAAGAAGAGGAAAGGAAGGCCAACTGGTATTGTACATTAACCCGTACACTGCTGAAGTCTGGTGTTAAATGGGAATTTTGTATAATGCAGTGCACATTATATAATTAACTCATGTTACATGTTTGGCTCAATTGTTAGTATTGGCTGATAATGTATGTGCCTGTGGTTTTTAAAAGGAAAAGCCTTCAGCACTTTAAGGCAGGCAAGTGAAAGATGTGAAATTCTGTTACTGATTACAGTACTTACAATACTTTAGAGGATCTGTATTTATAATCCTAATGTTTATCTTTGACATCAGAGGCTTCAATCCACAACACTTAAAAGCTCTATACATTTTGTTGCAAAAAGCTACCACTGAAACAAATAAATGATACCCTCGTATCAGCCCACATATCTTTCAAAATAGATTGTTCTACTAATCAGCGAGCAAAAACAAAAGGCCTTTTAAAGCCTGCCAACAAAGATGGAATGAATTACTTCTGAGAAGCAAGACTGCAGAGCTGGTAGCTTGCTAAGTAATGATTCTTGGAGACTATTCGCCTTTCAGAGTTCTTTAAAAAAGTTTCATGGCAAAATTAACATCCAATTTAACATCTGTTTCCTAGCAGAGGAAAGATGGCCTTGTGGATTAAAGTTGAGGACTTCTGGACTCAGATTTCCTGGGGAGCTCTGGCCAAATCACTTAATCTCCCTCTGCTCCATTCTTTGTCAGTAAAATGGGGGATAAAAATATTTCCTAGGGCTGCCTTTATCACTTACAGTGAAAGCTCTTTTAGTGGAGGTTTGTGTCTTTTATGGGGACACACAGCTCTTATGACAAAGTGGTTCTGATCTCAGGTCCTTTGGGCCCTATTGTATGACAAATGAAGGAAAGTAATCAGAGAACAGGCTGATATATCACACACTCAGGAAGTTATACAGACTTAAGATGACAGAAAAAAAGTCACTAAAATAAGATATGATTTTATGGTTTTCAAGGTTTATTTTATTTTATTTTTTCATGAAACTACCAGGAGTTTCTTGAATTTTGTGAATATTTTTTGTGAAAAGTCATCATGACAGACAATCACCCTCCACAAGGACGCTGAAGTTATCAAAATTAAAGTAAATAAATGGAATTCATTAGGTCTGTGAAGAATCTTCAGCTCAGAAATATTGTCTATTTTGAAAAAAAATCAGTCCTAGATAACTTTTAGACATGAAGCCAAAAACCTGATGTTTATGCTGAACATTTTCAATTGAAATTGAAATAATTTCAATTTCCACTGAAATAATATTTAAAGTGTTTGTTTGTTTTTAAAGTGTTTGTCTTCCCCTAAAGAAAGGAAAATTTCCCATAATGCCTATAATATCAAGCTTCCCATTCTTAAAAGCAAACAAATATATTTCTTTAAAGAATAACAGAATGGTTAAGGTTGGAAGAGACCTCTAGAAGTCCTCTGGTCCAACCTACCCTGCTCAAGAAGTGACACCTACAGCAAGTTGTCCAGACTGTTTCTGAAGATCACCAAGGAAGGAGATTTGCACAATATCTCTGGGCGATCTGTGCCAGTGCTTTGTCACCCTCACAATAAAGAACTGTTTCCTGATGTTCAGAGGGAATTCCCTGTGTTCCAGTTTGTGCCCACTGGCACCAGGCACCGCTGGAAAGCACCTTGCTCTGTCCTCTTTGCACCTTCCCTTCAGGTATTGATAAGATTACCCCTGAGCTTCCTCTTCTCCAGGTTGATCAGTCCCAGCTCTCTCACCCTGTCCTCGTAGGAGAAGTGCTCTAGTCTATTGATCATCTTGGTTGTACATTGGACTCTTTCCAGTATGTCCAGGTCTTCCTAGTACTGGGGAGCCCAGAAGTGGACAGAGTATTCCAGGTGCAGGCTCACCAATGCTGAGCAGAGCAAAAGGATCACCTCTCTCGACCTGCTAGCAACACTTTGCCTAATGTAGCCAGGAATTGGCTACAAATATTAATTATTATTAATTAATATTATAAGCCTTCTTAGCAGCAAGAGCACACCGGTGACTTATATTCAACTTGGTGTCCACCAGGACTCCTAGGTCCTTTTCTACAAAACAGCTTTCCAGATGGATTGCCCCCAGGAATATTAATTTAAATTAAATTATTTTAACTAATTTGAATGCTTTAAAATGTCATAACTAAAATGGTGACTGTGTGAATGAAGAGATTTATCAACCTGTTTGAGACTAAAAACTGTTTGAGATTAAAATAATAATAATAATAATAATAATAAAATATATATCCAAAAGACATGAGATATGATAATATGGAAATCTGATGAGTTTTGAACCTTTCTGAAGTAAAGAAGTCATTTTATTTTTTCTTGCAGAAATGCTTGGATTTTTTATACTGATAGCTAATATTTAGTTTCTATGAATGTGCTCTCCTGAAGGTTGAAACTCTTGGTGGTTTGAAAATGGAGTTTTATTCCTTCTTGTGCATTGCAAATTTGGATTTCTTCAATCAACCTGCCAATCAACTTCCTTCACTGTAAATACATTCTCTGAACAAAACTGAAGTCAAAAAGAAACACAGAATGGGGATTTCTGTTAAAGATTATAATTTTTATCTTTCATTTCATCTTTCATTTATCTTTCACATATCCTTCTCTGTTTCTAGAATTGCATGCAAAATGGCATGAAAAGCAGAAGTCAGGGAGCAGTGAAGCAAAATGAGGGCAGAGGGGTGCAAGGGCAAACACAAAATGGAGAAGACACAGCAAGCTGAATGAAAAACCATCTCATCTTAGAAATTTTCATGTTCATGCAGTTCTTCAAAGCTGGTTCAAGCAGAAAACGGTTAAATGGAGCATAACCAGAAATGAACTAATCAGTTGTTGTGTACTCATTACTGCTCAAGTCAGCATAACATTTCTTCACAGAGGAAGTAATAGCTGTAGTTGTCATATTTTGATACATTGTTAATCTCAGCTTTTAAGCAAAAAATAATTTTGCTCTTCTGATGCAAATCTCATCCTTCTGAACTATTTTTTTTTTTCAAATGAAAAAGCTACATGTACTAGAGAAGAAGAAAAATCTGTAACTAGACCTAAGCAGATATAAAAAGATAGTTTCCACAATAATGCACCTGATTGTTTAAATTATATTATTTGAACTTTGATACTGCCAATATGCTCATCACTGCATATGTTATGACCAGGAATGTATTGTAGACATTTTTATTAGATAATTGTGATCAGGAGAGTTTGTGTGTAAAAAGCTTTGAGCAAGAGGTTGGACTGTGGGACTTACATGGGTTTCTTCCAACCTAAATTATTCTATGATCCTATGAAAATAAAATTTTGTAATTATGCATATCTAATCATATGGTGTTGATCAGGGTGTTGATTCATCTCAATTGACTCATTAGAAATCAAAAGTGCTTATCTCTCTGAGATACTCAAAATCAAACTATGAGCAAAGAATTGTCCAAAATAAGTTGTCCAGTGACCTGTCAAGCAGTGAAAGTATTTCTAGAAAATTGTAGAAATTGTAGAAGTCACAATCAGGACAAAGAACAAAACTAAAGCAAACAGATAAATCAACAGCAATAGCTTATATGATGTGTGTAGCTTATAGGATAATAGCTTATATGATTGTGAAGAAAGGGAACAGTCCTAAGATCCCAGAGCCCATTTTTCTGTTTTCCTTTAAAAAATTTCTTCATTTCTTTGGGATGCCAAATTATTTAGCTTCATTATTTACATGTTTTTCTGATTTGTGGAAAGTTCCAGAAAGGACCAGATTCTGCAACTTTTATACACTTTGGTGAGTATCTATCAATTTAAGTTGTCTCACTGAAGTAGGTAAGCTTGTTCTTCTCTGTACTTGTTTGCAATGTGAAAGCAATCTCTAACACTAGATTTATTTCTCCATATTTCCACCTGGTATTTACATACTGTACTTTATCACAGTTTGAGTTACAAATCAGTTTATGCACAGAAAAGTTTGGCATTGGATGGCAATAAGCTAAAGCCCATATAACATCTTGAACAAGATGTCTTCAATGCATCATCTTCTTCTATCTCTCTTCTATTTGTAAATTATAAAGAAAAATAATAGTGGCAGCAGAGAAGACATAGTGGACATAATAATGTATGTTTAAAGAAGACTTTCATGCGTATAGTTAAAACTGTTGGCTGAAACATGATGTGAGTCATGTTCCATTATAGCAATGAAATATCAGCCGACAAAATTTGAAAAAAAATACAACTCAGATTTCTTCTCATTTAAACAGGCTGTGACCTAAAGAAATTAAAATGTATATAGGGAAGCTGGATCAAAAGCATAAAAGACAGAACTGGGTCTGGAACCTTCCACTCGCCCAAAAGTGCATGGTCCAGTGGTTCAGTTCCTCTTGATCCTGAGAGGGAAATGGGTGCCATCACAAAAGATGCTGAAGTCAGTGCTCAGGAGTTCAGGAGCTTTTGCACTTGGAGTTCTCCTTAGCATATGGAACTTGTTGCTCTTTACAGAGCAATAAAGGCTGGGTTTTATGCAGGATCCTTTCCATTTCAAAATACTTTACTTAAATAGTTAATCTCTTATACTTTGTACAAAAACTAGTTCAAATTAACTTCCCCATGAGCTTTATGAATTTGCCTATGTGTATCAAAGTGTACTTTGAATCAACTCTGAATAAAGGATATGAAAAAATGATACTAAAATGATGAATTGGGAAGGTAGCCAATGGGAGGAGTACATACCATACAGAGATTATGAAAATTCAGTGTAATATTTAAACAAAAAATCAGGTGTAATTAGCCTGCTCCAGAATGATCTCTTTCATTTTTCAAATCTAAAAACAACTCTTATGTGCATATTCTTGAAGAAAGCAATGCAGACCCATAATACCAGAGATCCAGCCAGTTTGGATTTTTCTCCTGCTTCAAAATCTCTTCGTTTACAGCTGTCTTCAGTTTTATTTAGATAATGCTTTCAGATTTCAGAGTTACTTCTCTATAAAGTGCTGTAGCATTCTTTTCAATGAGTCAATTACTATCAGTCTTGTCTTCATTTCAGAACACTTAATTTTTGTGTCCCTGTTTGGTTATAACTCACTTATATTTAAAAATTATCAAATATTTTCTTATGAAAATCCTTTTCATTAGGAGTCTCTTCCTTTATCCCATTTGCAAAAAGATTTTATCCCATTTTCTTTATCCCATTTGCAGAAAGATTTTATTTCTTGGCTAACAAGCTGGTTGTGTTTGTTTGCTTGTTTGTTTTTACTTGAGGAATGTCAGACAGCTCCTTTCAAAACTGTCTTTATTAGATCAGAAAACACAACAATTGAGAAATTTAGATTCATTAAAAATTATATATATTTTTTCCCATTAACACTGCCATTGCATTTTATAACGTATGTTAAAGAAAATGGTTAAGTGCAGGCTTCCTAACACCCTTGTATTAGCTAAAACACTGACCACATATTAAGCACAGTGTACATTCAACACAATCACATGCCTCAGCCTTATTTCCTTACAAATATAAAAATACAGTCACACCACATCAAATACACAAGATGTTATTGCTCAAACCATAAGTAAAGATAACTTTAAAACAGATGTACAAGATCACTCTAAGGACAGTACTCTTCTGTGCAATATCTATTTTAACTGAGTTAAACTCCATTAATTTCAATTGTATTCATCTGAATTTACGTGGTGTGACAATGAAACACTCTTTTGGCAGATATGCTATCCTTCCTTCTTGGAAAAAAAAGATTGTTTTGCCATTTTCTTCATAGAATTCATATATTGTTTGTGCTACAGTAGTCCCTGGAGATTCAGTAAGGAATGGGGAACTGGATGCAGGACAGGACAATAGGACAGTTGTCCTATGGAACATCAGAGTTTAACTAACAGAGCAGACGTACTTTTATATGCTTTCCTGAGAGACAAGAATAAAACATGGCTAAAGCACTCAATCCAATGATAGATGGATAAGGAGAAGCCAAGGCAGCATTTCAAATAAAAGAGTATATTCTGCTGAAGAAGAGACTGTAGAGAGGTGTCCTGTGTGGCTTTTTATACTTTGTGTTCTCTACAATAGAGTCTAGAGCAGCTGTCACCAAAAGGGAATCTTAGTTACAATGGATAGAAAGCATAAGGGCTGTTGAGATGTTTGCAGGTGATCTGAATGAATTTAACTGAGGACTTTCTCATGGACTTTCTAGAAGAAGGACTTTCCCTGTTGTTTTAAAAGATGCTGAGATAGGAAAGAGATTTTGTGTGGGTCACAGAAAATCAAATATGAAATCAGGTTGAGACTTTTTATAGTTTTTTATAGCTAAAACCACAGTTGCAAAATATCTTAATTAGTTTTTCTGGAAGAAAAAAAAATGTATTTGAATTCTCAGAGGGTTAAAAAGGGAAAGGAAAAAATATGTCAATTTAGAATAAAACATCAACATAATAAAGTATACATGTAATCTACAAAATCAACTAAGTACTGCAGAGAGTCAATACAGAAGATTGCTAGTCCAACTTATTTCCTATTAAATATGCAGGACATGGTAAACCAGATGAAATTTCAAAGAATCCTGACACTTGTATCTACTTAGAACATTCCAATTATTATTATTCAGATAACCTGCAATTGTCTTTACTCTGACATATGGACTCATCTCCTTTTACCCTTTCACCCATTTTTCAGTCAACTTCTCAGTTTAATTTAGTCTTCCAGATTCCTTGCAGTCTGTTCAACTAACAGTTACTAAAAATGTAAACCACCTCTACTTTTCTGTCACTAAAAGCAACATACTATATTAGGTATTGAATATTATCATACCTTGTCAGTCCTACTGGGATTGCCACCACCATGTTTTTTTGTTGTTGTTGAAAGGCTTTCTGTCTTTCTCACCCAATTTCATCTATTAAGTATGTGATAAATATGATGTCATTTCTCCTTTAAAGCACTACAGAAGGAAAAAACCTAATCCCTACTCTGCCTCCATTTTACAGATTTTTCTTTTAAATATGCAAGTCTGTCACTTGTTTCCACTGTAGTTTTTTGCTACTAAACAAAGAATCGCTTTGATTACATCAGGTTCAAATCACTAAAGCATACTAGCAAGTGGACTTTATGACATAAGCAGTTTAAATAAAATAAAAATAGATTACCAAATAGCTTTCTTTCTTTCTTTTTCTTTCTTTCTTTTTCTTTCTTTCTTTTTCTTTCTTTCTCTTTCTTTCTTTCTTTCTTTCTTTCTTTCTTTCTTTCTTTCTTTCTTTCTTTCTTTCTTTCTTTCTTTCTTTCTTTCTTTCTTTCTTTCTTTCTTTCTTTCTTTCTTTCTTTCTTTCTTTCTTTCTTTCTTTTCCCTTCTTTCTTTCTTTCCCCCAATATTGAAAAAAATAAAATATTATTTTATTCTTTTGCAAAAAAAAATTGACTCAGAAGTACCTCGATACACGTTATGGGAACATCAGGTTTGAGATCTCAGGACTGTTTCCTTATGGGCTAAATTTCCTAGCGGAATTGTATCTCTTTTGACACATCATCCTTTTAAACTCTTGCTAAGCTACTCAAGTGCATGATGAGAGGCCCAAATCTGCAGCATATCCAGGGGACATGTTGTACTTTTACTGGGGATTTAAGAAATTTCTCTGATTTTGCAACTGGGCATATTAAATATTTGTGAGATATTTGACCTGCATTTTTAGCCATTGATTATAGGCATCCATTTGATTCAGTTGCCTAAATTTACATATGACAAATCTCCAATAACTTCTACTGAATAATTATTAACTTCTTTGTAAATATTTTTGAGGTAGAGAGATTTGTCTGCACATTCCTGAAATGCACATTTCTGGAAACTTTTTAAAAAAGGAAACTCAGACTTTGAAGGATACAGTTTCAGTCACTTTACAACAAATTCAGAAAAAAATCTTCAGCAATCTTCCCCAACCCAAAGACTATCCTCCTGTTTGAGTGGATCCTCTGCTAAGAGCATTCCAACAGTGAAATGTGCCATTGCAAAGATGGGTTGGAATAAGCAGTCCTGGGGACTCAGAGGTCATGGATGTTCACAAGCCTTTCTTATCATCTTCACTCCCTTGAAACTTATTTCTCAAAGACGCATCTACTACCAAGTGGTTGGCCTTGTCTGGTTAGGTTTTCTTCCCTTTTTTTTCTTTCTGTTATTGATCAAATCATAACCTCTGTTTCAGTCATCTGTGGATAGCTGAAGAACACAAAGAACACAATATAAGCACTAAGAGAGGAAATATACCTTTAAATCTGCATTAAATCCCTTGCTGGAACGTTATGAAGAAAATTGGTATTAGGCAAGATCCTCACCTGGCGTAGATTTGCGTGTGTCTATGAAAGTGAACAAGCTATGAAAACGTATCTCCACTGAAAGTCTGGTACAATATGTTTTATAAATAGGAGAAACATAGATTCTTTCAGATAGAGCTCCTGTAATGTAATTTTATTATAAATTTTGTATCAATAGCATGTTTCAATTTGTATCCTAAATCATATTTTATTTGCTTGGCTTCTTAAATGTGTTGAGACAATCTCACCAGAGGCCTGCTCATTCTAGAAAAAAAAATCCCACAGTGTAATCGTTCTGATAGTGCCATATGAGATGAATAGAAGATAATGAAACCATGAGAGGCTTCCTCAATCAGAGCCTAGTTAAACTTCCTCTTTTTGGATCTTGTCAAGTGTGTTTAGTCTTTTCTTTTTATCTTTGGGGTGATGATTCTCCCACTTTCAGCTCTCTATTCAAATTGGTTTAGGTGGTTCCCAGAAGGGAACAGCAGAGATATTAAGAGTGTTTGTTTGATATTTGTATTCGATGTCTTATAGTTAAATGGTACTTATTATGAAAGGATCAGCCCTCTCAAGTGGAATAAGATGAAACTGTTACCCTCTCAAGTGAAAAATCAAGTGGACAGATCAAAATGTTCTACTAATACAGATATTTATGGCTCTATTTTGTTAAAATTACAGTATTCCCCACTAACAATTCATGATATCCACAAACCTCTACACTTTGTACTTCAGGTACTGTATCAGGAGGACTGAGAGAATGAGAAAATAATAGCTTGTTGCATGGTAACTTCTATTTGGATATAAGCTATTATTATTATTATTATTATTATTATTATTATTATTATTATTATTATTATTATTATTATTTTTGTATGTGTGTGTGTGTGGTTATTTCTAAAATTACATTTATGTTGCAATTCACAATGAATTTGTAGTTCTTTCTTGATTTGTTATGGTTAATTGATAAATATTTTCCACATGTGTGAAATTTTGATACAACTAAGTTGCTGAAGAGTGCTCTTATGCATTTAATCCCATGCATTTCTTCATTGCAACTTCACATGTTTTTATACTGTTATAAGGATAAGGTGTTCGTACATACTTATATCACAAAAGAGTGCAGTAGAATGGTATTTTTTGTTTGTTTGTTTTTGAGTAAATCTTATTATAACCTCATGATTTGTAGTCTGAAGCACAATTTTACATTTTATTAATAGGTGATTGTATGTTTGGTGCTATGGATGAAAGGAAACTTTGATAAATTAAAACTTGAACACATTCAATTTTACCACAACCTGTCAGTGCTGTTTGCCATTTCACACTTGGCCCCTGTCACAAATATTTCAGATAGTTGTGCCTTACCCCACGTCATCATTTAACTGCTTAATACATTTCTGATTCACCTTGCTACAAATTGCAGTGTTGGCACAGACATTGAATTTTATGATGCATTTTGAAAGTAAAAGAATTTAAGTAACATACTGCATTTGTTTGTTTGTTTGTTTGTTTGTTTTTGGTTTTGTTTTTGTTTTTGTTTGGACTGTATTGATGCAAACCAAGATCCCCAAAAGGATGAATTATATCACTGTCCTATGGCCTACATTTTGAAAAAGGATTTGATTTTATGATAAACACATTTCTGCCATTACAAATAAAATAAAAACAGATTTACAGCGCCATGGCATTTTATTAGGAAAATGTGAAAACAACAGTTTTACGATGCACAGTTTGTGGGCTAGTACATTCCTAAGTGTTATTACAACTCAGCAGAGTACACGTTCTCATTCCATAGGCCAACCTTATCAAAAACACAAGTGGGAACACTTTCCAAAAGCCGACAGTATCCCTGTTACAGTCTTTCATCAATAGGTGCTCTGGTAGTAATCTCCCTTTTTTTGTAACTACCAGTTCCTTTGTATTACAGCATTTCTCCTCCCAGCAAGTTCAGCTCCTTGATGAAGGCCGAGGCAGCCCTGCCAGCTCCAGATCTTGGCAGCTGCAGTTGCGGGCCAGGCAGCTGCGTGGCCCCGTGGCCCTCCCCAGCACAATGCCTGGCAGGCAGCAGCCTCAGTGGCTGCTGCTGGCTTCTGCTCAGCTGACAATATCTAAATCAAAGTGCTCTGACTGGGCCTGGACCAAAGCTGGACACAACAGGCCGCTCGGCACTTTCACAAGCGAAGCCACCTGGATGTTGAAACAGACCTGAGGGTCCCGACGTTGGATATTCAGGGAAGGCACCTCAGGCTTGCCACTCCAACTTTGCTTAACAGGAGCAGACCTGGGTCAAAGGCTGACTGCTATGAAAGACACAGCTCTGATATTTGAAAACCTAAGCATGAGTTTCCAGTGCTGGAATAAGTCACCACCTGCACTTTATATTACAAATTAAACTGAATTATGACAGCACTCACATGGTAATTTTGACTTACTAGGTCCTTTGTCTACATTTTGTAGTTCCTTGGGTAGCTATACGCTACACAAAACCAAAATGTAATAGATATCCTAAGAAAAAAAATAATAAAAATCCCTGCTCACAGAGTGCTGTTTGATTTGCTTGTGGTTTTTGAAATGTAGTACAAAAGATCCAGAGAGCTATATTATTATTTTTTTTTTTTAAACATGCCTTGGCATCTCATTGTCAAATACCTATAATACCTAGAAGATGCTTCTTTGTGTTTCTTATGACCAAATGATATGTGGGCTACAGAGATGTGATGTGATAAGGACAGTCATCCTGCTACAAACGATTCTACTAAATTAGCTGTACTTTTATTCCAATTAACTGCCTGAACTAAAAAGTTAGCAAGTATGCTACCATTGGCCAAAAATACCCAGCCTTCATTCAGCTGACTTGTTTTAATGACAGAGACACCTGTGCTGAATTCTCAAACAGCAGTCAATCTACAGCGTTCGTTAGATCCCTGAAAGCATACAGGATAAATGAAACCAATAACTGAGACTGAGCACAAGGCTTTATAATGGACTCAATATGGCTCACACTCATTGGGCCACCTATGTGACTTGAGTCTTTTCCAAATATATTACTACAAAATCCTCCAGGCATCCTTTCAGACCCCAGAAGCCTGTAGAACCTCTTGAATCTTTTGCCAGATCCCACAAACCTGTAGATACCCTGGCTGTTTTGTTTTGACATGTGGATTAATTCTTACTCTTTTTGCATTGATTTACCTACATTTTAAAAAGCATATTAATATTCAGAGAAGGAGGAAAACCAAATAAGACAGAAACATGCTCTATTGATAAATTTTGATGGATCCGCGTAGTCAATTCCTATCAGTTATGCCTGTCAGTCTTCAAATGCAATATTTTTTTCCATGTGATCTGTGTCAACTTAGCTTACATACTACAAAGTTCTTCACTGAAAGGAAAGGAGAAGGAAACAAAACTACTCATGACTTCTAATCAGATGGAAAAACAAAAGCAAAACAAAACAAAAAATATTAACACCTAACAAACCTTACTGACACTATATAGAATTTAACTGAATATCAACAGGAGGTAGATTACATATGTGCAAGTAAGTAGGTAGGTTTCTGGTTAAGTTGTCCTGTGGGCAGTATTCTCTAATAATCCCACAATACTGATACAGGTCAGTGGTCTTTTTAAGTGAATATAATGCTTTCATATTTTAAGGTTTTAAAATGCATTAAGAATACTTTATCCTTTAAAACTAAAAGTCTTAAAATCACAATAAAACACATAATTGCTAGATTTGGCAGCAGTCCTGGAACTTTACTCAGAGGACAGTCTTGTAAGTATGGTATAACTGACAAGGCATAGGAGTTAACAGCAATGGTTTCTAGACTTGAACTGAAAAGGCGTTATCTAACCTGTGTTTGAAGAACACATTGCAGGCTATGGATTTGAATCCCTTGCAGTAGCAAAGTGGACTCAGAATAATACAATAGTTACCATTTACCATGTATAATGTGAGCTTTACTATACCGTTTCATAGAGTGCATTGAATCTTACCAGGAGGACAACGTTGCGTGTCAATTCCTCTCCAAATTGTATGGCTTTTTACAAATGTGGGTCACTGTATGCTCAAAATGAAACTGCAGCAACTTGGAAAAGTTGTCTTATACATAATTTAACAGCTAGGAATGAGTATGCTTTCTGTTATCAGTCAGATTTGAAAATACCACAAGTGATACACAAATCTTCAATAGTGTTTCCTTCAAAGCTCTCAAAGGTTATAAAGAATACACTGCCAATATCTTTACAATATACGTAGGAAACATTACTCCCATTCCATTGACATATTATAAAGACTTCCAACAAATAATATGCATTTGCTTAGATTCCAGGCTCTGTATTAGGATGTCTAAGGATGTTTTTTTGATGGTGAAGCTCTATAGAGAAGAGTGAGTTGAGAGGGACATGCTAACAAATTTTGATACAACAGTAGTAGAAAGTGAGAAAGCAGGGACATGATCACAGCCTTTTCCACATCTTGTGGCCTTGATCATAGCTGCCACTTGAGTCAGTGTGAGAGAGCTCATGTCATGTTCAACAGCTGAAATGTGAATATGAGTAATGGTTGGAAGAGTAGTAAAATCATGAATTTTTAGTAGCTGATATTCCAATTTTATACTACCTTAGTTTTTTGTCAACAAATCAAAATAATTTTATTTTCTTTGAGTGCGGATTCAGTAACACAATCAGATCTGAATTTTGTTGTAAAAATATCTTATCTCCTCCAGAAGCCTCCAGTCAGTCAAAGGTCTTTAGTATTGCCAGTTTCATATTACTGTGGAGATTGTTCAAATACATTAAAGACAAAAATGAAGACAACCAAACTTCCTTTCATATGATGAAGGAAGTAAATACTGAAGGGATTTTATTCACATTTTTTTTTTTTTTCTCAAGAGCTAATTGAGAAAATTGAAGAATTTAAGTGATGAAAAATAAATATCATTTAAGGAGTGAAGTGGCATGTAGGGGAAAATTATTTGAACCTCTGGGAATATATTAGTACTGTGTGTAATGAAAAACAGGACAGGAATCTAATCACTGTAACTTAAAATAGATCCTATATACCACCAGTGAGGTCTGCAGAATTGCTTTGAGAATCAAGCCTAAAGCATACAAATAAGATCACTTACAAGGTTTTTGATTCTCTGATATCAGAAAGATACAATTCAAGGATTTTTCTCAGACTGATCAAAATATTATATTTACCAACAAATCACCTGCTGCGGCCAAATTAAATGTAACATTAGTTGTAATTACAGCTTTGAAAGGTTCATTTGGATGCTTGTGCATGCAGGCTAGCAATGGATCCTTATTATTTGTGCTGCAGCAGGTCATTTGTGGTCTGGGGAGGTTCATCTGCAGGTCACTGAATACAGGTAGCATGAATAATTTACTTTTTTTTTTTTTATAGGTAATGCAAGAAACAGCTTATGCTATATTTAAAAACCCATGCTAAATGAAAGGGTCTTAAAAAAGTAATTTGATTTATTACAGATACCAGAAAATTTAAAGTTAAAATGCTCTCCACATACAAAAGCATAATTTTGAATTCCTAAAGGCACTTTTAGTATCTGCTATCTAATTCCAAGCCAGTTATCTTTCATATTTATAATTCTGATGATCAGATACAAGATGTGACTTCACTTGTAAAGATTTCCTGAAAAAAAAAAAAAATAGTTATTGCAGAACAAATAGAATAAACTACACTGTAGTAGTTCTTTGCTAATATAAGTTAAAAATGATTTATAACATATGTTTGTGTTATGGTCAAAGGCCCCAGACTTGTTCTCAATTCCAAAGATCCCATTGAATTCAGTGGGATCTGAAGGCTGAGCTGGTGCACAAGAAACTGTGTCAGATCCAGTAATCCAAACATAGAAGTCAGATGAAAAAGAGAGGTACTCAATTAGATGAGAAAAATAATTTTTAAAACTGCAAATATAAAGACATGTGGGTGATGGGAATGAAATTGTCCTGGAATCTAAATAAGTTAACAACAGATCACTTGTTTTAAAATTTCTAGGAGTTACATATTCCAGTACCTCACTGCTTTTGTGGGACCTCTTCTGAAAATCTGGGAGAGCAGAGGGCAGGATAATTCAGAATAACTGCTAAGGAGAATAAAATAAAGATGGGTAACATACCACTATGATGTCAGAGATGCTAATTCTCCAATTCTGCTTACCTACAAGAGGTGAACAGTGTAATAGAAATCCATGTAAATCCATAGGAAAAGAATTGGCATGTCTGCTGCCACTAAGGTGTCACTAAGGTGCCACTAAGGAAGTGGCAAATACTAAGAAAACCTATGGAATTATTAGAGCAGAGTAAACTAGACTTAAAAAGGTTCACTGAGTCTATATTATCAAAGCAAATGTACTGCAAGCCTAGGTAGTCACATGACATGACTTCAAATAGTCCAGGAACATATTTTTTCCTTTCTGGCAATTATACACACTTGGTGAATTTTATCCTTTCAATGTCTTTCTAAGAGTTTGCGTACTGTCTAGTAAAATGGGATCTGCTCTGGGCTTCTAGCATCTACGGAAATCATCCATATCATCATAATAAGCAGCAATTGAAATTACTTCCATCTTTGACTTGATTAGTCAAGTACTTTGTCAAAGCATGAATGCTCTTTTTTCACCTATTCTTCATTTTGACACGTTTCAGTGGCTGTGTCTGTGACACTGCTTTTGAGACTGACATCTGTGAAAAACTACTTATGTTTACAGCATCTCTTCCTGTTTTCAATTTTTACAATGTAAATCTTTAGTAAGTTTGTCAGTCTTAGCTGAACAAGTGTTTTACGGCATAACCTCAAGTACTAGAGCTGGACTTTTTTATCTCTGGAGACAAATCCTAACCTGTTTAACTCTCACCTAATATATATACTCTCACCTAATTATATTAAAACTAGTGAGTATAGGAAATTTAAATTATTGTGGAAAGTGACCTAGCATGTATGAGTATGTTTAAATGTTGTGATTAGCAGTTCTGGTTAATGATTCACAACATATGATTTTTGCTTATAAAGCACTGTACCTGTGCTTAATACTGTAGTTAAACAAAAGACTAGTACGTTACCCCAAAAAACTTACAGTTGTGGTTCTGATTCTGGAGACTTATCCTTAGGAAGTGCTTGTTCCTCTGGAGCCTATTTCTCTTCTCTGTTACTCTTCCTTCTGAGACCCACAGGGCCCTCTGCAGGTAAAAAAGTCCAGATACAGAATCAGAATTAGTACTGAGAAGCAGAGGATACAGTAAACCTGTAAGCATGGAAAGAAGTATCTGTGCTTCAGTCTAGAAAAAACACAATCTTAGATGTAGATGGGACACATATTTGGCTAATGGTGTTTTACCTTCAGTTCAAGTGTTGTAATGAAGCAATAATAAAGGAGTCAATTGTATGCTCCTATATATAGCATCATTAACCAACAGCAGAAACAGTTAGGACATGAGAATAGGGTTGAACAAGGATTAAAAAAAAACAACAACAACAAAAACCAGCAACAACATCAATTTAAATAACAGAAGCACAAATGAGAAAAGGAAATGAGAAAATGAGAAGCATCTGAAATTCCCTGTGTTATGGAAAAAAAAAAAAACAAACAAACAAAAACAAACCTCCAAGAAAACTGTTAGAAGATCCCTTGGTTGAAACATTTAAGAATAAGCATATACACAGAAACTTATTGAATATGACAAATACTTGTTGTGAGGGACAGGACTAGAAAATAGGCTCTTAATGTTTTTCAGACTATCTCATATTTGAACAGCAAGACAGCTTCACACACTATTAGCAGGTTGTCTCCTATTCATGATCACTCTGTTTCCCTTTGCAGGAGCTTATAAGGATATACAGATATACATCTGAAGTTAATGAGGATTTAATACTCGCAAAAGGACAGGTAGCAGCCAGAAAAAAAAAAAAAAAGGCACAGTATATGGAGAGCATAGACTCTACAAATGACAGAGAATCGCTCATAAATTAGATAATTGAGCAAGTTTTCCTTCTCAATGACTCTTCAACTTTACTGGCAAACATAACATGGCAATATCTTCAAATATTAGGTGAAACCATATTGATTACATTCT
The DNA here is from genome assembly GCF_963932015.1 of Anas acuta. NCBI lineage: Eukaryota > Metazoa > Chordata > Aves > Anseriformes > Anatidae > Anas > Anas acuta. The sequence goes on from NC_088979.1 coordinate 101,773,926, forward strand.
CCAACCAAATGCCATCATTCAAGAATTATTTCTTTGCACTTCATTGAGAAGTGACATGCCATTGCTTCTCCTTTTGTTTGGCTCCTCTGTTTTCAGTACAGAACACTACACTAAATAAATAAATAAATAAATATACAAAAATTGCAACTAACTGGAGACACTTTCTCAAATTCCTATCTATAAAATTTTGATTTTGGAATGTGATGCTTGCTGTGGTTGTCTGGCAGTGATTCTCTGCAGACGACAAAATGCCAAAGAATGGCATTTGTCTAGTCCTTAATGAAAACATTTTTATAAAACAAGGAGAACAATATCCCTAGAGCTGGTTCATTCCACTCCATTTCACAGCAGAGTTTCTCACTACTATACACTTTGGAAGAACATAGGAATCCTCTAAAGCCTCTTAAGCCTCAAAACCTCTTTCCCTGGTAAAAACACTAATTCTAAGTTTCTAAATCACCTAGGCACCTTTATTTATTTATTTATTTATAATATTCCATAACTGTTTTCTAGCCCAGTTCAGGATATTCTTAGAAAGCTTTACCAGTTGATATCAAGTTGGTGGCTGAAGGAAGAGTAAGAGGAAAAAAAAACATTACGACATGCCATATAAATATAATTTCCAAGGAATGAATTAGAAAACTCTTTGAAAGTTTGTCTTACACTTCTCTACATTGGCTAAAATGGCTGTTCAGTCCTGAACTCGGGAGTGTCCAGAGAAGGGCTACAAAGGTGGTGAAGGGCTTAGAGGGGAAGATATACAAGCTGTGACAGGAGAGGTTCAGGCTGGACATAAGGCAGAGATTCTTCACCGAGATGGTGGACACACACTGGAACGGGCTCCCCAGGGATGTAGTCATGTCACCAAGCTTGTTGGAGTTTAAGAACTGTTTGGACTGTGCTCTTAGTCATATGGTCTGAATTCTAATTTTTGGATAGACCTATGTGGAGTCAGGAGTTGGACTCAATGATCCTTGTGGATCCCTTCCAGCTTGGGATATTCTATGATTCTATAATTTTATGAGTTCAATTCTGGTATATTCAAAAGGTCTTTGGAAAGACAACTGTGTGAGAATACTCGAGCGATTCTTCAAGGAACATGTCTCTGGACACATCAGCTGAAATTATGTCTAGGGCAGAATGTTTTAAAACAGAGAAAAAAAAATTGACAAACTAGTAGTGTCCCTTCTACTCCTTCAAGTCTGACAAGACCACAGAAGTGTTCCCTCTTGAAATGACTACACATCATGAGTAGATGACAAAGTGAGGGGGAACATTCCTACTGAGGTCAGGATAAGTATTATATGTAATCATTATATGTTCTGTAATAGAAAGTAATTAAAAGCACATGAAATATGAAATTATGAAATGTAAAATATTAAATGAGATTTTATTTCTAAATATACTTCTTGTTTCTGCCAACAGCATGGAGCATTTTTCAACCCATTTTTCAACCTGCCTCAGTCTTTAACAACATAGTATGGTTTGTGTTAACAGCCCTCTTCAGAAGGAAAGAGATACATTGACTGAGATAATCAGAAATAATCATTGTTATAATTGAAAACTTATAATATTACTAGGTAGATACCAGGTAAAATGAGGTAAGTATAGAAATAGGAGGAAAAAGAAGTAGAATATCAAAGAAAATCAAGAAACTGGGCATAATTCATAGCACAGCAGCAAAAACAACTGCAGAAACTCTCTTGCAAATATAACAAAAAAAAAAAAAAAAAAAAGATAACCTTAAAACTTAAATGTACTGGTCATATACAAGTTAATGAAGATTGGAACACTAACAAGACAAATGTGCTGGTTAAGGTGAACCACAAGCATGTCAGTAAAATTAATGGGTTAAAACTGACTGAAGGAACATTTAGCAAAACTTCTTAATAATACCTATTAGATTGTAGAAATACTTCCCAAGAGAAGTGGTGCAAACCCATTGCTTGAGTCATATGCAGTTGCACTTGGACAAGACAAAGGAGAATGTACTCTGAGGAATAATCCTGCACTGGCAGGGGATTGAGGAATGGACTAAATGACTTAACAAGGCTTTTCCAGCACTTTTTGTTGTCTCTGGCAACAGCTTTATCAAAAAAAAAAAAATAATTCATGGATCTATCTTCCTGCAAAATTCCTTACATTTTTTGTTGTTGTTGTTCTGCATTGAAACACTGAGATTTTAACCTTATTTTTGTATGTCCCATTTACAATCTTACTTTCTATTCTCAACAGTATCTTCCTGATTTGAAATAAAACTTTTATTCTAAGCAGAGTTTTATTCTAAGTCTACACTACCTCTCAATATGTTATGATGAAAATCACTACATAAAACCATTTTTACATCAATTTTTAAAATTTACAGGTGGATTGCAGCACTCCACACCAAGATTTTTTTTTCAATTGCACGTACATCTATACATCTCCTGCAGGCCTCAGTTTATCTTCTCAGAAATGGACTTTTGCTATAAGCGCCATAAAAATTAGTTCTGATCTTCCTCAGAAATTTTTGTCTTGAAGCCACTAAGCAAGTGAAATAACAGCAAATTTACTTGGCCCAGAAAATTCAGTATGGACCTGGCAGTGACTGCATCTTATCTGGCTTCTCTCAGTTTGTGAAAAGGCAGAACTGCAGAGGCCACTATTTCCCAACTTGTCTTGCCCTAATCACAAATTCTCTTGTTAAACAATCCTTGTGAGTCTTGCTGTTTTGGACATAGTGAGAGAACAGGTGGGAACTACCTAAAATAAAGATCATTCCTTCCCTGTGAGGACTGTGGAGAGCAGAAAGCTTGACCACTCATGATCTGACTTTGTGGTTTGGCCTTTGGACAACTAGTTTTCTTATTGCTCCACTACTGTTTCTCTGAAACTATTTCCTTCCTGTTCATGCTCACCTCCTGCCTTGAAATAATTTATAAAAAGTAAATTCCAGAAATGCTATAATGTTGGCCCAGAAGGATTCATTATCCAAAGATAAAATATCCAGAGCAAATATTTAAAAACACAAACACACAGAGAAAAAACAAAACACCCCCCCCCAAAAAAAAAAGAACAAAAAAAAAAAAAAAAAGAACAAAAAAAAACAACAAACAAATGTATTCTGGCAAAGAGATGGGTCAGATTTATATCCTACTTTCTCACTTCAGAAATCAAGAGGTAGTGGTTTCTCATTATTGATTTAATTTTCAATTATTTTATAATATTTTAAGCCTTTTAGTTATTTAAATGTCTCGTGACTGAAGCACATCATCTAAAAAAAATTCAAAATAGAGGGAAGGCAATACAGCAGGGCACAAGCATTCTGCAGTGCACTGATGATATCTTTCTGACATAAGTGATCAACGAGCTGACTAGCAGAGGTACACTGCTGAGCCTCATTCTTGGAAATGAGGAGAAACTGGTCATAGTTGTGAAGACTGGGGACAGCCTTGGCTGCATTGGCCATGAGATGGCAGAGTTCGAGATCCTGAGAGGGGTGATAAGGGTGAAAATTAGTATTACAACCCTGGACTCAGGACAGCAGATATTGGCCTGTTCAGGGAATAGCTTCAAAGTACGCCATGGAAAATGGTCCTGGAGAGAAGAATGGAGAGGGGGTTGATTTTCAGGGATTATATCCTTCAAGCTGAAGGATTTTCCAGCCCCACGAGCAGGAATCCAAGAAAATGTGGCAGGAGGCCTGTAGAGATAAACAAGGAGCACCTGACAAAATATAAAAATGAAGTATCAGAAAGTGGAAACATGATCGGAAGGGAGACAGAAAGGTCTCCTAAAGATATTTCATCAGCAAAAGGAAGATGAGGGAAATTTGGACCCACTGCTGAATGGGGCAAAGGACAGTGACAGGGGACGTGGAAAAGGATAAGTTACATACTAACAAGGCCTAGGCACTCAATGCCTTTTTCACCTGAGTCTCTTCTATCAAGATTTGCCCTCAGAAATCCACAGGCCCTTGAGACCTGTAGGAAAGTTTGGAGCAAGGAAGACTTATCCTTGGTGGAGGACCATAATGGAATATTAGGCAACATTTAAACAACTTGGATGTACACAAGCTGCTGAGACCAGATGGGATTCATCCATGACTGATGAAGGAGCTGTTTGATGTCACTGGGAGGCTATTTGATTATCTACAAAAGGTTGTGGCAAGTGGGAAAGTTCATGAGGATTTGAAAAAAGAAAATGTCACCCTTATCTTCAAGCACGGCCAGATGGAGCATGTAGACAACTACAGGCTGGTCACCTTCACCTCAATCCCTGGGAAGGCAATGGGGCAAATAATCCTGGAAACCATGTCCAAGGATGAAAGTCAGGATGGTAACTGGGAAGAGTCAAAATAGATTTGTGAAGGAGAGATAATACATGACTGACCTGATAACTGTCTATGATGAAATTATGGTCTTGATGGATGAGTGGAGAATGGTGGGTGTTGTTTACTCTGCAAGGCTCTTAACTTTCCTACAAAACCTCATAAGCAAATTGATGAAGTATGAACTAGATAAGTGGACAGTGAAGTGGATTGACAACTGACTCAAATGCTAGATTTGAGGAATTGTAATCAGTGGCAAAAAGTTTAGTTGAAGGACCGTTCCTAAAGGTGTACTCCAAGTGTTGATACTGGGGCCAATACTTTCCAATGTCTTCATTACAGACCTGGATGGTAAGACAGAATATATCCTCAGAGAATCTGCAGGTGACACAGAACTGTGAGGAGTACTTGGTACTCCAGAGGGTTGTGCTGCTCTTCAGAGGGACCTCAACAGACTGGAGAAATGGTCTGATGGGAACTTCATGCAGTTCAATAAAGACAAGTGTAAAGTACTGTATCTGGGGGGAATGCACCAGTACATGTTGGGGACTAAGTGGACATGGTCCTGGGCTACTTGCTATAGGTGGCCCTGTTTGACCAGGGAGGTTGGACCAGATGACTTCCAGAGGTTCCTCTGACCTCAGCCTGTGATTCTGTGAACTGACTGGAAGGCGGCTTTGCAGAAAAGGATTTGGGTGTTCTGGTGGACACCACATTGACCATGAATTAGCAACGTGCCCTTGGAGTGAAGATGGCCAGAAGCTTCCTTGCCTGAATTAGAGAAAGTGCTGAAAGCAGGTTGAGGGAGGTGATCCTTCCCCTTTGCTCAGCCTTGGTGGGACACATTTGGAGTGCTGGGTCCAATGCTGGGTTCCCCAGTATAAGAGACATGGACATACTAGAGCAAGTCCAGCAAAAGGCCACAAAAATGATTAAGGCACTGAAGCACCTGTCACATGAGGTTGAAAGAGTTAGGAATGTTCAACTTGGAGCAGGGAAGGCTCAGGGGGATCTTATCCATGTGTGTAAATACCTGATAAGGGGAGTGAAATGTGACAGAAAAACTTGACTATCAAAATGTTTGGTTGGTAGAGAAAATGCAAAATGTTGAGCCAGATTCTGCTCCATTTCCATCTTTCTTTCCCTTGCTCTGAAAAGCTTTGGGATATCATTCATTTGAAGTTAATTTTCATAGATGAAATGTCTTTAAATAATTAGCTGAGCCAGAATATCCAGTATAGTTTTACACATGGTTTTGTGGCTGAAGTCAATGCCTGTGACCACTGCTCAGTTAAGCAACTTCTCCATACTTTAAACAATATTGTTTAGCTACTCAGCCAAGAGGAGGCATCAGTTCTAAAACTTCAAAACTCTTTTAATTTGAATGTTTGTAGATACTGAATTACCTATGGTAACAATATTTTGTAAGTGAAGGAAGTGAGGCTTTCACGGATAAATTTCATAAAGTTTTGACATTTTCCCAGTAATATATATAGTTGTAAGAGCCACCCTAAATTATTTGTCTGATATTCAATATTAAAACCATAGATGCTATCACCTGGGAAATCCAAGCTAACTTTGTTCTATATTTTTATTTCTTTTCTTTATTGAAGTTAGCTATCTAAAAATAAAAATGCAGTATGGCAAGCCAAGCAGATTTTAAAGACTGCCTTAACCTTTCAGGCGAAGAACTGTCATGCAGCACAGAAAGTTGAATAACATAAAGTTTGCAGGGACAGACAGTATTAGGAATTACAGTCTTCAGATTCTTTTGGCATAGTAAGAATTTTTTTTTTTGATTTTTTTTTTTTTATATGAAAGATATTGATACCTTTGTACTTTTGGAAAACTTATTCATAGACTGACATGTTTTTGGAAGTACTCAAAATCCAGGTGAAATGAAACAATGGAATAAGTCAGCACCAGGCACAGTTCTGTTGAAGCCAATGGAACCACTTCACTTTCCACTTGCTGAGGGTATGACACAGTATTGACAAAATATACAATGCTAGCCTTCACATGTGAATACAGCTAGCTAAGCATATGTTTCTGTTACAAATATGGTGATATAAACATACATCCATATTAAAATATAAAGTACTAGAAAAAAAAAGACATCTATTTGGATTATTGAGAAAGAAAAAGGAAAAACTCAGATAACAAAAAAGTTAATAAAGCAACTTCATACTATAATGGTCAGATTTATTTTTCCTCTCAAATAATCATTCAGTTCCTGGCTGATTTAATTTTTCCTAGTGGGAAACTTTTCCTCCATAACTGCTTTCTTTTGGAACTGATTTGAAGTTCACTAATTTGAAAAACAAACTCTTACTTGACAATTCATAAATATTCTCTCAGAGGTATTTCTAGTTCAATATGTGCTGAACTTCGCAATGTTTATCTGATGTTAAAATTGATATTTTACTAAAGAGATGTTGGTATTATAGACTCTGTAGATGTGTTTTCTGAATAAATAAACACTATACTTACATATATATACACATTGTTATGTATATATAGGTTATATTTATATAGTACTCCATATGCAGCTAAAAATGCAGAGTTCAGCATAGCTAATTTCTGAAACTGTCAATCAACAGCTACTAGGTTAAATGTGTTGCACTTAAATCACTTAAATTTTATGAAACAGTAGAAGAAACCTTTCTCTCTGAGAGACTGATTTTTTTTTTTTTTTTTTTTTTCTTTCCTGCAACTATCCCAAAACATGTTGTATTTGAAGCACAAATAAAGAAAAAAAAAAGCACCAAACATTTTGGTTCATAGCATGGAAATAGACTGTTGTATTGGAATCTGCTCATAGATTGAGGAAGGCAGGCATTTGGGGATATGAAGAAGCATATTTGTTTATGACACAAGCCCAGTGCACAAGAAGGGAGGGTCCAAATCAAGTTGAAATATGTCATGACTACCTTTGTCTTTTGCACACTTTTTTACTATGGAGTACCTTAAATGCTACATTTTAAAAATTGAAATGAGAAATATCAAAGAAGAATGAATGCATAATGCTTTGAAAGACCAATGAATTAGCTACTTATCTACACAATGGTTTCATTACTTTCAGCAAGAAACATAAATTTCGGCAGCATAGCAGCAGTATCCTATGGTTTGACAAGGTAACTACAGATGAAAATGCTGAGAAGGTTCAAAGCTACCTTCTGGAAGGGTTTCTTAGCAACAGACAGGACCATGAACCAAATGAAGAGAGTGTGATGTAGTTATTTTTAATGTTATAAACCAAAATGAGATATTAATCCCTCTAATATGTGTATTTTTACTATGTAACCAGCTAAAATGAAATACTGACACTTCATTACATTTAAAGATTTGACCGTGCCTGTCTGGTAATCATCCACAGCATGCAGAAGAGAAGGCAAGAATAAACCTCCAGAATAAGCAGTGTCCTACAAACAAATCATTTTGCTGTATTGATTATCCTTCATGGGAGAAGCTGTAAGGGAGTGAATTCAAATCACTGGCAATTATAAAAGCCCAAATAAAATCTAATTCATAAGGGAGAAATCTCTTTGCAATTCATCCAGAGAAAACCTCCAAATTATATAGGTTGGGCTTGTAACACTATGTGGCAGATGAAAGGGGAATTCAGTTTCACTGGGGACTAGCTAAAAAATGAACAGTTCTGCAGTAACTATTTTAGCAGTTGGGAAATTAAGCTTCCAATTGTCCCTCATTAACAGATGCGCAGTCCTTTCCTCACCATAAGCTATCTCCATAATGCTCATTAATTCTTTCCTTGAAACTCTGCAGTCACACACAACTTGACTGGCAAAAAGTTGCAATGGTGAAAGATTTTCTGTCTTCTGTTACAAATGACTATTTTCACAACAGATTCTGAAGAAGGGAATGAGTCTACCTTCTCCATTCGAGTGTATTGTCAGCCAGGTTAGTGCAACCTGTCAATGAAGGGTTTGAATTAAGCCAGTACTGAAGTACTTAGGGGATGTTTATATTTCCTTTTCTACTGGTTAATCTGAGAGGATAATAAGAAAAAGCTGGGAAAAAAAAAAAATAAATACATAAGGAGCACAGTGAACACTTATTTGCTGAGAAAAAAAGGAGCAATTTTAATGCAAATTGGTCTGGAATATATATATATATATAAAACTTTTTTAAATGCGCTTTTGTGTTTCTGTTTATATATCTATATATGCATATATCTATATATCTATATAGATATATATATATTTTTTTCCCAGCAGTGTATTTTGTCATTGATTCCAGAGTATCTTCTGGTTTTGAAACTGAAGATAAGCCTTCAAAGTTGAGTTTCCTATTGCAAATGGACTTTATGCTCAGCAATCACTGGGTTACATTTTCTTTGCCTCACCCTTCAAGGCTTGTCACACCTGAATTGTGGAATTATGCTAACTCCTGGCCAGGCCAGCTGACAGCTCAGTCCAACACAATGTGTGCGCCATGCAAAGTGTTTGTTGTAACAAACCTCTGAGGTTTTGAAGGATCCTCTCAAGGAATGAAGAACTTCAAATCTTCATATCCCTGCCTTCCTCCAAGGAACACCCTGCTCCTTGCCTAAGAGTAGGTGAAGTGTCTCAGCTCAGGAAAGCAGTAGAAGTATTGCAGCAAAGCTGCTCATCACCCACCGCCACTTTCTTCAGCTCTCAAAAGTGCTTCTGCCTCTCCTGAGATGCCTTGCTGTAACAGCTGAAGGCATATCTCAGCCCAAGGCAGCAGCACCTCTATGACAACAGGTAGCTTTTAGCTCCAGATACAGCTTCTTCAGGTTTGGGAAAGTAAAGCAGGAACTTAATAAGGGAGCTCACAAATGGCATCTTTTTGTGATAGTGCAAACCAAAATTCTGTCTAGCAAAGCCACCGATGTCTTTATATGCTTAATAAAGTCCATTTTAGATCCAGTTTCTGTAACTCAAACCATCTCCAATTAATCTAAACAAATAATCCCAGGCATAGATCTAACTAGCTGATTTCTGCTATTCTTCAACACTAATGTTCAGACACACTACCGAGAGTGATGGGTCAACAGGAAGCAACTGTGCTTTAAAATTTCTTCTCCTGATACCACAGGGACAATATAATTTTGTTCCTCCTAAAAAAAAAAAAAAAAAAAAAGGAAAAAAAAAAGAAGAAAAATAAAATTTGTATATATTAATTCTACAGAAATGTTCTTGTGCCTACATAAAACCTGGAAGCTGTCATTCTACTGCCCATCTTACAGTAGCACAGACTATTTTGTATACTTAACAGTAACTGTAGAGCCACTAACAGAGAAGGTGCCTTCAGAAGTGCACACAGTTTGCAGCTGTTGCAGTGATTATGACATTAGAAAAACTAAAAGCAGCAAGAAAGTAAAGATTTTGAGAAACCTTCTGTTGTGATAACTCTGCATGACCATTGGTGGAAACATTAGTGACAGAAAGATATCTCAGAAGGAGAATCTGCATATATGCAACAGTGAAAAATTCCGAATAAGAGAAAATTGACTACACTGCAAACAAACCTTCAAGGCCCAATAAATATACAATAACAATTGATGGTTTTTAGACATCTGTCTGAAAAGAAACACATTCAAAGTTCAAGTGGGTATCTGTAGCAGAAAAAGAGTTTTGATAAAAAGATAGAAAAAAAAAAGTGAGAAAGTCTGCAACCTTTAGCAGTATTTTTTATTTTTATTTATTTATTTATTTATTTATTTTTAAAAGTAAAAGTCCAGAGTTCAATTCAAACTCCTAGCTTATGTAAAAGGGACAAACTGATTTGTCTCAAGGATTTTACCATGCATTAGGTGCAAACCTGCAAAAGTAAAATAAATTCCTATAAAGTGAAAGTCAAGAGAAGAAGCAGCTGCAAAGGTTTTTCCTGCTTTCCTGCAGGAAACTATCTTGGGAATCTATTACCTCTGACCTTTTCCTAAAGAGAACAAGGCTACAGTTTCTCCCACAATGAAACTCCAGGTACAGCCCCTTCCTCTTCATTTATTAACCTGAAGGCATGAAGGCACTTTTTTTTTTTTTTTTTTTTTTTTTTTTTTTCCCTCACAGACTACATCTGAGCAGTTTCTCTCAAACACACCTAACTGCACATTTAACTTTGAAGGAGCATGATCAGTTCCTTGCTGTGTTTAATATATGATCTGAAAAACCTCAGCGTTCCCCAAAATTGATTTTAAAAATATTTTGGTTAAATGTCAGTCTGAGATTAAGAAGAAGAGGGTGGTTTATACGTGAAGTAAGCATGATGACTATGATTAAAGTTATAAACATATATAGTCAGCAAGTACTATATGCACAGATTTGACTTTAATGTAACTTGACACGGAAAGTCAGGAGGTGTAAGCATAGATATAACCTTTACATCTGAAATCCTGCATCAACTATATTTCAGTTACAGGTACTAGTTGAGCCCAATTTCACTTTTCTACAGCTTCTTTTCCATGACTACACCCTATATTCTGATTAGAACCTATTAGAGAAAACTATCAAAATAGCTTTGCTAAGACTTTGCATACATGATATAAATGTGTACAGCAAGACAAGAAAGTTATGCACCATTGAAAAAATGGCTGGGGATAAAATCTTGGTTTAGTCTGTAAATATCTAATGCACCACGTTTAACATGAAATAAAATGCATCTGAATATGAAAGCTAGAGAGTACAATGAACCCTCAGACTGTGTGGGCTGATATGAAATGAAAGAAAAGATTTGCTGAATGTATTCTGCAGAATACATTCATTTTTCTAATTATTTTTTTTTTTAATTTTTATTTTTTAATTCCTCTGTATCTGCTGTATTTTAACATATACAAAGGTTTTATAGTTCAGGGATTGGAATCTTAAATTCACTCTAAATGCTTAAAACGTGCCTTCACTCTCTAAAATTCCCACCTACTAAGCAGCACTGGGCAGGGTCACTTTTAGAACGTTTTCCTTCACTGTTTTGTTTTGCTTTTTGCATTAAATGTACTTCTTGGCTTGAGAAGCTTTTCTGTTTTGGAAGCCTTTAAAAACCCTGTAGCACTGGGAAGGAAAGAAAAGGGAAAGACAAAGACTATAAAGAATGAAGAAGGAGTTGTAAAACCTGTGTTCTGTAAAAAATACATTACAGAGTTTTTCTGTCATGCACGCAAAGATTTCTTAGAAGAGAAAGGTGTCAAAGGGAAACTAATGACTAATTCAGCTCTCCAATTAGCAGAATTGAAAAGTAATCTTAAGAATTTTTAGAAAAAGTCATTTTTATATCTCAGATTCAATGTGGAAATACAGTAAAACCTAAAAGCCATGAGAAGACATTTAAAGCCAAAAACACCTTGCCCCTTACTGCAGAAAAGAGGAAAAATAAAATCCATTACTATTCTGAAAACTGCAGATATACCTATGAGAGCAGAACTGTGAACACTCAGTCTTGCTCACTGGTTACCACATTATTTATTTATTTATTTATAAACTTGCAGAAGATGAAAAGTTCCCCAAGGCTTCTTCCAGGAATTTGTGTCCTCAGTGAGAATGAGATGCTCTTCACCTCTTTTGCTAGTCCCTGGACCAACCAAACTTTGCAGCTTGTTGCAGAGCTCTATCAACATTTTGAGCAGAGGATTTTGCTGCTCAATTCATCCTTTTGCTATTCATTTGGCAATCCTTCACATGCTCATTTCCAAATGTAAACCCATAGACTTCTAAACCTGTAAAAGTCCCCTAAATCCCTTGATAGATATTACGAGAATTAAGCACAGAATCACGGAATTTCTAGGTTGGAAGAGACCTCAAGATCATCAAGTCCAACCTCTGACCTAACACTAACAAGTCCTCCACTAAACCATATCACTAAGCTCTACATCTAAACGTCTTTTAAAGACCTCCAGGGATGGTGACTCCACCACTTCCCTGGGCAGCCCGTTTCGATGCCTAACAACCCTTTCAGTAAAGAAGTTCTTCCTAACATCCAACCTAAAACTCCCCTGGTGCAATTTCAGCCCATTTCCTCCTCCTGTCACCAGGCACATGGGAGAACAGACCAACCCCCACCTCACTACAGCCTCCTTTAAGGTATCTGTAGAGAGCGATAAGGTCGCTCCTAAGCCTCCTCTTCTCCAGGCTGAACAAACCCAGCTCCCTCAGCCGCTCCTCGTAGGACTTGTTCTCCAGGCCCCTCACCAGTTTTGTCGCCCTTCTCTGGACCCGCTCAAGTACCTCGATGTCCTTCTTGTAGCGAGGGGCCCAAAACTGAACACAGTACTCGAGGTGCGGCCTCACCAGAGCCTAGTGCAGGGGGACGATCACTTCCCTAGCCCTGCTGGCCACACTGCTTCTGATACAAGCCAGGATGCCGTTGGCCTTCTTGGCCATCTGAGCACACTTCTGGCTCATATTCAGCCAACTATCAACCATCACTCCCAGGTCCTTCTCTTCCAGGCAGATTTCCAACCACTCATCTCCCAGCCTGTAGCTCTGCTTGGGGTTATTGCGCCCCAGGTGCAGGACCCGGCACTTGGCCTTGTTGAACTTCATACAGTTGACCTCAGCCCATTGGTGCAGCCTATCCAGATCCTCCTGCAGAGCCTTCCTGCCCTCGAGCAGATCGACACACACACCTAACTTGGTGTCATGTGCAAAATTAATCCTAATTTGTTTATAGAGATATAAGGTAAAGCAGAAGAATAAATTCCTCCATATGTCTGTCATGAAGATGGGAAAGAGAAGTAAAACACAATCCAGAAGAAGATAACTTTGAACAGGGTAAGAGAACAGGAGATAAGTTTGCAGAAGACCAGCAAACTAGCAGGGAAGGAAAGCACACACAACTGCAGTTTTGAGGATTCTGTTCAATACTTGGCCTACCCCACAATGGAGGATGTCTGCTGCATGGGTAGATGCCTTACCTGAGTGACACGAGGGAATTGGGGGATTTTCGCTCATCTTCAGCTTTTCCATGTATTAATATCATATTGGGACTTTATGTGCACTCTCCAGAAAATAACCTGGATGGTTTTTTTGTTTGTTTATTTTTTCATGCAAGATTATCTAAATTCTTTAGTGTGTACCTTGACAAGTTTCGATATAAGTTATGTAGCATTTTACATCTATTATTACTCAAATTCAGAGACCAGCTTCTTCATTTTGTTTTAAGATATCCAAGTTTTAAAACAATTAATGTTTTATGAGTTCATAATGGACCAGGTCAAAGAAGCTTTATACACTCAACAAAATCAAAGTACTTCTTCTCTAGTCTTCCATTAAGAATGATTTTTCCTACAGCCTTCAACTTCACAGTGTTTACTACATTAAGAAAGTATTTTCTAGAAGTATGAATGCCATTTTCTTCTGAAGTGCAATGTGCATGAAAGCTATATCATTCAATCTAAAAATGTTCATATAAGCAACTCCATTTTGAAACAAGTTAGAACTCAAATTTTCTTGTTGCTCAGTTTGAAAGCTTGACAAATCTTATTAATGATATTGTAAATAGCCCCATAGTACTCCATGCAGATATGATAGCAGAATAGAGGTACCTGTGGAAGCTGGGTACCTTCACCTATCCACTGAAAATAATGGTTTGAAATGAGAATTAGGAATGGGTAATTAGGAATCAATTTAAAAATTCAAAAAAAAAAAAAAAAAAAAAAAAGGACATCTAATAAAGGGAAGAAAATTGGAATGTATTTTTAGAATGGCAGAAGAGTTGTGGTTTTTTTTTGGACAAAAAGAGTTGCTACATAGATTTACAGGAAAACAATTAGATAAACAGTACAACTCAGTGAAAAATTACATAAAATGAATGTGTGATTACAATTTAGCACCATTCTAACTAGATAAGTGGGTATGTCTTTTTATTTTAGGATATAAGTAAAAGGATTTTTCTTTTTTACTTCTGTCCCATTCATCTATACTGTAAAAACTAATAAAAAGTAGATTTTGTTTGCAGCACAATACGTACATATCCAGCTGCCCTTCTTCATAGTTGTCATCAGAAAATAAACTTGTATTGCTTTGATACATAATCATCCATCATGTTCAGCATAAGACCTATCAGGTTTGATCTTATAGATTGCTTTATAGACAGTACAAACTGAAGCCTGATGGCTTTTTTTTTTAAATTATTTTTTATTTTTGCTGATTGTTTTTCAGTAGAGAAAGTTGGTCACTTCATTTACACGGTAAACCACATATTTCTCCCTATCCTGAGCACATTTTGCTAGGTTTTCATTAAACTCAGAACTGAAAGCATTGACTGAATTGAACAGACTGAGCCCAGGAGGTGGTGGATTGACCTTGGGCAGCTGCTAAATGCAGCTTCCAAATGCCCCCAGCAGCCCTCACACTCATTTTCCTCAACAGCGCAGGTGGGAGAATATAAAATGAAAATGATTCTGAGTTGTGATAAACACAGGGAGATCACTTACCAATTAGTGTCATGAGCAAAAGAGATTCAACTTGGGGAAAATGAATATAATTTACTGCCAGTTAAAAATAGGTTTGGATAGTGAAAACAAAAACAAACCCTGAAACACTTTGCTCTCCTATCTCTCTTTTCCCAGGCTCAACTTTACACCTTCATCTCCAATTCCTTCACCTCCTCCCCACAAGTATCACAGATGGATAGGGAATGAGGGCTGTGATCAGTGCCTCACATCTCCTCTCTGCTGCTCCTTCCTCCTTACACTTTTTCTCTGCTCGCATGTGGGTTCTACCCCAAGGGTGCAGTCCTTCTTCACCTTTGGTGTTACCTCTGCTATTCAACATTTTGTCCCTCCTCCTCCTCCTCTGCTGTCCAGCACTCTCTTCCATCCTTTCCCCAGGCTGCCCCCGAGGTGAGGTGCTGCTATCTTGGCTGTGGGGCCCAGCTGTGCCCTGCGGTGGGGCTAATTGGGCTGGTGAGGGGTCTGGAGAACAAGTCTTATGAGTAGCGGCTGAGGGAGCTGGGTTTGTTCAGCCTGGAGAAAAGGAGTGACCTTATTGCTCTTTATAAGTACATTAAAGGAGGCTGTAGCGAGGTGGGGGTTGGTCTGTTCTCCCATGTGCCTGGTGACAGGAGGAGGGGGAATGGGCTGAAATTGCACCAGGGGTGTTTTAGGTTGGATGTTAGGAAGAACTTCTTTACTGAAAGGATTGTTAGACATTGGAACAGGCTGCCCAGGGAAGTGATGGAGTCACCATCCCTAGAGGTCTTTAAAAGACGTTTAGATGTAGAGCTTAGTGATATGGTTTAGTGGAGGACTTGTTAGTGTTAGGTCAGAGGTTGGACTCGATGATCTTGAGGTCTCTTCCAACCTAGAAATTCTGTGATTCTGTAATTTGAGGATTAAATCCCTGAAGTTACTGGTTAGAAAAGCCCAAAAGAAAGATGTAGCATTCGAGGTCTGTCATCAAGTAGTCAAGTGTATTGATACATCTGCCAACATAATGACTTCTTTGTTTTAGTGTTAACTTGCCATTTTTCATCAGGAGATGGAGAGAGGGAAGTAAAGGGGAAAAGTACCTGGAACATTATAACCAGGATAAACTTCAGTGTTTTTCTTCATTCCATGACCCCAGCAGTGAGGAAGAAGCACAGAAACTAATGTCATTGGACAAATATCATACTACTATCACCAGCCTTCCTGTAGCCTATTCATCAGTAATCCAGCTACAAAGTTCCACACGTGCAATAACACATAAGATTATGTTTAATGATTTTTAATGCTCTTATATTGCTACAAGGAACAACTATGTTGTCCTAATTACCACTTCTCTTTATCTTGTATTTATGTAAAAATGAATAATAAAAACATCCACCAAAATTTTCTTACTTCTATATCAGCTATGCTTCCTGTGCAAACTGGCATTCTCTGGAGAAAGAATATTTTCTGCCCCTCAGTTTACATGGTGAATTTTACAGTATTTATTATAGTAATAAATTATACTATTTTCTTGAAGGGATGTAGTAGCATCGGGTACATGCATGAATAGTACACAATCACACAAAGGAATACACATGCAGGCCTTGAAGTGCAGTGTTATCATCAGAGGCAATTTTGAGTGCAAACAAAATCCCCACGGGAAGCATGGGCTACAGTGCAGAAACTACCAGCCCTGCATGCAAAATGAAATTAAAGACAAGTGCAGAAAAGCTTTCCTAAAACAATGAACTAGATATGAATCTGCTATGCCTGACAAATGAAATGAAGTTAAGATAATTCTGACAAATTCATACCAGCATTCATTTGCATACACTCCAGGAGCAGATATAATAATCATTAATGAAAACAGTAGTTAAAATGACCTTAACATGCTTGCCTAGAGTCTAACCAAACAGTGAATTAATATGTAACAATGATGACTAAATGGATTATTTACGTCTTCATGTCTTAGAAAGAAATTCCAAATTCAAACTAATCATGGACCAATTTCATAATTCATTTTGTGAATTTTCAATGTGTTCACTTTTGCAAGCTATGCAAGACATAAAATTATGGTCAACTGATTCTTCATGGCATTAATTATAGTTGTTGTGATAGCTTCTACTGAACAATCAGGAAATGTGTGGCTACCTTTATGCTAGGCAGCACGTAAACATCTAGCAGTAGGTGCACCTCCTCAGCAGGCCTCCAGTCCACATTAACATTATAGATACAAGGTGGAACAAGTTTGTATAACCCCCACCCCATGTCTAGAATTGTTAGCCATGGAATGGCACCAAATGTTGTCCAAGGGTATGAGTTGTGTTTTTAAGCATTTTCACAGCTTTGTTTTTTTCTTGGCAGAGGAGCAGGAAGGGATAGGGAAGCAGTGGAATACTTACCAGAGATATGGAAAGTGAAATGCATAGGTAAAGACAGTGGTAAGAAAGATAGAGAAGTGGTGAAGAGAACAAAAACTTTGAGATATAGAATGTACCTCAGGTGAAGTAGAGAAAGAAAAGAAAAGCTGAAAGAAATTGATGAAAAAGATGGTCATGGAAACAGTCAGGACTGCTCAGAGACTGATGAACTAGTAAAAATTTAGCATCTGGACTGTCTTTTTTCTCATCCATTCTCTTTCTCTTTCAAGGAAAGTCCCATGCAAAGAGGCCCTAAGACAGATAAGAATCCCTTTTATGATCATGTCCTTCAGTTAACAATCATAAGCTTTGCTTTTAGCAGCATGGAGTCCCCAAGCCTCCTATACAAAATCAGCAGGAGAAGCAAATGCTCAGTAGTTCCAATAATAATAATAATAATAATAATAATAATAATAATAATAATAATAATAATAATAATAATAATAATAATAATAATAATAAAATAAGAGGTCACACACTGTTCTTTGAGATTCTCCACAGTAGAAATGAATTTGAATTCTCTTGGCTATATTTTAATATCAGAATTTTTAATGGACTTTGAAAATCATCTTTCTTGGAATTATTTCTTGCTTTCTAAGTGCCTTTTAACTCACAGTTTTGCTCAAGTTTTTAGTTGGTCACCCCTTTAATGCTTTTTTTTTTTTCTTTTACTGTCATTACAGCAGAATTGCTAGATACCTGCATACCTGTAGTAAAACATTTCCAGTCAAGAGGAGAAACAAGCCTCTGAAGAGCAGATATGAACCAAATGCTTTCTTTGGTCAGTAACTCTGTCATTCCTTCAGAACCCCTTTTTGAGACTTCTGAAATTAGTCTGCCCTTTCTGTGCCCAAGCTCCTACTGTTAGACTGTCTGAGTGACTCCACAGATGACTCCTGCATTGAGGGTTTCCAGGATTCCCAATTAGCAGCTTTCACTATGGCTTGCCATCTTATGTAGCTATAATTTTTAGCCATGTAGGACAGAAGAGACAGTGTCAGCAATTATGTTCCTTTTTTTTTTTTTTTTTTTTTCTCTTTTAAATTAAAGAAGTAAATGCATTTGCTCCTCTATTCTCATGGGTTTCATCATTTCAAAATATTGCTCTATCTCATCCTTATTTATTAAACCATTGATTAATGCAAATAAAGGATTATATAATTGGGTTACATTGGTCCAAGTATGTGAGACACATAAAGTGAGCAATCACTGAATTTTAAAGGATGAATGAATAAACTAATAATGTAGAAAATGGAACCCTGCTTTTGTATCAAACTTCCACTAATAAGAGGACTGATTTCACTCATTCTCTTCATCAGATGGAGTACAATAGAGAAATACGTAATAACATGATGAGCAATTTCTTCAGCTATTGCCAAGGAAAAAGGAGGAAAGTATTTAACTTAGATTTTAGAGTTAAGTCAAAGAAACAGAAGATCAGAACAAAGCAGATAAGCGGCGAATTATTTCTTCAAGATGGAAGATACTGAGCCTGAAAAAAAATTAGTAGAGCATTTTTTGTGGTTTAACTCCAGCAGGCAGCTAAGTGCCACACAGCTGCTTGCTTGCTCTCACCGGGTGGGAGAATCGGAAAGGTAAAAATGTGAGAACTCATAGGCTGGTGTAAAGACAGTTTACTAGGCAAAACAAAAGCTACACATGCAAGCAAAGCAAAACAAGGAATTCATTTGCTACTTCCAACCAGCAGGCAGGTGTCAGCCACTTCCAGAAAAGCAAGGCTCAGAATGCCGAATGGTTCCTTGGGAAGACAAACGCCATCACTCTGAACGTGTTTCCCTCCCCCCTTCCCATTCCTCCTTCTTCACACCAGCAGTTATTGCTGAGCATGATGCCACGTGGCGTGGGACATTGCTTTGGTCAGTTGAGGCCAGCTGTCCTGGCTGTGTCCCCACCCAGCTCCTGGTGCATCCCCAGCCTCCTTGCTGGCAGGGCAGCGTAAGAAACAGAGAAGTCCTTGGCTCTGTAAACATTGCACAGCAACAAATGAAACCTCAGTGTGTTGTCAAGCCTCTATGAAGAAAATTAACTCTATCTCAGCCAGAACCATAACAGATTTCATAACTGTACAATTTTAGACAAGTTAGTTGACTTGGAGTATTTAATACATTTCAATGCTCTTCCAGCACAAACTACTGTGTATATAAAACCAGAGGAAAAATGGATCAAGTAGGAAAGAGCATTAATCTGGAGGAAAAAAAATATATATATATTTTATAATATATAATATTATATATATAATTTATATATAAGAGAGTCAACACTTAATAAATATATAAACACAGAAATTATGATTTGTCGCTTTTTAAAGCAATGCTAGATTTCTCACCAGGCCAAATCCACCCCTCAAAAACTATCCACTGCTTGGACTGATCAAATGAAGTCATATTTCCTAGCAAGAGTGTTTAAAGGCCCAAGTAAAGATAGTCTGATAGTTTGATGTTCAGAAGCACACTTCAAACTCATCATTATTTCTTCTGAACACTTATGAACATCACCAAAGCTAAAGTCATGTTAACCTCACTTAAACATGTACATTGCTGCATGAGTTCAGACAGCAAGCTTAAAAGAATACTTACAGTACTTACAGTACTGTAGATACAGTTCATTATCTACATCTTTTCAGTCTACTCATGAGACAAGTTTTGGATTTTAGCTGTATTGTTAAAACTGTGAGCTGAGCTGGTTGTTTTGAGATGTTCTTTGGAAATCAATCGGGGACAAAATCCTGAAAGCTTTTTTGTTTTCTAAGAAAACAGCCAAGATAAGTGGATATGAATTAGAAGATATTAAATTTATAAACTGTGATCTGGAAGAACAGGATAGAGACACAATTTTACTAAACCCATGAAGAAAAGGAAAAAATACCAGAGATGTCAGCATCACCAGATTTCTGAAGTCTTTCAAACACCTCTCCCTTTTTTACAGCCAGAGGTTTTGAACCCACATATTCATATCATTAAAATGGACTGACTATACATTCATCCCATGTGGTTATGGAATAAGAACTATCATCATGTGAATATAAATCTCAAAACTAGGGAAGCCAAATAAAGATAAAGAGTACATCTCCCTCCACCACCCCATCTCCCTCCTCCCCCTTTCAGTGTTTTATAAGACCTCATGACTTCAAGACACTTCTGTCTTTGGGAAGAGGAATTTATGATTTCTTTAATGGTAGAGATTAGCAGTCCTGAAATACAGTTCTCTCTCTCTCTCTCTCTCTCTTTTTTTTTTTTTTTTTAAGTTGAAGATGTCTACTACTTAATTGTAATTCTATATGACAAACAAAGGTATAGACCAATTTCTCAAAATAATTTCTCTTATGTTATGGCAAATACTCTCTTGGCACAATACAGAAGAGCACCCACCAGCCACTGATTTCCTTTATCCCAGCTGGGTCTAAATGTTCTGAGCTATCCCTGTAATACCACTGCCTTGTAGATTACAAGACAATGTTCTTGAAAGACCCTCAATACTGTGCAACTGTTTAATTGCTCATTCATTGGCATGGAAAATCCCCAGTGCCAAAAAAAAATGCATTTAAAACACAAACCTCAAAAATACTCTAAATCAGATTATAATAATCTTTACTGATGCTTAAAAGTGCAATAATTTTTATCCAGACGTTATGCAAAATAACATGAACTTGGGAGTCCTTGAAAGAAAGAATTTCATGAATGTGGAAAGCTACAAGAACTCTTAGAAATGCACACAGACCATCACCTCACACCACAAATAGGAGTCAGAATGACAATACCATAAATTAAAACAACCCTCAAGCAAAAACTAACAGCCAGGAAATGAGAAACAGATTTAAAACAGAGAACAGAAACCAGAAAGCATGACCACTAATGAGATTCTGCACAGCACTTACAGTAACAAAGAAGGTGACAAATGATAGCAGAGATACAGTATTAATAAGGAAGTACAAATTATATTCCCTATTTATGCTCTCTTTTACCTTGCATAACACCAGCAGCCTAGCACCTAGAAGGCAAAAAGGGACATGTGTTCAATAATTTCTTTCTTCAGCAGGATGGATAGCTAGGGCTGTCCTGACAATCAAACTGCAACCCATCTCACAGCTGAATAGTGAGGAAAAGGCATGAATCAAGAAAAACAAACAAACAAAAAAGATCTACACTAGGTGATATAACCTGCAGAATTAAAATACCATTAATATGCTCAAACTAATGCCCAGACAGTACAAGAATAATGACTTCAACCAAGATTGCAACAGCCAATTTAGTGTAAATATAGTGCACGCTAATATAGTGTCATACCCATTTCTTCTTTTCCTAGTGCCGCTCATATTAAAGGCAAGATGTCCATATTTCTGTCCAGGATTTCTGTCCAGATAATGGAAACACAGGGAAATAGATGCATCTGGGATACCTCAGAGCAATTGCACACATGAAATACAGATAACCTGTTTTTGAGACAAGTCAGGCCTATAGCACATGTTCAACTAAGTCAAAAACTTCTAGAGCCCAGGAGATTTTGAGTACATGCACAGACCACCATTACAGCATGTGTGCTGTAAGGCCAATACATCCTGAACTTTGCATGTACGTGCCTCTTTGGTGGTCTGCTCAAATGCTGTGGACGCATCTGGAGCTGTGATATCCTTGCAGCCTGCTCAGAGCAGGCGGATTGCTGGAGATCCATAGATCCTAGGCAAAGATTCAAAGCCCTCAAAGAGGCCATATACAGGGAAACCTGGGCATGTAGGAGGGCAGGTCTGGGGTCCTCAGTTTAGGGGAATCTGAATGCAATTTTACAGAATTTACATCTAAGTAAGGCAAGCAAAGCAAAGCAACTAATTGGATAATGAGAAATTAGCAGTCCGATAAATGAGAAAAAAAAAAAATCACGACATGAACAAAGGTCTTGAATTGCACTATTTTTATGCAATTTGTAAATAAAATTACAGTCCATCAACACAACTGGCATGACTTAATATTGCTCAGACATTTCCTGAACTAAATGTTTCAATTTGTGACCTAAGGAAATAAAATGTTATTACAAGGTATTTTTTCCTTTTATGAAAAATGGTGCATTAGAATCTGCACATGCTCTCCTGAAATGTAAACATTTCTGCTGTCACTTTCTTTTCTTCTCCTTTCCTAGTATCTCTACTCTCTTGCTGCACTCCTACAGTGGATAATGAAGATGAATTTCATGCACAACATGACAAAACATGTATATGGGAGATTCCACACAATGTAGAACAAATACATAAATAAATCTTCAATAAATGTATACAAACATATAAAGACATGCTACAGTTATTCAATAATGCATTATATGTAATAGATAAAGTCTACAAAATAAGAGACTATAAACATGATCAAGACACTTTCTTAGTCTTTAGGAAAATGAAAGACATTTAAGCAGTCAGATAAAAATTATTAATTACATACTCAGAAGCTTGTCTGGTTTAGGTCAGTTAAGCCCAGTGTAATGAATGCTACCGTGACTTCAGCTATATCAAGGCTTGCTAAACTTAACTGGGCTACATTGTCAATTGGTATAAATGGAAACAACTTTTTTTTTTCTTTTTTGTACCTTCCTAAATCAGATATTTTCCTAAACTGAGTCTTAACAACAACAACAACAGCAGCACATTTTCAGGACACAAGCCTAAATCTGATACTGTACTGATCTTTTACTCAAAATTAACAACAACACAGGAGACTTTCTGGCCAAAAAAAAACAAACAAAAAAGCTATGTTTTTGCTATCCCAAACCTCTACATCTAACTTTTAAAGTTATACCTTTTATTATACAAGCCCATTTTTTTGTTGTTGTTGGAACTTGATATTTTAGAATGACCACTCTCTAAACTGAACTCTTTTACAGGAATATTAATTGCTAACTCAGAAAATGGGTAGTGACTGATGTTTACCAGGCACAGAATTCTTCCTAAGTAGTGAAAACCATGGACTGTCTGTGTTGTTATACTAGGACTCATTCTCACAACATGGCGGTTGTCTCCAACCAGATACGTGGCCCTTACAGCAGCCCACAGTCTGGCCTTTGTCAGAAGGAACCATCTGTGCCCACTCAGATATTCAGTGGCTGAGCAAGGCTCCTGCATGGGCTCTTCCTGCTGCAGTGGGGATGCAGCTTTCCTAAGCTTAGAGATGCATCTAACTACCCTGCCATGCAGGTGCCTCCCTACCCTTGCTTCCTTCATCTCTAGCACCAAACTCAACACTAATACCATAAGACTGATATTAGCTGCATTATAGTAAAACAATGAGGGAAATGAGAAAATCACTCTCTGTGCTTGAAGCAACAAGTAAATTCTACATAACATACTGCCATTGTAAAAAACTTATGTGTTGGTCTTTGTAGCATGCATGGGACTGAAGAACAGCTGGTTTCTGGGATATATTTTCAAGATTCTCTTATGGACTTCATGTGCTAAGTTGAATGCCATATGCAATCACAGCAGAGGAGCTCTTTAGGGACTATTTAGATTTCAGAGTGCTATTTTGAACTAATACCAATACCCCCACACAAACAACATAAAATAAAAATTTTACTACCACTAGGTCTATTAAAAAATTGCTAAAACACTCACCTAAATAAAGCTTTATCATTATACAATTTAACATGTGGTTTAGAATTGACATGTCAAGCAGTACTCATTATGTTTCCTCACTCTTCACCACCATCCATGAATAATAAGATTTTTACATCTGCATACACTTCAAATAAAGTTTGCATCTGAATTCAGGCTCTGTGCTTCATGTCTACCAAGTGAAATCAGACAACACAGAAGGAAGCGGTCTTTGGGAGGTCCCCACTCCCAGGATGAACTGTTCTGCCCTGCCACTTCTGAAGGGTCATCTGTTGGTGCTGTTCTTGGGCACCTGTAGCAGTAACAACTTCACAGTCCCCACAGCAGTCACTTTCTTAGCCTTTCTGCTGCAACTTAAACACGTTATTTTTTGTCCTTTCCCCACTGGCTCAGGAGAGCAATTTATTCTTCCTCTGTTTGCAGTGATCTTTTTACATATTTGAGGACTGTCTTGACATTTTTCTTAAGCCTTTTGTCTTTTAGACTAAACAAGTCCCAGAACTGACACTGAACTCCAGGTGAGGCCTCAAGCAGTACCTGCTGAAGTCAAAGATTATTTTACTTGCTAGTATTGTTCATGTTTTCACATATTACACAGCGATGTTTGCTTTTCAAAACAAAAGCCTATAAACTGGTGGTAGATGACAGAAAATAAAGTTCTCTGATGTGTAATGACTGCTGCCATAATTTGCCTGTGCTGGGCCTTGCAGTAACATCTTATTTATGCTTTGTCTTTGTATTTATGAAAAAACAGCACAAGCAGAGGTATATTCATTGCATGGACGGCCTCCTACTCACAAGGAATTAGCAGAATTTGCCTTACTTTGCAGAATTTGCATTTTGGTTGCCTATTCTGCAACAAAAATCTTTTGTTGCCATCATATTGCCGATGAGCAAGCAGAAGTGCAGCTGTTTTGCTTAGGGTAATGTACAGTATATTCCTATTCTACTGCAGTAGGGTGCCTCCAAGGGACACTGGCTGCCCTCTGGTCTGTCTCTGCTGACCAAAAAGTACTTTTCTGTGTGTATTAGTGCATGGAAATGCAATGCATACAGGTTTCTAGATGGTAATGCAGCCTCTGCATCTCCAATATCATCTGGGTCTGAAAGACCTGACTAAATCAAAATGTCTTCTGTTGTCTGCCCTTATCTGGGGGACTTCTTCCCTCTCACTTCCTCTTTGCTTTCTCAAAGTGCAAGAGAAGGGCTATGCGCCTTGTATGGCAGAAGGTGCATAGCCCAGGCAGCATGCTGTGATTTCTGTGTCAGATTGGTAAGTGGTAGCCCAAGTAAGTCACACCAAAGGGTTCAAGCCACATGCTCCAGATGGCATGACATGCTCTGCACTGTGAGGCCTCCAGTCTAAGAACTCTATTTACTCTTTTTTCTTTTTTTTTTTTGGCCTAGACTAACCCAGTGAGGACAGCATGCCTTATGATGGCTACCTCTTGACAGGATCTGTGTCAGAGCATTCATGCAACTTTTCAACTTCAGCACTGAATGTGGTTCCAGCTGAAGATGGGTACACCCATGATGAGAGCATCATGCTGTTTGAAATATCTCCTTGGAAATTCCCAGCTGGTCAATTACATCCCAAACTGAGTCTTTCAGTGAGGAGCAACAGAGGTGTGCAAAGAGCCTGTCCCACAATACCCAATGAAAGCAGAGAATTCTCTGCACTCCTTGATTCTTTGGGTAGGAAGGAAGAAGATAAGGAAGAAAGGAAGATTGGTGGTTCCTGAAGAACTCAGTGATTCCTGAATTTGAAGAGAATGCAAACCAGTTCCCCTGATGTTGCTTACTTTTCTACATTCTCAAGCTTATAACATATATTGTGCACTCTGTTTCATTTCATGAGATCTTTTAAGGACATAGGAGGGCACTAAACAGTTTGAGGTTATTAATCTGTCAAGCACAAAACATCAAAGGCTGCAAATATTTGTAAAAGCAAATTTTAAACCACAAAGGATATTAAATATACAAGATACAAGAGGAAAGGAGTGGCAATAGGAAACTGAGAAAGCAATGGAACAGGAAAAATCCATCTAATGTCTCCATTCAAGGATTTCTACCCTATTTGGAGGTTTCAAGTGGAAAACTTTCTGAAATTACAATTAAGTCAATTCTAGTTTCTCTAATTCATCAGCTTTTTTTTTTTTTTTTTTAATTTTTCTGCCCTACATAAGGCAAAAATTTCAGATGTGACAGAGTTGCCTCCTACACAATTTCAGAACTGCCTTCTTGTAGTGGGAAATGGAGAGCATGGGTGTAGATATTGGTGATCCACAGATATATTGATAAAGCTTTCCCCTTATTGTTTATTTCTCTATGGACAAAACATAAGTGAGATTGAAGGAAATGTGGGCAAGAAGTGGAACAAATGACTGTGAAAAATTAATAAAAACAGAGGACGGTGCCAAAGAGTGCAGAAAGGAACTATGGGTAAAGAAGCTACTATTCATTTACAGGAAAGTCTGGAAAGGGACCAATCCACACCTTCAAAAAGAACAGAGATAGTAAGTGAAGTAAACAAAGAAAAAGGTGTTAATTTTTCATGGTTTTTATGTTTGGCTTTGGAATGACAATTGTTAATTAAGGTGATTTACCAGAAGTAGGCAGCAGGTGACAAAAATCTTTTAGAAGAGTCTTCTGAAATTTTGTCTAGTATCGCATTTTGGAGCTCTCACTCAGACTGTAGGATACTTGTGCCTGGTAATGCTGTAGTGAAATTGGATTTTGGCTAACCTTCAATTACCATCACAAGGCTTCTAGGATTCCCCATAGTGTCAGTGGGGAGAAGGTAGACCTCTCTAGGTGGTAAATCTAAGAAACTGAATTAGACTCTTACTCAGACTAATTTTTTTGAGAAATGAAAGTGTGGAAAGAACAAAACACTTCAGCCTCTTTGGAATAAAAAAGTGACGGAGCTGACAGACATGCAGTGGGCAGTGATGATCAGAAAGGAGAGATGGACAGTTTTACTTAGCTTTGGTCTTTGGTACTTCCTCCTGTTTTGGCTAGATCTGCTTCACTGAGCACAACCCCAAAATGGCTGTGGCAGAAGGCACTACTCTCCTTTAAGGGGTATATGTATTACATTTCCATGTGCAAGCTTTTCACCTGGATTTCATTCCTGAACCTAACAGTCATCACATCTATCTGACTTTGAAGGATTCACATTTTAGGGTTTTCAATTTAATACATCCAAAATTGATGTCTGCATTAGAAACTTCTGATCTATGTATTTTCCTGGGAGAAAGTTATCATCATGAAATGGAGTTTCACATGTAATTCTACTGTCTGACACATACCAAACTGAACAAAATGAAAGAAGCACTCTTATTTCCAGTTACAAGTCTGTATTACTAAAGTATCATTTGGAAGCTTCCCAGTAGGCTGTGGTACATAAGCTGATTTATAGCTAACCCAGCTACCTTTTGTTTGCTCTAGCTGCACCCTCAGTCCTATTGAGCTCTCCTAGTCCTGAGAAGAGCCTGCATCTTACAATGCAGATGTTCTGCAGTATTTGCAGAGAAAAACAAAAAACTGAAGTATCTGAATTAAAAAAATATTACTAGTGTGAAAACCAGCATTCTGAGAAATCACAAGTCTTACAGCAGAGGAGGGACTATTCAGAACACAAAGATTAACAGTAAGACTGTGGGAGAGGACCCAGACAAGACAAGGTTGTCTGATCTCTGCTGCTCAGGCTCTAAGTTTATTTAGAGTTTATGCAGTAACCGTTCAGCCTGTTTTGGTGAAACCTGTTCTCCCATAGTGCTTTCTGTTTATTCCCAGCAAAAAGATGTCAAAGTATGTGAAGGAAATTTTATCCTTATTGAACATCAGCATTACCATAATACTCCAGCACCCAGACTGTGCCTTTTGGCACAACGGTGAGTGGAGGACACTGCAAATAAATTGCATGACCCTGATATTAGAGGGATTGTGTTCTGAAAGGAAAGGCTACAGTGTTTTTATGGATAAATATTTATACCAGAAGAGCTATTTTGCTAAGATATCTGTAGTTGTAGCTAGTTCATTAGATAAAGGTTGATTACATTCTGCCCTTCCTACACAACTGGTGATCCTTCCTATATTCTCCCTCTTCTCTGTGTGCTTTCCAGGGCTTTTTGCAGTCTTTACTATAATCAATGTAACTTTGTGCTTAGAAGACTCCAGCAGGAGGGCCAGTTATATTTTTGCATGTTTATTTCCTTGGCATATCTTTTTAATTTGTTGGAATGTTGGACAGGGCTTGCTCTCAAAATGTATTGTTTTGTGATCAAATAAATCCATAGTTTGGGTCCCTCTGCTGCCCAGCAAAAAATGACATTTCTGTCTGTCAACTTTTATAAACTCTTTCGACAAGTATCCTCCTGAGATAGCTACACTATTAAGACAGAAAACTGTGGTGTTTCTCACAGGGAAACTCATACATATGCATTTTTCATTTTGACTTTTTAAAAAAAAAAAATTTTTTTTTTTTTTTTTTACAGTGCTGTGCCCCCCTGCATGTCTTTCAGTCTTTTTCCTTCAGCATGTGTCTGATTATTTTGCATTACTGATTATAGCTTCAGAGCTTTCTTTGCAGTTTTACTTGCTATTTAGAGGCCCTTTCTTAGGACAAGGTTGCTTTTTCCCTGTCAACAATTCCTCACGTATGGTGCTAACCTCACAAAAATGCCTGGTTTTAATTGTGAAATGTTTGATATTTCTGTACTAAGTTGCTGGTGTTTTCTACCCTGCAATGTGACTGTCTGTTCCTGTTCTGCTTCTTAGTTTCAGGCAAATGCATGAGAATTTAAATTGTATTTTCATTTAATTCCCCTCTGCCTCATTGTTCCAATGTTTCAGACATTAGTTTTTAAGACCATACGTTTTCCAGCATACATACCTTTACTAAGATATAGGCTCTAAACAATCCCTAAGTAGTTTGAAGAGATCCGAACAGTTCTTACTTTTTTAAAGAGAAAAAATAAATAAATAAAAAGAGTAAAGCAGAACTTTAAGTTTTTAGCTAAAGGGTTGCAGGTTTCATATATTAAGAAAAAAAAAAAAAAGAAAAAAAGAAAAAAAAAAGAATCAGATTACATGTTCTTGAGATTTTTATTTTAGACACTATTTTAAATCTGTTGGCATAGGACTGAGTGAAAGAACTTGCTTTGAGAAAATACTGCTTAAAAGTCCAGAATTTTCCAGAGTACACTTAGTCACAATCAGATTTAAGAGGAACAGTCACTACCATATTAGCACATGGTTTCTTTCTAAATTTAATGCTTCACTTCATAAAGTATTAACCATTTTTTTTCCTTATTCTTGTTATTCAAGTCATATCCATAGTTTCTTAAGTAGTTCTGATTGAGAAAGAATAAAATTGAGATGACATAAAACAGATCTTTGCCTAAACTGCAGTACAGGTTGTAAGACCTGCAGCGACTTCTCAGAAGTTATTAGAACGAAAAGCTTATCTGGCAGTACTTTAGCTTAACTATGTGTAAATATGATTAGGAACTAGTACATCACTTGCATGCTGAAGGATGTGATTATGGAATATATCCCTTGAACAATTTAGAAGCAATAAGAACCATTTTCATCAACTATCTACTAAGAAAGAAGTGACAGAAGAACTCTCTCCTCAGATCTTGAGAAGTGTTTATTTTTTTTTTTTTAAGTTATTTTTAGCAGACTCAAAGACAAAATCACAGAATTTTTAAAAGGTAAAGTGAAATAAATCATTGCCAGTGAAAATGGAAACTGCAAATGTAGAGCTATGCAGTCTAAGTCAGGTTGATCTGTTCCACAATCAATTGGTCGAGCTGGTGGATCATATCAAGTGTAACCTGATGCACCTGAACTCAAACTTGAATCTAAGATTTTCTGCCTTTATTCTTTGCAAAGTTAAAACTCACCAACATATGAACATGCAATTTTTTAATATTACATATAATTAGAAAACATTTATAATACTATATTTACAATATAAACATAATATTATAATTATATGGTAACGTACTTCCTAAAAACAAAACAAAACAATAGGCTTTTACTGGCTCTCCTGAGGTCCTTTTCAGGAGTTTACATTTTTTTTTTTAAGTCCTTGGAGGAAAATAATTCATTCACCACACCCTTTTCTAGGGGGGAACTGGCTGACCACGTGTTTTCTTGAGCATTGCATCAGTTTTCTTGAGCATTGCATCAAAATTATGTGTCCAAGGATAAACACCTCCAACCTACACACACATGTGGTTTGTGGACAAGTGCTTATAAAGTCAATTCCATAAAGAGAAAGAGAGAAGTTATGCTACATGTATTTTATTTCTATATGCTAAAAGACAAATGTGTCTATTTTAGGCTAGTACTGAAATATCCCAAAAGGCAATAAGCAACTCTTAATATGAATGACACTTGACTATGTTTGAAGAATATTTGGACTTTGACTTGGAAACAGTCAGACATTAAGGATGCACTAAAAAGGAAGAGGTTCAGTTTTAACAGATTATAGAAACCATGTGTGACAGAGTGGAACAAATGGTAAGTACTTGTTTTGAACATTATTGCAAAGGGCGCTAGCAGTATTTTATGCACAAAGCATGCATAAACTGAAAAATATATCCAATAGCTTCTAACTTAACAAGCACTCTACATATGATCAGTCATATGCTGGATTGGTGGCCAAAACAGGTATGTGAAAAACTTAAGTAAAACAAATGCCACAAGATGCCACACTCACCCATTTTTCCCTGAACTTACAATATAATTCTCCTACCAGGTGGTGTCAGATGAAAGGATTAAGGTCAAAGTCCAGAACTCAGTTTTAAAACTTCAGAACAGTTTGTGTCTATCCCATACACCAAACACAGGAAAAATAAATATCTAATCTTATATCCTGTGTTATTAAAGTTTAGTTCACCAAATCACTGCACTATGCCATTTTTCACCACCCTCAAGAGAACCCATGTAAAAAGCACTACATCACATTAAAGCTACTGAAGATCTTCACCACCTTTCATCTTGCTGATCTACCCATTCAGCTAAGTACAGGTTATCATCTAGCAAAGGCATTATTAATTTCAGAACTAGACCTACTGAATTAGTGGTTGCTTTCCTGCCAAGGAGCTACCTTTTACAGCCTTGATCTTCAACACTATACCCATCTCTTACCATTTTCAGCGGGAAGAGGCTGCTAAATAGGAAGAACCAAGCTCTGTACCCAGTTCAAAATTTTTACTCTGGTGAAAAAAAAAAAAAAAAAAAAAAAAAAAAAAAAAAAAAAAAAGAGAGATTGTATTCCTGGGGAAAATAATAAAATACATTAAACTAGAACAGATAGGTTTGCTGCCTTGATGAAGAATACTGCTTTTCCCTGCTGCTGTAGCCCTGCTTTCCCTGGCCTAAACTAACAGGATACTCACTTTCCTAGGCTCCAACACAAATGAAGTAGTAAACAGGTTCATAGTTGCCCTAGCTGACATTTAACTTGCTCTCCAGGATACTACGTATATGTACAGATGAGTAAGATATTGTTTTCTTCTGCATATCCTTTTCTTGACACCATCTCCTTGTCCATATCTCAGCAATTTCAATACCGGTGATTACTGGGTTCAGTTAAAGCATTAATGGTCTACTAAGCAATATCTTTGAACATCATAGATTTTGTTAGCATCACACCTTAACTTCACCAGAAGGTCACAAGCAGTCTGTGCCTAGGATCCTGTTCAAGCCTTAAAAGAGAAAACAGCAAATTATGTCAGAGATCAGCTTTTCTTATATATTTCTCAGTATCTGAATAGGCCAGATGCAAGATACTCTAAGAGCAATGAGTCCCACTTTGAAAAGCACAGTCAACAGGTGTCATGCTGGATTAAACCTGCAGCTGTGTGGCAAGATGTGCCTCCCTCACTATCACCTGTTTTGAAATCAAGTGTAGCCACATCTGTTTTGTCTTGAAGCAAGTAGTGATAAATAAGAGAAATCAGTATATGGAATAAAAATGAAGACTGAGTCCAGTGGGTATTTGTACTATCTATAGATATATATTCAGCTATAATTTATGAAAACCCATCAAGAATGGAATTGTGATCTAATCTTTTAGATGTATTTTGCCTTTTTAATCTTAGGAAACTAAACTAGTAGGGATTCATACTGGATTGTGTTGCTTTCTGTTACTGAAGTCCCCACACTCTTAGGACAGGCCACAGACTGAACTGGCTATTATTTAAATGACAACGTGAGCCTGTGAAGCGTAATAGGCCTAATGGGCAATAGAAATGAACATGGAAGGCTGGGAGAATTGATTAGCTGGTGGGATACCAGTAAATACAAAGTGGTTAATCACAGGTGGACTCAGCACCTTCATCTCCCAATCAATAGCACTTGCAGGTTCAGAGCCCACAAGAAAGCACTGGGTTTAAAGAGAACATAAAAGGTATTCTTTGTTCTTTGTTATTTTTATGGTGTGCTGCACTTGTGTGTCCCATTTCATCCTAGCAGTCTAAAGGCTTTTACAATTTTGTAAGTGAAGAAAACACTTCACCCATTTCAGAGAGAAAATATACCAGCTGTTCAGTGTCTGAGAGTAGCATAGGTCTGGGAATAAAAAGGGTACTATATCTCATACATAGAGAGTATATAGTATAGCACTCTGATTTGAGGAAAGGGGATTTAGACAGGCTGCACTTTTAAACCTAAATAAGTACTTAATCAAGATAGAGGTTAATTACCCATAGTCTGGCAGAAACCCTACAAAGTTTTTGAATAGGCATGGAACCAACATCTACTGTGAAAGATGCCACCTTTAACTTCCCTGATCACCTTTGGCTGGTAGAAGCACAGTAAAATCTGCAACTCGCCTAGGGAGGAGTGAACTAGAAAGAGGCACAGTTTGATTTTCCTTTGAGCTAGAGAGAAAAATGAAGAGGAGGAGGGAAGCCCATACCCAAGGCTTATGTTTCAGCCAGTAACTGCTGAGCTGTCCCTGCTGTGAACTGATAACTGAGACTGATAATAAATGTAGCCTGACTCTATCAGCTGTACAGACTTATTGTGCCTGTCTGAAAATAGAAATAAAATCAAGTAGGGCCAAAGACGGTCCAAAATGAATTCTCAGAATACCCAGACCTCTGTGAACTTTGGCCATGCAGTTAATAGAAAACTTAGACACAGGCCACCTCAGGACAGGCTTGAAAAACATAAATCCCAGCTAACATTGTGCGAGCTTAAGTCTTGGGGTTTTCACTTCATATCTGCAAATGTTGTTTGGTAACTTCAGGACTGAAAACCACAACAACAATAGCCACAAAGCAATATCACACTGTCCTATTCAGACTGAAATGTTCCACTAGAAAACAGACTTCTTATTTTGCTATGTTTTTGTTTCTGTTTTTACAAATACACCTTTGTTCTTTTCTTATCATATATTACATGTATTACACTATTTGGCATGCAGCAAGCAGCTTACCCATAGTAATTGAATGATATTTGCAGCTACCCAGCTTTAAGCTGGCTGCCTGCTGGCACATCTGATCTTGTGCTGCTGCTTTTGCTGAGACAAAGAACCACAGCCATCTTGCTGCTGGGCTGCATGGAGATGCCCAGAAATTGGGAATTCAGATAAAAATCTTGTCCCATCCTAAGTCATGCCTGTGCATCTCAGTGTTGATTCTCACTGCTGCTAGGAGGAGGGCTCAGAGAGACTTCAACAAATTAACAATTTCCAAAGGCTGAAAAGCAACAGAAGTGATACATTTCTCTCTCAACTTATTTAGTCAGCTAGTTATTTAGTTGTGATCTTGGGATGGGTCTTCAGTCCAACATTCTCCTGTGGTTTTCCTGTAGCTGCTTGTCTTGTTGCCTCCCTGCTATACCAATCTCCATGTGCTGGTGCTCTTATGAACATTCACCAAGCATTTTGTCTCTCCTCTGCATAAATCCATATACATTGCTATCTATGGAGAAAAAGCTACACTGCTGTCTCAGTGTAATGTTGCACGTGGTATCCTCAGAGCCTTTGGAGCTCTGAGGGACCATCTGATGCCTACAGAGCCGTTGCAATGGAAAATTTTAAGACTGAGACTCAAGCAAATAGAAAGAAGTAAAAAGAAAAAAAAGAAAAAAAAAGTGACTGAAACAAATACACAAAAAGGCTGAAATTAGAGATAACAACAGGGGAAAAAGTGAAAGCAAAAACATTACCTTACCATGGAAACTCTTGGTGCTACATATAGATAAAGGTCTGTCAGATTTTTCTTTTTAAATCCCCTACTTACAGGGATTTGTAACACAGCTGTGGAAAGTCTTCCCAGGCTGAAATGTGGCTTATAAGGTCTCATGAAAGAAAGTTTAAAAATATATTTAACTCTTTCATTCTTCAGTATAAAATTATGAATATTAATTACTTTTAAGATCTATGTAAATAAATGCCAGAGTAATTTAACAAATCCCTTGATTCTATGTCAGGATTTTTGATATATTATTTACAAATCTCCTCTATAATTTCTGTGAATAATTCTAGGTATTTAGACTCTTCACAAATTCAAAGTTCAAAATGCAGCAGAGGCTGTTTTTGATTAAATAGGTTGAGACCAATCTAGACACCTAGCTGTATTTTTCTTGGGAGTGGCTAGACATTTCTTGAAGGTGGAAGTGGGAGATAAAAGTCACTGAGGTTCCTTTACCACTAGCAGGGTATTTCTTGGTAAGGACAATACTGAGACCATCAAGTATGCAAGTGCTTGGACTTGCAGGACAGTCAAAGGACTATCTTAACCTCAAAGCAGTGAAAAAAAAAGTCTTGGAAGAGGAGTGAGAATCTGGATGAAAACAATGCCTAAAATCCAGCATTGTTTGTAGGCGGTCAAAACTTCAAGTCTAAAATTTGCCACCTGCAAATATTTTGCAGTATTTCCTTAAGAATTGCTGTCTCTGCAAATACTTCTGCCAAAGGACTCTTTGTGTTTACCCTTTATAAATAGTCTATTGAAAGAGGACGTTATAGCAGAGCAAACAGAAGAGTTGCCTATTTGCAAACACACTGGCCACAACAGGTCTACTTTTCCAATCTCACAGGTTTATAACTTTGTCTTGTCCAATTTTATGAGAGTTGTCCAAGTAGTATTTTTTTTTTCCTTTTCACCCTCTCACACCACATTTTTAGCAAGTGATTACTGTGTGAAAATATTTGTGTTTCTATAAAATTCAGTATTCTCACAAGCAGGTTTAAATGTTCATTGGCACAGCTGAAGGCAATGAGTATGTAAAATGAGGCACCAGGAATCAGATTTTTGTTAATCACCAAATAGAATGGAATCAACATTTCTAAAACTTTGGAACCCGTGTGTTTGGCCACAAATATGAGTCCTCTTTTTTATTTTTTAAGAAGCTGAGAATGAAAACAGATGGATGAAGTACTAATTTTCCTCCAGTCTTTTATTTATTTTAATCTGACCTTCTATTGATACATGCAGCAGGGACCCTTTAAACCTGAATAATAATAAGAAAAATGCACATTTGTGTTCTTAATGCTGTGGTATAAGGTGCTCTGGTATGACACAAACTACTGACATCTAGGTCATCAGAGAAATAAGAAAGTGCTTTCTGCATGGTTTGGAAGAGCTGAACTTTCCATGAGTAGTTCCAGCTTCAAATGCTGTTCAAACCTGTCCACATTGGAACCATCCAGCTGCAGTGTGAGAGGTGTTCATTTCTTGATGGAGATGTGCCAAGGCATATGGAATGGGGAAGAATTGCTCTATGCAATCCATGCTTTGGCACACAGTGCTTCTGAACATGTCACAGCGATTAAAAAAGGGGAGAGAAACTGCACTGAACTGGCAGATGACACTGGTTCACTGCCTGTGCTGGCCGGGATTTGTTCTAAGAAGGCGAGCTGGGGGATCAAAGGGCTGCTGCTGGCAGCGGGTGCCTCCATGCAGCAAAATGCCAGAGCCCAGCAGCCAGAGTGCAGGGGAATGGGGTGGTTGTAGGGATTTGGGCCGATGGGCTTTTGTTAGATAATGTTCTTTTCTCCTTTTCTGCTGGGTTCTGAATGGTGGGAAAGAAAGGATACCTAGAGTCACACTTCTTTTTTCAATGCCATTTCTGTTCCCAAAGTGATCTTGCAGATATCTTTTGTAGATTCCTCCACAAATAAAGTAGACTTAAAAAGCTGGAAAAGTGCAATTCTTGATGTTTGCACATTTATGTAGAACTGCTGGATATAGCTTTTTCGTTGTTTTCAAAACTCTTTTATGTCTGGACTGTTGAGTCTTTCTCTAAATGTAAAAGTTACTGACTTTAGGGATCTGTTTTCAGAAAAGCTGCCCCAGCTCCCACTCCCCTTCAGGAGAAGAGAAAATGAGATGTATATTGCCTTAAGCTTGAACCACGCTATAACAAACCTGCCATGTCCAAGGTCGGTGCATGTGTGGGGGTGGAATGTAATTTCAGAGAAAATCAGGTGCTGTTTTAAATCCAAGAGAAGTTTTAATTACATTGATATAATTCTGTATTATAATCTTTTCTCTTCAGCTGCATTCCATTTGTCCACTATAGAAATTACATACACAGGAGTATATGTAATACATATTGCATACTTATTTAAATAGGTAATATACTCCTGTACATTTACACTTTGAGTGGCATAATACCTAGATACAACAGATACATGGAACTTCAGATAAATACATACCTTTCTTTCACAGTTAAGGCTGTACAACTTGTATGGCAGTTCTAAAAACAAACAAAAAGAACCCAACAAAACACACAAAAATACCAACCAAACAAAAAAACAACATTTTTTTTAGAAATCATAAAGCTAAATAAACGTCTATTTCTTTGCATTTCAATTTTGTCACAAGTTAAGTATCATACATTTTAAGTGATTTAAGTCACTTCATGTAGTTACTTTAAAACCTACAGCCATACAGAATTATAGTAATCTGATTGGCAGTATGCTTTTGAATGTAATTAATATTGTAAAAATAAAATATGAAAAACTGTGATTGATTCTGTGTGTGCACGCTCGATACACAAATTGCACTAAATCCCAAGAGTAAAAATGCTACTATTCACAATATTGGTTATCCAGCTTTACCAGAATATAATTGGCCCTCAGGGAATACAACACAGTGTAAGAAGTGAAATACATAGAATAATAGAATGTGAGCATAGAAAATAAAATAAATAAATAAATTTACTGTATTTTAAAATAATTTTTGAATCCATCCCTTAATTTGTTTTGGCAAATATAGAAAATGAAATTTCAAATCTATTTATTATTAACACAGTTATCAGTGAAAAAGAAAGACAAATACAAATAAGACTGAGACTTATCTACAGATATTCCCACTGTTTCTGAAAAGCTAGTTTTCATCAATTACATTTTGCAATCACTAAGAAAACAAAAATGTCTCAGTAGCCAAGCTTTTTATGCTTTTTGTTTCTATTTAAGGACTACATGTAGGACAACAGAGAGTGGGTAAATTTTTACATGGTTAAACAATTATGGGAGTGACTCATGGTGACATCTTGCCCTCAGTCACCTTGAAAACATTAAAGGACCAGACTGAAAAATGATTTTGTTGAATACTATGGGGCAGATGTGTTTCAGAAAGTGATGAGGGGTAGGGATGACAGAAAATAACTAGTCTGCTCCATTCCTGAGGTTCTTATCCCTGGGCTTTTAAAGAGACTGTGGTGGCAGGCATTTTAAAATGCTAACATCATCCAGGAGCATTGCTGCTCCTGCTAGGCACAACACAACCAACAGACTATGAGAGTTCATAACTAACTTAATGACAAGAAGCAAGAAGACAATACAATGAAGTGAGAGCATGACAGGGAATGCTGAGATATTTCTGAGCAGTGGATGAATGATGCTCATGGAAGACACAGCACCCTGGCTGTCCAACTGCCACCAAGTGTTTCATAGGCATGTCAAGACAGGCAGATCTGAATGAGAGATTCAGGGAAGGTTAATAACCTGTGGTGGTTTTTGGAGATTCTGGTGGTGGTGGTTTTTGCAGATTCTGCAAAGCTTACTCCTTCCCTGAGCAAGCTGCAGTCTCTCAGGGACAGTTGAGAACAGCTGAGGGGCACCAAGGTTGGGGGAACTGGTGTAAAGAAGAGATAAGGTCAGGACTGGTCAGAATTTCTAGGTCTCAAAACACCTGTTTAAAATATGTTTTGCTGGTTCAAACAGTAACATGGTAAACAACGAGTCTGAAAGTCTGTGCTGCGTTGATGACAGGTGTAGTGATCAGTACAGCCCAAAAGCAAACTTTATTTTTTTCCCCATTTTTTTCAGGTTCAAGTGTAGGAAATTACATTTAAAAGTACATAAAGGTATTGCAGTTACAATTGCTACTTCAGAGATTTAAAGTTCGAAAACAAAGCAAAACTAAGATTGTGCAACCTTGATTCAATCCCTGGATGCAGATGTAATCTTTCATTAGAAATCCATGAAGAATTTTTGTCTTGTGACTCCTTCTGGATCCCCTGTGTCACCCACCTGCATGGCCTCATAAGTGCTCAGATCTAGGCAAAAAAAATGGAGTATGTTGTGCATCTTAAGAAGTATTCACAATGAAGTGGGTTAAAGTGGCTTGTGTACAATATTCCTTTAAGGTAACTGTTGTCAATTTTAACAACAGTAACAAATTATCTGCTAGTATCTCATGTTCTGCTATTAAAAGTATGACAAGTACAAACACTTATCCTCGTACCTTAATTAAAGAAACCTGAGTGTTATGCTTCTTCTCAAAATGGATGACATTCACTTGATTACTGAAAGCATAACCACAGTCAGCTTTAACCACAACAAATTATGCAATACTCCCCCATCTTATGTTGTTAATGGCAATGTAAGTACAATCTTCAAAAGCATCCAGTAATGGCTGTTTCATTAATTATCCAAAAATAGCAGAAAACTACCTTTTATGTCATTCCAAGGTCTCTGCACTTTCTAAAAAAAGTATGCTTTACTCCTATCTGCTCCCTTTTCAGAGAAAAGTAAAATATCTTAGAAGTTCTAATATGCCCCATGCTTTGCACAGACTTGGTTTTCCAGTTAATGGGAGCTCATTATCTTGAATTATATTAGTTAGCTCTGCAATGTAAAACTATCTATAATATACCTCAATATTATTGTGCTGTATTGACAGAAAATACTAAAACAGGAAATCTAACTGAAGGATGCATCATTGAGTTTGCTCCTGGGAGGTCTAACAAGTGTTAGATGTCATAAGAGGAACAACAACAACTGAGATTAAATCAAGTCCCTGGATTTAATCCTGTAAATGAGCTACAGAAAGTGACTATTTCTAATGTCAGTTGTTCAAATAATTGGGCATCAAAGGAGATCAGGAACTCTCATTCTGAGGAAGACCAAAGAATAATACCAAGTTTTGCTCTTCTACCAATGTTATACACGAGACTTTTGGGAAGATACAAGTCCCAAGCGAAGTACTCTCTAATTGTGTATTATGCAGGGACAGAGGCAAGTTTTCTCTTACCTCAGCCACTCTACTCACGCTCTGAAATATGATGGCTCTCTGTAATTTTCATCTTGATTACTTAAATGGTAGTTTCCATCCTCATTTATGTTTACCACTCTGTATTAACCAATACAGTCTACCGTTAATAGGATTAAAAGACACTGAAATACACATATAGATCATTAGAGACAAATTACATTTGCAACTAATGTGATTCTTAAGGCAAAGAATTGATAATCATCATATGGTGGTAGACAGTAAAAAAAAAAAAAAAGAAAGAAAAAAGAAAATACATGGCTGAACATGTACTTAGAAAGAATCTGAATTTATCCAACTTCAGCAGTACGTTCATTGCCTCAGTTCCCACCGCAAGTAAATAGATTATCTTTCCTAACAAAAATGGCATGCCAACCCCTCCAGGATCTCATGGTAATGCTATATTCCCCTTGAAGCAAAGGGGAATTCCCTCCTGAGAGTCTGATTACTTGTAGGTCCAGATAATCAAGCAGCAGCAGCTCCTCTCCTTCCCTGTTGATCTGGCCCAGAGGCTCTTTCATTTGCTGTACCAGCTCCAAACAGCTTGGCTCATGCTCTAACCCCCTAGCTAGAGATACTTGTGCAAGCTCTCCCAGAACCTCCCATGTTCAACATGCTTCTGTCTCATGGGAGCTTTTTCTAAAGTCTTCCTGATCTGAACCTATATTTTCTCTCCCAACACTTTTCATTTTCCTTTTAGTCTCCTTTCATGTGAACCATTTCCCCAAACTTTTCTCGAATACTTTTGTTAATAAGTCACCTTTCCTAAATCATCTACCAGTTGAGAGAATAATCATAATTTTCTCAGGATCCCATTAGGAATATTGAAGTTGTTTTTTTCTGTGACTTTCTCAGCCTTATATTCTGCAATGTGCTGTTACTACTTCCTTGGAATCCACCTGCTTAGTGGCTCTCTTAAGCTGCTGTATGCCTTTTCTCATAATTGCTTCCCAAAAAGTCTCAAGTGTCTATAGCATGGGAAATGAGCACCAAAGCTGACCCATTTAAAAAAAAAAAAAGGCGTAAGGCAATTCTGGAGCAAGAGTTAGCAAGTTCAGTCACACAAGACAAATGAAATAATCTACAAAGTTTAGTGACCACATTCCCCTTTCTAATCTACTATGCTGCTTCCAAAATACAGCCATTCCAGTAAATGAAAACAAATAACATCACTGTGAAGTCAGTTAAGGATCATGAACCTTCCAGTCTGACAAGGATATGGTAGGCCCTTGAAGAAAATGTGTAGAGAAATAACACATACCTATTTAGTAATATTGTACTGGTTATTGTATGTATTCTTTGTATTTCTATACATTTCTTTATACTGGATCCAGACATCCAATTATGAAGAAGAAAAAGCATATTTCCTGATATAATAATTTAGTCAGATTATGGGTGACAGTTTGTATAAATTGCAGGTTTTAGAAACATTATACTTCGGGCATGTTACATCAAACCTATGGTGTATCATGTAATGAGTTAGACAAGTAATACAGGTTGACAGAAATCTGTGTGCCCCCAAAGATGATGAGCCAGAGCTCAGGTGATGTGTCAGGGTTACATGTAAGCTGTAAGTGAATCCAGCTTCTCTATTCATTCATATAACAAAACAATACTACTTGCAGCAGAGATGTATTTGTGCCTTAAATAAACTCCTGACTCTTCAGGAACTCTGCAGCTTCTCACTTGTAAATCACCCCATCTGAAAGTATGATGCACGGAGCTCATAAAACTGACCAAGAAAAAGTGTCTAACAACAGAAAATATAGCATGTATCAGAGTTACAAGACTTGATTGACGTTAAGGAACTTCCCATGTGTTCCTCAACTCACCTGGATTGCTAAACCAACCTAGGAGTACCTGGTAGAGGAGCAGAGCCTTCAGAGGGGAGAAAAGTCTTCTTGGCCTGAACAGGCATCCACGTGGTTAAGATTTGGTAATCTAAAGGAAAAAGTTGCTCAGAACTGACTGCTCCTCTCTTCTGGCAGATGTCCAGATTTATAGTAGGAAGCCAAGATCATACTCAAAAGCTTTTCAATCCAGTGAAGAGCAACAAAGAATAACAAAATTGCTTACAGTGAAATCCTTTTTCAACTCTAACAAAGTTCCTCGTTCCAAGTTACAAAACATTGTCTCTCCCTGTGTATTTATCCTTCTTACAAAAGAGGGATGCTGTCTGAAGCACTGAGGATGCCAAGGAGGATTTTAAAATCATCATATTCAAATTAATTCAAATTGCTAGCCACTGTGTTCTTTACCAACAGTGTGCATTGCCAGGCAACTCCTGGATTTTCAAAAACATGAGCTTGCTTACAAATTTATGAACAACACAAAAGCAATGAGCACAATGAGCTGTGATGCTTCTAGATTTCATGCATCAATTTTTCCTTCTCTTGGTGCTGTGCCACAACTCTGACATGCAGCTGGACTAAGTGGATAGCTGCATTGAGCTGCATTGCAAATACTCCACCATGAGGATCCCACCTATTTTTCCCCAGCAAGGGGAGGAAACAGGTCAAGGGTGTCACTTTACACACATGTGCACACATGCACGCACATACATGTTGCTGACTCAGGAGCAGCTCTAACTGAAAAGAAGTGATAACTTGGGGGAAATTGCAGTTAGTTCAAATTGGGGGAAAGGAACTAAACATGAAAAAGTTGGAAGTGAATTCAGCTTCAACCTATTGTTTCAGGCACTCTCACAAAAGGTGATTAGATGGAAATACAGCAGGTGTAAAAACAAATCTGTCCCTAATGGCTTTGTTGGAAACTTAAGCTTTTGTTTGATGTAGGTTTAGTAGAGCTTTCATGCTGTTTCATGGTTAGGATATTTCCCCCTAAGGTAATGTGTCAGGTATTGATAAGTTTGTTTTAACTTTTATATAATTAAAGCAGTAAATAGAATACTGACATGTCTGTGACCTGAAACACTATTTAATAGATAAGTATATGTGCGGCTGTGCTACAAAAACATGCACAGAATAAAATAGAGGTCAGCCAAGGTCCTCTGCCCTCAGTGAAATTACCCGTTTACT
This sequence comes from Anas acuta, assembly GCF_963932015.1. NCBI lineage: Eukaryota > Metazoa > Chordata > Aves > Anseriformes > Anatidae > Anas > Anas acuta. The sequence continues at coordinate 101,816,220 of NC_088979.1, forward strand.
CTAAATCATGCATCAGCATTAAAATTGCAGGGAGAAAGCACCCCTCCTCCCCCTACTGCTGAGACAGATGGAAGAGACCTCCAGCTGGAGACTTTTCAATGTTTTTGTGGATAGAGATGATATCTCCAGAAATTAAAAGCTGTATCTCCTCATTTTTTGCTCTTGTGATAAGTATGCTAATTGGATAAAACAAGCACAGACACTTGCAAATACATTGCTACAAGATTTACTGTTTAATATCCATTCTAGCAATGAAAATGATTCTGTTTGTGTTAGAAAAGAGAAGCCAAGGAGAAAGGTCATTATATTGTGTCTGCAGCTTTCGTTCCTAATATGTGATTCTCATTTCTCAGTAAAGGGAAAATCAATACCCTCTTTAAGCTGCCTTGGATTCCAAAAAGATAGAGCTTTTACTCACTGCATAGCAGTGATTTAGAGTGATCACGAGATATATTATGCCATGCTGTTTTTCACCAAGCTCTGAGGTTCATTTCAACATTTTTTAATTGTTCTATCGAGTCTTGTCTAGACTAGCAAGAAAAGAACATTTTAAATGCTATGATTGTTTAGCAGAAATTTAACTCTTTCTTTTACGAGTTGCTTCTTAACACCTTACTGATCTCCTCAGCAATGATTTAAGTGAAGGATTGTACTCACAAAGCTGGAAGGTTAAAGGCAGACGGCATCCAGGATTCCTGACAATAGCAAAAGAAGCTCATACAGGCTCATACAGTTACTAGGGCTTACATAGCAAAAACTTATGTCTGTAACAGATGCACATGTAATTTGTTTCTACTTTATTTATTTATTTATTTATAAGACCAGATTATCAGCCAGATAGGTTGAGAAGGCTGAGAAAAGAAGCTAGATCATTACTGAAAATGATGAAATAAAAACAAGTTTTAGGATAATTATATTAAGTTGTGTTGCATATATTCTGAAAATACCCTGAGATTTAGTGACACACCTGGACACAAACATGAGGAACAATGGAGACTTGCTATGGAGTAGGAGCTCTTTCTGCCAGACATGAGGGAGCAATTGGGCTCTCTGTAAGTAGGATGCTGGAGTCAGCACCTGGAGTGTAATCACTCACTAAACTCACGTGGCACATGTGAGATACAGTCACATGGCACACTCCAGCATTAGTCACCATCAAGAAGAACAAAAAAATGAACAAAGAGAAGTGAGAAGATGTTTCTCATAAGAAGAAATCTCTTGCAAAAAAAATATCATTAGGCTTATACAGATCAATATCATCTGTGACATCATAAAATCAGATAGTCAGCACTAAAAATGCAAGCCCTATTTGCTTGGCATAAGGTTCCCATCTAACCATCCACATTTAAACATGCACGCAGGCTTATCTTTAAGCATGTGTTTCAGAGCTGTGATGCACTAGGCATGGGAAGACTAAGACAATTCCAGTGAGAAGCTTCTTCCTGCAGTTGCTGGGGCATGTTGTACAGAGGACTGGACAAGGCTGTACTTGAAAGCCATTACCCACCACTTATGATGGATTTCAGATGTAGATCCAGATTCTGATCCTGACTCATCAACCCATAACAATCAGATTTCCTTAATTTCAGTCTCAAATTCCAAGCTATGCATTACTTTTTCCCATACTTCCTGTATTCATTTATCTCTTCCATTTTTGTTTTTAAATATAAACACAGAATTTAAATTTGATATATGTAAAAAAAATAAATAAAAAAATGCCATTGCCACCTGCTCCTTTCCCCTCACCATCACTCACTAAAGACACCATCTGGGAATGACTAGCAACCAGAGCAGGGAGTGAGCAGTCCATATGTTAAAATTTAAAATTTGACAGCCCTATTCTGCCCTTTCCATCACCCACTATTTTTCTATTTTATGGTTTCAGTACTATAACTAGTCTCTGCAACATTTGCAAGGGCTAAATCATTTTTGCACTGCACATGGATTTTTTATTTTTTTAATTTAGGTTAAATATTTTGTTTAAGCTGAAATCCAGAAAATTATGTCCACTTTCAGACTTCTTCATAAAATTTATTGTGAAAAAGACTGAGATATTTAGATATAAAAATGTGTGGCAATTCCTGGAGAGCTAACATAAAATTATTAAATAGAAAGAAAGATTAAAACAAAACACATCTCTCTCTCTCATCCTCTGTTCATAACTCTTCACAAGACGAGGAAACCCAAATACCTTGTTTCCAATCCTCACTTCCATCCCAACATCCTATCTTGTGAATTTGCCTTATCATTTCATATACATCTAAAGTACTGGTGAAACTCTTACTCAAAAACAAGGGATGAAAAAAAAGTAAAATGTGTTCATAACATTAAAAATTGAGAGCAGAAATTCAAAGGAAGATACTGTACCTGAAATAATGCTTGTTGCTTGTATAGTATTCCTGGACTCAATTTCAACAGACAAACTCCTCTTGTAATAGTGAAACTTGTAGATGCATACCTCTGTAAAGGTTTTTGATGTGTATTCATGTGGGGGACATTATAATCTAGGCTCAAACAGATGGAGCAAAAATAACTTGGGAAAAAGGCCAGACACACAAACTTTTTTATATATACAAAACAAAGCCAAGCATTCCACCAAATATCAGCATATCTCATACATTTATCTTTGAATGGATTCATTTGTTTAAAAAGCACCAAAAGGTTCTGTAAGACTGTTTATGAACATCTGAAAGAAGTTTAGACATTGCAGGACTTTACTATTACATATTGAATAAAAAAAAGTACCCGATAAGACTCTTTGAAACTGAAACTACATTAAGCATTTATTTTAAAATAAAACCTGCAACTACACTGATAAAAACTTCTGACTGGCTTTGCACTCCTCTCATCACTCTTTCAAGGTTATGCAGTGCCAAAACAAATATTATTCATGCGACTCAGGAAGCTTTCTTACTAGCCAGACAGCCCAGTGGATATCTCAAGGATGTGCACAAAATCAAGAAAATGGGAGGAGAGAAAGATGAAATTCAGAAGAACACCTGTTGGGGAACCACAATTCACATTTTTAAAAGGTCCTATGATTTTCTTGGACTTTATCATTTTAACATTCATTTTGTTAGCAATTTCCTAAATTAGAACAATTCTAAAATGTTCTAATTTTCTATATATATATATATATTTTTAATTTTAAACTTCTGTGAAGAGATGATTGTATTTATAAAGTGTTTGATCAATATAGCCATTACTACCAGTCAAAAGTGAGGTGGTTAAGAATCAGATTCTATCATCTTCAAACCTCTGAATTAATCAGCAACATTTGCCACAGAGAAAAGGTTTACTTTGAGGTGTCTCTACTGGATGCACAGCACTAGGCAGGAATCAGCTAGCACTATTCAGAGAGTTGTTTCTTTTATCCACAGAGAGTGCAGCTCTGGAACTAGCTGCGTTGTATCAGTAAGAACCTATCATGTAAAAAGCATGCATTTTATACCTGCTCTCCATCCTCCCCTTGTATTTTGGAGCACTACTAGTATGACAGCCAGCTGTGACCAGACTTGATTACTTGCTTCTCTCACTGAATGGCTGGATCACATCCAAGGATTCTTATTTATAAGGCTAAAACTGAAACCAGGTCATTCTTGTTTGTATACAGGTGCTCTATTAGGAGAGCTCCTATAGGGAAACAATCTTTTATTTGAACAATAAAAGACATTGATACTTTCTAATCTGAAAAGTCAGCAAAAATATTAGGGGATTTCTTATGTTAAGAGGAAAAGTGGTGATGGAGTCACGAGTTTCTCTAATTCAGTGTTCTTATCTTAAAAAGCACATATTTAGCCCAGGGAAACACAGGGAGAGAAATAAAACCAAAAATTACAACTGTTGCAACTACTAGTCCAAGTATTGCTTTGCCCAAAGCCAAAGTATTTAGCCAAGCTTTACTTTAACAAATTTTTAAAAATTGTTTAGAATATAATTTTCATTTTTGGATGTATTTTCTGTCTTTTTTTTCATTATGACGTGAGATAAGGAAAAATGCCTAAAATAATATCACGTGTTGTCTTTTGCACTATTATTTAATATCATGTTAGTATGACATAAAAACATTTTTTGACTTTATGTTATTTTTTATTTTATTGTGTAGTGGAATAGCAAAAGCTTTAATATTCTTCTGTTGTCTGAGTGGTGTTCTGTGACTTTCAATCTGCTACTGTCACCAGTAAGAAACAGTTAAACATTTGTTTTACTTTAGTGTTCAAAGTTCCTCTTGCTTCTTGTCACATCAAAATGTTTGACAGCCATATTTTGAAATAAGCACTCCATACTACCATCAAAAAAATCTCTGACATTTCTCTGTCTCTTTCTCTCTCTTTTTTTTTTTTTTTTTTCCTAGAATGATATTTTGAAGTTAATGAGAAGATATCAATAAGGGGGGGGAGGGGGTGTGTTAAGGTGCAGTAGAATAAAAAACAAACAAAAACCTAATACAATCATGTAAGAAGTGTTATCATGTTATCATGGAGGCATATACAAATTTTAAAACATAAAATACACATTTAAACAAAAACAAAAAGTTCAAAATAAAATGTTAATCAATGGCTTTTAGAAATAAATTGATCACTGAGTTTCTATACAGTTTTAGAATTGAGAAATTAAAAACTTGTAAATGATTCTGGATGTTTTGAGTCCTTACCAGATTATCATTGAACAGCCTTGGCAGCTATGGATCACATTCTAGTGCAGTTCTCACATGATGTGCAAGCACCTCACAAATCCATCACAGCTCTGCTCCAATAACCATCACATGCTAAAGACACAACTAGCAGTACTTCTCAATGCTTTACACTATGTACACAAACCTTTAACTCACTGATCAGACTGTCTGTGTCATTAAGAATATTTTGTTCTAATTTTTTCTTTCTTTTCAGAGCTGAAAATAGGAAAATTCAATGGATAGGATTCATCCATTGCTGGGAGGTACAGTGTCTAGTCTCTGTGGACTTTGCCTCTATCTCAGGTAAATGGATTCACCATCCAATTTCCAAGTGTGAGGACTTTTTATTGCCTTCCAGTATCTTCTTAGTATTTGACAGTGCTCAACCACAGCAAATTCTCAGCTTAAGGGTGATACACAAAAATCTACATTCAATTCTCAAAGAAGATGCTCTTAATGGTACTTACCTTTTTTTTTCTGCAGAAATGTAGTCTCTAAAGCAAGAAAAGAAAATAACAGAAAAGTTGCATTGTATCTTAGATACCTCAGATAAAGGTGTTAAAGATGTTACATTGGTACCATATTGAATGATTTAATCAAGGTAAAGATGATTTTTCCGGTATAAAAAGGGATCCTGAGGAGGCCACACTGCAGCTATTGCATTGGGCTGAAGCAGGGCTTTACAATTAATGGATCAACCAAGCATTCTAAATTCCTTACTACAAGACTTAGTGATATTTAGGCTGATACTTCTGCTAGTTCTTTGCACATAGATGAATTATTCCACCAGAATCTCTTTTTCAGTGAAAATCACTACAAAGGGACATTTTTATACAGAAAATGTTACTTCTCTGTTGCATGCCTTGAAAAGTTTTAGCTAAGGATGTGGGGAAATAGGGGGTGTGGAGGATTGGTCTATGACTGAAACAACTCACTATGACCCAAAACACCATGGTGACAGTTTTGGCTGTGGGTATAGCCACATGACAATGCAAAGGGGAAATATGAATGGCATTGCAACTCTGGTGACCAGAAGACACTCCCATTGCTGCCACACCTCTCTGCTTTCATTACAGGGTTGAGATAAAGCATTAGGAGAGGATGTTTTCTTATGCTACCTAGAGTTTGATCACTGAACATTTGTAAATATCTGGATATGTGTAATGGGTTTACGTGGCAATGTTTTGGTAGCAGGGGGCCATAGGGGTGGTTTCTGTGAGAAAGATCTAGAAGCTGCCCCATGTTTAAGGGCCCCATTGTTGACCCGAGCTGAGCCAATAAGCAATGTTGTTTTGCGCCTCTGTGAGAGCATGTTTAAGACAGGGAAAAAAACCGCTGCACCACACAGCAGCTGGGAGAATGAGAGGAGTGAGGAACGGCCTTGCAGGTGCCAAGGTCAGTGAAGAAGGAGGGGGAGAGGTGCTCCAGGCGCCGGAGCAGAAGTCCCCTGCGGCCTGTGGTGAGGACCATGGTGAAGCAGGATGTCCCCCTGCAGCCCATGGAGTACCACGGTGGAGCAGGGTTCCACAATGCAGCCCGTGGAGGAGACCACGGTGGAGCAGGTGGACCTGCACTGACGGAGGCTGCCGCCTGTGGAAGACCCCTGCCGGAGCAGATTCCAGGCCGGACCTGTAGCCCGTGGAGAGGAGACCACGCAGGAGCAGGTGACCTGGCAGGAGCTGCTGCCCGTGGGGGAGCCAGGTTGGAGCAGTTTGCTCCTGAGGGATGGACCCCGTGGTACGGACCCATATCTGGAGCAGTTCTGGAAGAGCTGCTGCCTGTGGGAAGCCCACGCCAGATCAGTTCGGCAAGGACTGCATCCCGTGGGAGGGACCCCACAGCACAAGGGATGAGAGTGACCGAGAAGGAGCGGCAGAGAAGAAGCGCTGTAGACTGACCATAACCCATATTCCCCCATTTCCCTGAGCCGCTTGGGGGGAGGAGGTGGAAGAGAGTGGATGGGGGGGAAGGTGCTTTTGGTTTCTTTCTTTTGTTTCTCACTTCTCTAGCTTGTTAGTAATGAGCAATAAATCTTACTATCTATCTTCTTATGCTGAGTCTGTTTTGCCCGTTACAATAATTACTGCATGATTTTCTTGTCCTTATCTCAACCTTTGAGCCCTTTTCACATATTTTCTCCCCATTCCTCTTTGAGGAGGGGGAGTGAGAGAGCGGCTGTGGTGGAGCTTGGCTGCCCACTCAAGCAGAACCACAACAATATGTGCACCTTCATCCTTCACAAAGGAACATTCCTATTGGCGTAGGCCACCAGGGGAACAGCACAGGAAAAAGTAGGTTAAGTCCTCCTGCTAAACTTACATAAGTACACTGGTCACCAGTCAGTGCCAGTGATGAGAGGTATCTGGTTTATTTCTGCAGATGAATATATTTTTTATTTTTCAGTTACCTTGTACGCTCTTCCCGAAACATGCAGAGCATGGCTTGAGGCACTCAGTAAAGGCCTCAGTAAATGGCTAAAGCAGATTTGAAACACCTAGGGACAGGTAACTGCAACTCCTCAGTGTTTAGCTTACCATCACTTACCTTTGCAAGCACTCTGAAGTTCTTTTAGTTCTATGTTTCTCTTAGATGATAGGCATAGGATGTATATATAGCTGTCACAACCCCGGGAAAGATGATTTTCTTACATGTAGTCTTTGCAAGTCTGCTTCAGACTTCACTGAGATTCTTGTGAGCTCTGTCACTGCCTTCACTAAGCTTAGGATCAGTCTCAGAGAGCACTACCCATCTGTAAAATTCATAATATTTGGATAGCTGTAAATGGTTCATACTGCATAGAATAAAAATTGCTGCTGAGGGGAGATTTTTATTTGTTGAGGAATAACTGGGACCACAATTCTCTGATATTTGCTGGGTATAGAATTCCAGTTTTTAATATTCCAGAAGGCTTTCCAGCAATTTAACATCTTTGTTGTCACAAAACTATGGTTGAAAATTATATAGAAACAAATTAACATTCTTTTTTTTTTTCTTTTTTTTTTTTTTTCCAGATAAAAGTCACAAAGACTTTTTGTTGCTCAGTGCTGAGAATAATTTGGGTTCTTTTGTATACTCATTAACATTTGTCCACAAAATCATTGTGACTGATTAGCCTAGAATATAACATCAATCCTTTATTGTGGCTCTGGAAAAAGACTTGCTGGAAGATTAAAGCCTTTTTTTGTATTCACTTATTTCCTCATCAACCAAAACCCATACTGCCAGGCAGCTTGTTTGTCTCATTATTGAATGAGATAATTTAAGTTATAATTGAACAATCATCTTGGTTATATCCTAGTCACCAAACCTTAACACATGACTTTACATTGTATACACAAAGAAATTTTTGTTGAATAAAATCTGATAGTTTACGGATTCATACTATTTCTGGAATTCAGTGCAGCTAAGGTGTTAAAAATGCTGGAGTTTACGAAAGAGTAAGAGTAATAGCTACTTTCTTGTTTTATAGATGCAGAAACAATATTCAGCCAAAAAATATTTCTTATTTTAGCATTCCAAGCAAACTACTCAGAAGCAAAGCTAGGTAAAGCTTTCCCAAGGTAAAGCTTTCATTGGTTGTACATGTAACTAGATACATGCCATGAAGAACTAGCACTCCAGCTACTCCATGACAACAGTGAAATGCATAGGCTGATCCTGCTCACTCTGAAGATGATAGGAATCACACTGCCTCACCAAGTGCAGCATTTCTAGCATAATCCAAATTAAACAGAAAGAAATTTACTACAAAGCATCACTTAAAAAAGGATACAGTTAGGTGATATTTTCTTCCACTCTAGCTCGAATTTCCTGTTTATTCCAAACACCGCAGGCCAAGCACAATAGCTGTATGGAGGGGCTGGAGGCTCATGTTCTCTCTCTTTCTGTCCTGTATGTGTTCTGGCTTATCAAAGAACTCCATGTGGAAGCTTATTTTTCACACTAGAAATAATTGACCTCTCCTCTGTACTTGAGTTGTAGACATAGTGTAAGACAGTACATAGGGTTTTTCATTTTCTCACTCCATGCCTTCAAAAGGATTACCAAATGATGCCTTTCTCTTGGCACTGGTAACAAAATCTAGTAAATACTGGACACCTGGAAGTGGCAGATGCTTAAGTACAATTGATTTGAACAGTACAAAGATAATTTGGAGCAGTTGAAAAGCAAGGAGAAAATGCAAACTCCAGAGTCATAGTGCACTGACATAGGAAAAATTAGGCAAATATTTCTGTTCATTTCCTACTGGGACTGCCTAAGTAAATAAGGATTCATTAATCCTTAAAAACCCTGGAAAAGTTCTCAGGACAAAGAAAATAAGTTCTAGCAATAGCCAACAGAGTATTTCATGCCTAACTGTCCTTAAACCTTTTGCTGCACCAGACAGGGATAAAGAGGGCCTAAGCAATGTGAGGACCTCCTGGCTGAGCCAGGGATTAGGGGATTTTGTACGCTGCCATGGGATCTCTGTTACCCTTTAAGGGGATGTTACTTGCATTACCTTTATGCCACGCCAAGCCAGATGGCATGCTTAAGATGTTCTGTCCCACCCAAGGAACTACTGTATTTCATAGTCCAACTCTTCCAGACATTATCTTACATTTTCCCCTCTCAATTTCATGCTGTTTGTCTGACGGATTATTACATTGTTCTTTCATCAAACATTTGTAGATAAGTATGGATACAGCTATATTACTGCAGATAATCTCCCCTTTACCTACTGCACAGAACTTGATACGTTTCTCTCTGGATCTGATTACATTATCCTTCTTTGGATTCCCTCCAATTTGATCCATATCTTTATACTTGATACACCCAAAATGTTTTTTTCTGAGGGAATGCGTACTATAGCTTAACATCGTTAGGTGGCCTGCTGACAAGTCTGTTTTATGACATGAGAGATTTTCATGTGGCTCTTGAGTATTTGCATTATTATTTCCCCTACCTTTTTGCCTTGCAAGTGTAGACCAACAGTTTTGTTCCTGAATTATTTAATCCCACTCATGCTGTTTCCATACATACCTGTTAAAGCCTTTCCAGGTTTCTCACTTCCACTATGTAATAATAATATTACTCATGTCTTAAAATTCTGTATGAGAATTTGTCATAAACAGTTTTTCTTCCTTTAGCAATGCTGATTGAACGATGGCGCTCTAAACACCTTGCAAAGAACTGTGTTTTGCCATTTGACACTGTTTTCTTTTTCTTTTTTTCTTTTTTTTCTTTTTCTGTGTTTCACTCAGGATAACTCACATTACACTGTTACATACAAACCAAACTGAAAATCTCCAAGTGACATGACAACCTGGCTCCTACATCACAAAACTACATCACATTACCCTTGATCAGTATATATGTTATAGAACAAAGTATTAATCTACTAGTGTCCCCTCATCTACACAGCTCAATGTTAGGACTGTTATCAACATAGGTAACTGCTACCAGGAACAGACTGTGGTGGTTCCTTACTGCAAGCAAGCAAGTCCTTACTAGTTTTGACCCTTTGTAATTCTATTAGAAAAAGGCAATCTGCTTTGTACAGCGAGTTCCATTTTTTATAAACCCATGCTGTTTATCAGTCTTGGTGCTACTGCCCTGGATTTTTTTTTTCCCCTCAATATTTGTTCCACTATTTTAACAAGCAACACAATTATAGTTCTAGGTTTTGGTCCTAAAATGAGCTCAGCAGGAGCTTTACAAGTGACAAAATTCAGTTAATTTAATTCCCTTTTTCATTCAGGGCCCTGTCCAACTAATATGCAAGTCACTGGATGAGTAACTCATTGACTTAAACAAAACTTAGGTAATATTTCAAAGGTCAGTTGATACCAAAACCATTAGCACTCTTTCCTCAGGCTTTTAAGTGTTTTACCCTGGGTCTTACTAAAGGCTCAGCCTCAGCGTATTTCCTTCAGTCTTCTTTCCCCTTAAATCTTTGAGCCAGTGTTTCCTTTCTTAGTCTTCCATGTCTTCCATTTTGGTCTGTCTGTGTCTTCCTGAAAATCTATCTCTCTCCCAGGCTTTCCCCCTCCAGTATTATAGCTTTTGTTTTGCGTCATTTCTGGATATGTGACCCCCTCATTTGCAAAGCTCCCTTTTTTTTTTCTTCTTTTTTTTTTTTTCTTCTGTTCTTTCTCTTTTTCTCCATATGTTTATGTTTCCAGAAGTCACAAGCATCAGGAATCATAGTTCTGTGAAGCACCACACAGTGAGTGGGGTGGCGTTATTCAGACCTCTTTGGCTTAGGAAACTGGGCTGAAAGTCCTCACAGAACACTTCAAATAGGCTCCCACACAGTTTTCTACTTTCTCCATCCCAGTAGAAACCAGAAAGTGAGAGAGATTTCAAAGGGGAAAAAGAAAAATGGAGAAAAGGGCATTATAAATGTTTGCGTTGGGCTTAAGGAATGGATATAGGGTCAGTATGGTTCTTGTTTCCTCCACTATGACTTATATACGACTGTTGACAACAACAGAGGCCAACTCCACGTTATGGATTAACAGCTTGGCAGTGAAGGACAGTGTCATTTATTTACTTTTCATTACAGAGCTTACAGGTTTTGGACTCTCACATAGGACATGCTGGGAGATTTCTCTGTATTTTCCTAACATTTGCTCCTAAGCAGACCTTGGAAGAATAGGCAGGCTTTGATTTGTGGAACATTTGATATTCCATTGTGCATTAGATATTGTGTTTCTTTGGCACTTTGAATAACTGGCTTAAGGCAGAGAGACTAAATAATAATAAAAAACGCAGAATACATTTTAAGATATTAAAATTAGAATTAAGTAATAAAACAAGAGAAATATTTTATTATTATCTGTATGTGGGGACTTTGTGAAAAGGAAAAACAACCCAAACAACTCAAAGAATTGATGCGTAAGCTTATAGTTAACTCAGAGCAATTGTTTATGGCTGAATCAAATAAAACCATAAATAGTTCATAATGGAAATAATGGTAGGTTCTCACCTGGTAAACTTAGCACAGTCCATTAGAATGTGTAGTTTTAACAATTGAAACTTGCTTTTTCATTTGATATTTTGACCCTTGATTTCCCAGAACTGTTTGGTCATGATTTTTCTCTTTCCTAACAAATACCACAGGAATTTGTGAATTTGCTTCCTAATCTGGGAGGTGTTGGATGCTCGATCCTCAATCAGACAGTGTCAGAGGTGGTAGCAGTATTTGGGGCTAATGTCAAGACAGATTCCATCACAAAAGTTTATTGTTTCTTGCGTTTATACAAGGAGAAATAAATTTCTATATTCTTAATATTCCCCGGCTTGTTTTTTTTATAAATTTCTTCCCAGTTTTGCACAGATTTGAATTAGGATTTGGGAAATGCTGGATTTTTATTAATGTTACAAAACATTTGGTTGTGAATACTTGCAAATGACACCTTGTATTTCTAGGAGAGATCTTGGCAGAGGAAAAGACTATAAATCTTCACACATACATTTCTCCAAGATGAAATTGCAAGACCACCAAAGCCTGGAAAAAGAAAGTGAAACGAAGATGACTGTTCCCTTTTTTCCTGCAACTGCCATTATTCAGAATATTAAATAAGAAATCTGACAGATGGAAATATTTAGATTGGAACCCAGAGAGAAGATGCAATATTATCAAAATGGATTCTACTCTACTTTCTAAAAGTCTCCAATGCCTCTATTAAAACAGCAACAGGCAGAGTTACTGTAATGAAAAACATTATTTTTTACATTTATATGGGACAGTGGAAACCAAAGTTTAAAACCACAAATTACTTTATATACAATATTTTAAAATTGGGGTTTGAAGTGTCCAGATTTGAAGAAATATTGGATATTTTGAACAGAATTTATTATCCAGGGGAAAGGAGACATTGACATACAGACAGTTTTACTCTACTGAAAGATCTCATAAGAAAAAAAGTCATTGTGGAGTATATAATCATCAGATATGGGTCAAATAATCAAAGATATAAAATATTGGGAATTAATTTTCTTTTAAACTAGATCTTGCTAAATTTCTTGCTCAGACTGACTTCAAAATGCAATCTCATTATTGACGATTTATTTGTAAGCTGAATAAAAAAATATTTCTGGAAATTAATTTTATCAAATCTGAATTATGCCCTTGCTTTTAATAAAGAACATGTTTTAACAGGAGACAAAATAGCAGCAGATTTACTGACATAATTAGTAGTTACAGCAATCTGACTTTACCTTAATGGTCATGGTTAAAGATCATCTACACTGCTGCATTGTGATGTTTGAGACTGAGGCAAACATCATTATCCTATTCAATCTCATGGTGATGAATGAAATAGTATGGAGCACTTCAAAATGGTAAATGTTAAGGAACATAAGAAAGTTGTATTATTTAGTTCTTCACCGTATAAAATGTACCTCACTGCTTTTGAAGTAGCTTCATCTGAAAACATTTTAAACAAAAACTCTAATAGATGATGTGTCTGAAAGTCCTGTCCTCACTCAAATATGGCATTAGAAAATGTCAGTCATGCTGAACGCTTCATCTCCCAGACCAGTACATCTGGTACTTGTCATTCCTGGGCTGTCACAGACATTTCCTCTCTAGGAGAATTCATCTGCAACAGGACCAGTATCTAAGAGGTTTATTAATAAAAGATTATACCACCACCATATTCTCTTTGTATTCATATAAATAATTGAGGCATAAAGGAATTCCCTCATCCTTTTTACAGACTTGAAAAAAAATATATAGTGCAATGTCAAAGAGGCTCATGGCAAATCAATCTCTTACATTCTCTTATTAAAGACACATGATAAGCTACTGAAGTAGAGTGAAAAAGATTGCTGGAACTATCAGATACAGGATACAAAGTGAAAAGAAACATAGGAGACAACACAGACACAATATCCAGCAAGGAAACAAGAAGAAGCAAGTGATTGTATTGATGCTAACGCTGGTCAGAAGGTAAATAGGTTTTATGGTTTTATTTTATAGTCTTTCTCTTTTTGAAGTAAAATTAAGTCTCTTTTATGGCAAGCGTGCCCCAAAACACAGAAAGAGCTCAGCTCAGCAGCTTGTCTGTGATGTGAGGCTTGAAAGTTTCTTTCATGCTGATAAGTCACAGCAGAGCCTTGGCTGGATCTGTGCTCTGTCCTGGGGGTTTGGATGTTCTATTCTTAGTTCTGAATTTGAAAAAAATCAAAAAGAATCATGATGAATGAAACCCATTTTCCAAAAAGTTTCAGAACCAAATTCCATTGCTATAATTTTATCAATTTCAAATGAGCTATTCTGATTTGTACAACTAAAACAGAGAGAGAAACTTCATATATTATAGGTGACAGCTAGCTATTTCCTCTCCTTGTTCATCATCTTCCTGTCACTTTAGAAATCATCTGAATTAAATCTTCAAGCAAAGTCATTTTCCATTTTTTAACTTTTCTTTCATTGCACCTTAGTCTAAGGAAGCACTGTACAAAACTGCAGGATTGCAGATGCTGATTGCGGGATTCCTGTAGCTTTAAAAAGAGGTTTCTAAAGGTCAAAGTCACCAACATATTTCCCATTCTTGTAAATAACCGCCACTTGTATCAATGGTCTAAGCTCACATGCCTGATTAAAGCCTCTGAGTAACTGCAATTATATGTCATAGTTACCCTGGCACAGTCACATCTGACAAAGCTACAAATCAGTTCACCATGAAGGACATGCCTGACAATTTTAATTAGATGTCAATTTGCAAAGGCAGTCAGGAGAAGTTAATATCTCCTACAAAAGGAATGAAACTAGAGAAAGGCCTGAGCATCAGAACCAGTCAAATTCACATTCCATAAAAGTAATGGACAATATTTTCATATATATTTCATATATATTTTCATATATATATATATATATATATATAAGGTCAATCCTCTATTACTAATATAAGCATTCTAACAAGCAGTATAATAATTCACTGTGTTTGTAGTTTCATTGGTTTGGGGAAAAAAAATAAAAAAAATTCCTGTGTCAGAAAACAACTTACCCTACTAATTAACTGTTCATCCTGTAATTTTGTTGCCAAACTATCTCCCTTACAAATGTATTTATAAACCGCTTCTACTGTGTGTTTCATCATACTTGGTGTACCTTGGTGTACCATACTTGGTGTACCTTGGTGTACCATACTTGGTGTACATATCATACTTGGTGTACCTTACTCTATACCTTACTCTACTGATGTACATTACACTTACATTGTTTTCATTTTATAGTGTCCCCAAAGCATAGAAATACTAATGTGATTGAAGTATCTTAACAAACAGCCTGACTTCACTGATTTCTGGTAAGATTAAGCTGTCTTAAAGTACTCCCATTCTGTAATTACAAAAGTTATATACTAATACAAGAATACTAAGTCAACTGCTTACACAATTCCGTTAAGAAGTGCTGATCCTCTAATAAAGCAGAACCTTTCAAATGCTTAATTTGTTCCAACATCTAAAATATGAGTACCTGTTATAAAAACAAATATAACATTCAGTTGGGATCTTCACAAGCATAATTGTTGGTTTTTTTTTTTTTTTTGTTCATATATTTTATGTTTTATATTTTGTTCATAGTCATTAGTGCCAAAAGACTTAATAAAACATACAAATTCCACAAGAGATCAAAAATTCAATATTCAATATCCATTAGTTTCTTTAAAATCATGAATACATAGAAGTTTCATTTTAATGAGAACACAAGGAATCAAGATATTGTACAAGGATAAGGTAGCTTAAAGAGTATTTTTACTCTACAAAGCAGATCAGTCAAGATTTGTCTACTAAATAATGCCACTACTATAACAGATAGCTTGAGAAACCAGTAAACAACAAATTACAGCATTTCAACATTTCCAATAGTACAACTATTCTGCAAGGCAACAAATGTTCTAAATCACATTAAAAAGTTTCTAAAGGGCAATATATATATATATATAAACAAAAAATGTAGTGTGCCAAGAACACCGTCTTTGTTACTTCATCATCCAGCTGCGTGACAGCCTCTTTGCTGTCTTCTAGTCTCACCTGTAGATTTTTTCCGCTGTCTCTCCCACCTGCCTCTGGGTTCACTTCTCCTCTAGGGAATTATAAATCAAACTAGAGTATATATAATTCCCTTCTGGCAAAAAAAAAATAAAAAATAAAAATAAAAAAATATCAAGATCTTTATAAAGCCTCAGGCACTATGGAAAAGCTAGAATGCAAGGCTATGCAAGGCTAGAAAATGCCTCAGGCTCATGGCAAAGGTCAGCATGTGAAAATGTAGACATGTGTTATGGAAACTGAAGAGAAGAGGCATTTCCAGGACTCAGAGGACTGCAGTTAGGACAGTTAGTTCTTCCATGCTGAAGGAGGATGCAGAAGTTAGTTTGTCACCCGAGATCTCAGAAAAGCCCCTCACAGGGAGAGATGCCATTTTTAATAAACGTAGTAGGTCAGATATTGAGTCAATGGTGAAACTGAAAATTGCAGTGGTCTTTGTGAAGAACACATTTTCTTTTGTGTGGAGAGAAAAAAAAAAAAAAAAAAAAAAAAAGAAAACCTTTAGGCGGTCTATTCTTCTAGTCCTTAGGAATTGAAGGACTATACCCTCTGTATAACCCACTCTTTTTTTTTTTTTTTTTTTTTTAAGGCGTCTGACATAAAGTTTAGAACTACTTACTTGTCATTGAACTAGATAAGAAAAAAAAAAAAAGAAATCTGAAAGAAACTCAAAGAAAAGGTATCTTCAAATAAATGTGGAAAAGTTATATCTTCCAGTCCAACAAAATTTTTAAAGGTGCATATGCTACTTTCGTGAGGATTTGATAATGATCAAGTAAATGCACCCCTCTAGAAATTTCATCGCTTGATATACCTGCACTCCAGAATCTACACCTCAGTAAAAAATGTCATAGAATCATAGAATATCACCAGTTGGAAGGTGATCCTTCCACACAAGGATCATCAAATCGAACTCCTGGTTCCCAACAGGAGCACCCAAAAATCAAACCCTATGTCTGAGAGCACTGTCCAAATGCTTCTTGAACACCAGCAGGCTCAGTGCCATGACCACTACCTTGGGGAGCCTGTCCCAGTGCCCAACCACCTTCTCAATGAAGCACCTTTTCCTAACAGCCAGCCTGACCCTCCCCTGCTCCATGCCGTTCCCTCGGGTCCTGTTGCAGTCCCCAGAGAGCAGAGCTCAGCGCCTGCCCCTCTGCTCCCCTCATGAGGCCACCATGAGGCCTCCCCTCAGCCTGCTCTGCTCTGGGCTGAACAAACCAAAGAACCTCAGCCACTCATCATACATTTTGCCCTCTAGGCCCTTCTTCATAGCCTTCCCTTGGACACTCTCTAATAGTTTGATATCCTTCTTATATTTTGTCACCCAAAACTGCACACAGTACTCAAGGGGAGGCATCACCAGAGCAGACTAGAACAGGACAATCCTTTCCCTCGACCACCTAGCCATGCCATGCTTGATGCACCCCAGGGTACAACAGGCAAAAAAAAATGAGGAGTATAAGGCCAGTTAAATATGATATGTTTCCTTTGAAATTTATCTAATTTTTAACCTGTTTTTCAGAACCTTTATCGTCCTTGTCTTCCAGTACAACAAATAGGGTTCACAAAGACTTGGAGGGAGCTAACCTGACAACCTTCCTTCAGTGCTCAATATGGACAGGTGAGTCTTTCATGGGACAAATTAAGACGCTATTTTTGGATCTCTGAATTACCCCTGGAGGAGATTCTTACTTTCAGTCTCCCAAAGACAAAGGAAAGTGAGAACACTGGTCTTTCTAGACAAAAGTTAGGCTTTGCAGGTCCCCCTCATGTACCCCTCATGAAATGCCAGAGAACATTTCTCAGATCTCAGAACCACTGTTGACTTGCAGTAAAGGTTGACAGTTCTGGGATCAAACAAACTTCAATAAGAATTTCCATCAGATTAAGAAATTAAAGGTCCTAAGGCAATACCCTTAGCAGCTCATAGGAAGCTTCCTGGGAAATGACAAAACAATAAATTCTGTATTTCTAAACTACTGAAAATCAAAACAAAGATTTTTATTTTAATTTGAAGTCACCCAAGTAAAGTAATTCATATGCTAAGGTCATTGTGTGAAAGGGCAAAACCCTAAACTCATAGAGAATTTCTTTACTATAAATACTTCTTTGAAGTTGTATATTCTTGCCATAGAAAGGAAGAAAAAATGCAATAGGTTGAAAGGAGAAACATGGGAGATAAAAATAAAGAGAAAAATAGGGGAGAAACAAAACAGAAAGAAGGAAAGAATGAAAAATAAAACAGATTCAAACTTAACTGTTTGGGTTATTGCGTAGTGTATTTTAGTCTTCTAAATGTCATAATCTAAGGGAGTCAAACAGAAAGACATGAATACATTTGTGTAAATGAGTATCAAATGAGATGTGTCCCTCAGGCTCTGGAAAGTTGCCAGTGTAATTTTCAATTTGTCCTAGAACAGTGCTTCTTATGAAAAAAAGAATCTTGAACTTAAGAGAAGGAAACTCCATGTCATTTTAACATTTAATGTCATAATGCAGTGCAAAGCAAAATGGCAGCACAGAGAACATTCCTAGAAATACAAGGAAGAAAAGCATGTACTAATCTCTTGCAATCATTATATTCCTTGAACGTGTGAGATGTAAAACAATAATGCTCAGAAGAATTTTCCGTCCATAGCATTGCAGATAAAATTTTGCATTGATTTGTTGGGAAATAAATTCATTTGTAAAAGATTTTCGTGAAAATAAAACAGGAATTTTAAATAATAATTTTGAAGAGTTATCAAAATTCATTATTTCTGGTATGAAACACTTCATCATCAAATTTTTCTCAGGTTATTGCAATTTAAAAAAGTAGAGATATAATTTGTGAAAATGCTCCTCATAAGTATGATCTGTATAGAGGAATACAGGTATGTGTATAACCCAGTATAATTTCCATGGGCATATATAAAGTAGGAATTTCCCTGTATGTCAGTAGTATCCTGATCAAAAGACAGACCAAGAAAAAAAATAAAAATCAACTGAATTTCGATAGTGTGCATGGAGAACACAAAATAGGTTTAATTTGTATGAAATATGTTCCTGATATATTTTGAAGTAAATTAATATAAATTAACCACATTAAGAAGAATCAGGAAGAAAAATACATATTTCTTCCTTTATGTACCATAACATTTTTTGGATATTTTCCAAACATTTATCAGAAAAATTGCTGCAACTCAGTATATAAATTATCTATGTATTCTGCTATCTCCTCTAATGTTTCTCTCCCAAATAAAATAAAACTTACGCCTATGACAATATCTTCCACATTTACACTTGATATATCCAATATACATATGATTTTTTTTCTGCTACACATCACTTTACTATATTTCACATTTTCATACATATACATTAGACATAACCAAAATATTTCAGAACATACTGCTTCTACCATAAGAAACACAGGAAAATCTGCCATCAGTGGTTACCCAAGAGACCAACAAAAAAATTAAATAAATCATTGCTTAACAGTGGTGGTCTTTTTCTGAAGTCAAAGCAACAGAGTCCATTCAATACTTGTGGGAATACTTTGGTTTGATTTCTTAAAGAGAAGAGCTGGCTTAAACAGGGTGGTCCCATGAATAACTCTCTGTCTCACTTACTCTATGATAAACTCAAATAATAACATAATAAGCCTAACATGTATGTAACACAACCCCATCTGGGCTTGACTGTTTCTAAAGGTGCATAGACCAGCAAGTTTTAAATGCAAAACTGGCTGACCATTCAAAAGTAATTTTGAATAAAATAAAAATAGTTTTTTTTTTTTCTAACAATTGCTTTGCGGTTTCTTTACAATTGCCTACATTTTCTTTTTTCTTTTTCAAAATAAAACAAAATACAAGAAAATGCTCTTTATTTCTTCTATTTTTTTTCTATTTGCAGCCTTTATCAATAACTGAAAGGGGGGGGGGGGGGGGGGAGGGGAGAAGGTGGGAGAAATAAAACAACTTTAAAAAAATGAAACAACCTTAAATCTTTCAAATATTCCAGATTTATTTATCATAACCTTTACGTCTTCACACATAATCATCATACCCACATATGCAAGACCCTGAAACTTTTACAACACTAATTTATGAATTGATCACCATCACCCTCCCAACATGCCCCCCTCTCTCCTCCATCCCTTGAGAGTTTTCCGCTACAGTGGATTGTTCCACAAAAATCCCCTACAAAAAAATCCCCTACATGCTCTCTTTCTAGTGCTAAGAAGTATTTGCAGAAACTGTTTGCAGCTGCCAGGTCCTGCAAATAATCTTCAAAAAGTGACAAAGTGTTAGAGCCCACACACTTTCTACATGGGTTGCAATCTGAGGCTTTTATCTGCTTTTGTTCTCCTATCAGCTCATGCCTTTACAGGCCAAAAGAGTGGTCAAGAACACCTGCTCTTTCCCTCCTCAGACACATGTACAGATTTTTGGCCAAACAAGGCCATGTTCAGTGCTGTCAAATGCAGACAGCCTCACTATCATTAAACTTTTCTTGCTCCTAGAGTAAAGGAGCTGCAATTTGATCAGTGTCAGCCTGATGATAGAGGCCACCTGGACCACTTTAACCTCCAGACACCTGGGTCTCTGGGCATTTTATCCCCCATGGTAACCACAGGAAAACAAGAGCTTTGTAAAATCTTTCCTGGCACTTTACAAGGGATGGCAGTCACTCTCTAGAAGGTCTTCCAGCAGTAATTTAAGTACAGTGACTGCAGTTTTATTACATTAAAGAAAAGCCATGACATGGCTGCCAGTGGGAGGGGGACAGTATGAACTTTATGGTATCCGGCTGAGAACACCCACCACCTCCCTGGGTTGACATGTGAAGTGAGCAAGGATCTTGGCTGGCCTGAAGCCAACTTGCACCCATGTGTATTGTGCCTTTTCCCAGTGAAAGCAGCTTCTAGATCTGGCCGACTGACCAGACCAAGACAAAGAAAACTCCAGAAACTTGTCAGGACTGAGAGAACAAGTGAGACAACTCTTTACAACAAGAGCCCAGGACGGCTTAAAATAATAATGAAAGAGCAAACAAATATTTCTGAAGCTTTTTGTAGCTTTTGTGCCAAATGCTTCTTAACAACAGCGTCCATAGAAGAAAATTTAAGAGAGTTGCATTCATCTTCAGAAAGACCTTAAATTTCAGCTGAGGGACAGGTAAGATAAGAAAAGTCTGGACAATCTCACTATTCTGCTGTTAAGAATTTCTCATCTAAAATTATTCTCATAAAGTAATATTAAGGACCTCAGCCACTTACTTTCTGGGACTGACATTTTTGATAAACTTACAGAAGCAGATTTTTACCAGAAGGAACTTAAGAATTTTCTACTTCATAGTAAAAATCTGTCAGGACATCACAAGTAGTTTTTCAAGTATGACATTAAAATAGTTTGGGAGTAATATACTGGAAACGCAATGGTTGAAAAAGCCTCCCAAACCATCCAAAAAAACCCTTGAACTCAGACTGATAAGCAGAACCAGATGGCACAGAGAAATAGGAAGCCCAACCTGGCCCTCATGCCAGCTGGCCCCCAGCACCTTCCTCTCCGCCCAGCTTCTCAAGTTCTAAGAATCCATAGGATCAAAACCAACATTTCTACTTTTGCTGTTTTAAAATATTTTCTAAAACCTAAACTAATTCTATAATAAATAGCTTTGCTCTTTGGATGAGACTTCATAAGCCAAACATTAGTCTGGAATGAATTTTTATAGTATAATTTTAAGTCCCTGAAAACAGAGATTTATATACATAATGGAAAGGTTGATGAGTTCTTGCTGCAGCTATATCAGTGGACAGTCCTATAATAAAGAGGTGTCGTTTTAACAAGAGCACTTATAATAGCAGGATAATGTAGTTAAAAAATGTAGGAAAAAATTAACTTTACAAGGTGAATGTACAATTTAACACAAATACTCATGCCAAAAAAATTAAACAGGAGATCAAAAGAACAGTCCATTTAGCATACATTTTCTCAGAGACATTCTGATTTTTATAGACTTTTATTGAGAAGTACAACGTATCATTCAACAAATGAGAACTTCTAAAGACTTCATCTATTTTAATAATCATGTTACTAAAAGTTATATTTACTTGGAAAAAGCATATAAATAGTATTCAACAGATTAATAAATTCAATCAATGTTAGTCAGTGGACTAACAGTATGATATTAGTAAGAGAAGATGTACGTGCAAGTTCAGTTTCAGGATATTTTTATGCATGTCAGTTGTTGTATCATAATATCCTCTTACAAATTAATCAAATTAATTAAAAAGAGGACAAGTTCTGATTACACATAATAGTTAGGAAACCATCTTGCAATATTTGGGCAATCCTTAGAGGAAATCTGGGATTTTTGTTACATATCACACCAAAAAATCTGGGGGGGGACAACAACACACACAAAACCCCCAAAACAACAGAAAATTCCTTCCTCTCTTGAAAAATCAGTATAAAGCCAGAAAATTAGCTTTGTACAAAGAGGCTACAGTGGAGATGATCTCCCCAGATCAAGCCTGGAGGTGAGCCAGCAGTCATCAGATACATCTGTACCATGATCATCACCATCAGATACACTTGTATCTACCTTTCAAAGCTATAGCTGGTGCAATGGTCACAGCCCCAAAACTGCACCCAAAAGAGGACTCCTATAAGCAACTCAACTACCAGCACATCTCTGTCCCATTCTCTCGCTTCTCTTTCAGCTAGTCTCTTTTAAGCCATGTCAGAGATCTTCCACCTAGTACAGACAGAAGTGTATTTCACAGAGTGGGTTGCAACTCTCCCTCTAAGTCCAGCTGATGACCCACATATGCCAATTGTTTTTTTGTCAGTGCAGCATATCACCCACTACGTCCTACAAGCCCTCACTCATACCATGGCTGCCCATACAGCCCTGCCCAAGTTCCTCTGGTGGCAGACTGTCAGGTCTTCCTACAGCATCAATCTGTGGAACTGTGACAAGGGCTAGACCTAAAAGTGGTCTTTCAAAAGAGATAAGAGTTACTACAGGCAAGTACTCTAATGAAGTACACCTTGTAGGGCAATGAACCTGTCAGTCAATAAATACACAAAAAGCCCTTGTTCCACAAAGACTTATGCACCTGCTTAAATTTAAGCCTCTGACTAGTCCCTCTGAGTGACAGTGGGCTTCTCACATAAAACTAAAAAAAAAAATATCTGTACATGTTTACATGATCAGGAAATGAAGCACAAAAGTTGCTGGTCTTCTCCCACACCCTCCAAAAGAATTAAAAGCAAGCCCTCCCAATTTTTAAGATTCATTGTAAAAGAAGACTACACTGTGTGGATGTTTCAATAGCATAAGAAAGGCAATCTGAGACAGAAAAGAATATCTATCTGATTTTTCTTCACCCTTATTTCATATTCAGAGTTTTCTTTTGCTTTCTCTTACTTTTTATTGCTTTATTTGTTTCCAAAGATGGATGAACTTTTAGTCTCCTACTTTTTTGTAATGTTCACAATAACATAAAACAGCCTGAAACTGCAGTTGATTATTACTTCCACTGTGCATTTAAAAATCATTTTTTGGGAAAAGAAAATATGGTATACCCCTTGACTGCTTAAATAATGGGCTCAGGTCAAGATTAAGTCTGCAATCAAATTTTCCCCTGGGACCTCTTCATAAATCTTATTGGCATTCATTTATTTCTTCCACTGAAGTGATACTTTTAAAACTAGATGTTAAGACCTAGAGCCAGTAAGTGTAATACTGCTAATCTGAGAAGGAATCCATATAAGAAAATCTCAAGTGTTGTACAGTGACCAGGCAATGGGTCTCCAAAACCTGTTACTGCAATTCCAAAGACACTACAATAAAATGTTAGAATCTATTGTGGGCTTTCAACAATACCATGAAATAATTACATTAATAATTACACTAATTGTATAGAAAGAAGCTTCTTTATATACAGGCTTTTTAAGTAACATGTAACACTTTTAATTAGCTAGAAATATATGTAAATTATTTTAATATATAAGCATATATATTAGAGTCATGGTTCCAGATGGGTGCTTTAAATAACTGTTTGGACAACTGCAATCTGTGCAAGGTGAAAAGTGCAACAGCAGCTTTCCAATAATTCATTAAACAGAACTGGAGGATTAGCTGGTTGATATACACACTGCAGAAAACATGCTACAGAAAGACATAGGTTCTGTCCATCATACAGAAAATGCTGTTTAAAAAAAATATTTTTATCTAGAAAGTGAATATTGAATGTTGGTGTTCTTTTTCTAATATCAAATGAAAATTATTCCTCTTAGATTCTTCATGATTTGGCTCATCTAGTCTTTGAAGCAAGAGGCATCAGCAATTTCCTGAGACACAAAAGCTGGCTGATTTTTTATAATACAATGAGTCTGTTAGAGACTTTTTTCATTGCTGAAACCTCATGCAGCTTGCAACCATTCATTTTTTTTTTTTCTGTTCAGAATGCTACATCAGCAGCTGAAGGAATATACATTAACTACATAGCAACGTTTCACTGTCCTATTTCCAGATTTCAAAAACTATGACATAAATTCAATGCTTGATCCTGAGACAGTCACAGCTCCTCCACCTCTTAATTTTTAAAGAAACAGAAAACCAATGAAAGCCCATATCTCACAGCACTTCATTGGCATGCTCAAATGAACTCAAACACTATTGATCAGCTCCTGTTATTGGATGTTGATTTCCCTGCAAAATTGACTAAGTCCCTTCAAAAAGTGGGGTAATTCAATGTACTCACCTCACAGTGCACAGATGTTTCCCATTAAAAACCATAAGGAAACAAGTACACTTATTTAAGAAATGAGTTGTGTTTTTGTGTGCATGTTTGTTCCATAAAATGATTTTTTTCCATCCCTTGAAATTGAACAGCCTTGCGTCCACTGCAGACAACGGAAAAAAGTCATTGACTTCAACATGCTTTACATCAGGCCCTCTGTACTTATTTCTAGCTGTTCCAGGCACAGTTTTCCCAATGCCTAATGTGGAGTTAGTCACTTGAAATCATTCAGGGCTTTTATAACACTTCATTATGTATGATACCACTTCTTTCACAATAAATTCTTTCAAATACAGCTTTTGTTCAGAGACACAAGCTCATGATTAATTCAGTATGTGCATGCAAGAACTGCACCCTTTTCTACAAAAGGTTAAAGGTGAATTTGCTGAAAGTAACACCTGCAATTAAATCACCAAGTTAATTTGATGCAAGAATATCAGTAGTTTATTCTGGGAAAAATACTTATATGAAACATTGTGGAAAACATTCAAGAGTGCAAATTTACATATCATGTTATTAAGATTTATTGCCTTGAATTTGTGAGAGCACAATAAAGAAGAATCAGACTTTTTAAAACCAGAGGAGGAATGCTGTCACCCCAAGAAAAACAGTGGAATTACCTAGGTCAATAGCTCTCTCCTTTATTTCTTATATGGCTAGATCTATTCTGGACTCTTTAACTCACTTTTCAATGGGTTTCTTTGTAAAATTGTGAAGACAGAGCACATGTCAACAAATCAAGTAGTATTCAAACTGTCCAATTTAAAATTAAGATACATAAATGCTTCCCTACTATCCAGATTTCAACATAAAAGGGTATGATTATATTATCTTGTCTGTCCTTATCTAAATGTAGGATTCTCCAAACTTAATTGCTGTTGCTTACTCTTTCTGCTCTCTAATCTAGGTTTCATCAGATTGAAATTCAAATTTTCTCTTTCTGATCAGTTATTTGACTCTTAAGAGATTGGAGGTGTTGCACTGTTTCTCTTTGATGTATGTCTAGCTTTGCATCCATACTTTTGCTACATGGAAACTTAGCACCACAGTTATTTATCTGATTTCAAAACTCTGTGGACTTCTTGTGGATAGTTTAGATATACACAGAGCTCAACATCAGAAAGGATCATCTATCAACAAGCATCCATTACAGCATACCACAGTTCATAAGACTGCTCTTCATCAGGTGCTGTTTTAAATTGAATGGTTGTGCTTGAATTAGCCTTTTTTTTTTTTTTATTTTGTATCTTTTAAATTTTTTTAAGAAAAGCAAACAAATAACAATACCAGCATAAAAATAAGGAATTTTATTGTTTTATTTTAATTTAATTTAATTTTACTTCGTCTATCATATTTCAGTTCTCCAAAAGTTCACTATAAATACTATTATGTAAATTATTGTAACAGGTGTTAAACCAGGGACCTTATTCTCTCTTAAACAAGACAGCTTGTCAAAGAATGAGATAACTATTTAAATATCATTGATGAAAGATTTCATTTGTGATAAGTCCAATTCACTGTCATCCACCTTGAGGGGATACTAAAGTGATTAAATCCTTTTCAAAATTACTAGGCAAGGTGCTTCCTCCCCAGGCTATTCCCACTCTGCTTTCCCATATGCAATGAATTCACTGAAGTTCCACTCCTGACACAAAGGAAACAGGCATTATTATTGAGAAAGTATCACCCTTCTGAAAACAATTCCTTCAGAGCATTTTCCCATAGAAAGCAGTTATTGACTTGGCTTAAAGAGTGATCAAGTCAAGCTATGGCAGGTTTCTAGAGAAAGTACCAATGCTCAGGTACCTCCCATTGGTCCTTGGTTCATGATGAACACACCCCTCCTAACAGGTGGGGCAGCTGTCCTTCACTTACATATTCACTAATAAACTGTCAAATTGGAATCCAATTATTTTATCTAAGGCTTTATCTATCTATTTATTTATTTATTTTCAATTAGCAAATAGATTTATTTGAATTCTGCTATAGCAGAAAAAAAGAAAGGAAGAAAATACATTTTCTTGTCTTCTAGGACATTCTTATAGGATAGTGCAAGAATAAACCCTTTAGACAGAATAGCACAGAATATTACCAAAACTAGTTAACATCAACATATAAATGGAAAACTCAAAATGAAGCTGAGTCCATCACACCAAAAAACATTCTTAACTTACCTGTTTTAGACACACATATGCACACAGGCAAGTATTGTTAGCATGACTAGAATGAGTTGTGACTTTACAGCAGACTGGGATTTTGCTTCTTAATTTAGCTGGGCACAACATGCCAAGGAGTTAACATTCTTCTTCTACCTGTCTTAAAGTGAAAGCAGGTGAGCTTTAGTAGTTGTTTTAATAGAGTGCAGTCTAAAATTTCTAAAATATTGTGACAAGTTTCTTTTATGTCTCTTCGTGCATATGTAACAGAAAGTTGCATTCTTTTAAAAATATGAAGGATTCCCTCATCATCCCCCTCACACCTCTCAACCTCTGAT
The DNA here is from genome assembly GCF_963932015.1 of Anas acuta. Classification (NCBI taxonomy): domain Eukaryota; kingdom Metazoa; phylum Chordata; class Aves; order Anseriformes; family Anatidae; genus Anas; species Anas acuta. The sequence continues at coordinate 101,843,229 of NC_088979.1, forward strand.
GTCATATTCTCTGCTAAGGAAGAGCTGATAGAACTAGGACAAGCATTAGCTTTGTATTCTCCATACGTTGTTTATTCCTTCTCTAAAGTTGTAGCAATGGTTTATTATGTGCCTAATTTCTCATTAGAACTGTAATGGTTCTAAAGAGAGTTATTAGGTATTGAAGAGAGATCAAACCTGTAGGCAACCTGTCTTGCAACACAGGAGTGGTAGGCTCATCAGTAGATGATGAATTACAAAAAGTTACTATTGTTTACTGACTAAGACACTCCTGAATGCTTTATATCTTGCATTAAGAGTTTTTTTTTTTTTTTTTTTTTTTTAAATGCTATCCAGCATTTATTTTGCTTGGAGGGTGTGTTTCTCTATTAGAAGTTCTCCCTATATATTAAAACTGCCCTCCTGGCAGGGACTTGAGCTAGCTGTTAATGGTTTTGTTGCTGGGAAAATAATAATAATAAAAAAGATTGTGAGTCCTTGATGTGTCACTGGTATAAATAAATATTTTCAGAGAAGCATTGAGTCTAGATGTTATAATTTTTACTTGACAGATTAGGACAACTGGGTTGAGAGCATCTGACAGCTAGATACAGTCTGATTTATAAGACTGAGTAGGGAAGCATGACAGACATATATACTTCATATATACTTATTAAAGATACATTTGCAAAATGTCCCAGTTTAATTTGACAACTTTGCTGGCTAAAACCTCATGAAGTCTAAAAATATTAGTTTGTACATAACATCATGATACTACATATTCAGTAGAAATTAAAAATCAGTGGTAAATAGTTTTAGTTTCCCAAATTTATAAATTGTAAGTACATCTATGAATACAATAAAAACAATGTCTTTTAGCAGAACAACAAAACAAACAAACAAACAAAAAAAAAGCTGAATGATTCCACACATTTACTGGATGTAGAAAAAAAATGTGTATGCATAATATATATACAATATTGTATATCATTTTATATAATATTAATGCATTAGTTTATTGTAATGTATAATAATATTTTTATATTCAAGTATATATCAGGAACTATACTTTCATGTTAACATCCAAACAGAGCAATATTTTTGCTACTTATTAAATGGACAGCTAGCCTGTGCAAATTCAAGTTCTTTTTTTTTTTTCCAGAAAGTTATGAGAAGAATATAAACATGCACTACTACAGAAACAACACTCTAATCTGTCTTGCTTTTGAAATTCAGCTTTCACACTATAGTCTCTCCTAACTCACATCATGTTTATCTATCAGTCAACATTTTAGAGAAACAGACATTTGCACTTTACCATTCTTTGACTCCCTAAAAATTACTTCTTTTAAAATATATCTTCAGTCTTATTGCTACAACCAGCCTTCTAGGATAATAAATAATAGTAGTTGTTCATCTTTTCTATTATAGGGGTATAGTCACTATTCCATCAAGGAAGCAACTGACAAATTTTAGAGTTTAGTTAAGAGTAAAATCAAACGTATGTCATTTACATTATATGATGCCCATCATGGGACTCAACTTTGTCAAATCAGAAGAGTGAAACTTCCTCATTTTAAAGAAAGAGTTGAAGCTTTTTGAGATGAAACTTCATGAAAGACAGTTAAGTGGTTTTGTTCATGCTAAGTTCTTACTAAACCTTCAAGCTCCTTTTCTAATTGTAAAATTCCTTGGGAGGGTGGAGAAAAGCATCAAGATTTACATTGAAATATTTTGGTAACAACAGTGAAGATCAGAAAATATTCTGCAGAGTTTTTAAGGTGTCCTCTCATCCTTGTCTTTCAGATGAAATTCAAAGCACCTTTTTAGAACCTGAGAATGCTACAGACATCACCTTTCTAGTGCATATCAGTACAGAGAGCAAGGCCAGTATAACCTCCACAGTAAATAATAATAGTAAAAAGTAAATAATATATAAACTAAATATATCAACAATAATATATAATATATAAAATAAATAAATAGTAAAATGTAAATAATACAGTAAATCTATGCAAACATAATTAGATGTGTCCAGAAATCTCAGCAAACTTAGAGTAGGACAGACAGTTGCACTACTAAATAAATTTTATATTCTCTTGCTCAAGAAAGTCACTGAACCAGTACTGAACAAACAACCAAGATTAAAAATGAAGGTACTGTCCTCTTGAGAAAACTTTAGGCATCATAACAGATAAACTTATTTCATCTTTTTTTGCTAGCATTTTCTATCCAGGAACAAGTAATCCTCCCTGCCCTTCTAGATACAGATTTTTGTATTAATTTTTCCAACCAGAATAAGTGGAAAATTTTCCTTCCTGTATCTATGTAACAGTGAAAAGGAGGCAAGAAACTAAGGGAAAGAGGTGGGCCAACTGGCAAGATAATAACCAAATAAATCAGAAAATGTCATAGTTTTATATAGTGAGAACGTTGGATAATTTGAAGTAGCTGAATAGAAACCAATCTTAGTAATTGCTTTAAAGATAAAATTCACACTATATTAGCTACCCAAGAAAAGTGATGGTCTTGTCCTAATTTTCTGCAATCTGAACTTTCTTCACCTGCTTAAATTTCTCACTTAGAGAAATAATTATCATTCTTGTCCAACCCTGGGAAAATCGTTCATACTTTTGCTTCTCATCTTTTTTACTGACAACAAAGTAGCTACTCTAAGATCAAAGAAGTGTTGTGCATCAATAGACCATGAATTGGTAACTTTGATAAACAAGGAGAGAAAGCAGTGTACAAGAAGCTGATATATCAAACTAAGAAAAAATGGCAAGAAGGAAAGAAATGGAAAGCCAACACTTTCTCTGAAATCAATTTATTTGTTTTCCCCAAAGAATAGCATTAATTTGGAGACTGGAGTAGTTTAAAGTCTTTTGTATTAGTAGTACCACTTATCCACACAAACTTCGGCAGAATTTCAAGTTCTTAAAATAAAACAAAACAAAAAAGCACAACAACAAAACCACCACCATCAACAGCACCACCACCACCAAAACCCACAAAACAAATAGCAAATAAAAACAACAACAAAATTTTATATGGTGTTGCAATATATCTAGTGTCTTCTGTGTTTATAATATATCAGGATAATTCAGATACATCCTCAGATGCTAATAAAGATGCTCAATGTATATAACAGCATAGATTTGTCATGGGTAAAACTCATCACTCCATTTGTTTGATGTGAAAGCAAAAGACCAAACACCTTCCATCAAGTTTGCAGCCAGGTACAAGAAGAAAGCATGTTTTTAAGTAGGTGATCACCACTCAAAAACAGTTTCAGGAACAGAAAAGGAAAAGTTTTATCTAGTGAAAAGATTTTCTAGTACATAGTTTATTATTGAGAAGCTTACTTTTTCTTGTGTTGATGATAATTTTAGATACATTAAGATCTTTGATCTCAGCTGATGAGAGTAAACTTCATAGTAATGAATATTGAAAAAGTAAGAAATAAAGTAAAAAAAAAAATACAGCTCTTAAAATGAAATGTAAAGAATCTTTAGGCTCAGATCCCATTTCAACAGATCTACCTGACTTTAAATGCCAATAATCTTTCATAGGTATTTTTGTGATTTATTAAGAAGATGCAGGCTACAGCATATAATTCTTTTGTTGACCCTCATCACCAATTTTACACATTTTTCATCTTGTTGCTCTTTGTGGTTTTGAGCCACAATAAAATATTGTTATGTTTTAAGATGATAGGTGAAAAGTCCCCATGTTCAACTCAGTTAAAATCTGGTTGAAAAATCTGACCTGAGATCCAACCTGTATGTAGTGTTCTTGGACCTCACATCCTCTTGTTTTCTTAATTTGGATGAAATACATACAAATTAAGCTTTAAATGGAAATACATTTGCAAACTCAAGTAGAAAAGCAGCTTGTGCCATTCTGTAATCACTTCTCAGTCTGTATGGTATTACTGCTATTGAAATAGATGGCAAGAATACATCAAGACTCTGCTCATGATTAACTTTTTATTCTTCCTGTAACTTGCTATAAACCTCAAATGAACTTGCAGGTTGGCAATAGCATGGTAAGAGCTAGGTGCCAAACTATATGAGACATTTTTTCCTAACTGAATCACCTTCCCTGGATACGGTTTCCCTCTCCCCTCCTTTTTTCTCCCTCTGTTCCTCAATGGCTGAACAGTTGGATGTTTCAGTTATACTGGGGACTCAAGTACTTCAAAAGGCCTTGATCCTGGATTAAAATACTCCATCAAGATTTTTCAGCCTTTCATCTCTAGTCTTGCTCTTTCTGCTGAGAAACACTGTTGAAAACGTAGCTGTTATTGCAATCAGCCTGTCAGACAAGACCCAGACTAGGCTCATCCACACATCTTCCAGGGGTCCAGAAGAGCAGTCGTGTCACAGAGTAACCACGCATCTTCAGTCACAGTTCTTTGTTCCACGTTAGCAGGTAACACTGGAGGTTCAATGTCCAAAGAGTGAGTCTGGTTGGCCTCCTGGTCTTGCAGAAAGCTTTTCATCTCAGCATTGTGAGCCACATGTGTCATCCAGAACAGCAGCTTTCCTCAGATTTTGTGGAAGTACTCAGTGAAAAATCCAAAAGTCACTACTAAAGGCCATATTTCACACATATTTTAAATACCTACAAAGGGTCAGCCCAGTATAGGACTTGGAGATAAAAGACGGAAGAGGTTTTCCACAAAGAGATAGCTTTAAGACAACGAGACAAGAGATTCTCCCACTAAGTTCTTTCAGAGAGTAGTCAACCCAGGTACAAATAAGATGAATGGGAGTTCAACTTTGTTAAAATCCCACAGGTCTACTGCCAACATTGCCCCCTACTACACTATTTGGGGATCATCTCTGCCCTCTGACTAATGAAAACAAGCGGGTGCCTTCAGGCTTCGTTTTTCAGGGCTTTTCTATTTGTTAGCAGAAAGGAACATGGTTTGATCAAATCACCTCCTTGTTAACATGCTTTCATTCATGTGTTGAACTCATTCCCATTACACCCAGCAGGTGAAAAATGACCGCTCTTGCACAGCAGCATGATGTGAAATCTCAGTAGCATACTGAAACAGCTAGACATTTCAATTCTTTACTGATAAATTTGTTCCTTTGAAAATGTGGAACATACTTCAAAAATATCAATGTGATGCCTCAGTGAACATCCCTTTATTGAAAACCAGAGCAACAATACAATTCTGGTCACAAACAAATGGCCTGACAAAGTCCAAATACAGACAGTCAAGGTCCTGTTCTGCCTTCACATTCACAAGACTGATTATAGTGGAACTGGCCCCCCATGCACCTCAGGGAATAATTGGCCTTTAAATTATAAAACCTTTAGGTCTCTTTTGTTCTGATGATGAAAGCACTCCTCTTTTTCCACTACCAACCCAATTTTCTATCTATATACCGCTCTTGAACCTGATGACATTTTGCTCAGAGAGGGGAATAGCTCTATCTGCATTACTAGAAATGGGGGAAAAAAGTGAAATATCAAAAAATAAATGGACTCACTGAAAGTTAGTAGCAGTTGCAAAGAATACTAACTCTCAGACATCCAGTCCACTGTGATATAGCTATTCAAGCCATTCAGAAGGTTGCTAGGTACACTGAAGATTGTAAACTGATGATACAGAAAGAAAAGGGAAAAAAAAAAAACAACACTGTGAATGAAAACTGAAGTTTGAGAAAGTGTTAGGTTATCTAAGGAATGACATAAAGACATGACTGGTGACAGGTCTGAGCAACAGCAAAAAAAAAAATAAAAATGAAGAGAAGATAACAGAAGGTAAGAGAAGGAATACTTCAGATATGAAGAAACGCTTCAGATAGCACCATTAAATAACAGGGCAAGAAGTTTGTTCTGCAAAACCAAGCACTTGTAAATCAAGAGAAGATGCGTATCAGAATTTAGGAGAGGTATGACTGTCAACTTGAATTTTTAGGAAGTAAAAACTGGAAAATGCTTCAAGTTGCTGTAGCTGTTTTATAAACAATCAACCATTATTTGCATTGAGGATTCAAAATTAGCACAGAAATTAACTGTTACAGCTGTCCCTTTTTTTTTTTTTTTCATTTTGTTTATGATTCTTTCTTCAGAGTTTCACATGTGCAAATGCCATAATTACTTACTAAATCCAAGGCACAACATCATTTCCTAGTTTCCCTGAAGTCCAAAACCTAGTACTGGAGTACATTCAAGAGGCTGTTCAATAGCCTTAGGTTAGATGACTGGCCAATACTTTTCACACATCCTAAGACCCCCATCGCTTGACCAAAGGCTTGGTCAAGAAAGTGCTTCTGACATCTGGTGTTGAGCTTCACGTCTTGCAGGGCTTGTGAGATGTCTACTGGCATCCTGCTCCTGTGACCCCCATGTTTCAGGGGGTCCAAGAGATGGCTGCAGCCCCAATCAGTCTCACACCAGATGGAGGCCATGCCCTCTCTCTTTTTTCTGACCATCAGAGGGCAGCTGCACTGCATGACCCACCCTGAGTTCAAGTTCCTCATCTGCAGCCATGGCTAGAGGGAACTGATTATTCTTCTCCAGAAAAAAAATAAAATAATAATAATAAAAATGAAATCCAAAGGATTTTTCTCCTTTGAAGAGGTTTCTGGATCCTCTTCAAATCGGTGAGTCTTTTGTGAATAGGCCTTTCACCGTAGGCCCAGGCACTCTGAAAAACAGAAAATAGATGAAAATAGATGAAAATAGATGTCACTTTGTATGGGATATTAATAATGTAATTTCTAGGCTTTTAAGATTATGAAGACTTCAGCCATACAGAATGTTTATTACATTACTATTCCCTATTAATTTACATACACAAACTTAAAGAAATTTAATTACACTTGCATATATGGTTATATCTAAAAAAAAAAAAAAAAAAAAAAGTAATTCCTGCTTGAATAGTCCCCTTATAAACTTAAGAATGTAGAATAATTACGAATATCGTATGTATGAATATATGTGATGTATAAAATACTGCTTGACGGAAAAATTACAGGAACATTACAGATACAGTTGAATTCAGATCCATGCTATTAGTAAGGAGTCTACGTCTGCACAGGTGACTCTGGAATGAATAACAAATTTTAAATGGCAACAAACTAGACACAAAATTAAAAGCTTTATAACTGACACTTGTGAAAATATAGTTGTTCACAGAATAAGAGTTAAATGGATTTAGAAGTGTGGGTTAAGTAAACAGCAATTTAAAAAGTGTAATGCAAAAGAATATATTTTGTATTTCTTTTTAAATTTCATTACCATCCTACTTTACAAAGATAGGCTCCTTTGATGACCATCTATGCAAAAATTTAGCTTCAAATAATACCTGAAAGATTACGACACAGTAATATTCAATGATATTTTAAATGTGTTTTGGACTGTTTCTGACTCCCGCAATAATGAAACCAAGCTTATATCACATTGCAAACTTGAACCAAATTGTTTGAATGCAGGAATTAGGTTATGGTTGCCATTAATTTCTAATTCTGCAAGCAAAATACAACAGTGAGTGCCAACAGAAACTATAGATTTTATGGAATTATAATTTTAAGGATTAAAAAATAAAAACCAGTTGACGCTGTTGCACTTATTGGTCTAAGAGTGGTAAAGGTATTCTGTTTTCTTGTTGTTACCAGTAAAAAGAATAATATAAGTTTGTCCTTTAGCATGAAAACAATTTTCAGAATTATCCTTAAGAAAATTGGATGTGAATGAATAAGCAGAAATGAACAACAACAAAAAAAAGATAAATTGAAAAGGAACACCTTCTAAAGCTGTGCTGCTAGTTTCATAATAGAATTCTCCAGTTATTAGTTGCTCTATCACAATATATGTTCCTGTTTCAACCACAAAATTTAACACATTAATAATAACAAATAATCAATGTAACAACACCAGCAATTGGCTATCTGTAAAGTTCAACACTTAATCATAATTAAGGCAGGAGAAGCTGACATATCCAAGTGTAAGAAATCATATAAAAACAATGCAGGAAGTAACCAATCACCCTTAAATCATCAAATTGGTCAAGTCCAGCATTGGTTTCAATTACTTGCATTTTAGTTCACTTGAGAGAAATAATTAATTCCCAATGTGTACCTTTTCCAGTTATCATATGAAGATTTAAGCTAAATTCATAAATGCAATGATAGCTTACTTATATTAAACTACATGAAATACAAAATAAGGAAGAGTGTTTGTGCAGATAACCACTTGGGTGTCACACATGAAACATATCGATAACATAAAAATTAAAATATCATTAAAAATGTTTTTTCTTTCCCATGAAATATTATGCTGCAATCAGAGCAGCCATTCTTGGTTGGTAGATGGGTATAAAGAAAATAGAGAATTTACAGCTTTGGATACAATTTCTTTTCCTAGGGCACCAGGTGCTTTAAATGCCACCAGAAGGATGCTCTAGGCAGTGCCATACTGTCCAACATGGCTTGGCATAGATTTGCTCAAAGCCTTTGTGTCTTTGCAGACTTTGATTAACGGCCAGTGTTAGAACTCCTATGGGTTTTTACTTGATCCAATGTAGCATAGGGATTTTTTTTTTCATCACAGCTGCCAAAAATATGCCAGTTAAGATAATTACATTTCAATTTAAATTGGTAATTTAATGGAAAATTTTAAACCAGGATGTAGGGCAGGATACATACTTCCAGTTCTATCCCACAACAATAGATTTTGTCTGTTGCAGATGATTTAACACCCCAGTGCCATATTTTTGGCTGTTTGAGAGACCAGACAGTTTTAGGACTCTCCATAGTTTTGAAGGATTGTCTGTGCAATCTATTTTAAGCCTTTTCTTGATTTTAAAACTGTCGCACTAATACCTCTTCACATCAAACATTGTTCATCTAAGGAAGCAGAGAAACCATAGGATCTGCTTTTAGGGCTTTTATCTTTGTTTGTGTGAACATATTAGTTTCACCTGTCTATTACTATTTCTTTAACTTTACGAGTCACAATAAATGTAAGAATCAAATTCTTCTTAATATTTGCTCCCGTTTGGGAGGACAAGTAGTAGACCCCTAAATATTCTGTCTGCCACTTCTCTGTTGTTTTCATTATTTGTTTCAGAGCTGACACAGAAGCCTGGCAGTCGCAACATACTGTAAGGGGAATCATTTTCCTTTGTTTAGAGTGCAGTGTGTACCGTCATTTACATAATAAAATCCTCACACAAATAACAGATGGTGAAGAGGCACTCATGTTGCCACATGTTGGAAGCATGATACAGTTCCTCAGTGAACTCATTTCTTTTACTTTTGCCTACAGATGTCTACCAGCTATTAAACCTTGGGGGTTAGTCAGCTGGTGAAAGGTTTAAAGACAAAAAAAATCTGTCTCCAGAATTTTTATGCTTCCAGGAGAAACAAATGTTATACCCTGATAGAAATTCTCAATCCATTGAAAATGTTTTTCACTGCCATGAAAAGTAAATAAAAATCTCCATATTTTGGGCTAAAATGTTTTGCTATGGAAGATAGTAAATACAATTATCCCTCGCAGTCCAAGATTTTTTTTTTTAAATTATTATTATTTTTATTTTATTTTATTTTAGAATACTTTTCCAAGGAGAAATTGGGAAAAGAGGAAGCTGTATATTAGCAACATCAGTTCTTGGATGCATTGCCATTAATTCTATGTGCAAATTAAGTGCCAAAAAACAAACGTCTGTCACATAGAATAACAGCCTGTGTACAGTGCAATGAAATAAGATCACACTACACTCCCTAATTAGAGCTAATGGATCTGCTTCTTATTCTACTTACACCAATTTTATGATCATGTAATCTGTGCTGCCATCTCCAGTGGAGCTTCTCTTGAATAAGAATCAGTCCCATGGTTGACATAGAGACATTTAAATCAGTGGTCAGTTAAGTCTAAGTATTTTTCCTTAGATGCACATTTGTGTACTGCTTTCAGAACTGAGCTTTGCTGCAGCTTCAATGCAGGCACTGGGATTTGAGAGACAGGTAAAATATGGGTCTGTTTTATCATTTCTGTTTTATCTGAAACATGGCATTTTGTACAGCTGTGTGTATAAAGCAAACAATAACCTAGGTCCTTTAGCACATGCAGAAACAGAAAGAAGGAATTTGATGTGATGTTAAATATAGCACAGCTGTTCTCATTGTTTTAACATATTAATGTTTATGAATGCTTTTAGTAGACCTACCTCCAGCTCATGTACCTTCTGCATGGTAAAAATTAAGCCCATGAACTTCAGAAATCTGGTCTTCAGTTCAACAATGTGTGCTTTTCCCTGTTTACCAACTCTACTGATTGGAAGAGCAGCCTCTGTTTCATTAGCACCAAGACAGTGAATCTTCCATCTAATTATAAGTTCCCTGTATGAGCATGCCCTGGGCTCATGCTGCAGTGAAAACCAGAGGAATGTCCTGTCTGAATGGGAACACTGGAGGACCCTCCCTCCCTCCCCCTCTGCCCCCCAGAGGCCAGCTCTGCGTGGGGAAGGGTGGGCATGAGCAGGAGATTAGTCTTGCTTGTGTGTACAGTGATATCCACCTAGCACCTTGAAACGTCAGGATGACCCTTTATCCTGTCCCTATTTTCTTTAGATACCCACATGGCAAACATCCCTATATCACCAACTCTGAAGCTGCTGAAGGACAAAGCAGAGGTGGCATATTTAAAACGCTCCTAAACAAGAAACTCTCCTACTGCAGCTTCCTGTTCCACTCTTATCCTTTGTATTTAGCAGTGCTCCTCAAATATGACTAGTCATAAATTTGTCTATTTTGTGTCTGGCAAATATCTGTCTAACAAAGCTGTTAACTGAGTAATTGAGTAACACTTTTTATTTCTTCTTTTTTTTCACTTTTTTTTTTTTTTTTTTTTTTTTCAGGAAAGGAGTAAAGGAACTCCTTTTCATGTAAAGGAGCCTCTCCCCTTATTTCAGAAACTCCCATATTAAAAGCAACTTGTTATTTTTCAGATATCTTGGAAAAACACATCAGGCTTCTGCATTTCAAAACCATCGTGCCCCATAAGAATATTCTATATTAATGTACCAACATTAACCAATTAATTTGAAGTCACTTGAATCTCATGTCGTAACATAAAGGCAAATAAAGCATATTCAGAACTGCACACTTAAAAACCTGCATAATGATACAGATAACAAATGGAGAATAAATTTACTTAATATATTTTACATCAAGGTCAAATCCAAAAGGCTTCTCTCTCTCTAGAGATGCTTTAATGATTATGTCACCAGGAACGTAGTACTCCTTATCCAGTTTGTGTATCTTCAGGTTATATTTACAGAAGGGAATATTATATTTCACTTATTTCAGTTAGGAAGACTGTGTCCTTTTCTCAACTTTCTCCAAATTTTCTCCATTCCCTAAATCAAACAAACCCAGAACTCAAAGATTGAAAAGAACTGAAAAATATCATCTGGGGGTTTTCTTTAGGGAACTTGAAATAAGAATTCAATTACTTTCCACATGGGAATCTACATCTGACTGACAATAAAATACATTATTTTAATTCTTGCTTGTTCTGCATTAATTAGAGTTCCACAGGTACATCTGTCCATCATGTATTTTACAAGTAACAAGTTCAGTTCTGAAGAACAATATGGTTATGAGATCACTAATTTCCATCAAACAAAATATAATGGGACTAAAATGCAGATGCAAAACATATATATGTGCTTCTCAGAACATAACTAACCTACATGTTTAAATCAAAGCTCTGTTACAACTCTAGCCAGATAGAAATATTATGCTTGAATAATTAAAACGAAAAGTGACCCCAATTTATGATTGATGAATTTGGACTTGTCCAGCTACAGATAAAATCAATATCAGTAGTTTGTTCAAAGAAATTTTTAGAATTTACCTAAATGTTATGCAGAAAACTGAAACATCATAGTCACAACTGAGCAGCTGAGAACAATATATATCTTGTGTTAACATTGACATACAGCATTGACTGAGAAATCATATGTATATGTACCCTGCTGTAAATAAGATCTCTTTCTCTTTTGCATTAAACCTAAGATACATAAAAGAATGACAACTCTAAAGAACAGAGCACAAACATATCATACTGCCCCGAAGCTCACTCAGGATTTAAACAGAACTTTGAGGTTTTTAGGAAAATGGCAGAAGAAGGTATTTGAAGCAACAGTAATGAGTGAATTCTACACAAAATAGGTCAACTGTTTAGATAAATATTTTGATCTGAAAAGGAGCTGGTTCAAGCAGCTGTAAAATTTGCATTCATTCTCATTTTTATTATTCAGTAACACTATTAATTATACTTTTTCCATATTATTTTGCATTTCTAGTTCTAGACATGCCTAGACAAGGATGAAAATTAGACAAAATTTTCTCTTGAAAGATTATCTGAATTATAGAAATTAGCATGCTTACATAGGACAGTTTCCAGTTCACATTACAGACTTCCTCCACTAGCAGTAGGAAGTGCATTGTCCTGCACCCCATGACCAAGTCTGCATGTCACACTAACTCTTTGCTAATGAAAAACCTATTACTTTATAAGCCATTACTTTATAAGCCATCGGACCCTTTGTCCTTTTTTTTGTCCCTTCTTTAGAACCTCCACAAGACTTACGTTTTACTGCAGAAAGTCTATTTATTTATTTTTTAAAATAGATGCCCAAAGTTCTCATTACCTTCATTAAAGAGGTATACTTAATAATAATACTGTCTCAGAAAAATAAAAGCTGCTCATTCCTCTCAATTTTCATGGTTTTCCTATCAACACCCTGAATTCAAACTCAGTTGCTTTTCTTTATAGATACGGATTTCTTTCTAGATACTCACATACTGTCAAGGACTCCTCTGCTTTAGTATGTCTCTGACAACATAGAGCAACTAATAACTATTTTGTTATAATCCATTCCTACTTTTTTTTTTTTCCAAAGTTTTTTTTTTTTTTCAAAAATTTTTTTTTCAACTTTCCACCACAGAGATCTCTTCTTAAAAGCAGCTTTTTCTCCCTAGCTTTATTCTTAATATTTCTAGTTCTATGTAAGGATTTTCTTTGCATAAAATTCTGTACTACTGTTCTATGTGTTACAGAATAAAACAATTTTAAATGCTAGCTTATTAGAAACATAGCTGCACTGATGTGCCTTTTAGAATTTCCTTTCTTTTGACATCAACATGTGTTTTATACTTGTATTTGTATATGGTTTAAAAGCCTACAGCGCCAGTAAAGCACAGACCACCTAAAATGACTCCATCTTGGTTGTCTTTTCAGTTTAGCTTTTATTTTCTGATTATTCTTGTCCAGAAGACAGCACGTACTCTTGGATCCTTCCCAAAGCTTGCACTCTCAGAACTCTCGCACCCTTCCCAAAGCTTGTACTCCAGAATACTCTGAAATAGCAGCAGCAGCTCCCTAAGAGCAGGGAATAGTCTCAGTTCACAATAAATCATGATAATTTGTGTTTACGTTTAATGTTTCTTATAAGCTAATTATGAAATCCACAAATGCAAGTGATAGCAGGGTGCAATAAGCCAATGGATTTTTATCTATTTATTTTGGTCTTACAAAATTTGGAAATGTTAAAGGAAAAAAAAAACCTCACTACTATTTGACCTATAAACAGCTCATTTATCCACTATAACTTTTGGCTCATTGATTAAATGTCTGCTCTTTTTTTTTTTTTTTTTTTTTTTTTTTTTTTTTGTACTAACTAATAAGCAGCTCTTCAGCTTTTCACTCCAGCTATAGAAGACTCCTAGAGACATTTGCTAAAGACACAGGGGAAAACACGGAAAATAGGAGGAAAGTGCAAGCACTCAGGGAAAAAAGAAATCATGAAAAGATGTTCCAAATTTAATTCCTTTTCGCTTTGCTTGACTGTTATCCATTGACACTTGTGTCTGAGTAGCAGCAATATCCTAACAAAGTAGTCTTCATGCTAGCAAAACAGAGTGCCTATCATAGTACCTAAAGACTATGTAAAAGCGGTAGATTTCTACTCTTTTTTAGTTCTAAAACACTTTGGATAGATCAGATATTCAACTCAGACATCCAGAAAACAGTGCAAAACCATTACGTATACTTTATTGCCTACTTTTTCTTTCTAATTTTAATACCTTTATCTCTCATTGCTGACCAATTATTTGAATAGCATCTTCTAATCTATCAAGTAACTTGCAAGTCAATTTTCACACAAATATAAAATGATTGAGTGAAATTCTTAGTCTTTTGTAAAACAGCAACAACAATAAAAAGCTGAATAACAGGAAATTGTTTATTCACAGAGTGCTTTGAAAAACAAAACTAAACAAAACATTCCAGTATTTATGTTTACAATTCAATATTAGCACTTTCATCTTAGCTGATTCTGTTTTGTAGTCTTAAATGAGAAAGCAGAATGAGACTGTTTCTCTGCTATTTAGTTACCCTAATGTAATGTCCTGAATTAGTAACATTATTGAATATAGAGTTATTGTTCTTGTCCATCCTTTTAAATCTTGAGAATTACTAACAACCACTAATTTCTACCAACCCACTAAAAAATTTAGGATGGCCAGACTGTCAGTGAAACAGGTCATTCAACTTTCACCCATGCTCAAAATCTTTCTTGTTCAGCTCTCTTTAAAACACAGAAATACCTGAAGCAAAACTAAATCAAAGTCTATGCTTGACTGCTCCTGAAGGCATTCTCCCAGGAGACCAGGATCTAGTCCCATTTTAGTGAATGCATGCAAAGAAAAAACTTTAAAATGGGAGATCAGATAGCTACTGCCAGCAGACACCTTCACACTCTCACAGTCATAGAAGATCAAAGTATAAAATTGATCCAGGGAAGAAAGAGTTTAAGAAAGAGTTTAAATTGTGATCCTTCACTTCTTAGCTGTTGGCTAGGCTATAAATTGAATCTAAATTATAAGTTAGGAAAAAACAATCAGTATCTTATCTATTGCCTCAAACAATTATAAAAGACTAACTGGAGTAAATAGATGGAGACAGTAGTAGGTGGGTGCATGCATCTTACAGAAAGCCTTAACACTGAGCAGACTCTAGGCATTGTCACCCCAAATCTAAACTGTTTACTATAGTAGCTTTATGGCTCTATTCCTCTCTAATTCCTCTTCAAGTTGTCAAAAAACTAGTGTAGAGAATTAAAACTTGACATGCAACAGTATGATCTTTCCAGTTAACAATGTCTGTCTGCATATTAAACAGTTACATGCTGCTGAAATGCAACCTATTCTTACCTCCTGTTTCCAGCACAGTTCAGTGTAAATGATATGGCTGGGGCCTAAACTTGGCTTACAGTTTACTTTCAAGTCTATGACAGTACTAAATCAGAGTACGATTATTTTACCTGTGTTTCCTTCAGTGAGCATAATCCCATCATGAGCTGACCCTCAACTGACTTGTGTTGAGTGAGGTATGTGGACAATCATAATCCAGGGTCCCTGGGAATACACATGGTTCTGCAGCAGCTCAACTTCAAGGAGAGACAACAGTTCCCAATTAAAACATATCTCTAAATTATCATTTGAATGACACTCAAAAGTACACATTACTAAAGCTTACAAGAGATTTAGTTAGATGTTCATATACTGGTTTTGGTGCCCACTTTCCAGATATTTACAGAAGTTGTACTGATGCCTCACCTTCTGAGACAATAGGTTGGGATGATAATGAGCACACATTCAGCTAAACTGACTTTTAGCCTCCCAATATCCCCTTTTGGGCCTCCCAGAATCCCCTTCCACTAGATGAATCCTCAGGTTTAAACATCCAGCACTCACATTGGACTAGCGTCATTGTGTCAAAAGAATTGAAACAGGTATTGAGCTGTTTCTGCATACCAAAAGAAAATTAAACAGATAATAACCAGTTCAATCTAATTATAAGCATAATAATTTTACACAGCAACACCATAGCAGAAAGCAAAAACTTTTGTGGTCTCTTCAGGAGACTTCTAATGATACAAAAACAAACAAACAAACAAAACCAACCACCACCAACAACAAAAGAGATAAGAAAATGCAAAAGTTTACAAATCTGATAGAACCATACCCCTGCTGCTCCATGGATAGATATGACCTATTTAATAAGGCAGTGTTCTAGGTCATAAAGGAGACTTTGGTTCAAATTCCAGCTTTGTTAGGGCTGTAATGTACAACCTTGAGTAAATTGTGCCTGTTTGTTGGTTTTAAAAGATAGAGATCTTTGAAAGGGATTTTTGTTGCTCTATTTTACTCTATAAAACACTGAGATCTGAAGATACAAGAGGTAGGTATTATTATGCTTCACAATTTTATCTTGACTAGCTTAAAATGCATTCTGCCATGCCAGTGACACTGCTATTTTGTTGTTTATCAAGCACATTCTCGTCATCCAACAACAGATGTACTTTCTGGGTAGTCTTCAAGACTATTGTACAGAGCACTTGAGACTATTCTGTTTTAATTTATTTCATTTGTTGCTTATTGTCTTTAAGCATTTAATCTTCAGGGATTTGGATAAACTATGACCATTAAAATATTAAACAGTAATATGTAGTTTCTGTTTTCCATTTAAGCTAACTTTTACACAAATAAATCTCAAAGGATTGAATATATGTTCTCCACTTTTCTGATTCTCTCCCCACAAATGCTGCTTTCTGTCTGGGCAAAGTGTCCCCCCCCCCCGTGGAACAATTACAATAGCCAAATGTTGCTTTACCTATGGATTATGTTTGCCTTGCTCTTAGAATTAGGAGCATAATGATTTCCTTACCTTCCTGTTTGTCTAAATTCTGTCATCAGCTTCACATAAACAAGTCAGGCAGTCTTTTTTGAGACTAAGGAGATGATGACAAGAAGAAAGCAGAGAGAATGGCATTTGCAGAAAATATAACCTATACCCCCAAAAAACAGCAAATTTTACCAGTCTACATTCCAAAGAGACCCAAACTGCTAAAATAAATTTAATATATCAAAAGCATTTTTAATTCAGGTCATGACCTTTTTTTCTGTTCCCCTTCCTTCCCATCCCCTTTTTACTGTTATTGAAGCCACAGAATTTCAGAAATGACATATTTTTAAGTTTTTAAATTGACTGAGATTTAGAAGACTGAAGTTGAAGCCAATCACAATTTGGAAAGAAAAATCCTGCAATCAGCTGAAGCAGAAGGAAATGAAAGGATTGCAAAACTGCTTCAAAATAGAGTCATAAAGTTACTACAGCAGAGACTTTCAAAACTGTGAAGTTGCATGTATGCAACTTCCATTACGTTTTATAGGCACTGTATATCTGTGTTGTCTAAGTTGCTCTGAAAAACCTCAGTCTGCATGCCTAATTCCTAATAACATTACACTTCAAATTTATTGCTTAATTTAGACTCTGCCCACTCAAACATTCTTCTCAAATTCTGAAGCTATTTTGAATAGCTTCAAAAACAAATCTTAACAAAAAAATAAATCCTATTTCAGAAACAATTCCATCTTTTACATAATTATTAAGCATAGAACCAGAGAGCTTAGCTCTCTTAGTGTATTGTAACATATTGGGTGTATAAGTAGTTTTTATTCAGTTGGAAGCAGGCTAAGAGTCAGCCTGGGAATATTTAGGTAAGCCCAAGAAGCAACACTGGAAAAGAAACAAAGAAATCTAACCTGTTCCTATTAATCACAATTATTGTGATTGACACACACACTCAACTTAAAAAGATTTGAGATGCTTGAAAGATGTAATTATCTACAATTCACCCTTCATAACTGGCATTTTCCAGAATGTCAATATGTAAATAAAGGAAAAAGAAAGGAGAAGGAGAAGGAGAAGGAGAAGGAGAAGGAGAAGGAGAAGGAGAAGGAGAAGGAGAAGGAGAAGGAGAAGGAGAAGGAGAAGGAGAAGGAGAAGGAGAAGGAGAAGGAGAAGGAGAAGGAGAAGGAGAAGGAGAAGGAGAAGGAGAAGGAGAAGGAGAAGGAGAAGGAGAAGGAGAAGGAGAAGGAGAAGGAGAAGGAGAAGGAGAAGGAGAGAAAGAAAGGGAAAGGGAAAGGGAAAGGGGAAGGGAAAGGGGAAGGGGAAGGGGAAGGGGAAGGGGAAGGGGAAGGGGAAGGGGAAGGGAAAGGGAAAGGGAAAGGGAAAGGGAAAGGGAAAGGGAAAGGGAAAGGGAAAGGGAAAGGGAAAGGGAAAGGGAAAGGGAAAGGGAAAGGGAAAGGGAAAGGGAAAGGGAAAGGGAAAGGGAAAGGGAAAGGGAAAGGGAAAGGGAAAGGGAAAGGGAAAGGGAAAGAAATGATACCTTCCACATCCCCAAGTTTAACATGTACTAATAGAGATCAATTGGTTCCCTCCCTGAACCTCTAACACTGAACTAATGTTTATTTCAGCTAGATTGTATTTCTTGGGGTAAATTTCAGGTACATGTAATTGATACTCTACATTTATTGTTCTGCCTGAGGGTTTAAATGGCCACTAAAGCTAGCTAAAACCTAAAAAGACAACCTTTCCAGTAGGGCCAATCAAGTTTCTTCTCCCTACAGTCAGTTCCAAAGTGCAGAAGCATCCTTTAGCAAAGAATCAAGAACTTTTGAGTGTATTACAAAAATGTGCTGCTTGGTTCTGCCAGCACTGCACAAACCAGACTCCCACGACCCATCATGAGAGCATGGTTCTGTAGTACAGACTGAAACATTCCACAATATCCTTTCCTGCCCGCCCCCCCCCCCCCCCCCAGTACATATAACAAGACACACCAACTAATGAAAAAATAAATGGTTAGATCATAAAATGGCTTGGGTTGACAGGGACCTTAAATATCATCTAATTCCAGATCCTCCTGCCATAGGTAGGGATGCCACCAACTAGATCAAGTTGGCCAAAGAGTCATCCAACCTGGTCTTGAACACCTCCAAGCAATTACTTACTCTTGTCCTACTTTTTCTTACTCTACAAGTTTTTTTATTGGGTCTTACTCTTCTCTTTTGCTTTTCAGATTTGCTTGGCTTAGGTGTTCTCAACAACATTTGGATAAACGCAGATCAAATTGATACCACAAGCACTAGACACTTCCATTGTGTGGCTCCAACTAGTATTTTGTTTATTCATTGCTCATGCCTGTGACAATGTATTCTGTTCAGATTACACCCACTTCATATATATATATATATATATATATTTTTTTTTTCAGTTAATAGAAAGCAATTTCATATCAATTTCAGTAGCTTCAAATGATTTTTTTTTTTTTGGGGGGGGGGGGAAGTAAAAACAAAGTAACAGGGTAGAATTGAAAAAAACAGTCTGGTCTCAAAACAATACACATTGTGTGCATATATGAAGTAGAAGTATTATAATTCTAAGAGCTCAGAAACACAAAGAATGAGGGAAAAGGACTGTTATTCTACATACATAATATTCCAAATATGCTAAAGGATAAATTTCCTAACAAATGTCACTTAAATTAATGAATACTGCTTTATCCTGACACAAGCCATGTTGTCCTCAGAACCTCTCTCTCAATTTTCCCCTTCCAGACCATAGAGCATGGAGGAGAAATCAGAGAGAGGGACAAGTGGGCAGTGTCACTTTCAGTCTATCATGGAAACAACTTTATCTGGGCATAGATAAAAATAGGATAATCCAGATCTTAAATTATGAAAGCAACACTTGAAATAATAATAATAATAAAAATGTCCTGCTACCTGTATGTTTGGGAGACCAGGAAAGAAGTAATTCATATCCCATCAATCTGTTATCAGTTATGGGAATAATAACTTTATGAATACTGGGCTGAATTCATCTTCTTCACTGAAATCAAACCTTAGTGAAAAAAAACAAACAAACAAACAAAAAGGATACACAGGCCTTTGTGAGCACATATAGGCAAAAGGCTGATGAACAGAAAGAGGTGAGAACAAAAGAGAAGAAATATAAAAGAATTTAATTAAAAGTAGTTATTTGCAAACATCAAGTTTATTTATCATTACAAGCCTTCCTTGCTTGCACTGTATGGCAGCAGCTGAATAAAATCTTCTTGGTGATGTTGGTTTGGCTTTAGCCCAGGTCTTACACTATCAAAATGTTTTATCTTTACATTTTCATTCTTCATTATTACAGGAGTTGCTGTAAGATAGTTATTTTTATGTTAATGTTCTTACTCATTCCCTCTCCCTCAAAATTCTTTTCCTTTAATCTGCTCTTAAGAAAATTTGGCAGAAAATTTTCCTCTCCATATATAGAGATAAGGAAAAGATCTCTTACCCTTTTAAACTATACTTTGGGCTTGTTAGATACAGAGGAGAAAGTGGAGAATGATGACAAAGGAAAACAAAAAGGAAGATAATGTTACAGTCTTTGCTTATTTAAAGCTATTCCAATAAGCATAAACCACAAGCATATTCTAACCTGCATTGACGATAATCATTACTTTGCCCATCTTTTACTAGTTTGGCTATTCCAAACAAATGCTTATTCAAGTCATGAATACTTAAAGCAAGATAATGTTATTTACTTCCTTCAGTTTGGACTATTTTGTGACCATGGAGAGCTTTCTGGTAGTTTGCTTTGAACCGAGTTTTAGAGGTTCATACAAAAAAATGCCGACTTAACGTGTTTCCTCTTGGTGGTGATGCAAACCGAACCTTTATTCTAGAACTAACTCTTTATTAAAGCATTTTACTATTAATATTTTTATTATTATCTATGCTTTGCTCTTGGCAGACAAACTTTCTATCTAACACAAAAGTGAAATAAGGCTGGTCGCATAGAACCTAATGATACCTATCTTACTATTTGTAGAAGGAAAAAATACACTATTTTCTTCAAATTTTCCATTTTCACAGTTACATCACCCTTGCAGGTTGTAAAGAGCAGATTACCTGTTGAACTCCTTGTGGAACAACGCCAAAACTGTTTCACAGAAATGCTAGCAAAGGGTGCTCCAGTAGTAGTTACATGTTGTCCCCTTAAGGTCCTACTTAGGTTTCTCAGTTTCATCAGTGGAAACAGATCAGGGGAAAAACGCTTCAGTCTATTTGGAAGGAGCATCGTTCACAGTATAAAAAGCATCATTTAAAGAAGTACTAAACACAACCAGCTTAAGTATATAATGCAACTAATATTAACATTAGCTTAATTGAAATTCAGAAGACGAGTATTTATTTATTTATTTTATATAACTTATAAAACCTTTTTGATTTTTATTTTTTTTTGGGGGGGTGTCAAAGTATATGGCATGGATGTGGCTGTGAGAGGTTTGACTAGATCCATGGTGAGCAGTGACTCTAAAGAGACCTAATAGTTTGTTTCTAAACTACATAAAAGTTGCATGACCACAATGAATTACAGCATTAACAGTCAGTAGCCTGAGAGAAATTAAATTGTAGTGTTGAACCAGCTTCTAGTCTTCTAGGTCATCCCTTTGTTTTCCCCAGTTGAAACCTATTACCAAAACAGCATTAATCACAAATCTTAGAGTACTCATCAGAAAAATAAATAAGAATGGGCTTGGAAACAAATATTTTCACATTCCTACAGTTTGTGTAGTCACCTGTGTAAAGTCTGAAAGAGACAACATCTTTGCAGGAATAATCAGAAAATAGGTTTGTATTTATGTGTTTTAAATACAAAACAGAATCATCACTTCACCACTTCTCTATAATTAAACCCTTTATTAAGACACAGACCGGTTCTGCAAGCGTGAGATAAAGGTTTAGAAAGAGCTTCATAAAACCTTGTGGCAAGGCCAACACTCAGCAGTCCTGAGCAGGGCATTCCTGTTCTCCCAGAGATGGGCCATATTCTCAGCTGGGGCACAGCAACAGAGCACCTTGGGTGTGAATGAAGACTCCATGATCAGATGTACTGTATCAGTGTGCACTATAACTAAGATCTATCTTGACAGGGCCACTTGATGGAAGTCTGCTCTGCCAATCTAGTGCCTTTCACAGTTACTAGATATGCACCAATTTTGTTTCCAGTAAATTACATTCACCGTTCACCATTTTTCATTGCAACATTCACCAAAAATAAACAAAATAAAAAGTTGTCTTGTACTTGTCCAAGTACTTGTCCAGTACTTGTGTCCTCTGTCAATTTCACAGCTAAAAGTCTAAGTTTTTAGACTCTTTCAGTCTTATTTCAAATGAAGCCTTGCAGGTCTTTCAACCTGAATGTTAAATTCTCCCAGGGTCAACTACAAATATTTTAATTGTAAGCCTTGGAGCTCTGTTTGCTTTTAGTCTGTAAGATTCAGTATTCAATATAAAGTCCATCCATAATCTGTTTCTCCATTCCTCAGGCTTAACCAGTTATTCCAGTAGTATCTCTTTTCTGCATACTGCCAACATCACTTTGCATCATGAACAATTCTCATTAGTATGCTCCTTATATGAAAAGTATTAATAAAATATTAAGTAAGAGAAACTTCAGGAGTGATCCTATGGAAAATTTATCTATTACCTTCTTTGTCTCCAATACCAAACCTTTTGCCAATTCATTTCTGATCTCAGATTTCTGCTACTTATCCCCATTTTCTTCGATATAGTTAACTTTCTATGTGATACTATTTCAAATTAATTACAGAAGTCCACACAGACTAAAATCTCATATTTCCCTTGCCTACAAAGTCAGTTACTTAAAATCTTCATTTAATGAAAATATCAGGTTATCTAGCATGATCTTGCTTTAATAAACACGTGCTGTGATATATCCCATTTTTATATGCTGCCATATTTCAGTTATTGTTTCAATAAAAGCTCATTGAAATGACACAAATTGCTGTGGCAGAATTTGTCTGATGGATAAGCTTCAAAAAAGTAACTTCATATCTTTCAGCTCCCATCTTAAAGTGGAAATAACAATGCAGTTTCTCTGAGAAGGATGATGGAAAAACACATCTAATACAATTACTATTATCTAGTTTTTATCAGTTCTTCTTTATATTGCATACATTTCTAACCCAACTATTATTACTATGCATCACAGCCAAGTTGCAAGTGCAGTATTGCCATCTGAGTAGAGAAACCTAACTGCTTTTTAGCAAATGCTAAAACCTGGCAAACACTAAATATTCAGCCTTAAAATTGCTATTGTTATTAGTGATAGTCTTGTGGCAAGCATTTCTGTAAAATATCCTAATGTAACAGTACTCCATAATCACTGCTTGTCTATGAGAAAAGACTACAGCTGGATTCAAAGGAAACCAGAGGAAAAAAACAAAAAAAAAACAAAAAAAAACACATTTTAAATTGAGTTGACTGTAAAACCTAACCTTTGTGAAGTTCTTACAGTACTGCAAGAGGGAAGAATTTTGAGTATAGATGGCAAGAAGGACACATTTTTGTAGGTATTTGTGAGGGAATTTATGAGATAGCAATAAAGCATGAGCACTGAGGGAACTGAGGTTGTTTAATCTGGAGAAGAGGAGGCTCAGGGGAGGCCTTATTTCTCTCTACAACTACCTGAAAGGAAGGTGTGGGGAGCTGGGGTCAGCCTCTTCTCACAGATAACTAGCAATAGGACTAGAGGGATTGGCCTCAAGTTGTGCTGGGAGAGTTTATTTTGGAAATTAGGAGACATTTCTTAGAAGGAGTAGTCAGGCATTGGAATGGTTTGCCCAGGGAAAAGATGGAGTCACTGTCCCTTGGGATATTTAAGGAAAGGTTTGACCTGGTGCTCAGGGACATAGTTTAGTGGGTGACATTGGCGGTAGGGTGATGGTTGAACCAGATGATCCTGAAGGTCTCTTCCAACTTCAGTGATTCAATGATTCTATTAAAAGCTTATGGAAGCAACTGGTTGATTTCTCTCTGCTAAAGGCCAATGAAAGGAGCCTCCCAAACTAGTTTCCTCAGGTGTTTCCATACTTCTGAATAAGAAGAGGCATGCCCTCCCACCACCTCCTGTCAAACAAGAAGTTTCCTAGTCCCTAGGTCTTGTAATCTGTGCCCTAATGGTTTATTATAGCCAGGCTTATATGGTCTTTCAAATCATCATCATTTTCCTCTCAACACTTTTCCCAAACTGTAGTTCAGCATAGCCTGCCAACTGGTGCTGTAGTGGGACTGTGGTAGTTTTACGAAGGTGGGCAGCAAAGCTCCACCACAGCTGCTTTCTCACTCCCCCTCCTCAAAGGCGAAGTGGGAGAAAATATGATGCAAAAGGCTCAAGGTCTGAGATAAGGATGATTTAATCAAGGGAAATGGAAGAGGGAAAACAAACAAACAAACAAAACAAACAAACAAACAAACAAAAAAAGCAAAGGTCACATGGAAACACAGAGGGAGAAAAGTAATTACTCTCTACTTCCCATCAACAAGAAATGTTTGGACACATCCTGGGAAGCAGGGCCTCATTACACACAGCGGCTGTTTGGACAGATGTTTTCATAACGAGAGCCCCTCTTCTCCTTCCCCTTACTCACCTTTTATTGCAGAGTGTGACTCCACGTGGCATGGAATATCCCTTTGGTCAGTTTAGGTCAGCTGCCCTGGTGATGTCTCCTCCCCACCACTTGCCCACCCAGAGCCTGCTGGCTCTTAGGGGGTTGGAAGGAGTTCTGATGCAGTGCCAGTATTGTGCAGCACACAACTCTGATGGATACCTGTGCTGTTCTAGCTCATACCCTGAGGGATCCCCCAGGGCTGCTCTGAGATGGGGCACACTCAGAAATAGGCCTTCAGTCAACTGCAGTGACTTTTTCAACAGAAGATTTACTCACTGCTTTTTCAAGAATCATGAAATGCTTGAGTTTGGAAAGAACCTCTGGAGATCTTGTCCCTGCTTGCTCAGGGACACCTAGAGTGGGTTGGGTTGCCCAGGACCATGTCCTGGCAGCTTTTAAGCTCTCCAAGCAGGTAGACTCCACAACTTGTCTGGACAACCTAAGTGCTCTGTCACATGGACAGTAAAAAAGTGCTTTCTGAAGTTTAGATTATACCTCCTGTATTTCAGTTTGTGTCCACTGCCTCTTATCCCAGCACAGGGAACCACTGAAAAGAGCCTAGCTCCATCTTCCTTGCCTCCTTCCTTCAGGTATTATTTTCACTGCATCCTTTCCTGTTCTTCATGAGCTCTGAAGCAGCCCCTTCTGAGTCGAGGTTACCTTCAGCTCCCTTCTACCCCATAGGTAACCTTCAGCCTACCTTCACCAACCCCTGGCAATTATCCAGTTCCATAACTGACTCATCAAATCTTGCCTGCACACAAAAGAGCTCCACATCTACCCCTGTTGTACATCCTACAGATCCACATAACATCTAATTTCATGATCAGCTTCAGACATGAGTGGCATAAAGCCAAGCAGCAGAAACTGAAAAGGTGTTTCCCGTCTTGTTGTCCTGTGTGCCCTTTTCAAGCACTCATCTGATAGAAAATACCAGAAATTAAGTCAATGTGATGAGCATTAGAGAATGAGGATCAATGCCTGAATGAACACAGGAGATGAAAGCAGCTATCTGGCCCCAACACAGCATGACAGCAGTATGAATGTGACACAGAAACCATCAGTCCACCATGCCATAGGTGGGAGAGGTATTATTTTGAAGTGACTTAAAAGAAATGCCAGAAACAGAGCTACTCCTGGGACAAAAAAGAAAAAGCAATTTCACATCCTACTGGGACAACAGTGAAAAGCTGTCCAGTCGAAAAGCAAGACAACAGCACGTTGAAAGGAGGGTGGTTTGGAAAGACATGACCATAAGTTGCATGGTTGTTCTTGGAATCAGGAAGAGCAAGATTTATGACTCAGTAGAATGAGGGAAATAAGTGGAAGCACAAAAGAACAAAAGTTTTGAATTGGATTATTTATATAAATTATGTATATACACATACGTGTGTGTGTGTGTGTGTTTTAAGGACAAAAACTTCACATACTAAAGGAGGTATGTTTACAGTTTTGGAATTAAAATAGCAACACTTGCTTTTCTCTTGCTTTGAAAGCTGCATGCCAGTGACATAACTGCACTCTGTGCCCACTTCTGCATAGCACTAACAAGTGCATACCTAGAGAGGGGCACAGAAATTGCACTGGAATTTCATAGGTAAGGCATGTTTTTAAAGCAACCAAAGTTTCTGAAAGCTTAGCTGCTTTCGTTTGTGACTATTAACTTTTAGGTCCATGAACTATGAAAGCAAACTGTAGGACAATTCATAATACTAAGGCAAAGTGGAAAGAAAATCCCATCTTGTATTATATGGAAATAATTATCACTGCAATTTTTCTTTGCTATTACAGGAAAACCAGCATAGCTCTAGCCAACACTTCAAAGAAAACAAAATCTCAGGGAGAATACTGCCAAAACACTGTTCAATATCATATTAGTAAGTGTTTGTCAGATCTTCAAAGGTGTAATTAAAGACATGGTTAAGGTCATTTATGAATTTAGACACCGGTGAATCTTTACGTTTTCCTAAAGAGGGGCCTCCAGGAGCAAACTTCCAATTTGCTTGGACCAGACACTCTAAGTCACTTTTCACTTTCTATTTCTATTGGTATCTGGATCTCAAGATGAGATCAAGGATAAAATTTTCACAATAAGAAAAAAATCAGATCAAGCAATGTTATTATTCACACTTCTCAAACTAATTTTAGAGACATTTGAGAATAGTAAAGTTAGTTTTATACAATAGGACAAGAAATGTAAACTTCCATATGGAGTCCCTAGACTTAAAATAAATAAATAAATAAATAAATAAAAATAGAGGAGAGGAAGTAAAATATACCCAGAATTTATTTTTTTTAATTATTATTATTTTATAATGGCAAGGGTTTCTAGGATTACTGTAATTTGGCTAAACCCACAAGGTGATGTAACTTAAGATGTAGTTATTTTTCTTCTTGTCCATGAAGAAATTCCATTAACTTTGAGCTTGCAATGTCAAAACAGTAATGGTGAAATCTGCAGTTTACATTGCTCTTTGCACTTCCAAAAACATTTAGTAAAACATTTAGGTTGAAAGCGATCTGCAGAAAGTGTAGGAGTAGCTAATGGAAAATAATATGACAGATCAACACAAAAAGAGCCCATTTATCTGTCAACATCATTGTCACATTTACTTTTCTTTTTTAATAAATTCTAAAAAAAAAAAAAAAAGTAAGTAGTGCTAAACTTCAGACAGAAAGATTCTGTCCTATAAATCTAGGCCATAAATATGATTTAATATAGGATCACCTTACCTTTTTAATACAAATGTTTTAAACCTTATTTTATGCTCCACATGAATTATACATCTGCAGTTCATATCATTTATAAATGATGTGGCCTTTAAGGAATCTGACAATGGACTGATCTAAGATCAAGGGAATGATCTCCAGAATGTATTTAGGAATAAACATCAACCTGACATTATAATTTTTCAAGCATTTTGAAGTGAAGTATCAATTTTATCAGATAATAATCTACTGGAGGTCAGCATGTGTCAGTTTCCCATCATTTTCTATTACAGATATATTACAGAGAAGGTATATATGTACTGGAACAAATTTTCCTGGTGTAGTTATTGCTAAGTAGTCCTTCAGGAAGATAGCATAGGTATAACAAAGATGTTTAAGCTGCTCCTCTGAGTCAGGCAAGCTGCAGAGAATGCACAAAAGCTTGAAGTCTCATGTTATGGTACTGTCTTAGCAGAGATGAATTAATGAAAAAAGATTACTTTAATAACGGCCAGATTTCAATACCACCTCAGAAACACTGTAGTTTTCAGCATAATTATATATAAATATAAATAAAATTTACAGAAATCACAGAGCAATACAGACAAACATGTTCAAATTTATTTCATTTTCCCTATGCCCTTTAACTCTGTTTGGGTGCCTTTTCTTTCTTATTAATGTTATGCCATATCTTTAAGTTCTTCCTTATTTTAAACTGTTTCACTACAAAGTGAAATCCTCTAGTTTATGAATGTAAACTAAAAATAACTGCAGTTACCTGCAATGTTTGGATTTTGTTTTCTGCCCTTTAAACTTTCCATAAACTACTTTTAGCTCTCACTGCTGCAAATTATTTTTTCCAACTGCAAAGCACCACATGAAAAAGAATAGTTAAGAAAAAGAATAGTAAGTTCAAAGATGTCTCTTGATCTACATCAGTGTAATCAAGGTGAAAGTCTGCCCCATAACATCTGCCCACTTCTATGAGGGTAAAATACTTGCACAGAAATGCTACATTAAGTGAGATAAAGTGGAATATTCATTTCCCTCCCCCCCCCCCCTCCCCCCACCTTGAGATTAGTAAAATCAGTGTGATCGGCAAGGGGATACAAATTCAGACAATTCAGACTTTCCAGACACTGGCACTGAACTCCTTCTAACAAATGGTCTGTTATCCTCTTTCCAAGACCACCTGACTATGTTATTGGCTCTATATCTGCTAGAGGAAAAAGAAAAAAAGGGGGGGGGGGGGGGAGGGAGCAAATTTTAAAATATAAGTTTTGACATGCAAAACAGATCAGGAAGAAGGATTCTGCAGCTGGCACAGTCTCTTTGAGAGACTTTGGACATCCACATCACTTCTATGAGCACTCTTCCCTCGTCAGTCTGGTTTGAAGGCTTTTGTGGAGCTTCTGTTCCTTTTGGTTGATGGAGTGTGAAGCACAGCTATAATCCAGGTAACAATAAATGCACTCACTCTCTCATCATGTCACATTACAAGAGTGATGCTTCAGGGGATTCAGTTGGGAATCTAGTAAGCTCCAGAAAGATCTTCCACCTGTGAATGTGCCCAAACAGAAAAACAAACAAAAAACTCAGGCCCACAGGTTTCATTACAAGATAAAGAATTAAAGATTTTCCCACAAAGATTAAAAAAATGTTTTAGAGGCTCTTCTCTACACAATTCTCAGGTGATTTATGTTTTCCTGTGAACGAAAGGTTCCCAGTATATAATTTCCATATTAGAACATTGCAAGGGGACCTTAGGGCAAAGGAAAAGCCTTCTTTTTTAAAAAAGAAAAACACAAACTTAGTGGTTGGGCTTTTTCTAATTTCTGTTTTCACCCTAAATAAACTGATTGCCTAAAATTATTATTAGTCTGTCATCTCATACAGCAACACTGGCTTGGTTTCATAAGTTAAGACATACAAACCGATTGGGCTGCCACTGCCTCCTGCCAATCAGGGCAGTAAGTGGATATTTCCTGCAGGCTTTTCTAGCTCTGCACATCATCACTGAGAGAAATTCTCTAAACTCAGGTGCAGACAACAGCAAATGAGGTCCTTTCTGGCTATTTCATCTTTTAATTCTGATATGGCCATGACGAAGGTCAATTTAGACTCATACTATAAGATGTAATGAGCATGACATACACCTTCTGCTGCAAACCAGCTTCACCATACCCCGACGTACTGCAAGCTGAGCCAGCCCATGGAGAAACTGCCTTAGTCTTCCACAAGCTCTTAATCCCCAAAGACAACAGAGGCACTACAGAAGAAGAAACGGGAATGATTTTGCCTCAAAAGCACAATATCCAGAGGGCTCAGTCTGGTGCAATGCAAACCATATTTTATCTTGTTGGCTGTCCTATTTTTCCCACAGGGTACTAGTTATTCATCCCATAGAGCACAAAATGTGCTGGAAATGCATTAATGAATCAGACCTCATGTTACAGTCATAGATGAGAAGCTGCCCCCATTTCACAGTTGGAAAAATAAGAACACACAGAGCAAATGACTTTCCCAGTTGCAGAATATGTGCATATCTGTGGCAGAGCTGGGAGGGTTTACAGACAATCACTCTGCTTGAACAACTGTCCTCCTAACCCTCCCCAGAACTAATTCTATCCTGACAAATAGCAAAAAACAGACAGAAGTTCCTGAGAACAGACATGTCTAAAAAAGTCTTTGGCATAGATTAAAAATGAACTTGAAGCTTTAAAAAGACAGTCTGGGGCTCTGGAGATGAGTAATGGGTTTTTAAGCTTCATTTTTAGTTTTTGTGGTTATACAGCAAGATTTTAAGTAGTAGACCAGCCCAGTCCATCTGGCTGTTCCTGCTGGTGATGATAGCAGTGGCCTCTGCTTATACATGCTGTGCTCATCAACAATATACTGCAGCTGACATACAGCATACTTGCTTTTTGTTCCAGTCAGGCTTTGATCTGCAGCATTCAAAGATGAGCAGTTCCTTTCAAGATATTTGCAAACCTTGTCAGAGTCTGATTGTAGCATGACATTGACATTAGGCTGATTATCACTTGTCTGAGGAAGCACTGTTTCCATGAACACACTGGCTTTTCTTCTGCTGCCTAATGATCTAGATATCAGCACACAGTACTGTGGCAGCAGCTCCATAGGGAAGTCCTGGTAACATGGCTGAAACAAACAAATAAATAAGCAGAGTTAATGTTCTTGTAAATGCTGAAAAATTACCAACAAAAAAAAAGTCCAACTATACTTACTTTGACTCAGACATATTCAGTATACTTGAGTAGGTACAGAATGTCTACTTTACCCAAATTGTATATTAATTATAAACTAGTGTTGTATGTGGAAAGGAAACAAAGAAAGGGAATAATTGCTTTGGAAGTGACAGAATATTACTTTTAAAATTTATTTTCTTTTTCTTTCCAGCGTTTCAAACCCCTACCACTGTCCTTTTAATGTCTTCTAAATAAAAAAATGACAATTTCAATCTAAATGTCTAGATAATGGTAAACATATAACAGTTGTGGACAAGCCCAGTGTGTCTGCCATCTTTACAGAAAGTCATGGCAAGCTCAAAGTAAATGCTGAGTTCCACTTCATCATTCAACAGATCCTTGAGATCACTGGGCAACTAAAATACATCTGAATGAAAACTAGGATCAGCCTCTGCTTCCCTCCCTATGTATAATGCCATAAAAAAAAAAAAAAAAAAAAAAGCAAACAAACAAAAATTTTGAAATAATCCAAAAACAAAAGAGGAGAAAAAACGTGGTCTATACATAACTAAAGATCCTATTCAAATTTCTGTTCTCCACTAATACCTTTAATTCAAGTAAAGATTGCACTGACTCAGACCCCTCAAGTGAGGGCCAGAGACTGGAGGAAACCTAGATCTCCTCAGAATCTAATCACATTTTGGCTCTTTTGCTGATTTTCTTCAAGAGTGGAAATGTTTAAATGTAAATGAGCCAAAGTCCTACAGGTATCTGACAAGAAAGCCTGTGGAAGAGAATTTTTTTTCTTCACAAGAACAGCTGAGCTAACAAAGTAAACACTATTTTCACTGAAATGCTTTGTTGCAACCCTCTGTTTATTTTAGCATTATCAAATTTTCCAGTAAAAACTTTGGAGATATACTCCACCTTCCATGTGCACATGTAGCTTCTATTAACTTCAGTGAAAGTATGGATCAGGACAGGAAAAAATCATGATGTAAAAACTTTGGAACCTTCCCCCGTACCTGCATTTGTCATTTTATTAGTCCTAAAAAGTTAAAGGGAATTCAGAACTAAAACAAATATCCAACAGAATGAACAGGAATAATATCAACTAGCAATTGTCTCTCAGTCTTTGACCATGAAAGACTAACAGACATTTCTACCAATTGCATCTACTGCAAATTCTACTAATAATAAAGGTAAAAAAGAATTACTGACAAGGAAGGGTAGAATAAAAGTTAGAAAACAAAAGAAAAAGTCATTCCTCCTCCCTTACTCAAATAATGTTCTAAATAAAAACAGTGATTTCAAGAAAAGAAAGGTCTTATTCCATGAACATGAATAAGCAAAATCATATTTTCAGAGTCTTGATAGAATCCAGGGTACACGTCCTTCTCCATATGTGTAACTCTCCCCAAACCTGAGTGTCAAAAAAGGAATTAGCATGATGATTTGTACCCATGCAAAAAAGTTTTTGAACTAGATCTAACCAGATCACATAAGATTAAAGAAGAGAATACCGGTGCTATTTATTTAACTATTGAATTAATACATCTAATAATGTGTTTTATTTCTGTACCCAAATCTAACCAACACCAGAAGCACTGGGAACTTTGCCTCTACCTGCTACAGCTACGTTTACTAAACAGTTTTCTTCCATCTCCAAATGACTGTCCCAATTGTCACTTTAAAAGTTGTACACTTCAATAAAAAGAGCTTATGCCACTAACCTTAGTTCCCAGTTGTCTTCTTTCCCTAAGCAAAATAAACTGAATGCCTAAAAAAGCTGAGCTTGCCTTTTAAAAATTTATTTAATTGATTCATTATTGCTGATGGTGCTTGGAGTAAATTGTAGCTAACCTAAAACTCCCAATTGTTGTCTTATTTCAGTCTGTCTTGGTGGTTTTTAGAGACAATCCAGGAATAAGTAGGACACAAAATGAAACATATTCAAGCCATATGCTTCTTTTTACAGGGTGACTTTTACCAAATCACTTTCTCCCCATCATTTCTGCTCTTTTTGCAATGTCAGTGTCTCATGCAAACACCCCTAAACCATCTTTCACACTCCTAAGTGAATATCCCTGAATGAAAAGGAACCAGACATTTATTCTTTAACTATGCTCACCCCCACTGCCTTTTTCAGTGTTTTCCAAGGCCTCTGTCTCCTGCAGAATAGAAGGAATCAGACAAAATAAGGTCTGATACATGTGGGGACAAAGAGCAGCATTTGCTTTTATCTGTTTCTCAGTGGACACAAACAGAACACCTTCTCTGAGGAAGATGTGCTACACCACGATAAACAAGGAAATACTTATTTTCCTGAATAAAATTATTCACTGAAACAAGGGCAACCTGATTCTTTTTTATTACTATTTATTTTAATTTGGA
This sequence comes from Anas acuta, assembly GCF_963932015.1. NCBI lineage: Eukaryota > Metazoa > Chordata > Aves > Anseriformes > Anatidae > Anas > Anas acuta. The sequence continues at coordinate 101,875,926 of NC_088979.1, forward strand.
AAGTAATAGTAACAGACACTACCCCAGAATATTTACATATTAGAATCTAATGTAATTTATGAATGAGGGAAATTAGATATACCTTTAATAATTGCTTTCAGTACAAGTGTTAACCTCTATACAAACCAATTTTGCGTCATAGCTATCCCTCTTGGTGAGAGACCAGAATATCAGAATAGGCTACAAACTATAATCTGACTTTGAAAATAAAAAATGGGCAGAAAACAGTGCTAAAGTTTTTGATATTTTCTTAGATTGTTTCAATCTGTCACTCCTGCTGGCAGATTATTATCCAAAATATTTCAAGAAAAAAACATACACACAAAAAAATAAATATATATATGTATTGTTTAGATTATTCCAGATTTCTGTATGAGGATCACTTGAAATAATTGTGAACATTTTATATATCTTTATCTGATTAAATCAACCTCCTTTATGTTAAGCTTGAATGTAAAGATAATAATTTTTACGTTAGGAGAGGGAGTAGAAAGAGGTCAGGATATGTCCTAACAATTCATTGTAACTGAAAGACTACTTCTATCTGCAGCAGTTATGTGCAATTACAACTACAAAAGCTTCATCGTTCTTCCTTTGGCCTCATTAGTAGTATTATACTATTTCCAGCTTTAATATTGTCATGAATTAGTACAAGGTCTACAGCAATAAGAAAGACTTTAATGGCAACTGCTGAGCAGAACATAAAACAAGGGGAAAAATAGGAAGAAAAAGAAACAAAGCTGGTGTTTTGACTCTACAAGGCTCCCCATAAAGTCCTCACCACTCTACAGATGTATGTTTAAAATCAAAACCTTTTGGCAAACTGATCATCTTTCTTATCATTCACTCAGCCACTCTGTGTTTTGTGCTTGCAGAACTAATAAACCCTTCCTAAGCAGTCAAGTGTCATAAGACCACTGAAAGGACGTCTGTCTCTGGGACCTTGCTTGAGTACTTGCTGAGTGCTGAGTACTTGCAGCTCCTATACAGCTCCATTGGACCTGCTCTGCAACTTACTGTCAGATTCCACTTGCACATTTCTGATTATGGCTCAATGTTTTTGTGCTTTTACGGCCTCAGACCTCAGATTCAAAGTGCAAAAGCAAGTCTCCCTCTTATTTCTTTTGAATTTTCATGAATAGTCTAATTGCTTTTTACTAGAACTTCATTGGTTTCATAATCCAGTTCATTAGAAAAATAATTTAAAAAATAATATATATATATTTTAATGAAGGACAGTAAGATATGTTAAATTTTTCCAGTGACTTCAGTGGGTTTGAATCAGGCTCATAAATGACTGTGAGAGATGACTCAATACTCAAAAGAATTTTTATTTTTTTTAAACCAAACAATAACTAACTGAAAAAAAAAGTAAAACTATCATGCAAAACAGAACACAATCACTGGCAAATGCAATAAAGAACTGCAAGTATTAACAGCAGCAGCATAAATTTAAAGATGTTTACTATGCCTGCACAACCATTTTCTGAACTACTATTGGCTGCAATTGTTAGCTAGAGGGATCAGTGCAGATATTTCTAGCTTGAGATGTATAACATGTTCCAAGTCATTTGTCAGTTGTGGTTATTACTTGCTCCCTTTGGCACCCAAACAGTTATCCTCAGCTGAATTAAAAAAATACATATATATATATATATATATATATATATATATATATATAAATTCAAGAACAAAAAACCTTCAGAACTCTTAAAACAACAACAACCATTAATATAAGTGACATTTCCTTTAAAATCTCTCCTTCATAAACAGACATGCCAAGTATCTATACCCCAGGTCTGCTTCAAGAGGAGTTTAAATCTAAGAAGTCAACTCAAATTCTAGATTTGTGTGCTCTGGGACTCTTCAATAAATAAAACACTGAGATATACTGCAAGAAAAACAAAGCAGCATCTTTTCACATTTGCAAATGCAGCTTGCCCTCATAATAATCAGTGGTATAAAAGAGCAACAAGATATAGCAATGTTTGACTAAATGCTGGTTGGCATATTATTCAAACACAACACAGCAGTGATGTTGCAAGAAAAGACAGTTCAAATTTTTACATCATTTTCCAAAAAAAATGACATTAGAGAGCAGCTATAGATGCACGAAGATCAGTTGAAACCCTAAGAAATAGCATACTTCAGATACTTTAGCATATGGAAACCATGTACAATAGTTCAGGATGAGCAGACAAACAGGAGAGAGAATGGAGTGAACATATTATATTGCTGCTACTCTTCTTAAAGTGGTGGTAAGGATTTCATGTACATACTCAGAGTAAAACAAATAATGGAATCAGCAAAGCTTTACAACAAGGAGCAAATTGTTATACCTTTACTCAACATTTATTTTTTTTAAAAACATGGTTCACTCTTTCAATATATGACTTTCACTATTTCAATATATGACCATTACACTTAAAAGTGCAGTAACTCACCTATCCTTTAATATTATAAAAGAGGGAAGTGTAGGGAAGAAAAAAAAAAAGGTCAGATGTCCCCAGATGAATCCCTGCTGTGACTACAGACACAACTCACGTTAATGGAAAAAATATTCAGTAAGTTACATTAGTAAATGAAAGCCAGGTGAAGTTTGTAATGAGTCAGGATAATTACAACAGAATTCCTCTGAGTTGAAGGTCTCAGTGGCTGTTGGCTCATGTGATACAACAGCTGCTCCAGCCCCACAGAACAAGTGGGATGATGCTTTGTCATTGGCTTTTTATTCTTTTCCAAACCCTGTTTCTAGTAAGCTATCCTCTCCAGGCAGATTCTTTTTTTTTTTTTGGTATTAGTTTAAAGTATACTGTCCAGTATAATTTCATGGAGCTATTAGTTGTCAACATGGACTCAGGGGAAAGCCAATTAACATGAAAGACTCAAGACCGTAAGTGTTCTTGATGAAATGTGAGTTCTTGCCTGAGTAAAAAATACTCAATATAGAGTCATCCCAAAAGAAAGGCACTTTTTTTTTTTTTTTTTTTTTTTACCTATATCACAAAAACATACCAGCTAACCAAACAAGAAGTTCTTGCTTACAGTGCTGTCTAATGCTTTGCAAGAATCATCCCTATACTGACAAGGCAAGGCAATGAACAGACATGGAGAGTGATAGCATCAGGACCACAAAGAATGGCAGTGGCAGAATTTCACCATGGTAAAGGCTTTCCGCCTCCAACACAGAACCCCACCAATAAAGTATGCCAATGTCCACACACCACAAATAGAAGCACCACCTTCAAAGCAAGGCAGATACAGATTTGATTCAAGTGCAGCTTGAATCAACTCTCTCTGTGGTGTATGGGTCCCAGACAAGATTGTTTTGAACAAGTTTTCAGAAACCTATGAATTATTTTACTGGTTCTGTCTTGTTAATATGTCTTTCTGTAAAAGCTCCTTCTACAAACATCCTGTGCCTGATCAAGAAGACAATAACACATAGATGAAAATAACTGTAAATGTAAACATTCAACATTTCACAAACTGATAATTAGAGCAAAAACATACTCCACAAAAATTTCAATACTAGATTCTTGGCTTTAATGGCAGTTTTTTTTTTAATTGGCAGTTTTAATGGCAGGATAAACAGGATTTTTTAATGACAAACTAAAAATCCTTTCAGATAGTACATAGCAATAGTGAAAATTTGAAAGTAAGTGTAGGACACTTGAAGAGATCACGCACTTCAAGAAAAGGGGAGAACTGTTGAGATTTACAGTGTGTAAATAACCCTACCTTGCAAAGGAACAAGGTACTAAAACATTTTAGAAATATCAGCCAAGTGAACAAGAAAAAATAACTGATTGTACCAGAAGATTTAAAAAATGCAGTTTCAATTGCCACTCCCTGTCTCATGGGACAAACCAGTATCAAGTGATTCTTCTGAGAATCCTGGTGAACAGTCCTTGCCAAAGGCAAAAACAAAATTTCCTATCATTTAATGGAACTGAGATATTGCCATTCTGACATTGATATAAAGAAGTATGACGAGGCTTTCTAAGTCCCAAGGTTCTCCATAGCTGCAGAGCTTTGTAAAGAGTTGTTGGTTTACTACACACTGTGTATAGTGGGAGAGTTGTGATCTTTCAAGTACAAACACATATAATGCACTGAAATCTTGCAGAAATAATGCACAGAACACCACTACAGGAGGAAGATGAATCTCCCTCTTTGGAGGTTTTCAGAACACAACTGAAAAAAGTACTAAGCAACCTGCTCTAGGTGACCCTGCATTGATAAGGAGAGTTGGACTAGCCAATCTCCAAGGTGCCTTCCCATCTCAACTGTTCTGGGATTATGTGAAGGTAAAGGTAACATCAAATGTTAGAAGAGAAGCATTCTATATTATTCATACTATTCTAAGATAACAATAAGATAAATTTAATATAAAATCATTTTATTACCTCCTAAATTCTTTTTGTTTGTTTAGGTCAAAACTTTTCATCTGGTTAGTCATGTCTCTCTCTCTCTCTTTCTCTCTCTCTCTCCTGGGTAGAAAAGGGAGAAATCTCTTTTAGCATTTGGAAATTAGTAACATATTTAATTAAAAAAAAAAAAAATAAATAACATGGATGCCATGTTATTTAAAATTGCAATATCAGCTTCAACTATGAAAGGTGATTTTGCATGAAATTTAATGTCATTTTTTTTAATCAATCATCTCAAAATAAATTTTTTCCAGCCTAAAATACAGTGTGATATCATTAATGGATCTTGAAAAAAGACAACACACAAGACACCTGTTTACTACATGTTTAGAAGACATAAAACACATACAGATACTGATATTTGCAGAACAGATATTAAATGTTTGGGGAGGGTAGAGGAGCACTTGTGTGACTGAAGCAACAGGCCCCCTTTGAACAACAAGCAAGATGATGTTTCAAAAGTGTTTTCTCACAAGGGTGAAGCATTTGACACTCATCACATACAAGCCCCATCTTCTCAACCCAACTACTGTTAAAGGAGCATGCTCTCTTTTTCATGTATCATTTTTTCCTTAATATTCTTACCTGAGAACTTAACGATGGTTAAAAAACAAACAAACAAACAAAAAAAACTCATAACATTATTGAATTGCGTTTACATTTCAATAGCAATACTGTGAACCAAAAGCAGCAAAGGTGTAATACCACAGGTCAAAGCCACTTAAAATCTCTGCATCATTTGAAGGGGTTTTCTTGCAGGTCACATGGATCATACAGCAGAAGTCAAAGTTTTTACAATTAAAAACATTCTAAGACAAAAGTTTCAATGTATTTCAGATGTGTGAGCCAAAAATTACTATAGATCTTTGACAGTGTGGTTGCATAAATTTTTGAATTGGCACTAGATCAGCATTGAAACATGCTATCACTTCAGCAATATCTTTTCTGCCTGATTTTCTTTCAGATTTTCCAATCTCAATAGTGTTCTAGAAATGCGTGTTCAGACACATCTAGAAACCACACCAAGATTTTGTTAATGGAACTTCATTATGTATTCATATATATGGGCGTATGTGTACGCAAACTTGATTCTCTACTTTGAGACAATCAACATGAGAAAAGGAATTGCTACTACAGTGAGACAACACTACACCACAGTAGATTAGACGATCTGCAACCAAACCATACATTATGAAAATAGAACTCTGGAGTTTTTATTCTGAATTTGCAGAAGTTAAAGATTTTAAAAGTCTGTGGAATATATTTTTAATTTCCAAAGGATGGATATGTTAAAATCCTTGATAATTCTTTTTTTTTTTTTTTTTTTTAATTAAACAATATATATGCTCACTAACAGTAAATATGCTCACAAGTTTAGCAGCTCAAACTCTAGATTAGTTTTAGGTAATTCATTAAAGGTACTGTTGAAACAAAACAAGGTAGTAAGTACTTACTGTCAGAAATGCTATTATGGTAGACAGGAGAGTTAAAGAATGAAAGGTCAGAATTTCCTGTATATGATATTATTTCACTGATGAAATAGCTCAAGTATATGAAACTAAATCCTTAAAGGAGAACTTTAACATCAGGTTTACAGTTATTTATAAATATGTAAAAAAAACAAGGGGCTTTTAATTGAGTTCTAGGAAACAGGTAAACTGAATACAGGATTAAGCTGAAAACATGCATTGAGATCTGTTTGAGTTTTAGTGACTAATAATGATTAATTAATAGAACTGCTAGAACAGTACTGTATTTAATGTATTTTTGAAAAACGTATCCCATTTTTTACAGAAAGTTTTCAATTTTTTTTTCTTTTTTACTTAGAAAATAAATACCTATTATCTTTACCATGTGTTGTGCCTCTTTTGAGGAACAAAGCTACAAAAAGAACCTTTTGCAGAACCGATAAATAAAAACATTAAAGTTGATGATACTGCTTGTAACTATCAAATTAAAATATTTTTCTCACTCATTCCCTGAAACACTAAAGATCAAAAAAATCCTAAACTCTTATAAGATGCCTGTACATCTCACTGTCAGCTACTTAGAAATATCACATAGGCTTCTCCTGTATTTTTTTTTTTTTTTTTTACGAATAAGGATAAGGAAACACAAAAACAAAATATGCAGAAATATAAAAATAATATTTCTGCAATTGAAACAATTTCAGATTTATACAAAAACTAAGGTGTGAGATGAAAGCTGAATGGCATATGGCTTTGTTTCATAAGTCCACTGAACCATTCAGGTCTATTTCATTTCCAAGTGACTGTAGTGGTCAAATTTATCTCTGATCATTTAGCAAAACTAAGTTATTGTACCATGATGTTTCTGAGGAAGAGTGCAGAAGGAGATATTAATGTTCATGAAGTGCTAAATGAGGCTCCTGGAAACTTGTTATCCTGTAAGATCTTGGGTGTGACTAAGATCAGTGCAGGTGGAGGAATGAAGACAACAACTCTGCACTACTACTGTCATGATCTTTACTCATTTCCTCAGAGCTGATATTATCTAGAAAATTCAAATACCATGGTGGCATTATCCAAACTTGACAATTTAGGTTATAAGAGGTAAGAAAGTCATTTAAAGAAAAATAATGCAAAGAAAACTTACCTGGATAGAAACAGAGGTGATGGCAAAAGAAGTTGAAATAGAGGTTTTATCCTCTTGTTTTGTTCTGTGGTGGTGTAGATCAGTTTGCAAAGAGCAGGGCTTCATATTGGGATTAAAGGACTATTTCAGAGAGACTCTGAAAACTATCATGATGCAGACAGAATGAAATGATTGATCACAAGATTTGGGGGACACTAAACCAAAGCCAAAATACCTAATCTAACCTTCAGCTCCCTTTCCCCAATACACAGCCCACCTGCTGTGTTGCTTTCTCCTAAACTTTGAATTGCTTGTAGCTTCCTCATGAACCTTTTTCCACAAGCCTGGGAGTTATCAGTATCCCTGCAATGGTTATATTCCCAGTTCAATACATGCTCTTTACTTCTATTCATCCCACTGCCCCAGTCTGCTCTGCTGTGTCACTGCCTGGTCCTGAATTGCTGCATCCTGTCATGATGCACTGAGAAACAGACAGTGCTTTTAGCTAAAGGCTGCCTTTAACAAGTGGGTAGGAAAATGCCTATACAGAGATGTTGCTAGGAACTTATAGATTAGAATACTCTATTTCACAGAAAAACACACCTTTTAAGCTAGAACCAGCAGTGTAACATATGTCCAGATGTAAGCCCAGACAGCTGTGTCCCTCCAGCCCTGCTGGTCATATGGGCAGCCTGCTTTCTGCCAAGTCTATGGCAAGAGTGTATTTTCTCAGTGCCCCGGAGGTTTTCTTCCTTTCTGATTAAAGTTGTATTTGCCCAGAGACCACAGAAGCATGCAGTAGCATTGACTATGCTTACAGCAGGATGAAATTAAACTGGAACTAGACACATTTTAAATGTTTTGCTGTCTAATATTGGTATTTGAAAATCTACCCTGAAATCTGTATGACAGAAAAGTCTGCCCACTACAGCCAAGACAAACTCCTTTGCTTACATCTATGTCTCAAATAAGCCTACAGATTCATGTCTCATTTTGGAACCCTAAGTATCATTTAATTGCCTTATTTTTTTTTTCTCCTTTTTTTTTTTTTTTTTTTTTTTTCTCTCCTTTGTCCCTTGTGTAAAATCTTCAAATGTATGCTGGAGTGGTTATAACTAGAAATTAACTGAAAGAGCAGTTGCACTTTATATTTTCTAAAAAGCTTATTTTCTTTCTACCTCTGCAGATTTTTCTGCCTGCCTGCCTGACCAGTGATGACAGTGCACTTTCTTTGCCTTCTGGGCCCCTTTTGTCATTTAAGTTCAAAATTCACCAGGAGATGCAGGCAACCAGGCAAGCTATTGATCTCTGCTAGACAACAGAGATGGTGACTCAGCGTCTGCACCAAAATATTGCCTTAAAGATAAACAATTAACCTGATTAATTACCCAAATTATTTTCAGGTAATTCTGAGCATTCCCAGCATATGCTCCATATACTCCTCTGAACGTTAGCTGCTGCTTGTCTCTGCTGCATTCATATTTCTCTGTCTGGCAGTGGCTGTGTATGTAGACTGTTAGATGGATTTTTGTAGATAAAAGCAATGATGAACAAAACTGCATCTCCCCCTGTTTTGGTATTCTGTGACATTCCCATCTCAGCAGACTGTGTCTGGCAGTCTCACAATGAAGCACTGCATGTGTCAGGGAGATGGATTATATCTGCAGTGTCTGAATTTCAACCCTGACTACATGAGCTCCTGCTTAACCTTACCTCAGGGATCTTGAGTTTTGTGTCATTGAATTAGAACAGCAAATATATATATATTTATATCCTGATTATGCGACAATGCAAAGATTTAATAGCTTGAGATGACAAAATGAAACAAAACTATAACCTTCACACATATTTGGGATATAGCATATTTATTCTGTATTTTGAACTATAAAGTTCAAAGCATCACAAAAATAAACAAACAAAAAACACCAGTACTGACATTTGCATTTTGGGGGTGTTTTGTTTAGGTTTGGGGATTTCTAAAAGACATAAAAATCTGTAAAAGATCCTTTTCAGTGTGCTTAGCAGATCAAATAGAGATGAGAAATAACTGGATTAATATATCCCTTTTTCCACTAACTGAGATATGGACACCAACACCATTGTGCAAAAATTGCATGAAATAAATTGATTAATCTCATCTCCTACTGGCTAATTAAACATCGGTGCTATAATTCATAGCTTAGCTGAAATTTATATCTAGTGTGTGTATTAAAAAAAAAAAAAAAAAAAGAAACAATGTAGTGATGAAGTGACTGGAAAATTTCAGTCACAGATAATAGCATGAAGTTGCAGACAAAGTCATGCAAACCAGAGCTGCACATTATTTTCCATGAAAGACTGCTAAACTTAGACCTTCACTATTGTAAATTCAGGTCTGGACAGAAACAGAAAGATACCAAAAACGCAGAGGCTCATATTCTTCAGTTTCTGAATGCAATCTTACTACATGGGAAATAGCCTTGCCCATTTGAGGTTGATTTGGATCTTCTGAGCTATGAAATAAAATGTTATCTTACAGGAATTTAAAGACTAATAAGTGTGATAGCTTGAGTACAGCAATGACTGAAGATGAAAAGGAAAAGCTTAGTTAAATATGATTGCACACACCTGCAGTTGGATATCTCGTACTGTTCACAGTATCAGGCATTGGACTGATTCAAGAATGGAAACATCAAGATAAAATGCTTACAGTTTGTTTCAGCACTAGTTTCGCCTTTGTAACATCTCCTAATTAGCAAAATTCCTTCCACCAGCAGTTTTTAAGAACTGAAGCTTTTTTGAAGCTTTTTCTGAGAGAGAGCTATAATGGTACATTGGGAGTCCTTACCATTGATCTAGAAGTCTGGGCTGGGTTTGGGGCTTAAACCAGATTACAGCACCTCTTCTTGATTTTGTTTGTTTTCCTTCCACCACCACCCTTTTAAAGTTATTACTTTTTTTTTTTTCCTTCAAAATTTAGGTCACTACAAGATATTGAAGATGCTGAATTAGCACAATGTTGATTTAAAGACAGTTTAATTCATGTCGGTATTTTCATTTTAAAGGCTGTTTTTGAAAAATAAGTGAAAATAACTCCCTGGTTAAATAATATTTTCCTTTCTACAGTCTTGAATCAAAGAGAATAATATGAAAGAGCAAATTAGCACTGCAGTAGTCTGTGAGTACAGTACTATATATACATACATACAGTACTATACAGAACTCTTTATATCAGAACAGATTGTTAGAAATAGCTGTAAGAGAATAATTATTGGAGACATAGTTCATAAAATATTTCAGTATTTTTTTCTTATGCTTTGTTTGCAAATAAAGTTTATCCACCCTGGAACACACATTCAAAAACACAAAATCCAGTCAGTGCAATAAAGAAATATTCACAAAAATTTACAGAAATGGCCTTATGCCTCAAATTGTACTTCCTGACCCACCTCAACAGAAATGGAGCTCAGGAACTTTCCAATCTCCTGTGCAGTTTACAGCAGACGTAACGACACATGCCTCAACACACAACTCAAAGTCTGACAAAGTGTCAGTGTCAAGTAAAGGATGTTTTGTTCTGGCTAGTATTCACAAGTTTTCAACTGACACCTATGTTGCACAAGTGTCAAATGTTTTGCTGGATATAGGAATTTATTATCACATTTTTCCTAGGCAAAATAATCCTGAAATAGGCATGTAAAACTCTACCCCACGTGTGCTAAATGTTTATCAAAATCTCACAATTCAACTGACAGAAAGCAAACATATCTCAGAACAGTAAAGTCACTACCCTAATTACTTGTAGTAAAATATTACTTTTATGCTTCCATAGGATCAAAGGGAGAAAGAGGAACACTGAAAACTTTTGTAGGATGATGAGACTTTCTAATTTACCTCATGGCTTTAAGCTATATATAAATTGAAAACAGAAATAATCTGTACCACTGTACACTGAATCATGACTATCTGATTGAGATGCAAAAATGGTTCAACACCAATATCATGTTTTTGTTTCCCATTCAAAACAGCTTTATTTCTATAGCTGCTCCACACTCATTTTTCTTATTCCTACAATCTAGGAATCAGGCAAATACCAATCTGCAACCACAAACAGTCATATTCTAGAGCCCATAGCTTTCTCTTGACTAACTGAAAACTCTGTGTATCTCTAAAAACAGTAACAAGTGCAACACATTCAGAAGTCTTTGGTGACCTTATTTTAGTGACAGGCTTGAGCACTAGAGACTACGTGATACACTTGAAGATCAGTGACAGACTCGCAATGTCACCAAGACTATTTTTGACTGTCTCTGTCCTCTGAATGGTATGAAAAACTTCTTCTACAGGTTATTCCAAGACTGCCTATATTGCCTCAGGGTATGCATTGCCTTAGTAGTTTATTTAGTCATATCTGTTATGAAAACACTGATATGTTCTTTAATTTATAGACAGCTCCCAAAGGCATTTAATACTCTCATATGTTTTTGGGCCAAACAATATTAGTAATATCTGCCTGGAACTAACAGCAGCTGCTTTTACAGTCATCAAATGGTTTGGGCTGGAAGGGATCTTAAAGATCATTCAGTTCCAACCACCATGCCAAGGCCACATGCAGGCTGGCTTTGAACACTTCCAGGGAGGGGGCATCTACAACCTTCCTGTGCAACCTGTTCCAGTATTACCCAGAAGACTGCATGGGTATTCGTGCTCACTTTAGGAAGCACTTATATTTATTTCTACTCTCATACCTTGTTTCTCTCTGAAAAGATGCAGTGCACTGCTGTCTCTTTCTTAGTCTTTTAACTGTTTAATAAGGAATATTTTCTGTTACTCCAGTGTTCTCTAATGAGTTACAGAATCACAGAATTGGTGAGGTTGGAAGGGACCTTTGAAGATAATCAAGTCCAGCGCCCCTGCCAAGCAATACCTTTATTTTTTACCTAATAAAACATCCTAGTTAAGTTATATGACGGCTTTTCTGAATTCAAAACCAGCACAGAATATTGATATATCCAGTTTTAAAAGAAACAAATTACATCAACTGATTAATTGAAGTGGATAAAAGTTTGGGCCATCAATCCTTTACCTTTGAAACAACAGTAAAGCTGGGGGAAGAGGTAATCAATACTTGCATTAAGCTAATGTTTTGCATTCCCACCAAATGCAACTCAGTTTTTAATTGTATGTGATTATTTTTATTAAAATGTTATAACATTGAATAATTGTAAAATACATTATTCTAGTTTTTCTGCTCACTAATTTAAAAGTTAAGTTAATCTAAGATACTTGTTTTTTCCTCATGTGTAGTTTTTACACAAGTGTTTAGTGGAACTGAGCATAGACTTATTTCAGGATAACTTTGTGGCAATCAATCGCCTTACCAGCTTCTCTCAGTTACTGTATCATGACTCCTAGAAGATGTTATAAGGCTTTCTGAAAAAAAAAAAAAATAAATAAAATAAATAGAAAAGCAATAAAATAAAAGCGTGGTATTATGTGTAGAAAAACAAATGTCTTCTTTAGGACATGTTATACAAGACAGATTAGCAAAGGCTTTAAGGCAGGTGATATGCCAACAAGAAAAAGAGAAATTAAAAAGTTCCTCAAAATGTTGCTTATTATTTCTTCACTACATCTTCCTGTCTCTGGAGACAAATGGTCTAGATGCATCCAAGAAGCCATCTACATGCAAGTTTTAGTGTGCTTTTGTTTCACTAGAAGGAAAAGCTGGGTGAGCAACATCTACGCAATAGCAGATCCATACATATCCACAGTGGCAGGACTGTCAGACACAGGAGATTTTTGCGTGCATAAATATGCTATGCCCTCCCCTATTAATTGGAGTACATATGTTTGCTCACATACATACATACTTGACAGAAAGAATACATCTATGGAAGGATCAAACTACCCTAACCAGATGAAAAAAAGGTAATATAAATGAAGTGTAGCTCTTCACTCTGCAAAGGTAAATAGTAAGACAGTTGCATTCAGACTGTTAGAACAGAGGAAACTTTCCATCTTCAAAACCATCATCTGATCATAGGACTTGATTTTATTCTTTTCCTTCAAACCTATAACAGAGAGAGAATGTCAAAGCCTGCAAGAAAAGCCTTTTTTTTTTTTTTTTTTTTTTTTTTTTGCTTTTGTTCTGTTCCTCCCCATTATGAACTTCTTCCTGAACTTTGTCAGCTACAGAAAGGAAAGTGCATTATAACAATGTTTGACAGATGGTCTGGGGGGCTTCAATATAGTTTCACTTTTTCACAGAAGAACTATTTAGAAGATTTTAAAAAGATAAACAACTGAAACCAGGAAAAAATCAGCCAACATGACCTTGTACAGAACACAGTATCTGTACTAGGTTGTTAAGACTTTGGAGTCCTCCTAATTATCTTTAGAAAGTCTTATCATTCCCCCGTGATTTCTCTCTGGGAGAAGTCAATTCTAAAGCTAGGGTAATTGTACAGTGGAGCTAGCAGTTTGGCTGGAACAGAAAGCTGCAGGACAACAAGTTATATCAACAGTTCCACCACATGGGAATTGGGAAGGAAATTGCTTTCAAAATGCAAGCTTCTCATCTTTCCTTTATAACTGAGCTGAGAATACACTACCAAGTTTTGTCTATGGGAAATGTCAACCCAGCTGTTAAAAGAGATAGGATGAAACAAAAACAGATTCTGTTATAATTATAGATGTTTTTATTGAAACTGAAGTTGCATAGACATCTTACTCTTCAAAGCCATCCAAGTCCCTCACTGTCTGCTAATGTATGTCCAAAGGTTGTTGGAATTTAAATCTCAGTCTTTGCAATAGGCACAATGGACATAACTCACTGCTGACAATAATCTATGCTGCCATCAGTCAAATGACAGGCAAACACCAAGAAAAGAAACAGTGGAACAAGAGTAGAAGTCCTTTAAAATAGTTGGTTGCATGGAAGGAGAGGTTCCTTTAATGGTCCCAGGAGGTATGCATCTGTGCAGATTGTCTATGTGAATGTCAGATTCACTTCCTACCTTCAAATAATAACCTCTGAAAGCAAAGCTTGTAGAATTTTACAGAACAGAATTTTACAGAATAGAAGTAATCGAAAAAAAGTTGCCCTTTATATTCATAGGCTTTATCTTATATTCTTATGGGACACTATTGCTTTGATTCCAATTAAGCTATGACAAAAAGACATGTTCTACATTCAACAACTTATCATAACAACAAAAACATTGAACATGTTGCTCAGCATCACAGAACAAGGGATCAAACAACTGAATGCTCTCTGGATAGCAGGTTAAATTCAGCCTCTGTAGTTACCACCTATTTTTGACCATAACAAAAACATTCCTAATGTAGACCAGTGGAGTCTTAAAAGGATATTTTTTTGCTGTAAAGAATGGCAAGTTGATACTGAACTGTAAAACTACCATTAACCCAAGGGGGGGGGGGGGGGGGGGGGGGGGAAGGTTCTGATATCTCCAGTCAAGTCTGCAGAGAAAACCTTCATTGTTTTAATTGAATAAGGATTGGCTGCATAGTTCAGGACACACTTGTATTTGAAAAGCAGGGAGTCTCTTAACCATTAATGTGAATACATACATCAAGATTTGAACAGATGGCAATTAATGAAAGCAAGCTCTACAAGCTCTATTAAATAAGAAGACTAAAGTCTTCATTTCAAGAAGACTTACAATAACAAATTAAAATATTAACAATACTAGTGTTGTTTATTTTTTTATTATTATTATTATTTTTTAATTCTTCATTGTCCCATGTCCAGCTAGCCTTCACCTCCTGGTCAGTCTTTGAACTGCAGTTATTTCTCATGTTATTTCTTTCACACTAAGCAAGCAAGCAAGCCAGCCTCAAGGATTTCCTTTTGCCTATTCTTTTTGCTTTTGTAAGGAACTCGGTGCCATTCCAGCACAGCATAACTGTTGAAATGCTAAATGAGTATCTCACTCTGAGCCAGCCTCTGTCCTTAGCAACAGTTTGTAACTGCACTTTATTATTTTAATGAGATGGAAATAGCAGGAATGTTCAGCAATGTTGTAATAACACAGCTACACTGCTCATTCAAATGAAATGGTGTTAGATACAAAGTGTTCATTAAAATAGCATTTGTGTCAGACTTACCCTTAAAAGCAAGGTAATTCAAAGCTAAGACAGAGTTTTAACACCTCACTTGTGCCTGCACGCTGCAGCTAATATACACCAGCACATTGAGGAACAGCATACAAACATAAAGAACTCAACAGAGTTTTGTCAGCAAAGACAAATACAGTGTCTTTCCATTAGTATCATAAACCCCACACAAAAAACAATTTTCAAAGAAATTTAAGTTTCCTTTGTACTGCATCTAGATCAAAGTCATAAATCCAGAATTAGCCATTGTTGAACAGTTAGATTGGGATTTTTCCAAAGCCAGGCATAAGAGTTGTCCATTTCCATGAGAAGATCAAATGTGCTTTATAAAAGACATTGTCATTATTTAGCTTAGTAGTAGCAACACAGATACCGGGAGGAAAAATGGCACAAAAACTCTCTCACACAGAGTCAGCAAAACTTGGACTTGCCAACTCATTCTACAGCTGGGGAGGGAAGGGGTAGATCTTTTCCCCTCCTCTACCACCAAATGAATATGTCTCAGTTTCATTCCAATGAGTCCCATAATTGCCTTTCCCTAGTTTTAGCCCTTTGGTGCACATAAATATCTTGGTTGGCTGAATCAGAGTTTATGAATAATAACAACTGTAGTAGTTCTACCATAAAACTCAGTGCTGTAACATTTGTTGGACTGCCAATAATACACTGAGCAACATGATATAAACCTGTCATGTGCTTTTTCTCCACTCTCTAAAGGGAGAGCGCTTTATACCAGAATCTTTAGAAAAGAGTAAATGGGGTCCTTGAAATTTATTTATTTTTTAAGCATGCATTCATTCATTCATTTACATTCATGGTAGATAAAACTTACTTTGATTTTGAATCCAAAGTGGGGGGCAGAGCTTTGTAATTCCTTAGGGAGTCACAGAGATTTTGTACAGCTTTGGACCAGCCCTCTAGATTGTTCTCGGTCCACCTGTACACATGACCATCTCTATACACATCAAATATAGCGTGTGTATATTTGACTGATTAGAACTGAGTCACTTTCTTCCATTTCTTATTTTTCCTTTGCAGGATTAACTGGAAGGAAGCTGTCCCTTGAGATCCCTAGGATTATTGAACAAACTTCTAGGTATTTCTTTGGAATGCATTCAGAATGTATTAACAATATATATATATTGACTTCACATTTCAGTCAACATCAAAAATTATTGACCCTTGAGGTAAATACTAATCTCAACCTTGACTCAATCAATAAATACCACTTTGTTCAATAAATTTTGATGATCATCTCAAGATAATTCAATATATACTTGATATGCAAGAAAGATTATTACACTGTTGCATGATTTTTATGTACTGTTTCTTTTATACTTTGAGAAAAAAAAATCTAGGTGGTATTTTGATACATAATGCTAATCTAGATTTAGCTGATCTTACTTATAATAAATAAACAAACATGCATAATGAGTTCATAAGCCTACTATATAGTAGGCTTGGGGAATACAGAACTCAGCACTAGTAAGTTTTACTTAGCAGTGAATTCAACCAAATGCCAAGGACAAAGTACAAAACTGTCATCTTAAAAAGAAATACACATTAAAAAAAAACAAAAAAAAAAAACTAAAATTTCTTGTATTCACAAACATACTTGAAATAAAGAGAGGAATTTTTTTTGCCGCAATGTTTCACTGAGTAATTTAAAAGGCAAAAGTATGTCCTGTAATTACAAAAACCTGTACAATATATTCTATGGAGAAATAAAATAAATAAATAAAGATATGTGGAAAAAAAATGCAAGTCAGTAGTTTCTTAATAAACTCTGTTCTCTTGCTCCATACTGAAGCTTCTACTAATGACAAAACTCCTACTCTTTGATCTACATACACTATTAAGTCCTAACAAGCACCTAACTGAGGTCTGCTATGGACTATAGAGCCTTATGTCTACTTAAGCTGTATTCTCATATCTGCTATAGGTTGAACTGGTGAATTCAGAAAAAAAATAGATTCAGCTGAGACTGGCTATTTCATACTTGCTCACTTTAGAGGCTAGTGGCCAATAACCGATTCAACACCTATGCAGACATCCTACAGCAGGAAGTTGTACAAACACAACCTCCTTACTCAAAGTGTAACCATTTATATGAACAGGGTGCAGAAAGCATGAGGGAAAACTAGTGATATTTAATGGGGCCAAGAAGAATACTGTTTTCATAGCCTCGGCAGAAAATGGTCACCCTCTCTCTTCACCTTGACTGCTTCCTCGAGATGCCTGATGGGAAACTCTGACATGTTACAGGGGTCTCCACACCACACTTGCCTGCAGATTCCCACCTGGATAGAAGTTCAATGCAGGCACAAGAAAAAAAAGCAGCTTAACAAAGGTCATGTATCAGGCTTGTCCTCTGGACCAAAATGGCTCAAAGCTCTACTGCATTTATTCTCTATTAGAGATATTGTTTTCTGGACTTAAAAAAAGGGGGTTGGGGTGGGGGGAACAAAACACAACAAACCAATAAAATTAGATTTCCCTGGTGTGATGCTGAAAGCTAGAAATCTGCTAAGTTTTATTTTTTGTGTGTGTTTGTTGTTTTTTTTTGTTTTTTCCCTTCCTTAAAATAGAATTTATACATTCATCCTTACTTATACCCCAAAGTTATTATATATGGAAAAAATAAAAAACAAACAACTGTCAGATTTTCACTTAGCTGTGCTTCTGACCTCATATTGGGATACATGTTTACTGTTTCTCATGGAACATAATAGCAAGACAAAAATGATACCTTTTATGAATGAAATTGCACTTTTGTTGTCCCAAAAATGTAAAATAAACCTTAGTTTTCAAGTTTGCATTATTTCTTTAACACCAAGGGATAGTTCATATGACAAAGTCATGAGACACCTACCTGGATAACCTTATCAATGTATACATATAAAAAAGTTTCAAAGAAGAAATCATAACATCTGTCTATCTTGGAACACAGCACACTGTGTGCTGTCAGTGGGCAGAGACAAAAATCAGTGTTTTCAAACCATTGGCACTACACAGCCAATGAATATATTAACCAATTCATGGGCAAATTGTTAAAAATTGCAGAATTAAACCTGCTGTCTTCCTTTTTTTTCTTTTTTTTTTTTTTTTTTCCACAATAGTAGCCAAGTCAACTCAAGAAGTTGAGCACATAA
Organism: Anas acuta; assembly: GCF_963932015.1. NCBI lineage: Eukaryota > Metazoa > Chordata > Aves > Anseriformes > Anatidae > Anas > Anas acuta. The sequence goes on from NC_088979.1 coordinate 101,894,224, forward strand.
AGTAGTTCAGAAACCTAGATATACAAACATATGGACATAAAAGAAAATATAGGAACCCAAAATTGAAGACACACACAAACTTACTGTTTACTACTCTGCACATTAGGATAGTACTCTAGTACTCTAGTCAGTAGGTGACCAGTAGTTCTCAGACTATGGATTCCCTATGGACTTCTGTTAGCAGATTACTTCTGCTTGCAACAGCTAAGAGACCAAGCCTACGTTCAGCAAGCTTAAAATTACTAAAGTAACCCTTTATCCCCAATGGTAAGTTTTTGTTTTATGGATGCCCTGGAAACTTAAGAACTACTGATGAAGGTTCTATCTAGCTATCCTTACCTGCTTGAGGTTAGGAAGACTTTGCAGAAGGATCTGGATAGCTTGGACATATGTGCTGAGCCCAATAGCATGACATTCAACAAGGGTAAGTGTCAGGTCCTACACGCAGGTCACAAAACCCCCATGCAGCAGTATAGGCCTGAAGAAGAGTGGCTGGAAAGTTACCTGGCAGAAAAGGACCTGGAGTTGCTGGTCAACAGCCATCTGAACATGAGCTAGCTGTGTGCCCAGGTGGCCAAGATGGCCAGTGGCATCTTGGCTTCATCATAAATAGTGTGGCCAGCAGGATTAGGAAAGTTGATTGTCCCTGGCAACTAAAACCACTGTGTTTAGTACAGAAAAGATATAACTACAATTTCTAATACAGCAAAAGCAAAACATAGGTTAGAACATATGACATGTAGGTGGAAATAAGGACAATAGAAAATAAATCAATCTTGCACTGAAAGCTAGAATAATATACCTTGGGAATGATTCCAAAAAAAAAAAAAAAAAGGAAAACTCTGGTAAGATATAGTATATAACTGTGAGTGAAACTTAGGCCTTCTGTAGATGAAGTGGGTCTCTACAAGTGCTTTTGAAATTAGCCCAGGCCAAAGATCTAGCATTTGTATACATGATATTGATAAGACATTGACTCAGCCAAACCAGAAAAGGAAATCTGAAAGCTGAGCAATAGATTCACATAGACAGAACAGTTTTGTCCCTTGAATAAAGATATGAGTCAAGGACAAAGATGTCACTGGACACAGTAAAAAACACAGTGAAATAATACAAGGAAGCCCTTTTTAAAATAAGCATCAGCAATCTGGTGATTAGAATAATACTTCATAGAATTTTATTACCCACCAAATCAAATACAAACAAACAAACAAAAACAACTAGGAAAAAAATAGGACTTCTGTGTAAGATAAGTGACCGTAAAGTGTTGCTTGACTCACTGAATATCACCATCAGCCTTGGACCAACACCATCTACTGCTAGTAATCTTGAACCCAATCAATATATTTTTGATAAATAGTGTATATTAATATCATTTTGGAAAGACAGGATTAACAGCTGTTCTGGGATTGCAAGCTGTTGACATTGATAAAGGAGATATCTAATATCTTGGCTGAGGGCAGATATCAAATTTGTCTCTGAAGACAATGTCCTTATTATTGGTTTCTTTTTATTATTTGTATTTATTATTTGTGCTTCCTCAATTTTACTTATAGCTTCAAAGTGCATTCAATTTCATTTTTGAAAGAATGACAAATCCGCAATTGGTAAAAATTGGAAATCCTCACTTCAAAACTCATCTGGAAATCAATGTGCTAATTTCAGTAAGATCATCACTGATCATGCACCTTGCTACTGTCTGTTTTGCAAGTGAGGGAAGTTATCCAATGTTTTAGACGGAGGAAATCTGATCAGCCTGATGTTAGATCAGCTACTATTGCTGTCATAACTAATGAAGATTGTGCTAGATATCCCATTTTAGACACTATTGTTCTAGATCTCACAGTAACACTGAGATGTAAGACAATTTCCAGGGAGCAGAGCATAAACTGTCAGATTAGAAAGCTATACTTAAGCGTGGCATAAAGGCCACCACTGAGCAGGAACTGGGGGGACTGACCCTGAAAAACTAACATAGCTTATTTGGCCCTTCTCTCCAGTTTTATCCTCTGAATTTCAAATCATCACCACTGTTCAGAAAGACAAGAAAAATTGCCAGGTGGTCAGTTTGCCAGAAGGAAGGCAGGAACATCCAGCTATCTCCTGTTTCCATGTTACCCTAACCCACTTTTTGACCCTTTTGACACTGCTCATTTAAATCTTAGATTACGTAATTCTGCTAGAACAATAACAATGCCAAACTGTTGTAGGAAACATTAAGCAGGCACTGTATTAAAAACAAATGAACAAACAAAAACTCTTTCCATAAACTACCAGTTGTCAGTAATACTGAAGACAGTAATACAGTGAAGACAGACCTTCTATCCTCAGGGTAGATTTACACATACAGGGTAAATTTGCACTCTTTGTAGGGCAATTTAAGAAGAAAAAAAAAAAAAAAAAAACAAACAAAAAAAAACAACAACACAGAGAGAGAGAGAGGGAGACAGAAAGAACAAAAAAGATCAGAACACAAGTTAGAGTCACAAAATAGGGTAAAAGCAAGCTGTCAAAAGCTGCAAAACTATTCTTCTGTTTTTAATTCCTTGTTAATGATCTAACAAGCTAACTTTCTGGAACCGTCGATATGTCAGTCTGAAGTGCCTATAGTACCAGAATAGTTAAGTCAGCAAAATTTCATCATTTTGCCTTCAGCTTTAAGAGACCTTACCACAGATTTAGGGTTAAATTAAGTAAATAGGATCATCTCTGTAGAGACCATACAGTGAAGCATATTATAAGCAACAACTACCATTATCTAAGTCATCTATCTAGAAAACTATTATATAGTCATGAAGTCCAAATGAATCAAATGCTGGACCTTTTAGACAATCTTCCAGCAAAGAGGCATACTTCATATAAAATGAACCCTTGAACTAAACAAGAATATTTCATGTCTTCAGATGTAAAGAAACACTTGCAAAAGGTTCGGTGACTCTGAGCAAATACAGAAGACCACAAAGAGGATATTTATTAATCATTTACTGAGTACATGAGATGTAGGAGTAAAATTTTGTCTCCATACGTGTAGGACAGACAGACAAAATGTTATTTCTTTTTAAAACACATTATTTCTCCACTTACTTTCAGCTGGAAGATGGGACAAAGCTACTGGAAAATGAAATTACTGGAAGACAGAGATTAAATCATTCCTCAAAGGAATCCACACATTCAAATTGATATGCACAGATAAAACAATGGGTTTCAAAACAACTAGCTCCTGTATTTTGACTTCCCCTCAGTTTCAATTAAATAAATCAGAAGTAAGAAAGCACGTGGTTGATACATTTCAATCGGCAAGCAGCACCATATGGAGCTGCACATGCTAGAGCAATGCCATAAGCCAAGATACAGTAGATGAGAGATGAAAGAATCATGTGCCCAGTATAGGCACATGAGAGTATAAGCACATCAAATGAGATGGAGTGGTCATTCACTGGAGGAAAAAAAAAAAAAAAAAGTGGGGATTATTTTTTATGGGTATTTGTGTTCAGCATAAAGTCCAAATAAATATGAAGTAAAAAATATTATCTAGTACTTCAGTCAAATAAATACGTAAAATTGAGAGCAATATTTAGACATTTTTTCCTCCCCTAGATTAAAGTCTGAAATTCAGTGTATGGATATCCAGATGGACAAAAATGAAGTTCCACCACAAGAAAAGAATAACTTATTAAAAGATTTCGTTCAAAGAGAGGTAGCAGACCAAAACTGAAGAATTTGAAGATGTCATCCAGGACATTCACAGGAAGGAATAGAAAGGATGTAGAAATTCAACTATTTCATGATTCATAAGAAGAATCCATATACTCTATGTAGTATATATACAAAGCAAACCCCCAAACTGGGAGTATGCCATCTCTTCCACATAATACTTGCACAGTGTTCTACTGGATGCAACAAGAACATGCAGCTACAGCTTCTGATGACACAAATAAAAAGAGTGAAATAAACCTTGAGAGAGGCAGAAGGGCATGCCCAGTTGAAGATGTCTTATCAAAGTTCCTGCCAAATGACTTCCAGAAAGCAACTGTGTTTATTCAAATAAGGTGGTTAGATGAGCATATTCCTTGCTTCTATTAGCAATTTACACCAGAAGCTTTCAGTGTCAAAAGCTGTTCTTGTTTTTCTTTTTTTCTTTTTTTTCTTTTTTATTTTCTTTTCTTTCCTTTTTTTGAAAAAATAAAAGCACACATGAAACAGTGCAATGCTACTGTTCTTACATAAATGACCAGCAAAAGCCATGTAGGAGTTGAAAGAATATCAAAAAGAAGAGGCAAGAAAAGGGAACAATGACACTGAGAAATTGAAGTATTTGTCAAAGTACAAAACAAATAGAACCAAACTTCCAGTAAAAATAGTGAATGAAAGGCTACCCTGACACAAAATAGGTTGGAGATGGTTTATAATGGCTAGGAAAGATATAGATGCAACTATCCTAGATTAGTCTTCTCCCTTCTCTAAGATAGCGTTAATAGTAGCTACTGTAGTTTGACATAAACCTTCAATTCATGTAATACACCTAGAGAAAAAGCGTTTCAGAGTGACCCTTGTTCAATGAGCAGTTTATCAGGCTGTTCGCAGTAAAGTACCAGTCAAGCATGCCAGACCTCAGCATTCTCAATCTGCAAGATAGGCAGAAGTTTTTTTAATAATAATAAAGAATATAGATCTTTAAAAAGCTAGATTCTGCTATGTTCTGTTGAACTACAAAGTGTCATTACTGAAGGATTTGATGACTTTATGTTCCACAGAAAACTAGAAGCCCTGAATGCTGTAGGACCTGCTTTGACATTCCAAAGCTAACATAACCTACATCTACATCAAGGGAAAAATGTTAGAGGTATTGCACAAGAAACAATACTGTCACAACAGGAAGCTTTCCTTGGACAACCACAGGCTTTCCATGAACAAGCAGGTGATAGTTTTACAGAAGGAAAAAAAGAGCCAGCCAGCTGGCTTTTTCTCAAAGAAGATAAAACAAGCATGACAATAAAAGAGGTGAAGGATAAGGGATGCCCAGAACAAAGTTACAAAAGCCTGAAATCGGTAGATCATGTCTGTCTCTGGACATATGCAGGCCTGCACAGCAAAGCAATGCATCTCAGAGGCTGACAACATCTGATCTCTGTAAGCACTTGATATTCTGTAGTTGCTTAAATAACTTGGATTGTTAACAGTTGCATTTGGTGAAGAAAGTTGCATGCTCATTATCTTCATGCAGTTCTCTCATACATATACACAATCATTTACGTTACAGATGCTTGTACAGCAGTACCTGAACACCTCTTCACAGAATATAATACATAGTTCACTGCATATAAAACGTTGACAGAGAGATATCAACTGTCTTAACTTTTTTTAAAACTGTGAAATAACCAGTCAATACAAAGCATCAGGAACAATGAATGATTTAAGTTCTAAAAAGTAGATAGCTATTGTGAGGAACCTCAGTGAACTTGGATGACTGAAGTATCCCAACCCAAACCCTCTTTGGTCAACTTGTTGTTGGCAAATTATTGACAGAACATGTTTTCTGCATTTACATGATGCAGTTAGCAGCACCTACTATAGAAGGCTTCTACCCTTACAGTCTAAATAATGACATATTTAACTAGTCTTAGTGGTAACAATTACTGAAAGATGAAAAATAAAGAAACTCATTTCAGATACTACGCCAGCTCACCAACCATTTAAATTATTGTTCTCTGAGATAGTAAGCAACCACTGGAAAAAAAAATAAATAAAAAAAAAAGTCATATGTACTCTGTATGAATTTCTAACTTTTTTTGTTTATCTGTTTGTTTGCCACAGAGTTTCACCTACTGTTTTCCAGGAGTAGTAGAGTTCCCTATAATACAGTGGACCTAAAGAAATAGCTTTGTAATTATTTGACTGTCAGGGGAGATCTAAGTAGAAATAGGCCTACACATTTAAATGCAGTCATCTGTTTGACATGTTCACAATTCTACTTGTACTGATTTTTTTTTTTTTTTTTGAGCTGGAAAAAAATAATATCAATTTGCCTTTGTGCTAGAGCAGAAGTGTTACTTTATATTATTTCATTTGGAGCACTACTCCTACCCCTCAAAGGCTAAAGAGGCTTTTGTATTCTCTGAGTTTCAAGTAGTTACAGGGTTTAGTTTTCAGTACCTTGGATGTGTTCTGTTTAAACCTAAAGGTGGAACTATTTGGTAGCATTGCTCTCCTCTCCATTCTGGGTGAATCCCTTTTTCAGAGGAGATAGAAGAATCCAGAAAGTAAAGGAACATTTCCTGGAAGAGGGTGCACAGGCTAATTTCAAGCTGGCAATCTATTTGCAGGCCCCATATACCCGCTCTGTTTGAGATCAGACCTGAAACCTGCCATAGAAAGCATATCCCTCCACAGCAACTAATAATACAACAGATGAGACTCTTACTGAGAATGTGGAAAGCAGGGGCTAGATCCACATCTGCCATACATCTCCAGTCTCACTTTCACCCCAGATAGCTGAGACACCCCTATGTTTTATTGCACACCACCTCTTTTTGACAGCATGCAATTGTTTCCATCCAAAATTGCTCAGACAAGAGCAGCAAGCATACATTCCTGGTTTCAAATGAAGGAGGTGTCTTGCTTATATCCAGGTCCCCATTCATCATGGGGCTGGTAAACCTGCCTACAGCTACATACATACCTTCCTCTTTTCCTCAAGTAGCATGACACACTGAAGCAAGGACCTCATGTGCAGTTGCAAACACACTGTTACATTAAGGCCCAGGAAGGGCCCCTTTCTCTCCCAGGAATCTGCATGAACTTTGCCAATTACTTCAACAGCAACAAGAATAATGCCTTTGTGAATAAATCAGGGAAGAAAATCAATTCTGTTCTAAGCTGAATCCATAGGCCCTTTTGTACTTTATATGGCCTTCTTTGGAGGAACCGCAACAAAGCTGCCGAGAGTTTGAAAGCCCAGTGAACAAGTCCCTCTGGGTTCACTAAGAAAAGCTCACATATTCACTGCCGCTCACTTGCTAGGCTCAGGATAAAAAAAGCATACCATAATGCTGCCAATAGTTATCTATTTATATTTGGAAATCAAATAGTTTTATTTGAACACAAGACCATTCAAGAGGAAAGTTTGCAAGCCTGAAATGAAGAAGCTTGAGCTATTAAGCATGGAGAAATATTTAATTCGTCTCCCCACTTATTCATATATCTTCTTTTGATTTATTTTAATTAAGCTCTCTTTAGGATTGCAAGCCTGAAGAGAAGAGGGTTTTCTCCCTCCCTTTTTTTTTGTAGTAGGAATAGAAATTGCTCTCCAGGTGGGTTTTTCCAAATGCTCATAGCTTTGCTCTTTACTTAAATAAGAGGCCTTTGAAAGGCAGCAGTACAGGATGGTTCACCATAGATTTGAGATTTCTCTAACTTCGTTCCTACAGTGCTTCAATTTGGAGGGTTTTTCAGTCAAAACCTTAGCTGCTGTTTTCATCCAGCCATAGATGTCAAGATAAGGGTGCACTTTGGAACTTGATACTTGAGTCATGCTCATCATCAAGGATATAAGGGGGAGGGAGGGTGGTCATCTCATCCTCACTTTGTTGTTAACAGAAACTGTCACAGCACTCACTGAATTTCTCTTTATACATATTTTTAAATTCCAGGGCAATATATTGTTTCAGTCTTTAACTTAATGTAACACTCTCTGCTTCTAAGTGTATTTTTAGGCTTCAGTTGTTCAAAGGGCACTTTCAGTGATATGGAATGGAAGCCAAATAGGTATTGTTCTGTAAAACGATATATTCCCTAAAACTCTTTCCAGTGGGTGTTATAAAGCCTTAGCAAACAAACTCTCAGGAGGCATAAGTAGGTAATACATCAACACAAACACATAAAAAAATAAAAAATAAAGCAGTTAGGCTATTATTAAAAAAATAAATAAATAAAATAAACAGAAGCCATTGAAAGTATAGGGTGTGAGTTAGAAGGAAAAACAATTTGGTTAAATAGAAGAACACCAGCATCTGAATCTAAAGGGCAAGCACAATCGTTGAAAAACAAAACAAAAAGAGTCCAAATAGTTTCTTTTTGCACAATGGTCTTTTCTCTCCTGGCTGCATCCAGAAGCATAGAACAGTCTATGCATGAAGGGTGCTTCAAAGCATAAATCTTCGAAGTTCCACCTTCACTGAAAGCAACAGGAGTTTTGGCATCTGGGCACCTCACAGAGGCAGTGTGAACTCTAAAGCAATGTTGATATCCACATGGGGGCACAGTTGTACTTGCATGAAGTCCCATTGAGCTGTATTGCTCAATAGCCCTTCCTCAAATCATGTAAACAACAGTGGGGTCTTCATTTAGTTGCCTTAGTACAGAATTTGGCATCCATCTTTGTCTTATATTATCAATTCTAACCAAGTTCTTATTCCCACCATTAACAAGCCTTGTTTTACCTCTAAGCTGGTCCTACATCCACAGTATCATGAAATACAGCAAGAAACCAGGAATTGAGAGACTAGCTACTCCATTTTGTGTTTTCAGTGTATTAAAATAAATAAAGAAATAAAAATAAGTTAGAGGCAAAACTTACCAGTCCTGAACAGAGATGTCTTCTGTGGAGACATACACCAAAAAAATGTAACTGACATCAGCAGATCTAACATTTTTGAATATAACATTTTTGTTTGTTTCAATAGTAATGTAAATGTAACACTCATTTTACTTGAACAGTGCAAATGTGTTTGAAGTTCATGTAATCATTTTGTGCTCAGAACAATGAATTCATGTCTAGGCACTTCAGTCCCACAAAAAACCCGCAACCCAACAAGGAAGCAAATTGGATAGAATTACAGCCATACAGATCCAGTATTTAATTTTATAAATAATTTTTCTGTCTGAATGTATTCCACATTGAAGTCCACTGAAGACGTTAAAAAAAAAAAAAATCAGAAAAAAAAAAAAGCAACAAGAGATGTAAAAAGAGCTAATTATTGTACAGAATGTATGAGAGACCAAGAACATAATTAGTACTTATATTGGAGTTCTTCTAGGCTGACTTTGTACTAATATAATTAAAAACAAGGTTTGGCCCTCAGCCTCCTATTTATGGTAACACCAAGACCCTTTAGGTTTCTTCAAACCCTTCAATAAAAGTACTTCCTGAAATTCAACAACAAGATGTGATACATCTATCAGCCCACTCAGTCTCTCATGCAGAGATGAGGAAAGAAGTACTCTTGCACTTAGTGGACGCTCCCATGGCCAGACAGTCTGTACAATGCACTCATCTGGCACTTCACCCTGGATCACAGCAGAACAACTATCTCCTTCTGAGTGATTTCACCTATCATCTGGAAAAGGATCAGCTCAGACCCTTACTGTAAGCTAACACCTTATATATTTACACCAGGTACACAGGTTTCAAAGAGTATCCAGTTATATTTTAGCCTAATCTACAAGTTTGTTTTGTGCATTTCATCATTTCATCTTTCACTCGCTGTTTTCTTTTTTTTTTATTCCTATGTAGTTAATGATTTTACTTGTCAGATTAAAAACAAAACAAACAAAAAAAAAAAAACACAAAACAAAAGAAACAAACAAACAAAAACACATACTCAAAGCTAGAAGAATGTATACCTGGTTCCATAAGTCCCAGCCTAGAACAAATGCCAGGTTGTCAACCCTTGTTGTTATGTCTTCATACAAGCACACACCTTTTTTCATCAGACTGTAAAACTTATGTTAAACTGCCTACAATTATCCCTCCTCTTCCCTCAGACCTCTGCTCTTTATTTCATAGAACTTCATAGACTTTTTTGTTCCTTTCTTGACTTCTTTTTAGCCATAGATGTAGTCTTAAAACTTACGCTTTTAATGCACAGCAAGTGATGGGAGAGTAATTAGGAGCTCTGTTAAATCTTTATATGCTGCAGGTATATGGAATATACCCATGCCTCACCATAGCTCAGACCATAGGCAGCTACTGATCAAATTATTGTCTCAGTATTAAATTGCAGAATAAGGGTACCATTCCAGTCTACAGATTATAAAACTCTGTATATTAACCTGACATAAAAGTCACAGACTCAGTTGTTTTTCTTACTTAGCAATTTAGCAAAGGGGTGAGTTTTCAACAGGGTACATGCAGAGAAAAATTTTGAGCCAATTTTGAGCCAAAAAAAAAAAAAAAAAAAAGAAAAAGAAAAAGAAAGAATAAAAAGGGGGGGGGGGGGGGGATGGACTGGAGGGACAGATTATTGAAAAAAAAAAAAAAGGAAAAACATACATCTAGGTAAAGGACCTATCTACTTCTAGAAGAAAACGATCCAATTTCTATTCATCTGCAATAATCCTAATTTCATGAAGAGCAATTTAAAACATTTAGTTTTAAATTTGCCAGTCAAGGCAAAGGCTATCAGGAGTATTACCAAAACAAGATACGTGTTAAAAAATAACATTTTAAAAGATTTTTTTTCCAGAGTCTCATAAAGGCCCCATCCAGTTTCCTCTGAAATCATTAGGATTCTTGCCATAGATTTTTAGATGGGACATTAGGAAAGAACTTCCCTTGAGAGAAAAATATGTATATATGTTTTTTCCACCAATTTATAACTTCTACAATTATGCAAGTGGAAACAAAGTTCTGTTGCCACCACTTGTCCTAACTCAGATATTATATAGCAACAACAGCAAGAAACCACCAAACACAGTAAACCGTTTTTCACCTTTTATGGGCAACATTTATTGTACATGCACACATTAAGATTTAAATGGAAAAGGACAGTTTTATTTGCCAGTCTCTTAAATCTGACCGGAGGCTTCACTCACTGTAGAAGCCACCAAGACTCCACTCCTGACTGATGCTGACAACAGCCTGTGCTTGCTTTGAGGAAACATGATGGAGAGGATATCACAAAACCAGAAGTTATTTTCTGCAGCTGAGCATCTGCAATTGCCTGATTGCTCTCAGTGGTGGACCCTACCACGAGTTGGGAGAAGATCTCATCTGGCCTCTGACTTTGCCAAGGCAGCAAGGACTGAGGGTGAGCTCAGAAAAAGAATGGTTAGCTTTCAGCCCCCAACCCACCTCTGAAATACTCATCCCTTGTCCATCCCTGCCTGGCTATCCCACCACTGCAAGCCCTGTCAGGACAGCCCTTGCCTTCAGCTGAGGAGCCCAACAATGAGCTAGGTGTTGGTTGAACCTGTGTGGAGCAGAATGGGCTAAGTGGAAGGTTAATATCATTGCCTTCTGACAATTTGTTTGTCAGTGTAAGATCCAGATAACTATTAGATGAAATGGAAGTGCCTCCACAAATACTTATTGTCACACTTGCTTTTGAGTTCCTCGGTGAAGTTTTAAAATTAATAATGACATTGGTATAGGTATATGTATTACCTCTTATTGGCAGAAAAATTCTACCAGTAGTAATTAAAAAAAAAATACAAATACAAATAGGGAATCTCTGGAATAGACTGTGTAAAGCACTGACAATGGGAAAAAAAAAATAAAAATAGAATTCCTCCCATTCTCAAATTTAAATGTTACTTTTAGCAGGAGAGGAGTACAGAATTTTGGGATGATATCCAACCTTAACATTGACACAATCTTAAAAATCACTAAAATTTTAGGTTTATCATATATCATTAATACATCATGGTTATAATTTAATTAACTACAAAAAGAAAATGAATCCATGAAATTTATCAGAAAACATATATCCTCCCTTGGTCTTTTTCTCTTCTCCCACAGATACAACTCCTTATTTAGAATGAGGGCACCTAAACCAACACTACATACAGCTTTGACATTGTGCTGCATAACTTTTTAAAAAATGTATTTATTTTCCATAAACAGACCATAAGAAAATGATGTATGAAAGTTACCTTAATCTAAATGATGTCTTTGTCTGCAAATAAATTAATTAACAAGAACAAAGAGATGCAATTTTTTTCAGTATTCAGTTTTCTTTCTCATGGGGAAATAACACACAGAGGACAGTAACTTACACCTAATCCTGGTAAAGTTTCATACCTCATTTTATAATCTATTCCAAGACATCTAGGAGGGAGTCTGTAATTGTCTGCATGTGCCTCAGCCAATTTTTCTTGATTGAAAAAAGAGAAAAAAAATCTAACATTTAAACTGAAAATCTTTGAAGCCCAAAAAGGGCTGGAGTCCACTCTTTTCAATGCAGTTAAGTAGGCTTTATGTTCAGCTCAGCTTTTCTTTCCTTATTTCTTTTTCTTTACGGGCTTGTCTACACAAGAAAGGATAATGGGGACGTATATCATTCACAGTGAGTTGTAGTTCAGTAACTGCTGCATATTTAATGTTAGGCTGCAGCCATGGCCACACAATCAGCTAGCTCACATCTACGGTGAAAATAATTGCTTCCATATTAGTGGGAATTTTCTTGATATTAATCACTTCATGGCCATATTCCATGTTCCAGCCCCCCCTCCCTGCTAGCCCACAAACATTGTAGAACCTCACCTACTGTGCCCTGGTAAACACAGCAGCAAACAAACAAAACACCCATTTACTAGTTCCCCTGATTCTTTTCTTGATGCCGCGTGTGCTATCTCCTGCTCCCACACTAGTGATACCTCTACTGAGATGAAGTAGTCAAGTAGAAGTGGTGCTGTGAGCTGCATTTCTGGTGAGCAACACAAGGGCACCAGGAGGTATATTTGATGCTTTGCCTTTGCCAGTGCCTGGGCAAGCCACAGAATGGCAGCCTGCTGGAGCTGAGCCTGCTCACAGAACAGCAGTTCATCCTTCCATAACCACACCAAGGCACCAACACCACTGGAGAAAGATACCTGGGGACAACTAAGCCTGAAGTTCAGGGTGCTAGCTGCAGGTGGTTGGCTAACATACCCTAATCAGCAACACTCGGCCAAACACAAAGACTCAGCTATCAAACAGAGTAGTGGAAGCTGGGAATGATCAACATGGGTCACCTGTAAAACCAGCATCATTATTGTCTGTGGTAGCAAACAAATGCAAAAATCTGACCAGTTTCAATTTATATACAGCCTGTCAACATGGGCCTTTCCAGACTAACCTGTAGGTTAGAATATATAAATATGCTTTCTAAATTCTGTGCATGGAGGACAATTGTATGAAGAACAGGATTATAGATACTATTAGTTCCATCAATGTAATCTGGAATTGTATTTATTTATTTATTTATTTATTTTTTATGCAGACCCATCTCTATACAGAAAAGTCCTTAACAGAGACACAGCTCTTTTATCAATGGTCTGCTCTATTCATAGCAATTCATACCAATTAATAACAACCAGGATGGCACTTTTAGGTAAATGCAGCCGTATGTTTTGATGCATAAGAACTCCTGTACTCAGTGCTGCTGTTAAAGCAGTTCTGGGAAAAACCTGTCCTAAATATGCAGGATAATCTTTTCTTAAGCCTTTCCACAAGGCTTAGCTTGAGAGCATGGCAAAGGTATGTATATTATGCTCATTATTCTAGGGGAGGCTACCTATCAGATATTATCCTGACTGATATTGACTTTTATTGGACAACTAGATATTCAACAGAATGGTTTAACCATCACCAAAGCAAGCAGAGGATTGAATTCAGCTGAAGTGAAGCCAACGCTCTTTCACAACTAGGTTAGTGTTTGCTAAGCAATGTCTCCACCTGGTATTTTAAGTGCATGTTATATATTACATAACATCTGTGAAAGCATGAGAAAACTCTCTGGTGGCTGGAAGGCATGGGTTCAGTCAGGTTTACAAATATACAAGCAGGCAGCCTTCTCCAAAATGACAGTTACCAGGGACACATCTAATTCTTGCTAGACACTTGCTCTACTTGCCAGATAAAGACTTGTCTTTTAAATCAAATAATCCAGTTTCTAGAGGTAATGTCTTTTTTCTTATATCTTGTATAATTTTCATGCATATTTCACAGGTAGTCTATGCAATACAACATGAATATTTCAAGGTTGTTTTTTTTTTTTTTTTTTTTCCCAGACCATCAAGATGAGTTCCCTGCTATAGTTTTGAGTAAGAATATCTCTTTATTACTCTATTTTTAAGCTTTTTTGAAACAGGAAAATTAAGTATGGGTTGACATACTGGATTAGGAACTGTACAGAAATCCTACTATGAAAGCACTACAACCTATGAATAAAATGATACTTTGATTTTGCAAAAGTGTAAAGTGCTTAACCAATTTTATTATTGAAATGAAAAATATAATTAATTATATTATTATTTTTCAATTATAATTGAAAATTTATAATTGAAATGAAAAATAAAACACAATGTCACAATTTCTATACCTGCACAGCCCTGAAAGAGAGAGAACTGCAAACACAGCTGGGTTGAAGACTGAAATGTCAGATTCTTGAACCACTACTCTTGATATCTTTACAGTATCACTATTGGTGGCACATGACTCTTTGGGGTTAGTAAATGGCAGCTTCTCTGACAGGAGCTCCTTAGGTTATTGATAACCAGAGGAATTACATACAGCTGCTATCCCATGCCAAAGAGATGTATGGAAGAGGGGGAAGAGATATGATAGAGCAGTTCTTTATAGAAAGTTTTCTGCCTACACCATTGGGGCAGATGTCACAGCATATCCCATGTTCAAGTATGTGGCCACACGTACACCAGCTCTAAAGCAGGTGAGTCTTTCATACACACATGCAGTCATGTCCCCTCTCCACACAAGTGGTCTGTCATGTTCCCACAGGTACCAAGTATGGGATCCCACAGACAGTCTCTGTGGAGATAAGTGGAGAGAAAGTTTGCTGATGGCTTCTCAGTTCTTTAATTTCTCAGCTCAAAGAATCCCACTAACTCCTGGCCTTCCTTCTCTCTGACTTCTGGGAACTGGTCAAATATTCCTCACTTCACCTCTTCTCCCTTCAAATCTTGTCCTCTTAGAGGCAGGTCCCATGGAAGATAGGTCAATAATAAGCAGCAGTGGTCCATTGCTTCATTTTCAGGGATGTGAAGCCATCATCTTGTCACCATTTTGGGACATGATGAAAGTATCTTCAGCACATGCATTTAAACCCAACCTAGCCTACAATTCCTGTTCTACACACGTGCACTGTTCAATGAAGATGCCTGAATGTAGGTGAGATGGATCCCCCCTGGGGTCCCTCAAGGCTCCATTTTAGGGCCGGTACTTTTCAATATTTTTATAAACGATCTGGATGTAGGAATAGAAGGTATTTTGAGCAAGTTTGCTGATGACACCAAACTTGGAGGAGTTGTGGACTCGAATGAGGGTGGAAAGGCCTTGCAGAGGGATCTGGATAGGTTGGAGAGCTGGGCGATCACCAAGCGCATGAAGTTCAATAAGAGCAAGTGCCGGGTCCTGCACCTGGGATGGGGAAACCCTGGCTGCACGTATAGACTGGGCGATGAGACGCTGGAGAGCAGCCTAGAAGAGAGGGATCTGGGGGTCGTGGTAGACAACAAGTTGAATATGACCCAGCAGTGTGCCCTGGCAGCCAGGAGGGCCAACCGTGTCCTGGGGTGCATCAAGCACGGCATCGCTAGTAGGTCAAGGGAGGTGATTGTCCCACTCTACTCTGCGCTGGTGAGGCCTCACCTCGAGTACTGTGTGCAGTTCTGGGCACCACAGTATAAAAAGGACATGAAACTGTTGGAGAGTGTCCAGAGGAGGGCTACGAAGATGGTGAAAGGCCTGGAGGGGAAGACGTACGAGGAACGGCTGAGGGCACTGGGCCTGTTCAGCCTGGAGAAGAGGAGGCTGAGGGGAGACCTCATCGCAGTCTACAACTTCCTCGTAAGGGGGTGTTGAGAGGCAGGAGACCTTTTCTCCATTAACACCAGTGACAGGACCCGCGGGAACGGGGTTAAGCTGAGGCAGGGGAAATTTAGGCTTGACATCAGGAGGAGGTTCTTCACAGAGAGGGTGGTTGCACACTGGAACAGGCTCCCCAGGGAAGTGGTCACTGCACCGAGCCTGTCTGAATTTAAGAAGAGATTGGACTGTGCACTTAGTCACATGGTCTGAACTTTTGGGTAGACCTGTGCGATGTCAAGAGTTGGACTTGATGATCCTTAAGGGTCCCTTCCAACTCAGGATATTCTATGATTCTATGATTCTATGATCCCACCCACTCTGTCTCATCTCCAGCATGCCTGAGAATTCACTGCTGTTTGACTTTCCAGATGCTCCCAGCAAGTCTGAGAAAACATTGACTCCTGCATCAGAACAGGTGCATTGGTATATGGCTGTTAAGCACTGGGGTGTGGGAGAGGTAGGACCAATTATCAGGCCACTTGGCGGTTACATCTGCACTTCTGCAAGCATCTCTTTTAGCAGAGGAAGTGAGAAAAAGCAGTGAAAGCATTTTAGGAAGACTAGAGTGAACTCAGCACAGACCTACAATGGTGCTACCTAATATTTTGCATACGTGGAATGGCAAATCTCCCCATTGTGGAATGGGTGACAAGGCATCAAGATGCTTGGTTCAGTTAGGCATTAATAAATTGCTTTACCTGTCCTTCCATTTTATACCCCCTGCAGACATGCACAAAGTTCACTATGAAATAGAGTTTTGAAATGATTGCTGAGAATGCCTTCATACTGATCTGTATTTTCAAAAAAAATATTCCACAAATTATTTTTCCTCCTCAGAGTTCATTACCTAAGAGCAATACTCAGTTTTGTTTAAGGGCAAAAAATAGAAATACTTTTGTAGTGCTGTAATGATCTGATCTACATGTGATTAAATGCTCCAGGAAATACTTTGCATGTTGCCTCACATATACTTTGAAATACACTTCATAAAATGCTATAATACCTGTAGTCCTAAAGCACTTTTTTTTTTATTATTATTATTTAATAAAACTCTTTCTTTTAAGCCCTCTCAAGCTCCTACCATCTACTCAAGGTTTTTTGTTTGTTAGTTTTTTTTTTTTGTTTTTTTTTTTTTTACAAAAGGTCCCACTTTCTTCTTGCCCTTCACTCTCAGACCTGTAATCCAGGCCATCCACAGCAAACTTGCTGCACTTCTACAAACTGTAGTCCAGCACTGGTGTGACAAGAGCAAACACTGGTCAGTTCTCTTACAACCAGAAACAAACACAGACTGTACTAGAGATACAGGGGAGGGCTTCTTCATTGTATCCTTGCAAGCTGAATTCTTAGACTTCATCTGAAGCTAATGGACAACCTGAGTGTGAAGGCCAGCATCAGGGCTGTGTACTTACATATTCACCTAAATACACTTGGTCATATAAAAAATCTTCTGCAGAAGAGTTCACTGAACTCTCATCTCTCCAGAAATAGGATAACCCAGGGAAATTCAGGGTTCCTGACAAGGTGTTTTTACTATCTGTGCACCTCAGTCTAAGTGGAAATATGCTGAATCTGGTTCAACTTAGAGAGAGGGCAGATAGCTAAGAAGAAGACTGACTGTACAAAGAAAGCAAAGAATAAGCTAGGGTACCAACTTCAACTCACAGAAGCATGAGTATGGACTTGCTTTTGTGCGGTATGCCTGTGTAGACACACATCAATACTGAGTCAATAGGAAAGATACATACTTCATTTGTTAGGCTTTTCATCAGCAGCACATTAAGTTGTTTACTCTTAATTCTAACTCATATTTGCTAAATTTTATTTAAGATGAAGGAGTACTGAAGAAAAACTATGACAAAGCTAATTATAAACTGGTCCAGAAAGACCCTGTTCACCCACTTATGTTGCTTGAAAAGGCAAGACCCTATGCGTGTCCCAGATAATGCTCCCATTACTTTTAATTTGAGTTACAGCAGATTCTGTACTCAGCATGAAATTCAGAGGTCCCACTTTGGCACTGAGTAAAGTGAAGTCAAGAAAATGGAGTGTTTGTGCATGTGTTTGTTTAAAAAAGAAAAAAAAAAAAAAGAAAAGAAAAAAAACCACCCAGCCCCACACTGTTCTATATAAAGGAAACTAAATAATATACATGAAAACCTAAGGAATTACATAGTTTGTTCTACTGACAGAGCAAAATAAAGATGTACAGTATGTTTTTAACTCGTCCTTCATTTCACCAGCTGTCCCATGCAACCTTTAATTGCTCAGAAGAAATAAGCACATAAGGAGAAATGTATTACTGGATAAAAAATAAATAAATAAAAAAATCCAGCTTCTGCTATACCATACTCCCCACACAAACATTATTTTGTAATCAAGGTTCATGCAGTTCTGTGTTATTTTTCTTAAGTTTACTTTTGCCATAAACTTGAGTCAAGTGCAGATTTTGGTCTAGACTAAGATCGCAGAAGACAGGCTGTAATCTCAGGAAACAAGCAGTGCACACATCTACAGTGATTCTACAGAAGAGAGCAGAAGAGTTTAAGCAACTTAACCTTTAAGGATTAAACTTTTTATTATTACTATTCCTGTGGTTTCTTGGGAAAAGCCTACAATAGTAAGTCCATAACACGTATTTTGTGACTCCTTGTGCCAGAACATGTAAGGGTGGCAGAGAGAAGAAAAAGGCTACTCATGAGCCTCGAACAGACCCATCTTTCAATATAACTTACCCAACTATTTGATTATGTTTTATTCATAACTGTTGCATCCCCTTGACTTGAACAGCATCAGAGCACAACATCACATACATTCATATTCCTTGAAAATGTGAAATAGATTGGAAACAGGATTTTTTTTTTTTTTTCAAAAAAGTTTGAAATTTAAAGTGGGGGCTTTCCTAGTGAATTTCAGAAAGGCTGGGAGGTTGTCTTCCTCTAAAGATTTGTTAAAACTGTTATAATTAAGCCGTAACACTGGTAAATCCCATTTGCTAGAGCATCACAAAGTTCAAATCAGTAATGAAAGTGTTCTTTAAGCACCTGACTAACAGATGATGAAGCCAAACACACTTCCAGAGTCTTGTGTTTCTAATGTACTTCAAAGAGAAGAGTCTTCTGCTAGCATATGGACTGAATAAGATTTTTGGTATTCTGGACTGTAAACCAGTGGGATGCGAGGCAAATATATATGAGGAAGGTGGATTACACCCACAAATGCAAAAAGCTAGCTTGTATATGTATCTGCACAAGGGACTTATTTTCTTAACTTTCTTTTATGACATATACTGTGAATTATGCATTCCTGCACTGCTATTAGCTTTGCTACAAAAATCAGTTAATGGAAGCCATTTCTAATGCACTTTTTAAGTTTATTTATTTATTTTAATTTATTTTGCACTTTCCTCTTTTTTTTTATTCTGTTCAGTTCTCTATTACTGCCATCCAGTATGGCCACCTCATCATATCATCTTTTAAAAATGCTCAATTTTGCATTCCTTTTCATTCACCAAGCACACACACTCATGACCAATTATTTTCGTTAACTTATCCACCAATTTTGAAAAGAGACTTGTGGTAACTGTAATAGGCAGTTACACTCTTTTGCATATCTTACCTAACTCAAGAAGTGGAGATTTGTCTCCGGATTTGGTTTCTGCAGAGAATGCAGTATATTGGAGGTAAAAGCTTTGGGTCAAAGACTATTCTTGACCTTCCTCACTATTACGTTGCAGAGTCTGGTTTATATTAGCCAACCTTTAAGATCCCTTCCCATATGAGTAGGTTCCAGCTGCAGTGTTGATTCTCATTTCAGTGTGAATGCTAAAAGTTTAAAGTATGTCTTTCCTACTTCTCACTTAGTCACAAATGTTACTTTAAGGAGAATCCTTAATTTGAATATGGATAATCTTCACAGTGGTCCATCTGCTTCTAACATGGTAGAATCCTCAAACACTGAATGTATACAACAAAGCTTCAAGAAAATATTGTTGCATGAATGGGATACTTTCCCAAATGAGACCATATACCTCAACAAGAGTTTGAAGAAAACATTCCATGTAGTTTTAGTTGTGTTTTAATGCTTTTTCAGAAGACAAAGGAAGTAAGCTTTCACTAGGTGATCAGACAGCTCTATCTTTATGTAAAGCAATTTCTAAGCAGATCATTTGGGTCTCTAGATTACAGTATCTCCAGTTTACCTTGGAATGAAAATATATCCTCCCATCCATGCCACATCAGAGCACAGCTTTTTAGTTACAGATGCAATGACATACGGAGGGTATTTGGTAGTGAAAAGCTACTAATATGTAAATTTGAGATAGTATATACACTTCTCCAGTAGCATGCTTCCTAACTTTAGATATTTTCAATAGGGTGGGAGTTGTGGTAGGTGGAGAAAAGAAAACTTTTGCATTTGCACTACTCTCTATCCAAATCTATTGATGAGATTAAGTTATGATAAAGTGTCAGGATAATAAAATGATTTGGGGTAGATTATTTCTTCCAGGTGTTTGATACAAGTATGTAATATTTCTCAAGACATAATCTCTGCATTTTAAGTTGGTGAGTAGCCTCACTCGTACATTTCCATAACAAGAACAATCATAGCTGGAGAAATAAAAAATCAACCACATTAACCATCTTCTCACAATCAAATAATCAAACAACTCAGCTCCTCTTCTGTTATGAACAAGTATTACCAGAGCCTTTGCAAAAACTCTGTTTCTTGTTCTAGGACTGATTTTCCGTTCAACACTGCTCCCCTCATCAAGAAAGCTTTTCAGCCAGAAGAGAAAACTTTAAGCCAAAAATCTTTCCCAAGTCTAGCCAACTTTATCATAGTATTTCCTACTATAAGCAAACTTTTGACATTGCAGATCAAAATTTAATATCTATATTGCTCTCTTTCCAAATTCACCTTGTTCTTATCCTTCAAACTTACCCTATACAATCATTTTTGAGGGATAAATTATAGTTTCCATTATATATACACATATCATCATTGTAATGATGGATACTATAAATAAACTGTAAGCACACATTCCATCTACATTTATACTGATGTGCATTTGCTTGTAGAATTTTGTTAGAGACATTGCTGACACACTCTACTTACTAATTAAAATGCAGCTCAGCTAGACCTAGAGATGATGCCTGGCATGTTCAAGGGAAATGAAAGTCTTTGCCACACTTGCTCCTCCTTCTGGACATATATTCCTGCTTTGGAAGAAAATGTAATATGAGACGTGAACACAGATGAGTCCATCCTGTAAAACAAGAGACTCTCGCATGAACAATGTCCCTATATTATGGTAATTCTTTATTATTTATATTTTTATTTTATATATAAATATTTTATATATAATTATTATTAATAATGTTTTTTAATATTATTTATGCTGTTCAGAAAGTTTGGTTTAGGTCTTTTTCCTTCACTGCTCAAACATCCTACTTCCTTTTGAGATAGGCATTTAAACAAACAAACAAACAAACAAACAACAACAGTAGTTTTCCCATACTATGTTCTTTCTCTTCCTCACCAGTTGGAAGAAGCATCATTAACAGCAACAATGACAATTTTATAGGTATCTTACTAAGACCATATCTGTGTTTTATCTGTTAGGCCAGAAGTCATTCAGTACCTTAAGTTTTTCAGTCCAGCAAAGCCCATATAAGAACTCTATCTCTGACACTGCAGCTGTAGATTGAATTCATATTCAGAGATGTGTTTAGGCACTCTTTCAGATAAAGGTTTTCACAAGCCTTCTTTTTGACATTTTCCTTTACTAAGTCAGGGGACATTGGTTCTTTAAATAATTGCTCCTATAGGGGGAGGGATACATCTCGTCTGACATCACAGGCTGTGACAATCTAGAAGATTCATTATTGAGAGCCCTTTCCTAACCCAGTCTATATTATTTTCATCTGCAAAACTCGTTAGACAGCTTAGTAATGGCCAACAATTCCATAACTACACTAGATTGCATTTAAATTAGTCAAGGGAAAATTTAACTTCTCCTAAGATAACAACAATTTTCCCAGTTATTAATATATTTCCTTTATGCATTTGTATTCCCTTTGTCATCCCTTCTGTTTTACATTGGTTTTGGACTTTGATCAGATATCCTCATAAACGAGTTATTTCAATAGTTTTGTAATATACCTCAAAGGTCATATTTAACAGAAAAAAAATAAACCCCCAGGAAAAAAAGAAAAATAGAAAAAAAAAAAAAAAACAACAACTAGCTATTAAAATAAAGTGTGCCACTACAAATTCTCTATGCTGCCCTAAACTTCCACCAAAAAAAGGGAAGACTAAATAAAACAGGATGGGATTGTTTTTCTCTTTTTTTTCTTCCATAATAGAAGACTCAAAGATTAGTATACAAGCATGGTGGAGTAAATGGTATTTCTATGGACATTAATAAAAGCTTCTACAGAGAAAAACAACTCTTTTCTGCAGATTAAATCTCTGAACAAGCTGTTGGCAAGTTCCCATTGCTAAAGAACTTACACACATGGATGTTCCCACCATCCTCTGGACAACGCTTCTGTTAACATTCCTTTGATGGATCAACACCAAAAGTGAGTTCTCCAGACTATTGCTTGATATCCTACGCCACACAAATATGTTGGTTTCTGTCAAGGGTAAAATGATCATAAGGACCACCCACCTGTAGTGCTTTTAGAAAGGAACTGAGAAAAACATGGAGTATCAACATGCAGCAGTGGCAGGCTACTCTACAGTGGAAGTGAAACCAATGGCAGGTGGGGAGCTTGGGGGGTGCGGGGCTGCAGCAGGTCCATGTCCTTTCTGCTCAGGCAGGGCCTCATCCTGCAACACCCAGCAGGTGAGCTCGGCAGTTCGAGTGGCCTGATCGTTTCAGTCAACCATCCTGTGAGTTCAAAATAAGACAGACTCAAAGTTAATCCAGTCAGCAAATCAAAACCATCAAAGAACGGGACAGGAAACAAGCTTCCTTACAAGCTTCCTTACAACATAGCATAAGCAAGCAAGAAGCCATAGGAAGGGCATGAGGACATATGTAACTGGTGGGCTCATGGTCAGTTGTGTGGATGAGGGTCCCAGCTGGGGCTGGACAGAGCCATTAAGACCTATTAGTGCTCTCATTAGGAACCTAATATGGAGCAAATAATAAGAAAATAGAACGCTAAGCCAGATTCAGAAATAATAATTGATAAAAATGAAGAGGACAACGGCGAAGAAGAAGAAGGTGAAGAAGAAGTAGAAGGAGAAGAAGAAGACACTACTAGTTTTGTATGATTTTCAAGAGGTGGATGTTAGGAGAAGATTCTTGGATAAGATTTTAAGATTTGGGGAATTATTAAGTGAAGTTCTGAAAACTGCCTTAAATCATTTGAATATGTAAAGCTTGGTGGAAGTGCACCCCCCAAAAAATGTTCATTTAAAATAACACAGACAGTATATCTCCACCTGTTTTGGTACACTATTTTCTTTTTTTTTTTAATTTGGTACACTATTCTCTAAACTATTCAGTCAGTAGCCACAGATGCATATTCATGTGGCCTAGGAACTAGGAACAGAACACAAATCACAGGATATTTTTTCATTTAGGGTTGATATAATAATACTTTATCTATTTTTTCCCACACTATGACCCTATCATACAAAACTTTTCAAAGGAGAAAATATTCTAGAGAGAGTATTTTGAGTAGAGTTGGTAGCCAACCACCAAATTAGGAAGAAAAGGTAATGATAACAAGTGTCTGATGTCATCCTGGCAGCAATGTTATTTGATCAAAGCAAGTTAGAGATGAAGAACTAACACAAGATTTGCCAGTAACTTCAGCTCCACCTAGAAGTGAGTCAACTTCCAGCAAGTACATTACCATATTGGCAGGACTGAAATGACCTTCATATGACTGATAGCCTGCCTCTGAAAGGATGGCTGATTTTGGTCCCTTGAGTACATTAGAGGATTGTTCCCCCAGTACCCGAAGAACATAAAGTTATAAACAAGCACATGGTCAGACCAAAATATCCCATATGCTAGTTTTCTTTTTAAAGTAAATTCAGGCTACTGAGTAATAATCATTTGGAATGTAACAGATGAGGGGTAGGAAAGCAAAAAGGTACCAATAACAACAATCACCACGGCTATTAATCTCCTCAAAGTTACCTGCCAGATCTTGGCAGTAGAAGCAAGAGAGTTGTTTTTTTGGAAAGGATACAAATACAGTATTATGACTGATTACTTCTCCAGATATATCGGTTTGGCTCTACTCATATGGACCTCACTGGCACACGTTGTCCAGAAAGCAAAGTAAATGCTTGAGAAACATGAAGTCCTCGTGTCAGATAATGGACCTTTAAACAATCAAAGTGTTTACATAGAACTTTATGTTCAACATCGTTGTCATAGTTTATTTTGCCCCCAGAGAAATAGAAGAAAAGGTAGAGATTAGAATTGTATAAAATATACAGACTAAAAGAAAAATAAAACCCACAAGAGTTCTGCAAAAATTAATGGTTTGATATAAAACACTTCTAGCCAGTCAACAACCGTTGCACCTGGATCTGCTCCTGCAGAATTTCTGATGGTAAGAAGATTAAAGATGATTCTATCCATGGCACCCAGACAGCCTTCAACTAAATGTTCCAGCTCAAAGGAATGCTGAACATGAGAAGGTGAAATAAAAATCCATCAACAACAAATGTCAATGCTTGGCACAGAGCAAAACCACTGCCTGACCTGAGATCAGGGACTAGAGCTCTCAGACATTTGGAGTTACTCAAAATTTAGCAGATATTTCTAACCTCTTTTTCATGAGGATTCAAAAGGATTTCTTTAGAGGACCTGGACTGTTCTTCAGTGTTTTCCAGTTCAACAAGGAGAGAATCAAAGGTCTGTTTGAATTCCCTAATGAAATGTAAACTACTTAGGAGGCTTCCCCCAGGACCACATCAGAAGCCAGAACAATCTTCCTAAAGAATTAAACTTAAAAACTCTCCTTGTGCATATGTTACATATGCATGTGCATGTGTGTTTATGTTTTAGAAATGTTGATTTGTCATTTTAAGTTTTAATGTGATAGCCAGACAGATCCAGGATATGTTGTAAGGGTAGGATAATAAACAGGGCAATTTAAGGAAAGGGGTTTTCCTAGCAGCAGCATGAGCCATGTTCTTATTTAAAACATCAAATTACACCAAATATTTCATTTTGTATGAGGTCATCCATATCAAAACATTACAATTTTCTAAAATAAATTACTGCTTTTCATATTGGGAAAGGTTTACATTAAGCTCCATCAACCTGAGCTGATTCAGTGCCCTGTACTATGAGGATCTTGTTCTCCCCTCTGGTGACAAAGGCATTTTGTGGTTTTGAACTGCCAAAGGCAGGTAGTACCCAAGTTGAATATACAGTCCAATCCCAGAGAACAGCTATCCCCTATCAGTCATTTTATTAAAAAAGAAAGAAAGAAAGAAAGAAAGAAAGAAAGAAAGAAAGAAAGAAAGAAAGAAAGAAAGAAAGAAAGAAAGAAAGAAAGAAAGAAAGAAAATTAAAAAAAAAAAAAAAAAAAGAGAGAGAGAATTTAAACCTAGACTCTTCAAAACCCTGAAAGAAACAAACACAGTAATACATTCCACGTGCAAATATGGAGGCTGAAGGCCTGCGTGGTTTATCTTATGCCATCAGATTTTCTTATTTATTAAAAATTTCCTCACTGTGAAGCAATTTATTTCAATAAATTTCAACAAAATTTAAACTACAGTATTAGTAAAACTATGAAAACTAATCAACAACAATTAAACTACAAAAATTAAACTCCAGCAAGAGGTGAAATAGAAGCAGGTACCATTTGCCGATGCATCCTCAATGGCTGCAGTTTTGCTTGGAGTTTCCTGCCATGTTGCCCAAAGACTCATGCTTTTCCCGAGCAATTGTCCAGGACCATCAGGGTCCTATCCATGGACACTGTGAGCCTAATGTTTCTTGAGCACATCTTCTGACTGTGCTTTATAGAAGTCTCTTTTACGTAGGAATGCTGTGTGTTTCCAAATAGGGTTTGCAAGGGATATAGATAGAGGAAAACAAACTTTGTAGTCTGTAAAGTTGGCCAAGTCCTACCAGTTTGCTCCCTGCTCAACACTGTCAAGACATCCAGAAGCAGAGCTGCAGTCATATAAATAGCTTTACTGATAAAAATGTAAGTATGCAATAACTTCCAGCACTACAAGGCAAAGCATCATTTTAATGGATGATTTGAAGACATAAGTTTTGTGGTTGTTTTAGTCCAGAAATAGTTTTGTAATTTTGAAAACCTGCCCCTGCTCTTGAAGAAAAAGAGGAAGACATTTCCTTTACTGTCAAAACCTGTGATACTTAGGACTCAACATAACAACTCCATAGGGATAACACTCTGAAATAAGTAAAATATTTGTCTCTGATAGTAACAGAGATGAATCCTCTCCCATAATATTCTTTTGTCTGTTGATTTTTAGTTCACTAGAAAATTAAACATGTAGTTACTTGGGATCTACTTATCTAATTCATTTGTTATTAGGTATTTCCAGTTCAGGAGATTTGCTGAGAAAATCTACACCTGGGCCTGACAGGTGTATCTAGACAGACTGCAGTAGCTTCAGTAAAGGTCCAAATCTTGCTTCAAACATAATTTCAAAGACCCAGATTTGTCCATTTCAAGGTCTATAAAATACCAAGGCTGAGAGCGATCATCTTAGAATCCATTTCAAGATCTCCCAAAGGAATGTATAACTGTCTTGGGAGGCTAGGGAAACCCTCCAAAGCATCTTTCCAACTGTAGGAGGGATGATGGACATGCCACTTCTCTCCAGCACTGTCACACATGGGTAGAAAAGGCTCTGTCTGCTCCTGACTTCAGTGCCTGCATAGGCATGGGAAAGGCTCAAAACAGTCTCTCAAGACAGGAGAGTGCAATAATGTGCTCCCTTGAGAGTCTTCAGAAGTCCAGAGGAACAGAAAAATGCAAAAGGAGGCTACAGAAGCAGAATAAATCCTCCTTACCAGTCTCATCAATGTGGTTCTGTGTATGCTTGCACTGGGACTCTATTATGTACCATAACTTTATTTATTCCATAACTTTATTTCATCAATTTTCATCTTTTTAATGCTGTCACTTTGCATGGCAGAAAGAAACAAAATTCAGGAAATTACCATGTCCACATTCAGGACTGAAGTACAGAAAATTTCTTGCCATAGGTAGGGAAGCACAGCTCTTTCTGTATAATACAAATAATCATTTCTCATTCAGAAACATCCAAACCTCCCAGAGTTGTTTTTTTTTTTTTGTTGTTTGTTTGTTTGTTTTTCTTCCAGCAATCCAGCAGAGGGTTAATATGCATTGTTTATAATCCTACTTTTATGTCTGTACTTTATATATATATTTTTAACTACATTAAACTATATATACATCTATATAAGATACATATACATGTAAAACAAAGTCAAACCTGTCATCAGCTGAATGCTTAACACAGATACATTACTTTTAAACACACTTGCCTAGAAGAGAAATTGCACTAGGGAGTACTGGTTATACAAGCAGAGTGTATTTTGTATTCCTGCAGAAGATTACATCACCCCCCTCCATTTCCTCTAAAATCTTGGTGGAAGAGGAAATTAAGGGAGACAAACTGAACTGTGATGCTTAGGGAGTCCCTTGATTCTGCCTGTCACAATTTTAAGCCTGCTCAGGGCCTCAGGGGAGTCTGGCTGTTCCTACTCCTTCTCTGCCAACCAGACAGTAACGGCCCACTGCTTTTATTCATTACCCTGAATGTAATGCACTAAATTTAACAAGTAACACACTCAGCGGGAATTTATTGGCCTTTTGCAGCATGATTGCAAGGTAGGATATGGATATAGATTCCAATTACTGCTGACACACAGATAAGAGGAACAAAACCTATATATGATTGTTATTAATCAAAGGTGATATCTCACATTACAAGGAAAAGAAAAATAAACCAAGAATAATTAAAATAATCTAAGCTTTTTTTTTTTTTTCTATCAAAATATCAGCTGTTCCAAATAAAATTATGCTGATATTTTCTAGTTATGAATAATAAAAGGGATAGCATATTATACAAAAATGTCCAGGAAGAAAATGTAAATAACAACAGTTATTCATTATAAAGTGATATGCAGAAGATTCACAACCCAGGAGATGTAATATACTGTGAAAAGCCCAAAACAAAAATATGTATACATACGGTATGTAAATATTAATAATCACTAAACAAAATAAAATTTGTGCAATATATTCCAGAGAGCTAAGTGTCATATTCATTTGACAGTATTAAAAGATTGGATAGGAAGGAATTAATTTTTCTTGTTCACATCTGGAGTTTAAATAGGTACAATATGAATGGGCAAAGAACAAGCCAAAGACCACTGCATCAACATTCCAGAAACCAACAGATGTGAAACACATGTCTATCTGTCCCAAACCCCTCCCAGGTGAGTACAGAAACTAACCACTCAGCTATCTGTGATTGCATTCATTTCATAACACTGCAGCCCACAGCACGTTAAATACTACTGCTATTCAGAGTAGTAAGAGGCAAAGAATTCACCTCTATAACATTCAGAATTTCCATTCAGCTTGGAACTAGAAGATGAAAGTCTTTTCTAGGCTATCCAAACCATTAGGATCAGCAGAGTGCAACCAGAAAGCTTGTGAAGTTTACCATTACTATCTATTCCTCATAAATTAGGCTGAGCACATCAGACAGAGAACATTTTCTGGTAACAATTCTGTTCCCTTCCTGAACCATAAGCAGAAGGCCTTACTTTCCAAAACCAGCGAGTTAAAAAGGATGAAGACACAAAGTCTCAATTTCTGAAAAGATATAACACTACAACTTGCTTGAAACTCAGTGAATCCACTATTCACAAACAGGCTACCTCATATTCCTACGGTAGATGACTAGATAATTTGTCCAAAAATTAATCAGATAATGACATTGCAAATACCACAGTGGTCCTTCCTGGCCCAACTTTACCACTCCTTTCTGCTTCTTGAGAAGGTGTTCCCTTGTATACTATTTATTTCCCAGTTCCTTCAGTACTGGTAAAAGCTAATCTAATTGCTCAGTGGAGATAGAACTGACACCAGCAGTTGTCTCAAATGAACCATTATGAACTTTTCAGTGTCAGAATCTCAAGCAAGCACTTGGAGCCCAAATTTCAAAGAGAACTTTTCCAGGTCTCTTGTCCTTAATTAAAGACTTCATTCTACAAGTCATCATTATCATGCTATCTGCATAAAGTGCAGCATATGTATCAGAGTTACTGCATGTATAACATGTGTTAGCTTGCCTTTTCTGGGATGCTCTCTCTCACCTGTGAAAAGAATGAGAGACCAGTCTGCTATGTTGGGGATATTTAATTATTACATTTTTCACCTCTATTATGGAGAAAAATGTCATAAACAGTTCAGTGATCATGTCTTAGATGTCTTAGAAAGAGAGATGTGTCTTAATTTTAATGAAGGCAGTTACTTAGTGGCATGGAATAGCAATCATGTTTTCTCACCTTATTTTTGCCATTATACCTGGAATACAAAATTGTTTTGAGACTGGGTACAGCAGGAGAGTGAAGAGAATAAATACAGAGGAATAACATATTTTTAGGAAAAATATTTTTTAAACAGACACTATATATATATACATATATAATACCTATATGTATCTATAAACCTATAGCGTAGGTTTTACTATGTGTATATGAATGATTGATTATATGAGAGCATAAAATCATTTTTTGCTGCATTTGATGCTGTAAGGTACTACTGATAAATATTTGATTACATATATACATGATTTCAAACTGAGAAACAGTTGGGTTGGTGATACAGACTTGGTACCAAAGAGGTCTTTTATTATTATTATTATTATTATTATTATTATTATTATTATTATTATTATTATTATTATTATTATTATATTTAATAATAATATATATAAATAAATATAAATATAAATAAATATAAATATAAATAAATAATTATTTATTATTATTAAATAATAATAATAATAATAATAATAATAATAATAATAATAATAATAATAATAATAATAATAATAATAATAATGCTAGCATTTTCTTCCAAGTTGTGAAGTTTGTGACTGAGGGAATAATGGAAACAGCTAAAATTTTGACTTGTCAGGGCGTGCACATATGTATATAACTTTGAGCTTGAGAGCAGTGCTTACCAGGGATTTGTAAATAAGGACTTTACTAAGAGATGACTTACTCAACTGCATATTTTTCCAAACATTAGCTTTAGAGAGCTTTGGATCAGACTCCAAAAGAAGGGTTACTTCTCTAGCTAAAATGCATGCTGGCCTTTTACAGTCTTTGCTTGCATCAAAATAAATGCACAGAAACTATGCTTCTGTGACTGTGTACACACTGTTTTGTAGAGAACATGAAACAAATGCAGTATCCTCATATTGCAACTAGCTGCTTATCTGGAAAAACAAGACAAAACAAAGCAAGGAGGCTATTGTAGCTTGTCAGCATTGCAACAAATGTTAAAACTCCGGCCTTTTGTTCTCAAATGTTAATGGAAAATAAACAACAACATTTTCTGGAAAAAAAAAATATACAATTTAAAATGGTAATGATACATTTGTCTCATGAGAATTTGTATTCTGTCCGCAAATCAATCAAGATATGCTGAAATGATTTAGAGAGAAATCACTGCTGAATGCATAAAATCCTGGGAACAAAGAATGGTACCTGCATATAGGAGACAGCTGGTAATACCCACAAATGGACAGAGAAATGTATTTTGTAAATATATAAACTCATCAATTCTGGTAGCTTCTACTATAAATGACACAATTTTTGTTTATAGTACACTGTTGAGAAAGATACTGTGCTCTCCATATTTTTTACTAGCACATACCATGGGTGCATATTAGATCAAGACTCTCATGACTGGAATAAAATCACTGACATGTGGATCAGGTTGATAACCTTAATGCAAAATATTATCCTCTTTCTCTCTCTCTCTTTTTTTTTTTTTTTTTCTTTTCTGAATTTCTCACAATGCTTTTAACACGCTAATCCTTAAAAATCATTTAAGCAATAAGATTGGGAGAAGGCATCACATTGGAAGGGAATAATTTCATGCCTCAGATGTGTTGTGAAGCATGAGGACGAAGAATGAGTGACTTCAGTCACCTGAGAAGTGCAGTGATTCCCAGAAATGCACTGCCTAAAGTATGTTATTGCTATTACTGCATGGAAATTATTTTAGAAAAGGTCACACCCATGGAGCCACTAAGAATGATTAGATATGAGTGATTAAGGTGGCAACCATACAGACTGTAATTCACTGTTTAATAAATAAGTGAGCTCCACCATCACACTTTTAAAAATAAAGTGTACATTTTAAAGATTAAAAAGAACCTCCTTGCTCAGGGGAAGTGCTGCCCTAGCCATGCATGACTGCCAATGCTCTGTTACAGCAACCGAGAAAACTCAGTGTTCAAGCCACTGTATCTGACCCAGAAGAATTCCATGGTGCCATTTGTCCAAACCCAAAGCATTCAGGAAATGTGAAATCATTTGTACTATCTAACATGGTACTGCAAAGCTGAGTGTTCCTCTACCTCACCTGGCCTGAACTCAGTGTGCGAGATGGGAAGCACCCATTTCCCCTTCCTCTGCTGGGGTCCATCCCTGGGAGTGGCCACTGTCTTTCTGGGTTTAAGAGTGCCCCACCAGAGCACCAGTGCCTCTCTGGGTTTAAGCTCTGTTTAGGTTAGGAACAAATACTTAAAATGCTATTATTAGTTTTGTTAGAGCAATTAGCTGAAATTTTGTTTCTTTTACAATGAAAAATCAATTTCATTCTGCAGAGCTGAAACAAAATCTCTTTTAAGCAGGTTTTATATACACATAAACAGAGGTTTCAGAAAATCTTCAAAAATTAAACTTTAAAAATGGTATTCATCACTTTATAGATGGTCTGCAGTTGAGTTTGCTTATGGGTCATCTAAATGGATTCTACTATGATATATTAATAGAATCATAGAATGCTTTCGATTGACCTTAAAGACCATTCAATTCCAGCCCTCCAGCCATGGGCAGGGACACCTCCCATCATTGCTCAAAACTCCATCTAACCTGGCCTTGAACACCTCCAGGGATGGGGCATCCACAGTTTCTCTGGGCAACCTGGTCCAGTGCCTCACCACACTCATAATGAAGACTTTCTTCCTCATATCTAATATAAATCTCCCCTCTTTCAGTTTAAAGCCATTACGCCTTGTCCTATCACTATAATCCTTGACAAAGAGTCCCACTCCTGTTTTCTTGTAGGCTCCCTTTAGGCACGGCATTATCAACTATTGAATGGAAACAAGATTTTGATTTTGGAAAAAATGAACATTTTTCTTTTGAAAACATTGGAATCATAGCTGTTTTTAAAATGTTACATAATCTTTTCCTACAAAGTTTATACTAAGATCGCTTTCCAATTCTCATTCTTGGCATATGTTTGTGATTTAATCCTACCAGATACTCGAGCAATATTTTCTTCTTTATTCATATTAATTTATCAATTACATCATGCTTGACCATTAGCTCTAGGAGAGTTTTCTTTAATTGTGATATTATTTTATACCATTTTCCTGAAAAACTAAGCAGAAAAAAAGATAGTTTAAAAATAAAAACAACCGTGTGTGTGTGTACGGTAACCCAGCATTTTTTGCACTACTGCTAGTCTATTATGGATATGAGGTATTGATCCAAGTATCTGAAGCACTTTTAATTTTCTCACAATGAAACATTAAAATTAAGCGAGTTTTAGGTTTGCTCCTCTGGACGTACTATTCAAAGTACGATTCAAAGTGAAGATAAAAAGTGATAAGAAATCAAAAGGATGAAGAATACTTTAAGAAGTACTCTCACAGCCTACTCAAGGTACATAACTGAGACATGATTAAATGTAAGTTTAGCAGACAACATCTACCATAGAGGCAATATATTGAGTCAGGTTCTGTTAGAGAGCAGTAACTCATTACGGTATATAAATTCAGAAGGTGGAAAGAGTCCCACCATTTCTAGCCACATTGTGCTGAAAGATTTTATCACTAAAAACAAATATTTGAAGGAATGACACAAAACAAAATTTGGGTGGTTGGTTGTTTTATTTGCTATTTTTCTATTTATTTTTTTGTTTTGTAGACTCACCGTGAAATTAAAAAAAAAATAAACAGCAAAGAAAGTCTCACATTCAAAATAAACTTATGAGGTATTTACTGATTGCCACAGTGCAGAATTACTGTAATCGACTCCTTCTAGCTTGTACTTGTCACTTGTGTTGTTTGATTTTTAGCAATTGCTCTGGGAATAAACAGAACCACCAATGTCACTGGACTCAGCACCCGAGAGTAGGCTGAATCTTGCAAGGCTTTTGTCTTTCACGTTGGAGACCATCAGCTATGGAAGGATTCAACGACTGAGGAGGACTTCCAAGATCTGCATTCTCTGGAAGAAACTGATTTGCAGCCAGTTGTGGCAAAGAATCTACATCATGGTGAGGAGTGGGCTCAGTTACCTCCACGACAGTTTCTTGGTTTAAGAACTTAGCCTGTTCCAGCTGGAAATAACAAAAAGGGCAACAAAGCAATTTTCCTCTATTTTTTTCCTTGTGAGCTTGTTTGCATGCCCTCATTTGCAAATGTTGTCAGGACAATGTCAGGTTGCTTTAGGCCAAACATTCAGATTTCTTATCTATATTTTATAAAACTTAATCCCACTGGCAATATTTGCTTGATTTCTCTAGTGGTTCCAATGAAAACAGTGTTTTATTTGGCTTTAAACTGTGATCACAGATGA
Organism: Anas acuta; assembly: GCF_963932015.1. Taxonomy (NCBI): domain Eukaryota; kingdom Metazoa; phylum Chordata; class Aves; order Anseriformes; family Anatidae; genus Anas; species Anas acuta. Next base: position 101,927,919 of record NC_088979.1, read on the forward strand.
AACATTACAGGACTATGCCAGGATATGAGGGCCAGACACTGAAACTGACTAAACAAAAACTGAAACTACTTAGTCTGTTTATTAGTATAAAAGCTGGGAAAAAAAAAAAAAAAAAAAAAAAAAAAAAAAAATTGCTCACACAAAGAAATAAATTCTGGTTTATTTATATATGATTATGTATATATAACAAAATTATATATCTATGATTATCTATGATTTATAATGGAAAATGTTCCCTTACAATGGCTTGGTGGCAAGTTTGCCTCTTTCTGAGCAGTAATAGTTTTATGACATGCTGCTGGTGCCATACCCACCAGCTTGCTGTCTCCGAGCCTGGGGGTCCCAGCCGTGGCAATGCTCATTAACAGCCGGCAGTTGGATAATTTATCAGCCAACCAGCACGTGGAGTTTCACATCTCTCTTCTGCAATTCAAGGGGGACCTATCCCTCCACCCTACTCCCACTCCTAGTTTAACCCTTCAGCAAAACTTCTACGCTATCTTTGTGAGGAGTCCTAATCCACACTAAATATGCTAATCAAGAAATACCTTGAGGGTCTTTTTGATCATTTCAGTTATACACATACATGTATGCTAAATCTGCAGCTTTCAGTGTTATCTTCAGCAAGGAGTCACTGTCTCTGGTATAGGAAATGCCATTTGTTTTGTCCTGTATAATAGGGAGGTTTTAAACGCACTACTTTTTATCATCAAACACAGACTGGGAGATTAGCTCAGGAGAATACATCCTACAGAGGCACAAAGGATGCCCCTGTCTGAATACTCTGACCTCCAGATCAAGAGGCATTGCCACAAATAATTTGGTGGGGAGGGGGAAGGGAGGCTGAGGAGAAGTGTCCACTCTGCCAGGATCTCCATCCATGTGTCTGTAGCACGCACAGAGAACAGCCCCAGCGAGACAGCCCTGTGATGAATGGCAGTGGAAGTCCATCAATTTCTGCAGCTAGCCTTTTTTTATTGTGAGACTCCCCAGAAAGAAAAGTGTCAATAGGAAACACAGATGGGGCGAGTCCCAGCAGCACTGTGGTGTGTGCTGCCAGATAGCCAGAGCGAAGCCATAGCCCTAGAGAAATAGTTGCATGACTCCTACACCAATGGTCTCATGATTCTCTGAAAAACCCTCTGGGATCTGCCGGCTTTGGGAGAGAAACCTTCCTTGCTCTTTTCAGGGTAGGAAAAACTTCGCCTTATCCCATGGACATATTAAGGACATATCTGGTAGAGAAATCTCATGGAATTTTCCTTTGATTGTTACCTTTTTGTGCAGGTTTTTCCACAGAGAGATGAGGGGTATATGTCCTAAAACTAAGATCACGTTACTCCGGATATAAACATGGGAAAAGAGCAGGCTTGAGAAGGGAGGTGCTGAAGAAAATGGTGGATCTTCCCCCTCCTCAGATCCCACTATGCAAGCTAAAGGCTGTGCCTGGTGAGGTGCTGTGCTCCCACCCGCCCTGGGGATGGGATGCTCAGGGCAGATGGGTCCTCTCTTCTCACAGGAGGAGAAAAGGAAAAGCACTGAGGTTAATACAGAAGTGGCAAGGATGCTCCTCAGAGCTTTGCCCTCTTGCCGAGGATGGGCCCTGTGTACTAAAACAGATCCCTTGTAAGTATTTCACATTCCTTGGTCAGGCAAAGAATGCCGGCACCACCCTCTGTGTTTCTATTATTTAAAGGGTCGCTAATCAAGCGGTGAACTTACCTTGCTGGCAAATCTACATACTAGACAACCCATATTCATGTGGTGCTACCCACCCTCTTCACCCCTCACTCGTTGTTTGACTCTCTCCGCCTAGTCCAGGATTAGCATAACCTGGGCAGCGAGCCCCGAGGACTCACCAGGGTGTGCAGTGCGGGGAAAATGTGCACGATAGCCGCCAACGGCAGCCAGTACAGTAGTGACAAGACTAGGAAGGGTTAAAGTTTTGTCTGTGACACTGAAATTGAGGCCAGCTGTAGGTCATATTCACGTCCCAGTCACAGGAAAATGAACCTGTGAGACAGAACCTAATTATCTGCTAAACCAAAAGCCAGTCTCAGTTCAATAACTTACGACAGAGCTGGCAGCCAGATATAGCGTTGCCATGGTAACGCTGAAAAAAAATCCACTGCAGTAGAGAACAAGAAGGAAAAGAAGGAGACTGTAACCCTAAATATGCTGTAGCCATTTGATCTTGGACAAGTGGATATGTCTAAAGAGTTGGATTGCTACAACCGTCTATCCACTTTAATATCCTCTATAATTACTGAAATGAAAAATGCAATTACAGTGTGCTCTGAGCTAAAAACCAGGAGTAACTGGCTAACTGGGAATTAATTTTAGAGGGAACAATATCGGCTTCTTTCTCCTCTCAACACACACAGACTTACAAGTATGTGGGGGCTGGAGAGCACAGGCGCCTGCTTCCCGCTAGTCCAAAATCACTTCACGCCAATCAAGTCCTCAGTTTTCACCATCACCTTCCCCTCCTCCCTCTCCTTCCGCCACAAGCAATTATACACAAGGGAAAAGTTTAGCAGAGCAAAGCACTAAAGCTCTCACTTTGGAGACCATAATCTCCGAACTATTTGCAGTCATGAGTGACATGAGTTTACAGGTCTCAGCAAAACATCCTGCAAACGGCCTTTTACAGGAGACGTGCAACAGACCAAAGGGAAGCACAACAGCCCAATCATCCTGGGAGCCATGGGGCCAGTGGTCCCATCCTCCCACCATGTATTTTTTCAGTTCTAAGCACAGTGTTCTCAAGCACTGCCAGTGATGGATGTGGGGCTTTTCCCACCAGAAAGCCCTAGCAGCAAACAAAGGGTACCATACTCCAGTGGCTCCCTGAGCCAGACCGGCATGCGCACCTACCCGCTGGTTGTCTGTGGAAAGCCACCACCCTGCTCCACCAGGCTCCTCACTGCAGCCACAAAGACCTTTGTGAAAAATCAGATACAAGCATGTACCAAACAAAAACACAAAATCAAACGTGCATTTTGAAATGCATTTTCTAAAAGGCATTATGTGCCCCTACATGCACATACTCCTCACTGCTGTGGGGACCACGGAACCAACCTCTGATTGTTTTTGTTGATGTGGGTTTGATGTCAAAAAGATCAGCTGTGATTTCATGAAAGAACATATGTCTGTTTGTGTGTGTACATGTTAAAAACAGATTTTAAATGAAGCACCATGGTTAGAAAAGTATAATTCAAACCAAAACAAATCAAGATTTTTTTTGTGTGTGTGTTCTGCACTGCTGCATAGGTGTCTTCAGCTTGCTGCCTCGCTCTTTGTGCAACGCAAAACAGCTTGCTAACAGGGAGACTTCACCCCCAGATGCTAGAAACTGCATGGTTTCAGACTCTTACACAGGCATGCTATTCAGACTCAAAATGTTCTTGCCATTACAAATTTTATGACAGACTTCTCTAAAATAATAGTATTTCATGGGGCTAGGATAGCAGAATTATTTACTACCTAAGAGATGAGAGATATTAAGAAATATTTTCATCCTCTATATGCCCTGTATACTTTTTTTTTTTTTTTTTTTTTTTTTTGTAAAGTGAAGTCCAGATTTGGTATTCCTTTTTCAGAAAAAGCTCTCATTCTAGTCATGGTGCTGACTGAATAAGTAATATGCATTCAGGTATGCTGCCTTCTGAAGTGGGTTATGTATCAATCGCTACTGCACAGTGCTGTGTAAGTAATGAAAAGAAGCAAAACTCCTTCAGCAAAAAAAGTTAATGGTATTCTAGACATTTTCTAAAGATGTATAAATAAATAAATAAATAAATAAAACAGCATAAACACACACAAACAAAACTAAAACAGAACTAAACAAACAAAACAAACAAACACAAAACTCACTACAAGCAACATCTTATGTTGGTCTTTTCATATCTCAATATTGTTTAAGGCTAGTGTCCTGACCTTGTAAATACCATTAATACCCACTCCAGGGAGTAGTTTGATTGAGCTGGTAGAGGTGTCTGGTATCTAAAGAGAATTTGAGCATGACCTTTCTATACACGCACAGTTTTTGTTAGCAGTAATGCGGATCTAAGGGGGACCACAGTTTTATTTTCAATGAGCCAACCTGACACTCAGTGTAAGAGAGGTCTGCTAAAGTCAGAAGACCCAAGCTTGCTTATGCTGTTCATGAATGTGGCCTCATTTTCATCACTGGAAATATAAATGACCTTGTGTTTTTCTTCAGTTGAACTCTGTATTTCTGAAATGCGAGTAGCATGCTTTTCAACCAGTCTGAAAATGTGCTGAGTCTCTTCAAATTGTGTAAAGGATTTTTAGGAGTCCTCTGTAGCTGCTGGAAATTGGCTTTAAGGCACTGATATTCATTGTTCAAGCAGCAAACTCAGGAAACTGATAATTCATTTTTGAGAGAAATTTTCTAACAATGCCCCTGAATCTTTAGTACAAAGTACTATTTCCCAGATAGTTCTGCTTCTATTTAAAGAAGCAAAACACAAAATACCGTGGTTTCATCGATGGAATAAGAAACAAAAATTTGACATTGCTACTCAACTGCATTTGTTTCCCATCTGAGCCTGCAGACACTCTGAAATAGTAATTCCAAAAACTGTGAACTGCCCTTTCCCTCTCAATTACAATGATTTGCTGAGGAAAGATAGACTCACACAGGGGCTGAGGCAAAAGAGAGCCTCAGAGAGGGTTTGTGGTACCACTGCATAATGGATCTGCCTTTATTAGCTGTACTTCGGACATGTCCATTATTACAACTGGAGATGTTTCTGGAGAGGAAGCAAACATCCTCACCTGTGATGTTAGAGGCATGTTTATCACTAACAAATCCCTAGACTGTACACTTCAAACTGCTCATTGCAGCTATGAGAGAGTACTGTACAGTACTGACACAATATGCATTTACACATCTGAAATCCAAACGTGTGCCTCAGTTGATCTTCTGATGTTTGTAGAAAACAGCAGGAAAAGACCAATTAATGAAAAGAAGAGCACAATTTTGTCAAGGTAGAAACGTTTGAAATGTTAGGAAAAAAAAAAAAAGGAAAAAAAGGAAAAGGAATGAGGCTGTGACCATTAAAGCAGTGACAGTGGTGAAATCCTGGATTTGCGTCTATTTTTAGGCAACTTCCCCAGAAAATATAAACTCAAAAATGAAATGGGCTGTGGTAGTCACACTGAAATAATTTAAGGGAAACGTATCTTTCTGAACAGAGTAATTAGTTTGTGAAATTCACGGAAGCCCAATTGGATGGGACAGGACTCAGCTTCCTATGTGTAGGAGTCTATTGTCAATGTAGATACCCTAAAGTGCCCTAAGACATCTAGTGAAGCTGGCAGATATGTCATACAGACCCTGTGGACTTGGGGCCTTTTGGAGAGGCACCAGTAGGACACCCTAGGGCAAAGGGCATGAGAAACCTATGGATTCTCAGTATTTTCTGAACATTTCAAATGACATATGGTTCCTCTGATGTCTCAAGTACTAACTTTAGCAGTCATTATCATTAGGACTAGTAAGTTTCACTACTTCTAATATGTGACACAGCCCCCCAGGACACACAAGACAGGCAGAGGCAAAGGTGCTCCCTGTGCTCCAAGGATGATGGCAGTCCTGAGCTGACTGATGCCCTGGGCCTCTCCAGAGGGTCTGGCTTGGCACTGCGCTGACCACAAGCAGCACAGTCCAGTTAGAAGGGTGTGCTGGGCACAGGGGCTATCTCGACCATAAGCTTCTTTGTTTTCTGAGCTGGCTGGTAAGCAAGCAGCTGCTTTTCTACTGCATTGTGTAGTTAAACATCCCAACGTCAAATGGGAGAAAAGCGCCACCTTTATTGTGCACAGTATATATGACTAGGCAAAGGAGATAGCAATGGAGAACTGGCCTAGTCTTTTGTGGGTGAGCTGGATGAGTTTTATATGGGCTGTGCTGGATTTTCGTACTTAGATTGCTCAGCACAGCACTGAACTAATGTTAAATTCAAACATTTTTACTATGCTGTCAGGTCTGAGATAAATATCACATAACCATATGAGCCCATTTTGATTAGCCTCATCAACTACGTTATAGTATGTCCTAATGAACAGACATTATACAGCAGAGTAGCTTTACTTGATCTAATCCTCCTAGAATCAGCACTTACTACTAGATATTAAATTTTGATTTTGGAAAGAGAACTCAACAACTGCCTTAAAAAATGGAGTGTGTTGATTACTTCAGACAGTCTTGAATAAAACCACAATTTACAAATTGTGATGCTATGGTTACTCTAAAAAGTGCATGTATAGTCTACACGAATCACCCAATCAAGCTGCTATATCAAAAGCTAAAATCTCTGTTTAAGCTAAGCAGTTAATATTTAAACTCGTGTTCCATTAAAAATATGCCAGGATAGTTTTGCATCATGTTAAATGATATCCAGTGAGGCTCCTTGATTTGTTTCTATTTTTGTTGCAGTTTTTAGATCCTGAGTAAACTATCTAAATATTGTATTTCTTTGCTTAAATCTAAATAGAGCCTTTCAGTCTGTTAATAGAGATGATATAAAATCCTTTCCAAAACTAGCATTCAACTTTGATACAGGTGTCGTTGCAAACTTTTCACCTCGTTCCTGAAAATCTGCGACTCTGTAAGGTATGGTGTTCTGACAAGACCTGCTATGGTGTGAAATGTCTGCCAGTGTGCATTACACTGTCTCCCCTGTAATCTGGGGATATGTAAGTAAGAAAGGATCGACCTTGTGGTATGGAGCTTTGGGGGAGTGGAAATAGTTTAAGTAAGTGCCTTGTAAGGATAGTGGCCACTCTTCAAAATGTTTACATTTCATGACATCTTAGCAACTGAAGCCAATGACAAAAGCTCCCTTGGAGTTTCACAAGACCAAATAATTTCTTGATGGAAACTAAAAGGCTGCAAGCCTTTGTCTTCCAGGACATCATTTGCACTGATAAAAACAGTCATGAGAACATCACAAGACCAAATATCATGGTTCTCATGTAATCTACCCTAAATCTCTCATTGCACAGAACAGTGTGTAGCTGGAAAAGTTTGCCAATAAACTGTACGTATCAGAAAAAAAAACAAAAAACAACACTGTCCCCAGGTAAAATCTGTCATGTAATGGCCCATTACAAATCCTACCTGTTAAGAAAACACTGAGAAAACAATTTAAGTGAGCATAACAATGCAGGCTGCATAGAGGGAGAGTGTCTTGAAAGTCTATGCAAACTACTTACAGAGGGCTTCAACACTTTCTCAGTCCCCTTCGGTCACGAATGTATCTGCAGAACATGGAGATATTTGTAACCAAGAAAATATACCATTATTAAGGTACCAAAAGGCTTGACACAACTCAAGCAGGCATAATTAAACAAATGCTTAGAAGAAAGGAAAAAAGTCTGCCAAGGGCTCTTAAAGGGGTTGGTACCACTTATTAGTCTCTGGATTACAGTCTCCAGGGGGTCGGAAAACACAGCAGAGCAATATCACTATACTTGTCCTGATCTTATCTTTTTACCTGGGAATGTGCTAGTGGCTATCGTCAGAGAGAAAAAAATCTGGGCTAGACGCTAGCAATTTGCTAGATTGTTAACATTTCTTTCCACACCAGCACCCTCTGTTTTGCTTCTTCTTAAGATGTGCTGATAAAACCAATGGACAGTGTCTAGACGTCACATATCTATGGCCTTTGAAAGTCATTTGATGCATTAGGTCTCTGTTATACATGCATGGATTTAATGAGGTTCTTATGAGTTTTTCATGAGCATTTTGCAGCAGGCAAGAAAGACAGAATGAAAGAGAAATCCTTACCTTTGATTTCATACTTGTTGCTATATACGTGTCTATATGTTTCACACTATTCTGGCTCAAGGGGCTTAAACATGGAATGACCATCAGACACTTTAAATCTTCTGTAAGCTAAGGATGTTTTTCCTTGTTCAGCTTCCCTCAGGAATGCATGTGTTGGCAAATTTAGGTACAGTTGGCTTAGTTTATCATATGTGTGTCACATCATGCCATATTCTCCCCCATTTTTTTTTTTTTTTTAATCAAAGTGTCCTCCAGATTGTTTTGTTTTGCTGAATGAGAAAATGGACATTTTGCAAAGTGTGATATTTCCTCATGCAACAATTGGAAAGAAACTTTCAGGGTCATCTTTAGACCTTCAGTCACTGAAGGTCTGGTGCTTCTTCAAAGTTGGGACAGGAGCTACGTGCACTACCTAGTCTCGGACACAATGGATCTGCTCCCACAGCCAGCCTTCCTCTGAAAGACCTGCTGTGTTATATATCAGACAGGTGGATGAAGGCAGGTTTGGATAGTATTTACTTATATTTTTTAGTTCAATGGTATTATGGGTGATAGAATTGCAAAGCTCATTCCTTTTCCTCATTGAATGGGGATATTTTGCCATTACAATGTGTTCTTACAGATTGTGACAAAGAAAAATGAAAAGGAAAAGGAAAAGAAAAAGAAAAAGAAAAAGAAAAAGAAAAAGAAAGAAAAAGAAAAAGAAAAAGAAAAAGAAAAAGAAAAAAAAAAGAAAAAGAAAAAGAAAAAGAAAAAGAAAAAGAAAAAGAAAAAGAAAAAGAAAAAGAAAAAGAAAAAGAAAAAGAAAAAAAGGAAAAGGAATGAAAAAGAAATTCCATTGTTGTGTAGTGTCTTTTACTGAGGCATTCCTTTACTTCCATCTGAGCGCAAACTACCTACTGCCTGTGAAGGTGGTAAAAGTTTAAGGTATTCCAGGTTGCACCATCACCCAAGGGAGCTGTGCCCACCACCTTCAACAGGCTGTCAGAAAAGTGAGTTTCCTTGCCACTCCTACATAGAAACAGGTCCCATGATGCACTGCTTATGCACACGTATTTCAATAATACTAAACTGTATGTTGCAAATGAAAGTAAGTAGTAGAAAGTAGTTGTGTAAAACACAATTAATCCTCTATTGAGATCATGGAAATTCTGCATAAGACACAAAAAAAAAAAAAAAGAAAAAAAGAACAAGATGAGGTTTGGAGTGGTATCCCAAGATTTGTGAAATGAAATTGATTTCCATTCAAATCAGGTCTTTTACTCTTCTTGAAAATGTCAAGGTGTCAGCCTTGGCCATTACCAGACTGTGATTTATAGTAAAGACAAAGCGATAATACTCAGATGACTGTCTAGGACTGTACTGCTGTGTCTGGAAAGGCTACAGATGACAGCTATCTCTTTTCTTAACCAACTTGGATTGCTTATCTAAGGATCAACCTTCCCACACCTCTCCTTCACAAACCCTTGATAGAGAAATGATAAAACATGTAGGCTTGAAGATTTACTGAGATCAGACAAATAAGTATTGCAAAGGGAGCTGGTTACAGAACTTGGAAGAAACACATTAAAAATAATCCTCTAGCTAACTGTGTCTTAGCTCTTTGGATGAATACCTGTAAAATGTGAGACTGATTGCCTGGTTTCAGCACATGCGTATGTTTTAATCCATCTGTACAATCTATTTCTGTAACTTGAGTATATTAGAAGCAAGAAAATGCTTGAACCAAGTTAAGTTTTCAAATAGTAAGAATAGTACACCTGTTGCCATTTCCTTTTGAAACTAAACACAATTCATTCAATACATAGAATAATGGAGGTTGAAAGTTACCTGGCTATTATTTAATCAATGACTTTTAGTTGTCCCCTTGACATAAAGTTTTGCTTGCATAAAGGTAACAGAATTACCTAATAGTTTAGGTACTAAACTCCAACTATTTTCAACTGGAATTAAGCACCTTCAGTAGCTGAGACAAGCTTTTTTCAAATCTATTTCTCTCTTTATCTTCAGCTACACTTGTGGACTCAGTATAGTGGAGTGAATGAGAAAATAAACAAGATGTATACGTAAGTCAAGCAAAAGAAAAGAAGAATTAGTAGCACATGTAATAATACTATTCCTAACATTGGGTGTCTGGTCCTGGTATTAGTATGTGCAGAGGATATTGACAATTTGGAAAGGGTTTACAAAAAACAGATAGTGACATGGTCTGATCTATCCAAAAAGCCATCTTTAGTGAAGTACTGAAGACAATCTCATTAAAGTGAAGAGATGATAGCAAATAATTTAAATTATCAAGAAGAAAAAAAAATAAAAATCAGTAGTTGGAAGCTGACACTAAAAAATTTCCAATTTGAAACAAAGCTTAAGTTTTTATTAGTGGTGTAACAGACTACATGGATGGTTATGGATTCTTTGCCATCCTGAATCCTAAAATATACATGTTAACCAAACAGAAATTGTTGGTGTTGATGTGGGAGGTGCTTGGTGAATGCTTTGGCATATTTTATGGAGGAAGTCAGACTAGATGAACAAGTTTGCCTTGGCAGCAGACATATGATATTTCTGCTATGTGTGGGAGACACCAGGACGGAGAGCAAGGTTAAAAAAAAAAAAAGAGGAAAGAAGTAGGAGATATCTGACTTTCTTTGCTTAGTGCATTTAAGGTGCAAGCCTTGTGCAGTACCTGCACATGGTGCGGTGAACTGAAAATAGTACCTAGAAGAAGAGGGGGTATGGGATTGAGGTACAAATTTTGCAACAGTGCAGGAGAGTCCACTGAAAAGACTGACACAGATATTAACGTCTGCTGTCATGCTGCCACTTCATAATCTGAGATGGATGTCAGGGAAGGATTTTTTGGCCATAGCCAAACAATATAGAATTGAGATACATGTAAGACTAATTTTTAGAAAAATGCTGACCCCGGTGACTCTTTTGAGCTGCTACGTTTTTGTTGTTGTTGTTTTACTAGCTCTTGTAGAAAATCATTAGGAACATTTAACATTATTAATCTGGGAAAAAAAAAAAAAAAAAAAAAGTTGAAGAGTATCAACAGAGACAATTGAAGAGTCTCAACAGAGACTAGATGAATATTGGGATAAGAGATCTCCTGGTTTGTTTAAATGTGCACCTCTGTCTTCCGAAGCACTGCTATAAGTTGGTGCAAACACACAGAGAAAAAAAAATAGCACACTGACCACTTAATGCTTCACTATCATAACTGCATTACATTGCAGCGTCAGAGCTATAACCAAAGTCCACATCCCATTGTGCTCACCACTGTGCTCCCAGTTAGTGAGTGGCAGTCCCCATGCAAGACCCCTGGGTCTGCACAGCCAGTGTTTCAGAGAAGGAAAGCAAAGGTACACTCACTGAAATAGAGCTCAGGTGAATAGTTCACATTTGTGTTTGGTGCCAGGAAGTGACTATGAATCTTCAGCCATTGGTGTAAGAAAGAGGAGCTCATAGGCTGCGGTTTGGAAACATTTGAAGGGTTTTAAAAAGTTTTAGTTATTGCATGTAGTAATTTTGATTTCCCACTAGCATTTAAGGAATGATCACCAAATTTTAGAAAGCCAAACTGCAGTCTTTGGAATTTATTAACTCATAAAAGCCTACCAAAGTGCAATAGCCAGACACTGGCAACACCCACAAGAAATCTAACCCTGTGAGTCAGTGGGAGAGGCTTACAGTATTACATTAGTAACCATTCTTACATTCTTGCTTTTAAATAATCATCCTTATTTATCTAGTTAGTTAGTTAGTTTTAGAACTGGGTGCCCCAATGACTTCTAAAACATCAATATTTTGACCATATTCCTCTATTTCAGTATGAGGCATACATTTGAGAATTAATATCCAAAGTATTTTGCTGACATAATAAACGCCAGAACAGCACCATCTCCTACGTTTATCTAAAAGATACCCTACATTTATCTAAAAACTAACAGCCAAACTAAGTTACCAATTACTCCAGTGTGTATATAAATACATTAGAAGAAACTGTAAGCACTGTGAGAAATTCAGCCTTGTGAGAAATCTTCTTAAGTAAGATTTCTAACTGAGAGATGAACCCTCCACCTGCGTGAAAAGCTGTAAAGCCGACCACAAAATGGCTGCCCCCACCATTTTACACAGCAGGCTTGCGCACCGCTGATGGTGGTGCCATTCGGGGCCCACAGAAAGGGAGAGGTGCTGTCCAGCTCCCTGGCAGGATCGGGGTCACTGGGCAGCACTGGCAGCCTGCTACAACTAGTAACCTAATATATTGTCTGTGACAACTGATTATTTCTTAACAGGGCTGAGAGAGGGGATGCAGATTCTGCAAAAAGTTACAGGTAGGGCCAATTAATGTGTTTTTCATGATCGGGGAGAATTACTACAGAGATATATAAGGGTAAGAAGTGAAAGCATGACTAATTCAAACTTGGGAGAATGAAGCTGTAGGGTCTTACACTGGAGCGGTGGAGGGTCTAAAGCAGAGTTGATTAAAGCGGTGGACATGAAGAGAAGGTGAGAGGTGACAGCAGTATAATGTAATGGCCTTTAATTAGTAATATTTTCATTCTATCCCCCAGAATAATCTTTGGCAGAAAAAAACAACTTATCTAGTTCTACTGTGTACATATACCACCATGTATACGTAAATTTAAGAAGTAAAAATAGAAACAACAGGAGGATCCCACAATCAAACTTATTTCCGGGCACAAACTTGTTTCTTTCACATCAAAGGCACTTTGTAGAGAAGAGAGAGTGCGGAAGAATAGACAATGAACCATGAAGACTGGTCCACTGCTAACTGTCTCACTTGTGCGGAAATCAGTATATAAATTGGATAAACACAATCTACTTTTCTATGCATTGAAGATACTCTCTTCATCTGATTTACCTTCATCTGATGGAGATGCTTTGAGTAAAGGGATGTATTATGAAGAAATGCATTCTGCTAGGAAAGGCTTCAGTTGGAAATTAAATCCTGTGCTAAACTTTTCAAGAAGTATCTACCTTCACTGAAGTCTTTTCATGGTCCTACTTTAAACTTCTCATTTATTGTACTTTAAGCTCCATCAGTGAATGTAAATGGGGTTTCACTATACGTTTAGTGCATTCAAGCATTCTTTGTTACAGTTCCCACCCTGCCGCATTATGTGAGCTCTGCCACGGAAGTCCAGCAGTCGGTTTGTTTTCTGCTATTAATAAAAGAACCTACTTTTCACCACTTCTTTGAAGAAGTTGAAAGGCTACATGTTAGAGGGGGAGGTGGTGGGGAACAGACTGTAGTGTAATCCCCAAACGCAAATGCTGTCTAGATTAGAAACCTCCCTGAAGAAAATTTACAAATGCTAAGACTGTGCTTTTTGTGTGATGAACACTAGAGCAATAACTTAGCCACATACTGGGTTCTGCCTCATGCTTAAGGAGCCTACTAGGTGAAAGGAATTAAATGAAAAAAAAAAAATCTTCCAGTTGGCTCTGTGCCGATGCCATCCAAACCCTTTCAGTATACAGTGACTTACTAGTGGAACTATTTTCATATGCATTTCAATGCTGTGGTTTCTTAATATAATATTTCAGATTCTGTTAAAATAAATTAAAAACAAAACAAAACAAAAACAAAAATAAAAAACACCACCAAATGGGATTTACACATTGCCAGTGTTTTTACAGTCCAGGAAAACCTTAATTAAAGGGGTGGGACACGTCTCTGCTGAATAGCTGTTTTTCCTTCATACCTTCTCATGCACAACACGCACACATCCAAGAAAAGAGGCTGGGGGTGGGGATGGTGGTGGTGGAAGAAACCCACCCAAAACCATAACCAAAATTACCAGCCCTAAACTGCTCAGCACAACCTCATTGGTTTGCTTGGCCATTTAAATAAATATGCCCCTTGCAGAGAATCACAGCCCAGTTGTAACCACTCACAAGTAGAAGAGAAATACAGAATATTATCTGCCTTTACCCCTGTAGGATACTTGTATTGTTCAAGTGATCATTACAGTATCTAGTTTATCATGCATTTACAGACTAATCCTTAATTCCTAAATAACCAAGAACAGGAATAAAAATAGCAATCCTGAAAGCCTACCAGATAAACTTTAGTGTATAATCAACTGGATGATTTTGTGATTAATTTTAATACCAGCTTATTAGGTTAAAATGTTTATAAAGATAAAATAACTTTATCGGTGTTGGTCTTAACAATCTTATGTTCACTTACTCTCACACGCTTCCATAGTCCATCCACCTGTTGTTACTCAGGCACTGTAAGTAAAACACAGCTTTGCACACAAATTAATAAAGCTAGATGCTGGTAAGAGTATAATCTATCCAGTAAGAATAACTGGTGGTGCTTGGGAATGGAATGGTGCAGCATTCAACAAACTTTGAAGATACCTATTGTAAATATCAAACAAGGACCAAATTTAACAAGGTGATGAATGTCTCAGATACATTGGACAAAAATACTTGAACATAACAAAATAAATCTATTCTGTGAGTGATACGGTTTCAGATGGCATTTTTATAGGATTCCAGATATTTTTGTTACATGTATCTGTCTGGCTACCTAGCTAGCTGCAGAGCTCAGACAGCATATCTGTCTCTCTCTTTTTTATTTTATTTTTTGTGGACTACAGATAGTTCCTGAGATGAGATGACTGCATTTCACTGTGAAATTAAGTATCCAGTCAGGAATTGAGCACAATCATCATATGAGCAAATCAAAATTATGGCTACATTTACTGCCTACAGAAATTTTTGCTGCACTGCTTATTAACACACTGAAAACATTGTGTTAGCTAATCGTGAATGTGCCGATTTTCATTACCCATGGAAATGTATAACATCTTTTGTTAAACTTCATTGACATTTTTCATCAAGTGAGTAGAGCAATGCTCTGAAATGTGGTAACTGTAGATTCTTGTTATACAACTTTGAGTAAAATATTCGTTCCTCTAATTCCACCAGTAATTAACTTGGATTGGAATTCTCCTGACTCATGTAACAGTCTTCAACACTATATTAAAGGATCCTAGTGTTTATGTGGTTTGAATAGAAATCCTGTCCCATATATGTAAGACTATATTAAGGCACTAAAGACTTTGAAATACAGAAAAGAAAGGTATTGATCAAATCACCCTAGCTTGGTCTGTAAAGCATTTTTTTTTGTTTAGATTTAAAATGAAATGGTATCTTCTTAAAACTTAAAATGCTTCAGAAATTAAGCTCTCGAAAATTGTTGCATCTCTCCATGAAGACTAAAAATTAAACTAAACAATTATCATAATAATAACCCAGTTGTACATGGCAGACAAAAGAGAAGCTAATACTTCCCTCGCCTTTTTGACTGATGTTTTGTTGGGCTGTAGCTAAACAGCACTTTAAGTTGACAGTAAATTAGCAAACAATATGAGGGAGGAAAAAAGAAAGAAAATCATGCAGGGGTTAAGATGTTTATGTAAAACAGTGATTTTCCTTTTTAAAATTAAAACGTACAAATAAGCTGGTGTCAGAGACTAGGTGATCCTTCATTTCCACCGCATTGAGCAGGCTCACATCAGCAGCAGACAGCCGTTAATATATGCGTCTGGCTCAGTCTGGTCTACCAACTAGGAATTCATCGAATTGTTAATATCATTCCTTTTTTGTATGCACCACACATCATTTTCACTCTCTCTCTCTCCTTTGCAAGAGCTTGTGTTTTGTTTTTTTGTTTTTGTTGTAGCACAAGCTGATTACTCTGAAATCACATATTAAATAGCATTTAGAAGCATTTTGTACTGGAAGAACAAAAAGTCATATAGAAATGAGAGTATATTGAAATTCTGTACATATATCTATGCATAGTATACCAAAGATGCTTTCTATTTATTTGCACTAATAGAGACAGCTTTCGCATACTGTCAAAGCATAAATAAGACTGCTTTCTGCGTGGTGTCTGCAGACATTGTCACATAGTCTCTGGATAGGGAAATGTCTTGTTGATCTTGGTGGGAATTCTGCTCAAGCAAAGGCTGGGCTTTTCCCCCCCTCCATCCGCCTCTGTCCCACCACAAGGAGTTTAATGTGCACCAGAGGTGGTTTTGCTGTGTTGAAACTGGGGAAGAAGAGGGAGGAGGGAAAAAGGAAGACAGCATACCAACTTCTTCATCTCTATGGCAAGGGGCAGCAGTGAGTGCTATGGGCAGAGAAGAGCCACCAGAGCTATCCCAGTTCAAGCAGTAATGCAAAGGCAGTACTGCGTATTCACAGCTTTTGCTGTAGCACTCAATAAGCCAGATAGGGGTTTCTCATGGCTCATTTTATTCTCACTGTAGAGCAAAAAATACTTGAAATCTTTGGATTGTTAACTTCCGACAGAGGCAGACATTTTGCACTACAGTTTCACCTTCATTGTACATACAGTACTAAAAGTAAAATGAATATCAAATGTGAACCATCCGCATTCAAGTAAATTTTGCTGACTCAAACATAAATGCAATCCAAAGTCTTTCATGTGTGCATTGTATATCTGATTAAATCTATTAGAATTTTATTTTGATAAATACTATGCATAATTTAAATTGTACCTATACACAATATATTCTTATCTCATTATATAGCTTGAATGAACAGAGTACATGTTCACCTGATCAGTACCTCAAATATACTGTTTTCAGTACAGAAGACATGTCAGTTGCTACTGAACTACTTCAACAGTGTAGCACCTAGCTGTGTGAATTAGTTTTTTCATATACAGATTGAGGTCTACTTTTTTAATATTGCCTGAATAGATGTCAATGATGTTCAACAACACATCTGTGTTTAAAAACAATAAATAAATTACCTCTATGTCTGAACATTTGCAAGTAGCTCTTTTCACTGTTCTGATTATGTGGAATTGATGGTTATGAAGAAAAGAATTGCATATTTACAGGAACTGTATCATCATTATAATTGGCAAGACAATATTTTTATGACTATTTAAACACTAATTATATCTTGAGCAACTTGGAAACCATGTACAGCACAGTTTCTGTCTCAAGAAAACAAGACAACAAGAAAAAGTATTATACTAGCAGATAAGAACAGTTTATTTTAACAATAGTATTGATACTTACAATAAAACACAATTCCTCCCACACAAGTGGGAAAAAAAACACTGCAGCCAAAATACCGCTTCTGAAATGAATAAATAGTTTAGATGCCTGATCTGTGTAAAGCCTTTGTCTCAGGGAAGTCTGATGTATCAACAAGGTCCTGCAGCATCTTGGTTTAGACGCAGGAAACAGAGAAAAATGAATCAGAACTAACCCACCTATAAAATACTAAGAAATACAAATCAAATTATGCATTGTAAATCAGAAGTTCAAGACTAATGAACAGCGCAGAATAACTAATGCCCTTGTAAATCTTCATATGCAAAGTCAGTGTAAGTACCTAAAACTCACTGTTTTTGCCAGTGGGGAAAAAATGCAAAATGGTGAAGAGGTTAGAAGTTGAGTCTGGTTCTCAGAGTACTGCCAGCTCTGTTTAAATTTAGCAGGTATACAGGATGTGATTCTGTTTGCAAAATCATCTTAATGCTGTAGTATGATTTTTACGCCAATGTTCTGTATCAGATTAAAATGTAAAGTGAGACAATATTTTAAGTTTGATATTGTGTTCTCACTCAGACAAAGAAAAATAATGGCACTTAACTATAAAACAATCTTTGTCCCATATTACAGGAAAAGCTTAGTAATAGCTCTCCTGTAGACTGAAATCATTTCTCAAACAATAGAATGAATGTTTCTAGGCCTCAAACATCAGTGTGTTCTATGTTTTAAAAGTTAATTAAACGCTGTAACAATACAGCTGAAAATATACTTCGTGGTAATTATCTACCAGTATTGTCTATAATAATAATACTGTGGTTGAAAGCCTCTTGTATATTTCAGTATCTGGTGGGTTTTGCTTGTTTTTTTTTCTTTCTTTTTTGTTTGTTGTTGTTGTTTTGTTTTTGGAGGTACAAACCCCTTCACTTTAAATTTTAATACTAGTATTACATGGCATCTAATCCAGTTTTCTAAACATAAGTATGTAACATGCTAAAGTTGCACAATGTAGAAGTTTTTTTTTTCTTTTTTTTTTTTTTTTTTTTTTAGGAACAGGTCTCCTGCTTCACATTTTGTATATTTTCCAGTATATTAACAAAGGTATGTTTTCATTTTTTCCCTTCCACACAGGGAAAGCTTCTTTGGTTCTCTAAATTCTGCAGCGAAACAATCATAGTCCAAAGCTGCTGGTTCCCCTCCGCCTAGGTCCCAAGAGCCTGACTTGTGATTGTTGCTAAAAAACCTCACAAGTTAGGGTCTCAGGGACTAGGAAAAGTCTGATATGATCCAGTAGAATTCGTCTTCCAATAATCTGAATTGTTTAGTAGTCATAATCGCTGTCAGCAAAACTTTCACTGCTATTGTAGGAAGAAAAGAAAAGAAAAGAAAAGAAAAGAAAAGAAAAGAAAAGAAAAGAAAAGAAAAGAAAAGAAAAGAAAAGAAAAGAAAAGAAAAGAAAAGAAAAGAAAAGAAAAGAAAAGAAAAGAAAAGAAAAGAAAAGAAAAGAAAAGAAACAACAACCAAAACCAAAAACAAAACCACAAGAAACAACCCCCCCCCCCAATCAACAACGCCTCCTCCCACCCAAATAAACACACCACAGTTTCACGTAGGGGGCAGAAAAGATCAAATAAGCAGGCAAGACACATACATACATTCAAGACAATGTATCAGCTGACTGAACAGACTTTTCTTAGAGTACAGTCCGTAACTTTTGAAAGGCAAAATCAAAACACAGCAAAAATCTTCGCTGCCTTGATACATAAGTAGCCATATTATAATGCCTCGGAAGGAAGCATCTAAAAATGGGTTAAAATGTGCTTCTTCCATCAGATTCGTACAGTAGCAATTTTATTCTATTTCCCTTAATGCCATAAAGAAGGATTAAATGCATGTTAAGGGGTTTCTAATTGATATATTTCCCCATTATACTTTCAGTCCTCCTGTTCAGGTGGGCCCTAGGTTACACAGTACTTTAAACCCCTTCTCGATGCATGGATAACCTCTGGGCATGTATTTACTTTTTGCTCTTCCCCACGTTCAACATTTAATCCTTCTACAGACTGCTAGCAAAAGCTTCTTCCTTTCCAATGTCAAAACCAGCTTTCGCTCCATAAACTGTAGAAAACACTGACATGCAGAGATTGTTGTCACTTGAACCAAATTACTCAAAGCACACACAACTTTCAAATACTGTCGATACAGTAAGAAGAAATGATAGGATTTCCCAAATAATTTCGTTCTGAAGCCGAACATTTTTAATGGTATGACCACGATCCCAAATTACTTTCGCATTCATTCTCCTCCGATCTTTAGCCTTGTTTGCAGAAGGAAAAAGAAAATTTCTACTTTAGGGACAGGATCCACGGTGTTATTATTATTTTTTTTCCTCCATCAGAGCCCAGAGCAAAAGAAACAGCAGCCATAAAGGTCCTAGCCACTGGAGCAGAATCTGGTATAGAAAACTCAGTGCTCTTCGGGAAGCCGTTCAGCTTTAAAAAGGAAAAAAGAGAAGAAGGGGGGGGGAAGAATTAGAATCTCTGCTGGTCGAACAGGTGAATCATCCATTTACAAGAAAGCTGCACAGAGAGCGCTGCTGAAGAAAAGATTTGCCAGTGCCCCCCACCCCCACCCCCACCCCTGTCCTTCACCCTCCCCTCCAGAAGGCTACTTCAAATTTCAGAACATTTTGACTTATTTAAAATATTTCAGTAGATGATAGAATGTAACATTACATAAGAGCCGTTCCTTTGTCACTGTGCACTATTCAATCACTTATGCATCAGACACAAAACAGTTAAACGAAACAAAATATATATATGAGAATATATATATATATATGTATAGCAGTCCCTAAATTTCATTCCATTTCTTTCTTTCAAGCTGATCATGATTTAACAAACAATTTTGACCACAGCTTTCAAATCAATAATTAGAATGAAAAATCTCTCCCCTCTATAAATATGACATTAACATAATTATACCACCCCCATCGCATAGACCCATCCTCTTTAGGGAATACATCTGATGCTCTGAAGATGGAAATCAGTCAGATTTTAGTTGCTCTCAAACGTACCTTTGCTTCTCACTGACTGACTGGCTTTACCTCCCATGCACACACACGGTCACCAACACACGCACACACACACATACACATGCGCGCGCACATGCACACACACACACGCGCGCACGCACAAAAAGGCAAGGCAAAGCAGCGGATGCTGACTCAGAGCGGTTGTGTGTGGAGGGGGTGGTATCGGCTGGTATTTTCACTGCACTCATCATTAACATTAACTCACTCTCTAGCATCCACCCTCTCTCAGACCTGCTGGACTGCAGCATTTGCATGACGCTGTCACTCTAGCCCTTGTGGGTCAGATGTTAGAAGAAAAAAAAAAAAGCCTCAAGGCTCTCATAAGGAATGCCTTCATTTCTTCCAAAGGGTCCCTCTTCTTATTTTTCCACCTTTCTACTTCCTCTGTTGCTGTGTCTCAGTTGTTTGACATCTTTCCGGAAGAAAATGTCTTGAGCTGCAATAAGCCAGTAGTCAGTCGGTCCTCCCCTCACCTCACACTCCTATTCCCACCCCCTTTTTTTCCTAATCAATAAGACAGATCTCCAAATGCAGTTGTGAAAACAGGCTCTGACACACAGACTTTCATCCTCGATCCTCTGCCTCAGGAATAGCAGGCAACCCAGGCTCACACGTGATGTAGAGAGAAATAATGCCAGTAATTCTTGAACAGACTTAGGAGTTTATTCTACGCCTTCTTCATTTTTTCCTTTGCCTGCATAAATACTAATGGGAAGAACACAACAGCTCTCAATAGCTATAAGGGTTCTTTTCTTCTGAAAATCATGATCATTAAAAAGACTAATATTAATCTTCCTCAAAATTAATGCTATCTTCCCCCCACCCTCATTGTGCTCTTTATAAGAAAGAATTGTCTCATAGCCAAAACACTGCCAGGGGCTGAATCACCATTCACTGTGCTGAAATCATAAGTTCCTGGACTTCAGTCGGTATTTAACTGGACTAAGGATTTTTTTTTTTTTTATTTTAGACTTTTTAATTGGGAGAAAAAAAAAAAAAAAGCTGTTTGAGTCCAAGGGAGCACTGTGAGAGAACAATAGCAGTGCACACACACTACGGTGAGAAATACTGAAAATGCACATTTGTGCTACTGTAGTATATGTATATGTATGTTATTTACTCTGTGGTGTAGAGCAGTCTGTGCATACACATGTACATCAAATACATAGACACAAACTTGAGAGGTATATATAAATCATACAATGCAAAACAAAGCACAGAGGTTGCTAACTGAAACAGGCACAGGTTGTACGACAGGCTATGAAAACCTACAGAGCACACTTACTGTGTGCATTTTTACCTCCTTCCTTTGTTCTTAAGACAAGGTACTTTAATGACTTACGGTGCTGACAATCTTTCCGCGTTTCCCGTTTTACGCGAGCAGAATTTGTGCATTATTTTCCCAGACAACACCACAGCACTGCTGCGATTCGCAGTACAAAAATTATTTGCCAAAGGGGGGCAGGTGATACAGCACCGCTCTCCAGCCAATTCCCCAGGCTGCCGGCCATGGTGGGGACACTCGCCCCGGCCGGGCAGACAGGCCCCAGGACGCAGCACCACACCGCAGCCCCGACAAGGCGGCCATTTGGCAGCCTACGCCAAGGGCACCCGCTCGTGGGCGAGGTCCTTGGAAAAAATCACACGAGCCCGGAGGGAAGAAAGTAAGCCACGGTGCCTGGGTGCCTGCCCCGAGCCCTCAGTTCGTATAGGCTTATGACCAGTTGTTGTAGCAGTAATTAATGCCTCCGATAAAGGACGGGAGAAAGTAGACAATTAGGAAACAGTTAAGTTTGTGATCTCAGGGAATGGCAAAGACGGAGACAGACACACACCCACAGGCAGAGACTGAGAGCGAGAGGAGAGAGCCAAGCATGAGACAACAAAAGCAAGACTGAAATCAGATTTGGGAAACTGAAAAAATACAGGATTACAGCATTCAGCTTAGCATTTACTGAGGTATAAAAAAAATTAACACATGCACAGCATGGCTTAAAATACTTATTGCCATCAATAGTCTGTGACGGATGCCGGCTTCTTACTGCTATACGTACATTAGATTGGTCATCGCCTCTTAATCTCCTTTTGCTCAGACCCATCCATTTTTTGCTGCTCCAGCATCTGTGCCCTTTATGCTTTTTTTCTGTATAGTTACCCACAATACCCTGGATAAATTAATGTCATGACCTCGCTATGGCTATCAGACAGAAAAAAAAGTCTACTATTTTAATAATTGAACGTGCACGTACAGCAAACTGCCTACTGATAGCCCAGCCTTGTGGACTGCCTCCAAAAGCAGCCTTTGCTAGCTCTGCGAATCAGAAACAACAGATGCAAATACTAGCCACATAGCCCCAGCTCTCCGTCTTGCCTTTTTTTTTTTTTTTTTACAAAAAAGAACACTTCTTCAATCTGTGCTGTCTCATTTTCCCTGCATATGCCCCCTCAATGGTTAAAAACACTAGCCTGCCAGAATTAGAAGCGTTTGAATAAAAGCATGAAGATGAGTGAAAATTATAAATGGCTGCAGATTCTGGAAATTTATATCCACATGGTGAGTAGGGAAGAGTACCCAGGTTCAAGTGCTGAGCCTCACTTGGGAGCACCTCTGGGGCCGATGGGACTGCAGACTAGATTAAATCAATAGTCGTCTGAAACGAGATGTCGTAATCAATCAGCTCAATTACCACTGTCACAGATCTGGGCTTAAGGTCTTTCCTGATTCCACTCTTCTAATCATTAACCCTTCTACATCCTCAAAATGGGAGCTCATACTTGCTCTGCTGTCCTACCTTTCAGATAACCCAAGTTTAGCTTAGCCTTTTTCCCCATTTTCCCTTTCCTTGTTTAAAAGACATAAGAACGGGTCAGCAGGAAATGTTTCAAGTGTGAATATGGCAAGGTTAGATGCACTCCTTTAAATGCACCTATTACATATTTGCTGTGTGTGCACTTATATATTATTATTATGCCTCCGGGAGTGGCTGGGTGGATCAAAGACTGCTGTTTAATTAACATTCAACTCAGCTGTTTCCTTGGAGATTACAAATAGAAGACTAGTTGAATTAAACTGAAGCCGTTCACTCTCCTTCCACTAATCCAACACCACACAGCTCTTCTCTACTCAACCTAGTGAGGAACAACTTGTTTCTGGTTAATCAACCACTAGGAAAGTCCATTTTCAGTTTGAGGGCAAGTGTGAAAAAGTTGTAAAGACATTTTTGTATGCACGTTCGAATTTCATGGAATCGCCCAACCAGTCACCTTGTGCATCCACGGTGTGGTAAATCCCCACACAATGTAAGGAGAAAAGAGCCATCAGCTTTGAACATGAGCAGAGCCACTTTAAAATGTTGCCTGTGATTGCTACTTGCTATACAAAGATTAAATTTCATCAATTTAACAATTTTTTTATTCTTGTGTGAATCCTGAAAAGAGAAAAGCTTTTTCATAAAAATGCCTTAGCAATTGTCACATATCCCTCTTTCAGTTTCTCAGGAGGAAAGAAGTGTTGCTAGATAGTTAGCAGGTATGCAGAATTTTGTTTTCTCAAATTAGATTTATTCTGCTGATAGACTCAAATAATAATAGTGAAAGGAGCCCCATTACATTCACAGTTACATCACTGTCTGTGCGCAATGCCTCTGTTTCCAAGCTCAACCACACCTTTTTTAACCACGGATCTGCTTTTCAGCTGGGGAGAGTGAGTATACAGCCCCAGCCCATGTGGTGCTGTGAACGCCAGGTCACAGAATTCACCCCTGTGCCACAGCGGTGGTATTTCGGGGAGGCATTTGTGCTCCTGGAAGCTAGTGGGTATAGAGACAGCATGAGGCACTTGGCCACAGAGTCCTAAGCCAAGGGAGGTGTCTGGGGGAATGGCACCTGCCAGGGCAGGGCCGCGTGCCACCCTGGGAGGGTTAGCATCAGAGATTGATTGCTGCATTTCACGATCCAGATGTTTTCATTAGTGGAAATATAAAAAATTGGGCTCAAAAATGATTCAGCTGCTAGCATAGGCGCTTTCTATCAGGCTTATACCTCAGTCGGGAACTGCTTTGTTCCAGGAACTGACCCCTCGCAGATGGAAAAAAATGATCTCAGCTTCACATCTTTTCTGGGAAAGGTTTAGCTGACAGAGGGATGAGATACAAAAAGAACCTTAATACTGTCTTTTAGTAATGCTAAATGGATGAGAAGCACCAGACGGCACATTGAACTAGCTGAAGGGTACTGCTCAGTTTTGCAGGCAGCAGTTAAGACTTTAAGTATCATCCACAAGGGGACAGCATTCACATCCACACTGTTAAGATGCAGCTTGTGTACATGAAGAACAGAATGGGAGTAGCAGCCATTGCTGACCACCCCCTGCTACCCCTTCACCACCACCAACACCCCCCCCCAAAAAAAAAAAAGAAAAAAAAAAGAGGTGTTTCCAGTATTATTACTTATGGACAGACAAGGAGGAGTGGTGAGGCTGGACATGGATTTTAGATGCCAAAACCCATTCAAATACAGCATGAGCCTTTTGTTTCTCAGACAGCAAGAGTAAGGTGATTTGCAATAATAATACATACTTTTTGCAAAAACTAAAGATTGTCTGAAATAACAAAAAAATAACATTTAGAGAATGGGGAGACAAGAACTAGACACTACTGGAGCAGAATCAGACTGTGCCTCAGGTGAAGGGTGAAATGTAACATTATTTTGATTTTGCAGTTCTCATCTTCACATTTTCAATGTGCTACAGTGGGAGGTAATACCCTCATCCCTCTTCTTTTTCTAAGAGCAGAAGTTCCTTCATCACGGTGTATGTGAAATGGATATTCATTAAATAAACTATTTAGCTTCCTTTACTGTAGCATTTACGTAACTGAAAAAGAATGAGGCTGTTAGACTGACTGACAGCTATGCATATGCCACTGTTGTATGATTGTCAATACCTCCTCACCTTACCAATAAACAGCAAAGGGATGAGGACTTTAGAAAAATCCCAATCTATCTAGTACCTGATCTATCACAAAAATCTATCCTCTTTTAAATTTCTTGCTTAGAAACATTACACCTGGATTTTGCCTTATTGTTAATGACAGTGCTTTTTGTCACTTGGCTGAAATTCCAACCTGATCATGCAGAATTAAAAATATATGTATTCTACACCATTCTTTCTATTACAGAAAGGAAATCATACAAACAAAAATCCAGAAAAAGAGCAATATCCTTCTCTCCCTGTGTAAGCTTCTTCCTATCAGGGACCACTGTTATAGTCTCCTTGCTGATTTGTCAGTTTACCTGCACTTAATTAAAACACAGACATATGACAGCACAAATTATTGCAGTCTGAATTACTTTGAAAGTATATGAATACTATTCAATAGACTTTGACTTTACTGACATTTTTAGTTAAAAAAGTAATTATTTGTGAAAACTAACTGCTATGATATTTATTCTTTTTATTTTTAGCTTAAAAAAAAAAGCATGAAATAATTATCTTTTCTATTTATGAACACTTTTTAGCTTTACTTCATTAATTGCTTTATGTTACTGCTTAATACAGTATCAGCACAAGGTGAAGAAAGGGCCCGGTACTAAAATGAAACAACAACTGAACGTTCATAAAACTGTTTTTGACTTAACAGTCAAGTTTGCATTTTCAGTCTCTTCACTAAAAAAGACATAAAGTCCTGAGCAGTAATATAAAACTCTCACTTCATAAATTTTTCAATATGACATCTTTACTATTTCCTTAATAATTAGGTATGTATGTATAAATACATATATAATCAATCAAAATTCAAGATTACATGGAACAAGATCATCAAAATATATTGTTTATTCCCTGAAGCCTCCCTCCAACCCCCACCCCCGCCCTTTCCTCCCTGCTGACATTTCGTACTATTGTTGCAATCAGCAGTGGGCCTGATCCTGCAAATAGGGCAATTCAAGTATCTTTATTCAAATGGATAGCATCACTGAAATTATCTGAACTATTTTCCTGAGCATTGATTCTTGGATTCCTCAATGTTGAATAAGAATCAGATTTATTAAAGGAAATTAAAGGTAATCTATTAATTAAAGGTAGAATTTTGTTTTATAGATAAAAATTCTCATATTTTATTAACAACGTGATTTGAAGAGAAAAATTTCCAACAAACATACCATATACAACATACCATTTATAGAGGCTTGTTTTACGAGGCTTCAAAAGAAGGCTGAGGAAAAGCAAACCTTTTTAATCAGAAATCACAAAACAGCAGGTTCAATGCCTGCAAAACCAGAATATTTTAAATTTTCTAGACAGTGAAGGTTAAAGCTATCCTGCATTCTCATAGTTCCCTCTCTTCTTTCAATCAATCTCATTGATTTTTTTTAAGGGTCAGAGGCTATACCTTCATTGATCAAAGAAACAGCCTGACACAGCGAAAGAGTCTGCCAATTCCAGACAGATCAATCACACCTTTGTCTGCTTTTGATACATTATGGTTATTTATTCTGCATCACCACGACTTTCTGTCGCATGCTTCTTAATGTAATAATGCTGCTCGGGGACAACAATAAAAAAAGGGGGAGGGGAAATATTCTATTACAAATATTTTAAGCCTCTCTCTCTCTGGTATTTCTGAGGGTGGTTTATGATGGAACTTGGCCAACTTGTTTGATTTCATTTTTGACTTGGAAAAGAACTCCTGTTCTGGTATTTAGCTCTTCTTGGTCAGCGTTTTGTAGGATTTTATAAAGGCAATCCTTTGAAAATGATTTGTGCAAAATGTTTTCAGAAAAGTAATTAGATCTCAATAGAACAACAATTATGATCTAATCGCAACCAGAATTCTCCATGTTTATACTCTGGTTTAGAAATGTTTTAATACCCAGCTACAGCTACCGACTGCTTTATGACTGTAAAATGAAACTAAATGGTCAGCCTAAAATAATTGCTAGGAAATATTGCTGAATAAACAGATATAAGTGCTGAAAAGCTCCTGGCTTTGCAATCTATTATGCTGAAATCCACCTAAAGCTTTAAAAAATGCACTATATGTTCACTGTCTGTCATGACTGAAAGTTATATGCTATTATTTATCTTTCCATAGCATCTCCAAGCAGCCTTTAAAACTCGTCCAATATCAAACCTTTTATTCACGTTTGGTAGCCTCTCACCTCACAAACAGTTGCACTACTTAAAAGAAATTGCTCATGGGTCTTGTGATATTTATTATAAGCAAAAGCATTAAAATCCAGTTCTAGAGCTGAAACTAAGAGAAGTCAGTGGCAAAATGCCCAGTGACTTCAGTGGAGTCAGGACTTCACAGCTAGAATTTACATCTGAACTCCTTCAACTCAACTACCTTCAGAAGGAAAAGGCAGCTCGCAGGACCTCACCAAGACATGCCCTTAGAAGAACATGAAAAAAATTAGTATGCTTCTTAGCAAAATCACTAACAAAGCTGTGATAGGCTCTATGCACAATACAGCCTTAGCAAAGGCAGTAGAACTCTTCAATAAAACTAAGCATGTAAATCTTTGCAGAATCAGGATATCATGTAATAAGACATAATCACCATCTTGAAGAAATTATTCACCTACATTGCTATAACATTAAAATAAGATATACGATAATCCAAACACTTGGCATTAGTTTCTGATTTCATTGTGCCTACTCTGAAAATTATTGTGCACCAGATTTACAGTTACATCGCATTATTATGTAGAGCAAAAGGTAAGTAGTATACAAAGCTGAAATATTAAACCTATTAAAAAGTTATGAGTTTGACAGAGTCCCTACATGTATTTGTGTGCATGCCAAGAGATGCATTTAAAAACCTTTAACTAAAGGAAACTGCCTTCCAGTGATAAACTGCAATGCCTAAAAGACATTGCTGAAATGCTACCACCACTTTCAAAGGCCAGGAGACCTTAAAAACGGTTGCTGGCTGACAGCATTACACAAAAACATACAGTCTCTTCTGCGAAGAAATAAAGCTGAATGCGCAACATTTCAGAGAAGTTTTGAATAAGTCTATTTGTCCAGCTTACTTCGCAAAGGCTCTGTAGAAAACAGCACCATAAACACTTTCAGTCCCCACACAAGGGCTAAACAAAGAGTCCTCTTTCTAGCCATTTAATCCAGTAATTTATTTTTTCAACCATCACATAAATCGAAACACAGCTGTAACCAATGACTTGCAGATCCAGTTCCCTGCCAGCTGGATCCTGTTCTGCTGAAGCAGCAAGATTTTTACATTGTTCACTTCTGTACATCTGGAGAAATCATTTGGGTTCAAAGGTGACTAGAAAAGCTCTTTAAATAAACTCAACCAACAGTGAAGAGAGGCCTAAGTATCTACAAAAGCTACATGGAGTTCCATTTAAAGAGTTATTTTTCTCAAATTAGTGGGAAGAAAAAAAAAAAACAGTTTGCTTCTTTAAACATTTTATGATTATGACATTTTAATTGAATTATACACTCAAATACGTATTTTTGTAATAAAGAAACGTTTACTGTTCCCCAAGAACTTTCAAACAGTGTCAATACTCAAAAGTGATCACAGCTATAGCTTGCATACTTATCACATTTACAAGAATTGTCAGTAAATTAGTGATGGAATGAAATAAAATATCAAAAATATATCTCAATTCATGCATTTTAGCTATTGCCTAAAATGCCACTCAACTTTAAAATCAAAAAGAAAACAATAAGAAAGCATATACTGTGCCTAGACATGCTGAACCTGAAATCTCTCAGAAGTTAATCCTTAAAATAGCCTTACTTCAAAAAGCCTGCATCATCCCTTTCTGCATGAGTCTGCTAGTTAAGTAACAAAAATGTCCCTGACATTTAATACTGCATACAGTAAATTGATTACAATGCATCATTTCCTTTGGAAAAGCAATCACACAGCAAACCAGCTGAATCTTGCAGAGGTAAATAACAATGATATTGAAGGCTCATATAACCTGTATTTTTTATAATTTTTCAGACAAAGAACAGACACTCACATATATTTCCAAAAGAGACTTTTCATGCCTAGCACAGGCCTCACTAACAAAAATACTTAAAAACATCAAAAGTACTTGCACTAGGTTTTATTTGCAATTCATAGACATGCACTCCCCGTTACAAAACAAACTAAAAAGTGTCAATGGACATGGACTCAAGCAAGTGGGCAAGACACATCCAGAACATGCCTTGATTGCTTTGTTAAAGATGCAGTTCATTTACTAAACATGATTAAGAGGTATTTCAAAATTCAGCCAGGGTTCACTACTTTAACTGCTTCTTTTCCTTCTTTAATACTTACTGTCCGAGTTGGTTTGAAACAATGCTGATAAAAGTATCTTCTCTAGTTGCCATTCTGGCCACATCTCTGCACTGGTTTCACGTTATTCCCCACCACCTCCTCCTTTCAGTTCAAATGAGCAGCTACCTCACCTTCAGCTCATGCTACTTGTTGTCTGCTCTTGTCTGAGCTCCCCCTCTCACTTATAATTATAGGAATACACTGTTACATATGCTATCTGCGTTCTGTTATGAAAGTATTAAAGAAGGAAAACTAAAAAAAAACCTGACTAAATAAATAAAAATGAAAATATGTCTGTAACAGTCAAATTAATCAGATAAATTATCTTCAAAAATTAACATGCACAAATCATACCCAGATAATTGCTACATCACTCCAGGGCAAACTTCAGGGAATTTAGATGTGCATTTCTATACACTAACATATATAGATTCACGTAAACATTCTAGAATTAAAAGTATTTAGTTTGCACTTAATTACTGTGTTTCTGGAAAGCTCTCTCCCTTCAGTCTCTGATGTGTATTTATTCTTAACTATGGTTTAGTTTTTGCCTATAATTAATATAAATATCACAAAAGTGAGTTAAATTTGACAGAACGTAAGCTGCAACTGACCAGTGGTTGAGCTTCTGTAACACCTCCCATTATCGTCTTTGCCAAAATCAACCACACAATTAAACAGCACAAACTTTATTTGTCATCCATTTACCACAGTTTTTTTGTTTCAGTATCAGCTGTCCTCTCTAGTTCAGATTTCATATTATCAAAGCTATTTGCCTCTATTTTTAATGAATAAATTAGGATTTATCATCCAATTCAGACACCACCTATGGCCCCTCGTGTAACACTATCCGCATGCCTGCTTAGGATGTCAGGTAAGTTTGAGTCACAATCACATGCACCCTTCAGAGGCCTGGCACAGTCTAGGAAAAGTAAAGGAACCTGCACAGAGGCACTGGCTGTTTTAGTTAGGTGACTTGAGCTGCTTAGAGAACCTCACACAACTCTTTTGCATCACAGTTGACAGTACAGATGGTATTCTGATTTACCCAGGAATGTTACTCCCATGGCAGACCCTGAGGCAAAGACTTTAGTGGGTTTTATATTTTTGGTTTAAAACCTAAGCCCTGCTGAATGAAGCTCCCAACTGAAAATCTAACTCACCAAGCTAGAAAAACTGAATCAGAGATTTTTAGACCTGACATGCAAATTTCAGAATGTGCTACGCCAGATCTTCCAATTATCTGATTTTTTGTTTGGCAAATGTTATGGGTGCCTCTACCTGGGGGCTTGGGTAATTATGCTTATCCTCTACAAAGCACTTAATGATGCCAGTTTACATTGCCCGCAGTCCTTTATGTAACCTGTTCCACTGAATGTTCTGCAGCAGGGATGAGCAACTTTCTGAGGCTGGGGTGCCAGACTTCACATACCTCTCCCACATTAAAGATAGAGCTTGTCAATAGAAACTGAACAGGGAGCCAGGAGCTGCTGCCATTTAACGATGAGTGATGTTGCCAATCACCTTTTTGGCAGACTCCTGCCCCCTGCAAGGCAGCCGTTCCCATTTGCCGTCTCTCCACAGGTTTGGAACCAAGGACATGTTATCCATAGCATAAATCAGGACATCTGCCAGAAGAGGTGGCCCTCTCTGCCCTCCCACCTGACCTCAGCCATTTATTCCTCCACCTTGCTTGTGCTGACGCTTGCATCTTACAGCTGCATCGTAAAGCAGACTAGGGAGCTGACCCAAAAAGTAAACAGAAGAAATGAAAGATTAGGTTGCATCTGGATCAGTCCTTGATCTGGCTCATTAAACAGCCACATAAGCTACATAAGCTAAGTGACAGCTCAAAAGGCCGGGTGGAAATGTGTGCCACTGGCAAGAGGATGGAACTCTCCTTTCAGTGGCAGCCTGAACTTAGGCAGGATTTAAAGTAGCCCTGTTCCAGGTTGGAGCCAGGAGCTGTGAGAACTGTGGCCTCTCAAAGTCATTAGGACTCTGAGAGTCCCCATTTTCTGTCTGTGCCCTAGCCTTACTGCACACCTATGCTGAACTCTGCAATATGGAATTAAAAATACTGTCGCAAGCAAAGACATGAAACTAATTAAAGACAGAGAGAAATTAGAAGATACAGCCAGAGGAGAAAACACTAGACACTCCTGAAAGAATCATGTAGAGGGCTGTTCAAGGTGGTCAGAACAGTAAATGACGTATTAGCAATAGTCCAGTAAATATGCCAAGGCTACAAGTAAATGTGAAATCAGGTATTAACAGTAATTATGCAACACACAAAGGAGAGTCTCAGAGATTCCAATAAACCTGAAATGAAGATTATAGCAGAGCTATGGATAGTTGTGACAATGGAATTAAAACCAGTATTAGATCTCTGATTTTCAGACACTATCAATAAGTTTATTTGAACTTCGCCAAAAAGAGATGATAGGTACAATATATGTGTACAGTACTTGCATGTATCTCATTCAATTTATCCAATATAGAACTGTGTTCTCAGTCAATTATTTACAAAGGTAAAATAGACTGATTTAGGATTTTCATGATGTCCGCTATAATATACTATATTACTTTAAACCATACAGAGAGAACCAATAAATTGTGTTATCTCCATACAGAATACAGCATTTTTATTTTTATTTCTAATTTGGTAAGTAATGTGCCTATCAGTGATGTAGTGAGTACACTTTCATTGCATATCAGTGATGTAGTGAGTACACTTTTCATTGCATTTTGATGTACAGGCACGCACCACAAGGCAAACATATGCCTCTTCCTTCACAAATAAAGTGCCATCAGACACTGCATCCGTGTTTGTAAATCATTTTTGAGATGCTGTGTTCTCACACGTGCAATCTGAGAGCAACAACATAAGATGAAACATATCATTGTGAAACATATCACATCTATTACTTATGAAAAAAAAAAAAAAAGTGGAATGGCACGATCCACTGCTAGGTCTATGTTGTGTGCTGAATTCCTAAGCAGAACATCTCACCACAATGTTTGAGAATTTCAGCCCAAAAAGGACCATGTCTCTCTAGGGATCACAGTATCTGCAAGTGTATCAGAAACTTATGCGATGCATGCATACATGTATGACAGACTCTGCCTTGGAACCCACCAGCTGGCTGAAAGATACTGACAATGTATCAGTGTATCAATGCAGAAAAATAATTACTGCACAACTAAAACAAACAAACAAACAAAAAAAAAAAACAACTACATTTTGAAACAAACTTTCCAAGTCCACACTAATTTACTTTTGAAATAGCCCCCAAAGCATAACTTCCTTTTTAGCAATGTAAGTTAGACAAAAATATTAACTTAAAGTACTTTATTTGCACATCCTTGAGGGCATTGGGGTATGGGGTAACTTGAGGGTATGACCTTGGGTATTGACCTGAGGAGAATACCCAAGGTCATACCATCAGAGAAGCATCAGAGAATCATAGAATCATAGTATAATGTAGGTTGAAATAAATCTCTAAGATCATCAAGTCCTACCATTGCCTTGAATAAAGACATTTTTGATTATAAGGCTGCAATGACACCTTGAAAGGCACAGTTTCCTCTAAGTAATCACAGAGGCTCAAAGACAGTAGAAGATACAATCTTCACTCTAACTAATAGCTGAAATCCTGCTGTATGAACCTTGCCTTCCCTGAGTACAAAATTGTAGCTTAGGACAGCACCCAAGGAAAATGAGTAAATCCTTCTTAATACTTCTGTTTTCTCTGCAAAGAAGGGAAAGCTGCACTACCCTTTAGAGAACTATGCTAGTAGGTTAGATGCCAGCAGGATAACCAGCAACAGGTGAAGTGCAAACTTTTAGCCTTTTATATGACATAACAAATGTCCATAATGGGTTAGATCCAAGAGCCTCCTTGGTCAGCATCTTGTCTCCAACACTGCATTCAGATGGATGCCAAAGAAAGAGTATGGACCAGACAAGCACAGATGATACCATTAACAAAAGAGCATGAGGTGTTTATAAGGAAAGAGAATTGCTTCGGATATTGCTAAGAAAGTTGCCAGGTGGGAAAAATTAATTGTAATAACCTATTTACAGGAACTGAGGGAGGACAGGGGGTAGGTAGGACAGGTAATAACAGAATAATGAATTGTTATTCTATACTCAGTAACACTTTTCTGTTTCCCAACTCCTCTCTGTTTTACATGGATATTATTACAGTGATTTCAAATCCACTTTGCAAGTCAAATTCCACGCTGTGCTCAATACCAGTAGCACTAGCTACAGTGTAAAAGCTCAGCCTTTGAACTTAAGTTCTTTGCTGCAAGGAATCTCTCGTTATCGATATGTGAACTACTTCAAACGATCAGCACTTGAAGTTTGCTGAAGAATGCAGGGATCCCAAAAGACAGAAGCAACACCAACAAAACCCAACAGTAGCAGCTAGACAATAATAATGTGTTGTTAGATAATTACTTTTGCTTTCTCTCTCCATCCTAAGATCCTTTGGTATCCATCCCTGGAACTTTACATATGTGATATGTATGAGATATGAGATATGTGAAAAATTCAACTTCTAATATCAAATTTGGGTATTTCAACTATATTTGTGAAGCCACTTTGATGGTACCTTCTCTATGTGTCTGACAAAACATAGGTAAAAGCTATTATGCCCTACATGGCATAATAGCCATAATAGCCATAACTAGCCATAATAAAATACATGTATTTTACAGACAATTGTGAACAGAGAAATATTCTCCTAATAAAACACACAGGAAGCTACACAAATAAACTACCATATTTTAATATATTACTGGATCATTAGATAAAGTTATTTGTAAAGATATAAACCAGCAAACAAGAGATTCCTCTAGTGTTCTTTTATTATTATTATTATTATTATTATGCTGTGGGAGACAGAGGGATTTAGCCAACCTCTTTTCAGTGGTTTGTGGTGACAGGTCAAGGGGTAGTGGCCACAACTGTGAGCACAGTAAGTTCCGCACCAACATGAGAAAGAACTTCTTCACAGTGAGGGTGATGGAGCACTGGAACAGGCTGCCTAGGGAGGTTGTGGAGTCTCCTTCTCTGGAGATATTCAAGGCCCATCTGGACAACTACCTGGGCAGCCTGCTCTAAGGAACATGCTTTGGCAGGGGGGTTGGACCCAATGATCTTTCAAGGTCCATTCCAACTCCTACAGTTCTGTGATTCTGTGATTATTATTATTATTACAGAGACGCTGTACAGGGTATAGACACCCTAATTATATTTATTTGAAAAAAAAAAAAAATTACCATATTTTCAAGTGGATTTTAGTTAGATAACTTCAAGCCTTCCTGGGTTTCAAACAAATTCTGATCTAGCCAACTGTGAAAGTCCCCAGACCTTACAAAATGATTCAATCTCACTTGGAAGTGATTTTGCTTTGCAAAATAACCCACCTGCCAGAGTAGTGTCGCATGACCCTTTTCCATACAAAAGGGGTACTGAGCCTTAATGATATTAACATTTTTCAAAAGCACTTTAAAGCACAGTATTTAAAGCAGTTCAACTTGCCAAACAGCACCATTACATTGGTTTCATTCTTAACATTCATCAATGAGTCAACATGCATTTTCATTATTCAGTGAGGACTACCAGCAAGAGTGAGGCAAACGATACCTTAGCACACGTATTGTTTCTTCCTCTCCTCTTCTCTTCTACCTCTACTTCACTTCTACCTCTACCAGTTCTTACACGTTTACAATTGTTTAAAACTGTCTTCTGTGTTCCTGTCACTAGTTTAGCTAGTGATCTCACAGCAGCAACTTTCAATTTTAAATACCAGGCATTCTGTCCTTGCTAAATGCCCAGTAAGCTACATTAGAACAAAATGCACTTTCCCCCACTATTTTTTGAACTCTCCATAGTATTTCTAAATTATTCACCTATTCCCAGAATATCAGTGGGGGGTAAATGAATGAAATGGTATGGCTATGGCTATGGCTCTTCAAAAATTATTTATTATTATTTATTACTTTATTAATAATTATTAATCTCATATTTTACCATTTTTTCTACCAGCAGAATACATTTTGGGAAAAGAAAAAATCCAGTAGTTCGTATTCCTTTAAAACCATCAACCTTTGGAGGAAAAACAACATCAGCAACCAAGCAACCAAACACAAAAGTAAGGAAAGACCATAACATCTCAAGCAGCACTCCACATTCATTCATTAGAGCCTTAGCATGATTACTTGTGTTCAGGACGTTGTGTTCTGGAATCCTCACACTCCAAGGTTGTATTCTGTTTATAAAAAGCAAGAAATTAATTTTCCTATTGTCTAATCTGAAGCCAGGATTTTTCTTTTGATTTGTAAGAATTTCAAATATGATGTTAACAGGTGTGGGAGTAAAATCCACAGTACCTATGTACATTTCAGTTTATTTCCCAAAGGGATAAAATAGACTTACTAGAGCTGTAACGTCTATTTCACAGACAACCCTTTCACTTCAAAATAAATCAGCTGAAGTGATTTCAAGTGAAGGATTTGTGTGTGCAAACCCAGTCTTGTCATTTGTTTAGGCCTACTCGCCCACTTCTCTGTTTCAGGACTACAATCAGAATTTACCCAAATTGGAATTGAACATCAATGATATTTCCCTTTATCTACCATAAGAAATAGTGGTACCTGAAATGACACCAAGCAAGACATCCATGGATGACATCAATGGTGACTTTACTGAGGGCCACTATAGGTTAGTGAAAGGAAATCTTAACATAAGATTAATGAATCTCATTGTTATTCTAAAATAGTCCCGAGTAATGGTTTAAATTTTGTGTTGGGAAAAAAAAAAAAAGTAGAATAAAGATTGTCAGAGGAAACATGGAAACAAAAACATTGTCCATTATTTTGCCGAAGATTAATCAAGTAGAATGAAATTGATAACATTTTAAATGACTGTAACTATTACAAATTTAAGTGAGAATATACACATTATATATGAAATTCAACTTTTTGAAGAAGCTTTCATAGCCGTACCATTTCAGAGCTTTCATATCTTTTCGAATTTAAGTATGTACATAAGCAGCCTGAACTGAAATAAATTTCACTCAATCAGAGCATAAATGACCACCACCATGCTGTTAGCAACTCTCAAAGAAGATTGGCAGGAAAAGCACAGTAAGTGGTGTCAGTGCCAGATTGAAGAACAATACAAGTATGTACTTTACAGACAAAACAGGGAAGACTGAACAGAGATCAGGCATTAACACAAAATAAATTAATTTGTGGGGTCCTGAATATCACAGCTCAGGGCACTATTTTATTTCATGCTTGGGTATACGAACATGACCTGAACATGTCTAACTGCAGATAAACAATAATTGAACTTTTCTTAAATATTTGTTCAAAAATATCTTGAGAAAATTTTCTGGAGAAAAAAAAAATCAGTAAAAAATGGTTAATCATCATGCTAAACAAGAAAGAGAATCAGGAGAGATGAGGAGAGATGGTTATAAAACAATTTTAAATACCTTTCTTTCGGTTCAGCAAGCCTAATGGATCATTTTAACCTCCAGTTCATATATATGAAAAAAAGGATGTCAGAGAACCACATTAATGGCAAGGATCCATAGCTAGGAAGGACCTCAGAGCACAGCAGCAATTCAACGGAAAATGAATTTTTGCCTGCCTTGATAGGGCTTGAAAGGAGATAGCAATAGCAACAACACAGTGACAGTTCTGTGGCCTGTCTGTTCAGGGAACAGAGGTTTTATGAGGGTATTATAATATTGTAAAATGTAGAAAAGAACAAGAAATATCATTTTACAACTAAGAGGACTATTTATTGACAATACAACCATGAAATGCTTTTAATCTTGAAAACAGGCAATTTAGAGGAGATAAAATGGTATTGTGTAAGTATGTCAAGCAAGACACAACTTCCAGAAAGAAGCAAAGAAGGCAAGGAGTGCATGGACTTGCCTTTGAGTCAAGAGTAACTATTACTAGGTTTCAACTCATTTTTTTGGTTTTGGGGTTTTCTGATATTCTTTGATGTATTTGTGATGTAGAACAGTCTGGTGAAAGATTAGACAGCAATGTAGGTTTAGACAAAATGTGGATCTTTCATTTATGCTGAAAACCAGATATGTGTGACCACGTTCTACCTACACCAAGTTCAACCTAATTTAACAAAAGACGAAGTCACACCTCCTACCTTCTTTCCCTACTAAAACCTATGCACCAACAGTTGCAATGAGGGACCGAGTCATGGCCATCTTAATTAAAACCTTTTTATGGATTTCTCTAAATCCATACAGTTATTTGAGATACTGCATAATGCAGTTTTCTCCTAGAAATCTATTTTAATCAGTTTCTTTTATACAGCTAAAAATGATGCTCATTTCACATTTTCCTTATTCTCCTCTCATGTATTCCATGGTCAAGTATACTGTATAAACATTATTTCTGTGAATGTGTGACTGCTTATAGAAAGACTGGTACATTTCCTCCACAGACATACAGTTCATTTGCTTACACCATATGTGATTTACTATTACCTTTACCTTTAAACTCTAGAGAGACACATGAAGTATGTGCCTGGCAGATGCAGAAAAGCAACAGTCTGGCTAACTACAGGTGTAACTATGTAAACCTTAGCTGTGCCAAGTAATAATTAAAATATAAGCAAGGAACAAGGACTACCCACAGAAACCCCTCAGCTGTTTCAACAACAGCGCAGACAGGGTAAATCTTGCCCCATGGAGAGAACAGCAGGACAGAGGTACTCAGCTGACATCTTCCCCTTCCTTCTTCCCCATACCTTCCCCTTCTGGACTTCTGGTTCAGCAGATGAATCTCTGTGAGATACTCAGCACCCTATAGTGGTTGACCCTACAAGCACGTGGATTTCAGTTTGGCTTTGTGCAGCTAAATTGCCCTGCTGAACAAAAGCACCTATGAACTGGATCTTTCTTGCAGTGACAACCATTTAGATACTTAATGAAGAAAATGCAGTCTTATCACAAACTTAAAATTTGCATCTCCTTTCTTTAACTGAATTTTCACTTAGTGCTGTACTTTGCAAAGAGGCACAACAAATATATTTGGAAAGTGTTTTCTTCACTCCTTTTGTTTATTTCTTCACCAACTAGGTCAGAATAAGAGACGGTGCTGCATTGTAACTGTACTGTATGTAGATCAATATCACATAGATAGGATCTTGTTGCAGTTGTTTCTTGTTTTGTGGTGTGGGGTTTGTTTTGTCTGGACAATTTTTAAGGGGAGGGGAATAGGCTGCTGCAATCTTAACAAATCATAGGTTTTATTGAGCAGTCTACAATGATTTGATCTTTTTCCCTGGTATTTTTAATGTGTTTAGAACCCAGCATAGTTCATGAATAGTTCAAAATACCTCTTTCAATGCTTTCCTACATCACTAATGAACAATTTTTGATATCGTGTCATCCATTGCTGTAGTTCTGGGGGTTCTCTGAAGTTCCCCTCATAATGCATTTTGGACTTGAGTAACATAGCTAATTGTTCCATTTGCAGATGTTGCCATCTCATTGCCTAACTTTCTTTGCCATTCGTTAATGCTCTTTTTAAATAGCAGCTCTCCTAGGAATGAGCAATGGAGCATGCCACTGTAATCTTCTTGTTATAGAGGAGGTCAACTATATATTATACTTTAGATTTTTTCATCTAACCATTTTTATCCCATGACAAGGATTTCCCTCATCCCGAGTGACTACTTAGCTTCATTAACAGCTGCTCCTGTGGAGAAAGCTTTTGAAGTCCAAAAATAGTCCATTTGCTGATTTTCTTTTGAATTCTTTTGCAATATCTTGGTTAAACAAACAAACAAACAAACAAATAAACAAAACCAACCTGTGGTTTAGTGAGGAATTCATTTCCTTTGCAGAAATAGCCCTAGTTACTACCATATTTACATTAGTATTTTACCATCTTAGTCTAAATATAACCTCCTCTAATTCCTAGTCTCTTTCTATTTCTTTCCATGTTCCTGAAATATACTTCACTGGACTAATCTGAAACAGTTTTCAAAAAATTGGTCACAGTATTTGCTGCTATTCAGTTTTTCAGTACAAAAAATACTACACGGAAAAATCTAAATAAGAAATGCTCACATCCTTTATCACATTTTTCCAATAATAATTTTGCTTATTGCAAGAACTAAGCAGTATTTTCCCTCTCAGAATACAGAGATGGAGACATTTAAATTACATTAGTACTAACATACAACAAGCAAAGCAACTGAGGAACTTCAAGGAGAATGAAAATCCTCAGACCTAGACACTTTTATTTTAACTCTTCAGAACTTTTCCTTTTTTATAGTCTTGACTTGTAAATTTCCCAGATGAACCCTTCCCACTTACATGTATGTGCTAAACTTTATTCTCACAGTTGTGGAATTTCATAGTTGCGTGAATTTCATATCTGAAAATTGCAATTTGTGATTACCTCACTTTGCACCACATTCTTTAGAGTTAAGAGAACACCCCTCTTTCAATTTGTCATTTCTAAGGTGTAGAACATGCAATTCACAGCTTGTGGAAAGTGGGAGTGCAACGGATGTAAGCCAATTTGGAGTCCTCTTTATCCTGGGCTGCTCTGCATCTCTTCACCTAATTTAGCTGAGCAAAGAGAGCTCAGCTGCCCACGAGCTCCAGTAGTGGTCCTCCTTGGCACCTCCACAGTACAGCGCATTGGGTTCCTCCAACTGTGTCCTGCCATGATCAGAGTGCCCACGATCCACAGGGCTGGCCTGGAAAATGACCTAGTGGGCATTTTCTTGCGTCCTGTGACAAGAGAGCTCTCATACAGGTGGACTTGAGAATTCTAGGGACATTCCTGACAGCTCTGGTGCTCTTTGCCATAAAAAAGGACCAAGGGCCAGGTGAGGATAAAGAACAGGTGAGGTTACTTGCTGTAGGCATGAGCATTTCTTCACCTTCCTTAATGAAAAGTCAACTTTTCATTACTTAAAGAAAAGAAGTTGAACTTTTCCATCACTGGTTCAACTTCGTTGTTCATATGCCATATTCCTGTCATCTTAGACACTGAAGATCAACAAAACCAATTTCAGTTCTATTTGTACAGTCAGCTGTACTTTCAAGATCCATTGAGCTTTAGTACTTGAATTTCAATCAATGCTGTTTACTTAAAACACCTTCATTACTGCAGTCTTTATATGTGCATACATTATGTAGCTTTTAATATTTATGACAATGAAATAGTATTATTAAATTTATGTTATTATTAAATATATGACATGCATTAATTTCAAGAACTGAGGAGCAAGCTGCATAATTACATTACAAAATAGAGTAATACAAAATACTCATAAAGAAAACATTCATATGTGATGCATGGCCTTCAAACTGTGAGATGCTACTTTTTAATTTAGACCATCGAGGCCAAACCTTTAACAAACAACCTAGAAAGAACTTTTATATGCATATTTTGGACTAGTCTTGGTCTTGGCAAATAAGAAGGCTAGTCTGTTAATCTTGATGATGATAATGACCTTTGGCAGGAGCTTGGTCAAGTCACTTAACTGTTCTGAGCTTTTGCCACATCACAAAAGGATGTCAGACTCCCAGGTACATCTTTTCTGTTTAGAAATGCTTATGGAAATGCATTAAATAGAGATATGTAAAAGAAAAAAGACACAAGGACTTTTGCTTTCAGAGTAACAAATCTGAATGCTTTCCTGAGTATAAATGTCCATTTAAAGGCTTCAATGAAGCTAGGAGGGAAGATGACAGAAGTTTGAAAGTTTGTGTATTTCTATATTTTTCTACCTATTTTCTATTGCTAGTTGTATGTATTTGAAAAACTTTATACATGAATGTATCATGTTTAGAGGTGCATCACACTTAATCCACTGAAATGTCCAGTGATTTTTTTCATAACGCTGTGAATTGTAGACTTGGAAGTTAATAGCTTTACTTTTCTTCCACATTCTGATTACAACAATAATTTTAAGTGGATGCCATTGCACTTCTGTGTATGAAGCTGACTTATCTTTAGAAAACACACTCTATTTCCCAAATGATATGGTTAACAGAAAGATAACAGCTTAAAGAGTTCACCTGCAAACATTATTTAGTGAAAAATTATGAAACAGATTTATATTATATTTTTATATGATAATTATTTACATTTCTTTTTTTTTTTTTTAATTGATTAACTGCATTGCTGTTGTGCAGTTTCAAATTAACACTTCAATTTACACTTCTTGGATTATGTAATTCAGAAGATGCTAAGACATTTAAGTACACAGCCTTTTATGATTGTCAAGTCAAATATCAAAAAAGCAAACTTTCTGCTTGCAATTTCTAAAAAACAAAACAAAACAAAACAAACAAAAAAACACAATTCTCTTGTTCCTAAAAAACTTGATTTAGTTAAGACCTTGTCTAAACACTTTCTGTAGCTTCATGTCTCCTCTATAATTGTCTTTTAGTCTTCACACAACTATTTCCCTGTAGCACAGAACTATTGTCTGGCTACACGCAACTATTTCTTTGCAGCTGGGTGAACTCCTAGGTCCAAGTTTACAGAAAAGCTCTCGTGGTTTAAGAAGGGACAAGAATTTACCATATTTCCTAAATTGCTTATTTGTCTTCCTCTTTTTTGACTATAGATGAAGAAACTTTTACACTAAAAAAGTAATGAACTGGTGAAATTACACTCAAGAAGATTTCACCCTGGAACAAGGACACGTTGTTGTTGTTCTTAACTACCCTAAAATTCATAAGAAAAGTTAATATTCCAAAACTTAATTATAAATTACATGAATTTGTATCCTTTTAATCAACATGCAAAAAAAAAAATCCTTGGGTTACATCTCTTAAAAAATTCAGATTTTTTAATTTCTGTAACAGATCTTAAAGATGAACAAAAATCACATATACAGAGACAAAGGTGGAAGAAAAATGCAGATATTAGATAATGGTCTGTCTCCCTTACATTCCACAGAATGAAAATTGAATGTGCATGATCTCATTAAGGAATGTTCCTAAACATTTGTCAGGTATATATAATCACACATTTGCTCCAATCAACAGGTTTAAAGTTTAAAGCAGATTTAAAA
Source organism: Anas acuta (assembly GCF_963932015.1). NCBI lineage: Eukaryota > Metazoa > Chordata > Aves > Anseriformes > Anatidae > Anas > Anas acuta. The sequence continues at coordinate 101,970,313 of NC_088979.1, forward strand.
CTGCTAAAGTGCTCTGCAGATCTGAAGCCACACAGCATTTTAAAAAAGAACAAGCATTTTCATATTCTATTGAATTTAACAAAGATAGCTACATGTCCAGTATTTTAAGCACTATGCTACGGACACTGACAAATGATGACTGTGCCAGAATTTTATTTGCATATTTTAATTTCCTTCATTAAGGACTTTATTTCTTCTTATAGACAGGATTTGTGTTTTTCTAGTATTTGGATGCCTTCACGTTTGAAATACAAAGTAAAGTCTGAAGAGTCTGCCTTTATTGACTGTGTAATACTGTGAGTAAAAAATGATATTAATAAAACTAATGTGTCTAATTAATTTAGAGAATTTGACTTCTCAGTATTTCCTACTTTCACGTATATTAAGTGAAATATAAACTTATATTAACGAATACTTACTTTTCTTTTTGCACAAATTCTGTTTTTATTAATGCTGTATCTGAAGTAAGTTTTTACTAAGTGAGAATTTCTACTATCAGGCCTTTTAAAGGTTCTATCACATCTGGGGAGTTATGTTTAAGAGCCGTGGTATAGGAAACATATTGACAGAAAGCAGCTATAAATTGTACATTTCTCTCCTTTCTATTAAATGGAAAGAAGAAAAACAACCGACTGATCAGAACACTCAGTAGAATTTTGTAATATATATTTTTTTAAAAATAGTGAAAAACATTTGTAATTCTCTCTGATGAGAAATTAGTATCAGGTAAATTATGGTTGTCTCTTAATATCTAATATTGTTTTAAAATATTTTTATTTTTCCTCTCAATACTGCCTTGAATGTGAATCACTTGCCTTTACGTTACAAAGCTTTGTATAAAACAAAGTCTTTGAGGATACCTTATAAGAAGATCAAGACAAAGAAATCATTGTTTTATTACCACAATAAGAGCCTGTTTTGTTCTTTAGCCATTTAATTTAACATGTAATCAGCCTTACAGCCCCAAACTCTAATTTTTACAATGAATGTAGCAATTTGTAATAACATTATCTGATAACTCATAAATAAACACATTCTTCTCAAAATAAGAATCTGGACAAAAATCTTCAAACTCCATTTGGATGCTGAATATAAAGGGTTTAATAACAACAACAAAAAAAAGCTCAGCATAAGATCTTCGTATTTCTCAGTGTGGATGCTGCTGTTTTAATATGTTCTATAACCTCCACCAACTTTCACAGAGCTGAAAAATCTGAAGCAGCTTTCTTTAAGGTGATGGAAATTTATAATGACTTGACCAGTTTAGTGATATTTGGGGAATTAATGAGCTATTCCATTAATATGCATCATGTGGAACTGCTGTTGCACTCTGGAATGGGCTGATAGACCACCGTTCTATGTCTGGAAGTGATCAGCAGTCAATAACTTCATTCTCTCATAAAGCACTTAATTTTAAAAGGAAAGAAGTTCTGTAACCTCAACAACTTTTCAGTGCATGGTTTGAATCAGAAATATTGCTGCTCCTAGCGCCACTGCACATACTGTTCTTATTCACACGAATGTTTAACATTCTTGATTCTAACTAGGAATTTCCCTAAATTAAGTTCTGTGGTAGCAGGCTGCTGATTAATTACAGTACATATAAAAGCTGGGGTTATCTTTGTCTTTTTTGCATCAGGCTTTGGAGTGTTTTATATTTCTCATTTATATAAATAAAATGAGCATAGCAAAGGAAGGCACCCACACGAACTAAATTCTCCCCTGTGTTGACAATGTATAGTAATAGGCTGTGCTATAATCATTTAGTGTTTGTTGTTTTAGACAAGACAGAACTAATCAACATCATTAGATACATCATCTAACTGTGTCAGTATTTAGGCAGACTTATGGTTATCTGCATATCCTCACACTGGATTTTAAGTTTATCCTCAGCTTTGAAATTTGTGGGTTCCTAATACTTGAGAATGTGGGATAATTTTAAGATGGTTTCAATATGTCTGAAATGTATGCTACCCTCAATTACTACTCTTCAGACTTACCACCCCTCTAATTTAGACTTCTTTTTTTTTTTAATAAAAAAAAAAAAATTGAATAGGCAATACAAAAACTTATTGCTGTGAGGTCTTCTGTTTATTTACAAATATGAATTTTTACCTGTATATCTCTATGTTTAGAGATATAACTTATATAGTTTAATACGAAAAAAATAGTTGCAAAAACTTATCAAGATGGATGAAGTAAAACAATGCAAAGCTGTAACATCTTCATGTCCTTTTCTCACATCTACATGGCCAGAGACTCTTTCCCGAGTACAAATGCAGTTGCTATAGTCCCATTCCTTTTATCCTCTCTTACTCCGTATGCCTCCTCAATTTCCTTCCTCCTCTTACATCCTCTCATGCTTATCACATAATAATTCATCCTCCCCACTCCTTCCTTCCTCCCATACAGATACACTCTGTGCCTCTTTCTCCTTTCTTCATTGATGAATTCAGGTGCAAAGGTTTAGTTTTGGAAAAGGTAATGAAAAATTACCATTAATTAATCAGTTGTTAGCTCCTCCCTGTTTGGACCATTCATTTCTAAAATTTATAAATGCATACTGCTAAAGATTCAAAAAGAATTCTTATCTTTAACAAATAACTGTTAAATTTCAAAACCAGATAATCTATTTTAATGTCTTGCAATCTCTGCTCTTTGAATAAAACATACAGTTTGAAAATAGGAGACTGTGGTAGGTAGCTCTGAAATATATGTTCTGTGTATGGTAAATTCTTACTAATAAATACAAGGATAGAAAATTTCCAAAAGTGACAAGCTACTTATTGTCAATTAAAGTTTTGCAAAGTTGATCCCTCAGACTCCTTTAAAAGCCCACTATTTTACAAAACTCAAAAACTGAGAAGTTTGCTTTGAATAAATATGGAAAATAAGATTATGAAAAAAAAAAAATCCTCAAAAAAGGAAAAACATTGCCAATCCATTATTTAAAAAGTAAAGTTTAAGGAAGAATTTTCCTTCTTTAAATATTTTCACACTGAACCTCACTGAATTATTGTTGAAGCACCTGAGTTCAAGTTCTGTCAAGAAAAAGCCCTTACAAAGCTTTTTTCTCAGATTTACATTAAACCTCTGATGAAGCATCTGAGTGCAAGTTCAAATAAATTAAAGACCCGATCAATAAAACTGCAAATCAGCCTTGCAAATCATGTTGCCTAGTAAGGACTGCCATTAAATTAGAGTCAAATCAAATTACGCAATAACAAACAGCAGCCACTTCTCCTGCATAAGAAGGTATCCTTAACATGGCCCTACGCCACCCGCAGTTTCACACAACTGTCTGCTCCAGGCTACCAGGTCCCACCTTGGTGTGGGCACAGCCTGGGAGCTGTGCAGCCCCATGCTGCAACCTTGAACCACAGCCCTTATTGATCCACTTTGGTATTTCCAGCAGCTCACACAGCTAATAAAGAATGCATTCATTAGACAGGCTGTATGTTTACTTCCAGAGCCCAACCCCCCCACCTGTCTGGTAGCCATGCTTCACTCCTGTATGCACCAGGCTGCCCATACCCACCCTTGGCGGCTCCGTGGCCATCCCCATGCCCATGTGAGCTGCCCCTGCCCCAGCAGCAGAGTGGGACTGCCAGCAGCACTCAGAGTGGTGTGAGGGCTGAGCCTGCCTGCCCAGCCAGCACTCCCTGCCTGCAGGTGCCTTTATGGCAGGAGAGCAGGCACGGAGCCATCTCCCACTGCAGACCACAGCACAGGATGCCCAGGGCAGTTTGCCGAGGCCCAGGGAAGATCAGGAGCTCCTTAAAGAAGGGGCAAGAGAAGGGGCTGCACCAGCACGGCTGGCAGCAGCATCCACAGGTGCATCTGGTGTGCAAGCTGCTTTCTGTTTATGCTGTTGGCCTCAAGCTGGCCAGAGCATGAAGCTTTAACAGAATTTTAACTTCGCTAAGTGTTATGAAGCACTCAATTTTTTCAAAGCTGTACATGAAATTCTGTGATTCTGTGATTCTGTGATGTCTCTATGTTGCTCATATTATCTTGTTTTACAACAGCAGTAGGAAAGAAATTAGGGCACTATTTTCTCATAAAAGTGGCAAAGAATATATGGGGACTCTATGTTTAGACAAGAACCTCATGTTCAGAAGCATGACAAAAAGGCAGCACTGAGAAGTTTATGTATTTAACATCCTGCAATGGGGTCCATCATTAAGAAGCTTAGGGTCAAAAAGCTGTAAAGATGTCTATGTGCCTGAGGTTTCTCTTTTGTAAGTTGTCTGCATGCTGTAAATCAACAGTATGCAGGCTCCTAAATGTCCAAGTCATTTTGGGAAAAAGATAGCAGCATGTTACATAAAGTATGAGTTCAGTTCTTGGATTTGTCACTAAAATTTACCTTTTTGGTCATTCAGGTACCTTTTTACTTCAAAATGGAAGTAACAATAGAGATATCTATACATTCTTCTTGTATTAGAAGCTGAATAATTCACCAGGACAATATACTCCACAGTAATTTATAATAATGCCTCTCAAAAACCCCTTTATCACCACAGGAATCGTGTCCTTCATAAGCAACATCCTGAGTAAATGCTATCTAAAGACAAAAATAATTTTTTAACAAAAGCTCCCTGTGGCTGTACCAAGACTGCCAGCTGTGTTACTTCAGATGGACTCAGGCATGCAGTCTGGTCTCCAAGTTTATATGAGCAATAATCAATATATGCTGATTACTACTGAGCATTTTCAGACACCACCTTCCTATAAAGCCAGTGAAGAGACTCAAGGACAGTATGTGAATTTAGGAGGTCTGAGCTTAGTTCTTTACAATACGCAACCTGGAAAAGAATATTTGGGCAGTAAGGCTGAAGAAATTGGAAGTGGATACTGTCATATACGTTCCATTGAATAAATCTAGCCTAAATCAAAGATTATTAGCATTTGGACAAAGAAGAAAAACACATTACTAATTGTGGAGCTGAACAGCTGCATTGGTCTACTGGCTCTCCATACCCAAGCCCACAAAGATGCCTGCACACAGTGACACCAGCTTCAGCAGAGGCCCTCAAACACAAGGGTCCAGAGGCTTAGCTGCTGTGTAAACCAGCTTTGCCACTATGAGCGGTGGCCTTGGTACAACATGCTCAAAACTGCCTTGGGTGTTTCACACCCTGCACAGGATGTGAATAGAGGCACATTTCAGTAGATCAGTCACAGACTACCTCAACATAGCATAAATCATAATTTAATACAAAGTCTACACCACAGACATTTCTCTCTGCATGAAACACTCAACTAACACAGGTGAATCTGTGGGGTTCAGAGAATTTACAGAATAAATCCCCTTCAGCTGTATACATTAAGTGTTTTTGCGCTTTCTGAAGAGGCAGAGAGGCTGGAGATAGAAATATCCCCCAACAGTGGAAGACTCGGGGGAAAAGCTGTGATTGAGAATAGTAGTCATGAATTCTCAGCCCCGGACATGTGAATACTTGGAGGCATGCTCAAGCCATAAAGCTTCCCTTTGTTCCCACGTTCAACTCTCCCAGTCACAGGCACTCTACTTCCAGACCCAGACTGAACACCTTTCCTGTGCAACCTTCCAGGAAACCAACTATTACAGCGATTTACTGCGGTCCGAATACTATCCCTAGTCTAAAGGGGAAGTTCTTTCATGGGATGGTGAAGCTGACCTAGGAAAGTTCCCATCTCATGATTTCATCCTCCTCTGGGAAGTTAACAAATTTGTCTCAGCAAACATTGAAATACATAAGATGTACCCCCCAATAAGTGTTATTGATTTATTTATTTTAATCAATGTAGTGCAATGCAGAATAAAATGCATACATACATGTATTTATATGCATACATACAAAACATTTCAGGGACTGACAGTCACCTTTTCCCAGGCCTGTAAGTCTGTTTTGATAATGCAGTTATCACAAGGCTGGGTGCATGCTAGGGAAAAGTGAGCCTTATAGTGTATTTATCGTCCAGGGACTTAGTTTGAAATATATTCCATTCACACAGAGCTTGAGCTAAGTCAAACCCATTGGTCTCAAGCTAAACCTACAAAGGTAGCAGTACCAAACAGCTTATTCTCCTTCCCTGCTGGAGGGGCATTAGCAGAGAGGCCTCGTGGAGAATTTGGTTTGAGAAAGCTTTTGCAGTCTGCTAACTATAAACATGCAACAACACTGATCCCGCTCTTCTCTAAGGCTGTCAGGGTACTATTCTCTGACCATCCTTGTTGCTAGTATATTCTTTGTTATTGCCATTGTAGTGTCAAGAAATTAAGAATCAAATATATATATATATAAATAAATAAAAATAAAAAATCAAACAACCAAAAAACGGCAGTGTATAAACCACAAGTATGTGGAGACAGAAAAAGAAAAATGAGGGAGCCTGCATTGCCTAGATAAACCACAGATAAAACCAGATAATTCACTCTCAACCATGGAGATAAAGCTTTAGTTGGGCAGACTCATAACTCTCAGATGAAGGCAATAGTGTAGTACGTTAGCTGCATATTAAAAAATGAAAATGCCTCCCCTCTTGCCCAATCACAAAAGTAAAGTAGGCAGTACAAAAAGGCTGTTCAGAATAAGGATTAATCTGCTATGCTCTATCTGTATCCTTTTGGTAAGGCTCTTGGAGCAATGGTTGGAGCCTATCAGCATCAGATTTACTCAAACCAGTGAACTACATCAGGCAGAGAGCCTCAAAGCACAGCATTTTAGGGGTGAGATTTCTCTGTTTAAAAGGAGGTGCAACAAAGGCAGGAGAGAGCAATGGGATCCATGGCTATTATTCTGTAAGATCAAATAAGCTGTCGATCACATTTGCAAGAAAAGAAATAAGGATACTGGACACAGTTCCAAACAAAAGACAATGTCATACTAGAAAAGAGAGACATCATCTTTGAGGTTTTATTCAGACTTAGTAAATATTCCTAAAATGACTTCATCAACATGAGCCTTGCTCTTACTTCTCCCAGAAGTAGCAGGAAAGAAGAGGTGGAAGGAACAAAACAGAATAAGAATTTATCTGAAATTTCCATATAAATTATGTCATTTGCAATAAAATACAGCTGAAATATCCAGAAGCCCTGTACAAAATTACCAAAAGATCACTCTGATGTAAATATTTTTACTATGTGAGAAAAGACAAGGCTGAAATCATTTAATTCTTCTGTGCTATGTAATGCAAAAGCATTAGCATTTCAATCCTGTATTTAACTATGCTATAAAAGCAATATTCACATTGCAACAGGGCTTGCCAGACGTATTTAATTTTAGTTTTATTAAAAATACCAGAAGCTGCTCTTAATAGATAAATGAATGTCATATGAAACCACATCCAAAAAATTCAAAAAATTTAAAGTGCACTTCTACTCCAACTTTATCAGTCAAGTGACCTATCACAGGTCTCCTGTTGAAGAGTTTCAATAAACAAATTTTAGAGGTTACTTTTTTTTTTTTTTTTTAAAGAACAGATTTGAAATGAAAACATTTTCTGGGATTGCTTTTTAATATTTTGCCACATTTTTTCCCAAAAATCTCTAAAGAACTGCAACCTGTTTGAAGATGAGGAAGTTAGATGAAGCATGAGACCAAGTGAAATGCATCATTCTCTTCTGCTTAAGTAGAATGACAAAAACAGGAAGTGCGTCAGCTACAGGAAAAAAAGAAAACAACAACAACAAAAATTTATAATGACTTTCAGCTTTCATAATATAAATCTATTGGATTATTTTTAAGAGCTTAAAAACACGCTATCAGCTATATTTACCCATATTCACTTATACGTTTTTGACAGTTCTATGCTATTTCAATGACATAAAATTGCCCAAAGCTTGCTTTTCCTACTCTGGTCAACTAGATTAATGGCAGCTTTATTCCACTGAAAGGGCTCAAAAAGGCTGGGCCCTAAACACCCAAATTCTGTAACTGCATCTGACCCACAGTTATTAACTCAGAAATGTCCTTTTAATTATGTTTTCTTTTGACAGAGGCATTCTGGGCTGCAGATGGATATCCAAACTCTCCCCATCTCTCTGGAGTGAGTTAGCTCTTTAGACAAACAGGATCTGGCATTAAAGTAGGTTTTCACCAGGTTGCAAGTTTCTGAGTTTGGAACCAGGGTTAAGGCCTTGGATCATGCTTAATCTTTACCAAGGAAATTCTGGCCACAAAAGGGTGTTGGGCTGGTCAGTGTCTCTGCAGTAATGAAGGCAGTTGTTCTGTAGGACCAAACTTGTGCCAAACACCTGTATCTCCCCAGAAAAACAATGGAAGCTGCAGGCTGCTTGGTCCTAAAGATTTGTCCCCAGATATCCTATCAGGTATTTCTCCTACATCCAAGAAGCAAAGTAAAGGCATACCAGTATGGCTTGCTTATAGGAACAAACACTGCTAGACAGACCCTAGATTTGGAAGACGTTCATCTTAAACCATGTTACAAAATGCATTTATTTGCTGCAAAAGTCACAACATAACGCTGACTGCTACACAACTGAATAGTATTCCACCAACACTTTAAAGGTAAACAAACAAAACAAACAAAAAAAAAAGCCAGACTTTGCTTAAAAGAGACAATATGTTTTATGGCTTTAAAATGAAATCACAGAAGCCCTAACTCCATCCAGCTGTTCTTAATAGAAGTTTTTTTTCTCCCTTTGTTTTTCGTTCTCCACCTTAATCCGCTTCAGAATTAGCTCAGTCTCATTCATTTTTGCTTGTAACTTGATAACTCTTACCAAAACAGTACATTGAACATTACAGGGTAAAAAGAAAGAAAGAAAGAAAGAAAGAAAGAAAGAAAGAAAGAAAGAAAGAAAGAAAGAAAGAAAGAAAGAAAGAAAGAAAGAAAGAAAGAAAGAAAGAAAGAAAGAAAGAAAGAAAGAAAGAACAGAGAAATGTATATTTTTAAAGCTAGTGATGCTGCAATAGAAATTTGCATAGCAACCTGTAACTATGCCTGATAGAATTACAATTTTATCATGCATTTGAAGGTCAGATGAAACATTCCCACATTTTCTGCATCAATCATTTCTATTTGGTTCAGCTTAGTATAAGCAATCCCCCTTATTTTGCAACTAATTGAAGAATTAATATAAAAGGATTGAACACCTGTTGCTCTGCTGGCAGAAAACAGCAATTAGAATTACAGTGGACTTAAATTAGAAAATAAAAATTTTAAAATAGAAGGGGAAGAAAGCATACTGGTGACCAGAGTCCTTTTGAATCCACAGAGGATATTACAGTTTTTATTCAGTGGTCCCTGTTAAGCATCCTGGGTTGATGGAGGTCTCTTCTCTATCCTCCCATTTAGCCATTGCCCCCTTAAGCATTTTCCATTAACCTGGAATAGCTCTGATTCACTCAACCTGCTCTCTCCTCGTTCCCACACACTTTAAGACAGGCTTAAAATGCATTGTATGTTCTCCTAACTGTCACAAAGATCCTCTTTAACAATTTCCTATTACAAACATTAATAACTGAAAAAAAAAAAAAAAAAAAAAAAAAAAAGCTATTAAAAAGAGAGACAAAATCCATGTTCATCTCCTTTTATTTGTTATCTAGGAAAGTGGTTAGGCAAGCCTTAGGCTGGAGTAGAAAAAGTCAAATGTAGGGACCTGTAAGTAACTGATTTTTTTAAATAGACAGAACTAAAAGGAAAACAGTAATCACAATAAGAACAAGCATCAAATCCACTTAAAATAAGAATTCTTAACTTTCCTTGCTGCTGCAAAAAAAATAAAAAGAAAAATATGTATTATGGGGCTGCCAAACATTTTGGTCTGGTCACCTGCAATAAAAGTAAAGCAACAAATGCAGAGGTACAAAATAAACCATAGAAAGAACTATTTGCTAATAAGCCACAGCACCACTGGGGCATGGCTCAACTCTTTTGCCTTATATCAACAAATCTTAAACCATTTTTAGGCAGAATTATCACTGTTACCATTAATAGTAATGATTAAGTTCTACTCCTTTCCCCTTTTCAGGGAGAACTATGTTAATACAGACAGCATTGTTTTTTTCTCAGCTACATGTATTTCAGAATGAGCATCATTGTCTGCTCTTGAAAAATCATGGCTGATAGACCATCACAGTGCTTTTCTCTTTCATTTCATAGCTGTTTCTGGGAATGGCAGAAATGTGAAAACACTATCTCTTTCTTTGCTAAGATATTTACTTATGAGATGTATATATCTAATGGGATTTTTTTTTCTTTTTCCAATATAAGGAAGACGGAAAAAAAACAACCATGGAACAGGAATGCACAACTTAGGACATAAACATCAGCAGAACTCCATAAGCACACCTTCATTTTCTATTCTGACTGGGATAAAATACACGTTTTGCCCCTCGGTGTGTTCTGGTCCTCTTTCTTTAACAACGGTATGGGACAAAGAGGCAGCAGAGGGCCCAAGGAGCGCTGTTTCTGTGGCTGGCACCCAGCCGACCCAGGAGGAGGCAAGGCCACCCTGAGCTGTACCCCACCACCCCATGGGTGCCCAGGGATGGCAGAGAAGGAAGCTGTGTGTGTTGTGCCTCCCCAGAGTGGTGCCCATCACTTCAGGGTAACTTGCGCAGGGAACACATCTTCTCAAAGTTCTCCTGGTCAGGAGGACTCAAAAGATGCATAAGAATGTCTGTTGGGGCCTAAAAATAATGCAATGTTGGAGGTCAGGACTCAGGTAGGCTGACAAGCTGTGTCAGGCCATGGATGCTGAGAATCCAGGTTGAGATCAGGCTGAGTGGCATATGAATCATAAAACAGTGTGATTCAACAGCCCATAGGCGGGGCTACAGTGTCTATGTAACACTGAGTTGTATATGCACAAAAAAAGAATGTCATAAACTCAAGAAAGATTGAGACCAGCTTGTGATACTCCCCCCTTGCTACCCAAGCAGCAACATGTAATATTTTTTGGAAAGTGTTATAAGGACACTTGTTCTTTTTCCTTTAAAAATAATGTGCATCTGAATACAAAAAATATATAATCAACTATGTAAGACAACCTATTTCTATGGAGGAAGAATAAGGCATTACTCAGTATGTAAGACAACTTATTTCTATGGAGGAAGAATAAGGCATTACTCAGTATGTAAGACAACCTATTTCTATGGAGGAAGAATAAAGCATTAAATACTCAGTATTTTTATGAATTTATAAATCAAAATGAAATTTTAAAGCTTTCTTGTTAATGGAATTAAAATCATCATCAGTCTTTCTTAAGTGTCTGCAGTACATAGTCACAGTCCATTAAGAGAACATGTTAGTATTGTTTGTAACAGGATGTAAATGAAATAATCAAGTAATCAGGACTATTTCAACATCAATAAAGCCTCAGAGTGATTATTATGTACAGCCATGACACAATACCTTTTTGCATACTTTCCCTGATCAGATTAAAGAGATGATGAATTCCTCGATGGCTCGAGTGTGCTCCAAGGAAAGCTAGAAGGTTGTACAGTTAACTCCCAGGGTGTAACTCTAAACCATACAACCTACTACCTCAACCCGGATGCACACAGCTTCCGACGGTGACCATAAAGTCTTCTTCACTTCTTCAGCATTTCTTTGAAATGTGACAGCAGCCACAGGCCTACATATTTCCCATGGGGGTAGGCTTTCAACTGTTGAAATAGTCTGAAGTTATTCCCCAGATTTTAGATGATAAGGCATATTCTTAAATTTTTCTACTGCAGAGGTAAAAATTATCTTCCTTCATGTTTACATACGTATAAAGATATGTGTGTGGTTTATATGTATATATATGCACATATATCTGGTAGAAATGATACAGCTAGGTTAGGATAAGAATGATCATTTGGCTTTATTTTAAAATAAAAATAAAATGTAAAATTAAGTCTTTTTTTTTTTTGAGTGTAATACCTTATAATGATATATTTACTAAAGCTAGCAATTAGTGTATCCTACTCTCCCTCATTGAAAACCTTACAATTTCCTCACATTTATTTGTAATTTTAGTAAGATATTAAGCCAAAGGTTGCTTAAAGCACCAGATAACAGGACAAATTACTTATGTTGGAAGAAAAAGCAATGGACAAGAGAAGCATTCCAAAAACAATATATAGTTTTGTTTGAAATGCTCACTTGGGCTTGTTGTCAAATACCACTGAAGTGCGTGCTACATAAACTTTTGCCAGATCACCATACTGACACAGACCCATAGAAGCGAGCTTGTGCAGTACGTTTCAACACAAGATCGGATCTACGGGTTTATGCCAGTTGGCATTGCTGATTAGCATTTTCCTTTTAAAGTGAGACACAGAAGACTTTAAACAAACAAACACATGAAGCAAGTGTAAGGACAAGTATTTAAGAGTAAAAATATTACAATTAATCCTAAAGAAGGCTACTTTAAAACTTAACTGCATAAATGGTGGATGCACCGAACAAGCCAAACATTTGCCACTATTTTGTTTTTTGAAAAACGAATAAAACCCACTTTTTTACAGATTGACTGTGCAACACTGTTTTGTCTTCAGCAGGAATTAATGTCCTTTTGAGCACTCATGAACTCTCAAATCCCAACAACCGGAATCTGACTGCAGTATGCACACAGCATGCAAGACCAGAATCCAAAATCGGACATGGCATGAAAGTGAACAATATAGGTTTGTCCTTTGTGTCTGAGACCACATCATGTACTGCAACTTAAAACAAAAATCACCCCACTAAATCTGAAAAGCAATGAGGCACACTGGCATGCAGCTCTCATACAGCATTATACAGACTTCTTAGCTATTTCTTCATGTTACAGAGTATCTAAGTACTGCTTGACAATAACTTGTTGATTAAACAATGCCTATTAATCAAAGAAAATGAGTCGATTTGTATATTTTATTCACTATTCCTCCCATCAGTGTTATTCCCCAATAAGACTGCAAGTAAAAGGCAATCTTGCAAATCTTCAGGCTTAACTTCTACAACTAATACTTTCTTCTTATGACGGGTAAGCAGTACAACACAAATTATCAGACCCTAAATGTAGGATGTCCTATGCAACAGACTCAAAACAGATCCTGAAGTAATAATCAGTAGTTGAAAAAGGTGAGACACAGACGCAGTTTTATAACTTATATATTTTAAAGAAAATAATTCATAAATACTGTATCTTAAAACACAGCAGGGTAACCCCAAAAGCATTTGTAAAATACAGGCATAAGATGGTAAAATTTTAAAATCAGGTTCTACAAAAAGGTAGTAAGGTCTCTTATAATTTTAGCAGCTTATTGAAATCTATATCTGAGTAAGATTTTAATGCCTGCCTTCCGTTAGCTCCCACTGAAGGCCTAATTCTGTCATCGTTAGTTGGATAAAGCTCCTTTTAAGAGAATAAGCACTGCCAATAATAAAGTTTTTAAATCAGGCCAACGATAAACTTTCTTGCAGACTGTAACATGTATTTCTAGTTCACTAATGACAGCTGAACATTAGTAAATGGCCTTTTTTTATTATTATTATTTGATTAAAATCCTGTATGCTCCAATGTATCCTTTTGCTTTTTAAAAAAATGTCAACTATTTTTTAATTTTATAACAGTATGTTTTAAACTCACTTTCACTTCATATACAACACTTCAACATTCAGAAGGAATGATATTTTTATAATTATTTAGTATTACTGTTATATAATTATTATTATCAAGTGTTAACTTGAGAGAATATGTAAGACAAAACTCAATCTAGAATGTTTATCTTAGTGTCAAAAATAAGTATTCGGACTGCATATATAATTTACTGAATGTTTCTAATAAACCAGATTTTCTTTCCTTTTTTTTTTTTGGTAAATAGAAGAGGTATTCCACATTTCACAAAGATTGGTCTAATATAGTTATTTGCTAGTAAATATACATGTCGTGTAAATATATATGTCATAGAAATACAGTAGTATATATATATCTGTAATACATATTTACTAGGCATAACAAAAGAACAAATTGTGTATTGATCTTTCAATCCATTCTAAAGCTTAATGAAAACAATAAGTATAAAGGCTACCCAAACTGTAATATTCCCAACAGAAAGTAATCATAGGAAAAGTTTAATATATATCTATAAAATGATATTTTTAGCCTCTCTTAAGGAAAGAAAGTATTTTAAAGGTAACCTGCTTCATGTTCTTGCCATGAACTTTAATTTTTAACAAAAAAAAAAAAAAAAAAAAAAAAAAAGATCACTGTATTACCTTCGTTGAATTCTGGTATAATTAACATCTTCAGTTTCCTTTTTCATTTGAAATTTTTTCTTTCACTAAAACAAATGAAAGAGAGAGATTTTGATATATATGTTCTATGTAAAGTGTTTCCAGAACAACATGAAACCTACACAAAATTAGTAATTATGCTTTTAATATATAAAACTGACATACTGCTGATGCCCTTCTCAGAGCCATGGGAAGACATGCTGTGACACAATTTGGCAAAAGGACTATTTAATTTAGCATTTCCTAATCCTATCGCACTTCACAAATACATTACTTTTATTAGGAATTCCAGAAGTGAAGAAGAACGCTGAACAAAAATAAAGAGTGTTTATCAAATGGTGAATATATTGGGTAGTTTGCTACGCAACTGCATAAAAATACTGGGAAAGGCTAAAATGCTTAAATCAAGAAATGCTTGCAAAACTTGAAGGAAATAAATGTGTTTTATATAATCAGATATTAAAAAAATAAATAAAAGTTCTTTTAAACAAATGCAATCACTAGTTCCTCAACAGACATAGGTACTAATGACATACGTAAGTATTCCAGCAGAAATACTGGGGAGGGAAGTATCACCATAAATCTAAGAAACACTTTCTTGTGCAAAATGGGTGGATGGAAGTATATGTGTCATATACATAAGATCTCCATTCCGTAGTTTCCCAGAATTCATTGCAGAACAACAAAAATATAAGGTAGCAAAATTAGCATATAATATTAGGAGTCGCTGTCTAATCAGTAATGTATAAAAAGTAAAACACATTAAAACAATTCTATTTTGTAAAACCAAAATATATTTATAAAGTTTTTTATTAGACAAATATCTATCAGAAATATTTTGATAAACATATAAGAGTTTTTGATGAAAAAGACCCTAAGTTTCAAAGTAATTTCTAGCCAAAGACTTCTGTATTTTAACGAAAATTTATAAGCCTAGGAAAATATAAGTAATCCAAGATACATCAAACACTGATTTGGCTGAGCTTTTTAAAATATGTCAGTCAAACTGAATTTTAGTGCAGACTGCTCTAACTGCTTAGTAATATGTTACAAAAGACAGACAAATGTTCTAAGAAACAGGGTCTATTACTAAAGCGTCATATACTCAAAATTTCCTTTAACTTTGCATGCACTTATCACAAACACTCTGAATGGATATCCTAAATACTGTTTTCAGCTATTCCTGGACAAGTGCTGCTTTACCAAACATCTTAAAATAGTCACTGTTACTAGCTGCAAGCCAGGCTTACTTCATGAATGTCCCAATAATGTGCCTTTTATTCCAGTGCTTATTACACTGATTTCTTTGTAATGGATTTAGATACAAATTGTAAGAAAATCGTATATGAATTAACTCCATAATAACTTTAATATACTGGCTACAAGAGCGATCCTTTCCTACCGGTTAGCACATTTTTTTTCTTTCTCTCTTTAGAAACTGAAAGCATGAGTCACAGTATAAAAAAAGAATTTACTTTCCTTAGCAACCAGATCTAAATGCCCACAACTTTTGTAGCAATAACCAAAGCTTACACTGAACAAATGTAACATTAAGGTCTTTGCATAACTCTAGTGCTTCGCTAAGACAAAATGTGCCTAGCCACTCATTTCTACAGATCTGCGATTTTTTGTTTACTTTCTATTTTTAGCAGTATTAGCTCAAACACATCCCCAAAAAAAGTTAGTTTAAAAAAGTGTGAACAGATGAATATGTTAAAATTAATACACAAGGACTCAGTTTCAACAACGTTTAAAATGGAACAAAAAAAAAGGAAAAAAGGAAAAGAAGCTATACCTGTTATGAAAGGTACGTTTTCACCCAGTGCCAAATATTGCTATATAAGCAATAGAAAAACAAACAAACAAACAAAAAAAAAAATCCTTCTCTTTTGTTTTTACTAAAAGAATCAATCTCCTGGGCTCATTTTGCTACACTGCTTTAAGAAGCTCTAACACATCCTGATGTCTCTGCAGTGTAACATGCCAGATTTTTTTTTTTTGGAAGCAGGAGAGCCACTTTTTTTTTTCTGCACTCTTGTATGTAGGACAAACTCAGATTTGTTTCTTCTTCTGAGGGCTCCTGTTATTTCTCGGAAGAAGACCAGGATGCCTGTCTTCTTTCTCGCTCTTCTCGGAATTCCAGGCACAAAGCACTGCGCAAAAGCTGCACCAATCCTTGCCGCCACCGCCTGCACAGTGCGAGAGGTGGGGAGAGACCAGAAAATTCACCTCGCCCCTGTGCTGGTTTTATAAATGGGGATTGCACAAATCTGCCGAAGCAAAGGGGTGAAAAGGCAGGGTGCCAGTTTGCTACACTACGCTGCAATGATCTCATGTTCAATGCTGTCGCCCTGTTTGCCCAGTTCAAACGCCTGTTCGTTAAACAGGAGAAAAAAAAAGGAAAAAAAAAAAAAAAAAAAAAAAAAAACTTTTATCCTTCAGATACTCAGGAGGGCTGTTCTGAACTACAGATCAACAATAAAAAATACAACACGTAGTTTGAAAATGCAGTTATGAAGTCTAAATATTCTGCTTATATTTCTTTCTTTCTTTTTTTCTATTTGGAGATAAGAAGCAGAATTTATCAGGCGTGAAAGGGACAGCCTCCTGGTGGTGTGCCAAAAAAGCCAGAATAAAGGCAAAGTTGTGCTTCAAAGCTCAATTGCTTGCTGAGTCTGGCTAAAGTCAAGTATTAAGATCCACCATTTTCTGAGCCATGTAAGAAAGGAGGAAAAAAGTCAGAACGGGTGCTGCTTTCCAAGTCTCCGTTGGCATCATCACAAAATCTCAGCCGTAAGGTCACATGATTCTCTGCCAAATGTGGAGTGCATTCCCATAAACCATTCTGCTGATACTGCGAAGGCAGCTATTGTCTAGTTTAGACCCAAAGTTCAGCCCACTCTTCATTGAATTAGCTGAAAAACGCATCACCTTTGGGGGTTGGGAGCCATGGAAACGTCTACCTGGCAGGCTGCCCACTTTTGCTGCCCATCAACCAGAGATGGGATTGTGCTGCCTAATGTAATGATGACTAGGAATGTGAAGAGTCGTCCAAAGTGAATCTGATTCTCGCAAAGCCTGCTTCATTTGCACAGCAAACTCTGGCTTCTTGTCATTAAAAAGGGGAGGGAAAGGAGAAAAAAAAAAAAAAAAAAAGCGCCTTTCTACTAAATGTAGCAATTAAAGGTCTAGTAAATATGCCTATTCTGCAACTTTCCTTCATAACATACTGAAATGGTTCCCAAACTAAAGGACTTGGTGCAGTGCAAGTTTTCTGATTTAAAGCAGCACTTGTTTTTCCCTGAGTTAATGCAGCATCCCTGGGACATTTTTTCTCCTGAAGAAAAAAAAAAAAAAAAAAGTACAGGACAGATCTCTCATCTCTTCTTTTTACCTCCCTTTATTACCTCCTGATTTTATCTAGCACAAATTATAGATGTGTGCAGCAATACCCACCAGTAACAGTGGGGATGCAATGTTGCTGCAATCTTCCTCAAAGCAGCCTCCTGAGAAAGCTGGTTGTGTTTCCAGCAGCACAAACCCCTTCATCTGAGCCCTCTTATCGTCACTAGTGAGTAGGACACTGCTCTGCAAGTTTGTAAACCAGCGCATTCGAGACCCATCAGCACCCTCCTGTTTTCAAAATACATTCAAACCAGATTTCTTGAAAAGACAAAATCAGACAAGAATTTATAAAAGATACAACTTATTAAATAGACTAAGTAATAGACATAACTCCTCTGCTTCAGACTTGAAATTTCGATTTTGCACATATATTGTTCTAAAGTAAAATGTCACACAAAATGTCACTTAGAAATGAAAATACCATGTAAAATACTAAGCAACGAATACACGTGCTCCCAGCACCTAAAAAGCTTACACAGAAGAATTTATCTATGGGGCTGTGTTGTGAACAAATGAACAAAAATCTGCTTGGCCCTTCTACACCAGAAAGCTTAATAGCTACCACAAAAGAGACGTTAAAAATGTGGTAATTTCTCTTATTTCCACATTTAATAAAAACAGAGCCATGGGAGGAGTCTCTCTACCTATTAGCATCTGCAGACAGTAGCACAAATGCGCTGTGAAGAGGAGGGTGCATGCAAAAGACCTTACGGCTAGAAATTAAGGAATGGCAAACAAAGTGGAAGACAACAGGCTGGAAACCGCGGCAGGAAGACGTGAAAATCCATTCCCAGGGACACCACAGGCAGCAGCCACCCAGCTCTGCTGCTGTCGTGTTTACTTTTGCTGTTCTTTCCAGTTTCACTGTGTTTATCTGGAGGAGATCGACAGCTCATTACAGAAGGCTGGAAGTGTGAGAAAGGGGCCTTGAGGCACAGCTAGATGGCCACAATGGCCGTGCTGCCCACACAGGCCGAAGGGCCATCAGGTCTGCCTGCACCCCTGGCTGGACGCAGTTTTGGGGAGGGCCGGCATAGCAGGGATAAGGATTGCATTTGGGGCAGTCTCTGTGTGGAGAAGGGTGAAGTGGGCTGAGTGGGGAAGACTGGGAGCAGCCCACAGGGTGCCACTACATTGCAGGCAGGATGGAGGCAGAGGATGCAGGAGGATGTGAGACGACCCGCTCCTCCTGCCAGGTTGGATAGGCACTGCTGAGTGGGGCCCACTCCAGCCGAAGGATGGGAGCTGCCTGTCAGCGGAGCAGCTTGTGTCAGAAAATCAACCCAGGCTTGAGTTCCTCTCTTTTCTAGATCTGGAGCTTTTCAAGGGCTAGCAGCAGTAGGAAAGCCCTTGATACCGCGACATGGCGTAAACTTTCCCAAATGGCCTTTCTGATTGAAATGCTGCACATGCGGTTCTGAATCCAGAGATGATGATTTTCTTTTCCCTGCCAGCTGCAGGAGGCTGCCTGGGCACCACCAGCATCTGAAAATGCTGCTCCTCACCCTGGCTCCTTGGCACTGTGGTCCCAGAGCTGGGAGCAAAAGGGTGGCCCTAACTTCCAGGGGCTGCGAGCAGCATCTGCCCAGTGTGACGCTTCAGCTACGAAAATGAGACCTGGTGGGTTCTCCCACAAAGGTCTTCCAGATTAAATGAGCTTTCAGATTATTTAAAACTAAATGCTTTTCTGCAGGCTCATAAAGCTCAGAAACACAATTCATCTGTCTTTAATTAACAATTATGTAGCAACAACAACTTGGGATTCCACTTCTTATCACTTTGATAGTTTTCCTACTGATTTGAGTCAACAAATCAAAACAGATTTTTTTTTGTTATTATTATTTTTTTCCTTCTAACAGGGCATGGGAATCAAGCTCAGTTCACTCCACCTCAGATTTTTCCATCATCCATAAAAACATTTAAGCCAAAATACATTGTTGTCTTCGAATGAGCCACTGACAAGGCTGTAAACTCTGAACCCACATGGTATTTTGATCCAAGGTGACAACAGTGGTTCCATTAAAACTGAATAGAAATCTCCAGCTGAACTACAATGAATATATATTCTGTTCAAATTTACTGCTATTATTATCAGTGATGGTATGTAAAAGGACAAGGGAACAGCCTGACTTTCAGATCTTTGAAGGGCATTTTCTAGTATTGCCACAAATAAGACACAGTCTGAGCTAGGTAAATTTGAGCAACAGCTTTTGAGAAGTGACAGGCATCAAATTCTGCACAGTCACTTTTACTCTCCCATGTCAAAAAGCATTTCAGCATGTGGCTAGTCCCCACAATGGAGCACTCACCTCACCAATATTCAAAAGTAGGATGTTAAAATCCTGCTGAAAAAATCACTTGCACATGTGCCCAGAAACAATTACAGATGTAGATGGATCTCAGAGTGTTTTGCCTATGAACTGATACAAGGATGATACAAAAGGAACAAAAAAAACACATCTGCCAGAGCATCTGACCTTATTCATCTGCAGCTGGAGCACGCAAGCTGGCCAGGTGGAGGGAGGTGGCACTGGACCTCTCCACCAGAGAGGGGACTGGTTCTGACACTGGCCTGATTGAGGGAAGGGGAAGGCAAAGAGACATCTGAGGGTTTATGAGTCTGTACTGAGCCTTCCTACAGCCTTCCTAGCTCAGCAGGCAGTTTGTAAACTAATTGGAACAGAAAAAAAATGGAGCCTTCTCTGAGCAATGGCACCCTGCATGAGAGAGAGAAAAGCAGAGAGATCAGGAAAGAAACATAGCAGCCCTCTCAGAGAGAAAGGAGAGGGAACGACTGAGGAAAGCAATGTCTACTCTTTTGTGTATTTTCTAGTTTTGTATTTATGAACAAACATATAACTACAATTTCTACAAGTTAAAAGTTGAAAACACACAAAGCAAAGAGGAAATGCAAGTACTGGATATATTACATGTTTCTGGCTAACTTTAATATACTGTATTGCATGGCACAACACTTCACAATAAAACAGTCTTGTTTTGCAGAGCATACTCTCAAAGGCTCTAGTATATAGAGGTGATAAAAATTATTTGCAAAATGCATGCAAATGAAAATTTATCATCTGTTTGCTACTTTCATGTTATTTTCAAATGGCACTGTGCCTTCCCATTTTTTCTGCCTTAAGGTTAACACCACCAAATTAAGAGACTTAAGCAAGATGCTCCATGGTAAGAGCCAGACATGTCATTCATCATAAATTTAACTAAAATTTTCCTGTTTCTGAAATTTTCATCAACATTCTTGCTTTTATTAAGTTTCTTCTCCTCTAAACTTGTCACCACATTATCTTCAGCCTATTTACTTATAAATTTATAAATTATCTTGTCTCTTTTACTTTGGCTGGACACCTGAACTTCACAACCTTCTTTCTGTTTTGCTACTACAAAAGAAAGTATTTTAAAATTGATAGCAAAAAAAAAATGAGTAATGCACAGCAACTATTCCTGTTCATTCAAGAAAAGCATTCTTCACAGACTTTAAGACCAGCTATTTCCTTAAAAGTGCAGATATTCATAAAGAGAAAAGGATGCAAATATAACAAATTGAAACAGCTACTAAAAATTCAAATGAGCATTTTCCAACAACTATTTTGCAGTATGAAAAAAATCAAACATTGCAGATGGGAGCAACCCTTCTGTTGTTCATGGTGAAGTGCAATTGTGATAGAATAAGCAGCATGGCTGCAGTGCCGGAGGAGGGCTGGGACTGACATGAGCTCATAATGAGGCCAAAGCAAAAAGCAGACTCTATCTTTATTCCACTTTTCTAAGAAACTTAGGTCCTTAGGGGTGATCATTCAGGCACAAAAAGATGTGGCAAACAACAAGACAGTAAGTACCTCAGACAGGTAAAAATGCTGTGGTGGTATAAAACATCAAACCAAACGTGATGACAGGAAGAGCGTTGTCACACACATTTCCTTCAACATACTTGCTTCATCTCCTGTTTATTTCACCACTGTTATTCCATAAACATTAAAAAGTTCAAATCAAGAGGTGAAACATTCAATTCCCTCACTTACACCAAATCCTAGACATATAAAAACTCTTCTTATGTACTCTTTACCTCATTTGTCTCTTGCAGGCCTAAATGCAAATACAGACAAGCATTACCATCACTATTCATCAGATAAAAATTTTGACACACATATATTTCCCAAATTTAAAAAGTTGTACTGCATCACTCTTCTAAAAGCATAAGCAGCATGGCAGTTAGGTGATTTTCCAGTTCTAGAGCCAAAAATACCAAACTTCGCTTCTTTTCATAAATCATTTATCCATGATGGAATATCTTACATTGCTCAATGTTAACTACTCTGCATTGAATCTTAAGTAACAGCTTGAATTAGATAATTTCTATATACTGCTTACACAGTTTCCATCATCTTGACCACTACCTCTGAAAACAAAAATCTGAAGTTACCTTGATCTAGTTCCTGGAAAATGTCACTGGAGGAGAAGGAAAGAGAACTAGGTAGCAAAGTGAGTAAACACCAAATAATTATTTACATCCCTTCTACTTCTGATTAATAAAACAAGGTTGATATTTTTCACTAACACCTCTTCAAAATAAGGGCAAGCACAGCCAGAACATGTTTTATTAATTTCTGATTTAGCAGCATACTTAATGCCTAGACCTCTCCCAGTATAACTCCCATGCCTATGCTCCCCTTCAAATATTGCTGCAGCGCTTAGCTTAGAGTTGCATGCATAGTCAGGGAACATCTTCACAAAAGCAATTCTGTCCCAAGCTTCAAAATGAAAAGTTCTCATGGATATGGGAGCACAAAACATAACTCAGGGGAACGCATAGATGCTTTCCTGTTCCCAACTGTACACCGGATTGTGTACAAAGGGCCCTCCAGGGCCACTTATTTTCCTAGGAATCATTCTTGATCTGTATATAACCCAGGAAAATAAAGATGCTGCAAGGACGTTCTTCATACCATTGAGTTCTTAATGAACAATAAACAGTTTTAATGTTACTCATACATACTTTTTCTATACAACCCTGGATGAATCTTGGTTGCTCAACAACTTAAAATGAAATCTTATGCAATGTTATTTGAAGGAGCATTTCATCTAGCTGCCTTGAGCCAAAAGTAGCCTTCAGTAGAGTATGTGCTATGTGTCATCCATCACTCTACCTGCTATAACTGAATATGGCATCATACCTCAAAATGCCCTAGAGCAGTGTTCTCAGGCAGAACCAGAAAAAATTTTTTTGTAACTTTCTTAATTATTTCAGAAAGGAAGTTACATACATCTTTAGATACTTATATTCTTACAAATCTGGACAGTATTTTCCAAACCATCACCTGCAGGTAGGTATATACACGCACATATCCTAAAACACCACACATCTTTTTGGTAATTTAATTACAAAAATATGAGGCCTGTGCATGCACTTCTCTGGGTTACATTCTTAGCAAGTTGAGTTCTGTTAGCCAAAAAATATGGATAGGCCATAACTCTAAGTTTGAAAGAAAGAACATATGCCTTATAGCCGTAAGACGTGTTTTTGATTCAGCAGACTAAAGGATCAGTGAGTTTTGAAGCAAAACTGATTAAAAGTGAACAGGAAACAGTTTTTTATATCTTAGTTTTCAATTTCCCTACTGCAAATTTTAGAGTCAGCAAAATAGTCTCACTTCAAATTGCACAAACCTTCCAATCTAGATTTTAAAATTTTTATATTGGAGCAATTAACTCTTTATACATTATTTTTTTTTTAAATATTCATCCTAATTTTTTTACTTCTTTGATCTTTTTAGCACAAATGGCTACACTTTCCAATTTTTTAGTTTGAATTAGCATAATTTTGTGAGTAAAACCTACACTTCAAAACAATAAACATCCTCAGATAACCTGAACAACACAGAAGCAGAGGCAGAAGAGATCAAAGGCATGGAGCCTTCTCGGAAGATTGAGGAGGCTATGAGTGATCAAAGGCAGGGGAGAGAGGACTCTGGATCTTAACTTCTGCTTCCACTATACATGTATAATTTACAGGTTATTGGATGGTGGGGAGGGGAACTATTTATACATTAAAACTAGGTTACAGGCCTGAAAACTTATTTAAAATACCTTTTTTTTTTTTAAAAAAAAAAAAAAAAAGGAACTTTAGTTATTGAAAATCACTGCACTATCTTTTGCAACACACTTTTCCAATGTTTTTTTCTGACTGGGAATTGTTCAAATGCAAGCAGCTTTGTTTTCAATGAATCAGCATTTCCTGACAAAATTAAACAAACAAAAAAGGACATTATTGTTTTCTGGCGTCACGATGAAAGAGAGATCATGTTAACTCACAGGAAAAATGGAAAATTCGTGTTCCAATTAGAGCATTGCTACTTCCTTAGCTTGCTTTTCAGGACATGTAGATGGGCATGTGTAACTCAAAATCTTCATCAGATTACATTTCTACATTATGTGGAATTCACATTGGCACAGGGCACTCAGCAATAATATGAGCTTTAATAAAATCAGTTGAGTTCCTTTGCTACCAGGTCCTTGGTTACTTTGGTCATTGTTCATCTTTATCAGAAGTTTAGTACTTGAGAAAATATTTCCAATTAAAACTTTGCTAAGAAATAGGTAATTATTACACCAAAGTTTTGATTTGGTAAATCCTGAAGTGCTTTATAGAAAATTAATATCAAACATTGTGTGCACTTCATCAACACACAAATTCAGCAGTCCAACAATTTAGTAATGACTCATGAATTCATATGATTTGTGACATCACAGCTCATGGAATTTCATGATATTACATATATCTGCTGCCCCAGAGAATAAATAACACAGTGAATTTTATGTTAACATCACATTGCTTTCTTGATGGGGAGATGGAACATCACAGCCAGCATTACCACAGAGTAGCTGAAAACACACTTGAGCTTAAGAGATGGTTTTAGTTCACACTTGACAGCCAAAGCTGCCGCCTTGCACAAAGGGTAACTAACAGTCTACAACTAAGTGCAGAATGACTATTGGAGAGCTTGAAATATACCAAACTACTGGAAAAAAAAATCAACAATGACAAAAAACACAGATAGCATATTTCATTATTTACTGCTCTGAAATTCTGTTTATTGAATGCCTGAACAGCACCAGAGATTTCAGAGGACCAGCAAAGGTCATGTACCTAGAAGGTATCTTTATCTTCCCTAGTAATAAGCAGAAAACCTTTATTTGTTATTTAAAAATTGTGACAAGAGTACTTCAATCTTGTTTCAACATCTTCCTGGAATTCTAAACTACTTGCAGATATTTACATAGCCTTTATGGACTTAAGGACATTAAAGTGATTTTACTCTAAATTTGTATAATGCCTAGTTCTTTGGGATCAAAGATGGGAATTTGCATTCATTATTAAAACAACAACATTTAAAGTGGCCTTTATTTTAAACAAGAGTGATCCAATATAGATATACTGCATTTTGATCAGTACTGGGCACATCCTGGCTTAATAAACTAGGAGGCATTAATTGTTCCAGTGGCTCAGAGGTAGAGTATCTGCAGAAATGTGCAGTCTAGGTGGCAGGTAGTGTCTGATTTGCTTTCTAGAAAAAGTTGGTTGTTGAAAAGGGTCAGTTTATTGCACGTCCACATGACATTCATAACCAGGTGTATTCAAAGGCTAGGCAGCTTCAGGATACATAAATGGATGCTTCTAAAGATATTCTCATGCCCTCTTTTTTATATTTCTCCAATTTTAACAGGAAATTAAAGTGTACAAATCATTTCATCTACAAATATGTTACTTTAAATTTGTTAACAGATGGTTCATTCAGCACAACTTCAGCAGACTATATTTGATTATATATCTGCTTCCTGAAAAGGTATTTTTCTAAAACACTATGGTAACCGACACTTGCAGAGCACGAAACATAGCAACCAGATTTTTGGAATGCGTTTCTGGATAACTTCTATCAAGCAGGGGAGAAGCAGAATGAAACATGTAGAAAAGAGTCCTTTAGTTAAAATGCAGTTAAGTTCTGCAAACAGAATCTAGTTTTGTCCTCAAGGGATTAATAACAGCCATGGGATTGGGAATTTAAGAGAAAATTTCATAAAGAATGCCAATTTCCTGCATGATTTTTTTACAAAATAAACTATAGAATGTCATGATGGGCACAAAGTATGCAGTAAGCATGTCCTTGATTCAGTAAGTCCTGTGATGAACCTGTTATTTCCATACTCTGAGAGAGGAGCTGATCTGTATCTAGGCCCTTATGACGCAAATTCTTTTACTTGTATTCATCTTTACTACAACTAGCCTTCTCACTGAAATTAGGGGAACCATCCATAACAATATAACCAAGCATGCAGAAGTCTCTTGAGCACGGGAACCTTAAAAATCAAAGCCACCTATAGCAGATGCTGTTTTTAATTATGAAAACATAAAACACTAGAAATCTGGAAGTCCCATTCTTCACCAAGGCCTTTAGAGATGACCAAACCAGCAGAATATTACATTAATATGAACTAAAACATCCATCAATATGTCACCTTTCACCTCAGATCAATATCTTCTGCTGATACCTACTGGCAACTTGTAGCAGTTTCAAATAAATAGCCAAGTGGCTCCTCCTATATATATGTGGGGAACCCTAGAATGTGCCTGCTCATTCCCCTGATCTACTTTCCCGTTTGTCAACTTCCTTCTGTCTTCAATGGCATCACCTATCTTTCTTATTCAGGACATTCATGGGTGTCTCTATGCCTAACAAAGAGCCTGGGATGCCCCAACAATCCAAATAAATAAGCAGAAGTACTGCTTTGCTCTCAAAAGATATGGCAACATAGTAGACTTTTTATTATTTTTATTTTTTTTAAGGAATATAGTATTTGTATCAGAGAATCATAGAATGATTTGAATTGGAAGAGACTTTAAAGATCATCTAGTTCCACCTCCTCCTTCCATGGGTAAGGACATCTCCCACTAGACCAGGCTGCTCAAAGCCCCACCACTTCACCTTAAACAACTTCTCTGGGTAATCCATTCCAGTTCCTCAACACTATAATCACGTAAAATTTCTTTCTAATTTCTAATCTATTTATTATTTTTTTTTTTTAATTTTAGTTTAAAACCATTACCCTTTGTGCTATCACTACATTCCCTGACAAAGAGTAACTCCTGACTTCTTGTAGGCTCCCTTTAGGTACTTCAAGGCTGCTATAAGGTTTCCTCAAAGCCTCTTCTCCAGGCTGAACAACCCAAATTCCCTCAGCCTGTCTTCATAGGAGAGGCGTTCCAGCCCTTTGGTCATCCTCATGGCCCTCCTCTGGACTCATTCTAATACATCCATGTCCTTGTGCTGGGGGCCCCAGAATTGAATGCAGCACTCAATTCTCTCACAAAAGCAGAGAAGAGGGAGACAATCATCTCGCTCTCCCTGCCTCACTTCCTTTGATGCGGCCCAGGATATGGTTGGCTTTCTGGGCTGCAAGCACACATTGCCAGCTCATCTTGATCTTCTTTCTCATCAACCAGCACTCCCAGGTCCTTTTCATCAGAGGTGCACTCAATCCTCTCAGCCTGTATTTATGCTTGAGATTGCTCTGGCCCAGGACTTCGCACTTGGCCTTGTTGAACCTCATGAAGTTCACACAGGCCCACCTCTCAAGCCTGCCCAGGTCCTTCTGGATGGCATCCATTCCCTCCTGTGTGTTGACTGCACCACACAACTTGGTGTCATTTGCAAACTTGCTGAGGGTGCCCTTTGATCTCACTGTCCATGTCACTGACAAAGATGTTAAACCACACTAGTCCAACACACACCCCTGAGGAACACCACTCATCACTGATTTCCACTTGGACACTGAGCCATTGACTGCAACTCTTTGAGTTCAAACATCCAGTGAATTCCTTACCTACCTAGTGGCCCATCTGCCAAATCCATGTCTCTCCAATTCAGAGATAAGGCTATCATGCAGGACAGTATCAAATGCTTTGCACAAGTCCAGGTAGATGACGTCAGTTGCTCTTCCCCTATTCACCAATGTCAACCATTGTGGAAGGTCACCAGATTTGTCAGGCATGATCTGCCATTAGTGAAACTATGTTGGCTGTCACCAATCACCTCCTTATTTTACATGTGCCTTAGCATAGTTTCCTTGTGGTTTTCATTCTGAAAGCTCTTCTTTTCTTCTTGGAGAAAAACTACGTATCTCAAACTCATTTATAAAAAATATTTTAAGTTATTTTGGCAACTCGTCCCCAAAAGTCCGCATTAGTTGAGTCAGTGATACACAGCCTAAGTCCCCTCATTACTTTTAATATTAAAAAAAACCCAACACTTACAAATGGTAATTCTTACTCTTCAGCTGTATTGTCCATCCTGAGTTACTCTGTAGATACTATAGTTTGTGCACATGCCCACGCATACATAGCGGAAGAATACTTGTCAAAATATTGCTTGGCACTGAGAAACGTGTTAGTCTCCTGAATACATTATATGACAGAGTTTCACCCCTCTTACACTCTTTTTCTCTCTCAGGAAGCTGTCCTTCGAATCATGTTCTGGAGCTGAGACTGTAGTAGAGAGCTAGTGTGGATCTGTAGGCTTTATCAAAGAATAAGAGTTATTTAGCCAATGAGTAGTCTTGTTTTTTCACTTGTGGTATTGTCTCCATGTTACTGTAAGAAACCACTACCAATAGAATACATACGTACTTCTTCTGGAGAGGAAGGATAATCAATAAGTTGTTGCAAATTAGTCTTCATCTCTTCAATAAAGGAGATTTTGCTCCTGATGTCGGGTTGTACAGCGCAATTCATGAAGTTTGTCAAAATGTTTAGGTAGCAACCATACAAATTTCATGCAAGTTCACACTGTGAATTTCTGAAGGTACTATTCTTCTATGATGCTTAACAATAGAGGTATCAATGTATTGATGATATCTCTGGATGTGAATACCAGTCCACAACACTGTGAGTGAAGCTAGACCATCAATACTTGACCTCTAAAAGTTACATATTATTTAACTCTTAAGTATCTTAAAAAAGCAGTAAATAATGTCTATAAAATAAATAGCAAATAAAAGCAGTAAATAACTCAAAGCAGTAAATAACATCTCTTCTATCTAACAAAATATGTTGCTTTGCCTTTCCAGGATTTGTTAAAACATTATTTGGCATAAAATTATTTAGGTAAAAATCTAGCCAATTTTTATAAGACATCTGGTTCTAAGTTCAAGTCCTGCATTGCTTTATGAATTAAAGTATTTGATGGGATGAACAATGTAATTTCAAATGTGATGCTTTTTCTAGTTGCAGAAAAAGTTACAAAATTAAATTTCCATTTCTTGTTTGACATAACTTAGAAATGTGTAATGGCTGTGAGAAAGACAATTGTCACAATCACAGAATAACCTCTAACACAAAATAAGAACAACACAAAGATATCCTGTTCTCACTAGGTATGTTAGATATGGATTTAAATAAAATTATCAAGAAATTTTAAAGTCTGGTATCTTTAACAAAGAATTATTCATTTAATTAGTTGGCCATTTTTTTTTTTAACACACACTGTGCAAAGGTATTTAAAAAATATATATTTTATATTTTTTTTTTCAGAAACTCATTTATTCATTTCAATACTCTCATAAAAGTAGTACAAGATCTTTACTTTAAAATAGAATTCTCTTGGAGCTACCTCCAGAAAATTTTAGGAAAAGTAGATGACAATTGCAAAACCTTTTGAAATATCATAAAATTCCCTTTATATTTGGTGGAAAGAGTGCCTTTTATTGTTTGATATCTTTTTACTCTGTAGTCTTCAAATTGCTTCAGCCTCTGCCCGTTTATGCATTTTAAATCTCTAGTTTTCTTCCATGTACTGAATGAACACTGCTTTATTTTTTAGCTTTTTTAACAAACAGGATTTGCCTGTTATTACTTTAATATTTTGAGTATATTGTGCATGCAGGTTTTCTAAGTCTCTCTTCAGCACTGCACCACTAGAACACAAGGTATCCAGCTCCCCAGATACCAGAATTCCTCACTGGACAGAGCAGTGTTTTACCAAATGGAGGGCTCTCTCAAACTCCTGCTCTAGAAACAAACTTACAGAATTATAAAGATTATAAGATTTTGGAAACTTCCTTCCTTCCCAAATGAAAAATGAAGTTGATTAAAGTCCACTAGCCAAAAATTTAGACCTTTTTTATAGCTAATTGTCTTTTAATAGTCTCATAGGTATTTCTGAACTACTGTTGAAATAGATAGCAACATTCATGGATCAAATCGCAGCCCCATTTAGTAGCCTTCCAAAAGTCTGCAGTGTCAGCCAACACATGCAAATCTGTTCTCTTTTACCTAACTGAATAAGATTTTCATCATTATTGCTATTTCCTTCCATCTCTTTTATTTTATATTTCCACATGCAGAATTTGTTAACACTTAAGAAAGTTTTCACAGCTTCCCTATTTCTCCTCCCCCAAACCTACAAGAATCACCACACAAAAGCAGAGCATTAAGCAGCAGATGCTAATACCATAGCTTAATGCACCACCAGAAAGTAATCAGATATTATGATGATAAGAGCAGTATAATAACCTACATGGAATAAAGTATTTTCATTGTTCATTTTTACCTTCTCTCACTATTTGGATTTCTGTGCTTTGAGGGTACTTATTTCCCAAGAGCACATCTATGATGTACTATTTAAATGACAGCACGGTTAACATGAATTCTTTTACTCTGTATAATCAAGTCTATTATACTGATAATATCGTACAACTTTTAGGAATATTCAATTGCAATTCAAATACTTAACCACATAGATACCTACTGTTTATTTTAATATAAAGTTTAATTAATCTCCTTGTTCCTGCTAAAATGCTGACTGTGAAAAAATTATTCTATGATCTGATCTATATCATCTATATTTCATAACTTCTCATCACCAACCAAGTTTATTTGGATTATACCCAGCCACTTTCTCTTTCTTATTTACCTTTTCCTGGTGGAAGCTAGTCTGATCTAAACACTTTCTTTCTCCTTTTCAATGTATTCCTTTCAAAATATCAAACGTACTTAGATGTCAAGATTTCTATCATTTTTTTCACTTCTCCTGATATCAGCGCTTCAGAAGTCCTTTTTCCTAACTGGAGTATAAACATGAAAACCTTAGCAACATATAACCAAAAATGTTTGAGTTTTGCTGAATCAAGGTATCAGATGATAACATTTTATCATAAGTAACAATCTTTTATCTATATTACACATTCATATTTCCATTATTTTTAACATAAATCCAATAACTGTATATAATTATATAATAATATTTAATCAGAATTTTTCATTTTCCAGTGTAGCTTGTGATCCTTTCTCTGCTAGAGAAATGAGGACCTTAAAGTTACATTTAAAATAAATTTGGACAGAGAAACTTTGGAAAATGCTATGTTCCATAAAATATATTTTGTTCAGATTAGAGATAAAATCAAATCATTTAAATTTTGTAAAAAGATATTAATGCTACTTAAATTGTAAATATTGACATACCTGACTATGATGTTGCTAACAGCATTTTCATACTGTTGCCATTACAGCTATGTCCATCATTAGTATAGACTTATAGTCAAGTCTGTTAGTTAATTTATAAAGTATCCACATAATACTTCTGACTTTCCCTGTAAGTAGATTTCCCAGTTTGATGTCTTTGTCAGTTTTGTGCATTTAGACTATAACTGTTTTTATGTGATTCATCTAAGTGAATGCATGTGAATTGTAGCCTAGAGTTACAGTTTCTGTACATGTGAATAGAATATCAAGAATTATACACTGTATTTCACAATGAATTCATGAAAATAAAGGGACTACTCACGTGAAAAAGTACATTCACTAGTAAAATTTGGAAAAGGTGTTACCACCTTGTGAAGGATGACAGGAGAGGAGACAACTGTTTGGTGCAGTGTGTTATACATATGGGTCTTCACATGCCTTTTCTATCCCTTGCAGCTACAAAATGGTCATAGAGATTATGATTTTCCTGTTACTACTCACCAAAAAGATAGGGCTGGTATTATAACAGGAACAAGTTTTCAAATCTTCAGCAAACTGCTTCCCTATAATGAACTTACCAAGCCCCCACGCCATGTAACCAACAGCAAGAAGAAACCAACCTGCCATATACTTTCTTCAGAAAACTTGTATTAATTTTGGATGGGGGAAAAGAAATCATAGTACTTAGCATAGCTACAATGGCATTAATGGCCAGCCATGATCAGAAAATTAAAATACTAACATTTCAAATGCTACTAAGATTCAACAAGAACTGTGACTGCTTATAGACTTTGGCAATTTGTCTGTTTACTTAGTTGTTAAATGCTAACATTAACATCCAGTTGTTAAGAATTGAAAATGTTTATAAACTAAAACAAACAGGAAGCATGTATTTGTGTCAGACAGACAGGGATGGAGGCAAGATGATATAGCCTAAGTATTCTTTACTTTTACTTTTTTTTTTTAAGCTGCTGTAGATATTTTTTTTGTTTGTGTTGTTTTATTTTGTTCTTTTTTATTTTTCCTCTTTAATATGTAAGAGTAGATCTAGAGTTTTAAAGGTGCACTGGAAGTCTGGGGAGTCTGACCTAAGTTGCTGATAAAAAGTCCAGGGAGGAAGAAATCCACTGTTATGATTTAACAGTGCTATTAAAATAGTGACTTAAGTAGTTTGTGAGCTAAATAACACCACCATCAAAACCTAAGCACCTAGACTTGCTATCTGCTTTCCAAAGTGAGTGACACCGTAATATGCCTAAATGCAAGTGTGAAGTAGGAGTGACTTAACATAACCTGTTAAAAATTATACGGATATGCTTGTTAGAAGCAAAATAAAGCAAGGCTCTATGCTACAAAATTATCAAAAGCAATTCAGAATCTGCCCCATAGGAGATAAAAAAAAAAAAAAAAAAAAAAAAAGACAAAAATATGGCTTTTGTTAGAGTTTGAAATATGCAATCAGTTTAAAAGATGCTGAGCACAAGATAAATGCAGAGTTTTCAAGGTTCTGTGAACCAAAAAGCCTAGTCACAGCATTATGACAGGTTTATGACATCTAACCATCACAGCAAGTGAAAATATGGGAGAGATGGCAGGTGGGAAGTTGTACTTACTTGATATTCAAAGAAAAATATTAATGGATGTGTATAAAATGTAACTATCTTTTAATGTGTCATGCTTAGGAATATTTGCATAATATTATCCTTTAAATTGCAGTGGGTACTTATTAATTTTAGTGTCACTCCCAATAAGTGGCATCTGTACATTCAGTAGGACTGATCTAGCACACTTGCATCTACTACAGACATTTGGAGTCTCAGTTGAGGAAGTGGGTCCAGAACAAGACAACCCAGACAGACATGAAGAAACATCAGTTTTTGGAGAAAAACTGAAAGCCTACAAACAAATCATGTACTAGGAAATTGTGTCCTGCAATGAGAAGGGATGCTCCCTCCAAACTCTCCCCACGTATACATTTCTTACAAGTTTTTCTTCGTCTACATATTGCATGTTGCATACATATGAGAAGTCCATACATAACAGGAATCTATGAACAACAAAAAGAGCTCAGAAAGAAAGTTGTACAAAACAATTATAGACTAAACCTGAGTTTTTTTTTTTTTTTTTTAACAAAACAAAACAAAACTCAGCAATGAAGAACTATGAAGCAAAAGCACATGCTCTGTTTATGGCCTAAGTCCTTGTTATTATACCTCATAGCATATTGCTTACTGCCTCTATTCTCCGATTTCCACTTCTCCCTAAGAATTACATCATTAGATAAATGTGAAATGTTGGCTGTAAGTATTTTTCCATTTTAAAAAACTTATGCTTCTTAGTGAATAGAAATACACACACATACAAAAGAAACAAACAAAACAAAACAAAAAACAAAACAAAACAAAACAAACAAACAAAAAACAGAGCTGTATGTCTGATCTTATCATTGATGTGAATAAACTCTTTTCTACTAGATGGGTATTTTGGAATTTAGCTTGATGTCCATTTGCAGTGCACAGCAGGAATTGCACGACAGGTCCTGTGAGGCCAGGCTGACAAATCTCAAGCCTAAGAGCTGATCTCATTTACCAAAGAATCACAATGGGGAAAGAAAACCCAAACAGGATTCAGAATTTTGTAAGGCAACACAAACAAGCAATCCAGAAGCCAGAGAAGCTTCAATGTAATGTTTTTGATCTGCTCCATGGGACACCATTAAGTGTACAGGCAACAAAACCTTGCAATAGTTGAGGCTTCTCTTGTGTTTACTCTTAAAAGTGTGAAGAACACATTACAGTCACTGATTCTCAAGGAGACCAAGACATACCTATGAGTATGCGTTGAAGTACCATCATTCTCTAGCAGGCCCCTGCCACATTAGATCTTCAGAACAGATCTAGACCTGTAAATGTGCCATTTCCTAGCTTTCATATGTTTAACTTTGTAATGTAAGTA
This sequence comes from Anas acuta, assembly GCF_963932015.1. NCBI lineage: Eukaryota > Metazoa > Chordata > Aves > Anseriformes > Anatidae > Anas > Anas acuta. The sequence continues at coordinate 102,004,421 of NC_088979.1, forward strand.
ACTTCCTTTTAATGTAACTTTTTACAGTGTAGTGTCTATTCAAAAAGAATTAGATATGCTTGCTAGAGAGCTTTTTTGTTGTTTTAAAACCACTGTGAGTTAACAAAATGCAAAACTAGAATATATCGTCTTCAGACAGAACTAGCACAGAAAACTTGACAATTTCACTTTTTTAATCTATGATACATGCTGGTGTTTCCTGCAAAGCAGCTGTAAAAATGATGAAAAATATTTGAACTCATTTTTAGGAAACATTTCCTCCTCATCCTTCCTACAGCCATTTTTTCTGATTATTTGCTTAGTTGCATTCCGGTGAATCAGAAATCAAAGTTGTCAATAGCATGTATAAACATTCTGAAAGGGTTCAAAAAATTAAGCTATTAAGGAATGACAAAGACAACTGTAGAACAGCTGTTCGCTTTTGCTATATATTATGAAAATTAAACAAATATCTCTTCAGACATAAAAGATTCAGTAATACAAATAACTTCCTTAAAATATTCAGTTCAAACTACAAAATACTACTGCTGGTATATTCAGATGAATTTTCCCTTAAATGTTCCAGGAAAAAATACTTAAAACTAAGCCTTTGGACATATGACAAATTTTAAGATACTGTAAAACATGAAGCAAGTTAGTATCTCATCCAGTTATTCATTCTGAGAAAATGCAAAAGCCACAATAGTTGCAGCTCCACTGTTCCAAGATAAGGTTTGTAGTTCACAGCTCCTGTAATTTCTGACATACTACTGTCTGGAGGTATTTGAGAAAGAAATACTTTACATACACTATCCTATATAATAGGAATATAGGAATAGGAATTCTTACGCACCTGAGCAATTTTTAAAAGTAAATTTGGAGCTCTACAGAATTAAATTGGTGACATGTTTCTTCTGAATTATTCACATGGTCTGCTTCAGGTGAGTGAAAATTTACAGTTCATTTGGCAATTTCCTCATGAAAACAACAGAATGTAGAATGATGAACAAAGGCACAATAAACAATCACCTGCAATTCTTGCTTTAAAATGGTGTAAATTTAGAATTAGGTATGAATCTATTTTCTGGCCTTCTCCCTACAGCAACAATCAGAACAGTGATGTAAAAATTAGGAGATTTATGAGAGGAAGAAAACTGATTCTTACTTTTGAGTCTTGGATATTCTTGCTTTCATAAACACTTTTAAAATATCCGAGATTTTGAAGTTATAATCGGTCTTTGAAAATGTCATCTGTAACTACTAAGGCTACAAAATTAAAGAGAGCATGAAAGCAAGAGCTCTTTCATAATCACATCCAACAGCTGGAGCATTAACAAAATTATCAAACTTTGCAAGATGGATGGCAGAAGAAAAGAGTTGCCAAGTTTGCTGAGATCATGACCCTGCAAGTGGCCTCTTGTGCTTGTACGAAGATTGGTCAAAATCTGTCCTGTCTGGAAACAAGGGCTTTCTCTGTCTGGATGTAGCTCCAAGACTGGAGCCTCTATATGCTAGCAATTTAATATGTGAACTTTGTACATGAAGTATTAAAAATATTTTAATTGGTTAGTTAGCTTGAGACTATGATACGGTTAAACTTTCCTAGGTCTACAGACATAGCACAGAAAGAGACTGTGTATTCCACGACACTAGAAATTATTGTTCAAGGCTTGTATTTCATTCAAAAAGGTCAAAAAAAAACACATTTTCCTATAAGGGAGAAAAAAAAAAAAAAGAAAAAAAAAAGAGAGAATGCTTGGTGGCAGAGTTACCCAAAGGCAGACAAAGCTGGGGATCCTGACTTCATGAATATACACAATGCTGGGACCACAGTCCTGACCCGCTAATGACGGCAGGATTTTTCTTCTCTAAACAACTGCAGAATAAAATCCTTCAGTCTTCAGGGGCAGCTTGTGGAAATACTAAGGTGCAATTTGCATAGAAAAGTCTTGATCTGCTATTATTAAAGTTGTTGTAACTATGTGGGAGCAGCAGCTGACCTAGAGCACACAAAATGTGCAAAGTGAGGGGGAATTCCTGATGATAACTTCCTGCAGGGAAAAGGTAGATACTATCACCCTGAAGAAAGTCAGTCTGGAGAAATAAAAACCTCAGAAAGTTTTGTCATCCAAGTCACCCACAGGATTTAGTGTAGATGAGTAGTAGCTATGACTACATAAGAAGATAAAATTAGAGTGAATTTAGGACTTGTTAATTAAAAACACCACAAATGAAGATCTACCGATGAAGTTAATGGAAGTTCAGGGGGCTTCTGTTACTGATGTAAACTGAAGAGAAACACCCTTATGGGTACTAAAATGACACATTAATTACAGTGAGTTACACAAGCAATCTTTTTCTCATTACTTGTACTAAACTCCTCCATATTCTTGCACACCAGAGCTGAAAAACAAACAGCCCTTCTAAAAAATGGCTTCATTTAAAGCCTCTCTCAAAACATACACACTCAAATACTTTTTCATTGATTAAAACAAAGGGATCACAAGAACAATTATTTGCTTCTGGACATTATGAGCAATATCTCTGAATTAAATTATTTTCAATAGTGAAAAGTACTAGCACATGAATGAAATTGCCTCTTAAAAACCATACTGCCTGTTACAGTACATTTTGCACTAGCCTGGAGACGTGCAATTCAGTATGGAGTACAGAGGCATGAAAAACCCAATACTTAGCTGAGGACCTGCTTTTGTTGTTCTTCTGTCTCTTAAGTATTCAAGTAGAAACAATTTCATCTGTATTGATTCTGTACATAACTCAGCTCTGTGCACAGAAACAAGCACAGAATTTTATGACAGACAAGACTTCAAAATATCAGTAAAAACAGAAACTGCCATGCAGGATGAAACCTAAGGCTACCTAGTCCAGTATTGTGTCTCTGAGAGGCAGGACCAGGTGTTTCAGGGGAGGTTTGACTGAAACATAATAAGGAGACAGTCGTTGGTTTATTTTATTCTGGCTCAAATACGTTTTGGTTTATAGTTTGTTTGTGAACAGATCTCTGTATTTGAAACTTGAGCAGTGAGTGATTAGTTGGATCACATGGTATCATTCAAGCATAATACTGGCAATCACATTTCCTATGTGAAAACTGTGAATCCAATTTTCACTCTCAATGACTGTTCCTTATAATGGGCTTTGTGTCTGCCAATAACGTGATGTGCTAGAATAGTCTTAAAATGCTAAAAATTCTGAATGTTTCAGAGAGGCTCCCTGTGAGTACCAAGAACTTCTCAATGATTTTTTATGCCACAGTTATAAGAGCTCTCCTGGTATATGAAGATTTCTTTTTTTTCAAAATACTTATAAAAGCTTTTAATATTTCATATAGACCATGAAGATAAAGATGCTGCCAGCAGCAAAAAATAAAAATTAAAAAAAAATGTATGAAATGTAGATTGAAAATGAAGCGATCATTTTCATGATGCATTTTTATATGTTCACATAGAAAATATCTGGTCCACAATCTGTGTACTGCAAAGAAATTGTATACTAAATGTACACCCATACTTTTAGCAGGCTTTCAGCGCCTCAGAGAATACCGATAGGCTTGCAATCTTCAACATATAGCTTTTTGTTAGTGAGTTAGTTATTGTAAGAACAGTTTTTGACAGTATATATGGAAACTTTCTTTATTGCACAGTATTGTACTAGCAATACAGTGCCTCAGTTTCTTAAGGTGCCCTACACATACAATAGTGGCTAAAACATGAAAAAATCTGCCTGGCTTAATGGTCTGTATAAACTAGGTATCAGTTTCACTAATGTCTACTTGACAGAGACAGTGTTGGGTTTTCAGTCACTAGGCAATTGTTCACACTAACACAACAGAACAGGGGATTGAACAAAAACTTGAACCATCTTGAAGATACTTTGATTAATGTTTAGATTGGTAGAGAGATGTTAAAGATCTCTCTAGAGATCTTTAGTTCTCCAGATCAGAACCCATTTCATTACCAGTAGAAAATATTAGCACTGAACTCCATGATGAACTCCTCATCTTCAGCCATGTTTCACCAAACCTTCTACATCATCACAGACATGTTCATAAACTGTGTAATCTAATTAATTTATAGATATTTGTAGAATACATACAAAGACCATGTCAATTTCTGTCCATGGAACAGAAATATTTACTGTAGCTCTGTTTTTCTACTTTATGAAAGCAACAATCATCATCACTGAAGACAAGCAATTAATAAAGCCAGTAAGGTAAGTAAAGAGTTTATCACAGAAATCACAGAATTGTCTAGGTTGGAAGAGACCTCAAGATCATCGAGTCCAACCTCTGACCTAACACTAACAAGTCCTTCACTAAACCATATCACTAAGTTCAACATCTAAAAGTCTTTTAAAAACCTCCAGGGATAGTGACCCCACCACTTCCCTGGGCAGCCCATTCCAATGCCTCACAACCCTCTCAGTAAAGAAGTTCTTCCTAGTATCCAACCTAAAACACCCCTGGCACAACTTCAGCCCATTCCCCCTCATCCTGTCACCAGGCACATGGGAGAACAGTCCAATCCCCGCCTCATTACAGCCTCCTTTAATGTACTTAGAAAGAACAATAAGATCACCCCGAGCCTCGTTTTCTCCAGGCTGAACAAACCCAGCTCCCTCAGCCGCTCCTCATAAGACTTGTTCTCTAGACCCCTCAATAGCTTCGTCGCCCTTTTCTGGACTCACTTGAGCACCTCCATGTCCTTCTTGTAGCGAGGGGCCCAAAACTGAACACAGTACTCGAGGTGTGGCCTCACCAGAGCCGAGTACAGGGGGATGATCACCTTCCTAGCCCTGCTGGCCACACTGTTTCTTATGCAAGCCAGGATGCCGTTGGCCTTCTTGGCCACTTGAGCACACTGATGGCTCATATTCAGCTGACTATCAACCATCACTCCCAGGTCCTTCTCTGCAAGGCAGCTCTCCAACCACTCATCTCCCAGCCTGTAGCTCTGCTTGGGGTTGTTGCACCCCAGGTGCAGGACCCGGCACTTGGCCTTGTTGAACTTCATACAGTTAACCTCAGCCCATCGGTGCAGCTTATCTAGATCCTCCTGCAGAGCCTTCCTAGCCTCAAGCAGATCGACACGTGCACCTAACTTCATGTCATCTGCAAACTTACTGAGGGTGCACTCAATGCCCTCATCCAGATCATTGATGAAGATATTAAAGAGGACTGGCCCCAGTACCGTTCCCTGGGGAACACCACTAGTGACCAGCCTCTAACTGGATTTGACTCCATTCACCACAACTCTTTGGGCCTGGCTATCCATCCATTTCTTAACCCAACGAAGCGTACGCCAGTCCAAGCCATGAGCAGCCAGTTCCTTGAGGAGAATGTTGTGGGAAATAGTGTCAAAAGCCTTACTGAAATCAAGGTAGACCACATCCACAGCCTTTCCCTCATCAACTAAGCACGTCACTTTGTCATAGAAGGAGATCAGGTTCGTCAAGAAGGACCTGCCTTTCATAAACATATGCTGACTGGGCCTGATCGCCTGGTTGTCCTGTAAGTGCCGCATGATGACACTCAATTAGCTCCATGAGCTTCCCTGGCACTGAGGTCAAAATGACAGGCCTATAGTACCCCGGGTCTACACTCCAGCCCTTCTTGTAGATGGGTGTCACATTTGCTAGCCACCAGTTGACTAGGACCTCCCCAGATAGCCAGGACTATGTAGCTCCTTTTGGGGTCTGATCTCTGTCTTTGGACTGTTGTCTTTTAGCAGCAACTTCTTAAAAATTGATTTCCTTGACTGGCAGATATATTTGATCTGGAATCTACAGCCTTGTATTAGGTGATCTTTGGAGGTGATAGCTGGCATAACAAGGTTGGCAAGGTACAGAGAAGAAGTTAGAGAAAACGATGTATTCAGTAAAAATACAGTTTAGATGTTCCAGATGAACTTGACTTCATTACTTTAATAAAAGACCATTATTAGTTTTGTTAAAGACAGGCTTGAATAAATCTTACTGAAATATATTGATTTTAATTTCAGATAAAAATGATTAACGATACTTAGAGAAACAAAGATTTAAAAATATGAAATTAATTTTTTTATTTAAGCCGTGATTTCTTTTCTCAGATTTTTAAATTGATGAGTAAATCATTTATTATTATAAATCAATCTAGGTATTACAATTTCATTATAATTTACATTTGAAAAACAAGTGACATGACAAGCTTTTCAGAAGATGTCTATATAAGAAGAATAAGTATAGAGGTTGTCAATAGCCTTTATTTTTTTTTTTTTCTAGGGCTGTTACAATTACTTTATCAGATTTATCTATTGTCAATAATTGTGTCTTACATTTTGAACAAAATATAAAAATACTCAAGCGTGAGTAAGGAAACTCGGGAGAATGACTAACTTGGACATGTGGAAGATCCAGAAGAAGAGGGCCTAGATGTGAAAAATGAAAGATGCAAATATAACTCCTTGATCATTTGTCCCATGTTACCCATCTTTTAATATGAAATGCCAAGGAGAAGCCCTTAAGATTAACATTTGAAATCACTAGGTGGTTTTAATACAAGATTTCACTTTCTGATTACAAGACTGATTGCAGACTGATCTGAAAAATAAATAAATAAATAAATAAAAATCCATGAATATCCAACTAGAGGAATTCAGAAGACACCACTACCTGAGGTCTATATCTAGTTTTTAAATGATGTGAAGGTATAGTGCGTTTGAAGTGAATTTTCAGGAAAAGATTTAAAGGAAAGAGATCTCTCCTTGGTGAATTAAGCTCAAGGAAGCCTTCTAGGTCTTGCTGGCACCATAGAAAAACCCTATGATAAGAAGATAGAATATCTCTTATAATATATAAGAAAAATATATAAGAAAAAATATAATATATATCTCTTATAAAATGTAGTGGGTTTACATGGCAAGGTTTTGGTAGGAGGGGGCCATAGGGATGGTTTCTGTGAGAAGGATCTAGAAGCTGCCCCATGTTTGGTAAGGGCCCCACTGCTGACCAGAGCTGAGCCAATAAGTGATGTTTTGCGCCTCTGTAAGAGCATATTTAAGACAGGGAAAAAAAAACACTGTGCCACACAGCAGCTGGGAGAGTGAGAGGAGTGAGGAACAGCCTTGCAGGCGCCAAGGTCAGTGAAGAAAGAGGGGGAGAAGTGCTCCAGGCGCCAGAGCAGAAGTCCCCTGCGGCCTGTGGTGAGGACCATGGTGAAGCAGGATGTCCCCCTGCAGCCCATGGAGTACCACGGTGGAGCAGGGTTCCACGCTGCAGCCCGTGGAGACCATGATAATATAAGAATAATAAGATTATAAGAGACTACCTCTCATCTTAAATAAAGGTAAGGTTAACAGTACAAATAAAGTGTTAGAGCTATAGAATATTACAACATGAAACAAGCGAATGGATTTGATATGAACCCCAAGTACACACTTTTTTCTTTCCTATATCTAGTTATTTTAACCATAGCTAAGATGAGTCTATTGAAAAGCACTGGAACTTTAAGGGAAACGATCTCTGTAAACAAAACAGTCTACATGAGATAGTATCGCTAATTTATTTTGTCCATTCTCTGCCAAAAAGGTATTGATCACTCAAGAAGAAATACCAAAAAGTGATGGAATTGGGTATATGTAATGTTAAAGCTAAACCATGTTAAAGCTCCATGCAAATAAGCCTAACTCCATCATCAACACTGGTAGATAGAATCAACACTGATAAAAGAGCTAAAAAAGTGTTTTCTGCCAACTGCAGCATACAACAACAGACAATCAAACCACAATTCCATACATAAAAGATACACCTCAGTGTACCAATCTAAAGACAGTAATATATAGAAAGTAATATTTTAAGTTGGTACTTTGACTTGGCTTTTCAGTACCCAATGTTGTTGCTTTGTATGCTTTTTTTTTTTTTATATAATTGCAAAACTTATTATTAGAAGCAATTGCATTCATTACATTGTTGCATTTATTAACTTCTGCTCTACAGAAATGGCATTCATAAATTTCCAAAGTCACTTCCACTTTCCACCAGCCACTCTACTGTTGCTGTTCCATTCCTGCTTGTGTTGACAAAACATTATCTTGAGTTCTCAACAGACAATCCTGTCTGCAATGCTGATACCCAGCCAGGCAGAGAGAGACTGACCCAGCAAAAAAAATTCCATTTGTAAATTGTAAATATCAACAGAAAGGGTGAGGAAACTAAGACGACAAGAAGAAGAATGGAGAGAAATAATAAAATTAAGCATATCTGGAAAATAAACTGAGTTTCTAACTGAAATTTAAAGAATTTGGGAGATTTCAACTTTTTTTTTTTTTAAATTGGAAACTGAAAACAGCATTTTAAACTTTTTTTATAATAGATTTTGCAGATTTTGTCCAACAAACCAACACCAGTCTCAGAATGAATTGCCTACTGTCTGGAAAACATATTTACAAAAAAATTCTATGAGTATGTAAATTTGCTTACCTGATCAGTTAAAGAAAAATTCACAGGCTTGAGGAGAATGTATTGTAAAAGAAATCTGTTAAAGGAAGGAAAAAAAAAAAAAAAGACTTTATTATGATTTCTTTCTTTCATATTTGTAATGATAAATTAGCAATAGTGTGGTTACTATCATATGCAAATTACAAGCAACAAAATCAAAGTAAACAAAAAGCTTCTTAAAATTTATTAAGTTGGTGTTTTCCCAAGAGTCCTGACTGTAGATGAGGATTACATTTATGATACTAAATGATAATAAATGATACTAAAACCCATAGACTATATTCTTCACTATATTGTGCTATTCAGAATGGATTGAATGTATCTGTAATGTAAAGTTTGTAATAATTTTTGTGTCTTTTTATTCAAATAGCTATATGCATATCTATCAGTACTTGTTTAGAAGCATGCACTTATTAAATGTTCTTCAGGGTGCTTGAATACATGCAGTTCATTTGCTTTCTATAAAATTTCATATAAACATAGTATGAAAAGAACATTATTAAGACTGGAATGTGATTCATATAAATTTTAGAAAATGCCAAATGTTTGGCTGCCAGTGCAATTTTTATTTCCTCAATGAGTATTGTATGGCACAGCTGCTAATTGCTTAGCCATACAGCATTCTTCCATGGGAACTCCTCTTCATTTGTTGTACAAACAGACATGCAAAACATTCAAGCACTGATAGTTTGTATTAATTTCATTGCTTAATTTGTGGACTGGAGAGACATTCAAAAAGTAGTATTGAAATCCTGATTTTAAAACTGCATTACACTGCTATGCTACCTACACTCCACTAATGACTGTTTTGACTGCAGCACAAACATCACGCAACTCAAATTCAGCAAATTCCTTTGGAGGAATAGCGCTGTCCCCATTTTACAGATGAGTTACTTGATGCTAAGGGATCAAGCTGAAAAGTGAATACGTAATTTGGGTCACATGGGCCTAGTTTTCATAGAACTGAGCATTACACAGCACTTTATATATTCAAGGCACCACTCACAACAGTTTCAATTGGACATATACATTCCAAGCATTTTTACAAATTAGATGCCAAACTGAAATTACAAAAATGAGGAACATGAGATTGCTGACCAACTCTAAAAACTATGCAGTGCACCTCACACCTCAATATGTGAACTCTGTGATAAATCTGAGGATGGTATTTTATTCCGCAGAACTTTAATCAACTTTGTCATGAGACTCCTTTTTCTTGTCCTGAGACATTCTGTCACTGCATACTTTCTACTTTCTCCTTCCGAACAAGACTGCCACTTGTTACAAAACAATTTATGCTCATAGCTGGCCCATCTGTTCACTGCCTAGATTGAAGGCTGTATGAAAAAGAAGTGTGTTACCAAGTAAGGAAGAATTCCCACATTGCATTTGCAGAGGAGGGTCACATCAAGGTGCACAAGCCAACCTTGACTTTACCACTGTACCCCTTCAATAATGTTGTAAGACTACTTTCCTTGAAAAGTAAATCAGTTTGGAGTGTTGGGAATGAAAAAAGTTTTCAGAAATTCTGTTATGAGGCATGTTAGCTGCCAACCACAACCAGCTCCAGTGCTGGAAGGCACAGACCTTCCTCCTTGAGGTCAGGGAATAACTGAGAGCATACAATCCCCTTTGCAAACCAACACAGCAGAAGGGTTGCCTGGCAGTGTTTAACTAAGTACCTACTTAATTTCCTTGCTGACCACAAGGAAACTGTGTGACTAGAGAAACAGTTTCACTTCTGGACACTGGAAATGAAGAGTCCCACTCTTCCTACTCTTATAATGGGAAGTGCCATAAGATATCAATGAAAAACTCTTGAAAAAGACCATTGTAACACAGAAGACAGTTCTATCACCTCTCTCTGACTTTCACCTGAGACTGTGGTTTCCGGTGCACTGAAGATCAATCATCGTATGAGTACCTGCCTTGCATTTTTGACTAAAAGGAAGTCAGTGACCATGATGCAGAGAATTCAGGAATGTACCAGCAACAAACTGTGAGGAAGAGTATAAACAAACTGCAAACCCTGTCAGATCAGTCCCATTATCAGCAAAACCTAGAATTTAAATTTATGCTGCTAATAAATTATAGTTTCCTCTTGGCTACATTAGCAACCTCCAATGCAGCAAGATTAGTTTATCTTAATTTAAAAGCTTGGATTTGGGTCAAGCAACGTTGAGCTGAAAGGGTCATATCCCCACCATAACCTTAGCCACCTGCCTGTCTGTGGTGTTAGGGAACTTCTGTCTCATTTCAGAAAGAATTACCATGGCACTTATCTTCTGTGTTCCTAGTCCAGCTACAATCCCGCTGCTGGGCTTAAAAAAAATAAAAATAAAAAAAAATAAAATAAAGTTTCTCTGCTCATAGCTAATGGCAGGGAAGTTTTCAGCAGATTAACAGCAGGACAGCTTGAGCAAATGAAAACAATGAAAAGATGACTGATGATAGGATAAACTCAACAGTGGTCACTTTGCTGTTTTAAGATTTGCTGCATATAGTCTTTTATTCTGAGGCTCTACACAGAGAAGAATTGGAATGAATTCTTCACTAGAAAAACAAACAAACAAACAAAAACACAGAAGCTATGTTGCTATGTGATCAGTTGGAATAGTGATCCAAATGTGTCTGTAAAAGTGAGAAATTCAATAAAATACCTGTCTCCCCATGTTTAACTTAAGACCTGACTGCCTGAGAAAGGATATTATTTTCTGCACGTAATGCCAATGTGCTTGCTGCTGAATCTTTTCTAGACAGTATTGTAAGAGAAGCTTTGCATTTGAGCTCCAGCCACAACAGTTATATCCCACCACGCGTAATCGCTAATGGTTACACAGCAGAACCAGGGAAATCAGGGATGGTCCTAACAATTACCTTTGTTTAGCATCGGAGAGCAAACTCTCTTTCACTGTTAGACTTTTGGTCAGCTGTTCCGTAACAACATGATATGCATGAGAACTAGCAAGAGTAAGTGGATTAATGACAGACCGGATGCAATTCGCTTATCTTGGCTGGATCTCAGGACTGTGATGGACACCCATCCCTGCTGATGCAGGCACTGCTGCCAGCACTCCTGTATCAGCCAAAAGCCCCGAACACATGACTCTGTGCTGAGGGAAAAAAAAAAAGGCACCTTTTTGCATCAGCAGCTCCATTTCCTTCATATACTATGTCAAAGCCTCTTCCAGAACACAGATTATTGCTCACCCCTTCTTACCCATTTTCTCTGTATTGATAAAAGAAAAAAACTTGTATTCTTTATTTGCTAGTCAATCATAAACAAAGAGTTATCCCAACTCTTGCTGGAGGAACTGGCATCATGATGAGTCTGATGGGGGAAGATAGGCTATTTTTTTTTACCCACGATAAAGTTTGAGTAGAAAATCAAGCACGTTTGCCTACCAGTTGGCAGAGTCTGCAGACACAATAATGAACTTTTTTTTTTTCAAACTGAGAACATTGAATAAGATATAAAGAGCACCAATGTACTGAGACAATAATCATAGAACGTTATAGCTACATACAATTTTTAGTCTCTTTACAGAGAATAGCATTGTTATTCTCTCTTTATATTTTAAACATTTAATAGTAATCTTTCTAAATGCATATTCATTTTAAGTCACTTATAAACAGATTTGCAAAAGTATTGATTTCAATGGGAGTTAAGGGCTAAATATCTTTGTATGGAGCCACAGCCTTCGTCCTATTAAATCTCTACATTTATTGTCTGCACACAAATCATTATAAAACAGGCATTATTCAAGGAAGAACTCAATAGCAGGAGAAAAGCCCAATTAACTAGGAATTCAATGTAATTATGGAAGTTCGGAACTTGCCTGGGGATGTGTTTGCCTGCAAATCATTGGGGAAGGATGAAAAGGAAATAGTTTGTTTCATCCCCCCTTCCACTTCAGCTCTACATTCTTAATTTTTAAAACCTGAAGTATTAGAACTCCTGCAAAGTCACAGGTTAGGAAAAAAAGAAGCCATTAACTGGGTTTTTGGGAGTTCTTTTTTGAAACACTATAGTCAGTACTGGAGTTAGTCATATCAATAGCTAAAAGCAACAGACTGGAGTTCTTGTCTATAGCTCTTGGTTGTTTGTAGATAATTAAACTGGCTTTTCTCACCCTAGTCTTTTAGAAGTTAAAGTCAGGTCAGCAGAAATAATATAGAAATGTACACTTTAAAGCTTAAATTTCATCCTTCCACTGTTACACCCATTTATATGGAAAAGGAAAAGAAAAAAGAACTGAGGGCCAAAAGAAATGGACACTGGCTAATTAAAAGTAAGGAATTTTTATAAGTACTGAAAACTGTTTAATTGTCATAGGCTCAGGTATTTCCATAAAAAATAGCACTGTAAATCTTCCAAGTAAGAATATAAAGTCAACTGATAAAAGAAGTCTATGAGTCTATATGTTTGCCTCGGGGGCACTGAAATTGCTGGAGAGATGGGGGAAATCACAGTTGAGTGGCCTCCTAAAAGCTGCAAGGCATTTCAGGACAGCATATATTTCATTGCACAGTGTTCTGTGTCCCTCTTTAAGTACAGAACTGTGGTGGACTCCAAACAGCTTGCTACACCAGCAAAAATCTTGGCTGGTTAAAATCACAACAGTGAATGTGTCCACTGAATTTAAGACCTGCAAACTTCTGTCTACTATCATGCAAATGTTTTTACCCTGTCTCAGCTAAGTTCTGAGACATTTATTTTCTTAATTTTCATCCCTACCATCCTCCTAGAAAGCCATCAGATGAGCCAAACAAGGGATCCCAGGTTGACCTGGACACGCATACGACACTGATGGCTCTACTCGGCATGCAGTGACACCAGGCAGAGACTGGTTTCTCCACTTCGGACCTCCTTGGAAGAATGTCTGTCCATACAGACCCTGCAAAGACTGAGGGACCAAATCCTTGGTTTGCTATGCTCCTTTGGACAGCTGCTCTAATTTATGCCCCGGAGAAAGCAGAGGATGCTTAGTCCTTGCAATGCCCAAAGCAGCACTGGAGCTGAACACCACCAATCATGTGAAGAGACTGCAGCTTGGTGGCTGTGTGGATAGCCCTCCTTGTGGCAGCACCTGGGTGCCTAGGAGAGACCACTGAGTCTGATCTAAATGGATTCACTTCACCCAGTGGGCAAAGCTCTGTTACACTATGTAAACTGTTTATCATAGAACCTAATGCAGCAAGCATGCAAAAGCTTGAACTGTTTTAGCAGGATTCACTCCTTCCTTCAAAACTGAACAGACAACATGTTTGTTCAAGACAGGTTCTACTCCTATTAAGCAGCTAAAACAAGATTAAAGTTATAGTAAATGGCACAGAAATCTCCAGGCATAAAGCAATCTTAAATAAATAAATAAATAAATAAGTGTTAATTCAAATAAAATTATTTGCGTTTTCCAAAAAGTAAATTATATGTTTTAAGAGCAAAAGACTGTTCTATTAAAGTAATAACTGCATGCATAAATAGCCAACACAATCCTCTTGGTTTTATTGAGTATGTTGGAGTTCTTTGAACTTTAGCGTTTAAAAAATATCCCTTTTTTGGTAATGAATATCACCTACTGAACATGGTTAATCTGTAAAGACTGAGAAGTCATATTTGATGCCAAAAAAGTTCAGAAATTATCTACCATTACTTCATATACCACTAAAACTGAACTGGAGATCTTTACAAGGAAAAAGCTGTTCTTAGTGTTTTCTTCAGTCAGATTAAGCATCTAAGTATAACCAGAAACAAACTCTCCTATGAGTTTGTGTGGACAAACGAGCTATTTAGAAGCTTTATTAAACAAATTGAGCTCCTTCAAGGTTCTTACTTACTGATTCAGGGAAGAGAATTTCATACTTTTCCTTTTCAGTGAGATCTATTCTACTTTCTAAGGCTTCAAGTTCACCTCAGTTGTCAAATTAGGGGTGAAATTAAGCTCAAGTGCTGTGCTACACTTTGAGTTCCCTGTCTATGAATGGATTTGGATCTTCTAAATTCAGATTCCTACAAAACATAAGCAATGCCCAATTTATCAAAGCAAATCTTACAAAACTATTTTCATTTTGTTGGTGGTAGTTTCACTTACTGCTAAAAAAAAGGACAAGGTCTTTTAAGTGAAAGTATTTTTTCTCCTAAAGTACTAAAACAGGACTAATTTTTATATACTTACTATGGGTTGCATTGCACTGGAAGACCATTACACTGGAAAAACAGAGAAGAAAAAACACCACTGCATCTGAAGGAGAATCATAAGACACATCCAAAACTCCCTCAAAGCTTCTAGTAAGCAGTGACAGCTACTTTCTGGGCACCTGGAGCATATCTACAGCCCAGTGACCCTCCTGGGTGTACCCACAGAGATCTTTCATTTCCCTTCAGTAGGCAAGCAGTAGATTTCTGTGTTCTTATTACTCCCTGCAGCTTTGCTGCCAGGGTCAAAAGTGTCTCTCCGTGGAGATGACGCCCACATCCAAAGGCTCACAATAGGCAAAGAGATCTTATAACCCTCTTCCAGACTCACACTTAGGGACAAGAACAACACAGTGCTTTAACTTCTCTTTTGCTGTGGTTGAGAACATTCATAACAAAAAAAATTACCATAATTCTCAGTCCATTAATAAGCTGTCTTATATCCCAGAGCATCCAAGCTCAGTGATATGTTACACCTACAATCCATGCAGAATAAAGTAAAATGTGCTCTTGAATACAGAACACTACACAGGAGTAACAGCTCACAGACTGATCTTAGACACCTCTCTGTAGACACAGAACAATTCCATTAAATTATAGAACAACAACAAAAAAAGAAACAAACATGCTGCTCAACCCTAGCTCATTACATTAACATTTCTTTTTGATTAAAAAAATATAAAATTAAAAAAAAATAAAAATAACAGTAAGCATATACTAGTTATTTATCTAGTAGAATAACTTCTGTAAGATTTTTGCATTATTTCAGTTAAGCCTTGTAATTTGTCTTCTAGCATTTTTTACTATACCACATGATAAGAAAACCACATAAGAAAACTACATTTCAAAGAACGGCAAAGCCACAAGTTACATAATAATGGGTGGAAAGTGGAATCTGTTTTAGCTCATAGCAGGTATAATTAAAACAAAATAAATTAATCACGTTATATTTCAGTGCATCTTTAAAGTATTCCAGATGTTTTATGCTTTCAGTACTTCACTTGTATTTACTTAAAGTCTTATTAAATAAGGACTGTACAGGAACAGTACATAGACCTGACAGCTAAACACCAAATTGCTCTTTTATTCTTTTTCCTAGTGTGACTAAACTGGAGAAAATTATATTCTCTTTACTGCCAAACAAAAACCTCAGCTAACAATGCTCACCAAATATAGTACTATACAGGAGGTGAGATGAGATGAGATATGTTCTATTTTTTCCTGTGAAACTGCAAGGCCTTATCAAAGTAAAGAATATAAAAACACAAAACAAAGCAAAAACTCTACTCCTTAAAATTCTCAAATAGAGTTTTCTGTGACCACTTAAACTGCCAAATCCAGTCTGAAACTCTCTGTGCTTATACTTGTTCCCAAATATTATTCTCTAGCTTAAGATTTCGGTGTCTGTTATCTATAAATTCCCTTCCCAGTCTATCCCTCCCGGTACAGTTTCAGTATTCCCACTGCTTTCCCTTCTGTTGACTAAATCATCCCTTCTGTTGACTCGTCACCCCCTAAATAGTTTTCCACATAAGTCACATCTCCCACCCGTAACTATTTTTACATCAGGAACCTGTTGCCTACAAGGCCAAGCACTTACCTACAATGCACATTTCACTATCACGACTAAGGAAAAGGCTGTGGTTTCAGTGCCTGTGTGAGTGCCTGGCTCACTGTATACAGTCAGCCTGAGGTCTCCTCCTGGGGCCTGACACAGACAACTGAAGCTAGTGGAATTTACAGCTCCACCATGACCTCTGCCTTTAACCTTGAAAATGCTATGCTATCTCTATGGCACCCTTCTTTTCTCCAGTAACACAGACAGATTCACTTCAGAGGTTTTTCAGCTGGAGAGAAGTATTTCAATCATTATTATTCCTCAGACTATTCTAATGCAGCAATCTTCCCACACAAAATGTTTTTCTTAGCTGCAAACTATAAATCTCCTGATTTTTGATCCTTCTGTGATCTCCTCCCTGTCTGCACAACTTCATCCACAACACTAGTCTTTCACTAGTCAAATGCAATAAATTGACATCCCTATACCAGTAGCAGCTACTGTTACTTTCTCCCACTTCTCCAACATATTCTCCCTCTCCTGTTCCAGCTTGCCAGTTATGTCTGGAGCTATAATCTAGCACAGGAAAAATCCTTGTGTTGTTATTGCCACATTATCATTCTTCTTCCACTATTTTGTTCCTGTCCCCATATGTCTGACCTCCATGAGGATGTCTCATTTCTAGAGCTTGCTTGTCTTGCTCTTCCACTGCCTCCTTTCTCAGCAGAGAATTTGATATAGCAGCTTTCTCTCATTCCCCATCATCTTCTCAGACCAAGCTTTTTTTATTATATTCTACTTAGGTCATGTCTAGCCACAGCACAGCACAATGAAGTGTCTTCCTCAAAGAAACCTCTCTCTCTCTCTCTCTCTCTCTCTTTTTTTTTTTTTTTTTTATTCCCTGACAAAGTGAATCTCAGAGCAGTGCTGATCTTTTGTTCCTTTTAGGTGTGTTGTTAGTTCCACTGTCTTCCAAGCTAAGTGGAGTAAGTAATTGAGAAAGCCTTTGGTGCATGGAGACAGCCTATACACATTCCAGCATAAACAATGCTTCAAGGTACTTAGACTACCTTCATTACTGAATAATCCAAGCACTTAATAAGCATTAGGCATTCCTCCTCACAACAGCCCTGTAAGAGGTCCCTATTTTTACTTGATGGGGAACTGAGGCATAGGAAAACTACTTATGCTACTTAACCATGGGATATCTCTGCTAACTCAGGAACCAAAGCTAAATCTCTGATAACCTAGACTAGAATACTAACCCACAAACTATTCCTCCCACTTCCTAAATGATAAGTGTTCAGCAAACCTAATGATTTTTTTTCCCCACTGTTGCCCTTGGAGTGTGTTATCTATCTATCTATGAATGTGTTATCTATCTTTACATTTGCCTATTAAACTATTTGCATTCTACTTATCTCTCTGAATCAGATTTTTGTGTGGAAATGTAGTAGTTGTTGGGTGGTCTGCTATGGATCCAAAGAGAGTCACAAACTGCATTTATAAAAACAAAACCAAAACAAACAAACAAACAAACAAAAAACACCATACATTTGGGTTATGCTAGCAGAATTCTTTATATCAATGCTACCAAATGAATTACAGATCCTGCAGTGGACTTGAGCCAAAATGAACTCATGAACACTTTAGAGTATCTAGAAATATTTGTTCCTCTTCAGAAGCCTTCCTCCGGCATGTTCCATCAGACCTTCCCATCTTGTCTCTTCAGACTGGTGCCTGATGTAATCATTCCACCCTGCTACAGCAGTCACTGTGCACAACAGCATGAGCGACACCCCTGTAACTTACTTGTAATTTGAGTCAATTGGTCAAGTAGGTTAGACCAAGGTTGGGGTGTTCATTAGCAACAACCTAGCCCTATCACTGAAATTCTTAGACAACATCCAACATGCAGAGTTAAAATAAAATCAATGGATCATTGGAAGACCCTTTCTGAGAAGAAAAAAGAACTGGACCATTTTTCTGTACTATAAGGGCATCATCCTCAGGAACGCATGGTCCATCATACCATACTACTCTTCACAAAAGCTTTCATCAAATATGCAGGAAAAAAAAAAAAAAAGGCAAGCAAATTTCTAAAACTACTCAGGACAATGATATCTTCTTTCTGTGCCTGACTACTTTAATAAAGATGGAGATTTAATTTTTGCTCATGCACATAACACTTTTGGAGTTTGTTACCTGTTTTGAAGAGACAGACCTACTGTATCATGAAGAAACACTGCCTTCACAGAGATATCATCCAGAGGCAGCCCCTATGACTTTGCCAGTACAAATACAATAACTCAGCCAGAGACAAAATTATTACAAATTATTATCTGTATCAGACAGTTAGGTCTGCTGAAGTGGGGGGCATGGATGGGGGAGAGAAGAGGAAAAGATAACAAAGATTGAACACCACATCTAACAGAAAAAAAAAAAAAAAAAAAAAAAAAAAAAACAACATACATAAAATTGATTTCCAATAGACAAGTAGAACTTTGGGATCAAAAATATTTTTGTGCCTCTTTTAAAATAAATAAATAAATAAATACAGTTTTCTAGGACTAAAGCCATACAATCTCCAAATCCATGTTTCTGTTTATTATAAATCAAACAAAACAAATATTCTCTCTAAATAGCAGGAGGTTTATTAAGCAGGCTATCTGCTTCAAACTGGGTACTGTCCACACACCATGAATTAATCAAGTCAACCTGAGCCAAGTCTATTGTCTATATTCTTTACACTAAGTTTCTCAAGGGAAGACAAAAAGAACACCTGATGAAGTGAAGTCCATTTAAGTAACTTAGACTGTACCTATACTACTTGTTTAATCTTGTCCATATGGCAAAGTACAGATTTGCACAGGTGGAAATCTGAAGTTCTGTTATCTTTTTTTCCTTTAGCATTTATAAATTACTAAAACAACATCAAGAATGCTAAAAAGCAACTTAAATTTAAGTCATGGTAATGGCCAACTGTGTTCCTAACTCATTTAATGCAGTCATGAAACTGTATTAATAGCTAAATATCTTGGTAATGATCAAGTAAGAGTAAGTTTTGAGATCAGTTAACTTATGCACATCTTTTAGCAATGAATATTCTATATGAGAAGGTATAGGAGCACTACTGATACACTACTGAGGACATCCTGTAATGTTACAACAGTACAGGCAAGTTAATTCTAGCAATACATATCATTACTTGTTTCCATGCACAGATTAGAGCCACAAAGTCCAGTTATGTGTAAGAGTATGTCTAAATGAAATTACCCAAACTTGTGGACCTGTCCCAAGCTGGAACACTTAAACTGGGTCAGACTGAATTAAAGACTAAAAAAAAAAATAAAATAAAAACTAGCAAGGCCATGAATTAGCTTATGGCATTTGCCAAGTACCAACACACTAACATACAGCTTGATGTATTTTACAGATGGCAGTATTCTGCCACAACAGGGAGAAGATCTTGGCTGATAAGCACAGAAAACAATAAACACTGGAGTTTTTAGAACTGGATTTTCAGAAATTGGCCTCCATATTTGTGACATCTGAAGCTAGGCTGGAAATAAAGCTTTTAATTTCCTCTGTAGCCATCGCCAAGAATGCAAAGAAACCTTGACAGGTGGAGGAGGAGATGAATGATACAGACCGTGGGGGCTGTGGAAGGTAAGGATTCACAGCAACAGGATGCTGTGGTGTCCTCCCACAGCAGTGGAGAAAAAAAAAACTTATAGTGGATTGCTTTCTGCAAGGTCAAAAGGTCAGACTACCAACAGAAAAGCTTAAATACAAAGAAAGACCATTACCCAATGTATTTGTGAAGACGGAAGCTCTAAATTATACTCCATGTTGTCATATCTACAAAGGCATTCTAGCAGTAGAGATTACTTCTTTTTGAATTAGTATTAACATTCCCAGACTTGATTATTTACAAAATTGCCTCAATATACCCAAGGAAAAGAAGAGAACACTCAGAGCTAGGACCAAAAGACTGATCTAAGAGAAACCTTGTGTTGCTTCCAGTGTGGCCCAAGTGTCACTCCGGGCTGCAACAAAGAACCATCTTCTGCACATCCTACCCTACTCCACTGGAGCTGTGGGGCTGCAGGGTCAAGGCCCAGGGCCACCAGGGCAGTGCAGTGCCTCCCTCCTCAACCAGCCCCATCCCGCAGCCCCAGCGAAGCAACCTGGGCTGGGCTGGGGATGGTGTCCAGGGCCTGGCCACCACCTGGCCATCCTCAAGCACTGCTGCAGGCTCCAGGCCCAGCTGGGACGGGGCAGGACAGGACAGGGCTAGTGTTAAGGTGGTGTCCAAATCACTGGGGCTGGGCAGGGGCAGTACTGTAGAGCAGCAGGGCCCGAGAAAATTCAGTTTCAGAGAAGAGGGTGGGCTCCACTGAGGTTTCACACAGCTCTCTTCAAGACTGGACACTTGTGCCCCAAGCCAAGACAGCTATGCATTAGTGGGAGGCAGGGAATGGATTTTCTCAGGGCCCTGGCATGTACGATTTACCTATGCATCACACACTACTACTCTTCTGATCATGCCAGGTCTGAATAAATGCGATGTTCATTGCCCTGGCCCCCTGGCCAGACTTGCCGAGTCCATGAGGGGAAAACAACTTACAAAACAACATCCAGAGTTTTCCTCCATTTTCATATACTGATAAATGAAAACCACTGCATTAACATTGAAGAGGAATCACTGCATTAACATTGAAGAGGAATATCTTTGGTTGTTTGTGTTCCTCCGAAGGTTTGGTAGTTCTTTGATAAAGTAAGATTGGGAATTACTACTATAAAGTACCCATCATTGTAGCAGCTGAACTCCTCCTGAGTAGAGTAAATCTGCACTGTACAACACATACTCAATTGAAAGGATCTATTTGCTCTTCAACCCATTCTTCAAAGCTTTAAAATAAATTTGTTGAGAGACAGAAAGAATGTTTTATAACAATCATCCTGCTACTGGTAGTGGAAATAATTTATCAAAAAGTGGCCCTGGAAGATGTGTTGAGAGTCAGTCTTTCATATGAGACACTCATTTAATGAGGATACTAGTTTAGAAAGCCAGGTTGTCATTTTGCACCATTTTTTTCACATTTTCTTGACCACGTTATGTTTAAATAAAGACAGCTAAATGAGGTCCTCAGCTCCCAGATTTTCATCCTTTATTTTACATTTGTATCTTCTTATTCAGTTTCCTGGCCTCTGAAATAATAAGCATTACTGCTTGCATTACTACCACGCATAAATGAGCTAGTCCCACTTTCTTTGTGAAATTTCCCCTGGTGAAAGAAGAAAGCTCAACCTTATACAAAAGTAATAAAACATTTGTTAATAATAAATAAAAAAATAAAAAAATAAATCATACCCTGAATTTTTGCTCTTCTAAAGCTCTTCCCAAGTAGCAACAGACACACCTTCAGCTTCCAACTAGGTAATTATTCCAAGGAAACCCTGCACAAAGCCTGTAATGAGGCAAATGAACGGAATAACCATGACCAGGGGTGCTACACATCACCTAGTACACTATACAGGTAAGAAAGTGAAAAGCAGCTACTAATTTTTTGCATCACAACCTTAAAGTCTACCTTAAAAAGCTGCCCAAAACTCATCAGAGATGGCTAAAATTTCAGTATGTTTTCCGATGAGTTGCTCAATACCTTTTTCCTTAATCTGCACTAGATGAAAGCTTTTTAAAAAATGAGCAAGCATGACTCATTTTTATGACCAATGCACCATTCGCAAAATGCTTTCCAACCAGATTGCAGTTCAAATAAGACATGTGTATTGTTGCAAAACAAAATATGCTGGCTGAACAGAATGTATTCATCTATATTAGTTTTTCTTTCTAAATCCAGCACACTGGGAGCTAAATTAATCTGCTGAGTGCTAAATTCATCTACTGAGAGCTACTGTAGATTCAGGGAAATGTTTTGAGTGCTGTAGCAAACAAGTCTCACTCACTCAGGAGCCCTCTGTGGGCTGTTGGTGTTGTAACCATTTTGTCTGCTTTCAAGCAAGCAAGCAAGCAGCTGATAAATGCGGAAAACGCTCATTGATTTGCAGTGGCAGCACTACAGCCAATCATCCCTAGAATGAGGCACAACCATGAATCTCTCCAAGTATGCATATTTATATGCAGCTGTCATATCTCTAGGTCTCCAGTGAATACAAAGTGCTTGTGTGGCCACCATGGCACACAATGCTATCCTGCAGCTTGTTCTGACTTAACTACAATAGAGGAAGATGGAATATATAGAAACAGATTTCATATTCCCTAGCTAAGCTACCTCAGGAGTGTATATGTCTAATATAAGTAGACTATACTCCCATAAATTCTTAATCCGGAAGTATTTTCAAAGGGCTTAATCATGTAGGCTGAGCTACAACAATATAGTAACATGGACAAGATGTTTTGCCAGTAACATCAGAAAGCGCCATGGCATGGAGGGAAGGGAAGAGAAAGGAAGAGTTTTTCCTTGAATTAGCTACAATGTTGGTATAGACAGCATACAGGGCTGCAAGAGGTATCATGAGGTTTAGGTTTTAACTGAAGGGCAAGAGTGTGGCTCCTTGACTCTAAAACTGGTAACAAGGATTAGGAAGAGTGACACAGGCTTTTCCTTTTGCTTAGTTCTGTTTTATGTTTTCATAAACAACCTGGATGCAGGTATACTAAATAAGTTTGTGGATGACACTAAACAGGGAGGACTGGTTGACTCCATCGAAGGTAGAGAGGCCTTGCAGAGAGATCTTAACTAATCAGTAGGCTGGTTAATTACCAACAATATTAAGTTTGACAAGAGCAAGTGCTGGATTCTAAACCTAGGACAGGGGAACTCTAGCTATAAGTACAGACTGGGAGACAAGAGGCTGGAGAGCAGTTCCACGGAAAGGGATCTGGAGGTTTTGGTTGACAGTAAGTTGAATATGAGTCAGCATATTGACCTTGACAGCCAAAAAGGCCAATTGCATGCTGCAGGGGTGCATCAGGCAGAGCATGGCTAGCCAGTCAAGAAAAAGGATTGTCTCGCTCTGCTCTGTGCTGGTGTGGCCCCACCTCAAGCACTACCTGCAGTTTTGGGTGCCACAGTATAAGAAAGACATAAAACTATCAGAGAGTGTCCAAAGGAAGGCTATGAAGATGGTGAAGGGTTTGGAGGGCAAGATGTATGAGAAGTGGCTGAGGTGCCTTGGTTTGTTCAGCCCAGAGCAGAGCTGGCCAAGGGGAGGTCTCATGCCGGCCTGCAGCTCCCTCACAAGAGGAGCAGAGGGGCAGGCGCTGAGCTCTGCTCACTGGGGACAGTGACAGGACCAGAGGGAACAGCGTGGAACTGGGACACAGAAGGGTCAGTCTGGGTGTTAGGAAAAGGTTATGCACCCAGAGGGTGGTCAGGCACAGGGACAGGTTCCCCGGAAATGGTTTTGGCACTGAGCCTGCTGAAGTTCAAGAAGCATTTGGACAATGCTCTCAAAGATATTGCCTCATTTTGGTGCAGCCAGGAGCTGGACCTGATGATCCTTGTGGATCCCTTCCAACCCAGGATATTCTGTGATTGTATGATTAGCAAAGTTTAGGAGTTGAACACATACCAGAAAAAAAGGGACATACCTATGGAGCTAAAAGAGAGAGGTCCCAGTAGAAACACAGAGAGAAATGTCTCTATGAAAAAAAAAAAAAAAAAAAAAAAAAGACATAGAACTAGAGATATGGCCCTTTCAGAAGACCATTCAAGTCAGTGCACTAAGGATTCAAGGGCACTGGCTAGTCTATTTAGTAGTCAAGCCATTGGGTGTATACTGAACTAGACTGACATGTTAAGCTGTTTCTTCGACTGCGAGCCCCTGATTTATCACAAAGCTTCTGCAGACTAGTATCAGAAGAAAGTCAGTGTGGAACCCAAATTGTGCAACACTGAAAAGGAGCTTAAACAGCCTCCAGCCTCTGTGTACAGGTGAGTGTATCTGCCTTTGATCACACTCCCCACAGTCGGGCTCACTGCCACATCTCCTTGGGAAAAGTCTATCCCAGGAGCTCCTTCAGGTTAGTAAGATACACAGAAAACAGCCTCCCAAGTTAAGTTGGACCTTGATGCTCAGGCAAATTCACACTTTCAAAGAAGAGTGGACATAAACAGGTTGCAATCTAAAATCATTACAGTTCCAAACCATAAATAAAATCATATCAATGTATGTATATGCATTCTTAAAACTTCTCCAGTGATTTGCTGGAAATATCTGCATTTGCTACTCCCCTGCAAGCAATCCATGCTACACCATAAAGCTGGGAGAAGAGTGAAGTGGGAAGATCAGGAGAGAGTATTTTTACAGCTGGTATTTACAACTGAAAAAGATTACAATCACATTTTATTTATTGTGGCAATCACATATAAGCTTAACTCCTACTATGAAATTATTCTCATATTTTCAGTTTCAAAGAACAATAGTAAAAGACTTCCACTAAATGCCAAAAAGAAATCTCCTACATACTATAGGTATGCTAAATAAAACTGCTAATCTGAGAAAGACTGTTACAGAAATCTACATCATTATAAGTTCAAACTCCAAATGGTATTGTATCAAAATGATGAAAATCTTGTATGGATCAGGAAATGAAGCAAATGGACCTATTTTAGTTTCAAGTTTATTACTGAAAATGGGTTTTATGATTTGCTGTGCATAGTTAAAGTGCTATCCAGACAAATTACAGCTGCTCTTTTAACCTGAACATAAGATGGCACAGTTCCAACCAATCTGAAGTATGGTTTCTAGGCAGGATGTCAAATCTCAGCCCCCTGGGTTCCAGAATGATGGATTGAACCTTGAAAGTTGCAGCAGAGCAGCATATGTGATTTCTGTACTGTATTCTGATCACTCATGAATATATTAAAACATGTCCATGCATGCTATTCAAAGTTTCAGTTTATTGTTTGAAACTATCATCCAGAAAAAAAAAAAATAAAAATAAATAAATATATATATATATATACACACATATATATGTATATATTTTTTTCCAAAGGAAAACAACAAAATTTTAAAAATGCAATGTTAATTTAAAGGTAAAAGAACTGTTTATATATTTTTTTCCTTCTTTACTGAAGAAGACACTGGATAATGATGCAGCCTAAAATTTTACAAGCGTCACACAACCATTGGCATACACTGCAACAAAATAAAAAATAATAAAAAAGCTGTACTTTTTGCATTATAAACTACTGCAAGCATTGAATATATATTAATATTTTTGAAAATAGTTTTTGGCATGTAAATACAGTGTACTTATTTACATCAGCCACACTTCTCCACCTGCTCATACTGATGTTCCAACTGTTGCCATAATGCCACTTCCTCATTTATTTTCCTCTCTTCAGCATGCCTTTTACTTACAAGAGCTGTTTCCTTTACAATCAAAATTAAAACAAGGAAAGACATGCCCCAAAATACCTCTTAGAAAGGGAGGTGAAAGTGGAGGATACTAATATATGCCAAGAGTACTGTGCAGTTCTTCCTGATCATCTGCTTGGGAAGAGGCTCCCTGGGAATGTCTCCTGCTGCTGAGGAGAATACATGCTAAGAAGTAAATACATTAGCAATATCACCATCCTGCATGCTAAACCTCACTAAAGTCCTTAGATGAACAAGATGCACAAAAAAACACACCATAACATTTTCACAATCATGGCCAGAGAAAAGTTCGTAAGAGACTGAGGCAAATTAAAGTGGAACACACATTTAAATAGAAATAAAGACAAAAATGAAGATTAGAAAGTTAACATGCAACAATCTTATAAACAATTTGTGCAACTCAGCATTTTAAAACCTTGTAATTTACATATTTTTTAGCTAGTTAAGGACTGTCTCCAGGACATGTTTTTAAACATGGCATTAATAGTGTGAATTTTCTCCTTTTTCAACCTCTGGTTTTATCCTTCAGAATCCTGTTTTATAATGACAATAAAAAATGCCTTTGATTTTTAACTTAATTTTTAACTTGATTTTTAACTTTCAACTTCTACCTTAATAATGAGTTTAAATACTGCCCTAAATACATACAATCTGTGTATTTTACTTCACTGAGGCGCAACTAATACAACTTCAGAATCTGGTTAATTTGTGACTCTGTAAAATTGTTAGTTTAAAATAACCTATAGTTTTAAAAGTTCTTACATTGACCAAGACCATATTATAGACTCACATATTATAGACTCACATAGATGACCAAGGCAGGAAAGCATCTCTGGAGATTATCTAGTCCAATCTCCTGCTCAGAGCAGGGTCAGCCAGAGAAGGTTGCTTGGGGCCATGTGCAGATCGCTTTTGACTCATCTCCAAGGATGGAGACTCCACAGCCTCTATGGGCAAAATATTCCAGTGTTTAACCCTCTTACAATAAAAAGATTTGCTTAGTTTTGTTTTTCATTCTGTTTAAATGGAATTGCCTGTTTTCACTGATTACCACTTAGAAGAGTCTGGCTCCATCTTCTATACTGCATCACATCAAGTATGTATCCACATCAGGCGCATGACATGTTGTATTTAAACATAAGAAATTAAAATGGCTATAGTTCATTAGTTTACAAACACATTTTCCCATCTTTCTAGTTAATTTTTTAGCACATAGTTGAGAGCATGACACCAAGAACAACAACAAAATTAGTATAAATATACTAACTTAGGTGTGGAATACAACATTTTTAGATTTTTATTTATTCTTTTAACAGTGCTATGGACTACAAAATAGGTTTTAAAATTTTACTGTGTTGAGAGTAAAAAGCAAAGTTTTCTGTTTCAAACACTTTTGGCTGCTACTGCACTTTTCATTAGAAGAGATACAAAGAAACTCTTGAAAAGGAGTTTCAGTTACCAAATTTCACAATTTATTCAAAAGGTAATTTAATAAAAGTGTGAAAAATTAAGAATGTGATCATCAAACATTACTTGGAATTTGCAGACTTCTTCAAACTTGTATTTTTTAAAATGTGATTGACTTTAAATGCAAGCAAATAGTTACCAGACACAGTGCATCACTAAGCATATCTCCTTTTTATTAATGTCATAAATCTATATATGTTGCTGTGATATGCAGCCCATACAAAAATCTACCGACAGAATTAGGTAAAACTATTAATTTAGCTGTAAGATTTGACATGAGGAGCACTGTAGTCAATTGATTATACTCTACTTAAAAAATAATTTTGAATGAAATCTGTCTAATATAAACTGCTGCTGCTGTTGGACATTGAAATCATTCACCCAATGATTTCCACTGATCACCAAGAACAAATGACCTAAACAAATCCTCAGTGGTACCATGAATTTGTCTTTTATTTGTAATTTTAATATTTGGCATTTTAACTGTCCAGCTTTCCAGGCACAGGTTCCTACATTTTGTCACCCTTATGTTTAATTTGGTGCTGAGTGCTGAACATTTCTTTCTTGGTTATTTTATTCTTTGATTAATAACAAAATCGGGAGACTCAAGTCTTTACTTCCTGTAAGCTATAGCAGAGACAACACAGCAGCAGTAACTCCTCCAAACCACCTTACCAGCACTTCTGGAAATCAAAAGCCAACAAAACAAGGACTAGATACATTTATAGTATTCCATTCAGCCATTGGGCAACCAAGTAAGCATAATACAACCTGTAGAGGTTCCCTTTGTGTTACAGACATAGCGACTATGAACACATCAGTCTAACCACAAACAGATGAGCAGTCACCAGGAGGTGACTTCAGACATCAGCCAAGGCAAACCCAACAGGAAGCCTTTCAGTACTTGCAAAAGATTCCAACTCAAGCTTTTACTTACTACACATCAACAACAAAATTCTGATTCTACTGAAATCAGTGGCAAAACTCTTGTCCAACAGAGACAAAATGTTGCCTAAGTTTATTACTGATTTTATAGCAGTGACAGAATCTGATATCCTATTACCAAATTCTTAAGACACCAGCCGCCTTCCTGTTTAGGATCATGCATTAACGTAATGTTTTTCCAATTACTAAATAGATATTTGTAGCCATAAAAAGGATACCAACGAAGAAATAAAAAGGAAAGCAAAAAGAAATAAAGGACAACTGCTAACAGTTAGCATATATGCTGTAAGTACAACAAATGAATTTTCCAGTGTAAAGGCACCAATTTATTACCAAAATATTTCTTTCCTTTAGATGGAAACTAAGTTCTATTTTGTCTTTTTTTTTTTTTTTGATTTATTCTTTGTTACTATTCATTATCATTAAATTTCCTGTAATTAAGACTGCTGAATCAAAAACACATGGTTGCTTGTGAAGCCAATGCTGCTCAACATACCGAAATCCCAGAACCATGTTTTGCCATGAAAGAGCAGATCATTTTTCATTATTGCTACAGGATTTATTAAAACTTAGTACAGTACAGCTATAGGTCATCAAGTTCCACCTACAACCCTAGCATGCATTTTACTGTACCTGTGAGTATAAGCATTGTACAATTTCACAGTCATCTTGTAGAGTATGACAATGTACTGTAAAAATAAACAACAAAAAAATAAAAATAATAATAATAAAAAAAAGAAACATTTCCTAAAATGTGTGCTGATTTTCCTTCCAACAGACATGGTCCATGTGATAAGATCAGGATATTGGTTGTTTTAAACTCAAAAACGCTGACTTTTATGAGAAAAAAAAATAATCAAGTAAATAGTGCTGAAGTAATACATTCCTATATCTCAGTGGCTCAATAATTTTTCAAGAGTACAGTTTGCCTGCCACATCCACATATTTATATGGTTTCCTTTATCATTTTGCAACTGTAGTTTATAATGCATTATTTACCCCAACCTGTACCTATCAGTTTTGTCTTTACCTTCCATCTAATGAAAAACACTTCTTAAAATATATATATTTTTTCATATCACAGTAATGAAATACTAGATAATTCTTTTCAAGTAGTATGACAGCTTATTTCAAAGAAACAGAGAATCCTTGTGCCTTGAGAGAGATGTTGTCTAAAGATACAAATACTTGTGCTCACAGCTTCCAATGAGGCCAACTTGCTGTGAAATGCCATTCTTTAGCTACACAAGGGCATTTCAGACCATGTCTGCTTGTCACCTCCAGTCTTTCTCTCTGAAATATAATAGATGTCTTCATATAAGATCTACCTGGCATTTAGAATGATTCATTGAGGTAGGTTTTGTAAAATGCCATTTGTGTATTCATAATGAGCAGGGAAAAACAGGAGTGAACTTTATGTACTGTGAGAAGAGTAAAGAACAACCCTTTGACTACAATCAACTCTCTTATTTTTTTATGTTTAGGTTATCTTCTGAAATACACCCTCAAAGGTGGTACCTTTTGCATCTTTCTTATGATGAGCACTGAACTGTGTATATTTAGCTTCATACTTTAGATATTGACATTTTCTTAAATTTATAACAAAAGCTGTAATGATTTAAGAGTTGATCTCCAGGAATAAAACTAAAACATGTCTCCAGATATATAAGTGAGAATTTGTCAATGTACAAACTTTCAGCAAGTATCATAGGGTAATATGGTCATGGGACTGGGACGTAAGACTTGATCTTTCTAGCTTAAAATACGAAAGGATTATTATTAGAAGTCACATAGTCCATAATGAAAAAGTGATGCAAATTTCAAAGCATAAAAAACTGATCACTACTTCAAACCTTGGAGAAGAGACTAAAGTAGGCATTTTCAAGTTTGCTTCAGACCAATTATGAGATTCATCCTCAGACTTTCACCAAGCTTAGTACCCACAGTATAAGAGCTCAAGACAAAGGGTAGTGATTTTCCTGTTTCTTGTCTTGTTACCTAACTCACCTGCAGTTGAAGACAAGTTTCTGTGCACATCGAAGGAGAAACAGGGGCTTTTCCAGAGAGGAATTCTGATTGCCTCTGTTTCTGAATTGTCTTTTTACATTCAGTGATGGGAATAACACCCAAACTCTCAAAGAATGGATTCCTGAGAACCATTCAAAGTCACCATATCATGAAGTCAAAGGATTCCAATAAATGATCATTAATGTCTGCTTGCTGTCTGCCAACATTGGGGACACATTAGGTAGACTCTACCTGTCAGGGAAAACAAAGGAAACTCTTCAGAAGCTAAGACTGAAATGTAAGAATAAGGAATTAATGCAAACTGTTAGGAAATGCTATGCTTTGTGGGTGAAGGCAGACCCAGCTGAGCTAAAGCCCGGCACTGTAAAAGAACAACACCAACAACAAAACAACAAAAAAAACAAACAACGAAGATCTCATTTAATCACTTGTGTAAATATAAACTTGGAACAACTTAACGCAAGAAACTTATGACATGATGCCACATCTTTTTTTCTTTTCTTTTTTTATAAAAAAAAAAAAAAGCACTATGACTTGTAACCAGTATTAGCAAAAGCTTTACAAAAACAACAGTCAAAGGCAAGTAGTGTGAAAAGATGTATCTTTACTGAGTGCATGATGTAAAGGATGCTCTGGGTTTCAAATGATGAAAAAGAAGCAGGAACAACACAGGAAATGAGCAATAGGAAGGGGCTAAACATAACTGACCACAACGAAAGCAGAGAAGTGACTGACAAAACAGAGATGACCCAAAGTAGTACTGTAGCACTGGAGTGTATTGAAATCCAGAAAAGCAACTTTCTGGTTGGATTTGAAAATGAAGAGGTAGCCAATAGAAGTAATCCATGTGTGATTCCTGTGCAACTTTCAATCAAAACAGGCCTATATTGCAGTATTGTGAGTGATTTGTTATTTTTTAAGGCAGAGCTCTAAGGAAAAACTTAAAAGAATAAAGTGTAATAGTTAAATGAGTTAGTGAGGAAAACAGGAAAAAAAAAATCTCATAGAAAGATTTGGGAAAACAAATTAAAACTGAATTCTTAATTTCAGCCCCAAGTTCATCTGAACTTCAGCGAGGGTTTTTGTTAGCTTGCTGTAAATAAGGTGGTGAAAATCCCTTTCTCTCCACTTGGATGTTCTTGGAGGTATAGACAGAAGTGTTTCATCATCAGTAGCCCCAAATAAGTCAAAAAACATCTGTATAACAAGACCACTATTCTTTCCTAACTTTTTCCCGAGTAATGTGCTGGCAATATGTCTTTGGAACTGTATTCTGGTATATTTTCCACCAGGGTATGATGCACGCAATCCAATATAGTCCATTTGGCTAACTTTCATGATATTAAACTGCTGAGAAGAGATCTGTTTTTAAAAAGGCAACTGAACAAAAACTTCAGAGTCTGTTTTCTTGTTTCAACTGTGAGGCTTTGAGTGTGTACAGCTATCAAGAAGAAAAACAGAAAGGAGTGTACATGACTGGAAAATAAACATAAAACTGCTGAACCAGTACTGTAATTCTAGGATAATGGGCCCTGATGCCACCCTTTCTCTAAGGCCCTTTTCCATTCCGTTTGGTAGATTATTATTTTTTTTTTCAAGTATTATTTCATGTATTTCCCCTGAGTTTTCCTGCTCTCAGTCCTGCCTCATTACCTGTGTTGCATATAAGGAGGACTTTGGTAGCACTGGAAGATATGTTCCTCTGAGACAACACAACTCACTCCATAACATTTTTTAAATCGTGTATGTGCAAGTAATGCTGACACTTAGCTTAAGATTTGGAGGAAAAGAAAGAGTGTGGAGGGGTTCTTAACACTAAAAATGCCATTCGGCATTGATTTCTATGAGTGCTACCTTACAGATGGGGTGAAGCAGCAGTCTCCTTACAGATTCCACCCATCAGTTACTCAAGTCTTATAGCTGTACATCAGCCATCTCCCTAATGCTGTGAGCTCTCATTCTATGTGGCATCATAGATACGTCACTCTTTACTGGCTCATTACTTTGAACACACTCTATTAAATTATTTCATTGGCTTAAAACAGATTTTTTAACATACACTTCTCAGCTGGAATGCTGTGATATTTGTTACAGACAAAATGCCAGATACCAGAGTTTTGATTTGGGTATACTCTGAAAACTTTGGAATCTTATCTAGTATTATCATACCTCCTTGTAACATCTCTTCTACCTCTCTTTTTCATAACTGCAGGTCATGACAGACCTGTATTTCTTTTATTTCCTGCTCCTCAGTTTCCACAATCTCATCACAAATCTGTCCAATATATATTTTATTGATACTATTGATACTGTTTAAATTCCCACTTCAAGCTCAGATTTTCAAATTCTGATTCCTATGATAGTGATCCTCCACAGGATTTTTGGCAATAACAGTTCTTGCCAGTTTCATAATATTTTCAAGAAATATATAAACAACCATTTACCAGAAAAAAAATAATAATTGTTTTGTGTTCAGAAGATGAGTGATTCTTTGAATGAAATGAAACCCCAGCATGAAAGGGCAACAGAAAGGCCAGACACCACTTAATTCCTGCATTAGTCCTTTCATTCCTTCTCTCTCATTTATCATCTTTGAGATGTTGAAAAAGATGATCTTCAGCCCATCAGCAGACCAACCACACAGCAGAAAAGACAATACAATAGTCTTTAGTACAGACAATATCAAGCGCACTGTAGAAAACCTGCAAAAAAAGCGTGTGTTGAATCCTGCAGTAAAAAGCTAAAGGTACACCATGGAAAAACATGGGAGGGTTGAGGCTGATAAGGCATCAGTTTATGGAGAGAAACAGGCAACTACGCTCTCTTCTACAACTTAAAAGTAGATGATATAAACACTGTAGAAAGTGAGGTTTTCCCTGTTCCTAATGCCTGCAAATTTTTTTCTTTTTCTTTGTTAACCATACCCAAGGGAATAGATTTTTTTTTACCTGAGGATGTAAAAAGTAGAGTGCATTTTCAAAGTCCATGTCACTCATATGGATTTCACTGACTAAAAGTACTGTCACTCACTAGAAAATCCATTTTCCCAAGTTCTTCTTGACTTTTTGTGGTACAAACTGTAAATCTCTACCCAGATAAATTTTATCAAACCTACCTCCAACTATGGACCAGGAACCATGATGATAGGTTCGTCATCTTTTTACGCTATTTAGGTGTTTCTACAAGTATAAATAATTACTTATTTTGAAATTTGAAGCCTTTGAAATTATTTATTAAGTATGATTTTAGTGAACACCTACTTTTCAGTACACTCACAGTCTCTAGTAATTTTGTATATATTATGTAAACCTGCTTCTACCTGAATTTGCTTGCTAGAATCCCTAGCCTTGCTTGCCTTGTGGAGCATTATGGCAAACAATCAGTCCGTCATGACTGACACACCTATTTTCTCAGAAGGAAGCAGACAGGCGTTTTTCATGATGGTATGACACATTCTGCCTTACAAACTCCCATAATCACATCTACAGAGAGAATCCAGCCATTACTTTGAACACCTTTGACAAGAAATTACCTATCTACCTATATTACTTTCATGCCATTTGATGCATTTGTCCATGCCCAATATCCCTCATCTTTTACAGGAAAATCCTGTAGTCCTCTGTGGCTGCAGCTGCCACAACAAGACTTTGCAGTCTGCCATTTTTTATCACAAGTGTGTCATTTACATGTTCTTTAAGCTTTTCATAGTATGTTGAATTGGCAAACCCAACCTCCATGGACTTATCTTTTGTATGTGCTAAAGGATTTACTTAATATTAAACAGAGACTCTCAGAACTGTATACTTTTATTTCTTTCAGTAGTAGGAAAAGGTTAAAGTAAAATCCAAACTAAATTACCAAAATACTCAAAAACTAATTTATCTTCATTTATACTATTATATGTTACATATATATTTTATATAAGATATATATTATATCCTATTATATAACAAGGGCGTCCCATGGACATATATTTAGCCATTTATAAAGCTGCCATCCTGAAACAACTTGTGGTTTACAAGGGTTTTGCTTGTTTGCTATTTTTTTCCATTTACGCCCCAGTTCGCTAGTAAGTACTCCCCTTTATTTAAACATTACTGAAGTGGGGCTTTCCCATTGAATTTTCAGTGGGACAGGTCAGACGTTTCTGGGTACAATGGACCTAAGGAAAGAGAAAAAACAGAGGACAGAGAATTTTCTCCTGGACCAAGAGCTCCAGGAGGGTTGTTCTTTCTCATTTCTGAAAGCACCTCAGGTATTCAGGCACAGCACCAGGAAATGCAATTGCAAAAAGGAGCCATGATAGAAGCTGAAGAGAATTACTTTCCCAAATGCCACCGACTATAGCAGCTTTTTCCCTAGAAATCAGTCTGCCAGACAACAAATATTATCTTAATGAAATAAGTTAAATTTTGCTGACTCTTTATAAGCTGAATCACCAGAAGCTCTGTGCACAATTTCTCCCTTAAATGTTAGAAAACTGTGTGTATTGTGTCTGGTGGGTTGGAGTTAGGGGAGAAGTAGAAGGAGAATGGGGGAAATGATGGAGGGAATGGGCAGACAAGCTGAAGAGATCACAAGGGATCATCTAGTCCACCACGTTGCCCCAAGGCAGCACCAGTTACTCCTGTCATTCCTAACACATTTGTCTAGTGTCTCCAAACTTTCCTTGTAAATCAGATCTTCGAGACCTCTGATTATCATCATTGTTCTCTGCTTCATTCTCACAGTACAAAGCCCAAAGCAGGATATCGCACAGCAGACAAACAAGATGCTCACAGCTAAGCAGCGAGCGTCTGTCAACAGCAACTGCACTCTTTATGCCGACGGGCATTTAAACTGAACTACTGACAGAGAGAGAAACTCACACTTTGTTCCTAAGTGGCTAAGGCTTATTTCTCAGAGACTTACAATATCCCTTTAATCATCTGAATTTGGAAGCCAGTACTAAGAAGAGACTGGATAGCTCAAAATAAAAAGCTCTTCTAGTTGCATGACAGAAAACTGCAAGTTATAAATATTTAGAACATATTTGATCTCCTATATCTCTAGCAGAGAGGGTGTTGGTTGAATCAGCACTGATCAGAAATAATCTCGGTTCTGATACATTTGATTAGGAAGGACTGTAGAGATGGTTTTAGCAAAACAGGTGAGGAAGGGATGTATTGGTCTTCGGTGCTAGTGCCACAACTGACAACCTTGCACAAGAATAAAAGGCATAATGCCTATGTCTCTGTCTGGCACTGAGCAGATGTCCTCTCATAAAAAAATCATAAAACAGCGGTAAAATCCATTTGAATGACAACCATATTAAAAGTTGTCTCTTTAAACTTTCCTTAAACATCAGGATGCTCTTAGGGAACAGCAGAACACGAAGGAATTGTAGCCCAGTTAAATGAAGGTCTGACGCAGGGAGGACTCTCACTACTTTAGTCACACAGACAGTAGCTGGTGGTGACCACCTTTGGTCTCCCAGGGGCCCAGTCTTGCTGCTCCTCCCTGCAGGCTACAGACTTGGGCACCTCACAGGTATCCTGGACACCAGGGGACAACTGAAGGATGTAAAACCTTGGGGCAGTAAGTTAGGGCATGGCTGTATTCAACCTTATTTGCAGCACAATGGCCTACACCACTGCAAATATGGTTTATTATATTTTTATTACACCATATTTGCAGTGCTGTAACAAATGATGACCTTGAGAATCAGTAAGCATCCAGCTTTCAGTGGTTTCGGTGGTCTAATTTACATGAGTAAATGAAGCTTATCCACAGTCAAAGTGTTTGGGCTAGACTGCGTATGTCTTGCCACCTACTTCATTCTTTCTAAAAAGGAACAAGAAAACTCACCTCTCAAATTGATAATCTGTTCATGTTTCACACTGCACAAAACCACGAAACACAAAGATTAAAGAAGTAAAGAATACATAATAGATTTGTCACATGATATGGTTAACAGGAAACGTTTTAGACAATCTTCCCCCAGAAAAGGTTGGTTCATTATAAGCAAAGTTATTTGCAGGGATATGTGTCAATTCATTTTCCCTTGAAGAAGCAGACAGTTTTTAAATTGTTGAAATACTACATTTAGGCATTATCAACATGAAAAACTTCTGATTTGAAGTTCAAAATGATTTTTTTTTTCCAAATGCTAATATAGATATGTAGAAAAATAAATCAAAATCACAGAACCATAGAATGGCTCGGGTTGGAAGGCACATTAAAGATCAACTAATTCCCCCCTGCCATGGGCAGGGATGTCACCCACTAGATTAGGTCACCCAAGGCCTCATCCAAAATAAAGTATTTCAAAATTACTAATATTAAATATTAAAGTTGATTTCGTTAACCTTTCCCCTGACCTTTGCTTATAAAATAACCAATTTCATCTTTTTGTTACTATTTCAGAGATGAGAAATTTCTTAAGCATCAAGAATTGTTGACACTCAACATAATTATTTCTGATCCATCTTCAAGTTCTGTAAAGCCATTTAAAAGTCAATACATTAAAAATTTTGAAGATTTTTTAAAGAAATATTTTGAGTGTATCTTTCTTTCTCCTCCTTGTATTTTTCATTATTAGGGATATTTCAATTTCAAAAATGTCTTAAAATTTAAGATTTTTTCTGTTTCTGTGGCTTGCTTTTTTTCAAGACCTTACTCAACTATTTATAAGATTATAGACTATTTTCCTATAGCAGCAAATTGTGAGGCCACAAACAATAGTCTCTAACTGAAGGTGAAGAATAGGTATGTGGAAGACATAAGAAATGCTGGTAAGATTTAAAAGACAGTATTAAACTCAGGAACAAGGCAAAAAAAATATTCTAAATGAAGATAAAATGCAATATAAAGCAGGTCTTTTCAAATTTATTCTGGATGAAATAGGGTGCATTGCACTTGTTTTATTCTGGAATACTACAAACAAATATGATACAGGATATACCCCCAGCGCCATGCAGTTGTTCAGTTCACAGTGTTTCTCCACTCAAAGTTACCAAGTCACTGTCCTCTTACAATAGTGCCCTCTGTATCTGTCAGTGGTTTATACAGCAGGAGGGTATTGCCTTAGATGTTTTGAGTACAGTCGTCAGGTTTGTTGCACTTGAGGGGGGATCTGTCCCTGTTGCATTGTCTTCTGCTTTTATCAGTCAAGGCAGCTTGTCTGCCTTCCAATACACTATCTTGATCATGACCTTTGATGCACAGCCCAAAAAGGCTTTTGACATCTCCCCTATCAGGTCAGTATTTCACTTTTCAACTAATAAAAACACGATTAATCAACAAGTACTTGGAATTCTGTGGGTAGCAAGGATGTAAACCTACCACTATCTACAGAATCTGCTTTTTAGTGAGCTACTTCTTTAGTCTTACTCAGAGGTCCTGCAAAAACTGACTCATTATGTAAAAAATATAATGCACAAAAACGCGAGCTAGGTTGTGGAGCTGGCAGGGGCTGATCTCTGACGTGAAGAACCAATTCAGAGGAGTAATCACTAGCAAGTCTTAATTGCAACATACTGTGAATTAAGTGCATAGGTAGTGTTTATTTAGCACATTTTCACATCTGAATATCTGCAGTTTTGTAGAAAATTCTAAGCTTGATGTTGAATGGCATTTTGCCAGAAATTAAAAGGAATTATAACAGTTGTGTGCTAAAATTCTACCTTCTGGGCAAACGGCAATATATAAATGTGATGTAATATTAAATGTATGTGTGTATGTTAGTAAATACACAGTCACTGCACTGGTAACACAAATTGAAGCCTTTGTATCAAGACAGAATATTTATAATTTACATAGTTATTACAATGTAAAAAAAAGATCTGCATTACTAGCAAAGAATACCACTGAAATCACTGTTTTACTCTGCAGTTACTAATATCCTGCTTATTGATTATGTGTTTCACTGTATCTTCAAGATGCCCCAGGCACATCAGATGCTATGTGCTGTTCTGGACCCTCCATCCCTGAGGTGAAAATATTCAAGCCAGAACACTCTCATTTACTAGCACTGGGACTTCACTGAGTTGTTATAGAAAATAAAAAAGTGTAGGACAATTTACTATGTTTGCTACCAAATTTTCATTGTGAGTGTCCTCTCGCTGAATCTGTCAATTCCTTTGCAAGAACTTTCAATGTTTTATACTGAGAAATTACTGTCCTCTTCCCCCTTCTCTCCCTTTCCCCCCAATAAATAAATAAATAAATAAATAAATAAATAAATAAATAAATAAAAAATCAGTACAGGCTAGATGTAAAACCTTATTTTAAAAAATATTTTATCCGAGCAGCTGTTTTTCTGACTAATTCAATCTTCACCAAAATATTCCAATAGTTATGCACTTCATAAGAGCCTTTTAATTTTGCTTAGTCAAGAAAGAGAGATTTAAATAAGAAAGTGACTTCCATGCAGAAAATTCCAAATAAGAGGAAACACCCAAAAAACATTTAATTTATCTTGGTATTTCCCTAAAATAAAATGTTAAGCATCAGACTCTCGCTTGACAAGAATGCCACGATTCA
Organism: Anas acuta; assembly: GCF_963932015.1. Lineage (NCBI taxonomy): Eukaryota > Metazoa > Chordata > Aves > Anseriformes > Anatidae > Anas > Anas acuta. The sequence continues at coordinate 102,043,027 of NC_088979.1, forward strand.
CATCTGCAGAAGTAAGTAAAGAAAACGCATGCAAAGGTCAGGCGTTATCACACATAGTATTGTACAAAACCTTCTCTCACTATTTAGCCACCTGTTCAATAGTCCAAGATACTCAGAATAGTAGGACCCAACCTTTATTTTTCAAAATTCACTGGAAGACACAGGGATCAGTAAGTGAACAATGCTAAAACAAGCACTGCTACGAAGATGACAGGCACAGCTTTCTTTCGTGAAGCTTGTTCCAAACAGCAGGAGCAACTACAACTTCTGGAGTTGCAAAAACTTTCTTCTGAAACAGGGGGGTTTATTTTAACAAGATTTCTAGGGCAAATACCAGCTCTAATGAAATTACATGGATATTAGGACAAACATTTTGTCCTAAAAATCTATATTTAAATAAATCAAAAGAGCTGAAATCTTCTCTCAACAATTTTATAAATCCAACCACCTTTTCTGATTTTTTTTCTAATTTTTTTTCCCAGATAGTTCAACTAAGGATGCATTACATAAGCTTATAACTATAGAGTTCCTTCTGTTTTCTGTTTTGAGACAAATTAAAGGTCATTTTTCAGCATATTTTTCTCATCTTCCAACTATTTACATATCTACAGACACAGTCAAAATTAGAAGATGCATTTTACATGTCCAGACTTGAAAATTAGGATAAATGAACTGAAGTCTAATGCTTTAGGATGCCATTTATTTCCCTGTATTGCAAGGAAAAGAAAATAACAATAACAACAAAAACACCTTACTGCACCTTTCTGGTAGCAAATTTAGTGACTAGCAAGGAACCCACCACCTCTCATCTCTCCATGAAATAAATGTTAATTTGCGTCCAGATAGATTTTGCATATTTGCCACAGCTCAGCTATGAACTTATTATAGAAAACCCTAAGAACACAACAGAAACATAAGAAGCTAGTATCTGTTGTTTAAAGACACCTCAGTTTTACAGCACGGATACTGATGCTCCTAACTTTTTCATTATCTGAAACCCCATCAACAGCTTTATAATGATGAATGTAACATAGTTCAGTTTGCATTTGCAAAATTCACTTTTAGAAATGGCAGATGTGGGCCAGCACATCTGGAAACCACTTTTAATTATACTTTCCTCAAGTGGGAAAGCAGTAGCTTGTACCCATAGTGAAGCTTTTATATCTGACCACACAAATATCAGCAACCACCTGTGCTTTACACTGATTTTCATTATAGAGTATATCACATTACTACCCTATTATTCCAGAACGGCATTTGAAGCTGTTGTGACTAAGCTGCAGCAAGTGTGGTCTTGAAAAGACCTCTACTCTACAAAAATGTAATAAACTTGATTGCAGTTAGGGTACTTACCACTGAGGGTATGAGCATGCTCCTAAAGTTGGCTTCTCTTACTCTGAAAGTCATAAAAGATACACATTAACAATCATGATTACTGGCCTGGGAACTGGAATTTAGTGAACTAATGTATAAACCCCAAATGAGATACCTCACAAGTATTTGGAATTCCTTTCCAATATTTGTTTCTTTCCTACTGTTAACACATGATTATTATAGTCAAATACTCATGGCTTCTTCAGCCATACCCTGAGATCACAAAAAGCTATTTCAACTGTGATCTGTCAGCCTAACGGTATTTCAATTCTGTCATAAATATTTTCATAGGTTGCAAACATTGAGCTACATGATTAGGTTGGGTTTTCTAAACTTAACCTTCTTCCATACTCCCTCCACCCTGCTCCAACCAAGTGTAACAGCTTTTTTACATCACTGTTCTTCCTAACAACAAACAAACAAACAAAAAAAAAAAAAACAAAAAAAACAAACAAACAAACAAACAAACAAAAAGTTTCATTATTTCTATGGGTTCTTTTTCTTTACAACACTCCTTCAATGCTTCAGAAGTTTATAATGTTGACACACAAGATTCAGTATATCAGAGTGGAAAGGAAAGGCTGAGAACTCGCAATTCTCACGCCCCGGGAGACCTGTTACGCTCAGGGACAGACTTGTCAGGAACACACACCGGTAGGCGTAACTTTGCAAAGGGTACCAGTACGCGATTTTACAGCCTACATTTGAGAATCATTTGCTGTGCTGACCCACACTGTGTGTCTGTAACTAAAAAATCCAAGTATCGCTTTAGCATATTTTGATCTCCTTGGAAGTTACTGTGCCTAAATAAAAGCCTCCACAATGCTAGGCATCTAAAAAAAAAAATTAAAAAATGCATTCACCTGCCTAGTATTCTCTGCCTTTAATTCAGGATGTAGGTCTTGCAGTGAGATGTGAAGACATGGAGGAGCCCCTTGGGACTGAACTCTGTTCCAGTGAGCTGCGTGTGTGCCTTCGCCGCCTATGCCAAGGGCTCTGGGGCTGCAGCTGCAAGGAAGGGGAAAGCTTTGGGGAAGGCTCACAGCACAGCTGACCCAGGATCCCATGGCAGCCGCTGTGCTGCCTCTCTATCAGGCAGAGCCACGGCCGACCTGCAGAGCTGCCAAGTGCCTTGGCCTGCTCCTGCCCTCCGTCCGCCATCCCCAGCCCCCAGCACTGCCAGCTCACAACAGGCTGAGAGCTGCTCAGGCTGCCCCGGCTCAGCACAGAGGGAGCAGCAAGACCCTCGGCAATGAACCCTTTCTTGTCATCTCACAGCCTTCTGAGATGTTTGAACATCCACCCAACTATGATGTACTAAAATAATGCACAGTGGTGTTCCCTGGGTCATAAATGTAACTTTTGCAAAAACATTTGTAATGCTTTAAGAGACTGAATATATTAACAGTCTATAATCCCACCACTGTAAAAGCATAATCTGGTTTCACATTGCAAATACATTTATCGTCCATGGCATAATATTCCTCCTCCTATTGGATAACCTGTGGTAACAATTTTACATTGCTAAAAAATGTTTTATTTCTGTGAGTTGCTTAAACTTGAAAGAAAAAAAGGATCATGGTCTACTTGGAAATACAGGCACACTCTGTAAATATAACTTGCTAAAGGTTTTTCCAACTCAACATGGTTACAGGGCAAAAGAAGCACTTGTACATTTGAATATGAAGGTGTCCTGAAATCAATCTTACTCAAAAAAAAATAATTATGTCTAATTACAAAAATAAGATCTAGTGTGTAAATTCATTTCACCTTGGACATAGAGCTCCTAATGCAGCATTTTAGAAGGAAGACACTTGCACACGGGTAGCTGCACTTTCTGCACTTTTTTTGAATCGGCAATACGGAGATAAGGAAGGTCAGCCACAAGACTAACTTTTTGAAGGGGAGAAGAACAAGAGAAGAGGCTGCAAATGGGCAAGATAAGGACTCAGACACTTTCCCCTCGATGATGCCAGGACACATACACCTTTACTCGATAAGCCTTCCTCTTGAGGAGTGCCAGTGAAGATGACTTAGCAGCATGGGGAGGATGGTAATGTCAGTGGTGTTAGAGCTGCTGGAAAGGAAGGGGGAAGACACAGCTTTTGGCAGCCTGAAGCAGGCAGGTCAGCAGGCGCAGGGTCCCAGGAGCCACCAGGTCAGGGTTTTTCTCCCTGAGGACTGCCGTGGACCCGACATCAGGCCCTCGCCCATACACATCTCTGGCTACCCCACTCATAATGCTGTCATCATGAGCTTAAGGATGTGACTGGGAAGGAGAGCAGAAACGTCTTTCTTTGAAGTCGTGAAATATATCCAAGATCCTGGATATCTGCCATTTTAAAACACTGAGCTGAACGCACTCCATCGTAGCAGCAGGTTAACTGCCTGGAAGCATGGCACAAACCAACTGGGAAAATACTGCCGTGGGTGCATCCTGCCTGACTTGCCCTGTCTCGGGACACTGTGGGTGCGTTGGCGCAGTCCCCGCTGCTGCTCAGGGCAACCAGCATCTGCGTCGGGGAGAAGGTGGAAGGCCAGGGCCGCTCACCTTGAACAGGGCTGCTCTGGTGCCCCTCTGCTCCCCTAGACGTAGCAAACAGAAAATCCTGCGAGGCCTCTGCTGTGCTGTCAGCCCTGCCTGGGGAGCTAGACTGGCACGACAGTGGAGCACTGTTCTCAATTAAAAACATTACCAGGGTGCAGCAACAATTCAAAAGCCCAGCAGAATATTATTTTGTGATTGCAGCGGCACTTTGTCAATCGGTACAGGCATTGTGAACGGTGAAGGTTTGGTAGAGAAAGCACAGAGGAAGCAACAAAAAAAATCATTCTGACTGCACACAGCCTTTATGGAACCAGTGCAATTTTACCTGCATTTCTAAATCACTGCAGCATAATCACAAACCAAAATTGTAACTCCAGTGAAAATGCTGATATAGAGGGACTTCATTACTCATATTACTGTATCTGCAAGTATGTATCCTGCCTGCTACGTTCTCCTTTTTGTGAGAATACAGAGCAATTGTGGCTATTCGAACGCATAAAAATGTTAAGCAGAGCAAGAAAGAAATGAAGAGAATTTCAGTTAAATTGGATTTTCTTGTCTCTTTCTGTAGTTTTTATCACTGAGATGACAAAACATTATCATTAGCAGTTTATGCTAAAAGTTAACATTCACCCATCATTTTCTATTTTCTCTAAACCACAAAGGTTGGAGCCTGTTATGCACTCCCCTTATCTTCCTCTGTTACTTTAGAATCTAAAAGCACACTGTGCCCATTAATCTTTCATGGCAGAGTTCACTGAAGTTCTGCCAAAATTCAATAATTATGTTCCATCCAATGCAGCAATTTATTTATCTCATTGCTGGAATTTAGAATATATAGAACAAAGCACCTAGTTTATATGAATGAAACATTTCCTTAAAAAAAAAAAAAAAAAAAAAAAAGCAGAAAACAAAAAAAAAACAGCCTGGTTTCATTTCTAAAGTTTTAAAACGTTCAGTAGAATCTATCGTGGAATAAAGCTATTTTTACAAGCCCTCATGATATCTTGATAAACTGAAAGTGTTGTACAATATGTTTTTTTTTCTCATATAAGTTATTTTATAAATACCTTTGTAACTTTTACTCAAATGTATAACAATATGTACATTTATACTGCACTACTAAAACACATAGTATATTAATGTCTAGCAGCCATTAAAAATGCCAACTACAAAGCAAGAATTTTTATTTTGAATGCAGAATTGGTTTGCTTACTGCACTGAAATGGGTGACTGGGAGTTCAACAATTTGTGGAGCAAAATCTAATATACAAAATTACTGCGAAGTTAAGCTTTATAATTGCACCCTTTCATGAAATGTTTGCAAACAAATAGAAAACATAAAGACTTCCAAGTAGGAAGATTAGAGACACATTATTTCTGTTGGCTTTTAAAAACAAAAATGCCATAATGGAGAATACTTAGTATGCTTCACCTTTTGCAGTCTCAGGAAAGATAACTAATCAGTCATTTACCAACCTAGCTGTAATGAAGAAATGTTAATCTACCAGTTTAGGATTTAAAACTAGAGTATAGTATCTCTGCATTTTAAGCCTTATACTTAAATATTTATGACTGCAGAATGATTATTTATTTGATGGAAATTTGACTTCTGTGTATATTCATACGGACAATACATTTTCTGATGAAAGAAAACACTAATTTACTGCATGCTATCAAAAGCCAAATCTATAATGTTTTAAGTTTTTTTTTTGTAAAACTCTTTGTTACTTCATATATTACATTTTTCACTTCAGGCATTCTATTAGACAACATTTGGCTCTAGATTTAGAAAGTGCTCACAAAGTTTTTGGAGCATAACTTGCTGTGATTTATAACACGGTCCTTCACCAACCAAAATAGAACTGAAAATCTCTGGAAGTAGTGCACTAGCATGTGTTTGCTATTTCACAGTAAAACCTTCTAGGTAAAACTAGGAATACCACAGGAAAACATTTTAAAGTTATCATTTTGCAGTAACTTGATGAGTATATGCATATTTGAAATTGTGTACCTAATTTAGTAACTCATGAGAAATTACTTCCACACACCAGCAAATAAATTTTGTAACAATCTGCTAAAATTCTGCTGTCATGTTTACTTTTGCATCCAGAATGGTCGTTTTTCACAGTGTTTTACATGAAAATAGGATTCAACTGTGATATATTTCTCCCTGCTGTAAAACTTTTAAAATGTCCCAGTAAAAATGCAGTGACTCTTATCCATTTTACTTCAGTCTGCTAACACTCTCCGCCTTTTGTTTTCAACGTTTTCATCTCGTCTGCTTTTCTTTCCTTGTAAATGCTACGTGTTACAATTAAACTCAGAGGTAGACTTTATTGAAACCCAGTCTCCTGCAAGGTAACAATGAACAAACCCTCCCAGGCAAGTTAAATGGAAGTCGAGGCGCTGAAGAGTCTGCGAAGCCTAAGTTTTTTCCCCAACCTGGTTATGTCTTGCATTATATAACGAAGGCAGCACAGACACCCACACAGACACAAACACCTTACAGAAAACATACGCCTGAACAGCAGAAAGACGGTACCTGTACAGCCCATTTTAGCTGCAGGAACTACTGCACAGGGGACCGAGCAGGGGGGGCAGGGTGCAGGGAAAGGTGCAAAACGGCGGCTCCGCACGGATGCTGCTGCGCGGGTATGGCACTGCATGTCAGTAAGCAGCACGTCGAGGCAGACACAAGCATTTCCAGGGCTGCAACCACAAGTGTTGCCATGTAAAATAAAAAATACCTAACAAAAAGACTGCCTGCCACACTTTGTCTGACATCGCACACGCATGGAAAAGACAGCGGGGTAGAGCACACACAGCGTGTCAGAGGAGGTCCTTAATTTGCAGTTGCTGGGCTGCTTTGTTAAACAGAGATTAAATTCACAAAACCTTCGAGTGTACAATAATAATGTATTCCCTTACAGTGCCAGAGTTGTTTATGTAATATCAGTGAGGAATAATAACTCATTTATTGCACTGATGAGCTCCACAAGTTTCAAAACTCGGAGCGCACTTGAAACATGAACTTTCGCAGCTCCTTACTCCTCTGTACAGTAACTCCCTTTCCCCCTTTTAAAAACAAAGGACGGCCCAAATTCTGCTCCCTGTCTTGCAGCTCTGATCCATACCCAGACTTCAAGGACCAAGGATAAATCCAGAGGCGCAGCCTAGATATTCCTTGCACATTCCCCCCTCAGTGGATCTAGGCACGTACTTTTCAACAGTTACAGCAAAAAGCTCCGCTTATGCAATTCAAACAAAGAAACTTCCAGAAAATGTCATTACTTACTGTGCACTGAGCATAATTTACTGAGATTAAAAGTTTAAAGATTCATCTGCTTTACGTCCACAAGTGTTTTAAGAAGCCCCTACCACTGCATCCTGCTTAAACGTGACAACTGGGGCCGCTTGGGCGCGTTGGAAAATCTAGAGGTACCAATGACTCCCATTACGCCTTCGCTGCCCGCAGCCTGCTTTTTGGAGGTGCACAAGCTGCGGAAATTCAGCCTGCTAATAGCAACAATTTGGTACATCAGGAAAAAAACAGACACCCTCCCCACTCCCCCCCCCTCCCCACTCCCCGAATGCTTCAGATATACTGTATAAAGTCATTTTGACATGCCTACACAACTGGTTGTGGCAGCTTTCAGACATGATTCCTAATCACAAAAAAATGCTTCAGGTTCTTTTAGAGAAAGCTTGCCGTTGGGAAGTTGATCTTGGCCAAGTGCCAAAATCATGTGCAAAAGGGGCCCTCATTACCAATTCATGGCAGCCTTCAGCGCTGACAAAAAATGTGACCCAACAGGCTAAAGCAACAACTAAAATTAAAAAGTACGAGACAAAGACAACTTACTTAATATTCCTTCCATCGCCACATTAAACTTTTCCGTAATTAAACCCTTGTTAGCTCAGAGCGGTTTGCAACTACTTTTTAAGGGACTGCTCGGGCAGCCCGCGCAAGCTGTGAGAGCTCCCTGCGAGCCCTCCCGGCCGCGGCGCTGCCGCACGCCTCTGCTCCGGCAGCACAACTTTCTGCCTCCTCCTCGCAGAGCTGGGAGGGAGAGCAGTGCACTGAGCCCCAGCGAGCCTGAAAGCCACCACCGGAGGAGTGAGGAGGGGGAAGGAGGGAGGAGAGAAAGCGCTGGAGACCCCACAGAAGCTGCTTCCTAAACTTTCTGAAAAGGCTGTCAAAAAGCTCATGCAAACATTTAGCACTTGCAATTAAGAGCTCCCTGTCCCGCAAAAGCAGATTCGATATACGGCCTTACCTAGGTGTCGTCTGGCTTTGCACTGGATCAAAAAGTTTCCGGCCTAAGCACACAGATATTCTTTCACCAGCCATAAAGGCCCCTTTTATGAATCCGGCACTGTAACAGCCTGCTTTCTGCACCGCGGCGGGAGCGGGATGCGTCGGCTTTTGGGAGAAAAACAGCCTTACTGCACTATTAGTGGCAGATTGTCTAATAGTGGATTTATCTTAAAGAGTGAAAAGGCATTTTTTAAACAGCAAGGAGGGTGCGGTCAGATGTTAGGCTATCCCTGAGAAAAGGGGCCTAGGCTGCACTAGTACCTAAATACTAGCAGAAGCTGGCTGGGAAGGGAGCCAATGGAATGACTTTGTTTGACCCAGCTGCCAATCTCTCCTGAAGCAGTGCGCCAGACTAAACACTGACACTATTTTAACTCAAATCAGGCTACAGCAGCTGTTTGCTTTCCGGCTCTCAGCTATGCACTGCGGCCGTGATGACTCTGCACGCTGCAGATGATAGAGCCGGGGCAGCTCTGCTCAAATGCGTTCCGGCTTGGGGCTGGCGATGGAGACGCGGGGGGTGGGAGGGCTGCTGGGATGGGGCCTGCCTTTAAGCCCCCCCCGGCCCCCCCCTTGTTCTTTCTTTCTTCCTCTCTTTCTTTCACACCCCCGCCTCCATTTTCCCTGAGGTGAAATAAAAAGGAGACTTAAGGCACGCAGGAAACCCAGCGTTGTGTCAGGTGGACAGAGGAGTTGCTGCCCAGCACCAACAGCCAAAATGTATTGAAAAGGGGTGTGTGTACATGCACAACTCCAAAATCCATCCACAGCCTGAAAGTATTTACCTGCTTCATCTCAGCGACACTCAAATTGTTCAGCATAAAAATAATCAACATGTAGATTCACCCTCCCATTCATTCTTCATTGTAAAATGAAGGTCTACAGAGATACCTAAGAGAGCAGTTGCTGCATGTGTGCATACATGCACGCATTTACATACACATCCAGATTCTGATCTAAATTACAGCAGTGCAAATTGCACTGTAAGCAACAAAGTTATTGCAGATTAAAACCAAGAGTGGAATTCGATAGCCGATTTCCATATGAAAGTACGTGAGACTGAAAAAAGTACACAAGTAGCTATTAGCAATAGGCATATGGTATGGAGATTGGCACATCTTTTCCAATTGAAAAAAATAAAAAAGTCAACGAAGATATACAGCTACAGAAAGGAAGCGCAGCAATATGTTAAAAACCCATGGAGGCTTCTGAAGTACCAGACGTACAGTGCAGTCCAACACAGCACCTACAGTTTTGCCACACTTGCACCTAAACTCAGCCATGGTACTTAAGCCAAAACTTTGTTTCCTCTCCCCCTGCCATGGAGGGCTGCTAGCTGTTCCCCAAAGCTGTATGTCATGATAATTTCCTTCAAAAGAACACCTCCAGCTAAAATCAAAATGCAAAGAGAGGGAACCTACCCCTTTTATTTAATATAAAACCATGTGACTTATCTTGATACAGAGTAAAGGAGAGGGGAAGGTGAGTTCCTGACCTTTAAATGCCTTCAGTAGGCCCTGCTGGATATCTCAAATCCACCTGACATACTGTACAGAGATAAGGGGAAAACAAAACAAAACAAACAAACAAACAAACAAAGCAAACAAACAAACAAAAAACCACACAGAAACAGAAACAGAAAAGTAAATAAAACAACAACAAAAAATCCAAACCGTGAAAGCTGCCTGTTGTCTATCTTAGGGTCTTGTGCACCAACTGATTTCTTTGAGCTATTCATCAGCCTGCTCCCAGAAACCAGCAGAAACCAGTGAAATATTACGCACATTTTCTAACTACCTGAAGCTCTCATTGGTCCTAAAGTGTATGAACAGTTTGAAAAAAAATATCTTGGATAACACCTTAAATAATCCAGCATAAAGCAATTAAGAAATACAAATAAAAATGAATAATGGCTATAACAACAAATGCCCAATGTTCCTATCTAACATGCAAGTTGAAATGGGAGATGAGACCTACATGTACATGTATATACTAAGACTTATATACTCATAAATAAAATGCCAAGACATTTATACTACAAAGAAAGTACAAAAAAGGCAGTTACCAACACCCAAGAAGTCTGAAATCTTAAAATGGCAGACAGGTAAGAAAAAGTCAACAGCGTTCATAGTCCTCTTCTCTCTCCCTCTATGGTGCACAGTAAGCATTTATCATGAAATTAATTTACTTGCCTCCTACAGAAAATATGAGTCCTCAGCATGTCTTGAATTGCAAGACAAGAAAGGCCATACTGCAGCGATACCTCTAGGAAGACATTAATGACAGTGAACTTAACATGACTGGAGAAGAACTAAGTACAAGGTAAGAAACAAAATATAGGCTGGAGGGAAACTTTGCCAGCATCTTGAGGCAAAGAAGAAGGTAATACGACCAGATCAACAGACAAAGAATTTAACAACTAAATTGTCAAATGACAGGAAAGGAACAATGTTGCTCCCAGTGAAGCCAGCAAGGAATTTATCCAAGACCTGACGAGATCAGGATGTGGATAAACTCTGGTGGAAAGGCACTTGAAATATTGAAAAACAAACAAACAAACAAACAAACAAAAAAAACTATACGTTTAAAGGTGGAACACAAAAGGCTTTTCATTCAAATTCAGTATAATGAACTGAAAGTACATGCAGCCTTCTTGGAAAGCTAATCAAAAATGTGGTCCTGTATGAGGACCAGAAGAGTGGGTTCTCATAGCATCATTTTGATTTGTAAGTTAAATATTCTTGTCATAATTGCTCCAGGGCGGTTGTGGGAGAAGGAGGTGGTATGTGACATTTCTTCCCCTTTTAATCAAACTTCAGTCAGCCCTGGGCAATGCATGAAGAAATGTAGGGAAGCACTGGAATTGATAACTAGTAGCACTTTGCTGATGAATACATCTCTCTTTCCTTCTAGAAAATCATTTAAAATTCTTATTATCTTATAAATGAAGCATTAGTACAGCTAAGCATATTTGCAGTTCTTGTAGAAAATCTCTGGTTACTTCTAAAAGGGTTCTCTGTTAGACATAATGCATTCATTCTTTTTACCTTGATTTTGAGGCTAAGGACCTCAGTGTGTGTGTGTGATTACACTGTATGCATCTATGCCATCTAAAACCTCCTAAAATTACTGGCCATTATTGGTCAAATTTAAGATCAGAGGTTTCAGGTGTATTTTTGAGAAACTCGGTAGCTTTGAGATCTCCATCCTGTATCAAACAGAGGTTGAATGAATAGATGAGGGAAGTCTGTCAGCATCCCCATAAGCAAATATGGAAGATCTTTAGAAGACATTCTAACTGGTTCAGTGCTTCATACCAAAAACTTCTATCAGACCCCAACACTGTTTCAGATATCATAGCTTAATTAGCCTTAAGAAATGAATGCATAGGAAAGGGGTCATGAGCTGCCTTTGTTTTGCTGGCAAGCTGACCAGCATATAGGGCATCTTTCACAGCCATTTCTGTTTTGTTTTCTGGTTTCAGCTGTTCAGGTAGAATGGCTTCTCCCTTTCCTCATTTCTTCTATATTTGGTACCATAATTTTGTCCTGTTAATTTACGGCCAAATGATTCCTCACTTCAAATCAATTCTAAAATTCTAACTAATTTCAAAGAAATCATGATTCTATCCTTGTCAGACCCAAGCTATAAGCGTATTGCCAGAGGGGCCCAGAACAGGATGCATGTAGAGCACTGTGCAGCTAGCACTGTGAGGTGATTTATTGCTTCCAACTTCCACTTGTGCATCAGCCACTTTGGCAAGGGATGATGGGCCAAAACTGTGACATAATCTTGAAAGTCATATATGCCATTGCTGGCATTTGAGAGTCTGAGCTCCTACAATACTCTGTGTTGTTCACCTACTGAGCATTACACTATGTGAGCTTTCAGCAAGTATTGCTGCTAGGCTTCAATGATAAATAGTAATTTCACCAATAAGAATCATTGAGGAGGCAGGGGAAGAGCAGGAGAAATAAATAAATAAACACAGAATAAAACTCTTGTTTCAGTGTTTCAGGTATTTCAAATGGGCAAGTCAGATCTTCAAAACCAAAACTGATGCAACTTTATTTCCCTGCCTACTTCATTAGTACATCAAGCACCACTGATTTTATTAATATTCTCATTTTTAATGTGCATATTTTAAGCTGAGAGACAATGGTGAAATATCACAATAAAATAAAATAAAATAAAATAAAATAAAATAAAATAAAATAAAATAAAATAAAATAAAATAAAATAAAATAAAATAAAATAAAAAATTAAATAAAATAAATAATAATAAAAGGCAGGAAAGCATGCTGCACATTCTATGTAAAAAGTGAGAAATGGAAATAAATTCAAGAAACACTCACCTATTCATGTTAAAATGGAAGCCAGATGCTAACTGCTGAAAAGCAACTTGCCTCAGAAACTTGATTGCATAAATATCTTTAATGAAGGATTTGCATAAGTCTCTGAATGAGCCAATGCCCACCACACCACTACCAGCAGTAGCACATTAGACTTTTCCATTGCATTTTGTTGGGAAAATCTGGTATTGCCATAGTCCATAGACATAGTTTAAAGAAGATAGAACATGGCAGTGACTTTTGCAGCTATGGAATTAGTTTCATTCAGGCTCTAAAATTAGTCTTACACAATCTCATCATCTCCAGATGCTCCTTTATGCTCATAAATCCACTAAAATGTTTATATTGTCCCATGCAAAGGGGTGAATGCCTGCTGTGGATTGTTGCTCCAAGGCAGCAATAACTACTATGCTTTTTCTGTAGCAAGTTGCAGTGGTTTTTTGAAGTACAATCTATAGACATTTGCTCTTTCCATCACACCTCCCACATTTCCACAAACCACAACATATTTATGCTTCAAGACATCTTCTGGAACAAATCAGTTTTATTTTTGAATTAGAATACTGCATGACATGAGACAGATATAGCTGGGGTTTCTCCTAAGAATAAATTTGTGTGCTTTTAGAACAGAGACCAAGCAAACATCAAGCTTGTATATACTCTTTACTTATATGCCAAGGAAATAGCTACCATATGTATTAAAAGTCAGTATCAGACATAATTAGATTAGATATAATATAACTGGGCCCCAAAGACCACCATCCAATCTTACTCATTCCATCTTTGGGACCAATTATCATATTATTATACTCAGTAGTGCTGAGAAGGAAGAGAACTCTATTGTGTTGCTGAACAAAAAGGCAGTTCTTGCCTCAAACATCATCCTACTGTTTTGTCAGTCAAATGCAGCCTTCATACATAAGATCTCTTCCTTGTGCTCACAGACAGCTCTCCCTCTTCTCCCACCACCATAATCTCTCTTTGTAGTTCTGACTACTGAAAAAGAGAAGATAGATGGCCCAGTTTTTCTGTGTGGGTAAAGCCCATTTCCAATTGATTTAATTTCTATTATTTTTTCTAGCAAGAAGTAACGAAGATAAGGAAAGAAAAAAAACAAAAAAAAGAAGAAGAAAATAATTAAGAAGATTTTTGGTAACGCACCCTTGCAAACATTAGGCAAATATTAACTCTTGTTTCATAAATAACACTAACTACAAAAATGAGATGGACACCAAAGAAATACTATTTATAGTATTAGGTAATACTGAGATTCTAGCACATCTAGGAATGAATGTGATATAGAGGTTCAAAGGCACTAGAAATCAGGATTCTCAGTGCTTATTTCTGGCAATGCTTCTAGATCAATGTGTAACATTGGGTATATTACTTAACCTCTCTGTTCCATATCTCTACTGATAAAATTTAGGGTACTTAAAAGGCATTTGAAAGGACTTGCCCATCCTATTTTTTCTAAGTGGGCAAATAATATTTCTACTAGCTGTTAAGTAACTAATAATATGTTAATAACATTATTAACTTGCTAATATGTTAATAACATTATTAATCTTGCTAAATGGTTTGAGATCCACCATTGTAGCAATGGTAGAAGAGTCAAAGAAAAGCATTTCATCATAAATTAATATAAACTGAACTACAATTTCTGATTTCCTGTAATGTTCTTGTACAGTAGAAATAAATATTAAACAAGTCTCTATTGAATATCCGGAATAAATTTGTGGTCAGATTAAGTGCTGTTTTTATGTAAATTGGAGAGATAGGGCATAAAATTCAGTTTTTCAATGCATGTTTCACAAAGATTGTCCTAAGCACTAATGTCTGGGTTTAAACTACCTGCTTCACTGCAAAGTTTAAATAACCAATCACTCTGCCAATGTATATGCCTTTAAGTCAGTGCTGTGTTGACTCTTTAAATATTTTCACTTTTTAATATAAACTTTTCAGACAAAAATCTCTCTTAGAGAACAAAGACCCTACACAACCAAAATGGAGAGAAGTTACCACTCTGTTTTTTCAGTCTCACCTGTTTAAGTACAGCTGACAGAGCACAGATGCATGCATTACTCTTGTCTGAGGGATAGCCTGTTTACCAGCCTTTTAATGACTTACAGTTGAAATTGCTCCACATAGGAATCACGATGGTATTTACCATTAATGGGAAGCAGGAGAGCCCACCAGCTACAGTAGGAAACTAAAAATCTATGTCTTGGTTCTATTCAAAGTTCTGGAGGAGAAAAAAAAGAGGCAGGTGGGATTTGTGTACATCAGTGATTTCAAAATCCTACTAAGCAGTCATTTCCATTGTTAAACACAACAGAAACAAACCTATGGGAGAAGTTATTCAGATCTTTGTGCATACTGCACTAAAGTAGCTGGGTGTCTAAATTATTACATCAGAAGGTTTGGAAATGAAACTCTTTACTTGCGTGTTATAAATCCATCAATTTGGCACACAACTGAAACAATGTATGCAACACTATTGTGTTCTCCCTGCAAATCCATCTGTCTAGAGTTTTGTCCTTTCAAACTCAATGTAAGACACAAAAGACTCATCTTTAGGCTCATTTATTCTGAACCAGTCAAACAGATACTTAAACAAAGAAGCAATAGATGATGAAGTTCAGTTACAATCAGTTATCACTGCAAATACGTGAGGTCCCAAGAGAAGGTCCCTCTTGCCTTCTTTATGTTAAGAGTCATAATTTGACACAGTTTTGGTTAGAGGCCTGGAACATAGCAGAGTAAATCCAACAGGAACACACATTAGAGGAGACCAATGTATTTGATCACTGTTTTCATCAAATCAAAACAAACAAACAAACAAAAAAATGGAAAATAATTTTTTTCAATTTTGTCTCGGTATTTTGATGTTCTAAATTTTCATGACTGACAATACCTGTCAAGTAAAAGTTCCATGAAATCAAATGCCTAGATTAAATTAGGTAAATCCTATTCGATACCTTTCAGTTTTTTATACAAATGCTAATTTCTCACACTGCACAGAGACTACCTGATGGCTTTTCAATAAAATGCCTCCTTATGTGTCTAAAACCAGCTTTCAATCTAGCCTCAGATGCATTTTAGCAGTTATTTTAGACAGCACTTTACTGTCACTGGAGAAGTTTCCAGTTTAATCTAAGGCAACTTCTGCATCCCAGCTGAGAAAGTAACAGTTATGAAAAGTAATTTTCAGTTAGTCACATCATCAAAACTTGGTTTACATTTACACTGTATGAAGTTAAATTACTATTCTGACATGAAACCCAGGAAACTGGAATTCACTTATGGAGAAGTCCTTGCAAAGCAGAAACCCTTTTTAAATCATGAGTATGGTCTCTCACATGTGCTTAATACATACATTTTTCATTACTATTTGAGAGCTGTATGCAAGTACTGATGGAGAATTCTTAGCTTAGCCTTGTAAGTAATCAAGTATCATGAATGATCAAAGTTTTTGTTTATTATTCTGTGTACTTCTAAAACATAGAATCTTGGTATGTAATCAGTCCTACAACACCATAATACTTAAAGAGTAAATATCTGAGGAATGGGTTCATAAAACTTCATGATCTGTTGCAAAAGACAAACTGCTATCAAACATCAGTATGGCACTTATGGGTAAAAGGACATAAATTGGGGTGGTGGAGTGGAATGAAAATGATACAGCACAGACAAACAATAATCATGGATACATTCATAATAATACCAAGAAAGTAGAAAAACAAAAGTGTGATGGGTTAGAAGCAATAAAGAGAGGAAGAGGAAATGAAAGGGACTGCTTTTTCTTACTCATCAAGATTGTAACCATGGAGCAGGACAAACAGAAATTTACATTCTTCACTACTTTCAGTGCTATTGTAGGACCGAACTACTAGACATAATATTGGACATGAAACTACCAGAGAGTGTCCAAAGGAGGGCTACAAAGATGCTGAAGGGTCTGGAGGACAAGATGTATGAGGAGTGGCTGAGGCCACTTGGTTTGTTCAGTTCAGCCCAGAGCATGCTGAGGGCAGGCCTCATGGCGGCCTGGAGCTCCCTCACAAGGGGAGTAAAGGGGCAGGCAGTGAACCCTGCTCTCTGGGGACAGTGGGAGGACCAGAGGTAATGGCATGGAGCTGGGACACAGAAGGGTCAGGCTGGGTGTTAGGGAAAGGTTCTTCACCAAGAGGGTGTTCAGGCACTGGGACGGGTTCCCCAGGGCAGTGGTCACAGCACCAAGACTGCTGGAGTTCTAAAAGTGTTTGAACTGTGCTCTCAGACACATGGTCTATTTTTTGGGTGGTCCTGTGTGGAGCCAGGAGCTGGACCTGATAATCCATGTTGGTCCCTTCCAATTCAAGATACGTGAGGTCAAGTGACCTCAAATATAGCAGAAGTATGTATTTGAATGCAAAATCTGTAGATGCATTGCACTAGCAGAAATGCTGTGCACTTTTGCATGTAAAACACTTTTGTTTTACTATCATGTAAAACAAACATTTACTATCATTTACTATCACACAGCATGTGCTTAATGACAACTCAAGCACTAGCAAAAATGGACAAAATTGCAAACCACTGATTTTTATTTTGAATCTAAGTTGAACTGAAATATGCTCCTTTAAATCAATCAGGTCTACCTCAGAGATGCTAACTAGCTGGATTGTGGGACATAAGAGAACCTAGCACTTTGTAGAAATTACTCTACCTGTTAGAGAAATGCATCTGATACTCTGCTAGAGATTTCAATGACAATAAGGCTATGGAATTTTCAGCCAGCTGGAGGTCAGCTTCCATACGTGTTTCTTCATGATAAAGTGACATGCACTAGTTTTAGATTCAGAGTTATTCAGGAGCACTAAAAATCGAAGAAATAATGAACAAACTAATAAATAGGTTTTTAGTTGTCGTTGTTGTTGTTTTTTCAAGTTTTTTTTTTTTTTTTTCCTAACTATTCTTTAATTTTGGAGGAAAACATCATGGGAATATATATTTCAAAATTCATTATCTCAATACTGAAAAGAACCAACACATCCCAAATCTTATACTGTAATTTGGTCTGTAAAAGAAAAGTACCCCAAATAGATTCTGAATATTATATGGAAGGGATGGACATAAAAAGGTAGCATACAGTTTGGTGTTTGAGTGTAAAAAAACGGAACACAGCAAAAAATTAAAGATGTTGCTTAGCCGTGCCTTAATTAGTAAGTCATGCTTTTTAACCAAGGTAATAAGAAAGCTATTTTTTCAAAAGAAAGAGATTTATGCAGTTGTCTCAGCACTCAATATAGGACTAAAGAGCCTGCAATTTTCAAGGTGATTTGCAATTTCCATTAATTTGTTGAAGGTTTTGTAGCTCAATAATGAGACACTTTCATCAGTTATTAGTGAATCAGAGCTGTTTGCAGCTTTAATTCAAACACAGTAAATACAAATGCAAATGCGCACATGATTTTCTATTATCATTTCCAGAGGGTGAAAGAAGGCAAATGATCTTCTGGAGAATGGGGATGTTTACCATTATTTGTCTAAAATTGGTTAACTGTTCTATACTGATGTAAGTGAACCGAGAGTAGTTGATTAACGTCAATATATGGGTTGTGATGGATGGTAAAGAGTCATTTGGTGCTGAGGTGTTATCAATATCTTCCTGGAAACTGAAAATTGCATGTTTTTATCTACCTTAAAAGACAAATTTGTGGGTCCATTACAAAGATATGATTTTCTTTATTCAACAGCTTCTTTATTTGACTGAAAAATTGATGAAATTTGGGGTCCGTGTTAATTTTGGCCCTTAAAATTTGGTATCTTAAAATCTTTGCCTAAATCTGCAGTCTACATGTATATTGCAGAATTCTGGTAGAATGGATATAAAAATAAGACATTAAAAAGGAATATTTTCATACATATTTAGGTGTCTGACAATACAAGTGGACGCAGTAGTGTTCACAAGGCGGCCAGAGAAAACAGGTTCTTAACACCTATTGAAGCTGGTGCAAAAATCAATGCCAACAAAGTGTTATGCCACTCAAATCCCATTCTCTTAAAGCTTCTTTCAACGTATCTTTGAGCAGCTCTCTCTACAAATTTGGTCCAGAGAGCAATAAACTGAGTTTGTTTGTCAGTTAACAAGTGTAGGATAGTTCCTCCTTCCACCCAAACTGTCAATTAAAATCAAAATTAACATTTAAATTAAAGATAGATAACACAGAGGTTTTACTCAATAGCCACTTGATGGCAGCGTCATGTATAAAAACATTAGACTGTGAAGTTAAAACTTAAAAAAGCCCTCAATAATGGTAACAAGCCAACCTAAGTGACACTTTGATTACTACAGAATATTACTCTTAATAGAAGACGTTTTAATGATATTTTGAAGGTCAGCAACTAAATTAATAAGTAAACACATAAAAATAATGAATTTTAGACTTCAAAAATGTTGCCATAAAGGTTATCCCTTCAAAATAAATATATGAAATATTTTTAGTCTCTATTATGAATTTAATATGTATTTTAGCACATAACACTCCAATGATAACTCATGGTTAATTTCTCTGGGAAGAAACAAGCAAAAAATTCCATAAAGACTTCCTAAGTAAGAATTCATGGGCACTGATTTAATAAAAATACATGACAGTAGTGTTACCAATGCACTAACATTTCTGTAATATATAAAGGTAAGAGTGGTTTATACTTCCTGCCAGCAAAATGATTCACATTCTTTAGTCATCAAACACTGCCAAATAAGAGAAGAGGTAAAGTAGTTCATGAAAAGGTAGAAATCAATTTAAAAAGCTGCCTTTCTGTTCCTCTCCTGACTTACTTGTCTGCTTGCACTTCACCATGGAAGAACCCAGCCTAACTGACTCAGCTGAAAAATGAAAAGGGCTAGATCATTGTGCTGTAAGTGAAAAAGCAGTTAGGATCTGCCTTTGCCTCCAGGATGTCAAACCCAACTTTGGACAGCTTTACACTGGTCTGATACACATCATCCCCAACATGCTATGCTGGCTCGATGTATAAAGAGTGACCTACTTCAGTAATGCAGCTGAAAAAATAGAACAGCCAGCTCTCTGAGGATTCTACCCTTGACTGTCCAGATGATATTTGTTATGGGTAACAAATATATCTGGAGAAGAAAAGATGACTCTGTTACTCCAGTCTTCCAATAGCTTGGCAACCATCTCCTTAACACTAAAATCTGTCATTCCCTTGATTTATGAATGGAACTTCCACTGCTACCAATGGTTCTTCAACATACTGAGTGAAACGGGAAGAAATGTCAAATGGAAAAAAAAAAAAAAAGTAAAAAAAAAAAGAATTCATGAATGTCTTTCTGAATTACAGAAATATCAGCTAACATCCTGGGCTTGTACAGAATTAATGCACACACAGTTTTCTTTTTCAAAATTTAGGGGGAAAAAAAAAGGCAACTTTATTTCAAGCACTAGAACATTAATATTAATTTTCTGCACAAAGCAAAACTTTTCAATCAAATTCTTAAACATCTACAAATACATCTTATAATGGAAGCTGAAACAGAGTCCATTAAATAAAGCATTACAAACAGAAGTAGTTATATTTCTAAAATTAATGTCATGATTTTGTGAGTCACAAAATTCATATGCAGCAGTCTCTATAGTTCAACTGTATTTGAGTTTTAAAATTAAATTATTGGCATAGGAATTTCCAGGAAACAAAACAAAACAAAATAAAACAAAACAAAACGAAACAAAACAAAACAAAAAAAGAGAGAGAGAAGGGAAGGGGAGGGAAGGAGGGGAGTATTTCTTGCTTTTACACCAACAAAACTACTGTGCCTGAAAAAAAAAGAAATCAACATTCCTCCCCTCCCCCCAAATAAAACAGAAAAAAAAAAGTTCTCTATTGGTTTTATCAAACAAAATTTTACAATACAAAGATAGCGATACTGAACAGTCCTGGGACCACTCTTCCAACAATATGTTGAAAACATACTTTATAGATTTTATGTAAAACCTATGTATTAAAGTGTGAATTTCTAAATAGTTATTAGCTCACTAAAATTTATATATAAGCCATAAACAATAACTGTTCTATACCTAACAATAAACAATGTACTATAATTGTGACTGAAAGTTGAATAGAGGAAGGAAGAGAACAGAATGAAAAGAAATAACATTAAATTCAATTTCCAAATGCTGTATTACTGTCTTCTTCACTACACTCAGTACTAGATTATATTAGTTTTCATTTACATACTTTAAAAAAGACAGAGGTCCAGGGTAGACTTCAGGAATAAGAATCACATATAATGAAAATACTAGCATGACAACAAACATTACTTTTCCACATATAAAAAATGTGCTTAGGCTGAAATCTTAGTAATTTAGTCAACTTTATATGATATACTGTTTTCTTCTGCGACAGTCAAGGAACCAGCTCCTTCTCAAACCTAGAAAGCAGTTGGTAGAGATGGAGGATTTCTTGCTTTTTAAGGAGAGAGGTTTAAGGACCTAGGTCTTCATTGACATATAGTGTTGAAAAGGCAGTTCTGTGGCAAACTTTGTTAGTTCACTGTTTGTAAAATATACAAGTTTCATTACCAGAAATAATGGATTATCAGCCAGGTCTTGTAAACAGGATTTAAGATATTACTTACCAGAAGATGAAGTCTTTTAACATGAAGTCTTTTAACAGGACACACTGAAGTTGTCCTGAAAAGTCTAACATTGTCTGAAAAGTCTAGCATTGAAGAACCTAGAGAAGAACCATTGCTACAGACCAAAGTCAAGAAGGCTTAATTGCTCCTTATAATCACTAGGTCACAGAATAGAATCAAGACCAACAGGAAGACCAAAAGGAAGTAATTTCAAATTTTTTGTGTTGAAATCAAGAAAGGGAGAAGTTTATCAGATTGGTTCTTCATTTTCCATGTGCAATTTAATTTTATTCCCAGCAAATCACAATTCACAACGTTATAAAGCCAACCATTTCAGAATTAATAGGTTAAAATGTTCTCAAACATTGCAGTAAATAATGGTCTAATATTTGAAATCAGATTATGCATTTTGGTGGAGGTTGCTCAGTTGGTGAGTTTAATGTATTTCAGATAAGAGATTGTAAGTCTAGCCCTTCATAGGGCTAGTATTCTCGTTAATGAAAGGGAGCAATGCAGAGAGTATAATGCACTAGGAGAGGGAACAATGTGTCCTGCTATATGTAGCAAAAAGGTGGAAAATGTCAGCAAGGGACAATGACTCAAGATGATAATTGGCTAGAATAGTGAAGAAGCTAATGAATTAGGAGCCTGAGAACTGATGCATCATTTTTTGCAAATAAAAACAAATTGTTATGTTATCCTGACAATAACTAAATTTGTGTTAAATAAAGGTCTAGGAAAATTTTCACAGTTCATCATTTTTTTGTTGTTTGTTTTTGTTTGTTTGTTTTGTTTTTAATTTGCTTTGTAGTTGTTGATGCTTTTCATATAATTTAAATTGACATTAAAATGACCATAAAAGATTTGTCAGTGGAGTAAGGATAAGATGCTTGCAAATATTATTTTAGCTTTGAAGAATTACTGTTGCCCTTCTCTTTGTCTGCTAAGCAGTTAATATTTCATACTTAACCTTTTGATTTCAAAATGCAATCAGTTTCTTTTCTAGACGGAACTGATAAGCAATGACTACACATGTTAGATGCTCTTTAGATATTTCTTCTTAGTTGTTTCTATTTACTGGTTTCTTTTTTTTTTTTTTTTTAATCTGTTCTTTAAAGAACCTTCTTTGATCAATGTGAGTCCCTTGATAATTAGGTGAAATATTTTTGTACAAAAAGGTATATGAGTGTGAACTGTACATGTAATTTCAAAAGAATATATAAAAATATTCCCTATTGGTTATCTAATTATTAATATACATATAATACTGTGAAAATATTCCTATCTTTACTAGAACAGAATGGGCAAAAAGAGAAAATATGAAAAAACAAAATTCTTTGTTTTGATTTTATATCAACTACATCTTTAACAGGTACATGGAAGATTATTATTATTTATTTATTCTTTTTCAGAATTGACTTAATTTTCAGATTTCCCCTCTTTCTAACTCGAGGTCAAAGAAACACAACTATCAAATTACATCAAATAAATTAATTATAATATATGCTTAATAGACAAATAAGCTTGGTAGGATTTTTTCTGTTGTCCTTTTGCACTCTATTTCACCATTTATATCCATATATCCATAAGCACTATGAAGAAAATAATGTATTGTGGTTGGTATCAGTGAAGCTTGGTTTCAAATTTGAAAACATTCTCTTAGTTTCTTTATACTATGTGATAAAATGAATATGGAGAGTATATTAGTTACTCACAAGTAAAATATTTTTGTGGCCATCTTTTAATACAGATGTGAAACTTATCCCATGTGTCTATATTGTTTCATCATTTCTTATACTAAAGAACACAAATTAAAAGAACTTGTAAACTAAATAGTCCTCTTTAAGGAGGAAAAGAAAAGTACTTCCCAAAGTACATTTCCAAAAGTGATACCAGATTTTATTTTTCTTTTATGAGTGTATATAAACCCTTCTTTCAGCAATAAAGTTGTACTATACCCCATGTACTAGCTGATATCATTGCTTAAGTTATTTTGAAACAGAGTGGAGACAAACTACTTCTTCAGCTGGAACAAGACACAGGAGAACTGCAGGAGCTACAGCAGTACAGCATACAAGAAGTGTTTTCTAGAATTGGGACTTCTGTTGCTGTTTTGAAATACTCAAGAGTTCAAGACTAATTAACAGGCTTCCAAAACTTTTATTTTAAATTCTGATTTAGCAAGATACTTTATTACATGCTTTATGGTATGTGAGTACTCCAATTAAGAACTTGTTAGAAGCTATCTGAAAAATATTTGAACAACATATGAAAACAAGCTGCTAAACTTGGAAATTAAAGCTGCTACTATATTTTGCTCAGTATATTTTTTGTAGCTTGCAATACTTGCTATTCTTTTACTAAGCAACATTTTTTAAATTTTTAAAACTTAAAAAAAAAATAATATTTTAACTTTATTTAAAAAGTTTTTTTTAAAAGTGCCAGATATTTTTACGTAAAAATAGAAAAACATAACTTTGAAGCAATTTTTAGCATAGCACCACAATTTGCAATGAGTTAAATCTAAAGCTGTCTATAATAAGCAGGAATCAGATGTGTCTTTAGGTACCAGCTCCATTTGTTGGACTTACTTTTTCCTTTTAATTCTAAATCATGTACCAATGATCAGTGATGTTTAAACTAAATTAAAAAGCAATATGCATCCAACTATTTTTCAACATATGAAATTAATAATAAAAAAAAAAGACACTTGGAAAAAAACCTTCCATTACAAGACTAATTATCATAATGACTTAATGTCAGTTTCCTATAGTGTGGGAGGAGTTTGTTTGGTTTTTATTTAGCTAGTTTGATGTTGTCTAATATACACACGATCCAATGTTACACAATAATCTGTGTCCTAAATTATAATGCTTTTGATATTATATATTAAAAACAAACACAATTATAACCAGTTTCATACCAAGAAGATGTGTATGTTTTCACTTTATAAAGAAGCAGACTGTTTAGGCATTAGGAAAAAAAAAATTAGAACATAGTTTTCACATTAATTTATAAAGTTGGTAATTTACAAAGAAATAGCAAACCAGTTGAATGGTGGTAGCAGGCTAATGATTATCATCACTAAGATGATGTTAACTCAGAAATGACATCAACATTTCTGCTTCTGAAACTGATGATACTAATCAAAAAGTAGAAATCACAAAGCCACCTGGGATGGATGGGAAAGTTTAGGTATGACATCCGCAAAATACGTGTTTTAGCACTGACAAATTAGAGCTTTCAAGCAGCTGCGATGTTTTCAAGTGGGGGAAGCTGATAAAAATCACATGAGGTAAAAAGATCTCCTTCACAACATACAGTTGTGCTAGGGATAAAGAGGGACAGAAACAAGATTTTGCTCTGAAAGAGGGAAAAGCTATCAGAGAAAAAAAAAATGCTGTCAACCAATATGAGAACAAAACAAAACAAAAACATTTATTGTTACAGAAAAGTGCTCGGTGGCTTGAAAAATTCTTCTTTCAAGAGTGGTAATGTGAGGTCTGAAAGGTCCTGAATAATTTTCCTATCTTTAACTATTTTTTATCATTCTTCCTTCCTTTTTCAGTAAATGCTTCTTGCTGAGGAATACCCCTCTCTTTTTTTTTTTCCCCTCCCTCAAAACAAAAAGAATCTTTGTGGGAATACCTATTTCAGAAGAACAATCAGCCCAGAAGAACATGTAGTTCAGCAGTCATTTAACCCCAAGAGCATTTATTGCAGGTGAATCTCAAAACACAATTAAGATTTGCTTCTGGACACCTTCTGGTGGTCACTGGTTCTGATATAACTACACATTCAGTAATTTGAAGGTAAAATTGGTAAAATTATTGGGCAAAGTTTTAAGACTAGCACTCAGTGAAAGGTAGAATACCAAGATTAGAACTGATACAAAGAAATCATACCTCGGGCTATGAAGACCTCGAGGACCAAAACTTATACCCCACTGACTTCTGTTTTATCATATCAATTTTCATGTCGGAGAAAGTAGAGGGAAGGTGTACTTCTCAATGGAAAGTACAGCCTGTAACAAGAAAGCATTTAGGACATACCATTTTCCAGATTTTTTTTTCAAGAGACTGACTACCCAGCTGAGGACCAAACCAAATACATGCATATACAATAAATATATATAAAAACTTTCCACAAACAGTACTTCATGATACTCTACTACATTGTTGCAGGGCAGATGTCTTCATGTACTTAAAAATAATCCATGATTGGTGGCTAATCAGGAAGCATCCTAGAAGGGATTATCTAAGGAAGCAAATATCTTGTAATTGAAGTTGAAGGATGTTGGAAATTAATGAAAAAAAATGTATTACAGGTAACAAAGAGTAGCTCCCTAAAATACATGTCAAAGTACTAATACAAAGCATGAATCTAAACCAAATGAATCCCTCCAGGACTACACCTAGTAGTGTCCTCCAGTTGCTTCTGAGCATTCATTCAGTGGGACTAGAACAGAGCCAGTATGAAGCAACCTCCCTGCTGCCCCAGATCCCTACAGCTGGGAAGTGGGATCCTCAGTACCGTCTCACTCTACAGATCAGCTCCTATTGCTCCTCACTACATGCTAATGTAGACATAGCTGAAACTATATTTATTTGGAGACTGAAACAGGGCTACATATGGAGAATTTCACCTTTGACAAGTACTAACTTCATTTACATTAACACCTGTCTAGACTGTTTTCCTAAGTATAAACATAAAAATCTCTTTAGTGTATTTGGGCCCTTCTTACTTAATTAACCATATGTGACGTAAAGTGATACAACCCAGTTAAAGGTATGTCATTGTTGATAGGATCAATTACAGTCAGACATAAGTATTCATTGCTTACACCATCTGTGCTGTACTCCTAAGTGCAGAACCTTGTCAATGAAAGTATACACAGATTAACTGTATTCACTTTCATTAAAAAAAAAACAAAAAAAAAAACACCACACCAATCTGTTTTGTCAGCTCTAGGCAGTTTCTGCGAAAAAGTTGCAATCATATAATGCACATTCACCTTCTCCTTCCAGTATACTGTGGCTAGTACTATACCATTTGAAGGGTTTAGAATAATATTTGGGAATGCTGTGTGATTTCATTCTTAACTAGTGTCAACTGTAAACAGTCTACCAAAAACCACTTGTATACCAGACTGTGAAATCTTTGCAGTCACTGTAGGAAACGGTCTTGCCCTTTCTTCTGTGTGCTCATCAACATTTTCTAATGCTTCTGTTTCTCACTGTTGTTCATCCAAACTTCAATATTATACAATCTGATTGTATGACATTCGAGGGGAAGAAAAAAAACAACAGTAATTCAAGCCTTGGAAACCTTCAGTTGCCACATAGGTGTGCCTACAGACAAATACATACACGTATGTAAATATTGGAAGTAATATGATCAATTTCACACTTTTAATATTAGTTGCAATGAGAAATTACAGTTAGACTAAACTAAAACTCATTTTCTGAAGTTAATTAACAATTTCATGGGTGAATTTTTTGTATAAAGAAGCTATAAAAGGATGTGTACAGATCGGTATGGCTTGAAATGGGTCTTACTTGCATTCCTACCATTATTAAGAGATAATTATTTTTTAATTTAAAATGTAAACAGTCCTAAAGCAGATTAAATTACAATTTACATTTTTTTTCCTCAGAACCGGGGAAACAAACTGATGGGAGAAAATATGCTTCTAATCAGGCTCCCTCCAAAGATGACATCTTCAAGGAAGATTAGAATCCATTGCTCTACTGTTAAATGACTACATTTAAAACTGTAATCAATCCAGGTCACTTGAGAAAGTGGGCTGTTCGTCTTAACATGTTTCCTTCTTATAGATTAGAATGAAGGCCACACTAAAGGATTCTCATGAGTAAAAAACAAGAAGGGATAGATAGGATGCACTTTTACTGCTGTTTGAATACTGTTTTTTATAACTTTGTGTTTAATTTGGAAGAAATTTAGAGGCACACCCATACGGGAAGAGCCAAGTCAGTTTAAAACCAAAGGGAAAAAAAAAAAAAAAAAAAAACAAAAACATTTTAGCTAATGAGATTTTTTTTTTCTGTGTTTAAGTTAAGACTTGGTCTCCAATTTTTTAACATATCAGAGATACTAAACAGTGCTATTAAGGATACTGACCAAATATTTTAGAAAATATCTAGAAGTCAAATTATGGAGGAGAGTTTAAAAATGTTACATATAAAATGGGAAATGTTAAAACATTGAAGTTAAGATTTATGATTAGTATACTTATTGCTTTAGTATTCAAAGGACCTGAAAGCAAATCATGCTTCAGTGTTGGAAAAAATGTAAGAGTAAGGAAAAATTTGCTTGATATCTAGAGTAGGCTGTTTAAATAACTTTTACGGTTTTATACAACACAAATGCAAATAAAATGCTGTTTAGAGCACATTTTAAAAAGAAAAGGAAAAATATAATTGAGAAAATGAAGTTTTGTCACAACAGAAAAAGGTTCTCCTTCACCCCACCCAATACATATAAGAAATATTTTACAGAAGCTCTATTTGGAAGAGAAGGATACTTGTATTCTTCAAAATACAAAACCAGACATTTAGGTCAATCAGCAGAAAATTATTTAAAATCATTTACAAACTTTTATCAAATTTGTATGCACTTTTCAATAGTACTTTGTATATTATACTGGAAAACAAAACAAAACAAAACAACACAAAACAACAATAAATAAAAATAAAAACTTGCAAATCTCTACACAGAAAATTCTGAACTGTTCTTTTCTTTTTGGTTCCTTTATTCATTATTTCAAAATCTTACTTTTCACTCGTAACAAATATATATAATATATATATATATATATATACACACACACACACATATATATATATATATATATATATATAACACACACACATACATATATATATGTGTGTATGTATGTATGTTCTACCAGTTCTAGTGGAGCACTCTAAATATGATTTCCACATTAACTTCTGGCAGATTCACCTTTGTAGAGGAAGTCTTTGAATCTCACCTGGAAGACAAGGGTAAAGTAAACTAAGCAGGGAGGTTTGCTGTAATACCACTGAACAACAGTTAAAAGAAGCTGTCAGAGTTAGCAGGTTCAAAATCCCAGTATAGAACCAAACTGCTTGCCTGATTTGTGAAGGCAAAGAAGTTACGTAACAAGAAATTTGTTTATGCTGAAAAAACAGTCTCTGCACCTTTTTATGTCGTCAATGAGTATTTTTCAAAATACAAGCAGTGGCATATTTGTCTTGAAAAAGACATGTTTTCTCACATTAGATAAACTAAATGCACACTTTTGAAAAGAAAAGACTATTGTCTGCACAGTGCAGACACACAATTATATAATGCTATTTTTTTTTCAGATACTCTACAGTGAGGTATGTAAACTTACCACAGTCTGTGCTATGCAGTTTCAGAAATGTGCATTTTAATTAAAAGTACACATTTTATTTAATTGTTCTTGGCTCTGCTCTAAAGTGTCTGGATGAAAGCTTGCAGTTCAGATATCTGGTTGAAGAATTGCATACCAGACATGATTATGAAGACTTTGGGCTGGAGGATGAAGATATAAGTGTTAGATAAAGGCCCCAGAAGTTAATCGTATCTTTTGCCCAGCAGGTCTCATCACACTGTTTCAATCCTTCTGTGTCTCCTTATTAAAGACAGATTAAGTGGAAAGTCATGCAGCATCAATACAACTGTAATAATTTGGCTCAGTTGGTCTAGCAAAAACAAAACAAAACAAAAAACAAACAAACAAACAAAAAAACCCTTTATGAACAAAGAAAATTAGAATTCTGCAGTTCCTTTTTAGATGGCTACATCTCTTCTTGGGTAACGCAACTAAATAGCTATTAGGTGTGTTATGTGATCCTTCTTTACAATTCATAAATACTACAGAAGGCATTTTAATAACTATTACATACAAAAAGTTAGTGTTTCTAATGTAACAAATTTTGCAATTATCACTATTATCCATAATGATCACACTTCAGGAGAAATTGCCCTAGGAAACTTAATATATTAAGTCATCATTATTATAAAGGGGCCAATGCTGAATTTAAAGTGGATTCAGGTGTACACCTAACAGTTTGAACATTGTGTTTTTCACAGACAATACAGGTATGGCAAAGTTGCTCTATATTCTCCAAACCAATAAAAAAACTGCCTGCATTATACAACCTCTTAACCAAAAAGTTAGGCAGTTTCATTTGTTTCATCATGAATAACATTACACTGTCCTCTAAAAAAAAAATTAATGAGCTGGACAGTCAGGAATATGAAAGGATCAGGGTTTATTTTTAGAAAACATCTGATTTTCTCCACTTGATATCCTTTTTCTGTATTCATGTGCGAACATATTCTTGAATTAATTTTTTAAGAAAAAAAAAACAAAAAACAAAAAACAAAAACAACTACTGAATATGTTAGTGACATCAAGCTAGAAAACAACTGCCAAATCAAAAGTCTACTATTATTGCATGGCAATTGCAACACTTTGAAACTCACTTTATAGGAAGAAGATATAATCAACACCACAAAAATTCAAAAATAAGTCCCATTGTTACCAAAGGGTACCAGCCTTGAAATGGGACATATAGATGGAATTCGTCATTCCAGCCCAGATCCCCAGATCACTTTACTTACCTGACTTTACTTTAGCTGACCCACAAATCCACCAAAAATAAAAAAAATATAGGTAGATGGGTAGATACAAACTCCTTTCTGATAGAAGTTCGGTACTTTTGAAGATCTTGGGCTTGCTTTCTGTCTGCCTTTTCTGTGTATTGATAAAATGGAACTAGTAATCCTGTCTTTCAGAGGAGTGTATATAGGAAAAAAAATACACAAACAGCTCAAGTAGTGCAGAGTAGGAGACCCCTTTCTATGTAATGGAATCAACACTTCCCTGTCCTCACCAAAAGTCTAGAAGATGCAGCACACAGCAAACTGCCATACTGCTCTGAGAAATATTTAATAACAGTTGTATCAAGGGTTGCCAGTCCATCTCTCATCTTCCTCATATGATAGGAGGGATATCTCAGTTTCTGCCTAGTCTACCATTTTCTCAAAATGGTCTTGGCAGTCAGCAGTTCTTGGTGCATTCAGGGAAGGGAAGGGAAGGGAAGGGAAGGGAAGGGAAGGGAAGGGAAGGGAAGGGAAGGGAAGGGAAGGGAAGGGAAGGGAAGGGAAGGGAAGGGAAGGGAAGGGAAGGGAAGGGAAGGGAAGGGAAGGGAAGGGAAGGGAAGGGAAGGGAAGGGAAGGGAAGGGAAGGGAAGGGAAGGGAAGGGAAGGGAAGGGAAGGGAAGGGAAGGGAAGGGAAGGGAAGGGAAGGGAAGGGAAGGGAAGGGAAGGGAAGGGAAGGGAAGGGAAGGGAAGGGAAGGGAAGGGAAGGGAAGGGAAGGGAAGGGAAGGGAAGGGAAGGGAAGGGAAGGGAAGGGAAGGGAAGGGAAGGGAAGGGAAGGGAAGGGAAGGGAAGGGAAGGGAAGGGAAGGGAAGGGAAGGGAAGGGACTCTTCTGTTTCTTCTGGACCTAGCTCTAAGTTTGTTCCCAATCTCAAGCACTTTATACATTTTAGTTTCTAGCCCTGGTTATCCGCACTGATGTCATTCATGTCTAAAGAGGAGTTTCCTCATGATTGACATTATTTCTGTTTCACATTTACACAATTCTTGAATAAATTATTTTCTATTTTAGTACTGCCTCTTAGTAACTATGCCTTTTAAAGACTG
This sequence comes from Anas acuta, assembly GCF_963932015.1. Lineage (NCBI taxonomy): Eukaryota > Metazoa > Chordata > Aves > Anseriformes > Anatidae > Anas > Anas acuta. The sequence continues at coordinate 102,074,003 of NC_088979.1, forward strand.
TATCCATCAAACCTTAATACACTCAGCTTCAGGTGATGACGATCTAGTACTCAACAAAGCGTTCAAAGATGATACATATTTCCAAAGCCCTTCTGGACAACATTTGTTATCTGCACATACAAAAAAAAAAAAGCTGAGGAGACGGGGAATGAACCAAAATTAAGAGCAGAATAATTCAATATTCGGCTGTGTGAAACATGGCGGTACAGAATACATTTATCTGCCCCCCAGCCTGCTGGCCTGAGTGTATGTCCTAATGCCCACACAGAACAGCCAAGGGTCTTTTCCTCTTTAATGCAGGTGACTGCAATGGACTCACTCCTCCAATAACCCATGCCAAATCCAGATTGCAGGATGCAACTGACCCAGCTAAAAATTGTATATGATGTCACAGCACAGTGACAAAACAAGTTAAAAACATCTTACGTACAACTGACATCTTATATTGACTCTTCACAGTTTGCATCGTCTCCTCAACATGGTCTTTACACTACTTCCCTTAGAGACCTGGCCTCCACAATTACTGAGTTCAGAGCATCCTGGCTGGCACTGCCCGCCTCTGAAAACAGAGTCCCATAAACCAAACAGAGGCTATAAAAGCAGTTTATTTCCCTAGCTATGACAATTGTTTTCTGCACAGCCACATGAGGAGACATATGTAAATTAACTCCCACTATTTCTATGGTACTCTACTGAAAATATTTTTGAATTAAGGAACACAAAAATGTCATTGAAGCAGCTGAGACTGTTATTTGCTTTGCTACAAATATCATACTTGGTTAGATGTGGAGAATGGATTGGATAGTCAAGCAATAATAAGGACTGGAATAATCTTCTCATTCTTTGCCAAGATCGGACATTTTGCCATCACTGGGGGGAGGGGAGGGAGGTAGGGGTAAAAGAAGAACAAAACAAACAAACACACACACACACAAACAAAAAACAAACAAACACAAAAGTCCAATTCTTTATATATAGGTTATATGCATTTAACACAGATGAACAAGATTCATAGTTTGGTACTGGTATATCAGCCTCAGCTTCAAAGTTTTCAAATATACTTAAATGAAACCAAATGCAGTTAAATGAATGCTAACTGATTTCTTATAAAAGACTGAATTCTTGTGCTTTTTGTGGTTATCTGGTATGCGCTTCCAATAGCTGAAGCCAACAGAGCTCAGATCTGGAAAATGAATTTTGCTGAAAACAGACAAGCAACTCTTGTCTAACATTTACACTAACATCATCTGGGGAAAGCACAAGCACACACACACAAACCAAACCAATCAAACAAGCAAACAAACAAACAAAAAAAAAACAACAACAACAATAAAAACAAAGCAACCAGCAATCTTTTGTACTTCATTTGAAAGGTTTGAATAAATGTCAGTACCAGGCAATCTTACCATTCTCAGCAAGACTGGCTATCCTCATGAAAACACAAAATGACTTGTAAATAAGATTGCTACTTACCTGCCCTGTCCTTTCTTCAAACCTCCACTGAGTACTGACCCACATCTCACTGTCTGTAACACTCCCCAACAGCTCTGAGTGAAGATGATTGCAAAGTGAAATGGAAAAATACCAAAAGGTTTAAAACTAAACTATCTTATGTCTTTTCTAATTAGCAGTTATTCAGAATTTCTTTTGTAATAGCCTCTACTCTTTAAGGAGACAGTTTTACTCAAATGGCCTTGTCTAGGCTTCCCAACATTAAGGAGGGAATATTTTTATTTTTATTTTTATTTTTTTACCCAGTGTAAATACTTGTTGGCTTATACGAGTATTGACGAATCCATTTTTATTAGATGTCTCTCAAACTCCACCTGGCTTCCAAGCAGATCAATCAGAAATGAACTAGATGTGACTCACATCACTGAAAAAGCAAACATACACAACACTTCATCTCCGTAGTACATACATGGAGACAGTTAATTTACAACTCATGTACTCATACCATCCCACATTCTTTTTAATCTTGGTTTCTTTTTATCCAAATGAAACTGTCATACTGCCTTTCCATTTTTTCTCTGTGAACATCTGGTCACCACCTCAAGCTGGGCATGGCTAAACCAAAAGTTTCAGACTTCGTTTCGCAAAAATCCCCACCAAAGATTTTTTTTTCCAATTTTTCTAAAACACTTAACATCTGGCCTTCACTGATAGGACTGCAGACTTCCCCTTTATGTCTTCCATAGACACTCTCATATATACTTTCCCTTCATGCATCAGCTATATGTATAACCTTTCCCACCTATTTCCTCAACCAAATGCATCTTGTTCCAGAATACCACCTTTCAGTTATGTCAAGGCATTCTTCTCTAGCTGTCACAAACTTTATCCTGACATGCTCAAATCTGGCCAAGTCCTTTGCTGCAGATGTAATATTCCTAGCCCAGAGTTTGTTTGTGCTGTCCTTTCTTGTAGCTCCCTGGTCATAGCCTAAGACAAGGTCACACTGATATTGACCTCTAGAGTGGCTTATCCTGACAGCCTGCATGTTCTTAGTACACTTTGGAATTAGCATTACTGCTTTTCAGTCTGCTTTCACTTTCCAAAACTACAAATAACATGAGAACAATGGCACCAATCATTTGCTCCATCTGCTTATCCCACTAACACATAGTCAGCTATACATCCTCTTCCACCTACATTTCATTCTTACTTGAATTGCTTTTAATTCCATATGCCTTTAGATTTGTAAATGTGGGTGTCTTCCATAATATGGTTCTTCAGCAAAACCACGGAAATAATCAAAATCTCTTGTTCTTTCTGTACTATGACTTTTGGTGAACAAGATGAAAGAGAGAAAGGTTAACAAATTACACATTTTGGCACATGAGTTACACAGCCAGTTAGCAGTTGTCACCTTACTGGGGTTATAAAATACCTTGATTTTTTTCCCCATGTCCAACTCTTGTCAATGGTTGCTCATTTTTCCTGATGACCAATCTCAATTTTGGCTTTGCAAAATTGGAATGCCATGTCAATAATAATTACACTGATCATTCTTGAATAAAACAAAATCTCGTGTATATGCCACTGGATGAACCATAACACAATAAAAATGATGATGCATTTATTTGTAGAAATTTAATAGTGTTACTAATATTACAACATACATTTGTATAATCATGTTGACTTTGAAAACATCATTTTAAAAATAAATTAATAATGCTTGTCACTGTTATTCTACTGGTGTCCATCGTGACACAACTATACTGAGCAGAATTGTCACCAAATTTTAAAGATGATTCAGAAAACCAAATATAAAACCTTTGACTAAGGAACATAAAAATTTCCTGGAAGACTTGAAAGTGCTAAAAAAAAATAAATTGTTTTCTCCCAAATTTTCATCTGACATCATATTCAACCATCATTTCTGTAAAAAGATATCCAAAATGAAGCATGCTTAGAGAAGTAGATCAAAACCACTGACTCCAAAAGTTGTTAGAAAAATGTACTTTGTATCTGAACATTTTAAAAATTGTATCCAAGCAGTGCCAATATAGTACCTATCAGAAGAAAAATAAACATTAAAAAAAAAAAAAAAAAACCACACATAAAAATAAACATAAAAAATATCTTAATAAATATCTATCTATAAATTTCCAGATGTGTGCATTTATAAAATATATTCTGCTCAACTTTGTAACCTCAACATAAGTTCAGAATATGGGATTTTATTTCACATGCACAGGCATTAATATATATTTAATATATTCATATCTTCTACTATGAAAACACATTAGGAATAAGCAACTATCCTGGACAGCTAGTCTTATTTTATGTTCTCATTGCAGAACAATCTTTATATGACAATAAAAAATTTGAACAGGCCTCACTCAGAAAGGACAGTTGTCAATGTCTAAGCAGCCTTTCAGCACATCTTTCTGTCTCATTCCGATCACCTAAAACTTATTATCACATTATTAATTTGTAAAAGAGTTGTGTTTATTTTGGCAAATATTATACTATCCATGTGCTCCATAAACCTTCATCACTTATACAACACATACATACCCTAGGGTGGAAAAGCACCAGTAGTATTACTTCTGTTTTACAGGCACAAAACTGTCAGTCAGCTTAATTTGGGTATGCAAAATATGCTTCCTGTGGACTGACATTTTTCAGAGCACCTGTTTTTTATGTAATTTTTGTACATTCAAAACACATCTCCCCTGTTGTCTTCTGCTGGAGCTTTGAGGTGCTGCACTGGAAATCTCCGGTGCCTCCCCTAAGTGCTCTGGAAACAAGGAACAAATGATAGATATCTGTCTGAGCAGGGGTACATGCACAGAGTACATGTGTACATCACCTTAGTGATGTGGCAGGCACAGCAAGAAGACCTAGTTCTCCAGAACACCGGTCACCAGTTCTAAGCACAGATCAATTTCCTCTCATGGGACAAACGCAGGTCAGATCCAAACAAGGAAGATGTGCTGCCATGCTGTGGAGATCTTGGATGTGAAGCAGTAGCTGGCACTGAGGAGGCCTAACCTGCTCCCTTGCCAGCCCACTCCTGAGAAGATGTGTGCAGCTGTGAACCCAACACACCAAACGCACTCCAAAAAAGGTGTCTACCTTTGATTATTTTTGAAACTCCATTCCAGAGAACTACAATATTTGCTCCAACATGGGGCAGAAGATTTCAAAACTCCTTAAACAGTAGCAAAAAAACATAAGGAAAAAACAAACTTGCCTATTTTAAATGCTCTTTGAGGTAATTCTCATTCTGAACACAACTAAAAAGTTAAGCATTCTGAAGGGAAGTAAGATCAAAAAAAAAAAAAAAGAGACTACAGACCCTGCAATATAGCCTATGTAAAAGATGTTGCAATCAATGCTATATTTCTCTTCAGCAATTTTAAAGCAGTACAAAAATGAGATACTGATATGAAGCATGAAGAAGGAAGCATTTTAGTTTAATTTTTGACTTTTAGTTTTTTTAAATCCCACAGTCTTTTAATCTTAGTAGTTATTAAAAACATAGGCATTTCACTATTATGCTGCATTACTACAGTCATTCAGTTACCTCCTCACTGCAGCAGCATCCTTTCTCTGTTTTCCAAGATAACAGGAGTCTGTATTCCCCAGAAACTGGGGGGTACTGGGAAGCTGGAGAGGGAAAGGGGGGAAGGGGAATGGTGGAGAGGTAATACATATAGTTTTAGAGAGAATGGGAAGAACATTGCAAAGGCAGGCATGCAGCTGGCTGTGATTCAGCAAAGCTCTAGTTCAGCATCCCCCACAGTACAGTGCTGCTCTGAACATTTGGATCCTGGAGGGACAGGCATCATGCAATTCAAACAGACTGCCAGCATGGGTTCAGTGTTGTGTTCAAACTATCAAGTAATCTCGTGCCGTTTGGGTATTGTGGAAAGAAGGCACTGCAGTGAAGTCAGATCTGTTGGAGTTTACCAGTGCTGCCTCTTGGTGTTTGCATGGTAGCTACACCTGACCTAATATATTTTGGAAATGGAAGTGATAGTGACAGTAAATAGACTCATTGTGGATTTGGAACAGTTTACATTGAGTCCAACCTAACAATACCTGCCGGACTTTCCTCTGCATAACTTTTCTATGTTCCTCTAAATGAAGACCATATATAGTAACATCCAAGTTAACTCTGCATGGAGCCTGATAGGTTCATACAGGGTTTACTAGTTAGAGTTCCATGCAGCAGAAAACCAGCTGATCTCTCTGTGGACTTAAGCTGGTTTTGTAATTGATACAACCACATTAATATAAGCAGTGAGACTTGAGATACAAAAACATGTCTGTATCTGTGTCATGGTTAAGCCAAAAAACAAATGACAACATAATAATGCATGGTAACTGAATCTCAACCATCTAACTTGAGCAGTCACCACAAAAGATACTTATTTTGTAACCAATCAATTTATGTTATGCACAATTTAAGCACTATACAGCTCATAATAAGCTCATTCTTGTCTATAGACTATAGCCATATAGTTATAGACTATAGTCTTGGCTAAAGACTATATTAAAAGATATGATGGGCCAGCTTTCTTGTAAATCAGTCGTGCATACCTCTCTAAGTGGAAGGATAACACATGAAGAAAAGGAATTTCAACATGGTGGTATGTTATTGAAACCAATGTTCCCCAAAATGCAGTTTAACCACATCTTTAGCAAACAGAATGTCAAGTTACTAAGCGTTGCTTGAATTCAACTAGCAAACACTTCCGAAAAACTTGAGCTTTGAGTTCTCTTAGTAAATAGGAATAAGAACAGCATGAAGTTCACAGAAGTTTGTTTTATTTTAGGATATTTGTTCAAGAACAGCCAAAATTGCTTAGTGTCCTAGACTAAATCACTTCTCTACCCCAGAGAGAGGGTGTTTCCTCTAAACCAGAGATGACGGCACAACAATTGCAGAATGTATTGTTTGCATTTTACTGACCTCCAGCTTACTAATACATAGGATTTTCAGAAACAGAACTGGTAGTCTGAAAGTTATAAAATTATTTGGCTTTAAAAAATAAATAAAGCACCCTTAAAGGTATTTGGTATCCTATTAGTTGTATATGATTTTTTTACTGTCTTTAGCACCAGGTTATCTAAGTACCCTCAGTAATCTAAAAGCTAGAAGCAGTTTCTGCCATGGTTAGTTAATTTCCTCTTTTCTTAAAGGGAAAATGAAAAATAGAGCATAATATTTTGAGAAAGTTTATTTTACTTTATAATTTGAATAAATGTGTATACATACTTCTATGTCCGTGTTAAACAAAGACAAGCAAAATAATTGTGCCTTGGAATTAAAGATCCGTAAGAAGCCATTCGCAACACCCTGAACCACCCTTTGAAAGGCTGAGCAGACAAGATGAGAAAAAGTTCTGGTGTTCATAAACTTGAGTTCATTATATTGATTTTCTACTTCAAAATTACGTTTGTTGTTGTTGTTGTTGTTGTTATTGTTTTTTAACCAACTTCATCCACCTATCACCTTCAAGCTAAGAAGTAGGATCTTGAGCTTAAATCTCTGTTGTCTGAGAACACCTTCATCATTATAAGTGTAGATTCATAACATGGAATAATTGAGGTTGCAAAGGACGTCATCTAATTCAATCACCTGCTTAAAGCAGATCTATTGAGAGCATGTTCCTCATGGTCTTGTTAAATTCTGCAAACTCCCAAGGATGGTGATTCAAATATCAAATACAAATATCACGTCTAGCAGATTGTTCCTGGAGAGAAGCATCCATACGCTCATAGACTTTCAAAGATCACTATGATACTCTGTTCAGATTTCCTGCATAATGAAGTAGAAGAGTCATTTCTGCAACAATGTCTCATTGAGTAAGGATATGTAGTACGTAGTCAATTTTGATTTAAAGAGCTGAAATTTGAGAGATTTTAATGCATTTTACATTCTCAATTAATTCATGTGATATAAGATTAATCTCTATCCCATAGTAACAAACTGTCTAAAAGGTAATCATTTTTGGTTCAGAAGATACAACCCTCTATCCTTGCCTTGCATTATATCATCTTTCACGACAAAAATCTTCTCTTTTATAATTCAGTTATCCTCAGTACAGATGGCAATTACCTTCTAGCTACCAAACTACTTATTAAGCCCAAGGGACTATAAATAAATATGTGAAGCTATATTGCCGGGGGAGAGGAGAAAAGAAATTCCAGAAAGCTTGAATCTCAATGACACCAAGTTTTCAAAAAACAGCTAAATGCAGGTTATTTTATCTGCAGTAGTGAGAGAAAAAAAAAAAAAAAAAAAAAAAAAAAAGAGTCAATTTTGTAATCAAGAGCTAATCAAACTAGGTATTTATGTTATACAGTACAAAATACAGTTTATGTTGAGAGTTGGAGGCTGGAAGAGGGAACAAGGGATTACTTTCCTTCTAAAATACGTTTCACTTTTCTGCCTTGTGTCTGAGTCAGAGAGAGCTCTTTGCGCTGTACAGTTCTCTCGTAAGCAGTTATGGGCTTGAGTTTGAAGGACTTCCTTAATATGTGGTCATGTGACGCCCAGTGCTCTAACTATTATGGGTAAACCTTTCCAGTAAGAGTCTTACAGTGAAAAAAGTGTCTGTCTCCTTGAAAAACAATTAGGCAATTACACAGCAAAGTCATGAAAAAATACTTCCTCTAAAACCTATGAAGAAATCAGACACCTGCATGTGCAACGTAGTCTCAAAAGCAGAATGACAGGATTACAAGGTCAATGGTTTTCTTTTTGAAAGATGTTATCTGGGCAGGATTCCGACTCTTAGAGAGTTCAGAAAAAGGAAGAAGACAAAATACAAACAAAAAACTACAACAGGCAGCAAAAACCAACCAAGTAAAAAAGAATTTTAAACAAAATAAAAAGAATGATGAGAGATATCTTTTTCTGCAACAACACTTAACTCATTCACAGTGACTTCTAAAAGGTGTGCAGAAAACCAGTTATCATCAGTTTGTTTTTTGTTTGTTTGTTTGTTTTGTGTGTGTGTGTGTTTGTTTAATTAAACTCAAGGATGAAGACATTCACAAAATTGTAGGACCCCTTCACCTGCTCTTTTGAAAACATAACTTTCATCACTAAGAACAAAAAGGATCTGGCTTCTACACCAACCAGGCTTGATCATGCACTTTGTAAACGTACAAACCAAGAATCACATAAGCTGCCCTGTATAGCACAGGAATGGAAATTTTCTCTATATAGGAAGCAGAGTTCCATACCTTTTCAACCAAGTGAGCCCCTGCAATTCAAACTAGACAGTCTGAAGGAATGTAACCTACATTCAGCATGAGGCCTCTTTGGGATGTCACTGCTCAAGCCATTGAGCAGACAAAGAAACAAAATATTTCTGTAGATGACAGTGTTAGAAAGCCCTCTGAAGAATGATTTACACAGAACAAAAATGTTCCTGACCAAAAATAAATAGGACTATATAGATGGCATCACCAGAATAATATACCTCCTGTACGTAATTAGAGGATGAGAGCATATGGTTACCCCTTCAAAAAAGAATCTAATGTTACTCTGCCACCCATCTTGGCACAAGGTACGAAGCGAGTCTCCCCAGTGACCAGAATTACCCAGACTCAGAGTGCAGGGGCCTCTAGGCCCCTCAAGCCCTCTGCTGAGCACTTCCACACACCAATGAAGGCTGGAGGCAGCCACGCCTGAGCAATGATGATGCTATTTGTGTGTCCTCTAGCTTTACCTCAACCAACATCAGCACTTGCTTGCTGATAAAAGCTGGGCAGCCATCAGGGGCTAAGCATGCAGCCAGAGGGCTGTGGCCAATGCAGGAGTGCCAAGAGTTTGACTAAGCTACTATGAACCATGTAAGAGATTTGGGTCTCCCTAACTTTCCTTTGAATCTCAGCATCAGAGAATGGCAGTTAAAAGATACACTTTTGGTAGTGTATCTCAGATTAAGAGCAAACACTCAGATTAAGAGCAAAAGACCCCTTCTACTGTTCTCTACAAGCAAAAAATTCCTTGTTTATAAAGCAGACCTAATCTTGATTGGGGTCTTCTGATGCTATAACAATGAAATAAGAACATGTTCTGGATACAAGTTATTACTCTTATATGGTACTGAACAGCTTATTACTATGGATAGTTAATTGACACTGTCTTCAACAACTGAATCCCTCTCCTTCTATTACCATTTTTGCCTATCATTCACTGCACTGTTACATCCAACATAAGAGTGTTAGCTCCTTGAGAAAACAACCAAATTAATTTTATATGTGTAAGATGCCCCCCAGACTGCCCTCATGCGCTACTTGACATGTACTACTACAGATCTGTTCCTATAGAGCTGCTCCCTTAGGAATCAGGCAAAAGTTAGCAAAAGTATGTGTCAAGATTCAAGGAGGAGCACACTTGCTGCACCAAAGATAAAATCTAGGAATGCTGCACTAAGGCAGAGCTAGTTCAGATGTTTTTGCAGCAATAAGTAGTGGTAATCTCTACCATAGAAAGTGCTACCCAAAAATAAATAAATAAATAAAATGCATGAAATGTAAAATCTCCAGCTGTACAGAGGAATCTTCTGGGGAAAAGTTTTGTACCTGATTATATATTATTAATCTACACATATACACATTAACACACACACACATTCACACAATATTGATTTCTCAAGGTTTGTTTTTTTATTTCCTTGAGATTCTAACGGAATTACTTCCAATTGTACCGATATAATACTATTTTCCCCACCAGATGGCAGTAACTTCAACTTAATATAAACCAGACTGGATGCCACATGTGCAGCAAACAATGGCATTCTTTATATTTAGGTTTTTCATTAAGAGGGAAATTATTATTTTTTTTCCCCAACATATAGAGTTATTCCAGATTCATTCCATTTAATGAAAAATTGGAGGGTATAAAGTTTTCTAAAAGTTAAGGTCAACTTTGATCAATGTATTCTACAAGCTTTTTAAGAAAACATTATCATTCCATATTGTTAATTTTTCAGTATACTGCAATGTTGTCAAATTTGGGAAATACAGATGTTATTTGAAGCTACTGTATCTTTCCAAGAATAATTTTCAATCACAAATGACTGGGTAACATTCAATAGCATAATAAACTTAAACTTTTATGATATATGCTAGTAATTAAAACGACTAAAAGACTCTAAAGAAGAGAAAGAAATTGAAAATATCTTCCGCATACTGGTTTGACAAATATACAGAGTGCACAAACTTCTTGACTTGCAAAAAATTCAAGGTATCATCCACACAAAAATAATGCAGATGGCAAACATTGCATATAGGCTACGTTTTCTTCAGCATGGAAGCTAACAACCACTTCTGCTGGTAAGAGGAGAGATTTTGTCAGCATAGTCCAATAACTGTGAAAATAATCTGGTGGATGGGGACTACTCTATAGGATACATATTTTTAGGAGTGGCTCCGTCATAGTTCCAGCCAAAATGGAATTTTTTTCAGCATTTTACCCCCTATTTCTTTAGCTTCTCCTTATTTTTGAAAGAAAATCTTCAGAAGAAAATGTCATATATTGTAAAAAGAGGACTTCACTCCTGTTCGACCAGTACTAGTATTCAGAATGATTAAGTGGGTTTATATTCAGCTCTATGCTGACTGCAAAGGAAATATCAAAAATGCACATTCTTATTAATAAAACACACTTATCTTCCAATAAATTTATGACCAAATACGCAGTCTGTTTGGACAGCTGGCTTCCACTATCCTGCAAGTACAGATGCAGATTATTTTGTCCTTTATACTTTTTATAGCTTCTAGGTAGAAAGACAAAGTAGAACAAAATTTTGTTCAGATATACAAAAGAAATAAGAACAGTGATAGAAACAAAAGCCCACAAAAAATAAAGTAACACAAATGATCTGGATTTTATGGGCACATACAAATACATGAGAAAACAAGAAGAGAAAAAGAGAAGATCTGATCTTAGAAAAATCAAAAATGAAAGAATGGGAACAAGTCCTAACAAAATTCACAGTAAAAGGAGGAAATGTAAGCAGGAGGAAAAGAAACCATGATTGTGAAGTCTTTGGGATGAGAGAGGAAGAAAGTGAGGGAAAGTCAAAAAGTGTTGCCATCAAGCCTAGCTTTAGGAGTGTCATCACAATGAAGACAAACGTTTATTTAATAGAAATGCTAGGCCACCATCACCTGCTTTATCAGAAATATACTGGTGGCTTGCTCCTTTTTGGAAATACAGTGAAATGACTTCTTTCTACTAATTCAACATTAAGCAGTCTGCCATGCTGGTCGTTCACACAGCAAATAATCTTGAATATTTTGCTTTCCATAACCAACGCCTTTATGTAAAACAAAACCGTAAGTCCAATTCAAATGGATGTGTACTAGTTGCCCTGTATCCCAAATCAAAATCATTTGAACTGAAGATGATCAGTAGATATAGTATAATTCAAAAGATCTTTTCATAAGATTTTCATTATGTCTTGCTATTCTTCTGACCTCACACATCCACATCAGCTGGAAGTATGAGTAGAATCCACCATAAAAGCAAGTTATTCCTAACATCTGAAGAAAGAAAAAAAACTAAAGGTAACAAGGAATGTTGAGTATGAACCTAGCCAAACTGGCTTTAAGTGGAGAAAGTAAACCTGTGAATAATCACACAATCAAAAATCATCCTTAGATCAGAAAGAAACTGAATAAGGCACTACTGAAGTGTCAAGGGAAACAGAACATCAAGGCCCCAGCCTATAAAGTGTAAGACAACACTGTGACACAAAAAGGGCCAGTAAAGTAGGGGTTACAGACAATTGCTTTTTGCTCCAGCTACAGTAGCAGTAGTAATCATAGAGATTACTACTGAAGAGTATGTGTTACACTGAATCTTATGAAATATCAAATCTATTTTAGCTGAGTTAAACAAATATGTAGCAGTGACTATGGAAAACAACTACCATCTATATGTGCCAGCAGAAAACAATAGCCCAAAGCTGAAGCCAGATGCATTTAAATCAGGTAAAAAACACAATTGTTGACAGTTTGTTTTGGTAATTAATCACTCTTGCTATAATGAGAAATAGTGGATTAAATAAAAAATAAATCCTTTTCTGCTTGAAAGACAAAATGCAAGTTACTAATGACACAAAAAAATAAAAACTTGTGACTTGGAAGTATTTAAATGAGATGCCCAATAGTACATTTTGATTTTAAACACTTACTCTCTATGAAAAGACAGGTATTTAGTGATGTCTGTTAGGAAGAATGTTTTGAATCATACCAAGACAATCCCAGCCTTCCCACAAGCACAAAGGTAGCCATTTAAACTTTCTTAGAAACTCGAGGTGAAATTTTCATCCCAGTGAAGAAGACTGTGACAGAACTCACACCAATTTAACACCTCAGAGACTGCAGGCTCAGTTCTGGTGCTGCCAGTGAGAAGCTACATCCCCACCAGGACCAGCCCACAGCACCACCCTGGCCAGACCAGGGCCGCAGGTGCCAACCATGTCGGTGGGCCCATCCTGCCAGCAGTCCCAGGTGGTGAGGCTGAGTGCCACGACTGCACTTGGTGGGAGCCATTTTGGATGCAGCAGGAGCCTCGCCCATCCCCATTCCAGGAAAGCCACTGCTGCGTCACAAGCAGCCATGCTGCCTGCAGTCCATGTACCGCTGAATTTGTCAGTGGTTACATGGCAATGGAAACTTTAAATAACGATCTCAGACTTACCTGTAGGTTGTGAGGTGGTAAGAATGATCAGTGATTCCACTGCAAAACTGAAAGGCAGGCAGGCACCTGAAAGAAACACAGCACATCAAACGAGTATAATGGAGTTGCATAATAAAACAGCTGACTCTCTGCATTTCATCTGGTTATTTTAAAATTAACCCCATCGCAAAGAAACACATAAAGTTACATCACATAATTAAAAATATACCGACAAAAGAGAGAAACATTATCTTTTCTTTTTTTTTTTTTTTTTTTTTTCCAAGGCTTGATGAACTTCAGCAAGTTATTGGCCTCCAGGGAACCACCATGTGCAATCCAACAATCCAATAACCCAGTGCCACTGCACAGCCTGCCCAGCTGCACCTGCACCTGATTCAGCTGGTCTCACTCCCAGCCCCACTGTCCCACAGCCGTGGTGATGCAGGCAGGCAGCAAGGAGAACTTCATCACTCCCTCACCACATTCTTTCTTGCAGGCCCTGCAGCCTTTCATCACTCTATGAACTGGGGGCAATCTTGCAGGCTGCGTGTTCAGTCATGTGCTGAGCTATGTATGCAAATAAGTCACAATTTAATTACATTTTGTGACACGAAGATACATCAGGACACAAAGGTACATATTAATTTTGCTAGGTGGACAGCTTATTTACCATATCTCCACTTATTAATAATGAAGTCCTAGGAGCCAGCAAAAGCTGACTCAGCTAGAAAAGAGAATAGGGTGGGACAGGAAACCTCAAGTCACCCCGTCCAACCTCCCACTCAGGCAGCAGCTCCAGAGCCGGTCTGGTGGCTCAGGACCTGATCCAGCTGAGTTTGGAGCACCCCCAAGAAAAGAGAACGTGTGGACTCTCTTCATGACTTGTCCCTCTGCTTGGCCGTCATCATGATGGATTTTTGTTTTCTCCTGATATTACATCAGAACTCCTTTCGCTGCAGCCTGTGACCTTTTTTTTTTCATGCTTTCATCAAGCACCTCAACAAACTCCACCTCTAACCTCTCTACAACCCAAGGCAGTAGACAGAGGAAACCCCAGCTGGGTCCTGTTGTGCTCTCTCTTCTCCAAGCTTTCTGAGCCCAGGTCTTAGTGACCCTCCATTTGTTAGAATTGCTTACCCAGGGGAACTAAAACTGGACACATCACTGCAATACCAAGTAGAGAGCACACAGAAATGTGACTAGAGTGAATGAAGGAAAAGGGGAATTTAGAAATGCTAAGAATAACTTTAAAATCTTTTACTTAACTAAGCTTTAAGTTAATATACTCTTGCTTTTTTATAAGTAAACTGGCAACCAATATATTTTTAGACTGTATTATAGGATCTGATTTTTTTTCTTTTTACAGATTGTTAAATATATATATATATAGCTTGAATTTACTCTTTCTTTTATGCACAAAACAGTACGATTTTTCTCATTTCTACTAACAGCTGTACACAGCAAGCAAGGTGTTTAGTAGAAAATATTAGAAAAAGTATTAATCTATAATTACATTTCTAGTACAATGAATACAATACTAAGGGAAAACACATGTAGCAGAAGCAGTATTCTGGCAAAAGATCTCTAGTTTATGCAGTAAAAATTCTATGTGCTGTTTGTTATCAACAGATTGCATATAGTACCCTCTTTTCCTTAATACAGATTTTTTCAAGATATGGGATGTTAGTAAACTGTTGTTATTTTCAGCAAATGCACAGGATTTTTAAGCATGGAACCTTTTAGATTCTAAAAGCTCAATTAGTATTAATTACATGTTTAAAGAAGTGCCACAATATATTCACATTGATAGTATAGGCATATCTACAGCATAATTACTGTCACTTCAATAAGTGCAGTCATGCATACACATCCCTTTCTAGGATCAAAGTGGTAGCATACCAAGTCCAGTCTCCTGCCTTCAGAGGCCACCAAGTTTCACATTGCTTTTCATAAATGTATCCTTTTCCTCCTTGAAAACAATTACACGTGTGTGGAAAAAGAGCCCCTCAACCTTATTGGGAGATTTCTCCAGAACACTGCTGCCTTATTGGCTGGAAATCTAACTTTCAGTCTGATTTTCTGCCATTTGTTCCTGTCCCAGCTCTGTTCTTCAGATTAAATGATTGTTCTCCTTCCTTTGTGCTTGTAATGCTTCTCTGCCTCCAGCATCTATTTCCTCTTGGCTTTATTTTATTGAAGTTAGACTTTTAGTACCCTCATAATAATCTCCCCTTTCCCACCACTCATTTTAGTAGCCTTCCTCTATGCTTGTTCCAAATGAGTGTGTGTTTCCTAAGCCTGGGCGCTCTGAATGCTGGGCAGAATTCCTAGCCAGGTTGTTGCAGTGCCTCCCGTGGAAGTGTTAATGATTTTCTCTCTCTCTTTTTTTTTTTTTTTTTTTTTTTTTTTCTGAGACATCTAACTTGATACATTTTCAAATGAGATAAATCTGGTTTACAGACACATCACATCGGTGTCTCAACCATTCTGGATTACATTCATTTTCCCTAGTTTTAAGCAGCAGCTCTGAGCAAGTCACCACAGGCCCTTTTTATAATCAGACAGTTTACAGCATGATTCATCTGATCTATTTTTTAGGGATTCTGACTGGATGAAATCTACTGTACCCTAGAAATACTCTTCACTGACCATGCCTAACCATATATCTCAGACATCTATACTGGTCAGCTAAACGGCTTATTTTGTGCTTTATTAATATAATCAGCTCCTTATTTCCTTCTTAAAATCATGAGATATTAAAAAATAGAACACGTAATCCTAACCGCAGATACAACCTTGCATTCTACACTTCAGATTTCCACCCTATTTCTGTTCCCCCCAGTCTCTGAGTTGTGATGGTTTCCCTGTTTTTTTCTGAGTTGACAGTACTTTTTAACTGCATACCAAAAATGACTCTTGTAGTACACCTTAAAACAACTGTAACTACAGGTAGCACAACATCGCCTCAAAAACCAATTGCTTGTGTAATGATTTGACAGGATTATAGCTTGACAACTGATACTCAAGACAGGGAAAAGAGCGACAGGTATTTTAGGAAACAAGATTGCTGTAATATTCAGAAACAAAAACAAGATGCTGAGTTTTGTTCAAATTTTCACCTCATAAATAAAGGGATGTAGATGTGGGGAAGTAGGTAGGATGCTTTTTTGTCAACCCATCTCTATAAAAGCTCCTTAACTACACCTTCTCAGCAAGTGGGCTGGATTATTTTTTAAAAAGTTAAAGATAAAAATTAGAATCAAACTAAGAAGTACAAATACATATTTCTGTCATCTTCTCAAATGGAAAAATGACATATTTTTACCTCCCAATGAAAAAATGGAAATCAGAAGGTAACCAATACTCTCCCCTACCTCCACAGAGAAATCCATGCAGTTACCATACCATATGATCTCACAATGGCTTAATATTTAAAAAATTGACTACTGCCGAATCTTAAAACTTCATCTCAAAACCTCGAAATACAAACTATGCAATAGAGAAAGTGTTACTGCTATATTAATGTTTCTTTTGTTTCTGAGGGAAGTACCAGTATGGATAAATATGTTTATCTCACACATTTTGCAATATCTAATAGGCTGAGCTGAATGTCTCAGGAGTTTTGGTTTTGACCAACAGGTACTCATGAAAGTTTTCTTCACATCTCATCAATCTTGCTTGCATACAAAGATTTAAACAATGCTTCATGTGACACAAGTGTTTGGATAAAATTCCACATGCTAGGAGATGACTGGGCATAATTTTTATACAAACCACTGCCAATCCCCAGCTAAATACAAATTTCAAAGTATTTGGAGGATTAGTGAACACACAATAATGTATATTTGAAACAATTACTATGAGTTATTTACTTTATCTGAAGCAATTATGAATGATTTTCATCTTACATAGTGCTCAGACACTAAACGTTAGGAAGGTTTTCGAAATGTAAACACCTAATGACTTCATTTCCTGAACTACTCAACCAAAAGGATTAACTTCCAGATAAGCTCAAAGACAAACTTCTGGACAGGAGAGCCATAAACAGATATTGAAGGGTGAGGGCAGGGATGTTCTCTCTAATATCACTATCTCAAAAACTACGGATGCCAAGAGGAAAACGGACCACGGAAAGCTGAGAGGACCATGCACTCTCCCTGAATCGCATGCCCTCTCATAAAAGAAGCACGAGGATAGATGGACTATTAGTCCAGCCAACAAGAGCATTCTTTAATCATCTTGTTACATGAGCACAAGACAGATGGATTCCAGTATCACCCTGAGCAAACTCAGGTAATATTGTGGGAAAAAAAATCCTTGTTTAAACTTCTTAAATACAGTGAGACAGTCAGAATAAACAAGTGAATGGATACTGTTAAGATTGTCACAAAACACTCATTCAGACCCAAAAATCACACTCATAGCAGGATCAAAGATACGGTGTTTCACAGAAATATGGAAGATTTTCTTAGGAACTAATTTCGGATTTATTATTTTAATGACAATCAGTCATCGTGCCCCTCATAAACCAAAAATCATCAGATTTTCCATTCTCTAGGAATATTCTATTTTCTTTGGCCAGAGCTCTCACAAACAAGTCCTTGACAGTGGCACTTGTTAAGCATATATGCTGACCTTTTCAAAATTTCTCTTTTTTTGAAATTACAGAATCACAGAATCACAGAATTTTCTAGGTTGGAAGAGACCTCAAGATCATCGAGTCCAACCTCTGACCTAACACTAACAGTCCCCACTAAACCATATCCCTAAGCTCTACATCTAAACGTCTTTTGAAGACTTCCAGGGATGGTGACTCCACCACCTCCCTGGGCAGCCTGTTCCAATGCCTCACAACCCTTTCAGTAAAGAAATTCTTCCTAACATCTAACCTAAAACTCCCCTGGCGTAACTTTAGCCCATTCCCCCTCGTCCTGTCACCAGGCACATGGGAGAACAGGCCAACCCCCACCTCGCTACAGCCTCCTTTAATGTACTTATACAGAGCAATAAGGTCACCCCTGAGCCTCCTCTTCTCTAGGCTGAACAAGCCCAGCTCCTTCAGCCGCTCCTCATAGGACTTGCTCTCCAGGCCCCTCACCAGCTTCGTCGCCCTTCTTTGGACCCACTCAAGCACCTCGATGTCCTTCTTGTAGCGAGGGGCCCAAAACTGAACACAGTACTCGAGGTGCGGCCTCACCAGAGCCGAGTACAGGGGGACGATCACCTCCCTAGCCCTGCTGGTCACAGTGTTTCTGATACAAGCCAGGATGCCGTTGGCCTTCTTGGCCACCTGAGCACACTGCTGGCTCATATTCAGCCGACAATTACTGTTCTCGTATTGCATTCTGCTATGTATTCTTTCACATATTGTTAACTGAAAACTTTTTATACTTGCCCTAGTTTTCATGGTCCTTTACTCATGAGCACGCTAGTATTACAACATTTCTTTAGAATTCTTTCACGTCAGTAATGTAAAACTTCCAGAGCTCTTCAACGGATACAAATACAGGGGAAATTTCTAGCCCAAATGCTGGAACAGGATGTAATAATTCTATCAAAGACATGTCTGTATATAATATTTATTCTGAGAATTCCCTTTTTCATGACTATCTCTTCAGAAGAAATCAGATGAGAAAAAAAAATAGTAATTTCCCAAAAAATGCAATGTTTTAAAAGCAGGTCCAACAGTATCTTAGATACACTCTTGTCCCTCATAAGTCCTGTTTGATATTCCATAATGTCATTATGTAGCATACAAGATGATGGTGAGTGGAAAGCACATTCTGATGAAAAGTACCTCTAGGATGCTGAAAAAATATTCTGTAAATATTTAAAAGGTAAAATCAAGCTAACCACAATTTTATTTATTTATTTATTTAAAGAAACACTTGTTTTTTGCATTAGGACAGCTCATCTTTTAACTGTTTGGCATGACCAGCTCTTATCAGGAAATACTTTTGCCATGGGATCATATCATAAAGTTTTTGGCCTTAAATTAGCTAGGGTCTACACAAGAATGAAAATGTTGCTGCTGTTCTACTTCTGTCTGTTAAAAAGCTACATGAAATACCAGGTTAATTCAGATTAACATTATATCAGCAATGCTGAAGCTTTGCTTTCTATAAACAGAACATAAGCATTAAAGGGACTTCTGCTTATCAATACGAAAGACTTGGAAAATGACAGTACTGAAATGAACACACATATTTCAGATGTTTCTGGAATCAGACTAACTTCCATTTCAAGAACAAAACATCATCAAACTATGCCAGTGAGTGAGAAAATATGTCTTTCTGGTCATTTGACTCAGAGTTAATCCTGCATCTGTTATTCATATCAAAAGTATTTGGAAGGAGACTTGAATAAGGAGCAAGGACTCCAGCAGACTTTCGAAGCTTTTTGTGATGGTGATTATAGACCAAGGAGAATATTCAAGAGCTTGAGAGATTTAATTGGTTTTGCATATTAAATTGAAGTTGATGCAGTTAATCAGTCTAAGTTTATAATAAAGCAAATCCACATGCAGTATCCTGTTACTGTCTTAAGTTACCTATCAGGTACACTGGTTTTGAAGGAAAAAGCCTAAAGGCTTTCACATACCACTAAAATTCAGTCAACATAGCTTTAGATTTTGATGGTTCTTTGCTAAATTGGGTTCTCTAAGACCTTTTTCTCAGCAACTCCACAGTTAAGGTTGAATATTCTCTGTCGTTAAGGAAATCTGGAAGAGGATAATCCTGGAGAAGCAAACCAAAGGACTTTTGGTGAAGATTAAATTTCTAAGCACGCTTAGAAACCTTGAATTAAAAAGGTATATTTCCATTCATACTTCAGGCAATTATAATTGCTATTGAGTCACCAAACAAACCATAACCCAGGCTCTCTTCTGTGTTTTTCTGCCTTTATTTCATCTAGTAGCTTCTTAGGATGTGCAGCATGACAAAATCCTCTCCTTGAAATGAAGATTTACAGAAAGGTTGCATATAATCATAAAGTGATGATGCACAAATTGCTTAAAGATGATACCAAACTTTTGAACCCTTATCTCCATGCAGGAAGAAAAGAGTGGACTTTTTCAGAGTTTTTTTGTTTGTTTTGTTTTGTTTTTGTTTGTTTGGGTTTTTGTTTTGTTTTGTTTTTGGTGGTGGTAGTTTGTTTGCTTTCCAATTAAAAGACTTTTTGTGAAATAAATGAGCCTGTTATGAACCTTTTTCTCAATTGCCTGAGTTCTCATAGGCCAGATGTTCCACATTGGTTCAGCTGTGTTATCAGATTTCCATTTTTTTTTCCCAGTTTCTTTAGGGGAGGAAAAATGGGGGGAAGAAAAGGTAGATAAACTGTTCTGGTAGGACTGGTATCTCTCTTGATTCAAGTGCGGTATTGAGTCTAAAATTCCTCTAAAAAAATAAAATAAAACATGGCAAACCTTGCCCATAGCATACTGTGCTAAATCTTTGTACACCTCTCTTGTGAAAAAATAAATTTAAAAAAGGATTTATTTGTGCAGACAACAGGTCCATAAATTACACTGAATATGAAGGAAATTGTACATGATAATCCTTGGGCAAATCACAACCCTTCACAATATTTGGGAGGCATCTCCAGTATAAAAAAAAAAAAAAAAAGCCCTCCTTTTTCCTATCTCACAACCAATGATGCACTCCTTTTGTTTAGAAGTGATGAACTGGCCTCTTTGTCACAACAGAGTTTGTAAGATAGTATTGCTTCTTGCAACTCTTAGAGCCCAGGTATTCAAGAAGGGGAATACTAAGTTTAGGCTACTTGCTCCTTCTTCTAAATGAATGGCTCAAAGGCAAGCCAAGTAAAGGGAAGCATCAGTCTCACAGACATTGCTGGCTTTAACAGACTGAAATGCCTCCAACTGGCAGCCTGAACTTTATCTTGAACTAGCTAGGTGCAAAGCTAGCACATATTTCAAGCAATAGACCAGTATAACCCAATGGGTTTTTAGAACTTAAGCATCAGCAACAGGAAGTGGGCCATGAGTGTACATACCTTGGAGCAGCACATCGACACATGGTAAAATCCACCCTACAACATTAACAATAAACATACCAGTTTCACAATCATATTTTCACTGCTAATAGAGATGCACCTAGAGATGTTTCTCCTATATGTCTTTCATTGCAATGCTCTACCCTCAGCTCATTACAAGAAAACGCTAATTATTCCAAGAGATGATCATGAACATAATTAAGATCAGATCCTCCCATTGGTACACTGTGAAGACTGCTGTGAATCTAGAGATGACTTTCGTATCAATTATATTAAAATGAACAAGAGGGAGGCCTTTATTTAAAAAAAAAAAAAAAAAAAAAAAATCTTCCTTCCAGGAGCAAATCTCTCTCTCCCTCTCCTTTTTTTTTTCTTTTTTTTTTTTTTTAATTTAATAAAACTCATTTTGTTATTAGCATAAGTGATTGCTGCCATTGCAGTGCTGAATTTCAAGCCAAATGCACAAGCACTGAATTCAGCACTGTTTATGCTGTCCATGTAAGATGGATCTTTTCATTTATTGTTGAAGGCAACAGACAAAAATTAAGAGAATCTAACAGTCTAAATAAAATGTAAGGCACAGCATTTTTGTACCTTGCATGAATTTCTAAACCACAGACATTATATGAACGTGTTTGTCATCATTAACATGCATCTATAGTTCAGCAGGAATACCAAAATGTCATATTACATGTAACAGCCTGCAGAAAAGACCAGCAAATAGATTTTTCTCTTAAGCTAATGGGACTAGCTAATGGACCTTCTGGAGAAAAGGAACAATTTGCAATCATGTCAAAGGCAATCTGAAAACTAAATTAATATTCAGGATATAAATTATCCAGAATGAATCCAATGAATCGAGATCTTGATCGTTTTAAGATAATGGGTTTCCTATTTTTCTTATTAATATTTAATTGCTTATATGGCATGCTTATATTGTCCTACACATTTTTTGTGCCTTTCTTAGATAACTTTGGCCCATAAGTGTGCAGTATAGCCCCAAATCCCCAAATACTTTTTTTTTTCTTTTTTCTCCCTTAAAAAAGCTTCATATATACACTTTTCTTTCTGATATGTAGTGCTCAGTCTCCAGTTAAACCAAATCATCCTGTAGATCAACATAACTTCTGAATATGGAGAAACTACTACGCTTGATACACTCGTAAATATTAATTACTTTTATAGCATAGCAATACAAATTCTACCAAGTACCACAAAACACTGTAGTTATTAAACTGAAAATGAGGAAAATAATTATTAGAATTCCTGAAACACTGTTCAACAACTGTTCAAAGTCTGTTCAACAGTTCTCCAGATATTTGCCCGTCCTTTCAATTTTAACAAGAATAAGTGGAATAAAATTAATTTTGCACCAGTAATAAGAATACAAATGCTGTAGCTGGTAACAAAACAGCACGTGCGGTACATAGCAGAAGCCACTGGTCCTAATACAAACATTTTAATAGTAAAATTCTAGTAAAAATAATAGTCAAAGTTCCCAGATTACAACAAACAGTTAAAATTTCACAGAAGAGATTTAATAAATACAATTAATAAAAGAACCATGATTATACTGGAGCAAATACACTGCATCTTTTAATTTTTCAAGAGGGAATACAATACGCTGCTGCTGAAGGAGTAACAAAGCAAAAAGAAACAAAGTACAAACATAATGATTTCCCAAGGTTAACGGTTACACCACTGCCTTAAATTTACATTTTCAGTACCTCTAACCTACAGATATTTTTTTCTTCCTGAAAAGGTAAGGTTAGTATGTACTGACTCATGACTCATGGGCACTTTTTATTGTCTAGTTTAGGAGTGCAAATCTCAAAAATTAGCGTTGTAGATACAGAAAGGAAAAAAAAATGGTGAAGAAATAACTGGCAAAAGATTGAAACAAAAAAGTTATTGCAGAGATATAGAAATTCATTACTTTCATGCTCTGTCAAACTTATAATAATATGCACTTAGAAAGAAAAGCAAAATCTTATTTTAAATGGCATTTGCTAAAGCTACGCTAACAAAAGGATTTGTGGCCCTGTCACGAAAAAAACATTGACCCTTGACCTTTTTTCAGTTTAGAGTAGGAGAACAGCCAGAATCTGGTGTATCGTGCAAATGTTTGTTTTGCATAAACATTCTCCTAACTCTCATAGTTTGCTGCAAAAGACCATAAATAAATAAATAAATAAAAATCCAACAACAAAAAATGAAGAAGAAGAAAATGCCCCAAACGAAAAGCTCTCGATTCGGAAACAGTGCAAGCCTGCTTCTAAACAGTCATGTGACTTCTTTTTTTTGCTAACAGCCATGTGCTCGCGTATCATTTTACTCTGAAATAACTCTCCGGATTTCAGCTCAACCTGCCTTTGCTTATAATGCATGACATAGCCTGTGAGGGAGCCTGAGAACCGTCCCTCTTCAAAAGCAAGGTTCCCATGCTTGGCCTGTAACCATGGAAGCAGATGCCTTTTTTGCTTACCCCTGCTTACCTCTTTGCAGCCACGAGCTGCTCCCTATTGTTAAAAGGGGTACGCCTTGATTTTTCTTCATCGTGACCGAACTTGCCTCTTCTTCAAAGGGCATGATGCTGCAGGTCATTGGTCTAGACTGTTTGCACGGTCCAGAGAACAGCCTTGATGTAACCCTTGCTCCGTCTGTGCCACACCACCAGCCGCGCGACTGCAGACTGTAGGGGGACATCGGAGATCTGTATTTGAAAAGAAGTCCGTCCGATTTTGCCATTGTGCCTTTTCAGTCATCGATCGAATGAATATCGAACCTTCTGTCGTTGCATGTGTGAAATAGATAGCTTAGCAAGCACTTTTGTGCCCAAACCTATGCAGTGGGCCAAACTCTCCTCTTTTATTCACGAGTTTTTGTTTGTTTGTTTGTTTTGTTTTGTTTTTGCAATATACCTATTTCTTAGGTACTTTAAGCAACCGTGTCCTAATGTTACACCAGCCTCACAACAGTTTTTTTTTCTTTTCTTCTTCCTGAACTCTGCTTGATGTAGCCATTACTGATTCGGGGGGTAATTTTTAAAAGGTTCTTTCTATTCTAGTCATTCCCAGGTGAACATCAGCCCCCCTAAAAGTACAATCGGTATGAATGCCCCAGAATTGTGAGGGATTCCAAAACAAAATACTGACTAAAGATTTTCTACCATAAGGAATGAAGTACAAACAACAGAGAGGGGAAAAACAAAAAGTGAACTTGGAAAGCTTCCAAAGTATATTCAATAAGTAAGTAAGTAAATAAATAAATAAATAAAATCCAGCAGATAAAGAACATTTAAAAAAATACACACACATATATATAACATAAATAATATAAATATACGTATATATAGTGGTAAGAAAAGACAGGCATTAAATAGATTAATGACCTGGAAGTGGTGACTTAAAACCTAAAAGAATCACATCTCCTTTCTTCCCTAGATATACTAGATAGACAAATAATTTGGAAAATTAACATCTGATACCATGGGAATTCTAAAATCCTCCTTATTATCCTGTATCTTTGTGCAAATATTTTCAGTCATCACTGGACAGCTTTTTTATTTTTTATTTTTTATTTTTTATTTTTTTATTATTAAAGACTTATTTCATTTTAAAAATCATATAGATAAATGGCCAAACAACACCAAGCAATTCTGAAAATTTTGCCAAGACAGTGAGGAAATGCAGCTGAAGTCTTCAGCCAAAGAGTTCAACAGGACTCCAGGAATCGCAGTGTGCGTATGTGTGTCTGTGTGTGTGTGTGTGTGTGTGTGTGTGTGTGTGTGTTGGGGGGTGGGTAAGGGGAGGTGGGGAGAAAAAGATGCTCTAACACTTTAGAACAGAAAAGACCAAAATGTAGTTAATGTGGAAAATGATACATTCTTGAAATCAATCGGTAAGCAAGTTTTTACTCTTCTTTTAACAGAACAGCAAACTCTCTGACTGCTGCCTGTCAAAAAACAATAACCTAGTGACAGCCATCAGCACCTACTCATTGTAAAATATGCCTGCCTCTACTCTGTTCTAATAAAATGTGGATTGCATCAAAAAGGGCATATTCTTCAGGGTGTTGCTTACCCGGCGTTGTCTGTATATGACATCAGTATATATATTTTTGAGATACCACTATCTCGTACTTCAAGGCATACCTATTTTCTCTAATTGCTGCAGGCAAAGGGGAGGTGCACTAAAGAATAAAGAAGGTTATTGTGACAGATGAAACATAATTCACAATGAGTACTCTTTTCATCCAGCCTTAAGTAGCAGAGGATTACTCCAAGCTGAATTTTAGGGGAGTATGTATGATCTGATTTAATAATATGAGGACAGGCCACAAGCTGAAAAGCAATATAAACCAATTATGCTTTTGCTGAATGTTTAGGGGGTTTTGTTGTTGTTCTTGTGTGTTTTTTTTTTCCACTCTTTTCTGGAAGCAGAAGAAATGTTAACGTGAAGAGGGGCTGAAGAAACATGGGGAAAAGTAAGAATTGCCGAGAAATAAAAGTTGGGATTTTCTGGAATGGATATTGATAAATGATTATTCTATATCTCTGCTTCATGGCACTTAAATGAAATAAGATCATGCTATTTCTTCAGTAAATATGCGCTGTGAAAGTAGGTAAACTAATTTTGATACACTTATTGAACTTGCATTGCTTCCGAGAAATTCATACTTGAGTCTTCTAAAAATGCTGCATGATATGAAGTTTAGATATAGATAAGTGTTACCGTTAAATAACTTTCTGCTAAATGTGTACATTGCTTTGCTGTGTCATTGCTTTAATATTTAAACAGTAAATAGGCAAGCATGCATGTGTATTTTATATGTTTGCTTCCTTAAAGTGTGCTTTAGGAAGGACTTAGCATAAATTGTTGTATTACCTTCTAAAAGACTTTTTTTTTTTTTTTTTTACTGTCTCAGCTTTCATACAGCAACTTTTGTGCGTGCGTGTATGTGTGTATGATTTAAAACTGCATTCAGAATGTCTGGACATGTGTAGATAGATAAACTGCAGAAACTGGTAAGGCATTTGGCAAAAGGGGTAAACCATATCTGTTTTTGTCTATAGATATGTTAATTTATATATACATATATATTTATTTTTTTTAAAGTAAAAGGCAACTTAAATATATATATTTATACAAGTGTGAAGAAAGTAATCGTTGATCTCAAAGAATACTTCTATACATTCTGTATAATTTAGTATGCCAAATAAAACCATTTTTAGATAGATTCTAAATGTCTTTTTCAAGTGTTTCATCTTTTTTGTTTTAAAACGACAGAATACAAACCAAACAAAACCCATGAGCTGTTTTCATACATTTTCACTTTTTAATTACAAAACAATTGCTTAGTAGTCAGAACTAATAAAGCTACTGCTAAGTGAAAATAAATTATTGCTGGGGTTAGTTGATACCTTTCTGATTTCAGGCTGAAATATGAAAAAAAAGATTATTTGGAACAGGTTTTTGGTTATTCAAGTGTTGTTATATATCAGACCTGCTAAGACAGTTTACTAACTTAAACCAAACCTTAGATAAATAGATAGCAAGGAAACTGCATTCAAATATGCATCTGAAATAATCATGAGTTACATTTTCTAAATCAACATGAACACGGAAGGTTTGTCTTTCTACAGGCTGTATAACTGAACTATTTAATATTCTTAAAAGTACGCATAAAACCAATGTATTTCATGAGCACTAAAAATAATCAGTTAGATTTTGGTGAGTAAGCAGCATGAACTAGGAACAACTCTGTACTGTGCTCTTAAAGAAAGTATGAACAGCCAGAAAACTTATCAAAATACAATAAGAAAACTGCTAGATTGAAAGCATACATTTTAATATTTTAGTTCGCAAAGGGAACAGCAGCCAAAAGACAGTTCAAACCACCTGACAAATAGTAACAAACAACAGCTCTCGAGTCAAAATATTTATTAGGGTGTCATGTCAATGTACAGGCTAGCATATGTGCTAAGGAGAAATTATTCTATTATCTTCAGCTGAGTGAAGCAGTAACAATGGATGTAAAGATTTACAAATATATACAGAACTGAGAATGTTTCTTTCAAATCACAAACATTTAATTTTTGTTGATCATTTAAAAGTATATCAAAAAGTGTAAAATACAAGTTATTTAAATTCCTGTGACAATTTTAATCTAAATGTTATTCTTGCCATGTCACGCTGTACTTGCCATCCATTGTAAAGTTTCTTAGTAAGAAATACATACTTAAGCATGTTTAAGGAGCTGAGCAGCGTCTTTGCTACACTGAATGACATTAATTTAAGCAACATACCTTCTTCTAATAAGCTTTCAAAAGATGTATTTTCGAGGTGTATTGGTATTGGAAGACTGGTTGCATTCTTTTTAAAATTAGCTTTATGTAGAATCTATTATTGACATCATGGCACATAAAACTCAGTAAAATTGCAGATGAAGGTTTCCTTAGGAAAAGTATGAAAAAGGAGTATCTCAGATCTTGCCACAGCTCAAGATTAACAGACACTGTTTTAATGCTGAATCAAACTATGAGCATTCATATTTTTTACGAATCTAAAAGTACAAGTATTACATGTTATTTTAATTCTTTTCTGTAAAACACACATCAGCCTTGCTGATTTTAACTCTTTTCTGTAAAACATAAATAAGGCTGGCTGGATGTATATCAAGTTCACTCCATCATTTTTAATTGCCAGTGCTAAGGTTTTCTTAAAAAAGCAGGAGAAGGAAAAGAGCTCTTCCCCCTCCCCTGCAAGCAGCTTTGATTTTAACCAAATCTCGGTGCACAGGTGGAGTGGTCTTAGTCCATATCCTATAGAGCTTTAAAAAACTGTGAATGAAATTAAGATTTGTAATATTTTGGAAGCTACAAAGAATACAGCAGCTCAGAAGGTAGCGCTGGGAATGTAAGAAACCACAGACTTTGATTCTTTGCGACAAGCTGGATAGGAGTCAAAGCTGCCACATGTGGTGTGAAAAAATGCCACCCTGGTGTGAACAAAGGTTTTAAAATGGAGTCAAGAAGCGTGCAAGCTCAATGTCTAAGCTTTTCCTGTGAATTGTACTGCCACAACCTGCAGGATATCAAGTGGGCTGGGAAGAATAGAGTGCCTTCGGAAGCTACAATGGAGTAGCGGTGGCCGTCGGTGCGTTTGGGTCGCTATTGTTTTGGTTGTCGTGTTTGCGCCTCCTCACAATGCGCTGCTTTCCTTCCGCGAGAGAACAAATTCCGGGCGCCAAAACCGAGGTCGCAAAATTCACCGAGGAGCTCGTTAGTGCAGTAACACCGATCTTCCTCACTGGAGCCTGAGTTTACAGTCAGAGGAAAGGCTTTACCCACTAGATCATTCACTTGGCTGGGGCCTGAACAGCAGTCTCACCCACGCGAAAGCGGAGTAATAGAGGTTGCTCACAAATACCTCTGTGGCCTTTTACTGAACTAATAGTTGCAATAATATACACATTTGTCGGAGTTTATTCCCATAGAAAGAATGCTGAACCTTACTTCCATCTACAGCTTTCCTCCTTTTACCACAACATAAAACTATTGATCTGCACATTCAGTTCAAAACCACCATCTTTTAGAAATAAACTAGAGAAGATTGCAATAGCAGCCCAAAAACATATAGGTCATACACTACTAGCACAGATGCTATGCTAACAACATTTAACAGTGAAGATATTGAAAATCATATATATTCTACCTAGATAAAGAATGAAAATGCCATATATAATTAAGGCACAAGTAAAGGAATAATATGGAAGGAAACAAATCTATTTTCCCAAAAGATGTAAATAGCAAAAGTATGAGTTCCTCAAAGAGAAAACACAATATACTTATTAGAAAAAATCGATTAAAATCCAAGGCCTGCATAACCCAATAAACAGTAAATTTTCTAAGAATTAAAGAAACCTTCCAATTTGCTAGATTACATTTCCATTTTTTATTAAGGATTAGGTCAAAAGCCACTGATTTTTAGTTTATGAATGCAGGTCAAGACAAGAACATTTTTCTATTTACTCTGTGTAACTCTGTATAGAAATCAATCTGTTACTTTCATTACAACCACACAATCAATTCCATTTAAAGTACAATGCAACAGCCAAGTCCAAGGACAATATGGATCGCTGAAAATCCTTCATACCAGCTACAGAATTTATTCAGTATGACCGGGATGTTTTTTCTTCTCATTAGTATGCAACAAGCTTTCACAAACAAACTTACCCTGGCTTCATCTGTTTTTAGTTCAAAGCATAAAACAAAACAAAAAGAAAGCATACACTAATTTACTGATGGTAGCACTGGTGCATAAGTATTGCTCTTCAGCAAATAATATAAATCATCTATTAAAGAACAATTTTATGGATGAAAGTATCTAAGTCACACAGTCATGATAATTTCTACAGCTGCAATAAAACAGGACTGCATGCTAGATAAACCACATGACATGCATGCATATAGACATACACGATGAATGTAGATAATGTATTTAAGCAGTCTTCCTTAAAAGGGTGTATTTTATCAATCTACAAATATTTGTAAATATGTCTCTCTCATTTTTCTGGTCCCCATAACACTATTCTGAGGGTCCTAAGGGACATAAAGCCACAGCATTTAAAAATTGCAAAATATTATTCATGCATCTCCCTGCACACACAAAGACTTGAGTATGATCACTTGGACAGATACAATTTAGCCATTTTTATAAAGACATTGAATGTTCAATGTATCAAAATCAATATATCAAAATCAAGTCATAATATCAAATTTTAAAACTGTAAAACTGCAAAGTGTAGTTTTACTTTGAGTAAGTTTATTCAGGTTTCCTTTGCATGTTTTCGCTTGGTTTTAGCTCCTAATTTATATTTGTTTGTATCTTAGTATTTGTAGCTTTTTAATATTACATTTTCCTTCTTCCTGCCTGAAACATGGGTCTGTGAAGTGAGTATTGCTGTAAATGAATGGAATAGACTGAAAATTATTATGTTCAGAGATTTCTGCAGAATAAAGCTGCCTGCAATTCTCAATAAAAACCCTACCTTGAATATTCCTAGCATTTGTTCCTTATTTGTTCTTTTATTGATCACTTGGTTCAACTACACGTCTCCCTCTCCAACAACATATCAGGGAAAATGAAAAATGAATCTTGGTGTACTGCTCAGGAGTGTGCAGCAGGATATCTGCTAGCACAGCTGAAGCTGCGTTCAGATGTCCCTCATTTCCCCAGCTTTGATCGTTTTGGATGGCACTGATAGAAAATCTGTGTGTTTCTTAGGGCGTCATCTCTGGTTTAATCCAGTGTACATTTTTAAGTCAACCTTAAATCATTTTTTTTTCTGCCAACTGGTGAACCAATTAGCAGCATCCTCTCTTTGGGTAACGAGACAGCATGCACACATACACGTACATGTGTGTGTATACATAAACATGTGAACGTGTGCATTCTGCTTGTTGTTGCAGCTGAGGTTCAAACCGCAACTCTCATCCACCAGTCAAATTGTCAAACTTCACAGTATGCATTCCGGCCAAGAGAAAATTGCATAATGCCATATTTCTTGCCCACATATAGCGGCACATAAATAGACAAAGGGTTCACAGCACAGAGAGGAGAGAAACTCTCCTGACAGACTTGCATTTATCCCTGCTGCAAACCTTAAATAAGCGTACATAAACATCTTTTTCCTCTTGTTCAGCTGTGTTTACTTGCCACTGCTTCCCTCCCCTGGCTTCCACAAGCTCATTTTTCCCCATGTCCTGAACCTGTTTATTTTCCCTCTCCTGCCTGTCTGCCAGCAGCGGCGCTGAAGAACCCCCCAAAAGCTGCAGCCCTGCTCACCGCAGTCCCAGGGGCATCCTGATCATGTGAACAGGGCACGGGAGCAAGCCGGTTCATGCCACACCACACTGCCAGGACTGGGTTGCCTCAGGCCTTGGCCATACGAGGCCAGGCTGCCTGGGAGGGCTGCACTACGTGCAAGACGCAGTTATCTGCACACGAGATAGCAGGGAGCTGCAGAGAGAGGAAAATTCCTTTCCCCAGAGTACCCTACACCTACCCAGACATTAAACAGCCAAAATGTGGGTGCCACAGAGGTCACACTCACCAGCTGGGAGCTGGGCACTGCACTGCTCAGCAGCCCCAGCAGCTCCCTTCAGCTGCTCCCTGGGGAGCCACAGCACCCATTTTAGCAGCAACCTGACCCTTGGGGCAATTTTAAGGCTGTACCAGACTGACCTGCAAAGCTGGCCCCAGAGAAACAGCTCAGGGTCATTGGAAACACTGTAGAGCAGCCACATAATGCAGCTCAGAGCCCACAAACAAGCTGTGCAAGAGACCCACACTGGTTCCTCACCCCTACATGAATTCTGGTGGCAGCAAGGAAACGAAAAATGCACGATGCAAGGGCATCTTTTTCAGGGATGAAACCCCTTTTCAGGGATGAGTAAAACTCACGTCTTAGAGGAGGGGTGCCTTTTCTTGCAGCAGAGAAATGTAACATCTGCCTGTGTTTTTAGCAGTAAACAATCCCAAAATTTCCTGACCCTACTGTGTAAGTTAACAATCATGTTTTTTCCATGTCACACCAGACCAGACCTGCCAAAGCAGCTCCTCCCTCCCTACACCATCAGACAAGGAGACATTTCTTATGGCAGCACCTCCTGCCATCTCCCAGAGCCTACTGGGTCTGCACAAATCTTGCAGGCCAGTCGAGGTGAGACAAAGAGCAAGCAGACAAAAGGCAGAGAAACACATACAGAAAACAAAGGCTGACAGTCGGTCTCCCGTACAGAAACATACTATCTAGCAGCTGCTACAGAGCACTTGGATGTGTATGAAGCTCTGGTAGTGTGATACCTACAAACATTACGGCCTCTGAAAACCCCCGGGAGCCCAGATTCCCTGGCTCGGGTGCTACTTCCTTCCTCTTTGCCTGGCTCCTGGAAAAGATGTTCGGAAAAGCACTGAGAAAGGAAAGCACCGCGACTCTCTTCTGCTAGAGCCTGTGCTGAGCATGTACACGGGGTAGTAAAGGCAATTCAACCTTCCTCGTGTGGACGTGCTGGAGGTCATCACTAGTACACGGGGCAAACCTCTGCTTTCTCATCACAAGGTGTGCTGTTCATGCTGATCAACAGATCGACAGGAACAGCACCAGTGCAAGCACATGCCCCAGCATTTAACCACCCTGAGACACTCAGGACCAGAGACCAAGTGTAACATGAGAGCATTCTCTGCTTGGAGAGAACTTTTCACTGCCTTCCTTGATTTGTAAATCGCCTTCTGTGGGTTTATTTTAGTACCTTGATTCTATTTGAACATAGCTTATTATGATTTAATTTCCTCCTCTCTTTTTTTTTAAACAGAGGATGGAAAAGAAAAATAAATCTCATATGCTCTCAGCATATAACTGTTGATATAATAGACTGAAATGGCTCCTTCTAATCACTCGGGGATTTTTAAGTGCATTTTATTGACATGATAAGCCATTATGAGTCCTTCAGACTTGTTATGGTTTATCATATCAAGGCTTATGGTTTTAAGTAATATTCTTAATATGCATTCACAGCATCCACTCCAACAGCTTCTTTAATCTCAATTAAATACCATTAAAGATATGCATGGTACCTATGTATAAGTGGCACTAGAGCAGTATTTATATGCACTAGTAACAAAATAATGTCAGACTGGCTCAATTGGTTTCCATCTCATCCCACGTCCAGAAGTCTTATTTCAAAACACAGGTTCATATGCAAAGGTAGCATAATTCAGTGGAATTATGGGGGGCAAAAGCTTCTGGTGGTGGTATTTTTTTTTGCTAGGGATTCTTTCTTTCTTCAAGTTAGTCATTAAAATGAAATCCTTTCTTCCAGTCTCAGCAGCTGCCCGAGAAGCACTTAAAGCCTCTTGATATATGCCAGCAAAACGAAGGTGATCCCTGGTGTCTAGGACATTTGTTCTCAAAAAAGAAATAAAGCAATGCCAAAGGTCACCAGAGAGGGCAAAACTCTGACTGCATGGAGCACAACAGTGCAGCCATCCTGAATGGCCACATAATGCACCTGTGTCTTCCCCAACCTGCACCACAGATTTATAGTCTGCCTTTTTATGCTTTTTGTACTTCACACTACTCTGTTTTCCCATCTCATCTTCCTTTTATCTTTACATTCTGGCCTCTCCATAGACACAGGTCTCCTGCCCTTAGAAGAAGAAAGTGGGAAGCACCAAAAAGAGATCGTGTCGAGGTGGACGAAAAGCAGTCAAAATGAGTATGGCTGCCAAACTGCCAAGACCATTTGGTAACAAAAGTCCAGGAGTCCTGCACTAAGAGTAGCAAAAGAGAGCTAGTAGAAGGTTACAAGACACTAAGAATCTAAGCGTTACAAACTTAGGGCAATTGGTGCAACTCTGAAATGAAAAAGGTGACACTGACAGGCTGAACCGGGGCAGAGGACAAAACAAGACCCATTGAAACACAGCACAAAAAGGAGCGGGTAGTCTGGCAGGGCAGGCACCAAAGTTGGCATAGGGGCAGAGTTTAAAACATCCTAATTTACAGTGGGTTGCCAGTGGCCCATCTAGTCATCTGGGGCAGGGACTGAGAGCAAAACCCTTGGGAGGGGTACAAAACCAGAGCAAATCTACAGCACAGGCCACATCCAAAAGAAACTGGCAGCAGCCGCCCTGCGTGGAGTTTGGATGGCATTAATCAGATAGCTCTGTAGCATCTGCCTCTTCAAGTAGAAGCACCAGGCACACTTGCCTCTAATTTAAGGAAGAAAAATATATATACATAAAAGATTAAGAGCATCCTTGTCATTTAACTAGTTATGCCAACAGCTGAAACAAAGATGTTCGAGTTGCAAAACTAAAGGATGTAGATCTAAATTGCAGTTATGGTCAGGAAGCTACTCAACCCCCTAATTACTTCATGCAAAAGACCTGCAAAAACTGAACTAAGTTTTTCGCTGTTCTCAGAGGCTGGCCCACTGCTGAGGCAACCCTCCGTACAAAGTGCTGCACTTCTGCCGTAATGGATTTTAAGTTTATGATGCACTCTCAGAATCATTTCAATAAAACCAAAGGCTATCAAATGATTTCATAATCAATTAACACTACAGCTTAATTCCCAGTCTGCTACATCCTTCAGTGCTGCTTTGCCACATAATTGACGTCTAATTTGCCATACCATACAAACGGGCCTTGTTTATTCTCATTCCATTATCAGTAACTAACTCATTATTCTAATGCACTCTGAAGTATTTTAAAAATAAATGTGAAAGCAAGTTCCACTCTATTCTACATCCATTAGTTATCCTTCCAGGTTAGAAGCCATTTTCAAATCATCATAGCTTTTTCTCTTTATATGTACAAAGTAACTCATTTGTAGCAGAATACAGTCCTTATTTTAGGAAAGCTTGTTGGGGTAACACAGAAAAGCACACATCAGCAGGCAGCAAGAGTGATAAATAGCAGTCCTCAAAAAAAAAATGAAAGTAAATGATGATCATTTTATAATGTTCTATTTTATTTTGATGGCTGGAGCAATCACAAAAAAACTTGTAGCAGCCACAAACTACTACAGCAGCAGAAACCCCCTTCCCCTCTGATCTCTGCTGACCCACGAGAAGCATGCCTCCATGGTAAGGAGACATTTCTGTTTAGCTGCAATTTCATGGATGTCAAAATACCACCACCACAAAGATGTTAAGGCCCACTTTACTTTTGTATTGGATGAAAAGTAAGGTATCATGTCAGTGGTGAATAGCTTAGATAAGCAGGTAACAACTGATCAAAAACAAAAAAAAAACAAAACAAAAAAAGCCTCCACTGCTACCTATGGAAACAAGCAGAGCTGGAATTGCTGAAAATAATTTATTGCCCACTTAAAGTCAGAAAATATACGCTCTTGAGTTTCCTGGAAGGAGCAGCTGTAGAGCAATATCTGATTACATATTTCTAGATTCATTCAGCCAACTCTGAATCCAAACAGAAATCCACAAAGATAATGTCACTTGCTGGAACCCTGGGCCTTTGAACTTCTGTCTCATCTGTTCGTGCGCCATTTTCATAAACTGTTTGAGATAGTATTGTATAGTCATTTTTCATGTTGTACTCTATTATTTAGTATTTACTTTCCAATGTTATCTGGTTTCTTAAACAAACATTAATGATTTTTGATTGTACACAGACATTTTAAAACTCCATTACAAAGCTCACACTGGGAGTCAAGAACTATTTCATATATACAATTGCTCAAGAAAAGAGAAAGGTTGACAAAAGAAACAACATGGATCAACATTTAAGGCTCTCCGATATAAATTTGCCTTCACTAAACAGGGTGACCAGAGCTCTGATACCCGTGTTGCTTGTAGTACCTTGTGGTATCAGCATCTGGATTCTTGCTCCAGTATCAACCTTTTGGAAACAGCCATGAATTTTATTTCATACACATATACAGCTCCAAACTCCTCACTCCCCAAGGACTAGAATAAAGTTTTTGAGTTTGATTGCTACAGATCAACCATTTTGATTTTTCATCCCATCATTTTACATCTAAATATAACTAGTTGAGGATTTTCCAGTTTTACAATACAGAAAGCTAACCATCACCTAAAGTATATAGAATAAATAATGCAAAGAGGAAGGGCTGAGAGGGACTGAGTCTTTGTGTTTGTGATTCACCTGAGCTCACCTTTATAGTACACTGAACCCTCAGGCTCCCTGTAGTTTCATCAACATGAATTTTACTGTCAAATAGACTTTAACTATTTCATTAATTTGAAGGAACTTATTTATTCTCATACACATAAAAGAACAGAAACTCTTAAGACTGCTATTCTAAGTTTTGCGTATTAATTTTTCACCTTTGCATGAAGTGGAAAGAGATACAGATTAAAAAATAAATTAAATAAATAAAGTGAAAAAAGTGTGACATTCATGTCCAAAAATATTGACTATGCTCCTATAAACACATTTTTGTATCCATAGGTACACCCATCTGTCCATCCATCTGCCCACCAACCCAAGATACTTGAAAGAAAGATAATGTACACAGGCTGAGCAACCTGTAAGTTAAAGAGAGCACAAGGAACTATTTTAATTTCATGCTTTCCTTTCTCTGCAAAGGTATGTAATAATATTTCCTTTCTCTGCGAAGTATATAATACTTTGGTATATTTCTAAGGGAACCATTTAGAATATATGCCGAGATAGAAAAACTAATGCAGTCCATGACCAAAATGGGAGGTTTTCAGGAATGTATTTGGCTACCTAGCTTAGCAGTTTGACAGAATCTTATTTTTAAAAGCAATTTGAAGCTCTACTCCCAGAAATTTCAAGGAAATTGCTCCAAATAAGAGGTGAATATTAAAAACACACTGTTTTTCTTTATAATTCTTGGAAAATGATCTTGGATTCCTTGCATGTTGCTTTTAGCACAGCCAAACAGGAAAGCAGGATAAGTAAAAGGCCATTGATTTTTTGTTTTCCCGCCAATAAGAAATGAGCAAGAATAACTTATTTAGATGACACTGTTCATGGAGACAAAATTTTCAAAATTTAGACTGAATTTAAGGGACACAAACAGATTTGGAGTGAATGCCAAAGCACATTACAAATGACAGAAGTATCACACCAGCTTATGGACAGGCCACCTACCAAGCAGTGACAGAACCTAGGCCAGAGTGGCACAACATTGCATTAAAAAATATAAAAATCCCTCACTGACCTCCACAGAGAAACCCACAGCCTTTGGCTAAAAATCTCTTTCTTGACAGCAGCTAGGAAACAGCTGTAATTTACTTCCAGCACTTATCTCCAACTTCTGCCCACAGATAATAAATACTCCTTCATTTCAACAGGGTTTGGTGAGGCTGGAGCTGCCCTTCAATTAGCTGTGTATTCTCTTTACTCCAAAGTGCTAAATATTTGCATGCAGTCTGGCTGCACCATTCCAGCTCCTGTGTGACTTATAGTGGGGAAGCCATGATGTTATTCAGGAGACAGAAAATGAAATCTAGCCCCATTAAGCAACAGCCATTAGGGTTGCCCACATTCACAACAAGGTACAATCATTCCTCCCCTGCATCTAAAGCACCTGCATTTCTGTGAATTGGGCAATCATAAAAGGCACAAACAACACTTTGTGGTAATTTCAGACAACTCTCCAGAACTATGCAATGCTATTCTTCTACTGACACAGTTACCCTGTGTCCCCTTGGGTCTGATGTTACACAATTTAAGAGAACACAGCATTGTAGAAGATGAAGTACAGTGAGCAGGATTCATGCAAGAACATCATGTAATGTTCTGTAAAGACTGCTATGATTTTGGAAAAAAAGACAATTACAAGTTCTCTTCTCTGAAAGAAAATCAAAGGAATATTTGGTCTTCCTCCAACAGGGCAAAGATGCCTTCATCTCTTTGTCTCTTCTAAGAACAAACAAGATGTTTGCTGTTCAGGCATAGACATGGCAAGGTTTTAATTTTTACTGTGCTTTTGTTTTTGTTGTAAGTATTGTGGTCCTTCTGCAAGTGATTTGAAAACATACAGCAGCTCACTACTCCCAGCTTAAAATGTTTAAAGGATGGTCTTACAAAACTGAAATTTGGAAGGTCTTTCTTTCTTTCTGGGAAGCATACCAAAAAATTGATAATGACAAGCCATCCAAAGCTTCTACAGGTGTATCACTGAGAAAAGGAAGACTAGGGAAACTTTTTGCCCTTTCTAGAAGGAAACGGGAGATGTTACATGAAGAAGGCTGAAGTACTCAATGACTATTTTTGCCTCGTTCTTCACTGGCAAGAGCTTCAGCCACAGATCCCAAGCTCCAAAAGGCAAAGGCAGGGACTGGGGGAAATGAAGAACAGACCATTATAGGAGAAGATCAGGTTCAAGATCACCTAAGGAACCTAAACGTATACAAGTCCATTCACAAGGTGCTGAGATATAGTTGCTATCCCACTACTCATAATAATTGAGAAGTTGTGGCAGTCTGGTGAAGTTCTCACTTATTGGAAGAGGAGAAAAATAATCACCATTTTTAAAAAGGAAGGCACAGGGAACTACCCGCCTGTCAGTCCCACCTCTATACCTGGCAAGTTCATAGAGCAGATCCTCGGGAAAACTATGCTAAGGCACATGGAAATTAAGGAGGTGGTTTGTGACAGCCAACATGGCTTCACTAAAGGGCAGACAGCATTTGACAAATCTAGTGGCCTTCTACAACGGGGTTAAAACATTGGTGGATAGGGGAAGAGCAACTGACATCATCTACCTGGACTTGTGCAAAGCATTTGACGCTGTCTTGCATGACAGCTTATTCTAAATTGGAGAGACATGGATTTGGCAGATGGACCACTCAATAGGTAAGGCTGCATGGTCACACTCAAAGACTTGCAGTCAACGGCTCAACGTCCAAGTAGAGATCAGTGATGAGTGGTGTTGCTCAGGGGTTGGTGTTGGACCAGTACTGTTTAACATCTTTGTCAGCAACATGGTCACTGGGATTGAGTGCACCCTCAGCAAGTCTGCAAATGACCCCAAGTTGTGTGGTATGGTCAACATGCTGGAGGGAAGGAATACCATTAAGAGGGCCCTGGGCAGACTTGAGAGGTGGGCCTGTGCAAACCTGAAGTTCAGCAAGGTCAAGTGCAAGATCCTGGTCCATGGGCAATCCCAAGCATGAATGCAGGCTGGAAGGAGAATGGATTGAGTGCACCTTTGAGGAGAACCCACCCCCATGTTGGTTGATGAGAAGCTCAACATTAGCCAGCAATGAGTGCTTGCTGCCCAGCAAGCCAACCAAAGGCTTACATCAAAAGAAATATGGCCAACAGTGAGAGGGAGGTGACTGTTCCCCTCTGCTCTGCACTCATGAGACCCCACCTGGAATACTGCATCCAGCTCTGGGGCCACCAGCACAAGAAGAACATGGACAGTTAGAACAGGTCCAGAGGAAGGCCACAATGATTATCAAGGGGCTAGAGCACCTCTCCTATGGAGAGGTTGTTCAGCCTGGAGAAGAGAAGGCTCTGAGGAGATGTTATAGCAGCCTTCTAGGACCTGAAGAGGGCCTACAAGAAAGCTGGGGAGGGACTGTTTGTCAGGGAGGGTAATGATAAAACAAGAAGTAATGGTTGTAAACTAAAAAAAATGTAGATTAGATATAAGAAAGAAATTATTTACTCAGAGGATGGTAAGACACTGCTACATTTCCCAAAATCACAATCAATGTCCACAATATTAATTTGACTCCCCCCACAATTTCTCTCTATTTCCAAATTACCTGGCACTACAAGAATAATTTTTTAAAATTGTACAAACACAATCAGTTGTAAAGAGCTTTCTTCAATTATTCCAAACCAGAAATAGATTATATGATGAAGAGGAGGTCTTTATTCGTGTTGCTGTAATTTATAGTGACTGTAGTTCTGACCGTATTTCAAAAATCTTGGTAATCACTACTACCACATCTAATCATTGTTGTGACTAAATTCATAATGTGTTCCACTTTCTTTTATTGATGGTTTCCTAGATGAAACTCAGTTGACTCTTCTCTGGCATATGCTTCCTTTTATATCTACAATCTTGACATTTACTGACAACCAGAATTAGTAGAAGAGTTAAATACTGAGCTTCAGATGGAAGGAAAATAAAAACATCAATGATTCCTCTTCAGTTGGAACATTGTCTATGAAAGACTGTTCAGTTTCTCATTAACAGGAGAGAACATTTAATACCAAATAATCAATCAATCAAACTAACAAACAAAAACAAAACAAAAAACAGGGTTATGCTACTAGCTTTAGTTTATTGAATAAAGTGCAGTAAATAAAATAAATACTCCTCTTTTCACCATCACACACAGATTCAATGAATGTTCACCATACTCTGGAACCAATTGTCTTCAAAATTCAGGTACTCCCTGATCACTTGTCTGTCTTTCTCACTAAAAAAGACCTTAATGACAAAACAGTGGGAAAATACTTCACGTTATTTGCACACTAAAATCATAAAGGGGTATTCCACACAGGAAAAATGTGATTTTTACTAATCTACCTACAGTTAAATGTCAAGAAGTAGCAAAACCTAGGAATTTGAGATGCCAAAAATAATGCCAAAATAAAAATATGTTTTTCTTAATCAATATTATTTTCTACACCATCACTATTATTTTCTACCCTAACTTTGTTTGACAGGTAACTTGTAACTTCTTGCTGTAGTTGCTATAGTCAGGAAAATAGCAAACTTCATTATTGGGAGACATTTTTTATTTTTTATTTTTAAAGGCAAGATCTGACTATAATTAGATTAGAAGTTCTGACTTAATGTTTGTCTTACATATTTAATTCAAATTCTCCATAAGCACTTGAAAGGAGAAAAAATCCTTGCACATAAATTAAACATTGAACCCTAAGTCTTCAGACTAGAACAGAATATGACAAGGTTTAATATACTTTAGGGTTCTTTTCTCCTAGATTTGTATACATAATGTCGGTTATAATTTTGCAGATCCCTTTTAACTCTGTGGTGCTGCTAACAGAACTGCAGCTGCTCTTTATTTATTTTTATCTTTTTTCTTCCCCCCACTCCCTGTTCATAATACACAGGCTGTCTGGCTCATTTTCAAACTATTGAAATACTTCAATTCTAAAAAAAGTACAATAGGCCATAACCACTTATGTGCTTAGGAAACCCTTCTGCCTTCTCTACTCTTCCCCACCTTCTCTGAATTTCTAAATTCTAGAAACAAAACTCAAAATTCAAGTGGACATCTCAAGACGGCAAATTTACAGTGTACTATTAAAGCCGTTCTCTTCTGAGATTAAAATACTGCACCAAAAAAAAAAAAAAAAAAAAAAAAAAAAAAAAAAAAAAAAAAAGAAGCAGCCTTAGTTTTGTGGTACTACTTCTGACACTATGAAATGCAGACATTAAAAAAAAAATGTAAAAATTAACTCTAACTAAACTTTTAAACTTTTACAAAAATAAGGTCTGGGTTATCTGTAGGCGAGCTGGAGATATCTAAAAGTACACCCTAATGAGCTTTCAGCAGGTCAGGGAAAGATGAAATTTGTGGTAGAGTAGAAGCTTCCTTGAGAAAGCAGAGTAGAAATTACTGGCCAAGTAAGTTACTCACTTTTATGCTATCAAAAATCAATGAAATGTTTGAAAGACAACAAAATCATGCATATATTCACAACAGGAGAAAAATGTTCAGATTAATCTTTCCCTCAAGTTTCCTTCTATTTTCTTAAAAGTTATTATTTTTCATTCTTCCACTTTATTACATTTTTATAAATGAGATAATTGTTATCTATTCCCTGCCATTTGTCATTTTTTTCTCTTACAAGAATATGAACACTTTTGTAACTATGTTTTAAGTATGTAATACACATGTAGTACACAGAGAAAATAACTCTCATGACAGATGCAATTTTTTTTCTGTTAGCTTAAGTAACCAACCCATGCTTGCAGAAGTTAAATATAATATGAGTTATAATTCTGACCCTGCAGTCTTATATGTTATCAATCTTACTACAGTTATCTCACTGGAAGTATAGCCTTTAACCAGGCCTGGAAATTGATTTTGTGAAACCTAAAAGAGTACAGTTTAAGTGGACAAGAAACAAATTTTTTAGGACTACATAGAAACAAAATACAAAATACAAAATAAACTATGATGGAGAAGCTTTTTGACTTGCCACTGCCTGCCCTGTTGCTAGGACAGCAGGACGTAATATACTTAACCACAATAATCTCTATCTTTTTATGTTTTCTTTTTCCAATCATTAGCTTATTGATGGCTTTTGAGACCTACTATATACTTAAATGTGCCACTGAATGAAATACAGAACAAATCATGGTCAACCTTTACTTCAGTTATAAATTTTTCATATGGCCACAGAAAGGTCCCTCAATCTGTTCAGTCATAGTCACATATATTTTAAAAAATATTTTCTTCCCCCCCCCCCTTTTCTTTTTTATGCTACAAATATTTTCCATCATGCAGATAAATCAGCACTATTTAAAAATGCAAAATGACTCTATATGTTACGTTTTGCCAGCCTGCAAAGCCAGGAACAAGCAGTGCAAGTCCTTTCTTTGGAGTGCAGAAAAAAACAGAAACCTGTGCCTAGGCAGGATGTTAAATAGGGAAGACCTTTAACTGCTTCATGCTAAGAAGCTGTCCAAAGAGCACTGGCACGCAAAGCACTTGCTTTGTGACCTCTCATAAAATCTGTGGAACACAGTTTGCCTTATTCATGCAGTAATAATTTTAATTTCATATCTGAATGACAAATGCAGAAGTGATGATTTATGAAATGGTAGAGTATGGAAAGTCTCCTAATTAAAGAGAGGATGTTATACAAGCAATGATGTCTTTGCTGTAACAATTACACTGCAACAAACAGTCACTAAACAAAAATAATGCAATTTTAGAGGTTAGGAACATAAGATGAGTCCACCCTACTGCCTTTTTTAAAAGCTACTTCCAGAGATACTGGAAATGGAACAAGTATTCAAGCTGCATATACTCAGTACCCCTAAATATCTAAGAACTGCACACAAGGGAAAGGGAATTAAATATCTGTGATTTACCTAAGCAGCCTCCTGGTGCCAGACCAGCCCACAAGTAGAGCAGCTCCAGCAATAACTCTAACAATCCTGAATATATCTAGCATTGCTACTGGGTGGAAAAACAGAAATGGCTGGAACCACTTGAGGCCTTTCTTCACCCTCCTGTCTGAGAGGCCACTCACACCTTGCTGGTATGCTTACTTTCCTGGAGTCCTCAGAATACAAGTTACAGGTGCTTTCTAGAACTCCTGCACAAAAGAAAGATACTTTGCTATGTCAAATATTGCTCTAAGAAAGGTGTTGTTTCCCTTAAAAAAGAGAATTAATGCAAATTTTCCTTATGGCAGTATAGATGTTGCTGAACATTTTGGCAACATTTTATTCATCTTATTAATAGCACACAAGCAAGATAAAATTATTCTGAGAAAACTCCTTTCATTGCACTTCCAACCTTGCAACTGAAATTTGGCAATTCTGAAAACTGAAATTCCACCTGACTTGTGCTTTTCAGGCTTACCAACCTGGCCCTGAGGCCCATAACTCTTGTAGGCTCTACAAAGCACAATACAACTACATCCAACCTGAGACACATTAAAAAAAAAAATCGCAAATGCAAAAAAATCACAAACATGTGGCTGCTAGGGCTCCTGCACTTGTCTCTCAGCCCCTGGGACCAGTGCAGGATAGGGGACTTTGGGATCTGCAGGAGAGCCACGAGGGAGGAAGTGTCCCCACCAGCCAGGCAGACAGAAGCCTGGCAAGCCAGCAGTGCCAGCCCAGCAGTGCCTGGACACAGCTGTGGACTTCGGAAAACCAGGTTTCCCAGAAGCTCATCCAGCCAGCTGGTGGGAATCTATTTGTTTTGCTCAGGTTTTGGGACCTTGTTTTTGTTTATTTGCTTACTTGCTTGAGATGGTTGTAATAGCCAATACACATCTGTGAAGTCTTTTGGCTCTGGCCAGTTGGCTTCTTCCCATGTAACCCCATTTCAGCACAAAATCCCAAACCTGCTACAGACATTACCCTTCAAGTTGCAACCTCTTCCTCTGTACATCCCCTGGGAAGACCAGGAGGTGAGAGCTACCATGGTCTTCCTCCCAGGGAACTTCTGTGTCCGACCATGGATCCTGCAGCAGGTGCGACAACAGAAGAAGGTTCTGGAAATGGCTGGTGAAGCCTAGGGCTACCTCATTCACACTATAGGCAGAAAAAACATGAGTTCGATTGAAAATAATTAATTAGTTCTGAAATTACCACAGTCTGAAGGCTGGGTGAGAGGCTCACTTGTTCTGAATTGATGTAGTTCTAGTTAAACCTATGGAGCCAGTCACAGGATTTTTGTATTCCATTT
Organism: Anas acuta; assembly: GCF_963932015.1. Taxonomy (NCBI): domain Eukaryota; kingdom Metazoa; phylum Chordata; class Aves; order Anseriformes; family Anatidae; genus Anas; species Anas acuta. The sequence continues at coordinate 102,118,129 of NC_088979.1, forward strand.
ACAGAACTGCTCAATGATTATTTTTTTAAACCATATTAAAGTAAACAAGAGACTGAAATGAACAACCCTTATCTTCAGATGTTTATCTGGAATTACTGCCTTAAAGCATGCAGATTAGTTTCTTAGGAAAATAAGTCCTTTCTTTTCTTGAGCCCTTTCTGTGTACTAAATTCAGAAGAATCAAGTGTTTATTCATAAATCACAGACAAGATCTAGATCAAAATAAACGTTACCACAATGAACGATAGGCCAGACATTTCCAGATACTTATTAGCAAGAAAACATAGAATGCTAGCTCAGCTAATATTGCTTTTCAAGGTACCTTTAGAATAACGTTTTTTAAAAAAGATAAGTTTAATCTGTAATTCAAATCACACTGTATCTTTGATTTGTTACCCCCTCCTCCTCTCACCCTTCCTTTCCTCCTCCCTCCCCCAAAAAGCTTTACATGGAACGGCTGGAAAGCAAAGTAGGAATCTATGCAGACACTATCCATCACATTTCTGTCTTAATTGAATGACACCAGAATGTGATCGATAAAATGTAACAAGAGACAGCTTTGCATTTCCACACTCACTTATTTTCCCTCTCTATTACTGCTAGCCATCACCGTGACCAGAAAGCCTAACTACTAAGCTTGAACATTGCTGCCAAGCAAGCTGCTAGTATATGAATAAACTTGTCAGGAAAACAATAAAACTTATAATACTGGGAAAGGCCAAAGTGTCAAAAGGCCACTGCCAGCAGCATTAAATATGCTGCTTTTTAAGCTGTACTATAGAAGCATATGAGGAGTTTATAGCATGGGCAGTGGCAATGCTTCAGATATTATCCCCCTCATTCCCCCAAGACACGTCTGTGTGAGTGTGTGTGTGGCTGTCTGACATGCAGTTGTCGTGACCTCTTGGCGCAAATCTGCAATTTCGACAATAAACCCAGACCAGCTGTGATTTCCCTATGTTCAAGGATTCTGAGATCGCCAATGCATTATTGATAACCTCATTGCTGTGCTAAAAGCAGAGGCTGACGCGCTCATAATCCCAGACTTTTCCTGAAAAGCTCCAGCTTCACATACCAATCAATCATGAGAAATCAAACTGAAAACAAAACAACAACAAAAAAAAATAACACACACAAGACATTCTAAAAGAAGGCTACATTTTGTGTATTGCATCCATTTCAGCTTACATACTCTGTAAATATATATATATATATAAGCTTTTTTTTTAAAAAAAAAATTCTTCATTTTTCTACCATTTCATTAGGATGATCTTGTACTCCTGACTGTGTAAGGGTAATGCTAGATTATCGGGAGCATAATCAGTATGTCAGCTTTGGAGTCACATTTGTGTTTAAAGTCCACATTGCCATTGCAGCTGGACTCCCCAGGTAGAATCAGGGCACATCCTCCTCAGTATGCTGCTGACCACAAAGCAAATGGCAGTGCCCAATGCAAAAAGCTAACAGAAAAAAAATAAAAATAATAAAAAATAAAAACAAAAATGGAACAAGCTGCATCAAGTGAATATGGTAAACAAAATAAATTATAAAGGCAGGAAGAGGAAAGAGGTAACAATAGTAAAACTGCACAGGATACAGCTTTAGTTATTCATAGTTAGAGGGCTCCTGGAATCTGAAAGCAAGTATTACCAATTTTCTGCTCTCAGTTTAGTACCTAAAGAAATACTTAGACATTGCTTCACAGGAAATGTTCTCTTCATGTTTCAAGACAGACTGTAATATATCAGCTTGAAACTCAATTAGATATTAAAACAATTGCTGTACAACTATAAGCACTTCTGCCAGGCGTTATTAAAATCCAACTGATGAGACACTTGGCCTCTTACCTTCAGTAGATAATTCTTCATGCCTGGTTGACTATGTTGCATTGTTTCTTCATTATTATGTTCATGCTTAGTCTTAGAGCAGCTTTTTTTCCCCCATGTAATCAAATACTACTTGGCTGTAAGTACAAGGCTGAGATGCTCATGACCTCTCAAATGAGAAAGATTCCTCAATTAATCGCTATTAGGTAAATTTAAGCATGTAGTAACTTTAGTTTCTGTTGCTATTGCTTTTTCAGAAAGTGTGTTTACACAACAGACCTCAAAGTAATTAATTTTCAATATTACACCAAAGTTACAGCACGATCTTCTGAAAGTAGGGAACCTTACGTTACTCTCTAATGATCACCAAATGTGCAGTATTATTGAAAGTTTATGGAAAGGTTGTCATATATTCTCCTCATCTTTCACAACAGTGTCTAATCCAGAGTCATCCTCAGAAAAAATAAAATAAATGGGCTTTTCAAACACTAACTGAGGCCAATACATTTTCCTCATGGAATTACTGCTGAAAAGCAGAAAATTACTGGGATATCATTAAAAACCTTTCTATCACAGAAATCAGAGATGAAATATCTTATGCCTATTGGCATTATGCCTAATGTTTTATTAGAATACTGACAATATTAAATACTAGGCATCACCATCATAATCTGGCAGAAAATTTGGCAACCATCATTGAGGTGTAAACTGGAACAGTATTAATGCCAGAGTTTCAGGGAAGTCATAATGCCACAACTTCATGGTGCCTACACAGTCCATGAGAGAGAGGCTTCTTTAAAACTGAGAGCTGAAGAAATGTGTGCCTCATGGGTGTTCAGGTCAGCTTTGGGAGCAGCTTCTGAAACAAAGTGGTATCTATGAGGCAATTCAAAACCTTTAAGTTTAGGACCTAAAATCTCATTGCTGTCACTGCAATCAAGTATGCATCTCCCTCCAGGGACTCAAATTCAGAGTACCTAAGACAAACAGACATTTGAAGTCCAACAATACCGACATTCCCACATTCAAGCAAAAGCACAGACACACAAGTGCAGGTAAGAAAACCTGCCAAGCTTTTTCTCAGTCATGCCTTTTCACCAACTGACGTGAGCAGTGAAAGCAAGGTTGCCTGAGCAGTGTGTGTCCCCTGATGTCCAAGTAAGAGGAAACTTCTGAGGTCCACCAAGTCCCTCAGTCAAAGCCTCCTGCAATTACAATGGAAACAAACTCTCACCCCTACTGGGAAATGAGTCACCTCCTGTCTCTGCAAAAGCAGAAATCAAGGTAAGTGACTTGTGCTCCTGTATAAACAAGACTTCAGCCTTCTCACCCTGCTACAGCTGCAGTGAATTTCAGCATATATGGCATGAGCTATGGGCTACCTTCTTCCAGTTACCTCACTGACAGGTGAGAGCCATGAAGTTTGCTCCAACAGACATCCAAGAGACAACACTTTGGCAGAAGGGCACTGCTGCACGCCCTCCTTCTGCAAGGCCACTGCAGGGCTGGGGCAAGGAGGATGCTCTGTGGGGAGCAGCCAGCAGAGTTGATGGTGCAGGACCAGCTCCCATCCATCCCACTGAACCAGGTGAATCTGAGCTGCAGCTGAATGCTGCCCCTGCACTGTAACAGCCCAGAGCTTTGCTACGCCTGAAACCAGGCAAGGGTTACTGTTAATAAGCTAAGAGCCCTTGCACCACACCATCTGAGGTGATATATGGCACTCCCCTTGGTGATATATAAGTACTGATAATTTATACCCGTCTAAGCACTTGTACACAGAGATACAAATTACAGTTCTAGTCAGAGCAAAGATATCAAAAACCCATGATGGTGCAGGAAGGAGGAAGAAATAGGATACTTCTACACCAGATAAGGAATATGGGTGGAAACCCAGGCAAACACTGACCTCCTCCTGCCTGTTGCTGGGGCAGTTTTCACATCAGATAGTTCACTAAAAAAAAAAAAATAATAATTCAGGCTGTTTGCAGGGTATGGCTCTTTGCTGGGACTCTGAAGAGCCACAGTTTCTCTTAGCTGCCTTCGAAACACAGTCATGTCCATGTATTTCATTCCAGCCATGTGCAAGAACAAGGCACTCAATGGAAATCGGGGATGGGACAGAGTTAAGAATCACAGAATCATAGAATATCCTGAGTTGGAAGGGACCCTTAAGGATCATCAAGTCCAACTCTTGACACCGCAAGTTCAAAGTTATTGATGCTTTTCTACTCTGCCACAAAGTTTTCATAGCTGAGCATCATTTAAACAAATAAAGTGAAAATTCTTCAATAAATTTAAAATAATTCAACATGCCAAGAATCTTATTTCGCTTTTTTTTTCCTTTTTATTCCAAGAAATAGTACTTACGTAACAATAAACATTTCTAACTCCAAATGTCAATTTTATCTTCTTTTTCTCAACAACTGCATTTTGAGGGGAACAAAATAAATAAAAAAAATCACATATCAAAAAGAGATGTGAATTTGCTTATTAAACTTGAATTATTAATCTAAAGATTAATTTACCTAACATACCATCTTCTAATGCTTTAACTCTCTATAAAAGTATGCACTTTATTTTAAAAATAATTTCTAAATATTTTCAAAACCTAACTCATGACAAAACATGAAAATAAGCATGCCAATGAATAAGAAATCATAATTTTGGAAAATTTCAGTTTAACTAAAATTAAAGATAAATCTGGGCAATGAACAGAGACAATATTTCACCATTGATGCCACCCTTCATCAGTAAAACAAAAGATGCAGTTCTCAGAGTTTTGTAATACAGGATTAGACAAGAATGAAAATAAGTATGATTTGTGAAACTATAAAATATTTTGTCCTGTATTTTGAAATCTTTTATATCTTTCAGTGTTCTTTTTCATTATTGTTTTCTTAAAACACCATCAAAACTCCCTTTTTGTAGTCATTTAGTGTTTATCTTTTTCCTTTTCTATTCTACTTTGGTATATGTTCAATACACCAAATTTTTGTGGCACATATTCATTTTGAATGCTTTCTTGAATTTTTAGCTAATGAACAACGAAATACCTCTCCCCAGCCACACACACACACACACACACACAGAGAGAGAGAGAGAGAAGCTGTTTTTCCATAATGCTTGTATGAAAAATGGAAGTGGCTTTTCCTTATTGCATTTATTCTAGACTTTAACATATATTCACAGACATATACACATTTTAGTAAACAGCATTACAATAATATCATTTGAAAAACATGGATAAGCACCAGTCTGTATGAGAGTTTCACCACCCTGTATGCCAGTTTCGTTAACAGGTGAAAAACATGGCTGCAAATTCTGTGAGGTTATTCAAGTCCAGTGAAACAGAAATATTTTATCTAACACCCTGTAAAATAATAGGAGAGAAGGTATGGGGATTTTTAACTTGCACAAAATGAAACCTAGATTTTGTACAGCAACTGCTAAGAAGGTTGCTAAAAAAAAGTATCTCAGTAACGTTTTAATAAGATAATATTTACCACATGAATCAATTAGTACTCTATACTACTACTGTATTCCTTTTTAGGAATATGAAAGTGCCTTCAAGCCCTCGAGTAGTTATATTTTTTTTCAGGAAATATTACACCAGAAATCTGTCTGTTATAACATTTCTGTAGAGCAATTATTACATATGTTGAACAAAAAAATATTTACTCCAATACATTACAACTAAGAATGTTTATGGAGATGGAGAAATGCAGAAGGGGATTGAGCTTAATAATGTAGGGCCATTAATTAGCATCAAATGAAAGAAAAGCAATAAAGCAATTTTGTCACCAATTACTGACAATTTGCCTAAGTACAACCATTAATTTTGGATAATATAACCCCCATAAAATTAAGGGAACAGAACTATTCGAGTCAGTGTCCTGTGCTAGTCTCTTTCCACTAATTAAACTATTTTAAGAACTATCAGAAGTTTCAAAAGCTTTAAACGCTTTAAGAAAAATGGAAAAACATATGGTTACAATTTGCTACCTAAAAGTTGCTGGCATTAGGTGTTGGTTGTTTTTTCTTTTTTTGGCTGAAAATAAGGAAAACTAGGGCAATTAAAATTGTGACTCTTTGGAATAACCACAGTAAAAACATCTGTTTACTTCTTTTTTTTTTTTTTTTCCTACAGCTTTAGAACCTTCATGAAAGGAGGTCTGCTTAGGAGAGCCTGAAATATCAGTGTTTAATACTTTGATTAAGGCATCTCCAGCATTTACAGGCACTGCCAAGGTTTACATCAGGCAACGGCGGGGAATAAGAAATCCACTTCTGCACTGTGATACAGTCCTTGCCTTTTGCCTTTCCCACCTCCTCTCTCAGTGCAGTGACAAGGGAGAGCAGAAAAGCCCCGCCACAGCTCTCAGCTCTCATCGCCGGCCAGCAGTATCACCCTCTGCCTGCCATTGGCGGAGAGTGATGGCCCTGCAGCTGTGGCCACAGCAGCTGTGCCTCTGCCGTCCTCCGTCCTCCCTCTGCCCGGTGCTGCCTGCTGCTGGCTCCCCAGCACAAGGTCAGTGGAGCACACACAAAATGCCCCATCACTTCAGCTACTCGGAAGCAACCTTCCTGACTGCCGGCAAGGCTCGGCCACAATCTGTGCCAATGCTTCAAAGGCTACAAACAGGCACTGAATCCCAACGCCAAAGTTCTGCAAAACTCTCCTCAGGCTGGTGACGACTTATGTTACAGAAGGTGCTTTCCAGAGCACCCTCTCCCTCGACACTTGTCTGCCTTGGCTCATCGGGAAAGCAGAGTGACGTTTTGATAAATATTGGTACATATGTGGGGAAGAAAATACTGGCAGGATGCCACCGTGTCCCCCAAAAAGGCTCGCTGAGGGAACTTGCAGCATTTAATCGGCATCCCTATCAATTCATAAACCTCGGGTGCTAGAGTACAAATAAACACGCTAAAGGGTTTTAGCCACAAGGAGATAAGATCTCTCTCTGGGGAGACGGCTAGAAACTGCTCCATTGCCTTTGTGCAGACTACTGGAATGTGCTTGCTTTTCATTTCTTTCTTTGTGTCTGGCACTCTGGCCTCACAGGCAGTGTCTTAAGCCATGCAGGGTCAGGGCAAACAGAGAACTGCATTCATGGACAGATCAAGTTTATGTGAGAATCTGCTCCTCCTGTGCCCTCAATTTCCATTTGAATTGTTAATAAAATCTCAGCCTGAAAGCACATGATCCCATCAGTGGGGAAGTCATGCAGAGAATCCTCTAGCTCAGAAAAACAAAATTTCTTTATCTTTTTCATCCTCCTCCTACATTCGTGGGAATTATGCCAAGTAGCCCCCTCCTAAAGTAACCCCCCTCGTTCCCCAGCACAACACCTGATCGCCAGCCCACAGCTTGCACCAAAAAGGGGGGGGGGGAGCAGAGAAGGGGAGAGAAAGAAGGGAAAAAGATGCACAAGCAACACTCAGCTACAGCAAAATCACAACCACAATAACTGCACCTTTGCAGCAGTTTACAGACTCCCAGACACCTTCAGGCAAAAGGAAACACAGATATTTCATTTTTCAAGTTAATTTCCAACAGCTGATAACACTAGCTGCAAGACTTTCCCACAGCTTTATGACACTGCATGAACTACAGGGCCACAGAGATAATAAAAGGTCACACATAAAGGAAAGAACAGAGCCATACCCCAATTAACTTGGTCTCCCCATGCAAAAAATGTACAGGAACAAGAGCCGATATTTGCTGCAGGCGTCAGACATGCATCTCCTAACCTTGCCACGGTCTAACTGGGCCTCTTGTTTCTTCTGCCTTTGCTCCTCGCAAACTGTTTTAATATTGAACGCTTTTCAGAGGGATGGGCTGATGAACGAAAACATGAATTTCCTGCTTGCCCTTTAAGGTGGGTTAAAGGGGGTGCTAGTAATCAATTACAGAACAAAAAGCAAAAGAGAGACTAAAGATTTTACAAACTCAATGTCTTACAGTTTACACCCTGCATTCTAACCAAAGTGTCCCCCTTTACTCCTTCCTCAAAAAGATTTTATATATGTATATATATTTAGGGACAAGTATAAAATGGTATTCAAGTAAATCCTGTGTAAAATGCAACAATGCAGGGAGACTGCTGCAGTTCTTATTTGCTCTTTAGAGTAGCGCATCAGCCCTTGACTACAACAACTGCTCTAAATACACAATGGAGTTAAAAATCTTGTGGTTCTGAGTTTTGCCTGCTCTCAGCCCCAGCCTCCTCTCCCTCCTCCCAATAGGATGGGAATATGTTTCTGTTTGCAATAGTCACTGGAACAAGAAATGCTGTGTGGAAGCTGCATCTCTGTGACCAATCCTGACCCGCACTTCAACCCTCCCTCACGAAGGTTTCCTCTTCTGTCCAGTGGCCTCAATGGACTTGCTCCTTGAAGCAAGTACAAACTCCTGGAAAAGCAGATTAGACCTTTGCCTGTCTCTGGACAGAGCTTGGCTGAATCATTATTGAATATCATTAGTCAAGGAATATAATTATTGTGACAGTATGTCATACTCAAAATCTAAATAAAAAATAACACAGGTATGTGAAGGTTCTGGTGGCTTGGGCTTCTGCTGGTTTGGACTGAGTGGGATGACACAACTGAGCACAGAATCCATCCAGCTACATTCATATTAATAAAAGATATAATGCAGAAGGTGTTTAGGCATGGGCACTTTTACTACATCATGAAAGTTTATTTTCTATTCTTGATTTTACACAATTTTAGTTAGAGCTGGTGGAATTGTTCCATTAGGATTGTAACCAATGGATGGAGCCCTTAAATCTGTTCACCAGGTGTCTGCAAGTAGGTCATGGGTGTTATTAATTACTTCATTAGTCACAAGTCCTTGAGCAGTGTGTGCAAACATATTTGACCCTCTGACACAACTTTTAACTGGCCAATATGAACAATCACTATTCGTTATTCGTGATGCGTGACCAGTCATTTAATTCACAAAATTGTGCCCTCTTTCCCTGATTGGTAGCCCATGCTGTATAGAAAAGAAAGCCTTTTTCTGTTCCCTAATTCTCCACAAATGCTTTTAACTGACTAAGGAATGAGTTAAAATGCTTTGTTCAAATGGGATTTTCAGTGCAACTGCTCTTACAAGTACTTGCTGCAATTTCCTCCGCCCCCAGATCTAAGAGTGGTGAACATCCATGGCTTTGACTTCATGCTATGAGTATCTGAAGAGCTGCACAGGGAGCAGAGGAAGAGTGGATACCTTCATTAATCCAAGAGGTGCACACTCACAGAACACACTGATTGCAGTGTGGAATTTACTATTTCAACTTATCATCTAACCCCATGACAAGATGCTTACAAGCTTTCTTGCCCAAATGACCTTCTCCTTTTCTCCTCAGTGCCTTTATGCTCAGAGAACTCCCCTTCCTTTTTTGTATGGTCATCCTCTCCTCATTCAAATACCTCCTTAAAACTCCTTTCTCTTGGATAGCTTATTGATGCTTGCTCATATTTTATGGATACAGTGAAAGCTGCCACATCAGAGCACTAAATACAACAACTGAGAGCAACTGCAAAGCAGAAGAATGTCCTTTCATTAAAGCCAGACCTCAACTGCAATTCAGTGTGTATGTGGATACAGGGGAGAGCAGAACCACATAGTGGGAAGTTGCATTAAAATAATGTATCGTATACATGAATATGCATATACCTCAGTGCAATGTAGAATATGCATCTCACTATTTTTCTTTGTCTGTAACCGTTTAAGACATATCTGTTATAATTAGAAAAAAAAAAAAAAAAGCACAGCTTAAAACTGTGCTCTTTATCCAATGTTTGCCATAAAATATACCCAATAGGAAAAGAGAGGAAAAAATGGTAGAAAAACAACTTCATATTAGTCAAAGGACCTGGATTAAAATGAACTAAAATGATCTGCTAAAATTGTCACTTATTTTCTCCTAGGAGATGAAGGCAGATCAAGAAAAAGCATGGTAAAATTCACAAGCTAAGCTTGTATTTTCCAAGTTCTATCTGAATGCTCAAAGAGTCATTTTTCCTTGAGATCTACATATTTTCTAATTTCTTTACATATAAATGTTTTAGGTATTACACTTATTCTCTATGTGACAGTCTGTGAGCTAAATAGGTCTAATCACTGATGTTTTGTTGTGTTGCTTTTTTAAAAAATTAATAGTAGATTGTAAATATTTATATTAATAATTTGAACATCATCTAGTAAAAAGTTTTTTCTATTTTATGTTTGATATCAGCACATTAACAATTAACTATTGTACTCCTTGAATCATTAAATTGTTTTCTGTAGAATAGTAACATTTGCAGTGGGTATATCACCAAAAAAAAAAAAATCAAGACAAAGCTTATTCACTCATTTTAAATGATGCACTTAAGTATTCTAATAACATTCTCTAAACTCTTTATTAACTGCTGTTTTGTCAGGTAATAATCTGATAAATGAAACACATCAATTTTTAAAGATTTTAAACAATTTAATGTAACCAAAGCACATAGTCATAAAATCACGGTATTGTAGAATATCCTGAGTTGGAAGGGACCAACAGGGATCATTGAGTCCAACTCCTGGCTCTACACAGAACCATCCCAAAATCAAACCATGTGTCTGATAGCATTTTTTCCAAACACTTCTCAAACTCTGGTGGGCTTGGTGCCATGACCACTTCCCTGGGGAGCCTGTTCCAGTGCCCAACCACCTTCTTGGTGAAGAACCTTTTCCTAACTCTCAGCCTGACCCTTTCCCTGTCCCAGCTCCATGCCATTCCCTCAAATCCTGTCGCTGTCCCCAGAGAGCAGAGCTCAGCGCCTGCCCCTCTGCTCCCCTCGTGAGGGAGCTGCAGGCAGCCACGAGGCCTCTCTTCAGCCTGCTTTGCTTTGGGCTGAACAAACCAAGTGACTGCAGCCACTTCTCATACGTCTTGCCCTCCAGACCCTTCATCACCTTTGTAGCCCTCCTTCAGACACTCTGATAGTTTTTTATGTCCTTCTTATGCTGTGGCACCCAAAACTGCAGACAGTGCTTGAGGTGAGGTCACACCAGCACAGATCAGAGCAGGACAATCCCCTCCCTCAACCAGCTAGCAATGCTGTGCCTGATTCACCCAGGGTACGGTTGGCCTTTTTGGCTGTCAGGGCATGCTAGTGACTCATATTCAACTTGCCATTGACCAAAACGTTCGGATCTCTTTCCACAAGGCTGCTCGCCAGCCTCTCATCCCAGTCTGTATGCATAGCTTGGGCTGCCCCTTCCCAGTTGCAGAATCTGGTACTTGCTCTTGTTGAACTTCACGTGCTTGGTGATTGTCGAGCTCTCTAATTTGTCCAGATCTCTCTGCAAGGCCGCTCTGCCTTCAACGGTAACAACCACTCCTCCCAACTGAGTGTAGTATGCAAACTTAGTATAACTTCATGTCCCGCATCCACATCATTTATGAAAACATTGAAGAGAAATGGCCCTCAAATGGAGCCCTGGGAAACCCCAACAATGACTATCCACCAGTCTTACGTAATCCCATTTACCATAACCCTTTGAGCCTGACCCATCAGCCAATTGTTCATCATATTGTGCATTTGTCTAACTGGATGCTGAACATTTCCTCCAGAATGATACTGTGAGAAACAGTACTGAAAGCTTTGCTGAAATGCAAAAAGACTACAACTAGCTTCCCTTGGTCAACTGGATAGGCAACATCATAAAATGATAGCTGAGACAAAAGACCATAACATCTTTCAGGTGTTTTTCAATAACTCCCAGAATAATCTTCATAACTTTACCAGGCACTGAAGTGAGACTGACAGTCAAGAAACTTCCCTTTCAGGAAAATCTAAAGCATTAAACAAATATACACATAAATAACAATTAACAATGCTACATAATTCTTTTTTTTTTTTCCTTTTTTTTTTTCCTGTCTCAATTGTATGTAAAAGCAAATTAGACTTTACATAAAGTGTTTGTGAATTTTCATGAGTTTTAGCTGATAATTCAGCATGCTACAATGTCAGAATTATCTACCTAGGTCATCCTGATCTTATCTAATATGTCCCATTGCTGACCGGTACACGGGCTTCCCAACTGTACCATTATTATATCCTGTACTTTCAGTGGACTTTAAATACTAACTTATGTAAATTTGAATGCAGATCTCTTAAAATGAGATTACAAATTTAGTTAAACCACACTTTCACCTTCCCTCCAGCAAGGGCATATCTTTGAACATCATTACTTGCTGTAAAAGTACTGCCACACAAGCTATTTTTTAAATTTAATTAACCAATATAAAATATTTGTCATTGGAGAAATAACACTTGCACTTCTTTGAGTACGGTCATGGAAAAGCACAGTCTAACTTTTTCATTTAGAGATGCTCACGAAAGCAAACTGCTACATGCTACATGGTGTACTTTAAAACACGTTTCTTCATTTATCAAAATTTACATTAAATGACATTGTGATTATATTTTAAGGTTTTTATTCTTTTATAAATATGCTACTTTACTTTCCATTTAAAGTGGGAGGGGAATCTTGTTAGTTCCCTACATACAAGGGGACATTTAGGTGAATGTTCAACAGCAAATACACGCGAATTTTGTTTTCTAACCTGTTTTAAGCACGGTTATAACCCCAAAGCATACATTACTGGTTCCAGAAGCCCTTTAAAAACCTATCACAACACATCTGTTATGATGCCAGTCACCATCCTAGCTTTCACTGTCTATTCATCTAGCAGAGGCATGGGAAAAAAAAAAAAAAAAAAAAAGTAACAGAATGAATCACAAAACAAAACAACAAAAAGTCAAGCAAGCAAAATACCCACCCTATGCCTTTCTACTTTCCATGTCAGCCTGCAGGACTGCCCAGGGTGGGAGGAACAAGGAAGATCAAACAAATGAGCAGTCTCATCACTGTCTCAAGGTTCTTCTGCACATAAATTGAATCTCTCTACTTGAATTGTCTGATTAAAATCAGGTATCTTTATTTCAGTGGTGATGTCTGGTACCTCTAATGTAATGGGCAGCTTCATCTGATATGGCTTATTTCTGGTTTAACATTTGGTATTTCAGGGATGGATATGACTAAATTTTATCAGCTGTCTCATTTTCTCAAGCATCCTTCCCTCTCCTCTGTCGGGTATGGTGAGGCCCCGCATCTTTAATGTATTGATCACATGCTTGCACAGCAAACAGAGGCATACTTATGTTGGCATTTACCTCATTTAGCATAATCTAGAAAGCATGGATAGCAGTGGCAGGAAAGATAAGGCTTCTGGCACCCATGCCAACCCCTTAGTAGATACCCCAAGCACACCTTGATTGTTTCTGCCTTGACAGTATTCTCCAACTTGAGTCTGCTACACATGCTGCTAGATTTACTTCTTTTTCATAAACAGCTAGGAAAAGAAGAAAGCACAAAGCACAACACATTTCTTACTTTCAAGTAATGTGCTTTCCTGTCTTCCAGGCTCTCCAATACTTCTGTCTCCCAACAACTAAAGAATCTGAGTATCTGAATACAAGTCTCTAAACTTCTAATAACATGACAGTACATTTTCCTGGAGAGTTAATTTGGGAGGGGAAGGGAGCAACAACTCCCAAAGAAAACAAAAAACATCAGTTCAAAAACAGAAAATTTAAGCCTTTATTATCTACTTGGTTCAATATATCATATACCCATTTATCCTTGACAATCTGAAATTTGTTGGCAACGTTTTTTGAGAGGTCTAATTTTCAAATATTCACAGCATGACATACTCAGAGGCCCTATGTGATTCTGTAACTTCTGCTATGATGACAAACCAGGATTTGAAATTTGTGAGGGTGTAACAAATATATCTTCAATAGTCAAGCCTAATATTCTCTATTAAAAACAAACAAACAAACAAAAACTTCCAAAAGTGCAAGGCATTTCTGCTTTGTCTGTTATATATTATATAAAGTATTTTCAAATTAATTCATTAGATTATCTCAAAATTTTTTGCTAAAATCAATATACATTTACTCTGAATAGTGACAGACTAGGGATACAAAGACAAAGAGCAAATGCCCAGAGCTGTTTCTCTGAAGCATGAAAAAGAAGTGTGGGGTAGTTGAGTGGTTATCATCTGGGAGAGCTGATACAGCAAGAGATTAGGAGATTACTGAGAAAGAAGGTTTTGCAACACCTGATGGTCAGCAAGTCAACAGACATTCTCCCCCTGTACTTGGCTCTGGTGAGGCCACACCTCGAGTTCTGTGTTCAGTTTTGGGCCCCTCGCTACAAGAAGGACATCGAGGTGCTTGAGCGAGTCCAGAGAAGGGTGACCAAGCTAGTGAAGGGTCTGAAGAACAAGTCTTATGAGGAGCGGGGCTTATTCAGCCTGGAGAAGAGGAGGCTCAGGGGTGACCTTATCGCTCTCTACAGATACCTTAAAGGAAGCTGTAGCGAGGTGGGGGTTGGCCTGTTCTCCTACGTGCCTGGTGACAGGACGAGGGGGAATGGGCTAAAGTTGCACCAGGTTGGATGTTAGGAAGAACTTCTTTACTGAAAGTGTTGTTAGGCATTGGAACAGGCTGCCCAGGGAAGTGGTGGAGTCACCATCCCTGGAAGTCTTCAAAAGACGTTTAGATGTAGAGCTTAGGGATATGGTTTAGTGGGGACTGTTAGTGTTAGGTCAGAGGTTGGACTCGATGATCTAGAGGTCTCTTCCAACCTAGAAATTCTGTGATTCTACATGGAAATCCTATTTAGGTGAGTATGGTGAGTGTGTATCTCATAAGGCTCTTTCAGGTTACTGACAGGGATCAAATTTGAAATTCATCTTTAGGAATATCTTCAGAAATGTATTCTCATGTACTATCTAAAGGAATTTCTGTGATAACAAAAACTCTGTAACTGTATGATTTAGGCAACTGTGAGTGAAGTTAGTGCCACTGATCAAAACTGGACTTAGGTACAGTAGGAAACGAGATTAGGTGATAAATCACTTTTTATTGCAAATTTTTAAAAGAGAAAGACAGAAAGGAGGAAAAATTCAATAAAATGGTCAGACAGCTAAAAGCTCAAATAAACGGAAATAATAGCCCAAGAAATGGTTGCAGCCAAATTGCACAATTCAAACAAAAGCATAAATCTGAGAAGTTAAAGTAAATAAATGTGAATAAAAGTACATGATTTTTTTTTAAATTAAAACAGAAAATTGTGAGTTTAATTCTGAAGGGAACAGCATGTGCCAGAATATTGAGTTATACATTGCTTTATTGAAGAGTAGGTCAAGATCTTATCAGCTCTATTATGAGGAATGTCAATAAAAGGCTGTGCGATGATAAAATGTTTAATTAAAAATGAACACTGTGCAACATATGAACTCTTTGTGTCACACAGAAAGAGGAGTCAAATATATTATGTTCTCTGAGTTACAAATTGCACTGAATTATTTTCCCCCCATCAAACATTCTTATCACTATCAAATCTTGTGTAAAAATAGATTTATTTATATTGGCTCCTTTACAAATTAGTTTAAGATTATCTACCTCCAGGGCTCTTGAAATACTTTGCAAATCTGGGACAACTGTGATGAGAACACTAGGGTCTTGTTCTTGGTATTCTTTCAGTTGAATAAATGGCATGCTTTGGCAAGTTAATTAAAAAAGTAAAGGCTTAATACTTACTTGTTGAGTGTTGATCAAACAGTAATAGAAACTAGTGAGATTATATTGTTTTATTATTTATATAATATACTTGTATATAGCATCAGTATATATCACAGATAAAGATCTCTAACAACTCAGTAGAGAAGGTAACAGACTATGAAACCATGAAGAGAACACAAATGAAAGCAAATGTTTTGTAAGTTACGAATGATGTATGTGACTCATGATCCAACTATAGGAATGTGAAACAGACTATTACTAAAGCAAAAATAATACTTATAAAGAATTTTCCATCCATGGAGGAAAAAATAAGCTTATCAAATCAAGAATAGTTCTCAAGGAAAATTCCACAATAAACTCAAGAAAGAGTTTGTGACTGCAGAATATGGTGATATTAAAGAGCTATTAAAGTCTTTCCTCCCAGAGTTCAAACTTGTTTCTTGCAGCCCATTTTATAGCCTTCAACAAGGCAGAACAGTTTTGTACTGTATCTTACCTACAGGGTTGCAACATCATCCTTTGGGAAATTATTCCAAAGTCCTTTCTGTCTTCTTATCATATATTATTTCCTGAAAGTTGGTCTATAATTGCCTCTAACAATACCATCATATTTAAGGATAGAAAAACATAGGTATAAAAATGTGTTTTTCTCTGAGCATAGGATCCACCAAATCAAGTACAAATAAACTTCATTATGAGAGAATTACTATGTAAGAAGTAGATTTGGTAGTAATATTAAAAACTAAGTCCTCAGAGGAGGTCTAGTTAGAGGCACAAATAGAACAAATCCTTCACCAGGAGCCAGCAGTGATTCCCAGGGTCATGACCTAGCTGAAGTTAAGAGAAACCCCCTCACTGATTTCAGTGGGGCCAGGGTATCATCCCTATATCTTATTCATAGTATATCACCACAAATGGAAACTACAAATGAAGTATCATGAAGTGAGGTGCCTATAATTCGTAATATTTTCTTCCACAGTAATAGCCAAGACCTCTCCCTGAACTCCAACAGAGGCAAATTAGTTCCACATGTCAGATACAAACTGTAATATTTTCCCTTACACTTGGTACACAATGAAGAGATGCATTATAGCACAGAGCAATTAATACATTTATTTTTTGTGAAATAATGAATGACAGAACAACTCAGAAAAAGTGTTGCTCACTTGAAAGGGGTGAGTTGCTTATCAATGAAGAATAGAAAAGTAGGAAAAGCAATCTAGGGAAAATAAGATAAATTAAGCACCCTATTGTCTTCATAGCAGTTGCCTTACTTGCTTTATTTCTGTGTGTCTTTCTTTGCAGTTTTCAGGTACTCCCACTTACAAAAGACAGTTTTTACTGTCTAGGTCACCTCTGAATCTAGGATTACAGTCTGTCACAATCCTAACTAAATCAGTTTAGGTTTTATGGTTCCTTGCAAGGAAAATCCAATATATAGGACAGAACTGCTAAGCACAAGCAACTAGTGCATTTTGCATACCCCAGGGTATCCTGCCAAGGGCTCAGCTGCTGCTCCAGATGGTCATGGGTCTAATGCAGGTTGTGTGTCATATTTACCAGTCCTGTGTTTAAGTAACAAACTCTCACCTCAATATGTCTTTTACCAGTGAAAAGATAGTAAACTGGAAGCAATGCCTTTAGGCAGTATCTTTAATTGCACTGCACTTTGACCAGAAATGATGTGAACAAACAATATGAAAACATTACTCAAAATAGTGCTCATTATAACCATTCTATTAGGAAAGAACTTTGGGTATAGAATGGTAAGATATGCTATTTCTGACAACACAAGCACAGGGACTACGGAGTATACTTTCAGTCATAGGTAACATTCACAGCATCCTAAGAATACTTTGGAAAACAACTGTTAGACTAACAAAAGCTTATAGAACATTACAGCCCAGTATAACACTTGGATGCATTAAAAGCTCTGTTCAGTAGATACAAACACAGAGGAAGCCACCAAAAAATGACAAGTCAAGGTGAAGTGAAACATGGACCCAACAAAACACTCTAAGTTCATAACTGTTCCCTCCATTGTCATACTTCTACAACTGACCTATAGCCCTTCTTCAAGGTATTCCACCAAAGGGTCCTCTCCAAGCAAGAGCCTCTTCCCCAGGGTTCTCAGTTCTAAGTTCTTCATATGTATTTTCTTTTGTCTTCCCAGCTCCAATTTGTTCTAACATTTTTATTTATTTATTTATTTTAAGGGAGAAAGGAGGAGAAAGGAGGAATAAGACCATGTGCACTTGCTTCTTCTGTTGCTATAGCAGTGATCTTTAAACTTACAAGCAATTAAGTATTTCCATCATAGATAACATTCTCATTTTAGATACTTTCCCCCCCCCCCCCCCCACAACAAAGCCAACATTAGGATCTTAAATGCATCCTCCTCTTTACAAGTTTCTGTTGCTGGTCATGAATGGTAAATTTTGTTGCAGTGCAGTTGAGATACCTTGAACATACATTCTGCTGATAATTCTAGAGGTACAGCCAATAGCAGAAAGAGCTGTGAGATCAGTAACATTACCCCAAATATACATGATTTAAATACCAATTTGCCTTAATTTATATTAAATAGAAAAGTGATTATGGAGTACTTCATCAAGCCCTGCCCTTGTGGAGAAGAAAGAAACATACCTTATTCCAAGAGACCTTTTCCCCTTTCCAGTACTGCTCAGTGCTACATGTAGCATCAGCACAAGAATGGGGCATCACACCAGACAGAAACTGCTATCGACAGAAAACGTTGCTCTCCAGACCTGTAATATAAAGACAATGCACAGTTCTTTCAGAAACAATAATTGCATAAAAACATTGCACTGTATAATTCCAAGATTACTGTTCTTCAGTTCATCTGTGTCAAGTTTGCCCTGTTTACATGGTTTATGCATCATCCTCAGTAATCTTGAGCAAATTTATAAATACCATAAAGGGCCTGACTTTGAAGAACTCATTTTTGTCATTCAGAAGTAAAGTTACTGTTACTTTAATGTGAATGCTTCCTTGTATTTGCAGGGTATCTGGTATGCATTAGAAAGTTGAATGCCACAGTAACAGTTTCACAACATGTAGCAATTATGTAAGTGAGAAACCAGGCATTGTAAAATTAGATATAGGTGATCTAAAGATGTCCATGTATATTAAAGCAAAAGACATCTTATTGAATTTTTTTTTCCTGATAACGTATTAACCAAATAGGAAATAAACTTCTACTCCTAAATCCATGTGACTAGTATATGACCAGTATATGACCAATATGAACACACAGAGGTAAGTGGAGAAGAAGCAGTTGATTATTAAACAACAAATTAAGACCACAAAGAGTACGAACCCCATTATATATATATAATATATATATAATATATATATATTATATATATATATTATATATATAATATATATACATATTATATGTATATATATATACACACACACATATATTTATAAGCATTATTTTTCATGTATTCTCTTTTTCAGTCCACAGCCAGGTTTAAGCCAAATTCAAGATAGTTTGATAGTTTGTAAACATAGTTTTGACAGAGTGGCAATCAACTTCACAAGTTCAGGAGTTGGACTTGATGATCCTTATGGGTCTCTTCCAACTCGGGATATTCTATGATTCTATAAGAGACTAATTTAATCCCTTATTGTATAAAACACCAGTGACTTCATATATCCCTTACCCTCTTTGTTTGGAGTAGCAGAACCTCACTGGTACTCTATTTTAACTAAATGCCACAGTTTATCAGATCACAGCTGAAGTACATCATTTTAAGGCAAGAAGAAAATGTCTTGTAACAGTATTTTGGAGTTTGAAATGCTTTTAGCAACTGAAGACAGACAATTTCCTACATTCTGAACTAAGAAGTTTGTTTAAAAAAAGTCCCTACCTACAGAATGAAAACAAAATGTTTTCCTTATAATTGATGTTTCCCATAATTGATTATTTTTCTAAGGCAAATTTACTCTTTTGATTGAAAGTAATATACATATTAGCTATGCCAAAATACAAGGTAAATGATCCCAATGTAGTGTACATCCCCTTTGTTAACCTTGAGTGTTGAATTATGTCTTGTCTCTGTGTTTATCTTGTCTGGGTATCTACTTATATGGATACATATATGATTACAAGATTAAACCTCAAGAGACCTATGGTTCAAAATGTCAGCCGTGCATATACTGTAGATGAGTAGGTCCAGAGAAGAAAACAAGCTTAGAATGTTTCTAATTGATTTTCTTTATTAGCATACACAGAAATCCCCATAGGCAAAGCCATACACAGTTAAAATTACTGGGCTTCAACTATTTTTTGTGTAACACTGTTAACCCTTGAAATAGAGATTTTAATACAGACAGGCACTGGCTTTGTTGGTTTTGTTATGCAGCTTACGAAATAAATTAAAATTTTAATCCCTCAAATAGCAGCCAGTCAATATAAAACTCAATAGTTACACCACAGTATGACATTCTCCTTCACTTCACATAGTATCAGCCTGGTGAGAAAAGGGTGTATAACCATAAAGATAAATACACATGCTGAGTATTCCTTCAATATCCCTATTCACTTTCACAGTGATATTGAATCTTCTTAACAGGCATAGGAGGATAACTTGAACCATGTACCACTGCCCTAAAAAAAATTCAGAAGTTTCAGGGGATAAACATTTATGCAGAACACCTGATGCAAATTTGTCTGTGTCAAGGTCAGACCCACTTTAAGTATGCCAAAACAGGGTCCCACCAGCACACTTTACTTCATAGCAGAGCAAACCTGGGATTTAATACATAACAAAGACAGAGAATCAAAGTCCACAGAATAGGAAAATATAAGGTATGTTCAAAATTATAAAGCGTAAGTCTTTTACACAAAACTATAGCATACTTATCCAAAATCACCATTTTGCAGAAGGTCAGAAGTAGAGCTACAATAGAAATCAAAATTTTTATTCCTAAACAAAACAAATCAAAACTCTGTGAGAAACAACAGAGCAATATCAAAAACAAATCCTATGATACTGAGGCATTATGTAGTAAGTGCTACCACAGATTTTCTCTTGGATAGGGAATAAGAATTTAAGCCAAGTGCAATAGGAACACATTACCATGAAATATCAGTGTCCTGCTGCCTTCTGCCACCAAGGGAAATGACTAAAAGTTAGGCAGTTAAATAAAATCTTCAAATCTTGCCTGAGAATTCTAGAGATTGAACCATTTTCTAAAGGAAAGATGCAAAAAGTTTCTGCTCACAGCTGAGCACTAAAACTAGACAAGGTAATGACCCAGTTCTGTATCACATCTTGTCTTCCAGAAATTAAAACCCATCACCACATTCTCAGGGCCACATCTCAGATAGTTACCAGAGCAGCACCTGAAGAACTGGATGCTACTCTTTTTTTTTTTTTTCCTTTTCTTTTTTTTTTTTTTTTTCAATTGTGCAGAAAAGAAAGGAAAGTCATAGGTCTGTCCAAAAAAAAAAAAAAAAAGAAAAAGACACACACAGGAAAAGTGGATATTCTGAAAAATAAAATGTGCATACTACTGAAAAATCATAATTGACTGAATATAGCATTTCTCCCTTTTTCCTAGAGTTGGTGTGAAAGACCCACCAAATGACTATAAAGAATCACAACATTCAAAACTACTTGAGCACAAGTGACTGATTTTGACATCTATAGCTAAGAGCACTGTTTGTCACTTTTTTTTTCAATTTTTGTTTCAAAACATAAATAATACGAGTACAAGCTCTCTCATGACTATGTATTATAAATATTTTGGCACTAAAAAGAAGTTCAAAAGAAGAGATCCTACTTAGAGAAATAATCTGTTAAAAACAAATGATCTTTTTCTCATACATAAACTGCATGCTTTATGTGCTGTTAACGGGCCTTGGACTTTCAGTACTTCATCAGTTCAATGTGATCCCATTCCAGCTTCAGAATTAGTGGGCAGAAAGTGACAATGTAAATTTAGCCTGCTGACCCCTGATCTTGGCCCATTTGGGGTGAAACTTCAGTTTGTTATGGAAAGCATCATCCTTCCCTGTTTCTGTTGTCTCCACTACTTGTGCATTTGTTTATTTATTTTTATTTACTATCAGCATTAGAAACATTGCATACAAGCACGAACCCTCAAATATGTCATCTCCAGGTTGCATCATTTTGGTATGAGGCAAACCACCAGCTGAATTTGTCTATTTCATTTAGGATGTAGCCCTCACAGGTTAGGACGTAACCCTCCATGTGAAGGTTATGGGCGAGAAATGCTGCATTATGCCACTGATCAGAAATAACTTTTATTTCCACGGTGCCATAAACTACTGATTTAATTTGTATCAGTGCTACCTCATCATATTCTAAAACACTTATATAGGTAAGTTGAACTCTAATGATCTGGAAGAATTTGTAGCCTAACAAAAGCACAGCTTGCAAAACAGTGCTACTGCACTAGCCTGAATGGTGGTTTATCCTGCCTTTGGCCACATGCTAAAAGAAACCCACAACGTCCAGATTTGCCATTGGCAATCTATTTTATGAACCATCTTTGGTTATGTGTGAAAGTAGGTATGTGAATAATTTGAACATCTTAAACAGGTATCTCTTCTGTGGATAACAGAATGTTCCTGTCCTTGCTTTCATGTCACTGCTACATCCACCTTGATGCAACATTTTGCTAAAATACTCTTTAAGAAATCAATGCCTTGACAGCAGATAATTTACAACCTGGTAATGAAAGTAAAGGAACAACCGAGCTTGTATTTTATAAGGCTATGTCCTAATTTCTTTATGTATTATTTTCCCATTGCCATTTTTTTCTCTCTCAAGAATAAGAAACACTTATGATATATGAAATGATTATGAAATAGAACCTGAAACACTTTCCTCCTAATCCTGAAGTTTTAATATTAAAAACTACCGCTGTACTCCAATAACATGTCCAAAATAACTTGGGTAGTGTCATTTTGATGTTTCATTGAAAACAACTGAAAATATAAATTGGCTGACCCAAGAAGTGAGTTGTTACACATACTAATACTTTTTACTTCCTTATTTCAGCAGTATTAGTGCCTGAAATCAGTCTTGGTTTCATCCAGGATCATTGACGAATTTGCTTAAACATACCTGTTTTATTAAAACTGGACAACTACACTTTTTAGCTGACTCCGGTTAGTTACCAAGAAGCCTGCAGGCAAAGGTTTAATGAAATTATACCTCCTCCTATTATCTTCACTCTAATATCACCTTCTGGAGCAGAAAGTGTACCACAATAATGTCTGTGGTTAAAGACGGCATTTAAGGTAGGTCTGAACTCTCTTCTTCAGAGATGTATCCCAGAACTGGCACCCATCGAGAGATTTTTGCCTTGAATTTATAACGATGCATCAAGCAGTTTGAGCTCCATTTCTCAGGAACAAGACTGCTAACTGGGGCCCATGACTGAAGAGATTTCATCATCTGCTTCATTTCAAAATAAATTTTCCTTAACTAGATTCTTGAAAGATACTATGATTGTAAGGCAATATGAACAAAGAAAACAAAGAGTACTGTTTGATTTTAAGGCATGGTCAGATTTTGTGCACTGAAAATTAGGAATGTTTAAAAAAAATCTCTGAAGTTCTAAACATCTATAATGCAAATATTGCAATTCAGCAGAATCAGGTTGTGAAAATTATGTTGCATGTGAATTAATAATTACTCTGCTCTCATCTCTGTAGTTTGAAACTTCAACTGCCTACCCATTCTGTTCCTTATTTTAAAAAAAATTAAAATAAAAAATTAACTGACCAAGATCTAGATGGCTGAAGTGCTACTCCTGATCTCTTCAAAGCCTCTGAAGTTGATTTGAAAAGATGCAGACAGTCTGCACATCTTTGAACACTTTTTTTTTTTTTTTTTTTTCAGAATGTAGCTTATAGAGTTCTGAGATTTTCAAACATTGGTAAATATTTCCTTGATGTACCCACATGCCCTGAGAAAGGTCACTTCTCTTATGTCATTCAGTCAGAAACCGAAGTGCTAGGATTCTTTCCTAAACTTGTTTGAGCCATTGTGACAACTGGAAAAATAATAAACAGCCTACACATGACATCATCTCTGAGATGATATACTCAACTCTATACCTACCACAGGCTAATGAAACAAACAAACAAACAAACACAACAAAAAAAAGAATGACTCCCAGGACTGTGCCCAAACAAAGTCTTTTTGTTTGTTTGTTTGTTTTTCCCATAAAGGGCTGATATCCAATATTTCTAGTCTGATAAGGAAATTAACCATCCAAATATATTTACTATCATCCCTTCAGCTTTTGTGTTCACTGTATTGTACTTAAAGAACTGCTCATTGTTATAATTACTATGATTTATAAAGTAAAACAATATCAAAGACAGAGATATTTGATTTCACCAAAAAAAAAAAATTAAGTGGGAGATTTGCAAAGTCTAGGAACCTCCTCCTGCAAACTTCAGGTATATTTGAAAAAATAATGTCCCCAGCAATTTCTATTTGTTGACATTCAGTTTCATGACAGCAGATTACTGCAGAAAATAAAGTTTGAGAATGAATTTGAAATGAATTTTGCACAAGCCATAGTGCATTGGTCGCCCTATCAAATGTGTACTAGAATTAATCTTTATACTGTACAAGTCTTCCCCAGTAGCTTCACACCAGAGCAGATCACAGAGAATTATTGGATTTATTATCCTTTTATTGATCTGCCTGAGGCATGTGGATGGATTGATTCTGATATGCTACTCCTTAGACATATTAGATAGATTACTTAAACAACAAATTTCAGAGCAGCTGACTGTGACCAGGTCAATATTTCATAGGAAGTTCTTGCTCACATATACCCATCACTTTCCGGAAGCTTGCCTGCTTTCTGATCTACAGCTGTCTTCTCATGATATACAAAACAGACTGCAAACAGAGGAAGTTAAAGCACCCCAATTTTGTCTTTCGAATTTAGACTATATTTGTGGCTTAATAATACGCTGCTTTGCATAAATACTTTGAAAGAGCTTCATTATTCTACTGTTATCTAACTATCAAAAGGAAATGTGTCTTCAGAGATGAGTCACTTTTATATTACCACTTTTTGCTTTTAAACCTGCCAACTTCTGACAAAATGGGCAGCCTTCTGCAGGATGATTAAGTTTGAACTGTAGAGATGAACAAAAAGAATAAAGGACATTTAGCAACTTTTTAAGAGTCTACATGATAGACTCTGACAAGGGAACATGTGGCTTACTACAGCAGATTCAAAGCCTAACACAAATTTTCTCTTACCATGCTAAATAGATCTATCATACTTCCAAAGTGGAGAAAACTGCCCTCCCCTGCAGGTCTCATCCTACTGCCCAGTAATGATGCTGGACCAGGCACATTCCTTATGGACACTGTCAGAAGCATTTATACTCCACAAAAACCAAGGTTACATCCAGCCAAGGACTACATATTTTTTAACCTGGAGGTTCAACCTTCAACTCAGCTTCCCCTGGATCCATAAGAGCCAATATTTAGAATTCAGGAAGCTTGATTTCAGTGTTTCCTTTTAGCTTACTTTTTTTTTTTTTTCTTTTTCTTTTTCTTTAAAAGATATGTCAACCATGGAAAGGAAAGGCAACAGCGTTGTTGGGTAGCTCCTCCAACTCTTTTTTTTCATATTTTCAGTACACAAATAATTAGACCAGTTGCATAGACATCAAAAGAGATGAGCCATTTCTTTTGTTTGCATGAAAGAGTCAACACACACAAGTCCCTTTTCAAGGAAAGGCCCTACCTGCCAGGCTGCAGATGATTCTGGTTACCTCTTGGTCCTAAGGACCTGATGAATATTTCAGCCATGAGAACCTCATGAACATTTTGTGATGAATGTTTCAACTTCGGTTTGTTTCTGTGGTTTAAACAGATGACTGGAGAGCATCTCCCACATTAGCTTCTGCTGAATTGAAACTGATTCACATGCTCCAATATTATTTCATGATGTGACTGGAAGCACAATAAATAGAGATGATTTTTTTCTGCAAGTCTGTTTTATGTCCATCCATGTGAATTCTTTCTGATGTCAATGGAGACTACTTATGACTTAGAAGCAGCTGGAGCCGAAGAGTTGAGATGGGTGTCTGAATTATTCATCAAATAATACCAAAAGAAAGGGTAACAATTATACTCAGAAAAGCTTATTTGCTGGAAACATTTCCCCCAGCAAATTTAAAATAACTTCAGAATTATTAAAAATAAACTAAAAAGTAACTGGATGGTAACTCAATCTGCATATTTTCCAGAGCACTCCAAGATAGAAGCCCAAAGATAAATTTAGATATCTACAGAAAGACAGAGATAGTAGTTACCTTTTTCTCTTGGCAATGTGAATAACAATAACAATGATAGTAATAATAATAATGTGCTTTTGAGTAAAGAAAACAGTCTTCACACCATAAATCTTTCCTAGGACAGAGGACTTCTCATTTAAATTATGCAACTAACAAAGGGAAAAAGTTTTATGAAATCTTTCAGAACAAATGGCCTTTTTCACAGAATTAGATAGACCCTAAAAGGTGACACACAAAGAGGAAAAATGAAACTGAATTTACTCCTTCTGAGGTACTTAAAAGTTCCTCTATAAAGTCTTCTAAGAATTCAAAGCTTAACTGAAGGTATTTCAGCTCCCATCTCTCCCTCTCTAGACCCATCTATTTCTGAAGGACTGGGAATTTAGAATTCACAATGAATTGCCTTCAGTAGTAAAAGAACAATTGATCTAACCCATGCATGCTAGAATCTTCAAAGAAACCTATGGTAATAAAGTGTTCAAATTACATTTAAATTTGAACTCCTTAAGGGCTGTTGAAAATGATATCTGTAATTTCTAATATCCTGAAAACAAAGAAATTAAAATTTTGAAAGCCCTTCTATGAACTAGCAACTATTGATTATTTAATGGCTGGTTAAAAGTTGTTACTAACTCTCTCCAGAACTTCACAGTTCACATTAGCACTCACATTTCTATTTTTCATAAACATAAATTCCACCTGACATTGTGTGTTATTCCACATAAAAGATATCTGGAAACTAATACTGCATAGTGGTAGGCTAAGACATAAAAGCTATCAGCAAAATGTTACTAACAAAAATTCAGCTAAGCAAGGAAAAAAAGTGAGCCTTCTATAACAACCTACATTAGAAATTAAAACTTCTTTGTTATCAGAAAGAAAACAAAGGTGGAGTTTCAGATTTGCATCACTGCTTCCGTTCATGCAGGAGGTCAAGCAAGAGGCATTTGGGATTCCAGTCATCAGTTTTTCCAGGATGGGTTCTCCTGTTCCCACGTACTACACCCTGCATTACCAGAAGGCATGACAAGATATGCTTTTCTTGCAATGAAATGCAAAATTGAACAACACAAAACTATTTCATTAAACTAAATTCTTGGCTTTCAGCCAGCTCTAGGGGCCAGGATGTGTCCTGCAATCCCATGAGTAGCTATGGTCTAATACCTGAGAAATTAGGTCCACTACATTTACCTGCAGTACAAGTCCAAGCTCCTCTCTTGCCCAAGGCAGCAGTCCAGCCCTGACCTTTTATTACAGAGATACCAAAAGCCAACTTTACTGACACTTCTGAGAAGTTTTTAGCCAGTTATGATCCCTCTTTTTGCAATTCAAAAATATCTGAGGGCTGCACTTCTCACTGGTGCAGATTTTGTGCACATACAGCATCATGCAGGAAGAGAGTGATTCTGGGTGTGCTGACCTCACTGTGAAGTTACACATGGTTCTTGGGTTTATACTTTCAGGACGCGGGAACATCCACAATGTATGAGGTTCAGAGATTTCTTGGTTTAGGCATTACAATGGAAGAGAAACCTGTTTGGTAAAAAAAAACTTCTAATAGCAAAGAAATTATAGAGAAATTCTAGTATTTCCAATGCAAAAATTCAGAACAGCATTACTTGTTTACATGCCAGGTCAATTTTATTTTCGTTTTAAACACGGGGAAAACTGTGTAACTTTCCAGCACTAAAAAACTGTTAAGAACTAAATCCAAGACTCCTAACTAACGTGTATCCTGCCTATAACTGCTCCTGTTGCCTTCACCTTCTCTGCAGGGCACATTTCTTTTGTCCTATTAACTAAGTAGCTGCTTATTGACTCAAAACCCAGTGAGGAAATTTTCCTTGTCACTTACACATAAGAAGGTAATACATGCCATGAGCACAATGAACAGGAAATGCTCGTGTCTAACTGCCACTGCAAATGCCTGATATATATTTTACTTGCATGTTAAGTTCAAATAAGTAGATAATTGTATGATGTCTGTTTCAAGAAGATGCACGCTTCAGAAATCTCTCTTGAACATGAGAATTGAAACCCTGACGCAAGCAGAAATGGAAAAGATTTTAAGGGGCCACATACAAAACATCCAAGCATGAACTGCCGCAAGTTTATAGAGCAAAGTAAACATTTTACAGTGTTTGTAATCAACACAGGGAGTCTTTTATCGCTTTGCAGAAATCTATGCCAAGAAAAAAAAAATGCATCTCTTTTATTTTTTATGACGCAGCATGCTGTTAATTTGGGTATAATGCCAAAAAACTCCATACTGATATTCAAGAAAAAGTTGTCTGGAAACCCTTCAATATCTTAGTTAAAATTGCATCTGAATGGCTAAACCAATTTCAAAACAAATCAATTTAAAACTCATTTTATCCACAACATACAGTTTTCTAACAGATACCTTCCAGTACTTAGATACTAGATACTAGCACCATCCTTAAAGCCAAGCATTAATTCTGTTCCTGAAGTAGCAGTCAGAACTTGAACATCTTTCTAGTAGTACACAGAATACAGAGAAAACCAATACTCCAAATCCATCCCCTTTTGTTGCCTTATTATCATCATTAAAAACAGTGAAACAAGTGACAATACCTTCCTTTCCATCTCGCCCTGAGCAATCCCAAAGTGCCTCCAAAGGAATATATAGTAAGTAGACCTATTGGGCATGCAGTGTTCAGCTTTATGATTGCTTTGGTCTGACTTGCAATATATCACAGGTTGGAGTCCTTCTGGCCCACCTCACAGCTATCAGCATCCACCTTGGAATTCCTCCTACTGTGGTTTCCTGGCTCTTCATCAAAATCACCCTCCATCTCTCCCCAACAGTTTTAAGACCACACCAAGGCTCCACACAGAGCGTCTTTTCCTCCTGCCTAAATAGGTTAAGACTGGTTTGAAATTTAACCAAAATGAGATGTACTCTCCCTGCATCTCACATCCAGATGCTGCAGACACAGGGTGGAGAGAGAGAGTGAGATGAAAGGGGGTCAAAACTGGCTGAAAGCAGGTGAGAGGCAGCCCACACGGCTGCACAGGGCAGTCCCAGAGAGGTGGAAGAAAGCTCACTCATCGTCTTCCCCTTTCATGCAAAACACAACAAATGATATTTTTACTCCCAGAATTGTTTCCTAGACAGTTTTACAGTGTTTCTCACCATCCTAGTGAATGAACAAATGCATCCCAACATCCCCAGCATTCAAATAATATTCCTCTTCTGGAAGGTTGTAGAGCTCAAAATCTGCAATTACAAAAGGTTGCCCAACACTAAGCAAAACTGTCCTATGCAGCCTCATTCCTTAAACATTAATTATAATGAAAAACAGAGTTAAAGTCCAATTTTTAATTGCTTTTCAACATAGCAATTGGCACATATATACATGCATGTATATAGAAATACACACACACACGCACACATCTGCCTTATTAAAAGTAACGTCTTGCTTGTCATTTTTAAATGTTATCACACTGCATCATACATATGGTGTGTACATATAGCTACTACTTTCATTTTACTGTGTTAACGGTAAGTCTGACGAAAAATTCCCTCTCCTCCAGTGAGCTTCCAGACCTTAGCACAGCATACTCAGCACAGGTATTGCATTCACAACTTCACACCTCACACAGGAATGGGAACAGTGCCTCTTTTCATGGAATGACTGAAAGGTCAAAACTGCTCAGAGCCTATCATACACTGACTTGATTAAACTGCTGCCACCTTTCATTCACATCAGACAAACAAACACATCTGTATAAGGTAAAACGCAGTACACTGGTGGCAAGATGCAGCTCTCTCACATATCTACATGGCTCTGATAACTAAGTTTTAAAATAAGAAAATGCAGTAGTAAGGAGGTAAGGGGCAAAAGGTTGAAAATTATTTTTTTCATCTTCCATAAAACTGTGTGAACAGTTACCCTCTTCAGTTCCAATATTCCATACCTGAAATTGCACAGGAAACAATCCTGAGAAATGCATCAAATAAATAAAACTATGAGTTGACAAAGCAAGGAGCCTTTTTTTTTTTTTTTTTTTTTTTTTTAAATCAAACCATATTAGCTCCTAAAAAATGGTCTTTTTTTTTTCTCTCAATTTTTCAGGAAAAAAGTCAGCCACCTACCCATTATGACAGTTACATTACTGAACACTCATTCTATGTTTTAGAGATTTAATCAACATATGGTGTATGTTCCTTGCTTTATACGTTTAACAAAATCATATGCTCCTTTACAAGCCTGATTTTGCTAGTTTATGTACAATACCTTACAAGAATAAAATTATTCCTGTAAGTGGAAATACACATGTATTAAACAGTTTCCCAACAGAACACCACTGGCAGTATCTCTGTACAGTACCTACCCCATTTTTGCTATGTTGATCTACCTAACTATTAAGTTTAATAAATCTGTTTTGTTGGTTCTTTGCTGTTATTGGTGGTGGTGGTGGTGTGTTCATTTTAGGCATAAACCCTTAGCAGTGTGTAGAACATTCATTCCTCCTCCTGCTGCAGATGCCATTTTAGACATGTTCACGTAAACCCAGACAGCAAATGACTTCACGCTGTCTTATCCTCCTAGTAGTTATGATCTGGCCCTGAACATTAACATGAGGCAATATGAAGTTTCCTGTTACACTTTTTATTGCTTTTGAATCCAGCCTGAAACTTCACCTTAACCTTCTAAGTACTGCATTAATCACATCCTCATTTTTTTGCATTGACATAAGGGTAGCATAAACGTAAAGGAAATAATGATTCGATATTTTAGAAAATCTGAAACAATACGATCTTTTGTCCTCTCCATTCACCCTTTTACAATTACACTTATATTAGCTCTAATCAAAACAAATCACTACTCAATTACAGTGCTTTCAAATCAATGAGGAAAAAAAGCATCTCAAGGCACACAAAAATATTTTGGTCTAAGTTTAAGTTTCAAATGGAAACACAGAATTGGACTATTTCATTTATTGTGAAGCTCTCAGACACTGCTTCAAAATGTGTTTTCTGTTTTCTCGTTAACTCCTAAAGCATTTTAAAATCACTTGGGAAAAAGAAAGATAATAAATACAGTTTTCTATTTAGGAATTGAGGAAAAACTGTTCTACTGTGCAGTTCACTCCTTTATGCTTTTATTCCCTTGTCCCGTAAGGTTTTCTATCTTTACAGAGAAAAAAAATAAATAAATTGCCCTGTCCTAGAAGTTCTGAAACTAGAACAAAACTGTATCTCTACTATAAAAATCTTACAGAAATATTCAGCAGGTATGAAATGGTACAAAAATAACATATTTCATATTACACAACAAAGAATTTAAGGTAATTTCCATTAATGTTATAAAGAACTTCTTTTGGATTCTTTCCTACTACATCCTTAGGGGAAAAAAAAAAAAAAAAAAAAAAAAAAAAAAAAAACAACTATGGGACGGAAGAAGTCATTCAGGATATTAATAATATTTAATTTTGTAATTACAAAGACATTTCATTTGACCTCAAAGTTCAACATGAAGTTTTAGATTGGAATGAAAAAATATAGTATGTTTCCCAATGAAGTTAAATGCAATCTTTCTATTAAATAAAAATGGAACTATAAATGGCACACAAATATAAATATTTATGAAACAAAAATAATTATTGAACTTTATTCTACATATTTAGATGCTTTTATATTTTAACATTAAATAAAGTTAGTTTAAAACCAATTATCTTTTAGAGGGTTTCCTTCATTTTAGCAGAATGAAGATGCTGATCAAAGCCCTTCATTCTGTCAATTGAACTCTTGTTTTTAACTTAGGTTAAATAAATGTCTTATTCACCCGTTTTTTTGTTTGTTTGTTTGTTTTAAAGAAAGATTCAAGGAATTTTAGAGACATTATCACAGTTATTAAAACACACCTATTTAATGCAGCCCTTTGGAAAAAGAATGTAAAACTAATTGAAAAGATTCCATAGACCGTTTCAAATCTCTCTCTCAAATTTTACAGGAGATCTGTAGAGCTAGAAAAGATTTCAGATTCATCCCCCTCCCTCAGAGAATAATTGAATTTTAGGGATTGTAACCTGTGATAAACTTTAATCTAAAGGCTTCTATTAATCTTGATAAAGAAAATTAGTGAGTAAGCCAGTTTACATATAACAAAATATATTCAAAATGCAAATGGTTTAGGACCTGGATACTAGGTCCTTAATAGCAGCACCCAGCAAATTCCTAGAACTGCATCCACACCGGTGCCTTGGTACCTAAGCTTTAACTTTACTTCTGTGTCACAGCGGGATTACTCCAGGAGTGAAGTTACTCCCCGTGTTAGCATCTGTTAAATGAGATCCATAATTACAGCTGGTAGTTGGAAAACTGAAGCAAAAATGAATTAGCATTTCAAACATTTCAGTATATATACTATTCCCATGTCACCAATTACAGTCGCATCTGTACAAATTTGTACTAAAAACACTCATATTTTAATATCTTTCCCTTTCAAAGTTCTCTAAATACCTTGCTCACATTAAAAAATAAATTAAAAAGGCTGTTTCTTCACCACCAACCACCGTATCAAACAGTCAGTGCTGCTATCACAAGCAACAATGCAGTAATATAATGCAAACTCCTTTCTAATGCTGGACTGAATTAATTTCAACAGCAGTACAGTTTTCATTATTTTTCAGTTCTTGACCGTGTAGCCATTTTTATTATTATTGTGTTTGTTTTTCAGATAAAAGGAATGATAAGAATATGCTGTCTGATAAAAGCAAACAGGAAGGCAAGTTATCTTTGAAGATGAGCTTTTTCTATCAATGTGAGCATATACTAGGGTTTTTTCCTCGCTTTTTTTCCCCTTCTTTCTTATTCTCATACTTCTGTGCTAATACTACTTCATTTCAAGGTTTAGAAAACTAAAGATAACATCCTCAAATACTGCATATGTTGTTAGAAAAGAAAGCTGGAGCAGCCCCAGCTTATGTTTATAGAAGAAAATTCATCTTGCAGGCAAAACCAGTTCAAAAGTATATGCCAACATTTCTACAGAATATATTCTGTTTCAGAAGAATAAATCTCTCTCTACGAGAGTACTTCTGTCTTGCCAGGGAGCCTGAGGAAAAGATAGTTGTTCAAGCCAAGATAGCCTAGCTAATCACTTTGTTTTATTAAAATGAAAAATCACAATACTATGTACTTCATTTTTGTTAACAAATTAACACTCATATTTGTGTGTTAATTAACACTCATATTTGTGTGTTAATTTCCAGACACACTGTAACATTACAGTAAATGCAAAAAGTTTTAGAATAGCATAGAAATCTTACAAATTACCATAGAACAAGTTTTACTTACAGGAAAGTAAAGAAAGAGCTCTGAATAAAAAATAAAAAGCCAAACAACAGTATGAAAGGATAATTTTATCTGTTTTAAGAACATTGCTAGGCCATTTAATTTACTGCTTCTCTATACAACGTTAAAGCAAGATAAATTGTGTCAGGCTATCTGGAATGAGTAAAGAAAAATAGAATTAATAGAATGAAAACTCTAAAATCAGAATAAAAATAGATACATGTAAATGAAGAATCATATAGCAGCTTTATCTTCAAACTCTTGTTAAATGTGAACTAAAATGATTAATTTCATTTAAACCAATTGCTTTAAATTCTGCGCAAAGGTAAATAACTTATAAACACACCCTTCAAAAGCACGCAGTTCAGTGAAGTTTCAGAGACTGAGAAGTTTGAGAAAAACATTACTGTCACGAACAAAGAAACAACAAGCAGAATATTTTCATCCATGTCACATTTCAAAGCTTTATTTTTCATTACTAATTTAAAATGTAATGATGCATATGAAACAGATGTTTGTCGATTCTTCAAGTGCTTGCTCTCAGGAGTGCCACCAGCTTGAAAACATTTTATCAGATAAACAGGACTAGCTGCAGTATAGTTATTTGAAGACTACCTCCTTCTCCCCCCGCCCCCCCCCCCCCCCCCCACACACACACATTTCTGAAATACGTTAAAACAGCAGCAGAACCTCAACTGGCTATGACACTCCTGTTATGACATAGTAGGCTTACTGTACAGCATTGTACTTAAAAGCCTACGTCATTCTAAATCCCTGTTGTAACTTCTCATGGAAAAATATTTTAAAGTATTCCTTGAATCCTGTGAACTATAATAAAAGCCCAAATATTGGAGCTCAGACACAGATATGAATTACATGTTTTGGTGCCAGAAATTTGTGCAATAACATCAGTTTATTATACTTATTATGTGGCTGAACATTTGCCATGTGAACAAATTTAATCTCAACTGCTCTCTTCACCATTTGTACAAATTGTTTTCTTTGTTAAAAAATCATGAGCTTTTATGTAAGCATTTGTAGGTAACTGATGAACCTAGCTCTTTGGGACAAATGCTCATAAAAGTAAGCATTTGCACAGTTCAAATATCAAATAAAATCAGTTTGTATTAAAGACGTGTACATGAAATCATCAACTAATCAGTACTCGAGTACATCTGAAATACTGTTTCTACAAATATTTCAGGGGAATTGGCAAAAATGCTATAAAGAGTTACACAGACTGCAATGTTTTCTCCCTCTGTTCATAGCTTAAAACACAAAGTTGTCGAACATGTAGCTTATCAATCAGAGCGTTTAAAACTAAGCATACAAAATAAGCAGCCACCAGACAGGCAAAGCAGTAAAACCTCACAGCTTATTCCCTTGATGACACATACCATACCACTCTGCGAGAGAAGGAATACTTTTATTTAACAACCCCGGTATTCCTTCAAGGGAGACAAACGCCGGCTCAGAAGCGACACAAAAGGAAGACAGACAAGATGACCATTTCTTTCCTCACGGAATGAAAACCAAAACAAAACCAGGCCCCCAAACCATTATCGTGAGAAACAGAAAAGATCTTCTGGAAACACAAAGTCAACACAGGGACAAGCAGGTGTTTGCATTCTCTGCACTTCAACTCGTGGATTTCATTGTGTGCTTCACAGAAAGAAAAACAGTTTCATTTGTAGTTCTTACAGGGAAACAAAGAATTTCAACAAGCAGTCCCGATAAACATCTTACACCGTTAAACATCTTCACCAGGAGAGAGAGAAAAATCTCCCCCCGTTGGAAGCAACCATGGACATCTTTTGTTCCCTGATAAATATTTGTCTTTGTCTTTTGTGATAAGGTCTGCTGCCTTCGCCTCGCACAAAAAGAGCCCGCTTGTTTCTGTATAGAAAACATTTAATTAAGATCATTTCCGATTTTCCAGCCCCCCGTGCACTGAGGAAAAAAGGCGAGCGACAGGGGAGAAAAACCGGCACCCGCTGGCTGTGGGGAGGGCGGAACAAATGTCCAGCGGCCGCCAGGCAAGCAAACACAGAGCCCTGATGGAGGGGCTGGGGGGGACCGTGACGGGCCTGGCCCAGGTGGGGCCCAGAGGAGTGTGACAAGGGCAGGGCAGGGCAGCAGGGCAGGGTGGGCAGCAGGCTAAGGGTAAGCCATCGGTAGGCCATGGGTAGGCTGCAGGAAGGGCTGTGGCATGGGCTGGCTGGCCAAGGGATGGAGGAGGGAGAATTTTTTTTTTTTGTTTTTTCCTCCAACGGGATTAGTCCAAGCTTCCCTTCAAGCTATTTTTCTTTAATCCTTTTAAAAATTATGTACCACTTGGGTTTTGCCTCTTTGTCAATATTTAAACTTCACAAAATTTAAGCAAAGTTCTCATACTAAAAGAACAGCTTTAATTATCTTTAAACTGTACCATCTACAACAAGCCAGGCTGGACTTTCCAGACTCTTGGCAACACTAGTTCTCTGAGGACTTTACCTATTCCATACATGGAGTTAGGTTTCACAAAACAGTTCTCACTGCTGTAGCGGTTTCAAATACTGAAAAAAAAAAAATAAAATCTAGGAAACAAAATCATTATACTGCATTTATACACACACAAGCCACAGAGCTACCAAAGCTCTTAGTCCCCATACATAAATTCCTTTACAGGAATTAATGCTCTTTATTTTGATGACTGCCTTTGGGACCCAATACTGAAATATTCCTGCGTGCTGGGTATCTGTAGCAACATTGTCAAATGTGGATTCATTTGCAAGCCTAAACCACTCAGTCACTTCTTTGTATACCTCCCTTTGGGGACAACACATTACCCAACAACTCCTGGCTTCTTACTTCCCTCTGTATGAAATTTTGCTAAGAAATATGAACAAAAACTCTAGTCAGGAATACTGAGAATTAGAATGCAAAACTAAAAAAGAAATAAAATAAAAAATAAAACAAAACACAATATGACTAGGAACAAACACAGAAGATACGCTGCGCTAGAAAATAAGCACAAAGCTGGGGGAGAGGATCATTCCTGCAATCCAGTTATGAAGCACAGAAGATGAGCTCATGCTGTGGACATGTCACAGTCCTCAGCAATTTTCATTTGGTTAAATATTTAGAAAGCACAAAGTCATATTTTTTCCCTTTGAGCCTTTGCACAATAAATTACATTTCTTTAAGAGTTGTGCCAGCATTTAAAACTAAAATAAAAAAAAAAAAAATCCCCCCTCCAGGAATGCCCAAGTTTGTATTTCACAAATTAATTTCAAGACTTCTGCTTTGTGTGACACTAAAGACAATATCATAAACAGAAAAAAAAAAAAAAAGTTAACACAACTAAATCAGAGGCATTCTATCCTTCTCCAGCCAACTGTTTCCCTATAAACACACACACAAAATACCAGAATTTGCTAAAAGCGATTATTTTTCCAAGTAAAAAACAAGTGAAAAAGTGCTAACAGTATCATCTTATCTGCCTTTTAGGCAAAAGTGTAAAAAACACAACACTCAAGAGAGACTGCAAGCTGACAAAGAGTCTGGATTAACCACAGCAATTGACCCAGTCAAACTGAATCAGACCCACTTTTTCTTAAAATGAAACAGATTACTCCACTTCATGTTGACACATCAAAAATATGATTGCAGCTCAACTTGAAATTACACTACCTACCATATGCTTCTCAATGCTCTTAGCAGGTTTGCTCATCAAAGCATTCTTTCAAACAAGAAATACTTTTATGATCCCATAAACGTTGTGCTAATAGTTTGGAACTGAAAAAGGTAAGTGCACTTTTTTTTTTAGCTCCAGTGTACAGTGCCATTTTGTAAACTCACTAGTAGCAGAAAAGCAAGAGGATCATTTTTAATCTCCATTAGGAGTTAAAAGTTTTAAATTTGATTCCCTTCTAGAAGTCTTGATCTTCCTAAAACTTAAGTAAGAAAAGAAAGTTTGTTTTTCTAGGACCACCAAAAATTCCACAGAACCATATCAAGGCGACCCTATAATAATATATATTATTATTTTATATATTATTGTTTTTATTTTTTTTATATATATAAAATCAGTACCTAAAAGAAAGTAGTTTTAGAGTAACATAATACAAAATCTTTGGTAGGTCTGTAAGCAGTTGAACACAATAAAGGATACATTTACATTTTTATAGGGGAGGGAATTCTGTAACAAATGGTAATGACAGTACCACAAACAGGATCAAACAGGATACTGTCTTTTCACAGTTTGTGTGAATTCGACAACAAAGAAAGCCATAAACAAGACCAAAGAGTGTAATGGGATTAATCCAAGATTATCTTAATTGATCCTCTCCATAAATGCAGTGAAACCACATTCGCTTAAGAGCATTCAAGAGGATAATGAGTAAGCAGGTATTGCCTAACTTTAACGTCAGCACAGGGCTGACAATATCAAACAACCACGCAGAATATTGGACACAAATTAAACTAAGATAAAGATTAAAAGCTTCTGTCGCTTACAGAAGGACCACCAAGAGACCTACACCTATGTTTCGACTTTTTTTTATAAAGCAGGATGGATAAAGATAGCTGTAAACTGAAACTACTTCTGTAGTCTGGGGACACATCTCTCACTATGCACTTACATTCTAGAAAAGTGAGATAAAGCCTTTTTCAAAGGTGATCTGGGTTATATTTTCACCTACAAAGTCTGCACCTAGAACAGATATGTTTTTATTTATCAAAGAAATCTGGTAGGTCTGTTTGTAAGCAGTTCAAATACATCTAAGAAAGAAGGAAGTGCACTTAGTACCTACTCCAATATCTGGCCATGATTTACATAACACTTGACTAAAAAACGTTAACTGTTAATAATGAAGGAAAACTAGATGCTTTACTTAAGGAGGCATGGATCATAAGTTAATCTTATCGTTATCAACTCAATAGAACAAAGAAAGAAACGAAGGCAAATACACAACAAAAATATGGATATCATTCGCAGGTCAGGCATGTTCCTTACAGAACAGAAAAATATTTATATAAAGTTTTGCCTAGGAAATAGGTTTCATTTTTAGATCACAACTATTACTGTTATTTTTATCACGTTACATATTTATGTTATTTGGGTTTGGGGATTTAATTTAAGTCGTCAACTCAAGTCATATATTCCCCCATAGATACTGTTCAAATCACATATTCCTGACAGTCTAAGATTATATTTTCTGAATGAAGATACACACTGAAAAACCATCTAAGTGTGCAAGGATGGGGTTAGAAAGGCCAAAGACCAGCCAGAGTTGAATATGGCAAGGGATGTGAAGGGCAAGAAGAAGGGCTTCTACAGGTATTTCAACAGCAAAAGAAAGACGGGGAGAAATGTGGGCCTGCTGCTGAAATGAAGCAAGGGACCTGGTGGTGGACAGTCAGCCTCACCTCAGTGAATTAAAAAAAAAAAAAAAAAAAAAAGGGGAGGGGGGGAGGAGGGTTTATGCCAGAGAAGAATTGTGAAAATATTTTCCAGACATTTGTTTGTGCATGGTGGCAAGGGTAGGGGCAGAAGACAAAGCTTGTCTTTGCACTGTACTTCTAATATTTTTTGTTCTCAGTAAGCATGCCAACCCTGACAGGTACTGAGAAGCCCATGCTGGCCATCACCACTAACAGCAGAAAATGGGTGGTGAGGGGATGTTCTGGACCAACATTCAAAATCAGATCAACTGTTAAAGTGTTACAGCTCCATGCATATGTATAATGCCAAGGCAAGACAAGACACCAAGAAAAGTCTCCCCAGCTTCCTTCAGCCTTGGCAGGTATCAGCAGAGCTTCCCCTCTCCTATAGGCATGCTAGTAAGCCTGCACAACACTGTGGTGAGTGGATGTACTGGCTGCAGTGCCTCCTTCGCCCCTTATCCTATTCCACAGAACAGACGTGTCCTGTAACCCTAATTTAGACCTCAAATTGGCATCTCCCTCTGGCTTGGACTGCGTCCCCTCAGACCAGACACCTGGCGTGACTGTCTCCTCATCTGGTTCCAGTTAGGTGCTGGTTTACTCTGCCATCAGTTGCAGTTGGAGCAATCAATGACCAGAACCAAACCCCTCAGAGCACTCTGCTATTTGCTCAGGTAGGAAGGAAAAAAATAAAAATAAAAATGGAACAAACAGGTCTGAATGCATCAGTTCATATTCTTTCCCATCTTTCCCTGAAATTCATCATTCCTTGGAAGCCAAATAAGAGCAATTTCTCTTTGCAATCCTCTCCCAGACTCCTTATCTGTTCCTGCCCCTTTCCCTAGACAAATATTGGCAATGAATGCTCCTACACACGAGACAGTTTTTAACTGTTTACTGATCTGTTGTGTTCTAT
Organism: Anas acuta; assembly: GCF_963932015.1. NCBI lineage: Eukaryota > Metazoa > Chordata > Aves > Anseriformes > Anatidae > Anas > Anas acuta. The sequence continues at coordinate 102,157,599 of NC_088979.1, forward strand.
AGATGCCAGCTAGACAGAAGGGCTTTATCACTTCACATTGGATTCTAGATACCATATGAACTGTTACTTTGGTGCTAACATCATGAACTTTCTCCAGCAAATTCAAGGGCTAAAATGACATAAACCCTAAAAGGAAAGTAAGCTACAGACTTACAAAGTAGTTTTCATTCAACACTCTTACTGGCATAAATAGAACCTGCATTTCTTGGCATTACGCTTGATGACATACAAATGTATTAGAAAATATTTCCCTGCCCTGAAGACTTCATATATTTTTTAGATACCCAAGGAACCTCTAAATTAGTGGTTTAATACACTGGCTAGTGTTTCAGAGAGTTCCTATGAGCTATAGCAGTTAAGTTAATTTTCTTCAGGGCATGAGTTTTAGGTTACATTTTGTTTCAAGAGAAATACATTCCAAATGTCATCCAAGTGTTTTCCCCTGCCTCACAATCCCTCGCAGGCATCATCCTGCACATCTTTTACTAGGGAGTTAAGATGGGCATCTTCATTCTTTCCTACTGGGCTTTTCCTCCAAAAGATTAATTTCCAGCCTTCCTTGTTTGCTTTCTGCTGGGCTTGTATTCCCAGGCTACTTCTCTAGGAAATTGCTTGTTTCAGACTATCTTTAATATCTCAGAAGCCTGCTTTGAAAGGGCCGGTTTATCCTGAAACAGGATACAAAGATAAATTGGGTAGCTAGAGGCTTCATACACAAGCAACCGAAGGAGAAGATTTTTATTCTTAAAAATGAATTGAAAGCATCCACTGTTTAAGTATGTTTAATAATATTTTGGGACACTTCTGTGAAGTTTTTTCTTTTGATTCATAGCATTCTAAACCCCTAAATGCTCTCTTAGACATACTGCAAATACATGCGGTAACAGATGTGAATAAATCAACTCTAGTCATTCATGCAGCAAATTTTGCCATTGCCTGTCTTTGCTATCCTTTCTATTCCAGCTTTTGCTCATCCTCTCATTTAGGCATAAATTCAACAAATGGCTGAACATTAGCAAATCAGTTTGTAGGTTGAAGGATTTCTGTTCTGAACTTTGTTCCTTCAGATTTCCTTGACTAGAGGAGATGCTGGACAGATTGCAGAGCCATTGTCAGAATTCACCATTAGTATCCTCACGAAAAAAGGTGTATATGAAAAACTCCAGTGGCTCCAAAGTCTTCAAAAATCTGCTGAAACCTAAGACAGACCAACTAAGCCCTTGCAAGAGTTACTGAAACATGAAACAAACAAACAAACAAACACAAACTAGAGCACCTTTATGAAACACTGAAGCAGTGCCTCTTGGGATCCAGCAACTTTTTCTTCAATGAATTCCAGATGGCCTCAAAACAGAGAGGAATGGTCAGTACTCCTCATGGATGTCATCACTTTCCTGTTGATTATATTCTAGTATTCTGAAGCTGTTGTAATTAATTATCACCACCCCAAAATAAAAATATATGCTCAGCATGTGCTATAAACAGCTACAATTAATGCCGTAGAAAACCATCTCACTTGGGGTTCAGAATAACTAGAATAAATATCAATTTCTCTAAGTGCTACCTTAATGTGTGATGCACTATTCTACTTGTCCAGTTCTTTGCTACATCTCCATTTCTTTGCCCACTGTCCTTATATAAACATCCCTCAAAGAATACCAACCTAACAAACCTCCCTCTCTGTCTGGTTTGCATTCAAGTCAGGTCCAGAAGCACAGACACTGAGATCCCAGGAAAGATACAGACTGCTTTTGGTTCTGGTCCATACTGAAATTCAAATTTGCCTGCAGCAGCTCCTGATTGAAGCAGCAAATAATATTCTGCTCAGACCTATGGTGGTGTTTATTCAGTGCAGAAAGAATGCAAACTCTCCAGATGAAGGTCTAGAGCTCTCCACTGAGCATGCAAAAAAATAAAAAATAAAAAAAATTGAAGTATTCTGAAAGCTTGCAATGTGGCCAAATTTGAGATTTTTTTTCTAGTGCTACAAAACGCACCTTCATTTCTGCCCTGATACATTAAAAGAAGGGCAGAAGACACTTCCTAGAAAAGCTTGCCTGAATGTTAATGGCAAGAAGGTTTTTCCTGTGAATTTCTGAATCCTTTTTTCTGGCAGAAAGAGAAAGCAAAAAGTTAAGCAGATGGATAACTAACTCAAATGATTATGGTTTGCCATAAATTGATTGAAAGCAGGGTCTTAGAGTGGAAAATGCTAGGTAACATTCATAGACAACACTTGCCAGCCTGACAGCAAAACCACTGCAAACCTGGGTGATACAGAACAGGAATTATAAGCAACCATATACTGAATATTTTTGAAACATTACGTATGTTAAAAAAATAGAACACTATGCAAGAAAAGGCCTGTGTATAAAGTCCAAGGAATACCAGTGATGTCAACAGGAACTGAAGAATCTCTACTGCTTTTAGTAGCCAGCAAAAAGCAGTAAGCGGTGGATGATTTTATATGACTTTTAAACCAATACATTACAGGTGTATATTGACCTAAAGCATGAAATGTCCAAGCAAAGATACTAGAATTCCACTTCCTCCATCCAAGTAATCAGCTTCATACTAATTGAGAAGTAACAGCACAGAAATACAGCTACCTCTTACCATTCATGCTGTAGACTTAGTGTTTAAATGGTGACTTGTTTTTCCAGATATGCAGTGTAAAATCCCTACAGACCTAGAAAAGGAAGGCAATAAAAGGTAGTTAGAAAAGCATGTGTTTTACTAAGTTTGACTGGAAGTCTGTTAATTTTGTATGATTTCTGTTTTGCAATCTAGAAGAACACCAAGTTGGAGGCCAACTTAGATGGTACTGGGACTGAAGCCGCCTGAATTTTCAATACAGTTGTGCCGACAAGGGCTAACAGAGTGACATTAAATCATGAAGTCACACACCAAATGTGGTGTTCATAGTCCAAGTCCTTGGGCTGAGCTCACCTGACTGTGTTGTTTAAGAATGAAGCATTTCTACATTACTTCAATACCTCTCTTTTTTGAGAAGAGGCTGATAATACTCTTTTGCATTTGTTTATTAATTTTCTTCTTAAAGCATAGATGCTAGGATGCTAGGGCAAAACCATCAAAAGATACTAGGGCAAAATTCATTTGAATATTAAAATACCCCGTATCTACTTTGTCAATTAACACACAAACTCATATTTCCTCATATTTCTTTTTGAAAATTTGCATGTCAAATTAGATGAGATATGCTAAAATAAAATCAATAACAGTTATTATAAGTCAGAAAAAAACAATGATCTCCTTAGCATGAAAAATAGTTTTAAAAGTCCATATTGCTTAACATCTTGCTTAATTTAATATCAAAAATCTTCCTAACATTCCTTTGCAATAAGGAGAACAGTATCTGTATATTCTCACTTGAAATAGTGATTAAGGTTGTCTCCATTTCAGATTCTGATTATGAAATATTTTCAGTTACCAGATAAATAAATTGGCCTACAGTCTTTCTATAATATATCAGAAGATCTCCTTTAAACACACTGTAGCTTTGCAGGATGCAGAGAAATCAGACTCTTAAAAAAAAAATAAAATAAAATAAAAAAATAGAATCTGTAGTATAACCATTTTTCCTTAAGTACCTTCAAAAAACCGAACACTTTGTTTGGGGACACACTTAGCAGGAAAGCTGTCACTAGGTGTAAACAAAGGCCAAAGAGGAAGAAAAATCAAAAGTGAGAAAAATATTTAGAATTCTGCTGGAAAATGTTCTACAAACTGGGGGTTTCTATTTGATTTATAAACTTGGAGTATATTTCAAATAGCAAATAAGAGATTTTAAACAACAATCTGGATTGTTTTAATAATGTTGGAAACATAGAAGATTATTAAAGCAATATTTGTAACACTTAATATTTCAAAATAGTTTAAGTATTTCTTAAATCGGCATTTTACTTCTGATATTCACCAGATGTTATTCTCCCTAAATAAGAAGCAATGCATAACCTATAACTTAAGCCAAACACATGGAGGGAGAATTAATCTGAAATATCATCACATCCAATGTAGCTACAGTATTTCTTACAGATAGTATTTAGTTATAAGCGAAAAGAATACACACATATACAGGCATAGACATGCCACAGTCCCTGGGAGCTCATCACGGCATGATCTCCACTTACGTGATATTCCCTTGTGGAGGGCTAACACCACATAAAATTGGAGATTGTGGGGTGGAAATATCAGCAAAGATCAACCATTGTAAATCTTTCTGCGAGCACTGGAACGGACACAGCTAATTAAACCGCTTCATATAAGGAACAGGCAAGTCCATAAACACAGCAGAAAGACAAGTAGTTCAAGTAGTTAATTCACATAACAAAAAGCAAGTCCATAAAGTTGTTTCCAATTCAACACTGCCCTTAAGAAACGTGGTCTCCTTAAAAGGGAGCATGAAGAGGCAGTAAGGGTCATCAGCCCAGCATCAGAGAGAGAACATGGCACGAATCAACGATCTGCTGCCAAAGAGAAGCAGGCTAAAACCTCGTGGAAGGGACACAAGGTTTTGTCTCTTCTCAGGTCTCTCTCCACCAAGTCCTGCTGTCCACCACTACTGAACATACCAGAACGAATTCAAGACCCACTGCTAGCAACCCACAGCAAACCTCCCAAAGTAAGCCACACATCTCTCACCTTTGTGCTATTCCTTTTGAGAACTCAAAACATATTCAGAGCTTTTTGCTTTACTTATTCAGTTGAATGGAATGGTATATCTCCTCTACATTTCACTTAAGTATTCACATTGCAAAGACTTTTTCCTCCATCTTAGAAGTGAAGTGAAATGTAATTACTTTTTCAAGTTGCTTTCAGTACTGGGACGAGCAAGACTCTTTGCACTGCTCCTTGTCAGAGGGTTTGTGTTCCTTCAAAGACAGCTTTGTTAATATTGTTGAAATAAGAACCACCAGAGAGATTTTCTGAGCAGGTAAAAGTTTAAAACAGTTTTGTTTGATGGTACTTGCTGAGAGAAGAGGGGACAGGAATACAGATCAAGGAAACAAACGGCTGTGCCAAATGACCTGTGGAGTATTTTACTGACGGCACAAACATCAACTAGACCTAAACACAATATAAAACTGTAAGATTTGGGTAGAACTGGATTTTGTCAGGATGTTCTCACACATCTGCATTTTGAGTCTGGAGAACACAAAAAAGGGAAGATGGGTTGAGGTGTAGTCAGATGTGTCATACATGCAGCTTTTGGCTTCATTTTGTTTTATATACCATGCTTACAACACAACATAACCCTGCATTCAACCTCACTTTCACCAAAAAAAAAAAAAAAGCTTCCAAAAAAACCAGCTGCATTAGTTTTCCCCTGTCAACAGCTAAGCCAGCTGTGAATGCTGTCCAATATATTTACAAGGCAGAGGAAGGAGGAGAAACACGGAGAAAGGAAAAATGACACCCTTGTGCTCCGAGTGGAAAGTTTCACTACCGTCTTGGGCATCTGCCTTTCGTGAGTGCCAGTTTGGGTTGCGTAAGCAATCCCTGCAGCCAGCCAGCCCGCCCTGCCCTGTCAGCCTCAGAGGAATTGATGGAGCAAAAACAGGTCTTCTACAGGATTTTGAGTGACAAGTTACAACGTCTACAGTTTTTTAAAAATATACAAATGTCAAAGAGAAACCTAAGGAAATGCACTTGTTCATAAATGCATGCTGGAGTGAACGGGAGACAAAAACTATTGCAAAAAAGTGGCAAATGGAGGTATACAAATAATACCTAACTACAGGAAGTCCTAGTGAGCTATGAAATCCTATATATAATAATAAATTAAAAAAAAAAAAAAAAAGAGAGAGAAAAAAAAATAATTTTCCTGGCATCTAAATTTCATTTTCAAATATCCTACTTGTGACTTTTGAAAGCATAGTCCAAAAGATTCAAGAAAGCTATCGATGAAGGAGGACTGCAAAAAGTCTACTAAAATTCTAGTCAAACATAGGCCACAAGTCTTTTTTTTATCATTATTATTAATACCTAAAATTAATAAAAATTTTGGTGGTAAAAGGATGCATACTGTATTTCTATAGCTGTTTAGTAACTTAACTTTCTGAGGGACAGGTCTTGCAAAATGAACAAATGCATATAGAGACTTGCTTTATCATTAAAAAATGAAAGTCTTCTAATCAGAGAAGGCAGCTCTTGCACTGATTCAACTGATCTACTGAAATGAGAAATCAATTTCAGTAAACTTAAAACTTGTAAATCATATCTGTAGATCATGCTCAAAGCCAATTGAAGATATAATAGAGTAGCTGGTAAGTTGTCTGTACCTAAAAGCTTGGCCATAGAGAGGTCTTTTGTACTGCCAGTCTCTTGATATGTATGAAGTAAACCATGTTTGTTTTCTGACTAAACTATTTTCAAAATATTTTGCTGAAGGTAACATAGCAAACACAGAACATGATATGGACCTCATAGACATTGCCCTGGGGCTTTTTTATTCTACAGCCATCTAATATAGGGACTCCAAACTGAAGCACCTGGAACTGGCTGCCATCACAGAAAACATATTGAGCAGATGGCCTGCAACCTGTCTCAGCCTGCAATCTCCATAGCCCTAAAACAGTAATTTCAGTAAAATATGTAGTGAAACCTCATCAAAACGTGTGATATCTGTAAAGAAAGCTCTCATTTTAAAAACCTCCTTAATCAACCTAAGACTAATTTGCATTTCATTGTGCTACCTACTATACGTCAAGTATATAACCCAAACCTACACCAGAATATCATATTCATCTCCTGCCAAAGATAAAAACACATTAAATAAAAATAAGAGTGAAAAAAGAGTGAAGCTGCTTGTTTATAACAGTATGCTTTCTGATCATAAATGAACATTCAGTTCACACAACCAGACTGGACCTAATCAGAAGTCAAAACCAAGAAAGTGTCCCCAGGCATGGATATCAGGTCTTCTGCATAAAACATTCTGCTTTTCAGATTTCATTCTATTACTCTGTAATATTTGCTAATGTAAACAAGCAAAACGATGCATTAAATTCTAATTATGATCAACTCTAAAGAGCCATGTTTAAAGTTTTAAGATTTTGATGAGCTTTCAGCATAATGCAGCTGTTCTCGTAAAGATGTAATGAAACCGTAGAGTCTCTAGTTTGGTTTCAGAAGTATGAAGCAAACATAAATCTTAGAGGTTCAAACAAATGCACCCTTATTACAGAGTACTCAAGGGTGCTTTGACCTGAACTGTCAGCAGGATCCAGTGGTACTTTTTGCTGTGGACATCTGTCACCTCTCTGCCACGGTCCACTGCAACACCCGCCACATGAATCAACCCAAAACCTGGGACTACCAGCTAAATCAAGCTGTAGAGATTTGAGATTTTTGAAACTAATGTTCAGTGGTTTCCTAGGTTTTTAGAAACATAGTTCTAAAAGCTTTTCTTCTCTTCTAGACAGTGTTACAGCTTGAAATTTAAACAAGTCATTTGTAAAGATATCTGTACACCAAACATCTGTAACAGCCCCGGGATCGCAGCCAAGCAGAGAACTACTAAATACAGGCAGGTACCCTGGACTCCTCATTGGGCATATGACTGACCTGCAAACAGTTCTGGCAGCAAACTCTGTCTTTTAAACAAGTTACATAGTAAAGCATGCTCTTTCCACTCCTTCGCTCCCCAAATATTTATTCATTTTTCTAAATCCTCATGCTGTGTCCAATTGCTCTTTGGCAAGCTGCGGGGCCAAAGACGTCAGGCCTCAGCTGCCTCTGGGAGGCCAGCATAAGCTGAGAGTCAGCTCTATTTTACTTTTGTCCTGACAAACTCCCTTTGGAGTTTTGGGCTCAGCTCTCGCAATCCATGCCCTGTGTAAGTGCTTCCACAGCACAGATCTATGCCTCCTCTATATGATCTATATCTCCTCTGCACCAACAAGTGAAGATGCAAGCAGTAACAATGCCCTGGGCATTGGTACCTCCCTTCTGGAAAGGTACTGAGGGCTCAGCAGATGTTGCCTTGGAGAACAAGCACGAACCACCAGAAAGGCAGCTATGAAAAATATCACTAGGCACCTGTGTTGCCCACAAAACATGATGGAAAGTAACAACAGAGAAACTTAGTGGGAGATGGGAGGCATGTTGTGCTGAGATTTACTTAGAAGAAAACACAGAGCATAGGAAGGTTTCACATGTTACAGTAAGGTTAACCTGCTGCATTGATTTTCACCTCAGTCTCAGCTGCTCTACCGCCTCTCTCATTTCTGGTGATTGGCAGTACATGTATATTTTCTATAGTATTAGACCTGTCAGACTGTTCTCGGAAGATATCAAACTTCTGTGGTATACCAGCAAGGCATAATCTGCTTTCATATGATCAGTCTCTCAGTTGGCTCTGTTCTTCTACTTCAATGGTGTTATGATAGGAGTCATGTACACATGGGCTCAGAAAGCAGTCCCCAGAACACTTCCTATAAAATCGTTCATGTTTTATAACAATAACTTTGTGTTATCTTTACAAGTAAGGATGGATTACAATACAGACTACTTTAAGCAGTGTAAACTATTCTGTAGCAGCAAACCTCAATTACAAAATGTGAACAATGCAGAGTGTAAGATGTATGAACAGATATGCTTGACTTTTCTATTAAATACTGGTTTTGTGAATCAGGCCCCTACACAGGCTGTCCTGCAAAGTTTGGACCTTACTGATAAGCAGTCTAACATGATCATTTATTATTCTATGATAAACAGTAAGGAAGAGACCAATACTCAAATTTTAAAAGCAAAACCCCTGCCTAAACCTTGGTACATTTTATACTATCTGCTGATGCCACCTCTGCTACTAACTTCCAGTTACCTAATTCCTAGATTATCTCAGATTCAAACTTTCCAGGATGCACCTACCCTAGTGTATGAGCATTCTCAGCAGATTCTTTACCATAGTGTCTTGAATGCTTAATATTAAACTGTACTTACTGTCCATGTTTAATAGCTTACAATGCACTAATATCAAACCCACCCTTTGTGAACTGTTACAGAATTCCCTGCCAAAATTAGTTCATCTCTCCCCAGCTGTTTAATCTGCAGAAATTTCTGAAAGTAGGTCACAAAAAAAAAGAAGATGGTAAAGAATCGTCGTTTTCTTTCTCTTCTCGGAAATGGAGATGCTAACATTATCATCTCCTTTCTTCCAAGACAAAAAGAGGAAAAATAAAACTTACCAAGATATACAAACTTCAGCTTCTGAACCGCACAGATGTTACAACCAAGACCTATCTTGTGTTATAGACCTTTCCTGTATCTAGAAAGGAAAATTTATAAATCTTCATTGCATGTAACACCTCGACTCCATTCACAATAAATGTGTATCATTTTAGAAATGTGTTAGTAGCATGTTATCTTAAGTTCCAGACCATAAACCTATGCCAAAAATGTTAAAGCTACTCTTAACAAAGGGGGTAAAAGGAGTAGCTTTGCTTACTTTGTTGCTTGCATTGACCTGTTTAAAAGGAGCTTTCACAGTAATTTAAAAGTAATCAATCTTTTAAAGGCAAGCCAATCTTTCTATTTACCCAAGCCAGACAAGGTTTAGTTTTCTAATTTCATAAGGGCTCATTACCTGGTAGGTGGAAAAAAAAAAAAAAATAAAGCTAAAGTATAAAAAACAGATTTACAGCTTTGAAAACTGAGCCCTTTGAGTAGTGTAAAATACATTTCTACATACCTCCAAAAAGCCAACGACTTTTTATTGACTAAAATGTCTCTTCAGCCTTACACTTCAATGTCCTGTTTTGCTCCGGTGGGTCATCATTTTAATCCTCCAAGTGCTGCTGATGCAGTTGCACCATCACATGTATCTAGCACTTCCTGTTTAACTGAGGAACTTCCACAGGATAATGTTTCACACCAGCCAGCCCCAAAACTGAAAAGTCTCATGAGAGGAAAAGCTCCTCTTTGCTGGCCTTGCTCTTCTTTATCTCCCTCATGCCAGTCACTGTGTCCCCCATCCTGAAGGGTCCAGGTCAGAGCAAGGGGCCTGGCACAGGGTGGGGGCTCAGTGAGGGAGCCCCCATCCCACTTCAAGTCCCTGCTGGATGGCGAGGGACAGTCAGGACATGGCCACCACCAAGGCTGCCATAGTGGCAGTGCTCCAGGCCTGATACTGACCAGGATGCTGAAGTGTGCCAAAGCCAGGCCTCTCATGGGACATGATGCAGGGCTGTAGCAGCTCATGCTGGCCCTGGGCTTCTTCTTGGTACCTGGCATGGCACCTGTCTCTAACCCAAGAAAGCACCTCAGCTCCCAGCTGGCCCTGTCAGCCACCATGGAGTAAATGGGTTGGGCTCCTGGTGGCAGACAGCCATGCCACACTCTGCCAGGGCCTTCCGTAATGGCCCAGGTTCCTCACACCCATAAAAACTTGTCGTTGCTGCCTTCTTCCCTTCAGCATGGCACGAGATGTTAAAGATCACCACAGATGGCAGGTTACCAAAACCAGGGAGCTACTGCCATCTACATCGTGTCACCCGCATTGAGGCAGCGCCAGCTGACACCACCGTGCTGCGCTGCCTCGGCCTGTGGTTGGAGCCACCATGGATGGGCACACATTTGACCACAGACCTGCGATCCATATTACTTACAGTGGACAGCTGCTTTAGCAAAGAGTCTCTGGAGAAAATGACAACAAAGAATAGAAGAAAAGGCCTCCTTCTTTGCATGGAAGATGATCAACAGTTAAAAATTTTAAGAACAACTGCTAACTTCAAGTTGGTTCAGCTTTCTGTGGGGTTAACTTTTCATATCCAGTTTGATATCCTAAGCAATCAAGTTTTGTTCATTTTGTTTTGTTTGCTTGCTTTTCCCTATGAAGTGCCTGCTCCATTCAAGTGGAAGCATTCAAAGGCTGAGTATACCTAAAAATTAGCCTTGCTTTTCTACTCAGTACAGGGAGTGGTCTTCTACCACCTCAAAAGAGAAATGATAGTTTCTGCCCTTGGTGAAGGGTGTCAAACTGGTAACATTAATCTACTATAGGAAGAATGGGGCTCCCTCTTCATACTCTGCATTCAGCCCATAAAGCGGGTTTCAGATTCAAGCATCTTTTTCTTTGAAATAATTTGCTTCTTGTTGCACTTAAAAGCGGAAACTTTTGAAATGGTCGTAACCAGAGGTTATCCCTGGGAAAAGGGCTGGGCTGATAATGAATGTTACAAACCAGCATGATATCAGCTCTCCAGAGGAAGCAGGGGAAGTACCACCCTGAACAGGGTCCAGCGGCAATGAAAGAAATATAATCCTGAATTTAACGTGGGTTAAATGAGATGTGAGGCATTCTGTAACATATTGGGGAATTAATATTTTATTCATCACACGATTACAGGAAATAATTAATCCTATAGATAAGATTTTGTTGTAATAATAAGAATAAACATGATTAAAAATAGCATTATCACCTTGTAATCCCGAAAGTAAACTCTGTTCATTAGATGGAACCAGATCAAATCCAAAAGAGTTCACACGTACAGCTTCAGCTCATGCACGGAAACAGGGAAAATATTCAGTCATATGGAACGTAAAGTACAGGGGAAGTAAATGAATAGTCCATTGGCAAGGACACAGAATGATATTTAGGAGTTTGATGATTCCTCCCAGGCTCTGCCACTGTGAGCCTCTAGGCAAGTCACTTCATTCTGGAAGCCAATTTATGTATCTATAAATTAAACAAGATAGTAGGGTCCTCTTGGCAGAATGAGAAAGTTTTTGCTGGGGGCAACAATTCTTAAAAGGAGTTGGCAGTATGAATGGACACGACTCTGCTGAACATGAGCTCCTGATGTGCTGTCAGGGCCAAGGGAAAAATGCATCCCTGGAGGCCTGCATGGAAGAACCCGGAATAATACTAGAGAGCTTGGATTAACTGTATACTTGGCTTTTAAGAATCTAGTGCTGGAAAACTGTATCAACGTCTGGAGTCTACAAAACAAAAAACTCATGAATTCAAGAAACTCTGAAGAGCCTCAGAAATAAAGGATTGGAACAAACTCTTTAATGCAGTTCCATTTGCCCTATGAAAATTATGTCCAACTTGATAACCATTTAAAAGAGTTTTGACAGGAGGCTCTTACAAGTAACAGGCAACTTTACAAACAAGCTTGAGCAGACAAGTTCACACACAATATATGATGCAGACCAGAGACACAAAGAACGGTTACTTGGTGACAGGTTCTCTGTCCTTCGCCCTTTTAGATCAAGATTGAATCAGCTACAACAAAGGTAAATCTTCACAAACATCTTCCTAGCTACAGATTTTCTCCACATCTAAATCTTTACTGTCAGGTCCTGCACACTTGTACCCTGCAGCTGTACCTTCCTCACCAGCTCCAAGCCTGAGGCCCTCCCCAGGTATGCTCCATTGCTCTTTCTGGCTAGGACAGCGGTCTGAGTCTCCAGCACCTACCCGTTCCAGCTACCAGGTGATTCAAACAAACCTTACGGGCTAAACAGCCTGTCACCAGCTATTTCATTCCAATAACTTCTTTTGGGATTAATTTACAGGGAGTGAGAGGATTAACCAACATGCAGGCAACTTTTTAAAGTAAAAGACACTCTGACTTCCTAATGCTACTCAGATTTGTTTTGAAAAAACAATAGGCTAGTTTCATTGATACGTGTTGATCTTTTGCATCACTTCAGTAACACAAAGCAGTCATAAACCCTGCTTAATTGGTGTTTTAAGGCAGGTTTATGGCTACAAGCATTGTAAAAACAGTACAAAGCATCAGAGGTACTGAACCCTTTCACTGTTATCCCAGACACTACAAAACATCAACAGATATTTTCACTGTTGTCTATCAATTTATTGATTAATTTGCCAGTTATTTTCTTCTCTCTCAGTTTTTGTTCCATTTATCATGTGTTCAGCTACCTTCAGCTAGTAAGGACCAGAGAAATCAGATGACCTTTTAAGGTGATTTTTCTAGATAAATACACACATACTTGTATACCATATGCTGTACACATGTGGTAATTTTGAAGCAGCAGGATATTTCACCATTTGCTGTAATAAGTAAATCAATTGCAAAAAAAAATACATTACTTAATAGCAGAAGTATTTCAGATACAGAAAAGGATTACTATTGTGATTAAAAGGTAATGAAAATAAAACATAAAAAAACCTTCTTTGTCCCAAATTATATTTTTCTCCCAAGTTTAGAAGCATAGTAGATATTAACATGCTTAGCGATATAAGATGAGAAACAGTAAATACTTGCTTTCTCTGTATAACCATAACCCATTTATAAAATAGTAGCTGCTCTATGAATTCTGTCAAAGTAATCATACACAAGAATAAAATTCATGCTCCTTGCAAATATATCTTATTGTATGTTTATAAGTACAACAGTGAAAGCAAAGTAATGAAAACAAAGTATCTGAAAATAGAGCCTCTAATGGATCTTGCCAGCAACTACAACTGACTGAAAAGTGCCAACAAAGGCACCTCTCTGAACACATACTAAAAAAGTAGACACATTAGTAATTCAGACTTGCAATTTATGTCTGTCTTAATATTTTACCACAATACATCTTAAAAAAAAAAAAAAAAAAAAAAAAAAAAAAAAAAAAAAAGTTTATTCCAGCAATGATTTCTTCCTAAATACAAGTATTTTGATGGAAGATTGCCTCAGCATCCAATTTAAATGTACAAGTAAACAAACCAGCTTTACTTGCTTGTTGTAGAACTTGAAAAGCAGGGACAAATCAGTAGATCAAAGCCATCCTAAGCTTAGTTATATGAATAATTATATAATAAAAAGTGGTAGTGGTCTTTTTTTTTTTTTTTTTAAAGGAAGGCATTGTGAAATGATGACACCAAGACATATTTCTTGCAAAAAAACAGCAATGTTTAAAAAAATAAAAATAAACACAACAAAAATCTTCCTGTGAAAATTCTCTGGATCTCTGCCCCATGATTTCCAGCCTATGTTAGCACTACACATCATCCCAGGTGTCCATTCTCAGCAGTTGTCTGTAGGTCTTCACACCAGTATGTGTACTGCAGCAGTCTTGCATTTATATGCTGATCAGATTGGGCCTTGTGCATACATGGCACAGTGGGCTGTGTTGTCATCTACACTATCCAGGAACTGTAAATATAGCTGTTTGGTCAGACCTGGGGGAAAAAGATCGTAGGACTGCATCTGCATTTGAATTAGATACACTGAGTTTTCCAATTAATTCCAATCCTCAGTTATATATGTAAGCATATATGCATACATATATTTCCAGATATCTTTCAGTACTTATATTTGGCTTTATTGTCATCAACAGTATGCCAGCAGGATACTGTTCAAAGAAGTTGCTTTATAGATGCAGTCAGCTATTTCAAATGGAAGCTGTTTTCATTAAAAAAATAATAATAAAAAATAATAAAAAAATATGCCTTCATCAAAACCAACCTCTCTATTTATGGAAACATACTGGTTTTAATTTAAATGCCAGCGGTGCACAAAGACTAGTGTGAGACTAACTGAAAAGATTTTAAGTGTTTCAATCTTATTGCAATAACTTTTTTTTTTTTTTTTTTTTTTTTAATTCAGCATGTTTAATTACCAGGCTTCTGTTATTTCTTGTCTTTATAGAGCTATTCTAGTGACTCACTTCTAAGAGGGTAAAACTACTCTACACAGAATCTACCCGCAGGGCTGTGATCTGAATTGAAACTGTGTTACTTGATTCATTGCACAGTACATTTCTGTTGTACATGTTTTTCTCTGTCACCATATGACAGAAGCACTGGCACAGTCCTTTCCAGTTTATCAATATTTGAGGCGTCCTGAGTGAACCAAATAAAATCTGCTTTTTGTAAAACTCCAGCATCATGCAGCCTCTAAGCCAAGACTGAGTTTACCTTACCACATTTGAAGTGATTCAGATAAATGATGAACATTTCTGTGCATCTCTCACACTATCTTTTTGTTGAAGATTTTCCTCAAGCTACCAGCAAATGTCCCTGCACGGCATGATCTGAACAGACTTTGCCACCAATCTGTTCCCGACTCTCCCAGTTTATTGTTGACTATGAATACAACATACATCAAGTGAAGTTTCATTTTCCTAGCTTTCACTTCGTAAGCCTTTACAAAATACTGCGATTTTACCTCTGTGACAAGCTTCCAAGTTCTTGCTTTTCCTGCCTATGAGCTGAAAACTTGTGTTTGTTCGAAGCCTTCAGTCCTTCCAGGAAATTATTCCACAGGTCTCAGATACCTATTCCACAGCTTTCCTCTTGTTTAGGATACGGGATTTCTTAGGGAACTGCCCTAACTCTGAACCAGGAGACATTCAAGAGGGGTCCTGTAGAAATAAACACCTTCATCAGCCTCCCACAATCCAGACTTAAGGGGCACTACACAGAGCTTCCTTCTCTTTGTCATCTCTCTATATTTGTCTGCTGCAGTTCTTACAGAAGCAGATTTAGCAGTAGCTAACTTGCTGGTCATTGCTTTTGCAGATGGTTCCTATTCAGAAACGGAAAATGGGTGAACCACAACAAGGAGTGAGCCTTTGACAAAACCAACATGTGATACACCTATCTTACATGCACTTCCAGCCATTTATTGCATGTATGCACAGAACTCATCCCATCGTTTTCCTGGGGCCTGTTTCCCACAAGCATTACTTGTATCAGGACTGCTTAGAGAGAAAGCAGAAGAGCCTCTAGTAAAGGGATGCCATGAGCAGGCATGAATTTCACAATCAGAGGAGAGGGGAAAAAAAAGGAAAATAAAAGCACATTACCTCCTGCATTAGCACCTACAGTGCATTTGTGTGAGGGTTTCTCAAGTCCAGAGTAAGTTAATCTTGCTGTGCACGCAGTAGCATTTCCTGCACAGAAATATGGAAGCCCTCTGCTTGTACTCAAGCCTCTCTGTTTGGATAGATGCTTCACCTGCATTTGACAAGAGCTAACTGAAGCATGAGGAGACGTCTGTTTCATGGAGGAGGAAGGAAAAAGGAAAAGCATTTCCTCTTTCAGTAGCAGCCTTCATATTGCTTAGCTGCTGTAACTATTGTAACTACTGTACTGTTAATAACTCCGAGAAAACTGGTGGCCTGAATACACTGACTATACCAACACTAAGAGTCCAACAGCTCTAAACAGAGCTTTTGGAAGTCAACAGAAAGCCACATGTTGATTTAAAGGGTGTTGGATGAAGGCCTTACCAGCTTATCATTATATAAGAGAGTGCCGTAAACTAACCAAATACACGTTTGCATCTGGAAGCACTTTTTAAAAATGTGATTAAAGTATAAAAAACATATGAAACATGATTTTGCAGGAAGTTCTAACATCACAACATGCTGCTAAAAGGAAAAGCACCTACTGGTCTGGTTCCTAGTTTCTGAATGGACATGAAATGGGGGAGCACTGAAGAGACAGAAAAACTTGCTTGGAAGCAATAATTTGCTATTTCACATACTGAAGAATCTTTTCCTTCAGAGAAGCCCCATTGTAATACCCACTAAAAAAGGTGTTTGGAAATTCGCAGAAATTAGCAACAAAAAGACCTTCATATACCACTTTCAAAGCAGCCTCATTTTCTGAATTACCACCTGGAAGAATGGAAGAGCTCTGAGACATTTCTCAAACTCTAACTGCCCCTCTAACTGAAGAAAGGAAAAGACTGGTGCCCTGAGCATTGAACTTGCATGCCCAGCAGATATCAGAGAAGAGCCACTAAATGCCAGAGGAGCTTCTTGCTGGCAGTAAAGTTCAGAAGCACAGGGGAGTCTGCAGATGTACTGCCGAATAGCAATCTCATACCTATGCAACAACAGTTTTGCAAGCAGTACGCACACAACACTTCGCATACACAGCAATTATAACATGTTTTATATATTATTTATTTTTATATTAAACAGTGGACCAAGTGCTCAAAACACATCACTATTTGCAAGTGCTTATGTCTAGTGAAATCCACATGAACACAAATTTCACTGCAAAAGAATTAAGTCTAATTTTCCATCTTCTAAACAGAATTCTGCATTTTTGCTCTTAAGCTATTTTTCTGTCAGATTACAATGAATTTGAAATATCTTTACTATGATCAGCAGAAGTGTTTTAGATTGTTTTCATTTCTGTTTCTTTTTTCTTCTCTTTTTCCTGGTATCCACAGCACAGTCACTGATGAGCAATGATGCTTCTATAAAACAGGTTCCTAGCCAAAACCAAACTTCTCACACAGAACCATGAACTTTCAGGTTTATAATCCCTATCTCAAAGAACATATATCACATTAGAAGCACAGTTGCTTAAAAATGAAGCACTTAGCCTTCAGGATCACAGCTGTAATTAAGATCACTTGAAATGAATAAGAAACAGAGGGCTACTGGGGCAAAAAGGGATCCAGGGAAAACTTACTGTACTGAACCTGTACTGTACTGAATCCTGCACTATTGCTGAATCATAGGATTTTAACATTTCGCTTATATTTGCTTTAAAAAATAGGTATGTGGTGTTATTCAGCATTTCAAAGTATGCAGTTCATCCTCATCACTAATAACTTCTTTTCTACAGTTACAAATTCCATCTGAAACTTATTGCTGAATGGACACTGTTTGCAGAGTGACCTGAATCATTAGAATATCCTGTTGCTACTGGTAACATTCCTATCATCAAAATTACTCAGGAGGATATTAGAACTAGTACCCTTCTGAAACAGTTCATAGAAGACATCTGATACCCAAATGTCACAGGTTACTATTTTTCTCTAATAAATAAACTAGAGATTGCTGATGATTATTCTGTTTATAAAACAAAGCATACTAACAAACATTATTTGGTGTTTTCTCTTATCAGAAATGATTTTAGGAAAAAGACAATTATCTTAGATCCAACATTTTAGGAAACTATCCACGTAATCAATGAAATCATGAAAGGTAAAAGTGATTCATGTCCACTGTATATTATATATTTGTATTATTTATACAAAAAGAATAGATAAGCATCAATTCGCATCTTCAGAAAGGTCCACAGAAATAAGAAAGTGGGACACAGCCACGGTAAATGTAAACAAACAGAAAATACTGAACTGCTCTAAAATCAGGCTTTTATCCCCACCTAAACACATTTACACTAAGTTCAACAGAGCCAGGATAAGAATGAAGTTCTGGCTAAACTCCCAGTTTGAAAAAGAAGGTTTCCTCTATCTTGAGTTTTGTCATCTTACTTAGCATCTCAGCATCCACATCTTATTGCTTATATAGAACTTAATTGCAGTTGGACATCTCACATGTATGAATTCATATGATTACTATGCGTCTCATATATTCAGTAAAGCCTGTGATGACTGAAATAGTAATTTTTTTTTTTTTTTTCTATACAGGATAAAATGCTCAGTAAGTAGAAAAAATTGCATACAAGATGTTCTTTTTTTTTTTTTCTAAACCTATTTACATCCTTTTAAGATCTAGCATTTGGTCCTTTATTCTTTTGCAGCAGCAAACCCAAGTTGCCCTGTAAGCAGCAGATTGACTGAAACCTGTTTTCCTACAGTTTTAATCTCTTTGCTCTGTAACTCCACAATCTTTCTTCTTACTGCAAATACCCAGATCTCTGCACATTGCCTATTACACTGTCACCTGGCAGGAGAAAACTGTGCTGTGACTAGTCTGGGACTACGCACATTTTGTTTGGCCACTGAGCCACTGCCAAACAGAATGTATAACAGCTATGTTCTGCCTGCCTTTTCCTCAAAATTGGCACTGATTTGGGTTTCTTTCCTTCATACAGCCACAGATTTTTATGAGACATGATTGAAACTTAATCATATTTCTAACTTAACTGAGAGACAAAAGGGTTCAAAACCCACAGAGGAGGGAAAAGTAAAGAACAGTCAAACCTTCAAAAAAGCCTCACTTCCATAAAAAAAATAAATAAGAGAAATAGCAAATATTTAAATACTTAATGGTATTTAAATACTGTTGAAAAAGTGAAAGTTCACAAGCTGTCTGAATGGTTAGCCAAAGGGTTTTTACGTTGTTTTGTTTTGTTTGTTTTTTATATATATTCTAAGATTATGCTCTTAAATGCACTTTTAGAAACTGACAAATGACCTAATTTTCAACATGGCAGGAATCTAGTATCTCACTAAGTACAACCTGCATTATACTTAGCACTTCAAAATACAGGACCCTCACTTTCAGAGTTTTAGACACAGACATATCCTAAGAGATGTAAATAATTGTACATACAAAATAGAAAATTAGATCTGCAGATTTAGAAACAAAATATACAAAAAACCCTGCATACAATCAAATTCATATAGAGGAAGCTATAAAGGAACATATTACTTAAAAAAAAAAAATACAAGAAAATTACTTCTAGCAGTAAGAAATTCCATGTTTAAAGTGATTTGCCCAAGACTACAAGGAAATTAGAAAACTCCTTGAGATTTCTACATCTAAACGCAGGCTAAAACTTTTAGAATTTCTTAATGCAGTAGTAAACTCAGAGTAAGAGCAGAATGACAGAGATGGTGATAATGTCAATGTCTTTGGTCACTTCATTTCTGTTTCTTAAGTCTTGAAGAAGGGCTACATTTTCAAATACTTAAACTGAAATCAAGGCATTCAACCAAACTGATGTGTGAAGTTGGAATGGAAGGGCTTTCCAACAGTTCAGAACGGGACTGTCTTAAGAACAAATTCCCATTCACAGGGAGGAGAGGGGTGAGGGGTGGGGGGCTTATTTCCAAATTTCCATCTAAAGTTTTTGATGTTTCTGTTTTGGCTAACAGAAAAAAAACTGTTGTCATGTTTCTCCTCTGGGAGTCCACTCAACAATAGAAGGGTTCTTTGCAGTCAAAATATCAAACCATGTATAAAATGCTTGACTAATTGCAATTTATAGCTGAAAAGATTGGGCACAAAGAAATTCTGTTTATAGTAATAACACCACGTGATTTAATATATAATTATTAAATAGAGCATAATCAGGTAAGTTTAGTTAAATCCCCTTTTTCCAAAAAAATATGTCTTTGCTTATAGATAATCATCTATTGCTTTTGCTCATCATATATGTGTATATATATATATATATATATATATATATATATATATATTCATTTTTATTCATTATATTTTTTTTTCTTCAGGAATAGATACTTTTTGAGGGAGCAGTTTTAGCCAAAGTTTAGGCAAAACTATTATGGATTAATACATTAAACTAAGCATGATATTAAAAAAAAATGTAATATGACTGAAGCCTTAATAATATAAAAAGTGTAGTAGACTAAATAAAGTCAAGATATTGTGGGTTACAATCCCACTGTTCCCTGGTAGGTAACATTAATAAGAATAAAGTGTGGCTTAGTGGTTTTCTATGGAATTCTCTAAATATCTACTTAAAAAAAAAAAAAAAGTTCAAAAGCTATATCCCCCAAGACCCGCTGATATGTCAAAAAATTCAAACACTACATAATCTGATGTGATTCTATAACAAGAATAACAGGTTGTTGAACATAATTGTATGAGCAGAAAAAAGAAGCTTAGAGGTAAACCAGAAGGAGGTCACTACTACTGCTGCCTGTCCTGCCTGAGAGCAGCCACCTGACCAGGTAGCTGAGTTGCATGTACCAGCTAGTCACAGCTTCCTGGTGATAACACTGGGAGAGAAGCTGTTGAATTATCACACTGATGTATAAGCGGCACAAGATTTAAAAAAAAAAAAAAAAAAAAAAACAAAACACGTGAATTTTGAGTTAATACAGCCTGCTGCCAAATTCAAATTCAAGTCTAGGAAAGCTTTGTGGAAAAAAAGAGGTTATCTCCTTGTATTACTAACTATATACATATACATGTATATAGCAATATATATAGCAACATACATACAAAACTTACACAAGCCCTATTCATTCTGAACACTTCAAAGAGGTATTCCCTCTTTCTCAAATTCTGGTTCAGTATGAAATCAAAACCATTCTGGGGGACAGAGCCAACAGAAGCATTAAAATGAATAATCTACATCAAAATTGTAAGACTTGAAGAATTGGGAAAATTAAGAGGGGGTTCATTCCTTCTCCACGTGAGGTGCTCCAAGATGGTAACTACTTCTAGTGCTTTCACTTCTCAGCACCCAGCTAAATGTGCACAGGCTAAGTTCTTTCAACATTGGGCTCTCAAAGGACTAGACAGTGCTATACATGTGCAATGCCCAGTTTGCCATATGATCCTCAGAGCAAGGACAACAGTAGCCTAGCACTTAACTGCCAAAAGGTACATAACAGCTATAATTTAACATATCCAGTATAAAATCATTTACATTTTTTGTTAAATCTTAAGCCCTCTGGGGAAAAAAAAAAAAAAAAAAAAAAAAAAGCTACAAACTACCTGTTGATCAAATTGTTCCACAAATTGTTGTTCAAAGTCTTTTGTTGTATTTGTTTCATTTACTGCAGTTTTCACAGGAAAAGTATAATTTATTCCCACTTCTGCTGCTTCACATAGTGTTAAAATAATTCCTTAAACAAAAAGAAAAATAATCACCTGTGGTTTGTGACTACAAAACAAAAGAAATCAGGCCAAAAAATACATTCCAAAAAATGACAAAGTGATACAAAGGAAATAGTTTGGTGTAACCTAAAAGAGGATTATATTTCCAGATCCTGCTAAATTTCTTGTTGTTTTGTGTTTTGTTTTGTTTTTTTTCCAGAAACTTATAAATGACTAGGAAAAAAAAAAATACACAGGGAAAGAATTTGGAGAGTCCTGTATTTTATTTAGCATCAGATAGTACAGTTTTTGCTTTATTCTTATGCAACTCTCATTGACTTCAGCAGGAGGATAACTAGGCCTACACTTGGTACTCCTGGAAATTCTCCTTTCCTCCTGAACTTCCAGCTAGAGCTTGAAAGAATGGGTTTCATAGGGCCTCCATATGGAAAACACAGTTTGAGTTCCACTTGTTAGAAAGAAAGATATTGTCAGCACAGACTGCTTCTCTCACTCTGCTGTGCCACATTTTTATGTTTTAAGTTGCTTGCTGATCACTTTCTCCTGCATTTTTCCCATTTACTCTTTTGATGTTACTCTCCCCTGCTAAGGCCACAGATTTTTATTTCAGGAGTTATATGCTGTTTCTGTATTTCAGTATTATATGCTGGTTCTCAAAACAAAAATAATAGTATTTAGAGGTATATTAGTCATGTTTAAACTTCCTGGCAACCACAATATTTTCTGTCAGTCTTCTATCAAAAGTGCATCTTAGATGGCCAGTAAGAATACTAATGTTAATCATCACTCCTGTCATTACTGTTGAGTCGTAAAACACAGTCATTGGGAGATTATATTCTTCTTTTAACGATAAATATAAGCAGAAAATCATCAGTAAATTCTTCTCCACCTCATTAAGCCCTTTCCCCTTCATCAGGCCAGTCATCAGAGCGTGAAGAAATGTTCCATAATCCTCTAATCAGGTTTCACAACAACACCGGTGCCTCATTTCGCCAATGAAATCACAGCAGCACAGGGAGGGCAGGTCCCCTGCCTGTGTACCCCCCGGGAGGTGGCGGCGGTGCATGCCCACCATCCCTGTGCCCCCAGCCCCTTGCCACCACTAAGAGGCCACCAGCTTCCCAGTGCTGCAGGCTACCAAAGCTGGAAGGAGAATGACTCCTCAAAGTTTCTTCTACTGTCAGGTTTTCAGGGTGTAAAGAGCACTTCAGCAGGTGTCATATATTTATGCCACATCAGAGGACACATTTCTTTCCTGTAAAGTAGACCCTGAAACTCTTAAAAGAAAAGTATATTCTTAATTGCACTAAGGACACAGCCAGGATTTTCTTGTAGAAAGCCTAAGGTTTAGCCCACGTCAAAATAAATAGGAATCCAATCCACAAAAAGAAAACAAGAAGCCTAATGTCTGTTTAAATCATCTTACATTGTATCATCACCTACCACCCTGTATTGGTTAGCATTTCTTTGAAACCAATTTTCCCTCCTTTTTCTTTCCTTTTTTCTTGTTTCTTTTCCAAAATTCATGGGCAAATTCAAGAGCTCAGACTGGCAAATGAGCACAATAGACAAACAACCTGACCTTTTGCATTTGAAAGGGATTGCAGCACCAGATCAACCCAGTTCTGAAGCTCTCTCTATATATGTGCATATATATATATATATATATATATACACACACACACACACACACACATTAAAAGGGCATCCTTTTAATTGTTTTCTTCAGGTGAGCAAACAAACTTAGAAAGACATGTCAAGAAACAAGTGGCACCACCTGTGGAGGCTTCATCTGACCAACTCATTACACTGCATAGTGGAATTATCCTACCAAATCTATCCTTCCTTTAGCTCCAAATAAAGGCTACATAATTCTGAGACTTTTCTTGCACCTTCTGACTTAGATTATTTACTTTTTGAAAAGAAAACTATTTATTTGAAGAAAGATACAACAAAGATCTTTTTGTACAGAAACACACTTCTGTTGGAGGAAAAAACAGATTAATTTCTCCTCTAAATCACAAGCATCTTAAAACATCACATACAGAGTAATTTTGACGTCTTGATGATTTATTGCTCTAAATTTCATCCACTCAACAGTTTTTGCAAACATATTTCTAATGTTACTGTCAACATGTAATGTTTAATTCTGTTGCTCTACTAATACAGCAGCTTTTTCAAACAAAGCCAGTGACTGAAATAACATTATAGCTCAGATCAGATTTACTACCATTACACTAGATGACTAGTACATCTAACACAATCTGTTCAAGAACTTACCCAGAAGTATTGTTTCCCTCCTTAAGAGAGGCAAAAGTTACAAAAGTTATCTTCTGTATAATTTTGCAACTTACCTAAAATTTAGATAGCTCCCTGGTATGTTTAGAGATATGCATAAAATCCTTTGTTTCTTCTTAGCAGAAATCAGAATCAATGAATGTTGTTTTAAGAAAAATTTATGTGCATCACAACAAAGGAATGCAAAAAAGCTGCAAGAAAGCTTGAGTAAATAGAATAAATATGGACAGAATAAAACTGGCTTCCCCTCAAAACCCAAGTTTGTCAAAGGAACAAAGCACACACGAACAGCATGTAAAATCTGAATTCAAAATACGTTTATATAAAAGGGATGAGGACACATGTTTTTTCTATTTCAGCTTGAAAAATAAAGGGACACAGCAATGAGTCTTGCTGGCAGGCAGATAACTCATAGGCCCTGACCCTTCGACTCACCAGGAATTCAAACACAAAGCTCTTTTCATAGTGACCGTGCCATACATTCTCAAGATAAGGCAGCGAAATAAGGAGCAATGGAGAGGTGCCACAAAGCTCAAGCTGCAGCAGAAAACTGTGCACAGAAATCACAGTCACTTATTCACCTATGTGCAGTTGCACACCAAGAGCTAGCTGCAAAACTATTTCTTTGCAAATCAGAAGCCGCACCACATGCTTTTAAGAACAGGACCTGTCTCTTGAAGCAAGCAAAAGAAAAACAGCATGCAAGCAGCAAGGAAAGGACCATCCCTGTACACTTCTGCACCGTTCAGAATTGAAGTGCACATCCGGACAAATAATCTGTAACACAATGAGCTTTGCAAAAGGATAGCTGTGGTAAAGCGGAAGGGTTTTTAGAAACAACAACAGCAGCTACATTTCAAACAACATTTCAAATCTGGACTCACCATGAAAAAGCAACAGTTGCCTGAAGTTAGTGTGCTATTTTCTGCCCTGTTCCATTGCACTTTTTGCCTAGTTGTCCAACACTTGGTAGCTCAGAGCTGCCACACAGAGGCCCCTTCCGTGATCTGGCTTATTTGCCTGTCAGTTTGAGTCTCAGCTTCTGTATGATGCAGCTGTGCACTTTGCTGAAGGTCTAATATCATTTCCATAAGCTTTCTCCCTGCCCGGAGCAAGCAGTTTGTTCTCCCTGCTCAATAAATACTCAAATCACTTTTCTGGTACTCACAGGGATAAAGCTTTAAGTTGTTAAGGAGTTCTTACTAAGTAGTGGGTGGAGAACATAAGCTCAGTACAAGGAAACTCTGCGCATAATCAGAAACGGAGAAACTTCCTCCCTTTCCCCCAACCCCTCCTCTCACTAGGCAAAGCTGCCAGTGCCTCCTTTACAGAAATTTAGGAATGTAAAGGGAGGACTCAAAGGGGCCCAGTCAGACAAGCCTTTCTCAATCAATTAGCTTGCAGCCATTACTTGTGACCCTAGGTCACACAACATAAGTGTGTGGGGTGTGCCTTTAGGGGTACACCAAAGCTACTTATTAAAACTTACATAACCAAAAGTGTTCAAAATCAAATAAATTCCAAAAGCTGAAAAATATTTTCCATGTACTACAATTTCTCAGGAAGAAGAGCTTTCAGTAAAGAAATGTTACTTTGCTTTTCCAGCAACAAATCATTTGATGCAGGAAACTAACTTTTTTGTACTTAAAAATAAATAAATAAATAAAGAGAGAGAGAGAGAGACTGAAATGTGAGATACTTTAGCAATCTTTAAAAGTGGTATTTGCTTTACAATTATGCAAAAACTAAATAATAGTGGCATGAGTGATACTTGATGAAGTACAGGACCGTGTTTCCTAAAATAAGACTATTGTCTGTAGCTGCAAGGGGATGGATGTTTGTAGGACTATTTAATTAATTCATGAAGATCAGCCTGTGCGTTTCAGTCCCCTCCAAGAAATGAGTTGAGCGCGTTCAGATTCCACTCTCCATTTTAGGACTCCAATATAACAAACCAAACAATAGACTTTCTTAAAAGACCTCGAATATTTAAATACTGCATCAAGTTATCCCGCATTGAACACACAGGGAGAAGAGGGTGTAACTTACCACGATTCCCACATGACAAGCATACACCCCTTGGTGTGAAGGAAAACTTCAAAAAGACCCTCAGCTTCATATCCTGCCAACCCAATGACATGGATGATGCCTTGGAAAAACCCATGAGGGAGTCCTGATTTCAAAAGCAGATCTATGACAACCCCTTTCTGGCCCAGACAAGATCAATGCACGGCAGGGGCGATGCACTTTAATCTCAAGGTGCATCGCAAAGCGTCTTTAAGTAGTGCAACAGATCAAGGCTTATAGATAGCTGGAAGAGGGGGGGAGGGAGGGAAAAAAAACAAAAAACAAAACAAAAAAAAAAAAAACAGTCCAGACCAAACTTCTCCCCTTACTTAAGGTAACTGAGAAACAACTGCTCAAAAGCTAAGAGAGAATGCAGGGAAACACATAATAAGACAGGAAAGTAATAGTAGCGCATTGAAAATCACTGAGGATGTTGTAGGCAACCTGCACTCTACATGTCTCTTCTCCATTAAAACCCCAGTCGAGCTCTCTGACCATGCAGCATGGCTTGTGTTAGTTCAGACGTTCATTCCAGAGATCAGATTGCAGGATCAGGGCCACTGACTAAGTGCCCTGGGGTAAGGATTTTGCTTCTGTCTTGCACATAAGACAGCATTTAATAAATTAGGTCATGTTTAAATCCCTGGAAAGCCCTGGCAGTAGAAATAATAATCATGGAAACTTAAATTTTGAATGAAAAAAAATGGTCCCAGGATTAAGACACTGGGACAGGGTTTTAGGATATTTGGGTTCAGTTCCCCCTTATGTCTCAGACTGCCCTAATGATTTCAGGCACATTGCTTCACCTTTTTGCATTTATGCCAAATGTCACTTGCCTCATAGATGCAAGGCCTTTACCTCCAGGAAGACTATCCATAAAAAAAGTGGTGATAATATTCAAAAACAGATCCTTTCAATATTAGTTCACAACACATGCTCTACCTGGTGAAATTAAAGAAGGATTAAGTATAAAACACTTAATATCCTAGGACTTCCGAGTAACTGAAAACAAGCAAGCTATCTATATCAAATTCTCCAAATCACCATTTAAATCCATCATGGGTTTCAGCAAACACACGATCTCCAGAAGACAAATGCAAACCCACACACATGAATAATGATATAGACTTCATTCTCTTTTAGCCATCTAAATGATAGGTTCCTGCAAAATGTATAGGGTTGAGCACTTAAATCACAAGGGGTTGGAGTCCTTAATAATAGAAAGGATGGTAAGGCTGTGCCTGCCAGGAGAAAGGCTGCTCAGAGAGTTGTTCCCAGCAACTGTTAAGAAACATAGTACTCCTGCCATGTTTGCCCAATCTCTGTGGTCTTCCAGGCTTTCTAAATCAGGAGAAATACCTTAAATTTGAGGTTCCCCTTTAACATATAGTTTGTAAAGCAAGATACATCCCAAGCACTCCACTTGGATATATGTAACAAATTCACACACCTTTCTTTTGGAAAGGTTGATATGGAAAATTTACAACACAAATAACGATGACATTTAAAGGATGTTTTTAATGTAACTTAAAACAATGCCTCCACACTGGAAATAATAATAGAATAATGGCTCCTCCTGGCACTGTTGAGTCCCCTGGCTAAGGGCTCTTCCTTTTCCTGATTGCTGGCTGTAAAATTACCCCTCCATTGGCTCTACTCCATTGCTGCCACATTACAGCCAAGCAAAGGCAATATGAGCCATTTCAAAATAATCATGAACGAGTAAAGATGCAAAGCTAGAAGAGGCACATGGCTCTCAAACCCAAGGTGATAGCCAGAAATATATAGAATTCCTTTAGGTTCTCAGGACATTCTCCTACGAGCAAGACTTTCTTTAACTAAAGAAAGTAAACACCACCTTATTTGTGTTGCCGTTTTTACATTCTAGTAAGATCAGTACAGACGCTATTTCAAGGAAGGACAACATACCTTTTGGCATATTTTTCCACATTCTGCTCTTTCTTCTCATGAAGTCATGAAGTTTGTAGACCTACCTTAATTAGACACCGTTAATTTTTTCCTGTATTTTTTACCACGTGTTTTTTTAATTCCAATAAGTAAACACTCACCTAGGGTACATTCACACGGATGTTTTCCACACTTAGTAACTCAGAGACAGCAAGTAGATGAAATGTGCGAGTATTATACAAGCTTTTCCTTTGCGTACGCACATCGTCAGGTCTGGAGTACACCCAAGTTCAATGTGACCAATTCTTTTTGTGCAATGGATAGAATACTTGACCATACCACATTAGGGGATCCTTTGAGAATGAAAGGGATTTTGTTATCTGGGGGGTTGTTTTTCTGCATAGTACCTAATGAATATAAAAGTAACATTAATTCATAGTACCAGCTCTCCTCACCTATTATGCTTTTAAATGAAACTATATTCATTTTAGTTAGAGAGGTAAAAAAGCTACGTGCAAAACCCTACAGCATAATGTGTCAATAGTGTTACCCACTGATTCTTATATCTTAAGCCTAAATACTTTACCTGAAAAGCAACTTCTTTCTTAAAAGATAACACAAAACTAATCCCTCCTCAAAAAAAAAAAAAGCTTGCAAATGCACTACAGCACTTTGTAACAGATCTTCCACTCTTCAAATCTCCTTCCCCTACCTTCCCCCACCCCCTTTTCCTTTCAGGAAACAAAACTCGAGAAGAGAAAGAGAGAGAGAGTCAAAAGGTTACAGCCAGCTTGTAAGCGCAAAGAACGTGAGAGGCCCATTCTTCCCCTTAACACCTGACATCCCAGGGTACATTTTCTCCAGCACCAAGCCTGGTGGATTAGATATGCAGCTTCTATTGATAATGGAAGCTGTGCATCTCATTCGCCATGCACTGCTACTTAGAGTTCTCCTCCTACCACTGCCTTCTAAATCCTTCTCCCTCCTATTCCACAATTACAAACTTAACGGGAATTTGCATTTTATTATTAGACACAAATTGAACCCAGTTCAGATATCTTGTCTGAGTCCTGGATTAGAAACAGCAAAACTATGAAAAAAAAAAAAAACACAAAAAACAAACAAACAAACAAAAACAACAACAACAACAAGAGAACCCAATACAAGCCTAAAAAAGTGTTAAAGCAATCTAGAGCTAAAACCATTGTGACAACACTATAGCATTCATGCTATCATTCCAAAACACTGATTTCCATGATTTTCACAGCTTAGTGAAGTAAGTGAAACGCATCTAAGGCATGTTTGTTAGAGGTTCAGAACAACGAAAGAAATAGAGATAAACACTAAATGACCGAAGTCTTTGCTATACTCTCCCTGGAATGGAGCCCCCCATATAGTGGGGAGATGCAGCCAAGATCTGCTTGCTTGGTTGATGCTGTAGGAACAAGGAAACAATTACCTCTAATTAGGTGTAAAGCCCAACACGGAATGGAAAACAACCGAGAACAAAGTTAATTCTAAACATCAGAAGTCTTCAGTCAAAAGGACAAAACAGGAACATACTTGATTAAGGTAGAGCAGGTAGAGTTCATAAAGATCGACATCCAACTGGCCTATCCAAAACAAAAAGTAGGAGGATAAAGTGATGTAAAAAATTATTCTGACTTCATACTATTAATGGATGTTATGACCTAATTTAAAGATAGTTTCAATTTAAATAAAGATCTACATTTCAAGTTGTTTTATATTTTTTACTGAACTTGAAACAAAACAAAAAAAAAAAAAACAAGTAGAATTGAGAACAGGGCAGAAAATGTGAACTGTTTGCACTCTGGGCTACCCCCTGGATCTGGTTGTACATTAGCTCTGGGATGTTGCTCACCATTGTTGAGCATTGTTGCTCAATGGAGCAACATCAGACCCTGCACCCTGTCATCTCTCATTTACGCCATCTTAAACACCACCTTAGTGTTTTTGTATTCATCTACAAGACAGTCAAGTTTGAAGAGGCTTTTTTTTCTTCTTTGAATATTGTAAATTTTGTTTCTTTGATTTTGCAGAAATCTTACTCTGGTAATGACTAAAAAAGAATTGTCACAAATATTACAGAAGGAATCTGAGAAGGGAAAGCAAAGATCAAAGGAGGCAAATCATGGAATCATTTAGGTTGGAAAAGACCCTTAAGATCATGAAATCCAACTGTCTACTTATACCAAGTCCACCACTAAACCACATCCCACAAACAGGCAAACCACAAAAGGGCAGCCTGTTACAATACCTAACCATCCTTTCCATTGAGAAATTCTTCCTGATATCCAAGCTAAGTGCATCCTTGCCAACTGAGGCCATTTCCTCACATACTATCACTTGTCACCTGTGAGAAGAGGCCAACCCCCAGCTCCCCACATCTTCCTTTCAGGTTGCTGTAGAAAGCAATGAGGTCTCCCATCAGCCTCCTTTTCTCCAGACTAAATAACATCATTTTTCTAGTCCCTTCACCGGCTTCATTGCTCTTCTCTGAACATGCTCCAGCACCTCAATGTCCTTCTCATAGTGAGGGACCCCAAACTGAACACTGGACTTGAGGTGTGATCTCACCAGGGCTGAGTACAGGGGGCCCATCGTTTCCCTACACCTGTTGGCCATGCTATCTCTGATACAAGCCAAGATGTCATTGGCCTTCCTAGCCACACTACCAGCTCATGTTCAGCCAGCTGCTGACCAGCATTCCCAGCTTCTCTTCTGCCAGGCAACTTTCCAGCCACTCTGACCCAAGCCTATATCACTGCATGGTGTTGTTATGACCCAGATACTGGACTCAACACTTGCCCTTGCTGAGGGCCATACACAACTGGACATGGCCTATCCAGATCCCTGTGCTGAACCTTCCTATCCTCATCACTCTCACCCAACTTGGTGGCATCTGGAGATGATTGATATTTAGGTCTGCAGACGCATACTGAGAGACATCAAATTTTCAGGATTCAAATGTATAAAAAAATCCCATGAGAAGATACCAAAGAAGGTTTAAAGTAAGTTTGCAGATAGCTAGAGGTCCTTTAAATATTTTATAACCACCAGGATAAGACTTTCATCAATAAATTGGTTCTTAGAACTTGTTTAAGTGCTGTGTGGTGAAAATCTTATTTCAGCTGGCATGATTTCCATGGAATGAAAACAAGTGGGTTTGACTGTCATTTGTTACCTTACTCAAGGAGTGAAGAATTTTGTTTACTTATTTGTGTCTCTTGGGTCTTGGAAGTATGAGTGAATAAAAAGACTGGGATTAAAGAGAATGAAAATCCTGAAGACAAAAACAGATGTAGTCATTCCAGTGACAAGCATTAAATGAGAGTTTAATGAGGTCTGTACATCACCTCACCAGTATCCTGCCAACGTACCATCACAGAAAGCAAACAAACAAAAAAACAGTATTGATCAGGATGGGTGGATTCATCTTTGTTGGTCAGGTGTGAGGCAGTTTTCATTTTGACCACATAAGAGAAACCAGATTCATACATCCACACTATTTAATTTTAGCAGTATTTATATTTGTAATATGTATTTCTAATATATATATTTGTGTGTGTATTCCTATAAAACAAATCTAGTGCCAAAAAGACCCTGGAGATAGAGATACATGAGTGAATCCAAGCATCCCAGGAAGCGAGGTCTGGGTGGATATAGGCTTGAGAAAAGCTGAGAAAATAGTCTCTGTGGCTGGGTATGCAGGGCTAGAGCTATCTGAATAAATAAACAAACAAACAAGCAAGCATCTATCCCTACTTGATGCAAACAAAGATTTCATAAGGCACCTGTCTGGCAGAAATCCTGCATCTCCATGCACAGGTCATTCATGTCTGTAACCCCTAAACCCCTGATGATAATAGAGACAAGCCATAAATCTTTTCTTGAAAGAACATGAATATCCTAAAAAAAAATAATAATAAATAAAAATGTTTCGAGTTTAGAATCATAGAATCATTAAGATTGGAAAAGACCTTCCAGATCATCTGGTCCAACCATCACCCTACTACCAATATCACTCAATAAACCATGTCCCTATGCACCAGGTACAAACTTTCCTTGAACACCCCCACTTTCCTTGCCACCACTTCCCTGGGCAACCCCTTCCAATGCCTGACCACTCTTTCTGCAAAGAAATGCCTCCTAATTGTTTTAATTGTTGAAGAGTAGTGCTTGCACTGAGTCAAGGACTTCTCAGCTTCTCACTCTGCCCTGCCAGCGAGGAGGCTGGGGGTGCAGCAGGAGCTGGGAGGGAACAAAAACAGGACAGGTGACCCCAACTGGCCAAAGGGATATTCCATACCTTGTGATGTGATGTCCTGGTTTTAGCAAGGATAGAGTTAATTTTCCTCCTAGTAGCTGGTATGGTGCTGTGTTTGGGATTTAGGATGAGCATAACGTTGATACCATGCTGATGTCTTAATTGTTGCAGAGCAGTGCCAAGGACTTTTCAGCTTCTCACTCTGTCCTGCCAGCAGGCAGGCTGGGGGTGCAGCAGAAGCTGGGAGGGGACAGACCCAGGACAGCTGACCCAAACTGGCAAAAGGGGTATTCCATCCCGTCTGACGTCATGCTAAACAATGGGGTGGCTAGCCGGGGGGAGGGAGGCCAGACTGCTCAGGGATAGACTGGGCATCGGTCAGCAGGTGGTGAGCAATTGCATTGTGCATCACTTCTCTGTACACATTATTATTAGTAGTACTATTATCATTATTATTTTCCTTTCTTTTCTGCCCTAATAAACTGTCTCTATCTCAACCCATAGGCTTAATGTTGAGCGAACAACTGTGTGGTGCTTAGCTGCCAGCCAGGTCAAACCACAACAGTCCTTTTGGTGCCCAGTGTGGGGCTTGGAGCAGCCACCTGGCCTGTCACAAGGCTTGGAGTGGCATCACTTACAGCTCGGTAGGCACAGGTCAAGCCCCAACACGTTGCAGTGATTTGTGTCTCCCTGGAATTGCCAGAGTGGTGACACACCTTTTTCAAGCATTCTGCCAGGGATTTATTTTTTTTTTATTATTATTTATTTTTATTTAGGATTTTGCACCTGTTCAAGGGTGAATTTCCAAAGCACTGGAGGTGCCCACTGCTCTAGATGCCTGCCCATATCCTCCCACACACCTTGCCACTCATAACTATCCTGCCTCAGGACAGATCTCTGGATGGCATTCCTAAGTAGTTGTTTAACCTTAAACAAAACCTGAAGTGCAGTCAGGAGACATAATAATAATAACATTCTGGTCTGAACATCCCAAGGATATTCAAAGACCTAAAGAGCTATCATAACTAGCCTGGAGGAGAAGAGGAGGGTGAAGGAGAAAGGGAGAGTGAACAAAAGGGGGACAGGGAGAGATGCTTTTTCTCGCATTAGATTGTCTCCCTGAAGAAAAAAGGCCCTTGAAATATCCTCTCCTGACACAGTCTATGCCAAGGATGCACAGAGCACCCAAGCCAGTAACAATAGGGTACTTTTGCCACTCATTCCCAATTAGACTCACGCTGGTATAGGCCTCGGGTAGTTATTGATGCTCTTATGGTATCTCCCTCTTCGACTTCCTGTTCCTCTGATGGCCCAGCCACTTTGGAGTAGCCTCTCTCATCTTCTTCTTCCTCCCCAGTCTGAGTAGGAGTTCCTCTGCTTTCTAAACAACCTGACTTTCTCATCCCTATTTAAAAAGGGGCATGACGTTTCCCTTTTTCCACTCACCAGGGACTTTGCCCGACTGCCAGGACTTTTCACCTATGATGGAAAAAGGCTTAGAAACTACATCAGCCAGTTCCCTCGGGACCCTGAGGTGCATGTCACCAGGTCCCATAGGCTTGTACCTGTTTAGATTCATCAGGTAGTCCAAAACCCGCTCTTCACTTAAAGTGGGTGGAACTTTGTTCCCCCGGCCTCCATCTACAGGTTCAGGGAAATGAAAGACTTGGGAAGCCTGTCTGTCAGTGAAGACAGAGGCAAAGAACATGTTGAATACCTCAGCCTTCTCAATGTCTGTCATTACCAATTACTCGGATATAGAAAGTCACTCCTAATATAAGAAATTAGCCAGCTATAATCGCTTACACACTACTATTTTCACCCTTCAGTCTCACAAACGTTAAAGGCACACAGTGGCCCTTGGGGACTCCTCCTGTCACCCCAGTGCAGCAGCCCAAAGGGAGCTGGGTCCTCGCTTGTGCTCTTCCTTGAGGCTCTGTGCAGAAGGGATGTCACCTCTTGCACAAGGGCTGGGTGATGGGAAAGAAGCACTCATGCAAACCCTGAGAGCCGGCAACAAGAGTTCTTTATTGCCAGGACATCTTGCAGGTGAGCCTGCGAGATGTCCATGGTGTTTGGCAGCTTCAAGCTAATGCTTGGGGTAGAGGCTGAGCCACAGGTAGGGAGCTGGCCAGGCATGCCTGCGATGCTGTTGCTGCACTCTGATGGCAGGGAGCAAAGACATGCCAAGGTAGTTCCAGGTGTGCTCAGGCTGAGGTGGATCACTTCCATCAGTTCCTCCACATCTGGTAGATCCACCTCCATGGGCTCCATGGTGCTTGGCAAAAGGCTAAGCCAGTCCTTTCCTGGGACTGCCCAAATGGGTTGTCTTTGGAAGTTTTCAGGCCAGAGTGCAGAGTTAGCGGACCATCCACTTCCATGCCTAGGTCCCATGCCACTGTCCAGTTCATTTCCATGCATGGGTCCAATGCTGCCGTCTGGTTTATGGCCATGTCTGGGTCCCACGCTGTATTCTGGATGACAGGCAGGCCTCTGCTCCACATAGCTGTCCAGCCAGCACTCCTGCCTTTGCCCCATGCCACCGTTGTGCCAATGGTAAGGCCCAGGCACACTGGCACTGTATGGTGGACGGGATGGCCTGTGCCCCACGCCATTGTGGTACCAAGGTTAATGTCATGGCCTCGTGTCTTTGCCACACTCATACATATACATGTCTGTGAGCTGCATGCCAGAGGTCCCCTTAGCACTGGTGTCTGTTCTCATGCCACAGGCGCTATCCCTCTGCCCATGCCACTTCCCCTTCCCATCAGGTGCTTTCCTTCTCAGTGCTTCCAGGGACAGCATCTCTGTCCTCTCACACCAAGGAGGGCTGCCACTTGCCTTCCTGCTTCTGGTTTCCTTCCTGCCACACAAGCTGGCTTCAGAGGGCCTAGAAGTTCAGCAAATGGTGGGTCAGCTGCAGGGGTCTTGTTTTATAGGGCCCAGAGCAGGGCAATGGTAGCCAGCAAGCTACTGTGATGGCCAATGTGAGCAGCCCAAGGTGGCTGTGTTAGGAGCAGCCTAGGAGATGCTCTCACATTGAAGGAGAAGAGTCAGGGGGGCTGAGGGCCCCTTTTCTGGGGCTGGCTCTCCCAGGCCATTTGGCTTGTCAGAGAGAGAGGTTGCCTGTCAGCCACAGAGACTGCCCTCTACCTCTCATCCTGTGCCTGGGTTTATTTTTAACACTGGTTTTGAGGTAATTTCATTCTATTCTTCATGGAAAAGAACAGAAGAAAGGTGCATCTTCAGCCTTAATTTCCATGTGTGCTTTGCACATGTGCTTTCTGGTGTAAGCAGGTAGGTGCACACAGAAGTTACCATGTACCAAAACATCTGTTTTGCAATAAAAATTAATAAAGAATATGATGGTATCTGCCACACAGTGGTACTTGTAATAACAGAAAATTACTCACATACAGAACCTCAGTCCTAATATAAGAAACTAGCCATCTGTAATCGCTTACAGACTATTTTGAATCATCACAGAATTGTTAAGGTTGGAAAAGACCTTCCAGATCATCTGGTCCAACCATCACCCTACTACCAATATCACCCACTAAACCATGTCCCTAAGGGTCACGTCCAACCTTTTCCAGGGATGGCGGTGCCACCACTTCTCTGCAGTTAGATGAGAAGTTGACACATGCCTTCAGAATAAAAGCCTAGAAAATTGTTACCTACTGCATATCTAGGTATACTTCCCTGACAGAATGCTACAGGAGAGGGGAAAAAAAAAAAGAAAAAAGAAAAAAGAAAAAAGAAAAAAGAAAAAGGAAAAAAGAAAAAAGAAAAAAAAAAAAAAGCTTAGTCATGTTTGCTCCTATTTATTTACTCCAAAAGTTAATGATGCTACTTTGTCTGTGAATTTTTTATTTTTTGGTGTCACGAAACCTTGTTGAAGTTTCTCAATGGCAAAATATCCCAAAAGAAGATTCCATCTTCTGCCAAGGAACGCTCCAGCAGTCAACTTCAATTTGCCTTAAAGACAAAAAGGCACCTCTCTAGGGTTAAAAAAATCCATTCCCAAACTGTCAGTAGCAACATACAAAGTTTAGAAATGCACCTAATTCAGCACAAGCAAATGTTTGTAAATTGTCAAACCAATATGTGAAAAGTGATTCTTCCATTAAATAAAATCATGAGCAAAATGAAAAAAAAAAGAGTGAACAAAACCACCACAAGCAGATAAAATATCTGATATCAAGCATATTAGTACAGAGAAAAAAAATATTAACTTATTCTTCAGTAAGAGGTTACTGATTATGTTTAATACTACTTTAATTGCTATTATTTTTAGAAAAAAATATTTTCGTTACTGTTGTGTTCACATGCAGGAAAAAGCATATATTCTCCATACAGCTATGTAATTAGCAGCAGACAGTTTGGGGCTCTATCAGCCCGAATTTGAAATCTGAAGGTGAGCAACAAAGCAACCTGGAAATCAGTTTTCCAGTTTTGAGACATCATCATGAACTGCAACAACTGCTTAAACGATTCAAGCCTTTACTGGCTATGGATGTGCAGCAGACCTGCCCTTTTTTCCATCTCTCCTCCAGGGCTGAGCAAGGTTAGAAATCACGGCTGGAAGTTACTGCCTTCTCTTCTGCATGTTGCAGTCCCTGCAGAAAGCCTTAACACGTTTTAGCCTTCCCAAAACCTGCCTTCCCCCAGCAGCACAACAGCCTGGAGACCACCTCCGCATCCACCACTGTGCCAAGGCAGGTATGGGGCTGGTGGGACAGCCATGCGTGGGTGGGCAGGGCAGCCTCTTCTATCTGGCCGCCCTGTCTGCAGTCACTGCTCCACCTCTGGAGGATGGGATAGACCTGTTCGGTGGGTTTTCTTATCCAGGCCTACACAGCAGTCCTGGATACAACAGCATCACTCACAGTGGAGAGGTCAGAGACAGAACGTACTAACAAAATGAGTAATGCAGCAGCGACAGCCATGTACTGGGAACATTGACTTTTCCTTCTTTAATGTGCTACCTGTCTTAATAGATGATGTCGTTGATGATCTCTGCTTGCAGGAGAAAAACACCTTGAAACATGCCCAAGATTTTAGCAGAGCTCCACCCCACCTCTCCTTAGTCATCAAGGAGGCAACTTGATCTTTCTGCACCCCAGTTTCTCGTTTGTAAAATCTCTGCCCAGAGCATAAGCTGCTTCATGCACGGACTTCATTATCATGTAAGTTTTACAGAGTAACTAGTAAAAGTTTTGTTTCATTATTGCATATGGCTTTAAACTTCAGGGAGTCCTGAAATAAGAGTGTGCCATTCAGTGTGAAGAATAGTGTGTTTTGCAAAAATCTAGGTTGTATTCTTCCTACGAGACAAAACCGTATAACAACAAATAGATAAAAATACAAATAAAAATAAAATTAAAAAAAATAAAAAAAATAAAAATAAAATCTCCAAAAAGGATTTAAAACAGATTCAAAGATTGAGTTTCAGTGATGTTCTGCAAAGGTACATAAAAACATCCCTACGCATTAAAAATGGAAGGGAATGACCCGACCCACTGCATTGAAAATTTGATGAATCGGTTTAAATATGAAAACATAAAACAATATGAAAATATGAAGTGAATGGACACCGCAGGAAAAGGAAGATCCCATACAACAAACTGGCAACCAGGGGACCCATCAAAGCAAGACCAGTAACAAACAGAGAACACAGCAGAATCATTTGAGGGGGCTTCCATGAAAACATTGAAAAATTAGAGCAAGAAAGATTGGTGTAGACCAGTAAGTTCCATGCTGGAGACCCACCACAAGCAAGACATGGCCATATGCTTTTATGTTATTTTCTGTACAATGGAGTGAGCACAGAAACACCATGAATTGTGAACTTTAGCGTAGGTCAGGGAAAGAAGGAAAAAACATGTATCCAAGGAGGAAGAACTGTAAGGCAATAGCTGGCATTTCTTTCTACCATTATTTTCACAGATAACAATACAGTCAGATTTCCGTGCACCGACACAACTTGTGCAATTTTGCATACAAGGTTGTAAGTGCCAGAAAAAGAATGGCTGTTGCTACTCTCTGAATTGCTTTAATATAAAGCTTTCAATGGAGATTACCAAGGATTGGAAAGGGAGAAAAAAAAAAAAAAACATGTCCTGATTTATCTTGAAATTCAGAAGGTCTGGGTTGTTCGCAGCCGATACTTCAGAACAGACAGAATTTTTTTCATCACTACTTTACCAAATAAATTTTCTGATATACAAGATCAAAGGCAAAGATTATCTCAGGAATCCAACCATCATTTACTTTGGCAGTGTGCATATGTTAGTAGATTCTTTTGGTCCTCCCAAGGATTAACATGAGTTTCCTGAGATGGCACAGGGTTCATACAAAAATCTGAAAGTGCAAAGCTCTATTGCTTAGCTTAGTCACACAGGAAAGTGAACTAGAACAGCTGAACTATCTTACTTTCAAAGATAAGACTAAAATGTTACGGAAGAGTGCAACAGTTCATAGTCTCAGATATTAGAAATCTCTCTCGTTAGCTGGTTCCTTCTTCGAGACAGTATACTGTCACCAGAATTATTACGGAAACAGTTCATATCACCAAAAACCTGTTTCCAAAACAAACATATATTTTCTTAACTGAATTAAGAAATATGACTGTAAACATATTGCATCAAATACCAAAACATTAGCGTTCTTTGATTTTCAGAACACTAATTTCTTTATTTATTTAATTAAAACAGCAGTTACTTCCTCTCTTCCCCCTTCACTGACAGCTTTAGGTGTTGCTTAGGTCCATGGTGTGTATATATGTCTTCTGAAGAGGACTAAGGTGCAAGTTTAGGCTAAAAGGACAAAAAACTAGGTACAAGTCCAGCTCAAATAAACAGGGATCTCAGGCATACACCTCACTCTACATCCAGCATTTGGATGGCAGCAATACATTTTGGCTAAGGCAGGCAGGGCAGTCCACACTGCCTGGTGTGCTTGATGCTGTCTGCATGCACGTTCAAGCACCGTTGTATTTTCAGTCTTTGTAAAGAGAAACTCTGATTTTACAGGCACGGAGGCTGCCGCCTCTTGCGGCATCAGGAGCTGCACCCCTAGGCACAGAGCTGCCAGAGTTAGGCAAGCTGATCACAACTGGCAGGAGGGCTGCTGCCAAGTGAGCCGAGGGAGAGCGCGCAGCTGGGACCTGCAGCCGCTCTGATGGCGGCCTCAGAGAACTGGCTGGCTTTTCTCTTCCAGCAGCCTGCAAGCTGAGCTACCCTTCAACAACCAAATGCAGCACGGTAGCCATAACAGCTGGACTGGCAACAACACCTCTACTGCTGACAATCCACTTACAGCTCCAGAGTCACAGTCTGGCCACTCCGAAGTTATGGCATATTACCAAGGCACAACAAGAAAAAAAAAAAAAGTTAAAAAGCCAGTGCTTTGCAATACCACTGTGATACCCCTTCAGTGTGCAGTCTGCTCACCAAGTGTGCTGAGCCCTGCAGCAGTGGGGAGGGCAACGGCGGCTGTGACCCTAAAACCTTGCCCTAAAGGCCAATGAAGAAAACAGGCTGGAGATTTCCTGAGGGAAATACTTGCCTGGGCTTTGTAAGAGGCAACTAGAAGGCTGTTGTGCTTTCCCTGTCCACTGTGTGAGAGCCAGACAGTGTCTGAGCGATTACTGTTTGATTTGGGTTAAGAGTCAGACACCACCTGGGGCAATGTCCAGACTAGAGTGAGGGGTAGTATTTCCGGAAACACAAACCATAGGTGGGAATTTGCAATAGTAACTTCTTATACATTTTGGGTACCACTGTGCTTCAGTGTGAAACATTAAAACACAAACATTATTCAGGGTGATTTTTGCATCGGGCTTCAGCAACATTGAGAGCAGAGCCCACTCTCTCTCTCTCTCTCTCTCTCTCTTTCCCCCCCGCTTAGGGACACAAACACAACCTCACAACCTTCCCTTCTGTGCTGCTCCAGTATTAGTCTGTCAGATAAATGTACAACAGATCATCCAGAGGCACAGCACAGAGGCAGCGAAAGGGGCTGCAGTGTGACTGGAAGAGGGTGTTACTTTCAGAACTCTATCACTTCAGTTGTGGCTGTGATCCTGGTTTCTTTTATTACCTGATTTAGTGGGGAAAAATTGCAGATCATCAGTAACTCCTCTATTGCAAAGCTATGAGGGAAAAAAAAAAAAAAAAAAAAAAAAACATAAAAAATAAAGTATGTTCTGGTTTCTGGAAACACGCATGCCCTGTGCAGGACCTTCATTTCATTTGCCCTTATATAGATGGACAAAATCTACTTTCTGAAGACACACAATGTTTTGTGAAACACACTAACTTGCATCAGATTAACCTATTTTTTCTGGTTAGCACTACAACCAACCATTTGTCATTGCTGCTCATTATTCATTGGTATGTTCAAGGGTAAACAGAGGTAAAGAGAATTTGCTCAACTTCTAATTCAGACCATATATTTTATCACCTTTGACTGCGTGGCTTAAAACACTAGACAGGTACATTACTCATTTCTTAATGTTACGTCACTCACCCTATTTGAGCTGAATGAGCTGACGGCTTGAGGTTCATGACATTATTATTTGCCTGAATGATTGAAACTTTGTAAACAGAAGAATGAAAGAAATAAACTTCTAAAATACAAGACTTGTACAGAGACAATAGCCAATAATAAACTTTCTGATATGATTCTGGTCTGGGAACATTTCCAAGTGTATAGAGACCATCTATTACTACATTTTTTAAAGTAAGCAGAACTTCACAAACCTATTCAAAAAAACGTATCTTTAATATTTAGGCAATGCTAATTTATACCCTTGCTGAGCCCAGTGGGCAGAAAAACTGGCAGCACAAAGGTACTCATGCATGCAGGATAAGGACTTGAAAAAGTTCTGTCTTGAAGCAATACCTGCCCCCTCACTTTCCCCTTTCTAGTGCAGTCCTGCTACTGGAATGGCTATTTATCAACCAGTGCCTCAGAGTATCAGGTTATTTTGTGGGGAATGTTCTCTTTATATTTTCATCTGAAGGGAAGCTGAAGTGTTTTCAGCATTTGAAACGCCCTGTGAAAGCCCTGAGGAGTGCAGCTCCCTACCCCAGCCCAAGCATAGCACGGCAAGATGCACAGCTGAACTCCACAGGTGACACTACAAGTACACCCTAAACTCCGACCTGGAGGGACCATCTTGAAGGTTGAGAGCACTCTTCAGTCTCCAGTCCTGACCAGACCTCTGGCCCTCTGCCAAGGCTGCGAGCCAGGGTGCCAATTAGTGCCAGCTGATCGCTCCTCTGACGTGCACACCTCTCCGGGAAGCGGGCTGAGGCTACCAGCTCATTTCAGATAGGTCACTGCATGTCGACAACTTTGTAAGAGATTGACTAAGGCCCAATTTGGATTAGCAATTTAGCAGGAAGGTTCTGTACCCGACTGCCCTCCAACCTCTCTCATGTATGTAATTTTAATACAGCAACTTCTAGACTACAAATTGACTACTGTTAGAAAACTCCAGAACCAAGTACATTTTCAGAGGTGCCCATAAAGTGTTACTGGGAAATTAAACTGTTCTTTGCCCCCCTAACCTTTTGCTATGTAGACTGCATTTAAAAGGATTTCATTAGGGCCAGAGGCCATAGCTTACATTTCTGCTGCTGAGAGAAATGAAACATGGAAGGAATTGGCTTAATTGGGGATTCCAACAGAATACTGCTTTTAGAACCAGGGAGCCAAAGATGTAGCCATTTGAGAGGGACCCTCCACACTTTACCATTCTGAAGATGTTAGTGGAAAATTTGTATTTTGTTTCAGAATAAGGAAGAAAAAAAAAATAAAAAAAACAATTATAAAGCTGTCTACACACTATTGTAGCATATTCAGTTCTGCAAAACTGTTAGAAAAAGGAGGGGGAGAGTCTAATTTGAGTAGTACATATTAGTTTAGGATAGTTCCTGTATACTTAAACATTCATTTTTAATGAATGTTTTTTAAACATTTTTTAGTGTGACAAATGTATGTATTGTTTAAGATGCAATCAGTTTTACTAGCTAAACTTCCACCAAATACTTTCTACAGGTCCTACATGGTTTACTCCTGTGCCAGTCAGTACTTCTGGGGCAGATACTCTGCAATGGTTCCTTTTTTCCTACATCCACATTTCTAAAGCCACTATGGATTGGAAATGGGTTTCAGATAGCATGTGCAGTCTGGAGATTTTAGGGAGAAGAAGAACATGACATCATGCATCAGCAACAACACTTCTACGTTTCAGACTGATTT
This sequence comes from Anas acuta, assembly GCF_963932015.1. NCBI lineage: Eukaryota > Metazoa > Chordata > Aves > Anseriformes > Anatidae > Anas > Anas acuta. The sequence continues at coordinate 102,199,933 of NC_088979.1, forward strand.
CTTGCAAGAACTTCATTAGCTTAGCCAATTTGCAATAGATGCAGTAGGTTATTTATTTTTAACCACAGCATTAAATGACTACAACCCTGGAATGCATCTGGTCTAAAGTGTCATCATGACTGCATCCATGGCAAAGGAACTTGTACTTCTAGGCCATAGCAGCTGCTAAAAGTGTGTAATTTTCATGTGCAATCAGTTCTGCCATTATTATAAAAATGAAGGTGTTACAAACTTTGTGTATCTAATCCAGCTCACATATCTGTACTCTGAAGGCATGCAGTCAGCAAAAATAGAAGGGTATCTGCTCAGCATTGTCAGCCACTTGAGGTGCTCCATTTCCTTGACTCCCACTCATCTTTGACAGATGATTGCAATGCAGTAGCTCAGTAGAGATAGGAAACAGGAGACTGGGACAACCCATCAGGGTTTCACTGAGTTTCAAAGGCAACAGCAACAAGAAACACAATGAATTAAAAAGCAAGCATGACAAGTGCAGTCCTCAGGATTATATTTATGCAGTATATTGTATGAAGGGTAATAAAGCAGTGGATCTCCTCCTGGTGAACAGCTGGACAGTAAAGCTTTAACCTCAAGAGTTAAGTTGGCTAAGCTAGTCTGAAACTTATTTTTCTCCCAGGTGGGCTGCATGCAGAAGGACATGACAAAGCAGTAAGGGATGGTTTTGTTTCCCTTGCTCCCAACCCTGAGAGCACCCCACAAACAGTAAAAATGGGATCTACTCCCTACTGTATTGGGACAGGGTTATAACTCAAAGGGACACATGAAAATCACAACATGACCTTTGCTGCACTCCTTTCAATTTCAGCATGGTGTGATCATTGAGTGTCCCAGACTTTGCAAGTGAAGCTGCAAACCATGTGGCACCTAATGTAACCACTTTGCTGCTGACTAGTGCTGCCATCCCAGCATTTTACAACTTAGTGCAAGTTCAAATATGGCATGAGACAACAATGAAAATCAAAAAGATTTCCTATTTTATTCATGCTTTTTGAAGACCAAGCTGAGGAGAGGTATTTCAATGCCTTTTATACCGAGAAGATGTGGCAACTGTCATGCTGAATTGCAGACTGCAAGACTGGTCTTTACATGCATGGATGACAGAAGCATACTTTTGTTCTTGGATATTTATACTTCACAGAGAAGACTTCATAATATTGTATTAAAAAGAAGCCTCTTCCTACCACATCACATTCTACACGTAATCCAGAGTTGTATCTACAAAGACAAATGAAACCCAGCCAATGAGTAGCTTCCGGTACATAGGTGGGAAGAGACTACTTATAAATTAAAAAATCATAGTAAGAGGAAGCTGGACACAATCCTATTAAAGACAAAACTAATGTTTCTAACACAAAGAATATTTAATTAAAACTGCCTATTTGTGGACATGGCAGATAAATCCTGAAAGTCTTTAAGGCAAGCCTGACCATCTCCTCAAAATCTGTGCTGGAGCCCAAGAGAAGCGATGAGCTTGAGACAGCTTTATTAAGTGTGGTACTATGGCCTTTGGTAGGTCATGAGGTCAGAGAATATCAGTCACCAGGGCTAGCTCTTCTGATGGCTTTAATCACTGAAACCTCACAGTGTAGCTGTGCGACCCACCATTAGCAAAACACATGAAAAATGGCCAAAGTGCCTACCTGATTGCACATCACATCATAAATTACCAATATGACCATTTTGACTGACTGGTTTCCACTGAAATAGACTGGGATGTGTATGGGGGGAATTCTTCCCACCATCATTGCAGTCTATGACGATGCCTGCTTATAACGCATTCATGCTCCTGATGCCCCAGCTGGGGACTGCTCCTCCATCTCTGGGAGCAGCTGAGACCAGAAGTCCTGACTGGGTTAACCACGCACCCTGCCCTTCTCCCATCCTTGTGAACTCACCTTGACTAAGCTCCTCTCCAAACAATTCATTTTTCAAACACCAACACTAGACTTCCTTACAGACCGGGAGGTGTAGGACAGTGGTAGCTATCTGCATTTGACCACACTGTAAAAGAGGGTTTTTCAGGCAGAAAAAAGTCAGAAGACACCCTGGATCAAGAATGCACCTCCAAAATTCACAGTGAATTACTGAGACATTAAGCATGTCTTTATACTGTTACAGAAATCTGGTGTGTCTAGCATCTGTGGATGGTGTAGGCTTCCCTGTGAGGAGCACAAGTGTAGGGCACAAGCTGAAAATGTCTTGGAACCCCAGGGTTCAAGTAGAGCTCTGTGGTCCCCTCCTGTCTCACGACCCCTCCCTGACCATAAAAAGGACCAAATTCCAGTTCTATAGATTCTTTGACTCGAGTCATTCCACTCGAGTTAATGTCATTCAAATATCTCTACTCATACAGACATATAAAAAAATAGACACTATTAAAGAGATTATCACTCTCAAGCCAAGACACTGAAATCAAACTAAACATAAAAGAACAGGAAAACACATTGTAGCTTACTCAATAGTATAAAAAAATGTTAATAGAGCAGAAAAACACAGAAGTAATAAAAGTAGCTTTGACCTTCATAGCTTTCAAAGCATTGCGTACTGATGAAAATTTTCTAACTAGATTTAAAAAATCTATTCTGTTCTGCCACCACCACTCCCTTTTTCACTCTGTGATATGAAATTTTGAAAGCCTCCAGCATTTTTTTCTAATTCCAAGCTGCAGTACAACAAATGAATCTATCATTTGTTGAAAAGTTACCTTAAATAACAACATTACTTCAACAACCTCCAGAGTTGCCTTCAGTCTTTTACCCCCTCTTGGGAATGTTTCCCAGCACGTGGGAATTAATTAGGATCTAAGCATCTTTGTAAACACCACAATCTGAGCAGTGAATTAGAGTAAGATTCCCAAATCACTCAAGAATATAAACGAATGCTTCTTGGCCATTCAGTTTCAGCATCTCTATTTATCTCCCTATCTTTATTTAGATACACACCACTTTGCATACATAGCAAAACAGAGCAGCTATAATGTGGACTCAATAACAGATTTTTAAGTTAGTGTCTCTAAGGGTGCCTTTCTTTCACACTCCTACAACCATACTCTGGAATAAAACAGTTTAATAATGAAAAAAAAATAAAAAAATGCTACAGAAAAATATAAAAAAATAAATCACAGCTTGTATTCTGTATGTGCAAGTATATTCCAGCACAAATTACAAAATCAAAACCAAACATCTTTTGCTTTCTAACACATACAAATGGGCTGAATTATTGTGTAATATGAATGAGATCTTCAGCCTCTTTTCTGGGTTACTTTGCTGAATTTTGGCATTTAATCATCTTACAAGCAGGAAAACAAGTTACAGAGGCAAGAAGGAAGCTGAGTTCACTGGCTGAAGTAAAGAAGGTTTTAACTTATCACACCTACACACCACCATCTGCAAATCTTCCAATGTCTCTTTTCAAGTGTTTAGAGAGCAATTTACTTAACTGCAAGCCTACAGAATTCTGCACAAAATATGAGCCACACAGGAAAGCAGAAGGGATAAGCTAGAGTAGCTGTGCACATGGCATTATTGTGTACTTGTTGTCAAGTTTAATGCTTCTGGAACAACGCAGCTCATCCAAACCCTGCCTGGCTTTACAGAGCACGTGCTTCCTGAGCATCAGGAAGCAAACTCATTCAACACATGATGTAAAATTGTTTTGTTTACATGCAGAGAAATGCAGAAATAAGGGATAGAAAGATAGGAGCTTCATTCTCCTTCACAGGGAAGGGAGCTCGTGTTAAGAACAGTAACCACCAAAGGCGTGTGATGAGCCTCCACCCAAAGAAAACAGATGCATTTCTACATGAGTTTTTGTTCTCCAACAGCTAAGTTCCCTACTTCTTGTCACAGGAAATGTATTATTATTATTTTTAAACACACTTTACTTGAGAAACTAAATGAGAGGGGGGAAAAAAAAGAGTTAAATCATGTTTTAGAATCTTACCTGAAGCTGTACTACATCCCTTACTAAAAAGTGTTATCCTGCAATCACTGACTGTACTGTGAATTGTTTGTTTTTTATTTATTCCACACAGATGGGAACATAAAACAGTATCAGCCCAGTTACAGAATTAAGTACACATGCTAGGAAATTGCAGAATTAGAGAGCAATCCAAACTCAGCCTAAATGCATATCTAGGTTTGATTAACAAATGGCTTATACTCATTAAAACAAAACAAAAAACAACACTATTGTTGCCTTATTTAATGCACAAGATAGACAACGTTCATTTTAAGAGCATCACTGTAGCATTTTCTCTTGTTCCATTGTTCACTTTGTGATCCTGTGTAGTAGGCTTTCTTTCCTATCTGTGGTTCAAAACCTGCCCTGAAGACAAATGCATTTACTTTGTCCAGGCATTTCTTTGGCGCTCATTATTAGAGGATACGAGTGATTCAGACATATTATTTTCACTGCAGCCTTGAAATCTGTACCTGCCTTCTACAGATGACAAAAGATGTGCACTGAGATTACAGTCAGAGAGATACAGGTACACAAAATCTGAGACATCTAGCACATAAACTGGCATGGTAGATAGTACTATTCATTATTCTGTAGACTCAAAACACAACTCTCTAGTGACTTGGTGAGTAGATGTGGGTGTTCAACACTTCTAATTAATCAGAGCATAGGATCTCACAGTCAGCATGTAGAAGCTGGGGAATACAGGCACGGTATGAAAAATTTCCTGACTTCACTAAACACACCGGTGGTGGAGACAAGACTACAATCCTATTTTTCAGTCTTATCTAACTTCTTGCCTATATATTTCCTTTCCTGTGGTTGTTGATTTATCTACTACATGCCATCCAGCTACAAGAAATGAAGAGTCTCCTCTGTTACACAGCCTTACGCATCTCTAGGTAGGTCTAAATTGTTGTTGGGGTAAGGCAGAAATCGCATCGGCAGTGAGGGGATGGGGAGAAAGCAGTAGAATGCAATGACACAGGGAAATATTGTGTTCTAGGGCACACGAGCTATCTCAAGTGACCTCAAACCTTCATAACTTTTGAGCATTTCGTTACCTTAAAAATATTCTTTCTACATTATTTCTACACGTGAAATCCTGCGCTGTGTCAGAGAACTCATGCTACACAGGAATTTTGGAAGGGCAGGACAGGACGACAAGAAGGATGTTTCTACGTGTAACTTTTTTAATGCCACGCTTTGCTTTTCACTTAAGGCTTGTATACTCAGACTTGTGAAAGCCTCTACATGCCAAGTAGCCCCCGATTTTCTCTACAAGGACTCTTCTGCTATCCCCAAGAGCACAACCACGCCTCCCCTGTCGGCCGGGCGCCTTACTGAGCCCCGGTAAGCGCTGAGGGGACCGCGCTGCACGGCGCTGCGGCACCGGGGCTGGCCCCAGCGGGCCGCCCGCCCGCAGGCCCGCTGCAGGCCCCCAGGTGCGCTGCAGAGCCCGGTCCCTGGCGCTGCTCCCGCCCAGCCGGGGCTGGCCTCCAGCGCCGGACCAGGAGCATCCTCTAGCGGCCAGCCGCCCCCCGAAACGAGAAGCTTCTGGAAGGGGGAGAGGCGGCGGCAGCTTTGGCGGTCTGCGTAAGCCCTCGGGGCAGAAGCAGTGGCAGAGCCCTTCCTCCCTGCTCGGCAAAGCCCTCACCACCTAGCGAGCGGTTCCGTGCCAAGAAAACAGCGCAGAACAAACATTAAAGTCGTAATAAAGAAGTAAAATCCAACCTCTCTAAGTCCTGTGAGAAGAATGGAGACAAGATGATAATGATATCGGTCAAAAGATATCAGTCAAAAGCAAGTGTTTACAAAACCGAGAGAAGTATGTCACATTCACATCAATTATTCGTAGCCATTTCACTTAAACAGCCACTGCTGGATACTACTCAGCATACTGTACAAAAAAGTCCAAATGTGAAGGAAAGAAAAAGAGCAATCACATGTGCTTGCCATTTCCCCAGCCGATAAAACAATCTCATTGTGGCTAAAAAAAAAAAAAATAAATAAAATAACCCTACCCAGCAAAACTTCCCCAATTTAACTGCTTGGGAACTTTACAGATTTTGGCACAGATGTAGACTGAAGCTTGGCTCTCTATACTGTTATTAGGATCTAGGATTAAGGCTTTCTTGCAAGTAAAAAGTGAACAGTGGGTACATGCTGGCTGAAAACATAAATTAGCTTGGTAGAGCATAAATCACACAGCAAGGTCAAGTAACTGGAAGGCAAAGCACAAGTGCCTAATATCTCGCAGACCATCCAGGATCGAAGGCAGCTGCCTTGAGAGCTGTGGGATGAGGTACATGACCAAGAGCATGACGGGGTTTGGTAGCAACACTGGCTTTTGTGAGGATCCCAGCCTCACAACTGCGCTTTCTTCTCTTTCCCTTTGATCAGCTGCTTTCTCTCAAGCAGCATTTGCCCTCCAAATACATCAAAACCCAGCACATTTATCTGAACTGCTGTTAATATTCTAACACGTTCCAGCCATATGTAGGCCAGGAAAATAGGTAGCATGTTTTGACTGGTCAAATAGCAATACAGACAAGTACAGACAAAGTCTTTATAAAAAATGACTATTTTTTACTTCCAGGCAAAGCTTAAAATTAGTCATGTCCTAATGAGTAAGCAAGTTCTATGTCAACATACTACCTCCCTGAGGTTTCTACTGAGGATCATCATAGAGGAGCTTTGATGTGCTTTAGAGCAGACTGTGTTTATTTGTCCTCTCTTGAAAGAGGAGTATGACTTGGTTTTCTTCCACTTCTGACTGTTCTCAGTTTGATGCCTGGAGCTATGACTAAGCCACCAGAGGGTCTCTGCAGCTTAGCCATGACCCAGGCACTGCAAGTGGTACTTATACAACCTGCACTCCAGCAATTTTGACCAGACCCAGCTGTCCAAGGATGCTTGCCCTAATATACCCATCACCCAGGAGAAGTAGATAAGAAAATTTATCTGTTCATTAGACCCACAAGACTCACACCACATGCTCGTACCAGGGACAGATGTCTTCCACACAGCTGTAGATTAAGCAAATAAAGGAATTAACAGGAAAACAACAAAAGGGCTTCTAGCAGTGACAGCTGTCCTTCAAGTACATAACCTGTGTTTCTGACAAGGAGTCCTGGTGACTAATTTTTAATCATAAGGCACAGACTGCATGCATTGATGATATATTCTAACAGACAATCTTTTATATCTCAGGGTAAGCATGGCACCTAACACCTTGAGTGCAGTAGAAATAGAGACCTTTCTGGTAAAAACAGCATCGCAAAGGACCAAATATGCTTTCTTTAATCAGGCCATGGCATGGAACAGATACTTGCAAATAGCATATTTCAGTCCTCTCTTTTCACACTGTTATAAAAACAATAGAGCAGTCAGAGTGAAGAAATGGAGAATCCTGGTATTGTTCTACTCCCTCTCTTTCTTTCACTGACCTGGAACCTGCCTAGGCCAGTGGAAATTCAGGAAGGCCTGATTAAAAGTAAAATACTGGCAGCTCAGTCTGGACAAGATAAGAAGGCTAGTCAAAAAAGTTGCCATCTATGACAATTAATTATAAGCTGATTCTGAGGACTTCCAAAAGTCACATTCTGTGACCAAGGTAAAATGTTTGATCCAGCAGAGAAACAGCGACCAAAGAGACATACTGATGTCCTTAAAGAAGTCAGCGTACAAACAGCAAAACATTTTTCTGTCCTGTTGTGGTTTATAGGTCATACCTTCAGAAATCTAGAGTCCCTTACTAAGGGCACAATTCCAATAATTGTACTGAGATGACTTCTCACATATTGCTGACTGATTATAACTTGTTTCATCTGGAATACAAATAGAACGTTGAAGTTTTAATATCTAGTGACTTTGTAACTCTCCTTAATGAGAAAGCCATATCAAAACTGTATGTTTACTTTTGCTCTGATTTTTTTTTCATTTAAAATGCCCAAGTGCATCTGATGCATTGAAATGTGATGAAAATATGCATTTAAGCAGTAATAGCTACAAATCAGCTAAATAGAAAAATAAAGATATATTAATTTGCACTATACTCTCCTGTGTTGCAAAGTTATACAAAACTGTTATAAAAGCTTTAAACCAACTCTAAAGGCCTGTGATGTGAAAAAAGCAAGACTAGGAAAAAAAAACAAACAAGCTTTTGTTAGACAAAGAGAACCCTTACTCCGGATAGAAGTATCTAATTTCCACAAAACAAGAACAGAAAGCTAAAGCTCTTCTACTTGTGCACTTTATGTGGTACTTCACCATGGCTGCTTATAAACAAAATAAGGCTGGGAGGACAGTCATAGCAAAGAATAATTGCTGTGACACCTTATTTGTGTTAGCAGTATCTGTAGGGAATAAAACTCCACTGCATCCAGGACATACTTACAACATACACATACATTAGCCTCATACATCTGTGTGTGTTAATGTCATTGACTCATTAAGTAGCAATATATGAGGCTGCATATATATATATTGGGTCAGAAGTCCTAGATGTACTGGGGTAAGTAACTTGACACAGAACTGTCAGCTTCAGTAAGTGAAATTCTTAGCCTTTAAGGAATATTTGTGGAAATTGTAACAGAGATATCAAATATCAGAGGTAGTTGAAACCCTAAAGTAAATCTGTATTTATGTGTTTTAACTCTGTGTGTAGGACTGGTACAGAATTTCTTCCATCGACATACAAAGTAACCCCACCTATTTCTGGCTGGCTAAAATAAGCCTCCAGAAATACATCCATTTTCCTAAATGCACAGGCAGATCCTTTCCCCTCAGGGAGCTAAGGGCAGGTCAGCACTGCTTGCCCTCTCATATTGGTTACTTTGGTTTTCAGCACGTTCAACAGAACCATTAGCAAAATGCAATAAAATATTGAAAGCAACAAAACTAGGAGTAAGAAATTAACATTCTGTTTTGATGATAAGGGAAGTCTACCAAAGCAGTCATACAGTGGTCTATGCCAGGCCCTGTTTTGTTCAGGATACTTCTTTGTCATATATAGTAACAGAAGTGGGAGGAATAGCGAAAAGACTGTTACAGATACAAAATTATTTGTGTAGCCAAAGGAGTATGGAGAGTTATGGAGGACTTCTCATATCAAACCATTAGCTTGTAACATAACAAGTGAAATTCTTTGATAAATGTAAAGTACTGCACTTCAGGAATATTAACTCAAATATCCATACATATGCATGAATATATATCTTAACATATAACACATATGTAAGTGTATACATACATGTGCATAATTAGGTACACAGGGTATGCATAATAATGCAATATTAATTGGCCATCACCATTTAGGACAGATTATATTGCCCGTAACCCTATATGAATACCAACTTTACATTCAGTGAAAGTCAAAAAAGATATACAATATTAGGGACTTGATAGGGAAAGAACAGAGAACATGATTTAAAATTAAATCCAGGCAATATTCTGGCATCCTTGGAGGGAAAAAACAAACAAACAAACACAAAAACAGAACTCTGCAAGAGAAGAATGAAGATGATGATCTATGCGATCACATTTGTGAGAACATTTCTTTACCGGGATAAATTAAAAAGCTATAAAATTATTAGCACTATAGAGAATGTGAGTGGAAATGATTATTTGCTGTTTCTCGTTAGTAAACCTCAAGTATAATTATTAGAAAGCAGCTTTAAAACATGCAAGAGAAGCATCTTTCCACACGGCTTATATCTAGAACATGGAATTCATTGGCACAGAATACTGAAGACATCATAAGCGTAAATGTTCAAAAAAAAAAAAAAAGCTGAAAATATATGCAAGAATCAGATAAATTATAGCCTACTAACAGAAAGATGCAGGCATAGCCTCTGGCTTAAGATAGTCCTAAACTGCTTGAGCAACTGAAGGATGAGAGAATTTAGTGAAGAAGGAAGCATCATCATGTATTAGACATCTTCGTGTTTTCTGTTCTCAAGCTCAGTAAGGCTTTGTTTGAATTGCCTTGTCCATATAAGCTTACGTCTGTAGCCTACAAACTACTTCACCCATCCTGAACATGCCATACTGTATTGTACATACTGACTACTGCTATAGTCACCAAATATTCCTAGTATTCTTTTTTGTGGCAGTTGGAAGGAAAAAACTCAAAACTCAGTGATGCTTTGAGCATCCCAGAGTGATCCAAGAGGGGAAGTCTGTGTATTTCTTCTTTTCTAAATTCCTTATTAGCCTTCATCTGGTAGATTTTACATTTTCCAATTATTTTGATATTTCATCCTACGATCCCAAACTTCTAAGACTTTTAGAAATGTAGATGTGAAAAAAAGCTTATCTGATATGTACATAGTCCTATGATCATCCTACACATGCAGCAATGAAATGAATTGAACAGCCCTTCCTTAACCATTGTTATCTTATTTATGCTTGTATGCAGAGAAACAGAACATTTAGAAATTGATTTTCAAATAATTACAAGTATTAATGTTACAAGACCTTTTATCCATTCAGAACAAATAGACCGAAGAGTGAGTTAAAATGAAGAGAAAAATAAACAGATGCTCTGATAGAACACGTTTTCACATGTAGTTTGCCTTCAATCTTAGTTCACAATAATTTTGTAGCTTTCAATATTTTTTTTTATTCTCTAAACACATATAATATGTGAACTGTTAACTTTGTTATTGTCAGTTGAAAACCCTGTACCAGCCAAAAAAAAAAAAAAAAAGTAGGAAAGGGGTAGGAAAGAATGGAAGACAGGACAGACAGAGCTTTCAAACTTAAACTCTAGAACATCACATAGAAGTTCAGTCCAGTCCACAATAGGGCAAATAAAGGAAGCAAGGAAAAGCCTGTAAATTGAATTAAAATATTTAGAAAAATAAACTGCACTGCCTGGTTTCGATAGCTACTGTTGATTTCCTTTGCTTTTAAAGATGGGCACCCAGAAGTCTGGTATTTCTTGAGCCTGCTGGATAGACATGGCAGCCAAACAGGCTGTCTTTGCCTTGCAGGGAGAGGCTCTTGGGTAAAAGGTAAATTCGAGCTACCTGCACTTCCAGTGTCACAGTACATGGCAGGAGACAACACTGTCGAAATGCATATAGTCCCAGGAAGAGTCAAAGAATCAAAGACAGTTTTGGATAATCTTTTGAAGACTTCAACAGCTCTAAATTGCATCATCTACTATTCATCAGAGCTCTTGCACGCTCCACACAGATTAAGAAATCAAATTGCCTTAAAAAAGGGTTCTCAGCTGAAATTTGCACAGAATTTACCAGGGTAGAGTTTGAACCTTCATATCTAAGGTTTCTGAGTGCTACCAGACCATTACAGAAAAGGAGGAGCATCACTACCATATCCAGTAAATCAAGAAATAAAATAAAAAGTCATGCCTATGCACAGAGAGATTAATTAATTACTCTGCTGCCTACAGAGACCATCTTAACCATAGCTGCAATCCAGTCAAACCAAGCATGGTCAATGTACTACTACTACTGTTTACCCCACACACACACACACAAATTGTGAACATAATAACTACCTGAAAACAAACTGATACCTTTCACAAGCAGGGCCCAAATACCTTCAAAATGTTACCACCCAACTATAAAAGTAGATACTTTAAATTAATATCTGGCTTTTAAAGTCTTTTATTTCTTTTTAATCAGTGGAGGTACAATTCTGTTACCTCCTTTCTCAAAGTTCAACAAAGACTGGAGAAACTCATCCTTTTAATAAATATCTGCTTAATAAAATTGTGTTTTGTAGCAGACTCACTAATGATTTGATGATGATCTGGTGAAGTTCGGAAAATCTTAAAATAATATTGTCTCTTCCCCTGTATTAGCCAGATGTGTGTACTTATATACTTTTGTATAAGTAAATAGATACATAAAAAATCTGTAGTCTGATAGATTTGTCTCTTTCCAAAAGATAATTATATGCAGAGAAAGCCTTTTTTATGGTAGACAAGGGAATGTTTACAGAGGAGAGCAGGTGCTTGAGGTCCATCTGACCATATACAGCACACATGCTGGCATGGCTTATTGTGGTCCAGCAAACGTTACACATGGTGCAAGTTCTTCAGTATAAGAATTTTTGCTCTATGTTTTGCAACAAGAACAACAAAAAAAGCATTTATGTAGTAAGCCACTCAGAAAAAGGTCAGTACTACAACTACAAATAACAACTGAATCCAGCCTTTTCATGAAAGGGTATTATACTGAAATTTATTTGGTCCCATCCCATGCCCCACCTGCTTCAGTTCTTCACACCAGAAGCTTTCCCTAATAGATTATTTCACTGACTCAGTACAGCTGCTTACAGATTATTCAGGACTGTAGAGGAAAAAAAATAAAATAAAATTGTTTAAACTATTCTGTTTGAAACAAAAAAAAAACACTAGTGAAATACTTTCATAACATGCCATAATATTTTTGAAATTGACATGTTCTCCAGAGTCTACAGAACTGTTGCATATTTTTCAGGATATAAGATGTTAACATGTCCATAAGTTTTACAATGCAAATTTACTAATTTGGGAAATCTACATGAACTTTCTACCATATTGTTTTCTATTCAGAACAATAATCTTATTAATTGGTTACCTATTATAATGCATATATCTCTATATGTGTTATGTATTTTTATGTAGGTGTAAGAAGCCAAATCAAGATTACACTTGAATGTAAGTTTAAGGAGGGAAAAGTTGAAGATAGTTGTAGATCAGACTAAACTATGTAAATTATTTCTGGCAAATCTCACATCTTTGTTAACAGGAGAGCAATATACTTCGGACTGATGAAAATAAAACTAGATAGCCTATTTTAAGTTTAATTATATTACAAGGGAACAGAGAGTAAAGTTAGAGTAGCTTGCATCAAGAAACTACTGACAAAAAAATAAAAAGGAAACTTTTATCTCACTGAGATACTTTTTGGTCCTAAAATTGAGGAAATACCAACCAATGATTTTTAAAATATAAAGACAATACAAAATAAAATACTTTACAATTATGTTTAGTTTCAGATCAAGCGCTTTATAGAGAATATTTACTTTGACACTCCCAAGTAAGTACATTCTCAGTGTGTCTTCATTTCATGATGCTAATTTTAATTTGCAAGCTATAAACCCATGGACAAAGATATTATCTGTATCAGACCACTAACATCAAAGTATTTGTGGGGTAAGCTGAGGTCCAACAAAAAAAGACAAATAGAAAATCCATTGCATTTCTCATATTCTGTCTAAAGATCTAGTCGTAGATATATGTGGCTCCAAAGTATGTCTGCTGAAAGTGTATGTAAGTGTGGCTGCTTACAATTCACAAGATGCAGAGGTGCCAGTAGAAACATAGAAAAATGAGTTTAATGGGTAAGCATTTATGGGCTACTCAGAGCATCAATAAGAAAGTCAGGTTCTACACTTCACTAAAAGTCTTTGAGATCATACCTCCTAAATTATTTTAAATATAATATAAATATAATTTTAAAAATATTTTAAATATTTATTTTAAAACACTTTATTTTAAAGTGGTTTTTTTTTTTTTTTTTTTTTTTTTTAGTAGCTCACTTAGTCTACTACATCTTTTGGAAAATACTTGGCAGGAAGATATTATGAGAGACAAATTAACCTATTGATGCCTAACCCTATAATGCCGGATGATCTTGCCTGGACTCTCTAAACTGGTGCACCCATTCAGCTCAGTTCAGTTTGCAAGATCATGAGTAAAGAACAGTCTTCCACTGATAAGTTTCCACATACTATCTTTGGATATCTTACACATACAATAACTGAGAGGAAACTCATACAACAATTCCAAGATAACACACATCTTACGCTTTCAGGTAGGTGGGCTCCATTCACAGCTACGTTTTTGAAACTCGCTGAAAACAGATTAGTAAAAGAAGACTTACATACCCCAGATGCTTTCCTCAGATCGGTTCCAAGAGCAAGCTCTTGTTCCTTCCACGCATCCCCTCATTAACTGCACTGCATAAGTTGATGAGTGATCTTCTCCCCCCCATCAGCGCCTGGGTTCAATTATTACTAATCTGATTTTTGCTACAGATGATACAGATTCTTGGTTGATCTTGGTAATCAATATTTAGTACATACACTGCTTACCCAGTCAAAAGGAAATTTCATGTAAGGGAAACTTGTTTTTACTTGCCCGGTATCATTCAATAAAGGAATAAAAAGCTCCCTTAATGCAGACACTGTTGGTGAATTAACTTTTCAAGTTTTACTATGGTTGTCTCCTGTGCCTTCATTTGGAATACAGCACAGAGTTTAATAGCAGGATACAGCTGAGTTCACTGCTCCTTAAGCTGGCAGCAGTCTGAAGAACAATCAGTTTAAAAATGATTGTTTATGACAACTGAATTATCTAGAAATTCAGAGTTAAGCATTTGCTGTGCTGATCATTTAAAAGATAAGATGAGGATCATTTAACGGAATCTGAAGCATGACATGGCTGAGGAGATTACAGTTCACAATCTACACTTTCATTACTAGAAAAGCATTTTAACATAGTGTTCCACAGAATAATGGCATAGAGAATTCTGAAAAATTATATAGTTGCATATGTACAACATTATCTGCTTTCATTCAGTACTGGCATTATGTAACCTAAAACAAATGCACGTTTTTGCCCTCAAAAAAACAAGCTACTGATTAAAACCTGTGAAGCAATGTATGTAGTGAGACATACAATAACTAAAAAGAAGGACAGTTAATATGAAATCAAGTTTTACAAAAACAGTTAAAAGTAAAACCAGGGAAATGCAATGGAAACAGTGCCTGTTTTCAAGCAAATGCTATGAAAAGTATTTAACTTGCAAGAGAAAAGTTAACTTAATTGTGAAACCATCTCAGTAGCATTTCCATCCTTAGGCAACATTTTACAGCTATTGCTCATGCCATGCTTCTGGCAGGCAAATGTCATTTTTAAATAACACAGGAGGAATGCAGAGTCAGAGTCAGAGTTCACCCAAGAAGACGAGCACAGGGCTCAGGGTTTAATATACAGGTCAGTTGGAACCAGCAGTCTTACTTTTTCTCAGTAATCTCTATTGGTTAGAGAGATTGCTTTGGTTTACAACAAAGATAGAAGGTCTGTCTGTCTGGTATTACAGGTATATAATAACCCTCAAAACCAAGTGCTCAAGAAAAATTTACTCATTCAGTCTAGTGCAGCACACTAGACAGATAGAAAGAATCAGTTTTAAGTTGTGATCTTTCTGCTGACATTTGCCATCTCATACAACATGTAGCATCAGGTCATCCCATGCCATTAAGCTGCAGGTTAAAAAAAAAAAAAAAGGCAAAAAACAAAACAGGCAAAATAGTATCTCATTATTTGCAAAGACCAATAATGAGAGAACCCAGTTTTCTAGGTTAAAATCCAATTACTAACCCAATTCTGAAACACTTTGAAAAGTGGAAGAAATCTATTAAGCTTGGTCTTTATAACTACTATGCCAACCTTTTCCCTGAATAAAGTTTCTATTTAAAAGGGACCTTAGAATCCTGTCTTGCAAGGTTTCACAATAACATTTTGGCAATTTTTTTCTTAGTAAATTTTTCTAACTTTTTTCCTGATTCAGCCATAATGAAAGAAAAGATAAATGCCCTAAAAATGACTGTTATGGTTTATCAGGAGAAATCTTCATGAGCCTATTCAGGTGAACAGTATCAGTGGAACAGACATACTCTTCCCTCCTTCCCTCCTTTTTTTTTATCTTCCTATTCTTTTTAGCTAAAAACAAGAGGACTGAATCACCCTGGAATTTGAAAGGCAAGCTCCTCATATTAATGACCATTACTTGACTAGTTATGCAACCAAATTTCAGCTTCGGTTGCATTTCATCACTCTTCATTGAATTCAGTAACTCCTACATTACTCCCTCCTTTCAACCAAGATCACTTACCTATTCGTGTTATAGAAATAGAAACAAAGCAATAAGTATCTGTTAAGACAGTGAGACATGCCTTATCTTGTACTATAGGAACACATATTTTAAAGAATGAAATGACTTTTAAATGCTAGTGAAAGGTTTACAATTTGAAATTATTTTATGTTTCTGTTTGTGGCAGGATGTTGATCACCTGGTGCTGGAGACTGCACCAGTAGGATGACTGAGCACAGGGTTGATTTTGGTTACAGTCCCAAAGTCTCTCTGACCTCAAAAAAGGCCAAGCTTCCTCTGCAAGTAGAACACCAACATGTGTGCACGTTTGAGATAATTTCAACTGACATTTGTCTTCAGAAGGGAAGCCTACCTAGCATACAAAATGAGACTGCTATGCGAGGTCCTGATGAGCTACAGCTGGTTCATTCAGGTGGAGCTATCTGAAAATAGTGTTAAGCTTCTGACAGTTCTGCCATCTGAAAAACAGGCCATATCTCTTTTCTGAGAAAGCAAAATAAATGATCATAACAAACCGTTCTCCAGTATACCAATAACTGCCTTGATGCCCATGAAGAAGTACAGTCCTTAAAGGCTGAAAGCAGAACACATCTAACTAGGTTACTAATACCAAAAATTTAAATGTGAATAAAAAATTATGCACTTGTTATCCTTTTTTTCTGTCATTTCTATGTTACACTAACAGTGATATATTTCCACTAAGGGCCTCCAAGGCAAAATTTACCGAAATTTTAAAGTAAAAAGTTGTTTTATACTTTTTTTTAATTGAGTGTTCTAAGGTACCATAAAAACAGAATCTTCCAGAGTTGCTATTTTTTTCTGAGAAGTGATGCTTCAAGTGATCGGGGCAGTTGCTATGGGTAAACTCCTGGCCTCATTAAAGTTTTCACTAAGCTTTCCACAATGGTTCTCTGGTCTGAGTGTGTTCTGTGAGTACTGCTACAATAAACTGCTCAAAGTACAGGCCCATGGCTGCTTTCCACAATCAATATTGAATATTAATAGCACAAACTCTTCTTTTGTACCCCACACTTTCACTTATAGTACATTTTCAAAAATAACAACAACAACAAAAATAAAGTGTTGTAAGCAATATCCAACTGGAAAGATTTTGCACAGGTTTTTGTTTATTGCATATTTCTTTATCTCAGCGTTGCTGTTCCTCCTTCAATGTGACTAAGTGGGTATTAAAATGAGTGACACTACCCATGACCCAAACCATTCAAAGCAAGTAATGATGGGCAGCTGAGCCCCATGTTGAAAAGCCATTGCCAACCCCCCTGCTTCTCCTCCCTCACTTTTTCCCAACCTTTTGGCCAGATCTAATTTAAATGTGAATACCTTAAGTAATTGCCAATATTTGTAAAGTCAGTATATGCAACTGCATTAATGACAAACAGATTTTTGTGTACTGTTTTGCAAGGAGATTTTTTTTTTCTTAATGTCCTGCAGTTGCTGGGAAGGTGCTTGGTAAAACTCGCCTCAGCTGGTGTACAATTGTTTTATACACTTTCCCCTTACTTCATTCTTTAGTGAACATCTCTGGAATAAGTAATTACTGTGGGAACACTTCTTTACAGCAATTCTCAAACAGCAAAATTGGCAGAGGTTGGTTTTATAAAGTTCACAAACTGAATGGTGCCTTATTGCCATAAACAAAGGGATTTTAACTACTAGCATTAAAATACACTAAGAATAACAGATAAGTGAATCTGTGAATAAAGATAAGTCCTTAATTGACAAGAAAATGAAGGATTAAGCTAATGCAGCATTATAGCAATATGCCAGGGATTCAAACTTCGGCCTACATCACCATTTTGGACTAAGTGATTATAAAAGCTTTTTAAATGACAGAAAGCAGGACTCCCCTGAGAAATTTTCTGCCTAAAATTTGTCAAAATGAGTGCAACTGGTACTAAGCCTCAATATGGGCTGTCTAAATGAATACATAATGTATTTAGTTACTTGAGATAATTGAAGTCTTGCCAATTTAATTAAAAATAAGCCACCTATTGAAAGGAAAGGATATTTCAAAATTTCACAACTGCTGGTACCACCGGATGAATTCTATGATTTTTTTATTTTTTTTTAAATCAACTTCTCCCCACTGGTTTTACCTGAGAAATCAACTATCTTTCAATTGAGAAGACTGCCCATGCAAAAGTTCAGGAACCAGATGCAGAAGTCTTAATGCACTTAACTGAGTAAGAACTGCTAGCCTTGAGCAGCAATAGATGCATGTGACTACATATGTTGCTGTAAATTGCATCTAGGGAATATCTTAAAAACCTCATTCCTTTTCCATTTTTCCTTGATGCCCTGTCCAACCTTTGGAAAAGAAATACTTCACATCAAAACCTAAAAGTAAATAGAACTTAATGAAATCTTTAACGTTTCAAGAGGCATTGCACACTGATCTTCCTTTTGAGTTCTAGTAGGTGAACACCTGAAAAAAAAAAGATAATGGTGTTTGGCAGACCACACTGAAATCAAGGATGGAAGAGAAAGAATTCAGGTTACCAGTGAAAAGTGATTTCAGAGAGCCTTGTATAGCTAGTATAGCTGTAGAAAAAGAAGAGATGAGACAGTCTCCATCTATTAACAAATGTATAATGGCTTAACTTACTCCATACACAATAAAAAATTATGAAAGTCAGCTCTTATTTAGACTGCTGGGTAAAGACATGCTGATTCTCTTCTAAGTCTCATGAAACCAGTTCAAAATCTTACAGGAGTATCACGTACAGGGATGGCACTGAGACCTACCTTGTCTAAAAGTTAGAAACCACTCACAATGTACTTTCTCCTGTGAGAGACAACTACCGCACATAAGCACAGGAAAACTTAAGTGCTTTGCTGGACTGAAATCAAATGCTCATCTCCTTAATTGTCTAAGCAATATGCAGAGCCATTTCACTACACTGGCCCAGATATCTCTGTAAAAGCCTTAGCTTAACCATAGTTCCTCCTAAGTGGTTATGAGCTTACTGAAGAGAAAAGCATTACTCAATGTAGATAACGTCAGTACTCAACAACTCCAGCACTGGCTGTTGTGCATTTTGATGTGTCTGCAATATCATTCCCTTCTCAACAGAAGACAAAGCATTTAAAAATAAAACTAGATCAGAGAACATCTATTTTATTTAATGGCACCTCTTATCAGGAGTTGAATGGTGGATTCTACCTTGACACAATGGACTGTGTTCATTTAAATTGAGGTCTCCATGTGATCAGAGGTAAAGGACACACATGTACAAAAACAAAACAAAACAAAACTAAACTAAACTAAACTAAAATAAAATAAAATAAAAATATAAAAGAACCAGCACAAGGAAACCCCTGAATATCATAAAATCATTTAGATTGGAAACCCCTAAGATCATCTAGTCCAACGTCTACCATGAATATATACAACTGTTTCAAACCCATCAGAAGAGGATAAACACATTTGCAAATTTTTATTCTATCTTGGAATTCCTGTAGACTATTACCAGCAATCTTTTTTTTTTGATCTGTTAAAATCATTTTTGATAGAATGATTTGGAGATTATCTTGAACTTTATGTTAATAAAAAAAGAATAGGAGAAAAAAAAAAAAAAGGAAAAAGCAAAATTTTGCCCTGCTTTGAGCAGATGGTTGGACTAGCTGACCTCAGGAGGTTCCTTTCAGCCTGTGTTACACTATACAACTGTGATAAAATTATCATCAGCCACAATGGACCCTTTTCTGTTTTTCTCTAGTCACAAAACAGCTTTTTTCAGTTGCTTTTGTTAGATTCATTTTCACCCTTACTGGATGAAACAAGCACAAATCTCTAACCAAAATGTCCTTTAAAATCCTATTAGTTCAAGTCATGCAATTGTAACTGGAATACAATTCAGTTTTTAGGCAATATGTTCATAGAATCATTTAGGTTTGAAAAGACCTCTAAGATCATCAAGTCCAGCCACAAACCCAGCACTAAACCATGTCCCAGCAGATGTTAATTCATTTGAAGTAAACAAGTATGTATCTTTTTATTTATTTGTAATGAAAAATAATCCAATGAAATTTTAGGTAATTTTACTGTTACTCACTCTCCTTCTAGAGGGGTGTGAATTCTTCAGGGTTATCCAGAGACCTTCAGATACACAGGAAAGTCCTTAAGTGTCAACCAGACAAACTGTTTTAAGGGGTGAGATTGTCAAGGCCGAATGTTCTGCAGCACATTAGCTATTCTATGGCCCCTAAAGGGGATTAAAAATAAATAAATAGATAAATAAATAAATAAATAAAGTTAAAAAAGGATAAATCAGACATCCAGTTGCTAAATCTGAATTGCAGAGCACACATTCTGCTCCAGAGAAGAGTTACCCAGATGAGATGCTTTAAATTTAGCTTGAGAAGCATGAGCTGAAGGAAGATTTCTAAATAAGCAGAATTGACAAGGAAGACAAGCTAAGGCTCAAATAAAGTGAGTGCAAGTAGAAGCTGATCTGGAAAACCAAATTGTACTACTTTGGTGGACCTATTTCCTCCTCTGGAGACTCATAAGCTCTAAAATTGCATAAGGTGGCTGTGAATTGGCTTGGAGCCATCTCTAATTTACTATACAATTTACCTTTAAAATTATTTTAGAGCCAGTGTTGGTATGTCATGCCATATATTACCACAAAGAGCTCAAAATACTGCTTTTACTACAAATTTCAAAATGGAGGATGGAAATTGGACCATTTTGTAATAGATCTGCTTTGTTTCAGAGAAAAGCATTTATAAACTTAAATAATGAAAAAAAACATACACTAGGAATCCAATATTCACTAAGGTAAAACGAAGAGCAGAATGCTCCTTTGCTGGTAAACACCAAAGTGAGAGGGCTATAGAGAGAGTTCCATACAGTAAGAGACTATTTCTGACTTAAAACAAGATTCACAGACAGAAGTAGGAGTGCAGCAACTGTAACAGGAAAGATAAGATGGCAGAAATCAGTGGCAGCTACCTTCAAAATATGCAAGTTGTTTATTATTATTATTGGAACTTTACAAAACTAAAATGTCCAGCATACAGCTAAATAAAAACATCATACGACGGGTGAGCAATTGGCTAACGGGCAGGGCCCAAAGGGTTATGGTGAATGGGGCTGCGTCAGGCTGGCGGGCGGTCACCAGTGGGGTCCCTCAAGGCTCCATTTTAGGGCCGGTACTTTTCAATATTTTTATAAACGATCTGGATGTAGGAATAGAAGGCATTTTGAGCAAGTTTGCTGATGACACCAAACTTGGAGGAGTTGTGGACTCGAATGAGGGTGGAAAGGCCTTGCAGAGGGATCTGGATAGGTTGGAGAGCTGGGCGATCGCCAACCGCATGAAGTTCAATAAGAGCAAGTGCCGGGTCCTGCACCTGGGACGGGGAAACCCTGGCTGCACGTACAGACTGGGCAATGAGACACTGGAGAGCAGCCTAGAAGAGAGGGATCTGGGGGTCGTGGTAGACAACAAGTTGAATATGAGCCGGCAGTGTGCCCTGGCAGCCAGGAGGGCCAACCGTGTCCTGGGGTGCATCAAGCATGGCATCGCTAGTAGGTCGAGGGAGGTGATTGTCCCGCTCTACTCTGCGCTGGTGCGGCCTCACCTCAAGTACTGTGTGCAGTTCTGGGCACCACAGTATAAAAAGGACATGAAACTGTTGGAGAGTGTCCAGAGGAGGGCTACGAAGATGGTGAAAGGCCTGGAGGGGAAGACGTACGAGGAACGGCTGAGGGCACTGGGCCTGTTCTGCCTGGAGAAGAGGATGCTGAGGGGAGACCTCATCGCAGTCTACAACTTCCTCGTAAGGGGGTGTCGAGAGGCAGGAGACCTTTTCTCCATTAACACCAGCGACAGGACCCGCGGGAACGGGGTTAAGCTGAGGCAGGGGAAATTTAGGCTTGACATCAGGAGGGGGTTCTTCACAGAGAGGGTGGTTGCACACTGGAACAGGCTCCCCAGGGAAGTGGTCACTGCACCGAGCCTGTCTGAATTTAAGAAGAGATTGGACTGTGCACTTAGTCACATGGTCTGAACTTTTGGGTAGACCTGTGCGGTGTCAAGAGTTGGACTTGATGATCCTTAAGGGTCCCTTCCAACTCAGGATATTCTATGATTCTATGATTCTATGATCTCCCTTCACTCTCACCCTTCCCAACCTGGTCATTGCTTGTTTATTGAGTGATTTCTTGTATGAAACACTGTAGAAGTACACCCCAAGACAGCATCTGTGGATAACTTCTGCGATGTCCATTGTAAGGAATTATGGAGAATAAAACATGAGAAAGTGAAAAACTATGCAACTGAAGGCTGGCCAAATCAGATGCAGATAACTGCTCTGTAAAAGTCAACATCAGAAAAGCAGAAGTGTGATGAGAGGTCATGGGCAAATTTAATGTGGACATACCACTGAACTCAGAGACCCTACAGCTACACACAAGTCATCACAGTATGTGCTTGGACTGCACCTATCGGTATAATTAATATGTGTTGCACAAATTCAGACTGCAACGTGGAAACAAATTTTAGGGCTCTGATGCTGATCATGCTCTGCCAAAGGCAGAACTTGAACACTTGGTGTCTGTTTCAGGGCAAAGCTAATAGCTGAAGTTATCTTAAAGAAACTTCAGTACAGCCACATGAGTTAGAAAGTAGTTTCTGTAAAGGGGGAGCAAGCTGGACAAAGAAAAAATGCAATGGGTCACATTCCAACATAATGAAAATCAGTGCAGATCCATTTATAAAAAAATTTCCAACTTCTTTCCTGCGGCAGCTTCGTCTGGACATCAAAAACCAAATTCCGTTCAATTCTGATAGCTACCATAAACATTAGATTTCCTGGGCCTATTTCTGCTCCTGAATACACCAGTTTAAATGTTGTGAACTTAATCAAAGATCCTAATTTTAGATTTACACAGGCATTTGTGAGAATAAAACTCACCATGGTTAAACCGGCATCCATGTTTAGAAAAACAAAGGCAAATTTTCTTTACACACTTGGTTTAGCAGTACTTACATATGTGTTAGAGTTCCAATGCCAAGGACCTTAATTTCCAATTGCAGAGTCCTACTTGAGGGCTATGTTTAATCTTCACTGTTTATGGAACATTAAACTTCGCTTTAATGGTATCACTGTCTTGTGGAAGGCATTTTACAGTAGACTTTTTAGCAGGCTACTGCACATAATCAACATTTGGGTGTAGATTCTTGTCACAGTATGGAAACATTTATCAAAATTTGGGAACTTGATTAAAGTTCCACAGTCTGCATTTAAAACTGGACGGCTTAAACTTAAAAACCAGGTGGAAATGACTTCATTTCTCAGTCAAAGTACTGATTAAGAACTTTCAGGAGCAGTGGGTGGTCAGCATCTTTGAGAGTCATTTATTTAAGCTGTCTGTGACTAACTTTAAAACTTGATGTTTGCAATGTTGTGTTTTGGGGGCTTGGGGCTTTCCTCTTCTCTTTTAAAAATGATTATTGTTATATATGTGCAATATATAATATGTTCTATAATATATTTTATTTATTTATTACATATGCTGATATTTCTTATCCTTTCTCCATAGAGAGGAGAGATTATAGAAGAGGGGTGGATGTTTTTCTTTTTCCCACAACTTCAGAAGATATTTGCTTGTAAAACTCATGGGTTTTTTGTTAAAATGGACCGACACAGGACTTCTGCTACTTCAGAAAAATTCTTCAGTTCAGTTACTATGACTATAAATATATTATAACTAACTTATGACTATAACATGACTACTGGGTCGTAAATAAACTGGTATTCAGTACTGGGTTAAATACTGGGATTTAATAGTTTAGTTTAGGGATTACCTACACAATGTTAGGCAAGGCCTAATTTGTTCTGTTCCTTCTTCTAACTCATTTTATCTGGTCTACAAAATGGCATAAATTATTTTCTACCATCAGATGGGCTTTCCCATGGCTCAAGCAATATGACTGGTAGTCTCAAATCTACAGCGTGAAAATGACCATCATCCATGAAGTTGCTTTCCTTGCTGGCACTCTCTACTGGAAAAAAAAAAAAAAAAAAAAAAAAAAAATCCAAAAGAACACAAAGACTTCACTAACATCTTACTCCTAGCACAACTCCCATGAGATTATTGATGATGATGTGTTTGGAATTGCAAAGTGAAATAGAAATTCCTTTGAAAAACAAATTATGAAAGCAAAGTACCTTAAACAAAAAAATAAGAAATTATCAATTGCATCAGACTTCTGATGAAGCTCAAGGTAGTTTCCCACAGCTTCATGGAAGGCTTCTGTGCAGGCCACACTTCAATAACCTTTCCAGAGGTTTGAGCCTCTGCACCGTGGAGCAAGAAGTCTGGAAGATTATTCAGCTGTAGCCTTTATTATGACAGCCTAAGCTTGTCAGCTCCATATGACAGGTTTTGTAAGACCAAAGGAAACTTTGTACTATGACTTAATGGGAAAACAAAATCTGTCCTCTGGCCCTGATGTCAACACAATGCCAAGGCTCACAACCATATAGCTAATTCTGTTTCCTAAAAATAGGATGGGTGTTTGTACTGACACATCATATTACTTGGTCCATGATATTCCTTGAGACATGTTAAGCCACAAGCCAAAACCGTGCCAGGGAGCATGCAAGCAATTAACATGGAAAACTGCACGCCCAAAACTTAAAATCACAACATGATCCTATTCCATTTATTAATACGGACATAAACTAGAAATGCTGTAAATTAACTCTATGCCAGCAGATCTCAGGAATTTCTCATGTACTTTCAGGACTATGTTCACCACATCACTAGAGTGCCAAAACTGCTCAGCTTAGCTGCAGTCCATAGATATCTGAAACCAATCCGCAACCAGTCGAATAGGACTGAAGGGCACCAGATCTCTAGAAGTCCTGAATAAGCTGATACCCTCTATCCTATACTATCAGAATAAGTTTAGTTTAGAGATATCTAAAATAGTCTCTTTATTTAAAGGTGATTTTTTTTTCACAGAAAAATCTATAGTAAATCTGAATTTGTATTCCAAACATGAACTGATTTTTTTTTTTTTTTTTTTTTTTTTTCTTTAAATTAATCCTGCTTCTGAGTATCTTAACATGTAGCAAACTGTTTGGCATACTGCAAGGTGACTTATAGGCACAAGAGCCAAAAGAAACATACTAACTTCAAAAAACTTCATATTGAATAGTAAATAGACAATAAATAAGATGGGAAACTAGAAAGAAGGCAACTGCAGTAGCAATGTCAAAACTGGTATGTTGCTATTCTTACTGAACTCTGAAATAATGGAATTCAGTACGGATTCTGAAGATTAGGTAGAAACTTGTGGGGTTAAGAATACAAATACTGTGTTACTCAATATCATGCCAGAGTAGGAACAAGCAAGAGCAGTTACTTCCAAAAGTGTTTAGACTGTATTTCTAGTCTTTAGAACTATTACAAAATTAGAAGTGGCATTACACTTAAAAAAGATCAAAGAGCCGAGCAACTTATCACAGTGAGCAGGTGAAGACAGAAACAGAGAAATGTGCCTAAAAAAAGAATGCTGAGCAATGTTTTTCAGTTTCTTTAGCAACTTTCTGGAATATCTGAAAATGCAATTTAATCTCTGCACATCTCAGGATCATTGTAGTTGGAAAATAAATCATTGGTGGAAGACCCTTTCCAATCCATTAATTTGGAAAGGGCACAAGTAAAGCTACTGAGTGAAGCAGAAAGCAATATTGAAACAAAAACAGAGTGGCTGGCAGTTTCAAATTAGAAGTACTGGAACAGACATGGTTGAAGATCAAGATCTGCAAAAAAGCACAGGAAGGCAAAGGAGAAAAAAATGTGTCTGGAGAGGATTATAGAGCTAGTACAGTTCATGGCCAGTGTTGAAACCAAATCTTCCTCAGTTCTGGGTCTGCCAGGAAAGTTCTCTAAAGAACAGAAACATAATTAAATCACTAAGTAAATAAAATCTAAAGCCAGATGTTTACCAAAGGTTACCTGAACAGCAACAAACATGTTATCAATGAAATCTGTCTAGAACAGATCAACATAGTTGATCTTCAGTTTTCCAATGGGCACTCTAAGTGAGAAAAGTCATTTCTTGAAATCTGTGCAATTTCATCAAAAACCAACAAAAATAACCTGTAGAGGTTTATTATGTTGGGAGCTTTCAGACTTTATTAAATTCTATCTTCTCCATTTGAGTTCTTGTTTGGATAGAAGTAGCACGAACATGATAATTATCTTAGGAGAAGAGTTATACTGGGCAGATTGATTGCTCCTGTGGAAGAGGTTTTGTAATTACGTTTTCTACTATCAGTGTATGAAGTACTCTGAGTGGTGGGCAATGTTGGAGTCTTCCTCTTGAGTAAATGAAGTGAAAGTGATGGGACAAAATCAAGAAAGTGACTGACAAATAAGGAATATGGCTGAGATAAAGAGCTCAGAAGGACTCAACTGCCACACAAATTCACTGCAATTTATATGCCTCAAAGTTGGAAGTAGAAGCCAGTGAACATGAATTGGCAGCCGGTTCTACTCCAGTCTAGTTCTCTCCATTTAGTATATATTATGTTATTTCAAAACAGTTTGGTTGGTATGTTTCATACAGATTGTTTGAATATTACCTGCAGAGGCAAAAGAGCCACAAAAGGAACACAGACTGAGTAGGCAGCAGAAGAAATTAAAATTCATTCAAATATTTGAGTTTCTCTGTATTCCAATTCTGCTGATGAACCTACCTGTACAGGATTCCTTAATGACCACTGAACTTTTCTGTCTACATCATTTCTATATATCTATGTCCAACTGTAATCTCCTTTTAGAATGAAACACACTTGCCTTCTGTGTTGTCTATGTGAACTTTCTATCACACTGACAGAAAATTTCTATCCATGGGATAAATGAGACAAAGCTAGCAGCTAGGGAACATTAAATCTTGGTGAATATTGTTTGAACAAAATCTTCTTTGAATAATTTATTGAATATCTTTTGGGATATGAAGAGGAGGAATATGTCTTCCCACGTTTTGCTGCACAAGAGGGCTAATTATTAATACATTAGATGACACATTTTTTTAAATCATCTGATAAGACCAATCGGAAGGGAAGGTCATGTAGCAAAAAAATGACTAGAAGTTATAAGGTGAAATTTAGTGATGATTTCAGTTTTCTTAAAAAGAAAGCAGAAGTAATGAAATACAAAATCCTCATTCCAGAAGACACCGATTCAGAAAAAGGGAGAACTCTAGATACCATAATCAAGTCCATCTGTCACTGAAGTTACAAAAAACAAGGTGGGGAAATATATTTATTACTTTAGTCATTTTCTTACAGTATTTGCAATAAAAATTGATGGGTTTGGAACAGTCTGCGTGCCCACTAGGCTAGGGTTCAGCCACATGCGGCAGTTCAAACTAAGACTGTCTGGTGAGCCCAGAAAAGGAGTGCTCAAGTTGTTATGAAGTTATGTTATGATCCCTGGTTTATCCAGATACAGCAGCAAAGCCTCTAGGGTCTACAAGAAGGTAAGAGGCTTGTAGCTCATCATCTAAAAATTGGTCAGAGAAGGAAGAGGCCGTTTCACTGCAACCTAAGGGAAGTTTTAGAATATAAGGATTGTTTGGTATGGCCAAGGAAAAAAAGTTTGGATATTCAAAAGGCAGCTGTTACAGAACCATGGGATGTTTGCATACATTCCTACACACAAACCCTTCAACAACACTAAAAAAAGTCAAAGTAGCATAGCTTTAATTTCTCTTTCTAACACCCTGTTAGATGGAAAGATGACTATATGCCAGCACCTTCACTAGGCCCAACTTGACTATTAAAAGTTTTATTATTTTGAGTATTGTTTTTTCTTAGTGGACCACACACAATCCTTGCCATAAAAATAAATTGCATGTGGTCATTCTTTTGCTTACCTTTCTTAAAAAAACAAACAAACAAACAAAAAAAACTTTTTTTTGGAAGTGTTAACAGTAAAGTTGCTAAATCCTGCATTTATTTTTCAAGAAAAAAATACAACACGCCCTTTTCTTTAAAGAAAGTGACTGCTAGAAACTATGAGCTGTAATAATGCAATTTTAAACTCATCATACTCTCCCATTCTTCCAGAGAATATAGAAGCCACTTCAAATGAAGTCAGAAACTCGATGTGAGTTCTTCCAATGCATACTACTTGCAAATATAATTAAACTAGTCATGTCAAAACTGCTTTTCATAAATGCAGTGCTTTTCTGAGGACCAGTCACAGTTGTAACATTTAATTTGCAATATTTTATGATTATGCAGGAACAGAAAGACTATGAGTTAACTTGATTTTGTATCCAAAGAAGAAAATTGGATTCCTGAGAGGAATGGAGTATATAATAACATGGATAGCTGTAGGGCAGTCTGAACCTCAAGGGGAATACCTCCAGGCATACCAGTTATAGTTCTTTCTAGCACATGTTTAAGTCATTCTATCACCAGACTTGCATATAAAGTTGGATTTCTTTTCCTATAATGAATCCCCAGGAAACCTGGCACAAACATCAACATTGCCCCCATAGATTGAGCTAAAACTGCCACAGCTCTGAAGGTGATTTCTACATGACTATCAAATCTTAACAATAAAGGTCTGTATTTTCATCACTTTTATCAGTTTCCACCACAAATTAAATTCCAAGTCATAAAACAGAATAATTTCAGCACATATTTCAAGAGCTCCTCCAGTGTTTTTTTAAGAAAGATGGTGCCATGGAAAGTCCAAGCAGACAATAATTGTGCCAAAGGCTCTGAAAGAATCCAAAGCAAAGTGAAAACACTATGCTACTTTTCACAAAGCCAAAATTAAAGCCTTACACATATATAAGATAGTAAGTGTGGCACAAGACTTTGATAAAATTTAACAAAACTTATTTTAGATTTCCAAGGAAACATTACCTGCACAACTCTAATTATCATACCATCATATTTCTAAATAGCCACCATTAGCAGTGAAAGTTTTCAGGCACCCAGTTAAACTTGAGTGGATAACAGTAGTATGAAGTGGATCAAGTAAATGAGATGACATATCTGCCTATGGGCACGCATGAAAAAGGACAGAAGAATGAGATGTTCCATTTTCCAAAAATGTAACAGATGACTACAACTGTCATAACGATTTTTCTATAGTGTATTCAATATGCTATGAATGTGAAAAGAAGGACAGCTTATTTGATTTTAGTGATCATCAGCTGGATTCCCACTTCAGAACAAACAGAGTGAAACCAGTGCTAGAAGTGCTCAAGAACATGTATGGCATTGCCTTTCTAAGCAGAAGGCACTTTTCAAATAATGAATGCTTCAACTTCTCCATGATACCTGTAAAATCTTTGCTATCCTACCCACCTACTTAAACATTTTCAAAACACTTCATCTCATTGTTCAAGTCTGGAGTCTAACATCCTTATTCCCTGACTACTCTCTTGCCATATAAGTAATCCCAATCACTGCAAAAGTAGAATTACTTGCATGTAAAGGCACTGTTCAAAGTAAGATGAAGTGAGGGAGTAAACCCTAACTTATAAAGCTTAATAATAGAAGTTGGAGGTTTTTTATTGCCTTTTATTGCAAATAGCTATGTACAGCAAATTAAAAAGGAGAAAAGAAATAGTTTTAGTGACAATATGTGCATTGTTTCATTTAATTGAGACTGAATTGAGTTTAATTGCTTAATTCTGCTATGATCTCTTCATTCATCCTTTCACTGATAAATACTAAAAAAAAATATTACTTCAAGCAAATAAAAGTGAAATCAGTAATCAAAAACAACTCTGGATCCAGCCAGGAAAGTCACAATGTCATTAAAGGCTGTAGAAGATGGATTCACAAAAAAAAAAATAATAAAAATAAAAATAAAAATAAAAATAAAAATAAATAAAAATAAAAATAAAAATAAAAATAAAAATAAAAATAAAAATAAAAATAAAAATAAAAATAAAAATAAAAATAAAATAAAAAGCAGTGGAGGGTGGATTCACTCTGTGATTCTCAGTTTTGAAAATAAATAGTACTTTTGCAGTCACATATCTTGAGTAAGAAGAATAAAGTAATAGCATTTTTGGTCTAAAGCCACCACTTTATCTCCCCATCTCTTCCCTTCCTTTTCTCTCTCTCTGTTTTTGTTGAAGAACAGAATAAAGACTCCCTCAAATCACCCTTTAGGAATAACTACTGGTTTCAATCTAATAGTCTCAAGTATGAGTATTCTCTACCAATGTAGTAAGAGTACAGGCAGCCCAAAGTTGCCACCTAGATGCTTCCTAGATGGTATTAGCTGACATGGGCGGAGGAACCACCTGTATAACATAAGAAGGTCATTCTGTGCCCCAAGAAACATAGAGTCCATGGGTGCTTTTACTGCCAGTAATGTTTGCATGTCTTGCATTGGGGAAATGAGGGATGTTCTGTATATGAGAAAAACGTGTCTCCCTCCCATTTACCTAATATGTTTGCCAGCTTCTTATTGTGGTCTCAGCACGTTTTACTCCTGAGTATGAAGAACAGATGTCAAAATCCCATAACAAGAAACCGCCTCTCACTTGACTTCTTGCAAAGTTTGGCATACTAAAGAAGGTTTTGACAAGCCATTAACAGAGTCCAGAACAACTTCAAGGTAACAGTCAGTTACTCTATACTTTAATTCAGGCCAGATACTGTAGTGAAAATAGCAGCTTCAGGATGCGTTAGTAGAGCCTACAATTAAATCAATAGAAATAACTTTCAACCAATATAAATTAATAATTTTACTACTTCCACTTCTGACACTATTTGTTTGCTAGTAACTCTGATTTCTGGTAGTTTTCATTCTTATTGTCTCTTTCCAAACCTATTTTATATGTAATAGAAGTAATAGCTTTCTATCGAAGCATGTTTCTTTATTTCACTTTTCATATCCCTGCTCCTTTTTTGCCATAAATTATGGAAGTGAACAATTCACAGAAATTTTCAAATACAAATAAAACAAAACAAAATGAAAAAGTTATAAAGTAAAAGCATATTAGTGAAGGGTTTATGGACATTTTTAGCTAGGTGACATCTATTGCTTTGCCATGCTCTGCAAGGGAACACTGTGCTTGTCTCCTGCACAGCAATCAGATCAAAAAATATTTGCTGCAGGAAGTTGAATTTACCTTTTGACCTTCATTCTCATTTGTGAGCTTCACTCTCTTCTATGAGAAACACAGTTTGTTTTCACTAGTCAAAAGCAGCTTTATAGTTATGTTGAGCTTTCCAAAAGGGATTCAATGTAAGCATGAACGCCGTGTTTTCCCAGGCCACTCCAACAGTAGAATGGGAAGAACAAGGAAGCCAGAAGTCAAAGATCTTACATAAAAATGACACTGCTTCCACATAGAGCAATACTTCATTTTAATCCATAAGTCTGTGACGTGTCAAAGAGGCCTTGGAGTCCAACTTTCTGTTGTTGCAGTGCTTTGCTATATGCCTTTGTAACAGAAAGTGCTTCACGTACATGGGTTCTGTTACCCCTTGGTCCGTCTTGCTAAAGGCATTTAATCTTAAAAACCACCCCCCCAAAGATGTGTTGACACGCAGCCATACACACACTGCATATGACTACACAAAGACTTATTAAAGTTCAGCCACTTTTTCCATTCTCTCTGTGTTCAGTTACATATTACAATTAGTTGTGCTTCATCTAAAGCACTGCACAGTATTTTAAGAAAACTTTCAACCCTTTTCAAGACAATAGATCATACTAGATCAGCTCATACTAGCAATAAAGACAAGTTATTATGAATCAGTAAATGTGCTAATATCATCTCATTGCAAAAAAAATAAATAATTAAAAAAAATCTAATATGCACTAGAATTTTATTCGCATTTTAATCTCCATAGAATAAAACTGGACAAAATACTCAGATTCCATTTCTGGCTGAAAATAGAAAAACTGAAATAAGGAACATTTTGACCATATTAAAATGTATCCCTAGGGGAAAAAATAAAAAATAAAAAAATCTACCTTGCGGTCTAATAACTGTAAAACTGCCTAAAGACTTTAATTAAAGCCAAGATTTATCTATCTATCTATTTATTTATTTATTTATTTATGGAAGGGAAAAGCAGAGCAAGTCACACATAGGCATTTTTTTTCTCCTAGTATTGTTTCAACCAATTACTTCCTAGTGCATATTTCTGATTTTTTCAATAAGATGTCTATAAATACAGCATTTTCCCTCAGGCTGGAAGATTTTCAGATGCTTCTGAAATTTCCTAAGAGTCTTTCAAGGCCAGCACATCCCAGGAAGATGCTGTCGTGAAAGGTTCCAAGGACGGTGTTCACAGAAAATAATTCAAGACAGTGCAGTGTACAACTAAGCAAATCAGAAAATAAAAGCTACAAACTTCTGAGTGTCATATAAAGCAATATAAAGCATTAATGCCAAATATGAGTTTGTTGTATATGTTTTTGTACCATACCAGTGCAGGTTTTCACTGACTACACATTTGCGCCTTCTTTCCCCTCAGAAGTCAAGGGGAAACTTGACTTAAACTGCTTCCTTAGTCCATGTTCCCTCAAAAAAATGAATAAAATAAAAAATATATATAAAAACCACAGAGCTATGGACTGTGAACTCTGTAACAACACATTGTTGTCCAATATTGTCCAACAGAATCACTACTTCTAGCAAATTTTCTCTCTTCAATGTCAGATCCTGAATCACTTGTAATTCTGTTAACTGTTATTATAAAACATTAATATTTATAAACAAACACACAAAAGAAAATATATTATTTCAAGTATACCTCCACAATACTTTTAATGTAAGAGCTATACACAGTAATTATCTATACAGAGCAACAAAAATCTACATGGAGACACAGTTGTAACACTGTTAACGGTTCAATCTTATTAATTGACTATCCATAACAGTAAATTCACTAGAACACACAAAATGAATAAAGAGAACAGACAAAACAAACAATAAGCACAAGCAAAAATAGCAATTGTCCTGTGAGAGAAGAGTAGCAATACCTGATGGTATCTCCAAAACCCATCTCTGAGCAGGAAAACCCACCAGGGAACAGCCTTTGAAGTGCATTATATTTTCTAATAACACTGGAGAACTAAACTCATCTGTGAAAGTCATTAATGCATTTAGGTGCTGCTATAAAGATAATGTATAGCCACGTATGTGCTGAGAAAATGAGATTTTTTTTTAAATAGCACTTCCCAGCAGGCTCACAAGTGATACTGAAACCTCTTGTCTGATTGGGCCAGGCAAATTCAATAGCTAATTTAGCAAGATGCCTTGGTTTCTTCTTTCTAACAGATGTCTGTCATACATTGGTATAATAAATGGTCACTGAATACATTTGACTGTATCACACAAATGGAACAAATTTCTCAAACACCAATGAGAAGCTGAGGATTGTCAAGGAGAGGGTTTAAAACAAGACTGAGGCAATTCCTCTAAAGACTGTTTCATTCTCCAAGATCCCAAAATTGTACAGAAAGCATGCAGATCAACTGGCTCATAATTCAGAGGAGTAGGAGATGGAATGGATATTAATGAATACCAAATATGTGTTATCTCTTTCAATAAATGTGAGTACAAAGCTTGTCCTTTATCATGCAAGTATATTCTGTGCAGCCAATCAAAGCCTTTTAAGTCCTCTAAATTGTATCTTTTATCTACATACAATGGGAAAGCATGCCACCAGAACTGCATTTTCATTCATTATTTTTCAGAGATTCTAGATATATGATGTTATCAGGATTTCTAGCATCTGGCAAAAATACATGGGACAAACAATAGCTTAAACTGCACATCATGGTTAAGTTGTGAAGCATAAACATCTGTGCACCAAGGAATATATCAACTAATGGATGAGCTACAGAAGCTGGAAGCTTGGAGAAAATATCGAAGGTTTGTTTACATATTAGAAGGGCTTGCTAATGCTTCCAACAATCAAGTCAAATAGCTGAAAAAATCTCCAACCCTTTTTGAACTGATGTATGACATAAACTCTTCTTTCTTTCAGATATTTCCTTGGAGGCCACTTTTTAAATAAAATCTTTCCTATTCAGTGAGCAGTTCATAGGTTTTCTGTCAATAGCGAATGAACCTCTCTCTGAAATGACTTGCTTCCTGTTGCTTACCAGCTGCAGTTAGTCTTGTGATTCTGCATGAATATACAGCTCTGATTTCAAGAATTATCCTAGTGGAAAAGGCACTCCTGTATTTCCTGCCTGGTGCTCCATTTTTGCACTGAGTGAATAACCTCACCCAAACCAATCCGAAGAAGAGTTACTTTAGATCCTTTGAGAATGCATCTAATTCCCTTGAATTGGGTGGAAAAGGTATGATCAAAGTGAAAACATGCTGAGAGATTTTGATGAAATTATCCACCAGGTATAATAGGGAGGACAGAACCAAAGGGCTGAACTGTTTTAACCACCGTGTGAAATTTTTTTTTTTTGCTATCAAAGTTTAAAATATGCTGAGTTCAGAACGGAGGGACAGCAAATTGTCTAATTCACTAGCTATACACAAAACTTGGAAAAGAACCTGTAATTCCGTGAGATCAACAGCTAATTCCTTAGAAATCACCTTCACATTTTCCATTCCCTCCTACCTATCTACATTTCCAAAATGTGGTAGAGGATGCATTTGTGTATTTGTCACTGAGTGTATTTCTCAAAGTATTTTGATGCTTATTTATATCTTCTTAGAGTACAGCCTACTGACACATTAGAAAACATTATATAAGAGCCCAGATCAACTGGCAGATCTCTCATAACAGCTGAGTCTGTATCCTCCAGCACTCAAGAGTCAAGGCTAAATGTCCTGGATTTGCATGTTTGCACTTAGGCAATGTGTGACTAACTCTAGAAAAACTCCTCAGTAGAGCAAAGTAACACCACTTACAGAGACAAGTGGGAGATACCAACTTTGATTACATATGATCTAAACATGGTAACAATATATATTTTATTAACATTAGAAGAATGTACATGCTCTTTTATAATGCTATTTTTAAACAACATGACAGTGTCAACATTATAAGCAAATAAAGTAGGCATGTCTGTATTCTGTATTGAAGCTGACAGAGTTTGCAGCAACAATAAATAATAAGACTACTAGATGCTATTGTGATGCAGGCTACACTGCATTGCTTTCTTGTTTCTTTTTCCTTTTTTTTTTTTTGTGAAAACTACTCTGATTGGTATCATGAATATTAAGTTTTAAATAACAACTGCATTGGTAGGAAGTGAGAGGAGTGGAAAGTTATGAAGAAGTCTTTGGAAAAATTAAATGTAACCCAGACCATATTAATGAAAAGTGATGAACAGACAGCTAATGGGAACTATGAAATGAGAGAAAACAAATAATATAGCTACTGCTTATGAGAGGAATATGGGGCAACTGGTTATGAAGTGCATGAAATTTATGTTTAGGTCTTTCTCAGAGATGTTTTACCAAGAACATACATTCTGTTTTCCATAAACACTGTTGTAACAAAGACAATGTTCATCAACAGAGAGACTGAGCAAGTGAGTTAAAGAAGAAAAGAAATATTAGCTGTTTATCCCTAGAGCGGCCAGTGACATACATGGTGTCTCACCTATCCATCCCACTCCAACACTTGCTCATGGGTAGTTGTAGATCTCTGACTTCATCCAAGGGACAGGTATCAGACCATACATAACTGCTCAGACCTTGTTGGAGCTGACCTTTCAGGCTGTGTCCACACATCCTATCACAGGTAGGTTTCTAAAAGATCATCTGTCAGAAGCATCACAGAAAGCAGTCAGATTTTTGAAAATACCCCCTTTTTTCTGTTTATTTCCCCACCAACCATGCCCATTTCTTTTGATGCCATGGCTCAGACTTGCACAGTGTGAACCCATGGATGTTGCACTAGCCTCCCCTGGTCCAGAACAAGCACACATCACAGTAACACAATTTTTGCCTCAAACAGCTCACATATACACAGCCCAAGAGGGAATGGCTGATTATAATAGCCCCCTATTTGAACCTGTGGGGCCAAATCACTGGTAATGCAATAAAAACACAGACTCTTTCAGACTTCTATCAAAGTGGCATAGAAAATGCAAGTGTGAGGAGGTCGTTACTTTGTCAGCTAAGCCAAAACTTTTTGAAAATACACACATATTGTTCCAAATACATGGCAGAAAATGAATATGTATACTACAATTATGTAACTATATCAACATAATGTTTTGCATACACATCAACAATCATGTTGACGTTGGCTCCCAGACTGGTTCATAAATTTGGATTGAAAACAAAACCACCCAATGTTTTCAAAAAGAACTCTCATTCTATTCACAAATGCATTTATTATAATTTTTACAATAACAGTATGTTGAATATTTAAAATTATTTCCACAGAAGCACTAAAACCTAGCATTTTCCATGTCTTTATAATCATTGGAACTTTCTAAAAAATGTGGAAACAACACTTAACACTTTATTGCTGTTCAATGACTCAAGTGGAAATATATTTTGTTACAAAACACCACCAGATTGTCAAATCCTTATAGTCTTGTTTTCAGCTTGAGTGCCATTTACAATGTAAATATTTATTTTCAGCATCATAATCATCCTTATCATAACCTTAATTCTATGCCCATGTTTTGCAGGACAAGAAAACAAAGGGAATGATTTCAGTTTTGTAGATCAATTAAAGCAGCTGGTTTAGTGATCAATGCTTTTACTAAAATATATATCTATTTTTTGTACTTAGCCTATTTTGCAAGGACATTAAATCTACATTATTTTCAAGATGTTGCATGCATTTCTATTTACTATATCTTAATAACTTAAAGACCTAAACCATTGTAAATGACCAACATAAGACAGCCATGTTACTAACAGACTAAGTTCAATATGAAACATCCATTGAACATACATTTTGTTCATACAATGTTCATTTTGTTTCATTTCATGAAATCAATGGGAATCTAAGAATTGTGTATATTTCATATACACAATGATTGTTTCATAGGTATTTCATGGGCAGGTTTCAGGTTAGGACAGCATCCTTCAGTGCATAGAAAAGTGAAATAGAGCCTTATAGCCTAATACAGCAGTTTGCTGGAAATCATCAAAATATGAAAAATTCCTATAGCAAGACGTTTCAATACTTCTGATTTTTTCATCACCATGATGGTCAAAGTTTAGCAACTTCAAAATGTTATATTGAATGGGACATTCCAAAAGAATTTCAAAATTCAGAAATATTTCAACCTTGCTAATAAATAGTAAACAGCTCTGAACATTCCAAAAACTAAAGTATCTCATTTCAGTTGACTGTAGTGTTTCAGAAGGCTTTATTTCAT
The DNA here is from genome assembly GCF_963932015.1 of Anas acuta. Lineage (NCBI taxonomy): Eukaryota > Metazoa > Chordata > Aves > Anseriformes > Anatidae > Anas > Anas acuta. Next base: position 102,237,190 of record NC_088979.1, read on the forward strand.
GCACCATCAAAATTCCCCTATGTTTTATTATCACAATGTAATACCTAAAAAGGAAATTGTTCCTAGAAGGAACAATTTAGTAGCTTGCTGTTTTCATTTTTGTGCATACAGCATCTGCTCAACTATATTTTGTTTATTATAGCTAAAATCAATTGATTCCTGTACGCAGCACTGAGGAAAATTTGAATGATACCACACTTAGTGCCTCAGGGAATCTAGTAATACATGTACTATATCAGATCAGAAAGTCCAGTATCCTATCTCTGACAGCAGACATCTAAGAGAAGAGTAATAACCCACAAATACATAGAGATACTTTCCTGTTATAGTTTCCTATCCTTAGCAAGTAACATCTCAAGAATCTCCTAAGTTAGAGATAATGTCAATGTTTAACAGTTCTTCATGGATTCTTCATCATCCCTGAATCTGAACACACTTTGAACAGAGGGTTTTTTTGTTGTTGTTGTTGTTTGTTTTGTTTTTTTTTTTTTTGGTGTCCCACAGTGACGAGTTCCATAGCACTATTTTGTGTATGTGCATGAAGGTATCTCCTGTTGTTTTTTCTGAGCATGGGCCACCCAAGAGAACAAGAGAAAAGAAGCCCCACTACTATTTTGATAAGACAACATAACAAAACTGTATGCAGCACCTTGCATTTTAGCAGAGTAGTCCAAAAACTAATTTTCCATTAAGTGAATTTTTTGAGCTGACTGGACCTGCAGTGAAACATTATTTTTCCATTCCTTCCAAGTTGTAAGGTTGAAAGCTCTTGGTAACAAACACTGCTCAAAGCAAGCTCAGATATAACAGAAACTGTAATTTTAAGTGGAGAACTGGCATAGTTTTACTTCCCAACTATTCTACAAATTGCAAAACATTCTGCATACAACATGAGATGCACTAAAATGGCCTTCAAAGACCATCAGAGTTACCACTGTTGGTTACTAGATTTCTGAGATTTTCTTGTTGTTACCTAGATTTCTTAGTGTCCAAGCAAAATCAATTCCTAAGGATAAGGCAGCTAACCAATAACAGGCAAGCAAGCCTTCTTTCCCCAGTACCATCCCCGTATCAGAGACCAGCCATCCTCATCTTACTGCCTCAGCCCAGTTTCCTGCCCCTCTCAGAGTCCTCCAGATGACCAACAGCCAAATAGCTCTTGAGACAAGAAAAAAATGCCCATTTCTCTTCACAGCTGACAAGACAGATGACACTTTGTCATATATTGAGCAGGCTGTGTTTGGTGCATTTTCCACATCCCTCCATACTTACTAAACTTCTTTCCATGAAAACACCTATCAGCAAGGATTCAGTCAGTATAAAAATATCTTCTGATGTGTTTAGCAAGAGACTTTAGACCCAATGCCATTATACTGGTAGCCTCTTGTAGTAAGACTGTTCCCCAGAGACTCAATTTTAAGCTTTCTGCTCTGCAAGTTAAAGCCCTCCACTTCTCTTTTTACAAGAACAACTCTGCATGGAAGGCATACTCCACCAGATAAAGGAAGATGCCAGCCAGTATGGGAATTCTGTGCATGTTTTATAAAGTATTTATGAAATATGTCTTTTCTTGAAGAAAGTTCCCTCGAGTTCCAATCACTTTGATGCTAGTTTGTAACTAGAAGGTCTGGTTCTTAATTTTCCAGATAATTTTGGCTCATATGACTTTTGTGGTCTGTTTAGCCACTTTGGATATATACTGCACAATGTAGCACCATTACAAGAAACCAAATTAATCTCAACTACATTAGGAATCTACTTCAGCTAAGTAGGCTGGCTGCAAGGGTAAATCAGTTCATACTCTGTTAACAAAACAAGCCTGCTTCTACTACCCAAGTACCTTGGTTCATGCTACATCTGATACCTACTCAGAACTGTGCGATTTTTTGCATGCTACTCCTGGTTTACTTCTATCCCTTTTTATAGTTATATGCTCCCTGAGATATTATGTGTATCCTTTAATAATTATCTTGACAATCTTCTTTTTTTTTTTTTTTAATGTGTACATTACTGCACCTTTTCAACTAGTTTATACTTGTTTAAATAAATCCACCCCCTTGCCCCCAAATACAGCTTTCTAACCTTCTAAGAATTTGTGGAAGATGTTTCTCTAAATTTGCCCTTTCATCACCTTCAAAGACAGCTTTAATTTCTTCATGAACTATATGAGGTCACAACCATAAGCAGTTACAAATCACAGTACTCTCTTACAATTTTCAATCCAGTGTATGACTTCTTTAGTCCTCCTTAAGTTACTTCCCAAAAAAACATTTAGCGATAGCTTTCATAACAAAGTATTAGAGCCCAGGTTTATTACTGCTGAATGTTACCACAGAGCTCAGTTTCTCTCTGAGAAAACAGTTGGCTTAAATTTATTGGGTTAAGGATTTTCTAAAAGCAAGACATTTTATCTTTTCACTTAAATGTAGGAATAAAATGAAAAAAATATATAAATACATTATTAAAATGTGTCTGTATTCCAAAATATACACTAAGTGCAACTGACATCTGACATGAAAAAAGAAAACTACATGAAGAAATAAAAATACATTTAACATACTTTGTAGTATGTACATAAATTTGTACTTTGTATATTATGTACTAAAATGTACATTTTATGTAAAATGTACATAAAATACTACAGGAGTCAACAGTTTACCTCCTCACCCTTCTAAGCCCCTGCCTAATGGCCTTCAGGGTGATGTATCCCAATGTGCTTTGCCTAACTGCCCTGCCATTAGCCACCAGTAAAATTAAGCATTTAGGCAAGAAAGAGCCCCTTTTCCAGTATCACCCTTAAGTCATTGTAGGACTGACCTTGACTCCTTTATCTATTATTCACCATCCTCTTTATACTTACTTATAGGAAACAGTTTTCAGTCCCTTCTGGGCTTTTTCTCATGCTGAGAATAGCCATCGCACTCCATTTCCCACAGCCTAATTTCAAGTGAGGGAAGTGAAAGTGTCCTGGTAAAATAGTGACTGACCTTGTTTACCCAAGACTGTATTTTGATTCAGTACTAAAGAATCTCCTACATAAGCTCTTTCCTCCACAGTTTTAAACAAGTATGTATCTTTGTACTGGCTAAAACCAGAACAATAAAATACCACCTTCAAAATTTACATGCCTAAGTAAAACATGTATGTACTATTCTAGATTTTTAGACATAACCCAGCAAGACACATATTTCTTGATAGCTTTCTACCCTTACACCGTTGACTGTAAAAGTTAATGTATTTAATAGCTCAGTATCCGCTGCCTTGAGGTAAGCATATGCATGGTATTCTAATCTACATACTAATATACTAATATACATTCATATTAAAAACAATTCAATTTTGTATGCTGCAGAAAGAGAGGATATACAGGCCTTGTAAGGGGTAGCTGCTTAAAGGTAATAAATTAAAAAGAAACAGTTACAGGCTTCCCATAGTCATTCTTTTTCTTTTTGAAAGAACTAAAAGTTTCTGGCTTCTTAGTGTGTTTTCCCAATATTGTCACCTTTAATTTTAAGAACTGATTGAATTTCTTTAAAAATTGACTATTTCAGGAAGCAGGAACATTATCTTAAACTATGAAGAAATCATACATGGATAAAAGTTTAAATGCAGTAACTCACATGAGCAGTCACCTCTTCCATCTGACCTCACTGTTTTCATTAAAAACGGTACAACTTGAGCTGCAGAAGCAGGATTTTTATAGACTATGTAAGAGCAGAAAACAAATTTCACTGTCTATACTCTCTTCTTATAGGTGTCCTGCATGGAAATATCAGAGATTGAAATAATAGGCCTTTGTTCAGAAGACATATGTTGAACAGACTTTTTGTTAGGACCTTCTTCAGACAGCAAAAATGCTAGCACAGAAGAATAACAGAAGTACAATGTATTTGTTCACAGAAGTAGAAAAGAAACTCATTGCAATTTCCAGTAGCTGGAAATTGCATTTGCTGGCTTATCCTCCAGAATGATACACCTCTTCTTTTAAAAAGGATGAACAATGGCAAATGTCATGCTCTATTTACTCTTCTTGTTCATTTCAAAGGAGAGTTCAGCTATCGTAAAGATGATCTGTCTCCCAAAGATCCATCAAATCATTATCTTCTTTTGCATTTTTCTTCCTGTTGATTTGTAATATTGAAAACTCAATGACTATATGGAGCGTGCTCTTCAATGGAGCATCTTCTTTGAAGCTTTCTTCATCATTACTAGCTTAGTATGAGTCAGGGAGTAAGCAGCAACAACCAACCTGTTTCTCCAAACTTCAGCTGATTCCTAGATTACTGGAGTTGCCCTATTTCTTTTAAGAATACCGATCTTTTTTTGTACAGTATTTTGAATGGGACTGATTATTCAGGTGCTGAGGTTGTTACCTTCCCTCTAAGAAGATTCTTTAGGTGTCAGTCTCTAGAACAGCCCTATTTTACCATAATTCCCCTAGTCTCAGAAGAATGTCTGTTCCAAAAAAAGTTGCACGTTTGATTTTTAGCCAGGTTATCAATCTTTTTTTCTTTCTTCTAGAAAGAAAAATGGGAGGTGATGACAACAAGACTCCTCCACTTTTCTATACATCTCAATAGCACTGTAGTAAACACAGTTTGTGTAGGATTAGCTACTGCAGTTGTGCTATTGTTCTTCAATGAGGAATATGTAAGCTCCTGGATGAAATAAACACACTAAATTAGATTTTTCCTCTATTTCTCTCCAATACTTCCCCTTTTTTTCCCCAAACTTAAATTAATGAATCTGATGTTGTAGTAAAGTTAAATGTAACAGGAAAGTTAAAACCACTTGTAAAGAAGAAAATATTTCACTTTTCTATATGCTTACACAGAAAGAATATTTCAAAAAGTAAGATCTTGTGGGGGTTGGAGAGAGGAAGACAAGGGTGAAGAGTGTTAGGGAGGATATTTCTGTGAAGGAATGAAAACTAAATAGCCACAGTGTTGGTAGATATGCTACGTGTGGCAGCAGTGAATACTATAGATGATAAAGTTGCACAGATCTGGGGTTTATCTTTCCCTGCCCCAGGCAGCTGCTTTCACTAGCATTCTGCTGCCCTACAGAGCTTTTAGCAGCAGAAACAGTTCATAAAGTCATAAAGTTCGTATTTTGAGAACACTGTCACATTCTGCAATTCTAAGACTTGTTACTTCATTGTGAAGTTTCCATATTTTTGACAACCTTAGCCCATTTTTGTACCTGTTTTTCATTTACTACTAAATGATAACACATCCTGTTGAATGCATTAAATAATGTTAGATTCCCATATTAGGAAATGCAGCTCCAGTTCCAACTGACAACATACCATCAGCATATTAGCTAGAAAATCACCTTGTCAGCAAGGAAAACGTCACATTTTTAATATATTAAAAATCATCAGCTAAATCAATAACCTGAGTTTGAAAAAGTTTAGCAGGAGTCACTGAACAACCACCAGCTTGTATTTTCTTCCCTTCTGCCCCTGTTAGCCACTCCAAATGTCCTCACTACCTAGATTTCAGCACATGGTACATCCAATACACTTTTGATGAATTCCTGTAAATGTCCACTTTTTATGCTCCAGTATTCTCAAATATTCCTGCTTCCAAGAAAGCCAAATTTATAACGTGGGGGAGGCTGCATATTTCTGGCACATGCAGTTGTGCAGATGTTATTCCTTAAGGAAGACTATCTTGATTGCCTCTGTGAATAATGGCTACGAGATGGCAAGGAGCCAACAGTTCTCTTATAGCAGAAGGTATAAAACCACTCTCCTACTGAAAGAAGGCCCCCAGTAGGATAATATATTATTACGCATGATTCAAATTACAGGATCTGCAGCAGGGGAGCTAGTGGCTGAATCAGGACAGCCGCACACAGAATACTGATGATGGGATGATGGAATGCATCATGCATTGAAAGAGCCATAGTTTAGTGTTTAAATCCTCTGTATTTTCAAAGTGACTACAAGGATCAATATATAACTGAAGCTCCATAAACAAATTGTACGTTATTGTGTGTGTGGTGGGAGAAGTTAGCATGTTGTAACAAAAATTCTAATATTCCTTTAAAAAAAAATTTGTTTTACCAGAGACTGTTGACCTCTCGAAGCCCACTAGCGATAGATATAGCTTTAATTTAATAACACAATATTGAATTTTTCTCGTATCTGATGCTGTTTCAGCTATTAGAATACTGTAGAACAAAAACTTGCCTCATTAGATTATGCGGTCTGAAATCTCTGCATTCCACAGTATTCTGAGCTGTTCCTAAATTGTTCACACAACAAATTACTTTACCCACAAAGAACTAAATCCAAATGTTCAACACAATGTTGGCTTGCCCAAATGTTTTCCATTTATAATTGAACACGTCTCAAGAAAATCTGCATGTTTATTATAAAAAACAAGCCTATTCCCTAATATGAAAAGCTGGCTAGAGAATAGTTTTTCAAGCTAAGATCTAATCTTTTCTGTGCAGATTAAGCACATCCTAAGTATAAAGAGAAATAGCTAAACAAAAATTCTATATTTCGCTTTTCTGCAACATACCCTGAAGCAGTATGCAAGCTCTCCCTTGACTTCCTTTCATACTCGCTCTTGTATTCAGTTATTCTGGTAAATGGATGCAAATCAGGTGCATTGTGTTGAGGTGGAAGGAAGGGGGTGAAATTTGTTCAGAAATGATCTCAGTTCTATTCATTAATAAAATGACATCTTGGCTGAAAGTGGTGAAGAATGAAATATAACAGTACTGAACTTCACTCAGTTGTAACAGATGCATGTAAGAACCTTTAGAGAAAGCCAGATATGTAAAACGGCCACAGCGAAATGAATTCTGAAGCATTAGAATAAGTACTTAGACTGTGATGGCAGCTAAAGATGCAAACTCGATGCTGCAGCAACACCCGTTTTACCTTCCAAGATGGTTAAAGGTAATCTCAGACTAGAAATGGAGGAAGCAGTACCACATTAGGTAAGGACTACAAGGAGACAAGCATACATAAAGGTAAAATTTATGCACAACATTAACAATAAAAGACTCTTCTAAAGGTTTTATGGGGCCAACAGAAAAAAAATGGAACAATGCCCATGGTTACCTGTGGAGACAGCACACAGTTAAAAAAAAAAATCAGGAATAATGTAGCCATCGTTTTGCATAGCGATTCAAATTATGCTGGCAGAATAATTAATGGAGGACCTAATCTCTGTGAGGAAAAAAAAAAAAAAAAAAAGAAAAGAAAAAAGGATACGTTAAACAAAGTTCATTACTGCATGATGTAAATGAGTTTCTCACCAGTGATGTCACTGATTGGCTGGGATGTAGAGCTGGTTTCGAACAGTGCAGCATGGCCGGATTGGCTGCTAGCTCTTCTGGTTACTGCCTGCTTGGGCAGCGGTCGAACCAGACACTTGCTGTCTCTCTTGTTGTCGTTTGAAGCAAATCTTGTTCAGCCCAGCTGTGTCTCCATAGTAGTGGCACCCTAAGAGAGTCTCCCTCCTGCTTCCCACAGCTCATCTGTAAGGCGGTCGCTGCTGTGAAATACCAGCCTTTGGCACGGAGCCCAGACTGCGTTGTTAGATCCGTCTATAATACAGAAAAGAATTTTTTTAAAGCAGTTCTTTCACCGAATTACATCCTAAGAAGGATTAATAAGCACTAAATTGCAACTGATTTAGGGACTTTAAAATTATGTAGCTAGCACACTTTCTGAAATAAAACATTATCTGACCTGTAATAGTACAGTATCATTGGTTAAAAAAAAAAAAAATAGAATAAAGAAAAAAAAAAGAAAGAATGAAAGGAAGGAAGAAAAAGAAGCAACAACTCTTCTTTGTTTACCTTGATTACAGAAAAAAAAAAATCATCTTCATTTTTTTCCCCTAGAACTGTTAACTGATATCTCAGTGCTACGCAAGAATATTTTTAAACTATCGCCAGTTTTCTATTTACATCCGAGTCATTATTTTCAGGTTAAGACAAGGGATCTTAATTAGCATTCTCTTTAACTATGCAAACTGAGACAGGGCATGAAAGAAAAATGCTGTATGGAAAAGAGAGAGACAGAGAGAGAGAGAGGAAAAAAAAAATCTGTGCAGCTTTTACAGTTCAGCTGTCTGACCCCCTGCAAAAAGAATGCAGTCATATCAACTTTGCCAGACAATGGAGTACCTACAGGCTTTCCTCTAGACAAGTCCTTTATAACCAGTCAGTATTATGTGCTGCAGACAGTGGCCAATCGCTAAGCTGCTTTCTACAGCAGTGACACAATAGGTGCACTGGCCACACTGTCCTCCTAGCCTCTGACAGCGGTTCAGGTTCATTTTTTGTCTACTGGAATACGCATATGTCTTTAATGTTCCCACTGTATAGGAAAAAATATCAAGCAAGCTCGCTTTGTTTTTCTATAATTACATCAGCCTAATTACTGCAGCCGAGCCGCAGTGCCACTGCTCAGAGCGGCGCATAGGCATGCACGTCATATAAATATGCACGAGCACGCCTGCTTATTTAAATACAAAAATGCATCAATTGCTGGTGGTGCCTTTTTGTTTTTGTTTTCTGCATGTCCTTCCCCCCTGCTCCAACACCCATTCCCGATAAACCAAATGAGTTAAGGATGCCTAGCAAATACGGCCACCATTTTCTCCTTTTATTTATCGAAACTTTGATTCGTTTAGTTTTAATTGCAGGCATTCAGTAGGAAATAATAATAATAATAATAAAAATCTCAAATGCAAATGAGTCTCAGCTAGTAAGGGGAAGGGTTATTACAGACCTAGGGCATTTTTCTCCCTTGTCACTAAACATCAGAGTAAGCGCCTGTAAATGAATCTGCATGCACTCCATCACAGCTAGGCATCAGATGCCCAGTTCTTATTAAAAGCCTGATGATCCCCAGCATGTGCACGCATCCAGCCTGTGTGTTTGGGTATTCTGTAATTACAGCATCTCTTGTAACAGTACCTGAATCTGCTCATATAGTCAAAAGATTAAATCATCACCATTCACATATTAGACAGACATAATTGGGCACATTCTATGGTGGAAATCGCCATGCTAATTTTTGTGATTTTATGCATGGGATTTACATATTCATGAAGAGAATAGCTGTTATGACCGCCGACAGAGCAACATGAAAAGAAAAGACACCATTCTTCAACACACAGAGTATTCAAAACCTAGGGGGAAAAGATGCAGCATATGGCGACAAGGAGAAGAAGTTGTTTGGCTTGCAAGGGTTATTTTATTTCCTATTTAGAAATTCCGGGTAGACGGTTTACGAAAATGTATAAGCGTTCTGAACATGAAGGCAAGGTAAATCTGTGTTATTAATAATTAGTCCCTGGTAGGTGAAATAAAATCATTTTACAGTTGGTGCCCAATGTTCTGCAAGTTTTGCCTTTGCATTAGAAACCATTTTCAGTTTATGGATGCAGAGGACATATTTATCCAGGAATGCACAAAAATACTAATGAATCAGAAAGGAACAGAACTTCTGTCTGCTACTAAAAAACCTTGATTTCAGATTTTAATACTTGCTACAGTGGGTAACTATACCTTTCCCAAGTAAGCTGGTGTTCTCAAATACCATAGGTATTTTTATTCCCAACTTATTCAAACTGCACATTTTTTCAAATATCAAAAAATACATCCTTCTTAGAGTGACTTTCAGGTTCCAGTATTTTTTAAAGAAAAAAAAAAAAAAAAAACAAAACACCAGGGGAAAGGGTATTCAGGCAGTATCGTAAACATTGTGTACACTGATGTTTGATGTTTCTAACAATTTCATTAAAAAAAAAAAAAAGACATTGTGCTTTTCTGCTTACTGTAACCTTGTCCTTTTCATGCCTTTAGAATAATTATTTTTAAATGTTTGTTTATCTCCCTGGAAGCTGCCACTCAACAGCAAAAAAATTCTTTATAATAGCTAGATAACATTACTTACAGATGTGTGCTTTTCCCTACATCTCTCTACATTTGGCAAAGATACAGATAGCAAGGTGAAAATATTTCATTTTCCAATGGGAAATGAAAAATTTTAATGCAATAGCCATATGTTTGACAGGCCTTGTTGTATATCAGCTTTCACAAAACACTGTATTCAGTACTACCATAAAAGAACAAACAAGAGCTTTTTTTCCCCCCTTTATGTTTGTATAATATACATTTAACTGAATCACAGTCCTTCATTCCAGTCATGTTATTTAACTCCCAAATAACATTTTTATTGACCGAAATAACATTCTAAATTATATAAAATAGATTTTTTAAAAGATGTTAGACTTGTTTATAAAATATTTTTGTAAATTTAAATAGCTATATTGGACACATTAAAAAAAAAAAAAAAAGAAAGAAAGAAAGAAACAGCTTATGGTTCTCTAAAATAGAGGATTTTTGCAAAATAAACAGGAAAAAAAAAAGTAAACTTATTAATATTAACTAAAGCATATTTCTTCAACCAGACCACTGTTACTGTCTCTGTCAAAATAATAAGCTGTCAAATACCTTCTTTCTGTTTGTCTCTATTTAAAATTCAACTCCAGCGACTCCAAACCTGTGATCTAATTATTAATTTCTCACTTTAGCTTAAATGGCTGGGCTATGACATCATATAGTACAAAAATAAGCTTAATTACAAAACTAGAATCCTTTAGACTGCAGAATGGTGATATAATTTTTAAGATACGAACCTAATAAAAACCTTAGCATGGCCTCTATTCAGGAACCCCACTCCATAACGTCAAGTACATTAGTGCTAATTTGGAGCTTTTGTTAAAATACAATGTCTGAAAACCTCAAGCAGTCATGGAAGAATTTGAGACAGTGTTTTGCTTAAAGAAAATATGTCATTTGTGTGTGTGTTTACTGGGAGAACAAAATTAACGTTTCTTTTTGGTAGCAAAGAATCTTACAAATTTCAAGCACTGCATTGAAGTAAATAAAATCACATACCTCTAAATGCGAGCAGATTTTTGTCTTATCTTATAATCAATACTGCACCATACTTTTTTTCTTTAGCTCATCCCAGCAAAGAAAACATATATTAGAATAGTTAAGAACTTTCAGCAAAAATATTAACAGATTAGTTATAGAAGGTGTCAAATGAAATGGACAATAATTAAAATATATATATCTATGTTTAGAGTAAAGGTTTCTACTTCTAGAACTGTGTTGTGTATTACATCAGTTTTCTATACCCTTCTTTAATCGTAATTAGTTTTCTTTAAACACTAACATATTTTGTTCTGTATTTTTATAGCAGATAATACTACCAGCCTGAGTCCTTTATTCAAGTTCTCATAAATTCGCAGAATACACCACATTATGTCAACAGCATTAGTTATGATGATATTTGGCATGCATGCTTGCTACATCTCCAGCTTCTGAATTATGACCTGAATTTTCAAACAACACTCAAGCTCTGGCATCCATGTTTAAACTTTAGTCCTGCTATAAGCTTCATGTCACAAAATTACTGTGTAGCTGAAATTTAAGATCCTAAATAAGTAAGTAGTCTGACTTTCAGAAGTGCCACAGGCCTGTAGCTCAGTTATAGATGACAGGAGCTCCTCTTAACTAAACTGTCTTACTATGATGAAGATGCCCAACACTCTGCTTTTGTAAAGGGCCAGATGCAAATATTGACCCGATCATTTTCATTTTAAAAATTCTCACTATCTCAAATGCTCTGATGATGGTAAGGAGCTTGCCAAGCTTGGGTTTGTAACCATGCATGGAAAAGTAAAAATCGTTTAAGATCACATGGACAGCATGGATCAGACAGACAGCATCCAATATTACTACTTAAAATTGTGGCAACACAAGACTAGCATTTGGGTTGAAACAAAACATCAGGCTTGTGAAAAAAGTTCAATAACAATATAAAAATTTCAGTTATCATTGGTACTAATATTTGTATATAGAGAAGTGCTAAAAACTTGGAAATTCACTGCCCAGCACCTAACCAGTTTGGCTGTAAACTACTCTGGTATTACAGTACTGCTGGAGACATGCAGATTAAAATTAACTGAAGGATTTCCACCACTCAATTTTTCATGAAAAAAAAAAAAACAAACACCCAAAGAACCCCACATGGGAAGAGTGAGATATAGTAATTTTATTCTCTGATATCTCTTCTAATATGAATTATTAAATTCATATTTTGCAGGAAGTTTTGCTGGACTACATACTCAATAAACACAGAGTCTACATTTTTAAGAGCACAATTAATAACAGGTAAGAATGCATTATTTTCTTGTAAAATCATAACTTGTTTACATGTAATGTTTCATACATTCTTTGGAGGTTTGTTTTGGTTTGGTTTTAAATCACAGAATCAAGGAATCAAAAATAACATAAATAAAATTGCCTGGTCCTTTTAAATGCCAAATTTAGGATTATTTTTTTAATGAATCATTTTAAGAATATGCAAAATATATTTGCTTAAAGTCTTTGTCACCTAAACGCATGTACAATTCTACTGATAAACTTATCTTCATTTACCCCTTGAAGAAACTTATTTTAGGGTTATTTTAACTCTCATTTTCTACTGAGTGGCATCTTCTTCCTATTCAGAATTCATCCTTTCCTTAGGCTCTACTTAGTCCTTCTAAAGAGGGAAAAAAAGTTGATATGTTTTTGACAGTAATTTAATTGTACAGGCATGTAAACATATGATAGAGCATCTATTTCTCTGCAGTAAATATAGTGCTGCAAGCATTTTTACCTTTCAATACCCCACCATAAACCTAATTTCACTTACCTGTCTCTCATTTTTTTAGGAACAAGATACTTTGGGCAAAGTTATATGGTTTATTACTATGTGAGTACCTGACCTGTTGAATGTTCACAAGCTACCATTAACTGTTGCTGTAACTGAGCTGACTGAACTTAATTGCAGTTTTCTTTCTTTTTCTTGCAGATGTATTAAGCAAACCTCAATATTATTATTTTTTTGCTTCCAGTTGCAAATATTCAATTTTTGATTCCTTGAAAGCCACCACAAACTAAGTGATGGACCCAGTTCCAAATTCTTCTAGCTCAAGATAGAGTAAGTGGATCTATCTAAAGGCCAACAAATGCTATAGTACTGTTGAGTGTTTGAATTACTGATCCAAAGACAAAGATGGTATTTTTCAACTTTATTAGTCTCTTTATTCATTATGAGGTGCTGTTGCTGAGAAGTGGACTGAATACACAGGGGTTCTTCACCAGTAATGTTTGTTGCACTAAAAAATATACACATTTGGACAAAAATATGCACATTTGAACATATTTGGACTTTCTTAATAACTAACACCAGAAATGGCATGGAATGAGAGAGCCTATTTTTAATAGGATCTATTTTGGGGTAGTTTTTCAGCACAATGCACAGCCAGCAACCACAAGGAAAGCCTGTGCTACCCAACTATACCTCCGCTTATCTGTCAACTGTTTTGTATCCTCAGGTAACCTCTCCTCAAATAAAAACAAACAAAAAAAAAAAACAACACTGTATTTGAAAGATAATGCAAAGTTAGAAAGTCCTCTAAGCACAAGATGTCTAAACACTACATACAAGATGTTGAGCAGGATGACAGTCCCTGAAGCCCACATGTGAAATCTCCCAGGGAGGCAATGTCAGTATTGGCAACTGCATGCCACTGATGAAAGCAGCAAGGCAGCTAAGGACTGCTACTGACAGGTACCTCTGACATCTTGTTGCACAGAGAACTTCTACTACTTTCCCTAAAACACAGAAAAACTCCATCCATTCATAAATAACACATGCATTGTGCCTCATAAACTAGCAGTTAGGGCAGGATTTCAGCATTTAATACCATCTGGCCTCCCAGGACAGGACTCCACAAGTATTGAGTAGGGGCTACCCAGTGTATGTAAATACCTTGGATACCTACTGGCATTTTAAATGGTACTCAATGCTTAGTTTTAAAATACTGAATCCTACTTCAGAGATTATCTTCACCTTTCAAACAAAATTAATATTGATAAAGACTAATCATTTTCTCTCTCAAGAAGCCGCAGTCCACCAAATCCTCTCAGCAAGCTATCTGCCATCCCTCTTGGGCATGTCTACACTGGTAAATGCAGTACCATACAATAATGCCTAATCTTGATGACCATTGCCATACAATGTCATTCTGACAGTATTTCATATTGTGTCAGGATGACCTGGTAGGCTGCCAGATGCTATGCAGGCTCTCTCTCACTGCCTTCCCCCCAAAAAGGATGTGAGGAGAAAATAAAATGGAAAATCTCGTGGGTTGAGGTACTGAAGTAAAGACAGGGAGATCATTTACCTGTCACCATCATGGGCAAAACTGACCAAACTTTGGGAAAATTAATTTAATTTATTACCAATTAGAGAAGAGTTGGATGGTGAGAAACAAAAATAAGGATGAAAAGACCTTTCCCACAACCCCACCTTCTTCCTAGGCTCAACCTCACCCCTTCATCACTGACTCCTCTACATACTCCCCTTCCCTAGGGGGACAGGGAATGGGGGCTGTGGTCAGTCCCTCACAGCTCCTCTCTGCTGCTCCTTTCTCTGCACACTCATCCCCAGCTCCACTGTAGGTCTTTTTCACAGGCTGCAGAGGCACCTCTGTTGGGTGGCTGGGGCATCTCCTGCCCTCCTCCTCTCCCCTTGCCGTCTGTGCAGGGCTGCTCTTCACATCACTCCCCTCACTGCCCCCGGCCGTGCAGTGTTTGCCCTCCCTTCCCCAGGCTGCCCCTGAGGTGAGGCGGTGCCATCTTGGCTGCAGGGCCCGGCCATGCCCTGTGGTGGGGCCGCTGGGGCTGGCACAGTGCAGCCCTGGCATCGCCTCATGCAGAGGCCCCCAGACCCCTGACACTGCCTGGGTACCTGAACCCAACACAGACATACATGTAGACCTGTTCACCTGTGTGAAGCCTCGCTGTGAATTAGCTACAGTGTTTATGGCTTTTCATCCCAAACTGAATTTTCTCTACAGGGTGCTTCAGTTTTCCAAGAACAGGTATCCTCAGTCATCCTTCAGGACATAACATGTGAAAAGAGCATTTGCTGTCCAGCAGGTAACCTCCTCCTGCCTGAAGATGCAAGAAATACACTCCTGCTGCTGTCTAGCTTCTAAAAAGCTGGAGGTGTGTGAAGGAACACTTGCTAGAATTGCTCAAAACCTTGCTCTTTCTGACTTCTCCAGCAATTAGTTGCTGGGGTGATCTGGGAGGTTACCAGCCCCACTTACAAATCTGCAGCATGGGAGCAGGACAGCCTTTCAGAGCAGAAACAGAAGAAACAGTAAATTTGCTTTCTTTCTTGGTTCTCCCTATTCCCAGCCATACATCAATGCTAACCAGCACCCAACATAAATGAGAACCCCCCACAGCACCCAGTCAGCATTGAAAGATGAAGAGTATCATTACTGGGGTCACAAAGTGTCTGACCAAGAGCACCACCCAAATGAAAAGCAGGAACAGAAAAATTTGGGCAGAGCAGAAATCACACAGAATAGAAGTATTTAGGAGAAACAGTTCACTGTCAGCTGCTTTTATACCCCATCCCACATCTCTGGGCACTGGCAGGTAACATAATTGCTCCACAGTCTTTTGAACTCCTCCCCACAAGCAAGTTACTAAGAAAGCAACAGCAGTTAAAATAATGCCTACTTTGACTGGCAAAGGGTGGAACAGGTTGATTGACTCTATCCCAAATATGTAGCTTTGGGAATATACAGATGAGGATACCTAAACTCTTCCTTTGTACCAAGGAGAAAACTTGCGTATCTATTTCATTAGGTCTTCCCTCTTTGCATAATTCCTGGGAAGCAGAGCCAGACATCAATCAAAGAACCCTATGTATTACTTTAATAGCTAGGATTAATAAATTATAGGTTTCCTAGTATAAATGTGTGTGTATTCAGCACAAGCTGCTGTTTGAAATGTATTGATAATTGTGAAAGGATTTGGAGTATTCCCAAGTCAAACTGTGCACTCAATACTGTAGCAACCTTCCCTTCAATGTGCACTGCCACAGCCTGTGCCATAGCCTGCTCCTCGATTTAACACACCTAGGTGACGTTGAAATCCAGTGACAAAATCCATGACATTTTTAGTAAATGGTGATCCTTGGGTTTAATGCAGGAGGCCCATGACATAAAAAATGCACACGGGAACTGAAATGAGAACACAAAAACAAAGACACCAGTGCTTCATGGCTCCTGCTGTCCCTCCCAGCAGAGGGATGTTGAGCTTGAGCATGCAGTAGCTAGGCCAGGTTCTTCTGGTAAGCAGGCTTTTCTACACAGTCCAAGGAAATCCCTGCTCTAGAGGCACATGTCTGTTTCTCACCCTGGTCTGACAGAAAAGATGAAGGCAAGTCTTTGCCTTTTCAGAGGTTATAGCCCAAACAATATGTGCTGCAAAACTCAGGGCTCCCTAACTGGTTCCCACAACTTGTTAGAGGGTTTTTTTGGTTGCTTGATGAATGGTTGGCTGTTTTTTTGAAACTTACCTGAGAGTAAAGGGGATGCAAGTAAGAAGTGTCTTTGATAACTTTGTATTATTACTTGCTTTCCTGAAGGATTTAGCTAGAAAAAGCAAGCTGCCACAAACAGGTTAGTTATGCAAAAGGATGACCAATCACCTGAGGTATTTTCAACAGCTGACACATTGAAATGTGTTCAATCTGCAAGGCCCTCGATGAACAACAGTGTTATCAGAAACTGCACCTGGGAGATTGCTTGAGAAACCCAGATCTAGGCCTGTGATCATCAGTAAGTAACAGTGTGCTCTGGGAGCAAAAATGTCTGTCAGCAAAAATGTCTGTCTGTCTACTGGTGACACTTAGAGCTGTCAGGAGCCTGCCTTCAGAGATACTGGACCAGGTTGCAAGTAGAGGCATACTTAAAAAGTAATTTCCAATCTAGTTATTTCTGAGCATCAGTAACTTGTCCTAAGAATAAATCAAGCCAAGGGAGATTGAAGTAAGATGTGCAGAGGGACTGTAAACAGCCCATGTGAATCATTTTGAGACAAAGCTGCTTTCTTCATTCTGACTGACATAATAGCTTTTATGCAAAAGAAAAACTAAGTGCTCAAGCAAACACTGAAGTAGAAAACACAGTGCAAATGTTCCTCAAAACATTATTTTATTCCTGCTTTGGCGAAGAAGCCTTTGTAGCCATTTCCAAGGTTCTTATGTAGGAGCACTGAGTCAGGAAAAAAGCATGTTATCTGTATAAATAATATATCTTGATATAATTGTTGATCATCACACACCAGTATTAATGCAGTTATCCTCAAAACACTCATGAAAAGTATAGACATTATCTCTGTAATTTTAAAATCGGACTCTAATCGCAGACATACGAAGCTGATAAAGGCAAGAACTGGAAATGAAAAATTCAATCTCCTAAATTCTCCTACCAGTGAATAAAGAAAAAGAGGAATCAGTCTGATCTACACTACATGAGAATTAGATAAATAGCATTTTACAATGCAGTACAGTGTTACTTCAACTTAAAGCACTTTAATTTTGATTGGCTTTCAATACACTTGAATACAGTGCAATAAAAAATAAACATACCTTGCATATAAGAAACAAAGAAAGATGCTAACTCATCTGCAGCAATAGTAAGTACCAGCAAAAATGCAAAGGAGGAAAAATTCATTAGGCAGATGATCAAAATTCCCAAGCTTGTATGCAACCATATAACTCTTTTAGCAAGCTGGGAATACATTGATTCTGCAATCTGGCTGCCCATTCTCCAGATTTTTTTTCTTAAAAAATCAAAATCCATAGAATGCAACCTAAGTGTATATATAACACTAATGGGCTAGGATGTTCAATGTTTTTTGTTGATGCTGTTTGTTGGTGTTTTTTCTATTTCATAACGTAACTGAAAAAAGGGCACGAATCTTGTTTGCAAAATTACCAGTAGTCATGTCTTGCTAAGTATTGACATAGTCATTCATAAGGGAGATCTTAACTTAAAAGTGATGTGCTTAAGACACTACAAATAAAAAACAAAACAATACAAACAAAACCCATACATTTTTATTCATGCATTAATGCAGATGTGGATGCTTATTATCGTAGAAAATTAATGAGACTAGTGATTTAGTAAAATTCAAAAACATGACAGGACAAGAATTTTGCAAATATCTAGAACCACGGTAACTCCAAAAATTTGTGAAACAGCTCAAGCAAATAAGCCATCTGGAAATCAGTAAAACTAGATATGAAAGGTGGGCTAACCCTACAGCAGATAAAATTTGTTTTGCCTTTCAGTGAACAACATTTGGCTCCCATATTTGACACATCGCACAAGAACAGATAGATGGTTCTTCTGTAAAAAAAGAAACATTTCTGACAACATTAACTTTCATTGCCACAGTTCTGTAAGACATACCTTCCCTCATTAAATGAAAGATCTTATATAAAAGGATACAAGGACCTGTAGTATGTGGACCATAATTATACATATCAGGTCTCTCAGGACACGATGCCTGTGTTAACTGTTTCATTGCTCAGTTTTGTTTCATAAAAGACCTCTTGGCCCTCTATTTGAAACCAGAGTTGGGAGACAGACGTAGGGAAAGGATCTCTGAATGCATACTCAAGACAGCATTCAGGGATTTTGCTGTGGGATTCCCATTAGTATCAGTGGGGGTTGTTAAAGGATTTAGCTGTATGACGCTGTGAAAACATACGTCTTAGTGTTGGTAGAAGGACATAACTGCTCTGAATTTGTCTTTACCTCTATGTCTCCAGCCAGGGAAGTTAACAAGAGGTTGAAAGACAAGCAGTGGCAGGACAGAGGTTCTGATATGATGGCAATGCTGACTATCCTGCTGAGCTCTCAAGTCTATTTCATGTATCACTTAATGCCATCACCCTACAGTGGCCAAATGCAGGCATAGAATTACTTGCACTATTCAATTTAAGTGTCAGCCCTCTCAGAATATTCAAGTGAGCAAAAATACTAGATAACTTCAGTTCCATTTTTCACCAAGTAAAACTTTAATATTTTTTTAACTTCTTAGGCAAAAAGATATGAAGAACCTCATAAAAGCTCAGGAAATTCAGAAACTAATTTGTGTCCTTTTCAACACCTCATGATTTAACTTTTAGTTAGGACTTTGGTTTGAGTATGAAATATTGGGTGTGGGTTTTTTTGTGCTAAGAATACCATTCTTACCCCTATCTATCTCAAGAGGTACTAGTTTGCAATGTAGTATTAAAAAAAAAAAAAAAAAGAGTGATCTTCAGTACATATGTGACATGCAAGAAATATTTAGCATTAATCATTTAGGTAAGGAACAGCAAAAATCCACAGCAATAAAGACGCAATTAACACCATACTTTGAATGCTCAGGAAGACTGTATCAGAGGAACTCAACAAGTGTTACTGGCAGAAATTCCATGGTGTTGAGATGTTATCGAGTTTTTGTTGAGAAATAAAATATTCTATAGGCAAGACAGCATCCTAACCTGCCTCACAGTGTGGGGGCAACATGGAATTTCATTCCTCTGTAAACCTGCTCACAAGATACGAAAAGTCCTGAAGAAGTATTATGGTGACTGGTACTAAGGTAACAGAAGCACAACCGTATCATCATTTTGTCTGTTCCCATATGCTGCTGCAATGCAAATCCACATCTTCTGCTATAAGTATTTCAGCTAAATACTAACACATCTGGACTACCCCCTCTGCTACGAAATACAACATTTAGAGGTGAAATCCCTGGGCACAATATGACCACATAAAGAACTCCTGAATAAATGAACAGGATGAATATGAAAGATGTGCAAATGGCCTGTGGAGATTAAACATAACATCCCAAGTTAAAGTCAGAGCATTGCACTAATGCCCATTATGTTGCTAAGGAATTTTTTAAGTCTATAACTTGCTGCAGTATGTAAACCTCTTTATATGAACTTCAGAGTATCACAGAATTAACATAGCACGCAATACAATCAGTGGCCATCTTTCCATACATGAACACAGCAGCATTTTTCTTTTTAACCCCATTCATGAGGCAGACATTACATATCCTCTTTTTTTTTTTCAGTATAATCCCCCAAGAATGAGACCATCATATACAAGCGTGAATGAGGACTTAGTTTATTGCCCAGATCTACATAACTCTTCTGTATATGTTTTATGATATAAAGATGATGACAAACTCAGCATATAATTTCTTTCTATAAATATAGATTTGTATGTGTTCTCCCTCTTGTAATGGAGAGAAAACTAAACTATCAAGAGCTCTTGTCCGCCTAACCTTCTTTTCTATATTTGTCCTGCTTTTCAGGATAGAGGTCTGATTTTGGATTTATGCAGCATCATGAACATATTTTGGGGGCAATAAACAAAGTGAATATAATAATTTCCATGAACATATTTGATCTTGGCAGTTATTTGCATAATGTAAATTATTTTGTTCTATCAGTAATGTGCTGTGTATTTTCAATTAAAAATATCAAGCATGATGGTATTTACACACAGCAACAATAAACACACTTGTTTACATCCCAGGAAAAGATTTAAGTCAGACTGAAAAACCACCAATGGGTATTGCTGTCTGGTAAACGTATGTGTTCTCCCATGTGCATGATATGCACGAACACTGAGACAGTAAAAAAAAAACACAACTGAGACAGAAGCATATGCATAAAAACTAATGCTTAGGCATAGTTGTTCTCATATGTGCTATCCGAAATTCAAGGAAGAATTCTTTTTCCTCAGTTTCTGAAACTTGAAGCAATCACTTCTTTCTTTCAGAAAGCACTCCATTTATTGTTATTGTTATTGTTATTGTTATTGTTATTGTTATTGTTATTGTTATTGTTATTGTTATTGTTATTAATTTATAATAATAATTAATTATAATATTTTTTATTTTGGTTTTATCTTCTTTCCTCCTACACAATCCAACACATTTCCCTCGATGAACCAGAACTTCCACGAAAAAGTAGCACAACAGGTGTGAAAAGGAATAAGACAATGCTGTATATATCTTTTAATACTTAGTAGCAGCCACCAGGTTGAACTTCAAAAGGAAGCGTGGCCAACTAAAACATGTAGGACATGTCATCTATTGTCATATGTACCTCTCAGGAAAAAATGCTTCACAGCCTTTTGGTGTGGACATTTACATGGATCAGCTTCAAAACACCGTGTGTCTCATCTGGCCACAAACCGTATCCTCTTAAGCATGGCATCCCATTGCCACAACAGTGTTCAGAAAGCTACACCCTGCTGTTTGCAAACACCACCAAGGGATTACTTCATCTTTGTTTTCTCATGCTGAAAATTCAAGGCTGACTTCCAGACTGAAACAGCCAGTCTCCTGTCACTGAAAATTTGATCAGGTGTTCTTCCATTGCAGCAGTTCAGGTTACATTTCTAACAAAAACCGCAAGCAGCAAAATGCTTTCAGTTATTAAATCTCTTACATAAGTGATGAAAGTAACTCAAACCAGCTGAAGCAAAGTGCAAGATACATGGAGAGTGTCGCTATTCTTGTTGTTAAATTTTTACTGTGCTGTTGATAACTGATGACACCCATTGGAACATGATTCTTTAGTATTTTTTGGACTCTGAATAGTGTCACAGTTTCAAGTGCTACATTAACATCTGAGAGATTTCATTATAACACTGGCAAACCAGGAAACAAGATGAAAAGGTATAACACTCGACTTTTCCTGACATGGTCCATCTAATAGGGAGCCAGTAATGCTTTCACTTAAAATAAAAATGAAAGGAGAAGAAAACTAACCCAGATCCATATTGTACTGCAGTAGTAATTGACTTTATCCACCATGCTACCCACATCAACCATGGTGTACAATAAATGTTCCAGTAAAATACCGAATAAACCACGTGGTCTTGAAATTATTTTACCTGACAGTCATGGTATTAGGAGGTTAATAAAGATGCATATCCAAACCCTTTACTATAGTTACCCCAAACAGAGGGACTGTTTTGTCCTGTGCAACTCTGTGTACCCTAGAGAAAAAGCAAATGAACAATCCTTCCCCCAATTACCTGCCCACTGCCACTACCCAAGAAGAATATCTAACTTGAAAACATGCAGAAGCTACTGCCATACAGCCATGAAAATAAATGCATGAAAATAAGTGCACGTATCTGGTAATAAAATTCTCTGGACAGAGCCAAAAATGAGAAAAAGGTTTATGTCTGATAGGAAGAGAGGCATCCAGCTAGGAGAGCCAGTCTCAGCAAGAAAGGGAAGGCAGTATAGCTCACTGGCACTGTGCCAATGGAGCTCATGGTCATGACGTGCAATGGGGTACAGCTAGAGAGGACCTAAAAGTAAAAAGGAGAAGATGTCACAAAAAATGGCTGAATGGAGTGAGAACAAGAGAATACTGAAATTCTCAGGCAAAGGAAATGCATGGCTTGCTCTGTCCTTGTGGACCTCACTCTCCTCATCCATCCGTAACATACTCTTCAGACAAAGACAGCTCCTGCTCCTGGGAGTTTAGCAATCAACTATGTGTTTGTACAGGACCTCATACACAAGACCTTCACCTCTGGATATTGCCACAATACCAAAAAAAAAAAAAAAAAATCAGTAATAGGAAGGGGGTGGAATCAAATCCCTGAAAATGGAATGGAGAAGGTTAAACTACAAACTATGTAAGCTGGACTTACTTTCTATTAAGGGCATCAAAACTGATGTTTATATCACTGCTTCTAGATCAGTTTATAGACCATGGCATAATTCTGAATGCAAGTCAAATTTGCCTGATGAAATAATATTAAATAGTCCTGTAAAGTGTGTTATAAAGAAACCAACACCATCATCAAAGGTTTATACAAAGAGAGAGGATCTGTCTGTGAGTAGGGCTGCAGAAAGAATTAGAGAAGGACAAATTATGTTTGTCTGCAGGTGGAAAGCTACACATGCCTCAGAAAATTGCTTTTTTGAGTTTGTTATTGTTGTAAAGCAATAAAGATGAATTGGAAAAAGTAAATAAAAAAATACTCCAACCTCATCTCTAAATAATATCAGTCCCTGTAACGTCACCATTTTCCAGTTGAATTGTCATTTTAGGAGGCCTAGAAGGCTCTGAATACTGAAACATTACTGTTTAAGCTTTATGCTTGCTTATTAGGACTCAACACAAAGCTTACACCCATGAACCTAGACTAATTTGTTCCCGGTTTCTCCTCCTTTTTATGTCTATCACTCATTCTGTGTTGGAAAAAGCTTAATAAAGTTGCTTTTCCATAACCCAACAAATCACATCAATGTTCTGAAAATGGTTTGTATCCAAAATAGATTCCAAATGGACAAGTTAATTTCAGCAAATCCTCTATATTAAAAAAAAAAAAAAAAAAAAAAAAAAAAAGGTAATAATAATAATAATAATAATAATAATAATAATAATAATAATAATAATAATAATAATAATAATAATAATAATAATAATAAAGTAATCTGGATGTGGGTGACCTGGCACTAGTTTATACTTACATTGCTGTCATGTTTTTCATATATTGCATTTTCTTATTTTTTTTTATACACTACTTTTTTTTTTCTTACTTTCTTAAAATGCTTTCTGAACAAAATATATGAAAATGGTCTTTTGTACCCCTCAGATACTCAGAAGTACTGGTGTACTTCTATGAAGAGTTCCTGAATAATTCATTCATTCTCTTTGCTATTATTTACTTTGAAATCATAGATTCCATAGTAAGGCTACTGAATAAATATCAATTTATTTAACTTTTGTAACCAGGAAGCATAGTTCAACAGGTAGTTGAACTTTTAGAACTAAAAGATCCTGCCTATAACTTCCCCTTTATAAGGATACCATCCAACAGTGTATTTCTAAAAGAGCATCCACCCTATTCATAATCTTTCTCTCCAACTACCAACGAGAAAGTATTTTATTTACACATTATTTACACAATCTTACACATCAAGCTGGGATGGGCAGGCAGTACAGCAAACAAGTATGTCAAAAGCCGCTCTGAAGTCAAAACCACTAGAGGGTGTGAACTTCTAAAACTGGGTAAATATTACGAATATGTGGCATACTAAGCCACATAATCAACTTTGTTTTAGGACAACTAAAACTGGCTATGGTCAGTGGATATCTAACTATTCAGATTTTTCTCTCCTCAGCATGAAATGGTAATAATCTATTCTACAAAATTAAGCTGACTGCTTTGTGCCAGAAATGTGAACTATGTCTGTTACTAGCAATTAATTAAATGCCTATCTGGTACCAATTCATGTTTCACTAGAACATGCTGGTACAATAACATGCTGAAAACCTCTTCAGAAAGAATAAGGACACCCTCTCTTTTTTCCATTTCTAAGTGTTAATTACAGTTCTGTATCGTATTTACAAATGATAATACCATTAAAAAAATATAGAGGAAAATTCCCCCCAACTTCATTTTCCTCTGAACATGGTCTGGTACCATTCTGATAATAAAGCAGTAGCAAAAGATACATGATATTACGGTATTTTGAGTATCTACACTTCATAAGAGCTAGGAATTATCTCTTTTCTCTTTGCTAGCATGTTTAGTAGATTTGGAATACTTAGCTGTTGTTGATGGAAAAGTTTTCTTAACATACTAATTGAATTTGTATTTGTAACAAACCTCTGCTGATCATCAGTCTGATTCATGGAAACGGTGTTTCCTATTCCTTTGTCCAACAGTCACCATGGTTGTAAGACAAACACTAATTTATTTCTTAATAGTTGGGGAATTTATCTTTAAGATAACAGTACACAGATTAACATGTATATATGATAAAATACATTTATCCATTGACTACTTATATTCTGGGGGAAAAATTAATGTCTAGATATGTTGTTTTAGTTCTTATTATCCATACACTTGGCACATATTTCGGAAACAAGTACGAGGATTAGTATAGTATGAGCTCTGACATTGTGAAGATGAAGTTTAGCTTCCTCAATTAGAGTCTTTTGTCTCCTTTTAACCACAGGGAACAGCAAAGAAATTTCAGCTATTGTTTGACAGAATATAGGTTTGAGACAAGACATCTGCAAAAATTTTTTAACCCCCTCTCAACCAGCAACAGCATGAGTCCACCACAGAGAAGCAGTATAAACCTAGGAAGAGACACTGGTTCCAACAAGCAAGCACTATTCAGAGGTATTTTTAGGAGATTTGTCTGTCCTATCTGCATATATCTAAACAATCTAAAAAACATGTTTACCACGTAAACAGTCAGATAAAAATCTTCTGGACTAACACAGCATCTCCTTCATCCCAATTTCCAGTACAACATGGTGGCAAAAATATCCGTATGACCTCCAGTGAATATCTGCTGTTGGTTTTTGAGCGATTGCCCCTGTAGCAAAACAGAAGATGCCAAGTACTGTACCTGTGTCTGTCTTCTTTCTTTGCACTGTTTTTGTTTATTTCTTTGCTTATGTTTAAGGTGTAGTAGAAGAGTTAAATGGGGAAAAAAAAAAACAACTCTTCAACAGTAAGCTTTAACCAATTTATTTTAGTTGAGTGATTATCTATAAAAGGATAATACTATTTTTCAATGAAGCAACAATTAATTAAACATATGCATCTAAAATAATCATGTAATTAAACATGATTATTCAAATATGTTCAAACACATCAGCCTCTTTCAGTGGGATAATATTAAGAAACATAACGAGCATAAAGAAAAACGGGTCTGAGTAATAAAAGGTAGTCTTTAAAAAAGAACACCTTATAGACCAATAAGAAGCTTTAGTAGTTGGATTTTCCTTAATTTGAAATCCTGATCACTTTGTTCCAAAGAAAAACATACGCAGACAAAAATATAAATTAAATAAGTTTACAACTCAGCTGTATGAGTCTGAGGCCCCTTGATACTAGGTGTTCCTAGTTTGAAACTAAATTATCTGTAAAAAGTGAAACTGTACCAAGACTCAAATAAAAAACTATTGAGGATGCCAATATACAGATTCTTATGCAAGTTACTTCAAAGAACACAACTCAAAATGCTTTCTCTCCCTCTCTTGCTAAAAATGCTTTCTCTCCCTCTATTGTAAAAAATATATTTTACTGGAACAGGAGAAGGTGCTCTTAACACATAGCAAATATAAACAAATAGATTATAAAGTAGGATAACTTTTCTACCAGAGTCACACGTCTAAATGTGTGTCATTGCAGGCTGTGTGGAGGGAAAGTAAAAGGAATCATTTGTGGGTTTGGTGTATTTATTTATTTATTTATTTTTGGCTTTCTCTGAAAGTTACAGAGCAGGCAAGGAATCTGTTTAACAAGACAACTTTGCTTTCTATCAAATTTGAAAAGAAAAGCCAAGGAACACTAGTACATCTGATTATAGACATAGGACAGCAAAATGATTACTTGAGTGAAATGAAATCAGATTTTGTGGACTGCACCTGCAATGGATACCATCTTTTCTCTAAATAAGAACAAGGACAGGTATCTGCAAGTTAGAAATGATAGACTAGGTAAATGAGCAAAAGACTTTCCCATATGCCATATATTTAGAATATCCTTAAGTTCTCTTTACTGAAATACAATTTCAAAATGAATATAAAGGTTTGATGATTAGCTGTGACTGGAATGAGCAGGGCTAAGGTTTGTCGCAGTCACAACTTAGATGAGGAAATCTATCTCATATATTACATGCATTAAAATAAATCCCTCTTAGATTTCCTTAGAACTAACCCAAACCAACATGAGGAAGCTATCTTTCTTTGAAAATAAATAAATAAATAAATAAAGGAAATAGATTTCCACTTTGAGTTTTCCCAGTTCTGCATTTAGACTAACAAGGAGATTTATCTGTTTTTGTGTCTTTTTGTTGTTGTTTGTTTGTTTGATTGATTTTGATTTTGTTCTCCTTAAATGTTGGTGAAAAAAAGACACTGGCACAATTTAACTTAAATTCAAAAGCTAAGCTGTGATTCTTCTGTCCTGTGGACATAAGACACAAATGATTGTTGATTACTGTTTGTTTTATATATTGCACTCTTTTCCATAAATTGCCAGTGAACATCCTTTGAGATAAAGTTAAATGGCACAGTTTGAATAAATTTAGATAATAACCTGTCAAAGTTCAATAAATAAATTAACTTCAATAAAGATAGGTGGAGGCACTTGGATGAAGAACATAGACACATCTATCTCCAGTTGAAAGCTAACATTTAAATTTGGGACAGAGGTTCCTGATCAGAACAGCAGATTAAAAGCAACAAATGCAAAATACTCCCCTTTTGTTTGAACAATGCTACTTCTGTATTTCATCTACTTCTTAAGTTAAAGCCACATGGACAAGAAAATCACTCTTTATAAACATTTTTTCTTAGCTGAACACAATAACAACTTTCTGGGACCATAGTTTTCAGCCCCGGCATCTACATGAAGGAGAGAGAGATGATGATATTACCAAGTTTTGGTCAGTCTAAAAGGAAGAGGTTACAGAAATATGAAAAAATGGCTTGTGATGTAAAGTAAGGAATTTTTTTATTCACCTTGTTTAGTGTAAATCATGATGCAGCTGAACAATCTATTCTCCAATACTTTATGTCAAGACCAAAATGTAGACATAGTAAAATATTTATGAAGCTATTTATAGTCCCTACTAACCTACTTCAGACTGAGGACAGTGAGGAATACATCTGGCCACTCCTCCTGCCAAAATTAGTTTTTCAGCTGGCAATTCAAAAAGGCCGTGTCATTAAATCAGTAAGTTGGCCAAGCTATAAAATCAGGTTGCAAACCCAGATGCCAGAGGGTTTGATATCTGAGCCAGATGTACGGATTGACAACTGAGACAGAATGATAAATTTCCTGTGTTTAGATAATTTTGATTATGTATTTTTCAAATGTACTGAACACATATCTTTTTTTTTTAAATCATAGTTCATTTAAGAGAATATAAATTCTCATCAGGTCAAGAATTTTGGATTTAGTGTTTTAAGACCAGTATCATAAACTTGAAGACCCCAGGACAGTTGCAAGTGTTTTGTAGAATATAATTAGAATATAATTTCGTATTCTCATTTATCATCAATATCTAAAAATATCTTACACTTCAAACATTAACTCAATAACAGAAAATGATTCTGACTGACAAAATCAACACAATGCAGAGCATGCTTTCAGGCCAGAGTAACTTTGTGGAAGTGATTCCCTGTAACTCCTCACTATTGTATATCCCACATTAGGCTCTGGTGCTGATCTAAATTTCAGAGACTCTCTCAGTAGAAGACTACATACATAGTCAATTTAACCAAAGGAGAAAAAAAAATCTCAAAACTGAACTTGAAAAAATAATTATTTATAAAACTCACTACTGCTCATCTCAGTGTATAACAACAAAACTATTAGAAATAGGCAGGACAGATGACTTCAGCCCACCAAAAGTCTGTCCCAAAAGTTTATGCAGCTGGCAGCCCACTCATGGCAAACTCATATATCCTCCACAGCAGTGAACAACAGAAACAATTTTTGCAGAGTATCTTTGTCTGTCATCTTTCCCAGGTCCATCTTGTATAGAAAAAGATGAGACTTCTGCATGCACAGAACAGCCAGAGCACGTGCTGGTCACTCCAAAGGAACCCAATTTTGGAGTGAAGGCCATCAACTGCACGAATTAGAGACCAAGAAATAAATACACTGCTACACCTCAGAGACTTATCTTAGAGCCCCAGAGAAGACTAGGTAGAAATTTTTCACAACCCATGCAACCACAGAAAGTTGCTGCATTGCAAAGCAAGACTGGTGAACATGATCTCCACTGCTGAGGCTGACACAGTGCACAGTGGCTTGCTACATTAAATGTCCAAGGCACTGTTACATGCTTGTTTCCTGAGCTCTGCAGAGAACTTCCTCTCATCCCAGCTGTAAGATGCCTGCCTGCCCTGCCCTGCAGAAGTTTACTCCAGCTACGCATGCTCAGGTACTGCCAGAGCAGGAGTCATCTCCCCCTTCTGAGGCTTGCACCTCAACCAATGGGTAGAAGCCAAGCCCTCTTCCCCACTGCTCATGTACACCTCTTTTTTAAGAAAAATAACTTAAAATATTATATATGTGTAATTTTGAGGATTTTTTTATATCAACTTATATCTTCACTCACAATTTCAAGAACTGTTCCCAAAGAATAGGTTCACTCTTTTAGCAAAAAAAAAAAAAAAAAAAAAAAAAAAAAAAATTGCAAGATTGAAATATTTTCATTAATAGCTTGGGATAGCAAATGTTATAACATTGATAGCTATCACCGAGCTGGGAGGGTTTGCAGGCACCCTCAAGTGCAAGATTAGATTTCATATTTATTTCAGAAATAGGAGCAGTGTTATAATAGCAACAGAATTCAGTTCAGCAAAGGAAAAGATCAAAATATTTCACTTTTAAAAAGTCAAAAGAAAACAGTATAAAATGGGATCTACCTGGCTAAGCAGCATCAGTTGAAACAGGGTTGATGTGTTATAATAGCTCAAACTGAATAGAAGCCAAAAATGTACTGCTGTTGCAAAACTGGTAAATGTCAATCTGAAAAGTATTTTTAAAAGTGTCATGCAAAAGACATGGGAGGTAAGTTTTCCACTCTCCCGGCAATGAGGAGACTCAGCTGGAATACTCTATCCTGTTGGGTCATTTCTCCTGAAGAAAGGCAGATAAATTGCAGATAACCCTGAGGGAAAGTTTAAGACTGACGAGATGTTTCACAAACATGATCTGGAAAGAAAGGTTAAGGGAACTGCATTTGTTTAGTAAAAAGAAGAGAAGATTAAGCAGGAGGAAGGGCTTAAAACTAGACTTCCAATATGTAGAATTTGTTATAAAGCAGACAATTAATAATTTCTCTCTGTACCTACCAAAAGATGGGGTAAAAAATTATTCAATTATTTTTCAATAATAGGGATTTAGATTAAATATTACTGGAGAACTGTCCAATACTCATTCCAAATGTACAGAAAAAGAGAGAGAGAACTTTGTGATGCTGCTTTTGCGAAAGGGAGAATATGGGAGAAAGGGGTAAATGAAGGAAAGGAAATGTATACCAGTGCTGGTACTGCAAGCTCATGTAGTTAAATACATGAAGAATGATAGTACTGGAGTCTCTCTGCAGATTTTCAAATACAGAAAATTTTCACAAACCGAGTTTTCCCAGGAAAATTGTTTTAGAAGAGTTTCAGCAAGGAATCTGCTGGAACAGAGACAGCCTGTTTGCAAAAACTCTGACATGAAAAATAAACGCTTTTTTCCTGACATAGAATTAGTAATTTTTGAGAACAAAATAGTGCATGTGTTGCTGTGGTGGGAGTGGGGGAAATTCAGCATCAAAAGAACAGCAAAGAAAAATATTGCATCAAAAATCTTGATCTTCAGAGATCCCTTTAGTACTGTATTTATAAAACAAAAACAGCTAACAAAACACAATTATACAATGGCCTTGGAAAAAAATCTGTCATTCTGCCAAGTGACATAAGAGATCTTTTTGGTAACAGGATAAAACGGTGACACATATAGTTTAATAGTTCAAGAGCAGCTGCATATTTCTTTTTAAAGGTACAATACCGTGAAATTTTATTACATAATGAAATCACTATTTTCTACTTTTAAAAGAAAATATTATTTTTTCCCTAATAACTGCATGTCTGTACCTGTACATTCACCACTACCCATTTTTCCTTCTGAAAAAAATAAGGAAGCAAAATACAGAGAAAACACATTGTGGAAATGTTTGTTACTAATGCTATAACTAAATTTTCTAAAACAGAAATAAATACTTTTCCTGAGTAAGTAGGAAATTAATTGCCAGAAATCTAATACAGGTTTATGCGTTTTTTTGTTTGTTTGTTTGTTTTTTTGTTGTTGTTATTTTGTTTTTAAAGAGCATTTTTGGGGGGGTTGGGACAACGTATATATAGATGGAAGTATAGATGGTTCTTGACATGCGGTTGTCCTTTTAGGATGGATGATGGGGTAAATTAACATTCTATAGAGGGAATGGAGGTGAATCTCCTTCAAATGTACCTTTGCTGAGGTAGGATGAGTGCTCTGCCTTTCTGGTACACAATGTCACTGGCATTGCTATTGACAGCATCTGAAGAAACTAAATTTTGGACACCATTTATTAGATGTCATTTGCCAGTTAAATACATCACTATTTCCTGGTAAATAATAATAATTTCTGGTCTGGGAGGGGGGGGGGAGAAGTAGTAGGATTTTTAATTTTTAAGTTCTGATTACATACCCTGCACCCACCATGCACAGACCTAGAGGTGAGAGGCCAAATTTCTGACTTAGAATCATTTAATGGAGAACAAATCGGCGTTGTTTTTTGTTTTGTTTTTTACTAGAATGAGGGATATCAAGCACAAGGAAAGAACAGATCAGAGCATATTACAGGTTCTGACAAATTTTACATCTCTGGCCCACGGTGGCTATATATATAATAATTATTATTATTTTTTTAAATGTCAACAAATGCATTTTGTTTGGTTTGGTTTTTTTTCAATTTTCTGGTAAACTACAGCAAATCAAACCCCCAGACAAAGAACAGCCCAGTAAAATAGCTTTAAATAATGCAAGTTAAATTAAAATAATTCAATTTTAATAATCCACAAAAAAGTACTAACAAAAAATAAATAAATAAATCCATTTGTTGATTTAAAAGATGCCACCATTATGATTTGTTTAATCTGATAGTGTCTTTGTAAGCTGTTCACGTAAGACCTCTGGTTAAAAAGCAGCCAGTGATGGATGAAACAGGTCTAATTACATATCTCTTTGTAGGTTTGTCAAATGCGTAAATATTATACACAGAAAATGGATGTGTGATAAATTATACTAAATTACTATAATAAAAAAGTTTACTTTTGTTTTAGATAATCAGCAAATTAATTGTGTTTGTTGCCAATTTAAAATGTATAATTAGTACTACATCTGTGTCATTTAAATCAGCTAAGCAATTCTCATTGTATCATTACTGGAGGAATTTGAAGTGTACTTAATGTATTAATGATTCACAATGGGGAAGAATTCTCATTAGTGGAAACTTTTGCATAGTCAATAACTGAGAAAATTTGTAAATAAATAAATGAGATTTCCACCAACCTATGAATTCCTTGTAGGCAAATAAATACTTGGTATAAGTATAAACCTCTCAACAAAATTAATTGGATATACATCAAGGATGGATCTTCACAAAATACTAGTTTAACCCTTTTGAACATTTAATAGAAAATTTTGAAAATTAAATAGAAAATGTTAAGAGCCTACCAATCATTTACCAGTCAGCATTCAATGCTTCCACCTGTTCTTGCTACCAAATCACTCATGCGTTCCAGTCTGGTTGCATACTATACAAATTACCAAAATTTCAAGGCACTGAAGCTGTACACAAGATTCTGCTTATGAAAAGAAGAAAGAATGAGCAGTAAAGAACATAAATGCAATATTCCAGCACACTGAGACAGCATTGCCTCTAGCCCTCAGCAGGCATACGGCTGGGATGAGGTTACCCACTGAGGGATGCACGTGGCTACCTTATGTTCAGTCAACACCACTTTCTTGCCCTCCTGCAACACAGGCTGCTACAAATTCAAGCAAGTGGCAATTAGTATTTGGTTTTGTCAGGTCTGCAAGGGCAGGTCAGAAGATTGACATTGTGAATTGAAGACCTCAAATGGTTCATCTGAGTGTGGACAGACCTCTTTGTCTTTAATATGCATTTAACGTGTGTCATATAGAAAATCATAACACTGAAGAAATACATCAGCTGGCCCAGATACTTTTAGCTGCTATGCTACTAAACTGTTCCCAAACACATTTCTGCATTAATATTCTAAGTGCTTTCCAGAAGGCTAACATGCAGAAATAAATGGGAGAAAAGTACAACCAAACGGAGGTATTCTTTTCTATGCCCCTCTGAGGCAAGATTCATGTTGGAGTAACTTAGGTGTTTGATTCTGCAACTTTTGAATTCAGATCAGTTTTAAGACTAATTAAGATTATAAATCTGTTCTTCATGTAGCCTGCCGTTTATTTCTGAAAAATCACATTCCATTGAAATTGGAAAATCTTTCATAGAATTTCTGGCTTTGAGTAATCACTGCCCTGACACATAAATACATTCAACTTTAGCAAGCCAAGTGAACAAGTTAAAAAAAAAAAAAAAAAAAACACTTGTGTAATGAGCCAAATTCTATGAGTTTGGCTTCTAAAAACTAGAAAAAATATGACTTAAATTTAATCTCACTGAAAATAAACCTATAAAAAAAATCTTAATGTAGTTAGAAGAAAACACAGCTAGAAACAAAGACTGTATGAGTGAAAATAAAAAACACAGCATTTAGTTACTAATTATTTTAATTTACTAAAAGTGATATTAGTCTATAAATATTTTTTTCTTAATCTATTCTTGTATAAGTATTAAAGATTTTTCTCTTTCTCACAGACTAGTAGAGATTCACTCAGGGCACTAAAACAAATGAGAGATTAAATTATCATACACACATGAGAAGACAATTTAGTCCACTTTGTGGCTAAATCCACTACAAATTATGCTCAGAATTCTGTAATTCACTTCATGAGAGAACCAAGAAACTAAAGCAAATGTCTATGGACCTGGTTGGATTGCACGAGCTTATAAATATGTTGCAAAAAATGAAAACAATTACAATCTACTCTTTCAGACTCAAAAAAGAATGGAAGTGTTTTTCTACTTCTCCTTTACAACTTGACTCACTAGAGCAGGGTTCTCACCTGATGCCTGCTTCAATGTCCAGTTACTAAGGTAGTGGGCATGTTCCAATGGACCTAGAGGACTTGGGGTAAAATTCTAATTTCATTGCAGAAGGATGAAGGTTTTCATGTAGAACAGAACAGGAAGAACCAGGCTGCCCACTTGAAGGAATCTGGGACCAATTCTGAAGGGACACAAAGGCTTGCTAGTTGGTTGGTTGGGGACACTGTTTGATTTTGTACGTGCATAATGTAAGTTGATTTCTATGTTGATTAAGTGGCATAAAACTGGAAATAATTCTGCACCCTTTCTAAGCTCTGTTACATCAAAAAACATTTATCTTTCAAACTACCACTGAGGCATTTAATTACAATAGGAAAAAAAATACTAACAATACAAAGCTCATGTTTTGAAAAGTCCCATACTTTCCCCAAGAGTAGCATGCAATTCCTATAAGGAACCAAGTGTAACGCTTTTCTCAAGGGCCTTTTGAGTGGATTATTTATTGCTGTTTCCTGTTCAAGTTTTTATGGGCAGGTCAAGTGCCAGAGTGTTGTTCTGCTCTGTCTGCCAAGAATGATAAAAGCTGGACTACAGTTTGACAACACGACCATATCTAATTATTAAAGAAAGCAGTGTGTGGATTGTAGAGTGGTCTCCCCACCAACCCACTCACCCTTAATTTTACTAATTTCACAGACATCTTTATGAAACACTATATAACAAGACAAACATTATTTTTAAATTTCTTTTTTTTTTTTTTTTTTTGCTTTCTTCTTCTAATTTAAGCATATAGCAGCACTGGGGACTAAAGATCTCTTTCACAGCCATGAGCTAGTTGCAGTCATGCTGCTATACTTGAATCCCCCATGCTGTGTTGTCAGTGACCTCAGTGGTGACCTGAAGTAATGGTTATATTTCTTTTTTTTTCCTTAGGAGTAACAAGTAATTCAGCTTCTGTATTCTAGGCATTAGTTCTGAGCTTCTAATAGTGAACAGAGACCAATCATTATACCAGTGGGCATTCGTTATATCTTCTTACACAGTCAGATGTTTAATGCAAGTTCATTTGAACATGCACACAACATATGTACAGCAGGTGATTTATTTAAGGTGTTAATGGCAGTAGAGGTAAATTTATTTTCCTTGAGCATGGCAGTGAAGTGGATAGCTTGCTTCCCATTGTAATCAGTCCTACAGTCTTGAGATCGTTGAAGAGTTTCTCATAGCTAAATAAGAGCTTTCTGGGATGAAAACCAACTATTCCAGAGAACAGTCAGGTAGCCCCAAACTGTATAATGAAAATTCTCATATACTCTTACGTTTGCAGTAAATACAAACAAATGAGAAATGAATACAAATAAAACAGAAGACAGAAAAATCTAGAAAGACTTTTGAGCTCCAAAGTTTTAACTTTTTTTTTTTTTTTTCTTCACTTATGCATTTTTCATCTCTCCACTTCTTTGGGAACTTCAGATGAAAAATAAGCTAGAAATGTATATGGTGTAAAACATATAATTCTTCGAGTAGGATAAAAATAAGTAAAGATTCTGCAGATGTGCATGGTAATGAGGATTTAATTGGAAGGCAGGTGCACATAAATAAGGAGCATATGGAAACGGGTAACAGTAAATACAATAGGACAGGGCTCAATGCTGATTTAAACACAACAGAATTTAATCTTTTTTTATACTCATGAGATTTTCCACAACAACCTACTCAGATAAACATTCAAAATTTGGGACACAGCTTACATTAGAGAAAACAGAGAAGCTGTTTCAACAGTGCTATGTTCTTGCTATCAGAATGATGGCATTTATTTACTTATAACTTTTTGATTATGAAATATTTGATGTATTAAATGATTCTGACAAATTAAATGTGAAAACGTGCTGTGCATAAGGAGACACAACTACTTTGTGTATTTGCTATATTATTTCAGAAACAGAAAAAAAAATATTTAGAAGTATTTCAAGGCACACTACCAGAAGTCAAAAGGGTGAGTACTTTGTGGATCTTAACTAAAAAAGTTCATGTTCTAAATTACAGGTGAGATACCTGGATATAGAGAAGAACATGACTGTGTGCCATTTTAAATTTAAATTTCAAACAACAAACAACTACTAATAAAAATGTAAAGTTTCTTACCTCTCTGAAAAGAAATCAGAAAAAGTAAAGTAAGCTTGGGGAAAAAGTTACAAATGCAATAATATCAAATATAAATATTTTTGCATTTAAATTGGAAGCCAAACAGTGCTGAGTTACTACTCTGCAATATCTGCAATAACTACAGCTAATAGAAGGCCTTTTCCTCAGGACAGCACATTGCTGAAACACTGCCCTGGAAACCAGGTAACCAGGTATTGCAAATGTGGAAATGTGTTGGTTTGTTGTTGTTGTTTGTTTGTTTTTCAGAATGAAGTAGCAGTCTTTTACAAATATTTTTGTGTTTTGGTTTTGTTTTTCTTTAATATCCTCTCTGCTAATGTTAACATCATGCTTTGACTAGGAGGGAAGACAAATACTTTGACCTTCCCCTTTTTACACATTCTAAACAGTGAGCTAGAGTTAGATGTCTTCTAAGTACTGGCATAAAAGGATTGAAAAAAAAAAAAAGCCCACAAACAAATGAAGCCTACAACTTTTATCAGTGTTTTTGACAAAGAAAATTTAATAGACATAATAACACTCAAGAAGACAAGAAGAAAGGAAAATTGGTCGAGCAAGATTAAAAGTTGGCAAAGCTGAAATGGATATTCCTGCTCACTGGTCTGCTAGTTGCTGCAGGGAAGCATAAATATGTTATCATTTAGAATATATGTTATCATTTAGAATGGACAGTGATTAAGCCATAGTAGTATACCAAAATATTCATTTGGTGAAACCCAGGTGATGGTTTTGTGGGTTTTACAGGTGAAAGTTTTACAGGACAGTTTTCCAAAAGGCTATTTACTTTAGCACAGCAGAATGCAGCTACTCAGGAAAATAACTGTGAGCGCAGCTTGTGTATCAGTACCCGGGTTGAGACAGCATTGATAAACGTCAGTGTTGTTTGCTCAGAACCAGCTAGATCTGGAGAAAGACAGGCTGAGTGCCATTGCACAAGATCATCTGGAAGTTTAAGTGCGACTTCAGTCTGAAAGATGAGTTAAAGCTGGGATGGAAATGGAAAAGGTCTACCAGGGGAAACAGGGGATTTGGGTCTTCTGGGGGCCTCTGCAGGAGCACAGCTTGCTCAAGCTCAACAGACTGAAAGCTCACAGAGCCCCTGAGAGCTTTGTATGCAGCAAATTCCAGGAAGACAGGGACAAGAACTGAGAAGGAACTAGCTAAAAACACCAGAGGTCTCAGGTAGAGTTGTTTATAAAGGCCAAGTAACTGAAGTCTGAAGGGCAACGTATACTAATTATACATTCTCCTTCTCTTAAAAATGCAGTGAACTAACACAAACAAACAAAGCATACCTCCTGCCACATACACCTGGCACAGATTACATTTTTATGGTTTATCAGTGAAATGAACCTGAATTTCAAGCACCCAGAAAACTCCTAGCTCCAAAGGTGCTTGATCTTAATGGGCTGAACATCCTTGAGTTTGAGAGAAATACTGCCTTTCTCTACCTGGTAGTTGTACCTCATGTTTCCTGCATTGTTGAACTTCTCTGAAGAATTCTGTGAAAGCAGATATATATTCATGGCCTAAGTTACACGGACTTCAAATGATAAGTCACTACAAGAAAGAAACACCCTTTTTCCTAAGAAAACTTAACCTCCTAAAATGCAAGTTGACATTGTCATTTGTAAACTACCCTTGTCTACTGTAATAAATTATGGAGCATATAATGTGAGAGTATTGCTTTATTTCCTTTGCAGCTGTCTCAGTCCAGAACTGCTTGATTTCACAGTATTTTTGCCTCCAGAGGAAACATTTATGTGAATATAAAATAATTCCTAAAACAGCTGAGAGAAAGCACAATATTTAATTTTACTTTGTCACAATAAATAGATCAAAAAGACCAACTGAGCTGCCTCATATGTCTCACTGAACTTTTTGATTCATTCCCCATAAGCATTCAAAGTGTTTTTTCCAGTCTAGCTATTAATGTCACTGGCAATATGAACTTTCACCACTTCCCCTTGGAAAGTATGCCATGGTCTGAAAAAAACCTTTATTGTCAATATAATTTAGAACAGACATCAGAAAAAGCTGATTTTATTTCATTTTCATCTTATTACACCTCATCCTTGGTTATTTATTTTCCTCCACAGCATTTTATATGCTCAGATATGGTGAGCATCACCTCCTCCTTTCAGTTAACCAGGTTGTATTGTGGGGCCTGAATTTTACATGCATTTTGTAGATTGTTCCTACAGAAAGCAGATTAGGCTATTTTATAGCTAGTCAAAGGGGCAGTAAACAACAGATTGCTATGGCTCTTTCTGAACACAGATGCTGAAGTGTCTCAGAATGTGATTCACGAGTGTGCCAGGAGCTGATGCCCACTGAAAGCTTGGTTGCAAGAGTTGAGTCATGCAAGCATCTAGAGAAGAACAACACGCGTTGCTGCAAAAGAGCTGTGTCTGTGTGTACATATAAATTGCTGATATGCCAATAAATGGTGTGCCAGTAAGAACACAAAAAGTGAACGCCAGAAATTTGTAATCGTAAGAAGGCATGCAATACACCATGGATCGCTGCTTTTGTACAGCATGTGTGTGTTTGAGATCTTTAATGGAAAGTAAGCTTGAAAAGAGAAACATACACTCCAGTGTCCACCACCAGCAGACTGTGCAAAATAACTCATGTGAGGTATTCAGTGATCTGCCTGTGTACGTGCACTAGCAAGTCCAGTGTTAGCTGAGAGCATCAGCACATGAAACTACCTGTACTTTGTGGTACTGCATTATAGAATCTGCTACAAAATCTACCCCAGTAACAGAAGTAATTGATGTATCTGAAACAAACAAATAAATAAATAAATCCCCCCCCCCCCTTTTTTTCTCCCAGTTGTATAGGGTTATTTTTTCAGCCAGATCTGTTCTTTTACCTAAGTCGAGACACAGCAGCTACAATGACAAAGCAGAAATGAGCAGCCAAAGCAAAGGCTGCTTATGTATTGCAGCTGCATATGTGTAGCACAGCCTTGGATAAAAATATAAATGCATGCATATGTATAGCTATGTCTGTCTGTGTAGGTGTGATATGCATACATATATGTCTATATACATGTATGAACTTATATATACATGCTCCGTATAAATAAGTAGAAACAGATCTAAACCCATTTCCCAGGCCCCCTAGTACTAACATATGCAGTGTAACAGACCTTTACCTCAACGGCAGCGTTAATTCTTCAGGGTCATCTCCTTCCCACTGCTTTTCCTCTATTCCCAACCTTCACAGTTTCTCAAGAAACTCGACACGTTTTTCATCAAACTTTACAAAGTTGCTTATAAAATCCGTAGAAACAAAAATAATTATACCATGCTTTATCTGCATATTAAAAAGTAAAACAAACAAAACCCACCCAAACGTTTTGTCTGTGAGAATAAGGAAAGTGTTGGAAGGTTCCTATTCAGGTCAGCATGCTTACAAAATATCTGACAATATCATTCTGACCTCTACTGGAAGCGCTAAGTATTTGCAGGCTGAAATAGAGGAACATCAGTAAACCCTGAGCATTACAACGTTTAGAGATGTAAAAATTATTTTCCAGTATCTTTTCAACATTAATTCGGAGATGCTACAGGGAATAGTAGTGGAGAGTTGCAACACTACCAAAAAACTGAAGAGGAAATCAAAATCAAGTGCATTTACTGAATCCTACATAAAGTCACAGAAGACCATCATATACATGGCCATAGACATAAGCGTATTGAAACACTGAAAAATATTTTTTTTAAAGCCTGATCGTTTATATGTATTAGTTTTTACTTGTCCATTAAGATAATGGACTAGGCCTGGGAGTTATAGTCACACTAAATACAAACATCTATATCATATCATGAGATCCTAAAGTTCTTCATACTTAAAAAAAATCAATATGAAATTCAAAACGACATTCTGAAAAAGACAAGAAAACTATTTTCTGCCAAAACCTCAGGTACTTATGAAGGAATGATTAACCTTTCCAGGTTCACATCAGAAATCACAAAGGCTGCACAATCCAGTTGTGGTAAATCCTGAGAAATCAGAAAACTTACAGCTTAGAAACCATAACTGAAAATTGCAGTTCTGAATTTTGACCCAACCATATAATTTACTAATTTATTAAAAATGACATCAAGCCCCCTTGAACTGTTGTGTCTCATCTTGCTTCTTTTCTCAGTACGTAAAATGTACATAATGAGCCTGCAAGAGACTTGTAATACTGTTCTACATTTTGAATGGTTTTGGTGTTTGGTACTGCAAACTGCTAGAGATGAGCCAAATTAGTGTTGTTTTATTCTGCCAGTATCAGGTACATGGAAAGCCAAAGCTCACCACTCCAGCCTGTGAATTCTCTTCCAAGATCAATATATGGGAGGTGCAAACTCATCTGTTGCAAACCACTGTAGCTTCAGGGACATACACAAGAAAACACACTCCTCCAGCTTTCTTTGCCTCTGCTGAATTCCTTTTTTTTTTTTTTTTGGGGGGGGAGGGAGGTGGGGGGTGGGGAGGAGGGAGGAAAGAGAGAGAACAAAATAAAATAAAATAAAATAAAATAAAATAAAATAAAATAAAATAATAAAATAAAATAATAAAATAAAATAAAATAAAATAAAATAAAATAAAATAAAATAAAATAAAATAAAATAAAATAAAATAAAATAAAATAAGAGGATTTATTTATTTATTTATTTAAACAAAGCCTTTCTGAAGACATTGCACTTAGAGTGCACTTAGAGACCACTTACAGTGGTCTCCCAGTCAATATCCTCCTTTAAATCTTGGCCCTGAACACAGGTGAAAGTAAAGGTGGATGAATATGAGAAACAGTAAAAGAACAATTCAGTAGGATTGAAACACATAGTAATCAGCTGAAACCAGTGTCCCAAAATATAAAGGAAAGTGTGTATTCCACATAATATTAACTGAAGCCACCTAAATCCATCTTTTGTATGAACAAAACATGTAGAACTGCCTAAAAGCTAGTATATGGACTGCTGCAGTCAAACTGAAGAAACTTCAGGAGAGAGTAAGAATCTTCCAGAATACTGTATTTGACAAGAACAGCATTCAATACAGCATTATTTTAACAGAACAGAAGAACTGGATGTAATTCATATTTAAATGGGACACACTTGGAAGAGCATATATTGGTGCATTCTCAAATGAAGAGTTTTCCACCAAATGCAATTCCAGAACTATGAAGACTAAACTGGCGATCGGGATGCCCTTTCCGTCATTACAAGTTACACAGTATCTCACATTCTGCCTTCCTTCTTACATAATATAGGGTGATATACGTGCTTGACATAAATCAGATATGAAGGAGCACAAGCTTACTATATACATCTCTAAATCAAGGGTAGGATTTTTTCTCAGCATGAGATCAAAAGCTCAAGTTATATTTAAGCTCTAATGAGAAGCAGCCTTATTTATTGGT
Organism: Anas acuta; assembly: GCF_963932015.1. Classification (NCBI taxonomy): domain Eukaryota; kingdom Metazoa; phylum Chordata; class Aves; order Anseriformes; family Anatidae; genus Anas; species Anas acuta. Next base: position 102,278,498 of record NC_088979.1, read on the forward strand.
GGTGGTTGGGGCACAGGGCCAAGAAAGCTTCTATGTTCTAACCCTGTAGCATACCAAGTACTTTACAGTTTTGGACTGTAAGTCCAAAAGACTGTAAGTCTGTGACTCCATTTCTCCATCACGTAAACTGGGATTATAATATTTAGTTACCTCATAATGACATTAAGAGAATATACACAGTCATTCTTTGTTGTACTTAAACTCCTGTCCCAGTCCTGCAGGATCTATAATCTAAATGTGAAATATTTTAGATCTAATCTAAAAAAAATAATAATAATTTAAAAAAGCATAAGAAAAGGTGCCAAATCTCAAACTTCACTCATCTCCTTGTCAATTCAAGCAAGTAGAGAGGCTCTTAACCCTATGATAAAAACATGGAGGCCTCAGGCATTGTGTGACTTTCTCAAAGGGCTCATGTTGTGATGCGCTAGGGGAAACACATGGCAGCCAGGGTGGTGGGAGATCTGGGAGGCACGTACAGCGCGAGCCAACCGCACAAGTGTTATGCCCAGGCATAAGGTTTCTAATGGCATGTAAGCAGGTGCTAAATCCATGTGTTTTTAATAACAAACATGTTTGTGGTGGTGCCTTTCACACTTTATTAGTGGAAGCCTGTCCAAGTAACCCCATGACTGACATTCCAGTATTATCATAAAGAGAGGGACCCCCTCTTACAGCAAAGAGTTCACGTGTCTTTTCAGGCTTTGTGAGTCAAAGAATCTCAAGAATCTAGCCACAGTGAAATTTTACTGCATGCTGCATAACAAGAGAACAGAAAAAAAAAAAAAAAAAAAAAAAGCTTCCCTTTCAAGTCTCAATTTGAATTTGAAGTATTTATATTTTGAACATTAAAACACCTTTGCCTCACTCTCAATTAATGGTTATACTCAATGCCACTTCCCAGTCTTTCTGAAGAGGCCTTGAATTGCTACAGCTTGTATGAGCACTCAGCTCTTCAGCCCTTGCCTAGAAAGTAGAGGATGCATTTTCAAAAAGCCTCAGTGACATAAAATAGAAGTGACATGACAGAATATAGGAAGATTTTGAGTTTTAACAGTGCAAGAGTTTGTTGTTGTTGCTGTATTTTTTTGTTTGTTTGTTTTGTTTGTTTTAAATAAATTCTGTTTAATATTTCAGAGCATGTGCTAGAGTCATATCTAGATTCAGAAGTTCTAGCATGAACTACAGTATCTGATACTGTTAAGTAAACCAGGAAAGAGTTTGGAACACAGAAAAAGACAGATAAAAAAAAACTCATCATTCGCATCTTTGGTTTTGACTCTCTTTACCTGTTTATGATTATAACATAAGACAGTTAAAACAAAACTTCTAAATAAATATTGAGTAAATCTTCCAAAATTATGAAAGAAAAGCTCTTGAACTGAATAACTCTATTGCGTACCAGCAACAGTTTCAAAAGTGGATGTAAATAGTGAGTTTTCTTGCAAGTCTCTGTTGCTTGTAGGCATAACATTTCAAAATATGCACATTTGTACTGTCAGTAAGAGGCTAAAATTAACTATTAGTTTGAAAGGCACTTGACCAACAGTGCATTCAATCTGTACTTATCTTGGACAACAGTCTTCTGGTATTTAAGATGAGAGAAGAACATCCAATGATTAGAAAATGCATTATAATTAGAAAAGGATTATTTTTAATTACTATACTCTATCCTTCAACACTGCACACCCTAAAACTATTTTCAAATTTATTTTAATCCCATTTCTGAAAATTTAAAAATCTGATGGGAGTATTTTCTAAGTAGTAAGCAATAATAAGAAAGAGAAATGATGGTCAAGGGTCATATTGCTAGACAGAAGATCAAGAGACTCAGACAGTACTTCATCAGACCTCCCCCCACCCCAACACACACCTTTAAATTAAAAAAAAAAAAAAAAAAAAAAAAAAAGTAAAGAAAAACGAGATGCAACCAACTTTCTTGCACAAGGGAAGAAAAGATTCTCACAGTCTGCAGGAAAAATTCTACAGAAGAAAGACCGTAACGGTGAACATATGGAAAACAGAGAACTATGGGGAGGGGAAAAAAAAAAAAAAAAAAAAAAAAAAAGATTATTAGGTTATACATTTTTTTTTGTCTATATAAAAGAAAACAACACTCCTCCTGCTAACTATGATTTTGACATTAAATTTGTTCCCCCCGCAGTGCCACAAAAACACATACTTACTGGAAAAGAAATTAACTTAAAGACTTTTGAAGCTTAACAAGTACTTTTCTCAAGATTGTGACTTTTATTTCCAAGGTGGTAGGATTTTTTGTTTGTTTTGATTTTGTGTTTTTGTTTTGTTTTGTTTTTTTGTGTGTGTAACAGTGAGATTTGGGGGCAAGGTATTCTAAACCATATCATACAAAATGTTTCTTTCCAACTGAAACAATGAGACCCACAAGCTTAACATATATTTTTCAACTACTCATTGATCATGTAATAGATTTAAACTAGCCGCAAACCCTAGGCAAAACAGAGAAGAGTTGCTTTAACCTTTGCAGTGAAAGTCTGGGACATTCTTCTTATAATATTTTTCTTAAATCAACCTGAAGCAGGGTTCCCAACATCCAGAACTCAAAATCCTTTGCCCATATATTAAAATAAAATAAAATAAAATAAAATAAAATAAAATAAAATAAAATAAAATAAAATAAAATAAAATAAAATAAAATAAAATAAAATAAAATAGCTGAGTATCAATTTGAGCAGTGAAATACAGAGTAGATGTCCATAGACAGCTTACTGCATAGTTTCATTGCTCAACACCTGAAATTTTAAACTTTTAAACATCTAAACTCCTAGTGTTGAGGTCAAGAAAATATCACCCCTGATTTTTCTGTGCTTCAGTTTTATATATCTGCCAAACAAACATACTACTTTCCCTTCCTCAAAGAAAGTTTTGTGCAATTAAATTAGAAGAAGCTGAAGTTTTGTCTCTTTCCACATCTACAGCAAGTGAGACAGCAGAACCATAATTCTGGCTGGAGTTTTAAAGCACAGCTACAGTATAAACAACTCTCCAAGTCCTTTCAATATATTACTCTTTCTCAAAAGACAGATACTACATATGAAAGAAATTATGTAAGGCATATAATCAAAGAGAATGTTTTAACAGTGGAAATTGATAAATTGTTTCAGTCTCAGCTCAAAGACAAATGATCCTAAACTGGTTACTGAATATATATCAAGCTTTCTAGGTAAATCGAAGCTGTGGACAAAAATGCTATCTACATATTTAAATGCATTTTAGGGGAGAAAAAGCCTCCTTCTAAAGATGGCTCCGTATTCTTTCAGAAGAAACATGCATTAATGCTAGATTTTATGCTGTTTGGCAATTGTATTTTTCGGGAAAAATAAAAGCCCTGTCTCAGTACTCATCTGTCTATATTTTTCAGCCTGGATAGACTGCAGCCTCTGAGCTTGTGCAGCATTACTTGTCCAAAGGATATACATGAACAAACATGGACCTCCAGCCTGGGAACACATTTCAAGCTTGCCTGAAATGCTGTGAGACCCACATGGGGCTTTCCAAGCCCTTGACTTTGCAAGCTGGTGTAGATAACTATTGCAGCTCTAATTTAAACACTCAAAGTCAATAGGTTCAAACAAGAAATCAGTATAGATCACCATAGAGCCTATAATTAGCTATAAGGACATTCAATGAAAGCATAAAATGTTCTTAAGAGCAAATATGTGGGCAACTTAAAGATGACAATGCTTACAGTTTCAAGTGGACAGACTCACCTATTAGTTCATTATACTGTTCTTATACACATATTACCCAGTCTTTCTTGATGTATTTCATTTACATATATTGTACTTTATTTATTAAGGCATCTGTTTCCTCCTCACTGCAAGTTAGGACAGGGAGCTTCTACAGAAGTGCAGTTCTGTTCTAAAGGAAATTATCCAACCTTTCTAAGCTTTCCATAAAAATAAAGTAAGAAAACCGTGTCAAAATCATAGTCATGCCTTACTCTCAAATTATGAAATTATGAAAACAAACAAACAGAAAAACAGCAAAAACCATCAGGTGCACCATTACTGTTCCCCCCCACATTATTTTTTTTTCCTCTCTGGAAAAAAAAATGTATCTCCTTCTCACAACTTCCCTATGACTCCCATAATAGCAGTGGATTAATTTTTACTTGGTTGTCATCATTCTTCCTTTTGCTCTTCTATAGCAACTTCACTCAAAGAAAAAACAAAAACAAGCAAACAAACAAAAAGAAACAATCAAGATACCACCTTTCAAAATATTTCTGTGCCTTAATTTGCATGTTCTTAACAGTCAGAAAGAGAGATCTACTAAATATGAATCCTTAATATGTACATGTAATTCCAAGATGTGAAACTATCATCAAATGTGAAATTACAAGCATGCTCCAGGAGAAAGCAGTCTTTCCTGGGTCTTATTGAATGCTCAGATGTATCAATTTGCAGACCATTCTGATCATCTTCCAGAGGTTCAAACCACTTTGGCTTATGAGCGTTATGAAGTGGGACCTTAAGGCATTTTTGATGGGGTTGAAAGTACACAGGAAGCAAATATAGCAGACAGCACTATATGGGGAATGTGAAGAGGGTAAATTGCATTCATGTCACAAAGTATTTTCACTTTTTCAAGGAATCAAAGCTGTAGGCATTTTGCTGTCAGTAAAATAAAAGATTTTTTCCTGGACTTCAAATTTGAAGAACACAATGTTAAAAAAGCACATTAAAAACAGCATCAGCATCCACTACATTTTTTTCAATCTAAGGGGAAGAGCTAAGAGTATCTATTACAGACCATGTAAACCATATGAAGAAAAAAAAAAAAAAAAAAAAAAAAAAACAAGCAAATAAACAAACACAACACACACACAAAAAAAAAAAAAAAAAAAAAAAAAGGAAAAAAAAAAAAGAGACATCACCAGAAAGGAAGTTTATTGAATTAAATTCATAGGTACATGCTGAAGTAAGTCATATTTAAATTTTGTGGAGACACAGAAGCAAGGCTAGGTCTGAAAAATCAAAGATCAAAGTTAGATCATACCACTGTGCAACTTGCACTAGACCCTCCTTTCCCATTTGCCCCTTCAGTCCCCGGCCAACAGAATTAACTCATTTTATTTACAGTATAAATTGTCCTCCTACTGAGAAGGACAATATTATACCTCTCAGCAGAGCAAGTTCAGTGCATTATTTATAGTCTAATTTTAATTATTTAATTTTTCATAAACCACTGAGAAAAAAAAAAATAACTAAAAAGACAAGCAACTTAATTGTGCTTATTTTTCCTTCTGCACACTCGGGATGGGAATTCTTTGGGGTCGACTGCCTCATGAACATAAAGCTAATCCTACTCCCAAGCCAAATAAAGTGAGGAGACACGTGTTTCTTAAAATGAAGATGTTCTGCCCCTGCAAGGCACAGATTGATTCTCCATGCTCTCCAAATCACTAAGGAAAACAAAACAAAACAAAACAAACAAACAACAAAAAAAAACTCCACTCACCCAGGTGGCTCTAAAAAACTTGCATGTACTTTTTAGAAAGAGAATAATTTTCTTATGGAAAGCAAACTTTTATGTAATTAAATCAAATCTTCAGTCAATTGTCCACAGACAAACCAAGATCCCCAATCTCTAAAAAGAGCATTTTCTGTGGAAACTGGTGTAATACTAACCTTCCTGTATTCATAATATAAAATCTCCTAAAGGCATCTGCTGAAACTTAGGCCAAAATATGTCTAATTTTGAGAAATCATAATTTAAAAGAACAGGAACAAAAAAACTGCTGAGCCACACTTTAGGGAGCAAGCAAATGCCAGAGAAGCTTCCAGTAAACAATGCAAGAGTCAATTAACCAATTTGTCAGCATTTAAACTAGAATTACCTTCATTTTCATAGTCTCTCAGCTTCTAGTTCCCACTAGTTTTAAGACTAAATGGAGCATTTTAAACTACATGAAAATATACCTGATTTATGAAAAACTGTTCAAACTATATCATCTTAAACAGACAACCGTAAAAGATGTAATAGTGGCAACTTCCTGTCATTTACATTTTCCCCTTTGAAGAAAACAAATTTTTCAATGTTTCATTGGAGTACTATCTTTGCATACAGAAACAAAGTGGCTTAAGTAGCTTATTCTGAATGAAGCGCAAAAGTAAATTGAAACCCTTTCAGCACAATGCTGGTCATAAAAACTTGCAGTATATACAACATTTGCAATTACCTACCAATTAAATGCAAGGGTAGTGCACCCTAACTAATAGCTGAATTGGGATATCACTGTATTCCCTTACTCTAAATGGTGGTCTCTGCTAAGCATAAATTAAAACTTGTTCTACAAAAAGTATGTTAAATTCATAGCTGCTTATGAGGCCTCCTCATCAGACTTAGGCCCTTCAATATAGGATTCAGGACAACCACCATGCTGAGGAAACAGCAAGTAAATTTTACACAGATTTCAAGGAAGTGCCTATACGCACCAGGGAGAAAAGACTGAAAAAAAATACATCTACACCTTTCCCTTTTAAGTCCTTTCTTGCAGCTTAAGATTCTCTGACTTAGTCAGAGGCCCTTACCTTTTAACCCTTAGGTCCTTACCTTTTATCATGTGCTTTTTCCTTCTAATGAATTTGGTAATTTTTTGTAAAATTTTCACTATCAGTAAGCAACACAAGAGAGGAGGCTGTGTTTCATGATAAACAGAAAGGCAGTTTTGAATATGCAACAAAAGCATCATCAGCTTTAACACAAAATTACAATGAAATTTGGCATCTCAAAGTCTTTCCATGTATTACTTATCAAGCATGTATTTAATGCTTCATGGGAACTTAATACTCCTCTGTCCTAAAAAAGTGTACCAAAGGCAGTCATTAGGAAAAGGACTCAGTCATCTTTGCAGCCTTCCTTCCTACACTACAACAGACCATGGGAATGTTGCAATCGTGGAGATGGGATGGCAGAGACAGTCCAGCCAGGAAGCCTGGACATCAGAGGCAAAGAAAAGCATAAGAAAGAATGGCAAATAAGGTAAATGTCATTCAATGTTGAACCATATCAAAGGAAAATACCTTACTTTTTAAATGACACATAAATATCAGCATATTTGATTAGAGAATGCCAGATAAAATAATTATTCCAATCATTGTTTTCCGCAGTGGTTCATACTGTAGCAAACAAATATATATATTTCAAGAAAATTTTTATTTTTTTTGAGCTTGGATTCATTCATCTCATAACTGAAAGAACAAGAGAGTTCTTCCCAAAGTCTCAGCTGGAGCTATGCAGCTTTCTGAACTCTTTTCCTTACCCTTCCCTTACCTAGTCTCCCTCACATGATCTGTAAGATCTCTTGCCTACATAAACAATGCCTTCATACTTCAATTGAGTTTTGAAGCAATTCCTTACTTCTACATAAGGCCAAATCACGTTAAAAATAAGCATTCCTTGGCCAAAATGGCATTACAAATCAACATACTCAGCTGTTTCTTGCTTAAGAGACAGAAAAATTCACATGAAAATGCATGAGAGAGTGAGAAAAAGAAAAATAAGACAAAAGAAAGCTGTGATGAACAGCTCAAAGAAGGGAAAGTTTTAGTTCCTAGAGACACAAGAAAAGTGTGTGTGTGCAAATAGCAAAAACTATGCAGGGAAAAGGGAATGCAAGAGAGTAAGGAGTAGGTTTGTTTGGTTTTTAAATTACACATTGATTTTTTTTTTTTCCTGGAATGATACTCTAGGCTCACCAGTAACTCATTTTGATAGGTTTACAGCCTGCTTAGTCTTATTTATTTTATAACTCAAAACTGTTAAAATGCCAAAGTGGTCCCAATTCAGTCTGATATGCCAAGATCTTGTCAGTAGTCACTACAGAGAATTTCTCTGTAGCGTATGAAAAATAAATATTTATGTCTTTTTGTACCAAGTCTGGATTATGTCATGCTATAGTTCAACAAATAACATGAGGATAAGTACAACAGCAAGTTTCCCGACTTACAAAATATCCAATATTTCACACTAGGGTTACACAAAGACCCTCTTCTAAAACAGATGGTGACAAAGACTGATAGTAGATGCTGTAAATTAATCTAAGAACCCTGATGATGTCAAACCTCTTGAGCATCATATACAGTTTATGGTATGGTATCATCACAATCTTTCAATGGAATTACAGTTTTGTAACTAATCTCTCCCTATCAGTTACACTACGCAGAAACCATGAAGTCCAAATACAAAAAGATCACAGGTGTGAATGATTGCACTTGAGTCTTTTCCACCAACCATATTTCTAAGTCTGGGAATGATAAATGGCACACCATTTATAAATGGGCAATAGGGTCAGTGGAACTAAAAGCTGAGAGTTCAAAGAAAAGTCACAATTCTTAAGAGTTCAGGAAAAGGCCAGAGACTGATGCTGCAATGTTTCATTGATAGATGGCTAGAGTTGTTACACTCCAATTAGAGAAGACAGCTGATTGGCAAATAACCATGGCAACATGAACACTACAGCCTTAGACCATCCGAAACACCTTATTAGCCTGTAAGTGTTATAGCTTTCCCACATCCGTGTAAAATTTTTCCTTGACAAAGACTGAATAGCCACAAATAAAATAGCCACAAGAGTTCTTGCAGTAGGGAAAAGAATCATATGAATTAAAAATAAATCACTCACATCTACAGTAGTAGTCCACATGATGACAAAATTTGAGATAAGAGGGATTTTGCCATTATGCCTAAGTTTTATCATGGCAGACTGAAGGCCAAATCTACTTAAAAATTGGGTACAGGCAGGTAAATAGACAGAATTCAGGAATTACAGTTTAGACACACAAGTTCAAAAGGCTGACCAGGAAGCAGCTTAACTAAACAAATCTGTATGCACACCTGAATCTCTGACCAGGCAAGTCAGAGAAGTGGAAGGGGAAGGTGACAGCATCTTTCTTTAGCTTAAGAAGCTTGTGTTTAGACCATTTGCTAAGGCATTTATAAACTTGTTTCTAGACCCCCTTCTAAGTCCCCCAGTCCAGGAGAATATCCTGTACACAAGAGTACTTTCCATCCTTACTGTGGCTTGTGCAAGTGGATAGATGGATAAAAATTGATGGATCTGGAAGAGGCACAGGCAGGAGGGAACTTGAGGACATGGCCATTTGCCATTATCATGCAGAAGGGAATGATAAGTTGGTTCCTTATTTCAGCTCCAATATTACTTGTATTTTTTAAACAACAGCCTAATGTAAAAACAATCACTGTGGTGGGGCCTGGAACAATTCTGCTTCCTGCTAGATAAGATCCAGATTCTAAATAAGCTAAGTTGGAGCCATCTTCAGAGGCTCTCCAGCTCTATAAAAGATTTGCTGAACAGACTTCCCTGGGCTGCATGTTCAGGGTTAGCTCAGATCTGGAGGCAGCAGATCTCTACAATCTCCTTGTGTCATGATCTTATATGCGTGAATTTGCAGGACCAGGGCCTAAAACTAGAAATCAAAAGGGATCACATACTCTATATATAAAGAAAGATTTGCATTAGGAATTAAATTGCATTTATTTTCTAAATTCTCTCCAAAATAAACATCCTTAATCTTTGCTTACTGTTCTTTAATGCATCTGTGCAGTAACAAACAAACCAAAAATTGATCTATGTCAAATCTTTTTACAAAAGATTTTGAATAGTAATGAACTAAGATAGATATATATTTGCCAGAAGATTCTTTGAGATAGAACATGGGAAATTTTACATGGAACAGCTATTCACACTATCTGAAAATATTCTCCAGAGATCTGTATCTACTCCTACAATGAATTACATAAAAGAGAAATAATTGGCCATAATCACTATCATGTTTTAGACTTACATTATGGATTAAATGTGCTACTAATATTAAAAGAATTCACCTATAAAATGAATGAAATGGCTATCAAAGTTTAAATGAATTTGACTACCTTTAAAGACTTGGATTAAAATGAGAATAAGAAACACTGTTTACAACATCCAGAACACTGTTAAATGTTACTGCATTAGGTTTATTAGGTTTATTAATTAGGTTTACTAGTAGTGGCAGTAGTATTAGTTTTCCCTAATACTGACTCAAGTCACTCCTTACCAAGGTATGAAACTCTACTCTTGTTTTTAGAACTTAACTAAAAAATAATATAAATGTTCTTAAGTAAAACATTCATAAGGCAGGAAATGGGGAAATTAATTCTCTATCTCCCTTACTTGTATATACAGACTGCACAGTCTTTACACGTTCATATAACATTTGCTACAGAGTTCACTCCCTCATTACAAATACTAAATGGGTTGCTATTCTTTTTTTTTTTTTTCTCACAGCAAAGCCATTACCTTTCTTGAACTACAGATAGCTAGAGGCTAGGAAAATATCCTTGGGAAGTATCACTGTATGCTGATACATTATACATTCTCGCTTAAGAATCTACCAGTGGCAATTGTCTGAGAGTTACCACTAGGCTACCTGGAGTTGTGTTACAGCCCCATATGGCCACACTAATAATGCCAGAACTGGTTACAGTCCTGGCATCACAAACACTACACGTGCAGCTAGTACTGGTTCCTTTATGTTCATGTGTGAAAATTCTACTTACTATATTTATCAAAGATGATCAATCATAGATATCAAGATAATACTTACTGTATCAGTTCTTTCCAGTACGCTTTGGAAGATGTGCTTGTCTAAGAGTGAGGGGCATGCATTGATCTAGTTGTACATCTTGACATTTAACAGCATTTAAAATTTCAAATAAGCCTACCTTAGCAACTAAGCAAGCAAGCCTGACCGGTGTATAAATTATCTGCAACTTAAAATGCAATGATTTTAAGTTATTTTGTCCCCAGCACTGACTCCCCTCCTGAAGCATGCCACTGCCTGAACACTCATCTGGGCACACCATGGGCAAATCTCGTTTAGTCTGTTTTCCCCAGTGCTTCAAAACCAGCAGCATAGGCAGGACAGACAGGGAGGAAGCAAACAAAGGTAGTTTGATGAGATGTCTGGGGTGGGCAGTGAGGGAATAAAACGAGGAGGAGACAACGATGAGAGACAAGAGAACAAGGCAGAAGTTACATGGACATCTCCAAACAGATTAATCTAGAAAAGGACAGTGATTCCCATTCATGAAGAAAACTAAAACTACTGAAATTAGTATCACTTCACAGAAATCCACTGCCAGACAATCATCCTTTCCTCAGCTAAGCATTTTGTAAGTCATTATTGACTACGCTTACTTTGTAGAAGAGTGTATTTTTAATACACTATGTATGATATCACTTAACTTATCCATGACTCCATTGCCTTCTTTTGTATTTCCTTCATTTTCCAGCTCCCTCTCTCACTGCCTACCTACCCTTAGTAGCAAAGCTGAGATCTCACTGGCAGCCTAACCTGCTACACAGCCCTAACTTACTCCTAGTGGGTTATCGAAGCAATGCATAGCATTTGACAAGTGTTCTGCAAATGATACAACATGAGGGAGAGGCATGTGGTCACAGTACTACAGACTGCCCTACAAGCTAATGGAGAAATCCTGCAGAAGATGAAGATATAAACAACAACCAAAACATATATATATATATATATATATAAAGTGCATGTCACATCAGGATGGTGTGAAACGAAAGGCTTTCAAAGTTTGTAACTTATTCTCAATTATGGACTCAGATTCAATTCAGCATACCCCCACAGGTGGAGCACACCTCCAGCCATCAGAGATACGAACTCAAACACCTGATTTGCTTGTTATGGGATTTTGCATGGCAGAGAATCCTTTTATTCAAATTGTTCCAAAAATTAATTATTCTCAGTGATTCCAAAATGGGGCTAGAACCTTGGTCTCAAAGATCCCAAAGGGATGATCACCATGATCACCAGCTGTTTTGAGTGTCTCCAGCTCCATTGGAGCTATTCCACTTTGCACAAACAGCATGAGAGACCTTACCTGGATAGCTGGTGGCTGAGGGACAGGAGAGATGGCAATCTCAGCCTGAACCTTAGCTTGCAGTAGGAGCTTTCATAGCTGAGTTACTTGCTATTTGGCAGCAGAACATGCACACATACCCTTTTCCCCTCTTCTCTTCCACCCCTAAAGTGTGATTGGGAAGATTTTTTATGAATCAGATTTAGATCAGATTTCTTTAACTGGAAAATTGTCAATCAGCTCCATTCATACAAGGCATACATAGGGCAAATGAAAAACCATGCAGTCACTCTGACAATTCCTATGCAGAAGCAATCTGTCAAAATGAAAACCAAAATTCAGCTTTAGAGAGGTCTGTTTTTTTCCCTGACAATTTCAACCTTTGACACCAAATTATCAATTTTCAGAGCAAAGATCAACCTCACTTCAGAGTTTAGATGGCAGAAGCCGACAACTGGTGCAAGGCAAAAACTGAACTTTGAAGTCCTGGACTTTCACTTAGGACAGCAAAAGTCCTTATCATTTGCACTTAAATGACAGTGATTTTTCTCCAAAGTACGGATTGCATTGAAGCTCTCCTGCAGAAGACTGAACTTTAACTTCCATTTTGAGAATACTACTCAAAAAATAAAAAATAAAAATATAATTCAGCACTTCAAAAGAGACATTTGACTTATCCTTGTCTCACATGATTGCCCCTTACAGCCCCTGAGCAACTGCAGCTTTGGGAACATTTCAAAGAGAAATGCACTAGCAATGTGTTCATTTGGTATCAGAGCAAGCAGTTAGTCTGAGCTGGCGAGTCTGTAATCCACATTATTACACATTTGCAAATGTACTACTGCTTAGCTATACATGTAGCTGAGCTTTTCTCAGTCTTATTTTTAAGCTGTGGTACCTAACAAGGCTGATAAGGCTGATACTTTACAACATAGAAAAGGTGTTTCCATATATTTTTCTTCATCAACTCTGAAGAAAAAAAATAGCTACATCCATTTAGGATATTAATGGCTGAAAGACATCATTAGGCTCTTAAAGTTTGTGTTAAAATGTATTCTGTTATTCTTAAGAAAGCAATCACCTTTTATTACAGTGAACTATAATGTGTGTATAGTTACATATCTATTATGCGCAGGTTTACACAGTTATTTTTTTTATTTCATTTATTTTTTTCAAATTTAAGTGACAGCACAGGCAGACAAACACACTTTGGTTTATATATACACTTATGCTCTAAAACAATTTGCCATAGTTGAAGCAAAGCAAAACAAACAAACAAACTAGAATTCCCAGCGTCTTTCTGCATTTCAGTTAAAACATTTCATTATCCATACTACTTTCTTTTACATTCTCAGATATACCCCATCTGACTTAAAACCTTATAGCAAGGTTACCAAGAGGAACAGAATCAGGTCAGCACATTAAACCAGATTCCTCTTTTACATCAGCTCCCAGGCAAATCTTCAGATTTTCCTTGTTATTTACAAGGACATTAAGAAGGTCTTGTTCTTTCTACCTCAGTGATTTATTCTTCCCACATGCAGATGTGGTAATTCTTTAGATGCCAGTTAATTAAATGTTTTAGCAATAACAACAGGATCTTAATAGAATAACTTTTCTTTATCAACCTTATAAAAAGTTTGTCCTTTCAGGCATCCGACTTTACGATAGGATGTGTTGAAATAGATTTATAATTCTTGAAAGAAATTATCTAAAAAGGTCCATGTCTGACACCCTAAGACATGGCTACAAATTCAGTCATTGCTTATACACAAGTATTTGACAATTTGCAAAAAATATTTACAAAAATAAGCTGTAGCATCAGAAATACCAAAGGTTAAGCAAGTATTAGAAATGTAAGCAGTATTAAGTTAATCAGTATTAGACCTGGTCAGAAGAGATGCTCTTAAACAAATATGTGCTAGTTTGTCAAACACACTTGGTATAGCTGCAATATTAGGAAAAAGATGTCAAATTTTGGAGGTGTTTTTATTCAAGTATTTTACACTTGCATTATGTGGACTCTACTCATAACCTTGGTTTTACACAAAGCACAGAACATCTGGAACTGCATGTGTTTGGCTGACTTGCTTCATGCTGTATTGCAGGGGTCACCTCAGCTGCTCACTGTCAGAGTTGCAGCCTGGTGGCCAGAGCTCTGTCAAATTCTTCCTCCTGTTTGGTTTCCCAGATCAGGAAACACCTTGTTCTGCCTTATTTTTCCCTTGCAGAAGCATGCATTCAGACACCCTGTCATTCTTATTCAGAATGAACTCACACAGCTCACACAACCCATGGATGAAGGCAGCGAGCCTGCAAACACGTGTGCTTAAGATTACATGCGTGAGTAGCCTCAATGAATTCAGTCACATCATAAAGGTAAATAACAGGACGAATGCACAAGATGGAATATAACACATTATTATCACTAGAAAAATCATCAGACACTATCTCCGCTATCCTGCTCTTTCCAATACTCTTCTCCTCATCCTGTCTGCTGAAGGAGACTTTGATTCACTGGGATATTAAATGTTACATACAGTGCTACGGGATGTGAACCAGATGACTGCAGTCTGTCAGAAAGTTGTAGGTAGGTTGTAAGAAAGTTTTGAATAATTCTACTCCCCAAACAAAAATAACTGATGCAGAGAGATCTTGAGTAATTATCCAGACTTACCCAGCTTATTGTTAGAGTCATTAGTGTTACAGATTTAGGTAGGTTCAGTGATTTCAACAGGAAAATTAATCACTTACAGGAACTTTTAAAAGAGAAGAAAGCCTGTAGAAAGGATCTGAGTAATCTCAGATTTACATGAGTTGATGAGCAAGTGGCAAATACACCAGTGAGTTCTGCAAGATATTTAGGTAAAACCAGAGGTATCTGGAGATACATGGAATATTTCAGGAGACTATTTCCTAAGTGAAACGTTCAAAGCTTTATCTAAACGATAACAGAATGTGCAATTAAGGAATATGTTCTACATCAAAGATGCTAAAGTTTTCCTTAACTGTCAATTAGAAAGTCATAATTTTTCACATTAGAAAATATCACAACAGTAGTTGTATATATGTCAACTTTCATATCTTGGCTTTATCATCATGCTGGCAGTAACCAGAACACAAGTTCTAGGGTCCTGAGAAATAACAACAGGCGAATCTTGCCACTGTCACTGCTACCTAAACATGCTCATCAGCCTGCATGACTGGACACCAAGTGTAAGATTAAACTGGAACAGATTCTTCCTCAGGCTGCTTTTGTTTACATTTAGGGAAAAAATGGTTCTGTTATTTAGCTACTTGTAGTTACATAGCCCAACAAAGAGTATTTCATAGCCTTCCTATACAACTTGATCGTACATTTATAAGATACTGCTTACTTGGCTGGAAAATCCCTTGGGAAAACTCTTACCTTATGTGGAGGAGACAAATTAAACCCAAGTTTGCAGCTTCAGACTTTTTTCTTCCTTCTAAGGATGAATTTATCTCTTTTCAGTTCAGTACCTCTGCTCTCTTCTGACCTAATTTTGTCTGTGATAAATGCCAGGGTTTCAGTGGCGTCACTTGAGCTCCTGTAAGAAAAGAACTGAAGTAAAAAATGAATGCACTCAACATTCCTGCTCTGACTGATTGCTTGTCAGGACACTAAAAGCCTTGCAAGGCTATAGGTGAGGTACAGCCTCAGAACTGCCATTCTTCAGACAAAATTGCATTTCAGTTTTCTACTAATTATTCTGTACCAACATAATGAAGTTAGAGCTCATTCAGACTAAACAGGTCTACAGTTCGTACAGGCCTGATACAGCCTGTTTTATAGGATTCATTCCCAGGGGTATTGCATGGCTAGAGGACATTCAAATTAAATTTCAGCCTTGGTTTAGACGGGAGGAAAGACAACAATTGCATTCTACTGAGAGGCATTGTGAAGCACAGCTGGCCAGAAGTTTCTCATTTTGACTGCTTTCTTTCTTTTTTTCCTTACCCAAGCACCTTACAGAGAATGTTTTTGAAATTGCACAAACGATTGAGCACAGCTGCATCTGCTCTTGCAGAAATGGGCATGAAATGACCATGGGAGGTGTCTTTTGGATGGATGCTGAGGTGTGGTGAAGGCCCTGCTGCCAAAGCCCATGCCGCAGAATGAGGTGAGCAGGAAGGACCACGCACATCAGGTGACAGAAACATGAAATTGTCTGTACTGGGTGAGGCCAAAAGCACTTCCAACCCCATACTCTGCTCCTGATATTAATCAATAACAAAATCGAGGTCAAATTCCAGGGCAAGAATTTGGTAATTTTTCCTCTACTGTATGCTTCCAGGTTCCGATGCTCCATGGCCTTGGGGCTTGCCGAACTTGAAGGTGTTTTTTCATGGCTCATTGCTCAGTCATGCTAAACTCCTCCCAGGGTCGTAGGACTCATTTAGCTTTACCTCAACAAGAGGAGCATCCCTCATAGAGAAAAGAATTGAGTAAGAGGGAAAAAACATAGAAGGCAAATCAGATAAATTTAGAATCATGTCATAAAACGTTTAAGTTTTTCTTTAGAAGCTGTCCCAAAGTATGTAGCACCTCATGAAGCAGTTGGTGGAGGGCCAACAATTAAATACATGGCTGAATGATACATACGCTTTACTCTTAACGACTTAATAAAAACATTGTTAAAGGATTTCTTACAGTAGAAATTGCACCAAACTGTGCTACTTTAGTACCATTACCAGTGATCCTTTCCAAACACTCCAAAGTATTTTCAATTTGCCAGAAAACACGCAAGTATATGACCACTCTTCTGAGGTCTCAGTTTGCCAAGCAGCCAAAAATTTGTTGTTTAGGAGCAAACTCCTACTAACAAAAGAAGACATCTTACCTGATGTGCACAAGAACAAAAGTCTGCTAATGCTGTTAACAGACACTCATTTCACATGAGATGATCCAGAAAATACTGTCATCAGAAGAACAAATTATCCTTCATTGTAATGTCTCCATTCTTGCTAGAATGTCCCTTTATGCCTCTGAAAATATAAAAAAAAAAAAAAGTAACTTTATTTTTAAAGGAACAGTATTATCAAATCTCCAAACTAATAACAAAATATGGTATTATATACGTGTTAAGAGTACAGTGTTTCTCAAGCCTACCTAGAAAAATTCCATAATGTCTTAAAAGGATTACAGAGGCTCTGAAAAGACAATATTTACTAATTACATATCGGGTCTGATGTTAAGATGCCCAAGTGACAACTTAAAATATATATATATTATATATATATTTAAAACAACACAGCTACTGCCAAAATGGTGGCTGAATTCATATGAATACTGCAAAATTGTGCACACACACACATGACTATCAAAAGGGGACCATCAAAACCTGGAGACCTACACAAAAGGAACATGCTTGTGAGAGTTTTTATTGTTCACATTCTTTCTTCTGAAAGAAGGGTAGGCAGCTTCCATACACGTTATTGCTTAATCATTTCTTCATCTCCAAAAAGCATTTGGATTTTCAAAGGAAATTTTTAAAGGAAATTAAGTGCTGTCCCCCAACGTCAATGATACTGAGATGTTTAATGTAGTAGCAACTCTTTTGAAATCTCACCTAAATTTAAAAGAAGTTTTAAAAGTTATAGGCATATTAATTATTAATATTCTCTCTTACACAATCCTTCCCCATTTCTTACATAGCATTTAAATACCTAAGCCAAATAGAAATCAGGGTCCTCTTCACAGAAGCACTCTGACTATGGAGAACTTCACAGCAGATGATCAACTTAGGGAAAAAAAAAGAAAAAACAATCAGCTCCGAACATCTTATCTTTACTCAATTTCTCCACAGTTAACTTCAGCACCCTAGATGTTTTTTTCCAGCAATGAGATATAAAAGCCAAAGTGCTTCATTCACTTCTGAAACTAGGATAATATTTTCTAATGTTATTTTCTAAAAATAAATTTTAATGTTACTTACACAACATACAACCAGTATAGAATGCCAGTTATGGAAAAAAATTGCAGTAATATCTGCATAGCTTCATATTGTTCTTGTTAAATATCTTCCTAAATATGATACTCTTTCTATACACACTTTTTACCTTATACTTGAATTGTTCTGGCCCTTAAGACTTTTCCTCAAATTGCTAAATAGGATTTCAAAAAAAGCTGTTGGGGCTGCAATAGAGGAGGGAAAATCAAATCACATTTTACATATATGTGCCATGTTGTTCTCTGCCTTCCATGATTCATTATGGAGATGATGGGATTTCCAGAACTGGGATTCCTAAGACAGAGCTCTTCTCCTCCATGTTGAAATCAAAAAAGGCATTAAACTCTGAAACTATAGGAGGAAATATCAGTAGCACAGTCAAAACTACTTTCTAAAGTAAGATACTGACAGAGAAGGAATTGAAATTATTATCATTGTTATTACTGTTATAATCATTATTAAAAGATCGCAGGGGACAGGTTGTCTGCATTCTTTTACACCACCTACTCCCACGAGGAGTTTGCATGGTGGTTTGACCTGCTATGGCTCCTTTTAGTCCTGCAGCTAGTTCTGACACCGGTGATGACAGCCAACTTTTATTCTTTCTCTTTTCCCTGTCCTTCAGGAGGAGAGAAGTACAACTAAATAAGGACTAAAAGCTGGATCCCAGAAGCAGTTGTCAACAAATGGTCATTTCAACAAGGCTGTTTTGCACTGGTATCCAAGCTGCTGCTGCTGTTTATGCAAACAGTGATCTACGGTAGTGATACAACAAGCCATGCACAAAACAATTCGGGTCACTGAAATCCTGCAGTTCACTGGGGACACACAAAGGCTCTGGCTAAGGGAAGAAGGCACAAACTAGAAGCTAAAACCGACACTTTAAGTCTCACCTTTATCTTTAGTTTTTACCAAAAATAAAAAGCTTGGCTGAAAATTCTTTTTTTTTTTTTCACAAAAATAGCTAATAGCTCAGCAACTTCTTACAGTGCCCACATTCCAATAATTTTAACATTGGCATAATAAAAACTAAGTTTTAATTGATTTTTACATCTCAGTTATTCTAAAACTAATGTTAATGTTATTTAATGTTACTACTTAAAACTACGTTTTCAATAACGTTTCCTTTCATATTACCTATAAGATGATAATGTTATCCAAGAGAAGAACAGAGTTCTTCTTGGACTGTGAGTATATCAGATACTGAGGGCTAAGCAACACTCTGAAATGTGATTCTGTTCCACACAGCCTTCCAAAACGTACAAACTTGGATTTCAACAGTAATTATATAAATTTCTCAGTTTCTTTTATGCTTTTAATTTTCTTTGTTATTTTTCAAAGTGATTTTTAAGAATACTTAATATTCAGAAAAAAACAAAACAAAAATATTTAAATCATTTTAAGTTTGCATATTTTCAAAGCCACAAGTATCTCCAGACATAAACGTGTTGATTACCAGCTTTTAAGATGGAACCAACAAGTCTTTGCAAAAAAATCTGATCCTACAGTAACTTACAGCCATCCAGAATTCTTAAAATGAAAGTTTGCAGGTTTTTGTCTTTAGCTAAGCATGCAGTATATTCTATTTTCTCCTTTGTAGAGGAAGAATCAGAACACACACACACACATTTTGTGGCGAATCCCAGACTATGGACAGCAATTATTTTGTCTAATCTGTAGGAGGAACAGACAAAGAGTGGCTTGATGGTGCACAATCAGGACTTATTTTTGACATCTCTTAGGCTTTTTTCTAGTTTATGTAGAAGCTTCATGGTTCTAGAAGTAAGATTCACTGTCCCAATCAGAAATGAATTCTTCAAACAAGTGGCCTAACATTATTTTTTCTTTATTTTTGCTCAGCTTCTTTTCTGTACACTTGGGAGGACACATCTAGACATAACTAGAAGATGTTGAGGTAACCATTCACTTTTATTGCTAATGATGTTAGGACACTGTCTAACAGCAGAACTTTCCTCCTCAACTGGTGGGGTTTCAAATGCACGTGTTTGCGCTACCCAGCAGGTGACAATGAGACTATACATCTTCAAATTTTGTGCCCCTCCCTGCCACAAGTGTCAGGTCCAACAGCCCAAGGGCTGTATTTGCTCAGGGAGGCATGCTCATGAACTGTGACAGATGATACTTCCATCTTTGAAGCTGAAAGCATGTTTCCAGGCAATATACAATCAGCCTTTTAGAGCAGGAATAAGAGAGTGGGAATCCATGTTTCATACCTTCATAGCCCTTCATTACATCATATCCCATTAAGATTTTTCCAAGTGTATGTAATTCTAGACTATGCAGGGTACACTACATGTTCCCACTGAATGTTTCCATTACAGCTTAAACTTTGCTGAACAAACCACACAGAATATGCCTTGACACACAAAGTGGGGATGGTGCTGCACGGGGTTATTTCCACCACACAATACAAGGAATCAGTACAGACATCTCATAGCAGTCTAGAAACAGCTTGACAACACAAAAAAATAAATAAATTACTGCACTTCCATTCTGTAACAACGCATGCATATATATAGTGGTAGTGTAAGGAAAGGTAAAGTGCTGTTTGGAGTTTACAAGAAATGCCACTTTTTTCTTGCCACAAATCTCACTTTTCTGAGCACTGTAAATACTCCTTTAGTGGGTGACATTGGTGGTAGGGTATGGTTGGACCAGATGATCTTGGAGGTCTCTTCAAACGTTAATGATTCTGTGATTCTATAACTGCAGGCACCAACTCCATCTTTCACTTTCGGCAAACTCCCTGAGTGTTTGGTAATGAGCAACCAAAGGAAGCTACTGCTCCTTTTCAGCAAAGCATTTGGAAGTGGAACTATGGGAAAAGCTCAGTGCCAGAAGTATGGCATATTTCCTTCTGTTCAGTGCCAAGGTTTTGATAGAGCGTGCTGGCAGCTGAGGATAGTTGTCAGCCCTTGAGCTTCCCATGTGCAAAGTGACAGAAGTCCATCGTCACCAGGCTGACAGCCACGTGATGTGGTGCCAGCAATTCGCAGTGTGACACGGCCGAGGGAGAAAGGCAGAGCTCCGTGGAGCAGGTAAAAGAACATCTTCAGTCAAGAAAGCAGGAGGGGAAACAGCAAGCACAAAGCAGCTGCTGCGTTAACAAAACCCATCAAATAGCTCTCTTCCGCTCTGACACCACAAATGGTCCAGTGCTGGCCTCCACTCTGCAGCTCTCACAGAGTGCTGTGACTTGCAAGCAGGGGAAGAATATTTTATTACAGCAAGAAAGAAAAACGCGGCAGTCCAGGTCTTGAGAGTTTCATTCCTTTGGTGTCTTTTTTAAACTTCACGTTGATATAATAAAAAACTGACTATCAGAGAGATTTTGCACTGTAAACTTGGCTGCTATTTAATAGGGCAAATTTCAGTAAACAAGCATGTACATTCTTTCCTGCCCATATGACCTGATACACTGAAAAGTTAAGGGAAGAAAAAATTTCAGAAATCCTAAAGCACACATGGAGAGGGGAAACGCTCACAGGAAAGCTCTTGTACATGTGCTGCAGCAGACCCAAATCCATCCATCTTTATGCTTTTAACTATGAGTACATCTAAATACCCCAGGTTCCCTACCATGTTGTTACAGTCATCATTTGCAGTACTCTTCTGGTCTTGAACATGTGGGATTGAGTAACAAAGAGAAGCAAACATTGAGCACAGCTTACCTTCATCAAAAACGAAAAAGTTGCCAGCAGTCCTAGTCCAAAAATAAAAAGTGACTAGATGTACCTCCCAATAGGTCCAGCAAATAACAGGGCTCCGCTCTATAACTTTTGTCCCTGACACAATTTTTCATTTTCACTTCTCTGTAACGTGCAGCTCACAGGGTTTTGTGTAAAAGGAACTCTTCATTGTCTGCGGGATGAAGAAACATGCAACGTGTGCCACAGGAATGGCAAGCACAAAGGCAAAACAGAGTCAGAGGACAGAAAAACTCTTTGGGAAGAGTTTTCTTTCTCCATTCACGCTGCTGATAAAACCCTTGCTAGTTTCATTAGTGGTCAGTGATGCAGAAGGTAAGGCAGAAGGCTTTTTGGGAACGTACCCAGCCCAGCATTACACGCTGAGCACCTGAACTCATGTGCTAGCAGCCAGAGGTGCTCTTCTGCACCTCTGGCCACAGCAGAGCAGAGCCCCTCACTCTTTTCCTGCGCTCCCTTCATCAGCAAGTGGCCCTTGCCTGCCCCCAGCTTGGCAGCCCTGCAAATGGAACTAAAGCTGGCTGGAAATTAGCTCAGTGCATGCTGACTTACCACTCCGGAGAGCCTATTTAAAAGGTTAATAACTTTTAAAATCCAATTAGAAAGTCTAATTAGCTAAAGTAATCTTTGGTCTGCCTACTTAATCTCAAACAAGGTGAATGCAATAAAGATTAATCTCATCTTCACTTTTTACTTAGGCACCAGATAGGTTGCTGCAGATTGCTGATCACCTGTTTTCAGGTAGGCACAGCAAAGAGACCACATTCACAGCAAGTTCAAATACAGCAGAAGAGCTCAAGCTGCAGAGCTGGTGTACCAGGTGGGATGCTGACACATCAGTCAGTAGGGGATGAGTAGGGGACAATACCATACATACTAGAACAGGGGCAAAATTGCCATTTTTGGAGCAGCCGCCTTTGCATCTTGGGCCAAAATTACCTGCTTTGCTAGGAACAGTGGCAGTTAAAATACAGTGCCCAAAATTACAGACAGCGATTGTTATTTTCTTCAGTCCGATACCTCTGTGGAATTCTTCCTTTGTGACTTTGACCAAGTCAGGTTGAGTTCACTATTGCTTCTTCACACGTATGTATTTCCAAACAGGTGAGAAACCTGTTAGTTACTACACCACTAGCTAATTGGTAAATGGATCTGGGCATTCCTGGAAACCCTGTCCCATGGGTGTCCCTGTCCCTGTTCCTTCTCTTTCTTGCTACACATCAATATCCATAATAATAATAATAATAAAAAAAATAGCTGAAATAACTATTTTCACAAAAACATAAAGAAAACTCCACTAAAGTTCCCAAAAGCATGGATATCCTGAACCCGTTATTAGCACACAGCCCCAAGGTAGAAAGATTAAGTTCACAATATGTCAGATTCCTTTTAAACACCTTTTAAACACCTTTTAAACACCTTTTAAGCTGTCCTTGATTCTCTTGTTCGTGGACACCCCAGGGTCCCAGAGAGCCCCACCAGGTTCCCGGGGATGCTCCTGGACGCCCATGGATCCTGCTGAGGCCATGTTATCGGTACAAACCGAAAGGTGCATTTCAGAGCACAGGGACCAGCCGCCGCTCCCAATCACCAGCCATTTTACAATCCCAAAGCTGTTCAGTGTGAGTGGCAACATTAGCACAGCAAGCAGAACAACCCACCGAACCACCTGCCTGCCGTACCACAGCTAACCACTGGAGGCTTGATGTTAAGGTCTGCTCCTTACTTCTAACCCAGGCTAGGAAGGGAGAAAGAAAAGGAAGGCATTTTGATTCGCACGGAGGCAGCAGCAAAAACCGCAACATTATTTTCTCTTGCAATGGCAAGAGGCAGGTGGGAAATGCCAAAACACGATAATGTCTATGCGACCTCAAAAAAAAAAAAAAAAAGTGACTGAAAAACCATGTGTCTGGTTTTCATGTAGGCAGTCAGGCGGCTTCTAACGCCCCCAGCAGCTCCACAGCCTCCGCGCACCGCAGCAGGAGGCAGGGGGCCGGCCAGCGAGGCCTCGGCTGGACGGGAGCCGAGCCCCGCTGCCGGCGGGCGGCCAGCAGGGGGCGGCCCCGGCCCGCAGACGGGCGGCGGGAGCTGCCCGGGCCGCCTGGGGCTGGGCCGGGCCTGGGCCGGGCCCCGAGGCGCAGGGCCGGGCTGCTGCTGCCTGCACGCCGCCTCACGGCTGCACAGGGGCTCAGCCTGAGGGCCGCCAGCCGTCGGTCTGGGCTTTCTCCTCGCCCAAAGCCACACTCTGCTGCTTGTACACCTCCAACAGACGGAAGAAGCTGACAATATTTCGGGGTCTTTTTCCCCCGGCGTTAAAAACACAGATAAGCGGCAGTCTCGGTCTCTGTGGAAAGCATTCACGGCTTTAACTGAGAGCTGCACCGGTGCACTCCAGGCCTCAGCGTCCCTCTGTCCCTGAGAAAATATGTCTGGTGTGATCGCGTATAGGCTCTCTAGAAAATACAACATCGAAAGCACAACAGGCGTCAAAGTAAACCAAGCTAGTCCAGACAAAAAACACCAGCACTGTAAAATCTGCAACATGACAACACTGCAAATAATATGCGTGATTTATACACTCAAAGGAAAGCTACCCAAATTAATTCAATCATTTTAAATGACTTGCTATATAGGTCAGCTGAAAAGCTCAACAGGAAAGTACTATTAAATATATTTATGTATCTATACACAGATTGTCACTGAGCACTGTGCAAAAAAACTTCCAGATTTCTAGTTTATGGAAACAGACAATTTAAGATAAGAAACAGAAAATTTTAAAATACCATAGTATGTGAAAGTTTGGTCAAAACTGAATAGGAACCTTCAGATAAATTGCATCGTACTCCTCGCTGTCAGGCTGCTGCCATGTAAGGTTTTTTGGAAAACAAAATATTTCAGTTTCATGTATCAGTGTTCATTTGAAGTTTGTCTTCAGTCATTTTAATATCAGCATTCATCTGTCTCTGGTGTAAGCCCACCTTAACGCTGAAACGTGTAACTCTGGGACTTACCACATAGAAGTAGCTTCCTATGTGCAACATGATAGTGTCCTGCTCAACTCTTCTGTGTATGCTGTTGGGACGTCTGCTGCTGGCCTGGAGAGCCGTGACAACTACTGCACGACAGCACATCGTGCTCCGGTCAGAGAGCCTACTGCAGGTCTGACTGACCGAGGTTGCGCAGGGAGCCCCACTACCACCTAACGAGGGGGAGCATGGACCTCCAGAAGCACTGTCCCGTCACAGTCTTGTGGCTCGTAACTCTGCCTGAGAAGGCTGTAAGACTGAGAGTTGATGGTGCCTTCCAGAGAAGTTTTTTGTGGAATCATGGCACGTGTTTTTTGTAACTGGGAGCTAACTTTCCAGGGGAAGCATTGCTGGTGAAGGGAGGGGAAGGATTTGGGTCCCTCAAAGGTCTCTTCATCAGCAACCTGAAATATAGCTGATGGAATCTGAAAGTGCTATACAATTTGAAGGAAGGACAAATTGCCATGAGTCAGTCAGAACTACAGCATATCTGAGATTACTCAGCAAGCTGGATTCAAGTTTAATATAGAATCCTCTGCTTCACTATTTAGGAAGAAAGAACATCCCTTATCTGACAGGGCTAGTATGCTAGAAAAGAAAGCCTCAGAAGGGATTTAAAAAGGGGGAGAAGTAAGTTTCTAGGTAGGACGCTAAGGAGAGGAGCAAAGCAGGCACTCAGCCAAAGATGCAGGCTGCTGGTAGATAGGCTCATCAGCACTGCGCTCACTTTGCCAGCACTCTGGCCACGGAATTGCCATCCTGCTGGTGATGCAGGGGAAGAGAGGAGGTGGATGGTGTATGGACAGCGATTCCTAAGAAAAGAGGGGGCTTCTTTCAGCTACTGGCATTATTCCCACTCCCTGAAATGGCACGCCTGACTCCTGTCTAGAACATGCCCATTTTCTCTCCTTCTACAGAATGGAGCCCTCCTCCTCCCCCTCTCACAGCAAAATCCAGCTTTGCCTACATCACTGAGATATCTTCTGCACAAAGGGCATGAGGTTGATCAAATGCAAGATGAGAGAATGTAGCAGCCTCCACTCTCTCCCACTCTGCAGAAATCCTGAAGGAATATTTGTTCATTCACACATTTGAGTGTTTCTGTGGTGGATAATTTCTTTTTATCCACCTCAGAATTTCTGATTTCTTTTCTGATCTCTGCTGGGATGAAACTCCACAATACTTCCACTCTGGAAAGATGTTCTAGATTATAGCACTTGGGAACCATCAGTATTTGTTCATAGTCTGGCACTTCATTTTATAAATTCTTTGTACAGCACCCTTTTGTAGAAGACTTGTAAATAGCATTAATATTAATTAGCATACAATTTAAAACCAAACTCAGTCTTAATAGCAGAAATAAAACAGACTAGCTTAAACTAACAATGTTAAAAGCTTCTCTTAGCCAGAGCTTACCATTCTTCGGTGGCTAAGTTAGACAGACCTCTTGTAAGACTACATGTATGTCAAACAACTGCTTTCTTACCCAAAAGAGGAACATTATAGTCTGCCATGAGTCCATTACTTTGTTTCGCAAGCGTTTTGGTTGAGTAGGAGAGGGGAAATAATTACCACGTGAGTAAAATGGAGGTAACAGCAAAGTTTTTCAACTTAACTGAACCTCTGATAGACAACAGCTGCCTGAACTCTTTATACTTTTTTTTTTCCACTTATAACCAAGAACTGACATCATTTATGTTACAAAACAAGCCTCTTTAAAGCAAATAAATATATAAAGCAAAAATACTCATAAAATTACTACAGAGCAGATAAAAATACATCTTAAAACTTTTCAGTGAACATTTTTAGCCTACTTCAAGAACAAAGACAGAAGAATAAACATCTTATCTATGCAATCTGTTGTCCCTAAGAGATTACGGCCAGCCTTAAAACTTGCCAGATTTACCTAGTAGCTTCTATTTCTTAGAAAAGATACTCAGCTTTCCAAATCTCGTTGGGCACTGTGTCAAGGGAAAAAGAAATATTTAATTTTACATTGTTACTAATTAGAAAACATCATTATGGCTCTTCTCTGTCAACTATGACGTGCATAAAATTAGACCCATCACTTTCCATTTCAGTTAGACAATTTTACAGAGCATAAACGACTGAAGTATTTTAAGAAGCCTAGAAACACAGATATCCCAGCATCCAGTGGCAAAGGTAATGATAGCAGTACGATTTTAGTTGCCCAGTGCATTTGAATAACTGAAATTCACTGGACCAAAAATGGGGGGGAGAGGGTGGGGCGACAATGATGACTCAGTTCTTAAAACACAGTAACACAAATCTTCATATGCAAAGTACACTGAGGACTCCATCCAAGAGATGGCCAATGAAGTGCAAAGTATTCTGTGTACCTTGCAACAACCACCCCGACAAACTACAGTCGCCATCAGCTGGAAATGGAACACTTGTCTGTGCCAAATACAGTGGAGCAGGTCTTAATCTCAAATTCAAAGGTTTTGAAGGTAACAAATTCTCCTTCAGAAATTCAAGGGGTGATGGTACACATTCCAAAGCAGAACTTACTTGTTAAACATAAACCATGGGCATGGAAGGAAGGAGATAAGACTTTTGACCATCCAAACTCAACTCAGAATACCAAAAATAATCTCTCCCTCAAAAATTTAAATAAATATATATATATATATATATATATATATATATATATATATATATATTTTGGGGGAAGTTATGTTTATTTTCTTTTTTTCCCTCTCATTTTATTTATTTATTTTTGTAAACTATCTGCTTCATGAAATGCAAAACTTAAAAAAAAAAAAAAAAAAAAAAAAAAAACTTTCCAAAAAAGCTTCCTAAACAGATTACAAGAATAAATTATGCTGGGCTATTAGAATTTATAAGATTTCCAGTTACATAGATAAAGGTTTCTTTCAAAAACCTAACTCCCTAATCTCTCCCCTGAGAAAACATGAGCTTTTTCAAACTGCATTACTTAACTCTGAATTATTTTTCTTAGAACTTGTTACACAACAAAAAGTTTTTGTCCTAATCCATATAAATTTATTATGTTTATATAGTAATTCCCTCCGATTTATAATCCCATATTATCTATAGAAAAAAAAAAAAAAAAAGAACACACACACATACACGCTCCCTCCCCAGAAAACAGCACCACTCCCCACACAGATTAATGTCACAAACAAAATACACATTTTGTTCCTTGAAGGAAGCCTATAGCAATTACTGTTTTGTTCATGTTGATTACATGATCATGAAATACAAATGGATTCAAAGAACTTTAACACAAAAAAAAAAATGAGGAAAAAAAATCTCTTAAAGCAATAGGATATACCTGGATACAGAATGCACATAGGGTAGGGAATATGTGGATACCAGCTAAAACCCGCACAGCAAGAAAGAGCAGCTTTTTGCCAAAGCTTGACTACAATTTTAAGCGCTTTAGGCAAAGCATGAAGATCAAATTCAATGTTAGCCACAGCATCTACAACCTTCATGAACCTGGATATAGTACTATGATAACTCCCTCACACTGCTAAAACACTCAGCCTCTCAAATACCAAGTGTTACAGAAGATACATGTGCGGACTGGGGCATTTTACCTAGAGATCCTGCACATACATACACACCAGAGCAGTCCCAAGGAAAGAACTCAGGTACCTGTAGAGGGGAAATGAGTTTACACTCACGAAGAGTTTACACTGACATGCAGGTGGAACCAGAAGCCGCAGAAATGAAAGCAGAAAAATCCTGGTTGCATACCACTGGTTCTACCTGGTAACAAAGGTATGGTGGCTATACAAGGTAATGTAAAAGTAAAAACTAACCAAACTAGAAATCCTGGGACGTGGATATGCCACTGACTTAAACAGGCAGCATCAGGGCAGGAGGGGGGAAAAAAAAATTAAAACAAGGATGAAAGTGACATGGAGCCAAAACCTTTATCTGAGAGATACTTCAATTAAGATATGAAGGGAGAGACGCAGGATGAGCTTTACCCTTCATATTGATAATGAATCCAAGCAGTGAACATAAAAGCCTGTCTCACTGCTTATTTCCCAGCCTGTGAGAAGGGGACTTGGGTTGATCCTAGTCACCAGGAAAAAAGTCAGGCTGTTCTCACCAAGTACTGCCTCAAGAAGCCATTTCTGGGAGCGAGAGTCTCCGTCTACAGGGAAGATCTTAACAGAGAAAGAAGTTCCTAACAAAATTCAAGATTTTAAAGGCATGACAGTAAAGTTGGAGTACACATGTTCAGTAGCAATGATTGGAATTAGGAAGGAAAAAAAAAAAGAAGCATATGTTTGCCAAAGCTTTTTGGCTTGGCTCCCATAAGAATCAAAACTGAAATAAAAGAGCTAAACCAAGCAGGAAGGTTCTGCTGAGGGAAAAACAATTAGATGAATACCGACACTGTTCGTTTGCCTACAAAGAGGCAACGATCCTTATAACAATCTTAATTCGTAATGATCCTCATGAATTAGAGTGTTTTCAGTTAGAAGCTCATCCATCAAGCCTTGGATTTCAAAAGGTCTTCAGGGACATAATGCATAAAGGAAAACTGGATATCATTCACAAGCAAAAGAATTCTGTTTTGTTTGAAAGAACTCAAAAGGGAAGTTCACCTATCACATTTTGCTAAAAGACCCCTTTGGATAAGAGCTTTTATGTATCTATTAATCTCCATTCAAGGAGCAATGCCATGACTGGTACTCCCCTCCCTCCCCTCTTTTTTTAATCATTCTAGACAAAAAAAAAAAAAGTATATTTAAAAGATGTATGTAAATACATGTTAGGAAAGGCTGCATAAATTAGTCAATTTATTATATACTTGGTACAGTATATAATATAGTGGTACACTCTTTCAACAACATTCTTAACTTTTGTTTATATAAGGCCCCCCACAAACATTTGGATTCACTGTATTTTGAGGGAAAAGAAACAAAAGGAAGAATATGAACAACCACCATCATCTGTCTTTACAATTATTTTTTTTTTTTTTACTCTTTGGACAATATCAGACTTTCCTGTGTGCTACTGTTCACATCAGGTACTTTTCTGGAGCAGCAGTTTTCACATGCATGTCAGAGTAGCCTAAAATAATCTGAAAGATATTTAGGTGTAATACAGACATTATCAGTTGTTTTTTGTTTTGTTTTGTTTTCTAAATGTTTGAATGTGAAACATATGCTTTTGACTGTGCTCATACCTCACACTTTCTAGAGCAAATCTGTTCATTGTATCAGTCATTCACTGCAGTTGGAGTACATCTGTCCTCAAAGCTGTGGTGACTCTGTCTACTAGTCTATACCCTTGTGTCTGGAGTGATTTCAAGATGATCATTTCTAACAAATACATATTCACTCCATCAGTCCTCTTTGTTCACGTTAATTCTCCTGTTGCTCGTGGTCTTCTAGGCTGGAGCTAACATCTGCAATCACAGCTTTAACTATAAACAATGAGATTTCCAATTACCAAAAATGGAAGTGCAGCAATATTACAGGTCACCTAAAAAGAAGTCACATGAGTGAGGAAAAACAAAAAGGTACATAACAAAGACTGCAGTGTCTTCAGGGTCCTCCACTTTATGGAGCAAAATCTGGAAAAAACAATACCCTTGCATTTAGTTCCTGGTACCTTTAACAGTTGTGCTAGGCGTTGTGAATCCAAGCTCTCTTATTTTAGTGAAAGAAGCAACCTTTTAATACAATATAGTACCTTAATAAGTACTTTTAATACAATATAGTACCTTAGCTGAATGTTTAGATTCATACAGAATACTTAAGAGATATTAAAATAGTAAAATACATATATATTTACTTCTTCTCTACTGGACAGATCTTCTCAATTCTACTCAAAACTGGTCATTAGAAAATTAATACATATTTATCTTGTGTATTATGACCTACAATTAATTATTTTTGCTTGCTAAGAAACTGAAAAAGCTGAAACTAAATAATAATAATAATCATCTTGTCCTTGTTTACATCTTTATAATTTAAATACCTTAGATATTCTTCCCAAGTGAAATATTTTCTACCTTTTTTTACCTTAGAAAGAGTGCCTTTTCTCCTGTGTTTGTCATGGGAGATTAAACAGATGCTGAGGTTAACAAGTTCCTGTAGGGTTAGAGAGGAGCTTTCCTTAAAATTTTTCACAAACATTCAAATTCAAAACCTGTTAGCAATAAAGAAATAAAAGTCCTCTTTCACTTTTGTTTTTTTACCATTGCTTAAAAAGGCAAAGGACAAATTTAATCTGTTCCAAACCTTGTTTAAAAACATACAATGCTAAGTAAGCATATTATTCAGATTCTATGGAAATGCAACAGATGCAAAATGTGAAATACTTTAAAATGCATCTTCATCCTTTTCATAATATGTGTATCTTTTTCCATGAAAGGTCAAATTTCATAGACATACTCATACCTAAAAAAGAAAAGGCTCCTGAGTAGTACTGCACTAAAATAGGAAATTACCCCTGAAAAAAAAAACTTTAAAGTGAAGCCCACATTCTATTTACTTTATATACAATCCAGTGTATCTCAAGAGAGAACAAATTTCAAGACTGACACATGCTGAAAGTGAACTCAGCTTCTTCCTGCATGTGAGATGCCTACATTTATTCCCACTACACCTCTAGGTGGTCTGAATTCAATCCATCTTTCCCTCTGTGTTATTTTGTTAGCAGAAATTAAAATATTATCCACTTGAAAGCCTATAATAAGAAGTTGAGTGCTGCTCCAAGAAAACATACAAACAAATATTCACATATTTTACTATTCTAATACAAAATGTTCTCTATAAAGAATAGGAATCAAAATAGTGTCAGGTAACAGAATTACTTAAGGACACATTACATTTCTTTTTCCACAAAACAATTAAATTTCTTCATTAAAACCAGACAGTATTTGAGTTCTACAAAACAAGCCCTGTAGATCCTTTCTTTCACTTCTGACAGAAATTTAACTAGGACACACATAAGGTTTCAGAGATACTTTGTTGCAACAACAGCAACCCATTTCAAGTAAGGAATTAATGAAAGGTTTTATTTCTGGTCACTTACATAACTAAAATACCAATTAAAAATAACCAACCCCTTAATTAACCCCTAAGATTCACAAAGTCCGTTTTTTCAAAACCTGTATTTTCTCTATTCAAATGAATTTCTAAAAATTTTGCACAGCAGTTGTCATAGTTCTACTGAAAATAGTTTTGTTTTTTTTTTTTTCATTTTTTTCTCTAAGAAGAAAAGGAAGGTGCCATTTTTTGTTTTGCTTCAGAAGCCAGTCCTTGCCATCAGTACAGATGTGGCATGGCCACACACAGGCCAAAGTGTTCAGGTGCAGTATCACACAGATCAGAAAAGAATATACAAAAAAAAAACAGTGTATAATACCGTGACAGGTATTCAATATATTCACATACAGTAATCTTTGACTACCTGCAACTAAACTGGCCATAAATCCTGAAGAATCTTGTCTACAAAATTGAGTTACCCACCAATATACTGTCTCTCATACTGTCTCTCTTCTAAAAATACCCGTATTTACACTAATACACAAGGTATTTGCTTACAAACACAGAAGTAGCCATAAATAAAACTTTATTCTTTCATTTCATTTACAAGCTACCGAGTACCATGTATTTACACAGCACTGGACACTTAAAGTAGTTGCAGTCACAAAATGATCCAGACAGCTGTTGATAAAGTAAAGGATCTTAAGATAAAAGCAAAGTAATACTGTAACAGATAAGTGGCAAAAAAGCAGTTTTGCCATAATGATCAGACTTGCATGTTGCATCAATTCTGGTTGAAACGACTGAGCGCCATGCGATTCTCAGCTTTAATTGTTTGCAGTCTTGCTAAAGTTTGTACAGTCATTTCTCTTTTGCAGTTATTAAAATAAAAAAGTTAAAAACTATAGCAGCAACAAGCAAACCCTGTGACAGGAAGGCAAGGTTTAAGAACTAAAAAAGTTTATACAATGTGCTCAGGAAGGCTGCAGAATTTATCTTCCATCAGCTGGAGTTCGACTGAGTGACATCATGATTCGGGCATATCTTTCACACAGTTCATGTGTGGAGTAGGAGGGTAACTTTGGCGGGTCATTGAAACCTTTAATCTCTGTAGAACAATCTAGCAGTTTTGGCAGGAAATCTGTCAGCTTTTCTTGCAAGTTAGCTGCAAATAAAAATAAGAAAAACAACCATGAACTTTTATATCTGCAGGTGGAATTTTCCTCTTTCTGCCCCAAACTAACTCCCCCATCCCTGGGTGGGAACAGGAGGTGTTACTTGGAATAATTCACTTTCTTCAGGTGCTACTTGGAATTACTGGGACATACTGGTTCCTAGCAAGACCTTAACATAAATGCCCCTTCAAATGGTCTATCAGCATAAATGTTTTTCCACTTTGAAAAAAATAAATAAAATAAAGCAGGACATCTTTCCTTTAAGGACATTCCTATATATGGAAAATATTGCAGTACCCCATTATTACATATGGAAAAACTTCTCTTCATTTAAAAGTGTGCAGGATTATTCAAGAGTGAGGGTATTTCAAAATATTTTACTAAGACACAAATTATGTAGGGTCAGTTCAAGACATCAAAACCAACACATTCTAAAAAATAAATAAATCAGGAGCACTTAAGAGCCTTTTACCTTAATAAATAAATTACTTACGTTCCATTTCTTGTCCAAGATATGAACACCAACGGTTTCTCATATCTTCCACGGCAACAATATCTTTTTCTTCCATCTCATCCACCAGTAGTAATGGCAAACATGGGACAATAAGCTCATTCATAATGATCAGGCCATTATTTACTTCCTGATCATCTCCTGATTCAAACAGTGCTGCAGCATGTTCATTTAGTTTCTTCACGTACCACCACAAAAAAGGAAAGCCTTTAAGTATACAGCATTTCACATTTTACCATGCAGCAGTTTTTGATTTTCTTAGGGCAAATTTGCAATAACAACAGTTGAGCTTTAACATTCACAGCAACAATAAATATACTCTATTAAACCATTTGATTTTTTGCTATTCCTCAGGCCACTTTGATTGATACCTGCCAACAGAACCTTTGCAGCTGCTCTTTTTAAAGACTGAGGTCCTATCACCTGCTCCTGCCTCTTTTCACCATTGCTAAAAAAAAAAGTGTCACAATCAAGGAAAAAAAATTCACTTCCTGATGGAAACTTTTTTCTAATATTTGTGTCCTTGTCTAACTGGGGTGATGTTGCAAGTTCACCCACCAACAGTGTCAACTGCTGTTCCTACTTAGACCAGACACAATGGCAGCAAGCACACTTTTTACAATGATAAAGAAACTGATTATACAAAAAAATACATTTTTAATGCTTACTACATACATTTCTTCCTTTCATTTTTTTTCCTACACAAGTTCGAAGTATTAATTTGTTAATGAAAGGTGGTTTTGTTTTGTTTTTAAATTATGGCAACACTGTCTACTAGCTCATTTTGTTAAAGCTATGCAGCAAATCCAACTTTTGAGACATACTTCATCCTTCACTTACTAGCAAACATTCTCGTCTGTAGTGAGATATCAGCTCTTCATCATGCCCTCTGTATGGGCCTTTGGACAAGAGTTCTTTGTTATTCTGGTAAGCATAGATAAGGTAGAGCAAGGCTTCCATATAGCTAAAGCAAAGTAAAGAAACAAAATAATTAGATGCAAATCCAGATACCACCTGTTTCAAGTTAACTACTGTGCTCTTCAAGGATAGGTAACTTACTCATTTGAATGTAAAACCTCACCTCCCCACCCATCTTTTCATTATGTTGTTTTTTTAATAGACATTTTCTTCTTTTTGCACATTAGAACAATGTATTTTATTAGGTTATTAGGTATATTATCAGGTTAGAACACTTGTACATGAAGTGTGATCCAAAGCTCACTGAAATAAATCTGTATTGTTTCACTCACTTCATAAATGGCTTTGGATTAGCCTTGGGTATACAAGAAAACTTTTTTTTCCTGCATGCATTTATGTCACATCAGATTTGATCTGCTGCTGCTATTATCTTGATAGTATTTTATGCCTTAGCAAATAAGAATTAAAGCCGTCAAATTATTTCTAGAAATAAACTGTGAACTTTTAGTCTCACTAACGTTAATTTTTTCTGGACTACCGAAAACTAAAGTGATGGAAGAAGCCACAACAGCATTTCAAAATCAGAAATATCAGCACTCTGTTGGCACTTCTGTCTTTACTCTAAATGCAGAAAATAAATACATTCTTAATTGGTAAAGAATGAGTAACAGAGGATCTAAGAACCTAATAATTAATAATCAGAGATCTCATGATGCTCCAATTAATAATCTCCCTTCACACTGCTGCATACCATTTTCAGCAAACACCTTAAAGCATTAATTCTCTGATTTGCAGAAAGCCAGTTATGATAGACAGACACTGAAAAAAGTTCAGGCAACTATCCTAAAAACAAGCAATTAGAAATCTTACTTTGTTC
Source organism: Anas acuta (assembly GCF_963932015.1). Lineage (NCBI taxonomy): Eukaryota > Metazoa > Chordata > Aves > Anseriformes > Anatidae > Anas > Anas acuta. The sequence continues at coordinate 102,313,640 of NC_088979.1, forward strand.
AAACAACTAGAGTAACATAGAGAAGTTTTCTAATAGAGTGTTAGAGGAATAGTACGTTATGCACTCCTAGTGAAAAATGGAAGGTCAAGGTTAGGGCTTAAACTACCAAAACAACAAACTAGTAGAAGTGGTTAAAAATTATATGTGAGAACACAAAGCATATAGGATACATGAAAAATACAAGTCAGAATTTTCTAAAGTAGTCAAACTCAAGACTTACATAAGGCCTCCCAACAAGACAACATAAAAAGAAGGGAAAAGGTTACTTGCAATAGCAATGGCTACTGAAAGCTTTACCTTCAAATATCTCTGCTTGGAAAAACAAGATGAACCCGAACACCAGAATTTCAGAATCTACTGTGAAGTTATTTTTTCCACCATGAAAAGGCCATTCCATCACAGTTTCTTGCAATCCTAAATATTTCCTACTTGAGTAATATGTTGCATATATACAGTCACTAGTCTCTACTTTCTTGTCCTCAAAATACAAAATTTTTCATTAAAGTAACAAGTCCTACTGCCCTCTTCTCAAGTCCATTTCTCCTGTCCATGAAAACTCTACAGAGCAGTAACCTCCAACACAAGTGACTGGACAGCAGAAAAGTTAATGTAGGAGGACAGGGACATATTGCACAATACTACCGCAAGGAACTGGGATTGCAAGATACAAAGCCAGAGGAGTGGGATCTTTTCTCCCTTTCCATTCTTGGTTCAGTTACTTGTGAAACCACAGGTTGAATTAACAGCATCAACAACTCAGTTGATCCAAATTAGAAACTTGCTCCTGGCAGCGGCCTTATTTCCTAATCCGTCTGTTCCTGCTTTGTCCTCTAGTTGCATGATTGTTCCCCGAACCAGCAACAGTGCTATCTAACAGCAACGTTAAGTCATTTTAAATCATCATTACTGTAAAGCCAAGCTCAGAGGCCTTCTGTGTCTTGAGCATCTGAGGAATATTACTACGATTTAAGTTAAGCAAACGGATGCTACCTTTTCACATATAAAGCACATATTAAGCTCTAGTCTATGAAGCCTGAACTTAATCTCTCTGAATTTAAGATTAGTAAAGCTGCTCACAGAGTTATGGAGCTCACTGGGTATAGACTTTGGAAAAGGTGCAGGAAGCACAGGTATGGTTAAACTAAATGTTAATGCTGCTTTCAAAAAAGAACTGCTGCCAAAGCTGAAAAAACATACTGTGCTTCCAGAAACTTAAAATCCAACTGCTGAGGTCTACAGTTTGTTCAGTCACTGCCACAAGAATAAACTGCGAGTAAAACTCCTGCCAAGGTTCATTAGCTGACTACATTCATCTCATCCATAGCAGATTCCTACTCTGCAGTACAATCAGAGAAAGTACACCTTAAAGACCCTTTAGATCTTCATCTGCTGTGAAAAGAAGGCCTTGTCAACCACCATAAGGATCATGACTGAACTCTGAAAGTAGGCATGACTTCTCAGTACTCAGCTAAAACCAAGCTCCAGGTGATTTTCAGAAGTAGTAAGTACCTGTTGTTTCCTTAACCTTCAAGTGCAGCCTTCCATGCTCACCAAGACCTCTAAATGTAAGCTACCAGCATGAAGGGAGTAGAAGGCATTACAACTGCATTTTGTGTTTGCTCCACAAAGCACTGGTAAGAAAATCAGACTAACTGGGTAAAGGCCAGTTTTTGGCTCCATCTAGAGACTGAGTGCTGCAAGCTATTAATTAGTGTTATTTAAAACAAGAAAAGTTGGTCAACTGAGGGAAGCAGGTTTCTGAAAAAAAGCCTCAAGACAGTCCTGTTAATGACAGTCATGTTTCAATTATGGAAGTCTATTTTTTCATAAATATTTTTAAAGTTACATTTTTATGATTTAAGAGTTAAGGGAATATTGAAAGGAGATTGGAAGAGTCCATCAATTTAGTCTTGTTTTCAGAATATTGAAAATTAGCATTGACCTAATGACCATAATGCTAATGACCACATAGATCATTAGCATTGATCTCTAGAGCGTACAGGATGTGAACTTCAAAAAATACCTCAGCCATTTGGAAAACACAGGAGTGTAATTGCAATAGATGCCTTTAAAGTCAGCCAGTGGATACCCAGATTCTCACCCACTCTCTAAGCATGCTCAACTCTAATCTTTGTGTCGTTGTATTAAATACCACTTGAAGCATTTATGAAATGGCATTTATTGCCAAAAGGAATGAACGCTATACTTAATGGATATTAGATGAGTCTGATAACATTGTATTTTAATTTCTTACCAACACAAGAATCTAAGACTAGTCATTAAATGCTTGTTTTCTAAATTATGAAGATGTTTGGTAAAAAATACCTCATCCTAATTTTGCCAATCAACTAGGTAGCCATACCAAAAATACTGTTCAGAATAAAGAGAAACCTGTGTTTCCCTCCCTGATCCCAATCAGAATATATTACAGTAAGAAGCAGATTAGTGAAAACACTGCAATTTTCCAATTAAAGCTGCCATCCTGGAGTCCCGATGCCAAGGTACTTGAGGAATTTTAAGCTCAGAGCATGCACAATTTCCAAGGGAATCAAGGAGGATTCCTATGTATCACACTGATAGCTGTGATATTTTTGCCCCTTTAAGGCATCCAGCAATATCAGACTGATTATTTGTTCAAATAAATCACGCAATCTTCTGACCAAACTTTGTATACAAGCTGTTCAATACTAACGAAGTAGTATATGCTAATTTAGAGTATTAGTGAATGTACTATTTATTACATGGTGCAAAAACAAGGTTATGAGCTCATTTTGTTAGCCACTACATAAAAACATAGCTTGCAAGAGAGATAAGAAGTATTTAATTATCTTTTTTGTTTGGACCTTTTTTTCATTGGGAGCATACAGGACAAGAAAGAGAAATATGAAGCAATTTCCTGCACAACATAGAGTCAACAAACTAAATTTGGTTCCCCTACATATTGTGGTATGAGTATCAGCGATTGGCAACAAATTTTTTTCACTATTAAACATTTTTATCACATGATAGTTCAATTTTCACACAACAGATGTCAGCTACTGAATATTTTTCTGCTAGTGCCTCCCCCCCCCCCCCACCCTTGATTGGGGATGGGAAGAAGAGGTAGTTTTGAACAATGCTTATTCAAAAACTCTCTCCTGTAAAATGCTTTGAGGCATTTATACTGTTATTTCCACCCTTGCTACATGTAGTTGATCACAGTATAAGTTTTTGCTGTAATGCATTAAATACATTAATGTCACCAGTTTGATATAGTTTCTGGGTTGGTAAGAAAGGAGAAGGGAATGAATTAACATTGACACACAGAGCTAAGAAGAATCAGCTATAACTATGATAATAACGTGTGATAATTTTCCTCAAACAGGTTCTTCTTTTTTTTTTTTTTTTTTTTTGCCTGATCTTTAAAGCCCATCATGAGTGGAATTTTGGCTCAGACAAATACACGAGGCAAAATTTTGCTTCTCTGGGAATCCCAATAAAAAGACAAGATAATATAGGGATTTGGCTAGCAGTGATTACTGATAAAAGCAGATAGATATACGTGCACATGTGATGCCAGAGAATAAAGATTTTTATGTTTGAACAGCACTCAGAGTAGGAAAGAATGAGGAATACAAGTGCATGTGGGGACACTGAAAAGAGTCCATTGTTTGATAAAGTGCAAAGAAATGGAGATTAAAAGTAGAAGTTGAGTGAAACTGAGGAAAACGTGAGACTGAAGAAATTAATGAACTGAGTAAATTGTAAATAAAATGAAGGATATATTAAACAATTCTTAATAATTGTTTTACTTTATCAATGTTACATTTTGCCTTCAGATTGTTCTACCACATTTGAGTTCTATACTACCACTTACCTCTTTTTTTGGAAAAACTCCAATCCTACCATGAGAAACATGGTTGTTTCCCTGAAATTTCTATAGTCTTGATGCCATCTCTGCATATAAGAAAGGGTATATAGAATTTCATCCACAAACATGAAATACAATTTTACACACTTAAGTGCTGAACATTTACATTAAGTGATCAGGAATTCTAGTAAGCTGGCATGTGGGAAAAGTCAGTCTGAACCCCCCTCCCACAATGAAAATAAGATTCTTAAATTCCTAAAATATTTCTAGATGAGATTTTTTTTTTCTTCAAACAGAATGTATTGCCATTTGAATTGAAAAGAACACAAGGCATTTTTGGAGAACCACAGTCAGCATTATGGGAATTGTGTCGTCCGTGCCTTGCCTCCTCTCCCCCCCCCCCCCAAAAAAAAAAAAAAAAAAAAACAACTAAGAGGCTAATAGCCACTTTTCTTCCCTATATTAGACTCAGTTATTTACTCAGAAAGGGTTAGAAAGCAATTAATTTTATGCGCTAAAATTAATTTTAAATTTCAGTGTAAGAAAGAGAAAAAGCCTGAATACATTTATTTGGAAGTGACAAAAATCCAAAGTGTCTTGTTGAGTACTTCAGACCATGGAGATGTTTATATTGGAGCACAACATTTATTTCCTGCATCACCATTTTATACAAAGTGACTACTGATACACTTTACAAGAAAAAATGCTCTAAGGGAGAAAGGTGTTTTTCTCGCATTCATTTAGCAGCCAACTTTCAGTTGCACGTTAAAGATTAAATAAGTGACAAAATACCATAATACATAGCCACTTAAAGATTCAATACAAAGAGCATGAAAAAGGTTCCATGAAATGACAACTCCCTATGCAGGACAAATTGTGATACAAGTTTGTAGTTTCTCCAAAGATATCTGCCTCAAGAGCTAAAAAGGCGACATATATCTGCAGGGGAACAGAAGATCTCCCTCACCCCCTCACTTAAAGCTACGTCCAGGATTGTTATTCTACTTGTGTAACTGTATTGGTTTCTGTGGCAAGGCCGTTCAGAAAATAGTAAGAAACTGAGCCTTGCACAGCCAAAAAAATGCAACAGAAACCTTACTATGAGAGTCCCTTCCCCTCACCGTGGAGAGGGCATTTAAATGTAGTAGCATTTCCCGTAAGTCCTAAACCTGGTAAACAGAAATGACAAGTAAATATTTTTCACTTGGTTTGTTGAAGGGAAGATTACTCCCATAGATAGTCCTTCGGAACAAGCTGTTGGGACTTTCAAGCATAACAATGAGGTTTAAGTGGTGCACTGGAAGCTGCCTAGGATATAAATATCTGCTGTTCAGAGGCCTTAACGAAGAATATCATGCAGACTTGAAGCTGATGTAAAACCAGCTACAGAATTAGCTTTATATATGAGATGAAGTACTTTGGCAAATATAAGTTGTGATTCTTAAGTATCTGGGATTTGCTCTTTTCTTCTTTCGAAGTTTTTGTAGGTAGCACAGAAGGAAAACTTAAATGCATAAGCTGGTTATGTATGGTCTCGGCAAATGAAAGAACCTGGTGCTAATAAAAGAATGGGAATAGTCACAAAAACAGCTGGAGGAAAAGCACAAATGTGACCCTGATGCCTGTGACCCGTTTATAGAGATACATAAGGTTGGCTTTAAGACTACTTTCACTCCTTCACTGTCAGCACTTTCTGACTAGACAGTTGGTGCTACATGGTGGTAAATTATGAAATACTGCTAGTGACATCAAGACATGTTAAGGAGTAAGGACAGGCTCAAATATGATGTTTATCTGTGGCTAAAGTCATATCTGACCTTGGAATTACAGATGTGGAAGAAAAAAAAGCTTTAGATCAACTGGTCAGAGCAGCTTTCCTGCAAATAAATGGTGTTTCGGTAACTAGTTTCAACTTCTCAGTGTAAGAAATGTGTTAAGATAAATTCTGATTATTGATAGTTATTTCACGTTACAGTTTAATTTACAGCATAAGAAATACTGACCTCATATTCTTCCATGTTTACTTCATCTGGTTTTATCATTTCAAGCTTAGCTTGAGCAACCTTCATTATGTTACGGCACCTTATGAATAGCAACAAGAAATCACAAAAGATGGAAATTTGCAAAGGATATTATCCATACAAAGACAGCAACCTTATAGGCTATAGCCTTATGCAACAGTACAGAAACACTATGGACAATGTGCTTTATAATATGCACCGTATAATCACCAAGGGAAGGCACACTTTTGAAATACATGTGATGAATACCTGTGCTATTTAAGAATTACTTTTATTTTGCTAAATTGTCACATTACTTAGTTTTTCTTTCTAATTTAAATTTCAGGTGGCTCGAAGCTTCCCTATGTTTATTTTTATTAGAGGACTGGATTCAGAGATTTTACAGCTGTCAATATGCAGAAATCAGACTAACATTCTCTACATTTCAATTTTTATGTTTTAAATAAGTGAATATATGGAATTTCAAGCGTAAGAGAAATGGTCTTGTTTTCAGATAAGTTATCCATCTATTCTGGTGTCCCGTTTTAAGATTTTGCTCTCTATTGCTGGCCTTTAGGCCACCGAAGAAATACAGATTTAATTTCAGTGTTTCAAAACAAGGTATGGTGAACTGTGTGCAACCATGAGTAACACTGAGCATTCTTCATACCAATAAAAAACTAACTTCTTGTTTATTCTTTTTAATAGATATTTTTATAAAGATTTTTTTTATATATATAAAATTATTCTTCCATACATTTTATATTTTCAAGCTATTAACTAGTGGATGAAGCCAAATGCACACACATTGCTCTTACCTCTATTACACACCCTATCTGAACATAAAGGAGCATCTCTACACATCACAGAACACTCACAAGCACAGGAAGTGAGACACGCTGCTCTTATTACCTTTCATCAAAGCTAAGATTATGATCTCCAAACTGCTCCAGTAACGTTCTCTCAATTATCTTCTTTGGTGCCTGGTTTTGGATGAAGTAAACAATTGCATGGCGCAAACGATAATCACATTCAGGTGGTGGATCCTCCTGGGCTAATTTTAGCAGTCGTGCATATTCCAATTTAATTGCCTAAATAATTTTAAAAATATATATTATTCTTTTTCGCTTTTAACTCAAACTTCACCAGCATTAACAGAATAATTCCCATGGACACTTGGCTACAAAATCATTTTTAACAATCCCACCCGCCAAGTCTAAATTACAAAAAAAAAACAGACAAATATAAGGTTGTTCCCTAGCTAAAGCTGACAAAAACCCAGGTAGACCTTTATTTCAGAAACAATCCCAATGTTGCTCTACATCTCCCTGAGTGAAGTTTTATCCAATCTCTACAGTGGCTGCTTTAAGCACGTACAATCTAAAAACAGTATATTTCAGACATTTTACTGAATTAAATTTTCTAAAATCTCCTAAGGTCAAAAACTACCTCTAATATATGGTTGAAATGCAAATACATAAATAAAACACAATCTACATAAAGTTCAATGAACATGTATGATTTTGAAAACGTTATGTCAGAATGGAAAATGATGTACAACAAAAATCAAACTGTATGATCTCTACAGAAAACACTTTAATATGATTAGTATCAGCCTCCAATAGGGCAGGACAGACTCCTCACTGAATATTTTAGATAAACTTTAGAGGTCATCAGAAGTCTTTAGTTTGTCAGCTTATTAGATTTTAATGAACCACATCTGTTATCTTCATTAGATTTTACTCGCTGAAACTATACAGCATGAACAAGAGTAACAAGAAAAAAAATGGTGACAAATCTTAGTGTGTTCTGTAATTTCTGTCTCAAAATATGGAGGTGATCAAATTGCTGGCTAACACTACTTATCAACGTGAAACATGAGTTAATGCATAAGCAGTTTCAATGCGATATACAGCCAAAATAAAGCTCCAAACCATCTAGAAAAATACCCTGTTTGATATTTCAAATTCCTTAACGTTAAAATACCTAGCAGCACCAGCAGCATTTTCTTGATGTTTAACTTTTGTAAATTTTGGCTGCTATTCTCTACCAACAAACCTTGTGATTCAAGACTAAACACATGGGTGGGATACTATTCATACTGGCCTAAACAGATAATACGTGGAGAACCTTAAAACTTAAGAAAAGTTCTGCATTAACATTTTTAATTACTAATCATATGCATTATCATTAAAAAGGAGGTTTGGGAGAACCAATACATATCAAAAGCCACAGATAGAGTTTTTATTATCTGAGATATGACATTCTACCATTAGCAAGCCAACACAGATAGCTATGCAATCAAACCCTCTTTAGTGGGGTAGGCTAGAAGCAAAAAGCAATTGCTATTTTGCATTTGATTCTTCAGAGAATTATTTAGAAACAGGAAAAATTCAACATAAAACTTAGATTTTCATATACAAATTAAGCAAAATTTAAAATGCTGTGCTATAGATTCATTAATCCTATATGCAAAGGAAAATCAACACTACTTTAAATTGAATACGGGAAAAAGGGGTGGTAGAAAGAAATTTCATAAGCTTTACTTTTCTCACAGAGAACGTTATATATAAAGATCTTAAGGCAAACATACTACAAGGAACTGCCTATAAAGTTTAGAGAAGGATGACAGTACAAGGTCATTGATCAATAAACGTCCTAATTGGTTTGTGTTAGTTATGTCTGAAGTCTGAGATCTAAAGAGGGAATCAAACTTTGGCAGTAACAATGACTCATATCAAACAGGTTCTACCTGCATTACACCAAAACAAGGACATCATAGAAAACAACCACAGTCTTTTATAAACGATAATTTTACATTAAAAAAAAAAAAAGAAAGAAAAAACAGAGTATAAGAAATATCACAGAAGCTTCTACAGTAAAACGGGATTTCACCTGTTACATTTCAAAATACGAAATATGGTACTAAGTAGAATCGCTTCATCCACAAACATCCATACTAATGTATTACTCAAAAAACAAAACATGTTCTACCAGTTCTAAGTTGCTTCTAACATTAGTCAGCAAGATACGAGAAGGGAGACTTTCCTACCCTCCAACAATTTAGCTTTAACAACATTTTCTCAAAGACAGTTCTTGCCTCTCCCCTCCATATTGACATAAAATTATTTAAGCATCAAAAGTAAAAAGTAAAAAAAAAATAAACTGAGCATTTCTTTGATAATTCCTAATAAATAAATATTTTTATTTTATTTTAATCAGAATTCCTGTTTTTTTTTAAACTGATCAAAATACTTGTCACATTTTAAAAAATATATTAATGTAATTAACCTTTCTGGTAAAAAGTTTGATTTGATCAAATAAGCACTTTTTTTTTAATTAAAAAATGAAGCTTTTCATTAAGTGAGAAATTTGAAAACACGACACTGAATCACAAGCAAAATGTATTTCATTAAACAAAGGCTATGGCAGGTGTCTCTCTGTTGCCTGAGTGCAGATGCATACTACAGATGCAGTATGGTCTGGTCATAACACTTGTCAAAACATCCATTTAAAATAAATAAATAAATAAATAGATAAATAAATAGATAAACAAAAGAACACGAGATTTTGATTTCCTTACCAAGAGGGTAAAAAGTTTTTTGTTTTTCTTTATTTTTGTATTTTTAATGTTTCCTTTCAGTGTAACTGAGCCATAAAAATTAAGTAGGAAACAGAACGCTACTCAAAGGCAAGCAAGAAACTCTCCCCCACATCACCACCCATAAAAATCTTGTTTGAGAGGATTTTACATCATGTCAAAGTAATTCCCTTGCAAATACTCTGAAAATTAATTCAAAAGACTATGAGCTAGAAATGCTCAGAAATTTGTGCATTTAAAAAAACTGATGTATTTTTTTCAATCTGGTATCATACCGAAGACTAACAACCACAAAGAGCCTACCATCCAATTCTTAGTAATAAAATACTGCATAAACAATATTGACATTAACGAAGTTAAACAAAAGAAGGTGATTTGGATTTACTAAAAATCTTTTAAGGAAGACAAAACCAGAACATTTCTTTGAAATAAACAAATAACGAAACACTGAAGTCCCTGAATGAAAACACCAATGTCCCAAACAGCCTAGTGAAGGCATGCTTTTATGAATTGGGAAAAAATACATATTCTTACTGATTACAAATCCAGGTTTCAGGTTATTTGCTACTAATATTTAAAAGGTAAAATGCATGAAGGTATATACTTTACTAATATCAAGGGAGCATACTGCTAAATCATGATTGAAACAGCTATAGATATTTCTTCCTAAAAAAGTATATCATTTAGAAATATCTAAATGGAGGACTGATGCCATAGAAGAGCACTTATAAATGCTGGAACAGTCTTAATACACAAAGGGTGGGGTGAGAAGGTATGTCTAACAAGTCAGAGGAGAAAAAGTTGAAAATGTTAGTTGTACCTTAAAGAACCCTGCTTCTGGCCCACACCTGTCATAAACATTCCTGGCTTTACCTATAGCCATGATAATACCTTGCATGTTCGGGGTCAGCATGACCTGCCATAAGGGATTTAAGGTAAAAGTTTGGAATGATTAATATTTTAATGATTAAATTCAATATGCTTTTAGTCTCATGCAAGATAAAAAGCAACTTAATGCATGCATACATTGAAATGGCACTTTCAATACAAGATCTGTTGTGCTTATTCTGCAAATCAATCACGGCACGTGTAAATATGTTTACCACGACAAAATATGGTTAAAGGAAGCTTAACGAAAACTGAACAATTGTGTCAAATACAATTTAAAAATCACATGGTCAAAACTTCCCAGAAAAGGAACATGCATCATTTAGCATTAGCATCCATCAGAAATTGTGTACGGATGGAGTGCTACCTCAAGAACTCATGGCTACCAAAGGGTAAAATAAACTGTTACAAATACAAAAATCACCCAATCACACTTTATATATACTATACTAAAAATATAATAAACTACACTGCTTGTATTTTATACATATTTCAACATCAAAGTAAGGGACCCAAATGCTGCAAATACAATTGGTCCCCAAAGCATTTGCAGACGAATACTTAAAATTAAACCCAAAACATTTAACAAACACAACACCAAACATAACACACACATCTCACTGCTAATCACATCAGTTATATACAAACAATTTGATACTTTTAGGTTACCCAGAAAGGCCTTTCCCCTCTGTTATCTGTGAGCAAGGCAAAACACTCCTCCCTCCCTGCCCAAGGTCTAGCTAGCACCCCCACTGGCACAGCAACAAAAGCTGGCCTTTAAGGACAGAAGATGAAGAGCCCTAAACTCCCCAGAAGAGTCTCCCAACACATAAAAACAGCCTTAAAAATACAAATATGTTTACAAAAGAAAAAGGCAAATGAGGAATAAAGTTAACATCCTCTAGAAAAAGCAGTGGCATGTGGGCAACAATGCCCAAAATAATAATTAAAAAAGACAGGTCATTAGGTGAAGCTAAATCTTCCCATCTTTAAAGGTGGAGACTGCACACTGGTGGAAAACCAAACTCAGTGAGATGCCATTTAAATTGTTTTATTCCCCATTCCACACTCCCCATCACTAGTGCTCATACAGGCAGAATGACCAGACATACCCATTTGCACAGGGAAGCGAAAGCTCCCTGCAGCCTACCTATAACACATGCCCAGATACCTGAGAATAGGGGTTACACCAACTCTATCCCCAGCCAAAACTAAGATGGAATAAGCATTGTCAAGGCAAAACAGTTTGATGCCCTGGCAGTGCTGCTTTCTGTTGCCAAAATCAGCCAGAAGAAAATACTGTCTCCTGGGCTAACATGGGTCTAGCATCTGTTCTTCAAGTAGTACCAGGTACTCTCCCACCCTGTGCCTGAATTAGGAAAAAACAATTTTATTTATTTTTTTAAGCTTTGAAAATAGTCACTTCCTACAGCCATATATATCAGTTTCAGGGTATTTCCATGGATAATTTAATCCTTGGAGTCTAAAAAGCTTAACCTGAGCAAATAAGAGATTGGATTTGAACATTAGCTTTATTGGACTGACAAGAAAGCACAAACATTAAGAACATCACTCACTATCCTGACATTTTTTAAAAATAATGTAGTGGTCCACAGTCTATCACCAGCATTTCAAAGCCTACCTGACCTGACACAAACATTCAGCTTCCACAGCTAAAAAGACAAATATACCTCCAGTGTAAACAGTACCATGCAAAGCGTGCCCAATTAGAGTAGCTTGTGCTTTCCTTTCATACTTCATCACAAATTAAGACATTGTTACGGTTACAAACTGCTAAGCATTTAGTTATGCGGAAATCTGTTAGGTGTCACAATGTGCAAACATGCCAAAAATTCTCATCAGGCAGCACAAGAAAGCACCGAGTAGGAGCGGTGCACACAATTGCAATCAAATGTACCTCATCGTCATAACCCCCCTCCTCTGACTCAATCACAAAAGTCCCTACATCAGGGATCGCCACCTCTACAACTCGCTGGTTAGGAGCTGGTGGAGCTGGGGCATTATCAGAGCTCTGCAGAAGAAAATCATTATCAGTACGTGTGGGGAGGGGAATCACAAAATAGAGAAAATCCGAGACGCAAACTAACAAGCCGATTGAGTAAAATCAAGCACACTGCTGAAGTTCTGAAAAAATTATATATGTCACTTATATTCTCTAATTACTCATACTTTACTTTAAGCAGTACATTTTAAAATTCGGGCATAATTTTACAAAAAGGTTTCATTCACTAATTACATCTTCATAGGCTAGTATGCCAGTACTACAAATTTAAAGCAGTTGTCAAACGTGGAGTCTGTGAACCACTGTTTCTTTTCATATATTTAGTAATTTTGGGTGAAATATAATTGAGATATCTGAAGAATTCATACTAAGGGATGGCAGCAAGCCAAAGGCTAAGATTTTCTGATGCACTGAAAAAAAAAAATAGAAAAAGGCCTCTAGCAATTAAGGTATTTGAAAGAATATTTGAAGGTGCATTAAACTCACCAGGCTTTTTTTTTTTTTTTTTAAATAATTACACTTAAAACCAAGGGAAGATTATGTTAGTCACTGAAACTCTTGTTATGTTGAAGTAAGCTTTTAAACAACTGAGATGATCTCAGCTACTGCAGTCTGTCATTTTATAATCACCGGTTTACAACACTTGCAGAACTTCAACCTTCTCTCTAATCTAAGCAATCACAGAGAAAAAAAAAGAATGCTGTGCTGCTGTTCTCCAGTTATTACAATGGCTTTCTTTTTAAATAAAGATTCAGAAACACATAGTATCTATTTACACACAGCATTGTATAAATACAAAGAAAGACTGTGCAGATAAATAAATAAATAAGTAAGAACAAAGGTCAGAAAATGGACACAAATGATCATGTGGTGAGTAACCTACAGTCCTGTTTGTTTTATGTCCTGATGTTGTTTTTCCTTCTTCCAAAATGGACAAACAAAAAGTGGAAGAAAGAGATGTGGCTACATGTCATAATGCATATGGAAGTAGAATAATTAAAGAGGGCTGATACACTGAGAAGGAAGCACAGTTCTCACCATGTTAAATTTGGCTACACAGAGAGCAGCTTTTAAACATCAATAGAGTATCCTCAGATTAGTTGGAAATTGGCTTTAGATTTTAACAGTAGAAGAACATTTGTTTCTAAGTAAGAGATTTTGTGGGATTGTAGTTTGTATTTGTGTTGCTGGTTTGGGGGTTTTGTTTGTTCTTTATTTTGCTTTTACTTTTAAATATTCCATTCCCCTTGATGCAGTACAATGCAGCGGAAATTGGAATAATTGGAATAATGAGACCCGTCTCTGCTTCACTAAGCGTACCATGACATTTCCCAGTCAATGCCTTGTAAAGCCCTAGGGCCGATGACTGTGCAAAATGCCTAGCCTAAACAAAAAGATTTGATTCATGGAATCAGATTTGTAAGATTCTTCCCCATCCCACCAGGATGGATGCCTGCAGACCCTAGAAAGAGGGTTAGCATCAGGCAAGACACTTTATCATGACTTGGACATCATCATAGCTACCCCCTCAGCTGGAGGTAACTCATATTAAAGCAGGCTCCCCCCTTAGCTGGTCTGTGCTCTGAGAACTCAAGTCAAGTTTGCAGCAGCCTAAATTGTTAGTGGCAGAGCACCTTTTCATAGATGGTTAGCTTTCTTGTTGGTTTTGATTTAGATTTAGCAGAGAAAGTATGCTTCTCTGCTCTCCTGACTCCACAGGAGAGAGGGATGGAATACACTCCAGGTGTAAGGGTCAACACCTTGTTACATTATTTCAAAGGCTTTAAAAAGAGTTTCCTGTTGACACCAAAGTTATTTGGGGCCAGACTGCTTCTGTTTTATGAGGATTCATACCAGAACTTAGGATTATACTTGAAATTTTGCACATTCCTAAATTGTTCATATCACTAGTGGTTATAAGTGGTACCTTAAGAAGGTATTATGTTAGTCACTGAAACTCTTGTTATGTTAAAGTAAGCTTTTAAATGACTGAGATGATCTCAGCTACTGCAGTCTGTCATTTCACGTACATTCTGCATGTTTCATCCTTAGTGATATGGTTCCAAGGCAGATTAATACACTGCTTTAAAGGAATTTGGTTTTGTGTCAAATATAATCATCTATATACCTAGAGGGAAGCAAAAAAGGGTATTTGCTGAAAATAAAAAACTGTTAAATATTTGTTTCACTAATAGCTCATGAAGCAGTTAACCTCCAATTCTTCTCAGAATTTGCAACAAGAAAGCAGTATCACCCAACATTAATTCTTATAAACATTTTAACATATGCATCTGATTAATCACAATTTTCGTAAACTTCTGAATTTGCACTAAAGCTACAGAATAGGGTAGAACTAAGAGTTTTATTATATTACAAATTTTCTTGACCATTTTTGAGCTTCCCTCCATAATATTTAGAAAAAACTCATTTTTGAAAGCTATTTTAATTTCCATAGATCTTCCAAGAGAACGCAATAATATTCTCAAATTTCTCCGATAAAAATTATGATATTTAAAGTAGCATTTTTCAAGTCTTTTACATGGAATGTTGATGTTTACTCCTCAAAATAAATGCAACCATCTAATGCTTTGAAAAGATTATTTGATGGTGGGCACGAACATATGATTGCCATTTGAACGATACACTGTACCTTTGACAAGTACTTGAATCACACAGAGTACATCTATCGTACTGTTATTCTTCTATTATGCTCATTAACATAGTACATACTTTCTGATGGACTTTTAATGTTGGACATTCCCTGAAGAACAAAAATTATTTGTTCAAAGTTTTTCTTCCCCCATTTTAGCACTATAATCCTTTCCACTTGCAAAATAGAAGAAAAAGAGGTATTTCAAGCTTCAAAGTATCCTCACCGTATCCATTATAGCTTCTGGACCTCTATCTTCTTGTTCAGCTAAAGCTTTATTGATCGCTTGTACAGAATCTTCTTTTAAGTGCTTTGAAAGATCAGTTCTTGATGGCTGCTCTAAATATTCTGGTTCTCCTGCTTGAACTTAGTGACAGAAATAAGATAACAATTCCATATGTTAACAGAAGCATGAATTTTGAATTGATTAATTTTATCTGGATCACTATCTCATAGATAAGGTAACCCTCACAGAAGATGCAGGGTAGGTCACATCCTTTACAAATCCAACTTTATGCCAGCCTGTGTCTCAGCACATTATGAGCTCTTTCATATAAATGGACTCATATTTTTACATTAGGAACAATAGCCCTGTCCTGTCTAGGCTCCCATTAAGGCTTGAGTGAGGGGTTTTTATCAATCATATAAGGGACAACTGAGAGCAGAGATGAGATTCTGCTTAGACTTTTAGTAGTATACACACCCAATATATGGAACAATCTACAGCCACTTGACTTCCAGATATATTTTTTACTTTGTAAAATAATCAACACATCATATTCTTCTGACTTAAGGGAAATACCAAAGTCTCCTCCCCCACACTTGGGAGCAATAAAATTGATTATCATAACAAGAGCAAATTTTGGCAGACACATATATACACACACACACACACACATTTGGTATATGCCCTTACTAATAAAATACTAAAACTAGTCTCAAAGCATTTACAAAGTCAAAATATATAGAAGATGAAGTTCTTATATGTCATGTAAGAGAAACACGCTCAATCTGAATGACTCAAATACAACAAAGAAAACATCTGGACAACAGCTTCACTATACAAATCTGTCATGTAACCTTTCATATAATGTATGTGCAACCTTCTGAAATGGAGCAAAAAGTGGATGTGACCTAAGACACAATAGTCTGTGTAAAAACAGGCATATTACTTATAGGCAGTTTGCCAAATCCGAAACAACAAACCAAAACAAAATAAAACAAACAAACAAAAAAATAATTGAATTTTGAAAAGCTAAGCACAAAACTGTGAAGAAAAAGGCAGAAGAAAAAATAAAAAATGCAAAAAAACAAACAAACAAACAAAAAAAACCCACAGATTAAACTTCAAGTTACCTTGGCCAAGTAAATAATTATAATTTAAGATTACACAAATTAACAATTTTTTCTTTCTTCAGAGGCAAAAAAAAATATTCCCAAACCAATGAGTTTTGTTTCTACTTCTTTTACAAACAGTTAGAAGAAGCTAACCTGGAGCAGGTGAGGGTGCTGGTGCTCTGGGAATCTGAGATAGCAACTTTTCCTGCTGTGCCTTCTGAGCAAGTTCTGCATCCCATTCTTCTAGTTCCTTTTCAAAACGTTTATTGTCTTCCTTGACATAATCCCTTAGATCAGAAGGTAGTGTGTCCATTCCTAGAAGTATCTGTCCTGTTTCTTTATTAAACTCCTCTGTGGTAATATAAAATTCACATTTCAGAAAAGGAAAAATTTTGAGAAATAGGTATGTATGTTAAATTGCCTTAAGTGAATTACTGAACACATGCAATACAACACCAAATCTCCCAAACTGTCTTACTGTCTTAACTTTTCTCATCATCTGTCTGGCACTCCTCTACTACTAGAACACATTGCTATTGCTCTTTCAATCTTTTGATTACAGATTCTTGGGCATCATCACGTCATAGCTACTTTGAAAGATGAGCCTTCGGGCCTATGAACACCCTACGATTCTGATCATTCAAAGCAAAGTTGCACCAAAAAAAACGTTTTATTAGTGCCATGGGAATTGGAAACAACGCAACTCCTCAGAAGAGAATGGGAAAGAGAATGGGCCTATATGAAGCCACAACGTCAACTGATAACACCATCTACATGAAGTGACCTTCCTTTTAGCTTTGAGAACAGTCTCTGTAACAGCATACCAAGTCCTGGGGGATCAGTCAGTGGTAACTGTCCCCCCAGCAAGCAGGCCTCCAATTTAGAGGAACAGCCAACCTACAGGGCTCATAAAGCCTATGGCTGCAAGTCCACTATTAATTTGACAGTCTAGAAATGTCAAGGTTGATATCAGTTCCCATTTAAAAATGGAACAAATGCCCATTCTAGCTTTTTGCCCCTATGTATAGAATGGAACATGGAAGTTTTCAACCGTTTGTTACTGAATCTGGCCATTTTCAGCCAGTCCCCTAGCCACTGTTAACAGAGCCTATAAAACTTGCAAAGGGCCTTCCCACTCTCACCACACATATCCTTTTGAGCCTTTTTGTGTAGTTATATTACTACACAACATGATAAAAAATCCATGTATTCCTTTGGTTTAATGTGTGGTTGGGAAGGCTAAGTTATTCATATTTTAATATACTGCACAAAGCTTCACATTTTAATCTTTCCAGTAAAGTTCATTCGAGTTCTGAAGCTTATGAAGAAAAGCTATGCGATGATTTTAAAAGGTCAAGAGTCACTTTTGCATTTTCATATTTCTGCTCTATTCTTCAGTGAGATAACACCTCCAAAGCACTGAACATGTGATGAGCTGGCTAAAATGTTTACTAATTAGCCAACTTAGTTACTTTTTCTCTCTTAATAATAACAAAACACTGGCATTATCTTTATTCATCTGGAAGTTGAAAAGAAATCATTTCACCTGTGAAAACAATTTGACTGACAGTTATAGAGTTTTCAGTAATTCTTAAAACCATTTCAAAAATCTGGAAATCCATCTGAAAAAAATCTTTCTTTATCAATGTGGTCAGGTATTCTATATCATGCTGCAAACATAACCATAACATTACCTTGTATCAAGTATTGTTCCTTATCATTTATATACATTAAACAGTATGCACTGGCATTCCTGTAACCACCAAAAGAGTCCCGTTCCAACTCTTCCCAAGTTGACTTCGTCACAGAAATGTCATTGTACTTCATCCATCTGTTCTGATGGTGGTCATAAATATATGCCCAGTAGTGTCCTGCATTAGCTTGACCTTCATGAACTAGCACAGCATGTAATCTATAAGGAACCTTAAAAAAAAAAAAAAAAGTAAAAAAAAAGTCAAACTCCTCTTGTCAGCATTTAGTTCTGACTACCCGCCATAATTGCTATGTTAAAAGTAACAAAAATCAAGATGAAAATATGACACAGAGGCAAACTAAAAAGGTAAAACTATCAAACCACTAAGCAAAATGACTTTGAACTACTTAAGTTACTATAATGTGTCACAAGAGATCTTAGAAAGCATTAGTGAATCTCCAGCACAAATGCCTACTTTGCTATCTTTACTGCCAAGTAGTCTCTTTTTTTAATTCCTTAACATTCTTACTTTCCTTGTACCTCCAAAAAACCCTCAATATGTCAGCCTTAAGCATCTATGATGTGCTCCAGTCCCGACCTGGTAACCTAATACTCAAGTCTGCTAAGACATATGTAAATTCAAGCTAACAATAGCAAATAAAAAGTACAGTATTCAAGTGACTTTATTTAAAGGTATATCTCATATTTGAATACTTCACTTTCCAAAAGGTAAAATTTTTCTAGTGTTTATCAGTGTATGAAAACTACAACTGTTTTTCTGTATCAGTAAAACAATTGCAAAGAGAAGGCTGGAAGAGAAGGAGATAATTTCCAGGACTGTGTAAAAAGCATCACAGGTTACATGTGTTCACTGGCAGGTAAGAGGAATGGAATACTTAGCTCCTACATAAGTAGTTCTAAATTTGAAGAGAGAAGC
Organism: Anas acuta; assembly: GCF_963932015.1. Taxonomy (NCBI): domain Eukaryota; kingdom Metazoa; phylum Chordata; class Aves; order Anseriformes; family Anatidae; genus Anas; species Anas acuta. Next base: position 102,332,620 of record NC_088979.1, read on the forward strand.
AGAATCCTTACTTACATTTTAAAAGCATCTTAATGATTGATCTATTTTAACCTGCTGAAATAGGACATGCAACAGAAAACTAATTTTCCCTGATATGCCTGAAAGATAGCATCTTTTACTGCTATAACAGTCCATACTGTAGATGAAATGTCTACTTAACAAGTTGTAGTGAATATTTGTCTGAAACGTGATTTAAACACCACAGTAATCAGTATCCATAAATATATGTGCAACTATGACTTGACAAACTCCTTCAAGTTATTCTTAACCTGATTGCTCTCTTTCAGATGATAAGCAAGTAGTGAAGATTTTGCAGCCTCCCTTGAACTGTAAAGCTGGCTGGCGGCAAAGCAGCTGGAATCAAACAGACTCTTATCCCAGATACCAAACTGCACTAAATCTTCAAACACAAGATGTGTATACAGAAGAAATCCTAGCAAGTCCTTAAATCTGAATATGCTGGGGGTTTTTAACATCTTATCAAAACAGCACGAAAGCCTTCTTAAAATGATGGCAAGTCCATGCATATGCATATATTTTATATACATATATAAAAATATATGCAGATCCTGATTAGAAAAGGTAAGTGAATTCTCTTCAGACTTCAACAACAAAATTTTCTCACTGAAAAACAGAACAGTACAATCCCAGGTGAATTTAAATCCTTTTACTTTAAGCCATGCTAACTGGGTCAGCTTGGAGGTCCTTATCCTTTCCTCCAGCTCTGGAGGGCTGGCTGTCAGAGTCATCCACGCAGTTTCCAGGAATGTCCCCCCAGAGTCTGTGGCTGAGACACAGGCAAATTCAGTGGCTACAGGCGTCTCTTATGATAACCCATTATATCAACAACAATTAAAGGTCCAGGGCAACAGACAAAGTAAATTGTCTGCAATAAGCTCCATAGCTTACACTTACTACTCATGAAACAGAAATGGAACTTCACCATGCTCTTCATATGCAGTTACAGAACAGATGCATCAGAGCAACAAAATGAAATATAAAGAACATCCCCTAAACCAAAATGACAACCTGCTAGAAAAAGGTATGAAAATCAGAATGGCATCCTTTCAACGGCAACAACATGACAAAGAGTACTTCACCGTGACATAAAGCATTTCACTCACATGTGCACCACTGGCCAGCTTAGTATTTTAAGTAGACCAGGAGGATTGCAAACAACAAATTTTTAGACAACCAACATCTTCAAATCACACTTACTATGTCTTCACTGACTATATGACTTTACCCCATCCGGTCAAGAGTGAACTTGCATGTATGAACATCAAAAACAGTGTAAAGGCTATCAGTGTAAGCTATCGGTCTAAACAACTGCACTGAATAGTCACTACAGCAATCCTCCTCGGCATCACAAGCTACCTTATACATAGTTTTTTCCCTTTCTGGCTTCCACATTACAGACTTGAAAAACAGAAGTTAATGTTCCTTCTTCATGAAATGCACAGTAACCTAATATGGGTTCATGGAAGGAAGAAAAAAAAAAAGAGAGGAAATAAATAAGCGTTTGATGGAATCTCTTCATTCAGGAGGACGAAGAAAAATATAAATTTCAGGAATATATATCATAAGAAGGGATCATTTAGCTTCTGAATCTGTGTGAATTAACAGATGAAGTGAAAGTTGCCCTTCTGCTGCTGAACTGTTTTTGTCTGTGTGGGTACTTTGGCACAACAGGGAAGAGGCAGGCGCATATAGCTGTCTCCTTTCTCCTACCTACCTCTGCATCTGACCAACTGGATAGTTTGGTATTGCCCCATTCTCTGGGAACAGATTCACAGTATTGATCTTTTCCTCTAAATGATACAATTGCAGGAACTAAAAGCTTTTCTTCTGTGAGTCAGTAAGATCTGGGCACATAAAATTAGACTTTTTAAGGAGAGTATTTATATATTTGCAGAATACTTCCTAGTCTTTCTATGAACTATTTAAGAAGTTCCCTATCTTCTCCTTGTGTCCTCCTTAGATTCCATCTAAGGAAACTACAGATATCCTTTCTCCCTTGTCAAAAAACATTCCCTAAGAATAACTTAATAACAGACATCACTACTTTAAGGCATGGCACAGTAATTCCCTCTACAACACTATATACTATCCATATCTTCCTCCATTTCTGTTATTTTCTTTCAAAACAAAACAAAAATCTAATCTATATTGTACAAATCTGTACTAAGAAAAAGTGTTTTACTAAGTAATCTCCTTTTTCCAGTGTAATAATTGCTGACTATTATCTTAGTCAGACATAGATAGATAGAAACACATGAGCCAACAAAGGCTAGCTATTCGAATGTGAAAACAATAAATTACTTCATTTTAGTGCTAGATGATGTAGCCTGTAGCCTTCCTGTTACAACAAGCATTGATGAAAAAAAGCCTGCCAGCAGCAAGCTTAAAGAATGCCATCTAGGCCAGTCTGCCTGAAACTCTTAACATCAGAGTTCAGCTGCCACGAACTATTACAAGCCACGTACAAAATGAAACAGTACCTCAAGGAAAACTAAGCTGAACAGATCTTACTTGGAAGGAAAATAACTCTTGTTACTTTCTGTTAGCAACAGAGGAAGTAAGCCTTAACCTTAAAACCTGTCTCAGTAAGCATACATGAGCTTGTGAACATCACAAATACAGCAGGAGCTGTAACTCCAGAACAAAGCATTCTAAAACTGCTTTTAGATTACAGAGCATGTGAATCTCCCCAAAATGCACATTAGCCCAAAAGTCAAGGTTGTGATGAACATTAAATAGAGACATTTAAAAAAATAATAATAAAAAAATTCCACACAGAGAGTCCTACTGGCATTACTAGCTATTAATTAAAACCAGGAGCCTTGAGTTCCCAAGTCTTAGTATGGAGGTTGCAACATACACGTACAATGGCAAATAAACATCGAGTATAAGGTATATAAAAATAATAGTTTCTTGTGCCTAATGCATTCTCATCCTTAAAGGCATTAAACTCCCAAATAACAAGGTCAAATTGGGGGGTGAGAAAATTTTATAGTCGGATTAAAACTTTAGTTCTGAATTCAAAAGAGCTGATCAGAGATGGAACTTATTTTGACTTTTCATCACGAAGTTGCTTAAACTTAAGCATGTTGCATGTTGTATCTGTCTCGCATCACCCGTAAAATATTGTAATTGTCTTTCACCTGACTGTGCATAATTAAAAGACTTGCAAAACCTACAGTGATTTTCCAATGAAATTTCTAAATCCACTGTATATAATAGTTGTATACTTGCACTCTTTTCCAAGCATCTAAGAATTAATAGAAGTGACAAAAAACATCTATTATTGATGCAGAAATTGTACTTACTTGGACCATTGTTTTGTCAGAGTACATCAATTCAATTGTCCGATGTATTCTAGATATACTTTCTTGTAAATCTAAAAGAAAAAAATAAAAAAAAACTCTTCCGTGACGCTGTATAAATGTTCAGGAATATATCTTTATTTTTTCTTGTTAAAGGCTCTGTACATTCCACAATTGATGCATCTGTTTACCTACCTATAGACCCAATGCTGAATTTCAGATGAGAAAGCAGATAATGATTTGTGATCCACTGTTGCTCATTTCTTAAAACTCAACCAATCCCACCGATGCTGGAACAACTACTTACATGGTTTTCCTCAGGGCATCAGAATGGACTAAAAGGTCTACCCACTCCAGAAACTCTCTGCTCAGAAATTCACTGAATTCTCCCTCACTGAAGGGGCCACTCTACCCTAAACACCTCTGCAGATCACCAAGTCTAGGCCTAGCCCACTATCACACTGACATCTACAATGCATTTGCAGACGGTCCTTTGGCACGGATCCCACTTCCATTTTGCTCTACTCTCCCCCAATACCTTGCATGCAGAAACCTTTGTTGAAAAAGCTGCGCTAAACAAACTCAATGCGCTGTTTGCATCTTCAGTCAATATACCTCCAAGTCTACTAAGATGTATAACTGACTTTCTTATATGCTAGAGGTAAGTTCAGAAGTACGAAAAACTATTCAACACACACATACACATAAAGGCTGCTTCCCTCCCCCCCCTTCCCATGTCCAGAAGTCCTTTCCAAATGTGGCTACATTCTCCAGTTTGTGGCAATACCTCTAGTATCATTTTCTACTTCAGTCCTCCAGCGATGTAGACAGCCTTCTAGGACGGAAAGCTCTTCCTCAGTGATGTGCCTTGGTGCTGGATGCATTGGCAGATCAGGAGGAATTCGTGATTGTGTGAATGGTTTATGTATTACTGATCTTTGTACAGGAGATGTGCTTGGAACATCTGAAGAGGAAGGCCCCTGCTGATCTATTGTGCTGCATTCATTCAAAACACGAAATACCAAAATTGAATCATCACATACACATACTAAACGCTGTACTACAAAAACAAGCTTTTAATCTGAATACAAAAAAAAATAAAAAGGTAATTTCCTACAGAGCAATCCAAGAGAAGTACCTAAAATATCAATATGAAAATTACTATGTAAATCCTGAATACTTTGTGGTATACCACATTAGCACAATAACAACTTTGGTTACTATTATCACAAATAAAGGAATTGGATCGGTCAAGTCACAATTTACTTTACTTGAAATGCTATTCAACACCTTCAGATGTCACACAATAAAAATAATACAAGAGACTCTAGTATCTATGGCTGGCTGTGAATTTAGCAGTAAACTTGTTCCAAGCAAGTCTTGTGATTCAAACACTGAAGTGGCCAACTTACAGAAATTCTATGACAGGGGCAGAATATTAAAAATGAAAATCTGTTACATGTTTTTCTCCTCCTATCAACAAGATGGCATACATGTAATCCAACGTGTAACACGAATCTGCAGACCTTCTTAGCAAGGCACTGTTTATTTACTTTGGGTATGGCACCACGATACAGCCTGAGGAACTGTTCTATAGTTCAGAACATTGTCAGAACATTAAGAGCTTAGTGTCACTCCTCAAAACATGTGTTCACACTTATAGAGGTTGACAAAAGTTGTAAGACTTGAATTTTTACAGAATAAACTTTCTATATAGGAATCCGAACAAAGTATAGAACTTCTGATATTGTGTGTCATGCAGTCAATGGCAACTTAAAAGCTTTTCTTATCAGTCATCAGTAGATATATATTGGCATTCTATCAGTAATACATTTGAAATCTTTTAAAAGCTTCTTAGACTCATTTACTTCATCAAAGTACAAAATATAAGTATCTTGACTGAACCAGAGGCCAGCTTCCTGAATGCAATATAAAAAGTTCTGTTATAAATTGTTAGTGTTCACCTAGTCAAGACCTATCCTAACTTGTACTCTACTTTATTAACTACTACTAACAGTTACTAGCTTCAATAGTGAGAAAAAGAACTTTCTTAGACATTTATCTCCCTAATGCTTTGGCTACTCTGAATTTAAAGTTGGGCTGTTAGGTTCCTGACGATCTCAATCAGGAATGTAAGCAGAGCAAAACAGAAGAAAGAGTTTAACTCTCAAGCAAAAATTAAAAGAAATCTACACCAGAAACCTGAAAACTCTGCAGCACATACGTGCTGCCCAAATTCAGATTCTTAAAACCATATAAGCTACCTGGGAACCAGTAACCTCATCAGATATTGTGTTTATTTGGAAATGTAGATGTCCTTTCAAGTAAGCAAAGGACAACGACCTGCTGTTTAAAAAACTACACAAGTTTTGATGTTCAGGACCATCAAACACTATAGTTCTTGTGTTTCATTTGAAAATGGTAGTTCTTCACCTAAAGAAGTTCTTATAGGCACATTGGAGAATACCAGATTATTAACTTTCTGTCTTAATTTAAGTCTGTCGTGATGAAAAATACTTCTAGAAAGAGAGCAGAAATCTTGCACTATAAGCCTTAGGAGATGCCTGGTTGTATCAATCCAATGAATGAAACATATTTCTTCCCATCTCTCTCAGCTGTTGGGTTTACCCTGAACAGGTCACTTGTGTCTCACCCTGGGAGGAGAGTTGGGAAGCAGCCCTTACCTGGGTGAGGTCTGGGCAGGCAGCGTCCCACTGGAGGGGGCACTAGCACCCAGGTCATCCACTGGAGATGTGCACACCGGTTTGCTGGAGGCAAACTCCAAGGCATACTGCAGGACATCTACCAAGGGGAATCGTTTAGGACCAGAACCATAGCTTAAATATCTGTTAACCATAAAATGTATTAATGCCATCACTCACATATACCAAAAAAAAAAAAAAAAAAACACAAAATAATAATAATAAAAAAATAAAAATCAAACAAACAAAACGGATTTTTTCTGGTTGACTACAAGTAAAGCAAGCTTTTCCTAGCAAGTTTCATAAACCACAACTATCATGCTTAAACGGTTTCCAAAGGAAATGGTAAAAGAAGAGAGATAAAGTAGTGAAATTGAGAGCAAACAACTACACAAAAATGTAGAGTTGAAAGGAGTTATTCTGTTCTACATAGCCCATAACATTATTTCCATTTACACTGGGAACAATTATCTATAGTACCGTTCTAATCTCTGTTGTAAAACCGTGAGATACTCTTTGAGTCTCTTGATTTCATCCCGTTTAATTCTTGTTATTTCTCTGTTTTTGTGCATATACCTGTAAAACATGAAAGTTACATCAGCCCATATAATTAGAACACTGAAAACAATGTCTGTATTCATCAGCAATGACACTTAGTGCTAAAATCAAAAAACAAAGAAAAAAATTCATGCTCCAAAACTTGTTTTATCTACAACATATCAAGACCTGAGAAGTAAATTAATTATGCCCATCCCCGTGCCCCAACTTTCAGTAATGCTTTATCCCCAGTGTCAAAAGCTCTATTCATACATACCATGGATGCATCCTATAAATGTATACAAACAAGTATTTGGAAAGCTTCTAAAGTGGTTTTAGAAGCAGCCAAGTAGCAATAATCTTTCTTCATTGCTTAGGCTCACAAATAACATTTAGTATCTAGAAAGCCATGATGATAGTTCACCTCTACATACAGACATCATGCACTGATGCTGCAGGTCCTTACATTCTGGGTATCTTCAAACCATACAGTCTACCTGGAACACCGTGAAATATCTGACTTTTCTCACCCTCTTTCCTGAGCTGACCAATAAACACTGCAAGACAGTGACATTTTACTGAGTATTTTGCCTGTGTATGTAACTACCTAGTAATAAGTTAAAAACTGAAGTGTAAGTGGGTTTTGGCATGATGTAGCACTATGTCTTAAGTTGTTATCTGTGTATATTTTCTGAAGCAGTCACTGAAACCCATGAAATTACAACTTTTTCAGACAGAATAGAAATTTACCGTGATTTACCTGAATATGAGATGCACTAGCAACTTCACCAAACTCATGACGTTAAATTTACATTTATACTAAGACTTTGCAGATAATATACTGTACCTGTCCAGGTATAAAATTGGAGGAAATTCTAATTTGTTGTGTATCTTCTCTGGTCTCCCCAAAGCCTGATTAAATTCAAATCTTGATAGCTCAAAAGTTAAGACAGGAGGAAGCTCAGTGAACCAGTGCTGAACAAAGCAAAAACAGAAAAAAATAAAATGAATGTCTTTCAGCAACAGAACTTCAGTAATAATGGTACAATACTTGCACACTGACATAGCTGTGGTAGAAATTGCTTTTAGAGAGTGTATCAGCATAGGCTTTCTAAAGCTTCTGTCTTTCAGCTTCACTGAAAACAGAGATCATTTGTCACCTGTGCACATCAGAGCATTTCAACTCACCTACTGCTAACTGCATTAAAGCAGAGCAGGCAGGAAGGCTTCTTCCTTTCACATTTATCTCGCTTGTACTAAAAGCAATCTACTCTTGAACCTCTATGCCTTGCCAACTGTTCTATTCTTCGATAACTCTCTAAGGCCAGAGAAAGGCTTGTTTATACTTTATGAAGTGATCTTCCCTCTAGTTCCCTCAGACTCGTTTCTGACCCTTTCATTCACCTGATAACACTCGAAGTTTCTAATGACCTCCTTACACATCAGTAAGTGCTCTCAGCACTGTAAAACTGAAAACTTTTTTTCTTGAAATCTCCTTCATATAAAAACTGCCTCTTTAAGTTTTTTCTCTCTCATAATCACTGCTAACGTGTCCATGGATGAACCTGTTATTATCACCTTATCCCAGCTTTCTTTGGATATTCAGTGATGCTCTATCCTTAGTCTCTTTTTATACTTTGCTTCTCATTAAACCCAACTACAAGACAAATTTAATTCCATCTCCTGAATTAGAATTATTTTTTTATCCCCACTCTCCAAAATACAAAAAAATTAGTCTATGCATTTATAGATATCTAATATATTTTGGAAGTCTAAGCATCAAGTTGAGCTTCTCCTGATTACTGTAGACATGGCTGTCAGACAATTTTGATGCCAATGTCCAATGTATTTGACTCAGGGCTCAATTCAAGCTCTCTACCCAGCAAAACATCTTGAATATTCTTTTCACGTAATACCTCCAAGACAGACTTTTCTTCCTTTGCTCATGGCTAAAATTCTGGTCTAGTTTCTCGACTATTTACTATTTCACAACTCAGTGCTACATTTCCTCTCTTCTCCCCTCGCCAAGCTTTAGGAAACAGTCTTGTCACTCTAACAGCTACCCAGGCTGTTGCTGAATTTTCCTAGTTCGCTGCCTTCAAAGTACCTCCTCATCCTCCACACAAAATGAGCTGCCTTCCCTGGTCTTGTCTGTGTCAGCCTTCACCAAGTACCTCCTCAGTTTTAAAGGAGCCAATTATAACTTATGTTGTGCAGCTCCTTCACACAGCAGTACATTTCAGTGCTAAAATCAGCAAACCCAAATCACAATCCTTCCCTAAAACCTTTCTACTGACCCCAAACCACTTAACAATGAGTAAACTCCTAACATGCTTAAGTTCATCAACCATAGTGCTGACAACTGTTATCTTACTTTCTTCTTACTTCTAAGCCCAAGTGTGTACATTGACCTCCATCTTTTCTTTAGTTTGGTTTTGAGTTCCTTGGGATAGGGAATGTTTCTTTTTACCTGTTTGAACGTTAACTCATGTGCCAACACCCTATTGCATGGCTGAGGTTTTTATGCACTATTTTTATAAACATAGTGAAAAACGAACTAAACATCCCATTAAAAAGAATGGTGGAAACAAGAAAGAATCTTACTTTCAGGATAAAATGGATCTCTCAACACACAAGACTACTATATCAACTTAGACATCTATCACCTCAGATGAATGCACTTGAAGACTTTATTCAGCAGAGACAAGAAATTCAGCTTCCTTCAGTAATTCCAAATCTTCTAACTTTGAGGCATTAATTTTTAAGCACTACTAATAGCTGCAGCCACTACAAATTAATTATTTAAGTCCAGGGAAATATAATCAATTTACTTGGCTCTGGTAGTAATAAAGTAATGCTTTCTACTTTAGGTTTTAATGTTAACTTTCTCATTTTGCCACTGCTGCCAATATGACTATGTTTTCACATGCTAAGAAGCTAAACTGATTAAAACCCAGACACCTTCACAGAGCTCAAAGTTTAACACTAGAACAGCACATGACTATCCTTTCATCCACTATAGAACCTTTTTTAATCATTAAAGGTTAAAAAAAAAAAAAAAAAGAAATATGACCTCTCTGGAGATAAAATACCAGCAACAGGTTGAAACCAGTGATGTAATACCAAAAGATGATTCTCTCAATAATCTAGAAGAGATACAAGCCCCAAAATTAATGAACCTATTATGCCAGACATCAGAACATGCAGGGCAATAAACAGTGGGTCACAAGACCAAAAAAAAAAAAAGACAAAAACAACAACAACAAAAAATGAAAAATAAACAACATGACAGTAACATTTTGAGAGAAGCGCACAGAAGCATTCAACTCACCTCTTGACCAGACTTGGCAGAGTTTTCTGAATGGAGAGATTCAATTTCCCCTTCAATCATTGCAGCTTCTAGGCACTCATGCAGATCTTTAAAGCCATTAACCTGGAGTGGATACTGGCCAAACATTTCTGTGTTTTCAAATTTTTTACCTTCACATAAGAAATTAAACATTAAAGGTTAAGTGATCATTCCTAAAACTGTAAAACAAAACAAAACAAAACAAAAGAACAATAACCACCAAACAAACAATTCTGGGTCACCTGGCCTAGTCTACTGAACAATGCTCACATTTTCTTATTGAGCAATTCACTTATATGTCTTAAAGTATCTTTAAGATACTTCAAAAGTCGCTTGAACATAACACTGAAAATGACTGTTTTTCTTCTTAAACAATTTTTGCCTTGTTTCTGCACTTATCTGTTATATTTAAAAAAAAAAAAAACAAAAAACCAAAAAGCTCACAATGTTTTATGTGTGTAAAACTGTGAAGTCAAAGTCCTCCACTTGCAAATAGCAGCTGAGTAGTACAACCCTGTACTGTATCATCAATCTGTGGAACTGCTGGTATGAAGCTGCCCTTTATACATTTTGGAAAATAAGCCACAAGAGCACATTCATGATTTCTGTCCTTAAAACAAGATCGTAATTTGGTAATAGTGCATAAAGATGTAAGTTTAAACATGAGAAGAAATATGGGTGGCGAGTGATTTCAATTTAAAATAGTTACTGACTTTAGGATGAAATAAATTTAGTCTTCTTGCATCAGTCAGTTTCTTTTCCTTGGTTTGTTTTTTATATCTCCTCTGTTGAGATGAGAATGTGAGGGACTAAAGTACTCAAATGCAGAAGAGTGAGAATACTAGCTAGTAGCAAGTAATCTGGAGAACATTTTTGAAGTCTAACAGCAAAGCAGCATTAACTACAGTATTTCAGGCCAAGAAACAACCTGGAAACCACTTTAAAGATTATAGCTGCTTCATTCAAACACATCTCAAGAAACATTTGCTCTTGGGATGGGGACTGAATAAGCAACATTAAAATGCTTTCACAGATGATGGCCTCCTGGAAATTGACAATAATGCAATTCTGCAAATTATATGCAGATAACAAAGGGAAGCTCATTCTACACTCTGACTCCTCAGCACACTCTGTGACATTGACCTTGATCAGGCTTCCAATGTTTCCTTGTTTTCAAGGAACAATACTTTTAAGAAGGTGAGTTATCTGTACCAGAAACTGTACAGAAGAAAATGCAGTAATTGAAATTTAAAATTTTATTAAGTGAAGCAGAGCGTCAGACACTAGCTGTAGGAAATGCAGTCATTTGACTTCTGTACACCTTTAGCAGGGAAAAAATGCCATGATAATCAGTTTTTGCAACCATTTTTGCTCAGCATCTCCCCTTAACTTCTGTGCTTCAGGACATACACTCAACTCCTGAAAGGTATCAAAACAGTCTTCCTGGACTGCTGAAGTTCACTACATTCTCGTTCAGTCTCATATTCTCAGGACAAACCTTTTGACACACACTGCAGGTGTATTCTCCAAGTGTATTTCTGCAGACAGCTAAAACCATATAACTGCATCATTCACCTAGGTACTTAGATAAGCACTCAACAGGCACCAGCAGAGAAGTCCGAGCAAATTCAGGTGCATACCTTCAAGTACACCAACTGCTAGGAATCGTCCATAGAACAACTCCACCATTGGGTTCTTTGGTTTCTCTCCATCCCTGAAAACAGAGTGTGTTAGCACAAGATCCCACAAAGCCGCAAATCTTTTTACAAAAATAAGAGTAGAATATTTTGAATTCATTATGGAAATGCCGCCTATTTTACTTAGTTGCGGTTCATTATGTTTTGTTCTTTCCACTAAAGGCAATAACAATTCACATATTTGCAATGGTAAGTACAATCTGAAAATTAAGTTTCAGAAGTGCTTCATTTCAAGAAAATTTATGTAAATCAAATTCATTTTGTGAGTGGTTAAATAGAACATAGCCCTTGTAAAAAAAAAAAAAGTTTCTTCCAACACTCTAGAAACAATTGCATATTCAAAAGACAGTTTACAGATGTTCACTTACACAAACTATGAACATTATCTTCTGAAAAGGGAAACAGGAGCAAGGTTTTGAAGAATTTACACTATAGTACTGATAAGTAAAACTACACTCAAGTGAGAAACAAGCTAACATTACTGACAATATATATCTCTACTGTTCAGATATTTTGGAATTCATTCATTAATATTTCTAACACAAAAGAAGTAGGTGAAAAAGAAAATTAATGGTAAATTTAAAGTATCAGCATATATGGAAAATTACATTTTAACTGAAACAAGCTATAGAGTTGGATCTTTTTCAGCCATACAGTTAGAGATGGATTTTCATTTGGTTGGGTTGCCTTTTCCTTATTGAAATGTTCAATTTAGAGAGTAGTAGAACAATCTTACCTCTCTTCTTCAGCTTTAATTTGGAAGGCATCTTCTAACCAATCTAATAATTTGTGTGTAAATTCACTAACGTCTTGCTGTTGGAAAATATTAAATGGTCAGTAAACATTCACATATACTACAGAATACAATGAAGTACCACTTTACATGATCAGCATAGAAGCACATCCTCTTACAAGAACTCCAGAGTCACACTATGCCTAAGACTATGCCATGGTTTTGTTTTTTTACGGGTAGCTTTCATAGTCCTGTGATTCTCATTACTTGGGCTCAGCTTTCATACCATGGCACTTCAAAGGCATCTCATGAATCCCATTGTTCAAACCCTTTGGTATCTAACAAGTGGTGACTAATATTACTTTCACCAAGCACTAAATTCAGCATGTTGCTGCAGCTAAATACCTTAACCATATAACCTCATGAGTGAAAAATAAATCTTATGAAGAAACAGTGTTTCTCAGAAAAGCAAAATACAGCTGCAGTGATTTAGGCAAGACACTTGGATATGGATATTATGGCCCACAAAACCAGTATCTAGACAAATAGTATACTTGGCTTACACAGCCTTGGATGTAATACCCTGAGATCAGAAAAATTAAACTCTTTCAAAAAACACAAACTTAGACTTCAAACTAAGCCCTAAAAGCAAAAAAGTGGAACTACTAAGAAGGTTTCAAAAACGGTGTTAGGTACTTTACTTTGAGGTTTCTAATATAATAAGAAGAAAGTGTACTGCATATGGTAGTCATGATGCCAGAGATTATTTATTAAATTTGTTTTTTATTTTTATTTAAATAAAGGTTACTGGAGATCACAATATTATTAAAAAAAAATGTTCAAAAAGACTGATAATTAGAATTCTCTTTTTAGCACCTGTGGACATTCTGGATTTTTGATTGTGCATTTTAAGTATTCCCTATTGCTAGATGGCCATATGAGAGCATGCATAATTTTGAATAAAATTGCACAAAAATTACCTGTTGGGAATCATTTGATTTAAAAGCATCTTTAAGAATCTCAACCGCTCTAGATGGGTCGACATATTTTCTCTTTGAACCAACTAGAAGTGCAAACAGGTACCTCAGTTCACGCATGAAAGGCAGATTCCTATGTTCCTGTATTTGAAGAATTAAAAATATTTAACAAAGCAGTAACAAAAACATAGTTCTAAAAAGTGTTACTGAATGAGCTAAACAAATATTCCACCAGTTGTCATACTAATACTTAAGCTTACACGCATTACTACCAAGATTGTGTTACCTGGCTTTTACTTTTTAGTTTTATCACAGAACCACAGGCTAGTTGAGGTTGGAAAACATGGTAGCCATCCTGTCCAGGCCCCTGCTTAAGCAGGGACACCCAGAGCCGGTTGCTCAGGACCATGCCAGGGAGCTTCAAAGAAGCTCTCCAAGAAGGGTGACTCCACAACCTCTCTGGGCAGCCTGCACCAGTGCCTGGTCAGCTGCACAGTGAAGTGCTTCCTGATGTTCAGAGGGAACCTCCCACTGCCTCTTGTCCTGATTACAGATAACGTCCTATTTACACAATAACCTTCTCTGGAAAGAAAACTACACTTAAAGAACTGAAACCTCCATGGAACTACAACTAGACATGGCTGTTTGGCTCAAAATAAGGCTGAATGGACATGTGGAGAAGCTGAGCTGAGCTTAAGACAAAACAGTTAATCCCAAGACTTACTACTAAATATTACGCACCCAGCGCCACAAGCCAACTTCTCCATGCTTATTTCTATTAGGCATGTGACCCCAGTTTTGTATGTCTTACCATGAACCTTATTTGGGAGCCACTAAACAAATTTCAGCTGATATACATAGCTTACAACCGTACTGGAGAATGAAAGGAAAAAAAGAAAAGAGATACCTTTTCCCTACAGGATAATCCATGGAATTTTAGTTTTATAAGAAAAATATTTTTCCATATAATCACTGCATCTCATTATCAGGTATGACTTATCCCTACACTTATCACACAACTCCAATATAGCAAAAGTGAAGTTAATTGGATAAACAATGGAGTAAAGCTATTTACAATTATGTGTGCATCTGATACACCAAGCAGAAGAAAAAAAATTGAAGTTGGGTGAATTATTAAAAATACAACACAAGAATAATTAGATAAGAAATAGCATACAAGCTTCATTTAGTGTAAGAAAGTTGAAAGCATGCAGGTTCCTCAAAGAACACCACATACAGCCCTATCAGTTAGTGCAGGCAGATTTTACAAAGCCTCAAGTAAAACACTGCAACCATATGAATCACTTGTGTTGACTTAGCATCCCTCTCTAAATCTAGCAGAATTACTTGTGAGCCTATGCACTGCCTTTGTTTGAAGTTTTTTTTTTACCTGAAGACCCTGAATTTATAAGGTGTAAATAGATTGTTATTTCTCTTAACAGAAATAGCCTGCTCTCCTGAAAACTTAAAAAAAAAAAAAAATTATCTATGGAGAATATGTAGTTCTTTTTTTCTGGCTTCCAGAAAAGAAACAAAAGAACTACCTTCGCCTGTATAATGAAAAACAAGTAAATAGAAACACAATCAATCACACCATAGATTAATCCACAATTTTACTGCTGTGGAGACTGGATATCATTCTTACTCCCGAGCAAATAGTTGACACACACTTGTGAAATTAAAACCCATGTAATATCCACTTGCATGTAGAACAAAGTATCATTCAAACACAGCACAGATGTCAGATACGGGCCAAACTGGAATAACTTGGTGACAAATGTGCCCATCAAAGAGCAGACCTGTTTAGTTATTCACCTGTGAATCCAGTGCACATAAAGCTTCCAGTACATACAGTCTTATTTCAGCTTTAAAAACCATGCATTGTGTGGAACTGGAATGTGTTCTGCTTATTACTTAAAAACTACTTCTAGTCATGTAAATCCCCAAAATGTTTCACTTGCTCTTCTAGTCCACCTTGCAAAACATTGACCAATTATAACCAATGTTCACAGAAAAGGCTGAAGACTTTGTCAAATGACACCCTAATTCAGCAATCAATCTTCGTAATTAAAGAATAAAATCAGTTTTCCGTTTACATCTTTAAATCAATTTTTAACAAGAAAACAGAGAAACAAGTTCTGAAGTGATTTGTTCTTACTATTTTCATAAAGCGATCTACTAAAGATGAACAGAGTTTTAGATTCATTTTATCAAGATGCTTCAGAACTAGCAATCACCTGTTCACAGGCATAATATACATGTAGATGATTGACCACAGAATAATCTAGATATCATCTTTCTTTTATTAAATTTGAATTGCAGAAGCAATAAGCATTCTTGCATTACCCACTCAGTCTTACACTACTTATTTTGCTGAGTTTCAGAAATAATTGTAGTTTTGGGTTATCAACTGGCTACTGATTTCGAAATGATTACTCAGAACAAATGTTCCTGTAAACCCAAAAAAGGTTCTCTAAAATTAATAAAATGTGTTGTTTTTTTTTTTTTGAAAGCTCTCTTTAATGCATTTGCCATCATCCTTTAACATGTAGGCATTAGCTCAACAAACAGCGATTCTGACTAAACAAAGCCTAAAATCTTCAAGTGGATGTGAGCCAGTCCCCAAACCATGGACAGTTCTACAAAGGACTCACATTTTATTACAAAAAGAACTGCTGAAGTAACCACAGCACAGCACAAGGTTCTCAATATTCAAGTACACTCTATGTGAAATGAGAAAAAAGTTAAAATCAATTTTAAAACAAAAGCTGTACAAAAAGTTTATCATCTAAAATGTTCTCTATTTTATCACCCATCTTGCCTGCATAAGCAACTTCTTAATGCTCTGATGTTGGGACAATCTATGATTAAGAAATGCTTCTAAAGCAATCTAGATGTTTAATGCATAGCAAGCATTCATTATTCTCAATCAGTATGCCAGGACACTGGCATAACAATAATGTTGAAACACAGGGAAGGACATGCTAACCTGTAATACAGCACCCCCTTTCTTGTGATAATAAAAAGCTTCTTGAAGATCCAGTCCACACCAAATATTCAGGTGGCCTCACTGCATACAGCTGGAGCTGCATGGCAGCAGGAGCTAAGAGAGCTGGGAGGGCACAGGGGCTGCAGTGACTACACCCAACCATATTTTGTTCCGCAGGAAGAAGCTGAGTAACACACCAACCGAGGAAAAGGAATTTCAAATGAGAAGAAAAAAACGATCTGAGATTTTAAATGTATGCCAATGTTTGATAAACAAGAAAAACAAAGTCCAGTTAACTGAGGCAAACATGCGTGCATTTTTTTTTGTGCTGGTGGCAATGGTTTTTTTTGTTTGCTTGAGTAAAAAATTTATACAAATGACTTCTGGATGAAAAATTTTACATGTCAAATTATTACCGGCATTTAGATTCAATATATTGATTGGAAAGGATGGAAACATCTTACTACGGAGTATTGCCTGAAGTGCAACCAAATGCTTTAATTCTATATCAAGACACTGTCACAATCTTAGAATTAAACCCTACTTTCCATCAAACAGAAACAAAACAAGATGACAAGATGCAAACCAAGGTCTTGAAAATCTGAGATTATTAATTTTTTTCTTTATTAGCAGGTTATGTAAGTCACACCCAGCATTTAATATTAAGTGGGAAAAAAAAAAAAAAAAACACAAACCACTATCAGCACCAAATTAAAAAAAAAAAAAAGAAGAGAAAAAAAAAACACTGAGTCACGATATTTTTTAAAACAAGTAAGAAGACAGAAGTACATTTTCCAGGGCATTTTTTCTCCAGGACTTTTTTTGCTTGTCAACTGGAGGTTTATATTACAACTTTAAATCAATTTGATTCTACTTGTCTTCACCATATAATGAAATATAAGCACCATATTTGGGGACATGCGTGTTTATTTCTACTGTCTATGTTTCAACTAATGAAGAGTTCTCTTTTCTGAACGTCTACCCACAACATATTTCAACATAAATGCAATCCCTTTTGAGCTGCAGATAAGAGATATGAGTGCATAAATTATTTACAATTCCATTCCAGTATTTAGACGTAGGAGAGGATACAAACTACTGCCAGAGTTTCTTACTAGCAGGCTTGCAGTAGGTTCCTACACAACTCCCTATCATTTGCCCAGTGTCTCACAAATTTACACAGCCTTAGTATTGTTTGTCATGGTCAGAATTTCTAAGAAATAGCACTTTGGAATTGCTAATGTCGCATATGGCTTCTAACATCAATGCTCTGGTAAGACATTTTTCAAAGACAACAAAATGGCATTATCTATTTCGTATCTCCTCTTTGATGCCAACTGCCTTTTTAAGTCCTCAAAAATGACGGTAAAGAAATTTGAGTACTGGAGTATATTATTAAAACAACCAATAATGAAACACAGGCCAGAAAGTCAATCTAAAAAAAAAAATAATTTAAAAAATATTTCAGGAAAACTCTTTGGTAGAACATAGCATGACTTTATTCTGCCCTCACTAAGATACACCATTTTGCCACACTCTTGTGATATGTTCCCAACACTACCAATGATGTATTTGCACACCATCTCACAATCTATTGCAAACATTTTTTTCCTAAAGAAAACAAGTGACACCTTGTTCTTCAGTGGGGGGAATGACTGTGCAGGTGGAAAAAGGGATTATACAATTCTGATTGAACATGCAACTTCCCTTTAACGGTGCATACCTAGAGGTTTTGAAAATGGACACTAATTTCTTTTTTTTGTTGTTTGTTTGTTTTTTTTGAATTGCAGCTTCATTTTTGCTAGTGAACATTCCAGTCAAGCCCGAAGTGCCAAACAAATAAAAATAGGCTGACAACACACTCCATGTGTAAAATCTGAAAGGGAGGAGTAAAGGACAATGGTCTAATTTCTGGATATGCAAGAATTCATTGCTCTGTTTACCTGAAAAAACAGGACATGAAGTGTTTTCACATTTCATACAGCTACTTCCTCTTTCCATTTCTTTAACTATTTTATAGCACAGAATTCAGTGTACTCCTATGCATTTTCCTCAGAGAGCATCTACTGAAGGAAGAAAACTTGGCCTGTTTTGTCTGTCAGTCCATGCCCATTCTTCCACATTAGCCTGAGGTTACAAAAAACCTGAGCCAACTCCTCTGTTCCACAACCCCATATGAATACCAGAATGAGCATGAGAAAATTTATGCTTACAATCACTTTGCTAAATGGCCAGAAGAGACTAGCTAATAATCAAAAGCTTAATCTCAGATCATGAGTTGCAAATAATAAACATCCCCAAAAAGCAATGAGGGGGCCAGGTCAGCACTAACAATGCTGCCAAAAAAACTATACAGATCAAACACATGCAGACTAATCAAAA
This sequence comes from Anas acuta, assembly GCF_963932015.1. Classification (NCBI taxonomy): domain Eukaryota; kingdom Metazoa; phylum Chordata; class Aves; order Anseriformes; family Anatidae; genus Anas; species Anas acuta. The sequence continues at coordinate 102,351,312 of NC_088979.1, forward strand.
AGTATGCCCACAGCTGCACAGTGTGAAGGGTGCAGAATAAAACATGCTTCTTCATACAAACTACTGCCACGTTAAAAATGCTCACCCACTAGCATCAGTGCTGCCACAGCTGTTGCACAAGGCTCAGAGTAGCCCTTCCACTGAATCTGGTCTATGCAGTTGTTTGCTGAGCAGTCTACAGGGCAGGATGTTAAGAGAGGTACTCTACTACAAAGCCAAAGTATTTTATGTAAGATCCATAATAAGAAGCTCAGAGCGATATTAATTGGCACCTGTAACATCTGTGCTAATTTGAACTAGAGAGCAGTGCAAAAATCAATTACAATAGAGAAATGCCGTTATTAACCACTAGGGGAAGTCAGCTTCTAATTTTACCTTTTGGTTTCGAGGCAAGTCTTGAGCATTTGCAGGAGGATTGAAATTCAAAACTAGTCTTCGAAACTCCAGTAGATTAAATAATGACTGAAAAGAAACAAATAAAGTGTTAAAGCACTTCTGAAAACCCTAAAAAATTATTCCAAAGTGTGCCAATAAATTAAATATTAAACATATAGCTTCTAAAATGAAACTTTACCATTATATATTGTTTTACTTAAACTTCGCTAAATATATTTTCAACATTACACAATTACTTTACTGAAAAAGCATAATTAAAAAAAAACTTTATAGTTAAATGAAAAAATAAGTTTATATGATAGGTAGAATAAATTACTTTTTTCAGTGCATTTTATTAACTGTATAGCTGTTAATTTTCAAATCAAAATAAAAGCTTCTTTGACTATGTAAAATTAGTCTTGTAGCCCCTCTATCGTCTACCGCCTCAATGCAGAGAATCTCTATCTTTGTCCATGCAACTTAAATCCACTTGCAATCTGTACTTATTCCATTCTTTCCATTCCTCCAGGATTTGAATACTGCATGTTAGAGTAAGGAAACCAGGTTACACAACTTAGCAAATAAGGAACTGCTGTAATTCTAATTTTATGTACAACAGGACAAGAAAAAGGGCACACCTGTGAAGAACACCACAGAACACAGAGCCTGGAGCCAAGACAGTACAAGAAAAAGACAACTGATTGCAAAAATAGAAGTCCAAAGCAGTGGCTTAGGACTGAAGTCCAAAGCACTGATGTAACTGCATTGCTGCTTTTCTGTATAGGCATGAACTGCTTCGGTTAAAGTTGAAGATGTAGTGCTTCTTAAAGGTAAGTTAGGCTTAATTCTATCACTTCATTACCACATATCAGCATCTGGATGAAGAAAGGGTTTAACATATTTTAAACATGCTCAGAGAAGCACAGGAGAGGTTTACCCTCTAATTCATCCAATTTGGTTTTACAGCCTGTACTTTTTTTTTTTCCCTGATCACATATTAGCTATTTATTTTTGAAAGGCAGAGTTTGCCTACTCCGGCAGTAGACTTTGATCCCACAATTTGTTCTACACAGGTAAAGACTTAAGTCACAGACCACAATGGACTTAACAGGATTTCAACTCCATAATGCCAAGAAAGTGAAACTCAAATTGTGAAGAGGCGGTGGGTTTATTCTAAGAATTTTAAACACATTGGATGGAAAAAAAAAAGATGAGTTTGTGAGAATTTGCTCTCCTCATGAAAGACCCTTTTCCGAGTTTGACCTCTTCCCATATACCGGAGTGTACACCATCTCCAGCAAAATCAGGCGGCTATCAAAGTTGTATTTCCTAACACTTTTAGATTTAAGAAGACAAAAACACCAACGAGAAAAGTCCTTTCTCACATTGCTAAATCAATATAATCAAGTAGCCAAGCTTTTTTTTCCCCAGCTGTTTTGATGGTCAGAATACAGGTTTCCCTTTTATCCTTCCTTGCAGAGAAGAAAAATTAAAACACCGAGTCCTTTGTTTACTTACTCAAACCATAGAAAATGTTAATATTTAATTCAAGTGTCATTCTAGAAGTTCGTACTAATTGAAGTTATGTCTCATGATGTAACAACATTCCACTGATGGGCTCTTCATCAAGCGAAACATAGCAATGCCTTACACACAAAATAAACCAGCTGTTGAAATATAATGTCCAAAGACTGACTTCTCTCCATGACTAATCCAAGTGCTATCAAAGTGCCAAGCAGCTGAGCTGGCCAATTTCATAACACATCCAAATTTAGTACAGAAAATTGTAATAAACTTTATGATTTTGCCTGGCATTTGAGTAAGTATTAGCTCTTTATTTCCCACCTTATTTCTGATTTTCTTCTTTTAAAATTATTTTCTCTTATTTTTTTCTAAATCCATTTGAATCCTTTTAAGTACCTGTACAGATATTCCAACTCATTGTTAAAATGTTAAATAACACCCCATTTTAACAACTGCAGTCAGAACATTTGCTTGACCAAGCAAAGGCTGACCATCTCAAAGATCCCCAGCTTATCAGAAACCTCTCTGATTCTCAGTAACTTTTAAAGATGACAGACAGCGGCCTTGCTAGGACTTGACCCTCTTCTCTCAGCTCCACTGCATGGAGCTCAGTGGGTCCCATAGACTATTTAATATGGGCCCAGTTGCCTCCAGTAACCACTGACTCAATCCTCACCCACAGCTCAGAGCTAGACCCAGGTCCTTCTGTGGCTTTTTATTACCAGTATAGGAACAAAAGCTCTTCTTATTACCATAGGCATCCTCTGCAAGCATTAAGCCCAGGTGAGTTTTCACTTTCCTAACACCATCCTTCCATGCCTGGGCAGTGTTTCCAAACTCCTCCTCAGTAGTCTACCTTTGCTTCCACTTCCTGCACAATGCTTGTCCTTTCAGCTCATTAAGCTGACAGCAAATGATTAATTTTTACTGTTTTATTTTCCTATTAGCTTAACACCTGCTTACCAAGTGGACAGATTAACACCACTGCTAGGAAAGGGAATCACAGTAGTAGTAAGTGATATCAATTCAAATTACCATGAAAATGAACAGATTTTCAGAATGCCTTTCTGCTACTGCTTCAGTTAGGGACAGAACGAGAGCATAACAGAAAATGAGGATAAACAAGCAAACAAAAAAAAAGATACATTGTCAGTTTAGGGAGTTCAAACTAACAATGCTGAATGACAATAGACTTTTTGAGGCTTTCCCCCAGAACAGGTGGTAATATAGATATTTTTCTGTCATGCTAGAGAGAACTATTTAGAGGTGTAGCTTCAAGAATGTAAGATACCAAAAATGTTCAATTTTCCAAGTAATGTCTACCTTACTTACATAGACAGACACCAGTTTCAGAATATAAGTAGCCTTGGTTTCACTTTAAACATCCTGCCTAACCCTTTTCGCCTCTTAGTATCTAGGATTATCAAAACAAAATTAGTTTGGCTGAATAAAGTAATAATTCTTAATATTCAAGTACTGTGATGCTGCATTAACACTGTAAGAATGTAAATTAGTCATCACATTAAATCCATAAAAGCTTAGCATGCAACTCAGATCATTACCAGCTGCCAACAGAGTCCCAAAATAGTAAAGGTACTGACATCAACCATACTTGGAGAGTAGGAAACAGTACTTTTACATCTAGATGAAAGATAACCTATCAAGCTGTTGCATATAGCTTTGGACAGGCGCTCTTTGATGGATTCTTGAAGATCTGTAAGCACAGGGCACTAAAACCAGCTGTTTCAGCAACAGATGTAAAAAGAAATAGACTAGCAATTTTGTATGTTTCCACTGTCCAGGTCAAAGAAGCAAATATTTTTGAGCCCTAGCTGGTGATTTTTTAATATTGATTACCTTTCTAAAGTTTACAAGAACACAATCTTGTAATACAACAAACACAGCCATCTTTCTATTCAATTTGCAAAGATTAAACTCAGAAGGAAGGAAGGGCTTTCAGATTGTTCTATGAAGCTTGTATTAAAGCAATCCAGGCTACTAATTCTAAAACAGGCTATAAGATGCCAAAAACATTTCTCATTTCACAGAAAATGATGATGATGTTTAAATAGAACGAATACATTTGACCAATGTTGTAATGGCTGTAGAAAAATGAAACTTCCTAAGGTGATAAGCAAGAAAAATCCTGGTTATTAAAGCTTAGCCAACAAAAATAGGCCATACCTATAGGCAGGCAGCTGGAACACTGGCTTTTGTGAAATGTGGTCAGCATTGAGGTTTGTCTTAACACAACCACAAGAAAAAGCTGTGCAATTTCCATTCCTGGGGCATGCTACTTTCACTAGAATGAACTGATTTAAAAATGAATAAGAATGCCACTGAAAGTGTATGTGTGCATAACAATAGCAATGTGTCTGCAGCAAATACTAGCAAGAAAATTTGTCTCAATTAGTGCCAAGGCATGAGATTTAACAGGAGAAAATTATAAACTTGAATTTTGGCAAAGAAAATTTAGCAAGGATTTAATTTGGTTAGAAACCAAAATTGAAAGGTATCTTGTTAGTACAGCTTAAAAAGCAATTATTAGGCAGGGGGGAAGAGAAGCACACATTTCTGCAGAGCTCTTAAATGAATCCCTTCAGGTATTGGCATGTAGCCAAAACATGATCTTGTGCAAGTCAAAAGCTTATATATGCATTAACACCCCAAAACAGCTATTTGCCGAGATGACATTTAGCCACCGTGGGCCCTTTGTGCATTTCCGATTTTATATTTATTCAGAGTTTAAAGCCACAAAGCAGAGACCGTATCTACCTTCAGTCTGTATAGCAAGCATAGAGCAATCTTAAAGAATTAATACATTACTGTTCTGAAAATAAAGAGTATAAATAGAATTCTGCCTATGTCATTAAATATATTATTTGGAAGAGTCTGCCTCTGCTAACATGACAAATATATGTTCTTACTTCACTTCATAAACAACTCTGGTGTATACAGAGCTACTGTTAGTGGGGCAGATTGGCCATTTTTAGGGTTAATTTTTCATTCATGCCAATAATATAAATCAAAGAAAAAGCAGAACCCTATATGCTAACCTGCACATATGAGCATATACTCTTGTCAGTAGCATTACTAACTTCAAGTTTTTTAACTAGTAAGGATAAAGTGCTAAGGGTTCCAAAAAAAAAGTACTCCTGCTACACTAATGATTATTGGTGTCTTAACACTCTCACAAACTGTGGATTGTATATTGCTCAATATTGCAAGAACACATGCAATTTCACCAGCAAATAACTTCACTTCTCTCCAAATTTCAAGTCTTTTGGATTCTATACCACTAACTCAGAAAATTGCTTCTCACTCGTCTCTAAGGCCTTCCCCACCTTTTCTATTCAACGATGTACTTTACCTTTTGGTTCGTGTTCTTGAACCTACTCTTTTGACTACAGGAGTTCACGAAGCAGCTTGTATGTTACCACTGCACCAACTTACGCACTATGCTGCTTTCCATCCCTGTAACTTACTCTGGGGCTGCTTGCTGCTCCACTTGTGTGTGTCTTATTCACGGTAAGTGGTAAATCCTGTTTATCAGAACAGAGACTAATGACAGGCATTAAATGTGCTCATCAGACCTATATTTAAGCCAATACATACATCACATGGCAGTAAAACACAGACAAGAATCCTTCCTATAATCCTTAAACTAAAATGAATTTGAGTGCTATACTTACTTGCTTTTGCATATAAATTAAACGCATTTTATTACAGTGTAGAAAATAATTAATGTTAAAAAAATACTGAAAATTTTAAATATATTTTCCTCCTGAGTACATAATGGCCCTGTGTGTGTATTGCCTTCCACCTTTTAAAGAAAAAGACCATGATAAAACGAGGAAGTTATCCAGAGCATCATTGTGATATTGCTTTTTTTCATTCACTGAGAACTTGGCACAATCAAAAGCTTTCCTAAAAATCCTCACATTCTTTAAAAACCTGCACATAGTGACAAAGAACAAAAGAAAGAAGAAAGGAGCTTAAAAGCTAGGACTTTAGCAAGTTTGTGTTCCTATACTTGTGAAATTATAGGTATGAGAGTTTTTTCTCTATCCTTCTTGGAAGCAAAACTCCTACAGACAGATATGACACTACCTCCTGGTTGAATTTGTGCAGAACAACTCCACATGTACAGCGGAGTCCAGAAAACATTTAGTGTTTTCAAAGTCACAGAGAGATTCAATCACAGATCTTAAAAGCTTTGGAAAGCATCTCACAAAGCACATTCTTACTCATAAACAATCAACAATTCAGCATTCCAAACTGCTGAAAACTCAAGTATAAAATGCAGTTTTGAGCTGTTGTGGTTTGTATTTTCTAGAAGGCTTAGGTGTAACATGGAAAAAGATGGAGAACAGCTTTCATACTGTTTGATCTAGAAAGTCAAACTAACTTAAGAACTCCAGCAGACTTGGGTTAAGTTGACATTTTAAGTAAACAGCAGCTCACCATGGTATTACCAGCCTGTATTTAGAGAACGTTTACTCATTTATAGCAACAAACTCAGAACATTACTGTAATTCAGAAGACAGATAAGCATGATCTGAGATGCTTCTAGAAGAACTCATCTTATATTTGTGTCTTGGCACATATTAAAAAATGCCATTCAACCACTCCTCTGTTACTTGCTTTAAGCAAGAAAAAAATATGTTAAGACATAAAATAACAGCCAAGATTTCCTTATACGGTTACAGTTCTCAAGTTCTTGATTAAATGCACAAGTAAACAATACACCTAGGCAATTTCATGGCTTTCTGCCCTTCTGAACCTAGAAATTGCACATAAGATCACAGCTCAATGCATTTATTCTGTAACCTTTAATTAAATGAACAATCATGTTATTAGTCAAAGTTAAAAAACATCATTCATTAAAGATTTCCAACCCTTAACAAAAGAAATTTCACATCATACACCACTAAATATAAAGTAAGTTTGAAAAATCAGAAGGAACCAGAGGAACTTGGAGACAACAGAGAAGAACAAAAAGAAGGAAAAGGAATATCCCAACAGAAAAGATCACAGCACGTCTGAACTCGGAAGTGACAGCAGGTTAACAGAGGAAGCAATGGAAGGAGGGAAAGAGAACCTAGATTTCCAACATCCTTATTCCCTTGCCTATGAAGCCCTACAGAACAGTTTATATCACGTTCCTCACCCACCCCCAGCTCAGACTGTTCCACAGAAAAAACACTGAAGAGAAAATATTCTGTCAGTGACTTTTAACTCAATAACTCAGAGATTGACACCAGAAGTTCTTCAACACCAAGCCTTCCATTTACATGCCCAGGGAAGCAAGAGAATCATGTACAATGTACATATATGCAACTCTTTTACATAATAAAAGGCATTTTGCTATTAACATACTGGCCACATCATCCATCACAATCCCTTTCATTCAACTTGACAAACAGGAAAAACAAAACAATTCAGAAATTAGCTTCTTGCAGAAAACTGCTTCAAAGATGGAAGAACAATAGCTGAGCCGACAACTGGGAAGAAAACATTTGCTTGATTCTCACCAATCAAGCTGGCTTTCTAGAACTAAAAGCTTCAGATCAAGTAAGATCCTAGCTCCAAATATATTGAAATAAGGAAAGAAATAAGGTTTCTTCTAAGCGCAAAATGAGTAGAATACCAGAAATGGTATTAGGGACCCTGAATTTAAAAGCAACCACAAAGAATTATAAGACTAGCTTGTTAATTCTTTGTTCTGAAAGCTATGCACTTTCAGGGAGAAAAGAAAAAAAAAGTCTTGGCTTTCAGTGACTGCCGAGACTCCTACAGACTCACATAGAAAAGGCTATGGAGACGCCAAACCCCATCTGTCCTGTTGGGATAACGCATTTGCTTGAATGGGTAACTACCATCCAGATAAACACTCAGGAAGTCGTGAGTCCCAGATAAACACTCCATCTACTACTTTAGGTATGGGACTTGGAGGCAGAAATAGAACAGCATTTACAGTGCAATTTTCATGTGATCCCATACACACTCTTTCTTCCTTCCATCAGAACATGTCTTAGTGCGCTGACTGGATGGCATTCACTGAATGGCCAGCTACTCGCGCTCCCTCCCTTGACACCTTTTTCAAGGGGTAAACATTGCTTGCACACAACTAAAATCCTACTTCGTCAGAAAGATATTCTTGCACGATGTTTAAAAGTAAAAGACCTTGGAGACAACATGCACAAGTAACAAGCCTACAGACAATTCCAACAGGCTCAGTAGTGCACATGCCCTGTGAGTTATACGCATTCTACATCTTAAGTCCTGCAGACAATTAATTCATGCTCAGCATGACAAAGAAGAAACACTTCACAGGCTTAATAAACGTATTATTAATGAACCCTTTTCAGACTCAAGGTTCAGACTATAAACTCTTAGAACTAAATTTTACAAAGGAACCACTGAAATCTAGGAGAAAAAAAGCAGTATATTCGTGTTTTGTTTCTTTAAAGACCTTGATATCTTAGGATCTATTTCAAGTTCAGATATATGCAGTTACAATAATGAGAATTAAAACAAACAAACAATTCTAGAAATCAACTAAAACATTAAGATTTAGAGATACCTCTATAAAAGTTACCTAAGCAGTAGCAAAAGCATGTATGGGTGAACTCCTTTCAAAAATTTGAGTTTATTGAAAGCTCAAAAGGAGGGGAAAACTGTTAAGGGACTTGATAAGTTTCTTGGCAGATAAGGAAGAAGTGAACATGTTTTAATACAGTTTTGTTTTGACATATTTTCTTGGGGACTCCTTTCTAAACTCAGTCATCAACAGCAGGACAGGTTTTGAAAGTTACATTAAGGAAAAATATCATTGCTAATTCTAGTGATACTGAATGTAACTGCTAAAAACAAATCTTTGTTCTGGAGCTATCTGAAGAAAGACTACCCTCTTCCCCTACAAAAGGGGATGACTTCCATGTGTGTATGCATAAATGCTCTAATACACAAATAGAGATTAAAGGGCAATATTTATGTTTCTGGACATGTTTGAGGCTTGTGGTTGCTGTCATTCACTACAAATGTATTTTAAGGAATTTCATGCTCTTAATGTAAATACAACAAAGATTGATGATGGCATTTGACTAAGTCAGCTAATTGGTAGCTATAAAAAACAATATACATTGCATAAGGAAACTGTCAAAATGTCAAAATGATACTTTTTAAACAAGCACACCTTAAATAGAAAGATTTTTTTGTCCTTTCTATGCAATTTAGTTTTTAGATTATATTACACAATATATCATTGTGACTGACATTAGTTAACATTTAGATATTGTTGACCTATGTGATGTGTCAAGTTTCAAAAGACTCCTAAAGAAAGCTTGAAAATACTTCTACATAGTCAATGCAACCCAAGGAGTCAATCTGCCCTGTGGAAAAATAAATATGGTATTAGCTAATGCTCTAAATTAACATGCATTAAATTTCCTGGGGTGGTTGTTTGAAACATAAGTCTTTCTGGCTGGCAGACAATATTAATAACCTAAATTTTCAACCAACTGAAGTTATAAATCTTTCAGTGGTTTACTTGAATTACATTCTATAGACCTAAATACAGAAGGTTAACTATCTTTTAGGGTCAAAACATTATAATTCCAAATGCCACATATTTTCACATAATATGGGTGATGACCATAAGAACTAGCTAGTCCTCTTTATAATCCTCTTTCAAAGTATAATGTTGCATGCTGGGTATAAATAACATGAGATCATAGGTCTAGCATTTTTACATTCCCTAGCCGCTGTCCTTATCTCTATGATTAATGACATAAAATTAAAATTGCGTTGAAAACATTTATTCAAGAATTTGCAGTCCTTATGAATTAAAAATATATGTATTTTACAAAAATACAAATGCACCTAAAATCAGTAGTCCTGACATTTGGAACTGTTACAGAATGTAAAAATCTGATTACACAACTGAGAAGGTAAAATGCCAAGTCATATTACCTCTACAAAGAGCTTTATGGAGATAAAATGTTCCTCTATACTGGCACCAAGAAAACGTTTCTGCTATTGGAAAAAAAGCTATGCATGTGAGGGAACAGGGAAAGGAAGAGAGAGGAAAAAGAAAAACATCAAAAGATCTCTGAAAAACAGAAAATTCAAAATTATTCAAACATGACAGTTTAGTACACGCTTAGAGGCCCATGAAGATAACACCTTGGTTAGGTGGCAAGGGAGGTGGTACAGAGAACAAATACAGAAGTGTTTCCATTCCATTATCTGAAGTATTACCTGCACCTAAGTAAATCCTGCCTTAAAAAAAAAAAAGTACAACAGCAATCCAATGTATACAACCTACTGGGATTTCAGAATGATTTCTGAAGAAGTGATTCAATAAAAAATGTTAACAACACAGCCACGAGGTAAGATTGAAGGTCCAGGCACAGATAAAGGGCTAAATAAAAAGAGAAGGAGGGCAGGAGTAAGTAGTCTGGTCCAATCTGAAGGTAGGTTACTGCAAATTCTCTTAGTCCATGCTGCAGTCTATGCTGGTGAGCATATTCTGAAAGAATCTAGAAAAGGGATCAAGTATCAAGATGACCAAGCCTGCTCAGTACAGAGCATGCAATGTGGTAAAAACAAGAGCTGGCAATGATGAACTGACAGAAGGATCATGTAGCACTGAGTGATTATATAGTAAGGTAGTAAATTTCAATACGGGTAAATGTATAGTGAGGTACGTGGTGGAAAACAATCCTAAAATTCATAGAAAATGATGGGCTGAAAGCTATAATTATTCAAGTAAGACTTTGAGTTTTTGACACGTAGTTCCATGAAAACATCTAGTCAATGCAAGTAGCCAAAAACAGAACAAAATAATTAAGAAAGAATGACAATGTAACAGAAAACATGACTAGAGAATCACAAGGTAATTCAGCTCAAATGGGACTGATGGACATCTAACCTCCTGCTCTAAGCAGGGTCACCTGTGAGATGAGCCCAGCTACTCAGTGCTTTGTCCAGGCAGCTCCTGAAAGCCTCTGAGGTTCAGCAGAGCCTGCACAGCCTCTCTGTGCAGTCTCCTCCACTGCCTGCCTGTCCTTATGGGCAAAGTGCTCCTTAAATCTAGACCAAATCTCTCTTACCTATACATAAACCCATTCTCTATCACAGAGCCATAGAATGGTTTGGGTTGGAAGGGGACTTAAAGACCATCCAGTTCCAATCCCCTGCCATGGGCAGGGACACCTCCCACTAGACCAGGTTGCCCAAAGCCCCATCCAGCCTGGCCTTGAACACCTCCAGGGATGGGGCATCCACAGCTTCTCTGGGCAACCTGTTCCAGGGCCTCACCACCCTCATAGAAAACAATTTCTTCCGAGTATCTAATCTAAATCTACCCTTTTTTATGTTAAAACCGTTACCCCTTGTCCTATCACTACAGTTCCTGATAAAGACCTTCCCCATCTTTCTTATAGCCCCCCTTTATGTATTGCAAGGCTGCAATGAGGTCTCCCCAGAGCCTTTTCTTCTCTAGGCTAACCCACTCCCCCCCACAGCCCTCTCAGCCTTTCTTCATAGGAGGAAAGGCTTTCCAGCACTCTGGTCATTTTTGTGTCTCTTCTCATTACTTGCTTCAACAGGTCCATGTCTCACTTGTGCTAGGGGCCCGAGATCTAAACGCAGTGCTCCAGGTGGGATCTCACTAGAGCAGAGTAGAGAGAGATTCTTCACCTCCTTCAGCCTGCTGGTCACACTTCTTTTGATGCAGATGGGATACAATTTCTGGGCTACCAGAGCACATTGCTGGCACATGTCAGGTATTTCATCCACCAGTAACCCAAGTCCTTCTCTACAGGACTGCTCTCAATTCATTCATCACCAAGACTACACTGACGTGTGGGATTGACCCGAACCAGGTGCAGGACCTTGCACTTGGCCTTGTTGAATTTCATGAGGTCCTCCCAACATGCACTGCTGTGCAAAGCCCGGCTCCAACTTCTCAGCAGTCAGCTGAGTCCAACCGTCCCATAGCTCTGCAGGTTGATGCTTTGGCCTTTCTCCAGTTATCAGAAGCCTCTCTGATTCTCAGTGAACTTTTAACAATGACAGACAGCAACCTTGCTAGGACTTGGCCCTCTTCTCTCAGCTCCACTGCATGGAGCTCAGTGGGTCCCATGGACTTAATATGGGTCCAGTTGCCTCCAGTAACCACTGACTCAATCCTCACCCACAGCTCAGAGCTCCTCTCCCACAGGGGAGGCACAGGGGTCTGGGAGACCTCCTTTCTGAAGACCAAGACAGAGCAAGCACTAAGTACCTCAACCTCATATGAACCTACTACCACAAAATCACCTGCTCTGCTCAGCACCAGTCCCAGGTTCTTTTTCTTTGCCTTTTTTTTTTTTTTTTTAGTAGTATTGGAACAAAAGCTCTTCTTATTACCATATGCATTCTCTGCAAGCATTAACCCCACCTCAGCTTTTGTAACACCATCCTTTCATGCCTGGGCAATGTTTCCAAATTCCTCCTGAGTAGCCCACCTCTACTTACAGATCTTCTTTGCCTTTAATGAAGGCTTTCTTCACATCCTGATCCAGGTCAGGTGGTCCACAACAGACTAAACATAATGTCATCTTTATGAGCCTCTCTGATCCTGACCAAAAACTCTCATCTTAACAAATTTATCATCCCTCCCACACGAGCACTGCATACATTTGAACTGCTTTTTCACAAGGAAGGCAAAGTCCTGCCTCCCTATCCCTGCTTTTCATTCTTGAAAAGCCTTTATCTGTCCATTGCACCACTCCATAAACTCATTGCTCACCCACACTTTAAGAATTTTTCTGGTTCTTCAACTAAAAAGCTAATAGAGATAGAAAAGATCTGGAGAATGACAAGGAGGCTGATCAGAGGTGAGATCAGGTTCTATATAAGCAGCTACTCAGTAGTCAGCTTGGAAAAAAGACACCACCAACTTGTAGAAAGAGAATCATGACTGAAGTCTACAGAAATGTAACAGCAATCAACTTTTAACTGACTTGTCAACCAGTTGACATGAAAGCTACCAGAAAAAGCCAGTGGGAGTCAGATTCAAAAACAAAACTGAGGTGATTTTCCCGCAACAGGAAGCAGAACTATGGAACCCCTACACAAAGGACCCCGTGAACAGAAGAAGATGGCAAGGTTCAAGGGAGATGAGGGCATAAAAGAGAAGTATAGTGGGGATTACCAACTAAAGCTGCAAACAATCAAGAACCACTGCCCCAAGATAAAAGTAGTTGAAAGCTTGGGAGTGTTTTTTAAACAGAGCAGTATCGTGTATAGTGTATACTTACTCTGTATTCTCTGCAAGCATCCATTTTTGGAAATTGCTAGGCAGAACATTGATCTATATGTACTCTGCCAAAGTATAACACTGATCATTATGAAAGTAACAATATTTTTTTATCTGAAGTGCTTCAGCCTGACAGTGATGTGCTGAAAATGGGTATTAAATATTTTATCCCTCTGAAAATTGCAGACTATGAAAAGTTACAATATACTGAATTTGCTTCTTGTAAATAAATTTTAAAATATATTTTAAAAAATCCTACCATATTCCAGATTTAGCCACAGTTATTTAGGGGTTTGGATGACTTTGAAGGTAACTAGAGAAACACATATAGATTTAACAGTCACAACTAACAAACTTTTAAGAGATGGATTCAAAATTATACAATGAATGAGAGTAGAACATTAGATTCCACCAGACAAGTTGCAGAATCTGTACTCATTTTCCTACTAACTTTATCAAAAAAAAAAAAAAAAGGTGGTTTCTAATTAAATGAAATAGGAATTCTACATATAGGTAGAGCTGAACAATTATTACAAGTCAGCAATCAGCTGTATATACACAAAAACGGACTAAGAGCACACATACTGGCTGTAATAAGTAACAGTCTAAAACAGATGCAACTTTATCCATATCTTTCACTTTGACCTTCATATCACCTTTGCTTTCCAGCTTCTTAAGGTTTATTCTCTATCAGTTATTTCTTCTTTTGCCCTACTCAGCTATGTACCCCCACGTAGCTATTCTCGTGAGCACTCCATGACTGAGGATGTCTCATTTCCTTTACCTACATAGTCAGCCACTGCCTTCCACTCATTCGCACATTTCTTTTAATACAAAAAGTCTATTTCTCATCCCTAATCCAATTTTCACATGTTTCTATGCATCCACAATCATCACTGATGTCAGCATGAGCTGCAGGCACTCAGGATCATCAGAGACTCCACTCATCTTCAACACCAAGAAAAAGACACTATTTTGAAGCTTCACTTAGTTAGCTTTAGTACTTTATAATCTTCAGGTACATAGATGAGCCAAGGTAAGATTTGCAGTAGTAAATACAGTAACTCAAACATGTTTCATTCAATGCCCTAAACTTCCAAGGAAAACAGACATCTTATCCACTTAAGATAACTTACCTCACATTAAATAAAATGAAGAATATTCAGAGCTAATGAAAGATGGTGCTTACCTGAATGACAGCACTGAACCAGCACGTGTTTCCAACATTCTTTAATCCTACTGGACAGTTGTCTTGCCGTTTTCGATCATAAGGGTTTGGAGAGTCACTCCATACCTCTGGATGCGTCCTCTTTAAACTTGCTTTATTTTCTGCAATACTGGCTTCTAGAACTCTTTGGGAATAGAAGGAAGGGGAAAAAAGTAAGCCAAAGGAAAAAAAAATACATAAAACACTTTCAGTTACCAAATCAGACATTTTAATTGCATCATTTGATAACTTATTGCTGCTGAACTTGGTTTTAAAGTGGATTTACATGCAATAATGTATCTTCAAAAACAAGACGCCATTTTACAGTTAGTTACATTACAGTAATTCTGTTACCTTTTGGAAAAGAATATCAGTGAGCGAACCTCCTATAAGAGCTATAAATATGATAACCATGTCTATAAGTCATTAATTATTTAAGAACTAGATTAAAATATGATGGACAAGAAGAACTTTTAGGCACCACTATTAGTGTAGCACTTCCATCTACAAATGCCAATGTAGAAATTTTATTGGTACATAAAACCCAACATCACCAATATTTATTTTGCTAATAGGAAACAAAAGCTATCTAGGTAAATTTCAAAAATGGGCAAGCTTTTTTAATTTCCCCCTTTTTTTTTTTGCATCTTATAACATGGTACTAACTGTGTTACATAGCAAGTAATTACTTTATGAACCACAGAAACATATCTCCCCACATTTTTTAGAATGGCATCAAACAAGTTAATTATATGCATCAATGACCTTACTCTTTGCAGGAAACTTTTCCTACATTATCTTTGTCAAACGTCCACATTTCACATGACAGTATGATCTGGTAAGTGTTATGTTCCCAAGCTCAAGCTTCACTTAATATGGTATTTTTATGTCAGCACATATCCTTAGCCTGGTGACAAAGCACACCTTAAAGGTAATTTGTGGTAGCTTCATATTCTAAGTAGTGATGGCAGTGACGGATACAGCCAGGTCATAAAGCAATGTCTCTAACTAATAGTCTAAGTTGCCTGGCATGTGCATAACTGCTACTACCCAAAACCACCTAGACCAACTGTTATAAAAAAAGACTGAGCTGCTGTTGAACTTCTAAGTTCACCAAGCACACCATTTCAGGAGCTGCATTACAAGCATCTAAATGGTTGGTCTAGGCAGCTTGAAACGTTGCCCCCTTTGGCTCACTAAACATCAAAGAAGAGCAGGTTTATGCTGGTCTATAAATGGGGTTCCTAAAAGACAAAATTTGAACACCTTATTCAAATCAAATAATTTTTTAAAAAACTAACGAAGTAGCAGGGAAAAAAAAGCACACAATATATTCCCCAGTTTCCTCTTCTTTTTTGTTTGTTTGGTTGGTTTTGGTTTTTGTTTGTTTCTGTTTTGAACTATGCTCTTCTGAAATTAGCAAGGGGTATGTTATAAGACATAATAAAATTATGAAACTTTATGTGTGCAGTACATCAAATGATTTGGGGAATATATTCATTTGTTATCTCTATGTATATTGAAAAAAAGAAAATTTTAGAATTTAAGAGCCCATTTGGTATAAACACCAACTCTGTATCAATAAAACTTAGCAGAATTTCAAACTCGTCATTTCCTTGGGACTAGTCAATTTCTGATATTTAGTTTTTGACTGATAAAGCCCAAAATGTAACAAATCACTTAGATTCTTCTCCCTGACACAATCCTTCAAAAGCATTAGAAGTACAGTGCATCTCTGCATTGAGAATAAAAGTGATTTGATGAGGACACTAAAATCAATTCAAAACAAATGTTATACTTATTTTAAATGATTTCTCCTTCAGGAAGATTTATCTAAACTTGTTTAAACTAAACTGAAGGGATCTTTAAAACTGACTAGAAAACTGACAGACTGAAATGAATTTAGAATAATTTTGTAACAAGACAGCACCTGCTCCATACTACTTTCATTCCATGGAAACAATCAAACTTTTTTTTTCCCCGACCTCAAGAATATTTCAAGATATTTCAAGATTCAAGTTCAGAAAATATATATTTTCAAATCAAAACTGTTTACAGACTTTAAGAATAAGGTCATTTATCAATTTAATTGCATAGTAAATTTTTTATTATATTTGGTTTTGTGTTTCCTTTTTTTTAAGGAATTGAGACATTTCCTCATTTCTAGCTCCACCTCAGGTCAGTTTTCATGTCTGTATTGATTGATGTATTTGATTCTCAGAACTTGATGTTGTAAGTAAAAATAAGGAAAAAATCACGATTTCTCCTCAGAGAGAACATGTACATTCTGTATGCCAAATTCATTTTCAGCCACAATGATAGTTGTGATGCAAACTGAAAGAAAAGTGAGCACATTAAACTAGAAACTAGTGATTAGCTCAAAAGTTATATAAATGTATTTTCCGGTGTATCAAGAATGCCTCTTCTGTTAACATTCACTGCAACCCAAACAACAAAGTCCTGCTTTGTGATACTACCTTGACAAAGTACCCTGCCCATCTATGCATTGTTCTTGAACAAAATGAGTATCTTTTCAGAAAGTTAGTACGAGAACTTAGCAATCCTGAATAAGCAGCTAAAATACCCTCTTTGTGACCATCAGAGCCCACAGCAGCTGTCACTAGCAGCAAAACCATCAGCTATGTGCAGCGCATGGCATGTCTCTAGCCTCGTGAGACCAAAGGCTTCCCCACCTCCACGTTTTGGAATCTTGTTCAGAGGGTAACTTTTAAATTAGAGTTATTTAATGCCAGATTTGGCAATGGGACTTAAAAGCAGTGTTTTATTTCTTGCAACAGCAAGCTGGGCATAGCTAAGCAGCTTTTCAGAGCTGCTTGCATGGAGCTAATCAGAAAAAGAAAAAACAACAACAACAACAACAAAACAGGGCAAAACAAACCTGCAGCATAAAAGTGCAGCCAAACTATTTTGAGGACGCCCACTAAACATGCTGAAGGAAAGCCCACTTTGGCAGGCTACTCAGCAAAAAAAAAAACAACAAGAAAAGGTCTTCATATTGTGACTGCCTTATGGCTGGCCAGGAGTAAACCTACATCCCTCCCCAGTTTCACCTTCTATCCACACAGACAATGCTTAACCACAGTGCACAGTCCCCAACAGGTTCAATGACCATGTAAAAATAAATAAATAAAAGTGCCCATGGGTTGTGCACTTCCTTATGCACTTATTTTAACGTGGCCACTCATGGCTTTCATTTTAACATGGCCACTACTCTAGGTACAATGTTCCTGTCAGCTAACTTCTCCCTTTAGTCATTGTACTAGCTTCCCCAGTGAAGCCCTCTCTGGCCAGCCTCATTCTCATTCAATCCATGAAAAATTATACAGATGAGAGAAGATTTTTCCTATTAGTAAATGTACTGAACATACAAATTTCCCTTGGAGATTTAAAGAGGGAACAGTAAAAAGTTTTCAACATGCCACGTACAAGATGCTCCATTTGGACAGTTGGACATTCCAGCTGCACTCCTCTTAATACCTACGTAGTAATCAGATCTGTCCCCGTTAAGCAGCACAAGGCAATTACATTCAGGAAGACAAATTCTACGTGCATTACAACATTAATTATACAAGTCAAGATATTCCATTAATGCTCCCTTGGAAACCATAACAAAATCACTGCAAGTTAGATTCCAAACTAGTATGAATACCTTTGGAAAAAATTACCTCCGCACCAAAGATTATTTAAATATGCACAAGTTCTACATTATTAAAAATGCAAGATTCCATCCTGAATGTATTTATCTCTGAGTTCCTATTTGATTTCTGCTTCTTATTTAACTTAGAAAAACAATAGTAAATGGGTGCAGCTTGACCTGTTTACAATCACACTGCTCTACTTGTTGTTAAAAGTCCTACACAGATACTGTGATTCCTATTGGAATGCCAACATTCTTCTACAGGGTGTTAGCTACAAAGTATTTTTTTAATAGTCTGAAGTCCTGCCCTTCAAGAAACTGACTGAATGGCTCAGAGAAAGAATTCTGCAATTCCTGTATTTGTACAACTCAGACATAATTTGCCATCAACCCAGGGCATATCTTGATATGTAACTGAGTTCATCTAACACCTCAATGCTGCCAAAATCCCAGGATTCTCAGTCTTCTCCATTCAAAAGTGAAGTCCCATCTTTTTTCTTGTGCCATGACATGCTTTGGATCTGTTCCTGAATATTCTTGTATGGCTTTGGAACTAGACTGGTGCAACAAATGCTCCAAAGAATACTACAGCAAGCATAGAAGATGTATTACAGAGGGTATGCCATACCCCTCTTGGTAGCAACAAGCAACTTAAATTGGCCCATGCTGTTGTGTGCAATTTTGCCATCAAATATACCTAACAGTTTCATTAAAACAAAATACCATTTTTCTCTGTATATTACCAAACAGTGTTACGTGCTCTTTTACGTGTTACATATGGAAAAAAGTGGCATACTACTTCACTGTCTTCTGCAACCAGAAAAAGTTACACAATAATTTATATAAAATATTTAGTTTTGAGCTAAACGGGTAAGATTAAAATGAGCTTTTCAGTCTGAGAAGTTAAAAATCAAAGGCTACAGAACAAACCTAGAGCTTCAAGGCTCACAAGAAGCAAATGCAGCAAAAGCAGTCAAAAGCCTGGGGAGGAAACAACAAAAAAAGACAGGGCGGGGGGGGAGGCTTTCCTATCCAGACACCAGACATAGGCCCATATTTCTGAGTGGCTCCCTAAATCACAGCTCTGTAATTATGATGACTCTGTCCTTCAAAAAGGAGCACACAAGAGCTGAACTTCTGAACTAAAATTGGAGGGAACTTCTATGATAATCTTGAATACACACATATCCTGTTCCAACTATTAAGAATCTAAATCTCTCTCTCTCACCCCACCTTTCTTTCCTAAAATATATTATGCTGAATGCAAATAACTAGATGTGTCTTTATTTTCCCATAAAGACTGGGGGGGCACACTTTGTTGGAATGTTGATTCTCACAATTAGTACATTTGGTTTTCAAAAGAAAAAAGACAATTACTGTGGATAAAGTAATACTGGCCGTATTCTTAGAATTGGACTTAAATGGATTAATCTATTGCATCTGCGAAATACAGTGCACTAAGGAAAAGAATTAAAGAATTATTGTGATAAATCTCTCCCACCTAAAGTATAAATATTTTATGTATTCATTTTTTTTTACAAGCAGGCAGTATTTCAGCTTCCAATCCAAGGATCAAACCATTGCCATTCTTCCCCAGAACAAGGACAGCCAAAGATTAAAGAAGCAAAACCACTCCCACACAGCTCTACACCCAGGCTTATTGCAAATATTTTGTAATTATATTTATATTTCAAATATAAATATATTTCAAATATTTCTTAATTGTATTTATATTTACATATAAATATGCACTATAGAAAGGTATTGTAAAATCTGATCAAGGTTAACTTACAGACTCTTATCACCCCCAAGCTGTGGAAGTTAAGTTCGTAAAATTTTAAACCAAGAAGTTAACTTCAAGCAATGTTTATAAATCCTACTCATTAAATAGGTTAATAACATACTTAATCAGCTAAAATATAGTAGCTGCTCTTAGTATACTCAAGTCATAGCATCACCACCCCCTCCCCCAGTCTCAGCCTTATCACAGAGGTAAGAAAATGTTACTATAAAATGAGAAGTATAAAAATAAACAGGATAGATAATTTTTAAGCTTTTAATTTCATTGCTTTTTACTTGATACAAAAGAGAAACTTTTAGTTTTAGGTCCTATTTAAATGTGACCATATATCCTCTATCTCTTTCCACTTCCTCAATATTTAAACAAATACATCAACATGAAACATACTATTAACTCCTAGCCCACACATAATAGACTATTTTCCAGTGTAGAACATACAATATAATAAAGCAACATCCTGAAGCCAGGCATATAAGTAGCACAAGTGAAAACAAACAAGTTATTCTTTGTTAAATTAAAATTAAGTAATAAAATGCAATACAGGCCAATCTCCAACTCTTTAATTTCTGCTTTATATAAGTTGTTTGTTTACCTGCTAATGGCTTGTTCCTCATCTGTTATTCCAGTCTCCCTGAATGCCCTGTTTGATTCCTCCAAACTCAAGGCAATTGCCCTCTGAAGATCATCTTTATCATCTCCAGTGAGATCAATCACATCTGAAAAGCAAAACTATCTTTCTCAAAATTAAAAGTGAAACAGAAGGAAAGGCAAGTCTTACTGTAGAGGAGACAGAACCCCCAAGGATTTCTAACCTGCATTCAAGTCCATCCCTCTTGTGGCTTGCTCTCTTCCAACAACTAACTGTGCTAACTGTTCCCTTCCATCTCGAAGCCAAATAAAACCTCAGCAGCTTGCTCTTGTTAAGATATGACAGCCAGCACTCTTCCTTGCTCCCCATGGTCCTAAGTATCACAAAGCTATGGGGTAAGTTGTTTCTGAAAGCCCTTTCAAAGAAATGCACCTAAGTGTATTAGTTCAGCTACTACTGCTTCCAGGGTACGTGAGGAGGAAACAACCTTCCCTTAAATACGGTACCTGAACTGAGCAGTTATTTTTTCCTTGTCATGGAAGAATGTGTGTTGAGCTTTCCCAAAATACAGGTAGAAGCCCCAAATTCAACAAGTGTTTCTGTACATGGGAACTTTTACACAGTTTCATTGCATGTGGGAGAGTTCCTTTCTTAACATGATTCTTTTTGCATCCTGTCTGTGTATTCATTGTCTGAACATACTTAAATTTCTGTCTGCTGAAAGTATTCCCTCTCAACAGGAAAATTAAGAAAGTGAATAGTGAAGTCAAAATAAGGATTCATACTTGGACAAGTAGGAAATGCTGGATGGGATACTAACCAGGTAATAACATGAAAACAATGCTATTCTTACTTCCTCTCCAGTCCTAATTATCTAAAGAATCAGATCCTAACATCCTCTGCAGATCTCCCTGTTTCCTGAGCGTGGCAACTGCTCGCTCTCCCCCTCCTGAATAAAAAGGACTGCTATCATTCACTGCACACCACACTAAACAAGGCATTCCCCAGGTGGGCTCTGACCCACTTCCTCGAGAAGTCAGGGCTGACAGGAAAGCCTGTCAGCTGTATGAGGCCTTCAGAAAAACCAAGGTCATTGGTCATCATGATTTCAAGGGCCAAAAATCTCAATTTGCAAGTCAGCCAGACAGGAAGAGAAGGAAGGTGCAAAAGTGACTTTCAAGAGCAATGGCAGATACACACACACACACGGAGCATTTCCTTCTGTCTCTTCAAAGGCCAAAGTTTACCCAAAGAGCTACAGAAGGGATTACTCTCCAGCCTGGGGTTTGCATGTTAGACATTAAAAGGCTCCAGTAGGAAAAGAAACAAATTCAAACTTGACTTCTCACAAAAAGAGATGAACTCATTCCCAAAGAGCTTCTCTGTTTAGATTCCAACTTTTCTCCTGGATGGGCTAACCCACTGTAGAGATAGCTTACACTGTTTCCCTGGGCTTACTTGTCTGATGTTTCTGATGCTTCTCACAATGAACTCGTGATACAAAAATCATTGCCATAACTATGTGTTATGAAAAGGGAATGAAAAGAAATGGCTCGTTCTCACAGAAAGCTGAAACTAAAGAGAAGTTGAAAAAGGAACTTTTCCATTAACACCAGCATCTTCAAGAATTAGTTTTCAGCTAAGGCCTTTCTTCCCCCAGTGAGCTTCTAATGGGAGCACTCTTACCTGCAAAACGAACTCTGAGATCTGTCATGATTTGAAAGTATGAGAAGACACTATGACCACAAAAGCAGCACTTCATCATTTGATTATTATGTTTTATACAGTCAGCTCAAGTGTGTCAAAAGGATACTTCAGCTCTGGATGCCTGAATTTCTCCTTCAAAAGTCGTACGGTAATTACAAGAACTGTCAGCAGCGGTCACACCCACAGGACTTTTGATATACACTCTGTCATGTTGAGAACAATGTAATTCAGGCTAAAATAATACCTCGACCTGGGTCACATACAAGGATGGCTTTGTTCTACAACCTGGGAACAGGAGCAAGGGTATAAGGGTCACAGCAGTGATAGTATCCTGTTACTACACATACTGCTGCCTATTATGCTCTAAAATGCATTGCTTGCGTTGTATTTTCTACCCACTCACAGGTAGTCCTGCACAAACACCTCTGATCCACTGGAGAGGACCTGTTTTTCTGAAAGTAAAGATAGTGGTCTCAACTGAACATGAAACAAGCCTCTATCCATTGCATGTATGGTTATACATGCTGCCGGTAAAGTATGAGATTACTCTGACCAACTACTTAACGAGGGGAAGATTCCTTTAGCTAGTCTCTTTTAAGGGTAGAGAGATAAAACTCATAAAATGATAAAGAAGAAAGTTAGATGGGGAGTATTTTCCAGAAAACAATTCATAGCTGAAAATCACACGTTGAACAAAAGCTCCCACTGTTATACAAACCAACACAGAATATCAAGGTCAAATCCAACTCACACTTTTATTAAATTATTTCTTTGCATCTTTCCAGACCCTTAATCATTATTAATCTATAGCACCACCCTACGTGTTCAGAACTTTATTACCAGTGATTACATCATTTTAATATTAAAATCCCAAATCCTTGACTTCGACTTCCTTTCAAAAAGCAAGTTAACAGAATAGCTTCTTTTGTCATGCAGGGATTAGAGCAGGCATTGTAACATTCTCTCTTCAGAAATGTCATTTTTGCATACACATTGTTCCTTATTTGCACCAAAAAAAGGACAATATGGTGCAGAGCTGCTACCAGATACTACCACCACATGTGATCAGTGCGATTAATGTGTATCACACAGGTTTTACCTATGATAACTTATGTCAGAAAAATAAACTTTGAAATATGTGATGATCACTGGTAAACCGTTCCATGTAAGCTCTTCATCTGTAGCAAATGTATAATAAATTGTTTTGAGGATTTATGCTAATGTATTTTAGTTTGTTTGCTGTACTTAGAGCATGTCTAAGATGTTCTTCAGCATTTCTGCTGATACAGTAACTCATTCAGCTGCCACAGCTCAGGCTTGAATCCTAAGTGTAAAGAGGAGATCTCAGCAAAAGTCCTAATAAAAGGGGAACAGTCTGAGACTAAACTCTTCTTGTAATATAAATTAAAAAAAAAAAAAAAAAAAAAAACACTTCAAAAAACAGCTTACATATCTGCATAGTTTGCAACCCTGTCAGCTGCTCATAGATTATAGAAACGTAGTTATAATAACTGATATTTGTGCAAGTTTGTTGTTGTTACTTTAATAGCCTTGTCTTGTAAATTCTTATACAGGATTTTTTTTAGTGGAAAGATGTCCAATTTTCAGCAGTTAACTTATGTGTGTAATCATTTTGATTTCTCATAGTTATTAATAAATTCAATCTTAACATGTATTTTTAAATACTTATTTCAAGTGTGTAGTGGTAATGCAAACCAATGGCAGTATCTATTCTATAAGAACTAGCAGTGGAATTAATTTGTTTGCTGTTCTACTTAGGTTTCCTATCTAACTGATTTCTGTGTTCAAGGAGTAAGCTTGAAAAAAGCTGACTTCTATCCAAAGTATTTATCAGACATATATGCAACTTTACTGTGATAGAGCTGAAGATAAACCTTTATTTCATAAAGGTATAAGGAAAAATTCCAAATTTATAGTCACCTGACTTTGCAATATGGCTCTCATTTAGGCCAAAGAACACTTTAGTTCACAGTGGCTTATACTTACAAAGGTGGTACTCATCGTAAATCACAATCTTCAGAAATGTATGTTCTTAACTAAGCTGTGACTACAAAGTAAATAAAAAAAAGTTTGCTTCTGAAAACAATCTTTATGAAAGGAAAAAATGCCCATCCAAACAGTATGACTTAGTGCATTCATGATGTTTATTCGAAGTTAGTATGCAGAATTAATAAGCTGTTTTACTAACAGAGGTGTTTTTGTTTCACAATGTTATTATATAATAATGCACACTTCTTGTACATAAGGTCCAGAGGTTGATACCACTTGTAATTATCTTACAAGCAACTTTTAGTTGTATGTTGAAATTTGTGACAAATATATTAATATATGTAATAAATACACACATATATACATTCATATATCTTCTTTCTTTTCTTACATACTTTTCTTATCAGTTTGTTTACTTAGAAATTACTTCAGTAATTGCCTAAGTCATCAAAGTAATTATTGCCTTGTCAACTTGTTACTTGTACCAGGACAAGGCAGAGAATAAAATCTTCAAGCTTAGGCAGGCTGGGAAACTCAGCATGAGGGAAAGATCTGGAGTAGTAATTAAACACAGGGACAAGCAATAAACAAATACTGTGATGCAACTTCTGGCACAGGGAGGGAAAAATGAAGGGGCAGGGCTGCTGGGTTCAACAGACAGGTGCCAAGTATGGAAATCCAGCAGCAAGACTCCAATTTCAAAACATCAACATTATAAGAATAATAATAAAAAAAAAAGTTGAGATTACATTATTTTTAGTTATGACAAACAGACCTAAGCAAGATTCTGTTTTCTACGGTCTATTCTGCAGTGTTAAACATTGTGATGGACTTGGGCTCCCAAGTGAAGATTTAAGGAATTTATTTGGGTGTATATGCCAATTTCAGTTCAACCTGGATGGGGAAAGAATACAGAGCATATCAGCAGGTGCTTAGCCAACCCAAACAGTTCTGATGAAACCTGCCTATTATCGAAATAGCTAACAAATATGAGGCACCAGCATCTCACAGTAAATTCCTAATCCCAGGTGCTCCCTCCATGCATGCTATCTGAGTAAGGATAATAGCATGTTGAAATGATGATTCTCACAGTGGCAAGGACTGGAAGGAGGGATAAAGGAACATGTGAATCACTAAGATGAAAGGAGAGCCTCAAGGTACAAGAATCCTGACATTTTGAAGAAGAGACCCTTCCATATCAAGCTGGAGACACTCCCAGGAAACTGGATAGGAGATTACACAAATAATCACTGAAATAGAAGGAAATATCATGAAGAGGCATAGTGATATCCAAGCTGGGTAATGTGACAAAAAGAACTAGTGTCAAATTCTGCTCACAGAAACAATAAAATGCATGGCTACAGAATGGGGCAGACCAGGACTCATGCCAAGAAGGACCTAAGAGCTACAGCAGATCCACATTCAATTTTTAATTCACATTATCACAGTGTTGAAGAAAATCTGAAGTGTTGCACTGAGGTACAGCGACAGAGTAAGACACAGACATTTAAATAGATTAGGTTTGTTTATGGATTGTTTTGTGGTTTTTTTTTGGTTGGTTGGTTGTTTTTTTAAGGAAAAAAAAAACACCTCAGCTGCGGCATTGGTTCTTCTTTTCAGTATTACATATCAAGAAAAACACAGAACACAGAGAGGATCCAGAAGAGAGGAAAAAAATGACACTAGGTATAGAATACATGGCCAAAGACTTACAAATAATTTAAGCTCTTTATTCTTGAGCTGAGAAAACTCTGAGGGAACATCATGATACACAATCTTCAGATATGCAATATTTCATCTCAGACAAAAGGAACGAACTGTACTGATTTCCAAATGGGATATCTCAAAGAGTAAAGTGCTTAACCTGAAGCAAAAGGAATTTAAATAAGACATTATG
Organism: Anas acuta; assembly: GCF_963932015.1. Classification (NCBI taxonomy): domain Eukaryota; kingdom Metazoa; phylum Chordata; class Aves; order Anseriformes; family Anatidae; genus Anas; species Anas acuta. The sequence continues at coordinate 102,377,388 of NC_088979.1, forward strand.
AGTCAATAATTAAGATCAATGAAACACTAAACAAACTGCTCTATAAACTTTTCAGTGTCTTTGGAACAGAGTTGTTAAAAAATAGATTATATAAACATAAGTTTAGGTGCAGTTAGGAGTGCCTTGTTGAAAGCGGTTGATTGAATGACTTTTTGAAACTTCTGCAAAGGACCTAAACTCTAGGAGCGTGATGATATGTAAGTCAGATCCCCACAGAAGAAATGAATTCTACAGCTTGATGCCTGTGTGTGTGGCATTCTAGAGCTACACTGTAGTTATGTATGTTCTTATAAAAGGACTTCAGGTCTTTTGTCTTGGTTGTGGAATGCACAATTCCAAAGACTAATAATTCAGTTTTTGTGACAGAATTCTTGAATTTTCAAAATAAGGGTGGGAGAGAATTTGTCTTGACACCTATTTTATTCAAAGACAACACTTTTTCTAAAGTACATGTCTTCTCTTTATTCTGCTGCTTCCTTTAACCCTGGGTTCTGCAAGTTTCTCAAATAATGAGAAGGCAAAGGGATAGATGCTTGGAAATGCAAGAGTTCTGCTGTGCAACCATAGATAAAAATACACTGAACAACTGTTAAAAATAAATTAAAAATTAAAAAGTTTCTAGAGATATCAAGAAACTGAAAATATTGTAAATTACTACTATGCTACTACTTTTGCTTTGCTTTAAATACAGTGCCTAGGATTTATGCAACTAAGCAGAATACTAAAGTGATCTGAGATTAAAAAGTTTCACTTGTACATTGCAACCCTAATATTTAAGCACTTTCAGCTAACAGATTACATCTTAAAAAAGGGTAGTACCACCTTTGCAAACGGATCAAATAAAGCATGCATCACTTGACGTGAAAATGCTGTACTTGCAGGTGCTTGCACATTCTGTTTTGAACTGGCAAAAAGGCAAGTATCATGAGTAACACTGACTGTACAAGTCAGTCTGATTTTAAAGAGACAAAACCTTTATGCAGGCTCTAGTATACTTTTTGCCAATGCTGAAATGCCACATTTGCTAACAGCAGGATATGGGCTTCTTTATACCTTCTAACATACTGAATACTATTTACTTGCGCAAACTGATGAACAACCACTGTCATAATTGATAGAACCAATGCATCACAATCCAGACTGATTGTTAAGGTATGATTTCCTTTTATATACACTTTTATTTCACCCCTTAACTAAGTAACCTTTTCAAAGAAATGCCATCAGTCAAGCCCACCTAGCATACACTCAAAAGCCTTGATGAGTGGCTGACGGTTTGTTTGTTTGTCTGTCATCCCCTTCCCCCCCCCCCCTTTTTTTTTGGGGGGGGAGAAGGGAGGGAGGATGGGCGGGTGGGTTATAAAAGACAGTTCTGTTATTTATCTGTTCCTGTATCATCCTCAGTTTGAATGTCCTAACTTGGTAGGACTGCAAACATAGGTGACTCATAACTTCCTAGGCTCCAAATGCACACACGTAGTTAAGCAGTAAGAAACAGTAAGGCTGAGTTATAATCATCTTCATGCAATTACACCTATGTGTGATAGGAAAAGAGGGTCAAATCTGAAAGGCAAGATACATGTACTGTCAGCAACTGCACGTGGATGATGAGAAGTGGTAACAGCATTGTTTTGAGAAGGAAGAGCTGATGACTGAAGCTATCGTTACTGAGTATTTTTCCAGCTGTACCCATGCTTCCACTCTCTTCTCCCAAATCATCCACTGTCTTTCATGAGACTCCCTAATGTGATAGAACTTAGCAACAAAGGGTCATGAAACTTGTCCACATTAAACGTATTGCGTTTTTTAAATTAATAATCAAAATAATTGCAGACAAGCAAATCACAATGAGAGAACTGCAGGATTTTGCAAGAAGCTTTTACTGGAACTCTTGCCTTACAGATGGAGGAGAGAGCTCTATGATCAGATTGGTTTAGATTTTTGCTTTGCTGTAGATGTTTAGTTCTTGCCCTGGGGTCCCTCCAACATGAGGAAGAGTTGGCCAAGATGTCTTTATTTCCTAACTGGTTTTCAGTCTAACTGAAACAGCAAAAGTTGGCAAAGGGCTCTCATTTTTTTTGCCAATGAGGAGCTGAGTAGACATTAAAGTTGTCAAGAACATCTGCCTAATGTTTCAACAACAGTTGGCACTTCTTAACTACTGACTTAGAGTGCTATATAATTGTAAAGAATTTAGGTCTGCCTTCAGTGCTCTAGAAAAGAGAAGATCTTGAAATCCAGCTTGGAATCTGCAACTGAAGAATTGCTCTTTTCAGTTTGATCATCAGTCACAGTTAATATTGACTCTGCAGGCTTGACTCTTTCCTCTCACCTTGTATCTTCAATAAGGTTACATAGCACATTAAATGATGCCAAAACTAAACACTTCTATTAATGGGATTAATAGAATAAATCTAATTAAACACAGATTGCAAGAGAATCCAGCTTACTATTCCACTGCCACAGTAGATCTTCATTACTGGATAACAACAGCATGGTAAGTTTGTAGAAAGTAGTCTCTACTTACTTAATGCCAATTTCTTGTCACAAAACTAAGTAGTGGGTTTTTGTGTGTGTTTTCTTTCTAAAAGTAAAGGTTAATACAACCCTCAACCAATAATAGTGCACAATGTATTTTATACAGGATGCTCATAATGCTGATGATTAAAACACGGTTTTCAGATCTGAGATGTTGAGAATAAACTCATCCCCAGTTAAAAAAGTAAATACATTAAAATAAAAGGTGTTTATTTTGAGGTGTCAGAGACAAAAAGATAACTGTATAATTGACAATGAGTTCTACATAAACTTCTTTACAATATTGCCACCATTGCCAACCCAATATTAGTGAAATAAAAGAAAAAATCCTGCTGTGCCTGAAGCTAAGTAATTCTACTAACTTATAAAAGCTACAAAGATATACATCACACATAGCCAGAAGATTAATATATATTTTAACTAAAAAGACTGGATGACTACGTTTAGAATCTTGGAAAGGAAAGACAGCATCAAGCAACTCAAATTTTTAAAATCCATCTGCAAAAAACTTTCTTTAATTTCTTTTTATTTCCCTTATTTATTTTATTTCCATATTTGCAAGACACACTGAATATGCAGGACCACAAGAAAGCAAAACTTTTCTTGTCAGTAGTTTCCTCATCACCGGTGCATAAAAAGTATGGTTGCTTTAATGTTTATTTCCTTACTTTTTCTCCATAAAACTAACTATACACCTAAGCAAAGTAATTCAATCTGTGAGACTCAGAGAAATATAAGTTTTTGGGACTAGTTTACCTAGTTGATAAACCAGGTAAAATTGTTTAAAATTAAATACTTAATATTAATTTCACATACTGAAACCTACTCTTTCACTACAAGATGCTACCCTCTCACCTGTCCCTCTGGAAAAGTCACCTCTTTTAGGGAGAAGCTACTCTTAAGCATATTAAGAAACGCTTTAGTAGACTCTTCTCAAAAAAAAATTTTTTGACTGTCAGACTATCCAGCTATTGCCTTTAGTTATGTACTGTAAAGCCCACAAATAAATCCTGTAACAGGGAGGGGAAAGAAGGAAAAAAAAAAAAAAAGACTGAAAACTATTCACCCTCACCCTCTGATAGGTACATCAGTACCATAAGTACATTTAAAGGTAATACTTAAAAGATAGCTCAAATTTAAAAAAAAAAAAAAAGTTGAAATAAATAAAGATAGTGATACTCTAAAAATTGTTAAGTAAGAATTATCAGTCAAGATTAATAGTCATCTTACAGGCAAGTTTTTAGTTTCCTTGCCTTAAAACTAATCTTATGAAATGAAAAAATACCTACTCGTGTCTGCCTGGCTGCCCACACTGATGTATCTGTCATTTCCAGGAAGTGCTGTCTGATAGTAAGTTGCCTCCTCTTGCTGGGGCACCTTGGCATTCTTCGCAGTGAGGAAAGCCACAGCCAACTCCAAATTACCATTGCTGTCCTTTAGCAATCAAACAAACAAAAACACAAGAAGTGAGACTTCCCTCACCCCCTTTTTTTTCCTTTCTTGTCAACAATGAGGGACAACATTTCAAGCAACTTAGTAGATCAATGACATATCATATTTTCAGGTGAATTACTGGTAAGAAAATAAAATTTCCAAGCTTGTGCATTCTGCAAATTTCACTATTTCTAAACAAAACAGCTTATAAAAATTTTCTTCAATAGAACACCACCTATGACAGAAAAACAAAGATACTGTAGTGTAGGTCAACCCATCAACTTCCATAATGACCACTCTCACAGATTTCAACAGCAGTTAATCATATTCTTCCAAAAATCTACCATTTCAATTTTAAGGCCAGAAGTATTGGCTTTTTGAAGGGCAGTTGTGTAGAAGACTTAAGCTCAATCAAAAGCAATAACTATATACATGGTTTAAATTGACTAAATGCTCATTTTCTATTTTTAAGGGGCTAAAAAGGTCTGCTTGTTGGATACAGTGGATTTTTATTTATATCTGTTTCGGGAAACAGATCACAGAGAAATCTGCTGGTCTTTACTTGCATCAAAACTCTCTTGAGCTGTGAAAGAATTTATGATGGTTGCAGAAGCAGAGAAACAATGCCAGATTAGCAAAGAGTGACAAGCTCAGAAGTTCTTTGTTCTGTACGCTGAGCAGGACCTGTCCATGCTAGAAAACTTTGCTACACCTTGATAAGAAAACAATTAAAGAGCTTAAGTCATCAGGTGTCAAGCAGCTGTACTAGCATCAAAGTATATCAAACACCTGAGCCAAAGGTTACCTTCCAGGCAAGTCATACCATTCCTGTCTTTTCATGTTTGATCACCAGATTAATTTTTATCTCGCTATCAAAACAGATCAGGCTTGCTTCTAAAGTGAACAAGCCATCATTAATAGTTTTTTCCCCCTAAAATACATCTAAAAATAATTCAAGCTAGGTAAGGAGAGAAGTGAAGAAAGGATGCGGTTCTATGGCTTTCACAATTGGTTAATGACAAGAGGTACACATTCAGCTACAAGTTGGACACTTCCCAACATCCACCTTACCTTCAGTGCCTGTTGTAGTACCTGGATGTCATTGATACCAGTGATCTCCCTCAGCTGATTCAAAAACGTCTGCTGGTGCTAAAAACACGAACAGATGAAAAATAAGGTAAGAGCCAAGTTACAGCAAAACCACTGCTACTGACGAGCATCCTTCTCTACAAACATCTCTTATACGTTTTACGTACCACCAAGTATACGCTTTATGTACCACTAAAGGGGGAGAGACGGTATTATCCAAGTTGGGTTTAGCTCCTGCAATTTGAGCACTTTTAATTCTCAAATTTGATGGGGTTTGTTTGTTTTTACAAAAGAATGATGAGTGAGCTTATACAGCATCAGTATAAAGGGCCTACATAAAGCCACAATTAGCCCTCCTAAACAAATGAAATTCTAACTTGGTCTTCAGTGGCAGTAGGGGAAATAATTTACTGAACTCCCGTCAAAACCAATTTATTCAATTCCCAATTACTCTCAACCCCAGCATTTCCTTAACATACACAGTTCCCAGCCATTCAAACCTCAAAACGCAGAAAGTCATCTTCACTGGATATCTCTGTGTTTTAAAAGAGATACTACAAAAGTATAAAAAGTATTGCTTTTTAAGAAAAAGACTAAAGCAAAACATTGGGAATCTGTCTTAACTACCTTCCGAGACCAGCTGATACCAACTCTCACAAACTGAGAATCAATCAGTGTCCGTGACTGAGCTTCAAGTAATGCTTGTAGTTAGAAAGAGAAAGAGGTTAAGCAGCTCTTCTACATTCACTTCATGTGAATTTTGAGCTTTTGTTTTGCTCTGTTTTTAAACAAAACTGTTCCCAACCCTGTTTACAGCCAACAGCTGACTCCCTCCACTCATGTTCGGATATCACATCACAGAAGCAAAAATAGGCACTAGGCTGGGATAATCCTTGAACTTCACTTAACCATTAAAAGCATCCTAACAATTAAAACCATGAAAACACAGAGGATCGACCATTGTTCCAAACTAAACAATTCCATTCTTCCTTTGGAAGACAGGAAAAGGAGAAAAGCTTGGTGGTATTTGCAAGTGGTTTTTCGTTTTCTGTTGTTTGCCCACCACATCCTGAACTCAAAACAGTAATTTCATCTATAAAAGAAAAGATTTTGTAAAATACAGGGTTTTGTTTGCTCAACAAAAAGCATGTTTTCTATCAGTGACAAAAAAAAACATTCTCATGTTGCTCTCCAAATTCCATTAAAAAATAACAATTATTGTCTTGCGACCACTTCTAAAATACTTTTCTTTAGACTGAATTATTTGGAACCAAATATTCAAATAGCCATATTCTCTCCTTATCACAGCTTTGTATAGAGGAGGAAATTAAGAGCTGCATGAATGCTGAATTCCCCAGTGTGAAATTAACCTGGCAGGCACTACTTCATGCCCTAATAAGTTGAAATAGAAGGCGTATAGTTCAGGATGTTTATGAATTACATACACAATCCTCCCTTCACTTATGATCCTAAGGGACACTGCTAACAATCCAATTTGCTTTTCTTCTTTTCCTTTTTAAAAGCCCTACTACTGGCATGAGGAAAGCAGGCAAACAAAATCCCGCTCTACCCGTCCCCTCATCCCCCTGTTTGTTTACGCCACGCATTTCACAGCACTGTACAAAAGCAGAAAAGCAGAACTTGTCTCCCCTGTAAAGTTGCTTTCCTGTCCCTGGGTCTGGCAAGAAGCAAAGAAAAAAAAAAAAGATGAAGAAAGAATATTTGGGAAAAGTAATTACAACAGCATTAAAACTGGAAGGAGCAATTCAAGGGCAGTGCACAGCAGCAGAACTGATTTCTTTTTCTATTTGCTACCAACGTGATGGTTACTAAAATGGAAAATAGTTGTAAAATAAATTACAATGTTGAGTTATAACAAATTTCTGTATCTTCCACAATACATACAAGAGTTGGAAAGGCTATGAAAGAGGCCTGGAGGATATTCGTTGCTCACAGACTGGGAAAAGGCAGAAGAGACAGTTTACCAACAAACAATCTCACAGCAGTTCAAAATATTGGCTGCTAATTTATGAGCACAGCCGTGCCATGTCATCCTAGACTTCTGTATCTGACATCCAGGTTTCAGTATTCTGGTGCAAAGCTGTGGTTTGAAGCCCCCTTCCCAAAGACAGGCAATTTACAGATCAGACCCAGGCCCGGAGATGGTCTGTCCTCATCAAGAGATGACTTAAATATTGAAATATATATGTATTAGGCATAAACATACATATATTAGTTCAAGCACTCAGCTCACGAATTTCTGACTGGTAACTGAGTAAACAACACGGAGAATCCATAAACATCCTAGTTACAAATGACAGATATTGAGAGCAAAATTAACAGTTATCCCGATTACCTTACAGGCAGCTAAACTGCTCTGGGGCCACAGACACCTGATTCAGACATTTTTGGCTTTCAGGTTACATGTGGACAAGCTGCCATTCATTTCTAATTGAGCTGTTGCAAATCACACAGAGGTTTAAGAATAACGGTACATATCACTTCCTGGAAGAGGAGGAAAAAATAAAAATGAAACTGAAACTGAAAAAAAAAAAATTAAAAAGTATAATTTAAATGGCTTGCGCCTCATCAGTGTTTTACGTTGACACTTGAAATGGAAACTAACAGGCCTTTGGAAACAGATCAAGCTGCGTCAGGCAGCCGAACGCCCCCCAGCACTGCACCAGGCTGGTGCCTTCTCTGCCACGTGTTCACCGCTCTCCCCTCTCAAACCCGAGGTACCAGCATCGTGCCCGCCGCGCACAGATCTCTCCTGCAACTGCATCTTTCACTTCGCCTTTACTCTCATTTACTGCTGTACTGCTGGTTCGTTATCACCCGTGGAACTATATCCATACGGGTAATTCCGCTCCTTTTCATTACTCAGGGCAGTGCAGACAATTACTATCTATGAATAACGATCAGACCCTTTCCTCATTCATCAGAGGATGAGATTAAATTTTCCTTTTGCTTTTCTTTTCACATAAGAAGCTTAAGAAACACAATTGTATGCATATTCAGAGATCTGATATTACACTTTAATTTAGTGCATCTATAGTAGACTGCCAAAGACACCCAGTGGGTGAAACTTTTTGTTCTAAATTGAATTCCTTTACAACATACCATTACAGCACATCGGTTGATTTAAATACACATATACATTTTACTACTACCCATGTCTGAAGTTTGGAGATCAATTTCTCTTGCAACTGCTAAATGCTTCAGCCCCTCTGGTACCACAGGTGTCACTTACCAGAACACCGAGGCCAGAGCTCCATATAAAGCGCAGCCCCCCTCCTTGCTCCTGTTAATGCTCCTTCTGATTGTGCCTGCACTACAAGCTTTACTCTTCATAGAGTTTGGGCTAGTTTGAGTTGAAGTGACCGCAGCATATAAACCCTAAAATGCCCAAGAATACCATGAACGATTGTCATTCACTGAAAGGCTTACTAAAACCACCCAAAACCTCAGAGGTCATGCTACAGCTTAAAAATAAGAAAGGCAGCAGCATACAAGCATTTGCAGGTGTCTGAAGCATCTACATGAATATATGTTAATGCAATCAGGTCAGTGGGGGAGATTCAATACACAACCACCAGCTTTAACATAAATCAGTTGCTTTCTTTTTTCAGCGAAGCTCTTCCCTGATTCTTTGTTCTCTCCAACCCTGCATTAGTAGAGGCTCAAACTGTGGACCAGAACTCACTGCACTTCAACCCGACCTAATAAGCAGCTCCTCTCTTCTAACACACATCCAACCGATTACTCCAGCAGAGCCAGGCACAGCCACTGGTGCTAAGAAATCCACTTCCATGCTTTCAGCTTATTTGCCTACACCCACTGCTGTTTGCCGTCCTCTCCCCCAGAGTTTCAAATTTACATGACAGTAAATCTTTTGACATCGCTTATCTATAGCACAGATGCTGCAGTTTAGTTAGGAAGAACTCCACATATACCCACCGTGTACACATACTGCTTCGTGCCTACACAAGACACACACACACATACTCCAAGCAGCTTCAACTGTGTTTGGCCAAGGGCTCTAAGAAAGCTCCACGATGTGGTCTGTGCCAGCAGGCTCTGCTGGTGCAAATGCCACAGGGTAACCCAAGTCCTTGATTCAGCAATGGCCAACGAAGGTCCACTGATGCTACTACAGATGCTACTACAGCTGCCCCAAGCTGCAGCTGCCCACAGCCCCATCCCGGCACATAACGCAGCATCCAGTTCCCCTGGGCTTTCTTGCACAAGCTGTTCCCAGCCTTCCCCCTTCCTCTGCCTCTCCGAGGTACATGGTATGTATCCCGGAGCTTTCAGCTCTTGGAAGATCTTAACTAACAGGAAATTCTCCCGTTTTCCTGGACTAATGCCAAATTTGTATATTAGGAATGCATGCCCTTATTTCCAATTCTTTCCTTTTTCAGCCATCCCTCCCTTCCTCTCAGGAAATGCCCAATTAAGATTATCTGGTTTATAACCTCACACAATAGCACATTCAGTGGCTGTGCCAGTGCTAGTGGAGCAGAAAAGGATCTACACTATTATCTGCTTAGGAAGATACTTTGTCCAAATTAGTTCCACAACAACAATGTAAACTCTGATAACTTTTAAATGCATTTTTTGATAATGTGAATCTCATAAATTGACTAATTCTGAATTATACTGCAGATAAATTTGAAAAAAATATAGTCACATTTTCATCTGTTTATTTCTTGTTTCTTAAACTTCTAAAGAAGTACATGTAAGCTTTGGCTTTATTTGTGGCAACATCCAAATATTTGTATTTGCAACACAAGCACTTTAAAACTTAGAAAATAAAACAACCCTTACCAGTTTCCAAGTATAGGAGAAGTCATCTGTTTAGTAATAAACGAGATGGTCCAACCATTACTAGGTGAAAGCAATGCCTCGCAACAAAGGCCACTTAAAGAAAAATATGTAACAAAAATGAACGACACGAACCCTTTCCTTCTCAAGGAATGAATAATTTAATAGGGACAAAAAAAAAAAACTCACATGGACAAACGCTGAGAACAGCATCTCAACTCATTTCCCTCCGCACAAAACCTGCTTACTTTCCTTTCCAAAGCAATGCTGATCTGAAAGAGCTATTTGCTGGAGGAAAGCCCAAGTGAGATTGCAGAAGCTATTTTATATTATAGACTGTTCTGATGTGACCTGAGCTGAAGAGGACCTGCTAACGGTGCGTATCGCAGACAAGTAGCTAAGCAGCTAGTTTCATCATGTGATGATGCAGTAATGAGAAGAATACTGAGAGATGAGAGGAATGAAATCCTCCACATGCAGGCTTTAAGTGTCTGCCAAAAACAATACAAAATAGAAAACTTGAGAAAGTACGAGCGTACCAAAGGCCCTTAATTACTAACCAGGACCAGTTAAAAGGCCCCCAAGCACTGCTGAGCATTGATTTCCAGCAACACCGATACATTGAGCATCATCTACATAAGATGTTGGTCAAGTTTCATCCAGGCAAACAAAAGCTAGCTCCCTCAATGAGGAGACAAAGTTTCAACACTGGGTAACATGCAGTTGACTCCAGAATGCATGTCTGTGCTCCTACCATCACTGTCCTGAGGATTTTTCTCAGTGTGTGCATACACAGAACAAACAGACGTGAATACATAAACTTGAAAGTGTGTATACATATCCACATAAATTTAAAAATGCGGTATGTTTTTAGTGTGAAGACCAAGTTAAATCACTGCACTGGCACTGACCGTTGTGATTCTTACAGCACCTTGCTAAAGCATGGTGGAATTAGGTTCCCTTGCTTGGTATCTACTAACTGGGCTTCCTTTTGTTCAGTCATGAACAGAGAAACCTCTCACATGGCATTGTATCCATTATAAAAGTAGGTAAGAATACCATTTTATTTTTATACACACGCAAATGCAAATTTCACCCCAAGCTTTGGCTTGGAAAAAAGTCACCTGCAGAGAGACAAGGATGTGCAGAGAGACTTCAAATTTTCAGCCTGTGACAGCGCTGCAGCCAAAACTGCCAATTACAGCAGCAGTTTGTGCAAAGCAGGCAGCTACCCACTGGGTGCTGGACTGTGAGCAAACTTATTTCGAGGAAGCAGAAGGACACACCAACCACAGCCTGGATCAAACAAAAAGTTTAGTGGGGGAAAAGGCTTGAACGCATCACTTATGTGCGTACAGTCCTCCCTGACAAATTAAAGGCAGGATCCCATTTAATCATAGTGTTACATAGCCTATATTCATCATAAGACTACACTCAGAGTACTCACCACATTTCTATGGTTTCCATGAACAGTAACAAAGCTGCACTACTTCAACTGAACGCGCTTTAACAAGTGGCTTTGCAATGAATTTCAAGATTGAACATTAAGGATTCCACACAACACGGAGTACGCATTCATGTAAATACTCACTGTTCTCAGCCTTGTGTATTCACCGGCAAAAATCTCATCTACTGTATTCTTCATATAACATTTGCATTTATTTTAGTTCAAGGTATCTAATATTTAAACTGTTTAAATGAGATTTTGAAGAGCTGCTTGAGGAGTTTAGTTTCTATTTACTGACATTAAGTCTAGGGCAAACCTGGCTCAGATACTTAACACGCATTTATAAAACAACAAAAGTTAAATGCGAGCCAAATCATCACCTGCATTCAGAAAGCAACAGAAACATATTTCCTCAAACCTGCGTAGTGGATTTTGTATTGTTTCCTCTCAGACCACAGAAGTATTGAAGCTCAGCTCTAGATTCCAACTCAACTGCCCTACTGTTTTACTACCTGGCTTACAGCTAAACATACTAAGTTTACATTACCAACAGATTTTTCCCCAGTAAAAAAAAATAAAAAAAAAAAAATCAGTGTCTGAAGGCATTAGGTATAGTCATTATAAAGATAAAGCACGAGTAAGGACTAGAAAGGCAGCAAAGCCATTTAAACCAGCTTACAGCAATATGATAATAAATGGTGTGATCTACCACAACAAAAATGTGCATGACTCTCAAGCCAGTTCAATTTCCATCAAAGCACCAGGGCTTAAAAGCAATCCTCCAAACGAAAAAAAAAAAAAAAAAAAAAGGAACAAACAGAAAAAAATGTAACAGAAGTTCTTTCTTAAAATTAGTCTGTGAACTGGTTTATAACATTGTTGCTTGAATGAAGCATGCAAAGAATTGCTTAGTTCCACATTTCTGATTCTCACTGATAACTATTCATAAACGAACTTCAGTGACAGGCTTATAATCAAGAACAGACAGCAGTCTTAGTATTACAGTGAAATCATGAAAGGTGTCAGAAACATAAAATCATTGAGAGTTTTGAGGTCTGAGTGTTTTAAACCACCATCACCATTTTTCACATCCAGCTCAGCACAAGAGGAAGAATGTCCCAACAAAACACTGTCAAGCTACGGTTTTATTGCTTGTCACTCTGCTGTTATCATCATAATATCAACTCTAAGACTTAACTAATGTACACAAATGAAATCTTTACACTCTCTTAACTAGGTATAAGTTAAATTTCAAGTTGCAGTCAAATTGCTGTGTGAAAGTTTGCCCTCTCACAAAAATTGCTTTTGATTCTTACACACTCCAATAACAATTAGCAAAATTAGCAAAAGTCAATTAGCAATTGATTAGCAAAAAGACATTTAGTAAATATCTCTCTATTCCCATTAAAACCTTGTGGGTTATAAGAAGTACCAGTGGTGAGTCTTTTAAAGTACAAGCACACGTTATCTGCAAACTATGTGCAAAATTCAGAAAGATTCCCCTGGGAATCCAGCCACAGGCAATGCAATGCCACATCCCAACGGCATGTCTGAACTTGGGTTCACATCCCCATCCCATGTCAATGCGTTCAGACCCCAGCATCAAGAGAGCTTCCAATAGTATACACAAGCCACAGCAAATAAAAACCAATGGGCTCAGTGACAGGTGACATTATACAGACAGAAAGGAGGAGGACGATAGAGGATGACAGACACACAGCCAACTCTTCATATAGATATTAATTGCAATTGTTATTATTACAATGACTCCTGGACACTTTCTGTTGTAAAAGGTTCTTTTTAATTTTTTCTTCCATTTATAGACAGTTACCATCACACCTAAATGTGAACTTTTACAGTGTCTGCCCATACAATGTCACTAAAACACAGGCTTTCTCCTGACAGAAGTTACTGCCCAGGATATTTTACTCTACCAACTATTACAAGTGTCCATTTGAACGCATGAAGAATTCAGGGAACCTTGTCTTTCTGAGGTCTCAAACAGTGCTGCAGAGATTCACACTTTCAGCTTCCTGCTCAGATGTTTTCTGTGCATCTCAACCGCAGCTCAACCCCCCATGCCAAACACAAGCTATTCTGGCTCACATTTGAGAGACTCGCAATCCTCTCATCACCCATTTATTATCCGTTTGTCACTGAAAGGCTAAAAGCTACCTCTCAACCCAAGGTGGCAGTTCTGCTGGCCCACTCAAGCGGCTTGTTTTAATTATTTTTTTTCTAGACAACTATCTCAATTTCACACTCTGTTCTGCACAGTAAGGAAGAGTTCCCAGTCAAAAACCATCAGGCCAGTCTTTTCTTCTCACTCTGCCATTCTTGTAATAACAACAGCTACTCTAGGAATAAACAAACAAACTCTGGAAGCTGCAAGCACAAACCAGCGGGATCCCGGGCTCTGCACTACCTGCAAACAGCAAGGTCTAAAGGCGCTGTCAGACCACAAGCTGCTTCTGAACAGGCAGCTGTGCTTCCCAGGTTGTGGTTCCCTGCAGCGTCAGCCCACGCGGATGCGGCCAGGTGCCGTCCTCTCCTCCCCCTCGGCCAGCACCACTTGCCCGAAACTGCGGCAAGGAGGACAGCCCAGGCTCTTGCTACGCTGGCAGAAAGCTGCTCTTTGTTTTTAATTAATTTCCTGCTGACTTAGTGAGAGCCAGAGCTGGCGTGAGGGAGAGGACAAGATCAAGGCTGTGCCTATTTAGGTTGGATTAAACTGTTGTGGAACAACAGCCTTATGAGATTGAATTGTTTCTCTGCTTTTGTTTTAATCCTATTTTTAATTGAGTGAGAGAAACCGAAGGGGAAAAAAAGTCTCTTGTAATGTTTGTCCTATTTCGGTACTGCTGCAGAAAACTTACTCCAACAAAAGGGGAATATAAAATTAGCACAGCAACAGAGAGCTTGCAGTGATCAAACACTCCTGATGCAGCTCTACAGGGTAAAAGTGCACAGCAGGCACATACGCACACCAAGACCTGCTCCTGCACATACTGAAGCCATGTGCTGCCCCCTGCTCCGTGGCTTAAGTCTTCCAGTCCAGAAAGATCACTTTGACTGCAGCTGTTAAACACCAAAGAGTCCACCTCACCGCTTTCAGAACAGGACAGCACAAAAATCCTAAATAGAAGTTGAAATGCACTGTTTTAAGACCAGTCTTTATACAAATAGTCGACAGTATCTGACAGGAGCTGCCCCTGCCGCTCCCCACAGGGCCGCGGGCGCTGCTGTGAGGTGCACCTGCAACATGGCCGCTCCTGCTGCGGCCCAGTCGGCTCCCTCCCCGCAGCATCTCAGCGCGGTTGCGCTAGCAAATGGAAACCCATCAGAAAAGAGATGCAACATTGCTTTCAGCACTCACTTGAACGATTTTATAACTTATCCTGTTCATACTGATCATTTTATATGAAGTCCTGAAGAGACGCACCTTGCTAGCTTGAGAGGGAAAAAGAACGAGTCTACTGATAACATGAAGTCAGACAAAACCTGGGGCGCTACCTGAGAGGTGGCCTGCAAGGCTGTGGCCTGCCAACAGCCCCTTCTTCTCTTGCAGAAGAGCCTTTCTGAAGTCAGGCACCAGCAAGCCCCTGCAGACACTATGCCCCAGCATGCAAGGTGACAGGCACCTGGCCCGTGAAGGCAAGTGAGTAGCTTCCACCTGCAGTAGGGAATAGCAACCTGGACAGCTGCAGATGACACTGGAACTAAAGCAACACTAAAACAATACAGAGACACTGTAGTATTTAAATGTGTTGAGATTTGTAGCATGGATCAGCATAAAATTTTACTACTTCACAATCCAAAAAATAGTGAGTTTAGCAGTGTTCTCCACAGAAGACAGTTGACATTTTCCGGGCAATTTTATTTCAAGGAGAAAGAAAAAAGAAAATCAAAAAGATTTTTTTTTAAATGAACTTTGAATTATGTCATATTGAAACACACATTTGCCTCAGCCCCCAGGGAGAAAGCTGAACGTGGTCTCATGACACTTCCGACCACTGTGGTTTTTACCTGCCATTTGTTGCAATCCAGTCCCGTGTCTCAGTGGTGTCATTGCAGTACCACCAGCAGTGACTCTCCGCCACCCATCATCACCACATACACAGTCAAACCTTGCAGGTTGACTTGAGCTAAAGGTGTATGAAAGACTACTCTAAAGAGTTGACTGTTTTGAAAAGTAACTTTCAATGTGGAAAATTTAAATATGTTGCCTTCTTAGCAACATCGTTATGTCAACACATTTCCCCATCAAACAATAGATCAATACATCAATAGTAAAATTTCCAATGATTTTCCATTCAAAGGTATTTTGTTAAAGGTTTAATTGAGAGTGATGCCTGATTCATCGCTGTAAGTCTGGTTGCATTCAGGGTACTGAATTATCACGATTACGGATACACAAATAACGTAACACACCCTCAGTCTAATTGCGTTCCATGAACTACCATGGCCACACTTAAAAGGTTTGGTCACATTCAATGAGAACTACCACGGCTGGATTAACGAGTAGTGCAATTCATTACAGCAACAGATACACAGGTTCTTTGGAATGCCAGTGATGGATTCACTGTCTGCAAAGCACGTGCAAATACCAAGAGTATGAGTAGCTCTGCCTGGCTACAAACACATTAAAAGATATAAAGCGACTCTATAGAGATTCCTAAGTTTCACAGGGTGCACTTGGCATAACCAAAGCGTTCGGATCTTACCCAAAGGTGTCCCAATGGGGGAAAAGAGAGGCTCAGCCCATCAACTGGTCCCAGAAGTCAGAATGTTATCTTCCCTTACACGATGGTATCTTGCCTAACATCCTGTCTCCCTTAAACTAATTTATATTATTTCCTATCTTTCAGGTAGACCTTGAGTGACTCTAGTCATACATACCTTTGTTACGATTGGTGTGAAATTTTCTTGCTTTGCTTTTAAAGGTATAGACTAGAAAAAAATAAAGGACAAACTCATTGAGACATGTTTACACCTTGGAGGTGGGTAGCTTTTGGGATGGAGGTGTGTTTTGGTATTATAATGATACTATAATGAGCAAAATTCACCAAAAGGACAGCATTTTGTCAAAAACATGACAGGCTGTTGTCCGAGAGTAACAAAGATGAAGGTACATCAGAACTGGTAAGCTGCAAGTTCCCATCCTATCACAGAGCCTGGCTGTGCTGTTTCCATGCTCCATACAGTTCCTTTTAGAGTCAGCACACCAAGTTCCCCAGGTGTGGTCAACATCTAATGTTGGAGGCCTAAGGAACATCTATGGAATACAGCTACACTCTACCCTGGAAGCTTCTTCAATGCTGTACCTTTTCTTTAAAATGTGAATATAAGTTTAATTTCTAAGTCACCTCTGGCAATTATTCCACAAAAGGTCACAAAGCAAAAGAGTCTTCAACGTGTTTGCTGGCGATAGAAGGCAGCTGCAAAATCCTTCCCTGATCTCAAGTAATGCAGCAGAGTCTGTACATTGCATACACACCCCCACCAGCACTAGAAAGTAGGTGGCACAGTCACCAGTCTTTAAATCAGACCTAGAAAAAGCTCCAAGGCAACATGCCAAGGTAACAGGAGCCGGAACTGCTGATGAGCAGGGAAATCTGCCCATCTTTAGCATCAATAAGCCCAGAGGTTATCCAGTCGACCAGCAGACTGGTACCCAACGCAGCAGCCCCATCAGCTTCAGGTGAGGGGTGATTTTGGTTCAACCATGGTTGTCACAAGATAAGTTCTGTGCCTTTTGCCAAGTCCCATAAAACACATGAAAGAATAGAGGGAATTTTAAAACTTTCCAGTAAAACGATAGCTTTTTTTCTTTTTTTCTTTTTTTTTTTTTTTAACCTTCCAAACAAATAAAGCAACATAGAGGTAAAGAGAATGCTTAATTCCAGTATCCTGTTTAAAGGGGAAAAAAAGCAATAAACATAGGTGCCTGAATCAAACAAACTTGCAGATTACTACCACCAGATAATGAAAAGGATCTAACATAAGAAGAGAAACCGCTAGTGGGAAAGTAAGTGGAAATAGCATGACCCTACATTGGAGGAATTACATGAGAAACAAAATCAAAACGTGAAGAAGATGACAAATGAGAAAGCAGGTAATTCCAAGAAGGGAAATGGAACTCCAGAAGCAGTTCAAAAGCTAACTTTTTTTTAAAATCATATTTACAAGCTTAAAAGCTTCACTCATATATCTTACCATAATTATGTACACAAAAAAAAAAAAAAGAAGTTGAAGTCAGCAAAATAAAGAAACACTTTCTCAGTCATAACACAGGATTTCTAGGATACAACAAAATCCATGCTATTCAGTCACCTAAGGCCACTTATACCTATGCACTTTGGAAAGTGTTTTGTTGTGTTTTTTTCACTTTGTTTTGTTCTGTTTTTTAATACAAAGTTCACTGCCAAGAACTCTGTTCCCACAAGAAATTTATCTTTCATTAATAAAATGAAACTGAACACAAAAGGAAAGCAGAGTAGGAGTCTGTTCTCACCATCTCCTCTTCAGCAAGGAACACCAGGCGCCTGTGCATACCCATCCTTTTCCAGCTGTTCACTTTAAAGCACTCAAACAGCATACACCTGGATGTACATGAGTACTACGTTCAGCTTCCAAACAGCACTCTTTATCCTGGCTTACCACAGTAAAACTAGACTTCTCAAAATGAACTCATAAAAGCAGTTTTTTGAAATGTGGACAAAGTCATTTTTGGTTTGAGTATAAGAACAGAGGTCTTCACGACAGATACCTCGCTTTTATTGAACTCGCATAGCTGTGAGAATGGCTACCACAGAAACCATGTGCAAACTCAAGGCTATCATTTATTATTCACCAGAAGTAATAAATGCCTTTAAGTATGGCTACACAGTTCATAATCCAAAACTTTCAAGTCTCAGACACTAATGACAAGTCAACGTCCTGTTTAAATCAAAGGGAACCCTATGGATTATGGGGTACAACACAAGTGAAATTATGACAAATTAATTGGTAGGAAGAAGCCACAGACACATATAATGGCACTATATGATGTGTTAATTTCCACAAATTCTGCCTAGACTGAGGCAAGACGTAGGGGTCAATTAAATAGCTACGGATCAAGCCTTTAAAACACTACTGGCTCTCTGAAAAGCTGCTATTAAATGTATCATTTTGTCTACATGTGCTTACTGTAAGACTTACAAGAAAAAACTGTGAATATACACTTACGCTTTCACCTGATGGCTAAGAAAATTTTACTCAAGGATGTTATAAGCATGATCTGCATTTGCTTAGAAACTGAACTTTGATAAACTTGACTGTTGCTAATTTATTGATAATAAACAGGTTAAAACAAATGTTGTGCAGGGTGTTAAGTTTTTCAGCAAGAATCTAGCAGTTAAGATAATTCAGAAACCTACTGTAAACAAAAGCATTAAGTCAAAGCAGCGCATCTCTGAAAGAAAAAAAAACTATCAGGATTTGCATATGGATATTTCTGCTACTTTATAAAATGTCTTACATACCCAAACTGATGTCAGGTGTTGCTTCCAGAGCTAACCTAGTTGCACTCCAGCCTGCAACTTATTCACATTGCACCTTGATAGGATGCCACCTCTCTAATACCTGTACTCAGGAGAGCTATGTTCAAACTGTGGCAACTCAGTGTTGCCATCTCTCACGACACTGCTGTTTCTGTTCAAGTCCAATCAACAGATAACATCCGCTTTCAGGAAAACCCTCCTGCTGGTGGCTTTCAACATTCTCATACATTTCAACCATTTATATCAAAGACAAGCAAAAGTACGTAGCTAAGGACAGTTTGAAAACAATAACAAATATGATACCTAACTGAAAAAAATATATTCTTAAATTGCAGGAGTCTGAGTCTAAATAAATTAAATTTTTATACTGCTTGGAATTAGTGATGTTACTAAATATACGGAAAGCAAATCCACAATTACATAGACAAGAAATCACCAGACTTGCTGCAGACACCTGATGTTACTGTAGTGTCTTATTCGTGAAATTGCATGTCAATCTGTCTTTTTCACTACCTTAGGTTCAAATTGTTTCTTCACAGCATTTCTCAGGAATCTCACTATTGACTCAAGTTGTTGCTTAACTTCTAATTCCTATTAAAGCCTAAAACCACAGACTCTGCACCACATTCACCAGGAAAACTGCTACATAGTTTATTACGTTAAAACGACCCCGCTATCAGAGGATACAGCCCCACAGCTATCAGTAGAAGGCAGCATGAGTGCCTCAATCACTCCCAGTGCAGAGTGAGATTTACACTCCCCGTATGCACTTCTAAAAACTGGGATAGTTACTTAGGGCAAAAAGGCAGTACAGACAGGCTCGCTCAGAAAGCTGCATGAATATTTTCTCATGATGGTTTCTAGAGTCCTTAGTCAATCTATTGCAAGTTTTGATGACCTAAAGAAATACAAAGCCTGCAATACAATAAGGATGTGGAAATTTTAATGCTGTAAAAATGCAGCATTAAATGGCTGCACTCAGCATGGCACAAACGACAGCTGCTCTCTATTTCACCTACAACCTGGGCTAAGATGCATTGGCACAACACGTCTTATGACAACATTTATTGCCTTTCATTAATGCTGTAATAAATACATTAAAAAATCAGAGAGACACCGTTCGGAACATGTTGTTGCCAAATTAAGAGTTACAACTGTTCACAAAAGATATTAAGAGATGCTCTTTGCCAACCTGATGCAGAAAACTGGAGGGGAAAAAACAAAAAACAAACAAAAAATATTTTCCCTTTGCTTTGCATAAATCCTGAGTTTGTCCCATTATGCAAGGCATGCCCCAGCTATCCCACTCAGCAATAAACTATCTCAGTAGCTCAGCCTCAGCTTTAAGCTACTTTGTCACTGTATGTTCTTGTATTTTTTTAATAATCCAACAATTTTTTAAAAAGTATATTGGAAAAGCTTCAACTTTACCCTTAGCTTCTATACAACTAAATACTGTGATTCAGGGCACTTACTGGCTTCTCACCGTGAGTTCCTCTTGACCGCTCATTAACCAGAACTTTGCACGTTCCCTACGAACAGACCCACCACCACCTCTGGCAGAAGTTGCATGCGAGTTGCATTAATTTCCCTGAACTTGGTTAAACTACTGTTCGCTCCAGTCAAATATTTTCCACTCTTGGCGGATAGTGACTTCTTCAAGAGCACCCCAGCTGATGAGGTGCAAACCTCACCTAACAGAAGCAGTCTTTATTTCCTAACGGGAAGACGAAGGAAGTTTATCCGGAATTCATCAAATCATCAGCTGTGTTACCATCACAGCCTCTCCTGGGCTGCTGTCTGAAAGCCCTGACGTGTTGCTCGCCCAGCACTGCTGCTCAGCCAAGCCCAGGGAGGAGAAAACAGCCCCCTGGTGAGAAGCTCAGAACCCTCGAGTTACAGGTGCCTGACTGCTGACGGAAGAACATCAGATTGCCAACTCGGGCATGGGTTTCTGGCAGGGAAGTTTAACACGGCCATTAAAAAAAAAAAAAAAAAGAAAGGAAAGGAATGAAAAAAACAAAACAGACTTTATTCTGACTTGATGCAGTCTTCACCACCCTACATAACCACACTCGCTGGGGCAGGAGAACAAGAAAGTGAAAGCACTTGGGACACTTTCGTTTCCCAGAACAGCAAAGCTGCTCTCACACATCTTTCCAATCCAGTGAAAGCAGGAGAGACTTTCCTGTCTCAGACCAGGTCCTGGCAAGACAGACACCCACGCTCCCCCATCACTCAGAGTTTTAAGAGCCCTGCTCCATCCTAAGTACAAGAAGTCACAACAAAAACAAAAAGTCATACTTTTAAAGGAATGTATTCCTACATGAAAACATGCAAGAGAAGACACTGCTGCTAAGCTTTCTGTTTATTTTTTCTGCAGAGGAATATCAGGAATGTCACGCGCGGCGCCTAGCTTTTGCCAGACGATGGGCTGGGCACTGCAAATCAGTTCTTCACTACAGAAAGCGGAGAGCAGGAAAACACAGAGGAATCCCAAGAGCACCCACCGGGTGCTGGGTAGCTGCCTGCCCCTGACACTGCTGGGGTGACTTCTGGAGCGCCACGAGCACTGCTCAATTCGGACACCTCACTGTCGGCTCTGGTCCGAGAAGGCAGACTTGGTCTGGGTCAGGGTATCAGAGCCCAGGATCGTGAGGCTGAACTCTGTCACCCAGCCCAGCCCCTTAAATAACTGAAGTTACAGGCTGAGATTTGCATAAATCAATTGAATAAACTGGTGAAACTTTGGCATGTGCTTTAGACAGGAATAAATGAAGATTTAGTCAAAACCAGAATGGGAATTTAAAAAAAATCATCTTCCCTTCCTTGCTCGTTGTCAGAACACAACCACGACAAACCTGCTGATTTCACTATATCTCCAGTTACATCCAGTTATATCTCCCATGAACACCAACAAATCTCACAGGATCAAAGGGATGTTACTTCCTCCCTTAAGATATCTTTCCAGCCATAAGAGTGCAAGAAAAGCAATTGCTCTGTTATCCTCCCACTTATCTTTACAAAGCACTCTTAAAAAACGTGAAATATTTTGCTAATTTGAAATTCGGGTAATTTGATTTTTGACCTTTTCACAGAAGCTGCTGGGTTGTGACATCTTTTGTAGTTGCTGCTCAGAGTAGCTGTAAATACTGTCTTAGGGTTATCCTAAAGACCCTGTAGGAAGTGGTGAAGATAGTTTAAACTTTTACAGAAGGTTAACAGAAAACTGTATAAGCCTTAAATATTCTCAAGTAGTATTTTCCTTTCAAAGTGTGGACCACAAGATATTTAAAGATGTTATTTCAGACAGATGATAATGATAATAGTATAGTTGTAAACTCCTGCTACCGCTATCAAATTAGTGAACATTTGTGAAAAGTTTTCTAGAAGGCAGCACGTTTTAAGCTACGACTAAAGACTTCAGAAAGGTGCAGATCCATAGCACATTATACTAATGTAACACAAAAATGTCCAAGATTCAAAAAACTGCATAGCTACCAAAGCAACAATAATTAAAACTGCCCACACACTCCCCCCGAAATGCACCGGCGCATTCCTAAAATTGGAAGGTATTTAGCATACCTTTCTGAGGATTGCTTGCAAAATTGTGTCACTGGTCTTTGCACAGGAGTCTATGTGGAAGGTGTAACTACATATATATGACGGGTTTATATGAACTTCTTTTTTAATTATGTGACAATACAATTAGATCTGAAACTGTGACTCGATGGCACTCCATATAATTATTGCGATCTACATAGCTGTTGGTGCAAACACGATCAGCAAACCAGTCTGGTTATTTCCCACTCTCCGTCCGAAGGAGGCATTACAACTTCCAGTGCCAGCCAAAGCAGGTGTAGCTCCCATATTCCAGCCCTGCACGGCTAGCTTGCCTGCCACACAAACAGCCCAAACATGGGCAGCCTGCCCAGGGGGAGACACGTAATCCAGCCCCATTTCATGGCCCAGGGCGCCCTTCTCAGACGCAGGAGGACGCCTGTGTCTCGGCCCCAAGCGAGATGGGCTCTGGACATGCGACGAGCGCAGCAGCCCAGCAGCCTACAGCCCCATGAGTCTGTCAGCAACCCCAAACTCAGATGACAAGAACACCAAGGTTGTAAGGTTGTACGTCCCCCGGTAAGGTTACCACCTACCAAGGTGAGAACGCAGCATGACTGCCACATGCTTCCCACGAGCACCAAATGCTGGGGGGGCATTTGTGAGATCTGTGAAATTTCTGTGAGATCGCCTCCTGCCACTGAGAACTGCAGAGCCATCGCTGCCTCAACTGTGGGAGACGTGCGGCTGTGTCACCCTCTGCACGAACAGCTATCGCCGCATTAAGAAGCCAGTGACTATGCTTTCAGGAAAGAAAAGCTGCCACTGCCATATTACTAACAGTCTTTCAATAAGCACATCAAATATACAGGTTATGCAAAGCAGAAAGGCACCTGCCAGCTAACAGAGTTTTCTCTGTAATACCCCCTCCCCCCCCCCAAAAAAAAAGACCAAAGAAGAGAGAAAGTGAACAGTGTTAGACTTTGCTTAATGCCATGCGTTATTTCTAGTGCTAAATATCCTCAAAGGCTTGTGCTTCTTTAAAAAAAAAAAAAAAGCTGAGCTGATACACCTAACTTTATTCCACTACTCCTGTGATTAGACTGCCAATATAGTGCTGAATCACAGGTCTGAAATAACAGTGGGTGTGGGAAACGAAAGGACAGAGAGAACAGGCCTGGAATCCACGCACCAGCCAGCACTCAGTCTTCCTCCTAAGGCACTGGCACTCGATAACACACATTGCTCAGGGGCCTGCTACCATTCACCCCAGTTTCTGCAGTCTGTTGTTACGAGCTGGCTGTCACAGTGATTACGAGTTAGGGCTGAAACACGTATGACCTCTCCACACTGCTTTCTTCCAGTTACTAGAAAGTCACCTTCCCCCCGCCCTCTGTCTAAAGGGCACGGACCTGGCAAAGGGGCACAGCAAGGGCGTCAGCCTGTAACTGCGCTCAAGCACCCTGGGCTCAACAGAAAGGTTACCGATAGCCTACAAGTCCCCTACAACATTACAGAACCGCACAAGAGTCAGAGCAATGAGAGCATCGTGACTAACTTACTTCAGGAGATAAATGGCTAGCTTTAACGAGGAGTCAAGATGACCACTAAACATAAAAGAAAGAATGTCTTTTGAACTGGTCCGGATTCTTTAACTACGAACTGAAGATAGCTTCAGCGGGAGGGGGGCTGTTTGTAGTTAGAGCACTTACTAACAAAAATCTGCTTCGCCCAGTGCTGTTGAAGCTTGACACATACTTCCTGTATGACAGAAAGACAACATCTGATGAACAATGTTGGGAACCACAGCTCTGAATAAGGTATGCTGGTGACTCAGACATCTCTTAGAAATCCAATATATTTCTGTTTGCGTGTGGTTTCTTCACGCTAACAGAAAACAATCATGACAAACTTTGAGGTCTGCAGAACAAACTCTCTTTATTTGTAGAGCATGGGATTTTCTTCTTTTGAGGGAAGAAGATGAGCTAGTGGCATGGCAATCTCTCCAACCATGCCTCAGTCCACTGTGCTTTCAAGATCTTTTTTAATGAAAATAAGCTGAACAACGTCGAAGTTTGTCAGCCAGTTAGCTATTTGTTAGCCTCACTACGCAACATGACACTTACTTTGGAGTCTAATAGCATTTTTTGTAAAACGTTCTCAAGGTTGTTTCCCCCTCCTCCAGCATGCAATTAAGGATAAAGTAGATAATAAGAAGTTTCAGATAATAAAACAATCAGATGATTCAATGGAAACAAATCCCTAGCACGAAAGAAGTTTGCCATGCTATACAATTTCTGGGGGTACTTAGAGAAGTAATCATCGTGCACGGAGAAATTTCAATGTTGGAAGTCTCAAACTGACTTCAGTTCTTTGCTCCGGTACGGATTACCAGGTGACCTGTAAGACTCAATCCCCAACCGCTCCGTAAACTCAGTCTTGAAACTGAAGTACTCCTGAACTACTGACCTACAAGCAATGGTTTAACTGCAAACTGTAGCATTTCTTCTTCAGCACTGCTGACAGACCGTCCAAGCCTTGACAAGCGCCCAGCAAGTATTATGTAACAGAATATCTGATACAATAATTAGGGGATATTTAAGTAAACCATCAACAACGCTTTGAAAAAAAGAAGATCTGGTTACACAGGAGAGCGGCTGGACCAACATCAGCAAAAAGCGAAGTGCTTAAACACAGAAGATACAGCACGGGCCCTTGCAGCAGAAGCCTGCCACGTGCGTGTCAGCGCACATCAGTCGGAATCAGGACTGACTAAGGACTGAAATTGCCTGATTTTGACGAGGAGACAAAACTCGGTCCTTCAGCCCTTGCTGTCCCACAAAACCAGCGCTTCGCCGGGTGCCAGCACGCTGCCTGTCCCTCCCAGCGGGCTTCCCGAGCCGCCCTGCCCGCTCACACCTGCACCGCCGCTGCTCCGCTGACCCAGAGCTCTCGGGCCGCTGCCATTAAACTTCCTCACCGCCCGTGCCTGTGCAAACACCTCCACCATCGCCTGAAAACATCACGTGCCGCCAAAAATGCGTGCATACAGGGAAGAGGGGGCACCACCGTGCCGCAGCCAGGACAGCAGCACACACCTTCGGGGACAGGGAAAGCGGCGGCGCGGTTAAAGCCCCGGCTTCCCCTGCCCGGGCGGAGGGGAGCTGCCGAAGGTGTCCATTTTCGAGCAGGGTCTGGCTGCTCACCAGCTCCCGGCCCGGGCAGCGGCCGGAGCAGCGCAGCGCGGCGCAAACCCCCTGGGCCCCGCTGGCCCGGCCGGGCCCCGCACGCCCGCAGCCCCCCAGCCCCCCCCCCCGCAGCCCCCCGGCTGCCCGCGGCGCGGGCCTCGCGCCCTTCCCTCCCTTCGCCCTTGGCCCGGGGAGCGGGGGGAGAAGTTCCCCGAGGCCGGCGCAGGCCCGGGCGGGCAGGGCAGGGCAGGGCAGGGCGGCGGGCTCCGAGCCGGGCCGGGCTGTGCCGAGCCGAGCCGGGCCGAGCCGAGCCGTGCTCTCACCTTGGCGGCCGGGCCGGGCTGCAGCACGTTCTGCTCCACCGTCATGGCCCCCGCGCGGCTCCCGGCTGCGCAGCGGGCTCGGCGGGAGGCGGCTGGGCCGGGCCCGGGCTGGGCGAGCGGAGCCGGAGGAGGCGGCGGGGCGGGAGGAGGGGCGGGAGGGGGAGCCCGAGTCAGCGCCAGGCGGGCGGGCCGCCGAGCCGGGCGGCCGCCATGGGGCAGCGCCGATCCGCTCAGGCCCCGCTGTCGCTCCCCGTGGCCCCGCCGCCGCACGGCGTCGCCGGCAGCGCCGCCGGCTCCGCCCTCGGCACGGCGCCGCCCCGAGCACCTGCCCCGGCGCCCGGGCACCCCTCGCCCGCCGCCGCCGCCCTCCGCCCTCCTCCCTCCTCCGCGGCCGGTGCCTAGCGGGCAGGGGCGGCGGCGCTGCCCGTACCGCCCGCCTCCATCTTGGCGGCGGCGGCGCCCAGCCCCCGGGGGCCGGCGGGGCAGCCGGGGGGGCGCCCGGGGCCGGGGGAGGCGGCGGCGGCTGCCCGGGGGGTTCCCGGGGGGCTCCCGGGGGGCTGCAGGGCCCCGGGGCGGCCCCGCTGCCGGCGCTTCCCCGGCAGGCCGCCGAGTGCGCCTGATGGGGGTGGGGGGGTGTTAATGACCCGCTCCGCCGCCAGTAAGGCGGGGAAGGGGTCGGGTCCTTCAGAACGGCGTTATGAAGGGGTGGGTGATGGCTTCTCTGTTCCTGTTCTCCCCCCAGCCTGTGCAGCCGAGAAAGGAGCAAGACGAGAGTTTCGGGCGTCCTCGCAGCCAGGGAGAGCCCGTCCTGGAGAGCTGGGGCCGCCCGGACCCGCTGCCCCCCCTGACGCCGTGGGATGGGGACCGGGCGGGGCTGGGGCTGCCCCCGCCGCTTCCCCGCCGGCCGGGCCCTGCTGCTGCGGCAGGGACGGGCCCTCGGGCCTGCTCCACAGCCACCGGCAGGGCTGTGGAATAGCTGCAAAGTCAGCCTGCTGCCCACCCCTCCCAAAAAAAAGGTCTCACAAATCTCTGCAGCACCTGGTTTGCTTTGGTTGCTGTGTGCCCAAGATGCACTTGAATTGAACCAGGGTAACGGGAAGGACCCACCCCAGGTGCTGGATCGCCTGTAGGTTGTATGGTAGCCGTGTGCCAGGTGGGTTTCCCAAGCAGGGAAGCCTGTTCTGTAGGAACAGCTCCGGGGAGCAGCATGCTGCTGCTAAACAGTGCGTAACTCAAACTCTAGACCTGCAAGCCTGATGCAATGAAATGAATTGTATCTACTCGCAATTCAACACGCAGAGCCTTTTACGACTCAGTAATTCAATTCCTCCCCCCAAGTGAAGTGAGATTACCAGGTAATAACTTCACTGCAAGGTCTTGGTCTTCAAGAAAAACACCAGTTTTTGCACAACTCAGGACAACCTGCAAACACTGCCTTAATTCACTGTAGCTTCAGAGCAGGAGATGTTGCAATTTGATCAATATTTGCTCTTCTAAGGTTTGGTGCTCATAGATTGTATCGGTTTTAATGGTTTTGCCTTTTATGCTGCAATATACAATGTAATTTTTAAAATTGATGTTCCCAAATAGTTTATTGTGCAAAAGGCAAGATACTATGAAGATAATATAATGAGATCAGGAATGGGTTGCAAATTACTTTTTGGGGAATAGCCAGAAATTCTCTCTCCTTAGACTGAGAGCTACATGTGAGATTGCTAACAGCAGGAGTTTATCACGTTCTTTTTTTTTTTTTTTAAAAAAAAAAAAAATTCTATTGCACTGCTGTGCCAGAGTGCTAGACCAATTTCTCTGTCCTTTTCCAAAATAGTCATGCTTTTTCTTATGCTCTTTTCCAGCTTCTTGTACACTGTGGTTTTGGGGTATGCTACACGACTCATGTTCAGATAGTTTTCACCAAAGGTATTGCTTATATTCTTTGAAAATATTTGCTTCAATGTAGCATTAAAAATAAAATTAATCTTGAAATAATGCACGTGTCTTTCTGAGTTTTATTTAACTGAATGGAAAGGGCTTCCCCAACAGATAAAATGGGTCCAAAAGGAAAGTGTTGAAAAGAAATTTTACTTTTTGTCCAGTTTACCTCAAACCAGGGTAGAATGACAAAGTATGAATTTCCATTAAATTCCTTCCCTTTTCTCTACACACACCCTGAGTTCAAAAATAGACAAAACAACCAACAACAAAGCTAACACTTTTAAGGGCTCCTTCCTGCTCCACTTCCTTTATGAAGAAGAAGAAAAAAAAAAACAAAAAAAAAAAAAAGAAAAAACACAGCTGAGCAATATACTTCTGAGACAGGGATTTGAAATGCTGACACAATTTGAGCTATAGTCATGCAAGGTATGGTTCTGTAGTATGTAGAGTGTTGCTGGAAAGCAGGTGGAGTTGAGATTCATGCTCTGTTCGCAGCACAAGTTCTGTATCACGAGTATATTCAGCACAAAATTGCCTTTTATACTTTATCAGAAAACAGTAACAATTTTGTCAGGGCCACTGTTTAGAAAGAGCTCTTGACTTGATATTAGTACTCCTTATTATCTATAATATAGTAAGGAGTTATTATTTTCATTAGAAATCAAATAAGAAGGTATCTTGGTTTCTAGGGATCCAGTCCTTAATTCCTTTTCTGCCTTCAGATCCCATTGGAACCCAGATTCATGTGGTGCGTGCAGCAAAGAATTCAGCATGACAACTTGAGGTCTGCAAGCTGTCACACCTGCGGTGTTGCTGCACAGTAAAAACCATGCAGGAGGCTTGTTCATTTTTTTTTATTTATGTAATTTCATCTGATCTCTGACATCACGGTACCCATAACGTGTTGTTTCTGAGGTGTGCCACCTTAACAAGGAGCCCACAGTCTTAAAATTCTGAGCTCCTATTGCTAGTCTGCAGCAATCATTTAGCTGTCACACTTCAGAGCTGCAAGCATTTTCTTGCTACTCTTATTGATGACGCTAGCACACAGAAAGAGAAGTGATCGTAAAGGGAAGTTTTTGCTTCACAGAAAAATGAAGTCTGCGTGATCACATTTGCTTATGAATCTCAAGAGATTAAATGTATTTGTTCTTTTTTTATCCCTTCCTCTTCCTTATACTGATGGTTACAAGCAGGGCAGTGTACCTTAATGCACCTTTAATATCTTAAATAGTATAAGCCATAGCTATATATGGCTTTTACTTCCAGGATATTACTATCCTGGAAGTTCATCACATCTCCACCTAGTTTCTCTTCATCTTTTACAGGGTACACAGTGGTTAAACATTTGGCAAACATGTTGTACAGTCTCTCAGTGTAGTCCTCACATCCAGCTGCCTGCTCCCCTCCGCAAGGCTGCCCCCATTTACACGCCCTCTCCACCAGCCCCGTGGAGAGCAATCCACCTGAAAGGCAGCTGCAGCTCCACCGCCCCAAACCGGTTGTTTTTCTGCTAGATGGCTTCCCCAAAATGGTTGACCGGCTGCTGCCCAAACTGCTGTCCCAGCCCAAAAGAGAGGGTGACACAGGCTCAGCGGCTGAACACGTTAAGCTTTGCTTCACCTATTTCTGAAACCAGCAAGTGAGTGTGCCTTTCTGCAGACCGCCTGCTGGACGCAAACTGTGTTCCTGCTCACAATTCTCATAGTCTTCCCGTTTTTATGAATAGAGAAGAGAACCCCAGCCAACCACAAAACACTTTAGCACATTTAATTGTATACAAAGATCATGTACAAGAAGAATCAACTCATTATTTCCCCTGGTTTTCAATAGGCTTGTTTTTGTCTTTAATTAAGTGCATCATTTATTTAGGATTTTAATTATGTTGTGGCTACATTGGTTACAGTTGGGGAAGTGCAAGTCAGGACTTCTTGGTTTTCTTCTCCCAGATCTGTAACCTGTTATATCGGCCTTGAGAAGGCACTGCTATAAAACAGTAAATGCTGTACGCATGCAGCTTCTGTAATTAACCCTAGAGAAGGCATTCTCTAGGTCTGCATGTATAAAACCTATTCTGAAACACTTTTACTTGCGCCTTTTTTCTTTGCAGTAAATAGTTCAGCAACCTGAAACAAAAACTCAAGAAGCTTTTTAAGCGTGACACCTTTTAAACCATAATTTAACAATTACTCTCTGTGTCATTGGTGACTGTTCAAACATTGTTTCTGTGCTTGCAAAATCTTATGTTGGTTATGCTCTGGGGGAACCAAAGCGAAAGCTAACCAACACTGTATCTTAGGTCAGAGGGCAATCATTAACTGAAGGCCCTTCGAAAATCTGAAAGCCCTTTGAAAACCTAAAAGCAAAGCTAAAATTATATGAATGTAGGTTTTGTTAATGTTCCATATTCCATGGTTTATGTATTTTAAATTTAAAGGTTGCTTACATTCAGGTTGCTTCTAGACAGCAGCTGCCTATTCATGTACCTCCTAAAAGTCAGATGCTACATTCAAAACAAACAAAGAAACCAAAAAGTGATGTTTAACGTATTAAGTGCATGTAACTGCAGCTGAATTCCACTGAAATTATGGATTCACAGAGAACCTGAGAACCTGGTTCAAGTGCCTTACATTTAACCTTAGCCATCTTCACATTTTATTTACTTTCTTGACCACACTTGTGCGTTGATCATATATTTCACACAGCTTTCCTGAGAGGCAATAAGTTTTTTTCCTACGTGGCTAAAGGTAATTTAGAGCTCAGCAATGAATAGTAGTCCTTCCACTAGGCGTTACCCATCATTTATCAAGCAGTGGAAAGTTTCACAGCTTTTCCCTAAAAGGCTTCTTTCTGTCATTGAAAAGGCAACTCATTTAAAGGAAAACATTTCACAAAAAGTTACTATCTCCATTGAATTACAAATTCAATAACAATAAATAATATAAAAATAATATACATACTACTAAAATAATAATAACCTAAATGTAAAATAATAATTAAAAAATAAAAAACTTTCTTAAACTTCACCTAATGATTCTTTCCAATGTTTAGTTTGAAAGCTTATTGGCTCAAATATTTACAATGTTTAGCATTACAAATGTGTAACACTCATAGTCCAGGTCTAAGCAAATTATTTTGGATTTCAAAATAACTAAGCCAGTTATGCAGAAAATTCTCTTTTTTTTTTTTTTTTTTTAATTTTATTTATTTATTTTGAATGTATTTTTTTCAAATGGCAGAACTTCCTGCCAGATAAAAAAGTCACATTCTTATCTTCCATTCATCCAAGTGCTTACTGAACATAATGATAGCCTTTCGTACATCCTGGACAAGTTTCCCATGCATGCAGAGGTGTACATACATGTACTCTTCCTTAATTAAATAATGAAAGACAATTGTTTCATTAGCCAATGACCTTAACATTTGATGGCCTACATGGATAAGCAAGGTTGCTCTCCATCCTGTAATCCGCAGCTAAAAGTAGAAGGCAAGGCTGATGGGACTAGTACAAAATTTACATTTTTTGCTTCCTGTCACTTTTTGTTGCCTGTTTGTCTTATTACCCATTAACTGTTACTCAGGGGTAGGGAGGTGAAAGGACCCACAGCATTGACATGCAATATTTCTCTTAGGCTTTATGTACCCAGTTCTTAGGGTGACATCAAAAATCTTTATGTAGTCACCACATCTCCCTGCCCTAGATATGGAAGGGATTTAGATGAGATCTACATCACACAGCAAACTCTGACTTGCTAGATTGCCGAAAGAGTTGCATGCCTAAAATCCTTCCCCTACCATGGACTGGGAAGCCACTTGTGGGCCGGTGGGAAGGAAGCTGCCCCAGATCGGGATTCATGTTTCACAGCTCACGCTTAATGATTCATCCTCGCGTCCCACCGCGCCACTTCCCATCTCAGCACAGTCTGCAGCCTCCGTATCTGGATGCTCTTCTGCAACGAGGAAATGCCAACTCCAAACCCTTGCTGGTGTAGGAGGGCAGAGCACCCACATCTTCCATCTCCTGGGAGAGGACTCTAAACACTAAGAGATTAAATAAAGAACAAACATCATTGCCACCTCCTTTCACAGGCTGTATTTTTCACATAAGCACCAAGGCTGCTGTGTGTCATATTGATTCATTCCTGCCAGCGTGCTCCAAGCATACCTACCAGTGGTCACAGGAAAGATGAACCAGGGAACACCTCTTCCCATTTGGGAAAGCTGCCAGGCACTCAGCCTGGGCAGGATGGACACACATCACAGAAACAGATCTTCCTGGCACTGAGGAGACAGTACTGGTTAAAAGCTAGGTGGGACGTTTGATTTTATTTTTTTTTTCTTTTAGATCTATACTTTCAGTCAATCCAACTGTAGACAGAGAGCTTTTATAGAACATGGCAGGATGAGCAAAAAGTTCATTGCGTTCAACCCTTAGCAACCTCCACAGCAATCTGGACAGGCCTCACAAATGACCATAGCCTCCATTGCAAGACACGATTATAGATTTTTGTCCAAAGAAACAAAAAAAAGGCCAAAATAGGCTTTTAGGATTTCTAACATTTTAGGGTGTTATAGGAGTTTTGTAGCATAACGTTTTTATATCCTCAGCTCAGAGTTTTATTGTTCTTGTTGCTTTATTATTTTTTTTTAATTTGTACTTCTCAGTCTGCATTACACAAAAGTACTCACTATCCAGTCTAGGTGCAGTCAAATAGTCAAATATTTTTTTTTCAAACAACTGCAAAATTACTTATTTTATATCACCTGAGAAGTTTTCTCTCTCATAGCCATTTGTCCACATGTCCTTCATTTTCTTGAGTAAGTGTCAGTTTGGTTTGTAACTTACTGCCGACTGTAAGATAGTGTTTGTAAAAATTCAAGTAGGTGTGAAACACTGTTAAAATGTGTGTGATTGGCTCCTGTTGTCTCATATTTTTTTACCTGTATGTAGAAATTCTTTTTTTTTTTTTTATATGCAATAACATATTCTTCATGCTATTTCAGTGACCGATGGTGCCTGACCACATTTACTGACTGCCACAATAGCAGCTTTGTAAGTCAGAGGGCATCCAAGAAAATCAAATAAAATACTTGTTTTTCCTTTCTTGTCATAGTTTTAACCTACAAGCCTGGTTCACTTAAATTGTACAGAACAACGCTGATTGTTACAGATCATTTTCACATCTCTGCCACACTTGACATGTTTTATGTGGGCACAGAGTTCATTTGGCCGAATAAAAAGTTACCATTTTAATAATTTGTATTGGGAAGGTTACCTACCAGAAGGAAAGAAGAATAAAGTTTTTAATCAATGTAAAATGGCCCTTTAAAAGCCTCCCTGCTACCCTCAATCCACTCACAGCACTGCCAAGGTTGCTGCCAGCGGTCGCTCTGGCCACAGCTGTAGGGCAGCCTCTAAACAGGCCTGCAGTGGTGTTCCCTGTGTGCTCACGCGAGGGACGATATTGGACCCCAAGAGTGCAGCTGGTACCACGAAATCTGTCACTTTATGTATTCTAATGAGATTTCCAGCCCCACTTGTGCTGGACAGACCAAGTGAAAGCAAAGCCATTTAATATATGGAGCATTTAAAGCTGATCTTGTCAACAGAGTCGACTGTGACTGTTCCTCGTCACGTTTGGTAAAGAGCAGTGAAAGCCACCTAAGAGCACGCTCAGCTTAGTGACCTTCAGCACTGCAGCATCAGAAGCGGACCCAAAGCCTTTAAATGTTAAAACATGAACAGCTGGGGTGAAACATAAGACTGAAAGGGTGACACATTAGATAAACTGGAGCCTGATGAGATGAGATGGGGTCATAAATTGTGTTAGTCATACTGCGTGACACATGATCTCCCGTGGCACTTGCTTCTCAGTGGAGGCTTTAATTGAGGATCCTTTGTGCCGTGCTTGGAAGAATATTTACCAGGAAGCCTGTTAAAACTTTATTCAGCTCATTACACTATTACACACTTGTTACATCTTACCAAGGAGAGCCTTCTTGGGGCCAGCCCTGGTGGCGTGAAACTCAGCCTTTGTAGAGGCAGGAGGCGGTGTTACAGCCCGGAGGACACTGCTGCACCACTCAAGCAATGCTAATTTGGAAAGGGAAGGGAGCATCCATGACTTAAAGTGGAAACAGGACTGAGGCAATCAGTCCAAAACAGGACATCAGGCAATGCCCTCAGGGGATGCAGTGGTCTCATCTGTCTTTGTCTCAGAAACACCAGGCACCCACTGACAGCTAGAGCTGGTCTGACAGCAGTCCCTGTACTTTGCACTGAGGCACGCTGTACTTGCATGTACTCTGCGATTTAAAACAAGCTCAATATTATATTCCAGAAAATTGATGAGGCAAGAAAAACTCCAAAGACAAAAAACAAAGGGAAGTGTCTATTGTAAAAATGGACAAAATGATGACAATAAAATAGTCATGTGAAGCAGGTGCGGATAAATCACCTCAGCATGAAGGCAGAGGCAAATGAGAAGCTTTTCAAAGTGTAGCAGATCACCATTACCAGTCGGAGATGTTTCATACATTGAGAGGTCCAACTAGAAAACAGTGTCAGAGCTATCTGTCCTGATGGCTCCCTGTTTTAATTAGCCCAGGCTGGGAGATGGCATGGCTGACGGGTACAAGGAGCACTAACTGCAGAAGGACACATGCAGCAGCAAGGAGGAGCTGCAGGAGGATGGCAATGGGCACTGTGGGTGCACCAGGCTTCGCGCCCTTGGTAACACAGCCCACAAGCAGGCAGCATCGCAGCTCCTCCCCTGCTCCGCGAGCCTTTCCAGAACAACGCTTCATGGTGTGCTCTACTGGAAGTGTGAGCTGCACGCACGTGATGACAGAGCGAGACAAACAGGGCGAGACACAAAGTTCCCCATCCCTCCTAATCTACATCTGCAATAAGGTGAGAAGTTCAGGCAAACAAGCCTTACATGGTACGGTGGTGGTTTGTTGTTGTTGTTGTTTTTTTGCTTGATTTTATTTCCGATGCATGGTAAAAAGGAATTCAAACCATTTTCTATTCTACGGTACTCTGTTCTTCACAGAAAAGAGACATGGATTGGTGTAACTGGCAAATGAAGCACGTCTCAGCTAAAGGCATCCCTTTCCTCAGCATCAATGTTGCTTTATTTGATCCATTCAGATTTCCTTCTTAAAGCCTCCTCTGCATTTTGAAGTGGCCTAAACCTAGACTCATGAACAATACGGCTCCATTGACAGGCACATCCCTGAGGCTTTCAGAGGTGACCAGGAGAATTACCAAGGGCCAACTGAGACTCTTACCTGGCAGACTCACTACTCTCTCTTCTCTCTTGTGGAGCCTGGCTTCACAGCTTGTCACTGAGCCTGTTGCATCACTGTCTCTGACAAGAGCTAGTACTCACTCATTTCCTTCCCAGCTGCTTACAACTGCAGATCTTTCAAAACGTGTCTTCCCTTTGCTAGCCCTGCCAGACAGGCATCCTTATGACAAAGCAGGAAAAGACAAACTAAGGAAGTAGATTATATCAGCTCATCTATTATTACTTCTTAGGAAGTTGCAACACCTTCTGGTTCTGACACAGACATTACTGCAGCAGCCTCATCACATCAGACACCTCTCTGACGGCATTTCAAAATGCAAGCCATTACAAGCAGGCTCACTGCACCAAAGAGGTAAGGGAGCTTTGGGTACGCAACCTGTAGAGTGGTGTCCTCCTCCCTCCCCTTCTAAAAGGCAGTTGCATTCTCGACCACAGTGCTGTAACTTCAGCTCCCCAGGAAGCCTTCATGAAGACACACATTGTGGCACGCGAGCAGAGAGCAGATATTGCTGCCATGGCTGGAGCAGCCCTGCTCCCTCTGTCTGCAGCAAGGAGCTGACACCCCATGCCACAAGACCAGTTCTGCTCACCAGGAAAGGAAGAAATGGGATGAACTGGGTGTGAACCACAAATACCAGCACTGTTGCTGGTAGAAAACTTCCTACTTGGTTCCAAGTTTAGAGTGAGAGATTAAAAAACCTGAGCTACACACTAGCTAAGGTAACATCAGAGTCTCTAAATTCAGATTTCGTACCTTGCCACGAGAAAAGCTGCAGCAGAACTGCTGTCATGTTGCCACATAGTGTTCATATAGTCAGGAACTTTTCCTATAACTCCACTTGATTGTTTCAACACAGAATATCAAGAATAATGTTACAAGGGGAAGAACAAGAGGTCCACTCCGAACATTAAACAATTCATTGCACAAGGATAGATTAACTTGTAATTTAAGACAGCTCTCCAGCTATTCCAGGATGGTGGCAGTAGCTTGTTTGAAAAAATTGTATTTTCTGACTGTGTGCATATGTTATGCTGCCATTTAGGTGGTGCCACTCCTTGCATACAATTTACTTTGCATAATTACAGGCAGTTTTGCAAAATATTTATTTGTATTCTTTGGTGTTGGCATACCAGATAGTTTTTCATTTGCTTGAGAACGTTTTTAGTAGCCTTCTGTTGTAGCTGTTTAAACAGGGCTAAGGATTGACTTTTGCAATACCATGGAAAAAAAGTGTACAAATCTTTGCAGACTCAGACCACAGAAACATACTCACGACAGAATGAGTGACAGTTTAAGGTTCCAAGCCTTTCTTCTGCTTCTAAGCCCTTCACAAGTTGTTACCACTTGTTTGTCACGGCCAGACATCCCCACAGAAGAGCAGCTGGCTGGGGCTGTGTGTGCATGCCTCAGATGCAAAGTCCAGCAATTTTCTTTAAAGTGCTGATGAAAGTCAGTCTGTGCTAAGACAGCAGACTTTGTGCTGAGGTGTGCAGGTGTTCCATCCTGCCCAGTCAGCTGCGGGAGGCGATGCCTATAAAAGAGGGACAGAACAAACAGCTGCAGGGGCTGTGTCTCAAGCAATCCCAACTCAGCTTGCCAGACTGTCTCTGTCCATGTCCCTGGACCGAAAGAGTGGGTAAACTGCTTTGTTCAAGGAATAAACATTAGTGTTATGCACAACAGTGTACTTGCAGTACAGGTGAAGAAAACCTGCGAATTCTCCCATTTCCAAGCAGAAGAAATCATTGGGGAAATTCTGATTCATTGAATTCACTGCATTTATTTTACAATACCCTAGGTTTGGTGGACTTCTGAACCCAAGGCAGAGTTCTGGGGAAGCCTTTGCACAGTTACTGCAGGCAGCTGAGAGCATAAGAAGACCTCTGAGCTTTGTGGTTGTGCATCAGAGCCACCAGCTGAGATGATTAAAGAGAGCAGGCGTGTTTGCACGGTGCAGAGAGGCGCTGGAGCTGCAGGCAGCGTCTCGGCCTCAGAGCAGCACGGTGCCAACGAGCACGGTAGCTTGTATGCATGCTCCCAGAGCGCCCTGCCGCGCTCATGCGGCTAGACCGATGGCACCATGCTGCGAACTGGTCACAACATGAAACGTGCACACCCCAGCCTGGTGGGCTGCAAGGGAGGCATGGTAAATTGGCTACATCAGATGGCACATTAGGAATGAAGAAAAGCACAAACAGCATGTACCACATGTGGTATATATGTAGGGGAATTAACAGGGTGAGGGAGGTAACAAAGACAGAACATTATCTTGTAACATACTGCACGTCATTTTTTGGATTCAGCAAGTCTTTTGTGTCCAGATTCATATTTGGTAGACATTTCTCCCTCTTTTCATTAGATTGGACGGAGTGCTTGGACTGTACACTTGATCAGATGGTCTGAATTTTTGGGTAGACCCGTGTGGTGCCCCGAGTTGGACTTGATGATCCTTGTGGGTCCCTTCCAACTCGGCATACTCTATGATTCTACGATTCTAGATGCCCAACATCTTCAATACTTTGTCCTCATTTTATCCCCCATTTCCTTTCCCCCCTTGCATTATTTCTTCCTGTTTTCTGAGTATTATAAAACAGTTTCACCAAAGCTCATTTCTTTTATCCATACCACATAGTAAAATGCAGGAAGCAATTGTTGCTCATGCTCACAGATGAAAACATGGATGTAAAACTGAAGTTAAAATGATGACTCATTGAGTCTTTTTCAAATACAGACAAATCTTATGAAGCTTGAAAGAAGAAGTGTCCTGATGTCCTTCCTAGATGCAATGTTTTCATTAATCCTGGATATATTTAGTTTTCAGACTACCTCTCCTATGCACAAAAGCCAATAAGTGGAATAAGAATATTCAGTTGCTATATAATGAGAGGATGTTTATAAAAAAACAAAGCTACATTCAGCAAATTATTGTTCATTTAGACGGATGAGGTGAGAGGTATAATTAAGCCTAACTTTAATGTGAACTTGTATGTCTATTATTAAGAATCCATACAAATAGACAAATTAGATTTTTAACTTATGCAGGATTTGCAACCTGGTTGTTGTGGTAGACATCACAGGTCTGGTTTTACTAGTCTGTTAGCTGCACAGCTCCACATGGTGTGGAAGGGAGGTGATATCTGCATTCTTTCCTATGACTAAGTTACTCTGACATGAACCTAGTACACACAAATGAAGATGAAGGACAAGATTCTTCATTCCACCCACGAGAAGGTGTAACTCATTTGAGCAGGGAAATATTTCAGACATAGCTTGAAGGGGATTCTGAGCTAGCACAGACACGTTCATTTGGTGACAAACAGTCCTCCAAGGTCTACGCACTCCTACGTAGTCTCCTACGTAGGAAAATTCTAGCTAATTAATTTGGCAGTCTGGATTTCTTCTTCAGCCTACAGAGTGACGCAAAACACATGGATGTGGCACAAGGAATCTGCTCCTACAGGACACAGATCAAAATCCCTGGAGAGAAAAGAAGACAGGTCACTAGATGGCTGTTATATTCAAAGGACGCTGCAATGCTCATCGCACAGCAGCTAGCTGTGTAGTGCAACTAGTCTTCTTTAGCCCACGTTATAGTTTCTCACATGGAAGGAAGAGCTAATGAATGGGTTCTGTTTCCTTCACAGCAACAGTGTCTGCCTCCTCCAACACTTACTCCACTTACAAAGGTGTTCTTCCTACGAATACAATTCCCCACCTTTCTTCCACTGTTGCCCTCTAGTTCCCAGTGAGACCTATGGCATGCCATGCTGTGGTGATGCATGGGACAGTAACTGCTCATCTGACATCGTGTTTTTTTTTTTCCTTTTTTTTTTTTTTTTTCAAAGGTGATACCCAATCTAATAAATGTAAAAACATACATACAGTATATACATTATTTATGTTATAATATATACATATATTTTTTTATAATATATATATGCTTTATATATATTATATATACATAAAATGACAACAAGTTGTCAGCAGCCAGCAAAATCAGAGCACACTACACGTCAGGTAATTGAACGTTATGCTTTGCAAAGCCATAATTAGTCTGACCCATTAATACCTACAGCTTGGGAAGATATCTTCAACCTGCTTTTATCAATGGACACAGCTAGCTTCAGTACTCAGGCACTTTTCTGAGGAAGAAGTGAAACAGGGTTTCCACACTAGGTTCAGCTATCCCCAGAGAAGTAAGCACGCAGCTTGGTACCATCAATCTCATTTTAATCCACTTGCATTTGTTAGTTGACATTCAAGACTTTTTTCTCTCTCTTTAAAATAATCAAAATAATTTAGTTTTAGAAAACTGTAACTAAAAAGACCTGACCAGGAAATGGATTTTCCATTTCATAGGAAATTTCATGATGCCATTTTTTTCCCATTTCACAGAATCACAGAATCACAGAATTGTCTAGGTTGGAAGAGACCTCAAGATCATCGAGTCCAACCTCTGACCTAAGACTAACAAGTCCTCCACTAAACCATATCACTAAGTTCAACATCTAAAAGTCTTTTAAAAACCTCCAGGGATGGTGACCCCACCACTTCCCTGGGCAGCCTGTTCCAATGCCTCACAACCCTTTCAGTAAAGAAGCTCTTCTTAACATCTAACCTAAAACTCCCCTGGCGCAACTTTAGCCCATTCCCCCTCATCCTGTCACCAGGCATGTGGGAGAACAGATCAATCCCCACCTCGCTACAGCCTCCTTTAAGGTATCTGTAGAGTGCGATAAGGTCACCCCTGAGCCTCCTTTTCTCCAGGTTGAACAAGCCCAGCTCCCTCAGCCGCTCCTCATAAGACTTGTTCTCCAGACCCCTCACCAGCTTTGTTGCCCTTCTCTGGACTCGCTCAAGCACCTCGATGTCCTTCTTGTAGCAAGGGGCCCAAAGCTGAACACAGTGCTCAAGGTGCGGCCTCACCAGAGCCGAGTACAGGGGGACGATCACCTCCCTAGACCTGCTGGTCACACTGCTTCTTATACAAGCCAGGATGCCGTTGGCCTTCTTGGCCACCTGAGCACACTGCTGGCTCATATTCAGCCGACTGTCCACCATCACTCCCAGGTCCTTCTCTGCCTGGCAGCTCTCCAACCACTCATCTCCCAGCCTGTAGCTCTGCTTGGGGTTATTGCATCCCAGGTGCAGGACTCGGCACTTGGCCTTGTTGAACTTCATGCAGTCCATGACCTCAGCCCATCGGTGCAGCCTATCCAGATCCTCCTGCAGAGCCTTCCTACCCTCGAGCAGATCGACACACACACCTAACTTGGTGTCGTCTGCGAATTTACTGAGGGTGCACTCGATGTCCTCATCCAGATCATCGATAAAGATATTAAAGAGGACTGGCCCCAGCACCGAGCCCTGGGGAATGCCACTAGTGACCAGCCTCCAACTGGATTTGACTCCATTCACCACAACTCTTTGAGCCCTGCTATCCAGCCAGTTTCTAACCCAACGAAGCGTATGCCAGTCCAAGCCAAGTGCAGCTAGTTTCTTGAGGAGAATGCTGTGGGAAATGGTGTCAAAAGCCTTGCTGAAGTCAAGGTAGACCACATCCACAGCCTTTCCCTCATCCATCAAGTGTGTCACCAAGTTCCCCCCCGCATCTAGTAAAGGATGGAGATTCTCCTTAGTCCTCCGTTTTGCATTAATGTATTTGTAAAAACATTTTTTGTTGTCTTTGATAGCAGTAGCCAGATCAAGCTCCAGATGAGATTTGGCCTTTCTAATTTTGTCCCTGCACAGCCGCGCAACATCCTTATAGTCCTCCCTAGTGGCCCGCCCTCTTTTCCAAAGATTGGAAACTCTCTTTTTCCTGCTAAGCTCAAGCCACAATCCTCTGTTCAGCCAGGCCGGTCTTCTTTCCTGCTGGCTCGTCTTTGGGCACGTGGGGACAGACTGCTCCTGCGCCATTAAGATTTCCTTCTTGAAGAGCGCCCAGGCTTCCTGGACTCCTCTGCCCTTCAGAACCGCCTCCCAAGGGACTCTACCAACCAGTGTCCTCAGCAGCACAAAGTCAGCCCTCTGGAAGTCCAATACAGTGGTTTTACTGGTCCCCTTCCTGGCTTCTCTGAGAATGGATACCTCTACCATCTCGTGGTCACTCTGCCCGAGACAGTTTCCAACCACCACATCTCCCACCAGTCCTTCTCTGTTTGTGAAGAGAAGGTCTAGCGGGGCACCATCCGTGGTAGGCTCACTAACCAGCTGTGTCAGGAAGCTATCTTCCACGCTCTCCAGAAACCTCCTAGACTGCTTTCTCCAGGCTGTGTTGTGCTTCCAGGATATATCTGGGAAGTTGCAGTCCCCCACGAGAACAAGCGCTGACGATTTCGCAACTTTTGTCAGCTGCCTGTAGAACTCCTCATCAGTCTCCTCATCCTGGTTCAGCGGTCTATAACAGACCCCCACCAGGATGCTTGCCTTGTTGCCTTCCTGCTGATCCTAACCCACAGGGACTCAACCTTATCATTCCCAGCCTCAAGTTCCACGCCATCAAAACACTCTCTGATATAGAGAGCCACACCACCACCCCTTCCATGCTGCCACTCCCTCCTGAAGAGCCTACAGCCAGACATTGCAGCACTCCAGTCATGAGACTGGTCCCACCACGTTTCCATGATGGCAACCAAGTCGTAGCCTGCCTGCTGCACGATGGCTTCCAGCTCCCACTGTTTGTTACCCATGCTGTGTGCATTGGTGTAGATGCGCTCCAGCTGGGCCATTGTCTTCTCTCCCAGCCTTGCCATTGTTACCCCTGGCACGGCTCTAACAAGCCTTGTTTCAGCCCCATCCCCCTTCTCACCTAGTTTAAAGCCCCCTCAATGAGCCCCGCCAGCTCCTGGCCCAGGATTCATTTTCCCCTAAAAGATAGGGACCTGTCTGCAGCCATCAGGCCAGGTGCCAAGTAAAGCGCCCCATGATCAAAAAAAAAACCAACAAAATTTCTGTGTTGGCACCAGCCTCTGAGCCACGTGTTTATCAGGTGGGCTTTCCGTGTCTTCTCTGTACCCCTCCCTGCCACCGTAGGGATGGATGAAAACACCACCTGTACTCCCGCTCTATCCACTAACCGTCCCAGTCCCCTAAAGTCCTATTTGATGGTCTTCAGGTTTCTCTCTTCAATGTCATCGCTGCCAGCCTGGACTATTAAAAGACGATAATAGTCAGAGGGGTGAATCAGGTTGGGAAGCTTTCTGGCAATGTCCCTGACCCTGGCCCCAGGGAGGCAGCAGACTTCCCTACGGGTAGGGTCAGGCCGACAAATAGGTCCCTCTGCTCCCCTGAGAAGGGAGTTGCCCACAACCATCACCCTTCTTTCTGTCCTGGTGGAGGCAGTCCTGAGGCATGGAGTTGACTTCCTCGCCCTAGGCATCCTCCTGGGCAGACTTTCTACCTCTTCCTCAGCTACCGGCCTCTCAATCTCCAGGGCCTCAAACCTGTTGCGTAAGGGCACCTGGGAAGGTGGGGCCAGTGGGGGGGACATCATCTGCGATGTCGAGCAGGGACCTGTCCCCATTCCTCCTCAACTCCTAAGCCCCCTGCTTCTGCCCGACAGCAACAGGGCAGGGGCTCCACCCCCATTTGGGGTGTCTCACCCTGGCACCTGTCCTTCAGGCCATGCAGGGAGTTGCTCCACAAGTCCACCTCACGCTCACACTCCCTGATATCCCTCAACCTCTCCACCTCCTCCTTGAGCTCTGCCACCAGGCGGACCAGGTCATCCACCTACTCGCACCTCACGCACACAGTCTCTTTGCCCCCCGCAGGTGGTAGCAACAGGCTCAGGCACTACCTGCACCTGAACTGCCACAGTTTTGATCAGGCAGTCGGTCTGGGTGTGTACAGACTTCCTAGAGAGCGCACTGTGCCTGGTGTACACCATTGCATCTGAGCTAGCAGTAGACCGCCGTTAGAGGAGGTGTTGGTATGGGTGGGGGGAACGCTCTGCCCTGCCCGCGCCAACTGCTGCGCCACTCCTTTCTGATG
Source organism: Anas acuta (assembly GCF_963932015.1). NCBI lineage: Eukaryota > Metazoa > Chordata > Aves > Anseriformes > Anatidae > Anas > Anas acuta. Next base: position 102,420,577 of record NC_088979.1, read on the forward strand.
CGCCATGCCCTGTGTGCCTGTCCTGGTCGCCGCGCTCCCTAGGGGCAGCTTTTGACGGCCGGGGAGGGGGCGCTGCTGGCTCTGCTACGCCTCCTTCTCACCTCGTTCACCTCTTTCACGAGGGCTGCCGGGTCCTGGCAGGTCCCTTGAGTGGGCTCGGTGCCAGAAAAATTAGCCCTGCCTGTCCAATCACCCACTCCGCTGCAGAATGTGTCTGCCCCAGACCCGATCGCCTCGGCAAGTGGCGATCATAGTACACTCATATATAATGAGTGTACAAAGAGGCAGATTTGTTTGTTACATTGGAAAGCTCCCTGCCGTTGCCACCTTTGAAGAGACTAGCTGCCATTTCTCTCGCCTCTCTGAAGTTCTGTTTGTAAAAGTTCCGTAAATGATCCATGATATCTTTTTGTGGTGATCTCACACCTTACAGGTTGAGATAAGGATAATTTAATTAAAGGGAAAAGGGAAAAGAAACGAGCAAAGGCTGTGTGGAAGCATAGAGAGAGAGAAAAGAAATTACTCTCTACTTCCTATCAATGAGAGATGTTTGACTACATTCCAGGAAGGAGCACCTCAACACACATAGTGCTTGTTTGGGAGGACAGAAATTTTCATAGCGAGAGCCCCCCCTCCACCTTCTCCTTTCCCCACCTTTTATTGCAGTGTGACACCACATGGTATGGAATATCTCTTTGGTGGCTGTAGGTCAGCTGCCCTGGTGATGTCCTCTCCCCACCTCTTGCCCACCCAGCCAGCCTGCTGGCTCCTGGGGGGTTTGGAGAGTCCTGACACAATGCCAGAACTGTGCAGCAGGAGACACAACACTGGTGCTGTTCTAGCTACTGCAGAGCATAGCTCTGTATGGGCTGCTGCAGGGAAAGTTAACTCCATCCCAACCAGACCCAGTACATTTCCCCACAAAAGCTACTTTGTGCCATTAAATAAATCCTGTTTGTGAATAAAAAAATGGTTGAGCCAGTCAATACTCAGACTGCAAGTGTAGACACAATTTTCAAAGACACGTAGTTTTGCCTACATAGTTCATGTTTACTAATATACAATATAATTGTTTGTGTTTCACTTTTTGTTGTGAAAAATTGAATGTTTTAATATAAATGTCAATATATGTTGCTCTGTTGCTAAACCACAATCTCTGTAATATTCTTTCTACTCCCTACTGATTATGTTATCTCCCACATTGGTGGTGGATTTGATATATGTTCATTATACTGAGATTTTTCTGGCATATAATGTTCTAAATAAATAAACAAACTCATGCCACTGCTTCAAATGTACTATTGAAAGAGAGCTAGTTCCCCAACTTAAGCTACAATATAGAACAAATGAAAAATGATTAAAATTATGCCCAGGGCAATGTCTATTACTTGTTCACCATGTGGCAATGAAATCTGCTTTACAATTTGAGCTCTTTAATTAAATGCATTAGTAATTCAGCTGTAAGCTCTCCTCTGCATTATTTCTGCTGTTCTCCTTCGCATTTTTGATCCAGCTCAAGACCTGACACAGGGAAATGCACGGGTTTCACTTAGTGACAAGGCAGTTTTTCTTGGTAAATAATACCTTTTTGTTATTTACTTATTATTTGCTTATTTAGTTGTTTATTGAAATTCAGAATTCTGAACATGAAAACCGGCAGGTATTTCTGATCCCAAGTAAAACCAAAAGGAAACAAACCAAAACAAACAGACAAAACAAACAAACGAACAAACACAAGTACGACTACTTCCTGTTATGTTCCTAGCATACCAGACTACCCACATCTCAGCTCTTCTCCAGTTGATGGCACACAAAACTCATCTTTTTCCCTTTTCTCACATAGTTTTCTTACTTGTTTTTCAGATTCCCCAAACTTCCTACTGAATTATCTATATATCATTTTTGTTTTCCTTTTTTTTTTTTTTTCCTTTTCAGTCTAGTAACATGGTGACATGGCTTATTTTTAAAAAATGTCACAGGGACAATGCAGCATTCTGTTTTACTTTAGGTTCAAGTAATGTGTATGTCCTGAAAAACAGGTATTTAGGAGTCTTGCAATATACATACAAAAAATAAGTTACTGAATAGGTCCAAAGGTCTTGTCTAGTCAAATAACAAAACTGCTCAGTTGAAAAGAAGAAGAGACAGTAAGACCCACCTGTAATGAGTGCAAAATACATTTGAACATTTTTATTTCCTTTTTTATTAATTTTTGTTTCACTTATTTCAAATGCATAACAAATTGTATTTTTCTATATGTGGTTATTCCAGTTATCAGAATGCCATGAAGGCATTTTTATTTTCCATGTTTATGGAAGGCAGATCCTGCTTGACGAACCTGATCTCCTTCTACGACAAAGTGACGCGCTGGGTGGACGAGGGAAAGGCTGTGGATGTGGTCTACCTTGACTTCAGCAAGGCTTTTGACACCATTTCCCACAGCATTCTCCTCAAGAAACTGGCTGCTCTTGGCTTGGACTGGCATACGCTTCATTGGGTTAGAAACTGGCTGGATAGCAGGGCTCAAAGAGTTGTGGTGAATGGAGTCAAATCCAGTTGGAGGCTGGTCACTAGTGGCGTCCCCCAGGGCTCAGTGCTGGGGCCAGTCCTCTTTAATATCTTTATCGATGATCTGGATGAGGACATCGAGTGCACCCTCAGTAAATTCGCAGACGACACCAAGTTAGGTGTGTGTGTCGATCTGCTCGAGGGTAGGAAGGCTCTGCAGGAGGATCTGGATAGGCTGCACCGATGGGCTGAGGTCATGGACTGCATGAAGTTCAACAAGGCCAAGTGCTGGGTCATGCACCTGGGGCGCAATAACCCCAAGCAGAGCTACAGGCTGGGAGATGAGTGGTTGGAGAGCTGCCAGGCAGAGAAGGACCTGGGAGTGATGGTGGACAGTCGGCTGAATATGAGCCAGCAGTGTGCTCAGGTGGCCAAGAAGGCCAACGGCATCCTGGCTTGTATAAGAAGCAGTGTGACCAGCAGGGCTAGGGAGGTGATCGTCCCCCTGTACTCGGCTCTGGTGAGGCTGCACCTCGAGTACTGTGTTCAGTTTTGGGCCCCTCGCTACAAGAAGGACATCGAGGTGCTTGAGCGGGTCCAAAGAAGGGCAACAAAGCTGGTGAGGGGTCTGGAGAACAAGTCCTACGAGGAGCGGCTGAGGGAGCTGGGCTTGTTCAGCCTGGAGAAGAGGAGGCTCAGGGGCGACCTTATCGCTCTCTACAGATACCTTAAAGGAGGCTGTAGAGAGGTGGGGGTTGGCCTGTTCTCCCACATGCCTGGTGACAGGACGAGGGGGAATGGGCTAAAGTTGCGCCAGGGGAGTTTTAGGTTAGATGTTAGGAAGAAATTCTTTACTGAAAGGGTTGTGAGGCATTGGAACAGGCTGCCCAGGGAGGTGGTGGAGTCACCATCCCTGGAAGTCTTTAAAAGACGTTTAGATGTAGAGCTTAGGGATATGGTTTAGTGGAGGACTTGTTAGTCTTAGGTCAGAGGTTGGACTCAATGATCTTGAGGTCTCTTCCAACCTAGAAATTCTGTGATTCTGTGATTCTGTATTTCTACTCGATATGAAAAGCAAAGATGCAGTAAGTCTATGCAAATAGATTACAGAAAGTAATATTAAAAATATGTATATATGTATATATAATTGTATGTATATATACACACATATAAATTGTCGTATTACTTGAGTCCCGACTTCTGACTCAATTTCTCTTTAATTCCTCATATGTAAGAGGACGCTCAATTATAGGAGGCGAATATTGTACTCTTATCATTGAATCTTTGATGAGGAAGTCAGTGTTAGCCTTCAAAAAACGAAAGTTGCCTCTCTCCACTCTCTTTCTCAAAAAAAAAAAAAAAAAAAAGTTTTGTTTCCTAGAGATTTTTGTTCCTCTTCTTTCCTTTATCTCTGGATGCAAGAACCCCAGCTAAAATCTTCCTTTTTGCTTGTTCCTCATCTTCATTACCAGCACCAGAATTTTTCTGCTCCAGTGATACCACTTCAGCTGGAAGCTGTCAGTACAGTGAATACAACTAGCTTGTTTGAGATGGATTTTACAGTCTGTTCAAAGTATCTGCAATTTTACATTGTAGGCTGCAATCAGGATGAGATAACATGTCTGTGGGTCACAGAAGTTCCCTTGACCCACAGAATAGCATAAAAAATATTAGCTGCTTCAAAGCACAGAGAAACTGCTAATAAAGTTGAGCTACTGAAATCCTTTAGCAAGTAGCTCATTCTGCCCTTTCTGCCCATGCCAGCAATTCTGAACAGAAGTATGGATCCTCTGTCTCTACAGGGAAAGCAATACATTTTCTCAGTTACATCTTCCCCATGTTTTAGACAAGGGACCATAATTTCTCTGTGTAGCTTTTTTCCATTTTACCACTGCATCCTTTTACTGGATATTGTTCAAAGTATCAACTTCTGTACCTTGTTTCTGATAGCCAACACTTTTGCACCTTACATTGATAATAATGATACTAACATGATTGATATCTCTGGAAAGTCTCTTGAAAACTTTTGTTTGTTTGTTTTCAGTTTGGGCTGGTGATCCTCAAGCTCTGAGATCTTCTATAGATAAATCAAGTAAGTAAAATTGCATTGATTGATCTCTGTTTAGAATCATTGAACTGGTAGGCTGGAGGATTTGCAGCAGCTGAGCTATCTTTTGTTTGTTCTTCAGCGGATGATTCTAATTTTGTTGGGAAGAGATGAATGCAAAATAAAGGAAGATTTCATGTCCCTCCAAGCAGTGTAGTAAAATGTACTGAATTACAAATATTTTGTCTTCAAATACAGATTTATAATCTTCATAACCATCATAACACTGATTTTTTTTTTTTTTCCATTTTTTTTTAAAGGATAATAGTGAAGGGAAACTGTGTGTAATTTAAATGTAGCCTCCTCTGATCCTTCTTCAAGGACTTCATGGATGTCACATCATCTTTATTTCACTTTCATTCCAATCCAAGTCTTATACAGCTACACTTATAGCTGTACCAGAACTTAATCTCTTACTAAGGTGATAAATGTCTTATAAGCAACATAATATGGCTCTGCAAATTTATCATATAACACTGTCACCACATACATATAAGGCACATGGACAACTGGATAATCAGTTGTATAACTGGACAATATAAGTTACATATCTATCTGTCATGAATTCATGCCATATCAGAAAGGGAAATATGATTTTTCTTTCTCCAACTGGTGAAGGGGAGAGAAAGTTAATATTTTTCTTCAGGTAAGGATTTTTGGATTTATTTTTTAATAAATAATGTGAACACTCAGAAATATGGATTTCAGAAAAAAATATCCTCTAAAAGCCATATGATTGCAATATTTGAAATACATTTTTTTTTGGTTTAGCTATTTGGTAATCTATTTGCAGTGCATTCTATCCATATTTGATCTTGAACATCAGTTCTTATCATCTGAGTTTTTAAAACTAGTCTTTTTTTAATAATGAAAACTGTGTCAACTTTGTCAATATTATACATTTTTTCCTAGCTACCCAAAAAATAAAGTCAGCTTTGCAGTCTCTTATATCAGTTGTCCTTAGAGTACAGAAAGGCTGACCATAATTCTAACAATTTGCAGGCATGCAATCTATAGAAAATTGTGTAATACTTAAAATGTTCTGACAGATAATGTTCTATCATTATATATATATAATTTTATTTTCATCTTCTACCTGAGCACTCTATGAGAATGTCACAGTTTTACTGAAGAGAAATTATCCCAGGTAAAATTTTCTCCAATAATAAAGTGTGTTTACTGCATTAAATAAAATAAAATAAAATAAAATAAAATAAAATAAAATAAAATAAAATAAAATAAAATAAAATAAAATAAAATAAAATAAAATAAAATAAAATAAAAGGCACAAATACCACCATTTTTTATGTTAGCAACAAACCAGCTGCTAGAAGCAACAAAACATCAGATGTATGCAAGTACATATCCAAGCTATGTACTACCAAATCACATGTAAAGTAATACTTAATTCCTAATCAATGAGCCGTAAAATTGTTCGTCTGCCTTCAAAGTTATCTTAGTTTGCAGTTGTCTTACTACCTTCCCTTCCTCTTCTTTTGCCTTTGCAGACACATACATCTCTGATTCACCAATAAGTTCCTTAGTCTTTTTCATTACTTTTTGCATTCCCCTGCTCATCATGAATATCACATTTTTCTCTTTCAGACTTCACTTTCACTATAACTAGTTCACAAATAGAAAAATGTCTCCAGGTGTTTTCCAGATGTAATTTCTTCAAAGCATATGGAAATTCTGCTTCTGTTCACACATAGGCAGGCTTCCATGCTCAAACACCCTGTCCACTCCCCATCTGTAATCTTTTCCAACTCAAACTCATCTGTATTTGTCTACAGAGAGTGTAAAGAAATACTGAACCTAAGAGTTTCTAAGAAATTTTATAAATTTTCTTTCTTTCTAACAGACAGAAGGATCTGCGCTTTAAAGTTCTTTTTCCTAGCCACTTGCTTTCAACAAGCCTCAGGTACTTGAGAAATTGAACTATAAAAATGTATGCAAAGTGTTATGGCAACCTCTCTTACCACTTGTGAAATCAACGAACAGATACAAAAGAGAAGTAAGAAGTATCTTGGATAGGATAGGATAGGATAGGATAGGATAGGATAGGATAGGATAGGATAGGATAGGATAGGATAGGATAGGATAGGATAGGATAGGATAGCTCATGACCTTCAAAGCTCATTTGGAAGGGACCTCCAAATGCCTAACCACTACAGGCCTAACCAAAAGTTAAAGCATGTTATTGAGGGCATTGTCCAAATGCCTCTTGAACATTGACAGTGTTATATATGTTCATCTGATTCGTGTCAGTATGGAACAGTGTTAGGGCCACATGGTATAATGAATGTGACCTTCTGTCTTACATACCCTTGTAGAACCACAAGTCTAAGAAAAACAGAATGGTTAATGTATATAGTTCTTGTACCTTGCAAAGGAATTTGTGTCACTAGAGTTCTGTCTGTCTCTGTGTACTGCACTGGCAATTTAATTCTTCCACAGATGTGGTTTCTTCCCTTTCCTCCCAGTGTCCCAGTCTCCCCCTCATTATAGTCAAATTATCAAATCTTCAGAAATATACCTCAAATCCACGAGCCTGTTTGCTTTTGTTATTCCGAACTCTTATTTCTAACAGTTACAGCCTTTTTTGTCTTCTTTGTGGTTGATTTAGCACTGCTATAGGTGTGACTGTCCCTGTGAATGGCCTGTGAGGAATGTTTTAACTGCTCGTGAAGTGTCAATAAGAGAGCTATTTGTGTTTGTATATTCTTTCTTTGAAGTCTCTGATGTCTGGGGGTTCCAGAACAACTGCTAACAACTAGTGACTGTTATGGCTTCTGAATGGGACATTAGGCAAGCCCCTGATATCTGGCCAGGTGGCCAGGAGATTAAGGAGAAGAAAAAAGAAGCTGAAGGACGGCTAGGAGACAAAACTTGCAGGGGACGCTGTGTAAGCTTTTGACATGCTGCCAAGGAGTACAAAGGGGAAGGACAAGAAAAAAACTTGGAGAGGAAGACTATGAGCCTTCAGCATGAAAGACCCCTAGAGACCCCCAGAGGAGACTGATGCGCATGCTCCAGTAGGAGGGACTGGACCCCGGAAGCTAATTATAATAACCTGTTGTTTTTAGAAGTAGTAATGAATATTTATTAGTCTATGAGCATAAAAATCAGCTGCTTGGTGTAACTGGTGTGCATCCTGGTGGAACGGAGACTCCCGGTGCACCCAGCGCTGTTTGCTTACCTCTATTCCTTTAATAAGTTGTAAACTTTGATTATAATCCTATTTTGAAGACTGAGCCATTTATAACAATTTGGGGGCTCATCCGGGACGGCTTTGGTTCCTGAATTCTGATTTGATCTAGGAGAGGCGCCCCTCCATTTGGTGGCTCCTGTTTGAGTCAGGTCGGGACTAACGCCATCTTGAACCTGAATAAAGGTAAGCAAAGAATTTGATTTTTTTGAGCTCCCTTGCCGGCTGCAGCATTGTTGGTATTGTTGGTATTTTTTTGCCCGTAATGCTGCGTGCGAAGATCCGGACGAAGATGATGGAGTCGTAAGTGTTTGTGTATGCCATATGGTTGGGTAGGGTTCCGTTGCCTGTGTATGTGTGTGTGAGAGTGTAACTGAGACTTCTAAAGTCAGCATGGAGGTCTTCTCGTTTTCTCACCGGTTCCAATCTCCTGTGGGGGGGCTTGGCTGGTGAAGGGAGTGATTCTATAGAGTGGTTCCTATAGGATTCAGGGATTCATGGGTGGGTGATAGGTCCTAAACCCCCTGCAAGACACTCTTACTGAGGTAACCAAGGGCTGTGGGGAATTGCCATAAGCAAAATTCCTAGATGGGTCAGATAAAATCGAAGACCAAGGACCAGGAAGGAAGCGAAATACCAGATATAGCACCAGAAAGTCCATTAGGAATAATGATTGGAAATTGGAACAATAGGGGCCCCAGAAAATTAAAGAGTAAATTAAAAATGATAGAATGACCAAAAGAACCCTTAAGACCCCATGTATTTTGATTGATATTTGGGTCCACAGAGGATGGGGTCTGTCAGGCTTTGAACATTAATGTTAATAGTAGAATGTCTATGGATCCGGAAGAGAGCAAGCTGAAACACTGGAATTAGAAATTAGAGAGCAATTAAGAATGAATATGTGCTACTGTACCTGTGCTGCGCTTATACCTCCAGATAACAGGAGCCTCTCGGACACCGAGAATCAGATCAAAAACAACCTCATGGTTCGGACTTCAATCAAGGGGTCTGAGATAAGGAGGACTGTTCACAAAGGGACAGGTTATGCATGTGTATAGGAATGTTGGGAAACTTCATGTATATGTAACTCTTTACTAGATATAACCAAAGCAAGTTGCCACGTTAGGCGTGCACGACTTTGGTGGGACTACCCGCCCCATGCTGCCCAGAACTGAGTAAACATACCTACTTTACAATCTTACTGATTCAGTAAGAAATCAGCTTTCTGTAAGTCATTTTGGTGAGCCAGGCAGGAGACACTCTGCTCAGCTGCGGGATCAGCTGTGGAGTGGAAGCCCGTAGGTGCACCCTGAGTGTTTTGCTCGGAGAGGACTCCACTCTCATCTGCTCACCGCAGGAGCAAAGATCTCCTGAAGCTGCGGACAAACGGTATGTTTTCAGCTGCTGGAGGGATACTAACTGGAGTGTTAACAATTGTATGTATTATTCTTAAATGTCCAGGTATTCTGTGTTGAAAGTATTTGTGTAAGTGTAAGGGTTTGAGACAAAGTGTTACAAGGGACTTCATGAAAACCACAGCCAGAGACAATACTTGTTTGGTTGGTTATCATTCTAAATTATATTCCTGTGGTATGAATGAGATGTGCTAGAGGCCTCTCTGTGTGATTGCACGATTGTGAGTGCAGAGTTCCAATCCGCGGTTCCGTATTCTCCGCAAGGGGAGTGGGTGGAGATGAACGAAGTGCGTGACAAACTGAAAAGAAGTGCTGTTTTATCCAAGTTTTGAGTGGTGGTGCCTAATATATGGGCCTGGTGGTGTATCTTGTGATCCTATTTTTGCTCTTAAATGCTTTGAGTGTGACAACAAAAAGGCGGGAGCATGATCTGACTCTACTGGTGTCCGTCATGCTTTTGGCCATGCTTCCTGCAACATATGGCGCCCGAACAGGCTGAGACCCGAACCGGCTGAGGCCTGGACTTGCTGAGACCTGAACAGGCCGAGAGACCAGAGCAGCGCCAGGAGACCCGAGGGAGCCGTGGAAAATGTGGGAAATTGAAGTAATCGCGGTGCGACACGGGACATCCGAGATCGAGTTGCTACGGGAGACCAGAGGCGTCAGTGGACAACGGGAGCCGACCCTCACCGTGTGGCAAGTTGGCACATAGCAGAGGGGCAGACATCAGGACCCTGCAGCCTGTCTGACATAATCATGGAGGCAGCGGCGACTGTGCTGCTTCTCTCTAGCATTCTTTTTATGAGAGGTTTATCTTGCAATGCAAAAAAGACTATTTGTCCCCAGATCGGTGTTATAACTATGTTTCTGGATAACATTCAGTGGGGTTGCCACATTCTACGGATTACTAGTGACAATTTAGCTCTACTGCAGGGCAGGAGTGCAGAGATGCAGATTACACTGCCAAATGACCACCAGCAGGCTCTTTCACAAATAGCTTCTAAGGTTGCAGCTGGCACTGCCTGCAGCCATATAGCAGACGTTACACTCTCTTTCCTAACTAGTAATCATGTGTCTTATCCATTTGTGGTGAATGGTCAGTGGCAAAAAGAAAAGGGGGAGAAGGGGGCTGACTGATTATCAAAGCAGAACAGAGAGAGTCATTTCTTTGGTGGTTCGGGCTTGAGCCCTGGGAATTTGGTAAGAAGGGGGAGAGCAAGTTTATTTAGGCATCAATACCTTTTAAACCCCCATATTGATGGATGCACAGGAGTGATTCCTTGTTTTGTATGGGCTTACTAACAAAGTGCATGAGAAAAATTCAGCTTGAAATTCAGTCCTGTTGAAATGTAAGTTTTTGTGGAAAAGGTGATAATGTTTGTCTAGAAGACTGGAGGCTGCGTGCTTCAGCTATTTTCCTGAAGTTCCACAGATGATTGAAATGGGGCACAGAAAGCAAGGGGACTTCCACCAAGTATTGCAATCAGTGGTGGCCACTATATAAACTAAATGGCCACTGTATAGATCAATCGACTGTAACACTATCTTGCAATTAATGTTGTTTTTGAGGAGAGAAGGAAAACAGGATTAAATGTCTCATACTGATATGTTGTTTCAGCATCTTAGAGGGAAAAGGAGTGGAGTTAAGTTGGCCCCTGACTGAGCCTTTGAAAAGTACAGGCTGGAGGAAAATAAAGGAAAGGTTAAAAGAGTTGTTGAAGGTGTGGCATGTAGTATTTAACAGAGCTGTTTGAAGTTGAATGAGCAGGAGAAGAGAGCTTCGAATCCACGGAAGTAATTCCACTGAAAACAGAGAAGGTGAAGGAAGTACTCAAACTCCTCAACATTAAAGAACTGTAGAACCCAGGAACACTTACCTGCCAGCTCCTGAACTTGAGTCACTTCCACACAGCTTCACAGTGAAGTCACACCACCAGGCTCTCACTGTACTGAGGAGGCACCAACAACGCAGCTAGCTCATAGAGTCACTCAAGCTATTTCACAGATATGGGAGGAAACACAAAGTTTTTTTTTTTCCCATCCTCCCATCAGGACGAAACCCACCAGGGAACACTCAGTCCACTTCACCACGACAGCAGAAAAACACCCTAGAGAACCTGAGCCTCAAACTCCCCCCAGGGAGGCACTTCCCCACAAGTCCTCAGGCTTCCTATATAGCAAAAGTCAAATGATCCACACCTGTCAGGTTTCACTTCACAAGGGTGGAGCCAAGACACCTTGTGGAATAGGCTCATCTACCTGGCTTCAAAGTTTTAAATACTTGCAGCAGTGTGTTGTGTGCTAAATCACACTGCCTTTACAGAGAGGTTTTCCTGGGGACCAGATCAAATTTTCACAAGAATTTCTTTCCCACCAATTCAGTTTTGTTACTTACCATGAAAATTACTTAATAGGTATAACTATGGCATACACAACTCTTAAAATGCACTTTAAAATTGAAACTGAATGTAACCACTGTATATACAGATCTATTGAAGATTCAGCCTTCCCCTCCCAAACCCATACAAAATTATCTTGTTTTTATGAGTTAGTGCAAGTCTGTATCTGTAAACTGTTTTTGTTTGTTTGTTTAGTTCAGAAGAAGCTACAAATATATTATGGTATCTCTCCTACAGGATTGTGACAGGAAAATATTTTTTCATGACCCGGATTCACTCTATGGAAGCCTCTTCCCCAAGAGACCAAGAGATGACTATAAATCTCATCACATTCAAATGACAGCAAAACTCTCCCATTAAAGTCTCAGTTCTTTGATTAGGAGTTCAATTATACTATTCTAGACATACACACATACTATATATATGTGTGTGTGTGTATACATATGCATTTTCCCTCTCTTTTATAGAAAGAAAAAAGATACTATATTAAGAATTTAAAAACAGCAGGAAGAACCAGGGAGAGGATATGACAAGTATCATACCACCTGAAAAGATGTAGTTAAGGTTGGTCCATTCACCTCTCAGCCAGATCTGTAGCCTACCATTCCATACATACCACTTGTGAAAACGTTAATTTTCTTTAAGCCTAATGTTTAATCACTTTATCTAACAAATCTACAGATTTCAGCTATTGCAGAAAGTATTTTTTTTTAATCAATCTGTTATTATTTCCTCTTCTTTGTCATCAATTTTCAAGACACTGTCAATGTATTCCAGAAACTACAGAACCATTCAGAACAGATGGCACAGCAATAAAAATCTGGACATTCTTCATGTGGATGTGCACCTTTAGACCTATTTTCTAAGTCTATGGAATAGGAACTACTACATACTGCAGTATAGTAACACTCCTGGTAGTAATAACTGAGGAGCATTACTTGAATATGATGGCAAGGGTCATTTAACTGAAAAGAAATGCCTCAAAACAAGCTATCTACCTCAGCGCCATAATCAACTCATTCTACCCCACCTGGTATAGTAAGAAACCCATCTGCTGTTTTTAGGTATCTTCAACATTGAAGCTCAGGGTGGTAATCTTAGGGATGAAACATGAATCTCTATTTCAGTCAACTGAAAGGATGGGGAAGGTAACATGGGAACAGAATTTTTATACAAGATGGACTTGGACTAGAGAAATTAAGTTCTACACTCTTATAACAAAAATGTGTCTGACTATATAAATGAGCACATTTTACCATTACTTTGTAATGAGGGATGACTGAAAGAGGATTCAGAAACCATTTTATGCCAGCAAGTTACAGTAGTTATTGCACAAAGACATCATAGCTAGCACAGCACTGCAGAGAGATAACCAAGTTAATTTTAAACTGGCTATTAAAAAAAGATTTTATTATAAATCTGCCCATGGCAGCAAGGAACTAACTCAATATTAACCAGTTTACCTGCTGAGAGTTAATTATCCCATATCAAGGTCTTGTATTGCCACTTCTGATATCACAGTAGATAAATTAAAGGTAGTTCAAATACTGGTAACTCTAGTTCACAATCTCAAAATAATTTTTTAACAACAGCTTTTGAGATGATAACGTATCTTCACAGCGAGAACTCCTCCACAATCTCTCCCTTGTTTTAAGAAGAAAATGGAGATTAGACCAGACTTGAAAAGGTCCCTCAAATTAGGAGGTATCAGCTGCTGCAAATCAAGTACATTTGAAACACACTTCTAAGAGAATAACATTATTCAGTCTTTCAAGTTGGAAATTACATTTTTGAAGGGATTGTTATGAAATTTCTCATGATATTTGCATATATACAACCTCCTTATATTTTAGATTATTTCTACTCTACATTTTGATTGATTCCTGGTGTTAGAATAATTTACTTTATTGTGCAGCTATCATGTGATACTTTTTTTTTTTTTTTTTTTTTAAACTTGAGAGAACTCAGAACCCTTTGCAAATCACGGGGTATCTACAATTTGTTTTCAGCTGTCCAGCCCAACTAAATGTGAACTTTCTCCGAAAGAGGAATTGCCATACTGGTGTGTTTGCATAGCATTCATCACAACTGTACTCTGTCAAGAGTATTCTGTCAAGAATTACGGCAATACCATTGAACACAAATTATATTATAAAAAATGACAATCTTCCAAATCATCAGATTAGACATCATCAATAACTGGAAAAAAAAAAAAACAGAGCAAAACAAAATAAAACAAAAAACTTTGGAGATTCCTCTGGGTACTAATATGATTACACTTTTTTCTTGTGTGCTTGAAGCCGAGCACAACTACTGCTTAGTATTCTTCTTTTAGCACAGGTCATTTCACACACCTCACATAAGGTTAATAAAGTTTGCATATGATTTTTGCAATTCCTAAGTACCTGCCACTCCTCAGAAACAGACTTCTGGTATGTAAGATTTCTAATGGACCAGTCTGTGACATCTGATACAATTTTTGCTACAGGTTGTGGAGGTGATATAAATAGTGTAAAACTTGTTCTTAAAACATTAAACCCTAAAATAAATCAAGAGCAAGAGAAGAGACATTCTCATGAATCAGAATGTCTGGAAATGCTCTTGAAGTACTGCAATTGAGACGTGAATACTGGCAGCATCCAACAGGTTTCATATGCTCCCCAAAATAAAACCTGGACGGTTCTCCAGCTCTTCTGCAAAGTCAGCTTCCACTATGGGGGTGCTTGCTGTCAAATTAGTTGCCTCTTGAGGAATCAAATTCGATGCCTCAAAATCTATATTTAAACCCTTGCTGCTACATAATCAGGCTATTAACACCATACACTCACACATTCTTCAAGATTTGGGGCAATTCCACAATTACTACACTCTGACTGGTGTTAAATTTCAGAGTCATTTACTGCGTATTAATTACATCATGTGAGAGCACAGCATGACTAACCTTTACTAACATTACCCGTAGTACATAATACATGCGTAGGGCCTTAGTGACAGGTATTTTTTTTTATGCCCTCCTCTGGCTGACAACTTACACATAATGATTTTATACTACTACCATTTAGCGACTTCTAATCTAACATAGGAAGTAACAGCTCCTTTACAGTTACTGTTGATTTCAGTTTAAGACATACTCAAGATTATTAAAATCTCCTCCCTGTTCATTTAAGTTTTATTCCATTTCTTCTGCTCTGCCTGAACTGCACTCTTCTGATTTTCTTTTCTGCAGGTGACAATAACCACATGAAAAGGGACTAAGAACAGCATGTAATACATAGTATGTAAGGAGGGGAGCTTGAATATATCAGGCCTCAAACCTTCTCTTCAGTAGCGTCTCACACATCTTTGTTTTTGCCATATTTTAACCAGTAAATGCAAGCCCTTAATCATGTTTCTCAGCTCCCTACCACTGAATTTAATAAGCGCATTGGAGCCCCTTAATTTGATTTGCTGAGAAGATATGAAATGGAAACACTAAGAAAGGAAAAGTGTAATGACTTTTTCCTCTCTGTGCCGCTTTCATATCAGCATGTCCTTACCTGTAATAGGTTTCAATATTCATGTCATATTTTAATAATCAAAGGAACTCTTTACACTGTCAATGATTTCTTATTAAGATGCAAATCAAGAATAATCTCTGATCTTCTAGCAGAGCCTGAAAGCACTTTATTAATTAGTCAGGCTCCATCTAACATCTGACAAGACTTCCCTCATCATAGGAAAACTGACTTGAAAATTATCTTCTGAGTTCACATTTGCGGTCAGCAATAAGGGGCCTGAATTGTATATAAGCCATCAAAATTTTATGGTAATTTTTAATTGTCACTAAAAACCAGCACACATTCTCTTTAACAATAGAAAAATTGAATGCTTTGGTTTATTTGTTTAACCAGTATTTTATAAATCTGTTCTGACACCTGAATTCCATTAGATGCTAAAATGAAACATCGTGTTCTAGAGAAGCAGAACAGTATTTCACTGACTCAGGAGTCACTTCAGCTGCATTTGTCTTCATGACTTCTCCATTACAAGTTTTGTAGTACCTCCCTTTATCTTTTAAATTTATGCCTTATAAAATGTAAGTCAATAAAGCATCCATAGTGATTACGTGACTGCTACATCTCACCTGTTGTCATCATATAGTCCATAATCAACCTTCAAAGTGTTTTGTTGCTATCTCAGCTTGAGTAATAAAATCCTTAAGACAAGCACCATGGCTTGCCTTCATTTTTAGAGAGCTCACCTTCCTAGCAATCAATAACAGATTCATAATAAATTATTAACATTTCTGTTCCTTTAAGACCTTCAGTTATATTGAGCAGAACTTGTCTAAAGTCAACAGAAACCTACACTTGAGCTGAAGAACTGCCTTTTGTGGTAGCAGCTTTTGGATTTTTTATTTTTATTTTTGGATTTTCTTCATGCATTTTGTCAGGCTGACTAATCTTGCTGTATAGTTATAATCACAATGGGAAAACCTGAACGAGATGAAATGGATAGTGTTTTCCACACATATTTAAAAGAGGAAATGCTACAAAAAGGCTGCATGAGGCTGGTTCTGATTTGACAAAGAGCTCCCTTCCATAATAAATTTTCAATTTCCCAAGTTCAGCAGTATTGAAACTAGAAAATATTTGTTTAAAGAGGTCATCCAGCTAAATACACTAAAGTGAAGAAGTTACACTGTGACATGAATGAGTGAAATCTGGCAATTTTACTTCTTTCAGGCAGACCTGTAGTTCTGCCCAGACTGATGTTACTTCTTACTAACTGCAGTCATCTGACTGGAGGCAAATCACTGATAAAACATCACAGCTGCTCTTGAAAGGGAAGTGAACAGTTGTGCCTCATGTAATCTGTTCCTGGACCTGTCTGTCTCCCTTTCATTCTTCTCTATGTCCCATCATATTCACTGAACTTTTAATCTGTTTCCCTATCACTTTAGAAACTGCCCGTGCCTTGGGCTCTGCCCGTGCCTTGAGTTCTGCCCAGGTCTTCCTGCAGTCCTGTTAAAGTCAAACCTTCAACTCCACAGATGATTTCTGGTTTGTTTTTGTTTTGTTTGGCTTTTTGTTGTTGTTGTTGTTCAAAGTTGTTTATTTGTGTGTTGGGACTGGGAAGATTCCTGAGAAGATCACTTGTGATTTCCTCTCTTCCAAGTCTTGCTCAGATCTCTGTGACCTTCAGATCTCTGTATGGTTTCCTACAGTGTCACATTCAGGGCTTTGAAATATCTGCTCTTGATTATACCTAACTTCAAAAATGTTATTATTGTACCTCACTGATTTTAAAAGCATGCCTCATTGCTGCTTTACAAGTCGGGAATGCAGCTAGTTTGTAAACAGCACTGTGCAAGCGTGGCATTACAGGTTGAGTTTGTTTCCTACTGGGTACCTGCCTGAGAGGTCCACATCAAACCATGAGCCATTTCATAGAATCATAAGGGTTGGAAAAGATCTCCAAGATCATCTGGTCCCCTACCACCAATATCACCTACTAAACCAAACCATGTCCCCAAGCACCAGTGCCAGCCTTTCCTTAAACACCACCAGAGACGATGACTCTACCACCTCCCTGGGGAACCTGTTCCAATGCCTGACTACTCTTTCCGAGAGGAAATGTCTTCTAATTTCCAACCTAAACCTCCCCTGCTGCAACTAGAGGTCACTCCCTGTAGTCCTATTGCTAGTTATCTGCGAGAAGAGGCCTACCCCCAGCTCCCCACACCTTCCTTTCAGGTAGTTGTAGAGAGCAATGAGGTCTCCCCTGAGCCTCCTCTTCTTCAGACTGGACAACCCCAGTTTCCTCAGCGTTCCTGTGTTCCTGGCCCTTCACCAGCTTCGTAGCCCTTCTCTGGACATGCTCCAGGGCCTCGATGTCCTTCCTGTAGTGAGGGACCCAAAGCTGAACACAGCACTCGAGGTGAGGCCTCATCAGAGTACAGGGGGACGATCACTTCCCTGGTCCTGCTGGCTGCACTATTCCTGATACAAGCCAGGATGCTGCTGGCCTTCTTGGCCACTTGGGCACACCGCCGGCTCATTTGCAGGCAAGCATCGACCGACATCCCCAGATCCTTTTCCTCTGCACAGCTTTCCAGTCACTCTCCCCCAAGCCAGTAGCACTGCGTGGGGTTGTTGTGACTTCCTTGGCCGTTACGACTTCCTAACCCCGCTACTGCGGGTTTTGAAGGCGCCACTTCACCTCACACCACCAGAGGCACACCGCCGGGGGCCCTCGGCCTCCCCCGCGGGGCAGCCCCAGCCCCAGCCCGCCCCGGTACCGCCCCGCTATGTGCCCGCTACGGGCCCGGCTGCGCCCCGCGGCCGCGGCGCTGCGGCGCCACCTGGTGGGCACCCCGCGGGCAGCGCCCCGCCGCCGGGGCCATGCGGCCTCCTCGGGGCGCCCGAAGGCTCGGGCAGGCGGCTCGGGCGCCATTACAGCTCGGCGAGGGCGGGAGGGTGTAGGAAGGGCGGCTGCAATAAGGAGAGTCCTGGGGATGCCCTCACCCACCTGTCTCCCAGCGTAGTGGTTTCCAAGTAGCTGCTGAGGCCCGTAAGGGTCAAACATGGCTATAGTTAACCCCACTGAGTCAATCCACCTGTTCCAGAGGTGAATGAGATATTTCTCAAGGCAGCTTGAAGGCTTTCGTAACTCAGATGGATTTACAGTCTGCCTTGCGGGGTTGCAAGTGACTGTTGGCCAGCGTGTTGCAGGTGGAAGTCCCCTGCAGCCAAAGGGAAGGAGAGAGCAGCGACTTACGTGCCCTGCCATGCTGCAACTTATGCCCCCACACCATCTCGCAGCCTCCTGCCAGCTCAGCAACTGAGTGCAAGCACTGCCAGTAGCAGGGCAAGGAAGGGTCAAGGCTTGGTGTTGCCACAGCAGAGGAAAGCTGGAGGATCCTGCTCCACCTGGTCAGTGGCCTTGAGCCACCCCTTCACACTGCAGGGCAGCCCTTGCCTTTGATCCTCTGCAGCACACCCATCTGGGTTTCACCCCAGGTGTTTCTTGACAAAACCACAGTTTCCACTTGAGATAACATCATGGCTTGCTATGGGGAATCCCGAGTGAGATGGTTTTCTTCCTGTAAAGACAAGCAAAGCAACCCCTCACTCACCTTGTTGTTGTTTATCTGTATACAACTTCAGCAAACTTTTATATGTGCAAACTTAGCATAGAATCAAAGGATCATATGCTCACAGATACAGTTTTTCCTATTTTTTTAGACCTTTCAAAATCCACAGGCATTCTCACAGCACTTTCCAAATTTTCCTTCCCAAATTTTTCGTCATATTTTCTGAAGCACTGATGTCGGAATTGGATATGGCATTCAACAGTGGTCTCACTGTTGGTGCAGAGAAAAAGCAAAACAAAAAAATCAATCAAACAAACAAAACCACATCACCTCCTGAGTTACATTTATTTCTTAGGACAGTGGTATGAGGTTGTTTACCACTCACAGGACAGTTAGGCTCTCGGCAAATTTTCAACTTTCTGAGCAGAAAAAGATTGCCTTTCTTAACGCTAGACCAATTTAGTTCCAGTTAAGGGCTCTTTAAAATCTTATCCATAAAAAGTCCAAGTCCCTTTTCTCTGACCTATATATACTGCCTTCCACCTGAATTCAGATTTTTATTCCTACATTACTGTATTATGGACAACTTGCAGGTGTACCTGACCTTCTTCTATAGCGACCTTCTTCTATAGCTTCTTAATGCATTTCTGCCCTGAGATGAGAGCAAATAATTTGAGTAATTCTGACTCATTCTGAAACTGTTGTTTTTTTGAAACTTAAATCATAATGCAGGCCTGTGAGGAACACCCTACAGAAGTCCGTTTTATGAATATTTCTTTTTCCAACTAAGCTGGTGATCTCAAAAATTACAGTGTTTGGCTGACCAGATTAAATGCTTGTTTTATTATATTTATAACCATTGATTGTCCTCTAATTTCTTGTTCTAGGCTAGACATTCCATGATTCTGAGCAGGATTTATGGCTATTATAATTTTATTACCAAGATTAGTCTCTTTGTCCTCTTTAGCTGCTACAGGATGGCCTTTTCTCCTTTTCCACTTCTGTATATTAATTTAAGTGGGGACTGATATTTCTACATGGACCTTTCTCTTTCCTTTATTTATCACAATAAGAGGTATTAGAAATACGTGACCTTAAATTTAGACATCTAGAGGAATTTTAGCTGCCTGCCATGTGACATCCACAAATGGCTGGTAAATGTAACACAGTTCTGATAGGAAACTTTCTGAGTGACAAGAGAGACCACAAAGAATACTATAGGGTATCTGAAATGGTGGTAGACTCCTGTGCCCATGAATCTTTCCAGGATGTGATACAATCAAGAGAAGTGTGGACAGTATGCTAAGAGATATCTGTTGTCTCTTGGGCTTTGAGCCTGATGAAGCATGTCCATTTACAATGGGACAAATGGCAATTCTATTAATTTGTTTCATCTAAGACTACAATGAGCTGGACAAGTGTACTAATAGCTCATACCTCTTCCTCAGTGCATGGTGCCCAGCATTGTGTTGGGACCAACACAGATTAGCTCCTTGTTTTTATATATCCAGTCTGTCACGAGAAAAGATGTAGTTCAGTGTCATCATAACTAAGAAAAGAAACAAAAACATTTGGTACATAGGCTGTTTTAAAATGTCAAGCTAGAAATACATATACTTTGCCCTCAAAAATAATAATACTAATTAAAAAAGCAAAAAAAAAAAAAAAAAAAAAAAAAAAAAACATAACAAAACTAGAAGGGAATTGCAGCACCTGATGGAATGGGAAGTGAGTCTATATATTGGTCCCTATGCATTTATACCTATCAGACCGATAGTAAGAATGAATCCACCTTGGGAAGCTTTTAATAGAATCATGGTCATTTTCATAGAGCCCAGAGTCATACCTTAAAAGAGTGAGCCTTCTACTTTGACAGGAGAATAGACTAGGAGGTCACCTCTTTCTTTCTTTCAGTTTAGTGGCAAAAAATTAGCAAGAAGCTCTTCCAGCACTTTATGTTTCTACAGCTGCCAAAATACAAAGTCAAAATCTGCCAGAGAATCCAATCACTGCCTTGCTTATAAGCAGGAATGTTCTGGCCTGGGTAGTTTAATGCTAACCAAAAACACAGAAAGAAAGGCAGACCAAAAATAAAATAAAATAAAATAAAATAAAATAAAATAAAATAAAATAAAATAAAATAAAATAAAATAAAATAAAAATAATAAAAAAGATAACAGTAATGAAAAATCTATCCTAGGGTGCATTCATGTTCAAGAAAGGAACTTTTTTATTTCTTCTTTGGAATGTAAACTATACTATGCTACTTTATCTTTACCCTTCTCTTAAGCTCTTTGATAAGTATTATACTTTAAGGAATATCATCAACAGTTTCAATTATTTATGAACGCTGAATAAAAACAGATCAAATAAGACATGGAGCTGAGGCTGAGCCTCAGACAGGCTGAGGAGCACAGAGCTCTGACAGACAGAGATGGGTTAGTTTTTCAGACTTTTTTTTTTTTTATGAGATTTTTCTTGACAAATATAAAAGCATACTACTACATACTAGGAAGGCTAAATGAGGATCTTTCAAACTTCCAATAATAAATGTCATCTAAAATAACGTAATTAAAAAAATTCATTTAACAATGAGATTCAAATTCCTGGTTTGAAAAAAAAAAAATCATTAATAGTAGATTAATGTTTTTATGGTGCCCTAAAACTGTTTTAATCAGTTCTTTCAGTCATTTGAGAATAAGACACCCAACTAACGTGCAGTAAATGTAATCTCCTTCTCATATCTGTATTTTAGCTAATGCTTTCTAACATATGGAATGGTGACATGAACTATACTGCTTGCAGCAGGTATAGGGCAAGATGTCATCTCCCTGTCCTCTTCCTCCACCCACACCACAAACACAGTAGAGATTTCTTTTCTCGGTAATATTAATTTGTTTTCCTGATTATCACTAACCTACAGATTAAACCAGCTTGAAACAACCCTTTTCTCACAAAGGTGTTTTCAGGTGTGTCATTTCTCAGAATTGATTTAAAGCCTGCATGACTAAACCTATTCAAAATGAAACAAGCAAGCAAACGAAAAACCCAAACCCAGTGACAGCTATCTCTGTCAAAGGCAGCAGATAAAGATGAGAACAAGCAGCTGTGTGTGTAGTGGGGGGGTATGGTGTCAATAAAATATTGATTCAGCTTGGCCGTAATCATAATAGATCCTCTGACCATTCCCGTAGTCCTTATCTCCCACTCCATCACATTGCCTTTACATGACTTCTTTAATTGAAGTGATATATCTTTTTGGTTACTTGCCTTGTGGTAACATATGATGAAAGACTAACAGTCAAGTGAGGGAGGAGAAAGACAGGGGCAGCTGTTACACTTTGCATTCACCTTCCTAATACTTGACTGGAAGGATCTGGAGGCATGTCTCAGGCAGACATCAAAACAGCTATTTTACAAATATGTTAGAACATCAAAGCAAAAGCTCTCGTGTACCCTAGTTGATTTCCATTGCAAATGCAACGCTAACTCATTTATTTTCCAGTTTGCGCTCATGATTATTTTAATTTGCCATGTTTGTCTGGAGGCAGCCATCAGGTTGATGCCATGGTGTAGTGTCACACAAGCTGCGGCCTGAGATACCCCAGCTGGGCATCTCGGTATCAGGAGAATTTATTCATGCTTTGTGCAGGAAAACTTACAGTGGTATTTCAGAAAATAGCAAAATCTGTTACTTTGGAATGTTACAGATATTTTAAGAATCCCATATGGGCATATCTAGTCTACTGTTTCTGAAGATTGTCAGAATATACATGTACCTTAGTGGCAGATAGAAAAATCTCAGGATGCAGGTGCTGGTATCAAAAGCAGGTTGCCTGCAGGTCCAGTCATCCTTCTGCATGAGAAAAGCTGAATGGAAGCTGCTGGGTTAGCAGAACTGTCACTGGGGCCAAGGTTGACACCTAACTGAAACTTTATTAGAGGATCAGTTACAGATCTGTCTCAAACCAACAGTTCTACCAGTTTTTGAAGAGGAAGTGTCAGCTCTAGTTGTGAAAAATCATGCAAACACACCCTGGAACCACAAAAAAGGAAAAATTAAAAGAAATCTTAGCTTTATAACCACTGGTTTTAACCTCACTGGTCTGTTGCAGGTATCTCACGGCTTCATGGAAATTAGGACTGGAAGGGACCTTAAGAACAGGTTACAGTTGAGAAGTTTTTTTTAATGCTTATCCAAAATGTATCTTGCTGCAATTTCCATAAATTTTTGTCGTGGTTGTCAGGGAGCAGTGTCAGTGGGGCTGCGCTCCAGAGGAGGATGAGCCAGGAGTTAGGGATAACTGCCACACAGGCAGTGCCCTCACCAACCAGGGTGCAGCCTTGCAGCATGTCAGCATGGTCAACAGAGTCAGGCACTTGTAGCAGGGTCTGGACACAAGCGAGGGGATGAACCAATGCCAGGTCCATCCAGGGGCAGCTGGAGATGGAACAGGATGTGAGCTGGAGACAAGATGACAACACGAACCTGAGATCCATCTGGGAAGCCCCACCAGAGAAGCAGGACAGAGGGTGTTGGCACTGGGTTCTGGGCAAGGCTCGTCACTCAGGGCAGTTAGGAACTATAGGTGCTGTCAGAGGCCTGACAGTATTCACAGTGGACATAGTGATTAATTATATTATTTTCATTTCTGTGGAAGTTACATCTGCTGTTTTTATCTTTCCTTTGAAGTTGCACTCTTACACTCATGGAAAGGAAAAAAAGAATTGTAAAACTGTACTTAAAAAAAGTGTATAATATCATCCAACTCAGTTCTCTGGTTTGGTGTTATCTCTATAGAAGCTGGGTTTATCTTTATAGAACCTCAAACTTGTGCAGAATTTGCTGTTCCATCTGGATGAATATATGTCTATGGGGCCTAATGGAATTGATCCCAGGGTACTTGGAGAGCCAGCTGCTGTCATCACAAGATCTCTCTCAATTATTTTTCAATGGTCTTGGGAATCTGGAGAGGTCCCAGTCGATTGCCAGCAAATGTCCCAGTGTTCAAGAAGGGCAAGAGAAAAGACCTTGGTAATTACAGACTTGTCAGTCTCACTTCAGTACCTGGTAAAATTATGGAGAAAATTATTCTGGGAGTTATTGAAAAACACCTGAAGGACAATGGTCACTGGTCACAGCCACCATAGGTTCAGAAGGGGAAGGTCCTGCTTAATGCACTTAATTTTCTTTTAGGACAAGGCCACCCATCTAGTTGACCAAGGGAAGCCAGTTGATGTAATCATTTGGGATTTCAGCAAAGCTTTCCACACTGCTTTTCACAGTATCCTTATGGACAAAATGTCCAGCATGCAGCTAGACAAATGCACAATATGATGGGTAAACAATTGGCTGATAGGTCAGGCTCAAAGGGTTATGGCAAATGGGGTTACATGAAGCTGGCAAATAGTCACTGTTGGGGTTCCCTAGGGCTCCATTTTAGGGCCAGTTCTCTTCAATGTCTTCATGAACGATTTGGACGTAGGAGTAGAAGGTATACTAAGTAAGTTTGCATACAACACTCAATTGGGAGGAGAATGTGACTCTGCTGAGGGCAGAGAGGCCTTACAGAGAGATCTGGACAAATTAGAGGGCTTAGCAAGCACCGAGCACATGACGTTCAACAAGAGCAAGTTCCAGATTCTGCACCTGGGATGGGGCAATCCTGGCTGTCTGTACAGACTGGGGGATGAGAGGCTGGAGAGCAGCCCTATGGAAAGGGATCTGAGGGTTCTGGTCAGCAGCAAGTTGAATAGGAGTCAACGAGGGAAGCTGTCCCGTTGTGCTCTGTGCTGGTGTGGCCTCACCTGGAGCACTGTGTGCTGTTTTGGGTGCTGCAGTGTGAGAAAGACATAAAACTATTAGCAATTGTCCAAAAGAAGCCTGAAAAGATGGTGAAGGGTTTAAAAGGCAGGACATATGAAGAGCAGCTGAAGTCCCTCAGTTTGCTCAGCCCCGAGCAGAGCAGGCTGAGGGAAGGCCTCATGGCAGCCTGCAGCTCCCTCATGAGGGGAGCAGAGGTGCAGGCGCTGAGCTCTGCTCTCTGGGGACAGCGACAGGACCTGAGGGAATGGCATGGAGCTGGGACAGGGGACAGTCAGACTGGGTGGTTAGGGTAAAGGTTATCTGCACCCAGAGGGTGATAGGGCGCTGGAACAGGCTCCCCAGGGCAGTGGTCACAGCACTGAACCTGCCGGAGTTCAAGAAGCATTTGTATATGCTCGTCAGACACATGGGTCTGATTTTGGGGTGGTCTTGTGTACAGCCAGGAGTTGGACTTGGTGATAGTTGTGGGTCACTTGCAACTCAGGATATTCTGCTATTCTGTTATGCTAAGGAAGGAATCCTCTCCTCTCCTCTCCTCTCCTCTCCGACTCCTCTCCTCTCCTCTCCTCTCCTCTCCTCTCCTCTCCTCTCTCCTCTCCTCTCCTCTCCTCTCCTCTCCTCTCCTCTCCTCTCCTCTCCTCTCCTCTCCTCTCCTCTCCTCTCCTCTCCTCTCCTCTCCTCTCCTCTCCTCTCCTCATCCTCTCCTCTCCTCTCCTCTCCTCTCCTCTCCTCTCCTCTCCTCTCCTCTCCTCTCCTCTCCTCTCCTCTCCTCTCCTCTCCTCTCCTCTCCTCTCCTCTCCTCTCCTCTCCTCTCCTCTCCTCACTTCACCTCACTTCACCTCACTTCACCTCACTTCACCTCACTTCACCTCACTTCACCTCACTTCACCTCACTTCACCTCACTTCAACCTCACCTTGTGCTTTCCCTCTTCCCTTCCCTTCCCTTCCCTTCCCTTCCCTTCCCTTCCCTTCCCTTCCCTTCCCTTCCCTTCCCTTCCCTTCCCTTCCCTTCCCTTCCCTTCCTTCCTTCCCTTCCCTTCCCTTCCTTCCATTCCCTTCCCTTCCTTCCTTCCCTTCCCTTCCTTCCCTTCCCTTTTTCTTTTCTTTTTCTTTTTCTTTTTCTTTTTCTTTTTCTTTTTCTTTTCTTTTTCTTTTTCTTTTTCTTTTTCTTTTTCTTTTTCTTTTGTTTCTTTTTCTTTTTCTTTTTCTTTTCTTTTTCTTTTTCTTTTTCTTTTTCTTTTTCTGTCTCTTAGCAAAAACAAGATTTTTTTTTTTTGCTTTACTTTTGGCTTTTGAACTTTACTTTAAATTCAACATATACGAACATGTTCAAAAAAGCTGTCCATGAGAACTGCACACACTCATACCTTGCAGTACTATTTCAGTACTATTTCTTTTATCAAAACAGTTGTATAAAGATTTTTTTTTTTTTTTTTTTCCAGAGGCATTATGAAACAATTTAAGCCTACAGTCTGGGAAAATCAGGTAATACGCAACAACATGCACTACAATTGGCTACAGTTACAGTTAAGATAGTTGAAAACCCAAATCTCTGTCATCTTCTTCAGCTTATGCATCCAGCTATTGTAGTATGAGAATTGTCAGTACTGCCTCTAAGCAGTATATTGTCCTCCATGTTTTTCATATATTCTGGAACCAGCTGCTTTTTTTTTTTTTTTTTTTTTTTTTCTATGAGCTCATACAAAAAATGTAGGCTGATATCTGATAATTGCCTCCTATTATTTTCCCAAACTATCAATGTTCAGCTTTTTTTCTAAACTTTATATGTGAAAAATTTAAGAGAGGATAGAAAAGCTCTCTAAAGAATGGAAATGTGACGATGAGGACTGTTGAACATATTGAACCGAAAGTCTAAATAAATTATATCTAGGTCAGACTATTTAATATAATTTAATTAAATGAAAGACCTCAGAGTTTGTACTTTGTAGCATGTTTTATTGGAATTTCTGTTCCTCTTTCAAAGAGTACACAGAGCTATACCTAGACACATTGCGGGGTATTTCACACACATTGTGTGAACAGGGCAAACACTGAGTTATTTAAGAAAAAAAGTATTTTGACAGAGAATAGCTTTGTACAGAGAAAATGCATATATTTGAGAAATAGATCCATTTACAGTGCAAAAGCTTCACATGCTCAGCTCTTTCCCACATTTTTTTTTGCCATATGTTTTATTAAACTAGGAACTTTTGAACCTTTGTCCCTGTAGGGAATTTAATTTAATCAAGGCTCATTCACAGGAGCGACAGATACTATATCTTGTCTCAAAGTACAGTCTAATTCTGCCTTGATGCTACTGCATAATGGATGCATACTTTACACTTACATTTCAGAGTGTATTTTTTAGCTAATATACTCTTCAAGTACTGTAGAAAAATCATCTAAAATTGAAATGTGTGCCAGTCAAATGGTAGAGATTAATAAAGATTGCTACCTGCATGAAAAACCTAAACTAGATTTCTAGTGAGAAGATATTTTATTAGCAGAAATAAGAAGTTCTTTTCTGAATTCATTCTCATATGATAAATTAAATTTGGACAGTGTGGACATTAAATCATTCACAGTTACCTTAAAACAGCTGTCAACATCTGTGCCCTCGCTGAGATTCCTTCAGTGTCCAGCAGCAGGAGCACTCAGCTAGCTGGAAAAGAAAATGAGTTATTTATATAAAAATACTGAGCCACCTTCGAGAAAAAGTCTCCCTGTACAGTGACTGGATAAAGGGATCATCTGAGATTATTCACTTTGTAAACCCCTTGCTTCTGTAGTTTCTAACTAATAACCTTTAAGACCAATGACATTTTGCAAGCTTAGATTCCTTATCTATGCTTTTTCCTCTTTTTTTTTTTTTTTCTTTTCTTTTTTAAGACAAAGCATTTATATTTTGCCCAGAGCTCACATACTATTGAAGTTTTCCATGTCACTATAGCTAAATAAGACTATCCAGATGGATGGTCATCCAGATTTGATCATCAAGATGACCAAATTCATCTTGCCTATGACAGAAGCTCGACTTTCATCACCTGGGGACATGGGGAAGGGGACAGATGGACAGATAGGACAGGACAAATTTCCTTATTTGTTGACAGGCACTGAACTTTCATTTGTTAGCAAATGATCTTAGAACATTCTCATTTTCTTTCCTTTAAAAAATAATAAAAAAATCAAACTATTGGTTATGCATCTTCAGAACCCCATTCACAATTCTTGTATTTTATTTACCTCTTGCAAATGGATGGTGTACATTATGATCTGATAGTCTCCCAGATTCATCCGATGCATGTTTTTTTTCTTATTTTATATACTTCATCTTTGCCAAATTTCATTAGTTATGAATCATACTACTGTATTATGTCAGGAACCTGTTGTATAAGAAGACAAGACTGGAGTGCAGTTTAAAGAGAAAAGAAACAAAAAAGGCATTTTCTTTCTCAATTTCAGTATAAAAAAAAATAAAAATGTTTATGGACAGTCCAACTAGTAACAGCAAAGAATGAACACAAAGCCGGTCAGCATGATTACTAGTGATCTGATGTTTCAGACCAGATTTGGCTGCTTACTTTACAAAAAAAAAAAATAAAAAAATCCTGTATCTCTGATTGTTATAGATCCTCTCAGCAGAGGTTGCAAGTCAAGAGCATAAGATCCATCATAGAAGGATCTTCCATATTCTTTCTAGTTCTACCCGTGATCATTCAGAATAATCCAAGAGTTGTAGAAAGTGCATATACACGTAACACTGTATGGGGATACCCTATCCTCCCAGCACAAAGTATGGAAGCACCTGTTCAAACCATTCAATATATTTTTTTGCACTTACTCTGGGCAACTGAACTACAATTGCCTTATGAGGAAAGATAAAAAACAAACAAACAAACAACAACAAAAAAACAGCCCACATCATACATGGCTGACAAAAAAATAAAAAATGACCTATGCACAGATATAATTATAGGCTGCAAGATTCAAGAAAGGCACTGTTTAGCATGGTCAAAGGGAAATCTGAATAAAGAGGTGATGCTCGTTACTTAGGAATTCCATGTTAGTAATAAACTAACCTTTATCACTGTATAATTTTTGCAACTGTTGTGATATAGAGCACTACATAGTTTTTCATAAGTGCATTAATATGTGTGAAGTTTTATGTTCTGTATGTTCTTAGTGTATTTTTTCTTAATTTATGAATCTGTTTGGGTAAATGAATTTTATTGACTCTTGGATACTAGATCAAATACTTAAAGGATCTGCAGAAAAAAAAAAAAAGAACAGACTAGGGAGAAAAACATATACACTAAGCTTTTCTGAGCAGGTTAACCTCATACGGATTATTGCTGTTTTAGAAATGTACATCAGTGTTATCTTAAAGACTGACTACCTACACCATTTGCAAAAACTCCTTTAGGCTTTGTGTTATTTTCAGGCCTTATATGCTGAGGGCCCAGCATTTAGACAATTATATAAATTGATGAATTGCTTGCAAGTATCATATATTGTGTGTTTTGTTTTACAACTAGTGAAGGTTCAAAGAAAGAGAGAAAATCCTTTCTTTTTCAGTTCTAATCACAAAATTTCTCACCATTTTGCCAGTGCTCAGAATTTCACATAAAGTTAGTTAACATCCGGTATTCTTCCGAGAACACCCATAAAAACATACGTATACACAACATTGGCTGTGCAAGAAAATAAAGTCAAATAGGATTATGCATTTAACAGATCATCACAATCCTTAGTGCATTTAGTACCTTCAGTATTGTCATACTACTTGTTGAAGTTTTGTGTAAGGAAGGGTACATTGGGTAAATTTAGCTTAAGCTGATTCTGTACCAGTACAGACAAAGCCATTGTGAAAGTATCTTAAATATTTGTCTACATCAGCGTGCTGCAGTGATTTAACAACAGGAATATTTTTATTTATTTATTTTATTTATTTATTTATTTATTTATTTTATTTATTTATTTATTTATTTATTTATTATTTATTTATTTATTTCTCATGCAGTAAAATCCAAGCTGGGATTTTCCAACTGGGCTATCCACCCATTTTCCAACTGGGCATTAAACTGACATATTAAATGATTTTTTACTTAATAAAGGCTATGATGATCTGCTATCATTTATAGTGCTAGGGTAGAAGAAAATTGACGTCCACGTAACAGAGAAAGATGTACCAAGCAGAAGAGCGAAGATTCATTGCCTGTGATTTGAGAGGACCATCCAGAACATGATTACAGGTTGAAGGGTGTTCCACTTATACATGCTATGTGGTTAATTTGTAACATGTGATGTCTCTTGAAAGGGTGGATCCAAATTCCTCTGAAATTCGGACTGCAAGGTCTTGATGACATCCATAACATGAGTTGATTCCGGGTTCGGTGGTTGCTCATCCATAGACTAACACCAGAAGCTTGTCCTGTTTCTGAGGAGGGGGTAGACTGCAATAGGAGTGATAAGAGGCACACAAGCGTACCAGGGAAGTTCAGTCCTAGAACCAGTCCTCCATGATTCTGAAAATTAATTTTCCCTTTCCGAACTTCAGTCAAGTAGTGTTTGTAGAAAGGCTGTCCATACCAGGAACTGATGGTGAGAATGCAGGGGAATGGTTTCTGAGCTGATTGTCTCTGTGTTTCTAGACCATCAGCAGTCAAAGCTAGGATGCTGGTTATCCTTTCATCTGTGGAAAAGCTTTCTAAGAAACTGAAAAAGAGACCAGAAATCAGCTTTGCTGTCTCACAGTAATGCTGGACTCTGTTTCTAATGCTTTCTCTGACAGTGCTGGATCACAACTGGCTCCCTCTTGACCAGACCTCTGGCATGATGCAGTAAGCAGTTCAAAAGCACCAAATGCAAGCTTCATTTTATGCTCTAATCTAATTTAGGTTCTTTTTAATGGTCATCTCTTCAGAGAACCCATGGAAAGAGCTCTCAGTGTCTTAGCACAGGACAAACATTCTTCACTAGGCTTCAAAAAATTCAACATACATTTCCTATAGTTTATTCAAAGTTGTTTTTTGTTTGTTTGTTTGTTTGTTTTCTCCTCTCTGCCCACATGAGTTAAATATACCTTCCACTTCTCATGAAGTATTAACCTGGGCATAAGCTTAGTATATTAAGGTAATGATGGGCTGATGAAGATTTGCTGTTAGTCCTACTTTGAATCACAGAATTGTAGGGGTTGGAAGGGACCTCAGGAGATCATTGGGTCCAAACCCCCTGCCAAAGAAGGTTCCCTAGAGCAGGCTGCCCATGTAGGTGTCCAGATGGGCCTTGAATATCTCCAGAGAAGATATGAGTGAGATGTGCTAGAGTAAAGATAGCATTTTTAGAAATGATTGAATGACAGAAAAACTCATGAATTGGAAACCCAATGAGAACCCATGGAGATGATACTGTACTTCATTGACAACTAAAACTTTTAAGGTAGGTTCCTGTTCTCTGATTGGATGAATTTAACCTAATGATAATTTTCATGACAACAAATGAGATTGAACACACATTACCCTGTTACTGCCAGAGTCCTGTGTCTCTGCACATCCATCCAGAGATGCCATATGCTAGAATATATGAAAAAAAAAAATGACTGCAAAATATTAGGAATATAGTCCAAGGAAAATCATGTGAAGATTGGACTTATAACTCAATGGGTTTATCTTTGACATTATTTAATCATCTTAATCTTCAGTAGAAAAAAAAATCTGTTTTGCTCTTATTTTGTCTTTGAATTTTCAGGTTTTCAGATGTTTCAGCTCAGATGAACAACTGCAAATAGCTAGCCTGGAAGAAAATGAAAGGGGAGATGGCACAGGTATAAGACTAGAAAACAAATACTTAGAAACACTGTTGAAGATTATGTACTTCAGCATTTGAGAAGAAAAAGAGACTACAATGGAAATTACATCTTTCTACTCCATTTTTCTACCTAAACTATGCCCTCCAGCCCCTAAAACATTCTCCTAGCTGCAATTCAGTCCTAGTTTACTCACAAAGCATTTGAATGTAATGAATAAGGAGAGACACTTTAGTAAACTTGACTGACACATGTAGACAGATCTTGCTGTCTGCCAAATTCACTTTGTGCCCTGTAACTCAGAAGTAGCCAGAGCTGTGTGCTGGAAAATAAGCTCCCTATGTGAGAAATTTTCACTGGCACAGAACTGCCAGCTCCAGACATTTTGAAATCACAACTCAGGCCTCGGAAGGGTGCCATTCAGCTTTTAAAAGTATGATACATATTTAGAGTAATACATTTTGTGTTTTGGCATTTAGAATTCAGGTTTGGACTTCATCTTGTGTAAGCTTTCTTCTACAAGCATGGAACCTAGGATCTTATATTTCGTAAATGAAAGCTGACATTCATTTGAAATGTTATGGTCCAGCAGCAGGTCTCTATGAATATTTGTAGAAGTTGCAAGGATTGGGATAATGTTGCAAGAGTTGGCTGTAACTCTGGCATAATAAAGGCTACGTCCTGCACAGGAAGTCCCCTATCAGGTGTAAGATAGATAGAATATTGGTAACAAACAATATATCAGACTGAGATGAAATATGTCAGAGAAAAATGAGGGAGTAGATGAACTGAACTGGGTTATCTCTTTTTATTGACATGAACACAGGTTCTGCCTCCTCAACCTTGTAACTCACAGAGGGCTTTCATAGAGGGAGAGCATTCCTCCACCATATCAGGCTTTTGCTATCTGTCTTGGTCTCTCTATTCCTCATCTCTATGCAATCCAGACAGGAAGGGAGAATGTAAAAGCCACTGACACGTTATTAAATGAAAAATGTTCAGAAGAGGTCAGGAACAAAATCTCAGGGCTGTTTAAAGTTGCTTGATTGCTGCCTGTGTAGCTAATAAGGCAACCATACAAAGGTCACATGTCTCATCCTATTACATCAGTGCCCTTTGAAAGCACATTGTGTCCCTTCAAGTTGTGTCACATCAAGAGCTGGTTGAGTGCTTCATTGTGACTGATATTCATTGCTAATTTAACTTTCTGTTGCTGGTAGATTATTTGTGATTTTTTTTTTTTTTCTTGTTTCTGGAAGCACATTTGTTATTTGGAAGCGTGTTTGAACAATTTGCATATGATCCATTTGATCATCCCCATTGCTAGAATAGTCAAACAAAACACCTGATTCCTTCTACTTCTTGTTCAGATGACAAGAGCAGAAGAACAAACTGATGAACAACATTAACAAAACATGTATTCATTCATTCCTAAATAACTTTATTCATCTTTTAAAAATATAAAATAATCTGCCAAAAGGGCTGTGTATTAAGTGACAAGAGAATGAACTTGTAGGATTTTCAATGCTGACTGTACTTACAGTACAAGGGTGTGAGCTTGCTTTCTTTCATTCTTTTTTTCATCATTACAAAACCAGTTAACAGTCTAATCCCTTCGAGTGCTACGTTAAGCGTAAAACTCGGAATTCCCCGCTAGAGGACACTCTCTTCTTTTAAATGACAAGCTCAGCTTTCAGATAAGGAATGGAAGACCATATCGTTTGGTCCTGCCCATCAGAGCGGTTAGTTTATAAAAATGTGCGAATGGGGTCAATGCTGAGGGACTTGTGTGAAGTCTCAAATGTTCACTCTCTAGCTTAAAATGGAAAAAAGATTCTTAAAGGAGCATCCAGTTCAATTAACCAAGCTAGTAGATTGAACCAAAGTGCATGGAAAATCTCACTCTGACACCTGTAATGTTTTATACACACTGATGAACTAAGAAATATCTTCACCTCTTTCTATCATTCGCACTAAGAAATTTATCAAATGTGATTCTTACCCATGATTAGAACAGGTTGTTTAAGTTTGACCTCACTGAATGTGGGAATGTTTGTGCTTAATGTAAGCTAATAAAACATCAGGGAAATGTTGCTTTTTCTTAGGGTCCATTTTCACATCAAACCTGCCCCAGTTTAATGGAGAAATGCTAATGAAAGGGCTAATGTCCCCCATTAATCTGCTTGTACCTGGCTGTGTGTTCCCTCTGCCTTTTCTCTTGCAGACCTAATGATGGTGCAGCTGCAAGGTGAGCTGGGATAATCAACTGGCTCAACAGAGGAAAAAAAAACACTGAAGTCAGACAGGCAAACATAGTCAAAGCACTGGGTCCTCTGCAAGGGAGAGGGAGATACTACACAGCTGGCAGGTGGATGGCTGAGAGAAAAAGCAGCAGCAGGACTTCCTTGCAGCAGCGGTTTGCCATTTGCACCAGACTAGGTGCAACATGATACCGCAGATTTTCAGGCCACGAAAAATGTCATGCAAACACCACTTCAGTTTTTGTTTGTTTTGTTTCTGAAACCAAAGTTAGGTCACATCCTGGCTTCTGATCTGTAATGTAAGATTCATGTACTTTCCTGAGTTCACTGGGTTCACAGCTGCTTAGTTTATATGCAGCTACAAAACAGGTGGCCTGAGAATTAGACCAAAAAAAAAAAAAAAAAAAAAAGTATATGTAAACTTGGGTTTACCACTTCTCCCCTCTGCCACCCCCCCGCCCTGAACAATATAGTCACATGGGTGTTCTCCATAACACTATAAACTGTATTACTCAACGGATGCAGCCACTGAAAATAATGAAAACAATATACTTTGAATCCATGAGTTTGTAAAATAACCTCTACAGTGCCTATTGAATAGACTAGAGACTTGCTTGGACAATGTCTATCACATGCACTCAAGTCATAACACATTCTTAAATGTATGGTATATGTATGCTAAAAGCCAGATCTTCTCTCACTAAGAATATGTGTTGAAACATATTCTCGTGTTGAAAACACATATCCTTGTGTGTGATGATTTCATGTTTTCCCCAGTCTGACAATTTTGTTACCACACCCTGTTTGGAATGAATAAGAGAGAGATTATAATTATTAAAATAAAACTAACCAAAAAAAAAAAAAAAGTAGTTTGACATTCTGTATATATATATACATATATTTTTCTTTTACGTGTGATTTTTTTTTTATATTGGTCTACCTTCTAGGTATTTATACATTTGATAACATAATCAAATCTTTAAAATATTTACTGCTAAACATGTTCTTTTGTTTGTTTGTTTGTTTTTGTTTTTTGTTTTGTACTTGCTTTTGAAACCTACAAATAAAAAGTGAGCAGACTTTTGGTAGACAGAACTAAACCCAGAGACAGCAAACTAATATGTAGATCCTATGATGCCAGTTAAACATCTTGCCTTTCTTCTTGACGGACTTAGGAACAAACCATCTTCCATTATAAAAAGCTAGACTGTTTATCTCAGTGTTAGTTACTCAACACTGGATGACACATATGGTTTAAATATACAACAGCCCACAGCCTAGAAAGGGATGCTGGTATTGATATAAAGTCACAGAATAAGTGTGCATACTTTCATGAAAAAGTACAATCAAATTGCAAGACTTGTTGAGGTTAAAACCTAAGAACTACAGGTAAGAAAACAATTCTCTTATCTACCTCTTTTCATATGAACAAGTAGTTGTGTTATTTAAATTTAGCATTCTGAGTTTAATTTCAAGACACACATATCAAGGGCTATGATGTGTGCTGTGTTCCCTTACAAGGGAGTGGAAACCATTTTATTTGTACTCAGGATAGCCCTCATGAATTTTGATCTGGACTGTTAGCCTATTTGTCTGCTGCATGATGCTGCCTGAGGAAGGAAAAAAGAGGGGAAAATCTGGTCTGTAAGCTTCCACTTGCTGTCAAGTGCAGCTAATACAAGGAGAAAAGTCATTGTGGTATACTGCTAATGCAGGCCCACAGCAGGGCTATGTCTGAATCAATTCTTCATGTGTGACTCAAGGCAAAATGTAATTAATAGTTCTTTGCTTATCCATCTAGTTTTGAAGTCTCACACCTTGCCATGGTAACCATAGGTAATGTCTATTCAATACGTGCTGAAAAGTTCTGGAAAATAAAAAGGTGGCAATTTTAGCTGGACTGCTGGTGGAAATAATCAAAGTTCTGAGTGTTAAATTTAGACAACAAGATTCAGATTGAATTAATATAAAGCAGATTATCAAGACAAAACAAGCCATTCAGTATTCATAGAATCATAGAATCATAGAAACACAAGGTTGGAAAGGACCCACAAGATCATCTAGTCCAACCATCCTTCTATTACCATTACTACCTATTACTAAAATAGCAGTAAGCACAAATGAAAGCTTAAGAACACTTTCTATTACTATAAAAATAAATAATTGTCAAATTACGCTTTAAAACTAGCTAGATAGCATACTGTCAGCAATGCAGAGTCTTCTAAGAAGTCTGCCAGGTGTGGATGATAATTTTTTTTATGGAATAAAAAACAATAACTTGGTGAGTATAAAGGAATGACCAAAATCACAGAAGTGAGAAGAACCATCAGTCGTTTATCAGGAACCCAAAAAACTAAACACAAACATTAGTGAAACTGAAAAGGTGGCAGTATTTTGGAAAAAGGTACATCTTTTCTTAGACCAACTGATACTGTTGGATAAAATCTGTGTCTCCTTTCCACTTTATGTGGTGAAGGTACCTTTGTTTCTGTGAGGCCTATGCATAGGTGGCAAATGAAATTCTTTCCTGATGATAGTAGTGGAAAGGTCCTGGTTTCTAACTGTAATTTTGAAATCCTCAGTTTGCTTTCGAAGCAAAGGTCAGTATCTATCCTCAATTTTTCTAAAGTCTATAGAAGTTAAAACCAGAGCAATGGAAAAGCTCAATTATGTCCCCCGGCAGTAGTTACCTACAGATGGTCAGGTTGGTGCTGTCCATGCTGCCCTCTGGTAGAATTTTGGTTGTCACATTCAAAGCGTTGGTCTTTCTCACTGATAGCGATCCCAGGCCTTGGCTCTTGATATGTGCTCCTGCTCATAATCATCCAATATAGCAGGAAGGGGTTGGCAGCTTCAAGGCACAATGGTGATCACAGCAGAGCTTTCCTGAAAGGCACACAAGCACCATGGAGTGATTCCACACAGTCTGTGAACCAGCGTACCCCTTCATCACCTTCTGCTCTAAGTGCTGTTCTTTGACCTTTTCCCCCCTTTGTATAAATTTACAACATGTACACTAATAAACACTTAAAAAGCAATCCTTTTTCCCTATCTTGCTCTCATAAAAAAAAAAAAAAAAAAAAAAAAAATCACTACCAAAGGTTTTTCTCTAAACAGGCGTTTCTCCCTGGAGGCAGGATGAAAGGAGAAACAGAGAAACAAGTGACAGATGTTAGCTGTTTTGGTTAATGCACTATTAGAAAGCACTCAGACACTATGGTAATGAGGGCATTATAAAAGTCCATGTGGAAGAGAACAGAATAGGCACATTGCATGTAACATCAGAGGCACAATTGCATACAGCTTGTTTTCTGCACCTTGCTAAAGAGCCTTGTCTGCTAGCCAAGCCACTCCGCTTGTTCTGTCCTGCTGTTGGCGACAATGGGACAGAGATACACGCAGGGTGAGCGCTTTTTCAGAGAATGGATACTCTCTCTTCAATGTCCTAAAGCACTCAAGGGATTAAACAATAAGAATCAGAGCCAGAACTGGCATTTTAATGGGGAACAACGAGTTTGAAAATTCCCATAATTTGGCCTTTTAGCACCATCTAAAAAAACTGCACGCAAAGAGGGACAGAGGGGGAGACAGAGAATGTACTCTGGCCAGACTTATGGGAAATTCAGCATGTGTTTTAATGAGAGGTAGGTTAAAGTCAGAGCAGGAGGCCTTGCTGGAGACATTTTCCTCATGCAAAATTCTGACATTTCAGACCTGCTTTCACACATTCCTTGAATAGATGTCATTACTCATTATCACGTTTATCATTACAAGTATAAAGCAATGAAGTGTCAACGAGGGGAAGGATTAAAATAGGCTTTACCTTGCAAAGGTTACTCTATGGCATTTTGTTCTAAGAGGGGAAAAAGAAGCCAAGCTTCTGACACCAGAAAGGATTCCTTGGAGATGTTGTTCTACCAAGACCAACACTTTCAGTTACCCTGCTCCTCTGCAGACCGGCATAAAACATTGACCTGATCTTGGGGAGATAATAGCCTTCCCCCCCCCCCCCCCCCCCCCCCCTTACTGGACATTTTATTCTCTACAGGTAGCATCAACTGCACAGTTCAGCTCTTTCCTCCCATTTTGGAGGAAAGTCAGTACGGTTTTCATGTATGGCAATAAAATACTTCACCAAGAACAACCTGACAGTCAGTTTCTGAATCTATTTGTGGCAAACTACCATGGAATAACTAGGGTGAATGGAAAGCAACACAGTTACTGAGGTGTGGAGAAGGGTGAACACTTGGCATGCAAAACTAGAAGGGCTGAAATTATCTCCTTACAGATGTCACTCACTAAACCAGGGTCTGTCCAGGAGGAGGTGATGCTCAGACCAGATCACAGGATTCTTTGCTCTGCTGTGTTAGAACTGCTCTGTGCTCTCCTTCCCTCATTTTTTATTTTTTAAATATATGTGTCATATTTTATTATATATAAATATAAAATACACATTTTTTGAGCCTGACCTCTTTGCCAGGCAGCTTCATGACACAGCCAGCACAGAGGGAGAACAGCAGAACACCGTGGCACAAGGCAAAATGAGCAGGCACAAGGCAAAATGAGCAGGAACCAAGAGACGGTGGTTAAGAAAGAACTGTGAAGTATTGCTGCTCACTGCACTGCTCATGCAGTAAAACTGGCTCCTAAAACTATTCCAGTCCTAAATTTGGTGACATATGCTGTATGCTGGGAATTGGAATTGTGCACTTAGAACTGCTTTAATCTATTTTTTTAATAGAAAGAAAACTGGCATTTCACAAATAGTAAACCTGCTATTTGCAAATGAACTTTAAGAAAAATGCATCAGTTAATAGAAGTCTCTGTCATCAAGCCAAATGCAAACTCAAGTGAATAAGATTGCCAATTATCAGTATAATTTTGAAAGAAAGGTATTCAGAACTAATTGTATGCTTCACTTGGAGAGCCAGCTTCTATCCCTTTGTATTTATGGTGCCATCTTCTATCCAAATGACAGAATTATGGTGGTTTTTTTTTTGTTTTTTTTTTTTTGTTTTGTTTTGTTTTGTTTTTAATATGGAATTTTCTCATCTGAAAAAAATTAAAGCCTTAGTAAAAAAAAAAAAATCAAAATCAAAAAAAAAAGCTATCCTCTTCAAATTAAACCTGTCAATTACTTTTTGATGCCACTCCATTGTGACCAGCAGAACAGTCAGAATGACCAGAAAACCTGTTGAGAATGGTAGGAAAATTGCTGATTCTGTACACACACATAGTCCTGATGTGTAAATCGCTTACTTCAGTGTTGGAAAGAGCCTGATCCTGCTTACATCAAGAGGAATGTTAAAACTTCTCTAGCTACAGAAAAGCTGCTGCATAACATTGCCTTTACTCATGTACTCCTCCAGTGCAAGTCTACAAAGCACTGAAGGATCTATTTTGCTTTCTCAAGAACTTGCATTACGCAAGTGATAAAGTGCTGCATACCATGCTGACAGTGGAAGAATACTTAAAATAGTGTATGCAATATAGCCTGTGATACAAAAAGCTTTCTGTGGGAATGGGTAGTGCCCCCACTCATGCAGAATATCATATTAACCTCTGCAACATAAAATGTCAAATGCACATGCCACTATGTAGACCAAATGAAAAGAGACATTGCTTGATTTTGAAAACAATTTGATTTCCATTTCCTGATCACAGATTCATAGATTTAAAAGGCCAGAGGGACCATCATGATCTTTCTGTCTGACCTCCTGTATCACACAGGCCAGGAAACCTCACTCATTAATTTCTGCCCCAAGACCATAACTCCTGCTCGTGTGAATACAATTCTCTCAGAGACAGATTGAGTGCCCAGTACCGCATCCACGAGTAAACTAGGACAGGGTAATTTTGTGCACTTGCTAAAACTATCTAGTGGGGGATGTATTTTTTTCATGAGCTTTGTTTAAAACTTCTAAATGGTTTTGCCACTGTCTCTGACAAATGAAGTCCCGCACTTAGTCTGTCAGCAGTTAAAAGCACAGCAATACATGTTTCTCCAAGAACCACCTAACCCTTGGCCTCTGCCAATGAAGGTGCCAGGTTTGGTGGCAGTTTCTGTAATACAGAGAGTTTTCAGCTCCAAACTGGACAGACAAGTTAATTCCCTTCACACGGACCACTGAACAGCCATCAGGTGATGATAAATTTCAGCGGCTGTTCACCTGCACGGTGTTCACTTTTGTAAATGTAAGCCACTGAAATATTGTAATGTTCTATATGGAGTGTTATTACTGATGTCTCCTAACAACTCATTTTCCCCTATTAAGTTATAAGAAAAATTTACCATTCTAGATACTAGTTAAAATAGAATGAAGGTGTAATTTACCATATAATACAGTATACTTATGTTATTTCACAGTAGCCCTCACCTTTAAAAGTATGCCATAGTACAGAGCCTGTGGTATTTTATACAATACAACTCTTAAGATAACTCCTGTCACTACACTTTGATACTTTGCATTTCCTGTAAATTAATCTTTAGTTTCCAACTGTTA
Organism: Anas acuta; assembly: GCF_963932015.1. Taxonomy (NCBI): domain Eukaryota; kingdom Metazoa; phylum Chordata; class Aves; order Anseriformes; family Anatidae; genus Anas; species Anas acuta. The sequence continues at coordinate 102,460,689 of NC_088979.1, forward strand.
ATCTATGGAACTGCAATGTACAATATAAATGAGATCTTTTAAAAATAGCACAGTAATATAATGAATTAAAATGACAGTAAGGAAAAAAAAAAAAAAAAAAAAACACCTCACCATTGTGCCAGAAATCAGTTTAAGATGCTGGCTTAGTCCTTTTTAAATGAAATTGAATTGATGAAGTTAAATGCGGTTCTTGCACAGAAAAATATGTATGATAAATATTTATGTGGTCAGCACTTTAGAAGTAACATATATTTGCCATGTAAACCTATATAATCAAAACGTGGGATATCTTTACTGTTTTTATGCAGGATATAAATAATCATATAAATAATCATAAGATTGCAGTGAATGAAAAATAGAAGAGTTTTGTCCCATATAAAACGACATTTATTAGAAGATAACAGTATGTTGTTAGCCCTTTTGTCTGAGAGGTGAGCTAATTTTCAGTGGTGTGGCTTTATTTACTTAGAACTAGAAATGAGTAGTTATCTTTGCTGATAATGTTATTTATTTGTGTATTTTACACATACAAAAAAAAAATAAATCACCATATCCATACATTTGCATGCAGGAGGATTCAAATAGGTGGTATTTCTTTAATTTTTCATAAAAAAAAATATGAAAGTTCCTCTGCAGCTTAGTTCTCAGCCCATAAATCTTGATGAAGGCTTTTATCAAAGCCATGTTCCCAATGCTTCTTTAAACTGTGTCTTGGTATTTCCTGCTGCTTCTTTTCCAGTTTCTCTTCACCTCTTTCACTGAAATATTACTCAGCAAAATCTTCCTGACTATTTCTGCTTTTGTTTTGAGGAGTAGTATGCGGTAGCATTTTGCATAACTGTCCTCTTATATATCAGCACTTGGTTTCCATGCTGGAAGACAATGTTTTTTTAAACCACTATAAGCAAACACAGTGCTACCTCCTAACATTTACAGTGAAGCATGGGAGACTCTATATTAATATTTAACCTTTGTTATCACTTTTACATTGTGCTCATGAAAGACAGTAGGGAGAGGAGAAATAAGAAACAGCTTTAGAAACTGTGGCGCAGGACAAACACCACACAGAAATGAACACAGCACTTTCTGTACCTTTTAATGGTTTTACTTTATTCACAACTGTTTCCAATTAATTGTTAGCTGAATAACGAGGACGATGACGACAACAACAACAACATAATACTCGGTATCATCTAATACCAAGCATAGATACCAGCACTCACAAGTCCTAGTGACTTCTTGCACAATAAAAGGCCACAGGACAGAGCCCTTGGCTATAGGTGCTGTTAATGCACTTAGCTGGGTTTCTTTACTACTAGAATTCTCCAAGGGATTTTGGTTCATTCACATCAAAGCTGTCCACCACTGATACAGGTGTTTGTTTGGGCTGTGATGCAGTAATGAACTCAAGTCTACAGATGTCAGCAGCATCAGGGAACAGTTCCCAGCAAATAAAAGCATGTGGGAGGACCTCGTTGCTCCTGCGCACAGGTTCAGGGATCTGCCTATGGTGGGTAGGGAAAATCCATGTGAATGGGAATATAAAGTAAATTACAGTCTAAAGACAGTATTAATTACCTTGGTCAACTGAAACTGAGAGTCTGTAGTCTTCTGTGCTTACAAAGGGCTCATCCTGGATCAGTGATATAGGAGTAGCTAAATAGCTGCTTCTCCAAAAAGTTAATGTCATCTTTGGGTAGAATTACCCTGAATTCAACTGTCTGAAAATCAAACATTTACCCTATACTTAGGCTCAACAGAGAGGAAGGTACCCTCAGCAATGACAGATCTCACTGGACACAACACTTGCCTTAGGAAAGGATGAGCTGCCCTCTGGAAGTGCCTATAACAGTCCCTTATATCTAATGTGATATCTTAGACTAGATGCTTACATTAAGAAAAAAGTGAGGTGTCTCAACATCATTGCACTCACAGAAACAAGCTTGCTTAGGTAGCAGAAGCCATCTGTCAGCAGTCTATGTGTGATGCACATTTCTTATCATCTGAATTTGAAGAGTTAGAGGGGTAAAATTATATTACGTTGGATTAGAGGCTTTGCACAGTGAGCAGTATTGTGGCCTTAAGCCACTGCTATTTATTGCAATAGCAGGGAATGATTCTGTATTCTGTATTGTTTTGAAAACACTGTCTGATTTTGGTTGCTAGTTGCTCTATCTGAGATAACAATTAGCTTAGGAATAACAGGCAACTGTAGGCAAAAGCAAAGAATACAGTACAGTAAAATGTGCTTTATTCTTTTATGAGAATTTTCATAGTATTTCATGTGATTGGTCATAATTTTGCCAATATTTTAGGTGAAGCACCTATTGAAATACTTCTACTAGAAGGTTTTTCTCTGTGTTTTTGTAACATCTCTGAAGTTATTTGTTTGTGATCATAAGAACTGGTAAAAAGAGGAGGGCAGCAGGCATCAGAGCTGATATGTGAAGTGTCAATCAGTTTTTGGATCATCATTTGCTATGACAGCGGTGGGAAGGAAGAAGAATGGTGCTCACAAATTTATTTTAATGTGTCCTGAAACCTTGTGATTGATTAGAGGAAAAACAGATTGTTTCATCCTTTTTCCACAATTGGATTTTCTGGTTAAATCCAGAACTGCCAAAGTGCAATAAAACACTCTCATGAAAGCAGTAATCTCCTTAAATCTTCAAATTCCACCGACCTCCCCCAGCCTCATTTCATACACAAACACAGAAAAAAAAAAAAGAAAAAAAAAGATGCAGAAAAGCAGCAAAACTGATTACCATCAGCAGTTTCCTTTTTAATGTATTAGACCTTTAATCTTTTCTTAAGTGTTGGCCATTAAAATTATTAAACTACTTCCCCTCCTGCTGCCAATGTGTATTTTTGAATGAATCGACTAAGATATTTTAAAAAATATTACTGCATTATTTCCAAAGCTCTTCTGGTCTGTCTTTTCGAGTAAATTTTGCATTCTTTAACAAAGTCATTTCATCACTTTCTGCAAAGCTGGAGGCTTCAGAAACTGTTTCTAAGGGCCTGTGGATTCAGGAAGCTTCTCTTGACAGTGATGAGAAGGCAGAAAGCCTCCTCTCTCTGAAGTCACCTGCTGGGAGTAGATACACAGACTTTCAGAGCTACCTTTCACATCTCTTTCAAGCCCATGAAGTCAGTGAATATTGGTCTGTAGATGTCCACCACCAGAAGGTTAACTACTGGTTAGAAAAACATTATGACAAATAATTATTTACATGCTTCTAAGAGGACTATAGCACTGCGGGCTCTGTAGGGGCAGCAGCAAACAGTGGCAGGTTAGGCAGGTCCTTTCCTTTGTAGGATGAAAATGAACAGCGGAGGTGTTGAAAAGTGGTGAGGTATCTAAGGAAACCCTTTTGAGGGGCCTCAGAAGTCATTGGCTTTTCAGAAAGGCAGAGGACCTACTTTCTGAACATCAAGCTGCTAGAAGGAATTTCTATGATGGAGTTACCCCAAAACATTTGTAACACTTGAAAATAATAATTAATAAACTTCATACTGTTGATCCCAAATTAACTGTTATCCTGTATATCAGTGAGGTTGTGGTTCACCAGCTCTAGACTTAAGAACAACTGAGAAGCCTTTCTTCAGCTTTTCATAGTACATATCTAGTGCTTATGACTGAAATTTGTAATGCAGTCTCGCAAAATGAATCATGGCAAATAAGCAAGATAAATTATTTTACTTAATAGGCAATACACGGACTGCAATGACTTCTGTTGTACACTGTCTGCTCTCTGTGGAAAGTGGTGACCAAGAATTAGGTGCTGAGGGAAAAATGTTTGGGTGCAGCAGCTGAGTTTCTGGATGTAGAGATCTGATCTTGTGAAAATTTAAGCAAATGACTAACTTCCCACATTTGAGTGGTCCCACTGAACAGAAGTCACTTCAAATTCGGGGCACAAAATTTAGTCATTTACTTTTTATTTGTTACAGTCAATTTATCTTTAATTTAATTTATTTAAACTGTAACTGAGAGTGTGCCACATCAGAATATTGACAGTTAGCCAGTCCAGCTAACATAGTGCATGAGTTACAGTAAGCATACATGAAAAGTTGCATTGGTCATTTATTTTGAGCAAGTTCGCCAACTTGGCCCATCTTCCCAAACAGTTCACTTGTTTGATACAAGCAATCAAAGCCATTCCACTTATCCTAATTGCTTTACTTGTGTCTTCCACATTCCTGTAACGGTTCTTGATCAGAATGGCATCAGAAAAGAAATGTATTGTCTGCTATTATTTTCACAGTTACCAAATATAAGCAGTTAGGTAGTATTACCTTTATATATATCATAGCCTTTCCCTTTTTAAAAGTCTGAAATTCATCTATTGCATTAGATCAAAAGTACAAGGGATGTTGGCTGGGTTAGCTTAGCTCCTGGCTGGCTCGTGTAACACAGCAAACAAATCAAACTGGCAGTGTAATCAGTTATTACTAGGTATATTGATAACTGCAGTTCTTGTGCATAACTTATACGAAGATAACCTTGTGTGTGATCAGTGAAAGTTTACTTTCAGTTAAAGCAGTTACTTTCTTTTCATGTGAGCATCTTTGTTCTAGATATTTCTTAAACAGGCAGGAATAGCCAGTAAAGTTAGGCAAAGACAAAAAAAGACTGTGTGACTTAGATACAGTTGCAATAAACACTCCAGCAGCCCACAAGAAAATAGATAATGTTTGCTCAGGCAAACATGCAAAAGCTAGGAAATGCTAGAATTAATGTCCACATAACCTTACTTTGACCTTCTGTATACACATACCTTAATTACGTTGGCCTCTGGTACCTCAGCAGGGTGTGAATCAGAATTGTGTAAGGCAGGAGAATTTTGGTTTTACAATCCTCCTCAAATAAAAGGTGGCTAGGACAGTTTTACAGGTTTAAAACAATGCCTTTTCCCCTCCCACTGTTTGGAAACATCTGTGTTATTTTAGATGAATCACTCAGAACAGGCAAGTGTCCAGCATCTAAAGTACTGTCCTGCTTGGTGGAAGCCCTGTGATGTTGAAAAATAACATAAAATTGGGATTTACAAATGAAAGTGTGTGTCATCCACAGTGACATAATGATCTGGATGAATTTCTGTCAGGAGTTGTGATAATTTGGGTGGTTCTGTGCTAGACTGCTCCAAGAGTGAGATTTATGGAAGAGTTTTCCAGCTGTTTGCTCCATCCATTTCCCCTGCACCATGTGTTTTTAAGTGCTCCGTTGTGCTCCATGTGTGGCTACTCTTGAAATTGTACTCCCTCCCCCCTTTTTTTCCTCCTTCTTTCTTTTAAAAACAAAACAAACCTAAACAAAAACTGGATGATTTCACCAACTGGGTTCAGAAAGTGCTTTCACAAAAAGTCACAAGAACTCAGCTGAGGAGCCAATAAATCGTGGTGGTGGTTGACATGGTAGGTGTGAGACATAAGGGAGATCAGGAACCTGTTAAACCAGCTTTTCTTCTGGAACAAAAAAATAAATTGTGGAGCAAACCATTAATTTTTTAATTGTGCTCTCACCTGTAACTTTAACTTATAACTCCCAAGGCACAGTACTGTGGTGCTACTTGAATAGCAGTCCTTCATCTAGCTCCTGAGAACCCATACCTCACCATATTGGCAGGCAATCCTGTATTCCTTACCACCACACCACTCTCTGGCCTGGAAGTGGCTGAGAGTGGTGAAAGCAGAGCTGAAGCTGGTACATTGCTTCCCACTGATCAGATCTCAGTAGGAATTAATGGACCTTAGTAGAATTTCCCTGCAGACCTCAGTAGAAATTAATTAAGTACCCCTTCTCCACTGGATTAACCCAAGTACTTTGTTTCACTTAGTAATGAATCTTCCATACACAGAGCAGGTGCTGCAGATCTGCCCCTGCCCAGCCCTGGGCACCACCATGGCCCCATCTCAGCTGGGCCCAGGGTCTGCAGCAGAGCCTGGTGATGGCTGGGCTGTGTGTGACCCCAGTCAGTGTCCCTGTCCCAACTCCGCGCACCTTGCTGGGGCTGCAGAATGGGGCTGGTTGGGTAGGGAGGCACTGCTATTCCCTGGTGGCCCTTAGGTCCCACCCTGGCACCACCCCAAGGTGCCCTGGTGCCACCTCCCAGTCCAGCTGCACAGCCCCAGGGCAAAGCTGTCTACAGAGTGAGCCCTCTTTATGTCTGATGTTATTAATAAACTAATCAATTTTTCTGCACAGGAAAACTGAGATTGAAGCTCCAAAAAGCACACACTAGCTTCTTGAATCCCTTTCTTCACAGCTAGTATTCCCTGTGAATAGTGTTTTCCATAAAAATGGGCACAGAGTTAAATGAGTTTGACTTCAGGAACAGTCAAGAATTCTCAGCACTGCTGTAAGCAGTGAGCAGGTGTCTGTTCTGTAGGTGACATTTGCCAGCTCTTGGAAGGCAACAAAAATCAAAGCACTTGGCCTTAGGACTTCCCAGAGTCACAGGAACTTCCTACGAGCTGCCAAGGTACTCTGACACCCCATCCTCATGTCCTTGAGGCCATAGACATCGATCCTCTCCTTGATTCTGAGTGCCACGGCTGCACCTTAATCTCTTCCAGTTCTCCCTCTGGGCAGAAGCCAGTGCAGAAAGCAAATGAGAGGAACTGCATTAATCTGCACTCCCTTTTCTTCTGGGTTCCTAGCAGCAAACTGTGCATTGCAAAATGTTTCTTTCTTAAATGTGGCTAACCTTTTCTAGCCAAATCCAGAGCACATGATATCGTGACCAGGAGACTCTCATGGGCAGGTGAGAAGAGGACAGATGGCTTCTCTCTGAGCTTTTACCTTTCCTTTTGGCTCCTATTCATCCTCATCTGTCTTACCATGCAAGGGAACAGAGGTCTCTTAACAGGCTACCTAGAAAATTCAGTGTTGTGCACTGCAAACTGGAGAAAAAAGCTCATTCCGATTCATCACTGCACTGCTCCCAGGCTAAAGCAATGTAATACCACTGAAAACAGCTGAGATGAAACTGGAATGGAGCTGCAGTGGATCAACATAGAGAATAAACTGTCACGTTGTTATAGTTATACTTGTAGCCCTTGCACATCAAATGTGCTCCTTGCACTGCAAAGCAGCAGCATCATGCTTGTAAGTACAAATAAAACACACCTCTTTGGATAGCCTGACCTGCTTAGAATAAAGAAATAAATAAAAATAATACAGTAATCTAGTTTCCTGTAATCAGGCTGTTTTTTGTTTTTGGAGCTATGAGCTTGTAATATATTGCTGACTGTCTTTATTCAACAAGAATAATGTCAAATGCTCTTCTGGCAGAAAGAAATGCAAACTTTGACCACACATTAACCCCATTAGTATGGTGTTAACTTTTGACTTTACTTCTGGAACACTGTTAGAGATATTTAAAAGCAGAACAAAATGAAAGGAAATGTTAAACACATTCCTCTTTCTATTGAAAACAGGAATGATAATTTACTGCTAACATCATGAGATGGCTGAAAGGGGTTTCATGTCTGTGTCTTGCATTGTATTACTGGAGGTAACCTGGGCAACTTACAAACAGCAGCTGAAAAAAAAGAAACATGTAGCAGTGCTTTTAAAAGGAATTACATGTGTACTTTACTCAGTGAAGTAATTTCCAATACCTACCTTATGAGGAGCAAGGCTGTTACTTCAGTACCACATGCATCTACTAATTGACAAAAATACAATGATGATCAAAATAATACAATGAAAAATATCATTAATTATTAAATTTCTTCTATTGTAATTTATGCCAGCACTTTACATACAAAGAAATCCTTCTTAATAAACATTTGTTAGAGGAGTAACCTGCTTAAAGAGGTGTAATTTTGCTCTTTGAAAGGCTAAATACATTGCTTCCACAGGTTTAATATTTGGCATGTAGTAATTTGCAGCTTCAGCTCCAAAAAGTATCTGAGAAAATTAGGGGCCATAAATTACTAATTACATAAAACTTACAATAGCCAAATGATGGCTGCTTCCAACAGTGAGATTGCTATAACAAAAGCCAATACTCTGATTTCCCAAGATTACAAGATTCTAGATGGATAAACATGAGGCATACAAAGAGAGATGTGCTCAGCACTCTCTTAAGGTAAACCTGCATTTTATTTTTCAATGGTTGCATATATTTACTGAAGGAGAAATGTGGAGTCAGCTGCAATTGCATGGAGAAACTGTTATAACCTATGGGTAGTAAACTCCAAATATGCCCCAGGGGACTGATTGGAAGTTACCTACAGTTCTCTCATTATCACAGCACTTTGCATCTCCGGTGACTTTTGTCATGGTAAGCAGATTGCTGACAAGTGAGTGCAGGATGAAAAAATCAAAGTACATCAGCATATTTTATGAGATACCCACACTTCATCTATTTCAATGAAGCACAGGAAAAAACAATCTTAACTCTACTGTATCTCTAAGCTGAAAGCTGTGTAGAGGGCATCTCCATGTTGCAGTCTATTGAGGCACTGATAGCTTGCCTCTTCAGATGGCTTGCCTCTTCTGCTGAAGGCAAAGCTCAGCTGCTTCTGCAGGAAGGGCAAGTGGTCAGCATTCTAAGACTGAAGTTTTTTAGATCAGTAAGCCTTCCCTCTTGTTAAAGAAGAAGATATATTCACTTTTTTTTTTCTTTATTTTTTTTTTTTTCTGTTTTGTTTGTTTGTTTAACTTCTGTAAAGAGGAGCATCTGTTTTAGCATTTTGTGTACTAGCATCAAATTATGTTATTTAGATGTTAAAATTTATGCAGTTCTTTGCTGTCAGCCAACATAAAAAGTATTGGCTGGGATTTCTCCAAGGTTTCATATTACATTTGTTGTAAATTATTTAAAATATTTTAAATAACAGGTATGAGAAACATGGTATAATGCAGCACAGTAATTTTAGCTAAAATAAAAATGTTTCTTTATAGTCACTTTTTTTTTTTTTACAGTACTAAAATTAGTCAGAGTGATATAATTTATGATTTAGTAAAGGAAATATTAGGCTATATGCAGAATAACATTGTATTAGACATTGTACAAATATACTGTAACAGACTGTGTCTTGGAGAGCTATGATGAAAGAGCCTTAACAGGAAAAAACAGTGGAAAAGATAAAAGAGTGACAAAAATATCTTCCCAAAATGCAGTTCATAATCAAGCATTAAAGGCAACTGTTGCACCATTTGTGATGCTGTATTCTCCTCATTTGTGCCATATCAAACAATGTGGTGAGTAACAACTCCCTCTGCTCTCTCTCTGTGTCAAGGGCTGCACCAATCACTATCAGCCTAAGAAAGGCTGTGGACATCTCAGGGTTCAGCTACACGCATGAAACATACCTGGTTGAAGGCTGAGAATGTTTGCTGTGTACGAAACAGAAAACTTTTTTTTTTTTAATGACTTTTGTTGCACTTATTTCCAAAGATCAATCAGCAAAATCTATCACTAGGTATCCAAAATTTCTCAAAAGAATTTTAGAAACTAAAGCAGTGTTTATAAATTTGTGATTGGTTTAGAAATGCAGGTAGTCTGGCATCTCAGATGTTCTTTGGAAATCCCTAGATACTGACTACAGAAGAAAGAGTAGGCAAGCAGTTAATCTCTGGATACCTCTCTTAAGGGCTAAAGAAAATGGCTGTAATAAATGGATACAGTAAAAACAATACATATGTTATAAACTGCAGCTACCTTTCACAAAGCCATGTGTTTCCTGTTTCTTTTTCCTAGCTGTCTCTTCTTTTACTTCCTTGCATTTATGGGGAGAACAAGGAAACATTATACATATTCATATAGTACATAAAAGACATTGTGCTTAAAAACTCCAGATAAATACATGTTCTAGAATCAAGCTTCCACATAAAGCAGATAGTTCATACATGTCTTTCATAGGATTATTTAACCCTAATATTTTTTGCCTATAAGATTAATATTTTATTCCATTTTACCCTCCATAAATTCTTAAGAAGCACACCTTAAATAAGTGACTAGAGGTATCCAGTTTCCTAGTAAGAAGTCAGAGATCCATTGAGTTAGCTCCCAAGCACTGATTTTCTAATCATACTTGAAAGCATATCTTCATTCTCTTCATTAGTACAAGTAAGTAGCAATTAATAGGAATACAGAGCCTCAAAGAAGGTGCAGAAGACAAGACTTTCCAGCTTTTAGCTGTCTGAAGATCTCCTTCAGTGCAAACAAATGCTAATAAATGCAGTCTCCTTCTGATTCTCCTCTGCCCTCTTTTCCACAAGCACTTTTCATATAACTGCACAACTTCACCAGCTAGTCACAGCCATGCCTGCTCCACAGCAGGAAGTTACCAATGTTGAACATACAACGATCTCCTAGCAGTACATGTGTCACAACCTGCTGCAGGTAGCCTCGTGGCCTCTGACACAGAGCCTTTCCTGGTAAAAGGAATTCTCAAGCGTGTGTGTTTTAGGAGCCCCCTGTCTGTGTTATGATAAAATGCAATGTCTCTTAATGTCCATGCCTTCACAACGGGATGCTGCTTAGGGGGAATGCTGCCGATTCTTCAGCACAACATGCTCTTAATCATATCATATCATATCATATCATATCATATCATATCATATCATATCATATCATATCACATAAGCCCATTTTCCTACAAAACATGAATGTAAGAACATAAACTAAAAATAAATGAAATTTAGTAATCTGAAAGCAGCATTTATTTTCTCTCATTTCTTTTCTCCCTCTCTCACCAGCTCTCTTATTAACTCTCACTAGTTTTTCTCTATTCGATCTCTACTCCCATGCTTTTTCAAATCTTTCCTCTATCTTTTACCTCTCACATAATCCTCATTTCATATGAAATACCACTGTGAAAAATGTTGGCCATAAAAATAATTCAGGGATTTGCTACTGGTCTGTGTATCAGTTTCCAGGGAGCTGTGTTTATATGACCAAACTGATCAGTTTTAGTCTACCAACATGAAAAAGATACTGATGGCCATTGAAGAAAGTCCAAAAGCCCATTATAGCAAGCTGAGGAAGAGAAAATAACAAGTTGGTTTTCTGAATAAGAGAAGGTTCCACAGGCTGGAGGAGAGCCACATGCAAGAAAGAATGAGGAAAAGAAAGATCCTGGAAAATTTGAACCTCAGGAAAATGAAGAAATGGAGATGTAAGTATGCACAGAGAACCTGCGTTATTTTATTTTGATTTATTTTCTGTTTTTCTTGTTATTAAAAGAACAAATAATCTATCTAGAATCTCTTTTAAAAGGCCTTTGTATTATGAGCTTTACTCGCTGTGTAGGCACAGAGAGGCTAATGCAAAATCTAATTGCTCATGTGGTTGGTGATGTAGGAAAGGGAAGTCCCAGGTTTAACACTACTTCATTGAACCCCACTCATGCAGTTACCTGTACCAAGAGGTGCACGTTGGAGAAGATAAGGCAGGGTGAGCTGGATTTTACCCAAATGAAAGACAATTTTGAAGGGCATTAACATGAAATTAAACCACAAATATCTAGTTACTATTCAAGAGAGGAATATTTCACAGACTCTTATTTCCTTTCTACCTTCAACAACCAGTCTTGTCCAATCTGAGGGAGAAATAAGTTATTCACCACTACTGCCCTCTCCCTTGGTGGAACTCATATGTTCGGGTTCTCAGGGCTGCACGAGTGATCCAGTTACTGGGCTGCTTTGTCTCATGCCTTCTAATTGGAATCTATAGTGAGACTCAGTGGAACTTGAGTGGCTCTGATACATTTAAATCAACTAGTGTTTGAGTGGATTGTTGGCTTTAGTACAGCCAGAAACAACAAAAACAACAAAAAAATATGTAAGGACCTTCCAAGCATTCAGTAGCATACAAATGCTACTAAAAGGCTTGAATTTGCTATGTGATTGTTTAGCGCTTTGAACAAACTTTTAATCAGCAACAGTTTAAATATTTAAGTCTTTGAAGGCATACAGATTTTTTTTATTTTTTTATTTTTTTTTGCCACACATGGTTCTTCACAGTTTTCTTTTAGTAGATTACTTTCCAAGTATCTCTGACCAGAAAAATCTGATTTCCTGCTGCTATTATGTAGATGTGCATTTCTGACTTTTTGAATCAAGTTGAAATATTTGCCAACCATTTTTTTTTTTTGTCAGAGTGAACCGTAAGGTTCATACACACAGCTTTGCAGGGTCAGTGGCTTTTCAGACATTCCTGAATTAGAGGGTCGTACTGCCAACTTTTTATTCATTACCAATAGGCCAAGTTAATCTAACTAAACAAAATGGCTACTCCTTTGCTCATTATTTTTATGACTATACTTATTTACTGCTTTTTCTTCTGCCAGATTTGTCTCCATATGATCACACTTCATGCCAGCATGAAATACTTTGTTAGGAATTCATAACTACTGCAGCCAATATATTTGTAAATCCACCCATCCTACCTCCATAATTCTTGACTAAGTTGTCTACATTTTGTATCTCAATTACTGCACACCACGTCCTTCAGTCTTGACAAATGTGATCTTGCCTCACTATTTTTCATTTGAGATGCTTCTGTTAAGCAGCTTCTGCTGCTTAGGATCTTTCTGATCCTAACCTACCTCTTTAACCCTGTCATCACTTCTTCCAGTGTTGGCTTCCCCTCCTTGTGTTAAAACATAGATATTTGTCCCTGTTCTCAAAATGCTTTTTGTTCTGCCTACTACCTCTTTGTTAAAAGACATTGACATGACCTCCCTCTTCCCACCCTAGGCATATTTTCCCTCTTCAGTCAACCATGATGCTTGTCTACTTTACCTTGTTTGATGCAATTTCAGACCTGTATCTTTCTGCTTTTACTACTCCCCTCATATTTGAGAGGAGCTACTTTTAAACACAACTCTCTGAAGATTTTATATATCCTGTTTTACTTCATGTCCATATGCTCTCAGTTACCTTTAATATTACCTCGATGTGCCATGACCATGGCCTAGAATGATTTTCTCATTCTCTCTATTTTCTTGTTCTCTCTTGCCTTTTTTGGGTAGTTTTTGTCAGATACTTGTCATAAGAGAGTAACATTTTGCCTTCTGTGGCATATCAACCTAGGAGAATCCTTCTTATTTTATTTTCATAAAAATGGCAAAAACAACATTAGCACCAGTTCTGTTCTTTGCTTATAAAGCAGTAGCTGAAACTAATGGGTGTGATTAGGTTTACACTATCTTTGTGCCTATTTGAAACTCAGGTGCTGAGGTTTAAATGTTTAGTAACATTTGATATTAATAATGAAACAATAAGGATTTTCCTATTTGGACTAAAGCCATATATGAGCCATATTTTTTTCTACATTATTACATATAATCTTTCATAATGAAGCTATCCTTATCACATTGCATTTGGCCAACAATTTTTGGCCTGATCTTTTTTTATTCATTGGTCATCACTTTATTTTCACCCTGAAAATACTTTTTTTTTTTTTTCCTCGCCTTCAATTCTTAAATACTTCAGTATCTTAGTATGCTGCAAGGTACTTAGTAAACTTGATTCTCAATTATGCTAAGCCTTTTTTTTCAACCACTCTGCTATCTAAAAGGATCTTAAACTTTATGTAAGCAGTCCTTTGAGAATAAGTTTTGCATGAATAGCCCTGTGAGTATCAGAAGAGCTCTAACTCCCTGGCCCTTCTGTCATGGGGGAAATACAAAGACAGGAATTTGTTGTGCTGTACAAGTTCTTTGCTTTTCATGACTGTTAGTAGGTCATGGGAATCAGAGCCCTTGGGTGCCTCAAATTTATGGCACAAGAATATCTGGTTGAATGCAGAAAGTACAAATGTTTTACACTGAGAAACATTCACGTGTTTCTGTCAGGTCCCAAGTTAGCTGCTGCAAACTTTCCTTATTATTATTATTACTTTTTAAACTGTCATTTTCGGAGTAATTTTTATAAGCACAAAGCTCTCAGTACGGAAGTACTATTTCTTCTTGTATTCTGAAAACATGAAGGCCTACATTAATTTCTCTGATTGGCTTAGTGGGTGTAATGCATCCAGCCCATTCAGAATGCATTCAGTACATCATCATTTTCTAATAAGCAATCATAGCCCTTAATGTTTAATAAGGAATGGAAGACTTATGATTTAAGGTAAGCCCAGGTTTGTTTATATGGCTATAGCTGATGGGATCTACATTTATTTTCTGTTGCTTTCAGACTCTGATTTGAAAGTACTTTTGCCAGGCTTTACAATTTGTGTTGGATAGCATGCATTTTGCCAGCAGTCCTGGCTTAAGAGATCATCACCCTATCAAAAAATCTACAAACATAACGAATTTAAAACATAGACATTTGTCTTGGCTGCTCCATCATATTCCCTTTGGTCCTATTTGGATTCTTTTCTGACTGAAAATAGTACTGTCATGAATCCAAACACCATGATGATACGTGCATACAAATTTTTAAATGAAAATAGCCAATACACGTAGCCAGTGGTAGAAAAATACTGGATAAAGATTATATACTTTGGTCAGTGATCACGGGAATTTTGAATGAAATGTTATGATGTTTCTAGGATCAGTGAAAAACAGGGTTAAGGAGTTAGAGCCTGGGGTTTCTTTTCTTTCTAAATCTTGCCTAAAAGTTGGGTATGCAGCTCTCAAGACAGAGCTTACAAACCGTGGGCAGATGAGTCAGTATGGATGAGATTGGAACCTGTTGTTCCATAGCACTGATGTGTTACAAAGCAATATTAATCTATCCCTCAGCAGAATACTTAATATATATATATATAACAAGCAAATGAACTTTTAAAACATATTTCTCTCAAGGCCCTCTGCCTCCCACTAAGTCCTACAAAATCAGACTTGAAGATTAAGACAGGATAGAATTGCTGCTTCCCAAGCAATTTCTATTTTGATCTGTAAGTTACCCAGTTCAGGGGATTTTGCTGTCAGAGGAAAGATCACCAATTGCAAACATCTTCTTCAAAGAACCAGAATGCATGTGCACTAAACAGGCAAAGTATGATTGTGCAGCCAACACTGATTGAATCATTTGCTGACTTTTGAGTGCTTTATTTTGCACCTTCAGTTTTAATTGTAGTGGAATTACATATTTTGAGATGTGGTTTTTCTTAGGAATATTTTAAGGGTAAAATTAGTTATAATTTGTATATGTGATATATGTACACAAGAAAAGAAAGAGGGTTAACGTCTTTAATAGTTTTTGCTCAACTGTAGCAGAAAAGGGTTTTGGAGAAAACAGACACTACTGAAGTCTGAAGTTGTTTCTTTTGCAGTAGTATATCAAAGTCCTATGGCAAACACCGAAGCAGTGAGAGATTCTGAATGGAAAAATCATACAACTAACACAGAGAGCATTAGCTAGCCTAAATTCTAGGGAGGATACCAGTTTCTCTGTGATAGTCCTATGAAAGATATATGCATTACTTGAGGAAAGAATAGGAGCTTAGTACATGTATTACATGTATGAACAAAATACTTGGAGCTTCTTAAAGTCAGGGTGTCAGTTTTGTTGGGAGCTCTTGCAGGCAGACCATCTCAGGCCATTGCTGCATGATATATATATTGGGTTTTTAACCTGCTGGATCACCAGGCAAGGCAGATTTAATCAAGTTTAGAAAACAGTGCAAGGCATAGCCAAATTAGCAACAGCATGCAGTGGTGATTTTCTGCCAGCACGTGTCACTGGTATCCTAGACAGCTCCCTGCTTGTCTGCCCTGTGCATACCAGGACACCAGCCCTGCTGCACAGCAGGAATATTTTGGGGCAGTTCTCTTGTCAGGGCCAGCTTTCCATTTCCAAGGTCAACTGTTGACCCAGGAAACAGCTTCATAAAAAGTACCATGCCACTGTCAGGCCAAAATGCCCCAGGAATCTTGGCATTACAAGTACCATGTACTATTTTTGCCCTTCCCTTGAGCTACAGGAATAGCAGCAACAGCATGTATCCATGCCTGGCAGGACTGGGCAAATGATGTGGCTGTGTAGAGGCTTGGCATCAACTTTCTGTTGATTGTGGACCGTAGGGAAGGGAGCAGGCAAGAGGCAGAAAACAGGAAGCATGGGCCAACAAAAGAATTACAGCACAGTAAACAGCCTGTTCTGAGAAACTTCTCCAAAGCAATAAAGGGAAACATTAAGCTTTTCCCAGAACTGATGTGTATAGGTGTCTGATACGGCTGGGTTTGGCCTAAGGCTTGGTTCTGGATAGACCACAATGACATCTGCTGTAATTGTTGCACATAAACATAATGACCGACATCTGATACCAGTGTCCAAAAAGATAGATGCCACAGGGACACTGAAGGGAAGGAAACAACTTTGGGTGAAAAACGAGTAAGGATGGAGTGGCAAAAAAAGCTTGTCACCTTGCTGGACCATACAGTAACATGTCCATGTCTTCTCAGTGCATCAGGGCTGACAGGGTGAGTTTGTACGAGATAAGTTCTTTCATGATAGTTTTAGTATGGTAGTACTCATCACAAAACTAAATTTACGGGTTAGAAAACCATATCTGTTGTTGAGTTTTCATTGCTCTGTGCTGCTTGCATCCTTTATGTTGGACTGTGAATTGCTACCAATGGAGAACTTGCAAATATTTGCTTTTGTATCCTTTGCAATTAGAGTGAAAAGTTTAATCACAAGGCTGGGAGTACAGATGAGCTGCTTTCTCACGCCATCAGAGCCAGATCTTGAGGGGGTCTGCTGTATGATCTCTGCTCAAGTAATACAATAATGTTTTAAGGAATATCAATACCTGGAAGTCTGGGATGGGGAGAAGAAGAACCCCCCCCACAGTTCAGGTGGAAACAGAGACCCGCTGCTTCACCTGGACTGTCACAAGTCCATGGGGCCAGATGGGATCTACCCAAGGGAGTTGGCTGAGGGAGTTGGCGGATGTGATTGCTGGGATGCTTTCCGTCATCTGGTCACAGTCATCTGGAGAGGTCTCAGGTGACTGGAGACTTGCTAATGGGCCATCCATCTATAAGAAGGGTCATAAGGAGGATAAGGGGAACTACAGGCCTGTCAGCCTGACCTCAGTGCCAGGAAAGGTGGTGGAATAGGTTATTATGAATGCCATCACGCAATGTATGTGGGACAACCAGGGGATCAGGGCCAGTCAGCATGGACTCATGAAAGGCAAGTCCTGCTTGACCAACCTCATCTCCTTCTATGACCAGGTGACCTGCCTGGTGGATGAGGGAAAGCCTGCTGACGTAGCCTACCTAGACTTCAGCAAAGCCTTTGACACGGTCTCCCACAGTATTCTCCTGGAGAAGCTGGCAGCCCATGGCATGGACAGGTATGCTCTTTGCTGGGTTAAAAACTGGCTGGATGGCTGGGGCCAGAGATTGGTGGTGAATGGAGTGAAATCCAACTGGAGACCAATGGGGGTTGGTGTTGGGGCCTGTACTCTTTAACATCTTTATTGGTGATTTGGATGAGGGAATCAAATTGTATTTAATATAATATGAAAACCTAGAAAAAAGAGACATAACAGGATTCTCTATTTGGAGCAGATACTCCAAATATACTGCTCCCACTGAAAATTAATCTTACCAACGTTGGAACCATGGAATAAAATGTCTATATGTAGACTATTAATATGGATAGAATATTAATGTTGCCAAAACCAGGTAGGGACTATTTCTTCTGGATTTGCAAAACAGGGCAGTTTAAATCTCAACTTTCTGAAACCTGAATATCGGGAAATTCCAAAATTAGAGCCATAAAATTTGCATTAAAAAATAATCAGAAGGGGTGTATTAATGTTTACTCATCCTATTTCTGATCTAAATAATATTTAACCATAAAGCAGGGCAACACCAAGTAGAACTAGAGAGGTCACTCTGGGACCATGACAGATTTTCTTCTTGTAATAATGGCAATAAAGAGAGAACATGAAATACTAAACTCTGCTTTACATGTTATGCCTTGTAGAAAGCTTGAGATGTTATAAAAGAATTAGTGACCCGGGAAAGCTTCCAGAAAAGGGTTTTTGTATGTCACACAGAGAGAAGGGGATTTAAAGAAGGGACTTGTTTTTCTAAAGAGTTAAGAAAATCAAAAAAGTTAAGAAAATCTCAGCCAAAGTGGACAAGTGAATTTAATTTTTGTTGCTCATGCTCAGCTGTTTGGATTACTGAGAGTTTTTGTTTGCTACATGGTCATTTTTCCTCTTAGGTTTTTATTTCAGATCTAAAATTATTTGTTTCCAGTCAAATAACATTTTCTTTTTAACTCAAACCAAAATACTATAACTGCATTCTTAATGTTGTTACAAAACAACCTACCACTGAAAACAAAGCAACAATTCTATAAAAAAATAGAGGAAACAGTCACAGTCCACTAGTTATAATAAGGACATATTTCCAAACATATGTAAAAAGTATTACCTCGACTACAGGTGATGCAGGTTTAAATTCCTTTGCAAGCAGGTACTAGAACTAAGATCTTCTTCCGTGCAGGAACTTCTGACCAGGAGGATGCAGAGTGGATTTCCCTCAGTCTCTGCTATCAAAATGCACTGGATGCAAAAAATGCAGATATTTATTTTTTATCAATATTTACTCACTTTTTATCCTGGATTTGGTATTACTCAAGTGGAATCACACACTGAAGTTTTAGCTTGGCCTGAATCTCTGCTAGTGCTCATTATCCAGTTCTGGGACCAGACCTAAACAAGCCAAACACCCTTATGGCTTGTGCACCTGCCTAAGTTTCCTTCCCACAGATATCAGGCCATGGGGGCAGAGATGGAAAGCAAACACTTAATGTTTCCCTTCAATGTTTGAAACATGGCTGTGATAGGTGCCTGGATTTGGGAAATGTGTAAGTCCAGCCAGACTTTGTGAGCCCATTCCTGCACTTGATCTCAGTCCCAAACGTTGTAGACACCAGGAACTGATTGCCCTGTTTTGAGGGCAGACAAGGGGACAGGACTCAGAACACCAGCAGGCAGCGGTGCATAAAGTGGAACAAGGGAGAGGAGGAAAGTGGGGGAGCAAAGGAGGTCACATCCCATTTGGCCATCCTGGTAAATCCACACCTGAATTTCATTATATTATTGCCATACAGCTGACATCTAATTATGTAAGCTCACAGAAGGCCCAGACTTTTGAACTGAAGAGCAGAGGTCAATTTTTGCTGCTAAATCAAGGTGGCAGAGAAAACATATGTTCCATGGCTGATCCCTTTCTCCACCTCAATTTATTAGAAAAAAAGAATTGCAGTTCTGATACCTAGGAACATCTATCTTTGCATTTGTTTTCTATGCTGTATGTGGGATCAGTTAGCGCTCTCTAAAATACACACACAATAAGCAAGCAAACAAAAAAAAACAAACAAAACCTTTGCCTTTCTACACAGGTTTTTATTTAGGTAGCTGATACACTGATATTTTTTTTTAATTTTATTTTTATTTTTTACTTTGAACAACATATTAAGCTGTAGTCTCTGACATTGCCTTTTGTTGAACTCTGCCACTGCCCTTCTTGCAAGCCATTTGGGATTTATTAAGTTTTAATCTTCTATCCATATTCTGTTGTGATTACTTTTAGTTCAGATCCTTCAATAACTTAGTCAAAAAAATGCAAACAAGCTAGGAAACAAACAAACAAACAAACAAAAAAAAAACACACAAAAAAAGCGGGTGAGCTAAAAGTCTTTTTTCCAGGTAATTTGTATACTCTTTCAGCTAGATGTATTAGCATCATGCCTAAGTGATAAGGATACTGCTGAATTTAATTAATATAATCTTTCTCAGTCATAAATCACTATTAATCTTAACTATGTTTTTGGAAATGGCCTTTTTTATTTTTTTATTTTTTTTTTATCCCTCTTGTGGATTTTTCCTAGATCTCCTTACTCCTTTTCTGGTGGTCTCCCTGACAAGTTGAGCTTCCACCTGGCTTGAAGGTACATACAAAGTTACCCTCCTTCCTTTAACAAGGACCTAGCTACACTTCTCTCTGTTCCTGTCTTTTTTTTTTTTTTTTTTTTTTTTTAATTGCAAAGGTAGATGAGATGTTGGAAGTCATTACAGCACTGCCTTTCAGGAAACAATATCATTTAATGGCTATTGTCTTTCCATATTAGAGCATTATTGCAATTCAACAATAATACTGATGTCTATGGAGAAAGGCCGAGGGCATCACTAATGCCTCTACATAGCTTAAGCTATAGCTTTTAAATGAAGTACAGCCACTGACTTCACCAGGACTTCTTGTTTCCAGAAGTATTAATGAAGGTGCATAGAATACTCAAATTACTTAACAATTCATATGTTTTACTAGATGTCAACTTTGCCATGACTATTTTTTAGTCCTTTCTTTCATTTCATTTGGGAGCTTGGACCAGTTTGTCTTCACTACTTATAATTATTGATAAAATTTATTTTTGCTGGAGGAAATTTATTCTTTAAGAATGCTGTGATTCTCCTATGGTTTCAACTTTGATTTCTATTTATACACTTCCCTTAGTTAACATTATTCCACCACCCTGTTTGCTGTGTCATTTGTATGCAGACGATATTCGGATATCCTCTCAGTCCCTGCAGAGCCTACAAAGAAGTTTGATGTTTTGTGTAATTGCCTCTGTGATATTTAATCATGGGTAGCTTCAAATTTTGTTAAACTTAACACAGACAAAACTGAGTTGCTATTGATTAGTTCACTGGCGCAGAGGTCTCAGGTGTCATCTGTGGTAGTTTCCATTTGTGGTAGTTCTTTTATCCTTCAGATAATGCTTGTGACCTTGGGGTCATTGTGGATTCGGTGATTTCTTTTGAAGCTCACATCAATCATGTAATTAAAGTGTCTTACTACTGTCTTTGGAATCTGGCTGGGCTGAGACCTATGCTCTTTCTAGCCCACTTGCTAAAACTTTAATCCATATTTTGTTTGTCTGACTTGACTACTGCAGCTCTTCCTTATGCCTGCCATTGTTTGCATTGGGGATACAGTCTAACTATTTAGGAATATGGAGTACAACACTCATGAATTTATGACATTCATTGACTTCCATTCCAAGCAGAGGATTTATTTTTAAAATGTGGTTTGATGGTGGGTATCACTTAGCTTCTTTTTATCTGGGAGCTTTTAATAATATTCATTTAATTAGTTACTCTTTCTATACAAACATGTAGAATTTTTACATGAATCATCTCAATTTACTCTGTTATTTTTCTACCTGTTTTGAGTGTGGGTATTTTTAAAGCATTCAGATTTCAAGATTGCTGTCACTTTATATTATTAAATGTTATGTATTTGGCAAGTTTCAGCAGCATTGGTTATGATTGCATTACAATCCTGTTTTTACTTATTCGTCACTTTGAGGGCTAATGTTTTCCAGAACAGTGTCTACTAAAATATTACTTGTTTCAGTAGAATTTATTTGAAAGATTCTTTTTCTCAGATAGATGTTTTTGCCAATACAGTGTCATAGGCCACATTCTGCTCTCAGTTATGTCTACAGACTTCAGTGGGATTGCACAGGATTAATGGAAGCCTTGACCATAAAAGAGAGCTGTAAGACTTTTAAACAATCCAGATAAAACAATACTGATAAGTATGTAAACACTTATTCAAGTTTAAAAGTGGTTTAACCTTATTTAGTTTAAGCTGATTCCCAGTAGTCTTAAGCCACACTGAAAGAAATTAAAATAAAAAGAGATGCAGCCTATTAAGCTAGTATAAAAATCACACTGTATGCTTGCATTTTTGAAAGTTTAATGTGTAAACATACCTTAACAGCAATCTATTGCAACATACACCTAATTATGGTTCATACCTCTCCTAAAAGGTGAGCACTTGAGATGAAGTATGCTCTGATATAAAATGAGGGCTAAAAAAGGCAATCCACAGAGAAGCAGGATAACTATTATGTGTATTTTAAGTGATTCACCATAAAATCTCTTGAAAAGAAGAGTGACATAGAATACCAGACGTATTATCAGCCATGTGCATGCCAGGGGGTCAAAGCAATCCACTAACTGCTTTTTAGCACACCTTTGCTTCTATTGCTCGATGTTAAGAGATACAAAACTGAGAATGTTAAAAACATTTTTTCCCCCTACTTAGATTCTTTAAATAAGCCTGAAACTATTCATTAATATTGCTCATGCTCAGTGTTTATAGGACAGTCAAATGGGTGGATTTTACTGGAGTAAACTGCTACAGGAAATATTCATTTACACAGAATTAAGTGGAGTAGTCTACTGTCTGCCTTTGTTATGATGCTTTTTGTCTACATACCCACCTGTAATCCAGATCTGTATAGGGTATACTTAGATGTGAAAATCAGATGTATGGGATAAACTTAATGTTTTATTTATAAAAGAACATTAATATACAGCACACTATGCACTATGCACAAGGATGGTCTGATGGCATTCTGGAGCAGCTTGTTCCTAGCTGAAATGTGAACTTTCATCTCTGACAAAGAAGTGCTGGAACACTACAGTTTTCTGTGAAGTTGGGTGCTCTTCCTGAATCATTACAAAACTGTCTGGCAGTCACTGCAAGTGTTAATTGCTGCAATGAGAAGATAACTTAAACTACCTCTCTAATTAGAGAAAGCACTCTGGCCCAAGCAAGGCAAATGTCTGAAGCTCTGCCTAGTCCTCTAAAACAGAACCCAGCAGTGAAGAGATTAATTTTGCAGTACTCAAACAGCAGTTCCGGCTTTTCCTGTCCATCTGCAGCCTCTGACTGGAGGCTACTGGACTTGGAGAAAAGGAAAGGTGTCTTCAAACTGTGAGGAATAAAGGAAATCTGAAGCTAAGCAAGAAACTTTTCAGACAAGAACTTTCAAGGGAAATTTATTCCAAAGTCTCTAGAGCAGTGCAGTTTTTCTGTCAAAGATGCAAAGATTCATTTAAAGCTTGTGTAAGCAACCAAACTTTATGAACTCACCCACGAATACAGCTAATTGATATTAATCGGTCACCCATTTGCTCCAGGGTATATAACGAAAGAGCAAGAATTGTTCCAAAAGATTATTCTAAAGATATTATTCGCTTCAGGAAGTGTTGCAAAGTCACTTTCTTCCTCTTTTGCTTGAGCTTAAAAAGTTTGCAGAAGCCATCCAAGCAAAGTTGCAAACTTTTCCCCACCACATAAATACAAGGGTCAAACACAAAAATAAAGGGGATGTAACATGAAGAAGGATTTGTTCTGCATTATGATGTGCTGCTTTTTGGCAGCAGTGGAAGTTCAAAGAGAATTACTTTATCTCTAATATGGACATGAGTAATAGATGGCAGAATGTACTGAGACTTATATAGACAGATTTATGAGGCATGCCAGAAAACAGTGGCCCACTGAGTTTATTTAAAGCCATAGAGTCTGAGCAAGTCTGCAGCAAGAACTACAGAAATCATTGCCCTCCTTGCAATAAAGCTGTCTCAAGCTTGCTAAGGTGAATGCAGCACCATTGCCCCCTACGCAAAAGAAATTGGATCCATTCGATAGTCTCAAAGGCTGTTGACTCTTGTCTCTATAGACTTGCTGAGACAGAGCTACATGAAAGTTCGTCATTAGTGAGAAAGAAGACATTGGTTTTGGAAGCAAAAGTCTCTACTGTAAGCTTGCTTGACTTGGTTGGCAGTACAGTGAAACAGAGATCTATACAACAACAAACTTTATTACAATAGATTTCTAAGATGGCTTGCTCACTTTTATCAAATTTAGATACTTGGTATTTAGTCTGTTGACATTGTGATGCTTCTAGTTAGTAAGAAAAAAGTCTGTGTGACTCCAGAAAAACATGCCCCAGGAAAGTGTGAGAAGACTTCAGCCTCCCTGAGGAAGAATGTAATGTTCAGCTGCTGTGTAATGACAAGAGGTGGAACTGGTAGTAGAGTTACCACGCAGTTAAATATTCAGAACTCATAATGTTTCATGGTGCAAATGCCCCTGGGAAGAGAAATAAACTCTTTTCTATGGCAGAGCAATAAATATTTATATACCATATTGCCCAAAGACCTCCATCTTGTGGAAGTTTTGTGTGGAAGTGGAGTGTGGAAGGGAGCTGAGTTTGCAGAAAAGAAAAAAGTGCAGTCTGTCTCTTGCATTTACAACCTGAAGATATGGACAGGTAGAGGAAGAGTTTGTTTATATCTCATGCAAAGAGAATAGCACATTGGAGAATTTGCAGAGAATTTGGTGACTACAAGCATTACAGGAGTGCTGCTGCTTTTCCCTTTCTTTGTCTTCATGCTGTTTAGGAGAAAATCATATAAGATCTTTGAATCAACAGAGCTGACAGATTAGCAAATTTTACTTTTTGATGGAAGGAAAATTGACTGTAATTGTAGTTTCTTCTTGAACAATCTAGCCTGAGTAACCAATATGGACAAAAGAGAAGGAACCAAAACCCTCCTGAGAACAGAACATTAACCTTCCCAACTTTCACAAATGCTCATTGACACACTCCCTTCTTAGAAGAATATAATCGGTGGAGAAAAAGAAGAGAATCAAAGATTACAGGCAAATCATTCTCACCCACACAGACTGTGTTAAAGGTATTTTGCAGAAGTACAAGCATCATATACTTAAATGTAACACCCACAGCACCTATTCATAAGACACCACATGAAAGAAATAAGTTTCAACTTGATTTTCTATGTCAGGGAGTTTAAGTTATCTCCCTAAGACATCAAAGCAGCAAAACTACAGTCTTAAGTCAGACAAGTAAGGCTTGAAGATTCACACGAGCATCACAAACAACCCATCTCCCATTGCAGGCATGAGATGAGAAGTTCTTTGCACATCTAATGAATCCCAAATGCTCCTCAGATATTAATTAGACTGGGAGGCACAATATTCATCTAAGAAGAAGAGTTATTCACAAGTTACAGATTGGGAAACTGAGGCATTATTACCATGGCCAAAACTCCAAAAATCTGTCTCTGATTTTGCAGACATACTACTTGTTTTCCATCCAGAACTAGAAAAAGTATAAAGATGTCTGAGAATTTCCAAACAAAATTTTTTGTTTTGCTTCTCCATTAAGCATGTCAAATTGTCAATAGCAGAATGTTTCACAGTAACACATGAATTTAGATGAACCTCTGCTAAAAAACAAACACATCAGGAAGTCAATAGAAACTGCTTTGTCCAGATTCCTGAGGTCATTTCTGGGGCAGTCCCTCTGTATGGACTACCAAAAACTTAGCAGCCCACAAAATTATGAGGTTCCTGTGGCATGGTTAGGAGCCCAGAAACCCAGGCTATAGCAGAAGTTTTTCAGTGTCTTAATTCTCCAGTTTTCCAGAAGCCTGGAGAGGTCTAGCTAACATCTAGAAGTATGACAGGCTTCAGCTTAAACTTTAAAGGCTTTTGGTCTTCTAAGAGCAGCTCAGTAAGAAGCAAGAAAAACAACTGTTAGGAAGACTTAGGAGGAGCAACTAAGGGAATTAGGGTTGTTTACTCTGTAGAAGAGAAGGCTAAGGGGATACCTCATGACTCTCTACAACTACCTGAAAGGAAGTTGCAGCAAGGAGAGGATAGTTATTAAAATTGCTTTGCAGAACAGCAATGCTCCAATTCAACCTACTCTTTGCTGTTGCTGCTCTACGTTTGCGGTGATCTTGGCTCCCTTGCTTTCTTTTTGCATGCGAGGACTGACTTTTTAAAATACTGGACACTGAATATGATGGACACTGCAAATATCAGGCAAAGTCACTAGAAATTCATATTTCACCTCTTAAAGGTGTATATGGCACCAATGTGAAAGACAGAGATGAGGCCAGAGAGGACCCACTGGAAGAACACGCGCTAAGACTTGGAAAAGAGAAGGTAAAAGCAAGGAAGTCCTGTTAGTTCCCTAGTAGTCATCAGCCTTCCATGTTTCTAGAATAGAACCTCAGGTTTGAGTTATGTTTAGATTTGGGCGGGCAAAAATGTGCCACACCAAAACCAGGGGCTATTTTGAAAACGACTGAAGTTTACAAATGCCAAAAGAAAGACAAAGGCACTCCGTTCCCAGGGGTCCACCACCTGGCAGGACTATTGAAGGAGGGGGTGGCCCTCACCTTGGGTGGCCTAGGGTTGCTTGCGGCACTTCAAAAGTCAAACCATCTCTGGCATTGAGGCTTTATTACATGTATGTGAATATTTATCACTCGGAGCAAAATGTTATCCACATTTCTTTCTGGCAAGATGCTACCCCTTTCTGAGGTGTAGGAGAGAGGCTTTCAGCTGGGAGGGATTAATGATAAGTAATTCAAAGGAGAATTGTAAATTGAAGTCTACTCCAAAACACTTCTTAAATCCCTGAGTCATTAGAGGCTGAATCACATTATTACTGTCAGCAGGATTTCTTTATCACCCCCTATTTACTGTACATTACCTCATGGTCCTGGTCAAACTGTACAACTTTTATACAGAGATGAGGAATTTGACTCATCAGGATGAGTTTGACATGATGCAAGCTTTATTTCTGATGTTAGTTAGAAAAAAACAATCCTGATTCAAGGATTTACTTAGGCTCACTGTACACACAAAAGAAGCTTTTCCTAACAAACAGGTCAAATAATAAGCCTTGTTTTCTGTTTTTCACATTTCACTTATTTACTGAAGCTCAGGGACGTCTGTTACAAGGGCAATTCTAAAAGTCAAAAGGTTACAGAATAAAGCACCACCCTTAAAAATTCATCATTTATCTGTCGAACAGTGACCTCATGGTGACTCTATCTCAGCTGCAAAGCCATTGATTGCATGGCTCTTCATTCTCCCTCTGTAAATCCTATAAAAAATTCTGAAATGTCAGAAGAAAATTTAACATACAACTTTTGTCATATATTAAAATAATGATGCAATATTAGAATAGATATTAGAATAATTATCACATATTTAGTTATTTGCAACAGTTCAGTATATAAGATTTGCTAAATTATCAGAAAAAGTAGACTGATTAATTTACAAATGTTTTAAAACTTGACTATAAAAATGTATACTCTCTAAATGTATATAATTTTAGTCTTACCAATATGACAGGTATTATTTTAAGGAGATAAGCTCCTCCAATTTAGATATTTAGTTCCTTTAGGCACAGATCTGTTGATGTTGGAAAGTCACAGAACTAGAATGTTTAAGCAAGATGCAAGATAAGGATCAAAATTAAATGGGAAGTTACTTTGGTTCATTTGTTTCAGTGATTAGAGAAACCATACTATTAAAATAGAGATTCAGTTGTTTCGTGCTGCTTATGACACAACTGCTCAAAGGGCAGAATTAAGTATGAAAAATTTAGGAGTTAGAGCTTCATTCCTTGCTGAAAGAAAACACTCCAACTTGCAGTCAAACAGCAATATTTACAGTCTGGGGGATGACAAACTTCAAACTTCACCGACAAGATGCATCTCTTCAGTAATACACCTTAGGGACCTGAAGGTCAATCTGGACTCTTTTCTTCTCAGACATCACCTTCTGCAGCAGCAGTTCTTTAAACACAACAGACCTCTACATACAGAAGTGCAGCCTTACTATTGTTACTGTATCTTCTCCTTTCTTTGTAAATCTCTGTTACTTCTGTTACTTCTGTTACTTCATTTGTTATGAATAAGAGGAAGTGTTTGGGACTGAATTCCATATCCTGGTACAAGTTCATAGGGTATTTGCTAATAGCAACACATAGTTCATAGCATCACCGAGACAAAGCCTATGACCCAAACCAGTTTAGAGCCGCATTGCAGAGAGCCTTCCTCTAACCAGCCTCTTAACCAAGAAAGTTATTATTGGAATTGTGCTTTTCCCTGATCACAGCTGAGGTTCTCCCAAGGCACACAGGAGATAAAACTAAGAGTAGTCTTACCGATCTAGAGTTTGGAATCACTCTATCAATTCAGACAGCAGCTGGCCTCTGGCAATATTTTTCTCCTTCATATTACTTAACATTTCCCCTCAGCCTCCTGGTTACAGGCATGAAGATAAAACCTGTGCATGTTAGCAGAAGTTGCATCAGATACTGCACACCTAGGCAGCTGTGCGGCAGTGGGATTTTCTACCTCTGCACAATCTTTCCTTATGTATCTTAGGGGATGAAAGACCTAAGCATTGAACATGAGAATGGTATGATCTTGAACAACTGTAAATCTGTTCCATCTTTCCATTCACCTACAAATTTACTCTTTCCAAGCTAATTACCCTTCTATAACAAGGAAAGCTGAATGCCTTTTCATCTTGTACAGAATAAGGTTTTCATTTTCAGAAGTCAGTAATGCCTCCTGTTAACTACACCAGCTCAGGATTACACAGGTTACTCCATGGAAGTCTTTCCTTCTATTTCTCCATCTCATTGGAGATACACATCTCAGCTTCTGAAAGGAAAAGGGATAAAGCTTAGGAAAAGCAAAATTTGCTTCAAAAAGGCCTTCTCAGGCTATGGTTTCACTATTCCTCAAAATTATTTTTTCTTAATAAAATATCCGACCCTTGTATTACTGAAGAATGCTCTTTCAACAAGGTCATGATGAAAGTGTATAAGCGATGGCATGATTTTCTGAGTACCCTTTAACCATCAGCTTGATAATATTAATTAGTTCAAATAGGAATCCTCATCAATGACTAGGGTTTGCAAAGAACAAAACTGCAGTGTCTTGCAAATGATTAACTTGTCAAATTTCTACTAAGTTGTTCACTTTCAACACAACTTTAACCAAGCAGTAGTTCTCCTTTAATACTAAATCCTCAAAAAAAAAAAAAAAAAAAAGAAAAAGAAAAAAAAAGAGGTCTTTCACTATTTGAATTTCAAGCCATTGTTGGTTGAAGCTGATGAAAAACTTGGAGACATAAGCTATTTCTGGCAAATGAAGGAACAAATCTTGGATATAATGATTGCATACATTGTCTCAGTAGTACATGTATGATGATGTTCAGTATGCCCCTACCATTATACAACTACCAATGCTTTGTTCTTTAGATCAAGGTAATATCCCTGTCTTCTTAATGTCATCCTGGGACTTCTGGATGCATTGCTCTGGCTGTTGAAGCAAAAAGAGTAACTGAAATTAGAACAGAAAACTGCGTAAGAAGACTTAAGTTGTGAAATATGAGTACATGGATGTTGTAGCTAACCTACAGAAATATTGACATCAGTTCATAGAAAATCTCTTGGAGGTCCTCAATAAGTAACAACTGGAAGGTTTGTTAGAGGAGAATGAGTCATGAGACAAAGCCTGCCTCTTAGTATATTAGTGAAATGTATGTGTTGTTTGGCTGTGTCTAAAGAACAGAACACTGAGGGCAACACAAACATTATATTCATGGATAGGTCAATATCAAAGATGATCTCTAGATCAAAACCTGGAAAATGCAAAATGTTCAGATTAGTATGCAAAATAAAACATCAATGTGGAGAGTGGATTTATATGATTATACTATGAATAATTCATTAGCACAAAAACACAATTAGCTTTTAAAAATGATCTAACTACTGTGCTCATGTTTAGCAAATCTAACTTATAGTAACATCAGGAGGTAAAAGTCCATAATGCAAAAGATATTAAAACAAATTCCTTTAGGAGTCCAGATGCTTTATTACTAAGGGGGAAAAGGGCAGTGGATTAGATGGGCTAGATCATGCCCAGAGAGGTTAACTTGCCTGTAGTCAATACCCTTGCATTTGCAGGTGTGCCCTCAATTGACCTTATTAATATGTGGAACTCTTGTTGGAAACCTTATTTCAAAAACATTAAGCTCTGGTTATTTGAAGAAGCTCTGACTATGGTGAAGTGTGCCTTATACTTGTATGGGGTTTATTTGGTGGGATGATGCAGAAAAGCTGAAACATTTTTCATGAGAGGCTTTTCTGCACTTCCAGTAGATAGAAATCAGAGGGCTGAATCAGACAGAAGACAATCAATGCTATAGCTGGCATATGAAATCAATACATTACTGGCAACTGCAGCTAGTTTTAGCTGAACCTCTGCTTTCCAGAGCAATCACTCCAAGTCCTGACTTAGTCATTTTCCAGATGAAATTGCATCAAGCTCTTAATCTGTATTGTCCCAGTTTGATGTTAGCCAGCTTGATATAGATAGTGGTTTCCTAGGAGGCTGACGGTTGTTGCCTCCTAGGAACATCCTGCTCAAGAACTCAAGAGCAAGTGCAAAGAGCTTGCCATAGAGAAGCCTTCTAGTCAGTGCTTTGCTTCTTTCCTGTATCCTCTTTCCGAAGCTGGTTCATGTGAGGGAACACCAACAAAGTTCACCCACCCTTCTGTATTTTAAAAGTACTGTGTATTTGTAATAGTTATTCTTTAAAGAACGAAGAGTGCCACCACTAAGTGACATTTTGAACACGAAGCCAAAAGCTGATACAACAATTCAGAAGCATACAAATTAAAGTCAATTGTAAAATGGATTTTCCATTCCATTAAAAATGTCAGGATTGAAAAATTTTGACATATAAAATATCATATTAAATATTCATATTAAATTAAGTGGGAACAAAAGCAAAACAACCCAAATATTGTGCAAAATTAAATTTAGAAAATAATTAATTTGCCCAAAATGTTTAAATCCAAATATTTTGTTTACATTTGGATCCTTCCTTTTATTTTTTTATTTCAAATTTAAGAATAGCAATGAATTTTGAAAAAAGAAACTTTTCATGCAGAAAATGTCAGAAACAAAGCACTTCTATAGTATGATGTTTTATTTAATTTCAACTGCTATTGTTGCCATTGTATTATTATTATTTATTTAAATAATACCATTTATTTTTTATCATTTATTCAAATAGTTTGTCAAAATGAAATTTTCCAAAGTAAAATAGTTTAAACAAAAACTTTCAACCAACTCTAACATCACTAGGTATACTGTTGTCGTTTTCCTGGCTGGATTAGGAGTAGGTATATCTATCCATGACTACTATGGTCCTCTCTTTAAAAAATATTCTTGCAATCAGGTGAGTGACTAACCCCAGATACACTGTCTTAACAGAGGTCTTTTCACTGATAACAGTAGACTTCTGAGTTCAGCCCACAAATGGTTTGGCTAGATACTCCTACATGCTTAAATAAAGGAGGACCAGGGAAAAATGCTCAGCACAAAACTTTGCATGTCATGGGCTGCCTCACCTCTAAACCTCTGAGGGCTACTTGCCCACAGGAGCAGACTGCCTGTTCCTTTGCTGCATGGTGCTTTGTCCTGTCTCCTGTCCTGTGTGGTGCCTCTCCTGCCTATTACTATCTGGGGATGAGGACGCCGGTTCAAAGCAATTAAAAGGTGCTGTAGACTACCAAAGTGCTGTCTCTAATTTGGTGCTTGGTGCTTTCTTGGTATGACACAGGGTGTAGCACAAGATTGCATGGGAGTATGCGAAGTTGCAAGGACTGTGCAGGAAGGAAGAAGTCAAACTCAATGCAGTCTGGTCCTTGTCATCTGCTAGCAGAGATCACAAACTGTCTTTTGGGCAGAGCTTGTTGGAGGAGTCCCAGAGAAAACTAGGTGTGGATTAATAGTTAAGCAGTGTCACCAGTCCAGAGGCTAGTGCTTAGTTTTTCCCTGGCCATCTTTTACTCGGCAGTATAAATCCTGTAATCTGGGCAAGACCCATATTTTAGGAAGTCTGGCAATTTAATTAGTGGGGAGTAGTGTCTAAATTTCTTCCTTTTCTCATCGAGCTGAACAGCTGTATCTCTATATGCATATCGCACTCCGCCTTTATTCCCCAAATTTGTTTAATCTGTATTAGAAAGCTCTGTCAACAAAAAGGCAGCCAGCACAGTTTTAGAGGCAATATTTGTTTGGCAGACAATGTTCACTTGCCTATTTGTGTTGATCATTTTGTTCTCTCTGAGCTGTGGGAAGGCATCTCCATATTTGCTGCACTTCTGTCCTGTACTGATGTTTTATTGTGTACAGTGCCAGAAATGTCTCTTTCTGCACCCTTTTCTCAAAGAATGGTGGCACTTTTAAGCCACACTTGCAATAATCCTATTTTATTCACCCAGGAGCTACTCCTTTTCATGCTATTTTCAGACTCTGTTGCAACACAGGTGTAGCACTATTCAGCAACTGCTTGCCTACCCTATTTAAAGAATGTTACTCACCAAATGTACCTGATTTAAAAACTATGCTTAACTCCACTAGCAGAATGCCTTTTCCAATTTTCTACACACTGCTAATGTGTGAACCATAACTGCACAGTACAGCTGCAATCTTGCCTTCTGCAGGCACATCCTAACAAACCATTTGCAGAACAAGTTGCAGGTCCCTGTGAATTCTTCAGAAGTTGGGTTTGTTTTAAAGTGAATAAGACATTATTCATAATATTTTTATTTTTTTTTTTTCTAGAAATGCTGTTTCTAGAAAAACTTTGGAAGTCTAGTTGAAGACATGGGAGGTAGTTACCTGTAAGCACTCCATGTAAATTCAAGAGTGGAATAAGGAAGTAAAATGCTATGACCCAGATTTTAAATCTGAAGTACCAGAGACATAAAGATAGCTTGCTAATTTAGTTGTAATGAAGAGAAGGAATAGCAAAAGGAATTAAGGTGACTAGATAAAAAATCACAATTACCCACATGAGGAAGAGATTTCAGATAGCTGAAGCTCCTTTATCTAGTAGAAAAAAATCATCAAGGGATGCAGGCATTAGAAGCTGAAGCTAGGTAAACATGGGTGAGAAGCAGCAGATATGTTATTTATTTTATTTTATTGTAACGTGATTAATCGCTAACAGAGTTTACACAGGGACATTGTGGATTGTTTGGTGAGTCTGTCATGATGGTGACTCACATCATGGTCCCTTCCTCTCGACACAATTTTCAACATGTAGACTTCTGCCTTCAGCGCACTCTGATATGTAAACAATAACTCAACATTTATCCAGTAACTCTACTGCACATTTATGAATTTTAATCAACCATTGACACACTTACATAAAGTGAAACAAATGAACAGAGTTGACAAATGGGATTTTTGCCTGGAAAGGATTTTAGATTCATATTAATATTCAATTCCTCTCTAGGACTCTTGACATCAACAGTTTCAGCACTTGTATGGCTGTCTTGAGCCTACATGATTATTTTCTATAGCCCAAACAAGGAGTCCATTGTGCTCAGCATATAATAAAAAAGTAACTGCTGTTTCTGAGGGCTCACAATCTAAGGCAGAGAGAACAAATGGCTGGTAGATAAGGATCAGGTAAGTTTGAACTACGTTCAGTAAGGTAAGAGCACTGTTGATATAGCAGTTGACTAGCTGTTGGAGCCACATAACTGGGGGCTGTGCATGGATCTTTGGATGCAGCAGATAGATTTCTGTATTGAAGTGAATCCTCACGATTTGGATCATATATTTTTTAAAGCCATGCCTGGTTTTTCAGCTAATGTATTTTTCCCTTGGTCTCCCTGAATCACTCCCTGACCAAGCTCCCCTCAGGTAAAGGGCTTTGTGCCTTTGATTATTTCATGGCATTTGCTGCAGCCCAGTTTTCATCAGAGGTCTTTCCCAGCAGACTAACAGCCCCATGAATGAAATCAGCAGGGAGGCTCTTCATTATCACAATTCTGGCAGTGTCTGTACTTTTATCACTGTACTGGTATCAATTATTTGGAACCACATTAAATAAATGAAGTCACTAACATGAATATGTCATGCCCAATTCATACAGAGGCTCATGAACTCTCTTTTAAAAAACCCTCCCTTTTATGCCTGCTGCTTCCCTTATGAATTTTTTGTAAGCTCTGACCTTAGACATTTCTCAATCACTGCAAGCATGCTTAGCTCAAGATTGAATACACATCCATTTCATATGGGTTAAGGGGGGTAAAATCATGAGAAAAGCAGATGGCATAGGAAAAAATGACTTTTCAAAGAAAGTTCAATGACCTCCATACAGATATGACATGTTAAAGTCACTGACTTCTTTTTAACTCAGCACTTGTGTATATATATTTAGTATTATATAATGTGCTTGTAAGGACAAAGCCTCTTCAGTGTTAGATCTACAATATTTATTGTAGAGTTCTGACTCACCTTTCTTGGGTGTAGCCCAGAGTCACCATCATACCAGAAATGACAATGAAATGGGACTGAATTGGCCAGTGCCCTTTGGTTGTTTGATGGGTCACAGCAGCATAATGATCGCTGTTTTCTGCAACTTAAAGACAGTCTTATTTATTTATTGTTTCTGCTGAATCAGAATTAGGCTTGGCAAAGACTGTTCTCTGAAAAAAAAAATAAGAAAAAAAATAAGGAAGGAACTGAAGGAACTAAAAACTGTCTGGGATTTGGAGAGCGTTTTTCTAAAGCATGATGTCTAACCAAAATGAACATATTTTGATCTTAAGTAATAAAAACATGTAAACATCTCACTGATGCATAGACTATTAACTGCAGAAATCCTAAAGTCATTTCACTATACTCATAACTTATCTGACCTGTTTTAGCAGAGAAGGAAATACACAGAACTGCAATGAGAAAGGAACTTTGGATTTTACTTTGCACATAGTCAGAATAAAAATCCCTGAAACCTATGACCTTACTCAGAGTTGAATTACTGATAGATGGAAGTTGTAATGGGTAAATGCTTTGTGGGAGTGTTTGCAAACTCTGAAATTCCAATTCAGCCACACTCAAACATGTTTCAGCCACTTTTCCACTAACATTAATCAGAGTGGCTTTTGTTTAAAGGAATGTTGGAGAAAGGGTAGTGTAAATTCAAATACTCTTGCAAACACACTTCATTCAGACCTGCCTGAGAGGTGTTTTCTCTGCTTATAATTCATACAGCTGGAAGAATGGTATGTTTCTTAGGTGGCCGACTACACACCCAAAATAAGGAAGAGTAGATAGAAAATATAATTATAGTAAATACAGCTTGTAAATAAGTACAGTCAGAATACTGTCTAGTGAAATGATTATGCAGCCTTTACCTCATGTTACCACCATTTGCATAGATGTTCAGTTCTTATGCACTCTACTTCTGAAAATTACAGTTAAAAATCCTGCCCTGTTACCAACAGAGACAAAAACATCGATCTCAAGATATTGGAGAGTAAGCAGGAATTTAGATCTATGACTTCACTAAGACTACTAGTGGTATGCAGATCTGAGCAAGTGTTTGCATCTTTACAAAAGTGAAGACTACCTTATAAGAAAAACAACAAAAAAGTGCCATTTTTTTAAGTGATCAGGAAGAAAGAAAGAAAAAAAAAAAAAAAAGGTGGGGGGGTGAGGGTGGGAATGGATTTCAGATTAGAAATACACAGCCAATGACTAGAAAAAAAGAAAAAAAAAGAAAGAAAGAAAAAAAATGAGTTCTTAAAATGAACTTTTGGGCTTGGGTGCCTTTTATTTTATTTTTAACTGATTTCTTAAATGTAAAGAGAAACTGATTATTCACGTATCACCTCTGAAAACAAGCCTTCCATTTCCAGGTCATCAACCGGAATACTTTTGTAAGCTTGTTTCACTTGAGAGTTTCTAAAGAAACCATACAAGATGTCAATGCTCAAGATGTCAATGTTCTTTGTTCAGGAAGCAGAACTGAAGCACAGAGGTTACTTATCTCAGTCCTATGTCATATGATAACCAACTGGAAGAGTTTAAAATGAGAGACAACAATTTGTTACTCCAGTTTACCATCCTCCTCCCTCTAGATCACACTCTTTCTGTTTTCTGTAACATATAAATACAGTCCATTCACAAGTGATATTTTAAATGGGTATTTTGTGATGAGTTAAGCCATTTTTATAGCATTCATACCTCAAAGTTGTCCAGCTGTGACAGGGGTGTCAGAGCAAACCTTCTCTGTTGTTGTTTTGTTGACAGTCTCTTTGCATGTGCTGTCCAATAAGATATGTGCAGGAGATGTAACAGTCCTTCATCTAACATACATTCCTGGCATCACCATGTTATTTCATGAAGACTGTCAGGTTTACACCACAATGACAAGAGAAAATGGTATCTGTTCAGGGGAGAAAGCAAAAGACAGATGAGCCAAGTATGCAGCTCACTCATGAGAAATTGTAGGTGTCTCTCAGTTTGGATATATTTCCACATATTCCTAAACTGTTCAGTATCATTTTACTCTATGATTGCCCTGCAAGTACTTGGCATTACTGCAAGGGAAACCCTGAAATCAACCCTTCTGAAATCCATGAATTAAAACAATCAGATGAATGCCATACTATGTATTAAACATAAAATGACACATGTGACTGCCAGTACAGGTGAAAAGAATTTCCAGAAGACCCTAGTGCAATGCAGACTGCCACCTCCATTTGTTTCTGATTGCTATCACACTGCACAGATGCAATGATTGAGAATGAAACTTGAATTTGGTGCTAGAAGTCCACTGTAACATCAATCACTTGAAATAAAAATGTCATGCTTATGATTCTTTGGAAAATGCTGCACTTAACTTCCAAATTGTTGCTTTTAGAAAAAGCTAATTCAGGGTTGGGTACATTAATGTCAATGTCCTATAAAAGTGCCAGCTGAAAAAAATTGTCAGCAAAGACATTTTTTAAGCCTGTGTCAGCACAAAAGGGTGCCTCAGTTGTTTCATCTTACAACAGCTGCATGCTTTCATTGACATTTGTTGCCCTTTCTTTGTGCACTCATCCTAACCTCATAGGTTATTTCCTGGCCTCCCTTCTGTGACCTATGACCGATGATGACCTTTAGCTAGAGAATGTGACATTTTGTTCTCCTCTGGCTGACATGTGATGCCCTCATTATTCAAAGGTATGTGAAAATAATGACCTGCACTGACCTCTCAGTTTCCTTTCATTTATTGGTCTACACTAGGTGCTTGTTCAGCAGATTGCTGTGACTAGGTCCTGGGGTGTACAATTTCTTTTGAAGAAGGAAGCTCATGAACTGCACCAATGTTTTAGCATTTTGTGTTTGTTGCTCCAATTGAGGAGTGGGAGGCAAGGTGGTGTGTGCATTTGTGAGAAGAGGGTTCCATTCGGTTTGGGCACTGGAGGCATCTTCATAAGACTGGCAAATATGACGAAAGACTTGTGCTCTTCTGGAGTGGCAGTTGAATCCCAGGCTGGATACCTACCTTAGGGCACCTCAGATACCAGCTGCCAGTGCATGAGCTAACAATTTGACTCCTTAGTTCTCAATCATCTGAATGAATGGATGACTAAGTAACCCGAGGAATTCAAAATGGGAGTGACTGCAGCTTTCCCACCACCAGGATTTCCAAATTTCCCCATTGTGACCACAATGGAAACACAGTCACAGATGCAAGTATTTCTTGTAACATGCTAACAGCGCTTTCTGGAGTAAGTCATTTTGCATTTCAAATTGTGGAAGTTTCAATGTTCTTCAGAAACGCAAGCCTGAACAGATTATTATTATTATTTTTTTCAAGAAGCAGATATTATCTCCTGTGAGGTGAGACGTGCCCTCATTGACTGTAGTAAATATTTCAAATGCTGAAAGTCTAAAGGAGGAACAAACCACTTCTGTGTGGGAGATTGTGATACCAATTAAGAATTTATTCAAGACTTAGCCAGCATGAATATTTAAACCTCCTTTCCTTGAAGAAAGGATGGTTACTTCAGGTCAGGGATGAGGGCATGTATGGAGCAGCATAAGGAACAGATGGCTGCTAAAGACAATTTCTGACTATAAATAGTTCCTATTAAGAATATAGAAATAATCAATTAGGAACTAAGCTCTGCTTCCTGTTGCATAGGAGCAGAGCAGCAGCAGAAAATGTTAACACATATGTCAGCATGTGTTTCTGTCTGGGAAAGAGATAGCAGGCCCTTTCCCACTGAAAGGTGGGAAGCTGCACTGGGTCTGAAGGTTAAGATGGAAGATTGTCAACTGCTCTTTAGAAAAGGTTTTAGATATTTGATATGCAGACCAGAAAATGAATAGAAAATGAGGATCAAGACTTTAACCTTTACTCAGCACTCTGTGCAGATGAATGCAGAAACTAGTGGCAAAGTCTTTTTGCCCTTTTGGTAAAGAGAAAGAAGGTGTGCTCCTCTACCTGGAGTTTGCAAAGAACTTCATGTGGAACTATGTCCACTAAAGGCGTAAAAGGTACCTGATGTCCAGACATAGACTTGCAAATTTGAAGGTCTGACCTGGGCACTGGGGGTTTCAGGCCAGACATTCATCCTGAATTGTAAGCCAATTGAACAGCCCATTGAAAGTTCAGGCTGACAACTACAGGATTGCAGTGAGGATTAGATTAGAGACCTAAAATACAGCCTGTTTTGGGTAAAAATAGAAGAGTTAGCATTCTGATGAAAGAAAGTCTTAGCTGTCTTGGTAAAATGTGCCACCTCTATATAGGTGGTCTAGCTATGGATATGACTTACATACCAAACGTAAGTGTGTGTCTTCATCTAAAGGAAATATAACTGAACATTTCTGAGAACCTGTCTCAAAATGGGTATCTTCTGTCTACCCATAACATCTTTGTTTTACTTGAACTCAGCTTTGTTCTATTGATCCCAACAGCAGGTCTGAGCAGAAGGCTGAAACCCAAGAGTGGCACATATAAAGGGGCACCTGTGACATACTACATCTGCTCGTCTGGTCATTTCACAAATGCCTCTGACATTGTGTTTTTGAGGACTAGATACTGATGGAATAATTGAAAGAAAAATAAAAGTTTGTAACTCTAATTAATAAGGGTTTTAACTCTGGGCCCTAGCTGGTACCAGGCAGTCCTCCTGCCCCAGCCTGACAGTGTTCCAAAGCCTGATGCCGAGCAGGGCTGTTACTTGAATGCTGCCATTCCACTTTGGCTGACAGCAAGTTTTGTACAGCTTACACGTGGAATGCTTTTAAAAGGACTCAGCTAAGGAATGGACCCACTTTTATTTGTGAGCCAAGCCCACATCAGATGTCAGGTTGCTTATGACCAATCACAAATGAACTAACCTACTACGGCAGCATTACTCTGGAAGGTTTCTTAGAAACCTTATAGAAATATTTTTATCTAGTGCCCAAAAGACTGTGACACATGAAATCATGAGTTGCTTTTGACTACTGTGGCCAAGAAAGCTAACTTGCTTGTTTGGCAAGAGCATGAGTAAAAGGATAGCACAAAGGTAACCTTTAAAACCAAGAGCATGTTTAGACTTCATTATCTTTTATTTTCCCCCCACAAGCGCAGTCTCAGAAATATTCTATTTTTCTTGCCCTCTGCCTCATTTGCTTCTCATTGTTCAGGAGCTCATAGGGTTTCACTCCTCCCAAGATCCATAAATCATATGATTAACTTTCAGTCCAAGACTGTTTTATATGAGCAGAAATCTAATTGGAATACAATCACCCTCCTACTGCTTTTCACAGCTTTCTTTGCATCTCAATGTGATCTGAATTTCAGATATCTCTTCTTGTGAGATATTTATTTTTCTCCATCATGAGATGAACTGAATTGTGCTGCTATCTTTTTCTGCCCTTCCAAGCTCTGGCTGTAAATTAACCATTATCTGGCTGAAGTAAGTTCCTCTGGAGTTCATAAACAGTATTTCAGGATGATAGCTTCCAGGCTGGTTGTACAGGCACAAACAGTTCAGTCCCCTGAATATGAGGGGTTAATATCAGGTTCATTTTTCCTGTCTCAACTTGGGTACTTAAGGGAGAAGCTCTGCCTTAAGGAGATGGAGCACTGGATGGACTGAAGAAGAAGCAGAACTCCATTTGCAGATGCTGGATGAACTCTGGGTTGGGGAATCTGTGCATTATGCTTATGGGTTTTTAATTTATATTGATGGAGATTTGGTACAATTGAAAAATCCTACTGATTCTTGTCCTGCAATTTACAGGCTTATGTTACTCTTACAAGAAAGAAAACAAAGACTTCTTACAAGAAAGAGTCAAAAACCTTTTGTTACTACCTTAGTGTTTAGGAAAACTGGCAGCCCAAAAGTCCTGAATACTAAGATACTACCTTTAACCATACAACCCACAAGCAGCACAAATTTTCCTTTAATTTCTCCTCTCCTCCTCTCCAAGACCTTCCACAGACCAAATAAGGCAAGTCTATGGGACATGAATCAAGCAATACTTGCCTCTTTTCTCCGATGCTGTTGGTGAGGGGATTTGTTTTTGTATGTATGTGCTGCTGATACAAACCTATAAAATAGGAAAAAATAAACAGAAAAATAAAAATAGAAACATAACATATAAATAGAAAAAAAAAGAAATCTAATCACTTTTATATAAGCAGGTATAAAATAGAAACAACTTAATTATTATCACATGACTCTGAATAGACAGTGAACACAAAAGTCATGATTCCGATAGCTCCATGAAAACTGCAAGATGATTCATCTTTCTGTCCACATTCCCTGGTCATTTACAACATGGACATGTCAGAAAACATCATCACAGCTTCTGCCCTCCCCTCTCTCATCCAGCAGACAGCAGGGTGCCATTTGAACCAAAGCAGAAAAGCACACACTGGATTTCATCCTGATGTGGAGTAGAGACAAGGCAAGATGCCAGCTCCACGTCCCACAGTTTAGACATAGATAATCAATCCATTAAGCAACTGACTGTCATTAAATAACTACATACCAAGCCCAGTTCTGCTTCTTATATTTTCAGCAGTACCACTTGCCTCAGCAGAACTACTTGTGCAAATATCTTGGTGCATCTGGCTTGCCAAGTGTCAGAAGAAACTCTTGCAACCAGTTACTTCTGAGTCTGAAGTAACATGGACGTTGAATTACATTTCTTATCTAAAGGAAAACTAATTAATAAAATGATTAAGCTATTAAATAAATGCATCTCAATTCACATCTGGCTGTGATTCACTGGCAGGTCAATTAATCAAAAAGAAATAGACTTTCTCTTTTTCTGGACCTTCACATGCATTGTTTTACAGTGCTGGAACTGTTCTCACTTAGGTTTTTAACAGACTGGGGGAAAGGAGGATCAGACAGCGTAGCAGATGGAGAAAAGTTATTCCCACTGATATGATGTGACACCTTTTTTGTGCCTGTTTTTGTTCAAAACACCTTTTTTGACTCTAAATTTTTGGATAGATATTTTCCAGTATAGTGGAGAATGTAGAATGGGGATTAAGATGGTATTTAACTCTACTTATTTTCAGTCTTCCTAATGTAAATGTTTACACCTGAGCCAATAACTAAACACTTCCATTACATTTTTTTTTTTTTTTTTAATGGGAAATTCATCTGACCAAATGAAAACTCAAAGAGCTTTGGAGCCAAAGCCGATTAGCTCAGAGGTAGATATGTACATTTAACCATACTAATCCCATCCACGTCTGCCTTCAAATCTTACTTCCCTGCTGGCCACAGTACAGTACTATGTGACAATGTCCACACTGGTGCTCCACTAGCTGTACTGGAAGGGACTTTTTGTTCAATATTCTCTTGGTTCTTAGTAATTCATTAAAAGGGGTTGCCATGGGGATATAGTCTCTGGGTGGCCTCGCTTTCTTTCTCTCATCCACTTATACACAGTGTGCACTGTACAGCACTTTATGCAAATAAGTTCCAAGCAGAGTTGCTTGTCATTAGTGCAGACAACTCTAGAGGCAAAAACAAATAGAATTTGTCGGTGAGAACTCTGTCATTAAAGAATTTTTTTGCACCCCTGCAGTGATTCATAGTGCACTTCACCATTTTCTGCCTATCTCTTCATATCTTTTTTTGTTCACACAGTAGAAAAATGTCATATTGAGTACCTTTTCTACAATTACAGGTTTTATTGATATCATATGAGAAAGCTAGTTTCAACACCTAACAAACTGGCAGCACAAGAGAAGGATTTCCTGGATATCATCTCCGTTCAAACACTGATAAAGTGCAGCCAAAGCAGGGAAGACAAACAAAAGGATTAAAACTTTGCTGGAGAAGAAAAGAACTAGACCAGAAACCACACTCTGGATGCAGTGAAGAGGTAAAACTGGGCAACTATCAGCAGTGCAGCTTGTTTTTACAGTGAAAACATGCATACATATAACCTGATTTTGATGAGAATACCCTACTTGAACCTGAGTATATGTCACAGTATGAAGAGATATGTGAGTTAGTGTGTACACCTCACGTATTTTAGCTGAGTGCTACCCTAGAAATAACAGGAGATTCTGCTAATTCACTCGTATTTCTCTGTTGTCTGAACTAGCCTGGATACCTCTAGACTAAACTACTGCATACCGCTACGCGCACTTTGAATGTCTCCCAGGTCCCAGTATCTTTGTCGGAATTGAGGTCTGCTTAATAATTCACTGGTTCAAGCACTGACCACCCAGCCAATGTCAATTTAAACAAATTCACCAGTAAAGCTCCCATTAGGCCTAGGCAATGTCACATCTGCTTCCTGAAACAGCCACATTTTTAAACAGAGCGCAATACAAAATCTTTGGTGTAATTTCAACTACTGAAAGAAAGAAAATATCCTACCATCCATGAAAAATTCAAAGACAGCTTTAAAAACATTAGCCACACAGAAATACTTGTGTTATGTAAAATGTTCCTCATGAAACAGTGGGAGATCTGTCTGAAATTAGCAAGAATTACAAAACCTCCCACTCTGAAGGTGAAAGGAGAAGCAAGGTTATAATTATATAAATGACTATGGGGGAAACAGTTGCTCTGTATAGAGTGTGGGATCCAGGCAGTGTTGAACTCTACTTGGAGACAGCTTTCCTAAAACCAGTGATTTGTTCTTCACTCCCTCTGCCTCTCGTTTTTTGTCGGTTAAAGATTGTTAAAGACCCAGTCACTGCCACGCAGAGATTTCAACCATGGGGTATGCCCCACCTGCACTCTCAGGGCAAGGGATTCACATGCTTTCTAGTCTGAGCCTGCTTCACTCCCTTTCACCCTCTCTTTACACATCACCCTTTTGCACCCTCACTTTGCTGCTGTGATTCTTGAACCTATAACATCTGCAGATGAACTGGACTACAGGATTTATATATTGTGAGGTTCCATAACCATATTTACCCACGATAAACCAGGATTATAGTTCATTTTTCTGGGACATGTGGCAACAGAAACAAACAGAAATATGACCTTTGAAGGGTTCTAAAATCCAATTGCATCTTACATCAGTTTGCCTTAATTGACTCAAGGAATATACAAACACATAAAAATATGGCACTTGTGCACATTATTGATTAAATTTCCTAACCCATCTGAAGTAATCCCTGAATCTGAATCAAGTTAAAGTTGCTTAACTTCCTTACACATGGCTTCCCCTACAGATCAAATGGTGTCTGGTCCCTTGTCTTTCTTTTCCACCCTCCCCACTTTTACAGTTTGTTTCCATTTTCCCAGCTGTCCCCCAAAAGGGCTTGTCTGCTACAAAAGCATTTCCCACTCTTATCTTTGTCTGCCATTTGCACGCATATCTCTCCCTAATCAGTTTGCAGTCAGACCAGCTGATCAAGCTCATTTTGTGGCCAAAGCATTCCTAGAGCCATGTGAACTGTAGGGACATGGGGCCAGGGCTTAGAGAAGGCAAATCTTCCTCTTCCTGCAAGGCTGGCTTCAGCCTAAATTGAATGTAAGACACCCTGAGGCTGTAGAAGATTCTGCTTCTCAGTATATGCCTTAACATCCTTGCTGTAGACAGTCCACAGTGGCAATTACAGTTGCTATTGGGGAAAAAAAAATCATACTTTTTTTTCCTGTTTTTCAATCTTTGATTTATACATTTGAAAATTCAACAGTGTGATGCTAGCAGGGACCAGAATGGCACAACTGTTACAGCTGCACATCTAAATGAACAGTTAGATGCCCATAGTCTTAGACCTTAATAAACATTTCAAAGTATAGAGCAGAAGTCAACATTTGTTAACTATCATCATGTGTAATATATGGTATGCTTACTGTAAGGAAAGAGAAGTACAGATCCCTACTGCTGCTGGGATAACTGTTGACACGTACTGACATTTAAACAGCAAGCAAAACAAGACCTGACCCTGCAAGTGTCCCCACAAGTATCATTAGTCACTTATTCAAACCCACTAAAATCAAATGGGATTGCTCTGATGACTACAGATTTCAGGATCAAGCCCTTAGTGGGAAAAGAATCTCTCTTGAAGTAAGATCCTGCTCCACTCATGCTA
Organism: Anas acuta; assembly: GCF_963932015.1. Taxonomy (NCBI): domain Eukaryota; kingdom Metazoa; phylum Chordata; class Aves; order Anseriformes; family Anatidae; genus Anas; species Anas acuta. The sequence goes on from NC_088979.1 coordinate 102,504,708, forward strand.
ATAGGCATATTCAATTTCCTTCAATTGTAGCATGACAGAGCTTGTAGTACATAAACATGAAGTCTGTAATTTTAAGGCACTAAACTGTTATTAAACCAAATATCTAAGGTATTTTAATTTAAAACTTCAAAGAATACCTAGCTGGGCAATAGGCATTCTTGCCATTAATTAAAATACAGTTGATGAACAAAGTCCATGAAACCATACAACTGAAAACCCAGCAACTGTGACCCAGCACTCCAGTACAGTGGAGTTGGAGGAAACCAAAAAGGATATAATGCTGCATCTTTCAATCTGCCATATTCTTAAAGATAAATCTATGCCACCCCTATCCCACTCCCACCCCCTAGCCTCATTCAGAAACTTCTTGAAAGCGCTTATCATCAGAGATGACTTGTCACTGTCTTAGTGAATTTTGGTGGCATTTATTTCTTCTGTTTTAAGGGATTTTAAATAATGGAAGTCTTTCATAAAAGTACAGGAGACTTCAAGAAGAGAACCACGACAGCTTTAAAGGAGTTATTACACTTTCTGATGTAAATATACATTACCTGATCCTTTTATTTATAATATGGATTATATATTTGAATTAAGTGACTTTTAAGAACATTGATTATTGATCTGATAAACTATAATGGCTAGCCATCAGTATCTGTTGTATAAATAACCATTTTTAAAAATTTGTTATGTCATAAAACTTCTTATGAAAAGTACCTAAGGTACTTTGCATGCTGAGTAACCACTTTTCACCATTAAGTACCTCAGCCAAAAATACATTTTTAAATTAAGCAGCTTTTAATTTATATATGATTTAAAAAGAACTCTTCTAAACCACTCAGCATATACTTTTTTTGTACTTGTATAATTTTAAAATGGCCAAACTAATGGTTTTTTTTGTTTGTTTGGTTTTTTTTTTTTTTTTATTTTCTAAGAATTAAGATAATGGTAAAATAGAAAATCAGGTGGCTATACCAAGCTAATCAATAATTCTGTTACAATACATCTTCCATGACAATACATACTGGCAAACATCTGCCTTTGAGCACTTGTTTTTGTCAGTTGATTTCCAGCGAAGAGGGAGATACCACTGTTTACGTCCAAATCTAGAAAGGGTTTGTTGAGCAGGTTCTATACCACGCAGTTATAGAAGTAGAGGAGTTCTTTCCTAACATGAGTGAACGACCATGTCTTAGTAAGAGAAAGAAGAAAACAGAGAAGGTGGAGTTGTTGGCGATGAGAGGCACTGATGCAGAAATCTACATGTACTGGAATCACTAAAGGCAAGCTGAATGGGGAGCAAGTGAGAGGACATACAGCTGACTCTAGAGTAAGTGTCTGCATTCAAGCAAGCAGGTGTGCAATGAGGAAGAATGATGCCCACAGCTGGAATGCCACGGGTCGGGAGTGGAGCCCACAGAGGAGAAAACAGAGGTAAAAGGGTGATGTAGATACCACCCACGCAAATTTGTCCTGCTGGTGCATTCACTGGAACAGCAATCCAGTGCAAGTTCCCTGTGACATATGCACTTTGTTAGCGACTCACCCAAATTGCTATCTGACATGCCAGAAAATATTTACAGAACCAGCAAGGTAAAACTGAACATCAGAGAACATGATAGGGAAATGACTATAGAAAAGCTACGAGCACAAAACAAAACTCAAGCACGTGTAGGAATGGTCACGGGGGATATTTTCTTTACAAGTTTAGGACACTGTTGTTTAAACTGGGGCCATGCAGACTCCTCCTCATGTGCCTTCCTCAGCATCGCTGCTTGTGAGGGCAAGAGTCCAGTCGGTGACCCAGAGCTACCTCCTGTTGCAGCTGGGAACTCTGTCCTTTGCCAGGGGGATGTTCCTACACTTGCATATTTGTGTAATGTACATATACATCCCCACCATGTCAAGGTGTAAAGGTCTCTTACCATGAGGCTCTGTGCCACTGAGGATCGCTCCAAGACAGCGCTCAAAGGGTATGTGAAATACCTTTGGGAACTGGAGTTTGCCCCATCCCCACCAGCATTCCTCTCTGGTTTACTTAGAACTGACTTGACACACTCAGCTAGCACAAATAAGAACAGCAGGGAGGGGTAATTGCGCTGCAAATGCACTGCAAGTCATGGTAGGGATGAGTTTCATCAGGACAACAAACTACAGTTTGTGGAGAGCTGATTTTTGCAGGGGCCAGCATGTACAGAATTAGAAGCAAAGTCAAGCACAGTTTGCATTGTATTAACTGGCTGCTTTTATTCCTGCTTTATTATCAGGAATTTAGCATTGCTTTGTGATGCCACCCATTACCCATGCGAGACATTTTCTATGCAAAATCAGATGTGTATTTGCCAAGGGAATACAGTTCAATGTAGCTACATACTGCATCTCTCACCACACTTTGTTTTTTAATCTCTGGCATACTGGGAGCATGTGCCGAACAGCATGTGTACCTTTCAGAGATAACCTGGAGTCAAGGTGTCTCACAGAGTCGTCAGCACAAGTAACATGAACTTTAGCCTCATGCAGCCCGTTCCAATTTGCCCATGCTAAGCCCTCATGTTCCCACAGCAGATGCTAGTGCCTTGTATTTGCTGGCTATACAGACACTCCAAGGGAGTACTTAGGTATGCAGTTGCTTATATATTTGGTCTTGCTTAGCTGCTGTTGTTTTGTTGTTATTGTTGTTGTTGCTTTTTATTATATTTGTGTGTGTGTGTGTGTGTGAAATAATGGAAATTGCACTAGTAATTTTGTTAGGAAGACACCAAACACCATGCTGTTTCAAACTCTTGGAAGCATAAAATATTGAGAATGTGACTGAATAAATAAAGGAAAACATATCAAGAACTGTTCTGCAGGTATTTGGGGAAAAAGGTAAATGTTCCATCTGTCTTGACTACCTGTACTCTTTTTGTATTTAATTTCCACCAGTCTTTTAGGAGGGAAGGTCCCTAAGAGCTTACCAAAACTTGAAGTCATTATTTTTAATGGTTTTGCAAAAAATTTAGAAAGAAAGGAACAACAATAAAGTGAATCTACTTTTACACAATGAGCTAGATTTAAAAGAGTTACATATACCCACCCAGGCAGGAAAAAGAGGGGCCCCTGGCCCTTCTGTCCAGCAAGTTTAAATGCCACATGCTCATCACAGATGTCCTAAGAACAAGCTAACAACCAATACTTTCAGCAATTGAACACATCATTTCAAGTGAGGAACAAAAATGAGTAAAAACTTTAAAAAGTGCTTGAATCACAGAAAATAAAGCTCCTGTTTGTCAAATAAATTATTCCCTGTGAACTATTTGGTCATCTGTCATAACAGCATAACATTTTTTGAGCATTTTAATAGCTGGTCGGGAATATTACTAAGTAATGTTTATGAATGTCTGGTGGAAAAAGGAGCAAATACAGTAAAAAGCATCTTTGATGTCAGCAGGTGTTCATGAGTAACCTAGGGAAAGGTCATCTTCATGTCAAAGGCTGCGAGAAATGCCACATGCTTTCTCTTAATTAATGCAGGCTAGGAGAGAATCCTTAGGGAGGACCTGAGATCAGAAGGAGGATACAATCATTGTTGTACCAATTACCGCTGCTTATTTGAGCGTCTCTCTCTTTGTGATTACCCCAATTTAACCAAACATGTAATTTCTAAGCTGCATCAGTTTATCATAAGTGAATCTACTTGGATGAGTGTTCATTCTGTATTTAAATATAGATAGACCCATCCTTGCCAGGTGCTGAGTTTGCTCAACTCCTACTGAAATTAGCAGGGGCTCAGCATTTTGCAAGGATCACTTAGCAGTGCCCAGAATTGGGTTCTTTATGTGTCTTATACATCAAACCCAGATCTGTGCTTCTCTAATGACCATTTGCAGAGTAATCCATATTTCTTTTAATTCATTTATTAACAAACAGATATTATACATCCACTTGGTGTTTCTTCTAAATAAATGTTAGTGGCTGTCACTACTAGATACTTAGGTAAATTGAATGTATTCCTATTCCCTTTTGCACCACAGCAATATTATGCAGTGTACTTTAGCTTTCAGCTTTTCCCTATGTAGAGAATATTTATGGTCCATTTTGGAGTTGTCATCCAAGCACTTGGGGTCATTTTCTTATTAAACAGCACAATATTAAAGCAATGGGGCACAGCAAGTGGTGTGTTTCTGGATATTTTGTCATGCCTCAGGCTCAGTTGCCATCTTCCACCCAAAATAACATAACACTGAATATTCATACAATAAAAATAAAAATTAAAAAAAAAACAAAAACAAAAACAACAAAACAAAACACAGAAACCAAATGACAGCGACAAAAAAAACAAACAAACAAACAAACAAAAAAAAAAAACACAGTAAAATTATATTATTTAAGAAATATGTTTCATTATAAGATCCAAACTTATATGGGGGCACCTTTCATGTGGGATCTATTCAGAGAGATGAAGTGATTGATTTTTATAAGATTTGGCATGCATGACCAAGGGCAGATGGTGCATAAATTTGAGCCCCAGTCTCACATTCTGCTCTGTGTAGGTGGACTACTCAACTGCTGTGACTGAGAAAAAAGAATACAATTGTGAACAGATAAGACTCTTGGGTACTGTGATCATGCTGTAGGACTAGGGCCCAAACTCGTATTTCAATAACCATTTTAAAGACAGCTTTTGGCAATATGTTCAAGTATATAAGCTAGAATTTTTATCCTGGTATTTATATGCCATTGATTGATAGTGTAAAATCGGTGAGCTGTCTCTGCTTAAGATACAGTTTGTGCTGTTATAGATTGTGTGAGAGATGTTTATTTCACACACCATGCTAAATATTAGGCCCCAGCCATCACCACAACTAAGAAAAATATGTGAAATACCCACCCTAGCTAAACTTACTGCAGGGGTGACAACAAAAGAGGAGGAAATACAGACCTGGGCACTGTAGCAACACAAAGGACACTGTTCATATTGCACCAGAAGAGAATCCAGATGTCTTCTCTTTTACCAGATCCTATGCCTCAATTTTACATTTGCAGCGTTCAGCTGACTTTCTGTCACTGGACCAGTCTAATGCATTGGTTCAAAGTATGCTTGTTTTTTGTCAGATGACACTGAGAATAAAGCATGCTCTCAGAACATATGCCACCAAACTAGCGGAACATATGAGCCAAATGTACACAATTTCTTTATCCTGCTGTTTATACCTTTTCCTCTATGAGCATCAAGAAAGGATTCAAGGATGAAGAGAGACCACAATGCTGCAAGGGGGGTGGGCACAAACAAAGGACAAATAGATGGGCAAAGTTCAAAGGAAAATTTCAGGGTGCCTAGAGAGAGAAAACCAAAGAATGTCAGAGAATTAATTTAGCATTCTTTGGAAATGTGGAACAGACAACATATACTACAGATGGGGACTTCTGAACTTTCACTAGCTTTTTCCTAATATCTTCAATAATCAATCAACTATTTCAGAATATAGCATCAAGCAAGTTTTTTTGTGCTCTTATTACTCTGGATTATCAACAGTGCCTCCCTAGAAGAGTATAAATTTCTGTTTAGAAATGGGGAATGAATAAGCTTAAAATGTACACAAAGTACAAGTACACATTGTACACAAGACAGCAAGGTACTATGTCCATTTTTAAAGTGTTATCTATCTATATTAATTTCTGAGATTTGTTGTCCCCTAGGCAGATTTACAAAGCAGCTTCAACCGGTTTTATAGGATCCTGCAGCACTTCCGGAACTGCTCAGAACCTGGGCCACATCTGCCAGGTGAGACGGCAGAAGAAATCCTCATCATTTAGTTCATAAATGAATGGGTCTGATTGCTGATCCTAAGCAGCTGGACTAGAAAATCATAGAGTGAGGGAAACACCTGATGAAGACTCCACATATTCCTACTTAGTTCTTTGTTTTACCTGGCCTATGAAAATTTGCAGGAACAGATTTTGGCTCATAGTGGGAGATACCCCCTCATATAAATATCTATGGTAACATAGCAACAAGGGATTTTGTGCTCAAAGCTAGTTCTCTAACTGATGTCTCCTGATTACTAAAATGATCAGCTCTGTTGAAAAAATAAATAAAGTAGCTATTTCATGTTTGAAATCTAAGCTTTTTGTTTCTCAAACATTTTCAACCGCGGTTCTGCACACCAGTTATTATGGCTTTACTCTTTAGTTATAGATTCCTTGACAGTATTTTATATTTGACTTGATATTGAAACAATATCATTGCTAAGATGATCTTCAGGTGGTCATTCTATGACATGTTGTTTTCTAAAATCTGTATTTTAAAATGAATCATTAAATCCTTCCATCATATATTAAATAGGGGAGATAAAGTATAAAAACAAGAGCTATACCTGATACTTGAAAGTTGCTATTCCTGACAGCACTTCATCTTTTTCATACCCATATTGGCTTTTATCCCGGCCCATCTATTCCTTAATGTAAGTGTTATAAATTGCTGTAAAGTGCCATAAAATATAATAAACATGAATCAATATTTCTTGGTTAAAAAACTTAGAAATGCTGATGAAGCTCAAGTTTATTATAGATGTCCTGAACCTACAATGTGCCTTTATTTTTTTTACCTTCATCATTTTTTCAGGTCTTGAGTTCATGTATGCTATACATTCACTCTTCACAAATCAAAGAGGCAGTGAAAATTAAAATCACTAATGCAGAACTAATGAAGCATCCAACATTTTATCCAGTTATTTTAGGCAGGATATCCTGTAGATACAGGACTTGTTTGATATGTGTGACCCAATTCAAGCAAACTCCTTATGGATCTAGTGAATATTAAGCATGTGCATGGCACAGAAAGTTTGGGGATTATTCAGATAATTGAAGTTAAGCATATGTTTAAATGCTTTGCTGAATCAGGGCTTTAATGAAGAAGCATGGCACAGTAGTGCTATTTGCCATAAAAATTCATCATTGCCATGGAACTCAGCTCATTAAAGAAGATGCCATGATTTGTGTTTAGAATATGAAAGAAATATGATGCCTGCATGGTGCATTAAATACCCAAGCATACACATGCATTTAAATTCTTGCTATCTTTTTAAGGATATTGTTGTGAATTATGTGCTTATATATGCAAGAGCATTCTTCATTGTGAAGTGACAGTTCATTTCCACATCCAGCTGATGCTCTTTACATATTATTAGTATTATTTATTCTCAGTCTGAAGCTAATGATGGATTTCTTTGTCCTCGGTTGGTTTTGTGGTTTCTCCACAGGAACCATCATGGGCTGGGACGCGGCCTTTCAGGAGTGTTTTAAACCTCTCCCCACAGGAGCCCAAACTCACCCCTTCTCTCTGGCTGTGAGAGGAGGCTGCAGGCAGCACCCAGAACCAGGGAGACCCTGATCTCTGCTGCTTGGGGCTCTCTGCTGCCAGGCTGGTGATGGGGCTGCTGCCCCAGCCTGCTGCAGGGAGCCTGGTGTGTGCCACATTAACAAAGCTAATGTGAAATGTCGACCCTGCAAAATCTGTCCGACTTGGTCAGTAAGACAGCATTCCTGAGGAAATCATCCCCGTTCCATCCTGTCATGCTCTAGGTTACATCACAGCTTTCTTCCTCTGCCCAACACCTTTTCCTCTCCCAACTGAAAACCTGTATAGGGTCTTTGGGCCTCACATGGGGTTTTAGCACTCCCGTTAGAGACGGTCTGCAGCAGAAAGCATAAAGAAACACTGTGACAATGCCAGCTCCTTGACCTTGTGCAGGTTCCACATGCCCACCCAGCCTGACTGCCCTTTGCCCAGGGGAGGCAGCCCTGGGGCTTCAGTGCAGGGAGGTGGCTGGGGAGAGGTCTCCTCAGGGGTTGCCTCCAGCCCCGGCCTCACCCTCAGGAGGGATCCCTGGCCAGCACAGCTGAGCAAATCCCTAAACCCAACCCCACCCTGTCCCTTCACTAAGGGGCCTGAAGCTTTCAGAAGAAGCTGGGGACAGCCAGGCTGTGTCTGGCCCCACTCATGGTCCCCAGCCTGGCCCAGCTTGCCTCTCTGGGGCTGTGGGATGGGGCTGGTCTGGGAGGGAGGCACTGCATGGCACCACCCTGGTGGCCTTACATCCACCTCCATGGTTGCCCTTTGCTGTTACCAAATACAGAGAAATCCTGGCAGAAATCTATTTTAAAAGATCCACGTCCTGATAAAACAATACCATTATTTTATACAATAGCAATGATTTTGAATGAGTTTTCTGGGAACAGGGATGTTGGGGCAATGACCTGGGTGCTGACTGAGGCAATTATGGCAGCCTTGTGCCATGCAATAGGACAGGCCTATGCCAGTGGCTGTTCAGACCAAGCATCCCTCTCTGGAAATGAGGCCATTAATGTGGAAGAAAGATAACATGTCTCTAAACTACTTGTTGTTGCTGTGGTGTTTTTTCTTTTTTCTTTTTTTTCTTTTTTTTTTTTTTTTTTTTAATTCAGCTATTTATAAACGTGATAGTCCTCTGTTTCTCCTGCCTCTTTCAGCACCCCAGTGAAGAATGTGCGAAAAGCTCTAATTTCCCTCGAGGAAAAGTTAGTGTCTTGTGATTTCAGTGAAAAGCTGTGTTCACACTGTGGTCAATAAATTCCTATAGACAACTTTTCCCCCTTGGAGTTTTCTTATCTTGTTATTTTGCTAGTGCTTGAGAAGAATACCCCAGCTCAGCAAAGAAGTGGTGGAAAGCTGTCCTATTTCTTGCAAGCCTGCTTCAGAATGAGGATGCCAGAGCTTTAACAGACTTTCCTGGCATTGAGTTTCCCTTTTCTTTCATGAAAACTTAAATACTCTTGGTTTCCTTCTGACTTGGAGCAAGATCAAATTTCAAAATATCCAAATCCTCCATGAAACAGTATTACATCTTTCTCTAGAGCCCTAGTTGTTACTTCTTGCAATGATAAATCCCACCAGTATCATGAAAAGAAATTTTTCGTTAAGAAAAGGTTGAAATGTCTCTCTGGACTAAATTCATAATATTCTTTTTTATTGGCAAAAATAGAATTTGAAATATCCAAGCTGAAAAGTTTCTGCCTTGGCGGTTAAACTACTTCTGCATTCACACTCGACATCTCTGTGAGTTTTTGATGAAAGGAGGCTTACTTCAGGGACTGCTGCAAGGAAAGAAGCAATTCCAAATGAAGTGTTTCCTGAAACCTATGTGCCAAACTGTTATTTGATAATTCCAAAATAATGGGAAGATCCTGAACCCTCTAAGTCCAGGACTCAATCTCATTTTAGCTACATCTCAGAACTCCAGTGTGGGTCTGTATGTAGAATTGTAATTGCTCTCATTAGATATGCCATCGTTGCATTATTATATTTGAAAAATACATTATTTCTAAGAAGACCAGCAAAGAAAAAGTATGATAATAGTATTCTTTTTCACAATCCTATTTTTATCGATATCTTGGAGATAGCTGTACGTATGTCTTTTTGTTGAATATAACATTTGTCCTGTTAGTGGAATAATACCAGTTTACACTGTAAGTCTTATTTTCTAATAGTTCATTTTGTTTTCATAAAGTAAACATAATTGCCAGCACTATATCACAGCACTGCTGAACAGAACACTATAGCAGCACTGCTAATCTTACTGACAACACATGACAAGATAGAAAGAAAGACAAAAGAAACATGTTTTAGCCTGATGAGAAACTGCACTCGGATCGTAGCAAAAAAAAAATTCAAAGCAGGAACTGCAGCCACAGTGATTAACAAGGAGTTTCCAGAAGTTAATATACCGGGCAAAAGGGTTGATCCTTTGGAGGCTGAGTACTGGAGAGTGGAAGTTAAAATGACTTGTGCACCATTGAGCTGGAACATGCTGCTCCTGGGTCATTGATCTGCTCTGCTCTGGCAGGGCACCACTTTGGTATTGTTAATTTTCAATGACATAAAGACTTGCATGAGTACAGGAAGCAGAATCAAAAGGCCGGAGACTAAAGGGAAGACAAAAGAGAGGCCAGTGGTAAACATGGAAGGTTCCAAGGACTGTGATGCAAAACCAGAAACAAACAGAGCCTCTGAACAATAAGAAACTCATTACTTCATTAATCAAATGGACCAGGCCAGATCCTCAGATGCTGTAAATTAGAATTGTTTCTTTCATATCAGGGAAACAAAGCTCACATGAGCTGGAAGAGTAGCTGATCCATAGTTTACATAGGCAATGGAGCTGTGTATAAGAATGATATTTCCCCCTCCCATAAGGTGAGTGCACACAGAATTGTACAATACATTTTTTATAAATATTTAACATCTAAAGCACACTGCCACTGCAATACCTTTTTATGACCCCTACAATAATGATAAGCATGAAAAGGTGCATAAACCTCAAAGAGCTATTCATTCGTCAGGAAGAGGGATGCTTATTCTGAAAACTGGGGGTGATAATTTATTGTTTGAATCTTCTGTAATAAACTTGAAATAATGCCCTTAAATTCCAGAATTTTATTGTCAGTGAGATAGCCATTAGTTCTTATGACTGAATTGCCATGCTATAACATTCATCAGCATCCCCAAACAGTCCTCCGGTGTTTTCCCAGGCTTTATATTGCAGTGGGTATGCTGACCTGGGGTCCTTGTGGCACAAGCACAGTCATGGCTTCCATATCTTTTTAACAACCATAGTTTTAACACCTAAAATATAGTAGACATTCTCCTCATTTCTTTTGACATAAGTGAAAGTCCTATTGTTCTTCCATCCTCAGCTGGCATCCAGCTTGGGAAGACAGCCGTCACTTTGATACTATTACATGTAAGGTGGCTGAGCTGTACATGGAGGAAACAAATTCTGCTGAAATGCCCATCACATTGTTGCGTCTGATAACTTATGCACTTAGAGCAATAAACAACTAGGAAAGGCATTAAGCCGGTGATGTGAGCTTTCATCTACATATTCTCTGCCATGCTGTATTTGCAAAGCAGAGAATTAAGACTGTCTACTTCCTTCAACATGATGAATGGAGAAAATAAACTGACACATGGTGGTGCAGAGGGTTGTTGCTGGATTTAGTCTGGGCAATGAGTCAGTTAATGGGCTTAATATAAAGTAGTAATTATGGAGAATCAAAATTTATTTAAAATATCAGTGATCTTCACTTAACCAGGGAGGGAGAAGAAGAGACAGTTGAATGGAAGTATGAGAACAGGCAGAGTCAGACAAACTGGAAGGAAATAAGAGTCATTGCCTGAATGAACTTGGTGGATATAGTGGTATGTCTGATTATATCAGTTACTTAAGACCAGATGAAAAACTAAACAGATAGGAAGTGTCAAAAAGGACATAATACTTAGCATTTAAATGCTAAACTCAGGTCTTATTTCCAAAGAAAATCACTAATTCAAAGTTTTCTGGAATTCACAAAAATGTTTTTTTTTTTTTTTTTTTTTTTTCCTCCCTCATTCAGATTTCAGCAGTACCTATTTCCAAGCTGGATTCAATGCTATGTGTGTGTGTGTATATATATATATATATATGCATTATATTTATGTATGTATGTATAAGCATTATATAGATATATAAGTATTATATATATATAAGCATTAAGACACTGCTCCATTTTCTTAATTAAAATAGTTTAGTAGCTTATGTGATATCAGGAACAGCATAAATCATTATATCAGCTGAACAACAACCTAGCAATGCAGAGCATCCCTCATTTCTAATAGATGCAAAGGAAATTTCCGAGTCTTCAGGACTATCTGTAAGATGTTTCTTACAGAGAAAGTATTCAAGATCTTGAACACTTTCCCATTCTAAGCTTGAGGGAAATCTTTTACTTCTTCAACAATGAATGAGTGCTTAGTGGTGCATAATGAAAAAATAAAGAGATTTTACATTAAGAAATGACAGCTTTGCTTTGCAGATTTATATGTAAAGCACATGAACTTGCTGAAAAACAGCCAGATTTACTGGGATTCATTTTTCAACTTTTCATTATTATAGCAAAAAGAAGGCTGGATTTCAGTGCACAAAAATCACAAAACATAACCAATTCAATTTTTGTTCTACTGAGTTTTCCATCACGGTGATGTGGATTAAAAACACTTGATTTAAAAAGAAAAGAAAAGAAAAGAAAAGAAAAGAAAAGAAAAGAAAAGAAAAGAAAAGAAAAGAAAAGAAAAGAAAAGAAAAGAAAAGAAAAGAAAAGAAAAGAAAAGAAAAGAAAAAAGAAAAGAAAAGAAAAGAAAAGAAAAGAAAAGAAAAGAAAAGAAAAGAAAAGAAAAGAAAAGAAAAGAAAAGAAAAGAAAAGAAAAGAAAAGAAAAGAAAAGAAAAGAAAAGAAAAGAAAAGAAAAGAAAAGAAAAGAAAAAACCCCACACCCCTACATGTGATTTGATTCAATGATTCTCTTGGCTATATCTAGATTAGTAATTTAAGTAGTGCCTGGGCACTGAAACTAAATTGCCTATGAAGTTAAATCATTTGAATTTGTCATGGTTTTGTTCTGGGGCAGTTTACACTGTCCCAGATGTTTCCCAGTCAAATTCAGATGGTTAGGGTGGGGTAATTTGTATTATGGACTGCCATATCTCACTGACCAGTCCAAATGCAGCCATCGTGCTTTAAATGCTATGAAAGTGTAGTAAAATGGGTTTTAGTCACTCTGTGCTAGTTAGTGCCAAGAAATTAGTATACAAGTAATCTTTCTAGCCACAGGACTACTGAATTTGTGAGGCTTCATTGCACAGTTGGATTAGGCTTTGGGATCCACTGACTAGTTGTGACTGGTATTTTATATCTAATCGATTCTCTCCCATTCATTCCTATGTTCCATTGTACCTGAAAAGACGACATTTCAGGTCATCAGTTGGAACAGAGCAAAGTCTTGTGGGTACATTCTCCAGAATTAGAAAGGAAATTCCTCACTAAGTCTCATAATAACACTTGTCTGTTTTTCTAGATACTCCTTTTTGTCACCAACAACATATTTAAAGTTCTTTGAGACCAAACCTGGCATATCAAATGTATATATATGTATATATATATATTCTTAGACTGTATATTAGGAGAAGAGTCTAGTAGCATCTTTCTGAAAGAACCTGTTGCAGTATTTTCTTCTCAGCTAAGAAAGCAAAATCAGTCACTTTAAATCCTTTGCATTTCCCACATGTGTAGAGCCCAACACATATTTAATAATAAATTGAAATGTCAAGAGAAGATCAGAATCCACAGCTGTCTAGTATTTCCCAGGGATTATCTTGGGAAATTATTCCTACGTTCCAGCTACCACTCCAGAAAGATGCAAGACTCCTGCATCCTCTGTCACATCTGCCAGTTCTGTGAGGAAGTCTTGGGTATCTTGACTACTCTTTCTTTGCATGTTGCTGTCACCAAAATTAATTTCCTTGATAACTTGAATATTCGTAGCCAAATTATCTTTTTCAGTGATATTACAAATATCAGTAGCAGTCATTGTAGTGGTGGTGGGGAGTGGGCTCCTAATCTTACATCATTTTCTATGTCTTCAAAGACATTTGAATTATCCAACCATCTGAGTGCAAAATCTTTGGGATGCTGACTATTTTACTGTATCTTTATCAACTGCAGAGAAAAGATCACCATTGTTTAAACAACAACAACAAAAATGCTGCATTGAGAGCAAGTATAACTCATTGTAGTTGACATCTCCATAAGGTGCAGCTTTCCACTGCAACAGAGGACGTCAAAAAATAGTCAGTCCCTGGACTTAAAAATGGTCATTTTATCGGTAAGGTTGGTGCCAGAAAACCATTTCCAGATTAGGTGTGTCCATCTCTATTTTGAGGACCCTTGGATGGAATAAAAAAATGTGTTTCATGGTAAGACAGTCCTTCTGATTTACACCACATGAGCATTTAGTCAAGTAATATGCTAAGATTACCCGTGGCAGTTCTAAATATTTAAGTTCAAGAAAACAGAAAGGAATGGAAATTGATCACAGTTCTAAAGACTGTTCAAAGCATATTATCTCGGGAAAGGCAGGCAGGCAGGCAGGCAGGCAGGAAGGAAGGAAGGAAGGAAGGAATACAAGGAAATAAAAGAAAAAAATGTTGAACGTTAATGAGATAATCAAATGCTAACATCTACGTAGTTTGAAAGTTATCTGATTACTCAAAGAACTGCCAGCTTGCATTTATTTCTTGCTTTTCTTTTACTTTTTCTTTTTTTTTTTATATTTTTTGTGCAAATTCAGCTATGTGCAAATTCAGCTATGAAGGATCCTGGACTAGCTAGAAATTTATAACTACTTTTTTTTTTTTTTTTTTTAAATCGTTTTGCTATCAAGGGTTAAGGTGTACTCAGCCATATTAATTTCTGTTTTAGAATTTTCAAACACGTAAAAGCGTAGGAGATTCTGATAAGGCCCTATTGTAGTTATCATGTGATATAGCTACAGCTAAGGTCATGTCGACCTGCTCTTGTTAGAGTACATCATCTACTTAGGAGAAAAGAAAACAAATTGTGTCACATTTTATTCCATCAACTGTTGTAAATGAAAAGGATATTTTGAGAAAATGAATTAATAATACATTAAAATAACTAGAAAGAGAGTCTGATAATTAAACATGCTATGTAATTCAATCCCAGCCTGAACAATGAATCTACTCTTTTTGGTAACAGTTCCTTTTAATTACAGAAGTGACAATTCTGAGTGACTCAAACCTTTGCTGTCATCTTGCACACAGACAAAGCCAATTAAGGTGAGACCAAAGCAAAAATACAGTTTATTCATTTTGCACCCAGTTTACCCAATCGCTTAACTTCTCTTTGAAGAATACAGAAGGGGAGCAAGACCCAGATCTGGTATATATTTACTGGTTTTGTTCTGCTTGCTGTTTGTTTTGGGGTGGTTTGTTTGTTTGTTTGTTTTTAAAGGTCTTAACAATTAATTTTGTAGACACAAGAACATGCATTAGGTTGACTTCCTAAATGTGGTACAGAACCATCAGTGAACCCTCTCAAATTAAGTATTCTTGGAGTGATATACTGCTCTACACAAGCAAAGCAGGCACAATAAGGACTAATGATAGTTACAGTTACTTATTAGAAGCAAGTAAAACTTTGGCTATCCAGGGTATTTTAATATGGAAGTGTTGTAAGACGTGGAAATATTGTGTCATAGAGCCAAGTAAGATTTACTAAAATGCTCTTTGTTGCATGTTTCTAGTAAAGTTCTCTTCAAAGACCGAGACAGTCCATCTCTTAGTCCCTAGGAACCATTGAATTAAAACATAACTCTCAGTGTAACTCAGTACAGATACATTTGCATTGATGATGCTATATGAAATTACACTGCAAGTGGGTGTGGCTTGAAGAATATGAAGGAGAGGAAAAACAGAAGCATATCCTTACTGGTCTTTTGTTGATGTCTACTAATAGCCATTTGCAGCCATTTGCATAACCCCATTTGGATCGTTATTCTGCTTTTCAATGTATCCATGTATTAATACTGCTATATTCCAACCAGGATTTGGCAACAAATTCTAAATTCTTAAAATCTTTTCAGAACTGTCCTTCCTGATAGCTACTCTATTGACTGTCCACAGGGCATTCCTTGTCTCTGAGGACTCCACAGTGGGAGGGGGAAACCAAGGTTTACAGCTGGGGAAGGGACAGAAATGTTGAGAATCTGTGGCAAGTCCATGGTGCACCTTTCTCACTTGTATTTGTTTAAGTAGGGGGACTCTGAATAAAGCATTGCTTTAAACTATGTCTGAACTTGGCCCTCACCATTAGATTTAAAGATGAAAAAATCTTAAAGTGATGAATAGGATTCATCAAAGTTACTGTCTTGGATAATCTGCACAATTATCATATTGCAGGGTTTTATGCTGTAAAGGGTGAAGTATTTCCTGGGCAGGCAGTGGCAACTGCTTCACCTTCAGTGCGTCTTGTAAATGATACAGAGCCAGTCTTTACAGAGCTTGGTGAAGGCTGCTTCTTGCTTGATTTGTTGAAATAAATAGCAGGTTGCAGATGAAAGCTCACTCTTCTTACTCAGGAAAAGTCTCATTTCTATCTTGTGAATTATGCAATTTTCCTGAATGATATTTTTCAGCATAGCTGTACAGATAATCTTGGATTGATAGATAAAAAGACAACATACTCTTTCTTTTTTTTCTTTCACAGGGAAGAGAAAATGTGGAATATAATATCCCCTTCCATACATTTTCAAAGTCTAATTTTACTGTATTCATCAGTGACGGATCCTGTATTCTCAAGTCAACAGCAATAAGAAATTTCTGGATATTTGCTCTTCATGGTTTTTGTTTGTTTGTTTGCTTGCTTGTTTGTTTTGTTTTGTTTTTAAACTGAGGACATGATAAAAGATTAAAGAAAAGAAAGGTTGTTCTCAAAAAACTTGAGAAATATTTTTGTTTCCTCTAGGTAGATTTACTCTAATGACAATCAAAAAATAAGCATTTAAAACCAGAAAGCTGGGTTGTTTTCCATTTAGTGAAGGAAAGCATCACTGTCATAAAGAACGATTTGACAGAGGCCAGATGAAGTGGATATTTTATTGCTAGGGAGCAGAAGGGCATCCACACCTTAGGAAAGCATACAATGTGTTTTACTCAGAAGCTCTGCTGAGCCATATCCTTCCAGAAACTCTTCATGACCTACAAATTGATCCCAAACCACAGTTTTGGAACTAGATTGTAGCAATAACCATTTCTTGCTGTACACACATTCCTGATGATGCTGATATAAAGAAAAATCAATCGAGCTTTTAAGAAAGGTCAGGAATAATCCATTCCACCTATGGTTCGAGGATACAATATGAGTCCAACAAAGAGGAAAATCACCTCTCTCTATCAACATCATGGATTCCTGGCTGAAACACTCCATACTCCCTACAATGCACTTGTCATTAAGAGGACTGATGTTACTGGCATCCTCATTTACTGAGAGGATGTGAAGCCAATTAAGCCACCATCACACTCTGAGGAGAAGCAGGATTCACTGAGGCCCATGGAGCCTCAAGAGACAGCTGGTAACATAATTTCTGGGAGGAAAGAACTGCCACGATCATACAATTCTTTGTTTAAGGCTTCACCAGAAATTCAGTCAGAATTTTGTACCAAAGTCTATTTCATTAGGAATAGTCCAATATCTGTCAATATTCCCTGGATGTGCAAGAGAGTCATTGATTTGAAGGAGATCATTAGGACCTGGTTCAACTTCCTTAGTAGGATTTGATGGGTGATGATACAACTGCCTAAAATAATCATTAGTGAATCTAATTTAAATCCACAGTAAATTCAAGGTTTATACATAAAGTTAACACCCTTAACTTCTGTTCTATTCACTTTCTGTATGAATATAAACCATATTTTGTGTAGTTGAGAGGCAAGTGGCACAATATTGTGTCTGCAAGTGGAGCTGTACAATATGACCTATATGGTGAGGGATACGCCACATTATCTTGGACACGTATTTTTCAGTTCAGAAATACTTCTGGACAGCTACTGAAACCTATGGAGATATGATTCAGATAATGAGATAAGCTCTGCTTTTTATCTACCTGTTTTTCTATTCTGATTGAAAAGGTAACCCTATGTTCAACGCCTTCCTACAGCTAAGAACACGATCAAATACATCAATTATTATTATTATTATTATTATTATTATTATTATTATTATTATTATTATTATTATTATTATTATTATTATTATTATTATTATTATTATTATTTTATTTTATTAGGATTTCTTGTATTACTTAACTTAAAAACTGAAAAATAAAGTGGGAAAGCTGAGAGGGCAAGGTACAGAAAAAAATCGAGTTAGCTAGATCCTAATAGGCAAGATAAGTAAATAGTGTTATTTGGTCAACAAAAGTATGACTGATTTAGGGTCAAACTTTGCAATAACAAAAAAAGCAGTAAAGGACAGCAGGAATGATACAAGCTTTTTAGTGTTAGATCACACAATGAGACATGAATAATGGGTTCAATGCAGATAAGCACCTGTGCTACCTTTAATCTAATTAGCAGAATATATTATTACATTGAATATTTAGTACAGAATGAATGATTAGCAGGAGAATACTCAATACAATCTACAACAAATATTACACTTGCCCAGTTGATCACTGAAGATGAAAAATCACAAGGAATGACAAAACACTACATTCTGAACTGAAAATTCTAAAATGCTTTATGAAGAAGGTTAAATGGCCAAATACAGCCATTTAGCAAAGCAGTAAAACTGAAAGAAGAGTAGACTTAAAACCAAGAGAAAGTGATTCCATAGATGAATCTACAAAGAGAACAAGAGAAGAATCTTCTTTGCCTAGAGAAACCCTTCTAATTCTCCACCTAAGCTGAGTTGCTTTAATAGTTTATTCACTGAAGAATGATTTCTTGAGAGACAGAAGCAATATATATTCAATGAAGCAGAGGAGCTTTAACCCCTTACTTTTAAGATCAACATGTTCAAGGTGGGATATTTAGGATCTTGACCATTACTTTCCCCATGGTGTTAAGCATTCTCAGCATGAGATTTGTCCTTGGATACTCAGTAAATGCTCAGTTGGTGCTGTCAAAAAGATGTTTTTAAGATTTCAGTGCTACTTCTAAATTGACTGAATTTATGGATTTGATTGTAAAAATGTGCCCCTCTTTCCCTCCCTGTTTCATGTGTCCCATCCTTTGAGTGCACTGGACATTGTGAATGGAAATTGTAACCAGGGTGGGCTCCCTCCTCCCGAATTAGTGACTGTGCTGTCACCTCATCCTGCTGTGCAGGTGGCTACGAAGAGGAGTTATCCCTTAGGGGAGCAACATAGCCTGTTCTAAAAATGTTTTTAGTGCTGTGGTTAGAGAGAAAGGAGCAGCAGCTACTGGGTGGCAAAGGGTTCCTTTGCTCTGCAGCCTGCAAACTACTCCAGTCAGTGAACCCCTGCATGAATAGTTCAGCCAAACTGATCTGGGTGGGCATTTCCCAAGTGGTTGTGACTTGATTCACCACTCTTGGAGCTTCTGTAGCTCTTCCTATTTGCAGAGGTCAAAAAGTAAAGATGCTTTGATTCTTTGTGCAGTTGAAAATGACCACATGTTGTGTGACATAACAGAAAGGAAAAGAAATATGATCAATCACAAGGAACATTCATAGAGGATGAATCTTCATTGTATTAACAGCATATGAAAACCTTTGGCTAGGATTCCATATTAAATATCTATATTTATTTCTATTTGTTCTTATTCCACATTGTACTTCACATATTCTACTGCTCATGTTATAGATTAAGTCATATTTCCATACTCAAAGTTTGTAGGTGGTTTTTGCCAGGAGGTTTTTAGTAAAAGGAGGTTACAGTACTTGACCCCAGGAGCTTACCGTTGACACACAAGACAGTCGTAAACTAAAAATCTTCAGAAGCTGTGTCAGAACTGTAGTTGCACATAAAATGGCTTTCTATGCCTGAAAACGCTTGAAATTATAAATATATATATGTATTTTAAGACATTGTGTTCTAATTACATTCCACAGAAAATGACAGAGGAACACCTGAAAATTGCCAATAGTTTGGAGATCCTCTTCTGAAACATAGGAAACCTTAGAGCTAAATTGTTGGAGTGCTAAGGTAGAGTCATAAAATTATTGAATCATTAAGGTTGGAAAAGACCTCCAAGATCATCTAGTCCAACTCTCCCCCCTATCACCAATGTCACCCACTAAACCATGTCCCCAGGCACCACATACAACCTTTCCTTAAACACCGCCAGGCACGATGGCTCCACTGCCTCCCTGGGCAACCCGTTCCAATGCCTGACTACTCTTTCTGAGAAGAAATGTCTCCTAATTTCCAACCTGAACCTCCCCTGGTGCAACTTAAGGCTATTTCCTCTAGTCCTATCAGTAGTTATCTGTGAGAAGAAGTCGACTCCCAGCTCCCCCCACCTCCCTTTCAGGTAGCTGGGGAGAGCAATAAGGTTTCCCCCGAGCCTCCTCGTCTCCAGACTAAACAACCCCAGTTACCTCAGCCACTCCTCACAGGACTTGTGTTCCTGGACCTCCATCAGCTCTGTAGCCCCTCTCTGGACACTCTCCAGGGCCTCAATGTCCTTCTTATAGTGAAGGGCTCAAAGCTGAACACAGTACTTGAGGCGCAGCCTCACCAGAGCAGAGTACAGGGGTATGATCACCTCCATGCTTGTGCTGGCTACACTATTCCTGATACAAGCCAGGATGCAGCTGGCCTTCTTGGCCACTTGGGCACACTGCTGGCTCGTGTTCAGGGGAGCGTCGAACCAACATCTCCAGATCCTTTTCCTCTGCACTGCTTACAGCTAATTTCCCTCAAGCTTGTAGTGCTGCAAGCGGTTGTGGTGGCCAAAGTGCTGGACCTAGCACTTAGCCATGTTGAACCTCATCCCACTGGTCTCTGCCCATTGACCCAACCTGTCCAGGTCTCTCTGCAGGCCCTTCCTACCCTCTGGCAAATTGACACTTCCCCCTAACTTGGTGTCTTCTGCAAACTTACTGAGGGTGTACTCAATTCCCTCATCCAAATCATCAATAAAGTTATTAAAGAAGATGGACCCTGACACCGACCCCTGAGGAACATCACTGGTGACTGGCCACCAGCAGGATTTCACTCCGTTCACCACCAATCTCTGGCCCCAGCCATCCAGCCAGTTTTTAACCCAGCAAAGAGCATACTTGTCCATGCCATGGGCTGCCAGCTTCTCCAGGAGAATACTGTGGGAGACCGTGTCAAAGGCTTTGCTGAAGTCTAGGTAGGCTACATCAGCAGGCTTTCCCTCATCCACCAGGCAGGTCACCTGGTCATAGAAGGAGATGAGGTTGGTCAAGCAGGACTTGCTTTTCATGAGCCCATGCTGACTGGGCCTGATCCCCTGGTTGTCCCACATACGTTGTGTGATAGCATTCTAGACGACCTGTTCCACCACCTTTCCTGGCACTGAGGTCAGGCTGACAGGCCTGTAGTTTCCTGTATCCTCCTTATGACCCTTCTTATAGATGGTTGTCTCACTAGTAAGTCTCCAGTCATCTGGAACCTCTCTGGATTACTATGACCACTGACAGATGATGGAAAGCAGCCCAGCAATCATGTCCACCAATTCCCTCAGCACCCTTGGGTGGATCCCATCTGGCCCCATGGACTTGTGACAGTCCAGGTGTAGCAGCAGGTCTCTAACTGTTTCCACCTGAACTGTGGTCTCATTTTTTGTGTGTTTATGGTTACTCTAAGCTCATATTAGTCTAGTCTTTGAAATAGCATCTTGACCAGTCTTGACCAGATATTCTTCCCCACCATAAACTAAGAAAAGTTTCCTGAAGAAAGTGTCATTGAAGCTGATATTTGTTGGCACAAATCCCCATGACTAGGCACTTTCTAATGAAAAAGAAGTCTGACAAAAATTCTCAGTAAGTTTCATACAAGTAAGCACTGAAATTAGACAAAAAATGAATGGACTTGGCATGTTAAGTCTGCATTGTTTCCAAGCACAATGCATGAAAAACTGAACTCCCAGATTTGTTTTAAAGTAAAAGTGTAATTGAATGGCATGTATCTTAATCCAAACAGTACTTTTCTTGCTTTTAATGCACTGAAAATGGAGATTTATATGCACAAGCAGTTCTGCCCAAGTAGCCAACCTTAAAATGCCTTTGTATTTAAATAGAGTGGCATCTGACATTTCTGTGTCCGTGTGTTATCAGACCTCTGTTTACCCTCTGGAAAGTGCTAGCATAAGGAGAGAATAATGGAAAGTGAGAATTTGCCTGCTGGTTTGGGGACAGCTGGAACTCTGATTTACTATGAAAGTTCAGGATGTCCCAATTAAATCAGGACACTTGAGAGATATGAAGACTTAAATGTCCCCCCAAAGCATTGGTCTAATGTGATTAAGCTGGCTGTTTTTGCTAATGATAGACACAGTCCAAATTGCAGAAAAATGATAAGTAGTTATAATGGGTTTTTACTGTTGTACACTTATCAGAATATGCCCCAAAATGGTTTCTATTCCCTGCTTCCATTTTCTATTGAATGTCAATCATTTGTAACTTTTGGCGCCTATTATGCAATCCTTCTTGAGATACATGATGCCCTTAGCCCTCAGGAACATCATGATCATTTATTTATACCCCATGACTCTTTTGCTACCTTTTATTAAAAATATATATATATATATCTTTGCTTGTTGATTTTTGGAGTGGTATGCATTTGTGAAATGCCTGCAACTTCTTCATTTGGAAAGCATTGTTTATTCAGTCGGTACTAACAGACAACAAAATGAAGAAAATGTACCACACTATACAGTGTAAGACTGTACAAAAGTGCACTGTGGCTGGAGTTTTGAATAGGCAAAAACATTATGTCCTAAATACCTGAGTAGCATTGAGCTGGGACAGCTTAGGAATCGCTCTCAGTTCTTTTTCTTGAGAATTATTGGTGAACTGTAAGCAAATATAACCTTATTGCTTAACTTCCACAATGACAAATATTCTTCAAGAAGCAAAAGGGCAAATAAAGGAAAATGGGTGTTTTGCAGTGCTGAAAGAGCCTAAAAGTGAATGAATAATAGAAAGAAAATCAATTTACAAGCCCGTAATTCTAAAATTTCTGTAACTGTCTAACATTATTTAAGCACCACACACACATTTTAAGACAGTGAAAAGTTACTATTCATGGTGAAATGTCATTCTTGAGCATGATTACCTCCTTTTCCCCCAACCATGACAGATTGCATTTAATTGAACAGTTTCTGGTTTAGAATTGTCATTAAAAATGCATATATTCAAATAATCTCAGTACAGTGTATTGCCCTTTCAGTTCATTTCTTCCTTTTATGTTGCTGTAAATATGCTTTCATATTCTGTTTCTAATTTATTTAGAAATAATGTGGTTCTTAGTAAGAGAGATTTTTATTTTTATTTTTTCCTAAGGATATACTATATATTAATCTTTAAGTTGATTGCCTTTTTTTTTTTTTTTTGGTTGTTAGTGACCTAGTGTCTTTCAGTACCACCGAACTCCAGAGTCTTTGTGGAGAAAAATCTTGGATCTAGGTGTTTGGGTTTTTTTTGTTTGTTTGTTTGTTTTGTTTTGTTTTTCCCAAGACGGTTTTAATAGAGATTATTTCTGTGAAGATAATTCTGGCCTTACAGGAGACAGAAATCTTCAATTCCAATCAAACAAAAAGGATCCTAACTGTAGGTAAACACTAGAGAGAGAGAGAGATAACTGGAGTTTTGCCAGAAGGAAGGATGAGGGTGTGTAAACCATATCCACACACACTGTGACTGACTGAAGAACATTTTTTGGCTATTCTCCCTCTCAGATTATACAGACTATGTTGTTCTCTAAATACAACCACACATCAAGTCAAAGAGCTAGCTGTCCATACAGATGTTTTAAAAAACATGCATACCCACACTTTGCTAGTAACCTGGGATGGAACCAGCAAGACATAGTTACCATTAAACATTATTGCTTGCCCTGCAACATTTACTTCTTAAATCTTAAACATTGATGTATCTTCTCTTTTCCTCTTTTATTTCATAGTGGGATGAACCTAACTACACAACACATTAAAATTACAAGAACTAATTCTATAAAATAGAAATATAATCTTGGAAGTAATGGGCCAGACCTCTTGCTGCTGTAAGCTGTAAGGCTTCACTAGCATAAATGGATCTATAATAAATCTACATCTACTGAAGATCTGGCTCATTGTTTATTGATGACAAAATCTTCAGAAATGTATGTGACTTTTATATGTTCTGTGTGGATATTGCTGTAAAACTTTCATATACTGAGAGAAAGGAGTGGTTAGCATCAGTGACAAATCTAATGCTTGGTAGACCCTGACATTGCTCATTTTTCAGCTGTCTAAATGAGGTCTGTTTTTTTGTTAGCCTTTTTTTTTTTTTTGAGATATTTCCAGTAATAATATTATGTACAGATAAAATAAATTTAACATTTCATTACTATTCATAATATGGCACTGGAGAGAAACTTGAGAAAATATACATTATTTACAACCAGCAAACTAGCATTATTTGAAATGAGTTAAGAACACTGACCAAAAAAAAAAAAAAATCACTAAGCTCTCACTATGTATTCCTCCAAGACACAGATCTAGAAGTGGAAGCTGTATGAGACCTAACAGTACGTTAATTATGTAAACCTAAAACCCATCACAATTAAGATGAAAATTAAGTATGAACATAGAAGAATAAGAGAGAGAAAATTTCTTTTACACTATGACTTCTCCAAAATCATGAGTTACCAACCCTGAGAACTGATACAAGTGATGAGAATAAAACTGGAGTGTTTAAATTCAGAAAGGTCCACAATCATTGATGAAATTTGCATGAGAGAGAGGTTTCTTAAACTGATGCTAAAACCTTAGGGAGGATTAGAACCTGGTTCACAGCCATTTGCACTAGCAGTCTAAGAAATTGGAAGGTCACTAATTCTTTTGTGACGCCAATGGCAAAAAAAAAAAAAAAAAAAAAAAAAAAAAAAGAGGGAAGCAATGCAAAGGCTTACAGCTGGTAACACATTTGTAGTGTAAAAAGAGAATCACTGAAGGTTCATAGGACATGTTAAGCAGTTGTAATGACATGTTAACATGGGCTCTGTAAGTATAATTATTGGTCAAGTACAGATTGTTGTAAAAATGGTAATAAAAGACAATTTTAGATTCCTTTGCAAAGGAATCTAAACCTCTAAGGCTCTATTTAGAGCCTTCACAAAACTAATATTAGTCGTACGTGCTATATATGTATATTTTGTACAAAACCAATTAACCTCCTTATTTGAAAACAAGAGCTTCGTTATTGTTGAATACAGGAGTTAATCCTTTGCTGCAGATAACTTTCAGCAGGAATGAGTGGAATGAGTTGTTCTTGCTGTGCCCATGCTCTTCCACCATTGAAAAATTAAATGTTTAATTTGCTAAATGCTGGTATATATGAAGATTAGGAAATTTTGTTATTGGAAAAGTGAAGACAACATCAGAGGATATAAAAAGTGTTTGCACTAGATCATTTTTTTCATTTAATTCTTTTCTAACCACTTAGGCCCTACGGGTAAAAACACACCCGTTTTGGTTAGCAAAGTCCAGCTTCTATTAAGGCAATAAGTTTTAACTAGCTTTAAATTAGCATCATAATTGCATAGCCAACAAAAAGACTGCTAAGAGAAGCAATCTTAATCTTTTTTTTTTTTTTTTTTAAATGTAACAAAATTGCACTGATAGACCAGCATAGGTGAACTGCTATTTCAAAGAGTTAAGATTAAAATATTTCTCTGAGATGCTTAACATAGGATTATACACCTCATGGGGAAAAATACTTAATCATAGTCCTGTCTTTATGATTAGGACCATAACTTAATGTAACAGCAATTCCTGATTCATGGTGATGTTGATGTAGCTAATTAGGAAGAAATGGTATCAATTAGGAACAAACAGTATGACAATGCAGTCCGAAGAGTCATTCCAAATTAAACTCTTGTTATAAGAATAACATTTGGTTATCAGAAGGTAAAACAGGCTAACAGATCCTTCATTATGGATTTTGGGCTTAAGATCCATGCTATGGCAACACCTTGTTTTCAGCTTTCTCATCCCAAAGAAGCACTGATTCTTGTACTCAACACAGGAATGATTAAAAACTAAGTGAGACTTAATCTGTTGTTCAGCTCCAACCAGACAAGGCTACTGAACTGTAGTTTCAACAAGGGACAGGACATTAGAAGTGTCTATTATCTTTCTCTACTCAAAGAACAGAAAGCTTCTTATCCCACTTAATACACTTAATTTTGAAAACAGACCTATTTTCCTTACACATAATTGAGTTCTGTTACAGAACACCGAACAGGCAGTGCTCGCTGTCATCCACAATGGAAAGAGGTCGATATCTTCGGACACAGATGTAAGCTCCACTTTATTTTCAAGGGCAAAAGTTCATTTATGAAAGGTGTCCAGAATAAACCTCTCCCTTCTGCATTTATGAAGTCCAAATGCTGTTTTGTCTGGATTAAGCAATAAACTGAACGTCTTCTGTATTCTTATTTCACCTATCCCACTCTTTTTCCCTCTTAAGGCAGCTACTTCAGTGAGCACCAGCTGCAATCAGGTCTTCCCTCTTTACTTGGATTTCTCTCCTTTGCTAGTGCATGTTTCATTTCTGTTTTTGTTTGTTTTTTTTTTTTTTAGTTATTATTATCTCTACTTTGTGTGAAAGAGGGAGGGTTAAAACAAAACTATGCAACCTTTTTTCGAACACTAGGGGAAGAAGGGCAGGCTGCTAGCATCATGCAAGCGTTCTCTGCCACAAGAATGGCTGTTAAAAAAACAAAAGAAGGTTGGCTGATTCAGCATTATTTGCAAATCATTTTAAAGTGTCCATAATAGAATGTTACTGGTGAACTAAAAGCACAATGATGATGTTATTGCATATGTATATATACATGTATATATGTTGTGTTTATTTATTTTTTTTTCACAGCACATAGGAACAGTCCTATTAAAATCTAAGTCACTAGTGACAGGGACTATCAGTTTGTACATAAATGAGGACAGTGAAGAACAGGTTTATGAGGTGCCAAGATGCCATCTTTACTTGTAATAAAAATTATAATAATAGAATAAGTGTTAAAAATGCTTTTTTTTTTTTTTTTTAATGATTCAGAAGAAATTCAGAAGTTCAATATATATGTCAAGCACACAAGCACAATGATCTGCACTAAGTTTCAAAACAATATTCTATTTCATCCTCTGAGGCCATAAAAAGAGACAAAAAGGCTTTTATGAAACCCGAGAGTTCAAACTGGCACAAAAGTTTGTCTCTTCTTTAAAGACTTATGCAGACAGTCTAATTTCTCCATCTACATATTAGTATGTCTTTATCATTCTTGTATCTAAGCAGTTATATGTCCTAAAATGGACATAGAATTCAGCTACCTCCATTCAGAAAACCATCTCCATTTATATTCCAAATACATCACTGCCACCTACTAAACCTGACATTCTACTATATCAGTCTTAGAAACACAATGTGAAAATAAGGTAACTACTTGTTACAAATCTCCTCTTCCTTTCACTTAAAAAAAAAAAAAGTGACAGCTGGCTAGGTGTCTTCACACATGCTTTAGATATCAAAGAGAAGTTCTTCTCAGACTAGCTGTGTTAGGATCCCTGGTTTCTTGTAATCAGTGAAGGTAACTGGACTTTTCCTATAGTACATTCAGGCATTTAAAGTAAGAATCTTTGTCTTACATTAAGAGCACAGTCCCAAAAATCACCACTGACTTTCACTGTAAAAAAAAAAAAAAAAAAAACCACTTTGTGTGTGTGTGTGTTGTGATCTTTATGTGCATTTTGTAGTGGGAAAGCAGTCTTTCTATAAAACTACAGTACACAAAATACATACACTGATGTATAGTTTACGTCTTTTTAATTGCTTGTTTTATGGAGCCCTTACCATGGCTGGACACTATTTACACAACAAAAAATCGAAATCTTCCAGTCTAGAGAGAGATAATTGATATCACCTTGTACAATTTATAAAAGGACTTTCTGGAGAGGAAGCATTACCATTAGGTCATTTACTTAATGTCTGCTTAAAGAATGCTCACTGTTGAAATTAACTCATTGACTTAAACTTAAGCTAACTAATGTTTACAGCTGCTCTACCAAAAATAAAAGAAATAATGGGAATATGTGATCCTGTCTGCAGTTCCCATCAAAATCACAAGGTAAGACATTTCTGTGGTCATCATGAGGCAGATAACATTGATTGATGTTCTTATATAGCAATGACACCATACATTTATGGACAGACTGGGGGACCTTTGCCAGGTTCACTAGAAGCAGCTGCAAGGCAGGACTGGCTTTTAACCACTCCTGTTTAATACTTCTTAATACTTCTTGGCATAAAAACTGTGCTAGTAGCATACAACCTGCAGGGTTACCATTACAAAAACAGATCTGGCCAGCAGGACATCTTTATTTCCTGAATAAATTCCTGATACATTACATGAAAGTGAACTTATACAGGCATATCTGGAAATTGCAACAAATTACAAGAACAAATGAATTCTTAGGGTACTCAAAAATAAACATATTTTTCCTTGATTTCTGATCTCCCTTTTCACTGGTTAAAAAGTAATATAATTTGACATGGGAAATAACTATAAAGTTGTCTACAGTGATGAAAGATATGTGGATGAATCCTTATTTCTTCAGACAAATTGATCCCTGAACAGTGAGGTGGGGCTTTTGCTTAGATCAAAAATATATTGCTAAGATACACAAGAAACAGTCTTGCTTGCTGTGGAGTCATTAATGGTTAAAACCAGTGTGCCAAAGTGGCTTGTCTGTGAGTTGCAAAAGAGTATTGTGGGAGAGCAATGGTATTTTCCTTCTCTTTTTGGGCAGGAAAACAGAGAATTATTTAATTAGGCATCATTAAGGAGGATGCTTTTTATTCCTTAAAAAGCCTTTATCTCTGTCAAACTCCATTTTCTGAATTCAGTGATATATTATCAGTGTCATTTTCTGGAACAAATGGTACTGTAAATAATTCCAGAAAGTGCACTTAATATAGATTTGCTTGCTAAGTGGTGGTGTCTCCCTCCAGGGTTAAAGGTAGAATAAAACATTGTTTATCCCATGAGAAAAAGAAATGACAAGATTTCTGGCTTCCTCTCTTGTTTCCGTCTGTGAGTCATCGTGATCCTGGGGCATGAGGTCTATCATATGCCAAAGGAGAGGATTCTTGCAAAGGGCCCTTTGTTTCAGTGGGGCACTATCAGTGGCTCATTGTACTATTCACTAATGCACCATCACTTTGCTGCTTCTTCTGTTTCCTTTTAAACAAGTCAGCTTCCTTCTGGAAAAAGTTGTTCTGTGGTCAGCTGTGTAACTCTGGATTATAGCCTCCTCAGTAAGCAGAAGAAAGAGAATTAAAACAGAGGGATGTGGCATGTTAGAGCTAGAATAAATTATGCTCACAGAGGGGGCTACTTGTCCCTCTCAGAGAAATCAATACTGCCAGTGAGGCACTTTTCTTCACACAGAGGATGGTGAGGCACTGGAACAGGTTGCCCAGAGAAGCTGTGGATGCCTGATCCCCAGAGATGTACAAGGCCAGGCTGGATGAGGCCTGATCTAGTGGGTGTTGTCCCTGCCCATGGCAGGGGGACTGGAACTGGGTGATCTTGAAGGTCCCTTCCAACTCAAGCCATTTTATGATTGATTCTATGATTTATGTTGCTGGAGTGAACCCAGAGCTCAAGTTTCTAGATCTTGGTGCTTGCGTGCACACATCCTTGGGCTCTTTCCAGCTAAATCTACTGCTTCCTCTTGCTCACTGTCCCTTTTGAGAGTTACAGTCTCTTTCTTAACAGCAAGTAGGGTAATGGTTGTCAGAGCTTGCACATTTGCTCTTTGCTACTTTCTTCAGCAGGGCAGTAAAGGATGGGAGTGTAGGTTTCTGGAAGAATGGGAAAAAGTACCACTACCAGATGCCAGATGTAAGAGTTTCCCGTTTAACAGAAGTGAATGTCACCATTTTACAGATGAATAAGAGAGCTATCATAGCTATGGTGGTGGTCTGTGAAGTTTATTTTGCTCTTATGAAGCTCTGGTCTAAATCTGATACTTTTGAGAAAAGAGCGGTGTGTGTCAAAATTATTGATTTCCATTCAGGTGAGAGCTTCCAGAAATCTTCTTTGGTATAACATTCATGTAATAGAATGTAATACCAAAGGGTATTACAAGAATCCCTGGGAAGAATACCTGGCAGCTTCACGTGAGCACATACATGCACAGTGCCTTACTTTGTGACTTATATGGTAGAAAAGAAAAAGATGGGGGCAGTTTTTCTGCTTCAGCTACTTGCTGGAAAATAAAGCTAACTACTCACCTAAAAAAAATAAAGCTGATTACTCACCTAGAGGATCCAGAAGATCTCTGTGGTTCCAGCACCATGTCAGAACACAGATTCACAGTAAAAACTCTTCTGTTTTAAAAACTGAGAGATGCTAATATATAATTCAATGCAAGAATGTTCATAAATTATTCATCTTTATATTGTTTGCAGGAAAATGAAATGAATATAGGTTGCAGAAAGGTGATGCTTTCCTATCATATGGAAGGAATCAGGATCTGCTGCCTTCAACACACACTGTTACAGGTGCTAAATTTCAAATTACAAACTCAAAACATTTTTTTGCTGGGAAGAAACTAGGCTTGTGATAGTTACATAAGTGTGCTAACATGGGTAATGTTTCCTAAAACTATTCAAAACGGCGGTCACACTAACATGCTTTCAGATTCAAAATGTTGATTTTCTTAAGTGTTTCAAAGTAAATTTATTGAAAAGAGTAAATCTACTTCTGAAAACTTTTACTTTGCTCCCAAGAACTGCTCTGCTGCATGTATTTCACATTCAGTGTAAATGAACTACTTTCAAACAGTGGCTCTGTTTCTCAACAGGCACATTTTAATCAACTACCCTCTTATAAAGTGACCACAACGTAGAAACCGTCAACCTTTTTCTTTATGTGAAATATGTGTATGAACATTTAAACAACTTTTACTTGAAAAGTCAACTTCTTTACATGAAAATTAATGTGAGGTGCACAAAACTGCATCTAGGCCTCTACCTCTGGTCTGTCTATCCAACTAGTTTATTTTCAAAAGACTCATCTTAAGACCACTAGAACATCTCCTGGAACATACATGATTAATCAGTCCTGCATTGGACTTATGTAAATACATAGCTCTGAGGATGTGAGTTCTGTTACTGACTTAACTGAAGTTGGTTACTGGCTTGAAATTCATCCAGTCTGAATAAACAAACTGCCAAGGTTTTATTTTTCTTCCCTACTTCTTGATAGACCAATTGGATTATTTCTGTTTAGGTTCATTTATTTATTTATTCTCTCTCTATTGTAATAATTTTCTATTCTTCTATCTAAACCCATATTTAATTTGTCCATTTTCCAGCTCTTACTTTTCTTCTTAGTATAAGTATTTACCTTCTTAGGAGAAAGTTTTACATTCCTTAGTATATTTTAATGGAAGACTTCAACTATATGAGATAGCTTTTTAGTGCACTATAGGGCTCTCCCCAGTGCTCATCAACACTATCACAACAAATGAATAAGTTCAACAACATCCATAATAATGTTGACAGACTATTAAAAAAGTCAAACACTCAGATATATCCAGATCAAAGAGGTTATTTTCTTAATGACAACTTGAGAAAGTGTATTTTCATTCTCACTGCAATGAGGAATTCAGCAGTGTACAAACTGCTGAAAAACAAACATTAAGAAAATGTGAAGGAGGTTCTTATTAGAAAATTCGAAAAATAGACGAGGACTAAAAATTTGACAACTTTTACATATTTCAACTGAAAGGACATCTCGCATGTATTAAGAAGGATGTTCTCCTGTCTTTTCTCAAGGAAGAGCTACAAGTATACATGTATACTGTATGACTAGAATGGCAACTGACACATAATTAAGGGCATTACCATGATTTGGAATCACTCCTACTCCTCCACTATCAATAGAATTTAACTTCTGAGACTTTTTTTTTTTTTTCCTAAATTGATGGCACTACTTTTTAAAATAGTCTGACTTTCTACACAAATTACAACTGGAAAATACAAGTGGCACAGTGTGGCTAGCACATAAAACTCAACTGATTGATTTCAGTTTGATTCAAACTAGGAGTTGCTTTATTTCTCCCTACATAAATAATGCCCATTTTCAAAAGGAAAGGAGCTGTAAATAATTTACTTTTTATATGAGCATTGCTAGTAACCAGAGCAGAATAAAGATGTCTTCATTCCTAACAATTATGCAAAGATCATATCAGACAATGACCTTTAGAAATGCTTCAGTGACCACTGTGTCAGGCTGTAAGTCTTAAGTGAGAATTCTTCAAACAAGATTTGACTTCACTTTCAGTTATACGCCTAATTTTGCCCCATTCATGTTAACATTTTTGCTACTGATTTTAACAAGGGAGGAACAAAGCCCTGATGTAGAATAAGCTTACAGAAATTAATAGATAGCCATATGTACAATGGGGAACTGAGGTTAGCTGTACATTTGTGTTTCTTGGCCTCTTGATTTTCCAAGGTCATCTTTTAGTATTTGATAATGGTGCCAATTAGAGAGAAGGTAGAGGTAGAATTTATAGCACCACCATCAATAAAACTCTTACAGAAGCGAAATGGGAACTATGTGCATGAATTTGGCTGAGTATCACTTTGGTAAAAGACAGCCAACCTACTGATTAGTTTCAGTTTGTAGATGGGCTAATAACTTCAAGAAAGCAGTGAAAGAGAAATGTCTGTTTGTCTGCTTTAAAATAACATTTTCAAGTGAACTTCTTACAACAACACTTTTCGTAAGATTCAACAATACAAATCCATAATATTCTCCTGCCATTCAAGGTCATGTTAACCTTCTTGAAGAAGAAGCCAAGAACTCCTTAAGTTAATCATCCTCTATGTTGAAGCTGGTGCTTATTTGATTCTGAGGTTTTGTTCAAGACAGAACAAGCATGTGAAAAATTGGTGAAATGCAAGATTTCATTTACACAAGGTCAGAGTGACCTAGATTTCAAGTGAGGTCCAAAGTATTATCGGTCCTTCATGAAAGAAAAGTTTTATGTTTCATTTAAATATTTAAGACATCTGTACAAAAGTATGTAAAAGAGCATTTTATTCATGCTCTGCTTAGGAAGGTCAAATAACTGTTAATACTAGGTAAATCTCATTTGAGTACTAGTCCCCAGAAAAACCTGGGTTATGTTTAGTATTCTCAATATGCAATCGTTTATTCAAGGAGGAAGTATATAGACAAGAGCCACATCCACTATAGATGTGTATTGTTCAGCTGTGTGAGCTCTGGTGTTGTCTGCTGAGGATCTGGACTACTGTTTGCTAACAAAAATAAGTATAATGAAGATAGACAATTTATATTGACTGTAAGACTGGTAGAAATGTTTTGTGTATTCAACTTTGTCTATATTGGAGCTCAAAAAAACAGGTAAACATATTAAAAAGAGTTCATATTTTGAGAAGAACATCTTTATGACAATTTAAGGAGCAACCTATGTTCTGGTATTAATACCTCAGTGACTCAGATCTAAACTACCAGAGTATAAACTGGTGAGAAAGCTGCTGGCTTGAAAATTAACAATTAATTCTATATTAAGTTTGGCAGAATGAGAACAGTACAGTCAATAACTCTAGCAAACAACATGATTTATATATCACATTTAATTACACGTGAATTCTTTAATGTTATTATTAAAAAAGCACATTAAACTTCTCTTATAAATATTTTAGCAGTAACATAATGGACTGGGTTGTTATTTGTAGTAAGACTTTTCTTCTTCATATTTTCCATCTGTCCTACCTGTCAACATGTCAATAGACAGATCAGGGACACAGACGAAGATAAATGGCCAGTAGAATACATGCAGAATAACTGATAACTGCACCAGACAGAATCAGATTTGAGGTGATCTTTTTTTAAAGAGTGTTGCTACACTGCATTGAAGTAGTTATTCACTTTTAGCTTTTAAATGTTTGTCAGCTACTGTAATTGAAAGAGGAATACAAGAGTTGTGACAAGCTGTGATAATTTTCCCTTAAGCATTTCCATACGTTAGAGAGAGATGAGAAATCTTTGGTGTGCAGGTCTCCTAAAATGTTTTTGCTGTCTGCTGACTTTCCTTGTGCTAAAGGTCAGGAGGGATGCTTGAAACCCCAGTCAAAGGAAGTGCTGCATCGTGCCTTGAAGACAGGGAGGCAGTATCCACCCCCAGCTTCTCCAGGAGCAAAGGTAGCCCTGCACATCTGCAAAGAGCACGGTCCTTTCCACCAGTTAATGCAAGGACAGAGGAGCCTCTACTGCAGCCAATCCCAGTCCAACATCACTTTGGCAAGGCTTGTGCTGTGAGCCAGAAGCAGCCCTTTGTACAGAGAGACAGTACAAGCTTAGCAGCTGTACCTACTACTCTACCTGCTCAGTCAATTGGTGAGCTTTTACTCACAGATTACACTGCAGAGAGGCCAGGAATTCTGCATCATTTGCCTTTAAATCCAGAGTGCATCTCACAACTGCAAGCCACTGCATTATTTATAAAAGGCATATTGCTCTCTTCTTTTTAAATACAGCCCGTCCTATTCTGAGCACCTCTCTAAATTGAATATTGTCTTATCCACCTTGGTTGTGTGTGAAAATATACTGCTTCAAGGTAAAAGGAGAGGAGTTGAGTTATTATCCTGAAGGCTGTTTGTACACTTCCATGATCCACCCACTCATCTTACCTTGAGGGCGATGAGAATTGCATGGGCCGGTCAAGAACAGAGCAAAGTACTTGAGTGCTGACTGACAAGGTTGCCCCTCCTAAGTGTTAGCTCTGAGCTCTGATCTCTGAGCACTATTGATACTCGTCAGTGAAGCAGAACTGCTGACATTCCTGCTGGACACCATGCAGAAGCCTGAACATCCCCAGAATATTCACAAATTGGAGCCAGAGTTCAAGGAAAAAAAGTTAAAGCAGGAATTTTTATCTTAAATGAAAGATGTTTTCACTCTGGCTCCTGTTCAGTATTGTACTTAAACATGCACCTAACTTTGAACATGAAAACCCTATTGCATGCTGGACTTCAGCCTATACCAAGGTAAAAAACATATGAAGCACCTTTCTTTATTAAATATATATATATTTTTTTCTACCAAGAGCTGACATGTTCCGTATACAACAACAGGCTGTATTTCTAAATAGCTCCTCTACAGTCTAAGAGTCTCAGCTTTCCTAATGATGCTGTAAGCCACTGTTTATCACACCAGATTTAAAGAATGTATATACAGAATGAAAGCTCCATTACAAAACCAGCTGTCACAATTGGCCTCACAACTCTTGTGTTAGTTAAAAAGAAAAGCAAATACATGTACGTGTGTATCTATGTATCTGTATGCATTTAATTTCTAAAACACAAAGGGTAAAAACTTGGCACCAGTAAACTGAATAATTGCCTTCCAATGTATTTCAGCAGGAGAAGATTTCTTCTCACATTTCTCATCCGCAGTTTGGTCACTTACCTAATTTCCCTCAGAATGTGGTTTAAACTTTACCCAGTTCCCTTTTCCCCTAATACCTTGTTTTATAAAGATGAAAACATAATTAACTGGGATTATAAAAAGAAAAACAGCATGTTTATAAAGGTATTATTGCTTCCTTTCATCTATTGGAAATGTATCACAGAAAGTTTTAAAAACACATTTAGAACATAACCTATAACTAAACTAGTTCTTTTGCATTAATCCTTAGAGATACACTTGGAACAAGTGACTGAAATAATCTACAAAGAATCTACCTCCTTTGGAAGAAAAAAAAAGGGGTGGGGGGAAAGAAATCAGGTAGCACTTGTAATTGTTTAAAAACACTGTTGATCACAAAGCTTTATACTGAGAGTACCAACATGGCATGGTCCAAACCACAGAAGGACACACAGTGGATCTTTGTAAAGATTCTTGCTATTGCCATGTGCTGCATCTGCTGAAATTTAAGGGGCAAATCAGTGATGAAGGTACCAGAGATGGTAAATTCAAGGCAATGCTTTAAAAGAAAATACTTCATAGCATCCAGCTGTCATCTTTTAGAGACTTCCCTGTGTAAACTTTCCTGCCCTTCCCCTGATTTTTCTCTTGGCAACTGAAGATACATTTTAAGTTGAAGTGGGTGGCTGGGTCAAGTTGGTTGGAATCAGGGGTAATAAAAAGATAAAAATATTATACCCAGGTAGATAACTTGGAATGGGGAATCATGATTGAAACCATATTTCTGTAAAGGGGATGCTGTCAAATGGTTGACCATCACTGGAAGGTCATCTCCTATATCCCTTTGCTACAGTCCTTACAAAGGCAAAGTGCCATCCAATCTCATGTGAGATGCCAATGTATATCATGCATGTGCCATGTGTATGGATATACTGAACAATGCTGAAATGCCCATGATGTGCAAAGCCTTAGACTCTTTGAAAGCTCCAGACTAGGACTAGGCAAATGTGGGTCCTTCTTCCTTCACCTGAGGTCGCATTCTAACTCCAGTGGAGTCAGATCACCTTTGTGTGCTAAGTCAATCAAGCCAAATACTGAAGGAGAGGGACCCATGCTTCACCCTTTCCACATGTGTGAAAGTCTTTTAGGGGGAGGTCTTCCTGATCTGTCAGCTAGACCACTCTGCTAACACTTTCAAACAACACACCTTCAAATCCTAGTCTAGACATGGCCTTATGCAAACACGAGATAAGAATCAGCCCCTGAATGGGTTTTTTGTTATATAACTGATGAAGCACAGGGAGTTAAACATTTGCAGTAGTTTGTAACATTCCTAAAGCATTACGTTTTCAGCAAAGTGGATTATCTTGTCTCATTTTTTTCTGATGAACAATCAACTGTGATCTTGACACATGAATTTATTATGCTTGGGTTAGACAAACTAAGCCTTAATAAGCTTTAGTTTGAAACCTCACTTTGTGTTTGTGGAGGGAAAATTCAACATGTAGGTTGCCTGACAGGGGTACAAAAATGAAATCAGGCTTCTCTATCTTTATCTAGCTGAGCTTGGATATCTGTATACCAAAGGTGATTTTTTTTTTTTTTTATAGGTTTTGTTAGATATTTGATTGCTTTGTTGGAACAGTTCCACAGTATCTGACTGAGCTGACCTCCAGATGTATCTCCTCCAGGGCATTATGTTCTGTTTCACATTATCAGCTGCATGTTCCAAAGGTTAGATTGTGAGAGCTGGGTGGGGCTTTTAACTCCTTTTTCCAGCTCCAAAGATTACAGCGTGCCTGTTCTCATATGCCTGCGTGGTTAATTCTACCCAACAGTGAAAGAAAAGCAATACAAACTCAGCTTGATTTAATAATTGCAGTCATGATTTATGTGTAATGGTGTCACTTTATTGAACATTGATTTGATAGATAATGGAAAGCATGTGCCTGGCTTATTTTGAAAGTTTATTCACTGCTACAGATCCTTTGAGGAATGTGCAGAAACTTCTAAATATATGGGACAAACTCATCCGGTGTAAATCAGGTGTCTGAATTGACAAGAGCAGTAATGAGTAAGGCAATAATTAGTATGCATAGATATTTCAAGGTGTGGAAGGTAATACAGTTCCACTGCTGGAGTGTCATTGATTTACGCCAGCTGAGGATATGGCCCATGGAACTGACAAGAAATGGTTATGCCTACTAATTACTGAAGCTGCTAATGTATTTCAGCTGGTACTAACTGTTTTTATGTCACTGGAAAATTACAGAAGTGCTAGCAAATCAGACATCTAAAAGTTTTTCTGTGATTTTTTTTTTTTTTCAGTTAAGCGGTCAGAAAAGCAA
Organism: Anas acuta; assembly: GCF_963932015.1. Taxonomy (NCBI): domain Eukaryota; kingdom Metazoa; phylum Chordata; class Aves; order Anseriformes; family Anatidae; genus Anas; species Anas acuta. Next base: position 102,542,122 of record NC_088979.1, read on the forward strand.
GGCTGCATTTTCCATTGTGGCAGCCCTCATTAACATTAAACCCCAGCCTGACAAGCAGATCAGCCTTTTCTCTGACTTAGGTGTCATCACCACAATTTGCACTAGCTTCTTCCCAGATTGAGGTAAGATAAAAGGTTGATTTTTTTTTTAATGATTTTTTTTTTTTTTGGCTAAAACCTTCTGGCTTAGTATGAAGATTCATTTAGGATGCATTCTTCTGAGACTTTAAAACTTCAGGTAGTCACATAGAAAGAAGCAATTAATGAGTGTAAAAAAATACCATAGCTTGTATTTCCAAAAACAAAAAAATAAGTAGCGACAGCTGAAAGCATGTGCGAAGTGCTTTAAACCTGATGGCTCAGATCACTTCTGGTTTCTAATTTATGTAGAGGGTTTTGAGTGTTATACTAGATGCTATATTTTGTCCTGCCAGATTTATGTCTTGGATCACTTCAGTCACAGGTATGTCTTTTCAAGGATTCAAGTCACTGAAGGTAAATCCCTGACAAACATGAGGACGCCAAAGTCCTTCACAGTGAACCATAAGTTGAGCTAGCATACTTTCCTAGCTTCTATTTTGTTCAATTTAAGACTCATGTGTATTTTGAAGTGTAGACTTTTTAAAATTATTATTATTATTTATTCTTATTCCTGGATCAAGTTTCTTTGATACATCATTGGTAACTGTTGGCCTAACTACTGGTGGGACTTGACCATGTAAGAATATTTACAGGGATTTTTAAGAGCAAGATCTCTGCCCTGCCTTTTCTCTTATTATTGGAAACACAATAACAGTGAAGATCTCTGGAAATTTTCGGGCTCTAACTTTTCTCCATACACTTGCATGCTCAACATTTCAGGTGTGAGAAATAACTAAATATTTGTTGTTGCTTCATTGAGAGGTGGTTCCCTTTGTACAGTTTCAGGCTGGAAAACAAACAACTGAGCCCAAGACTGTTCATGCTCTTAGAGTAACTTGTTCAAATACACAGCCTGTAGTCCTGGGAAACAGATGGTTACATAAGCATGTAGGCAATTCCTTCACTCTACATCCCAATTCAGTGTTAGTGCGTAGGGTGCTGGAAGGCACATTACCTCAAGATTTGAATGTAGTTCACACAATAAGAATTAAAAAGAAATACTCCTTTTCTTCTATGCACTTTCCTCTTAAAAAATCAGAGTTGTAAACCTAATAGTTATTATTAAGAGTAAAAATCTGGTCTATATGCTAACAAAAAGACTTTATGAGTCTGTGCAGGCCAACACCTTCTTGTGACCTTTGCTAGAAAAATGTAAGCAAAAGAGAGAGCTAATCACCTTAGATATTTTCTTGCTTTCACAGTCGAAGCCAAAACTGGATTTTAATTGTGACAACTATCTTTGTGTTAACATCTATTTTTCTTCTAAGTGACAAGCTATATTGTTTCATAATGTTAATCTATTTTGACAATACAGACAGGATATCTTCATAAGAACCAGACCTTAACAAGACTTGCTGTTGACCTTTACCACCTAACTAGGTTATTTTCATAATTTTACCTTGATTATTTTTACTTCAGCTATGAAGAGTCACAATACACCAGAAAAAAATTAAACTAAAATTAAATTGACCAATACAAAAAAATATTGGGGTTTCGGATGCTTCTTGAGCAGATGTTTTGAGTTTTAAATGACCAAGCTGGTTATAGGTGACTTGTCCTTTTATTATTCAATATCGCTGTGACTGCTTTTACTAACTGCTAATAAATCAACTTGAAAGAAGAAAAAGTATAATTTGGTATTAAGCCAGATTGCTTTTTTAAAATCCATTTTTTTTTTCCCCTTGGTTTTATTAACCACAGGGTTGGCTACAACAACATTTAAGTACCTAACATTTAAATAACATGTCATGGCAAAGCTATTGTGGCTGTCCACTAGATCCCTTATATTTTCATATTCTTACACAGACAATGAATATAGTAAGCCTGATTCTTCATTGTCTACACTATGAGTAGTGATTATGTCCATGAAACACAAACACAACATAGAAGGAAAAAATCAGATTTGGAAGCATAATGGATTTACTTTGAATTCATCACAATAATTACACAAGGTGATGAGTGATGGAGAATCCGGCTTGTTATTCCTAAGGAGCAACTATCTTTTAGCTAGTATTGCCTATCAGGAGATATAAAGCCCTGGTTTATTACAGTGATTATTATTTGTCCAGTTGCCAATCCAGAAATCATATTCAATTGTCTCATGTGCAGCAGAATATTAATCTATTTCCCTTCTTACTTCTTCCTCTATGCTTGTACAGACAGGTACGTTAATCTATTTGCCAAGAGCAATCTCTTTATCTATGCAAAACTAAAATGATTCTTCACTCTTATCAGTATTATCATCTGGATATACTCTGAGGATAAAACAAAAAATATTTCCTCACCCCATTTTTTGTCATTTATCTGCTTAGAGGGCAATCAGATCAGCTTTAATTGCATGCTGAGCAACAAATATCTGACATTCGAGTTTGAGTGACTAAGAATGGTATTTTTTTTGACAATACTAATATGTTCTTGTGTTCTATGTCTATCAATCTTTAGGAGCTTAATCAAGTGAATATCTCGCAGAAGACTCCTAAGAAGATCTCATATCTAGTACTGGTCATTCACCAGGTAACACCAAGCTAAAGACCTTAATCTGGAAAATACTGGACGTGTCATGTAGGGCATCCTGGGAAAGCAAATGGTGGTGGAAACAGGCCCAGTTCTTAGTGAGAGGGTTTCAAAAAGACAATCTGAGCCAACTCAGCTCGCTGTTGAGTTAACAGAAAAAAAGTGATCCTGCTCCTCCCCTTTCCTTTCTTCAGGCACTTCTCTGCTCTTCTGTCAAACAGATTAAGTGCAGTAAAATGGCAGAGTGAATCATCTTGCAGGGGCCTAGTGACCTCACTGGAGGAATTTCACCATCATCTCTCAGGAAGGCAGGATCAAGCCCATAGGGAAACTCTGAAGTAATTTAGCTCTGGCCGGAAGGGACCTGAAGTTACAGGACCTTTATCATGGTTAACAGGCTAACGTTTCATGCATAGCTTAATGAGATTGGAAATTCTGCTTTAAATTTTATTTTGGTAATATTTGGCTGTTTTTTTTTGTTTGTTTGTTTATTTGTTTATTTTGTTTTTGTTTTGTTTTGAGAAGTACCTAAACCTCTTACTAGAAGAGTAGAAGAGAGGTAAATAAATGAATGAAGAGGATCTTCTCATCAGTTTGTCAGCCCATGAGTCAGCATGATAAGATGCAAAGTGTGACTCAGTTGTATCTTTTGGATGACATGTTAAAGCAAAGTTCTGACCATTTGTGGTCATAAAGATCCTACTGCAGTAATTATATCTGCGAAGTGTGTTGACTGTGATGACCTGGCCAAATACCAAGTCTAAAAATTACATTCTCCATTCCAACATTCCTACTGTGTTTCAAATTGATACAATAGTCTTCGTTTCCTCTCCAAAACAGCTATGTTGCTGTAGGTCTCTAAATCCTTTCCGTGTTTCACCACAGAGCTTCAGCGCTGCAGTAGATTAAATGGTCATTATATAGTTTCTGCATCAGCTTGTAAAGGAAAGCAGCATTTCATGAGATGAAAACCTCTATAAAAATGTAGACTACTAATACTTTTGAGCCTGCTCACTGCAATACAAAATTTGGCCAGTGGCAAAAAGTATAGTCAGCTGAGACAGTGTTGACAGTGTTGTACTTCTATTAACCATTGAAGAGCAACTTTTCTTGCAGCTTGTTTAGTATCCTGAATGAATAAGTCTGACCTAAAAATCAGATCCTTATACATGTTGTGGTACTGGCTCTGCCTCCTTTTTAGGTCAGATTCTTATCAGATTTATGCTGCAAACAGTTAGAAGTCCTACAGGAGATATACTTGTGTTAAAGACAGAAAAACAAACCAGTACTTGGGTTTTTTGTGCATGTTCACGTTTGTGCAGTTTGTAGTCTGTTCTGAGGTCAGTCCAGAAAGAAAGGCTGCTAGACAAAACTCATTGCTGTATCAGGTCAATGCAATAAAACAATTTAGCTAAAATAATAGCAGAATCACAAAGGACAAAAAGCATGCTACGTTAAAATAAAGTTCTTCCCCAAGCTGGTGCCAGCTCTGAGTGCTTAGACAGAGAACATAAGAAAAGGGTATGACTTTATCAGTATTTCCCCTGGTAGTATCTCCCCAAATTCCCCCAGCTTCCAGAGGTCTGCAGGAGGATACACAAAGAAACAATGCACAGGATGGATAACCAGTGGCATGGAGAAATGATATACAATGGAGAAATGATATACAAATGTAGCTCATGCTGAAAGTGCAATTTGCATAATATGGTAATGTAGCATTATAGTTCCAACTACATACATGATCAAAGCACTCGCTGTAAATGATAATGCAAATTAATTTTAGACTCATTATTATTAATTGAACCTGAATAGAAATCAGATTCAGTAAAAATAGAATAAAGAAACAAACTGAAACTATGTAGGGAAACATTCATTAATATGATTATTCTCTGATTTATAGTTAGATACATGCTCCTCCCTTCTATTTCTCACTCTGCCTTTTCTGGTATGATTTCAGACACAAATTCTCCATTATTCTGCAACTCATGCTCTTTGCTTCTCTGTTGATGTTCATGTCACTCTCTCAGCACACTTTCTCAAATGTATTATTAAGGTCTACATGGTCTAATAGGTTGCCATTACCCTGAGCTTTATTCATCCCTTTTTCAAACTAAATCAAATTTGAGCTTGAATAATGTTGATAGGAACATTTGCCTAAACTAAGTTTGTTACCACAGTAATGGGCTTGTTTTTGTGAATTAATGGATCATTTATTTTTTAAAAAGAGGACACCAGTATGTTTCTGCTGTTCCTGCTCCTTCTAATAACTTTTTAATGGTGATCTTTTGTTCTGCTGAAATGGTTTCTAGTTTCTGCAGTGGCTTATTCCTGGGTGAGGATAAAATACTTGGATCAAGCACTGAAGTTTCTATGTTAAAGTAGATTTTAAATCATTTAATCACATTATGGAATTATATTATGATTTTCACTAAATGTTCTTTAATCTGGTGAGACTGTATTTATTTTTCTTTCTTAGACAGTATTAGTGTGATCTTCAGTGACTAAAACAATACTTAGCATGGGTAACTCTTGTTAATAACCATAAGAAATGTATGGTTAGTCTCCTTATAATTAAAGCCACCAAAGGATATGGTCATCTTTTATTTCTCTGTGAATGTTTTAACTTTACCATAAACTTAATTTCAATATAAGACAATGCATTGGGCTCAGATTGCACATAGCTGTAGATGCAAAATAATATTAAATTTCTTCCTAAATTGAGGAAGCAAAAGAGGACAGATGAAATTCATGATCTCATTCCTAGGAACTTTCCTATCTGTCTGCCTTTGGTAAGATATTAACAACTTCATTCTGTCATGTTAAAGGTAATAGAATTTTTACTACTAATAATAATTATTATTGCCATTATGATTTATTTGCATCTTACATTGTAAGAAGTATTAATGACACTACATGTTATTTATTTACTTTTCTAATTTATACCATATTGATACTTGATATCTGCAGTGAAGTTGCACAGAACCTATTGTCTTTATATCACAGTACATACTAGTTAAAAAACACTTTCCTAATGTCATTGTGGAAAATGTGCTGGAGGGATATTGTATACATATCACAGTGGTCGCCACTAAACCACCACAACCAATACACAATTGATCTAATATTGCTTGTGTCACCAACACTAAGCAAAGATGGAGTGACAACGGGAAGACTAAAGAGAGATATATTTGTCCCTGCCCCTTGCTGTTTCTTCACTTTTATCCTGTTGTGTTTGACGTGTTCTCACCCTCTCCTTTGAGGGAGACACAGGCAAAGAAGACCTGACTCCTTCTCCATTTTGAAATACAATGATATTCTGCATGGGAAGTCCCTGCTACTAAATGTGCCCATAGTATGTACAGACACTAATAGCATTAGAGCAAGCCCAAAAGGTTGATTTTGTCAACTTTATTAATGATGACTGGCATTTTACCTTTTAAGTGCTCATGAAAGTCAGCAGGACTTGTAGCAGAGTATGCAGACATTGATTTGGAATACTGGATCAAAATCTTTTCCCTCCCACCCCCCACAAATTTTACATTTTATTTTGGAAATGATGGTCATTGCTTTAGCTGTTCTAAAACTAGATGTTGCAGGTGTCCCTTATTAACAGCTGCAATTTTACTGATGCTGTGCAGCACAGGATGTCCAGTCCTATTACGTTTCAAAGAGATAGGAAATACAACTCAGTATCTGAATGCACAAGAAGGAAGGAACCTTTCAAAGTTCAAGGTAAGTGCCATTATTTTTAGATTATTGGAACAGAAGAGAGCATTTAATGCTCCTTTACTTAATTTAAAGATAAAAACTTACTTTTCATTTTTAATGTTTCCTACAAAATTCAAGACAACAGTGGAAAGCAGTACATGATGAGATATAAATTAATTAAAGACTTTAATACTTATGTGCTTCAGGCTTCTCCTTCTCCAAAACCACAAAGCAGAGTTAGAGGAGGTTCACGAATGGGAAATGCAGAACAGCCAGAGACTTGAAACCTTCCCACAGAATCACAGAATATCTTCAGTGGGAAGGGACCCACAAGGATCATCAGGTCCAATTCTTGCCTCCAAACAGAAACACCAAAATCAGACCATGTGTCTGAGAGCATTGTCCAAACACTCCTTGAACTCTGTCAGGCTCAGTGCTGTGACCACCTCCCTGGCGAGCCTGTCCCAGTGCCCAACCACCCTCCGGGTGCAGAAACTTTCCCTAACACCCAGCCTGACCCTCCCCTGTCCCAGCTCCATGCCATTACCTCAGGTCCTGTCACTGTCCCCAGAGAGCAGAGCTCAGCGCCTGCCCCTCCGCTCCCCTCGTGAGGGAGCTGCAGGCCGCCATGAGGCCTCCCCTCAGCCTGCTCTGCTTGGGGCTGAGCAAACCAAGGGACTTCAGCTATTCCTCGTATGTCCTGACTTCTAGACCCTTCACCATCTTTGTAGCCCTCTTTTTGATGTTCTGTAATTGTTTTAGGTCCTTCTTATACTGCAGCACCAAAAACTGCACCCAGCAGTCGAGGTGAGGCCAAAGCAGCACAAAGCAAGAGCAGGACAATCACTTCCCTTGACCAGGAAGCAATGCCATACCTGGTGCACCCCAGGGTATGTTTGGCCCTTTTGGCTGCCAGGGCATGCTGCTGACTTGTATTCAACCTGCTGGTGATCAGAACCCTCAGATCCCTTCCCATGGGGCTGCTCTCCAGACTCTCATCCCTCAGTCTGTACATACAGTCAGGGTTGCACCTTCCCAGGTGCAGAATGCAGCACTTGCTCTTGTTGAACTTCATGTGCTTGGTGATTGCCAACTTTGATCTCTCTGCAAGGCCTCCCTATCATTAAGGGAGTCAACAGCTTCTCCCAATTTAGTGTCACCAAAAGCTAGCTTCAAGTCCTGCATCCAAGTCATTTATGAAAACATTAAAGAGAACTGGCCCTAAAAGTGGAGCCCTGTGGAACCCCACTAATGACTGTTGTCATGAAGACAGACTGAAGAGACCACAACGTACAGGACAGAGGATGCTATGAAGAGCCCTTTGATTCAGAATTGCCAAGGGGGAAGGTAAGCATACAAAAGACTAAACAAAATAAAAGTATGCAGAAGAGAAAGCACGTTTGCTGCACTCAAAATTAGTCTGTTGACCTTGTTTCCTGAGGTCATAATTTACGTCAATCATTCCACATGATTGAAAAACTAGCTAAATATCAGTGTGGACAACACCAAACTCCCAGGGCAAGTTTTCTTAAAGTCCTATTGGAAAGGATATGCCTTCTTATGTTAAATAAATAAACTTGCTTGTGACATGCGAAAGGACAAAAGGGACAAAGCACTCCAAAGGTCAGAAAGCCCCTACAAGATCTATTCTTGATTACTCACTGTATTTTTTTTTCACATGACTTATTTCTGTAGACTTTGACTGTCTCAGGATTTTTTTTTTTTATTTTTTTTTTACCAAATAATAGGTGTTTTGCCTTAGACAGCAAGCATAACAAGCTGTAAAGTCCCATACTGGATATTCTGGTATGTGCTCATATCCTGGTATGATCTCATTTTATGGAATGTGATTATGACTTTCCAGTGGTACAAACTGAAATCAGGATCTGGTTGTAGTCTGCTGCATACTATGTAAAATACTGTCGCTCTATGAATTTTAGCTCATGTCAATACATCTTCATAGCCAATGCTGGAAAACATCACCAATTACTGTAGCTGTTTACAGAGAACAAGAAGAGAATATTTAATTTTACCAGCCTCTAAGGATAACAAAGCTGAATTTGAGCTCTAGTTAAAGTTTTGCTGATTACTCTTGACCTTTCCGGGACAAGCCATGAAGGTCACTGGAGTCATGATTTTTTTCACATTCTGCTTGTCTTTGTCATTCCCCTAATAATGCAGAGAACTAGAAACAAGAGCTGGGTGGTGTTTTTTTCCTCTGCCTGGAAATCTATTTAGATTAGTCACCAGGTTTTCCAGTCTATGGTCATTGAAGGTCATTTGGTTTATAGCTGAAATTCTCAACTGGAACCTCATCTTGTAATCAGAACTTAAAGCCCAAGCAAGGTTTTGTATCTCCCCTGAAAGGGTAGGTTGTTGTATGATTAGCCTCAGAATGTTAAATGGACTGTCTGTGTAATGATGGGTAATTTTGGGGGGCTTAAATTGCACTATGAGAAGACCTGTCTTGAATAATAAGTATTGGGCTATATTATAAAGGACAGTATTCTAGGCTTCTCCTAAATGCTAATTCTATTACACATTAACATTTCCTTTGCTGTAAAATGGCAAAAGGCAAGCCAGCAAGATTTAAAAATTTTGCAAAGTGCATTTTCACTTATAGACTGCTCCTAAGAGCAAGCTGTTTCCTGAAATCATCCCTTAAATAAGCATACACTTAAGGTGGTCATCATTATATAGTCAGCATCATCTAACAGCTGTTCCACAGCCCTTGTCGCTGTCAAATATGGGGTATCTATTGTGATCTATGGAGTAATTCAACATGCTTTATAATTTTTACAGTATTTGTAAAAAAAACATTTCTTAGCCCTGAGTTCATCACCACTTGTTCCAAGTATGGAGTGTCAGTCTCACAGTGTAGGGGTATTCCTAGAGGCAGTTCATAAAACCTGGTGTCTTGTATACTCTTTGTAGCTGCACGATTACTGCCGAATCTCTGAAAGCCCTTTTTATTTTAATATCTGTTCGATCCACGCACAATTTAAACTTAAATACAAATATAAATATTAACATTTATATCTATATCTATACATATCTGTATCTATATCTATCTATATACACATCTACATCTGTGTTGTATACATATGACCAAAGCTGAAGACTGTGTGAAGGAGTAAATGCAGTCCTGCCATGATATTGTTATGGAGGTTATTATTTTATTAGGGTAAATTAGTGGTTTTTGTTTTGTTTTGTTTTGTTTTTACATTTCCTGACCTAGGACATGATCTTTGTTTTCTTCATTTTTATTAATCCTTAAGTTCCTAGCTTCAGATAACATTAGAGAGCTTAGATAACATTATCATTTTCCATCTCTCTATTTATCCCAGTTCCTGGGTACCTTTCTGTGTGTCCATTTGACCTCCATACTGCTGCTTGGATACAAGCAGGTGGTTATCTTGCATGGGATTTATTATTAGACACCATCCTGCGAGGTGCCACCTTGATGGGTGTCTCCAGTTACCTCACGGATATCACCCCTCAGTCCACCACCATCACCATCATAACCTCTGGCATCAGCTCATCACTTGCTCCAGCAGGTATTGGTGTTGCTCTTTTTGGCAAATCAGGGTGTCAGCACATCACTGTAGGAGCTGGTGAATCCACACATTGGCCCCTTTCATTAAGGAGTCTGAATCACCCTTTAGGCAACCCTTTTTGGTTCCTCTCCAAGGTTGCTGGAGCTTACATAACCCACCTCTTAGGTCTATCTCCAGAACCACTTAGTTAATGATAGATTACCTTTCTCTTTTATCTTCTTTAACCACTGTACAAACAGAGCTCCTTTTAAGTGATTACTTTTATATATTCACTATATGGATTTTTAAGTTCAGTGGTCTCCATAATACCCCACTCCAGTAGATTCCAGCTCAGCAAGTCTGCTAGCATCTCAGAAGTCACATACACCATGAACACACATGCGCTCCTGCTCTCCATGTTTTTAAATCCATGACATACTCCAGGATCCAAATTATGACACTGTTGCTTTGCATTTCTCTGATGCAGAGATTACGGAAAACTGCTGTAACTGAATGTCTGAAAAAAAAATCCCTGTAAGGATTAAATACAGTTCAGAGCTGTCTGCATTTTTTCAGTCCTCATTAGTCAAACTACTTGACTATTCTGGAGAACAGAAGAAGGCACAGAAGTTGAACAACAGCCTTTTACTCCAATCCATGTCAGAATTTAGACATATCCCAGGGATCTGGGCCCACATTTCTGAGGCAGGTTATTTGGCTGAGACCAGACTGACTTTTCCCAGCTAGCTGACTCCCACAACTGAGATCTTAGAAGATAGAAATCAGTTTAGTTCACATTAAAAGGGCACCTTTCTCTAAGTACTATTCTCAGACAACCTCCTGCTTCTCTTAGGCTGGCAACCAACCACCAGCATATTAGAGAATGCATTTACTATTTGATGAAGTACAGATGTTAAAAAGCTAAGCTGGATACAAGGTTCATGACAGAGAGCAGTCCTTCACTGCAGAGAGAAATGTGCAGCCATGGAAAAAGAGTGCCTGCAACATACTGCTGAAAGACTACTGTTTGAGATACTGTGCTTTTTAATAGGCCAAGTATTTTCTCAGATGTATGTGGTACTATGCTGATTATATGGTCGTTTCTCCAGCAACATTGTAGTTAGCTATGTATTCTCTTCTGGCACGTGATTTAGTTGATGTTCCTGAACCTAATGTGTTTTGGCGGCAGGAATGATAATAGCAGACAATTGTTTGTCCCCAGTCACTAAATTTTGTTACAAAGTCAAAATAAGCCTGTCTGCTTGACTAGTCTCATGTGTAACGAAATCAAAATAAGCCTTCACAAAGAATCATTTTCAAGCATCATTTTAGTTTTTGTCTTAGGCTTGGAAATGCCTTTTCTGCTTTCTGATATGTCAGATATCATAATGAAAAATAAATAACCAAGGGAAACACACACAGATATTCTCTGTGTGGTTTGTGATGGAGAAAAAAAAATCTTCCACTACTTTGCCTCCTTTCTAGTCTGTTTCTTCCTATGCTTGCAATAGTGTCTTCTTCATAGCATATACATGAAACACTAATGTTAATTTAATGCTGTACCTTCTGCAGCATTTTGGAGCCCAGGACCCCCACTGTGCTAAATATTGTGCAGACAGAACAAAGTCAGCCCTGGCTCTGAGGACAGCCTATCCCACTTTCCACCTCCCATGGCCACAGGAGACTAACATTGTAAATGTTGATGCATTCAACACATCTGCCATGCATGCAGATCATAGAGACAATGACATTGGGTGAGACATTAGGGGTTTTGCAGAATTGCCTACTGGTTGCTAAATACATCATTCAAGTGTAACTGGTTTTCGAAAGGTTTGAAGCTCATGTTTGCCACAAGAGGCCCATGTGAATTCAGCTTTGCAGGAAAGAGAGAAACATGCAAAAGGAGAAGGACTTCTTAGGTCAAATATTTAAAAGTCTCCCAGTCACTTTAGAACTCACAGCCTTAATTTCAAAAACAAATTGGAATTGGATTTAAAGGACCTAAGAACTTATGACATTTTTGCAAAGAGGACTAGTTTCCATTTCACTTCTCAAAATATTACCCCTTCTGTTTAAAAAATATGCTGCCACGAACAGACCCACTACTCTCACTACAGAACAGAAAGAAAATAGCAGTAATTAACAGATTAGCCCAGCACAATGGCTAACTTTATCATGACTGGAGAGAAAAAAAGTCTCTCTTACACTCTTACAACGTGACCTCTTTTGTTTTTCTTCCTTTTTTTTTTCCTCTTTTCCTTCCTTTCTTCCTTCCTTCCTTTTGCATAAAAGCAAACCTGTTTGTGCTAGAAATAGCCATAGGCATTTGTCTCATTAATTTTTTGTTTGAATTACTATTTTTTTCTAATCAAAATAAGTTGTTATTTCTAAGTTACCCCCCAAAAAACAAACAAACAAACAAACAAACAAAAAATGATTGAAGTTCAGTCCTAAAACAAAGCATACTTTCTATCTTTTAAAGTAGGGATCATAGTTAATGGTTGTTATTTCCTTTTTCTATGAAGTTATTTGTGAATTAAAACTATTCTGAAAATATTTTTTTCCTATATGAAATGAAATATTATGTCCCTTAAAAATAGTAGTAACAGTGTGAGTTAATACATTGTAGAAAGATAAATAAAACTGCTCTCTTCCTTAAAATTTTTTGCTCTTGACCTATAAGGTTAAGATAATGATTCCTAATACATTTAGCTTTTCAAGGGAAAAACCTGTTGACTGTGGCACAGGAAGAGCTTAAAAGCAGTTTCAAATAATGAATGATCTAGTATCCTTGTTGAAAATCCCTCAGAAAATCTTTTACTTGCCAGCCTGTAACTTCAAGGTCTGTTCCTGAAGCTGGCCTTCATACCTAGCTGATGCTGGGTTTGCACTCCTATTGTATGGTGCTCCCCTGTTTTGTAGGTGTTCAGGCAGATTCCTAGCATCTCTATAACACCCTCGAGTTGCTGCATATGTTTTTCTAAATTGTCTGCTGGTTCATTAAAATGCAGGGAAAATTTCTATACTTTTAATAAGTCAGTAGAGCCAGCTGCAGGGACATGATTTTGCTTGGATGGGGTAGAACCGTTGGGACTCAAAGATCAAGACCTTTAACCAGTGAAAATCAACATGACTTTGCTGATTTCTTGTAGCTGAGGAATTCATTTCTACAAATGCTCAATGCCATACAGTTCTGAAGGGCCAGAAACAGCTTGTTTCTTATTTGATAGCTTTCACGCTGTTTTCCACTGATATACACCATGGCTACACCCTGCACAATGGAATCAATACGTGTTTTCCCACCAGTTTCAACTCTTCCACATACAGTAAAAATTTGCAGCCAAGGAAAAAAGCTGTGGCTTGTGAAGTAAATTATGTGTTCTTTATTCTTAGCTGGTAGAAATTTGGCATAGCTCCCTTGTATTAATGTAAAGTCGACATGCATCAGATGTATATCTGCCTCTGGAAGTTGATTTATCATTGGTCCCTCAGTGTAGGTCAGAAACTATCACATGTGTACATAATTGCATGTGCAGAACAGTCAACATATAAAGATAAAAGTGTTTTAAAGAACACTGAAAGTATGTTTAAAAAGCCACAAAACCATTCCCAGATATTTTTACAGAGCATACGACAAATTTCTCATACATTAACCACCTGTGAAGGCTACACTAGTTCCCTTCAATTAGAAAGGCTACCACTTGGTCTTTGTCTTTACAGCCAAGGATTTCAAGGACACAGCTTGTTGCTTAATTCACTTGATCCTATTGGCTAGCTGTCAACAAAAGTGACAATCCCGTACTTGTAACGTCATAAACTTCCAAGTAGTTGTAAACTGAGGACCATGACTTTGACTTAAGGGCAGGAGCAGATGGCTTGGGCACTTACGATGTTGTTTTCAGGAAGTGAGACCTTGCAGTCATAATAATAAAAAGTTACTTCATTGAGAAAGAAGGCAAGAAATCATCATGCTGAAGTGCCCCTACTGTTTCCCCAAGTCTTCCTGAAAAATATAATTGATTTCTAAGCTTTGTGTAAGACTGCATATTTATTGCACTGAATGAAATATGGATTGCATGAATTCTGTTGGTGTGACTTTCAACCCACTCGAATATTATGAGTTTGACAGTTTGACTCTAGCTCTGTTTATTTCCCACTTGAGAGACTGGAAAGGAACAGATGGGGATGTGCGAACAAAGAGGGAGGGGATGAGAGTGCAGCAGCTTGAGCCGCGGGCCTGTGTCAGCGCACCTCCCTGCAGCTAGGCAGGGGTGGCGACCGCGATCTAGAAGCAGTTTTCCAGGCATTATTAAAGCTGCAGAAGTAGATGTAACTCTCCAGGCAGGCGTTAGGCAGCCCCAGAAGGTAAGGGAAGGTCTGCCGAGTATATGCTGTGCCAAATTTAGAGCTGGAAGGGAAAAGGTGTCAGAGGTCAGCTTTACAGGTCTTGCAGGACGTTGGCTGTCTTGACTGATCATCAGTGCCATCGGGCATGTCCTCACATTAGTGCTGAGTTAATAGATAACCAGCTGCATCATCACAATATTTACTCCACCAGCTTGAACACTATTTTCCCTTTTAATAGTGTCTGTATTTTTTAAATGTTTTGTGTATTTTCAAGTCTTTTGTCTACTTACCACATTTTGTGTCCTTATTACATATACTGCTTAGTCATATATTTACTGAAAATTAATGAAGAAGAACACTTGGCACTTTCCAGAGTTAAAATACTTTGCAAACATTAACTAATTAATAATGTATCCCTTATTTTCAGGCATGCTAGCATGCCTGAATGCTGAGTGAAATTCTGCTAAATCATTGCCTTCCTGCATGTCCCCTGCTCCTTTGCTGCCCCACTACATGGTTCAGGAGGCCAATCATTTGAGCTCGGTTATAGACAGTGAGCTGATTCAAACTTCTGATAAGCACATGATTTCCGAAATGCCTCTATAATCCACCCCAGGCTTCTAAACAAAGCTCAATGTGACACACAGCTGTGTCTGAACCCATGAGGTACGATCTTAAAATAACCGGAATGTCTTTTATCTGACGAAGCACAACCCCCGCTTTAGGTAGGCCTGGCCCACACGGCCAGGGATTTGTCAAGGACTCGGAGGGGTTTTACTTTTTTGTGGCATATTCCTGCGCAGGCCCTGTGCCCTGTGCTGCCTGTCACCGTGGGCCCTGCGGCCCTGCCTCCTGCAGTAGCTGAGCCAGGGCCTTTGCCTTAAGGCTTTGCCAGACAGGAGGCCTCTGACAGTTTCCATCAAGATGGAAAACCGAGGCACAAATCTTGTCGTTAACATCTGCTATGCCCATGCTTTATAGAGCCTTGTAACCAGTTAGGTTCAAAGGTGTTTGCTTTCACTGCGGAGTTTACAGAGGCTGTGCCTTTATTTATCCCAGGACACACTTATAAATGTTTGAGAGCAAGGCTCAGTTACTGCAATCCCCTCCTAGCAGGAGTTTGCCATAACTCAGCTTGTTCATGAGGCTTGCTCGCCGATCTGACAGCTTGAGTGATACTGCTCCCATCTTGTTTTCCTTGATTTTTGCCAGCATTTGCATTGTGGGCCACGTGCTGTTCACCATCTCCCTATTGCAGTGGCATGTCCCAAGCTGCCTTCTTGAAAGAAATGCAGGCGCTGCAGAAGTGCTTTATGAAAACATCCCTTCCTGAAACTCCCAACACGTAGATTAATTCCTCTGCAAGTCCTGATACCTCCTTGAGGCCTTTTTAAGAGGGGAGAATTGTGGAATTTATGGGTTTGTTTTTATTTTACAAAAACTGTAAGAGCACACAGGCTCAAGGAGATAGATGCTCTTCACCATATCTCTCTTTAGACGAAGAGCACTGAACACTGCTCTCATTCTGGTACTACATCCAGATGAAATGACTTTTAAGGATTCACTTCCTAGAATGAGTGATGCCTGTCTAGGATGTACCATCCACTTACCAAGCAGAACAAAAGGTACAGTATGTACATATTCATAGGTAACATTACCAAGGAAGGAACAACTAGTCTCTCCCTTCACGGGAGGCTTATCTGAATTCAGTACACAAGCTTCTTTGAATTTGCGATGTTTACAGTTCAGTCAGAATTTTTTTCTACATTTTCCACCTCACTTGAGTGTTCCAAAGCCTAATACGAGAGCTAGCAGTGTGCTTTTTCTGGTCTGCAGAAACCAGCATGCCCCACTTTTCACTTTCCTTAGAAATTTGTTTCTTCAGAGAATGTTCTGTGGCAATGTAATGAATCCTCATGGTGTAGCAGACTATACTCCAAAGGTCAATTGATTAATATTCCATATTAATCATAAAGCTTTTGATTAACTCTGGTCATCCCTGACAGCATTATACAAGAATTGCTTTGTTGATATTCATTGCTGTCTTTGTTCTTCAGGTTACATGGAACAGTTAAGGGGTGGGCCTAAAACCAGACGGATCTAGATAGCAAAATATAATTTAAGAGAAACTGCAGTGATGGCATCTAGGCACTGATACAGAAACAGCACCTCTCCTATGTCATGCAGAAATCAAGCCTCCTGCCTAAGAACTTATTGCTTCTAGGACTCCTAGACTGGCCCTTATAAATAGCAAACTTGTAAATAGTTTGACAGCCTTCAGGGACTGCTGACCTTGAATTCCCTTTGTATGAGTGTATCTAAAGATTGTGCAAGCAATCCATGGGAAGCAACTCCTGTATTTATAAGACTTACAGAAATGGGTAACGTAGCAGACCTGGTTTGGAAGCAGGTGCTGTCTTGACAATTTTACCATTCTACGTCTGTGACACAGGGAGGAAGGAATAGCCATTAGATCATCCTTGCCCTTCAGGAATGTTGCTCCTACAATTACCTTGATGATTTTTGTTTGTAATCTGTTCAACCCCTCAGGCCTCACAATCTAGTTCTTACTAGTTCTCACTCCTATACTACATGTAAAAAGAGTCAGAATACCCCAAAATGAAGCAATTTTATCAGAATTTTGCCCTGCCCCAGCTTCTGGATCTGTCTGTCCCAGATCCTTGGAGCTGTTTGTCTACCCTAAATGTCAAAGAATCAGACTGCTGTGAACACTCTCCTCACTGGGGACTCTCAGCTGCCGTTCAGATGTCTGCAGGCAAGGAGGGGGGGTGGATATGTCTGGAAAAGGGTTGTGACCAGGGTGTGTTTCCCATATTTAAAGTGAACGTAAGGTAAAGCAACCCTCTGGGTTTCTTGACAAATGCCAAGGACTGGATAAGAGACTAGAAAACCTAGGCTTTGGGTCTCTCACTGACACTTGTGCTTCCTTCCAAATTCACATAAAATTAATGTCTCAGCTACTGACTTGAAAAAACACAAGCAAATACAACCATGCATGTCTGCTCCAAATTTTAACTTTTAACATATTTTAGGTATTTTTCTTTACTTTAGATATTATCTAGATGTATGGCTAGAAACTCCACTGATGCAAACTGGAACATTTCCACTCAATAAAACTGCTGATTTATAGTGGCAGAGAATTTGGTCATTTCTTTTATGGATGCTGTTAAATGGGAAATACTACATTTGTCTGTTTTGTCAGCTGAGCACTGAATTGCTCTGGTGAGATACTTATTACTGTTTCTTCAGGCTAACTTTGCAAATGTAACTTAATAGGAAAATGTATAGCATTATTATTCATTTAAAATAGAAATTACAGGTGTTCTACTTGGACTTGCATTTAAATTTGTCTAATATTCTCTTTAGATAATTTAATGGATCTTCTCCTATGTTTAGAGTTGACTTGACAAAAGAATAATAACGCCGGGTCATCAAAAGTAGTAGTGGTTAAATATGCTTGTTTGTAAAATTGAAAGAAGTGCACTGATTAGGTGGAAAATTGAAATTTTCAATGTGTCTTGAGCTCTTTGTATTTTAAGAACTCTGATTATACAACATTAATGCCTCTGGCTTAAACTTAGTGTTTAAATCGATGCATACAAAATAGGGAAATTTAGATCTGCAGTGCATTGCCTGGACCTACGGAGTTAAGGCCCTTTCTTTGGGATCATGGTAAAAAGTAGCTCTGGGAAGGCAGGCACATGGACATAGGCTCCCTCTGATTTCTGCACAGGCCTCCTGTCCCCCAGTTGCCCAGACTGTCCATGCAAGCCATATAACTGGATTTCCTTCTCATGGAAAGCAGGGATTGGGTTCCCAGATCTAACCTGAACATGCACCCATGTACATGGGGAATTGCTCCCGTAATTGTAAAAATTAATTGTAAAAGTGCAATCTATTCCTGATGTTGCAACAGCAAAACACAAGATGGGAAAAAAAAAAAAAGTAACTCCTCACTGAAATATCTTCACCAAGTGCTGCTCACAGGACTAAGTGTTACTTCGAAGAATAATGCAAAGGCTCCAGTGTACAGTTAAGAACTAGTTTGCCCATTCATAGAACACAGACCTGTAGTGCCATGGGTAAATGGGGTTGGAGTATGAAGCTTTAAAAAGTTGCTTAAATAGAGCAGTACTTCACGTACCAAGTCCATAAAAACAAAATGTGTATTGCATCCGTATTTCATATCCAGAGAAACATACTGGATCTTCAGAAACTTCAGTGACACCTTGCTTCAGAGGAGCAAACAATATGCAGAAGAACAGAACTTACCAGCCTAGGTGCAGCCTCAAAGATTAAGAAATGTTTTGAAATATTAGGAATGCAATAACCAATTCCTTAATGGCCATGAGTTCAATTATAGTTATTTGGCTTAACGGAACTTGCCTCCAAGGAGGACCATCACTCAAGGACATTTTGCAAAGATACTGCAA
Source organism: Anas acuta (assembly GCF_963932015.1). Lineage (NCBI taxonomy): Eukaryota > Metazoa > Chordata > Aves > Anseriformes > Anatidae > Anas > Anas acuta. The sequence goes on from NC_088979.1 coordinate 102,560,821, forward strand.
ATGGCAGTTGCTTCACTAACAATTTAGTTTTATTTTGAGAAGTGATACAAAAAAAAAAAAAAAAAAAAGGTCAGGACTCTTAATCTCAGACTGTAACAGCCAGATGTAACAAGGATGGCTGGAAGGGTTATCAGTGCCATGCCCTGGCCCTGGCCCACAGACTACTGCCACCATCACTAGCTAGCACAGGTGAACAGTAATCATGTCTGCACCTCCACCACCAGAGTTCATAACCCAGCAGGTCAACTTAAGCTGCCACTTATGTCAGTTTGATTTGCCAGCCTTTAATTCACACAGCAGGCACTGCAGTGTACCCAGCCCACCCTGTGGCCTCTGCTGGGAGAGTGGGGCAAAATCCAACATAGATCCCGGCTCAGAGTTGTACCTTTCCGTTTTTTTGGGGATATGTATGTTACACTGTTTGATTATATCAGCTACTTACAAGACTCCCTCTGAATGCGCCTGCACAGGTTTGGTTGCAATGTAGGCTTTGAATTAGAGCTGGTAGGGAACTTCTACTTGAAAACATTTCTCACTCATAACCACTGATGTCTCAAACTTGGAGTTTCCTCCAAAACATGGCTATAAGCAGGAAGGGGTTAATTAGCCTTCTGGAGAGTAAATATACTTTGAGGTCCAGAGGGCTCCAGGAGAGGAAGAAGGAGATGTGAGTTTGTCAGATGGGGTGGATTGGATGCATACATTTTAAATGCTGTGCTTCAGAAGGGAGGCAGCATTTGTATCATAAAGGATGTTGTAGGAGGGAAGAGCTGCCGCTTGCCTGGATCCAAAGTTAATGCAATGCAGAAGGAAATGCAAGGCAACCGCCGGAATAACTGTCAGCCTCCTGCAGTGCTCCCCTTTGATCACGCCGAGCCCTTGAGGGTTGCGGTGTGCTTTGTGATGATGCCGTCTGCTCCACATCCTCTGCCAGCCAGGAAGCTCAGCGACACACAGAGCTCTCCCCTCCCAGCCTCCTCACCTGCTGGCCTCGCGTGCCTCACCGTGCAAGTCTTCGTTCCCCAGGCATTGGCAGGCACGTTTCCCCGTCCATCAGTGCAGCCATGGTTGTTTCGTAAGTGCGTGAGCAAGGCTTGCGCCCTCATTTCATATAATATTTAATTAGATAAAAACTAGATGTTTCTTAAATACTGCCTCGTATTCTACTACTGGAATGCCACAACAGTTTGGTTTGTATTGAGATTTGCACTTAGAAATTTCTCTGTACATTCAAGAGTAGGTGCTGTGACTGAAGAGCAGCCACCCAGTCAGGCACAACAAAGCTTATAATTTAATTTCTGGGACTGCAAGTAAATCCTTTAATTAAAGGAGTCTTGCATACTTTAGTGGTTCCTTCTGGAACCACAGGAACCTCCTGAGGACACAGATGTCCTGCTCCACTTCTTCTACCCTGTCCTGTTCCTGGACCTCCCCCTTTTCATTAATGTGAGCACGACAGGGTGACTCTCGACTCATTCATGCTCGAAGTCTGATCAAGCACTTGGGGTTCACTCAAGGACAGAGCTACGGCAGCTTCTCTGTGCTCTCCCTGGTGACACCACTTTGACCAGTGTGCAAGGGGTAAGTAGAAGCAAAGCTCCTGCCCGAGGGCAAAACGTACCTGCTGCAATTTGCCTCACATAAGATCATTTCCATCTGCCTCTCACAACACAACCTCTCCACCCATGCCTCACCCCTGCTCACTGCTTTGCTGCACCCAAAAGCAGGTAGGACACACCACACATGCCCCATGGAGCCCCTCTTGGGCACTCCAGGTATGCCTGCTTCTACACATGGCCACTCCAAGAGGTGTTTCTGTGAGATCCTGGGCAGAGCCTGTGCAGTGGACGTTCACCCATCTGGTATTTCATATGTGGTCCCAAAAAGAGGATCAAGCTGCTGGTGGCTGCTCTGTGGAGGGAGTCTGCCCTACACTGCATCAGGGTCCAGCCCCAAGCTGCCTCATTACATGCTTTGCATAGAAAGCTGGAGCCTTCTTGCACACCACCACCTCCTTGCAAGAGGCACTCACTCTAGACCTGCAATAGAACCAACCTGTAGATACAAGGCTATCTCTCTAGCCTAACTGTTATGGAGAAATGCAGCAAAGTTTATCTGTTAGGAAAGGAGACTGATTTTCTAAATTATTTTTCCCCATAAAGTGCATATGCCATCCTGCTTTTAAAATGCCTGCAACCAAGATTTATTTTCAAGCAGTGGTATAAACAAGGCTGTGAAGTGTTAGCTACTATTAAATAATTAATTTTTTTTGGACCACTTGAGCTCATGCATGATTTTCTCTTCTTTTTTTTTTTTTTTTTTTTCTCTTTAACACAATTTAGCAATTCTGCTACTCTACAGATGGCTACAAAAATTATTCAGCAAAAAACATTTGAGGGCTTTTTAACCTTCAAAAGATATTCCAGAACTTTCATTTTTAAAACTTTTCTGCATATTTAAAAGTATTGGTAGATCTTGTTAATATTCAAATTACTACTTAAAATAGTAAAAATATTTTGACATATTTCTGGGAGTAGTCAACCCTGTTAACTTCCACTTAACGTGCAATTATTCAGGAATATTATAGATCATTATGTGGCTTTGGGGAAAAATCAGTACGACTTAAGTGCCCATTAGTGAAAGTGAAATGGTAGTAGAACACCTATGAAAGCACATGTGGTATTCCCATGAATATCAAATTAATTCATTATGATAGCACTACTAAAGTGTTAAACTATTTCCTATTTCTTGACACAAGATTTATTTTCCAAGGCTGGAATATAAACACTGTCCAGTAATGGTGTAGGAAAGGGTTTGTCATTGGAAAGGTTTATGTAAGAGATGGCCTTGTGTGTCTGTGTTACGCTTCTGTTGGTGGCTCATTTCTTCTGTCTCCTTGTTGGCATCTGGATAATAACTTACACAACAGAGACTTCCTTTCCAAAATCTGGCTGGATGCAAGGGAGAGCAACACTCCGTTTGAAGTAAACCATCCCCTGTGTGGAGGTTGGTGAGAGCACGCTTACAATTACACACTAAATAAGGGCACATACCAACAGGAGCCAGGGAAGTGGATTCTGCACTGCAGAGCACTCACCAGACTGTGCATCTCCCCTTCCTGGCAGTCCTGGTGCTGCAAGGGGACAAAGGACAGGCAGCAACCCCTTGCCAACCTAAGGGTAGCCATTTCAGCCACCTGAGCCATCAGCACACCTGGAGCAGATGAAATTCTGCCCCATCCCGGGCATTAAGCAGGGCTCACACAGCTAGCTCCAGCTTTCTGTGAGCATCTAATGTGTTCCTCTGGCATAGCACTACAGCACCTCTGTAGAATCTCATGGTCCAGAGGCTTCAGACTTTTGGTGTTTCTGACTAGTTATATCCATGTGCCTGACGCAATCAGGGAATAGGCAGAGGTTATGGCACAGTGGAATGACCAGGAATATGACATTTTGTGACATCTCTCTGATATATCACGGCATATCTACCCCTTATGGGTAAGTAAATAAAATGTTTTCTCATCTGTTGCTCGCTTATTGTAGGTTCAGTTCAGAAGCCAGCATGGTAGTAGGAAAACTGCACCTCTCAGGCCAGGATAGGGTATATATGCTCACATGGGAAAGGAATAGGGAGGAAGTCTAGACACTAGCACTGCTCTGAGATGTCACTAGTAGGTGGCAGCTGGAAAAGGAAGGATGAGGACTTTCTGCCTTGCAATGGATCTCAGGCTAGATCTTATGCAATGCCTCATGCTTCCTGATGGACAGGAAAAACTCAATGGACACCTCTGCTGTTCCAAAGGTACCTCATGAAGGCTTCAGTCGTGTGAAAATTAAAACATGCATTCAGTCCCACATCATACAGCTGGGACATGCAGTGATGCTTGTCTAAAAGAATGATCATTTTTTAAACCTAAGACAGGCATTTGCATTGTGACCAAGATCACTGTGTGTGTGTGTATTTTGCAAAAATACTTTGACCTCAGAGAGTTATTTGCACAACACAGCATTCAAAGTTGACCTAACTGGTAGTTTTTTATATTGCTTTAATGGATGCTTTTTAACAAAAAGATCCACTTTTGCATTTCTCTTCAAGTTCCCCGATTTCTATTACCTAAATAGTGGTTACATTCAATAAAAACAAAAATTCCACAACTTCTGAATGCACAGTATGATCTAAAGATGTATTTCCCCAAAAGATGCCAAGAATACAATCTTTAACGTAGGAAAAATAGGGGGGAGACATCCTAAGAAGCTTTTTCAAAGTGTGTTAGTTTAAGAAATCTCAACAATTTCCATTTAAAAGGAAACAACTTCAGGAAGTTTATTCAGGAAGTGAGTATCACACTTCAATGCACTGGTGATGCAATTGGCATGGTTCATATCCTATTCCTAGCAAAAGACCCGCAGATTATCCTTGCTCTCCATTTGCCCTCCAGTCCATCACCCTTCATTCCGTGACCCATTTAGCTGTTTGGTCACTAATCTGCTCCTGTAGGAAATGTCTCCCAGCTGCCAGGGCACTTCACACCTATTACCTGTTGTCACCTCGTGTGACATAGATTCAGTCACTCAGAATATTCCCCGGTCAAGTGACACCCAACTGATTCACCTCTTCCATTTTGTAATTAAAACTCTGTTGACCTTGCAGGAGGTTGGGAGTGCCTTTTGTTTACTTAGACGCTCAGTGTAATTTTTCCATCGGGCCCCAAGACTTTCTGGTGATGGTCATCTGCAAACTGAATGTCCTGCTGGGGAAAGTGTTCCCCAAAATGACAGTACACTTGGAGGTATTTAAACTAGGAATGTTTTCTTCAGAAAAATGCAGGAATCCACATACAGGATAATTAACCCTGGACAACGCTTAGGAAATTTACATGTATAGTACTGTCACACTAAAGCCAATATATCCTAGACCAATAAAACAGAAGAATTAGGAAACTGAGAGGAAAACAGATGCAGCCTATATTAACACGATACACATTTGTTCTTTGCAAAGTGGTAAAAAACTTTTGCAGAGTTTCTTTGGTCAGAACAGCTCTGCAGAGACCAAAAGCTACTTTAAAACCATATAGAGTTGTGAAAAATGCCAGATGCTGAAGAAAAATCAAGCACAGGGAATAACTCATCTAGTAAGACTTCTTAAAAATAAATCTAATGAGTTGTTGACAGTACTACAGAATTAGATGCATTATTATTACCTCAACAATTTGCCAGGTTTGATGTTTTGTTTGTTTGTTTGTTTTTGTCTTAGAAGTAGAGGGACATGAAAGTAATTACAAGTAGGGGAGGAAAATTGATGTCCCAAATGCAGGTCATGTGAAGCAACTCTGACATCTCTCTGATGAATTGAGTAGATACTTAGACAAGTAAAATACAATAAAACTAATCTATGTAGATTTTAATGATGAATTTCATATGTTGCCATACAATAAATTAAAATAAATAAAGCTAGTGTTAGGAGAAACATTTTGTATATAGTTAAGGATCTTCCTAAATAGCATTTGGGAAGTGTGAGGATGCTGGAAAATGGTGCAAGGAAAAGTCTTGAAACCAACCAATCTTTCTTTAAGGGTATTGGCACAATGATAGAAATACACAAATGAAATGTGCTGATCACAATGTTAACGTCGAGGTAGTGTTAATATAGAGGACTATTAGGATATCACATGGAAAGAAATAAATGACAAATGGAGTAATTGAAATTGGATTAAATTCAATTATACCAATTGCAAGGGCACATGCTCAGGGACAAGTAGCAGAAATCTCATAAATTGGGAACTTTCAAGTGGAAACCAGCCGAGTACCCTACAGACTCTGGTACAGTTATTCTTTCTGCATAAATACTAAGCCCTTATATAACTCAGCCATGAAAGGCAGAAACACAAATGAAGGCTGGGCTGGGCAGCCAGAAAGAAAGGAACGTGAAAACATCACTCGGCATTCTGGGCATCTGATCATCCGTGTTCAGGAAAGATTACTTCAGATGAAACAGATGCAGACAATGATCAGGGAAAGAGAACAGTCACGAGTAGGCTGGAAATCAAAAGAAGATACTTGAATGTAGAGCAGAGAGATTCTGGAAAAATCCAGGCCAAAATTGTATCTTCTATTAAACTGGTGATCAATCAGCTTATGAAAAGGATTGTATGACATAATTGTGGCGGTAAAGGATTTGAGCATAGGACACCCACAGGAAAATCCCCAAATTTAATCTGTGGAGAAGGAGAAAATGAGGTCGGGAGAGGAGAAAGACCTCGCAAAATAGATTTTGTGGGGGTCCTCACTATGATGAGAATGAGGAAATACCTATCTTTGGCTTGTGAAGGTGAACTGCTGTCAGAGGAGTGCAAGAAAAAGTGCTGAAACAACTTGACAAATTAAATTGCAATAAATCACCGAGACTGGAGCCTATTCATCTCAAAGTTCTGAAGGAGCTAAACAAAATAGCTGAGCTATTAAACATATGTAATTTATCATTAAAAACAGCTACTAGATCAGAGATTTGGAAGAGAGCCAGCGGTATTCAAGATCTATAATTTAAGTAGGTACCCCGGGTGAGCCTAAGGAACATGGCTATGGCTGGGGTACTACCAGAGCTGGCCCGTGGAGGAGCGGCATCAGGAGCAATGATGTTTCCATGGGGCTGTCTTAGGAAGTGCCTCACGTGAACCAGAACACCTGGGGGGTGAAAACGTTGCCTGGAACTGGGGCTTGTGTGTTGGAATACATAAGATGGAAACTAAGGAAGGAAGAGATCACCCCTGTGGAGATGACAAGCTCCTGGTGTTAGCCAGGAGCATGCTGGTGTCAGCCAGCATCATGCAGCTCCATTCTATGCCAAGGCATTCTGTAACAGAGACTAACGTATGATTTGCTCTTATATGTTGCCTTCAACAAGCCTATTTACCTTTAAAGTTTCTTATATATTTATTTATTTATTTGTGATATTTGATTTCCTGCAGTCACTTTTATGGATCAGGATGCCATCATGCAAAATGTTGTTTAGGCAGAGAACAGAAAGCACAGGAGAATACTATCCAATTATCCAGCAGAGACAAGAGAAGCCTGGGCCAGCAGAGGTGGGACTACAGGAAAATATCAACCCAGGTTGAAAGGATAAGCAGGCACCCCGGCCTACCCAGTTTTCCCTGAGAGCTGTTAAGAGGTGTTTGAGGAGAGGACTGCAGCTGCACACTGGTGCATTGGGTGTGAGAGGCCTCAGGGTGCAAAGCTTTACATGGTTGTTTGGAAGTTGAGCAACCTGTAAATGAGGGATGCTACAAGTGGCCAACAGACAGCAATAATCTTTCCAAGATCAGAGTCTGTCACTTCTGTTGAACTGATTCTCATTTGTCACTTCTGTTGAACTGAAAATCAGTTCAACAGAAGTACCATTCTGAACCAATTATTTTCAGCCTTTTCTTTTTCAAACTCTTTAAATATTTCCTGAGAGAGATGCAAACAACACATAGCATATTTGAGCCTAAGGACAGCAGGCTTGCTTTTTGAGTTCATTTTCACAGACCATTTAAGAGCAGTTAATGGTGCACAATTTAAAAACTACTGTTTCATACTCTTATACGTGGTAAAGAACAGGATGTAGCACTATGGATAATAATCTAAATTCAGTAACTTATATATTATATACATTTGAACATACGTCTACCTAATTTCAAAGACAGATGACAGGTCTTCTGCTTACATTGGAGAACTCACAGAAGTAGTCCTATTATAGTCCAGTTTATAAAAAACTTACTTCAGGAAATCATCATCATCATTATTATTATTATTTATACATAGCCTCAAACAGACATTATCCAAGAAAAGTACATTTAAGTGGCATGTTTTACAGCAAACTCTACCATCAGAATTTGAATGCAGGACTGGAAGCTTAGGTGCCTAGAAATCAGGAATAGATGACAGTATTTTAATTACTCTCATATAATGGCAACTTGCACTAACAACTGGCCTGAAAGTCAGGAATACACTCATGTAGCTACAAGAGATCCATTTTCTGAACTTCAGAGCCATCTCAGGCATTGGCTGTGCAGTTCTGTCAGTGTGGTCAGGCCAGCTGAGCACAACAAGGAAAAGAAACCCTTTGCCCAAGCTGCAAATGCCCCAATGGCGACAGAAGGGTGCTCTTATACCCTTGGCTAACACCAACTGTGGGAGATGGCTTGGCTGTGCTACCGGGAGGTCTCCATTCACTGGCATAGGATGTATCTCCACCACCAGGTTCTGTTCACATTTCATTGCATCTTGCTGCCCCCTGAGCTGTCCTTTCCCTTCACTCCCAGGTATACAACAAAACTACAGACCCAGGCCATTAACCTTGGGGCTTGAGATCCTCCTCCTAGAAGTTTCTAGCTTCTCTGGGAGCTTCCAAAATTGCCTTACCAGACATAATCTACAGTAAACCTACAAGAGCTTAGAGCAAAGGAAAAGCTTTCTGTTTTCAATGTCATTAGCCATGTTATATAATGTTTCTCAGTACTTCAATCACCAAAAAAAGCAGGAGGCAAAAGTAAGGACTGCGAATTATGGCTGCCATTTGGGAGAACTGAGATTAGATAAGCATCCTTTTAGCTCTAACAGGCTCGTCCAGCTAATTTCAAAGACAGTATTTTGTATATGAAGAAAAAAAATCAAAAATAAAGATGTCTTTATTCCAGTTGAAAAGACCCCCAACCACCCATGAAGGTAAAACATCATGGTTTAAATGTAAATTAAATGTTATTCGCTGCTCTAATGGCGTCAATGAACTTTTGCTTGAAAGAGAATTTATCCCCAGACTGCAAGTTCCGCAGTGCTGATAATTCCTGATGCACAGGCTTGTAAGATTCATTGACCTATTTAAATGCATTTCACTGTTAAGAGGCCTGATTACCCTGGACTGGCCAAACTAGTCCCACTCAGTATCTAAATGCGACATCGTAACTCCAGAGTGATTCATTATTATATGATAAGGATGCCAGGAAGCAGCAAACATACAAAGTGGGGAGGGAATGCAAGCGGGAAATATCTGACATTCAAAGAGGGTGCTTGATGCTGGCTTAGTGAATTTTAATGAACGTTGAGTTTGGACCATTTCCTGCTTATGCTAATAAGAGGGTTGCTTTATCAGAAATTAACCTGGTTTAAATGCAAGACGTATGAAAAGCGTTAGCATGGTTGAAGAATACACCTAAAATCCCTTTTGCTTTAAAAAATGTAGTGCTATTTTGGAACCAGGTCAGGAGACAAGTCTGTTGTAACTGACTCAGTTATAATTATAGTACAGATCAGGCCCTGACTGCACTGTAATTGTATAGTATGACAGGCTCGTGCATGAACTAAGAGTAGGAGTCTTGGCTAGAGTGAGACAAATTCTAATATCATAAACATAACAGTGAAAATCATAATTACAGATAAGTAGCTGAGGATCTGGGATGTAACAGGCACAGACCAATTGCTGGTGACCTGGGAGGGACTGACTCAGCTCTGCACTGCAGCTCGACAAAGCAGCCAGGCTACAGTCACTGTGTTTGGCCAGGACTGAAAATGAGTGGTGGGGTGGAGGATATACCTCGTGGGTCTTTGGCAGTTGGTGGTGAAACAGGGGCACATCTTTTGCTATGCCCTGGTGGGGGGATCACTGACAGTACACAAACACCTGCCTGGCAGAGCAACATCAAGTGCAGTAACAGTGGGGTACCGTCATTGCTCCCCCAACACATGCAGGACAGGCGAGCAGCTCCAGAGGGTCTTGCTGGAGTTATGCTACACATCACCATCCTCCCACAGCATCTCCTCTTCTAATGCTCTGTCAGGACAGGTAAGGAGTGCCATCCCCTCAGCTGGCAGGAGACCCATAGTGACTGTACCGTCAGCACACATGTTCAGCAGCCCCCTCTGCCATGCAAAAGGAGACCTACAGCAAAGGCGTGGGATAGGCAGCCAGTGACAATACCGTTTCTGCAAGCCAATTCATCAGCCTCCATATACCAGGCTTTGATGCCTCAAGGTTTGGTTCAAAGCAGACAGGTCACCAAAGAGAGAGGAAACTGCAGGGAGTCAGACACCAAGTGCAGGTGTCTTCAGCACCTCATCTTGGGTGTCCTTGGCTGCAGGGAGGTAGCGAATACTTTGCCTGGTGCTCATTCTCCTGTTACACCTTTCCTTTGGGATTTGGTGATGATATCAGTGCCTTTTATAGAACGGGACAGTAGTTAAGCACTTTGATGGGCTTCAGGAAACACAAGTTCAGGGCCCTTCTCAGGTTCATGGATTCACATCTGACCTTTCTTGCTTCCCAGAACAGCATCCTATAATCACCAAGCTCTAGGTTACAGAGAACAAATGGGTTCTCCCCACCCTTCCAGTGCTGTGGAAGATATATTTCCCCCCCCGTAGCCTTCCAAAAATGGGTGAGGAAGGGAGACACAATTATCCATTTCACATTAAACAGTTACTGGAGTTGACATTTGAGCATACAACAAAAAAACAACAGATGGATATTGACAGATGGAGAAGCATGAAGAGACAATGAGACATCTTCAACCGCTCTTATCTGCTTCTGCAACATGTTATTGTTTCCCCTACCATCTCTTTCGACCCCAGCCCCATTTTCAAGTGCCGCTCCATATGCTGCCTTTCTTTGCCTCCATATGTCTTAAACATGTAAAAAAAATAAAAATCCACTTCTTCTTGCCCGATTCAGCTAATTCCTCCCCCTGTAAAATCTGCGTTCTGTTCTCTCTAGTCCATAGAAGTGCCTTCTGGCACTACCAGCAAAGTCACCAGTGAGTTCTTCCTCCCTTCCGTTTTAGGGTGACTGCACACCCTCCCTTCCTGAAAACCACCTGTTCTCCAGCTTTCAGAAACACCTCATGTTTCTTGTTTTCCTCCATTCCCATGACACGACACACTTCCACGTCTTCAACTACCTCTTTCAAACTCAGCAACTTAACTTCCTCATTTCCACTTTGCTTTGCTAACTGCTTGCTTTACCTTGTCAGCTGAATGTCCTGAATCTTTGCAAAAAGAAAGCCAAAACTAAATCTCAAGCACTTTCATTAAGTTCCTGCTCTTCTTAATGCTTGTTAAGCATGCAAAATTATCATCTATTTTTGACTCACTGCTTCTCATCCAATTTCTTCACTGTCACTCACTCTTCAGATTCACACAGTAATACTTCCCCTACCATCTACAACAAACAAATGTGCAAGCACTTAGGTTATAGATAAGCGATATGTTCTTTTTTTGGCTCCTGATATTTTACTTAAGCCCATTTGTATCTTACCTTTCACTTGGATCATATCCTGTTCTTCAAGTTCTTTCACTGGCCTTCCTATTAAATTTAGGTTCTTTCCCTCTCACCTTCACAGACTTGCACAATTCAGTGCATTTCTGTATCTTCTTCTAACAGATGTTATCTGCAGAAACACTTTATTCTCCACTTTCAAAGATTCTGTCCTGTCTTTTCCTTCCCTATTCTTGGAAATGATCCATTGGCCCAATCCATCTAATTTTCATTGGCTTCTCTCTGAGAAGAGCTATAAATCTTACCCTCCCTGCTCTCAATATTAGAAATTACTAATAAAGACAAATGGAAGCATTAGCCAGATGCAAGCAAACTCTCATGCTTGTTTACTTATATTTCATTGTTTATATGAAAATTTTGTTTGTGATTATAAACCTTGGTAAGACCTTTGTCTCTTCTGATGTGCTTTCTAAGCACCTGGCTTGTTCTGAGATGTATATAAATTACACTCAAAATGTCATGAAATTGAACTAACATTTAAAGCTTTGCAAAACTTGTCTCCACCAAATGGTGGTACCTGAATTCAATGCTTCATTTGGAGCCTGGCATGCAATATCATTACAATAGAAGGTGAAATAAAGAAGAGTAGTATGGACATGTCGCATACCTGCTATTCACCATCTGTTCTTCTCAGTGACAGAATGATACAGACTCTCTTTACAGAGGGGCCTTTGACTTGACAGAAAAGGGAAAAACATTCTTTTTAATTTTATTATGTACTGTAGAAATATTTAAGATTTTATTTTTAAGATCCAGATAAAATGAATAAACTTAGTATATTTTAGTGTTCTGTGATGATGCATAGGATGATTGCTAATGTTGGAATCCATAAACTAGCGTGCTATTTCTATGAAAACACAGAACTGGTGTAAGAGGAGCACAAGGCACCAAGAATAATCCTTGCCCCACCCCCGGACCCTTTTGGAGTCTTTTCATACTTCAGATTACGGGCTCTGAAAGGAGCACCAGAGGTTATCTTAAAAAGATGCTGAAATTTTCAGATTATCGGGGTCAGACTCATTATGGGGGAAGAGGTGCCATTATGGGATTGGCGACAATTCCACAAAACATCTGCAAAACAGAGTGAGAGGGGGCACTGGCCCCTGCCTCACATGAACCAGGGTAGCTGAACCAGGGACACCCGGGGGCAGGGGGGCTCTGCTGATAGGCACCTTCTTCACAGGGGCACCCCCACCCCTGCCAACTCTCAGAGGGGATGAGCAAGCACCGCTGCTGAGCACCGATGGCCAGTCATCAACTTGGCTGACCCGGCAGGGTGAGCGGAGGCGCTGGGGCTGCCCCCCCCCCCCTCCCCCCCCGCTCCGGCCTCCCTTCTGGCTTCCTGCCCCCCACCATCGGCTTCCCACGGGGGCCTCCAGTGGCAGCTGCACCGGCCAGGTGCTGGGGGTAAGCTAACACCCGGCCGACAGCTCCCTGTCGCGACATGCGCTGCCACACGGCGCTGCCCGCCTCACGCGGGGAGCCGCCCGGTCTTTTTAGGATTTCCAGGAAGAGCTTTGGCATCTGACCTTCAAGTGTTATTAAAAGAAATCAAAGGTTGTGTAACAGCCTGTGAGAGCCCTGCATTTCTTAGCGGGGTTGTGTTTCATCAAATGCCTCCGCATTTCTGAGCTTCACAGGTTCTTTATGCCTTTACTTGTTTATCCTCTGGTAAGTATTTATTAATGGAGAGACTTATTCCTTTGCTGTACTTGTTTATCTTTCAGGGGTTTTGTTTTGTTTTTCAATTTAGAAGTGGAAGGGTCTCCCACGCATTTTGCATTTCTGTCTGTGGGTTAGGGCGCTGCATTGTTGTGATAGCAATCTTCCAGCTGTCCCTTTTCACCATGGAATCCCTCCCTTCAGCTGATTTTGTGCATTATCGCCATAGTTTTTGACTAAGACTATTAATCCACCTGTCCCTCTGTGAGAGCAGCTAGATTGGTTTGTGTAAAAGGGGAGTAAGATGGCACGAACCATAAGCCTGCTATTAATCCCATTAATAAGGGATTAAAGCGAAGCCCTGTGAGTAGGAAAGGCTGATTTGATTGTTTGGAACTATAACTTAGCTCTCCCTTGTGCAAGCAGTGTTTGCTGTGAATCGCATTTCATGATTTGCATATTTGGTCTCTGAGGAAATCAAGGTTAAAAATAGCAAGGAGATTCTGCTGGCTTAAACTGGTAGCACAACCGTGCCGCCTCAGCCTAACAGTCACTTAGGTAGCAGAGGCAGGAACCCTGCCTTTTCTCGCCTGGCAGTGACTGCACCCTATAATGCTTCTTATATTGTTTGCTTATACCTTGCCTGTGACCTCTGCATGCACTTTGCTGATGTACCAGACAGGCTGCATACCTTATTTTAGTCAGAAAGGAGCAACGGAGGAACTGGACTAAAATAAGCATTTTGCACTGCAATTTTCAGGAAAAGATTTACAAAAGCAGCAGCAACAGAAAGCTGAAGAGCGCCATATATTCCCTGTGTGAGGCTACAGAATAGAGCAACATCAATCTCATTTAAAAAAGTTGATGCTGTCTCTCTGTTAGAACTTAGCATTCTGCTTCCACCTCAGCCTTAAGAGAAGGCCCATAAATTATTAATACTAACATCAGCGTGAGACAACAGATGGTAAAGATTACTTGGAAAAAGTCTTCACACCAAAGTATTACAGCCCTGGTTTCACAGCCTGCTGGGGTTGTTTCCTGCTTCTGCCAGCTTCCCTGGCCCTGGGAGAAACCTCTCGTCCTGTACAGGGGAAGGAACCCTTGCGCAGCCCAAGGGTGCTGTCTGGGTTCAGCTTCAACAGGTACTGCATGGCCTGGCACCCCTCGCACACCGCAGCATCCTCTGGGGGTCCTGGCATATGCCATGCCAAGGACGGGGCCAGGAAAGAGTGGGAAAACCTTCAGGCAGCTTTAGTGCCTTCCTTGCTGGGATGCACTGAACATATGTACTTGCAGGTGGGATCAGCTATGTTTGCATGCTCTGTGTAAGTAAGAAATACCCACTGGTCACTTTTGAACTGCTCTTGAGCCAATGTTGATAAAAGACCTGAAATCCTCACTGAAGTAAGTATGTGTGCATTATGCATAAATCTTGCAAGCAATGGAATTATTTTAATGCTCCCTAGTACCGGTTTATTCAGCTTTTTCAGGCTTACAGATGTGTTAAAACTTGTGTCAAGGAAGTAAATGAGCAATTTATTTTCAGAGGGCAAAAGTACTGTTGTGCTAGGTAGCAGTTGTTAACAGCAGAACACGATCTTTACACTTGTTCAGGAGGTACCGGTCTATATCTCTCCAGCCCACTGCCCTGCTCACATCATTTTTGCAGAGAGCTCTGTGTCAGAGCCTCTAACACTGAGAGAATTTACCTAGCCTTTCAGAGATTTGCACAGGAAATGTCTTCTCATGGACCATTACTTCTGCAAATGCATGTGCCACGTGAGTATTTCAGTGTGATTAAATCATGGTTTAAAACATAATTCTCATGTTCCTAAATCCTCTTGGTGTTGTGGAAAATTTTCTACAAATCCAAAATAACAAAGATGTAAGCAAGCACTACCATTCCCAGACTTCAGATGGTGGGCCCAGGTGTGGTCACGTAGGAGACACAGGGCAAATCTTTCCTTGCTGTAAAATGAGCAGGAACGGGTTCTTCATTTATCAGCCTGTTGGCAGCAAAATTGGAATCTTCTGCTCCCGAGAGGCTGCCAGTGCATGGGTGAGGGCATGGTGGCACTGCTGGAAAATGCCTTCGGCATTTGATTCATACCTCATTGTTTTCATAAACTAGTGATATCTATTTTCCTGAACAAATACAGTTAGCCCCTTCATGTTTTTGTCATACTGCCTCACAGAATGCTATGTTACCTTGGCTTTCGCCATTCATCTTGAAGGGGAAATGTCTATGTTTGCACAGCTGCCAAGCCAAAACAGTCACAGTGAAGCTGTTGCTTACATCCAGGTGGCACAGTGTCACCGCATCAAGGCTTCACCCATGGGACTTCTGGGTTTATATTCAGCATTACACGATGACCTGAAAAGTCAGGTGTTCTGTAGAGATTTACTCTTGATGAGCAATTTTGCAGTTCATTACAAACCTTAGATGCCACCCTGGAATCAGTCAGCCTTTGAAATTTCCTGACTTGGGAATGAGATGCTGGAAGAGCTGTTGGAAGAAGCCTGATGTCAACAAATCATGAAATGTCAATTTTTTACTTTTATTTATTTATTTATTTTCGTGTTTTAATCTCTTAATAATACAGGCCATGGTTTCTTGGAAATAAAACCAAGTTAGTCATTTCTGCTACTTCAGTTCATTCTGGAATTATTTTCTGCCCTTAAAGTTCCATCTTGCTATTATAAACCCTATTCCTTTATAAAGGAATTCCCAAAGACCAGGTCCTGTTGCTGTTGAAAGTGAAGGCAACATTCAGATTAAGGTCAGCAGGGAAAGTGTTCAGGATACAGTATTAGTGGTATAGACTGGGTTCAGATGTTAGCATTTGGTAATTCTTGGTCACCTCTACCTAGGAAAAGCAGCACCAGCATAGTTTTGTGCTTGCCTGTGGGCAACAAACCAGTGTCTGCAGGCTCTGAATTACAATGGCGACACATCTGCTATGTCCCAGGAAATCTCATTTCCAAGTGCTGAATGTGGGTAATTTGTAATCTGTTTTCTGTGAACAAATACACCCCTAATTACTACATTTATGTGGGCTTGGGAACTGAAGTCTTGTTTGCCAGATGCAGTGTGGGGGGGTGGTCTCGGCCCATGGGGAGGGTGCAGAGTGGTCTGCAGCCCCCAGTCCCACTGGCATCCTAGGAAGAAAGAGGTAAATTAGAAGGGAGACTTCTAGCTGAATGTGCAAGGAGGAGGGTGTGGGAGTATTGCCATGGGGGTTGACAAACACCATGGTTGGTGATACCATCGATGAAGCCATGAGGAATGTAAACAAGTTAGAAGGAACAAAGAAGTCGTGATCCATGAGAGCCTTGCTGTCTCAAACTGCTTGTTCTCCAACCTTTAAGATGTGGAAGTTGCTAAGTGTTTGCTATTGATGGGCAAAGTTGTTGACCAATGAATAGTTTGTGGAAAAATAACACTGGTAGAGCTAATGATATAAGAAGAAGGGAGCCTGTCCTCAATAAAGTGGTTGCTGAAGTTATTGATCCCTAAACATGCCCTAGTGTTTGTGTGGTCTTTTCACCACAGAAGGGATTGGGTCACAATTGATTTTGTCACCTTCTGAGTGAGTTTCCAGGCTCTCCACTATTGGTACCAGAAAAGTCATGAAATTGTGGGCCCCAGAGGCAGAGGGGGCCGCTGTCCTTGCCCAGCAAAGCATGTCCTGAGGAAGGTTGCTAAGGTTCCCTGAGGCCAAGGGAGAAAAGCAAGAAGGAACGTGTAAAAACATAGAAGTGATAAGATATGTGTAAAGCTAGCTTACACAGAGTACAGGCTGTCCTACACTGGTTCTGCCCATTCTGAGCTGTTGCTGCATGAGCAAACTCAAATTTTGAGCCATGGATTGTGCCAAGTCCCTGCACATCCATCCTTCCCCAAATATTTGCAACTCCTGTTTAGACCTCAGAATAGAAGAGGTCTGCAGATCTTTAAATTATGAGCCATAGTCCTTAGTGAAGTGGCCTTTTGACTGATGTGAAGCAGTTGGCCTCAGGGAAATCAAACAGTAATAAAGAACTGGAGAAAGCCTCTTTGGCCCTGCTGTTAAATATTAGGGCTGGAAGGATGATAGGAAGACACTTCAGCATCATGCAAGTATGTATAGAGGGTTGAAAGTCATTGACAGTTTTTTTAAATATAGATTTGACACAGTTCAAAATAGTGGGTGCCATTTTTCTCAAAATAATAATAAAAAAAAAAAGAGTACCTGTTTAGCTCTTCATGTTATGCTGTGTGCACAATGAGGATGCACTATATTTTGTGTGAGATCATCTAGTGGCCTATACAAAATAAAGCTGCTATTAAAGAGAACTTTGAAGTCATTGAAACAAATGTAACTGAAAATATTGGTATGTCAGAGATATATATATTTTTAAATATATATCAAAAAATCATTAAGATTCCTGGGAGGGGAGGGAAACTGCTTGCCACTGGGTAGAGGAACTAAATGCTGAAGGGAGGAGTAGATCTTTATAGGTAATAAGGCTATGAAATGGCAAAGTTTGGTCTGGGAGAAAAGCAGAGCTTCAAAGGAGGAATGTGAGCAACTTGGATGGCAGGCTGCCTTTATGTCTGTCCTTAGCAAACTGGAAGATGAAAGGCTCTGCACTCAAAGGACCTGCTTTCCTGTTGCCTTTCACCTGCTGAGCTTATTTGTATCTATGCAAAGGGCACGCACGTTGCCAGGGCTCTTGTTCACTGGCTTGTTGCCTGACTATATAGGATGAGTCAGGCTGTATGCTGTGCCCAGCGTACATGGGGATTCGTATATCCTACCGCATGCTGCTAATGGTGCCGTCTGCCTGCTGTGCTGGCAATGGGTGTGAATATCCTCGCTGTCATGGCATGGTATATCTGTAACGCAGCGTCTGCAAGCACACATGAGGCAAGATACTGGGACGCCGACAGATTTTTCATGGCTGTCTTGTTGCCCTGCTGAGGACCACAGCGCGGTGCTGCTGCCCTACTGCCCACCACCTCACTCCCCCTCTACTGTGGCAGCAAGGGCGAGAGCAGAAGAGCCTCTCCATTGCTAGCCACAGTGGTGGCCCACTGGCTAATGAAGGAGTCCAGGGGCATGTGGAAATTGAGCTGGGGTGGAGGAGAAAGAGGAGGGGGTGAATGGAGGGCTTCCCTGTGGGCCTGAGCTCCCCAGGGCCAGGAAAGACAGGGAAAAGGGCTCTCCGTGCTGAGAGCTACCAGCATAGCCATCAGGAGGGCATGGGAACTGCACAGGGAAAATGCTGAAGTGCTGAAGGATCAGGAGTTGATGGAGGATTCTGTACAGCAGGACGTGTATTCCACTTTTTTTTTTTTTTTTTTTTTTTTTTGGGGTCTCAGTTTGCTTGTGGGAGTATTAATTATGAAGCTGTAGAAATGCTTGGGAATGCCTGTATTATATAGCGTGCTTCAGGATTCACTGCAGTTAAGCCCCAATTACTCCAATGGTATTAAAGGGTCCTGTGTGGGTTTTGCAAAATTCATTTACATCTGCTTTAAGGCCCCTTTGCACAGTCTGAGCAAATGATAACAGAACATAAGTGGGAAAAAAAAAATAAATGAAAAAGAGGAAAAATTGATTTCAAAAAGAAATGAGCTTCACATTTGTGGTCCATTACAGCCAAAGGCACAATCACCTAATCTGACTCCTAAGGTTAGTCCTAAATATCAGTGTAGGCGAGTCCCTGGACAGTTGCCAGTGTCTCAGGGCAGATAACATCAGGGCAAGTCGAGAAGAGGTCTCCAGTCTAGCCTGAGTTTTAATATACTATTAAAATAAAATGAGACAGCAATTAGTTTCTCTTCAGCTATTCCACAGCATAACTTCTTCGGTCAATTAGTATGAATAAATAAATATAGCTCTTGAATTATTAAACTGCAAATAAAAGAAGCATCTGCACTTAATATTTCACTGTTCCCTCTCCTTGTTCTTTCACTTTGCTTGGAGTTTTGACTTGGTTGGCATTAGAGGAGTGTTATCATCTATTCTTAACTCTTTCAAAACTTTTAATTCTTCCTTAGGATAAGAAGAATATTCTTATTCCAATAATACTCTCCTAATCTTGGCTCAAGACATGCAGGTCAGATTATCAGAGTGTGTGCATTCAGAGAGCAACAGCCAAGCCTCTGAGAGCACTGAGGAGGTCAGTGATTTAAACAAACAAATAAATAAATAAACCAGGATGTTTATTTAAGTGCCTCAGCACGGGCTTACTAACTTTAGGTTCTTACTTACTAACATCTTGGCCTTAATCTTTTTTCTGCATGAGCTAAAGCAGAGTAAACAATGTGTGATTATCCTACCAGTTAATCCCTTTTCCTAGTAAAGGAGGCAGAAACGAGGGTTGATTGGGGTTAGGAGATCTCCTGTTCGTGTCCAAAGGCCTGTAGCTACTTTGGGTGGAGAGGGCCCATCCAACAGATCTGCTCAGGAAGCTGGAGCACCATAGGCTGGGGGATCTTCGGCATCTCAGGACCCACATGCCTTGCCTTTCTCAAATTTTATATGAATGTGTGCGCAACACAGATCAGGTTCTTTATCTGCTTCTAGGGGAAAAAATCAGACCTGGGAAAAAGAAAACCCCACTGTAATCTTAGGCTTTGGATGTTTCCAGGAAATCTGAGAGGGAAAATTGGAGAATTTTCTGACTCATTTGTTTGAAAATGCCAGCGCTGATCTCTTTGGTCACTGGTGCTGTCTCCTACAGACAGCTCACTACAGTTCTATAATTTACCACAGCATTTAGTTGTCAGGTCACATGTTTCCCTTGAGAAAAATGGCCAAAGAATGTATTAAATAGCAGTAACATGTTTAATAGTTGATGAGACTGTCGATGCATACAAAAGGAGGAAGAAGTGTGACTTTAAGTCAATAAGTAGGAGAGGACCTGAAAGCTCTAGGGTATTTCTTTCCTTCCCGAATTGCACCTGCCCTCTGCCCTTTGGCTTTGATTTTGGACCAAATTCTCATCGTAATGGCTCTGCTGTACGTGAGAAGACAGTGGACTCTGACTGCCTTGGGGGTGAAGCACAAGCAGAGTCCATGATACAATCTCTCTTGTGATATATGTGCTGGGGGGCCCAAACTTTGGGCTCAGGTGAGCAATGCTGTGCAATAGGAGTGGATCTGTGGAGGGGAAAAGAAAAAAAAAAAGTAGAAAAAAAAGTAAAAAAAAAAAAAGTAGTGCTGAGGAGCCAGCAATCCCCAGCATATGTTGTGAAGTCTTTTGCTTTGGACTGGCTCCAGCAGACTGAACTAACTCCTGCACGTCAGGTGCGAGCAGTTGGGGGATCTGTTAATCTGGATTAAAACATGAGAATTGCCGCACCCTGCTTAAAGCTGCAGGCTGTTGCAGTGGCAAAAACACCCCTAGAAAGCCCCCCGCAGCAGTGCTGCCTGCTTTAAAATGCAGCATGCAGACAGCAGGGTGACGGTACATGCTTGCAGTGGGGAGGCAGGGTGGATTTACAAGGTGTAGCAAGGCACCACAGGGAACGAGAAGGCCAAGGGCCACAGCCCCAGCTAGCAAAGGGCAGCAGTGACCTACACCTGCCCAGGGCAGGCTCACCTCTGCTGCAGTCCAGCCTGTGTTTTTCCACTACTCAGTTTTCTGTGCTGATGACAAACCTTGGGCTGCTTCTGTATATACTTTAAATGTGTTATTTTTTCCTCTCTGAAGTTGCTTGAGGCGCTCTTTGTATTGAGTGCATTCCTCTTCTACTGGATCACTGCAATGTATTTTACAATGGTAATTTCAATACGATTTCTTTTTCTGTTCTTGTTTAATCATTCTTTGCCATTTTCTGGCCAGCTCTTATGTTCTTGTTCTGTTATTGCAAGTGTAAAATCTCTGTAGACTGTATCTTGGGTATGTTAATATTTCATATTGTACAGTTTTTGGGTAGAAATCATAAATGGGTCATGGCAGCAACCCGGTGAGGATGTGACATACAGCCTTGTGGTTGTCTTACAAGCACTGCTGTCTGATCTGCTTTGCTGCATGGTGTTTTCTCCTCTCTGCTTAGCTGCCGTGGCGCTAGGTTAGTTGGACATACCAGAAATAGACAAACTAGCAGCACTGTCGCTTAATCTGATCATGAGAACGCTCTTCTGGCTTAGTGAGCTCGAATTTGGGCACAGGTCTGTAAAAACTGCCACCTGAAGCTGTTGCATAGAGAGCCAATGGAACAAATTGCATTGTGCTTGCATTCACAAATGTACACGAGCTTTTACTGGGAGGGGACTGGGTGTATGAACCAGGTTTCTTTGTTCTGCTAAACCTACAACAGAGTGGTTTACTCTCACTGCCAGGTCCCAGGCAACCTTTTGCAGACTAGCAAGGCTCCACAAGAATTCAGCTCAGTAGGTGGGTGCCAGCTGTGGTGGCTCCGTGCCTGCAAAGCAGGGATGGCCCCTCGCTGTCAGTGGTGTCTCTGGTCCCAGAGCATGGGCACAGACAGCACTGCTCAGACTCCCCTTCTGAGTGTGCCCTGTTAACAACCTGCTGAAACCTCATAGGAGATTTCTAGATACGTGACACAAAGTTAAACCAGAACTAGGATAGGGCAAGAACTAGAAGAATAAGCCTTTGCAATTGAAGCCTGAGACCCTGCTCTTGTGTCTTTAAGGCCAGGGTAGCCCACAGCATGACCCCAGAAGCACTTCTCTGCCTTTTAATGTCAAGTAGAAGTAGTCCTTTCCTGCCCTTGCAGGAAGGAAACCAACGTGTGTGGGTGGTGTTCCTGACCACAAAACCAAAGTGGTGTGCTGACAGGAGGATGGCCAAGTCACCTTGCAGGGACCACATGCCCTGTGGTGCCACATGGACAGTAGAGGAGTCTGAAACCTGTCGCATGCAGGATAGTCCCTCAGCTGTGTGCGTGGCCAAGCCAATGTTGGTGGAGATGAAGAAGGGGGTGACATACTTTGAACGGTCTCCGAAATAGCTTTACTTTTACTGGAATGCATCTCACTGTGAATGAAGAAAACTATATGTTGAGAATTTTTCTTGAGATTTTTTTTTTCCTTTTCAGAAGTATTAGGAGGTTGAGAGGATATTGAACCATTGTTTCTTTGAGCTTGAATGGGAACAAATAATTTCTTCAGTGGCAGTTGGAATCCCAGATAGTGCTGTGGAAATATGCTATGCAATGCTGTTTCAATTCTTTATACAGAATTTAAAAGTTGCCCCTTCTTGCCTGAAGAAAATAAGATAACATAGACTATTGCACAGAGGTGTTAAATGGCAAACAGGAACTAATGGGCTGAAACTGAATGTTCACTGTGGTGAACTTTGGAAAAATATTTTATGAAGTAATAGATGTACAGGGCTAAGATAGTTCTTTGACTGCATTTATGCTCCTTGTCCATTTTCTTTAAGGGATGTTTAATCTGTCAGGTCACAGGTGGTTTTAGAAACTAAGATGGCTGTGACTGCAGGGAGATATCCTTTGCAGCTGGAAGACTGCAAGAAGAGGGAGAAGGAAGGAAAGGAACTGTTGGGTAACAGATATAAGAGAAAATATTGGGAAAATTATTTGAAAACAGGTTAAAAGAAAAAGGAGGCTTTTAAGGAGGGAAAATCTTATTGTATGGGAATATGTGGGGTAGGCCAGCAAGGAGAAAAGAAGCAGAGACAATCAGTAAAGCAAGTGCAATAAATAAGAAAAAGGTAGGTAGATGGAATAAAAGAGTTAATATGGATGGTTGGATTTTTTTATCTAGCAGATGAGCTGTTATATGTCACGTATTCTGATCTCCCACATTTAAATCTAAATTTTGTAAGTAAGCTTTCTTAAGGGAGTTGATAAGGTTTTATTTTTTTATGTTATTAAGTTGGATTTGACTGCTGTCTATTTGTCAAAATATTGCAAGATGTGCTTCTGTTTTACATATGGGTATGCATAAAATATATGTAAAATGTAATTAAAGTTAGTTTTAGTAATGAGCTGATGATATATAAAATCATCTCCCTTAAAAAAAAAAAAATCACCATTATTCATGTGTGCACTTTCTTCAGCTGAAGACAAGTCACCATCTACGACTAAGAGACTAATTTGCTGGCTGTGATTTCTTTGTTAGCTTTGCTTCTACTTCTGTTTGCTTGTTAGTTACATAGCACAATTTGCTAAATAGTTTCTGCAAACAATTATTTGTTGTAGGAGTGTAATATTCAAAACTAAAGCTACAAGTCCAATTACACAGATTAGTTACAGGCTATGTTTTTGATCCCTGACTTCATTAATAGAAAAAGGATGCTGTTTCAAATGAATAAGTTTAGACTAGGTTCTGGTTTTAAAACCAAAATGGTCCTGTTACTAAAGAAGATTTTCCTAAATGGTCCTGTTACTGAAGAAGACCTTTCTGCAGTAAGGAACATGTGCAATGAGAGAAGTGTTTCTAGAGCAACTCTGTACTGAAACATGAAGTGTCTCTTTGTATGCATGGTCTATGCCCTGTTTCAGGAATGTACCTTTAGCAGCTGGTGATCTTCTCACTCTCTGATACATTGGTGGGCCCGAAACACAGCAGAGTTGACATATGTGTTTACACTGATTGCATACCTATTGATTTTGCTACTAGGACTTTCTTTCTTTCAAAATACTGATAGCAAAATAGTAACAGAGAAGCTTTGAGACTAAAGAGTTCAGGTTTTCTAGAGAATCAGCTGATTTAGCCTTGGGACCTTCAAACACTTTAACAAGTTGTGCAATCTCACAGAAGTAGGATCTTTAAGTTTGTGAAGTTGCCTTGTATTCTGAATTGCTACATATACACGGCCTTGAACCCCATTGTTAGATGAGGTGGCTCTGATAGGTAGAACCAATCCAAATGTTGGGTTCTAAAAAAAACAAAAACACCACAAAATCCACAAGCTTGTCTTTTTCCTTGGTAAGGAAGGAAATGTACAACAGTGATGAATTATGAAATTGCCAAGGTATTTTGCAATGAAAAGTCCTCGCCCACGTGGCAGATCTTTATTCACAATGTGCTAAACAATGCACATCAAAGTCATCTGGTTCTTTGTATATCAGTTGTATTGTGTCTGGTCACCAATGGCTGTGTTTTGTTGTTGTTTGTTTGTTTGTTTTGTTTGTTTTTTGGTGTTTTTTTTTTTTTTTTTTTTTGAGGATTTATTTTATTTTATTTATCATTGATGCCTGACCCTATATATATATATTTTTTTTTCTTTTTCCCACCCTAACATGTGATGGGAAATCTCTTTTAAAAGGTTGAGTAGCCAGGACACATTTGTGTAACCTTTTATTCTGTTGGTATTGACTTAAAACGCAGATCTGACATAAAAATGAAAATAGCTTGTCAAGATTTGCAACAGCATGTAAGTTCTTGGGAGTAGGTAAATGTGAGCCAGAAGGAGAGGTTCACATCGACTTAGGAGATTTTTCTTTTTCATTGCATGTGATGAAAGGCACTGCACAGCAAGGTATTTTTCTAAAGACACAAACTGTGTATCTTCTGACAATGCTTTCATTATAAGATGGGAGATACTCTTAGCAAAGATGACCTAGGCCTAAAAGGACAGTGGGTCAGATCTGTTAGCTTCTTGCTTTGCTAATGTATCCAGGGAGGTGTCTGGGGCACTCTTGCTAGGGTAGGAGCGAGCAGACATGTCTAGCCAGGTTTGTTCCTCATCTGCTGGGGAGTCAGCAGGAGAGGCAACACAGATAAGTAAATAAGGCACAACACGGAAACTCCTGAGACAACTCTAAGCAGTATACTCTAAATTACCAAACCAAAAAGGAGAATTAACTATTTCCTTCTCTCCTGTGAATGCGATAAAGCCATTTTGGTGCCATCCAGATGAATACCGCAGCAGTACTATGCACAGGAGAACACGTAGGGGCATGCACCTACATAAAAATGGCAGTTGACAGGTAAAGATTTGTATTGGTGTTATCTGCAGTCAAAGCTGAATTTTTGTTCAGTTGCTGTTGCAGAGCTGTTCCTGAGCTTGTGGTGGCTCTGAAGTTGTCTATTATTTTTTATGTACACTTCGTGTTTTTTTTTTTCTTTTCCTAGGCTACACTAAAGTGCTCGTAAATCCTATTCAGTCCACCTGTTCTTCCTTCTGTATCTGTACTTTCATGACCTTTGCTGTGTTTGCTACAATATTCTTTGTTTTTTAACATGTTTTTCTGACCCTACTCTGGGTAATGTGAAATTGCTGAAATCACCTTTCCTAATAATGCTGTGACTTCTGTCTTGTAAAAGACAGAATATACTCTCTGATGCTGAGTGTTAGACTCTTTCAAAGAAAGGTGTCCTGTATCTTCAACAGCCAATTTGAGTCAGTTTATTGTTACATCCCTTGTTTTTCTATGCCCAGTCAGTGACTAAAACCTTTATCATTTTTTTTCATCTCTGCTGTTCTTCACATCTGCATCCTATCTACTAAGCTACTACCATTGCCTTACTACACAGGCCTTGAAAGTTGTGAGTGATAAGCTACTTAACATATTAAAACACATTTAAAATTACTTCAGCTGCCCTTCAAGTTCCAGTCCAGCAATGGATGTCCATGTTGGACTAGCCATGAGTACACAGATCATGCCACTGGTCTGAATGGCCCAGTGTTTCTGACCATTAAAGCCAGTGCAATCACTACTGCTCTGGAAAATAGATGACTCAAAGGTCTTGTATTGTGCATCTGCACAGCCTCTGCTGGGTATAGTTTGTGAAGTTGTCCTCTTTCCTACAGCACTTTTCAAACTTCTGTATTTTTAAGCACTCAAAATGTGCTCATCTGCTTGCTCTGGGAGAGCAAGAAATAGGAAAACCCTTGATATAATCAGGTTTAGTTAAAGATCCGTCTCCATGTTCAAAATCACAGCAACTTTA
This sequence comes from Anas acuta, assembly GCF_963932015.1. Lineage (NCBI taxonomy): Eukaryota > Metazoa > Chordata > Aves > Anseriformes > Anatidae > Anas > Anas acuta. The sequence continues at coordinate 102,586,674 of NC_088979.1, forward strand.
GCAATTGGGTACATGGAATAGGCCAGAAAATAGGCCAGCAACCTTCAAATGGAAGACAAGAAGATAGAGGTTGGGAGTGCAAGAAGTACTAGTAGTGTGTAGACAATGGTGGTGAACTTAAAAGATGACGATACCTTCCTAAATGAGGTCACCCTCCAACACGCCCTCCCTGCTATGCCAGGGAGAGAGTGTATGGCTGTATGTGAATTCAGATGAAATATTTGTCAGTCAGTGGAGGTTTCTTATGTTTACTCCTACAAGTATGGAGGCTAAATCACTTGTGTCAGGATGATATAAGTAAACTGAAGGTCACTTTCAGCATACTTTAGCATGCCTGGGAGGCACTACTGATAAGGAGAAAGACAAAAGGACAAAAGCAAAATTAACTTTTAATTTCCTACCAAAACTATGGCTGTCAGAAACAGGGAGATGAGTGAAATCTCTTGCAACATTCAGCAGAGAACTGTATATTAAACATCTTATCTGATCCAGCCCATCATTGAGACAAAGTATGTAATGCTGTGTGTGTATGTCTGTACAAGTATAAAAATATATGGATCTGAACATGTAAGTCAGGAAAATTTTAGTGACATATTAGGTGAATACATAAACAAATCAGATATATTAATTTTCTGTTGAGAATGCTTTGGTGATTGCTTTCAAAGAAAAGTTATTTACATGCTGATATAAGGCATTACTTAGCATAATGAGTGGCAATTTTCTCATCCTCAAAGGTATTAGGCTCCCCTACATGTTATACCTAACTCATTTACGTAGTTTTGCTGCTCCATATGATCCCCAGGTGTATATCTAAAAAGCTTTGTTTTATCTGATTTAATTTAATGGAACTGACCCAAGCCCCAGCAGCCAGCGTGCTGGTATCAGATAGGCAGCCTGAACCAGCCTCCAGCATGGGCCACCTCTAACTGGGAAGGCTCAGGCAAAAACCTCCCCAGAGCCCCTCTTTACCTCCGGAGGACAGCCAGATGACAATGCTTTTGGCCACCCACAGCGTGTAGATGGGTAACACCTACCTGCACCTATCCTTAATGCAGTGGATGTAATGGTTACAGGGGCATGGCGGCTGTTTGCTTGGGTTTATTTTGGTGGTTGGTTTATTTTATTTGTTGTTATTGTTTAAGAAATGATTAATATATCCCCTGAGGATAACTGGTGATTATGGTATGTACTTGGATCACTTTCCCCTCCTCCTCTTAAAAACACATTTGATATATGCATGTAAGAATGACATCTCTCAAACTATAGTAGTTTTTATTACCACTAATGACATTGATCTGAGGCTTAAGAGTATAAAACATTATGTTTCTCTGGTCTGAGTTATGGAAAGCCCCTTCACTTATTTTGAGGTTTACCAAACAACATGTTTGTGTCCAGAATCCGTCTCTGCAGAAAATTAAGTCTGTTATTTATCCACCGAATAAAGTGGCCGGAAAATGAATTTAAGTCTCCCCTGACACTCCTTTGGTTTTGTCTCAGCCTTGATCTGGTCCTGAAACCACTTTGCCTTTTTGAGACTCCAGCTTTTTGGATTCTAGCTGTTCTGTGGAGAGTCATGGCAAAAATACGACATGTGGTGATGGTCTTTGTAATGTAGATGGAGAATGGCATGAGACTCACTTACCGAATTGAGTCTGTAAACTTTGTTAACATTTGCTTGAAATTAAACCAATGACAGACTGTGAACCCTATAGTAACACTCAGTTTTATGATCTCGAATTATGAGCTGCTCAAAAATATTGTATTTTCTGCTTAAATAGTTTTATATCTGTTTATACTTTAATTGAAACAGTATGTACACATCTGCAAGCATCTTTCTTATGAAAGTTATTATTAAATATTGGTATTGCAAAGGTGTCTTAAAAATGTATTTTTATTGCATTGTAACGTAAGTGTTGAGAATCTCTCCATTAAACAATTAAGCCTTTAAGGCTTTTGCCTGTAACCAGTATAGGTTCTGTTTTGTCAGCAACAAATGGCATAACCACCTGCCAATTACTGGAAGAAGATCCTGCACTGAGATACAGAGAGGTCAGTGTATATCTGATAGAAGTCTGAGCTTCCCCATGTTTCAAAACCCGCTCTCCTGAAAGACCCCAGGGTGCTCTTTGTTGTGCAGAGGTGCCGGGGGCACCCAAGCCTCGCCTTTACAAAACACATGAGTGGGAGTACTTGGAAGAAGCAAATGCCTTCTTTGTCCTGAGATCATAGTTCTGATGTAACAATGGAAACAGATGCTCACATAAACCAAACTGCTGAACTTACTCCTTTTAAAGGATCATAGAAGAATTTAGGTTGGAAAGGATGTCGAGAGGTCTCCAGCCCAACCTCCAACTCAAAGGAGGGTCAGCTATGAGATCAGACTGGGCTGCTCAAGACTTCATCCAGGCAGCTTTTGAAAGCCTCTAGGGACAGAGCCTGTACAGCCTTTCTTGGCAGCCTCCTGCAGTGCCAACATGTCCTCATTGGTAAAAATGCTCCTAACATCCTGTCTGAAACTCTCCTCCCCTCAGGGCCCCATCCCAGCCAGGAAAGTCCCTTCTGCCATACCTTAGCTAAAAGATGTCTCTTTTGCCTTCCCTGCCCTGGCACGTGTCTAGGGGGGGTTGCTGATAGCTGTGTGCCCACACACGTTGGGAGGGGAGGAGGTCAGAAGGGTAGCAAAAAAAAAAGGGGCTTCTGAAATGGTGAAATACCTGTGCTACCAGAGATGGCTTCTGCAGCTGAGCTGTGCAGAGAACTGGGTGTCCTAGCTTGGGTGCAGAAAGTGGCACATGCTGGCTCTGAAGCTGGAAGTTAGAAATCATTGTTCAAAGCAAACAAGAACTGTGTGCACACAACATAGAAATACAAGTGCGGGATGTTGAGCACCCTCTGCATCTCTGTGCTCTGATAGCACAGGATGGTGCTTTCAGCATGTATTAGAAGGAAGAGCCAATGAAAGGTAGAGTGAGTCCCAGTACCACTTATTCATCTCTTGAACTCTGCTAAACCACTCTCGAGGCAGGACAGTAAATGCAGTGTACTATCACTTTAGTTCTGGTATAAATACAAAAATTTGGTGTCTAATTGTGGACAGGTACAGATAACAAAATCTGGAAAATAAAAACTCTTGGCTTCAACAGAGGAGTACTTGGGTTCTGTAGCAGTTGAAAAAATTGCAGGTTCACAGAGCATTTTGATTTGATTTCATTTTGATTTTATTTTTGTCATTGCTATTCACTGGAGAAAAAGGTCTTCTCCCTCCCTGTCTATTCTTTTTTTTCTGTATGGAGTGCTAGATATGATGTGATGTTACCCTCTCATAAGCCACTCTAATGTCATTAAGTGCTGACATACTGTGGAATACAAGATAGAAAATTTTGATCTACCATTTCCAGGGCACTCTATTTTTTATTTTTTCCTAGAAAAAAGGCTGGGGGGAGTGAGTTCATTTGAGGGGAAAAGTAAAAAAATCTTCCCATGTGATTTTCTTAAAAGGAGCGTTGGTGGCTTTATTTAGTATCCAGGTTCTGAAAACACTGGGAAGAAAACACATGGAAAGGATTTGAACTTTAGTCTTTTCTGGCCCTAAAACCTAGAGGAGTCTGTTTCACACTTTTATCTTTCAACCGTGGAAAGATGAGACCAGACAGCCAATTAGCAATGATGCATATCTGTTGACTAGACATCATGGGACAAAGCTACAGCTAGTCTAAAATAGCTTAATTCCACTGCCTGCCCTCAGTTTTTCTCTGCACTAGATAGGGATAGCGCCTTGTTAGTGCGTACAATGGACATGTGGGTATAATTACACATAGCTCTTGTTTAGAAAAATAAGACAACCACAGAAACAGAAGCCAGGGCCTTACTGTCCACAGGCAAGAGTTCCATAAGAACTGAGAGAGTCTTTCCCAGAAGTGCCAAGGGATCATGCTGTTGATCATGCTGTAGCTGAACTCTGTTCCTCTCATGTGCTCCAGCTCAGCATTCTCTTTCTTGCACTTTCTGCGAGTAGTCTTTCTCAGAAAACAGCTTACAAATTTAGGAGGAAGAGACACCACAAAAAAAAAACTACCACTGGAAAATCCAACTGCTCTTTATTATCATTATTATTATTTACTTATTTGTTAACTCTCCATGCATAGATAAGGAATAACAAGCAATTGATCTGATTTTTTTTTTTTGCCACAGAGTAGCTTCATCAGCTTTTCAATGCATGGGTCAGGCTACTTTAGCTATAAAATGACTATAAAATTGCTCCTGAAATCAGTATTCTTAAATAAAAGCATAGGATTAGAGAAATACTAGAATTGATTAGCAGATGTTGGAAAGCTGCTGCTTCCCAGCATTCCTCTGATGATCAGTAAGTCAAAATAACAATGGGAATTACTTTAATAAAGGACTACCATCATGTATTTAATTTACATCTTAATCTGTTGTTGTTTATCCTGTTCAATAAAGTATGTCTCGGTATGCACCTGTATAAAGAATTTCCATGGAAATAGACTTCTGAGATTTTCTTCCTTGATGTGGAAACATTAGAGGATCTTCCAGAGATCAGGATGAGATTAAATCAAATGTCTTGAAATCTAGGACTTCAGTGGGACTTTAACCAGGGACCTCCCTTTTCTTGGTGTTAAAAAATACAGGGAGATTTTAACTTGGTTGTAAATGGTTCAGATGCTGCATGAAAGTTAGGCTGTTGGCCATGCGGTGACAGCTCAGGAGTGTATTGTTAGTGTCACGCAGTGATATGTATATGTGTGGGTGAGCAAGGAAATCTTGTGCATATGCCCAGCACATATCTATCACAGTTCCACTTAGGGTTGTAACTGAGGTTTCCAGCAGCATGTAGGCTTTCTGGTAGTCTTCAGCACGAGACTGAATATTGTCTGCAGCTCCTGATCCATCAATAAAACACCTGCACACCATAGCATACAATAACTAAAATCCTGCACCCAACTGGTCTGCACTAAGTTTGTGAAGTCCTAGGAGAAAACAGGTGAATACGTTTTAAATATGCCAGTGGTGATGACCTTTCTGACTAACACGGACTACAGGTCTAACTGACCTTGGCAGCACAAGAGGGTCCTTTTTATGACATGGCTGAACTGTTCTTGAACAATTTATCCAGCAAGGCTGGTACAAACAGTCTTTTCTTCAACATCAGGCATGCATGTCTTATCTTTCTACCTATTCTTTTTTTTTTTTTTTTTTTTAAAGTATCTTAGCCATTGTGAAGCAGGCAAGGAAAAACATGTTCTCTATTTATATTGTTTGTTCTCCTCAGCCTCTGCTGTTCGATCATGGACAATAACATTTCTTGAATGCCTGTTTTTGCCCATTTTTTGCTCAGTTGATTTTAAGGGAGACTCTTTTTCTTCTCCAGCACTTCAGAATAGAGTCTCAGGGCTTGATCCTGTGGTGGTGATGTTGATGGGCCATTTGCAATCAACTGAATTGGGTTTAAACAACATCTAATATTATATTGTGAATGAAAGAAAAAAAAAATAATGCTTGCCAGTCTATTAAGCAGTGTAGTACTTGAAGGAGAGAAGGAGAATGCCTAATAAGAGAACTTCCTTCTTCTGCTTTCTCTTCTGAGAAAATCTTACATGAATACAGGGAAGAGAATAGATTTACAGGTGTCCAGAATAAAGAATCCTCTTTGTATGGGGGACAGTAATTTCCTTGTGTTTTGTTTTGTTTTGTTTATTTTTTCCACCAGTGGAAGAGGCAAAAGATCACATGAGTTTCAGGTTCAAGATGACGATCAGTGCTTTCTTCTCAGTGGATTATCGATGTTGGTCTCTAAAACAGATTTACTCACCTGAATTAGTTGAGTCCCAATATAGACAGTGACAAATGCCAGTGTGTTAACTTGCAAGGTTTTCTTTTCCTAAAGGAAATGTTGTGAAGCTACTGCGCATGAAGAATATCTCTGGGGAAGAAATGAATGGTTATGAATTTTACGAAAGAGGATTGACTCCTGTATGCTCCAAGCTGCTCCCCATTGCCTTAGCTATTATGTTGTTGGATTTGTTTAGAGCTTTTTCCTTAGGTTTCACAGATGGTTTGGGGTGACTCAGAGACATTTTATTATTTTTTTTAGCAGTCATCAAACATTACACTACAAGAGCTTTTAGATCTGTATTACTTCCTTTTATTTTCTGTCCTTCCCATTATTTTGAAATCCTATATTTATTCTCTATTAGAGAATTAGAAGATGCAAATGTTGTAGACAATATTTTAACCATATCATTTTAGGCCACAATCTAACAATGTGTACTGATAATTTTAATAATGTTTTCTGTGGAAGATGTCTATTTCTAGTGTAGAGCATGAATCTCAGAAGAAATATACCTATACAGTCCTATTAGGATGTCCTTGCTTAAAAATCTGGAAAGTAAAGCATAATGCAAATGAAATCAGTTATGTTATGAATAATGTAGGCTATCCATTATTCTTTATAAAAAGTTGCACGTGCTTCCCAAACCTATCTAGATACATTCCTTTTATGTGATCCTCATTGCAATGAGTACTATGGAAGGCAATGTTGTATGGCAGAAGGAGAGATTAAAGAGAATGATGTTTGGCTGGAATGTTAAGCTAAAAAGTATCTAAATTATACCAAAGTGCCTCCATGTCTTCACACTGGTAACTCCTTCTTGAAATACAACTCCCCTCTGGAAGTGGAGGGGCACAGGAGTCTTGTGTACCTCTGGTCTTTTTCTCATGGCTGAGTGTGCTTCTGGCAGGTCTTGCAACTGCCCGTCCCCAAAAAGAAGTGAACTTGTGTCTCTGAGGACAGGATTTGGCTCACAGAGTTACCGCAAGCCTATGTGTCTTTATTGTTTCTTAATAAAACAGTTTCTTTGGCTGAGATCCTGCAAAGATTTATGTACATGCTTAATTCTGTATGCTGGGAATAATATCACTGGCTTCAGTGGGACCACAAGCAATGTGTAAATGTAAGTCATTGCAGACTTTGCTTGTGAAAATTAGTGTAAAGATAAAATACATTTAAGTGGATAGCTGGTTATGCAACCATGCACACTGTGGGATGGCTAATATTTATTTGTGCAGTATGTGCTTTACTGCCTGGGATACCTTCTTGTGATATCCTCTCCACCCTGGGATGCTTTCTGAATACCTCACCTACTCACTAGGATAAATTAATACATATTTTTTTTCTTCTCTCTCTCTCTTTTTTTAAAAATTTTTATTTCTTTGATAAGTAAGTGATTTCCCCCAACTAAGTTTCTGCATCCTGTAAAGTGCTAAATGCTGAAGTTTTGCAGAAGTGGGCACACCAGGCTTCACCAGGTTAGTCGCTGACCTTAGAGCCTCTTTAGAGGGGAGGAGAAAGATCTTAGCAGTGGAAATGCAAATTGGTCAAAGTTGCATGTGAGCAGGAGGCTACACAGGGTATACCTGAGTGTACTAGGGCTATGATTCAGAGTGGACCTAAATGCTGTTGCTTTATAGTTACTGAGGGAGGAGGGATACAGGGACAAGTAGTAAAACTGTAATAAGGAGAATGAAAAAGCAAATGCCCGATGTTGCTTTTTGACGGCATCACTGCTTTTTTTTCAGCATCACTTTATTCACCTGCACTTTGCCTTTAAGGCTTCCTGTTCAGAGGGACTGGTGGAGGTGAAGATAGGGGAAGGGAGTTTCCCAGCCTGCTAAAAGAGGGTGCTAACCTCAGTCTTGAGCACTGAAGGGCTTCTGCTGTTGCACTGTAATCCTTTGCTTGAATGAGCCAAATTCTCCGTTACTTAATTGGGCAAAGCTCCCATTGAGTTATGCTTGATTAACAACTCTGGAATCTGGCTCTGTGCAGTTGTGATGAGAGATGCTTTAGCATTTCAGCTCAGCCTGGCCAACACTGATCTCCCCAGCTGCTGGTTCTCAGAATTTCCCAGCTACTGTTGTTGAGCACTATTTGGGGAGGGAAATTTCTCTTTGAGCAGCTGCAAAATGTTGTACTAGGCATACTGAAAGGCGCAGACATAGTCTGGCAAGTGGGAATGAGGGTTAGGCAAACAACAGAGCACAAACCTCTCTCCTTTCCAGCCCATCTGCAGCATCATTGTCAAGAAAGTTTGGGTTTTGGCTTCTTTTTTTTTTTTTTTTTTTTTTTCCCTCCTTCTTCCCCCCCTTTTTTTCCTTCCCCCCCCCCCCTTTTATTTTATTTTATTATTATTATTAATAATTTTTTTTCATGAGATTGAGTTGCTTTTGTGGTTGCCTTTGGGTATTTGTGCCATACAAAGGCCACTGGTATTTGGCATGAGGCAAGACCTTCTATGGGTTTATACTGATGGTGACAGAATCTTTACTTGTGTTTGGGTTTGTTGTTTTTTCCTTTTTAATGGAACGTACAGACCTGATTTCAAACAGTTTTTATCATTTTGGGAAGTTAGAGGTGCAGAGAAGTGACATTGCATCATGGGCTTCTGTGGCGAAATATGCTCTTCGCAAAGCTGTGGCAGGGTTAGACAAGCATTAGGCTGCATACATGTTATGGAACAGGGGCTGCCTAAAACTGTGTTCTCCAGACAGGTTGTGAGGTTTCACCGGATGCCCACTGTGCACAGCTAATTGATACGTGCAGTATGCAAATCTGCATGTCAGACATGTACAGCTACATTGTACTGCTGGTATGCTGCTACCATACGCAAGAGTCACGTTATGCAGACAATAGGCTTTGGTTAGTACAGTCTGTTTAAAACAAACACTCTGCTCTGCTTGCCTGCCCATTTTTTATTACATATGAACACAAAGAATACCGTCCCTTCAAAAATCAAAACAGTCAAGCTGTATAGACTAGAAAAATTAGACTCTGCACAGGGCTGTTATTAAAACACCTTAAATGTCCTAGCCAGCCTTTGATTTAAAACAAACAAACAAACAACAACCAAAACGCCTGAAGGCTTCCTGGTGTTTAGCTAAAGAGAGGCAATTAATGAATTAGGTGTGAAGCTGCACTATGATTTTTGTGAAAGACAGATTATGAAAAGGGTGTTAAATTTATGTAATCCATATTTGGCAGAGATTTTATTGATTTTAACTTCACACTGCTGGTTAGTTTTGTAAAGAGCATATGCACATAATGGACAGGAGAAACTTCCCCTGGTGTAACACTCTCAGTATCTTCCCTTCTTTTAATACGAAATGGTTATGCAAGAAAATGTAAACATGCACATTATTCGGTTTCTATTACAGAATTATTACAGTTATGGCAGATACAACAATTTCATATTATGCTTGATCTTTAAATCCTTGCTATATATCTCCCTAATGGTAATTCCTTTTAAACTGAGTGATAACGTAGCTGGAATGAGGACCCCAGTGTTTAGCAATGAGGAATACCCAGGCTTGGAATTCAGAGAAGCTGATGTTCTGTCAACTCTCCAATGTAGATGGTGATGTGCTCCTGTCATGGTCACTATTCCTGCCTGAGAATAGCCTTTTGATCATCAGTCTCACAGTGGATGAAATTGCTCTGGGGTCGATATCTTTATCCTTTTTCAGGGAAGGAACCTGGATCCCGCCATCTCCTCTATGGACCACAGCATATTTCCTTTCCTTTTCTTTGAAGACTGTAATTCCCATCACTGGTTCAGCTGCTTTCCAGTCCACAAAGATGTAATGACATGTTATGACAAATGTGTATGAATGGTATGAATAAAAGGCTGGACACTGTTTTTGTGGACAGAAGGAGATATAAACAAATGGATTTCTACAGGCACATGCCTACTTGATTTGCTAGGTAGAGGGGGGATTGCTAAGGAAATAATATTTTTTTTTCTTTTTTTCTTTTTTTTTTCTGAAAAACATACTGATATTTTGGCCAATTATGTGAATTTCAGGACTTATATACCATCTAAAGAGTGACTTATTAGGAAAAAAAAGGAATACTTTTCCATTGTTTGAATCAGTGTCTCTAAATATCCAGCTGTTGAGTATGTAGAGCCGGAAAAAGAAGTGAGAAGAAAATAAACTGGAGAACATATCATAAAATGGATTACCCCATACTCAGAAACATACATTTCTTGCAACTGCCTTTGGCTGCTTGATATGTAGCTGACACCAATTTAGATTATAGCTCTTAATATTTTGAGTAGATAGAATTAAGTTTAGATACACTTAGGGATGATCTGATCTCATTGTCTTTAGTTTTATATACATATTGATACATGTATATTTGTTTTTATACACGTATGCCTCAGAAGCTGGTCCCCTCTGTGATGCCCTGAAATGTTAAATCTGGCAAAGCAGCATTACTTTTGCACAGAAACTGCTACCACACCTAAGAGTCTGTGTGGCTCTCCTCTGTTCTGTAATGTACAGTGTCACTTTTGCTTGGTAGCATAAAAAGAAAGCGAGGGACAAGTAAATTACAGCAGTGCAGCCTCTGGTGCTTTGTAGTTTTTATGGGGCTGTTGTGCCTGACTGCAAAGGGACTCTTTACTCTGCTGCATTTCTTTTTACAGCATCCACTTTGTGTCCCAATTTACTGCAAAATTTTAAGGAGTGTTAATTTGTTATTGATGTTGTTCAGGAATTACAGTTTCAATTTATGTAGACTTCGTGTGGGGAAAAGAGCTTTTGATGTGTGTGTACATTATTGTCATTTTTTTTTTCTTGGTGTTTTTCTGTGGTAAACCTACTCTTACACTTCTGACAGTGCAGTTGGAGCAACTGAACTGATGGACTATATTGTAGATTCGTACTAGTCTTTCAAAAAGCAAATACATATACATTTCCTGGGGAACATTCTAATAAATTTCAGTTTTTACTAGTACCTGAAATTGCTCTAAATTTTAATGATATTTATGCTATTTTATGTATTGAGTCTAGTCTTTGACACCCAGGATTTTTGATACCTGGTTGCTAATGGTAGCTCAGAGGATTTAGGATCTGTCCCTGTACTACTAACTTCTCAACTAACTTCTCTAATTTCCAAAAATTAGAAACAAAAATAGTTGTTTTTACCTTATTTACCCTGTTGGAACATGTGATTTCACTTAAAACCCACAAACACAAAAAACAAAACCAACCCCCTAGAATGGGGCACATGGAAAAAATAACAACTCAGTAGGAGGCATGATACAGATTTGCTTCATGCAGTAATCCCTTTGATTTCTTTTTCTTTCATGTGTGGTACTATCGTTTATAATTCTAGTATTTGTTTGCATGTCTCTAACTACAGTGTTTACTCTCAGGAATTGTTTTGTGATGGCTGATTGCCCCAAATCAAAGATGGCTAGATAACCTTGCCTTTAGCTAAAATAGCTTGGTGTTTTTTTCAGCAGACAAAATACACTTATTGATGGAATACAAAAATCAAATATTTTTCTTTAACCAGTAACCTGCATAGGAAATAAAATCTGACCTTCAATATAATTTGTAGCATAATATTCACAAGCTTATTGAGAATTCTGAATCTTTGGTGGAAATGGAAACTAAAAATTCATTCACTTCTGCTTGTTTTTCCCTACTTACAGTGTATTTGGAGACAATAACCTTATATAACCTTATAACCTACAATAATCTTATTTTGGAGGATACAGGCCTAATAAAATGCTTGGCTTCTGTTTTACTCACTAAAATTAAAAAAAGAATAAAATAAAATTTGAACAGACTTCCCTGAACATGTTGGTAATTTAAAAGTGACACCCACCAGAGATGTGACTACTATCATCATCTTGACATACATTACTGTATCATTCTCTGTAATATCCTACATGTATGCCAACAACTGTTCTAAGTCAAATCCTTGAATAAAAACATTCATAGAGCCACTGGAGACCATAAAAAAACAGAGGGAGATTTTGTTGGACCCTTCTCTAATTTCATTGTGCATATGTGCTTTCATTGCAGATGTGTTAAATTATTGCATCAGCCTGGTTAATTCTATATTCTACAATTGCTATTTTTTGTAAGAAGATAATGATGGTACGTTGCAAAATACATCTTTCTGTTCAGCTGAATTTTTGTGTATCTCATAAGAATAGGAAAAATATAGTGCCATAAACAGTAAAAACTGATTTCCCATAGGTTTGTGCTGAATATGTATATTTATACAGCATATAGCTGTATATATAAAGCATATATAAATGTACAATTTAGCATATATAAATGTACAAAACTTGATCAGACACAATACTTTTTTAGCTGCTACCATTCTGTCAAAACTTCATTGAAATTGCCCTGGAAATCTGAAAGTTATTTTGCAGTATAGACAAATGCATAGAAATACCTATACAGGCAGCTGCAAACACTGGCTTCCTTAGGAATATAGGATAGGCTGATAATAAAAACTGATGTACTATGTTCAAGTTCCTTCAACTGTATACTGTACTAGGTACCCTGTGCCTCTCTTTGTCATGGGGGGAAGAAGCAAGACCCCTTCCCCATCCCCCCAGCATTGACAAATCTCTTTTGATGCAGCTCAGAATGATTGCTCTATTTCCAGGAGATCTTAGAATGAATTTTAGTCTGGAATAGTATGAGCTGGATGGTGATTGATTTGGTTGGGGGATTTATTTGTTTTTTTCTTCCCTGTTGTGTAACAGTCCTGAAGAACTCCAAAAATGCTTTTTTTTTGATAGCATTAACTAAAAAGTTGGAAACAACAAATTAATGAATCAACAGTATGTTCTCTCTCAATTCTTCTCTTCCACCCACAAGTAAAACTCAAAGTATTTGAGTTGCTGGATTTCAATTTTGACTACATATTTCTTTAAATTGTTCAACTTTCACTGTAGTCAATATCACTGTAGAAATGGGAAATATAACGTTTCATTTTGAAACCTCGGAATGTGTTGGCATTTTGAGAACTTAAAAATATTTCACTGCCAGGAATGTGATCACAATGCTGCCATTCTGGGAAGAAGCCTTGTTCCTTGGTATCCACATTTTTCTAATGACTGGTGGGGAAGTGTGGATTTAAAAAAAAAAAATCCTGGCTGTTCCACTATTCAGGCTGCACTCTGAGGAGCATCTGATGGGAAATCTAAGAAGAACTGCATGCTCTGGATGGTTTTCTCTTCCCCTCCCTTCCCTTTTTTGATTTAATTTCTCTTCTTGGAAGGGAGTATTTGGGGGTCCTAGGAATTGGGGATATTTGAATTAATGAGACTGACAGCACTATCTTTTGTATTGACAATTAGCATGTACAAGTAACTTGACGTTTTAGGATACTTATGCCCTAAATAGATTCCCTGGAGCAGCTATAGGTTGTTTAAAAGAGCCCTTTATCCTTTTTTTTTTTTTTTTTAAGCACATACTTGAGCAGGTTTTTTACAGTAGAGTTGGCACTGCAGAAAACAGTTAAAAACAAACAAGACACAAACAAACAAAATTAAAGAAATAAAACAAAACAAAACAACAAAACCCAAACCAAACAAGCAAAGAAACAAACAAACAAACAACAACAACAACAGAAAACACTAGGCATGAAGAAAATGACATGCCAACAGATAAAGTAGCCATAGCTTTCCCTTGTTCTTCTATTCCTTGTGCCTGGAAAATGTGATTCTTGAAATGATGTGTGTTATCTGAGTAACTGCTACCATTGGCAGGGTGATGCCTGTAATTAGCCCAGGAAAGTTTATATCCCATCTACTGCAAGTGTTTGTGCATATGTGCTAGAAGGGCACAGTTTTCATCCTGACGCTTAAGTGCCTTGATGATGTTACTCAAGTGGGATCTTCTGAGACAGAGTGGCATTTGTATGTGGCGTGTTGAAAAACAAAGAAACAAACAGATTTGTACTAGTTCTTTTCTCCAGGAGCCATGCTGTCTGTGTCCCCTGACAGAACTCCTAAGGCTAAAATGTCTACCAGTGAGGGAGGCACAGGTGCTGCAGCAGGGTGCTGATGTCCTGGCAGGGCCACCGCTTGTCCCCTGCTGGCACTGTGCTGCTGCTGCTGGCACAGGGGAAGGAGCTATCTGGGGCTGGGGGGTTCATCCTTTTCTTCTCTTTGGTATTATCCTGCTGGTTTTGTCAGCTGAATTTCCTTCCTTATCAAATCATTCCTGCTTTAAAATGGGAAAGCTGGCTCAGAGTACCTTCAGGTTTTAATTTTCATCTTTTGTATTTGAACTTCCTTTCAGGCATCTGTACCTCCTTGTTGTCTTGTACCTCCTGGTTGTCCTGACACCTGGTGCCTCTAGAGCATTTGCCTGTCTCTACTCCACAGACCCAGCGAGCAGCCAACCACTGTGCTAAGGCTCCCTGGGAGCTCTCTGAAACCTGCCACAAGGAATAGTCTGCATCTGCAGCTTGTGATGGCCTCAGGCAACTCCAGGTGCTTCTGGGTTTAGGAAGCTTGGGGATGTTTACTGGGGCCTCTGGGTCCTGCATTAGGCAGTAGCTAATCCATGGCAAAGTTGCCATTAGTTCAGACTTATGCAGCTGTGCCTACGTGACAGACCTGAACAGGCCTGTCTTGCTCAGGGCTGTAGGAATTAGTGTTTGACTGGCAGACACCTTGCATAGATGCAGCTGAAGCTTCTTACTGGAGCAGTTTGATGGTAAAAGCTCACTGGCAGTGGCAACTGAGAGGGAGGAGGTCATGATGGAAAGGCTTGCTTCTGTCATGCTGCTCCATCTGGTGAAAACTGCTGCTGTGGTGGAGCAGTACTCCTGTATCAGCAAGGGGCTATTTTGGTGTTATTTTAGACTGCGTAGGCTGTCTGAAGAGCAGATGTGCTAACTGGGACAACTGGAGCTGTCCTGATGAATGCCCTGTGCAACAAATAACTGTGTCTAGGGGCTGGTTATCTTCACTACCCCACCTCTGGTCACCTGCAGAGCCAGTGCAGGAAAGCACCAAACCATTGGTGGGTTTGGAGCTTTAATCATCATCAGCTAACTCTGCAGGATGAGGCACCTAGAAACTTCTCATCTGATGGGTTTTGTTTATTACTAGAGCTTGAGTGATGGAGATGAGTAACACATGAAGCTTCCTGAATCATCTCCTGGAATATCTTTCTCACTAGACCTAAGCCTTGCAAATGTTTTCCATTGCATTCCTGTCTTCTGTTCAGCCCTGTGAGAGCTTCATCCTTCAGCCAGTTAAACCCATTTCCTGGCCCCATGTGTGCTTAACCTCAAACATGTCATAGCCTAGTACAGGCTATGTGCGTATCATATGTGCATATGTGTGTATCAGCTTACAGCTGTATGTGTACCTTTCCCTTTGGATGTGCCTAGACAGCTAGGGAAAGTTCTCAAAAATGGAGATCTGCATGAGAGAAAAAAAATAGAAAACAACAGAAAACTTTAGTGAGGAGGATAGCTAACTGTCCTAGTTAATGACCTCTCTGAGAAGCTTATCAAGCAAATACTGAATAGTCTTTGAACTTGCCCTTAACACAGGAATTGATATTGGGCTCATCAGTGCTGCAGAATTACAGTATACTTCAGGGAATTGTTTATCGCTGTGATCCTCAAAAATAGGATGACTGGATGGTTAGAGGCAAATACCAGCCATTTTGTCCTGGCATGGGCTGGGTTTTCAAACAGTTTGAGAAGATGAAAGCTATATTCTGTTTTGCTTATGGTTGTTATCCTGCCTGCTATTATCTCTAAGCATCTATGAGATAATGTTTCATTTAGATAGACTAACTCAGATTTTTATAAAAAGCATTTTCTGTATTTTTTTTCTCTCTCTCTCTTTTTTTTTTTTTTTTGATGAGGTATATCCAAACTGATGTACCTCATGGCCTGGTTTCTAATGTATCTACCACCTTGAGGCCTCTTTAGCTCTAGGCTTTTGTGTGTGCTTTACTGAAGTGGTAACTTAATAGACTAAGCACTTAACTTTGGTCTTGGATTTTTTAGAAACTGACCTCAACTTTATATTCTGCCTGTAACTAAACAGTAGTAAAAAAGCATATTTCACTCTTATAACTTGACTTTGCTTTCAAAGAATCTCAGAAGTTAATTCACTGATCGCTGAATCCTTCTGCATCTGGAGTGATACTACTGTTAAACGATTTGTGAAGGCGAAATACTGCTATGCCTATAGTTCACACTTACATGTGTGAGACACATCTCACTTTACACATCATGGCTAGACCATTCCAGCATAAAATTAGAAGGGAAAGGAGAAACTAATTGTAAGAGGCAGCATCAGGAGAAGTACCGTCCTCCTCTCTGAAAATGGAGGATTTAAGTTCTACTTCCTTCTATGTGATTAGTTATTTGGAGAACAGCTGTTTGCCATGGACTAGGCAGCATTCCAGCTGTGTGACATTATTGACATACCCTAGTCATCACCCAACTCTGCCTACACATTCTGCCTACATGCTTGAAATGCTCGTTTCATCATCTTTTGGGTCAACAGGAGACGGGAGTCTGTGTGAAGGTTGAGATCAGTGCACTGCTTTAATAAACAAGACTTCTAATTCCATACATCTTTGTTGCAACTTTCTTCATTCAGGGGGCTTTCAGTTGAGCTAACAAAGCCAATGAGGGGCTCCCTCAACTCAGGGATCAAATTGCAATGTGGAGGTATTTTTTATTGAGCAGTCCTGGATTAAATCATCTTCAGCAGCTAAAATAAGACCCATATCTTTTTTCAAAAAGGTGGATTTCTGTGTGCTTAAGTTCTGCTGAGTGACTCAGAGAGAGATTCCACAGATAATCTTAACATTTCTGTGTGGTCTCATGAAATGATATCTGTAACCCCTTCCCCCTCCAAGGGGTCAGTACATCATCACATCTTAGTCCAAGCATTTTGGAAGGGTTTCAAAAATAACTCCATTAGACTCACTGAAACGTGACTGACTCACTTGGAAATAAAACCTATGCTAAGGAACCATAAGAAAAAGATGAGCTATAGCTGTCCTAGATTTTGGATATGCTTTTTGGTCTCTCTTTGCACTTCAAAAGCATTATGTAATTGTCAGAATGAATCAATGAGTTACGCATGTATGGAGAAAGCTAAAACAGAAAGGTTAGTAGCTTGAGAGCAAAACTAAAAGATGAATACAAGTTTGGTGGGGTTTGTGTGTGTGTTCTTTTTCCTCAGTCCTGCAGTAGACATACGTGACAGCTTTATGCCTTGTTCTCTTCCTTCTTGTTCCAAGGGAGGGGGAGTATTTCAGTCTCCAGCACTGCACTTCCACAGCCATGAGCTGGGGCAGGCCCTCCTTTGAGCAGGGCTGCCGGGGTCACAGCCCAAATGAGCCCCAAGGGACTTGGACCTGTGACACAGGAGGAGCAAGTTATGATG
This sequence comes from Anas acuta, assembly GCF_963932015.1. NCBI lineage: Eukaryota > Metazoa > Chordata > Aves > Anseriformes > Anatidae > Anas > Anas acuta. The sequence continues at coordinate 102,603,932 of NC_088979.1, forward strand.
TAGCATGGAAAAATGGTGATAAATGTTCCACTTTAGCAATGGGTTGTGCTTTCAATTCTTCTTTGAAAATATGGATTAAAAGAATAGCTGAAGACTGGCATATCTGGGTTTTGGTTTCCTTCATTTTTAAGCATCTCAGTGGCTCAGAAGCTGTTTCTGAGAGCTCAGATATCACTTGGACAATCAGTGCTCAGGGAGAGGAGCTTTATATTTCCTTAAAGGACAACAAGATCTACCTGCCTAGCTGGTGAATGGGATTAATTGTTGCTTGTCTGTAACTGTGGAGTTATGGCCTGCTGGCTTCTCATATTGGCTTCCTCTGCCTTGCCTCTCCTACAAGGCCATGAAAATGAGAGCAGTGAAGAAAATGAAGAGGTTTTTGTTATGATGCTGATACACAGTGAAATGCATGTATATAAATATACTTCTTTTTAAACTGGTTTGCATCCACAAATAAGCAGATTACAGTAAAGCATGGGGTAAATCTCTTATTTTTTTTTCATAGATAACAGTAGTCACGAAAAGCAGATCAGTTTTCAAAACAACTGCTTTGCCAAATGTGAAATTTCTATATATACACCAGTGTGAATCCAGTGCTGACATCCTAACAGTGATGGAACAAAATCTTTGTCTTCTAATGTTAGTGTTTATACTTTGTTCTCTCAGTAGCTGCTCAAGATGTGACTCTGCTGATAGGCGTTCATCAAGTTCTGTTTAGCAGAGATATTTGCTATATTCTCCCTGTGACATGGGATAAGGAAAGAGCTTTTTAAACAGTAAGGCTGCCATGTTCCTGAAAATCTTTGGGTTTCAGCATTTTGAATAAAACTCACATGAGATGATCATTAAAAAACAAAGGAAAACCCAACTATATTCTTATTAATTATCTTAGAAGAAAAAGAAGACCCTTCAGAAGAAGTTGATCTTCCTCCTCATCATCTGCAATTCCTGTTTTTGCTGCTTACTTTTTCTTACACAGATAAGCCCATTTTTATTTTTTTTTTTAATTATTAGGTATCTGGATTATGCTCTGAAAAGGGTAGGACATGGTCCTGGCTGTGCTCTAAGGCTACATCTAGATGATGGTCCCACTGCAAAGTTCAAGCCTCCTCACCTCCCAGATTTTCTTGGGCACTGTCTTTAATGTTTTGTTTGAAGAGGCTTCTGGTGAGGGCTGTGGGAGCAGAGCAGAGCAGAGAATCCTCCTCTTCCACATGCAGCTGTCAGTAGCTTTCTGTGCAGGAAAACCTGCACAGAAAAAAAGTGCTGTTCTTGTGCAGCAAGGCAGGACTGATGGAAATGCGTGCAAATCCTGCATGGGCAGCTCTGTTCTGCAGGCTGTTCCCCTCAGGCAGATGTGGGGCCAGAGGAGAAACAGGCCTGAAAGGGGAGTGATGATGGCAGGGCAGGGGTGAAGGAGGCTTCTTTCACCCGCTGCCCTTTCCTGCCTGGGAACCTGCAGGGACTATGTGACCTGATGAGTAGAACCTGGGAGTGGATGTGGACATCTCATTCTCATCCTTTGTCCAGAGGTGGACAAGGTTTATTTCCAGCTTGACATACCAGGGCAGGATTACCAGGAAAGGGCAGAGAGCTACAATGAACTTCAGGTTCCCCCACGCCTCCATACTGTAGCTCTGTGGATGCATCCACAAGGCCAGGAGGGCAGCTGTGGGTCAGCAACATTTCCCTGTCAGATGAAAGTTATGTCTGCTCTGCAACCAGGCTTCTTTTTTTAATTCTTCTTCCTGTCTTTGGAGGGGTGAACTGTGGAGGGGATAGGGCTGTAGTGAGGCATGCGAACAACAGAGCTGGAATCCTCAACAGGTCCCTCCACTCTGAACTTGTCTCCAGCTCTTTATTTTTACATCAATATTTTCTTCTTCTGTGTGTCCTTCTTAGCCTACTCTCCTTACAGCCCAGCTGGTACTGTTTGTAATTGGCAGGCCATTCAGGGCTTAGGCAAAAATAGCTAGAAATTAAAACACGACTGACTGACCACTCTCTCCCCTGCCTTGCACCTTCTGTAGATAACTCCACGTGTGGAAAAAGAGTGGGAAATTATATCATTTTGATCTGGTAAGATTTTACATATGCTTTACATATGATGTAAATAGTACAGAGCATATATGGGTGGAACTCTATAGAAATGGAACCAATAGTTTGCATTAAGGTTTGTGTGATAATTTTTCCTATGGTTAACACTTTCCACTTTTTGCATATTTTGTTCATTTTAATTATTTATAACATTAATAATACATCAATCTTCCTTCTATTCTGTCCCAGTGGGATGCTGTCACAGAACTTAAAAATTAAGTATGTTATTACTCTATCTATTAACAAAAGGAGACTGATTATTCTAGATAGTGATATCTGGAAAGTATACTAATAATTTTAGATAGTGACTCACCCAGATAATGAATTGGAATTGAAAAAGCAGTGGGGGTGTCAAGCTATTACAAGCCCTGTAACAGCAGCTGTGGAAACCTCAACAGTGATTTAATAATGAAAAGGACTCCAAAGCCATAAAAACCCACACCTTACAACCGTCCCTACCTGTAACAAGACTGGTTAATAAAATGCTTTTGAAATGCTTCTTATTAAGATGAATGACTAATAATTAGTCTATGCAATTATCAGATGGCTTTCAGAACAGAACTTACAGCCTTTGTCTCTGTTTTGGAAGGGATGATGGGCAGGGAGAAGGCTATCATGGGTGTGATCCATCCATCCTTACTGCACAGACGAATACTGTGAGAGGTAAAGCCCACGACTGGTAGTGTACCCAAGAAAGAGAAAGTCTAACAGTTGTGTTCTTACTGAGTGAATGGAAGATATGCTTAACTTTGACTTGATTTAAATTGTACTTAACTAAAGGGGCTGTTCTTCTAGCAGGAGGTTTACAAAGGAGTCAATGTCAAATTTTCTGGACCAACATCTGTGTATAGGGTCAAAGCTCCCTTAAGTCTATGTTTTGATCTCACTTCTGCACCAATGGCTTTCCTTAGAACAGACAGCCAATTTGTCTTAAATTCCTTTAGATCTTGTTGACCCAGGAGAAGAAAGTCTTAAGAGTTCCTTCTGTGTCCAATGATTGCAAAAACAAAGTGAAGAACCCAGCCCCTGTGAGTAAATTACCATGTTTGGTATAAATGTCTGCAGACCTCACACTCAAAAACCAACAGCAAGATGTGTGGCCAGACTTGTTTTGATTCTCCCCTACCTTTTCCCAGGAATTATTACTCAGAAAAGGGTCTGTGGGATGAACTTTGAATAGCTGTTATCAGTGATTTCTGTTTTTACATACACTCTTTTTCATACACGCTTGCTGGCATATTCATTATACTCACTGTGTAATTGCTGTTCTGTGCTGCATGGAGATCTGCCACTGAAGCAACTGCAGTTCCTGCGTTGAAGGTAGAAGCTTCTTTCTGAAGACAGCCGCAGAGCTCCTATTTTTGCAGAAGGTAATGGATTTCAAAAGCCTTAAGGAAAGCTGTCAGTGGGATCAGGCTGCATATTGCCCTAAGGCATGCACATATCTTTTTCTTTTCTTTTTAATTAATTAATACAAACTAAAGCTTCTCAAGACTTGGAATGTTAGGAATATCCTCGAAGTGGATTTTCTGGCAGAAGCTGGTGTAAAGGATCAAAGATACATAATAGATTCATTACTTCATGGACCAGCATCAAAGAACTGAGTCATGTCATGATGCAGAAGTCGACGATGATGTTTTGATTTGTTGTGTAATCTATTTTAAATGCCTGTCAGAGCTCTACTGTGACTGGTTTTCTTCAGCAGTACTTACTGCATAATCGACTGGCTTATCATGAAGTTGAAGGTATATATTCTATGTTTGAATTTATTGAGTGTCTTTGAACTGAAAGCCCATTTTAACATGTAGTTAGCTTCATACTCTTTGTTGCAGAGGAGAACAGAAGTTTGAAGATGTGTGCACTTCAGATGGAAGAAGAGGGTTCAGTGTGTTTGACAGTGATTCTTTTTACTTGTTTGAAGAGCATACTGAGTATGGTAGTGTTATTGGACTGAAACAAACGATAAAGAAGGAATTAGTGTCTGGTGGCGCTCTGTTGTTAAGTTGATGGCTGACTTGTTTGGGGACTTGGCTTCCTTTCAGAGTGTCTGATGTTGGGGAAACAGCCTTATATAGGTTCTCTCTAGGTTTGTGCTTAGTGTTCAAACATGCAGCACATTTTGAAAGACAGCTGTAATCAAAGCACTTAATAGGATAAAGCAGAATGTAGACTGTACAACCTGAAGAACAGTCACAGAGGAGCAAGGGAAGGGATGTGAGAAAATGGATGAGTTAGAGGGGAGGGAAATTACACCTATGTCTTCCTCATCACCATGATTTTTTTTGCCTTTTCTACCTTTTTGATTGGTTGCTCTTGGTCCTGGTGAGCCTACTGTCTTGGTTCCTGTGTTTTTGCTTTTTCTGCATGCTAGGATGTGTGCAGAAACTATGTTAGGAGCATGAGGGATGGAGAAAATATGTTCAAATTATTTGGTAGTGGGTGAATACCTGAACTGACTCCAGGTGAACCACCTTCTAGACTCATCACCTGCTGCCACACCTGAACTAATTAGCCTCATTGAGATTGTTTTATTTACTGTGAGGAAGTCCCCTGAAATTTTACTCTCTGTGTAGGAAGAGGTTTAAATTGTGCAAGCAACCCCTTTCTCATACCCATCTTCTGTTAGAATTATTGTCATCTTTATTCTCTATATAGTATTGAGAGCAAATTGATAATTACAACTTTTGTAAATTGTTAGTACAATCATTTTTTCTAGGTTAAGTGATTTATGATGTTTTACCACAGTCTTATAAACAGGAAAAGCCAGACTAAAGACAGAAGAGAGATGCTAATTAGAGAATGATAGAAATACAAATTTAAAACAGCCACAGTAGAGCAGAAAATTTAAACACACACACACACACACACACAAAAAAAAAAAAAGCGTCCCTTTTATTACAACCTAAGTCTTAATTACATATCCTATGTCTTCTATTAAACCCCAAGTCTAATTGCAGAAAACAGGGGATGGGAAAATTAAGCCTTCACAGCCGTATTTGGCAGAAGCTCAGAATGGGATTCCTATTAGAGAAGAAAGTAGGAAGTAAACTCTCATGAGGAGCGTGTAAGGGAGATCAGGACACTCTGTGTGGCTGAGAGGAGAGGAGGAGAACCTGGAGCTCCTGCCAGGAAGGAACCAGAAAGAAGTACTTTGGCGAGTGCAGGCTGGAGCTGGATGCCTGGTGAAGTACCTGATGGAGAACTTGACTGTTAAGTATGATCTGGTGATGTGTTTTGATGTTTCCTCATTTCATTAGTGTTTATTTCTTTAATTCCATCAAAGACTGAATATGCTTTAGTTTCCCATATTTCTGTATGTTAGATGGAGTCTTCAAATAATCTGGCCAAGTTATGGAAAACAATCTCTTCAGTGGTGTGTATTTGTAACAGGGTAGAGCCTGCTAAATTATGAATCATATTTTTTTTTTAGAAGTGTATTTCTTGGGATTGGTAGTATTGAAAGGTGAGTTTACAGAACCAATGTTTTTAGTAGATGTCAGCAGTTCAAAGGGAGTCATCAGTATGGGTTTCAATGCACTTGACAGCCTACAGAATATGTGGTAAACATCTTCTTGTATTTTGGCTGAATTTCGCTATCAGTTGGTGGGCCCTGTGAATTCTCACCTTTTTTATTATTTATTTATTTTTTATTCAGAGCTCCTTATTTAATCCCCTACCCTGCCCTGGCTCTGAGTATGCCTACAGGCAAGTGTCTTTCTGTGTGTGGGAACTCATGGTCAAGCAGCCTTAGTTCTTGAGAACTAAGGGGTCCCAGTAACTAAAACACTCCATTTGTCAAAGCTTTAATCATGTAGGTTTTCCAATTTACAAGACATAGGATTACATAAGGATACAAAATACAGCTCCTTGCTACTTCTGAGTATCCTTAAGTAATATTAAGATTTTTCTACTATATGTGGGATCTCTCTCTTGTACAAGGCTTTTCACCATGAGCTGTCTTCTGCAGACAGAATCTTTTTGCTTTAATTTCTCCCCATTCTGTGCACACTTGTCATTGAGGGATACGTCCTGCCTCAGCTAGTATATATTGCCTGCTTTCTTACAGTGAATCTTGGCCTTCATCTATTGTTTATTTTATTTTGCCTCTAAATCCACTGGACTACCCAGCTAGTCTAAATTCAATCTATTCTTGTGAGTGTGTTCCCTCAGTCTGAATAACAAAAGCATCAGTTTATTATGAAGAATAAAAAGAGGACTTAAACTCTCTTAGTTCATTAACTGTAAGTAGATTCCTCAAAATTTCAAGAATTGGGGTGTTCTGTCTGTTTTGTGGGGTTTTGTGCATGAATGTGTGTGAGTTGTATTTTAATTAAAAATATGTGGATGTTTGCCTCACAAAGAAAAAGGCACTCCTCTAACAGTCTGTTTTATATTTTGAATTCTTGCTTCAAACCATAGGAATCCTATAGAATTTCAGAATGAAATCATGAAATATTTTGCTTAGCAGTATATTATAATTGCATTCTTTAAAAGCCTTAGCTGTTTTGTCAGAAGTTAATGCACTAAAGCTAGGATTTTGGTTTATTGGAGATAAAACAAGGAATCCTTCACTGTTCATATTATACAACTTCCACTTCCACATCATAAAATGTATCTGTGTCTGTGGAATGGCAAAACCTGGGCTGTTCTCTCATATTTAAAGGCTTTTTTGGAATGCATCATTTTGCCCTCAGTAGAGGTTCTGTTTGCCAAAAATGTAAAAAAATGTAAAGAGCCACTCAGCACTCACTTTGTGAAAGAGGCATGGAGAGAGCTACTTCTGTGTCCTGGACTGGGACACAAAGCAAAGACTGGCTGACACCTTTGAGAAACAAGAGAGTGTTTCCACATCTCTATCTCCTTTGCATAATCTGTGATATCTGAATTAAGTTTCATGACATATTAACACTTTGATGTTGAGTTAATATGCTGCGTTGTATAATACATTATGTATGACTTGGGCATCAATTGTGCTGGAGCTTCAGCAGCGACAGACTTGAAAATGTCTCTTTCAGTGACAGAAATCTTAAATAATACTGAAACCAAATTCAGTTGGCATCATTTTACTTTGCATTCCTTATCCCATTACAGTGTCACTTATTCGTGAAGCCACTCATGTTCAAGCCATCTAGCATCCTCTTCTCTCCTCCTTGTACTTGTCAGAAGGTCCCCGCTCCAAATCTTTCATATTACAAATATTCCCATGGTGCTGCATGGTAATATTAGTTTGTAAAATCAGAAGTGTTAGGATTCTGTTAGCTTTGCTGAGTCTGAGCACTATGATGTGAAAAAGAACAATGATGAACATTAATACTTACAATAATGATGTGCTGCAAAGAAGAGTTAGAAACAAAAAGAATAAAATAAACCCCACCATGTTTTTATTTTTCATCTTCTATATTCATATTTTGTGTTTCCAAATACAGCTAAGATATAACTTATTTTATCTGAAGTTGTTTTGTAAACTATATATTGGTCTGACATTGGATACAGTATGTATATATAGGCAAATATTCAGTCAGAGATTTATTGGTCTTAATATAACTCATCTTAAGCCTGATTACTTTATTTCAAAATTAGAATCTCAGAACATATTAATTATGGATGTATCCCCAGACAACATAGTTGTCTACAGGGGATTTCTGCCCTTAACTCTGATTAGTGTTAATAGGAGCCATCCATATAAACTCCTAGAGGACCAGAAAGAAAAATAATTTTCTGCTAGCTATATTTTTATTTTAGTGTCGAACAATAATGAAATGTTCTGAGAGTGATTTGGTAGAGGGCTTGAGGATGCTAGACTGAAACCTTTCCTATCTGTGGTGGATTCTGGCTCTGATAAATGTCTTACAACACTCTACACAACTTCGTATATTTTTAAAATTCATATATGTGACACTCTTTTTTTTGTTTTCTTCTTCTATTTATTTATTTTAATCTTAATTAAGATGTTAGGAATTTTTTTTTTCCTTTTTATGGAAGCACTGGGCTGAGGACTGCTAGTATAATATAAATTACGTCTACGTGACCTGGTGTTGTATGCACTGATTATCCACTTGTCATGATTCTCCCATCTCAAATTACTCAGGAAAAAGATCATCTACTTTGGAATTAGCAACAGGCACAATTTTTGGAGAGAGAGGTTGCTTGTGCTTCAAGTTAAATAAAGATTATTGGGCTTGTGTTGACTGAAACTTCTGGGATCTAGTGTAAGCTAAGCATACAGCGAATAAAGTATTTTCTTACTGATGGAGAATTTACTGCATCTTTTGACAATTCATCTTAGTTGCTAATTATACTTAAAACACTGCTTTTTATCTCTAGATTGAACTTGCAAATATTGGATTGTGTTGCATGTCTGCCCACTAATTTGCAGTCTTCCAAAATATCTTCTCGTCTAGTCTCTTAAAGATTATAATCTTCTCTTTGAAGCAAAATACATTTAGTTCAATGCCTCATTGGAAAGAGTCTTCTCTTTTTCCAGAGCTAAATCATTCTTGTTGCTCTTCTCTGCACTCTTTCCAAGTTTGTTTACTTCTTTACCTTTAATTAAAATAAATAAATATTGTGGTTTACCAGAGGCCTGCCTGCTTTGTTCACAGGGTTGTTATGATTTGCTTGACTTCATTCAAATTCATGTCTCTGACTGTCCCCAGCCAAGCAAATCGCACAGATCTTTGTGCCTGCCCTCATAAACAAGCGCCCAATGCCCTTGATGAAGGGATGCAAAGAGCAGAAAGATGTTATCCAGAATCAACCCAAGAGCTTAATTGTTTATCACCATTCAGAACCTGTATCCAGAAATGAAGTAGGATCTATTCCAAATGATATTCATATCATTTGGAATATTCTTAGCAACAGATAAATCTCATGATCATCATGGTAGACCCATGTGACGGGAGGGCAATGTTCCAGAGGTGAGGTGAATGGGGGCACCTTAAAGAGAAAAGATCACGGCTTACTGGTCTGAAACAGCAAAATAATAAGGCATAACATTCCTGTAGTTATGCCAGCTGCTTTGCAGCCATAGAAGGGCTGGCAGTACTGTTACTGAGGACAGTATCAACACAAGAAAAGAAATTCTGTCAGTCTGCTCTCTGCAGAGTATGCAAATCAAACTCTAGGATTAGATGAGTGAGGTGCTTTCAAAGTGGTGAACTGAAGTTTGTGAGTAAACAAAGAAACCTAAATATGCAGTATTGGGCTTTTCTCAGGAAAGCTCAGGAACAGCCCAATAGCACCACTTGTGAGACCTGGCAGGTCAGATTCATGAAATAGAATGGTTCAAAACCTCTTGACCCAATTTATTCTCTTCTCTTCTGTCTTAAACAGTAGTTGAAAGTTTCTTCTTTTTTTATTTTTTTCCTTAATAATTCTGTTAACAAGAAGAAAGAATAGCTGGGTGGGGTGGGGAGTTCTCTCCTCTCATATGGAAGAGAAAAACGGGGGAAGAAAAACTGACCACAGAAGCATGGAAAAAAATCATGTTGAAGAGATGGTTGTGATGAAAAATAGGAGTAGTGTAACTATGATCTCTCTGTCTATAGACAATTTCTTTCAAACAGGCTGTGACAAATATTTGTGGTTGCTGTAGCCAAAGGTGATATACTTTAGTGTTTGTTTTATTCTAGTTGTATTTGAAGAATTGCTCAGGAAACCTTTACTTTCTTAATCTTTTTTTGCTGTGTTGTTAGGACAAAAAAAAGATGCAGTGTTGTATTGACAGTATCTTCTAGTACATTTCTGTTCCTAGGTGTTGTTTCAAGAAATTCATATGTATGTCTTCAGCTTTTACTTGTGGCACAAAAATGGTTTAAGCATCTTCTTTGGCCCCTTGGTCCTCATTTCCATTTCTGTTCCTGTTCAAAGTTTTATTTCAGTGAAGGCTAACAAACAGATGGCATACAGGTGAATCTGGGCCTTGAATGTCTTTTCTGTGGATGTGCTGTGCTGTGCATGTTAGCATACATTACGGTGAAATACACAAAAGCTAAGCACAGCACCTCTCCAAAGTAAAAGCAATAGCAAAAATCTGTACAAATATAAAACAGCTTCAACAGGCCTCTGAGATCTCATAATAATTTAGTAAAGTAACACTAGTAAGTGTGAGTGGGCGGACGCTTTCTTGACATAATTTCATTTTTTATCTGATTTCTAAAATCAGGATGTTGCTGCAGGCAGAATTACTGGGGGTATCATCTGAAGATGCGATCTCTGTGAAGGCAAGCCCCAGAATATTGCCTACTTTCCCTAATTAACTCTGGTTATTACAACTGAGTCACTCAGAAGAGCATGAACAACAAATATCCGTGGTGTTCAGAAGGTGCACAAAGTCTAACCTCTGTTGTCTGCACTTCTTAATATTTAATGTAATCCTATCAAGTTGGGTGGTGGGCTTTTGGCAGGAAGGGTGGGAGGCACCCCATGCCATGCTTTAAAGCCTCAATAACAAAGAACTTTACTTAAGGAGGAGATGTTAATAAGTAATGAAACAAAGGCTCTGTTATAGAGATTAAATGTGCATGTGTCCGAGTACAAAGTTCGTGTGGCAAAGAGCAGCTGTTGCTCTGCTCGCAGCCCTGCCACAGCCTCCGAACCCTGGGTTCAAAGTCTGCCTGCTTTCCTGTCACAGGGCTGGCCAGGGCAAGGGTTGGCCGAAGTTCAAAGTTCAGTGTCTGAAGGGTTGCTGGCTCTGTCTGCTCTGCTATCTGGCACTGTTTGGATGAGCAATAGTTGTTTTAAGATTATAAGTACAAACAACAAAAACTTCCCACTCTGTTTTCAGATGTGTCACATTTCATTAAAGAAGGAACATTTGGGGAAGGATTCATTCAATTGTTTAGAAATAATGTGCTGTATAATAGTCTACCCTAAACAAAACCCACTGAAGGAGCACTATTAAAATGATGCACACAGGAAATAGTGCCTGTCTTCATTCTCCTTCCTCCTGCAATTTATTTAAATGAAGGAAAATGAAGCAAAAGAACTAATTTTCTGTACACAAAGAGGTAAAGCTGAACTCTAAAAAAAAAAATAATAAAAAATTAATTCATGTGTTTCCTTTGTGTCATGGTAACTGTGTTGTACACTGTGATGGTGAAGAGAACTTAATATCTCTGGATATCCTGCTTTCAAATCCTCCTTTTTTTCTCCTCCATCAAAGGCTTTTTATGAAACTAGCCCCAACTTTCTTATTCAAAAGGGCTGGATATGCCTCTGTGCAAAACCCGCCTTTGCAGCTTTTTTTGATTAGTTGTGGTATTATCAAAGGTTCCTCTACCCAAGTAGGGATCCTGAGTGAGAATGGAAACCTCAGTACTGATGCCTGAGGGCAAAGGCTGATACAAATACCCTTGGAGGAATTTATATCAGGCAATGCTGTAGCAGTATTGCAGATGGAGAAAAGTTTCCTATCTGCTGCCATATCCTTTCTCTAGCAAAGAATGGGAAACTACGGGTGGTAAACCATCTCATCAGTGCTCAGCACCTGCAGAGTGTCACAGGTCTGAGAAGACTGCTGTCATCTCACTGCCCTGAAAGGAACATGGAAGCTCAGAAAGCTTTCTCAGACAGCAGAGGCTATCCCTGTTCATATCAATCATAGCTTCTCTTTCTCTGGATTCAGTAAGTGTAACCATTGAGAGCTACAATTAAAGCAGGACACAAGGAATGATGATAGCAGCCAAAAACATCATTTCTGGGCCAAAATGTGCTTATATACAATGATTTTTTTTTTTTCTTCCCTCGTTCAGGTGCCCATCAAACACCAGAGGAGCCTTCCCTGATGAGTTGCTCCTACCCTTTGATTATCACCCCAGATCTAACCTTCTACCTCTGAGCAATTTACTTGAGAGGCTAATCAAAGACAAAATGTCATCTGGTGATTAGGAGCCCATGGAGATACAGCTAACACTCCAGACTGTGTGTTGTAAGGTTTCATATGGGCATATGAGCTTAGTGGTGATGAGATAGTACCTCCTTTTCTCCAATTTTTGGCAGTAGTATGATGGCTGAGCCCTTTCTGGGAGGATGTGTGGAAGGAGAAATAACAGGAGCTGAACCTCTGCAGTCAAATTCCTGTCCTGGGCTGATAAACTCAGTAGTATTCTTTTTCTTTTTCTTTTTTTTTTTTTTTTTAATTTTTTTTTTCCTTCCTATTATTTTCCTGTCTCCGTACAACCAGTATAGTGATAAAATTAAATCACTGAGACTACTAGTAAGTAGTGACTCTGGTGGTGCATATCCATAATTAGTTTGGTCTGCAGTGATGCAAACCCGTGACATAGCAGCACCTGTAAATAAGAATTTCTGTGGCTTCTACTGCCAAAGTTGCACTCTAGTCTGTCACATCTTTGGCATCGCTTTGCTAGACTTATTATATCTGGCCTTGAAATCTCTGTTTCCTAAGAAACTCTGACTAGAGTCATTACTCTTTCCAGTACAGTAGGCCACTGAAAACACACGTAAGGTGAGGAGAAGATGATGAAATTAACAGGTATAAAACATGTATATTGCTCGCTGCACATGTAGAAGTCTTTTGGATGACATAGTTCTGCTAGATGGTAACTGCAGATTAGAGCCTTGGCTTGCCTCCTCCAAAAATTTGGCCCTGTCAGGCTATTACCTACTGTGAAGTGGGTTTCTTTCATTCCTTTCTCTTGGCATTGGCCACCTTTTATTAATAGCATAGGGGAAGGTATAATGGGAGGAAGAAGAGTTTGTATAGCCCTGTGGTTAGAAGGGTTGTGTTGGCAAGGCCAGTAAGCTGAAGTAAAGGTACATAGTCCAAATCAGGCAAAACAGGAATTTAGACCAGGCTTGCAAGGTAGAAGTTGTTCAGAAGTAGATGGGTGAATGTTTGTGTCTTCTCCTCCCACCACCCCACCCTGAATTTTCATGACCTTGTCTGTATCCACTGGCTTGAAGGAAAGACTTGAGTTAGAAATATAATTTAAAAAAAAAAATCTTTTTTTTTGGCTTAGGTCTATCTGTATTTAAAATTATATATTTACCTTCTCTGCAGATAGTTTGAGAATCATCCCACCTGTTGCCTATCTGAAACAGGAACCAGAGCCTGGAGTAGGAGTACTCTGGTACTGACTGGCTGAAGGTCTACCAGGATCCTAGCACTGAGACCAACCTAGCAGGTAAGTTGAAATCAGATTTTATTTGAGGGGCTGAGGTCCTTAGAAGAGTACTTTAGTCACTTGCCTCTCTTGGAAAAAGAAATCCCAGATAAAGGGTGTGTGCTTGCAGATATGATTTGCTTTTTATTATTATTTTTTGCTATCTTGAACCTATTATCATTGCACTAAGAATGCGTGCCTGTGAATTGCTTTATTTCCAGATTAGACACTCCCCGGCCCGTTTCTCACCCCTTCAAGTATGACTATCAGAAAAGCTAGACTGCAGTCTAGCTTCCCTCTTCTCATTCAAATTCAGATGTCTTAACAAAATACAAAGGAATTTCCTTTGGCAGGAATACTGGAAGAAAACAAACAAGATTAGTGTAAAATAGGATTGGCACAGCTGCCGTTGCAGTGGGGTGTTATATTTGTTTCTGATTTTGTTGTTGTTACTGCTGCTGTTCTTGCTCTCCACCTTCAGAAAGTTTCTTTTCTGCACGCCTTCTGCAATCACTCTTGACTATGCTCCATATTGGAGTGTTGGAGCAAGAAGGTTTGTCTGCAGCTGAAGTTTTACTGCTTTATTTTGCTGGTGTAGTTAAGGTACTCCACACCCCCCCCCCCCCCCCCTCAGCCCCCCTTTCCCAAGCTCTCCTTGCTCCTTCCTAATGCAGGTTGTGTTGTAACAGGAAGGAATTGCTGGTACAGATACTTAAGACACCCTGTACAGCAAATTGACATCTATTATTTGATGCTATATTTATGCATTTTTTTCATAAAGACTTTTAGATATAAAACCACTTAATTTATATATATATATATATATATATAGATAGATAGATAGATAGATAGATATGTATTTCAGATTTTTAAAAGATACACTGGGTAAATGTTAAGAAAAATCTCTGGGTAGTTCACCTCTTTATAAGCTGTTAATAATTAAACTAATACACCTTCACTTAGAGTAGAGAAACCCATTGTTACAAAATTAGAAGGAAAAAGTGAATTGAAATGATTTTTATAGGTATACATATATTTGCTGGGTAAGAAGTTTGACAGAGTTCCTCAGAAATGTTGTTCAAACAGTAATGCTTTTTGCTTCCATCTAGTTTAAATATTACACTGTCCAGAACCTCCCTCAGTCCTATTCCACAGCCTATTCTATGTAAAATAATGATAAAAATATTTCCTTTAAAAAACAAATCCTAAGCAAAATCATAAATTTTGCCTGCAGTATGTCAATTATGGCAAGAGGTTCAAATCTTTATTATGAAAGCACCTTGTTGCTTTTGGTATTTGTGGTTGACATGAGATTACTACAAGAACACAGATTTGTGTTGCTCCTGTGTCAAGTGGAAGGTTCTGTATTAACTTGTTTGTTGTCAGGACCTGGGCTCTGGTTTGCTGTAGTTACTGATGTGATGTATTTAAAGACAGAGCTCTGTAGTTTGTTGTGGAGATGCTAGTCTTCATTTCAGAGTTCAGACTGTGGTAGAAGCTTTTGGTTTACTGGGATCTCAGTTATCAAAAATCTCTGTAAAATGCCATCTAAGGTGGCAGTGACTTAAATATTTAATGATATTTTGTTGGAAAATGAGCAGAAATAGGAAGATCTTTAAGAGTTAAAACAATTTATTAAATGCCAATATTTCTTTTCGCTTATTCTTCCGTTCTTTGTCACTCTTGCATTCTGGGTTTGATCCTTTGTTCCCCAAAGAGAAAACTCCTTGACTGGATGGATGTGCAGTTTTGATCAGTGGAGAATTTTTTAACTTTTTAGTCATAACTGAAAATTTATGTGCTAAGTTCAACTCAATGAATTACATGACAAATCTGCAGTAGTGCAGACGCCATCACGGAGACAGGGAGACTGGCTGTTTGTCTTGCCAAATATCTCAGCAGTCCTAGGACGGAATAAGCTTCCTAATGCACAGAGTATGTGACAGCAAGATGTGCTGACTTTTTTGATATATATGTGTACAAAGTTCCTATTAAAGCTTCTGTCTCGGAATAAGAGGTTGAAGCAGCTGGGTATATACTGTGCTTTAAGATCTGTTGAGGATGGGAGGCGGGAGGGAGAACATTAGGGCATGTCAGTATGTTATCAGCCTCCTGATGGGCAATGTGAAGATCCAAACCAATGAGAAAATGTACTCCTCACAGCTTTTAAGGTGCGTGCCTGCATGTGTAGGGTGTGTTTCATAATGTGACTTAAACCTAGCTCTTTAGCTTTTGCTTATTTACATGAACTGTGCTTAGATCTATGTACTGTTTTTATATATTTCAAAAACTTTGTGCTATTTCCTATGCAGAATGTATACCTTCATTGTGCTTTTATTTCCTGTATTCAAAGACAAACTTGTTTCCACATGAGAAAATGAATTGTTTAGTTTTCAGACAAAATAAGAAAATACTCTTTGGAAATAAACTATAGCATGATCTGATCTGGCTGAGAGTCTGGTAGGCATACATTACACCAACAGTGGGTGTTCAAATTTATTGCTATGGCATTAGCAGAAACATGTGCATAAAAATATCTGAGAATACAGGAAAGATTTAAAAATGTCTCTGACCTTCTTACTCATATCACGTTTATATAGCTCATTTAAATAGTGAAATTGTTTTGGCTTATTTGGTTTCAGTTATTATTGGCTGAAGAAGTCGAGTGTGGATAAAATAATGGGTTAACCTGAGTGTTAAGATGTATCTTTTTCTTTTTCCTTCAAAAATCAAAACAAACAATGCCTAGAATTAAATATAAGCCAATTGATTTTTCATGGATTTCATCTGAGCCACAAGCTGCAGGTCAATGAGACTTTGATTTCTTTTTCAAAATATCAGATCAATTTATGTGAAGGATACAGCTTAGATTTGAATGTTAGTTTCGGTTCTCTGTATTTGATACGCTTTTGAGTGGATTCTTTTAGCCTGTAATATTAGCAGTGCAGGGGTTACTTGCCTTGGCTAGTATCAGCAGTCAGTCACTAGCTGTGTATGACTGGCATAGTGAAATGAAAGAGGAGGAGGCACACCTGTGAAAGAGAAAAGATCCTGGAACTGCAATTTCTCAGATTAGCTAGCCATCTCCTTTGTAATAAAATCATGCAGTCAAAAAGGCTTTTACTCCTCTGTTTCCACCTCCTATTCAGGATTCAGCAGGTGTCCCTGGGTACAGAGGGTCTGGCTTATGTGAAGTGGATGCTAACATTTGCACAAAACTAAACAGAAATCACCCCTGAGATATGTATGCAACAGTGATACGTGTATTTAACTTCATTCCTTTCCTCCCCATGTAATAGAATTAGTTTGCACATAAAGAGGATAGAAAACATGTTGCACCTTAAGCATCTTGTCTATAATTGTTATTAAATTTTACTTTTCTGTATTTACACACTTCTTTTTCTCCCTACTTTGCCACAGACTTGTGGCAAGGTACTGTTGTAAATAATGTGGCTCTGAAAAACCCATATTTTGTTTCTTACACATCAGTTCAGCTTCTGAGTTGCAAAGCCAGTCTGATACTCAGGATTTTAGCCAAAGCAACAGGGGAAAACTCTGGCTATTGACAGAAGGAGGAAAAAAAATAAAAAAAGAAAGGCAAGCAATGGAACTTTTAATGATCAAGCAGAGATGATAGGACCTTGGCATATGAAAACATATGGTGTAGTAAATCAAAGCAGGCTGTCTTGAGTGTAGTAATATTTTTATGCTAATAAATTAGTGTCATAAGTGATTTGTCAATAAGATGTAGAATATGCTATGAAGGAAGTCAGACAATATTTGTCTTTCATGTGGAAAAATAGGGTGAGGTCATTAAAAAAAAAATCCTCAACAAGATTTTTTTTTTGAAGACAGATGCTGTTGGCCTGACCCACAGCAAAATATTTGCATATTTAATTTCTTATGTGCCTAAAATACCTTATATACCTATTCTAAATTTAATGTTTTAGAATAGTTCAATGGGAACTATTACGGTAAGGAGCTGCACTGCTGTGGTGGAGAATGCTCCAGTCAGGGACATGCAGAACTTCTGGAGCAGTGGCTCCAAAACTCATGAGATGCTCATGGCCCATTCCACCCTTTCTTAGTGGGATGTTCTTCATAGCTGCTGGTTTTGATGTCTCAGTCAGAGGTAGTTGAATTTTGGAGCCATGGCAGGAAGGAATTTGAACTTGGGCCTAGGATGCTACACACTAAAGGGTTCAGGACAGTCCTGGATCGCTCTGCTGCTGGACAGGTTGTTTGGGACCATGAGGGCTGCCCCATCCCTTGGGCTCTCTCTATGCCACAGGCAGCAGTCCTTCACACTGGTCACTGCACCAGCCCTCCCAAAACCTATTGTACAGTAACCTATACTCCTGCACACCAGGCCCTCCAGCTCCAGCCGCAGCTGATTCCTTCTTCACTTGCCTTAGCTTTTCTTTTTCATTTGTGGACAGTTCATTTCCACCTGAATCTAGAAAGTATTATGTGCTGCCTAGGAACAGATGAAGAAGCTACTAAGAAGCTACTAATGCAGTCCAACATGACAAAGCCTTGTTTCCCCTTCAAACTACTTTTGTTTCCTAACCTGCTTTGTTCTGCGAAGAAGTTGCTGCTTTCCTTGATAAAAATGCATTCTAAAGGAGCCAGAGAGTCACTACACCCCTGAGCAAGCAGGACCTGGATTTCTTCTGCAAGTGTACAAGAAGGGAGAGCTGTCCTTCCCTTGCATGCTAGCAGCCCAGTAGCATTAAGGCTTCTGATTTGGCAGGATGAAGGTATTAGCCCAAGGTAAAGCAAACTTTACACTGGGGAAATCCAAAGGAATAGGACTTATCCTTTATCTTCTAATCTGCACCTTTCATACTGGGTCCTCTTGTGTAAAAAATGTCCTCCACTGCTGCTTCACACATAGAAAATTACAGGTGGAAGTCCAGTCTGACATTTTGTCACTGCTCTCTGCAGCAATACTAAGTCCTGGGAAGGTCAAAGGCTTATAAAAACTCAGAAGATTCATGCTACTGCAACATTGATCTATTTGTTTTAATTCATTCCTGCTTTTAACAGATTCTGAAGGTGCATGTTAGTAACTAATTTAATAGTGGTATGCGGATGTAATGCTCCTTAAACTTGCTGTATCAGCAGTAACAGAAATAGTAGCCTTCTATTAATCTACCCAACAGGTATATAATGCAGAGAAAAGTGTTTCCATCTCTCTCAACAGCTAGTCAGTTCGGAAGCTCATTTGTTTTATATTTCCTGGAAAAAATGTCTGCAGCTGCGTGTATCTTGATGCAACAAGATAGTGGTGCTTGTTTTACTGTCCATTTGGATTTTCTTGTAGATGTGTCA
Source organism: Anas acuta (assembly GCF_963932015.1). Lineage (NCBI taxonomy): Eukaryota > Metazoa > Chordata > Aves > Anseriformes > Anatidae > Anas > Anas acuta. The sequence goes on from NC_088979.1 coordinate 102,622,489, forward strand.
GAGTTATGTGAATATTAATATATTAATCTTATTTTATTTTATTTTTATTCCAAGATATTTCTAAGATTTTTCCACCTCACCCTTAGGTCCTCAGTACCTCCTCTCCAACTCATAAGGGTCAAAGAATAACTTGTTTAACCCTGAGTCTGTTGTAAGATTAATCAAAATTGTGATGCAGAGAGAAGGATTTTTATGTGGACTCAGCCTCTGCAAGAGTATATCCACTACAACCAGCTGTCAAGTTTGTGACAACCAAGTGGGAACACCCGACTAGCTTACTATGACCGTTGGCTAATACAGACAATTTATCCACCAGCATTGGACTGGTAGATAGCTGGCTTATTTGCTGCATGATTAAAGCAAACATATACTGCATGTACCATTTACACTGATACATGGCTGCCTTATCTTCACATTATCCTCTGTATTGCTAATCTGGGATAAGACCTTCTTCTGCAGCAATTAATCAGGTTCTCAGTGGTTTGGACCCTTTTTAAGGGGTTAGCTGGATCACATCTGCTGGTCACTCAGAAGCAGGTCTATGAGGCAGAACCTGAGCACATCCTGTCGTGCATCATACCATACACTTTTGAAAACACCTCTGCATTGTGCCCTGTGATTGTACTAGTTCTTGTAGGTTTCTTATTTCAGCTCAAGATTCCTGCGCCGATGCTTATTCATATCTCTGGCTGCTGACCCTTGGTTTGACTTTCTGGATCCTGATTTTTGGCTATGAATGTTCGGCTTCTTTCCCAGTTCTGGACATGGGCCCTAACCTTTGAGCTGAATAGCCCATGCTCTAGTCTGTAATCTTAGAAGGCCACCAGGTCATCTGTAGTAGACTGTACTCTATTCAGTAACAAATGAAATCTAAAATAGTAGATACATTACCTTTTTTTAGGGGAGCATGTGGTGTGGTTTTGTTTGTTGTTTTTTCACAACTACAGCCATTTACTTGTAAACTGGTCTTCCATTAGTGTTTTGTTAGACTGCTAAATAGAACTTTTTCTTTCTCTTAGTTATCAAATTGTGCTTAATGGCTGTTCTTTCTCTGGGGAGATTATAATCATATCTAAGCCAATAGAGTGAGTGAACAGAACTGTCGGTAAGTATGGACATTTTAGATTGGTGGCTACAGATCTGATAAGGTGCAAGGTACCAAAGAAAAGGCAATAGTGTCAGCATATTATGAACTTTCATTTCATTTGATATATGAAATATTATAAACATTATTGATAAGTCTGCTTTTTCTTCTGGAATTTCACAATGTTACTTCATCACATGGCATAAGAGTGTAAACACACTCAAACACAAAAAGTAATGTTCATTAGAGACTCGTGACTGAAAATCCATGGAAAAAAATGAGATAGAAAGTTGACAAGATATGAGGGAAAAATTTGAGACAAAAGAGGAAGAACTGAAGCCTATAATGTATGTCAGTGTTCAGGTGGGAGAAGGGTCAAGTTCCTTTGACAAGTGAGTTAATGGATCACAAATGCAAAGCTGAGTTCTAAAATGAACTTATGGTTACTACTTAACCAGCTAGAAGGTAACTTGGAATAGGCAGTAACGTGGATCTGAGTGAAAATACAGCTGCTTTTCTATATCCTATATATGTTACGTATATTATTTATATGTATAGCTATGAATATATGCAAATGCTCAACAGCAAATAATTACAAGATCTGTGGGGATAAAAAAACTCTGTGTTGATGCAATGTTTTTGCTTTGTGATGTTTTGACACAGTTAAGTATCTGAAATCAAGGTAATGTATGATCCATATGCACTGCTTCTGTTTCAAAATATGCCACAGTTATCAATCCAGGAAAAATATTTTTTAGCCTAAAAGCAGATTACAGCTCACTGTCTCAGAGAAACGTGGTACTTCCTTACTTTTAGGGCTTCAATACAGAACTATTGATATGGAGATATTTGGATCAAACTTTTATTATATACATATAGACATGCTTGCTAAATGCATCTCTTTCTGCCCTTTGACAGGAAAAACTGTACTTTACTAGGGTAATTTTCATGGATGTGTATATAATTTTTTTCTAAAGCAGGCTAGTTTAAATAGGGGGTAGTTGGATGTTTGTAGAATTCAGTTAATGGTGACTCACTGAGATTCTCCTTTGGTTAGTGTACATGTAAGTGAAGAGCCTGTTTGGGGGTTGGGAAACAAACAAGTTTAGTGGATTGCTTCAGTGTTTTTCTTCCAAATCCGTCATTTACATTAATATGATTTTATACGCTTTTGTTAAACTATCAGTTCAGAGAAAGAAATGTGGTGAAATAAAACAAGTGACTTCTTCAATCTGTTATTCAGTTTAAATTTGTCACCATAAAAGCTAGAGAACAGTAGGGCATAGTTTTTTATTTAGACTGAGAATTTTTACTTGGTGTAAAGCTTCTTAATGGAACTGCCTGTGAACTGGTGTGACATTCACCATGTGTAATGACATCAGTTTGGTCTTTTTTTTTTTTTCCTTCCTCAAATGAATTAAAAATGGAAAGTACTTCCAGTACTTCTTGGTAAGTATCAAGAAGTCATGTCCCTTGGTACAGCAGAGGTCCTTCCTTCATTAGAGGCAGGTAGTTTCCCTTACTCATACCAGGTACCATTTAAAATCCCACCACCTACTTAAAAGGTAAGATGTTAATGAGAATGTTACTGGAATGTCAACTCTCAATTTGATAGTATGTGATTCATCTGTTTTAAATTTGCAGAGAATGAAGCTTCCATTACCTTACATCAGAGAAGATTTTTACAGGCAAGAAGATCTAATTCTTGCCTAGTTTCCCTTGATAGCCAATTGCCTTTCTCAAATCTACACCATTTACTTCTAGGTTAGTTCCCTTGTTTCACTTTAAATAATTTCTCTGATTCCTTCGTACTCACACACTGCAGTTAGTTAAATATAGACATTCCTCATACTACCCCCATCCACTTAGCTGGTGAGTAGCCAAGTGATACATATTTAGCACTTTTAATTTTACCTCATAAATCAATCATTTTAGCTCCAAAATCAGTTATGTTTTTTCTTAAACTTATCATTCAACACAAAGAGTCCATTATGCTTGCCTGTGAATAATATTAATTGTGTGGTTTAAATTATAAACAATATTTTATAATTAACTTCATAAAATTGCTCACTTTGAAAATTGTATAACTACGATTTCTATAATAGTAGCTACAGGATGACAGCATTAATCTAAACCCTGTTGCTCTGAATTGTTGCCAGTAAAGCAAAGGCCTCTTAACTGTGTAATTATGATAGAGAGAAAGTGTATTCTTTGTGCAGATTTATTGCTTTAAGTACTTTTTCAAGGGTTTTCACCTTGTTTTCCATTACCATGCACTAACGGTATAAGGAAAGGTTACTTCAAGGAATGGCTTTAATAATATAAACAGATAACACTATGTTTAGTTATTTATTTCAAAGTAGATTTTATTTTTCCAGTGTGCTATATTTTCTATCAGGTTGTTTTAAAAAAAAAAAAAATCATTCTGATTTTGCTCTTTTGCTCTTGGCAAATAGTGTTTATTTTCTCTTGGGATGGAAATAGAGCTGGTATGAACAGTAGGATTTATAAGTAAAGAGAAGTCAAATCAGATCCAATAGGAAAACTGTGAATACATTAATAATTAGTTGTTTCACGTTAGGAGGTTGAACTGATGTCCAGATCCCATAGCTAGACAGCTTTCCAGTGTCTCTAACAAAGCAAGAAACATTGCAGTATTGAACTGTGTTTAGTTAAGGCAGGGAAAGAGTTGAAAAAGATATTACTTTAATTTCAAATCTAGGAAGCTGAGGTGCAAAGAGACTAAGCAATTTGTCCAGTATTACAGAGGTCTGCAGGAGTAGTAGGAGTTTAAGCTTCTGCCTCCCTGTTGAAGCTGATCTACAAGACTGTATGTATTCTGTAATCTGTTTTTATGCTCTTATCTATTTAATCTTCCTCTCATACCAATTTTTGTAAGTATGTCTCCACAGAGAACTCCAGCATAAGAAATGTTTCTGCAGATGAACCTTGAGGTTTTATAGTAACACTGTATAGTCGCTACGTGGGAGGTACTTGGAGTTAAAATGGTGCAAATTGCCATTAGAAGTGAATCACTTCAGTATAGGGAAGTCAGGTTAGCTATCTGCTTATTGCTGTCTTTTCATCCTTCACTGTCAACAGCAGTGGCTCTTTCAGCATTACATAACATTACATATGTTGAGCCAGATTGCCTGCTTCTGCTGGGGGAGCGACAAACACATCTCCCCCTCCTCCCCCCCCCCCCCATGCTGGGAGTAGGAGGAAAACCCTGAGGAGTCCCGCTTGGGATTTTCCACTTTTGTTTTCCAGGCATGGGAAACTTTGGCCTGGATTGTCTACATGTGTGTATGTGCCAGCTCCTTCCTTAGCATGTTCTCTCCTCTCCTTTCCATTTTTCCCTTTATTTCTTTCTGAATGGAGGGGATTGGTTTTGGCTGGCAGGAGAGGATGCACACAAGAACACCATGCGCTGCAGCCATCCCTAATACTTGCTGTGTAAAAACAAATTCTGTGGATGTTACACCATGGGTTACAGCTACAGGATGTAAATACATTAAAATTAAAGCTCAGGCATGGAATTGATGGATTTGATCCTGTGTGACTCAAATTAAAAGGCAGCCACTCAGTCAGTGAGTGCAGAGTACCAGTTATTTCATGAGTTATTCATCTAAACTGAAGATTCCACCACTGCTTAATTGCACTGTATGTGAAGCTCAAAAATGGCTGCAGCTCCAAATTTATAAAATAGCATTATACAGAATATAGGCCTATTAATTTTACAGTCTAATTTCTGATTAGGTTTTACAGTACCTCTGATGAACGGCATAGATTTTACCCGTTAAAAATGATGACAACTCAGTTCTGTCATTTTAAGTGGAATTAAACCCAGTATTGCCAAGTACAATAATATCCTATAAAAAAAAAAAAAAAAAAAAAAAAAAGAAAAAAAAATACAGCTCCCAGGATCATGGTATTTCTGTAAAAGAAAATTTCATTCTCCAAGATAGTGGGACTGTTACCTGTTATTGCAGACAACAAAATGTGGGTCTGACATCTGCTATAAACTTAAATTCTCCCTTCAGCCTGGGCAAGTTAATCAGTGTTTTCTAGTACAGCTATGTAACGTGTCTATTAACAATCAAATAGCCTAGTAGAGCTGATGAAGGAAAAGTTTCAAGTAAACTTTTCTATCAGAAAATAATTACATTAAATAATTAAATCTTCACATTGTCTGTGCTTTATTTTAGAAAAAAAAAAAATTTTTTTTTGGGGGGGGGGGAACCTGCAAAAAATGAAACAGTCTGTTCTTAACATTTTTAGATGCAAACTTAAACACATCAAAATCTGAAAATGGAAATACTGTAAAATGAAAGAAAGAAAATGGATTTTTTTTAACTGTGAATTTTATTCTTTGGGGGAAGGGGCTTACTTTAAAACAAAGTCTGAAAACAGACATAAAGTGACGTTCTTGCTTGTGACATGACTTTACATTGGCATTTGTAGATGCAAGGTATATTTTTTAGCTCCTATTTGGTATGATAATACTGTTGAAATCTCTTGAAAAGAATGGCATGTTTCACACTAACTTTATTAGTGACAGGATTGGGCCTTGATGCAATACCTCATGTCATAGCAGCAAAACTTGTTGCCAATAGACTGCCTCAAGGGAGGAGATTTCCAGTAACTGCTCCCTGAGAACTATTCTAAAAATGCATCTTTTTCTGTCCAGCCACCGGGATAATGATATGCTCCATCCCTAAAGAGAGGGGGACTGAACTGAACTGCATTGATGGCACCAGAGGTCCCTGCTGGCTTGTTCACTAAACAGAATTGGCAACTGACTCTGAAGATAAAAGTTCTTGACGTTTTTCCAAGCTGGTGGAATGGAGCTGAGTGACACTGAAATAAATAAAGGAGGGAATAGTATGATCTTGAATGACAGAGAAGCTTTCATGGAAGGCTTTCATGGGGGAGATGTTGGATGTACGGTACAAGGCTTGAGTCTAGGGGATTTGACACTTGGATAATGTGCACATTTGCTACCACTAGTATGAAATGTAGAGGAAAATAAAGGGAAAAATTCTGAATGACTTCTTTAGTCCCAGTTAAAGCATTAAAACTATATCTATATTTCCTTTTCATTGACTCTCTATAAATTGCCAATCTCTTTGGAAATCTGTTAGAAGAACATTCTTTCTCCTGATAGGGAAATACACTTCACACAAAACATTTGTCATTTGTCTGTTATTATAATTCATGATCTTATCCTTCATTCTCTCACTTCTTCAAGCAAATAGTAATCGTACCTCTAACCTGAGACTTCAAAGGTAAAAACATTGTGAAGGGGTCTGCATTCTTTTCCTTCTTGTCTCTGATCTCAGCCAAAGCCTTTGAACATCAAAGCTGCTCAAAGTTTGGGGCAAGTTCTTAAGGATTGGGTTATTAGGAAAAAAAAAAAATCATTGAATTTCTATGTTCATATTCAACGCAGATGAGAACAAATATTAATATTCAATAATAGTTTAATTTAATCACAACAATTAAAACAAGTTGCTGCTTAATCTTTTTGCTCAGTACAATGAAGCTCACTCATTCCATTGTATTGCTTTGAAAAATCCTTGACTTCTGTCACTCTGAAATTGCTTGAAAATTTTTCTAGCCTAGGAACTAAAAAGCAATTAGAAATTTAAAATAAATTCCCAAAACAAAGAATGTTGCCATTTTAATTACATTATAACACTGTAATATGAGGTTAACACTTACAAAAATGAATCCTGTACCCTCAGTCTATTACCTCTAAGCGATTCTCATTTTCACATTAATTTTTGTAGGCTCTCATCTAAATTAAATACTTTTCAGCTCTGTCAGTTTATCTCTATACGTATTCTCATTACAGCAGTCACTAGAGCCAAAGTATTTTAATCTTCAGTATAATCCCTGTAGGACCATATTCTTAGCTACAACTTTTAGGGGTTCTACAGCTAGTCTTTAAGAAGTAGCACTCCTTTGTACAGCAGATCTCACCCTTTTAAAGACATTCAATAAACAAGTAAGTTTTGCAGTCTGATTCTAATAATGTAAAGGAGAAAATGCTCTTCATTTTCAGTGGCTAGATAGGTAGTCATAAATCCTTCCTTTCCCCATTACTCACCTCGTAATTTCTGCGTTCTCAGGAAATGTTCTAATCACTGTTTTGGTAGGTCTCATTTCTGGTCTTTCCTTAAAAGCCAATTTGTGGGGAAAAAAAAATCTTCAAATTTTCATTAAAAAAAAAAGATAAAATATTGGTTGTAAAACTAAATCACCAGAAATATTAGTGTTTAAGTTAGATCTCTCTTCAAATCCGAGCAAATGTGCATAAACCTGAGCGACTACGAGAGTCAGTAATCAACTCATCAGCAGAAATGCATGCCATCAGGAAGGCCAATAGGGTAGGCCAGTAATTCTGCTATGCCAACGTTTCTTACATAAATTATGGTATGTTTTCTTGTGGAGAATTTTCACTGACTTCAGTAGCACCATCCAAGTAGTAAGATCCTTGTTTGAGTAAGGTTACCTGAGAAAACAAGCTGCTAGCACTACTGTTGTTTGTTTGCTGGGGTGGTTACATTGGTAGGTAGTTTTGCTTTTATCTTGGTTTTGATTAATTAGTGAATAGTAGAGAATGCTTAGTCCAGATTCCTACAAATAATTCAAAAAATAAATAAATTTAAATGGCTTCTTAGCTCTTGGTAGCTGACAGCCAAGCTATAACTCATCAGAACACAAGAAAAACCTGATGCAGCTTGTGGCATATTCAGGTCCTCACCAGACACAGCTGAACTGTGTCTCTTGGCGCTGGTAGTCTGGCCACCCTGAGAGAAGGCCCTGTGGTGTCACACGTGGGTTTCCTTCAGAAGAAAATCAGAGCCTGCTAAGAAACAGCGAATACACCTAGGTTTCATTTCAATATGCAGGATATAGTCAGAGTGCACAAACACCTGGATCCAGGGGCTGAAAAGGGTTTCTGAATCTGTAAGTTTAGATTTCACAACTCTTTCCAAAAATTATACAGAAGGTAGAGACTTATCATTTTCTCTTGTCAGAGGACATGAGCAGAAGGCCATCACCCAGCATTCATGTCAAAGCTTTAAGAACACGAGTAGAGGCAATGTTGGCTTATAGCTCATTTCTTCTGGAGTCAGTGACGAGGCCTCCATTAACTTGGTAGGATCAGCCCCCTGATGAGTATCTCTTAATAAGTCAAAGTTTGTGGAAAAACTTGGTAGGGCAACAGAAAAAACAGTTTAAATAGACTTTGTGGTGTATTAATAACCACTGTGAAAGAGCAGCAGGTATGAATAGTGTGTTATTCTGTACAATAGACTGCCCTGGAAACAGAATTTTCTATGCAAAATGAAATTTGATAATCAGTCTCATCATTGGATTGACAAGATGGGCATTAAAATAATCCTAGTCTGGGGAACATAAAAACATAAATGAGTAATAAGCAAAGCACATTTATTTCAACTAATAATAGGAAGCCTTAATCTTTTGTCTGCAATAATGAAAGAAGAGCTCACAATCAAAAACAGCATAAGGTTTTTAACCAATGAACTCGGTTTGAATTTTAAAGATGGGTTAGAAGTTCAAGTGGGTTTGGGTGGATGGCATGAGCCAGCCATGAACAGCTCTGTTTTGTTTGATTTTAAGTGAAGAAAATTGATGCTTGTAGAAGCTTTTGTAGTCACCAGCTTGTCAATATGGTAATAGTGTAGTTTGAAATTGCTGGTTTGGTTGACAAATAGGTCTGTGTCTTGTCGGCATAGAAATGAAAACCAGCATCAAGCCAATGAATAATCCTGTGTACAGGCAGCTTTGGAATGCTGAATATGAACAGGGCCAAAATGAAGCCCTACAGAGCACAAGAAGTAAATGCTCTAGGAGAAGGACACAAATTACCCTTGAAAATATAATGCAGGTAACTGTTGGATAAATATGATTTAAGCCAATTTAGAACTGTGCCAAACAGGAAGATAAAGTCCCTCAGGCATTCAAGAAGAACATTAAGATCTAGCAAAATGAGAATAGCTGTAGAATGAGAACCTGTCTTTTGGAGAAGGTTATGTCTCATTGCTGTGTTGCTGAAAATTTTAAATAGTAAAAAAAAAAAAAAACCACCTAAAATATAGAAATTTTATTCTGTATTCACTGAAGACAATGGCAAATCTTTTACTTACATTGGTGATACTGGATTATGGGGATGTAAAATGAGACAGTAATAACACTAAAGGGTTTTATGCTTTGTGTTGTACATTGATGTAGCTTTTTTTTTTCAATATAGCAAACACACTTTGTATGTGGTGTTGCATTTCTTGCATTTTTTTTTTATTCCAGCAACTAAGTAATGCTTACCATTACTAGTTTTCACTAAAGCCCTGAAGAGACAGCAAAAAAGTCTATTAAAAATAATAATAATTTTTTAAATAGTTCTGCAAATTTGATTTTTATCAATTTTTAAAAATTTGAGAAAAGATTTGTATAGGTTATTTTTTAGCTTCTGGTTTACAGGTTTTCTTTCTATCAGAAGCGTTCTAGCAGAACTGGAAAACGTTGCTGAAAATGTTCATTGATATTTCAACTCACAAGGAAGACACAGGGGAAAGAAGGAAGGTAAACCTTTACCAGAACCTTTAACAGAACAGCAGTACAGTAGAAGCAAAGTTTGAGTATCTTTGTCTTTTTCGTGATATGGAATAGACAAAATCCACCCATCATTTTAATTAAAAAACAAACAAACAAACAAACAAACAAAACAAAACAAAAAAACAACAAAAAAAAAACCACATTTCTCTCGGGGGATAGAAGGTGAGAACTAGGAAAAAGCTGGAGAATCATGGCAAATAATTACATGTCTTCATGTCATGATTTAAACTGTGTTTTTTATTCATAAATCCAAGTACTGGATATTGCTGTAATCACAGTAGTCTCTGAAACTGGGAAAGAGAATTTCAGTATAGAATACTGAGGGTCATAGCACAGCAATTTGTTTCTGCCTTTTCCTTTTTTCTATAGAAATGAAATAAATAAAACCTATTTGCTGTCAAAGGAATAACTCTAGAAATCACGTGGAACTATTTGTTTAAAAAATCAAAAACAATAACAATAAAAAAAAACAAACAAGAATTCATCTAAACTGTTGCATCATATTCTAAAATCATTTACTAGCTCATTTACTAGCTTTCTTAAAGCACCCATATGAGCAACATCAATCAGATAGCAAGAGTAGCAAATTACAAATAACTAGCATATAAAGTGACTTTGGAGAACTGAAGAAATCTTTATGGGTTTAATTAATTTTTCCTATATCAACCTAGCAACTTTAACTGCTAGGTATATGATAATATTTGTCAAGTGTTTGCGTTTTCAGGAGTTGAAATCTGCCCTTGTCAAACCACACACAGACATTTATCTTTGCACATATATTTTTCAACTAACATTTTTCTATGTTTCTGCTAGGTAAACAGTGCTACTGACCAGTAAAAGTTAGGAGGAATGTAGAGGGCAAAACATTTTAGATGATACTTGTAAGGAGTCATGTGAGTCTTTACCCTTCTATTAAGAAAGTTGGCAATAGTGCTGAAGAACTGATGTAACAAGGGTTTAGATGTCATATATGTTAAAGAAGGGATTTTAGAGAGGGGAGTAATTTTAGATAGTGTTCATCAGAAAAATGTGAATCCATTTATATATTGTATGTGATGGAGGTATTTTGCTTACGCAAAATAATAATAAAAATGATTCACAGCATCAGGTTACACAAAATTCAACTTGAAAACATTTTTTTCTTGCTGCTTGATGATCTGATTCCTCAGGGATGCATCTGTTAGGCTGGGTGGGAAACATGGAACAGGAATTCCTAGGCGTACAGACTCCTCCTTCCTCTGTAATAGGGCTTCCATGTTCAGGCTTTTTGTAGTATTTTATCAAGAACAGTATTAAAATCCTGGCTTTCCACCTGGGAAATTGCACAGTGGGCAATAATTACAATGTTGTAGGACTTTGAATGTTGCTTCTCAGTCCAAATAAACATGAAACAACCCTTTCAGATTTTTCACAAAATGTAATTATTTTTTTTTCCACACAAGCTTATCCATTAAAAAAGTTACTTTAGCCATTGTAATGCAGCAGAATGGATGTTGTTCAAATGAAGAATGTAACGCAGAGATCTTCTGTGCTGAGTCATCACAATTTGTAATGAATTCTCTTCTCCACAGAAGATGTTTTCATGTATGCTTTTTTTTAATTACATCATTACCCAAGAAAAATAAAAGATGCAATCATATCAAAATCAAAATTATTCATATAGCATCGGTTTGTACTATCTGCTTTTTGTATATGGAAGTATGCCATGTTCTTACTCCCTCGTTTTCAAAGTAAGAGAAATCTTGAGTTCTTTGAAATATATATAAAAAGTAGCAAGAGAAATTTCCCACCTCTATGAAAGGGTTGTAACTTACGTGAAGATATTTGTTGCTATCTGTTTTATGGTGAGTTGAATCACTCTTTAAAATCTGCCAGCTTTACGTCACATGTGAAATATTGGTATGATGATCAACAGCATCAAAGCTGGATTTTTTACGTATCTAACATTTAGTGAAACTAATGTCTCATAATAAAACCTAGATATTTGTATGCTAATAAAACTATGCAAAGAAATATAGTTGGATCAGTTATAAAACCACAACTAATTTGATTCTAATAAACTAATCCAATAAAATACATACAATAAAAATAAGAAACTTATGTATAAGCACAAGACCCAGTGATTTGAGTTCCTTAAATTTTTGGATGCACAATTTAAATAGATTTTCCCATTAGGCATCAGAACATAAACAGAACCAGTAATCACTTGTGACTAAATCTGTGACATTTGGTAGGTAAGCAGCAATTTTCTTGAAAATGTTTAATGCTTAAGAACTGGGACCATATTTCCCAGACGGTCACTTTTTAGATACTTAATGACAGAAACCAGATTTTTTTTCAGTATTTCTTAACTCATTACCTTTCAGAAGTCTTTTACGAATGACGTTGTAAAATAGTGCATTGTAGTCCATGTGTTTTTGCTTTCCATTATGTTTATGTGATTTCTGAAACTGGTTGCGCATAGGATTTTCCAAAACGATATTTATCCTTTTCATTATGACATAAGCATATGATAAAGACCTTCTGTAGTCCTGAATTCCAGTAATCCTCTGAGGCCTCTTTCATTCACTTCTCCCTCCCACTCTCACATGAAAAAAGAAAGAAAAAACAACTAGCAACTCAGAATAAACAAACAAACAAAAACATTACAGACAAATGGAAAAGATAAGATGCTACTTTGGCACTTAAAGCACTGCTTCTGTATTATTTCATCAATAAAAGTCCATTTTTTTTGAGGTATGAAGGATGTGACTGAGCAGGCTAAATTAAAGTTTCAGAATGGTGATAATGTCCAGCATATCCATACAGGGCTGGGAGCTGGGAGAGGCAGGCACTTTGGTGAGGCAGCTGGAGGCCAGGCTGTGTGTAAGATGGCACCAGAGGCCAACAGTCCTCCTGTTTTCCAGAGTAAAAGTGAAAGCAGTCAGCATACCACTAGAACAGGGGAAGAGCATCTTCTCATCTGCTGTAACTGAAATCAGATAAAATAAATCTGGGCTTGCTGGTTTTCCTTCTATTTGTTATTAGAGAAAACAGTATTGTTTTCTTCTAAAAGGAGAAAAAGAAATATAAATTAAAACTCTGACTTTGTTACTCAAGTAAGTGTTTCAAGTTAGTGGCTTCCATGGCTTCAGTGTATTAAATAACTTGCATCTTATGCTGTTGTTTTTCCATGAAACCTCCTCTTGTTCATAAGCTAATATACGAGTAGGTAAAAATATTGATAAAAATACACCAGATATGCTGTTTAACTTATCACAGCAATTTAATTTACTTAAGTCAGAGCACTTAAGGTCATTCGTACTGAAGAATATAAGAATTTTAAGATGTAATTAAAATGTTCCTCTGTTGTTAAAAAAAAAATAAATTAAAAAAGTACCTGTATTATTTTTAAGGGCAACACATAGGACGCTTTAGTTTCTCTTTTTTAGCTGCTTCCTAATGGTCATTTCTAGAGCTCTGTTCCACTGCAGTATGGTACTGGCTGCCTGTTCTCCGTATGTATAATTTGTACGTACTGTTCATTTTATCTTGGAACATACTGTTTCAACAACATGGTTTGTGTCATCATGAGAACCACGACAAAAGGTTATCCAGATTTTGTGATAGCTGGCCAGAAAAATGGTGCTGGTGACAACAATATTGTACTGACAGTAGCTTCTAAATGCTGAGCCTCAGAAAAGGCAAGATGCTTCAGTTATTATTCAATTCTTTATTGCTGACATTAGGAACATGTTTGTCAAAGAAAGGAGGAGAGAGAAGCAGGAACATGAAGTCTGAAGGGACCTGTATGGTCAGAATGGTTTCAGCTACACACATATCCTTCTCAAATGTTATCTTTGCAAAGTCGTTGACCCACAAGTAGTATGAGTATTTTCACACTGACTGTTACACCTGCTCTCCTGGTACTTCCTTGTGTGAGTTTGGAAGTGGTAACTCTAGGCAAGGCTACCCATTTTCTGGACATGCCTTCATGCTATCAGTAATGAGTGACTCATCAAAGGAACATTCTCAAAAGTGTGTTTTTCATTGTGCGAGTGGGATGAAATTGCAGAAAATTCACAAGTACAGGATGTGTTCTTCTGGCTAAAAACACAAGTCTTTTATTCTGGTAAAATGTTAACAATTACTGTAAAGTAGCCACATCAACTTAACGTACACCACTTTGATTCTTCCATGAAAGGTGTTACAGGGGCTGAAAGTAGTGTTTATTTCCTGCCAGAAAATATAAGCCCCAAAGTGTCAGTTCCTGTGTGCTGTCGAAAAATGCACACAGACATGCACAAGAAATGCATATGGGAAAGTAAGCCTAACCCTAGTTCATGCCTCAGAACAGATACGGTACGCTAGAGGCATGGCCGAAACTAACCAGATGCTGCAAGCATATGACTCCTTCATGAGAGCTTATATGTTACAGCTGTCTTTAAATGTTTTGTAATTGGAAAGACTCTAGCATCTGGTACTTTGCTTATTACTCTTAGATCAAATAGTCATGATCTGAAGTCTACTTTTAAACAACGCAGAAAGAACAAAAAGAACTTGAGGTGCTAAGGGTGACTAAGTGAAATGACCTGCTTCAAAGTACTTGCAAAAACATTACTAAACGGTGTAATTAAAAACAAAAAACAAGCAAACAAACAAAAAAAAAAAAACAGAAAACAACTCTGGGAGGAAATTATATGAATTATGTAAGCATGCTGATATACTTATCATTTTAAATATAGATAAATTAACTTTTTGATACAGCATACTCACGTTTGATGTCTTTTGTTTTTATGAAGAGTACATTATTTTTTCTTTTACATGTAACTAAATTCCACCTCCCCTGGCAGCAGACTTACTGCTGTCATGAACAAAATGGGACATGTGCTATATAGTATGCCCTATAGAAGCCATCACTCTGTTCCAGTTTTTCCTCTGATACGGTTCCCACAATACGGTTCCCACTCATTTCAGTTTCTCCTAGATAGTACCTCTGAAAAAAGGGAGACTTTTCCTACTACTGATTCATGCCTGAACACTGTTCAGACAGAGGAGGAAGTTACAACTAACACTTATTTAGGCAAACCTCCTTTGAAGTCAGTTATCGAATAGTGATGATTTTGTGTACTTTTTTTTTTTTTTTACTGTTATTATTTTGTGTGCCTACATAAACTCTGGAATATTAGGTGATTTAATGCTCTGTGAAGGTACCTTCCAAACAGTGGGTAATCTGACATATTACGTGAATTGAACTAGGCTGAGTCAAGGATGGAATTTCATTATTGGTCTATGTAAGTCTGGCATAGTATTTTTAGAGTAAGACTTTGTCTGTAAATGAATTTCAGTAAAGCTAGCTAGCTTTTCAACCGTGTTCCAAGCCTTTCACATCATGATTGGATGTCATAAAGCAACGCCTTAATTATTTTGATTGAAAAAGGTAGTTTCAGAGCCGTTAGTTTTTTGAGAGGCTGAGAAAAGAAAATCAAAATAAAAGCAATTGTAGTTCAGCTAAGCTCTTAAAAACACTTTATGCAATTTAAAGATTATATAATTAGCATTAGCATAAAAATGTTTGGGAATCATGTAATAGCATTTTTATTTTCTTTTTGAAAATAATATATTTCTTGTTACTGCATGGCACAGACCTATGCTTTATTTTTAGCAAGATAAGATAAAGACAATGTTTCATTACTGGAACTGTAATGTTGTTCATCATTTTAAATGCGTTATTGTAGCCACCAAGGCAATCAAAGGAAAATTTGGGGGTAAGTCAACATTTTTATTTAACAATTTTTAAAACAGTCACAAGGATTGATTTTAGAACTGCAAGAATGTAATAATTACAATTGCATTTTGATTTTGCCAGAATTCCTAGTAGATCAAAAGTATGGCTTTCTGTCTTGAGATTGATTGATGGTTAGCAACTGTAAAGTGTGTGCGAGTGCACATGTATGTGTATTATTACATATATTTATAAATATAAAAATAAATGGTTCACTGTTATTACCAAATGTGAATTTATGACTAAAAAAAACATGGTGAGAGAGCTACAGGCTTGCAATTCTAGGATTGATTTCTAACATAACCCCTATAAATATAAAATTATTCCAAGACCAATCCAAGCCCAGTATGTTTTCCTGTCATAATTGGCCTTCAATTTATAGATGATCTTATAATAAAGAATTTCCCTTGAAGAATTGAAAGGATGTCTCCTTCTGTGACGTTTATAGCGAAGAGAAGTTATAGGCACCACCCCCAGGTAGTGGATAGGTAGGTGCATTGGTAGACGTGCATCTTTTATGCTTGGAGAGTGAGTGTGCATTAAAGTTTGGTTGAAGACTACAGAGAAAGAGCCAACAAATACACATCAGCACTTTGATACTTCTTGAGAGAAGCATTGTGTGCTGCAGTATTTTCTTCACTTGTACAGAAAATGTATTTCCTAACTTGTTTTGATTCTCATACTTTGGGTAACTGTAATGGGCAAAATTTGGTGTGATATGAATATTAAGGGTTGGAAATAATCTGCTAAATCAATATATAGCATTGTTTGATACAATCTCAGTTGATTGTATCATATAGAACTTGTTTCCTCAGCCAACTATATTTTATCTAACAAAACGCATTTTAACAAGTATTTCATGAAGATTTTTTCCATTGCCTGTTCAAGATTCCTCGTTTTGTAGGTCTCTCGTCTACACAATAAATTCCCTAAGGTTAAGAATGAAAGAGGTCTCTACTACAGACATTCTTGATTGAAATAGCAGCTAAACTGCTGCAGTAATGAGAATATTTCCTTTCTCCTAGACAATTCAAATAAAAAAAAAAAAAGAAAAATTAAAGATCATTTATTTACTATGAGAATGTGCTAATGATGCTACTATGGAAATGAAGAGCAAAACTCATTGTTTTACCGGAAGCACGATCGGGCTATGTTGTGAGACATTCCCTCAAAGAAAAAGAGACTGTCATGTATATATAATGTGACACGCAGCAGCTTTAGAAAATGCAGCTGCTTTTCTGGAAAAAAGTGGTTAAAAACACATGATGATGAAGTTAACCTAAATCTTTCATTGGCTTACAAAAAATAGGTCAAGTAGTGCATTACTCGCTCCGCTGTAAGCCTGTACACAATCCGTGCATTCCAAAGCAAAAGAGGTTTTGCTTCACATTCCTACATCTACTTTCAGTCATGATATCTGTAAGCTAAAGCACTTGGCTTTTCACAAGCACGACTCCCTTTTGCTTTCTTTAAAGTGGAAATTCATACATTCTTTAACGGTATTTTTATTTATTTATTTATTTTTTTCCTGAAAAGATGTTTGAGTGTACCACTTGTAATTATTTTATGTTAGTTTTAGAACTAAAATACTGGCATATGTTGACACAGATACTATCGCACAGTTCATAGCCGATTCGTAAACAAATTTGCTTCTCCTTTTCCAGTCTTCAACTTCTAAGAGAAACAAAGTATCATGATGTGTCTCCATGTCAAACAACACGCCAAGCGTCGAGGCTTGTTCTAAACACGGGCACTGCGGAGGCACATGGATGATGTGGCTGGGGTCACGCACTTTTTTTGCGGTCTAGCCTCAGCAGCCAAGCCGGCTGCGTGTCTCGGGGCTCTCCCACCCCTCCTCGGCGGGCACGGAGCCCGGCGGCAGAGCAGCCCCGGTGCAGCCCCCCCAGCTGAGGCTGCCTCCAGGCCGCCGTGGCTGCCACCCACCAAGATGGAGGCCGCCTCTGCTCGGAGCCTCTGTCCCGTGCCGCCCGTTCCTTGGTTACTGACACGGGGCCACCAGCCCCGGCTCCCCAAATCCGCCCTTTTTTTGGGGGGTGCGGGCAGCTGCTGCCTCCCCCGTGGCACATCCCGGCCCCCAGCCGAGCCCCCCCCCCCCCCCGGCCCGGAGCAGGAGAGGCCGCGCTCGGGGCGCCGCAGGCCGCGAGGGCAGGGCCGCGGGGGGGCGGCCGGGGGAGGCTCGGAGCCCGGGGGGGGGGGGGGGGGGAGGCCGGGCCCGCTCCGCCCCCGGCTCGTCCGGGAGCCGCCGCCGCAGGTGCCGGGCGGGCCGCGGGAGGCTCCGAGCGAGGGGGGGGGTGGAGGTTGTTGGGAAGAAGAAAGAAAAAAAAAAAAGAAAAAAAAAAAAAAGAAAACAAAGTTTCCAGCTGATGCTTTTGGGAGGAAAGGTGGAAAATGCCCGCGCTGAGCCGGCAAGAAGCGGTAACCGCGGGAAGCCCCTTCCCTGCTACTCCCCGCTTCGCGAGCACGGCGCCGCCGCTCCCACGGTGGCGGCCGGGGGCTGCGGGGCCGGGCAGGGCAGGGCGGGGGGGCAGCCTCCATCCCTGCCGGCCTCCCTCCGTGCCGGCCGCGGGCGGGGTGAGAGAAGGGTTAAGAAACTTGGCTGAAGAGATGAATGGCGCGGGAGGGGGGGGGAGGAGGAGGAGGAGGAGGAGGAGCCGGGCTGCGCCGCGCCGGGCGAGGTGGAAGGCGGGGAGGATCGCGGCTGCGGGTTAGGCTTTGAAAGTCAGCCTCGCAGGCATTGCAGCAGGGCCCCGAACCGCGCAGGGGAGCGGCGCCGCGCCGGGCTCGGCTCGCCGCGTACGTGCGGGGGGTCGGGGGGCAGCGGGGTGGCGCGGCTCGGCTGGGCTCGGCTCGGCGCCGTCCCCGGGTCGGGGTCCCCGCGGAGCCGGGCTGGGCGCTGGGGGAGGCCGGGAGCCGCGGCCGTGCGGCGGAGGCGGGGGGGGGGGAGGCCGGCGGGCAGCGCTCGGGAGGAGCCGCCGCGGGGCGGGAGGCGCTGCGTGTGCAAGGGGGGAGGGTGCTGGTGTCCGTCCGTCTGTCTGTCTGTCTGTCCGCCCGCGTGTCTGTCCGTGCAGCGCTGCCGGGCGGCGGCGGGGAGCGAACAATGCCGGGGTGAGCCCGGCGAGGGGTGGCCGCGGCGGGGACGGCTTCCGGGGGGGGACCCCCCCGTACGGGGCCAGCTGGAAGTTTGGGGGGCTTGGGGGCGGCGTGGGAGCGAGGGGGGGACCCCGGCTTTTACAGCCCGAGCGCTGGCTGGGGGGAGACCTCCGGGGTCGAGGCCAGGGTCGGCGAAGCTCCGCCCGGGGCAGCGCCGAGGCCGGCTGCTGCCTCCCTTTCTCCCTCCCTTTCTCCCTCCCTCCCTCTCGGTCCCAGCCCCACCTGCGGGCGCCCCCCGCCCCCTTTCCCCTGGCCGCCGGTCGGGGCGGCCGCGGGTGCCCCCGCAGATGCCGCCTCATCGCCGCCGCGCCGGCCCCGCGGGGACGTCGCTGTTTCCCTTCTAGACTAAAGGTTACTTTTCCTGGCGTGTTTTCCTGTCCCCGAAGCCCTTTAAAGGTGATTTCTGCCTCCCCCCCCCCCCCCCCCCCCCGCGCCGTCTCCCTGCGGAAGGTGCTGGAGGCGGCCGTGCCGTGCGAGTGCCGCTCGGTGATTAACTGGGAGCAGAGGGGAGCCCGAGGAGACGCGGGGGCAGAGCGTGGGCAAAACGAGGGGCAGCGCCGTGCCCCTGCTGCACCCACTTTGTGCCTTGCTTGTCTTCTCGTGGATTCCGATCCACAGCGTTTTAACTGAAAGGAGGCTCGAGCTGAAATGCCTGACGCGCGTTGAAAGTGTGGAGAAAACGGGGGAATTTCTGGCTTTGGCAGCGTGCTGGTGTTAGGAGAGCTGAAGTGGAAGTTGGCCCCTTTTGCATGGTCTTTCTGGAGTCTGGAGACCGTACCGCTCTGCGTTTCGTCTAGGGGGACCTGCCTGCGGTGCCTGAGAGCTCCTTGGCTGATCAGAATTTAACTGAGTCATGGCACGATAAATGTTTAGAGATGTTACAGAGCTTTACTTAGAAAAGCGTGCAGATCTAGCCTACAAAGAGCCATAGGGAGGAAAGGTGGAGTATCCCTGAGCGAGAGCTGGAAACCTTTAATAGTCCAACCTGAAGCGTTGCTCGTGGGCCTGGCTGAACACGCTAGAAAGTGACACATTAAGAAGCCGTGTGACACAGGCTTTCTGAGCTGGGAGTATTTTGTGGTTTAAATCTGATCTAATGGCATCTGAGTAATTGTTGTTGTACGGGCGACCAGAGCGGACGTCTCGGAGAGCAAAAGTTCTCGTTCAGGGCTGTGCTTGGGCAGATCTGTGACTTCTGCTGTCTGGGGCATTTGTCTTCCCAAACTTGTGGTTGAGAAGGGCTCTCTTGTTATTTTATCAACGTTTGTATGGCCAGGGATAGTCTATAAGGCAAGACGGTCAGTTTTTTATGAGTTAAATGCATGTTAAATGCATTGTTTGTGTGTATGCAGGTGTGTGTGTATATATATATGTATGTGTGTGTATATACATGTACCCATACACAGGTATACGTTTTGTTGAGCAGGAAGGAAGAAGTAACAAGTAGTGACTGCATGTTTTAGGCTGGGGTGAAAATTGACCTCCTGTTTGACTGGCGTGCAGTTCTGAGTTATCTGATGAGGGAGGTCTGTCAGTGGCTTTAAGATTTTTCTATATTGTGTATGCACACAATATAAGATGCTGTCAAATGCCAAATCATGCAGGATGGATGTTTTTTAAATATCTAAACTTGACTGTTGTGTTGTGTTTTTTTTTCTTCCCTAGTAGTCTTGGGGTAAAAAAAAATAATAATAATATATGTATATAAACAGATGAGAATGTGTTCTTCCTCTTTTCTCTCTGCAATTGTTTCTTCTTCTAAAGTGATAGATAATGCTAAACAAAACTGGTGGGTAAAAATAACAAAAACTTATTATGATCATAGAGACTATGTTGATAAAGAAGTGAACAGATGTTTTTATATTGTAAGCTTAAAAAGCATGTGCTTTAAATGTTGGCTGTGTCACCTCCAGCATTTGATAGTCAGTTGTGTTTAGGATGACTCCTGTTATGTAAAAGACATCCAAGATGCATAT
The DNA here is from genome assembly GCF_963932015.1 of Anas acuta. Taxonomy (NCBI): domain Eukaryota; kingdom Metazoa; phylum Chordata; class Aves; order Anseriformes; family Anatidae; genus Anas; species Anas acuta. The sequence goes on from NC_088979.1 coordinate 102,643,130, forward strand.
ATTTCTTAAACTGATTCGGTAAAGGTTATAGGACTCAAACACAGATTAACTTGATGATCATATGTGCTGGTAGTTTTTATTTAACATGGGATTAGTTTAAAATAATTGACCAAGGCTTGCTTTAAAGCTTTATTTTGACTTTTCAGAGAGAACTTTTCTTTTTCCTCCTGTATTTGAACACTGACATAAGGTTTCTGTAATGCCACCTGTATTATTGTTAGCACTGAGAGCACTGTTAATTTTACCAGTGACAGTGCAGCACATTGGTATACCAAAAGATAAACTCCGTTTTGCATTGTGCCGAGCACATGTATAAACTTGCCCAAGGCAAAGCTGGGGAGTTGCATTTCCCACAGTCAGCTGTCTTGCTCAACGGTAATGCTTGATGCCTCACTGCAGGGGAAGACTTGAAGACTGTAATATTTTGTTAATTTTAGAATAGCTCCTATGAACCAGCCTGAACCTCAGAACCAAAATGGCTTGCATTTTTATTCCTGCATGTGAATGTACGGGGATTCCAGAAGGGAGACAGGGAAGACTGTGGGCTTTCTAGCCAAGCACCTGATGTGGGGGCACTGGCCCCAAGAGCGGTGGGGTGGTGGCTGCCTGGTGCCCTTGGGGCTCCGTGATGTGTGGGGTGCATGGTTGGGTTACAGGTGGTAGATGGGACAAACAGGATGCACATCCCATGGATGGGAAAAAGGGCTAAATGCTCTTTTGGGACAAGAAGTGTGCATTTTGAAATATAAATCATTACTGCTCAGCAGGAGCTTAATGACAGGCAAGTGGAAAGATAATGCAGGTAGGGAGTGAAGTCTGAACGGGAGGAAGATGTACAAGAGAATATGCGCAAATGGATAAAATGATTAAAAATACAAACTTGACAATCTGTCTGAATAGCCCTAAACCAAAGAAAGAAGGGTAACAGTAATAGCGTTTGTGGTTTGCTCTCTCTTCCTGTGAACAGGCCAACATGATAAGAGCAGTGACTAGCTGTATTGGTCTGCCCACAGCACATGTGAGGAACATATTTAACAAGTGTGTGTGACTTATCTTCTGGATATGATGGTGTTTGGATTTTGATAGTTGCATTTGAAAATACTGAATTAGAAAATAATATGCTAAGGTTTGCAAGTGATATTTTAACTGGACATCTGTGATCACATAAACTTGCTTGAATTTGATAATGGGAAGATTTGCCTCCAGGAAAATGGGAAGGAAAACTCTCTTGCTAAAGATGAATGCATATATTTTAGTGTTTCTGGATTATTTATTTCAAGTACACTGAGAAATGTGACCAGACCTATATAGCACTTGAAAGAATTAATGTGGTAATTTGTTTGGCTGTCTGTTGCATGTCACTTGACTTAAATGGTTAAAGAAGGAGAACAGAAACTAATATTCCTGTAAACATCTGTGTGGTGCGGAAGGGGAAGAAGCAGTTGCTAGCCATCGGGAGAGTTTGGCCCAAAATAGGATGCAGTCTCTTACTGAAATCGTTCCTGGAACTCATTACTCCTGTTTAATAATTACCTGTCTGGAGAGAAGTTCTGCTTTCACACATTTCACTTCTAAATATCACCATCTCTGGCAGAGAACAATTTTGCTTATAGACAAAATCAGGTTAAAAGCAGAAACTGCTTGTCTTCTGTTAGCTGTGGGTTTCTAAGAGGTTTAGTGTAGAAAAGTTGAGCATTGGGAGAATAACTCGGCAGGCACATTCTTCTTCCTCTCGAGAAAGAAAGCTGCAAGAAGGTGATCATAACAGATCGGGCAGATGCTGGGTGTAAAGTGTTTGAGTCTTGACTGCACCTTGTATTTAAAAACAAAGAAGAGATCATTTAAGTGGCCTAAGAAAGCACTTAATGAATTTCAGTGCTGAACAGTACAAGACGCATGTCTTGCGGAAAAAACAGTCTTTTAGTTCCGTGTGGCCTTAGGCTGACACTGTTGCTCTGATGCTGATTCTTTTTACAGTGATCTGTAAGTAATCCACAGCTGCTGGCTTCTTACCTCTTTTACCTGCCCAACACTCATTGTGAAAATGGTGTTGGAAGGGAAAGGGAAAAGACTTCTTTAGTGCTGAAGTGAGCTCAGCCTTCTACAGAGGTGAGAAGAAATGATCAGTCCCATCCCAGGAGATTGTCCTGGTTGCGTTTTTAATGTCATCAGACATCACATTTTCAGTGACTTATAATGGGGAGGAGAGCAACAATCAGCCACTGAGGTGCACAAACCCAAGTATCCAGCTGTTAGGTTTTTGCAAATAAAATAGTATTCTAGCAAAGAATTTCTCGAACATCAATGAAGAAATATGGATTTATTTTTCTCAGAAAGAGTAAATTCTTTTGTTCTTTTCTCAGAACTCTTAAAAACTTTTTGTAGTCACAAGAACAATACAAAAAGATTGCTTAATGCTGACCTAAAGGAAATCTTATGCATACATTGAACCTTGACAGCAATACAGTGGTGTTCTTTCTTGTTTGCTTGGTTTCTCCCTTAGATAGAAATCTGTCTTCTCATAGAAGTAGGAATACTTAAATAAAAACATCTGTCAGTGGTGGAAAACACTGTCTACATCTATAGTATAGCACAGAACTACTAAAATGAACTATTTTTCTCAAATATACGTAATCTTCTCAATTTATTGCCTCAATTTATTATGTAAATTTAAAAGCACAGCTTCCTACTGCTCCAAGGGTGTTCTGCTCTTGTCCCTCTCTTCTTTGGTCACAAGAGGCTCCATCATCCAGCTGACCTGCTCTTTCAGTCAAGTGGGGCTGGAAAGACTTCTGAATGATATTTATTGCTGCATTTGTCACTGTACCTTTGTCACTTCTCCTTTTATTTTGACTGCAATGGTGACTTAATCTCTTTTTTTTTTTTCCCTACTTAAATTTGAATGTTGAGACTTCTATTGTTCTGTGGGACAAATTGACTTTTTTAATGATGTATTTGGGGGAAGGATCTGAAGTAGTCTCTGCATGTAGTATTTCAGGGTATTTACTTTTTTTTCAGCATAGCGGATCCACTGCTTTTGTTGGATTTTGATGTTGGCAGTAGCCCAGTGCGCTTCTGTTTCACTGACCTGAAATCTTTGAATAGGTTGTCTTTGGATGATGAGCCTTCTCTCAACACCTGTATCTCTTTTCCCAGGTAGTACATTACAGTAGTCAGAGTCAGATGTTTTCTCTGAACTGACTTTAGCCCAAATGGCTTTGCAGAAGTGGGCAATGCTATAAGCTGCCTGCAAAGCATGCATTTTTCCCCCTCTACTCTACTGCCTCAGTAGCCATCCTTGGAGTCCTCCATACTAGAGAAATCCTGTGTTTAATTCTTCTCTCGTTTGTAGGCTTTGTGAGAACAGAGGCTAAAAGTGAGGGAAAGAGAAGGGGAACCCTCCCTGTGCCAAATGAGAGAAGGGCAAAATTCTGCAAAACCAAAGAGAGAATCTGTTTTTGTTATTTTGTTTTATTTTTCTGTTTGATTATAATTATTTTTTTTATGCATAATAAACTCGCTGCTTAGGGTGGTGACCTGGAGACAGAGGAGTTAACATGAGCATTATTCTTCTGACAAGCCCTGTTACTGAAGGTTAAGTAGTACAAATAGCAATGACCTGCACTACCTGTAAGTTTGTATCTTTTACCATAAGTTAGAAGTAGTAGAGAAGCGCTGAGAACTTTTAAAGTGGTACTTGTGGTGGATAACATGTTCTAAGTATACTGTTCTACACTATTTAATTCTTGAATATCTCAAAACAAGTGTTTTCATTTCTATTGGTTTGTTTTCTTTTTTTTTTTTCTAATTATTTTGTGGGCATTTTGTTCACCAATTATACTTTGGTCTCATCTTTTGCTTGTATATATTAAAGGGCTCTTAAAAATATGACTGAGATTTATAGGTGTGAGTCTGAAGTGTTAAGTGGTACTTGCTACATAGGAAGGAGGGCTTTCATGTCATGGTTGTTTTTTGAATAAAATGAAGAAAAACAGGACCGTGGCTTTGAATCAAAGCTGAACGTGGACTTTGTTCTTGCAGAAATGCTCTCCAATTATCTAGACAATACAAGTATAGGTGATGCAAGTTATTTGTAATTGATTTACAAGCGGTTCTATTTGGAAAACTTTGGTTTCTGATGTTTTGAGCTACATTTTTATTTTGAAATAGAAACATTAAAAATAAAACATCCCTTATTGTTACGCTAATAATGAAAAGGTAGACATAGATTGGAAGAGGAGAAATTTGTATGCAGATTTTTATAGGACAATTTTTGTTTCTTCTTTCAGGTGAAGCATAGAATTGGTGAGGAAGAAAATTAATGCATCCTTGGACTCCTGAAGGAAGAACCTTCCTGATGGGACCACTTTCAAGGTAAATGATTTGTTTCAATTGTTTCCCTTGTTTCTTCAGTTTTGGGTTTCATCTTTGTCTTGCCAAATCTGTCATACAACTTTCTGTCCTGTACGAGTCTTTTTAAGACTACAGTATGTTTTAAAACAGTAGATTTTCAAGATAATCCCTGTCTTTTAATGTCAGGCTTCCTTTTTTCTTAAAGTGTGTGCTGATTAAAGACCACTAATATTTTTGATAATGTTTGAATGTTTTATATGGAATTTGCTGGTAAGTCCTGAAGATTTGGCCTACTTGTTTTGCTTTAGATTTGCTTGTAATTTCAGAGTGAAAGAAGTTTAAATAAAACTTGTGTTACAATGTTTTATTTTTTTGAAATAAAACAGATCCAAGTTGAGCTTCTGTGGCAAGGGACTGTCACAGTAAAATCATTATTAGATATTGCATTACAATGGCTTGCAGACATTTAACACCACTGTCATTTTGTTTGTATGTGCTCCCTTGGTTCCCATTTTCTAAATCCTATTTTTCTGTGATGCTAGGGAATAATTCCCCAAGTGTTGTCCAGTGATTGCTTATGTATATGTACTTTGGTTTGTGAGTAATTTTATTCACTTGAGTAGCCCCACTGTACTCAGTGGGCCTTACATGCATGCCTAAGAACTTGAGAATGCTGATGAGCATAAAGAATATAATTTGGGCATGTAATGGTTGACAAGCAGTTGTTGTTTTGTTTCTGGTCTCTCTTAGGACTCATTTGTGTTGCCTCCAGTGGCAACTTTTGGGAGCATTAGTAAGGAAGGCCTAGAACGCTGGAGGCAGTCATATCAAATCCTAGCCTGAAAAATTTCTAGCATACCCACTGTAATGATGCAACGTATATGGCATACTCTTTCTCTAATAAATGTGTTGTTTGACTTCATTTTGAGTATAGAATTGGTTTGAGCATCCGTAATAGTCAACCGTAGTGAGATCATCAGAAAATGTTTGTGCTTTTTTAAATTGGGGAACTCTGGATTTATCAAAAAATCCAGATAATCCTGGTGTTTTGGAAATAAAGGTAAATCAGAATGAGGGATCCATTTCTTTTTCTGTGATGCTTTCTGTTTGACTCAAAGTCTAACACTGCTATAGTGCTTAGTTGTTTGAGCAATTGTATTTACAGGGAAGTTAACTGCATTATTTGCTGATATCAGAACTGGTGAGATAGACACTTGGAATTAGAACAAAATTAATAGTTATTTACAACTTCACAGTTGTTGTGGTCAGCAAGAGATGGTTTCTTAAACAACCCTGATACTACTTAATAGACAGTGGCTTTTGTGGCAACAATGCTTTTGAAATGTTTCAGGTCTTCAAAAATAGCTAAGTAACTGAAAGCTTTGTTTCAAATTGTTACCTGTGTTTAAAAGTCATTCTATTCAGAGTTGCAAGAGTCTATACTGTGAATTAAGGTTTTGCACTGTGTGTATCAGCTTGTCAGTAAGGTGATTAAGCTAATGTTTTGAGGAAAATGTGTCTGTCAGTGCATAGGTGTCTGATACTTTTGGCAGAGATGGCATTCCTTACTCCATTTCTAACCAGCATTATATTGAAGAATACCTGTCTTAGTATGCAACTTTGGGTTGCATAGCGTTGTACGGTTTTAACATGGAGCACAGTGGTTGTCTTGATTAGAGATTTTTTTTTTTTTTGATTATTTTGTTGTTTTTGTTTGTTTAAGTCATAATTCTAGGCCACTTGGATTCCCGCAGAAAAGTACAGCTTTGCAAACATAACTGTTGATCTGGCTGAGGCTGTGTAAGTTTCAGGAGGGTTGGTCTGGCTGAGGCTGTGTAAGCTTCAGGAGGGGAAGGCGACTGCCTAGATGTTGTCTAAATCTGAGCATACATCAAAGAAAAGTCTGCCTCATTGAGCTAAAATTTATAAGCTATGTTCGAGTTTATACAGATATACAATTTTTACATGAAACTTCAAAAGATGTAACTTACAAAAAGATACAGATGAGGATTAAAAACTTGGAGTAATTATAACTATGCTGTCAAAAGAACAAGGTGGTGATTCAGTGTAAGTGAGGCTGGCAGAGGCAGTCCTTAATTGAAGAAGAATTGGTCACTGTAAACTGATTGCATTTTATTTTTAATGATAGGTTTCAGAGAACAGCAAATGAGTGTAGTGTGATCTTGACTGATAGCATGCTTTTTCCTTGTTGGTTAAAAAAAATAAAAGTAACGAAAGCCTGAGGATATGAAGTTGCAAACAAAACTTTCACTTTTCTTTCCTTTCCCCTCTAAAGAGGAAAAGAAAGACTACATGGAAGTGAAAAGAACTGTGCTTTTGTTGCTAAGCATTTGGGTGTGTTTGTCTTTGGGAATTAACGTAGGTGGTGCTTCTGTTATGTCAATCTAGAAAATTTGGTGAAGGGATGGGTAACTTGCAGGGTGGAGATATCCCTCATTCTCCCAGTGGCTTGGCATTTAATATTTTACAGCAAACTTTTTAGTTTAACATATTTGAACTTGTACTAGATAGGGTTAATAGGCTAGAACAAAAGGTCAAAGCATGAGGCATTAGGCTTAATTAAGGGAGAGCAGGAGTGGCAGGAGTATGTGACAGTTAAATGGGTTTCCCACAGACTAATGTCTGTTACAGTGCAACCATGCCTCAACTTAAGTGGGTTATTTTGTGCAAAGGGCAGCAGTGATTAGCAGTTTGACATGCCAGACATTTCTGGCCAATCCCATCTGTTTTAGAGGTTAAAAAAGCACACCTTTATGAGCTGATAGATTGATTTGTGTGCCCGTTTGGTAAAGATTACAAGTCCAAGGCCAGTGCTGTAAATGCCAGTTATAGAATATTGTACTTTCTTAGTTGTTCTTTGTTTAAACTGTCAACTGTTTTGTAATGGGGATAACAGCTATAAAAGTGACCGTACAATATGAAAAACATGGCAAGGATTCTGAAGCAAGTGTTTTGAACCAGAAAGGTCTGGGTGGAAAACTTCCTCATCAGGTCTGTTTTGAATTTTGTCCCATGAGTCTTGGCCATTCTGTGATGCTGTGCTTGGAAGGGGAATCTGCCTTCGTGTGCTCCTACCAGAAGTTCATAGCTTTTCTTTATAACCATCACTTTTAATGTATTTGTCCTGAAGTTATCTGCCTCAGTGCTAACAGTTTTTCAGTTCTTAGCACTGTTGGATAGAAGAGAATCCTCAGTACTTAAAAGGATTCAGGGTTTATACCTGACTTCATTACATTCTCTGTTTCCTTCCTGTTCCATTACTTAACTGGGATGATACATGCATATTTTTCTTGGATTTTCTTTTGTAGCTATTATTCTCTGGATAGTTTATTTTATTGTAACATGAAGTTGCCTTAAACCCAGAGTAAAATAGGTAGCACAGTAAGTCTTGACTGTGTTTCCTGTCATCTTTATGACTTTGTAAAGTCAAAGTTACATTACTATTAATATGAGACTATTAATAAATCGTTGATGCAATAAAACTGTTTTTGATAATGTTCAAGGTTCATACATAGTTGAAGGTGATTATCCTATTTTAAAATCAAGTAGAGGTCAGACTGTGTTGTAAGATACTGACTTTGGCCCAAATGATATCTGATGACTGTCATTGGTCACGAAGCTTTCCTCACTTGAAACAAAAGTGATTTTGAATTAAATTGTTAACTAGAATTGTGCTTTATGGTAACATGCTGATTAACTTTTGATTCTGTGAAAAGCAGTGACACATATGTGCTTACTTGTTTTTAAGGACTAAAGATTTTATATTTAAAAGCTATTAAGCTTTCCCTATTTTCTATCTCCTGTCCATTCAAGCAACGACACTTTCTGCTAAATAAAATTGAGAAATAAAACTGCATTAAATTAACATTAGACACCTTACATTTAACGTTCCAACATTAACTTTAAAATTGACACCTGTCTTAAATTTAATATTTTTCGACTTGCAAACATGATTTTCTTTCACTCAGTTTAGTATCTTCAACTCTTTTAATGATTTGATATGCATATTTTGAAGACTGCTGCATGCAGCTAAACTATACTTTTACTGTAACAGCTGTGGCCTGTTCATGAAGAGAACTGCGGATTCATGACTTATGAACAGCTTGTCTTCACCGTATCTAGCTTTGTGAGAGCCACCTTTTTTTTTTTTTTTAGTATTATTATTTTTTATCTTGTGAAAGTCTCTTCCCCTATTTCTCTTTGAAAAGCCTAGAAATACTTTCAGTGTCCTTTAGGATGAGCAAGGCATCATCATTATCTTGCAGTTTATTTAGCAACATGGAGATGGAATGGGCATATGCAGCATCATGTTCTCTATGGAATAATATCTATTTAAATGATTTGGATCTAATACATATTTACATGAAAAAACATCTTGCCCTTCTCTGTGGGGAGAGAAGGTGAACAAGCATAAATTTTATAATACTCATTGCTTCTCTTGCACTAAATCATACTTAAATTGCAGAAGGTTGTTGGCTTGAGAGTTGTGTAAAAAGTGCTTGGCTAGTAAAGTGGGGGTGCAGGGAGATTTATCTAATTTAATACTAAGAAAATGTCAGCTGTAGTGTGTTGATAGTGATTGCTTAAATCCAGAAGCTGTAATTCAGACTTCTCTATATGCATATTTGTAATATTTTCATCTTTATAACACACAAAATATAATCCTGAAACTAGCTATTAGTGCAGTGTGCATGCATACTATATTTTGGCTAATTGGATTGCTATTGATCATACCTGAGCCATTATCTAATAATCTTGGGAATGGGGTGGATGCTGTGTATGCTTGTCTGCTATTTCAGGGCAGAAGGTACTTTATCAAGTTTCTTGCAGTGGTTGTTATTAAAATCTCTATAGTTGCTGCAATTTGTGTAATTAGCATTTCCTGCTCTAAGTGTAGCACAAATGAGAGGTTTTCAGGTAACATGATAAAAAATCTGTTTGAGACTACAGCACAGGATACTTTTTACCCATATCTTAAGGCTAGAGTCTAGTTTTGTTGATGAGAGTGGAAGTGATTTTTATTGTGCTTGGGCTTCTCTCAGAGTCTGCTTAGTTTGTGAAGTATGGTGCCATGAAACCAGTATGGTGGCTTCCCTTCTACCATTCCATTTTTCATTCCTAGATAAATTTGTGCAAAACCATTCAGTTTAATGTTACTGAATATAACAGGGCACTATAGCAAATATTCTGTAATTGTTAGTGAATCTGCTGCTTTTTAACATGGAATCTTTTGTATTGTGCCTTTAAGTTAGGATATAAAATATTTGCATAAAATATTCATACTGCTTGATTGGCCAGTAGACATTAAAAGCTATTTGAAACTGTCTATTGTTTTCAACTTGTAATAGTCTTAAAAAGAAAAAAAAAGTTAAAAAGTTCCCAGTGTTAGGTATTTTAGAGTACTTTGCTTTTTATTTTTATTTTTTTTCTCCTCTCCCTGTAATAGATGACATGTCAAAGGCAAGCACTTGGTTTGTACCCCTGACCTTTACATGCTGCTTAGGAAGGATGCTGTGCCATGTTCATGTGAACTGGCCTACTGTAGATTTCTCCTTATTTCAGACTTTGATACTCTTTGACCTTGTAGTCGTTGACTTTGATCTGGAACAATTTCAAAGTCATGTAAATGAATGTAATTAAGGTATTGCTTATCATCTTGGAGAGTTCACAGAGAGGCTTATTGGCTAGAAAGGTTTGTTTACTTAATATGGAAGGTTAATATAAGGTTAAATTTCGCTGTGTAAAATGGCTTCATAATGTTTTTATTTAGCAGCTGAAGAAAATAGTGCTTGAAAAGGCAAATAATAGTTTTATCTGACCTCCGTATGTCTTCTGTAGCTTGCATTATTGGGAAAATTTATCTTCATTGCATAGTATTATTGCAGTCTTCTTTTCTCCTCCTCCTACAAAGAGAACCTCTCACGCTTATTTGTCAGCTCTTATGTAGGAAAGGAACTACATTAAAGAAGGGACTGCAAAAATATTTGACAATAATTGCTGTAAGTAGTCCATCCACTTCCACTTAAGTCTTTTATTTCCCCTCCCCCTTTTTGCAAGAATGGGATTTATATTTTGTTCTTCAGTAACTTATCTTGTTTTTATTCCTAGTGCTGCCACAATAAGGTGAAAAAGCAGTATAAAACAGCAGAGAAGAACATTGTTACTGCTTTCTGCCTTCCACTTCTCAGGCAGTAGAGAGAACAGGGCTTAAATCTCTGTGTTCTTGTCTATATTCCTCAGCTTAATTTGAACGGAGTTGCTTTGCTTATCACTTATGAAAATAACATTTGCTTGAGTGTTGTTTTTTTTCTGCTCGCTTTAGAAAATTTGTAGTTATCGGAAAGGTAATCACATGGCAAGTGTCAATTAGAAAACTCTTTTCCCATACCTTTTCTGATCCCCTGCTCATGGCTGTTTTTCTAAAAATGTACTTCCCAGCTGGAAAAGCATAAATCCCTGGTGGGTGATGGTGTCCAAGCAGGTGTGTTCTGCCAGACCTGCACTGGGCTGATTTCAGTGACGATGTACAAAGCTACATGAAGCTTGGAAACACCTCTTCCTGCACAGCTCTTTCTGGAATAATTTAGGCAGCAAGGTTGCTGGCTTGTTTGCCTTATTTTGTAGAGTACTTGCTTTTATCATTTCTTCTTTGTGTGGCAAAAGTAGTAGGCTACTTGCTGTGGAGGTAGCTAACTTTCTTCTGCTTACTAGAATATTATGTGCTAAATAAATTATGCAGCAATGAGAATTAATATCCTTGAAAGGCTGATTAATGCAATGAATGTCTTATGTGACTATTTCTGGCTTCTGGGGATGCCCTATAACTCCTGCCCAGGAGCTTTCTTTTTTTCCTATCCCCCCCCTCCTCTACTTCCCCCTTTGTTTAATGAAGGTTCAGGTTCTGATCCTTGCTTCCCAAACATGCAACTAGGAAAATAGCTTGATTTTTTTTCTTCCTCCACTTTGTAATAACAATCATAATTTGATGAGATCTAAAAGTGCTTTCAGAACACAAATAAGCAAAAATCTCTCCTTATCTTCCTTTTCCCACATACAAAAGGTAAAGTTCAAAATCATAATATAACAATCTGAGTGGGGAGAGGGGAAAAGGAGCACAACAACTAAGTGTGAATTACTTAGCCTTTTTAAGTTAGACGGTATTGTGCTGTTGACTTCAGTAAGGCTAATATTTCACTTTAATTCTAGAGCTTCCTGAATAGTGGACAAGAGGTATATGGTTATGGGGAAGAAAGGCAAAAACACCTGAAAAATGTCCTTTATCTGTTACTTTAGGTCCTGTTTATGAAAGATAAAGGAAGAATCCATGCACTTTTGTTCTCTTTTTTTTGCTTAGCTAACATACTAAGAGCAAATCTGGACCTAACTTCTTAACGGTGACCATGTAAGAGTGCAAAATGTCTTGAAGAAAAGGTTGCCTTTGTCTGGTGGTTAAGGTGATTTCTCAGTTGTCAGTCCTGGTTCTCTCAATTTGTTGGTGTTTAATTCTCTGCTACCTTAAGTTTTATCCTGCTACAAATAAATGAAGAAAGAACGTTAATAAACTGTGCTGATATCATACTGTAACCTCTTTGTACTCCCTGACATAGGCTTAACTGTAGAGGTGAAGAGAGAACAAGGTTACACAGAATCACATTTGTCGTGTACTGAGCTCTGGTTTGGCTTGGGATTGCAACATCAGACGTGCAAGCTTAGTGTCTTTTTTTTTTTTTTTTTTAATATAGGTCTTCAACATATATGTCTTAAGCTCTTGTTCACCAACTCTTTTTATTTTGCTAGAATTTTTCACACGGTCATGATTATCTTAGTATGCATGTGACCATGAACTGCTTTTTGATCTGAAACAAATAAATAGTCAATTTCTAAAACTTTATTGTTTAGACTCAAAATTTTGTCATTAATTGTTTTCTACTGTGATTTTTTTGAAATTCAAAAAGGATGTATTCACTGTGCTTTTCAGGCTTTCCAACAACACATGATTTTCATTTTTGCATCACCCAGCTCTGGTTTTGTTTTCCAGGTGTTTTACTGTGCAATGGAGATGAACAGTACATGTATTCAGACATCATTTCTGTGGTGTTTTGGTTTACAATCCTATATAGTTCCTATACTAATTTTTTCCGACCCTTGTCTAGGCAAATACTACCCGTATTTTTGCCTTTGCAAAACTAAACTTAGGCATGAAATCTGCCTTTAAAATATTCTTTGTGTGGATGATCACAATATTTCTGTGGTTCTTACCTTATGACTTCTTTTGTTACTTTTTGAGGAAAATTGTGTGTGCCTCATGAGATGACAGGAGAACAGGAACAATCAAAATTCCCCTTTTTATGGTCTTTTGGGATATCATAGGGCATTGCTGTTCTACTACTTAAGTAGATTTAGAGACTCAGATATCCATTACTCTGGATAATGTATTGTATGAATTTAACATATATAACCATCATGCTGGTCTCCTTTTTCTGTCCTCCTTAGATCGTTGTACAGGAGGGAAAGTTAAGTCATGGGCAATAAACACTTGTAGACCTGCCATCTGATCTAATTCTTATTAGTTTACTGCTTGATGCTGTGGCTGGTGGACTTTGCCAAGTGTATCCATGATGGTATTACTAACCCTGGTTACTCACTCCATTCCTTTATGGAAGAGTCCCCTCCCTGTAGCAGGATGGCAGAATTGTGTGTGCTGTTGTCTCCTCACCTGCTGCTAGTCCTTGTTGAGCAAAGAGAGTAGCTTAAAAATGGAGATGGTCCCTGTGGAGCATACAGTGTATTTCTGTAGTAACTCACCCCTCTTATTTGCAGAGCATCTGCAGCAGCCTGAGAGCTCTAGTGAGATGTCTTAGGATGTCCCAGATTGCTGAAAGAATGGTGGTTGTTTAAGTAATTCATAAAAGTAACACAAAACGCTCAAATATGCCTGAATGTTGCAGTTATTGTGCTTCAGTATCAAAGGTATGGAAAGGAGAAAGACTATCAGAAGGGCATGTGACAGCATGTATGTTAGAGCTAGTGATGCTAGGAGCATTGCAAACTCTTAAAACTGGGAGGGAAGTAGTGGATGGGGCTTGTTTTTCAGTTTGTGAACACCTGGTGATGAAGCTTGTAACAAGAGGTTAGGCTTCTGTTTGCTTGATTTTTTTTAATCCTAATTTAGAGTCTGTATTTAAGACCTATCAAATGACTTCATATGTTCTCATTAAAAAGAATTAGGGTAGACGGCTGCCTTGTGACATATTTGAAGCAAAGGTGAAGCTTACCTGTAGAAACTTCAGGAAAAAATGTAACAATAGAAGTCCTGAGGGCATAAGTCATGATAATTTTGCATGCTTTTACATACTTCTGATGAGTGAAAGCCTTGCACTTTCTGGGTAAAACAGATCTCACCTGATTAATCAAATGTGAAATGCTTATGTTAGAATGCTTCTTGTGATTTTTCTTAAGAGTATGGCTAATACAGTGGTCTTCAGATATAACTAAAATAAGTTGGAGAAACAAATGTGTGCTTAACTTTCAGCCTGCATATCAATTAATGTAGGGGCAGATATTTCTGATTTTTCTCTTTTGATTCAATTGTTAGGCCACAGAAAGAAGTATGTAAATATAAGCACAATTCATAAGCTGACTTCTGGTATCTCTCTCTGTTCCAAAAGTGTATTCTTGCATTTATTTTTTTTACAAGCAATACACTTAAGAGATGTAGAAGTAACTGTTAATTACTCAAATGAGATCACAGAGGAGGAGAAAAAAGGTATAATATTTTTTGTATGCTTTTATTAGCTCTCCTTTGTTACCTTGTGTGTGCTATTTAGTCTTTTCAGTTTGCTCGTGTGTAATGTACATAAAACATTCTCTTCTGAAATGCATGAGTGATTTATGTAGAGTTGTTCAGTGACTACAGCACAACTAGGAGGCTTGTCTTCTATTGGATGTGACCAGCGCTGAATATTTGGGTACTTCTTGTGGTTTGTGGGCATTGTTTTCTCTCAGATTACAAACAGTGTTTTCCTGCTGTTGGGACTACATGCGTAAGTAATACGTTTGAACTAATTGTGGCCGCATTTTAGGAGTTATTGAAGGACTTTGGGTTTAAGTTGCACTTTAAAAAAAAAAAATAAAATTAAATATTCTCCTCTCAGTGGCTCTACCTAGAGTAGAAAATATTTTTGTTTTTGTTATTTAAAAATTACAATAATAACAGCAACAAAATAAGTCTTTTTGTGCCTGAGGGATTATACCCACTTATATATACCCCTACCACTGAGTAAGTGAGAGTGAAATGTGCTAATCTGTTTTAATATATTCTGTAACAATCATTTTTTGGGTGTAGTGATGGAGCAAATGGGTTAGAAGCAATACTGTGAGGAGCGTTGATTGTTTAGAGGGAAGGAGAAGATACCTGAGCTTTTCTAATCAAAAGACAGAGCCTAGGAATGCAATGGAGGTGTTGAGACTTGCTGGTCCTGAATACTTGGGACTTGAACTCTGATACTTACGTCACTGGAACCACTGGTTGGAGAACTAAAGATATTGCCAAAACTTTGCACGCTAACTTTTATGTGACTTGTTTGATTCTGTGTCTCTGGGTGAAGGGGAGGAATTCTTCATAAAGTAATCTGTTGGTTAACAGTGCGTGGATGACGGGAGTTTTAAATAATCCCTTTGGACTAGGTTGAGTAACCTTTGATCTTAGAAATTGTTAAACAATTTAGAGGAAGAAGCAATGATGTGGAGGTGAAGAGCAATGATGTGAATTGAAGGTAGAATTTGCAGACTATTCTACCCTTCCCACTGCTGCTTTTTTTTTTTTTTTTTGTTATGCTGTTGATATGATCATTTTATTATAATTTTACAGTGTATTTTTACAAAATGTTATAAATATGTCCGGAACTGCTCTGAGACTGATAGTCAGTCCAGGGCATGAACAAAATAGAAAAATATCAAAATGCAATGTGTCACAGAAAATATTTTCCTGTCTAGAACTATTACATAAAAGAACAGTTTTGTGCTCGTCTCCCAGCTCTGGAGAGGGACTTTGATGTCTATCAGTGGCTGCCTGAGTTCTGGTCTGCAGATAGTGCACATTGGTTAGCTGATATAAAATAGCTGGTTTAAGTCCTCCTCTCCACCCCCCATCCATCCCCATAGTTTTTCCAACTATTTGCAAGTGAAATGGGAAGAGCTGATGTAGTCTAAGGGAAATTCATTCTTCCTTAGATAGTTCACACTGTCACCTCTGGATGTCTGAAGTCTTTACGTACTTTCAGAAGGTGTGTGTTCTACATACAGGTGTTCTGGTTCAGAACCTTTCTAAATAAACAGACCATGGTTTAAAAATGTACCTTTCATGAGCTGTATCAAGCATATCTAAAGCTGTGGGAGCTGAAATACAGCTAGTAAAGAGAAAACTGCCAGAAGGTTTAGTTACATATGTATACAAAGAAGCCTGTGGTGGGTTTATTCCATTACAGGCATACTATCAAGCTCAGGCTGGCTACCTCATGAATGAAGGCTGGTATGCTTACGTATTCTTTCTGTAAAAGTGTGGGAACAGTGCTGACTTTTTTTTCTTATTTTAAGCCTTCTAACACTCAATTGTATGGCTATATGTCACCTACTGTGATAGAAAATACATATAATAGCGTGCATGCTGCAGGAAGTTACGGGTCTTGGCTTGTAAATGCTGTGCCCTGTTCTTATATACAAGGTTTACTCTTCAATCTTTTTTTTTTTTCTTTTTCATTTTTGCTTTCTGTTCTGATTGTGCAAGTATGCTATGCAAACCTGACTTCTGTATCCTTGCTGCTTTTGGTAGTAGAATATTTGTGGAATATACAGGCTCCATGGATATATTTGGGCAGAGGGAGGCTGGAAGAAGTATGGACGGCAAAAAGTACCCAGATCTAAGTTTAAAAATTAACCTAGGAAGGACGTTCTAAAAATAGATTATAACATATGAACACGTACCTGTGAGAAAGATGATGTAAAAGGTTTTTGTCCTAAAAGAGACTTTTTAAAGAGAGAGCTGTATGCATCTCTTTTAACATGTAAGATTAGGCATTTGTGATGCTTTAAAATATTTATTCCCTGTTCTGAGGGAAATCTATCTTTGTTTGCTTTTGCTGCTTCCTGTTCCTATTGTAAACCTTGACTCTGAGTATGAGAGAACATCAGACCAAAGTGGAACACACAAATTTTAGGGGAATAGCTCTACTGCCTCCTGAAAGCTGTCTCCTTTAGTTGGAGGTAGGGACTGAGATTGTGACTGAACAGTAAAATCTAAGTTAGCACATTTTTTTTTAAAGTGTTATTTTAGTTACTCCCTTTAAGAGCTATATAGTAGTAAATATGCCTTTTCCAAGAAGAACGGTCTGTCCTTTAAGTGTGCTGATTCCAGGGGAGCTTAGCACAAAAATCAGTGAAGTTGTAGCATCTCCTGTGAGTTGGTGGTTTGATTATTGTAGTTTTATTTGCTGGAAGGAATAGATTATATCCAAAGAAAAAGTGATTCTCCGTCCTTAAGCACTCCAAAGGTTTAACTATGCTTTTTTGTTTCGTATGATAATGACTGTTTTGTATTACAGGTATGTAGAAACTGTATCTGGAAGTAGAATTCCACAGCATTCTGGAGTGTAAAACACAGGCACATGCTAAGGGGAGGAATGGGACTGCTATAACTTTACAGGTGTGGGACTAAAACACAGGGACTGAAGTTGGGCTGAGCATCCATTAGGGAGTTCTGTGGCAATGGTATACCCCTTCCCAGACTGCCACAGTCTCAGGCCAGCATTCCCAGATGATCATTCAGTCTAGAATTGTCAAAACACAGATTCTAACTGCATGGAGGCATTATTTAATGGGTACACTAGAACAGGTGGGGTTCAAAGTAGGTATCAATGAGGGTTGTCTAACCAATTTTCATTTTGAACCATTGTCATCAAATAACGTGAGTTTTTTTCCTGTACAGAAGGTTGACATTGTATATGAGGGAAAAGCTTAGGCACACTCACCTCATTAGGTATGGAAATACAGGAGAGCTGTAAGAGTGAAGCATTACCTATAAAGACCAAATACATAGATAGATATTCCAGCCAGGTTTCACTGAAAAGGAAGTCCTCTCTTCTGCCCATCAGTCCTTGCACTTCACTAGTACAGCCACAGACAGTGGTACTGCTGGAAGCAGTTTAAGGAGATGCAATTATTTGTCCTGTTAAAAAAAAAAAAATATAAACGTGTCTGCTGTCTTAATTACCTGAGCCAGCTTATTGCAGAATCAGGAAAGAGTGCTTTTATTGATTAAAGATTTGGGGGGATTTGAGGATGTGATATGTAGCAAGAAGTTTCTGCAAGAGTAAAAGTAAGGGAAAATGGGAGACTGGGAATGATTTTATTATTATTATTTTTATTATTATTTATTTTTAATCACCTCCCCATTATCTCATATAGGCCTATCCTGAACCTATTGACAGATACACAAGCTCATGTTTTCTTTATCTTGCTGCTGTTCTTGGTTATGTTAGGAGATTCTCTGAGCAAGAATAGTCTATCATTGCAAGAAGCTGTATCAGTGTTCAAAGCTTCTTATTATTCCCCTCTTTTTGTCTTCCTTTTCTAATTTTATATTTTATTTTAGCACTTCTTCAAAATAAAGAGAAAAAGCATATTTGGGTACTTTAGAAAATGATATTTTGGAATCAGGCTCATAAGATTCTACTGTAGTTTTCTTAAAGGAAATTTTATTAAATCAGAAGTCTGTTTCATGTAACATCCTTTCAGTTTAGAATGCAGATCTGTACTATGGTTAATAAATGACTACTCTAGCCTCATACTGTATATGGAAAGGCACAGGTTATCAGAGTAAATTCTGAATGTGTTGGACAATCTGTGCTAATTTAAACAAAAATGAATTTACAAAGACCACTCATTTCCCTTAAGTTTTGTAATAACAGAAAAAGAGGACAGGCTTGAAATTATTTACAAGTGGTTTTTTGTTTGTTTGGTTTGTTTGTTGTTTAAAGGCTGACTTATGAAATTCCCAAAGCAGATCTAGTTTCACAACTTTGAGGTTCATGAGACTTTACTGATCCAGGAACGCAAAAACATTCTTAGGTAATAGCCAAACTGAATAAACATTAAGATGATAAAAATGGAAACATGTTTTGTACTTTACCACTTCTTAGGGTTGGAGCTTTTTAGTAACTTTCTCTAATTTTTAAGTGTATCAATTTAAAAGCTTAGAAACGTGCTATTTTAGCTAAAGTAAAAAAAAAAAAAAAAAAAAAAAGTGAATTAGTGAGATATGACAAAAACAGGCAATATCTTTTAAGTAATTATTAAAATGCTCAGTGGAGAATGTATTTATTAAATTTATCTACAAATTCTGATAGCACATTTAGTGAAATATAGTTTGAAATACTGTTTTGTTTTTAACCTAATAACATTATTAACAGCTTTTTATAATGCTTGTTCTGAATCAAAGAAATATCCCTTAAATACTGCTGTTTTCTGAGTGTGTGTGGTATAGCAACATCACTTACAGTAGCAGAAGAGAGATGGGAGTAAGGGTTCAGGTGTTAGGTCATGCTAAATAAAGCTATGTGCAGAAATGCGCATTTCCTAAGATGTGCGTTGTGAAGGGAGATGTGGAGTTCTGCATGCTGTGTGCGTGTGTGTGTGTTTGTGTGTGTGTTGAATTTTCAGTGCCTGTGCACTGAATTCAAGAAGCCCTTTCCAACTTTGTCCTTTTAGCCATTGTAAGAGGCCCTGGATAGTAATAGTGTTTAGGTTCTCTGCTTGATGAAGAAAGGTGATGCCAGGCTGTTCAAAAACAGAAAGAAACCTCAGTCTACCCCTCTGTAAACTGCTGGGGTTTAGATGGCTGCTACACATCAGGGGACTGAGCAAAGGCCACACAGATCTGGGGGCATTTTGCCTTTGACACAGAAGTTGGTCGTGCTGGTGTTCTTGGTTCCTGTCATCAATCTTTAATCTGTGCAGCTGTCTAAACTGTCGTCTGCACTAAGAATTTGTGTATGTAATACCTGCTCAATATGCAGTGTTCCAGAGCTTTGCTCTGATTATAGGAGACCCATCACAAAGTATTGATGAATGAAAGAGCAGAAGAGGAATGACTGGGTATTTCTAAATCAAAAAGCCTCTTTGGAAGCATTATTAGGTTATCAACATTTTATTGACTGCAAATATCTTGGGAAGGGGAAGGAGCTGCTCTAGTTCATAAAATTTGGTCACTGGGGAGACTCACCAGGCTTTTACTCCCCATAATATAGTGAGGCTATAGTGATTCCTGTTGGCTTACATGAAGAAATGTTGTCTACTTATTACAAGTACTTTTAGGGTTAATTTTGACTCTTGTTGTATCTGAACATTTTATTCCTTATCTGGGTTGGGAACAGTTTGCACAGTATAAAATAGGGGAAAAAATTGTAAGGCATTACGTTTTAGGATGGTTTTTGTTTGTTTCGTTTATTTTAAATGGTGCTGGCTAGATTTTCAGAAAATGATCCTTGAAACAAACGATTTTGAACTGAATGTGGAACTGTAAATAATTAAGAAAATTTAGACCAAGTGTTAAATATATATGTTGGACAAGCAGATTGTATTTTAAGCAGGGCGGGAGGAGAATCATTTTGTTTTGTCAGTGAGCTAAGTGAGCTGCCAATGGTCCACAGGACTGCATGTGCTGTAATTGCCAAGTAGTTGGCTTGACTAATAATGACTTCTTTCAAATACTGTTTTTGCTTTGAAAAGTGCATTTTAGCACCCACATTCTTAAGATTTTTAATAAAATAATACAAATGTTGGATTTGCTGTAGACTTCTGGGTTTCCATCTACAGTATTATTTTTTTCTGTCACTTGAACATCTAAAAAGCATTAAGATTCAGCAATGTTTAAATGCAAAGGAAAATATTGATTATTATTTGGAAGCCTGCTATGAGTTACAGATTACAGCTATATATTTTCATATTTTCCTAAAATATATATGTGTGTGTGTGTATATATACATATATATATATATATATATATATATATATATATATATATATATAAATCCTTTTATCTCTTTTGCTTAAAAAGGCTGTGTTGTTCAAGCCATTTGGGTACATAAGGTGAGCCCCCTGGTTTTCTGTTAAAATAGTAGCTTTGGAAAACACATTAATGGCAAGGGTTCACTTTAACATTTTCTTCCTCTTCTCTAAGTAATATTTTGGAAATAATTGGAAGAATATGTGGAAGGATGGTCAGATTCTGGGACAACTTTTCCTGTTGAAGACTTTCTTGGCATTGCCCACCAGTTAACTCCAGGATTGAAACTGTGAATTTGAATTCTTTCCTTGTTTGCATTATTAAGATGCATTCTGAAAATTGCTACTGCTCCTAATCAATTTTCCCTTAAAGAAAGCAACAACATAATCTGATGATATCTGTTATTAGACTAGTGTTTCAGGTTTTTAAGACTTATTTGGGTCTTGGTCTGGTCAAAAGTGGTATTTGACTGCTTTGTTACTATCTGTTGGTGCCCACTCCCCAAACTTGTCCATTTCTTTGACTCTTGGTGTGCTTATCCATCTTGCTGCTCATTTATCTTTCTCCAGATTCTTCCTCAGAAATGTTACCTCCTTTGCTTTCAGAAAATCATGCAGTTGTTTCTATTCCATGTAATAGTTAGATAGAAGTGCATTTTCTGTTTACAAAACAGGAAAACAGATTGCAGTCTCTTTCTTTGGGAGCTTTTTTTTTTTTTTTTTTTCCCTCAGCCAATGGTCTTGTGAATGGTGTTCTGAAATACTAATTTTTCTCTTAGCAATAATTAAGAGTGACTTGACTTGGTCTTGTACTCTTGTCAATATAAAGATGACTTTCCAGGTCATCTTTCTTTTCCAGTTGGACAAGCACAAGACTTACCTTCAGCATACATAGAAATGGAAGTATCAGCAAATGGAGGTATGACACTGTAGAGACGGGTGGTGCTAGTTTACTAGCAGCCAACATCTTATATAACCGTTTTGTAACTTGCTGGTTTTGAGGCGTTTTTGGCTGGCAGGCTCTCAGCCTTCTGCATCGGGACAAAAAAAAAAAGTCTATTTCAGGGGGTTTCACTTCAGAATAATAATCTCCATCTCTGTCACCTCCATGTGAGGCTACAGGGTAGCCTGGTCTTGAGGCTGCACTTGACTGCTGCTACGAAACCCCAGTTTAAGAAGTAGGCAGCTGCCCGTCTGCAGAGAGGGCATAGGTGGCAAGAACATGCTCGGGCAGTTCTTCAACAGCTGCGTTGGCTTCCTTTTGGCTTCTAGGGGTAATTCAAGGTTTTGGCCTTGATTGCTTTTAAGCCATAATGTGACTTGAGCTCCAGCTGAGAAGCTGTCTGCTTTTTTTGATCCAACATAGCAATTAATGTCAACTGGGATACTTGACCTAGATCATCCTAGTTTTTAATGTCAAGTAGCCATTGGCAGGAAGTTCTTCGAGAAGGACTTTTGACTGTGGAATGTGTTCCCAACCTGGTCTGATGGAGTCAGTTTGCTGAGAGGGCTTGGCGCCAGGCAGATCTGATTTCTTTGCCTGTGGAGATGAGAATTATTCAGTGCTTGTCCTGTTTTCCTTTGCCCCTGAAGAAAGACAGGTTCATATTGGTTTATGATGGCTAAACTAAGATTTTTCCACTTGAGTCATGTAGGAATACATGTGAAACATGTTTTAGAAGGAAAAAAAAAAAACAGCATACTGGGGTGTGGACATAAAAGGGCTGCTTTTGGTGAATTTTATTGAATGTTTTGCATGGAAAAGAAATCAAAAGATGCTTCCTCACAGAGAGCAATTTGAAAGTGTGGTAAGTCAAATTCAGATACACAGCTTTTCTTAATTTTGTGGAAGATGCTACAGTTTAGTGCCAGTCACAGAAAGCTTCCTTCCTGCTAGGGAAGGAGATTTGTCAAACCATCATTAAGTTCTTTAAGCTTACAGTACCCCACTGAGATGTATAGCTGAATAGACTGTTGTAGTCCCACCTTGCCCCCATGAGAAGGTGTTTGATGTTTTTTAATAGCTTTGCAATTTCTGAAGCAGTTGGTCAGATTAGAGAAGAAAAATGTTCAGGAACAAAAGTAATTTTGAGAAGGACTGGTTTTATCTGGTGTGTAGTACAACAGGTGCTTGGCAGTCCCAAGCATGAATACTGGTTGGGTGGAGAATGGGTTGAGAGCAGCCCTGAGGAGAAGGACCTGCGGGTTTTGGTTGATGAGAAGTTCAACATGAGCTGGCACTGTGCTCTTGCAGCCCTGAAAACCAACCTTATCCTGGGCTGCATCAAAAGCAGCACGGCCAGCAGGGCAAAGGAGGTGATTCTCCCCCTCTGCTCTGCTCTTGTGAGAGCAGTTCAAGGAGCTGGGACCAACTTCTGCATCATACAGCTACGTCATGCCCCATTTTGTCAGGTGAGAGATTGTATATTTCTACAAGCTGATAGAATTGAGTTTGCATGTCTGCTTTGGACTTGACAGGAAAGCTTTGAACACCTCCATTTAAAAAAAAAATAAAAAAAAATATATATATATATATATTAACCCTTTTCTAGTCAGCCTATTTTCTACAGAATTTCTGGAACAGTGTTGTGGAGAAGAAAGGGAAGGAATGAAAGATTAGAACTGCAGGGGAACAAACAAAACTGGGAAATATTAGGAAATAGAGAAGTAAAATTAGAGCACTTGAGAATATTCATAATTTTAGTTTGTGATGATTCAAATAAAAATGAAGATGCTATAAGAAAAATTAAGAGGTAACATGATCAAATTGATCAGTTGGCTCGATCTAAAACCCACTGAAAATTCACTTCTTTCAGTAGATTTTAATGATACTTCCTTTTATTCTGCCTTTTTAATATTTTTTTTAAAGAAAAAAGGCTTAAGGGAAGTCGTAAGAAATTGAAAAATAAAAGGAAATAGACTAGAAGAAAATATATAGGTCACACCAAACGGGAAAGGTCTCTGCTAAGCTTTTTTTTTTTGGTTCTTTTTTGAAGACTGGTAATGAAGAGGAGAAGCTTCTATTCAAAGAGTTACTACCCAGAGTGGGACAACGTTTGTGGTGTCTGAGAGGGCAAAAATGAAGGAGTAAGTGCAAACTGTTGAATATTTTGAAATAAACATAGTAATTCGTGTCATGTAAATAAAAGCAGTTATGTGAAGGACTGGTGTTACCCAGTAACAGGCATTCACTGTATTGAGTGGGGAACTGTGAGAACTTGCACAATCGGTGTTTTGTTGCTGATTCTTAAATGGAGATGGTTATGATGGACCTAGGACATAGCATGGGATTTATCTCACCTGTCATATAGACAGATGCCTACCCCCTGAATGGAGGGAGGATAGGGGAGAGGACCCTGTATACATTTGGTGAAGAGAAATAGGAGTCCTGTAGAACAGGCAGTGGGCAGAAGTAGGCACTTAGAGGGTGTGTATTGTTTGACCTCCTTTAGGCACATGGTATAGGATGAGCTCAATAGCAGAGCCTAGCTCTTTCCTAGGCAGTCAAGGAGGCTAACATGACCTGTTCAGATACTGACACCTACACTATAAACATCTTCATTTCGTCAAGTGAATTCTGGCTTGGATTCCACATCTAAGAATTGAAAGACAAGGGTGCTCTGTTATTACAGCTTGTGGTTAAGTGTCAAATGCTAGCTGAGTAAAGACTTGACACCTTTTCTAAATGGAGGTTGACATCCTGAGGCTTACAGCGATCTGCCCAGGTAGGGCTAACAACACATGCTGAAGCACTGCAAGGGCAGCTGGGGCAGCAGAAGCAAGCGTGTTCTGCTGCCTTCCTCTTGAGTAGGTGGAGTAGCAGTGGTGGATTTTACAAGATTGGATTCTGCAGAATCACTGGCAAGAACTGAGCACATGTATCGTTTGCCCAGCTCTGGAGCAAGAAATGTCTTCAAAGAGCTGGAAGTAGCAGCCTGTTGAATTCCCCTGGTCTAACAGGATTGATTTGTAGGTGGGTGTGCATAGATGCAACAAGTGGTCAAACTGTAAGCTTCATAGGGACGTGCTTACTACAGAGTAAGGTGTATTTGCTAGTGACAGGCTTGGTATTTACTGTAAATCACATGGCACGTTTGGCGGACCATGGAAAGTAAATGACCTGTTTAAGCTGCTTTCTGGGTGAAAATGGAGTGTTGTACTATATTGTTAAATAGGACCACATAAGACACAGGAACTCACATTTTGTTGATGCTAGAAACAGTAATTTGACTCCAGTTTTGGATGATAAGTAATCTGCAGATGTTACCCTTCTATCGCTTGTTACTATTGAATCCATACAATGGTACTCTTATAACTCCAGGGCTTTGAGATTATTAAGCTGCTGAACACTTAAATACATATATCTTTTAGTTGCGAACTTATTTTTCTGGGTACACAATATAATGGATATCTCTGGGACTTCTTAAAAAATCAAAAAGTGTTTAGTGTTCTGTTTCTCTGAAATGCATTCAAGTTAAAATTTCCAGGAAACTTCAGCAGGGAAATAAAATCAAAGCAGTTGTTTTCATTCAGGTTATATTAAAATTTAAAGCACTGGGATAATCCCTTAAGAAAAAGGAGGGCATCAGTTTTAGTGTTATGACTGTTATGAATGTTTTTATTAAAGTATGTTTAAATGGTAGCCTTGTTTGCAATAAAAATGAAGAGTTTCATACATAAACAGATCATTCTTAATTATTACACCTGTTTTCTTACAGAGTGCTCATTGTCTGTGTAGGCTCATTGTATAATGTATGCATCTGGTAATGAAAATAATAATTAAATTCTTTCACAATGAAACTGTGACTGGGGGGAGGGCGGAGATTGGGAAAGCTCAAGTAATACTAGTAGCCAGATGCATATGCAGTAAAGCTGACTCTTCACCTAATGTATTTTAAAGCCTAAAGTTATATTTTAAATCGGTGGTTCTCATTTTCTAATTGGCACTCCATATGTGGAAACACTGCTTCTTTGTGTTTCTTTGCCCTGCCTCCCTCTTACCATTGCTCCCCCCCCCCCCGCCACGTCTCTTTGCCCACAGTCGTGTTTGCATTGTGATCTTCCTTCAGCCAGTAAAGAATTGCTTTTGTACTGGGGCTGAGAGCAACCCAGGCACTGACCTGAAGTTTGCTGAAGATGCTGCTGCTGAGGAGCCGGGGGAGCTCTGTGGCTCTGTTACTCCAGAAAGCTCACAGGGTGGTGAAGCATGCTCTGTGACAAAACCCTAATGAAGTCTTTCAGTCCTGGGAAAGGCAAGGGTGTAATATAGGGTCAAGTAGCAAAAACAAACTGGTATGGATTAAGATCTAGCTATTTAGGTGAGTGCATACATGATGATTGAAATGTAGGAAATAATGCAACTGTTGTCTTGCAGTATGGCTGAAAAAACATTTGGATTAAAGCTGATTTACTTTTTCTATTTCTTAATCTCCCTGTTCTTCATTTTGCCCTTGCTTGTGTTCTTATTTGGGATTGTGTGCTTCATTTATTTATTTTATTTTATTTTTTGTGGGGGGGGGGGGGAGGGAGGGAGGAGGGAAGTATGCTTTTTTTCTGAAACCATGTTTTTCCTTCAAATCTATTGCACTTTTTTCCTCTGTTGGTGCTACTTGACCTAGCAGTAATCATGAAGAATGTTTTCTTTCCTGGATATGCTCTTCATCTCTTTCAAGGCATAGTCAGACAGGTCTTCTGTTGAGTTCTGCTTTGAAATTAATAGGAGCAGCATCAAATATTTTGAGAGCTCAGGACAAACTCCTGACACTGCCCAAGCTCACTATAGCCCATGAGATCTGTATTCATGCTCTCGTGCAGGCACAGATTAAAGCTGAAATAGTTTCACGGCCTTGGACTGATTGGAGATTTTGTAATCTTGTGTAACTGAGGGGACGAAAAGGAGGTGGGACAGCTGGCTGGCTGTAGGAGACCTGGCTGGGCATGTGGATTTCAGCTTAGGGGATAAGGGCAGCTGTAGTACTGGGAAGTGTCCTTTTCAGGAGGCCTTTCAATCATGTTTGAATCCTTGGGTGGCCATTTATAAGATGTGATTTTTGGGAGGGCCGGTCTGATCCACACTTGGTTTATTTGTTGGTGTGGAGTCAGTCAGATTTTTCTGTTTGAGATTGTTGCTTTGTTTTAATAAAATGTATGTACAACCTACTTTATTAATAAAGCAAGTGGTGTAAAATATTAAAGACCAAAAAAATGCTCTGAAAAGATGGCACATAAGGTCAAGATTTCACTTCCATGAAGAAAAAAAAACAAAGTGACTGTTTTTGAAGCTGCTGCTCTGTTGTTAATTTGGAAACTAATTTTGGTCTTTAGTGAACTCATTTAAACTTATGGTTTCGACTTTTGGTTTCAGTCCCCACCTGTTATAGTTTATTCTACTACCTCTAGCATTAAATACTTCTGCCAGACTTATCTGTGTACTTGTATTTTCAGAGAGTCGCTTTATCTGACTCTGAAAACCTCTTAAATCATCTCAGAGTATCCTCTTTCCTCATAAGAAAAAAGACCATGGATCCTTGAACCTCTTTGTTGTAAATTTCTAAGGTTGTGTATCACTTTTTTGGGTTTTGTTGCCATTTGTATCCTTCCTTAGATCAAAAATGAGAACCAACAATTTTTCTTTGGCTTGCCGGGAAAAAGAAATCTGTTGGATACAGCTGTTCAACTTAAGGGAAAGAGTATAATTTAAATAATCCAAACTAATCTTCTTCCAGAGTAAATTTTTTTAGAAACTTGTTCAAAAATAAATACATTTAAAAAATCTGTTGTAGTTTGATGAAAAGCGAAGATGGGCTTGACAAAATCTGAGTTTCATTGGAGGGTTTGCACCTATGTTTGTCCATGGCATAAATTCTGCTTTGTGAGACAGAACTCAACTGAAAACTGTAACTTTGCAGTTTGGTTTCTGCTTTTGTCTTTGACCATCACACCTGAATAGAGGAACCTGGATGCTCAGCTGGGCAGGAGGGTGCTGTAGAGGGTGACCTGGCACCCTGCTAGTCCCACATCACTTCTCTCTCCAGGCAACAACTTTCCTTCTCAAGGGGAAGACAGTGCACAACTTATTCTCTGTCACAGATATCATAAAAGGACATATCATAAAAAGGACATTCAGGCCAGCAGCATCCCCATGAGAAAAAAAAAAAAAATTATTTCTATCTTTTTACCATGTGAAGCCATCATATATTCATCAAGCTACATAGTGGCAAGAACTCTTTTCTTCCTGCAATGACTAATGCTTTGAGTGTAAGTAGAAGAATCACTATTAAGTGAGAAGGCCACATTGAATTAAAACTTTGTGGAGGTAAACAAAACGCATTGAACCACATTTGCTTCAAATATTTAGGTATGATTTACTGTGGGACTTTGCTTAATGCATGTATGTTGGAGTATGATCCAGTGAATTTGCTTCATCTCCAAACTTGAAATGGTAGTTACCAGTGTGGGACGATGTGCAGACATTCAAGACTTAAATCATTGCTTTTTCTTTATTTTCTTTCTTTTTTTTTTTTTTTTTAACCTGCGATAGTAACATAAGTTGCTGATTTTTTTTTTATAAGGAAGATAATCTATAAATATGCAGGTAGGCTAGAACTGTGGTATGTGACATGAGTGAAGGGGAAAAGTTGTCTTTGGGGATGGTATCAAGTTCAGCAGGTTGTAAACCTGTAAACCTTACTTGTTAGAACTTCTCTGTTTTTAAGAGGGTGGAAATGTTTCCTCCCATGTCCTTTTTTGCAACAAATTAAGGGGGGAGAGAGCAAGAACAGAGAACAAAATATGAGAGTGTAAAGGCTGTGTGCAATTGATAAAGAAGAAGAATTCATCCACTTCTACCATGTAATGATAGACCCAGGAATCAGATTCAAATACATGTCTAGGTTTCTACTGTGCTATTAGTGAACCCATACAGTTTGTTACTCAAACTGAAACACAAACTACTCTGATAGAAGAGCTCAATTGTATAAGGACAGAAGAAAACTAATCAGAGTTTTTGGCCATTTTATGCAGTTTTTCTTGTGGGACTTGACAGTATGGCATATATAATGCCTGTAACCTAATCAGTATTACTGTGCTGGTGAATGACATTGTGTGGCATTTGTGTCATGTTAGTGGTTGCAAGGAAGTAAGACTTTAAAAGTTGCTCACATCTAATGTGAAACAGGAAATAAATCTACAAGCAAGGAAGCAACAGAGGAAAGTTGTTTTCTTGATGGGTGGATTAAAGGATTTAGTATGTATTCTTAACCATTATGAAAGACTAGTAAATCCTGTTTGCATATGGGTTGGTAAATTTTTATGAGTAATTAGTCAAGTTAATTTGAGCATCCTTTTTTTTTTTTTTTCCCCACATCACTGATACTCAGGTTTTTGCCATGAATTATATTTTTGCATGACGTCTGACATTTTAAATAAGAATACCATCCAAGTGCCTTTGTTCTGAAAGCACATATTAATGACCCTCCATTGTTCTTGAAATTGTGCCTTTTCAGTTGTGATCCTGAATTTCACTATCTACCTAAGGAATGGGAAGATCTCTGTATTTCCTGTGATGTTTGTTTGTGGGTGTTTTTCTTCCTTGTGGATCTAGGTCATTAATTTGAACATCTTGAATTCATGGACTAAATTTTGCAAGTTTTGTTCATCTCTTCACGCCCACCTTGTAAGTAACAAGTGTTGAAGCCAGTGGGCTGGTTGATTGTGAAAGATTTCTTTTGCTCAGGTTTGGTCACTGCTGGTTCTTGTTGTGATCTGGTTATTGATCTATATGCTTGTTGTAAGGTTTAGTAAAGCGGAGAAGAAAATTCTGTAGACAAAATCATTTTTCTGTATTTTTAATTTTGAAGCCTCCCGACGACTAGAAGATACGTGACTGTTATTAGAAATTTTAGCCATAATATTTCAGAATAGTGTTTTGGTGTTTGTTTTTTATAGGGTAAAAATAATGTAGTGCTGTCACTTGTGTCTATGACAAAGAAAAATCTGCTAAAAGAGCTTACAATGGCCCAATTTAATTGTCTGATCTGTGCTAAAAACAGTTCTACAGTATCCATTTTTTTTCCCCTTTCTAATTTTGAAAGAATCAAAGATAAATGTCTTGCACATTAAGGAGATGAGCTATAATAAAACATATATGGATAATATGGCAGCAGTCCAAGAACATTAGTATGCACTCCCTGATGTAGTTATGGTGGCAGCTAGCAGTCACTCTTAAGCGAATGGTACTCAGTCAGCACGGAGAGCCCTCCTCGGTGAGCTGTACCTGGTTTGAGAGGAACCCATCCACCATCCTCACTCCTGCCATGTGAGGCATTTATTGCCTGGATCGATGTGAAGCTTGTTCATTTGAAGAATTAAAGTCCAGCCGCTCTAGGGAGCAAAACTTGTTATGGAGTGTCTGGGCCACAGCTGATAATGTCCACAGCTGTGTGGATAACTGCCTAAGGACCGAGCATGTGTATGTTGTAACAAGGGTTTTTTGGGAAGTGTGCTCACCCTGACATAGGACTGGCCATGCTAATAGGCATAAATTTGGAGAGCAAGTCCTACGAGGAGCGGCTGAAGGAGCTGGGCTTGTTCAGCCTAGAGAAGAGGAGGCTCAGGGGTGACCTTATTGCTCTGTATAAGTACATTAAAGGAGGCTGTAGCGAGGTGGGGGTTGGCCTGTTCTCCCATGTGCCTGGTGACAGGACGAGGGGGAATGGGCTAAAGTTACGCCAGGGGAGTTTTAGGTTAGATGTTAGGAAGAACTTCTTTACTGAGAGGGTTGTGAGGCATTGGAACGGGCTGCCCAGGGAGGTGGTGGAGTCACCATCCCTGGAAGTCTTTAAAAGACGTTTAGATGTAGAGCTTAGGGATATGGTTTAGTGGGGACTGTTAGTTTTAGGTCAGAGGTTGGACTCGATGATCTTGAGGTCTCTTCCAACCTAGAAAGTTCTGTGATTCTGTGATAGATACGCCTGTAAATGTACGTGAACTTTGCTCCATGTGCCAGCTATGTGAGCACCATCACTACTGCATGGTAACCTACAGTTGTGTGTTTTTTTTTTTTTTTTGATGGAGTGGAGGCTGCAGGATTCTCATGAAACACAGCAATGTGAGAGCAATTCCTCTAACCCTTGTCTGCTTCCTCTCCGTATCTAATTAGCCATATGGGAAGAAGACAGTAAGGGATGTCTGCAGGCCAGGCAGATTTTTCCAGTGGATTGGATGTGGTCTGCAGGTTGCAATTTGAGCTTTCCAATATGGATTACAAGATATAACTTGAGGTTTTATGAGTTTCTTGTACCCAGTTTGCTTTGAAACACATACATGTTAGATGTTGATACTTGTTATAATCAAAGATCAGAATGTTTTTCTGTTCCTTAGAAGAAAAAAGGCTTTTGGAAGATCTTAATTTCTTTTCCATGATAATCTACATACTCCATTTGCTTAGGGGAGGAGTAAGCTTTACTGCTTCTCCACATTATTACATATTTCTTGCAAGTGTTCAGGCTTTTACTTTATTATCCTTTGGAGGCTCTTTCACAGAGAAATGAACCTTGATGTCAGGTGGCAGTGAACATGAATATTCCAGAGCCAAGTTGTTCCTGCTCTGAAAAACCTCATAGGAAAAAAATTAAGAGAAGGAAATTTTCCATGAGGTTCTTCTCACAGACATGTCTGTTGGGTATTCTGATGGTGAATATGACAGATCAAAGGAGAAAGGCTGCTTCGTGAGCATAGGAGATCTTCTGGGTAATGCCTGGAATTCAGGGAGTCCAGCCACAATGTAGAGCCCCCTGTGCAGGTGCCCTGTGTGCAAAGATAGTTTTTGGCGGTCTTAGGTTTTGGGGGCAGGGGTGTTGGTGGTCGTATACTATAACATTCAGTTTTACTCTTGTGAGCAAATAAATTGGGTCCTTTGAAATTTTTATTTGTATTTTTTTTTTTGCGGTGGTCAGTACTTATTCATGCTTTGTTTAACACGTTACTACTAATACCCAATGCATTGCAAGGAGGAAAGCTGTAGAGTTTTGTCAGTTCTCACCCATCCTGTGGCTGATCTGTTAACCACTCTAAGTTTAAACAACCTGTAAGATGACATTTGATATTTATACAACTATTTTGTAAAGGAGATAAGCTACATTTAGAGTAGTGACCAAAATGTGCTACCTCCTTTGTCCTTGTGAATATTAGTTTTCAGCTTGTTTTCCTGATATTGCATCACTGCCTCATCTGCTCATCCATGATTTCTCAATAGTAGCTGATGTGTACAGCAGGGAAGATGAAATAAGGGTACAATACTTTTCCATTTTTATGGACTTCATTTAGATTTCTAGTAGCTCAAGCCATTTTTGTGATGTTAATGCAAGATTAGAAAGCTGAAAAAAATCAATGTTGTTTCTTGTTTGAGGAAAATAATCGTTCTCACAGTATTTTCATTTAGTGTTTTTTATGTAGCCCCATGCCTCCTGAAGAATGTGCTTCATGTCTGTTTGACATGCAAATGTATTGTTAGTCATCCACAAATGAACATAATTGAGAAGTGACAAAGGTCTCATAAATGTTTTTGAAAATCTTGGGTGCATTTAAAAAAAAAAAAAAAAAAAAACACAAGCAAACAAAAAAAAAAAACAAACTTTAGAAAGCATCATAGTTCTGATTATGTAATTGAGTCAGCCTGGAGGGAGGAATTTGTAGATTTGTATTGTTGTCAAAATATTAAAAGTTAGGGAAACTTGAGTGGGCTGTTTCTCATGGCAAAAAAAATGGAGTTATATTTTGTGGCATGTACCGAATGCTTAAATGCATCTTCTGAAATGCATAAGAAGTCCTCCACATTTTCCTAAACTAGTAGTTTCACAATATCTGCAGTTTAAAATTTTGTCATAAGTATGAAGCTATTGTTCATTTTTATTGAGGCAATGTATTTGGCTTTAGGGATTATCTTTACTGTAAGACAATTGAGAGGACTCATTTCTAAAGGGATCTGTCTAGCCTTCCTCAAAAAGGAAAAAGATCCATAAGCATTTGAACATTAGGAAACAAACAAACAAACAAACAAACAAAAAAAACACACTAACATTTCAGGCTTAGATTAGTGCAGTAAAGTAGGAGTCCCTGATCAAGTGTAAGGCAAAGCACTGGCAATCTAAATTAAGAATTCTGTAAAGTTTAAAAAACAAAAAAAGATAGTCAGAGAATGCTTGTTAGATACATTTCTGACACTCTCGCTAGCAGGAGAACAGAAGAAGTTTGAGTCACTGTTTGACCTAGGAATTTGTATCACTGAAGGTAGAAACGAAGTGTGTTTGAGAGAAGGAAAAGCAATTGGCAACTGAATACTCAAATAAACTCAATAACCAGGAACCACTGCTGACTCATGTTGGCTTCAGCTATTTTGCTGGACACCTGGCAACAGTATTACAGTGTGATCATTGCTGGAACTGTACAAGTATGATTCATTCTTCTGTTGGGCTTTTCTGGTTGTCAGCTTCTTACTCTGTTTTCTTAAAATAACCTGGACTACCAGTAAAAGTATGCATGTGTATCACAGATGCACATACATGGAAATACAGTGTATTGTATACAAAAGATTGTTGCCTGCCAGACACATCCGGTTCTCACTTTTTGCAACTTGCTGTGTTTTCCGTAATCAGTATGCTGCTTTTTACTTGGTAATGATATCTGAGATTTCCAAAGATAATAGACGAGTGTTTAAATGAGAATATTTGAAGGTGAGCATTGGCAGTGTAATGTTCCAGTGATGATAGAGACCAATGTTTCTACTTGAAAAACAAAACATTTTTATACCCCATCTTTCTGATACTACTTTAGCTATCAGATGCTGACGAAATTAATGATGGCTAATACATAATACAGTAAAAATATGTGCTAGTTTTTCTCCTCTGAGTCCCACATACTTAATGGAAAAGTGGTAGAGAAGCCTAGGGAGATCAGTTGGAACGGTAAAAGAAAAAGGCTGGGGACCAGGGAATCTTTCTGAACTGCTTATGATACAGACAACCTAATGGATATTTGCAAATTGCAAATTATGATTGAATGGAAGTAGCTTTCTCCCCTATACTTCCCATGCTTTAAAGTGGAAATTTAGAAAGCTTGTATCTGGCAGAGTACGGAGAGGAACTCGAGTACCTGATTTTCTACCGGATGCCTTCAAAGACTAAGGGTGGGAGGTGTAGCTTAGACTTTGAGATTGCAGGAGTTGAGCCTGATTTTACATCGTGGTTATGCCTTCTTGATATGGGTGGCTGCAGAGACTGGAGACTAAATTAAAACCTATGGTTAATAGGGGTAGCCAAGTAGAATTAATAACAGACAAATTGATTAACGCAACTTTAAAAGATGTTTTTCACCATTTAAAGATGTTTCTATACATCACTTTACTCTTAAATGCACTTAAGAAAAAAAAAAAAAATCTTTGCTCTGCAGACAGCCAAAAAGCTGTGCTTGTGAATGTTAAAAATGACCTTGAGCAGAAGAACTCAAAGGTTGTTGGTGGTTTTGTACTGAATAAAATGAACTGGCACAGCAATGTGAAAAAGCTGCATGAAGTTTCAGGGCCCTGATTTAACAAAATGCACTTAAACATGGATATAGTCACTATTCTGTGAATACACATGTAATTCCTGAGCAGCACACAAGTTAAATACTAGAATAAACCAAACTCATGAGTGTGTGTCATGTGAAGTGTTGCTCACATTCTTAGATGGGTATCTGAGATGTCTGAAGCAGGAAATGACCCTCCCCCCTCCCCCAAATGAACAGTGTTATCTCTGCAAGTAATCAACCTTGCTTTTTTGAGATGCACCCTATTGAGAAGTGTCCCCCGGCCCAGGTTTGGAAGACATTGCTTTGGGAAAAACACCTGCAGAAGATTCATTGCCATGAATGCTCAAGTCATTGGGAGAACTGAATTAAAGCACTTGTTTTGCTAACAAGGGGCAGAGCAGAGGGAGAACTTAAAGATGACTTGGAAAGGAAATTGCCTGGGTGTTAAATGAGACCTTGGTAGAACAAGGCTATTTCCTTTCTAAGTGTAAACACTGATAATCTGTTAAGACTTTTTTTTTTTTTTTTTCCCCCTGTGGATTTGGAAAGAATTGCAACATTTATTTCCTTCAATCCACAATATTCAGTACTTAACCTCCTTAGCTACTGCTTAAGTATAACAGTTGTACTAGTAGGCAAAAGGAAGCTAATAATATAGCTAACATATTCTTATACTAGAATAAGAATATTAGTTCTATTAAGTATACTTGAAACTAATGCACTAATTATAAGGCTTCTCTGCTTTCACTTCTTTGCATGTTTTCCATGACTTTAGTTAAGATGGGGAGAACTTAAGTAGATGTAACTAGCACTTCATAATTGTGTTTGTGTGCGTTTTCACGTGCACTTCATTTTCCTTTAACCGTTTTAAGATTTGTGTATATTAAAGTTTTATCTGTTATTTCTGTACTGAGTTTGTATCTGGTGATGTTTCCATTTTCATGACAGCGCACCTATTTTTACTGTGTTAGTACTACTTAATAGTACTATGTTAGTACTACTTAATAGTACTAGCACTGTGAAGACCAATTTATCAAAATTTCTATTTATTCAGGTTACTTAAAATAAGTAGCCCCACTTACCTAATTTGCAGTTTAAAAAAAAAAGTCACTGTTTTTACACCACAGCTCACAAAGAAAATTAGAATCATAATTTACAACTTCTGTCTCTAGAAGACTCTCAATGTGCTGTGCTAGACCTTGGGCTGCTTCTGATACTGCTAGGAACACAGGTCATAATGTTGTGTGCCATGGCCACAGGACAATTTTACATCTGTTACTTGTTAATACTGGCACCAATGGAGCATATCTGTGTTTGCTTGCAAGAGAATTTTTTTAAATCAATAGCATCTCTGTATTAGCAGATACAGTTTTATTTAATAATGGGGTCCAGGTGTGAAAAGAACAGATTATATTAAACTGCCATCTTTGTTTTCTTTTTTAACTTATTTTATTTTCTGCATTGAGCTACAGTGTGTATAAAATAACTGCCCTATGCTTAAAGTATAGTCAGAATCAGCATTTAGAAAATGGTACAATTAAAGCTCCATGGACAACCTGTACTTGGACTGGTTGTAAAGTGCTGGTCTTGTCCGTTACTGGGTTTGCGTGTGCTTGTGCGAGCATGTCTGTATAAGGAGCCAAGTGGATAGTGTTACTTCGGAGAACAACATGCCTTGGTGCAGTTGCTGGCCATGAGAAATTGTAGTCCCAAAGACCATTTTTATCAGAAGGTTAGAAATGAATGCCTGTCCACCTTCATAGATAGTATGGTGCCCTGATGGTTGTATTCTTTGCATATGGGCATACAGTTTGCTGCTGTAACTTCTGGCTTGGGTACTGTATAACAACACCAGTGCCTTCTGTGTGAAGTTCTTAAGGTGGTCTGAGTTGGAAAGTGTTTGTTGGACTGTTGTAGCCCTAGAAGAAAGCTGGTAATTTGTATTTGGGTATTTCGGCAGGGGCACACAATGTGTCCCATGTTTGGCAGTAACCACTACCTGGCTTGAAAGCTGTCATTGCACCTTTAAATTGCCCTGTTCAGCTGGAACATTGCAACATGAGTTCTTTGTTTTTGTTTTGGGAGTTTTCACAATTCCTGATGTTTGGAGAACCTGTAATATATTTTTGTTTCCCTACGTGTTTGGAAAAAAAAATTAAGAAACCATTGATGTTGCATATTCAGTTGTGTATACCATGAAAGTACTTCTCAGTATTTTCTGCTAGACTGACGTGTAATATAAACTACTTAAGTTGGTCTCACCTAATCACCTAATCCCTTTTCCTGGTAACTCTGGCGTAAACTAGAAAGTTTTCTAGGAAACAGTGTAGGACCCATTACTTCAAAAAAAAAAAAAAAAAAAAAGTGTAATAGGCCAACAGGCAAAACTTTTTTTAAACCACAATTGGCTGCCTGTCTGGTGTTTTGTTATTCAAGGGGCACAAAAAGAAAATGTTTGTGCAGAACAATTAATGAACCACATGTGTGGATCTGATCAATCTCCGTTTGCCAGAGTCCCAAAATGGATGAGAAGGCATGCTTGGTTGTGTGCCATTCCCATATGGCTGCGAACCAGAGCCGGTCTGGGACCTTCCTGCGAGGCAAACCTTGAGAGCATTCTGAGTAATGGCAGAGGTTATTCTGACATCCAGGCGCTGTGGGAACACTGGGGCCCTCTGTCCAAGCGTAATAAACATGTTAGAAGCCTTGGTGGGTCTGTGGGAAGTCCTGTGTATTGTACAAGTTCCTCTTCTGCCAATATAAAAGGTGCTCTCACTAGAGTTACTTGAATCTAGCATGTAACATGGTTAGTTGTTTAACAAGGAGGATATTCTGTGAGAAAAGCCATGACTCTCGGGAATGACGAAGTGAGTCTATTTTAGTGTTAGGTGGAGGATAGTGTCATAACAGTTGTGACATTACTGCCAAAGCTGTGTCCTTCTTCAGTAAACTTAAGTGTGTTTTGCTCTTGTCTAGGAGTACATAGTACTTTAAAGACCCGCTATACAAAACCAGACTAACTTAAGCCATTAATGTTCAACCAGAAAAGAATTAGAACACCCTCTGCTGGTGTGAATGGCTCTGTTTTCCTCTTCTCCACAAGGACTTGCATGGTGTATATCCTAGAAATAGTAAAAGATGATTCTCAAGTGTGATAACTTTTCTTGATTACGCTGAGATTATTTTGACCCATTTGTGTTTTCTTTTGCCTGCAGAAATTTGATAGTTTGAATAATACCACCACTAAAACAGACATGAAGATAAGGTGGTGATGCTTTTTCTTTACTTTTGGACACAGGAATCCATATTATTTCCTCAGTAGGAGTACGAAAAGTTGTTATTCATTGGGAAATTCTTTCTTCATGAAGCTGGAGGGTGTGTGTGCAAGTATGCTTTTGAAGAAAGTGGCCATGTCTTAAATATGTTGATAGTTGCATTTGCATGACACTGCCACATCCATTGGGTAAATCTGTGGTTTTGTAGAGTAACCATGCGTGCCTTGGGCCTTTCCTACTGGTTATCTCTGTGCATTCACTCAAGTTTTTAGAAAACTTCTGTGTCACTTGTCAGATGATGAGCAGTCAAGAGCAGAGAGGCTGGCTGTCTTTATTTCAGTTCCCCAGTACGTGCGCTCATGCCCTCAAACTCCTGGTAGGCCTGTCGCATGTTAATATCCTCTTTGCTCCTTCCTTCCCAGCTTGGGATGAGTGAGAAGGAAATAACAGGGTCAGATGAGGAGTGGACGCTTCTTAATTTCTCCTCATAAAGCATGTCTGATGCATGCCAAACAGTCCTCCTCGTGTTCTTGACCCTCCTCCTCTTACGTGCCTCGCCAAGCTCGCAACCTGTTGAGATGGGGGCTGCCCGGTCTCTGAAGAAACCCTTAGTTCACAGCAAGTACAGACAGGGATCCTGTGGCCCCGAAACGCTGAGCACCCTGAGCACCCCTCTACCTACCTGTGTCACTGGGAGCAGCCTGAGCCAGGGCACGGCACCGCAGTGCTCCCGGACTGCACAGCCGCGTGGGGAAGGGCACTGTGCTGGGGGTGGAGAGGGATGGCGATTGCTATGCAGGGAGCCTGCTCTGTATTAATAACAGCACCCTTCCCAGTAAATGGTTGCTTACATAATTTTGTTATGAAAGAACGCTGCCGGTTGAACTGTGTTCATCTCTGCTGCTTATGAAAGTGTCCCTTCAGCACGCCTGCAATACGCTGCCTGCTGCAAGAGAAGGGTTAAGAGCAGACAACATCCTGTCAAAGACCTTGTTTTTAATTTTGCCTCTCACACGGGCACAGATCCGGCTAAGAGCAGCCCAGATTAGTTCGGAAAACCTTTGAAGAGATTTAAGATGTCCTTCAGCCAGTTTGAAGGTTTTTGTCTTGCAAATCCAGTACAAGGGCGCCTGCAGGCATCTCGACCCTTGCTGTGCTGCTGATGCAGCTCAAGGTCACGCTAACCCGCCCTGTGACATTCAACAACAGCAAAAAAATTATGCGGTGAAACTGCTTCAGCATTCAGCCAACCAACAACTTCCTCAGCTCCTCACTAAAGGAAGAAGTGTGTATTTTTTTCTTTTTTCTTTTTTCTTTTTTTTTTTGGCTTCGTAGATTTTTGCTGCAGGAAATAATCCAGGATTTCTGGTGTGTGTGATGACAAGGTCATTTCTTAATTAGAACACATGTAAAGAACAAAGCTAAATGGCTTCAAAACAGCTTTGTAGTTGATGGAGAGGATTTAAATTATTTAAAGAGATAGTCACCCAAGTATGATGGAAACTGAATTCTAAACACATTAACTCTTTCAGTACGCTGCAGTTTCCATATGCTATTCAAAAGAAAA
Organism: Anas acuta; assembly: GCF_963932015.1. Classification (NCBI taxonomy): domain Eukaryota; kingdom Metazoa; phylum Chordata; class Aves; order Anseriformes; family Anatidae; genus Anas; species Anas acuta. The sequence continues at coordinate 102,681,971 of NC_088979.1, forward strand.
TGTCAAACTTGATGAGCAATATTTCAACTGCTGTTAAATGAACATTTTTATGTCTATTTATAGTTGGGATTGTATTATGCATTTTCTTATCTGAGTTGTGAAAGCCAGGTATTTATTTATTTACAGTGAAATATGCCGTGCTGGCTAGAGATCAAGAGATAGCCATAGGAAATTGCTTCCTAGACACGAGAGACTTAATTTCTACCATATTTTATATTTTAGTGAATTTATTAGCATAAATGTGTGTGTGCGAATTACAGTGCAAGCATGCACATATTGTTTCAGAAGTGCTACTGGAAGAAAATTGGACTACTATAAAGGTGAATTTGAGAGAAAGGAATTGAGCTTGAGAGGAGAGAACCGGCAATATAAATGGCAACTTCACTTAGTTTTAAAGTACTGTGAGCTGTCTGGAAAACCTAATTGTAGGAGGGATCTCGGAATGTGAGTTGTGTTCCCCAGGTTTGTCTGTGTGACTGAAAGTGCAGAGGCGTTGGTTCAACAGCCTGAGACGTGGTTTGGGGTGGCTGTGTGTGTGACCTGTCCACCCCTTTAAGCCTGTCCCCAACATTTCCTCCCCTGATTTGATTTTTGGCCTTCCTGTGCTGTGAATTCCCTGTTACCGACCAGGTGCCCACACCTCTGCGGTCACCTCACGTGTGCGGAACCCAGTGAGCCACCGGCCAGCTCGCCCGCGTAGCGCGGCTGCTCCTGCTGGCAGCACGTCCCCACAGCACCTGCTGTGCTGGCAGCTTTCGGAGGGGAAGCGCGACCTGCCCTGCTCTGCTGTGCCCTGCCCTGCCCTGCTCTGCTCTGCAGAACCTGGCTTTTGTCGCTAGCACACAGCACCAGCAGCAGAGGCACTGGGTAGGGTTCTGCTAGCCAACTTAGAAGACGGGCTGTGCGTGCGCTCAGAGATGCCACTGCATGGTGCATCGGGGAATTGAAACGTGGAGGAATAAGTCTTCCTTCAGCTGTCAGAAGTTAAGCACTGAAATCTCCCAGCCGAGTGTTTCATGTGTAAATGACATGGAATATACTGGGAACATATGACAATATCTCTTGTTCTTTCTGTTTATGGTTTCTAGGCTTTTTTTTTTTTTTTTTTCCTGGGTGAATCTTGTTCAGCTGGAACAGGAGGTGCAGCAAATGTCAAATGTCAGGCTGAAATGGAGTATGCTTACAACAGACAGATTGTGCTGGCTTCCAGAACCTCCTTGTGAGAAAGGAGGAAACTGCATTTGCCAGGACAGGGAGGGAAGAGCAGGCACTGCAACTTGTTTCCCCTTTGGGCTGCTTTTCTTCGCTTCCCTGTGCTGTCTGTCTTCAGATGAGGCTTGTGAGGAGAAAACAGTGGAGGAAAACAGGTTCCACACAAGAAAAATGGATAGGACAAAACGGATCTGCTGTGCGAAATTTGTATGTTCTTGCCCTTGCCTGGGGTGTGCTGTGCCCTTAATATTATGGGAGACCTAAGCTCACCTGCTAGTAATTCCTAATTTACTGTCCTAATTCATCGATTTGTTATCACTAATTGTACTTCATTTACTTCTGTGTAGTTTCCAGTACCTAAAGGGTTGAAAGGTTGCTGTAATTGGCACCCGCAGCTGCTCTTTCTTTTGACAGGGGATAATTTTGCAGCCTATGCTTTGTGTGACAGCTGCCTAATTGGGCATTCTCCCCTTGTAGCAAGCCTGCCTCCTCCAGCCTCCCTGCTGACAAATGGTGGTGGATTATAGATGAGGACACGCTGACCCATTCGACCTTGCTGAGACAGCGGGGAGGGGCCTCCTGCTACTTGAGGGAAGCTTTGGGTCATTTAAAGGACAAGGTCATGAGCCAGGTGGGGAAATGACATGATATCACATGACAATAGCCTGGTGACACGGTCAGTATGTCAAGGGCAAACTCATCAGTATTGATTATGCTGCTTTTTTATGGTGTCTCTGTGAAGCCACTGATATTTCAAAACTATTTTGCTAATTTATTCTAGGTGAAGTGCCAAATGCTATTTTCAGGGTTATTTTTAGGAGTATTTGTACAGTATTTTCTTCTAACTACAGATCACATACAAAAGCAGCGTTATTAAAACCCTGTCAATAGTAATTTACAGGCTTCGTCTTGATGGTTTTGGCACAATGTACATCTGCAAGGACTATGAGAAAAATACCAGGAAGGGTGAAAATCCCTGCTTTTAGATTTCAGTATTTCACTGTTCATTCCTACTTGAAAGGCAAGTGTATGAGCCTTTATGAAAACGTGTATCCACATACGTATGGCTGACTCATGTGGGGAAACTCTTTAAATAAAAAGAGCCAAAGAGAAAAGTTAAATATAAATCATGTGTTTAAAGAAAAAGTCTTCCATTAGCTCAGGGGTGATACAGTGAAGATAGCCCTGCCTATTTTAAGCAGCAATACAGTACCCAGCTATGCCAGCCAATAAAAACCTGCTAAGTGGGTTTTAGAAAATATGTTGTGAATACAAGTGACAATATTTTGAGAGCATCTTCATGTTGCATTTCTATGCTAATAAACTTCAAGGTAAACGAACAGCTTGTTTGACATTTGCTATGTTAGACAATAATAAAATGCTTTCTTCTGGAGTAATTAGATTTGATAGATTGATTATGTGAAAAGGTAAAGATAAAAACAGTCAAAAAGAAAACTCTCTTGAAGCAAGTTACTACCCGTTTCTGAAGGCTAATGGGATCACTCAGCTGCCCAGCAGTCTGTTGCACACGCACCCACACGTGTGCACAAACACAGGCACGTGCAGACACACGCAGCAGGCGCAGAGTTTCTGAAACAGCCTGCTAAGTACAGAGGGGAGTGTTCACCCCAGCACGCAGTTCGTGTTTCTGTGAAATCTGATTTGGTGTTGGATGCTGTTATGTCTGAATCTCGTCAGTTCACCAGGATGTAATTTTACTCCCCTGAGGTAAAAAGCCGTCAGTGGTAAAGTGTGATAAATTAGTTCACTCAAGTAGACGCGCGTGCGTGTGTGCGTGTGTTTAATTCTGACCTTGCCGTGCATGTGTTTAGCTACTCTCAGTGCCCGTGTCAAGCTTGGTGGAGGTTTAATCCTGTGCCCTTGTACACGTATGCTTGATTAGTAGTTGTGGTTATCTCAGCAGAAGACATTCCGCCCTCCTCCTTGTATTGGTCGGGACCCGGGCATTGGGGAGTCAAGTCGAAGGAGAAAGAAAAGAGATTTTGCATTAGTATTCTATGAAAGCCTTACTGTCTGCAGAACAAATTGATTGCTACAGTGTACCTGTGCTTGGCACCACTGCTGTGAAAGAAAGGTATGGTTGTAATCTGTTTTATTGTATTACATATTGTGACACTCCAGGAATGTTTAACATTCAGCTCTTCTGTGGCACATGCTAGAAGTCTAAGTAAAGAAAAATATGTGAATGAATGAAAAGTATGTGAGCCTGTCATATCTGCAGCTTTGTTTACTACAGTGAACTAAGTAGCCCCTGCTAATGAGACAAATATATTGCATATGCCAATGGCAACGTAAGGAGATAGGTAACAGAATTCTCTATATTATATACAGTTTCTCACGTCTGTGTCAGTGGCTGCTACATACCTATACAGATAAAATTCCAGTCAATATTGCAAGTGTGATTTTTTTTTTTGAGCTTTTAGTAAGATGATAAATGGGAAATACTTATATTTGAACATTGATGTGTTTTGTCTCTTTAAATGAAAATGGCTTTTTTCCCCAGTTTTTGATCTGCTGCACTGGTCTTGCATGGAGGGGTATGTGAGGGGATGTATAAAGGTAGGGAAATCTTAGACATGCTACTAGTGATAAACAGAACATGAAAAAGCTGAGAAGTCTTTACAGTATTTTAGCCTTCAGTCCTTCTTCCCCCAACCATGTAAATATGCACCCATTTTTTAAAGAGAAAGCTAGTGCTCTTCATTTTCTCAACTCTATTGCAGACTTTACACAGTTGATTTTCTGGTTTTATAGATGCTCTGCTGATCTTGGGTGTGCGTTTGTGAAGTATGAAGTGCTCCATTAATAAGATTCAGGCTGTTTCACAGAGAGCTGTGCTTAGTGCTTCATTCTTGGCATCCCTGAAATTGTGTTTGTGATTATTTGGATGTTTGCTTGTGGTCATTCCAAAACATCTGAAAAGTCTGTTCTTGTCATGTAGACATTCCCAACTAATTAAGTTTAAGACAAGTGGCAGACTTGTCCTGGACATTTAAATCTGGATGCAAACCGAATCTAATAACTTGAAGAGGAAATGAAAATCCACCTTTCCAAGTGTGTTATCATTATACACGAGCCGCAGATGTATCTGAAATCCTCTCTCAGCTCATTGTCTGGGCAGGTGACAAGTAAATGGCTTGCTTTAAGGAAATGAAGGACTTAGGAAGCACTGTATGCTGAAGAGCAGTCATGCACTATAATAGTTACTTCCGTCATGTGGCCTTGCAGACTTAAGATTAACACTTCGTAGATGTGTGGTATATTTATGAGTGTAAGCTTGAGCTTAGATTTTACACCTTGCGAAGGGTATGAACACAGCCTTATGCATGTAAGTTGTTTATCATCTAGATCCTGTGATAGCTAAGAAAATTTCTGAGAACCCCAGATGCTGTGTTGTGATTGTTTGTACTCAAATGATGACTAATTTCATTAAAAGTAATTATTCAAAACTTACTTAAAGCAAATGTTTTATTAGTAAGCTGTTCTTCCTCCCTGGAATTCTTTTGGAAAACTGTATAAACACATGTTGTAACATTTAGAGAGGAAAAAAAAAAAAAAGGTTGATTTAAATAAAAATTGCACAATTTACACAGCAGTTCACAAGATAAAAGGAATTGGCCATATTTAACAAGATATTGAAAGTTAATTGCAGTAGTACCACAGAAATGGTTAAATCGCATCTTAAATACTGTATTGACTTTTTGTAAATTTTAACTAGTTAGTGGAAGGTTCTGAGCTCTAAAGAAGATGCTAAATAAATACAAGGCAATACTGCATTTCAATGTAATTAACTTTTGTTCATAAATAATTCAACCTGTGACTTTAAATAAATGATTAGAGGAAAAGAAAATGACATGCGATTAAATCCAAGTCCTTGAAAACGTTTTAACAGTCAGGATTGCTGTGACTGCTTTAAGACTTCTTGTAACTCTTTGTTTGTTTGTTTGTTTTTTGTAGTAGTAGATCCAGTTTTGGAAGTAGTGGTTTTATTCCCTCCCGCCCCCCCTATCATTAGTGTATCAAAAGAGATATGAGGTAGACTCCTGAGTTCACAGTTAAGAGGGAAGATGGTGCGTGCTTTTGGTACCTCACTTTTGCTAGCGCCATGGAATATGTCAGCATGGATAGCATGTGATCTGTCTGGGTTTGTTCTTTTAAATGGAAAGTAGAAGTCTGTCTGCAGAATTAAAACTTGTACTGCCAGCTTTACTGAATCAGTGTGCCTGAAAACACTAAAATCTGCACGACGGTTTCAGACTAAAACTGGAGTGGACTGCTCTATTAGAAAGAATATTTAAAATCATGTTTGAAAAACAGTCTTACTTACAATGGAGGTAGGCAGTTGATTCCACCATTGGCTAACTGTGTAGCAGTCTTTCCTGTGGAGATATTTAATCAGGTATTAAGCTGGAGTTGATGCTTGAACACATCATCAAGTTGGGCAGATTTTAGAAGAGAATTCTAGTTTAGGCACTTTTTTGAAAGGTAGCTGTGCCCTCCTTGAGGCTGTGAAATGCCTGTTCCCCGTTGCCACCCCCTGTCCTTCTGTTATCATGCTTTAGCATGGTAAAGAAGAGGAAGTTGAGGTGTTGCATAACTTTTCTAAGTAAACAGATTTTGTGTGCAGATATTGAAGACAGTCTTAACTCAATCAGTGCTGTAGCTACCAGATTCCTCTTAATGCTAAAGGCAGTTGTGTAATTAATGGCCTTGTGTACTGAATGGAGACTGCTGCTAAACCTCCCGAGGGAATTATTTTGTCTATTGTGTTGGTTAACTTTCCCTGAAAATTAAGTGTTGCTGATACTCCATCATGGTGATGGGGGAGGATTTTTACGAGGCCTGATGAAATAAACTCCAGCATTGTTTTTCCTGACTACTGGACAGAGCATCTGCAGCAGCAGATTCAGTTTGAATGATTAAAGTATAACCATTAATAAAAGCATGATCAGGGTTACTTCCAGGGGCAAGTGTGGTAAGATAAGGAAATGCAAAACTGCACTTAAAAAAAAAAAAAAAAAAAAAAAAAAAAGAAGAAGAAGAAAAAAGTGTATTTATTTAAAAGATGTTATCATTGTATAGTCATAGAAAGAACTGAGACCTGTTTCTGGCAGTAGCATGAATGCCCTATTGCTATCATGGTAAATGATTTAGAGCAGGCAAGATTAATAATCCTCTTCTTTGTTCAATCTATTCTGTTGAAGCCATTTGGAAACCTTGGAGCTTATTAAAAGTTCCAACCGTCTTTTTTCTTTTCTAACTTTTTTTTTTTATGGATCTTTGCTTCTATAACATCAACCTTAGGTGGCACTGCCTATTAGCAGTTAGGGTTTGAAATACTGCTACTCCTCCCAAACTTTTTTGTGAAGCTGGTGGCAGTCACTTGATGTATTTTCTCACCCTCTGGCAAAGGGTTAAGTATGGCAGGTGTCTGCAAGTTCTACAAATGAATAACCACAGTAACTAAGTTTTTTCGTAGGCTTGGTCAATTTGGAAACTTCTGATTTGAATACAACTCTAAGATCAACTTAAAGTGTTTGTCCTTTGAAGCCAGTCTTGCCAGCTACAAAGCTGGAATTTAGGCTTCTAAGAATTCAAAAGGAAAAATGTTCATGTTTATTTTTAAGGGGTGAATATACTTTCTATCCTCTTGGCTCTGTTTAAATGGGAGGCAAACACGTTTCTGCAGGCTTAGTTCTAGTTACCGATGCAACATTTACAGGATCCTCTCGGTCAAACGTGGCAGAATTCAGGGTTCCAGAACCTGGGCAGCACCGAGCAGTTCAGCAGATCTCTGAAAAGCCACCTATGTGAATGCACTTTTGTTCCCTCAGCTTCACTCACCTTTCCTTTGTAGCTCCACTTTGAGCATAGACTACTGGAGTTCTGTTTATACATTTGTGTATGTGTGGATGAATTCACAAACTGTGTCTAATCCATCCCAGCAATCCAAAGCTGAATGTATTTCAGCTGAATTAGACCACTAAAAAGCGGACTGTGACAGCTTTCCAAAGCAAGGATATAAAAATGGATCTAATCTGGAAGGAAGTGCTTAGATACGTTTATACACATTTATACATAACTTTTTATTCAGAAGCAAGGACCTTTCAAAGTAGACTTCATCGTTCTTGGGTAGGAAGGAGGCTGAAAGTGGACAGTGGATGAGAAGATCCACTGCTGCAAAACTCTCTGCTGTGCAGTGGTCCTTCCTGCCCCAATAAGCTCAGTAGGCTCTGGCCGCCAGCTCATTAGGACTGTTTCTGCATGTCAGATCACCTATAAAGCCTGAAAAAAATGGTGAAATGTGTGTTATTTGTAAGGTGTTCTGTTTTTTACAAAAACAGAGTAACACTTTTCTCACAATTTTAATAGTGCCCAATAGCCTCCAACATGGCTTAGACCCATACAGTGCACATGATCAGGGGTCTGGGTGGACAACAATGGAGAGAAATTACTCTGATCAGTGTGCAATGAGCAGCAGCAATCTAATATCGGATATTTAGGTGTCAGATTGAAATAGGACTATGGTAACTGAAATACCTCATCATTTTTATTATTATTATTTGCTTTTTTTTTTTTTTTTATGATCTCCCTACATGTATAAATAACACGCAATTGAATTTCTTTAGTTCATAGAAGTCTTAAATAGCTTGAAATTTTCTTCTTTTCCAGACTCATGTACTGGATGGATAGATAATGAAAATTTGTTCTACAGTTAGTATGCTTCTTATTATCTGCAGCTTGGTGGTGGAGTATACCAAGCTCATTTTTATTATGGAGTTTTTAAATTGTGGTTGTATGTTTCATTAAGGAAAAACAAGCTGCTCAGGATGTTCAGCTTCAGACACTTTCTTCTCAGCTGTTTTACCTGTGACTATTATTTGGAGAATTTTTTCATTTCATGGAAGGGTAGTTCAGATGCACGTTTTGTGTAATTTGCAAGTATGGACTCTTGCACAGTTAAAGCTGACAGTACAGACAATGGAAGAAAGTCTTTTATCAACCGTCCTGTGCTTCTAAGAGCATTTCTTGTGTTCTGTAAGGCTTATGAAGTCACTATGTCAAAGGGTTTTTGTAGCGTTCAGCTAGTCATGATGGAGTGCAAACCAATTTGGAATTAAAAATGGCTGGATGAGCTTTACTATGCAAAAAATAAACTCGTAATCAAATCTGCTAGTCAAAGAGAAATGTTTAAACAAGAGCAGTTTTAGTGGCACTACTTGGAGCAACAAAAATATTACTTGAATATCTCCATGAAATAGTCTGTTTTTTGGATGTGCAAAGCTGTTGTAAATACTTTTACCTTTCTCATGATTGATAACTGTGAGGATCATGCTTGTTCTTTGACAATATCTATTTGCTTTAAAGATAGGTAATCAAAGGTGAATAAAAATAACTCATGGAAAAAAAATGAGATGTGTTTTCAGTACTGTGTTCAGATGTGTTAACAAAAAGGTGCATACTATTGTTCCATGTTCTTTTGAATGGCTTGTGTTTTATCAGGTAGCAGACAAAACCAATTTGCGTTCAGTGTACATTTTGCTTCTCGTATGGAGAAGTGAATTACAAAAACAGTGTTTAGTCTAAAATTTTATTTTTGGACTTTTTTTTGAGTTGATTCATTTGGTCTGAGTGGTGATTTAACAGGTAGTAACTTATCAATTCTACCCTCATCTGCCTTTCCTTTCTCAGCAGCAGATTACAGAGTCAAGATGTTTTAGGTCTTTCAATCCTTCCTCCTGTTCTGTTGGTCAAGATCAGAATAAAACTAATTCTATAAAACTAATGCTAACATCTGAAGATTTGGAATTCTCATCCATTTGCATTGCATCATAGTGTTTACTGCAGTTCAGTGGAAACCCATTCTACAACAGTGAAGAAATAAATGTGATATTTTAGGAACTGCAGTACCTAGAATTTCACCTCTGGCTTTATATTTTAATGAAATGGGCTGCTTTCTTTCTGTAGTCTGCAGTATTCTATATAATCTTGTTCCTGCTCTTCTATTTCTTACTCTTCAGGACACCGTGCTTGTGAGACAGCTTCCCAGATAGCTTGGATAACATCTATGCCTTCGCTTAAGTGTTGCTGCTTTTCTTCCTTAAATCTACTTTTTTTTTTTCCTTACAAACCTTCTTTTCTGCTTAGTTATGCCGGTATCTTGTCTTAGTTTGTAATCACTTTGGGGTTATAGTCTAAATTTATGGGAATATAAAATGTTTTACAATAGTAATTATGCCAGGCAGTGTATCCCAGCAAATGTCAAGCACAGACAGACTTGTTCTCATAAACCTGGCAGAATATAAAGAAGGCAAGTGAAATTTGCATCCCAGTAGGTTATTCTTGGTAAGCCAAACTGTTCACCTTCAGAAGTGCTACAAGCGATACTCTGGTTTACATGATTTAGTAGAGAGACACCAAAGGGACTTTGGAGGGAAGTCAGGTTAAGTTTTATTTGCAGCAAATTTGAAATCTGAGCTAGACCCAGTAAATCCAATCTTTCTGATTTAAGCACTGGAAGGAGAAAATATGTTCAGAAAAAAAAAGGGGGGGGGGGGGGGGGGGAAGATGAGCTCACAGAATTAAGTCTGCTGTTTGGGCTCAGAATGTTATTTTATTAAGGCAGCCGAGACAGAAAGCTTCCTTTGTTTCACTGAATGTGGCCTGGGTTTATGTTTAACCGCTCCCTGGGAAAGGTACTTTCTCTGCTTTCAAGTTCCTCCTCAAAAATTTCCTTGTTCGTGTTGTTTTTGGCACCATCTTCTGTCATGATTAAAATAAATAAATAACTAAATGTTGTCATTCTGAAAATAAGTTTTTCTAGGAGCAGTGTTTCCTTTCCTCATCTGGACTTTCTGGTCTGTCTTTGACCATTGCTCTCTGAAGTGAAAACAGCTTGCAACAGGGCAGGGGGATTTTCATTCTGCCAGCCAGGGAAGGGAAAGGGCTCTTGCTGCTAACTCCTTTTAAGATCAGCAGCTCAAGAGAAGGGGAGCACTTTCATGGTAGATTTTAGCCCTTCTGTACCCTTTCTTCCTTATCATTAATATTTCAGTGTGTTGATACTTTCGTGTCTTACTCTTCCCTTCCAATCATATGTGGTAAAAGAAAGCTATCAAGTGCATTGATACATTGTTGCATTGTTACAGCAAGGTGCATGGTTATACTGCTGCAAAAACAATACAGGCATTGTACCCTAAGGAAGGGAAAACACTTATTCTGGAGGCCAGGCTTGCTCTAAGGCTTCGTCTAGCCGTTGTCCAGCTGAACTCAAATTATTTATGTACTCAGCATCTCATGGGTGAAGATGTATTGATTTTAAACTTGGTATAGACTATGATGAAGGAAAGAGGACAAATAGTAGAGTGTGAATCTGTGAAGAAAGGCAAGCAACATACATAATCTGTGTTTTTGGCATGTGGTTTTCCTGGAGGTATTTTGGTGGATTTGGATTAATTTCTGCTATGCTGACTTACTGTTGTTGAGAGTGAGCCTCAAGATTGTAGCTGATTTTTGTCTGGGGAGCAGTGCAGGAGCATAATGGAATTTCCTGTGTGAAAGGTGCCTGAATATTTCGATTAAAATGGGTGTTTGTGGAAACGAGAGGAAGGAAGAGAAATGCAGTAAGTGGTTAGGCTATGTGGGTAGAAATGAAAGAGTTATTAATGTCTGTAGAATTTGGATGATAAATTTTAAACCTCATCTAGAACAAGAGAAAAACAATTGAAGTGAAGGGTTATATGGTCAGTGTGTTGAGGGGAAGGATTACAGTAATGGCTGTGTTTCGTGTAGTGCAGAAGGGTTGCTGGATGTGGAGTTGTAGGGATTTGAGAGAAAGCTGAATGCAGGTAACTTAAGGAAAAGACAAGTAAAATTTTAGAAAAGCAGAATGCAATGTCAATTTGTTTGTTTTTTAAGTCATCATCAGTAAGTGGATAGCAGGAACATCATAATAATCTCCTATTGACAACTTTTTTGGGAGGACAAAATGGATAATATTAATGGGGTGGGGAGACCCATATCCTCTGTTAACGTCATGCTACCTTTGTCACCTTGTTCAGCTCTTATACAGTGGTCAAGCTCTGTTATTGTCAGAAACTGACCACGAGTATAACCAGCTTTAGGGAGAAACTATTTTAGTCTAGTCTTGTCTGTTGATGCTGTCTTAAGTAAGACAGTCTCCCTTTCATGGGCTAATAGTGAACTAACAGAATGACAGTAAACAGAATAACAGTAAAGTGGGGAAAAAAAAAAAGAAGTAGATTTCCATCTTCATTTTCCACATTCTGATTCTAATGTATTTATTTTTGGCAGGGTGAAGTGAAAAGCAGATTCACAAAGTTCCAGCATTGACACTTTCAAGGTATGAGTTTCTGCCCATGAACTAGAGAAGTTTTTTACACTGTATTTTTTTCATCTCAGGCATAGATTGATAACTATACCTAATTCACACCAGCTTTAGACCTTACCCCTCCTAAGAATTCTGAGTCAGACGATGGTTTATTTCACATGCCCACATAGCCCTTGATCTCTTTCTTGTGAGATTGTTAGCTTGGCACCCTATTAAGCAATCTGCCTGAAGTATCCTGGGAAGCTAAAGACATCGTCACCTGTCCACCAGAACTTGTCGCCTTTTCTCAACAAATGGATTTTAAATTGTATGCTTTTAGAGTATAAATATGGTTTGAGACAAGTGGCTGCTGCACCCTTCCTATCCCTACTGGTCTTTCTTTGTTGCACAGTTTGGCTTGCACCTCAGCTGTCCAGCATGATTCACTTCTGCATTAATTTGGTATCTGTGAGTCATCTTGCAGTCCTGTTAGGTTCTGCAGGTATGTAAGAACCAGAACTGCTGTTGAAAGATACTAGATAGGTGTAATCTTCAATGAAGTTCTTTGGTATCATTTATTGGCCAAATTTAGCAATGGAGTTTGAACAAAAACCTCTAGTTTTATGGCAGGATTAATTTAAGTGTTCTTTTTTAATAATAATAATAATAATACAGGCTAGTAAGAACGTGCAGCCAATGAAACTTACCAGTTATATTCAGGTCACGGACAATGCCTTACTGTCTGTTGATCCAGAAAACACTGGAGTTATTTATTGATGCTGGTATATTGAGCTGGGAGACGATTCTGCAAGGTATGTCAAGGAAAGATGGCTTTGTGTAACACAAAGGACATGGATTGTGACCCTTCAGCCATGCTCAGATCTTGACCAGGGCAGATTAAGCTGCAAATAATATCTAGTCTGCTTGGCTGAATTGATAGAGTTGTGGGTTTGGATACTAACTATTAGATAATGACTTTACTACATGACACATAGTTTATGATAACTTGAAGTTTTCTGTGTTTATTTACTGTGTTTGTGACAGAGTTCTCTTGTTTTGTGAAAATTGTATTCTCTCTGCACTTTATCAATAGACGTTAAGTAAACAGACTAAAACAAAATTACAATTTTGAGATAGTCCCATGCTGTTCTCCATCCATGCCCTCAAAACTGAGAAGATTTACAGAAGGGGATTTATTACCTGTCACACATTGTCTTTCATTGTTACCACTAGCTTTTTTTGTTAGATGATCAACTGGTATCAGACTCCCAGCTTGTGGGCTACCAGATCACTTGTTATGGTTGGTGTGTGTTGAACGACTTAAGGAACAGGCAAGGTGGAATAATCAGTCTTGCAAGTCTAGTTTGGAAAAGGAAATCTTAACTGATTATAGTAAGAAAAATATTTAAATCTTGAATGTGAAACAGTTTACATTAACTTCTAGAGCTCCAACTTTATTAGTCGGGATTTTTAAACTGGTGGTCTATTATTGTTTTTCAGTATGGTAGATACCCATCTATCCAGGTACCTAGTTCTGCAACATTAATGTATGTTGCATAAAATTTAATACTTCTCTGATGCATGAATTGGTATATATACATAATCTTTCCATTATTTCGATGCCCTATAAAGATTTAAAAAACAAAACAAACAAAAAAACAAACAACAACAACAACAAAAAAGATGTAAGATCTAATTTGTTAGTAAAAATAAATAAGTAGAAAAAAATGGAGAGGAGTTACTATTAAAGCATTCATCTAACTGACATTTTGAATATTTTAAAATACTTCTTGATTGTATGTTTTACATGTAAATACAATATTTTCTTTCTTTAAAGAAAAATAAAGTAGTACCTTTACAAAATCAGTCATGAGCAGCCAGCCATTACTTCAAGATAATCCATTGTTGTGAACTACTTTACTACTGAATTGATCAAAAACACTTTCTTCTTCGTGATAGCTGACATATTTGTTTTTGTTCTATTGGCTAGTCATTCGTTGTAGTTTGTCATTACCATCTTTTGAAAGACAGCACACTTAAAATGGCCTACATTTACATTTTTAGGCTCTCGGCTGAGTGCTATGATTTTGCCTATTAGGATTCTCTGTATAGAAATAACATTGTGTTTCGGACATTCTCTTTATGTTGTCACAGTAAGAAAAACTTAAAATAGTCACTGCCCATTGATAGCAGTGTACAAAATCCCTTTGACTTAATAACCATGGGTTTTGATCCCAAATTCAGAAGTAGCTGAAGCCCCCTGCTCCTGCAGAGGATATAGTGTGTGAACTTATATTTAACAAGAGGAAAAAAAGTGCTGCTGACTTGTTTTAGTTAAGATTTTATTTGATCTGGTTATAATGATTAAAGAAAAAGATTTTATAAGCGGTAGAGGAGACCTAAGGTGATACTGAACCAACAACTGTTCACAGCAATATAGCTCAATGAAAGTGTGGAAAAGAAAAAAAAAGCATTAGATTTTTTGTGTTTGTAAACTTAAGCTATTAGGCTCCATGTAGACTTGGTTTGAAGTGTCAGATAAATACTACATACAAACTACTGTGTTTCTTTTCTTTAAATATTTTTGTTTGTGAAATGCCTTGCATATTTTCATGTGTGTTTCTTTCTTGACAAATGAGAGAAAGCAGATGACTATTTGCAGATGTTGAATGAACCTCTGGTACCTTTGATCTTGAATCATAATCATTGCTTGATTTATTTCTTAGAATCATAGTATGGTTTGTGTTGGAAGGGACCTTAAAGATCATTTGATTCCAAGCCTCCTGCCATGGGCAGGGACACCTTCCACTAAACCAGGTTGCTCAAAGCCCCATCCAACCTGAATTGCAACCTTGAACACCTCCAGGGATGGGGCATCTACAGTTTCTCTGGGAAATCTGTTCCAGGGCCTCACCACCCTCAGAATAAAGAAATTCTTCCTAATGTCTAATCTAAATCAACTCTTTTTTGTTTAAAGCCATTACCCCTTGTCCTATCCCTACGCTACCTGATAGAGAAATAGATACCTCAGGCTTTCCTGTAGGCCCCTTTTAGGTATTGGAAAATTGCTATAAGGTCTCTCTGCAGCCTTCTCTTCTCCAGACTAAACAACTCCGCCAACCTGTCTTCATAGGAGGGTTGATCATCCTTGTGGATCTCCTCTGGACTTGTTCTAATATGTCCACGTCCTTTTTGTGCTGGGGGGCCCAGAGATGAACTCAGGACTCCAGGTGGGATCTTAGAAGAGCAGAGCATGGGGAGAATCACCTCCCTTGACCTGCTGGCCACACTGCTTTTGATGCAGCCCAGGATATGATTGGGTTTTGGGCTGCAAGTGCATATTGCCAGCTCATGTTGAGCTTCTCATCAACAAACACCCCCAAGTCATTCTCTTCAAGGCTGCTTTCAATCCATTCTCCATTCAGTCTGTATTTGTGCTCTGGATTATCCTGGCCCAGATGCAGGACCTTGCACTTGGCCTTGTTGAACTTCATGAGGTTCTCACAGGCCCACCTCTAAAGCCTGTCCAGGTCCTTCTGGATGGCATCCCTTCCCTTCATTTGGACATTGAGCCACTGACTGCAACTCTTCAAGTGCAATCATCCAGCCAATTCCTTACCCATCAAGTGGTCCATCAGTCAAATCTGTGTCTCTCCAATTTAGAGACAAGGATTTCATGGGGGACAGTGTCAAATGCTTTGCACAAGTGCAGGTAGATGATGTCAGTTGCTCTTCCCCTATCCACTAATGCTGTAACCCTGTTGTAGAAGGACACCAGATTTATTTTTCTTTATAACATTTTAATGCAGTGAGAAGATTTCTCAAACTTTTACAGAACAGGAAAGATAAAAATTCCATTAAAAAAGAAAAAAAAACAAACTCCACTTTTCTCCCATTTTGTTCAAAGGGGTTAGAAAAGGGTTAGCAGAATTGTATTGCCCCAAGGTCTGAAACCTAGCTTAGTTTGATCTTAAACCAGTGACTGTTTTAAGATCGCATGAATCAGTATCAGAGCTAAAAACACTATACTGTTGTGCTGAGAAGCTCGCATGCAAGGCGTCAGGAGTGATTTGTGTGTGTCTGTAGTAGCTCAGGCAGTACTATAGCTGAAGGGAGTGACAATCTAACTCACATGAAGGATGTTGTTAAGAATGGAGCAGTCTTCTTAGCTGGCATTATTTCTCTCATCTTTTTCGTTTAAGGCCTATTCATTGGTAACTGAGCCAACCCAATCAAACAGGTAGAGTGCTGCAAATATAGTATCTGTACAAAAATTAGACAGAAAAATCAGTGAACAAATCTTGAAACAGGAACGAGATGAAGATGGATGTGTAATGACATAAAGGTTTTACTGGTGATGCCTGAGAGTCCCACATATGAGTTAAGCAGGTTAGTCCAAATGAGTTCTAACGAAAGCTTTATACCAACACGAACAGTCCTATTTATAGACATAGCGCTCTGTCTAAATATAAACTGCTGCCAGTCATGTCTAGACTAACATCGGAGCTGCTGGTGTTGAAAGTGGGGACTCAGAGTACAAGCCATCCTGTTCTTCAGATTGCAAGTTATAATGTAGTTACAGAAACTTTGTGATGGTATTACATGTTTGAACGTTATGACATTGTGTTGCTCAAGACTCCTCATCTTTCTCCTGTTTGTGTCAGAAGGTGTGTCTGGTGGACATGATCTGTACAATAATTATTCATCAGCATGTGGTTAAAGGCTTGAGAACTTATCAGTGAGTGAGTGAATGGATGGAAGATCAGTAAATGACCTCCATTGCTAACTATTTTCAGCTGCTGAGTTTTAATGAGTGTTTCAACTGTTGCTACTGTGTTTTAATCTGCTCACTTACTCAGTGTTCAGTATTAAAGCAGCTTTCTAGGAGGCAAGTGTCCTGATTACAGAAGAGGTTAGTCTGATTGTATTCTGCACAGACCTTATGTTACAAGGTTCTTCTTTTTTTTTTTTTTTTTTTTAATTGAGAAATATATGCTGTGCTCACAGCTAATTAGGTTAGATGAGTGAGTGTTGTGTTTGGCAGTGCACATTCAAATACACAATTGCTATATTAAGATAAGTAACTCAGAGTTATAAACTTGAGGTTCTGATTCTGTATCAGCGGTCTTACTACCATGTCCTATACTTCTGAGGGGGTTCTCCTTTCAAATTTGTGATTTAATATGTATTGAATAGAGTGAAAAAAAAGATGGCCAAAAGTGGTGTCTTCCACTTTGTTTTCATTTAATGCAAGAGGCATTCCTTAGTTTATTTGATAACCTGCCTAATATCTCTTGTTAACATAAATAAGCCCAGGTCAGCTGCTCTTAAAGGTGGGGAATACTTAAAACATGTAATGCACCAATGTGAAGAAAATGTGGTGGTATTTCTGGTAAGCACACTAAATAAATAAATAATGTAGGAGCTGTGATCAAATGCCAGCTCTTACATCAGTCCTCTTTGTAATCTTTCTTGCTGATCTGTGACCTTGACCTTGTGTATGTGTTTGTATGTCAAATCTATTTTTGGGATGGACAAACTAAGTTCAGTTTAATAGGATTTATACTGCGGCTTCAGGGGATGCCTCACTATAATATAAAAATAAAAGTAATTTGAATTATTTTCAGTGAGCTTTTCAAATTTCACAGTGACTGAAAAGAACATTGGAGATATATATGCATATATATAAATATTTAATTCTGTTTAGGAAATGCTTCTTAAAGGTATCTTCGTCTGAGTAGTGAACTCTTCAGTGTTCAGTAGAGACATTCTGTCTGGAGATGGTGGTTTCCGTCTAGAGAATCTCAGCAGTGGCAATGTTCCTTTTTGCTTTCATTTGACAAAAGTGTGGTTTGGCACTTACAGACGTAGGTCCTGCCCTCTGTCCTTCCCCACACCACTGCAGCAGTCACGCATCCCCACACGGAGAACTGTGAAACAACCAGTCAACAGCTTCTTTGGGGTTCACATTGGTGTCAATGAGGTCTTTAGTCCTACTTGTCCTGTAGGAGCTTTCTGTAGGAATATATGTCAATGTAAGGAAGGCAGCAGGAGTAAGCAGCTGAAAATCCATAGAGCAAGACAACGCTACGTGTTTTGTCAGTAGCTTCATGCTTAAATCAGACAAATTCCTGTGGAACCATATTTTTATATGCCTTTAAATGTGCAGCTTCTGAACTAGTCTGTTTTATTTATTATTAAAGTTCTTCATGGTGACTGAGGTTGACTCTTTTTTGTTCTACAGAGGGATGGGACTCACTAGCAGACAGTTAATGATTCACCAGTGCTGTGCATGTTCAGTAGGGTTCTTGAGAACAGGCTTAATTTTAGACATATCTAACATGGACGTGAAGCTGGTTTTGTAACTGACACTGTAGGCATATGGCTTTATAAAGGCTTAGTGAAGTTGTTGGTTTGACGTGTACTATGAAAGATGGTCCCAAATTAGCTAATGCTTACATGTAAGTAAGAGATGATAGGTTTATTTTTAATAGCTCTTTCATTTTGCTGGCTGCGTTCTTGCATGTGGAAAATCACACACTTAGAATCAATTCCACATCTATGTTGTTTTGTTTTATATCATCTTAAAACGTGTACCTATTTCAACTTTCTTGACATTAATGGAACAATCAGTAATGATAAACAGTTATTTATTGCTATTTTGTAATTATGTCCTTCATATAGCACTCACAAAAGACAGATATAAAACATATTAGTAAAAGCTCTATTCCACAACTTCATGACAGCATATCATCGTTCTGCTTAAAATGCTTGTCATTTTTATCAACATAAAATTTGAGAAATTACTTCAAAGTTCATGCCCTTGTATTAAGGGGTAGTTAAACACTTGCCCTTGCCAGCCTTCCACTGTTCCTACCACGATTTTGTTGCAGTGTATACAGAGCCATAGTTTGCTTTTTTTTTTTCTTGTGAAGTCAGTATTTTAACTGTTCCAATTTGACTCATGACTTAGGTCAATTTGACTCGTGGCTCAGGATGAGTAGCAACCCAGTTCCTGAAGTTTGAGAGTATCATTAATTGTCTATTCGTCTTTGTATACATCTGTGTGACTTAAAAGGCTTTTAGTGTTTTAGCTGGGGATTTGTTTTGAATGTTTGCAGATTAATTCTGGCCCACTGGTAAAATGAGGAATTTGTGACATTCTGTACAGGATGTTGATGGCTTTTTCTCTCCAGGTTTCACTAAAATTGGTTCTTAAGTTGTATAATCATTTCTGCTCGATTTTATTACTGCTTTAGAGAAAAAATATTTTTTAATTGTAATTGAACT
Organism: Anas acuta; assembly: GCF_963932015.1. NCBI lineage: Eukaryota > Metazoa > Chordata > Aves > Anseriformes > Anatidae > Anas > Anas acuta. The sequence goes on from NC_088979.1 coordinate 102,700,824, forward strand.
ACAAGAAACCCTCTTGTTAAAGCAGATTTTTCCTTTCCCACTTAATAGAAGTTATATGAGCTTTTTCTGTGTTCTTAGCCTTTAGAAACATGACCTATAAAAGGCTGAAGTCTCTCACTAACATAGAAACTATATTGCCCTTTCACTTAAAAAATAAATAAATAAATAATCACCCAGACTTTTAACATGGATTTATACTTTTTTTAAAAAACATATAATTGAATACTGCATGAGTGTGATCCACCTTACTGTGGAATTGCTGTGTGTGTTTTCTGTTAGTTGAAACCTATTCTGCTGAAAGTCATGAAAGTGGCTCTTATTCACAGCTAGCCATGGAACACATGGTCCCAAGTGGAACACAACCACTACTGGCAATAAGAAGTGTGCCTTACTTTTAATCAGGTGTAGCTTGGCCTTTGTGAAACCAATTATTGGTTAAAATAACATAAAATTAATTACATGACAAATTACTGAGCATGTGTGTACAGTTATACCACCAAATCCAAGGAATACACAATTTTATCGTAGTGCTGTGGAGAAATGGCTGTATCTTCAGATTCCTCTAACAAGAGGGAAGGTCAGAGATGTGTGGAAGTGCATTATCTGCATTGATCATAACTCAAAAGCATGATTGTCCTGAAGAGAACATTGATTTCTTCACTGTATATTAATCAAGTTTCATTCTTGGGGAACTGAGACAGTTAAATGTATAATCAGTGATGAGCATTTGTGGGGGTAGGGAGGAAGGGGCAATGGGAATCTGGTTGTCAGTTTTCTTTTAATTGCTTATTGCTATGAAAGTACCACTTTCATAGCAATAAGCAATTAAAGTTACAGAGAATGGAAAGATGCATCCTCTGTCTGTTGTGCTGTACCTACCTATGTATTTTGTTGCGTATCTATCCCTCTATCCTACAATCAGATCTTGCTATATTTTTTGTGCCCATTTGCTCTTGGTGTCTTGAATAGGAAGACTCAATTAACAAAGGCCTTTCTGTCCACTATACTTCTGAGCTTTGATCCAAATGCTACCAAAGTTAGTTGGCATTTACTGATATAGGCTACCTGGGATTTCTACCCTTACTTTGGAGGAAGGACTGTTTTCATTTTTCAGCCTTAACGTTTAGTTTCTGCCTATCCTGCATTCAACAGCAAAAAAGATCATTGAGCAGTATTTCATGAAACAGTTTTAGATGTCAAATACTCAGTTCCTTCACAGGTGGTATCTGTAGACTGAACATCTGTTCGCCTTCATAGTAGAACTGGCAAAGAGCGTGTTTCTGAGTTCATATCTAAATGACAGCAGATCCTGATCAAGAAATTAACTTGAAGACACTCTTTAGTTCTGTAAGTGTTGCAAAAAGAACTGTTCCTCCAGTAGTATTTATGAGAAGAAATTCTTGTGCACGAGTCTGTGCTGAGGAATTGACTGAAATTTCCATGAAATACTCAGTTACAAGTGTAAAATGAAAGTTGCGTGAATAAGGTGGGGTCTTCCGATACATAAGCATGATATTTCTGTGAAGTTCAATGCTTCTACTTACTAGATTAAAAAATACTAGTTTAAGGTAGGCTGACATGCGCTATGGTTTTAAGACTGCCTGCACACCGTGTGGAGGATTTTGCTGGGAGAGGTTGAATGCTGGAACCAGCACTGTGTTAGTAGTGATGCGTTGGAGCAGGCTGCCCAGCGAAGCAGCTGAGTCACTGTCCCTAGAGGTACTCAAAAGATGTGTGGATGTGGTGCTTTAGGGACATGGTTTAGTGGTAGACTTGGCAGCATTGGTTAATGGTTCAACTTGAGGATCTTAGAGGCCTTTTCCAACCTAAATGATTCTGTGATTCTATACCCTGCTTCCCAGGCTAAACTCTGTGGGCTTCCTTGCTGCCAGGCTAGACGTACTCTGGCACCCAAGCTATCTTGGCTGTCTTCTGTACACATCGGGCTGCAGAACGGGCATATCTTTCTCTCTGACAGCCACTGTTCTCAGATGGCTGTCATTTATGCTCTTACTGACCGCTCTCCTGGAGAGGCACACCTCCAAGTCAAATAAGGTTCCTTTCCAAAGAGCACTTCCCCAGGGTCTGTAAAAGTCACAGGTTAGCCAGCACAGCTCAGGCCTATGGTCTTTCATGTAAAAATACTTTGCCTCAGAGTTTGAGGTGTTCCAGATCCTGCTTCTCTCCTCCCATATGCGTAGATGTCCCCTATCTGCCCTGCTGCTTCCCTGAAAGGCTATCTGCATAAACATGAAAATCTCTCTGACATTTCCTCACCTCATTTAAACAGACAGTGGAAATATTATATTGCCTCTTGACATATTATGTATCATCCCAAAGCTCCACAATGCCGTGCGGTGGTATGGCATGGTCTGGGTGAGTCACAGATTCCCGGACTGTGGAGAAGCCCATGTGAAGTCTGAGAACGGAGTGACGCTGAGATTAGATGTCTGGATCCCCCGCTTCACACCCCACAGGGACGATGCATGAACAGCTGCCCCTTCCTTGTGTGACTGGGGCCACAGTTAACAGCTACACTCATTAGCATTTATACTGCAGAAGGCTTTAAAACAAAAGCCCAAGTAAACCTAACTAGTCCATACTTGCCAGAACAATTGGGTTATTTTTTGGTCCAATGGCCTGTCATATCTTATTCCCCTAGGAAAATAAACATTTCTTGTGTCTGCTGTGGTGTTGGTTCCGTGTTTAACACCAGTTTTACGTGACTTAAGACTTCTCAGTGTTTTGTGTGCTTTAATAAAATGCTATCTCTTTGCATCTCTTCAAGCTATCGAGTCAACTGTTATGGGACCAGTTCTCTGCAGAATTTTTAAAAAGCTGTTTAAGCAGCTGAAACTGTCAGAAGGTCGTGATGGGGCTGTTTTGGCATTCTTCCCTTCAACTCAACCCCCCTTCTCCTGCCTAACACTCTGAACAAGAGAAACCAAGGCCCCGCTTGTGTTTGGCAGTGCACAGCCTAACAAAGCAGCAGGGAAAAGGCTTTCCCGCCTCATATGCTTGTGAATACTTTGGAGCCCTGAAATTACTGCTGTTGTTAACCCCGCCACAACCCAAACGGCTATTTTGAAGAGCAGGCGGTGATCCGGCATGCAGCAGGACTGCTAGGTAGCACCAAGGGAAGAGCCCCGGGTGCACAGGGGCTCAGCTGCTTCTGCAGGGCCTGGGGAGCCCCTGGGGAAAGCCTGGCAGCACCTCCTCCTGCTGCAACATGATCCCCAGCCTGCCCTCTCCTGACAGGGCCTTTTAAAAGTGGTTGGCTATCCTTTCCATGTTTAAAATGTCTTTTGGAGTCAGTAGGCATGAACAACATGCCAGGTTGTTGGGAGGAAGCCTGTTTTTGCTTTCACAGTGGTATCCTACGATCACAGGGAACAAGTTGCATTTTTACAAATTTGTAGTGAAGAAGGCTTGTTGATTCCCAAGCTTTCTAGTGTGCAATTGTGGAAGAAGTCACCTGTTACTGATTTTTTCTCAGTAATCTGATTACATTTGCTTTTTTCTCCTTTAAAAAATAAAAAATAAAAAAAAATACATTTTCAAATGGAACCTTCAAAATGTCTTGACAGCCTGAATCAAACCTGTGAAGAGGTCTCAGCTGCTCCATTCATCTCAATAGATTTCTGAGATAAAGCGGGGATTTAGCAAAACACTTAAATACTTGATTCTCTTAAAGCACATGCTTAAGTACTGTTGAAGTACCTGCACGCTTGTGCAGCTCTGTGGGTTTGGTACAGTGGGTTGTTGAATCAGGCCTCTTTCACTGCTTATAACCTTAGCAAAAAGTCAACTGAAGTGCTTATACCACCACTCTGAATACATCCTTCCTGCCTGCTAAAGTCAAAGACAAATTGAGCTCAATACCAAATAATTCTGGGACAGCCACTCTCACTTTCCATGCTCACGTTTAGTTCACTGAATGATTCTCTTGCAATTTCCATTTCTAGTGCATCTAGGAATCTTTCTGTAGACCGTAACTTCATTGTGCTCTGCAGCATCTCACTGCTGACAGTTTATAAAGATCAGGAACCATCAAAAATCCTATGTAAAAGGTGCTTTCTTACAACTATTATTGAAGCTGTGGAGAAACCCACAGCCTTTAATATATTTATTCTCAATTATTTTTCTGAAGTTTGCATCTATTATTAATCAATCTGTGATAAATTAGTAGGGGTTTGTTCATTGTCCTTGAGAATTTAAAGAATCTACTGAGGAGATAAGGTTTCACAACTCACGGCATTGTAACATGGGGACAAATGGGGAAGGGGGGTTGGGTGAACATCCTTGTTAAAACAAAGATTTTGTAAGATACCACCCACCCACTGCAAGACATCCTGTTTTGCCCCCACCTGAACACAAGCACAATGCGTGATCACCAGAGGAAGAATAACGACCCCCAACAACAGACTGCGCAGTCTCAGGACAGGTCTCGACAAGTCGACAGGTCTCGACAAGTCGACAAATCGACAAGTCTCGACAAGTCGACAGGTCTCGACAAGCCGGAACTTCAATGCTGTAAAACAGCGACACTGGAAAGGGGAAGTTGCGTGCCGTGGTGGAGCGGAGACTCCCCAGCCGCCCAACACTGTTTTGCTTGTGTCTGCTTACTTGATTAATAAAATAATTTCAATAGACCAGTAAATTGTGTGGTCTAACTTATAACAATTTGGTGCTGTGACTCGGATGAAGGCAATCTGATTGAAAGAGCTTTGGAGGGGGCGCCCCGCTGATTTCAGTGGCCTTCGGTAGGACTACTTTCATTCAAATCCTTCACCGACGAACCCAAAATTAGACACAAGCAAATGAAACTGGTAAACCCCAGGCAACCTTTGTGCACGAAGCCCGAACGAAGACCCACGGGGTGGGTAAGTATAGGCCGATGATCCGTTCGGTTGGGGTTGGGTATCCCGAACACAACAAACAAGACGTCCAATTGCGGACGAAGCGAGTGTGGACCCCTCGGTAGTGCGGTTCCCACATCCCGCGAGGGACTGGGCCACGAAAAGGGGGAAGCGATCCATGCATGTGTGTGTGTGAAGGTGTTCCGTAAGATGGGACAGAAGAAGAGTAAGCTTTCTGGTCCCATGGGTGGGGTAACGTCTGATTTTAGGTCACACCGGGATTAATGTTTAAAAATTGGCAGGATTCCCCTTTTAGGCGGGGAAGGAATAAAGTAAAAATGATACATTATTGTGTTGAAGTTTGGGGTGGTAAACAGATTCGAGGAGACCACCTTTACTGGCCTGTATTTGGGTCTTTTGAAGATTGGGTTTGTCAGGCCTAAATATTTATGTAAACTCAAAGGAACCCTTTAGTCTGGAAGAAAGTGAGTATGCGCACCTCTGGATAAATTCAGATACGAGGATGCATCTATATCCTCTAAAAGAAAAAGGAGGGGAGGATAAAAAGAGAAAGGACTTGGAAGTCCCGACACCGCCCCCGCCCTATATTCCACCGCCCGCATCAACGGCTCCCATCCTTAATGGACTCCACGAATTAGCTAACCCAGGAGAATTGGAATCGTATCATGAAACACAGGGGCCGGTAACCAGAAGCAGGGCAAGAAATCAGAAATCTGCTTTAAGGGAGGGATTATATCCCCTACAAGAAATAGCGATGGGGGGACCCCAGCCAGGAATGGAATATGTGGCCATCCCCATTAACTCCGGGGATGTCCGAGATTTTTAGAAAAGGACAGGAGGAGGGTAAGTGAGCTTTAATGGCAGCTGGCATAATGTTTGCAGCTGCTGAGGAATAATTCTAACTGGAATAATAACTGCACGTTTTATATTGTATATATAAAAGCCCGGGCATTTTTGTTAAAGTACACTTTTATACATATGTTAATATGTAAATATGTAAATATAAGAACTGCCATTGAGGTGTATATCTAAGGGAACAAAATTTGCCCAGGCATATTATCGGCTCATCAGGTTTAAATGTCCTCAGTATAATTGTCTACAGGCAGTTAATTTACAGTGGTCTGATTTTACTTGTGTATCTATATATTGTGGATTTTGGAGGGATTGGGATTGACTAGTAAAGAGCTTCTAGGAAAACAGTGAAATATTAACCACTGTAGATTACAATAGGAAAGTTCAAAGCAAAGAAATCCCGAGGAAAAGCCCTCTAGGATGTATACTAACACATTGGAGGGATATAGTGGGGTGAGAGAGTACAAAAAGTAAAGAACTCTTATCAAATATTGTAATCAGTGGTGGCCACTTTATAAACAAATGGAACTATTAATTATAACACCATATTACAGTCAATGTTGTTTTTGTGGAAAGAAGGAAAATGGGATGAAATATGGTATATTGATTGATATGTTGTTTCAGTATCTTGGAGGGAAAAGGTATGGAATTAAGTTGGACTCTGACTGAGCCTTTGGTGCTGGTATTAGAAAAGTACAGGCTGGAGAAAGATAAAGGAAGTGTTAAAAGGGTTGCTGAAGGTGTTAAAGGTGTGGCATGTAGTATTTAACAGAGCTGTTTGAAATTGAATGAGCAGGGAAAGGTGATGTAGGCATTATCTAAGTAACAGTCTAGAAGTTTTGGTATATTTGCTGTGGTGTTTGGTCAGTTTCCCAAGCATCGGGGAGGGGGGAACAGCCTGCTCCACCAGGGGCCTCTCCAGCGGCCGCAGGGGGGCTTCGGCTCCAGCGCCTGGAGCGCTTCCTCCCCCTCCTTCTGCACTGACTTTGGTGTCTGCGGGGGGGTTTCTCACTCTCCCAACTGCTGTTGAGCAGCAGGTTTTTGTTTGTTTCTTTGTTTGTTTGTTTTCGTGGATGTGCTCTCACAGAGGCACGGACTGTATTGCTCATGGCTTGGCTCTGGGCAGCAGTGGGCCCCTTTGGGGCCAGATGAAATTGCCCCTTATCTACCACAGGGAGGTTTCTGGGTTTTTCTCACGGGGGCTGCCACTGCAGTTTCCCACTCCCACACCCCTCACACCCCCCGAACCCTGCCATCAAACCCAATACACTGGGGCAGTTAAGTCATTACTGACTTGTAAAGCATCAGGGATTAAATTAACTAATGAAACCGTAAATGTGATGGGGGTAGAAGGTACTGGGATAACAGTGCCACTTTTGGGGAATACTAAGCTGAGACCAGGGGATAAAATGATCACTGGGCAATTATTGTATGTATCCAAGGTGGATACTAACTTGTTGGGAAGGGATTTGATGATTAAATTGGGCATTCAAATAGTAATTTATTAGACTGGAATAACAGTGTTATTAATGGAGTGCTCTCTGGCCCTGAGAGCAAACATACATGTATATTTACCTCTGACTGGAAAGACCCTGAAATGGGGGCGGAAGCAACAATATAGGTGGACAATTTTACCTCAGGGGTTTACAGGGCCACCTATTTATTTGGGTAAATTCGAAAGATTTTGGAGCAATTACAACCTCCCAAGGAGGTATTAATGTTACAAATATGTGGATCATTTTAAGGAAAATCGATACTCCCTGATGGGAGAGAAATGCTGAATAAAGTGATAATGAGGCAAATATTAACTGTTTTACATCAGAAGAGTCATTGGGAGGTGCAAGCAATGTGTGATGTCGACAGGTCTCGACAGGTCTCGACAAGCCGGAACTTCAATGCTGTAAAACAGCAACACTGGAAAGGGGAAGTTGCGTGCCGTGGTGGAGCAGAGACTCCCCAGCCGCCCAACGCTGTTTTGCTTGTGTCTGCTTACTTGATTAATAAAATAATTTCAATAGACCAGTAAATTGTGTGGTCTAACTTATAACAAATCTGTGAAAATACAATACAGAAAAGTAAAACCAGAAGTCAAAGACCCTGCCTGCAGTACAGCAAGTAATTGGACCCCACGATCCCAAGCTGCCACTGCAATCACTGTACTGTATTCCTCAACTCTGTAACGATTAAAATAACTTTCTAAACCATTGCTTGATGTGGTGAGCTGTATCCACTACATTTGGGAAGATGAGAATTGGCAGGCAGTGAGCTCTAGTGAGAGACTTTCTCTTCTAACCATTAAGATGCTGAATTCATTAAATAATTAAAGATTTTAGTTTCGCATACCAGTTTGATTTCAGCTATACAAATTCATGTTTTGATTTCAGCTCAACTTAAAATTGGAAAATAAAATTAACACATGAATTTAATCACCATTAAAGGACTCCGGAATGCAATTAATAAAAGCATTTCATCTGTGTGTATATACACATCTCAAACTCTGTATTGATCATTTTAACAATGTGCGTAAGTTTAGATAATATTTTAATGAGTGTTCGTGTGGGAGATCTGCTAGCTATTGTCAATTTACTAGATGTAGTAAATATTTAATAGTTACTGTAAGATTTTTTCCGTGATATCTTGAATTAAGACTACAGAAAATACCTCTACAGTATAGAGTTTTATGAGTTATCTCTGTTAGAATATGCAGTTCTCCTGCCTGAATAATACCAGTCTAGCATTGTTAATTTGTGAAGTTTAGGGGGCTAAAGTACAGAGATTTATCTGGAAATGCTAGTCAGTAATATCAGAAAAATGACTTAAGGATGCAATTTGGCTACTTTAAGTTGTAAACCGATTTTAATTTCTTAAATGACAGCAACTGATTGTCTATTGGTTAACTGTGAAAGTACAGCTTTAGTGCCTCTGTTTAGTTTTTATAGATGAGGCATTCATCAATTTTAAAAATAAATGAATGAAAAAGTGTGTTGTGTGTACACACAAGGGAAAATGCCGTTGGCTCAGATGTTGTGGTTTTAACCTGGAAGATGTGTTCTCAATTTTAATTATCTTTTGAAGTACTAATACTTTATAGTAACTAAAGCATCTTAGAGTTTATTGTTATCGTTCCATTGAAATCTTTGCAACTGATAAGTGTATCTGTAGTTTGCAAACATAGAAGAGCTCCAACAACAGCAAAATTATAATTAATATTCTGGACAGCCATGGTTTCTATAGTTCAGTGTATGTTTTAATATTCTCTTATTTTCCTACTTTTCTCACAGTTTCTTCCTAGGCATTTTTTAAAAAGATGTAGGACTGATTTCCCATGGTATGCTCCACTTTGGGAGTGTCTCCCCACGTTACAGCTTTTGTGCTGTTAATCATGCTGCTGCTTTAGTTCTGTCTAGGTAAACATGACTTAATGAGCTGTGATCGGTTTGTGTTCATGTAGATTCTGAAAATAGCCTCAGAAAACAAGCATTTTATTTATTTGTAGGATATGAGAATCTGTGAAGGGTTGGAACAACAACAACAACAACAAAAATAGTTCATATACAGTAGTTGCATGGTGAAGAAAGTATATCAAATTTATAGTTCCTCAATTCTTTCTCAATAGTTACATGCAATTTTTAGGTCTAGAGATTCATAGTTATTAGATGCTAATTTTAGAGGTTCATTGCAATAAGTCCTTACTGAGAAATTAGATGTATTTCTGTAGGGCTTTCCACTTCTCTCCACCCCATTCCTCCCCTCTCTCTCCCCCCTCTTCATTTCAGGTAGTTTCTGGAATAATATTTAATAGCACGTTTCAGTGGGTCCAGGGAATTCCTTGGTTTAGTCTATATGTTTTAAAAGGGTTGCTGAATGATTGCCTTTGTGTCCAGCTAAACATTAATTTCCAGAGCTGGTTCTGTTTCCACTTGACTACGCTTTAGATCAGATAGAGAATGAAAAGCATACTACGTTCAAAACTTACTAGAAATGCATAGTTGTGAGATTGCTTTCAAACCCTGAAATTTACTATCAGGCTTCCCATCACAAATAAAGTGTAAGTTTAGAGATGGTTTTCATTGAAATGTAATTTCTGATTCTTGACAGGTGACTTCATCACATTTGTGTGTTGCACGTTAGGCTGTGCAGTGTTTTATAATGCTGTTATTGCTGTTGCAGCACTAGATCAGAACAGATTCTTTAAAGTGTTTGGTGATGTCCTATTCCTTATGTTAACATGCTTTTCAGATTTAATTCTGTTTAATGAAGACTCCCTTGCATCAGTCTTCTGTAAAATTATGAATATTTCCTGGGCCTTTAGGAATTCCAAGCAAACAAACAAACAAAAAACATAAAAGTGGCAAAATGCTACTTAGAGTACATCCTTAGAGCCTGTACTGGCTCTGTGTCATCTGCAGTAGTCTTTTTGAGAACCTGAGGGATTTGCATAAATGCTTTGTCTTTTTTTTTTTTTTTTTTAATTTTATTTTTTTAATTACCCAGAGCTGCAAATAATAATGTCTTAATGGTGCATTTAGTTGTGACTTTGACTTAAAGGTAGCCTGCAAGGCACAACACAGTGAAAGATATGCAATTTTATTTTCTTAAACACAAAATACAAGGTATCAGTGCTATTTGCTCCTTTATACAAACAGCATGCTGTGAACTTAATTCCATTTTTAAATGCAAAAATGTAGCTGCAGATAAACAATTTATTTTCGGAAGCTCAAAAACTTCATTTTCTAGATACAGTGCATTCCCAAATATTTGAGGAAATAATCTTAATTTTATTGACGTTACACTTGCTGGATACCTGATGTATATACATCAGAAGCATAATGTATTTGTTGGAGTTTCTGTTCAAGGATTTGAATTTTTTGTTATTTAAACCACTTTAGATTGAAACTTTGTAAAGTCCACCCAGAGACGTACGGGTTTTTGAAGGAACAGTGAGATGATAGGTAATTTCTAATTAGACAAATCCAAGTTTGAGTTATATTTGAACAAACACAGTGTCTTCTGCAGGTAATTATGTAAGTGCTGGTCAATGTACACTTGTATTTTTGAGAGAAACGTTGAGACCTTAGTAATAGCTACCAACTTTTAATTTGATATTTAGGTACATGAGGTATACGTATCTACACTACAATGAATTGCTGGTGTTTTAATTCTGTGATTTTGTTTTGTCTTTTTTTTTTTTTTTCAGAGAGTTCTTAATTTTTCTCTAAACCACTTAAAATGTAATAAGAATGTAGCTATGTATTTGTACAGAGGGGTATATGAACTTATGAACTAATATTATGGCTGTGTAGCTGTTCTGATTCTTTACTTTTTTCATACCTGATATTTTTCTGACTTCTAGTTGTCTCTAGCTTTTGAATTAAAAAAAAAATAATCCTCCAAGAAATCAATCATAAAACATTCATTTACTTCCTTTAAAGATGCATGGGTTTCACCTGTGTATGTCAGTTTGGAAACTTGTATTTACAAGTTTAAACGTGCTTTTAGTTTGTGAAAGAGAATTGCAGAACTAGATACGTTGAAAGACACTAAGCTGTTCACATATTGAATATTTATACCAATTTAGAAAGAGGAGGAGTAGGCATGTGTGCTATAATGATTTCAATATTGAACTGTGTTGAACTGTTCATGCTATCGTTGACTGGTGTAATAGTAATATAACTTAAATCCTAAAGAGATGTGTCTAACATAAAAGCCATTGTTTTGTTTTTCAAAACAGCTTTTTATAGCATAATGTCTTATTCAAGGAAGTATTTTGTAGAGATGTTCTACAAGAATTGCTTTGAAAATAGTAGTCTTCAAGGAAGGCCTGTTTTTTCACCATTTTACATTTAATACATGGAAATGATGTAAAAATAAATATCTTCCAACAAAGATCTACCAAGAAGCATCATTTTCTCCATTTCTATTGCCTTTATCTTCTAATAATAACAGTTTTAAATAATAAAGATTTCCTCCATGCTGTACTATCATGCCAAGTTTTGCATTACTAGATAATCCTGGGCAGCAGCGGCAATTTGGTTTTTAATTCTGGTAGTATCATCTACCTGCTAAACAGAAGTGTGGTCATACATGTTGCTACTTATTTTGAAAACAAGTATTTGAAACAGATTCAACATGAACCTAAACGCTGCCTTCAGGCATGCCTTTTCCCATTAATTCTCTTCTACAGCAATTGTGTTCATACCTGTGTATTTACATAGAAAGAAGAAAGATCAATGCAACTGTGAAATAAAATTTTGTATTTTTTTCTAAGCAATATTTAGATTTTATTTCCATGGTTGCCATTCCCTGTTTTGAACTGTAGGGTAGAGAAATTCAATGAGCATGGTAGCTATGCTTATAATAGTGAAAATGATTGAGACAGAAAACTTTATGTAGAATTTGAGTTTAAAGTAGATAAAGTTCTTCAGATTAGATGGCATGGACTCTCTGCTTTACTCAATTATTAATGTATTCCAGCATGTGGTTATCACTGAAATATCCTGTATCTTTCTAAAATGGTATGTTAAAAAAAAATCTGATGCAATTTATTTAGATCTTACCCTAATTCTTTTTTCTTGACCACTGTTTTTTGTCTTTGTTTCACTTAGGAATTCTATGTGCTTGATGGAGATGGAAAAAGATGAAAAACAAACTGGATTCATGGAGAAGGGTGAAGAAGGCAAATACTTAATGGAACTTCATTACCTTAGAAGCGTGTTCTAAATACTCTTCCTAGACATCTTTCATAAATATTCAATATATCAACACAGTGACATGATTGGAAATCTGGCTCATCAAACAGTATACACTGGAAGAAGCCTACTTGGAATGTGACTGTATTGTTTCTAAGAGTTTGTGAGAAAATGCTATAGACATCTACCTATTATTTATTAACTCTGCATCTCAATTCAGCTGCAGCAAACTAGTCTTTGAAGTGAATAGAAACAGAGCCCTTTTGGATACTTTTGTTGAACATGACTCATGGAGAAGAGCTTGGCTCTGAGATGCACCAGGATTCTGTTGTTCTAACTTACCTAGAGGGATTACTAATGCATCAAGCAGCAGGAGGCTCAGGTACTGCAGTTGACAAAAAGTCTACTGGGCATAGTGGAGAGGATCAAAACTTTAAGATTTCTGGAAATATACTTCCCAACTGTCAAAGTAATGGTCCAGTTCTTAACACAAATACGTATCAGGGATCTGGCATGCTGCACCTCAAAAAAGCAAGACTGTTGCAGTCTTCTGAAGACTGGAATGCAGCAAAGAGAAGGCGGTTGTCTGATTCCATTGTGGATTTAGATGGAAAAAAGGAAGCGTTGCTGGCTGGCATGGTTGAAAATGTGCCTAAAGGCAAACAAGATAGCACATTACTTGCCTCTTTGCTTCAGTCATTCAGCTCTAGACTGCAGAGTGTTGCTCTGTCACAGCAGATTAGGCAGAGCCTTAAGGAGCAAGGATATTCCCTTAGCCATGATTCTTTACAGGTGGAGAAGGATTTAAGGTGCTATGGTGTTGCATCCAGTCACCTGAAGACCCTTTTGAAGAAGAGCAAAGCAAAGGATCAGAAGTTGGACAACAGCCTGCCTGATATAACAAAGAACCTGCCCAATGAGAGGTTTATAGAATCTCCTCATGCAGTGCAGAGTGGACCTAAAGTGATAAATGAGCCACTGTCCTGTGCTGCAAGATTACAAGCTGTTGCAAGTATGGTAGAGAAACGATCCAGTCCTGCTGCTTCACCAAAGCCCAGTGTAGCATGCAGCCAGCTAGCTTTACTCCTTTCAAGTGAAGCTCACTTGCAGCAGTACTCCAGGGAACATGCTTTAAAAGCACAAAATGCAAATCAAATAGCAAGTGAGAGACTTGCAGCTATGGCCAGATTACAAGAAAGTGCTCAGAAAGATAGTGGCCAATTCAATTTAGCAAAAGGAATGACAAGCCATCTCAATGGTCAAACAGGATCATCAAACAAAACGGTATCAAGCAAAAGCAATATGGCACCATTTCAGAGTTCAGTAGGAATCACGCATTCGCCTCCCAAAAATGTGGGATTCAAAAGTACTTTGGAAAGGAGGAGTAATGTGAAAACCTCTCCCAGCAACAGTTTGCTCTTACATCTTCTGAAAAGCCAGAATACTACCAAACAATTAAAAGTGCATGAAGAGAGCAGCACACCGACAACTATCGATGAGTATTCAGATAACAATCCTAGCTTTACCGATGACAGCAGTGATGACGAAAGCTCCCATTCTAACTGTCTTCCCATAGACTTATCCTTTAAACAGAGGACAGATAAACCAGATGCAGGTCCGCCTGCATCATTGGATAACTTGACTCAGTCTTTGCTTCATAGCTGGGACCCAAAAGTTTCCTGTCCAGAGAACAAGGAAGACAAAGACACTCCAAAGGCATCTAAGCTGAATCCCCATCAAAAAGTAACACTACTTCAGTTGTTACTTGGGCATAAGAGTGAAGAAAAGGTTGACAAAGGTAATGAGCCTCAGGGACCACACAGTGCAGCTGATGTGGCAAAATTCACTGTACAGACTGGTAAAAGGACTCCTGTTACTGACAGTCCCAGTGCAAATCGAATGACTCCACTAAGCACTCCACCTTTGCTTGCTTCTACAAAAGCAGACTCTCCTATAAATCTCTCTCACCAGTCGTTAGCCATCAAGCGTAACTCACCACCATATGCCTGCAGCATCCAGCCAGACAGGCTGGTGAATCCTGCATCTAAACATTTGATAGACCTTTCTAAAAGCAAAGAAATTCAAGGAGCCAAGCTGAGCAGAAATGATAGTCCACAAAACTCTTCAGCTTTCAGTGCCAGCAAGCTGTTGCAGAATCTTGCTCAGTGCGGTATGCAGACTTCCATGTCAAGTGAAGAACAAAGACCTAGCAAACATCTGTTAGCAGGGAACACAGATAAACCTGTAGGCTTGATTGATAGATTGAACAGCCCTCTGCTTACAAATAAATTGAGTACGCATGAAGAAAATAACAAAATATTCAGTTGTCAGTCTGTACCCACTGAACAAGGACTTCCAGGTTCGGAAATAGAAAATCTCCTTGAAAGGCGCACTGTCCTTCAGCTGCTTCTGGGAACTCCCAATAAAGGTAAAAGTGAAAAGAAAGAGAGGGTGCTTTTAAGAGATGAAGGTTCTCAGGAACAGACAGATAAGGCTTTGAATGAGCAAATATTGACAGTGAAAATAAAAACTGAACCATCTGAAGAATCAGATGTTCCTTATAATTCAAATGCACAACAAATAAGAGAGTGCAAGGGTAACAAATTTCAAGGATTTATTCATTCACTGCAGAGAAACACAGCTGCTTCTCCAGCATCTGAGGAGATGAAACCTGAGCCTCTTTCACCTCAAGATTTTTCTTTTTCCAAAAATGGTCTGCTAAGTAGATTGCTGAGACAAAATCAGGATAGTTACCCTGCAGATGAGCTGGACAGAAGTCACCGAAACAATGAGCTAACACACCTGGAATCAAAGAGTCTTTGCACAGTACCGAAGAAGAGGAAGCTTCATGCTGAGCCTTTGGAAAGTCCGTTAAAAAAGATGAAAACTAATGTGTCTGATGCTGCAAACAATCATGTTTCTCCTACAGAGGCACTGTATGGACCTTTGCTAAATCAGCAAGAACTGAAATTCAGCAGAAGTGATTCTGAATTTAAATATGCTGTAAGTCATGGTTCAAATAATGAAAGTGAAAACAGGAGTTGGTCTAGAGATAGTAAAGGCTTTAATGTGTTGAAACAGCTGCTTCTCTCAGAAAACTGTGAGAGAGATCTGTCACAGCATAGGAATAACTTACTAATGGAAGGCAAGAAAAGAGGAAATAAAAGCAATGCAACAATTAAACCCGAATTCAGCATTTCTTCAGTAAACACATTAATGGGAAGTCCTGTGCAACAGAGCAATTGTGTAGATCACAGAACATTTCACTATCCAGTAGTGGTGAAAAGTCCTGCCAGTTCCCCCTTTCCTGAACATTTGGGGAGTACAGTATCTAGGCTTGAATCTGACCAGTTTAGTGTGTGTCCTGTGCCCAGTGAGAAAGGTCCCATCAGATGGGTTATCACAGGTATGGACAAGAATGATTATGAAAAAGACTCTCCAAGACTGACCAAAACCAATCCGATATTGTACTACATGTTACAGAAAGGCGGCAACTCCATTAGCAGCCAAGAAGCACAGGACAAAGAAATTTGGAATGAATCTTCATTTACTGGTAGTTCAACTCATGTTACAATCAAAGAGGAGTTAACATCTGATGCAGAGCTTGAAACTCCTTTTAATAACTTAAGAAGCCCTTACAACAGCCATATGGGGAATAAGACCTCTCATCAACATGGTGTGAATGGTGAAGTGCATGGACTTCTGGAAAAAGTGCTAACAATCAAAAAAGAGCCAGAATAAACTACAGTCTCATCGATGAGTTTACAATCAGTGGTTTTGAATCTTTGTTAAAAAAAAAAAAAAAAAAAGAAAGAAAAAAATAAAAATGAATACGAACTTGACTACTGTACAAATTGAGCATGATTTTAGAAACGCATGGCCTAATTGAAACATATTTTCATTTGATAAACTTTTTATTTTTCTGGTGATGTTATTTAAAATACATGTAGATAAAATTTGCTTTACAATAGATCGTCACAAGGAAGTTAGGTTGTAATTTGTACAAGACATCTCTGTATGCATCAAAATAAGTTATGAGTACTCTTTGATCAGAGTCTTATTTGGATCTGCAAGTCTTTGGTATAAGATAAAGTGTAAGCGTACAGCCTAGGTGGTGGTAATGCTGCGTTTCCTCCCTTTCCTGTAAAATAATCCTTATTTTTGGAAGCCTGAGCATAGAGACAGTGTACCTTTTTTTTGAATGTTTAATAAGTTTTGTGAAATTTTAAGAATAACTTTAAAGAAATGGAGCAGTCCGTCCAAGGTATTAGCTCGTCACACAGGGAAAACCTGTGCCAGTGTTAATAACTGAACTGCACTGAAATGTAATTTTTAGTGCTTCCAAATTTTATTTTATTTTTAAACCTTGTTTGTGGTCCTGCCAGAATAGCGGTGTAAAATCTATTTTTCTTCTTTGCCCTGCTTTTCACAAAAGCCTTCCTCAAATCCTTAGCTATAGTTAAGAGTTCCTCATTACGATTGTTTGCTTTTTTTTTTTTTCTAGGTTTTTATATAAAAGGCAGATTTTCATATATTGTGCAAATACTACATGAGTCTTTTGTTGGTGCATTCCTGTCATTTCCCTCCTTAACAGGGGAAAGTCAAAATGCCTCTTGGAGTACTGCATTTCAGAAAGCTTAGCACATAGATTTTGTGAGGAAAATGGTGGAAAGTTTGTGAAACAGCTAATCAGAATTGTTTGTTTAGCATCGTCTTGCTTCTTTTAACGAAGAATACCATCCGCACTAAAGCAGCACATCAGGCTTCCACTCAAATATAGAATAGGATTTTAATGAAAAAATGTGTTGGCCTCTTCCTACAACTAGGGGAAAAAAATCCATATTCTGCCAATATTTACTACTCTCCGAACAGCTGATGCACAGTTTAATGCACTGCCTTTTCTCTGCAGAAAACTTGGTATCAGAATAATTTTTCAGGTTGCACTGAGGATAAAATTGTAGTTTTGTCATGTTTTGTAATGGGTAGTGGGACATGTCTCAGAAATTCTCCTCTGCCCTTTTCATCAGTCCCCACCTGTGCTGTGATTTGTAACATCTGGCAATATCAGCCTGAGATGGGAATAACTGAAAATTGCAGTCAAAGCGGAGACACCTTAAAAGAATTGCTGACTGGGGAAGAGCCAAGCAGCACTGTTAACACTGTCAGTGTTAACTCCATTTGGAGCCCTTACTTCTCCCGGGGGAGGAGGAGGACAAAATCTGGTTCCTCTAAATTATATGCTTTAAAAGTTTTACTGAACTTTTAACTCCTCTGAAAGAATGTTCTCTGTAGGTTTTAATTTCATTGATAATTCCCTGTGCTATCAGAAAACAGCTTAATAGCTGGCTTGCACAGATAATGAAAGCTGCACTCTTTGTAATGTTGACCATTTTCACCATTGAGAGCTGATGACATGACAAAACTCTGCTATTTCTTGTTTCACTCAAGTTTGCAGAGATGAGTGGTGGGGCATTTTGCTCTCTTCCTTCCTGGTTTTGTTTCAGAGACACTTTTCCCAGCCTTCGGGCTCACCTAGACAGAGTGAGCTGTTGTCCCCTTCTCACCCTCTGCCCACTGCCTAAGATTAGTTTCCCTTCTTTCCAGTGCAGTCCCTACTGAAAAGGACTTCTGCCTGCCAGCTGGAAAATGCACCACAATTCTGTTTAACCCTCCTGGGGATATCTTCTTTTAGGGAACACAAATGTTTGGCAGTATCCAATATAAAACATTCCCCTGGTTTATATGAGAAATAACAGAGCAACTTAAAGATATATTTTTATGTTATTTGGGTGAAGCGTAATATATTAATGGGCTGTACAAAGAAGATTTATATTTTAAAGCCTTCATGCAAATCTAATATCACTTTAAATGTCATTGTCTGAAGAGTATTATAGAAATAAATTTTGTCTTTAATATTTGCATTTATAAGTGGCCCAATGACAATTCAGATGTCTCATAGAATAGTCATTAATGATATAAAGTATATTTTGCATTGACAGTGGAACTGAATTCTTTTTATATGAGTCAACCCAACAGAAGTATTAAAAAAAAAAAAAAAGAAAAAAAAAGATGGCATTTTCCATCCATTAAACATCTCTTAAAGTCTTAATCGATTATTTTTCTTGAAACAACATGTATATAGCTAGGAAATATATACAATATAGAATAATAGATGCTCCCCGGAGTAAACACAGGGCTATAATTTGTTTGAAGGGCTCCACAGAAAAATGCAGCTTAAATGGAGGTGAAATAATCTGTGAAAATTTCATCAAAGCAAGGTTCAGATGAAAAGTAGGGAAGAGAGTCTAACCCTAACAAAAAGTAATATTGGAGTCTAGGAGTGTGCTTTACCTATGTATTTATTCTATGGTAGTCTGTTGTTATAATATATACTTTGGAACATTTAATTTTTAAAGTTTTTAAATTTTTTTAAAGTTTTATAAAACATTTAAGTTAAAATGTTAAGTTTGACCAGTTAATGATTTAGCTTTCTTTTAAGTGGTGTTAATGAAAGGGTATTACAATTCTCACACATCTTTAAACTATAATACACAAGAATTTAATTGTAGGTCATGCTGTTCATAGAGGAATCTTGCCTGTTGTGGTCACTGCAATCTCAAAGCAGTGTGTAGCATAACGATGAGGCCCTTGAGAGGGAAGGGCATGCTAACTTAATGCTCTTCAGTTGGCTGCTAAAAGGGCAACAGTCTTCTATGTGAAATTCTCCAGCATCACCTGTGTTACCGCCCCCTAGGGAAGAGAGTTCTTTTTCAAAATCTGCTCCATCCACATTTACAGCCTTCAAACCTGAGGACTGAAGGCTTTTTCATTATTTTTTATCTTGTAGCTTGGGTGAGTGAAAAGGAGTCACAGTTGTCATCCTTGGGATATCTTCCCTCAGTTCTTCCATCAGAAAAGGGAGGTGCGGGAGCTGGGTTTGCTGCCCCAGCAGAAGAACTGGTAGGGCTTGCCAAGTTTTCCCAAGCAACCCAAAAGATCCTTGATTTCCCCCCGTCGCTGCCACAAACCAAGGTCATTTGTTGCATAATGCTCTGTGTTCTCATCAAATCTGGTCTCCTTGGTTCAGTAGATACTTACTGCTAGAATATGTGTTTCAGCTGTGCCCAGTATGCTTCCTCAGCCTGTGGGAGTGGAGGCTTCAAAATAAGTCTGCTATCTTAGGTTGAGGTTGCAGCTAGGCCTTTAGACTGTAGATGTGAAGACGAGCAGGGCTGTGTCAGATAAGGGGAGCAGTAGCAAGAGGTGCGGCACTGTTGGGTGCTGTTGTGTGACCTCCCCATCCTAGGAGCAGGGAGGGAGGAGAGGAGGTTGCAATGCAGTAGTAAACGGGGGAGACTTCTGGAGGAAAGCTGCCTCCACCTCATGGAACAGTGAAGAAGTGAGATAGGAATATGTCTATGCCACACCTAAAGTTGTAGCTGCAGCCCCTTGAGACTTGTACCGGAATTAGCTTGAACCTTTCTTAACTCTGAGTAGTTGCAGCAGCAGTGATGCTAAGTGCCCGATGCCTTGCTCGAGGTTGGATCTCCAGGCTTGTGCTGCTTCATCTGCCATGTCACTGCAGTGCTCAAACCAGATAGGTCTGGGGTTTGACTTGTAATTCCCACACAGATATGCCTTTTGTTTCCAGAGGGAAGTGTAAGGGACTGAGGTAACCAGATTTTTAGCATCTCCTCTGCCACAGTGTGAGGCAGTGATAGGGGGGTGACACACAACTGCAGAATAAAAGCTGTGTTGCTGGAGGGCTTCTCCGCTGATACCACTTAACCTGTCAGCGCGGTTTGAGAAGTTTATAAACACTGTCAGATCAAAAGGGAATTCAGCCATAACTTTCACTTTTCTTAGCCATTTTCTCTTAGTAATATTTTTAAATTTTTGATTTACAAATCTTTTTAAAAGAAAGAGATGAATGGTTTAAATTTTCCCTGTTAAATGTTGGTGAAAGTATTACAGCTCTCATTGACATCAGTGACATGATATTACCGGTTTGTTCTCTGCAACATCTTACAGAGGAGTAAACTGGTAAGTATATATTATATATATTTATATATAATGTAAATATATTGACTTGTTACACCTATAATATGTTGAAATTGGTTTTTAAAAGGTGATGTAAATAGTGGTTTCCTTAATGAAAAATACATATTTTGTATTGTTCTAATGCAAAGGAAAAGAAAAACCTTTTAATCTTTTTTGTTTTGTTTTGTTTTTTTTTGTTATGTATATTCCATGTATAAGTGTAAATATGATCAAATAGGTTTAAAAACTTTTGCATGTATGTATACAGTTGCAAGTCTGGAAGAATGTATAGAAAAATACTTTTATTTAAAGTTGTGATAACCTGCTGCATGAAAAGTGCATGGGGGACCCTGTGCATCTGTGCGTTGGCAAAAATGTCTTAACAAGTCAGGTCAGTTCAAAACACAACAGTATTCCACTTCTGGACATGACTTCTGCTGTGGTATTTTAGCTTTGTGAAAGAATGTGCTTCAAAACAAAAGGGTCTGGGAAAAAAAACGCAAAACTACTTTTAAAACATGAAGTACTCATACAACTATAATCAGTCACGTAAGTTCAGGATTCCATTTTACGTAATTGAAATATTGTACCAGGACTGTTCCATTGCTGTAAAACAAAGGAATATTGATTTTTCATTGCCGTACATAAGAATTTGGGATTTTACCACAACCAATTTTATTGTGATGTGTTTTCAGTAATTTATCTAACTGGTCTCATTTTTTATTAGAAATTAATTTCTTCATGTGATGTCACAAAACTGTACATACTGCAGTGTGAAGTTTTTTTAAATCTTTCAGTGTTTACTTCCTGCAGAAGATTTGAATAAATGAGAAAAATGCATTGTCTTGATGGTTTTTAAATCTGCTTTATTTCATGGGTATGTTCTGTTATTAGAGTGCTAGGGGGCTTTATGCATCAGTGCTATTAATATAAATTTCTGACAACAAAAATATCTCAAGGAACTTAGGGGGATGTATTCTTCAGCAAGGCTACTGACTGGAAACAGAATCAAGGAGCTGGAAATGAAACAATCTAAATCAGATTAGCAGCTTTACTTTACAAAGCACTCCATTATGTTTTATTCAAATATCCTGCTCCTTATTAACTTGAAATCAGTGACCATAAACTAGAAACCTTTAAATGGAATTTTTTAATTTGAAAATTGTTTTAAGCAAACATGGAAACAAATTCAAGTTGCCTGTGCAGGGCAAGAAATTCGTACTTTCCAATTAAAATCTACTTTTGCCCATATCACAAAGGGCATCAGTTGTGTTGAGCTTAGGTTCTTAAGCAAACACGGAAAACTGAACACAATTTGTCTGTGAAGACTGTAGAAAGATCTAACTGTGTTTGCATCATATTCTACAGGTTTTTTTTAGGTTAGCTTATGACATCAGTGCCACTGGTGGGTTGCAACATTAGTGAAAGTGGCATTTCCCCAGAGAATTTTTGTTCGAGGTCATACAGGTGCACTATCGAGAGCTGTATATTTGCAAGTGAGCAATTGGGTCATGACTGTCTTGGGTAACAGTAACAGCGATTTGCATGGATCATCCTATAATTTCTGATTTCTTAAGACAGATAAACATGCTTCTGTGAGGTTCTTTGGAAGCTTTCTGGAAAGTATAAATTATAATCCATAAATTTAATTTTAAAATGATAATAGTAACTCCATAGATTTCAGGTGGGTTCTCATGAGATGTATTGCTGAGCATTTTGATTGATTGTTATTGTAAATCAGATAGGGTCTGGATACTGGCTGTCTTAAAGTATGATGTCACCAGAGATGCTCAGCTGTGCTTTGGAGGGAAAAGGCCCTTATACCCAGCTTCTGCTTAGCCTCTTCTCTTCATGAATAGGCATGCACCTGATTTCAGAGATAAATGGCTAAGCCAAAATACAGCCACATAAAAATGCTGTATGCCTAAGGAGACAATCTAGTCTTCTAATAGTAATACAGCTGGGAAATCATTTCTGAAATACATGCTTCCTTGCTGACTCGATTCATTTAATTTTAATTCTACCAACCAAACAAAAACAATGGTATGCCTTTATTTCTCATGTGAATATGTCCTAGGGCACTTTCCTAGGGGCACCTGAATATCACCATTTGTTGTTGTTTTTGTTGTTCTGTTGCTCAGGGGGAGTTCAGGCACTTTTAATTTCAACATATTTATTCACAATATACTGTAACACCACGTAAAACTTGCTTTGTGTCTACCAGAACAAATAGGCCTGTGGAACTGAGCGTATGGTATGCTAAACAGCCTTTGGAGTGACGAGAACGTTGAATGGGTGTAAATTCTAAGAGATGTTTCACTCCAAGCGAACATTTAACAGCATTTTCTTAGTGATTCACAAACTCACTCAAAAATGCCTCAAACCGCCAGTGAACTCTTCACAGACAGACCCATGGTTCTGCAGAATCTTCTTGATCTTCGGTTTGTTCCTCACACAAGATGCATGTGATGTTGGTGATTTATTACAAAACAGCCTCTGGGTAAAGAAACTGAAGTTTTGCTTCAGAGATTTCAAAACATAGGAAATAAATAGCAACCCATGTGCACAGGGCTTAGCAGACCTATCTTGTGCTCTCCAGTGAAACTAGCATTGTGGAAATCAGGGACGGATGCTGACTCAGGTGATATGTCATATGCAGGCCTGGGTATTGGGGAAGACTGTATCACAGTAGGAAAATTTGTTGCAGTAGTCATACAAACACACATCTGCAAATAAAAGTAAAGCAAACATTTCTTGATTGACCCTAATCATTGCCAAGAAAAATGGGATTTTT
Organism: Anas acuta; assembly: GCF_963932015.1. Classification (NCBI taxonomy): domain Eukaryota; kingdom Metazoa; phylum Chordata; class Aves; order Anseriformes; family Anatidae; genus Anas; species Anas acuta. The sequence continues at coordinate 102,724,079 of NC_088979.1, forward strand.
GAAACTGAAGAATACAATGAATTTTTTTTTTTTTTTTTTTTTTTCTGTGTGGTGCAACTCAGTGTGTTAGAGATGTCACACACCAGTGGGAATGACTGTAGGGACTTGCTATGGACCTTGAGCAGTGTCTGAGACATGCAGGTAACAAATTGTTGATAGTATTTTTATTTTCTTTTGATTATCAGAATGACAGAGACAGCACCTCCTAAGCTGCAGGTATGCAGGCAAGTTCTCTGCTGGTAAATATCAATGTAGCTATGAAAGCATATGCTGATCTGAGCTCACAGTAGCCCACTTAGATTTGACTTTTTAAGGACCCCTTGTTCTTAATGAATAAAGAGATTTGTCACTGTTTCCAGGTTACTATTCTGATTAAACTACACAGAATTTAATTGAAAGTGAAACATTATTGGCTTGCAACTGTGCCTGTTAGATAAGCTTGATGCCTGCCTTCACAATTAAACTCAACATATGCTTTCAGTGCATCTTATTGTGTTGGAGAGAGAGATGGAGAAATACCTTCCTGTCCCTCTTCTCAGTACTAGACGACCTTGATTGTCTTTGCCCAGTCTATTGTGGTGAGGTGAGGACATATCCTCACTGAATGCGAGGCAAGCTAGATTATTTTCTGAGTTAGTTGGGGCTCTCCAACTCCAGCCTTTGCTGAAGCTGATGTTAACATCTAGTTTATACCCTTGCATGCTTAGAAATTGAAAAATTCAGTATAGACTTCAAAGGTAACTTCTGCAAATTAGTTGTGGGTTGGCACTGGGACACAGATATATCCAATCTGTTGCTGTCACTTCTTCATCTTTGCCTGTCTGCACCTTCGTAACTCCAGCAAAATATCATAATTTTCTAAGTTCTGCTTGACTAGAACCGACATATAAATGTCATCACCAGTACTGGGAAGCAGCGTAAGAGGTGAACTTCAAGCATGGTTTGGAGTTGGTTGCCCTGACACTTGACCTCTCGTAACCTCTTGTATGTGATAACTTAGGAAAAGCTTTGCTAAGACTTTGTGAAGGAAGGAAGTTCCTCTAATACTTCTATTGGCCATTAGAATGTTGCCTTTTTTTTTTTTTTTTTTTTTTTTCCCAAAAAATATTTTATTCACATCCCTTGTGTATGTTTTACTTTAAGGAACCTATGTGAATCTCTTGCATGCCTTACAAATATCTCAGCATGTGATTTGTCTTTGGTCACATAGGAAGTCTGTGTTCCCTCGGTTGCTGCACGCTTCCGCAGTGGTTGAATGTGTCTGCATCACTGTCCTTTGTGTGTGCTGTGGCAAACCAGCAACTACTCACCTCATGGGCCACAATTAATTGAAGGAGAGGAGGAAGAAGAAAGAGAGGAAAGGAGAACCTTAGGGTAGCAAAACTACAGTGATGTTATTCCCAAGTGCTTTTTATTTTCTAATCCCAACTCGTTTTCCTCTATTCAGCATGGTCACAAGGAGGAAGTCTTCAGTAGCATCTGAAGCAAGAATTGGATACATCTTAGAGGGTATAGATGCTCTTCGCTTCCTGGTTCAAAGCCAAAGTAGCCTTATATTTCATTATGCATAAGTACCAATAAATGTTTGGTTAATCTGTAAATACATTTGTAAATCTGATAGGAATTAGTTTAGCTACTCTTTGCAAGTAGTAATGAGTCTGTCTCATGCTAGCAACTGTTAACTCTTGTGCTATTTGTTCCCCTTCCTCTCCCCTATTATTTTGAGTCCTTTCATCTTACATGTGTTTTTAAACTATACGGTAGCCCAGTCTGCACCCATGAATGGTAGAGGTGGCAAGGGGAAATACATACTTTTTTTAGATGGAAAAAAAAAACAAAAACAAACAAACAAAAAAACCTGTTTTGGGTAAGGTACTACATTATGACTATGTTGACTGTACCATCTTGCTCTCTCCTGCTGAAAGTATTTACCCAAGGCATTGTATAATGCCTGCGATGAGAGGTGATGACCTCTAATGGCATCTACCCCCCAGTATCTCTTTCCCTAACTTTGGAACACTGCTTACTATGACAGAAAGAAGTAAAATGCAAGTGACAAAGCAACTTTTTAAACATCAAAACAAAAAATTACTAGTTAAGATTTTTTGAAATATCACAGAATAAAAGATGCAAGTCCAAGAACAGAATAAAAGGGCTGTAAGGAAAAAGAAAGAGATGGAGTAACTTTTTTTTTTTTTTTTTGGTGTCCTCAGAGTGGTCCAGCCTGCAGCCTGTTGCTGCTCCCATTCTGTGCCACCACCTGTTTCCCTGAGGGGACACACACGGACAGCATGGGCAGTGGCTGCTTCCCAGGGGGCCAAATGCATCCGTTTGTATGAGTTCTGACACACAGAGTCGAGAGCTGGTGGCGGCTTCTCTCTCTCTGAAAAAAACAGTGGCAGCTGCTGATGGAAGAAGAGAAGGCACTGAAATCCCCAGCTGAAAAATGTTAGCAGACCAAAGAATCATCCTGGATTTTGCAGGTTTGCAGTTATTAATTTAGAAGCAAAAGGAATGATTGTCAAGAAACAAACAGCAGTTATTGTATTGAATACATCCCCCTTTTTCAAGCTTGCATCAAAGGTCTAAGGATAAACCCAGTTACATAAAAAAAAAGAAAAGAAAAGAAAAAAAAAACACCCTCATCTTTTTATCTATATCCAGTGGTTTCAGGGGATTGCAGTGGTTTCAGGGGATTGTTTCGGTATTGTTCTTAGCACATGTGCTTAGCACTTGAAAACTGGGTTCACTTTGGTAAAAAATACACTATTTCAGTTTTCTTGTCATCCTTTTCTATTCTTACATAAACATTTATGCTATGCTTATGCGAGGAAAAAAAAAAAAAGGGCTTGCTATCCCTTGTTTGATTTCAAACTACGCCTGTAATGTGCAACAACTTGGCATGCAAAATGTCTCCTGACACTTCCAAGAACCTCCTGCTCGGAACAGAAGTCTCCTCTGACCCCGGCTAACCGTTGTTCCTCGCTGCTAGGATGCCTGGAGTAGGAAGTGGTAACATTAGTGACACGAGATACTGAGCACTGTATACATTTCTGCCTAGTTCAGTTATTGTATCTCCCAGTTTGGATCAAGGGGATACAGAAATTTTTGGCAGTACATAGAGCATAGACTGCAAAAGTAGCAGGCAGCTTCCAGACATCCATCCACTAATATTCATGTTACCCCACATCTGAGGCAAAGCTGTGCCAGTGCCACCCTGCAAGCATGTGCCCAGTTGGTCCAAAGCAACCATGATTACACTGAAGCCAAGCTGATGCTATTTGTTTTGGTGTGGAATATGGCTGCCTGTAATGCAGAGCCCCATGCTTTGCAAGAAAGTAGAGGATTCAGCATACAAGATCAAACTCTTAATAGCAGTAGCAGCAACTATAGGGCAGTGTAGAGCTTTATTTTTGAGCAGCTATGCTAGCCATTTGGAGCTTGCTCAGCTCCTCTGCTAGATACATTTGTATTTTTCTGGACTGGGAACCAGGAAGAGAAAAATGGGATGAAGAGTGGCATTTATGGGGCTAAATCCAGTGCCTGGAGTGAGGAACCAGATCAGGTGGTGGTTAAGCACAGTCTTGACCTCTGTCAAAAACAAAAAAAAAAACAAAAAAAACAAGGGCAGGAGACAGTCATAGTAGTAACTTGGTGAAAGGAATGGTGCTCATGTCTTTTCTAGATAGCATGCAAATTCCTGTTGTGATAGGTCTTATCTGGGATCTGGCAGGGAGTAAACAAGATACCAGAAAGGGACCGTGGTAACTTAGTCCTGCTGGCTCCTGCTGCTCATGGGGTGGAGGGTCCACAGCGGCCAGCTGGTAGATAGATGGTAGCAACCTGAGCCTGAAGGGAATATTGACTGGCTTGGTTGGACTTGCTGAAAAAATCTAGGGTAAGATGAGCATTCAGGAAGGGATCTCAGGAGAGGCTGTGTGGTTCTAGAAAACCTTGTTGTAGATTCTCAGCAAACAAAGTCTAGTTACAGAGCCAAAATTATGTGACTCCTAGGAAAGCAGAAGTCCCTGTTTACTGTTTTCTTTTTCCATAGCAGAAGTTACAGCTGCTGCATCACTCTTTACTCAAGTTCAGCTGTCATCGGTACAGACTTCCTGCCATGATCAAGGGTTGCTCTTGCCACAGTAGTTGGAAATAAACAGCATAGGTAGTCAAGTAAATCAAGCCTGGCTGACCCTGCACCCTGTCAAGACTGATTGTGTTATCTACCACCATCCTCCTTACGAGAGGAAGGATAGTCCTGAAACACACTCAGAACCCTCAGATTTGCATTGTGGGTTTTCATAAAATTTCAGGTAGAGGATATGGTCATATTGCATCTCAAAGGTTAAAGAGAACTAAAAAGACTCCCTGTTTTAGGGAGACTTCAATGCTAGTGGAGCATCAACTGTATATGTACCCAAAATAGACAAAAAGGTGTCACTTGTCCTATGTTGTATTTGGTGTGTTAAAATGCTTAGCACATGATTTGGCATTATTATTTAGACGACCTAAATGTGAAGATTCCCATTGGTTGGATGGGAAGTCCCATCCTTGGATGTGATGGAACTGGTGTGCTCTGGCAACCTGTCTGTCAGAAATATCTTTGCAAGTGAAGGGTCACAGAGCAGAGTCAACCCTTGTCTGTTTTGCTTCCCGTCTCTGCATCAGATATTGAAACCGCACTCTGTAACCCTGCCCCTGCTTTGATCATCTCACATGAGACCTTTGAGTAAAACTAGGTTAAAATGTACATGCGAGAGAAATGTTTTGGAAATGTAACTCGATTACAAGGCATTAAATAAGCAAGTTTAAAAGCAGATAATGATAAATGAAGTGGAAGAAAGGCTTCTGAAGCCAGAGAGTAACCAAAGTGGAAGCAGAGGACTGGCTGTGATTTTTACCTGAAACCCATGAAAGCTGACCCCAGGCTTGCAACTGTCTTGCAGATCTAACCCCTACTAGGCTTGGACAAATAAATAAGACCTTGCAGCAGTGAGAGCCTTGTTATGATTATGCTTATGGAGCTCGATGAACTGTTTTTTCTCAGCTGGGCTACACCTCACTATGCTTTCCTCAATATAAAGCTCTTTCTCTTAGGCTTAGTTCCAGTGTTCACAATTTCAGTGTATTTTTAGCATGTTGTTTGTTTATCATCTGCCATATATTATGTCTCCAGCATGGCAAGTTAAACATGGGGCCTTGTGTCTAAAATAGGTTTTGCTGGATAGGTTTTGTTGAATAACACAAACAGTGCTTTTATACTTTCTGATTATGTTTTGGGTAGAGAAAGGGTACTTGTCTAGGAAGAATAAAAAAGGGGAATACCTTTAAAGCTGACAGTGTCTCCAGCAAATCCAAAATGCTTGGTTTTATTTGCAAAAATGAGGAATTTCAGTGCACAGGACTATTTTAATGCTTTTTTCTGTGGAGAGAAATGTGAATGAGCATGTGTCCATAAACACATACAGAACATGGGTACAATGACTCATGCAGACAAAAGAAAAATTAAGAAATCTGACAATACAAGGGCTGATATTTAAAACAGTAGGGGCATACAATGAGCATTCTTGTAGAGTAGCCATTATTTATTAAGTACAGACAGAGTGATTGGAGCTATACAAAATATAATGAGACATGCTTCAAGGAATTTGCAGCCTATTACAAACTCAGAAAAAACACTGCAGGCACATAAAGTACATTAAGTGCTGGTACAAGTTAGCAGTAGTGAAGGAATCTGGCTGAGGTCATTGTTGAAAAGTATTGTGAAGAGAATAAGCTTGGTGGAGGAGGGAGGAAAGTCATCCGAGGTGAAATTCTTTGCAAGACTGAAGTCGATCTGGCATCAGTTCTCCTGTGTGGGGTGGATTTTATCCTTGATGGTGGAGAAAGATGACTTCCCATTTGAAGAGGTTGTGAGGGAGAGGAGGAGGAAAGAGAAGCAGAATGAACTGATAAAGAGAGGGTTTTTTTGGGACTTAAAGGAGGCTTTTGAAGGCAATAAAAAAATAAGAGTTCAGGAGGAAGGGAAGAGGAAAAAATGCACGTATATGAAACTGAACTACTATGGAACTACCTGAGCTTGATTTGGAGTTAGTAAAGAAACACTGTTTACAGATAGTGCTGAGCTAATTCTCAGGAGTTGAAGCAAACCATTTATCTTCTAAAATTTAGGGGGAAAAAATAGTTAAATAGAATAAGAATGGAGGAGGGGAATTATTTATTTAAATGGTAAACTTGGTAGGTAGGTATTGGTATTCCTAATTTCTGGAGGAGAGGTTTTGTTTCTAAACTTGAAACAAGAATGATTATCTACAGCCTGTACCACGTCGGTGATCAGAGAAGGGACCTTTCACTGTGGAGTTCCCCAGTAATCCCCTAAAAAACATTCTGTGAAACAAGGAATAAGTATAGAGAAAAAATGAAGATCAAAAGTGGAGTGAGAAAGAAGTTAATTTAATAAATTGCTAAGAGAAGAAAAAAAAAATATAAAAAGCCTTGTTTAACATATTAGAAAGTCTAAAGTATGTATGGAGGTGTTTACATCTGTAGCTAAAAGCTCTGATGTTCTTGGAAATGCTTCAGGTGCCCACGCCAACTCATTTACAGCTAGGGTGGGTATGTCTGCACAGCTACAGAGGCAGAGCAGTAGGAGGCTACGCAGACTGGCCTTGAGGATTTAGCAGAGAAGTGAATGTCATCTGGTTCTGAAAAATGAGCAGTAGCGAGGTAAAAACAGGCAAGGCTATGTGAAGAGAGCTGACTCCTAGTCCCTAGGTGCTCCCTTTGTTTATACTTGGCTGCTTTTAACTAGCGCAGAAGAGTAGTCTGGTGTGTGGGTGGTCCCCACACTGCAACCCAAGGCTAGTCTTTGCTTAGCTAAAGGTTAGTGCTGACAATATCATCTTATCACTACAAGCTGAAAAAAAAAAATGTAATGAGACTTTCTACTAACAAATTGTAGGGAATTTTCCTTCTATATGTTTGCAAGGGTCAAACAAATAATAAATTATGTCTGATATAGCTGTTGGGAAGGTTTCAAACCAACCATGATTTTATACAGGTCTTGATGATGACCTTATCTTCCATATAAACTACAAAAGAACCTATCTTTCCTTCCATAATATTTTTGTGGGCTCATGGGAGCTGCCCACATAGAGTGGAGCCAAGCAGCTACAGGTGGCAGATGAACCTGGTTGTTCACTAGAACAAACAATGGAGAAAAAGGGCAGATGATATTTCTTCAATCTTCAGACCATACATTTCAGGAAAGAGAGTCTTTGTCCTCCTCTAAGAACTAGAGGACCTAAGAACTAGAGGACCTAAGACCTAAGAACTTGGCCTTGTTTTTCTCAAGCTATGAACCCTTAGCCTTTGCTTTTCACCATGAAAACAGAACAGGTTTGTTTCTTTTGGATATGATCGTTGGCTCTTCTCTGATGTAACTTAAAGAGTGTTGGTAACACCTCACCTTTGCAGACTGACCTTCCTTGCCTTTTCACAGAGAAGACTGAGATTTAGAATAAACAACTGTGCATTTAGATATAAAGTTAGGTAAACTGCATGTTATTCTCCAGATATTTGACATTGCATATGGGGGGAATTTTCTATTATCTTCAGTTATTCTTCAACTCCCCCTTTTGGAGCAGGGGTTCTGGAATTGACGGCCTCCTGCATTTTGTTTTGTTTTTTTTTCTTTATCAGAACAATGCAGGCAGGCACTATTAAGTCAGTGAAATTAACTACCCTAACAGAAAAATTTGCTTTTTCCAACTGTCTTTCATTGGCTCCTTATATTTTCCATGGATGTTTAAAATCTCTATGGTCCTAGAAGAAAAATGTCTGCTGTAGAGAGAGTATCTAATGATTATTCATGTACTACAAGTAAAAGATGCAGGAATACTTGATGAAAGGAAATATTTTGAAACAATTTAGATTTAATTGTATGCCAGATGACTTTTCACCTGTTTAACATTCTAGTTAATGTAAATATATCTTCTGTGCGTCTCCTCAGCAAAATCTGTTTGGAACAACCTGCTCAGATCTAGAAACACAAAGTTGCACTTTGGGAAAAAAAATTGCATCTGTGGACTGCTGCCCCTGCCAGATTACAGGAGTTTATTACTCTTAGGGGAAAGCTTAATAGTCTGTTAATTGAGAAGACAGAAGATCTTTTACACTTGGCTGCACACTATTATTAGGAGCATAGCAATAAAAGGAGCAAAGCTTAGCCTACATAGTCAAGTAAAATTTTGCAAAATATGTTTAACAAGATAGTGAAGTATTATCCATGCTACTACGTGCATGGTTCTCTGCAGAGTACAAAAGGGATAATAGTAATAAATGAATTGATTACAGATAGGGATTCTGCTGGTTCTTTTTATTGCCAGGGTCAAAGTGCAGTTGCCTAAGAACAACATGTTTCTTTAACATTGTATGAAGACCAATGCTGTGAGAAGAACTGTGATGTTTCTGGTGCTTCTGGCTGGATCCACAGGTTGCAGAGTTGCAACTCTGTAATGTCACAGCAGTGTGAAGTGAGACCTAGCTTGCAGAAAGTTATCAATTTATCTAAAATTTCACTGCTCTTTAAACATTGAATCCAGACTGCTAGATCAGAGTGAATGTTGAGTTCCTTGAAGGTACGGAACAGTTTGTTCCAAGGTTTTGCTTGCTTTGTATGCAGACAAAACTGCTGCTTTTCAGAGAGTGATCTGATGGTACTGTGATTCACACATAGTAGCACTGGTACCATGACAACTCCAAACTCAGCCGTGCTTGTGAATCTCAATCTCTACTCGTGTTGCCAGTCCTATCTTTTATATTTCCCAGTTGTTGTTGTTGTTGTTTTTTAATTGTACAATGTCACTCTGAATTGCATCTTCAGATTTTAGTACCAGTTATTGCTGCCTCAACCCGAAAAAAACACACTTAGCATTAAACACGCAAGCACTTCTCCATATTATATTCTTATACTTAAGTAAACTATGGCTCTGTAAGCAAGAAAAGATTTCATATATTCTATTGTGATTGTTTCTTATTGACTTAAAACTAAGGAAGTCAAGCATAAGACCATCCTGCCTGTATGAAAGCTGTGAAATTTGTATCTCAGACATGCTCATGGGTAGCTCCTCGAGCTCTCATATATCTTGGCATGGGCAGATGCTGGAACCTCTGCACACCCGTGTTTCTGCTGAGGTCTGTGTCATCACAAGGATTCCTTAAAAGGAGACTTTTGAATCTGCATGTGTAAATTCAGTACCTTTCCGATGGATCTGCAGCATATACGATTTGGGAGATTATTTTAAACCATTTTAAAGAAAGACCTTCTGTATTGAGCATGTGGGTGTTGCAAAGTAGGGTAATATTTCTTTTATGTTTGTACATTTCCTGTCACAGTGATTTAGCAATGCTACTACAAGTTTTTAAAAAACTTTATTTTTTTTCTTTTTTTTTTTCCACCCAGTGGCATAAGTTAATTTGAGCACAAACATTCTTGTCCTGTCCTCTGCAATTCTCTGCAAAGTAAGAGAAATTCACCATCCAGAGACACTTACTCTAACATGCAGGAAGTGTATCTGACTTTCCCCCAGATCTGACAACACCTGTATTTTAATCGGAACTCCTCCTATTTGTATAGATGAACAACTCCTTGAGTGCCAAAAGTAGATTTCTGGGGCAGGTCTGGGAAGCAGGACAGCACTGGTGTCTGTCTGCTCCCAGCTTGGGCCCGTGAGCCCTCATAATCCTTCTGCCCCCCCATTTTATTTTTTGAGAAAGTGATTGCTCAAGGGGGGAAGTGGGTAAGTATTCACAGCCCACGTATTTCTCAAATCTTGCAGTTTGCTGAAGAAACGTTTGCTTACAGTCCTAATCATAAATAAATAAATAAAATAAAAAAATAAATGAATGGGGCTACTGTGCATGAAGGGTTTGCATCTTGCATGACACGACAGCTATGCTGTGATGAGATTTTGGTGGCTGACATGCTGAAGCTGATGAGGGGTTTTACCAGGAAGAGTATTTTAATTACAGTTACCATTAATTCCAATTTCTGCACTTGTATAAGGAAGCACAGGAGCTGGCTCTGTTGCAGTAGGGTATTTGTCTTGACCATTTGGTTACATGCCTAGCTGAGTCATTGTTGTCACTAAATTTCCAGTATTTTCCTCTGTGAAATAGTTCATTGAAGAACACCTATAATCAGGGCTGCTGTGATAAACTTTCTCAGGTGTAGATGACTGTTCTTCAGCCGCTGGGCCCTGCCACCCCACAGTACCATCCTGGCCAAGCCTCAGTTGGCCTCCCTCGGCCCCTGGCCATGGGGCTCCATGGGGAGGCCCAGCCTGGGCAGCTGCAAGAGCTATGACAAATAATGGCTGTCTAGCAGATGGTTGTGGTGTTTTTCCTAGTTCAGGATGAGCAGAGCACTTGGGGGCAAGGTCTCTGAAAGTGCTAGGAAACAGGTGGGATGTGCTTGCCTGATACTCCGACATCTTTTTGTAAGTTCTGAGAGGGGAAAACAAACCATGTAACCCAAGATCTCAAAATGAATAAGAGAGAAGAGGGACTTTTCCAACAACATGTCTTTCAAGTGCTGCTTTTTTTTTTTCTTTTTTTTAACTGCAGCAGGTCTGTTGTGTTTTGTTACTAGTAATGACTAGTCTTGTGTCCCCTGATTTAAGTTCTGTCATCTCTGGCAAGAGCATGCTGAGATTATTTTGGGCTCACCCGAATTACGTCAAGCCATTTCACACCCTCTTCCCTGGCACCAAATGTACCAATATATGTCTCCAGCTGGGTCATGCTGCTTCTCTGACCAGGTCAGACAGACGTGATGCAGCCATAAAAAAACAAACAGGTGCCCACTGTGGGAATGTGCTTCAGTCAACATGTCCTCCTGTCCTGGGAGCAAAATAGGGAGTCACCATACTGCACTGAAGGAGTGGGCTTTGGGGGCCAGATCTCACAGGTCTTTGGGGTTGTTCACAAAAGGTGAGGATGGGGAGTCAGAGGAGTGGTCCTGCTGACTGCAGCTTTTTTCGACAAATGTCTTGACAAAGTCTCACAGGACAAAAACAAATAATGTGACTAGGTTGGCATCTGTACCATGCCTAAGTCTATGAGCTACTCAAGAGAGCTGAGATGGCCTAAGGAAACATGACAACTTCTAGAGTTGCCATGGACAAATTTGGAGTAAGACACTTGTAAAACATGGGCAGCAGTGCACAAGCTTATACTGGCTTCCTGAGCAAGGGTTTCACAGCCCCTTTCTCTTCAAGAGCCGAGGGGGGGATGGGGTGTAGGGAAATGGCAATACAGTCAATGGTGTCACCAGTCAGAGAGAAATCTCAGCAACTGCACAGACCAAGAGAGTGTCAGAGACTGAAACACACCCAGAGAAGGCAGTGTGGTGGTGTCTGAAACTGCTGTTCTTTTTTTCATGCTGGTGAAACTCAAGTCTGCACAACTATGTCAGCAGAGGAGCATGAAAATTCCTCGCATGAAAAACTTGTGATAACAGTTGGCATGCTTCGCAGAACAGGGATGCTGACAGACAGCTCTCAGGAAGTGAACAGGAGCACTGAATTAGAATATTAACATCTGCCCACCAGGAATGAAATGCTGGGGCTACATTCTCCAACAAATGAAATGAACTGACAGAGTATGGTCAGCTGCCTTCAGATGTGGAGTGCTTGAAGACTTGCATCTCTCCTCTGCAATTTGACAGCCCTATCACGTGTAATACTCTTGGTGGCCAAACTTTGCCCATACACTTGATCCATTGCTGCAAACTGACTGGGTGCTCTGATAGGTTGTCAACTGGTGGGATTCTAAGGAAAAAGACAAACACTTTGCAATTATTATTATTAATTATTTTTTATGTGCTTGTTATAGTATATTTAGATGTGGAAGTACTTAACTGCATAAAGCCCCAGATGTCTAAAGGCCTCTTATGGATGAGAGCATGCATGGATGATATTGTAGCCTGGCATGGTGCTTTTTGTGTACATGAGGAAAGACTACAATTAGTAATGAAAATTGAAGACAGGAAACCACCTACCTAGAGAAGAGATTGACTGACTATAGGTGGAACTGTGCACAATAATTCTGAAAACCAGCAATATTTAACATTCAGATAAAATGAAGATAAGTCTGAAACTCAGCCACTCAAAGACAAGTTAAAGTAGGTCAGTGAGTTTAAACCCAGCACTGCAATTTGAATAACTTGCAGAAAGTATCTGCATATTTTTTAAAACATAGGCACTGCCTAAAGCCATTGCTTTGCAGAAGATCCAGAAGTCAACTAAACATCCATTAAGTCTGATCCAAGACCTAATGCTGCAATAACACAGAAAATGATACTAAATCATTATCTTTATTTAAGAAGTGTTCAGTCAGGGAAAAAGGGTTACACTTCAGCTGGCACACACACTGCTTTTAATATGAACTTAGTAGAAACAGTGGTAGGAATACATCCATGTGAGAGCAAAACAAGCATGGAATTTTGTTTTGTCTTTTGAGTCATAACATTATGCTCCTGTCTAGGGTTTGTGCAGTGCCACAATGTTTTCTTCTAGCACAGTGTTACCCAACACTTGTTGCTTTGAGCAAGAGCAGAGCCTACCTACAGCCTGGGCTACCAAAAGCCTCTCTGCACGTGACAAGGTTGATACTCTCTTGGTGTTAGAATGGTGGGGAATAAAAGGTAGCAAGTATTCAGCTTCTACTGGGAGATTTAAGTAATATATCACCCCAATATATTTATAAGTAATGCCTCCTTGATTGAGAGCCCAGCGGGACACCCAGAATTGCAGCAGGCTGGGGCATTGCTATTGGATGCAAGTATACGGGTCACCATTAGAAAAGCAAGCTGCAGGATCACTGTTTTCTCACATGGTTCCAATGCTATTGATAAAAATAGAGTAACTGCTAATTTGTTACTGGGGAGGAGCAGGAAAATTGGCCAATTACAGGGGTGGGCAGGCGACTTCACCCTTTTTGCATTTCAGAAAAGTTGGTATTTCTCCCCTCTTGAAAACACAGAAACTTCTGCTTTTAGCATGCTGTTTGGCTGCAGGTTTTCAGCCCAAAACAGGGGACTTGCTTAAATAACATCAACCGACCAACAAAGAAACAAACAACCCCCCACAACACAGAATGAAATGAAATGACACCACGTAGCTAGCTAGAATCGTTAATCTCGCTTGATAGCACAGGGAAGCTTGTACAGGCTTTCACAGTGAATGACTCAGGTTGGTATTTAAATTTATTTGAGAAGAAATCAACCTAAAAATATAAGTGAAGACTGATACAGTTTTCTAGGTTAGGTCTGCCTTATTTAGTGAGCCTCGTTACATGTTCAATGACATAAAACCAGGTGGCAGTTGACACACTAAACCAGTCTAAACAGGTCACAGTCTGCTACAATGTCAATCATTTGCCTGAGGTCAGGAAGTAAAAGTAGGCCATGACTTCATTTCTAAAAACATCAGATTTGTTTTTGTTCCTTGTTAGTTTTGTTCAACCCTCATGTTAAAATACAGTGATCACGTGCATCCCATGGAAGTAGCTGAACTTGAGAATGTGCCTTCAGTAGGAAGCCCACGTACAGGCTTGCTGCTGCTCCTTGTGCCACGTCCACACCTTCCTTTTTTGGCTATGGTAGGGTAGTTGTTTGTTATCCCTCATGCCTTGAGCAAAAATCATTTCAAATTTCACAGAACAACTCCCTTAAACGGCTCCCTCTATGTATGCCAAAGGTATACATAGTCATGAAACACACTCACTGGAATAAAAGTCTTAGCTAAGAAACTGGTATGTTCTTTCTTTTGGTGCAGTTCTGATTTGCATCACCTGGTTGACACCTCCAGTACCTCTCTTTTCAGCTAGCAGGGTAATTACAATAATACATCTTTTAGCTAAAATAGAGTTTTCTGAAAGTGTAACGTATACAGCAGCCATCCAAAAACTGATGCTGTGTGAAAAGAGAGACTGTAAAATTACCTTTTCTGTGAAACAAAAGCACAGGTTACTTTCAAAGACAGTGTTTAATTGTACAGTCCTACCAGGTTCATTCTTTTGTTTCCTATCCGCAAGTATTTACTCTTTAGGAAAAAAAAAAAAAATCATGAAATATCAGAACACAAAATATAGTGCTTTACTTTATTTTCACCTCCAATCCAGCTGTAGGGCCTTAAATTAAAAAGCAAGGTTCTCCTTTTCAATCCCATGTTATAACATGGTGAAAGCAATGATATCTCAGAAGAGAATTGGCCTGAGATTTTTCCACAGGGGACATAACCCAGCCTGGTTTTCTCTTAGTATGCAGCACCACTTTCACTGAGTGATACTTTGTCACGTCACTGATGTTTTCACCAGGTATTTGGGAGGCTTTAGTAATAAAAACATAGGTGACTGCTGAATCAAGCGAAAATTCATCACAATCCTTTTAGATAAGACGATGAAGAACCTTTGACACAAGACGTTCAGTGATAAATTTCTATTGTGTATTAAATAAAATTACTTAGAATCATATTCCAATTTTTAATTCCAGGCAGCTGTGTGAATCATCAGCATTCCTAAAGGATCTGAGGTAAATTCAATTACTGAGAACTGTTTCACCTGATATAGAAAAGTTGAGTGGTGTGCATTACATTATTAGATGTTTGTTTATTGATTTCTGAGGAGTTATCCTATTACAGTTCTTTAATCCTACTAAAGACTGCCTCACAGGTTTTTGAAAAACACTTCAGGTCTGAACAACCATACTGAAGGAGCAACTTATGTGGTCTTAGTGTGAGGGAAAAAATAGTATTTTTAAATTTATCACTAGTTGGAAAATAAGATTTAAATTTGACAAGGATCAAAACTGGATTAAGTATCTTAAGTATACTTCTCTATAAAAAAGGGAACAAGCAGAAAACTTCTGAGAGGCAATTCAGAGGTAGAAAAAAAATATATTGCTGTGTGAATGTTAAAGGAGAAATTTGCTGGAAACAGATGGAAGCTTTCCAAACTCTGATGTGTACTGCAGCATAAACTGGCTTTTAACAGTACCTTCCATTAACTTTTGCCTGTATCACAATTCTCTCTGAATCAGTAAATGGAGTGTAGCATAATACAAGTTCTGTGTATATATGTCTGGGGTGTTGGGTAAGTAAATTCATTCATGATTATAGAGTCCCCAATGGAAATATCTACTACTGTTATGAGGCATGTACCCCTGGGCTGACTTCAGCATGTTTGCTGTTTCTCTTGCATGTGGAAATGCCAAGTTCTCTTCCAAAACCACCAATGTTGAGAGAGATGTGAGATATCTCACATCTTCTGTCACTACCCAGATAGGGGCGACTGCTTGCTGGGGTGGGTGGCAGGAAAGAAAGAACTGTTCAGGCCATAGACTTCAGCTACATCTGACAGAAAGTGGATAAGTAAGGCCTTTGAGTTACAGTTATAACAGTGAATTTGAAGATGAGTCCTGTGCTGTTTTTCATCCAAAATTGTCATCTTTCCACAGAGGATATGAATTATTGCCCGGCCTCTTTTAAATAATTGATTGTCACCTGCTACAGAATGGATACTACAGTGCCATCTCCTCTTCATCCCTGTCTCCAGCAAAAGAAGCTCCTGGTCAAACACAATAACTTTTATTTTAGCACCAATGTGTTTTTTTTTTTTTCACTATGGTAGGTTCAAAATATGTCTTTACACACTAGAGACCAAACAAATGATTTATCCAATTCCATATGTCTAAATACAAACCTGACACTGACCATAATCAGTTAAATCTCAAACCCTAGGACCAGAGAAAAAGGCTTGTGCTTCAATGTTCTATAAATGTGCTCTGATTTTGCAGAACATCATAGTGTTAATGTTTCATGTTACCTGGTAAGATGAACTTAGATGATATATTTAAAAAAAAAAAAAAAGTACATTTTAGACTTGTATATGAATTTCCAATGCATGCTAAACCTGGTTGTAGGAGTATTTGGTGGGGGGTGCAAGATAAAGTGAGATAATTATCCCAGAGAAACTGTTGATTACTCATTTTTCTGTCTTTCCTTCACAGAAACTCTCTCCAAGGTTATTTATTTTAGGATCATAAGTGTAATTGTATCCTCAGAGCATATCAGTTCAGTTTATGTAGAGAGCATCTTGGCATGTGTCATATGAATTCACTGGTTGAATGCTATGCTGGTCTGCTGTAGTTCAGATTTTCAGTAGTTAGTAAGTATAAGACTATGATCTTTGTTAAGAGTCTCAGTTAGTAGATATATAAATGGAGATCATCAAACCTTTTCCTCAGAGTTAACCCACTGTTGACAATTTAATGGTAGAAAGGGAGAGTGCTCTATTTCGTTGATCTTTACCGAAGTTCATTAGAAATTAATGGTGCTTTATTTAAGATTCATTAGTGGAAAATAAGCAATCATCCTCTATTTACAGAAGCACAGCTTATAGAATAAAACTCAAAACTCTGCCTTGTACCCACATCACTAAAAACTATTTTGGACTTCAAAGAAACATAAACAGAAGAGGTAGAACACATCAGGTCACTGATCGCTTTCTCCAGAGACATTAGAAGTCAATGGGAATAGCTGAATTGGATGCAATCAGCCACAGCAAACGTGAAAGCTTAGTATGAAAATATCCTCATAAGCAAACAGAAATGATATTTGAAGGTTGTGCATGCCAGAAAATTGCTTTCCTTGGAGATTCTTAAAAACATTACTTTTGCAACAAATTGCTGTAAAATATATATATCAGATTATGTTTTATACATATTTTCCAGAGCCCACACTTTTAATTGCAGCCCATTGATTCAACCAATAGTGAGGAATTCTAGCAAGTATTCATACAATATTTCTTAAAAGTGTTAGATCTTCATATAACTGAGGTAGTTATTAAGTTATGATAGTCTCTTGAAACTCATTATTCTTGAGGGGAAGTTACTATAACTGTTGTTGAATCAGGTTTTTGCTTATTTCAGTTTGTGTTTTTGTTTATTTCAGTTCATGTTGTGCAAGATAATAATTTGTAGAACTGGTTCAAATCTGTGTATTTTGATATAACCAGTAGTGCAATCTCCAATAAAGCAGAAAGGCAGGAATTTGCATTGATAGAGGAATGTGTGAAAGTTTCTTTCTTGTAATACCTTGGTCTTGTCACTTTTATTAGCATTTTATTTCCCTCTTGTAGCCAGGTAACATTGATTATCTGCTGCACTACATAAATTAAACAGCAGCTGGTTGGGTCACACATTATTCTGTAGATATCTTCAGTATAAGTATTTCAAAATTTAGCCTGATATATCACTTTCCATATGTTTCACACTGAATTCTCAGGAGATAAATATCTGTCTTAGCCTAGATACTTGCAGTCACACATTCCTAGTATAGCAAGTCCTGTTTCGTACTTTAATCAAAAATGTGCTTTTTCTAGATCTCCACAAACATTGCTATTTGCTATTCCTCTTCTATTTGCATGCCAGTTGTTGCTGGGATCATAATTATGGTAGAAAATAAAAAATAATATCTTTAAAAAAGGGGGGGGAGGGGAGGGAACTGCAGCTATTTGAAAGATTCTATGAGGATCAACATCATAGAAAAAAACTCAAATGAACCTGAGCCTAATGGTAACAGCAAGCATCCTGAATACCAGGGAAAATGTGAGTTCATTTGTTTATTTTTTTAATATATATATTTTGTTTTTAGAGTTTACAGGTTACTCTGGTGCTGATCAGCCATAGATCTTACTAGAGGCATCCAGAAAGATCCCATTTGTCAGGATTATAGGTGAAAGCTGGAAAATAGAGCATTATAGTAAGGTCAGCAGCAAAAGACCAGAAGTCCCTTCATGCTTCCCAGGCAGTGGGTTAGTGAGCCATACTGTACAGGTGGTAGGGGCAAATGCTTATTTCCCATTTGCTGTGCAGTGTCAATAAACTGATATGTGCTGCTAACCCTATGGGTTAAGCTTTCCTGTTCAACAGAATGCATATTATGGCTGTTGTTGTTATTTTCTTGTGATGCGTGGTGTCTTTTTTTTTTTTTTTCCTCTGAAGACTAAGTCAGACTAAGGGAGGCAACAAATTGTGAACCTTTCTCTTTAAGGGTTTTTCTTTTCCCCATGGCTACCTATGCCAAATGGCACATTAGAGTGAAAAGGCAATGGAGCCATAACAGCTAATTTTTGCTATGGTGAGTGAAAATTTTGATATTTTTCTCGTCTGGCTACTTACTTTGGTAGACCCTAATTTACTGAGAATCTTTTGTTTCAGATCTCACTGCTATCTACAGTGGGAAATGCATAACATGCATGGTGTATTTTATTTCATGTATGGGAATCCAAAGCTGTAGTTACACTCATGAAAATGAATAGAAACCCATTATTCCAGCCTTTCTTGAAGGAGCTCCATGGGCAGCAATAGGTCTTAATCATCCCCACACCCTCTCCCCATGGACCCAGGAGCCCCATTCTACCTTTGGGCAACTTTACCTGTTTCCAGTCCTGTCCCTAGCCCAGTCTCTGGTCCTGGCAGGACCTCTGAGATAGGCCCTGACCTCATTCCAACTCATCACGACATTTGGGATTGCCAGTAGGCCCTGCAGCTGCCCCAGCAGTTGGAGTCTGGAGGGTGAGGGCTAGTGGTATCCTGGGCTGCATTAGGCTGAGTGTTGCCAGGAGGTTGAGGGAGATGGACGTCCTACTCAGCTCAGCACTGGTGAGGCCACACCTGGAGCACTGTGTCCAGTTCTGGGCTACCCAGTACAAGAGAGACATGGAGCTCCTGGAGCAAGTCCAGTGGAGGACCACAAAGATGATGAAGAGATTGGAGCATCTCTCTAAAACAAATGGCTGAGAGAGCTGGGACTGTTCAGCCTGGAGAAGAGGAGACTCAGGGTGTACCTTTTCAATGTATGTAAATACCTGAAGGGAGGATTCAAAGAAGACAAAGCCAGGTTCTTTTCAGTGGTGACCACTGCCAGGCAACAGACACCAGCTGGAACATGGGGAACCCTCTGAACATCAGGAAGCACTTCTTTCCTGTAAGGGTGACTAAGCATTGGCACAGGCCGCCCAGAGAATTGTGGAGTCTCCTTCCTTGAAGATCTTCAAAAGCTTTCTGGTCATGGTTCTGGGCAACCTGTATTGGTGACCCTGCTTGAGCATAATTGTTGAACAATATGACCTACAGAGATCCCTTCCAACCTCAACCGTTATTCGCAATTCTGTGTGTAGAGCTCACCCTTGGGGGCAGCCCTCATACGTAACATCAAACAGTGCTTCTATTCCATCTCAAGCAGCACAGCTGTGAAGGCAGCAGTACTGAAAAACTGGCAGCACATCTTAAAGATATCTCACTTGTCTTACCCAAAACAGCAACTGGCTATATTGAAAGCAGACATCAGAATGGGCTGATTCAAATTATAAAGAGTTAGTTCAAGAGAGTTCAAACAGACTCTGTTTAGCACAGATCACATGTTGAACTTCACAATGATCCTTCTGGACTCAAGAAGCAGGAACATTATAAAAAAAGACACTTATTTGGGAAATAAAAGATTTGTGAAGAAATTTGGTAGAAAGACAAAGCTGGGGACATGTACACCTTTACTGGTACATACAACATCAAAAATATTTGTGCAAGGATCTCTATATGGGGTACTACCATTTCCATCTTTAACTACTTTGACAGATCTTGGAGTAGCATTTTGCATGTGAAAAAGAAGTTGATCTCGGCAGTTGAATAAGGCCTTTTCCCTGTAGTCAGCCACCTCTCCTCTCCTTCATGCAATGATCGATGTGATCAAATAAAAATCTTATATGTAACAGTGCTACAAGAAGATACATCCCCAGGGATGGTGAGATAGCTGCTAGCATACTTAAGCGTGGAAGAAAGAAACTATTTTCTGTTGTCCTTTCACTTTCACCCACATGTGTAGAAAAGGAGGAGTGGTGGAAGACTTTAAGGATGCCTTAATTGCATATCTATAGAAAAAAAGAAAAAAAAAAAGAAAAAAAAAGAAATAATAAATAAAAAAGAAATATGTTTGTTCAATATGTGAGAACAATCTTGCATCCTCCTCCAATTTATACTCTGGAAATTATTGGTTCAGATTGTTTGCAATGTGAGCTTATCCTTCTGATAGTGGTACCTCATGAGCAGGCAGTTTCTGGACTGTCTGTGGTAACACTGAAATAATTACTTCTGGACAGGCAAACCTAGGAAAAGCAGAGAGTTTAGGAAGAGTTCAGTGATTTCTAAGATAAATGATCCATCTTTGTCCCGTGTTTTGGCTTGGAGTGGCTATTAGTGGATGTTTATGGGTGAGTATAAGAGAGAAAACATATGTTACTACTTCTCCCAGTATGTTCTCAGCTTCAGCAATCAGTATCTTCATATTTCTTCAGATCAGAATCCATCATTCAGATCAGAATCCAGTAAGTGCTGCTAATTGGACTAAACTATTTGATTTTTGTGTTCAAAACTCAGCAGTCTGCAAGTCTTCAGTAAGCCAGGCTAGTCTGATAGAATCTGTAACCTCATCTGCTCTTTTCAAGATGATGTAAAAGCCCATAATCCTCCATGTTAGAGTAGTTTCTTGTTCCCAGTGGACTCAAACAAGGTTCTGTACTTGAACCTAGCCTATTTATTTTTCTGTCCTTGGTAATGCTTCTCAGAGCATGACAAAGGAATGCACCTTCACTAGAGAACTGAAGGTCTCTAGTGAAGCTTAACCTCATCTGACTGAGAGGCCAACCCAAGGAGGCATTATCCGGAAGTTTTCATTCACTGATGAATGCAGGATTGCATACCTATTTGTTGGAAGACCTTAGGCTATCCTCAGTTGCTTTGTTGTCATCCAGAGATGGTTGTCTTTCTACTAGTATACAGAAGATGGAGGTCATTGTATGAGCTGACCCAAGGCAGCTATTCAGCTTTTTACAGCCAAATTTGATGAAACAAGGTTCAAAGTGATTGACATGTTTACCTTTACAGCATGCTTTCCAGGTCAGCAGTAAAGGAGGATGAAGCATCTCTTTGCTTTGGGGAATAAAGCTTGTTTTCATCATCGGTTAAGTCTTATTTAGAATTAAGATATCCAGTGCTCTGCCAAGGATCTGATGCTTACTTTCTGCTATTTTCCACAAGTGGAATGGTATACAGTAAGCATATTCAGCAGTCAAACAGCTCTATCAGTGCTGCTAATTTTGGATATTCACTAGCATAACTCTGTAACAAACACTGAGATTATGTTGCAGCAACTTCCCGTGTAGCAAAATTGCCAATGCACAATCCTTCCTGAGTTTGTAGCATTCTCAAGCTTGTCTTTTCCCAGAGTCTGTGATTATAAAGAAGATCACCGTGAGGATGACACTTGAACCTTTTAAGAACACCCTGAAAATCTTCAGCCCAAAAAGTAAGGTTACCATTGTGTGTCAGGTAAAGTCTTTGGATTCAGATATCTCTGTCAAAACTTTTGAATGGGGGCTCAGTTTCTTAGGTGAAGCACCCAGGAAAGCCATTGGCCAGAACAGAGGAAAAGCTAATGAGAAGACATAATAATGTTCTGGTCACCTGAAATTTACATGTTTTATCTGAAATAATACCTGTTCATCCTAGACTGGCTTGTTTTGACATTGTATGCACAGATGGTAAAAGTAAACACAGTTAGAGCTGACTGCCAAGCACTGACTGTCAGTTGTGTTGGACAACTAATAAATTATTGATTAAGTTTCACTACAGAAGCAAAATCAAGGATTCTTAATGCTTACAACTCTTGTATTGTTAATGTTTGAAAGTTTCTGTTTGTTTTCACACTTTAAGAAGGTCTCTCTTCTCACTTTTTAAATTAGAAGTCATATAGTTGATCTATCAGTGTATGAAATTTTAGAAACAAAGGTTATTCATTTGCAGGTCTCTTACATCAGCAGAGACAATGGCAATAAAATGATTATTAAAAATGGCAGTAAAACGATTCCTGAGCTTGATCTGTAGCTTACTGAAGTTAAATGAAGAATGACCACTGACTTTATTCAGAACTGAACAGGAATCTGAATTAAATTCAAACTACAGACAAAGATAAGATTTCATTTTTTTTTTTTCACTATCTGCAGAACTTGAAGTTTTTTTAGCAGTTTTGCCCAGTGTGACAGTCACTTTTCATTTAGCAGCCCTTAGATGTATATCCAGAACAAGAATAGAATTTATTTTATCAGCGCTAGTTTAATTGGTTAGATTAAAATGCTTCATAATGTGAATACAGAGGATATAGTTATAAACTTTCTCATATTGTTCCAAAAAATCTTAACATGTGTTATTGACAATTAGGCTGAACGTACATTTTTCCTACCTGAGTAACTTCTGAGCAATATGTGAGAAGAGATACAAAGCTGAAGTTAGATTCTTTAAAATACCATGATAAAACCAAACAAACAAAACAAACAAACAAGTTTCTCGTTACGATTGAATTCAGCCTTACATTTTTAATGCATGTCTAAATTCTGTAGTGATTTCAGTCTACAGATTTGAAAATGCTCAGAAGACTGTATCAGCATCTTGTCAGTTTCAGTACATCTGATGTTTTCTTTAAATATATCTGTCTTAGTTGATATATTACCTTAAGACCAATAGAGTAGAACTACATTTGGAACAAATTCTTGAATTTAAATTTGGAAAAGGCCTTTGCTGCATTTTCTATCAACTTTAGAAAACAGTCTATAGAAGAAGTGATATAGTTTATATTCACAGTTGCAAAAGAATTAATAGCAATATTTTCTGTTCAAGGGGACAAGAGAAATTGGAGTTACATAATATTTCAAAGTTGCTAAACAAAGCAACTTGATGGTAGAGGTAATATGAAGTGAAATATCTAAGGTTTAAAGAAACTCTGATGGAATGGTGCTCTTAAAGTAACTGGGAATGCTGCATCTCTAGAGAAAGCTCTAGCAAGTAACTAGGCCAAAGAAATGAGGCTTTCAGCTTCATCTTTAATAGATAAGAAGCTAGTTTTGTGAAAATCAGAGTAGCACAGTTAAATTGAGGCTCTGATAATGACACTAGCTAAAATTCTGTTAGAACCATTAGATATCTTTTCTGTACTTTTTCCTGTTTAACTGTTTGTTGTCTTGCTACCCTGTCCCCCTACCTTTTCCCTACTAGCCTCCAAAGAAAAAAAAAGACACACAAAAGCCGATGTGTTAGACATGGAATTCAACAAAACCAGAATTAGCAGCTGCTCGTTCTTAGATGCATGGTGTGATGTGATAGTCTTACTGGAGAGATCTGCAGCCTTATGACTTTTTATATCATTTGGAAAAATATAGATGGACTGTTGATACTGCACTGAACCTTACTAAATACCTTCTGTATCACCAACGGTTGTCTGAAGTGCATAGTAAGTAACATAGTTCTTTCTTATTCCTCTAAAAGGTATGAAAGATTTAGAAGCTAATATCTACCTAAAAGGCAGCACACACCTGCAGATCCAAAGAGGATGCTTTCTCATTTGTAAGAATGCCAAAATTTTATTGTGATGCCTTGGAAACATCTCTAGGTATTGATTCTGAAAAATGATGGCAAGGTTCAGTGCTAGTGAAAGTGGTGGAGTCAGCTTGCTTTTGAGGACTTCAGCAATACATCAAGAGGGCATTGGAATTTTCACATATCCAAATGAACCATTACTTTAAAGTAAACTGTACAGGGCTGCACAGAAATGCTTATCTTACTCTAAAAGGTGCTAATCTGTTTCACAGATTAACACTTTATTTTTTTTTTCATTAAGAATGTTCAGTGATTGTTTCCTCTGAGAGTCAGTTGCTGTGATTTCAACCTTAAACAAGTGATCTTTCTTGTTACAGAAGATGCCAGCCCTGTCATTACTAGTCACGGGGATTGTCACGTTCTCCTTCCATTGTGCCTGTAGATCTTTCTCCTTCTCTAGCTCATGCTGCATAACCTTTCTCTCCTACGTCACATGCACTGCAATCCTTTTCCTTTCCTGTTACATGCACAGCAATAATCTCCTGCTAACGCACCAGCTCTGGCTAAGAGAATAAGCCCTGTCACCTCCAAGCTCAAGCAGCTTCCTGCATTATACCACATGATGGGAGATTACATGCTTAAAATGTATTTCAGTCTTAGAGTTTTCTTGCTGCTTGTAAGTCATTCAAGCCATTCCCTGCAGGTTGTAAAGTTGCCCAAATCCTTTCCCAGGCCTATAACCCCACGTTCAGTTGTCTAGCATGACCTGACTACATATTCATCCTTCTCCAGGTTGCTGGTGGCACACATGGCATCTGATATGCCTTTAGCTCTCAGAGAGTGCACTTTATTGTGTCCCTCAGCTAAGACATCAGAACAATATCCCTTGCCCTGGTGCAACACTTGGATCCAAAAAATTGCAAAGAACTTTGCAAAACAGATTTCATTTTGTAATTACACTGTCTTAGGATGTAGCTGACTATTAACCTTCTTATTTACTTCTCTATTGTTCTAGACATGTAAGTGTCATACTCTTCTTCTCCACTAAGATTTCAGTAAATAGAGTATATATAAATCTCTAAACAACATGTTTGGAAATAAAGCAAGCATATATATCTGCTTATCCATAAGCTATATCTGGGTATCCTAAAATGGGATGAAAGAATGGGATCACTGATGAGCTCTGTTACATTTGTGGGCAAACACTGGGTCAAATCAGGCACTGTTGAATACAATTTTACTATTGCAATATCTTGAATGTTTTGGGGAAATGTTTCTTCTCATCTGTCATTTTTTAAAACTGTTTCCTTTCCCCAGACTCTGAAGAATGGCAAACAGGTATTCTAGATTGCAGAAGTCTGTAATAATGCTCTTTTATGCATCATGCAGACAGAGATCCATAAAACACTTTTCTTCTGCACAAAATCTCATATATTTTGTTTGTGATGATTCAGAATGATATATTGAAGCCAAAATGGTTTAGGCCACTTGAACTCATTATGTGTTCCACTATGCAACTTTGAGAGTGATATTTTGCTCTGTGGTATGCCAACTGTAAAGTGAAGGTATTTAGTCTTACCTTCCTTGGTATCCAATCTGAGGTGATATAAGTGTGAAGGTATAATTATACATTATTACTATGATAGAATTTTTCCTTTTAATGTATGGGTAACATTGTACCTTTTAATGTATGGCTTCATGCAATACTTACTAAGAGTCTTATTGCTATGCCATTGTAGCATCCATTAGTTTTTCCCTGTAAAATCATGATTTGTCATATATTTACAAGATGGCACAATTTTTCTGATATAACTATCTTTCTGGCTGGGGACCTTCAACTAATGCTAAACTGACAGAGGGAGAATGTTTTTTTCTTGAAACCCTCTTCTTGGCAGGCATATGAAGTGGATACAATCTGAATTACACAGAAGTGTTTTAGGGTGGAATTAATTTCCTTTATACTTGACTATCTAAAATTTTCCCAACCATTTTAGGTTAATTGTGTAGCTAAATACCTTTTTGGTGAGTATCTAAGTCAGCTGTCAGTCTACCTCATGGTCTGGTTACTCTTTCTGAATGCTATAGAAACGCTTTTGTCAGTCCAAAGTATTATATGTTTTTATACATGACAAGAAATGAGTGTATTTTCTGTTGCAGAGTTGTACATTTTTAGCCTGAGTTTACCAGTTGGTCTATTTAAAAAGTGTAAGAGTATTTGGGTGTCATAGAAATAATTTATCACAAGTAGCAATGTAAGAGAGGTCAAGAATTTAGCATCCGTTCTTCCTGGGGGTTCATTTTCCTACGACAAAGAAACTGTCTAGCCAAGAGACAGTTACTCCCTTTCTATTACATAGCTATAAATAACTGGAAATTCACAGAATTTTATTCACAAAGCTGCAGAAATTACTAGGCCCAGCTTAGTTTAGATGCATTTTCTGAAGCATAAAACTTTTGCCTGAATTTTGCTCTGTAGCTTGAGACAATTGTGTTAGATGTGTAAGTTGTAAGGGTAGTGGAAGGTCAAAAAGGGAGGTCTGTTGTGTTTCCCATTGTCTCTAGGCTACAGTGCAACACATGCAGTACACCAAAGTGGTATACTTTGCAACCAAAGTTAGAAGGTGGAAGCTGGACTGTGGTCTCTATGCAGTGCTGAGTTATATTGTCCTGGGTGGGACTATATGTAAAATTACAGTTTATTCAAGCTTGGGTGACTTCTTAGAAGTATTAGACATAAGCAGAGCATTCTTCTTTCAAGGTGCCACATGAGTTGCACTTGAATTGTATGGACTCACATGCAGAAGCTTGATCTTCTACTTTGATGGAAGAATGGAAACTCCATGAATTCAACATAACTTCTTATTCATTTTAGATGACAAAATCCGTTACACTGGAAAAGGCTGTATGGTTGAATGAATCATAATGTATAAGAAGTCTATCTCAAATATCTTTATGTCCTGGTTCCTGTTCCATGGATATGTCTTCCCTTACTCTATGTTGTAATAACGTGCCTTCTAGGATGTTGCATTGAAACATTGCTGTTAAAAAATAAACAAACAAAACTAATTAAAAAACAGAAATCTCTTTTAGTCCCATTAGAAAATCACATGAAAGGTAGTGAGAGACACCATGACACCAATACCATAAGATTTAAAAAATACGTTTTTTCCTGGGTTTATTGAGAAATGCTATTAGTGGATTGGGAGCATCAAATGGACAACTGTGTAACGCAAGGAAGAAGAAGGTAATAGCAAACAGTGGATCAAAGACTGCTAAAGCAGAGTTTTAGTTGGTGGTTTAAGTGGTTCAGGTTTAATAATTGGAGGGACAAGCTATGAAGTGAAGAAATGGTAAGAAATTGTAAGTACTGTTTTCAACCGGTCAGTACTTAAGTTTCTGATTTGCTGAAAGCCATCTCGAAACGTTACTTGAAGTCTCTGATTTAGAATTAAGTTGAATATTTGTTGAATATGTAAGTTGACTAAGGTCATGATCAGCCAATGCCTGCAAACACAACTATGCATGCTTAAAAAGCTACTGCCCCATCCATGGCCACCCGTCAGGCTGAATGAGAAGAGCAGAGGCACCTCAAGGGGAACAAATCCTCCTAAAATGCCTCAGTAATTGACAACTATTGTAATTATGTTACTATGAAGCAAGTAACAGTAAACATTTAAATGTTGATTTATGAGAAGTATTGTAAGAAAATAATTTAATAGAAGCAACAGCAATAGTCATTAAACTTCTTACCAAGTACACAGAATGTACCAAAGATTTCAACAATTCTCAGAATGATTTTTGTACTGAACTGCTTAAATTTTCAATCAGAATTGGCAGGAACAGTAAACTAATTAATGGTGGATTACTATGGAATTCCTACAAAAGTATATGACATCTAGATTAATACCAAATGAGGCTGTCATGATTAATGTTACCATGATGAACACCATGGGTATTAATAAAGATTAGACCAATTATTGGACAGTGTCAACTAAAAGAAGATAGTTCAGCGCACACACACACACACAAAAAAAAAAAAGTTCTACATGAAAAAAAATCAGTATCAGTGTCACCCCTTAAAATTCATGTTAGTAAAATGATAAGGATCTGACCAAAATTGAATAGCCAAGATGGTTATCTTAAAAGTCCTGCAGTTTAATCCTTTCTGGTGAGGCAGGCACACACATGTTTCTTGCTTATGGGGCACTCCATGTGCTTTGAAGGGGGTGTGTGCTCTGTTTTCAGCATGACCAAATCTGGATCCACCCAAGGACCACTGGCAGCATCAGCATGTATGGTCAGAAAGCATTTCTAAAGGCTGTCAAATATTGTTTCCTTAGATCTCAAATATCAGAAAAACACTCAGACCTTGATTCAACAACAGTGCAGGTGACATGTGTGAGTAATACATGAGAAAGTTTTTTTTCTCTAGTTTATTTGCATATCATCTCCTTGTAGAATTTCTCCAGCCTCAGCAGTATTCTCACCTTTGTCTTTAATTTTCTGCAGTTTATTTAAAGGATTAATTTTAATTGAAGTAACAGATTATCTGAGGACTTATTTTAAACTACAACTTACTATAGGCTTGAAAAAGTTGTGAAAATGAAGTGTGTTTTTAAAATATACCCACATATTTAAATTAATGACAAATGTTATTAGATGTCAGTGGAATCATCTGGCAGGTAATTGATTAGTCCACGGTGAAGAACTGATAGAGCCAAAATAGACTTATCCACTGGGCATCATACACTGCTGTAAGAGGAAAGACAATGTATGGAGGTTGTTTGGAAGGAGAGAAATGCAAGGGAGATTGATCCAGTACACCAAGGGGAATGTTATAGATTAAGATATATGGAATAGGTCACAATTTCATTCACTTTCCCTGCACTGTGTTTGAAAACTTGAACTCAGTTTAGTTAGATATATCCTCTACAGTGGCACACAGTGCAAAGGAAGGACTTGGAAAGTTGACAAGAAGTCAAGGACATAGCTTGTTGTGTATGGTTTATCCTCAGTTCACAGAGTGAACATCCTGCCACCACTGGTGATCATCAGGTCACAATGACCCCAGCTTCTAATTATTGTAGTGTTGTATTGTTTGGTGTGTAATAATGTGGGCATGATGTATTTAATCTGCTAACAAAATGAGAAGCGTGTAAGTTGAGGCAGGAACATCCCTAAGCAGATCCTCGACCTGACCTGACACTTTTCCCTTGCTACCTGCCTTGACACTGGGGCTTTCTGTGCTGTTAGGAATGTGAACATATTAGCAATAAACTAAGAGCTACCTAAGCCCTCTTTTGGTCTTACATTTCACCTGGCAGTATCTACCTGCACAATGGTTCCTGAGAACCTTTTTGCAGGCACCCAGCATTCTCAGAATGCAGTATTCTTGACAATTCTTCCCTTTTCCTCAATCAACAGTCAAAACACATCAACCTCTGAGATGGTGAGTGAGTGCTGGGAACCAAGCCTCTTCCCAAAGGGAACTGATAGGCGAGAAAAGCATGAGGCACAACTAGCTGAGCTGCAGTAAAATGAAAAGCATGATCCAATTATAGTACTATTTTCAGAATATCATTGTAAACAATTTTATTTTTAACTTTGCATTGAAAAATTAAATTTTAATAAGAAAAATCTTCCTGCTGCAATATCCAGAGAGATTAAAATGACTTACATGCAATTAGTACGTTATTTGATAAATGTAATGCTTCTGTCCATTCATGGAATAGCTCTGTGAAAGCTGCAATGTTCTTTGTTGCATTTGTTGTTAAGAATTATTTGACAAAGTATTACTTCATTGTTCATTTCAATCAAGCACTCTGAGAGATTTTTATATTTGTACTTGTTTTGAAGTCCTGTTGGCTATGTGTAAAAAGTTATGTTGCATTGCCATTATTCTCTGATTGGACAGTTAGTGCAGTCAAGACAGTTCTCCCATGCATGTAATTTTTTTTTTATTCCCTACAAACTTAATCCTTTTCAACCAATTATAAACCTGATTGTAAGCATATATTTACAGTGAACATTCAAATCAATTTTTAAAACACTGAAACAGAAGCAAGATTTACCTAGTCCAACAACACTCCTGAACTTCACACTATGTAATAGGAAATACAATCTGGGACATACAGAAGATTAAAGATATGAGAAAGATCACCATCAGCTCCCATAAGCAGTTCACCAAATAACTCATGTGGTTTGTTGCTGCAGTTCAGTCAGAGGGATAATGTCAGTACAGTGGAGTTATTTCTGAACAAAGAAATAACTTATCAGGAAAACATAGTTTTCTCCCACCTATGCTTGTGGTTTTTACAGAAACTTCCCTTTCCCTTAAGATACTTAATTAATGACAAGAAATCTGCACTTTTGTCAAAGGAGATGTCTTGCCATGGAGAGGTAATAACATATGCATGGTGGCAGTTACAGGCCACATAGTGCTTTAGGGCTTTCCTTATGGAGGGGAGGAAAGGTGAAAGAGGCTATATAAACCCTCTTCATCTCAAACAGTGCTATGGAGACCTAGTGGCCTAACTGGCTAAGGCTAAATTTGCAGCTGAAAGAGGTTTGCTGATACAGCTGTTGCCGAGTCCTGCTGGTGGTAGTGCAATGTAGACCTCACAAATTTTTGTGTCACAATAGACAGTTCTGAGTAGTTGAATGAAATCCACCAACAAAATGAAGTCTTCAGGGAAAAACACTTTTAAACTATTTATAATTGCACCAGAGATTCTAGTGTAAGAATATTGCTGAAATTTCCTCTTTAAACTGCGGCTTTGTAACAGTAAAATATTTTTATGTTAGTTTGGCCTTTGAAAATCAGCAGTGAACTTATATAAATAATTTGAAAGGTGAAGTCATTTTAAAGCATATGTTTCGATCTTTCTAGATCTTTCCAGAAACTTGCCTTGTGCTGAGCAACTTCCTTGTCTCCTGAATAACATGATACCAAGCCCAGGACAGAACAGCCAGCCAGGTAAGATGTCTGGCATTAGGTTTAGAGTTGTTCTGATGTGACTGTGCCCCTCTTAAGTCACTTGTATCATGGACAGAGTAAGCTCACATTTGCTCAGAAAGCATTATGTGGACATACTACTGTATGCAGTTGTAACAGTGACTTTTTTTTTTTTTTTTTAACAATAACAGTAAAGACATTCCCAGACAAATATCAGGATAGAAGGTGCATTTGAAAAAAAATAGCAAATGGGATGACGTGACCACTTTAGAGCTCCTGTAATATTTAATGCTCTACAATGAAATAATGACCTTTTTTTTTTTTTTTTTAATAAATGTCAGTGGATTTTTTCCAACTCATCACATCCACTGACCTTTGTGTTGATTGTTCTTTGTGAGCCTTTGAGATGGAGCACATGCAGCATGTGGAGTCCCATATCATATTGGTCATCATTCTCTACTTGACATTTCTTGTGTTCCTAAGTTGATATGTTCCAGATTAATGAGGCATTTGTTCTCAATCAAGAAGCTATTTAAGAATACACTTTTAATTGTAATAGGCTGCATATGATTAATTATTTCTACATGGTTTGCTCATATTTTTGGATAGTTCAAAGCAGATTTTTTTCTTCCACTGGGTACTGCCCAAATCTTTTCAATGTTCATACTAGTTATCACCTAATAATTTATGTAAGTGAATTGTCTTCATGAGGGGTTTCTTTGAGAAATTTGCCCATTGCTTTAATGACCTTCAGTGTTCTTTTTCTGTAAAAGGAACAGAGGGCTAACACACAAGTTAGTTGCAAAAGCTGTGTGCTTAAGTTAATTCGTGTGTATTTTGTTTTTTAAAGACTCCATTGTTTTAGGACTACTTATCTCACAGCTGGTTCTGACAAGAGTAGGTAGACATATTGTATTGTTTGTGCTCATCATTTTGTTTTAATTGAGGTCTTCTAACTCAGCTATGTCTCTAGAAGCAGCTGTGTTTCAATGTCTGACACATTCGAAACTGGACCGAGTTGTTCCTTACATGTGTGTTCCCTGCGTGGGGAAAAAGGGACGTGCCATGTGTTTTTATTTACAAAGCTTGTTTCAGAAGCTTTGTTGCTGTTCTTGAAAAGACAAAAGGTTCAGCATTTCAGGGCTCTGGGTCTTCAAGGATTACTTGAAAGCTCTCATTTTATTCTTCTTTTACTCTTTTCCTTCCTCTTGGTTGCAAAAGATGTAATTTTGGCAAGCGTAACCATGATCCTAGTGGTGGTCCACACACCTGATTCTAAGCTTAGAGTTTGAAATCATATGGGAATAAGGGATTTCTCCCCTTTAAATTAGTCAATCATTGAATTAATATTAGCTGAATCCCATAAAGTCAGCAGTTTTTGGCTACAAAGGTTGCAAATTAATCACCTGTGGAAGGATTCAGGTGCAAAGGAGGCTCTAATTTTTCACATCATCTTTGTGTACAGCTGTCAGGTAGACGATCTGATCATCCACTCACAAGATACATTATACTTTCATTAGGTGAGTCCAGCCTACTAAAATAATAGCCATGAAAATACTACAATAAAATAATAATAAGATCCCAAAGTGCTTGTTAGAGCTGTCTGTAGTGTGTTGTTTGCTGCCTTGTGACTGATTTTTTTTTTAATAAGTTTTATCTGAAATGTATTGTGGGCAACTGGCATCCAGCTATTTTTCTTTCTGTTTCCATTTTAGATAAGCAGTGTCTGCATTATGAGAAAACATTCATTTTTCAAAGGACCCATTAGGACTAAGCTTAGGGGCTATAGCATCAGATCTTGTTTTATCTGTGGGTGATTTTTGTAATATATGGTGATTGAATCTGTTCTCTCTTCTCTTCTCATGCAGAATATGGAGCAGCTCTTCCAGAAGAGCTCTCTCTGTAGGAAAGACATTCAAATTACTTTGAATTTTCCTAGTTTTTATCATGGCAGTACATTCCTGCAGGGCAAGGGACAGGGCTTTGTCAGTTAAGTTTCCAGTAGAAGGGCACAAGTAGTGCATAATGGCTCAGCAGAGAATTAGAAGGAGGAATTGCAGATGGAACAAATTGTAGAGTCTTGACAAAGCACAGAAACAATGAAAATATCCAAAACCAAGCTTCCTCCTACCCCCAAGTATGCTGTGTCTTTCAGGGCACTTCTCAAAAGTGCTGGTTACTCATTTTGGTGAAATTGCAGAGCTCTCCACCATTCCCAGTTTCTCAGTGGGAGGTCATCACCCCTGATGCAGAGGCTGCAGATATGTGTATTTTGTGGCTTATAAGCTACCACAGCTTGTTGCTGATTGTTCTACTTCAAACTGCTGTATCGTATCTTAATACACAGGGCAGTAGATTGAGACAACAGGGGAGTAGAGACACTCGAATGTATTGCCAACTCAGTGGACAGGTGGAAAGTCTAATCCTGCTCTCTTCCCAGTGCAGCTTGATGGTCCTTGAGTTCAGAGTTCTTATTTTAGAAAGTTTTACTATCCTGCTGGCCAGAAGCTGAATTTTGCACTCAAAAGTGGTTTTGTATGAGATACATGTTTGTGAAGGGAATGAGATGATTGCAGAGATGAGTAAAAAACTTATAAAACTATCTGAAGTGCTGGTTCTGAACTTTGTGGTTGCAATTGCACTACCAACCCTCCCCCGCCCCCCCCCAAAAAAAAAAAAATCTTCAAGAGAGTACAGTATGAGTTAACTACTTTGCCAATGAAGTTTATTTCACTATCAAGAAAAATATCAGCTGAATTTTTTTAGTCTACAGTTTAAGACACAGCAAAATCTTGATTGAGTTAGCTTGTAGTAAGGTGGAGCTGAGACATGAAACAGCTATAGTTAAAGGCAAAAGGGTATATGTGGAGACAGAAGCAAAAGTGAACTGGAATGGCTCTTGTTGCAGTGAAGCTGAAAAAGTATGCTCCTTTTAAATTGATAATTCACAGAGGTT
Source organism: Anas acuta (assembly GCF_963932015.1). Lineage (NCBI taxonomy): Eukaryota > Metazoa > Chordata > Aves > Anseriformes > Anatidae > Anas > Anas acuta. Next base: position 102,757,478 of record NC_088979.1, read on the forward strand.
TGATTGCCAGGTATTCAGTTTGGTCCCGGAATCAGTTGAACACAGACTGTATTTGTGAAACAGTCATGCTTTGCACAAATATTGTTAATGTCAGCTGTATTGAACAGTCTGCTTTTCTTTCCATATTGAATTTAATTATAATTAGTTGAGTAAAATGACAATTATGTACAAAAGAGACGTCTTCCAATAAAAATTTATGGTATACTGCCTATTGCAACTTTCATAAATGTTTTCATAATCAGATTCAGTCATCCCTTCCTCCATCTGGATGACCTGTAACCCACAGAATCTGTTATTAATTTGTAAATTTGGGTTTTGAATGGAGCTTGCTGAGAAGGTCATGTGGAGCTAGTTGCATGGCATATGTATGTATATATATATATATATTTACAAAATGGCTTCTATATATACTTCTGTTCTTAAACCCCAGCAGCCCCTTTGGAGAGACTGATACAAATGTGGCTGAACTGGCCCAAATACACCCTTTCACAAGGTCACCATCATTAGCTGAACTTCAGGACCTCTCAACCTAGTAAAGTAGTTCTGACAAAATAGCAAACCTGTCCTACTGAAATGAACTTGAAATGGCTTATGTGTCATAGTCGATTACTGATCAAATAAAAGAGACATAAAAAGTCTCAAAATATTTAAAGAAAAGTTGTTAGCTCTAGTCCTTATCTGACAGTGTAAAAAAAAAAAAAAAAAAAAAAAAAAAAAGAGTGACCAAAGTGATAACGGAAAGGTGCTAGTAGAAATACTTGATGAATGATAGATTAACTGAAAGAAAAGGTCATACAAAGTCTGTAGGAGAACTAAAACCAAAGGGGGTAGTTTAGGACAAGTTTCTTAATAGGGACTATTTACAGGTAGATTGTGAGGTGCTTGTTATCTTATAGACACAGCATTAGACATTATTCTACAAGAAAGGCAAAGTGTATGTTTCATCCAAGTGAAAGAATTTCAAGAGCTGTGTTAGATTTAAAGTCACATTTCTCGAAATTGAAAATGTGGGTTGGGTAGAGCAGGAGGAGGAAAAAAATTCTTCAGCTATATTCCGAGAGTGAGATGGTCAGGTCTAAAGAAAACTGAAGTTAGAACTCATCTGGATTTTGCTGAGGTTTGTATCGAAGATCACAGCCACAGTTATTGGTCAGAGCAACACTTTCCAGGCACATTGGGAGGTTTTTCTTGTGTATACAGCTAGAGTGAAATGCTGAGCTTCATCTTCTTCATAAATGAAGCAGGACCAAACTGTTATATGAGTATTTGTATATGAATAAACTGATCATTAATGAAAAGACCACTCATGCCATAGTAATCTGAAACTCATATGATGAGAAATCCCCTAATGACAGTCCAGATAAGAAACTGTTGTTTTGCAAGACTGAAGTTGTCCCAAATTCATGTACATGTTATCTTTCAAGCCAAGGGCATTTCCTATTTGAGTTTCATAAAAGCTTATTCTGGCCATTAACACGGTACAAATACTAAAAACAAAAGTAACATTTCCATTGGCTTTTCTTCTTTTCTGAATTCTTTTGACCCCTGATGATTAGTATCAGTCTCTTCACACTTATTGAATACCCCTCAGGGACCTCTGACAGCACAAACCTGAACAGTGTTATATTAAAAACAATATATATTAATTACATCTGTTTTGTATATTTTCCACCAGCATAGTTGCTAAAAGGTCAACATGAGGATCTTATTATTTAGAGAAAGCATGAGGATCTTCTTACTTACAGAATGAAGATAATAAAAACACCTATACTTGTCACTTTCACCATTGACAACTGGTCAACCTGAGCTTGTGTGAAATAAACTGTGTAAAAGGTCTTGGTGGATAAACATCTACTGTAAATGTTTCAGCAGGAAAAAAGATACTGTCTGGCTGAAAAATGTAGGACAATTCACAAATGCAGCATGTTGCTGTTTAACAAATACACGTGGCCTTAGGGACCCATGTGACTCTATTACTCGTCCAAAGTTCAAAACAAAGAGAGAAATAAGTTTTGACAGTCGCTTCTGAAAGAAGTGATAACAGATCAAAGGACTTTTTTTATTGTGATATTTTCATCATTATGGAAAAGAATAACTTTGGACTTTAGCTTCTGTTTGAAATCTTTACCTTCTAATAAGTGAACTCTTTAAATGTAGCTCAGAGAACAAAGGTTTCTCTTTTACAGTTAAACTTTTAACCCTTGAGGTTGAATTGGTGGAGACCAGAGGGAAAATCCACTGTGTTTTCACTGAACTTTTTACCCTTTGAAAAAAAACTGAACAAGTTTAAAGTTCATACACTGAGCAAGAGGTCTCTACTGGGGATTTCTGGTATTATTAACTTCCTGACCTCAGATAATTAAAAGGGAAGAGCGGAGGCAGTACAGACTTTGACTCAACTTTGAACTTTTAACCTCTTGAGGAACATTTTTAGTGTGCAAGTGGTATACACAGTAAACTCTCTTATTAACTTTCTTTAACCCACAGACACAAAAAATGCCAGCAGGCCAAAATTATCCTCTGTCCTTCATGTCATATTTTTATTTGTGTAGCAGTTAACACTCAAGGGAGATATTGTTTGGATACAATAAGTGACACAGACAACTATTTTCCAGGAACTGGCAAGTACAGTAGGCAAGCAAAAGGGAGAAGAAGCCATGAATCTGTCAGACACTGCAGTAAGGTTTGTAATTCAGACTGAGTTAGGCTTTACCTCTAGGACACGCAACAATATTTTAGTGTTGCCTCTGAGCAAAATTTTCCTTGCAAAGTGTGGGTATTTTATCTCTTTATTCAACTGGGCTTTACTTTCTCAAGCTTTAAACATAGTGATACTCAGCAGCCCAGGAGATTATGGATTTATTGACTAGGAAATAACCAAACAAGTAGTATTGTGAGTAGTTATTGTGAGCACATAAATCATACTTTCTCATACCCTTTACATAAATTGAAGAAAAATCTATGCTTCTTGTATCAGCAAGACAAAAATTATCTGTTAACTGTTCATCAGGGATACTATTTACTGTGAACTAGTGTGGGGAACTATGTGGGAAGCAGTAAGAACTTCATTTAAACCTCCCAGCATTAGTGTTAATGGAGTGTAAAACAGAATTACGTAGAATCCATGTAGTTGGATATAAAATAACTTAGCTAAAAAATATACAGAGTACATTGAATGAGAATATTGCCTCTAAGATAAAGCTGTAAGCTTCTGGGGCAAAATTTCAATAAGTGGCATTCTCACAACAAAAGAAAGAACACAAGTGAGTTAATGTCTTCTGATTCTCTAAATGCTTTTTGAATTTCATGGTGTTCCCAGTCATAGCAATCATTTATCTGCTCTGTGAGGAACTCAACAGTGTTCAATGGGAACTGTAAAATTTGTTTCAATTTTGTTTAGATGTAGAAACACAATCAGAAAAACATGCAAAACATTTTTTTGGAAGCAGATGTGCTACAGAATTAAATTGCTGTGTTAGGATTATTAGAAGATTAGCAGGATTTATTTATTTATTTAGAGGCTGGCTAGATGTTACTGTAAGGATGGATGCATGCATTTTGAAAGTTTTGAATTTGAAAGATTTTTCAAACCTCTTGATTGAAGCCAGCTGAGCACTGAAAAAAAAAAAAAAAGAGAGAGAGAGAAAGAGAAAAGAAACCTTTTTAAAACAAATACAGAAATCAATGAGTTATTTACAGGATTGCCTTACATATCCCAATGAAAAGAAATCTGAAAAACACAAGTCTCGAAAATTTTGGCAAAAAAATGCACATATGCTTGGAAAGTCACCAGATTAGCCTGGTTAGCCATTGTTTATAGTTGTTTTTCTACTGCTTAAGAACATTGGCTGTGTTATCAGATAATGTGATGCAATTCCAGCTGCTCTGTAGACTGAAATGGTTAGTGTGGAGGGCCTGGCATTCACACTGTAGGCACATGGGGGTACATTTCAGACTAGCTCAGGTCTGATCCCATGAGCTGAACACCCAGAGCTGCAGAAGCATGTCTGTGCGGGTGTGGGAATGTGCAGACGGGGCAGTGCCTATAGTGGTGAATGGAGGAGTGGTCATCCCTGGGAAATTTGCAGTAGAGTCTCATGGCTGGGAAAGAACTGCCTTGTAGCCTTGCTTCCAGAGGTGTGTCTGTAGGGGTTTATGTGTGAACAGATTAATAAACCACTATTTAATTTTAATCTTACACTACCACCAGCTGTGGATATCACACATGCCCCTTAGAAGTTTTCAGAGTTACACTGTTTTTTGGGGAGATTCAAACCTGTAGGTAGTGGGATATTGAAGGACATCTGGACTCAGTGGTCAGAAGCACTCTGGTAAGCATCCACAGATGGGTGGAACTGTCACGGCAAGTCTGAATTAAATATACCTGTAATAAATCTGAAAGGAATGTTGCCCTGTGTCTACTGAGTCTTGACTCAGAAAAGCATTTAGGCTACTGTTTATACAGTAGACACTGCTGTTAATCAAAACCCATGGTGGAGAAAAGAACACCTGAGTTGTTACATTTAAGAAAATTCATAATTGTTATGTTTTTTAAACAGATATACATATACATTTTCTTTTGTGAGTCCTGCAGCTGAGTAATGGGTCTTGTTGATTCCCTAGCCAGCCAGGTGTCTTCCTTCTTTCCTCCTCGATGGGGACATGGCCTACTCTTCAGACCACAGTGAGAGGCAAGCAGGCAGAGAGGGGAAGAGGGGGAAAGAGGAAGGTCTCTGGGACTTGGTGGAGTCCCTACCACACCAGGGTTGAAAAATATGGCCCCATGGGCTTGAGGCCCCCCTTCATTGTCATGTCACTTCCCACAACAGAACCAGCAGGACACTGGGGCTGGGAAGGGAAATTTTGCAGGCAACAGTGACCATTTCCTTGAAGGCGATGGAGGGTTGCACTCCATTTTTTTTTCTCCTCCTGGTCCCCACTTCTTGGCTCTAAAGTCCAACACAACTTGGGCAAAAATCAAAACAGTGCTACAGGGCCCTTGTAAGCCCACCCCAGTCCATATTTGTAAAGACAAGTCATTTTATGTTTGTGAGAGCTAGCTTCCTTCTGCTGCACCTCTGTCTCAGGATGAATCAATTCATCCTGCCCTGACCTTGAGGGGGAGCGTGAAAATCATGGCAAAGTCTCATGGTTAGGCTGACTTGGCTCATCATCTACAGGAGACTGGGCAGGATTTCTCCTGCTCCTTTTACAACTATTTAGCTCTAAAATCTCGAAGATTTTCAAGATTTTCCACTGCAAGGCAGGATGTTTCAGGGACCCATGACTGGGACAAATGTGGGCTGTTTTTCATGGGGATAGCAAAAGCACACTTGAAATAAAGGTCCACATCATCCAGCCAAGCTTAAATTCCTGCTGCAAAATATGGGGCTGGTAAGAGCATCTCTACTAGAGTAGAGATCTCTAGTAAGAGCATCTCTACCCAGTTTATTTATTTATTTATTTATTTATTTTTGCATAGATAGCAGTACATTTTTTTGCCTGATTCAGATTACTGACTAGTCTGAAAATCTTCACTGTAAAGGTTTTCCAAAAAGTATATAGTTGGCACTATATTTCAGCTGGAGCTAGACAGGAGAAATTTGGCAAAGTCACAGGCAATTGATAGCTGCGTGTTTATCATAACAAGCATTAGGAAACCTTGTTATCAGCCCCTTCTGCAATTTCATAGCTCATGCACGGACATAAGTTGTGTAAAATCAGCATGAGTATGTATCCATGTCAGTGTGTGGATGGATGGAAAGTGTGAGCCTGCATGTGTTTGTGTACTATAGAGCTACTTGTGTGAGAGAGGGTGCTCTCTCTCACTTAGTCACATGGTCTAAAATTTTTGGGTAGACCAGTGTGGTGCCAGGAGTTGGACTTGATGATCCTTATGGGTCCCTTCCAACTCGGGATATTCTATGATTCTATGATTCTATGAATGTATCAGAGTCTGACCCTAGGCACGGATTAGGGACAGCAATTAGACACATGCTTAGACACTGGCAGTGCCTTCTTCTATCAGACCTCTACAAACTCATCTGTCTTTGTGCACCGTTGTTCCTGTGGAACTTCTGCTTTCCCTTAGATTTCAGCACTGCTGGATAAATACTGGTTGTTCTCTGTGGTGAGACCCTCATCTTGGCTCACCTGCATTTGCTGTTCATCAGGGCACAGAGCAAACTCACCTGTTTTCGCAGACTTGCCTCCTGAGCAGAGATAACACGTTCAGCTTTTATTGGAGATGGAGATGCAAGCAGGAAAAACCTAGCAATAGAGATACTTAGCACTCATATAGGGCATCTTCAGGAAATTCAATTAATCCTCACAGTAATAAAGTTATAAGGAAACATTGGGCTGTTATGGAAAAAGATAAAATATAAACCCCACATTATTATCTCCTGTATACAAATGTTAAATGTCTTACCTGCACTTCAGGAAGAAACCATCAGAACAAGGTTTAGAAAGTCAAAGCCTTGCTCTCAATCCTGCACCCAACCCATATGGCATAATCCTTCTCCCATGGTGAATGTAGGTAGTTTTTCTTTTCACTGCATTCTGTGTGGGTGTGTGATGGACAGAGTTTGTCAAAATTGGAAAGGAAATTCTCACCTGGCCCTGAGCACTGAACAAAGAGTAAAACAGGAATCCTGGTAAATGTCACATCCCACACACTCTGCCCTTGAGTCCTTCAAAGCCAAATGGCCAAGGCTGAAATGTATTGCACAGAAGGAAGAGAAAGAGAAAACCTGCTCCACCTTGCAAAGCAGTTTAATTCTTGTCAAGGTGGAAGAAAGAAGGAATTAATAAGTGAACAACAGTCCCTGCTTGGGCATTAAATTGAGTGTGCCCTACTTGCCATGGCTAAATGGAAAGACCTAGCTCAAAATGCATGCAGTTAGTCAGGGTACTTCCCACTGCTGGAGAGAGTGGGTGAAACTGTGCCCATCACAGGCAATATTTTGCTGACTTCATGTGGCTAAGGTTTCACCCACTATGAATTGACGGGTCTACTTAACCATGCTGGGTGCACTTTTGAACCAGTCACACCATGGTAGTTTTAACATAATAGTTGTAAAACTGGCAGGGAACACACATCTGTCCTTTCACCACGTGGGTCTGTGTTGCTTGCAGCAGCTGCTGGTTGGCCTAAGCGCAGCCGTGAGTATCTGACTGACACATTGAGTGCCAAAAGCCAAATCCGTAGGTGGGACTGAATCATGTTAAAGCTTTCCCCTGCGGCTCTTTTAACATTTTTTTCAGATGAGCCATTTTGCCTGCTTCACACCATGGTCACGGGAAGACCCTGGTTCAAAGTGCCAGACAGGAGGGGTGGTTGCAAGAAGAAGTGCAAGGATGAAGCCCTGCCAACAAAAAGGGGTCATACTGGAGATCCAGAAAGCAAATGCTTGACAGCCTGAAATCAGGCTCCTCTAAAGGTGTGCATTTATACCCCCAATATGTTGTTTTATTGGATTATTCATGAGTCTAATAATATGCAAAGATTCGTCTGCAGAGACTAGTACTTATGCTGGGTTGGTTGATGGATGTGTGTGACTGTTTTTCATTGTTTCTTTTGACTCTGCTGAGATGATGTTGGAGTGTCTACAGGGATAAAGATGTGATGTCTGATGAAAAGCATTTGCAATCAAATTTGAGACTTGATAATGAAGGATGGCAAGACAACACAATAAATAGATGTAAGCCGAACAGGCATTTTATTGGCAAAAAAGACTGCATTCCCATCAAAGCCTTCATAGTTTAAGGTGAGCTGGAAAAAAATATTTTTTAAATTTATTTATTTTCTTAGGTTTGTGAGGCTGATTTATTGCTATAGACATTGAGAAGAATGTGTTTGTGAAATGCACAAGCAGACAGTGGCATACACATCAAAAGAAAAAATAAAATTCAAGCTCATCCCATAAAGCTGAACTTCTCATAGTGCCATAGTAGAGAACATAACATATCTCCTGTTTGCTTTCTATTTTATTTTTATAAAATTTACTTTTATTTCACAGTCTCTTCAATATAAAAACATATTTTATTTTATTTTATTTTATTTTATTTTATTTTATTTTATTTTATTTTATTTTATTTTATTTTATTTTATTTTATTTTATTTTATTTTAAAGGTATAAGCACATAGCTTAATTCATCTGAGAACATGTTGTTCCTCTGATACAGATAACTATTGATGGGGCAAGATGTAATGGCCTCAAGTTACACCAGGGGAAATTAGGAGAAATTTCTTCTCAGAAAGAGTAGTCAGGCACTGGAACAAGTTGCCCAGGGAGGTGTTGGCATCACTGTCCGTGGGGGTGTTTAAGGAAAGGTCAGATGTGGTACATCTGATTGGGGACATGGTTTATTGGGTGATACTTGTGGTAGGGGGATGGTTGGACCAGATGATCTTGGAGGTCTTTTTCGACTTTAATGATTCTATGATTTCAGTCTGTCTACTGAGACAACAGAATATTTTTCTCAGATGTGTAAGTAAAATCTTACAAGTTATTTTATTAAGAAAAATCCTTGAAGACTTTTCACTGTCCCTTGTACACTATTGCATATGGTAGGTAGCATACCCTTAGTATCCATAGTCATTAATAAGTTGCTCGTATTTTAATGGGTTTGTTTCTATTTGGTATGAGGAGTACAGGTTGGTATTTTGGAAGTAGTTCAGGAATTTGTATTGTTCTAACATCTCATCCTCAAGTCCTACCTTACTAGACACAGAGTCATCAGGACTGCTGGATACCATACTCAAGGAATACATGTGGGATTTTGAATGTTTGTTACTCATTCCCAAGGCTTAATTTCTGAATATGTCATAAAAGTCAAATCAAAGTAAAAAACTGTGGTGTTTGTCCACGGTGAAGATATAATAAAATAAGTGGTCACAGGTAGTACAGAAAAAACATGGACTCCACAGTGCTGAAAAACTGCCGTTATTAGCTCAAAAATGTTTGCTTCACTTCTCCTTGTAAAACATTCTTGTTATACTGCAGAAATATATCATTATAATGAGTTAATATTTGTCCACCATCATGTATTGGAAGGTGGACAATACATGGAAGGAAGGAAGACAGAAAAGAAGCAAATTAAAAGAAATTAAAGGATTGGTGAGTTTTGTAACTTCTCACTATGTAAGGAATTTGAAGTAAATTGTAGTAAGCATGTCAACAAAATAAAAATTAAAAAAAAAAAAAGGAGCTGAGAATCTGACCCAGTGAAAGAACAGCAGGAGTCCTCATCTGGTTTGAATTCTGCCCGTGACCCAGCTTTTCCCACCAAAAAATGCAGATTTACACTCCCTTTAAAGCACATTACCACCTAAGAAAAAAAAAATCATCCCCTCACATTTGCTAGTCACAGCTGTAAATTTGACTTGCTTTATTAGCTGTTGCACACTACACTTAACAAAATGGGTTTATGTTATGTCTTAACATGTTCTTGTTTACAAGTACCCTGTTCCCTGAAGAAGGGTAATTTTAATGTCATAAGAAACTTCATGTTTTGTTTCCAGCACTGATAGATCTAAAGTAAACAACCTTCCCTAAGGAAGAAATGAAAAAAATGAAGAACGCAAAAAGCACTGTGTGAGACCTCAGTTAGGACCAGGCTGAGCCTGCCCTTTCTCCCTGGTGGCGATGGGCTCAGTGTAGCACTTTCCTCCATCCTACTGCCATTTTCTCCTTTTAGGGTAGCAAAATCCCTTTCTGCAAAGTTCATGGTGGCACAGGAGCTGCAGCCAGTTGCAGGAATGTGCAGTCACTCCCTGGGTCAGCTCAATGTTGCTATCATCAGAAGTGTCACTGCGATGGAAGGAAGTTGTTAGAAAGAGTTTCAGGAGGCATTGACATAATCAGGTCAGCTGGAGGTGCATAAACAAGAGAGGGGGAGAAAAAAAAAAAATAACATAGAGAAATGCAGGTCTTTCCACCCTATCCCTGGGAGTCATGAAGCAAAAAGCTTTGCTCTCACCTGCCAGCACGGCCTTTTTCCTCCCTGCTTTTGTCTTTTTGGCTGTAAGGTGCTTTCTTCTCTGCAGCCTGACAGACCCAAGGACGTTTTAGTCTGTCACATGGTTCTTAGGCAAATTTTGCCTTTCTTCTTACTAGCGTGGCAAACAGATTCTTTTTTTTTTTTTTTTTTTTTTTTAATAGGCTGCTTAATGGCTAGGTATCCCCCACTGTGGAGATATCTGTCAGTGAGATGGAGGAGGACAGGCTCTCTCTGGAGGCTTCGGAGCCACTGGGGAGGGGAGAAGAGGGAACTTAAAGGAATACTGTATGTTGCAGAGACATCTAGGGAGCTTGTGCCTGTGATGTTCGAAGCATTACTGGGCTTTTGTGTTTTCACATCTTGTGAGCCCGCTGAAAATACTTCATGACAACCAGAATATGAAGAGAGATGGGTAAAATATCGTGTTATACAGTTTGTGTCTGCAGATGGCACATGCTGAATGAAAACTTCAGCAGCAGGCTGCTCTTACAACTGAGGCTGAAAAATATTTTTTTCATTTGTATTGTTTCAAAAAAATAATCTAAAAGTGTTTAAATTACTAGAGAATCCTCTTTCTTGACGTGACAGTAACAATATCTGAAGTAGGGCCTGCAGTCCTGGCCATGAGATGAAGCACTCTGTGTTTAGAGCACACACATGCTAACATACATGGGCATTTTTAATAGTCTCTATTCATATTACTTTAAGATAACTGATTTCATGGGGAAGAAAGATGTCAGATTGTTCCCTTTATGCTGTCACTGTTTCTGAACCATTTGTTTACCTTTGGAGGGAGGGGGCTTGGAGAAGATAGAAAGGCTTCTCCATCAGCAGATCTCTGTTGAGCATCCCAGCTAACCAAAAAAGGAAGAGTCCGTGGTTAACAGAGAGATAGGAAACACCTTTTGTTCCTCACAGGCTGCATTTTTGTGGTCCGTGAAAACACTGAATTGTGAGAACTCACAAATTAAGGGGGTAGCTGTAGGATGCCCTCCTGGGAAAACGTTGAGGTGCACTAAGAATAAGATACAGTTATCAGGTTAGCCACTGTGATCTTCTCTTTATACCAGTGCAGAGCTAATCTCTGCCTGTGACATTAATGGGCAAAGATCTGCAGGGGTTTTGGATAAGACTGATGTCCTCGTAAGTACAATCTCTCGCTTCTAGCAAGAGAATGGCAGTGTATGACTCTCAGTATTTGGATTATTACCATGCTTTCTACCTACTTACACTTCACTAGCAATTTAGGATAAGTAGAGTCATCATCTTCATTATATGCCCCAAGCTTTTGTCTAGTACAGCTGTGTAGTGTTAACAGCTGCTGTTTTTTTTTTGTCACAGAAGTGGATGCATTTTAGGAATAGGCAATGAGATTTCTGCTCTACAGTTTGCTCAACCAGCTTGTGAAGCACTTTGTAGATCCAGGTGTGTAAATAGTACTTAATAATACTGATTTTACGATAATAATTTGGTAAAAAGGGATTATGATCCATGTTTTGATGTGCAATTTGCTATTCGTTTGTTATGCAGAAAAACTTGAGCTTATGTTACTGAGCCCCATTGAACAAAAACCCAGGTCTAGAAATTAGATTATTATTCTGCAGTTCAGTGATTAAAATAAAAATACTCTATCACTTATATTTACATTCTTGCTGCAAATCAGGTCACCATGACCTCTGAGCTCTGTTTTCCACAGAATGGGCCAAATCCTTTCCCAGTGTGACTCCCTTGACTCCAGCACAGTCAGTTGCACAAGAGATGACTGTAGCTCATTAAATCTGTAGAATAACTCTATTTTGATTAGGGATAAAAAATAGTATTTGCACAGAGTCTTTTTCTTGTTGGCATAATAGATTTTTTTTTTTCCTGGACATTAACAGGAGCTGGCATAAACATTTTTTAGTTAAAAGGAAGAAAAAAGAAAACTGCATAAAAGTGTATATATTATCTGCTTTCTATTTATTGTGTAGAAATAATTCTAAGACTGTAAATGATAAAAAAATGTAGGAAGAAAACCAAAATCAGAAGAGAAAATAATAGTTGCATCTTAGCTGTGTCTTCATCTGTAATACCATTCTGCTAAAAACACAGATTTAGTTCTGCTGCAAACACAAGGCAGGAGTTGGGTCCCTTTGGCTTACTGCTTCCTCTCTGAGATGGCAGCACTGGGAAGGGAGTAGCATAGAGTGGGGATATACTCACACAAGCACCCCACAGAGGAGGTACTCTGCACCCCAAAGAGAGAGCAAAACACTGTTATGAGCACCAGGAGCCTGCTGGGGGCGGGGAGAGCAGGCAAAGGGGACTAGAAACCCTGTGAGCCCTACACAGTGGGACGATGAGCAGGGAGCTGCCAGTGATGACAAATACTGGGAATTAGACACTTCCTGGAGCGTGGGATTTAGAGAAAGGTCAGATGAGGTGCCTGAGGAAGGGGTGGTGAGTGCAGAGAGGAGAATAAATGACTTGAATCACCTATGCCATATAGCAGGAAAGCTTGCAGTAGACAACTGATTTAATCCTTCCACCCCTACATGACAGAAACTGGCCAGGACAGCTGTCTTTCTGTTGTCTCATCTCCAATTACTTTGCCATAGCCAGGGTCCTGCAGTGCCCCAGACTGGATCTGGTGGCAAATAAATAAATCTGATTGACTAGCACTGTGAGCATTAATTCTCTGGGAGTAGCAGCAAAGTGGCATTGCCCTTTGTACATGCAAGGGCCAGGAAAAATATACTGTAGCAGTCTTCTTCCTGATGTTTAGCATTAAAGACCTCAGCTCCTCCCTGCAGGTCATTAAGCCCCAGGAAATACCCCGTTCCTCTGCCGTTATTGCTTAATTATTTTCAGCTCTGTAATCTAATTTGCAGTTTGACTCTATGTTGATTCTAGCTAGCATATCATAACCTTTACAGTACAGGAAATGCGATGCAGAGTTGGCTGTATTGATGTGTATGTCTTTTGGTGAAAAGAGCCTTTTCCTAATCCTACAACTTCAAGAAATAACTCATTTTCTAGAGAGTCTGAAACCTTTAACATTATGGATATTTCACTTTCTCCTGCTTTATTTTAAATTGTTTTAGAGTTTAAAATGCAAAACTGAGTAATAAAAGGTATTTTATTGAATATGTGCCATTACTCCCTAGCTTTAAAGGAGGATGTTAGAAAAATATGTCACACAGAGGAGCTGTTAACATATTACTTCTATTTTAATTAAATATAACAGATACTTCAGGTGTTCTAAAAACAAGGACATAATATACTGATAGCTGCACAGAGAAGCTATCTGAATATAGAAATTACAAATGAGATAATACAAGTAATTTAAAGCTTGATCTTTTATTAAATACATGCTGTCTAAAGCAGATAGCTCTATTTCAACCAGAAATAACTGAGTTCATGTAATATCTACTACCTCCTTGGTTTCTCTAGAAATCTCCAAACCTAACAGGAAATTGGAGCAGTAGGGAGCCATCAGCTTTGAGATTCATCTCATCAAGACTCCCTTTCTTATGCCTGGAATTGTTTTGAGAAGAAAATGACAAAATGCACTTATAACATGTACAGTTTGTAATAAGTGATATATGGGACGCTATTGAGCTCAAAGGTTCTCATGGATGCATATAAGTCATGTGAGCCTACAGGAGGGCACTTAAACTGAAATAAAGCAGAGGATGGAGGAATGGAAAGGGGTCTCTGAAGTGTAAGTCTCTAGGAAAAGCTATCAAAAATGTCACAGAAGGAAATCACCTAGACTAGGACATGAGAGTCTCCTCTCCTAGTCTACATACAGAAATTACTATCAGCAATCTAAGGGCTATGTTTCGGGTAAATATCCTTAATGAGTAATAAGTACTGCAAGCGAGATTGTATTTTGTTTTTCCCGTAGCCATTTTGTTTCCAACCCTTGAATGCATACCTCTGAACTCTGGCTTTAAGCCAGGTTAAATAAACCTTACCATTGTTTTGCTACAGGTCTGTCTTGTGTCAAGGTGCACTAGAATGAAACAGAGGGCCTGAGCCTGTAGCCTGAGGGGCTCAGGGCATTGGAGGTGCAGAGGAGGGTTAGGAACATCTATGCTCTCTGTAGTAAGGGACCCTGGGGCCTGGGAGGTCCAAGCAGATGCTCTGAAGCTTGTGTTGCCAGATTTTTTTTGAGAAGTTCCCCATGGCTGATGCAGAAAAAACTTCATTTGCAGTAAACAAAGAGGCATAGGCCATGTCTTGGTCTATGGGGATGGTGAGATAGCCCTATGTGGTGCCTGTGCTCTGCACAAAAACAAGCGTTCCACCTTCCTGTAAAATCTCAGGATCTGGAAAAACGAGATTTCCCAGCAGTGACGGTGGTATGTTCTAGGCTGCTGGACTCAGCTACGTTGGGTGACTGTAAAATGCTACATGCTGTTTAAACTTCCTTGTATTAGGAATATGGATTATGAGAATATATGGAAGATTTATGAGAATGTATGTATGACTTATTCCTGATCTTTACTACTTATTCGTCATATAGTTCTGTAAGTCTGAAAGCTACAGTAGACCTGCTGCCAGGAGGACTGTTATCACCACAGCAGGGAATTTCAAGGACTGTTCTTAGTACCCTGAAGCAGTGTCTACTAACTAACCATTACAGTGAAAAATGCGATAATACTCTCATATTGTCTCAAATATTTTGTTCAAAAGCATGTGTATAGAGGGGGAGGAAATCAAAATTGCAATTAGCCTCCCATATCCCCTATATAGGCAAATTATTTTTATGATGTCCAGATCACCTCCTCTCTAATTCCCAGCCCTGTGTCAGCAGTACAAGTGAGCCCCCAGTAATGTAAAATAGTCACACCCTTGTGGTTACTCAGCTGTTCCTCCTGAACAGCACTGTGGCAGCCAGGCCTGCCCTTTGAATTAAGTAAGTTGTTCTAGTAACAAAGCTAACTGAATTAATTCAGAGTAAATGAGACTGCAATATTCCAGGACATGTAAATAAAACTACATTGTTATATAGAAATGTTACATTACTCCAAGCACCCTCTTGATAGTACCAGGGGAAAATATTCTTCTAACAAATATTGACCTCTTCTTGGCTGATTCAAAACGAGTAGGAAGTTTTATGGTCTCAGCCTATATGCATTTTTAGACTTAGAAATGCTGACTGAAATCAATGGAAGACCTTTGATCTATTAGTAATGCAGGATCAGATACTCTCATAGGTAAAAGACATAACAAAGGCTAAGGAAATGGCAACATCCCCTTTCTTCATTGTGCAGCATGGCGACTTTTTCTATGATCAGACACAAATGTAATGATTGAGGAAGAAAGGCCTTAATGTTTAGAAGAAAGGCTGAAACAGAAGGTACTCAAATGACAGCTAGAAGAAGGGAACGATGGTGATATAATTGGAATAGACAAAGGATGTTCACTTTGTGACACATTTTGAGAAACATCCAGGAACATTTGTTATGCCAAAGCAGGTTCATGGTTCAGTGGAAATGCCATCTTCTGTTGGAGAAGTAAGCAGAAGAGGCAGCACTCTCTGAGCAGACAAGGGAACAAATATAGTTCGGGGTTCCAGAGCAGATAGTTGCTTATAAGCTTACATATATTATTATTATTATAATGCTATGCTAAGTGTGCATAGTATTTCCATTTAGTGACAGATCCACTGAGGAACGAGGGTATACTACAGTTATTTACTGTCAGAGGGATCTTTTAAATTCACTTCTTAAACAGCAGTATTAGAATGACCTACCACCTCCTCCCGCATTTAGGACTTATGAAATAGAGTATGCTTGTGTGTTTATTTCTGGATTTAAAATAAATAATAATAAGACATGGTGTTCCTTCCTCAAGAAATGTCTGATAACATGAGAATCACTCAGATTTTTCTACTCATATGCTAGCAGATCTGCCATAGGAGTCTCATGTAACAATATGCAATAACTGGAATTGTTGGTTTAAAGCAAAAAAGTTTGGAGTGGTTGGTTTTGTTGTTGTTATTTCTTTTAATCTTTTATTGGGAAACCTCTCGTTTTCTCACTTAAAACACATTTTATTTGAGACAAATAGACAAAGCAGAGATGTTGAATGCCTTCTTTGCCTGTCTTCTACACTGATAATGGAGGACAGTGACTGCAGGAATGATAAACTCCCAGCCAACCCCAAACTTGTATGGGATTTGCTGCTCCAGCTGGATGCATGTAGGTCTATGGGGCACAATGAGATTCATCCCAGGGTATTCAGAAAGTCAGCTGATGTCATCACGAGACCTCTTTCAATTATTTTTCAAGGGTCTTGGGAATCCAGAGAACTCCCAGTTGACTGAAGGCTAGCAAATGTTCCAGTTTTGAAGGGCAAGAAGGAAGACCCTGATAATTACAGGCCTGTCATTTTCAGTGCCTGGTAAAATTAAGGGGAAAATTCTTCTGGGAGTTATTGAAAAACACCTGAAGGACAATGCGGTCATTGGTCAACACCAGCCTGGGTTCACGAGGGGAAGATCCTGCTTAACACACATAATTGCTTTTTATGACAAGGCCACCAACCTAGTTGACCAGGTGAAGCCAGTGGACACAGTCTTTTTGGATTTCAGCAAAGGTTTCCATACTGCTTCTCACAGAATCCTTCTGGACAAAATGTCCAGCATACACCTAGACAATAATAAATAAAATTAAATAAAACTAAATACCTAATATGATGGGTGAACCATTGGCTGATGGGTCAAGCTCAAAGGGTTATGGCAAATGGGATTACAAGAGGCTGACAGCCAGTCGCTGTAGGGGTTCTGCAGGGCTCCATTTTAGGGCCAGTTCTCTTCGATGTTTTCATAAATGACTTGTATACAGGACTTGAAGGTATGCTAAGTACGTTTGTGGATGACACTAAAATGGGAGGAGCTGTTGACTCTGTCAAGGCCTTGCAGAGAGCTCTTGACAAATTAGAGCTAGGTAATCACTAACAATGTAAAATTCAACAAGAGCAAATGCCAGATTCTGCGCTTGGGAATAAGCAAACCTGGCTATACATACAAACTAGGAGATGAAAGGCTGGAGAGCAGCCTGACACAGCATTGCTAGCTAGCTTATGGAAGTGATTGTCCCAGTCTACTCTGGTGCAGTCTCACCTTGAGCACTGTGTGCTGTTTTGGGTGACACAAAATAAGACAGACATAAAACTATTAGAGAGCATACAAAGGAGGGCTACAAAGATGATGAAGGGTCTAGAGGGGAATATATATGAGGAGTGGCTGAGGTTACTTGGACTGTTCAGCATAAAGAGGAGACTGAGGGGGAGACTTCATGGTGGCCTTATAGCCTCCTCAGAAGGGGGAGTGGAGGAGCAGGCCAATTATTTTTAATAATGCTTGTATTTTTGAGCATTTTTAGCTTTTAGGGGAGCTGATTAGATTTAGACCCATTTACTTTAATGCTATTGTCTGGCTTGGGCCACATGCTCCTTTCTGAGTTTATTGTCCCTGTTCCTGCTGACTGGCCTCTCAGATGAATCCGCTCTCACTCTCTCTTCCTCTCTCTCTCTCTCTCTCTTTTTCTCTCTCTTTTTTTTTTTTTTTTTTTTTTTTTTTTAAGAGGAAAACACTTCCTATCTTTCAAAAAATCTTCAAGTGAATCAAAAGTAACAGAGGCTTCAGTGTCCTATGTGTGATATCCACTTAAATGCTGCATTATTCTTCAATATGTAGTCTAATATCTCTTGGTTTCTTTGTTATGGGTGGAAAAACTTTCAATACACTTCTCTTTTCTGAAGTAAAAGCAGCTGAAGCTGGCATCACTTTCACTGTTTTGAACTTTCCATTGTGACAGACTACTGAAGATTTTTCAGTGGAGATATTGATGGACACAGAAGCAGTTTTGGCTGATTAAAGTCTCTCAGCAAACACATATCTGGTAAAAGCTGCTATTTAATTTGCAATATTATTAAAGTTACATGATGTGTAGCAGAAACCAGCCTATGAAATGTGTCTAATTTTGGGATGAACTATCCATTTAATTTTCCTCATGCACTCTGTCTGTGCATGTGTACATATAGTATAGCTCTACGCATGGGATTCTTAAATAAGTGAACCCTAAGTAAAAAATATGTAGATCTGAGAGCCTTAGAGATGGAAAAATATATATATATATGTATTGTTTACTCTAAACTGAGAAGTTATATTTTGAAAATAAGTTTTATCCTTTACATATTTACATATTTGACCTTGAATACATTCTTAAGAGATGCTGCCAGGATGTAGGTTTTTTTTTTCCTTATGATTACAGTTCTCTAGGCTGCTGTCAACCGTGTTTCTTTACGGTATGCCAAACTTATCCTTGAGGTAAGACCATTGTAGTCAACGGATGCTATTGGCCCATTAACTTTAGCCTGTGATAAAGTCAAGGGCAAAAGGATATTCTTATGCAAAGCAGAATCACTTGAGATACGCAACTAATCACCGAGGATTAGAACGAGGATATCCCTGTCCTTATAGCACCTTCATATGGATTTTTAGCCTTTTTTAAATAGCAAAATGACAAGGATTATTTTCCCTTGCTTATGAGAAGAAACCATAGTTTTGTCTATTATTACAAAACGGTCAAACTTTAATAGAAATGAAATTATGTTTCTTAAATCTTTTAGTACTTTTGTGCATGTGATTGCTAAACAATAGTAGTTTTAATTATGATTTCATAAATTGCCTATGGGCAAAACAGTAGGCTGTATGTGAATTTTCCAGTATTACTATTTAGGCTTGAACATTCTTATGAATTATTTTAAACCTGTATATTTGAAAGGAAAAAGACTTCAAAATATCTATGTAGGACTGAAACCCTTTCACCTTAAGTATGTACACTTACTGAGAATCAGTGGGACCACTTCAGATTCAAAACGTTAAGACCACTCTGTATTCCCCCATTTTGTGTGTAATTACAAAACATTGTGATTCACAAAACATTGTGGAAGATTGTGTATCTGTAGGTTATTAAATATATTTTTTGTGGAATTTTATAATACACTTATGTAATATATATTTATTTTAAATTTGAAATACCATTTTTATATCATTCCAGTATTCTGAATCTCCCCTTCCTTTCCCTCCCTCCCCACCCCCCCACTCCCCCCAGACAAAAAACACCATGGTAAAGTATTTTGTTGATAGAATTAATAGCATTTATCATTCAAATTTAAGGACTCCTCCCAAAGGTTATTTATATACTTTTGTTTAGACTCATTGTGATTTGATTTTTGTAGTAAATACTTTATAGCGTGTATAAATATGTGTGTGTGTTTTCTCATATATATATATATATGAGAACAAGAGGTTTAATTCATAAAGAAATGCAGCTCAACACTATATTTAATTACAGTGTTCTGAACTGAAATACGTAGCCAGTGGGAATAGGACTATTGATTAAAATCTAGGGTAGCTTCTGTTTAGTCTGTTGGAGGCTCTTCTTTTTTCTCAATTACTGTGTGTAGGAGAGGTCAGTCTGACTGCATCATTAAATTAGGTTAAGAAACATTATTTCTATCAATGAATTGCATGTGCTCCATTTCTTAAGAAAATACACAATAGAATGCTTTTATTGTAAATTCAGAGCATTTGCTGTGCCTGAAACAAATAGCTTTTATTTTACCCTTCAGATTTACCATTACAAAACCAGAGAAGTCTACAGAACAAAAAATACTACAAACTGATATTTACAAGCTTAAATATTACATATATGTCTTCTAACATGTGTCTGCCTTCAAATTTAGGAAAATTTGTTATGGAAATGGCAGAGGATGTTTAGAGATCACAAAGATGCAGAGCCACACATGGATTTTATAGAAGGGGCTCTCTTAATAATATCTGAGAATTATCTGTCTTCTCAGGGGCAGCAGATCTTATCTGACAGACTAATCAAGCTGTCTGAGCATCCTCAGCAGGGAGGTAAGTGGGCTGAGAGACACTGAGCTCTATGGGCACGGGTGGCTCCATGTTCATCAAACAGGTGGCTCCTCTGGGGCAACAGTTTTCACTGTGTGTTGCAGACATCTTTATATTTGTCTGATGAAATATGATAATTAATGGAATGTGATAATGTTGATATACGAATGAAAAGCACAGTAAGACTCTTCAGGAAGATAATCAAGTTTTGCCTAATGCTGCTTCTCAATGAGTAATAGATTAATAGGAAATGGAGATGGAAAGGGTCTTGAAGGGTCATTCTCCCTGCCCTGACACTGGATCAGCCCTACCTAAACCAGCCCTGACAGATATTTGTCAAACTAGTTCATAAAAACTGCCAGCAGGAAGACTCCACAGCCAGCCCAGGCAATCTGGCTTTACAGTTAGAAAAGCCTTTCCCAGTGTCAAACTGAAATTTCCTTCATGCAATTTAAGCCCATTATTTTTTGTCCTCTCCACAATGGATAAGGAGAACAGTTTATTTCCTTCCATTTTTGTAGCAACCTTTTACATATTTGAAAGCTGTTATCATGTCACCTCTGAGTCTTCACTTCTCTAGACTAAACAAGCTCAGTTCTTTCTATACTCACTCAAAGGTCATGTTTTTAAGGCTTCTGATCATTCCAGAAGTGTGTGGTGAAACTCCCACTGACTGAGAACTGAGTTACATCTACATTGTAAAAATCTTGTATTTTCAAGGCATTGAGATTTAGTATATCCATTTTTACATGAGTGCTTTGTAATCAGCTTTTAGGTCTGAATGTGTTTGCTTAAAAAATAACAATAGTACATCTTAGCAGTAACTTTTGTATACCCATATTTTTGGGAGCACTCAGCCTTTGACATTTGCATTTTAGAAATGTATGTGGGACAGATGGGTATCTAGTATACTTACATGACATAACATTTGGTGAGTAAAGAGTGCTATAAGGACATAAAATAAAGCAGTGAATGTGTTTAGAAGTATTCAACCAGTGTTGCATATACGGTAGTGTACAGAGCTAGCTAAGAAGTCCAAAACCAATTCTGAAATATGTCCCTATTCTACTTAAACTATAAAAATATTCTAAATGTTTCTGCCATCTCCAGCAGTATATACAAAGCTCTACAAATATATAACATGAAATATGATCATTAATCATCTAAAAGAGAAAATGCTGATGACAGAGGCAGCATAACCTGTTCTCAGTATTACTTTGGCTTCTATTCTTTTCACACATCTCTAGCTGTCTGTAGTGTTGAGGTATTCATCTAAGCCAGACACTGCCTTTTTTGAGTAGTAAGCAAGCACTTTGAGGGTGCAAATCACCTCATCACATTTATGTAACTACTTCTGGATGAAATGACTTACTTATGAACCACTTTCCTTTTTTCACTCCATTAATTTCAACTGAGTGACTAATTTAAAGGAATCAACTCTGCCTAAGTCACCTATTGTGTCTCTTAACAGTGTATTTTCTTAAGAGCCCCTAGGGTCAGAAGAATGGGGTCCATGTTGTGGCATCTTGGAAAGAAAGTACTGAAGAGATGACTAGAGCTCACTGGGAATTGAGTTGTATGGCTCTAATGCTCAGCAGGTGGAAGAACGAACAGTGGCATGACTTCAAGGGGAAGTCCGTCAAGGGTAAAACGCAGTCACAAAGGAGAATTGTACTGTCTCTTTCCAAAGACAAAGAGACAAAAATGAGTGAGAGACATTCAAAGACTATCCAGAAGGACAGCAAAATAAGGAAGCAACTTTGGTGGAGACAGACAGTAAGAGAAGAGTACATATTTAGGAAATGGCACTGGAAAGACAAAACAGAGCAAAAAATGTAGGAAGCTGATACCCTCATCTCACCACAGTTCCCAGGGTGGATGAGCCATAAAGAGGAGTAGGTAGGAATTGCCTTTGACCTGCTGTTTTCTAGAATTACTTACTTTTGAGTAAAAGCAGATGCCCAGACTATATAGGCTTCTGGAGTGTTGACGGCTGCTAGAAAGGAAGAGCTGGGACAGAGACTGCAAATGATGGATGCACACAATATGCTTTGTTAGGGAAGATTGGGGGACACCTAAGTTTGTATTTCAGCAACTGGAAACTGTGAGACGAGGCAAGGGATTTTCATGTTAGAGTTGGAGGACTAATTAAATAAGTTCAGCTGAAAGTTAGAGAATTGCTGAAAGAATTAGAAGAAAGCAGTTATTTTATAGAAGAAAACAGTTAGTTTAACTGATAGTTTAAGGACAGGTTGGATGGGGCTTTGAGCAACTTCATCTAGTGGAAGATGTCCCTTCCCATGGCAGGGAGTTAGAACTCAGTGGTTTTTAAGGTCCCTTCCAACACAAACTATTCTATGATTCTGTGAAAACTGGAGCAGGTTGCCTGGAGGGGTCCCTTATGTTGCACAAGAGACAACAGCCTACAATGATACTTTTGTCTCGAGCCCTGAGTTACATAAATCATCTTCCCCTGGGAGCAGCCTTGTAGAGTATGGGTTTCTGGGAACTTGCTCTAAGGTATGATTCCTTCAATTTATTTATTTTTTTATTGTTTCTGTGTTGTTGCTTACCAGTATCTTTAGTCAATTATATCATGCCTTTTCCTGGTTCAAATATACTAGTCACACATTCTGAACTAAGGCAGACCTCTGCTCATTCCTTCACTCATGCTTTCTTCTGATATTCCCTGGAGAGACAACAAATTCAAGAGCAACAGGTATATGCCTAGATATGAGAGTAGGTAACTCTGACAGAAGTCAGGTGTTCTTTGGGTGTTCTTGTGCTGTTATTGAGTCAAACTGGCTTTTTTTTTTTTTTTTTTTTTTTTTTTTTACCTTCAACAGAAATAGGAGTATGCTGTGCTTAGTTTTATCACTTGTATCCAGGCTTTTATTAAGGAGTAATTATAATGTTAAGTATGACAAGCTGCTTAGATATCCCACTAAATTATAGTTTTATTCAAATATAATGGGTGACTGAAGTAAGGTTTGCTCCAGTTCTGTCTTGCCATTGTGTTTTGATTGGCAAGGGTATGATACATAAATTTCTCTAAGTTTTGGATTGCTACTTTTCACAAACCAATCATTAAGTAATATCTAATCTTCAGTGAAGTATGAAATCAAAGTAAAGATTAATGGATTCTTTAATGGTATTCCCAATTCAGGAAATCTTTGAGAAGTGGGAGTTTGTGGTTGGTAGTACTACTTGTGCCTCAAGCTGTAGAAATGGTTAGGTAATAACTGATGTCACCTCATGCATGACTTACAAAGGGACTTTCCTGTCTGAGGCAAATGCTGGGTAGAGACTGGTATTCAGAGGTTTTACATGTAGATTGGCTCTTACTTTAGTTGAGCTCTTAAAGTTGAGCTGACACCCAGTATCTGAAGTCTTTTGTTGACCAGATTTCTGTTACAAACATTAGCCTGTACAGCTAATACTTAAGCTTTAGCTTTATAAGCATAGAGCATAGTCTTAGCTCAAGTTCCCACATTTCCCTGATTCTGCCTCAGCACTGACCCCTCAGTAGAACCAGGAGTGTTGCTGCAGTTCCTCAGGACTGAGTGAAACAGCCTTGTTTGGTTCTGGGTTAGAAAGGGTTTTGAAACATACCCAGGTATCAGCACAACTGAGGTATGTAAGGAATAGGTATGAACTGGAGATGAGGCAATGGAAATGGGGAGGTGGAAACTCCATAAACTGGCTTTGTCACTGATGTCCAAATTTCACAAAACCACACTCACAAGTCGAGGACGTTAGGGTGTTCTTAACCCATGCTGTTAAGTGCAATGAAAATAATAGTGTAGGCTAAGGTGCTTTTGCATTTTGATTTCATTTTCATCCTACTTTTTTTGACTTTTTGTGTACTGGTCTTCCTACAAAATTTCCTTTCCTTCATCTCCAATTACAAATATTTCCTAAGTGATTAAATAACAACACATATATGTGTTTTATGTTTCAGTGATGTGAAGCAGAGCTGATTAAAGGATAGGTAAGCAAGGACAGCACAAGATTTCTCAATGTATCTGGCCTGTAATCTCCTCTGTAGCAAGTTTCCCTTCAGATGTTTTACACAGTTCACTGATGCACATGGAAAATTATGTTGCTGTAGTTAATAACCTTATTTTTTCTACGAAATTTATAACCCTTGCTGGGAATTAAATGTGAATAAGTCACTTGATGTTTTTGGTCTTATTATAAAATCCATATGTTTCCTGAGGTCTTCAAGTCTTGTCATTTAATCTGACTATAGAGATAATCGTTTTTGGAGAAAACGACTATCTGGTGAATAACCAACAAATTTATTACTGTCTAAAACTATAGAGGACATACTTGTTTCTCTTGAAAGCTTAGCACTTTCTGAGATAAAAGACAGTCCCCACATGCTTGTACTCAGTATTCTATTAACAATCCAGTTGTGTTTATTATTTTTATTTTTCACAAATCCTGACATTGTCATTTATCTTTACCACATCCAGTCCAACATAATAGATATTTGAGGACATTATCTTCATTTTTTTTCCAGTCTTCCCACCTAAAACAATAACCATAGAAAACAGGTGTCTTTCAAAGATGCTTCCAAAGTAACAGTGATGCTGACTTTCCAACGCTGACTGAAGTGTAACTGTTTACTGGTACATTCTTCTTTCATGTAATCAGTGGTGCAAAGTCCAGCTGGAGACAGTCCTTAGTGTTGTACACCAGGGAGTCAATCCTGGGTTTAGTGCTGTTTAACATCTTTATTAATGACCTGGATGATGGGGCAGAATACACTATCAGTAAGTTTATAGGTGATACATGGCTGGGAGGAGTTGTTGATAGACATGTGCTTGCAGCCAGAGGGACCTCAGCTGACTGGAGAAATGGGCCAACAATAAACTTATGAAGTTCAAAAAAGTTCTGCACCAGGGGAAGGATAACCACAGGCACTTGTACAGTCTGGGGGCCAACCAGATGGAAAGCAGCATAGCAGAAAAAGAAATTGGGTCTTGGTGGACATAAAACCAACAAGGAACTAGGAATGCATCTTTGTTGCAAAGAAGGCCAACAGCCTCCTGGTATTCATTAGGATTAGAGGTGGTGATTTTGTCTCTTCTGCTTGGTCCTGATGAGACATCCAGAGTGCTGGGTCCAGTGATGGACTCCCCAGTACTAGAGAGAGAGGAACATATTGGAGTGTGCCAACAAAGATGATCGAGACTGGAGCATCTGTCATATGAAGATGGGTTGAGAGGGCTGGGACTGTTCAGCCTGGAGTAGTGAAGGCTTACAGATGCTTCCTAAGGCTCAGGAGGATCTGAAAATGTGTGTAAACACCTGATGGAAGAGGGAGTTAGACTCTTCTCAGTGGTGCCTTGTGACAGGGTGAGAGGCAATGGGCAGAAACTGAAACTTGGGAAATTGCCTTTAACATAAGAAAGAACTTTTCTACTGTGAAGGTGGTCATACACTAAAAGAGGCTTCCCAGAGAGTCTGTGGACATATACAGGACCCAGAGCAACTTCCTGTAGGTGACCCTGCTTTGAGCAAGGTTTGGCTTATGTGATCTCAAGAAATGCCTTCCTGCCCCAGTTCTGTGCGAAACTGTGGTTCTTGTCTGAGCTTAGCAGAAGCACTACAACTGGCATTGTTTGGAAGCTTCATCTGTGGTTAAAGCTGAGTCTTTTGTAAGTAACATTTCTTCTTTATTAAGAAGTTTTATTATCTTCCATTATTATTTATTATTTAATAAATACGACAGGTTGACCATGAGCCAGCACTGTGCCCTTGTGGCCAAGAGGGCTAATGGGATCCTAGCGTGCATTAAAAGGAGTGTGGCCAGCAGGTTAAGGGAGGTGATCCTCCCCTCTACTCTGGCCTGGTCAGGCCTCACCTGGAGTACTGTGTTCAGTTCTGGGCTCCCCAGTACAAGAAAGACAGTTATCTCCTGGAAAGAGTCCAGCGGAGGGCCACAAAGATGCTACAGGGTCTGGAGCATCTTCCCTATGAAGAAAAGCTGAGAGACCTGGGTCCGTTCAGCCTGGAGAAGACAAGACTGAGAGGGGATCTCCTCAATGTATATAAATATCTGAGGGGTGGGGGACAGAAAGATGTAGCCAACCTCTTCTCAGTGGTTTGTGGGGATAGGACAAGGGGCAATGGCTGCAAGTTAGAGCACAGGAAGTTCCGCACTGACACGCAAAAGAACTTCTTCATGGTGAGGGTGACAGAGCATTGGAACAGGCTGCCTAGGGAGGTTGTGGAGTCTCCTTCTCTGGAGATATTCAAGGCCTGTCTGGATGCCTACTTGGGCAGCCTGCTCTGAGGAACCTGCTTTGGCAGGGGGGTTGGACCTGATGATCTTTCAAGGTCCCTTCCAACCCCTACATTTCTGTGATTCTGTGATTTATTATTTATTAATATTTATTCTTGGGTGTTATTTTCCAAGTTTAATCTTAATGTGAGTCAATTATTTTCATGTCCTCTTTGTTTTACTTAATCCTCAAAATTATTTCATGAGGATATTAATAAATGTAAAATATATTGTGTTTTTCACACCCAGGACTGCCTAACATAACCCTTGGTTCTGCTTTCAGCACAGCATTCTTTAAACCTGTAGAACACACACAATTTGGGGTTAGCTGTGCTTGCAAATGACAAGTTTGGATCTCTCAAACACAACAGAGCCTCTTGGTTAAAGGTCAAGGTAGATTCAGGATATTACTATATGTATGTTTGTTAACCATGGTACAGCTCTGAATAAACAGCTTATTCTTTAAGCTCCTGTCCTTGTGTGTTTCCAACAGTAGAGTCATATAAGGGCATTGGGGTTGGTGCACCAAATACTAAGCTAATTCTGGTGGAGCATCCTCATGCCATCTTGTGTACAATTTTTAAACTGCATCTTGGTTGTTGCTTTTGTGTACACCTCAAACTGACTGGTGGATGCAGCTACTAACCTCAACTAATTATTTTTTGCCTCTTGTTATTAATTAATTACTCTAACATCTAGAAAGTCCTTTAATTCTAAAAACAAAACAACAACAATGCTTTTATTATTAAAACAATTATGTTTTCTCTTCCTCTCTTCTTTTCTTGGTTTAGTTACTTAAAAACAATTTTAATAACACCATCTTCCCCTTTCCGATTTTCCTTCCAACCTGACTCATTTTGGAACTGGCTGCTAAACTTGATAAGCTCTGTGGGCACTTTGTGTCAGCCTGCTGATGCTGGGATTGAGGACCTTCTGAGCTATATGGTGAAGAAGGTCCATTTCTACTTGGCTTTGACAAGATTCATATCAGCTACTGAAAAAGGTGGTGTGCATTGAAGATCCTTGTCAAAACTCTTTTTAAAAATCTCTGTCATGCTTTCTGGCTCTTCTTGAGCTACTCATATTTGGCTGAAATCCTTTTCATATTGTACATCTCCTTGACTTGTCTGTTCTTGAATCATGTCCATTTCTTGGCAAGTTTTGCTTCAGATGTCATGAAGCTGTTTTTTATATCTCTGTTCCATGATTTAGCCAGTCAAAGCAAAAATACTTCCTCTGATACCTCAAGCATCCTGCTTTCATCTGTCATTTTCATAGCATTTGAGTACTCATTTAATTATTTTCCTTATTTACCACTAGTAGGATCACTGTGTGTGAATGATGCTTAAGGGGCGGTCTTGACCAATATTAATTAGTGTAGACTCATCGAGTGAAGGACCAGGCTCATGTTACTTTCCTAACAAAAATAAATAAATAAATGTGAATTTAAAGTTATCTATGTGATGTCTCCTATAGTTACTTCTTACCCTAGCTGGTCTGTAGATGGGAGGGCAGGAGGAGAGGGAAATTTGTGACAGCAAAAATAGGAAAAATAAGAATGCTAGAGCAAATCCCTCTGGCAGAATGTACTCCCTCCTCTTCACTCCCCCAGTTCATCTATTGTTGTCCTGTGTATTATCAGACACAGAGTTTATACAAGGCCAATCCATCCATTTCTATTGCTGAAATGTATCTTAATCTTAAGTCCCTATTGTGAACTATTATCCCTCCCTAAATCTGTTGAGCTGTGTCAACCAGCTTTGGCAGTTTTGAATATCAGTCTCAATATTCTTCACATTATTATTTAAAGTGTTACTCAGTTGCTGTTTGAATACAAATACTGTAAGTCACAGAAGCATGTAAGCCCAGGGTGTGAATATTTCACAAAGTACCAATTCTAAAAATGTTTTTACTTTATTTTTTAAATTTAGGGGAAAAAAAAAAAAAAGAGAGATCAAATTATCAGGCCAAGATCTGACACCAATTCTTTACCAAGAAGGATGCTTTTGCATAAGGACCCTCTATCATGAACTGGCTGACAGGCAGGGAACTTTACTTCTGGAAATGTCTGAAAGTAGGGTAGTGGTTGTGGGTAGGGTAGTGGCAATATTTAAGCAATTAAACCAGTTTGATTTGTTAGCAAATATTACAGTAACTGAACACTTCACTAGCTTTAAAAATAAAGTTAAGTCCTTGGAGAAGGAAAGATGCAACATCCATTTTCGCAAAAAATACAATAGTGCATTCGCCTTCGAATCTGTAGTGCTGCAAGTCAGCAGTGCTCCTAAGTTAACTGTGAATGGAGTTTCAATTAAGTGATTGCTTTGCAAATCAGTGAGACTCCCAGGACAAAATCCAGCATAAATCTATAAAAATATAATCCAAATTGATCAAAGATGTATATGTCTTAAATTGTTCAACAGGGAGGAGTCTTTCAATAGCAACCAGAGTCAATGTAGTCATGAACTTGAGCATTTTTTGGCAACTGTCTCACATTTTGCTGAAATTATCATCCCATGAAATGTGTTTCAGAGCAAGTTCTTACCAACATTCAGAAGCTGAAGAACAGCAATTATATCTTCATTGTTCATCTGATAAAGCTGCAGAATATTCACCAATATATAAGCAGCTGAGAGATACAATTTGAGTGGTACATTAAAGGTATTTGGTGATCTTTAATCTTAGCATAACAGCTGCCCGTCAAGGGTGGGCTTCACAAAACGCATAAGAGAAGATGACACTTAATGAGTTTTGGCTAAGCTGGGTATGTTGCGAACAGTGTTGTTCAAACTGTCTCAGGCTTCCTGCCAATTAATACAGAAGAAAATGCCATAGAGTATGCTAGCTGTCTGTCAACTCTGCAGAAAGTTTTCTCAAGGACAATCTTTGATTTGTGAGTCAACCACTATTAAGCTAGTTTGAAAATCCACTCTAGGTGCAATGGAATGGAGCACAGTTCTGATGGTACTTCTAGCATCAAAATATTCATCTTGAACCTAAGGCTCTAAGACTGTCTGTATCTTTACAGGTCAAGCATCATGGTATAGACTTTTCAAATTTGCAAATGGCAAATTTGCAGAGAAGTAACACAATCTTTATTCCACATAGTAAATGTGGCAAGAAGGCCTGGTCAGAATAACGAGCTATGGCATATTGGCTTTCCAGGAGGCCCAGGGACTTTGTTACAGTATTGTGTTGCTACCAGGAAAAAGTCACTTAATGCAGTATCATGCCTAAAAGAGCCTTGTGAACAGGCACAATGGTCAGCTCAGATTGACAATGTTTTCCTGTTTTGGAAGGAAAAATTGCCTCTCTGTCTGGTCTCTCAGAAACTGTAAGAGTAAGGGATAGTAATGGTCAGGGGAAATGGCAAAGAGTCATTGCAATAGCTGTCCAACACAGCCCTCACATAGGTCTTGAGTAGCTGTCAAGTGTTAGCATGGGATGGCACTCAAAAACTGTTTTGTAGACCTAAATAATAAATCATGCAATAGGCTGGCAAATGCAGAGTTAGTAGATAACAACATACATCTGATTTTGAGGAACTTTGATAAAGAAGCCAGTAATCTACAGATTTAGCCTAATTGCAAAGGATACGCATAATGGTTTTACATGCAGTAGCCAATTGCTGAGAAAATACAGTTAATCTACAGAGTAAGGTGGCTCTATTCTAATACATACCTGCTTGAGATCTTTAGTGAGCCAAGCTATAGATTGAGGATTTTCAATGTTACCAGCAGTACATAGGTTCAAAAAGGCTTTCACATAGCAGTTTTATAAATTTATTTTCTGGATATCCAAAAAGGCTTTTCAGAACTTTGCCTTGTCTGAGTTATTGTTCTAATTATTTAAGCATTTATATGGTTTGAAGTGATAGGTTGGAAAATGAAGACATGAATTTTATACAATGACTAGATCTGTAGGGCAAAAAGAAACAGAAAATACATCTCTGAGGATCAAGAGCTCCTTAGATGTTGCTTCAGAGGGGGGTTACTAGGAAATATTCATCAGTTGTCCTATTTCTTTCTTGACACAGTATGCTTCTTTTCTTCTCTTTCCTCATTTATCCCTTGTTCCTGTTCTCACTCTTTTACCACTCTTTCTCCACAGCGTATTTCTTTCATTCTCCATGCTCCCTACAGTGCAAACACATGATAAAGCTATTGTGTATTGATGAATTACATGGTATCAGATGTGTCATCAGTGTATGCATTCCTAGTTTATGGCAAATGCAAAGGTAAACCTGTTATATGGCTGGGAATGCACAAACCAAAAGCCACATCTGCACAGCTGGCATGCAATTACTTGGTCATAAGTCTAAGTCTGGGTTCCTGTGTGGCAGCCTGTATTCATAACGTGCAATGTGGAAGTTAGCTATGGCTAGAGTGATGAGCATTAGCTTATCACTCTAGCTGTAGGTGCCTACACATAACAATGGAGTTGAAAAAACTTCCTGTAGCCATAATGCTCTTTGAGGTAGCGGCCTCAGGTTACATGGGTTTTTTGAGCACACTGACAGAGAAGCTTCCAGGGAATGCTCAGCAGAAAGGTTAGCATATGATTGCAAAAATTCTAAATATTCCACAAGTCTCGCATGTACTTATCTTGCCATATGGTCCCTGTATGCTGCAGAACTGAAACACCTCACTCTTTAAAGGTTATGTCAACACTGCATTGCCATTAGAGAGTCCCGAGCTACCTCAGAGGGACAGTATACTTCACCTGGTACCAGGACAGTATAGCCCTGTCAATGCAGTGCTCTGTGAACCAGGAATTTGGCAGCTATGCAAATTACCACGGTGGAATGCAGGCTGAGCTAACACATTTGTATTGCTCCTGGTAATTGAGCTACTTTGTTCAAGTCTGATTTTGATCTCTTACTGTAGACTGCATTGTATCAGTGGAGAGATCCACTCAGGGTCACAAGTCCCACAATCTCCCTTTCAGATCATCCCATTCTTAGGATGGGAGAAATTAGGCACAGGAAACTGAGAGGTTTGAGATGAATTCCCAACCAGAAGTCCTTTATCTCTTCTGACCTACAGAATAAGTCTACAGAGCCTGCTTAAGACAGTAAAAAAATCACAGCTGCAGTCTGGTGACATATATAAGGCTTTAAGTAATGTTATAGTTTTGTATCCCCTTCCTGAAGATTTTATTCCTGACTTATGACACAATTAGAAAGATATATTCATACACATCCAGTCCAGTCTTAGGAGGCAGCTCCTTCAAGAGTATTGGCAATAATACGTTTTTTAAAGTCTGTGGGTTTTTCTTTAAAACTAAGAAAAATGAATAAATAACTTCAGTAAAAAGACCCTCCTCCCCCCCTCCCCCCCCCAAAAGGTGTTTTTTTTTTTAAAAAAAAAAAAGATAAAATAACAGGAAGCAGGATGAGTCTTTTCCAATCTCTTCTTTTGTTTGTTTGTTTTTCTTGTTGTTGTCTCCCAGAGTTAGCAAGACTGCTTTAGGACTCTCCTTTTCTCCTTGTCTTGATATGATTAAAGTAGGAGTGGCAGTGTGTTTCCAGAGGACTGGAGAGTGTTATGAAGATCGTACTTGGAAGAGAGGGTCAATGTCATGTTAATGACAGTCTGTGGCACAACAAATGTCTCATGCTTTGCATAGAATAGAGGGCCTTACTCTAGTTAAAGTTGTTAATCAATTGGGAAAACAAGATACATTTGTTCTTGTTTGTGAAATGGTACTTCTGAATGCATGAAAATGTTTCTAAACTATTGCCAGTCCTCTTTTCAGACTTAGTAATTCCCAGCTTCTCTCTGTATTTCCTGTTACAATATATGTTGAACTTGGCCTCAAAGTTTCAGATCAGTATGCACTGTAGCCCTTAGTCCTATACACCAAACTTCCCCCTTCCCTCTGTCCTGATTCCAACTTGTGACTTCAAAAAAATTTAAATGCATATTTGGCATGCTTTTTGACCTTAACTTTTGAACATTCAGGCCAAGCACTCGATCATTACCATATAAGTTCATACCCTTGACATAACATGAGTAATTGATCTCAACTCTCAATTATTATGTTAAGCTTTATGTGGATTTAGAAGGATGAGATCCTTCCTAATTAACCTCAAGTTTTTTGATAAGATTGCACTCAAGATTGACATTGACAGTTCATAATATATCTGAATTTTAAAGAAGCTCTTCATAAGTTGCCAAGCCAGGACTTCAGTGTTATAGAAATATATTTCAAAACCCACCAAGAATGATTAAAACAGAAAAAGCTTTTGTTAGCAACTATAGCATGGATGGAAAATGTGTTGGACCCCCCCAGGGATGATGTTTCAGAGAACAGCAAAGAAGAACCCATATGGAAGGATGTTTTTCATGGTAGCTAGTGTGAGCTAAGCTTTATTGATCAAAACAAATAATGAAAAGGTAACACAGGAAGCAGGTCTGCAGGTGGTAAAACATGTGAAGTCTGGTTTCCCAGGCTTCAAGCCTGGTGATTTGGACCTAAGAAGGTCTTTAATTAAATACTTGCTCTGGGATGAAACACACATAGTTTCTCCCATGTGAATTCCTTACTGTAGCCTAACGAGTAAATTCTACTACAGCTGTCCCACTGTGGCAGTCATCTCTCCACACAGCTACCTCCCTTCATGACGTTTTTTTGGAACTTAATGTCTTTCAGAGTGCTGCTCCTTTTTAAATGTTGTTCTGCAGTTTTCAGAGGATTGGCTGGTCAGGGTCAGATCCCCAGTTAGCATTACCCTGTTAAGGCCAGTGAGGGTTGAATTAATGCAAAGTCAATTGGTCTTTGCTAATTCATACCAGCTAAGGAGTTAGCTGTAAAAATATAACTTTTTTTTTCTTTATTTAATGCATTTCTAAAATAATTGATCTTCTTGGTGTTCTGAGTAGCTACTTTATTAAAAGCCTGAGAACCTGGGGGCTGCCTGTCTGTTATACAGTGACAAGCTCAGAAAATGGAGAAAATGTTAGCAGTGTGACTGAAATAGATGATATGACATACTGCAGGGAATGTGGTATTTTGTATGGGATGGGATGAAGTACAGACACTGAATAAACTGGGAGGATATTTCATCAAATGATTATAGCAGAGCTGCGAGTTCTTTCCTAGAAACAGTGATAAGACTTGCTTTTTGAAGGAGGAAGCAGGAGATCAGTGTTCTATTAGGGACGAATGATTATGGATTCAGACAAAGTGAGCATTTTCATGTAGTGTCATTTTTATTTTAGATTGATTAGCCTGACCTTCACTCTTTCTAGACGGGGCAGTAAGTTTTTTCTTCTCAGGTCTCACTGGGATTAGAGCATGGATTGGCAGTTAGGCTGGCCCTTGTGTGCTATAGAAAAGGCAGCAGATAATATTAGCTTGCAAACATTGAGAGAATGCATTAAAACTCTCTTCCACATAGATGTTGATAAGCAGATTTGTTGATGGACAGCTGTTTCCAAACATTATGGTCATATTTGAGACCTAGGGGAATCAGATAGCAATGTCCTCATAACTGCTAGCATGGTAATTATATATGACAGTCTTATCATACAGTATTATCAGCACTTTGAAAGTATGTCTTGAAGATGGAGATATGATAGTCCTCTACAGTTTAGCATCAGACAGTGAAAATGTTTAGTACAAAAGATTAATTTTGAGATTGAAAATATATAGGGTTAAGACCTCAAAAATATAAGGTAAAGTAATTTTAAAAAATGTTATATATCAAGAGAGATAAATGTATTAGAACTGTTATAATGGTCCTGTAATAGTCCCAGAAGTCTTATAGTAGTGTCACCCTTTAAAGGTTGGTTGCTGTTCTCCACGGTTTTCCTGATTAGTATCTTTATCAGTGAAGACTCCCATTGAAATTAATAGGATTAAATGTGTAGGTGGAGCCTGACCCTTGAAATTTTAAGAACATCTACACCATTGCCAGTTTCTTGCCTGTGCAAGTGCTTATATGGTCCATTTCTCTGTCATGTGAAGTGCATCACCTTTTTCTTTTTGTTTTCTCCACCAGCCAATTCTGATTTTACCACTACAGTGTCTCAGTGAAAGCAGTTTAGAAAACCAAATGTCACTTAGAGTGAAATAAAAATCAATAGCACACAAAATTCTGGGAAACCCATTCTCCAGGAACCATACATATATATTTTATCATCTTGATTATGTAGCTCGATAATCAGTTATGCCAACTTTGTCTACTGAGACACTTTCCTGGCTCCCCAACTCATTCCTCATCAATTCCCGATGCTCTATTTTAAGTTACTGTGTAGTTCTCCTCCTTTCTACGTTTCAGCCAGTATTAACCCACTTAGACTTTGATATTCATACTCATCCTTAGCTTTGGTCTGCTCATAATTTACTACCATTGATGTTGACAGCAAAACACTGTGATTATCTGTATGTATATTGAATATAAAACAATCCCTCCCATCAAGGGTAAGTTACTAGTTAGCTGAGCAAAGATATTTTTGTTTTACTGATTGAATTGCCATGAGCAAAATCTACACATAAGCAGATTCTTGGTCACATTTGAACAAGAACCAGATTTCTGCAGATTCTTTTCCTATTGATCAGTGCTATACAATTTTAACAGGGTTGAACAGTGCAGAAAAGTTGATATTTATTACCCAATTTCAAAAATAGCTGTAGGATAGCAGTGTCATTCCCCTTACCAAATTTATTAAAATGAATTGGCTCAACTGAAAACAGCTGTGACAATTATAAATGAATCAAAGCCTAAATTGTTTCTGGGCTAGAACCTTGACTGGTGTTAGGAGGCAGGGTACCTCCCTTGTCTGTAGTAGACTTGCATCTGCATAGGATCTGATTTATATCTAATGTGGATGGTAAAATCCTTTAGATAAAAATCATGTTATCAGTTCAAAGGCACAAACATGTTGCTCATCAAAAGTTAGACACTGTAGTTAAGTTATAAATATTTTTGAATGGTACTTAGTTGGTGTTTTATTAGAAGTTTATTAAATTGTGCTAAACAATAGGTGATTTCTAAAGGCAAGATGTGGAGATAAAACGGATATTGGGCATGAACTCACTTATTGTATAGAACATGTTTACCTGCACTGTTGTTTTATTATAATATTTGCGAAATGAATTCTCCCCAGGTTTTTATCATCTTCTGTAAACTTGTCCAGGTAAATTTCTAATTAAGCTTTTAAAGATCAATGATTGGTTTTCTTGGCATGCTTAGGAAAGCCAAGATACTAAAAGTATCCCTGTCAGAGTTCTAGATGTGCACCTTTTCTTACCAACAACTCAGGTATCCACACTAGATTGGTAAAACATTTAAGAACTCTTCAGAGGCTGATGGTGATCTTAAAAAGTGACTGCCAGAGCTGCTTTCCTGCTTCCATATCTGTAATGAGTTTCTGATTTTAATTTAGCAGAGATATAAAATTCAGTACACTGATGGAGCACGTTTAAGAATCTTGACATAGACATCTTCTTTATCTCCTTTAGTTTT
This sequence comes from Anas acuta, assembly GCF_963932015.1. Classification (NCBI taxonomy): domain Eukaryota; kingdom Metazoa; phylum Chordata; class Aves; order Anseriformes; family Anatidae; genus Anas; species Anas acuta. The sequence continues at coordinate 102,793,163 of NC_088979.1, forward strand.
GGAGTTGTTCATTTCCTCCTCAGAATTACAAGCCCTCTTTCCAGAAGGGGTCTTGAGAAAGGCAATAAGTATTATCAAAGATTTACCTGAAGAATAATATACTATACTGGCCTCAATTAGAGAACAGGCATCAGTTTAGTTCTCTTTAGATGAAGCATTTCTTCCATCCTTACTTATGAAAGGGTACAAAATTGCTGTTTCATCTCCCTTGTGGTATCTGTGATATATAAGACATCTCAAAGGAAATTTACATCAGTCTGTTATGACTTTATACCTCCCCCATCAAATAATGGCCTTGAGCATAGAACAGAGACCTGAGGGAAATATGACAGAGAAGGAAGAGAGCCAAGCAATTAATAATATTTATAATACTTCCTACATGCAGTAACCTATGATAAGGTTAGTTTCTTTTTTTCTTCAGTATTTCTTCGCATAAAAGTTGCTGCATGAAGTCAGTACAAACACACATATGAAAAATATGGAAAGGATTCCCTGTTTCAATGTGCTTGTTCAGATTTTGACAGAAGGCTAAGAATGTTTTTGGAGTATAGTAAGAAATATAATCAATTTCATTCGGTACATTACAGTCTGAATGCCCAAGGAATCCTTGTGCTCAGTGATCTCTAGACCTTGCATAGTTATTAGTGCACAACAGAAAACTTGGCTTCTTTGCAGACAGCAGGCATATTTGCTTAAATACACTCAAATAATTGAAAAAGAAATATAGTAACTACTAAATTTATGTCTAAGATAAAAATAACTAAGTGAAAAAAATATTTTGTATGTGTATAATTAGTGGATTACCAGACCACCACACATACAATACTGAATAAAAGAAACTGTAGGAAAAGCAAGAAGGAACACTTGAGAAGAATACAAACAATGAATAGCACATTACTCTCCTTTACTTGATTTGAGTACACTATTGAGCAAGGCGCTACTTAGCATACAGGGGCCAGAATCTGGCTTTGAGGACATAACAGCTGATATAAAAAGTCAGCATGTCAAGTTACACTACTAAGTGGAGCTGATTTTATGGTGGGCTTTTCACACAGGTGAGATTACCTAGTTTTTAATTACTAAAGACAGAATGCTTTAACATGGATTCACTGGAGGACATATCAGTTGTCATTTTGCTGGTTTCAGTAAGTGCTGTGAGGTCCCAGTTGTTACTGTCTGTGAAATATGCATTGTAAATCTTATCCTATGTGAATATCCTTGGTTATTGATTCTTCTGTGAACTTGGCAGGCCTGTCAATAAAGGAAAAAAACAAAATTAAAAGAAAATCAGTGTCCTTGCCTTATGCAGTAACCCGAACAGTTCTTGGGAAAGAGTCCAGTACAGGCACAGTAGTATGGTTAATTAAAGCAGTAACATCATTAGCATACTAATTTAGTAGCATGTAAATGTTGCGTCTGTGCATATTGGAGAAACATTGTGCTTATTTTTCTTTTTTCTTTTTTTTTCTTGTTTTATATTTTTCTGGAACTATGTACATGGAGTAAACATAGAAATGGAGTAAACATAAAAATGCTAAACCAGTCAACCAGTACCCAAATTAAAAGTTATATAGTTGTTACACTGACAGAAAGAGCACAATATTATTATCTTATATAGGCACAAGAAGCCTCGAAGCTGTTCTGAGATCGCTAGTAAGGAAGAAGACTTTGAAAACTCCTTATTCTCCTGGATTCACAAAGACATATTAATTTCTGTGGGTCAGGTTTCTCTAGTCTGATGTTGAACTGTGGTTTATTACTTTAGATTGTAAATCCAGCAGGACAGTACCACTACTGTCTGAACAATGGTCAAATGCAAACTGGGAATGTTATGCAGAGAAATATTTTTTTTTCTCTCTTTCAGATATCATTAATTAATTGCAGGATGCATGGCATACATTACAGAGCTACAGAATGATACTGAATCTCTGCTCCAGTCTCTGCCCTAAATTTTATGGAGCTATGTTCTCCCAGTGCTTCTATTTAGACATCAATTTAAAAAAAAAATAAAATGAAAAAATGGTGCTGACTGAAAAACATAACACTACTTTTTCAACAATCCTAAAAACTGGAATAATGAAAATTTCAATACCTAACCTACTGCTAGTGTAAATAAAACATTCACTGTGTCTTGCACTAAGTGATCATTTAAGAGAAGAATTTGAAGTATATATGTACATTAAATAGAAAGTGTAAAAATCTGCCCTCCTATGCATACAATAGCTGTTTTGAAAGATTCGTAACCAAATAAGTATAAATTTTGGTCCTTATTAAATCATAGTAGAACTACTTAGGATAATGCTTGCAAGAATTCAATGCAGTGTAATAATAATAATAAAAAAATCTACCTTATTTTGAGTTGGAAAAACAGACTATCAAGACTGTAGCCTCATGCCTGCAATCTGTAATTTAATACGCATTTTTATCACTAAGGACCTTATTGTCATGGTTCATCCACCTGGTAACAGAGAACATAAAAATAGATATTGACACTGCAAACCTAGTGTGAGATCACTTTGCTGCTTCAAATTCATTGTGGGCTTATGGAAGGAAATGAACTTTCGGATTTTCTCATCAAAAAGATGGAAAAATATCAATCAAAGCAAAATCCTAACAGTGTCATCACTTTACCTTTCAGCGCTGAGATTGACTTGGGAATTCTGCCAATCTACAAAGAAACCAGGGTCTCTTGGAGAGATCGCTAACATGCTATCTGAAGTAGCAATGAAGATCAAACTTTCAAGGAACTTAAACATCCATGTCAATGAAAAGCAACAGAGTAACAACTTTATTCAAGCTTTATTTTAAGTATTTTATTTTATTTTAGGTGACCTCAAAGACCACGCTCAGGGTTGGTACTTCTGATTTCTCACATTCTGTGTATAAATACAAGGACATGCAAGAATTACCCCTGCCTTCGGCAGACATTTGCACCATGTTTTCTTTCTATCAAAAAGCTAAGAAAACTTTTCATGTTCACTTCTCCTCAGAGGATCTAAGCTGCTTAGAAATTCATATTACTTACCTGCCAGAGAAGAAGCTGTTACTGCCTATTATTTCTTACTAGTAATGGAAACCTGATTGGGGAGGTATGTAAGAAAATGTATTTCCTAGCTGTTCTTTATTTATGCATTTTCCACTGGAAAGCTTCCAGTCTTTTGGACTGACCCTTCCTGACATTGAAGCATTTCTGATGAAACAAACTACTGCTAAGTAAAAATTTTACAAGGGTTTTGTCCAAGTTTTCTACTCCTTTTGGTTGTGCTTTCGAAGTCACCTTTTGCAGTCAAAGTGCAGAGCTGTGGTAGGACAGCAGAGGGAGATAGTGCTCAAAAGAGGAAGAAAGGATTAGGCTGCCTTCACAGCACAGCCACCACCAGTGATCACCCAGTGATTAGTGTTCAGACCAGTAGCAGCCCTCTATTGGAAAGAAATAAAGACTACAATTAAATTAATTTGCTCTATTGCGGATGAACAATGGTGTAAATAATTGGCAGCATGTTGTCTCTCTACACATCTCCATTGGCCAACAGCAGCAGTGGCCTCCAGAAGTGGGCCCTGGTAACTTTGCCAGTTGTCCTGGCAGTAATCCAGTTAGTTCCCTTGTTGGTAATTCCTCTCAGGTAGTGACCTTGCTGGGTTACAGCAGCATGCTGTACTGACTTTATTAAGGTGTGCCCTTTATTGAGAGTGTGTTTAGTGCATGTGTTGGGTCTCTAATTAAAATGCTAAAATATGGTTCCAGGATAAAGTTTAACAGATTATTATCTTTCCAACACAGAAGGAAGAGAGTGCTAGGACATATCTGTTTAAAGTGACTGTGCAAATGACATTTTGATGTTCCATATTTATAGTATTTTCCACCAGTAACTTGCATATTAAGGGCTAGATTATACCAGCACTGCCCCAGGAAGAGATCAGAGAATGAATCTGAGTCACAACCACTCTCTCCTGACCCTTTTGTCTGTACCCTTTGCCTGTACCCTTTTGTGTTTTCCCTGGCTGGGTAGTCGTTTTGACCAAGATAGCAGTAAAGCTACCTTCTTCTATGCTGACCTATGTATCCCTGGCCATGCAGATTTTAGCCTCTAGTTTTCAAGTAAACCAGAGCATGGTCAATAATATCTGATCTGAAACTCAAGCTCTAGTTTTAACTCACCTGTTCCAATATGAGTTGCGCTTGTTTAATGACGTGAGAAGACTATCTTTTCCTCTCACTACAGCATCTGACTGTGTTGGGAATCACAACCTCTTGGCTTCGTCAGTGGAGCTTATGTGAATCTCCCTGCAGAATTTTTTTTTTTTTGTTTTGTTTTACCTTTTAAATGTTCTTACGGAGATTTGGGGGAAAATAAATAAATAAATAAATAAATCTAAGAGCTCCTGCAAGCTCCAAGTGTAATTACAGATGGCCAGTCACTGGTTGGTCAGATGCAGCTGCAGCAGGATGGTGCCAAATTTCCATCTGTTTCCGAAACTGTCTTTGTTGGTGGCAGGTCTAATGATTTTTAGCTGGTGGACGTCCCTACTGAGGGCCACTAAGCAGAAGCCTTGTGCCGTGGTTCTGGGTTGGTGCCAGCATATGTGTTGCTGCATGGGCTTGGTGCGAGAGGGAAGCAGGCTTCAGAAAGGCTTCCTGAGTGAAATCCTGGCTGGGAGTAGACACTGCTGTCTCCAAGGTAAGAGCTACCCCTGGTCCTTATGTTACCAATGCTTCATAAATCAGAGTGATAGCCATAAAAAAAATGGCTCCCTACTTTGGTAGTCATCAAAATCCCTCAGCAGTCACTTTATTTTTATTTTTCCCCCCTCTAATTGAGATAATCGTTGCAAAATAGCCTTGCCCAATTGCATTACTGAAGCCTTTTAGCATGGTATTTCCATTTGATAGTAAATCATTAGGGTAGGATGCAGCCAGGACCAACCCCAGCCCTGGGATGGCTTTCAGTGGAGCTTAGGCCAAGTCTGGGTTTCAGCCCTTCCATAGCCCTGGGCCTCACTGGTCTGGGTGCCACCCTGCCTCTGTCTGCCCCTTCCTGGCCAGGCCTGGGGCCGGTGGTGGTTCCTGGGGATGGCTAGGCTGTGGCTGACTCTGGTCACCATCACCAGGCTGGTCCAGCTCACCTTCCTGGGGCTGGTCAGTGCGGGACACACCACAACACCCTGGTGGCCCTGCAGCCCTGAGCCATGCTGGCTCTGAGCTGGCTCTGAGGCCTAGCAGAGTATAGGGGGTCACTCTCAGGCCACTAACACCTGCAGCAGGATGGCTTCCAAATTAGTGAACCGGTTCCTAAATTTGGACTTTCCCAGATTTTCCAAGGGCTGTATATTTAGGTTTAATTAGTCACATGTGCCTGTCCAAAGCTGAGTAAGAACGTTGCAGACCCACGGGCCTTATAACTTAACAGAAAAGACAATAATAATATAAATAAATAAATAAATAAATTTAGGAGTGCAAAGTAAAATAATTTATTTCCTTGCCATGTGGAGCTTCTGGAAACACAGACTTGCCGTCCTGTATCATCCATCTTTCTTTGATATCATTACTCCAACAACAGCTGAACTAGGACTGCAATAGTCAGAGGAATTGCTGCTTTGCAGCAGAACATCCCAGTTGAGCTCAGGGTAGCAAGTCAGAGGCAGATCACTTTAATTTACTAGCAGATTCCTCTAGGAAACAGCCCCAGAGGGAGTCCTCTAGTGAATACTGTATTTTTGTCCTGTTTCTCTTTCTAACTCAAAAAAAAAAAAAAAAAAAGAAAAGAAAAAAAAAAAAGAGGCATTCTCAAGTATGAAGTTCTTCTGTTCTGAGCATCAGTGCATTGGATCAGCATCCAATTTCAAATGAATCACCTTGTGCCTCATGCTTATTGAAACAGTGTGACCTCTCCAGAAAGGATGCAAAATGGGTTTTGTTCCTTGGACAAATCTTCCTCTTTAAGTCTTTTAGGCCTTCTCTTTCCATATTCTTGCCTGTCCTACCAGTGTTACTGGGCTTGTGTTCTTCCAGGTTGATGGTTTTCATCTCCATCGAGGAGATGAAAAGGGGGAACAAGGAAAAAAATGTGAATGGCACAGTCCAAGTGTTTTTGAAGCATTGTCTGACTATCTGGGGTTTTACATATTTCAAGCTATTTTTCACTGGAAAGGTCATTTTAAAATTAGAAGACTCTCTGATTTTAACATCGAATTTGATTGTATATCTTAAATTCTTGATAAAATTAGACACTAAGTCTTTTGTGATTTCACTAGGATAACAAGTTTTCTTCATCATTTTCTCATACAATGTATCTGCACCATCTGGAAATAAAAATGTGAAGATAAGTAAGAATCTACATGTAGGTGTCAATAAGGCAGCAACTAGACAGCAATGAGATACCGCTCCAACAGCTACACTGCTGTGTGCACTGCAGTCTCCTAAATATTACTAGGAGCTCTACTTCCCCATATCTCTACCATACATTGGCTTATGAACATTTCAAAAAGTGAGTTTCCACTAGAAGTTTTTGCATGTATTTCCACAGCAGAAAAAAAAGCAGACCTCTATGCTTAAAAGTCAAATTGACATAACAGTTGGGAAAGATTTAATGCTTCAATCTTTTGTTGATTAATTTGAAAAAAAAAATATGTTTCTCTTTGTGTTTTCTTGCATTAAGCAATTTCTGTTAAAAGGAGGAAAAGAAGGGAGGATTTAATAAGTAAGTGCCTTGCCTTTTAAAAGAGACAGCACTATAGATTTCTAATAACGTCAGATTTGGGGCTATTTATCCTAAAATAGAAGTGTTCATCCTTAAAAAGTCACTGAGTGAGAAAAAGAACTCCTTTGCAGATACCCCACTAGGTGTTAGAGAAAGACATTAAACAGTTGAAATCTTATCTCTATCTCTTTTTTTTAGTGGGCATATTTATTTGAAGAGGTAGATGAGGGCATTGTTGGGAGGTAGTGGGGAAGGTTGTTTTAGTGGGTCTCCCATTTTGACTAAGGAACCTTCAGATGTGAATATTTATCTGAACACACAAGTTCTGGGGATTCATTCAGCCTAACTTGATTGTTCAATGGGCAACATCTGGTTCTGGCAGAGTCAGCACCCCCACCAGCTTCAGTGGGACTAGTACTGTAGGGTTCAGCCCCATGTGAGCTGAACAGAGAAGAAGCTTTTAGCTTAAGAAGAGAGAACAATCAATGACAGAATAAATCCACTGAAAGAAGGACAGAAAACATTATTACAGTGTTCTGTTAATCTTGGGGAAAGTATTGAAAGTATTTTGCCACTGTGAATGAGACAGGACTTCAGAAGGGGTTAAGACAAGTTGAGTGCACACAATTCCTTGGTATTTTTTTGTCACTTAGTGGTGTGTTTGTGTTTCTATTGTTATTGTTAGTAGTAGTAGTAGTATTGTATCTAATTGAGCAGGGATTTGTCTGTTGTTTTGTTGTTGCTATTTTTATTTTTTTTTTCTGGTGTGATGTGTTTGATTCAGTTTTTTTGGGGGGGAGATAACTTTATCCCAGGATAGCTATATTGAAACAGAAAGTTAAACTAGAGTGAGGTAGAAAGAGTACTTTCAGAGTGTGGAACAAGCAATGAGAGACAGTTTCTCTGATGTCAAAGGTATGTGAAAACATACTTGGTTAGAGAGCTGATATATTACATTAGAAGACAGTTGTAAATACAGTGTATGCTTCAGAATATTCATCTCCAACTCATCCATTAAATAAAACTGGAATTGCAGGAGACAACTGGGCTGTAAGGAGTATTTCAAGTCAAATGATAATTTCGAAGATCACTACAGAAGAAAAGAGGTGGAGAATAATTCAGACAACAAATAATTATAGACAGTTGAAGTGAACATCCACTTGGTGCAAACAGTGTGGGAAGAGTGAATACAGGTTATCAAAAATAATAGGGATAAAGCAAAAGAAACTGTAGCTCATGTGTTGAAGAAGCTCATGAACAAAGAAAATATATGTGAAAATTTGTAGCAGTTCCTGGTGGCTGATGGGGGTGGGGAGGAAGACACGGAATAGGGAGAAAGATGAGCCTTGAGTGTGAATAAAGCTGACAGTGGCCTAAAGCATACCTAGCAAAGCTGAAATTTAATCCTGGAGAGGGCTTTCAGTGAGAAAAGGAGCAGCCGAGGGCAGGATGAGAAGGGAAGCATGCAGATTATAGAACAAACCAGGGGTGAGGCCAATGGAAGGAGCCAGGGGAAATGAGATAAAATGATAAAGGGACTTGGAGAAGAGAAGGATTATCTGAAAACTCAGAAAATGTGGTAGAGCTTTAAGGAGATAGTGTCCTTAATTTTCATCCAGCAACCCTGCAGCAAGTCTTACAAAGACATACCAGAAATCTTTATTCAGTGGTAATCTCTAACTGTCATAATGGCCTCTTGGAGGTTTTGGCAGACTCCAATTTAAAATAGCTGTAAGATGCACTGACATGAAGCAACTCAGCATAGCTTCAAGAGATCTTAAAGCTGCCCTATCTCAAAGAGAAGTCTTCACCTGCAACTCTGGGTCTTGAGTTCAGCTTTGTATTTCAGTTTCTCCAAGTAGCTTCTGGTTGTTTCACCAGTTAATCCAGTGATTTACTTCCCTGAGCAATGTCACCAAAGGTAATGCTGGCAGGGAGAAAAAAAAAAAAAAGGCACGACTGTGAAGTAGGCTTCAGTAACTGCTGCAAGACCTATGGACAGTGGGCTCATGGACACTTGATGTTTTAGTGGCATTCAGAAACTTTAAGCAATTGTATTAATATGCTTAATGACCACGGATAGTTATTAGACCTAAGCAGGGTGTTGCTTCCTTAGTGTAGTGGCTTATTTCTGGCCTTGTCATTTAAGAGCATGAATATCTAATCCTCTGGTAATTGTAGTTTCTTTGTGCCTACAGGTTCATAGGACAGGCTTTTTCAGAAATGATGTATAATCCTCCTAGAAGAAATAGATAGAAGTTTTGTATCTCATAGTGTTGTTTATTAGGATTTTTTTTGCATCTTAAATGAGGAGGATGGAATAAAATGTTGCAGGTGAAATGTATCTTGAGCTCACCTGCCTCCATCTGGAAGCATTTTACAGTTCTGAACCTAACCTTCTATATGCTCCTTAGGGTCACAGTAGCAAAGAGTGCTAAATGCGTGAATGAGATATGCTGGCAGATACAGTGACAATACGCATGATGGGAAAAGGGACTTGTTTTGCAAATGTTGTGTGCTGCATTCCATTCTCTAGGAAGTGAAGGGATATCCTGCAAGGAGTACTGATGCTAGGAGTGACTATCTTACATGCATTTATCTGTCTAGAGATAGAGAGAGTGAGATGAGTCATGATATTTAGAGTATACCACAGTTTGGGCTTACTGAGATATCCCAGAGCTCAAAACCTCATACTAAATCCGTAAGACTCAAAGGATCTCTTTTCATCTAGGTTCTTGGTGAACTTAAATGCTTCCACAAATACAGCTGCTGTCAGTTAGGAGAGCTGGATAAAGAGCAAAAGGAGAAAAGGGAAGAACAAATGGATGTTTATGGCTGCTTAGGATATGCTTATGCAGTATGTATCTAATTTTCCTTACACTTTTTATTTTTTTGAAAGAAAAAGTTTGCAACCAAAGTCACACCAGAAGTCTGATTCTCAGTTTAATCATGCTGCCTTTGCTCACTCTGGTGCATAATTTAGGTGAATTGAGCATGTGAGTTAGCAAATTATTTACTTAGGTAGAGGGAGAGAAAAGAGAAGTAGACCTGGAGATATGTGATTTACACTGTCTAAGGACATTCCTTCACTGAAGTCAGAGATAGACTTCAAACTAGTACAAATAGCTGACAAGGAAAAACATAAGAGATAAAACTATTACATAAGAAAAACTTGGCTGTGATTATGATGTCTCCCTACGGCAGTAGGATGGACAAAGAGGAAAGCGGGAAGTGTAATTACTCATGAACAACATAAGTGATTAATGTTTCTTTTTCTTTTCATTTCTTCATGAATTTTGTGTGTAAGAGGTCACAGTTTTCTCAGTTGTTCCTTATTTTAAATTATTTGTAAGATTGTTCCTGTAAATAATTCATACTGTAACTCATCTGCGAGGATACTACAGGAAGACTTTTTAATGAGTGTGTAGGTCTATTAGGAATTGTCTTATTTCCCTCCATCCATTGACTTCACAGGTATTAGTGATGATGATGATGATGATGATGATTATTTATTACCATCATGAATGCATATCAAAAAATAGTATTTAATAGTTATAAGCTACACCTGCCTTTGAGTTTTCATAGAAACAAATACAGTCCCACTTGGAAAATGGCAGGTCCTTATAGACAAAAGCTTTCTAAGAAAAGAGGGCTCTGGAAGCTGGATTCAGTGAAGCATTAATAAAGCCAAGGGGGGCAGATGAATGTTCTTATCTCTGTAAGGGAGATGGTTCTCAATAACCAGCTTTTAGTGCCAAAACCTCCTTCACTGCAGTCAGCGTTATTTACCAAGATCAATAGACAATTCAAAGGCTCAGAAAGAATTGTGTCATTGCTAGTTTTCAATCTTACTTTAACATATAGAACTTAAAAAGTCTGGGGCCGGTTTTCACACAGAGGTAACTGACAGGTAAACCACATAGCTGTCATAAATTTGATACAGGTTCCCAGAATCAGAACATTTTTTAAAAAATGCATGCAGTTTGTTAACAGCACTGCAGCCTCTGGTCACAACAGGTCAGAACCTGCCCTTTCAATGAAAACAACTAAAACAAGAGGGTATAATAGAAACACCGGAGGTTTCTTTGAGTGAAACAAGGCTAGTTGAAAACTGTTTAATTTGTAAAATATGTTTATGGGTCCTACTGCCACATGGAAATCACCATGTTCCATTATAGCATTTATATTTCTCTCCTGTCTAACTGGTTATGTCAACAGGGAAAACGCTACATGAGTAGGCACTGGAATGTGTTCTGATGTTGACCAGGAACAGAAACATGGGCATTTGTGGAAACTGATGACCCAGACATTTTAATGCTGCAAAATTACTGGTCAAATATATAAATGTAAGATTTATAACACCTTAATTTGAATTCTTATTGCTTTTATCTTCACAATTTGGGATGAGGTCATAACACAAATGATGCAGCTTGAGTGTGCTTTGACAAGCCAGCTTTGTCAAAGTGAAGATTTGAAGATCTTCAGCGAAGCAAAGATTAATGAGCTATTCTAAAATTGAGATTTATATGTTGTTTGTACAAAATAAGTATAAAAATGAACAAAATGGGCTGTCTGCTGAAGTACTCATGACGTACAGAATGTTTAGTTTAATAATCGATGATGCAAAAATTCCAGGAAAGAAGTTTTTTCAAGCACTGTATCATAGAATCATAGTATTATTCAGGTTGGAAAAGTCCTCTAAGATCATCTAGTCCAACTTTAACTTAATACTGAAGTCCACCACTAAAGCATGCTACTGAGTTTAAAATCTACATGTTTCTTGAAGAATTCCAGGGATGGTGACTCAACCACTTACTTGGGCAGCCTATTCCAACAGTGCACAACACTATCAGTGAAGAAATTTCTTCTAATATCCAACCTAAATCTCCTCTGGTTCAAGTTAAGGCTGTTTCCACTTGTCTTATCACTTATCAAATCATGACACATTTGTACCATTGTTTTGGAACAGTTGCCATGCCTCTTCTCTGCTATTCATTCCCTATGTTTTTTTTTTTTGTTGTTGTTGTTGTTTGTTTGTTTTTGCTACCATTACTCTGGGGCTGTTAGTTCTGACTTCAGTGTAAGATAAGGGTGAGTTGTTTCATCATGATAACATAATATTAATTGAAAACCAAGTTCTTTATCTTTTAATTGAAGAGCAGTATCTTCACAAACTTAAATACTCAGAAATTTCTTTCTGTATTTCTTCAGCAGGACTCACTCCCAAGATGCCCGGGTTGCACTGGAAAATATATCTAAAATAAATGTAAAAGTAGTTTATTCAAAAACTCCACAAACAAAGAAGGCATAAGAAAAAACACGAAAACTTCAACATTTGTGTATCTTAGACCCAAAGATCTCAAGGTACTTGCTGTGTGTGGTCATTCTAAGCATCCTTCATTTCTGTTTTTAGAGACATTTTTCTTTGAACATTAAGCAGACAAATTATTCAGATTCACTACTGTATTTATATTCCAACAGATGCTTTATCATTGCTGTTATTTGATGTGTATCTATATGCATTTTCTTCTTCCATCACAGAAACTCCTTTACTTTGGAAGCTAGCAGCTGTTACTATTGAGCAATATTCAGTATAATCACATGGTACCTTGGAATGTGACATGAGATAGAACACCACAGCTGGTGAAATAAGGATGTAGTTAGGTGATATACAATTACATTAGTAGGACTTCTCAAAGGACATTTTGATGAAATGCTCTAATGCTGTGCAAAGCTGCAAAATATTTCTGATGATCAGAAGTGGTCACACTGTTTTGTATGATCAGAAATAGGATAAAATAGCACAAAACATTTTTATTTTAACAGTATGCTAGTATGAGACATTTCATGCTATAGTGTCGTCCATAGTGGAACAGACAGAAAGTCTATTGATCCCTTTTCTTCTATCAGCAGGTGAACTACAAACATCCAGGAAATACTGCACTCATCACCCTGATCTTGAGAAGCAATGTCTTATGTTCTTCAGTATACATACATGTAAAAGTAGCTATACAAGAGGGGAAGTTCTTGCAGTTTTCCATAGAGACTAGAGGGCGTGTGACATTCAGAATCTACTCAGAGGAATAAGGGAAAACTGGAAGGGGGAATCACATTCCTGTCTGTGTGGTATTTTCCTAATCACATATTTAATGAAAATTATGTGGCAGGGTCACTATAAATCAGGTTAACCATATGGTAAACACAGTGGTTGCTTCGTAATGCATGGGCTTGCGAAGGATTAGAACAGATTTAGAATTCCATTGAAGAAAGTAATGAACTGCATTTCAACATAGAGAAAGTAATCTCAGATAAGCGGAAAGTACAGTCAATTTGACAGCGCGTTGAAGAGGTTCAAAAGGTGAACTATAAAAGTCATGCAAAACCACTGAGGAGATTCACTAAGGTGAAGTACTTTTATTTGTTTATTGTGCTGTAAATTTCTTGGAGTTCTGCAAATGAACTGCATGCAAGATCAGATCTATTAAAAGTAACTCTCAAAACACAAGAGCCTAAAGAAGTACTTAGCTTAAAAAGCAGATAAAATGTCTCAGAGATCCTTCAAATAAAAACAAAACAAAACAAAACAAAAAAAAACACACAAAAAAACAAACACTAGTGAATTATGTTGATTCTAAATGTTCAGCAAATGATCAATAGATCAAAATAATATGCAAAATGTGCTCCATAGGGTACACAGTCAGAATCTTTAAAATTAGATGAGGACATATTTTAAATCTCCAAAATCTGAAGGGACTGGAAATAAAATAAGATAAAATAAAATAAAAGTTTTCCCTAACTTACGTTTTATGAACAGAACTTGAACCGCCAAACCATAAAAGGCGTCTCTCCCTAGTTATATAACAAACTGTAAACAAACTAGTTTCTAGATTTTTTTATTTATTTGTATATGACACCTATGTTCCCAGTGGAACTGCATATAGATCTTTTTCAAAACAAAGAGCAATGGCATAGAAATCAGTATGCAAGCAATAGCATCAGTATGCCTCAATATCACTAGCAGGCTGCCCTGGATTCTAGACTTGATGTGTCATAATAATTTATTTGCTTGCATGGTGTTGTATATTGTGCCTAAATTAGCTGTTGGCATAGGTAGATACTTCATGAGTACTGAATTCTTACCCTTTCTTTATGCTGTTTAACTGTACGAGGTTCAACAAGGCTACATGTTGGGTCCTGCACTTGGAGCACAACAACCCCATTCAACATTTATTACAGGCTGGGGGAAGAGTGGCTGGAAAGCTGCTTGGTGGAAAGGGATTTGGGGGTGTTGGTCGATTGTCAGTTGAATATGAGCCAGCTGTGTGCTCAGGTGGCCAAGAAGGCAGACAGCAACCTGGCATGCATATTGTGGCCAGCAGGGCTAGGGAAGTGATTGTCCCCCTGTATCTGGCTTTGGTGAGGCTGCACCATACTGTGTCTGTCGAATATTGTGTTCAGTTTGGGGTCCCTCACTACAAGAAGGACATTGAGGTGCTGGAGTGTGTCCAAAGAAAGGTAACAAAGCTGCTGAAGGGTCTAGAGACCAAGTCTTATTAGGAGCGGCTGGGGGAACTGGGGTTATTTAGCCTAGAGAAAAGGAGGCTCAGGGGAGATTTTATTGCTCTCTACAACTACCTCAAAGGAAGTTCTTGTAAGGTATAGATCGGTCTCTTCTCCCAAACAAAAAGCAATAGGAAAAAAGGAAATGGCCTCATTTATGCCAGGGGAGGCTTAGGTTGGATATTAGGAAAAAATTCTTCACTGAAAGGGTTGTGCAGCATTGGAACAGGCTGCCTGGGGAAGTAGCTGAGTTACCATCCCTGGAAGTATTCAAAGATGTGTAGCTGTGCTGGTTAGGAACATTGTTTAGTGGAGTAGACTTGGCAGTGCTAGGTTAATAATTTCACTTGACGATCTTAGAGGTCTAAGGTTTTTAACCTAAGTGATTCTATGATTCTATGGGAAGCATTAAAGTCTATGACGTGATGGGGCAGTTTGTTTTCCTCTCTGCCCACCTTTCTACAGAATAAAAAAAAAATAAGCCATTTCTGGGCATGCCTTTGTTTTTACCATTTCAAAGTTCATAGGGAATACAGAAAATGGAGAAGTATTTTGTCTATTCTACTCTATATCTTGAGTAGCATCTTAATTAAAACACCCTTCTCTTAATAGACCTATATTGAGAAAAGAGAGAGATGCTGTGCAGAGAGTAGAGGGATATGAGACCTCTGTTCATACGAGCCAACACACAGCAACTAGGTCATGAACTGCTTGACCTGGGATTCAGGAGTGTTAGGGTCAGTGTTTGACGGTAATTTCTGTGTGGCATCACACAAATAATTTAATCATTATGCATTCCTCTTCTTCATCAATAGAATTGAAGTGCAGAAGTAGAGAATACATTGTAAGAAGGCATTTATTCTCAAGATACTGAGGTCAGTGTCACCTGCAGGCCTTCTCATGTGATCTTTTCCCCCATAATTTCTAATAACGTATCATCTATTCTCAGACTTTTTAAAATTATTTTTTTATTTTTATTATTTTTAACATGTACACTTACATGTTGTTTTCTTTCCATTCTTCTACTGTAAATTCTACCAATGTTTTCTCTAATTGCAGGGTCTGCCCCACTATGCTGCAACTCTGAATCACTTTCAGCATTCACTTTTCTGAACTTATACACTGCAGCATTTCAATGAAAGCAACTGCTCCACACCTGTCTTCCCCTACTGCAAAATAATTTCGTTCCTATTGCCTTCCTGACTAAGCAGTTTTTTCTCTTCTGTCTCAACTGCCTACTACCTCGGTCAAATTTTTCCCACCTTGGCTCCCTGTTTTAAACCTACACCTCTGCTCTTGACACCTCTGCACAAACTGGCAGCATTTTTTCCAGTGAAAACTGTATGTGCCTTTCTCCCATGAAGTGTCCATTTGCCCTACTGCTGGCTGCCTTTCCATCTTTTCACTGTCATCTTTTCCTCTGATTCAGGTGCAAATTCTTCAGTCTTCCTTCTCTAATTACCTTCTCTAATTACATTGCATCGATACCATTATATTCTGTCCTCAGTCTGCCTTGCTTCTGTGTATATTCCCTTCTTTACTCGGTCCTTGTTCTTCACGTGCCTGTACAAGTACGTTCTCAGTTTTCTTTCTCCTTTTCATTCCTGTTTAATTGAATGTACTCTTTAGAATGTCGAAGGTCCATTTTCCCAATTACACCATCACTTTTTGTCCCTTTTTGCTTTATCAGACCTCTTCCATCAAATCTACTCCTCTTTTCTCTCAGCAAGGCCCAGAACTTGTTGCTCAGCTTTCATTCTTCTTGACATATCAACCACTTTTGACAATGATCTATTTTGATGAAATTGTCCAAGGTTCCTTGGTTCTGTATACTCCCAGCATTCTGTATGAGGTTTTACACATCTCTTCACCCTGTGAATTCTCTGATTATCTGGAGGGTGCAATGAAAAAGAGATGAAAATGCTTTCTTTCCTTCCACTCTCTATACCCTCAAGTTTACAAGCAAATGCAAATATCATTGTTTCTAATAGCTATCTTTCCATTTCAGACCTATCATGTTGATATGACACTAAAATCTTGTCATAACATACAGCTAAAGTATTGTCACCTTTCTCTTTGTTGTCTTCTTATGGTTTTCCTGTCTGTATTACATAAAATATAAGCTGCTCATCTTCACCTTGATTATTACTGAGATGCCCATGTTTATCTCTAGGCAGCAGAAATGCCCAGCCTCCTTTTAGCACTAATTACATTCTCAAATCTTTCTCAAGATGGTCCTCATCCTTGGGCAATGATCTTGATCATGTATCTGAAAAATTAACATTTTATCATGCTTCAAATCTTCCTTAAAATTCTCCTTTTCAATAAAGGCACTGGTGACTTAACTGCACTCTTTCATGCTGACCAGAACTATTCTACAGTTTTCCTTATGTAGATCTGTGTTAAGTATTAATGTTTCTCATACTGTTCTTGTGACGATAACTATCGTTTACACTGGATCTGTGTAGCACATAGAAGAGAAAGGCCTTGCTCCATAATTACAGCTTCAGAGTACTACAGCAAATGTAATAACGTTAACAGTAGACAGAATCCTATTGACATTCAGTCCTGTAATAACATTAATAGTATACAGAATCCTATTGACATTCAGTACTGTAATCAGCACCTTCAAAAATGCTTATAAATACTGCACAGAAATTATTGGCAGGGAGGTCAGATGTTCCCTAGGTTGTTTTAAAAATAATTTAAAATTCAAGTCCTCTTAATGAGCATGGTTTGACTCTGATTTTCTTGGATTAAAACAGATTAACTCACTAAGCACTATTCATCACTTCAGATACTGATTCAGTTATTTCTTTTCCTGTAGCTAAAAGATGTTTCAGTCCTCCTTGTGTTGGTCTTCTTTATGACTGAGACAAGAAAGCATTCAACAGAAGAGTTTGGCAGAGAAAGTTAGAGGACAGGTTACTGATACATGATCTGAGTGTTGAAATACCAACAGAACAGTCAGAGATGGTGAGCTTACTCTCCTCTTAATACTATTAGAAAGAGATGTGGGCTGACCAGTTAAAAAGGAGGAGTCTTTTGGGAGGAGTCCAAGGGACAAGAATGGAAATGCAGTTTTCTCTGGAGAATGGCCAAAGCTTTTACTGCAAATGTTGCATTATGCAAACTGTTACTTATATGTGACAACTGAACAGCCAAGAGCTACCTCATGCTAACATTTTACTGATGTCCCATAAAGCTAACAACATTTGTGCACCTCTTGAAAGGTGTTTAAGTCTTGAATATGTATCCTTCCCATCCTTGCTTTGAATGACTTCTTCAAATGTATTCCACACTTCACCTAGTTTGTCACTGAAGAAAAATTCTATTCAAGAAAAACTTCTCATTCTATGTGGCCCATTAAAACCATCATCAAAACAGGCTTCTGTAAAACCTTCAATTTCTCAACTGAGGCTTGCTGACTCCTAATTTTGTTTCTTGGTCGTGGGATGGTCTACACAACACCAGGACTGCTGGCACCTGATGGATTGCACCTTTCTCAGAGGAGGAAAAGGATTTCTGCACAGAATTAGCAGGGCTGATCAATAGAACTTTACACTAGATTTGAAAGGGGAAAGGGATAAAACCAGACCTGCCAGTGATAAGCTATGGGATGGCACTGAGGGACTGCATGCTAGTGCGGTCCTTTGCTCTTCTCCACAAGGTGCTGGGTAAAATGAAGCACATTTTAAATATTTCTACACCAATTCATGCATCATGAGGAACAAGCAGGAGGAGCTAGAAGCCTTGGCTTAGTCCCAGAGTTATGATATCATCAGTGTAAGTGAAACTTGGTGGGAGAAATCCTGTGACTGGTGTGCTATGATTGATGGTTATAGGCTCTTCAGAAGGGATAGGCAGGGTAGGTGTGGGGGAAGATTGAACTGTATGTAATAGAGGGCTTGAACTGTATGGAGTTTATAGTTGGTGATGGATGACACAGTTGAGAGCCTCTGGGTAAGGATTAAGGGACAAGCAAATAAAGGGGATGTTCTTGTGGGAGTCTCCTATAGACCACCCAGCCAGGATGATTAAACTGGTGAAATATTCTTTAAGAAACTAAGAGAGGCCTCTGGATTAGCTAGCCTTGTCCTTATGGGTGACTTTAACTTGCCAGATGTGAACTGGGAATACACACAGCTGATATGAACACGTTCAGGAGATTCCTAAAACAAGAAGTTGATAACTTCTTGGTGCAGGTACTAAGAGAACTGACTAGGAAAGGCACCCTTCTAGATCTGTTTCTTGTGAACAGAGAGGGTTTACTGGGTGAAGTGGTGATCAGTGGCCATCTTGGCCATAGTGACCACAAAGTGTAAAGTCTTTGGTGGTAGGAGGAAAACTGCCAACAAAACTTCAGCCCTGGATTTGGGGAAATTCAGAATTCAGGCTGTTCAGAGAACTAATTAGTAAAGTCCCCTAGGAAACTACTTTTGAAGACATTGGGCTCCATCAGTCTTGGTGACTTTTTAAGTACCACCTTTTAAGAGCCCAGGAGCAAGAAAATCCAAAATATCAGAAGTCAAGCATGCAGGGTAGAAAGTCAGCTTGACTAATCAGGGATATTCTTTTAGAACTTAGGCAGAAAAAGAAAGTGTATGGTCACTGAAACCAAGGTTGGGCGACAAGGGAGGACAACAAAGATACTGTTTGCCATTGTAGGGCAAAAATTTGTGCAGCCAAAGTTCAATTAGAGGTGAAGTTGGCCAGTACTGTGGAGGACAATAAAAAGGGTTTTTTGAAATAAGAGGACCAAAAATAACAGTAGTGTATTAATTAAAGATGATCACATCACAAACAGGGACATTGAAAAAGCAGAGATTTTAAAGGCTTTCATTGCCTCTGTCTTCAACACCGATAATGGGCCTTGGGAACATAGGTGCCCTGACTTGGAGGACTGTGACTGCAGGAATGACAAACTCCCAGCCAACCCCAAATTTGTACGGGATTTTCTGCTCCAGCTAGATGCATGTAGCCCAAAGGGATTTGTCCCAAGGTACTCAGAGAGCCAGCTGATGTCATCACGAGACTTCTCTCAATTATTTTTCAATGGTCTATGGAATCCAGAAAGCTAGTAAGCTAGAAGGACTGGAAGCTGGCAAATGTTATTCCAATTTTCAAGATGGGCAAGAAGGAAGACCTTGGTAATTACAGGCCTGTCAGTCTCACTTCAGTGCCTGGTAAAATTAAGGGGAAAATACTTCTGAGAGTCATTGAAAAACACCTGAAGGACAATGCAGTCATTGGTCAATGCCAACATGAGTTCATGAGGGGAAGGTCCTGCTTAACACACTTAATTGCTTTTCATGACAAAGCCACCAACCTAGTTGACCAGGTGAAGAAGGTAGACATAGTCATTTTGGATTTCAGCAAAGCTTTCCATACTGCTTCTCACAGAATCCTTCTGGAAGGGGATGATGAATGAGCAGCATCTGAGGTCACTTGGTTTGTTCAGCCAAGAGCAGAGGAGTCTGAGGAGGAGACTTCATGATGACCTACATCACTGAGAGTGTGGTTGGGCCCTGAACCAGGCTGCCCAGGGAAGTGGTCATGGCACGGAACCCAAAGGAGTTCAACTAGTGTTTGGACAGTGCTCTCAGACAGATGATCTGATTTTTGGGTGGTCCTATATGGAGCCTGGAGTTAGACATAATGATCCTTTCGGGTCCCTTCCAACTGAGGGCATGTTATGATTCTAATTGGTTTTGGAGACTTCCTGTTCCTTATCCAGCTATCTCCTGTTCTTTTCAGTAGTTGATATCTGCAACAGCTTGTCAACAAGAGCTGGTTTTCAGCCAGCTCTCAAGAAGTGTACCTTTCTCAATAAGATAGGCTGGCAGACTCGCATTTTAATATGAGAACTGAATTGCAAACCTGATAATCTCATCATCAGATCTCTAATTTAAAACCCCTGACACAATATATAATCATTGAATATCCTGAGTTGGAAGGGACCCACAAGGATCGTCAAGTCCAACTCCTGGCACCACACAGGTCCACCTAAAAATTCAGACCATGTGACTAAATGCACAGTTCAAACACCTAAACTCCGGCAGGTTTGGTGCAGCAACTACTTCCCTGAGGAGCCTGTTCCAGTGTGCGACAACCCTCTCAGTGAAGAACCTCTTCCTGATGTCTAGCCTGAACCTCTCCTGCCTCAGCTTGACACCATTCTTGCAAGTCTTTTCACTGGTCACTAAACAGAATAGATCAGCAGATAATGTAAATCGGCTTAAGAGAAAGGGGATGTTAGGGAAGATACCATCATGAAAGATACCTTTCTGACTTCCAGGATCTGTCAATGGGCTGACCCTCTCTTTCCAACGCATTGGGATGTCATGGGAAGATACCATCATGAAAGATACCTTTCTGAATTCCAGGATCTGTCAACAGGCTGACCCTCTCTTTCCAACGCATTGGGATGTCATGGGGTAAGATTTGAACACCTGGCTGTACCAGATGTCTCCATGGAAACTTAGAAATCTTTAGTCTGTGTGCCTTTTAACATGTTAATAACCAGGATGAGTACCTCTGTATTTCATGTGTGCTCTGTTTGTCTCTGTGGAGTTAATCTTCTGTGTTTCCCTATTATCACCCATTTGTATTTTCAATGTACATTTGTGTTGTCTAAGGTACAGTAGAACACAGTTTTAGGTATGTGTGGAGTGCTTGCATTGTTATTTACATCTTTCTTGTTTATGGTTGTGACTGTGTATCAATTATTAGAGCATAACACTAGATGGAGTTTTGATAAATTAAAAATTTTTCTGTAGTCACACGTTTCAGTGTGAGTGGAACACAAGGGAGATATTTTCCATGTAAACAAGAAGAAATTCTACATTTAAACTTTTCCACTATCAAATCACCTAAGATGTTTTCTTTGGATTTTGTCATTCAGGTGGTCAAAAGTTTCCCTTCACCATATTTTCCTGAATCTCACAGAAGAGTCAGGAGAAAAGTCAAAGGACTCACAGTTAATCTTCCCTTAGGGGCTTTTGCATTTGCATCCTTATATATGCATTCTTCTGGTGGCCTTCAGTTCACATACATTCTCTTTTCCCTTTGTATAGGTAAATTCTAGTTTTCAGCATGCTTTGCTGCTAGCCAGAAACCTTTAATAAAGGATTTGCCTTATACAGACACTCTATTTTCAACAATATAGGCTTTGAGTTAAATGGCATAAAAGTAATCACAGCTGCATAATTAGCCAATAACAGAAATCTTGAATTTCTACAAAGCATATTCTGTAAAGAAGGCTGTGACTCAAGGTTTTTAATATTTCTTGGTACGATATTTTTGAAACTAGTAAGGCCATATAAACATGACATGGTGAAAATATAAAGACTTGACAGAGGCAAGGATACCATTTCCAAACATAGCATCTTGCTACCAAGACAGGACTGTCTAGGGATTGTGTAGATCTTCTTACACCAAAAATGCGCTTCAGACTCCAATATCCATCACTGGGTCTCAGTCTTTAATGAACAGTGGCTTCAGGCGATATTTAATTGGGTAGTACAGTAATTTTTGTGATCAAGATATAAATTCATTACAGACTAGATTGCAACTGACAAACTCATTTCACCTATGACCTAAACTGATTATGAACTCTTCTCAAGTAGGAAGCTGATGTATAATATTTTTTTAAACTCATTTCAGGGGATTTAGTGTTCACATTTTTAATGGTTTAATCCGGGATTTAAACCTGAAACCAGTTACTTGAAGAGCTAGCCAAATCCAAGTTGTACAGGTAAAGCATATACATATGTATATATATATATATATATATATATATATGGAATCATTTTTATTATTTAAAATAACACATTTTATGGGGAAAGACAAAACAGTTGTTTTTTTTTTTTTTTTTTTTTAGCATTGCAATACTAATACTTAGATGTAATATCAGAAATGTGTCTATTTGCTATGTCTTTGAACGTGCATTAAAATTACAAATGTTAAATAATGTTACAGTGCTCACAACACTTTTTTTGTCAGTTTCACTGGCACAGTTTTAAAAGATACTTTCCATGAAATGGAATACAGCCAGCCCTAATGGGCAGACATTGGTCAATATCTTTTGTAAAACAGATCCCTAACAATTTGCCACAAGTGGAGAGCTCAGCTGAAAGGGAAGAGAATGGCTTTCTTAGACATTTGGATATGTTGAAGTTGAGAAAAGCAAACATTACATTTATGCTATGTGATTAAAAGCTTTTAATAATCATTAAAATTATCTTTCTCAACAGAAATGAAGGACTGGCTAGCTCCATGCCTGGGTGAACAAAGACTTTTCAAGAACATTTCACTACTCTTTGGTAAGTTTACTGTCTTAACAGATACTCCCATTGATCATTGTTTGCCTTACATTTTGTCACTACATATTTAAAATTGACATATATTTGAATACTTACCATTATATGATTATTGGAACTATTCATTTAGTAGGTCAAATAATCATTATATTTCACTAGGCTGCTGGGTTTTAATTCATTTAACATTTTAATCTTCCATCAGTTTTTCCTTTAAGAGGATTTCAGTGCATATACAGGATTTGTATGAATCTGTGCAGTAAATTTATCCTTTTAACAGTTTTATTCTTTCATCAGAAATTCATTTAAATGGATTCCACTATATATCACTTTCACTGCCAGTGTGGCTTTAGGTCAGGCTGTAATTGATGCAAAAGCAATGAGGTATTAAAAGAGATAGGAAATATCTGAAATTGGAAAGGGTTCAGAAAGTATGCTATTGTAAGGCTATGGCATTCTTTGGATATGATGGGGATGGGGTATAGACCACTAATAAACCATTTTGGTTGAAAGCTTTGTATAATTACTAATTTGAAACACCTTCAGTTTGTTGATGTTATGCATTTGACATATTCAACTCTTCTTTTTTGATGATGTCAGTTGCTCTGTTGGTATAGAATACATAGAACAGTAACTATAATGCATGATTTTTTTCCCCAAGTTTTAAGGTGGATTGTAAATGGCAAAGAGTAACAGAAAAAAAAAATGAATCTAGCAAGTGATTTTGTGTGTGTGTGTACAGAGAAAGGAGGTATGGATAAAAGGGAGCATGATGTGGTTAAATCAAATACACTCAGACATCCTAGATAGAGCAAGAACGTAGAAAAAGTTCTTTTGTAAATTTCTATATATCATATGCTACTCTTTAATATAAGCAGAATAAGGACATACTTTCAAAAACAATTAACAAAGTTGATGCAACTGTGGCCTTTTGACAAGATCATTAAGGTGTTTCACTACAAAGCTGGAGGTGTGAATTCATACCTTGTTCTTGATTCAGCCCCTAAGCTATCTGTTGCTAACCTTGCTGCAAATAGCTTCTTGTTATGTGCATGGAGGAGTCAAGGGTAGTAAGAAATGCAACTGGTTATATAATAACTTCAGCTGCAGAAGCCAGCGTAACCAAACGAGGGGTCAGGGATAGACAGGTAGCCTACAGTATTGGTGCATTCAGACAGTTAAACTGCATGCCTTGAAAGTGAACAGAAGAAGCAAATATGCTTTAAAACTAGCAATACATGTAAAATAAGCCAAAAAAGACTGCAAATAGCTGAGGAAAAATAAAGAAAATCTGAGAAAAAATGCTGGAGCTGGAGTCTGTAATATTTATGAATGTGTGTAAAAAAGACTATGTCTCAATGCAATTATTAGTTTCACTGGAAAATTTTCAAATAAAATTATGTTTATCTTGTCCTGATCTAGAGCTGAACCCTCTACAATAGGGAGCACTAGGGTAAGGGAAGAGTCAAAGGCTAGACCTACTTTTGAAGGGCTGCAAAGCAGCTGCCAAACAAGTAGCAGGCTACAAAAAGATTCATCCACCTTTTTATCTAGGCCATACCTGAGGATCCTCACCCGAGGCTCAGCCAAGGTCAAGGCATAGGGCTGAGGATAGATGGGATGAGGATTAGGAGAGGGAAAAAGGCTAAATCTCCTGTAGTACTGGGAATGGCAAGAGTTTGCCAAGAAAAGTGTTAGGCTACAGAAAGATTTCTCCCTTGTATTTTTTTTTTTTTTTTCATTAGGACTGCTCCTGAGAGCAAGGGGTAAGTTTCAGACCACCCTTTGAATTGGGGATAGATTTAGAGTTAGGAGAGAGAAAAAGCCTAAGGCTCCTGTAGTCAGACTGCAAAGGGCCTACCAAAAGAGGTAGACTGAAAGAGTATTCATCTCCTGACAACTTTTTTATCTAGCCATGTATGGGGGATTCAACAAAGGACAAGCAATAAGCTTATAGTTATAGTAACCTTTAAGGTTTAGAGTCAAAACCTAGAGCATTCATTTGAGTGGATCTGCAAAGGCTGTACAGGGGATGGGACTGGCTATCAAAAGTTTTCTACCCTGACTACTCTTCAATCTGTACCATATTTGGATGTCCTGGGCTAGTGCTGAGCCAATACCAAGCTAAAAAGTTGGGGTTAGTTTTAGTTTAAGAGAGGCAGATTCTTGCCATTCTGTTTCAAAGTGGCTGGAAAGGGAAGTGGTGGGTATGCCAACAATGATATCTGGGTTTTGAGTTAGGATTAGAAGACTGACAAAGTGCAGAGATTTTTTTTGGAGTGTGTATGCAAAGAGAGTGCTGAGGGAAGGATTAGTCCAATAAATATTTCTCTTGACACTGTGCTCATCTGAGTCATGGCTGACATCCTTGGTAAGTC
The DNA here is from genome assembly GCF_963932015.1 of Anas acuta. Lineage (NCBI taxonomy): Eukaryota > Metazoa > Chordata > Aves > Anseriformes > Anatidae > Anas > Anas acuta. Next base: position 102,818,117 of record NC_088979.1, read on the forward strand.
TCATCCTTTGTGATAGAATTAGGATTAAAGTTAGGAGAGAGACAAAGCCTATATCCCCAGTGGAATAGGGCTGCAAAGAGGTTGCTAAGGGAAGGGGTAAATTGCCAAAGTATTTCTCCCCAGAAAACTTTTTCTTCTGGGCCATGGCTACATGTTCTTGGCTGAAGCTGAGCCTCTGTTGGCCATTAGAGTTAGCATTATAATTTGGTGAAGGGTCGGGAGAGAGACAAATTCTGGCTCTGGCTGGACTGATGCTGAATGTAGGCTGCCAAGGGAAGAGGCAGCCTACAGAGAGATATCTCCTGAAATTACTTTTTCATCTCAACCATGGCTTGGGGTCCCAGGTTATATCTTAATGTATAATACATTTTAGGCTTATGATTAAAACTGTGGGTAAGATTAGATTTAGTGTTGGGAAAGTGACCATATCTAGATCTTCAGCTGCAATGGGGCTGCAAAAGGGCTGGCAAGAGCAGTATCCTGCAAAATAATTTCTTCCAACAGTTTTTTTTTTTTTTTTTTTTTTTTAAATCTGGGTTATGGTTTGTGGGTGTGGGCCGTCTCAGCCCATGCTGGTGGTTAGGGTTAAGGTTAGAAGAAAGACAGCACTTTCTTTACTCCATCTGATCAGTTTCTCTCTCTTTTCTGAAGCTCTATATTTATAGCATATCCTATCACTTTTGAAGTTACACCCTTAGGGTGGTGTGATGACTCTGTATGTCAGAGAGTTTGTTCCTTCAGCTTGCTGCAGTCAATTTACTTTTGACAACCAAGAAATTTGATTTTTATAATGAGGCATAAATCACAGGAAAGAGTGGTCCATAATGGACTTCAGCAGAGTTAGCAGCAAGAGTGCAATAGTTCACATCAACAGGATTTTGTAATAGAGATCTGCACAGTAAAGGACATACTCTTCATGGATAAGGAGAATTCAGATAAATTTTGGTTATATACATGTAGATGAGTTACACAGTTTGGAGGTTAAAAGCTGTTGTTGTCTTGTTATGGTATGTTGTTGTTCTAGCATGGTATCTGTTTTGATATACAGAAAGACTACCAAGCCAGGAAGCTGGCTGAAAACTGAAAGATGGGATGAAGTGCAGGGTGCCTGAAACAGCTGCACTACATCTCATCGCTCAATACACCAAGCTGCATGTTTGTTAAATTGAATTATACCTTTAAATTAATTCAATTGAATGTGAGGCAAATGAATTATAAATAATTCTTGGTGAGGCTATAAATATGGCTTGATAGAACCTACCATCACAAACAGGAAAAGCCTATAAAATATATTTACTTGTTTACATATCACTCCCCTGTGGTGGATTAGTAAGCAGAAAGAATTCTAAAACCACAGGGGAAGGTTTAAATAGGATGATGCAGACATTACTGAATGATTAACAGCAATTTCATAAAGGTAGAGGGTAAGCTGCTCATGTTGGAGAATCACAAATATGCTTTGAATGGTTAACTAAATTTTCTCTGTAAAAGTTTAATTAAGGTTGCTACAGATTAACAACGGTTATTCAAATTAGTTTATAGACTGTGTATACCTCAGATATGAAAAGCACAATTAGCCAACATGAAGATGCTAAAGACTTCTTGGATCTTTCTGGGTTAGCTACCTCTTTGACACGTCATCTCCAAAGAGCAGAGTTAGTCACTCAGAGAACATTACACTGTATAAGGACCCAAAAGGCTTCTAGCAGCCTCTGTCAGAGTCTTCTTAAGTATAATATACATATGCAGTGCATGTACGCAACAAGCTCTGTGGGTCAGTGCATGGGTGTATAGGGTCAAATCCCTGTCCTCTTTGGTGAAATGATGGATCCTGTTCTCAATGCTTTTGACATTTCTACAAAGCTGAGAAAAACAGATTGTCTCTTTCGACTGCAAGTGAACTCAAGGCTGGGAAAGATGGAGCTCTCTTGTATCCTCCTCTGCCCTTTACAACCTACTCCCCACTGCCCAAACACATGCATATCCCCTCCTTATCACTCTCGTGTCTGCATAAGCCTGAATGTAATCTGCCCCTGGATGGTTACACTAATATTTTCAAATTCTGCTTACTGTCTTTTACAGATAATACTATTTTGACACAGTTGGACATACTTCTGAGAACAAATGACATCTGTGTCATTTAATTGCTGTTTTTTCTTGTCAGAGGGAGAAAAAAAAAAAAACAGTGCTCTTAATAACTGATGATTAGAGTTGATTAGAAAAGAAGTGTTTCCTGGAAATCATTTTGAGAAAAAGCATGAATTTTTCTTTTTAAAACAAAACAAAAACCAAGAACAACAGCAAAAATTCTTTTCATAGTTTTATCAAAACCTTCTTACCTATCATTTCAGTCTACTGTTAAGCATTTAAGCATTCTTCCTTCCAGCTTTTCAAGTCATACATTCTGGTTTTACAATGAATCTTTGGTTGTGTGTATTCCAAGCTCCAGTGAAGAGGTGTTGATTGTCAGATAATGGTAGGCCAGGTAAATCTCTGATGGTTATTGAATGCATCTCTTCCTTCTAAACAGTTCTATGAATGCTATTAAAAAAATTGTACATTTGGAAATATGGCACGTTTGCGTGGTAGACATAGTAACATAGAAGTTAAAGAACATCAATAATAAACATTGTTTACTATCAAGAAGACTCCCAAATTCCCAGTGTTTATACCTAAATCACACAGTTTACTTGTGCTCCATCCATTGGCTCTGTGCTCCACACTGCACTTTGAATATAGTTTGAATACAGTTTGAATACTTAATATTTTGAATATGCTTAGTATTTTATTTACATCCTTCCTATATCATGATGTCTTTGGAGTCATACTGTTATTCAAACAGTAACTTTGAATCTCTCAGAAATCCCAGAATTATTTCCTTAGTAGTTTATGTGAATACTCAGTTCCATACATCTAGTTACCCTGTTAACAGAGATTTCCAATGTAACATACAAATTAACTAAAAGGCTAAGTAATTTTGTTTCATTAAGAATGCCATGTGTCTTGCTCTATATTTTTATCCATGGCCTAAAATTAATTTCTATTATACCAATTCTTTTATCAGCAAATTATAAAAACTGACTAATTTTTAGCTAACCTTTCCAAAAGCCTGCTTGGTTTTCTGTTTCTATACTGTTATTGCACATAGCAGCACCACAAAAAAATAGTATCACAGCCACAAAAATTCAAAAGTCAGTACTGGGAAACATGAATTATTTTTACTTGGATCACATTTTTAAGAATGTTCATACCTGTCTCTTTACATGCTTTGCTTGTCCTAGTAGCACTTGGAATATTCATGAATAATTAGCTCTTCTTCTATCAGTGCCTTAAAGAAAGGACTATTAATGTCAGGACAGCTTACTTAGGCACTTATTAAACATTCTATAATCTACCTGTGCCTGATTGTAGGGGTAACTAGAAGAGCTTGTTTTTAAGATTCCTTCATTTTCTGTCATCAGAAGATCTGGCAACCTTAGCTGGAAAACTTACACTTCCTCACACTCTACAACGTGGCATGTACTGTAGGAGCATCTGTTGCTTAACATTATGAAGCTACATTCACATTAAACTGCAGAAGTGTAGCCAGGTCCTCCTCCTCCTTTATTTCCCCTTCTGCTCTTCTGCTCTCCAGAGGCAGCTGGACGCACAGGGAGCTGAGCAACTGTCTCTGGGAAGCTGGGGGGGGGGAGGGAGGGGGCAGAGGGGAGGAAGGGTGTAAGCCCTGCAGGCTCTGATCATGGTTCTGAGGGAGAGCACTCACACCAGGGGGTAAGGAGAGAGCTAGGCTGTTGCCAGCAATTATCCTTTTCTGCCTCCCTTCCTGGGCTCAGTTATTCATTCTCTTGCTTCTTGAGGCATCAGATTTGAAGATGGCTTTACTTCCCTGCCAGAGGCAGGGTTTGGACTACTCCCCCCACCCCAGCCCACCCCACTCCACCCCACCCCACCCACATCTCCTAAGTGATCCCTTGGACCACTGTCAATATTGACACTAGGTACACAAGAGGCAAATTTAAGGCCGCATAAATGATCTATATTTAGATATTTTTCCTCTTTTCAATAACTTTCTAAAACTTCCATCTTTATAAGAGTCATTTTACAATTTTTTGTCACTTTACAATGCTTTCATCAATATTATAATTTAGCCACACTGCCTAGTTTTCTACTGCTACCAAGCTATCTTCTATTCCATGTGTAACTTCTCCTGCTAGTGAGCACAAATCCCTGTTCTCCCACTGAGACTTCCTCTGCTCATCACCCATCACACTCTGCTCTGGAGGAGCAGGTGCAAGTGGGTAGGGCATTAAAGATAGGAGCCTGTTCCATTGCAATTCCAGCAGCAGCAATGAAGACCTAGAGAAATTCAAATGAGCAGGAGAAGTTTCTTACTGGCAGACACAGTGTGAAGCAGCTCTGTTTTGGCATCAGCAGGCTACCCTTTGTGGAGCAAAGTTATCTGTTCCTAGAGGAAAATCCATAGACCCATTATAGAGCTCCTTCTTTTGCTTCCTTATGCAAGTTCCCCGGGGAATTTGCACCATTTCTCCATGCAGTAGAGCAGAGTGCTTTCCAGAGGCATGCATATATATTACAACTGGGAGAGAAAACATGGAGTCACAGCTTTGCAGCCTGACTGCACTTCTGCAGCTGCTTTAGCTCCCAGTAAGCAATTCATCTGCATGCAGGTAATGAGGAGTTTCCAAAGCTGGCTGAAAAAGGACATAGGAACAAGACTTCTAAGACTGTGGAAGTCTTAGAAGTAATTACAAAGTCTCAGAGAAAGTGCAGGATTGCCATAATCTCATTGTGAGGTGACAAGCATTTGTTTAGCTAGGTTTAGGGCATCAGGTAGGATGGACTACATTCTGCATGCTAGCCCTATGACACAAGACAGGTTAAGATGTCATTTTGGAATTCAGAATAACAAAGGGTCACAGAGGAATTCTTTCCCTTGTAGTGTTTTGATGATTTACGGCTATCTGTCTTAGATGTGTAGATGCCACACTGTGGCTACAGATTCTTCAAAGTATCTGCTGTTTCCTGCAAGTGTAATCTCAATTTTGTGAAGGTTTAACATTAACCAGCTGTTCCACAACCATATGGTGACCTAAGCAAGATACTGGATTGACGGGATTTCTGTGGTGTTATTGAATGTAGGTTCCTATTATGGATGCAGAAAAATACAAGATAAACAGTTTATTAAATCAATCTCTTTCTCTGCATTCACTTCTGCTCCTGGAGCAGCTGTTTATGCTCACCCTCAAAGTGAGTAGTGAATTTACTGCAATGGATACTAAATCAGGTCCTATACCCATAATAATTACAGAACTGGCAAAGTGTGCATCTGATAAAATGTGGAGAAATCTAACACAAATCTTAAGCTTCCCTCACAGAGAAAAAAAAATGAGCCCTAACTGTGACTGAACAGGCTAACAGCAAAATTGCACCAAGTAAATTCAATCTGCAATATTAATGCTGAATCAAAGACATCAGGCATAGGCAATAGCATATTTAAGGTACAAATAAAAGAATGCCTCAAGCCATATTTGTCAGCAACTATTCCTGCATAAAAAATGTCCTACAATTAACAGAAGATTACAATTGAGTTAAATCTTAACATTTTGCATTGTGGATTTTCTGTAAACAAAGTTATTAGTTTGGCTTAACGCTGTGTTCTGAGCAAGCTTTATGAAAGGTCTGTTTTACTGAAAACTACCATCCATCTCTTTAATTCAACAGTTTTATCTGACCTGGCTTCCCTAAACATTTTTTTTTCTCCACAAAGATTAAAAAACTGAGTGTAGAATAAAATCATCTCAGCTATGAAAATATGAAATTGCATCTAAAGTAGTAGTATGTAGTAATTTACTATGGTAGCTCTAAAGCACAGATGGGAGAGTATAGAAAGAGGATTAAACTGCTTTCCATATCCTAAACTTTATCAGGGATAACACAGAAAACTGTGTCATTCATTACTGACTGGGGAGTTCTTAAGTGTTAACTATTTATCTAGCTGATACATTGGAAAAGCTAGGAAGGTTTTTTGTTTGTTTGTTCCATTAGCGATAACAGACTGCAACCAAAATGAAAGTCAAAGTTGCATTGCAAGTTTTATGCACATGCCAAACAGAGTAAGCGAATTGCTTCCCCTGAAAATATTGATCACAGTGTATTTGAGTGCATGGACCCAAGAAATAGGCTGCTGAGAAATTTATTTTTCTGACTCGATGATCTTGAGGTCTCTTCCAACGTAGAGATTCTGTGATTCTGTGAGCCTATATTTCTAAAAAGGCTATTTATAAATAAAGAATAATGAGGCACTATTTCTGATACTTCATGTCACAGTAGGTTTCTGTTCATACACCATTCTTCACGTTACAAAACCATGAATTACTGAACTAAATTATTTTGTTTAGGATTAAGTTCAGAACTTATTAAAATGAAAAAGAAATACCCTCATTAACATTTATCAGACTTTGGATCAGGCCTATCCAAAGATTCAGCTGATAATACAGATGCATGCAAGAGATTACAACCAAAGTCTCATTATCCCTTGTAATTATATCTCCCTCATGTTTGTTTTCACTTGCATGCTTTGGTATCTTTTCTAGATACTTCTGTTTAAGATTTAGATTTAGACTTAGCAGAGTTTTACAACTGCATAGTTTTTCAATGATTCTGAATTTCTACAAATCTAAAGTAATATTATTCAAGTGTCAAGTGTCACTGTGATTTTGTATGAAGTGGATGACACCACAAAGTTGTTGTTCAGTTTGTCAATAAAACCATTAATATAGCATGGATTTTAAGAAGAGAGTATAGAAGATCTATACTTGCAGGGTTTGTTAAATGTTCTTTTAAACCAATTTATGGAATTCAGAGTATATAATTCAGTGTGTGTATGTATTTATATATAAACACACACATGCTTCTCTGTGTCAAGAGTATACACTTCATCCCGAAAAAGGTAAATTGATTTAAAATTTTTCCACAAGACCTCTATATCAAATTTCATTAGAACCTCTATGTAAAAGCGTGGAAGTCTCATACACAGTTGTACTGAATCTCTCTATTACAAGTGCTTTTTGCCAGTTTCCACTGCAAATGTTTGCTACCACAGCTGTTTCTCATCTCTTAATTTTTGTCATATTCATCCTTGCTCCTACTGGCTTTTTGTAGGCTGTACTCTAGATTATCTTCCACTGCTAGTATTAATATAAAATCAGTAGATAATATGCAAGTGTAGGATACCTTCTGATGATGGGAAAGCATCTCTTGAATATGTAAAAGCACATGAGCAAACATAGTGCCAAGGTATACCAAGACATTTGAACAAGAACGCATATCCAGTCTCCAACAGTGACTGAAGTTGTTATTAGTCATATTCAGAAAAATAATTCCAGCCCTCATATTGTGCTTTTTCTTTTTGACTATCTAATCCCTTAATAGCATATTATGCCTCAGTTGCTGTTTGTGGGATAAATAATATGCCTTCTTTAAGTAAGTGTAAACTGACACCCAGCAGAGCTGTGGCTGTGGATAACACCACTTTTAGTAACAGTAGCATTTTACAGCTCTGGGCTGGGACATATGCATGCACATTTATCCTCTCCTACTCAATTTTCACATATTATCATTTACTCTTAAATAAGATTCCCCATATCCACTCAATGTGACTTTTATTACTTTTTCTTTTTTTTTTTTTTTTTACAGCGAGATGCTGTTGACAAAATGTTCTGGTTTGCCTGTGGATAATGCTGCACACAACTATGCACAGCAGCAAGTTACTAGTAATCAGCTCATTGCATTTGGCCCTCCCACTGTCTTTACAAAATGTCTCCTTCCTCATCCTGACAGTCTCCTGCAAACTTCTTGCCTGAACACCTACAACCAGTCCTATAAACCATTTTATTTTAATACTTCCTGCAGCAATTTTCATTTCTGTTCCAGTGAACTAGATTAATATTTAATGATTATTGGAGCTGGACCTGGAGAATTCAATTGTATCCCTTGTCAAGTAACTGGTCTAACAACCAGGCCAGAGACCTACGCAAACATATGCACACATATGCACTCACACACACATCCTTTAGTTCAACTGATCTAATTAGTAGGTATAAAGTAGAACAGATAATTTAGGAGTCTGAAGTAGGAGAAACCCAGTTCAGACAAGTCTCTCACCTGGTGGCTGGAGAAGAACAGAAATCATGAAGTAAATTTGAACCCTAATGCCCCTAGTGAGAAAGGGTGCTGCCATTTCTGGGCTGCAGCCAGTGGGCTGACAGGTAAGAGGCAGCAGGAGGGGGAAGTCCCATCCAGTCCATTTGTCTTATTCTTTACAAAGCTTGTTTGGTTTGTTTTCTCTAAGGACAACAATCAGATTAATCACTGAGTTAACATACAAACAAGATGCAAATTATAGATCCTGATTTAATCAAAATGTAGAATAGCTGTCTAGCTGCTCAATAATGTTAAGACTTATACAGTGTCTGGACTTCTTCACAGAGAAATATTAATTTTCTAAGTATCTTTAAGCACCTGAAGAACGAGGAAGCACTTTAAACTGCAGATTTAAAAATCAGTATTTTGGATTCAGACATCTCACCATCAGTGAGCAATAGATTACATATAGCTGATTATTACTTTTAGTGATACAGACAATATGCCCAACTGTGTGACAACATGGGAGTAACACCACTTTTCTTGTCATAGGGATGTTCAAAGGATAACTATGTTAAATGTTGTTATGTTTTGAATGTGGGAATAATGGTACCATGCAAGTGCCTACGATGAAGGTAGGAATGTACATCTAGCAGAGCCAGCTTTGAAGTCCTAGCTATATACTATGAGTATACTGGGTAAAAATGCTTCTGTAGCACTAAACAATGTGTGTGATTCACTAATCCGTTCCTGGTGGACATCTGTAGCTTATTTGCGAACATTATTTCTGCTTATAGCAGTGGGTTTTTTTTGTGTGCATTGTTAGAGTAACAGGTTGTTGAACCACATCTGGATTGAATAGAGTTAGGGGAAAATTTTGGCTGTTCCATGGTTATCCAGGATCAAAACGTCATCTATTTCATTGACTCCTGCTTTGAAGAATTTGAATGATAAAATAGCAGGGAGAGTCACAGGGGGCTGGGTCACTCTTTGATGTACAAGACTTTGATCTGTAACTGTATCTGTTGCATGTACCCTTTTTGCAGATCTCTAGATGCCAGTCTTATTCAAGAAATGTCTTGATTGTTTTTTTCTCTCATCAGTTTAAAAAGTTAGTATAGTGAGGTGGAAGTTCCTATGCAAATACAGAAACATTGCTGTGCACTGCTCTTTCCCCTCTCAATCCACCTGTAATTTTTTAAGAAGATAACTCATTCTCCTGTTGGAAAGCCATGCTCTACCTAAAGCAGAACAACAGTGAAATACCTAAACAAGTCTTTCTAGACTGTTTTTTCATGTATGTTCCTTTTTTCATGCTATCCATCTTAGGTTCTTGGTGGGTTGCCTGAGGTAATCATATTCTACTGAATTGTCATGGGGGGATAGGGGAGGGGGGGGAAGGTTACCTACTCAACCTTTAATAAAGTTTCAGGAACTGCCAACTCCAAGTATATTGTTTAACTAGAATTGATTTAAGTGAGTAATAATATCCAGTTACTAGTTCTGAGACAATTTGGCAGTCTGAGGTACCATGAGGGCTCAGCTACAGCAAGGAAGGCTGTTCTCCACAGAAATGAATATATGCTGATATGCTGCCAAGGTTATTCTAGGGATGCAGATGGTATCTACAGTTCTCACTGGATAAGTCTGGTTTTAATGTGACTAGCGAGGACAGTGTGTAGCAGATACATTACAATTTTTTTACTGGCATGTGATAATCGAATTTAAATTTTGTTTTCCCCAAATATTTTAGAACACACTGATATCCTATGTGTTGTTCCTGCAACATATCCTGATGGCAGTGTACAGACTTCTTCCCCTTAACATCAGCCTCTTCTGCATATTCAATTACTTTAATAAATGGCAGTAATTTATCCAATAGTGGGTACAGACAGGGCATATTTTGCAGGAACATGAAGGTGTGAATTGCCACAAGGCAGGAAGGCTGCTACTTGTTTTTAAAGGGGCCCTAAGTGGCAAATAGAGTTCGTCTCTCGCATGGCACAATATGTTTGTAGAAATGAAAGAAAGTGCTATAACACATGGAGAGGAAATAAGACAGTATAACAGGGTCATGGACAGTCAAAACCGAGTACACTGCAAGCTGGAGGCTCAGCAAATCACATGCACAGGGATGTAAACAGCTCAAATTGCCATTGCATCAGTTGATGTATCCTTGCCTGTAAAAAACAGCACTGTTGTAAAAATTAGCTGCACAGTTGTAACTGTTTGGTGACATTGGATGAGTTGACATAACTCACTTGAAAAATATGAAGCTCTACTAATGTCTGTCAACTAAGGATCTGTTCAGATTAAATTCCAAAGAATACAAATGGTCTGTCCAAACTGGGTAGCTGTTAATGCAATGCAAAAGGATAAAGTGGGGAGAAATGCTCTGTGTAGCAGCATGTATTCCTTGCTGCAACATGAGCAATTTCATGTGGTTGATTCCAGCTCATGGCTGTATTTACAGTCCTGAAGTATTTAGACCATTTTGATTTAAGCAAATTTTGTATTTCCTGAATGAATTTGTACTCACACTTCATAACTGGTTCAGAGCATTAAGTTTTATCACTATATTTTACTAAGTACAGATCAAAACCTAAGTTGCAGAGTATAAGAGAAAAGCTTTGCTTGACACTAACAACTGCATAGACTTTAAAATATAACTTGTTTGGATTGCTGGTCCTGTCTTCATGAAAGAAGAAATGCTTTTTATTAGGAGATTTGGAAAATAAATAAATAAATAAATATATATATATATAAACATTGAGCCAAAGTTAGAGCCAGTGTGATCAAAATGTGATGCTTGTACAGCAGGTTGTTTTTTTTTTTTTTTTTTTTTTGGAATGATGTGCAAGAGAATGGGCTACTGGCAGCAGATACGTATCTCAATCAGCTAAGGAGCCACGAGATATCTGTAAACAGAATGGGAAATTTCTGAGTCTCTAATTATGATTTTCAACAAGGTTAGACTCATGCAAACATGAAAATTAAAACACATGGTAGGAGCTCATCAATAAAATTAGTCTTTAGTTTTTCTCTGTAGATGCTACAGTGGTTTCATTGGGTTCCAGTGAATTCCTCCTGATTTGTCTGAATGTGTGTAGAGAGACAAGACCGAAGTGTCTCAGTGTAGACTCCTGAAGGACAGAAGATTTTACATCTGATGTTGTGTCTACAGATATAGGCAGATGCAAGTCTGAATTGGCTGGCTATGAACCAGCTCCAAGCCTGAAAACTGCAGATGAAATGGTGGTACAGACAAAATATTATGTTCTCTTCAGAGGCTACTTATCTAGGTGCAGTTGGCTGTGTGAGCCAGCTGGCTCTTTTCTATTTCACTTGGAGCTTGGGGCTGTCAACAGCTACCTGTGGGTATCACCTGGATTTAAGGAGGTTCATGGGAGCAGAAGTGTGTGGCTATGGCTGCAGGGTGTGGGTGCAAGTTAGGTTAGAATGACTGTCCTCAGGCTGTACCCACCTTTGCATGTACCTCATAATTAGTAGAGGAGCTCTGAGTAAAGTTACCAGAAGTGCTCAGATCAATAGACGTATTCCTTTTGGCTTCATTAAGCTTTGGATCAGTCCCTCAAGGAATGACTAAAGTCCTTAACCTAAATTATCATAGGCAAAAGTGGTAAGGCAATCTTTCTTGCAGAGTGGATTGGAAAAACCTCTACTGGCCTTTCAAAGTTCTGTTCTTAAATGCTCACACGGGACCTGGGTGGCTACAGACTCAGAGGGAAATGTTAATTTTTTGGAGCCATTGCAGGCAGGGTGTGCTTAATATGACTGTCATCTTGTTATTAAAGAAAAAATAAAACAGCACCACCACCAACAAAAACATCAAAAATAAATGGAATACAGGGTGATGGGAAGACAAATGTTTGCAAAACAGTCTGGTTCTTTGAGTTTCCCAGCCCATTACATAACAAAATGCATGAACTGTGTGATTAAGAATACTAAGTAGTAAGTACAGAAATCAATTCTGTTTAGTGAGGATTCAAATCCCCTTGAGGCTTTAAAATGTTTTTTAAGGTCTAAGGAGGTAGAGGGTTGACATCTCTTCTATAAATGCATAGAATTACTAAGCACAGGGGATTTATTTAACCAGGAAACTTACATTATTGAGATTAGACATCTCGTTTTCAAGGTGCTCCTGAAAGATAATGACTCCTATACCCATAATTCACAGTAGACATCAGTTTTGTCTGGCAATATATAAATTGGCCTGATGAGAGAAGTTAGCAGTTTTCCCTCTAAACTGCAATATTTTGTTAGGTAGCAATATAGAATGTGTAGGCCTGTTTCATGGAGTTTCAGTAAAATTATGGAGAATAGAATTTGGTCCTCCCATTTAGGAAATAGATGTTTCCTTTCTAGAAGAGTAATACCTTTTTTCCTTTGATTAAAATATATCTGCTCTGAAAAAAAAAAAAAAAAAAAAAAAAAAAAGTAAGTCTTCTGGGACAAGGGAAAGAACAATCTGATTGTTTATCCAGAAAGCAATGTTGGCTTCAAAGCATGACTGAATGTTATGAATTGCATGGGAAACACCATGTGCTTTTATGATGTGACTAAATGTGATCTGTTAGCAGGAGAAGGTGCATGAAATTCTGATTGCACTGAATTCAATGGGATTTTTTCCAGTGACTTTAATAGACATAGACCTGTAGTGGTATTCTGGAAATTGTGAAAGTGTTTAATTTGCCTTTTTGATTATGAGTTATAGGATATTGGCTCTTTCTGTCTTTATTTGCTTGATTTTCTGAGCTGAAGTAAATGTTATGGCTATTTGTGCTGAGGGGGTTTAAAACAGTCTTTAACCAACCTAAACAGTGTTGCCGATCTTCATTGCAAATATGTAAAAGCTACTGTATTGAATCAATCGTTGCATCTGTAAAATTGTCTCTTCAAAGAAGAAGGGGAGTACTGCAATTTGGCAGAGGTAGGGATAGTTGTGAAGCTTTTTCCTTACCAAATTTAATTACTTGCTGAATGTAAAAGGTGGAAATGAAGGAACTGTCTCTAACTTGAAGGAGATTCTAAAAATAAAAAATAAAAAAAAATCAATAATGTTTAAAGAATCAGATTTTTAGTTAGTACTTCATGGTTCCTTTCCAAACTATTAAGTAGATGTAATTTAGAACCAGTGATTGGAACATTTGATTCTGGAACATCAACTGTTAGTAGCTCTTACAGCTTCTGATATGTTTGTGGCCTGAAATGGAGCTGGAGCTTTCTGCCATCTGGGGTATCTTCAGGGGATGTTCATGACAGCAAGTGTTAAACTTTTTTTAATCATAGCACTTTCCTAAGATCAAATAGTGGCCTGTCAAAGAGCACTCACCATGGGTAGTGGGTCAACAAGAAAAACATTCTGCACAGAACTGCTTTGTCATCTGCTTAATGAAAGTGAACAGGAGGTGAAATAAGACAGGGGGTTTATCCATTGTGCCAACAAAAGGTTGCCCTCATATGTTAGAGAATATGGAACATATTGAGTAGGCACTTCCTGAAAGTAGACACACAATCCCTTTCCAAAGAAATGGGAGAGCCAAGAGAAAGCCTTTAACTGACTCATAATTTCTGAATCTCCCAGTTTCTACCAGCATAGCCTCTAGAGCACTGTAGTAATGCACTACAGTTACTTTGAGCTCATGATGAAGTAATAATTCAGCTTCTTATGTGGAGATAATAGAGAAATGTGACTGCTCACCATATGATTATTTACATATTTAACATTCATACCTTATCAGACAATAGCATTGTTGCTGTTAGTTTTAAATCTTTATGGAGATGCTCATATGACAGATGATCAGAGAAGTAGACACATTTTCATTAAGGATAGTTGTGCTATAGGAGGGAAAAAAAGGGGGGAAGAAAAGAGGGTAAGTATTGATTCCAGCTTTACTCAAATGTAAGTGGTAATTAACTACTGTGTTTAAAATTATTGAGTATATATTTGTTTGTCCAGTTAGCCAGAGAACTCAGAGTCACTCATCTGTGAGTCACACTGTTCTGCTGGTGAGTTTTCACTGTGACAGATGAAGCTGCACCAGTAGAATGACTAGCATAGGTCTGTGAGCCTGCAGCCAAGACTGAATTACAAGTACCTGAATCATGGCTTGACCTTGACTGCTGTAAACCAGGCTAGATTATACATTGCCACTTACTGTGAATAGCCTGAAATCCAGCCTTCTGAAGAGCCCAAGAATGCCTAGAGATCTCAGCTATGCAGTCTTTTCATTGTTTAGGAATAGAAACCTCAATATATGAAAGCCTCAATTTGTGGGCGTATTTTTCTTTTTAATGGTGTCTGAACAATTTGCACAGATATAGAACCCAGGTATGTAGAAACCATGTAGCAATGAACACAGAGATTAAATGCTAACAGTAGTGCAAGATTAGAGTTAGAAAATCAAGGTTTGAACTGCTTCATGTTTGGTAAAACTTATTTGCCTACCCTTCTCACAACATGCTTTTGCTTCTCTGCTGTGATGCTGTTGCAGCAAATTGCTCTATTTATGTCAGATAAAATGTGCATAGATGTCACAACACTGAATTTACCTTCAATTTTGTTCTTTTTATTTATTATATATTTTTTCTTTTTATAGCTCAAATTCTTTACACAAAGAGCTGTGATATAAAGTGTCATTAAGAACTCTTGCTGAGTTTTTGTTTATATGATTCATCCTGACCAACCAATTATAAGCTATTGCATCTTATATTAATTATTATATTAAGGTATTCCTCACAGTTGATAATTTATCCATTAGTCTAGGACTGGAACCTGATGGGTAAGGTCATCTGTGGTTTAGAAGTATCAATTTGACCTGTACAGATGGCTATAACAGTGAATTAGTAGAGGTCCACAATGCTAACTTTTCATAAGAGGAGTCTTAATATTCTGCATATTAAAAAATGTTTAATAGCAAGTCTGCAGTCTTTAGTCTTAGAGTCTTAGTAGCTCATATCTAGACTATCTGTAGCTGTCCTTTGGGATCCTGCTTGAAGTCCTTATTGAAAGCTATTATGTGTAAAGCAGAATGGAAATCAGAGTGGGTTAACTTTGCTTCTCAATCAGGATATCTGAAGTGGATATTTTATACCTTACTGGAAGAACTTTCACAAATGCTGCAGTGTCTTCAGTATAGAAATACCGAAATAACTGATACAGCTGGAAACTGAAGGACTAATGCACCAGGATATAAAATGAGAGCAATTGAATGCTGGAGGTCTGCCTTTTGGAGAATGAAGGAAGACAAGCCATCTGGGACATGCATTCAGGAGGCATGTTCACAAGGTTTAAACCCATATCACTCCCAGTTTCAATCTTCAGCTCTGTATTTGAGAAAAACATGCCTCTGTTTTTCACATTTTGCTTTGGTGGACTAGTAGTGCTTAGCTCACAAGATTTCAGGCTCAATGTAATGAATTGCACCTGTCCAAATGGTGAAGCAAGAACAACTAAAACAAGAGTTGGCACAATGCCTTAGAAAGTTAGCAGATGAGCATTTATCTCTCTTCATAAAAGGTTATATTGTACAGCTCTGCATTTTTGCCTTGCTATATAGTCACTTTCCACATATGCGTATGCCTGTAAGCAGGTGGTTTACAGGCGTTTTTTTATGTTTTAAATTGTTTTTTGGTCTTCAACTATCCTCTTTTCTGTGTGTCTGCACATATAAGCAAAATGTAAACTGAATAGCTCAGTATAAGATCCATGCTTCCTTAGCTACACCTACCTTACAGATTTGTGGTATAAAACGAATAAACTTCCTCCCAAGGGTTTGAGAGTAAATATGTTTAGAAAAAAAAATATCCAGAAATTAAACCAGTCTGAATACAAAATGCATCCCCCTGAATTACTTAGGTTTCAATTCCTTCGTATATCTTGTCATGTTACCAGTTTTTTAGTTTTCTTGGAGTTTTATAGATAGCTATTGCTATATGCATTTAAAAAAAAAAAAAAAAGTCATAGTTGGGCTAGGGTACTTTTCATCATTACTTTCATAGTACTATGAGGTTTGTGTTTATTTCATTTTTTTCCAGCTGGAGAACCCAAGGCACAGAAAGGATCAAAATTTGTCCCTGAAGAGGAAACTACCGAGTGAGCCACAAAACAAATGCAAGCCCATCTGTGGTAAGTGAGGTCTCTCATATGTCTATTTGTGCATAATCTTGTTAGGAAATTGTCACTAGGTGGTAGTTAACAAAATCTGCTAGTGTTCCTCAAGTTTGTAGTAAGAGTAAATGAGAAGCCCCCAGTGTAATTGGTTTATCTATAACGATTTTCATGAAGTTCTTCATAGCCAAACCATTTTTTTTCTCTAATATGTGATACCAACCTGAAATTATAGCTAAAAAGGAGGCCTGGGAAAAGCCTTCAAGTCTTTTATAGACTTTAATATACATCAATGTAAATAGGGAAATCACAAACTGCAGTTCTTCTCTTTTTCATGTTATGAATCTTATCTGTCCTCTGGAGTTTGTCTGAGTGCCTTTTTGTGAGGCTTGCTTGTGTTTTGTTCAGAGTAGAAAATAAGTTATATTAAAATGAAATTATCCTGCCAAAATCAGAGGTTTTCAATTCACCGGGGGTGCAGAATCAAACTGCAAAATGACTTCCACAAACTGAAGTAGTCACAAGTATAAGCAATAAAAGAGATACTTGACATTTACTAATATAAATCCCTATGCCCAGAAAAGGGAAATTGAGCTCTTGGTCACAAGATGAGAGTACCTCTCAATTTTGGTGGAATTTCAGCTTGTGTCTCTTTGCAACTACTGTGTCTCTGAGCAACTACTCATTCAAATATCCAAATATCATAGTGTTCACATTACAGCTGTGGGAAATTAACTGGTGGGATGCAAGGAAACATTATTCCAAAAACAGATTAAGTTTACGTGTACTATAATCTGAAACAATTTGAGACTCACAGTCTCTATGTCATTATTTCTTCTTCAGACTAATAGAACTTCTAGTTCTACTCCATAACAAATAAATACATGGGAATTCCTTGGGCTGATGGAATTTTGTTGATTTATACCAGTTAGACACATAGGCTACTGGTTTTATTTCTAACTAATTTTCCCTCACCTGCCTGCAAGTATATACAGAAAAGCTTCATTATAACCCATGAATCAGCTTTGAATATTCACATTTTTTTAATTTCCAAATTTGCCATATTTTCAAATAGCAAATTTGGTTTAATCTTAATCTGCATCATCAAGCAGTCAACATGTAAGGTACTGGTTTGGTAATTATTCACTAGTATGCAGCCCCAAAGAGAATGTGATATATTTTTCTTTATAATTTGATTATGGCACATGGGTTTCTTTTTCAAGGTGCTTAAGTAAGATGCTTCCATTCAAAATATAGTCAACAATAGCTACTGTATTTTGTAAACTAATTAAACTGTATAGAAATGAAGCATTTTCCAAAAATATCTACTTCTTTGGAAAATACAAGCAAGATATGAAGAGTTGCTTTGGGGTTAGCTGTATGTTCTGGTGGCCTTCAGCATAAATAATTTTATTTATATTAGACGATAAATGAAATGGAAACAACAAGAGAGCATATCCTGAACCCATCATAATCATTCAAACCATTCTTTTGTTTTGTTTATAAACACTGTTCATTAATTCAGAAAACAGTTTGTACTGTCCTGAGAAAGCCTGTCTCATTTGATAATGGGCTTTGAATCCAGTGGATTATTGCAGGGATTTTATCTTGCAGTAATCTGCAGGGAGAAATGTACAAACAGCTGGGAGAGCAAGGAGGAGCTGCATTGTGCAGTGGGAGTTCTTTGGAGCAGAATTTTGGGGTGCAGGAGTGGATCTCAATAGCAACATGAATCTTTTCTGTTTTTCTCTGGTAAGTGTGCATACACATTTTTCTTTACTGGGTTGCTGAGCTGATAAACTGAACCAGTGGGTGTGTTTGGAAGGAAAATATTCAAGGTGTTGTATCATCAAGTGTACAAGGATTGTGTTATGACAATGATTCTCTCTAGCATAGAGGAAAGAATTTATGTATGAGAAATTATACCTAACAAAACATGATTCAGTAAAAATAAGTAAAAAGCATATTACAAATGTGCTGTATGCGTTTTGTTATTATTCCAAAAATCTGTATATTTAAACATTAGACACTTGATGCCAGCACAGCAAACTTCTTATATGTGTCTTAAAATTACTAAGTATATGTATGCTATAATTTGCTTTAAGTTATTTTGTTTGAGATAGTAGTGTCTGATTTCCTTTTATAGGACTCTGGGAAATCTACTAGAACTTTTGCAGCATTTTCTATTAGCTAAGCATGAATACATAGTCCTCTGGGTGAACCCAATCATATTTACTGTATTTACTGAAGGACAGAGGAGTTGATCTAAGACCCTCTCCAGGTTTTCTTTCTTTTGTTGTTTGATTTGTGTGTTTGTTTGTTTGTTTTCTCTCCTTTTTTTTTTTTCCTTTTCCCTTGCCCTAAGACTACTGGTCAGAATGAACAGGTAATTCGGGGTAGGAAATCCATAGAAACCGTTTCTGTTTTAAAAGCTTAACCATCTGCCAATACCAATGATCAGTATTAGCAGTAGTAATTAGATGAGTATATTTGCAGTATTTGCACAGCATAGGAGATCTGTTTGCTCATTTTTTTCATCTTTTGTGCAGATGTTTTGTATCTTTTCCCCATATGTTTAGAAAGAAAATAAAAATTAATATTCAAGCTGCACTTATACAAATTCAAATAGGGAACCTGCTTTGTGTAAACCATTGTTGCTAGTTGCTAATGCTAATCTCAGCACAGAGTATTGGTGCTTTCCAGACCATGAGGATTAAAAGCAGTTTTGGGGTTCTTAAAGTTAAATGCAATGATATACCAGAATTTTGTGACAAGAGTCCCCTCATAAAAATGATATAATGGGAATTCAGTGACACTTTTGATCACAGTTTATTGTGAACACCTGTGAATTTGTTTAAAGTTACAAATGGCTTTGTGGTACAATCTGTAACAGCTTGAAAACAGTGGTTTCTGCAGGCTTTGGGGACAGAACTGTTCTATCAATTTTTTATTGTTTCATTGGGGCAGCTTCTTGTTTTCTGTGTAGTTCACTTTTTAAGTTGTTGAGCATTGTAAAAGTTGAGAAATCAGCTTTTAGACAGAATGGGGGATAGATCATATGGGCAAGTGCAGGTCAAGTTGCAGTTTTATGTTATGCTGGGTGTGCATCAACTAGAGTTTCTGTGACAAACATAATGACTACAGTAATTATAGATGGTTTAGGCAAGTGAAAGCTAGTGCCATGATAGTTTCTGTAATGAAATTAGTCCTGTTTAAAGATTGCTGCTAAGAAGATAACCTCCATTCATTACAAGCTTTCCATAACAGCCATTCTGTCTACTGTGGTAATCTTTTGAGCAGCTGGCAAAACTTCTCACAAGTTATCGAGATCTAAAGATAATTCATAAGTCACTAGCATGGGTCTGTATTTCTTAAACTCAGAGACATGTGTACTCCTCCATGTGCATGCAACAGAGTGCAATTTCTTTCTGTAATCAGATTGTCTAGCTTGGAAATGAGCTAGTGATCCAAATATGTACACTAGCTACTTTTCAGTCTGTGACTGTGAAAAGGCCGGCAACACAGTGGTTGAACTAGTAAAAAAGATATGAGTGTGTTTTTCTCTTCAAGAAAGGCAAGTCAAAAATAATGTGCAGTAATTAGACTGTAAAAAGCTCTTTAAAAAACACCAGAGGAGCCAGTTCATTTGCAGATGTAAAATGACCACTGATGAATTGAAATAATTTATACCAGGTGAACATCTGGTGTAAATATTGAACCTGCAGCCATAGAAGAATCTTAGACTACTGGCAGACTAAAAGAGCTTTCCAAAAATAGTATTTTCATGGAAGTATTTTCCTCACATAGACCAAGAAGATTCACTGCAATGAGCTTGTGTGTGCATGTGCATATGCGTAAATATATATTTTAAAATACATTGTTTTATAGGTCAAAAAATACTTTTCTTCCTTACTGAACATAGTGGACAAAGTGAGATATAATCTTAGGGAATGCCAAGAATATTGTGTTTGAAAACAGGGTGGAACTAGACTTCTGGCTGATTTAAAGCAGTGGAACAAGTGGTACTTAAAGGAACATCAGTTTCTGTTGTCAGATTTGAGTTTCTGTGAGTTTGCTTTTGGAACTGTCCTTATCACTAAGATGGGCTTTTAGCATGAGAAACCACCAAGTGTTACAGACAGTCCAGCAACTGGTGACAAGGAGGCTGAAGACAGTCAAGTTACAAGAAGGTTGTAAGGTCTCTGGAAGCCTGGACAGGGCTCTGCCCTTTCCTGGGAAGCAGATAGCTGACACTGGAATAATTCCTGTTGCTGCTTTGGAGACTTGTTGTCTCCTGCTATGAGTGCTCCAGCATGGGGTGTTTCCCCAGCAGTGTTTTGTGTTCTCAGTTAACTTCATAATGATTTGTTTTCTCAAATGAGATTAATTTTGCCTTGGTCTCAGGAAATTTGCAGACTTTCCTTCATAACCTTGTGCCATTTTTCCATTTACAAAATGGCCTAAGGCATAAATGTCTCTGCTTTTGTAAACATAACATGTTAAAATGTCAGCCTTACACTCAAAATTTGCAGTGTCTTTTCTGTTTTACAGTACTTAACTGTACTTCAGGTGCTTAAATCAGAACAATACTGTTTGGTTTTAGAGCAATATGGAGAGGTAACCAAATCAAGCACTGCTTCTGTGTCAACTGCAGTCTTCAAACCATCTATTTTGGTAGCCTGCCTACTAAATGGAAGCATCCTACAAATCTAAGAAATAGAAAATGTTGTTAAGACATCTAGTCCTTTAATTGAGGTAGATTTTTTCCCTATATTATTTTCCTGACTCAAGTCTCAAATCTGCAGACTATATACACTGTGGTTAGCACAATTCACCTGGAACACCTCCAATTAATCCTCTTCTGGGTGTTTTTGTTTGTTTGTTTGTTTTCTGAGACAGTGTGCTTATATTACTGATTTGGGAGCATTCTTCCTGGAAGCAGCATAATGCTCACCTTTGATGGGGACATCTTTGAACAAGGGTGTGCAGCAAGCTTTTACTTATTTCTATACTCTTGGACCCACAAGAAAGACAGAGTCTGAACTTTTGGGTAGACCTGTGCGGTGTCAAGAGTTGGACTTGATGATCCTTAAGGGTCCCTTCCAACTCAGGATATTCTATGATTCTATGATAACTCTACTAATAAAACACACACATCCAGGAACATACCGAGACATTGAGGTTCCTAAGGTTGCAATAACTTAGGCCTTTTCTAGCAAACCCTCCAAAACAAGGTGGCTGCATGCAACCTGCCTGTTGAGTATCATCTTGATGGGGGTTTAAGAACTGTGCTGAGTCATTTGGATGCCTTTTAGTTACTGTAAGACAACTGTGAGTCAGGGACTGCAGATGGTCATGTTACAATGTCATGGATTGTTCTTGTCCATAATTTCATTTACTAAGAGAGATGTAAAGCCAGATGTATTTCTGGTTCAAAGAAAAATTGAATTTCAGTAGTTTCCATAAGAAAGCAGATATGAGGGGTGTGGAAAAGATCCTTACAAAGGCAGTATTTAAAGTCCAACCCTTTAGCACTGAACAGTAGCGTTAGCAATGGAACTGATGAAGATGGGAGAATTTCAGATGTTTCAGGGGTGCCAACACATATATATCAGAAACCTGTGAAAGAAGGGAGCTAGGGAAAGGACACAACACTCATAATCACATGGATGTTCAAATTAGTTATTCAAGTTGAGCACTAATCTTTGGGTTTAAGCCAAATAATATCACTTGCATTTGTCTATTTCTCTTCCATATGTTAGCTTTCTTACTAACAGTTTTGCGTAAAAAGTAAAGTACTGAGCAAAAGCCTCATCATCTCAGTGATTTTAAGTAGAATAGAACTAGTTATGTTTGTTTTTTTTTTTTTTTTTTTTTGATAGTTGGTTTAAAGATGTTCTGACTGCAACATATGCATTACATCTAATGTTATTCACTAAAACAGCCATTGTTACTAAACTAATGTTTCTATTGTAAAGAATACAGAGAAAATTCATATTAAAAAAATTGTGTGATATATTAATAACTACATGGAACCCCCTTATGTTAAAGAAACCATAGTATAAATAGAAAGATTCTAATGCTGCTATGGGCATTAGGACATGATGCTACTCAGAAATAGATTTGATTTAAAAATGTGTTTTAACAAAAAAAAATTAACTGAATGTGGAAGGAATATCTTCTGAAGTGTAGTGCCAGTAGAAGACATCTGAGCATTCAAGCTCCCATGCTTTCCATGCAGAACATCTTGTTCTGTTTAGCTGGCTAGTTGTCACCCCATAATACACAAGAGTTCACAGTGAAATTCTGTGTTGGAGAATGATCCGACTGCATTGCAAAATGTGCTTTTCTCTGCCTTATGGTTCATGTAGTCACTGCACGGCATGATAATAATAACATGAAAAGTAAAGAACTGCAGACAGTTATTTTCTTCTAGCTCTGAATTAAAATCTTTTCTCCCATAAAATTCCCAAAGCAAAGGGCTTTAAAATGCTTCCTTATACTTTGTAGGAGAAAGAAGAAGTACTAGGTACTACAGAATTAAGTTATTGTTTTTTTCTGCTCTCTCTTGTATTGTCCTGTGCCATTTAATGTGCTCATAACTACTAAAGGAGCTGAATAAATACAAAGTCTACACCAGCTCATATCTGCAAAGAATTTTCTCTCATTGATTGATGTTGGTTGCAAGGGGCAGACCTAGATGCTACTTTGTGAATGATCTTTTTGTCCTAGCAAACCCCAACAATAGCAAAATACCAACATTTTTTTGTGTAACAATATTACACTTCCCCTTTTCAGAATAAGTAAATATTGACCTTATTTTGCCAGATAAAGAAATTTGTGTCTCCATATACCCATGTATCCGAAGAATTCCCGATATGGCCTAACAGATTCTGTTGTGTGTGTGTCTTACAAATGAAACAGTAGTAAAAATTGCAGGTTTTAGGAAGTGGATATGGAAGTGCTGCATGAATTAGAGGTTAAAAGGGGTGGATTTTCTGGAGATTTTTCATATTGATAGCTTTTAAATGAGACTTAATGTTTGTGTAATAGAAGTTTATTGGCATAGCGTTGTCTTTCTCATACACTTTTTGGTACACACTTACTCTCTTGCACGTGCTCATGTTTTCTTGTGCCCACACCTTTTCCACACCCAGTATTTCTCATTTCTCATGCCCTCACACAGGCTTTCCCCACGTGCTCTGTCTCTTCCTTGCATGTCCCTGTGCTCGCTCGCTCTCCCTGACACCCTCTGCTTCATTGTCTCTTCCATGAAATTGTTCGTTCTCCCATGCTGGCTCTTTCTCACAGTCACAACTCTTCTCAAGCCTGCTCCCTTCCTCACACCATTGCTCTCTGTCTCATGTCCCTCCTTGCACCTCTTTCATGCCCTTACCTTATCTCACAACCATGCAGCCTTTCTTGCCACCTTATTTTCACTGTCACACCCTCACTTTACTGCATGTGCTTTCACTTTTTCCCACCACATCTCTTTGCTTCACACTCTTCTCACGTTCTCTTCTCTTCCTCTGCCAATCTCTTTGTCCCACCTTCCCCTTCCCTTTCCTCTTCTTTCTCTCATGCAGTCTAGCACACCCTTTTTCACAGACTTTTCTCATGACATTACGCACTTTCTTGCAACCTCATGCCCTTTTCTTGCAACCTCATGTTCAGTCTGTCTCACAACCATATGTTTGCTTTCATGCACACTTTTTCTCTCACCATCTTTCTCTCTCAACACATTGTTATTTCTTGTGCATTCATGCTCTGTTCCTTGTTCACTCCTTTCCCTTTCTTGCATGCTCATGCTCCCTCATCTCTTGTGCTTCCTTTCTTGCACATGCTCATGCATTCTCGTGTTCCCTTTCTTAAGCATTCTCTTTCTCTCATGCACTTAATTTCTCACATGCTAGTTCTTTCCACTGCTTTCTCACTATCTCTCCTTCTCACTGTTTTTTCTTCCCTCTAGCTCTCCTCTTACTGCCTCTCCTCTCCCCTCTTTCCCTTAATCATGTGCACTTTATTGAGTGTGCTTGCTTTTTCTCATGCATGCTCATTTTCTTATGCCCTAATGCCCTTTCTCTTAACTCCACTGTTTCTTGCAATTTCACACACTTTCTTGCAACTTTACGCCAGCTTTTCGACATGCTTTCACTCTCTTTTGCATGCATTCACTTTTTCTTGAACTTAATACTCCCCTCTCTTGCACCTCCTCCCCTTTTCACACCCTTCCTTTCTTTCTTGCACTCTTGCACCCTATCTTGCATTGCCATGCCTTTCCTCACAACCTCAATCTCACCCTCTCATGTCCTTGCACCTGTTTCCTCATGTGCATGTCCTCTTTCCCTCCCTGCTCATTTCTGCACACAACCCACTTCCCTCCCTCTCCCTCTCCACCCTCTTACTCTCTCCTCTCTTCCCTTTTTTCTCTCCTCTCACACTTTTACTTTCATTATTTCCCCCTTGTTTCCTATCCCCTTGTCTTTCTTCCTCTCTGTCTCAACAATTCTCTCTTGCATTCTCTTTGTTCTGTCCCTTTCATTGTTTCTCCACCCTCATCTCTCTCACCCCCTCTTCCTTTCATGTGTGCACTCACTCTTCATCACACATGATCATGCCCTTTGCATACTTGCACTCCATCTTGTGCCCTCATGCCCATCCTTTCTTGTGCCTGCTTTTTCTTGGGGGAGTTTTCTCTTATTCTTTCTTGAGAGCTCTCTTGGAGGCCCTTTCCATCTCTGCCTGTCCCCTAACTTCCAGCTCTTGCTCACTCACTTTTTCTCCCATGTGCATCTGTGCTCTCCCACACACAACAATGCACTTTGTGTGCTCATTCCCTTTCTCACAACCTCCCTCCCTTTCTCGTGCTCTTAAACCTCTCCTCACACCCTCACACCCTTTCTGACAACCCCAGTTTTTGAGACCTCACCCCCTTTCTTGGCAGCTTGCACCTTTCCATCTTTTTTACCTCTTATGTGCTTACATGCTGTTTTTCCCGTGCTGCTCTCTCACAGTTTCTCTCGTTCTTTCTCCCTTATTCTTTTCCTTTCTTCCCCACTCACTTTTTCTGGATGATGACATGCTCTTCGCAAAGCCCACTCCTTTTCTCATGCCCTTGTTCTCTTTCTTATGACCAGTCTCACTGGTCACACTCTCACTTTCTTACCTGCAACCTTGTGCTTGTTCTCTCTCATGCCCTTGTACTTGCTTTCTTTCTCATGCCATCTCTCTTCTCAATATTCTCTTCCCTGTGCCATCTTGCTCTTCCATAAACACTTTCTGGTGTGCACTTTCCCTTGCATGCACATGCTTTCTCTTGCATGCACATGCTCCGTTTCTCACATGCTCAAGCACTAGCTTTCCCTTGCATCATTCCCTATGTACACTTATACCTTCTCACTCTGCACTCCTCACATGCTTTTCTTCACCCCCTTTTTGTCATGACCTTCACATTTCTCAAGCCCTCATTTTCTCACATGCACTTGCTCTTTTCTGCAATCTACTTTTCTGTGTGCACCTGCCCTTTCTGATGCCCCCACACTCCATCTTTATTTCACAACATTTCTTTCCTGTTTGGGCTTCCTTGCACGTTCTCCCCCCTCATTGAGCACTTTCTCAGAGCCCCTCTTTATGTCCCCTCCTCTCCTACCCATTTCACACTCTCATCACCTTCCTTTCCTCTTTCATGGCCCCCCGTTTGCCTCGCCCCCAACCCTCGCCTTCTTCCCAACCCTCACCCCATACCTTTCACACAGGCACTCTTTTATGCTTTTTTATGCTTTCAACTCTTAATCTAATACTCTTTTCAGCAAGGTCCAGTGTTATGTCCCATTGAGGGAGAAGTATATGATTGCATTTTACACCGTGAATCCTGGAAGTGTGTAACAAGGTTTTAAACTCATCATTTTTATCCAGAAATGTTCACTCCAGAACTTCAGACCTGGAGCCCGAACCATCATTGTTACATGGTAACACAGTTAAAGTAAAAAATATCACTCTTTTGAAGGAGTCTTTGCATAGTTTCTCCTGCCTGTCCTCTTCCTGAAGATTAAAATATATATATATACACATCTCTTTGGAAGGTACTGTATGAATGCTTATTAGAAGGACTAAGATAAGAAAGGTTATGGCATATGGATACACACAGACTTTTCTTCATTATAGTCCTGGAAAGCCTAGATCTGTAGATCTGGCAGCATACCAGACACTTTAATCTGTTCAGACTCTACTGAATTTCCTTTGGTTTACAATGGAAAAATGTGTCTTCTCAATATGAGAAGGTCTTAAAGGTATTTGATCTGAGCATCACTGATTGCTGTCTCTGCTATTATCCCATTTTCTTAACACAAATGTTCATTTTTCCTTCTAACGGGGGTTTTTAAAACCTTGCTAACCAGTGCTCAAATGATGGTTTTTAGTGGGCATTCTTATTTAGAAAATGCAAGTGTGGGACAGACAAAACCATTGTAATTTGAGCCAGGTCCAAGCAGAAATAAACGTAGTCGCTTTCAAGACCCAGGCTCAGCTTGTAAGGTGCACCAGCCATGAGTAGTCTGCTTCATAACCCATCTCCCACACTACCAGGAAGCATTAACTCATGAATAATGAGAATGAATTCTGGTGTGTAATAAATATTTTCAAGAGGTTCAATCTGTAATATATCTCCCACAACATTTATCTTGGCTTATCAAGACTCTAGTAGACTGAAGCAAATAAAGTTCCATAGATGAACATTGTGGTTGCAAAAATAAATCATTTGTTTGAACTGCTGTTCACCAGTCAGTCATACTGACTGTAAAAATTACATATTAGCAATATAGCTTCAAATATGCATCTGTGTTTATCTTCTGTACTAAAGGAATAAATGTTTTTATAAAACGACACTGATTTCAATACTGGTGTTCTGCTATGAGTCATGCTGCTAAAAAATTATTTATTCCTTAATTAATGCAGTTAAAATCAGTGATCAAAATTCATTGGGAAAATATTCAATGCAGATCAAAGTGGCAACATCTAAAATCTAGGATTATTAGTTAGAATGTTTTCAGTTTTGCCATCTGCTTTCAGTTAGGGTCTTGAATTGTGGAATGGTGGCATGTATATGAAGTATTTGATCCTGGAGTTGTGGGTTAAATGTGAAAATCTTGTTTTCTGTTAAAATGTGTTCTTGTTGGCTGGAGAAAAAGCCAACATGTATATTATAGCATAAAGTTCAAACATTTGAATGCAAATGGAATCTATTTTTAATTCATTTCTAGCCATTGACATGACTTTGGGGGCTGAAGTCATGGCTCAAAATTCTGGGAGCTGGCAGCATTGTTTTTGTTAACTGCTATAGGAATAGGGTTAGCTTTTTGCATCAAATTAACATTTCCTATGAATAACAAGTATTAGCATTTTTATAGTTTTTGTAAATATTTTCATAATGTATTGTTTTCACAGAAATTTCTTGTAGTATTCAGGAGAAGATATACATCTGATTTAACTCCTCCTGAACTGATAATGCTTGTTTTTATTGTACTCTCAGCTTTACTCCTGCCAGTCTGTGGAATCTATGTTGTGATACCATGAACTGCAGCATTCTGGTGCTTACTATAATCAATTGTCATATGCTTTTTAAAGAGAGAAGAAATTAAGGATTTCAAGAGATAATGGATGAAAAACAATCTTTTTATTTTGTAAATCATACAGAATTGATGCTTTTTTTTTTTTTTTTTTTAAGTGGATTTATAAGTGTTCAACTTTGAAAATCTGTTTCAATTTGTTTTAGGAGGGTTCCATGGACAGCTTGTATGAGCCTGTCCCAGAACAACAAGAACCCAAGGATACAACTAGTATTGGCAGCTGGGCAAGCACTCCTGTGAGCATGCATGTGAACTGTGGACTGCCTGATAGGTCTATGTCTTTGGTAAGTAAAGTTTAATTGCAAAGTATGCAATGTGTCTTGGAATAAAAAATATTAGAGTGTATGCAGACTCACGTGTATTCAGCTGGCTCAGCTGCCAGTTTGAAGTATTTAGGCTCTTTAGAGCCATTGTTCATATCTCATCCCTGTACCCAATGACCTGATTTCTGTCCAGTCTTAACAAGCACACTTTAAAAAGAGGTCATGAGTTTCTATACAGCTAGCAAGAAACTGAGATTAGTACTGCTTCACAATACAAGGAAATTTCTCTTTGCAAGTAATAATGTGTGGAAATACTGGTTACATATATTAGTAGAGTATGTCTTTACAGGATCTACTCTCAGTGTCTTTACTTGTCTTTTTGAAAGTGTGGGTTGTATGAATTTTGTAACTGATGACCTCAGTGGAGTAGCCTTTACACTTCATAAGACATTGTTAAGTGAACAAGTGAAGGAAGTTGTTTTCTGTTTTTTCTTCTTCAAAAATATTACTCTACTTAATTCTTTATTATTGGCATGTTATTGGTATGAGGCTTTGAAAAATAGTTTAATATAGTATATTAAATTTTATAGTCTCTTTCATTTTATAATCTCTTTTCTCTGCTTAACAATGCCTCACTTATAGTTACTGTATCTTTGCCAAATAGTGATATATGATGCAGTCTGATGAAGAAATAAAAAGAAACCACGCTGTTCATTATTCAAGGAAGAGAGACTGCCTTGCCTTCACAAATTACACCAGGTTTTACCCATATGTCCTGTGGCTTAGGTGCTATATTTCGTATAGGTAGGTCCTATATTGGGGCTATGGTATTGCAGAATCACAAGGCAGCTTTGCATGCAGTACTTGTGTGGAGAGAGCGTTTGAGCTGATGGGTTAGGAGAATGGCCAGGGAATTGCTGCATGCACTTGTTGAATCTTGAAAGGAGGGAAACGAATAAATTGTTCTTCTCAGACCCTTCTGCTGCAACCATCTTGCTCTGTGCATGCTCTCTGCCAGGTAATCACCTTGATGCTCTGTGTAATGGTTCTGGTCTTGAGAGCATAGCAGTGCAGAAATCTCCAGAGGCCTCATCAGATCAGCACAGACATATGAGCCTGGACTCTGAGATGTGCCTGCATTACAGTTTTACTGCAGCAAGTGGGAGATGCTTTCCTGTGTGACAGGATTCTCCCCATTATCTGGTTGTGACATCATTGCTATAAAAACAAGCCCCCTCTACACTGTTCCAGCTAAGTGTTTTTAAGCATGGTTGTGAAATATGGCTGTAACTTGATCTTAGTATGCTTGCAGTATGTCAGATATGCAGAGCTCTATCTATTTGGCTAGGGCTGTGGTACACAACCATACTGAAATATGCTATTCTTTGAATGAAGGTGAGACACTGTAGATCAGCTTCTACATGCATTCAGCCTTTCCCTTTTTGTATGACTGCAAGTCAGCTTACCAGTTAAAGACAACTACACTAATATTTCTTTGTACAATGCCTATCTGCTAGGAACTGGATTTAGCCAAAGTGAACCAAAAATTAAGAGCAGATTTGCTTTTTTGTTTGTGTCCAACATGTGACAAATGACCTCCTCATATACTTTGCTAAAGATAACTATTAGAAACTGTCCTTTGTCTTGTCAAGGTATGATAGAGACAAATCTGTAAAACTGTGTTCAGTACCAGCTTGTTACAATGTGGAATGGTAAGAATTAAGGATGCACTGACCTCAGGCTTTTTAATTTTTGCTTTTTCTTGTTTTGTTCTGTTTTCTGATACAGCAGCATTTCTTCAGAGTCCTCATTATTTTGAGTCAGGTTTGATACATTTTTCAGCTAAATAAAAGTAATCAACATGCCCAATAAATAACTTTATTTTTGTTAAGCCAGCCTAGGAAAGCATAGAAAAGCAGCTAAAATGTTAGTGTAGGATTATAAAATCATATATATTAATCTGAACAAATTGTAGCAATTCATTCTTATATTGCTCAGTACTGTTTGTTTGTTTGTTTGTGTTTGTTTGTTTGTTTGTTTGTTTTTGGGGGGTAGACACTGCCAAGTCCGTGAAGATGCATGTATAACAGTGAATATTAGAAACTTTATTTATTTATTTATTTATTGTTTCTTCTAACTCTTATGATACATTTCTGTTTCCTAAAGGGGTATTTTACTGATGGCACATTTATTCATCATAAATTTAAATTTCATCATCAATAAAAGCTAGGGTAAGTGGGAAAGCAAGCTGTTGGCTCACTAGATATTAACAAGAAGCCTCATAAGACTGGCTGTCGGCTTTATTGTGCTCTGTTTTTAGAGAATATTCAGCTCAGCACTTAACTAAAAATAACGCTTGATGCTGTGTCACTGTGCTGGCTGTAGAATCAAAATGGTTATTTATAAAATACTCACTAGAAATGGAAAACAAGATTAGTGATGACGTGTCGACAGTAAGACCTATGGAAAAATGCTGCTAAGGCCAAAGGACTGTGTAATCTTATCTACTATTTCTAGCATGTGAGTTATTAGACCTACACCTTGGATGAAGCCGTTAAGCTTATTAACTGAGCCCATTTGTACTTCTCTCCCATTTTTAATTCCGTCACTTGGTTTCATGCTACAGGAAGGCCCCCATAGCATGATAAATTCAGAACATTATTGGCTCCCTCAGGCCCTGATTCAGCCATCTATCATTATTCAGTAATGCACATACTTAAGTGCATCGCTAAGTAGGTATGGGCTTGAGTGTATGTTTAAATGGTTGGCTGAGCCATGGCCATGCAGATTCCACAGTGCTGTTACATATCAGGATGGAGCAGCCTGGCACTGCACATCTTCCTAGGACACTTTGCACCCTTCCTTTTTTCTTTATAAATCAATAGGGCAGGCATTTCAGGTATGCCGCCCTCAACACAAAAGCGAGGCTAGTACAAGAGGAATTTTTTTCCTCCTATTGGAGCGAAGTAATTATTGTCTTGCGTTTATCTTGTCTGTTGTGATTTGTCCTAATCACAGTTGGGCAGTGATGTTTCACCAGAGACATGGAAAATACAGGGTCCTGAGGTGTCTGGAGCCATGCATGATATAATTCAGAGAACACACTCTTTGGACACCTTTTTGATTATTTTTGCTCCTGGCAAAATATGTGCCCAAATGACGCATTCTGGATGAAGAATAATCTTTTGTGTACACTGTTTTTCACATAACTTAGATGACCTATTTAGTATATGAAATGTTTTGCCTGGAATGTTCCCAATCTGTGTTCCTGTGGTAATGGCTTGTGCCAGTTATACACACTTGTCTTTTGATTTTAATCCTCACAGGGAACTGGCCTGTTAACTTCCTGGTTACTTTGCCTGTTGCTCAGCTTCAATCATATTCTCAGACAGAAAGCAAAAACTAGGTTTACAGAGCTGTTTCTGAACCTTATAGGAAAGTTGAATCAGGCTTTCCTTGGAAGCAGCTGGTAGCCAAGAGTACAGAGTGAATCATGACCCCTTTGCTTCCAACAGTGTTATTAACAGGGAAAATTAATTTCTTCATCCTGCACCTCTTGTAGCTTGGTGTTGCAGTATTCTACCCCATGACCTGTCTTCAGCTTCTTAGGAAAAAAAAACAAACAAAACACTTCCATATTAAAACTAGTTTCGTATATTTCCCATCAGATTGCAATCACAAATGTCATAAGATCCAAATATTTTTCAACTGCTGACTGTGATATGATTGACTACCCTATATATCAGAAAAGTGCCAAATAATTTATCAGTCTAAGTTATTGCCAGCAAAATCACAATCAGTCATGATACATACTTCAGTATGCAGTGTTGTAATTGGCATTCCATTGATGCCATTGAAGGAAAAATTTCAGTTATCTGAAATCATCTTTTCTCTGTTTGGAAATCTAACAGACACAGGAGCTCTAGTTTCCTCAGTCAGCTTGTAAATACCAGATGGATTAATTATTTAATTCAGAGTTACTTGACAAAAGCAGAGAGGAAAGGACTTTATTAAAAAATTCATAATACTGAGTTTCTACATACATGAGTTTGCCATTAGGAAGCAGGCCTAATTCCCTATTCCATATATGGAATAGGGAATTGTTCCCATTGAAAAGATAATGATGCACTTCGGAGAATGTAGAGAGTAGATTCTAGATGAAATTTAATTTAATTCTAAGCTAAAACATGCTCATAAAAGTGCTTAATTCTTAGTTAGAGATTAAAGGTATAGGGCTTTATAGTATAATCAAGTACCGAAGAGTCTTAAAGAGAAAGAAGTACAAACAAGAATGATTTATTCTTGTTCCCCAAACTAGCCGGCTGATTCAAACATAGCAGGAAGAGGAGCATTCAATGAAAGGAGCCATTTTTAAATGGCCAATGAAATCCACTGTCCTATTCTATTGCAACTCTGCATCCCATGATATCTAGTGAACTCACCACAGTATCGCCTCAGCATATGCCATACATGAATTTTTCACTGCAATTTAAGAAACTGATGCTGATATGTTGGTTTCAAATTGTAGAGCAAAAGATTAAACTTACAATTCTGTTTCATGTTCCATATCAGCTGTTTGGCATGTGAAGATGTGAATTAATAATATTTCCAGGTATATGACCACACTGAATCTTAGATAGTGCCACGTCTCCAGTTTTTGCCCTGGTTCATATACGGATTCTGAATTACAACATCCTGTGGTCTCTGACCTCTATGCATAATGCTTACTTTAATGAGCATCTTTTAAGTCAAAATGTTGATAGTTTTAAGTCATCATGAGATTGCTGGTGCTACCCTTTTTAAGAGCCTTAAAATCTCTTTTTCAACATCTTTCAAACACTTCTTTAGAGCTATGAAAAGATTTGTCCCAAGACAAACATGCTATTTTGTTTTGATTTGTTTTCTGCAAGAAGTTTTATTCATGTTGCTTGCAATATTTCAAGGTAAAGGGTTTTTGATCTGCATGCAGCATCTGTGAATGAATATATACTTGAAAAAAAAAAAAAAAACGTGGAAAATGTATGCAATTGTTAGCGTTCTCAAATGTCCAGGTACTTCAGAAGTATCCTTCTGTAGGACATCCTACACTCAGCTGAAATAACCTCAGTGCAGTAAAGCAAGCTTTTCATAACACAGACTCTGAAGAAACTTAAACAAATAAATAAATAAATCTATGCTGGGTTTTACTGAGAGAGGAGAAAAATATAAAATGCTCGGTTATGCACTTGTACAATTTTATGTAGAACATGTTTTGGCTTTTCATCATGCAACCTGAATGTCATTTTAAAATTACTGTAGCCAGAGATCTGCAGAAGTAGACGAAGGAAAATAAAAATAAATAAATAAATAAATAAATAACAATTAAAAAAAAGTTTTGGTTTGGTTTGGTTTGGTTTTGAACGTGTCTTGTTACCCAGCAGATTGAAATGGCATTCATCATGAATGTTTTTACCTTTTTTTTTTTACCTGGTTTCCGCTTTCCAGAATGGAAGACATAAATATGAAAATGATATAGTGCTTTTATATTCTGTCTCGGGAGATATCAAAATAGTATTCAGATCAGAGATCTCTTCTGTCCTAGAATGACATCCTCAGGTTTACTTAAAGTTAAAATTAAGCTCAAGTTCCAGGGTGACTGTGACAGCAAAAATGCAGGGAGATGTTATGGCATTCCTTACAGAGCGAGGCACCCTTTTCTTCAGTCTTTCAACACACGCATAACTGTTCTCTTCCTTTTTGCCATGTTTTTTCTTTTCCTATGTACTTTATTTAAAGAAAGTCCCAGACTCTGTAGTCGCCAGCCACTGCTTGGTCTCCAAAGAAGGACAACAACGTAATCTTCTATGATCCAGACAACTAGGTTCTGAGAATTTCCATGCAGCACAAGGAGAGAACAGGAAGCAGGTGATGAAAGGTTTAAGCAGATGTTCAACCAAAACTTGCTCATCAAGTGTGGGCAGGTGGCCATCAGCTGGGGCCATGCAGCTCAGTGGTCTTGCCTCCAGCCCAGCATTTGATTCTGATTTTGTGCCTCTTAGAGCTTTATCAGGCTAACTTAAATTACTTTGTTTTACTTGCATTGTATCCTGGTCTCTTCCACGTACAGACTTCCTCTGAATGCATTGGGGTTTCATGGTTTGCATCTTTCTGTGTTCCTTAGAACGCTATGTCGCATTGTAATGTGTGGGCATTTTATCCTCAGAGAACTTTGCGTTTTGGAGGCAATATTTTAAATAATCACGTTATGTTAGAAATTTAATATGCTTTCTTGGGGTAAGAGTGTTGTGCTCTGAGTTTTCAGGGGTTTTCCAGTTGTCAATGTCAACTTCTTGGGTGTCATTGATATTGAAAACACTTAAAATCAGGACACCTAACTACATATATTCTCTGCTGCACTGTCCTCCACAGCTTCAGCTGTCAGAAAAAGACAGGGAATAATAGTGGATATTATTATATAAACATGCCTCAAAAGTACATAAAAGCATCTTTCAGTGTCCTTCCAGTGAGGAAAATATTATATTTGGATTTCTGATTTTCATAGTCTTTTTTTTTTCTCTATCTTTTTAAAAGGAATTTCCTGACTTTGAGAACACAGTGACCAAAAAAAGAAAGTAAGTTGAGACAAGTTCAAGATCTACACAGTGTCACTATATTTGTTTGTTCTTTTCACCTTTGTTGTTTTATGAATGTGTTTGACAATGTTGCATTAATTTTCAGAGAGTACATGTATTAATGTTGCAGTTAGGAAGCAAGTAGCAAGCTTGTAATGCATTCGTAAAGCTCTTTTTTTCATATACCTAAAGCTTTCTTCCAAAATAATGGGACCAGGACAGCTAAAATCAAATGCAGTTAATCTGAGCTTGGTTTAACCATATGCCTGCTTTTCTGAAAGATTGAAGTGGTAACCTATTTTTTAGCGTGTTTGTACCATTGACCTGATAATCTTCTGAAGAGTTCTTTGTGTATTTAATCCAAATAAAAAATTAGTTTGCAAAATGATTCAGATTAAGTGGGTCAGACTGTATTTTATCAAGTACATTTGAGACAGCAGCATATTTCACTTCCATTTGTTAAGACACAGTACATTGGTTTGGCTTAATGATTAATAAATATTAGTAAACAGGAATTTATTTTGAGAATTCGTTTTTGTCTTGAGATTGAAGGTTATTGCATTACTGAAGAGGTTCCCTTCAAATGAAATCCTGCCTAATGGAATGATACACAACGATCTTATCTGTCTGGCTGTGACAGACATGAAAATCCCTGGATATCATATTATTTTTTCATTTTTTAGGTGGGGCCCCAGTAAACTTAGAAAAGCAATGTTATCTATGTCTATTGCAGAGAAATTTCAAAATAGGTAATGATTTCAATGAAAGCCTCATTTGTCTTAATAAAGAGATTTCATCTATTTTTGTCATCTGATAAAACTACTAGTAAATTATCAGCTGCAAACACAGAGATGTATGTGCTCAGTGCAGTGAAATCTGTTATATGTGACCAGATAGGACTTTGTAAAAACATTCTCCCTTTCCAGACTTCCATTAATCTAAGTATGGATATAACTTTGTTATTCTTATTTTTCTCATCATCCTTTAATACTTTTAAGGAAGCCAAACTACTGTGTGGGCTGGCATGGGTTTACCCAAAGATAAATCATTTAAAATAGCTCTACCAAATATGATGCAATCGCCTACCTGCACAGGTCTCTTGCTTAGATCAGAACCAAGTCTTCCCCAGTGACTGGATTAGTAATTTATAGTTCCACTCTCAAATCTTACAATGCAAACAAAACTATTCTATTCTAAAACTAACTCTATTCCAACTTATTAACCAGAATTTAGAAAGGTTATCTTGATCCTTTGACTAATCAATATGAATAATGAATAAGATTGGTTACAATAATTTCACTCAATGTGAAAAGATTTAATAGCAAATATTTCACTGCGAATGTCCAGCCTTCACTTATCCAGGCATGATACTCACACTGATGATTACAGAGAATAAATAAGGAATGATCATTCTCTTTCACTTACACTGTGAAACATAGAAGGAACTAATGAAAAAGAGTAGTAGAAATAAAACAAACAGAAGTATGCCTTAACAGTGGAACTCTGGAAATAAATGAATAAATCAAACTAGTTTCAAAAGGAACTAGCACTTACAGACTTACAGACTAAACAATAGTTCAGTTACATCCTGTCACTCAAGAAACCTTCCACCTCCTACCTACATCAATGTGAGAGATGGATTTCAATTTTTGTCCTTTTTCCCTTCTGCTTATCATTGTCACAGATTAAAGACTCTGGTTTTGCCTAGTACAATCTTCTGGCTTCATAGGTAAAATATAACAAATTAATTCACAGGATAAATCTTCATTCAGAGATTTCTTTTTTCTTCTGTTAACTTCATGTATTATTCAACTCATGATCTATAAAGTACTCACTGCAGATAGAAGCTTGAGTTAGCATTATTTCTTGATGTAAACATGCAAAAAGCACAAGGTTTATTTGGGCAATAAAAAGTCACTCTAGGTTGTGGCAATGTTGTGTTCATATGTAGCTGTTTGGTTCAATTCATTATTATGTCACCAAACTTCAGACAGTAATTTCTGTAAGTTGTAGGACATTTCAGATCACGTTTAAATAAAAGCATCTGTTATTCTATTTCTGATGGGCTCTCCGATTCAGTCATGAATTCTTAATTACAAAAAGAAAGTTGAATGAAATACTTTTACAGAGTCAAAGTTCAGAAGCTTTCAGAGCTTTGTGTGGCATGTGAAAGTAGATGATTGAGTAAATGAGAAAAGCCAAGTAACCCCAATTAAAGCCGGTGGGAATTACACAGCTAAATCCCTGTGCCCTGCTTTGAAGAATTAGGTTGAAAATATCCATATTTGATTAAATGTATTTTCTTTTTTTTCGTTCTGACTTTCAGCTAATGGTTAATTCTTTTAATTCTTTTAGATCCATCCAGAAGTCTCTGTCTGAAAATGAAGCATTTGGTTAGTAAATCTTTCAATCATTTACTATAAACTTACTAATCTCACAGTGCCTACTTTAATTAAAAGTCTGTTTTGCTTTACAGCTGTTGGAGAAAATGCAAAGGAAAGGGAAGGAAAAATACACTTAAACTATCAATGCATTCCCCCCTCTCCTTTCTACATTCATATCTGTAATTAGATATTGAAACCAAACCATTTTAAATCCCAGTTAGATTTCTATTTTTAAGAATCTATTATGGAACAGCACAAGAAATACCCAGCATGTTCAGTGTTTATTTTAATCATTTCAATAAAAAATTGAAATCTCTCTGATATAATCAAATTCAGTTTTCTGCCCTTTCCCATGTTTATCTCATTTGCTTCAGCTTTCACAAACAAGTTTTCCAAAGAAGAAATTCAAGTTTTTTTCAAATGTTTCTGACACTCTGTGTTATCATATGTATTATCATGCACACTTCGATTCAATCAGTTCTATTTTGTATATCATCTGTAGGAAATAACACTTCTTTTTTTTTTTTTTTTTTTTTTTTTTTTTTTTGTGTGTGTGTGTGTGAGCACTTCCTGTTAACATTGTGTTAGTTATGTTCTGAAGTTTGGAAAATTTAGATGCTGTATCTAGTCCTAGCTGAGTTTAAAGAAAGAAAAAAAAGAAAAAAAAGGTACAAAAACTTCATAGTTATCAACACACTGTGAAGCATGACCACTATGTTGTTCACCAAGGGAACAGGAGAATCGCCATCTAGTTTTGGGAGACTATATAGCTTCTCACATTCAAGCTGAGGCAGTATCAGCCTTAGATGTGTGTGACATGGTTGTGGGCATCTTTGGTGCTATTTCTTGCTGGTGCTAACACACTATCTGATTAGCTGTAAAATTCAAAACAAAACAAAACAAAACAAAAAATGCAATTCCTGGAAGCAAAATAAAGGTACATGTGTTCTGTGGGCTGCTAGGTCTTAAAAACTGTGTTAAGACAAAAATCATTCTGGTCATGTTTTAACGGTATTAGGTGAGGTATTAGACAGTGAGAAAAGATGATAAAACTTGAAGTCGGCCCATAATAAATCATAGAATCATAGAATCATAGAATATCCTGAGTTGGAAGGGACCCTTAAGGATCATCAAGTCCAACTCTTGACACCGCACAGGTCTACCCAAAAGTTCAACCATGTGACTAAGTGCACAGTCCAATCTCTTCTTAAATTCAGACAGGCTCGGTGCAGTGACCACTTCCCTGGGGAGCCTGTTCCAGTGTGCAACCACCCTCTCTGTGAAGAACCCCCTCCTGATGTCAAGCCTAAATTTCCCCTGCCTCAGCTTAACCCCGTTCCCGCGGGTCCTGTCACTGGTGTTAATGGAGAAAAGATAGCCTCTGTCCATCAAATTTCCTATATTGCAAAATCATCTATTCATTTCCATGTTTGACTAGTTTCTATAGCATTCCACAATCTTGTTTGATTTGTATTCTGATGCTATTTTTATAGACTTTCCTGTTATTTCACAGATTTGCTATGAATTCAGGTGACTGCTCTCTGTGCTTTTACTTTAGACAGGAAAAATGTGAATGGCACACTTTGGCAGGGTTCCAGGAAGCCAGAAAATGATTCGTACATCAGAAGGCACTGTCAGCTTGAAGGTAATTGCTAAATGTTTTTCAGCTGATTTTGCATTTTCCACAAAGTATTTTAAAGGGCACATAAGAAAATTTTTCATTTTTCACCAATAATTGAGCTAAATAATTTGTCAAGTCCTTTTGAGATCTACTTTGTCCTCAAGGAAGGAAAATGTAGTTTAAATAAAGCTTACGTTAAAACTAGGAAGATAAGAACACACTGTGAACAATTCACTCTGTGGTCCATGGGCCAAAGAAGACTTCTACAGTAAATCACAATAGTTATGTTGCACAGGGCTTGACAATTGTAATATGAGCCTAAAGTAGGAATCCATGTTCCCTGTATCCTTTACAGTACTCCAAATATCCAACCTCTTGTGTAGGTGTGATTTTTGTAGGTAAACCTTTTATCCAATTATCTTTCTAAAGCCTGTTTCAATGAACTTTAATTGAAACAGCTTTACAGCTAATGTATGGGAATTTGCTAGTGCACTGTTTAAGAGTTGACCAGTATAAATCCATTAAATTAACCATAAGAAATAACAACTGAGCAGTCACCTTGTCTTAAAGATAAACCTTAAACATAAATTAGACTTTTAAAAATCAAAATTCTTTGACAATCTGCTTAACATTGCTTCCAGGAATTAAGTTTGTATTTGTATTTTTTTTAAGTCAGTTTGCCATTACAGTTGCCTAATCAGACCAAAACAGTAAAAGTTCAGCACCTGTATTAGCAGAAACAGAAACCTTGACATGTAAGATTAAAGTGGATGTATCTTGTATTCTCTGCTTAAGCTAGCAATGTGACAAGATGAGAAGTGTATTTACTTTTAATATCTCCTGTACAAATTGTTTAGGTATCATCCACTGTTCAGAGATTCCACTGTTAACTCGATATTCCAAAGATAGCAGAGGACAGAGTGCCAGGTTTCCCTCTGGGTTTCATTCACTTCATCACTTGAAGATAAAGTGGTGAAGTGAAAATAGATCTGAAATTGTAATGTCAAATGCATTTGCTCATATATGTGTGAATAGGCTTTCTAGGAACAAGAACAAGAATGAAGATATGACAATAAAATTCAGAGGAACTCTGCCCTTGTGATGAACTGATGAGGGGAAAAGGAGTCTTACTGTTCTATAAGAACAAAGGTTATGATAGGAGATAGAAAATGATAGGTGAAAGAAAAATTACACATTTATTTCCTGACAAGTCTTACTTTTATCCAAAAACATTTCAGAATGATTCTTCAGTGTACTGCACAGGTTGTCAGTTTGGAGGTGGAAAAAAGCTGAATCAGAGAACAGAACTTTTTGACCTTCCTCCAGCCTCCAGACTCAAGACTTTTTTTTTTTCTTTTTTTTTTTTCCACCCTTTTAAATATCCAAAGCATGCAAAAGAAGCAGTGCACATTTTAAAAGCTGACAAGTGTTGTAATTGAAGGGCAGGGGCCCAGAGGGAACAGGAAGCAAAGCTGGCAGCTAAATAAAAATCTCCCTTTCCCACACTGCAGTAAAATTATTAAAAGGGAAGTCCCCTTTGCACAGTGGTGAAAACCACTTTTCAGAAGATTTACTGTTCATTGCTATTGATCAAGCTAATTTGTCAGTATTGATCAAACCTTTCCCTTAACAGAGATAATCCTTCAAGGTCTGTAAGTCTATTGCATAATATGAATTTCTGTTAGACCTGATCCAAATCTCACTGAAGTCAATGAAAAGACATCCTTTGACTCCTGTAGCCTTTGCATTGGCTCTTTAATGTGTCTGTGTGTACAACCTCTAGAAAAAAAATATATATCAGTTTTTCAAACTTATTGGGCAGTAAAACATACATATCTTACAGACAGAACAGTGGGAATACCCATCTCTGGTCACATGCCCAAACCCAAATCATCAGCACCAGACTTGCCAGCCCGAAAGTGCCATTACTAAAAAAGTTGATTATGTGAGTCACAGTCATTCCAGTTCCATTAAAGAGCATTTCTGAGACAAACAGAAAAGGACTGATACCTTGCAGTGTAATTCAGAGTAATTCTCTGCTGCTCCTAACTCACTCCACAGAAAAGTGACCAGAAAGAGCCCAGTTATGTTAATCTGGCTTTGCATAAGAATTTATTGACATGAGTTTTGATGGCTACAGAAGTCCAGCTAGCTCTATATTTAAATAAATGGATGGATTATCAGACACCTGGCTCTCAGTGACTTCAAGGAAATTTGTAGGTGCTTGAGATGTCTGGTCAGTCATGTTAGATTTTGGACTCTAACATACTTTTTGGAAAACGTGGGTGTTACTGGAATAATCAGGTCTGTAGGAGAAAGACGGTGTCTTCTAAGCATATATAAGCTCTTATGGAAACCTCTAAAGGCAAACTCATGTAAAAAATAATTTCTGTGATCCATTTTCCCTCTTTCTGTTGACGTACATGCCAAATAAAGGAAATTGTTTGATGGGGGTTTCCTGTGCAACTGACCTATATTTTAAAGGCAGAACTAAGGTGTGAAAGCAGTGTATCTCCTTTTCATCTCATGCTCAGATTGTAATTTTGGGGTTTTAACTCAATCTTACAATATCCAAGTAATTGCAAGGAAGATTGTGTTATTTTGTTTCAATTTTTTGTTTGCAGAGGGTTGTCCTTTAAGAATATTAACAACCCTAAGTATGTCTCTTGATTCAAAATTTTCTTTAAAAATAGTATTAAAATGTAGGGGCTAATTTGCCTGTAACTTGCCCTTTAACTGTTTGACTGACATGAAATTACGGGTGTTTCACCAGCTTTACACACACTGTGGTCTCATTTAATTCTAATGTAAGTCTAGTTTTTTTGAGGACTGCATCTTATTTACCTTTTTGAATATAAGTTTTCATGCTTATATCAAAATACTTTTTTTTTTTTTTTTTTCATATGATGGATGAAGAATCTCAGTCGGTTGAAGTTGAATGAACCTTTCTTTTCCTGTTAATCGGAGAGGGAAAAAAAAACACAAGGCAATCATTCTTGCCTGCCTACAATTTCTGAATCTATATTTTAAGTTAGCTGTCCTTTTTCAAGAAGGAGAATTACTGATATTGTAAGGTATTCCTCAGCAGCAATAAGGAAACCAAGTTACATTCATGAGGAAAACAAAACAAAACAAAACAAAACAAATATTCCTACTCTTTCCTAATAACTTTGGAAAGCCAGAGTAGCACTTAATGCTGTGATTTGCAAGTGATGTTTCTTTTGTTTTTTCTTGCAAAATAACTGGGTGCCTCTGATGTCTGTGTTGATGGAATGCACTTGCTAGGGCATTTCTATAATAGTGTAATTGTAGATGCTTTGCCTTCACTTAATTTTGGAAGTGAGAGAAGAGCTTTCAAAGTGAGTGTAGATCTTTTTCTTCTTAAAGACTTATTAAAATGTAGGCTTTTCAGAGTCATTTGACCTATTATTGTTCATTGTTGTAATGAAGGTAAATATTCTTCCCAAGTAAAGCATTAATGTCTTGGAAGGAATAGGTGGAAGTTCATCCTCTGAAAGTAATTTCAAAAGATCAAGTCACAAAGATCTCAATTGCAAAGACCATTTTTGCCCAGGGGCTTCATTTTTTATATGAATATTCCAAACATTTCTGTGCTAAATAGCTGAGCAGGAGGGAGCACTTGGTGGGAGTTTGGATCAGTAAACTGAGGACTAAATTCAGATAAAGAAATAAGCATGAATGAGTTTTATTTGTGTGTGTCAGTTTGCCAATTTGTTCTGTAGTCTAACTTCAAAGTAGTTTTGAGATAAAATGCATGCTTAAATGACACAAGATTAACTTCAGAGTCAAAATGTCAGCTCAAAATATCAAGTGCAATTCATATGATACTCCTTGAAAAAACTTAAAACAGGATATTTGAAAGCACATTTTCTTTCTTTCTTTTTTTTTTTCTTGGTCACAATTCACAATTCTCAGAAGATAATATTATTGGTGATGGAATGAATTTACTGAAAGGAAAGAAGGTAGAAGAAACAACATGCCAGGTAAAAGAACTACTCTTCAGATTCTAAAATTTCATTCAAACATCAAGCATATTTCTTCCTTCCATTCAGTATGAATTTGCCAACCATACACTTCATGGTCAATATACCTGTGTATTTTAAAAGCCAGGCTCAAAAGACTAATGACTACCTGAGTAATGCATCATTTTCATTGTGATGAACATATGGGTTTTATTACTCAGAAAACTTTTCATTTTCCTGAACACATTTCTTTTAAATTGATGTGCTAGAATTGTAAAAAGTAAGACCTGTACCAAATATTTATATCAGTCTTTTTGGTACATGTATTCTAATGCTTTATGAATTTATATAAACATATATCATGTCTCCTCTTCATAATAATACATTAATCAGCCCACTAGTATGAGCAAATAAGGAATTCTGACCCCTGAGTTTGCATAATTATAGTAACATAAATGTAGTTAACAACTCATCAGCTGATGAGCAGTGAGCAGCAGAGAAAGTGATACACCAGAGGGTTGTGCCCTTCAGAGGGACTTCAACAGGATGGAAAAATAGGCCAACAGGAACCTCATAATGTTCAATAAAGGGAAGTGCAAAGTCCTGAACCTGGGGATGAATAACCCCTTCCCTTGGTACAGGCTAGGGGCCAACTGGCTGGAAAGCAGCTTAGCAGAAAAGGACCAATGAGTCCTGGTTGACACCAAGCTGACCATGAGCCAGCAATGTGTCATTGGAGCAAAGATCAACAGCCTTCTGGGCTGCATTAAGCAGAGCATTGCCAGCAAATTGAGGAGGGTGATCCTTCTTCTTTGCTTAGCACTGGTGAGCTGACCCACTCCATATGGGCGTTGCATCCAGCTATTGGCTCCTGGATACAAGAGAAACAAGGAAATAGTGGAGTAAACCCAGTGAAAGGCCACAAAGATGGTTAAGGTACTGGAACACCTGTTATACAAGAAGTTGAGAGAGCTGGACTTGTTCTGCCTAAAGCAGAAAAGGCTCAGGGGTATTACTTCACTCAGAGGGTGGTGAGGCACTGGAACTGGTTGCCCAGAGAGGCTGTGGATGCCCCATCACTGGAGGTGGTCAAGGCCAGGTTGGACGGGGCCCTAGGCAATCTGGTCTAATGGGTGGCATCTCTGCCTATGGAAGAGGGATTGGAACTAAAGGATCTATAAAGTCCCTTCCAACCTGAGCTATTCTATGATTCTATCCAACCCATGTGTATAAATACCTGATGGGAGAGTAAAGAAAAGAGATTCAACTCTTGTCACGGGTGCCTAGTGACAGGACAACAGGCAATGGGCACAAACCGAAATACTGAAAATTCCATTTAACATAAAGAAAGCTTTTTTTTTTTTTTTTTTTTTTTTTTTAACTGTGAGGGTGGCTGAAAGAGGATGCTCAGATTGGGCATGGAATCTGAGCATGGAATTTTGGAGATGGTTAAAATCTGCCAGGACACAGACATGGGTAACCTGCTGTAGCAAACCTGCTCTTACTAGATGTTCCACAGAGGCGACATGAGTCTGTGATTCTATGAGACATGGAAGAGTCAAATGTGCAAAAAAGAACAACTAAAATAAATTAATATTTTATCTCTCTCTCTTAAAGCAAATAAACTTCTCTGAGTGCTTCACGAAAACTTTAGTTCCTCTCCAGTTCCTAACTAGAAGCTCATTTCATTCCATTCCTTTCAGTCTGTAAGCAATGGAAAACAGGAGATTGGAACAAAAGTACAGGTTGAAAAACACAGCATGAGAAACACTGTAATAATTGAACTTTACCATAAAAAATAGCTTTACCATCTGCATTTATTTTTCTTTTCTTTGTTCTTGTTTGTTCATGTCTAGCAGGGC
Organism: Anas acuta; assembly: GCF_963932015.1. NCBI lineage: Eukaryota > Metazoa > Chordata > Aves > Anseriformes > Anatidae > Anas > Anas acuta. The sequence continues at coordinate 102,862,759 of NC_088979.1, forward strand.
TCCTTTGATAGCCCAAGCTCTTTGTAGTACATTTGGAAAAGAAATAAAATATGAAGTAATACAGTTTTGGGCTAATACATTTTCAAAAATGTTTCATGCCTCATTTCTCACGTAAATTCTTAGGTTGCATTCAGCCTTCAAAGTGTCATTCATATTCATGAAGAAAAAAGGCTAGTGTTCATTACTTTCACTGATAAGCTATAAGCACTGTCAGGCTTGCCCACCAGGGACTTCATCAGTGCCCCAGGGAAAGTGTATTCTCATGATGTTCCTCTCACGAGGACGTTGCAACCAAGAAATTGATGATGAAAGTATATATAGACTTGTCTTTGCTTAGTTCTGAGGAACATCCCATTTTCTTTGCATTATTAATCCAATTCATACTCACACCCCTGGGGCTCAGCATTACAGGCAAAAAGAAGCAAAATGAATGAGGCTCTTTGTAGAAATGCACCAGTGACACTTGTTCCTCAACCAGGGATATGCTGAGGAAAGACGGGGCTTTCCTGCTCACACAGAAAGAAGAGCCAAGATCTAGGACGAGATCCAAGCATCCCATGATTTAATGCATACACTGATGCTTCCAAGATGTCCCAGATAGCTGAGGATATTAACACAGCTTGATATCAAACTGATTTCACTGGGTGCCAGCAGCTGGTGTCTGTCAGCCATTGCTTTTGTATTTCATTGAAAACACAGTATTTCATTGAAAGGCTGCTGTATTTGATGACGTGATAGTAATTATTTATGTCAGATTTTTTTTTTCTTTTTTACTTTTCTTACCATCTAGGTGATAAATTATGAGCAGTGGATTCCACCGCGAGTTCACAATCCAAGAGCAGCTGGTAATGGTGAAATGGTGAGTTGCCATGAAAATTGTTCACTTTTTTTCATCAGTGGATAGCATAGAAAGAACATGATGTTTTAATAGGGTTTCCTTTACTGCATGTGGCTTCCCTAAAAGTTGAAAGATCTTTATCCAAATCTATGCTATTAATCATATTTCTTTATCTTTTATAGAATATCTTCTTATTGCTCTGTGATTCCACGAGATAAAATCTACCTATAATCCTAGCCTGCTAAGTTTGTCTCTGAAGTTATTGCTGAGTAGCTAGAGAATCGGACTAAAGTAATGTGAATATTTAAAGGTTAGACTGGTATATACGGGCAGGAGCATACAAAAGAAGTTTTAGTACTTGTTTGTATATTGGTTGATGGTGTCTTTACTGAAATTTTTTAACATAAAATTTATCCAAATTTTACAGAACTAACTCTGTGTACAAATATAGTAGAATACTCTATATCATGTACTACTTTAATAGTTATTATGTGCAGCAGGAATATTACTGAAACTTTCAAAAAATTCTACATTACAATAATAGTAGCACCATAGACACAATAAGGATGCAATAATTTTTGTCTTCTTACTATTATATTGTACTGTGAATGTAAGTGCAATACTAATTACGATTAAATCATTGCAGCTCTTTGGGAAAGGCAAATGAGTTCAGGGAAAATCATGAAGACTAAATTCTGCCATGACTAAATTCTTTATGCTAAAAAGTGACATGCTGTGCAAGTACTTTTATTGAAATTAATGCAGTTACGCCCAGGAAAGGGAGTGCTCAACAGGACAGAGATAGCTGGATTCAGGCCAACAGTTTTTTACATTTAGCTTTCAAATTGCTGTACTTCTGTCACCAGGTTAATCCTTAGAGCATCTCAGTGAGCAGGGATTTCTAAGGTATTTGGAATATATTAAGATACACTGAGAACTGTTTACCAGGCACAATTTAACTCTTTTTGTCTGTAATACATGTTGATAAGTACATTTTTAAATGTATACTTTTGGCCATAATTATTCATGTACACTTCATGCAAATTATTTGCAACTAAAACACAGCTTGTGGTTTTTCTTGGTTTTTATTTATTGATTTTATTTTATTTTATTTGTGATGTGACAACATTTTGCATGATTGATATCTCTCAAGCAGTGAAATAAAGAATATTCTTATTCTTGAGGGAATCCTTAGCTTATAGATAGCTTCAGGAGCTTTCTTCTATGAAGAAAGGCTGAGAGAACTGGGGCTGTGCAGCCTGGAGAAGGCTCAGGGGTGACCTTATTGCAGCTTTTCAGTACTTACAGGGGCTTATATAAAAGGCAGAGAGTAACTTTTTTCTCAGTCAGACATGGAGGAATGGTTTGAAACTAAAAAAGGAGAGATTTAGATTAGCTTTTATGAGGAAATTCTTCACTCAGAGGATGGTGAGGCACTGGAACATCCCTGGAGGTGGCTTTGAGCAACCTGGTCTAATGGAAGGTGTCCCTGCCCATGGCAGGAGGGGTGTAACTAGAGGGTCTCTAAGGTCCCTTCCAACCCAAACAGTTCTATGATTCTATAATTATAGATAGCTTTGGTCACTGATTGTACAAACATAGCTTAATATTCAGATAAGCAAATGCTCTGACCCTAAAACACAAAGGAAAACAAACATAAAAACAAACAAACAAACAAAACAAAACAAAACAAAAAAATCACCAAAGTCAAAGGTCTTTAAATGTGTCTGAAATTAACAATTTTTGTGAGGGGAGTCTTATTGCTTTGTGTATTGGCTTCCAATATCTCCCCAGTGTTCCTTGCTGAATATCATTCCACTTGCACAGAGGAAGAATGTACTGGAAAGTAGCATACTCCAAATTAGTATCCATCATTACTAGTTCAACCAGTAGCACTATACTTCCTTCCGCTATACTGTGGACAGTAGCAACCAGAGATGCCACTCTCCATATAACAAAAGCAGCAAGAAGAAAGTTGCTTGAAACCAAAGCGTAACATTTAACAGTTTCAAAAAGCTTTAACACTTTCAAAAATCTCTGGCTAAAGCTTGCCAGGACAACACCTAAATTGTGTGAGACACAAGGATCAGTTTATCTGTTGGTCTATTTGGTTTCTACAGAAAGGAACATTTTATTTCATTTGGATAGGGAACTAAACTTCTGGGTTTTAATGCTTAGGTAAACCAAAATAAAATACTGTACATTTAAAAGCTGTCCCATCACTGACTGATACTGCATGAGCTTTGTTTCTCTGTAAAAGAGGGTTCCTGCATTTATTAAGTACAGATGGTGTTTCACTAACAGTAGACTCTCCCCAATGAAAAGCAAAGAGGATTAGAGTTTGCCATTAAAAAATTATCTGAATAGATTATCTTCTGTTTATCTTGATGTCTCCATGATGGAAATCCCAGATCATACCTCAGTCATCATGTTGCTTTTGTATTATTACTTATAAGTGAAAAAATGATTATTGCTACGAAAGTTCTCATCTAACAGAGCAATATTAGCATTTTAAATCCTTTGTGTTTCATTTTGCAAAGACATTACACAATGGGGGACTGAAAAATTACACTTCAATTTCTGTCCTTAAATAAGCTAAAACCGCAGTCCTGCTATCCTGAATTTGGACGAGGAGACAAGGGCTTGAAATAAATCAGAACATGACTAATCTAACACTGTTTGGATTTGACCCACAGTTGATGATGAATATTCAGATACAAGCTGTAAAAGGACCCTAAGCTTACTAGAGCTTTAAGGTGGATCTGCTTAGTCTTTATTTACAGACTCCTTAAGAAGGCAGAGAAGATTTTATGTCAGACTGAAAGAGAACTCAACAGTTTCTGGACTGATTTGCCACAGCTGCTGGTTTAATACAACTTGAAAGCATGGGAGATGGCCACATATTCACTAAGTTCCTCTCTAACAGTCTGTAAAACCCAAACCTTGAGTTACATCAATCAGGCATTATTGAACTGAACAATAATAGATCTGAATTGTCATTTATGTTATTGCCATTTAGTCTAGGAAAGAAAGCAAACTCTTGATTTAAGGAATTATACCAATCAGTATTTCAGAATACACTACTATACATATTTAAATGCAGTAGTTTGACATTTCTGGGATTTCTGAGCATGCTTAAAATGATTCTGGATAACATAGGAGACATAAGTATTAAAATTCTTTTTGGAATTAAGTATTAACTAATTTATAGTGTATTAAAGTAATATGTAAATATCAGTACAAACACAGATCAAAATTTGTTGTCTCTTGTGACTTGCCTTTTCCTTTCTTTGTATCTATTGGTCACAGGTAAGGAAATGCCTAAGTTTTAAACCACTGTGAAGATAATTAATTCTTTGAAGATGAGATTTTATTGTTCTCAAAATAAGCACCAGGTTACCTTTAGATTTTGTTGTTTTTGTTTGTTTGTTGAGGTTTTAATACTATTAACATATTTGTTTTTTTGCCAGGCTACAGAAGCAGATGACAAAGCAGAGTCCATGGGAACATTAAAACGATTGCAGAAATTGGTCCGAACCAAAAAAAACAACACACAAAGCTTGGAGGATGTCAAACATGTTTTGATCCCTCTTAGTAAGTAAAGCATCATATCAGCATTCTTTCCAACATTTGGCAAATGTCAGTATTGAGCATAACTATAAACAGTCCTCTCCTGGTCTGTCATTCACCACCCACGATTTTCAAACCCTAGCTGAGATATTACTGTGATAGCACTTTAGTGCTGACTTCCTGGTAGTGTGAAAACCTGTTTCCTGTCACACTAGCTTGAGTTTTGTAACAGTGTATCTTGCAAGTGGGGATTTCAGCTAAATAGAATTGTATAATACTGGGGCCTTCATGATGAGGACAATTTGTTTTTAAGAGTAGTTCCTGTTTTTGTATCGTGTTTCATATCAGGAATGAAAAACTCACAAATGCAGAGATAACTTTCAGTGTTAATCCATGAGTCAGTAGCAGCTGGGAGTGCAAGAAGGTCTGCGGAATGACACGAAAGTCAATCTCATCATACCTGATTGCCTTAGCCTGTAAGACGTGGTGTTCTAAATTGATGCTGAGCATGGGTTATTTTCTTGAGTCTCCTCCTACAGATAACTGGTCTGACTGTGCAGCAGTTCTTCATCTGAACTTATTTTGCCAACATTTATTTAATGGTGCATGCATTTGAAGTAGAATGCGCCGGTATATATGATTATTTTAAAGCTAATACCAGCAATTGAATTTAAATTATCTGATGAACTACTCCAAACAGGTCATTTTTGGAGATGAAACACATGAGGAAGTTTAGATTTCAGCCACTACTTTGTAATTTAGAAAGAAATGGAAAGATATGGGAGGGGATTTGTCTAGAAAAACCATCTGACCTTTTTCCAGTATTTAAACTAAATTCACACTCTCTGCAACTATTGCAGCAATATGACATCTAATTAGCAAATTTTTATGTTCATTGCCGAAACAGTACGAATTTCCAGGCTTTTGAGGGAACGACACAAATTTACAAAATGGAGAATAAATCTCGCTTTTGGCTCAGATGTCTGACCCACTACAAAATCCTTTCCATCTCCCTAATTATGAAGGTTTTTTCCTAATGTAGTTCTTGGCTGTTTCATTATTTAAAATGCAACATACACCACTTAAAAACAAACAAAAAAACACAAACAAAAAAAAAGAAACCCACTCTGTTATGTTCTGTTTTAAGTGTTTGAAGTGCAACACATTATAATACAAGTATTTGTATTTTTAAAGATACCTTAGAAGATCCTTATCTCTCTGAAGAGGATGAAGAAGCATTAACTTCATGCATGAAACTAACAAAACCTCAGGAAAAAAAGATCTGGAAAGACAATGTGAGGAGAAAAGAAGAGACCGAGACTAGGGCAGAGTTTATTTCTGCATCTTTGGGGCGATCATATACTTCCAAATTTAATAATTTAGGAACAATTTCAATCCATTCAGAAGCTGAATTTCATTTGTGGAGTGACTGGAAGCCATTTCCTGATAACCAACTCTGTCCTTGTGATTTCTTGATTTCAAAAATAGAAGAATGGGAAAACTGTACTTGCTCTTCTCATCACTCACATCTTACTTATTCCCTAACTGATATGGATCTGCAGTACTCCTGGGTAAGTGAAAGTGGTTTCTTTTGTACTGAAATGTGTAAAAAGTGGAAGTTTTTGCTCTGGTTCAGCATAAAGAGATGCTGTCATTTTCCATATGGTTATGAAATACAGTAAAACAGATTTAGATTTCAAGTAAATGGACATGAATGTGTCATTCAGACTAACACCAGGGGTTCATATACCCTGAGGTAGTTCATTTTCAACCATGCAGACATCAGCAGCATTGAGCCGGAAAGGTTTAGACTATTATGCTTCTCATCAGACACATTGTATTTTTTATCTAGATATTAAATACTCATCCTTCCAGGCTTAGAAAGCTTTTTTTGGAAATCTGGGGTAAGCAAAAGTCAGTTGAAAGGTCAATGAAACCAGTGGGCTTGGATCAGACCCCTAGAGGTCACTGTAGTAAAGGACACTAAAGTTATTTAGAGAAAGTTCAGAGGCTGAAGAAGTATTGATGTTTCTGCCTTCTTGGATCAGGTCAGCTGTTGGAACCTGTTTTTTGCAATTACCTTTGTGGCAACAAGAAGTTCTTAGGGGTGGATAGAAAGGAGCAGATTATGATCTTGTTCTGAAATTGTCTTTCTGGGTAGCTATGTGTAGAACACCTTTCTGTTTTATTTACTTTTGTTTGCTTGTTTGTTTTAAGACAATTTAAAACTTGGGGGAGGGGAGGGAAAGAAAAACTTCAGTTGGCAAGATATACAAATGATGGACACTGTGATGAGATTTTTCTCCCTCTTCTTACTGGACACAACAGGTCTTCTGGCACTCCATGTGATGGTGGTAAGCACATGGAAAGTGACTGAAGTGACCAGCTGACTGAAAAATATCAGGGGGAAAGAAAAGTAAAGAGTAGCCTCCTTTCCTTTTATGAATCTACCCTAATACAGTGCTCCAGGGACTGAAGGTATTTCCCTTTGAAGGGGAGAAGCATAACCCAAATTTTTAAAAAGGGAAAAAAAGAAGACTGGGGGTACTACAAGGCCAGTCAGTTTCACCTCTGTGCCAGCAAGATCATGGAGCAGATCCTACTGGAAACTGTACTAAGGCACATGGAAAATAAAGAGGTGTTAGGTGACAACCAGCATGGCTTCGTCAAGAGCAGATCATGCCTGAAGTATCTGGTGGCCTTCTATGATGGGGTTACAGCACTGGTAGATAGAAGAAGACCAATTGACATCATCTACCTGGACTTGTGCAAAGAATTTGACACTGTCCCCCATGAAATTTTTGTCTCTAAATTGAAGAGACATGGATTTGACCGATAGGCTGCTTGGTGGGCAAGGAATTGGCTGGATGGTTATACTCAAGAAGTTGTTGTCAACTGCTCAATGTCCAAGTAGAGTGACGAGTCCTGTTCCCAGCGGTTGGTACTGGGACCCGTGCTGTTAAACACTCTTAAGAAGACAGGCTGAGGGAGTCACTACCTAAAGAGGACCTACAAGAAAACAGGAGAGGGACTCCTTGTTATGGAGTGTAGTGATAGGACAAAGAGTAATGGTTTTAAACTAAAAGAGGGTAGATTTAGGAAGAAATTCTTTACTGTGAAGGTGGTGAGGTACAGATTGCACAAAGAAGCTGGGTGTCGTGGTTTAACCCGGCCGGCAGCTAAACACCACGCAGCCGTTCGCTCACCCTCCCCCCTCCCTCTCTGGGACGGGGGAGAGAAATGGAGAGTGAAGCCCGTGAGTTGAGATAAAGACAGTTTAATAAGACAGGAAAATAATAATAACAAAAATAATAATAACAATAATAATAATAATGATACAATGGTGATAATACGAAAGTAATAGTATGTACAAACAAGTGATGCACAATGCAATTGCTCACCACCCGCTGACCGATGCCCAGCCTAACCCCGAGCAGTCCGGCCCCCTCCCCCCGGCTAGCCACCCCTATATATTGTTTAGCATGACGTCAGATGGTATGGAATACCCCTTTGGCTAGTTTGGGTCACCTGTCCTGGGTCTGTCCCCTCCCAGCTCTTACTGCACCCCCAGCCTGCCCGTTGGCAGGACAGAGCAAAAGGCTGAGATGTCCTTGGCTTAGTATAAGCACTGCTCTGCAACAATTAAAGCATCGGGGTGTTATCAGCACTCTTCTCATCCTAAGCCAAAACATAGCATTCCACCAGCTACTAGGAAGAAAATTAATTCTGTGCTAACTGAAACCAGGACACTGGGGATGCCCCCTCCCTGGAGGTGTTCAAGGCCAGGCTAGATGGGGCTTTGAGCAACCTGGTCTAGTGGGAGGTGTCCCTGCCCATAGCAAAGGGCTTGGAACTGCTCTTTAAGGTCCCTTCCAATTCAAACCGTTCTGTGATTCTGTGATACTGTGCAATAATGCCAGCTCCCAGGAAAGTGAATCTAAACCACAGGAGGCAAGATAGCTGCAGACACCTGCTGGCTGGGTGTTCAAATGGAGCCCCGAGTAACCAGAACCTCATATCAGAGAGTCTCCTGTCCTGACTTTGTACATGCTGAAAACAGCATTTTCTCTAATGTGTCCTCATATATCTTTAGGAAGGGTACACACACACAACAGATCGTTGCTGCAATGAAGTGGGTCAATATAGCAATCACATTCTTAAATACATTAAGGTAGTCATTTAGCTTTTATATATATATATATATATATGATATAGTAGTCCACGCAACAAAAGCAGTACGTGATACATGGGATTTGTCTTTCTAAATGAAGCACATAAGATTTTCAAGGGATTTGATATAGAAAACAGAAAGGCTAAAGCATTGATTGATAGAACTATAATAAGGAGAGAGAGAAAACTGACCTAGAAAAAGTTAATAAAGATGCAGCAGTGATACCCCGGATAGGCTCAGCAGCACAGACTACAAAGGAGAGCCCCTGGAGACAGACCTTTGGGCCAGAGTTTTGGCAGAAATAGGCTCAGAGAAGTGCATAAAGACTGTGCTCTTTGGGGTGAGTCCTCCTGTTTGTGAGTCAATAGGATTCCCTGTAGAAGCCAGATTGTGTCGGAAACACTGGCCTCCATCATATGCCAGCTCCTAATGAAAGCAACTCTCAGCATCTCAAGCTAAGGCTGAAGCCCCTGGGCAAATGCTATTAGTATTTTAATAGTATGGATGTATGGGTCAGATTTATGAGAGCATAAGTGTCAATTCAAATAATTCTATTTCATTTTGTCACAAACAGTCTGTTAACATTCTCTACCCTGGTGAGATTTGTCCTGCACATGTTACTATTAAGTGCCAGCAAGAGGTTTAGTGCTTTTTCTTTTTTTCTGCATTATTGTTTATTTTGCCATCTGCTTTCCCGATGGGCAGTTTGCTCCCTGACTTTAATGTATCTCTGTGGGTTTAGTCTCTTTAGATTTAGATTACAGGCAGTGGTAAGACATCTCATTTTTTGCATTTACATTCTACCAACTGGCTCAATTGAAGATTACAAGGACTGGATTTTCGGTTTTGCTTTTAAAGAATCAAAAAAGCCAACACTGGTGATTTTGCTATAAGGGGATTAGACTCAGAGGATGATACAGATGTTCTTTCTGATGTTGATTTACTTACTAGAGTAAACCCAAAATTTTGCATAATACTCTTTCTGATTCTATAAGTAAAGTAAAATGTTATTTTCTTGGCTGATCTTGGCTTGGCACCTACTCTCTTGTTTTTGCTACAGCATGATGTGGAAGAGATAGCCTGAGATGTGGTACTGAAATGCCTGAATGTCCTGAATTGAAGCAAATAGCCAAAACTTGTATATGTAAGACTCAGGTCCTATTCTGTCAGCAAACTTTGGCCAATTTAGTTATGGGAATAGACAAATCTCTAGGTTGGATACACGCTATCCAGATTCACCCTGGCAACATATACAAATCTGATTGGAGCCTAACCTTAATCGAAGCTTGATATGCAGATAGTAAATTATCAGTAAATTATTCCTGTTATCACAAGGAAAAAAAATAAAATAAAATGGATCTCTTAGTAATAGCTTGCTATTTGGAGAGAAAAATATGATCCCAATTCTCTTCCTCCAGTTTCTTCCCTGGATTTCTTTCCTTTCTTTCTCTTCTATTCCTCCTCCTCAGCATTTTACATGGGCCTCCCTTATGGTGTTTTACATTGCCATTGCTTGTTTCACCTTAACCAGTAAAAGGCTGACAGATCATCAAAGCTGGTCATCTCAACAAGAACTGTGAGAATAAACATCCATCCTCAGCTACAACAAACTCTCAAAACTCCTCCAGCTGGTCATCTTTCAGCACACACATTAAATATCTGTGTTAGCTGACTCTGGCACAGAGACTTTAGAGACAACTCAGATCTCACCCATCCCGTCCACCTTCATGTATTATGAAAACATTTTAGAAGTCTGTATTTCTGACCTTTAATTAAATATAGAACTGAATGTGCTACATTACCATTTTATAGCCATGGTGCCACTGTTAGCAAATCTGTGAAAATTTAAATTAGACATAGGTCTTTTTTTTTTTTCTGTATTGTTCAGCTGTTCTCAATATATCTGTTGGTTGAAATTTTGCTAGCAGCAACACAGAGCATTGCTTTCTTGGTGTGTCAAGATTGCCATGTGAAATTATTGTTAGTAATATTCTTCCTAAAGGCGTTGTAATTTGTGAATAGTTCTTCCTTAGAATGTGGACAAATGTATTTAAGAATGAGTACTTCAGAAAAAACAAAACAAAACAAAAAAAAACAAACAATTACTCCTAGATAAAGAAACTACTATGCTTCATATAGTTTCATGTTACCACAAAGTACACTGGGGAGAAGAGAAATGAATGATCCAGTCTGCTGTTTGCAATGTTATGAATCAGCAGAAAATCAGGTAGAAAATAGAAAAACGGACTTTACAGACACCACTTTAACAAACACTTGACCTTAATGTGAAAGGTTGTTGGTTTTTATACTGTTTATTCCTCAAGCTTAGCCTTGCAGAAAGTAGTTCAGTTGTCTGTCCCAGACTGCTACTATTTTTTTCCCTTGTGTTTACTAGAAGCTGCCCTTCTGTTACTTGTATGCTAAGATCTTCACTACTTTTACAAAGTAGTATACTTAGAAATCCAATGTCCATATCATTTTTGTATATGCCATTTCATCCTTCTGTTGCTTTTTCTCAGTCTGTGCAATTGAATAAGACTTGCATCCATTTGTAAGCCATGGAAATCTAATTGGAAGCTTTTAAAGTATGGGACCTTGGTGAGCTTGACTGACGCTGACAGGGCATATGGTAGCACACATACTGGGGTCACAGCTGAGGGGCCCTCTTCACTAATTGTGTTCCCAAACTGTTTTGGTTAGCCTGAGACAAAGAGAGAAAAGCTGATTAGAACATTTCTGATCTTTCTCAATACCTTAAATATTAGGACCATGGTACTTCATGGGCTGACCCATCTACTCTCCCTATAACTGTGCGATATGGAGGCTGTGATTGTAGAATGCCACAGGCATCCTTTACAGGAAAGAGAGAGTAGAGGACTTGGTAGATAAAAATGTTCGTGTTGGAAACCAAACGGCAGAGAGTGACTGGAAGTGGGTTTCTCTCTTCTCACGGTATCTTAGAAACATGGTTAGGTTTAACAGAAGCAGGTTTTAGTCCTTAATACTGTAAGAATATTCATCTGTTGCAGCCTGTGGTTGGTATTCAGTGAGAATTAAAGGCCAAGGGTCATTTTCCAGAACTAGTGGAGACCTGGGATTCTGGTGAGGAGAAAGAAAAATCTAGGGTTACTGCTGATCAGGATGTCTTTTTTCTTCCATTTGCAGGTAAGAGGAGAGAAGAAAGCTTCAAAAGATTGATTCCTATTCTATGTGGATGAATTATATAGTGGTGGAATTAACAGTTAGTTTGGGGAAACTGCAAGTGACTGCTTATGCCAATGCCTATGTTCATTCACTCTCCATTCCTCTCAGGCATGTGTCTTACAATGAATATGCTAGCCCTGCTGGCATGGTCATGGTTTTCTGTCATTTCAGTGACCATGTGGTTTTTTGCTCTTCTGCTGGTCTGACTCGCTTTCTTGCCAGACAAGCCATCTTCCCTCTGACCCTTAGTAGATATGCATATTTTGACACTTATTACTTTGTTGAAGAAACACTCTTCTCCTCAGCTCTACTTTTTGACATTTCTGACTGAAAATGCTCTTCTACAGCAAAATGTGCTTCAGAACCGAAAGCTTCATTTGACCTGTTCTGCTTTTTGCACAGCCAAGAGAATGGCTGAGAGATTTCTTCTTCATTTCAGACAGAAGTTTCTCTTGTGCACTAGAGCACTGTGATTTTTTAGTCTTTCTGACTGTTCAGTTTTCTTAATCAGTTTGACTTTATTCTTTTTCTTTTTTTTTTTTTTTTTTTTGTCCATTACAGTGTTTCTGTTGAAAGAGCCCTGCACAAGCCCTAGAAGAGCTTTCTAAATTACATGTGGAATCACATTGGCACAAATATAGTGCTAAACAGAATGCCTGGATTGCACCAAAATGCTTTTCTGAGACACCAATTTTCAACTGCTCCAGTTTTGCTAGCTACTTCTCAAAGCTGCAGCTCTAGTTCCTATTTCAATGACAGGATGGGAAGCCAGATCCTTGCCTAGAATAAAGCCATTGTTCTGTTGGTTTTTGCAGGAGTCATACTCACAGGTACCCAAGCTGAGACACTACTTTTTTTTTTTGCCCAGAAAAGAAGAAAAGAGCATCTGAATTGGTGGCAGTAAAGCATGCAGGACCATGATGATGGTTTTTCAGGTGATGAGCTGTGGCTGAGACATGAAAACAGGACTAGGTTTCTAAGAAATGAAACTATCCCCAGCTGCTTCTCTATGCTAGCTTCACTTACAAAACAGGTTTTCTGTTGCTTTTTATAGCATTTCAGCTATGTTCAACTGTACCCCTGATCTTCCTATCAGTCCACCAGCTCAGCCTTTCCCCAGGTACTCAGCACCTCTCTTGCAGGGCAAATAGACAGCTAGAAACCCCTCAGTGCTCCCCAGACTGCAGAGTGTGAAGATACATGAGCATCAGACAAAAGGGAACAGTATTACAGCTAATTCTAAATATAATTTACAGCTAAAATATAAATATAAAATACAGCTAAGTTTAATATAATTAAATTCAAAGGTACTAACTATTTCCTTGTTTAAACCCTGTCCCAGAGCCTTGAGAAAGCTTATTTTGAATTTTAAGCCTTGTGAGGTGATAGGAACTGAAATATATTTATATGTGTCTGTTGAAAGCAAATGCTTGTGAACTTGGAGTGGCTTTGATTTTAAAATTGGTGAACAGTCAAGATCTATGACTGAAGTTTCAGTGTTTACTTTTAATGGAAATACTGAAAAAAAAAAATGAAATTAGCTGAAAAGACATGAATACTAGTGGACTTAAGCTCTCATTTTCCTAATGTTTTTAGATTCTTTCCTGATGTCTGTAGATGTTTCTTTAGAAATACTGTCTGTAGAGCCTTACTTTGTCTTCTGTCATGTCCCCATGTCTTCCGTCATGGGGAGCCTTATCTAAGAAACTGTTATATCAGAAAGTGGCTAAATGTCATACGGCTTGCTTCAGCTGAATACACAAAGTGAGTGAAAATCACCTCTTAAAGTACATGTATAAGGACTCATTCTTCAAGCTTTGTGCTTGCAGGAGAGGAGCCTGGGAGGGCATGATTCAATCTTCATTCTTCCAGTTTTGCTACAGATGCACCACTGAGTTGTGCTGATATGTTATACCTACTGCTGCCATTCTGCCTCACACAATGTTTCTAGCTACCTTTCTGCATAGCAGCATGAAAATTTTAGGAATTTAGTGTCTTTGTCTGCAGTAACTTTGAATATGCAATCTCAAAGTGGGTTTTACAAATACAAAAAATCTGATGCTGCTGCTCTTCACTATGGTAACTCTTGTCCTATTTTATATTTTTAATACCTTACTGGATTTTTCATATCTATGTAGGGAATTATGTCACACTTTGTTAATCCTAGAAGAGAACGTACCTAACTACCAAAAAGCCTAGCAATTTCAAACTTTTCCTACAAACGTTGTTGGTCTGTTCTGTAAGTTTGGGTAGTTAGCATGTATAGCATGCTTGATAGCATGCATAAGACAGAATGATAATTTACTGAATTTATTTACAGTAAAAGATTTTAAAAATATCACAGCATCTTTAATATAGTTTCAGATAACTGCAGAAGGACATCTCAATTCACCTCAGCTGATTTCATGGTTCTGCTTCTGACATAGATGTTAGAGCTACAGCTGGAGAGAGAAATGAAAGGTTATTTTGGATTGTTGTTGTGAATATAGTATGAAGGGAAATGTATTTGTTAAAAGTTCAGGAAAAAATGTGCATATCATATACTTCTTTGTAAATGGCATATGATTTCACAATAGGTAAGGGAAAAGCTACCTGCTTCACAAAACATGATTAAGAGTCAAAAAATAATTAAACTAAGTGCATTTGTTGATAACCAACTGTCTGATGAAAGGATGACTTCCTGTTAGCATCCTTTAAAATTGCCAAAATGATGCACTTTTGCATACCAAGAGAAAATGTATTGTCTGTCTGTTGCCTTATATACTTACGCTGTGTTAATATTATCCTTCTTGTGGATCATTATCTCACGTCAGTCTAGCATTTTATAATTGGCATTTTTCTTTTCTTTTCTTTTTTTTTTTTTTTTTTTTACTAAAAAATATATAAAGTCATCATTTCTTTCCATACATCTTACAAAGCAAAACAAAGTATACATTAACTCTGAGCAGTGTTCCTGTTGAATAAGTCAGCTGCTGCAGTCTGTGTTCTGGTCCTGTGTTGTGTTAATGCATTAGCTCCTGGTGCTGGCATGAAGGTTTTGACCAATGAAGCCATAAGGTGTCTCGGGATCTGCCTGAGACCACAACTTTTTAAGTGCAATTTATCTCACTACACAGAGAAATGCGGTTTTACTTCTGCATAGATTCACTTTTGAAACATGAACTTTGGTCTGATCTTGTGCTTGTTGAACTGGTGAAAAACTTCCCTTTTGGAGTCAAAATATTTAATCTTTATGTTGCTTGCATTAGCTCAGTATACCATTTATATGGCTAATTTGGTAAGAATTTCATTGAATGCAGGGCTAGGGAAACCACAGCCTAGGATGAATCAATGATCTTCACCTTAATTTATAAGACAATGTAGGTGGTAGGTAGCAGTGCATACAGAAATGCCTTATATTCCTTGTGTTCTTAGCTGATGTAAATGACTTTTCGTTTAAGAAACATTAATTTTCTGAAATTTCCAAGTTGTCTCAGGAGATGATTATGTTTGCTTGCTTGTTATGTGTGCGTTGATTGGGCTAGTTATTGTCTTCAGTAAGACATTTTGCATGCTTTAAAGTGTTCCTGTAAAGCCTATTTGTGAAATAAGCCTTTCATAAATTAGGATAAATGGGTTCTGTTTTCATCTTATAGAAGTATAGGTAAAGTCATATGATATTAGTGCTTTGCAGTGGCATAAATGGAGGAGTGAGGATTTTCAGTGCCAGAATGACATTAAAATTTCCAGAGCTGATGAATTATTAGAATCAATGTATTTTAAAGTCCAGTGAAGTGTCTGTTGTGACACTGTTTAAAAGCAGGGCATATTTTGCATAATTTCAAACTTCTTTTTAGAAACTGAATACTCAGTTTAAATATTGGGTTTTCACCCAGCTTTGAAAAAATAATTGTGGGTAAAATAAAGAATAGGGCCTGAAAAATAAAATTGGAAATGAAATGGTGGATACATAATGAACACACCTTTAATTCTGCCATTTAAATACTTTTAGGTATATGAACAGACCCTTAGAAGACAGAGACTAAGTTTTTTTGTTTGTTTGTTTGAGAAAGAGGTGGTCAGTGACTTGTATCAGAATATTCTTCTTTATTTTGAAAGGAATTCATCTATGGTATGAAATTTCTGGACTGATTTTCTGACAGTATTTAATTGATTGAAGAAATTCACCTTCACTAATACAGGAGCAAAACAAATTGGAAACTTGAACAAAACATAATTCTTGCTGGAAGTGCTTATGCTCTAATCCATTTGAAGAAATCTGGCTGACTATTTTTTGTGAAAGGACCAAATTAATTAGGTAAATGACATGAAAATTCTTGTTCACTTCTACTTACAACTTACGTTTGACAGCATACCACAAGAAGTGACAACAAACAGTGCATGGGAAATGGAAAAATCAAGAGTTCAGATACTTTAGAATCACAAGACAGGCGATATTGCAGATCTTTTGGGGATTTCTGTGTTTAGTTCTGGATTGTGTAGTGTTTTAAAATGCAGATTTCCTTTCTCGCTTATCATCCTTGCTCAAAACTCAGCAATACAGCAGTACATGTGGCTTTTTTGTATCAAAAATCAAAAAAATAGAATAAAATAAAATAAAATAATAAAATAGAATAAAATAAAATAGAATAAAATAAAATAAAATAAAATAAAATAAAATAAAATAAAATAAAATAAAATAAAATAAAATAAAATAAAATAAAATAAAATAAAATAAAATAAAAATCGAAAACATTGACAGGGTACTAGCAGAAGGTGTCCCTGCCTATGGCATGAGGGGTTGTAATTAGAAGATCTTTAAGGTCCCTTCCAACCCAAACCATTCTATAATTCTATGACTAGTGTGTTAGCCACTGTCATAGTTCACAAAACGGTTTTCAGATGCATACAGATGACAGCTCACATCCTACAGAGAGATTTGTACAAGTGGAGAAGGATGAAATCAATTAATTCGGGTGACCATACATATTAGTACATATAGATATATAAATTATTTCCTGTAAAATAACAGGCCTGTATCTACCTTTCAGAGGTTTTCTACTCCTGGAGT
Organism: Anas acuta; assembly: GCF_963932015.1. NCBI lineage: Eukaryota > Metazoa > Chordata > Aves > Anseriformes > Anatidae > Anas > Anas acuta. The sequence goes on from NC_088979.1 coordinate 102,879,592, forward strand.
GAGACACCTCTCCAGTTTTCTGTCCTAGTCTGTAGCTCAGTAGAGCTTGTAGCAGATCATCAAGCTGTTGTAGGAAAAAGTTTTGTCACTTTTTCATCAACGTCTGCTTTCTTTTGCAGCAGCAAGGCAAAGGAAATAGAAAGCACCCAAGACAGTGTGTGTGAAAGAAGTAACAGGGATCACATAAAAGAAAGTAAGAGGTAGTAAAAGATGCTCTAGAAATATGGTATACAAAGATTGAGTCAAAGAACTCATACACTTGTGGGGAAGTGAGAAAGGAAAGAGTTCGATAACATATTGAAAAAAAATAAATCAAGGTTGGCAGAGGGAATCCTAAAGGAAAGTGAGTTGTTTGTAAAGAGGCAAAGCATCCATCCAACAGAGCAGAGTTTGCAGACAGCCTCCTCTGTCCATTCCCTTCAATCCCCAAAGACAAGTTACTGATATGTAGGTAATTACCTTGCAACTGCTGAGTACCGTGACTGTCCCTGTGAGTGCTTTTAGTCCACAGACAGCCTGGGATAATGAACATTATCTTAAATCCTTAATGAAATAAATTTATGAGAATGTGCTTCACTTCATCTTGGTGATGGGCTAAGAGCATCTTCCCATCTTGTTAGTGAGGCTCAGCTGGCCTGGGGCAACTTGCTCAATCATGATCATTCAGTCTGAAGTGTCCCCTGAAGGCCTGAGCAAGGCAAGCAATCACCTGGCCAGTCCTCCCCAGAGAGGGACTCAGTGCTGAACTCCATCAGAAAAAGCACCTTCTCTTCTGTATGGTGGAGCTCAGTGTGGCTGCAGTTTGCCCACCCTGGATCACCCCTTTACTGGAGCATGAGGCCAATGGGTTGGGCTAACCACCTGTGCCTGCCAGAGCAGGAGGCAGACCTCCCTGCAGGGAGATTCAGGCCTGGAAGCAAGGGCAAGAGCAAATCAGCTGCTCAAGTCTCATTCCCAGTATATGTGATTTGGCAGGTCTGCTGATGGAGCTAACCTGACCACACACTGCTTGATTTTGAAGGTATTGCCATAGATGTTAGCACCTGAATCAAGTGTTGCAACAGATAAGCCACTCCAGTGCACAGCATTTCAAGAAGAAGAAAATCAAATAGAAGATTGAAACTAATCACCTATTTTGGCAATGAAGCAATTTTTTGTTTCTGCTGACTATCACATCAGTTAGATGAGTTGAAGGAAAATTTATAAAACAATTGCAAATAAAGCAAATTTGTCCCTCTCTGTCACTTCCAAATTTTGATTATCATCCACTTCAAACTAAGGAAAACAGGAAGAGTACCTTTTCCTTTCAAAGCAAAATGAAACTGAAGCCCTACAAGTGAATGCCAGCCTTTATTCTTTTTCATGTTATCATCTGAAGACCAGTCCTAATGCTGTGATGACATAGAAACTTGACACTCTGACATCAGCAAAGAAATTCAGCAGGAGATGTTTACTGGTAAAAGATAGCTCAAACTACAAAGAGTTTCCTGACAGCAGGCTGTGTATCAGAGTTAATCAGAATTTACTTTTGTTGATCTTGATTCTAATCAGAGATAGGCAGGCAGACGTCATGTACATACCTTGAGAAAATCCCCTGCTGCACTGCCAATGCCGCTGCATTAAGCTGGTCTTCTAAATGCCGAATGAAGCATGTCACATTTTGTGTGTAAGATTAAGACAGAGAGCCTAAATTTATTTTTGTATCAATTTCCTTCATCACAAATGTCATGTTTGAATAGATATGCATGGCAGCTGTCATTTTTATCTTTAAATGCATTTCTGGGAGGCTGAGCTTTATCTGGATAATTAAAAAACAACAGTTATACAAACCTGCAAATTATGTGGGATAAAATGCCCTTGCATCTGATAAGCAATCCCAGTGTTAACTAACAGAATCCACTGAGATGTCTCAGGCACAAACATTGCCGTGCAGCTTTGAGGTACCACTTAACATTCACTCTGAGAAACAACATCCTATTCACATACATGCCTGAACCCACAGCAGCTTGTCAGTTGCTTTCTGTTATTCATCACAGACTATAAAATGAGCTCTTCTTACAATAAACTATACAGGAAAACCACCAGTGACGCACATATTTCTGTTGGAAATTATTACAGGGATACTGGATAAGCCTGTGGCTATGTTTTACAAGATACCAACCTTGCTGACTTTGAGTTTTCCCAACAGGCATACCTAGAAGATATAGATACAACTTTGGCTCTTACTCTTCAAGGTAATAAGAAAGGGATTTTTTCAATAGGTGAAAGCCAATCTCCTTGAGAATCCTTCTGTCACAATAGAATAGATTTTTATTAGTGTTAGTGCTAACTTGACATAGTGTAGGTATGACTGATCTGTTCATCTACTGCTAATACAAGAGAATGTGCTGGGAGCAAAGTTTGAGATAAGTTCTTGGTACTTCATTTTCCCCTTGGGCCATGTGATGTTGGGACCATGCCAAGGACATAGTCTGGGGGCCTGGCAATAAGACATTTTTTCTTACCCACTAGGAACTGTTTTTTGTGCTAGACATGACTCTAAATTCAGTAGGAGCTTTGGTAGTGATGCTCTATAGCTTGTCCCTGCCATATTTCTTTGCAACTCCATTGACCTTAGTGGCAAAGGATTAGCATATAGAAAGAAAGAATTGTAAAAATATTTTTTTTTTCAGGAAGAAAAGGAAGCCCAAGAGTCTCAGGGAGGCTGAATTCACATTTTCTGGGACTCAACATAATGGCAATATTCCTGCTTATCTGTGCCCTTACTGTCGCTTTAACAAGCTTGGACTCCACTCTTTTGTTTCCTGATGCTGTTTCAGTGGATGTATAACATTAAAAATCCCCCTGCCCCCAGTTTAAATTATTTAGAGAAGATCAAGTTTTTGAAGCAACCTTTAGGTGTTTGATTTTAAGCTTTGCTGAATAGCCAATTTCTACAGCCTTCATAAGAATTCTACCTCATACAGGATAGGAGTCTTCTTGATATAGTGTCAACCCTATGGCAAATCAAGGGCGTAAACTTAAAATATTGTTAATCCTGTTTTGTCTTTCTCAGAGCCTGAGTTTATGTTGCCTCTTTTTCTTTTTTTCTTTTTTTTCTCCTGATAAAAAGCATATGGGATCCAATTCAATAAGAAATTACACAACTCATTGTGTGAAGAAAAGCCCATAACTGTTGTGGGCCAATTTTGAGGGCTAAGTTTTGGGTGTTCAGAGTGATGAATCTACAGTGAGTATGGGACCTTAAGCTCCTGCTCCATTCCCCATAATCTCAAAGAAAAAACAGAGCCTCAGTCTTCAGAGTTAAAACAATAAGTCAGTGTTTAGTTTAAAAGACAGCCCATCCAACGACATCTAGCTTCTTTTGCTAGTGGTAAAGGGACGCTCACTCCAGTGGGAGAGGGACCTCACTTTTTCACTCTTCTTCCTTTAATTTCGGTAGCCTCTTTGCCATCATAGTTTATGGAGAGAACTGTGCTGACAAGTAGCAGAAACTGCACCGTAGCTGGCCCTTGTACAGATTAGACCAGGAGAGGGAAGTATCTAGCTATATTCTGACCAGTAATTAGTACATTTGAGGAAACTGTGTTCTGCTCATGAGCATTCCTTGAGGAAATAAAGACTAAAATTGTTAAGTAAATTATTCACGGCAAATTATTTGCTCAGCTCCACTTCCTGTTCTGAGATTTCTGCAATACCTAAGCAAGCCAGATCATACACAGAGAGGCATGGACATAAAAGCAGAGGCTGAAGGCACCCTTCTTTTCTTGTGAAATACACAAGTTTTAATTTAATTAAAACAGACTAACACACTTTGGGATCACTCAGCATAAGGGAAAGCAATGTGCAGTCCCCATGTATCTCTGAGTCTTCAGTTAAACTTGGGCCAGATTTGTCTGACAGGCAGTGAAAACTGAGTTGCTAATATGAAAAATACCTAATTTTCTTTGCGTTTTGACAAGTGACCACTATATCAAACCCTTAATTCTAATTTTCACTCTACTTTTTAGATCTATAAAAATAATCAGATACCGAAAACATGAGTTTGTACTTGCAGCTTAGTCTGGAAGTAGTTTCTTCTTTCCAGGCAAGGGAACTGGACAGAGTCACTGAGGAGTGTGGTGCTTGATACTGTTGTGACACTTGATACTGTGTGGGAGGGTGACACATAAAGCACTTGAGTATCCAGGATCTTTCATCATAGTCCACTCATTAAAACTGAATAATGATAATAAGCTATAATGTATATTGCCTTTTATAAATATAATGACATTGGGAATCATTCTCATGGGGTCATCTTAATTATTTTTAAGTGGAAAACCTTTTTTCCTGTTGGACTTTAGAGAGAAAAGAGTGGCATTGCCTAGGTATTTCAGGATGGAGTCCAATCTAAGCCTCATAAAATTAATCTGAAAAAATTCTATTGATTTCAATGTGGCTTGGATCAGTTCCAAAAACCAACAAGGAAATGGAATAGGTTACCTGTAATCATGTCCAACAGAAAATTAAATATGAGAATTTTTATTTTAATTTTACATAGGTATTCATTCCTCTTTGCAAAATCTGCTTGAAATACAGAGGATATAAGCACCAGGCTTATTATTAATTCTTAAAACGTAAGAACCCTCTTTTAAATGTATTGGTTAACTGGATTAAATGAATTTACTGTTATATATGTTTGATTTTCTTCACTTTGTTACTTTTTAAAACTAGTGTGGGTCAACCTTCCAAGGGCAAGAACCTAATCAGGTCAGCTTTCAAGCTGCTATAATTTTTCTGATATGTGGATGAGGAAAGGAAATAGATATGGGTGGGTACTATATCTCTTGAAATGGCCTCTTTCTTCCTGTTTAACAATAAATATTCTACAGAAAGGAAGCTCATATATTACTCTTCTGATGAGTTCTCATTTTATTAATCATGAAGATTTTAACAGTGGCCTGAGACAGGAAATCACAGTCTAATTATCAGCACAGTCTTATTTAATCCTCCAGTTTGGAACAGATTAAAAAGAAAAGCAATATACTGCAATGTATATATATATATAGATAAATAATTGGGTTTAATCACTGTAAAACATACATACAACTACTATAACAACATATGGCTCTACTGAATTACTAAGGTTGATTAAATATCCATGGTAAAACCTCCTCAGGGTTAAAAACTAAAATGGGTGTTGGTAACAGATACGTGGAAGAAACATATACCTTATAGTTCATCAATATTATTAATAACAATTAATTATTTTAATTATTAATAATTATGAATAACATATCCCTCAGAGTTTATCATTGTCATTATTAATAATAATCCATATTTAATTAATAATAATGATGATGAGATCTGAGAGATATCTTATTATTGATAATAAAATTCAGCTCTATTCTAAATGAGAGTAGTTCTGATTAAATTGTGAAGTGAAACATCTTGGTTAACTGGCTGAGGTTCAACACATAATTCACTGCAACCCAATAACCTGAAGAACAATCTTGCTTTGTATTTGGCATAATCTCTGTATCTTAAGCCCAGTTCCTCCTCTATTTCTTAACCACCCAGTTCTTAGAAGTTCTGAAAAGGAAAACCTCATTTTACCATTAGCATATGTAATCATAACTTACCCATCAGTCTCAGTCCATTCAGTTGTATATCCATCAGAATCCAAGAAGGCCCTCAAAACTTTTCTTATATATTTAACTGGTAGTCCAAATAGGAAACTGAAATAGGAATTCATCTGATGAGTAGTGTATTTTCCCTCCTTGCAGTATTCATGTGATAGAGGATGAACAAAGAGACTGCCTGCCTATCCAGCATTGTCTCCTCATTTATGCTTCAAAAAATTTTAAGTGTGCTTGGGGTTGGGAAAGGAAATTCTAAAAAATCAGACCTATGCATCTCTTATCAGTTTTGACTATCAGTTCTTCTGTTGTTCAGTTCAGGTGGTTCTTGTTTCAGTTTCTCTTGAAGTCTGTGTTCACCCAGATCTACTATTACATGTAAAATGATGACATTCAGAAAGAAAAGACTGGACTTTGCTAGGGTGTGTGCACTGAGTATTTGGATTCACAATGACTTGTGAATTATTTGGTGCAAGAGAGTTTTCACAAAATTGCTTTTTGTAAAGAGGTTTTACCAATGCGAATCTTATGAGAAAAAATTGCTTAAATTAGATATTTTTGAAAACTTTTTTTTTTTTTTTCATTTTGGAAAAATGTCAACAAAAGTTTGAAAAATAATATTTTCAACCAAAGTTTTTTTCTTCATTTTGTCAGTTCTGCAATTCACTTAAAAATAGATTTCTTTATTCCTTTGTGGTAATGTTACGATTTCATTGAATTTCTATGCGTAGCCCAAAGATTTTAGGTTTGTAATTGAGAATTTTCATCCATTTTTCAGCAAAAAGCTGTGTTTTGTTTTGTTTTGTTTTGTTTTCCACCATCTTTTCAGGCTTTATGTTTTATGATTCACAACAAATAAGGTTTTTTTTTTTTTTTTTTTACAATAGTCCAGATTTGTGTGTGTTTGACTTTGGCAAATTATATCAAACAAAAATAAGCATAAATTCTAAGCTATCTTAGTACCACCACTTTCATTTAGCTCTGACTTGTTTTTGAAGGGGGTAAAAAATAGAATTTTAATTTATCATTCTCCCATGGCTCTTTGTTGTAAGCCTTCTGTTAGACTTGGTTGTTCTCCCTTCTACTTTGCCACCGAACCAACAACAGTGGAAGACTAAAAAGTGCTGTTTCAGGGTGTCCAAATTCTGCGATGAAAGGCAAAAAAAAATATATTCTACCATGCAAAATAAGAAAATGGCTTTAGAAATCCTTCCTTCTCTCCCAAACACTAGCCTTTATTCTTGCATTTATTGCATGACTAGAGCTAAGAGAGAAAGGGAGACATTAGGGAGCAGCTTGACCGTGTGCCATAGTGCACAGGTCATAGTGCACAGATCTGCTGGGAAATAATATCCCTTGGTGCTCAGAAGAGCAGCACACCCTCTTCACATTCAAGTCTCAGCACAAGCTGAAATGAAGGGTGCAGTTTTTGCCACTAGGTTGAGTGGGAAAAATGAGAGAGGAAAAGAGAATGATTTCTTGAGGTTGTGCAATGTCTTATTGAGGCCGGATGGTAACACAGAAGTTTTAAAGAATTTCTTACTCTGCACCCTGTCCTCATTTTCAAACCATCTCGTTAGTGCACCTCTCTCTCTCTCTCTGCCCGTCACTTCCTCCCCTCCTTCCTCACTACCTCCCCAAACTACCATTTCAGCTTGCTCACCCGCTCTGCAAAGCAGCTGCGTGGTCACATCCTGACAGAATAAGGAACTGCATTAACTGATGTGCTCTTGTGTGGTATACATTTTTTTGTGCTTAGTTTAGTTGCAAGCCAGTAGCAGTTAAACATCAGTTGGATAAACCTGAATTTAAAATGTTGAAGAGAAAACCATCCAATGTGTCTGATAAGGAGAAAAGCCAAAAACCAAAGGTAAGAATGTTTAACTGTTACTGTCAATGAATTATAACAGGAATTCTTAACAAGGTTTAAAAGGAATATTTAGGTACTTGAGAGGCGTAGGACTGGTTGTAATTCCGTGGAGTAGCTCTTAAGATTTTGCAGCCTTTACAGAAAATGTGGAGCTGAAAAGCAAAACCTCAAGTAATTCAGGATTTCCTCAGCATGTCCCTCTGTAGTATAATTTCAAGAATTTAGTTTTATGTACTCTCTTTATAAATTTAATGATCTGATCCAAGAAATCATAATTCTGAAGCTACTGTAGGGTCCTGGTACTGGATGTTGTCTCTCGGTGTATGTTCTGCATTAAGCTTTAATCAGAGACACTCACAAAAGCTCCCTTTCTCCCTTGCACTTGTAATAAATGGATGATGTCCCAAGAAAGTGTGTGAGAAGTAGTGATGGAATAGAAAAACTATATTTGTTCCTTTTTAAAATAAATTTGCTTTTGTATCATCATTACTAGAGGAGGAGATGGTACTTGGCAATCAGTGTTAGTCGTCTTCACTTTTCTGGGAATATTTTCAGCTTGAAAGAAATAGTCTGAATAATTCAATAAGTTGCTACACTGAACACTTTCTACAAGCTGGAGTTGCAAGAAAGAAAGTGTGAGTTTTGGAAGATGCATGGGGATATGTCCTGCCGTACAACTTTACTTTAAGTCCCTGGACTGTGTGTAGAATAACCTTTCAAATTGTGTTGTGAGCATTAAGAGAAATGGATGCTGCTAGATGTGAGCACTTCCATATCATTTTTTCAGTGCTTAAAATTTAAATAAGAGACTAGAAAACCCATTTTGTATACCTCTGATTTCAGTAACTCAGTGTCTCTTAGTTTACATATCCATCCTCTCATTGTTTGGGAACACACCTCACATTCTGTATTCCACAAGCTTATTGAAGACAGTTTTTCGGAAAGAATGTCTTCTGGTTTTACATGGCATTGGCTTTTATATACCACATTTGCAGTTTTAGTCTCTGATTCATTAACAATTAAAATTAATATGTTCCATGGATTTGAAACAATTTTGAAGTCATTTTTCCATGGATGTGTATATATTTTAAGTGTTTCATTTGTTTATATGGTATCTATTTGCTTCTGTTCCACCATCATACTGTTTTTTAAAGGCAGGGAAGGAGTATAGTTAGTATTGAATTACACTATAAATAAGAAAGGATCATGAGACACTGAATCCACTGATTATTTGCAAAATTCATTTTTGTTCACTCTCTTCTTCCAGAATAATACTTTACTTAACAAATGATCTGATTTTCTTTTTTTCCCACACAGTTGGTTATTCATTCATGAATGTTTTCCATGCTATTAAAATGCTGGCATTGTGGCTTCTTGAATCTATATATATATATATATATATATATATATATATATATACTCATAAAAGTCTGTGAACATTATATATATATATATATATACAGATTCACTGTGTGTGTAAAGCAGAGATAAAGAGAGTCTAAACACTTGACTGATTGTCAAACCTCCTGACATAACTGGGCTGACAGTCTTCTTTAAATGTTTACCAGAAATTGGAAAGTCTTTGTGAAGTAGTTTAGAATCTTTCTGCCTTGATAGCATACTTTGAAACACTTTACCTACTATAGTCTCACTTTTGCAAAGAACTGTGTAAACCTTCCACTATGAGAATCTTTTGCTGAATATGCTATTCACAAAAAGGTTGTGGGAGGAGACAGGAGAAATTTTTGTTTGATGTAGCATGTTTCAAAACATGCACTGCGTAAGCAAGGCAAATACCTAACTTGCTCAATACAGAATTGGGTAACATGGGATGCATGTCTTCACCTCCTAACAGAAGTTACAGAATTTCACAAGTGACTACTCTAGATGTCTTCCTGGCAACCCCTGCTCTGTGTAGGTAATATTTGACGTCACCTTATACTCACAGGGAAGAATTGTCACTGTGGAGTTCTTGGGCTACCTTTCCTCAGCTTTAGGTGGCTGTCCCAGATGTCCTAGTGTCTCCAGAACAGACACATGGGGCTGACACATATGACACGAGACTTATGGGAAAGCCATAGGACTGTTAAGTGAAAATGTGGTTTGCCTCCTTAGACCCACAAACAGGACAACCAAAACATCTGTTTAGGCAACTCAGTCTTACCCATTGTGACCAGTTGTCTTTATCATATTTGTATGAACTTTTGTGCATCAATTCAAGTGTTTCACCTTCATTTTCTTTTTAATCCTTTTGTTTTTATTACACTCTAATGTGAAATTACCTAATGTCCATGAAGAGTATGTGGTTATACATTTTGATAAAGATGAAGGAATACCATGCACAGTTGCTGTTGAAACCTTTCACTTGGCAATTCACTGTCCCTGTATAGAGCCACTAGTAGTGGTGGGCAGGTCAGTGGCCAGTGGAGGACTAATACAGACTTTCACTTATCTAACTGCCAGTTCTCTGTAATACATTTACTTCACTGTTGTGGCAGTTTAAAGAATTCAGCAAATGTGCTAGGTGCTATATAGATAAGAAATAGCATCTTGCAGCTCTCAGTGTCTTCTATCCAAAGGTTGATACTTGTCCATTGCCATGAAATTCTAGTGTTGCAGTTTTTCCTTATACAGCAAGGATTACTATAGCACTACAGACATGCTTAATAACATTTTTGCATATCTGGCAGCTTTTATATATGTGTGGATATGTATGTAACTACTATGTGATTTGTATGTAAAGTAGATAATAAATGTAATAAACATTCGTTTTTGAGCAAAATATATATATTAAAAAAAAAATCTATACCTGGTGTTATCCCAGAGAAAATGGGGAGATAAATATTTTCAAAAGAGATACTGAAAGGATTCTGATCATTTGCTAATGTTTATCATTATAGCTGCACATACTGGTGTGGATTTATAAATTTACAACTTGTACAGCAGCTGAGAACCTAGGCAGTTGAATTGTAAAGGAACAGTCCTCAGGCTTAAAAATACACTGCCTAATATTGAAGAAATTCATACTTATTGAGGGTTTAAGCTCTCTATTTCAAGCCTGTCCTCTTTCTAATCCAACCTGTCTGTCTGTGCAGGTCCTTAAATGACTTTCTATCACAGTACAGCATGAGCACTTCCCACGAAGCACTTCCCATGAACTCTCAGCGCATCCTTTCAGAACTCACCTGTCCCCTTCACTTTTCTGTCAGCCTGGACATGACTTGGTTTATGTGGTGTAGCTGTTCCAAGCCACATCTCAGTATTATTTGTGGGCAGGTGAGGTCAAACAAACTAGGGCTTGCACATAGCCTGATCACGTTTGTGGCACTGATCACCAGAGTCCACCTTGGCCCCAGCAGCTTGCTGCAGCCAGAGAGGGTCCCTTGCATTGCTGGGCCCTGCACTGTGCTGCTCACTTCACACAATGTAACGTGCTGGGCAGAAGCTTTTCTTATGTTTCTCTCAAATTCCTACAGACATAGCAAACTTGAGAGCTGCATGATGATTCTTGGCTTTACTTCAAGCTGAAGCAAACACAACTTTGTGCCATTTTTTTCCTGGCTTTACTTTCTGGAAAGTCTTATGTCATTATTTTACATGACAGATGATCTATGTTTATGCTAAAGGTTTGAGACATTTTTGTTTTCTTTTTCTGCTTCCAAATATACTCGATGTGTGGAACTCGGCTTACTTCTGGTATAAGACAATTCAGGGTCAATGCCTGTGTATTTTGTTTAGGCAAAAATACGTCCGAGCTTCTAATTAAATCAATAGTCACTTACTAAGGTGATAAACTATTATTTATTTTCAGGGCTATAATAAAATAGTGGCAAATCCAATGGAAGGAAATATTTTACTGCGCAACTTTGTCCCCTAGTAGTATTTTATATCATTAATTTTCCTTTTTAAAAGCATTATTTGAAACCCTGCCTGCACAGAAATCAATGCACGTTTTTACCATAGGTTTAATGAGTCCAGGATTTCTCTTCTGTATATATTCTTCACAGAAGGCCTGATCCTTATCCTGAAAACATATAAATGATCAAATTAGCTGTGATCCTATTGATTTCTATGGGATTTGTCATCTGTGTAAAGTTTATCACTTGCCTGTGTTTGAAGCCTTTAGTGCAGACAGATGTTACAAACAAGTTTTTTGGTGCTCCACTTTTCTTAGACAGTGGCTTGTGCAGTCTAATGTGGAATATTTACTGAAAAAAATAAAATAGAAAATAGGTACAGCAAACCTAAAGGAAAAAAAAAAAAAGATTCAAGACAATTACATCTTCTGTAGGACAAGATCTGCAGTGAAGAGATTGTGCATTGCTAATGAATATTAACTAGGATTTATTCTTGAGTGAGTAAAACTGAGGGGTTTAATTTTATTTCAAAGGTAGATTGGTAGAGTTCTGAAAATAGCAAGTTTTAAATTTTTTCTTTCTCCCTGAAATTTTGAGTGTATAAGAAATGAGCCACTGCTAATGTCACAGATGCTAATTTTCACAGCCATGACTGAAGTGATGTTCATTTCCATTTGCATTTCATTCTAACAGTGATGAGAGGTGATGAGTTGATGATAAGCTGTTTTCACCATACTGCCCGCTGTGCAAATTTATGCTCGTAGGCAAAGATGACACATAGTTCTGTCATTAAAGGTCTTTACTCCATTGCCTCTTGAAGAAACACTGTTTGTCAAAATCCATTTGAACTCTGTTAAATAAGCAGAAACAGATGACATCTGGGAAGTAGTTTTGAGAATCTGGTTCACAGTGGAAATACCTGTGGGCTTTTATCAAGGAAGGGTTCAGAGAAAGAAAAAATTATACTAGTAATAATCATGTATGTGCAGATGAGGAAAAAAGGGATTGCAGGTGACACATCAGAAGGTGTTTCCTGTCTCCCTGAGACTTCGTAAAAAAATTGAACAAGGTTAGAGTTAACCCTGGGGTATTTTTCTTGTGTAAGTGGAAAGTTCTGCAATCATATTACTGCTCCTCTTATCTCTGTTATTTTTCTTCCTTTTTCATATCAACATCTTGTTTGTAAATATTGATTATCAGCCAAAAGTTTATTTTTCCTTTGGTCTACAGCAGGTCCATATTTTTTTTTGTTGTTTGCTTGTGTTTTTTTTTTGTTTGTTTGTTTGTTTTCAGACTGTTTCCTAACATATATGATAGTATATCTCTTTCAAAATAAGATTTTGAAATTTCTGGAATTTTGTTTTCTCACCAGAGAGTAAGTAAGGGTCCAGGGTCTTTGGTTTGAAGGAACAACTATCTTTCTCCTCTCCTTTGCCACGAGGCTGTTAAGATATCCAGAATCCACATTCTGATGCTCAGAACAATAGAAAGGATCATGAGGACTCACACAACTAGCTTGCACGTTAAACTAAACTAAACTAAAATAAACTAAAATAAAATAATCAAAATTCAGGCCATTTCTTATTTATTCCCTTACTTGATTTACCTTTGCTACCCAGGCTTAAGCCCTTAGATAACAAAATATTCTAAAACAAATTTTCTGAGGGGAATATTTTCACATTAATGTGAATTTTGCTTAAATTTAAAAACAAACAAACAAAACCAGTGCAATTCTTTCTTTGTTTTTCTAAGCAAGCAAGGACATTTCAAGAAACATGTCTGAACTACATTCTCCGGCCATTTCTGGAAATCTGATTACCAACCACAACAGTTATAACTGTACTCTCTGATAAGTACTGTAACACAAACACCAAGGTGATATAAATCAGCATTAGTTGCCTTCTGATTATTTAACTAGCTTTATAAAGCATTCAACTTCAATACTGTGTTTCTAGGAAACCCAAAATACTCTTAAATCAAACACTGGCCAGGTTGTTGTTTGTAAAAAGCAGTATCTGTGTAGGGGCAAGGCAGAGGATGTGGCCTAAAGTTCTTTAGAGGTTTCAATATCTTTCCAGTAATCTGTATTATATATAAATCCAGACTGAATTTACAAACACTTTAGCCAGAAGAATGAACCTCTTGCTGTGTTGGGCTGAAATCCCTGGCAAAACAGACACCAGGAAATGAAAAGAGAAGTCTTCTGGGCCTCTGTAGTCCCAATATCCTGTAAGCTTTATCTTCTGAAAGCTTGTAACAGAAACAGCAGAATTACTTCAGTTGTTAGAAGCCATTTCACTTACTTCCACAAATTATCAATGTCTGTGGTTTTGCTCTAGACATTTTTCTGCTCGGCAACAGGCTACAGGTTATATATGCTCTGAATATTTAGCAAGTCATGTGTCCTTTAATCCATTGTAATGGAAAACTTTGTTTCATACATCAGATGAAGGAGTCTGTGTGCATGTGTGTTAATATTCCAGAGGATGATGAATGACCACCTATCTTTTTCCCAAGGGAAATCTTTTCTATATTTGCATGTTCTTACCTTTCTAGGTGTTTATACTTTATTTTGTTTACATAGCGGAAGAGCATCATCTTACTTTTTTTATTTTTTTCCAAACTTGAGGTTGAAATTCCAGCCCTGAGAGAAATCTAGAGATTTTGAACTACTTCCACAAAGCTGCTTCTTTGACTGCATGTATTATGCATCATACTGCCACTTTTTTTCCAGTATATCTCTGCGTGTTTATTCCAAGGATACACAGAAAGCTGCATGGTGATTTCACTTGTACACAGACTTTATGCTGCTTAGTTGCTAGTTCTAACATCTACAGGCATCTTTCTGGTATGCTGAACATCAACTGCAAAGGGTCTGTTATTCCTAGCCATCATCCAGCATTTAAGCCAAAAAGAAAGCCCTTCTCTGGGACAAAGATTTTATTATCCATCTAACGTTTTGTGTCATTATGTCTTATGGATGGAGTTTTAGTTCTTGTCTTACCCTTTTATACCTTCATCTCTTTTATCATCTTCACAAGAACAACCAAGTAACCTGACATATCTGTCCTTGTTTTTCACGGGATGCTAAACAATTACTTACTGAGAATTTTAGGAAGTAGTGAGTTCCTCTTCTTGGTCATGTTGACCTCATTCAGAATGTGTGGTAAGTTTGCCGTTCTTTTAGGCATGTTGAAAGGTAAATGATACTTGGAGTTAGTGAAATACTTGAGTACTTGGGTTTAAGATTTTCTGCAGTGTTTCTGATGGCTTCTTCAGGGAAAACAGAAGCATTGCAGGACTGCCATTCAACTAGATAGCATAGAAAAGCTGTGGTGTAATTTCATGTTTTCCCTCTGCCTTTATGTTTAAGATCAAGATGGAGCTTTGTCACTGCCAGCCTGCAGTAACAAGATAAAGAAATCAGCTTCACGTAGCAACAACACAGCCAAATGCAGATGTGTAAAGAAGAGATGACAAAGTAACCAATGCAGCTGAATGAGTTTACAAAGCTTGACTCTCGGCTGCCTTCACCGGAGCAAAGCTGATGTTGAGCATTACTGCTCATGAATTGGTTTCATTCTCCACAGCTGCACTGTATTTCTCTCATTCCTCTTTCTGTCTGCCTCCTTTTAAAGATCATATGTTAAGTCTAAAAAGTGCTTCACAGAACTGAAAAGGGGACATGGTTCACTGATGGATGAAAAGCTCAAAGCTTGTGTAGTGAGTGCATGTAATAACTGATGATAGTACAGCAGTCATCCAGCTCTAACCCCAAGTACATGGCAAAGCTCTTCTGATATAGCCTGTTGGGGTACTTCCATTATTTTCTTCCTGTCTCTCTAATAGAGTTTATATTTGTTTGATTAGTGAGAGTCTCTTGGTCATTGTGCCTACCTGGAGAAAATGCTTGAAAACTATGTGTTTGGGATTTTGGATAGTATCTGAAGGAATGGTAGAAGCAAATATGTTCCTGCTATTCATGAAAGTTTAAAACCTTGTAAATAATGCAATCTCCTTTGCAGCCATAGGCCAGATTTGAGAAGAATTTCGAGTATGGCCTTGTTTTGGGGCTTCATATAACTTCTCAAAGCTTTCATTGCTACCTGTTCCTTGATAGCATCATCTCATTGGTGTCTCTCAATTATGCACCATTTTCCTGGTGGTTGTAAGAGCTTAGCCTCAATTTTGTCAGGCATCTGAAAGAAAATACAATCCAAATGTCTAGTGAATTTGTTTTTCGTGAAATGAAATCTTAGTCTTCCACTGAGCTGTGGTCATAGTAACCCCACTGCCACAGGGATAATCAAACAGAGAAAGGGGAATTGATGATACTAGATGGGTACCATTTGCCATATCCACTACCTGCGCTGAGCTGTGGATTGTATTTGTTCCTTTCTGATATAAAAATGACCTGAACAGAATCAGGATGCTATCTTGTCTTTGGAGAACTAGATTTATTCTCATCCCCACCACCACCCCAGGATTGCAGTGATAGGACTTACGCTACAAAGAGAGCCCAGAATCTCACATACCATATCACGTACACTAAGATGTATTCTTACACATTTCTAAATCAGTAGGAAACTCTGAATTGGAAACTTTATTTCAACTGGTCCAAAACAAGAAGCTCATTTTATTTATTTATTTATACTCAAATTTCTAACAAACATTTAGGATTCCCATGCATATTTTGTGCAAACAAGTATGTCTGGGTTTTGAAGCTTGCAAGGCTGCAATGAAATGCAAAGTATGTTTTCTTCAACTGGATAATTAAGATAACTTTGGCCATTTGATGGCAATAAGCCAACACTGGAGCTCAGCTTTCTGACAAGGGAGGATATATGAAGGAAAAATGCATGGTGACACTGGTCATCATTTTAAAGGAGCCAAAAGTTAACCCACTGTAATGAGTATAGTCTTTTGTTTGATTTTTATTGTTCTCCAAGATAAAAATAATGTAAATAAATGGATATATAGATTTGATGAAACACTAAAATTCACAATGACTGATGATAGATACCACACTAAATTTTGCTTCTCCACTGCATTGCATCTCCATTAAGGCAATTTCAGCTAATCTCACTATGGATTCATTAATCAAGTGCAGTCAGGATGTCTGAAGGGAGATAATGAGGGGAGGAAATTGACCTATTGTTTGGATCTTATTCTCCAGCAGTAAGTTTGTTTATCATGCTTTGTAATATTTGTATTCCGATAAATAAGTTCCAGTTCCATTCAGTTGCGATTAGTTGTCATAACAGATGACTAACACATTTCTATTTACTTGCAAGTTTGAATGATTCCTTAAATACATCAATTAACTTTGCATTCTCCTTTACATTACATACCTACACAGATTTCCAGCCTGCAGTATTAGTTAACAGTGAAATGGAAACAAGGTGGACCAGTAACATTTTACCTGTGTCATGTTGCCCCCTCTCCTCTCCACCCTTTAGCCAAAGGTACAAGAATCCACGGAGACAAATTATCAAAGTCTTTATTTTTTTTTCCTCTAAGCACTAACATCCTAAATCCATACTGCATTATCAGCAGTCTCTTAGTGACTTCCAAAATTTCTCCTCTAAAGAGTCTAAGAAAAGATTTGTTCAAGTTTTTACTCATTTTTTACTCATTTAGGATTACATACAGTATATCTGCCCCACATAAAGCTGTCACTATATTACTTTAAAAAAAAAAAAAAAGTTTAGGTTCCAAGAGCCCGGTGGGGTTGGAGACTGCTGAAGATGGGAATGTTTATAAGCTCTGTGATATTAACTGCAGCACTCAACCTCAGGTGACATAAAGCATGCAAAAAAGAACTTTCTGTCAGTTTTATTATTTCTAAAAAGGTTCCCCTTGAAAGAGAAGAGTGACCTTGCTCTGCTGAGCTGACATATGCCACTGAATTAATGGCTAAGCTTTGCTGTAGGGAAGCTTGCAGAAACATTACAACTCCAATGGCTGAGTTTGCTGTGAACATTAATCAGAGGAACCAACATGATGTATCAAACACTCATTTAAAAGTAATAAAAACTAACTCCCTCTCTTCCCTCCCTCCCCCCCAAGTTTCTTAGAATTAGCTTATTGTTGGTCATTACCTGTTGTCAAGGATAAGGCTGCAGGACTGCAGTAAAACTTGTACAAGGGTTTTCTAAAGTTTGCTTACTCTTCAAAAAACCAAACGAGCTTTTGAGACGGTCAGATTTAACCGTGACTTAGAGGTTACTTTTTAATCTTGTTTCCCTTTGGAAGGTCATCTGAAGGAATATCTTCTGCTCAAAATGTGCCTCTGCCTAGCAAGGAATATAGCAGCTGCATTTCATTCACGGTGACTCCCATGGGAGCAGGACCAGCTCCCACACTGTGCTTGAATGAAGTGCAAGACAGGCAAGGAGTCTCCTGATGCCACCGAAATGACCCTTGCAAGGGATCTCATACGGCTGTGGTATGACAGCCAAGTCACAGAGGCTCCAACCAA
The DNA here is from genome assembly GCF_963932015.1 of Anas acuta. Lineage (NCBI taxonomy): Eukaryota > Metazoa > Chordata > Aves > Anseriformes > Anatidae > Anas > Anas acuta. The sequence goes on from NC_088979.1 coordinate 102,897,418, forward strand.
AGCATCATCCCTCCCACTGTGCTGCAGGGCTGGCCATCGGCAGCTGCAGCCACTTCTCAGCCATGCAGAAGAGGACAGCAAAGTCCTTGGACATGCTGTGGATCCCTGTGCTGTTCCACCTGTGGTCTTTGTACAGCATGATGTGGCAGTGGGGGTCCTTGCTGCCCACAATAACCACACAGAGGAGAACCCTGCCTCCTCTGGGAGGGGACGCTGACCAAGCAGCCTATTCCACTCCATGTGTGCAGGATGGGCTCGGAGCTCCCTGCAAAACTGACTCCTCAGGCACTTCATTCTTCTTGGCTCACCTTTTGGCACAGATATTTTCATCTTCTCTTAAAGCCCATCCTGCAGACCAACGTAATTTCTCTCACAAGAGAAATCCGACTGAGCCCTGCAAGGTCAGGGCCAGGATAACACCCAGCATTAATAATATCATGCTGTATAAGGAAGCAGAGAAAGGACTTTAATTGAAACAAGGCAATTCATTTTAAAAATACAAGAATTTGTATGCGAATTGCTGTGGTTCAGGAGGAGGAAGGTTCGGGAAAGAAAAGATGTTGTTATTTAAGGGATTAAAGACCAAAGCCTCCAGTGCTTATGCAGTGTTTAACCAGTCTTTGCTCACATAACGCTCCCCTTCACTGTGGTCACTGTTTTGTGGAGGGTGGATTTCCAAGCTTGTCCCTCAGTGTTTCTGCCCCTGTGTAAGTGAAGGATATAAAAGGATAACAGTGCAGTAGAGGTGCACATCATGCCAAGTCCTTAGCTGTCATTTTCATAGCTCCTCTGAGTTTGTCACACATCCTTAACCTTCTTTTAAAGTCATTTTCTTTTCATGGTTTTGTGTGCCACTGAAAGTCACTTTTAATTAAATGTCATATAAATAATAAAGTCTTAATTACATAATTATTGCCAAAACCTGCATGCATGCTCCCAGACTTGGCCAGGTTGCCAGAAGAGCCCTGGGAGTCTTTTCTCACTGGGGAGGGTGGGAGTGCTCTGCAACAACTGGGCAGCAATAGTGCTGTTTAAAATGTACATTTTCTCTATCTCCAGTAAAAGTTCCCACCCCACAAGGTGTTGAATGCTGTCGCTCACTGACCAAGCAACTGACTTTAGCAGTTAGTTGCTTTATCTGCTTTTCCAAGTCAAGAAAAAAAGGCTAGAAAAAAAAAATCTATATCCCCAGTCACAGACTCCAAACACTGATTGCAAGGATCCAAGTTCTACAGTGGTAAACAGAATTCAAAGAAGAGTTGTATCCCATCCCTGCTTGTATCTTTTGTAAAACTCAGCTGCAGAAAAGATATTGTGAGTGCCTTTTCCCAAGGAAAGTTTGCAGAAACGGGCCCCCACCCTGTGGAGCCCTGTACCCTTGCTTACCCTGCTGTAATGGCAGTGGCCCCTGGCTCTCTGCCCTGCACTGGGTGTCCTTGGGTCAGGTCCCTGGCTGCACCGCCTGCTGCATGTTGCCATTGGCTTGGGGCTGGTGCCTGCCAGGGGCATTGATAACAGGGCTGCTCGGAGTTTACTTACACGAGTTAAGTTCGTTGACCTGGGGGAGTGTTAAGTATGACAAACTTGTTATTTTACACAGCTTTCAGTTTCTAGTTATTTTCTGCCATTAAAATTAGGGTGCTTGCAGTGAAGCTTCAAGGCAGGAGCCTTGCTCAAAGCCCACCCTGCTCTCCTCACTCCCCACCTCCATGCAGACCACGAATAGTGGGCCAAGTTAACAACTGGAGTCTTTTATAGAGTCATTTTTAAGCCAGTTAAAAGTGCCATTTCAGTAGATTGCCCTATTTGAGTTAGCAAGAACAAGCTGTATCTTTTTTATTGCTTTTGACTGGTGAAGTACAAGGTTTAGGCCATGTTTCAGTGGGCTATAAAGTTATATTAATAGCTTGGTTAGTGGTCAGATGTTCTGTATGTGTAACTAATGTGTAAATAGGAAAAATCCCTGAGGTAGGGAGGTTGTGATGTCCTTTATTTTTTTTTTACTTCTTTGTTACACTTCTAAGTTACTGAATCATGTATGCAAATACTCATTCTTTATACAGAAGTGCAAGGGGATTTTGTTGTTGTTGTTTTACACAGAACATCCCAAAAGCTAAAACTTACTATCTTGCCTTCTGGGAAAGTAGGAGAGAATTTTCTTTGAATATTTGTGCAAGAATTAAGATAAGCTAGCAGAGTGGTTATATTCATCCCCACTTTGGTAGTTTGTTAGTTCATTCCCAGCACAGTATCCTGATTCTGAAGGGACTGGGAGCAGCTGAGAACAGGTGAAATGAATCAGATCGCAGGCTCCACTTATCACCATTGATCAAAGCAGCAAGCACAGACTGTCGTCTTGGGAGCTGCTGTGGCTTCTTCTGAGCAGAGAGGGAAGAATAGAGGTGTCTAAGGCAGGAGAGGAAATTGGGCAACACACTGAGCTCCCTTTTTGTTACTCAGTGACTGCATTTGCCCTTGCACAGCCTACAGGTCTGGGTAGTCTAAGGTTGAATGGAAGCTAAAAATGAAAATGCATGGATGAATTTGAAGAGATTTACTTGTGCAAAAGGGTCAGTACAAAGCCATTGCATCATGCTGTACTGAAATTCTGTTTTGAATAGGACTTGAAGTAAAACGTAATAAGCCAGAATTTCTCACAGCAGGGATAGAGATCTCTGAGCATTCTAAATTGTCCAAAGGAAGATAAGAGATGAATAGCACCAAGAATGATTATTTAGCAGGATGACCGCTGTCAGTTTTGGCTCAGAGTTTGTCCTTAGACATGGAGAAGCTCTGACTAGTTTATCGTAAGACCTACCTGACTTTTTTATGATATGCGCTATAATGGAAGGGTGTTTTATAACAGAAAGACATGTTTTGCAACACCTTTTTTTGCTGTTGTTTTTCTATTTGTATACCATACCCTTTTCAGGGGAAAATGATAGTCTATTTGCAGACAAACCAGATCACAAACTGCACACTGTCCAAATTAAGATAAATAGTCATTAGATGTTATTTACCACTTCAAAAATATTAAATAAAGTTCCCAAATTTCAGGGGACTGAAGATAAGGAAAAAGATTGAAGAAGGATTTAAAATATTGAAACATCTTTGACATTTTCCATTATGCTAATTAGGTATACCAGAGGGGAAAGGATAAAAATTAGTGCATTGACTTGAAGAAATTATTTGATCGGTCATTATGTGGAGAAATAAGTGTTCTCCCTTGGTCCCTGCCCATGCCTCCATTAGATTTTACTGAGCAAATTAATATTTGCTTAACATATCCACTGGTAGCTCTTCCATGAATCCAGCCAGCAAAATCACTTAATCTTATAGGATGCTGAACACTGGTATCAAAAGTCAATAGTGTATTTTCTCCTAGTAGTTTTGCATTTACTTTAAAAGCTTCCCCTCTGCTGGAAAAAAGGCCTGGGCGTATCTTCACAGGGTAGGTGTTCCCTGACACTAATGCAGTGACTGAAACTACTGAAAGTCATCGTCCTGCTCCCCTGCAGCCCATTGCTCCTAAATCTGCCTTTTGTTATCAGTATAATGGGGTTGAATACATTTTTAAAAGGTGGTAGCTATTGATTACTTAATGGAAAAAGTTAGTATAGAGAAGTGCTGAAGCAGCCCTATTTAGTACTCTCCAGTGCAACAAGACCATTATCTAGAAGAGTGGAAATCATCCTGTAACCCTTATTAATATTTAATAGGGATGAAACAACACTGAAGTATACTACAAAATAGCCCAAGGCTTCTGGCCACATAGGATATAAGGTTGTTTCAAGGGTCAAAAAAGAATAACTGATTTCCCTGTGCTGAAGCTGTTTATAGGTAAGACCAACAATAAACAATGTTTTTCCTCTTGTTCCTTTTAAAGTATTTGCAGCACATCTGCACTTTAATATACAGTTATTCCTACTAGACATCTTCAAGTGATTGAATGCAACAGAAAGGTCAGTGTATGTTTAGAGATCACTGTGTGAGACTATTTTATACCTTCCCAACGTTGCTGTGAATCCCAGCCTCCCGCTCCATGCTTCAGGGCACATTTGGCTGGGTTGACAAGCCAGTGAAAGGTGTTAATCCTGTCTAATAGAACCATAATCCTTAGGGCTGTGTTTTTATATCATACTATTGAGCTAACCCCTTGTCACAGGATATTTTTCATCTAGTTAATAGCAAAGTTCTATACAAGAATTTTAGATAAAATTAAAGGGTACAGTCTAAATGGTCCTTTTTCAACTTCACAGGGTAAAAATAAACAAATAAACCACAATGTTTACCCAACAGAGATTTTCTGTGAGATTACAATCAATTAAGAGCAGAGATGTGCAGTTTTCTTTTTTTTTTTTTTCACCTCAGTGAATAGTAAATGTCATTTTACTTGTCCAAAAATATTCACAAATCTGGGTCAGCTTCTTCAAATAACCTTTGGCTGAAAATATTTTTCAGGTGAGATAGGCCTAGAAATGTTAGTGAAAAAAAAAAAAAAAAAAAAAAAAGTGTTACTTTCTTCTCCTATCTGATTGTGCTCAGGCCTCTCCCACTGCCATGTCCACATTATTTATTTATTTATCTGGGGATGTGGGTGGTTGTTAATAAATAAGTGTAGGTGGAAAAACAGGGAAATGAAACAGTGGGGAGTTTTTGTTTTCAGTTCTGGTCCAGGAGAGGCAAATTTTCTTCTTCAGAAATAGAGACTTAAGACAAAGTATTTTCACGTGGTTTCTCATTGCTTTTCTTTGTCTTATTTTTTCCCCTCTGCAAACTATTTTTAGTTTAAAAGTGACTGTGTGTAAGTGATAAAGAAGCTAATACGTGTAGTAACCTTATGATTTATGAGCAGGGACAGAATAAGATGGGGTTCCTCCCGGATGGAAATACTCAGGGGAGGTGTGTGTGTGATCTTCATAGCTGGTATCATTTTGATGAACTCCTTCCTTAAGACCAGACTACAGCTGTGAAGACTGAATGTCAACTTGTCACCCTGTACTGCATCAGGAGTATGGCAGCATTACTGCTGAGTCTCTCAGAGGACTAACTACTGCCAGGAAAGGAGAGTGTACAGAGACAGGGCAGTGAACAACATGGTGACTTGGTGACTGTGGGCAGAGGGGCAGAGCAGGCACAGTACTGTATCAATACTCAGCAAGACCCCAGAAGCTGAAATTTTTACTTAGGCATCAGCTCTAAAAGGTCTCTGCTCTTCCAGCAATTCAGATCACATCACTTCAACAGCATTACTAACCCAGTCATCTGGATAGGGACCTGGAGGACAGGCACTGTAAGGGCAGCATTTCCTACAGCACTCAGTATTTGTGTTCTTCTGCTCCTTTTACATTTGTGGAGAGATTTCCCCTTAGTTTCACTGGAAGCAGGTTTATAACAGCATTTACCATGTCTGCAACACAAAAGTGGGCAATTGGATCAGCTATTAAACAAGCCCTTTTGTCCTCCTCTTTTCTTGCCGAATGGATAATCCACCTCAGTATCCTCTCAAGCTACCTTACCTGGTAGAGAAGATGTGAAAGTTGAAATGATAGCGCAATACAAGGAGCTAGCAGGTCCTTTTCAGGCTTGCAGATTTCCTGGATAACAGTGAAAAGAGGTAGCTGAAGATGCCAGGGGAAGGGGACATGACAGGCGTGTTAGAAACCAGGGGAAGAAGAAAAGAAGGCTCATGTGGCTGGGGGGAATATAAGCAATGGAGCAAGGAATAAGTTTGGTTGAAATCATGTAGGCAAAGTAATGGATGAATAAATCCAGAAAAGTGGGTAACCAGGTAGTCTGAAATCACTTGTTAAATCATTCAAGATGTGCAAAGAGTTTGTGGTTTGCTATTTAGTTCAATGCTGTTTTTTCTTTTCCTCCAGGAGGGATTTTGAACACGTAGAAACAAACTGAGATGATATTGCATTGTATAAAATAGTAAGCCCCACTCGAGAAACCTGACACTGCATTAAAATACATTTGTTTTGTATGTAAGGGTAAAGAGTTTTTAAAAAAGGATTAATTCCAGACTTAGCATTGAGTACTGGTGAAGATGTAAAAACAAGCCCTTAAGGACTCTGTATAGTTGATAAATATCCAAATTCTGTCTGATATTAGGAACAGATTTAAAGGCATCTCTGACTTGTCATCAACAAAACTGTGAGGCCTGCCTGATTATTCTGTTACTCCTCCACAACATACACAATTGGGACAAAATGCATTCACACTACACAGTGGCCCTTGACTATTCCTATTGGTAAAGAAGCCTGGACAGTTTCCACAGCCATGAAAGTAAACTATAAAAATTGAAAAGTTTCCACGATCATAACCAACTCTATGGCTCACACAATACTTTTGTATATAGCTTTTTATTTCTAAACTCATAGACATCAATTTAATCCAGAAGTAACTCACAGATATCTGTGTATTTTTATGTGAAACTGATGTAAAGAACTTGAATCATAGCCATTATCTAATTTGTATTTGAAGCGGTATTGTTTCTCTTATTGATTTTTCTGTTTCCAGCAGTACAGTAATACTTGTTTCCCATATAGTCACCTCCTTGTTTGTTTCCACTGGATTTTTTTGTTTCCGCAGTTCACGGTCCAATGACTTGAAAGGATTTTTTAATATAAATGGGTGACTTGACAGCCGTATTTAAGCCTTCAAAACAGAAAAATAAACAAACAAACAAACAAACAAAAACAACCAGTGATTCCAGGTTTGTCTTTTTCTTTACAGCGCACAAGTAGTTTTGGAAGCTTTGACCGTTTCAGACATCACTCAGTATCAAAGACAGATGATTCTGCTGAGGTTTGTATCAAATTTTTGCTTTCTTCAGATCTCTTTCCCATAACAGTTATGCAAAAAACATTGAGTAACTGTTGTATAAATTCTACACTGGTAAGAACTTGTCTTATGTACCTGGATCTGTCTGGATGATTGAGTTCTTGCCAAAATGAACAACAGAATCATGCTTAAATTTTCTTACTTTGGTGTGAAGATTAGAAGCAAGTTTTCAAAAAAGGCAAAAGAGCACTTCGTTTTGGTGTGTTCCCGAAGTAACCAACACATGCATGCAGACTACAGATGTGTCATTTTTGTTTTCAAACAACCTGTATAAATGCCCCCTCAATTCTTGTTCGTATTAAGGCCAATAAACAAAGGGAAACAACAATTCCAGAAAGATAGATATTTTTTGTTTTCTGTCATTTGCAGTGCAGGGGTGTGCTGCGAACCTCTTTAGGTATACTATTCCCCAGGAAAATGGCTGTGACTAACTTTTGTCATCCTAACTGCATTGGTGTCCTTAATATTATTCTGTAATTCTCATTCCTCTGCACCAAATTGTATTTTCTTGGTGAGTTGTTTCTTACAGTTTTATTTCAAATCAGGTATCTGAACTGGAGACTGTAAGTGATGTTGGAGATGCAGCACAAACCAAAGCAGCAAGTAATGGAAGAAGCCTGGGTAAGAAGATGAGAGCCATTTCCCTTACCATGAAGAAAAAGATGGGCAAAAAGTACATCAAGGCACTCTCTGAGGAGATGGTAAACATGGCTTAAGAATCTTGTATTTGGTGATAATGCATATGAAGTAACAATGTTATGTGCATTTTTTCCTGTTCTTGTTTCAAGCAGCTATCAGTTATTAGATTCTATGAAAACATGGTTAAAAGTACTGAATTAAAACAACTTCTAATATGTATGCTTTCTTTCATGTGCATGCTAATGTACACACACATGCGTGTAAACAAGTACAGCAGCACACAGTAAGGGCTCAAGTTAGACCTAGGAGTTTTACATCATTGAATTTTGCTTTGTCATCAAGGAGAATTTGTATAAGTATCATAAAACATCTCCTGATGTGGACACAGGGGAGTATTGGATGAACCCAGTCATCAGTCTGATACTCAGCCTGTACAAAACGCTTCATTGGAGAATTTATCTTTGAATACAAGATATTTTTCCAAAGTCCATTTTGTAGAGGTCAGCCAGCATCCTACAGCATGACAACTCATATGTTCTATCTGCTTTTATCTACTATGTGAAGCTATCTTTATTAAATATAAAAAACATATGATCTGTTTTACACACTGTAAACCCTGTTTCATCAGTATCTTTTGTCACTGAGTTCCAAATTTTAAAACACATAAGGAAAAGGATCTCTAAAAAATCTAGCTGGTGTGCATCCTATCTCATACATGTATCAACATCAAATAACTAGGAAAAATAAGCATGAAACTTCCCAACATGCTAATAAGCATAAAGTTTAGCAGTTTTGGAGGTCAAAGACAAGAAATCCTAATTTGTTACCTTAATTTGTATTTTTTGCTAAAATTCAGCAAGTTGCAATCCATGAATTTTATACTATGAGAAAGAAAACTCATAATTTCAACATTTATCTTCTGCACATTAACAGAAACCATTCACATGAAAGAAATTCAATGAATTAGCTGGATGGACTCACATATAGTGTGATCTTCATACCTGCAGTAGATGATGACCAGTGATATTGGTCCACTGATTAATCTATGACTTATACCGATGATTGGTGTAACAAGCTCTGTCCTTGCTGAAAACCAATATAGTCTTTCATTTCAGTGTTATGCCTTGTATGTAGCTGTATGGGTCTCCGTACATGCAGTCATATTTTCTTGACATCCATCAGTCACCTGATGGATGATTAACATTTCCGTAAACGTGACGTAACATCCTAAGTGCAAGAGAATTTAGAATGTGATGCACATTGAGAATGTGACGCACATTGAGAATGTGATGCAATCTGCTGAAGAAATTCCTTCTTTTGAAAGCTCAGCATTATTTCACTTAGTTGTTACATCATCCCTAAGTTATCTGTGCCTGAAATACAGGCCTTCTTGTTTTGAATTTGTTAAGTGTATAAACTGTGATTTCTGAGGTGTGATTTAATTTCATGAATTCCAGGAACAGATTTCATACGCCATTAGATTTTGTGAGAGAAAAATGTATCTGTTACTTCTGCAATGCATGGGATTCTGAGGCCAATGTGTAGGTTAACCAAGGTAGTGAGTATGGTGCTAAAACATACATGTATTGATGCTGTACATATGTGCAAGCCATCTCTGGAATGCCCTTGCTTGTGTGCCAGCAAAATCAAGTGCCCATGATTTTCAGAGGCTCAGTACAAAACATAGATGTGTCAGCAAGGCCTTCACCATGAGCTTTCATAATTAAAGTTTATATTTCTTCCTCACAATCAGAAAAAAACATCTTATTTGGCTACCTACATTTTTTTCATTATAAGCCTTTGTTCGCTGTAATATATTGCAGTCTTCTGAGATGAAGAATCACTTGAGAAGAAGTGAAATTACATGAGTGGGGCAGAGAGGAGATAAGTGATTTCTCCAAGATCATAGTGTTGGGATTGGGTATCCTTAGTACTAGGCATCAACTCCTAAAATGCTTTCTCTCTTAGAGTAGTACTTAATAAAATGTAGTTATGAATAAATCTCCAAGTGCAATGATGATTGAAAAAAAAAAAAAAATTTTGACTAAAATAAATCTTAGGTTAACATCTGATTTTTCTTTAAAGAATGAAGAAGAAAAAGATGACAGTGATCCTGGTGGTGGAATACACACTGAGAAGGGCTCCATAAAAGCCAGTGACTCTATGGAAAGTCTCTACAGTCTAAACAGTGGTCAGAGCTCATCCAGTAAGTACAAGATACCCATACTTCTAATTCAGTATCTGGTCCAATAGTGTTATTGCTTAAGTCTGAGGTGTCAGACCTGGTGATCAAAAATGTGGTAGTAGACAGCTCTTCAGTCTGGCAGACAAAAATATAATCTGATCAAATGGGCAGCTAAAGTAGATATGCCTGAAATAACCTGACTGTTTTTAAGAGTGTTGATATTAAAAGAAGTAAAAATATAATAACACTAACAAAAACAACAACAACAACATGGATTACAGTGAATTATGCTGATACATACCATGAATGTTTCTTGGGGGGTAGCACTGCTGAGTTGCAGTTCCTGGGTGCAACCACACAAGCATCCTCTCTGCAGATAGTGGCTGTGAGTTCATTTTTCACTCTGTGGATGTGAGACAGACAATGTGAGATGTCTGTCTGAGATGACGGGTGATGGGAGCCTGACTGGGCAGCTTCAGATCATGATGCAGAGACGCAGTCTACTTCTCTGAAATCCCACTGAACCCCCACACCCAACTGAGTATTCTCAATTGGAGGATGAATGAATCTCTGAAGAGAGGTCGAGTTTGCCTCCACATATCTTCAATTGCTCTGCTATGGACAGTCCCTGGGCAGCAGGTCACAGCTGTCCATGATGATATTGCTGTGCTGTCACTGCAGACATTACGTGAGCTATAAGTGGGGGCTTGAATTGCAGTCCTGGCCGTTTCCACTTAGTTGTTTATCTGGCCCTGAGATGGAGCTGTGCACTTAAGCAATCACCTCAAACAAAACCATTTTTATGATCATTTTCTGTGATGTGATTTGTGAAAATTATATATGGGAGTTTACTTCCAACACACTGCTGCTCTTATCTAAAAACATATTTGGATGGGATATTGCAGAGCTTGCTCAAATTTGCTTGAATTACTCTGCTGATATTTTATTGCTCAACTGGGATAAAATGACAGGCAGAAATGTTGATAAGATTAAAATTTTGCTCTGCAATGCAGGTTCTTTTGATGTTTTAGCTAGCTCTGTAATGAAATAAAATAACTTCTACAGTACTTGTTTTCATTTCTCTGAATAAACAGGAGAAGTTCAGCAAAATTAATTCTCTAAATTGCACTTTCAGAGTACATGTTATTAATCTGCAGAGGTAATATTTCAAAAAAGTCTGCAAGTAAAATGTGTAGTCTATTAGTATCATCACCAGAAAAAGATTATTTTAGGGAAGATGTTAATGAAAGATCTCCAACCTATATTCTTCAGTCTGTAGTAGTATGCTTTTTATTTAATGTATTTTTCCTGGAATGTGTCAAAACCTTGTGGAGTATGCTCTTTCTTAATTCTGTGCTTTTGAAAGCCGTCCTCTCTGCTGCTGTGCAGAACTGTATGTCTGGACACTAAGTGCAGGAGATCTCAGCTTCCACTTGATTCTCTTTAAGGTGGGGTGACCAGCTGCTCTGATGGAACAAGCAACAGGGATAGCCTTAGGTTTGATGACGAAGTCCCTTACAGTGGGCCGTTCTGTGGTCGAGCTAAAGTGCACACCGACTTCACACCAAGTCCTTATGACACTGACTCTCTGAAAATTAAGGTAAGACAGCTGTCAGGATTTCTTCTTTTCCAGTAAGACCACGGTAGGCATGTTTTACATGTGAAAGAATATGCTTGCTAAAACATTTTTAACTGTTAATCACATGCATCACTCTAAAAGCAATACAGATCTGTTTTTGCAGTGCTTCTGTAATGACTTAGTTTAGACAATTGATGCTAAGTCAGCTGCTGCTAAAGGCTTTTTAAGGCATAGGCCTCCAGGGAGGTATCTCATCAGTACAATATTTCCTCAGAGTAAAACACATGTTGCTTCCCTAGAAGATCTAAAGTAAGAAAATCTAGAGTCTCATGGGGCATGAGACCGAGTTCCCTCTCCAGTTAGATTGTATCAAGATCTTGGTGGCACACATTGTCTTTACTGCAAACAGCTCACTTTTTCATTTAGCCTTTATTTACTCACGCTTTTGAACTATGAATTTTCTCTGGCTCTGGCATCATAGCAGGGGTATCCATGCTGTGGGAGTGAGAAAAAGAAGCTCCAGACATAGGACCAGTTCAACACTACTAAAAAGGTCCAGCCCTTTTCTTCTCCATCCATGCACAGATGCATTTAATATCATCATTCTTCAGACTATTTGCATCTGTTATCTCTTCTCTAAAGGAAAATCTTTCTTTTCCCTCTCTGTAAACACCTTCCTATCCAGATTGTATCCTTGCCTCATCTTTTTATCTTTTTCACAGCATCTTCTTGTCAAAATCCTCATATGTATCTCACTGCAGTCTCCTTCCTTTTCTCTCAGGCCTGTATTACAGCAATTGCTCTGCAAATATTTGCAGTTTCCAACATTTACCCTCTACTTCTACACACACCTAAGATATTTCTTTCAAAACAGTTTATCAGGTAATGAAATAGCAAATTTCTGCTGGCTCACCTAGGTTACTTTTAAAGTCACTAAGGTGGTGTATTTTACAGTTAACAACTAATACTTAAGTTTGAAAACCTCTAAGAATATCACAATAAATTTCAGTGCCCTGAATCTGAATTAAAACTGCAGTTTGCCTTAGAGCTACCTAATCCTGATGTGCATCCATATCTAAAGTTCTTGAGCCCTCCATAAGTGTGTAGAATAATATATATTGTTATAGAGTTTTAAACAAATGTTTGTTTAGTTCCCATTTCAAACATGTTCATAGCTCTAAGCTTCATATTCTAATGAAATCAGGCCATTTAAACATTGTGAATTTCATACTTGGGTTTTAACCAAACTAGGGTGGCAGCTTTACTTGCATTTTCTTGACCAGACCAGAAAACATTTAAAACTCTAGGAGTTGTTAAAAGATATTTTAACAAACTGAGTTTGATTTTTCTGTTTTGTAACAGAATGACAAATTAAGTGTGTATGTAGGGATTTGTTGTAGAACTCTTTAAAGACTTCCAGTGGTTTTGTAAGTTCTATAGTATCTGACCAGAAGAGAGGACTCAATTTTACTGTCATGGGAGCAAGTTGCATAGAAGGTATGACTTTTTTACTACCAGAATTACTCAGAATGACTGTTGTGCTGAACTGTGATGTCAGTTCCCACAGCTTGGTGAGAGCACCTTTATCAACAAGCCTTCCTGAAGTTGCTGTGTTGTCACTCTTTTTTTTGCACTTGCTTTTGTGAGTGTATGCACAAGCGTGGAGAACTGAAGCTTTTAGTTCTGTCTGCTAAGGTGTTTCTACTATTTTCCCAGTCAATTGGGTTAATAATAATGGGAAAATTTGACAGTCCTTTGGGAAGGACTGACAGGAAGATATTAAGGGAGTTAAATGTTCTTTATTGCCTTTGAGAAATGTAGCCAGTGTTTCTTACTGTAAAATGGGTAAGAGTTCACCTTTCATGTAGCTCAGCTAATAGTTTTTGAAGACCCCTGGGATGATGGATAATAAGATTATTGTGTTAGTGGTTTAAAGTGAAGGAGCCAGGTGAGAAGCTGTGTAAAGCATGTATTTGGAAAATAACCTCACTGTGATCTCTTGCTTTTTGCCGAAGCTATGCCTGGTATCCATTGCAAAAGTTGCTAGCAGGGTGAAACTTACACGTTTTCAGGGTCCAAGTGAAACACTAGAAGTTGAAAGGTGCTGCTTATGCTCACCTCTCCTTCATGGAGCTTTGGAGATAAGGTCTAGCTCCATTTTCTGTGACTGCATTTTTCTGGGATTTTATAAAAGCAAAGAAGCTAAATTTAGGTCATATTAAAAAGTTACTTCACACTGTCTGGTTAAGATTCTGTGCTGGTTTTGGTGCATAAAGGAAAATTCACATATCACAAACCAGATGTGTAAGCAGTATTGTGCTTTTTCTATTTTCTAGAAAGGAGATATTATAGATATCATCTGTAAAACCCCCATGGGCATATGGACAGGCATGCTGAACAACAAAGTAGGAAACTTCAAGTTCATTTATGTGGATATTATTTTGGAAGAAGAAGCTGCACCCAAAAAGATAAAGGCTCACAGAGGAAGCAAAAGGGCCAAGCCTAAAACGTTGCAAGAACTCTTGGAGTGTGTCCATCTGCAGGTCAGCAAACATTTCCCTGTTGTGTTTGAAATCTTTAATTTCTTTACACTTGGGTTTCGATGTAATTTACAGGCAGTTGTAGAATGGCAGGTTTCAGCAGTTTTGAAGTCAACAACGCAAGTAAGTTTCATGTCTGTTTCTTATCTGATGTCAGTGGTTTATATAACTGCATTTTACCACAAGATTTGGTTAAGCCAAAAGGCTCCATGCAGAGAGGCACAGTGATGACTTGTCAAGTAACTTGCCTGTAATTGTGTGCCTTGGGGCAGGAGGTGCGTGAGTATGTGGAAATCTCAGGACTGCAGTGTGACCCAAGTGACCATTCAGAATTTAGGTTTCTAATTTTGTATGATCTTTGGGAGCAGTATTCTTTTTGCCCTATGCTCATGTTGTGCCTCTCTCCCTCTCTGAATCACTAACTCCTGACTGAGTTTAAAATCATAGTTAGGTCATGAATTACATGTAATATTTTCATTAGCTGTTACTGCTTTTTGTACTGATGCAAGCACTCCTAATCCTGGAATAGATACAGAGTTTCATATTGTGTTGACATACAGCTGAAGGGGGACCATGTGTGACACAGCATGGCTGAGGGCTCCCTCAGTTTCTTACACTCACATTTTTATCTGAGGGCTCTTTCTGCACTCTACACCAGAGGCTTTCCTGGACCCAGTATGGAAGGCACTCTATTGGGTTACCCGTGAAAGTGCAGAAGGTCAGTAGATTAAACCATTTTTGACAGATCTCTATCCTGACCTAATCTGCTGCCAAGGTCTGGCAGGCAACTCAGCCACAGGTGCTGGGATGGCTGAGATGACGCCAAGATATCTCCACCTCTCTCATTCTCAGTCTAGTTTTGTACAAAAGGCAGGTTCATCAGACTGAAAAGTGGAGCCCATTCAACCTGATGAAAAAGTAAAGGAGAAATTGTTCCTATTCATCTACTAAAAAATACTGATTGTTTACATGAGAGATTTGCAAATTTCTCTTTGTAGGAATATGCCTCAACACTCTTGCTAAATGGCTATGAAACTCTAGAGGACTTAAAGGATCTACAGGAGAGCCACCTGATTGAATTGAATATTTCAAACCCAGAAGACAGGACAAGATTGTTATCAGCAATTGAAAATCTACAGGACTATGACAGTAAGTGTTTAAACTCTGACAATCATGTGAACATTTTAACTGGAAAAAAAAAAAAAAAAAAAAGTAGTGGTCCACACATTGATCTGTTTAATGATTTTTCTCTTAAATATGAAACATTGAGTTTGGTGGTTTCTTTATTTGTCCAGACGTCTAACTGTACATCTCTTCTAGACACATACATGATTACTATACTTGTAACACATGCATGATTTAAGATATCCTGCTGATACATCCTAAACTAGACATTGACAGCAACTATTGCTTGAGAGCAACCCTTTTTAGGACTGTAAAACCAACCCCCAGAGCGTTTAAATGACTTGCCAAAAGTCACAAGGTCTGTGCAAGAGCAGAAAATTAAATTTCCCAAACTCTGGGCTAGTACTTAAAAAATAAATAAAAATAAAATAATAATAATAATAAAGCAGTGAGGTAAGTACTAAAAAAAATAGAGCTACAAAGAGAGTTACAACATGAATTTAGGTCAAGTTCTGAGAAACTTTAGCTAAGCAACTGCAGATACTCAGGAAAAAAAAAAAATGTTTTCTTCTCCACTAATATTTGTGCAAATTCACCCCTATCCTGACCAGTTACTTCATCAGATGTGTATTCTCAATTGAGAAGTATCTGAAAGAGAATAAAAGGATACCTGGAAGAACAGGTATCCCTGTCTTCCTATGTTAATATCAGGTCTTGTCAGCTGTCCAGTTTTTCTCTCCTCAGCATAGGTAGCTCTCCATTTGTCACTCCAGCACATGTACATACATATGCACATACCTGCAGGCTCACATATATCCTAATCTTTCTGTACATTAATTCTGTACATGGGTTTCTAAGAATGTCTCATCCATTCAACATTCCCTGCAGATGTTCTCTAATCTACCCTTTGGTTTCCTTGTATTTCACTCTACTTTTGGGTTTTTCTGAAACCCATTTCAATGTACAGTGTTTCCTGTTCTCTTAATCAGCATCCACAGAAATGTAAGTTTCTTGTAAACACATTGGAGAAACATTTAAAAGGTTTTCTTTGCCCAGCAGGATCAGTACTTATTTCTTATCAGTACTTTTTGAGAAGAGGGACTAGAAAAGGACTCTTGCAGTGCTGTCTGTGTAGAGGTAGTGATTGAAAGAATGAACCTGGGACAGAAAAGGTTACATTTTCCAAGAATTGTGTTGCATGCATCCAGCTAGAAATCATATGAAAATACATTCATTTCCTTAATTTTTCCATGCATTGAGCATATGTATCTTTATGTGTACTTCCAAGTAATTAGCCTTGCCACATGTTCTTTTATTGCATATGTTTTTCTATATCAATATTTAACAAGAAAAAAAACATTAATGAAAAATGATAGATTGTAGTTTTACAGAGTTCTGCATCAGGGTGAAAAACAAAACCAAAACATAATGTTTTTTATCATGCTATGCAAGTGTCAAACTATTCTGCGGCAGTGAGGCTATGGTTTACTATTTATACTTCTTGTATAGCAAAAAGTGTTGCAAGACACGTAATATTTTTAGAAGATGACAACAGGGTTCTCCTTTTCTGAAGATGTGTTAATAACTTTATGTTCTACATAAACCTGTGCAAGAAGCAAATCTGAGAAGGACATGTCCCATACACTGAATATTAGAAAATTCACCTTAATTACCTAAATAGGGTTCTTCCTTGTTGGCAGCATGGGATTAAGTCACTTTTCTCCAGGTAAAATGGTAACCCTGATTATGTCTGTATGGCAGTTTAACACTTTAAATTCTTATAATGGTTCTGGATAAAATAACATTAAATCTTACAAAGTGGCCCATGCTTCAGAATCAGTGATAACACTGTGGTTTTTGATCAAGAGATGAAATGAATATTTGTTTCACATTCACTTGAGATAGGTATAAGCAATCTTTAGAGTATTAAAGTTCAATAAAATAATTTCCCCAGAAATTATGAATACTCACAGGGCCCAAAATTAAGACATCTTTAGATGCCATCCCAGTTATAAGCATTCATTTCAGTCTGGGTGTCATAAGACTCCTGTATACTTTAAGGTAAAACACAAATAAATAAGGTCTTGGTTATATAAATAAGCATACTCTCTTGAATAAGGACTGAATCAAATCCTTCCCTCATCTGGTTGTCAAAGTCTGATGGTGCTTATCACATGACCAGTAGTGACAGAAAAAAAATTAACAACCTGCTCTGAAAAGGATGATATTAAAGACTAAAATTGATAGAAGTCATCTGTTAAATAGCTATAATGAAAGATGGGGAGTCAAATTTGGGCATAAGCTCAGCATGTGTCTGACCTTGTCCAAATCATTTGACCTCTTTGTGATTCTGTCAACCCAATTGGAAAATTGGGTTGAAAGAGCTGAGTGCTATTGTGAAAGTGAATTCTGCATCTGAACTGAACTTTCCTAGGTCAATATTTTTTTTCCTAAATGAGCATGACTGAGTCCAGCATAAATGATTTCTTAATTAAAATTGATTTTCTGCATTGCTTAGAAGTGAGCAGCATAATTACCCACAGTTACAAGGTAATCTGTTTACTGGCCAAAAGTAAATCTAGATAGAAGTTCAGTATTCTACCAGGTAAAAGTTCATTCTCTTTATAAGCTTTGTGAGAGAAAATAATAAACCCATAGATCATATTTACTATTCTAATCCCATCTTTCTCACAGAGATTGGAATGGTTCCATGTCTTTGCATTAGATCCATGCTTCCACAAAACATGTGTTTGATTAATGAATGGAGTCTCATCCATGAAGATATGCTTCAGAGCTGAAATGCAAGGGTTTCTGAGTGTTTGAATAATACTATTATCTGAATACTATAGTCTAATACTATTCATAAAAGCCAAGTATCCTGGAATGTAACCTCATTTTACTTGATTCTACTATAAATGTAATGATAAAACATGATTTTATATTTCTTTAATGCAATACCTGATATTCCTAAATGTCCAAATGTCTTTAGAGGGCTTTTCATTTCTTCTTCCTTTTTTTTTTCTTTTTTTTTTTTTTTTCCCTGACATCTATTTTACATTATACTAGGTGGTTTCTTCATGCCACATACCTGAGACTATATAATTCATGTTGCAGAATAAACAAACAGATATTGAGTTTTGTAACAAAAGGACTTACAGCAATTGTTTCCACATTATACACTTCTTAAAACCACCCAAAATGGAGGATTTTTGGCAAGAATATTTTCATCTTACATTTGATTTAGACCTCAGTGAATTAAAGAGTAAAGATTTTACACATCTCACATCAGGAAATAAAAACTGAGTTTTATTTAAGAAATGCTACCAAATAGTGTTTTATTTTGTTTTTTAACATTTTTTCCTTCATGGTACTGTGCTATATTCTTTCTACCTTTCCTGTGTGTCAAGGCCCAAATTCACCATCTTCAAGTGCTTCATGTAGTAATACTATTCTAAAACTGCAAGGTCTTTGAAGCACCTCATGACCTTCTCCACCCCCCACAAATATCTTTTTATATTTACTCTAAGTTGATCAGACCTATATATTTGGGGAAAAAACATGATTGGTCTGGGGAAAAAAAAAAAAAAAAAAAAAAAAGACCTTTTTCATAAGGTATTTCTTAATAGCTTTTCATTCTTCTCCCAGATGGCTTCTAGACAGGAGATGGATGTCTGTGCTTTTGTAGGATGCCATTTCTAAAGTGAAGCAGTTGCTGAATGGTTAATGAATAAAGTAATAAAATAAGTTTGCAACTTCTTTCTTGACTGCTTCCCAGGACACACATTTCTGGATGTGTGAAATAGGCTTGATTCTGTTCTCACTTAGATGATGGAAGTCAAGAGGTTCATTCCTGAAGTCCAGTAGGTTGTATTAGTCTGAAACTATTTAGAGCGAAAGAAGAATTAGACTTCTTTGAATATGTGCATAATGTTCATGTATAGGGAAAAAAAAGGGGGGGGGGGGGAAACATATGTGCAATCTTGGGGATAATTATCTTACCCTTATCTCCCCAAATCCACTTCCTTAGCATGTTCTTTTTATCTAAGTGCCAGATCATACTCTAAGTCCCACTGTCAGTATCACATAAGGTTTGTTTCTTATTTATTTTATTTGGACAGCAAAGTAGCTGATGATACAACTTTCAGTTCTCAGTTGTATTCCTTAAATGAAGACCTGGCGTCAAGAGTTCTACTTACTGAAGAACTTACTAAAGGCATACTAAACTAATTTACAGCCTTACTAAAGGCTGTCTCTTTAAATCTGTGAAATTACACAATATCATGTAAAGGTCAAATAGTGCTGAAAGATGATCTCCCTTCCTTCACTGTGGTAGCTGCAACCCTTTGACCTGTATGTAATATTTCCATATTCTGGGAAGCTCTCCCTTGCATGCATATTAGTACTTTTCACTTTTTCCAGACACCTCTGTTTGCTTCCTGGTTTTAGAGAAAAATAAGCTTACTTCTGTTTTCAGCATAAAGTCTTCTCTCATACTTGTTCAGTATCTCTCCCACTTGTATTTTACTCTGAGTGCTGGAGAATCTTTGCCAGCGGGAAGAGAAGGCCCAATTGATGTCAATGCAATGTCTGCTATTGAAAGCAGAAGCTATGTCATTGACTCATCAAGTGCTATTTTTCACCTTATGTGTCTGTAAATATCCACTAAAGATTTACTCCTTTGATTCTCTGAAGTATTGCAGATATACAGACCCCCTTTGGGTCTTTCTTTTTCAAGAAGTATCCCTGTTTACTGCTTTACAATGATCCTTTCTGAGTTTGGTGTGCTATGAGTTTTTGTTTCATCTTAACAGTGGTCTAACGGGTACAGGCACTCCAGGTTGATAGGTTGACCTCCTTCACACCTGGCTAGGAGGTCTAACAACAGTTTTGAAGATGCACGTCATTCTAGTTACTTGTTCAGCTGTGCTGTACTGTGTCATCTTCCACGAAAGCACACAAGTGACTCAGCCTAAAGCTGAGTCCCATTTCACCTTCTGGGCAAATCTCATGAAGGCAGACTTGAGGGCATGCTCATGAAGTACAGCTTGCTGCTGGGTTGAACTTTTTTTTTTTTCTTTCCTAAAACAAAATCTAAGCTTCAACCACTCATTTGGACATAATGGCACTGGAGTCAGTGTGACCTCAATACATTCTTGAATGCAATTGCCTTAAACCTAAGCTTAAAGTGCTTTCCTAATCAGGACTTTAAACTGATTAAAAAGAGGGGAAAAGCTGGTGAAAGAAAAAAAAAAAATCTATCTCTGCATGTGTTATGCGCATTTATGTCATTGAACAAAAAAACGTTCAATTCCAAGGTCTAAATCATGAGGAAGATACATATGCATCATCACACATCCATTATCGAGTCTAAAAGCCTAACATTTTTTTCAGTCATCTGCATATAACACTGCAGTCTAAAGTAGGACTAGAATATGTGTCAAAATGATCCTTATTTTGGACCCTTCTGGCCATATCATAGACAACAGTGACTAAAAGCTATATATCTTATATGAAACTGCTTCGTTGTAGAAAAATAATAGAACTTCCATTTGTTGATAAGATAGTGGTTTCTGATGATTCTGCAACATTTAATGGCAGTTTAATTTTTATCAATTCATGTTTCCCGTGTATTGTATCTTTCTTCTGATGTCCAAAAGATTAAGACGGTAAACTTACCTTTACTAATGGGGAAATTGAATATGTATTTGTTAGAAGAAGGAAGGAAGTAGAACTGGATGTGAAAACCAAAAGCTAAAAGAAATTTTAACCCCCCCCCCCCAAAAAAAAAAAAGTAGTTGTTTATTTTTTTAGAACATCTAAAGCTGTATGCTATGCTTATTTATAATACTCAATATCCTGTTTAAGTGGTTTAGTAGATACTGCATAATATTTAAGTTGCTCAAAAAAAAAAAAAAAAAAAAGAAAAACAACTAGATTGATTTCAGTATTTTCTTCTTAAATATGATTTTTATTTATTTTTTTCTGTTTTGAACAAAAAATAGAAAATATATTTTCACTTTCCCAAACACCTGAGCATTATTGTTTTTCAGTTTTCAATGTAACAAAAAAAAAAATCTTCTAGTGAGGAGACAGAAGTTTTACATTTCTGTTTCCTAAATGTAAATTTGTTATTCTTCTAAAACTGATCTAAATTCAAATTAAAAACAACAACAACAACAACAACAACAACAACAAAACTCAGTTTCCTGCTTGCTTGTGTCTCTGTCCCTGGAACACACAAGGGAAAGACACTGCTACATAATAGTGTAAGATATGTTTTTCACATAGGAACTTGCTTAAGCTACCACAACCATTAACAGAGCACTACTGTAACATTAACCGAAGCAGTTGCTTTTTTCTTTTTTTTTTAATCCACTAGTTACTTGGTCTTCTTTCCCACTGTAAAACAAGCAAAGTGGATAGAAATTCCTCTTTGACCTTGAAAATGTAAACAGGATTAACACTTTTCAGGTCACTGCTTGCCTGGGCAGCAGATGATGCCCCAGAAGCTGATGAGAGTCCCAGCGAGTGGCATTAGGGCTTGTCAGGGATTACAGCAGAGGGAAGGAGAGCCCTGTCTTCAGCCACCGAGGAGGTCTGCATGCAGCCACCAGCTGAGTTCTGTCAGCCCACAGCAACCAAGGGTCATCCGGGTCCTTTTGGCACCAGTGGGATGGGTGTGAGGAGCTAATGACACAGTTTAGACAGGGCTTTACTGGGGCATCTGCTGCTGTTTGGGCTAAACTACTTCTGTTGCTACTAATAGCAGCAGTAATACCTTCTCTGGTGTAATTCCTTTTGTAATTCCTTACTGACTTAAATCAGAAATCAATTGGACCCTATGCGATCAAGTATTTTCCCTACAGATATAACATTTGACATAGCAAACTATGTTCTGTAAGGTGAGAGGAGATCAAACAGTTACAGATATCCTCTGAAAAATCCTCTGAAAGTTTCCCTCTGTCATGCAAAACAAACCAAACAAACAAACAAAAAAAGTGAAAATCTTTCTCATGTTGCAAAAGTTTGTAAGGTCTAATAGCTGAAACAAGTATCTGTAGAAATTTTCCTTTTGGGAATTTTATAATCACATGCTGCTACCCTGGAACTAAACTAGATTTAGACTTCCAGGAAGGATGAAATCCTTCATGAACTAGGACTTCCATACTGCCTGTATTTGTACTGAGACAACTTAAATCTGACCAAACAGTCAAAGCAAACTATTTAACCATGGAGCAACAAGTCAGGTGAAATAAGGGAACTTTCTTTACAAAAGCAAAAGGTACCATTTTTCAGAGGATTAAAATCTGAGGTAAAACCATTTATTCCTTTAAGATCTGTTCCTCATGCTTTTGAAAGTAAACCACAGTTTGAAGTAAAAACACAGTTGTTGGACAGCAATAGGAAAAGAAAGAGAATGGCAGGAAGATTTTAAATCTTAAACCTTGTTTTCTGAAGAAATTTACCATGAGTAAACATCATGTATTTTACAGCCAGAAAATATGTACATGAACTTTAACCACAAGATACATTAGATTCATGATATACAGGTATATCCTGTCTGCAACACACCAGCTTGTTGAGCTCAGTTGAGAGGTCTGCCGATACTCCTCCTGAGCTGCAGATTTTTGAGTTTGAATAGATTAGTCATGCAGCAAGCTAAACAAGGACACATTATTTGCAAGATTTTCTACTTCTACTTAGTTTTGAAACGGTGTTCAAAAAGCATATAGCAAGAACTAAGCATCTAAGCCTTCTCTGAGGCCTTTGTGTTTTGGAAAACACCCTTTTGGCTACCAAGCTAAGTTTAGGAAGTTTCCATCAGCCAGCTACTCCCACTGAAAAATCAAGTGCTTTAGGAAATCTGATTGCCATATCTTCAGGCTGAGCACTTCTAAAGACCAGCCAATTATATCTTGCCATGCATACACAGAGTAGGAGAAACGGTGGGAATTACATTCAAAAGACACAGCACCTGTCATTCATGTATTAGAAACAAGGGAATGCATGTGTGTGGGAGGGGAAAGGCTACTTTATTGTGGGCATGGTGACCATGCATGGTGACTGGTGCACTTGTGTACAGTCTGAAGGATGAGGCCAAAGTCTCAAGCATTCATCTCTGAGCAACATAGTACGGGATCAACGCCAACCTCAACAGCAACTTAGATGCTCATGTCATCATATTTTTAGTACTTTGATGCTGAAGTTTCTGATTCTGATAGACAGAAGATATTGATCAAGCCATGTTTATATTACCAGCTCTTTTTCTACAATTTCTCAAGATCAGCCACATTTCTGTCTCAAACTCTTTCACGGGGTACTTACTTTGACATTTTTTTCTTATTTTGTTCTTTGTAGTTGAACAACAGCAGACAAGTGAGGGTGGTCAGGAGACACGGAGCTTAAGCCCTCAGCCCAGTTTTGACAAATCACAGTTAAATGACTGCCCAAGAGATTCCGGCTGTTACATCTCGTCAGAAAATTCAGATAATGGTAAAGAAGAAGTAGACACAGAAATGCTGTCTGACATGGTGCAGTCAATAACAATCACTGAGTCAAACTGATTCTGTTAAGCTGTATTTCTGCAGATGCTCAGAAAAAGCAAACAGATAAGTGAAGTTGATTTGCTGGTATGGTGGCAGAGAAGCAGAACACAAAATACTCTCAACACTGAAAATCTACTTCTCTCTGATGTATGATGCTCTAGACTGCTACGTGTGGACACCTGAGAGCTAAATCTTAGCAGCTGATAATATCTCATGCTTTTCTTTTTAATGAATCCACAGACGTTTCACTGAAAAAGTTTATACATATATATTTATATATATATTTGTACAGCAAATGCATTTTTTATAATAATAGATAATTGTTTCATGTAGTGATATATAACCTGGATGTTAATTTCTGGAACTGTCCCAAATGTAAATATTGTATATATTTATTTTTAAAAGATATGAATTAATCACACTCTTTTTTTCAGATTGTTTTGCTGAGATTTGTACAGAAAATGTTTGCATTGACATAATAAAAAAAATGATACATTCAAATTCTACTTCAAAAAGTACCAACCTAATTCTCATTAATATTAAAGCTATTTCAGGCCATTCTTCTCCAAAATGGTCTCTAGAATAGACTATTTATTACATTTTATCCTGGAGGTACAGAAGAACTGTAGTATGAGTCTGAATCAAGATTTTTGTGTTCATCATCTTTTAGAGAGCATAGCCATCTGAATTCTTACACACTGGCAATTTGTATATTGTTATTTCACAACTGTTCTCATTCTTTACAAGCAGTATAAAGAGAATGAAATCTTGAAACAAACAAACAAAAAATAATCTGTATCAATACTATGCTTTTATGAATGTCCTTTGTGAAGCTCTTGCCTTTTGTGTGTGGTGTAAAGTTTGTTAATTGATTATTTGTTTGCGTACAGAACTCAGGAGCTAATATGCTTATTGTGAACTATTGTCTTTTATATGAGTTTTAACTGTCATTTCCCAGTATATTTTGCACTGGAATACACATTATATCTGCCTGTCTTCTTTTAGAGTACTTTCTTCAAAAATAAATAAATATAAAAAATCATATGTTTGAGCCCTTTATAAACTAGTTGATTTTTAATGCTGTCATTACATTGCAAAGATGTCTTCATTCTAACACTAACACAGTAAATGGCAAATCAACTTAGTATTTTTATCATGCATACTCATCTGGGTATCAAATCAATACAGAAACTTCATGCTCACCAATTAGTCACACATTTTTCATAATTTAAGGCATTTTGCATTCATGTTAGTTTCCACAGATTGATGACAACTTAAATCATTTCCAGAAGAGATGAAACATGGAAATTTCCACCCTCAAAATAATATTTCTGAAGAAGTTGTAAACAAATGGAAAACTCTTCTCTCTCCCCGTGTTCCTCCTCCCCCCCCCCCTTTTTTTTTCTTCTTCCCTAATGGAAATGTTTCTTGTAGTTATAGTTCCTAATGCACAGATCTGCTTTGAAGATTATCAAAACAGCAATTTTAGAAAACTGCATATATTACATTAGAAAAGACTTGGAGTAAATAAACTTGGTTTAGTAAAGTAAAGAAGCATGGGAGATGCTTGACTTGTTTCTGGTTTTAACTTACCTTTTATGCTTTGGCTGGCAACGATAGTCATCATTTAGCAGCAATGACCTCATATTTCCAGGTGTGCTTGGGGATGCACAAGCCTATGAAGGTATAAAGTACATGTCAGCTTGTATCAAATAGCTACATGTATATTCATTTTTTTCTTAATGCCTTTCTAACCATTAGTGTGTCATCACAGGTGGTACTTAATATGATTTTGATAACTTTTTCTGAAAAATGTTGTTGGATTGGCTTCTACCATCTCCTCATCCTAGAGAAGACTGAAGTCTGCTTGACTACCTCTGTCAAGAGCATTATGGATTATGACAGGGATTATGACTGTCAAGAAACAGCTAAACTAGCTGGGTCAAGGACTAACAACCTGAGAGACCAGAGATATGCCATGATATACTCTGAGGAATGTTTATTTGCATTAGTTTGCAAATGAAAATAGGTCGGCTTAATTAGTTACAGCAAGACAAGCAACTCATCAAAAGAGCAAAATACCCAACTACTCTTATTATTTTACAAGAATCAAACCCTACATAAATTTAGGCTGATGGCAAGAGGTTAACTAACATCTAAGGTTAACTAGTCTAGTCGGTAACTATGAACATGAGCTGTGGTTGAACCACTTCTGCCTGTAATCAGCAAGACTGTCCAAAGGGTTTCTCGTTGAGAAAAAATGTGTCAACTGAGAGCTTGTTCAACATATTTGTAACTTCCTGTGAAGGCAGAGAAGATTAGATCGCAAGCTGAGAAACTTCCGTTCTCTCAAGCTATTCCGAGAAAAAGAATGAGGAAATATCATACCACAAAGGAAAAAAATGCGTATTTCCTATAAGAAGCATACCCAACCTTCTTTCATCTCTCAGTGGTCATGTTAATCATAGCGATCTTGGATGAACCTATCTAAGCATAAACAGTCCCCTTGCTGTCTTTTATGCTGGCTAACCTTAATAATAATATATATATAATATACGTTTCTTTTTAAAGCTGTAAGTATTCTAGGATCTTTTAGTCTGATGGAGAACTGAAATGCTTTTGAGGAATCTTTAAAATGTACTAGAGACAGGGATGAGAAGCAAGCAGGGGTTTGTTCCTCTCTGTCACTTGCTCACAGCTGTCAAATCCCTGTTCATTTTTTAACTTTCCTCTGTGATTAAGGAGGACTATAAGGTCTGTAAGACTCTTATTTGGAAATAACTGGGAGCCCACTCTTCCCCACGATTATAAAGCATACAAAAAGATGCAAAAACATCCAGTAACAGAAGAAAACAAGCCAACAAGGTGAATCTCACTGAATCCAGAAATGGCCCTGCTAGCCTTCAGTTGGTGGGGATTTCCCCTGCTGCAGAGGGCCATGGTGCAAGTGCAGAGGACTTCCCCATAGGGTTGCTGTGCCAGGCTTGCTGCTGGCACATGTGCTGCCACTCACTCTCAGCTGCCACTCACCCTCAGTCAGCCAGTGACTCAGAAAGGCCAAAGGGAGCTTCAGAAAAGTTGAGGTGGTGACAAGCCCCCTTGTCCCCAGGGAAGAACCACCTCTGGACAAGGTTAACATTGCTTTTTGCAGCATTGCTTCATGTTCAGCTCCATTTGACTGCTGTTCCCTGCTGGCAGGACATTAAAGGAGGCCTGCTCTGTTGCTAGAATTGGTAGTAGCATGCTGGACCATGGTCCTGCAACCCAGGCAGACTAGCCTGCAGATCCTGGGAATCAACATCCTATTCTATCTAAAGCTTTTGTCAATGTCCCACATTACATCCTAATCTCTAAATTAGAAAGATATGGTTTTGAAGGGTGGGTCATCTAGTGGATAAGGAATTGTCTCGATGGCCAGACCCAGAGAGTAGTGGTCAATGGTTCTATGTCCTGGTGGAGGCCAGCGATGAGCAGCATCCCTCAGGGGTCTGTCTTGGGACTGGTGCTTTTCAATATCTTCATCAGTGAAATAGACAATGGGATTGAGTGTACCCTCAGCAAGTTTGCAGATGACACCAAGCTGAGCGTTGCAGTTGATACAACAGAAGGAAGAGATGCCATCCAAAGTGACATAGACAGCCCCGAGAAGTGGGTCCATGTGGACTGCATGAGATTTCACAAGTCCAAGTGCAAGGTGCTGCACCTGGGTTGGGACAATCCCAGACAGGACAGGCTGGGAGAAGAACTGTTGAGAGCAGCTCTGCAGAGAGACTTGGGGTTTTGGTGTATGAAATGTTCAACATGAGCCAGAAGTGTGAGCTTGCAACCCAGAAAGCCAAATGCATCTTGGGCTGCATCAAGAGGTGTGACCAGCAGGTTGAGGGAGGTGACTCTCTCTCTCTACTCTGCCTTCATGAGGCCCCACCTGGAGTCCTGCATCCAGGTCTGGGGCCCCCAGCACAAGAAAGATGCCAACCTGATGTAGTGGGTGGCATCCCTGCCTATGGCAGAGGTGTTGGAGTTAGATGATCTTTAAGGTCCCTTCTAACCCAAGCCATTCTATGATTCTACAGGTTTTGCCACCAAACTTCTGAAGCTCAGCAGCCATAAATGCAGCTGTGTGACATCAGAAACAAGGAGGGTTTTACATTAATTTTGCAAAGTTGTAAATGAATACATGGATGTGGGTATGCTAGTGGAAATTCTGAAGGAGACTATTTTCCTTTACACTTTTTCAAGTACTACTAGCCACATACAAAACAAAATAAACTACAAACAAACTGGATTGTGTACCTACTTGCACTCAACTCCACACTTCATTTGCCCTGTGGTCCTTCAGAGCTACCTGTACAAGTGGTCCTTCATACAGTTTCTTGCTATCCAAGAGCACATTGCTTGTTCCTGCTACTATGGAGCTATACAAGGTTCACAACAACAAAAAATAATTTGCTTGGGAGGTTGACATCACCTCATTTGTGGAGACCAATGTACCTCTGGTATCAAAGATTGCCACAAATGATTCTCTATACAAAGGTTGCTTATACTTTTTCTCAGGTCACAGAATCATAGCACAATGAGGGGAGGAAGTTACCTCTAGAAATTTCTAGTCCAACCCCCTGCTCAAAGCATGTCTAGCTGGATCTGTTTACTCAGGATCATGTCCAGCAGTCTCAAATTATTAAAGGGCTGGAAATCACACAGCCTTTCTAGGCAACATATGCCAGACCTTTTGCTTGTTTGTTCTTGCTAAGAGCCCAAGTCAATATTGAAAGAAAGAAAGAAAAAGAAAAAGAAAAAGAAAAAGAAAAAGAAAAAGAAAAAGAAAAAGAAAAAGAAAAAGAAAAAGAAAAAGAAAAAGAAAAAGAAAAAGAAAAAGAAAGAAAAAGAAAAAGAAAAAGAAAAAGAAAAAGAAAAAGAAAAAGAAAAAGAAAAAGAAAAAGAAAAAGAAAAAGAAAAGGAAAAGGAAAAAGAAAAAGAAAAAGAAAAAGAAAAAGAAAAAGAAAAAAAAAGATACCTCAGCTACTGTGGACCAGGCAGGCTAGTTTCTGGATGTCACTAGGTTCATGGGATGAGTACAACCTAACCCTTTCCCTGGGAATTAGTTGTTCCATCAGGTCAAGGTCAGTATAGCTCTTTCAGTCCACAGACATACACACACACACCTTTCCTTCCTGCCCCTTCCTCCCCCCAAATCTGTGATATAAACATATAATGGAAGAAACGGACCTTTTTGGTGCCTTGTAAGCAAACCTAATACAGTCTCAATGGCAGTTTCCCAACTGATTCATACATCATGATGAATGGCTGCACCTTCTCTACTATTAGAGGGAAGTGGTTCCATCATGTCTAGTGACAGCATGACAAAACCTCTGCCTCTTTTTCACAGCTCAAAGTTGAGGTTTTGAGTTACATTAGCCACTGAAGAGGTTATTTGCATCACTCTCTGATGCCTGCTGGCTACACAGTTGTTGTATAACTTCTTTGTCTTTGGTCAGTTCCGGGAATGTTACTTATGATGATTATAAGTGTCTTATTTTGTTCTAAGAGTTTCTGCTGCATGACACGTTCACTTGCATGACATGTTCACCCTGATCTTTGGTGCCTTGTTGGTAATGAGCAGATCATTCTCTAGCTAGCATCCTTGCTGCAGATTGACAACCAGCCAGTGATTCTGTCAACCTCTGCATTCTGCATTTTACCTGGTCCTAGAGAAAGGGCTTGTCTATTCATTGGAACACCAAAAAAAAAAAAAAAAAAAAAAAAAAAAAGTGTAAAATCTTTTATTTCTTCCTGTCTGGGAAACGCCAAGAAATGCCTCTCCAAGCACATAGCTAAAGGGAATGGGAGATAATAATATATTGAAGGAAATACAACTGGTAAATATACAGTTACATCATTTACACATAATAAACAACAGTCATTATAATGAACCTGAATCTCTTGGGAAACACATATTCTCTAGAAGAAGGAAGTAGGTGGGAGGAGGTCCATGATAGGCTAGAAGGTCATTTCATTTTCTTTGGTTGGGCAGAGTTTGGTCTGATGTTGGTTTGATTTCATGGTAGGCATGAGCTCCGTCTGGTGAGAGCAAGAGCACAGAAAATCTGCCTGTGACAGAAGTCATGCATAAATGAGGGGCTAAAGGGCTGGAGAGTAAGTGCTGTGTCTTACCAGTCCACACATCTTGGCTGTTCAATTTAAACTTGGCTGGTGTCCCACGGTTCATCTGTTCACTGGGCAGAGCCATGTGTCCTCACTTCCTCAGGCTCATGCCAACCAGCTACATTATTGCTCCCACTTACTGGTGCTCTGACCCAGGGCTGTAGGACACCCTGTTTTTTCTCAAATTATCCGCATTCAGAGATATCAGATTTCAAAGTTTGATTCTCCATGGGTCCTCTGTGTTTGCAGTTAGGATTAGTTGCATCCTTACTACTATCCCATTAGTTTCCCTTTGGAGAAGCTGGAGAACCCAAATTTTCCAGAATACCTGTCCCCATTCCTCAGTTGATGGTTTCTGAAGACCTCCACATATGGATCTCACAAATGGCTCTCTTGTCACATGCCATGCATGTCTTTTGGGTGGACCGGCAAGGGTGTAGAAGCATTGTGCCATGGGGCAGTTGTGTCAGACTGTGAACAAGCTGGTTGGCACTGTTTGGTTACCAGTCATGTCCACATCACTGAGGGAAAAAGTAGAAGGACTTCAACATGAATCATTCCCAGCCCTTAGCTTTCCTGCAGAAGGAACCAAACTGTATAAACCATAGTTATCCTAAATGCAAACTAACATACAAGCATTAAGAGTTAGTTAATGACTTAGGATCACGTTTGGACTGGATGCCCAAGTAATACAGCAAAATATATTCAGTCGTCATGACAGCCAGCCTGTGCTGCTTCTACTGTCTCAGTTTTCTAGGCACCTTTAGCTTGAAGCTACTGACTTGCTTTGCTTGGATGCCCCAGCCTTTTACTGCTTCACTATGAAAAGAAACAAGGTACTTGTAAGTTGTGTCTGTGACACACATTATATCACAAATCTCTCTGAAATGTTCACCATCATATTTGAGAACAGTGTCTTGCTGGCTATCAAAAAAAAAAAAATCCTCCAGGGAAAGCACTTCTTAAAATACTGTCAGCAATAACCTTACACTTTACAGAGTACAAATGTAAAAGAAACAGTAAGAGAAAGCCATGTGGGGAAAATATGCTTTAGAGAAAAATTAATACAACAAAACTGGGGAACTTGCATGCTTTTAGAGAAATCTCTTTGTATATTACCTAAATATTTTATCTCCTCCTAAGTTTGCTCTCATCTCTAATTCGGGGTGAATGACTAGCATCAGTTTTTAGACTGCCATATTAAAATAAAATGTAACTTACCAGAAGAGCAATTATCTCCCTTTAAATGCTTTTGTGGTGAAAAAATATACAGCAAATACTTATTTTACTTTCTTGATTATGCTTAGCTATGTGGCTATTTAAAGACAGTGAGGTAGGGTCAGAACGATCTAGAAGATTTTTAGTGTAACTGATTGCTCAGTGCCAGTGAATACTATGAACATTCCCACAGGACATCTACCTTTCTTCTTAGTTTGGTTTTATTTTTATATAAAATGTATTAACAATCTTTGCTCACTTCAACTTTGTAAAGCAAAATGTGCTTTTTACCCTAGAAAAGGTTTCTATCTAGAAATTTGGAGAGGGTATTTTTCCATTTTGTTTTCAAAACGAAGGGAAAGCTATCACTAATGGCAGTGGTTGTGTGGTTTGTCAGCTATGGTTTCACAGAACCACAGAATCACAGAATCACAGAACTGTAGGGGTTGGAAGGGACCTCGAAAGATCATCAGGTCCAACCCCCCTGCCAAAGCAGGTTCCTCAGAGCAGGCTGTCCAGGTAGGCGTCCAGATGGGCCTTGAATATCTCCAGAGAAGGAGACTCCACAGCCTCCCTAGGCAGCCTGTTCCAATGCTCTGTCACCCTCACCATGAAGAAGTTCTTTCGCATGTCAGTGCGGAACTTCCTGTGCTCTAACTTGCAGCCATTGCCCCTTGTCCTATCCCCACAAACCACTGAGAAGAGGTTGGCTACATCCTTCTGTCCCCCACCCCTCAGATATTTATATACATTGAGGAGATCCCCTCTCAGTCTTGTCTTCTCCAGGCTGAACGGACCCAGGTCTCTCAGCCTTTCTTCATAGGGAAGATGCTCCAGACCCTGTATCATCTTTGTGGCCCTCCGCTGGACTCTTTCCAGGAGATCCCTGTCTTTCTTGTACCAGGAAGCCCAGAACTTGACACAGTACTCCAGGTGAGGCCTGACCAGGGCAGAGTAGAGGGGGAGGATCACCTCCCTTGACCTGCTGGCCATGCTCATTTTAATGCACGCTAGGATCCCATTAGCCCTCTTGGCCACAAGGACACACTGCTGGCT
The DNA here is from genome assembly GCF_963932015.1 of Anas acuta. Lineage (NCBI taxonomy): Eukaryota > Metazoa > Chordata > Aves > Anseriformes > Anatidae > Anas > Anas acuta. The sequence goes on from NC_088979.1 coordinate 102,929,317, forward strand.
CATGGGCAATCTGTCGTCCGCCAGGACCCCCAGGTCCTTTTCGTCAGAGCTCCCCTCCAGCAGGTCGTCCCACTTCGGGTTGTTCCTTCCCAGGTGCAGGACTCTACACTTGCTCTTATTAAATCTCATTTGGTTTCTTCCTGCCCATCTCTCCAGCCTGTCCAGGTCTCACTGAATGGCAGCACAGCCTTCTGGCATGTCAGCCACTCCTCCCAGCTTCGTGTCATCGGTGTACTTGCTGAGGGCAGACACTATTCCCTCATCAAGGTCGTCAGTGAAGATGTTGAACAAGACCGGACCCAGCACCAACCCCTGGGGAACACCGCTAGTCACAGGCCTCCAGCCAGACTCTGCTCCACTGATCACCACCCTCTGAGCTCGGCCAGTCAGCCAGTTCTCAGCCCACCTTGCCATCCACTCATCTATCCAACACTTTCTCAGCTTTGTTGTAGGATGTCACGGGAGACAGTATTAAAAGCCTTGCTAAAGTCAAGGTAGATGACATCCACCGCTCTCCCCCCATCTACCCAGCTGGTGATGCCATCATAGAAGGCAATGAGGTTGGTTGAGCACGACTTCCCCTTGGTGAATCCATGCTGACTACTCCTCATAACCTTCTTCTCTTCCAATTGCTTGGAGATGGCATCCAGAACAACCTGCTCCAATACCTTTCCGGGGACAGAGGTGAGACTGACTGGCCTGTAGTTTCCTGGATCCTCCTTCCTGCCCTTCTTGAAGACCGGAGTGACATTGGCTATCCTTCAGTCTTCAGGCACCTCACCCGTTCTCCGGGACCTTTCAAAGATGATAGAGAGCAGTTCTGCGATCACATCTGCCAGCTCCCTTAGCACACGCAGATGCATCCCATCAGGACCCATGGATTTGTGTGTGTTGAGCCCACTGAGACACTCCCGAACCACTCCCACGTCCACCAGGTGGGAGCCCTCCATTTCCCAGACCCTTTGTCCTATTGCCAGGGGTGAGGAGTCCCGGGGGAGTGTCCTTGAAGCAAAGACTGAAGCAAAGAAAGCATTCAGTATCTCTGCCTTCTCAGCATCTCCCATGACCAGGACACCCCCCTCATTCAGCAAGGGACCCACATTATCCCTAGTCTTCCTCTTGCTGTTTACATACTTGAAAAAAACCTTCTTATTATCCTTTATCTCTTTCACAAGCCTCATCTCTAGGTGGGCTTTAGCCTTCCTTGTCATGTCCCTGCAGGCCCTGACAACACATCTATATTCCTCCCAAAAGGACAGGCCCTTTTTCCACATTTCATAGACCTTCCTCTTCCTTTTGATCTTATTGATGAGCTCCTTGCTCATCCACGCAGGTTTCCTGCCCCCCTTCCCCGATTTCCTATTCTTTGGGATGCACCGATCCTGAGCATGGAAGAAGTGCTGCTTAAATGTAGCCCAGCTCTCACAAGCACCCTTGCCTTCAAGCAACCTAGCCCATGAGATACTCCCAACCAGGTCCCGGAAGAGGTCGAAGTTGGCTCTTCGAAAGTCCAGGGTAGCAATCCTGCTTTTAGCCTTACTTCCTTTGTCTAGTTCTATCTGGAACTCCACCATCTCATGGTCGCTGCATCCCAAGCTGCCCCCCAGCCTTCACATCCCTAACAAGGCCATCCCTGTTGGTAAGAACAAGGTCCAGGAGCACCCCCTGCCTCGTCAGCTCCTCCACCACCTGTGTCAGAAAATTGTCCTCAACGCATTGTAGGAACTGTTTGGACTGCTCGTGCCTGGCCGAGTTGCTTACCCAGCAGATGTCTGGGTAATTGAAGTCCCTCATGAGGACCAGTGCTCATGATCGTGAGGCTACTAGCAGCTGCATGTAGAAGGCCTCGTTGACTTCCTCCTCCTGATGTGGAGACTTGTAGTAGACCCCCACCACCCCACCACTGTGTTTCCCATACCAGCCCACCCCTTAATTCTTACCCACAAGCTCTCCACTTGTCCTTCACCCTCCCCCAGCTGGAGATGGGTACACTCTAATTGCTCCCTCACATAAAGGGCAACCCCACCCCCCTCACTTCCCCAGCCTGTCTTTCCTAAAGAGGACATAGCCCTCAATGACAGCGTTCCAGTCATGCGAGCTGTCCCACCACATCTCAGTGATCGCAATGAGATTGTGGCCTCGCGACTGAACACAGATCTCAAGCTCATCCTGTTTATTTCCCATGCTCCATGCATTGGTGTACAGGGACTTTAGGGAAGCAGCAGGTGCAGTTACCCCTGGGGAGATGCAAGAAGAAGATACTGGCCGGGGGATCAGGAATGCTACCTTCTCTGAGGAGCCCTCAGACAATCCTATGGGAGAACTCAGAAGTTTTTCCCTGTCTTCAACAGTGACAGTAGTGACGATTTCCCACAGCCCTTCTCTGCCACCTTTAGCTCCCCTCCCTTTTCCAGTCAAACCTAGATTAAAGCCCTGGTAATCAGCCCAGAGAGCTTGCTTCCCAAATGGGAAAATCAACCGGGTTGTGTAGAATTTGTGGGCATATGTGGGACTTAGTTAAGGAATCATAAAATGCTCTGTGTTATGAAAAACATTAAGGCTACAATTATATTGGTGAGGCCCCACAGGTAGTTAGTGAGGTCTGTGAGAGGAAGGACAACAGCTGAGCGTCTACAGAATAAGACCCATGTATGAGAGCAGATGCTTATACTTTGACTTATGCTTTTAATGTAACAGTGAGTACGTGTTTAGTACAGCTCTGGTTTGTCCTGTGATGTGGACAAGCACCAATTCTTGCATAAACTCAGTTCCTACAGCACCATAATTTCATATTTTACTCTGGAGAAGGACCTAAGTCTTGCACAACTGTCAGAGATGTTAGACATTGTTTGCCAAAAATAAACAAATTTGTGTGAGATGTGATTCAACAATTTAAGATCCTAGAAAACAGGATTAACTACACACTGTACAGTAATTCACAATTTCAAAATTGAGTACAGGAGATCATTTAATTAAAACCCATTCAACTGAAAATCCTATTTATCTGAAACAAATGTTTGTCCTATCTATAATATCAACAAACTATTCACATGAGTAACTAGCAATAAACAACAGAAAGATGCACAATGAATGTCAATTAACACAATTTGCTTTCAAATAAACTTGCAGTTTATGTATATAGCTTTAGTACTGTCCTGTGTATCCATTATAAAGGTCAATTAACCTCAATTGCAGCTAGTCAGCTTGTTCTAAAACAAAATCAGCATATGATACCATTTGCTTTTTTTTTTTTTTTTTTTTTTTTTTAATCAGCTTCTCAGCACTTCAGTTGCCTGGGATGGAAGAATTTCTAAATAGTTACAAGTCTTTGCTAAAAGTTTTATTTTAGGAAATGGCAACATAAATTAGAGCGAGAATGTCAGAATGGATGAAATTGGTAAGGTGTCACAGAATGGCTACATAAAGCTTTTAAAAATATTCATTATTCAGCATATAATCATATGGATTCAGAACAACAAAGAGCTGTGGTATGTCTGTGCCTCAGAGGATGAAAATCTTCCTAAGTAAAGCTTTCAATGCATACGCTAATCCAAGACTACACTAACAAATCCCTTGAAATGGAAATCCTTGCTGAAAATGGCCTGTATGCTTTAAACACTATCAAAGTGGTTTTTCTTTTTCTTTTTTTCCCTCTCCCCTTTGGCTGCAGAATGTCAGCATTTATGGTAAAAGTCAATCAGGTGCTCACTTGTTCTGCTTAATCAGGAAGAAACGTTACCACGTGGGTACTGGAAGCTCTCATCTGGAATTATTCAAGCATCACTAACTCAAAGAACCATTAATGTTGTAGAAAGCAAAGGCAAATGGTGAGAAGTCCAACATACCAGTCTCTGAAAGAGGCAGACACATGCAACTTTCAGTGAGTGCAATTTGCAATTTGTAATTGCACTCATGGAAATACAGCCCAAAATACATTGGACTTAGAGGAATGCTTGTTTTATCAGATGTAAATAATTACATTGATCATTAAAATCAAAAACAAAAACAAAACCCAGTATCTATTACTGATCATTCTACATGACCCAATCTGGTGGCAATTCTAGCCACAACCACGCAGTCACAACAATCAGCCTGTCCACATCAGCCACTGAGTCCAACATGCCTGGGTTTGAGAGGCTGTTAATGTGAAAGGAGGTGTCTGACATCATGAATCACAATTCTGGCCCTAACAGATGCCTTTAGAGTCTTTTTCAGGCTGATGGTACTTATAAAATTACAGTGGTGTCTTCTCTCTTTGAAAAGAAAACATCCAAGATTTTACAAAGACCTAGGGGGAAAAAGATTACTTTCTTGGAGTGTACCAAAAAATAAATAAATTAAAAAAAAAAAATCACAAAAGGTTAGCAGGGGCTCTGTGCCTTCTATGTCCTTTATAAACTTCATCTTTGCTGTAGGCAGACAGCATTCAGTGCTACAGTGCAATTTTTCTGATGCTGCTGCTACTGAGGTTCATGTAATATCAAAAAGTATGCTAAAACTTGAGAACATAACTATACCAGACGTGAAACTGTAGGAAAATGCTTTTTTTTTTTTTTTTTTTTTTTTTTCTGGGTAAAATTCAAGTGTGTTCCTAAGGCCTATGAAACACTTGCTTGTTATTGCAAACTCAGAACTACAACGTCTCTTAACTACATTACAGTATCTGGACTCACTGCTCCTTCTTACTTCAGACCTCAGACCTTACTAATGGTGATCTTTAGTTACCATTTTGTTGATATAGCAAGCATCAAACTCCATTACACTATTTGGACTTACTAGGACTAAATCAGTCTAATTAGTCTAAGCAACTAATCTTCACAAGAGAGAGTCACATCCCTGGTTGAAGGGTATGTGCTTTCAAAGTTCAGTTACAAATATGAACATTGTTCATTACTGCTAAAGGAGTCAAAAACTTACTTTTACTTTGTTGACAGTGCTAAAAGAAGCCTTCCTCAATGAAAGTCAGTGTTTGAATCTTAGCATTATGTTTTCAGCATGGCAGAGAGAAACAGATGCTTGGAAGGGTTAGCTAAAGATGAATGGTTGATCTGTATGGACCAGCCTAGAAATCCGTTCTTCATCCTTAAATTTATTGTAAAAAGAGAAAATGTACAGTTATTGATCTAGGATATGCTGAGATGCTGCAGTTCCTTCAACAGGAAGTATATATAAATATATAAATATATAAATATGTTCATATAAATATATATTATTTACTATGATTTCTCACTGGCTGAAAAACATTGTAATTAAACAGTTTTGTACCTCCATCAGAACTGTTTGCAAGAGGAAAGTCTGCCTTGTAAATCATGGTGTTTAGCCTGGTAGAGTTATAAGAAACAGATGCTCTGAATCAGCCAGTTTGGAGTAAGCTAATACCTCCTAAAAGGCATCCTGAACATCATCAGGGTCTTGTGAAACAACATTTTGATTAGCTAAGTGAAAATGAATCACAAGTGTTGGCATACAGCTATGCTATCATTTTATTCAAAGAATGATCAATTGGTAGCAGAGTGATGAAACATTAAACAGAAGGATCAATTCAAGACATTATATTCTTACAATACTCCTAGATCCTCTACTCAAGACCTGATAGTTTCCACAAGACTTATCAGACATGGACGATAATTACAAAGATATGGTAATTGAGGGCATTAAATCAAGCGTGCGAGCTAGATCTGCTGTCACAGCAAGAATTCCTTCACTGAGAACTGGCAGAGAAGGATTTTCTTCTCCTGCAACTGGCACAGCAGGATCATCATCCAGCCACTGGCACAGTAACAGGTTCCACTTTAAATCTATCCTATCTACACCCTGTTGAGGTAATTCAGTTAATTGCACTCATCAGTCTTTGGAGAAATCTTTCATACTGCTAGTTATGTCCTTGGATGAATATGGGAGCAATCAAGCACAGCAGCAGCACACAAATGCCCGCTAGATCAGGAATCGCTGTTATGGAGCCAAGAGTCCACTTAAGCACTGAAGAACCAAGAAGTCCACAAGATCATCTGAGCTTTTAAATACTATAAATTACCCAAGAAGGGATGTGTTGTAAGCATAAATGTTCACCATGGGCTGAAGCACTACTGAGGGGGAAAAGCTAGCCAGAGCATGACTTGACAATTTAGAAAATTTGATACTAATATTAGCTTGTGAAACTTTTTTTTTTTTCCGGTTTTAAGAATAAAAAGAAAGGAAAAAAAAGTACTGAGTACAACCCAATGAATTGCAAGGAAGGCCAGACAAAACATTCACCCAGACAGCTGAGACACAATTCTTTCACAGACTGTGCCAATATTGACGTCCACATAAAGTCCTATTTTTTTAACAGAAAAGGTTAACCTTCCACAATTTACTTGCTCATGAAATATATGGTGAACAGAGACACAGATGCAAATGATCCAGTATATTAAAAAATGCATTGAGCCAGAAAACATTCAAAGTTCTGTTATAAATTATCTTTTAAGGTCTGGGAGAGTAGACATAGTGGCTGTGCCAAGTCCTACTAACAGGAACAGGTAGATTTAAAGAATACATAGGGCTGCTCCTTGATAGGGAAGGTCTCCTCACAGACGATGACATAGGCAAAGCAGAGACGCTTAACGCCTTCTTTGCCTCTGTCTTCAATGCTGATGATGGGCTTCGGGACCCAGGGTGCCCTGAGCTGGAGGACCGGGACGGTGGGGATGACAAACTCCCAACCGACCCTGAACGTGTGCGGGATTTGCTACTCCACCTGGATCCCTACAAGTCCATGGGTCCGGATGGGATTCATCCCCGGGTGCTGACAGAGCTGGCAGACGTCATCGCGGAATCTCTCTCAATTATTTTTCAACGATCCTGGGAGTCTGGAGAGGTCCCGGTAGACTGGAAGCTGGCAAATGTTGTGCCGATTTTCAAGAAGGGTCAGAAAGAAGACCCTAGTAATTACAGGCCTGTCAGTCTCACGTCAGTGCCTGGTAAAATCATGGAGAAGATGGTTCTCGAACTTATTGAGGCGCACCTGGGGGACAAAGCAGTCATTGGTCCCAGCCAGCATGGGTTTGTGAAGGGTAGGTCCTGCCTAACTAACCTGATTTCCTTTTATGATAAGATCACCCGTATGGTGGACCAAGGAAAACCAGCTGATGTGATTTTTTTGGACTTCAGCAAGGCTTTTGACACGGTTTCCCATAGGATCCTACCGGACAAAATGTCCACCATACAGCTAAATAAAAACATCATACGATGGGTGAGCAATTGGCTAACGGGCAGGGCCCAAAGGGTTATGGTGAATGGGGCTGCATCAGGCTGGCGGGCGGTCACCAGTGGGGTCCCTCAAGGCTCCATTTTAGGGCCGGTACTTTTCAGTATTTTTATAAACGATCTGGATGTAGGAATAGAAGGTATTTTGAGCAAGTTTGCTGATGACACCAAACTTGGAGGAGTTGTGGACTCTGTTGAGGGTGGAAAGGCCTTGCAGAGGGATCTGGATAGGTTGGAGAGCTGGGCGATCGCCAACCGCATGAAGTTCAATAAGAGCAAGTGCCGGGTCCTGCACCTGGGACGGGGAAACCCTGGCTGCACGTACAGACTGGGCGATGAGATGCTGGAGAGCAGCCTAGAAGAGAGGGATCTGGGGGTCGTGGTAGACAGCAAGTTGAATATGAGCCAGCAGTGTGCCCTGGCAGCCAGGAGGGCCAACCGTGTCCTGGGGTGCATCAAGCACGGCATCGCTAGTAGGTCGAGGGAGGTGATTGTCCCGCTCTACTCTGCGCTGGTGCGGCCTCACCTCGAGTACTGTGTGCAGTTCTGGGCACCACAGTATAAAAAGGACATGAAACTGTTGGAGAGTGTCCAGAGGAGGGCTACGAAGATGGTGAAAGGCCTGGAGGGGAAGACGGACGAGGAACGGCTGAGGGCACTGGGCCTGTTCAGCCTGGAGAAGAGGAGGCTGAGGGGAGACCTCATCGCAGTCTACAACTTCCTCGTAAGGGGGTGTCGAGAGGCAGGAGACCTTTTCTCCATTAACACCAGCGACAGGACCCGCAGGAACGGGGTTAAGCTGAGGCAGGGGAAGTTTAGGCTTGACATCAGGAGGGGGTTCTTCACAGAGAGGGTGGTTGCACACTGGAACAGGCTCCCCAGGGAAGTGGTCACTGCACCGAGCCTGTCTGAATTTAAGAAGAGGTTGGACTGTGCACTTAGTCACATGGTCTAAACTTTTGGGTAGACCTGTGCGGTGTCAAGAATTGGACTTGATGATCCTTAAGGGTCCCTTCCAACTCAGGATATTCTATGATTCTATGATTCTATGATTTAGACTGAATTTGCTTTTGGGGTTGGTCTCTAAATGATTAAGGGGCTTCCTGCCCCACTCATATTTTAATATTTTTTAGAAAAGGTTATGGATAGCCCACCAAGTTGTTAAGAACTGAGTATCAAAGTAGACATGGCCAACTAAAATTCAAAGGAGCATGGTATCAAAACAATTATTTGATCCCTTCCTATCCTACAAGTTATCTCTATCATTTATAAGACAGGCGAGAGACAGACCAAATTGGCTTGGTTTACTTTTGATGTGAACTCAAAACAGTAAGCAGTGGTGTTTCTCATTCCTTTATTGCATTCAGACAGCAATCAGGGAAGTAACCAAAAACAAAAAGAGAAGAACCACATTAGTATGCTGATGATTTGAACAACACAGCTTTTCTGCTTCTCTCCCTGGCACAGAACACTAGGCAGAGGCAATCACAACCCCCTCTATTTTTAACTTATATTCCACTGAGTCAGAGAGTTTGAACTGTGCTAATACTGGGAGTCTGAAAGTGCAGGAGCCCATGAAGAAATTCCCCCAAACTTCCCACTAAGTGGGGAGCCTGTAGGTGTCAGAGCCTAATGTAAGGCTTGACTTCATGAAGTAGTGGGGCAGTAATACTGCACCAGGTCTCCATGCAGACAACTTTACTCTGCTATGATACACTCATTTTTTCCTGTTTATGAAGAAACTAGGGTTGTGGAGAGAGGTTTTGTGCAGGTGATCAGTTCCAGTTAAGTCCCAAACCATTACAACATTGAGGCATGTACTTTTTGGAGGAGGCAAATCTTTGCAAGAGGAAATTGCTGAACTCCATAATCAGAGTTTAGAAATGGGACAAATATGTATAGCATGAGTCCTTCTTTCCATACAGCTGCCCTTGGTAGTTAGGATTGCAACTGCTGAGATTAATGGAAAGGTTTTGATACAGAGTGAGATGGCCTTTAAAATTAATTGAATTTATCCTTTAAATATGAGTAATATGCTACTTCCTATCTGGTGACAAATGAGGGGGAGAAAATAAAAAAAAAAAAAAGGAAAACAAAACAAAACAAAAAAACGTCGTGTACAAGATCTGATTTAGAGATATTTGTTGTAATGTAGCAATGAGGGACCACTCTCATCTAGCTTAGCTGCTGAGATTGATAGAGAACAGGGTCAGTGTTTGGACGGCGAGAGAATGCCCCAGGAGAAGGATATCCTCTGACAGCTATATTGACCCTCACTAACAAAAAATGCCAAGAGATGATGGATTTGAGCAGAAGTTTGAGGATGCCTTGGTCCTGCCTTCAGTCAGGTTATGTGCATCCAGCGTCCCACACCATGGCAGTGCATTGAAAAGCCAAAAGAGAGAGCAGACTATGTGGTCAACTGGGTTTTTGTGTCACGGTTCCTTGCTCAGTGCATGAGGTTTTTGTTAGGGCCATGCAAGTTCATCAGTCAAGCGTGGAGCAACACAGACACCACGTCCTCACATGTGCAGGCGCTACTTACAAGCCACAGTATTTTAATACATTATATAGTAACCGAAGCTGGTTTCTTCTACTCCTGTCAGAAAATAAATTAGCAGTAGCAATTTTTATAACTCCACTTTCTCAGATATTTCAAATCAAAAGATAACTTATGTGGTCAGTTCCCTAGCAAGAAAAGCACTTGCAGAGTATCTGCTGTACGTGATCTAACTATCTGGCATTTAATCACTCTTTTGAATTTAGCTGAGAAAGATAACTCTGATATCTGGTCTCCTCAGGAGGTGACTTACTTCCTGTGTAATTTCGTTGTGTGCAGTATGAAAAACAACTGTGTTGTTCATCTCTTCCTCTCTCCTCTGCTTTAGCTCCAAGGTATGGAGCTCTACTGCTGCACATTACGCTAGAGGTCTATTAAACAGCATACTGGTGCACCGATCTGGAAAAATGTAGCAGTCAATGATGCCGGCTACACTCAGCACAAGCCTCGTAAATCGTGGGCACATTCTCTGCATCACTTAAGAGGTGCTGAGGTAACAGAGAGCTATGCTACCTGCATGCACGCATGATTGATCACCAGCACTGACGCGTGCCTCCAGATGCTCCACTGCTCCTTTGCCCCTTTTATTCTAAAGGGCATGGGGAAACACACGGCTCACACCACTGTCGGCCAGTGTTCATTGTAGACATGGCCTGGGAGATGCTGCTAAATGCTAAATGCTGGAGCGGGTCCCTGGAGTCTGCAATTTGGGCTGGGAGCCAGGCAAAGAGAGGGGAAGCCATAGCCAGTGCCTCATTCTGCTTTGGCAAACACAGACTCAGCAAAGCAGAGGCTCTGGCCCAGTGCCCCTGCTGACTGCAGGGATGGGGAGGTGTGTGGATTTGTGCAGCTTGCACTCTCCCTCAAAGCCTGAAAGTGGAACATTTCTGCAGAATTCACTCATTTTTAATTCTTTGCAGGCAAATTGGTGTGTCAGCAGATAGGGTCTTGCTCTCTGAAAGAACTAATCTTCAGCAGTGCCTTCAGTCAGGGGATCTCAAGGGCTGAGTCCAAGCTGAGCAAAGGCAAAGGGATGTCTGAAGGGTGGAGTGTGGGGGTTGGGTCCAGCACCAGATCTGTTAGACATTTCAGTATGCATGTAACACGGCTCTCCTGGAAAGCATTGCTGTCCCTGCTTCATGTGTACGTTGTAAGGGAAAGATATAATTATTTTAGTTTAAATGGCCAAAAGCAAAAATGGTGGTGGCTGGCATTAAAGTGAGACGCCAGGCTTCCTTCTGAGCACCCCAGCCCTTACCAGGGAAGAGCTGGGGCAGGATCTGCAGTTAACTTTTTAGCTCCTGCCTGCAAGAGAGCCTGGAAAAGGTGCCTGCCATCACAAGGCATCCACCTGCTGCAGTGCCAGAATGTCCAAAGCAGATCCTGAAAAACCTTTTCTACTAAGTGCCCAAACAAGCATCAGGAATGATGCTCAAGCACACAGGGCACAGACAAAAAAAAAAAAAAAAAAAAAACCTTGCCCTTGGTAACCATTTCTGAATTAAGATAAATGCATCCTCCGCTCCCTGGGTATGACTCAAAAAATTTTCTTCCTCCTCCAATTACTATTTCTGTCACTAGGATGCTGGTTGCAGCTCTCCAGACCTTCCCGGACCTCTTCTTCTCATCTGCTCATTGCAGGTTTCCAGAGCTGCAGTGGACTTAGGAAGACAGATGGGCAAGTCACAAGGCTTGACTTCTGGCAGGCCAAAAGGGAGGGCTTGCACAGCCCTGAGCAGCTAAATGGGAACTCTTTTAAAAATCAGACCTCAAGACGATCCAGAAGAGAGCAAACAGACAAATAAAAATAAAACCAGCACTGGCACAAGACACATGCCTTGTGTTTCCCAGCTACAAGCCTGCACTCTATATGCAGCACGGTAGTAATCACAACATGTCAGAACAAGGAACATGAGGAGATGTATGTTCATATACACCAATGTGCAAACTCATATTTCAATCTGAAAAAGAGGCAAGCAACTGTGCATTATTGTGGCTACATTCTTTTATTTTTTAATGAATGTGTTGGGTTTTGGTTTTGTTCTGTTTGGGGATTTTTGTTGTTGTTGTTGTTTGTTTGTTTGTTTTTTCTTTTAAACACAGAGGTCCCGATTCATTGGTATTTCCTGGATTTATGAAAGCTGTGCATGCCCAGTGGGGTACAAAGCAGCCCAGCAGCAGTGGTGAATCCTCACTGAAATTGCTGGGTGCGTGGCTGAAGCTGCAGTTGAGCCCTTGGCAGCACTGCCTAGGCACCACCCTGTGACCTGGGGTTTCAGCAGCCATCCTGGCCTCAACATGTGGTTGCACTTGAGCAGTAATGGCAGGCTATGCTGTGATATGGGGAAACAGTGGTGAAATCACCAGCTGTACACCTGCATGAGAATGAAATCCAAGCTGAAACCTCCGTGCCAAGCAAAACCTGCTGAGGGCTGGCAGGTGTCACTGTCCCAGGCTGCCGCAGCACTTCAGGGTAATGCCAGTCTCCATCAGCAGGATGTGGGGAACGTGTCCCCACCACAGGGGCTGCTGTCAGCAGCACACGGTGGTGGCAGAGAGAGGCCTTGGGGGACCACGAGGGAAAGGAGTGGGAGGCCATAGCTCCGCTCAAGTGTGGGAAGGAGGGGCGTGAGGCAGCAACACAACATCTTGTGGTGAGGAGCACCTGCACCGCAGGGTGAGGGACCTCAAAGCCTCTGAGACCTCTTTGTGCTTGTCAGCAGTGTAAGCTTGTGGGCAGGGTAAAGACTCTCCTTTGGAAAGGGGGATAATTCAGAAACTGGAAGTTAATTTGTTTTTCTTTGCTCTAAATGTTGTATTAAAGAGCTCCTGTTTTCTGTGGGGTTATAAAGGATAATAAATGGGACGTGAGTCAAGATCACCAAGGTCTCATGGAAGAGGTGAGAGCCACGTTCAGGAATACCTCATGTTTAACAAGCAAGATAATTATTCTGCTCTACTTAGCATTTGCTAGGCCTCGTTCAGAGAATGGCATTCATTTTGGGGCACCACATTTTAAAACAGACAGAGAAATTGGAGAGAGTTCATGTGAGAGCAACAAAAATGATTAAAGAGTTAGTAAATAAGACCTCTGAGAAAAGGTTGAGAGAACAGGGCCTGTTCAGTCTAGAGGAAAGAGGACTGAGGGGAAGCATTACTGTCTACAAATATGTAAAGGGTTGTTATAGAAAGGACGTAGACCAATTATTCTCATTAGAGAACAAGGACAGAACAAGAAGTAATAGGTTTAAGATGCAGCAAGGGGGAATTTAGATTTAATATTAGAAAAACATTATAACTATTTGAAAAGTTAAGCAACGGAACAAGTTTACAGAGAAGACTGCAGAATTGCCACTACCTGAGAAATATGTGGCTGAGACTAGACACTCATCTGTCAAGGGCAGATTAAGACCAATGTTAAGTTCAGAATCCTTCTCCAGCACACAGAGGTGTTCTGGAGTCCCTCACAGACAGATGGGGCAGAGACATCATAAATTCAGAGAAAAATGAGAGGCTTGTGTATAAATGCACGCATGAGCATGTGCATGAACATTACTAAAATTAACACTACATGGGGAAAGAAAAGTTCTTGATAGTCATGTCCCTTATTTTTTTGTCCCAAAACACCGTGCTTCCATGTCAGTCTTTCTTTCCCCAGTGCTATGGAAACAATGACAGGGACATTATTAAAATTGTACCTACATTTTTGGGTCCCAATTTTACTGTCACTTTCCCACAGGATGACGAGCTCAGCAGGGAGCTGCTGGAGCTGGATTTGGAAACAAAATAACAAGCAACACGGCAGCTAACAGACCACGGCCGTGGGAGCTATCGCAGTAGCTCCATCATTTTCACCCCTCTGCCTAGGTCAGATACCACAGCACAACTAAACCAGATCCTTCCCGTTCAATGATTACCTTAACTGTAAGCCAGAAATCATCAAAGGCACAAAAGGGGAAACCACAGATGCTAATGGAAGCATTGAGTCACTACTACTGCTACCTGCAGTGTTTGAACACTGTAGCATCTACACTGATAAACAGCACTTTCTTGCTATGAAAATAGCATGAAAACACAGAGAAATAGCACCTTAGTACCTTAAGCTCAAATATTCTCTTACATTTGCATTATCACTATCACTTCTGTAAAGTGATATTTTCAATGAAAATTCATTGAATTTTCAATGCTTTGAAAATCAACATAAAAAAAAAAAAGTGCTTTAAGAGGTAAACAGCTATCAAGATAATGGGTAAAATATTAAAAAAAAAAAAAAGAATTTCACCTTTTGTCATTAAAAGATCATCCCCCCCCAACCTTCCCCCCCCAAAAATAAAATAAAATAAAATAAAATAAAATAAAATAAAATAAAATAAAATAAAATAAAATAAAATAAAATAAAATAAAATAAAATAAAATAAAATAAAATAAAATAACCCACTAGATCTTTGAAGGTTAATCTGATCATTTGAAAATTTTGGACTAAATAATTCAATTAATTCCAGGCAGGCAGTGTATGTACTATTTAGCCTAGAGCGAGGTTTTATGCTGATGTTATAAATTAATTTGAAACAACAAAAAATGGATGGAGCTATTATAAACAAAGTGTTAGTCCAACTGTGAAACACTGAAAATGGTGATAGCATAGTCAAGTGCAAGCACAAACTTATTCGCTAATATGCTGTTCTCATTTGGAAACACTCCTCTCCTTGCAGTGGATCACTACTCCACAGAGTACAGAGGTTATCATCACTGACCAAGCTCTTTGTAACATTTTTTGAAGGTATCATAATGGCAAGCAGAGAAACATGTGTTGGTAAAGAACTGATTTGAAATATCAGCGTTACAGGAGATAATGCCAGCAGAACTAGCTAGCTTTTCCTTTTTCTTTCTTTCTTTCCTTTTTTTTTTTTTTTAATTATTATTTTTTTACAAGTGTAAGAGGATTAAAACCTTCCTGGTCAAGAAGCAAACCCTAAGGAAAAGAAGCCAAAAGTCTGGTAGGGCTATGAACCTCACAGCTATGGCAATAATTTTGCAAATAACTGATAATAAGGAGTCAATAATCCAAAGGATGATCTCTGAAGTGAAGAGCACCAAATTACTTCAGGGAGAAAATCAATTATCCCCAATGCAGTTTTGTGACTGCACAGCCTACAATATGCAAATGCACAGAAGTTACCATAGTCACAGAAACCTGAATCTGAAACTTTAAAAAGCCAAGGAATTTTAGGAGAATCACTGAAAGAATAGCCTCCTCATGAATGGATGCATATGGGCTTTATTGACACAGATACAGTGTTACTCTAATATTCTTCATCACACGGGCTGACAGCCGTCTAGAGATGTCAGCATCTATGAAAGAGATGCTGCACTGTGGTGAAAGCGGAATGGGGTGACTGGGTCTGGGAGACAGTACAGAAATCAAATTACCATCAAATACTGCGGGCAGATTTTTAACATCTTTTCTCTTGCTGAGTGGTGTCTTACTCCGTAACTGGGTCACTGAAATTAATGGAACTGCTTGCAAGTAAAACAGTACTCAATGTGCCTTAGAGCACCAGAGTCTGACCCAAAGTATGCATTCAAATGTCACCTTGTATATTAAAGTATGTCAGACTTGAGGGGCTTTTAAAATTATTATTAATTTAGAAATAGATTCCTTACTGGGATCAGGCTTTTCTTTTTTTTTTTTTTTTTTCCCCTCACTAGAAGCACAAGTGTCTTTAGAGGAGACGTCTGAGGATTTGGCCACTTGTTACTAAAAATCCCATTTCCATGCAAGTGTAATCCACATTCCCTGAAGGTTTTGAGAGCAAGATTATTGTTGATAAAAAGGAAGAAGTGCAGTCTAAGGGCTGTTTAGAAACTCTGGATGGACAGAGGCCTCAAAGCAGAGGGCACACTCCTCCAGCATCTGCTGGTGAGCAAGGAAAGGACTGTATGGGACAGACCTGATTTACATTGCAGTTATGTATTGGGTTTGAGCACTTTGGTTAAATCACAGAATCACAGAATGGCCGAGGCTGGAAGGGACCTCTGAAGATCATCTAGTCCTGTTGATCCTGCCAAGCAGGATCACTTAGAGCATGTTGAGCAGGATGGCATCACATTTATCTTTTGGATTTAAGGGTGATAAAATACTATTATCTCTGTTGAGGGGTAACTGGCAAAGAAACACATCAATTGTGCTTCGAATTAAGGATTTCCCTAATTATAAGCACTGTCACTACAACCACACAGGAAACATCTCAAAAGCCTGGGAAAGAAATGAGATTTCAAGAAGAGATTCTTCTGGAACAGCTTCTTTAGGAGCAGGATTCTTCTCAGTCTTGATGTATCACTGATATTTTCTAAAAATGGAGACAGAATGGTGTCACCTCTGAGATGTTAGAAAAAAGATGAAACTACTTGGACTCAAGCCATGGAGAGAGAGCAACCTACTGAGGGACATGGATAAGGACCTTCTGGCATTACTGCATGATGTGAGAGAAGAGACAGACTTTTCTCTTGGGGTAAAAGAGGAAGCAAGAGTGAGCACAAGAACTAATATGTAAGTAGCGCCTTAGTTACTCTCAGAGTACACACTTGCTTATTATATGTTGTATTCTACTATTGAAAATATGTATATGGAAACAGAAAATAACAGCAAGATTTAAGAGACTACACATTACACTCCATGCAGCTGGAAATTTCCTTGCTTTGGCTTATTATTAACAAGAATTACCATAGTTGAGAAATACAGTGGTCTCTCAAATATAATGAGCAAAAAGAGCTGTCTCAGAAGGAGGTGCTATGAAACGTTACAACATAAATTCAGTGAAGGCAGTTACAGTATGCATAGACCCTAGAAAAGTTTAGTCCTGACACCTGTTTTGTACAACATGGCCAATAATCTGCAACTCAGAAGTCCTTAGTTCTTCTATTTGCTTCTGTGCTTACTCTTATTGTCAACATAAAAGTCCAGTCTGAGGCATCCACAACATTTACTCTTTTATAAGACAGATCTCATCAAGAATTCATTTCACTATATCTTGACAGGAACTTATTTATTTATTTATTTATTAAATAGCATGGGAAGCATATATATATATATTTAAAGATGACATGGGAGTTGGTTGCCTTAGTAACAGGGTATCTCAGCCATTGTGTTTAGTATTTACTCAGCACTGGAAATGTATACTGTATCGAGAAGAAGTGTGGTATTTTTATTAGTCTACCCCTGAATTTGTGTTCATCAGCAGCAAATGTATGCTTTGAGCTTAACTTTCGATTTCTGAGCTACGTGAAACCTCTGAGAAGAGCGCATGCAGAAATGAAACCAGGGCACCTGGCGTAATGTATTTTTGTTGCAAGAGTTTTGACAGAAAAAAATGTTGTGAGAATTTGAAGCACTTCACTAAAGATATTCCTTGTCTCATATCTCTATCAGTAGAGTATAAAAGCATTTCTTTTCCATGGTTTCATATTCTGATTAAAAAAATCTACAGAAAATAGTTATGAAAGAGGATACAGTGCCACTTTCCACAACTGTATAATGTGCAGTACAAATTTAACACATACTGTTAAATGCTATGTTTTACCTGACGCTTGGGGGGAAGAGGAAGTAAGGGAACAGACAGTTAAAGGGCTGTGTCAAAGCCTTCCTCAGTCTGGGGGAAGCATGACATCAGTTAAAGCTGCATCAATTAAAATGCAGGAGAAATTTGAATTAAGTAGTAAACATCCATGTAATTTTGGATCCAGCCAAGATGCCAAAAGGTTTATATCCCTTTCTCTGCAAACATACCATGGGATTTTTCATTCTCCCAGCAAGACATCAGAGTCGCCTTGAGAGGCTAAGCAGGATCTGCCACCTCCAGGCACCCAGTGCCTGCCACGAGGCTGTGGGGCCAGAGGCTGGGCTGCTGAGGGGTGGGGTGATGGGCTGCCATTTGCTCAGAAATCAAAGGTAACACTCTCCTCACCTCTCATGGACTTTGGATCAAGCCCTAAGGATGGAATCTGCCCCCTCCCAGCTGGAGCAGGGCATGGCGCTGGGGCTGGTGGGGCTAGGCTCAGGGGCTGCTGCCAGCAAGGCCTGAGCAGTGCCTGCATAGGGCCTCTTGCCCCTGGCAGCCCCCAGCTATCACACCAGCAGGAAATCCACACCTGGGCTGCTCTCTCTCATTACGGTTTCAGGTAATTCTGTGTTGATATTGATTTAATACCTGATATAGCCTCTGTCATAGTACTCTAGCATACCCTTACAGGATGATGGACTCTGGTCGAATACAGCTTCTTCTCTAACGACTGCGATCCTCTCTTTTGCTGTTCATATGGAAGAGTGCCTACTCAGATAGAAAGCAGAATATTATAGTCACGTAGAATAACTTAAATGTAATGGCAGACTGGGATCATTTATTCTATATTTAAAAAAATAAGAGTTGGAAAATAGATGTGGAAAGGCACAGCGGTGGTTAGAGCAGGCTGAACAGCCAGTGGTTAAAGCACTATCCAACAAATACAGTCTTTTTCCTTCATCGTGAACAGCTTTTTTCCTAAAACTGGCTTTTTGAATTTTGTCTATAAATATTGTTGCATAGATGGGTTTGTAAAGGACTGGTTAACTTCTGAGTAACAATGTATTCCAAAATGAGATGGGAAGACGCTGTTACTGGACTGTGTGTTCCTTCAGAGGGGCAGGCAGCTCAGTCAGTGCATTTCATCTGCAAAGCTGTCTGCGGCACACAGCTTGGGTGCAAGGGGGACTGTAGAGGGCCAAGGTGGATGGAGAGGGTGGACAGGAGAAGCAGAGGTGTGGATCAGTTTCCCAGCAGCAATCACTTCCCCAAAGTTGTTTAAATGTTTGTGCATAAAAATAAAACTTTTTTTTTTCTCTGTTGCTTCTGCTATCCTTTGGTATAGGACAAAGAAAACATCATAATGCTGTCAAAAGAGAAGTAAAAGAAGATATAATATATATATATATTGTTTTCAAATGGCATTAGAGATGGTAAGCTGATTTTCCTGACACACCCTCCATGAACTATCTCGTTAAGATTATCATAGGCTGTAAACTAAACTGCATTTTTCTCAGGACAGCCTTCTACAGGAAGAGCTCTGCTCCTAACACTTTGTCACACATTTGAGATAAAATCGATCAATCTACACAAAATAAAATAAAATAAATAAAAAATAAAATAAAATAAATAAATAAGAGTTCGGAGAACCGGGAAAGGTTTAAACTAGTGAAGCTTTTGCCTAATGAACTTTCCAGGAAAAATAAATAAATAAATAAATAAATAAATAAATAAATAAATGTGCTTTGCTTGTCTTGGTCAGGTTTTAGGGCCCCACTATTCAAAACTAAAATATATACACCAGTCACACAGAAGCAGGCTAATCCATAATATCCCTACTCACAAACAGAAGTCAGAAGGAAGAAATGGAATGGCAGTGAATTACCAGCCTTCAGTGACTACAAGTAACAGTTACTTCAACGTTATTTTATGGAAGATCTACTGTAGGAAATCAAATTACCAAAGAGGTTTTACCATTTGGCTCCTAGTCACGTTCCCTTTGGAACTATGTGGACATGCCATATTTCCCCTCGATTCAGCAAGAATTAGTAATACAGCTTCAAAAAGCTCTGTGTGCATACCCCGCATGATATAAAACTCCTGTTTTGCTTTCAATTAATTTAATAGCAATAAGGATTTAGGCACAGATCTTTCAGTTCAGATTATTTATTACCACTGAAATTGAAAAACCTTTCTTCACCATTTGCTTTTATTTTGCTGATATACATGTTGCAGGTATTATAGATATATAGCTGCCACCTAACTACATTCTGTTTGTGTAGTGTATTGTTTTATATCTATATCTAACCTACAGCTTTCCTGTCATAACAATGTGTTTCTGAAATGAAAGCATGAAGTTGGTTGCTGTAGCACCCAACAGAGAGATAAGGACACGTTGTATTGTTCCTTGGATCCTTCTCAGTGAAATGAGGGTAAAGCATTGATGTTGCTTGATACAAACTGAATCTACATCTCCTTGTGAGAGAGAGGAGAGAGCTGTAGTGGGAGTAAACAGGTAAGGCAAAAAATGAAATAAGTTTGTTGTTCCTGCATCTGAAGCTGTCAAGGTCCTTAGGAAAAGGAAAATCTGAAAGAATCGACATCTGTCAGCTCTGTTCACTTTGGGACTGACTGACAGCAAGAAAAGAGCTGTTATACCGAGACCAAGATATATCTGGGGCTTGTCCAAAACACATGAAGAGATATGTTCTCTGGCCCAACAGTTCAGTGGAAATTAATATACTTCTATTATATCCTTCTGAGATTGCAAAATCCCTCCCTCCAATCACTCTACTGTTTAATTCTTATTACTGGTACTGTGGGAGCACCTAAGGCATACTGACAGCCACAGGCCCTTTTGTGCTGTGCTAAAAGGAGCAAAAATGAAAATAAAGCAGCCCCTGCCCAATCAGACTGTTTGCACATAGTCAAAAACGTTTCTTAGTACCACAACATAAACATACTGTTGCATTTTTAACAGTAATTTGTATTCTGCAAAAATATTCTGAAGCTTAAGGGCTCAGCGCCCACAAATATGCTGGCACGCAGATTTCACATATATTTTAAAGTCTACTACTGTGCTGGTGTCTGCATATGCAGTAGCTGATTTTTCAAACGAGCAAAAGCATGCTCTCGCATATCTGAGCAGCAGGACAGAGCCAAAAGCACAGGGATGAATTATTGGCTGTACGAAGGTATTGATGCAGTCCAGCAGACCTATACACAGCACAATCATTCAAGAAAGAGAGAGGGAGCTGGCATACGGCTTTTATTTTATTGTGATTGCACAGAAAGGCTCATTTCTGCTTCAGTGGATGGATCATTTTCAGCAGCAAAGCAGTCTTTTTCCAGAATGGCTCTAACTTTACAGTATCTGCTTTCAACAAACTTTTCTCCAGGCGAAACAGACACTTGCTACTCACATGACAGTGTGTGTGGAATGACACTGAGAAAAGAAGACATGCCGTGGCTAACATCTTTGCTTGTCTTGTAAGAGTAATCTGACTAATGTCGGAATGATTCCATCAACACTGTCAGAAATAGGTTTAAGAACCCTGCAGGTACATTGCAAGCCTTGGCATAGGCAAAGACTCATGCAAAGCAGACGCCAATTGACCAGAGGTGCTGGGAAGGTATGAAGCAACACCAAGGACCTTGACTTAGGCTGATGAGCCTGAGTTTTCTTTCTCTCTGTTCTCAGAATTTCCTTCCCCATTTCAGAGGGGCTAGAGTAAATAAGAGGCATTGTGGGATATGCTGTCAAGTGCTATTGGTTTCACACATTGCACTTGGAAATAAAACCAAGCTGAGTTTGTATAATACTAGATGAGCTTGCTCACATCTTAGTCGTATTTGAACTTTGTATCGATTACACTGAAGTATGCTGGACATTCATATGATAATGCCAACTCTGGTTTCTGCAGGACAGACATGTACTATAAAGGCAATTAGGAAATGCCATTACCACTTTGCTCAAAAAGCCATGTATAAATGAGGACATTTCTTTCCCATTAGGTCTTTGCTGGCCATCCTTGATACAAATCCCTTTCCTTAAGATCATGGAAGAAGGCTGATTCTGTAGTGAGCTCTCTGGAGTGGTGCTTGATACATCTTACTCCAAACTGTACTTTGTCTCCAGCCTCGTTGTATGTTCCTGAGTCATTGAGTCATTTCATTTCTGTGTTCCTCCACTTCACACTGTGCAAAGAAGAACAATCTATTATTTTAACTGTTATTTCTCTTGTATACTTGGATTAGAAATGATTTAGGACAGGGACTAATTCTTCCATGAAAATGGGCATGGCATGGCATGGTTGCTCCTAGAGTACCATAACACTATTTGTAAGAGACAACTGAAAGTGATCACCTGTGTCACTGATTCACCAGAAAGGCCCAGAAGTTCTTACCCAGTGTACAAGCCCACTGAATTACTCCAGGGGCCTTCCAGTAAAGAACAGAATCACCATGAAATTAATATTTTGCATCCTTAGCATCATCAGTACCCTACAAAAAGAAGAACAGACTTTTCTTTCTCCAAACATGTTGCAAAAGCTCTTTTCCTTGGCCTGGGGAGCTCAGTTAAAGCATCTATATTTGAGTGCATTCCTCTGCTTATCCTTTTGTTGTCATTCCTAATAGATAAAATTGACAAGTCCGACTGACATCTGTATGGATTTCATATACACAGCAACAATGTGAATGAGAAAACGGCCTCCTGGGAGACTGCTGGGACGCTTGTTCATTATCATTATCACCACCATGATTCATGCAGATTATGAGACTCCCGGTCGCATCCTCCTTCTTCTGCTCCAGGTTGTACTTTGCAGCACTTTGCTTCCACCAAACTGTTGTACAAGCAATCAGTTTTCCTGCCACCCTGGGAGTCGCTGCGGTATGGCCATTCCTGCTTCTGCACAGGATACCTGAGCCGAGCAGAAGCTGAGTGATTTGCTCCAGACCTCAACATGAATCCACGCCAAGATTCAGGCCCCCTAACCCAGGCTGCTGGTGGCTGGGGACCACACAGCTGATCTCTTGGCAGTCATTCAGCTGGTGGCCTTGCAATGTTGGCCCTGAACAGCACTGTGGTGAAGCAAAAAGAGAAGCTCGCAGTTATCAGGCCAAGCCTGTCTTGTCCCTTAAATAAAAGGGGTCTCTGCATTTTTTCATGCCATAGCAAGCCATTACCAGTGTGCAGACCAACTGAAATTCAAGTAGAGACGTGGGAGAGAGACCTGTGAAAATCTCATCTCACTTGTAGACTGGACAGCTACTGGGTTACATTACACTGTTATCACTGCAACTGTATTAATGAAAGGGGAAATCATAATTTCATTGTTAACCTCAACATGATTTCACAAGCGTTCAGTGAAATTGAGATGTTAAGAGAATTAAACAAACTACACTGAAAAATGAGGCACCATCTCCATGACTTATGCCTTTACAAGAATTTGGATAACGATTGCAAAAGGTTAATATGCTTTATATGAATCTGCGGGTTACTGTCAAATATAAAAAGCATTATTGCATAGCAGGGACATCTGCTGGAAGCTTGGCGCCATTGTCTCACTCCTCTTTTTGGCTATTGATCTCCGGGTAGCCCTAAGCAACTTGTGGTGCCTCCAGCTGGAGAGCTGGTTCCTGACTCATTAAGGATTCCCCGCACACCTCCTTCACAA
This sequence comes from Anas acuta, assembly GCF_963932015.1. Classification (NCBI taxonomy): domain Eukaryota; kingdom Metazoa; phylum Chordata; class Aves; order Anseriformes; family Anatidae; genus Anas; species Anas acuta. Next base: position 102,952,359 of record NC_088979.1, read on the forward strand.
CAGCCGGGCAGCAGGAGCAAGAAATCTTTTAGCTATACTCGGGAATTTAAATGGAAACTTTTGCATCTCAATTGAAGGTTATACTTCTCTTCCAACTGCCTGGCATTGAACTATCTGTCACAGGGAGACTGGACATTGGTGAAAGCCTTCCCTTTCCCAACCAGATACAGCAGGAGAAAATCGATGTTTTAATTAGGTAGAGGAGCCATCAGTGAAGTTCTTTGCTTTTCTGTAATTTTACTTATGTGATTGCACCAAGGCTACGAACCCACTTTTACTGAAGTAAAAAAAAAAAAAAAAAAAAAAGTTATTTCAGATTTTAGCATTTAAATAACTTGCCTCCTTTCTCAAGGAAACACTGGCTACCTGTAAAGTGGATCCAAATCCCTCTTCCCTTTCCTGCTTCACAGTGGGAACACACAGCTTAATCATACTGTGCTCCTGGGATCAAACCGTGTTTTGATCATACCCCAGCACCCCGTGTTTTGGTTTTGGACACTGGCTTGAGAATGATTTTAGGCAGTGAAGAAAGCACTTGCTGAGTCAACCCTAGGAAGAGGAAGCCCTGTTCTGTGCAACAGCAGAAAAGAGGATGCTTTGCAAACTCAATTCCCTTTTCTCCAGGTGCAGGAATACAGCTGATGCAAAACATTCAAGAAATGAAAACAAGCTTTATTCGATTCCACTCACAACGAATACTTGAACTGTGTTTAACACATCGCAGGTCTATGTTTTCAGCAGTACTCCCCAGTGTAACAGTTTTTGTTTGTTTGTTTGTTTGTTTGTTTGTTTGTTTTCCTCCTGCAGATACCTGTTCCTATCTGATGGGAGACTGGAGACTGTTGTCAAGCCAACCTCTGCTCATACATCGTAAGAATAATTCTCTCCCTCAAGCTACTTGTAGATTTAAACATGTTTACCTCCACCTATCAAAGCACTGGGGAAAAACATTATCCCCTTGAAGGAAATTAATGCCCCCAAACCTTTTGAAATGCTTTAGAAAGCTTACTATCAGACTGAATAGATGTACTAATAAGCATAAGCAGGCACTTGGCCCTGAGGTGCGTAGTTACATGTCTACCTTCTGCTCAAATCAGTGGCAGGTAATGTTGAGGGCCAGATGCGTGGTCACCAAGAATTTATCTGTGCAGCAGCAGAGCCCCCACGGACAACCAAATCAGCAAATATACCAGAAAGTGTTCAGCTGTAGTAGTGCAAGTCACCATAGGGCCTCATCCGCCCTAATTCTGCCACATGCAGGGAAGCTAGCTTTATCACAGTGACAGGCTTTTTAAAAGGAGTTGTAGCGGTCTGAGCTTGTATTGCCCATTTTCAGGTGAGTATGTCAAAAACTGCGGTACAGGCAGTACTTTCCTTCCATTACAGGGATATGGCTAAAATATAACATTTTAGAAACAATCAAACAAACAGGCCTGCCTTTGTTCCCCCCCCCATCCATGCTTATGTTCCTTGCTAGGTAGTCAGAGGGGCAGAGAATACCCACAGCCTTCCCCTTCTGACTAAATTAGCCTAATAATAATAATAATAATAATGATGGTGGTGGTGGTGGTTTTAATATAATTGATACTGAGAGCTTGATCCAGAAGACACTGTGGTAACGCCCCAGAAAACAAACACAAGCCCTGTAGGACTGTCTCTGCCTATTTTGCAGATGCATGAGAAGTCAGGCAGCTTTCTGTAGGTGCAGGAATATCCATGAGCAGGCCCTGGTATGTCATGGGAAAGATGCAGGAGAAAAATGAGGCACTTTGGGACTTTGTCTGAGCACCGGTGCTGAAGATCAAATGTCGCAGCCAAGGGACTGCCCCCCCAGCCCCCCCCAGCTCCCCGCTCCTCCCCTCCGCCGCCGAGCAGGGGCAGCTCCCAGCGGCCCGGAAGGAGGCGCGCCGCAATGCCTCCTGGGAGCTGTAGTTCTCCCGCTCGGGGCTGCAGGTACATATCGGCGGGGCGGGCGAGCCGCGCGGACCACAAGTCCCGGCGTGCAGCGCGGCCCGGAAGGCTCCGTCAGCAGTGGGCGCTGAGCGGTGCGGCGGGCAGCGATGGCGGGGCAGATGGCGGTGCTGGGTACGGGCCGGGCCAGGTTTGGCGCCTCACGGGGGGGGTGCGGGGCGCTGGGGAGTGTCCCGGGGGGCTGCGGGTAAACCCGGTAACGATAAATAAATAAAGCAGTGAGTAATTAAGCGGGGCCGTGCGGTGCAGCCGCTCACCCCGCGTGTTGTTCCCCCCCCCCCCCCTCAGGCTCGGCCGTGCTGGCGCTGCTGCTGGCCGGGTACCTGGCGCAGCAGTACCTGCCCGCGCCCGCGCCCAAGGTGATCGGCGTCGATCTGGGCACGACCTACTGCGCCGTCGGCGTCTTTCTGCCCGGCACGGGGCGGGTGAAGGTGATCGCGGATGGAAGCGGGCGCCACAGCATCCCCAGCGTCGTGTCCTTCACCGGCGGCGGGGTGCGCGTGGGTTACGAGGGCCTGGAGCTGGCGGACGCGGACCCGCAGAACACCATCTACGACGCGAAGAGGTTCATCGGGAAGGTGTTCACTCCGGAAGAACTGGAAGGCGAAAGCAGTAGGTATCCGTTTAAGGTAAGTGGCCGTCTTCATCGCTTCTCTGCAAGCAGCAGTGTGTACAGAGCTCCTGCCAGTAACCAACGAGTGAGCAGGTTCTCTGACCCTGAGCCATTCGGCGAAATCTGACAGGCCTGGAAACAGCAAGACTTCCACCAGTGTTTACTCCTCCCTTCCCAGGGTATGTTGCGTAGTGCTGCATGAGAGCTGGTAGTGGTTTTCCAGAGGACCCTGTCCTCTACTACAAAATGTGTTCCTGGGTAGCATTCCAACCCCTTGTTTTAAAGTGCAAACTTCAGCATGAAGTTCTGTTCTTTAATGAAGCGTCATTTTTCTCTGAGATAAAAAGGGGGAAAAAGAAGTCTAAAAGTCAACATATTTTCTGTCCCAGTGCATTTTTCCCTAGTACTTCTAAGTGCTAAATTGACAAGCAACAGATTTTGAGAGCTGTTATCTAAAAAAAAAAAATAATAATAATATTGTATCCATTTAGGATGGTGCTATGGTGAAGTATTTTCTGTAAAGAGACTAAATTTCAGCTACTGCAAACAGTCTGTATTCTTGTTAAGTAAGAACAGTTCCAATACCAGCCTGCTTGCTTCCTTTTGCAACAAAGAACTTGTGGGCAGGTTTATCAGTAAATTTAATGATTAAAAGGCATTACTTTCACCACTGAAGGTGTTGTTGTGTCACATAACATTAAAGTTGATGATGTAGTTGCTAGGTCTTAACTTTTTTTAGTACATCTTACCTGGTCAAAGGAGTTGTCAGTATTCTGAATATACTCCGACCCCCTTATGTTGCAGGTTTTGCATAGTACTCACAATCAAAGAATAAACGTTACCAATGGGCTGTGTTGCTCTTTCCTCCTAGATTTTCAACAATGGTGGATCAGCTGAATTTTCTGTGACAACTAACGAAACCTTTCATGTCACTCCAGAGCATATTGGCTCTCAGCTGCTACTGAAATTGAAGAGAATGGCAGAAGACCATCTTGGCATGCCCATTTCGAAGGCAGTCATCTCTGTGCCAGCAGAGTTTGATGAAAGGCAACGGAACGCTACTGTTAAGGCAGCTAACCTTGCAGGTGATGTCTCTATCACAGCACTTTCTTTTGTGGAGCCTTAAGGTTATCTTCAGATTTATTTCACTAACAGTAAAGGCTATGTTTTTTTGTTCTGTTTTTTTAATGACTGCTAGCAATTGTGAGGAATAGCAGAGAGCTCTTGAGTACCAACAGATGCAGTAGACTAATGCAAATATAGGTAGCTAGAAGAACTAATTTTACTTAAGGAAAATAGTATTTTCGGTAATCTATAAATAGAACATACAGAGCACCCTTGGACATAACTTATATACAAATAAAAGGTTCTGAAATAAATCTACTTAGAATGGAGAGAACATGTTTGGGCAGATCGTGATTCATGCGTTCATCATGACACTGAAGTAGTTAGGCTTAAATAAGGAAAAGAGTTTTCTAAGCAATAATACTTGATATGAACTATTTACCTTCATGTTTTGCTTAAGTTTAATTCAAAATAGCTAATGGCAAATGCTGCGATGTGAAAACTACTTTTTTTTTTTTTTTTAAGTCTGTGACCGTTGCTTTGCTCTTTTTAGGGCTAGAAATCTTGAGAGTAATCAATGAACCCACAGCTGCAGCTATGGCTTATGGACTACACAAAGCTGATGTGTTTAATGTTTTGGTGGTGGATTTGGGTGGAGGAACTTTGGATGTGTCTCTGTTGAACAAGCAGGGAGGGATGTTCCTCACGCGAGCCATGGCAGGTGAGAAAAATGCTTTACTTTCTCAGGGGGTAGTGGGAAGAGAAGGCTGCACCTGAAGTCACCAATAGGGAAGTTATTTAAAACATAGCGCTCACAAAGAGTTCTCAACTGCCCTTCACATAAAACTAGGTTTGCAACTGCTTTCGCCAGTTAAGAGAGATTCAGTTTTTAGCTGGCCACTGTCCTGGGTCTGTCCCCTCCCAGCTCTTACTGCACCCCCAGCCTGCCCGTTGGCAGGACAGAGCAAGAAGCTGAGATGTCCTTGGCTTGGTGTAAGCACTGCTCTGCAACAATTAAAGCATCGGGGTGTTATCAGCACTCTTCTCATCCTAAGCCAAAACACAGCATTCCACCAGCTACTAGGAAGAAAATTAATTCTGTTCTAACTGAAACCAGGACACCACTAATCATTGTGGATTAGTTTTATCTGTAGCTGTTGATTTTTGGGCCTACTAGTACAAATGCTGCTGCATATTACAACTGCTCTGTTCTAAAGCTTTCTGTTACCTTTGTCTGAGCCGAGAGTGTTTACTGAATTGTTGATAGGTACTTTGGAATGTCCTTGTTTTGCAATTAGCTCCAGCATGGTTGTGTAGGCTTTGGAAACTGTGTTCTGTTAACCTAGAAGCGTTTTTTAATACATATATGCCAAAATGATTTGTCACTTGGCAAAGAGTTCTGGAAACAAGCAATATTTAGTAAAACTGGAGTGACTAGGCAACTGCTTAGTGGGTGACCTGGATTCAGACAGGTCTGAGATGCAGTGCTACTTTCAGTGTTGCCTTGAGTAAGTTTTATTGTCAGCTGCAGCTCTGTCCAGTAAGAGTGGAACAACAAAAAGTACTCAGCTACTTCATTCTGATCCATTTGGATGGATGTCCATTAAGTGAATTCCTCTTTTCAATCATAAAAAGGAGGTGGAAACGTCGAGAGTACTGTTCAACATAGACGAAAACTGGCAGGGTATTTTTAAAAATCTGTTTAATGGAAAGCATGAACAATTATGTGAAATTATGTGAGTTATTATGTGAAACTTTCAGAATGAAACTGGCTATACAGAGTAGTTCTCTCTCTCTGAAGGCTAATGTAAGATATACCTGTAAATAGAGCTTGAAGCTCACTGTTTGCATTTCATCATTTTTCTGCTTTCTTCAGAGTATATCCATCTACTTTAATAGTACCTAGTTTTTCATGTGAATGCATAAAGCCACTGAGTAACTTGAAAATGTTCGAACTAACTCCTGTAATACTGCACTCTGGTAGCTGCTAATAGAAAAGACAATTTGGAGCAGAGAAATTAAAACACTCTAGGAATTTTATCTGGGAAAACAATTTGCTGTGAGATGCTGCACTTCAGTGACAGGCTACTAGCTACAGACTTTTTTTGTTACGTATTTATGTCTGCAGAGAACACTCCCATTGAGATAACCTTTTTTTTTTTTTTTCTTGTTACAGCTTAACAGGGCAGTTCCAGGGAAAAATGTTGACAGGGATAGATTCCAAAGTAGCTGATAAATAAAAAATCTGGAAATGATTATCCATCATGTATTCTTCAGTAGAACATTAATTATGTCTATTTCCTCAGTTCTCTGAGCTCTTGCTCAGTGCTTATGGTCTTAGTATCATTGTTTTAGCCCTTGAGTACCATCTCCCGGTACAAGAAGACGCATGCTACTTGCTGAAGTTTAGAAGGTGATGTGTCCGCTCTCTGTTCTGATGTTTTAGGTAACAACAAACTTGGAGGACAGGATTTTAATCAGAGGTTGATGCAGCATTTATATGATCAGCTCCATCAAAAATATGGTTCTCTGCCATCAAGAAAAGAAGAAATACATCGCCTCAGACAAGCTGTGGAAGCAGTTAAATTAAATTTGACAGTTCATGAGGCATCTACGTTAAGGGTGTTGTTGACTATGCCAGAAACGAAGCTTACAAAAGAACTTCCGGAAGGTGAGGTAAAACAAAATGCTGTTAAAGGCAAGCCTTCACAGAAAACAAAAGACCTGGAAGATCTTGGAGATGCTTCAAATGGAGAAAAAAACTTTGTCAAAGTTGTGTTTGAAAGAGAAATCTCTAGGAAATTATTTGAAGTACTGAATGAGGACCTTTTTGAGAAGATTCTCGTGCCCATTGAACAAGTGTTGAAGGAAGGCCACCTACACAAAGCCGAAGTGGATGAAATTGTGTTAGTTGGGGGCTCCACCCGGATTCCTAAAATACGCAAAGTTATTCGGGATTTCTTTGGGAAGGAACCTAACACCTCTGTAGACCCTGATCTAGCAGTTGTAATGGGTGTAGCTATCCAAGCAGGAATTGTTGGTGGGTCCTGGCCTCTCCAAGTCAGTGCTATAGAAATTCCTAATAAGCATTTACGGAAGACTAATTTTAATTAAGATAAATTCCTTCTCGTTGCATTCCATCTCTCCAAAAGCATACCCTGATGGTGCGTACTTGTCTGACTGGCAGCGGAGCCTAATCTTAGCCATATAATACTCTTTTTTTTTTTTTTAATCACTTCCAGTTCATGCTGCTGGATTAAAACTAGATGTTACTTTAGAGGTACGTGTGGTTTTCAAAATTCTGAAGTGTCCTGTGTTCACTTGTGCACTGGATATAGGATGAAAATGCTAATGGTGACACACCCACATCTTCTTGCTAAATTTTATTAGCAAATCCTGAACAGGTGTTTGTTGAAAAATATAAAGAGAATGTGACCAAAGCTTAGAAGTAACATGGCATTATGCTGTAGGTGTTCCCACATCAAATATATTTACCTTGGAAGAATGTGAAGCAGTGTTAATGCACATAGCACTAGTAGTCTTGAGCTTAAATCTATTTATTAAATTGAGTCATTTGAGCATTTAGGAACCTTTCTAAAAGGCATGTTGCAGCTTGAATGAGACTTAGGCATTCAGTTGATTCTTCTGCTGTTTATAACAGCATAATGGTATTACTGAAATCAAGGGGCAAGTTATTGCCTGATGTTTGTCACGCCATGCTAAGAAATTTAGCTCTTGCTAATGTACAGTTACTTAGTGTGTATCCAAGGGCTAACTTTGTGATCTGTTCGTGATGGTTAACAAATAGGTGCTGCTGTCGTACCACTTACGTTCTCAACAGGGAACAAGTGCATATCATCAACTCTTTATACCTCTCCCCATCTTATTTGAAAATCATGGAATTTTATTTTTAGTCATCTTAAAGTTACATCTGTATATATTCCCTTAAATTTGACCAACATGAATTTTATTGTTGCACACTTCCTGATATGTGACGTCTTTCCCCTTGAGTACCTCCCAGCTGTGCTGTTGTCAGAGAGAAAGTGTGGGGCAGAAGGGATGGTGTGGATGAAGTCTAGTTCCTTTAAGTGTAAATTCATCCAATTTTATACTTTGGATAGATTGTATCTCTGATTTAAGTTTTGTCATATCCCCACTCTAAACTGAAGGTAGATTAGAGATTGTAGCTGTTCTTTTGGGAAGGAAGCAGAGCCTATAACTCAGGATTTTAGGTAGCAGCAAATACTTTGCCACCCACCTATCTAGCAAACTCGTGGAAGAAAACAAAGTTGATACAGAAACTTGGTGACAGTTCTGCTTTTTATGGAGAGTTAATACTGAAAGGGCCAGATGAATTTATGTTTAGAATTCTGCAGTGAAAACGCTTCATTCAGATAAGACTTGTCTCTTCATCCATCAACACAGCCTTAATCAGGTAAGGTCTAGTAACAGGTGATCTAAGCATTTTTTAACGCTTCAAAAATAATTGTGTTAAGTGTGCCAAGATATAAACTGTGGGGCTTATGGATCTACAGCTTAACTATAACCATTTAAAAATAGGTTTATTGTTCTCCTGGCAGTAGACCTGATCTACAGCACTGCCTTCTCAATTATGCGGATGCAACTGTTTGAATAGCTGTACTCTAAACATATGTTTGAAGTAATACTATTAAAAACCTCTTAAATTGAATCTTAGTTGCATGCAACAATTCCTTCAGTATTATTTAAATTCACAGAAGACTCTCACAATATTGCTGACATCTGTTTAACTTCACTGAGTTGAAAACCAAAGTGAATTCTTGAGGATTTTTTTCTTTCATTCTATCTATTTGAGAATGACCCTGCCTTTTACATCTGTATGGGACATCACAGTAATGTCATAATGTATTCAAAAGAAAATTCATACAGTTATTAAAGAAAGTGGGTGCTAAGGGATGGTGAGCATAACTAAAACTCCTGAGTTGAAGTCTCTTCAGTGAAATCATGGATGAATGCCAATATACAGTACAGTTCTTACATGCAGTTGCTGTTTGGGGCCTTCGCGTTGCAGCCATACATGTGTATATACATAATTCAGCATATATTCCAAAATATTTGGAGTCATTGTGGCCTTTTTTCTATCCTGCTAAAAAATCATGTCAAAGTGTACTGGAGTTCTAGTAGGTGTTCAGTAATTTTGTTGTTCTTTATGCAGCTGTTCATTTTATACAGTGCATTGAAACGTTGCAATTGAGCTAAAATTAAAAGATTTTTGCAATTTCTGGACAAGTTATGGAAAAGTGTGGGAGTAACTTCAAACTGTTAAGCTCTTACATGCAAATAAATTAAGTAATTTTTTTCTTTAGCATAATCCTTTAGTATGGAGGAGTTTAATAATTAAAAGCAACCTTTGGTGTTAATCTGGGAAGGGGATGTTGTTTACTTGTGAAAATTTCACACAAGGGTATTTATTTGTTCAGATTTCAATAGACTTTTTTTTAGTAAATAAGTTACTGTACATTGGATATCTCACAATGCGCCTTTATTTATTAGATAACTGTCTTCTGAATTCTGTGGTCAAGTTATTTATTTGATCTTAGTACTGTATTCTGGCACAAACCATCACATTTTAGATAAGTAGAACACTGTACTAAACGGACACTTCCAGGTATGTACACATATTGCTTAGCAAAAGTCTCTGTTTAAACAACTTGGTATTTGAAGGCTGAAATTTTTCTACAAACTGTCCTTGAAGTCTGAATATGGTTGCCTGTGGTGTTAGACGTGTAACAAATCTATATAGCTAGAAGCTTGTGTTGTGAGTTGAAATTCTGAAAGTGCAAGATGCCTCACTAATTGTATCTTCCTGTTTCTACGTGCAGATGATGAAATGCATTTTATAAGTAACCTTTTAAAATGTTTTTATTAAAAGCATTTTCTGTCCTTTCAATCTGTTGTCTCAATTTATCGGGGAAGTACTTTAACAGCACTATTTCTTTATTTCTTCCTTGAATTCCTTTGGAGCTTAGAGGATAAGATTATAATCTTCCCCTTTGTCAAGGGGTTTCTACAGCCTGGAGTGACAGATCATTTCTAGGATGAGATGCAGTAAATATTAGGAACTGGGGTGGGAAGGAAAAATCTCTGGTTCCTGAAGCTACAATTTTGGGTGGATGAACAGAACTGAGAAAAAAAACATTGCATGTTGGTACAAGGAAAAGCAAGGAGTGACTGACTGGGAGGGATGCAGAAATGCTACTAAGTCACAAAACCCTAATCGAAGGTAAAGAGGGGGCCAAGCAGTGATGATGACCTTGCTCCTGTGGGAGTGGCAGCAGCTCCCACCACTCTTACTCTCATGCTCCTTGTATCTTGCCTCCCTGATCACAGGACACCGGGCAGGAACAGACCTTCCCTGTGTTGGTCAGCAGCTGCAGGCTGGACCCAGGGAACGTCCACCAGGGCCACGTGCTCCTTCTTCATTTGTTAATCTCTGTCTTTGACATCCGACTTGCAGTGACAGAAGAGATTGCAGACCCTGGGTGATGCTCCTGTTGCAAATCAACTTTTCCTGTCTACCCTAAAGCTGTTTTCTCTCAGACTTAACAATTATTCTTTCTGCAGCTTTCTCCAAATACCAGTCCACCAGTAAGTATAGAAATCTCCCCACCTAAGTAAAATTACCACACACTGATGCAAGCCCTCAGACTATTTTCTGTGCACCTTGTAAAAGGAGTTGGTCTCTGAGTGCTGAAGTTTTTACCTATGCTAGCATAAAGCCTAAAATATGCTCACCTATTAACAAATAGCACCCACTTTCGTCATTTCCAGTTCCTCCTCTGATTCTTCTAGGAAAGGATGGGTTTGGTGGGAGGTATGAAGGTGGATAAGAGATGAGGACCCAAGAAGAGCCTGCCCAGGGCACTTTAAATGTTGTGGTGAAAGAAATTAAATATTTGGATGGAGGGTTCTGCTCTATGGGAAAGCCACTGCTGGCCTCAGGTGGAGAAAAGAGGAAAAGAAGATGAAAAGCAAACAGCTGTTCTCTCTCCTGAGAAACTCTGTCTCTCTAGAACTGTCAGAAAACTGTAATTACCTGGTTTGGGTTGTTCCTAATGGGTTCTAAAATCATTATATTCTCCTAATAGCTTTCTGCAAGCTGTAGTATATTTAGTTGTGTTTTGTAACCAATTAAACTAAGTAGTACTGTCTTAAATATAAGAAGACTTGGTTTTACTTTGCTGTCAGGAAAGCATAGAGAAGTTTTTTTTGTTTTTTTTTTACCTTCACTGTAGTAGAACCACATCTTTGAGGAAATCTCTTCAGAAAGTCTCCCTCCTTTCTCCTCCCCTTTTGAAGGAAGCAAACCCAAGTTTGCAGTTGGTGGTGTGAGTCAGCACCAGCCGACACCAGGGATGCCCACAGACCCAGGGCTGAAATGCAAAGAGTACGTTTATGTTACCTGGGCAGCCACAGGGGCCCCCCAAAGCAGCACCTGGGCAGAGGTGCACACCCAGGGATGAAGGCACCGCTAAACTCAGTCCATGCTAGAGGATCACAGGCCTACTATTGACGTCTATTTATGTATCAAGGGTTCACACAGGCATAGTTTACCACTGTGCTTTGATCTCTGTCCCAAGGCAGGGAGCTCCAGCATGTCCGACAGGGTGCCTCTGAGTCTCCCAAACACCCGTGTTATCTGTACGTGGATGCGCTGCTTGTCAAACACACAGGATTAACAGCAGTAGATATGACACATGTTCTCCTACTCTCCAGGCTTTGTCATCACAGCTGCAAGGTTCACTTGAGCATGTTTTCAATCCTCCTCACCAGCTTGCAGGTCTCATCCCATCCTCTTCTGCTTTTAACCCATTCCTCCCCACTGTTGCTATTCAATTTGAAGAGTCTTAGGATGTGTAGTAAAAAAGGCACTACTCACATGGCCTATGGAAGCACAGGCATGGTTAACCAACACTTTAAGTATGCATAACCTTTTGTGCAGCTTTAAGTAGTATTGAGGTTTGCATTAAGATCTACTAGCAAATAGCTGTGCCTGACCCCATTTTCATGGGATTCTTTCACAACCTGGTTTTGTAATGCTCAATTATGTTTACCTGTTTTTCAGCTGTTTGAAATGGTTTTTCATTTTATTCAAAATCACAGTCAACATAAAAATCAACTTGAAATGGCAAGTTTGTTGCCTCAAGAATTACCAAAGTATAAGCAGATGAAATTATTACCAAAATTATAGCAAAATTATTTGCTATTACCGAAGCAAATAAATATGTATGTCCTAAAACCCAGCAACAAGGGAGATTTGCCTCTCTGTTCATACAATAAGCAAACCTGGGTTTTTATATATTCACAATCATATAAAGATGTATTAACTAAATGGGGATAACATTCAAGCAATTTAATTAAGCACTAATTCTTTATTAAAACACTGAACAGAAAGATTTATTTTAAATCCACCTTTACTAGTACAGTATTTAAAATACACTATGAAAATTACTGCTGCATTATGTTGGTCCAGTGCCAAGATGATGAAAAATGTGATTTGTATAAAAACAAAATTAATTTCAGAAACCTGATCAATATATACAGATTGTAGTTGTAGTAAAAAGCAATGTTGTTAAGAGCTTACAAGGAAGTTAATTATTTCATAACATTAGGAATGCCACATATCTTTTGAGTGTTTACCAGTATAAGGAATTCCTATCTTCATTAGTTTTCTTTATCTTGTTACTCCAGCCTCTGCAACCATTTCAGAAAAGGCACCTTTCCGTTGTAACAAATTATTTGGTGTATCGTATTCTAGAATCCTTCCTGCATCCAGAACAAGCACTCTACAATATGAAAGCATGAAGATTACAGGAGAAAAAAAAACAAGTGCTATTCAACCATATTTTCCAGCCCTACAACAAATACATATTAACTGAAACTCTCATTTGCAAGAAATATCACTGCACTAGGTAACTCATTGGTTTCTCAAGCTAGGAATGCCTATATTAAGAAATCCTTTTGAAAAGAGAATGTTTGCTTGTTTGGTTTAAAGAAAAGAAAATACAAGTTGGTAAAAATTCTACAGTGTACTCCCTTTTTTTTCCTAGAGAAGTGGTCACAACAGTAGCTTATACATGCATTTAATTAGGAAAAAAATCATTCTGTAATTACAGTGGGGAAGCAGAACACAATCAATATTTAATTAATATTGACAGCAAGTCTTTTGTGATACCTTAGTATCAGTACAATCCAAGGTAAAAAGTGCTAGAGTAAAATTTTGTAGGTCTGAAGACATGTAATTAAAAAAAGACATCTCTTTTTAAAATGGCATATCAAAACTTACCTCTCTGAATCCATGACTGTGTGTAACCTGTGTGCTATAGTTAATATTGTGCAGTTATAAAATTCTCTTTTGATAGTGGACTGCACCAAGTTATCTGTTTCCATGTCAACAGAAGCTGTTGCTTCATCGAGGACCAGGATCTTTGCCTTTCGTAGCAAAACACGAGCCAGACAGACCAGCTGTCTCTGGCCAATACTGTTAAAAATACAGTTGAGAAGGTCAGGTCAGGCATTTTGAGGAAGGGGAGATGGATGTTTCCTCACTACTTAGCCCCAGACATTGGGGCAGATACCGCTGACATAAAGCTGGAACTAGCATGGAGCCTATCTGTTCTATCGTCCTCAACAACACTGGAGAAACATTTTCTCCTTCTTTTAGAAGTTTTGGGAAGTAGTAGCTCAGGTGCAACTTTTAAAGCTAGTCTTGCCCTAAACTTTGATACTCATATCATAATGGGTACTTTGAATAGGCTGGATTGAATGCTGAACCACTTAATGTTCAAAGTAGAAGTCTGGATTTTGCTGTATGTTACTGCTGGTGTGTGCCTTCTAGATACTTCTAGATATGCAAAAAAAAGAGACCCATCCTAAAAAATCAAGTTAATTGTCAATACGTTCCATTTAAATTATGGCCTGCCCCTTTGCTGCTGGAAGTTTCACTATTTGTCTCAGAGTCCTTCTATTTCTAGTATCACTTCTTGTAGATATCTGTGGTGGGATCTACAACGAAAAAAATAGTTGCTTTGCCTAAGCAAATAAAGCAAATGGTCAAGCTCTCTGCAGTTTTGCCTTTTTTTTAATGAATGGATTCTTTTCTATCTAAATCTAACTTGGTGGTGTACGAAGCCCCTGTCCCTTTGCACCCATTCATATAACTGAGCTGAAGTCTACCTCCTCTGCTTCCCTTCAGCGCAGGCCCTAAGACTTCATACAGTTGTGACCAGCTGGTCGCCTCAAGAAAACCCTTACTACTTGAACAATTCTACACTAAAATTACTAAATTGTAATTTTTGAACTGATAACTTCTGTAGTAAATTGTCCATAAGGAAAACAGAGTTTTACAAGATCAGTAAATAACTACAACAGCACTTGCTTATTTATGTACCTGAGGTTTTCACCACCTTCTGAAATCTCATGAAGGAGCTTCTTTGGGAGCGACTCAACAAAACCCTTTAAGTGACACAGTTCCAGTGCCTCCCACAGTTCAATATCAGAGTGTTTTCCAAGTGGATCCAAGTTTGACTGCAGTGTCCCAGAAAACAAGATGGGGTCCTAAATAATAGCAAAATTTGAGTGCACTGTTCCAACAAAAACCTAAAAGAGCGTGCTGCATCCTGACATTAACATTGGAAACTGGCACAAATAACTTCGGAAAAGAAGCTTTGTGAGGGAAACTGTAATGTTTTAAAGTTGATGGATGGAAATACAAAATCATGTTGGGTCTCAGCATGCTAAGCTCTATATTAATATAAAGAGCAACAGATTTCATATGCATACTCTGTGTTACTCATTCAATGGCTAACTGAGGACCTGCTCAGCATCTGGCAACTGAAACAACGTATGAAAATATTAGCATTGTTGGGTTTGTTAAGCACTGGATACTACATTCAGGAACACAATTAAGAAAAATGTGAAGGCCATGTTTTTAAGTGAAATTTTCTTAGTTTCCCTGTAGAAAAGGTCAAGTATTTAGCAATGAGAACAAAAGCAATTATTGCATGAATGTACATTCACTAGTTTCTGTGCACTGAATATGTCAGGGGATGTCTGGAAACATAAATGTAGACTAGAAGATGCCAGGAAAGCACAACTGAGGGTATGAGTTACCTCCAGTACTCCATAATTACTGAATGCTTATCTCTACAGTCTTAATCAAGTCTGAAACTTTTCTGGGTGCACACAAAAGCCTTTTTCTTAAAAGGCAAAGATAAGTACTATATATATACACATATATATATAAGTACATGCGAATAGCTGCACAGATTTATAAACAGAACTGGTGTTTTTAGAGGCAGCAAACAGACATCTCGAGTTAAGTGCAGTCGGTGCATTGTAACCCAGTAGGTAGATTGCAAAAGGCCAACAACATTCACTAGCAAGTTACACGCAAGCAGAACAGCGATACCTTTGAGAGCTAAGTGGCCAAAAAGAACTGTTACAGTGGTATGAGATCTTGTGCATATTCTTCAAACAAGCAAACAAAATACAACCTGAAATATCTTGTTAGTAAAAAAATAGTAATTATTATTATTATTAATAATAATAATAAAAGCCACAGTCATCTCTAAAACATGTCCTACCTGTGGAATAATGTTAAGATTTCTGCGTAGGTCATGGAGTCCAATAGTTGAGATATCAATTCCATCTATAATTATTTTGCCTCCAGATCCCTCTAGAATTCTAAATAAGGAATTTGTGAGAGTTGATTTACCAGCTCCTGTTCTTCCAACAATTCCAATCTGAAATGGAAAGATTTCTGATAAAGATTATAACTTTCTATGCTGTGCATTGTATATGAAAAGTGACTAGCAAATTCAGTTTTAACTTCCAGTACAAAACTTCAGTTTCTTTTACCAACAAGCAATATTCTAAGTGGATAAAACTGTTTAAAACTCACTTCCGGAACACCTGACTCACAATCCAGCCTATGCCTGGTTCAGTGGGAAGTGTTTCCTTATCCCTCACCTTCTGTTTAGCATTCCTCAGCTCAAACCAATGACTCAAAACTACCTCATTCCCAAACCAGAGCTGATGAGCACCAATCTGACAGCATATTTTTCTACATAAATATTCAGCACAGTGGGCAAGAGTTTTAATTTCAAATTTGGATCTTCCTTAAAACTGCCAAATTCAATTGGAAAATCTAATTGTGAATGTGATTATTCATTTTTCTTAGAGTAAGGCTCTCCTCAGAAGGTTCACGTCAGGATCACCTACTCAAGAAAGCACCTTTTCATACAAGCACTGAAACAGCATGGAACCAAATGAGTTGATCTTCCTTTATCTAACTCAACTAAACTGCCTTATTCTAATACTATGTAGCACTGTTGGGCTGCCACTCCCATGAATAGCATCAGTTGCCCATGATGATTTCACTGTCTTCACCACCTCTGCAGCCACTAAGGCTTGGAAAAAGATCTAGAACTGTTCCAGGCTAATCTTAAAAACAAGCAACAGATCAGCATATAATAAAATAGCATAAGCTCTAGAAGTGTTTTAACTGTAGTATTTTTCCACTATGCATTTTTTTCCCAAGTGAATAAAAGTTAAATAAACATTTATCTCAGATTTAAACCATTTTTTCCCAAAGTATGGAGGGAGGGACAGAGAATAAAACATCATTTCAGTTTCCTACAGAGATAAGGAGTAGGAGAAGAGTACTTTTCCCTTTTTCATGCATTATTTCTTTAGTGTCTTGTCTACTTAACATTTCCCCTGTTCAACATAATCTTGCTATATGTAGTATTGGAGTCTCTTCATATGAAATATTTTTGAAGTAGGAAGTTCAGAAACAGACATTTGTACTTTGGATTTTTTTCTTATTGTATACAATACCTTCTCATTAGTCCGTGTCTGAAAAGAGATGTCATCCAGGGCTAAATCAAGATCCTTCCTGTACTGAGCTTTGTAGTTAACAAACTGTATTATTCCTCTATCAGGCCACCCTACTGGTGGCCTTTTTGATGTTATCCATGGTTCCTGGAATTAAAACCACTGTAATTTCAGTTTTTGACAGTAAATGTGTCACAAGTCAATGAAAACAGTAGAAAAATTATATACATCTCTAGAAATCCCAATAGCTTTATGATAGTTCCAATGTGATATAAGGGAAGGAAAAATTTCTTTAACAAATGCTAGGCAGCAACAAGATTCCAACTTTTTTTTTTTAATCATATGCAGTCATTTTAAAGTTTAACTGCATAGTTGCTAATAGTCTATGATCTGTTCCATCATTTGACAGGAATTTAATCTGATGCCTAATTTCCCAGATATTTCAAACATATATTTAATGAGAAACATTTTCTTTTAAGGAGTAAGAGAGAACAGAGATGTGAACAAAGGTGAAGAAGCAGAAACAGGGAAGGGTAAAAGAAAATCAAGACCTAGAAGACAGACTTGTTTCTAAGACAGACCAAGGCTCTAATTTCTCCAATATGGGTGCCACTTTCAGAAAAGTACAATAACCAAGGCCAAATGCTTTGAAAAACAAAAGCCTCTCCAGTCATGAGGTGAATATAACAGTGAGAGATCTGGAATGTCTCTTCCTTGTCTGTCCCTCTTATAATGCTCCTTGTGGTTGTACATAGCATAAAACAGTGACCTGAGATGCAATTCCATTAGTCTTACTATAAAATCTACTACTAATAAGGATGCCAAGAAATTTACTGGTCAAAATAAAAATAATAAAGCTGCTGTGACTATAATGTAATAAAAATATGCGTATTTATTAATACACATATTTTTATTACATATTATATATATTAATATATATTTTAAATATATAAAATATATATATTATGTATATATTAATGTATTATAATATATATAATATATTATATGTAATATATTATATATTATATACTATATATTATATTAATATATATTAATATATAATACATAAATATATATTAAATATATATATTTATTATGTGTTTTTACATTATTAGTGTAATAAAAATATGTGTATTAATGTAAAAAAAATTACAAAGTATGTAATGACAAATTATAATCTGATATTACCATTCACCAATATTAAATTCAATGTAAGGTATTTTGTATGCACACAAGTTAAATATTTATTTACCATTGCAATGAGAGTGCTCACCTCTTTGTCCATGTTTGCATATTCACAAACTCTTTCAATTGAAACCGCATTGGTCTCGATTTCACATGCTTTACGCACCCAAAAATTGAGACTCTGAATTATCTGGGGAACAAAATTGCATTGTAGAATGTAAAAAAATAACTATACTATAATACAATGTAGTGATTTCAAAATTTAATCCCAATTGAATAATTTCCTAGGCTGGATGCCCAACCACCGAAGCCAGGAAGTATACAGAAAACAGTGGCATGCCAAAGGAATTATCACTTCGAAAATCACTGATCTGAACATTCCTATGAGCACTTCCTGTCTGCTGTCAGACTGCCCAATGGCTACGGTAATTTTCACTAACATAACAGCTCCAGAGATCTGAAACTATTTCAAGATAAACACAAAACGCACAGTAATTGCATAATATGTTGAAAGAAAAATATATATGGCTCATATGGTGGGTACATTATTGCACAATTTCCTAGATAAAGTAAGCCAGCAACATGGAGCGAAGAATCTATAGTGGAGATACATATCTGGTCTATTGTGCATGCCAAATTTGTTGTCTTCAAACACGAGGAATGCTTCTGCAGACCAAATTGGTACCAATTCTATATAATAGAGTAGGTAACAATTCTGTCACCAGATACTCCCAATTCTATAGGGAAAAAAAGTAAGCCAAAAGATGTATTTATTTATTTTAGATTTAACTGTTTTGACATGCCTTACGTAACTAAATAGAGAATGGTATCAATTTGGCATCAGATGAAAGTGAAACACTGTGCAGTACCTGTCACTGAATGATCTTCTTTATGTCATCATATACTCAGTGGTGATAGAGACAGAACAACAGACAACGGAACTCTTGTGAATCGGGCATGATGTGGATGATGGGTAATTTGTTCTCTCTCCCTCTCTCTCTCTCATTTAATATCTGTAAGCTGTGTGTCTGAAGCACTTAAAACAGTGAGAATCTGGACTCCAGTAGGGTCCCAAGCATCATAAGATTAAAGATGCTTAGTTTGAATATATATAATTCTTAAGGTTTATTTTAACTAGCAACTTATCAGTTTACCTTACTACAGGACAAATTCCTAATGTAGCTCTCATGTATTATTTTCACAAGCACAGTGCAAAAAGTAAATGATTTTAACAAGCTTTGAAGTAAGCATTCCCACACAATATTCAGTAAGTGAGCAAAAACAAGAAATCAAATATGAAATATATTTGAAAATCACTAGGCTTCTTATTCTTGGTGGTTTAACAACACTTAAAAGTAAGCCATATATAGTTGATTTGATTTTAAAATATTCTTTAATAAATATGATTTAATCTACATTCAGAAATGGAAAAATAATTAATGTGAAGCTTCCCAGAATTAATGGGATGTAAAGGAAAGCTCTGGTCTGCTCATGGCTTTAGTTTTCCTGTTGCCACTGTATATATTCATCTACTCAACTTCATTGTAAGTGTTATTTCCTTTTCATATGCGATGTGACAGCAGGAAAAAAAACAAAACAAAACAAAACACTTACATTTAGAGCATATGATATTGATAAACCCACTGTAGAAGAACTCACTGTATTTCCAGCCAGTACTACAAACAGTGCAGCAAAGAACACCATTAAATTGCCTAGAAATTCAAGCCTGACAGACAGCCACCTGCAGTAATCAAGGCAAAGGAAAAAAATGAATTACCTATAGATTTCTTTTAGCAGTGTAGTGAACATACTCAGTCTCTCAACCTGCTTTGCAGAACAGGTAAGTACCACCATTCCCATTTTACAGATGGACTGGGAAGGGAATATGATGTCTACATTGAGTAACACAGCTAAGAAAAGATGCAGTCTCTCCACTAATAGCTAGTGTTCTCTTCACTACTCACATGACTTTCCTACTCTTCTTATCTGGAATAGATTCAGGTATATGAGTGAAAACTAGAAAAGTGAATCTCCTTGCTGATCTCTACCTGGAACTGAATCACAAAAGAGGGAGGTGAACTGCACTTATTTCCTTAAAAACAAGGATTCCACTCTCAGAATCAACTTGCGCTCTAGGTATAGACCAGCTTTCTACCACGTGAACTACTGAAATATAAATTAGATTTGTTCATATTCTTGTAAGATGCTTGTAGGCTTGTTGTACATAGCAACTGTTACAGTTGCAATGTAGTTAGTACACAGTCCATGCCCATGACCTATCAGTAAACTTTTTGTTGTGGTGGTGGTTTTGGAAACATTCTCATCCTAGACAAAACATACATTTTTTTTTTTTTATAAACCTGCTAGTTTCTGGGACATAAAAAAGAAATCGTCCTAGCACTTGAACAAAATATCTGCATTCGTTACAAAGAGTGCTGGATAAATTGCTCTTATCCCACAGAATATCTTTTGTTGTCTTTTTTCAAGTGAGTTTACTCTGACTAAAGGTACCACATAGCTGTGGAATTCCGCATGCAAAGGTCTCAGTCAGAGATGCATAACTGCTGTAAAGTACCTGTTTGAGATGACATTGTTGTAGAAGTAAACTAAATTCTCATACACAACATCATAGTTTTTTCTAATGAATCTCTCCTGGTGGCCAAATGCTCTAATTGTCGATCTTCCTAGGACAGTCGCACTGAAGTGGGAGATGACTGGAGAATGTGACGCTCCTGCTAGACGTCGAATTTGTCGTGAACTTGCTATGTAATATCGCTAACAAAATAGTACAGAAAAAAAAAAAAGATCTTCAGTTGCTACCGTTTCTTTTACATAATTTTGCATTATCTTACAGTATTTGAATTATTTGCCATATTTAGTTCCAGTTCTTTTAAATCTGTTAAATAGTTCCTGTAAATTTTGAATATGAAGAAGTTGAAAATCTCTACATAGGAAAAGAATCTGTGTCTTCAGACACACCAACATTGTAATGCCAACATAACTGCAATCTATATTACTGGGCGGACAGATGTAAAAGAACATTTCCAAATTCTATAGAAAATGTGCTATACTACAAGAGGTATGTAGCAACCAACTAAAATTTATATTTTATATTATTTCTTTAATGTAATAATGTCTGTATTTAAATTTCTTATCAGAGACTGAATCCAGGCACTCTTTTCATTCATCTACATTGTTATTTTAAAAATCTTTAAGGTCTTAATTATATACTGTACTTTAAACATCAAGAAGCAGGAATATAAACATCAGTCTTTCTGAAGCTTTATCTTTTGGCTTCTTAGTAGCATTCTGACAAAAAATATCACATGTAGTTTAGGCATCATTCTATTTTTACGTATACTGCCCAGGGTTATTCTTCAGCTTTCAGCTTTCTCTTTTCTCATTTTTTCAGGTAATTTCATCAATTTCTTACTGGGAGCTACATCAATACTGTATCTAAGAAATCTAATACTGTATCTAATACTGTATGCTAAGAAAGGCAAAACATAAGAAAAATATAAATTGTTAAAAGTTCACAAGTATTACAGGATATATTCAAGAAGTGTACTCATTTCCTTCTAAGAAGCACGAAGATTTTTTTTTCTGAAAGCAAGTTCAGATTTATTCTATAGATTTTTTTTTCCACTTAAAGTAATAATCTAAGTCAGTATCCTTGATTGCTTTTAACATTTTACGCACATACATTTAGAAATCCTTATGAAACTTAATGAACTTACTTGGATAGTAAAATACAAGTATCCCAGGGGAATAACTGCCACTATGAATAGTGGTGAGGCGAATGTGATAACTAGAATGGTTCCAATAACATCCAGTGTACAGTTCAGCCAAGTTCGTAAGTAGTAATGGAAACGTACGTCTACTATAAATAAGTCCTGGAACAATGCATAGAAGAATCAAGATTTTCTGAGTACACAGCAGACTTCAAGAAACCATCCTTTAAAACCAGGATCAAACTAAAATATACTCAATAAAAGTTGGTAGGATTGCCCCCCACCCGATTACATCCTAATGAAATTTATTCATATATCATTATTTTTTGCCTAAAAGTGAAGTAGATAGAGTACTCGTGTCAGAGAACAGACACAGGGTGCATGAAGTCAAGAAGTGACCGCTTTTGCTATTTTGCTACTTGCTACTATTTAGCTTATGTAAAGCATTTCAGACTGGAAATCAGGCCATGAGTTCAAATCCTAACTCTTCTATCTACTCCTGTTAATAATTCTGATGCGTACTGAAATATCATTAATCTCTTACTGTATACATTAAAGCTTTTTCAAATCCAGTTCATAACAAAATGCTACAAAAGACTAGGGGCTTGATTGAAATCTACATCAATTGATATTTTAGTGTATTACACAACCAGCCTTAGTCTTGTCTAAAAAATACAGCCTTTGACAGCTACTGCGCTTGAAGTAATCTGCAATGTGTTGCAACAATCTAGTTATGACAAGACTCGGAAGTATTAAAGTCATAGTAAATAACATCTGTTTGTGTATTAGAGGTTTCAACTCAAGTCAAAGCTCTACAAAAATGGAAAACACATTTACTGTAAGTCTATATACCCCAGAGAATGTGAATTTGATTTATTAATTGTTTTTGGCAATATCATTTGATTCTGATTTGCAATAAAATATCAAACAGCTTATATTATAAATAATAGTAAGTAAAAAAAAAAACAAAAAACAACAGATCATGTTTAGGTCTGAAAAACTTGTTACTCTGCAAGAATAGTGTTTGATGAATGGCCTCCTAATGATTGTGGATAAGGTCCATGCAACTTTTGCTAATAATAAGTTTTGATAATTTTTTTAAGAATATAGCCAGAGACAGTTCCACCATTCTTATGCACTGAAGCAGCTTTCAACTGCTAGGCAATGTATTCATTTATTTTGATATCTTTCATTTTTCAACAACACTAACTGGGATTAAATGTGTAGTCACTCAAGCTTCATTTTCTTAAAACAGAAAATACATCAGTTTTCCCTTTACCTTTGTGAATCTATTGATGATCTGACCTACAGGATTAGTTTCAAAATGCTGAAGAGGAAGGTGCAATACGCTGTCTAACAGCTGGTGATGTAACTCCTGAGAAGCACAAAGGGAGCCCCTGGTGAGCACATAAGCACCACAGCAAACAAGAAGACCTTGGGAATGGATAAATTAAAAGACAATATGAATGGTATGCGAGGGAGAGGAAATGGAGATTATTTCCATCCCTGTTTTCTACCATGGTGACCAATCCACACTTCATATCTTAATGTTTACAATTTGATGTATTTGCATTTTGTTGATACTTCTTACAAAGTGTTAAAATGTATGTCCTTCCTGCAATTAAGTCTCAAACAAACATGCCTCTCTCACTGAGACACTAGCATAACTTCATTAGGTTACACCTGGATGCTACTGAGCTCACACAAGTATCATAAAATTAAATAGCATTTTCTTCTACATTGCTGTATCTCTCTTCTACTATTCCTCTCCTGGGTTAAACAATTAGACTGTTGCACATAATTCTGTTTATGAAACAGCCAGCATTATTTCTTTAGTAATAAACACGTAGGTAGATCATTGTCAGGAAATGGTGGGAAAACAGTCATAAATGTTCGTGCTTACCTTGTAAGAATCCCAAAAGCCCATAAATACCGAGTTTGTAGTTTTGTGACTGTTTCCATTCTGTGAAATCACTAGCTTTTGCTGTCTCCGCAGTCCAGGTGCTAAGCCACAGATTTTGTCCAATGGCTAGTGCATTTTGTCCTACATAAGCAGCTATGGTCAGCCACATCCATTGCCAGCTGAAGGCTTGGAGATATTTTAAAACAACTGACAGCTTCATCTAAATAATAATAAAAAAAAAAAGGAATTAATGGTAGGAAGAATACAAGGAGTTACTCTTAAAATCAAAACCATTGTTGAAGTCAAATACACATTATACAATGGGAACTGAATACATTAAATTCAGATTAAGTCTACAGAAGTTTTTAATTAAATCTGATAACTAAGGTATATAAAAGCATACTGTAAAAAGGTTTTTTCTGATTTTGCATTCTGATTTTTAATCGTACATATCCTAGGCAACCTTGTTGTGACACTTACCAGTGTCACAAGAAAATCTTTGATATGCAGATACTATCAAACAAATAAACAAATTAAAAATCACAACCACCACTAACAATGAAAACAGGAAATAAACAAACAAAAAACTGAGTATGCAATACCCTCTGCAGCTTGTTTAAAGCAAATATTACTCCATTGTTGGAGCAAGAAACTTTAGAACTGACACCATGGGCTATTGTAGCCAAAGGAATTACTCTTAAATTACTCTGTGAATTAGTGACAGCAGGATAAAGTTCCCATCCTTAGTATAGATGAGGATTAATGGGGAGAAATTCAGTTAGGCCACTTGAAAGGTTGAACTGATAACAGCAGAAAAATAGTAAATTCTTTGATTTTCTTACAAGATCCAGAGGGAAATGAGCTCTGTTTAGCACAAACTCTGTCTTCCTTCTGCAAACTCCTTTTTGTTCTTGTTCTGTTTGTTTGTTTCCCCAGGTGCTTATCTCTAACTCTTCCTGGAAACTCAGTCTTCCTCCACATTTTCATTCTTATTTTAATTTACCTCTTGGTTCCCTGGAACTTTTGATCTTCCCCACATTCTATTTCACTTGTTCTTTTGCCTCTCCCTAGCAACTGGAATTTTTTTTTTAATGGGGAATGCAGAAAGTGCAGTTCTAAAATAAAACAATACTGCAGCAGTATTACCATGCAAAACTTCTAGTTTCTGCTCCAGCACACAGATATTTAAACTTCCTAAAGTTGAGACAGATTATTTTCCTAATGGGGATATAAACTTTTTAAAACATTCTTCTTTCTGAAATACATAAATCAGACTGAACCAAGATGTAAAATGAAAATGCAGCCTATAGCAGATAATAAAAATAGGAAATATCAAGCTAAACACTTAAAATCTGGTAAAAAATGTAAGATACATTTTAAAATTAGCAATTAGAGGTCAGGCAAGCTTAACAAGAAACAGAAAAGTGGAACTGAAAAACAATACATATTTTTATGCATAAAAAAAACCCTCACAAACAAACAAAAAAATACTAAAGTTTTTTCTATTATTGATACTTACACCACCAGTAGCAACTTTTTCTTTATTGTTTGTGAGAATTTTCCACTGATCAAAAGAAGAACTGCAAACAAGAAGAACAATGTCAAGTCTTGTGAATCATACAAAGAGTACATCCATTTATGTCTAAGCAGAAATATATACTATGAAATCTTTTTTTTTTTTTTTCTTATGGAGATATGGAACTGCCCTCTGATGTTCTATTTTTCTGTTAGAATAACTTTATGGTCAGAAGACAGTACCAGGTATGGCCTTTTCATTTCTTGTATCGTTACATGTAGGTAAAACTCAGCTTGCCCTGACTGACTCTGCAGCTAGAAATTTAAGATTGTCCTTTTCTGAAGCATGCAACTTGGGTCTCAGTCCTTGTCTAGGCCAAGGAAAAGGTCTTGCTATTTGCCTTATCCATTTCTACTACTTCTGGACCAAGGTGGTTAGGCTTAGGTGACCTGCATTGTCTGAATTTTTAGGTGGAGATGTGCCACTATAGTGCATTACAAATTAATCAAGGAGTTCATCCCCTTACTTGCGGGATCAGAAGTTTTCTTAAAGGTGGAAAAAGAAAAATTAATGCTACAGGGGAAAAACAAAGAACATAAGCAGCTTGTTAATACATCAGGAAATCAAGCTGCTGTGAGGGAATTGTGGGTGCAACCACAACAGAAACTTCTGAAACTCCCCTTTGCTCCCAATTAATACGCTTTGATTTACAGAGAGAAGCAGCCCACGAACCAGATCCCTTGAACTCAGGTACATCAGTACGTGTAATAATAAAATAATCTAGTACATTAACTATACTTCTTTTGCATACAACTAAACCAGAAGATGAGCTCCAGATACATACTATGTAGTCAACTGCTAAGGGCATTCAGTCTTAACCCATGTTTACACAGTGGAATATCACCACAGCCTTCAGCATAAGCACTTAGGGTTGCTCTGACATTGCATCAAATAGGCAATGGCTACTGCTTTTTTATACTTACTGTTTGAGTTTCCTCAATTCTCTTTGTTTCAGACTTCTCTCTAGTTGGCATTCTTCTTTTGAAGAAATCACTATAACAGCAAAAAATAGAAAAATATTTTCAGTCATTATACCATGAGTGGATGGGTACAGTGAAAGAACTTAGAAATAAAAAGTGGACAAAGTGATGAACAGGCGTATTTTAAATTATGAATTGTATAAGTCACTTTAATCTTGATACAGCTACTACACTGGACAGAGACATTTATGACCAAATACTAGAACAGCAACATAAAGTAAATCTTCTTCCCAATGTGGAAGAAGTTGGAAAGCATATTTAATATATATATATATATTTTGTAATATTATGTATTGAGTGTACATGGCAAGGTTTCGGTAACAGTGGAGCTGAAGAGGTGGCCTCTGTGAGCAGAGCCCAGCAGCTGCCCCATGTCAGACCAGGGCCAGTTCCAGCCAGCTCCTACAGGGACCCATCAGTGGCGAGAGCTGAGCTGAGGGGTAATGCTGGGTAATCTCTGGGACAGCAGATTTAAGGAAGGGGAAAATAAACTGCTGCCCAAAGGCAGCTGGGTGAGAGAGGAGAACCAGCCCTGCAGCACCCGGGGTCACTGCAGCAGGAGGGCAGGAGGTGCTCCAGGCATGGAACAGAAGTTCCCCTGCGGTCTGTGCAGAGGTCCCTGGTGGAGCAGGCTGTCCCCCTGCAGCCCATGGGTCCCACATGGAGCAGATCTCCACGCTGCAGCCCCCCCATGGGTGGAGGAGCCCCCAGTGGAGCAGGTGGACGTGGCCTGCAGGAGGCTGCGGCCTCCTGCTCTTTTCATTTGAGGAGGCGAAGTGAGAGAGCAGTTGTGGTGGAGTTCAGCTGCGTAGCAGGGTAAAACCACCACACACTATAGTTTGCTTGACTGTATGAAAGGAGGAACTCAGAAATAACAGTATTTAAGAAATACTGTCTAAACCTTCATAAAGGAAGCACTATTCTGTATTTTCTGCTGTGGTATCTTCACTGAAGCAGAAGTAACTATACTAGGAGACAAATTTTGCAGAGTCCCTTTGGAGTTCTGTACTTACTAAAAATACAATTTTATAACTCCCTACAATATTAATACTAGTGTTTGTCTCAAAATAGTCTGGCATCTTAGCTGGAAAACTGAACTCTCTGTTCTTTGTGTGTTAATTACATGAAACAACACTTTTTCAGAAATGGATTTTTTTTTTCTTCTTTTTCATACTTAATGTAATTTAAGCCAACAGACCTTTTAAGACAGTTATGATTTCTACATCCATCTATCCTGCTGCATGTACCTCTGTTGTATAATTTTGTATCACAACACACTGTATATTGTTTCTCCTCCTTGTTACCTCAGCTCCCCTTCCCTTGAGTCATTACTCATCCTGTATGAATAATGCATGTTCCCTCACACCATCAGCCCTACAGCTAACCCAAGACTGTCCTTTTGCAAATTTGTGGTTGTTTTTCCCCTCCTCCACATCAACCCCCAGCAAATATTTGAGAGTGCTTGCTTCAGTGTAGGGCCTGAATTAATAAGCTCACCTAACCGTGCTGTGTGCTACAAACTCAAATTAGAGTCACTACATTAAATGGAAAGCAGCACTACAACCATCTGCAGGCACTTATCTGTTAAGAGTCTTCTTTGTTATGTGGAGATGAATTCTCTCAAAATTAAATACTCACAACTCATCTCCTTCTAAAGTACGTGACGAAATCAAGTCAAACAGTCTGCATTGAGTATGTACTTACTTCTTTTCCATAGCTTAATGAAGAGCACACATGAAACAGCTCAGGTAAAGAAATGAGTCCCAATCCAAGCAGATAGTTTGTAGGTATGCTTTTTCAAGGTACTATGCCATTTCTGTTTAGTTTGCTGGAAGTATCTTTTAAGAGTACAAACAGCTTCGTTTATTTTTTATCCTACAAATGGACAGTATTCTCCTATGCCTTCTGCCATGATTACAGCAATCTAAGGTGAAGGAAATGTGAAGCATCCAATATAAAGGATATACTTGAGGAATTTGAAATGTCCATTCATTATTTATTGAATAATAAAACCTTAACAGAATCAAGTAACTTTCTAAGTTACTTGTCCATGAGTATGTAGATTAGAAAACAGCTGCATAAGGCAGCTTGATCGTACATACTTTAGCTGAAAGAGTAAAACATTCGATGTCAGTGCACTATTATTTTAGTTTATAATCAAAATGTAGGTGGGAATGCTCTACATCTTCCAGAAATTGTAAGGAAGGAGAGGAGGAATATTTTGGGAATGAAAAGGAAAAATACTAAATAAACACAGTACACAAGTTTTCTCACCTTCCTTTGGGGTTGTCGCTTCACTTCTATTCTCTGCACCAAAGACTTGAATAAGCTCAACAAAATTAGCCTTCTTTGATATGAGTTCCCAGTAGGTCCCCATTTCGCTTATTTTGCCCTCTTCCATCACTATTATAAGATCAGCATGAGGCAGGAGCCTTAGGTTGTGTGTCACCAATACACGAGTCTGAAACACAGGATTTTCTATTTCAGCATATAAAAACAAAGCATGTATTAAAAGTAAGCATTTTATGTTGGAATGATCAGTTGGAAATTTTCTGGGATTTTGCTTATTTGTCTACTTTATTACTATTACAGTTGTTTATTGCCTGCTTTACTACATTTCTCCTTAAATTGCCAACTGCAACGTCAAACTGTTTATGCTTACAGCTATTTGATATTACTTGTACTTAACTGTTTCTTAATGTTTGTCTTCTGTTCAGGGGTGGTTTAGATTAGATCATAAAGAGAAGAGGTAGTTGTATATTACAGTACAGTAGTTTAACAGTCTTACCATTAAATCTGCCTAGAAGTCTACCATTACTAGAGTTCTTTCTTCTGCCAGATACCTATCACCTACAGAGCACGTAAATTAGGAAAAGGAAGAAGGGAGAGATTGAAGTGAAAGACATTTACTTCATAGTAAGTAAACTATTAATAAGTAAGTTCATAATAATACATGTGTTTTGCAGGCATCAGCAGGATTAACCTGCACTAACTCATAGCACTGAAGAGAGAATATTTTATGTCCATCTTACCTTCCCACATTAACAGATCTTACATGGGAGGACTTATTCCCTCTGATTCCACTTTCCCTTTGGGAATTTCCTCAGTCAACAAGAAGCCCTTCTTTCTACAACTTACACTGGCTATAACTTATTTATAGCAGTGAAGCATCAAGAGTGACCACAAAGGGCTCTACCCTGCCTTGTATATGCACATCACAGCACTCCTCAATAGCTGCCAGCAAAGGAGAAATGACCACGTATTATACGACTTTTTCAGACTTCGAGGTCAGGCCAGCTCTCAGTCTTGTTTTCTGCCTGCACTATGGCCATCTGATAGGCTTTAAACTGGTAGATTCAGCTGTGCTTTTTATTTAGCCTCTTTATTCAGAATATTTTTCAACAACACATTAGGAAAAAGATGAACTTTTGCAGTATGACTGAGACATTGTGTCTGTTGCATTGTACAAAGCAGTTCACCCCCAAATTGAAAAGCGGTCTCCCTACTTTACCTTGTTTTTTAAGAGGCCTGAAGGCCCAATTAGCTTCTCAAAAAGATGTTTCCCAACATGTACATCTACAGCAGATAGGGGGTCGTCCAGAAGATACAAGTCAGCATTGCTGTACACAGCTCTAGCAAGACTCACTCTCTGTTTCTGCCCTCCACTTATATTGACGCCCTAAGGAAAAAAAAAAAAAAACAAAAAAAAAAAAACACATTTTAATACAAAATACTACACAAGACCAGCATATCATAGTCAATTTCATCATTGTATTTTCCAGGTAACCAAAGTAAATTTTCTAATATTTATAAAAATAGAAAAGTTACAAGTTGGATTTTTAAGTAATTAGAGCAAAGTTTGCCCCTTGTTGATTAACTTCTCATTTCAAAATGGGCAATTACAATGCACTGTGGAAAATTAACTATTACTTACAGGCATACAGGCAATACTAATATTAGTATTAATTATACTTCAAATTCTCACCCTTTCTCCAATCTCTGTTTGATCTCCCTTCGGTAACTGTTCCAAATCTGGCAGTAAAGCACAAGACTCTAAAACAAGCTCGTAGTATGACCTATTTAGATTTGCGCCGAAGAGAATATTTTCCTGTAAACTGTCATTTTGAATCCAAGCTTGCTGAGCAACGTATGCCACTGAACCCTAAATTAAAAGAATTGGAAACATTTTTTACTTGGTCTTTCTGAGCACCAAAAATTGCATTTTAATATAATCTTGCTATTCTAGCTTCATCTCAAAATAACAGGACATTACTTCCATAATTTGAGCATTATTAAAGTGGTAAAATTTTGACTAATAAAAAACAATTGGTTTAATATTCCTGTACAACAGCTTGCTGATAATTACTATAACAGCACATACTTCAAATAAAACTGACAGAGCTGGGACATACATTGAGTGAAGTCGTTCAGTGAAAGATCTCAGTGACAAACAGTGACATCTTTTAAAGGTAATATTTACATACCTAATGTAGAGCCATTTTGCTGCATGTATCGATGTACGGTTTGACTGTATTTTTACCTAACTTTCTGTGGAATATATAAACCCCTAAAAATTAAGATTACAGGATAGCAATGATCACCAGAAATGCTCCTACATCTTTTCTTACATAAGCTGTATGTCCTGTAAAAATGGATGAAAAGATAAAATGGCACTTCCAAAAGCAGCTTTCCTTAACTTATTTTCTGGTGAGTAGGTCGGGGTGGAGTATGGAGGGACAGACAGACAATCTTACTCTTCTCTGAACTGTTCCTTCAAGTTTCTCCATTTCTCCGAGAATAGCAGAGAGAAAAGATGATTTTCCAGATCCAACCTGTCCCACAACAGCAACTAAAGAGCCTTCAGGAATGCTGACACTCAAGCTGGAAATATTGAGGAAGAAATTAGTTATCCTCTTTGTAAACACTGCATCATGTATGGGTTGTAGTCATTGTAAGAAATAAATACTCTATTTTACCCTCAGGACAATGAGAAATCAGTATTTCAGTTTGCATGCCTTTTAAATATATACCCTTCAGCAACATGCAATAACGACTTTAAGAATAAATTCGTTGATCTGCAGATTGAGAGGTTGTGTTTTCATCTGGTCACAATATAATCAAATGGGAGAATGTCTAACCAGTACACACATTTACTTGTCTCAGGCCTGTAGTTTGCTTTTTACCTTGTTCTGACAACCAACAGCTAGACTTCTCATGCAGAACCTACTGTACACAACGTGTGAAAAATATCTGAGTAAAAAAGGCTGCTCTTCATCCTCCACAAATTTTGCTGTCAAAACATGTACAACCTGATCTCATAAACTTTTGCATACATAGAGAGCCACTTCCTCTACCTGTACTCCAGCTATCTGGATCTAAGCATGTTCTAAACCAAATGACGTCTGCTGAAACCAGCTTATGCCTGGAAATTATACTGCAGGCTATGGCAAGGGATCCCCTCTATCCCTGAGATGAACAGAGGAGACAGCATGGTGAGAGGGTTAGATTGGGTGGGTGGTAACCACTTCAGCTGCCCTAGTAAAATTGAACAGAGCTTATCAAGTAGGTTCTTCATTCTACTCCAGGGCGTGATTATTCCGTTTTCTTACTAACACTGCAATGAATTCATTGTGTAGCAGCTTAAAAATATCTGAATTTATACCTAAAAAATACCTCATTAAGAAATGACAAACAAAAAAGGAGCGTTTTCAGGCAAGAGAGACCACCGTAAGAAAAGCAAACTTTGTTCTTTCCAAAGAAATTTAAACCTTCCTTGTGCAAACTGAAGTGTGAAACAATAGGAGTGCTACGTTGCAGAACCATATGCTATGTGGTTCCTCTTAGAGCATGAGGGAGTCCAGGTCAGATTTGACTTTCCAGAGCACACTGATCACATGGGATACTCTGCAAATAACAGTGTATGTTCTTTCTGGTGTCTTCATCATGAACTAGTCCTAACCCTGAAAATCTTTATAAATGTCACACTCTACTGAAAGAGCTCATAAAAAGTAATGAATAAATATCTTACTTTTTTAAGATTGGCAGGCCATTTTTCTCCCAGCGGAAAGAAGCACCAATAAACCCAACAGCATGATCTGTTGTAGTAAAGGAAAAAGAACACAGTTGCTAATCCATCCCCTCAGTTGAGGTTCTTAATGATCACCCATTTAAACTAATGAGCAATTAAAAATGAGTAACTGCGGCTTACTTCCACTGTAGCTTGTATTAACATCCTCAGGGTTAAGATCCTCAGCACACAGAAAATCCTCTAAACGTCTCAGAGAAACCTTGGTCTGCAAGATGAACATACAGCACAACCTGTGCTACCTAAATTCTTAAATAATACTTAAAAACAAAAACAAAAAATAGTCAAACAAAAAATAAACCAACAAAAAAAACTCTGGGCAGTATGAAAAGACATATTCCTTGTCCTAATTAAAGGTAGACAAAAATTGGTGTTCAGGGTAAATGAATCCATAAGCAAGTGTTCACCTCCCTCTCCCCCAGGATCTACACTGCCAGGTAACTATAAAATAACAGAGCATGCTTGACCTATCCAATGTTAAAATATACAGTTAATCCTTGAATGGCTAGTTCTTCTGATTAGATTGTTTTCAAACACAGTATTTTACTGTGAGTGCAAATGTACTGTGACATAAAATGAGCTGAATTTACACTTTTGCTAATTTTTAAGCTAATAGAACTCAACCTTAGGAAAAGACAAGTTTTTGATCTTACAGTACGCTGACCATAAATGAAGTCACATCAGGATGAGTATCTGTTCACAGTGCTACCCATCCTTACAAAAAGCTGGATTGTAAAAAAGCTGTGACAGAGTACATTCATGGGCAGCTCATATAATATACCCCTAATAAAGCCTTAAAAGCTAACAGTTCCCAATCCATATAATATCCCTACTAGTACACCATTAGGGCTGAAGGTTGCTGATGGAATGCCCTCAGCAGCTCTATTTCTTTTTTCTCTAATTCTTTCAGCAGTGACTAGTGAAAAACAGTAATGCAGAGGCCACGTTGGGCCTCCCCTACTTGGTACCAAGGGCTCTAACATACAACAACGTTTGAGTTATTTAAAAAGATGTGGCCCAAACTGGTCCCACTTTTCACTGGAACTGCGAAGATGAGAAGTTGAGTAAAAGCAGAAAATGACTTTAACGCAATCAAGGAAGAAAAGCCAGAAGTTGAAAGCTCAGTCGCCATCAACTGTTCCACCCCATTATCATTCCAATTAAAAAACTGTGAGTCATCCTTTAAACAGCCTTCATGCTTCCCCTTCTGTAAAAATACTGTGCAGTTTCATCTTAGTAAAGTGTAACTTAAAATAACTGAATGACTTAATCATTCCTAGATATAGATGAAACACCAGAGAAGAACAAGAAGACAGAATAAACATCAGCCTTTTGCTGCCCTTAGTCATAATACGCTTACCTGGGCCACAGCAGAGATCACAGATGGCAAATCAAACAAAGGCAGTCGCAATATGTTAAATAAAGTAATAGATGTAAAAACTTTAGTTGCTGTTAAAACATTCTCTTTGTCCAGATAAAAGAAGACTCCAAATGTAGCCAATGAGACCTTTTAAAATCAAAACATGAAAAGAAGAAAAATCACATTATAAATAAAATCTATTTTGTTTGCATTTGAAAGATGTGGAATTCCATTTCTACTTCACATATAAACAGGGACTTCTCTGCATTTGCTGCACTTGGAAATTATTTCATGGCTGCAATGTTGAGTGCTGAAATACGTGGTTACTGGGGTTGACCCAACTGGACATGCATGAAACTATGAAATAATTTTCCTATATCAGGAATTGATTTCTTCATTTCAAAAACACTTAGACATTACGTTTCATGCTGACATTTCAGCAAATTCACATTTTTTTCTTTTTGCTGTCTCTATGATATTGGTCATAAAGTAAAATTATTTACTGCAAATATCTATATTTTTACCACCTGGATTTTTTTTCCAAAAAAAATGTATAGTCATCAGAGAATAAGATGGGCTACTACGCAGCAGATACTTGAGCCTTCAGAACTACCCAGGAACGCTTAAAGTTAAGAACCTGTCCTATGGGGTCTCATGTGCCATTTCTTGAGTTTAGGAGGAGTTTTGAACTAAAACAGGAGTACTAAACTAGGAGTCATAAGAAAGTCCTAAATGATAATTTGATTATTTCACTGCACTTAATTTTGTGATTTTTTTCTTACTCACTGCTTCAAGTATTTCAGTTATCAAGGTTACAAACCGGATGGCCTTAATGCCATCTCACCATACCTAAGGAATATTCATCCTCACTTAACTCACATATTGTGAGTTAAGCATGAGAATATTCCAGTCTGTGTAACTAAAGTTAAGCGTGGTCATTTATCCCTAATGAAAATTCCAGTTTGATCCATTTACTTTCCAATGACGTTTAACAGAGATATTTAAAGATCCAAAGGCATGAATGGCTTCCTGATACAATTTCACTGAAACAAAGCTAGGATGAATTCAGCTCATGGTTGTCTTTTTGTTGTTGTGTGTTTTGTTTTTGTTTTTCTTTTCCATTTATTTAGAGGTTTAGTGTTTGAGAAGGGTTTACTAAAATTTTCAGATTGAAAATACACTCCCTTAAATCAGAAGTATAAAGAAAATAGTTATTTCTACACAACAGATAAAGTGCAATTAAAACAGTGAAATGAGATTCAGAAGACAAATTTGATTTCTCAGTTTCTAGCAGAAGTCTTTAAAAGGTTACTCAATCCATAATCTCTTTGTCTTGTTGCTCTCCAGTCGTATAATTAATATTAGAACCTGTGACTTCAGATATATTGTGTTAATAATCTTTTTAAGATACTGTGAGGCAATGTTTGTGAGCAAACATTGTGAGCTACTAAAGCAACTGGAAACAGACAGTCTTGCACGAATGAATATTTTAATGAAACAAACCATGAAAGGAATACATGTCAATGTTAGCATGGAGTAAGTCGCCAGATACCCAGATGACTTCAAAACATCCACTTCACATTCTCTAATGTTCATGACTTTCCTTTGATATGAAGGTTCCCATGCATAAAGTTTGAGGATCTAGACAAATCAAACAAAAAGAAGCATTTGAATAAAATAGTGATCGTGCTTCACAAAATAAGCTTAAGCTCCAAATGTCATTTTCAAATCTACAGCAACACCAAACTATAAAAACTTTAATGTTTTACAAATAGAAGTATGAGCTCAGGTATCTGAAACTTCGGTTATTCTTATGGAAAGAATGCTCTAGTTCCCCTTAATTCTACACATTTCAACATATTCCTATGCATCATAAATGATGAGTTGTTTTATTTCAGAATTGTATAAATAACGATTAAAACTAGGCAACTTTTAAAAGTGTTTTCTTTACATACCAAAATTTTAGTCTGCTAAAGGTTTTCAGACATCTACTAACACATTTTACACTAATAAAAATGTACTAAAATTAAGGCATCACAGATAAAGTTTTTCAAATAATATTAAACCATTAAATATCTTTTAAAAAAACTTTAAGCACATTATGTTAAAGTGTCCTCTTTATAAGCTTCTATCAATATTGACTGAAAGATTATTCACAGAACCCTATTTTTTTTAAATAACTTGTTTTCAGTCTTCACAAGTTAACAAAACCAAACCAAACCAAAAACCACACCTCATTAGTTGTGGCATTACCTTTATTCCATGTAACATTTCACTTAGTAGCTTGACTCGTTGATCTGAGTATCTCATTTGATTTTTCTGGTTAAAAGACAGCAATATTTTCATTTTTCAGTGACAAAAAAAGGAAAGAAAATATGCAGTATGTTTAGGAAATAATTATCTTTTACACTACTTTTGCCTTGCTGAAAAACACACTAGCACTGCAATTATATCATTTTCAGACATATATATAAGTTATATTATCCATTACATAAAATAAAGGATTATTTAATACATTACAACAACATTTTCCCCCTAAAATATATATTAAGGAGTGCATTTCAATTCTTTTTTTTTTTTTTTTTTTTTAATTTTTAATCTCTTCTCTGCTATCATTATTTCCTTCATATTGAATAAAAACTATAGAGCCATGGTTTGGGTTGGAAGAGACCTTAAAGATCACCTAGTTCTATGCCACCCCTTGCTATCAGCGGGGTCACCTCCCACCAGACCAGGTTGCCCAAAGACCCAACCAGCCTGGCCTTGAACACTTCCAGGGATGGGGCATCCACAGCTTATCTGGGCAGCCTGTTCCAGTACCTCACCACCTTAATTATAAATAATTTTTTCCTAATATCTAATCTAAATTTACCCTCTTTTTGTTTAAAGCCATTACTCCTTGTCCTATCAGTATACTCCCTTATAAAGACACTCCCCATCTTTCCTGTAGGCCCCCTTTAGGTACTGGAAGGACCTATCACGCTTCCAGTTCCC
Source organism: Anas acuta (assembly GCF_963932015.1). Lineage (NCBI taxonomy): Eukaryota > Metazoa > Chordata > Aves > Anseriformes > Anatidae > Anas > Anas acuta. Next base: position 102,988,698 of record NC_088979.1, read on the forward strand.
AGAGTGTTCAGGAAAACACTTCAGTACTTCTTTTCTCTCTCACATCTTAGTAGGAATCTAAATATATGTGTACCAGCTGCATCTTCAAAAGAGGCGAGGGCTTTCCTTGCTGTGATGTCTCTATACTATCACAGCCTTACAAAAAAATCTATGGATCTGTAGAAGAGTCTTCACTGCATGCTGCAGTATCAAAGGCAGAATAAGTCAGACAGGTATTTGCCTTGATAGTAATGCAAAGCTTAGGGCTGTAGCATTTGTTCCAGTGGACCTTGTGAAATTGTCAGTTAAAGTAATATGCAATGCATGCAAGAGAACCGCAGCATAAGAGAAGCAGGAACGAAGCAGGAACACATACAGTCCCTCTGTGGGAATTCTCATAAACATAACATATTCTCCTGAGGTTGAGAGAGCTGCTTAGCCTAAATAATAGAAGTGAAAGAGGGCCATAATCCTACAAAATCCCTTATTTAACAGAATTAATTCATGTAATATGCAAAAACATAACTGCTTCTAAACTGAGTCATATAGCAATTTTTACTAATACAAATGTATTGTTTCAGTATAATGAAAATTTAGGTATGCAATCTAACTAGTAGTTTAGCTATGAAACATATTGCTTTCTTACTGAAGTTATGCTCCCCCACTTTCCCCTCTAGTGGAAAACAGCTACAATATTGGGTTGTTTATTGTTTTGGTTTTAATTTTGATGTGCAATTATAATTCCTATGCCTGCATAATTTTAACCCCCCCCCTTTCATTTCTGCATTACGACAATTAAACCTCTCCTTACCATGCCTATTTAAATGTCTCACCTTCAGACTTTTTACTTTGGCAGCAATAAGCGCGTTTATAGGTATAACCAAAAGAAGCACTGCTACACCTGCTAGAGCAGAGGAGCCAAGTTCTTTCCAGAGAAAGACAACAGCCACGATGATCTGAAAAGGTGCTGACCATAACAGGTTGATGTTTACAGTTAGCTCCATGAGTTGCTGAGCATCTGCCGACATCAGGTTCACAATTTCCCCAGTTGTATAGTTTTGTCGTGAAGAATTTGCTAAAGTTAAGGCCTGCAACCAGAAAATAGAGAGGGTAAAAGTTGCAAAAATCAACAATTTTGATGGGTTTAACTTCCCAGGAAAAGCTAAAAGAAGGGATGATAAATAGTAAAGCAAAGCTGAACTCTGTGAAACAAACTTGCAACTCCTTACGGTAAATAAAGAGGACACCATAGCACAAAGAGAGCTCAGAAAAGCTCAGCTTTGGGCTAGCTTGGAACTTCCAAGTGCAGGAAGCAACAGGCTTCACAGCAAGCACAAGTGCAGCAGGCTGACACCACATGTCCAGGTGTCTGAGGACTGATACCCAGACAGATCACACTCTCTTGCTGTGACTCACATTCTTCCACTTTATCAACTGGAATTCTTGCACAAAACTAGACAGTGCTGCAGCAACTCACTCCACCATCCATTCCACATGCAAAGCTCAACCTGATCTGATATTCACTGACGCTATTCAGAGAGAGGACCAAGCTATCTCTCTGACCTGTAGCTGTGGAAACTTGCCAGATGACATGCCCACTCTAGTTGCAGCCTCATACTATATTGCCCTGTTCATGACTTGATGTACTGACACATCCTCATAGATGACATGAGAAAAAGAATTCCTCCATTTTCCTGAGTTGCAGCTGACAAGTGAAATGCTGCGTAGTGGTTCAGAAAATACCTGAAAAGGCTATGCCAAAAGGTTTATTTGAATATGTTGAGGAAAAAACGATTGCATTTTAAATTGGCTAATTTACTTCAGATTGGGATTACGTCTTGTCTTCCTTAACATTTGCTTCGTTGTCAAATACTGCAGTAAAAATACCAACGTGTTGTGTTTGTAACAGAGTGAATTAAAGGTGCAGCACTGAGAAACCAGCTTCACCTCATATGCTATACAGTAACAGTATTCTAAACATTTTAAATGTTTTGTAGGTCACACACAGATACTTTCAATACTATGTTATGAGCACCTTCCTCTCTCACAGTTAGTAATAATCTCAACTTTAGTAAGAAATACTGCAGGTAATGTAAGTTACACATAGATTTACACAGCAGTTAACCTACTGCACATTCAAATCATCTGAAAATCAGCTTCACTTAAATCAAGGAGAAAAAATTCAACCTCCAGAGGAGACAAAGTGGCAAACTTCAGTTTGTTATATTCACTTCAACTGTACAGCAAAAGCTGTGATCACATACATCCTTGTTCTCTCTCTGTAATTCTAGCCTGAAATATTTTCCTATGTCATTCAGTAAATTTGGGGAAATTATCCCATAATCATAGAACCATTTGGGTTGAAAAGGACCCATAAGAATTATCAAGTTCAACCTGCCCATGGCAGGGACATCTTTCTCTAGATCCAGTTGCTCAAAGCCCCATACAACCCAACGCTGAATACTTCCAGTGATGGGTTACACAACTTCCCTGGACAACCTATTCCAGTGTCACACCACCCTCTTTGTGAAAGGTTTCTTCCTTATTTCCAAACTAAATCTAATAACAATAGGAAGAGCTCAGCTTGTAACAGGTTGCTGAAAAAAGAATTTAACTGCAAGATTGAAGCATATGAAGAGAAATGCTGTTGAAATTACAAATTCTTATGCATAAAAATCATCACAATATAAAGTCAATCTGTAAGCCTGTCACCAGTTTATAGTATCTTTGGTTTTGATCATGCTGAGAAGCCTATTTTAATTTTTTTGTTTGTTTGTTTTGAAATAAAACAGAATGCATGATTACCTTTTTGTATAGCAGGCCAACAACGGCAGTCTTGATTTTGACTGCAGTAAGCATATTGTTACGCTGGTATAGCTGATGTAGGAGAGTTTGTGAGAAAGCTACAAAAAAAAGGGCAATAGCGTAGCCATATCCACTTCCATATGAACTAGGGTGATTTTCACCTAGAGTTATCATTGATCTGTAAATGAAGCAAAATAAAATTTTAGACTCTGTGCACATAGTCAACAACCGACAATAGAAAGTTCACTAAACCGACATACTGGCAACTTGTTTAATTAAATCCATTTTGCATCCAAGCATGTCATGAAGACAAACCACATTAAAAATAGTGTTCTACTATTTGTTAGCCTAGAAAAAATTATCAAACACTATTCTAAAAATTAATTGGCTAGTGCTGACTTCGCTGGCAATGCAGTACAAATAAAGAACAGCACGAAAGAAAAAAACAGAGCATTTTAATTGTGAAGTCACAAAGGCTGCAACTACCAACTACAAAAGTGAGAAAATAAATCTGAAGGAAAATTAATTCTCATGTTGGTGTTAGCAAAAGTTTATCTTAAATAACCAGCAACTGTGATATCTTCAAACAGATCTTGAAACAGGTCAACAGGTTTGTTCAGCATCCCAGGATACAACAGAATTTCCCTGACACAGGGTATGGAAGTTAACAATAACTGTGTTCATTTTACTTTTCTTTATAAAAGCACAAGATAAATTCTTTATACTTTTCTGTTAAGCACAATATCCATCCACCTTATGATATTAATAACATTAGAAGAGAGTTACCACAGTTTTCCCAGAAATGATGGAACTATAGACATTGTTGTATGTTTAATTTTTTTTTTTGTAAAAGTAGAGACACAAAAATATTAACAAAAAGCAGGAAAGTTAAACATCTCAGCACTTCACTTTTTTTTCTTTTTTTTTAACATTTGATTTTATATTTAACTATATTTAACACTTAAAAGCAATATAAACTCATTTCCACAATATTTATCTCAGTCTGTCAGTCAAGAAACTCCTGATCACTTTGAGCTTTCCCTCATTAGATCATTTACAGATAATCACTGAAGGAAAAAAAATAAAAACACACACAAAAAACCCCACCCCATCTTTAAACATCTAAGCTGTTGCTTAGTTTGGTTTTAATACTGGTAACCCTTTATTATTACTAATCATCTTTAAACATAAGGTAAAACACAATAACAACTTACTTCATTATTTGTGAACTTATGAAAGGCAGAATGTCAGCTGCAACTTTTAGAAAAGCAACTTTAATCAATAAAAATTTAAATGTTTGCCATAGTGGCAAAATCAAAGATTGTTTATGGAAACTTGTTGTCTTGCTTTTGCATAGCATTCTTTTGATGTAAGAAGCCTGCAAGATTACAAAAATATGTAGATAATTAACAAATGAAATGATTTCGTCCCTCTACCCCACCTACAAATATAACGTATGTAACATAAAGTGTCCATTTCAAGTCATGTTTGTACATATGTTCTGAAGAAGCACATTTCCTATAGTCAGGACTGAAGAAAAACTTTGCGGTAAGAAATGAACTGTGGTTTTATGTAGTCTGGCTAGAAATCTTTTAGGAAAGGATAAATATTGTTTCTAGGGTTGTCTAGAAGCCCTACAAAATCAGAAAGTAATTTAATCCTCAAATGACTGTCACAGGTCAAAAAACTTGGAAGACTTTTAAGAACTTTATGTCTAAGGTTGAAAAAAAATGTTAGCTGTTCTTAATTATCACCACCTTCAATCCTGCAGTAGACTTTTGGATTTCTTTCCTCCACTGCTTTTCGAAGTTAGGACACACGCTGTATGGTGAATCACTTTCATTCAGCTCAAACAGGTCATCCCTCTCCAATGGTTTTTTATAGCCAATAGATATTAGTCTGAAAACAAACAAACAAACAAAAAAGCAAACAATGAATTTAGACAGCATGAAATACAGCAAAAACCAAACCAAAACACACAAACAGAAATACAAACTCAAAAAGTTAAGGATATCATTTTGGGTATATAAATAAACTCCATATTCAAAATAATATATGTAATCTTATAAAGGCTACAGCCTAACACTGGAACATACTTACAGTCACCTTAAATATACTGAAATTTACCTGAAGTAAGAAGGTCCCAAACAGACTGAGTAAACTTTGTATGTCAAAGTCTGTCTACATTTCTGATCCCACATTTCTCTACAAGAAAATACAGTATTTCACAAACAAACCTGTGTAGCACCATTACACAGTTACTACTATAATTGGGAATTAAATCTTATTTATTTTTTAATTCTCAGATTGCATTATGTTGTGACTCACTTCTAACCAAGGTAACAACCTTAAACTACTGGGGTTCAGCACAAGTATGATGGAAGTTTCCTTACTGCAGATCTTCATGTATTAAAATTTTGTTTCAGCAAAGTGCTGTTACTCACTTTATTGTTAAAAAGATGTGAAATCAGTCTTAAAAGTGGCAAAATAGGGCTGATGAACAAGCTACAAGAATTCCATTTCAAAGAATAACTGCTGACCTGTATTTTTTGACAGGCAGGACAGATTTCAGAGAACTTGCCATCCCATTCCTGAGATGGAAAAAATGCAGCAGGACTAATGTGGACAATCTTATGCACCTTAAAGAAAGCCCCATACATCTGGGAAGCAGCAAGAGACACATACACGGACACAAGAGCGTTTCTTGTCAGTGACAGCTGTAATGCTTTTAGGCTGGTGGTTATTTTCCTCCCTGAGGGCTGAAATGCAGATGCAGTGTCCATCTTCTCTAGAGCGTGCTTCCAGTGCAGACTTCTGTGCCAGTCAGTGCCAGTGCTGGGCTTCGTGTTAACGTGTGTGCCATTGTGCTTAGCACAGTATGCAGAGTAAGATTCAGAAACTTTTTGTTGGAAGTAACAAAATTCTAGTGGGGGTGGACCTCACTATCCATATGGGCCTCCTTTCTACTGAAACTGTAACATCAAAGACAAAGCGTATTTGTCCTACACTTGATAAATTAAGGCAAAAACAACACAGCCTTTTGTACTATGAGCACCAGCTTTTGAGAAGATGAGGAAAGCAGACCAATTAATACTTAAGTTATGCGGAATGACATTGCCTATTCATCTCAGTGCTAAAAACCACTGCTGCCTCCAGCTATTTGGTAAACTGATTTACCAAATGCCCTTCAGAGTGCAATCTCTGCATTGCATGAATGCTGAGGAAACATAATTGTTATATAATAAACACATAATGCCATATTAATTTGAGACTTTTTCATTTATTACTCTTGTTTGCTTCTGCTTGGGAAGAGGGACCATTTATAATATTTACAGTATTAATTTAATTGCATCCAGTAACCTATTTCATTGTAAACCACGCTCTAACTGAGCAGAACTGAAATCTTAACACCCCAGCCCACTCCCTTCTTTTCGTTAAACATTGTGGAACTGGTTAAAAAACAAAACCAAAAACCACAAGTGTCCCATGTTGGACATTATGGTTATTATTATAACCATGTTGGGTTAACATTCTGACATAACGAACAAATAAATATTATATGAATGTACGGTACTCAGTAGACTGCATACTTTGGTATGGTATAGAAAGACTGGTAACAACCACAGCTACTCTGAAAATGATGTTGTACTCTTGAACTCCAGCCCTGTTGAAAGTAACCAAATACTCCCAGTGCTTTAAACAATCTGATTGTTTTGTCTCAGCTTAAGTGCAGATACCATTTTCAGTTTTTGCTTAAAAATAATAATGTTGAATAAAGCAAGCCATAGTTATCATACTCCTAAAATACTTTTTCTCACTTAAAATGTTCATATAGGTCTGGTTTAAATGATTTGGAAAAAAAAAAAAGAAAACTGTTACATCTTCTGACTATTACTCATTCATAACACATGAGTTTGAAATACCATCCAAAATATTAAGTGACTGGAAGACGCATGACTTCATACAGCTGAACTTTTAGTTCCTATTTTTGAGTGGAAAAATTCTTAAGAAGCAGAGGGACTCTCCTGGTCTTCTTAAACACGTGATCTACTGTAATGATGTACGGCCTGATGTAAACAAGGGAGGAGGACAAATATGAAGTCAGCTATTTTAAAAACACCTTAAATGTACCACTGAGTATTTGTTCCTGGAGATATAGCAAATTGTTATGTCACTATAACAAGCACAAAGAAAACCTTACTTTATTTTTTGTCTATTGCCAAACTTTACAAAGGAGAAATAAAAAATAGCCTATTTGGGGCACTTAAATCCTGTGGCTAAAAGTAGTTTCTATCACAAAAAGAATGCTGTGCTTCATTGAAGCTATCAAAAAATAGTATGATCTCTAGAAATGGTAAACTTTGTTTTTTGTATAAAAATTTAACAGCAATCCCAGTCGCAAGCTATGGATAAAGCCTGAATGACAGCGTGGAATGTGCAAGCTCTGTAATTCAGAATTTATCAATGAACTTTAACAAGCTACTTATTAAATTCTTACCTGCTAAACCAGGCATATGTTAATTTACTGAGGCAAAAAACATTTTCCTCAGGGCTGCATTTCTGTTTAAAAAAAAAAAAGGGGGAAAAAAAAAGGCATGTTACTTGAAAGACTAAAGAACTTTTTCCCTCTTAGTATTCCTGTATAGTTCTTAGGAGCTATTTAATTCTGATCTACAACACTGCCTGTACTTAAGGTTGTTTTTTTTTGTTGTTGTTGTTGTTTGTTTGTTTTGGTTCCTGCTCCCACTAATAAATTCTAACACAAGGTATGGAGAATGAGAAATCTTCAGTTTCATGACTTAATAAATTTCACAACTCAACTTCCAGTGAGAGGATAATTAACCATCCCTTAAGCTTGATATTGCACTGTTTATACACAGTCTAGGGTATTACACTAACAGTAAACCATGCCCAATATAAGCAAGCGTTCCTTAAATGTTGAGGGTTAAAATCTTGTTTTACTCTTCCCCTATTTGAAAACCTGGCTACTGGAAGTGATCAACTGCTAGTATCTAAAGAAAAGCAACCTCCGTTCAGACGTTAAGAGATGAAGTACTTCTAACGTGTGCTGTACAGGTGAAGGAAGAGAGAAGAGTATTAGGATCATGTACTGCTGCCTGTTCGTGTCCTACTGGAGATAAAGGCAATACAGCAAAACAAGCGTGCACTGCCCCGCACTGCCCGAGGAATGTGTATCCACGCCCAAGAAGCCTTTGGCACCCCCAGGGCGTAACTTCCGTCCCTCAGCAATTCAGCAACACCTTGAGCTGATCTCTAACAGCAGATGCAGTTACGGTTCTTTTCGGCAGGTGGTGTGAAGAAACCACCTATGAACAACGCTGCCGGTGCTCTGAGATCCTATATTGAAAAAATGTGGAAAATAGTTGTTCTCGCACTTCCAGTGAAAAAGGACTGAATGATTTTATATTCATGCAGCACTGCTTGCCTGAAATGCCGTCTTTGACTATTAAAGAAGCCTTGGGCACGAACATTTTCTGGTCAAATCCTGCTCCTATTTCTATCCAAGGCCAACCTCCTACTTCCTTAAGAAAGACTCAAAAAAAAATAAAAAATGGTGAGCAAATCCCCGGCCTAGAGACCTGGTATGAATTCACAGGATACGCCCCAGGACGCCTGTGGTGCAACGCAGTGCTTGTTAGCTGCGTGTCAGCACGGCACTGCGGGGAGACCTGCACCAAACCCCGACTACGCCCCTCCGCCGCCCCCCTCACGACTCCCTCTCGCTGCCTCCCCCTTGCCCCACGGCGGCAGCTCCCCCGCGGCTGGGCTGTACCGGCCCGGCCCGGCCTTGCCTCCACGTCCCGCCCGGCCGCCCCCCACCTTGTCGCCGCTCGGGCTCAGCCGCTCGTAACCGCCCGCCATGGCCGGGCCGCCCCGCGCACATTGGGCGGGGACAGGGTGGGAGCTGCCACCTCCGCCCCTGCTCGGGGCTTCAGGGCTTGGCCGATCGGAAGGCGGGGCGGGGACCATGGAATGCAGTGCAAGGCTGTTTGGTGGTATGACTGACAACATGACTTTAAAATTTTGAGCTGTTTGTATAGAAGCAAAGTACAGAAGAGTACACTATCCCCCAGGGCAACGTAGAAACTACCTGTTGATTCTCAGATTTAAAAGTTAAAAGGTGTAAGCAGCTGTTTGAGTACAATACTGACATATACATGAACAGTTTCCTCTCCAATGTTCAAGTTGGTGTGCAACATTTTTCATCGTGCTCTCAGATCAGGATTCTGATTCTAACAATGGTTCCTAGTGCAAACTTCCAGAGAAGAGGGAAGCAAACCGGTCCCGACTGCTTTGAATGAGATGGAGAGAGCAAGCAAACGTAAATGAAGAAGATAAACCTGTAGGAATGTTTTCAGATAATTGCCACTGTCCAAAAGCTTTAAAGTGGTTGAATCCTTGAAAGTTCATTCCTGAAAACTCTGGCTGCATCACTGAATTTGAAGGAGTAAGATAGACTTGCACCATCGCAGAGCCTCAGTCACAGTTTAAATGGGCACTGCCTCTAACTTCACAAGAATGAAAGAGAAAAGGTCATCTTTCTACTTTGTCAGCTACTGGCAGACCTAGAGAAAGAAAAAACAAGAGTTGTTAACATTAAGATGTAATGTTTTTTGTTTTTTGTTTTTTGTTTTTTGTTTTTTTTTTTCTAAGGACTTCTCGCCAAAGGTGTAATATTGAGTAGAAAACTGACAACAAATGAAAGGGAAGATGAAAGAGTAGAAGGTACTTGCATGGCCTTAATTTACATGGCAATTGACAACAACCACAATCCGCAATGATTTCTAAGTGCCTTACACCATTGACCCTTGAGGCACAAAAACGGGATTCCCATATAAGGTAAGGGGAGTACAATCCTTCTCAAAACACAAGAGTCTGGGGTACACGACTGAGTACTGGAAATCTTAAGACTACGATGTTCACGTACCAGAAAGGAAACTCACATTTTAGCACTAAGCAACTATCTGTAGAGACAGGCTGGGAACCGGTTCTTGTTAACCCAGGGTCCATTTCAGCATCTTCAAAGCTAAAGAAATGGTTGACTGCTCTGTTGAATTGTGTTCCAGGCAGAAAGACTCACGTTCCTATTAACATAAAGAGCTTAATACCTTGTGTAATAAATAGCTCAGTCTTCAAAATAGGACTATAATCAAAGTTTACAATTTATTAAAGGAATAGAGGTAAGCAAACAGCACTGGGTGCAGCGGGAGTCTCTGCTCCACCAAGACGCACACCAGTTACATCAAGCAGCTGATTTTTATGCTCCTAGGCTAATACATATTCATTACTACTTCTAAAAAAAACAGGGTTATTATAATTAGATTCCAGAATCCAAACCCTCCTACTGGAGCATGCGTATCAGTCTCCGGTGGTCCCTCTGGGGGTCTCTCGTGCTGAAGGCTCCTAGTCTTCCTCCCTCTTGTCCAACTTGGCTGTATGTCAGAGACTTGTGCAACGCCCCCTGCAAGCTTTGTCTTTTAGTTGTTCTTCAGCTCTCCCCGTCTCCTTAATCTCCTGCCCAGATATCAGAGACTTGCATAGTGTCCCACGCAATAGTCGTCATAGTTAGCAGTTATTCTGAAACCCCCCCAGATACCAGAGACTTCAAGGAAAAGTCTACAAATACATTTCCCTTCAAGCTCTCTATTGACACAAATTGCTAAAACATTCCTTTGCAAGATACAAGAACTATATACATTAACCACTCTGTTTTTCTACGACTTGTGGTTATGCAAGGGTATGTAAGGCAGAAGGTCACATTCATCGTACAATGCGGCCCTAGCATTGTTCCATACTGAGACAAGTCAGGTGAACATATCTCACACTTGCTTCCGTCCTAAAGATGAGTTTTGGATTCAAATGTACCCCCTCCAAGATGAACAACTACCTTAACTTTGTGGGGTTGATATTCTGCATAAGACATTTGTAACATCAAGCTTCACAGCTTCTCCTCTGGATGCAGGAAAGAGGTTACAGATGTATAAAAGGGCAAGACAACTTCTGTGTGGTGATTTTACCGTGCTGGGCAGCTAAACCCCACAACCGCTCTTTCACTCCCCCTCCTTTAGATGAGGAGGGGGAGAAGTAAAGCAAAGAACAACTCACGGGTTGAGATAAGGATAATTTAATTAAAGGGAAATAATAATAACAATTAAATAAAGATTATTATGAACTAAACTATTTAACTAAAGGGAAATAAAAAGGGAAAGGAGAAAAGGGAGGGGGAAAGGGAAAAAATAAAAAGGGAGGAAAACAAATAAAATAAATGAAGGCTATATGGAAGTGCAGAGGAAAGAAATGGCTCTCTGCTTCCCACAAATGAGCGATGATTGACCACGTCCTTGAAGCAGGGCCTCAACGCAGGCAGCCGGTGTTCAAGAGGAGGACCAACATTTTCCCAACGAGAGCCCACCCCTCCCCTCTTCTTCCTGTTTCCACCTTTTATTGCTGAGTGTGACATCACATGGTATGGAATATCCCTTTGATTGGTTTAGGTCAGCTGCCCTAGTGATGTTTCTCTCCTCACTTTTTGCCCACCCCCTAGGAGGGTTAGAGAAAGTCCCGATGCTGTGCCACTGCTGCTCAGCAGTAGACACGACACTGATGTGATACCACTGCTGTTCCAGCTACAAGTGCAGAGTACGGCACTGTATGGGCTGCTGCCGGGAAAGTTAACATTCCAGCCAGACCCAGAGAAGCGCCACAATTCTGCGCCACAATTCACAGAGTCACAGAATCACAGAATTTCTAGGTTGGAAGAGACCTCAAGATCATCGAGTCCAACCTCTGACCTAACACTAACAGTCCCCACTAAACCATATCCCTAAGCTCTACATCTAAACGTCTTTTGAAGACTTCCAGGGATGGTGACTCCACCACTTCCCTGGGCAACCTGTTCCAGTGCCTAACAACCCTTTCAGTAAAGAAGTTTTTCCTAACATCCAGCCTAAACCTCCCCTGGCGCAACTTAAGCCCATTCCCCCTCGTCCTGTCACCAGGCACGTGGGAGAATAGACCAACCCCCACCTCACTACAACCTCCTTTAAGGTACCTGTAGAGAGTGATAAGGTCGCCCCTGAGCCTCCTTTTCTCCAGGCTGAACAATCCCAGCTCCCTCAGCCGCTCCTCGTAGGACTTGTTCTCCAGACCCCTCACCAGCTTCGTCGCCCTTCTCTGGACCCGCTCAAGCACCTCGATGTCCTTCTTGCAGCGAGGGGCCCAAAACTGAACACAGTACTCGAGGTGCGGCCTCACCAGAGCCGAGTACAGGGGGACGATCACCTCCCTAGCCCTGCTGGTCACACTGTTTCTGATACAAGCCAGGATGCCTTTGGCCTTCTTGGCCACCTGAGCACCCTGCTGGCTCATATTCAGCCGACTGTCCACCATCACTCCCAGGTCCTTCTCTGCCAGGCAGCTTTCTAACCACTCATCTCCCAGCCTGTAGCTCTGCTTGGGGTTATTGCATCCCAGGTGTAGGACCCAGCACTTGGCCTTGTTGAACTTCATGCAGTTGACCTCAACACAGTACTTGGGCTGCGGCCTCACCAGAGCCAAGTACAGGGGGACAATCGCTTCCTTAGTCCTGCTGGCCACGCTGTTTCTTATACGAGTCAGGATGCTGTTGGCCTTCTTGGCCACCTGAGGACACTGCTGGCTCATATTCAGTCGACTAGCCACCAGTACTCCCAGGTCCTTCTTTGCCAGGCAGCTTTCTAACCACTCAGATGGCTTTTCCAACCATCTTCAAACTTCCAGATCTAGAGGAACGCTTTGACTGCGGCCTGGTAAAATTATGGAGAAGATGATCCTTGAAGATCTTGAAGAGCACCTGGGGGACAATGCAGTCATTGGTCCCAGCCAACATGGGTTCATGAGGTAGGTCCTGCCTAACAAATCTGAATTCCTTTTATGATAAGATCACACATCTGGTTGATCAAGGGAAACCAGCTGACGTGATCTTTTTGGACTTGAGCAAAGCTTTTGACATGGTTTCCCATGGGATCCTACTGGACAAAATGTCCAGCATACAACCTAACAAAAACATCATGCGATGGGTGAGCAATTGGCTGACAGGCAGGGCTCAAGGGCTTGTGGTAAATGGGGCCACATCAGGCTGGCACATGGTCACTAGTGGGGACCTTCAAGGCTCCATTTTAGGGCCAGTCCTCTTCAATGTTTTTATAAACGATTTAGATGTAGGACTAGAAGGTGTTTTGAGTGAGTTTGCTGATGGCACCAAACTTGGAGGAGTTGTAGACTCAGATGAGGGGCTGAGGGTGGAAAGGCCTTGCAGAGAGATCTGGGCAGATTGGAGAGCTGGGAGATCACCAACCTCATGAAGATTAACAAGAGCAAGTGCTGGGTCCTGCACCTGGGACGGGGCCACCCTGGCTACACGTACCGACTGGGTGACAAGATGCTGGAGAGCAGCCCCGCAGAGAGGGATCCGGGGGCGGTGGTTGACAGCAAGTTGAACATGAGCCAGCAGTGTGCCCTGGCAGCCAGGAGGGCCAAGCGTATCCTGGGGTGCATCAAGCACAGCATTGCTAGTCAATCAAGGGAAGTGATTGTCCCGCTCTGCTCTGCGCTGGTGCGGCCTCACTTCGAGTACTGCGTGCAGTTCTGGGCAACACAGTACAAAAAGGACAGTAAACTGCTGGAGAGCGTCCAGAGGAGGGCGACGAAGATGGTGAAGGGCCTAGAGGGGAAGATGTATGAGGAGCGGCTGAGGGCACTGGGCCTGTTCAGCCTGGAGAAGGGGAGGCTGAGGGGGGACCTCATTGCAGCGTACAACTTCCTCGTGAGGGGGAGTGCAGAGGCAGGTGCTGACCTATTCTCTGTAATCGCCAGTGATAGGACCCACGGGAATGGTGTTAAGCTGAGGCAGGGAAGGTTTAGGCTGGACGTCAGGAAGAGGTTCTTCACCAAGAGGAGGGTGGTTGCACGCTGGAACAGGCTCCCCAGGGAACTAGTCACTGCATCAAGCCTGTCTGAATTTAAGGAGCGATTGGACTGTGCACTTAGTCACGTGGTCTAAACTTTTGGGTAGACCTGTGCGGTGCCAGGAGTTGGACTTGATGATCCTTATGGGTCCCTTCCAACTCGGGATATTCTATGATTCTATAAATAGTGCAGTCAGAGGTCATGGGGCTAGATTTAGAAAAGTCCTGCATAAAGAAGGGATCTCAGGAAAGAAAATGTAAATAACATTAATATCAAGAAAAGGATTTCTGATTGCTAAATTCTTTATCTGTCATGACTAGACAGATGAAAATCTATGATGGCAAGTTTGCCTTCAAGGTCATTTTCTTTTTTATTCATATCTTTTATTTATTTGTATTTATTTTTTTAACAGGCTCTGTACTAATGTTCCTCACAGAATGACTAACAGAAATATGAGCTTCGTGCAAATTTTGTAGTTAATTCATTAGGTCAACTCTAACCACTAAGCCCCTTGTCAGCTTATTTCTACTAGTGATAAGGAGCAATTGACCGTAAAACTTTGAAGCCAGGTAGACGAGCTTATTCCACAAGGTCTCTTGGCTCCACCCTTGTTAAGTGAAACTGGCCAGGTGTACGTCATTTTACCTTTTCTATATAGGAAGCCTGAGGATGCGCGGGGGGAATTGCCTCCCCAGGAGAAACTGTGGCTTGGGTTGCCTAGCGTGTTTTTCTACTGTGGTGAAATCAGCTCAGCATTCCCCAGCAGGCTGCTTTTCCTTCACGTTTTCAGCCCTCTCTGTGAAAGAGTTTTAGAGACTCTATGAGCCAGTTACATTGGTGGTGCCTTCTTCAGTAAAACCCTGATGGCACCATTTCACAGCGAAGCGCTTTGGAAGTGACTCGAGTTCAGAAGACTACAGGTAAGTGTTCCTAAGTTCAGTGGTTGTTACTGTTGAGGAGTTTGAATAGTTCCTTCACCTTGTCTGTTTTCTGTGAAATTACTTACGTGGGTTCTAGGCTCCATTCAAAGCACTGGGGGGGGGGGGGGGAAAGCCGCCTAAACCCAAGTGCACACAGGTAAGCCTGACTTAGAAGAATGTTCTTAAGTATTTGGAAGATAGAAAAACGGGCTGTGTGAAAAAGGTACATTAATGTGAATGCAGAATTTGCCTTGTGGTCAGAAGAAACAGACAATGATGGATTATCAGGGGCGCAGAGTCGCGTTTTGTTGTGTGTTTTTTTTAATTTTTTTACTTTCTTTGGGGGAGTTTGGGGGGAGGGGCAAAATTTCTTGTGGACACCTGCAGGAGTTGCAAAATTATAAGAAACTTTAGGTGAAGGAAATCTTCTTTCTCTATTGTTGTTGTTTCTGTTTCCTTTTCGATCCAGTCTTAAAATGAAGGTGCCCTTTTCTGGCCTTTGGCAGAGCGTAAGCACGCTGGAACGCTTCACATTACATAGATTATATTTGTCTGCAATGATAATACCATACCTATAGTCTGCTGTCGGCTGCAAAGTAGCCTATGCCCCAGGTGCTGTTTTCTGCCCTTGTAACTTTTGTTACTACATCCTCGTAAGTCTTCAAAAGGGAAATGAAGTTACCCTATTGAGGAAAAAAAAAACACCACCCAGAAGAAACTTTAGTTGTTTTCACGGCCTGAATTCTCACTGAAACCAAAGGCGGGTATAGAATCACAGATTATCCCAAGTTGGAAGGGCCCCACAAGGATCATCGAGTCCAACTCCTGGCACCACACAGGTGTACCCAAAAATTCAGACCGCGTGACCAAGTGCGCAGTCCAAATGCTTCTTAAACGCTGACAGGCTTAGTGCAGCAACTACTTCCCTGAGGAGCCTGTTCCAGTGTGTGACCACCCTCTCCGTGAAGAACCTCTTCCTGATGTCCAGCCTAAACCTCCCCTGCCTCAGGCTGACACCATTGCCATGGGTTCCTATCAGTGGTGACTGAAGAGAATAGATCGGTACCTGCCCCTCCAGTCCCCCTTGCAAGGAAGCTGTAGACTGCGACGAGGCCTCCCCTCAATATATAGGTGAGGAGGCGGTGGTGGCTCACTGGCTTGAGGCGCTCGCATAACCCTGACCTCGCGACATGGAGAGAGATCTGAGGTCACGGGTTTGAGACGCAGCATGGGGGTGCAACGTTCCTCCTTTTGGATAGATGTCCTGGTTTCAGTTAGAACAGAATTAATTTTCTTCCTAGTAGCTGGTGGAATGCTGTGTTTTGGCTTAGGATGAGAAGAGTGCTGATAACACCCCGATGCTTTAATTGTTGCAGAGCAGTGCTTACACCAAGCCAAGGACATCTCAGCCTTTTGCTCTGTCCTGCCAATGGGCAGGCTGGGGGTGCAGTAAGAGCTGGGAGGGGACAGACCCAGGACAGGTGACCCAAACTAGCCAAAGGGGTATTCCATACCATCTGATGTCATGCTAAACAATATATAGGGGTGGCTAGCCGGGGAGAGGGGGCCGGACTGCTCGGGGTTAGGCTGGGCATCGGTCAGCGGGTGGTGAGCAATTGCATTGTGCATCACTTGTTTGTACATATTATTATTACTTTCCTATTATCACCATTGTATTATTATTATTATTACTGTTATTATTATTTTTGTTATTATTTTCCTGTCTTATTAAACTGTCTTTATCTCAACTTACAGGCTTCACTTTCCATTTCTCTCCCCTGTCCCAGAGAGGGAGGGGGGAGGGTGAGCGAACGGCTGCGTGATGTTTAGCTGCCGGCTGGGTTAAACCACGACAGTCTCTTTGGCGCCCAACATGGGTCTCGAAAGGTTGAGATAACGGCAGATGTGACCAGAGTGTGTTAAACTAAAATTGGTGTAAGGATTAGACCTGCTTAATAGTTACTTGTCATGATGCTGATTGCTTTAATCTCAACTCTGCTGCGCCTGTTTTCCAAATTGAGTATTATAGTACGTTATTTTCCGTATTTGCTCTCTGTCATGTTGTTTATCCTCTCTGGGCCCTGGTTTCAGATCATTATGGTACTGAGTGTTGTAGCAATGGCTTATGAGACAATAAGATATCTGGTCATGACTCTAACTTGGTATTTATACTCAGTAACATCGTCGACTCTGTACTTTGGAAACAGTATCTTGGGAACTATTAGCAATTATATCTATTGTTTTTCTCCATTAGGGAGTCAATCTGTGGAGGGGAAAGGGGAAGATATTTTTCTTACTTGATTACTCTTCCTCTCTCCTTCACCACCCCTGTATCCTCCTGGATCACTCTGCCTTCCTCCTTCACCACCCTCTTATCCTCCGAGCTTGTTACAATAGCTCTCCCAGATATTGAATATTCTTGGGATACTCAGACTACCATAGTCCTGTTGTTCTGCCTCCTGAATGCACTTCAGATTCTGCTTAAAGTTAAATAACTACTTAGGAAGCTCATCCGGAGATCTGCCCGGAGGCAGTATAGTTGTGGGTGGCAGGGAGTATGGGAGGATATGGGCAGGCATCTAGAGCAGTTGGCACCCCCAGTGTTTTGGAAATTCACCCCTGAACAACTGCAAAATCCTCAAAAACTGGCAGAATGTTTGAAAAAAAGGTGTCATGATTCTGGCAGTTCCAAAGTAACTACCTGAAGTCTAAACGAGCGCGAGCTACGAGATGTGCGAAAAGATTTTGGTCGTTGTATAGGTGAGCAGCTTGTCACCTGGCTGCTCCGGTGCTGGGACTCTGGAGCCAATTGTGTGGAATTAGACGGCAGGGAAGCCAAGCGGCTGGGATCCCTTGCTCGAGATGCCGGCATTGACAAAGCAATTGCAGATGGAGCACAATCTAACAGCCTCTGGAGATGTCTCCTCTCAGCTGTGAGGGAAAGGTATCCCTTCAAGGAAGAACTTTTATGTCTACCAGGCAAGTGGACCACTATGGAGAAGAGAATCCAGTACCTGAGGGAATTAGCCGTACGGGAAGTGATTTATGAGGATCCAGACCTCAGACAAACATCCAAAGATCCAGATGAAGTCAGGTGTACACGACCCACGTGGCGGAAGTTTGTACGGAGTGCACCATCATCATATGCCAGCTCATTGGCAATAATGGCCTGGAAAGAGGATGAGGAACCCACAGTGGATGAAGTGGCTAAACAACTCCTACAGTACGAAGAAAGTCTTTCCTCTTCCTTACAGGCCTGCGTCTCAGCTGTGGAGAAACTTTCTGAAGAGTTCCACCAACTTAAAGAGAATCTATCTTCCTCCCCACCTGAACCAACCAGTGTCCACCGACCGAAAGAGAACACCTGGGAGAAACTTTCTGAAAAGGTCCACCAACTTGAAGAGAGGTTATTCTCCTCTGTACCTGTACAGAGCAGTGTCTCAGCTATCAGGGGTAGGCATTCATCCACACAAGGAAGACGATATGGTGGGTACTCACCCCGTGCCACCCTGTGGTTTTACTTACGAGACCATGGAGAGGACATGAGAAAATGGGATGGAAAATCTACCGCAACCCTAGAGGCACAGGTACGTGAGTTGCAAAAGAAAATCAGGAAAAAAGGATTCTCTGAAAAGTTTGCTGCTCCAACTTCCAGCAGACAGTCCTTCAAACACAGAAATGAAGAAGATTCTGACCAGGATTAGGGGGGCCCTGCCTCCAGCCAGGGGGAGGAAAGGGACAGTTCAGTTTATTGGACTGTGTGGATTCGATGGCCTGGCATGTCAGACGCACAGAAGTATAAGGCTTTAGTAGACACTGGTGCACAATGTACTATAATGCCATCGAGCTATAAAGGACCAGAGCCCATCTATATTTGTGGAGTGACAGGGGGATCTAAGCAGTTGACTGTATTGGAGGCTGAAGTGAGTCTGACTGGGAATGAGTGGGAAAAGCACCGCATTGTGACTGGCCCGGATGCTCCATGTATCCTTGGCATAGACTATCTTAGAAGAGGATATTGCAAGGACCCAAAAGGGTTCCGGTGGGCTTTTGGTATAGCTGCCTTAGAGACAGAGGGCATTAAACAATTATCTGCCTTGCCTGGTCTCTCAGAGGACCCCTCTGTTGTGGGGTTGCTGAGGGTCGAAGAACAGCAAGTGCCAATCACTACCACAACTGTGCACCGGCGGCAATATCGCACTAACCGAGACTCCCTGATTCCCATCCATAAGCTAATTCGTCAATTGGAGAGCCAAGGAGTGATCAGCAAGACTCATTCACCTTTCAATAGTCCCATATGGCCAGTGCGAAAGTCTAATGGCGAGTGGAGACTAACCGTGGACTATTGTGGCCTGAACAAAGTGACGCCACCACTGAGTGCTGCAGTGCCAGACATGCTGGAACTTCAGTATGAACTTGAGTCAAAGGCAGCCAAGTGGTACGCCACAATTGATATCGCTAATGCATTTTTCTCCATCCCTCTAGCAGCAGAGTGCAGGCCACAATTTGCCTTCACTTGGAGGGGAATCCAATATACTTGGAATCGGCTGCCCCAGGGGTGGTAACACAGCCCTACCATTTGCCATGGGCTGATCCAGTCTGCGCTAGAGCAGGGGGAAGCTCCTGAACACCTGCAGTA
Organism: Anas acuta; assembly: GCF_963932015.1. NCBI lineage: Eukaryota > Metazoa > Chordata > Aves > Anseriformes > Anatidae > Anas > Anas acuta. Next base: position 103,008,009 of record NC_088979.1, read on the forward strand.
CATCGATGACATTATTGTGTGGGGTGACACAGCAGAGGAAGTTTTCGAGAAAGGGAAGAAAATAGTCCAAATCCTTCTGAAAGCCGGTTTTGCCATAAAACAAAATAAAGTCAAAGGACCTGCACGAGAGATCCAGTTTTTAGGAATAAAATGGCAAGATGGATGTCGTCAAATCCCAATGGATGTGATCAACAAAATAACAGCTATGTCTCCACCAACTAACAAAAAAGAAACACAGACTTTCCTAGGTGTTGTGGGGTTTTGGAGAATGCACATCCCAAATTACAGTCTGATTGTAAACCCGCTCTACCAAGTAACCCGTAAGAAGAATGAGTTTGAATGGGGCCCTGAACAGCGACAAGCCTTTGAACAAATCAAGCAGGAAATAGTCCATGCAGTAGCCCTTGGGCCAGTTTGAACAGGACCAGATGTAAAGAATGTGCTCTACACTGCAGCCGGGGAGAACGGCCCCACCTGGAGCCTCTGGCAGAAAGAACCTGGGGAAACTCGAGGTCGGCCTCTGGGGTTTTGGAGTCGGGGATACAGAGGATCCGAGGCCCGCTATACTCCAACTGAAATGGAGATATTGGCAGCATATGAAGGAGTTCGATCTGCTTCGGAGGTGGTCGGTACTGAAGCGCAGCTCCTCCTAGCACCCCGATTGCCAGTCTAGCCTAAACCTCCCCTGCCTCAGGCTGACACCATTCCGGTGGGTCCTATCACTGGTGACTGGAGAGAATAGATTGGTACCTGCCCCTCCACTCCCCCTCGTGACAAAGCTGTAGACTGCGACGAGGTCTCCCCTCAGCCGCCTCTTTTCCAGGCTGAACAGGCCCAGTGACCTCAGCCGCTCCTCATACGTCTTCCTCTCTAGGCCCTTTGCCATCTTTGTAGCCCAGTATCTTACTGACTTGAAGAAAGAGGCTTTAATCTCTCCTGCTTTGTTTACTAACAAAGGAGCACGAAAGAGACGCATGTCCTCACTTATGGAGAGGAGGTGAAAGAACAGCCAGTGCAAGGAACACAAATCGGTTGCACCAGACTAACATGCGGTTGTATCTGAGCTTGGGGACTGCAATGCTCTTCAGACTTCCAGAGGGGAACACTTTGGCTACAGCCTAAAAGCCACGTGTACAGGAGCTCCCCCAGGCCAGCCGATCTTCTTCCCATGACCTGCCAGGAAGCAGCAATGTAGGCATGTACCCAAATCAAAGCCCAAACCTTCAGCCCAGTCCTTGACCTGAATAGTGAGTGAGGATCCAGATCCTGGCCTTTGTACGTGATGGCTTATACACAGCGGAAGTAAATAGTGTAGTCAGAGGTCACGGGGCTAGATTTTGGAAAGTCCTGCATCAAGAAGACATCTCAGAAAAGCAGATTTAAATAATGTTAATGCCAAGAAAAGTCATTCTGATTGCTATATTCTTTATCTGTCATGACTAGACAGATAAAACTCTGACAGCAATTTTGCCTTTAAGGTCATTTTCTTTTTTCTTTTATTTCTTTTCTTTCATTTGTTTATTTATTTTACCAGGCTGTGTACTACTTTTCCTCACAGAATGACTGACAGAAATATGACCCTTGTGCAACTTTTGCAGTTCATTCATTAGGTCAACCCTAACCACTCAGCCCCTTGTCAGGTTATTTCTATGAGTGATAAGGAGCAATTAAGCTTAAAAGACTGAAGCCAGGTAGATGAGCCTATTCCACAAGGTGTCTTGGCTCCACCCTTGTGAAGTGAAACCTGACAGGTGTGGATCATTTGACTTTTGCTATATAGGAAGCCTGAGGACTTGTGGGGAAGTGCCTCCCTGGGGGGAGTTTGAGGCTCTAGGGTGCTTTTCTGTTGTTGTGGTGAAGTGGACTGAGTGTACCCTGGTGGGCTGCTTTTTCTTTGCGTTTCCTCCTATCTCTGTGAAATAGTTTGAGTGACTCTATGAGCTAGCTGTGTTGTTGGTGCCTCCTCAGTACAGTGAGAGCCTGGTGGTGTGACTTCACTGTGAAGCTGTGTGGAAGTGACTGAAGTTCAGGAGCTGGCAGGTAAATGTTCCTGGGTTCTACAGTTCTTTAATGTTGAGGAGTTTGAGTACTTCCTTCACCTTCTCTGTTTTCAGTGGAATTACTTCCGTGGATTCTAAGCTCCCTTTCCAGGCCTTACACAAATAATAATAAAAATAAACCGCCACCAACTCAGAAGCTCAAGTGCTTACAGGTAAGCCTTACTTTGCAGAATGTTCCTAACTGCTTTTTAAGCTTGAACAACAGGCAGTGTGAGAAAGGTGCCTTAATGTGAACTGAAATTAAGCCCTGTGGTAAGTAGAAACAGGTTGGGATAGGTACCGGTGGCATTACTGTAACTTTCACTGAGTGGAAATAGCCAGACTGTGCTGTTCATAACAGAAATGCCATTTTCACAACATGTAAGTCAAAAGCAGTATGAAGAAAGCCTCTCCTCTTCCCTTCAGGCCTGCGTCTCGGCTGTGGAGAAAGTTTTGGAAGAGGTCTGTCAACTGAGAGAACCTATCTGCCTCCCGCCTCCTCACCTGTTCAAACAGGAGTCTGAGGTATTGGGGAAAGCGTCCCTCTGTGAAAGGAAGATGACAGAGCAAGAACAAGGCCCAAGTAACCCAGTGGTTCTACCAACGTGACCATGCAGAGGACGTGAAAGAAAAAGAAGGAAAATGGATGCTGATGTTAAAGGCATAGGTACTTGAGTTGTGAATAAAAACAATGGGGGAGGGTGGGAAGGGGTTCTTTGAGAAACCTGCTGCTCCAAAAGACCGAGATCTGGTCCCCAGATCAGGCAGTGCCAATTTAAACTGTGACTGAGGCTCTGCAATGGTGTGATTTTATCATGTAACTTATGTTGCAGCTTGACACCATTCCCACAGGTCCTATCACTTGTCACTAAACAGAGTAGTTTGGCGCCTGCTCCTCCACTCCCCTCGTGTGGAAGCTGTACACTGCAGTGGGGTCTCCCCTCAGCCTCCTCTTTTCCAGGCTTAACAGGCACAGTGACCTCAGCCGCTCCTCCCCTCTAGTCCCTTCACCATCTTTGTAGCCTTTCTCTGGACACTCTAGCAGTTCCATACCCTTTTTGTGCTGTGGTGCCCGAACTGTGCTCAGCGCTCGAGGTGAGGCCGCACCAGTGCAGAGTAGAGCGGGAAAATCACCCCTCTTGACCGACTAGCAATGCTGTGCTTGATGAACCCCAGGATACGGTTAGCCTTCCTGGCTGCCAGGGTACATTGCTGGCTTATATTCAGCTTGCTGTTACCCACAACCCCCAGACCTCTCTCTGTGTGGCTGCTCTCCAGCCTCTAGTCTCCCCATCTGTACATATAGCCAGGGTTGCCCCTTCCCAGGTGCAGGACCCAGCACTTGCTCTTGTCAAAGTTCATACGGTTGGTGATTGCCTGGTTCTCCAGTCTGTCCAGATCTTGCCAGAAAGGCAAGGCCTTTCCACCCTCAACAGAGTCAACAACTCCTCCCAGTTTAGTATCATCAGCAAATTTGCTCAAAACACCTTCTAGTCCTACATCCAAATCATTTATGAAAACATTGAAAAGAACTGGCCCTAAAACGGAGACCTGGGGGACCCCACTGGTGATTGGTCTGATGTAACCCCATTTACCACAACCTTTTGAGCCCTTGGATACCTATCCAACGATAAGTCTGGTAAGGACATATCAGCATAGACTAAGTTTCTCTTTTATCTTGTCCAACTCTGGCCAGGACATCTCTGTTTTCTTCTGTTTTTTTTTTTTTTTTGGATGAATTCTACTTCTAAATTAAGCTGATGTCAACATCTTCTTCCTCTAAGTGATTATATTTACGTTTCTTTAACATGGACTGAAAGAAATCCAGTGGCAAGTTTTGTGATCACTGGTTTACTGGTATAACGTCAGCAATATATTTCAACAGAAGTTAGATTACATTCACATACCTCAGCCCTAAAGCTACTGGTGTGACATAAAAGATAGAGAGGCACGTGTTTTTATGGCAATGTGGAAGGGAAAAGCAAAGGTGGTTGGGCAGGCTTCATAAGGCATCAATCTTATTTAAGGCACAAACCTTTGTTATGTAAGTTCCTTCTAGAGACTGTTGAATTGCTGCTAATGACATTTCAAGGGTGCCATACATATGTATTATAATAATAGTCTCCTTGGCTCAAGAAGTAATCCCTTTAGGAAGCTAGAAGCGGCATCCTTGAGAAATTTAATTCATTAGCTGTGATTCAGAGTATCAGAAAAACTAGGAATTGTTGCAAGCCATATTTTCTTCCATCTCTTAAACTCATTTGGACTTGTAAAACTTATCAACTTTAAACCAGTAAACTTGGGTATTCTTTCTCAATACTGTTGTATGAAAAGCATTCCTTTTGAGCAACCCAACATTATTATCTAAGGAAAAAGGATTTTGGTTTTATTAAACTCAGTTTACTGTTTAGAGCCTACATCCAGTCTCCACAGAAGACTTTAAGCAATTAATAGCTGAAAATGAAGTGTTTTGCTTTCTCATAAAAGGATCATGAAAATGTTTCACCTGTACTTGATCTAATAAAGAAAAATACCTCCGTATCTGTCTGTAGGTTGTTGATGGCAGCTGTAAATAATTAAAGTTGTGAAAGATAGAAAATAGGTCAGTATTTTGATTCACCATTGTATGAGATTTATTCTTCCTCCACAAACAAGGTAGGAACTTTTCTTCTTAAGAGGCACTATTAACTCAGTTGACTTTTATAGTACAAATTAGGTATAATGGAGATACTCTGTTATGTTTTTTTATCTATTTGTTACAATTAATGAATTGTAACAAGAGTCTCAAATAAATAAATAACTAGAGAGTAAGTTCATAGAAATACACATATATAAATGTGTATATAGTTCTAGTCAGTACACATTGTGGCCATAAAGTACATACATTCAAGTATTGACACATTATATAAGTCTTGTGGTTAGTGCAAATGCCCGAATTTTACCTCACATTTAATACTGTGGGGGGAAAAAAACACACCACAGTTCCAGTAAGTATACACAGTGATCCTACTAGAACATAACAGCAGAGCTAAATCAGAAAAGAGTAGAAGTTATAGGTGTTGATGTGACAAGCACATCTCTAGTCTGATGCCTAGAATTTCTAGCCTGCTCAGTTCAATTGCTCCAGAAAGTTCTTACATCAGTCCTAAAAATAAACTCCATAAATCACAGAAATGATACATATGCTTTATAAGTGGCTGAAATTACATATTTTCATAAAGTTTCTACAGTAGTGAAATAATTGTCTTTCACAATTCATAGAAAACAAAACTAGCTACTTTTTCCTTCAAAAGGAAAATTTTAACTTTTTAAATGTTTTCCATACTTTAAAGAAAGTAATTTGGTTGAGGTTAAAGTATATCAGCATAATTTACGCACAATACATTTCAAAATTAATATGAATCTTGAGCATTCCTTTTTTAATAAAGTGCAACAATGAGAGAATTTCTCTTAAGTAAAAATAGCAAATATAGTTAAAAAATTAACCTAGTTACACAGTATTAATGCCTCTTTTTCGTGGCTTTGCACTTCTTGTATTTTTGGTCACACTCTCTTTGTTTCATTTGGTCATCTTCAGTACTAGTGTCACTGTCACAGCTTTGCTGTTCTCTCTTTCTTTTAGAAGTACTTTCATTCACCTGGTACACTTCACAATCACTTGAATGTGGCAAGGCCAATTCAAAGGAACTCTGTCCAGACTTAAAATTTGCAGCTTGATTCTGATAAGGAGGAACGGATAAATTTGAAGGCAGTGGCGGAGTCATCTGATAGTAAGGAAATTGTTGACCCACTGGGCTGTGAACTGTATACTGCTGTGCTAAAAAGTGGTTCATCTGGGGAAATAAGAACCTGAATTGTTAATACTGTTAAGGGGAAGTTCTGAAGAGCTTAATTTCACATACATTACAGTTTCTACAATGAAAATATTGACAGCAAATTATATATAGTAAATAAACATGAAATTTAAAGGCAAAACATTTATTTTATTAGATCAACTAGTGTAGTTGGAAAACATACAATCTTTCATGGTTGAGGTGGAACACACAATCTGATTTAAGATTAAACTGCCCATTAAGTCTTTTTGTAAGGTGATCAAACATAACATTCTGTTCTTTTCTTCACCTATGCATTTTATAAATATTTGTAACTACAATACCACTTGTAAATATAAAGACATACAGATCTGTTTTTTTTTTCTTTTAATCTGGTTTGATTCAAATAATTTTGAAGTTAGGTATAGTGAACCCATAGATTAAAGCACTCAGAACACCACAGTAAGTGCACAGCTTCTTGATACATTCTCTGAAGTATCCCAAGAGTATCTCTCATAAAAAATACACAGTCCAAATACAGAAATAGAATTACAAAGGTCAGAGGAGCAAGCATCTTTCTACTGACTGTCAGTAACCTGAAAAAGTATGGGAAGCATGTCTGAGTATCTCCTTGTGTGCAAAAGAGACTTCCAAGTAAGTCTGACACACCCATATAAAGGTGAGGTAGATGCATTAAGGCATACATTCTGTTGAAGCTGCAATCACTGGAGACATGCTGTGATACTGTCTATCTCTTCTAGCAAGTAGAAAATGGAATTAAGTTGTTGGTGTGTGCAGGTCTGCTGAGCGTTTGCTCTTTCAATCTTTGTGTACTGCATTGTTACTGAGAAATGGGCTTGACAGTGAGCACAGTGGGGGCAATGGTACCCTCCAAAGCATCCAACCACAACAGAGAGGATGGAAAAGTTTGTGCAGGCATCAGATCTTCTGAGGACTGAGCCTGGGAAGTGGGGAGGCAGGCCACCACCAGAAAGATCTGTGTGACAGCGAACAGACCCTCTCCACCTTCCTGCTTAGATTGCAGCTATCAGGTAGAATTTATCCAGAGTTCACCCCTTCTATGGTTACAACAGGCAGGGCCATTCCCGGGTCAGACTGGGTGACACTTGGACTGTCCACAGTCTGCACCTCAAGTTAAATGCTGGGTTTCTTCAGTCCTACCAACTCATCAGATTCAGAATTTCCATGATGTGCTTAATGAGTAAGTAGGGCATGGCCCATAGGTTACCATTTGAAGATACCAGTTCACTTGATTCAGAGAATATCTCAGAGATTAGGACACTAGACCAGTGCACCTGAGTTTGACAAAGAGAAAAGGAATATGATTCTCACTGTCTACTGCAATAAAGGAGAATTCAATGTGAGAACTGTAGAGGTATGAGAAGGTTCAGGCCAGAAACCCTTAAATTGCTGTTGCCTTAACTTAAACATTTCTCATAATGGCAGTGGTGGTTGTGGGAGGAGTTTTAGTTCAATTTTAGAACAGAACTACATTTCAAACTTCTGCTGGGCATATCTGAAGTAAGTAGAAGAGTTAAGTGATCACTGACTGAATTAGCCATATATGAAGAACCTATTGCTTTCATGTTTGTATTTTTACATATACATATTTTTACATTTACATTTTTATCTTGTCTCACCAAGGGGATTTGATTTGAAACGCAGTACAGCAATGAGCTCCTTCTATAGACTGACTTCTTAGCCTCCCTAAGCTATACCTTTAAGACATTCCTGCAGTAAGAAAACAGTTTGGTTAAGTAGATCCCTTAAGTGATACACAGACCTAATAGTCAAAGTTAGCAGCCTAAGCCAAATTTTGAGTCATTAAATAAGCACACTTGTTTGACAGAATGCAGTAAACCTTCAAGTTCAAAAAAAGTTAACATATTTATAACTTTTAACACAAACTCACCATCTTTTGAAAGACTGAGTATTCCTGAGGTAAACTACTGTTCATTGGAAAGGGAGTAACAGGAAATGGAGCATTTCCATAAGGTTCTTGATACCTAGGAAAAACAAGCAAACACACAGAGACCAGACTTCCACCAAATACTGCCTAGTAGACTGCTGAGATGTAATTCTTAGGCTATAATGAGTATATCCAAGAGGAGAATGCAGATATTAACATCTGGGCTTACATGAAAGACTAGTAAAACAAGGAAAACAAAAGTAATCAACAAGTAATCCTGACATACTGAAGTGTAGACAGAGTCCTGGATTTTACCATGGGAATTCTGTCACACTTGTTGAAAAATGATGAATTTTAAATGTTAAAGACATTGAAACTTGGGTGTCCAGAGTTCCATTATAACAGATTTCTACCTGTGCAGTCATGTGTGTGACAGTTGCTTAAATATACACGCACACAGAAAACTACAGATATAAACTCAATGGGGTTTGAAAGGATTATTTCCATTACCAGATTTTTTTTTCCCTAAGAACTGCAAACACTGCTAGTACAAACACCATACTTAAATAATTTTTTTCATGTGCCTGTATCTTGCAAAACCAAACAGGATTGGAAATTCAACTAACTGAATGTCTGGCAAGCTGAACAACCAAACATTAACTAAAACCCACTGTGAGTAAGGATGCAATTAAGTGTGTAACTGCTGATTGTTCTACCACATCAAGTCACTTTCTTAACAGGATTTCTTTTAATCATAATCATACAATTAATGTATAGATCTTTGTTACCTATATGAAGGTGAATATAAGTCAACATAGTTCTCGAAACCATGTGTCGGGCTGTTTAGTTCTGATGAGTGCGAACTCCCTGTAAACAAGACAATACTGTAATGACTATTCAGTTATGACTATTTGATTTACAAATTAAAGACACAGAAAGTGTTCTGTGTTATCTGTAGTGCACCAGTATATCAAAGTTAGCATATAATGGTGAGGTGTCAATTTATGGCTGACAACGTACAGCATCAATTTACTGCTTGAAAATATTTGTTTATCATTTAATACTCAGTCACTTACAGAAGTCAATCAGGATTGTTGAAGTAATCACAAATAAAATTGTTCCCATTGCTTCTGATTTTAGGAACCTCAGTCACTTTACATACAACCAGAAACTACTCTGTACAGCCTTCTAAGAGCAACACAGTGCATAGTGAACGCAAGTCCTTAATGTCTGGGTTGCAAATACTGCCTAATCATTAACATTCTAGAAGCTTTACTTTCATAAACATAAAATGAAGACTAAGACTTTGATTTGACTGTGTTTTTCTACCTACAATCTCTTCCACTTAAAACTAACAACTCTGTGTATAGAAGTCAAACAGCTTGAGTGTTGCTGCTCTTACTAAATGTAATGTGTCATGACAACTGTGGCCACACCAGAGTTGTTTCTGTATTCCATACAGTGTGGTCTTTGCTGGCTTGCAAGTTGTGTTGTTGTGAACCAACCCATTGTCTTTTCTTAGTAAACAAAAAATGGTGAACACTTTGCCATGCAAAAACCACAAAAAGATTTTGTTCCTTAAAAATACAGAAAAGACTGCAATAGATTCAACTATAAATTGTCATCTTTCTGAAAAACTGTAGGATTAAAAAAGTCATTTAGGAAAACAATTCAATTTTTACAAAGACTTATGTAATCATCATGACCAGTAAACCTACCAAAACGATACCGTACTTTAATTGGTCTTCCATATAAACGGATTCCATTCAGCAAAGCAATCGCGTAAGGCACAGATTCTTTGTGCTTAAAGCAGACAAATCCAAAAGACTTCGGCTTTCCTTCTTTGTCTTTACAAATTGTCACTTTGGTTAACGGTCCAGCCTGAAAGAAATTTACATTATGTTCTCACAGAACTTGTTTGTTTGTTTGTTTGTTTAATACTTATGTCATAATAATGTACATTTTGTCATAGTCAGAAACAGTGCAAGTTTCTCAGTATAAGATTCTCTACTTAATTTTAAAAATCTCTCCGCATTCCCCATGCTCAAACTCTAAGCTTTCCCTATAAAACAAAAAATCATCTCTAAAAATATTAGAAGGAGAACAAACCATCACTCCATTGATGATGTTTAGTCTTTAATAATCCATTTTAAAAATTATTTTTAAAAAGCAGCAATGACAGACGCAAGGAACTTAGTAACTACTAAGTTACTGTATTCATAGCAAAGGTTACCTTATGCACGTACAGCTCCTAGTACAATTATTACAGAGCTTTTTTTGCACAACTAACACAACTGAACAAATTGATAATATCAGTTACATAACAGCTATGAAATCCGGTAATATATTTCTATTTTCCTTAAATTCCTAAAACAGGCAGCACCAAAACTGTAGGAAAGCACACCTTAATAGAGACTAGTGTTTCTGGAACCACCACGAAACACAGTTTTCTGTACTGTGTAACTTTCATCACAAATGCATGGCAAGGAATCAAGAGACTCTACCATCTCATCGGAGATAGCATACTGTTCCTGACCAAAAAAGAAACAAACCCCAAACCACACCCTTAGGTGCCTCCTGTTAGGAGTTGAACTTGGATGATCCTACTGGGTCCCTTCCAACTCAGGATATTCTGTATCTTCACTGAAAAGAAGTTACATCTCTGCCTACACTGTAATCCTTGCATAGTCCTTCTAGAGGAACCAAACTATGGCAGTGATGTTGCATGAAGACTGGTTCCACTTGCAAAGAAACTGTCATTTTCATAGTAGATATTAAATCTTCCCTATGCAAGGCTGAATGAGCATATCAGTCACGGAATTATCAATTTTTATTAAAACAAACTGTAAGGCTGATTTAGCAGAGTGGAAACAAATGGCCAACAAGTCTTCTGCCACAGATCTGGAATGTTAAGGATGGCAACAACTTATCTTTAAGAGGATATACTATCCAGGTATGAAATGAGGTGTCACTTTAAGTGACAAAAAAAATCCCATCAGATACAGTTACAAAAATTACCAAACATTGTCTATGTTACTGTAGTAGATGGATAATTTATATTGTTCTGAATAAAAACAGCAGAACTGGCTTACACTCCTACTAGTGATATGATGCGTACTTTCCAGTAAAAGTCACTCAGAAGTCATCTGCAGCTTTAGGCAAGCACAAGTTAATTCGTTATAACAGCTTCACAGCAATTAAGTGTGCATAAACAGTTCAACATTCATAATAAACACACGGCATATGCTCAGATGAAGAAAATAAGCCATAGAAAGTGATCTACTTTATTATTCTGCACTTTCAATGATTATTGTCAAACAACAAATCTGCAATTTGTCTGCTGTGAGCATTCAGAGTGATGATTTGGAGCCATCTTCCTTATTATACCCTTTCTTATGTCAGACTGAGAATATTAAGGACTGTCATCTGTGATAATAATGTCTGATTGCTGTATGCTTTTGCAAGCTGTCTATAAACTACTCGCTTAAGTAAGATGCTCTTGATGAAACATGAGTATTATTCTCCCTCTTCCCTCCCCAGCCCTCGTGAAAGCAGAAGAATCATACAGACAATAAATATTAAGGATCAAAAATAATGTACCAGTTTTTATTATTGGTGCAGAATGATGATCGGGCTATACAGCAATGGATACTACCTAGATTGTCCTGCGCAGGCAATCTTCAATATGTTGATTTTGTCTTTCCAAGTATCTTCAAGTATGGTGGCTTTATTTAATTATTTTTTGTTTAAAGGGGATTTCAGTGAGATTCTGAACATGCTCATTTTTGCTTGAGTTGGCTTTTTAAGGCATTTTTTTGTTGCTGTCTGCACTACACTGCAGTTTTTCTAAAAACAGCATATATCCAGTCTTCTGATTGTTTGCCTAATGAGGAGAATCTGGTTCTTCAAGAACTAGAAGTAACATGCTCAAATGCTTTGCAGATCAGTCTTAATTCTGTAGTTTTCCTGTTCATAAATAAAAAAATATTAATAGTTTAGAAATAATTATAGATATTTTCTCGTAATTTGATGGGGAAAAGCTGCAGCTCAGGAGTGCATTTTTAGGGCTGTACCACTGCAGGCAGGTTGAACTATATGCTGCCTAAGAAAGGATAATACTGCAACAGGAAGCATGTGCTGTTGCAGCAAAGAGAGAAACTTGAATGAGAATACGATGAACAGAAGGAAAAAGTTAAGCAGGTATTAATTCAGATGATGTGAAAACCCAGACAGAAGTCAGCAGTTGCATGACTGAAGCAGATTATGCAGAAGATTCATACAAAACTGTATTCTGAGAACAACCACTTTTTTTCATCACTTTTATGCTGGGAATTGTGTGGCGTTACTCATACCCTCTGGTAAGACAAGCCTCGTAACTTAACTTTTAAAGTTACACAACAGAATGCTATTGGAAACAGGTAGGAATACTGTGTAGAAAATAAGAAATAAAGAAACAACTGTTTCTTAGATAATTTTAGCGAGAAGGTAGGAAGAATTGGAATCACCTAAACTACCACAAAGCTAGAACAAACCAAACAAAAATGCCTTTCAATGCACACAGAGTAGTGTGCTGATACCTTGCTTAGATGAACAAGATGAATATCAGATTAATCAGTGGAATAAAAACAGTGAGCAGAAGTAGTTCTAATTAGCAAATGGCATAGCAGAAGAACAGATTATTCTGCCCACCTCTATTTTTGTACTGTTGTGCGAAAACCCCTGAAGGAAGCAAGGTTCCTTCCGAGACCAGGTGTAATCAGTAGACTGGCAGACGCACATATATCACGGTGCTAGTGGCTGAACTGTCCAGGCTGAGCTTCACACATGCTGATTGTATCAGGCCCGGAGAAATGCCCCATTGTCACCGACTGCTGTCAATCCACCTTGCAATTAGATGCTTGCATTACTGATATGATGCTCCCTGCCTTTTCCTTACTCCTGTCAGGTTAATAAGCCTGGCTCAGCCACATTTGCTGTCTTTCAGCAAGCCCTCCACGTCCTGGGGAAAATGGCAAGAAATGGAGGCAGGGGGTGGTGACCCCACTGACAGAATCAGCATCTCCTCGAGCCTTAAAACACGAAACATTGCGTTATAAAGGTTATAAAGGTTATGTAGGTGGGAGACCCACAACCCACCGCTCCTACTGCCTGTCCCACCACGTTAACTGCTGCAGCCGTGCTGGACACATTGTCAGCTTTTGCACTGATTTTTCTTAATAAAATTCTTGATCAAAAAACAAAAAATAAAAAAAAATCTTAATCGATATAGAAAAACTATAAAAGATTATTTTATTTTTTTTTTTAACCTGTTTAACTTCCTCACTATCTCGGGGCCCCTTTCCGGAGCGAAAGCTTGCACAAGCAGGGCAGAGGCGAGGAAAACCCTGGAGAAAAGCTGGAAAAGGGGGCAGGGAGCGGGGCGCAGCTCGGCCCGGCCGCAGCCCCCGGCGCCCCCCGCCCGCCAGCAGCAGACACGGAGCCACCCGCGGGGCCGCCGCCCCCCCGCTCCCCACCGCCCGGGGCCCGCCGCCACCTGCAGGAAGAGCTCGTAGAGGATCTCCTCCCGCACTCGGCTCTCCAGGTTGCCCACGAACAGCGTCCTGTCCGCCTCCCCGGCCCGCCCCGGCCCCGCACACGGCCCCGGCCCCGACATGGCGGCCCCGGCCGCGGACACGGCGGCGTCGGGGCGGGCCCGGTGCCCCGGCAACGCGGCGGCTGCGGGAGGAGGCGCCTCTGGTCCAACCCCCCCGCCAGGCACAGCGCACTGCGCAGGGTGGCACCAGCCGGGTTTTGGGTATCTCCAGGGAAGGAGGTTCCGCGACCTGCCTGGGCAGCCTGTCCCAGCACTGTCACCCTCAGTGCAGAAGTGCCCCTCACATTGAGCCAGAACCTCCTCTGCTCCAGTGTGCCCCTTGCCTCTCCTCCTGCCGCTAGGCACCCGAAAAGTGACTGACTCCGTCCTCTTGACACCCTCCCCTTTAAAACCCTCAAGTATTGTAATGGTTACTAATAAAATTTACATGTGAAGAGTCAAAGGTTGTACTTTTCTCAAGAAGTGAAAAGAAGTGGAAAATGACTGTTGTCTTTAAAGCTGTAGTTACACCTGCATGCCAGTCCACTGTTACGTGCTTACTATGTTCAGGTTTCAAGCACATACATACGCGTAACATTGAGTGTATATGTTTTAAAGTGTTATTTTACAAAGAGGCACATTTCTAGAAGTCAATGACAGAAATGTAAGGAATCTTTTCAATTTTTTTTTTTTTTATTTTTTTTCCCCCAAGCATAGATAATGTGTTTTCCCTCTGCCCATTATTTTCTCATGGAGGCTTAGTTGCAGACCTGTCAAGTCTCTGCTACAAATGAGTAAATAACTTTCTGTTTTTCTTGCACCTATTTAAAAATCAGTTTACAGGAATTACAAGTGTCAATGTACAACTAACAACGAAATGTAATAGTTTTCCAGACACAGTCAGGGTGTTTCACTTTGTAATCTTCAGATTTTTTATTTTTTTATTTATTTTTTTTTTTCCATACTTAAACACAGTGCATTGCAGAACAGAGATTTGATTTTGTCTTGCCTGGAGGGAAGTAGAGTTCAAAAGCTAGCAGCTAGAGGGGAATCAGTAATTGTTCTGGAGAAGTGGCTTGATTCAAAAGAGAAATGAGAATTCTTATAAGAATGGGATTTTCCAAGATTAAGAAATCTTTGGGGTAGAGAGAAGATTAGAAGGGGAAATACGTGTGACCACAGATCAGGATATCAAGACTTGCATAAGAACTTGATCTTAATTTTGAAAAGCATGCAAGGGTTCTGTAGCATTTTTAACTGTTATTCTACCAGAAACTTTTGGGCATAAAATGAAGTGTAAGACTGCCGTTCTGATATCTGGAAATCATAATAATCTTGCACTGCAATAAAATTAAGGTTTTATATATTTTTTAACTTGAACACTTGGCCAGTCTTTTGGGTTTTTATAACAGCTGACAGACTGAGGGCTCTCCCAAATGCATTGTGGTTCGTTCAAGAGGTGCTACCCTTACATTTCTGAGCACTGCAAGTCACAGGGTACTTGAGAGGTACTGCAGTGATCCTCCAGTGGTTGCACAAGCCACTTCAGCAGCAGGTAACTGAATTTCAATGCAAGAAAAGTGTATCCTTCTGAGAAAACCATGGGACATAATATGCAGAGAAGAGGGACAGGTAATACCTGAAGTTTGAGGCTCTCACATCTGTTTGTGAGCATGTATCTGAAAGTCACAATCCCTGTGATGGATTTACCTGACACTGAGATGTCAGTGGAAACTACACTGTAAACAGGAACTGTAGTTAAGATTTATGAATTTCTAAGTGGCATGACACTGTTTGTGAATAATTCCCTTATGTGACAGTGGTGAGTCCCATGAGCACTCGTTCAACAAGCTGATTAATATCACAAAATTTTCTGGGTGTTCAGTTGATGCTGGAAACCTTTTCTAATCCTGATTTCAGAGGGCTTAAATTTTTTTTTTCTTTCATTTTTTTTTACACATGTTATTATATCAACACAGGTGATATATCATAGACTATATCAACATGGGCACAGTACTTACGCGTTAGTTGGGATTATTAGTTTTCACTTTAGAAGGAACTAAAAATTTCCTTTCTTTTCGTTGGTCATATGTAAAATAGCAAGTGTGAGCAATTTGTTTACAGCTAGTGGTATTAGGTATATGTATAGGTGCATATGTAAGATTTTCTTCTAAGATAAGTGACAGGTTCTTAGATAAATACAAGAGATGTTTTACTAGAGTTCATTACTGGTTCCAGTACTAGGCATTTTCAGTGGTGTTGAGCTCTCTGTGCTTTAACTTGTATATGAATAATCATGAAGTTTTTGTTGTAACATTGATCTGTATTAAAAAGTCGGGGAAAGGAACCAAATTTACACTACAGCATTACTTCTTATAAATAATATTTAATACCAGTAGGTCTGTGCTTTTATAATAATAGTTGGACAAAGTGTTAAAAATTTGCGATGAAGAGGAAGGCAAAGAAATAACGAGTTACCTTATTGAACATTGCTCAAAATAGACTGACAAAATTGAGAAACGGGAACAAAAATAATCAAAAGACACTGCTTAAGCTGGGTTGAATTTCAAATGAGCAGATGTACTGCATTGTCTTCTCCTTGTAGCTGAATTCAAAGGGGTAAAGACTTTGAAGAGTCTTCTTAAAGGCTATCAGCTGCAGAAAGAAGCTGTTAGCTTTTGTAGCACAGCTTTGTAGAGCTGTTCATGGTTGTAAAACCACCTGAAGAGACTTACTGCTTGAAAGCTAATACTGAATTCCCCCTGCTAACTGTTCTTGAAGAAAAATAATTATACCTAGAACATATGTTTAGAAGCACTGTGAAAGATATACTACACAGCAAACATTTCTGGGACATGTCTCACTCATATTTGGGTGGTTCTGACATCTTTCTATTTCCTACAGTGGAAATAATTGGGAGCTACATATAGACAAACTGAGCATCCAGACTTCTCATTCCAGTAATTCAGAGTCTATCTGCCTCTTTGCCTTACTGTGAAGTCCAAGAAAGTAAAGTTTGTCTTCTTACACCTACCCAGTGAAATGGTTTGTAAATAAATGAGCTTCACAGTGGTAGATGTTCCTTCATTTGTTTTAGAGCAGGGGACACAGAGAGAATGATGTTCAGTGACATACCCCAAATACACAGCAACTCATTGTCTGTGTGAGATTCCTAAGCCCGGGGCTGTATGCTCCATCTCTCTCCTATAGAAATGCTGAATTAGAGAAAAAAAAAAAAAGATGAGTCATTGACTGCATGAAGTTCAACACAGAATCACAGAATCATCTAGGTTGGAAGAGACCTCCAAGATGACAAGGGAGAGCCATTTCTTCTCAGAAAGAGTAGTCAGGCATTGGAACACCCATAGAGGTGGTGGAGTCACCATCCCTGGGGGTGTTCAAGGCAAGGTTGGACGTGGTGCTTAGTGTCATGGTTTAGTGGGTGACATTGGTGGTAGGGGGACGGTTGGACCAGATGATCTTGGAGGTCTTTTCCAAACCTAATAATTCTGTGATTCTGTATGTATATTAATTATATACATGTATATATATTTAGTACTTGAAATTTATATATATGTATATATATATCAGAATGTGTGTATATATAATGAAGGTTATGACCCAAGGGACTCTGGAAAAGGCAGCTCTGGGACATGATGAAGAATTAACCCCAATTAAGACAGGCTGAGGGAGCAGCTGCCCCACAGCCAGTGGCTGGATGGGCAGCTCTCCCCATTTGTTCACCTTTTCCTCATGGGTCACCTGCCAGGGTGTGCCCAGAACCCTTTCCACCACCCATGAGGGGCTCCCTGGCAGTGACATGGTGGCCCAGGGCCACCCTCACAACGGGCACCCCAACCGCACCACCCAACTGGATCCTGCTGGATTATGCACCTGGGAAAGGGCAACCTTGGACGTACATACAGATGTGGGGAAGAGAAGCTGGAGAGCAGCCCCACAGAAAGGGATCTGGGTGTTTTGGTAAACACCAACCTGAATGTGAGTCAGCAGCATGCCCTGGCAGCCTGCAGCTCCCTCACAAGGTGAGCGGAGGGGCAAGCGCTGAGCTCTGCTCTCTGGGGACAGCGACAGGACCCGAGGGAATGGCATGGAGCTGGGACAGGGGAGGGTCAGGCTGGGGTTTAGGGAAAGACACTTCTCTGAAAGGGTGGTTGTGCACTGGAACAAGTTCCCCTTGGTCATGGCACCAAGCCCACCAGATTTCAAGAAGTGTTTGGACTACGCTCTCAGACACATGGTCTGATTTTGGGTGGTTCTGTGTGGAGCCAGGAGTTGGACTCAATGATCCCTGTGGGTCTCTTGCAACTCAGTATGTGTACTGTTCTATGATGCTATGATTATTTTCAAGTTCTTACATAAAACAACTTCTGTCACCCAAGTGACTTTTTGTTGCAAGTTTCTTTTGCCCATTTCAGTGCCTCTAATTACAATTAAATGACACACTTTAAAAAAAAAAACACACAACCACAGACAGGGTGGATCTCTGAATATGATGTACACCTAGCTACTTTGCTTCCTAATGGAGTTCTCTGTAAAACATAATGTCAACTGCTTACGTGTAAACTTGGTGATAACCGAAGAGAGAGGGAAATAGATTAAAAAACAGTCCCAACCCTGAAGACCCAGAAATCACCCTACCTACTGAAGTCATTCAATAGGAGGAGTCATGAATTGCAGAAGCTTGAATAGAGTTTTGCTTTCTGCTTCCTACTCTACATGTCACCTACTTCATCAGGGGCATTCAGTTAACTTAGAATTCTGGTATGCTATAAGGAAGCACTTAATTTGCTACTCGTGTGTGGATGTTTCGTATTACTTTTCTCCTTCTCTGTATGTTGAAATTGTGTTTCTTCATCTGTTTGGTATATGGGGTGAAAACAGGTAAGAACTATTTTTTTTTTTTTTTTTTTTGTTCCTTATGTGATATAGTCTCATGGCTTTATTAAAGTATATATAAAAAAAAACAAAAACAAATATTTCTTTATGTAATTTGGCCAAAAGATTAAATCTTGTGAGAACTGTGCATAATGAAGCAGACGGTTAGTAAAGAGAATTTGATTGCTTTGAAACTGAGCCAAAGGTTCCCATTTTAAAGTAAATAGAACAAAGCCTGATACTTTATCTTTTGCTGTACTTTGGACAGAGACACACTCAGGTATGTGCACTTTGTACAAAGTAAAGAGGAAATTATAAGATAGTTTTAGTGTATTAAGCACTTAATTTTATAAGTTTGTAATTATATCTTGCTGATTTGATAGTTTGACAGCATTTCAAGTTATGTGTTATATTTTAAGTAGTATAATTTAGTTATGAAAAGGCAGTGTACACTTAAGATTTTCCTCTTTTTGACCACAGAAGACACTTATGATGCTTAGAGACATACACAGGAAAGTTGAGATTGTATATTAACTGAATTAAACTGCATATATAACTGCCCAACCCCTGTTTGTATTTTCTGACTGTATGGAACAGTGTACTTGAGTACTCTCACAAGTGCGCACAAAGGGCACCTGGACATTCCTTCCTTCCAGGTGTCAAAGAGAAAGAGGAGTATGAAGAAATTCTCCTTAATGATTCATTGTTCAACAACTTAAACTATTAAATCTACATATTTATTTCTAGGACTGATCTAATTTGACAAAGACTTTTTTTTCTATTTACTTTTCAGAGAACAATTCCGCTCTAATTTCATAGCCTTTAGTAAATTATTTTCATAGCCTTTAATAAATTATTTTTTCTGTTTGATGTTTTGTAGCAAGTAAATAGGCTTCATCAGTTAAAATATATTCCTTGTGATAGTTTTCTCCCTTCAGTGGATCAGACTCTGTTTTATGTCAGTGTCATTCCTTTACAAAAATGAATTGTTATTTCTCCCAGTCAAATGATATGGTAAGGAATCAAAACATAAGAACACTTTTAGGCAAAAATAAAAGAGCTATGTTATAGCTCTGAATATAGAATCTGAACAGCAAAACTAATCAAGTGGCTGTTTCCACTAAATTCAAGAAAACTGCAGCTGAAAAATTCTTGATTTCTGAACTTCTTCTATAAGTCTCAGCAATGAAACTGAGTTGCCTTCCTGTATCAGTCATTAGTTAATAACCTATCCAGTAATCACAATAAAAGTTACTTAAATTGTTCAATATCTAAATTATGAGAACTGTGATATTTATTTTGAAATACAAGTAATTTTAACTTTTCCCAGACACAATACTTGAAGTTATTGTAATTTATGATAAGGTAATGATAGGCATGAATTTTTTTTCTTTTTTTCAGTTGACAGGAAGTTTTAGACAATTTCTAACATGCTGTAACTTCAACTTTACTCTGGGTTGCAAATATCCATTATTTTTCCTGATATCCAGTCCAGTGCTGACTGCTCTAATCATTGTAGATACATGGTTTGACCAAGAGATTATTGGTCTAGTTCCCTAAGCTAATTAGTGTTTTTACTTCATCTTTATTGCATCTTAAATTTTGCAGTTCACTTTGTTTGGCTTCATTTAGACCTCTGCTATGATATCAAACACATTTTTCAGATACCTTTTAACCCCATGCTTGCTATGCAAGCTTTTACAAACTGTAGAGGGTTCTTCGTCTTCCTCAGATTTGCAAATGTGGTGAATTTGGTTCTGCTTGCTAACCAGATGCTGGGAAAAGGAAAAGAGCTAGAACTGCCTCTTCTATAACTCAAAAGTACTGAGAAATTTCAGGTCACTTTTTTTTTTTTTTTAAAAAAAAAAAAAAAAAAAGGGAACTGAGTAGGCATTATTCCTCTTCCTAATTTTGCTTTCTAGAAGTTGATTGACTTTTGTTTTACAAAATTGTTATTGTAATGGCAGGAAAGTTGACACAAGTGCTATCAAATACTAAAAAAAAAAAAAAATAAAATTAAAAAAAAAGATTCATGTAAAGTAGCCCACTAGAACCACTAGAAGTCAACAGATTGGCCCAAATATCTTTGCTCATGAAACACCTACACCATAGAATCACAGAACTGTCTAGGTTGGAAGAGACCTCAAGATCATCAAGTTTAACCTCTGACCAATAGAGAAGGTGAACAGGTCATACAGAAAAACTATGACAGGCAAAAGAGTTATGCCTAGAATCCTGAAACCACATTCTACACATTATGATGTCAGTAGCCAAAGGTTACTTTTTAATTACTTACCTTTTGATGTTTGGGAAAAAACTAAGTCTTTGTAGACTCTTGGAAATTGCCATCCTCCTATTTATCCTGAGTGATCTAAAGCTTAACTTTGTTTAGTCCAACTACAGAAATGCTAAATATTGCAGGTTTTCTTGTGTCCTCTATATACAGCTAAGTTTTTGAAACTCAGGACAGTATCCTTTTTTTCCTTGTTTCTTTGTTTCTTGATAATGCTGTCCTTATGGTGATCCAAAATTGGGTATGGATTCTGGATCATCCCCTAGTGTCAGATAACTGTTTCTTATTGCTAGATCGAACAATAAGACATAAGGATTAGCAACTTTGACACCCTGGCTGAAAAGAGGAAGAACCAACCACAATGGTCTTCCTGTTTATACAACACACACTGGTTGTGAAAAAATTCTGAGAACCTAAGTTCGATGGTTAAGCGAAAGATTTTATCAGCATTGGTTGCTAATTTTTATTTATTATGGAGAAAATATATGGTTCAGAAATAATTAGAAAGGTTAGTTTCATATTTGAATTATTCAAGGGATCACAATAATATCTACAAAGTCATTAATTTAACTGTGGCTCCTACTCAGTCAGCACACCTTCTGGCACCTCATTCCAAAGGTCTGGAGTAAATAAAAGTCAGGTTCTTCACTTTCCATGGATAAATGTGGAAAGAAAAGTGAAGAGGTGATATTTTGTTTGGTCTGACTCATCAAATTACTGTCTAATAACATTTCCATCTTTTTCAGATGAGGAGAAAAAATGTCCTGAATTTACAGACCTTAATATAGGCAATGCTTTATCTGGAACAGAACTTGAAGTCCAGCTACTGCTATACACAAGGGAAAATCCAAATTGTTCTGAGAAACTCAATGAACATAATGTTACTGCATCTGAGTACCTTAATACCTCCAAGAAAACCGTCTTTGTTATTCATGGCTTCAGACCAACAGGGTCTCCACCAGCATGGCTAGGTGATATAAAGGAGCTCTTACTGTCTTCTGGGGATATTAATCTCATTATAGTTGACTGGAATCGTGGTGCAACAACTGTGATTTATACAACTGCTGTTGAAAACTGCAGAAAAGTTGCAGACAAACTGAAGAACTATGTTGACCAGATGCTGGTAAGGCAGAGAGTTGTATCTGTTCTGAACAAGCTTAAATAGCATAGTTCGGGTAGGAATGAATATTTAAAATATAGTTATGTCTAAAGAGGAGCCCCATGAGAATATCAAGTGATATTTCTTTAACAAAGTATTTCCTAATTTTGCATGCAGTAAACCTCACCTGAATTCTCATTTCCCTTTCACTGAAATATGTATAAGACTGCATCTCATTTCTTTAGCCAGATGGAAATTTTAAGTCTTCTGGAAAGAGTGAATGCACCAGTGGGGAAGAGAAGTAAGAGTTATTCAAATAGTATTCAGCAATAAATTAAAATATCACACTACTCTTTCCAATATTAAATTACTATAGTTACGGATCTTGAATAAAAAAGAAATCACCGACATACATAAATATTTGTCACAAATTTATATAAATTTCCTGATTCTACAGGTAGCTGCTAAAAGAGTTGCTGATGCCAGTATTCTTCACTGGACTGTAGATTTATATCCTTAATCAAATCAACAAAAAATGTAATTGTATCTTTTTTTTTTTTTTTTTTCTCATTATTACCTGAGTTTTTATCACCTGAGTTTTCTTTTCTGCTCACTATTTCTTTTTCCAGATTTTCTCATGTTCCCAGCATTCCTAATGCTTTGTAGTAATAAAATGTTTTTGTGGATTTTGAGCTTTTTTTTTTTTTTTTTTTAAATACTATTAGCCTTGTAGAATAGGCCTGTTAAGACTTTCCTGCAGGTCTGCATCTGGCACCATTATTCACTATTATTCATTATTCTGTGGTTTGTTAATGGTATTATGGTTTTAATTTACTATACTGGAAAAATAAGGCATGAAGAGATTTCCCCTGCCCTCCTTGTTCATAGTTTTGTTTTGTCTTTTTTGTATCTGGTAAATGTCTTCCTCTTCCACCTCTATACTCTCCTTTTTCAAATAAACTGGTGTGATATTTTGGAAGAAGTGTGACTCAGGTTTCCTTTTTACATTTTTATAGTCAAATAATTTCATAATTACTACAACAGATAACTATTACAGAAAGTCAAACTGAAAATAAGTTTAGAATTTCCATTTGTTTTTAAAGTTACAGAATTACAATATATAGCCTGGAGTATTAACCTACAACTAAACAATCTGCTGATGTCTGCTTAGTTAACTCTGTGTGTTTTGTTTTGTATTTTTTCTGATAGGCAGATGGAGCTTCTCTTGACTCTATGCACATGATTGGAGTCAGTCTTGGGGCTCATATTGCTGGTTTTGTTGGCCATAAGTATGATGGCAAACTTGGCAGAATTACAGGTAAGGCTTTTAATCCTGATACTTGTATTCTAGTGTACCCTGCTTTGTTGATAATGCTACAGATCACATAGATGCTGGTATTGAAATATCAACAAATAAGAACTGATTATTTAGAAGCATACAAGAGGCAAAATTAATCATTGATATAAGTTTAGAAAATTGCAAAATTATTCTTTGAGGACTTATGGGACAGTTTCCCATAGGATCCTACTGGACAAAATGTCCACCATACAGCTAAATAAAAACATCATACGATGGGTGAGCAATTGGCTAACGGGCAGGGCCCAAAGGGTTATGGTGAATGGCGCTGCGTCAGGCTGGCGGGCGGTCACCAGTGGGGTCCCTCAAGGCTCCATTTTAGGGCCGGTACTTTTCAATATTTTTATAAACGATCTGGATGTGGGAATAGAAGGTATTTTGAGCAAGTTTGCTGATGACACCAAACTTGGAGGAGTTGTGGACTCGAATGAAGGTGGAAAGGCCTTGCAGAGGGATCTGGATAGGTTGGAGAGCTGGGCGATCGCCAACCGCATGAAGTTCAATAAGAGCAAGTGCCGGGTCCTGCACCTGGGACGGGGAAACCCTGGCTGCACGTACAGACTGGGCGATGAGACGCTGGAGAGCAGCCTAGAAGAGAGGGATCTGGGGGTTGTGGTAGACAGCAAGTTGAATATGAGCCGGCAGTGTGCCCTGGCAGCCAGGAGGGCCAACCGTGTCCTGGGGTGCATCAAGCACGGCATTGCTAGTAGGTCGAGGGAGGTGATTGTCCCGCTCTACTCTGCGCTGGTGCGGCCTCACCTCGAGTACTGTGTGCAGTTCTGGGCACCACAGTATAAAAAGGACATGAAACTGTTGGAGAGTGTCCAGAGGAGGGCTACGAAGATGGTAAAAGGCCTGGAGGGGAAGACGTACGAGGAACGGCTGAGGTCACTGGGCCTGTTCAGCCTGGAGAAGAGGAGGCTGAGGGGAGACCTCATCGCAGTCTACAACTTCCTCGTAAGGGGGTGTCGAGAGGCAGGAGACCTTTTCTCCATTAACACCAGCGACAGGACCCGCGGGAACGGAGTTAAGCTGAGGCAGGGGAAGTTTAGGCTTGACATCAGGAGGGGGTTCTTCACAGAGAGGGTGGTTGCACACTGGAACAGGCTCCCCAGGGAAGTGGTCACTGCACCGAGCCTGACTGAATTTAAGAAGAGATTGGACTGTGCACTTAGTCACATGGTCTGAACTTGGGTAGACCTGTGCGGTGTCAAGAGTTGGACTTGATGATCCTTAAGGGTCCCTTCCAACTCAGGATATTCTATGATTCTATGATTCTATGACTTAAGTTACTGGTGAAATTTCCTATTTTTCCACTGCTTACCTCTAGTCTCTCAAATGAAAACTAAATGCTGCATCCAGATGCCACTTGAGTTAGGTGATGTACTATCTCAGTTTCAGTCTGGTGGTGAAGAAAATGAGGTCCCTCTTAAGGGAAGTTCAGAAGCTTTTGGTCAGAACACAGGAATTAGGCACAAGCATTTAATTTCACTTTGAATTATCTGAGCATGGTGCGGGCTTTACTATATTGGGCAACCTGCTACAGGAAGCTTAAATCAGGTGTGAAGCCTGTGTATGGATACTGCAGATTTTACCTAATATCTGTTGCAAATCATCGTCATCCATAGGAGTGGTGTATACAGTGAAAATTTGAATACCTGCATTTGGGTACATCCTTCAGGCACATGAGTTTTAAGAATCACTTTTCAATGCTAGTTCCTAGGGCAGAATCCACAGTGCTAATTTGGGCACACAGGCTCCTGATAATTCTTGTGCAAGAGCTAAATTCACTGCAGCTGGCATACTGAGGAGGAAGCTGATTTAACTAACTACTAGAAAAGATTGTAAGAAGGCCCTGTTACTTTCTAAGATTTAAGTGAGCAGCTATTTTCAGGCTGAAAGGAAGCACCTTGAGGAAGCAGAGCTCCTAACCATCTCTTTGGGGTACTAAAGTGATTTGTTGTTTTGTTTTGTTTTTCCAAATGTAACAGAAGCCAGTAGCCAGTTTTATGAAAGGGAATTAGATACTCCTCCCCTTTTACTACAGTAATCTGAAAGCCATGGCCTTTTCTAAAAGTTTGATAAGCTATATTCCCTTGGTTAGAAGTATTCATTTCCACTTTACACAATTCCTTAGGGTTTTTTTTTTTTGCTTCATAGGTTGGGGACAATCTTGATGGCAATACCAGGCCAACAAGTCTGCCGCTTTTCTGACTTCTTATTATTAACTGTGAGCTAGTAGATCTATGTCATTTCTGAATTCAGATGCTTAAGGGTAAATGGAATCGTATGAAACATTCCAATCACCTTCCTGTCATTTCAAATACAGATGAAGGCAAAGACTAGATAGTACAAACTCACAAGGCTCATAATCACTTGACTGTTTTGATGCTGTTTCTTTCCAACAAGTTGGGTGTAAAACTATAAGAAAGTGGCCCAAACTGGTGTTGGAAAAACTAGATTAAAAATAAATAAATAAATAAATCGAGGCTTTTGGAACATAAAACTGATTAATGGATGGAAACAATAAACTTTGTCACCTGGCATACTATGAATGTTTAATCTTGGCATTCCATGAGCCTCTGTGGTAGTTTGGATGTTGGTTATCTTGATCGTGAGAAAACCTTTCTAGACCAGTTCTTAAAGCACATCTGCCAGTTAAATCATAATACAAATCTGTTGGGTCTTCAATAAACTAAGGTCATATGCTAGACCCATCTCACAATTAGTGAGAATGAAATTAGGAGTCAAGTGCAAAGATACGTTTTGTCTTGACAATTAGTTATATTTTCCATCCTTGCTGCTTTTTTGCCACCCTCTTCCCTTTGTCTCTGCTTTTGTTGTCAAGAAACTAGGAACAGAGCAAACCTCAACTAACGACTTTTCTTTCCTGCGAAGGACAGTAATTACTATCTTGAAAACTGTTAAGCTTCGTGGTTGCACAACAATAATTCTCTATTGCTAAAAGGAAGGAGAATAAGAAATGCTTATGCTTCAAATACTTTACCACCCAAATTCTCTCCTCTTAGGTATCAAGTGCTTTTTGTGGATGTCAGCTGAAAATTCTTTTGTCATAGCTCAGTTGCGATTTGAGTATAATACTTCCAGACCTGCTTCCAGTGAAATTATGTAAAAAGATGTCATTTATTTTCCTTTAAAAACTTTTTTCTATAATTAATTCCAACACCAACTGGTAAAATGATCAAGGCTTGTTTGAAATCATCTCCCATCCAAGATGACCCTATCCTGGGTTCTGGTGTTGAGAGCAGCTACATTTCATATTTTATTTTTATGAAGTAAATAATAGGAATCATATTTTCTGGGGGAAAAAAAGAAAATGAATTAACTTGATTTTATTCCTAATATAGTTGGCTTATAGTTGTTCTGGAGAATGTGGAGATGAGCACAACTTAACAGGAGAGAGATAAACTTAATAGGAGAGAGAGAAATTCAAACATGTGGCTTGGTCTTGTACTAGGAAACCTTGCTTTACTTAGCAAGTTGAAGAATAGAAACTTGTGAATAATTGTTTTGTTTTTATTCTTATTACCTCACGAAAAGGGGTAAGTCATTGATGAATAATGCTCACGTGTCAATCTTGTATATAACTGTAGATACAGACCCCAGGATTTGTAATGCTAATGTCTTTTTCGTTCAGGTCTTGATCCAGCAGGCCCTTCATTCACTAGAGAACCGCCAGAGGGCAGATTGGATCGTACTGATGCAAAATTCGTTGACGTAATTCATACAGATACTGATGGTAATGACATAGCTCTAACTTCCCTATTTCAGCTAAAGGAAAGGCAGAAAAGGGAAAGAGATGGGATAAGCTGTTTCAGGAACATGCATGTGGTGTTGCAGTAGTTTTAATGGGTGGATTGCTGTGCTGTTGCTTCCTAATAGTGTGCATACTTTTGAAAGCATGTTTTATGTAAGCTTGTTCATCAATAAATTGAAACTCAACTTTGATGATGATTTCAGCAATGATGACCTGTTTTTTTCTGTTCTGACATGAGTAGTCCTGTTATTGAATGAGTTAGCTTCATAACTGAACCTGAAAATACTGAAGCAACTTTCATATCCAACAGCTAACTGAAGGCATATGTAGATAAACATAAAGATGAGTCCACTTAATGCCATGCAAATGTAATAATTTATGCTTTGTTTGTTATCGTATATTCTTTCTGAATACAAACCAAGAATTCTGCACATTGGATAAAACGTGTCTATTGCATTTATTTCTGATACTATTCTTTGCAAAATAGTATCACGTAAACATTCTTTTACTGTGCTAGTGTGTATGAACACAGAGGTTGTAAGCATGTGAATATCACTGAATTAAAGCCTGTTCTCAGATAACCAGTCTCGGCTGTAACACATTAGTACGCTGTTCAGATCCACTGCCTAAAATTATGTATGGAAACACATTACTGTAAGGTTGAAGGACATTGTAGTCTGATTTCTTCATACTATAATCTGGTTTAATTTTCTTCTCAAAATATAAGAAAACCTTTTAAATCTACCACACGTGGCCCATTATTTGTGTAGTTTCATATCAGTTCCTTTAATGGTATTAAAACTTATTATTTTATTATACAATTTTACATGTGAAGTTGTAAAATACCAATGTTTGCAACATTCCCATTATGTGAATAAAGGTAAGGAAGGTAGAAAGGAAAGTAGGTCAGATTGAGTTAAATCTTAGTGAAATCAGTCATGTTTCTTTTATGGAACATGAGAAAAAAAGATTTATTTTTTTAGTGTAGTTCAGAATCCAATGTCATATGCAAAAAAAAAAAAAAAAAAAAGGAAAATCTTACTCTAGTTAAACATTGGCAAATAATTGTCATTCATAGAGAAAACATGAATTTCATAAATTTCTTCATGCAAATAATGTTGCAGCTGCAGTACTAAAGAGTTGCTTCTGTCCTATCCTTTTTCTTTTGTAGAAATAAGAGTCATGCACACATTTGTAGATTGCAATTTACATTTTAACAACTTTTCTTAGAAAGAAAAAAAATGTGAATTTTAACTCAACATGAATTCCACTTAAAGAACAAAAGAACAATATATTTGCAAATATTTTTTTTTAAAGATCCATGTTATTTTGTAGTGCAATCTAATGATAAATTATTCACTGGATAATTCTGCTTATGTCTTTGTTGTTATTGTTTTTTAATTTGTGATGTCTTTAGTACTAGGTTTCAAGAAACCTTTAGGAACCATTGATTTCTATCCAAATGGAGGAATGGATCAGCCTGGTTGCCCACAAACAGTATTCAGTGGTAAATAAAAATGTGTTCAGTTAATGAGAAAAGAGTCTGAGATCAAATCAAAAATGACTAACCTGAATTCAGTGGGCACTTCCCATTCACAGTACTATTGGGTCTGAGGGCACTGTATTCTTTCTTTTCCCTTCTCATTCACCAAAAAGGAAAACCAAAGACACTGGGCATTTTGATTTTAATAAAAATCTTCCCATATGCATACATAGTCCATTGTACCATTATTACTGTCTATATAACATGCATGTAGTGATCATTATTTTCCTGTGTTTATATATGGTCAGGTATGGGAAAAGATGTTGTAGGGGAAGATGTAAGTGATTTGGACATCACCACTAGCAAATGACAAGGCAAGGGTTTCAAGTCTCCACTATATATCTTAGGTTTCTACCTGATTGGCAGTGATGTACTAGGGTTTGAACAGGTCTTTTAGACCTGTTTTCTTCAGAAAGAAAACAGTTTTATTGCATGATCTTTTGCTGCAGAATTTTGATTATTTCAGCCTCCATAAATTTTAGGCAAAGTTGCTACCCATTGTTTGATTGTTTGTTTGTTTTTTAAATAATTTTTAATATATGTTTTTTGGTATATTGTATTATTCTTTATACATTATATATACATATGGATTATATATATATATGTATATATGAAGTAGTGCTCACAATAGTGTTTCTACTTAAATATTACACATGATCAATTGTGTCATTTGTGGCAACAAAGCCAATTGCAATACAGGCTCATGCCTGATAACAAAAATTGTCTAAATTTGATAGGACATAGTAGACAGACTATTTCTTGCGTATAAAAACCTGAATGTTTTTCTCTATACCTGTAATACTCAAAACAGTCTTTATTTTCTTCTTCTTGTGTGTGCATCGATTTTAGTGGTCAACTAAACAGGTGGTCCACATTCAGTGATCATCTAAACAGGGCATAAAGACATGGTTAACAAAGAATGATTTAGTTAAATGAGATTATTTGAGTAACATCTTTTCTTTCCTGAAGAAAAATTATGACATATTCTTTGTATATTTCATTTTTTCTTTCCTGAAGGATTGCAGTATTTTAAATGTGACCATCAGAGATCTGTCTTCCTCTTCTTATCATCTTTGAAAAGGAAGTGCAACATAATAGCATATCCTTGTGACTCTTACTCAGATTATAAGAGAGGAAAATGTGTTGATTGTGAAGCTTTCCAACCAATGTCATGTCCAGTAATGGGTAAGAGTTACCATATCTGGTCTGGGATGGGTTTTTCAGAAATTCAGACTTGCTCCTTCTGGGCCTGCTCCAGGGATCTTGCTAAGGGATCTGATTAGATAGACTGAGGGTAGAGCTGCACACTGTTTTAAACAGTTCAAAGCTTAAGGCTTTGTCTGCTTTATAGTTAGCTCTCTAAGATAGGGTGCTGAATGTTCCCAATATTTGATTATTAGGCTTTCTAGTCTGAAACAGATTCTGAATGCATTTCCTCTATATAGAGAAATTGCTTCTGCTTAAGTGTGTCTGTCAAGTCTGCCACTTTGGGTAACTTGCTTTTATGTAATTGTACGTGTGTTGGGATACATCTCTTTAGGCTTTCGTAGTGTGTTATAATTCCTGGAGTACCTGTGGTTTTTGATTAAGAGTAATAATGTTTATAGCAACTTCATGGAGTCTCTGTCACTTCTTTTGGAATCAAGCTCATATTTGTAGAGATTGTTAGTTGTTTGGGCCTTTATTACTTTTAGAGAAGATCTAGGGACAGTCTGAAAGCAGCTTAAATAACGTGAGCATTTCCCAGTTGGCAAAGCAGGGTTTTCATAAAAAGGAAATATTTAGAATATTTAAATAGAAGTTAACTTTCAATTCATACCTTGTCTTCTGACGTATGTCCTTGAACAGTTATATTAGTTAGGTCTAGATTGAAGAAAAAACATAGATAGGTGTGTCTGTATATTATTTTATAATAAGAACCAACTATAACAGGACCTTAGTATAGGGCAGGAAGACTCAGGGACTAGAATGGTTATTAGTCATGCCTGATGCACTTAAGCAGAATGCCTGAGCTAGATGTGGAGAAATATATGATCAATCAGCTGCCCTCATTGTTAATTTTTATTTTAATACCCACAAGGAAAGGGTTTTTTAATTTTATTTTTAATACGTATAAAGAAATGGGAGGCAGCTGAAACTGGGAACTTGGAGGAGAAACAGCATCCTTCTGCTGCAAGCTTTCCCACCTGCTGTCTTGCAGTGCCAGCTCTGCAGCCTGGAACTAGCCCTCACTGTCTATTCTAGATAAAGAAGTCAAGAGGGACTGAATAGCATCAGCCACTTTAGAAACAAAGACTTTTATCAAGACCCAAAGACAAAAAGCATAATTACATTAATAATAATAATAATAATACATTGCACCCAAGAACTTGGGAGATTTAAAGAGCATCAAATGTTTTATTGAATCATATCCACAATTATAGAATACAGGATTTAAAAATGCTTACTGTAATGACTCAAGCAAGAAAGGAAGACACTTTACTAAATGTGAAGCTGTTCCGCAATTGTTCTCTGCAAATATGTTAGCTACTTTTTTGGTTTTGTTTTTATTACCTCTGCAGGATTTTGTTGGCACTAAACACATTCTTTATATCAATTATTTTTTATATTAATTGTGTCAATTGTTTGACAGTAATACATTAGAAAAATGGAATACATACATATGTTATGCTCTTCTGTTCTGTTTATGGTATTCCTGCATTTTCCAAGTCACTTACTTTCTAAGTGAATGTTTAAGAAAATTAAACTCAAGTCTGTCACTTTGAGTAACTTGCTTTTGGGTAACTGTATGTGTATTGTGATACTGCTATATGACTGAAATAAAATGTTTAATCTTTGAATTTCAGGTTATTATGCTGATGGCTGGAAAAAACATTTAATAATGAAGACTTCACCAACGAAAGCTTATTTTGATACTTCAGACAACGACCCATTCTGCAGTAAGTGAATGAACACACACACACACACATATACATAACAGACCCTTTATGAAATGTTACGGTTCTTAATTTTTTGCTGACTTGAAAGGAACACGTGTTAAAAGTAGAAAGTTATTGTCAGCTGCAATAGAAAACGAACAAACCATGAGTGAAGTGCCAGTTTGCAGACTGGGTGGAAGGAGAAGAGTTAATATGGCAAAAGAGTAAGCAATATGTTAACTGATAAAGAAATATGACTTTAAAAGTAATGAAATCTCTTCCAACCTAGAAATTCTGTGATTCTGTGGACTGAGTGCCAGAGTAATAAGAAAGACAAAAAATGAGAATCAAGTGACAGGGAAAATGCTGAGAGAATCTGCTTAGATGGGATTGTTCTTGCCATTTTCAGAGAGTAAAAATTGGCAAGAGTTCCTTGGGTGGAGGAAGGAAAGGAAACACTTGCATGTTGTACCCCCAGGGTGGTTAGTGACCTACATTGAACTAAAGCTATTCCAGCTTTTAAAGATCCACGAGGAAAACAGAGAAGGAAAAACTGACTTTATTGGGGTTATGCTATATAGGGATGAACTCTTTTGGTGTGGACTTTAGCTACAACAACTTACCTCTCCATTTGGAGGTCTAGCTTAGATTCTTATCCTATTTCTGATTTTGTCTGTTTTTATCAAGAGACTCTTCTAATTAGTGATGTTACAAAATCTTTGGTTTGGGGTATAGGGATAGGCTTATATGGAATTCAAGTGAAATCAAGTTTTCCCATTGGCGTTTTCCATTTTCTCAGCAAGCTTTGTGACCAGGGACTGAGTTATTTTTTGTTACTGTGGTAATTGTTCTTGCTTAAATCACTGTTTCTTCCAAAGGGCCCAGAAGAGGTTAACAAAGGTGTTACAGATTTTATATAACCTAGTGCTAAGCTTATCGGTGCAGCTGACTAACAAAATGAAGTGGTCTTGGTGTGCAGAGAAAAAGACTTGTGGAGCAAAGCCTAAGGCACAAATTTAAATTTGCTTACATATATGTATTCCATAGTGGCAGATGAAGGAGAATGAGCATATGGGTAGCTAACTGCATTTCAAGTATATTGATTTTAATGTTACAGTGCCTATCTGAGTGCCCTTTACACACTCCAGAGTTTTCCCAACCCTTTTTCTCTAACTGCCAAGTCAAATCTTCTTCCCCTCATCCTTCCTGACCCAGAGAAAAAAAATAGATTCGTCTCTTCCTGGTGTTATTTCCACTCAACACCTACTACTGCTGCTCCTCTCCCTGTCAGGTCTGCTTGGACTTTGCTCTTTCATGCTTTCAAGGCTGCACAGGCTACTAGGTTTCCTCATTTCATTCCTCTTGGAGAAAAATATGGCTTTGCTTTCACTCTCACACATATTAAAGTCTATCAAAAATGCTGATTTTTTCAGGCAGAATCCTTATTCTTTCCTGGTGGAAGAAGTATGTAGAAGAATAAAAGATTATATAGAGTAGTCTGGGACAGGGGTGGTAGAAGAGAGAAAACAGAGGGATTATTACCAAACATAGGAGGAGATACATGGAAAGGAGTAAGAAGATCTGTAATGACAGGATGGAAAATACGCAAAGTCAAGAAGAAAAATAAGTCTAATAAAGCAGTCTGAAAAAGAGGGTATTTATTAACTAAGCCTTATTTTAATTCACAGATGTTTGAAAACATGAGGAAATAGAGGAAAAAAAAAAAAAAAAAAAAGCCTTGAACTAAATAAAACTATAAACCTGAGTAGGACCAGTTTTTAATTCAAGGTGAGGGTTTGCCTTTTAGGAGAGACTGTTAAAGAATAACATGCCAGAAAAAAAGACAAATGGGTTTGAATTGGCTTCCCAATTTTCAGAGTAGTAATGCTGTATTTCCTCTGGAAAGCCATGGCACAGTCACAGTATGTGTGGTGGTTGCAGAAGTGCAGCGGAAGGCCAGGTCAGTGCTTCACAGGGCATGGCAGATTAGGCCCACTGCATGCTGTCCTCCCTCCACAAGCGGGCTGGTGCTCTGAGGGCACTAGTCCCCAGCAGTAGCGTGTTTTACTGAGGCAGTGAGCCCTCCCAGGGAAGGTCAGAAGAGACTGGAGCATGGAAAAGCAGTCAGCCTCCTCTCCTCAGTCACCCCCACACAGTTTTTCTAGTACCCATGTGGCCTATCCCCTTAAAACCATGTTTGGGCATGTTGGCTTCCTCTGAGAGAAGGGTGCTCTGTGGACATGTACTGCTGCGATTACACAGGCTGGGCAATCAAGAACCAGAATAATGTCTCTCTTCAGCTGTTAGCTCCCGACTCATCTGCTCACCTAGCTAACTGCCTGGCTTGCCTATCCAGAAAACTTGCATGAATGCTGTTCCTCCCTCTTCCTGCCAACGTACTGCACCTATTTCTGGATGCGTTACTTTTGTGGATAGCGTGATAGTTTGTTTCACCACAATAGTAGCTCAAATATCCCCACTTTGCAGAGCTTGCCAAGAACTGAAGGTGCCAGTTAGGAGTTAATTTTGCATTGTTTCCTTAGTAGGGTCAAACTCCTCATATTAACTCTGATGGCAGTTTTCTGATGCAAATTGTTTCCATGTAAGAACCGGAAAAAATTATACGTTAAGTACAGAGACCTCCAAACAGCCATTTTGTGAAAGCTACTTTTTGACAATAGCCATTTTGTTCTGGCTTTAGCTGGTTACTCAGAAGTAAAGGGTTGCTATTATTACCATCACCAAGTGAATACTTTTAAAAGGGTGCTGATAATAACTGTATCCTGTTGAGGTTAATTCCTTAAATCTTACTATTTCCTATTTGTTTTTGCAGTGTATAACTACTTACTGTATATTACTACCTGGAATAAAAGCATTAGGAGAGGTTTCATTAAAGTTAAGATAACTGATTATGCTGGAAACACAATAGAATCAGAGGTGAATAGGTAGGTCATGCTTTGTCTGTAAATCTTTTTTTATCTCTGTGTAGAACTAATTTCCTGAGTTTCCTAAGCCTTGATTCAGACTTGTCAACTAAGTCGAGAGGTTGTTAAGTCTTGGCCACAGCTCCTTTTCCTGGATTTGATATGGCTCTGTGTCAGAGACAATGCTTCTCAACCTGAAATGATTTTCCCTTCCTTTCCAAACTAGCCCATGATTTTGTCTGGCACTCGCTTGAATTCAGTTCTCAGTGTCCTTGTTCTGAACGTTCTCAGCTGATCCATCTTGCAAGATTTCTGTTCTCAGTAATAACTCTTTGAAATCATGAATATTTCTCAGATAAAAAACCCTGACTATAAATCATATTTTTCTCTAGTGAAGTTTCAACATTTCAGCAATATAAGAGAGTCAAAATATTGACTGGATTTTACCGGGATTTTGACAAAATATCGAAAATTTCCTTGACCTTTTCTACGAAGACTTTAATAGGTCCAAAGTACAAGCTTAGGATTCTTCAGATGAGGCTGAAATCTCTTAATAACCCAGAAAGGTAAGTGTTTGTTGTGTGTCAAGTTGTGTGTCAACTAAACTGCTCAGGATGTTTCCTCAGAAATTTGTACTTGCCTCTATTACTTTTTTATCACATATTCATAAATGCAGGAATATTCTTCTAATCCTATCTAGGATAAAATTCATCTTGTGGAAGAGCTGTTTTGTACATTAACACTTAGTGCACAGCACCCTGAAATGTACTCTTGTGCATGTAAAAGTCATACACGCTCCTTATTACAGCAGGCTGCTGCTACGGTCTGCTCTGAAGGAGCTCTCAAGGACCACTTATGTAGGTCAGCCTGACTTACACCTGCAGTGATTGCAGGGAGAAGTTCTCTTCCTGAAGATGAATATTATGAAGTACTTTTCTGCTTTTAATTATGTGTCTGTACACAGCTTTTCTTAGACATGGAATGGAGTACTTCTATGACTGAAATAGGCTATTAGTCTTGTTGCTGATGGTGAAGACCCTCCAAGAGCAAAACGTGCAGTCTGTGCTTTCCTACACTTAAAATGAAATAATCTACATTTATTATACCAAGTGCTGTTATTACACATCATTATTTATTATTTATTTATTTATTTATTTATTGAAATACTTCAGCAGTGCTGCCATAAGTTCATTTTTTACATCTCCAAAGTTACCTCTACTATAGCATTAGCAATTAAATTATATGTTTTCATCTTGTGAAAATAACATTTTACATAGAAAAATTAAGAAATACCCTGGAGTAGCAACAATACTTTATTTTAGAGTTATTACATATATTTGCTTCACATTCATAGCAGATTCAACAAAGCAGGATTTTAAAATAAAGTCTGCACCGGGGAAGGTTCATACTGGATATTAGGAAAAAAATCTTTACCATGCAGGTGGTTAAGTACTGGGACAGGCTTCCTAGCAAGGCTGTTTATGCCCCTTGTCTGTCAGTGTTTGAGAGACATTTGGACACTGCCCTAATTTACATGCTTTAACTTCTGGTTAGCCCTGAAGTGGTCAGGCAGTTTAACTTGATTATCTTTGTGGGTCCCTTCCAACTGTTCTGTTCTGTTCTGTTCTGTTCTGTTCTGTTCTATTCTATTCTATTCTATTTCTTATAATGGTAATCAAATAACCGATGAGAGGGAATAATGATACAACATGAGTAAGTCTTAAGTCTGTATATTTTGTTAACTTAAAATGCAACATTTGGTATATGATAATAGTCCAGAAGGAATCAGGTATGATAATTTGTAACAATTAAGA
Organism: Anas acuta; assembly: GCF_963932015.1. Classification (NCBI taxonomy): domain Eukaryota; kingdom Metazoa; phylum Chordata; class Aves; order Anseriformes; family Anatidae; genus Anas; species Anas acuta. Next base: position 103,043,984 of record NC_088979.1, read on the forward strand.
AATCTTGTTAAATTAATCTGTTATTTCACATTTACTGAGAAAGAGGAGAAGACAGGTGGGAGAGACTTAGAAAGAAACAGAATTGTGGCAATCAAAATAATACCTCCAAATATGTATGCATTAAACTTTGTTAACTTGTTGAAGGCCATAAATTTCTAGCTCTCAGGTGAACTGGAATGATTTTATTTAAAAGCATTTGGTGATGAGAGATAGTCAAAGCTCTAAATCATGTTGCAATTTTTTTCCCAACTCAATGGTGATAAATCAAAAGATGCATTTCATGCAAGCCTATCGTTATTCAGAACTTTTTCAGATTAATAATCCAGCAAATGGTGGCTGCTTTCAGTGAACAATCTTTATTGTTTTTGAGTTTTCATGCCTGTTACTCTGATGGTTGTTAGTTTTAAAGTAAGATGCACTTGATTTGTTTTAATATAGGATCCCCTAAAGTCCTTGTTACGGAATCTCATCAGATGGTAGTCATACAGGCACATTAGCTACTTTAAGATAGTGATGTAAAAAAGTGTGTTGAATCAGCATGTGAAGGTAATTTAAATGCAGATGTTACAGCACCATTGGTTGTTATAATTACATAATTGCTCATTGTAATTATGACTACCTATATTTACCTTATTTAGTTACATGTAATTACACCAATTACTTGAATACAGGATAATTAACTAGAAACTACTTTTAAATATTTAAATTATTCATATAACAAAATAATAGGTAAAAAACAGGAGACAGGTGCAGAGATAAAAGAGAGTCTCACTCTCCCCAGATTTGGGTTAATAGTGGACGGTGGGAGTCTGGGGAATATCACTGAAAGTTGTTTACTGACCCATTATTCACACAGCTGGTGTGGGAGTGTAGGAGTACTAAAGGGTACATATAATTTTCAGACTCTTCTGATCTCTAAGATAAATCACTCCGGCTCATGCATAAAAACAGAAAGCTTTCATAACTTGTGTTCATCCAGGTGCCACTTCTCCCAGAAAGCTTTTGAATCTGTCACTCAGCTCAGACTCAATTGATGAGGAAGGTAAATGTTTCAGAGATACTTAGTCCAGCCAACTTATTTTATTTATTTTTAACCAAAGCAAGAACAGTAAGAGTAAAAAAAAGAAGACCTTATTAATATCTCTGTTGAACAAGAAAGCATGGCATGCCCTTGGTTTTTAGTAGATGGAAGAGAAGCCACATGGGATGAAAGTTTATGATTGCCTCACTTCACAAAAAAAAAATCATTTGCCTTTTGCTACTTCCCAGTGAACTGGAGAACCCTCTCCTCTCTCAGGTCTACACTCCCAGGAGACATGCCTGGTTCTTAATAATCACAAACTTAGATGGATTTCACTTCAAATGAGAGACAAATGTTTGAAAAAGTGTTTTTATTTCTAGTATTTATCATCATGTCTAACTGTTCTATCCCCTGTGATTAGACAGAATCCTTCCCAGGTGATTTCTTCTGTTGGAGAACAGGGTGTGCTAACATACGCTGCTGTTGCATTGCGATTACTTTTGCAAATGTGCAGAAATACAGCACTGTAAACTGAAAGTAAATTCAACAAATATATACATATAATAATCTTATATTGTTCTTTTTGCAAATTTGTCCTGTGAATTCTTTCAGTCTTTTGTGAGGATTTTTACAATGTTGTCAGTTTCCATGGTTTTCTCTCCCTCTACAAAAATAATGGAAGAGTAAACCATTACATTCAAATCAAAACAAATTGTGGATGAAGGACTGTGTTAAATTCTACATTTTTCATTATACAAAATATACAGAATTTCTCCTGATCCTAGTGGTAAAATCTACTGTTTTAGCTTTTGTGGGGCCTTTGAAGAACCTCAAATTCTTATATAGGAATCTGTCAGTTCTTTCACATATAGGTAGGTGGATTCGTAACTGTTTGGAAATCTCGCACTTATGACAACAAAGGTGCCTTGTGGGATGTTCCTTCTCAGCCCTTTATTTTCCCTTAGGTGTTTCACTGTACCTAATTCCCAGTCTCAGGTGAATTGTGTTGTTTAGACAGTTCAGAGCAATGTAGAAGATAAGTAACATAGTTTGTATGCCCTTAGAAGTGCCATCGGAGGAAAGGCTGTGTCAGTCACTTGTTTGTCCCATCCAGCTCTCACCATCTTCTATAGCACATAAAGGGCAGAGCTGTGACCTGTCTCGGCACTAAAAGCACACAGCTAGTTTATTTGTTGATGTCAAAAAGTAAAATTTTGTGTGTGAGAGGCTCCTTTTGTGACATCTGTATACATTCCTGTGATACTGTGCTGTTCTGAGTTTTCAAGCCATTTAGATGATAAATTACACTCCTGCATGGAACTTATACATGCTCTTGTTGCAGAATAAATAAATAGAGAGAAATTATTAAGATGCAGTATTTTGCTTGTCTTTGGAATGAAAGAAGAGGAACTTTCCTACCTAGGAATTTAAAAATAAATTGTTAACAGGAATTGGGCTGTGCTTGGAACATTATTCTAAAGAACTAATTTTAATGCAGATTCAGCTTTAGTGGCTGCATTATAGCATCTTCATAGTTCAGACTAATGTGGTACTCTTCTTTCTCATGTCACTGTATGCCATCCATCTGATGACCTGGTTGTTTGCAGTCTGGCAAAACTACTCTAGTGATGCATAAAGTAGGGTGTAAACAGACGAGAAGACATCTGTTGTTGTCCTGAGTACTGTCTCTGAGAGGTAGTAAATACTGAAGGTTTAATAATTCAGATACTAAAACATTTTTCTATTGATTTTACATTTTCTGTTTTGCACATATATGTATATATTTTTATTTTGTTTCTACTTTCATAGGGTACAGCTGTGCAGATATGATTTTGTACTGATGGAGAACACTGAACTGACCTTCAAACCCATCCCCTGTCCAGAGAACAGTACATGAAGAGAGAGCTTCTGCTAACTTAATTTCTCTTATGGCAGTGACATTTGATTCTTCCTCAGGATAAAGACTGCAATGAGAAGGGAAATGAGATAACCTAGATTTATTTTCAAGAGTGTGTATGGTAATATCCATTACTTCCTCTGAGTGCCTTAGGGTGAAATTCATAGAAAAGTTCTGGTACGTATGTATTTAGGAAATTTGAATAAAATCAATGCATCATAGAGAACGTACAATGATCTATTAGTTATTATTTGTTAACAGTGAGGCAACTACTGAATTAAAGATGAATTATCTGCGTAATCTCAGCACATTATTAATCAAGTCATACATATATTTAATTATTTATTATTTATAATGGTTTTTACATTGAAATATAATTACCTGTCTACCAAGTGAATTTAATATACTGTACATGTGATCTACAGTTCTAATATATAGCAGTTTTGCTGTGCTATGTTCATTGGATAAATGAATTAATGTTTTCTCATTATGCAGTGTCTCAGTCTCTAAGAACTGGAACAATAAGTTTTGTGAACATGTATGTAACTGCTGTTTAAATTATCTGTAGTCTCATCTGAGATGAATACTATTGCACCCACTCAAATTTTTTCAGTTAAAGCTATGGACAGGGCAGTGATGTTTCAGATATGAAGTAATTCTAAAGACTGTTCTGAAGAGAATAATTTGAAGATGAAATATATGCATTTATATTGTGTTTCAGTTTGGGCCTCTTGCAATTGGAACTGCTGCTCATGTTGTACTTGATGACAGCTTTTCACTTAGTGGAATGTGAACAGGAATAAATCCTACATGAAAATTTCTTCCACCAGTTCAGAAAAGTTTTCCAATGCCAGATTGCCTTCCTGATGGTACTGATTGAAGAAAAGATATGTGCTTTATTTTTCTTTAAGCTTTTTTCTTTCTAATTCTTTTACTATGTATTTAACTGTTTTCTTGTGTGAATGAGTCCTATGCACATTATCCTTGTCCTTCCTTTCCCATGCCTACACTGTCCTTCCTCTTGATAGCAACAGGTGGTTGAACCTAGTGGCAAACTTCATGTGAATGTCAATGGTGTGGGATGTCCAAAACCTATGAACTCTAAGTTGTATTGAAAGTCAACAGCTGGGTTAGAAGGAATATGGGAGACAGTGCAGCCAGATGTATCTGTCTTTGCACACACTCCCCCTGACTTCATGAAGGACTGTGGGTTCATGCATGTAAAACCAAACTGGATCAATCTGCCCAACATTCATTCACAGAAGGAAGGGAAAACAACTTTTTTTTTTTTTTTTTTTTTTTTTTCATTGCAGGGGTATTCAAATTAAGTTTTATGGTATTTGAGCCATGATACATAAAGGACATCTAAATCTTTTAATTTCAGATTTCAGTAGTAACCACATTTTCACTTTACATGTACATACAATCACACAGAACACATTTGAATTCTGAACTATCCAGCACTTTAAATGCCTTGAGTCTATGAACGGACCCCTTTTAATGAAAGCATCTTGCTTCATCAGGTCTATTACTGTGAAGGAAATGGCTGATGGGTTAAAAACATCATTCAGATACCATAGTGATTCACACAAAATATGAACCTAAACAGATAAGCAAACCATTTGTTTTGGCTGTCTGGAATTGAAGCTGTGTTAGGATATTCTAAGTTGTTGTTCTGTATTTTTTTATTTTATTTTTATTTTTCTGTTCTTACATGATATATCATCATGGCATTTTGTTTAGATTTAAAATTAGAAATAGTGATAGCAATTTGGTTTTGTTTTGTTTTGTTTTGTTTTTTGGTTGGGTAGGTTCTTGTTGTTACTGTTTTACTATTGTTGTAAGCCAAACACTGTATTTAGATCATAGGATATTTATATACAAGAGAAAATGATGGAAAAAAAAATGCTCTGTAGAGCTACCATCAAATTTTTGCTTTTTATTATTTTTTAAATAATTTTGGACTTTTTCAGCCAAATAAAGAAGATGGTCTGTTATTCAAGTGTTTTAGTTTTTTTTTGTTGTTGTTGTTGTTGTTGTTTTTAATAATAATGGGTTAACCAAAGAAAATATGGGATGCTCACAAGCCAGAGTAGTTCGGAAGTTGAACAGAAGAAACAACTGAGTTTAGCTGTGGACAGACATGCTTAGGGACTTTTTTTTTTTAAAAAAAAAAAAAGATAAAACATATATATTGTATATTCCACATTAGTATGCTTATGTACATGTGTATGGAGGGAAGTGTGGGGTTTGTGTGTGTGTGTTTTTCTGTATTTCATCATCTCATCTCATTCTCCTTTTTTTTTTTTTTTAAACAAGCAGACTGTCTATTCTGCTTGTTTTCATTCTGTAGGCTTTTGCCAAGCAGTGCTCTCACCACCCCTAGGTTTCCCTTTACAAGTCTCTGAGCTTCCTTTATTGCCTTACCTTCAAATACCTGTTCCTTATGTCACTTAAAAGGAAGCATAGAGACCTGAGAGTAAATTTCAAATGTCTCAGAAAATAATCTTTCAATAGGTAACATAGATGTTCTGGCAGAGAAATGTATCAGATGGTCTCTTAAGTTTCCTTTTAACGTTGCTTTTCTACAGTTACTCTGACATAAGGCATTTCAACTATTTATGTAGCATTTTATATTCTTGCCTTTTTTTTTTTTAATTATTATTTTTTGCTTTGGTTTTATGTCCTGCTGATAAGAACTGAAGTACTGAGTATGAATATAATTTTGACTATAAACCTCTATTTTGCTTGAGATAGTCATTTGCAAGTTACTACCTGGAAAAATTAATGAAATTGTATTGTCTCTATTGGTAGCATGAAGGGTAGATGTACTGCCCTTTCCAGTAATGACACTGAGTACTTGTTTACTACTACAGCTATTATTGACATAGTTGTCAAATAGTTGAGGATTTTTCCACTCTATTTTTTACATTGTTTAACCACATGAGCTTAATTTTCAACAGCTTACTCTATAAGACAAAGATACATAAAGATCTGCCTTTTCAGTATTTGCTGGGGTTGGCATTTTCACTATAAATCATATCCTTTGCTTTTAACTTGCTCCCCAAAGTAGGGTGGAACTCTGGTGTTGCAGCCCTTGGAAAGGAGAAGTTGCTTTTAGTCAGTAGTCATAACTCATATATAGAGCAGGGCTACTAGCCCCATGCATCCTTTATCCATCATATAAACATACTGGCAAAATGGTGCCTACACAAGCAGTCATGATATATTGAATTGTGAGGTAGCGCATAAGACATGAGCAGGAAAATATGAAGAATTGAAGACTGAGATACTTTTCTAGAATTTTCCCATTATGAATATATGGAATATATGGAATAAAGGTGCTGCTAAAGATGCAAGGAGACATACAAGTATGACTACTGGTGTTAAAGAGTGATACATTATAAAGGCAATTTTCACACATTTTAAACATACCTATATAAGGTATAGTGAGGATACATACCCATGTAAGTTTTGGTAAGAAAGAAACAGTGATTTGCTGCCTTGTTTGGGACAAGCTTTGGGTGAAGGGGAAAGGAGCAGTGGGGTTGATCAGGAGGTTCCAGTAATCCACATAAAACAAAGAAACACTTTTGTTTTTTCTTTTATCTTTCCAGTTTAGTTTTTAATTTCCATTTTGTTCCAGGCAGAGCATTTCCAGTGCATAATTGCCCTTCTCAAGTGGCTAAGCACTTGGACTCCATCCTTGTGTCTCCCAGCACCAGCAAAAATGTGCTGTAATTGTTCGGAAATGCATTGCTGTTTATGGCCCACTGCCACATGCTACTTTGTACTAATTCTGTCAGCTCTCTTAAGCTCAGCAGAGGATGTCACAGTCAGGCAGAAAATGAAAATCTTCCGAGGTTTCCTGTTCTGAAGCAAGTGGTAATGATAACAGTTCCGCATCAGAGCAAAAGAGCAGTTGGATTGATTACAGTACTGTTTGAATTCTCTGTCAGATCACAAAACACCTACCAACACTTTCCACGTTAATATGAAAAAAGAAAAAAAGAAAAAAAAAGTGGACATATGTTTTCACAGAATAATGGAACGATTGAGGTTGGAAGGGAGCTCTGGAGATTATCTAGTCCAAATTCTCTGCTCAGGCAGGGTCCCCTAGAGCATATCACCCAGGATTGTGTCCAGACAGTTTTCAAATATCTCCAGAGAAGGGGACTCCACAACGTTTCTGGGCGATCTGTTCCAGTGCTCTGTCACCCCCACAGTAAAGAAGATTTTCCTCAAGTTCAGGTGGAATTTTCTGTGTTGCAGTTTGTGCCCATTGCCTTTTGTGCTATTGCTGGGCACCACAAAGAAAAGCTTGGCCCCATTTTATTGACACCCTCCCTTCAGATACCGACGCACATTGACAAGATCCCCTCCCATCCTTCTCTTCTCCAGGCTGAACAGTCCAAGCTCCCTCAGCCTCTCCTCATATGAGAGATGCTCCAGCCCCTTAATCATCTTAGGAGCCCTGCATTGGACTTGCTCCAGTAGCTCCATGTCCCTCTTGTACCGGGAGCCCAGAACTGTACAAAGTACACCAGGTGAGGCCTCACCAGGGCTGAGTAGAGGGGGAGGATCACCTCCCTTGACCTGCTGGCAACACTCTTCTGAATGCACTGCAGGACACCAATGGACTTCTTGGCCACAGGGGCACACTGCTGGCTCATGGTCAAGCCTTTGTCTGCCAGGACTCCCAGGTCCTTCTCCATACAGCTATTCTCAGGCAGGTCAGCCCCCAGCCTGTGCTGGTGCTTGAGGTTATTCCTCTCCAAGTGCAGGGCCCTGCACTTGCCTTTGTTGAATTTCAAGAGGTTCCTCTCTGCCCATCTCTCTACCTGTCAAGATCCTTCTGAATGGCAGCACAGTACTCTGGGGTATCGAACTTCTCTCCCAGTTTTGTATCATCAGCAAACTTGCTGAGAAGGCTTTCTATCCCTTTGTCCAAGCCATTAATGAATAAGTTAAACAATACTGGATGCTGTATTGACCCTTGGGGGATGTTTATTTCCATTACAAACAAACAAACAACAACAACAAAACTTTCCAATTCATAAGATAAATTGTTAACTTTATCTTAGTAGTCTATTTGTAACTAGTGTTTTTAACCATAAAGAACAGTCTCTATACACATGAAGAATGATGTATCCCATGAGTAAACATAGGTTCTGTAATTAACAAGATCATTGTAGTAATATCAAAGGGATCTCACTAGTATATACTTGGAGTAATAAATTGTAAATTATTTCATTCAAATGCAACAAGTTTGGAACTTTTAATGTAGTATTTTTATTTAATGCTAATTCACAGGAAGATAAAATTGTTGAGTGACAGGTTTATAAAGCTAATATAAGCATATTTTTTCCTGTGTTTGTCTAAAACTTGATTTGTATTTGATAAAACCATCCTTTCTTTTAACCATGCTATTCTGAGTGTCATGACAGTAAGGATATATCAAGAAATTCATTAAGTACTGGTAGGCACTGGAGTAAGCAGTAGCTTACTTAGAGGAAAAACAACATATAATGCAGATGTTTACTACATCGCTTATGTAATTCACAATAGGTTGAAATGGTCTAGATTCAAGATATGTAGAACAAGACCATTTGCCAGTTCAATTTGGAAAGCTTGTATTGATTTCAGTGATGCTATACACAGTTAAGGCTGTTTTTTTATGGTCTCTGCTTCTGGTAACTTAAGGCAGATTTCACATTGAGATTCCTTATTTGTACAAGGTAAAGTGCAGATGTATGTTGGTGGAATTACAGGCTAGGTTTATATACAGCAAAGTGGAAAGCAATTTAGTAAGGAGAGGCTGAAGGGAGTGCAGGTAACTATTTAGGAAGAAGAAAGGTCTGTAAAAACATCTGTTCTTTTTATGTGAATGTTGTAACTAGAGTTACGAGTTACTTCTAAAGGCGCATTTCAGGGTAATTAACAATCACACAAGCCATTACTGTCTGGATGGCAAACGATGTGAGTGAGAAAAGAAGGAATCAGACATAGGGACCTAAAGAGGTACTTAATCAGGATTTATGCTAAATCCAGAGTTACCCTCTGCATTTGTCGGCTATCAGGATTCCTATCTTTTTTCACGTTGACATTTGCAATATTTATTCTGAGCATATCCAGATTTGTGCATCAGTCTTAGTGCTGAACAGCTTGACACTGCCTCCTAGCTAATCAATATCTGAAGTCCAGACATTCATACACCTCTCCCTTTGGTCTGGTGGGCATACCTGGTGCACATCTAATGCTTTGAAATGAAGTCCACACAAAATTTGAGACAGACTCTGCCTTCTGTTTAAAAAGGAAAATGATATGCTGCTGCTCCCTAGCATGTACAGTTCAGGGTTAAAAGAACATTTGGACTACAAGTTAGTTAACCATGGCATTCAGGAGATTTAGGCCTACATCTCTGGATTCCTAGGGGAGTGCTTTTGCCCTCATGCTGTAAGCTGTCCTGGGCTGGGAGCACTTACCCTCTCCTCTTGATGTTTCATTGGTATACAGGTAGGGACCATGATTAACTGGGCTAGAGAAAAGCAAAGTACGCCCATCAAGGGGAGTACATGTATTCAGTGGAAGAAGGACTCTTGGGTCTGTCCTTATTTTAGGGGCTGTTAATACCTATTTTTTTTACATTAACTTATTGATGGGGTAAGCAGACTTACAGTTAGAAGTCTGTGTTTAGTTGTTCTGAATTCCAAATGAATTGTTTGTCCTTTCTCACAAGAAAGAAGTCTATATATCTACTGCTACAGAGCTCTGGATTCACTGCCACTGCCAAAGAGGCTCTGTACTGTGACATCAAATTCTCTTTTTAATTTCAACCTCTACATCCTTCTGTGTACTGCAGGAGAGAAACATTAATAAAGAGCTTTATGCCCTAAAAAAAGTAATGGTAGCTTTTAAATATGCTCACCCTTCAGGTCCCTCACTTGCTGCAACCTCAGTGCAGCTGGAGAGAGTGACTGTGGCCATTAACTACCATGGTCAATAAGGAGGGGATGGGTAGCAGCTGATGTGAGACTTGATTGCTCACCGTACCTTTGCTGTATGCTCAAGCTAGTCCTCAAACTCTCTTCTGGTTCCACTCACTGACTTGCCAGTACTAATCAGAGTGCTTTAGGTGTACTCCTGGAAGGCATCTTTCAGTTCAGTTTCTTTTGAAAGCAACTCACTCTGTACTGAGATATGGCTCTGTGATGCAAATGAGACTGTGGTAAGTAGGGAAGGTTGTGTCAAAAGCACAGTCCTTGTTCAAACTCAAAGGCATAGGCAGATAGTGACCAAACACTGTATCCATACTGTGTATGCATCTAAAAATGAGAAGATGACACGTTTAAAAAGTGAAAGTGTGACATCTGTTAGTATTTCTTCCATGCCTTGGAACACCAGACATTCACATGCTTCCTGCCCACCTGCTTGAGTAATGGGGGGTGGAGGGAGGGGGCAGTGATTTTTATCATGTTTATCAATTGCATACTGTTTACACGTTAATTGCATAGTATATTTACTCTTCTTGTTTCTACATTTCTTACATTTTTCTGAATACAATTGTAAGGAATGGGATAATCATCCCACCAATACATTGTACAGGTAAACAAATGATAAAGTATAACTGGAGATGAGAAAAGGATACGAAGATTTTAGAAGAAACAAAAATGTTGTCAGAAGAGGGCAGCCTTTTCACATAAACTGTAAGCTAGCAACAATACAGAAAACAAATTATTCCTTTCACTATAGCTAAGCATGCCAATGTGGGGGTAACCTTGTTGAGGAAACTGCAACGTGCACAGAACTTGATCACTTCAAGAATGCTTCTCTTTTGTGCTACCTAATCTTCAAAGGACAGAGGGTTAGCTTTGTAGTGGTAGCGGATTTTTTTATTTTGTTTTGTTTTGTTTTTCTGTTATGTTCAGACAATGGAGTTTGAAATGTTTTTAAGATGAGTCAGCAAAGGGAAATCTGATTTATTTATTTATTTTGGTAAAAGGCAACCAAACTTTGCCTTTGAATACTTCGGGTATTAAGGGCAAAGTGCACTTGCTCTAAATATTGTTGCAGAGAGGAAACTCATTATTTAGATTAAGAAACAAAAAAGCACAAGTAAATTAAATGGATTGCAATTTATTAATGTGTTCTTAAGCATATCAATCTGTCTGAGTATTTATGCAAATACAATATTTAGTCAAGAAGACTTTCACATAGTGAAATTTATATCATAAACAATTGGCAGACTAAGCTGATTTTATACAAATCTTGTGGCAGTCAGTAAACTCCAGCTATAACTAGTCCATAACTATTCCAGTGAATATATCACTGCAGGGGAAAAAGAGAAACCCTAAAATTTCAATGAACATAATTTGTGATCTGATGCAAAATATTATGAAGATGTGTTTGTTTTAACTTCTGATTCCTGATTGAAAAGAGTAGCCTTGTAGCTGTGTCTTTGTGACTAATTTAGCTTCAAGAAGTTCAGGGCAATGGAACAGAAACTTTTGAACTCCCCAGGGAAGCTTTTAAGAAGATCATTGCTAATATTGGAAATCTGAGGCTAGGTACTTGGCTGAGTGAGTACTCAACTTTAGTTGAAGATATTTTTAGAGCTTGGGTCAGTAAAACACTTAAACTCCAGGTGATTTGAGTGACTGGTTAAGATGAGAATTAAGCAAGCACATAAAAAGGACCCTAAGCAACTAAGTACTTTTTGCTCAAAGACCAAAGATTTCTGTAGGGCTCAAAAGTATCATAAAAGATTTACTTTCTGCATACTATGCAAAGATATGCTTTTGTTACCATTAAGAAAAACACAACAGAAGGAAGAAGCAAAGGGTGTCTAAAGGCTTTACCAGTCTTCTCTGTCTCAACCATCTACTCCATGCTTGTGGATGTTATTAATCTGTAGTTTCCACCCTTCAGGAAAACCTCAGGGGAAGGCAGGGAGTTAAGCATAGCATGGCATACTGCTCAACATGAGGTGCATGCATTGTCATGTATTGAATGCCAAGACACACCCCTATCCCTATAAGATATAGCAAGATGCCTTCACTGTGGATGCAGAGCAGATGGGGCTTTGGCTTTTGAGTTCTTATTCATAGAAATACTTTCAATTTAAAGCATTTCATTTTCAGTTGATTTTCCTTAAAGGAACAGAGGGCTGTATGAAACGCGTCAGGCTCTGTGCTTATGGTTTTGAAGGTGTTGTGGTATATATGATGCATATTATGGTATTTTAAGATAGCTAAATTTTGGATATTCCCCAATGTTTTGACTAGCAAAACACATGGAATCCTGGTAGGTCCACATTATTGAAGAGACACATATAAACTGGAAATTTTCCAGAAATGGTATGACTCTACTTGTCTGTCAAGATCTGTCTCCTCCTGAGTCTGGTTTAATTAGAGGTATTAGACTTGTGTACTTTACATATACATATGCAATAAAATCTTCAACCTTTATATAGGTTATTGTTAACTTACCCATAGGATCCCTAGAACAGTCACGATACTTGATACCTTGATCTAATAAAGATCTAATATAAACCCACATATTTTTTCCCATTTTCTCTATTTTGTTGTTGTTCCATTTTTCCTGAAATAAAAAGGAGAAAAACTGTTCTGGTCAGCAAAATTGTCAGATTTACTTTGAGGAAGTAGTGAGGAAAAAAATACTTCTACAAAATGTCTTAATCACAGAATCACAGAATTGTCTAGGTTGGAAGAGACCTCAAGATCATTGTGTCCAACCTCTGACCTAACACTAACAAGTCCTCCACTAAACCATATCACTAAGCTCTACATCTAAATGTCTTTTAAAGATCTCCAGGGAGGGTGACTCCACCACTTCCCTGGGCAGCCCATCCAAATGCCTTACAACCCTTTCAGTAAAGAAGTTTTTCTTAATATCCAATTGAAAACATCCCTGGCGCAACTTAAGCCCATTCCCCCTCCTCCTATTACCAGACACGTGGGAGAATAGACCAACCCCCACCTCACTACAGCCTCCTTTAATGTACTTATAAAGAGCAATAAGGTCACCCATGAGCCTCCTTTTCTACAGGTTGAACAACCCCAGCAACCTCAGCCGCTCCTCGTAGGACTTGTTCTCCAGACCCCTCACCAGCTTCGACACCCTTCTCTGAACTCTTTCAAGCACCTCCATGTCCTTCTTGAGGCGTGGGGCCCAAAACTGAACACAGTACTCGAGGTGTGGCCTCACCAGAGCCGAGTACAGGGGGACGATCACCTCCCTAGCCCTGCTGGTCACACTGTTTCTGATACAAGCCAGGATGCTGTTGGCCTTCTTGGCCACCTGAGCTCACTGCTGGCTCATATTCAGCTGACTATTCACCAATACTCCCAGGTCCTTTCCTTCTCCGCCTGGCAGCTTTCCAACCACTCATCTCCCAGCCTGTAGCTCTGCTTGGGGTTCTTGCGCCCCAGGTGCAGGACCCGGCACTTGGCCTTGAACTTCATACAGTTGGCCTCAGCCCATTGGTCCAGCCTATCCAGATCCTCCTGCAGAGCCTTCCTACCCTCGAGCAGATTGACACACGCACCTAACTTGGTGTCATCTGCGAACTTACTGAGGGTGCACTCGATGTCCTTATCCAGATCACTGATATTAAGATATTAAGGAGGACTGGTCCCAGTACCTAGCCCTGGGGAACGCCACTAGTGACCGGCCTCCAACTGGATTTGACTCCATTCACCACGACTCTTTGGGCCCGGCTATCCAGCCAGTTTCTAACCCAACAAAGCGTGCGCCAGTCCAAGCCACGAGCAGACAGCTTCTTGAGGAGAATGCTGTGGGAGACGGTGTCAAATGCCTTGCTGAAGTCAAGGTAGACCACATCCACAGCCTTTCCCTCATCCACCAAGCACGTCACTTTGTCATAGAAGGAGATCAGGTTCGTCAAGCAGGACCTGCCTTTCATAAACCCATGCTGACTGGGCCTGATCGCCTGCGTGTCCTGCAAATGCTGCGTGATGACTCTCAAGATAATCTGCTCCATGAGTTTCCCTGGCACTGAGGTCAAACTGACAGGCCTATAGTTCCCCAGGTCTAACCTCCAGCCCTTCTTGTAGATGGGCGTCACGTTTGCTAGCCGCCAGTCGACCGGGACCTCCCCCGATAGCCAGGACTGCTGATAAATGATGGAAAGCAGCTTGGCCAGCTCCTCTGCCAGTTCTCTCAGTATCCTCGGGTGGATCCCATCTGGCCCCATCAACTTGCGCACATCCAAGTGCCTTAGCAGGTCGCCAACCATTTCTTCATGGATAGTGAGGGCCACATTCTGCTCCCCATCCCCTTCTACCAGTTCAGGGTACTGGGTATCCAGAGAACAACCGGTATTGCCACCAAAGACTGAGGCAAAGAAGGCATTAAGCACCTCCACCTTTTCCTCATCTTTTGTAACTAAGTTCCCCCCCTGCATCTAGTAATGGTTGGAGATTCTCCTTAGTCCTCCGTTTTGCATTGATGTATTTGTAAAAACGTTTTTTGTTGTCTTTGACTGCAGTAGCCAGATTGAGCTCCAGATGAGCTTTGGCCTTTCTAATTTTGTCCCTGCACAGCCTCGCAACATCCTTATAGTCCTCCTCAGTGGCCTGCCCTCTTTTCCAAAGATTGTAAACTCTCTTTTTCCTCCTAAGCTCAAGCCACAATTTTCTGTTTAGCCAGGCTGGTCTTCTTCCACGCCAGCTCGTCTTTGGGCACATGGGGACAGACCATTCCTGCGCCATTAAGATTTCCCTCTTGAAGAGCACACAGCCTTCCTGGACTCCTCTGCCCTTCAGAACCGCCTCCCAAGGGACTCTACCAACCAGTGTCCTGAACAGTTCAAAGTCGGCCCTCCAGAAGTCCAATACAGCAGTTTTACTGGTCCCCTTCCTGGCTTCTCCGAGAACGGAGAACTCCACTATTTCATGGTCACTCTGCCCAAGACAGTTTCCAACCACCACATCTCCCACCAGTCCTTCTCTGTTCGTAAAGAGAAGGTCTGGCGGGGCACCTCCCCTGGTAGGCTCACTAACCAGCTGTGTCAGGAAGCTATCTTCCGCGCTCTCCAGAAACCTCCTGGCCTGCTTCTCTGGGCTGTGTTGTGCTTCCAGGATATACCTGGGAAGTTGCAGGCCCCCATGAGAACAAGCGCTGACGATTTCGCAACTTCTGTCAGCTGCCTGTAGAACTCCTCATCAGCCTTCTCATCCTGGCTCGGCGGTCTATAACAGACCCCCACCAGGATGCTTGCCTTGTTGGCCTTCCCGCTGATCCTAACCTAATGATAAGGGACTCTACCTTATCATTCCCAGCCTCAAGATCCGCGACATCAAAACCCTCTCTGATATAGAGAGACACACCACCACCCCTTCCATGCTGCCACTCCCTCCTGAAGAGCCTATAGCCAGACATTGCAGCACTCCAGTCATGAGACCGGTCCCACCACGTTTCCATGATGGCAACCAAGTCGTAGCCTGCCTGCCGCATGATGGCTTCCAGCTCCTCCTGTTTGTTGACCATGCTGCGTGCATTAGTGTAGATGCACTCCAGCTGGGCCATTGCCTTCTCTCCCAGCCTTGCCATTGTTCCCAAAGCACAGCTCTAACAAGCCTTGTTTCAGCCCTGTCCCCCTTCTCACCAAGTTTAAAGCCCTCTCAATGAGCCCTGCCTGCTCCTGGCCCAGGATCCATTTTCCCCTTAGAGATAGGGATCTGTCTGCGGCCATCAGGCTGGGTGCCAAGTAAAGCGCCTCATGGTCAAAAAAAAACAAAATTTCTGTGTTGGCACCAGCCTCTGAGCCACGTGTTTATCAGGTGGGCTTTCCGTGTCCTCTCTGCACCCCTCCGTGCCACCGTAGGGATGGATGAAAACACCACCTGTACTCCCGCTCCATCCACTAACCCTCCCAGTCCCCTAAAGTCCCGTTTGATGGTCTTCAGGCTTCTCTCTTCAACATCATCACTGCCAGCCTGGACTATTAAAAGAGGATAATAGTCAGAGGGGCGAACCAGGTTGGGAAGCTTCTTGGCAATGTCCCTGACCCTGGCCCCAGGGAGGCAGCAGACTTCCCTACGGGTAGGGTCAGGCTGGCAAACAGGTCCCTCTGTTCCCCTGAGAAGGGAGTCGCCCACAACCATCACCCTTCTTTCTGTCCTGGTGGAGGCATTCCTGAGGCGTGGAGTTGACTTCCTCACCCTAGGCATCCTCCTGGGCAGACTTTCTACCTCTTCCTCAAGCTCCAAGGCCTCAAACCTGTTGCGTAAGGGCACCTGGGAAGGTGGGGCCAGTGGGGAGGGGCATCACCTGCGATGTCGAGCAGGGACCTGTCTCCATTCCTCCTCAACTCCTAGGTCCCCTCCCTCTGCCTGACAGCAACAGGGCAGGGGCTCCACCCCCATTTGGGGGGTCTCTCCCTGGCACCTTCAGGTCGCACAGGGAGTAGCTCCAGAAGTCTATCTCCTGCTCACACTCCCTGATATCCCTCAACCTCTCCACCTCCTCCTTGAGTTCTGCCACCAGGCGGACCCGGTCGTCCACCTGCTTGCACCTCACGCACACAGTCTCTGCCCCCCGCAGGAGGTAGCAACAGGCACAGTTTTGAGCGGGCAGTCGGTCTGGGTGCGTACAGACTTCCAGGAGAGCACTGTGCCTGGTGTACACCATAGCAGCCTAGCTAGGGCAGGCCGCCGTTAGAGGAGGTGTTGGTATGGGCGGGGGGAACGCTCTGCCCTGCCCGCGCCAACTGCCGCGCCTCTCCCTCCTGAGGCGCCACGCGCTGTGTGCCCGTCCTGGTCGCCGCGCTCCCTAGGGGCAGCTTTTGACGGCTGGGGAGGGGGCGCTGCTGGCTCCGCTACGCCTCGTTCTCGCCTCGTTCACCTCCCTCGCGATGGCTGCCGGGTCCTGGCGGCTCCCTCGAGTGGGCTCGGTGCTGGAAAAATCATCCCTGCCTGCCCAATCCCCTGCTCCGCTGCAGAACGCGTCTGCCCAGGAGCTGATCGCCTCGGCATGTGACTAAACTAGAACCAATTTTTAAACAAACGTAATAACAGGTCAGGTTGTCAGATGGTATAGTGTTTAGCTCTATCAAGTGAAGCGCTTGTGCTGACTTATGCAGTATCTCGTCCATCTGCCCTGTCTTCTGCCATCAGAGTAGATTATATATATATATATATATATTCTGAATCTAACTTATTTTTTCCTTGTTCTTACTATCTGTGTTATGAACTGAGGAAAGAAAAGGAGTATCACTGGATGAAATGAAGCCCAAGTTACTGCTGATCAAGTATTTCCACCAGCTCTTTAGCAGTCCACACAAAACAATTGTGGGTTGTCGGTTTTCTTTTTTATTTTTGTGAGTGGTGGCTATTCTTGGAGAGTTCAGTGGGAGCTAAACCTCTTTACTGGAAATAACAAAGGCTTTACCCAATCTGCTCAAGTAGGTGTTAAGACTTGAAGAGAAGCGGACCTACTGAAGTATTTCCCTGAGGACTGATAGACGAAATGGAGAAAAATGTGGACAATGCACATACAGTCACTGAGAAAGATGGCAGATATCTGCTGGTAACTCTTCAGCCTTTTGCCTTTCCTAAAAATATAACTGCTACCCAGTCTACCTCAGTGTACTTTCTTAGTGAAGACATACTGTTTAAATTGCTCCAGCTAAACTGTGTGTGTCATCTTTAATGGGATAGGTTAGGAAGCCTGTAGATTTGAGGGCAGTGTAATATTCAGCAAGAGTGGTGAACAGTCTCAAAGAATGGAGCCAGAAAAAAGGAATGTAAATATTCAGCCTGATCAGCAATGTGAAGTGACAATTAAAATAAAATAAAAATTCAGAAGGAGAGAAAGCTAGAATAATGACAAAAAAAAAAAAAAAAAGTTATGGAACAAGCTGAGTAACAATGGGAGAGATTTTAGGGGGCAGTGTTATCTAGAAGAACTTTGAATTGTTAAGAAAGCACCAAGGTGGGGCTTTGTTCATAGACATAGCTGCATCCAGTGATGAGATGAGCCATGAGCCAGATGGGCTCAGCTCCAGTTCAGATGATTGGGTTTTAAAGTTAGAGCTTGATTCTGAACTGTCTGTCAGTTGAAGAAATGCTGCCTCCAGTAAGCTCTGCTTTCTACCGTGGTACACTCTTTACTGGGAGCCATGCCACCCAAAACTTGGCTTAGTGGCCAGCTCCTCCTCCTGCCCACTCAAGCACAGAACAAGAAGTCCCCATCCCTGGAACTGGTTGTGAGCCTGGCAGCTCACCCATTCCTACTCCTCCCTCCAGGAGCAATTTTTCTTCCTTACAAAAACAACTCACAGGACCGCATATGCTACTTAACTGCTTGGTTCTTAGGGGTGGTGCACAGTGACAGAATAAATTTCCTGCTTAAAAAATACAAGTGCCCATCTCACAAAAACAGTCCCAATGAACAGTAACACTATCGACATTCTCCAAAAGGCAGACTGAAGGGAGAAAAAAATGAATCATTACAAAATCTATTCACAAATGGCTTTCAGGTCACAACTGAAGGTTGGACGTTGTCATAAGCTAGCTCCAATACTTCTCAATCTGTGCCTTGTCTGCATATTATACTGAAGGCTCCAAGTCTTTTAGGTTGCAAAGTACTGTACTTTTTTCTGCTAAATAGGTCTTGAAGTATTCACCAGAATCAATGGAAATAACCCTGCTGATCCAGTGGGTTTGGATGAACCCTCCTCCTCCTCCTCCTCTTCCTTCCTCCTCCTCACCAAAAAAAAAAAAGAGAGAGAGAGAGATACTGACATCAAATCAAATCTAAAGCAAATAAAGGGAAAAAATTGACAAGCACTTACATACTTCAGGTACCGTGTTAATGAAACTTTGAATATTATATTCATTAAAAAAAATAAATATAACTAGGGTTCTTTAGTAGCTTTATCTCATTATGTACAGGGCCATAAACATTCCACTTCATTTTTGTCTCATGAAATACTTCGAAGAAGAGTCGGTGCTTTATAGCATACAAATCAGTTGAAAAAAAAATCCAAGATTGAATAAAATAAGCTTGAAATGATTCTCTAGATGGAGATGCAGCTTTTGCCTACAGCATTAATATATTACAGTTTGGCATCTCTAAAATATAGCTGTGAAGAATGCTGTGAACCTGCTAATTAATGAGACTCTTTTCCTTAGACATTTCATTAACCTAAACTTTTTAGTTTTCTGTAGATTGAATGCATGCATGCCTGTTTTTAACCTTTGTATGATGGCTCCTAATGTTATAATTAATTTATTCCCACTAGCAAGAGGAGAATATTGGGTTATAGAAGTAATTCAAAATGAGTCATGCATAATTTACACTGATCAATATTGTTGAGTATAATATTTTATTTTCTCTGATGGCTTTTAATTTTATAGAAACAATGTATTGTCAAAAATACAGAACTATAATATTTAATTTATCATTTAGTGTTAACCAACACAGAGGCAAAAAATTAGAAGGTTCCAGAAGGGACATGAATGTAAAGAATTAAAACCAATTTGCTTTCGAGGCAAGATCTCCTATTTCCCATACTATGTCCAGCATCTCACGTAGATGTCTTTTAATACTATAGCACAAAAATTGAGGTTTTGAAAAGTCTGGGTGTTTCTGCAGAGATCAATCCTGAATCTGTTGTTGTACCTGGAAAGTGAGGATCATCAGCTGAGAATATTACTCAGGAACTGGAGAAAGTTGCATCATATGCATGGCGAGGACAAAATTATAACTACACCCCTTTCCTTTTGGCCCTGACATTCATTCAGTGCCAAATGCTGGTTTCAGTCCTGTCTCTCCACCTGTTGGATCAGAAGGAGATTGTGTTTCAAGATCTGCACTGACTGTTGTACTTTGGGGCAGACTGAAAGGGAGCAAGAGTGAAATTTTCCCTTCATGCACGTATGGGCAGGTGAAGTAAGTTAATTTGTTTTGCTTTGCTTTGCTTTTTTTCTCCAGCTGTATCTGCAATGAAATGGGAATTACAAGGGTTTGGTTATCTGAAAAACCAGGCTGGAAATGGGTTGGCAAGAACAGGAGAAGGGCATCAGAGTACCAATTCTCCTTGAGACTGGGAGGTAACAAATAACAGTCATCAGCTCTTCTTTCATTTGTAGCCAAGAAACCATTACTGTGTTGCCACCATGTCAGGGGGCTGATGAGCACCCTCCCAAACAGGATGGAGTGATCAAAGGAGGAGGAGTTCATGGCTGAGAAAGATTCCCAGATTTAGTGAAACCGCATCCTAATTAAAATACATCCTTTGCATCTTGTCCTTCTTACCTTTTCTGTATTTTCTTCCTTCTTGTCATTATTGTTGATGCCATCACTTTGCAGAGCTCTGGGAGGGAATTCGCTTGTTTTTTGCCTGCATCCACAGGCACCCAAAGGTTGTATGTCAAGTTGCAATTCTGATGCCAGATGAAACAGAAATACTGTTCCTCAAATACCTCATCTGTGAAAAGCCATCAGTTTATTCACACATTTTTTCCTTCATGGTTAGGGTTTTGTTTCCTGTGACAGCTAGTGGGTTATATGGGTATATATGGTTTATATGGGTTATAGTATGGCTTTTATGGGTACTTCTTCAGTGCAGATACCAGTTGATGTGAATTTTACCACTGATGTAGTTCCTCATAAAGTTAGATTTATGTCATTGTGAGAATTAAATCTTTATTTAATAGACAAAGGAAGCAAGAAGTCCATATAAGAGAAAATGAAAGACACCTCTGTGTTTTAGATGTGATAATTAGGAATACAATACGTTATCAAAAAGGAATGTGACGGAGATGGATTAATACTAGTTAGAAAGAGGGTAATATAACTGTTACAGGTACAGGTTGTTGCTTTATATGTTTTGTGTGCCTATGATGAGGTGAGCCACTAAACGAAGATCCTGAATAAATCTCCATAGACAAGTAAAACCATATTGTTCTTGCTAATGTGGAAAGCTCAATCTGACAGTGAGCAGACCTAAACTTCTCATTGTAACCAGTTGATTGTAGGTTCTCTTACTCTCACTTTTTTTCTTTTGCAGTGTCTCTTGTGAAGCAAATTCTTATGTATTGCAGATATATTAATTTATTCTCAGTTGGAGAGTTATGTGAGAATAATTTTTTTTTTGTTATGGCATCCTTTTCCCTCTCTGCCCAGTTTGGTAATAAATATGTTTTCAGGTATTCAGTTATGCATAGACTGTTTTGAATTCATGGTATTTTTCAGTGTGCAGATGGTTTTAGTATTCCTGCTTTAGTGTTCATTTTTTTATTCCCCTTGTGATTGTTCTGGCTTAATTGGTGTTTATTATATAGCACTCTCCTAATTATATGCTTGCATATTGCAAAGTTTAGGGCTTTAAATGTCTATTATGTGCCTGTTCTGAAGCACTTCATATTTTTTTTCAATATGCTTTGACACTGCAGTCATTCCAGAGAATATCATTAAAACTATCTTTACTGTCTTTTAACTTCAGGGTGGCACTTCAAGTTTGCTTTCTTTGTCACTCTTTTTCCATATTTTCTTGCTTAGCAGTTTGGCAAAATGAAATGCAAATTGCAGAATGGCAAGAAGAGTAAGAAAGCCAGTAATTATCTACTTGGTATGGTATCCTTATGTTGTGAAGTATTCCAACCTGGGCATTTTGAAGATTTGTGGATGTGTGCTTATTTAGAAGTATGTACAGTCACTTTTTATTTTTATTTTTTATTTTTCTCAATAAATAGTTTGTGATTTTTGAGTAATTAAAAATGAAGGGAGCTGGAAATCTTATCCACAATATGGATGAACTAGGTCAGGAAATAGACCAGCTTGAAATTAATAGCAACTAAAGCAAAAAAGGAAAGAGCTTTTTCAGATCTGTGTTTATTTCCAGATGTAGTTCATAGAAGATGCTCACAGTCATTCTAGTTTAGTGGACCCCCTAGCTGCTGTGGCTACAGTTAACTGTCCCAAATATAGCTACTAGTACAAGGTCATGCTACCACAGCTGTTGAATAGACTGTAAGCCTGACTTGAGTTAGGGAATCTCTGTTGTGACCGGAGCAGTTTGCAGTCTTACCAGTTATGTCAGCTTTCTGCAGATCCGTCTCTTCAGCCCTTAAACTTTCTAATCTGGCTGCTTTTTCCTAAACTGACAAGCTGACCTGAAACATCCCATCTCCCCTTCCTTCATCATAATTTATTGCTCTCTCATTTCTACTAGCATACCATTAAAGAGGAAAAAAATGAGATCAATGGAAAAACAAGCAAACAAACAAACCCCTTTGTGGTATAAGTAAGATAAAATACATTTCTGAAACATTTTTAGCTCAGAAAATTGAAGAAATCAATCATATCACACTGATTTCCAAACAGTTGTATGGGATAGCTCAGGGAAGATGAAATGAAGCAGAGGATGGGAATGGTCTAGTTTTACTGCAAGAAAGAAACATCTCTGAAAGCACACGTTTAGTCCATATTTCAGGTTTTCTTTGAAATCATTACAACTAGATGGTAAACAGTAGGAGTTTTGTGAATCAATACAAAGATGCCTGGATATGTGCCTCTCACAGTGTTTTCATTACAGCAGACACAGGAGGCATATTTCCAAAGATTATAATAGATTTTCTTGTCTTCTGAGGTTCCTATGCTGATTTTTTTTTTTCAACAGATTATTATATTTTCCATATCAAGATACCATTCAGTTGTTCATGTTGATTTTAGGAAGAAAATATGAATAACAGAATATTTCAGTAATTATTACATATCAGTAGGAGTAATTGCTACTCAGATGTCATTTAATAATGGGAAAAGAAACCAGACAAAACAAAACAAAAGATTTGAATTTCAGTCTGTCATGATATTTCAGCTGGGACAAATTAAAAAAGTTATCAAGAGCAAATTCTAATTTCAAAACTATAAGAATTCTTATTGAAGCCAATATAAATATACTTACATTTATTTATATATTATATGTATGATTTATGTATGGATGTTTAAGAAGGTTTTTATCAAAAAAAAGTCATGATATAGCTATGTGTACATAAATAAGAATATTCAACAGTGATCTTGGAATTTTCCAGTTCAATGTACTTCATTGCGCAGATTTCTATCATTTGTCCATTATCCATTGCAGTAATCTTGTTTAATTGTATAAATTATTGTTTTATATAGTTTTCCAAATGCAGGGCAATGCAGCCAGTGGAGATGACAGTAGATCTACTTCTCCCTGTATTTCATTCTTTCCAGTCAGATTCTTTATTTTATATTTTGCTTGTTTAATAAAAAACCTCCTTTCCTATTTCCATGCTTTCCATATATGAAAGTTTTCAATATCAAAGCCCTGTACCCTTCCACAAATTTGTATTAAAATGAATAGGAATCTGGCCTGATTGCAAAGCACTGCAAAGGACCTTATCTGAATGGTGCATAACAGCTCTTCTTATCTTTCAGACTTCCCAGATTGAATTGCACTGCAAGAGTTTTCTTTTTTAGGTTAAAAATGAGCCCATAATTTTAAATTTTCAATTATCTATAATACATTGGAGGCGTTTTAATTCCTGAAAGAGGATGGAAGCAGAAAACATTTTTGCATTATGCATTCCTTTTATCTTATTAGAGCCATACAGCGTGTAAAAACAAAAGGATTGGAAAGTATAAAACAAATTCCAAGAGACTGATCATTATAAATTTATTTTTTGAAGTTGAAGTGCTAAAATTATCAATGTAAGCAATGACTAACTCTGATTACATCCACATATATCAAGAATTCATAAGCAGTACAGGTTTATGAACACAAAGAGTTTAACCTCATAAGTTCAAGTCAGAAATAATGCAACTGATGCCTTAAATTTATATGGTTTTGTTTTATCTAGTAGAAAGACAAACTTTAAAAAACAAACAAACAAATGTATTTTAACCTACAGAGGGGGAGAAAAGATTATAAAGACTTCAGTAGAGTAGGAGAAAAGTTCAGAATTTAGGTGCACAGGAGAAACATGATCTATGCAGATAAGCTATAAATATGCAGGTATATGTGTTTGTGGAGAATACCATTCAACAGAAAATGCTGCAGCAAAAGGCAGTGGAAAAGTCAGCAATGTTTCATTTGTATAATCTTATATTGTTTTATTCTATAGAAAAAATAAAATCTGTTATATTCTGGAAAGAAGCAAGTGTTTGGAGGGAGGGAAAGACTCAGGCTCATTTATAGAAGGCTGGGAGAAAAACCTGCAGCATTCTGGGGAGATATTCTGATTCTCTCCACAGCTGCTGATAGCACTACATTTCCTTTGCTAGTGATGGCTTGAAACAGTTGGGCCATGGAAATCGTAAGTAACAAAGGGTTTATAGCACCTTCTTCAGGCTGTTCCCCAAGACAGTTCTGTGGTAAAAAAACCTACAGAAGGAACCTCCACTGATTTTGTCCTTCCTCATTGTGACCCTTGTTGGCAGCCAAAACACCATGTGATTTAGAGCTGCTGAGATTCTTTTTACAAGAGTTGTTTTTCTTATGGGATCAGGATGACTGCAGGGGCAGTCAATAGAGGCAAGGATACTAACAGTGTTTATGAATGAGCATATACTGTATAAGTGAATACCTAAATGTTATAAGCTGTAAGCTGTTTGCCTTCTTTTGTGAATGAATATATCTGCTCTCTGATTTGACTGAGTCAAAAAACAGGCCAGGTGTTGTGTCTTCAAGGAAGAATGTACAATTTTGATGGATGTTTTCTGTCTCTCTTGCAAAGGGGCTATTATTTTGTACAACATTAGTACCTGGCTACCTACATGCTGTCTCCTGATGGCTTCTACACTAGTGCATAACAGGCCATATGAAGATCATCATTTGTTTCAGGCCCTCATACTAGTTTCACTAATTTTCATATCAAACATAGCTTTATTTCAACCAGCTAGGAATATACCTAGAAATCCTATATATCAGCAAAAGGGTCTGCAGAGCTGCAGTTACTGAGGAAAAAAAATAAATGATATGGCACATGGGAGAGTGTGAGTGATTAATCTATCTTAAAGCATAAGCCTCTGCTAACCTAAGCTATAGCAAGGTGTTGGTAATCTTTAATCTGATTTTAGTAGTACTTATACCTGGGACATCATCCTGTTTGCTCAGCACTGGGAAAGGATTTTCACTCTACCAGTCCCATGGGTCCTGTATCCCCATGTCCAAAAGTTTCTCTGCCTAGCTGAGTGAAGAGACTAGATTAAAACCATGTTGGAGATATAGAGCAAGACATATTGCTCTATATAATTGCTGATATTTTTTGGCTTAGGAGGCCCATCAGAGACCAAAATTCTCAGAACAGCTTTTTTTTTTTTTTTTTTTTTTTTTTTTCCCCCTGGGCTAAGGTTGATAAGAAGCAGAATCTCCTGAAAGCAGTTCAGATGTCTATGATTACTTCTGCTTTATATCCTAGCCTTTTTAAAGAATAAGGGGGGATCTCACTATTGGACTCCCAAGGAAGGGGAGAAGGGCACCCTACTTTTTTTTGATTAAATGTTATTGATGTTTCTATCTAGAATTATCCATAATCAGGGGAAAAAAATCTAGTAGAAAGTATTGTCTGATACAGTGCAGTGGCCTAACAACCCAGAAATGACAATTCCAACTCATGGCCATCAATAAAGCGTTCCACATCCTCTGTCTCCATTCTTCATCTGTAAAATGGAAAACAATGGCATTCCTCTGTCTCTCAGAAATGCTATAAAAGTATTAAAACTTGTAAAGCACGTGCTATTTAGAGATTTGGAATGCAAAAGTATAGAAGATAGAGTTCTTAGTGGGGAAAAAAAAAAAAAAAAAAAAGAAAAAGAAAAAGAAAAAAGCTTTTTTTGCCTTTAAATTATTCTCCACAACATTTATTTTACCCTTAACAATCAGATTAGCTAACAGTGGTTAAGTACTAGATTTCTCAGAGATTTCTGTTTGTGTTTATTTTGTTTGTTTGTTTTATAATTAGAAGTACTAGCAAGATTTCCAGGTCAGGCCAAGCTGTGCTAGACTTGATGTCAAATTAAAACCTTTACCTTGCACAAGACCTCTGCATTTGCTACTTTCTATACTTTTCAAACTTATAATGTGTCTAGACATGGTATTAACATACATCACTTATCCCAAAACAAGGCCTGTGAAGAGAGCTTGTCTTCCTCTTCCTCCCACACGCTTTCCAGCTTTCTTGTTACTTTATCATTCATATCACCCAGGGGAAATATTTTCATGGACCATCTGTTGATCAAGGACACTGCTGGAATCAAAACACTTGATTTTTTCAGATAAAGAGCAGAGGCCCTGTGGATAATTTGAGGGGAACGCACAACCTCTTTTTGAGCAATCTGGGTCTGCCTAGAGATGCCCAGTGCAGAATCAGTAAGAGTCAGGACCTGGTACTCTATGTTCACATGCCACAGCCTCACCAGCCCTAGCAGAGGATGAGTCAGAACATCCTGCCTCTCACCTGAGGGGTGCCGCCACACCTGGGCCTTGGGGTCTGACCTCTCGGCCCTGACTGCTCTCCCCATAGATGAAGTGCTTGGTAACCTGGAATCGCTGAAGCAGGTAGTTCACTTTTTGTTATACTGGGATTATCAAGCAATGGAAATAAAAACATGGGGTTGGTCCTCTTCTGCTTGTGTAACTTCTTTGTTTGCAGTTTTTATTAGAAGGAAATTCATGGGCACAATAGGATATTGTGGCCTTTCCCACCTCAGAAAAGGGAGTGAATGCATTTAAATTAGCAATACTGAACTGGGAGAGCTCTAATTCCTCACTACTACGGTTAACTAAATGCTGTGTTGGGGAGGACAGTAGCATTAAGCAGTCACGGACAACACAGAATCAAAGCTAAAAAAAAGCCTAATTGTACATCGGCTCGTTCCACTTGGGTGACAGATCAGCGTCCCAATGCCCAGGAGAGGCCGCGCTGTGGCAGCAGGAACAGCTTTGGGGATGGTGGGCAGGCAGGGAGAGGCCTCCTTTGGGGCTGCCACCAGTCCTGGCCTTGTTTTGGGCCTGGCCCTGGGCCCCACTGATCTGGGCACCACCCTGAGGCTGCTCCTTGCCACCCAGGCCCCGGGGTCTGTGTCAGTACCTGGGGATGGCCAGGCTGTGGCCCACCCCAGGCACCATTACTGTCCCTGCTGACCTCAATGGGGTTTTGGGACAGGCTGGCTGGGGAAGGAGGGCCCATGGGCCCCAGCTGTGCTCAGCCTCATGGTACCTGGCATAGTGCGATACTCATTGTGCCCTTGAACCATAATGGCACAGAGTTTCTTGCAAATAATGCCCCCAAGGGTTTGATAATTTCAGATGGATATAATCAGCTTGCCCCTTCTTCCTAGGTAGCAGTGTGTCATGTTTATTCATTTATTTAACATATACATGTATTTCCATGTGGAGGGAAGATGGCCGCTACCAAAATGGTGAAGAGTTCTCTGCCCAGGCACCTGGAGCCATACAGGTGGTGTTTAGTTCCTGCCACATACATCAGTGCAGCAGTGTTGGGAATGGCACACAGCACAGTGTGAATGATCTGGCTTTGAGCTCTGGCAGAGATTTAGCAGCTGAGAGCAAGGCCATGTAAGCTACTTGCTGCAATAGTACTTTAGCTTAAGCTAAAGTGAAAGCACATTAGCTTTCCAAATCCTTTCGTGAAGGTATGTTCTCTACATATGATATGAATCAGAAGAAAGAGGGTTTCAGGGCCTCTGCACTATTGCAGAGTTTCATTGTAAACAGAGCAGAACTCATCTTTGATGGCAACAGGGACTTGATGGCTGGTCTGACAGCTTCTCATCTGAAATCTTCATGATAGGATATTCTCCATCAGGAATATTGGATGAGTAAAGTTGTCAGGGTTTGGTCTGGTACCACATGGATTTAAAAGCTAAACTGTATAATTGGGTAATGGCTTGAAGCAGGAGGAACTATTTTGAGTGGATTGTTTTGGACCATTGACCGTGGCTTATTTTTGTGTCCTGTTTTAAGATTTTTTGTTAAATTATTTCACACACACATGAGACTTCGTACTGTAACAGATACTCAGTTCATCATTTCTGTGACTAAATAACTAGATCAGAGATTGAAATATGTTGAAATGCCACACTGAACAATATGCAATCTAATGCTTCCTACAGAATTAAACAAATGGAAGCCTGTCGCTTTAAATATATGGAAATCTATCGACTTTAATGATACAATTATAAGACTTTCTTGCAGCAGCAAAGCACACAACTAAGCTGGAGTGAGTCTTTGAAGTGCAAATTGTACATTTCCCACCAAACACTTGAAGTAAAAGATGGGAAACATCAATTCACACTACTGAGAAAAAAAAAAGTCTCCAGTTTTTCACAAGAAGAAAGGTTTTAAATTTGCAATTTTCATCTACAAGGTAAGGTGTTAATGAATTTTATATTTTACCCAGATGGATATGTAAATTTATTCTGAACTTTGTTACAGAGCATCTATTGCACAACTACTGAAAAGGGTGGAGACTGTAGTCAGTTGAGGGGGAAAACATCTAATTTATCTTGTGTGTGTGTTTGTTTTTGTTTTTTGTTTTCCTGTTTTTTTTTTTCATGGTTTTGAACATGGGAGCCTTATCCAAAGCTGTGATTGCAGTCAAACACTTAAATAATAATAATAAGTTTCAGATCAGTCCAATGCTGGACAACGCAGAAAATCTCCTTTGACTTTAGTGAGAGGAGATGATGTTCAAGACTTTTTCCCTCTTCCCAGTTCAATTTTCTTTAAATAATAAACCACATTCAATAAATTAAAATGCAGTTCTTGGGGCAGAGGCAAAGGGTTCCATACAAATGACCTTGATCCTGTGATATCAATTGCCATCATTAGCAGCCAATGATAGTTCATCTGCTTTCTCTGTAGAGGAAGGATAAGAGCTATGGAGCAAGAGTTAATTTTCTAAAGACAGATAAATCATAATAAAACAACAACAATGACACACACACATAAAAACCTGATGAACTATGATGTAGATAGATTTTGGTATATGATGTGATTTCTGTATAAGTTCAAATGCTGCTTCATATAACTGAGTAATTTGCAGTAATATAACAGAAATCTTAAACTGTCCTCAGTTAGAGGATTCTATTTATATTTAGGTGGAATATTCTGAATTTCAATTTCTGCTGCCCATTGCCTCTTGTCATGCCATGGATATGACTGTGAAGAGTCACTGTTTTCTTTATATCCATAATGTCTATGTAATTATGATGCAAGTGGTTTAAGTATTTGTATCTCAAGATTAGAGTACAGTGATTAATTGATTTCTGTTCTGGATTTATTTAATTTTCTTCACCAACTCTGTCCCTTAGGTTATAACTTTTGTTTTGCTGTATGAAGTTGTATTACAGATATAGGAATTATGCAACATGAAGGTGAATCCTTTGCTGAAATGTGAGGAGCAATCAGCTTTATAGAAATACTCTACAGTCAAGACCTAAAAGCCCTTTCATATCTGCAACACACAGACTAAGTCTTAGGTGGCTGCATATCTCTGGCTCTTCATAATAATGCAATCCCTGAAATATTTGAAAATTTTAGCTCTGGAAACACTCCTTAAGCATGAATTTTATCTCCAATTACTAGGAATTTTTCAATTATGGAACATTTTCTAAGTGCAGAACTGAGTCCAGCCTAGATCTATCTCATCTGTGGAATAAATCACTGGGACAAATTTCATGCTTGGCTACAGTAGTGTAAATGTAAAGTAGATTCATTGAAGTCAACTGAGTAACTGCAGATTTATGCTGCCATTAGTGAGAAGTGATGTTCAGGAAATGTTTGCTTTTTTACTCCATCATTGCTGAAGTTTCTACACCAGTAAAATGTATATTAGTAACATTCTTACAATTAAATAGCAAAGATGTAAAACTTACCCATATATCCTTTTGTTATTTTGAGGGCTACCTTCCTATAGGTGGTAAGCAACCTTGTTTTCTATAAGGGTGGAGGTTATGATGTTGGGCTATTTCTCTTTCTGACCATTCGGTTTGATATTTAACTCTTCTGGTACAGAGACACTACATCCTCAGAGATAGTAGCTTATGCATTTTGTGGCAATAGATGCTGCAGGAGAGACAGATAGTACTAGCTCACCTCAAAGGAAAGAAAGGATGTGGGGTGAGCTCAATCCTTATTAAGTACCAGAGAACTCACAAGGGACAAAGATATTACTGATGCATTCACAGGAAGGGTTATTCCAGAGTTCAGATGTTGTTACACACCAGAGAGTTCAAATATGGAACATTATATGATACTTGCTTTCACAGTCTTTGTTGTTCCTGGAGCTACTTGTAAATCAACAGATTGGTTAAAAAAATAAATAAATAAAAAATAGCTTCTCTGATGAGTTACTACTGTTTTTTGTTTGTTTGTTTCGTTTTGGTTTTGGTGTATCTGGGGAAAACACAAGCATATCAGAGAAGCTGTTGATCACTGAGAATCATAGAAGGACTGTTTAGATAACCCATTCTTGCAAAATGATTCTCCCTGTTTTCATAATAAGCACAAGCATTAGGCTTCCCCACTGCTGGGGTCTGTTGCAGGACAGGGTGGTGAGGAAAGAATCATAAGAGACTTCCCTAAATCCCTTCTTCAGGCCCATGTTTATGTCAGTGGTCATTAATGACAGGGTCCATTGGAGAAAAGGTCAAAAGGAAGATACTTTTCAGGCCCAGCTGCAATAAATTAGATATCAACTCTGCTGTGTGCATCTCAAGAATTGTCTTATCCATTAGTATCTATCACTCTGATAGTTATTAAGTCTGGTAATGCTATACTTTTCCTGTGACAACTGCAGTCTCTATTACAGCAAATGCAATGGATGAAAACCCCTGCAACAATTCACCAGATTGATAGTGTACTCTAGTTTATTGCAATCTTACTGGTCTGCAATGCATATCCGCCCTTGTGGCTACCTTCTCTTCTTTGGAAAAACACTTTAAATCTAGCAATTTATTGTCCAATATACTTCTTAAAATGTCATACAAAATTGAATTTTAATAGACACGGTTGGTAATAATCAATGACCTTTTGGAAGATATTTGTGCCAATAAGTGGTTACAGACAATCTTGTCTGGAATATCTGCAATGATCCTATTCTTTCTCCAAATATCTGAATAATTCCTCCAGTAATTTAATGGGAAGGGAAGGGAAGGGAAGGGAAGGGAAGGGAAGGGAAGGGAAGGGAAGGGAAGGGAAGGGAAGGGAAGGGAAGGGAAGGGAAGGGAAGGGAAGGGAAGGGAAGGGAAGGGAAGGGAAGGGAAGGGAAGGGAAGGGAAGGGAAGGGAAGGGAAGGGAAGGGAAGGGAAGGGAAGGGAAGGGAAAAAAAAAAGATGGGCGTCTGTGGTGAGTTTTTTATCAAACTCACCTACAGAATTCGAGAATTTGGTCTTTTGAGTGAATATCATTGACAGTATGGCTGACAACTGGAGAATATCCTTCTTTATTTTCTTCATTTTTGTTCAGATTAGTTGGTGTTTTTAAATGACAGATTATCTGTGAGAAGTTCTGTGTTCCCTGACAGCTTTGGCTATTATTTATTTATTTATTGTTACCTTTCAGTGTAACTTAGTGACTCTGTTTCACTTTCTTGCTTAATGACACATATCTGTCAGAGCTGAAATCCTTAACATTCACAAAGCATTGTGTTATATCAGCAAAATCATGGAAATTATTTTACATTAGTATAATAATGAAAGTAATGACATCATAGAAATGAAAGCTTCATTATGCATTGGTATTCAGAGTACATCAGTTAGACCTTCTGAGTTGAAAAATCTGACCTAAATATTTTTCTATATTCATCCACATCAACTCTTCAGAGTTCAGTTTGCAGATTTAAGATGTGGATTCTTCATTGTTTGAATAAATGCAAGAGATTAAGAGGAGGTATGGATGGTGCATGGGTTCCTGAATGTTTGGAAAGAGCTCAAGCAGCCTATATTTGACCTTCATGTATATGAAACTGCAATGTCACAGTCACAGGAGCTGAAACTTGAATAAAAAGTGCTAGAGCACAAACATCTCAGTGATCTTGCCCTTATTTTAATAGCAGAGGGTCACTGAGGTGGAAGATGAACCATGCTAAGAGTGCAAGACTTAACTCCACAACTCTTTAAGAAAAAGAAAAAAAACTAACATAACATAATA
Organism: Anas acuta; assembly: GCF_963932015.1. NCBI lineage: Eukaryota > Metazoa > Chordata > Aves > Anseriformes > Anatidae > Anas > Anas acuta. The sequence goes on from NC_088979.1 coordinate 103,076,090, forward strand.
TGTCTTCTATAAAAAATAGTGATAGGTTTTCCTTTCTCATCATGTATTAAGAAGATAGATGCATATAATAGAAGTAACAATTACGTCCTCTACTACTGCTGTATTTATGTATGTATGCATGTATTTATTTATTTTTAAGCCGTATAGACATTGGCATACCCTCATGTAGGTGATGGGTACTTGCTGAATAGCAGTTCATTTGTATCATCTCATTCAGTTGCATTTTCAGCTGATGCTTTTAAGTTCTGTTTCTTTTACTACCTATCATTTCAGGAGACTTTTTCAGTACATGGCCTTCACTCTACTTTTTCAACACTGGGCTAATGAAATGGAGAAAATGATTCTTTATGAGTAGTTGCTGCCAAAACTCGCATCTCTTTAAAATATTTGTAAAATATAAGCAGTGAGGATAAGAGAGCATATTTGGGTCAATCTCATTTAATATTGCTTCACTGAAGACAGAAGGTAAAATAGAGGTCTGTCAATCTGTGTAAAAGCCTTTTTTTCCCACACTAGCATACTAGCATTACTAGTAGCCTTGCCCTTGCATTAAAATTATAGCATATTTGAAATGGAAGGATTAGTTCCTTACCAGACATAATCTCAATTACAGAATCCTTAATAATAAGCTGCTCCTAATCACTGGACTATATTACCATTCTGTCTGTGTTAGCTCTCCTTTTGTGGCACTGTTCCTAGGGTAATGAACATTGTTTTGAATACAGCCTTTAGGAGGGCTAATATGTAGTCTCTGTGTTTGTGCTACAAAAACAAGTGTGCCTGTCTCCCACTTGTTCTGCTTTGCATTACTTTCATACTTTCATATGTACTGGAAATGGTCATGTCCATCCATAAAAACCTGTCATTACTACAATTTATACAACAAAATAAGAATCCAGGCATGTTTTTGGATACAAATAGCAGAAGAACTACAGCAGCTTCTCTGTAGCTGAGTTGCATGAGCCTGTCTAATCTAATTGTGGAGTTCCAGCTGCTCTGAGGTCAAGGAGGATGACGAGTGAGAGGGAAACTACAGCAGCAGAAAGTAGAAAACCATCAACTAATTGGAAGAGAGAGGTGTCCATCCTTTGGTCAGAGAAAAACCCTGAGTAAAATATATCAAAAGTACAACTGAGAACTTATCAGGAAAAGGGGAGTTAAATGACTTCTTAAACACTGCTCTGTGAAAGGAAAGTGTAGAAAAAATGCCTGAGGCAGCATAGAATTATTTTTGACACAAGGGAAGTAGACTTTTACAACATAGCTGAAGAACAGCTATAGATAGTGCTATTAGTATAGGTATAAACCAAAGTTAGAAGATGAAAACCAGCTGTGAGAATAGCTTCTTGTGGATTAGAAAAATGGGGAAATAATATTCACATTTTCCCTGTTCAGTCTGGAAATCTGTGGCTATTTTCACAAAGTTTCCATAAAGATTATTCCAACTTTAAACTTTTATAGGTATATGCTCACAAGAAGAAAGAGTGAAGTCTAAATATCCTTGTTTTTTGTTTTTGCTTAGCTAAGAAAAGGGAATGGAATAAAGTCAAATTTCTCAAAAATACAATAGGTAGATTGTGAGGTACCAGATCATCCAAAGCTAAGTGTCTGCTGAGTAGGGCTGAAGATGTAATAACCTTTATATATATATATATATATATATATATATATATATGTATGTATTTAAGTACCAAAGAGGTACAATAAAGGATGAACACTTGTTTTCTGGTTCAATCTCCAAGATATGCTCAGTTATGCTCTATCCTTTGCTGAGAGCAAAATGTGAACTCCCAGTTCTGTTTCCTTCATCTGCTTGTTTATATTCATGGCTGTCCAACTCATCTGTCCCAAGACAGAAACAGAGCATAGGAGCTATGGAACAAAATCCTTCTCAGGACATTTTGTTCAGGTAGCCTGCCTGTTAATCTAGTGACACCTGTCCCAGCTGGGCTAGTTCAATATGAGAATAGCACGCTGCCTGTGTTTCTGTTAATATCAAGGCAAGGCTCAAGACACCACAGCACAGAAATCAGTCATTTATGTATTTTCTACATATATTTTAATGTCCTTTGATGTGCATCAGAAGATACTGTCAGAAAGAAAGAGCTGTTACATATGTGCTTGTCGGCTTTTAACATTATGAGTACAAGTATATATAACAGGATGTGAAGTACACACTACACAGATGTCAGTTACCAAAAAAAAAAAAAGAAGCTATTTCATGGAATTTCATTGGCTGAATCCATTACCTGGAATTTATATCTATTTAAAACTTCATTACCAACAGACACATGGTACTGCCTGTTCTGTATTAGTTTGGGAAATGACAGTCCTACAAAACAACTGCAATCAAGAACAGGAATAAAATGATAGGAAAACTTTTCATAAAGTAATGACCACTTGTTCTTAGGGATCTTTCTCCTGACATACAGAATGGAAGGTACATTGCTTGGTCAAATCTAAGCAGAGCAAATGAATTGGTCCTCTCCTTTTTCTAATCTCCTTTACCCTCACTGCTATATTCATGCTTAGTAGTAGAAATTTTCTTCAGAATTTGAAAAAGTTTTAAAAAGTTTTATCCATAAAAATTTCCAGGAAGATGCATAAGAGGAACCATTTTGAATCACCATTTTCACGTTAGAAAGTGTGTGTGGGTAACTTTCTAACTAGTTCTTTCTTAATGCTTTTTTTTTTTTTTTTTCTCGATGATGCATTTCAATTGGTAAAAACAGTTAACAAATACAAAAAATATTAACTACTGCTTCCGTTTGGTTCAAAAGAAGGCATGTTTTTAAGTTCTGAGCAGTTTATAGGTAATGAGCTATATTTAATATACAGGATCAAGAAAATACTTCCAAAGCTGAACAAAATCCTACCTAATTAAGTGAGATGGAATTTATTTGCAGTTGGCTTCTTCCTATCGAGATCGTTACCAAGTATTATGGGCTGCAATATTATTTTCCATTTTGTGATGACTGTGTTCCATTGGTTTTGTCTGCACTACACAAAACACTAATCTTTTTGGAGTGTATATTCATCTATTCCTATGGTACCTTCTTCAAAGCTTTTTATCGATTTATGCTTTTCATCTGTCATTCACAAGTAACTATTCCAGCACTTGTGATTTTTTTTTTTTAAATTCTATTCCCCAGATTCCTGATGCTATTGATTTTTCCCTACTTTTTTGTGCTATTTTGCAGAATTAATCCTTTTGCAACTTTTCTTTCTTCAATATGTATAATAGGAAACCTGGAGTAATCACTTGTCTTTCTAATAAAGGACATAACCAATAACTGTGATGCCATATTTCCAACTCACTGTCTATCAGAAAGATATTAATTATATTTGAGTACATCTCTTGGGGAACAGTAGCAAAGAACTGAGGTTGGTTTTTTGTTTGTTTGTTTTTTTTCTTTCCAAATATACTAGCTCATTCTTTTTGTTCCCTTGACCTGAAAATGGTTTATAAAAATCATTGAAAATCTAGCTTCATTTTTGAGGGGATTTTTTTCCCCATTATATTCTCTTCCTCCTCTTCATTATCCTTTAAATTGTTTATTTATTGTCCTTTTTAATTCTGAAAGCAGGCTGGTAGACTGCAGTATCTGTAATGGAATACCCCAATTAGAATTTGTCTATAGTGTGCTAGCAGACAATTGCATGTCTCTAAGGATTCAAGTGAGTTGCAGGTGCTTTGATGGTTTAAAAGCCAAAAGAAATATCTCAGAAATACCTCATAAATTTGATCTTTATTAACTTAGCTAAGCTGGGAACAATAATTATAATTATTATAGCATTTGACACTGTTCCCCATGATATCCTTGTCTCTAAATTGGACAGACATGAATTTGATGGATGGACCACCCAGTGGATAGGGAATTGGCTGGATGGTCACACTCAAAGAATTGCAGTCAATGTCTCAGTGTCCAAGTGGAGATCAGTGATCAGTGGTGTTCCTCAGGGGTCAGTATTGTGACCAGCACTGTTTAACATCTTTGTCAGCAACATGGGCAGTGGGATTGAATGCACTTTCAGCAAGTTTGCGAATAACACCAATCTGTGGGGTGAAGTTGATGTGCTGAAGGGAAGGGATGTCATCCAGAGGGACCTGGACAAACTCAGGAGGTGGTGGGCTTTTGCAAACCTCATGCACAAGGTCCTACATCTGGACTGGGGCAATCCCAAGAAAAAACGCAGGCTGGGTGGAGAACAGATTGAGAAACAGCTCTGATGAGAAGGAGCTGGGGGTGTTGGTTGATGAGAAGCTCAACAAGAACTGGCAATGTGTGCTTGCAGCCCAGAAAGTCAACCATATCCTGGGCTGCTTCAAAAGGAGTGTGGCCAGCAGGGCGAGGGAGGCGATTCTCCCTCTCTATTGTGCTCTCACGAGACTGCACGGCAGTACTGTGTTCAGCTCTGGGGTCCCCAGCACAAGAAGGACACAGATCTATTAGAGCAAGCCCAGAGGGGGACTACAAGGATGATCAAAGGGCTAGAGCACCTCTCCTGTGAAGATGAGTTTGTTCAGCTTGCAGAAGAGAAGGCTCTGGGAAGACCTTATAGGCTTCCAATACCTAAAAGGGGTCTACAGGAAAGATGGGGAAGGACTCTTTGTCAGGGAGTGTAGTGATAGTACACGGGGTAATGGTTTTAAACTAAAAGGGGGTAGATTTAGACATGGAAGAAATTCTTTACTGTGAGGGTGGTGAGGCACTGGAATAGGTTGCCCAGAGAAGCTGTGGATGCCCCATCCCTGGAGGTTTTTACAACAACATTAGATGGGGCTTTGAGCAACCTGGTCTTGTGGAAAGTGTTCATGCCCATGGCACAGGGGTTGGAACGGGCTGACCTTTAAGGTCCCCTCCAACTCAAACCATTCTATGATTCCATGAGTATTTTCCAATAAAGCTCAAGCAATGCTGAGATACAGAACCCTATACTCATCTCTGCTCCAAAATGTAATTGGAAGTTTGTTCTCTTTATACACAGAAAAGCAAAATACATTTATTTCAAATCTATGAGGCACACAAACATTATTCTTTCCTGTCCTTAAACAAGATAGCTATCATATACATGTGTGAAATGACTTGCCTACACCAAAGGGCAAAGGAAATAAGTCAGCTTCCCCAACCTAACACCAAAAGCAAACAACCCTCCATCTTCTAGAATTTATTTTAGCATATCTGGAAGTGTAAGCGGTGCATCTAGTAGGAGTCTTAAATAATATTACTTTTTTTTAAAAAAAAGGCAATTTCAACCCTCCTTTGAATCTTGTTTATAGATTTTATGTGTCTAAATCTTGTCCTAGCAACATTGTTGTGGTTTCAAAATACCCCTTAAAAAAAAAAAAAAAAAAAGAGGTGAGGAAAAACAGATGCAATCATGCTCCCAATCATGTTTTGGAATGATATGTTTCCTGATCCACTGACAATTGGGCTACTGCATACCCAGTGAATAACTTCACTGAGCTTACTGGAAAACATCAGAAGTAACATATCTTCCTTCCTTTCTCCTCTTGATGCATCTTCATAATTTCAGCTCTACTTTGATGGCTAAATGGCTAAAACTGTTCCACTTCCACCACTGTAAGGGTGGAGTAGTTGCCTAAACAACTCGTTTATTAAGAGCAATCATCAGTCTTTTCAGTTGTTATAATTTTCACTGTTTGCCCATCTGTTTCTAGTGTTGTTTGTTTGTTTATTTATTTATTTATTTATTTATGTATATATTTACAGCACCAGAAGACAGGGGGAAGCCCCGAGATTCCTTCGCTTGTGCAGTAGCTACTTGCATTTGCTACAGTAATGTGCTCTGCTATTCAACCTGCAGCAGCCATGCTTGTGACAGCCATACCCTGCAGAAGGCATAGGAGAAGTGTCCTTTGTAAGGGACCAAAGGCTTATTTTCTTTTCTGCTCTTCAAAGCTTTTGCCTCTGAGGCAGTAGAGGAAGGGTTATTTATTTATTTACAGTGGGGGTGAGTCCATACATTTGTGTAGTCACTGTGTAGTCTTAGGGTCAGGTTACTGACTGATACGGGAACAGTACTAATCTTTGATTTTTTAAAGAAACTTTGCCACTAAAAAGCTGAAAAGATGAGCAAAGGCTATCAATTCAGTTGGTAGAATGTTCATTCTCTTTAGGGAATGCGAAGTGAGAAATAGAGCTTATTTATGAATGCTACTGGTCAAAAGAGATAAAATTATATCTTTGTTACTAGTAAATCCTAAAAGAAATCTTACATGCTGACTCATTGTTTGAAGTTATGAACAAAGTGTTCAGAACCAACAGAAGACAGGTAGATGCTGTGATATCCCCCTGGAAATAAGATTCCTTCAAGCACTAAAATGTTTTTAATGTTCATTAGGGGAGGTGGGGGTGGGGAAAAGGAGTGCTGGTTCTTTGGAAAAAAAATCCACAGCCTCAACTTCACATTTAACAGCTTTTTGGTATGAAAGGCATTTGACAAGTGAACCCATTACGATAATCACGAGTGCTGCTTTAACAACTGCTGTCAGGCAAAGAGCTTCTGTTCTCTCTCTCTCCTCTTCCTACTCTTTTACTTAACAGCTAAATTCATTGTACAGACATTACACGCTGTAAATAAATAACTCTTCAATAAACTAGAACTTTGGGGCCTGACTTTCAACTTCTACACTTTTCTGTCCTTTCTGAAATGAAAGAAAAAAATATTTTATTTTGCATTCTGATTTTGCATTAAAGGAAGTAGTAACTTGAATAAAAAGCTTATGGCTTTAAGTACCAGGATGTAGTAGGGTGGAAAATGCCTACCCAATGTGGCTGCAACTTTATCATCATAGTTTATAATTTTAAATATATACATAATAATTTTAAATATATACATAATAATTTTAAATAATTATTAGTTTTATCATCTTATGTAGTTACGATGAAATAAACTATAATATGTTGCATGTACACTCCTTAGGCTTATCCACTCCAAGGAGTATACTGGTCTATTTGTTTTGGCAAGAAAACCATGCTCTTACCAAAATAAATGGTGTGCTCTAGTAAGCACTTGTGTATATGTAGATAGGTTCCATCTGCAATGAACTCTGTCCACTTACGGATTATAGGGTTATTCAGCATGTGGTTTTTGGTTAAGCACTGATTCCAAAATTGGTAGTTGTGAGAGTAATTAAGATCATTATCTTACTATTGAACATTTGCAAAACAAGTAATTGAGACCAAAATTCAATTTCTTTATTCCCTGCAGTTTTATTTGTGGTTTTGCTTTCCATTTGAAAGTGGAGCCAAGGTCAGAGAATATTTCAATAACCTACAGTCAATGGCTGCTAAATGTCATTCCCTTGAATACAATTACAACTTTTAAAAAAAGTGTATTGTCCATTTGCTCTAAATGTATCTTTGATGGATGCTTCTGTATCTTTGTGATAGATTTTTTTCCCCTCTATAACTCAATTGGATGAAGTCTTACATTGTTGTAATAATCAATGGTGATATAAAATCAATTACAAATTGGTTTGGCATTATGAAACTGAGATTCTGGGTCAGATTCAAGGTACAAAGTAATCTAAGTACTTAACCTTCTACACCATAAGGGTTTTATGAGGTTAATTTTCACCCAAAAGCATGATGATATTGGTAATTAGGCAGTACTATTATTAGTAGTGTAACTGCTTTTGACACAACTCAAATCAAATTATCATTCAAAGTCTCAATTGTTAAGCTAAGTAATTGGAAAAAAAGGTAAATGACCTCTTAGTTCCTCCTGGTAATCAAATACTTTATTTTATACTGATGTGTCTGTGATATCACAAATAATGGTTTTGTTCTTATTCACCCCATCAGTTTACTATCACAAGTGTCAGATGCCCTACTTTGGGCTTGCAAACATAAATCTGGCTAACTGGAGGGAAAGGAAGGGGTTAGTAGACATGCAACTAAAAAGAAAATGTGAATCACAGCAACGATGGTAGTGACTTGCGTAGATTTCTTTCTTTAGAGGCTTAATTAGAGACTTTGTTACATATACAACCTATTCTACATCTTCTTCCCATTCTGTTGACAGATTCCTATGTCATGTCTACTAAAAACTGTTTAATAAAATTCTGATCCTGCTAAAATCACTGCCAAAATCCAAATTCATTTCAGCATGCCAAATGTTCGTACATGAAGCTCAGGCTTTTTGAGATTTATGCAGATAGATATGTATCATCTTATTGAGAGGAAAGACAGTTGGTCTAGCCACTTTTCCTGTTTTGACTACAGGAGGTAATTTCCTGCTCCTCTTGCTACCTAACAGTAATCTTCTATGAGCACCCGAGCTATTAACGCTCCCAATCCTGGGTGGCTGGACCACAATTAGAATAGCTGTCCAAGTTTCTTTCTTTCTTTCTTTCTTTCTTTCTTTCTTTCTTTCTTTCTTTCTTTCTTTCTTTCTTTCTTTCTCTCTCTCTCTCTCTCTCTCTCTCTCTCTCTCTCTCTCTCTCTCTCTCTTTCTCTCTTTCTCTTTCTTTCTTTTTCTCTCTCTTTCTCTTTCTTTCTTTTTTTCTTTTCTTTTCTTTTCTTTTCTTTTCTTTTCTTTTCTTTTCTTTTCTTTTCTTTTCTTTTCTTTTCTTTTCTTTTCTTTTCTTTTCTTTTCTTTTCTTTTCTTTTCTTTTCTTTTCTTTTCTTTTCTTTTCTTTTCTTCTCTCTTTTTTCTTCCTCTCTTTTTTCTTCCTCTCTTCTCTTCTCTTCTCTTCTCTTCTCTTCTCTTCTCTTCTCTTCTCTTCTCTTCTCTTCTCTTCTCTTCTCTTCTCTTCTCTTCTCTTCTCTTCTCTTCTCTTCTCTTCTCTTCTCTTCTCTTCTCTTCTCTTCTCTTCTCTTCTCTTCTCTTCTCTTCTCTTCTCTTCTCTTCTCTTCTCTTCTCTTCTCTTCTCTTCTCTTCTCTTCTCTTCTCTTCTCTTCTCTTCTCTTCTCTTCTCTTCTCTTCTCTTCTCTTCTCTTCTCTTCTCTTCTCTTCTCTTCTCTTCTCTTTTCTGTTTCATGTATTTCCTGTTCTATTTTGCTTCAGCACAAATGGATGATAGTAGAGGATGCAAACCATCTACTTTAAACCGTTCAGGTGAAATGATCAGAAATGTAGATTTTCTGTGAGTCAGTGGAAAGAAGCTTTTCCTAGGGCATAATTCAGATGACATTAGCTAGAAGGTGTGAATACCCACTTGGATGTTTATTTTTTAATTAGCTACATACTATGTTACTGAAACACCTACAAAAGGAAATTCATCATGCCTTACTAATTAACTAATATTTTTGAGCCTGGATTACTACTGGAAACATCCCCTAAATTTGGCATTGTTTGGAGCATATTTTTAGGATGGTCTGTGTGAAGAAAGGAAGCTAAGTTTGTATATATGGGCAAATAGCTGCATTACTTTGGTAATTTTGCCCTCAGGCTTTTTTCTGTTCTTGTTTTATTTGCATTCAAACCTTTTGCATCTGTTTATATCATTCCAAAAACAGTTCAAAGCCAAGATTTGATTTTGGGTTTTATTCTTGGCTCTCCCACCAATCTGTTTAACCATTTATTAAGTGTCTATCACAGCAGTCTCTCTCTTATCCTGTATACATATTAGGAATCATTAGCTTTGTCGCTAGAGGATAAGCATCAACATGGAAAAGCTCTGTAATGCACACAAGGTGCAGTCTATTGACATTACATCATATGCCTTTTTATACTACCGAAACAATTACGTTATCTGACTATCAACACTGCATGTACACATCATATCATTTATAAACCAAAGCACTTGGAAGCAAAGAAATAAATAATTAAGAACACATAAAACTTATGCTGCCCACACAGTGAGCGCATTATTCTTATCAAGTTTTTTACCTTACTAGACTATAAACTCTTCAGTGAAGGAAACCTTTTGTTGTTGCTGTTCCATATTTATCTCTTGTCTAACGTAATAGACACCTGCCTGTTCTATAGTACAAGTGCAGAGAACCAAGGAAGGTCCCTTGCATGAAGTCTGAAGATAATGTGTAGCTCATGTAGTAATTTTAATTCTGACCTAAGATGATCATTACTCAGTCTCTAATAATTTCTGTGTATAACTGTTTGACCATTACTTAACTTTAATCTGTACTGCCTGAGCAAAATTTTTTTCCCATACAAACTGCATTGAGACCACAAATGCCAAGAGCTCAGTCCACATTAGAACAATCTTACCTGCACTGTCAAATGTTAACCATAAGGATTTGATTATCCTGAAAACTAAGCATACCAAACAGTTCACTGCCCTAAACAAGCCGTCTGACTGGGAATTTGTGGTAAGCACAGGGATGCAAAGGAACTCTTCTCTGCCACAGCAGGCTATGTCATATGTTGCTTCGTGCAGTTGGCCACAATCAGTTCATGACTTCTGCCACTAGCATTTTAGTGTTCTTCCACCATGCTTCATCTCTCAGACCATCTGCATAGCAAGGTGACTTATGAATCTGAAGCCATAGCAGCCTTGATTTTGACAGTGTCATATCCACTGTCATGTACTGGTACTGGATATGCTCCAAGACACTTTCACTAAAGAGGCCTCTGTCTTCACTGCACAATCTGTGACCAGACTAATTGGCACACCTGCTTTCAGGCTGTTGTTGGGAAAGCTTGCATGAGGAGATTTTAAGTGTGTTACTGCTCTGTAAACCTTTTTATAACCTTATATTACTGTCTACATCTCGAATCCTGTGTTTTCAAGATTGATCTTTCCTTTACTTTTGCTCCATTTTACAAAGTGTCATAAATTACTGGCTTACTGGTTTTGACATGTATGTATACAAATATATGTATATATATGTGTATATATATATATATTATCTACTGAATAGAAAGCTCAGTGGAACAAGAGGGAATTTCAGAATATACTTTAAGCAGTAAAAATCTTGGGAAGGCTGAGGGACTATTCCATTCTGGGATATTTTCCATTTTGTATTTTATTTCTTGCTAAGCTGGGCTAAAAATGTTTTTGAGCAAATTTTTAACTATTTGTGTGTAGATATTGGTATATATTAAATGATTCCTTTAATCTATTTTATGCTAATAATTATAATAATAATTAAAAAAATCAGCTCAGCCTTTCAGTTCTCACAGCCCCTTTACTTTAGGTAGAAAATGTATGAGCTGTCACAAAGAATTTAGTAATTTTTTAGAAATTTGAGTATTTTTTCACAGGTTTTCCATCCAATCAACCTTTCATACTCCTTTCCATTTCCACAGCTGTAGTTTGTATTCTCATGTCGTACACACATTTAGAGAAAGCACGAACATAAATAGATCATATACATTTTGATGAACTGAAGTCATGCAGTACTGTTTTTAAGATTCACCTTACCTTCCTCCTGTCTGTCTTGATCATTGATGATCTTTCCCCAAGCCTTCCTTTAATTTTTTTTCCAATCTCTAAAGCAGCAAGATGTGGTTTCTGTTTGTTTACTGTTTGTATGAATAATTAGTAATGGAAATTTCCTTTCCCAATTTCATATATCAATTTTTATTTTCCAGAATAACTTAGCTCTGCTCCTGTAGTAACACATATTCCACAACACCTGAAATGCTTGTTTAATATTGTATGAACACCGGAGGCAATAATAAGTATTTCATTTCTGGATTTTTTTTTTTTTTTCCTCTGAGATTTACAAAAGGTGTAGTCTCTCCCTTCCACCTGGAGATCCGAAGATGTCAATGGCTATCCCATTTATTTAACACTCATCTCTGCTTATACAAAAGGACTAGTTCTACACTCACAGTCCGTATTGACTGCTTCTCACTAAACCATACTTCTCTGTTTTGAGGTATTACATTCACTATAGCAATTTTCTAAATCTAGAGGACCTCAAATCATACTTCACTGTTTGGATGAGGCCCATGAAAGCTTCCAGAGTTGTCAACCAAGCTAAATAAGGTGCCACTGAGGCACTGCACTTTCACTCTCGGAACAAGGAGGGGGGAAAGAAATGAGACGGAAGGTGATCCCATGGGTCAGGTGTACCCCGATGTGGGGTTTGCTATGGATCTGGTTGTATGTACGTGACATCAACCATTTCATAACCTCCCTATCTCAGTGTCTTCAGCCGCAGGATCAGCTTAATGAAATTTACCAGCCGGCGCTGGTGCATTCGACCTCTGCGCAACGAGATACAATTGGTGAGCGCCGCTCTTGTTGGGCTCTGGCCAGCTCTTCGGGCAGCCGGGGGTGTCTGTCGGGAGCCCCCCGGCCGGTTCCCGGGAGGGATGCCCGGGAGGAGTCCCGGGGTCTCGGGGGACTCCTCGGCCGCTCTCCGTGGTGCTGCAGCCGCCGCCCGCGGTGACTCCTGCGGGAGGGCAGGATCCCCTTCCCCGGGAGCACGGCCGGCCGTGCCGCTAACTCCTCCCTTCGGATGCAAGGGCTGCACCGCCACAAGCCATCCTCTCGCCGCCCCCCTCCTTCTCCTTTCTCCCGTTTCGACAGAGCGAGCGGGCTTGCTCTGCCTGCGCGGCGGCAGCTGCCCACCGCGGACCCCGTGGGCTTGGGGCGGGTGCTTTAATTTTGGCAGGACCTGCCCGCCGCCCTTCCCGGATAAACTTGGGCCGGCGCCCCCCGGCACCGCGTTTTGGGGCTGGTGGGCTCCCGGCTGCCTGCGGGGATGCCCAGGTAAGAGCCGGGGCTGCCCCACGGCGCGAGGAGGGGAAGGGGCGGCAGGAGGAGGAGGAAGAGGGGGAAGGTGCTGCCAGGAAAGTAGCTCAGGAGGCTCATTTCCCGCGGAAGAGACAGGGCAGGGCGGGGAGCGATGAGGGTGAAACAGCTGCCGGGACAGGGGGGGTGGCATCTGGCGCCTTGTGCATCCCGTTGGGCTGCTCTGCGCTTCCCTTCGTGGTAAAGCTCGGGGAGGAATTGGTCAAGTGCTCGTCTGAAGAGGGGCAGTAGGAGTTTTGGTCGTTCGTCTCGTTTTAAGGACGGTTTAGTGCGTAAAAACGCCTTTTATTTTAAATTACGGATTACAATATACAAAACAGATTAGCTCATAAAAGGTATTAGAGTGCAGTATGTAAATTGGAAATTGCTGACTTCCTTTATTAGTCTGGGACTAGTATGGTATATTCAATTATGTTGATGTTAATAGTAAGAAAAAGTTAGGCAATAAAAATAGTTGTAATTAGCTTTGGGGAAAGTAATACAAATGCAAATGACCTTGATGGTACTTCAGCATAGGCATGTTTCACCACAGAAAACCTAACCTTGTAAATTCAGGCTCTCTGCAAACAACATGGCAGGAACCTTTCGTTTTCAGTCTCCATAACTTTGGATAATGCTTCCTATGGATAAGAGGAAAGGTATCCATTGCAAACATACCTTTATAGTTAAAGAATTTATGGTCAAGAAGGAACATTAATACTTAAGATGGAAACTTACGTAGGCCTTTAGGATTGCAGAAATAATCTCTTAATTTAATGGTAAAATCTTGGGTCAAGAATAGCCAGGGTACCAGCTGTAAATCCAGGGAAATAACTATCCTGCAAGACAAAGATATGGCTCATTACTTAAAGTTGTTGATACTGGGTCATTTATTTCAGATTTGACCTACAATACGTATAGTTAATGAATTAAAATACTCGTGTAAAAATCAACTGTATTTTATTCCTAACTTTATGGAGATTAATGGAAGTTAATTGTTGAGCTACATGTCACATATTACATTCCAGGCACTCGTGTATGACTGGTATGTGTTACACTCTTTTTCTCAGGCATTTTGATGCAGCTGGAGATAGCAAGTGTACAGGTGGTTGCTTTTGGTCACTACACACAGTATAACCCAGAAGTACAAAGACAAATTTATGAAAGGGATTGATTCACTTGTCTCATGTCTCATTCTGGGCAGTGAGAAGTAGGCGTACTCTACTGCAGATCAAGCTCAATGCAAGTAGAAGGTGTTTGCCCATCCAAGACTCCATATAAAACATATCAGAGAAATAAGAATGATTCATAGAGACACAGTATTTTCATAAGGACATCGATATAACTAACAGTTACAATGTATGTTGAATGTCTTCCTTAGCATTAAAAACCTATGTGCAGCTGAAGTCTCTTACTATTAAAGAAAGCACAAAACAACAGGCTTACAGGTTTCTTTTTAATTAACATGCAGAAATTAGATGTACATGTGTGTTTTTCTTCTCTTAAATAACCTTTACATGTTTGTAGAGGACTGCCACCTGATCTACATGTTGCTCAAACTCCTGCCATACTATTTAGTGTACTGTTCTCTGAGAATTGATGAATTTCAGTTGCACAACTTTCTTTGACTTCAGAGTGAATGAGATGTATCTGCACTGAAGTCAGTAGAACTCTCCAAATTAACACAGAGAAAAATGTCTATACTGATGATTCCTTTATTCTATAATTCCTAAATTAAACAGGTTATAAAGAAATTTCAGAATAATTGTGGAAAACGACAGCAGCAACAACAACAACAACAACAATCCTTTATCTAATCACATGTAGAAATCATAAGGAAAAGAAATAAATTGATGGATTACTCTATTTCTTGATAAGGTTTTACTAAACTAGACTAGGATTAAGTTTACGTTTCTGATATAAATATTTTTGCAAGTTCAAGTACTAGGTGGGTGCTATTACTTTCTTTTGTCCTTCATTGACTACTTCTTATATATGCTAAAATCAACACAGTTTCAGGACTGAGAGGTCATCAGGCTCTTTTTCAAGCAACAATTGAAATTGCCTAATGTACCTATAAAACTGGAAGCCAAGTCATCTGTTTAAAGAATGTTTTGAGCTGGTGTTCTCCTTTGTCTAGTTGAGTAGTGGAGAAAAGGTTTATCTGACATCAATCCCCTTGGAATATTTGGGTTTTTCTGTGGAAGAACTGATCTTAATGAATGTGGGAAATAGATTAATGGTTTAGCTCATTGAAAATGCTTAGGAATACCTACAGATCAGGGGCTTAGTCATTTAATTGTGTAGCTGGAGTAGTTGGAGGGTCTAAACCCTGTTCCAGGGTCAGCTAGAAATTATGAAGAACAACAAATGACCACTTATGAAGCCTCTACTGATGAAATATTTTGTGAGGAGAAAGGTCTGCACCTTTGGAAATAACTGGAGCCTGCGCACCTACTTATCTGAATATCATAGTTGCAGTATTTAATTAATCTCTAATATCCTACTAATGCATATTTGCGTATTTAACTTACTTTACCTTTAGAGAAAAGTACTTTACAAAGAAGAGTAGCAGTCTTTGTGAAAGAGAGACAAGAAATGTGTCTGTAACTGGAGCCAAGGCGGAAGTCACCTATACTGGACAACATGGAAAAGTGCAACTGAACACTAGGTGGTTAAATTTAGGTGCATGGGGAAAAATAATGCTGATATTAGCCCAAAATAAATTCAGTGAAGGTGTCAAAATGAGCTATTGCTTTTATTACACTGTACTGATGCTCAAGCATTGATTTCTTTTTTTTTTTTTTTCATTTCATTTTTTCCTCTTTTGTCTGCTGTCCTTCTCTCAATCAGCTGAATTTCTTAATCAGCTCTACCTGGCACCTCACAGTTTCATGGGGTTTGATTCAGATCATGGCTGGGCCTCTAGAATTTAGGATGCTATGGGGAAACCGTGGTATTAAATTCAAAGTAGATTACGTTGATTTTCAGTGTAATGTTTTCTCCCATTCTTACCAATTTAAACAATGATGTGGACAGCTTCTAAAACCCTAGGCCTCCAAGAATGCTTAAGTTTTTATTTTAAACATAAGGCAAATGTCCCCCAGAAACAGATCTAAAACAATGGCTGCAGAAACATTTCCTTCCCTGTCCACTCCATAAACAAGATGTTTCTGTCACAGAAATACAATAGCTAGAGACTAGAATTAGATATATAAAATTATAAAATACTGGATGAGAGATAGATCTAATATGCCAAATTCTATGGAATCCTGTTCAGGGAAAAAAAAAAAAAAAAAAAAAAAGCTTCTGGCCTTAGAGATAGATGTTCTTAGTTCTGAAGTTTCAAGTCTTTTAAATCATTAGTTTTAACATTTTTATGCATGGGAAAGTCATTCAAAGAATTTCTAGAGGGTTTTAAAATTTATTAGCCACCATGCTTTTTACCCTTAACAAGCCCAGACAGCTAAACTTTGGAGTTTTATCCTTTAGAAAGATGTGAAATTCCAAGAAATATTGAAAACTGCTGAACTGCTCTCAAAACACTTTTTGGTAAATTATGCACTTTGTGAATACATGAAGGTATGATATTACTGGTATGGGTGGAACATTAACTATCTTATTCCGCTGGGGTTTAGAGCTACTTGGATTTTACATACAAATGTAACAGGAAAAAACTAACCAATTGTTCCTATCTCTGTTCGTGCTTCCATTCAAAAAATTACATGAATTTTTGACTATTCCCATTCTTCAATTTTACTCTGTCCTGGAATTTTTTTCAAGTCTGTCAAGATGATTTTAGGCAGGGGGATAGACAAGTGTTATTATGCCAACATTAATTGATAATAATGTAAAAAACATATAGTAAGTTATTAAGTCATGATCAAATCTCTTCACTGGAATGTATTCAGCAGTTCAGCTTACAATTTTTCTAAACAGTTGTGCAACATTATTATGTCCATTTATAACTGTAAGAAAAAAAAAAAAAAAAAGGAGAAGGAAAAACCAGTAGGGACTAAACTTGCTCTCAGGCAGATTTGGTAATAACAACATATCAAACAGTACAACTGAGGCTTAATTATTCATATTTTTGCTGTTGTGAAAGGTGGCAGACTTTGATGAACCTTGTCAGACTTTACCACACGACTTTTATGTAGCTGAGCTGATCCACAAATCAGATTGCCATCTCCAATTCCTTAGGTACACTCTATTACAACCTGCAAGTCTGACTGCTGCAGGAGACCGAACAATTCATTTCTGCAGCCCTGTTCCCATGTTGGGAAGCTGTAGTGTGGCTCTGTTTCTGTGCTCCCAGGAATGAGCAGGGCTGCAAGGTTTCCCAAGCAAGTTCTAGCAACAATTTACCATTTCTATTTGTGCATGACATATATCCCAATATCTGAGAGTTGTTTCTAGTCATTAAATAGACTTTATGGCACTCGTGTACATCGTCACTATGCCCATTGATCTGATGGGGGTAGGGATTTTTTTCCTTATGTGCTCTGGCTGAGCGAGATGAAAGTGTACCCCCAAAATTCTTGATTTCCCTGGTAAAATTCCACCTCCAAAGAGATGAAATTAGAGCTTATTATCTGAGCCACAGTAATCGTACATCCTCCTAAGCAGCAAAGTAAAATTTGTCCACGTACACATACTTGTTCTGAAACATCTTTGCATTGCTTGAGTCACCTTGAGAGTCTTGGAAGTCTAACTTTCAGTCTCACCAAATAAAAAGCCACTAGTGAAGTGTCTCTATGCTGATTTTGCTTTCTTTCTATGATAAGGGACAAAGATATCAGAATAATGGTTCCTCAAGAGGGGCACTTGTGTTCAGGCAGTGCATTTTGTCCTTACTTCTTGTTCTCTGTTTGTTATGGACCTTCATCTTAGAAATGGCTATTTCTCACAATATTTAGTTCCAACCCTTGGGTATTTTCTCCATGTGCTTCTGAGATCAAAGTTGTTATCAGGTAAATTTAATTTAATATACCTTTCTCTGTGTGATGGGCTGCTATTTCAGATGGTGCAATGCCACTATTAGTCATCATAAAGAAAATGCATGAAAACAGTCCAAAATATGTGTCAAGTACTTCAGTGTGATGGATGCACAATAGATGGCACCATTATTATCACTCAGCAACTTGAAAACTTTTGGTTCTAACATTTTTTCCCTTGCAAACATCATTAACTTGTTCATGGGATCCAATATTTTGTGAAAAATATATTACTCTTCTACTCAGTTTTTCCTCATCCTTCATTCTGTATTGACAGAGCCAGTTATCTGGAATTTCTTAATGCATTGTAAGTTAATTTCTTAGTGTATGAGACTGCAAAGAAAAACAAAACAAATGGTTTTAGGCAACAAAAGTCAATTATATTGATTTTGTTATGTTAATGAAAAAGTAGATTGCATGAATGATTGTAATTAGGCAACTTATGCTTATTGGTCACGGTTTTATTTACTCCTTTCTTTTGTTCTCTTTCATGAATCAGAAACACTTAAAGACCAAAATAACAGTGATAACTGAAAGTGGATATTCTTCTTTTAGGATTGATACAAAGCTGATGCACTGTCCTTGTTCAGCAAAGCTTACGTCGCTTGGAATACACTGGGTCAGACTTTGTGTGGTGGTGGTAAACATCTTACAGTTGGTGAAAAATATCTATACAGCCACACAAAGTATGTATGCTCATGTGTAAACTTATAGCATGGCAAGGACATGCTGATAAATGGTGTTTTCTGGTGGTAGATGCTACTGACTGGTAATAGGTAATGATAGCTATGTTCCTATTTCAGCAGGGGGAAAGCAGGGCTGGATACAGTCCAGGGCAGAATGTAGAGGACTAAATGACTTTAGAGGCCTTCTCTCCTGTGCCAAAGCTATTCATGTGATATATTCTAACCATAACCTGTAGGAGACTGTATGCAGGGATGTTTTGAATGTGAAAATTAAGGTTTATAAATAGGCTTGCAAGCAAGACTTCTGCAAGTTTAGTAGAGCTGACTATTTCAAACTTAACCAAATCCTGTTGATATTGTGTAACATTATACATTTATGCTTGAAAGGTTTTTGATCTTGGAAAAAAAAAAAAAAAAGAGGTAAGCCAGATGTTCACACTTTACCATGCAGCATTTTATTTTCTTTCAAGAAAGTACATATCTGATCTAAGAGGCTTCTCGTTTTGTTTCTTTGATTTTTTTCCCCAAACTTTAAATACATTGCCCTGCCATTCTTGGCGTCTTAGACTGAATTTTGCTGCAGTTTTCAGAAAGGCTTGAAAATATGAACCCTGGAGGCAGCAACACCAGAAGATAAACAGCAACAACAAAGATTTTTATTTGGTCATTTGTGAAATAATTTTTTTGAATGGTTGGTGGCAACAGAACCTCTTCTTATAGTTCCAACAACTAGCTTCTCTCTATGGTGATACAATAAAATCCTCTATCAGTTACTATAATTTGAACAACATCAAGAAAAATCTTAAAAGCTAAAGCCATCCAAGAATTAAACTTTTTATTGCTTTTTTTTTTTTTTTATTGTTTAGGATGAAGAAAAACAAATCCCAAACTTTTCAATCTTAATGTAGTTGCCATGAGAATCCAGTGTGTCACAAAAATGAAACTGAGAATTTCCCATACACAAAATATTTGAAGCTAAATTTGATTTCTTAAGGCTAAATACCTTATAACATATTGGCCTTCATTCAGGTATCATTAATTCATAGTTACAGTATGCCTGTTGGCCATTTTTATTTCTCTTAGCACTATACATGTATTGTTTTCTTCATAGCATTAATCTGATGGAAAAACAAACAAACAGATTTAAAAAATACTGACATTTTTCACTTTAAATTTTAATCAGAGAGTATAGAGGAATCAATAGTTACTTAGTGTAGTGGTTTAACCCACACAGCAGCTTAGCACCGCACAGCTGTTCACTCACCCTCACTCCCCTCCCGTGTGGGATGAGGGAGATAATTGAGGAGAGGCCACCTGTAGCTTAGTAGTTGTGCCCCTCACTGTGGGCTGAGGTTATGGGTTTGAGCTGCACCCCACAACAGTCCATGAACATCTTTATTTTTACTGGTGGAGTCACTCCCTGCCATGCCTGAGAGAAAGCACTGGGGAGACACACCCCAAATAGTGGTGGCCCCCCTGCCCTGTTGCTCTTGGGCTGAGGGAGGGGACCTGGGAGATGAAGAGGAATGGAGACAGGTCCCTGCTTGGCGTCACGAGTGAGCTCCCTTCCTACACACCTTGCTTCCACACGTGCCCTTACACAATAGGTTTGAGGCCCTGGAGCTCAAGGGACAGGGTGGTGAGGATGTGGGAGAATGTTTGCACAGGAGGGTGTCTAGGGCAAGGAAGTCTACTCCACACCTCAAGATTTCCTCCAACAATAAGGAAAGAAGGGTAATGATCGTAGGTGACTCCCTTCTGAGGGGAAGAGAGGGTCAGGGACATTACTAGGAAAATTGTAATGAAACTTTAAACTTCCTGACCTTTTCTCCCCTCTGATTATTACCCACTAGTAATAATTCAGGCTGGCAGCGATGAAATTACTGAGAGAAGCCTGAAGGCTCTCATAAGGGACTTCAGGGGATTGGGGTGGTTACTGGATGGAGGGGGTGCACAGGTGGTGTTTTCCTCTATCCCTTCAGTGGTAGGGAGGGATATTGAATGGACCTGGAAGGCCAGGCTAATTAATGCATGTCTGAGAGGCTGGTGCTGACACAGGAACTTTGGGTTTTACAATCATGGGGAGGTTTACTCAGCACCTGGCCTGATGGCTGCTGATGGGTCCCACCTGTCCCAAAGCAGGAAACACACTCTAGCCTGGGAGCTGGCAGCACTCATTGAGAGGGCATTAAACTAGGTATGAAGGGAGATGGGGGATGGAATTAGACTCGATAGAGATGACCCTGGGGAGCAGTCCCAGGTTTGAGGGTGAGGGCATGACTCAAATGCATCTACACCAATGCATGCAGCATGTACAACAAACAGGAGGCATGGGAAGCCATTGTAAGGTAGGCAAACTATGACCTAGTTGCCATCACTGAAACTTGGTGGGACCACTCCCATGACTGGAATGCTGTGATGGATGGCTACAAGCTCTTCAGAAGGGACAGGCAACTTAGGAGGGGCGGTTGCTTGGCTCTCTATATTAGAGAGTATTTTGATGCTGTTGAGATCAGGATTGGTAATGAAAAGGTAAAGTCCTTGTGGACAAGGATCAGTGGGTTGGCCAACAAGGCAGACATCCTGTGGAGAGTCTGTTACAGACCGCCAAACCAGGATGAAGAGATGGATGAGGTGTTCTATAAGCAGCTGGTGGAAGTTGTTCAATCGCCAGTGCTTGCCCTCATGGGGGACTTTAACTTCCCAGACATATGCTGGAAATACAATACAGCCCTGAGGAAGCAGTCTAGAAGGTTCCTGGATTGTGTGGAAGACAGCTTCCTGACTCAGCTGGTTAGTGAGCCTACCAGAGGGATTACCCTGCTAGACCTGTTCATTAGCAGAGAAGGCTTAGTGGAAGATGTGGTGGTAGAGAGCTGTCTTGGGCAGGGGACCAGCATGGGTTCATGAAAGGCAGGTCCTGCCTGACCAACCTCATCTCCTTCTATAACCGGGTGACCTGTCTAGTGTATGAGGGAAAGCCTGTTGACATAGTCTACCTAGACTTAAGCAAAGCCTTTGACATGGTCTCCCACAGTATTCTCTTGTGGAAGCTGGCAGCCCATGGCATGGCTAGGTACACTCGTTGGAAATTAGAAGACATTTCCTCTCAGAAAGAGTGGTCTGACGTTTCCACTCAGAAAGAGTGGTCGGGTTGCCCAGGGAGATGGTGGAATCACTGTCCCTGGGGGTGTTTAAGAAAAGGTTGGACAAGGCGCTTAGAGACATGGTTTAGTGGGTGATATTAGTGGTAGGGGTATGGTTGAACCAGGTGATCGTTAATGTCTTTTCCAACCTTAATTATTCTATGATTCCAAAATTAATTACAGTGCACGCTCCTCCTTTTGAGGCTAGTATTCTAATACCATTTGATTCTGGAGTACTATTTTTGACAAACCTGTTACTTCCTTTTGTAGTGCTTGGACTGCATCCAGAGTGTTATTTTCTAGTTCTTCAGTTATAGCTGAGATATTTACAATAGTGTTTTCTAATTCACTCACCCCTAACTAAGGTAAAAAACACCTTGCCAAACGTTGAAATACACTGTTTCTTTTTACTAGAGGATTTTTATAAATGAAGTCTCAACTCAATCTGAATTTAGTAATATTTATAAAAGGAATATTTATAGTAGGTATAAAAGGCAAGTAAACAGCGCTGGGTGTGCAGGGAGTCTACACTCCACCAACATGCACACACACAAACATCAAACATTCTAAATATCAGAACATTGCTTTTACATACTAAACCCGAGTATGCCTATACAATCAGACAAGGTAACAAACAATCCTTTAAGTTCCATGACTTACTAAACTCGAGTACACCTATACATATGTACAATCAGAAAAGGTAACAAACAATCCTTGTTCCATGACTGAACAGTCTCCATTTTCCATTCCTTTTCTTGATTACAAACAACTCTCCATTTTCCATTCCTTTTGAACAATATGTCTTGCTTTAAGTTGTCAAGCAACTCGGTCTTCGGGCCTTATGTATCCAGTTCTTCCCGGATCGAAGAAAAGCATATTCATCTCCTTTTTAAGGCCAATAGGCCTGGGTCAAAAGGCACGTCCAGGTCACCAGGGGGTGTAACAGCAAAAGCCTTCGATGGCAGTAGAGGTGGGGGGGTTGATGGCGTAGCGGTCGGATCAGGAAAGGAGCCCGCAGCTCCCTCACTGTCTGGCAAACCACACGTTTGTGATTGTGGCTCCACGTGGTTCTGTAAAGCCTCAAAGATTGCTCGCCAGGTGCTGAGCAATCCCACTGCAACCTTGTTGTTTTTCGTTGCAGAGTCCCACACCTTGACCTCAGTTTGGTCCCATATTTCAGGATCATAAGCTGTCTGATTTTTAATAAGGAGAATAAGCTGTAAGGTTACCAGGACAGTCTTTGTTCCTAAGGTCGTATGATTCCCCATAATGCACAACTGCTTACCAGCGAGAGGCAGTTGTGTGCACAGGTCCGCTTCTCTCAGCTCGAGCTTCTCTCCAGCTCCAGTGCGCCCATTTCCAGTGACTTTCAGTATGAGCTTCTCTGAGCAGTTTGCTGAGTTTGGCTGAACCTATCTTCATGAGGCAATCAATGTGCCTGTTCCCATCCTGGTCTCCGTTCTGCTAGCCTGTTCCTTTTCATTCCTTATTTTTGCTTCTTTATTGATGACATAACTTCATTATATCGTGTTGCCTTTTTGTTTTTTATCTTGAGGACAGGCTCCCCTCATACCCTTCTCCCCACAGCAGTTCTTTTCAAAACAACTTTTCATTGGTCAAACAACTTTGAACAACAGCAAACACCCAGAAACTTCCACGTCTTAATGGCTGGAGAACAAGAAACTGGAGACTGCATGGAGTCTCCTGAATCACCCTTCTTTGTTCCCTCTAAACTCTTTTATATTCCTGATGGCCTCATCGTTCAGAGTCGGATGTTCCCACCAAGCATGGGGCTTGCTGAACCCCATGGCCACACTCCCACATCTCCCCCTTCTTTATTAATATCAAACATTTTCTCAACTCGAATTACCACTCCGTATATAACAGGATTATCTGGAGTCTTCTTAATTCTGTGTGGTGTCTCAAGGGGGCCTTGGCTCTGTGGGTCCTCAATAATAGTTACATTGCTCATGTACTACATCGCTCATGACTACACGCTCAGTAACCGAGGCCAGCCAGCACAGCCGCAGCACCTGACCCGCTGTTACAGGGGCAGCTCGGGCCCTCCCTTCCCCAGGGGCGGCCCAGGACAGCAGCGCTGGCACTCTGCCCCCGCCAGAGGGGCTGAAGGGCACTGCATATTGCCAGGGCTGCGGTGACTTCTCTCTGCCCACCGCGAGCAGAGAGGGGCAGCAGGGCCGGCGTGCTGCTGGAGTGGCAGGGCGTGGGGCTCTGCGCTCAGTATTCATAGACTCAAATAATCAATATTGCCCTCAGCCTTAAAAAAGCCTCAGGGAGGGCATTGACTCCCCCAGGCTAGGAAAACACAGGTAATGAATAATAGGCTGAGAGGCTGGTGTTGAGACAAGAACTTTGGGTTCATTGACCACGAGATAGTTTATTCGACCCCTGCCCTGTTGTCAATGGATGTAACTCACCTGTCTCAATAAGCCCCAATACATCACAGGCCAGCAATGACCTAGCTGCTTCTGTGTATTATGTGCAGTGGTGGCCTCTGTGAGAAGAATCCAGCAGCTACCTAGTGTTAGGCCAGTTTCAGCCAGCTCCAAAGGGCCCCACTGCTGCCCAAAGCCATGCAGTTTGAGCAGTGCAATCTGTGCCTCTGTGAGAGCACATTCAAGAAAAGGAAAAAATAAAAATAAAAAAAAATGATGCACAACAGCAGCTGGGAGAGCGAGGAGTAAGAAACCTCCCTGCAGACCCCCAAGGTCAGTGCAGAAGGAGGGCAGGAGGTACTCCAGGTGCTGGAGCTGAAGCCCCCCCGTGGCCCACAGAGAGACCCATGGTGGAGTAGGTTGTCCCCCCCTGCAGCCCATGGTGTACTATGGCAGAACAGATCTCTACGCTGCAGCCCGTGGAGAGGAGCCCATGCAGGAGGAGGTGATTGGGAGGGCTCTGCTGCCCATGGGGATTACAAGCTGGAGCAACCCGATCCTGATGGATAGAACCCACAGCACAGACCCACACCTGGAGCAGCACCCAAAGAGCAGCTGTTCATGGAGAAATCCACACAGGACCAGCCCAGAAAGGTTGGCACCCAGTGGGAGGGACCCCATGCCGGAGCAGGGGAGAGAGTGACCATGAAGGAGAGGTGGGAATGAAGCACCATGGGCCAACTGCAGCCTCCACTCCCAGCCCTCCTGTGCTACTTGGTGAAAGGAAGAGGTGGAAGAGAGTGAGTGGATGGGGGAAGGTGCCTCCAGCTTGTTTCTCTGTTTCCCACTGCTCCAGCGTGTAATTCACCGAGACTCCTTTTCCCCCTTTCATCTTTTGCTTCGTCCATCTCCAGCTGCACCTCTCACGGGACTACAGAACCACAGATTGGGACTCCACACTTGCTTCATGCTAAAAGTATGTCTCATTCACACTCCACACAAGAGTCTCCTTGACCCCCCAGGGCAATACAGTAAAGCTTGTCTTACCTTGGTCCGTGACTAGAATTACCTGGTCTCTCAACAATTGTGCTTGTGCCTACTGATCTCCCGTCTCCCCAGTGCTTTGCAGAGCCTGTCTTCAGTTTAAGAGTCTCGGTCCTTTGCCAGCCATACTGAGACAACCCACCACCCCCAGTGGGCCTGCTAAAATCAGTGGGGTGCACCTTCCTTTCTGTGGTGGCAATAACTCTCTGGTAGGTGACAAGAGCCCAGATGAGCACACAAATTGTGAGAAAAATCTCAGTTTTTTTTCAGACAGGGTCTTCTGTGAAGCTATTTTATTCATGATTGCAATGGCAGGTGTCCTGCAAATAGGAGCGCACAGTAAAAGTATATCATAACCTTACATTCCCTATTACCCAACACCTGATTCCTCCTGTTTTCTCATTGGCTGAGTACTACAGGTTCACAAACTACTCTATGCTTATTACTATACCATATACGTACAATTTTATTTGATCAACCATTAATTTATTCTCTTCCTTTTTTTCTCCTCCTTGTCTCATGACTACAGGGCCTGTGATTTTTTTGGCTTTACTGATTTCATACTGCTCATCCTGTTTTTTCTTAGCTATCCACCTTATTTTGGGACAGTGGGACCTTCCCCTTACCTGCTGAACATACTCCTCACTGCTGTGCCACTGTCATGCCTGTACAATCACTTTTGGACATGCAAAGATAGTGGAATTTTCCACTGCAAAAACACATTCTACTGTAAAAACACAACTTTGTTTCTCACGTGGATGGTAGCAAATGCCCTGTGGGGGTGGTTGCAGCAACGGAAGCAGAACTGGGAGCAAAGGGGCAAACCCATCTGGGCTGCTGCATTGTGGCAAGATAT
Source organism: Anas acuta (assembly GCF_963932015.1). Lineage (NCBI taxonomy): Eukaryota > Metazoa > Chordata > Aves > Anseriformes > Anatidae > Anas > Anas acuta. The sequence continues at coordinate 103,101,888 of NC_088979.1, forward strand.
TGCTGCCCGGGTAGACAGCCTGGTTGTAAAAGTATGCCATGTAAATGCTCTTGTACCCAAGAACTGGACCACGGAAGAACATTGAAACAACCAGCAGGTGGATCAGGCTGCTAAGATTGAAGTGGCTCTGGTGGACCTGAACTGGCAACATAAGGGTGAATTATTTAAAGCCCGATGGGCAGGGATGCAACATACAGGCTGGCTTGTGATCGAGGGTTGGACCTGACCATGGACGCTATAGCACAGGTTAATCATGACTGTGAAACATGCTTCAATCAAGCAAGCCAAACGGTCAAAGCCTCTTTGGTATCGAGGATGATGGCTGAAATATAAATATGGAGAGGCCTGGCAGATTCATTACATCACACTCTCTCAAACCTGCTACGGCAAGTGTCAGGTACTTACAATGGTGGAAGCAACCACTGGATGGCTGGAAACATATCCTGTACCCCATGCCACCACCTGGAACACTATCCTGGGCCTTGAAAAGCAAGTCCTGTGGTGACATGGCACCCCAGAAAGAATAGAGTCAGACAATGGGACTCATTTCCAAAACAACCTCTTGGCCCAAGTGTCTCTTGGCCCAGTGTCTATAGACACTTGGGCAAAAGAGTGTGGTATTCAATGGGCATACCACATCCCCTATCATGCACCAGCCTCCGGGAAAATCAAGTGATACAGTGGACTGTTAAAGAGTACACTGAAGGCAAAGGGTGCTGGGACACTCAAAAACTGGGATACGTATTTGCCAAAGGCCACCTGGTTAGTCAACACTAGGGGATCTGCCAACCGAGCCAGACCTGCCCAATCAAATTTGTTACATACTGTAGAAGGGGATAAAGTCCCTGTAGTGCACGTAAAAAAAACACACTGGGGAAGGTGCTCTGGGGGCTCCCTGTCGGGGAATTGGACCCACGCAGGGGTACTAACTGCTATGCTGGCTCACTCAGTTGAGTGTGAGACTCAACCTCAGGCTCAGGGGTTTGAGTGCCATGTTGGAGCCAAAAAGCTTGTGTGGTTTAACCTGGCTGGCAGCTAAGCACCATACAGCCATTTGCTCACCCTCCCTGGTGGGATGGGGGAGAAAATAAAAAATAAAAAGAAAAGCTTGTGGGTTCCTAAGTCCAAAACACAGCATGTACCAGCTACCAGGAGGAAATTTAATGCTATCCTAGCTGAAACCAGGACACTTAGGTTTTGAAAGGCTCTGAAAGCAAATCCTATAATTTACTGAATTAATGATTTAGTAATGATTTAGTAAGATACATAGCTTGTGAACCCCTTTAATGTCTAACTTGAGCCACAGATGTCTCCAAACTGACAGGTGTATCTGATTATCTGTTTAGTTTCCCTCCACCTAGCTTCTTAGAGGTCGTAGGTGGGAGTTCATTACTTTTCACCTGCTAAGCACGAAAGCAGTGGCTACCAGTTAGACATGAGAATATGGAATGCTCTACCCCAGCTATAATAGTACTGAAAACCTCTGATGTGATACAGATGTTGCTGCACCATTCTTATGTTGCTTCTGAATTTAAATAGGAAAAATCTTATCATTGCTCTTCATTAAACTGCATAAACAATCCGGATACTGCAGTGAGGACCTCATCGGACAATATCTGGTTCCACAGATGGCCCTCGGAGGGATCTTGTATTTATAATGGACTAGGTAATGCACTAACAGAAATGAGGTTAGAAGATACAGTCTTTGTAACAGGCAACATAATACCTCAGTGATAAATTTATTTTTAAATGCATCAGATCAGGTTATGCTTTTGGTTATATGGGTCTAAAGATGCTTGCCTGTGCCAGGGATTTTCATACATTTAAGGAAGCTCAGAATCTGGCTTCAGGTACGTATATATTTATTCAGTAAAAATGCATTATTATTATTTGTTTATTTTTGCTTTGAATTTGCAAACTGTAATAGGTAAAGTTCTAATATATCATTGTTATTCCTTTAGACAACAGCAAATCCCAATGATTAGAAGATTCCAAATACTTTAAAGGCTGTTTTGTGTTCATTTATTTTTAGCTTTTATTTTTGGATTGTAATGGAGTCAGCAATACATCTCTGATAACACGAGTGAAAATGTCTTAGTCTTTCACACCCATACTGCTTCAGCAAAAGCCTTATCTATAACTACTTTCAGACTTTGCTACACTCCTTTGTATGACAGATTTATCCATGTTAGCTGATTTCCTGCCAACTGGCTGCACCTGGCTCACTCTAAATTAGTTACAGCTAATTGTCAACAAATGGCAAGAAGGTACTCTTGCCATTTTCTCTTGGCTGTTTATCTGGCAAATGTAGTTGTATTTTTTTTTTATTATTTTTTTCTGTATGTGCACAGCTGCAAAAAGTTGTGTTGAATTGCTCATTAATTCAGCATATATTTGACCTTTTATTGTTGCATGTTTTCTCTTTTTATTTTTAAGTGTAATTTATTTTTTATCTCTTTCACAAGATAAGAAATAGAACAGTTGTCTTTCTCTATTCATTAGTTATGAATCTTGAAGTAAAAACTTCTTCTTAAACACTAGTGGTTCTCTGAGGGGTTCATACGTACTATCTTAATGCTTTCTTAGTTGTGATATTTATGTTGCAGTTAACAGGGCTATAGATACAAATGTCAATTTTCTGTCAAACTCTAGCTTTCTGTAGTCAGTGAAATTAAAAATTATCTTACAGATTTTAATTAATAGTAGTAAAGTAGGTAAATAACTAATTGAATACCATCTGTTTGCTTATACTGAGAATTACAAATCTATCTGTTATTCTATTTCATGAATTTTCTTTCCTTAAACTATTTTCCGAGATGCTACTTTTACAAATCTGCTTTTTTGAACTTGCAGGGGCTTAAAAAATAAAACAAGATAATAAAACAAACAACCCCCCCAACTTTCTAGGGAAATTATTCATATTAATTGTTCTAGATATTTTCTTTGGGACTACAATTTTTAGTTTATTTACCCCTCCTTTCCTCTGAGTTAAAAAGGCGATGCCAAACAAACAATGTTTTGTAGCATTCCTGCCCCTTTTCTGTCCATGTGCCTTAATTAGAAGGGAAGCAGAGAATCTATCAAGCACGAGGGAGGGCAATGTTTTGCTGAAATAGCAGCTGTTCCAGTAGAGTTTAAAACAAACTCATAGTGAAAAAATCAAGGTGTTTGCAACACGGAGTATTTTTTCTTCTTTGCAAAAGAGCTGGTTTCACTAGCCAGTTTTGAGGTTAAAAAAAAATGTAACTTATAAACAGCTACCTGGACTACATGAGAAAACAGAGTGACCTGGGCTAGTAACTGGATAACTGACTAAATGAAAAAGTGGAGGTTTGTGTCACAATAAATGGGGGGGGAAAGGGGAGGGAGAGCAAACACGAAAAGTCTTGTAGTTTCTATTGCCTTCCTTTCCTCCATATGAGAGGGTAAGTAGGAAGGGAAAAATCTCAAAAGTAATGTTGTTCTATGTTGCAGCCTTGTCTTGGAACAATGCTGTACTACACAGAAAAACTTTTAAGTATGACTCAGTGAAGCTCTTGTTGTTCAGGACTCCTAAACTGGGCAAGATTGGAACCTGTTGTTTGATTTATATTGTTGGTGTTTGTTGTTGTTTTTGCTAAACATAAGACCTCTGTATTAAAGGTAGATGCAAGCATTTTCAAAGCAACTTACTTCCATTTTGTAATGGCATATGAGATGAGTCTTGAACAGAGTAAGGGAGGTTCTGAATTAAAAGCATTTTTACAAAGGGGTATTTATTAATGTAATGAGGGATGCATACTGAGGAAATTCGTGGTGTTTTGTCTGTGTTACATCCCCTACTCTTCTCCCACCCTGAGGTATATCTCCTGTTATAACTAAACATCCAATATTTTTTCTTTATATAGCATCCAATAATGCAATGGCTGGAAGACCACAACGTGTCAGATTAACTGGGTGGACACATTGGATATTAGCAACAATTCTGCTGCTGTGGAGTTACCAGATCAGTGGACAAGGTAAGTGAAAATCTTTTAATATTCAGCTGTTTGTTCAAAAGGTTCACTTTTTTTTTTTTTTTTTCCTTTTTTGGTCAGCAATTTTGTTATTTGCTTAATATTGTGTAGGATTTGTTGGAGAAACAAGGGTTTATGTTGAAGTTCTGAACTTGTGTGATATGTTTGACAAGGACTAATCTGAAATATTTCAGTTGAAAAGTCAAGTGATGTTTGGAAAATGTTGTCTCAGTGCCTTATGAGATTATATAGATGCTTGGATCTGTTTTCTTGTGCTCTGTGACTGGAGTGTGTCTCCAATTGTTTAGGTCTGGAGAAATTGTTGGAAATTGTTGCTGAAGAGATTATAGAGACACTTTGCGTTACTTAGCTGTGATATCTGCAATAAGCATGTAATATTCAAAATATTTGTTGCATGCCATAAATATTTTCCATGTTGTGTTTCCATCTCACTGATGGTAATGCATAATAACAGCTGCAAGAATGCAGAGAGGCAAAAATGTCTAGGTTAGTGTTTTTATTTGCATAATGAAGCATTATTGTATGTTTCTGATCTAAATACTATATCTAAGGTCTGGTACTGAGAGAGGTAATGGGAGACATAATATGCAAGCATTTTCTGGTGTTTTTTTTTTTTTTTTTTTTTTTTTTTGTCATTTATTTGTTTTGTGTTGAACAGGGTGGGAAGGAAACTAAGTGACAATTCAAAGGCACTGAAATTAAAGGGAAGTAGATAGCTGTTTCCTGTTGATATATGTCAGGTCAACTTCAGGAAATGTTACAGGTGAGCTGAGATTGTCGTGAATTTAATTCACTCTCCCAAGTGGGGAAAAATGCTATGCTTTTTCCAGCTACAGGTTATCTTATTTTAGTACAAGAAGGATGACAGGGAGTGCATATGACCAATGGTGGAACCTTTCCACTGTGCAGTTTGGACAGAAATGGTAGTTCTTAACTGCTGGAATGATAATGGTGTTTAGATTTGTTGCAGTTCTAGGCTTAAAAATTGTCTGTAAACAATGTGTTGCAGTTCTGTAGGAAACTTCTACTGAGAATAAAATGCATGGAAATTGATATTATCTCTGCAGATATTAAAAGCTGACCAAAGAACCTGTACAGCATATCTGTGGGATAAGTTATGAACATTTTGCAGCTAATCACCAGATATGCAAAAAGGTTTTCTGTGATATAAATTGTGTTTAAAAAAAAAAAAAAAAGTGAGTTGTTGTTTTAAAGACTTTTTTTTTTTCTTTTAAAAAAGCTTCCATTTTGATATTGTAGTCACTGACTTGAAAAACATTTCTTTGAAGAATTCTTGTGGTATTGTATTAAAATGCAACAAGTATGGTATGAAATATTGGTGAATGGTGAAGCTATTTCTGCTGTGCATATTGGAAAGAAACACTGAAACAGTAACTTGAAATAATTTGTTTTGTGTTCACTTGTACTGTGAAAGGTGCCTTCCAGGGTTCTGAGTGTATTTAGAATTTCTGGACAATGAGAGGCATTGAGTATTGCACTGTTTCAAATCTGAGATGATCTTATGTTTTGGTATGAGTAGATGCTTAAGCACATGCTTAGTCTTAGTCATATGAGCATTGACATAATTTCCAAGTTGACGAGTGTTGCCTTGAAACAAAGCAATGGATTAGAAAATGCTAGGTTAGTACTACTACACTTCTCACGGAGGGAGAAGTCCGGTCATGTCTTATGTGTGTTTACTATAATTACCAAAACACAGCTTTGTTGCATTTAAGGTTTAAATTATCCAAAATGTTATCTTCTCTGTTAATGTAAAAGAGTGGCAATAACTTCTTGATGGGGACAAAAGATATGAAATGTGAGCAATGCTATTTTGTTTTCATTTGAAATCATATGGTTGTGGTGCGTGTATATTAAGAAATTAATTTAATTAGGCCCAATGTTACAAAGCTGGCTATATTTCAGTGTTGGTAGACTTATACTGTGCTAGAAGTGTATTCTACGTCCTTTTGAGAATACATACTGCAACTGCTGATGACTACTTAAACCTTCAAGTGAAATGTGAATTTTTAATCCTCTAGCAATCAAGTAGTAAATTAAAAGCAGGTAACATACTTTCTCTGTATAATGACATGTACAGGGTGTTTAGAAGATATGAAATTTCTTTAAGTTACCAGACATATCTTTTAATTTTGCTGTGGATTTCAATTAACATTTTTGTTTGAAGTAAAAAAAAAAAAAAAGTAAAGCCTTGCAGGAAACTGAAAAGTGAAGGAGAACTCAAGTAATTTGAGTAAAATTGTGATGTGTGAATACTCAGAGTCTACCAGGACAATAAAATGAAGAAATAATTATCCTGTATCTGGGCATCAAATCAAAAAGGTTTTAAAGCCATATGTCTGCGTTTAAAGAACTCAGCTTCTGAGTCACATAACTTCAGTGTGAATGGGTTGCCATGGAAGTTAGAGAGCTCCTAACACTTGTTCTACTGCCATTTCCAATTGGAATAGTAAACTCAAATTAAAAACCCTTTGTTTTTCAACAGTTATTCCTGCCTCTTTCTACACGTTACCCAAGCTATTATGTTTCTTGAGGTCCAGGAAACTGAAGAGGAATGCTCATATCTTGGTCTCTTTACATACTGCATACCATTAACTACTTCATTTTACCCAGTGTAAGTTTCAAATGCAGATTGAAGTATGAAAGAGACTCATTTTATTCTGAGCTCTCGCACATTAGTCAAATGTGTCACTTCCAGCATTTTACACCCATTCTGCTTTTCTCCTTTACCTGAATATTACAGCTTCATTCTTCTGTTGCCAGAAGAACCCCAGCACATACTTTATACTCATAAATAATTAAAAAACACTTTCTCTCTTTAACATTGAACCAAAAGAAACCTGAAGAATGTTTTGAAGCATCTAACCTTGTCTCTTTTCTTGGCAAACTTTGAGAATATCATACAACAGTAATTGCTCGATTGTTTGTTCAGGTAACCTAAAAGACTTCCAACTATATGATTTCTCTGGCAGTGTTAATATTGATATGCTGTCTTAAGAGACAGACGATGAATAATAAAATCTAATAAGTTTTAGATTTGCAAAAGAAGTGAATGTTTCATAATATGTGAAATTTCATGGCTGTGTAGAGTAGGTAGGTGCTGTCTTTGAAACTCTGGAGATGCTAAATGAAAAGGCATCTGTGCTCTCTGAAGAGTGCAGCAGTAATGCTGGTAATCTTGGGTGTATGCTTCTAAGCATCTTTTTCTGTATGCAGAAAAAATCCTTCTGAATCTATTTTCTCAGAGTTGTCAGTGTAAAGCATTGACAGGTTGTTTTCTTCAATGATCAAGGATAAAGGCTGTGCAATATGCTAAAGCAGAGAAGCTTCAGAGCCCAGACTGCATGTGCTAGAAAATAATGGGTGTCGCTGGTGGGTTGATCTCTGGCCCCCAGACACTTCTTTCCCCTCTCCCAGCACAGTTCTACTTGGAGAAAATTATCTTAACTTTTAAACTAAAGCAATGTCTTGTGGGATGTTTTTGTTGTTCTTGTATGAGGTAACTATATCCAGTGACAAAGCAGATTATGCTCAGTGTTGCATTTAACTTGAAATGTACAGGATACGTCAGTATACCCTCAGAAACAGTAAAAGAACGTCTTTGCTGGGCTTCAGAGTCACAAGGTTGATGTTTAAAGCTGAACATAAGTATTCAAATTATCTCCCTTCCATCTTTTTATCTGTGCTACTGAGAAAAACCATGTGTGCTCCATATGTTTTTCCCCCATATGCCCCAAACATACTCCAAAAACGATGAATAACAATCTCATTTCTCAGTCTTGAGATTATTGTGGATTCTTTGTGGGAAGAAAGGCCTGGATAGATGATAGATTAAAGAGACTTTTTCACAGATCTAGCTTTATTAACTAGTTTTGACTATGGATAGGATGCTGAAATATGGTAACAATTCTAACTACTTAGAAACTGAAAAACTAAGCTTTGGAATTACTGTTAAACTAATTTGTATTGAACTGTACATCTGTCAGATGTACTGAAAAGAGCCACTAGAAACGGTGCCTATTTCTAACCACTGCATATCACTGGGCTAAAAAAATCTCTAAGTAACTTCCTCTCACCATCTTCTTGTCTGACAAGTTAATAAAAGGAATCAATATTTTATATATATATATATGTGATGTGTATGTGTATGCACATATAACACTACATTTATACAGTGGCTAGTGGCTTTGGTTTTAAAGGAGAAAAAAGTGAGTTAAGCTTTGATGTAGGAAGTAAGAGTCCCAACATTGGTTTCAATTTCACACTTCAGCTAATCCTGATGTCGCAAACTGACACTGCAGTGTCACAGCTTGCCTTTAGCATGGCCAAATCTGCCAAGTGTATGTGCATAACCGAGCTCCTGTCTCCTGATGTGAAGATAGGTAGCTCCATGGTGACACTGAGTAGGACCCAGATGGCACTGCTGCCTGGACCTGCTTTGTGTGCAGGGAGCTTTGCTGGCCAACTGGTCACCTAGCCCCTCCAAAGCCTGTGGCATCACCTACTGGTGCATGAGATCTGTGCATGGACAGAGGAAGAAATGAGATCTGTTCTGGGTGCTGCATGTGAGATGGCTGGCAGGCTTTTGTTTTTGTGTTAATTTTCACTAAAAACCTGCTGTCTAAAGTCATCCTTTCAAACCAACCTTTCAAAAAATACTATGTGCAAAACCACAGGTGATCTGGAGGTACCTCTTACAGTGTATAGTGTAGGTATAATGTAGCTCTTGGGGAAAGGTCGTGGATGCATTGGTGGGCAGTAACAAATATGAGTCACAGCATGCCCTGGAGGTAATGCAAACGAGCTACATCATCTGTGACATTAACAAGAGCGTGGTAGATGGGCTGGTGGTAACAGTTGTGCTCCTGTAGCAAGCACTTATAGAGCTGTATCTGGGATACTGTATCAGGTTCTGGGCCCACTGAAATAAGATGGTGACAAAATTTGCAGTGGAGGGACACAGACCATTAAGGGGGCAGCAGACTGATGTAGAGGAAGGCACAGAGAGACTTTCCTCAAATATGCACAAAAGCAGCAGCCATGAGGTGCAGGAAAGAAACTCACAGTCAGAGACAAGGAGGGGATTATTTATTGAGTGTATGGTCAAGGACTGACATGCGTTACCCAGAGAGGTCTGGGAACAACCATCCATGGAGATATTAAGACCTTGACAGTACAAGGCTCTAGGCAACCTGATCTAACAGTAAAGGTGGTCCTGTTTTGAGCAGGAGGCTTGATCCATATGACTTCAGAGGTCTATTTCAACCTGGTCCTTTTCCATGATTGTGTGGAAATATATATCTACAAAATGATTTCTCTACTAAAAATAAGATAAACTAAATGCTTCCCAACAAGCCAGGAATATAATGCAACTCCCTGCAACTATAAAGTTACTGTTTTCAGCAAAATCTTAGCCCCATAATTGTCTGCACGAAGTTACTGTTTGTACTTAAGCAATATAACTTCAGCAACATCTCAAACAGATGTTTCTCCCAACTTATGGGAAGGTCATCAGATCAAGTCAATTAGAGAAAGCATCAGCTGCTGGGTAAGCTTCACTTAATATTGCTCACAGCATTCCCCTTGAAAGGATTCTCATACCTGGATTGTTTCCAGCAGACTTCTGATATTCAGCATGAGGGATTTCCTCAGACTATACCAGTGTTATCCTCTTCCCACCCTCTACCCCCCGCCCCAGTGCCTGAAATCCCATCCAAAATTTGCTGAGATGAAAAGTGTGCAATTTCCACTATCAGCAGGACCAGAGTAGCGGTAGATGGTGTATTACAGACACAGGAAGAGCAGCCACTGCTGGAGCTGATCTAGCTGATCCTCCCCTGGGAGTACAGTGAGAAGGCAATGCCCTGCTGTGGTTGAGCAACGAGGGGGGGAGTTCTGCTGTGATTCATCTTGAATCACTACATAACCTTCCTTCCTCTCATTAGAAGCAGTAAATACTGCCTAAGCATCTTCATGTACTGGGAGGAAAAAAGTGTGTGGGAGAAAAGGACTATATAGGTTTGCAGAATTCCTGAATCAGGTTAAGTCAAATTGCTGTTCCTCATTTTTGAACCTCTTGATACACAGGCACTCTGAAATAGAAAATTTGCCCATTTGGCTGGCAGCATAAATGAGGGAAGTTGCAATCATTTGTTTAAAAACTATATGTGTACTTACAGACAGATTAGAACATGTCTATATGTGTATATATGTGAATATATGCTATAAGTTTTAGGAATGTATTGTGCTTTGGAGAATGCATGCATGTTTTATCTAATTAATTTGGTATTAATGGCACTATCAGAAGGGAAAATCTGTGGGGCAAAGTCAGTGCCTGCAAAAGCCACAACGAAGCATGAGTCCTAGCTCTGTATTCCATTACTTAGGCAGGAAACATTTTTCTGGAAAGCAAATACTTGGGATAGGAAGAACTGGGAGGAGAGATTACCTGGAGGAACTGCTATACTAATTTCTGAATCACTCTGTAGTCCTAGCTTAAACCCCAAACTCTACTTAAATATACTGTAAAAGTTTCATTTAAATCAAATCACCAGCTACAATTCATATCCCCTTTTACGTAAGTAGGTGCTAATGAAAAATATATGTACTTTTAATGTCTCTCCAAAGATTATAAGAATGTGTTGTAGAATACATTAAACTGTTTCAAAGTAATCACTTCATCTCCTTTAAATGAAACTGAAGCTCATTCCAGCAAAATAAAACTAATCCATACCGTTCTCCCATGAAGCATCCTATTACAGATAGCTGGAGAGCACTCACTTGGGATTCTGCACCTAGGCTGAGAGACTTGTGCTTTGATCCAAATTTAGATTTGGATGGCAGGCTTTCGCAACCTCTGCTTGTCCACTATGTCCAAGTTGTCTAGTAAGAATAATGGGAGATAGGACAACCAGAACTCTACCTGCATCTTGTGTTGCAGTGCTGTTCCTTCTCTGTTCTTAGAGCTTCCTCACTGTGGAGCTCTGGTAGGTGGTTGAATTTAGATGTGGTGGAGGAACTGAGCAATGACTATGCTGGCCCTGTCTTCTGCCTCCTTACTGTGGAAGCGTAAAGCATTTAGAGATATTTGAGTGATTTCTGTAGTGATTTAGTTTATTTTATTTTAAATACATATTTTAATGTATAAATCTTTCCTTCAAAAATAGTGTTATAGATATTTTAATAAAAATGTATAGTTCAAAAATACTCTTGGCAGTCGCTGTTGTAGTAAGCTTCATAAAAAATAATTAAAATTGGCAGTGAAGAGAATGATACAATGCATGTGGTATAAAACGCTTTATCCTGGAACCTGTACAAGTACTAAGTGTCCTAATGTATATTTATTGAAATACAGCTCAGAGTTTTATTTATATTGGATTTTAAATTCAAGTATTTCAGGATTGATTTGTCTTTTTTTTTTTCTGCATGTAATTTATTTTAAAAAGTTACCGTACCCATAAACCATCAGGTCTTGGTAAGTTGAAGTGAATATCTAAAAGGATATTCAGTCATGAAGCTCCTAGTTCAAATAAGTTTGTTTAATATGTTGGATAACTGAAATAGATTTGTCTTTCAGGAAGGTTACTTTCAGTTTTCAGCTACTGTTTAAGTTTTACTTGCTAAATATACACCTACCCCTGACAGTAAGGTCATTTTTAACCTTTTTAAAAACACAGCTCCCTGCAAACAAGTCCTGTGAAAGCTTTATTAAAGTAAAAATACCAGGACTGTCATGGGTTCTGACCCTAATAGCCACTTTGTTGTAAGTTGAGTTTGCCCATCTCCACAGCATCAGCTCCTGTACTGACTGAATGATGATGCTTGTGAAATATGAATCTATTTTTACCTTTTGCCACTTGTTCTGGTCTTAGAGCCTCACTCCTGCAGGATGAATGCAGCCCCGCAAAGGTTTTGGAATGGCAAAACTTGACTGAAACGGCCAAAGAGGTATCTCAAAAGCTGTGTTGCCTATTGGTAACTGTTATGACAAATCACAATTTCCCAAAGCAAAAACCTGAGGCAAACAGTCTGCCAAAGCATCTGAATAAAACATGCTCAGTAAGTAATGAATGGTGTGAAAATAAAGAAGGGATGGGGAGAGAGAGGCAGAGTAGACAAGTAGTATCATTGGGGTAGAGGGAAACGAGGTTAAAAGGCTATCAGTAGCCCTTCTAGATCCCTTTTGAATAAAAGTAGAAGAACTGGAGACTACTGAACTGCAGGCATGTAAAGGCAGGTTGTCCTATGCCATGTTTGCACCAACTCCCTCTTACGCCATGCCAGTGCTCTCTCTGGAGGTAAATTATTTCTTGAAGATCAAGTCTTTATCTCATCATCAGTTACAGAATCCATCCAGTGATGGCCAACTAAGAAATATTAAAAAAAATTATATATATATATATATACATATATATATATATATTGTAATACTTATTAGGTGACAGTTTATTAAAGGGAGGATCTTCTTGTTAGCACTCTATTCAGAGAAAGTAGTATTCAAAGAATTGTCTCGAATGTATCAGATGAAAGTATGCAATGACTTGCTATTTCAGTACAGCCTTTCATTCACAGTTCAAAAATTGCCAGTAAATGCACAATTAATTACATGACAATTTACCTTTGACAGCTCATTTCTGGATGAGATAAATATAAGTCACAGCTTTTCCATCTTGTTAAATGATGTTTCAGTGCTTCAGGAGTATGCTTCATAGTTGTAAGATCATTTCATTAAAAATACATGGATAAGGATGTTGCTTCCATTATCCTAATAAGTAGTAGAAAAGTTGATTATTTCTTGGCTGTTTAAATATTTTTGTGAAAGTGATAATGTTTTCATTTCTCAAGCTGCATTTAATGTAGTGAGTAAATAACATCTACTAGATGTCTTTTTGCAAAGTTCATGCAAATAGCATTACACGTATATTCTGAACTTCAAAAGTTAGAAAGAAAAAAGGTTTATTGAGAGGAACATAAGTTTCATTTTGCTGAGAAATAGTTTAGTGTATAGTTAAAGTTTAAAGCAAGCCATTCTCTTTATATTCTGTCTGCAGTTTGTTTCAAAATGGCTGACATCAATCATTACTGGTAATAAATCCTGTGTGTTTTCTTTATTGTAAAGTAGCTGCCTAAGGAAACTTTATTATGAAAACTGTAATACTACAGACACATATGTATATGCATGTGCCAAGCACTTGCCCATTATTGCCTTCTGTTTTGATTTGCTGTGTTTTAGAGGTTATTTTGAAATTAAGGAATGACCTGTTTACACAAGATTTGTTTTTGAAATGCATGTAGGAATTTGCCTTCAGTGGTAAGGTCCGTTAATCTGGCAGAAAACTTCTAAAGTTTATTGCCCTAAAGTAGCATTATGTTCTCAGAGGAACTTTGTGAAATGTGTAAGGCTTCAAGTTTCATGGTATTGATATTTAGCACTGTCCAACTGAAATTAAAGGTTCAAGAGTACTGTGTGAAAGGCATGTCACTACTTTTCCTTGAACTCTCACTTGATGCAGAAAAATATACAATATTTTTAAGTTTTGTTGCACATAGAAATTGGTCAGATGTTTTCAGTAGGCTGTGATTAGAAGAGACCTCTCAAGGTTCTTCTGTCCCTACACATCAGGTCAAAGGTGGGCTCAGCCAGGGCAGTGCATGGTCACCTGTGCTCTACAAAGGTGATTGAGATTTAGAAATATTGTTCTCTAGGTTATTGAAAAAAAAGATGAGGAGGTGGGCATTTGTGATTCTAGATGCAATTCTACATATTAATTTATGCAAGTATATGACAAGCAAAATCAGTCTGTGTTGGTTGTTTCACTAGGCTGTCCATCAGCTGGAGAATGATCTTCAGTGCATCAGAAAGCACATGCTGTACTTCAAGTACACTGCACATGGCACGGGCTTAAAATAATACACATCTTAAAATAAGCGTACGTATGAAAGGTTTTCATGTGAAACTGCGAACTTCATCTCACAGGTCTCAGTGTCATTATCTCCAACTTGAAACTTCAATGGCTGCACCGCCTACACTTCCTCCTCCCCACTTCCATCCCTCCCCGCAAATGTAATCAAACATACAAGGTCCATAAAAGAGTAAGATGCTTCTTATGAGGAATTCATTTATTTTGGCTTCCCATGTAATTAAACATGCTGCTCTTGGAGATCATTGAGCCTGCTACTCTTCAGCAAAACAGGGGAGTGAGATGCTCTATTCAAATTTATGAAATAAAACTCTATTTTGCTGAATAGGCACCTTATCTGATGGAGGTTTTGTTGTTTTTGACAGAAGTTTTACAGACACAAGACAAAAAGTTTAAACTGTATGTGAAAGGTCTCTTATTTACTGTATTCATGTTTGTTTTTGTGTTAAGGGTTGGTATTTTTCATGGCCTGTTAAATCCAATTTTAATAGTCATTAACATTTTTGTACCGTTGATGTATTTGTTTCTTCTATGTAATTTGGTTGCTTTGGCTACTTGATTTTTATCTTTTTATATGAGACATTTTGTTTTCCTTCATCCAGACCCTTTTAAAGAGTTAATTTCATGATTCTGTACTCTCAAGCTGAAGATGAATAACCTTCAGGGTAGATGTGTGATGAGGGGCATCATGTACACAGGGCCAATATAACCAAACTATGATGAGCTTTAGCTTTGTGAGCTCTCAAGATAGCTATACTTTTTTTTTTTTTTTTTTTTTTTTTTTCTTCTGGGTTTACTGTAATTAAGAAAGCAAGCAAATAATTTAGATTAATTATGTTTAAATTTGACTACAGGTCTAATAGGAATATAATCTAATGGAGAAACTTTTAACCACTTCTGTCCCATCCATGTTGTGTGCAGTCTTTCTTCATATCAACTGAGTGAAAGTAATGTTGTGATTTATGCTTTATACTGCAGTCAGCTCGTAAATCTTACCAATCCTAGTAGATTCTTTGCTTCTCTACAAGGTCATTCACTGCGAAGGCCTGGGACTTTCTGATGACAGATTACATAAATTTGAAATACTCTTTTATTTCAGTAAAAGGAAAAAAAAAAGAACAGACACTCTGTGCTCCTCAGCATTTTCTAGATTTGATAAGAACCCTGTATTAATTCTCAGGCTACCCAAATAAACAAAACAATAGCATTTAAAATGTTTCTTTTCATTTGTTTGTATTTAAATATTTATTTACCTTGAGGTGTGTGATATGTTTTTCTCCAGTGAAACTGGAGAAAAGTAATACATTTATTGTGAAAATATTGCAATTAGTTGTTTAGAAGAGGTGATTCTTGGAAAGGTGATTGTGGCAAATGTTATACTGGGAAATGAAGCATTCTAATTAATTTATACAGAAAAGTCCAGAAAGCATTTCTGTGAGAAAGCTTTACAAGCTCTCTGAAGGCAGCAGTGTCCTCGCATCATAAAAGCCTGAGAACAAATGGTTCTAATTCTTCTTGCTGCTTGTTTTTGTAGTAATAACTGTCATAGGTTAAAATAGATATTTCCATTAGAGCACTTGTATTACGCTAGCCTAGTGTATTGAGAGGTAATAATCACTTTGATCCAAGAGTGAGGCTGGGGAAAAAAATCAAATTAATACAAAAGGAAGTTGCAAGTACCGTGTAAGCAAATGAAGACAGGAGTTAGTCAGGTTTGTAGCAGGGAATATGTATGTTAAGGATGGTGATTTTTTAAAAAAAAAAAAAAAACAAAAAAAAACAAAAAAACAACTTTTTCAGCTTAACACCTAAAACTTTCCTGTGCAGTCTTCACATCCATAAATTCCTGTGTAGCTCAGGTTAATTTGTATTTATGATCTATATAAATTAGATAAAGTTTAAACACTTTTCACTAATCCCTTGCAAGTGATCTACTTTTCTGCTAATCTCCGGTGGGTACTCATATTTGGAGTGTAAAACACTAGATTGTATGACAGCACCTTTGATTTTCAGAGCTGATGACACTTTAATGTCTAGTATTTTCCTCTTTCAAGGCAGTAGTAAGAAGGCCTTGAAGATGCCTTCAGGGAGAAGGGGATGCAGTATGGATTTATAACTCTTCTGTCAATAAGATGCAACTTCAACCTTCCTTGCTGGCTTAGAGCCAACATACCATAAGTGTTTTTCATACCATAAGTGTTTTTCTCTACCGTCCCGTACCCCCCCCACCCCAGACTCCTATATTGACTTTTTGTTACATCTAATATGATACCTATTAATCTATTTGTTTGTGGATGTGAGCAGGTGGACACAACCAGTGAATTGTGCAAACAGCTTTCATCTTTCCTACACGTATAAAGAACTGTTTGACCACCACTCACTCTCCCCTTTTACAGGGCAAAAGGAGTTCTGTAACTATGATAATATACTGTTTAATGCTAATTTTTGCCTTGGTAGTAATATTTTTTGATATAAACTGAAATAAGTCATTGCATGTGCTGTTTGGAGGCTGGCTGCAGGGCCTGTCTTTACAGAAGCTTTTCTTGGTATCATGCTAATAAATCTTACATAT
Source organism: Anas acuta (assembly GCF_963932015.1). Classification (NCBI taxonomy): domain Eukaryota; kingdom Metazoa; phylum Chordata; class Aves; order Anseriformes; family Anatidae; genus Anas; species Anas acuta. The sequence continues at coordinate 103,118,417 of NC_088979.1, forward strand.
AATACTATTCTTACTGTTTTGCATGCATGCTGTAAATGGTATTGGTAGCTCCAAGTAACAGGAAGAATTTCACTTATTTAAATAATCTGTATGTAAATTCTTAGTTTGCCTACCTATATTACTAAGTAAATATGTGATGTGTAGGAATACAGTGTGGAGAACTTACTAACCTTTCTACAGAAGATAATATGCAAGTACCTGTTACATCTACTCCGTAAGTCATTGTAATAAGAGAGTTCTAGTTAGTGTCTTGTTCACAGTTCTGGGAAGGTATTAAATGCTGTTCCCTGCCTTCCAAATGCATGATGTTAATAGGGGACAGAGGAAATACCACTGCTTTAAGTGTCTGCAGTACCTATTACAGCGACTTGCCCGTGATGTGTATAAGGCACAGTATTGTTGTCCCACAGGCTTTCAAACCAACGGTGTCTGAAAGGAGCGGCTCCTGGCCTTGGGTGGTAGGGCTGTCTCCTTATGCAGAAGCATCTTGCTTATTGTATTGTGGTACCCAAAACTGGGATATTGCCATCACTCCATGCAGCCAACATCTCCAGCAATTACATGCGGCTGTATGGACTTGATGCTGTTTCATTTTGGGGGATTAAAGAGATGAAGACACTGGAAAAAACAGGTCTACAGCAGCATCTGACTGGCACCAGTCCAGCACTCTTCCTCTTCGAGGAGACTGAAAGCATGTGGCAGTGGCTCAACTCTTGCTGCAGCACTGCAGGGATGTCCCGTGGGGGGTAGGGGGGGTTTCCCTGGAGTATCACAGGCTGTTGGCATGGCCTGGTCAACGTGATGCTGTGCATCCAGTGCCCCCATGGAGCTGCTCTCCTGACTATCTTCTTTCTTGCTCACGTAGATGTTTCTTGAAAATGTCTTAATGTTTAATTCATAACATGGAGCTTGTAATTAGGGGAAAGTAGTTGCCTCAGATTAGGAGCTGGAGGATCTGCTATATCAATTTATACACTTAAGTGAGGCAGGGACTCAGCATCAAGCATTTTGGCAGGGGACCAGCCAAGCATTACTGTCACATTTGATTCTTTATTAGGCACCGTAAATGGATATTGGAGTTCTTAGAAAATAAGATCTAGCATAAATACTGGCTTAATTTGTGTATGTTGAATGGGTTTACACCAAGGTTTGGCTTGTTTACTTCCAATTAGATACAGTATGGGAAAAGATTTATGTGATAATCCATAGCAAAGGGCCAGTTACTAATGAAGACAATGGTATTTCTATGAGTAATTAAATTTCATCTGAGCTAATTACTGAGGTATTTTAACTTAGAAGTCTTTTGCTGCAAATATTGAAAATCCATTTATTTAACTCAGCTTTTACTTAGTTTCTTGCAGTAGTTAATAATAAACATGTGACTCTAAAGCCTTTCCCTCATGTGCTCTTTTCTCCGTTCTCTCCTGCTGTGGGTTCCCAGAGGTACTTCCTTTGAAGTACCCTCCTTTGCTTGAAATGCAGTAGAAAATAGTCTTCTACACATCTAAGTCCACAATAAAGCAAGACAGAATTCAGAGGGTATTTTATATTTGACTAAGACAAAACTGTTCATGAGGAGAATGGAATCCATATATCTTAAATCCTGTATTCTTTCTCCAGTCATTCTTGCTATGCATATCTCCTGATATGTCACGATATATAAATCTTATTTTAGTAGCTATAACTTGGTCTTATGTAATGATGGCTGATAATTGTATGTCATGGGAAAATAAACTGAAATTGTATATAATCAGTTCAATATTGTGTGTGCGGCAACTTAATGAAAAATCATAAATAGCTAAGGATCTGATTGTACTTGCATCTTGCATTTGAGCAAGGCTCAGATTTTACTTTATTTTCTAATGATTTAATGATCTTTTTCTCCATATTTTTGCAAAGTAAGGCTTTACATACTCAAGGGTAAAACAGAACAGCTTGTGTGCTTTCATTCCCACATAGACTCACCCCAAATTCTGTGAATTCTTGACAAAGTGTTTTATTTACATTTTAGTACCTGCAACTTTTTCCCCAATCACCATTAGAATAGTGACTAAACTATTCAAGCATTATTCTGAATGCTTGATCTAAAACTGTTTGCTATGTGCTCTACAGACTGCAGTATTTTCTTCCCTGCAGTCGTTTCTTCATGAGCATCACTAGTATGTTGTGGAGAAGCTAGCCGTTTCCAGCTAATAATTAAAAATAACTTTCACTGGTGTTGCCATCTGGTAGTGTATTGCCAGATACAATATTGAAAAATAGCATTTCTTCTTAAACCTGGGAAGTGTTGTTTTTTTCTTTTTTTTTTTTTTTTTTTTTTTCAGTAGAATGTCTAATAATTTCCGTGTTGTTATTCTATTGACTACTCCAGAAGCTGTTTCTGACCAAATCTTTCCTTGGAAATCTATGATTTGACTCTTGACAGACACAGAAGGGATTTAATCAATTTGCAAATTATTACTAACTCAAGCACATCCTCTTAACCATGTTCTCCCTTCTTCAGTTTGTGGCAATATATCTACTTTACCTATTGTTGTCTCACTAATATTTTGTGTTCTCTCACCAGTGCAGTGTTTATATACTGTACTGTATGTATCATCAGCATCTATTCTATTACACTTTTGTCATCCTCATAGCATTTTGCTGTCTGCAACAGTGTTTCAGGTTTCACTGTCGTTACCAAAATATTTAAAAATAAAAAAAAAATAATCAATGAATGTTACTTCTGATAGATCAGGATTTATTTCCTATTTAATATAGGTGCTTTATTTTTTTTTGCCATAACCAGACTATTGTTTTATTCAATTTAGAATGTTTCCTGTTGTTTTGTCTATTAATAATTCTTTATTGTCCTTTCCCATTCAATGGGGGCAATTCTATAGATCAAGTTCCGAAGGAGCTTGAAATCATTAGCATTCCTGACTCATAATTTCAGTAAGCCATACTGAAGCCCTGCAAATTCCACTAAGAGCTACTACACCTGGTATAACACTCCAAGGATCTCTGGGCTGTTATTTTCCTGAGAATCCCAAGGACTGGGACTCCACTCCAGTGGCAGTCCAGAGAAACACTGGTCATAATATGGGGACCTCTGTCCCTGTTGAGTTCTATCCAACTGTAATGAACGGGGGTGGGGGGGGGGGGAATAGAATGTTTTGTGGTGTTAGATATACTTTTGTCTGGCATTAGAGCTGTGGAAAATGTGAGAAGTTTCTTTGATGGAAAGGTAGGCTTGAAACCTGTATTGTGAAAATTGCTGGCAACGTTAATTTCACAAGTTAATAAGAAATGCTATTCAATGCGTTTACTATGTTGCTTTTCATAAATAATTCAGAATTGGAAATTTCAGTTTTCAGACTTCTCTGTAACACTTAGCCATTTATTCACCTTTCATCCCCTTTAGAAATCCAATCAGGTTAAGAGCATTTTAATGCACTCCTAATATGTGCATTACCTGGAATTTTAGATTAAAGTAGAAAAGAGGTCCTTGTGACCATTATAAGTGATCTTCAAGGGTTACTCTAAGAGTGATAAAATTGGTTTCATCTAGCATGTGTTTTGATTGAAATACTTTCCGATGTCAAAACACATCCTCCAAAGATCACCTTCAATGCTAAAAAGGCTATATATACTGCACTGTTTGACCTGCTTTGGAGACAGTTCAGTCAAACCAAATCATTTTAGCACTAGTAATCATGAAGACTGCAGCTCAGTATCTCTGAACGGAAGTGTGGTTCCTAATAGTTGTGCTATGCATACAGCAGTATGATCCCTGCAGTTCTCAGTTGCTGGTTTACATGCCGCAGGTGCTCAGATGCAGAATTGATGGGCGGCCATTTAAAACTTTTAAGAGAAGTAGATACATAAATCCAGCTGTGCAGACTAATCCATTGTGAAATGGCTCCTACTGCTTTAAATTGGTACTCTGTCTTTAAGCAAATACTTCTTTCCTACAGACAATTAGAAACAGAGATGAAAATTAAAATGATCTATAGCAGATAAGTGCTTAAAGTTACGATGCACAGGTTGTTCCTAAAGTTGAGTGCAGATGGAGTTCCTTGCTTCCTTTGCAGAAAGAGGGAAAGTGAAAAAGGCCTTAGATAGAGATCAGTGTGGAATGGCAACTGGTGGTCCAAATAATTTGTAAAGTGAAGTGATTGAGAAATGGTGATATGTTATTTGACATATTTGGATATTGAGTTAGTTATAAACTTTAAGCAATAAGTGAAAGTAGACCTGTGATTGGGAGACAAAATCTGTTGGCAGGCAAGTTGTGTGCAATAATGTGGAATACTAGTTAAATGTACTTTAAGTTAGGTCTTCTCTCCATGTGTGCTGTAATGGTAGCTGGAAAATGTAACACCAGAGCACATGGTTTTTCTCCTTTTTTTTTTTTTTTTTTGTCATAAGAATTATATCAATGCATTGCTTGGAAAGCACAAAAGTGTTATGAAACTGTTTTATAACTATATACAAAGAAAGTGGAGGTAAACTTAGAAAATGTTTTTTTTTTTTTGTGCTAAAATACACATTAGTGGTCTTTTAAAAAATTTGTAACTTCTTAAGTCTTACTCAGATTTATGATTACTTGTAATCATAAAACTAAAAATGGCTAATTGGGTCATTTTAAGGACCTATTTTGCTAAAGGAAAAATAAGAGGGAACACCTTTAATGGTGGGATTTTAAAGATTGTATATCAGAAATGGAAAAAGTCGATTAAATTCAGGGGTCGATTAAATTAAGGTGTGTCTGTAATTGACTTCACTGGGACCTTCTCAGTTAATATTAACATAAACTTACTTTAAAGCTGTTAGACTGAAAAATAAAAATTAGGTTAGCAATGTGGCCTTGGCTTGAAAGGCTTTTGATAGATTGTCACAGTGCTTTCCCTTGTGTTCATTGTATGCGATTGAATACATTAAGATGTAAAATTTATTAGCATAGGGTAAATTTAAGTCAATCATACCTTTCTGATCATCCCAAGGCAGTGATGCTAAATCCTATGCCCAATGATAGCGTCAGTATTCCATAGGCATTGTATCATATTAACAGAGAAATTATTTTGTGCTGTGGAATTCAAAAACACTGAATATATTTTTTGTGTGGGAAAGTATCGTTATGTGAAGTACGTGCATCTTACCTTTGTAATCTTAGATCTAAGGCACTACTTCAATAATAGGTGTATTTGTTACCATATGTGTACTTTATTTGAAGGGAGAAAGCAACATGTCATTCACTAGCTGTAGAGAAAATACAATCTTCAGTTTCTAACATTCTCCTGTATGTTAATTTCTTTACAAAAGCCAGTGAATGGCATTCTTCTTCCCCCTACTGATGCAGAGCACTTCTGAAGAAATTACAGCTATTATTCAAGTATGCTATTTGCAGTAAGGCTTGATTGTGCCAGGGGAGGTTTAGGTTGGATATTAGGAAGAGAACTTCTTTACTGAAAGGGTTGTTAGGCATTGGAATGTGCTGCCCAGGGAAGTGGTTGAGTCACCCTCCCTGGAGGTCTTTAAAAGACATTTAGATGTAGAGCTTAGTGATACGGTTTCATGGAGGACTTGTTAGTGTTAGGTCAGAGGTTGCACTCAGTGACCTTGGAGGTTTTTTCCAACCTAGATGATTCTGTAATACAATTTTATAGTGTCTGTTTGCATTTAGGTAATTCCTTTGTTCTACTGGCTAAAAAGCTTGCTTTTCATCATAGCCAAAGGGTGAGGGAAATTATTTTTTTTTTCCATTAGTGAGTGTCTGACTACTCTCTGCTGGATGGGCAAGGATGACATTAATATGACGTCAGGACCCGGCAGCCATCGCGAGGGAGGAGAACGAGGCGCAGCGGAGCCAGCAGCGCCCCCTCCCCAGCCGTCAAATGCTGCCCCTAGGGAGCGCGGCGACCAGGATGGGCACACAGCGCATGGCGCCTCAGGAGGGAGAGGCGCGGCAGTTGGCGCGGGTAGGGCAGAGCGTTCCCCACCCCCATACGAACACCTCTAAGGGCAGTCTGCTCAGCTGCAATGGTGTACACCAGGCACAGTGCTCTCCTGGAAGTCTGTACGCACCCAGACTGCCTGCTCAGTTCAGGTCTCTGGGTGCAGGGAGTGCCTGAGCCTATTGCTACCACCTGCGGGGGGCAGAGAGACTGTGTGCGTGAGGTGAGGTGTGAGCAGGTAGATGACCTGGTCCGCCTGGTGGCAGAACTCAAGGAGGAGGTGGAGAGGTTGAGGGATATCAGGGAGTGTGAGCGCAAGATAGACTGGTGGAGCAACTCCCTGCGCGGCCTGAAGGTGCTGGGGTGAGACCCCCCAAATGGGGGTGGAGCCCCTGCCCTGTTGCTCTTGGGCAGAGGGAGGGAACCTAGAAGTTGAGGAGGAATGGAGACAGGTCCCTGCTCAACATCGCAGGCGATGTACCCCCCCACCGGCCCCACCTTCACAGGTGCCCTTACGCAACAGGTTTGAGGCCCTGGAGCTTGAGAGGCCGGTAGCTGAGGAAGAGGTAGAAAGTCTGCCCAGGAGGATGCCTAGGGCGAGGAAGTCAACTCCACGCCTCAGGACTGCCTCCACCAGGACAGAAAGAAGGGTGATGGTTGTGGGCGACTCCCTTCTCAGGGGAGCAGAGGGACCTATTTGTCGGCCTGACCCTACCCGTAGGGAAGTCTGCTGCCTCCCTGGGGCCAGGGTCAGGGACATTGCCAGAAAGCTTCCCAACCTGGTTCGCCCCTCTGACTATTATCCTCTTTTAATAGTCCAGGCTGGCAGTGATGACGTTGAAGAGAGAAGCCTGAAGACCATCTAATGGGACTTTAGGGGACTGGGACGGTTAGTGGATGGAGCGGGAGTACAGGTGGTGTTTTCGTCCATCCCTACGGTGGCACGGAGGGGTACAGAGAGGACACGGAAAGCCCACCTGATAAACACGTGGCTCAGAGGCTGGTGCCAAGACATAAATTTTGTTTTTTTTTGACCATGAGGCGCTTTACTTGGCACCCAGCCTGATGGCCGCAGAGAGATCCCTATCTCTGAGGGGAAAATGGATCCTGGGCCAGGAGCTGGCAGGGCTCATTGAGAGGGCTTTAAACTTGGTGAGAAGGGGGACAGGGCTGAAACAAGGCTTATTAGAGCTGTGCTGGGGGAACAATGGCAAGGCTGGGAGAGAAGGCAATGGCCCAGCTGAAGTGCATCTACACCAATGCACGCAGCATGGGTAACAAACAGTGGGAGCTGGAAGCCATCGTGCGGCAGGCAGGCTACGACTTGGTTGCCATCACGGAGACGTGGTGGGACCGGTCTCATGACTGGAGTGCTGCAATGTCTGGCTATAGGCTCTTCAGGAGGGAGTGGCAGCATGGAAGGGGAGAGTGGTGTGGCTCTCTATATCAGAGAGGGTTTTGATGTCGCGGATCTTGAGGCTGGGAATGATAAGGTTGAGTCCCTATGGGTTAGGATCAGCGGGAAGGCCAACAAGGCAAGCATCCTGGTGGGGGTCTGTTATAGACCACCGAGCCAGGATGAGGAGACTGACGAGGAGTTCTACAAGTAGCTGGCAGAAGTTGCGAAATCGTCAGCGCTTGTTCTCGTGGGGGCCTGCAACTTCCCAGGTATATCCTGGAAGCACAACAGAGCCCAGAGAAAGCAGTCTAGGAGGTTTCTGGAGAGCATGGAAGATAGCTTCCTGACACAGCTGGTTAGTGAGCCTACCAGGGGAGGTGCCCCGCTAGACCTTCTCTTTACGAACAGAGAAGGACTGGTGGGAGATGTGGTGGTTGGAAACTGTCTCGGGCAGAGTGACCACGAAATGGTAGAGGTCTCCATTCTTGGAGAAGCCAGGAAGGGGACCAGTAAAACCGCTGTATTGGACTTCCGGAGGGCCGACTTTGAGCTGTTCAGGACACTGGTTGGTGGAGTCCCTTGGGAGGTAGTTCTGAAGGGCAGAGAGGTCCAGGAAGGCTGGGTGCTCTTCAAGAAGGAAATCTTAATGGCACAGGAGTGGTCTGTCCCCACGTGCCCAAAGACGAGCTGGTGGGGAAGAAGACCGGCCTGGCTGAACAGAGAATGGTGGCTTGAACTTAGGAGGAAAAAGAGAGTTTACAATCTTTGGAAAATAGGGCGGGCCACTTGGGAGGGCTATAAGGATGTTGCGAGGCAGTGCAGGGACAAAATTAGAAAGGCCAAAGTTCATCTGGAGCTCAATCTGGCTACTGCCATCAAAGACAACAAAAAATGTTTTTACAAATACATTAATGCAAAATGGAGGACTAAGGAGAATCTCCAACCATTACTAGATGCAGGAGGGAAACTTAGTTACAAAAGTTGAGGAAAAGGTGGAGGTGCTTAATGCCTTCTTCGCCTCAGTCTTTGGCGGCAACGCCGGTTGTTCTCTGGTACCCAGTACCCTGAGCTGGTGGAAGGGGATGGGGAGCAGAATGTGGCCCTCACTATCCATGAGGAAATGGTTGGCGACCTGCTAAGGCACTTGGATGTATGCAAGTCGATGGGGCCAGATGGGATCCACCCGAGGATACTGAGAGAACTGGCAGAGGAGCTGGCCAAGCCGCTTACCATCATTTATCAGCAGTCCTGGCTATTGGGGGAGGTCCCAGTTGACTGGCGGCTAGCAAACATGACGCCCATCTACAAGAAGGGCCGGAGGTTAGACCTGGGGAACTAGGCCTGTCAGTTTGACCTCAGTGCCAGGGAAACTCATGGAGCAGATTCTCTTGAGTGTTATCACACGGCACTTACAGGGCAAGCAGGCGATCAGGCCCAGTCAGCATGAGTTTATGAAAGGCAGGTCCTTCTTGACGAACCTGATCTCCTTCTATGACAAAGTGACGCGCTTGGTGGATGAGGGAAAGGCTGTGGATGTGGTCTGCCTTGACTTCAGCAAGGCTTTTGACACCGTCTCCCACAGCATTCTCCTCAAGAAACTGTCTGCTCGTGGCTTGGACTGGCGCACGCTTTGTTGGGTTAGAAACTGGCTGGATGGCCGGGCCCAAAGAGTTGTGGTGAATGGAGTCAAATCCAGTTGGAGGCCGGTCACTAGTGGCGTTCCCCAGGGCTCGGTGCTGGGGCCGGTCCTCTTTAATATCTTCATCGATGATCTGGACGAGGGCATTGAGTGCACCCTCAGTAAGTTTGCAGATGACACCAAGCTAAGTGTGTGTGTCGATCTGCTTGAGGGTAGGAAGGCTCTGCAGGAGGATCTGGATAGGCTGCACCGACGGGCTGAGGTCAACTGTATGAAGTTTAACAAGGCCAAGCGCCGGGTCCTCCACCTGGGAAGCAATAACCCCAAGCAGAGCTACAGGCTGGGAGATGAGTGGTTGGAGAGTTGCCAGGCAGAGAAGGACCTGGGAGTGATGGTGGACAGTCGGCTGAATATGAGCCAGCAGTGTGCTCAGGTGGCCAAGAAGGCCAACGGCATCCTGGCTTGTATAAGAAGCAGTATGGACAGCAGGTCTAGGGAAGCAATTGTCCCCCTGTACTCGGCTCTGGTGAGGCCACACCTCGAGTGCTGTGTTCAGTTTTGGGCTCCTCGCTACATTGAGGTGCTCAAAAGAGTCCAAAGAAGGGCGACGAAGCTGGTGAGGGGCCTGGAGAATAAGTCTTATGAGGAGCGGCTGAGGGAGCTGGGCTTGTTCAGCCTGGAGAAGAGGAGGCTCAGGGGTGACATTATTGCTTTTTATAAGTACATTAAAGGAGGCTGTAGTGAGGTGGGGGTTGGTCTATTCTCCCCTGTCCCTGGTGACAGGATGAGGGGGAATGGGCTGAAGCTGTGCCAGGGGTGTTTTAGGTTGGATGTTTGGAAGAACTTCTTTACTGAAAGGGTTGTTAGACATTGGAACGGGCTGCCCAGGGAAGTGGTGGAGTCTCCATCCCTGGAGGTCTTTAAAAGACGTTTAGATGAAGAGCTTAGGGATATGGTTTCGTCGAGGACTTGTTAGTGTTAGGTCAGAGGTTGGACTCTGATCTTGAGGTCTCTTCCAACCTAGGCGATTTCTTTTCCAGCTCTCTAAATCTTATTCTATAGTGCTATTGGCTTACAGCTTCTAGTTCTTATTAAAATTGCTTTGGAAGGTCAGACTACATACTTCATTTTTATATCATGGGTACAAAACTAGTTTTAACCTGTTGAGTAAATATTTAACATGTACTTTTATTTCTCTGAGCTAAGAGGTATATTTCATAAGTGTTGTGTTTAAAGAGTTCTTCAGATAGATTCTTTGTCTCCTTCCACAAGGCAGTACTGCCTTGAGACTTGATATCGTGCTATCTACTGTGAAAAGAAACACAACTATTCTAATATGGAAATCAGAATGTGTTGTACTATTTATATGGAGGATTTTATTTCTTAATAGCAATATAAACATACAAAGTGAGCCATTTTTAATAACATAGAAAGTACACTACTGAAATAAATGCCTTTAGTGGAACAAATCTGGGTTGCAAGGTCCCTTCTGCTGGGTGACTGTGGGCATTAAAGCTTCCTCATGACTTCACTTCCCTCAACTCTCATGGTTTAAAACAGCGTTTCAGTCAAACTGAAGCTGGTCTGGTTCACCTTGAATGCTTGAGATATAAGCTGTGGAAACGCAAGCTGTTTCTTGAGCCTCTTGTCCATTTGCTTAGCAAAGAAAGGGCAAACAGCTGGGAGTATTCACCCCATCAGTCATCTCAATCAAGTTGTCCCAAGTGAAAGCCTATGGCTTCCTTATATTTAGTTTGTGCAAACATACAGGGTCCTCACCATTCATAGCTCAGAAGAGGTAAAACAGTTAAGCATCCAGCTGCAATTAACCTTTCAGAGCTATATAATTCCCACTGATGTCTTCCAAAAATAAATACATTATAGATACCAAAAGTTTGATTCAGTTGCTCATATTCAAAATTATAAAAACATCTGAGTATCTGCCTCCAAAAATTGGTTGGATGGTTTTATTCTGTCTGTGTTTTACAACCAGCCTACAATGTTCTATAGTAATCCCATAAATTAAATGAAAGCCTAATGAACACACAAGTCAATATGGTCTAGTTAGATTGTGGGAGGTTAATAATCACATTAGTCAACTAATGTGATTATTACTCAGAATTCTTTGCTTTTATTGTTATGCTTTTCAAGGTTTTTCTTTGGCTTTTATCTCTGATTACCAAAGATGAAGTGTAACAGAGGTAAAGCTGTGAAAACAAAATACTTCACGTGGTGTATTTCATTTTTATAACATTTCTTCGGTACTTGCTTTGTGCCTATTACTATAATACTGGAATCTGTCACACCTTTAATGTGTTCCTTCATAAGATTCCACTATGATGTGTGCAGCCCACTTTACAGATGAGGACTGAGAAATGAAAGTTGTGTGAAGACAGATTTTAGAAGGCATGCCCAACTTGACTTCAGGACTCTTAAGGCCAGCTGCTCAAACCCTTTGAGTGTTCTGTAGGCTTCATCTTTGAGGACATGTTCTCGACACTCTTAGGCAAAACAGACTCAGCGTAAGGGAGATTAATGTAGTTTATTGCCTATTGATAACAGATTGCAGCAGTGAGAACTAAAAGCTAACAACTTTCCCTCTCTCATTTGCACTTGGCGTCCATCTTGCCTCTGAGGAGTGCAGGGGAACAGGGGATGAAGTCAGACCTTGATGCTTTGTCTCTGCTGCTCCTTCTTGGTCACTTCCTGCCCCTGCTCCCTGTGGGGTCCCTCCCACAGGATGCTGTCCTTCGCGAGCAGGGGCTGCCCACAGGCAGCAGCTCTTCAAGCACTGCTCCCACACGGCTCCATACCAAGGGGTCCATCCATTCCCCAGGAGCAAACTGCTCCAGCACAGGTCCCCCATGGGTGGGTGGCAGCTCCCCTCAGGCCTCCTCCTCCTGCGTGGGCTCCTCTCCATGGGCTGCAGCTTTGGCCCGGGGCCTGCTCCTGCAGGGGCTCTCCATGGGCCGCAGCTTCCTGTTACCAAAACCTTGCCACGTAATTCTAATACAATTGTAGAATTTGTCTTTAATAATTGTTTATGCATAATTTATGTACAGTTCACTTGCATCAGGTTGACACTAGCTTTCCCAGGACAAGGGGAAGATGTGTTATTGTACAATAAGTTTAGGAATGATGCTGAGAATAACTTAAATCATTGTATTTATTTTTCTTTTTCCACATAAAGAGCTGTCCAGGTTGCTTGCAAAATTTCTTTTGTACTCTGAACTTTGTTACCTGCCTTCAGATCTCTCTTTAAGATCTGTTGCTTACCAATGTAGAACGAAGCTGAGGTCTAAAGGTCTCTCTCACATATGTAGTCCCAAGACAGAAACCATATGAGGGCACTTTTTTTTTTTTTTTTTTTTTAAGACTTTTCTGAAATGGGAAGACTCTTGAAGTCGTTGAAGTCAGATGTTAACCTTTGGATTTGTTACGCTGCTAATTATCTGACTGCTTCTTTTCCCTTCCACTTGCCTGCCATCAGGCAGTACAAATGTGTTGTCCTAAGTCTTGTTTGCAGTTTTACTTCCGTGTTAGGCATAAAGGTGTCAGATATAGACAAATTTCTGCACCAATGGTTCATATAGAAATATTCTACTTACATTCATGTATGTTGTGCTAGTGAGAAACTCAGACTTGTGCAAAGGGAACATGTACACCCTTACATGCTAATACTTCTGAAGCAATAGATTTTTATCAAGTGTTATCTTAACACCTCTTCCTTAAGGAACAGATGCAAGCATTTTGAGGTAGCTGTATCCCTTGCATTTCTCTGTAGAAAAGAAAAAAGACAAGGTTTATTTAAAAGAAAAAAATATATATTTCATTTGTGGTAATGAATGTTTGTTAATACATATATTTTATGAAGTGAACTTCAAAAAGGAGAGATTATCTAAAATTCTATAAACTGCTTCTTGTACTACATTATTCCAAATTATTTGTACATATTGCTACTTTTTTTTTTGTATAAATTTCAGTGAGTTTACAAAGCATTTACAATGAATCATTCCCTTTTGAATTTCAGATGGCATCCAAGCTTGGTAACAGAAGGTACAAGGGATTAATATTTCGCTGCAAAACAACAGTTTGAGCAGGTGGTACTTGATGCTATTACACATATAGGTCACTTGGGAGAATGCTTAATCGCTGAACTGAATATTAATTAGGACAGCTTTCTCAGCCAATTTTTTATACTTCTTAAGGAAGGGGAAAAAAATCAAAGTCTGGAGTTCTGAGAATTAAGCTTATTACTGGAAAAAAATCTTGCATGAGTTGGGATTCGTTTTTTTTTTTTTTTTTAGATGGACTAATTTTGTGATAAATTGATTGAACTATTCTCCACTTCTCTGAATTCAGGCTTGAAAATATTGACCTCTCTGACAAAAAACACATGGTGTTTTCAAGTTGTAGGTTGTGCAGGTACAAAACAACAGCTTACAAACCTTTTGGTTTGAAGTCCTTAAAATAAATATGGGATTTGTTGTATTTGAATTTAAATCTAAAGTGCTGAGCAAAGCAGAAGAGGAGAACAGCTGATTTCATTGCAGTATCTGCAGAGTGTAAAAGCTATGTTCTCTGATTTGGTTTTCCAAACAGCCATGCTTTGAGTAACTTCTAAATTACTCAGAATCTTACTTTAAATGGTAAATTTACAAGATACTTTGATACTGTGATAATGAAACTTAATATTAATCACTTTGGGCCCTGCCTAACGCTGCCATGGATAAAGTCTCTTGAGACTCAGAAACTTACCAGATCAGTTGGTGGAATTTCCTGAAGGTAACACTAGCTGTTACCTCTGCAGTGCCCAAAGGCAGGCAGCTGGCACGGATATGCTGTATCAACATGCCTCTGTTTTACCAGTTGAAACTCCTTTAGGAGCTTTGATTTTTCCCAAGACCCTGCTCTGGAGCCAGTGCCTGTCACAGCTGCATGACAGTGATGTGCAGCAAGATTTTTGCTGTGTCCTAGGCAGAGGCACTGGGATCACACAGCCGTCTGGTGGAGCAAGTGCTTGGAGGCTCTTCTACTTAGGGAGATGAGGCACTTCACTCAAAGTGGAGAAAATAGCTTAAAAATCAAGGGAGTGAGGATTGTCATGGGGAGGGCAGGAGCCCATGGTGAGGGTTTGCCCTGCTGGGCAGACAGCTGTCCTAGAAATGTTTCTCTTTGCCTCCTGGTAAAGAGGAGAAAAATCTCCTTTTGCGAGAGGCAACTTCCCTCCCACTAGCTTCTGAATTCAAAGGCCCAGTCTTGCTCTTCCTGTCTGCCCTGCTGCTGTTTTTTGCTATTGCACCTTTTCCTTAACGGAATGTGTTGTCTACATGTGTTTTTAGGTTGGTTCCATCACATGGGTTTGCCTGTGATTTCACCTGCAGCTGGACATGGTATAAGAGCATAGTGATCTTCTGACTGCAATTGTGTTGTTTGGTCCGTTGCGGAACACCTTGTCCTCAAGTGCCCAGCACAGGGGGTGTATGTTGCTGGGCATGTATGCAGAGGAAAAGAGAGAAAAACATGGAACAAACCAAGCTTTGAGACAATGCTGACAAGACTGTGGCTTGGCTTGTGCCCACGACACTTGCATCAGGAAAAGCTGGCCAAAGGGCAGCAGAGGAAGACAACCATGAAGTAATGACCCTTGTGGAACTGGTGCAGCCCCCAGCTCAGAAGGGGCACATACATGCACGTTTTTAGACATGTTACCAAGGAGGAGCCCAGTGGCCTTTATGACATGTGTCGGTCCCATGTGTCAGAATAGCTACCAGGTCAGAGGGGATAAAACTGGGACACCCCAGAGGAGAGGGAGACACACTACTGAGGACAACGTTGCCTCAACAAGGACGCCTGTTTAAGCAGTGTGCCTGCTGACTCCTTCCTCCTGGAAAACAATGACTGGGGAAAGCACTGCACTTCCTTGTTGGTACCCTTGTCATCGCCCTGGGGTCAGTATAGAATCATGTATGGAAATAGCTCACAATATCATGTGACTATCAAGTCATGATTGCTGAAGTTGAGGAGTATATAACTGGCATGGATATAGTCCAAAGAGGTGTACTAGAAATAGGGTGCACCTTTTGGGCATGTGGCACCACACGGTGGCTACATGTCCAAGCAGTTCAAGTAGGGAAGGCACTTGAGGAGGCTCACATTCTGGTTGCTGCTGAGGTAGTTGTGCAAAGCCAGTACAAAATTCCAGGAGGAGATGAGGTTACACAGCCTGAAACGTGGCTTGTTATGGAAGGAGACAATGGCAGTAGTCAGCTGGCAGAGTTGATCGCGACTTGGCAGGTAATTACTGCTACCCCAACCACATTTGCTATTTAAATACAGATTAATGGATCTATTGTGTTAAGGGTGTAGCCTTAACAGAGGTGGCTAGTTACATATGTTATGTGCTACTTGCAGAGCTCAACAGGTCAGCTCCAGTGCATGGAATCTAACTAGAACAAATATTCTGAGTAGCTGCCTTATTGCCTTTCAGACTTTTCAGGTATGCAGGTAAAACAAGGTATACCTGAGGAGACTCTCCCCACTGTTTTCTTTTAAAAGTGTTTCTTTTCTGAGGCCTGTCAGCATCATAACAATGTTTTATCATGTTTCCAATTGAATCTGGGAGAAAGCATAATATCACATTTACTGCTATGCAGATGAATGGGCATTTTTCTTTTGTAGTGGTATGTTCTGTGAGACTTGTGGTTTCCTCATTAAAATTAGGAAGTGAAATTCAAGTTTTATGTGTTTTGTTAAAATATATTTATATTTTGAATATGAAAATATTTGTCTTTGAAAGGTACCTCAAGTTTATTCTGTATTCATAAATGTGTTTGGGGGGAACTTCCTTATTTTTTTTAGTTCAAAGATGAAATTAGAAGTATTAACTAATATTTGACTTAAGCAGTAAGCTGGAGGGGGTATTTTTTGTTGTTGCTTGCTTGCTTCTGTGAACACCTAGCCAAGTGTGAGATATCCCAAGCTGAACACAGGCTAGCTGAAACAGATCTTGACAGAAGAAAAGCTGGCTTGGTAATGAGTTTGATTCTGAGTCAGACTCTACCCAGACATAACGAATGTGATCCATAAGGTACTCTGTCAAAAATACTTGGGATAAGAAGATAATGTAATGGTATAGTGTCTGGGGTCAAGGTGAAATGTTCTCTTGATTTTAGAGGAGGTCTGGATATATGGAATACTTGGGAAACTGAAGCTAGGAGTAGTGTTTTTTGAAGGAAGCACCGAAGTTAACTTAGGGAACAAAACTTAAGTATTAGTGGAGATGAAAATGATGGACGTAAGGTGGTTAGACTGAGGAGGGCAGGATGGTGAACTAAAAACCTCTAATAGAAGATCAAGGTGATGTGTCAAAAGAGTGGGGATAATGTTGGAGTAGAAGGAGATCTTGGAGTTTTAGTAAGAAGTAGAGAACTGGAAAAATGAAATTTGGGAAGGGAAAACTATATGACTTATATTTGAGTTATGGCGTGGAAGACAGTATGTTGGGGGATATGAATTGTTTGAAAAATCAGTTACTAAAGGAGCACGTTTTCATCCGTAACCTAGAATACGCTCCATGTTCTTGACTCTTCTTATCAGCAGAAGTGTGAAAACATTCTGGCCAACTCTGTTCTAAAGAACCTGTGAGCTGCATTGGACACAGGGTAGCAACTGCTGCCTTTTATTCCCCTAGCCCAAGGCAGAGTTGTCTGTTTATGGTATAAGATTTTGTAATGTTACTGATAGACGAAGTGGTCACAAAGGTTACGGGATTTGTTTTTGTTTCTGAGAAGCAAATAAGGATGCCACATGCAATAATAAAAACCATTAGAAGAAAAATGTAGAGTTCATAGTCAAGAACAGTTAATGACTTGCAACAGAAGTTTGCCTTCAGTTGTATGCTATACAGTAGTTCTTAATTACGTTAACCCATGCTTTTTTTTTTTTTTTTTTTTTTTGCAAGTATTCTTCCCATACTCAGTTTGAGATGGACTGGGTTTGCTTAATGAACAGATGTTCACTATTTTGTACAACATGTGGCCTCAGGCCTTATTCTCCTGCGTTTTATTCAGACCCTTACTCTGAAGTCAAAATTATTCATTTCCTCAGGGGCTTTTCATAGTGACTATCACTGTGATATCTGAATAGCTTCTCCCAAAATAATTAATTTACCTTCACAATACCCTTGAGCTGTGCAAGTTTTATCTGTCTATAACAAGTGAGCAATAAAAGAAGAATGAATTCAAGATCAAATATCTCCTTTATTTTCGGAGTGCCTAATCTGAGATATCCGAAATACTGTTAGGAAGGACACTTCTTTGTTAGTTTCTTCTTACATACAGAATATTAAACTTTGCTAGCTAAGTACAATTTCACCTGCCTTTTTTCCAAATTTAAGTGCTTGTTAACTTAGATTCTGGGGCGTTAAGCTGAGAAACCTGCAATTTTTATTTCAATTGTCTGAGTTTGGTTTGTGATTCCCTTAATGTCCTATGCACCCTCCATGAAGATCAGAACTTCAGCGCTAAAGTGGCATTTACCATGATACAACTTGCTGATTTTTTTCTTTCTCTTCTGCTGTTAAACTTCAGCAACCGTTTATTTAAATGTCCCACAAATGAGTGTTCTTCAATAGCAGCTGTTTCTAAACTTGGCTGAATCTGTGCACCAAGTGAAGTACTTTCTTAGGGAAGGTATTATTTAAAACTGCATCATTAATCAACCTACTTATAAAAATGACGGAGCTGAACTTTTGGTTAAGGTTGGTCTTTTGTCTGTTACATTTAATTGTAGCTTTTGAAGCTTTAATGTTTATATTATTGAGTATTTAATATATATTGCATAAACAGTGATAATCCTTAAACTTATAAGGGAGCAAGAATAAGTGGTCCTCAGACTCTTAAATAGATGAGGACTTCAGATATATTGTTTATATGGTAATAATTTTTATAATACAGCTTTTTTCAGTTTTAATAACTTTTTGTCTACTCAAGTTTTGATATGAAAGAAAATTAGGTGAAACTTGTCCCTTCTCTCAGAAATACTTAAGATTAAAGAGTAATTACAAATTCTGGATATGAACAAGGAATTTCATCATAGAACAGCTATTGGGCAGAAGTATTTATTAGAGACAGCATTTGTTACACAAATGCTGTTAACAGATGGATTTTTTTAATCCAAAGAGAAATAAGAATATGTTGTTTGTTACTGAAGGGTTGAGCATTCAAACCACTGTCTATAAATAAATAACTTTTTGAAGTTTAAGTATAAAATGGATACTCACTTATGTTGTATCACAAGCACAAAATAATCTTTCCATCTAGATTTGCAGTTTTTCTTTCATTTTCAGTATATATTTGACTGTAATGATTTCCAGACACCTCTTTCTTTTCTACTTAATTTTGATTCTTTTCTTAGGAATTAGGGGTACACTGACATGGACAGCTAATGAATTAGGGTATTTTTGTTTGTGGTTGGAAAAGGGGGAAGAGTACCTTGGAATACGTGATCTACTCTTGATGAGATAGAGCATTCCTGATCACATGAAGTTCATAAAATGATAAATCTGAATTATGCTTTTGCCTTAGAGTACCAATTCATTACTAACCAATCAATAAGTCATATTTGAAAGCCTTTGGGAAATAATCCCTCTCTGCATCTGTTGAAACATACAAAGTTACATCTGAAATGAAAGCTTCAACTTTTATATATACAACATTGTAAGTAGTTAAACTTCAAGCTTGCTTGACAAGATTTATTGATTGTATCCAGACAACTGGAGTCCAGAATTCCCTCTTGTATTACTTGTGTACACCAAAAATGATAGTTCTCTTAAGATATTGCTCCAGAAGGACTCCACAATTACCTCACATGTAGAACAATTCTTAATACTATTCTACTTCATATAAAGTAACTAAAAATATTTATTGGGCTGTGATATCAAGTAGAGATGATAATCTACATGGCTTGCTTACTTATTTCTTAGGTAATCTTAAATTTCAGCCCCTATTTCAAAGACTTTTTTTTTTTTTTCACAGTGGTGGTAGTATTTATTCTATCTCTCCTTCACCCTGCTTATTTATTTAAAGGGTTGGTACTTCTAAAGCTTTTGAAGTGTTTATGTGCCTAATATCTGAGAAAGGTTCATTCCTGTAGGTTAGAATTCCAGAAACAGGAATGGGATTTAACATCTGGGGAGGACAAAAACTGCTTCTCTTATTATAGGTTCCCAGAAGCTATACCTGTTAACATCCTACTCTGAGTAGTGGTTGCTAAGGTCTATGGCTCCATTTTTGTTTTTTGAATGTAAGAATACTTAATTTTTCAGAGCTGTCTACAAGGCACTCATCAAATAGTAAGGCCTACCAACAATGAGTGTTTTAATGAGTGCCCTTTGTAGATCTTTAATATCTCTGTGCCTAATGCTCCACACAGTTGAGAGGCTTGTCATGTATCTGTGAGGTAGTAGGATGCCCAGATACTACACTGGGGACCTGGTATGATGAGATGAGAAATTCAAAGAGTGCCTGGGGAGTGTGTGGTGCCTGCCATTTGCAGAGAGGTCAGGCCCTGTATTCCAGAGCTGTGGGGTCAAGGTGAACTGGTCAAGAGAACTTGTCATAGTAACTCCTCTTAGGCGGGTTGTGCTGCTACCAGGATGATCTAGGTTCTGAGACATTTCTCCTTCAATCCTGAAAATTCAAGAATAAGTTTTTTTTTTTTTTTTTTTTTTTTTTTTTTCCTCTGTCTTGTTAGGGCTTTGGATGTGTTGGGATAGGGATAGTCTTTGTCCAAATCCCATTCAAGCTCCTCATCTTAGAGAAAACAACTAATAATTTTTTTATGGCTTATGCAGTACAATTTTGTTTCTTCAGCAGTTTGGTCTGCTCTCTCCATCTCACTTCTGCACTAACCTGCACTGATATACTCCTCCCAGTGGCTGAATTTGACCAATTGTTTTAAGAGTTGTACTTCCTGGTGTGAAATATGGAACTATGGCTAGCTCGTGGGTCAAAGATCTCAGTTAGTGGCAGGTTGTGCTGTTTATTTCTTGTTTATCTTTTGAAAGAAATACCTTCTGGGCTTTTCAGAAGCCAAGCAGAAGCTGTCACAGCTCAGAAAGCTGAGCTGCTGGTATAAACGCACTAGCACCATTACACTAGTAGGGGAACTTCGCTTGCTGATCTCTCATTAGTGAAATAGCTCTTAAGGTTAGTGGCTAGGCTTATACGGAGGAGTGAGTGTTTATGAATAAAGAAAGCCTCAATTCATAATTCATTCTGTGCTTGGCTCTCATGGATTTCAGCTTGGAACAGCACAAGAAAAGGGGAGGACAAGGAGAAGAGATGAATGGTACCATATGGGTTGCTGGAATAGTGCAGAGCAGTCGTGGGTGGGGAGCATTATGCCTATTTTATAACAAAGACACTATGCTAGTACATAGAGAACATGAAAATAGCAGTCCATGTTCTGCTTTTTTCTCTGACTGAAGCTGTCTTTTGAATGACTGGATATGACAAGGTCGTGATCTGTGTGTCTTGTGAATTTGACTGATCTTAATGACCTGTAGCAGGGCAAGCAGAAACTGTTGCTGTCAGAGGAAGGTTATTCAGAACCCCAGAAAGAGTTAACAGCATCTAATATTTATGAATACAGTGGTGAAGTTGCTGACATGACATAAAAATGTGCAGTGCATTACTTGAGCTTGTAGAACGTGGCATGGCTGCCGTGCCTCATAGTTAGCTCCTGTGCTGCATTTCTAATTTGAGGGCAAGTCAGCAAAATCCACTGGTTCTTTGTGTGACTAGATGCATTATGTGCATGAGAAATATTTGTTCTCTTTCAAGATGCCAAATAGAGTCCATTGACATGTTAGTAGCATTTTTTTCAAATGCTGAAAGAACAGTGCTCAGAGTAATGAATTAAAACTAAAGAGGGGGGGGCACTTTCCCTAGTTGTATCTGTGCTACAGAGAGTGCTGTCAGTCATCTGTGACCAATACATCTGGAGGTGACACTTTCAGTTGAAACATTTGGGAAATACAAACAATGCTGAAAGCTCCTAAGAGAGAAGCGCTTTGTCTGTGCCTTTGTATTTTTTCTAGCATAGTGAACTCTTTATTGGATGCTCTGGATGCTGCACGTTATAAGTAACAGGACAGAAGACAGGTTTTTAAGATGGGAGTTATTTATCTCACAATATGGCAGTACTCATTCTTGTACAAAGTAATCATGAAATTCAGTAAATTCCATTTTATTTCAGAATGCTGGTATTAGATAAACATTTTCAATTATATCTATTCTACAAATAGATATTTTATAATTGTGATCTGGCAGTGCTACTGTATTAAGTATTAATTGTTTAAATTCTGCTCTTTCCATGCTGTTAGGTCATTTTTACAATTACTTCAGTGCAAAGATTTTTGTTTTACTTTCTGATCTTATGTCTGCAATGCTGGGGATAACCACTGGATGGGAGCATTTCATTTTACTTAATAGGGAGTTTAAAAACCTTGCTGTAGGTGACTGAAATATGTTCTCAAGGGGAAAAAAAAAAGTATTAATGTTACTGTTAAAGTCTGATTTAAAAATATAAAATAAGTTTTAAGTAGAGAAATTTCTGCTTCCGTGCAGCAGAAATTTCCGTGCAGCTTCTATCAGTTTAGAATGATCAAGAAGAGGATATTTTCTTTTGCCATCTGCAGTTTAATTATTTTATTTGGAACAATTGTAGTTGGAAAACAGAGTTAAAATATACTTCAGTCATGAGTCTTTACAAGAAAGATACATTATGCAGTGGCATTACCCAGCAGAATATGAAGCCAGAAGTTTTTCAAGATTTTAAATTGGTGGGAAAAAAACAAACAAACAAACAAAAAAACTTCTATTTTGGGAGATGTTAGGCTAGAAGATTTTAAGATGTCATGCTTCAATTATCCTGATTAATTGAAAAGCAAGTCTGTAATTAAGGCAGAAGTGGGTTTTCTTGTTTTTTTTTTTTTTCTTTTTTTTTCTCCAAAATCAAGTTCAAAATTAATCTAGAGCTAAGACTGTTTTATACTCTTGTCTCTCACTTTGACTGGTTGAGCTGCTGGTATAAAAGCACTAGCACCATTACACTAGTAGGGGAACTACTAGTTTTTTCCATCTCAACACTGTGCACTATATGTGGCACTTCTGGAGATGAACATGTAATTATGCCTGCAGTTTTAATTCAAAGAACATGCTGCTATATTTATAAATTTCAGTGGATTTGTATAATTTCAAATCCATACCAAGATGGTCTTTGCATGTTGATGGTAGCAGAAAGGGATTACAGTAAAAAAGCTGCTGTTCTGATTTGCTAAAGAGGCATTTTGCTTAAATACTAATGATAGCCTTATGTGTCAGATATGGAAAAAAAACAAAAACTTTTCTTGCCCCTCTTGAAGGTAAAAATATGATAAAAACAACTCATTATGTTGCCTCCCCCCAAGGTAATAGTGGTCTGATCTAATTGCAGCCCAAACTGTTATACTTGAGATAGATTCCTAACGTCTTGATTAACCTTGCCTTCATGTTGGGGGGTCTCTCTCCTCCTTTTCTGTTCTATTCTGTACTGGTAAGATTGGAAAACAAAGGAAAAAAGCCTCTGAATGACTGTAAATTTTGAGATATTTAGCTGTTTGTTTAAAAGAGGAACAGACATTAAATATACTGTAGGATATGAACACTACCACTTTTTGAATGGGCTATACCTGTTTAATGATGCTAAGCAGCACTAGCTACGCTGACCCTGAAAATGGAAGTGTTCTCGAACCCTTCCCAACAATGCAAAAATATTTAAGGATCACAGACATAAAAACTTCAGATGGACAAACAAAGTCTTATTTAATCTGGAAATTCTTGATGGATGATTTAGTTTGTTACTACAAAGTCTCTAATGAACTGTACATAGACTACTGAAATTTTGCTTGTATTACGAAAAAGTTACCAGATTTGTAAAAATAAATATTTAGTCTAACTTGGGTATCAAACCCATCATCTCTTTGGAAAGAGAAGAAAAGAGAACACCTTTGATGCAGCCTTCATTTGCTGGAATGTAGAAGATTTCCCAGCACTTCTGAGGTGAGGGGTGGAAATGCTCATATTGCAGAGTGAAGCAAAGGATTCTGTGTGCTTCTAAAAATGAATTGAGGCTGTTTTTCATTCTAGCAATGAGTGATGGAAGTAGTCAGTGACTTGGTCCAAGCGTGTACTCAGATCTGTAGCTGTGTTACAGTACTTTGTGCATTCTGTATACAAGAAGTGTCTGATGCAGGATTGAAAAAGATTTCCCTGGCAAAAGATACCAGTTTCCTTTTTGAATATACCCTTTTCTTAATTCTGTATACATTAGCATAGTCTGGTGTTCCTGTCTTTCTATTTGTTTGCTTAGTGTCCCACTTACGGCTGTTTCATAATACTGTTTCTCCAATAGTCTTCTGGTTTCCAGCTTGGGCCATTGTCATGGTCAGAGCAAAGCATTTGTTTGACTTCTTCAGCCTTGCTTTTCAGGTGGTTTAAACCCAACAGAAAACAGCTGATTTTCCTGTTTAGATTAAGACCGTTGCTATGTATCTTTTGTTAATGGTTTGCGTGTGAAGTGCTGACGGGGCTATTTTTATCAACTCACCCCAGTGATTATCTTAATTGATTTAATGAAAGATTTCACAAACTTAAAATCACACTAGTTTTGATGATTTGACAAAGACAACTATTCAACCCCTTAGTAAAAAAAATAAAAAAAGAAAAAAATTCTGAGTAACTTTTTTTCTGTTTTTTTTTTTTTTTTTTTTTTCTAAATGTTTGTCACTTGCATTCATTTAGCCTTTCTCTGACTTCTGAAAAAAAATGAGTACCTTCTTAAATTATCACTACAAATATTTGTCACACTTTGATATATCTACCTAGATATCTCTAGGTACTGCTACTTCTGGTTCTGTATAACTTTCTCACATAGCTCTTTCCTTATATTCTTGCTCTTAGATGGCTCTTGGCTTAATAAATGCAACAAAACACTGACTAGCACCTGGGGAGGGGAACCTCAGGTGGAAGTTTTTCCTTGAAGAACTGCCAGCATGAATTCTGTTGTATTATTGACAGTCATGCTGCTGGCATCTGTCTTTTGCAAATCCTGAGCTTTCCAATCTGCCCTTTCTCATAGCTCCTTACCTGCCTTGTTCCTTGTAAGTAGGCCACCATGGTGTAATTGAGAAATTCAGGTAGTGGGAGCATCAGAGATAATGAGATTTTTCAGTTGTTGTTTAAGCCTAATTAACTGTTAACTTGTTAATTGGTGAAAATTCCAATATCAGATTTTTGTGCTGCCAATTACCTTGATCTGGTATTTTAACACTGACATGGGTAATATTGGCAGACTGGAACAATTAAAAGTAGAAGCAAGAACTGTACTTGAATAAACCATAAAATCAATTACACTTTTTTCATTACTCACCCCCCACTTCAACAGTAATAAGAACTGTGTATGAATTGTTACACATATGGGAAGCCTGATTATCATCTGAGTATACAATCAAGCTTGACAAATAAATAATAGGAATTGGTGTAAAAGACTCTTAAAAGTAAGGGTCCAGTAAGAGTATGCCCCATGTTTAAAAGGGGAGCTAGAGCTGCTTGTTTGGGGACTTTTGGCTGCTGGAGAGTTGTGTGTTGTGGTTGGGTCAGCTTCAGAGCACAGGTGTTGGGATGCTGGGTGATAGCTGTGGTGTTGGCCAGGCGGTGGCTGGAGAAACCTGAGCACCTTGTTGGACAGAGGCATGTCTTTCTGGGAGAGCCAGCAGCGTACAGTAAGAGGGCAAAATAATATAAAATAATGCCCAATGGTCCAGAGTTGTCATTAGCACAAGGTATTGCAATAGCTTGAGTGGGCACATATTTTGGGTTATGACCAAATTTAAAAATCCATAATCCAAAATATTTTAGAACTACCCAAATTTTCTACACTTTGTGTTTTTTTTTTTTTTTTTTTTTGTTTTGTATGGAGTTGAGGTGGTATTTTTTTATTGTGGGTGTTTTTTTTTTGTTGTTTTTTTTTTTTGTTGGTTTGTTTAGCTTTAAGGTAGAAGCATGTTCTTGTTGGATAATATTGCTGAGCCTGTTCTATTTCTTCTTGCTTTTCTGTTTTATTCTTTGTATTCGCTTTCACTTTTCTTCTTTTTACTTTCTTGGGCTCATCTGTTGGTTTCTATTTTCTTATCTGCTGTCTTTCCCTGGTCACTGTATCTGCACCATATACAGTAGTCTGTGTAAACTTGTCCAAGTAGTATTTCCTCCGCATCACAAATGCTTGCCAGGTCTGTTCCTACCATTGTCTGCCCACATACTTCACAGTGCAGCTGAGTATTAAGGGGGCACAATGAAAGCACTTTGCATGCATTTTGTAGGAGAGGGGGATACTAGTATGTAAATGGTAGCTGTGATCTATTTTGATCTTCTGTTAAGGATATAAAGAATTAGACAAAGGAGAATATCAAAGGTTGGTCAGAACATGCGAAATGCTGGCTGAAATCAAACAGGGTAAAGCAATATAAAGGAGGAACACAGAAGGGAAATGGAAAGTGTTGAAAGATGAATAAAAGGCCGCCCACAGGTTATGCGTGTCATATAGCAATAAATACAGTATGAGCTGAGCAGAGGAAAAAAGGCCAAGGTAGATGAACAAGTATGTACAAAATGCAATCACAGATAAGGGTGGTGGGGGAGGGAGTAAGAGGTATAAAACATAAGATCCTAGAAAAGGCTGGGAGGAATACAGAATGAAGCTGAGGGAGTGTGGAAATGTGTGAGAAAAGCAAAGGTGGAAGATAAAGACTACCCTTATTTTTAAAAGAAGAGTTTGAGATTAAATCCCTTTTCTTACCCAGGTGTAAATGGAGCAGCAGGGCTCTGGAGAGTACTGCTGGGTCGCAGGGCTGTGGTGCCCTGGCAGTGCCAGGTGGGCTGGGCTGGAACAGGAGGGGAGCTTCTGGTGGCTGCAAGGGGTCCAGCTGAGCAAAAACATTGAGGTAGGACAGCTCGGTACCAAGTCCCTGACAGAAAACGTAACCCACAGGCTCCTCTGAGGTACCCTTTGGGGCTGGGAGAGGGCACAGAAGACATCAGTAAATGTACTTCACTTCAGAAGCAGGTTAAAAAGCCAAAACATCATCCCTTGGGAGATTTTTCCTTGCCATTATTTAAGAGGTAGACTTTGTGACAGGCAGCGTGTACAAATGAAGCAGTAGGCCACTGACATGCTGTGATGTTGCGCTGCTGAGCCTTCTAAATGCCCTGGGGCAGCCCCAGCCCCATGGCGAGCAGGGCTGAGGTGTGGGGTTCCCAAAATGGGGATGTGAGATGGGCCTGGCTTCCCCTGCCACCATGGTCATTGGGGCATCTGCTCTCACTCAAGTTGTCCTCACCTGGCAGTTAAAGGTATCTCCGTACATTTCTTTCTTAATTTAGTGAGCAGGAGCTGGTACTTGGAAAGAAGTATTGCCAGGCAGGATTTAGCTTCTCAGGGAAAAATACGGTCACTGCTCTTCAAATGCCAGCCTCTGCTTAAGGAGGGTTCTCTGCTTCCACAGTGGAAAACAACATATTTTTTATCCTCTTTTCTTGGGTACAAATCACCCTCTTAATTGAGGGTACCAGAATCCCTCAGATGTGAAAGCAGATAAAGTATAAACCTGGTTGTTTTACCTCTGTTCAGGTCTCTGCAGCTCCTGCAGTGGATACACACCCACAAAACAGATTATCTCAGCTTTTCCTAAGCCTGTCCTTGCTTTAGTTTTCTACAGATCAACCCTGCCCCACTTCCAAACTTTAAAACTCAACTGATTTAAAACTCAACTGAAAATAATTCTTCAGGAAAATTCTTTTGGTAAAAATGATCACTGAAAATGAATAATAAAAAATGGGAATGAGTTAGGTGCCTTACAACAGGTTTACTGCTCAGACACATGTTGGGGATGATGGGGCTGAAGTCCTTGCTTTGAAGTGAAGCATTCACTGTTATGTATGGTGGTTGTGTTTTTTTCAGCTTCCCTAATGTATAAATATATATATGAAGGTGACCCTTGGTTGATTTTTACTTTTTTTTTTTTTTTTTTGTATATACTTTGAAGTATCAAGATTATCTTGTTTGTGTGAATTGATTTTATTTATTTAGCAATTTCCATTCAAAATCTTCAGGACTTTATCTATAATACTTCCAAACTGCTTCCTGATTGAAGCAGGGAGCTTAAAATATATGCTTCATAATATTCAGCTGGTAACTTTTTCCAGA
Organism: Anas acuta; assembly: GCF_963932015.1. Classification (NCBI taxonomy): domain Eukaryota; kingdom Metazoa; phylum Chordata; class Aves; order Anseriformes; family Anatidae; genus Anas; species Anas acuta. Next base: position 103,145,697 of record NC_088979.1, read on the forward strand.
GTTTTCTTTTAGAGACAGGGAAGGGAGGTTATTTTTCAGTGTGAGCATTGGTAGTTTGGTCTATATGCTTTATATTTCATGAATCTTAGTGTGTTTGTATACTAACATGACCTGTAGTTCTCACACTGTAGGTCCCCAGGTAAATGACTGCCATGGATTGATGAACAAGGACATTTCAGTAACATCCTTCAAAGTTAAACTGACAGGTTAAAGTCATTCTGTGCATTTACTGTCACATAACACCCACAAAGCATGCAGGAGGGTCAAAAAATAACAGAAGATGAGCTATTCCCAATGAAAGTCCATACAAGCTTACATGGTTTGGGAAAAAAAAAAAAGTATTTTAGATTGTCTGTTTGTGAATATGTAGTGGTTATAGTCCTGTGCATTTAAATTAGTTTGTTACACAGTTAATCAGGGGAGGAAAGAAGTCTTGCATACCCTTCCCTCCCCCCCCTTCACCCCCCCCCCCACTTGATTATAGCCTTGAATACACAGATTATTATGCAAACAGTGATGAAACAATTGTTGGTGGGGTTTTTAGTAGGCCTGGAAGAAGAGTGTGGGCATTCGGATTTGCCAGTATTTACATTAGGAGATACAGAGTATAAAATTCTATAGTGGGCAATTCTTCCTATTGCTTCAGTTTCCTAAGATTATGAGAAATTGGTTAATGTTCTGAAATATAAACATCTATGCTATGGTTTGATCCTTGAATGTTTGCTTTAAATCACTACTGTGGTACTGCCAGGTTGTTCTTTTGCAGTTTGCTCTGCCTCTGTTTCTGCAAGGGCACAATTCCCTACAGAAAAGGGGTCCCTAGAGCATAATGCCTGAGGTTGACATAAACCAAAGCAAGCAATAAGTGGAAGGTCCAAAACACATGTGCAAATGGTGCTTTCAGCTTCTCTTAAGTGTTTACTTTTAGCTGAGAGTGGGTTCTGATAGTGGAGTTTAATCCATCTGATACTTCTTGTCACATGGTCAGTATATATAAAACATAGCAACTTGACATTTTATTACAGGAAAGAAATCTTACAAAAATCTTAAAAGCTTCTTGAAAAATCACATGTAGTATTTCTATAGTAACACAATCAATTGGAAGGTCAAATTTGTGGAATTGCCTACCATTTTGACCCAATCCACATGTCCAATAGAAACAAGAAAAGGAAGTTTTGAACTTCTTCAAATGTTTTATTACTAGGTACTTTATAACAAAGGTAAGAGGCTAACAACATGTGCATTTTGGAGTAATTTTTATATATTTTGTCTGAAAACAGTAGAAGTATTTATTTCTAATAAATAGTCATAAAAACAATTACAGTGTACTCTAAAAATGCAATTTATTTTACACTTGGTAATGCAGGATGCAGTTGAGTAACACTAAATAAAATCTAATGCAGTGAATTTGGCAGAGTACTAACTGTACATTTAGATGATTGTGCTATTAACCTCTTCTATATACCCTTGCTAGTTTGAGGGCTACCTTTTATTACCGTGATAAGTGGTAGGGACTACTGTTAGCATTATGAGATAAGTAGCAGCCACCTGATTCAATTTTGTCATCCAAACTGTTATGAGAATGACATATATAGTCTTTAAGACAAAATCGATCTCGTTTCAGAGGGCCAGCATATATGGCTTATGACTACCTTAAGTCCTACATAAACCTTATTTTGGTGTTTTATTTAGCAGATTTTTATACAGCAATTAAGCTCAGACTACAATATTATAGTTTTGCCTCGTTTGTTTTCTTAACTGTAGTTCTTTTCTTATGAAGTTATTCTGAGAACATGATATTTATGTGGTTCAATGATCACAAGGTACTGATGAAGCTGTACATAGCCTAACCCTCAGCTGTGCTCTTTCAAATGTGTGCCCAAGAGTTATTTTGTAATTAGATGGTAATAAGTTCTGTAATAAGTTACATTTGCAATCTAAATATATGTGTATATTTTTTGTAGAAATTAATCCTTTTTTTGTATCTGTATGGTTTAAGTTTTTGTTAAATTGTATAATTAAATTCAGTCAGAATATGGATAGTGGTAGAACAGTCAAGGCAAAACTATGAGTTTTGTGAAATGTCTTCTAAAAGAGAACCATCTTTCTCAAAAGAGAAGTTTTAGCTTTATTTCTTACTAAAACACACAATTTCACCAGAAAGATTTGAGTGGTACCAAAACCCAGAAAATGTTATTAGAATTCTTCTGCAAGAGAATCCATTTCTCTGTCAAAGGTTTTCTCATGCCTTGATTTTTCCAAGAACTAACATAGAATGAGTTGACACAAAAGAGGAGTTGAGTGCTGGTTATTATCTCAACAAAAGAGTGAACATTGCACTAATCATTTAATAAAGCAATTGAACAAGTTGGTATTCTGTAAGCTTAAGTATGCATTTCCTTCATCTGAGTACAAACTCAAATTCTAAGAATTTCAATCTTTAATTCCATGCTTGTTTTCAGAAATCTTGTTTTTCCCTTTGATATGTTTGTGCTTTAATTTTGATGCAGGAATGGCCTCTTCAACTTGGTTAGGTCAAGTTTCAAATGTTTAATGAATTTCAATAACTTTTTACTGAAATGTGTTTAAAGACTGTGTTGCTTGTGTTATGAGAGCTGTAGAGATCCAGCTTTTTTATATCTCTTCGCGTTTAGTACTGTGGACAGTGGAGCTAATGAGTATTCCACTGCCTTCTATTTTGAAATTGCATTGTCTGTTGCCTAGCAAGATGCAAAAAAATGATTAAATGTTTTTCTATAGTACGGAACTTCACAACATTTCTTTAGAATGTGGTTCCTCTTGTATCTAATCTGTGTCACGAGAACGCTTTCTTCAGTGAAGTTGCTCACAGAACCTCTCTCCTCTACATAGATGTACACTTTCTCAGAAGTAGTAAAGATCCTTCATAAGTGCTTATTTTTATTAAAACTCCAGAAGCCTAACATCTTTTAGTGATGGCTGGCATGTTTCAGGTAGATTGACCTTAGACTCTGAGACCAGAGACAGCATTTTGCTGTCACATTTCTTCCATATTTTAACAACTGAACAGGGCTGTTACACACTGGCCTCTAAAAGACAGGTGGTGTTGTAGGAAAGTGTTTGGAAAAGCCAAACAAAGCAGAGAAAGGAGAAACAGCTCTTGAGAATGAGTGCCTTTCCTGACATAGTGTCTGTAGCCACTTTGTGCTCTTCACCATCCATGTTTTGCTGAAAACTTCAGTCATTTTAAACCACTGTTGCATGCTTACATGCATCACTGTTGCATGTCTGTTTCATTGAAGCACGGCCAGACTCTGAAGTTCCTAATAATATAAACAGCGTAAAAGGAAAGACTTTTTATCTGTGCAAAGCTAAAAATCCCAAACACAGTCAAGACTCAGATTATTTCTGAGGATGTGTTAGGAATGCATTGCATTGTATCATTGCTCACTGCTCTTCCCAAGTGCATTGAGCCTGGAAACTAAGGTAAACTGACAAAAGCCTGAGCTTTTGAAGGCAAGGAGATTGGATAACAGCACAGATGAAAATCCAAATTCCAGATGCATAACAGTGTTAGAAATTCATTTTAGGAAAACGTGATGTAGACTAATCCTAAATTCAGTCATAGGTCGCATGAGACTGTTCTGACATTTAGAATGGTCCTCAGCACAGTAAGCTTTCAGGGTGACATTTAGATGGAGCTTCTTCGAAATATATCACGTTCTCAGGAAAGTGCTGCGGAGTAGAGCAGATTTATAGAGCTGGGAGCCTATTATGCACAACTGTAGATCACTGCTGTCTACCAATAAAACTAGCTTTTTTGCTAATATTCACCAAGTGTCCTTTATCTTTCTCCTCTTCTTGTTGAAGTAACAGTTCAATTTGATAGTGTTCTTTTAAAATGTTTTTGCTGGGAACACTGAAGTTCTATCTTTTGTCTAATCACCTGCTCAGTTCAACATCTGCTTTTCCTTTTTTTTTTTTGTTTTCCTGGAAGCTGTTTACTCCAAAGTCAAACAGATCAGCACACTAAATATTGTACAATGTGTTGTATTATATAGAATATTGTATACAGTAAGCTTGGTTCTCAATAGGGCCATACGCCTGTGTACAATATAGATACTATTACAATGATTAAAGAAATCAACAAAAAACTGTTTTCCATAAAGCAGTGTTACTGTGTGGAATACACTGTTGTTATTAAAACTCTTATAAAACACTTGCAGAGTTCTGAGGTACATGGAATTTTCTGTAATGGAGTAAAAACACTTCCTAGAATTCTATAACCTTTTTGTTTCAAGAATGTGTAACTTTTTAAATCTGCTACTGCCGAGCAGTTTTTGTTAGGCGCTGTTATGCTTGTTGATCAAAATTCAGATACGTTGCCAGTAGATTGTCTGGGTTCAGAGGCTCAAATCCCTGAAGCTTTTATTCATGCATCCTCTTTTTCCCTGTGTACAAGATTCTTCCATCTGAGTGGAAGAGAGGTCTGGTTCTCTGTTAATTTGGGTTCAGCAGCAGAAGACTTAACTGTTCAGCAACAGTTAGTCTTAATAGGTACTATTTGTTAGTGATGTGAATGAGTATTTCTGTTATGTATCAATAGAAAAGGGTGATAAAATAGGTAGAAATAATGAGTGCCTTATATGAATGATATAGAAATTTGATGAGGGTACACTCTGTCCCTTCATCCAGGTCATTGGTAAGTTGAATAGCAATGGACCCCATACTGACCCCTGGGGACACCATTAGCCACAGACCTCCAACTAAGATCAGCACTGTTGAGCACAACCCTCTGAGCTTGGCCATCTAGCCAGTTCTCATTAAACCCACTGTCCACTCATGGATCCCACACTTCTGAAGCCTGATGAGGAGGATGTTATGAGAGACGTTGTCAAAAGCCTTGCTGAAGTCAAGGTAGACAACATCCACTGCTCCTCATCTATCCAGCCAGTCATCTCGTTGTAGAAGGTTATCAGGTTGGTTAAACATAACTTCCCCTTGATGAATCTGTGTTGACTGCTTCTGATCACAACCTTTTCCTCCACGTGCTTAGAGATGGTCTCAAGGATGAGCTGCTCCATCACCTTTCCAGGGATGGAGGTGAGACTGAGTTTCCTGGGTCGCTGTTCTTGAAGACTGAGGTAATGTTGGCTTTCTTCCAGTCCTCAGGCACCAGTCCTGTTCTCCAAGACCTCTCAAAAATGATAGAGAGTGGCTTAGCAATAAAGCCTGTCAGTTCCCTCAGCACCCTTGCATGCATCCCATTGGGGCCCATAGATCTGTGGGTGTCTAGCTTGCTTAAATAACCTCTAACCCAATCCTCTTCAACCAGGGGAAAGTCTGACTCTCTTCAGGTTTTCCCTCTTGTTTCTGGGCTCAGTAGCATGTGGGGGCTAGCCTTAGCAGTGAAGACTGAAACAAAGAAGGTATTCAGTAACTCGGACTTCTCTGTATCTGCTGTTACCAAGGCACCCACTTCCATTTAGCAGCACACTCACATTTTCCTTACTCTTCCTTATTCTGCTGATGTATTTAAACAGGATATTTCAACTAACATTACAACAATAAAAAATCACTTCATTGAAGTTAACACATCAGATTCCTGCAGAACCATAGGTAATGAAAAAGAGCTCTTCATCAGGGAGTGTAGTGATAAGACAAAGGCTAATGATTTTAAACTAAAAGAGGGTAGGTTTAGATTAGATACAAGGAATAAATTCTTCACTCAGAGTTGTGAGGCCCTGGAGAAGCTGTGGATGCCCCATCCCTGGATGTGTTCAAGGCCAGGTTGGATGGGACTTTGAGCAACCTGGTGTAGTGGAAGGTGTCCCTGCCCATGGCAGTGGGGCTGGAACTGGATCATTCCAAATTGTTCTATGATAATGAAATGCTTATTCTGAAACTGGGATTGCCCACTTAAATTTATTCAAAGGTTTGTCTTCTAGATTCTTAAACTATAAAATGTTGCCCTTTGAATTTCTAACATTTTTCCCTAGTACATTTTGTGAAGAGTTTTGCCTTTGCCACGAATGTCCACGGGGTGGCAACATTAAAAAACGAAACCCAGTAGATGTGCAGGTAAACGCAAGGATCAGGTCTTTTTGCAGAATTTAGGTTGTGCCATGAGAAGGAAAGCATAAGTGGGTGTAATTTGTATCTGAGGGCATGAGCCAAGTTTTTTTTTTTTTTTTTTTTTTTTTTTTTTGTATTGAATTCAGTAGTTTTAAGTGCTCTTAGTTATGATTAGGTCTGCTTAAGGATGTTGTAAGATAAACTTGCTTCTGAATGAAACGTTTTTGGTCTTTACTGTGGTACAAAAAAAATTATTGTGACAGAAGTTAATGGTTTATTCTGATAACCCAAACTGAAGAGTTACTGAGCTGTTGAAAGCATTGACAACAGGGCTGGCTGGCAGTTGCTGTGATGCACAAAAATATGGTGCAGTGTTACCATGATAAAGGAGTAGGGTAAAGCTGAAAATATTAATATACATGTGAAAACGTATAATTAATAAATACAAGAAACTTTGATTTAGAATTTGCAGTTGCATATTAGAATGTGTATTTCATTACGTTCTCTTTCTAACATAATCAAATTAAATATGTATATTTCAGAAAACTCTGCCATTTCGTAACTGGCTCATGGTTGTGATTGTTTATTTTTAAAATAGTAGTCCTTGAGCCATCAAAGAGCTGTCATAGTGTGTGTAAAATTAACACCTGTTTGAGTATTGCAATGAGCTTGTAAATGTATGTGCTAAGTTTTGTACCAGAATTTGGTTGACAGAGTATATAAGTTTGCAGTTGATCTAATCAAGCGAAGATGTGTGCCTTGTAGTGAATTTAAGACTTGTTGATTAATCTATGAATGGATTTTAGTCTGTTTTTTGAAAGAAATTCAGTTTGTGAGGGCTGGGTTTGTAATTCACTTGGCTTGCTTTCTGTTCTGTGATTGGGTGACTTAATGAGTAGAAACAGATTCTGAATGAATCACTGGAACTTCTCTCCTAGGAGACAATTAGGAGAACAGGAGAATGTTTAATAATAAAATATGTAGTACTCAGGCTGAATAATGGCAAGACCTACTAAATCTTCTTTTGTTCCATTTATAAAATTGAGTAAATATGAGAGTCCCAATCTACCTTAGTTGCTCATGTAAAACTGGGGGGTTAGGGAAGCAGGGGAAGAAATTCCCAATTGCATGTCAGAATAATAAATAACAATTTATTGTTAAGTTTGTCTGTAGCACCTAATTGCATGTTTGCCTGTGTATACATCTGCAAAAAGAGTAGCTAGCCCCATAAGCAGTTCTTACAACTATCATCTAATACAATACATATGAATATAAATTCCTTTCCAGGCTTCTGTCATCCTTTCCTGTTGCCTGTTTACAATCAAATATTCTTTACTTGTGTGGCAATAAGACAACAGTTACTAGCTTTCCAGTAGGCTATATTGGCTCTATCTGGTAGAAAATTATGGAATTACAGTACTACAAAAGTATTTTAATAGAAACTGCCTGAATTAATCATTTGAAATCTGTTAAATTAAGAAGGAAATAAGCCAAATAAATCTGTAAATATAGGTCTACACAATACTGCTGAACTTCTGTATATTTGAATTTCACACTAAATGGCATCCAGACAAGATGGTATTCATTACTTGAAGAAAACACTTAGTTGCACACTGCTAATGTTTAATGCTTTCTGTTGCACTTTCTCTGTCTAGTAGCTCCAAATGAAGATTTAGCCTTCGTGCTAGGAGAATCCAAGATTTGAATGTGTAGATACTTCCTTTTGTAAGGTGGTGGCAGCCACTATGGATGTCACAATTTATCACTTGGCTTTAACACAAATGTGATGTGATCTCATTAAATTTCTGCCATGAGATTTTATTGCTTTAATAATTTGTTGCAATATTTATAGAATACTATGATGAATCATATTTATTGGATAATGTGATAAATTCAGCAACTGAAAACAATAAATCAATTGCATTTCAAAAAGTGTTAATAGCGTATCATCTAAAACCTTAAACCCAAGCATAATGAGAGCTCCTCTGAAAAGGGAAATTTATTAACATTTTGATAGTAAACTGATTAGTTGGGATCTTGATCAAAATACCTTAAGCTGTAGTCTGATAATGGACAACTTTTAAAAATAAAGCATTCTGAGTATTGTATTCTCCTATAGCGGATGCATAAATTGAATGTGCAGGAGCAGAAAACAAATGGCTGGAGACCTTCAAGTGAAATAGTTCATGTCTACTCCTGACTTTTGTCTTTTAATTTGGTTGAATAGTCATGACATGAACACCAGAACTGAAGTGGGAAGGAGAGTAAATGAACAAGGAGCAGAGTAATCTGTAACAATCGCTTCTTTTTGTCTTAACTTTTTGAAGTTGTTGGAGTTGCGGATGCTCAAGGTTATCTGTTAAACCTGTTTATGAGGGAAGCTGGGTGTCATGGTTTAACCCGGCTGGTAGCTAAACACCACGCAGCCGTTTGCTCCCCCTCCCCCTCCCTCTCTGGGACGGGGGAGAGAAATGGAAAGTGAAGCCCGTGAGTTGAGATAAAGACAGTTTAATAAGACAGGAAAATAACAATAATAATAATAATAATAATACAATGGTGATAATAGTACTACTACTACTAATATGTACAAACAAGTGATGCACAGTGCAATTGCTCACCACTCGCTGACCGATGCCCAGCCTAACCCTGAGCAGTCCGGCCCCCTTCCCCCGGCTAGCCACCCCTATATATTGTTTAGCATGACGTCAGATGGTATGGAATACCCGTTCGGCTAGTTTGGGTCACCTGTCCTAGGTCTGTCCCCTCCCAGCTCTTACTGCACCCCCAGCCTGTCTGTTGGCAGGACAGAGCAAAAGGCTGAGATGTCCTTGGCTTGGTATAAGCACTGCTCTGCAACAGTTAAAGCATCGGGGTGTTATCAGCACTCTTCTCGTCCTAAGCCAAAACACAGCATTCCACCAGCTACTAGGAAGAAAATTCTGTTCTAGCTGAAACCAGGACACTGGGCTTGTATACAGTTATTCCTGAGTACCTGAAATTACACACAAATAACTTGAAGTACTGATATGATGTCATATGTACTAAAGGAAGGCGAAATAAAAAGCTTAGGTGAATGACAAAAGCAGTCACAGGTTAATTTGCAATCCTCTTGATTATTGATTCTCATACTTGAAGTATGCTTTGTATTTGTCTACTCTCCCTCACATTATGAGTGACTGTAGACAAGCACTACGGTTATTTATAAATTGCAGTTATTACTTCTGTGAACTCCTCTTATCCAAAGAATCCATAACAGGAAGCAGGACACCAGTGTGATCACATAAGTGTGTGTGTGTGTATCATAGAATATCGCAACTTGGAAGGGACCCATAAGGATCATTGAGTCCAACTCCTGGCACCGCACAGGTCTACCCAAAAATTTAGACCACGTGACTAAGTGCACAGTCCGAATGCTTCTTAAATTCAGACAGGCTCGGTGCAGTGATGACTTCCCTGGGAAGCCTGTTCCAGTGTGCAACCACCCTCTCGGTGAAGAACCTCTTCCTGATGTCTATCCTGAACCTCCCCTGATTCAGCTTGACACCAGTAGGTCCTGACACCACCTGTAGGTTCTGTCGCTGGTTACTAAAGAGAATAGATTGGTGCCTGCCCCCCTGGGGAGGGGGCAAAACTGACTGATTCTGAGTCAGTTCTAGGACTTCAAAAGCAGTTGTTCCTGCAGTAAGTTTAAGCTGCAGTTTCTCTGGGTTGGCATGGCCATGCTGGGAGCCAGAGGCGCAGTTGCTGGGCAGGGCTCTCGTGCTCCTGCTTTCTCTCACTCTCACTTGGGATCTGGGGAGGAAGAACTGTAGTCCAGGTATGGGAGGGGCTGTGTGAAATGGGTGACAGAGAAAAATGGTGAACTTAGTTGACAGCTGAAATATTTGGATCTTTCCTGAAGTTTATGGTGTTCTGCTTTCTTAAATCTTTTTTTTTTTTTTTTTTTTTTTTGGTAAAATCAATGAAGTAGGATAGGGAAGCTATTTGGAGTACTTTCACAGAAGCTGGCAAAATAATAACTCAATCCTTTTAGAAATAGTAACAGAGCTAAAATTTTGCTTAGACTTCAGATGTTTACACCGCATAGTCCTTATTATAAGGCATCATTTTGCTGCTCCAAACTATTGATATTTTCTTTACTACCTGCTTTCATTTATTTGGACGGAGAAGGTTAGTGATTTCTACGTCTTCCTATTGTTTTTACTGGTTCCTTTACTGCTTCAAACCTATTACATCCTGTCCTAAAGGTAAGATTGCTTACAGTTAGTAATAATTCATTTTATTTACCTTGACATGTTTTTTTCCTTTTGCTCCATGTTGAAGAGCAAATTGATAATAACTTACCACGTTGTTAACTTGATGAGTTCTTTCTTATGCAGATGGCAGTTGTGACTTCCACTCATCTTACTAACAGGGATAAATGAAATGCGATGGTCCTAATTTAATTAGAGCTGTGGGAACTCTTGGTTGTAAGACTTACCCTCAAGCTTACTCCCTCTCTCTTCCCTTCCCACCCTCTTGTCACTTCCCCTCCCTCCTTGCTCCCTAAGACCTAAATTCAGATAGCTATTCAGTGCTGCACAAGATAAATGCATTGTGTATGTTTCCAGAAAATATCTGAGTTCCATTGGAAATAATGAAACTTAAAAGAATAATATTGGTATGGTTTAAAGTCTTTTTTTAAAACACTTTTTTCAGACATGACTATATTTCAGTTTAGATCCAGTAACAGTTTCCTGAGTGCTTATGACTTTCAATTCCAGTGTTATGTTTATGAAGGACAAAGGCAATTGCTCCTCTTACTAAGACTTTCTCTTAGGTGTGATCTCCCTAAGAATAGGAAAGGGGAACTGCTGTGCCAGTTTTTCTACCATATCATTATAAGCACTGAGCCCAGGATTCGCATGGCTATGTTTTAGTGATTACCCAGTCACACCTCTCAAAGAGGACTTCTTAGGGGTATTAGCAAGAACTTTAGTAAGCAAGTTTTCTTGTGTTAAACTAAGATCTACTTGAAAGGCTGTTGGAAATGCTTGAATATTGTGATTTTTAAGAATGGTCTTAGAAACATTTACATGATCTAAGCAGTACTGACTTTTTGTGTGGTAGATTTTTGTTTATCATAGAATGGTCATTTTAGAGATGAATTATTCTGTAAGACCTTGAAGAAAGATCACTTAATGCAAAATGTGCAACTTCAATTACTATCCTGAATGACTGTAGACTTCTCATGTTAAAAATAAATATATATATATGTATAATCCCTATGGTTTCATGCTATAATCTGCAACATGACATTCATATAACATAATGTATAACATAATCTTATTTGGAGAACTTATTTGACTAGATGAGGATGTTAGAGTGCCTTTAATGGGAGTCTGGCAGTAATCCTGTATATTTGCCAGTGCTATATTATACGCTTGTCACTGTCTAGGACTGGGACAGAGGGGAGGGTGAGTGATGATGACAACAGCAACAACAACAAATACAACTGCCTTACTTCCTCCTTTTCCTCAGCCTTCATATGGCTTTTCTGGGAAGAATATAATAGTTCTATAAATATATAAATGCTGCTAGATTAAATATATATATATATATATATGTATATATATATATACACACACAAGTATGTTGGGAACCATGCAGGCAGTATTCTTGAGGAATCGGTTCTTTCCCAGACTGAGAAACTCTGGGGTTTAATGCAACTGGAGCTAGGATACAGCAGACATAGAGTATGTAGGAAAATGGTGCGATGCTTTGCACCCCTTTATCTTAAAGTATTACTGTACAGCACAGAATTAATCAAGGAATTTAGTTTAGCTTGCTCTCTGTTCTCTTTCCAGAATGTAAAAACACTTGTAGCGTTAAAGAAAATATTTATGTAATCTAAAATACGAGAAGAAAAAGTGATCATAAAAATGATCATTGTATATGATACTTAAGTAGCCATATGATATCTCTACACTCATTGTTAGAAGCAGGAATCATGCCACTAAATTACCAAAGGATTTTCTGAAATTCTAATCCAGGCCATCTAAGCTAACAGTATTCTATCAATCTAACGATATCCTTAAAAAAAATAATAATAAAATAATTAATTTAAAAAAAAAAAGCCCTGACCGATCAGTAGCTAATGCATTTACCCTTGGGGAATCTTAGAGTATCACTTTAAGTGGTTAAGTAATGGGAAAGGAGCTTAATCTCTTACAGCTTGTCTACAAGTAAAGAAGATCAAAGACAGTGATCAGGTTTGCTGGCTTTGCTGCTCTTTTGAGACTAGAAAATTAAAACAGTTCGTCGCGAGCTTAGGTTAGTAGTCCTGTCCTGAACAAATATGTTCATAAATATATGGGAAGCTGAAGAAGAGAGCAATCTGTCATATCTCTGGAGAAATCTATTACCTTCCTAAAAAAACAATTTATCAATTTACAGCAGGTCTGTTAACCATATAAGATCAGCAGCAGGATCAGCATTCCTGGTTGGATTTTTTTTTTTTTTTGAGCATTTGTATCTGCTGAAGATGCAGTGGGTAGGCAGACTGTGTGAAGCGCTTCTGGGGCTCCAAACCCAGTCTGTAGCCCTGTATTCTCAAATTTTGGCAGGTATTTCTAGAAATATCCCTCCTAGGTATGTAGCAGCTACTCAAGGAAACTGATACTCCTGTAGCAGTCAGTGGTGATGACAGCAGGCCTTCTCACAGGATTTTTGCTCTCAGAAAGTTTTTGTAGTGTGTTTGATCTGATGCCTGAATCAAATTTTTTTAGAAGTGAGATGTGAAATCAGCTTTGTGGGTTCAATCTGGTGGGAAGTGATAGGACACTCACTTGGTCATTTGTGTATTTGCTAATATTTCATACATTTTCATATGCTTGTTTGCAACTTTTACAACTGAATATACCATTTTAGTGTGTGTTTATGGCAGTTAGATGCCAGGCTTCCTATGTTGGTCACAAATATCTCGTTCTGAGCAAAGTAACTGCTTGTAACTACACCTGTATAAATCTGGTTTTGTACCCTGCAGTGGGAAGCAAAATTAGGACAAAGCTGTAGTCAGCTGATGACAAGAGGAATTGTTATTTATATCTAAATTGAGCAAAAATGAAGTTCCACCCAAGTCAAATTTAAGCAATGCAAGCCTCAGACACAAGCTTATGAGAACAGGCCACAGGCTTTGTGTTATGAAACTCACTATTGGCACTGCCAGTACCAGGGTTGCCAATGCCGGACAATTACAGGGTGTTGGGTTTTACAGCCTAAGGTACTTTATCGTTTTCTGTGCAACTTACTGAACTGAACACACAAAGACACTTAGAAATCTGCTAGGCACAGTTGAGCCTTAGCATTGTAGCTATCGCTAGGTGGTGCTGGTGCACATAACTTTTCACCTGTGTCACTTGATTCTTGAGAAGGCTTGCTACAGTGTTGGTGTCTGCAGGTTCTGTATCATTTTGGGTGTAATAAAAGCTAGGAAGTATTTGCTGTGTCAAGCACAGGATAGCTTCCTCCGGAGATCAGAGCTGGTTTCTGTTTAAAATGGAACCTGTAGACAGAGATGCTTCTTGAAAACTAAACATGGGGCTGAGGTCCTTGGAAATCTTGCAAACTTCTGGAGTGTCAGAAATACAAAGGAAAAAATATATATATGGAAACAAATAAAATTTCACTTGAAATATATTTAGGTTTGTATTCATTGCGTTGTCTTTCACAGTGACAACAATGCAGCTTGACTTTGAAAGCCTTTAAATGTTTTAGGCTGGAGAAGGGGTGGCAATGGATTAGGGAGAAAAAAAGAGTTGTTGGGATTTTCAGTCAGGCCAAGGCCTCCGTGCTTCTGCTCACACAAGTCTGCACGTTCATATGCAAACTTCACTAATGGTAGAGTGAATGTAATGTGTTAATGTAGAGGCTGCCTGGGAACCTCTGTCTTTACAGTGTGCTTTTGAAATACTTTCAGACGCTGTTTTGGAAAACACTACTATACTTTCATGGTACTAGCCATTTCAGTCACTAGCAAAAATAATTTTTAAAAAGGGGAAAAGGGGAGCATATTACAGAATTGTTATAGATCTAACTTTTTTTGTTGTTGTTTGTTTGTTTGTTTGTTTTGTGGATACAATGAGCAAGAGAAATTGGTATAGTTGATAAAACATTCAAAGTTTTCAGATCTAAGTATAATTGAACAGCCTTGGCAAAAATGTACGGGAATTCAAACTTTATTAAAGAACACTATGGGCAGAAAGCTTGCAGATTATTAAAAAATGTCTGAAATATGTTTTGCTCTGTAAATCTTGCACCTGTGAAATTTTGTTTAGATAAATTATTCTGGGCAAGAGACCAAAAGGAAGTAGCCAAATGACAGTAACTTGGTAAGAGAATGAGAATGTTATTGCAGCCAAAAGGATGTGGGTGGAGTTTTAAAAATCTTTTGCGTGTGTAACAGTCTTGTTAGGCTTGCCTATAAACATACATAAGATAATTCTTGAAACACCTGTTAGGTTTAAACAATTTCGTGAAATCCTCTAGGACTGATGTTTCTCAAATAGCAAATAATCTGTGCTGGCTGCTGCTGCTTTGAAATTTTATTTCATTAGTTTGTAACTTAGCAATGTAGTTAAAATTTCAGAACTAGTACCACAAACTTGTACGCTTGAGTTTTGACTTAATGAGTGAAGGAAGGAAGAAGAACTTCCAAAAGTGACCCCGATTTGTAAAAAATCAGAAACAAAGAGAAGTGGGTGATTTTTTTGGTTTTTTTTTTTTTTTTTTTTTTTAAGATAAAGTATGCTTCTCTTAGCACAGTGAAGAACAATGTAGAAAAAGATGCTTGTATTAACTTTTGATGTCATAGTATATTATATAATCAGTTAATATAATGATTGGATCTGAGTCTACAATAGGGAAGTATTTCCAAAGGTTCCTTTAATGAAAACAATTCTCTTTTCTATGTAGGAAGATATTTTTTGTTGACACAATCCGGTTCAGTTAAAATGAAGAGACCATAAAATGCCAAATTTAATCTGATTTTGAAATATGGAAACACACTCTAGTATGGGAGTATTGTTTTCATAAATCAGTGGATTGAATAATGTACGTTGAGTTATAGGCATAACAATATCCTGGAGAAAGTATGTACCTTGAATTAAATCATAAATCCACGGGTCAAGTCCCAGAGCCTATCATTATGTTGTTAAATGTAAAATGAGGTGAATTAATACTTGTTTATTTTGGAGGTTCAGGAGATGAATTAAAAAATAATAATAATAAAAAAATCCCTTATTCTATAGAAACTACTTCATGCTGTATGAATTTTAAAAAGGGACAATGCACCATTCCTGAAACTTAATGGATTAAGTCCTTTAACAACCATCTAAGCCATCGAGGATGTAGAAGATCAAGGTTTGAATCCCTGTTTCTGAATGGGATGGAAAATTTAGTGTTTTGTTCTGCATTTCAGAATAAGTTCATAACTATTGAGATGGTCATCCTGATGTCATCTTTCAAGTGTGAGCTGTTTCACTTCATGCAAGTTTTAAAATATTACTGACCACATTTTTAATAGCCCAAGATTACTACACTAATCTGAGAGGTGGCCTGCCTGTGCTCAAAGTTCAGCTACAGTGAGGATAATATTTGATATATACATGAAATAGAACAGGATTTACTAGTAACTGCATGAAATGATTTCCATTTTACAATGTCATATGCCCGAGTGTCCAGACATGCTGTGGATTCCCCATCCTTAAAAATATTCCAAAACAAACTTTACACAGCCCTGAGCAATCTCAGCTAGTTGGATGACTTGCTGTGAGCAGAGGGTTGTACCAGAGGGTCAGTTTTTTCTAACCTAAGGTATTCTGTGTCTCTGTGATACCTGTTGGTTGGATACTTTTCTAGGATCTAGAAAAAAAAAAAATAGGCTTATATATAGCTAAATGAGGACAGTAGTGCAAGTATATTTTATTTCATATTTGGTCCACATTGCGAGCCACTGTGCAACACAGAAATAACAGTTAAGTATAGAAACATAACTTTTTTTCTGCAATAAAATGAAGTAACAACTCGCATATTTTGGGAAACATCTGCAGGCAAATGTGCACCTACACACTAATACCTTGGCTCTTGGCTCACCATGGTTTGGGGTTGCTGTTTGAAGAAGGCTGGTCAAAATCAGCTGCTTCAGGCCCATGTTTGCTGTGTCTTGAAAGCTCTCACCTGGGTTGAGAAGGGGGATTTGCTGCCCTCTATTAGGAGCTGGACATCCCTGTTCCCTAGATAATGCAAGTATGCTTTCCTCTTTCTTGCATGGGAATGAGCCTTTAGTCTCCTTCAAAATTACCACTACTCCTGTGTAGTTTGTGTATGTAGAATAAGCAATTTTTTCCTCTTGTTGGAACCTGAATCTGGGATTTGCACACAAGATTGCGGGAGACCTCTGGAGGGTAAGGGAGCACCCTCAAACCCATGGGTTTTTATGGGCTGCATAGCCTTCTAGTTCTTTCACCTGCCTCCTTCCGCTCAGACTTGCTCAAGAGACTTATGTAGCCTTTAACACTAATGGCCACTTACTGTGTTATAGTGTAACATATAGAAGGCATGTCATAAAGAACTGTAAAGACATTTTACAGTGTATGCATTCTTTTTATAGGGGAATACTCCACTTATACATTCAGTTGAATGAAATTCAGGTAGTAATTAAAAGTGTTTAACCCACATAAAGAATTTTATGTAGGCTATACAATTAATTTTATTACAGAAATTGCATTTAACTTAACAACTGATGACCTTATCTTAATGCACTAATGTATTTTTCATTAAAATTAAACATCCTGTTAGCCAGGCAATAACTAGAAAGAAAAGAAAAGATGGAAAAGGTCCACAGTATACCATGTACAACATCTGTCTTCAAGAAGGACAAAAAAAATAGCCAGTAATGCAGCATTTTTCAATTTATTACTGTGTCAGATCGGAAAGTTTAAACTGTAATTAAATGGATGGGAACTACTAATACACTGTCATTTTACAACCTGGATGGCTTCTACTGCTGAGCTGTCCTACCTCCTTCAGTAAATTACAGCTGTTGCTTGGTCTTTTATGCAAGCTCTTTACATGTGGGAAATATTAATCATCAAGGAAGACTATTGAATACATTTCCAGCCACCAGAACAGCCAATATTTCTCCTGTAAAATCTAGCTTACAACTGTTTGCTACAATGCAATATGTTTTTAGGGACTTCTTGTATTTATGCTGTATGCTGATAACTTCATCTGCAAGACTTGCAATGTTATCTAAGGGAAATCAGGTGATGACTGTGGAAGAATGAATATGTGGATGATGCTGACTTTGCTGTCATGAGGTGGTTTCTGAAGTACAGAAAACAAGTGTTATAAGTGTTTTTAGGAGAAAATAATATTTCTAGTGATGCTACTAGTAGAAAGGGAATCATTTCATATGTAAAACATGAATGTTATTCATGGATTGAATATCGAACCTTATTCAATCAAGGCCTTGTACTAGTGGGTAGTATACAAGCACGGGCTCATGGGTTTAAGGCTACGTTTCATTTTTGTCTCAGAAATCCATTTGTTAAGCTGTTTCTGACAGGAGTTCAAAGTACTTAGTTCTTTGTTTTGTCATGCTTTAGATGCCAAGTTGTAGACTGGTCTGGTTGGGTGGTATAGCTTATTGCTTCAGCAGGAAGTTTCTAAGGCATGTTTTTTCCTAGTCAATGTGGAGAAATATCATTTTGGATGATCTTGTAGTTCTTAGGAATATTAACACATTAGGAATTTGTTCATTTATTTCCCTAAAGCTGGAAATATTAAGATGTTTAAGCAATGAACAACTGTTTCTCCTGTTTTAGATGAAGAGTTCACTTACTCCTAATGTAGAAAGAAAAGTTCTCCATTGCCTAATTCTAGGTATTGTCCCTCTTATAGAGGTGGCTTCAGTAGATGAAGCTTGCAAGGATGGTGATGTATGGTCAGAGCAGTCTTCACCTTACTTTGTAGATGGCTTGGTACACTTTGTGGTATCTTATGCTTAGCTGCTCTTCCCTTTCCCTTTTCACTTGCAGGGGGAAAAAACAACAACAACAAAAACCAAATTCTGTAAATGTATTTTCTTCTTCACTTGCGTGAAATACTTCACAGAAAAGTGAAAAAGCTGTGCTGTTTCTGCTCACAAGTAATTCTGTTCTACGGCTAGGCTAATCATCTTGGTGCAGTAGTCATGCAGACTGTTTTTGTTCAAAGGTTTTATCTTTCAAAGAGGACTGCTTGAAACTGGATGTAGTTTGACTTCATTTTAGGTAGGTGTTTTTTGTTTGTTTTTTTGCAGTGTGTGTGGACACATTTCTTGTTTTTCTCAGCCAACTTTTGATGTCTCACTCGTAGTAAGCATAGCTTACAATGAGCATTGTCTGTATGGTAGAAACAGGCTAAACTAAGACAGATAACCATACTGTGTTAGTCTGATTTCTGAGGCAAGAAGGTGTTTTTAGAGATTGTCTAGTCCAAGCCAATGTTCAGAGCCAGGGTTGCCAGGGCTGTGTCCAGTTGGGTTTTGAATATCAGCAAGGATGAAGACTCTGTGATAGTGTCTGGCCAAATTCACAGTATAAAAACGCTTTCTTACTTTTTGGTGGAATTTCCTTTATTCCTTTTTCTGCCTATTGTTTCTTGTCCTATCACTTGGCACCCCTGAGAAGCGTTTGACTCCCTTTTCTTTACTCTCCTCTGAGGTGTTTATTATGGATGGATAAGATGCCCCTGCGACTTCTCAGTTCTAGGCTGAACAGTCCCTGGCTCTCAGCAAGAAAGGTGTTTCAGTCCTTTAATCATCTTTGTGGCCCTTCCCTGGTCTTGTCCCAGTATGTTCCTGTTTCTCTTGTACTGGGGAACACAGCACTCCAAATGCTCCTCACTGGAGCTAAGCAGAAGGGAAGGATCACCTCCCTTGACCTCATGGCTATGCTCTGTTTAATGCAGCCCCAAGGAATCAGTCCCCAGGAATGTTTGGCATTCTTTGCTGCAAAGGGGTATTCCTGGCTTATGGTCAACCTGGTGCCACCAGGAGCCCCAGGGCCTTCTCTGCACATCTGCTTTCCAGCTTGTTGGCCCCCAGCCTGTGCAGTTACATGGGGCTTTATTCCTCCACAAGTGCAGGCTTTGCACTCCTTGTTGTTGAACTTGATAAGGTATGCATTGGCCCACTTCTTTAGCCTCTTGGGGCCCCTCTGAATGGCACACCCCTCCTGTGCATCAGCTGCTCTCTCCAGCTTTGTGTTAGCTGCAGAAATGCCATACTTAGTGAGTAAAGACTAAACTTCTCTCTATTGCAGAAGTAACAAACACGACCAATGAAGCAACGTTGAGGCTGAGACTGCTGAGTGCTGACCAACTCTTGTTTTTTTTAATTTTTATTTTTTGTTTGGATGCTAATATAAGCTTTTTCCCCCTTTTTAAAGTAGGTATTTTGCCATAAAAATGGTTAAGGTTGTCTTATTGGATACTTTTTGCTGCTTATTTGCTGAGTCATGTCCTGTGGAAGATGACAAGAAAAGTGAAGTGACTGCATTAGCGAAGCTGTTCGACAGATCTGATAATTCATTGACAACATTCACACTTTGAGATCAGATTTTGCACTTTGATATTTATTATTAGTGGTAGTTTTGTTTTTGTTTTGTTTAGCTTTGCATTTTGAAATGGCTTTTTAAAGGAACTGCAACATACATGTGTAACAAGGGGGATATACTTAAAATTTCTGCAAGGCAGCAGAAGGCAGAAAGAGTTGCTGGTGATACTACAGTGTTTTACATCCTACTTTTGTTAAGGAATAGATTGATACCCTTCAAGGAGCTTTATTTTTCTCGTTGAGGGTTAATTGGAACACAGACAAGCTTCTGGTTTTTGTGAATTTTAGCACCATCCAAGAAAATACACCAAGCTATAGGGAACTAGGTGCCCCCGGTAAATAAAAGATAATTATTATTAAAGTTCTAGCAATTATTTTCACTTGTGAGTGGGCAGATGAAATGGCAGTTATAAAATATTGATATATATAAATATATTTAATTGTCAGCCTTTAACAATATTACTGAGGATCTAGATTTTTTTTCTTACCAGCCCCTCTGTCTGCATGTGACTTGCTGGTGTTAGTGTTGGTACAGAAAGGTCACTTGTGAGGGGTTAATCAAGGCTTGCGAAATGTCTTACTCATGAATGTGTAACCTCAAGCAGGCCTGCAAACTGGAGCAGAACCATAAGTTAGCTTCTTATGTCTTATGGATATGACACTGAGAATGCTTTAACTGTAGAAGACCTGCTGTGCAGGAAGGAGTCTGTTCTCTGTTCAAGTATCTGCTGTGAGACACTGTGATAGGGATGTAACGGCTGAGGTAGCAGATGACAAAGTGTAAGGGCTAAAAGTAAATGGATGCAGTGAACAAGGCTTGCAAAGCTCTGAGGTGTCACAGAGGGATGGGTTATTTCTGGATGTGGCCCCCAGGAGCACACCACCAATTTGGGTGGGCCATCGCTTGAGGTTTAGCAGCCTCAGAGCCCAACACATGGCAGATGCTCAGGAAGAGGCACTCAGCACTTGAGATAGGGCAGAAATTACTTTGGGAAATCCATTTAGCTCTGCAATATGCCACTTGCTGCTGGCTGGGAGGGAAGTAGGTACTTAGGCAATTGGAGTTTCTGCTCTTTGATACATCTCAAGTTTTTTTGTTGGCTTCTCACTGAGATCCAGTGAAGTTAGACATATTAAAGGCTCTTTTAGGTACTTGAATCTCTTTGACTCTTCCCTGGAAAGAACTAAAAGTGATCTCACACGAGCTTTCATCAAGGTGCACATCATTGCCCACAGGAATAAGGGGCTGTTTCTAAAACACCTTTTTAAATGTCCCTAGCTGAGCAAATGCTTTTGGTCCATTGTGGAGCAAAGTTCAACAACTGAGTTTAGGGATTTAAACTGGCCTGTATGACTCTGCCATAAGGTGGAGTAGAAGCACTTCCTTCACCCAGTCTTCAGCATGTTCCTCCCTGTGAGCATAACTGGCGGAAGCACATGCTAATCCAGCACTTTCACTTACATATCCAGCATGCTAGCCAAACATTTGAAGTTCAGAGGTCAGGAACTTAAATGTGGCTCATCTGTCCAGAACAACTGGGCTGATTACATAAAAATAACTTGGAGAAAAGAGAACAAAAGATATGAACAGCTTGTTAATTAAGACTGATATTTGTACTGTATTGATGAGAATGATGAAGATGACTTCACCTTAATGTGAAGCAAAACTTGATCAAAGTTACCAAATATCCTGTATTTTGTTAATCACTCTTTCTTGTATACTTTGGAGTTATTTTTAGCAACTTAAGTACCTCTGAAAAAATAAATGTGATTGAGCATCAACCAACGTTAACTGTTTCTGGAAGAGATGATGCAACAGGTTATGAAGGAATGGCTGCTCTTTGTTTCCTTTTACCATAAAGAAACTATTTAAAAGAAAGCTGTACCAGCCAGACCTGACAATGTTGATTGCTGGACTGTAACTATAGAGGGAGCCTGTACTCTATCTAGGGAAACATACCCTGTTGTGCACTGAATCGAGGAGAAATGTGTGTACTTGCACTGGCATGACAACCCAAATCCCCTGGGTGACATCCAAACTTATGTAATTGCAAGACCTAGATGACATTAATCATTCAACCACAAATTGAGTTTCAAGCTAAAGAAGTATTTGTCTTTCTTTCAGCAAATACACCATTCTGGAATGCATAATCATTTCAAATGTTTGCTGGGCTTTGGGAGAAAAGGTGATCACGATGTAGAAGAAAGAATATACTGAGGATTAAAAAAGCCTGCTTGCCAATCCACTGTTTGCTTTTACTGAATAAACAACTTTTCATGATTTTTAGAAAAATATTTTTTCCTTCGAGTGCACAACTCCTGTAATATTTTTTGTGCTTACTGGCTTAGAATTCCCACAATAAATTTGCAAGAAAGTGGATAATTTTAATATTTAGCTTGAATTTAAGCATTAAAGAAAGTAAAAAGTGCAAATCATCAAGAAACTGTTGGCAGTAAGGAAGTAGACCTTCATCTGTGTGCTGTTTGCATTACGTGTAAAGATGCTTCTTTTAGAAGGAGCAGTGACCCTGTCATACAAAGCCTGCCTGCCTCAGCCTGGGGTCATATAACTGACGGTGAGAGAAGCAGGTAAATAAGATGAAGAGCATATAAAGCTTGAATTACATTCTTACACTGGAGGATTCAGAGCCTTGTTAAACATCCATAGATAGATGATGGAGAGTTATTGAGTAAGGATGCTTTGGGTGTGAATATAAGTATTCAACTTAAATTGTGGAGGAACAGTAGCTGGCAGGCAGAACTATTCTGAAGATGACACAAGCCTGCCTGTTCCCTCTGAAAGGCGTCAACTATTCCAGTTGAGAAGGCTCCATTTTTTATCATATAGATAATGCTTTCACATTCAGCATGTTTTCTCAAATATGCAGATAAATTAAGACATTTGGAGACAAAGCTACCACTAATGTCAGAATAAATAAGAACAATTTGAGGAGGAATATTGTCCAGACTTGAAACTCTTAAACAGCTTCTAACTAATACATCATTTCCTGAAGCATCAAGGTTTGTTGGCTATTCTCTGTAATGGGTAGAGATTATATTCATATTTGCTTAAAGATGCCAACTTGGAGTAATAAACTAGTAAATTAAGGACCTAATGCTCAGTGATGCCTATACAATAATACTTCTGAGTTTTTGCAGGGTTCTCTGAACTTCATTGTCAATTTTTTCAAGTTGAAGAAATGTACAGTAACTATAAGATTCTATCTTTTCCTTTTAGAGACTTTACATTTCTTAACTTTCATCTTTCCTTTAAGTGTTTTTCATTATATATGCCAAATCGATTTTAGATAATACTGATATCCATCCTAAAGTACAATTTGATTATTAGAAACTTATCAGTAACCTAAACAAAGCACCTGATTTTATTATCTTTTCAGTTGACTACCTGTCATGATGGCCATCCTTTATTTTCAAGTTCCTGAAATAGTTATTGTTACAAGCAAGCTGCTGTACTTGTGGTTTGAGGCTTGTTCTGCTTAAATTTCTACAACATATAGACTGCATATATTGGAGATGTGTTTAAGATTTCCAAAATTTTCTGTCTTTATTTAAAAAGTATTTTCCAATTTCAATTCTACAATTTTGCACAAATCTTTGGAAAACAACAATTCAGTGAATGTGAGATCTGTGGGCTTTGCATATAGATCTAGGCTTCCTGGGAAGTTTCATGAAACACTGTGGGATTCTGTGAAACTTCTGTTAACCCAACAAAAGGTATTCACTTAAACTTTATGTACCAAAAGCATCTGGGGATGTCTCTGAATCTTAGAGAGACAGTTGTTGGTTGATAAAGCTAACGAGCAAGCTGTTTATTGAGAGGAAAAGTATAATAATGCATGTTGTGTTTTTGTCCCATAATAAACAGTTTGACCCGTGTTATCCCCTGCTTAAAATCTTATTTGGTAGGTGTAGAGATCACAAGGAGGGTATAGAAAAAAACAAGTTGTTGTTATAAGTGGATGCTCCATGGGAGAGGCGTTTTGAATATAGAAATTTGGAAGACAGAAGAGGTACTCTGAAACAAGTTAATTTAAATGTACTGTTTCTGTTGAAAAGAGGAGTGGGATTGAAATCAGCATGCCTATTCAACATAAAAAAATTAAATTACAGGTGGTGTTACATGCCGATTCAGGTCCATACGTTAAAATAATTTGGGGGAGGAACTGAGTCTCTTTCAATGTTCTTTTCAAAAGGAATGACACTGCTATAGCTCAAATTATAATTAAAGAAGTCTTGAAGCAGGAAGCAGTTAAAACGTGTGGTGCGTTTTGTTCTCCTGCTGATACACATGTAAATTTCATTTAAATCTCTCAAAGTTAGCCAGTAAAGTCTCTCACTAGTAAGATAGAACAAATGTTCTACCTTTTAACTTCCTGTCAGGCTGTAGTGATTTTTCCAAAAGATTTATTATATAAAACATTAAAATCTACATGTACTATGTTGTTGTATGACTCAATAAAAGTCACTTCGTGCTTAACAAGAAGCTTAACACTTCTTGAAATAAAGCAGAATAACAAACATCAGTTATGTAGAGCTTCATCATTATTCCTGGAGAGGAACAGGCTTTTACTGCCTATTTTTCAATCAAAAAGGAATCTAATTGTCATAATAGATTAAATGTTAATCAGTGAAGGGGATCTGTCTGAGCCTGTTGATATCCAGTATCTTCACACTCTTATTCTCTGTTTGGTCTGCCATTCTAATGAGAATAAACTTGTGTGTGTGTATATATATATATACATACATATATATATATATATACACACACACACACATATATATATTTCAGTTTACTATACAGTGTAGTTGAGGATCATGGCAAGTTAAGATCCCAAATGTCCCTAGAAAGAAAAATTATTAAAATATCAATGCGTTAGTCAACTCTAGTGTGAGATTTCCAACAGTCTAAGGAGAAGAAAGGTCCTCTGGGAGAGAAAACAATGAAATAGATGTTTTGTGTGTGCCACTTTACTAGGTCTTTGTTTAGCTGGAATAAATCTGTATGAAATGGCATCATTTAAAGGACTACGTAATCTGTGGGAGTTGATGATGAATTTTTAATTTGAGAGACTGGCTTTTTACAAAATAAGCCTCATGATCTAAGATGTAATGACTACAAATTGCTTGTTTTAAATGCCAAGGCTATGGCTTCATTATTTTTTTGCACATTAAATAATGATTTTAATAAAAGTCTAGCATTCATGTTCTGTTCTCAAAGCTATTACCTCTCAGCTACTGGCATATACCTCTTTGTCTAGAGGGCAAAGTGAACAACATCTCATATTTTTCTTAGGCACTATATGAAAGCATTAATTTCCTTCTGATGCTTTGATGGAATTCCAGTGCTGTGGGGCAAGTTAATGCAAAATGATCACATTTTTACTCATAATCAATATAGCTGTATGACAGTAGGCATCTATTTTTCATTTCAACATTCAGTAAAGCTGAATGATGTGTGAATTTTCTGCAAAAGGATCCTTTTGAAAAGCAGAGATGGAAATAGCATTTTTAGCAGGAGGCTGAGTCACTTGGTTATTACTGCAGTTGCCTCCCAGCAAAGAAAGCTCTCAATGTTTTGTTACATACACCTTTTCTCTTATCGTTTTCTCTTATCACTTACCTGTCACATTTGAATAATTCAAATACTTGTTATTTTACTTAAGAAAAACAACTAGCTATCAACTTCTTGTTAGGTTTCTGGTGCAGTTATTTTCCCCATTTCAGTTGCTTTGTCTGCTTTTTGGCTTCTTGTATCTGTGTGACATTTGCAAAAGATGCTGGGGGTACATGCATGCCTTGCTCGTTATTGAAAGGAGAAGGAATGATGGAATGAAATAAAAAATGTTTTTAAGATAGAAATTTAAGTACAAATTTGTCTTCATTATTATAATGTTTTTTTAATTGTTCAATCATAGGAATGTATTTGCATACTAATACCGAAAGTAGTTTATATAGTAGAGGGGAAACTTTTACTGGAAACATGCTGTAATCTTTTCTGCTGTTCAACAGACCAAAAATAAATAAATAAATAAAAATAAAAAACAGATAATTGCATTATCAAGTACTGTACTTTTGATAAAGAAACACTAACTAGTTTACTCTTAGTTTGAATACTGCTCCAAAGATCTGTAGAGGCAAGGAAAAAATGAATGAACAAATAGCCCCGCCACCCCCCAGAAAAACCCATAATTCAAACTGTAGACTGCTATCATATATTTTGAAAACTTAGGCACTCAGGCATTTGAGAAACTATCTTGAAAAAGTTAATAGTATTATGTTTGAAAGATAAAAACAAGCAAAAACAAACAAAACAAAACAAAAAAAAATGAAACAATAAATAAACTTGTTCCTGTCCCTCAACCCCAGTTAGGAATATTTATCAAGAATGCAGTAGATGCAGTAGATGATTTTTATCATGTGGTCAAGCTTTAGAATATGTTAATATATGGTTTTATAGTCCCTCAGGAAAGCGTCTCTTTTTGAAGAGATGAAGAATAGATGTTAGCTCTTTGAGGATATAGAAATAATTTTCAGTAAGTTAAATTACATGTTTAAAATTTCACTTATAGATTTAAAATTAAGGCAGCCAGCAATGGAGCTTCTGTTCCTATACTGGAAGATCTTTCTGCAGATAACCACATATGAATAGCAAACTGGTTTGCTGAAATTCTGCTATCATCCATAACAGGAGACAGGTGAACATAAAATTAAGTTTAAAAGTGAAACAGGTGTTGGTTTTATATAGAGAGACACACACATCATTTGCCATGGATGTAGAATTTCAACATCAATGTTAATTCAACTGCACTGATATGACAACTCACCAAGAAAACTGTTTTTTGAACTTGTGTTTTAGCCTTTTTTGAAAGCAGTGGTATTTTTATTTTTTACTTTTTTTTTTTTTTTTGGAGTAGTCACTTTTTTTAAAGTAACATGATAAACTGATAAATGATCACAGGAATGTACTGGGGGAGTGAGAGAGCAGTTGTGGGGTTTAGCTGCCCAGCATGGTAAAACCACCACAAGGAAGTTCTGCACCAACATGAGAAACCTTCATGGTGAGGGTGACGGAACACTGGAACAGGCTGCCCAGGGAGGTTGTGGGGTCTCCCTCTCTGGAGATATTTAAGGCCTGTCTGGACGCCTACCTGGGCAATGTGCTCTAAGGAACTTGCTTTGGCAGGGGGTTTGGACCTGATGATCTCTTGAGGTCCCTTCCAGCCCCTACAATTCTGTGATTCTGCGAATTGTCAAATTATTTTAGTAGGAGATAAGTCTTTATTGAAAAACTCAGTTATGAATGAAGAATATTAATCTAAATCTAAGACCTTAAATAACAGCAGATCAGAAATCACATGACTATCCACTATTGATGAGGACATTGTGAAATGCATTACAAAACATTTAACTTTAAAGTTGTATTTCTGTCAAGAGAGTGCAAAAAAATCTGTGTTCTTGATTCTTTGCAGCATTTGTGTATAAGACAATTCTAAAACATAGGATTATGCAAAGGTGTGTGAGGCAGGGAGATGAGTGAAAAGAAAAACAAGGCAAAACCAGAAAAGTTTTACTCATATTGGGGAAAAAAAAAAAGTCATTCTGAGAAAAGTAGCTTACCACTCATGCACATGAAAAGCAGTTAGAGACCCCTTTCTGACTTGCCATATAAGATTGGGACCTTGAACTTCACTTGCCAACTGATTGATATCCTTTTGCACAGCTGGAGCTGCCTGTTAGGTTGCTTCCCCTTCCATTACCTGGAATGCTGAGCAGGTTTTATGAATTGTCCCAAATATGCATCAAATCAGTCTGGAAATAATGCATGCGGTATTTTTGCCTTGCAGAAGTGCCACATGATATCTTAGTTATGTGAACTTGTTTTTGCAAGGAGGGTACCAGATGAGCTGAGAGGAGTCTGACAGATACAGGGAGATACATTGCTTTACCAGTGGAGTGGCAGATGCATTCATGTGAAGAAGCAGTGTTTGTAAATTCTGCCCATTCTTCAGAATGCTGCCACCTGCCAAAACAGCATGACCCTCCTGTTATCTGGACTGCATGTCAGCCAGCTGTCTACTCTTCTGGTCTCTTTCTGCCAGAATAATGGAGTGGCTCCTTTTGAGGCCAGAGAAAGAAAGGTCTTAAAAACTTTTTTTTTTTTTTTTGGTAAGAATATTGATGATTTTCTAGACTATCTTATAATATGCCCTTCATTTGCTTCATTTGACTAGTAAAGAAGTGATGTGACAAGCTTTCAGGCTCATCAGATATGACAGATTAGGCACCCTCTAATTTAAAAAAAAAAATAAATAATAAAACCTTGACAGTAAGATGTGGAGCTGTTGGTTGTTTTTTTTTTTTTTTTTTTTTTTTTTTTTTTTTTTTTTTTTTTTCCCAGTTGGTATCTGGAGGTCTAGCACTCTTATCAAATACGTATGACCACTGATTTGTCATCCTGAAGATAATTGTTCTTTGGGTGTGTTCTCTGAGTATGCCTAAACCTTTCAACAACTGACAGACACGTCCAGCTCATTCTAACTACATTTTGGAGATTATTGGATTATCTAGTTGTTAAAGGTTGCTTTCTCTGTTCTCAACTACATTCGAATTTTTAGTAGTTATCTAAATTAAGGATTGTTTTTTAATTTGAAGATTTTAAAGATTTTTCTTCCAGAAAAGGAGCTGAAACAGTATGCACTGGATTTTCTGGCAATTTAAATCTTGTTTCTGCAAGTAGATACAGAAAACTTCCAGCTGTATATTCTCCAGTGTCCACCGTGGTTCATCTTTTCTAGAACCTACAGGTTGGTTATACTGAAACATCAGTTATGAATCTACTGAGAGAAAAATTTGGGTTGTTGAAAGAGGCTGACATTAAAAACATGTTTTGAGCAATCATACAGCATCAGCAGAGGTAAGATGCTAAGGTAAACAAAGACAACGTTATCCATGGGAAAACACTGGACAACTATCCCTTAACTATGAGCTGGGTGCTGCCTTTAGGATTTGGATTTGTTTGTCATCTTAGTGCCAGAGTTGTAAAATGGCTTACCATGGAGTCTTCTGTTTTGGATTATGTTTCTGGTTTCTGGGTGTTCTTTAAAGCAGAACAGCTTTCCCCCTCATTCCACTTCCTGGGAAGAGAAAAGGATTGTAGGAAGAGATCTCTACTGAAGATATAATTTCATCACTGATTGGATACCTTTGAACAAGATGAATGGTTTCTGTTTGTCTTGTCTTAATAGTTTGGTGACAAGTGTGGAGATTTTCACTTTATTTTAAGGAATCTGTAACCATTCCCTCCAAGTCAAGTGATCCCTGGGAAAAAGGGAACAACCCATTAGGTTATTTAAAAAGCTAAACCCAAGAAAATATATTGGTTCATGCGGACTGCAGAATTCCTGCTCTTCTGCATTAAAAAGCAACCTTCTTTTGTACTATTTGATAATCATAGTATGGAAATGTTGCACGTGGAACTTACACTAAGTCAGATGTATTATTTGATCTCTTTGTACACCACCTTCTATGTCTGTTTTAGTCTGATTAGGCTTATAAAAATTATAATACAGTCTCTTATGGTGGTGTGGTGTAAAGGGTTATGAGAATAACTTGGAGAGCAAACTGAAGATGCACACCGTGGTTGAAAGGTACATTTTTCTGGCTGGGCAGCTTTTTGTTCCACAGAACACCTAACTTGCTAATAGCCAGCCTTGCAAAAGAGCCCGTGTTTTCTGTTTAGGATTAGAAGAAGAAAAGGTCCCTTGATCAGTTATACTTCTGTTCCTCCAAAAACACTTCTCAGCACAAGTAAACAGGTGCATTATATATTCCCAACATTTTGTTTGTACTGTGAAGAAGCTCCTGTATTTCTGGTGTAACTGGAGTGCTCTACTAATCTACATATGTAGAAAACGAGATCATGTGGAACTGCTGGCCAATATTTGCAGAATGACTAGGTGTAGCTGAATATAGTGTGTCCCTCTACTTGTGTGTAGGAGCCCTGTAAGTGCTCCCATTCCGTATGGCCAGGGTGGACAGCCTCCTCAAGCTGGATAGAGGCCAGCAAAAGCTCTGCACTCATGGCATGCTTCTAAGCCACTGTTGGATGATGACAGCTAAGATACTGCTAGTCAGTACTTACACTGCCTAAGCAGCGGAATTTTCCAGCCCTTATTAATATGCCTTAGTGTGACTCCTTGGATTTATGTGGCTATGCTCTAGGTATTGGTCTGTTGTGGTAAGCAATGTTCCACCTGCAAGTAGGTGCACTTGGCAGCCATCTATGTCAGCAGACCGCTGAGTATAGGGGAAAAATATGTCTAGCTGGGAAAGAGCCTGGCCTGAGCCAGAGACTGGTGCCAGCTGTATCTCCTGTTGGTCTTCATCTCCACTTACCTACACGAGCACTGAGCCCAGCTCTGTGGTACTTTCCTGTGAGTTCTTCCACCAGTTGGGTTGTCCTGGTTCCCACTACAGGATGTGTCATGGTTCAGCTTCAACAAAACTGAAGAGATTGTCTTGCCTCACGGTAGTAATGATTAACCCTACAAGGTGTGCTTTGTCTATTGTGGAGAATTTCAAATTCCAAAATTTGTTTATTTTTCCTCCAAAAAAATGGTTGAAACATCTGTATTTTACACTGTACAGCTTCTGTTAGGGCTACAAGTCTCAGGGGTATCTTCAAGTCCAGGGATCTATCTGTCTTCTCTGAATGGATATCAGGAAAAGTTGCATCATTACAGTGGGGTTTCATGCCTTTTCCACTAGATAGCAGTATGTTTTGGTAGAAAAGATGTAGGAGCTACCTAGGGATCCAGACCTGCCTTGAAACAATGAGCAACTCTGAGATGGAGTTTCTTTGACTGTTAAACGAGGATAATATTTATTTCACTTAGAGTATAAAATGTTGGTTGGAACTGGATCAAATTTATTAACAGGAACATTGTTACTGTCAGAGAATTCTTACATTAGTGATTATAATAGCTGACAGGCTTGCAGTGGTATAATGAAGAAGCTGCTGAAAGTAGATGAAATTATAACTTTTTCACATGTAGAAAAGCCTTGAGTGTCCTCTCAAGCCCAATAACATTTTCTCCTCCAGTAATACTCATTAATGGACTTCACCTTAAAATCCATTGTACTCTTCATATTTCTTAATTTTATTTCTTGTTCACGCATGCTTGCGTGCTGGTCATGACTTGAAACAGGTTTTTGGGATTTATATGAGCTTTTGTCTTTCAGAAAGCTTACAGAGTACCTTCTTTGTTCTCCTTTTTTTCTTCCCTCCCCTCCTCCACCCCCTCCCAAAGATCTTTCATCCTAATTTCCAATAGTGAGCCCCCCCACCCCCTCCTTTCCTGTCCTTGCTCCTTTGGACTAGTAACGCCCTCATACCTGGGATTCATATCCTATCTGTATCCTTGACTTGTGGTCATTCCCTTACAGCTGTAAATCACATTTTTAAAGTTTTATCCACCACTACACACAGATCACTCTGTTCTGCGCTGTATTATTACTGAATCTATAAATAAGGAAATAAATCATTGATTTCTGGCTTAAGAAGAATATGCCATGGCATATGAAAATATATCAATTTTTAATTCATTTCTGAAGGTGACCCAGAAGCAAATGATCACAATGCAAGTAAAATAGAAATATGCATATAATACAGTCCCTGATGAAGTATTATGTTTTAAGAGAGTCTGTAGGATTTACGATTTCATATTTCTAATTTGCATATGTTCCATATTTGTTTTGAATTTAATATGCTGTAATTTCAGTCATGTAAATAAATTCGGTGGGTACTGCTGCCATCTCCTGGTCACTTTCTAAAGTTAAACATTGGTTTCAAAATAATTCTTGTGATCTTTAAGTGAGCATTTCAAGGTCTTTGCTGTTAAAGATGAACTCCAAATGAATGTCATATCAAACTGTTTTCTTAACTGTGTGCTTTTTAACATGTCCAGAGCATGTTAAATCACAAAACTCATATGAAACAGCCTATAGCAATAATAGCACATAATGCAAACCTAAAATATATACCCTCTTTGTTTCTACTTGTATTTTTAGTATGTTTACCTCATTTTGAATAAAGAATGTGAAAGCACCTCATGAAATAATTAAGTCACAGTTCTTATGCTAATTTAATTTACACAGACTGTTTTAAGCTGTGCTTAAGCTGGTAGATATGTGCAGGGTCTCAGAACTAGCACTGCTATCAATCTTTAATTTCTTGTTCCTGTGAACTTTAACAAGTTAATTTTTAACACTTATTGTTGCAATGGTGTTTAACTTCCCTTACTTTGCAACACAGGCTGACTAATTTTTAATGTTAAGTGATTTATTGACTCATGCATGAAATGAGAGGAAATACTTTGAAATTTTGCTTTTGTAGTATTGCTTTCAAACTCAGTGGAGTGAGTGTGCTACATTTTGGTGGCAAGTACATGAATAAAATTAAATTCTGTCTGGTTACTCTGACATGCCTAAAAGACTCAATTCACAGGGAGGAGTGACCAAAGAAAATGAGATCTCCCTTGTAATGCCCAGTTGCTTTCATAGGTAGTAGAGCAAAGGCACACAATTTAAGCATTTTTGATCATTATACAAAATCATCATTTTGATATACAAAAGCTGAACTGGTCAGACAGCTTCTCACTTCACTATTTTCTCTTTTTAAATTTAGCAATATGACTGGAAAAAATAGCTGACATTATAAATAATAGGAAAAAGAGGAAATTTAAGAAAGAAATTTATCTGAAGAAGGCAGGAGAAAACAGAGCAAGTTGGTAATGTATATACATATGTATGTATGCACATATGTATCAACTGTGGTGAATTTGATTAAATGCAGATCTGAATTTAACCTCATTGGCTTCTTCTGTGCCTTGGCTTCAAAATAACACAGTAGCCACAAAACACATCAATGTTACGACTCATCCAATTTTGAGTAATGGGAACAACATAAAAGGTTAAGAGATGATTATATCAATGTAGATGGAAAACACATCTCTGGTTGCAAGTTTCTGGAGGTGCCACAGAGGTTTTGTTTCCGTTTCTTACTTTCTTGTGATGCCAGGCATTTGAAAAGAATTCAGAGACCCTCTCCCTTATCCTTCTCCCCACCCTTAATTTGCTAATAAAAATGATGTGTAGAAAGGCAGCTATCTTGTCCAACTCTGAGCAGTCCTTCAGTTCTCATTGCCTTTTACAGGTTGAGACTACGTATACATCCTTGTGCAAAAAAAAAAAAAAAAAAAAAAATCATAGCTGTGAACGGGAGTAGAAATATTCCCTGACTCCAAACAAGAGAAATTTTTTCTTTAGCAGAATAACTTGGAATGCTTCAGATGGACCCAGTAGGCTACTACCAACAGGATTTTTTCCTCTGGTTTCAAAAGAAACGAATCAACTTAGACCATGATCTCCCAGCAGCAAAGATTATCTTTCTGTGAGTTCATGTGGTGCCTGCTGTGACATTTTGGACACTGCCAAAGTCTTTATATGGCACATGGAACATGTAGAGAAAGTTCAGTTTTCAGTAGAGTAGATGCAGAGTATGGTGGCAAGGCACTGACTAGTTAAAAAATATTTGCAGTGTGATCCTTCCCAACTGTTACTAATTGATTTCAACCTGGGCTTTAGTTGTTTATTTTGACAACCTGCAAGTCTGTACTCTGGAGGGGACATGTGGGCAAACAAGTTCCTACAGTGAACCAGGCAGAAAAGTGAAGAACTCATCAGAGCCAACATAAGTCTTTATTGAAAATTAGAAGTTGTTTGTTAAAGCTTATGAAGCATGGTCCTGAGACTACCGCTTAAATAAGAAATATGGCTGGATGGATAATCTTTGAAAATAATGTGGGGAGACTGATTTCAGAATGAAAGATGAGTGAGAAGCTCTGAGCCTGAGTTCAGATGAGATAGTGATGGGCTGTGGTGACTTGCAGTCATACCTCTTGAAGTGGTGGGGGGAAATGCAAGGAGTGTGAATTGGGCTGTACTGTTACAAGCTCCTGCACAAAGAGGTCCCATCTGGAAAACAGCTCTCTGTGGTTGTGTTTATCAAGAGGATAATGGTGCACAGCTGTAGTTAAGATTTTGAAGAGATCACAAGAGAGATGGAGTCTAGAGAACTTAGAAGTGGCCTTAAGGTGTTTTGACGTTAACATCATTTAACAGACACAGTAGACTTCACTCAGGACAGCAGAGCTGTTGAGGAATAATGAAGGGAGGTTATGTGATGAGAGTTTTTGCAACGGTAGATCTCTTGCGCTCTTCAGGAGAGATAAGACATAAGTATGTTGCTAAACAGATTCATAGTAAAAGCCATTATGCAAGTATTGATGAAAACAGCTAAATGAAAAAAATACGAAGAATGAGTATCGTCTTGTTTACCTAATGCTTATCCTTTCTGAACCAGTAGCAACCTGATTATTTCAGCTTCATCGTGGGAGTTTATTAATTTTTAGATCCAGCATCTTTCCCACGGAGACAATGTTTTGATCACTTGGAGGAAGACTTCACTGCATGATTGTGAGGATGAAGATGATGGCATTAAGGCCAAAGAGGAGGGGAAAGGAGTATAAGGAAATTAATCTAAATTCTGTAGTCTCATTTAGTTTCTACTCATTTGTCACTTTCTGCCATCATCTAATTGTTGTGCTGCTCTGCAACCAAGTGCAGATTTTGTCTGGTGGTTTTCTTCCACAGAGGTGGATTGTATTTTCTTGCTTGTTAGTTGATGTTTGTGTATAATGTGCTTCATAAAGTCCTCTATACCCTTGCTGTTGACAAGTTTAGTAGAGCATGCATGCTGTACTACATTCATGTAGGGGCGTTGTGTACACGTTGCCCTCTACCACAGCAGCTGTGCAGGACACCTAACTGCAGGTGCTGTTAACAGGATGCAGAAACACAATTTGACTGCAGAAAAAAACACCACGAGCTTTAGGAGCAGTATATCTGTATCAGTGTAAGGCTGTGCCAGAGGCAAATGGCCTCATTTTTGAGATCCAGTGCAGAACTGCTGTTCTATGCTGCTGTCATCCCATGTAGCTGTACCATCCTCAGAAATTGAGATCTCTGCTCTGCAGCTCTCTGGATTGTGTCAGCATGCTCTGAAGTCCTTCTCCTGACTCCTGGTGTTGATAAAATGAATCATTGACCCCAATTGACCAATTGTATATATGTATATATGGCGCTTCTAGTTAGTGTAGCTATGTTACAGAGAGGACAAGCGTCTTTACTTGTATGCATAAGAACCTTTAAATTTTAATGTAGCAATGAAGTTCTAATTCTTTTCTTTAAATAAAAAATTTAATTATGCACATCTAAACATAAGCTCTTAGTTCTGATAGGTAACTTAGAGAATCTACTTTGAGACACATGCCCCACACATGCTTTTCTGTAAATAATTGCTATTGCATTGAAATAGTCAGCATTTGAAGGAATAATTATTTAAACAAATGTACAGATAAGGGTTCTATTACCCCAAACCCCCAAACAATCTGTAGCTGAGGAGCTAATTGTGTTTACATTCTGCAAACAGATCAGATCTGTAAGAAATGGAATGATTAAAGAGCTTAGAGGTAAGTGGATAAATTCTGATTTCATTCTACTGAGAAAAAATCCTATAAACTTAAAGGAATTACATATATTCATGGCAAGTATGACTCTAACCCATGGTTTATAATGTTCTTTTCAGTAACACTTGAAGACATCTTGTATGATTGGAGTCTTGCATTTGCACGCCCTGTGGTGGTATGCATAATTGACTAATGATGTCTGTAATTTGCCTGTGTGATTAATTCATTTGAAGCTATAAATATTCTATATTAAATTATGCAGAAAGCCAGCAAGTTTTTTTTTACTGATTTATTGAAATCAAAAGTAATTCCTGTTTCTCTTTTTCACTAAACAAACCAAGAATTAAAAGAAATCAAATGTTATTTCCATGGGAAAAATTACAGAAACTGGAAATAATACAGGGATGCAGATTTCCTGGAAAATGAAGAATAGAAAAAGAAGGATATTTGCTTCTAACTGATGTTTAAAACCCTACTCTGTTAATATATTTACTAAATCATCCTATTAACATGGGTTGAAATCTGTTGTGAAACCAACAACATCTTGTGTCATTTTTGGGGAGAGGTTTCATGAGTTCTATATGAAACAAGATATACTTTGTATTTTCTTTTGCTTTTACATGCAATTAAATATTTTCTTTCTCAGAATGAAAAAAATCTGAAAAACATTGATGAAATGATCAGGAATTTGATTAAGATTTTTTTCATTGTTTATTTATGGACTGACGTTTTATTTTTGTTTGGTTTAAACTTAGCTTACCAAAGCAGCTTCAATATGTAGAGGCTAGAGTTTAGCTGGATGTCTTTATTTTACATATGCTTAGCAATTATAGGACATCTTAATGTGTGATCTAGCAACCAACCATTAAGTCACCTGAGATTTATATTAAAGCATGAACATTCCAGACAAATTTAGCTAAACAAAAATGGTTTATACATATCTGTGTTCATTAAAAAAATCAACAGTTGAGAAGAAAATTCTATAGTGACAGCTTTGAAGAGATGCAGAGATTAATGAACTAACATCAGGAAGAAAAAGATGACCTGATTAAACCTTCAGGAATATTTCCCCATCCTCCCTCTCTGTGCATCATCGCTTGTGTATCAGGCACACAGTATATCATCCATGACACAAATTGAGAGATGGCAGTTGTCCTGACTTTCCTCTAGGAAATTTGAGGCTATCCTGATTCTTCAGCCCAAAGGGAGCAATTCTATAGTAATGCTGGATCAGGACTATCATTTCCACGTGCAGGCACATGCAGACCATAGTCAGGACTAAAGTTAGATGCTTTCATGTGTTTTAGTTCCTCCTAAATAACTTTTGAAGAACTCCCTGGTAATGTAGGAGTAAGTTTTCAATAGGAATATGATTTTTCATTTAGTCATATGGCCATAGCTTTTATTAGCTAAAATCACACTTTAATTTTTGGCATCTGTTGGTTAGAATCTCCTGAAGGACAAGGGGATGCAAAAGCAGTACTGCAGTTGAGATCATAGATATTCAGAGGTACTGCACATATATGTGTGACAAGAAAATGTCACCTTGTCCATGACCTTGGAAGCACTGCAGTGACTGACTCATAAAGGCACGGTTGCTGAATGCCAACAGCCTGTACAGCTGGAGGACCGAGGACTTCATTTCAGGCTGGCAACAAAACAGGGAATAAGAAATGATATTTCAGGTGTCTGAAATGTGAAGAAGCTGAGAGCAACAATATAGATAAGAGTTCCTTTTTCTAGCTGCTTGTAGCTTCCAGGTTTCAAAGAAACCAAAAAGTAGAATGTGCTTTTGTATCAGGAAAAAAAATGCCGTAATTCCTAATATTTTTCTAATCCTGTATTAGGTCATTTCTACAAGCAGAATACACTTTGGGAGTAGGAGGCAGTCTTTGCAGTACTTTAAACTGTTTGGAAGGAGAGAAGGAAGAAGCTTCTAGAATTTCTACAGAGCTATATTCATGGGAATCGGCTATATAGTAGCTGGGTATGGAAGGATAATTCAGCTATGAAAGGTTTCTGCCTGTATGCTTACGATACTATATTTGAATGTGCAAGTTATAGGAGTAATTAATCTCTAAAAATACAAACTGGAAAACTGATACTTCAAATTATTTCAAAGTTCATGATTTTTGCCATAAAGCTTTCAGCTTAAGCCCATGTCCTACCTAAATGTGCTAAATGAATAGCACTATTAGGAGCTTCAACAACAGCATGACATTAGAAAAATTACAGCACTAATTGGCACTGCTTTTACAGACCTTAATATTGCTACTTTAAGTTCTCATTGTTCTCTTAACAGTTACATTACAAATCTTCTGATGAATAGCTTTTT
The DNA here is from genome assembly GCF_963932015.1 of Anas acuta. Classification (NCBI taxonomy): domain Eukaryota; kingdom Metazoa; phylum Chordata; class Aves; order Anseriformes; family Anatidae; genus Anas; species Anas acuta. The sequence goes on from NC_088979.1 coordinate 103,183,330, forward strand.
GTACAGAATTGTCAGATTCTGCTTTGACAATTCATTTAACTTAATGGGTGTGTAATTCAGATAGGTTAACTCCAGAATGAAAGGGTCATTCTGAGAGTGTCTGCAACAGAAAACAACAAAGTAATTCCTTGCATCTTTTACAGTGAATCAGAAGATTTTTCATATCTGTGGATGCTTAATAGGGAAAAAAAAATGCCAACTGTAGGATCCATGTCATACATGTTACCTGTTAAATATAGCAATAACTTATTTAGAGGTAATCTAAAAAAAAGGTATTAGAAGTATGTATTCATAGAGGGAGTATATTTCCAAGAATTTGGAAATCCTAATTTAAATCATAGTTTAATTGATCAGGTATTTGATTAGCTAGTGTATAATTCATGTTGTATCCTTAACGTTGTATAACCCCATGAATGATAATGAAACTAAATCAGTAAATTAATCTGTTTTGCATTGAATGACAAGACTGTAGAGTGTGATTCTATCATAAACTGAAGCAAGAAAAATATTCTGAATGTCAAATCAGTCTACTATGGAAAATCTAATTTTTTTTTTTTTTTAAATGACTGAGTAGCAATTTGTAAACTAACTGTAGTAACCTCACTTTCCCTCCTAACAAAAAAAAATTAAAAGCATTTAGCAGAAGCATTTAGCAGATGATTAAATCCTATGTGGATAGGATACTGAAATGTATTGGAAAATGGTTGGGAAGATGTTTGTTCTGCCATCAGAAAGATGAGGACAGGATGCTCAGTCAGCCCCTAAAGATCTCCAATGCCCCTCTTCAACTGTCTGTGCGCTTGGGCTGTTTTTCTTGTTGCAACCCTCTAACCACCCGTGAAGGCCAGCTGCTCCTCACATTGCTGTCTGTAACTTTTGTCAGCTTCTCACATTATGAGCTGTCACCTCTGTGAATTTTCTCATGCCACATCCAGCAATTTCTCACACCCTGTTAGCCTGGCCCCAGGGCAAGGTCTCAACAGCAGACTAGTCATGTGCCTGCAGCCCTAACACAGTGTCTTGGCCAGCATGTCACTACCTGCAGCATCTCTTGCTTGCTTTGATAACATCATGAGGGGTCAACTTGTTTTTAATTTCTCCTAAGTTCACTTCAGTTTCAGTAGTACCTAGTAGGTGAGAGAATAATTAACTGCTGGCTGTAAAATGTATAGGTTTGCACTACAGCATGGCGGAAACTGTTTAAGAGGGGCCATAACATTAATCCTGTATTCTGAAAGAAAGCCCTGTGTGTGTAACAGGGCCAGATTCTGCAGCTGAAGCCAGCGTGCTCTGCAGCAGCAGTGCCTTGGACGTAGCAGCCGTTTTCTGCCTTTCTTCCTTTCCTCTCCCAGCTTCCTGGGGTGCAGTTCAGACTCCACCTTTGGCTGCTCTCCAGCCTGGCATCATGAGGTAGAGCTCACTGAAGGGGGAGGGCAGCAGGTATCCGAAGGGCAACTTCTATGTAGGCAAGAAGATGGAAAACTCCCAAATGTCAGTCATCCATTTTACATATTTTTTCAGGAGAAATGTCAACCTCTACAGCAGTGGAATCTGATTGGGGCTGTAGGCAGCTCACTATTTTTAATTCAGCTTAATGCTAGGAGATGCAGTGCTAGATGTCTGCTAGACTCCAATTTTCTGAGCAGTCTCTGTGACTCTGGGAATTAAATAACAAAACCTAGAAGGTGAAATTCTTGAGAGAAATTGTATGTGGGAAGTGAATGCCATAGTAAACCCTGCTGTAGTGCAAGAGCCATGGTGGACCCAACCATAATGACAGGTGGCCATCTCAGAGTAACAGCATGTAACGATGCAGTGGTGTTTCTTAATATATCCCTAACGCAATTGTGTTCCTGACTGGGATGCTCTTCCTACTTGCTATTTATTATAGTATTACATGTCACTTTATTTAGCAAGTGTCTCTCTAGTCCCATTTTGCAGCACTGAGCATTTGTTCTGCTTCTAATGTGCATTCTAAAGGAAAAATGGAATTATAGCAAATAAAAAGGTGCGAGACTCTCTGAAGATGTTGAGCTTAAATGTGTGGAATAGTGAAATAATTATTAATTTCAGAATAAAAGCAGAGTTGGTTATGAGGTAACCATAAGATCAAGCTAATGTATTCTGTATCTCATAAACAGTAAACTAAGTGTTAGTCTGAAGTTTCTGGTGTCTCTTAAGCATGTATGTGCATAGTGATAAATAATAGATTGTTATGATAAAGATTTGTGGAACATTTGATTTGGAATTTATATTTTAGCTTATGGTCTACAGTTTTTACACTGTCTTTGGGAGATCTTTTTACGAAGCCTGAAGAAGATCATTGTTTCTGAGAAGTCCTATCAGTTTAGAGTTCAATCTGATTACACAATCACATAATCACTAAAACTTATTTTATGTCACTGAGAACAGGTGTTGTAATAGCGCTACTTCAGAGGTACCAAAAATTCAGTGATTTCATCTTGCTTTAGCTAATTTCCACATTTCAGAAGGGAAAACTTGCATGTTGTTTTATTTTTTTTTAATGATATTCTATTATGTGGTGATGGGCTTTATGTGTATGTATGTATAATTGAAACTTTAAGTGTATGCCAGAGTTATGTCAGCTGGAAATATTACTAATGAAAATTAACAGGAAAATGTGCAAGAACCAAAAGGTCAATGTGCAGACAAAGCATGGGAAAGTTTCCTAAAACCAGAATTAAAAATGCTACTTCGTTTCTGAAAGTGTAGAACTTTCTTTTTCAAGAGTCTGAGGAGTTTATGGTATCCAATTTTTGCTACTGACTTTTTATGCATTTGCATTTTGATGATTTTTATTAATTAGTTAAAATAAATAATAATAATACCAGCACAATTTCTTAGGTAGTTTTCCTGTTCAATTGTTATTTAAAACAAAAATGAGAAAAGTCTTTTGAGCATTTTTTTTTTTAAAGAAAAAAAAAAAGGGTCTAATTTCTTAATGCTGCCTGTGTTGCTGTTAAAAACATGTCCTACACAATAACATTTTATGGGATACAACATTTGTGTGAAACAACGATACTGAAACCTAAATGTGAATATTCTAAGGATTTCTCTGCATAGGGGCTGATGTAAGAGAAACAAGGACCTACTTCGTGCTGGTCACTTGTGCTTTGTCTTTGTTAAAGCCTTTGTAACAATGAACTGTGTAATTTGAGTTCAAAAAGGTAAGTGAATTCTTGCTTCTACTATGGAATCCATGCAGGCCAATTCTGTTTGTTTAGGGGAAAAATAATAATAATACTAAAGTTAATGCCATTAATGCATATTAATGCCATTTTATTTTGTTGATATGGCACAGTGCAGCCCTGTGTGTGTGTGTATATATGTATGTGTGTGTGTATATATATATATATATATATATATATATATATGTAAATACCCTTAGTTTCTCAAGAATATAATTTGGGTATTAAGTGGTGCATACTAGGAGGGGGGTGTTGATGCAATTTACAATTGCATCTCTTACAAAAAAAAGTATGTATTCAAAGATGCAAAATAAAAAGGAAAAGCAGGAGGGGAAGCATTTTATTTATTCTGGAGCAGGTGCCAACAGATCTAAGGACAAGAAAAAAAGGCAGAAGTTTAAGAAAATAACCTTAATGGTCTAATTCTGCCCAAGGTATAATACAATCAGAATTAAGAATAATCTGAATTAAATTTGTCAAAGCATGGAAATATGGAACAAAGGTATACAAATGATCTTGGTTTAATTTTGCCCTTTACTAATGATGGCAGTAATCTCACAGCTTGGTTTCTCTGATCTTAGATTAGACTGAATTAATTTAAAAAAAATACAACACACTTTTTAAAAGATGTCCATCATGATCTTTTTACTATATGTATTTCCTATTGAAATAGCATTTAGGCATTGCAGAAATGCAAATAATTAATAACTAGCATTACTAAAATACGAGGCATAGAAAAGTCTGTCATACAGTTAATTTTGTGCAAACCATAATTACAAGATTTTAACACTGATTATAATTACTTGAGCATATGGCAAGAAATAGGTAATAAAACTGTTTTTAATTGTGGTATAATGAGTTTCTGGATGGTCTATACCATTTTCATGAGGATGCTAAAAATTTATATAGTGAGAATGAGAGAAAGAAAAATGATATTAAAAAATTCTGTGGCTTGGAAATATTTGTATCATTAAAATAAAACACAATTTGAGAATATTTCATCATTTTTTAAAGTATCTTCAGGTCATCTTTAGTGCTGCATTCTTCAAACAAAAGGGAATGAAGTTCTTGTATAGATTGGGTATGTTTAGATGCTTGTGGGTGGTTGTTTCCCTTAATATTTTTGCAAGAAAAAATCTGTGAGAGAGAAGGGAATCCACTACTTAATATATAAATATGTAGAGACTTTCCTCTTGTGTTTGTCTTTTTTGATGAATTCTGGCAGTAGTAAAACCTCACCTGAACCCTTCATATTTGACTCTTGCTACAGCTTTTATGCAGTTCCTTTGTTGTCTGAGCCCATAATTATCGCAGTGAGCGTTCTCCGAAGCCTTGTTACAGTCTTCTGTACTCTACAAAGTCCTATTTGCTGCCATAAGGCATTGTTAGTGAAGGGCTGTGATCATATGGGCTTGCAGTTGTTCTTCAGAAATGTGCAACACGCAGGACGGAAATAGATCTTGTGTCTCAGCATATCTTTGTACTTTCTCTCTTTCTTTTTTTTTTTTTTTTTTTTTCTTCTTTTGGAAGAAATGAAGCAGCTTTTCCAGTTTTAGCTGAAGGGGCATAAGGATGGACATACAGTGGTGTATGTATGCTCCCAAACTGAAATTTACTGGTGGTGCTCATCTGAACACTGGGATAGAAATCATCTTTATTTTATCTTCTCTGTATGAAGTACACCACCAAGACTGTTCCTTGCTGTGAACCCATGTTGGCTTCTGTACTCAATGGAATATTTTTCATTACAGAGTTAGAAAACCATTCTCTGGAATGATTTGGAATGCTCAGCTTGGAATGCTCAAACAAATAGTTTTTCATTAAAATTACGTTTTTACCTTCCCTCCCTCCCTACCATGAAATTAGTATTAATGAGAAAAAACATTTACTTCAAGACACATTATTGTATGAGACTCTACTGAATTATTCCATCATGTATTTTTTCCATCCTTTCTTACAGATGGAAAGTTTTTTTTTTTTTTTTTTTTTTTTTTTTTTTTTTTTTTACTGACTTGACTAGGAATAATATTTATTTTTAAAAAAAAATAAATCTGTATTTTTAAAACAAGTAAATGACTTTTTCTTTTAGTGTATGTCTGTAACCAGCTCTTTAAAGTTTCAAAATGGTTTGTCAACATATCACTACCATGCTTGTCACAGCCTCTCTAAAGCTGTTAGAGTGAGTCAGAGAGTGATTTTTCTGCCAGAGGAGCCTGGCAGTGACTACAAGCCTAGTGATACTTCTGCTGTGCAGAAAATTATTATTGATGGTGGTAAGGATAAGCCTGATGAGAGAAAAGATGTTGAGCTGAGCAGTGATAGGGGGAGGTGAACGGTTTGAGTTTTATCACTGAGCTGATGCTAGTCATGTCCAGAAAAAAATAATACCTTTTTATAGGACACCTAGTACTATAATTGACAGTCTTAATCCTATCCCTGTTTTTTCCTTTCCATTTTCAACTATTCTTCTGAACAGCCTATTAATTCTATTAGAGTGTGTTGATCAGATGGTATCAAAAAAGAAACTTCAAACTTTTTGTGTATGGGCAGAAAGTTTCCCAAAGATGAATGAGAATCTTAATACAATGGGACAGTATATATGTAAGATAAAAACTTCTAATATTTTTCCATATGCATGTGGTCTACTGGTAGTTTTCTTTTCTACTGAATGCAATATATTGTTCTTTTCTTTTAATTCCCTCGTGTTACAAAGAGCTCTTTTCTTCTCCCAGGTTATCTGTTCTGCGACCAGCTTCTCAAGTGCTAGCTTCATATTGATCTCTGTTTTCAGCAAAGTAGGCTCTAAAATCTCTGTAGATCAAATATTACACACATGGGAGTATGGGTATGTCTATTAGGAAATCAAAGCCAACAGTCTTTGTGAGCCTCAAGAGTATTGCTTCAAAGTATGTACTTGAAAGTAGACATTGCTGTTGGTATGCTCTTAAATGTTGGTTATAAATTCACTCCATGGATCTTAGTTCCTGAAATTATTGCCAGGTGCTGTAGAACCTTCCACTGTTTTGGTGAGACATCAGTGCGTTTCATTCCTGTGTAATATGAGAAGTCTACATCGTGCTGCATATAAGAGCACCAGGCTGACCCGCTGTTTTCACTTTGGTTTTGTGCCAGCCCTCCCTGGACAATTTGGAATGAAAGGAACTTAAGTGGGTTCTGTTTATTTGTATTTCACTGGGATACTTCTAGCTTTTAATGTCAGTCACTGAAGGCATCTAAGGTATGGAGAAACGAAATCTGTTATGTTGGGGCCCCGGCACAAGGAGGTTGTGGACATGTTAAAGAAAATCCAGAAGAGGGCCAGAGATGATCAGAAGGCTGGAGCACACCTCTCCTAGGAAGACAGGCTGAGATGACTGGGATCATTTAGCTTTAAGAAGAGAAGGCTTCATGGCGAACTCATTGCAACCTTCCAGTACCTAAAGGGGGCCTACAGGAAGTAGGGGGAGGGACTCTAAAGAGACTTTACCAGGAAGTATAGCAATAGGACAAGGGGTAATGGGTTTAAACTAAATGAGGTTAGGATTAGATTAGATATTGGGAGGAAATTCTTCACTCAAAGGGTGGGGAGGCCCTGGCACAGATTGCCCAGAGAGGCTGTGGATGCCCCATCCCTGAAGCTGCTCAACGCCAGGCTGGATGGGGCTTTGGGCAACCTGGTCTAGTGGGAGGTGTCCGTCCCCCTCCAACCCCCCCATGGCAGGGGGCTTGGAATTAGATGGTCTTTAAGGTCCCTTCCAACCCAACCCATTCTGTATTTAGAAGATGAAAAAGAATGTAAAAATTGATTTGTACTTCTTTGTTACCGTGCAGATACTAATGCTACGTCTGCATTAGCAAACTAAATAGGGTTAAAGTGTAGGATGAGCATTGGCATGTGACTTGTTCATTTTGCTGAACTGTTGTTAAATTGTTGCGATGATTCATGATGTGATTTTTGGTTCAGGCCTAATTTTATTTTTACAGAGACTGCCTGAGAATCTTTTTGGTTGTTAGCACGGTTGGGGCTGCTCTTGGGGTCAGTGTGGCTGCTGCTATGGTGTCTGGGGGCCGTGTGGGGAGGAGAGGGCCCAGGAGCTTAGCTCAGTGGATGTGAGTAGTGCTGCATGGGGCTGAAGAGCCTTTATACAAAACATGGACACAACCCAAACATATTTAGTTTTGATCCTGTGGCAAAGTGTCGCCATTTGGGATGCTGTGGTGTAACCCTGAGTGTTGGTAGACTGACGTTGTGGAAGAAGTCAGAAGCAGATCACTTTTTTTAGGTTTTAAAAAAAAAATTCATGTAGAGTAATAATCCTTTTAGTATTGGAGGTGGAGGAAGCTTGATGTGTTTGGGCATGTAATGAACGCACCACACATGAATTCATTTGTGACATCTCTCTATAGGGAGACTTGTGTTTATAGGGAGACTTGTATTGAGGGCAATGTCCCCAAAAGTCTGTGGGGAGATGATCTTGATCTTATTTTTTTTGTCTGTTTTTTCTCCACACCTAACAAAATGTCAACTAGTACTGAAAGCATGGGGCATTTACACTAAAAGGAATTTGGTGGAAGGGGGAGAAGATGCACTAAGCAACTAAAAACCTCACTAACCAACTACTTGCACTTTACCTACACAATATCTGAATACCTCCTGAGCTGTGTCATGAGCATCAGATTAGGAAGTCATGCCCTGCTGTAAAATTAACTGCTCTTGTACAGCCCCTCACGATAGGTGTTTGCAATAGCCCAGTTCCAACAGGTTGCTAAACTCCAATTGCAGTAACACTAAAAGTGCTCCCTAAAATTAGTCAGCCTAAATTTGTTAAATCTAGAATTCTCAAAGCAGCTGAAGTTTTTGCACCTGAACATTCTTTCTTTTTTATTTATTATAAAAAAAAAAAAAAGAAAACCCTACAACCAAACAAAAAAGAAAAAAACATAGCTGAGGAATGGCAATTCTTGTCATTATTTCACGTTGCCTGTGCTATGGGTTCCTCCCACCCCATTTCACCTGCAAACTGTCTGTGTTGATTCACACCTTGACCCATCACCCCAGAAATTGCAGAAGCAAAAATAAATGCTGACCTTTAATGCAACCTGTGCTCCTTTCACTCTGTCTTATATTCTGACCTAGAGTAAACCATTTTAGTTCACCAAACCGGCAGAAATCTAACCTCAGCTAATGTTTTTGTGTTAGCTGTTTGGCTTAGCAAATTGAAAGAGCTCATTGCAGAAGCTGACAAGTGCCAGGAAGTGATAGAAAGGCAGGACTGCAGCAGCGGCTGTTAGCCTGCCTTCAGCTGCCAAGGAAGCACAGCCAGGGAAGAGAAAGTAGTGTTCCTCCCCGTGTCTATTAGCAAATCAGGGTCTTCTTGCTGTGTTACAGAATTTTTTTTTAGTTAGTTGACACATTTTTCAGTCCCATCTCTGATGTATGAAGACTGGAAAAATCTCCCCCTGAAAAAAAAGCCATAAAAATGAGAATTTCAGTGACCTGGTTCCTGATCTTGCAGAGTACATGTATTTGGCAGCGTTTCAAACTCGCTAGGTAAGAACAATACATATTTAGTTGATATATAGGTATGTATGTACTTATTAGGCTGTGCTTTCTTGAAAGCATGGTTTGTGGATGAGAGACTGAGATCTTTTAAATAAGGTTCTGCTTCTCTGTCAGGCAGTAAGTGACATAAGGTACGTGAATGATGTGAAACAAATAAAGTGCTACTCAGGATTGCATCCACTGGAGATAATAGATAAATCTTTGCTCTAAGCCCCATGACATTATTTCAATTCAATAGTAAACATATTTTCAATTTTAAAATGAACTTCAGGGGAATCTCTAGAAGATGCAGTCTCTTAGCTACTTGAGGGATCCAAACAACTAGTACAATGCCTTATGAAAAGCTGCTTAACAAAACTGGTTCTTCCCAGAAGAGAGGGAGAACATTTGTTAAGATATGAAAAACAAATATTTATGAAAAGATTATTTTATTCCCTTTTCGTTAGTCCATGTCATCATTACATTTGTGAATTACTAAGGGGCCATCTAGTTCAGTGGCTTGGCTGTTGCTCTTCTGTTGATACCTTTTTTGGGGTACTAGAGTCCCTCTAGGTGAATTATTGAAAAACACGCTTCTGATGTTTTTAATATATTTGTTGATCAACAGTCTCTGATCAAGCGTGTACTACAGTGTTTCTTTAATATTACATATAAATCTGCCAAGATATTTCATAAGCAAGTGTTCGTGGAAGTTTATTTTTGGAAGAAAATTTATTTTTGGAAAAAAATAAACTTTGTGTTTCATGTAGAAGTTTACCTTGTGTGAGATTTTGCAAAATCTGGGTGGCAAAAGTGACAGCTCTGTAATTTAGGTAGTACACAGTTTTCACCATTGGTACTATTTGCGTTAAAACCTTTCAAGGACATTTTAATTCTATTTGCAGAGTTGTTTCTTTTTATAAAGTGCAAAAAGTCATTATAGAGTCTAGTAGAGTATAAAAGAAGAAATATTTTTTGCTTATAACAGAAATGAGACTCAGATATGATTAGATTTGATTTCATCAGGGTTATGAGTAAAGAAATACTCTGACATGGGCTAATGTATACTAAGAAGTCATTAGTTTTAAAATTCCTGTATCATGTGCTCTTGTCAGTATGGCCTGTTATAAAACCAAATATTTATTTGAGGAATGTTCATGGGGGGAAAGAAAATAATATTCATTCTGTTTCATGTAGAAGACATCTTAAAGCTGATCTTCCTTTGTCCTTGCAAATTTTCAGTTGAAAGCTGCCCTGTAGGATGAAGGCCTGGGGATAGCTGCACCAGGTAACCTGAGAGGTATGGCTCAGTGCCCCAACCCTCCCAGTGGAACAGGCCGTGCACCCTGCACCTTTCCTGCTTCAGGGAAAATTACTGTCTTTGAAGTTGACTGTGGAAAGGAGTTGGATATAACTCAAGGTTTTGTACCAGTATAGGCAAGGTGCACAATGTGCTCACTGCCACTGAGTTACTCTTTGGGGACTTCAACATCCTGCAGAAGGGTGGGAGGAGAGAAAGAAAGGGGAGGGGGGAAAAATCTGATGGTGATAATGTCTTTCGTTAGCACAGCTAAATTTGCAAGGTGTCGTTGTTCAGCACCCTCATTGCCAAATACACCATGCTTTTCATCGCTCTGCTGCGACATAACAGATTTCTTTGTAAGAACAACAGGCTCTGCAGATGCAAACAGCAAATGTAGTCTTAGGAGGGATATTTATACTCATAATTTAGTACTTCTAATAGAAAGGGAATAGCCTTGTTGCTGCCCGGTGAAATGTTATCTACAGTGTACTTCTTGGTTGTAAGAAATCAATTCTAACTTGAAGAGTACTTTGTTTATTTTTGCTAAAGTTTGCACATTACAAGAGGGAAAAAAGTAAATTGTGCAGAGGATGAAAACTGATTTTGATGGCTTTTGCATTGCCTTGTTTCAGGAAGAACAATTGTTTCTCATTTAAATGCTTGATGGCTGAGGGAGCTGGGAGACAAATATCTTAGAAGATGGTTTTCTAGAGAAATTCTAAAATGAAGTTTTAAATTGGAAAATCAATATTTATAAGGGTCCTTAGAAAAATGCATCATAATCTATGCAGTCTGAGATTGTATTATGGGCCCTACTCAAACGTAAATTGAAGTTAACTATATTGAGATCTTTTTGTTGGTTGAGTGGGTTGTTGCATTTCAGTTGTCTTATGTGAAATGGCTCATCAGGTAGTCACTTGAGACTTGACAGATGGAGGCAGAATGCTTCGAAAAGCATGCAGGAGCATGCTTGCTTCTTCACTGGAGTGTTGTTCCAGTCTCAGTGAAAGAAAAATCAGTTATCTGTTACTCATAAGGTAACTCTGCTGACTCATCGCTTGAGCAGATTGATGCAAGATACCTTCCTATTAAAAAGCCAGTAATGAAAGAGTTTATTTTTAAATTCAAGGAATTGCAAGGATTTGGTTAGGGGAAAAGCAAAATCAATTTCAAGTTTAGAGAAATTAAAGTTGCAAGTTTGCTACAAATTTAGATTTTAGAAATTATCTAAGTAAATAAAATATACCTGCTATTTCTAAATATTTTAACTTTATTTTAACCTTTCTATTTTGTGATTTCCCTACATATTAAATTGTGCTTTAAAAGAAGTCTTACAAAATAAAGAATCCTTTTAAATAACATACAGTTGGTAGTTGCTTTGTCTTCAGGAACTCAAACTTTTATTTTCTAGGAGAGATATTTTGACTTCTAAATTAATTCTTAATTCTGTGTAGATTCAAAATTTAAAATGTAGCTAGCTGAAGATACTATATTCTATTTTCATGTCTGCTATTTAACATGTTTATGTGCAAATCTAATGTGAAATAACTCTAGGCAACTGTGCTGCAGGAATGGGTCTTGGATTGTTAAGGTTCCACGAACTAAACATCATTTAAAAAGGGAAATGCCATCCTTTCATTTTTTAGGCAGACAAATTGCATTTATATCAAGCAACTCTCTTGATCTTTTGGATGTGGGGAGGCCTCAGATGACATGTTTTATTTCATAATATGGTATGGTAAAAGTGTGAGGCAGAGTCAGTGGATAAGTGATTTTGAAGAAAGGGCTAGCTGCTCTTATTTAAATTCATCAGAAATTAGGAACTAAAATTCTTTGCAAATAAACAGAATTGTAATAAAAAATAATGTGCTATAACTTTCCTTTTTCTTGAGAGACCCATTGGGCTTTATACTCAGGTTTTAAAAAAGCAAACAACTTAGTACTGTTGTTTTCCATAACAAATGTATGTGGAAATGCCTTACGAAATAAGTGACTGTCACAGACTTAAAATGAGGCAAAAATCAAGATGCAGGCATAGGCAAAGAGATCGCTGTAGACATCTCAGCAGAGTACTGGCACAGCCAGGTAAATGCATAGGACAAAAACTCACTAGGTTGTTGCAAGGGCTGAAGAGAAGACCCATGGGGGGAGGAGAGCAGCAGGTAATAAGGAGGGGAATGATAATATTTAGCTTGAGGTCTGCCCAAGGTGACTTTTAGGGACACGGAGAACAATTTTGATTTACCTTCTGAAACAGACCCTAGGGGAAATTGTCTGTTGGAAAGTGTTCCAGAGGAATTGCTTCTTGTACGAGAGATGAGTTTTTCATCGTGTTTTTCTGCAGGCTATGGATTGGGGTTACAAATGGTTTGAAGCAGAGAAAGTTACATGTTTAACCCAAGCACTTCTCCATCCTAGGTCCTCAAGCAAAGAAGGAAAAAGCTTTTCTCAGAAAAGCACAGCACAATTTATTCAAACTAGACACTAGTTTATTGAGAGATACTTTAGGGACAAGCTGAAAATATTGTTTAAGAAATAATATAACAGTAAGAATAATACTGAAAATGTAAGACTATTGGGAGAAATCTTGCTGTTAAATGAAGAACATAATTTCATGATTGAAGTGGTCATAAAACTCCTCAAAGAACACTTTATAGCTCTGATTAATATAATTCATTTAATTAAAAAAATATAATAGGAAAGGCTACGGGAAAATATCTTGGAAAATAAGCCATCTCTGAAGACTTCTCCAAACTGTTGGCAGGAAACCTGTTAAAAGATGCAGAGGTTTATAGACTGGTAAATAAGCATTACCAGGAGGTCTGTTCAGTCTGCAGCAAAAGCTGAGAATAGCAGGATGTCTCCTAGTGCTGTGCCTGCTTTTCAGAAAGAAACTCAGCCAAGGTGAGGCCAGAATACCAGCTGTTTCTGAGGCAGCTACTTTTAAAGGGTTCCTTCATCATCACTCATAGCTTTGTTTTGTTCTGTCTGGTTTGGTGTTTGAGGGCAGACTCAGATATCAAGCATTCAATTCATGTGGTGTAAAAACAAAACCTGAATAATTTTTATTTTTAGGTAAACAAGATTGGGGAAAAGTGTGGTCTGAACTGTAGTAAATAATGTTTGGGATTTTGACTGAAATGAGGAATATGTTTCTTCATTACAAGCAGAAATCTACCTGACACATTGTGTGTTTCATCTGGTGCGCAACAAGAGTGGGCTAAGTTCACAAGTGTGCTGTGTCATTTCCCTTTTATGCAGTAGTCTGGAAATTAGCATGCTCACCAAGAGTGTGAGAAACCAAATTCCATTACATTCTCTGCTGCTGGGAATTTAATACTGCATCCTTCTTTCTCCCAAAGAGGATACTAGAAGCATCAGGCTATTTGTTATTTCTGAACGCTTGTCATTTCCCTTTGCATAGTAAGTGAATATTCCAGTGGTGGCTGAAATCAGTTTTTCAGATGACTATCCTGAAAATGCACTCTGAATAAACTAAGTATTAGGCATTAGAAGCTCCTTCTCAAATGTTCAATACCCAAGTTTAAATGCACTTTACCTTCATTAAAAGCAGGAACGTGAACCAAATTTAAAGCACTAATAACAGCACCCTGGCATGGATATCAGCACCCAACATGTTAGCTTAGGCTTGCCCTTGTGAAAAAGGAAGGTTTGTATTTAGATCTTCTAAGTGGTAGACAGAGCCTAAGCCTATAATGACATCATCTGAAGTTGAATTACACAAACCTGAATTATATTTTAAGTGAACATAATGTATTTTTTTTTCTTTTGCTGTTCTCTGCACAGAACAAAATTACTTGTATGAAAGACATCTAAATAATGCTTATCTGCAACTAACGTCCTCATTAAAGTGGTGACAAAAATACCCTAGCTAATGTTGGTTTTGGATGTTCTTTTTTCCAAAGACCCCAAAGTTGCTGGCTCCCATATGTATTTGTATCTTAATGTGGTGAGTAAATCTTTCAATACATTGGCATAGAAATCAGTAAACAAACAGATCATAATATGCAGCAGGATAAGAGTCTGGAAAAAGTCTCATATCCAGACTAGAATCTGAAGATCCCTCTTTACCATTACTAGTATGGTTACAGCCAAGGCAGTTCTGTAGCATTTCATCTGTTGGGTAGAAACTGGTTCCCAAGGTGCATTACCTAAAGATACACTAAAAGTAATGGAATGCTTCCTGGTGCCATAGTTGTAGAAATTCTTTTCAACAGGAATGATCTGAAAAATAGAGTCCTATTCCCACTTACGATGTCTCTTGAAATAATTTAGGAGCTGGCATGCATCCACATATTGGGAGGTTTGTATTATTTTCAAGTTTAGTACATACATCATCCAGTTGTACCCTGAAGCTCTGTTTTCAGTCCTTTTATGTTGCTAGTCTTTCTACCTGCTAGCCTACATTTAGAAAATTAAGAAACAAAAGTTCCTTTGTAATTAATAGTTACAAAACTTGTTTCTTTCTATGAAATATTTTGATTTCTAAATCCTGGACTGTGTAGATATCAATGTTTCCAGTTTTGTCCACATCAGAGGTTTGAATAGTGCCTTAGAACTTCATAATCTAGGTTCTTGCTAAAAGTGGCACCTGTTTAGAAAGATGATAGAAGCCCAGAAAAAAAATAAAGGTGTTCCTAAGGGAATCCTTTAATTGATAAATAGCACTTTTCTTATTATGCCTGGGTAAACAGATTTACTCATTCAGATGGAATTAACATCATGCATGAACTATGGGACAATGTTTTGGCAAGAAATGAGGCTTGTCATCTGATTTCCAATAAAGATTTGAGATGAAACATTGTATGATCACTTAATCTTGTTAAACGTAGCACAAAGCACTAAGTGTATTAGAGCGTGTATTTAAATGATAACAAATCCTGCTGTTAGACCTAATAGAAAACAGTCCTTTCCCCACCCAACACAACTCCTAGAAGGAATTCCTTCCTGCTTTGGAGCTATTTATTCTGCCTTTGTTGTTGGCCATGGTGTATGTTGATACAGATCTTTAGTTGTTTGGATTTAGATGTCTGTATTTATTTATTAGCATGACTTTTAAAAATATATAAATTGTTATGAAATATGAATACACATTATATAACATGTTATACTGTGCCGTATATAAAAATATATATAGTTATGTGAAATGCATGTAATATAAAATACAAAATATACTTAGATATATAGAATAGTGATAACAATTATAACATATAAACACAGTTCAGAGGTAACATCGCAAATGAAATTTAAAATAGCCATTTCCATTATAGGAAGAGTCTGCATCCCTTCTGTTGTTTCCATGGACTTTTTATTTTTGCAAGTATTTTACAAAGTAAAACTTATATAGTCCAACTTCAATGAAAAGGGGTGACAGATAAGCCTAAAAAAACCCTCTGCAATTATTCAAGAATGATAGCTAGCTCCTTCAAATAGGTATTAAGCTGTTTAAAAAGCAGTTTACTTTTCAGGAGCTCTGTATAAAATAAATTGCAATAGCTCCAGACTGACATAATGAACTCTGCAAACACTTCCTGCAGGACCAATATAACAGCTGTTGTCTAATGTCTGATTTTTCACCATTTCTTACGTAGCACAGAGGGTAACTGCATTATACATACTCCAGCCCCACAGCTGGCCCCATTATTCCACATTACTCCCCCAGGCTGGACTCTGTTACAGAAATTGGAGCTCTGTGTGAGGTGCCAGAGCAGAACTACCGAAGGTTATCCATGCCTGAAGATGTGCTTAGTTGTATGTGCTCTCACGCTCCGGTTATTGGCGCAAAGAAAGTCTTGGTTGGGCAAGGCAAGGTCTGAACCCAAGCTCTGTACTGCCAATAGCTTTCCATGCATTAGTACCAAGGCACTTTCCTGTTATTGAACGTTTACAGCATTTCCCAGTATTTTGTTGTGGGAATGCAGCAAGCATAAAATGCTTTCCTTCACAGAGAGGAGAGAGTGACAGAGAATGTTTATGCCCTAAATCTGTTTGTCATGGTTGCAGTAGATGGCTGCAACTATTACCAGCTGCTTAAAAATTACTTTGCTTTGATAGAGCAGTTAGTACCTTCACCGAGGTATGAATTTAAGCTGATATATTGTAAAATGAATTTCTAGAACTGAATGCAGGTATGAGGGAATAAAATTAACCTTATAAAATTTTGAGTATCAGGCATATCAAAATTTAATTCTAAAATACTAATATGGAAAGTTGTTTTTGTACTCACATTTTGTGTATTTTGTTTAAATGTTTCACACATTGGCTTTGTGTGTTTACTTGATGTTAAGCTGTAACTGAAAAATACACATATTTTAGTGGATGTGTCTGCACATTCTTTTGGTGAAGATTCATGAAATGCAGAATTGTAAAACTATGCACATCTGAGCTGCTGCATACAGAATACTATCAGTTGTCCTTGTTCACAAATAGCTCTGTGTGTACACATCATCCCTGTAATTTTCATCACATTAATGTGATTCATTAGCTGTTTAGGAAGAAGACACATGTCAGATGCTACAGAATAGAAATCGCTCAACTTTGAAGTTTTATCTAAAATGGAGAATTAGTGTTCTGGAAGCTGCGTGTGAAGGTACAGCTTGTGTGTATACTAAGTACAAGTCATGGTGACTAGCAGCAGAACTGCCACAGCTGGGTATGCATTCATCTTTCCCAATTTGAAAAAAAAATGGATTGTCTTGCAAGAGTATCTGTATCTCCACTAAGGGATGGCAGCATGCAGTGTTTTACATGCTTCCACGTCATCTAGTCCTGCCAGCTTCTTCCTAACACAACTCCAAATGAAACTACTTAGAGTAGTTTGTCTATAAGAATCACTGTGTTGAGAATATGATAGCTACGAATAGGGAAAAATCCCTGTTAAGGAAGTGCTTGCATTGGCAACCCAGTCGGTGACGGGAGAGGAGAAAGAAAATAGGTTACACTGTTTAATAATGTAATTACAAAAGGTGATTTGAATTTGATTATCTGTGAGGAATGCTGATAAGGGTAAATCTCTGTGCACTTGGAGATCTGAATGCTGAGGACAGATCAAGTCTCTGCAGGCTTGCATGGAAAAGCACAGCTATTTTATGACCTCCTTCTCTCTCCCATTAGGCTCAAGCCTTGTAAAAGCAGGACAGATTTTGGACTGTAAAGGCAAGAATGACCAAGTGCTTTCAGGTATAGCTGAAACAAGTTAATTTAGTTTTATTCATTCTTTGTAAGAAGAGATTGAAAAAAAAAAAATCCATTTAATGAAAGCAAGTACAGTGATGTAAATACATTTTTCTCAGATAAACAACATGCCAGGATCCTGTTTTACTTGAATAACCGAAGGAATAAAAATCTTCAAAAGCAATCGAGTAAATTGTCTGTAAAACGATTTTCCTAAATTTCCTAGGCAGTCCAGAAGAAGCTGTAAACTCTGATCTTATTTCTTAAAGTATATTTCTACTTAGTACATTTTTTCTGGAAGGAGCATTTTGTGCTAAAATTTGTGGCTTGTAAAGACACCCTTCCAGCTTTTTTTTTTATCTACAGTAACATTTCTGATATTTCAGCAACAACCTTAAGTTGTATAAAAACCAATCACTTTAAGGTCTTTCAATATAAACAGATCTTCCATACAACTACAGTGCATTGGACCTCTTTCTTACTTTGTGGAATCACCTTACAAACACATTACCAGTTCAGTCTACAATTCCAGAGTATTTTAGTGATAGATACACCTGGCTTCGTAGATAAACATTTAAAACTTAAAATCTTTAAACTCACAATCAGAAGGCAGGCATACCTCCCACTGGACCAGGTTGCTCAAAGCCCCATACAACCTGGCCTTGAACATTCCCAGGGATGACCTAGCAGAATGGCCTTTATTGTGCTGTTTTGTGCCTGGCGTTGACAGCAGTCATAACCAATCCTCATTAAGAAGCAATTTTCAAGCTGATTTTTTTTTCCCCCACGATGGTTTGGGACTTAAGGAATATGGGCAATTTGCCGTAACAGCAAAACATGAGTAAACGTATAGAATAAAAAAAAAAAGCAACATACACTAGTTGGAAATAAGAGGAAATACCAGTTTGAGTAGGTATGAGATGGAACATAGTGGGGAAAAAAAAAGGAAATACATATCATTTGAGCATTACTATTCTGTACAGGATAATGGGTAAAATACACATTTAAATAAAATCTTCCACAAGTACATTCTGTAATGCAGAGCAGAAGCTTATATCAAATTTTAAAGTTTGTCTTGTTGTCTAATTTGTTAATAATGAAATTAGGCATGTAGAAAAACATGAAAAATGAAGCACCATAGTTAGGAGCAACCTTTTTTATTGGCCCAGGTAAAACGTGTCAGTTACATGAGCAGGTTGAGCATCACTAAAAACCTCTTTTAGAAAACAAACAAACAAAAAAAAAAGCATAACACCTTTGACATAATTACTGAAAATTAAGCTAGAAAGTAAAATCTCTAATAGATTTAATTTTCATTTGATTGCTAATTCATATCACAGCAAAAATACATAAAATGATGGATGTTCTTATTTCATAGTGTCAACCCCGTGTTACACACATATCTTTTCTCATTATACTTAATGAGAAGCAGGTGATAGACAGATAGGTCTTGATTTTACTCTTTAACCAAATCCGTATTGAGTCACACTTTTCTTTTTACCTTTAAACCTCTTCGATACCTTGAGCCACTTGCAAATCCTAAATATTCATGTGGTAGGAGAACTTAGCTGTGTGCTCCGTGCTGACATCTTAATGCTGTCGCCTATACTGGTTGCTGAAACAGTGTGGCTGGCTTAAATGAGTACAGTTGGTGTGAGAATTGGTAAGAAGACTGTATTCTGCTTTTTTGGTGGCAGTTTTTCAGTTTGGTTGATTTTCTGTTTTCTGTGGGGCAAGGTTTTATAGCTCAAATATCCCACTCTCAGCACAGGTACTCTGGCTATGTTTTGGTTTTCTGTGGTCAAGTTTTCTTTCTGGGAATAGGCTGAATAAAAAGTTAACAAAATGGCATATGGTTCCTCAAAAGGTGTTAGGGCTAGAACCAAGGTGCAGGAGACACAGGTATATAACCTGACATTCAATATATCTATTGAATAGATATCTACATATCATATGTAGATGAAATTACAAAGCGATCAGAGTGCTTCTCACAAGCAATAACATTTAGATTAAATTAGAAATGGTATAGTGTTAGAAAATATTTGTGTGTCTACTAAAAAAAAACTTCTACTACAATGATTTTCAGAAGAGCTTGTCGTAGTTAAAGATCTCTCCTTAATGCATCTCTTACATTATGATAGGTTATTTTTCAGATTCACAGGCTAATGCAACAGGGTAACCCTACAGTGGAATGCTCTGTACTTCTCATGTTCTGCAGGTAATTAGCTACTGCACTTTAGTTCATTACTTCATAGGTGATAAATTACTTCAGGGAAAAATGCTTTTAAAGAGTTTGACAAGTTTAATTAATCTATTAAAACTTTGACTCTTGGATGAATTTACAAGAAACATCCTTCTGTTTCAAGGGCAGCTCAGCTGCCACCCTCTACCACCATACCAAAATGGCAATGAGTAAAGAGAACGA
Organism: Anas acuta; assembly: GCF_963932015.1. Lineage (NCBI taxonomy): Eukaryota > Metazoa > Chordata > Aves > Anseriformes > Anatidae > Anas > Anas acuta. Next base: position 103,203,003 of record NC_088979.1, read on the forward strand.
ACAAGAACAGTGAGATAAATGAAAAAGGTAGTCCTGTGTTTAGACACCTTGCATATAGGCAATTATACATTTCATTGAACAGCAGAATAAAATATTCTTTGTACTGTCCGTGTAGTGTGGTGACAGGTAATTAATACCCAAAGCAAAACAAATTCATACAATCAAGATTCCATGCCTTTTCCACTAGGAATACTCTTATTCAGTTGTACACAAAATGCAAATTCGCGTGCTCAAAAGGAAGACTTAAGGTTTCCTGAAGTACTTATATTACGATACAATTTTCAACACGTATATCTTTTCTTTTACCTTACTTAAGGTATAATGTAGATTTAAGTTATTCGACAATTCTTGTTTATCCTTTCTACCTCAATATCTTTTTATTTCTTATCTGCTCTTTACATCCTTCTCTCAAGGTGGAACTCTGAATTTCTTCGAGTCTTTGGTACTATGTCTGGTGTCTAATATATGACCAAAATATATTCACTCATTTTTATAACAACTTTACTTGTCAAACTAATAATTATTTGTGTTTTGCTGTCAGTTATACGAAGCAATAAGAACACAAGCAGGTGTTTTTTAATTATTTGGACCCCCATTCTCTAATCACCAAAAATGTGACCACATCTCACTTTGCTTCACATTGTCAACACCCTACACATCAATTAAAAAATCAGGTTGCATTAACACAACTTTCTGTTAAGAAAATTCAGCAGCTGGATATCAAGGTTTTGTGTTGTCCTCTGAGCAAATGAACAAATAGTAGCCAATTTTTCAGTTTATTTCAGTGACTTTCCTAAATTTACACAGCAGTCTCTAAGGATGACAGAATAGAATCCAGTTCTCAAAAGCATCCTTCACCTCTTTGAACTAAATTGTAGTCATATTTTTTCCACTCCTCTCTTCCGTTTTAGTTTCTCTTTGCTTGTAACTGTCATCCTCATCAGGAATAACCATCATCCTTAACAGCAAAGAATGTTGGTGGTTTGTTTTTATTGCTACACAGCTCTGATTTACTCTAAGACAATTTTATTCCCATTGGAAAATGAGGCAACCATTAAAAAAGAATTCTATAATTATATAATTAAAGAGTGTAGCATCACAAGCACAGACAAGACATAAAGCTGCAAGAAAAAAAAATTCATCTCACACATCTGTGACAGCTGACAAACTTCCATCTCACAACGAAAGTGGATTACTAACAGTAGGTATGAAAATAACCAAAGCTGTAGAATGGAATATGTCTGTTAGTTTTAATGTGTCTTACCCTGTAGTTTTCTCTATTTCTGGGTTAAATAAAATAAAAGTTCAGCTTACCAACAGCTAGAACTCAGCTCTTTTTCAACTGCTTCCCCCTGGGTGGAGTTGGTGTGCACAGTTCAAGGTGAAATGCCTCTATCCATTGAATCTTATGCATCAACCTACATATTGACAAGAACATTGCAACTGCCATCTGAATGGATTAACACATACAGGGCATTTCTGGGTATTGATTGAAATGGGATACAAAATGAATAATGAGCCAGTTGGAGGCTGGGTGGTTTCCTAATGGGTGACTGACTCTTAAAACCTTTCCTAGCAGGACACAGCAGTATTGACCTAGTCCCCCCGTGTTAAGTGTGCAGACACAAACACATGCACACATAGGGAGCCTCAGCATATAGTTTGCTGCTTTGCTAGGAAGAATTTCCATTGTATGGTAGCATATTGCCATGAATCCAGATCATTAGCTGTGTCGGGAGATCTGTGTCCTCCCCATGGACGTTTGCCACTCTTGCTTATGAAGGTGCCTGTGAGGATTTCTTCTGCTTGCACTTCATAAAAGGCCATTTGCTCAATTTTGAGGAGTAAAGGGTCTTTAATAGCAACTATGGTATTTGCTTATACCCCAAGGCAAAATGTTTTCTTATAGCCCTATGTATCCACTTTTAATTCTGTCTATTCAAAATATTTAGCGCTTCCTTTATAATGTACTTCTGACTTAACTATGTTCTGGAAGAAAGGATAACCCAGGCAACCCAACAGTCTAGCCCTTAGGCAGCCTACAGGCAGTCAAAACCTGATGATAAAAGGTCCCTCACAGCGCTAGCAGTAAATGCAACAGCGTTTTGAAAGGTGAAAAGGGAAAGTAGAGTGGAAAACGGACAATGTGACTAAGTGCTAGTTCTGTTAGGCTCATGACAGTATCTTTGGAGCCAAGGAATATAAAATACTGACTTAAAAGATTTTAGAAACTGATGGAGCCATGTAAAAACACTGTCCTGAGATGGAGAGAACTGCAGGAAAAATAAAATTGTGCCCACTCTGCAGCAGCAAGGTGGGCTATTCATACCTTACTCTTTACAGCAACAGTAGAGGGCTGACAGCAGTCCCTTCCCATTGTGTAGCCTTACATAGTGGTGCAAGATGCTGATTTGGTCGTGCAGCACCTATTTGCAGTCTTCAGCTTGTCAGGATATCTCCACAGAAGAGATACCTGCCTGGATCAGGATATGAACTGGATGAATAGCATTAGGCTTGGGCAGAGAACTCCTGCTCAGCAGAAAGATGCTACAAACCTTAGCATCAAGGCTTTCCCAGACAAATTCGGATTCATGGTCTGAAATGCTTCAACCCTATATGATGGACATGTCTTGTATCTGTTTATTTTAAGTTTGTGTTACTAGTTGAGGAAATTATTTGTCTGAACCACTGGAGAGGATTGATTTCCCGGGATGGAGAAGACTTCTCCTTGCCTTGGAAAGTAAAGGAGGCAGCTCCAGGGAAAGAGGGACTGTAGGGTTAAACAGGCAGGAGCCTAAGGTGACAGGGCAGAGAAAGCAGTGAAAGGGATGAGGAGCAGTCCCTCAGGCCACAGAGAAGCTGGGCAGAGGAACTTGAAAGGGAAAGGCCTAGGCTAGGCAGGGTTTGATAAAACTCAGAAAACATGTGAGTGGTTGGAAACAAGGGCCTGCCCTGGTTCTGTGCGTTTGCATGCATTGAAATGGTAATTATGGTAGTTAACAGTCTACTAAAGCCTTGCTTGTTGTTTTATTTTAAAAGCCCGAAGATTAATTTTGATTAGTTAAGTCTAAGAGGGACTCTGGAGCTCAAGGCCTTGTCCAGCTGGAAGGCTGTTCTTACTAGTGAGCTGCATGATTGGCAGATTGGCATTGCAGAAATGTATAGTTGTTAAAGTAATGTTATATCTTCATTATGACTGGAATGCTTCTAACAGCATTACTTTAGTGTGTCTCCTATGTGAAATACTTGAGAACTGCAGTCAGGACCATGTAGGAGTACCCCTACAGAAATGCTTTATTTTTGAGAGACATGAAACTTTGCACAGTCATCATACACATGATCTACTGACTTCATTTTGTGGTAGTGGATTAGAGTTACGGAGTGATTTTGTTAGAAGCTGCATAACTTATATTCATAGCTTGTGACTCCCGTGTTGGAGTTTATCCTTCTATCACTTCTTTCCTTGGATTTATTGATGCCATTCATTATATGCAGCAGGTCAGTTAGGGAGCAATATAAATTCTCTCTCTCTTTCTCTAATTTCAGCTGTAATTGAGTTTTCAGCAGGTTTGTCCATTATTCTTTTGTTACAGTAGAGAAGAGAGATCCTAGCTGGGATCAAGATAGATCAATGTGTGTGTCAGATAACTAAGTAAAGGTAATGAATTGCAACTATTCCATATGGCAAAGAGAAAAAAATTAAAAAATTGACAAAAATGAATTTGCTATTTGAGTGAGGCAAATTTGTTATTTGAATGAACCTTATTGGAAATATGCTGCTGTACCCCCCTCCAAAAAAACTTTTTTTTCTAGGCTATTCTTGCAGTAAGGGATCTATTTTATACATCTGTTGGGCTGAAGACTTACCAGGATGGACCTCAATCAGCTTTGTTTCTCTTTGTTAGCACAGTTGTATGTGATTTTGCTTTTTCATTTCACTTATGTGTCTTTGCACAGCAATTTTACACATCACTAACTTTGCATCCAAGTTACCGTGATGTGCACGTACTTTTTAGAATGCTAGATTTTCAAATGATGGGAGGAGAGGGCTGAATATAGTGAAATCAATGTGAGGCCCCAGTTTTGTGCTATGTACAGACATACGCAGTATTTATTTTTCATATTAGCCTTTGTTTTTTTTTGTTCCTTAAAATACAAAGACGCGTTCATTTAAGTTTCCACATCATCTACATTTTGCTCCTCTTCCTACTTCTGGAGTGTTAGATTAGGTTTACATAACCTTGTTAGCAAGCTATGGGTAAGAACGTTTAAAATATAAAGATGCCAGCATATATATCTGTGTGCATTTGTGTGCAGATGCATTGTATGTATGTGTAAAGGCAAATGGAAAGAAAGCAAGGTCTCAAGGCATAAAACAAAACTGTAAGTTTATAATGTATATTCATTTTGAAAGTATGTGTCATTGGGTAAAGGTAACTGTTTGGTTTTTGTTTTTGTTTTTGTTTTTGTTTTGTTTTGTTTTTTCAAAGCAATGCTGTAGCACATGGCACACACAGAATTCTGTAGGAGCATTTGTTCTGGGTGTCTGTAAAAGAGAACAGCTCTTTGGACCCCTCAGTGGGTGCATCAACTCCAAGGCATAATCTCTTAGTCTTTCATTATAATTGGAATATGTAATAGCTCAAACAAAGTTAATGAGCTGCATCAAGCACATCATTGGTTTTTGTTTGTTTTTAACAACACATGATTTTCTCTGTAAGCTTTTTTTTTTTTTTTTTTTTACTTTCTTTAGCTGAATATGTACCAAGTATAAATCTACGTAGCTTTAATTCAGTAACCTAAGTTACATGAGATGACCGTTCTCCCAGTGTTTTTTACCAGATAAACTAAATGGATGAAACTTGTACGAAGGTTTGAAATGTGTGTTCATCAGTGACAGATTTTTCCTTTGGCATTTATGAGCTGGTATATTACTTTTTGAGAAGCTGAGGTTTTGAAGTAACTTCAGATTCATGACTCAAAGAGAAGATCAAATAAAGTGTTAAAGTAGCTGTGAAATCCACCAGCAAATGGCTGAATGACATGGATTTCAGCCCCCCCACCCCCTTGAAATTGATCTACAAGCTGAACAAATGTGAATTATTAAAAAAAAAAAAAAAAAAAAAAGCAATGTTAACTGAAAATTACAGCATGAAAGTTTAAAAAAAATCCACATAGAAACAGTTTTTTTCCCCCCTTAGAAAATATTGTGATTATTTTTCCTATCTAAAAAGCTAATTGGAAAATGTGATTTCTTAAGTAGTTATTTAACGTGCTGTGACCTAGTGTTGTATTTAAGCAATGAGCAAAGGGCATATTAATTTTACTAGTAAAGCTGAACTAGACAATTATACCTCCACTAGCTTGCTAGTACTTGCAAACTAAATTTTTGATGTCCTTTTTTGGTAGTATTGCAATACGTTCTAGCCAAATAAGTCCTTTAAGATTACCTTTTTTCCAAAGGTGAACCAGATAGAACTGGACCAGATATTACAGCAAGTGAAATCTACAGCTTCAGAGCAAAGAGGAAGCCAAGTCTAAGTAATAGAAACATAAATGTAGGTAATAGCATTCAGGAGAACTATAAAGTGAAAACTGCTTGACAGTGTAACAGAACTGTGAAATGTAGTAGTCAGTCAGTGGTTTTGTGGAGTAAGAAATATGCAGCGAGGAGTTTATAATGTCATTTTTCTGAAGAGTGTGCTACCCTAGTAGTAAAAGAGACAGTTTAATCTTTATTAAAAATAATCCTTAATAAAAGTACTTTGGATAGTTCTGTTGCATCTATTAGCTGAACTGCTGTCCCAGATAAGCACCAGAATGGGAGAAGCTATAATGAAGTCTTCTCAAGAATGGCAGTAATATGTTCTGTACCTTCCTTAATGTATGCCATTGATTGGTTAAACTCAGTGCATATTTGTAGTAACACTGCTTTTAGTAAAACAAAAAATCTAAATAAATTACAAAAGCCACAAATTGTCATGCCATGAATTATAAATAATTTCAACTAGATTGCTCATTATTAGCAATTATTATCTGATAGTTTATAAATCTAGCTTACCCTTATAGAAAAAAAAGATGTATTTTTATAATTTTTTTTTGTGTACGTATACATCTTGACACCAGTGCTATGATTTTTAACCACCCTTTCCTCTTTGAGAAGAAGTTGCAATAGAAACCCAGTCATACATACAGTGGCTGTGTGTGTGTGCTGGTATGCAGGATAGGACTAAATTTCTGTCAAATGCTAAGAGATGTCAAAAAAAAAAAAAAGGGCAAATGTTTTTGAGGGGGTGATACTTGATTTTTGTGAGAAGTAACAGCAGCCTTGGGTATACCTGATAACTGCAAACTATTTTTGATGCTTCTATTGATTAGGCATAGCTAGAAGTCTGCAGCATTTTATCTTTGAAAGTTGCATTGATTTTACACTTGCTGAGAATTCATCTGTTCTTGATATAAAGAAAGCTTCTGGTGCAGAGCAGGAGAAACGGGGCATATGAAGCAAATCTCTATAAACAAGTGCCAAATTAGCTCTTGTGGATAGAAAAGGCTGAGGTAGAGAATGTTGTCTAACCCAAAACTGATGTATTTTCAGCCAACACCCAGATACAAGCTTAGTATGTAAGCCTTCCACCAAGATTAGTCACCAAAAAAATGTGCAGAGCTCTATACAGAAATTCTTGAATATGGTCCGAAGGAAGAAAGTAGTAGTTTAAGTGTATGAACTGCTGATACTTCCTTTTAATGCAGTTACACAAAAGACTAAGTTCAGTCTTGTGGGTACATCAGAAATCTAGTTTCACTCAAACTATATTTATTTGAAATGACAAAAGTTCAAGCCTGATATGTAGCAATACCCTCAGATGACTGAAAGGGCAGCCTATGACAACCCAGAGAAAAATCCTAATGATTAAATGAAAGACTAATTGCAGTTAGAGTTTGGCAGAGCACTTACAATGCTTCAGAATCCAAATAACAGTAACTAAATGAGACTTAGAAGGAAGTTATAAATTGTAAAGTTCATTGGTAATGCTTAGATGGAATAAGAACACAAAGAATAAAATGCTAACAATCCATATTAGAGATGTGTTGTGGATGTTCTCAGATTGTTAGAGAAATTCTAACTACTTTATTTGTTGATTTTTCCCACCTTCTTGCCCCTACCCTACCTCCCATCTTTAAAGTTGATTATTTTGCAGTAATATAGGCTAATTGCCCTAATAAGAGTTAGAAAGGCTTGGATTGCAATGGAGAGTTTCCAAACAGATTATAATTCAGGTGGGAGTCCTGAATTGAAATGGGATGGGAGGTTTGAACTGTGGTGGGCATAGGCTTTTGCTTTCTTTGAACTGAGTGCTTTTGAATTCGCTTTTATCCACTGGGAGCTCTTCAGGGTGTAGATGGATGGATAATGCACTGGCTTTTCCAACGGGGCTGTGTCAGAAGGTGCTGTCAACTACTCATCATAGATTTTTGTGTTTTCCTTTCCGTGGATCTCTGAAATTAACAGCATGAAAATGATAACCTTTTTTTTTGATGGAGACGGTGCGGGAGAGGAGAGGAACACTCTTTATTTGGTTTGTGCAGTGCTCTGAGGATCAGCAGATACATGGGCTATCCAACTCCCACCAGTCAATGGAGCAGTGAACTGTAGGGTGAGGATGGGCAGGGCAGTGGTTTGAACAGTAGTCTGCCCTGTGAATAGATTTGCTGTCTTCTCTAGTGTCAGCATGGCTCCTGTGATCTATCAGCTCACACCATGAGCTACACCGGCACTTCTGAGAGCTCGTCCTTTAAACAGCTTCTCTCCTGTAGGGCTTAAACAGAGAAATACTGATCTAGGGCAAAAATCTCTTCTAGGTGAGGTTTCTGTCAAGTCTGGGTAAACTTGTAAACTTCCAGCCCAAGTTGATGTAGAAATATTACCTTATTTCTGCCTGAGAACTGAGCTATCTGAGACAGTTTGGTCACTGCTGCATTAGCATGTTCTTGGAGAGCCACTTTACTGCAGGTGAGAAGTTTTACTTGACTGTAAGCAAACCCATTCATGAAATGTAGACAAGTCAATAACAGAAAATTGTACCTCCTCTTTTGCGCATGTGACATTTGTAATGCAACTCATGAACAGTTCATCCCGTAAACATGTTAATGAGAATCAAGGACTCACTACCACCCATAGAGAGAAATTGGTAGGAAAAACAGTGGTCCAATAGATTCTTCCAAATCTATTGTAGTTTGAGAAGTGATTCAGATTACCTTTTTCTGAAAGACACTATACAATGCAGTACTTAGTTCACACAGAAAAAGGCAGATGCAATGCTTTAGTCTGTTTTCTATGGAAAATGTTTTAGTATTCTGATTTCTGTAGAGTTGCCAGGATCAGTAGCATAGGTGATATCATCTGTTTTTCATAATCTCATTTTTGAGAGAAACAGGGGGCAAAGCTCTTATGCTCAGGGCAAGGATTTTTTTTTTTATTTTTATTTTTTTTCCAGAGACAGAATATCATAGAAGTTAAAAGCAAGCCAAAATGAGAAGAAATTCAAAAAGAAGATGAAAATATCTTTCTATAACCTATTCTAAATGCATATGTCTTATTTTAAGTATTTTCTGAAAAATTTTATTCAAATCCATGTTATCTAAAGATGGAAAATGTCCGAAAGTAATTAGCAAAAACATAAATAATATTAAAAAGATAAAAGCATTTAAAATATTTAGAGTAGTTTAGATATGTTATGCTTACATGGTAAATGTGAGAATAATACCAATATCCAGATTTTGTGGCTGGTACTCCATCATTTTCCTGTATTTCAACAGGCTTCACAACTGTTACATCATTCAGACGGTGCGACGGCTGCCTGTTACATGGATAGTTGCTCTTTCTTTTTTCCTGTGCATCTTTCTGTATCTATGCCTTGTCCTTTTTTTTTATTTTTTTCTTTTTTCTTTTTTTTCCTTCCCTTCTTGTTTGTTCCATACTTGTATAACACTTAAAATATTAGGATCTTAACCTCTAGCTGGGAATCTTAGGTCCAGTGGGAATGTGAAAATAATAACAGTCCATCTTGTTATCAATTTAATTGTGTTTCTGACATTGCTGAAATACTTGAAATGGCAGAAGATTCTTAACAAGTGTTGTCTCATTGTTCCCAGAAAAATTGATTAATATATGTTTCAATAACTTAATTAAAAACTTATCAGGGAATATTTATCAATATTTTGAATTTAAATTGAAAGAGTTACAAGGGGTATTCAGGTTGGTTCTTTCTTGGATCTGGTATTATTGAATAGCTTTGCTAAAAGCTTGGATAGTAAAATGGGATAAAAGATTATTAATGGAACAAATGGAATAAAGGTAAAGAGGGGCTGCATGCACCATGAAAGAGAAGACTGGGCTCTAAAATAACCTTTCTAAAAATGATTTAAAAAAAAATCTGTGAAAGATTAAATTAAAAATCCAGCTAATGAGGATGTACACAGTGCTGTACTCATGTTTTGTTCCAAAAGTCTCTTTGCAGTTCCCTGGTTTCTGCTTAATCTCATTGATGGCCAGCTTCCGCTTTAGCAAACATGTTTATAATAAGCACAGTTTTGGGCTATCTGTTTCATCGTTACTATTTTCAGTCACTTAATTGTAATTGTTATCCATAACATTTCCTGGGCAGGAGAAGCTGTGGGAACACCCCCACAAACAATGTCATGCTTGTGTTAAAGTGTTAAATAATTTTGGAGTCAGGATCATTTATTAGCTGTATCTGACAAGAAATGTTCTTGTCTGTTCACAACTACAGAGGTGAAACGGTCTTGTGCCAGTTTTAGATTCTACATGTATGTAGACCATGAAGAAATTCCAAGAAAATGTGACCATGGGAAATACTGTAACAAAAAGGCTTATTTGATCTAGAGGAGTGATTGAAGTGGCTAACACTTGAAACATTCCCTCCCTCCTGCCCCTCCAAATAATGGAATGAAATGATGCTTCAGAAAGGACAAAAACTGTCTGTATAAATAGGAGCCTCATGTGCCATCACTTGCACTTTGGCTAACTTGTCCAATGTGGCAGCAAATCCTGCTGGCTGGCTTTAGAGCCTAGGAAAATGGCAGGGCCGTCTCATCAGTCAAGGATACGGACAAGAGGCTTTTGAATTACCGTAAAGCTCTGCTAGAGGATGCCGTGTAATGATGAACTGCTTGGAAAAGAGAAAGTTTTAATCTGAGAGAGTTGAAATGTTGGAAAATGTTGGATTTGGGAATGCTAAAAGAAAGTGTTTTAAGGGTTCTCAATGGAAAGAAAAAGCACACTTTTCTTTTTTTTTTTTTTTTTTTTTGGGGGGGGGAGGAGGGAGGAGGGATATGAATGACTCAACTTCCAGTTCAAAGCCAATGACTTTTGAGAGCAGCTAATTCAACTTTCATAGACTCATAGAATATCCCAAGTTGGAAGGGACCCATAAGAGAATAATAGAGTCCAACTCCTGTCTCCGCACAGGTCTACCCAAAAACTTAGACCATACTACTGAGCACAGTCCAAACGCTTCTTAAACTCCAACAGGCTTGGTGCTGTGACTGTGTCCCTTAGGAGCCTGTTCCAGTGTGCGACAACCCCCTCGGTGAAGAACCTCTTCCTGATAGCCAGCCTGAACCTCCCCTGTTGCAGCTCAGCACCGTTCCCTCAGGTTCTATCATTGTTTTTATGGTAACTTTCCTGTTGGCGACAGAAGGACATTTAACTGATAATATAATTTGTGGGGGTGGGGGCTGGCTGTTTTTGCTGGGATCTGCTGGCAACAACTCTGATGGGACACCTAATTTCCTTGTGTGACTCTTATGCAGAAACCATTCGTTTTGATTTCTTGGTGTGCAGACTTTGACAGGGTTGTGCTGGAAGTATCTCAATCCTATTTGCAAATCAAATCACACCTGATCTTTAACCGTGTCGTGGTTTAACCCGGCTGGCAGCTAAACACCACGCAGCCGTTCGCTCACCCTCCCCCCTCCCTCTCTGGGACGGGGGAGAGAAATGGAAAGTGAAGCCCGTGAGTTGAGATAAAGACAGTTTAATAAGACAGGAAAATAATAATAACAAAATAATAATAAAAATAATAACAATAATAATACAATGGTGATAATAGGAAAGTAATAATAGTATGTACAAACAAGTGATGCACAATGCAATTGCTCACCACTCGCTGACCGATGCCCAGCCTAACCCCGAGCAGTCCGGCCCCTTCCCCCCAGCTAGCCACCCCTATATATTGTTTAGCATGACGTCAGATGGTATGGAATACCCCTTTGGCTAGTTTGGGTCACCTGTCCTGGGTCTGTCCCCTCCCAGCTCTTACTGCACCCCCAGCCTGCCCGTTGGCAGGACAGAGCAAAAGGCTGAGATGTCCTTGGCTTAGTATAAGCACTGCTCTGCAACAATTAAAGCATCGGGGTGTTATCAGCACTCTTCTCATCCTAAGCCAAAACACAGCATTCCACCAGCTACTAGGAAGAAAATTAATTCTGTGCTAACTGAAACCAGGACATCTATCCACCCCTTATTCCATACCATTTATGTCATGCTCAGGTTACACTCTTTTCCATACATTCTAATTAGTCACCTATAGTAATCATGGTAGTGATAACATACAGTATAATATACTATTTAACATGGTACAATTCAGTTCATGGGCTATTCTCACCCAGTATTAAATCTCCTTGAGGTACACACCGGACCTCTCCGTTCTTTTGCATCACCCACCAAGTGTATCCAGGTCCCTGAGCGAAAACAATTCCACGAATAGGTTTGCCTTTTCCTGAGGCAGGAGTAGCCCAGACTGTTTTACCCAGCATATTTTTTACATGCACTACAGGAACTTTATCCCCATCTACAGTACGTAACAGGTTTGATTGGGCAGGTCCAGCTCGGTTGGTAGATCCCCTAGTATTGACTAACCAGGTGGCCTTTGCTAAATGCGTATCCCAGTTTTTGAACGTCCCAGCGCCCATTGCTTTCAAGGTAGTCTTTAACAGGCCATTGTATCGTTCAACTTTCCCGGAGGCTGGTGCATGATAGGGGATGTGATACACCCATTCAATACCATGTTCTTTGGCCCAAGTGTCTATAAGGTTGTTTCGGAAGTGAGTCCCATTGTCTGATTCTATTCTTTCTGGGGTGCCATGTCGCCATAGGACTTGCTTTTCAAGGCCCAGGATGGTGTTCCGGGCGGTGGCATGAGGCACAGGATATGTTTCCAGCCATCCGGTGGTTGCTTCCACCATTGTAAGTACGTGGCGCTTGCCATTGCGAGTTTGAGGGAGTGTGATGTAATCAATCTGCCAGGCCTCTCCATATTTATATTTCAGCCATCGTCCTCCATACCAAAGAGGCTTTGACCGTTTGGCTTGCTTGATTGCAGCACATGTTTCACAGTCATGAATAACCTGTGCTATAGCGTCCATGGTCAAGTCCACCCCTCGATCACGAGCCCATCTGTATGTTGCGTCTCTACCTTGATGGCCTGAGGTGTCATGGGCCCATCGGGCTATAAATAATTCACCTTTATGCTGCCAATCCAAGTCCACCTGAGCTACTTCAATCTTAGCAGCCTGATCCACCTGCTGGTTGTTTTGATGTTCTTCAGTAGCCCGATTCTTGGGCACATGAGCATCTACGTGGCGTACTTTCACAGCCAGGTTCTCTACCCGAGCAGCAATATCTTGCCACAATGCAGCAGCCCAGATGGGTTTGCCCCTACGCTGCCAGTTGTTTTGCTTCCATTGCTGTAACCATCCCCACAGGGCATTTGCTACCATCCATGAATCGGTGTAGAGATAGAGAACTGGCCATTTTTCTCGTTCAGCAATGTCTAAAGCCAGCTGAATGGCTTTCACTTCTGCAAACTGACTCGATTCACCTTCTCCCTCAGCAGCTTCTGCAACTCGTCGCGTAGGACTCCATACAGCAGCCTTCCATCTCCGATGCTTCCCCACAATACGACAGGACCCATCAGTGAACAGGGCATATTTCTTTTCATTCTCTGGCAACTGGTTGTACAGTGGGGCTTCTTCAGCACGACCCACCTCCTCCTCTGATGATATCCCAAAGTATTTGCCTTCTGGCCAGTCCATGATCACTTCCAATATTCCTGGGCGACTGGGGTTTCCTATTCGAGCCCGCTGAGTAATCAGTGCAACCCACTTGCTCCATGTAGCATCAGTTGCATGATGCGTAGAGGGGACCCTTCCCTTGAACATCCAGCCTAGTACCGCCCCACGTTGGGCGCCAAAAAGGCTGTCGTGGTTTAACCCGGCTGGCAGCTAAACACCACGCAGCCGTTCGCTCACCCTCCCCCCTCCCTCTCTGGGACGGGGGAGAGAAATGGAAAGTGAAGCCCGTGAGTTGAGATAAAGACAGTTTAATAAGACAGGAAAATAATAATAACAAAATAATAATAAAAATAATAACAATAATAATACAATGGTGATAATAGGAAAGTAATAATAGTATGTACAAACAAGTGATGCACAATGCAATTGCTCACCACTCGCTGACCGATGCCCAGCCTAACCCCGAGCAGTCCGGCCCCTTCCCCCCAGCTAGCCACCCCTATATATTGTTTAGCATGACGTCAGATGGTATGGAATACCCCTTTGGCTAGTTTGGGTCACCTGTCCTGGGTCTGTCCCCTCCCAGCTCTTACTGCACCCCCAGCCTGCCCGTTGGCAGGACAGAGCAAAAGGCTGAGATGTCCTTGGCTTAGTATAAGCACTGCTCTGCAACAATTAAAGCATCGGGGTGTTATCAGCACTCTTCTCATCCTAAGCCAAAACACAGCATTCCACCAGCTACTAGGAAGAAAATTAATTCTGTGCTAACTGAAACCAGGACAAACCGGCTGTTAACACACTCCTTTAGCCAGCAGGTCTCCTTACACTACTGCACTCCCTTTCCCTTTCATTGACTACCCTTGGTTTCTCTCATGAAACTTCCATGTTCTTTGTTAGATAAGCACCACGCCTTTAAGTCTGTGGCAAGATCATTGACTAATTTATCTGGCTACTTTTATAAAGGCAAATAATTTCCTTATTCCTCAGGTACAACATCAGATTTTTATCTAGGAAGTTTAATTTGATCAGTACTATGTTTTACGTCTTTATGGCAAGTGTTGCTGTGATAGCCATTTGGTTCTTGTTATTCAGCAAGTTGCTTTTATTCAGTTACTGGTTTCTACTTCTCTGCTCTCTGTTACTGTTCATCACAAACATATTATTCCTCTTTCATGATCTCCTTGGTGGCTTAGTTACCCACCAAGCTTATGCCAGTGCATACATGTGATCAGATGTTGGAACATCAGTGCACAAGAAACAGCCAATTGAGTTAGAGATGTGTTAAGGAAAGGCATAGATTTGGTAAAAAGGGATATAATATGCATAAATCTACAGAAATTCTCTGCATTTTATATTATTAATAGTAAGTTACTGTAATCAGAAGAATTACCAAATAGAAGATAAAAGTAATGGTGAAAGTATATCAGTCTTGTGGCACAGAACCAGCTTGAGATGGACGCTGGGTCATATTACAGATGCACCTCTAGACTGACCAGGCAAGGTGTGTTTTATAATTGTATAACTACTTAGTTTCTTGGTGAGTATCAGCAAGAAACAGTATTTCATGTCTCTTGGAAATTGAAATAGAATATATGATTTACTTTCCTTAGTCTGTTTGCTCCTTGACTCCTTAGAGAAATACATTTGGAAAGCATGACTTCCCTTTGCAGAAGATACTTATGCTCTTCCTTCATTACCATATCAATCTACCCTAGTTTGTCTAGGACAAGCAAAAGACTCACTCCTGGATCTTTCCTGAAATAATTAGAAATTCCTGCATATTCACCATCAAGGCAATGTAAACAAGAGGTTACAAGTAGAAGTAATAGTTCAGCTATTTTATCCTTGAGTTCTTTTAGAACATAGGTAAATAATGATGATTAGTCATTGTCCAACGTGAAGGCTTGTTCTACAAGTATTTGTACTGATGTTTTAATTTCCTCCAATACAATCTCTAGGAAAAAAAAATGGCATGAGATCAGTCTGGGAAATCCAAATATGAGAAACTTATTTATTTATTTATTTTTTCCCTGTGTTCTATCTTTTTTTTTTTTTTTTTTTTTTTTTTTTAATTTCATCTGTTCACCCTCCAGACTCTAGCAAGGTTGTGTTCCTGATGTGTGAGAAAAATGATTGTTTATTAATTTCCATGTCTTTTCCAAGTTGCTTCTCTCAAATCCCTTTGGGCCAGCCCAGTGTTTACATTTTACCTGTCAACAGTTGTATTCCTCTATTACTTGATTTAAACATAACTTCATCTTCTGCAAAATATGTCTTCTGAAAGCTTTCTTATGTGGTTTTCTGGAAAGAGTATCTTTTATTGTCATTGTAAACCTTTTTGGACAGGTGGAATGCATTTCCAGTGGACCTATGCTGTCACGTCCATAAATACACTCTGTTCTGTGTCTGAGTATATTAAACTTGTACATGGCCTTTCTTCTTTTTGAAAGAGATGTTATTTATTTAGTACATTTTCTTATTTTAAAATAAGCACCACTGTAGTTTAGGTCATTGCTCATGTAAGATGTGGGCTCCAGGTACATACATTGTCATGGGTACTGAATGGCTCTTCAGGTGTGTTTTGAGCCAGGTCCTACATGCTGCCTTGGACCAGTGTCTGGAATTTACTTTCCTCTTGCGGTGTCCTGGACTGCTTGCTTCGTGTAGTTCTCATTGATAACAGCTAGAAATTCAGTCTCAGCATCACAACAGAATGCGATAATTGCTCAGCCCAGGTGGGGGGTAACTGAGGTTCCCTGTTCTGTTGTGTTTTCCTGCCTTTGTTAGACCCCTTGATCTCTCACAGCATGCTACAATCACTGCCACTTTCCTGTCTCAGCAGTTGGTAAGAACTCTATATCTTTCTTTGCCATGAAGAGGCTTAACTAACTAGAATATATACACATACAGAGCATGTGTACGTATGTAATGTGTGTGTATATATGCACGATATTAGGCACAGAAAGGAATAAATCATAGAATTTTACTAGTCTACTTTCATTTCTCAGAGCAAAACCATGTATTAGGTTGGTGCTGAGAATTATCAGCAGGTCTAAAATTGCTATTGAATTCCTTTTCCTGCATGTTTGACTTTGTGAACAACAGTGTCCTTGCTATAATTTTAAAGAAATGACCTTATGTTTTCAAGAGGAAAGAAGACAACACTTCAAAAATAAATTGTATTTTTTTTTCTTCCATAGGTCTTTGATTTGCTTCGCTCTTATTCAGTATGCAAAATAAGTATTTGTTTGTCATATCACTTTCTTGACTGATTTCTTATACTCTGTTCTTAAAGGCAGTTAGGAAAGCTGTTTGCTCAGCTATGTTAGGAATAAATTGCTTGTTTTTTGTTTGTTTTTAATTTGGTATTTAATATATTTTTAATTCCCTTAAAATAGCTCCATATATGTCTGATTTCATATTACTTTCAATGATCAGCTAATCATTTCCATGTATTTTACTGTTCTTACCATCATTCTCAGAAGTTTTGCTAGTGTTTGGAAAGATCTCGCACAACAGGGAATTATAAAGACTTGAAGTCACTCCATAAGAAATAGCACAACAAAGTAGAAATGTGCCAAATTACCCAGAAACAATTTGGATGGCTGGCAAACAGGGTAGCCTGCTGGTTTGTGAACAGTGTAGGTAATTTGCCACTCAACTCTCCTCTATTTGCTTCAATAAATTGTAGGGTACTTAGTACCCTACTATCTGTTATCTATCTGTCTGTGTTTCTCTGCGCTGTCAGTGTCTGACAGTAGTTCTGCTCTGTTTTTCTTGTGTCTGCCTTTCACTCTCAGCTTGATGGAAAACCTTTAAAAACCCTGTGGTGTTTTGGAGGCTGAGGTCCAACAGTTTGTATGTAATAGTGCGTCTATGTAGTATAATCAGAAGACCACAGTTGAAAAGGAATGAAAACATGAATTTAATACACCTAAAATATAGTTCAGCAACACTATACGAAAATGATTCAACAATAAGCTCTAATAATGCAACAAGAAAGAGTACTCAGGTCATATAATTCTCAGTCAACGGTCTCATAAAGAAGGTGTTATAAAATGCCATCCACATCTGTGCAATATAAAGACTGTTTAACAATGCTGGTCAGCCATTCTCCTTTACACAAGAACTGAAACTCCATTTAAATTAGAAGGGCTTTAGGTTTTTGTGTGTGTGTTAGAGGAAAAGGAGAATGTAAATTATTAAAAAAAAATGGTGGTGAAGGTGGAGGAAAAAAGGAAAGATAAATCAACAGTTGTAAAAAAATGTATATACATGTTCATGCTTGTGTGGTAATTTCCTGTTGCTTTCCATTGCACTGGCATTGTCCAAGTACAGCATGGATGACCCACAGCAAACAACATGGTCGTGGCTTCTTACAAAAATTTCTGAAAGGGAGTGTCATTCCTAGTGGAATGGGTTGTTATGGCCAAGGATTTTAAGGTTATAGGTCCTTTGTTGTTCTGCAAGCAGTGTAACAAATCTGTTCTTTTGGTATTTGAATGTATTGATTTAAAGTCTGGACAAGAATTTTAATATTGTTTTGTTTTATATTAGACAAGTTATCTACTTTTTGTTTTCTGGTAGGTGACATATGTATGTGTATGACTTTGGTTCTGCAACATTTTAGAAAAAACATAGTAGTATGCAACTGAGTAATATTTTGGACTGAATGCAGTAAAACTGTATTTTGGTAGATAACTTATTGATTACCCATATAAAGTAAATTGTGTTAATGTGACCGCATATTTTACATTGAGGAATAATTCTTTACAGAGATATCAATATACTTCAAATGAAAGGGGGTGCTGCTGCTGCTTCTTTTTTTTTATATTATTATTTTTTTATTTTTTTAATTTTTTCTTCCCTTTTCCACCTTTTACTTCTAATTTCAGCCCCTCTACCCGTAGTAAATGGTGCTGATTTGTGTGAGAAACAAGACAATACTTCGGCTTGTTATGTACTGTTTCTTTGTATTTACTTTCAGGCAATGGACAGTAAATCTGTACTGAAAAAAAAAAAAAGACTCACAGGATAATTAAAACCATTTTCACTTTCAAACAGTGTTTCTGTTTCGCTTCAGTATTTCTGTGAATAAGAGACCATCGTTTCATCACAGCATCCCGTCTCATTTCTGGGCCCTCCTAATGAAACTGGAATTTCTGCAGGAATCCAGGAAATCACTAACAAGAGATTCAGAGAGCAATAAGGTTTCCAGTTTCTGAGTTCTGGACTCTTGTTCAAGGACTCTCTTGACAACTGTAAACTTATTTAAAATAAATATTGACATGCTAGTTTGAAAAATAATGAAGTCTGTTCTCTTCATGCAATATGGAGCAATTTAAAAAGACGAATTTTGGGGGTTATCTTAATGTCTGGAATTGAAGCTAAAGCGAAAGGTAGTTTGATTATACAAGAAATTTAAAATTCATTACTCGGCTATTATTGGCAACTTGGAATCTAGGTTTGCAATTATCTAGAGCTGTAAATTATCTAAAATCAATATATAGATACTTTGAGTTATATATGTTTAATATGGGGCTAGACATTTAATTATGATGACACACCATTCATATTGGTTTGGCAAATGTAGCTATTTAGAAGATATTTACAGATGATCATAATTTTAATAGCATGCATATATTATGGAAATTTGTAGATGCCAGTCCAGCGAAAGTGTTTTCCTGTCTCTGTCCTTCTTTCCTTCTTTTTTAGATATTTGGTATAAGAATGACATGGCACATATGTGCACATACACATTAATTGCATTTATTTACAAATATTGTCCTCAAAAGAGGACATTGGATTATTGAATTATTATCCTCCCAGTGTTTTGGAAATGAATTTTCTCTTAGAAAGATTTATGAATTCAACAGGTTTAAGTGTACTGTCTGACATACAGCTGTGCAGATGTTGAAAATAGATTTTTAGTTTAATCATAAGCTCAGTTTTTCACTGAAAAAATATATAACCAATGAGAAATTCCAGGCAAATCTTATTCTTACTGTTCCCTCCTAGATCTTTTTATAGCATCTTACTGTGACTGGACTTCCATTGAATTGATAGTCAAAAGTGCTGTGCTCCTGCTTTATAAGGAAAAAAAATAATAATTTAATATAAATATAATTTAATATAAATATTAAATATAATAATTTTCTATATGCAGAAGAATGCAATTCTGGCAGTGTTAGAATTTAGGTATATTAATACTGCTCAATACATATGATAAATATTTCTTTACAGCAATTGCATATTTTCCGTTTTCACATATATTCTTTAAATTTTGTTAGAGCAAGGGAGAATTCTCTACTACAAATCTGACAGAATTTCAGCAGAATATGCTTCTGACAAAGTCTGCTTTCTCCAGATGTTTTGTTTTGCTTTTAGTGAGGCTTCTCAAATATTTGTATTCTTCCTCAAGTAGGAAAAACTTGAAATAAATGAAACTTTTTTATGAAATTACTTTTCTCTGTGAGGTCTAGTCTATTTCTTGTTTAGTCCAGAAGCTTATTTATTTGTTTTAAAGTCATGGAAAACTACAGAGATGGAAATAATACGCAGCAACAACAATAACAATGGGAATAACAAAAGCAATGGGAATAATTTTCCTTAAGTATTTATTGAATAAATTTGAGAATTGTTTTGCTTGTTAGTTCTTAATTTTGCAGGAATATTTTACTTGTATTGTTTGTTCAAGATTTTATCCTTTAAGTTTGAATGCTCTGTTTATCGTAGAAAATAAGAACATGACAAGGGAAAGTAGAAATTGTCCTTTTCTTTATAGTAATTGAGAAATCACTTCAGTAGCTTATATATGGAAATGTTTTTTTTCATTTTTTGTTCTTTTTTTTTTCTGCATATGTTCTTAATTTGGCAAAGGTATGCTAGGAGGTGTTGACAGTTGTTGTTTTTTTTTAATTAACTTTTTTTTTAGAAATTGTGTTGGTATATTTCTTAGTTTTTTTTTTTTTTTTTTTTTTTTTTTTAATGCATATAATCAACATTCCTTTTTTTTTTTTTTTTTTTTCTGTTCAAAAAAGGAAATTTTCCCAAACTGTATTTTGTCAAGGGATGTGCTTTAAATAGTTAATTCTGCTGTGATTTTTACATAAGGATCAGAAAATTGACAGGAATGGCACAGATTTTGATGCCTCTTGCATCAAAACTACTTGATGGCGAAAGTGGGAAGTGCAGTGGCTGTAGTAGTTTCTCATGAAGGCCATGAAGGAAGAACAGGTAGTCTGTTCCCAGCCACTGCCACACCCCCAAATGAAACAAACTACCAACAAATAGAGCTTTAATGAAGGGCTGTTATTTCCTGCATACTAGCCAAGAGAAAAAGAACAATTGTCCAGCTGTGTTGTATTAGAAAAACATGGGGAAAATAAAGATTTAGAGTTGACCTGGTAGTCCTGCTCTTCCCTGTAGTTTTGCTGTTGCAGTGCTAGTGCAGTCCACTAGTCCACTAGTACCAGTCATGACAGACTTGCCTGGAGACTCCACATAACAGTAAGTATAGCAACTTGCTGGTGTTGACAAGCTTTAAAGAGATGGAAAGAAATAATACCAGACTAGATATATTTCTAGTTTGGACTGTTTATTTCTGTCAAGCAAATTTAAACATTTCTGTCTGAAATATTCTAGGCGTGAAGGTGTGCTCACCTGCTTATAGGCAGTATGATCATTGAAAAGCAGATGGGCAATTTTATTGCTGGCTTGAAACCAAACTCCTATTCTCAATGGTCACCCTAAACTGGCCTTGTAATTCCTGTGATGTTTCAAAATTGGACCGCATCAATATCCAATTCATAATTCTTCTATGTATATAGCTTTTTCCATTAAGTTGAATTTTCCTATTGAGGTGCGTACAGTCCATTTCTCTTTACCTCCCTTCCAACTACAGCATAGAGAATATAGCAAGGGATGGGTTTATGAGCAGCACATTGAAAGCAATTAACACTGGAATTGAATCTACATCAAGATAACAACAGGTGATTATACTATTTAACAACTGTTAAATGGTGTTAATGACTAAGTGTAGACCACAAACCCAACAGATTAGGACACAGAGAAATTCAGCTGACATGTAAATTAAACAAAAATTATATAGATAATTTAGGAATATATTTTCCTCTGAAAAGCTGCACAATAGTTTAGAATGCAATAATTATATATATTTTTCTTCACTGAGACACTGCTAGGGTAAGGAAGGTCATTTTGCAGTAGGTATTTTAAATTGAAAAAATCAATTAGCTTAAAGTATTTTTGTGTGTATGTGTTTAGATGCATCATATTCATTTCTATGTTCCACATTTATGGGCTGCTTATTGTTACTTTGGGTAATGGAGAATTTAGACTTAGCTGGATGAAAGAACCTAGGTAACAACAGTGGGCAGTCAAATATCCAAATTAAGATTTTGTATTGGAGCAAAAGCAATTTGAGTATTTTGGAAAGAAAATACTTTGCTTCAGTTAAATGATCTCTAATTGTCTTAATATAAAGCCACCTAACTTAATAGGGGAAATTTTTCCTCTCCTGATAGGAATGTTACTAGTGTCTTTCAGTTCTCTAATGTTAGCATAAATTAGGGATAGTATTGTAAGTTTACTATGATTTGTATGCATTCTGTCATCTAATGCAATTTATTTCACATATGCCTCTCCATCCAGAAAAGGCAAATCAACGCTTTCCTAAAATTCCTTTAGTGTATGCAAAATCCTAAATGATCTTCAATTGTCTTTCACTCATTAAAGTCCCATAAGGAGCAACTGGATGTTGATGGGGTATCAGTCCAGATAGATGGGCAGAAAATAATGGAGGATGTGAATGATTCATGGAAAAAAAAAAGTTTTGGTAACCATAAGCTTACTGTATGCTGCTCAGAGTTCAGGTCTCACTTTTCTTCTGTTAATTCCATGTTATTAAGATTTTGATTTTGTAAGAAAACAGATGGCTATCAACTTAAACAGGTGTTTACATTGCACTTTTTAAAGATTAAATGATGAATACACAGCTTGGATTTTGCTGTAGTACACAGGGAATTAGTGCTTTTGAAAGGGTGTCTGAGTAGAGAAAAATTGTGTGTGTGTGTGTGTGTATGTCTTTGGACCTTTGCTATTATAGAATGCAATGAAAGACAGCGGATTTGAAGGAACAGTTTCTTTTCCACCCCTGTAGAGTATATCTTGATGGGAATATACACCACAAAAATGTGATCTAAATGACTTGCAGTAAATAAAGGAGGAGCAAGGGGGGAATCATTTACTGTTTGGTGATTCTTTCAGATTTTATGGGTAGGTCAGCATGTTGCTTCCTCCTTAGAAGGAAAACAGATAGAATTAGACTTCCTATGTATTAGTATTCATATGTATTACACTTATTTTGTAGTTTGTTGTATGTCCTCAAATAAGCAATTTTAAACATTTTTAAATCTGAAAAAAGCTTGCTAAAATAAGGTGTATAATGCCTAATAGAATTTGATTATAAAGTAGCATGGTGTTAACTATAACACTGTAGTCCTACACTGATTTTAATCATAGGTGCTGTATAATCTCATTATTCTGCCAGTTTTTCATTGATAGAAATATAAAAAGTATCAGATAATAATAGAACAGTGTCGGGCTGTTCTCACACACATACAGTTTCTCTCCACTCAAGAAACCCCTGCTGTAGTGACTGCTATGAAGACTCCACTATATTTTTTGATATATATATATATATATATATATCAGCATATATAGTAGTATTCAGTGAACAGGTAAATCATTTAATGTACACTGATCAAATTAACAACATACATTTCTACGTTTGTTTGTCTTCTAATTAGCAGGTAGATGGATCTATATGCCAGTTCCAAAATGTAAGGTATATTAGCACCCTGATTTCCTCTCCTTTATGGATTCTGCCACCTTGTGGCAATCAGTAAGGGGAAAGGATTAGTGGGAAGGAAAAAAAATCTCTGCCCACCTCCTTTCTTCTCATGTTGATGTGCTCAGAAAGGTTGAGAGGAGAGAGTAATTGAACAGAACCTTGACTTTCCTTTTGGAAGTGCTTCCAAAGTACAAGGTGACATTGCCTACTACCTTTTCTGACCTTCTGTAGAGAATTTTCCCTTTAGAGTGGAGAGTGAAACAGAATTACTGACAAGGATATCATTTATCCATAAATACATGAGGCAAAGACATACGGTGAGGTACTAAGGTTTGTTTATTTATAATCTAAGTTTCCAGTCTGTCAGGAAGGGATGCTAGTGAGCTTTTTGAGACATGTCTTAACTGTGGTCAGAGGTTACAACTCTAGCTTCTGGTAGCCAGAATTTGCTCAAAATTTGTCAAGCTGCCGTGGGAAGAATAGTAAGCTGGTTAACTAAGGTGCTAGCAAATATGGAGCAGTGAAAAGTTATTTACAATGCGCTTCTTTACATATAATGTCTTTTGTACCCTATATTTGAGCATATATAGCTAAGAGTAAAAAATAAATTAAATGAAATTTTAGCTTATTATTATTATTATCTAATAAGCCATTGAACACCTGTAGTGCTGCTCTATCAGCACTTTTTTTCTATGCTGTTTAGCATCATAAACCATTGGACTTGAATCCATTCACTGGTGTATGAAAAGTGTGTCTACATTAGCAGTTTGGTTTACTGGGGTGTGCAGATTTGCTTTGTATTTGACCTTGGAGCCTTGCAACACTCGACAGAACATACTTTGAGTGCACATGAGATGGATTTTCTTCAGGTGGAAACAGGGTGAAGCTCTGATGTGAATGCAAGGTCCTCCAGCAGCTAGCGCTCTGTGCACGCTGACTGGATACTAAGGGTGGTTTGCAGCTGGCGCAGGCTCAGTTCCCAGTAAGAACAAAAAGAGGGACTGTGGTCTTGGAACCACAGCACACTGGAAGAAACCTGAACCTCTCTCCTTTCCACTGTACGCCAAAACAGAGACAAGCTATAGACATGTAGGCGTACTCACTCTGTGGACTTGGCTGTATTCTTAGGGAACGATTCCAAAATTTTGTGTAGGAAAGATGTACTACTTGGAAGGTTTATATTGCATTGAAGACAAAAGGTTTGTCCCCACCCAAAAAGCTCCTTTAATCTGTTGATGAGGTTATAAACTTGAAATGTATTAAAGCCGAGGAACTGGATCATTGGGAAAGATTGTCAGGGAGGCTCTTCCAAAATTTGGAGTGTAATTTTATGTACTCTACAGTTTACATAAGGACTTCATTACAGTGTGTGTGTGTGTGTATACTTGTTTCTTTTGGTTTAAGAAGTGGAGTAAAATGAGTTTAATATTGTGGGCATTGCTATATTGAAAAAAATATAGCTAAAGGAAGCAGATTTTTTTCTCTGAAATTATCATGCCCTACTTTTTTTTCAAATTAGTTCTTTCCTTGTGAGCTACCAGAACACTTAGATACTATGGGAAGGAAACATGAAAAAAAAAAAAAATAAAATAAATCTATTACCCTTCTAGTCAACTGAACAATAGGATTATGTACACCGGAGCAAATGCCTTTCAGTTGTTGAGTGATGCAGTTGATGTTTCCTATTAGGAACAAGAAGATTTAGTCTAAGGTCAGTTCACTTTCTTTATAGGTCAAACGAAATTTCCCATAGCAGAATCAAAGCAAGATCTATTTTAAAAGGACTTACGGAGTCATACTAAGAAAAGCATTCGTTGAAATGAGCCAAGAATTATTGTCTTAGTTCACCAACAACAGGGAGCAGGTTAGCTAATTCTGTACATGCTGAGTCAAATCGTCAGTTGGTATAAATCAAGATAGCTCTATTGACATAGCACTTCTGTACCAACATTCAGTGCTTGAAGATGTGGCCCTCCAAGATGAAAAGGCCCTTCTCTGTTCTGCTGTTGTGAAGTCTGCTGTGTTAATGCAATTTCAAATGAATTTCAGGCAGGCTTTTAATCTGCTAGGGAGCTGAAAGATGCAAAATATGTTTTTTTTTTTTTTTTTTTTTTTTGTGTGTGTGTGTGTGTGTGTGTGATTTTTAGTTATAGAGCCAAGCATGTACTTACGCATATCACTAGGTTCTTGATATGGTATTCTTTTATTGTTGCACTAATGAATACCACAGGGTGCATGTTAGTAAGCTGCTAACAGATGTTTTAGGGTTGATTTTTCTTGAACGTAAAATTTATTATATATGATATACAAAATTATATTTAGCTTTTACGCTTTCCCACATACACTACTATGCTTACCATGGATGTAATTGCACATAATGCCAGGAACAGAACTACCTAAAATAGGTGGGTATTTGTGAACCCTGGCAGACACCCATGCTCGTTGTCCTCCCTCTGTGGATGTGGAGGAGGAATAGGCTGAGGAGGAATTGGGGCTGGCTGAGTTAGCTGCGCTCGCATGCAGCTGTATCCGTTTCCTTTGGCACAGGAGGAGCGTGCCCTCTGCAGATGCCTGCTTTGCTATTCTGTGCTTGCTTTCCTTCTGTCCAGGAAATTTAAGAATTACTGCATTCCTGTCTTTATTTTTATATATCTTCCACGCGTGGCTTTAACACTTTCTGATAATTGACAAATGAGCCAGAAATACATGCTGATTTGCTTTATCAAATCGAATCAAATTGTGGGGTGGGATTATTATGTATAGTCCTGAAATTAACCCTAGCTAAAACTTCAAAGGGCTGAGGCTAAATTCAGTCACTGTGCATGCACACTGAAGTGCATTTTGGGTGACTTGGAGGCACAGGTCTGTGATGCAGTGACAGGAGAATAAGGAAGAGAGAAGATACAGAGGAGAGGAAAGCAGGAGCAACTTTAAAGACAGTTCAGCACTCCAAGCAAATTCTGTGCTTCATTGATGCTAATAGAAATATAGTTATATTTCATACCATATCCCAATTTTACTCTTTCCTGAAACATTTTTTACAGTTTAGTTCTGTGATTACCCTTTGATGTAACTAAGCAAAGTGTGTATAGAAGATGTACAAGAAATCTCTGCTCTGAAAATTAGAGATGGTCTGTAATTAACATAATTTGTTTGACAGCTTCACAGCATGCCTGTCTTAAAATATATTGATGATTTTTATTTATTTTTTTATGTTTAATTTTCACTCAGTTCCACTTAGGATACATGCTAAATTGACAGACATGAAAATGCTTTTATATTAGACATTTTCAGGTTTGTCATGTATTGGCATAAAGCTCTTGCACTGCCACTCCAAAATTGGTTCAGTTATTGTGGGGGAGGGAGCTGATTATCTTTCCCCTTTCCTCAGAAAATGCGATAAAAATTAGGTGGTTGACACCAAGAATGTTGCATATATGAAGGTGGAATTGAAACAGAGCAAACACAAAAATATTCCTGTTAATTTATGTGAGTAGTTTCACTAAAATAAATGAAAATTCACAGGTTTTACTGTTTGTGAGTTCAGGACTAAACCTGTTAAGAATAATGCCCTATATATTATCAAATGTATTGTTTCTATGACAAAGTGGTTCTATGAATCTATGACTGATTTTTTTTTTTTCAATAACATAAAACAGGGATTTAGTTTGGATAGTAAAGATAATGAATTGCCTTAAATAAATTGCATTCATGCTAGGGGAAGTAGTGGGTTGGGGCTCCAACTATAAAAATGTAATATAGGTCAATTAATATGAGATTTTTTCCCCTACTGGACTTGTGATTCATTCTTAAGTAGAGTGTAGAAAGAGTGCAATTTTTTTCACATGTTTTGCTTCCAGTTAGAAAACAAACTGACTTGTTATACTTTCTATCTCATTAGGAAACAAAATAATGATTTGTATTCCTACTTCCTTAAATTTAATTAACTTGTTACAACATTATGTAATAAGTGCCTAATACAATTGTTAGAAATACATATTAATTTATTTTGTCATTTGGACTTTTAGCATCTCTCTAGACTATGGTAAAGAGAAGACAGTAGAAATGATACTCAAGGTTCACATAATGAATGAAAGACTAAAGATAGTAGGAAAAAAAAAAAGATAATCTTACCCTTGAAGTTGTTGCAACTTCAGTGTTGATTTGAAGTTTTATTAGAATAAAATTATTCTAAACTTCCACACAGATATTTAAACAGTATTTTGAATAGTAATCTTCTGTCTATAGGTTCTTATTTAAAGAATGGTAGTTTAAAGTATGTATCTGTTTCTAAACTATTGCAGTACACTTAAGAAAGCTAGGCAAATTCAAAGACGCCCTAAATCTGAACTTGTAGGTAAATTTTGCCTGTTCTGTCTTTTAATCTGGGATTGATTCTAAAATGCAGTGCTTGACAACAGAACCACAGTTTTAGAAAAGCAGTTTGAGGATAACCCTTACAAATAGTAAAGATGAGCTTTCTTAAAAGATGGAAGGGAGATGTACCTCCAATTTCAACAAGTAATGGAAATAGCAAATTTTTGGATCCTTCAGACAAATCTGTATTATTACAAGCAGGTAGCAAGTCACAAGTTTTCTGTTAGCAGCATTGATTATCTCAGAAGCTAGGATGGTATGCCTTTGCCTTTTGCAAAGACACAAAATGTTTAATTTCAAGCATTATGAGCAGTTGCCTGAAAGCTATTGAGACTGTTCTATGCGTAAATGTTAACAACAATGTAAGTATTTAGATAAGAGACTTAGCATTGTATGGTAAATATGCAATAAATAATCTGCAAATTTAAGCAAAGGATTCATCAAGTTTTGACACATTCTCTCTAATAACTGCCTCAGTTCTGGGAGGAATGAATGCATTCATAGATTTTGTTTCTTTATCATCATTTTTCAAGCATAAAAATATTGGTGTCAAACTTTGTCTAAAAATCTATGAGGATGTGATGCAATATACCTGATCGTTTCTAATTTATTCTTTAATAGAAAATGATGCAAAATGAGAGAATGATCAGGTATCAAATAGAAATGAACCATTGATGGATTTTTGTGTTTTGTTGGCACTGGATGGTTATAGATGCATCAATAAAAATTGTGTTTGATAATTCATGAAATGGAGAAAAGGCAAATGTTATGATGACTTAACTGCTAAATCAAAATTTGAGACTTCTTCTGAAAGTGTAGATCTCTGAAATACCTGTGAGGAAGTTGGAAAAGGTGAGTTGTGTTAAATTTCATGATCTGTTAAAAAGCACTGTCCGCAACATTAGATCAAAAAAGATGTTCCCTGTGGTAGAAATATGTTAAGTAATTAAATTTTCTCTATAGTAAGTTCACATGTATAAAATAAGTCTCTTTGATAGTAAATTACTTTTTGAAAAGAATGTTTCAAACAGTAGACCTGAATTGTTGGCTGGGGCCCAAAGCATTAGGCAGTGATGCTACAAAGCTGAATTAACATTTTCTCATATTAAGCCAATGCTGCAGCCCAGGAAACCTGTCAGTAAAGCTTATGTGACATGCTAAACTGTCATTTGCTGACATGTCATGGCAGAATGACTCCAAAATATATTGATTTGAAATCATGACATTTTGTTGGGGAGAAGAGAGGAGAAGGAAAAGAACTAGCTACAAAGCAAGAAAAATAATAAAACTTATACTACCAGTAAATAACTGGGAGCTTGTAGGTAAATGGTAAATCTTCAATGAAATTTAAGCTATGATGCATTTAAAACAACAACAACAGAACAAACAAACAAACAAAATGCAACCCTTTCTATAATTTATATAGGTAGTCCCTTGGTTGGGCCATAATTAGTTAATAAAACAACAAATGAAATAGACATCTGACTAAACCAAACAAAATGTCAGTCACACGGTTGGCTAGTTTCCTGAGATAAAAAAAAAAAAAACAAACAACTAGGTTAGTGCTCTGTGTTACTAACTGCATATTTCCTGAAGACAAACCAAACAAGGATAGTCTAAGCTATAATACATAGTCAAATAAATGACAAAAACATGGCAACACAATTGACAACTATCCATCTTGCTTCCTTATTAGCATACTGTCAAGAAACAATATGTATGTATATTTTTCATTCTTTAGGCATAATAGTGAATATAATACAAATATGCATTGAAAACTTTCATATTGAAACGTTTCACATACCTGTTTCAAGGGGAGAGATCATATTTCTGAATGTCTATTTTGACCAGCTGTGTAACACCAGAATGTCAAATAGCTTTAATCAGCAGGTCATGTGGTGCTGTTTTCTCTGAGAAAGATTTTTACTCTTAGAAAGCATTTCCTAAGGGATGTTATAATTAAAAAAAAAAAAAAAAAAAAGTCATACACATTTTCTGAGGGTCACTGCTGGACAAGTAAGTCTACAACAGCAGTGAATTTGCAAAGTCCCCATCAATGTTTATTCAAAACAAAACACCACTTTTGTAAGGTAGGAGGAGAAAATCTACAGATCATATATTGACACTTACAGATGAACTTTGATCTAGGATTGCACATTAAAAAAAAATAAAACATAGAAGTTTTTAGTTATTTATTTGGTTTTGTTTTATCTGTACTTGTGAACAATGAATTCAAAGAATGTGTTTAATTTCCATAGGCATCCTCTTCAGACATACAAGCAGTAGGAAAGCAAAAATCATGCTAAGCTTCACAGAAGCTTAAGTATACTCTGTAATTGAACTAGGTTAAGAAGGCACGCTTCATAAAGAGATTGCCAAACTTCTACAGAACATTGTGCATAGACAATTTGATGTTATTTTATAGTTTGCCAGTCTAGTCATGATTTACTTTCCAAACAACATACATGTATTTTATGTGTAGAACTAAACCGCAAAAACTAATGTAATAAATCAGAATCCTTAAAAAAAGTCTCTTAAAAACTTCTATAAAGGGTTAACA
Source organism: Anas acuta (assembly GCF_963932015.1). NCBI lineage: Eukaryota > Metazoa > Chordata > Aves > Anseriformes > Anatidae > Anas > Anas acuta. The sequence continues at coordinate 103,232,909 of NC_088979.1, forward strand.
AATATTTTGCTGCTTTAATCTCTTCTCAAATGAACTGTGTTCATCCTGTTAGCAATTGTGTAGCCTCATTAATATAGTTAATGAATTGATCTTACTGTTAAGGTGCTCAAAGCAACCTACAAATAACATCATGAATATTTAATCAAACATTGATCTCAATCAGCAGATTCAAACATCAATCAGTCATATCAAATCAATCTTCATAGATTCTTTCCATGTTATCAGTTACTTGTTGAATTTAATTAAAGTTATAACAGCATTTTAAGAAAGCACAAATGGAAGCTTCTATTCTTCCTCTCTTCCCCACCACCAGTGGTGAGGATCATTTGCCTGATCCTGTTTCAGTTATTCACAGTCCACTTTTCCCCTCTGAAGAGGGAGGAGCTGGGAGCTCAGTTGTGTTGTGCCCGAGAAACCTGAAAATCTGCTACTCATCCAACTGCCCCTGTAGTACAGGGTCCATTAGAGACTCGACTTCAGAATTGCTTCTTCCAATAGTTCAGCAGTTCTGCCCATGGCGAAGCAAATGAATTCTGACATTCACTCCATCAATCTGCTACTACACATTTTTTATCTTCTAGTCCAGAACACATACATTATACTCAGCAAGAGATGAGCTTTTTTCACAGAATGTTATCTGCTTGCTGCCTGACAGCAATGTTAATGGCTCTGCTGTTTTTTTGAATTTGGAATATTGAAAACTCAGGATCCCTTCAGATCCAGGCATTTCAACACAAGTATCCTGTTCTCTTAAGGAAGGACCCTTCTAATACCCTGCAATTATACCTGGTTCAAAAGGAAAAAAAAAACAAACAGCTAACAAACAATAAAAAACAAACAAACAAACAAAAAACACTTTCATACCACATTCCTTAAATATATACTAATAAGGTTAAGGTGAGAAAAACTGTCACTCCATGCATGAATAGCAAGCCAGATTATCTATTTGAATGAGATAGTAAGTCTTGATCTATTCTGAAAAGTACCATAGTGTAATGAAATTTTCAGTAGAACACCAGAAAACAAAACAAAATTATGTGCATGATAATATTCCTTTCAAACATCATACAATATTGAAGGTGGAGGTGTTTGCTAAGGCTCATTCTTCAGTATGCTCCTGGTGATTTTGATTTATGAACTCATTGGTGGGAGAGAAAGATACTTTTATTCCAGCAGATAAACTCCCTGAAGTCTGATATGAAGATTTTTTTATAAAATACAATAGGAGGAATACTTAAGAATTTATTGTTGCACCATAGCGTTATATGACTGACTGCCACAGGTGATGGTGTTTAGAAAATTACATTCACTTGAGAGCTGGGCAATTTTGTTTTTGTATCTCACCTTAAAGCAGGCAGAAACAGAACTTGACTTACCTGGGTTGTATTTTCCGTGATTACCAGACCATTTTGTTACAGCACCTTTATAGCCTTTCTGTGACTAGCCCACTGGAGTCCATGTGCCTACTGAGATACTTCATCCTAGAAAATCTTTAATGTTGTTATCATTTTTCTTTTGTTTTTGTTTATCTGAATCACTTGGCAAACTGAACTAAACTGCACTTTTTCAGTAAATTAAATACAGTGAGGAACTGGTGAAAGGTGTTTTCTCACTATGAAAATGTGGAGTTCCGGCTTAGCAGCATCCTGTTAAACTCTGCAATTTAACCTTGACCTTTAAATTCATCTTCTTTACCATTGCATTCACCTCTACTCAAGCCCTATCATCCAAAAATGTCACGGGTCATGAATATCAACAGTACCCACTAAAATTTGAAAGGGTGGTATCCAAAATTTTGACAGAAACAGTGTTTTGCTGACTAGCAGTCATAGTGCTATGCTAATAAACATTCAAATTCTTCAGTGCTTAACACAAAAGCAGTAGAGTTTCTGTTTTACTTTTAACACTTAACAGTTTTTACAATACAGAGATACCACTTTCTTAAAGATTATAAATTTAAGCATGCATTCTTTTCTAAGAATAGGAGTTCAGAAACTTATTTTGTCTAATGAACACACATCTTTCAAGGCATTCTTTTCTTACTTTTCTTACTTAATCTCATTGTAATTAAATGGGATGCATCAAAAAGTAAGGAGAGTATAAGCCTTTCTTTCAAATGGTCACTAAGCATCATCAAAACTCTGGATTTCTGAAAGCTCATCCACTGAATGTAGACAGCAAAGCTCTATTTGTAGCAACACTCAGTGCAGAGACAACTGAGCAACTTGGCTCTAGATGACAGTCATGTAGTGCATTCAGTATGTTCTACTGAATAAGAAGTCACATAGAAAGACTTGCAACTGGGGAGAAGAGGGGAAAGGCTGCAGGGGAAGTCTTTCTTCTCTAGTTTATATTAATGAATAAGTATCTGGATTTATTAATCTATTTATAAAACTGGAATTGTTTTTGGTGAAATGGAATTGTCCAGATTCCGTTTAAAATTTTTATCTAAGCCTATTAAAAATTTCATTAGAGAAACGGATATCCTTTGCTCCAAAATGTTCTAATACTAACATAACAAATAGGCATCCAACTCGATTTCTTTACCAGTTAACAGTTCTGATGGTCTTTAAAACACTTAAAGATATATATATATATTTAAGTTCCTTATCATCTTTAATGGTATACAGACTAAATGTAAAATCATCCCCTGTATTTTATGTAGATGTAAATATAAAAATCAAAGCAAGTAATTTGTTATTTAGCGTATTTAGGTAATATCAAACTATCTTTCCACATCACTTAGAAGGAGAGTCTTAAAAATTCATTAAGGGAGGAAAAAACTTATTCATGAAATAATTTATTTTATTTCGTTACTTTTTCGTTAGTATTGAAAACTTATTTTTTTTTTCTGAAAAATATTTTATAATGATAAAATACAGGTAGGTTTGAGAATTTTGACTTTCACATCAAAATGATCTTTTTGTCTTTGTGTTGTTTACTTTCAATGCAGCTTTTTTATTTTGCTTCTCTCTTTTCAGACCAGAATTAGTGCTAAAATAAGCAGAAAGGACACTGGGTGATCATGTACTTTTAGGAAAATTGCCCTGTTTTTTCAAGCTATTTCAACATAATGATAGGATAAATATTTTCACAATCCTATTTTTGCTGTAGTTTAAATAGTATTTGGAAGTATATTTCTGAGTGTTTTGTTCAAAAAAAGGTGTAGAATTATAGTTTTCTTGCAAAATACAAGGCTGCAATTTGTCTGACCTTCTTTTCTGTTTTCTATCTGCATACATTAAATGAATGACTCTCCATTTTGCAGCTGAGAGAAGCACAACTTTGAATGAAAAATGTTGCTATTAAAAAAGAGGGAACAAATTGCATAAATTATAAATGACCTGCAGAAGCTGAGATGTACTACCACATTACCCTGATTATACATGCATGGTTTTTTTTGTCATTAATCCCACAAAATAGCATGGCAACCTATGGAAGTCATGCAGATGCAGATCTTTTGGTAAAGAAACATGACTCCAAATGGATTTATGGGCATTACATTATGCTTTAAAATGAAAAGGGGATGGAGGGAGGGGGAGAAATTCAGGACCAATATAAGTCCTGAGGTTATACTTGTTAATCTTACACACATGAACAGTTGTTTTTTTACTTTATACTTTCAAGAAGTTCTTATTATATTGGAATTCATATATTAAAAAAAAAAAAAAAAAAGTAATTGATGCTTCAGTGGGTGTCCAATCTCGTGCTTGAGATTGCACTAGATTGTAAATATTCCCTCGGAAAAAAAAATAAAAATAAAAATAATAAAAAAAAATTGCTCATTGCAACCTTTCTGTGTCAAAGATTTTGGCTGATCCTAAATTTGAGTTGTTCAATGCTTCCTTGCATGTTATAGAATGATAATTTCAGATCACTGAACATTGATGCAGCACATTTTCGTGAATAAATTACTAGTAATATAGTTACTAAGTTCATTTCATTTATGAGTATTGTTAGGATTAATACAGTAACACGGAACACTAGGTCAAGCCACAGATTTATCTGGCATGTTATTCTGTTTCTCTGATAATAGCATGTATAAAAATACCTTTCCAGATTTTTCTCACAATCACTAACAATTTGCAGGTCAGGAATTTAAATACCTATCCTTTGATGTATTCTTCTAAGAATGTCTTCAGTTACTTTTAGAAATTAAATAAAATTCAGTAATATTGAACAGCCAGCAAGGGCACAACTGAGCTCTTCAATGTACAAAGAATTCTACCTTTGTTTTTGAATGTGTTTTTTGGTAGTTTTGTCTAATGCCCCTTATTCTTATAGTGAAGGAAAAACTCGATGAACAATTGCTGTCCTTGTCCTTGCCATTTGTGACATGACTGCCATAAACTATATATCTCAGTCTACTTTCCAGGCTAAGGCTAAAGATCCCTTTTTTTTTTTTTTTTTTAATAAGTCTTCTCACAGTAGTTTTTGCATTCATAAGGATTGTTTTTCATCATCCTTATTATCTTTTGTATACATTTTCTGTATATGCATCCTCTTAAAGTGGAGAGAAGAGAGAGACATCCTGTATTTGAGATGTGGTTGCACTCTTACTGAGTCTTTAAGTCAGTGGAAATCATGGGCTAGTACAATGGCTCTCTGCTTTCCTAGCAAATCCCAACATAGAATGTTTTCTTCCATTAAAGACTGAAAAATAGATAACTGCAGACTTCACTACTGAACATTTTTGCTAAAATGCTGAGTTTTATATAATCTCCAGTGATTATCATCAGCTACATCAATGCTGAATTAACCAGAAACTTGGCAACTTTCCATTATGATTTACAGATAGTTAATTATATAGAATGTGTACAGACTCTAAGTATCGTTGTCTAACTTCAGATAACTTTGTAATTTCACTTTTAACTCCTCTTCCAGATAGTTTTTGAATATTTCCCAATACAGCATGTGAACAGGCCTGTATGCACAATTCAGGGAATTGTATTAAACCATATTACCATGCAGAAGTGTTTTGTTTTTTTTTTTTCTTTCACCCAATGTTTTAACAGATGAAGTATCTTACATTCTGTAACAGAAACCTGGCATTTAGCGTCACTTAAAATCTATTTCTCTATAATAAATTACTCCATCGTGGTGCTTTTAACTAGTATCATATTTGACACACATTTTTGGGAACATCTCTATGAACATCTAAAAGTTGAACAAAATCTCTTTTTCTTCTAAAATACAATCTCTTTTTCGAGATCCAAGGCAAAGGAATTTCTTTTTGATATCAACAGAGTAGGAGCTTTGCAGTTCAAGTGTAACTGGAAGATAACAGGATTCTCAAGAGTAGTTAGTTGGACAAAATTATTAGCTTTATATCTCTGGAAAACGTTCACGGTTTAAAACCTTAAGCTTTTGTTTTAATTTAAACTGCTTTTACACTACCAAACAAAGCATACAACTTTAGTAGAACCACAGCTACATGCTACTTTGAAATGTCAGTAGATTGGCAAAATTTATGACCTTATGGTGGGTGATGTAAAGCTAACCAAGTTTAAATACACATATGTAACAGGAATCCTTATTTCCTTTTCTTAAGTCCCTTTGTCATGTTAGAAGGAGATGAAGATGGGAGATGGGAAAGGGAAGAGACAAACTGAGCATGAAATCTGAGTTGCTGAAGAAAATTAAAGGATGTGAAATGTGTTCATGCTCATTAAAGTGAAGTGACGTTCATCAAAGTCAATGTGCTTAATTTTTACTTTACTTTACATTTGCAAGTGACTTTTATTCTCCCCTCCCTATTCTTTTCTGCAAATGAAATCCTTTGGGGAAAGCAAAATAAAACAGAATCCACCCAAACTCACAATCGGTAAATAGTACTTGGTTTTAATTAATGGTATTAATCTGGGAGGCATTGAGTCCAGATGTCTCTTGGGAAATATAAGAGGGTGTAAGATACTGCATCCATCACATAAAAGAAATCTTGAAATTACTTCTGTCATTTTAAACTTAATACAGTGTCATTTTTCTTAAACTTTATTAATGTAACATTTATAAAGTAATGTTAACACCTTAAACTTCAAACAGTTTCAAAGATAATGGTGGATTCTAATGAATTTTCTTAATTAAAGGAATGGTTAGTTGTGCCTGTTTTCAGTAAATTAATTAAACTTTTACTCATTAAGCAAGAAGTTAATTCATTATTGAAGGATATAGGAAGTGTAAGAAATCTGGCATTTGAGATGGATGCCATACCCTAATCTATCACTGATATTATGAAGTTACATGCTTAAAAATGTTCTCTACAGTATAAAATATTACAGAAAGTGACTGGTGACTAACTAGAGGTATTTAAGGTATTTTAGTTTGAACCATCATTCTATACAGTAATCCTATAACTGGTATTAGAGAAATGAATTATTTTACATATGAAGTATTAGTAGGCATCTTCTTAAAAAGAAAAAGTCAGTGGAAATCATGTTCTTGTGTAGTGTTCACTGATTCACAATGACAAGATTATTTTCTTGTGAAGAGGAAAACATCAAAGAGCATTAGCAGTATAAACTTTATTTGTTTGTTGAGCTCTGTACAAAATTAGGAACTTGCTTTTTTTTCTCCTCAACTTTCTCTGCCTCAGATCATAGCTTCTGTTTTGCTGTAAAGTTGCTTTGTTTCTCTTATCGTGACTTGGTATAAAATACTTTGTTCAGACTTCTAAAAATGCAGGGAAGGCTGGCCCTGTGCAGGAATTCTAGATTCAGTATTATGCTGTAATGTTTTATTGGTGAGAGAGGCAAGCAAATCTCCCACACTGTGCATATAAATCTTTAATAACTGAGAGAGCAGATTTTAGTCTGTTTTCTTTGCACTTAAGTTCTTAGTGTGACACCGAAAAAAAAAAAAAAAAGGAAAAAAATAGGGAGAGATTTATTAGAGATACCTGTGTGATCATCTGCATACTCTGCCTCATTTTCTTGCATTAGAGAAAAATGCACAGTGTCAGGCATTACTGTTTTATGACACAAAGGGTAAAACTTTTATTTATGTGGGATATCGCCATGCCTTGTCAAGTCATTACCTTATGCAGCTGCCACCTGATTAGTCCTGGCCCTTGTTGGTGCACGTTTGGCTGTTAGAGGAGGGCATGGGGCAACTGCACTTCTTTCTGCTGGTTGCTGGTGATGCTGCTGAATACAAGAGAACCACAGTCTGGCCACTGCACTTTGAGGATGTGCATAGAAAAATGAAATTCAGTTAAGAATGTTGTGATATTTACACAAAGTATACCACTTTTTTTTTTTTTTTTTCCCCCTCTGATGGGCAATTTGTCTGTAGAAAACTGATGCAAATCAGCTTCTACTTAGAGCAGAGAACTTAAATCCCATGTTTTCTTGAATATACAAAGTCTCCATCTTTTATTATACTTGCCTAACATAAAGAGAGAAGGTGCTGCTTCTCCTTAGTTGCAGGAAAGTGAAATGTGACAATATGACAATACAAACTCTGCCCCTGCTATAAGTGAAACATCAGCAGATACTAACGTGAAAGAATGTGTATGAAGGTATGCATGCACAGTTGTCTTTGTTAATATAACATCTTTCCTGTTTCCCATTGGTCAGGTTCATGTACCCTTTGCATTGGCTTTGATGAGGATATGGAAGTTATTATCAAATCCTTGTAATCCCATATATTGGTGTATTTTGCTTAAAGTGCTGTTTTTGTGCAAATATCACTTTTAAGAAGAGTTTAGATTTGAAATAAAAATAGAAACTTCTGAAGCCATTGATTTCTGTAGGTTTTGCAATTAAGATAAATACTGTGGCATGCTCATCAAAGAGGAACTTAAAGTGGATCCTATCATAAAATGAAGCTCTCAGATGAGACTAAATTCTTGCAAGCATGTTTTCTGTGACAGTAGGTTTTCATAAGGTTAGATGTTTACTTGGTCAGCTACAATTCTAACTTCCGCATTTTTATTGATTGCATGATTCTAGCTGATGTGACTCCTCTCTACTCAACGTCAGATATGAGAGTTAAGAATAATGATTAAACATTGCAGAGGAAAAATGATTGCCTGAATACTCATCTTGTAGATTTTTTTTTTCCCTTTTACAATATTATATTATTGACTGTAGTAGATCAGGACAACTTTGATAGAAGAATTGCACATAATTAAGTTTTCATGTGTATTTTAAAGCACAAAAAGATTAGAAGGCTATTTAAGAGGTGCTAGAACTGTCTCATGCCATATTGTTAAAATCTGTGGGGTATAGAAAATCAGAAGAACTGATTTAGTACAACATGTCACATTATTGCAGCAGTAACTACAAGGAAGATTCCATGAATGGGTCTGAGCCTATACGTATTTGTATCACAGAATATATTTTTTATCCTAAGATGAATAATGAAAATGGTTCCAGAAGTTATGTTCAAAAGACATGATATATCAATCTGTTGCTTTTTATTTATTTATTTATTTTCTGATAAGATAATAAGGAATATTTGCATTACCTCTCTTTTTTTTCTAGGCTTATTAATACTTTTGTGTCATGGACACTCATGACATATTGGCTTTTGAGAGTTTAACATTTCAGTGAGTTCTGATGTGTTGGTTTGTGGCAATATTTGGCAACTAGGGGATAAAGAACAGAAGTCTGTGCAACTCCAGAAGTTCAGGGTCATTCCTTCAAGTTCCAGCCTAGGGCTATCAGGAAGCTACTTAATTCTGCAGTCCTCTAGCTCAGTTCTGAATTATAGGTAAACTCATGCATAATTGTATTTAGATAAATAACCCTATCATGTCCAGTGGTTCTAATCCCAGGGGCAAAGTGAAGCCTTTGTGGTGGTGGCTGTTTTCATAGCACATATAGTTTGTACTTTCCTTACAGAGATGAGCTGATATTTAAAGATGTAAATAGGTGTTAACACATTGAAAATTGCTTTATATTTTACTGAAAACAAGTAAATAAATTAAAATATTGTGTATTGACTCTTCAAATATAATTTAATAAGACTCTTTTGGAAAACCAGGATTCTGACTTAGATTATATGCAGTACTTCTGAGAATGTATGTGGTAAAGGAAACAATCCAAATCAGCACCCAAGAGAATCAGCTAATAGTTTGTAACTATTATCTTTTTTTTATTTTTTTTTTTTTTTGTGTGTGTGTGTAAGAAAAGACAGGTTCTAGGTGATAGGAGGTCAGAGCACCAAAATACATGTTAGTAATAATCCACATATGTTGAAATAACATGCAGTCATCATAATGGCAGACACTCTTTCCAATGGGTGCTGGTGAGATTGGCTAGATCTCTTCTGTTTGAGGTCAGAGGCACGTGTTCTAACAGCTGTGAAGCAGCAAATGAAATATTGACCATGTTATTTTGTCATTTAATTTGTAATGATCTTGAATACTTTTGAAATGCTGGACAAGGCATGGTAAAATCCAATTGTGTCATTCCTTGTGATCTTAGGAAATAAGACAAATCACAATATAATGAGAGTGAAAAAGGTTAATGTAGTTTTCCAAAACCAATGAACAAGCACATATTGTGCAATAAGACTTTTGTGTCTTACAGCCTACAATTTTTTAATGTAGCTAGAACCTATACATATGCCCATCATTAAATGTTTTATGAGACTTTTATTACATTTTGCCTTTGCTGGATGGTTTAAACTTTATTTCAGAAGAGCATATTGAGTTATGAAGTTATTAAAAAAAACAACCCCGAACAACTTGCCAGTCTGTTTGGGCCCAGGCACTTCTCCGATATGGAAAAATGTGAGTTCAAGGTCATGCTTGGAATTTCATTTCCTTGGTCAAAAATTCAAATAAAGAGTAATCTTATTGCACCATTCAGCTTCCACTGAAACCAAAGGGGATTTTGGTATGCAACTATAAGGGAATGGAAACAGGACTTTGAAAAGTATATGAATCAGAGAAGCATAAGTAAGCAAGAGAGTCACTCATCCATGTATCCAGCCCTGCTTGAGGGAAGGTTTTGCATTTTGCATGAAACTAAGTATTTGCCTGCATTTCACTGCTTGAAATGCAGAGCAGAAACAAAAGAGGGGTTGACAGAAATACCTTGTATTGTCTCCTCAAGAACCAGAAGAATCCTGTTAGAAGAACCATTTCTTGTACGTTTCTTTCTTTTTTGGCATTTATGCTAGGAAATCATCAAAAGGCAATTTGGATTCAGAAACTGTAGTACCAAGTACCAAAATGTGAGCGAGTATGAAACATAGAAATCAAATTCGCAGGTTTGGGATTTGAGGGATTTTTATTAAAATTCATTCTTGCCTGAGTGCTAGAGATCAAATAAAAGATTGTTATCATTTCCCATATTGTCTAGAAATGACACTGAAGTAATCTCTGAAAAGGAAAAGACAGTAGATATTGCTATATTTGTAGTAGTTTAGTTTCATTTAAATAATACATGCTTTGGAAGTGATATTTAATACAGAGCTTCGTACCAATAAATAAATAAAAGTGGAAATCATATTAGTGTAAAGTGAGATGATCTTGGATAACAGATAAATAAAATTCTTTTCAAATGACATTAAAATACAAGCAAGGAGTCATAATATTTGAGTTTGGTTTCAACCTTGGCTATAGACTATCTATTGGATAGAAAAGGTAATTGAACATAACTTTTTAGCTGGTTCTAATGACTTTTGGGTGATGATTGCCCAATCTAATCCCAGACTGTGGATGAGAGAGCTTTCTGGATGAGAGAGGTTTCCCAGGAAGATTGTGGATGTCCCCTCCCTGGAAGCGTTTGAGGCCAGTTTGGATAGGGCTTTGAGCTACCTGGTCTGGTGGGAGGTGTCCCTGCCCATGGCAGGAGGGTTGGAGTTAGATGATCTTTAAGGCTGCTCTAACCCAAGTCATTCTGTGATGCTGCCATACTACAACCTTAGACCTTTGGACCAATGGTGAATGTTAATGGTGTTTTAATTTGTTTTGGTTTATTTTATTTTTGAGCTAGTTTCTTAGTTTACTACAATTAGAATCTTTAATAGCAGAATAGGGTGAACGATATGCAACACTTGCTTCTTGGCAGTATGTCTGTGGGACATTGCATTTCCACAGCAAAAAACCACGTTTTTACTGCTTTGTGTAATGGTTGGTTACTGTAGCAACCAGTCTGTCTATTGTAATGATCCCCCAATATCCATTACATTGTAGGCATGTTTCTGGAACAGTTTAGGATACTTATGTGATACGACAATAAATCATTAACCTCATTCATTCATACTCATGAATAAATTACATTTAGCTCAGTCCAGTTGTTTGGATCATCAAGGGCATGTCCATGTAGTAAGTACAGTTCTGCTAAATTTTTATAAATCCAAAATAAGTTTGAAGTTCATATTCTTTTTCCACTGTAGAAGACCTTGTGTCACTTCTTACAGGAATACATTCAGTGCATTGCTGTTGCTACTCTTATTATTATATTAGATACCAGGCTATTTTTTTATTCCCACAGCCCCCTACTTTTCTGTTGTCAGATCTGTAATCTGTGTGAGAAGCACATGGCCATCATAGACAGCCAGTAGAGAGGTCCATGGTCCCTGAGTAGAGAAAAATAAGGGTAATTTTCTGCAACCACAGCCAACATGCTCTGTGGAGGAAGAAAGCCATGAGATAACAAGGCAGTAGGCCAAAAGCAGCAGGCTGCAAGCAGGCTACAGCAGGATGATTGATGAGCAACAAGTGGCCAGAAGGTAGTACACACCTCGCCACTGATGCTGCCACAACAGCACCTGTAATATAAAGCATGTGTAAAACAGTGTCGTGTGGTCAGCGCCGCTAGCTGTCAGGTGCAGAGCTAGGGCTCTGTTGAGTTAATAGGCACTATCCCTCGGTTAATACTGGCTGGTAGCAAAATTACATGGCTTTCTTTAAAGAAGTGCATGTGGATGGGCTTGTGTGGAGTTACAAAGACATAGCAAGGGCAGAGACCACAGAGTTGCCTCTAGCATCAGCTGTGCTTCCTTCTACACCTGTGTGGCAGGATGTGTTACCAGACCGCTGAGAGGTGGCAGCAGACATACCACAACAGACGTTACTTCTAATCTCCTCTAATCTGGCCCAGTTTCTCCAACTCAGATAGCTGAAGTTTTGGCTTTCAGAAATTGAGCACTGATCTTCTTCCAAAAAAAAATAATTTTGAAACCGAGGATGCAATACATATGCTGCTGACCTGAGCATGTGTTACAACCTGATAATAACAGAATCATCACTCAGCATCACTTCACAAATGAGTGTACTGCTTAATCTTTCTGTGTCAAATCATGACTTCTTTAGGACTGCCTTATCGCGCTGAGACATTGCCTCTTCCTCTGTTACCATTAACTCTCCTGGACGATTACGTTTCCAGGAAAACAGCTAGGTGAGAGGCTGAAGATGGATATGCAGGAGATTTGAATGGCCAAATGTATTGCCACTTTTCCAGTAAAAAAAAAAAAAAGTAAATTTGACATACCTGTATCTAAGAGCCCCCTCACGCACTGGCATGCCAGTAAGAAAGTAAAAGAATAAAATAAAATCTGTCCTTATTTCTCTCTGAGTAAAAGTGACGGGGAGATTATTAGTATAATTTCAACTGCAAAAAGTCATCAGGCACCTGGTTATCAGTGAATGGCGTAAGAGTACAAATAATGTGTAATTCAAATAATTTCAATTTCTGGGACTGAAGCACTCATTCTGAAACTGTCTCATTCAGTTTGTGACTGCATTATGATATGTTAAAAGCATTTTGGAAAGATAGGTAAACTTTTGAATTGGTTTCTGATGCAAGGGTTTTATGGTTTAAGGTAAACATTGTTCCAGTACAAATTGCAATCAACAGAATCTGCACCACCATGAGGACAGAGCAAGAGCACTTCATTAGGTGGACAGGGAAAATTCCCTGTCTGTTGTGTGGATAGCCCTTCCTAGTTGCTGCCTCAACAAGTCTATGGGGATAACGGCTCTAAAGCCTAATCTAAAGCTCATCTAATTTAGTTGGACTCTTTTCCTTGTGCAGAAGCACCAAATGCCTTGCACAGAAATACCTGGCAGAAGGCTTTTAATTCGTGTAGGTCTAAGGGAATCTATTCTGCTTTATTTATTTATTTATTTTTCCAGCAAAGCTTGACTGCCAATATATTAGGGGAGCTAACATAGCTTGTTACACAGCATGTCTAGGTTTCAGTCATGGCAGCGATTGCAGAGTATTTTAGAGATATCCAAAGCTAGTTTTAAATTAGCTAGCTCAGGTATAAATAGTGTGCAGCAACACAGATCTCAGGGCAGAAAAATGTCCCTACTTCTTGGGCTGAAATAAATATATTTTTCTAAAATGGGGATTATTATCATACTGAATGTGGTTTTTACCTCTAACAATGATGGGAATTATTTGTTGCTCATTCCCTTTGAACTTGCAGACAGTTTTGTGCTCTGGCTAAGTATCAGCCATTTTCCTGCATGATTCATAATTTGTAATGTAGGACACTGTTCCAAGTTAAATTTAGCTGTATTTTTGAGGTTTCAATTTAAAAAGAAAACATTAATTTGCAAGCAAGGATTTTTATGAGGGAAAAATCCTAGAAGTTGACTGATCTGTTGGTGACTTAAATCTTTCAAACCAGTAAGCCCCGCATAATCTTGAGCAATAGCTGAGCATTCATTTTTCTACATCATAAGTCAGCATCCTCTCTGAATATTTGAGGAATTATTTTAATGTCAACTAACATGAGGTTGCTGTGTGTGTAAATCCATAGTCAGTAAAACCCACACATCTACACATGCATGCACAGTGTGCACTCATTAGTGACAGGTTGTGACTAATATAAAGTTCACAAGATTTTTCAGGTGTATTCTAGCAGGATGTTGTCTTCTGTTGATCATCCCATTGTCACAATATCTTTTAGTCTGCCTAGTACTCACCTTGTGATGCTCTATTAGTCAAAACATCTCTTTGCCTATATATTCAAATGAACTCTAGAGGTTATTAACTTGCCCTTGGCAAAAAGATTTAGTTTTCGAGGGCAAATGCGTTTATAAATTCTATGTTTGACAGTTTTATTACATATTGTAAATAGAATACCCTGCCAGATTTTTATGACAGCCATCACTAAGTCATTCAGACCTTATTACTTTTCAACCCTTCACATACCTTGAATTTCTTTTTTTTTTTTAATTTATTTTTTTATTTTTAACAGGTCTTGCTTTGGTCAGTGCTCTTTTCTTGCTTCCATAGCCAATTCTAACTTGACAATTTAAAACATTTTTGTATTAAGCCAAATGTTGTATCTTGCAGAAAATCAAGGCTGTATTTTAATTTAGCTCAGACAGACATTAATTTGCACATTCTGCATTTATAGTCATAGACTCATTTAAGCTTGTACGGTCTCTGCTAGCATTTAATGTAATAGTTTCTGTGCTCAGCTGCATACCGATCCTGGATCCTAATACCTCTAACTGAATTAGTATTGTGTAAAGTACTGCTGTTACTGACTTAATTTTACATTTTGTATTTCAGAACAATATACATACTGTGAAAAGAAAATAAAGCACAAGAGCCACGCTGGTGCTTAAACCTACTGAGAAGTATCTAGTTATTCTGTATTTTATTGACTTACATGTATTTGTCTGATTCTAAGGATGCATTCAAAGAATGAAAAAGAGTTGTTGAAGAGATTTTATTTAGATATGTAGTCTATTAGCAATGGAAATCTCACTTGTGCTGGACTTTCTGAACACAGGTAATAAAAACAACAGTTCCTGTTTTAGTTGTGTTTCCTGTTGAGATGATATATGTAACAGGAGGAGAATATGAAACTGACTTCAGTAAAGATATATTAAAAGTGAAGAGTAAGGATTTTCAAAAACATCCGAGACCACAAAGACTAAATTCTTAAAATTTACAATCCTTTTGATACCTTGGCACTTTTGATATGTTAAGCCTTAATAGTAATTTAAGATAGATTAAGACGTAGTTGCTAGAGTGTCATCGTTGCCTCCAGGTGCTGGTACTCCCTACAACAGAAGCCAAGTCAGTTGCTAGTGGTGGAGCCAGGGTGGTTCCCACCAGCCAGCAAGTGGGTCCTGATGGCCAGCCAGGGACCTTTTACCAGCTAGGAACCAAGCTGGAGCATCAGTACGGGGGCTGAGGGGAGCATGGGAGCTGTTGGTCTTGCCTACACAAAGCCCTCGCTGGCCTACAGATTGGTTGGGAGTCTCCAGGTCTGATGTCCTTAGGCCTGGGCCAAGCCTCTTGTCTTTCACCTTGATAAACTATGCTTTCATCCTCCCTGGGGATGCCACTTGAGGACAGACTGGAGGTACGGCTCATACAGTCAAAAGTGGTCTGAACTCTGGGGCCAACATGGGTGCTTATTAATGGTGCTTCCACTTTCTGAAGGTGATGACAGGCTGTGAAAGTAGCAGGCTGGTTCCCACTCTCCTCTTGGTTTCTGCTGCTGCTACCAAATAAGGCACGTCTTCTTACAACCTGCACTTCTGATGAATCAGAACAATTTCCTTTTAATTTGGAGTTTTGAATTGACTATAACGAGGCCTCTTGTGGAAATCTACTGTATGTTGCTCCTCTCTCTTATATTTCTGTAAGTAACTGAGCAAATGCTGATAAAGGAAAGAATCAGGTGATTTTGCAGTTTTCAGGTTGTATGTTTTGCTGTCTAGGCAACTTAGAGTAGTTAGGTCACATTTTGATAATTAGCCTATTTATAAGTTAGCTAACGGAGTTTTTTGTTTTAAGCCCTATAAATTCTAAAATTAGTGGATAAAGCTAGAAGCACATTTTCAGCTCCATTTAGATGAAAGGTACTATATAATTTTAAAGCTATTATAAATGATTGAAAGATGTTTTCACAACTGCCGCTAGATTACATAGGAATATGGAACAGTATGTCAAAAGATTTCAAAATTAATGTGGTTGTGGGTGCGTTCTGGAGAACAGCTGAAACTTCATTACAGCTTCCTTTCTGCCTGCTGCTATCTCAGTGTTTCAGTAATCAGGTATTTATTTTCATGCTGGCTGACTGACTTCACTTTCTCTCCTGAATCTTCCTTTTTTTTTTTTTTTTTTTTTTTCTCCTTTTGGTAACAACAGATTCTAAGTCACCTTTAGGGTTGTGGTGGGGATCCAGGTGGATCTTTGTCTTGGTTTGAGGCCTCAGAATAACAGGATTATAAAACTGCTCTTGAAAACTAAACCAGACTTGACTTAACTGCATGTTAAAATATATTATTTATATCATCATGGTGTGTTGTCCATTGCATTAAAAGCAGTTCAGGCTCCTTATCTATGTAAGAACTATACAGCACATTTTTCCAGTAATTGTGATGTTTGATTAAAAAAAAAAAATAAAAAAGCTATGGTTGCATTTGCTACTAAATTTCTTACTTATATAGACCTAACATTTACTTTCAAATCAGCTTTTTAAGTGATTTTTCATTCTCTCAGTTGTTTTCTAGTGATTTTTGAGCGCACCCCCACTATTGGGGGGATGTTGGTTTTTTAATGTTTTTCTTGCAGCTAAAGTTAATAGAAGTCTTGTATTTGTGCATAATGCAAAATACTGATTTTAAATAATTAACTCTCTTTGGAAATTGTGAAGGTGACAGATAACAGTCTTTTCTGCCTAGCAAGTTGCTTCAAAGGTGCTATGAAAGGAAAGGAAAAAAACTCTTGAAAGATATCATAGGACTGGAGAACAAGTTTCAGCAAGAATTCTCTGTACACTAACCTGGGAATCTCATTTTTCAAATAAATCTTATTTTAAAAAAGGGTTCCTGAAAGCAGTAATTAGTATGGAAAACTTAGTTTTTCAAAAAATATCTTGAATTTAGTCCTTCTACTCTTCTTGACTTATTTTTTTGCTATGTGTCTAATTCTTGAGGGCTTCTATGAATCATGCTTTTACTTAGGAAAGAATGTGATCAAAGAATAAACACTGAGAAATTATATTAATTATATAACATACACTTTGAGATTTTTTTTTTAAATTTTATTTCATTAATTCTTCTGCTTTTGTTTTCTTTAATTTAAGTTTTTAGCATTGTGATACCTCTGGGTGAACTCAACAGAGTTGTTATATCATTTAATATAATGGGATGTGACATGATGCAACTTGATATAGTGCCTGAAAATAATAAGGTACAATGCATTACAGAAGACATTTGAACATTCTAAGCACTGCAGGTAGAAAATAGCCAATTTGAAATCTGGCACATGCATATCTTCATTTTTGCTCTCTAATTATGCTATAAACAAACTTAATTCACTATCACACTTTGAAGTAGTTGGCAATTATTCTTTTCAGACTACAACATTACCTTAGGCAGCAAGAACTTCACTTCTTCATACATCAACACGTTATTGTGTTAATGTGCCTATTATTCTACATTTTGATTGACAATGCTAATTACAATTGTTCTTGAACTTAATGTGATTTTCTAGCTGACAGTGACCATTCTAAAAGGGGCAGTTTAATAAATGGGAACAACTTCGCTACAAGATATACAAGTATTTAAATGTGAACTGCTTTTCTTTTCCACAAAATCTAGGCATTGTTTTTCTGTAAGAAAGTCTTACCTCATAATACCTTTAATGTGGTGATTGTCAAATAATCACACTTATGGAGAATTAAAGACAAACTGTTTGTAAAAGTGTACAAGAAAATGGAAAAGTTCTGAGATAACAAGTCACGGGACATAGTTAAAACACCTCCTTTGGAATCTGTTAATTTTAATGTAAAGGAAAAAACAACAGTTATAGTTTAATTAGTAAGTGATGTGACTGAAAATTGGGATAATTCATGCATAGCTGAACCTTTTTATTCTGCTGAATAAAAGTATTCACCAGTTCAAACAAAAGAAAGAGCACTTGACAATCCACCCTACCTGGAAGCAAACTAATGAGCGTCTGCATAAAATCAGTGTAGACAAGTGATTTTTTTTTTTTTTTTTTTCAGTAAGAGATGGATTCAGCTGTGTGAACTGATTTGATGTTGCTATTTATAAAGTTGAATTTGTGCTTAGCCCATTGTTGAGAAAGACGTCATTAATGTTTGTATTAATTATTTTACTGTGGCAGATTAAATTATGGCATTTGACCTTTGTGAGGATAAGAAGGGTCCTCTGGAATTATGTTGTACTGTTTGAAATCAGAGAGGTACTGCCCTAATTAAACTCACAGGAAGTATCTTTCCAATCTCATTTAGTATTAGTATTTCAATGTCCCCTTTAACCCGTAGGATAATTAATTAGCATTAGGAGACATATGCTCATGTCGTTCGTTCAGCCTTCTGATCAACGCCTGTGCTTCCCCCTGTCCAGATCAGCACTGCTAGTCCCCCAGGGAGCACTGTGCCTCCTCAGACCAGCAGTGCTAGTCCCCCAAGGAGCACTGTGTCCCCTCCAAAAGGCTGTGGCTCCTCAGGGGGACACGGCTCTGATCTTTCCTCCATGATGCACTCCTCCTCCCTACACAACCAGCTCTGCCAGGTGTGTTAGTCTGTGATAAAGAGTCACAATGGGAAATGTGGTTGCTGGCCTCTGTGGGTACAGAAGAAGGGGTAGAAGAGCAGAGGAAGGAGAAGCAAGGAAAATAACAACCTGAAGTGTTTATAGGTGGGCAGGAGAGGCTGGCCTGGTCTGACATTGTAAATACAGTACCTAGTGTGGAGCTTTAATCTGAAAACAGAGCTAAAAGGTTAGAGGGAGTTTGGGGCAGCAGGGAATGGTACGAGTAGGGAAAAGACAAAAAGCATCCTGCTCTGCTAAAAAATGGCTTAGGAACTGCTGCCTTGTGATTACTGAGAGAGGCTGGTACAGAGCAGCTCAGCCTGCTGGAAAGCTGGATATGCCCCAGCAGGGTCCTCCTCTCACCATTGATTACAAAAGGAAATTTGGGCTGCCAGGATCCTAATTTAGATCTCTCATGCAAATGTCTAAAACTGCCGGGGTTTTGGGGTGGAGTCTTGCTTTTTCTGATTTTCTGTTGTTTTGCACAATATAGCACTAGTCTGGTTTGCTAAACTGTGATTACTGTTGTATGTGTAAATAATAATAATCATCATTCCTGCTGTTATTTAAAATATATTGCAAACAAACCAAGGCCTCCAGTTTCTTCTTCACAGGAAAGAGTGTGCTGCAAGAAAAAAAAATCCTTTGCACAGGAATAGAAAAGTGAACGTATTTCAAAGAATTCTAGTTTTAAACAAACAAAAATATGCTGGTGAGTTTTTGCTAATGATGGAAGCAACATATCTGGTCATTTGTGGGACATTTTAATTTTCCTGTATACAAATTTTCAGTTTAATAATGGATATTAGCGCTGAATAAATACGCTGCTATTAGGTCTTGCTTATGTTCATTATTAATTGCACTTATTGTTCTTCTAAGGCTTGATTGTGCTTGGATATCTTCTGAGGCAGACTGCATGGTGTCAGCCAGCATAGACTCTAGAGGAATGCAGGAGCTGCAAGTCTAACCTGGTGAAATCCTTTGCTTCCTTTTGGCTTGCTCAAATTCCCTTATTGTATTTTTGTCTGGTATTCTTGTCGTGAGCAAGTGCGTGGATCAGCAGCCAGATCTTGCCCTCAGCACCTTCTCCCGTGGCCCCAGTGCTGTCACATTTGGTTGTTCTCTTTTGTTGCTGCCCATGAGTGCAGCCCTGGTAGGGTCAACTGGGAGCATATCCAAACCTGTTACGGCTCATTGCCCTTGATACTGCTCGGCAGGAAGGAATGGAGTGGGACAGCTGTTAGCTTCATTGCATTGCAGTATTCCCCTGAACCATCACAGCTCATAAAACCCACTTTCTTTTCTTGCCTTTTAACACAGAAGCTTAGCATTAAATTAGGCAGCTAAGGCCCGGTATTCTTGTGGGCTTTTAAGGAACGCTCACTTAAATATGCATTCATTTTCAGATGTATAGGGAAGCCAAATATTAGTGCATATCGCTACACAGGAATGTTAGAAGTTATTGTAATACTTATTAGTTTAGGATATTTGAACTACTTAATTCATTTCCTTTCTCAGAAAATAAAAAATAAGGAAAGAATAGAGAAAAAAAATCGTGGTGTGGATACTTAGCTTAACACTGTGTAGGGGGTTATGATATTACGTGTTAAAGTAAATTTAATCTCTGACAGGTAAGAAAAAATAGTCTATGTAACAAGAAAATGTTTTTATTCGTAATAAATGTATGAAATAATATTTGATCAAAAATAGAAGTGTGTTTTGAAATTCCTCTACTTGAAAAATGAATAAAAAACTCTGGATAGAAGAGTTGACATGACAGCAGTTTATCTGACCTATCATTCTAGCTGTTCCAAACTATGCCTTATGATATTTTAGCCATGCACTACTACTGTTTAAAGATCTCCAGGGATGGGAAGGAGTCCATGCACCGTGTAGTGATTTCTTTGTGTTTTTCTAGCCCTGAAATTCTGTAAGATTGCTGCAGCAGTTTCTTTTGTAGAAAATGTTGATAATATGTACTGTAGGGTAAACATGCCAAAGACTTGAATTAACTATTTGAAAAGGTTTTATGTTGTCTGTGTACTGCAAGCTTCCCTACATAGTCCTGAAATTAGAGCACTGTGCTATGAAGGATAAGGTGGCAATATCATTATATCTCAGGCTCTGAGCTGATCTAAAACATGTGTCCTAAAACAGGTCACTTCAACACTGGGTATAAACTCATTCTTAAATTACTCATGGTTGGCCTGACAGATCTGACTTGTGCTTATCTTGATAATCTGCATTCTTAAATGAAGGCCATATATGGCTATGAGTAAAATCCATTGCAATTGATAAGGGGGATTGATTTCATTATGGTAAATCATGAATTCAGCCACAAAAGCATCCAAGTCTCCAAGTTTAGTTTTTGTCTCAAGTGTTTGTAAACTGTCCATTCTTTTATATATTGTGAGAAAAAAAAAATAATCCTTAAGATTAGAAATTGTGTATGTACTATGGTGATAAAAGCTACGTAAGTATGCAAATAGATTAACATAAAGAATAAAAGGACACCTGCTATGACAAAAATACAAGAGCCAAAGTCTGACAAGGTTTTTATACTTATTAAAGTATTTCTACAATTATCTTGAATGCAAGCCTAAAGGAAACATCTGCTTACAATTTGCATTAGAGTACAGTCTACATCATAACTCAATTTTCTGAAGCAGCCACATAGTAATAAGTTTTTATTTGCATATAGGTTACCCAGACTCTGCATCTGGAAGTCCTGTAGGTGCAGCATAAAAGTTTTTGAGTTATCATCTCAGATTGGCATGTAATCTGTTCTACAATATAATGCTGGCTTTTTGTTGTTGCTGTTTTCTCCAATAAAAAGTGGAATCGTCATTTAAAAAGTTCAGTCACATTATTTTATAGTACTGCTCATGCTCTGATGTAGGGTAATTATTGTAAAGGACTATGGCTAATTCCAATAAGTTAGCAGAGTACCGTGTTGTAATTATAAATTCCAGTTGGCACACATATTGATCAAGGTTTCTTGTTCCATTTGCACTTGTTTTAAAAGTGAGAAGCCTGGGAGCTCACCTAAGAATTGCCTACTTGTTGCCCCATATCTGGTCAGCAAAATCCTGTTCCTCATAGAAAAAGGAACTAAGTTTTTTTGTGTGTTGTGAGGAGCACTGAAACAGATGAAAACCTCATCTACAGTATGTAAGTCACACAAATCAAGTAGATAATTCACAGACCCCACCCATGTACGTATCTGAAACAGTGCCAAGCCATGGGTCTGACTACTGGTCCAGCAGACCACTTCTTTGTCTTTGCCTCCATTAACACCGAAACCTGAATTGACTTCCAATCTGAGTTAGAAGTCCTTCTTTGCTTCTCTGTTCAGCAAGCAGATAACATAGCAGTAGGAGCTTTCTTACTACATCTGAACTTCAGCTTTGATGTGAACCCATGGATGAGAAGCTTTGAGATCTTTTTAAAAACACTGTATCAAGAAAGGCATGGAGCTGTGATCTGGTCATGAATATTCCATGGACCAGATAAATGCCGGTTATCCATTAAAATTCATTTTCTGAACTCTATTAATCATAAACTTAATTTTGGTTTATAACTTAACGATCTGATTTGCTCTAGATTATGAGGGTTTGAAGGTCAAGCCAGATGTCATTTGAAAGTAGTTTTCCTTTGATTTGCAATTGGATTTCTAAATTGACCTGCAACCTTGCTGACATATAATGTTAATGAACTACACATGGCTTGCATGTAGAGAGATGCAAATATATATGTTTTTATGATTTTGCTAGAATCAGTATTTTAAATTTAATTCTTTTTGACATTTAAATTCGATGAGTCTTCCACGCATATACCGGTGGGAGAAATTAGATCTCTTCGTTTATAAATATTTCTAATCATGAAACATCTCTCATTTGAGAAACTGCTAAAATGAGATGAATAAGTAAGCAACTGAGCCAATGCAGTACTGAGAAATGTTACTTGTATTTTCTTCATCAATTGCACCAATTGCTTGAGGTAGATAGCATTATGTCTCCATTATTTGATAACGTTACAGTGAGGAAAGGTATTTCAGTGAAGAAAGCTAGTGCAAGCTTAAAAACCTTTAAACACTCTGCCTACTTACAGAAATGCATTTAATAAATAGTTCCTTAAAATAAAAATAAAAATAAAAATCAGTGTCATAGAAATTACAGGATCAGTTATGAAATCATTCAATGAGCAGCAGAAAGAACAAAGGTTGTCAAGGAATGGTGCTATAATTCAAACTTAATGCATGTAAATCACAATGTAGATGCAAATCCTTCCAGTTTATAAATGTATAAGGCATTAGTAGAAAAGTTAATAATTGTTTCCCGTATTTCTTAAACTCTGTTTTTCTACTTTTGTGAATTACTTAAAGTTGAAGATGTATTTAAAAAAAAAAAAAAAAGCAACACACAAAACAAAAAAAAATACTCTGCCAGCTACACAAAGAGGTCAGAAATAGTATATAATTATTGCTGAGTTAATTGCTGGGTGCTAACATACATACAGACATACAGTATTCAACTCAGACATTATCACAATAGTGGACAATTAGGGCAAACTCAGTGACAGATAAAATGCAAGTTGAATTTTTAAGTATAGCACTCTACTGACTTCTAAATTTTTAAATAATCTTAGAAAAATTGCCACTTCTACCTTTAGCCTTACATTCTAAAAGGATGGCTAAGTGAGCCAGTTGTAAATACCTTTTGAAAGATGATGCTCAAACTCAGAAGTATTTATTGTAAAGCTAGAGATGGTATTTTTTACTCAGTAATTCAGATGGTACAAGATGAAAACTATATCTACAATAAATAAAAATTATATAAATAAAACAATCTATGCTGTAGATGTAGCATCTTTCTGAATATCAGTCTTGTTCAGACTCCAGTTAGTTTTATTAAATGAGTCCACATGCATTTTTTCATAAGTGATTTCAGGAAAAGATAACTTCTTTTGTTTCTAATGTTTGGATTTTTTTCCCCCTTTTGGAAACACAGTGATCTTAGAATGCAAAAGTGTTCTTTGCATAATATGTTCTTCTGAAAACTTCCTGGCTCCAAACTATCTTCCTTGAAATACCAATTTTGGTAAAAATGTGATCTTTTAGTATGTCTTCTGACTTTTTATGTTTTGGAAAAAAATGGTTAATTTCAGAATTATAAAACATATGTTCAAATATCTTAAAAGACATAGGAAGATACAAGAAAAGATATAATAATTAAAAGAAATGTATAGAAGCAGTCAGTACATTTTGTGAAGCTTAAGGATTAGAGGTTTCCTCTCAGACTTGAAACATTACTGTGCTAATCTAGTGATGGAATGATGCTCTGTGCTTTTTGTTTATGGAAGTTGTTAAAGAAATGTCAGGATGAGGGAAAATCATTCTCTGTGAGTATTTGGATATGGGTTTCTGATGGTTCCTTTCGGAAGGAACAAGAATGTGGAGTCATATCGCTCTCTACAGATACCTTAAAGGAGGCTGTAGTGAGGTGGGGGTTGGCCTGTTCTCCCACGTGCCTGGTGTCAGGACGAGGGGGAATGGGCTAAAGTTGCGCCAGGGGAATTTTAGGTTAGATGTTAGGAAGAACTTCTTTACTGAAAGGGTTTTAAGGCATTGGAACAGGCTGCCCAGGGAAGTGGTGGAGTCACCATCCCTGGAAGTCTTTAAAAGATGTTTAGATGTAGAGCTTAGGGATATGGTTTAGTGGGGACTGTTAGTGTTAGGTCAGAGGTTGGACTCGATGATCTTGAGGTCTCTTCCAACCTAGAAATTCTGTGATTCTGTGTGATTCATAGCTTCAGATTTTTGATGCAGGAAGAGCTCTGGTCAGTTATACTTGAATTTAAAAGACATTACTGCTCAACAGGTGTGTTCTTCTTTGAGGACTAATTAGGCTTATCACAGTTTTCTTATAGTTTTAAAGGTATAAAAACCAACCGAACAAACAAAAAAGCATGCCGAGCCTTACCTGGACCTATTTAAGGAGCCTTTGATCACATACACAACACCAACCCCTTCCCAACACTGAAATTTCCCTTGCTTTCCAAATGAAAGACAATCCCTCTTGAAATTATTTTACAAACTTCTGATTGTTTTCCAAAGTTTATGATTTATTTTTCACTCAATACTGTTGATGTGATTTATTGCCTGTTTCACAGAGGGAATGAGACTTAAATTGCTAAAGGCAGATGTGGGAAAAGCTGGGAGAGAGCATATGACAATTGATTTCAGAGTTATAGGGAAGCTTTATGGAGCCACATCTGATAAGGCTAACTCAACTTGGAGAAGAAAAACTGCTTTTTTCAATGTGAGCTCAGATGGATGGACTTCTAATTGTTCAATTAGTAGTGTAAATTACACTGACTTTTAAGCTGAAGATTGTGTGAGTGATCTAAATTTCATGGAAGTCAGCAAGAGCACTCCATTTGCCTTCATAGATTTCAGTTGGCTTTCAAGGCTGTCAGCCAGGACAGTGATTTGGGGCTCCTGGCAGAGTGGAAGGGACAAGGTGAAGAAGCAGAATACATGTACATTGGTGCAATTTAAGTGTCTCAGATGAAGAGCAGGGCCTGTCTCTGCCTAAATCTTGATATCAGATCAACTGTACAGCTTCACTGATTAAATTTTTATGCAGGTGTAACCAGATAATTCTGATTGGCCAGGAATTTAGAAGAGTTTCAGCATTAGAAGAATTGAGCATTTCTGACTTAGTACCGCTGCTCATAACAAAAAAGGGAAGACGTGTTGTTACACCATGATAGCGTACAGTAGAGCACCCTTTGCTTCATGTTGCAGGCAGCATCCATGTTTTGGTTGGTGATTGCAGAGTGGATGAAAGATCATGGTGGCAGGACCCCGCTAGGAATTACTGCATAATGCTAAATGTACATAATCTGGATTATCATCTTGGTATTGTAAAGTTTAGAGGCCTCTAGCATTCAGGAACTATTCTGTAGTGAAAACGCTTCTCAGACATGGGACAACGCTTCCAGTCATTTGCACTGCATCTCTCCCTTTTAAAACAGTTTTCTCCCTTTGGGTATATCTATAAAGTGTTGTTTGAAGCCACGGTGTCTGTCTCTGCAAAGGGCAGAATTTGCCGTGCTGAGGGAAAGAACAAAATTATTAGCGTTAAACATATAGGCAATGACCTTAATAAAAGCAGTGTGCCAGAAAAAGGTACTGAAGTGCATTGCATTTATTCACATAATTAGATGCCTTTTTATAGTTTTGTTCAACCTCTGAGTAAGGTGTGTTCAGTGTACATTTGGCATGCTGCTGTACGTGTGCAAATGCATGCACATGTGTGTGAACACCTGGATCTTAGAGACCGTCTTGTTCTGCTTCCTTGGGCAGTGCTCTGCTGTCATGCCTACTTGTTTTAGGAAGCTGCTACGTGTTGTAGTGCTATGAAAAATTACAGCCCATGCTGATTATCCTCTGTCATCTGGCCCTAGCCACTGAAGTGAAACCAATGAAAGATCACATTTCTTCCTACTGTGTTCCTATAACACAACCTTACAGTGCTGTAGGCAAAAACCTTATTATAAATTGCTTTATTCAGCCATGCTTATAAAGCCACCTCTACTGAGCCTGCAGCACAGAACAGCCAGGTAGAGAGGAATAACCCAACTTTAGTTTTGCTCCAGGTGTTTGACCCTGTAACAGCAGTAACAGTGTTCTGCCTCCATGTTTGATCTTTTGACATGCACTGGTTTTGTACAACTCATCTGCAAGCCATCTTCAGTCAAACATTCAGGTGGTTGTTTAGTAAATTGTAATTGGTTAAAGGGAGAATCATTCTTATGTAGTGAATGAGAGGGGAAGGCAGATAACTGTCATAACAAAAGCCATCGTAAGAAGAGATTATACTTTTGTTACAAAGCCATGCTTTTAAAGTGTGCCTTCGTTCCAAAGTTGGATGCTCTAACAATTGTCATGGAAGGGTGGGATTGGGAATAAGCTCACCGCAGAATGACTTGCATATAACTTTTTCTCAATTCATGAATAGTAAGTTATATTTTCTAATATCATAGAGAATAGTCTGGGGCTAGGATTATAGCCTTATTAAGATTTTTCCATTGTGGATCAGCACCATTAATAAAGATTTTTGCAGGTCAAATGATGCCCTCACTTATACCTATTCAATCTCATTGTATGTACCCTCTGGCCTTGGTTATAGTCCAGTGGGGTTGCTTGGGATAAAAAATGACTTTGGCCCTGGCACTGGAATGTAATTATCAAACAATGTGTGATGTGCGAGCTGCATCTGAATGCAGTCTGTGTTGTTTTGTTGGTGTTGGCTCTGCAGTGCTAACAGAAATAAAGAAAATGCCTTTATTACTAAGGGCAGCAGACCTAGTTGAATGAATTCAGGACTGCCTGTGATTGGCAGATACCTACTCTGGTAGGTGTCTCAAGGTTGCTGTGTTCACATCTCATCTGTGAATGCTCATCTGCTTCCCTGCACAGAACCTTCCAGAAACAAAACCACCCACATCCGATGTGTGTGGGTACTGTGGATAGTCATATAGTTTGATTTCACCTCCAGCACAGCTGGGCATATGTAGCCCATGGATACTGTAGTGCAAGTATTTTACAACACCAGCAAAAAAGGCTTTGGGGCCGTATTTTGCAGAATATAGGTGTATATTTCTCAATATTTTTATCGGTAACAAAATCTAAAGAGAAAGGATGAATGTGGAACTTGAACTTATCCTTAATGA
The DNA here is from genome assembly GCF_963932015.1 of Anas acuta. Taxonomy (NCBI): domain Eukaryota; kingdom Metazoa; phylum Chordata; class Aves; order Anseriformes; family Anatidae; genus Anas; species Anas acuta. Next base: position 103,260,144 of record NC_088979.1, read on the forward strand.
ATATTTGGTTTTGCACCACTGTATGCAAAAACAATTTGAAAACATAAATTGCAATTAAATCCAAATGCATTTTAAGTGCAACATCAGATATTTGCTTAGTAGTAGTTGGTGTAGTGGTGGTCTCAGTATTTCAAATAAAGGCAGATTATACAGTGCTTGCTGCCTTGGGAGGACACTTACGGATTCTTAGAGCTAGAACAATCATCTGTTTTGGTTTTGTCTTCCAAAAATTTAGTGAAGGATGGAAACAAGTGTATCACTGTTGCCATTTTCCTTTCTGCCATGCTTGTTGTAGGCTTGACTATGGCAAGAAAACAACTCGGCCCAGCCAGCCCAGCCATCTTCATTCTTTTGACAGTAAATTGCAGATTTGGAGGTCTGCATTCAATTACTTCAGTATTTCAAGCTGCAGGTGTATGAGCAGTGTGGCATTTCTGTACATTTTTTATACTGACATGTTACACCCTTGTCTGGTAATTGTTTGTACTTTTGATATTATCTAGGCTCTCAGCTTACAAATGAGATTCTTCACTTGAGCACTTCAGAAGGCAGACAGAAGTGTAGAATCACTGCTACATCTTTTGTCTTGGATATGTCCTCAGGGAAACTTCAATACCGCATAACAGGAAAAACAAGCTAATATCTTTAATAACTGCAATTAGTCAGGGTTTCATTGTTTCAAGTCACCTGAAACCTGACACCTTCAGCAACACTGGAGGCATCTGAAACATAAAATGTACTGGATCAATATTTGTTCAGAGAAAGCAGACGTATCTCTTGTCACCAGCAGTATTTCCTGAATGATCTTTGCTACGTCTACGCCTTTCTGATCTTACTTTCCAATTCCTATCTAATTCTATTAAAAAAACAAAACAAAACAAAAACACTTTTCTTCCTTCTTAGTCGAGTCTACCTAATGGGGCCGTTGGTCATTGCAATGCAAAGTGCTTCAAAAATTGGAAGCAGGGAAAGAGGAACAGCTCAGTAGTTTGTGGTTTCAAAGTTCTGCATAGTATGATTTAAAATGAATGGGTCTTAAATAATACCCAAAAAAGACTGTAGACTGGGAAACACATGAAAAGCTTCAAGGCTCCTGGATTTAAGGCTTTATTTTAAAATGAAATGTGAGCCTGATTTATTTTTCTTTGTGAGCAAAAAACAGAATTTGTTTATTGACAAATCAAAGCCTTTAAAGTCAGAGTAGGCAGGCTATAATTCCCATATGAATGAACTAGTACTTTCAACTTTGCTATCTCTTCTTCATAACCACTACAGAAGAAAGGTGTTTTTTTTTGTATGATAGTTCAAGTACTTTCAAAGCAGAACTATTACTCTACTTAAGGTTTGTGAAAACTTATCCTGTTATCTTCTTCAGCTGCAAGTTGCTTTGCCCTTAATTATTCTATTTGAGTTTTCCCCTTCTTGTTGGATAAGTACTATGTGCTACTGTGTGTTGTTACAGGTGATTTCATAGTTGTATTTTGCATAAGCTCTTATTTGCATAAGTTCTGTACAGTGAGACAAAATAAGTTGCAGTAAAATAGCAAATATACTAAGAATTTTTCAATACTATAAAAGAGGAAAATAAGGCCATAATTGTTTGTGATTTTGGGGAGGAGGGGGAGGGACAAGTAGTGGTTTCTTAATCCTTGGAAAACACATGAACAGGATGGAATTTCAAATAGATTTCTCTTTTAAGAATGCTGTTTATTTCTTTGGCAATGTAGTATATTGCAAGTATCTGAAAATGTTGTTTCCATTGGTGTCTGTGGCTAATAGAAATCCCCAGGAGGTTTCCACAGATATTTAGAATGCCCTAAGCTAAAAGTATTTAAAATCAAAACAATTTTCATGCCTTAAAAGAACTGAATTAATTATGGCTTATGGCAACTTGTGCCTCTGTGTATGGTGAGGCAGACAGTGGAAAAAATATTCTTCATGCCTACAAATATAGGATGCGATATTTCCATCTTGTAGCATTTAGTGTTGATTATATTCCTTTTACAAAGTTGATTAAGTCATGGGCATTTATATACTGCCACGAACTGTCTGTATGGAATCTGTGGGAGAATGGGAACAGAGATATGTAGGACAAAATACAGTATTTGTAACTTCTTGAAGGGGAGGTCCATTTCGTTTTCTTTCTAGTCCTTCTCATCTTAATCCTAATTCTCTAAACACTCGTAACTTTTCTGCAATCTCTTTACACTTTTATTTAGATTTTCCAGCACTACAAAATGGGAAGAATGAAGGCTCTTCCTTAGTATGTTTCAATGTTAGACAATACTACAACTAAAAGTGGCAGGAAATCTAAACACGAAAAATGCCTGTGCTGTGAAATGCTGGTTTTGGTCCCACTGTTATTCCTTGCAATTAATGAAGGATCTTATCCCCATAGCTAAATGGAATCTGGCTGGCAAATATAAAGAGCTAGAGAGTATGTTAACAAGTAAGCAGTCAAGGCTTCTATCTATCCTTCCTATACGTTGTGAGCTGCAGACTTCTCCAAGATACCATCCTTAAAAGACCATCTTGCTTGGGGGCTCTGATATTTAAACTTCAGTGAAGTTATTGTTACTGTTTATTCAAGCTTGCAGGTTTTAACCAAGAGCTTATACCAGTATACTACTTCCTGCCAAGTAGTAATTAGTGAAATGATAATATGGTAAGGAAGGGTGATCAAATAACCAGATACAACAACTGCAGATTAAACCAACTTGGCTTTTTTTTTTTTTTCCTCTTTCTGAACATCCCAATGATTGTTGGTTATTTAGGTTGATGCATGCTTCCACTGAGGATACATCTTAAAATTCTGTTACTTAAAAGAATCACTGTATCTATTAATTTTGTAGACATTTATAAACATAACTCCAGCTTGACATTAGTTGCTGCCCTTTGGCTCCATGAGCAGAATGAGGGAAAGAATATGTAACTGATAATGCATCTTGAATACTGCAGGCTTTTCTTTTGACTTCATCATGTAATGACCAAACTAGAACTGGATATCCTTGAGATAAAGGCAGCAATGATGATTATAAGTATGGAAAATTTTTAGTATGGTGAGAGTAGGGTAGGACTCTTCTAACTGGAATAGGTTGTCTGAAGAGAGGATATGATGGAAAAGCATAATATGGGGAAAGATGAACAGAAGTAATGATTTATAGTTCTCATGATGGAAAACCAAAAATATCTCAATAAAATTATCAAGTATACTTTCCAAAGAAGCAAGAAGAAATGTGCTTTACAGGCCACAAGTTATTAAATATGTAGAACTCATTATGAGGGACTTCGGGTCAGTGTCGGTGGGGTGGAGAAAAACTTGAATGACTCTGGAAAGGAGCTAAACAAAGTCAAGAAGTATAGGTCTGTCATTGCCTAATGAAACTCGATAGCTGTGATGGAGTCTCTAGTTCTTAAAGCCTTTCATGAGAGTAGAAAGCTGCACAAATGGTAACCTTCATTAATGCTTTCTTAGTTTATTGTATTTTCCCATAAGAATCTGCAGTTGAACACTACTGAAGAATAAATACTAGACTATATAGGCGTTTGGTCTCTTAATGTATGAGTTATTTTGTGCTTAAAAACTTGTACATACTTGTGATCGATGTAAGCTGTTGTGAAGTACCTTGGAGGGTGTAAGGGATCCTGGCAAGGACTGTTTGGAAATCACGGACATACAGCTCTAATGAGATGGTCTGCCTCTTGTAGTTCTCACAGGAGTTTTTCCTGTAATGGTAACAGACATGAAGGTAGTAGCTTACTTTTCTCTTTCTTTCCGGTATTGCAAATTCAAAGCATGAAATAGAATTACAAATCAGTTCTTTTACATCACTAAAACATGATGTTGACTTAAAAATTCTGATACTTGAAGGAAAAATAAATGTTGGGTTCATTTTATTTGTCTTTCTGATATTTCAACATATAACGTTTGTATAATCTTTCATGAAACTATATCTTTTCTCTGGAGGCATTTCAACTCTGGAAAATTGAAATTCTTATGAACTTAGAAATGAGGACATTAAAAACCATACTAAATTTCATAAGAAGTGACAATGCTTTTTCTGTGTCTCCCTGAAGGTCTGCCCGCTCATTCTTAATATAAACAAAGTGGATTTAATAACTTACCTTTTGTAAAATAAGGCAGAAAACCATCAGCAGAGTGGAAGTTTGGGCTCTCTAGGCAATAAACTGAACCAAACAAGCCCATGACCAGCAGCTGTGATGGTATCCCTTTTGCTCTTATATTGGGTAGCCCTTGCCTTCCTCTGCCACATCACTTGACCTGCTGCTCAAGCTATACCTGATCCTGCTAAGGCTGCTTGAGGCATGTGTCAGAGCTGGTGGGAAGCTGACTGAAACTCACAATCCTTCTAACAGCCAATACTTTCATTAGTGTTGAAAATGCGAGATACCCAGGCTGGAGGTTTGAATTCTTCTGCAGTATAGGAACTAAGGGGATAATTTTAAGGATGCCCACCACCTGTGGGCATCAGTGGGGAAATGGGTTTCCCCACAGAAACTGGCTTCCATAGGTAGATTTAGAAATAGGGCAGTAACTTTTACAGGCGACTACAAAATTTCAAAGCACGATGGTGTGAAGAAAGTATAGAAGGAGACAGAAGTGATAGAAGGCTGCAGAGACGGGCAAGAGAACGATCTTGTTAGGACTTGATTGATATTGTCATATGTTTTGGGTATTGTAGGTTTTTCCTTTCTGATTCAAAATCCAAGTTAATGAATTTGCATATGGATACATGAGGGGTTTGTTTATTTTTAGTTAAGGCTGTTTGGTTATCTAGACAAAAAGTTTCAAACCTAGTAATATGGAAATAGAAATATATTTTTAATGCTTCAACATGGCAATATTGTTCTAGGTTTAGAGGAGTGTTATAGAGGCAATCAAAATGAACACAAGTGTATGCTTTGTTTTACTAACAGTTGGGAGAGAAATAGAAGAAATGGTGTTTTAATTATTAGCTATGAGACTGGTGATTATGAATGACTCGATCGAGAATTTTAACTTAAGCAGCTTCAGCTTAGTGCCTCTACATGGTAGACACTGACCTAATTTTTGGCAACTAAGAGTCATGAACATCAGCCTTGATATATCAGGCCCAGCATCTGGTAAGATGTCTTACAACTTTTAAAAATTAATGCACAGAGGGATGAAAAATCATTGTACATTAGCATGCATTTGTTCTCTGTCTAAATGCAAATATTAAGTCCTCTAACTAGCCCATAAATATATTTTAGAACTTAAAAAGAAAATAAAAGATCTTTCACAGTTGATGTGTTAGTGGCAGAGTCCTAGTATTTCCTTGTTTGTGATGTCACATGCTGTTTGTATTTGTATGAGAAGTTCATGGTTGTTTCTGCTAGTCAAAATATCATTCTTTATTCAGACAAACAAGCAAAGCTTCAGACTTATTAATATCATCTTTTTAATGTTGCACTGAAAAGGGCATCATGTCCCTGGTTAAAAACGTGATAACTTCAGGGAATTTGTGGCCATAGTTGCTTTGTCATTCTAAGGCCATTGATTTTTTTTATTTATATAAATCTACACCACAGGATTTGTGGCTCATTGATTTGAATACTAAATGCTTATATGAACACAACTAAATGCCAAGCTGTTAGATGAATTTAAGCTACTGGGCATACTGGACACCTCAATACTGTTTACTCCATGAAGTCTGAATGTTGTGAATCTGAATGCCTCCTGTGAAAATCCTAAATGTTGTGCAGGAAGTCTTGTGTTTACTGATCCAGCTTTGACATCCTTAAATATGAACAGACATCCAGAGATGCAGGTAGCTGTGCTCTTGCTCTGGCAGTATCAACAAATACATGTATTAAATGCAAAATTTTGCCAGAATCTATTATTTCAAAAATCTGTACTTCTGAATGTCCCCTTTCTCTTTCCCTCTCTCTCCACACCCTTAGCCCTAGGATTTATGGGAACCTAAGGACAGACAGTGGAAAAATATAAAATTCATAGCTGCTCTGTGCACTGAAAAGATTACTGCTCTAGAGCTAAGGATCTGTTCTTCCTGTTTGCTACTTTAAGGAAAAAAAAAGGGGGGGGGGGGGGGGGGCGGGTGAAAGCACCCAGTTTTCTGTGCTGCAATTACTTCAGAAATGCTATAAATGATTAGTGTATCAAAGCTTGCACTTTTGTTGAAAGTATGAGCAAAAACATTGATAAAATGCAGTCAAAACTCCTAAGCAGTTGCACAGTGTAAGGCAGGAAATCTGCTGCACACAATAGAGATTAAATGCTCCCTGTGCATACTGTATTCTGCTCAGCCCTCGCTGCTCTGAACCGGGACTGTGGCAGTCGTTATCTTGAGCAGGTTCCTTGGTGATTTTCAAGCCCTGCACTACCTACCCAAGTGGCAGTGACACCAGCTTTCACTGAAGCCTTATTACTCTTAAAAGAGCAATTTGGTTGGTTGCACGGCTATTAGGATCAGACAGTCGGGCTTAAAGCTGTCAGTACAACTGCTTCTCATCTTTTTTCACAATCCTGACATCTTTTCTCTTTTCTGCTGGACACGGGCATTACTGTTTTTATCATTTTCAATCAAGCTCATGCTGCAAGCTGAGGAATATATTCCCACAGAAACCAAAGTGAGAGCAGAAATTATTTTATAGCTACTATAGTAGCAGCGGTGCTGGCTGCATGTTGTGTGGGAGAAACCGGATCAGTGAGAAATGTGGCTTTCCTCAGGGCTACATCACTGAGATATTACTTCAACATCTAAGGATAGCAAAGCTACTCCTTGCTCTGATTTTCCTGTGATTAATCACTCCTCCTTAAGCAAGCAGAGTATGCAGAAAGTGGGGGAGAAGATGTAAGATTTTTTTTTTTTTGAAAATAACTTGTGGAAATGTTATCATCAGTGAAACGGGGGAAAATCACTATGCTTGAACTTCTTTTCATTTTGATGTTTCTCTTCTCTGGACCAACCCTGAGCAAGCTTAGCAGGACCAAAGGCAAACACTGGAAGGGGGGTAAGTGGAAAGAAAAAGTTTTATAATGGATGTTTGGGTAAGATTTTAAGAAGCTGACTTAAGCATGTTCTAAGGTAAATACCTATGCTGTTGTGAATGACTAAGATTTCATGTTACTGTGTGGACTTGAAATAGGGTACTGAAAAGCATGGAGTTTAATTTGTTTTCTTGTTAGTTTGCTTGGCTGACTCGGTAAGGCATATGTTCCTTGCAGGAATTTTACTTTGCATTTTATTATTAACAGAATAACATTTAAGGCCTTTATGCAAACAAATGCCTGCCCTTTAGTAACTGGTATTTTTTTTTTTCCTTTTGTACTATGGGAATTTAGATTATTACTTTCATTATGGAGACTCTGGGACAGATGCTTATAGTTTTGTTGCAAGAAATGTTCCCCCCCCCAGCATAGGGGGTTATAGGCCTTTAAAAGAGGAGAGAAAGCAAACAAACAACTGATTTTGAGTGCAGAATTGTTAGTATGTGTGGTAAAAATGACTAGACAGACTTTTTTTTTCTTTTTTTAGACTACATGAATATTGTGAAGTGCACTGCCAGCAGCGCTAATTGGCTGACTGGCTATATCAATGTTGATATGTTAATAAAGATAAATTGCATTAACTTTATCGAAAAAAATGCTGTGCTGAGAAAACACTTATGATTTTTGAAGGCAGCAATCCATTTTCCTCTTCTAAGAACTGCTGGGAAGATTTACCCTATATGTGCTGTGAACAGTTCACTAAATGTGCCTTTTCATAAAGTTCACTTTGTTTTGCTTCCTTGTGTGACATTTGTTTATGGAAAACATGGGTTATCGAGGTCTCATAATCAAATAACTCAGTGAGCATAAATGTTATCTCATAAATATTTGGACTGAGGGACCGTGGCTTGTAGATAGCTTGATGTTTTCTCTCTGGTTGTTTCTTGATGTTACTGATTGGATGCACCCCAGGATTTATTTTTTTTTCTTACAAGCATTGCCACAGCGTGGTGTGTTTATCACAGCTTTAATAGCACTTTCAGTTTGTCTCTACTGTCAGTATTGTGATCTGAGGTTAAAGAGTAGCATCAACATTAAAAAGAAGTTTTAATAATTTATCACAACATCTCAGCAGGAGTCTCCTCCCTCCTCCCTCTGTATTTCCCTTTGTTGCATTTAAAGACATCACAAATATTTCACCTTCTGTATCTTCGAGGGAAAAGTTGCAGCACACACTTAACCTGGACTGTTAATGCAGCACAATGCGTCTGCAAATTATTTGCTGGTCCTGTAAATCACATTATCACATGTATCTCACAGTGCTGCTGCTGGGTATCCTCCTTGCAAATTACAAGCTGTTATTTACTCTAGGCAGCACGACCTCTTCTCAGAAGCACGTGAGATAGGAATGTATGTCACTGTCAAGTTCCTGGGATTTCAGAAATGCTGTTAACTTTTTCTCCCTTTCTCCCATTTTCAATTAACTTTGGTAAATGAGGGGGGTATTGTTTCAGTCCCTTACCTGCTCTCCAGCAGAGGCCAAGCACCCTACTGAAGAATTTTTGTCATGGGTAGAAAATAATCCCTGAATTTTGCTGTGGAAAATAATACCTTAATATGGGGCTTTGCTTTTCTTAAGTGTGTTCTTTGCACCTGAAGCAAAAAATAGAGAAGGTACCTTTTCCAAGGAGACTGAAAAGCAATTTGTCTTGTTTACTCATAGCTCTTGAATCAGCCAAAAACTAGGCTTACCTGCTGTCCAGTAGTGTTTTTATACATCGATGGCATTCCTAGAGTTGTGTTGCTTGAATATGATGTTTTCAGTGAAAGTTTTGTGTTTGGGATGTGCCAGAATGTGTGTTGTGGTGTCACGTAGTCTGAGTGTTTTTGACCTCCAAAACATGATACATACCTCCCTTTCTATTCAGCACCAAGAATCAGTTCCTGCTTTATGTCAACATGAGTTTTTTTTTTTTTTTCTGTGGCATGCATGTGGAATTTGTGGTGGTGTTTGGTGAAATTTTTGTGTACATACTTCTTCTCTGGAGCACACTGGAAAGCCTGTCCTGGAATGGGAATAGATTTTTTTAAGAGGTTCAAGAGATCTGGACACCTGCACACCAGTTTGCAACTACATTGTTCAAAGGGGAAAGGTGTTGCTGAATGCATGCATCTGGAAATGCACAGTACAAATCATAATATATCTATACTGGACTAATCCAAGCCACCATCTTAGGTTTTTCTGTATCACATCTGGTTTCAAGAGTGCTGCGAAGTACAGACACCTGTGGAAAGTGTTGGTCTTCTATGTCTGTATAGGCCCTCATCATGATCAGTACAAGTACAGGCAAACAAATCTCGAAATTCTTCCTGTATAATTTAAAAAAAATTTCATCACTGAAATTACAAGTCTTGATAAGTCATTTTCATGGTCTTGTTGTGTAGGTCTCTTTATTATTAATCAGGAGAACAACTCAATTCGCCTCTATATTTCTATTTAGCATTTACCCTAAAACATGTCCACCTGCATGCCATTAAAATAAACAGCATTCTGGGTAGAAATCACTTCCTGATTTAGTTGCAATGTCAAGTGTCAGGGAATGAGATTAGTTGTATATGTATGTAGTTCTGGAGGAATGGAAAGATAGCATTTTCTTTTTCTAGCTGTTTTTAAGTCTGTACTTCAGAAAAACTTTCAGAATAAGTCATTGGAATGTAGTCCTTAAATGTACCTTAAACTGAGATTTATAAACTAATGTTCAAGATAAACTGCAGTCTGAAAGCAGAACCTGAGAGTACACATCAAGTGGATTTGCTTTTTCCCTTTGAGTCAAAATAACACGCCATGGTTCAAGTTTTTAAGAAGGATTTATAATATGGAGAACAAAAAACTGGGAAAAGAAGATTAAGTACTCTTTTGATTTTACCTTAAATCGTAAAGCAGGTTTCAAGCGTCTCTAATACCTATCCCCTTCTGATTTTGTTTCCAGTATTTTCACTCTATCATATATTATAGGGAGAAAAAAAAAAGTTTTAAATATATCCATTCATATGCATACAGATGTGTTTTATGTCTGTTCAGTGGCATCTGGGAGAATTCGGAGACGGGGAAGAAAGCTGTCCATTTGTGTCATGTTTGGGAACCTTCCCAACGCTTCCTTCATACTAATAGCATGGTAGTGTTAATTTCTGACTGAGGAAAATGGTGGCAGTGACTCACATTTACTGATCTTCTGGCAATATCAAATGTCTCTTGCATCTGTAAGTGGTGTGTCACATCTGATAAGCACCACACACCAATGTGAATGCGACTGAAGAACATGATTTTCCCAGCTCTTGCCAAAGGGCCCATTACTGCTAGGACTTCAGCCTTGTTCAAGAGTTCACAAGGGCAAACTAGCGCCATACACAGAAACCACTCTGTATAACTGTTGAATATTACTTCAGCTGTAAAACAGCAAAATGAGCAGAGAAAAGAAAATCATGGATGGTGCTTGTCGTTCGGTAAATATCAGCGTATTTTACAACTCCACTTGAAAGCCGTGTGACAGAAAGAGTTCAGAGAAGAAGAGAGAGAACACTGCACAAATGTCTGTCTCCAGGAAGACATTAACTCCCTTACTCATCTTGGAAAGACCTTACTTGTTCAGCCTGGAGATAGCTGTGCTGTCCTGGGACCCTGACCTGACCCTGTAGCAGGGCCAGCTATTTCTGGGGAGCCACTCCCAACCCAGGGGGGAGGTGAGCCTCAGGGGGTTGTACAGAGGGACTGTGTGTGTGGCCCAGGATGCCCCAGCGTAAGAGCAATACACTGACAGTGCCATCAGCACTTCCTGAGGGAAGAAAAGGTCTTCAGGGGTGGGATGAGTAGTCAGAGATGGAAAGGCTTCAGCATGAAGGGACCAGAACTTGGGTTGTGTGAATTAATTTTACCTTATCCTCAGCTGTTTGCTCAGGTCTTCCTTGTGCTTTATCAAAAGAATTTCTATGTTTAGAACTAAAATTATGTTTGTATTTGCTTACAATCAAATTAGAGAAAAAAACAAAACAAAAAAAGCAACCAGAGTACAACATTCCACAGATCCAGAAGAGGACACAGTACCTGTAATTTTTGTCTGTGTGGAAGTGAAGCAATAATCTTTCATGACTAAATCAAAGTTTATTATGTAAGTGATCCAACATTATGTTTCAGTTCCAATTTCAGCTCAACAGCAGTTTAATCATTTTTATGGCAAAAGATACCAGTGCAAGAACGCTAGAATTGTCACTTGCTAGGTCTTACTGTTAGGGTGATACAAACGTGTGTATGTGAGAATCCTGTTATCCTCCTTGCATGCTGATCAGCACATGTTATTTAGGATGAATGTAACCCATGAACACTGGTTTAATTTAATTAATTAATTAATTTATTTATTTTAAGCAAAATTCAGAGATTAGGTCACAAAAGAAAATTTCTATAAACTGACCTTCCCTTTCATACAGAAATCAGCCATCTTTCAGACCTACCAAATGTGGAGGTAAAGCACTGGATTATTGGAGTAGTGGCTAGAGTATGAGAATTGGAGATGTTAAAGGTCTACTGCTAGGTGCCTGTAGTAGCTTTGAATAATCAGACATCTCAGGTACATGGATTTTATGCATACAGAACAACAACTTCATAGTGCACGCACATCGAGTTTGGGGAAAATAGGGCCTTGGCATTTGCTGCATTTATAATGAAGTGTCTCTGCATGGTCACAAAGTCTAACACGTCAAGAAAACAGTGAATTGTTATAGACATAGATCTCTTCTTTGCAGCCTCTCAACAATACTGTTTGTTCACTTCCCCTGCAGGGAAACTCACAGAGCATTTTTTTGTCGCAGGGAAGCTGTTTTCACCTGCAAGGAGATGAGGACAGAGTGATGGAGGCGAGGGTCTTTGAGGAGTAGGAAGTAAAGAGGAGACATGTGGACCCAGACAGCCTGGGCTTCTGTGTGAATTATTGTGAGACACAAAGGGTCTGATCAGACATGATGAGATGAATCTTTTTATATGATGGTTGTGACTTTGAACACTGTCAGACATGCTGGTAGGATTCACTGTTTTGTGTATGCAATTTGGGGTGTAACCATTTACTATGGTTTACCATTTGTCTAATTTAAATAATCTGTTTTATGAAGTTTCAAGGATAAACTGCACATATGATGAACAGTATTTCTTATATTGTAAAACATTAAATATTTGGATATTGAGTGACCATGAAATGAACTTTTTTAAAACAATAATCAGTCTTCTATTTGCCTTAAATTCTAGGTTTATATCCCCTATTCTACAGCAACAAACAAATTTTTGCTCCTTCTTTTACACCTTCTTCAGAGTGAAATCTGAATTTGAAAGGACTCTGCTGTTTTATCTTTGAGCATCCAACCTCTGCTTATCTATTTTTTATCTTTTTGAATACATTTGAAATACCATATAGAACTCTGGTAACCTGCATGCAAACTTATACTGCTGGAGACAATGTAGACTAAGGGAATGGAAAATAAAGTTTGTGAGCTTTTCCTTTCCAGCTGGAAGGCTGTTAGGGAAAATGATTGGGTTATTCGGGTCATGAAAGAACAAATAAGATGTAACATCTGCCTAAGAACAGACAGTTCTGTTGGCACAAAACCAAATGATAATGAATAAATGCAGGCTGGAAGTTAGAAGAGTGATTCCAACCATTGAGAACGGGCTGCCATCCTTTGGCAGATGAAGTCTGTCTGAGCTGGGTTTCCACAGTCATCTTCAACCTCTTCCAGTTCTGGCTGTAGGCTTCCCACCACCTCCTCCACCACAGCTAATGCTTGCGGACATCTGCTGGCACCCCCACCTGCTGATCCTGCCAGCAATTAACCATGTAAGAGTGGATAGTGTTTGTATGGCTGTTGTGATTCCTTGACTCGCAGTCCCAGGTCACAGAAAAACCTAGGGCTATGGCCACAGCAGAAGAAAAGAGGTTGCAATCATGGCTACGTTTAGGCTAGTTCAAGCTGATATATAACTTCACCCTCCTGGTCAGGATTACCCAGAAGAGAGCAAAAACCAAAAAAGAATAAGATTTAATAAGGTGGCACATTCCTTTGAATCCTATGTCCACATCCTGTACTCAAAGCCTTGCTTGAAATGTTTGCTATTATATTAAAAAGTATGTTGATCAAATAGTTATAAGACAGAAGGAATATTTAAATACTGGTCACCCCCACAGAGATGCACACACATCCCCCTCCATTGGTTATTTGCATTTATTTTTTTTCTTCCCTAAAGTAGGTTTAGGAACCACTGTAAAATATCATTAACATTAAAAAGCTAGTAAGCACAAGAAAACTCTCTTAATTAGGTCCACAAATAAAATGTACTCATGTAAATTGCCTGTTACTTGTTGAAAGAGCACAGATCAGAGATTCAAAATGATGAACAGGCTTCCATATATGTCAGTCCATCTGAGAAAAAGTTGTCTTACCATTCCCTTTCTGGCAATTTTGAAAGCCAATTATGTTCATGAGTTAAACACTATTGATTTTTTTTTTTACTTCAAAGCATGATCTAAAGAGTACTTAGAGTGCATTACTATTTTCAAGGGTCGTTACTAGATACCTCCATGAAAAATTGTTTGTTTAGTACATTCGAAATCAGTGTGTGTGGGGTGTTTTTACAGATGACTTGTTTTTGGTAAAAGATATTCGAATTTCCAACTATGGAAAGCTTTTATTTTTTTTTTATTTTTTATTTTTTATTTATTTTTTATTTTAGAGCTCAATAATGACAGAACCTCCAAAGAAATCACTTTTTCAGTCTTATATATCTGAATCATAAAATCTTGTTCTCAGCTAAATTGTCATGTTAGCTCTCATTCTAGGATGGATTTCTTTTTACTAGTTTTGAAACTTCATTCTCTTAAGCTAGCTGCATATTGAAATAAATTCATGGCTGCGTATGGGTGTTGGACAAATAAATGAACCGCAGTAATTCAAGAACATAAAAAATGTTCCCATGTTTTCCAAGGTTTTCCCTCAAAACCTGTGTTTTCCATTACCGTGTTTCCTTTTTATAAGGAAACATAAATGATGGAATGAAAAGAAAAAAATGGAGATACAAAATTCAGTTTTGTTGCCAGAGATGATGATCACCCAGCGGAAGCTACCAGAGAGGGTTTTTCTCAGCCTTCATAAACATCAGCTTTTTGGTATGACTCAGGATCCTCTTTCCTCCCAACTTCTGTGTTCTCTGAATACCAACTATCTTTGCAGCCTCCTGATTTCCTCCCAGGTGTAGGCATGCATGAAGTTTCTGTGTTAGTGCAATTTATGCTAAGACCTCATTGATACAATTCTTGGTGCAGTCCAAGTAAGGTTATGGTTACAGTGGTGCAAAGGGGTAAGAAACTCTTGGTCTTCATTACCTTCCCCATACAGGATGCTGGATAAATGATAGCGTTCACATTAACATCATATGAAGCTTTAGTTAACTTGTCACCAGCTAGATTCTGAGTGTTTTAAAAGTTTGCGTGATCAGTTTAGAAAGTTTAGACCAAGAATAGCACAGATTTATTGTGCTGCCCAAGTTTGCTGCCTCTGGCTCAGTAATTTAAGTTTACATTAAGGTCCATTGTACTGAGAGTGGAAAAACAGACAGAAGTGGTCCTTAGCTTTGTGAAGAGGAATAAAGCAGTAAATGGTTTGCTCCTTGCATATTGCATTATTAAGAGAAGAAATGAAAGACTGATACAAATATTTGATACAAAAAAGGGAGGAAATAATAATAATAAACCCACAAAGTTATTCTGTAAAATGTAAGATGTTTTTGAGTGAGATTGAAGGAGTTTAGTATGCTCAGTGATAGAAAATCTGAGAGTCAGCTTTCATGCAATTTAAATATATCACTAAATATGAAGGGGTCCTTAAAGCTACTAGAGAAAGGTACTGCAAGAACCATCGAGTAAAAGCTCATGTCAGACACATCAAAATAAACAGTAAACAATTTTTAGACAGAATACTCTGAAAAGCTTGTTTCAATTATATTTTAAAATCTTACTGACATGTTGGAACTTTGCATTCCATTGTCATACTTGGTGTAATTAGCACTTAACTATGAGAAACCACAGATACTGTTCTGAACTTCTTATACCCCGAAAATATGCAGGGAATGTCCACTTTTCAGTCATTCCTTTCTATGTTTCTTCTGGAAAATGGTTGATATACCTAATCTGCCACTTCTGATTTAAAAATTAGCATACTGTCCAGAATACCGCCCTTTGGGAATATGCCTGTTTGTGTCTTCTGCAAATAGATGATTGTGTCTTATTTCTTGTACTTGCTTGAGAAAAACTGCTGCATTGTGCTATATATTTGGGTGAACTTGGTAGTAGCAACTGTAACATAAGTATCATCTTTCTTATACTTGTTATAGTCAGGAATAATTCCTCTGAAATTTATGGAATTACAAATATAATAAATTATAGAGAGGAGAATCTACTTTTGAGTCTTAGCTGTAATATCATCTATTTGGTAATCAGTCATGGCAGTTCTCACCAGGTAATGCTTGCCTGATAACAGATCTAGGCAGCTAGAAAGGGACTGATCTGAAGATAAGAGTATGGAAAAGACGCAAGACTGATGAAGAAAGGAAAAATTATGACATTGATGAAGTTCCCACTGCTTTAGAATAGTTCATACTGGTTAAGGTAGTTTCATACCATCAATGATTTTGGCACAGCTTTGTCTTCATTCTTTCTTTATTTAAACTCATCATTCTGCTATGGGTCTGTTATAGGGTAAATGAGCTGCTGTTATCTGTCCATTTGATTATCCTTGAATTGATGTGGTTTTATATGGTATGCCAGAGCTTGTTTTAATGAATTGCTGTCTGCTTCAGTGTCCAGAATCGCTTAATTCAATAGTTTTCAATTTATGTGTAAAGTCATTTCAAAGATATCATAAAACTTAGATTAATAATACATTTAATAATAATAATAAAGAGAATGAATGTATACTTAAAATAATTTAAGGTTGCACAATGTTGGGAAGGATATTTCATTGAAAATTTGGACAATGGTCAGTTTTTAAATTTTCAATTTTTATTTTCCCACTGCAAGACTGTCAGGTTTCTGTTCTTAAAAAAGTGACAACACTGAATTGTGAGTAAGGTTCATGCTAGTAACTTTGGAGAAAAGATGAAGAAGATCTCTGTACTTTGTAGAAATTTTCTTTTTTCTTTTTTTTTTTTTTTTCCTTAATTGCAAAATTTATTGGGAATTTCAACTTTTGAATGGTGAAGAGCAAGAAAGGGAAGAGAGGGAAAAAAAACAATCTTAAAAAAAAAAATAAATTATTTTGTGCTCTTGAGTTGTTTGTTTTGATGGAAAAAAAGTCCATTTTAGTCTTTTAAAAAAGAGGCCTGTGGTAGTTGAACAATCCAGTTGTAATAGAACTACAAAATTAACTTCTAAAATTGTTCATGGAGCCTCCTGGCATTGTGTATTGTGTATGTATACAGGGGCAATCCATAGTATATCAGGGCAAAGATACAGTTTTGTATTCTGAAGGAAAAGCTTTTCGGATAATATTTATGTTGACCTTAATTTAAACCTCTTTGCTTTTCAAGAGGGAAATCTACAGTCTCTATTTCCACTTACTAAAAGATATTTTATTAATGAATTATTGTGAGGAGGAGAGATTCAGTGCTTTACATGGTCTCAGTTTACTTTTTCTAAAAAAAAATAAAAAAAATAAAAAAAAATCAAAACTCAAACTAAAAGAATTTCAATCCTTTAGCACCTATTCTCCATTGTGGTTCCTGGGCACCTAACAAGTACTGCATTCAGACGCGTTCTGCAGCGGAGCTGGGGATCGGGCAGGCAGGGCTGATTTTTCCAGCACCGAGCCCACTCGAGGGAGCCGCCAGGACCCGGCAGCCCTCAGGAGGGAGGCGAACCAAGAACGAGGCGTAGCGGAGCCAGCAGCGCCCCCTCCCGGGCCGTCAAAAGCTGCCCCTAGGGAGCGCGGCGACCAGGACGGGCACACAGCGCGTGGCGCCTCAGGAGGGAGAGGCGCGGCAGCTGGCGCGGGCAGGGCAGAGCGTTCCCCCCGCCCATACCAACACCTCCTCTAACGGCAGCCTGCCCTAGCTAGGCTGCAATGGTGTACACCAGGCACAGCGCTCTCCTGGAAGTCTGTACACACCCAGACTGCCTGCCCGATCAAAACTGCGGCAGTTCAGGTCTCTCGGTGCAGGGAGTGCCTGAGCCTGTTGCTACCACCTGCGGGGGGCAGAGAGACTGTGTGCGTGAGGTGCGAGCAGGTGGACGACCTGGTCCGCCTGGTGGCAGAGCTCAAGGAGGAGGTCGAGAGGTTGAGGGATATCAGGGAGTGTGAGCGCGAGATAGACTGGTGGAGCAACTCCCTGCGTGACCTGAAGGACAGGTGCCAGGGTGAGACACCCCAAATGGGGGTGGACCCCCTGCCCTGTTGCTGTCGGGCAGAGGCAGGTGTCCTAGGAGTTGAGGAGGAATGGAGACAGGTCCCTGCTCGACATCGCAGGGGATGCCCCCCCCCCCCCCACCGGCCCCACTTTCCCAGGTGTCCTTACGCAACAGGTTTGAGGCCCTGGAGATTGAGAGGCCGGTAGCTGAGGAAGAAGTAGAAAGTCCACCCAGGAGGATGCCTAGGGTGAGGAAGTCGACTCCATGCCTCACGACTGCCTCCACCAAGACAGAAAGAAGGGTGATGGTTGTGGGCGACTCCCTTCTCAGGGGAACAGGGGGACCTATTTGTCGGCCTGACCCTACCCATAAGGAAGTCTGCTGCCTCCCTGGGGCAAGGGTCAGGGACATTGCCAGGAAGCTTCCCAACCTGGTTTGCCCCTCTGACTATTATCCTCTTTTGATAGTCCAGGCTGGCAGCAATGACGTTGAAGAACAAAGAATTTTGGAAAAAGAGTCTCAGGAGGAAAAAGAGGTTTTGGAAAAGACAGCAGGCCACTGAGGAGGGCTATAAAGATGTTGCGAGGCAGTGCAGGGACAAAATTAGAAAGGTCAAAGCTCATCTGGAGCTCAATCTGGCTACTGCCATCAAAGATAACAAAAAAATGTTTTTACAAATACATTAATGCAAAACGGTCCTTTAGCTGGTGCGCAATAACCCCAAGCAGAGCTACAGGCTGGGAGAGGAGTGGTTGGAGAGCTGCCAGGCAGAGAAGGACCTGGGAATACTGATGGCTAGTCGGCTGAATATGAGCCAGCAGTGTGCTCAGGTGGCCAAGAAGGCCAACCGCATCCTGGCTTGTATAAGAAGCAGTGTGGCCAGCAGGTCTAGGGAAGTGATTGTCCTGTACTTGGCTCTGGTGAGGCCGCACCTCAAGTACTGTGTTCAGTTTTGGGCCCCTTGCTGCAAGAAGGACATTGAGGTGCTCGAGAGTCCAGAGAAGGGCGATGAAGCTGGTGAGGGGTCTGGAGAACAAGTCTTATGAGGAGCAGCTGAGGGAGCTGGGTTTGTTCAGCCTGAAGGTTTAGGGGCGACATTATCGCTCTTTGTAAGTACGTTAAAGAAGGCTGTAGAGAGGTAGTGGTTGGTCTGTTCTCCCAGTGACCATGCCTGGTGACAAGATGAGGTGGAATGGGCTAAAGTTGCGCCAGGGGTGTTTTCGGTTGGATATTAGGAAGAACTTCTTTACTGAGATGGTTGTGAGGCATTGGAATGGGCTGCCCAGGGAGGCGGTGGAGTCGCCATCTCTAGAGGTGTTTAAAAGACATTTAGATGTTGAACTTAGCGATATAGTTTAGTGGAGGACTTGTTAGTGTTAGGTCAGAGGTTGGACTCGATGATCTTGAGGTCTCTTCCAACCTAGATAATTCTGTGATTCTGTGCTTCTGTGATACTATTACATTTCCTTTTGTTTATGTTGTCTCTTATCTTCTTCTTTCATTTTCATGTTCAGTGTACAATTTATTCAATTTACACATTTTCTTCTCATTTTTGAAGTGCAAATGGTTATCTACAGAAAATACTTATCAGAGTTCTTAATTTATTTCAATCATCTTAAATAGGCTTCTATTTAAATAGAAAAATGTTACTCTTAACAAAAGTTACCTTGAATTAGTCCTGTAGACATACCCTATTAGAAACCATAAGAAAAGTACAAATACCATTTTGGTTTTGCTTAATTTAAGTTCTATGAAAATATTGTTTGGCATCTTGACTTTTTTTTTTTTTTTCTGTTGACTTTTGATGGTGTATTATTGCTCTTTAATCTGAAAGGAAGACAGCAGTTGATAAGGGTTTTTGTACCCTTGAATTACGGAAGGTATTTTTTTTTAATGTATTCTCTGATGTTTATAGCTACTTCATAAAGTTGCTGAAAGTATCTTAAGCAAAAGCTGTATTAAAAAAGCTTGCATGTGCTTTAAAAAGTACATCTCATAGAGAAAGTGAGATGTGTTGAGGACACAGGACAATATAGTATACCATTTGTGCAAATTTGCTGGATCTGTATTGGTCTTTTCAGTCCCCTTTCCAAACAATCAACATGGTAATCTCATTTTACAGGTAATGTAGTTTGAGGCCCTAAATCAGTTTAGCAGTAAACACTTTTGATTCATGGCAAAGGCGGTTGCTAGCTCTAAATGTATCCGTTCATAATCACTTCAGTAGAAATACAGCAGTGACTGATATATTCCATGGAACATACATTGTCTTTGTATATTGGCAAAGATCACAAGATGATCTATATGATCATCAAAAAGCTGCAGACAGTCACCACAGAATGAAATTTTTCTATGCATTTAGAAAGAAAAATAATTTGAAGAATATCGACATTCTGTGATCACCATCTTCCAGAAATGTTGTGATTTGGGGTTACGTTGTTTTACTGTCTGTATGCTTTGTGTGGGCATATACATGTGCATAATGTTATATTGTGTTCTTATTTTGCGTTATGTTATAAACAATGGCTAGAATTAAAATGCTTCTTGTGGACATTCCTGATATGTTCCTCTAACATTGAAGTTGTGAATAGGCTGACGACCAACTTGAAGGTTACTCTTTTTTTTTCGCTGCTTATTTTGCAGGATAAATTTATACCAATCCACACAAACACTTATAGGCAACTTGTCATCCTATAGTAAATTACCCTGTTAGTTTTCAGAAACATTGTAGATACAGGCTTTTATAACAGCGTTAAAGGTGTAGCAGGAACTGTCAGTTAACTTGTTCAAAATGCAAAGAGTATGCTATTTATATTGATTGCTATAGATTTTTGTCTCGTCTAATGGGATTTATATTTTTTCTATGAACTTGTATTGAAAAAAGTAAAAACTAATAATGGCTAGATAGAGCTAAGACATTCCAAGTTCCAAAATAAAACTTTAAATTTCTTATGCATGCCATTGCATCCCTTGTTTCTAAGGCATCCAATCACATCTGTCTTTTTGCCAAGACAGTGACGCTAAAATGGGCTGAAAACAGCATCCTTTCACTTTGCATTAAAGCACACAGAACAGCACTCAGCTTTGTGCATTTTGAACTCACTGCAATAAAAGTTTTAAGAGATAAGAAGCTTTTTCTATTTCAGGGTTGCCATTAGCTTGAATAATACATAAACAAGGGAAAAGGTCTGAAGTCCTATTGAGGATCACAGTATAGCTTCAATTAAATTATACATCATTATCACAGCTGCCAAGCCTGATGTGGGATTTTAGCCCACTATCTCACTAAATGTTCTATGTAGCTGTCTTGTCCAATTCTTTCTTCTTCTTCTACTTTTTTTTTTTTTTTTTTTTTCCTCCTAAGCGCCAATAGTGCTCTTTGATAAACCTAGTTTAAGGAATAAAGTAGACAATGAGGTTTGGTTAATCAAGAAAGAACATTGAGATGTCAACAGTCAAGCACCAAGGGAGGAAGAAGGTCAACTCTCTAGCCTTAAAAACACTAGGGAAAAATCAAACACTATTAAGTCATGACATATTATGTTCCTTTTGAACTAGGGCTACATGAACTCCGTCTGTCTGCTGTGTGGTTTGCCATGCAGTTCCCAGTTGATAATGAAACCTCTTGTCAAAGCAGAATTGCTATGGCTATCCACTGGGGGTGCTTTCAGTAAATGTCCACAAAGTTGGCAATGATTTTGAAACTCAGTCTGAACAGATTATTTGTCTGTTTGTCCATTTATGATTCGTTCAGGTTTTACAATGCAAAATTTCACAGTAGTTTGTCATTTTGTAGATGATTATTTTCTTGGATCTCTGTATGGTACAGCTATTCAGTCATCATATCAGCTACTTACTACTTCTGTAGTGGCTTTGGCATAAATCTAGGATATACAGAACTATTACTGCATACTTAGGAAAATCATAATGGCTTTTACATTTATTCCTATAGTATTCTCTAAAAGTGTTAGAAGTGTTTTGATTAGTTAATTACACTATTCAGACACCAATATCACCTCACTTTCCATTAATTTTGCTGGTTTGCTTATCATACATGTTGTACTAGTTGTATATTGATAAATATTCTGTCTTGAGTAGCCACATATGAAAGACCTAAATCAAGGCAGCATTGCAGAGTTTTGTGTATGGAACAATTATTTAGGATTATACCCTACCATTGATTTTTACACTGAACATGACATTGATTTCAATGGATGCTTAGCATGCAGATCAATGACACATTATGGAGTTTAAATGGTAATATTTGATATTTAAACATGAATGGGCAAGAGGTATCACTGGGTTCCAAGCAGGACTGAAGAAATATGATAAAAATCCAAATTTCATTAAAAATTCAGATGGTTAAAAAACTCAGTTCAGAAGAAATATCTGGTAACAATCATGTGAAGGATTGTGTTTAAAGTATGAAATAACAATTCACAAGAAAATAACTGGGTTGAAGATTGTTTGTAATATCTCTTTCACACAGTTGCACTAATATAATTGTTTACGTAAAAATTTAAACTAACCATATAATATCCAAACCAGTTTGAGGTATAAGGATACATCATGGTTGTCTAGGAAATGTGTTATGAGGTGTTTTTTGTTTGTTTGTTTGTTTGTTTGTTTTTCAAATCTGTTAAAGAATTTGACTCCCAAATTCTCAGTCCTCCACAGAGCCCAATTTTATTCTGATGCAGGTTTCTTAACAATTGCTTGAAATCTATGTATGTTCTCAACCTCACTATATAACCTCACAGGCAGCTTTCAGACATTTTTCTTAAGACATGTTTGTGATTTCTGCATGCTTTGTACTGAAGCATTCTTTTTGGTGATTTGCATAGTTTGATTAACCCTCAGACTGCAAAAGAAACTTTTTGTATATCAGCTATGCCCTAGTACAAACCTTAAAGAGACGTGCAGAAGTTTTAAGCTGTCACACCAAATATGTAAAGAGTTATTTTTTTGCTGTCCTGTTACAGAACTATTTTTGAAGCATTTCTACTGATATTGGAGGAGAAGCATCTCCCTCAATCACTTCTTTAAAATCACTTGGAAAATCTGTTTTCCAGCATGTATTATATGCCCTTTAAAACAGCTTCTATACTTCTGCCTTCTCTTATCAGTATGGGCCATAAATTTTGCATGGGTATAGAGGGAGCTGTATTGTGAGTACTTGAAACAGTTACCAAGATGCTGCTAAAGTGTGCAGACAAAGTACCTTGGGAAATGGGTCTTCGTAGACAAGCATCATTATCAAGATCCATGTGTGCTGAGTTCTGTAAGCCTGAGGAGCACTAAAGGCCATCTCTTGCAGGAACCTAATTTGGGGTGAATAGAGTCCTTAGATTCATTGTGATATTGCACATAAATGAAAATACCAAATGTCATTGACTTGTCAGTGAAAAAGTAGCGTAGGCTTCATAACAAATGGATAGGTGATGTACATTTGGAAGCTCTATGACATATTAAAGTAGTTTATGAGGCACAATTTGTTTTGGTGGTCTGCTCTGATTGATGGTATGCTATCTGCCACTGCTTCATCTGTTGTGGTATGTTTGTAATAAATGTTTGTTGCGAGACAGTGCTAAATGTGTTCCATCTAAATCATTTGTTACTTATAACAAGTTTCAGTGTATATGAATCAAAGGTTGTTTATACTTGCCTTCAGAAGAATTCATCATTTTGGAGCAGTCCTATCACTTTAAATGGGGTAACTGAAAGAGTGAGTGCTCAGAACCTTTCAGCAATATATACTGAAAACAGGAGAGAAAGTTGAGCAGTGTGC
Source organism: Anas acuta (assembly GCF_963932015.1). Classification (NCBI taxonomy): domain Eukaryota; kingdom Metazoa; phylum Chordata; class Aves; order Anseriformes; family Anatidae; genus Anas; species Anas acuta. Next base: position 103,283,362 of record NC_088979.1, read on the forward strand.
AATGCTACATTAAACATTACTCTTAAACATGTTATCTGGCACTCCTGTTTTCTTTTTTACTGTTTTGCTTTTGCAAACAATAGGATTTTTTTTTTTTTTTAATCAAAAACAAGCACTGTGAGACAAGGAAGGAACATCCATGCAAAAACTGTGATGTGTCAGAAGTGCATCAGTGGGTGGGATTTTTGCTGATGTTTTATACCAATGTTTCACTAGTTCATCAGAAAACAATAAAAAATGTATGCACCATCCACAAGAGATTTGCATTCTTGAAAGTGCAGAATGCACCAATCTGAAGCAAACTGTGTGCTTTGTTTCCTTTTGATTGATAGGAAATAGAATCCTTTTTTTTTTTCCCCCATGGGCCCTGTTTGCTTCCTTCCTTCAAAATTCAAGTGAAAGAAGTAAAAACAGCAACAACAGCAACAACAAAAGCTAAGGATGAACATTTCAGGATGATCTAGATAGGAATACTACTTTGCATTTTATTCTGTAAAATCTGATTTTTGTTTCTGTGGAGAACCTGAAAGGAAGAGGGCATATTTTTTCTCTTTCAACAGCCACTAGAAAAAAATAAGTATAGGAAGATGAAGCAAAGATAACACAGGTGTTTAAAATAATCTTGAATTCTTAACATAACTAAAATTTCTGTACTTTGAGTACTTATGAATGTAAATTCACATGCTGTGGGATTTTGAATATTCTTTAAATGCATTTTTCATGTAAAATATGAATGTACACTAGAATGTAGATCCAGAAAAGAAGACATAGCTTTTTAAATTATTTTCATTATTAGCAATTATATTTGAATCATAACAAATACGTGAATCTGATGATGTAATAATTTCTCCAGTTTTCTTGGTCCTTTATGACGTTAAAAATAATAACAGAGAAATGAGCTTGACAAAGAACAAAAAGTTCCAACAGAGTAAAATGACTTACCCAAGCAGGAAAACATCTCCAATTCCTGATTGTCTTTTTTGTTTGTTTGTTTTTGTTTAATTTTGTATGCTGTACAGTGGTAAAAAATAAAATTATGTGCTGGAAAGAAGCATGTGCATGATTTTTTCACTTTTTTCAGAAAGGAGGAAAACCACAAAGTATTACAGAGTTAAAGTTGTTGTAATGATGGGTTGAGGCTGCACAGTTGCAGAAGCATCAAACAAAGTCTGCATGGTACAAGGAAGCATTCCTCATTTCCCCAGTGGTGTGTATTCATGCATGTGTTAAGTTCATAATGTTTTTTGTTTGTTTGTTTATTTTTTTGTTTGTTTTTGTTTTTTACAGCTAGCCTTTTTAGCAATGGATTGATTTTTTTTTTTTTTTTTTTTTTTTTATTTCTGTTAATGTTCTCTTTTCAGAAATTCTTAGCATGTTCTTATTGTCTAGTAGCAACAAATTCAGGAGTGTTTATCAAAACTTGAAAAGTTTTGTAACTAACCCCTGAGGAAAAAACAAGCTCAGAATCTGTGGCATCCATAACTCATAAGACAAAGTAGTTCAACATCCATTGCAGTTCAACATTCATTGCTTCCTGAAGTTAATGAACAAATATTATGTTCCAATAGATGGAAATTAAATCTTCACTTTGTCTAAGATCTGTCTTATCTACCTCTATCCACTCTCCTGCCTTTTTAATTGCAAATATTTGCCTCTGCATATTCATGTTTATTTCTCCTCTGTGAATATCTTTTTTCTTTACCACCTCATAAGCAACTGCCGGTTGAATTCTATGAAGTCTCTTATGTAGGTTTGGTGGAAGACATGGTTGTCCTTGGTATACTTCTTTTGGGATCTGATTATTCCATTAGTTCATAACAACTCTACCCATTCATAGGTAAAGCATGGCTTTTACACATTGCCTACCTGTTTCTTGTTTTGTTATGTGAAAAGATAATGTATGCTTATGAATGGCATATCTACAAGACACTTGTATGACACATATACAGGACTTGAGCTTCTAAATGCTTCAATCTATATGTTTTGTAGCTCTATTCAAAAACAAGACACACTACTCTTTAGAATATATATATATTAATATATATGAACAGTTTGGGCAGGTAGGGAAGGGGAAACACTTCATCTTATCAGATGTTATCAGATCTTATCTATCATCTTATCAGATTATTGCTACAATGCACAGACTTTCATATTAGCTGCAATTCCTGGCTCCAGATTACTACAGCTGTGATATCTGAAGCTGTTAGGCTTCTACTTCTGTGACGTGGGGTAATAAAACATTCTCCCGATTGCTTTCAGATAGGTGAAATGCAGCCCTCAAGTTGTCTCGACAATTTGTGGTTTTGCTCCTTAACTTGTACATAGAATGCAAAGAGGAAAGAAAAAGAAAGAAGCAGGCATTGGGAATGGCCATGATTTCGCTGGGAGCACTCGGTAACAGTGTCAGAAGCCAGCACGGGGCTCAAGACCTGTGTTGCACAGGTGCTTGCATGAATGAGCGGTGCCTTAGTGCACGTGGCCATCTTGGTTCTAACCTACTATTTCTCAGTTACACAGTGTTGCAATGTACAGCTGCTACCTCCATTGCCAAGCCTAGATGATTTTTAAGATTGCTGGCAATAGCTGATGTTGCTGTGTAACAAGCCATTTTTATTCTGTATAGTAATTTTGCATACAAGTTTTGCACTCAGGAATTTTGTGAGTGGTACCAATACAGGCTTATTTTTACTACTAAGACAAGGTCTTTTATTTAGGCTTTTTGACAATGATGCTGAATATTCACCATCTCTGGGAGGAAGCAACACATTTGCCTTTTGATCGAATGCAATAATTTCTGCTGTCTGTGCTTACTACCACAGAGGAAAGTCTAACCAGGGCATCAGGATTTTAATTTTGTATTCCCACTTGCTGGTGGAGTTTGTTCGACCATAACTTTTACCTTTGTTGAAAGGCAGAAAAAACAAAACAAAACAAAACAACTATCTGCAGACTTTTCTACTAGTTTTCCTGGAGCCTGCTGTCCAGGCTGCTGTGTGACACTTTTCACTTGTCATACTTACAAGGGGTCTACCCTTCCCAGCAGCCATCAATATAATCTTTTTTTTCCCCTTCTTCTGAAGAAGTAAATTTAACCTCAGAACTCTCTTGCTAGGAAAGAGTTTAACTCAGTAAGCATATAGAAGTCTGAGAGAAAAATATATTAGATGATCTGCCAAATTCTATTGCCTTCATCTCTTATGGCACAATATGATTAAATAAATACATAAATCACTCCTATAATGGCTCTTTATTGCTATTTGCCTTGTTGTTCCTCAGTAAAGTACAATTAATTACTATCAGAGCTTCCCATACAAAAAAGAAAAAAGAAAAAAAAAAGTTGATGGAACATCTGAAAAAAGAGAAAAAGTAGAGCATAAACTCCTGTAAACTCAGTAAGAGGGACAAATATATCTCCCACTACAGGTTATGCTCTTTGTTTCTCATATATTATTCTGAATTTGTTGTTGTTGTTGTTGTCGTTGTTATTATTTGCTGTTATTGTTATTGTTTGCTCTCTTCCTTGATTCTTTGACTACTGTCATTATATTTGTTCTTCCTTAATGAGCGTGTTAAAAATGGTGAGTGAACTATCTGCACTATCTGGGTCTGCTGTTTGTGTCTCAGAGTCCTATTTTAAAATTACAAATCTTTCTAAAGGGATTAACTTGTTTGATAATATAGATTTTTATTACTGTCGTACTTTATTTCCAGAAATAAGGATAAAATAAAGAGTTAAGCTAATAAATTTTTAGGGACTTCTGAAAATATGGCTGAAATGCTACTGTTCCTAATGGTTTATTAGGGAAAATACACAATTTACCAATATTTTCTTTAAAAATATGTGAACTCAATCTTGAAGTATTTGCAGAAATCAATTCACTAGTAATTAGAATCATAGAATTTCCTGCTAGTAAATATGCTAAATATAAGAAAGCATTGGACTTCACAAGGTCAATATGTTTTGCTTTCAAAATATATCCTAATATCTGTTAATGTAATCCACCAATTAAAAAGTCTATAAATAAGTATTTACTCAATAGATTATAATGTCTCCAAAGGGAGCAATTAGGCTTTTAAGGAGAACTCTTAAACATTATCATGAAGGGTTTAGTATTTTCTTTAATGCTCTGAATTACAGAAATGCACATTTCAGAAATCACATTTGAATAACCAGTAATTTATGTTAAGCTTGTACTTTGCACCCTGATGATAAATGGTCCTTAAATGAGTGCTGATAATGTATGTTAAATAATATTTATTTCAGTGTGAAAATGATGAAAATAGGGAGGCAGATATTTTTTTTTCCTGATGTAGTGCTATATACCTTGGTACTTACTGTGACCTTTGGTGTAATTAGTGGTCATGTAAGAACAGTTTTTGTCCCACAAAGCCCTTTTAAAAGGTATTTTATATACTGGAGATAAAGGGATTCAAAATACCGAGGCAGACTCTGAACTTGATGTAAATATCTGTGAACTAGGCTGATTTAAATTAGTTGAGCATCTGGCCTATTCTCTTTGAAAACAGATAATCAGCTTCAGTAATTGACTGAGATTTGTGGGTTTCATTTCTTTCATTTTATATTTAATTGTATAAAATAGTGGCATGCAAATTTAGCAAAGATTATTAAAATTATTGATCACCTAGCCTATCCAATCAACAGCAAACTATTCATAGTTATAAACCATTAGTTTTAGGTTATATTAGGAATTCATCCAATTAGAAAAAAATAATAATAATTAAAAGGATCAGGGATGTGTGTCAAAATATAATTGAACATTCCACAGCTAGAAAATTGTAAAAGTAGGACTGGTATTCATTCTTATAAGAGAGGGCAAGGGCAAATGGTGAAAAAATCAAATATGAGTGAAATGCCAGTAAATGTCATATTAATAACAGTATACATTACAACCTGCTGTGATTTTTCTCTCTCATGGGTCATATCTTCTTCCTCTTTTCTTCCAAGTTACCATGACCATAGAGGAAACATCTTTCTCACATCTCTGGCTGCTTTTCTCAATAGTGTTCCCACCCCGCCTCACTTTGATCTTATTTGAGCTTCTATAATTAATCTGCAACCTTATGTAATATGAAAACTATGTGAGAACTGTAAATTAGGGACACAAAAAATAAAATAAATCCAGTTACTTTGAAATCACATTATTTATGATTACCTATAGTAATGTTTCTAATTCCCTATAAAAATGTTTTACTCATAGCAGAACAAGACATACCATGCTTTCCCTACAGACTTAAAATAAAATGAAAGAATACATGTTACATGGTTAACAGTATAGTAGGTTGTAAATCATATTATCTCATATTAAGCAATGGCAAAAGTGACAAAAAGTGGCTCACATCACTGAATAGTATGAATATAAATCTAACATGATATACAGAGTGTTCCTCTTAAAATGGTATTTGAAAGAAAGTCAGTATTATTTCTGAGAATTGCCACCAAAAATGGCATTTTCTAGCACTTAGAGCTTGTTTTTCTGTCAGGAATCCTCTCATTCCCACAACAGATTTTTTCCTAATCTTTGGGAAATGCTGGCATTTTTGGTATGTTAAGGAATGCCTCATTCTCAGCAGCATATGGAGTCCTTTCCTCGAGCTTATGCAGTGTTTCACATTCACTCATCATAAAGGCAATCTCTTTCTAAAAACAAAGTTTGTGTTGTGTATCTGATTTACTGAGCAGTGTCTGAGTAATTTGGGATCAGTGGAGAATAGATTAAAGCTATTTAAAGAAATAAAATTAAATCTAATGTCAGTGTTAACCACACAGTGGGTCAGAAAAACGGGTCAGATAATTGCTTTCCTCAGGTAACTGAGCTGCAGTCTTTCCAGTCCTTCACTGGACAAGGACCACATTCACTACCAAAACCATTAGCAGAGTGTTTGGAAGAATTATAACATCCAAAGAACACCTTTTAATGCTGAGTACTCTCGATGACTGAAATTACTGGAAGCGTCCATTTCCCTTAAGTTACTTAAGTGCCCAAAGTGGCAAATGGGTGCAATTTTCAAAAGTATATACATGAATAATTCTCATTGATCTGAATTGCAGAGAAATGGCCAGGTTCACCTAAGAAATCCCACTTTGCACTTATCTTCATCTTTAGGTGTCAGCACATCACAAATATTTCCTTCGGGCACCAAAGCAAGATACCATCTTTGTTTATTTAAACTTCTGCTTAACTGTGAGTACGTGCTTAAAATTAAGCATATACTTGTGTAGTTTTCTCAATAAATTTAAGTATGTGAAAGTCTTCCCGATCCCAAAGTACTTTGCAGGGATAGGCGTCACTGCCAAGCTAGCAATTGCATTGCTTCCTCCTAACATCCACACTTTCAGAACTCTGATGTTGATTGAGATGTAGTATCTTTTTGTCTTGCACTCAAAGGGAATTTGAAATATAGTCTGTTAATGTGGAATAGAAAATAGATGGCATAGAGGGTTCTCATTCAAAGAGGGAAATTTAAATACCTTAGGCAGCATTTTGAAAATCGCTGGCTGGAGTATCAGCTGTGCTAAGAACTGTTACCAAACAGCATGGGAAAAAAAAAAAAAAAATCCTTTGGATAGTCAGAAAGTATTTGATTCCCAAGTAAATGAAAGGGGCCATAGACTGTAGCTGCTTTTTTTTTACTAGCTATATATAGCTCTCTCTTTTTTTTTTTTTTTTTTTTTAAGATATATTCAATGAATAATATAGATAAAAGATGCCATATCTTCAAAAGATTTTCAGTGACAATGTACATTACTGAAGCCTTAATTCATGTAATTATATAAGAATAAGAAATATTTAATTCATAGCATATCAAAAGAATTGAAGAAAAATGAATGGACTGAGGATTTTCCCCAGACTATAATTTATAACTAGGATCTTCAGTCTTAGTCAAAGAAAAAAAAATTTAAAAAAAAAAGTGAAGCTTGTGATCTATTCAATAATAAGAACATAAGAGGGCAGGAGTATTAACTAGATTAAATGCTTATTTAAGACATACTTTCTTAATAGAGAGAATAAAAAATGCTGTTTTATGCACTACCACTTTTGGTTTGGAGTTACAAATTTCCTAGTGTGTTTTGGCCACAAGAGACAAATTATGTTGCAGGCTGGAGATCTGAGAAAGCAGTAGTGGCTTCCAGGCACCATCTTGCTTCATTTCTGATTCTCCTTCTCCATCTGAGAAGGGTCAGGCTGGATCTCAAAGGTGCTGCTAGCTTAGCCAGTGTCCTTAGCTGAAGTATATCTAGGATGGTCCAAGTCAGGAACATTTTACCAAGATAATGTTGAACTGTTTCTGAGGACAGGAAGGTGATACAGGCTGGTTTTCAGCCTGCTGGATTTTGGAGGAGAGAAGGAGCTGGGGGAAAGAGGGATGGGAAAGAGAACAGAGCTGCTCTTAGGCAGGTTTTATCAGACAAATTAGAAAGTAGCTGTGATTTACAACTCTGATTTCTACTGAGCTGGTCCAAACTGTTTCTAAAATAGCTCCTGGTCTGGAGGGTTTTGTATCCTTCTTGAAGTATTGCCTATGTGAGAGAGAAAAAAAGTAAAAATTCACTATGGGGATCAGGTTCTCCTCCAGTGAGGAAAAAGAAGGAGGAAGATTCAAGTTTCTTGCAGGCAGAGATGTCCTGCAGCCTTTCCCATAGCTGGGAGCATCAATCATACTCAGAAATGAGCCTTGAAACAAGGCCTAATAAGGTTTAATTCAAAATACCATGGACAGGGAGATCGCTAACTTGTAAGTCGATCCAGTTGGGTGTCTGCTAACTGGGCAAACTAGACAACTGTGGCTTTCCTTTTAAAATCCCTCTCCATGTCCTTCATTGGCCTACATGTCCTAACACACAGCCTTTTGCTTTTTTATTAGTTTTTATTGTACAACATTTAAAACTATTTTTGGCGTAACATCAAAACTGCAAGAGTCCAGAAACACATATTTTGGCATGGTTCCTGAAGAGATAATAGGTCTTAATATACTTTTACACTGTAAGGGAATGTTTCTACACAGCAGTTACTTCTTACAGCAAGTCAGGAAACATAATTATTGGAAATTCAAGCTGCAGGACAAAGTGAATATATTTCTAATGAAAGAAGGAATAGAATTGTACTTCTATTATAGACTAGGTGACCTTATACTAAAGTACAACACATCACTGTTCATTTAAGCAGAAGATTTCCTGCCTGAAAGCCAGTTGTATTCATTTGTTATCCTTGGCAAAAATTAAATGTTACAATACCACTGTAGGTCATTTCAGCGTAATTTTTGTAAATGCTTACCATTGCTTTCAAATTACATGTAATTATTTTGTGAAATGCCAAGCACTTCAGACTGTGTTTACAGATTTTGGTAATCAAATTGTTAAATTGCTTTTCATACTTGTGCTACTGGATCCTTATATATGTGGATATTTCCTATAGTTTAGTGAAGGCCAGTGTCAGTTTACTTTCAAAAGTGCACCTTCTCTCCACAAATTAATAGGAGAGTAAAAAATTCGTTGTATCCAATGGAACCATTTGGAATTTGTCCAATTTACCTAATTTCTCATGCAAAGGCTTATTGATCCAATTAGCTAGTCATGCTGCAGTTTCTCCAAAGCATATGTTATATGTTTTACATGTATGTTGTCTGTGTTAAAGAACTTGATCCTAATAGCCTCATATGGAAACTTTTCTCAGGCTAGTTACACACAGCATGTAGTAATTCTAATGATGATGCTTACTTTAAACTGAGGTTTGGATGGGATAAGAATGCTAAATATAAATAAAAAGAACATCATGAGCATGTGTTACACTTTAAACAATAATAAAAATTAAAAGAAAGTCCAATCCATCATCTTCCTTTTCCTTCATTTGAATTAAAATTGAAGCAAAATGTACAAAACCATCTGGAATTTGACATATCAGCTTTGAAGGGATATATTTGAGCAACATTCTCAATATGTGTAAAAGATAGCTTTAGGGAGGTCTATTGCAAATAAAATCTCATAACGGACTGTGAATTATCTGCTGAAAAATTGTCAATATTCAGAAATCATTTTATGTTTAAATTAAGCATTTCCATTCCTTGATTCTGAGTGGAATAGCAATTTTTGGTTAGCTTTTGGGACACAAGAGGGACACCGAGTTTGCCTGGATCCTGCTGCAGTTTGCAGTGATGTTGAGCATCATCACCGCAGCTGGGCCAGCAGGATGCCACCAGGGAGCTGGTTTCCCAGAGGACACTCAGGTCTCTTGGCCTCAGGAAAGAATCAGAACTAAAGAGTTTAGAAGAAAGGGATGGGGGTTACATTTCCTCATACTATTTGCAGCCATTCCCTCTGCAAACACATGTACAGCATCCTGGTAGAGAAAGTTGTGTAGCGGAACGAGTGGAGAGATTGGCTGAGGAGGAGGAGGGTCTGAACCAACTTCATTTGCCCTCATTTTAGTCCTATAAGAAGAGATGGCAGCCTGACTTTTTTTTTTTTTTCTTTTTTTCCTACTGTGTTACCTATACATCACTGAACTAGAGGAGTTATGTCAACTTAACATCAGTTTTCAGAGCAATAATCCAAGCTTAGGTTAATCAATCTAATAAAACTGGAGTAAAATTTATTTTCTCAAAGTAACACAGCTTGATTTAAAATTGTTGGGATAACCTATTTTGTTTCATAAAATACCTTATGCATATATTATGTACCTTACTTGGTTCCACCACACACACTGTAGTCAAGGACATTATCAAGATCTGGAACAAGCCCCGGAGGATTTTCATCCCTTAAATAACAAGATTTTGTCAGTCTGCTCCATATATAATCTTGCTTTGTTAAATTAAGGAGTAGTCAACAGAAAACTTTGCAGATTTCTACATCATTCTGAGATATAAAACAGCATGTATTGGTCTGAGTAAGTACAGAAATCCAAGATAATTTTTCATATTATTAGCTTACTGTACAAATTGCAATGTTTGAATATTTTCAACCTATATAGTATTTTAGTTTAAAAAGGGTGAATTTGTTTTCACAGTTGATGTTTGTGAATGAGTAATGGAAAAGCAATCTATTTGAATGTTTTTCTTAAAAGTCCTCTCACTAAATAAATGGAAAATCTATTATAAATTCCATCATCTTAAACTAGGCTGTAAATTTATGATATCCCTGGGTCTCTCTGTGTAAGCTTTTCCTGTGGGGGATTGACTTAGTCCATAGTAGCAGGGTTTTTTACTAGTAAATCGATGCAGTTATTCTCCAGCTCTGCAAATGTATGTTGCTTACTGTGTTCTGTCTTTCTGCTGCATAATTAGAAGACTAGCATCAGAGGATGAATTTAAAGCTTTATTTATTAGTTTTAGCTTCAGTTTTAAAAAGTACAGTGCTAATGGTAAGTATAAGATGTTCATGAATGCCTGTGGTACTAAATAATATAAAATTTGCTGGGAATAAAAGGAAAATACTAATCTGAGAAAAAAAAAATGGAGTAAGAAAAGGTTACAGTTCTCTCTGTTACTAGCCCTTTCCAAGTATACATTTCTTAGGCGAGAGGCATTAGAAGACAAAATTGTAAAATCTCAGTGGTAATAAGCAATGTGCAACAGCAAGAATCATTGGCCAATTAGACTAAAGTCATCTTTGCATTTGGTGCAGTAAGAAAGAAACAACAGGTTTTTGCAGTTTAGAAAATCGAGTCATCTAATTAGATACAAATTTAAACACCTAACTTTAGGTATGTGGGTTATGATTTATGTTTGCTGCCTGTAGTAGCTACAGCAGAATTGTCTACATGTCTGCTGAGTCAGTGGAAGCCTTTTTAACACATTGGACAAAACAGGTGGATGAGTTGCACCCTAGAAATACCTGTTTTCCTCTGATGACTCTAGTCTAAAGATGGATGAGATAAATCTCTGCTGCAGTTATTAAAATCCTTAATGTGTTGGGAGGTATTTCAGTTATTTGAAACTGAAAATAATCAGGTTGAATGTGGGACAGAGGATGAGAATTTGCAGGTTTGGATGTTGGATTTCAGGAGCAATATAATAGTTTTCTCATAAGGCAGAAGACACTCTTTCTGAGTTTTCTCTTCACAGAATTTTGTGGCCATCAGTTTGTCCCCTCATGTCCTGTGGCAGGAGCCACTCTACAGTGGTCAAAATCTATTTAATAAGGCTGATAACATGTTTTTAGTACTCTCAAGACCTTTTATTTTAGGTGAAAATGTTCCCCTTTATTTCCCTTACTGTGCCGCTTGCATAAATGCTTGGGTTACACAAAACAAGTAAAAAGATAAATGGGAATAGCATCTTGTAATTCTTTATTACATCTGCTTATACTTTGGAATCCACTGTCGTCTCAAACTTGTGTGTGAAGAGGATTGCAGAATTGATAATGAAGACTTTGTCTTTAAGTTGACAAAATCCTGTCAGGATTTCCTGTCAGCTGTGTCAGCAGACATCTGTACCATGGGCCTCTCTTCACCTAAGTGGCATTTCATCTGATCCCAGATGTCACTGAACTTTACTGGGGCTGGTAAGTGGGATTTCGACTTACCAGGCAGATGGCTTTCTGCTCTGCCTCTGGCTAACACTGTCTGTGACTTTCCTCAAGGTACAGATGACAGAAAGAAAAGCATCACAAAGCAACAGGAAGGGATGTGTTTTAGGTCCTTATGCTACTCAGAGACGGTTGCTGCTGCTTGGAGAAGGTGGGCAGGGACACTCCATAGAGGAGAAAAAAAAAAAAAAAAAAAAAAAGATATATGGCCTTCTTACCCATCCGTCTCCTTTCCAAGTGCAGAAAGAGAAGAAGAGAGGGAATGGTTCAAAGGTAGGGCGTACCTCTCGTCCACTTTGCCAATGTCCTATTGCCATCCAGCCAAAATTTGAACATCAGTTTCCCTCTCTCCAAACTGTATTTAAAGAGATTGTGGTTTGGGAGTTGTGGACCTATATCATCCCTGCTTCTCCTCTACCTTCTTGGGGGAGTTGTTTGTTCCTTAATGTGGTAGACCACTTCAGCTTCCACATTTGTTAGAAAAGTACTACTTTATCCTGATACAAAATGACAGTTTTAACTTTTAATGGATACTCAGGTTGTGACAGAAGCCACCAGTATGGAATATGCTTCGTTAATAAATTACATATGCATTAACAAAGCTATACACATGCCTGAAAAACTATGAGTACAGGGCCTGTACACCACTTGGTCTGTGCAGCAGGCAGCATTATTACCAGAGGGCCTTACTTTTACTCTCATTTTTGAAATTCATGTACTATACAAATTATCACTAAGCAGTATGAAAATTATCTCTTTTTTTCCCCCCTATCTTTCTCTTTTGGTATGCAATCTTCTCTTTACAGGGATTTGAAAAGGAAATCCTGAATCTGTTCTTTAACATATAATTTGGTATCTAAAAACAGCACTTGGGATTAGCAGGCTTGTCAGAAAAACAAGAATTTAGATGTTCAAAAAAACTCAACAATCCACCCCCAGCTTTTCAACTCTGTCAGGCATTATTTGGCTGTACACAGCTGCTATAAGATGAAGAGAGAGGAAATGCAATGAAAGGAAAAGGTGTTGCTTTAAGGACATGATCTGAAAATAATGGAATCACCTAAGCCACTTCATATAAAGTGGTTTACGTGCTCTGCAAAAAGATGAAGGTTCATGATCTCACATTCAAGCATTTGTTAATTATAGACTCATTGACAACAAGATCAAGTCTCTTAGAACTTGTTTCTTTCTTTCATTTTTCTCAAAAAACAAAACCAAATATAAAACCAACGAGTCTAGTATCTCCCCTCACCTCCCTTTGCCTCAACTCCTCTCCTCTCCCCTCTCTCCTCTCTCTTCTCTTTCTCTTTTTGCCTCCCCTGAGAAACAATATTAGAATATGGTTAGAAAATATTAAGTTAATCTTTCTATGATCTCAAAATTTTTTGACACTTTGTATATAAAAGCAAACACTTTTGTTTTAGGAATGTCAGGGTTTCAAGTATGTGTGCTCACAGAGCACCTAAACAAGTTTGCTGGAGAATATGGCACTCCCTTTTGTGAATGTGCTGTGATACAACTTCCATCTGAACCATTGCTATATTCTTAATCAGAAGCCACCATATTCAGTGAACAGTTCAGATAAAAAATCGTAGATTGTGGGAAGGGTAAGGAGTAGCATCTGATATATGGGAATAGCCAAGAAGGTGTAGATTCCTGAGGCAGGCATGTGCTGGGCAAAGTAATCCTAATGTGAGCACCTTAAATCTTTACAAGCCACAATAATTTTATCTTCTCCTTGGATTCTTTGGACCTTGCAGTAAGTGTAACCTTCTGTTGTGAAGTGTATCACACTTATCAGTTGGAATTTACAAGACCTTCTCATACCTCTTTGAGATGCCATTGGAAGCGGCTGTCCCTTTCCTCTCTCTTGACTATTGCACACCAAAAGAAAATTGAAGAAAAATATAAGGAAAATATGGTTTACTGAGAAAAGAAGGGTTTTGTAAGCCCTCCAGGGAAAAATATCAGTTTGTGAAATGTACTCCATGTGCCTTTCTCTGGGGGCTGGGGAAGAGACAGGGGAGGCAGGAGCCTCCCAAGCCCAGTAGTACATGCTTAGGCCTTCAAATAAGCAGTCCACAGTAGTAACTAGCTATCCCTGTAGAGTACAATTTTAGTCTTTATTTTGTCATGCTGGATAATATAATCCAGTCTTTAACTGGCTGAGGTTAAATGTGTTGGTAAACACATTTAATAAAGACTTCAGGTCTTTATTTCTGTTCTGTATGGAGCCAGCAGTTTGAAGTGTAATATCCGATTTAAATATTTATATGTGATCTCCGCATACAATATGACAACATTGATGATATGAATTAAACAGTTATAGTACATATATGGTAGCAAAATCTATTTGAATCTTGGCTTCCAATTTTTCAAAATTGTCACCGAAACAATTGGTTAAAGTCTGAAAGAAAGTCTGACATTTATTCCCTGGCATTTTTCATACAGCCTTTTTTCAAATATCCTTTTCGTGATAGCAATTCTTTTCCACAGATAGTTTCTCACTGTGAGTTTCATGCCCTGTAGCAACTCAATGACACTGAAGTTGTTCACATACTATTCATCAGTAACAGAAGGTAATTCTTCCAAAAAAAAAAAAGTTTCAATATTTTTTAAAAAAGCAAAACATTTCACTTCAAAACTGAAAATTCCCTCCCTTCCCTTTCCTGATAACATAAATAAATGGATTTTTTTTTTTCTTACGACAATGGGAAATATGGAAAACATGAAAGCAACAAAAGCAAATTGTGTGGTTTGTTATACCTGCATTTCAGTTTTCTGTGTGAAAATGCAAAATGCCTAATATATCTGTCTTAACCACTTATAGGTGAGCCTATTTCTTTCATCTGTTGTAAAAGTTGTCAAATACAAAAGAACACAAGTTTCTTACTATGTTCACAATTTGATTAGTCCTTGACCTTTTGGAATTCATATATTTCTAATCTTCCTAGAGCATTATGTTTCTGTCAAATGCTACCTTTACATATTTCAAAACTGTATTTATGCAGGAAGTAATAGCTGGTAAATCGCAGGCCTTTCTACCACTTAGAAACACCATGGATTTGAGGACCTTGAATGTTAAAACTTTTCATTTTTCCTGTGATATTGTTGAGCTAAGCATGCACCAGAAGAACCCTGTGTGTCAGATTGCTGAGGTACATTTATGCAAACTGCAAAAATACAGATATACATGCCAACTGCAGCCGTACAGGTGCATAGACACATCTACAGAATATGGCCAGAAAGAGACAGAAATCTCATTAACTTTCTATTTTTAAAAATGTGACTTGGTGTTGTATCTTTGGAGACATTCAAATGCTGTTCATTTGTTTCAAAGTTTGGAAATAAGTTTTTAGGGATATCTAAAGAAAATCATAGAGTAATATGAAAAGATGCAGTATGAACTTACCAAAGAAGTCATGATAAAGTAGGTGTTTTTTTTTGTTGTTTTGTTTTGTGTGTTTTGTTTGTTTGTTTTTTAAATAGAAGGGCTTAGAAAATAAATCTTGATTAAGGTTTTATTTTTGGTTTTGTTTGTTTTGTTTTGTTTTGTTTTTAGGTGGAGAAAGCTAATGGGCTTGAATATTGAAAAAAGAATCCATATATTTTTGCTTCTCTTTCTCTCTTATCAGAGAAACTGTATGCGTTATTGTGCTTTAACATGCTGGGTATGATGGGTGTGTTGCAGCTATAGTCTGACAGGTTTGTTCATCATTGTTCATTTAACAGTTTGTGAGCTCCATTTGTTTTTCTTTCTATCCTTAGATGAAGTTGCTGACATATAGTAGAGGTATTATTTCAAGACAATAGTAGATGAAGCCATACCAAGCATTATCCATTGCTAAAAGCTTATGCTAAGGGAGCTTTTTGACCTGCTTACTTTTGCATGGGCTTAGTTTATTTTAAATCTGCCACTGCTGGTGCAGGCTGGCACAGAAAAAAAAAAAAAAAAAAAAAAAAAAAAAAAATAATAATAATAATAATAATAATAATAATAAAGTGTCTAAGCCACTTTAAAAAATGCTACCAGTGTCCTGGATAATGTTTACTCACAACAGTTTGTTGCCACCATGGGCAGGAATCTTCATGGGGTTGCTTGTAGCTGTGCTACCATGAGTTAACCTTTACTTAGTCATGAACTAATCCTAACTTGGGGAGCATAATCTAAGGAGAACTCACTTCCAACTTTGAATTTTATTTATTATTTTATATTATAGGCCTCACAAATACTCAGCAGTATGGAAAGGATTGTTTCTCATACTTTAGACAAGGATGTGTTCTAACTGTGAAAATGTTCGTTATAGCTTGAAAACACACAGTCTTATGATTGCTGTGAAAAATTTTGGAACATAAGCTACTCAAAATCCTATCAGATTTAAAAGCAGTGGGTATGTTTGTTCATTTTATTTTTCTTGCAATATTTCAGTCTACCATCTACAATATGTCCAACAATAAGAAAAGGTGATTGGTTATCTCTATGAATTTATAAATCCCAAATGTAGGCAAAGCTGGAAAATGAGGAGGAAATGGAGGTGATAAAATTTAAATTATCTCAAGAAGAATGTGTTCATATTTTGTTGATTGTAGATAACATACTGCCTGACAAAAATAATAATAAATAATAATAAAAAATAATATGTAACAGTTTCTGCAGTTATTTAAATTTAATTTAAATTCAGCTATTACCTTCTCTGCCCTCAGAAGAGTTGCATTTCCTAAAATGCAATATCTCTTATGAATATTTGTGGCTATAGCTCTAAAGATAAAGGAATCAACTCTTGAATAAAATGTATTATAAGGGTATTTGGAGTGTTTACATGTGTGTACATGTTTTCAAATTAGGGATTACTGTGGAAAGTCTTTCTGAGCTCTCAAAAATAGTTTTCATACATTCATGTTTGCTGTAGCAAACACGGCATGGACCAATCATAAAATGGACAACTCAAGGCCAGAGGCACATCAATTTCTAATAACTTTTGGACATTGGGTAATCCATGCTACTATAAATATTAAGTTGCCATCTTTCCATTTCTTTCAAGACAGAAGGCAAATGCTTACCACTATTCAAAAGTTTCCCCATAGAAGAGAAAATCTTCCAGGCATGTTTCTATCCATTTGTTTATTTGAGCAAACTCTACTTAAAATGGATAGGTAACGTATGCAAGAGAATCTGTTTGCAGAGTTTCTCAGTAACTTCATGTTATTAATCAAAAAGACACGAGTGATTTCAAGTGCATGTTTCCTTGCTTCTAGCATTTCTGCCTTTTACTGTTAGTACTGGTACTGTGACAGTTGTGGGTTGCTTTTTTATTTTTATTTTTTATTTTTATTTCTCCAGATGAGCATTGTTTTCAGAGCTGGAGTGCTATACACATAAAGAGTGTAAAAAATCAAATGTATCAAAAGACTATTGAGTGCTATCTTGGAAGAATTTAGTTCAGTCTAAGAGGGATAATGGACTGAAGGGATCTTTACACAAGTTATTTTTCTTGTAATCTCCCTTCTCATCATATCAATTCCCCAGCATTTTTAAAGTTATTATTAGATTTTTATGCCAAAATGCATTTTTCCAGTACGTAGTAGGGGACAGTTGGGCCAAATCCAGTGTTTCTGTTAATTTTAGTTGGTTTGGGGTCAGTTTGTTGTTATTACAGTGCATCTACTAGCATTCACAAATGCATATAAGACCTTAAAGGAGGAAACTTGGCATGTCTGTAATTTACTAGTGTATCAACTTTGAGAGTAGTTATGCATATGTACACATTTCTGATGATGTCAAAATGTACTGCTGCTCCACCGATAATTGTTGGCTGCACAAGGCTTAACATCCAGTAACTAAGGGGTTTCTGCGAACTGCCATGTCTGAACAAGTAGATGTTAATTTAAATCTGGTTTTTATTTCATTTATGTTATAGCTAGAAAAAAAGACTGAGTTAGAATAATAAGCTGGGAAGAAATGGCACACAACAAATGAGAGAGCAGCCAAAACCATTCATAGAAGATACATGCAGTGCATGTATGTATACGTATATATTTAAACTTAAGTTCCCCATATGGAGAGCTTAATACGCCTATGTTATTTTTTATTTAAATTAATTCAGTCTCTGAAAAAAAAAAACAACTATATATATATAGTCATGTAGAGAATTTTTCTTTTATTTTCACTCAAACATACATATTAGTTTAAGTGTAGTTGAGTCCCCATGCTTAGGGGCTGAATATGGCTTAATATGGGAGCCATACAGGCACTACTGCATGACACTTCATGAGCACAGGGTTGCGAAGTGGTTTTGGGATTATGGTCCATAGTATCATTTATGATGTATACCCTTCACTTTCAACCTTCAGAGTTTTGGAAATGAGTTGCATATTAAAAAATAATGGACTATTAAATGGCTTTCTAGTGCAATCTTGTGAAAATTCCATACAAGTATTTATTTAATTATAAATGCAAATGGATGAAACCTTAGATGTAAGACTAAGCACATATAATTCACATCAGTCTTCCAACAAAATAAGAATTATGGAACTGATATTTAAAACTGCTGTAGAAAACTGAGCACATAGATGAAACTATCTTTTAACTTTAAACGATATTTTTGGTACCCCAACATGCTGGAAAAAAATGGTAAAATTTTGGTTTAACGCATAACTTAAGACACAAGTGGTTTGTGTTTGTTTTAATTATGCCAATAACTCATAAAAATAGATCCACAAATCCCTCCAGGAGCCAAGAGAATATGTAATGCTGAGATTCATATCCTATGAAACCTGCATTAAAATTTCTCAAATGAATAAAAGAGCACACAATATGTGTTTAGGAAAAAAAGATGCTTATTAAAAAAAAAATAATGAAGTGTTTATTTCTTCAGTATAGATTAAATGCTTAATCTATTACAAGTCAGAATATTCCAATTTCATTGAAGCTACTTGAAAATTTTCATGGAATATGCAGTAGATACAGATATGCTTCCCAAAATTTATGATTTAACAAAATCATTAGTAGCATGTGTTATTAGTTACTTAAAAGATTAATTATTTCAAGCCGGAAAAGGTTTTTGAGGAGGCTTGGTCACTGGTGACTCTGAGTCAGTATCAGTGATGCAGTCAAAATGTGTATTTATAGTTTTGGTCACAGATGAACCCTAAGTGCCTAATTTCCTTTGTAATTGAATGAGGCTCTGATATTAAAAATCTTTTTTATTAACTTGTGGTTAAAACACAAATTCACCCAACTTTATAGACAAATATTTAATAGTTTAACTTGAAAACTGGCAATAGAAAATTATGAACAATTCTAGTGCTTTATTCTACTATGCCTTTCTTATCTAAACTAAACAAACATTTCTTTTGAGCACAACTACGGAAAAAATTATATATAAAAACTCCATCTATATGTGAAGCTTACTTATGTTTATTTGGGCATTTTCCATTGCAGACCAATAAATAATATTCTTGTATATCTCCAGTAATCCTACATTACATAGTATATGGAGAGATTTATAACATTGCTGCCTGTATTCGATTCTCACTAATTTTTGAAGGCTTATCAGTGTAGTACAGCATCATATAACTTCAAAACTCAACATATTTTCTTTTTAGTTTTTGAACTATGAGATTTTATCTTCACCTCAATTCAACCTAGTGTTCCCAGTAGAAAAGTGTACTACAGATTTTAATTTTATAACTTAACTAACCTGCTGAATGCCTTCTATCAATTATTCAGTTGTTTCATACCCAGTAAAGTTAAAGTATGGCATCAGCATAGAACAGTTCACAGGAGAGACCTTAAAATACCTGTACTCAACCAATATTTCTGTTTGGAGCTCTGCTTTTATCCTAAAATTAGCCTTCTAGAAAAGATGTGAGTGCTATCTATATACATATGTTTTCATCTTTGCCTATGTAATTTTGGGTTTACTTCCCTACAAGTTTTAGTTGAACATTTTACCTTTTTGAGTGAAGTTAAGCACTTAAATCCTTTTCAGGCATACATGAGTGGATTATATTTTATGAACATTTCAGCAATTGCAGCTGCTGTTGACTGTGTTTATTTTATTTTATTTTTTTTTTTCAGTCTGAAAATCATCTCACTTTTATTTGGATGGCTAAAAATATATGTAATTGTCTAATTTTTGGTAGCTGGGTTTCACATACAGATTTTTGTCTGGGAGCAGCAATTTCTTTAGGATTTGTATAAATGCTCAACTTCTGAAATTTTCACATACTTTATGCGTGTGACAATAATGACTCTTCATCCTTGAGACCAAAACTGTGCATATTGTTCCATTCCAAACCAACAAACATTCATAAACAACATTCATAAACAAATCTTCCCTCCTGACTGCACCACTAACTTCTCAGGACAGAGTTTCCTTTATTTGTTTGGGTAAATTATATAGCACCAGATCTTACAGTAAGTAATAGCAATAACATCATATGCTTAACATCAGGATTCATTGCCTTGGTTCAACAACTTTGCATATTGAAGTCTGAATAAAGATATACTTGTCTTAAGTCTGTGTGTATTTCCACAGTAGGACAAAATCTTAGGAAGGCTGTGCGTTAGTATTTTACTTGGAACTGTTAAAATGTTATTGAAGTGAGTCTTCTGATAGTCGCCATGTGCCATGTTCAGAACATCTGGCAGCTGCAGGGCTGCCTGCTCTAACAGGTACCAAATGAGATATTTTTGGTGCTAATTGGCATTGTGCTTGTTCTTGGAGACACAAAGGAGACTCCTGGAGTGCTTTGGAGGATTTTCTTCCCCTTGGAATGCTGCTGCAAAGCACACCACCTGCACCCAGAGGTGAAAAGTCCTTCTTGCTAGTCCTTCCTTCCAGGAGATAGTGCTCCACTCATACATGCTGTGCACCTTAGCTTGGCCACTGGTGAACACTTCACCAGGCATAGTCCAGGCATAGTATCCCAGAACCAGAGCACCATGCAATAAAATTGAACCTTAGGACTTTCCTCTTAATGCCATGGGAGTCAATAGTCTAAATATACTCACAAGCCCTAAGTGGATTTCTTTTGGATGAAACTAGACAAAAAATACATGTTGCAGGGCACAGGTGATCCTTAGCCACTGATAATCGTTGTGTCCACATGACCATACTAGAGCTACTATGGTTTTAATAAAAAATAAAAATAGACTTTATGTGAATATGAGAACTTTAACACAGGTGATATTGAACTGCAGGTCAACTCCTACTGATGTCCACAATTTACTGATACTGATGTAGCCTAAGTACTGCTGTAATGATGAGGAATTGAGGCACAGGGTCAAACTGGGGCTAAAGGTCAAATTTTCACAGGTCTCTGTTCCCCTAGCACACAAAAATGTAAATAATTTTGATTTTTTAGTCCTAAGTGTTTTGGTCAAATCTACATTGAACTTTGTTGTAGATCCATTTTCTTTCTCCCAAAACTGCAGTAACGTAAATCAGAACTGGGCTTCTCTGACCCCTGCAAACATGGATTCAACTTAGATTCATCACCACAAATTACCCCTTTGGATCTAGGACCTATACCTTACGTGTGCATCAAGAGCTCATGATGTCCCAAACCTTTAAGATCTGTCATCTTTGGTAACTAAGTTATTTTTGTAGCCCTGAGAAGAGATGGTTTATGGAGTCCAGGGTGCCATCTTGTACTGTGGAAGTGGCCAATGCACATACTCAAGTGCTCTTCCCACTATCTTTATTGAACAACAGACTGCATGAGGTGTTCACTGTATGAATGTTTCTTCACTAACCTCCTGGCTGTGAGCAAGTTCACAGGCTCTTGCAGACCTGTTGTTGGAGCTGTGCAATGAGAGCAGGTGCTGTTCCATCTTTCCTCCCAGGAGAGAAACATGGTCCATATTAAGTACATTAAACTGTTAATTTCTGCAGCAAATCTTTCTGTTTTTCTTCCTATGGTGGTGTTATTTCACCCTTGTACTCAATCCTAATGAAAAAAGTATTGATTTTCTGTGATCATAAAAACAATGAAAAGGTAAACATTTTGCTTTTGCAGTGAATTTGACTCCAATGCCTGATCTAAGAAATGTTAAAAACAGAATTTTGAGAACTGGTTTCCTCCTAGGGGTTTTCATCTCAGTCGTTATCATTTAATTTTAAACAAACTGAGGAATTATGCATTGTTGATGTTTTGTGAATCAGTGCTTAACTTTCTGGTATTCAGTTTAGTAACGTGCCACTGTTCCTTTCTCTAAGTTTGACACAAAAAAAACTTTTTTTTTTTTTTTTTTTTTTTTTTTGGGGGGGGCAAACTTAGAGAACACAAAACTATTGAGAAGTTTCTGTTTTCTGTGGTTCGCACCCCCTGTTGTAGTTTAAGACAAGCAGGCAGCTCAGTACCTCATAGGCACCCTCTCACTCTCTCCAGGTGGGATGGAGGAGAGAATCAGAAAGGTGAAAGTGTGAGAACTCATGGCTGAGACAAAGATAGTTCACTAGGTAAAGCAAAAGATGCATGTGCAAGCAAAGTGGAAGAAGAAATTCATTTGCTATTTCCAGCTGACAGGCAAGTGCTCAGCCACTTCCAGGAAAGCAGGGCACAGGATGCAAAATGGTTTCTTGGGAAGACAAACACCATCACTTCAAATGTGGTGTGTGTGTGTGTGTGTGTCCCACTTCTTCCTTCTTCTCCACAGCTTTTATTGCTGAGCACAACATCTATGACATGGGACATCCCTTTGGGCAGCCCGGGGCAGCTGTCCTGGTAGTGTCTCCTCCCAAATCCTGATGCCCCCCCACCCAGTCTCCTTGCTGGCAGGGCAGCACCAGGACCTGGAATGTCCTTGGCTCTGTGTGAGCACTGCTCTGCCCCAGCTGAAACATCAGTGGGTTTCAATGGAAAGGAGAAAACAGCACCAGAGAGGTTTACTAGATACCTGTTTTGCTTTCTGGAAGGCTACCTGATTGATTCACAATGCTTTTTTTTGCTACTTAAAAAAAATACCTGCTCTCTAGTTTACAGTGAGCATGTTAGACCCTGCTTAGCCCAGGGAAAGCACATGGGCAAATCTTCAGGGAGCATCAGGATGGTAGAACATGACTAGACTGAAAGGACTGAAAAGGCAAGCAAATATAAAGTGTATGATGTATAATTGATGAAGAAGAAAACTCTAAATGTGATAGTTTCATTCAGTCATAATAAAGTAGTCAAGGGTATGCAGACTTTGGGAATAAAGACACGGGCTCTCAGTTTGGTAGACCAATATTTATTCATAACTCTAAGGCAGCAAGCTCAACTTTGTCTTTCTTGCCTGAAATTTAGAAATTGAGTTAATTTTTATTTTTTTATTTTTTTTTATTTTATTTTTTTTCATTTTTTTATTTTTTTATTTTTTTTTTAAGACAGATAACGTCAGGTATCTTTCTTCACATTTATGATAGAAGTAAGCTTCTAAAAGATTAGGAACATTTGTTCCAATTTTAAATAATTACAGAAATCACTGAAAATCATTATGCCGTATCTCCAAATGGCTCTAGATGCCTATGCTTCACCTACTGAATCCCACCTTCCATTTTTAGCTCATTCTAGTGTAGAGAGCTTTGAGGGTTTTTTTTTGTTTCTCTTTCATTTCACCTGTGCATAAGAAGTGCTTGATGGTGGTCTTACAGCCTGACAGTGCACCTCTGCAGTATCCCTGGGTTTCTGTGGTTCTGCTTGATGGTAAGAAGGGAAGCAGGTATACACCAACTGAGCTGTAAAAGAGAATGACCGGTTTTTGCATTTATTTCTCTG
This sequence comes from Anas acuta, assembly GCF_963932015.1. NCBI lineage: Eukaryota > Metazoa > Chordata > Aves > Anseriformes > Anatidae > Anas > Anas acuta. Next base: position 103,306,664 of record NC_088979.1, read on the forward strand.
GTATGATCTGCTGAAATTTGGAATGTTGTTGGGAAGCTGGAATGTGACCATCAGTGGCATACAGCTGGCAACAACCTCCTTTGCTATGTTAGTTTATTACATGGGGATCATTGCATCTAAGATTAAACTATCTCTTCAGACCTGTTTCTGCTCTAGGTAAAAGTTTTCAAACTTTACTTTCTGATGAAAAAAAAGTGCTTAACTTTTTAAGTCCTAAAAGCCATACCTATGCCCATGATATGGTAAAATCATTAGTTAATGGAAGTGCTAAATGTGTTTCTCTATCTAACTGATTACCAAAACAATTTTTCCTAATCAGATTTTAACTTCATTTGCTACATTTGTTTCTTGTCTGAGGAAGATTTATGCAAATATGAAAACAAAACCTGCATTATTGCATTACATATATTATAAATACTTATTTATATTTGTGATATAAATATTTTAAAATGTTCTGTCTATCTATAAAGTTCTTAACTTCATATTTTTAACCATCAAGCAAAAAATGTCCTTCACTTCTGCAAAAGCAGAAAAATGGACAATGTGAAGTCATTTAATTCAACTGGAGTATTACTGCAGAGAATAAGTAGAGTTGTGGCCACAATTAATTGACTGTTGCAGGGCAATAACACAGCAGCAGAGGCTGGAATTTCCAAGTTAGGAATCACAGTTCTGTAGGACTTCTGAAGGCCAGTGGGATCCTGGTGTGCATTAATAGGAGTGTGGCCAGCAGGTCAAGGAAGGTGATCCTCCCCCTCTACTCTACCCTTGTCAGGCCTCAAGTGGAGTAATGTTCTGGGCTTCCTGGTACAAAAAAGACAGGGATCTCCTGGAAAGAGTCCAGTGGAGGGCCACAAAGATGATACGGGGCCTGGAGCATCTTCCCTATGAGGAAAGGCTGAGAGACCTGGGTCTGTTCAGCCTGGAGAAGAGAAGCCTGAGAGGGAATCATATTGATGTTTACAAATATCTTAAGTGTGGGAGACAGAGGGATTTGGCCAACCTCTTTTTAGTGGTTTGCAGGGACAGGACAAGGGGTAATGGCCACAAGATGGATCACAGGAAGTTCTGCACCAATATGTGAACTTCTTCAAGGTGAGGGTGGCAGAGCACTGGAACAGGCTGCCCAGGGAGGTTGTGGAGTCTCCTTCTTTGGAGATATCCAAGGCCCATCTGGATGCCAACCTGGGAAGCCTGCTCTAAGTAATCTGCTTTGGCAGGGAGGTTAGACCTGATGATCTTTCGAGGTCCCTTCCAACCCCTTCAATTCTGGGATTCTGTGAAGAAGGAAGTTTTGATGTCTTTTGAACTAACTTTGAGATAAAGATTTTTGTTATTATGGGGAGCAAAGGCATGTTGTTCTTTTTCTTTTTCTTTCCCCAGTTTTTGTTTTTTGTTTGTTTGAAGGTTGTTTCTTTTTGTTTTCAAACATGGTATTTACAGTGTCTTTTTCCAAGTTTTGTTCAGCTAACCAACACAATGATTAACTGGGCACATATCAAATGGCATAGCTTTTTGATGACATTTTCTTCCAACAGTGATAAAATAGGAAAAAATGTTATGCCTGGAAGTGGATATTAATATAACTGTGGCAAGATTGTATCACTGACAATACATACTCATTTATTAAGATTTTTTTTTTACTGTGAAATTTCTTACTATCTGTGCCATACACCCAAAGTAGTTGCTTTTGAATCTTCATTTTTTATTCCTGTAGATAAAATACAAGCCAATATCACTTTGTTTTACTTCATATTATAGTTGTTTACTAAAGCAATACATTATTTTTAAGCCAGGGGTACTTTTTATTTTGACAGCCCTGAAGACACATAAAAATAGAAATGTTAGAGCATTCTTTCAGACACATCTGGTCATTAATCTCTTTTTTCTTTCATCTCTGTCATTATGTATTAGTATTAAAATAGATGTACTTAGATTATCAGGAGAGTAAGAAAATGCATGCAAGATATGCTTTCATTTTGTATGGGTTTAAAGGTTAGAGGAAAACGTGTCCTGTATGTTTCAAAATGTCCTTCGTCTTTTAAGGATGCCTGCTGAGGCTTGAGGTTTTGTGGATCTTCTCTCAGTTTACAGAAAATATTTCATAGCACAAATGACTGTTGCCTGGAAATGTCATTAACTTGCTTTCTATTCTTCTCCTGGAGGTAAGAACTCACCTCTCTTGAGGAAAAGACTGGTCAGTAGGATTGGCTACTCTGCAAAATACTCATAATCTGTCTCTCCTTATGGCCCAAGATATCCTGGATATTCTATATTGTGGCACTTTTTTAGGGAGGGTGGGCAGTGATTTTTTCAGTGCTGAATACAGTGTGGGAGGTAGAGCAGTCTCATACAAGGCTGGGGACATGGCTTTGAGCCTACTGAAAAAGGAGAGAACATGAACCTGTCTCACCTATTTTCTGCTGTAGCCTCTAATGATGCATATGAAGGCAATGAAGGGCTAAGGATTGTGACTTTCTGGACACCTGATTTAATTACTTTGCTCTGCAATGTAAAAAGTGGCTAGAATGGGTTACCATATACAGTTCAATTGCCAAAGAAACAAATTACCCATATATTATATCCATGTATACATGGATATAATGCATCTATGTATACATGGGCATGGGAATTGACTTGTAAATCCTCTCAAGCTCAGTGACCAGTTAAACATGGCCTGATCTTTAGACAGGCTTAAAACAGAAATTTACATCTATGTTCATTAAGTAGGCTTTCCAGGAGTTTTATTCAATCAACTGAATGCAAAAATTTGTATAAATTTTTGAATCTGTTGTATCGTAAATAGTCACCCACAACCTTGCCTGTCTTTGCTTGCTTTTTTCTTCACTTTTGGGAGATGACACATAGGAAATGCTTTGAAAATTCTGCTCACTTAAACTGTGTTCTTTTACTTTCTAGGGAAGAGCAAAGTGACTGTTTCTTGTGTGTGTATGTGCACTTTCTTTGAAAAATGCAATGAGACATTTGGAAATGTCTAATTTTTTTCCATATCAGGAAAAAAAAAATCATCTACAATTTCCAAGGATGCAAAAGTTTTCTTTTACTAAAAATAAGGTAGGAATTTGTTGCATTTCAGCCCCTTTCAATATCACTGAAATGGTGGTGCACTGGTAGATTTACAAGGTAGTTTTTGGCAACTCAGCTATTTGGTGTTTAGCTTAATTAGGTCAAAGCGTGTAAATGTTAGGCTGTGTGAATCAAAGGTGGGTAAAATTTATTTGCCTGCATTCAGCCCCAACTAAGAATAACCATTCCTAACTTGTTTATACCAAATAACATGATGAAGCTGATGATGATCTAGAAGAGATTTAAACTTTTTTTTTTTTTTTTTAATGGACTAAATTTCACTTTATTTTAAAGTTATTTCAAATATCTGTGTATTAAGCATCCAGTAGAAAGTTAAGCTCCCCAGTTCTACATAACAGTCTAAAGCTGCACTCAGAAGCCTGGTCAGTTTAGAAGCATTAATGATTAAAATTAACCGTCTGAGACGGTCAGCTCAGCATTGCTCTTATCTGTAGTTTTATTAGAAAGACTTAGAAATGACAGCATAGTTATTATTATTATTTTTTTAATCTGCATATATTCAGGCATAATTTGCAAGAATATCCATGGCATTAATAATGCAAATCTTAATTACTTGTTAGAAAATTGATGTTACCCCTCCAAGCTACATTACTGCACAGTCTTTCTCCAGAGTAAGATTATTTGGATAATAGTCTCCTGAGGATCTCAGGTTTTGTGTTGTGTCATTTTTTTTGCAGCTCCATGGCTTACAAACTCATTTTTTTTCACACAGTAAGGGTGAATAATAAACTTGACTGGCTTATTAGTAATCCTGTTTAGACACCTGTACAAATCTTATTGTTTGGAAGAGTGATTGGGCTTATGTGTATTAATAAGCCTGAAAATACATTTCTTAACTATTATACATTGGCAAACATTTCAGTCTCCCTCTCCCTTTTCTCATTAAAAATATAAGAAACTTGCCTGTGTATAAATTAACTGAGCATAAGATTCATGAAAGCTTTGCTAGTAATTTTAGATTTTTTTACTCTGATTTTTCTTTTGGCATTTTCAATTCAAAGTATAAAAGTCTGTGAGAACTGTTAGAAATTAGAAATATTGAATAGTGTAGCCAGAAGGACCAGGGAGGTGACCATCCCCCTGTACTCAGCTCTGGTGAGGTCGTACCTTGAGTACTGCATTCAGCTTTGGGTCCCTCAGTACAGGGAGGACATCGAGGCCCTGGAGCATGTCCAGAGCAGGGCTATGAAGCTGGTGAAGGGCGTGCAACACAAATCCTGTGAGGAGCAGCTGAGGGCACTGGGGTTGTTTAGTCTGGAGCAGAGGAGGCTCAGGGGAGACCTCATTGTTCTCTACAACTATCTGAAAGGAAGGTGTGGGGATCTTGGGATCAACCTTTTCTCACAGATAACTAGCAGTAGAACTAGAGAGAATGACCTCAAGTAGCACCAGTGGAGGTTCAGGTTGGAAATTAGGATAAAATTTCTTCTCAGAAGTAGGCATTGGAATAGGTTGCCCAGGAAGGTGGTAGAGTCACTGTCCCTGGGGCTATTTAAGGACAGGTCGAATGTGATACTTAGGGACATGGTGGCTGATATTAGGTTTAGTGGCTGATATTGGTGGTAGGGGGATGATTGGACCAGATGATCTTGGAGATTTTTCACAACCTTCTATAATTCTATGAAATAAACTTGTTCTGTCAGTATTAATGTCTATTCAACATAGTTTTGAAGTGTCTAGCACTTGTATCTTGGAGTTTCTGTTGTTAAAAATTACTTCATTGTGGGAGTAAGTGGAAGCACAGATAATCATAGAATCATAGAATCATAGAATATCCTGAGTTGGAAGGGACCCTTAAGGATCATCAAGTCCAACTCTTGACACCGCACAGGTTTACCCAAAAGTTCAGACCATGTGACTAAGTGCATGGTCCAATCTCTTCTTAAATTCAGACAGGCTCGGTGCAGTGACCACTTCCCTGGGGAGCCTGTTCCAGTGTGCAACCACCCTCTCTGTGAAGAACCCCCTCCTGATGTCAAGCCTAAATTTCCCCTGCCTCAGCTTAACCCCGTTCCCGCGGGTCCTGTCACTGGTGTTAATGGAGAAAAGGTCTCCTGCCTCTTGACACCCCCTTAGGAGGAAGTTGTAGACTGTGATGAGGTCTCCCCTCAGCCTCCTCTTCTCCAGGCTGAACAGGCCCAGTGCCCTCAGCCGTTCCTCGTATGTCTTCCCCTCCAAGCCTTTCACCATCTTCGTAGCCCTCCTCTGGACACTCTCCAACAGTTTCATGTCCTTTTTATACTGTGGTGTCCAGAACTGCACACAGTACTCGAGGTGAGGCCGCACCAGCACAGAGTAGAGCGGGACAATCACCTCCCTTGACCTACTAGCGATGCCGTGCTTGATGCACCCCAGGACACGGTTGGCCCTCCTGGCTGCCAGGGCACACTGCCGGCTCATATTCAACTTGCTGTCTACCACGACCCCCAGATCCCTCTCTTCTAGGCTGCTCTCCAGCGTCTCATCGCCCAGTCTGTACGTACAGCCAGGATTTCCCCATCCCAGGTGCAGGACCCGGCACTTGCTCTTATTGAACTTCATGCGGTTGGTGATCGCCCATCTCTCCAACCTATCCAGATCCCTCTGCAAGGCCTTTCCACCCTCATTCGAGTCCACAACTCCTCCAAGTTTGGTGTCATCAGCAAACTTGCTCAAAATACCTTCTATTCCCACATCCAGATCGTTTTTAAAAATACTGAAAAGTACCGGCCCTAAAATGGAGCCTTGAGGGACCCCACTGGTGACCGCCCGCCAGCCTGACGCAGCCCCATTTACCATAACCCTTTGGGCCCTGCCCGTTAGCCAATTGCTCACCCATCGTATGATGTTTTTATTTAGCTGTATGGTGGACATTTTGTCCAGTAGGATCCTATGGGAAACCGTGTCAAAAGCCTTGCTGAAGTCCAAAAAAATCACATCAGCTGGTTTCCCTTGGTCCACCATACGGGTGATCTTATCATAAAAGGAAATCAGGTTAGTTAGGCAGGACCTACCCTTCACAAACCCATGCTGGCTGGGACCAATGACTGCTTTGTCCCCCAGGTGCGCCTCAATAAGTTCGAGAACCATCTTCTCCATGATTTTACCAGGCACTGACGTGAGACTGACAGGCCTGTAATTACTAGGGTCTTCTTTCTGACCTTTCTTGAAAATCGGCACAACATTTGCCAGCTTCCAGTCTACCGGGACCTCTCCAGACTCCCAGGATCGTTGAAAAATAATTGAGAGAGGTTCCGCGATGACGTCCGCCAGCTCTTTCAGCACCCGGGGATGAATCCCATCCAGACCCATGGACTTGTAGGGATCCAGGTGGAATAAGATAAGATAAGGCTTCCTGAAGTAAAGTTTATATTTTTGAGTCACTGAGCCTGTCAACCTTCAGTCTTTTTGTTTTTAAAGGCTGATATATTCTCTAATTTCATTGTTGCTAAATGAATATTATACTTTAAAGTGACATTAGATGTGTGAAGTCAACAGGAATATTTCCATTTGGAATATCAACACAATCAATGCCCACTAGGAGAAAGTCAGGTTTCACCAAGTTCTTAGTTGGCAAAGTGACATTTAGTGATAGCATGGGTATACGGTTAGAAATATTTCCCTGAAGAGTAGAAACAGACCTCTTTGGGTTGTGAATGCATGTTAGCTTGTTGAAAAAATCCTGATTAACTTTGAAAAATGCTTTCTGTCAGGAAATACCCTATAGTAACCCTAAAGCCTGAAATGAAAACAAACCTGCTTTGGCTGAATTTCCTGCGGAACAGACAGTCCATGTTTCTGCTAGCTCCATGGATGTACTCTTGAGCAGTTGATCACACTGTTCATGATCACTTTATGTTCATTCAAGTCTTTTCTGTTTGCAAAAAGGCAAAAAGAGCTTACCATTTATCTCATTTGTAATTCAAAATGATATGTCAAAAATCGCTGTAAATAACAACTTTGTAGTAATATCCCTACATACAAATTATTCATGATTTTGAGATTTACATTTTAGAATATCATGAATTTCTGATGGAATGCTAGGGTATTCATTATGTCCTGACTATTTATAAATAATTTTAAGAATGTAGGTTTTTCCATGGAAACAGACTTTTTTTTTTTTTTTTAAGTTTAAAGTTCATTTTCTTTTAATATCTACAGATTCATATGATGTTAATTTCCATACTCTCACCAAGTACCTTTTCTGATAATCATTACTCAGTCTGTATTTTACATCTGCATCCAAGGAAACACACAGATGTTACCAGTTTGTTATCTCAAATAGCAGCCAGAGGAAGAATATAGTAATTTGCTTAACTTTTAGAAGGAACATGCAGCATGTTGTTCAACAATCTGTATATCTTATTTATCTTTTATAAGCACAGAGGAACTGTAGCTAGCTTCATCTAAATTTATCATGCCTTGAATGTTCTTGCTGTATTTATCTTCACAACTCTTCCAAGTTGTTGGTACATATGTTTAATGTACTGAGATGGGGAGATGGAGTGATTGGCCTAGGATTGTATGGGAAGTCAGAACCAGAAGAAGGATACCCACTTCAGTCTTCCATGTCCTCAGCTGCCATCCCCACCAGAGGGACTACACTCAGAATTCATATAACAGGATCTTGCTAGAAGAAAGCAAGAATGTTAGTAGCAAAGAAATTTTTTTCCTGTGCATGAAAATTTTGGAGCTGAAAGACAAAATCTCTAGTAGCAAAAGCAAGTAATAAGTGATGAACTTTAGATGATGAAATGAGATTTTGCTAATAATTGAGGCTCAGGAAAAAGCTCTCCGTGCTCTTCAAATTTGACTTAATTGGAAACACAATCATTACAATACTGAGCTGGGTCAAAAATTTTATACAAATGTGGGAAAAAAGATAACATTAATAAAAGGAAAGCAAATAGAAAAAAATAATTTCCATTTGAGAAATTCCATTTTAAAGAAGCTATAAATATCTACACTTTGTTTATGGTGTGGTAGAAACTTTTCTCCAGTTTGTCTGTCTCTCGTCTTTAAAAGCGCCAGACATATTATATCATTGCACTGAGGTAATATGAGATAATCATGATTCTCCTACTAGTGATTTAATGAAACTTTCACTGGCAAAATGTCAAATCTCCATTTAACATGAACTATTGGAATATGTAAAGCTTAGAAATTTAGAACTACAGAGAATTCTTATTAAAAGGATATTGATTTAACCTAATTCAGTTTAATTTCTTTGTAATATTTTAAAACTTAAAAGTGATGAGTTTAGAAGAGTGCAATGTATTGCTCAGCAGTAAAAAGACCAATTTTTTAAGGTATACCTACTAATGTCACTCACTAATCATGACCTTAAGCTTCTGCTTCACTGTGCTGTGTTTATGAGGCTTTTATTTTTTCTTTTAATGCCATATATTTTCAGAGAGCAAGAGTATATTATGACAGTCTTTATTTTTATCAAGGTAATAAAAGAAAATTACGTGGTAAAAAGCTGCTTAGTGGTGTTACAGTCAGGGAACTAATAGTGAGAGAAATTATGTGACTGGATGACTAAACTATTCTAAATAAAATTATCCACCAATTTCACTGCAGTCAGTGTAGGTCCTGAATTTGGACCTACACAAATGTGGTTTCTTTCAGTGTCTTCAGCTGAGTTTTTTTTTGAGATTTAGTGAGATAAGGTCTCAGAACCTTCCTTTAGCTTATATATGGAAACATATTACTTATATTCTTATATTCTCATATATTACCTTACAAAGGTTAGCAATTAATAAATATGCAGACAAATGTTATGGTATGCTAAATTTCTTCAACATCTGATTGATGAGAAATGAAAAAAAAAAACATGAGATGTATGTTTTATTCACATATCTTTGTTGTGTTTGTTCTATTAATAATGGAAATGCACATTTAGATTAACAGATTGGGTAACATGGATTGGAAAAAAAGGATCCTAACAGAGCACTGGGAAACTCTTTATTTCTTGCGATATCTCCTCTGTTTTTTGATCAGCTCTGTAACACTTGAAATTTAAAGATTTAAAATTTTTCAGATTTGCTGCATTAGAAAATGAGAAGGTGAGATTTGTTTGAAAGATTTGATGGTAAACTGTAGTGTACAACTACAGAGATGCAGTAGTTTTAGATTACAGAAGTATATTAAACCTTCAATTTTTTGGTATTTTAGAATATTAGGTATATTAGTATACAGTGAGATTTTGTTATTCACTGGCCATTTATAGAAATTTGCACCCCTCTCTGTTAAAAGGCTTTGGAAAACGTTGACTATCAAGTGTGAAAATATGATGTGAAAAGTGGTCATACAGAATTGTTAAGTACTTCAGTAGAACTCATTCTCTTTCATTTCTGTTTGAGAAGAGCCCAAAAGATGGCTCTGCTGAGGATGTCAGCTGTGTGGCAAAGCTGTTTATCTCAACCTCTGCTTCTGTTTCCCCACTGCAAATCAGCAGGTTTCCTCCCCTGAAGGAACTGCAAAGTGAGTAGCCAGGCTCTCCCAGACATGGTACCCAAATAAACTCAGCAGCCTGCAGTGCTGAGCTAGATTCAAAAATGTGCTTAAGCATATTCTAGGGAGATTTTTGGCTTTGTGGAGAGATCTCTGTAACAGATGTGTCAGGGCCTCAGCAGCTCAAAAGTGCCATTTGTGGTTTGACACAGTGTATTTTCAGCTGAGATTCTCTCGAGGGAGGACTTCAGTTTTAAAGCATTACCTTTACATCATCTGGAAGAAAATGGAAGAAAATCTAAACACTATAATTCAGCTTTTACATAGATGAATCTCATTCTCTGGAGAAGACCTGAAGTCAGAAATTACCTATAGATATCACTTTGAGGTCAAAGTCCTGGAACTATGGTTACCTTTTCCATAATAAGTGAAAATATATAATGTCTCACTGGGCATTCTGGTAGCCCAAGGAGGTATAGATAAATTAATTGCTCGGTACCAATATGCACAGAGCTTTGATTCTTACGCTGTGCCTCTGGTATTCATATTCACCTACGATCCCAATTTGGGAGAACTGGAAAGACCCAGATTTGTATTTTTTTTTTGATGCATGCCCAGGTGTCATGCTAGTGATAGCTTTTTTGTGTCACGTATATCAATAGCTACTTAGTTCAATAGCTATCCTCACAATATAGCTCAGAAACCAGGCCTTTTTTTTTATTTAGATGTCTATAATGTAGCAAACAAAGTAGCAGTTCCTACATTTGGATTAGCATTTTAAAGGAATGTTGAGTAGGTTATTCCCAAATTGGTGAAAGATGCATGAAATTTTGTGTGATAGTTCCTTTAGAATCACTTCTCCTTTGTAAACTAATCTCTGCTTTATGAGTAAAATCTTTTGGGGAACTACTGTTTGAAACAATAGTTTGGAATCAGAGACAAGAAAAAATATAAAACATTATCTGTACATCACATCTTCCACAACCTCTGCAGAGCTAAAACTGCATCAGTGTATTCATTCTGCCAGTAGCGCTGGAGGATCACATCATTTATACATAAAGGTTTGTCTGTGTGTGTGCAAGTTTGTAGATAAAAATGCATTAAAAATGGACTCAGTCAGACAAGTATTACAGTCTTTTATTCATAGTTGTATACATAAAATGTATTACAACTTAAACCTGGGAAGACTCTGGACTTCCAAACAATCTCCAAACTTAATCTTATCGCATCAGGCTAAACAGTAAACATCAAAACAATTAACATGTTATCTGCAAGTAAAATGTACTGTGGCCAATTAGAATTTCTTTATATAACCTTCACGTGGAATTGGTGAGCTCTCTCTAATAAATTAAGATTCCTGTGGTTAGTTTATTACATTTTCTTCTCCATGGACTTAAAATATGAATAGTTCAGCAATTTCAATTAGATTTGTATCTGCTTCTTGCAAAGCTGAATTTGGACAGAGTCTGTCTTTCCATTTATTTTTATTTCATCTTACAGTAAACAACTGTGTTCAAAATTGAAAAAGTGATTGTACTTCATTTTATCTTTGCTATAGGGAAGGAATGAGGAAGGGATAGAAATCTGAGAGCTATTGTAATAGAAGGTTTCCAGCTTTGAGGTTTCTAGACATGAAGCTCCTGGAGTGAGTCCAATGAAGGGTTACTAAAATCAACTAAAATCATAGAATCACAGAATGTTATGGACTGGAAGGGACCTTGAAAGATCATCTAGTCCAATCCCCCTGTCGGAGCAGGAACACCTAGATCACATCACACAGGAATGTGTCCAGGCAGGTTTTGAAAGTCTCCAGAGAAGGAGACTCCACAACCCCCCAGGCAGCCTGTTCCAGTGTTCTGTCACCCTCACCGTAAAAAAAGTTTTGTCTCATATTTAAGCGGAACCTCCTATGTTCCAGCTTGCACCCATTGCCCCTTGTCCTATCATTGTATGCCACCGAGAAGAGCCTGTTTCTGTTCTCCTGACACTCATCCAATACATTTTTATAAAAATTAATTTGGTCACCCCTCGGTCTCCTCTTCTCCAAGCTAAGAGACCCAGCACCCTCAACCTTTCCTCATAAGGGAGAGGCTCTACTCCCTTAATCATCCTCGAGGCTCTGCGCTGGACTCTCTCAGGCAGTTCCCTTCTTGAACTGAGGGGCCCAGAACTGAAAAAAAAAAAATATTAAGAGACTGTAGCATCTCTCATATAATGAGAGGCTGAGGGAGAGCCTGTTCAGCCTCAAGAAGAGAAGTCTCAGGGGTGATCTGATCAATGTGCATGGGTATCTGAAGCGAGTGTGTCAAGAGAATGGTGCCCTCAGTGGTGCCCAGTGACAGGACAAGAGACAATGGGCACAAACTGCAACACAGAAGATGACACCTGAACATTAGGAAAACCTTTACTGTGAGGATGACAGAGCACTGGAACAGGTTTCCCAGAGAGGTTGTGGAGTCTCCATCCCTGAAAGTATTCAAAGGCTGTTTTGACATAATCCTGGGTGATATGCTTTGGGGAACCATTCTTGAGCAGGGAGGTTGGACTAGATGATCTCCAGAGCATCCTCCCACCCTCAATCATTAAGTGATTCTTTAATATTCTGAACACTGGTACATAGGGGAGACCAGAAAACTAATGATGGCATTGGAAAACCAAATGAAACCAAACCTTGCTATTACTAGGCTTAACAATTCTCAGGCGATTGTCCTGAGCTGCTGAGTCACTAAGTAATGCACAGTGCATTGTTTGGTAAATCCAACTGGAAACATTTTGCTCTGCATTCAGCTGCATAGTCTTTATTTGAAAGAAACTGTGAAGTGATCCTTTCCCTTATTATCAACAATTATCTTCTGAAATGCACATTGTTTTTTTCCTCCTCTGCTATAAGTATTTTTAAGCAATTCCATAGGACAGGGTATCTTTCTGTCCTTAAATCTGTTACATAAAAGCTTTTATATGCTTAAGAAAAAGGTTTAGTTGGGTATAAAAAATGTTTATGCTTCATGAACAGTTATTTTAGGAGTTTACACCTATCAAGGGACAGCTACATAGAAAATACTCTTTTTTTTTTTTTTTTTCTTTCCATCTTGGGATCACATTCCCATTGTGTTTTAAGATAATAGAAGTTTTCCTCTGGGAAAAAAAAAATGCAAAAGGAAAAAAATGGAATGAAAGGAGGAAATTTCTTAATACAATTTTGTATACGGAGTAATAGAATCTACTATCGTAATTTAGTTCCAATAGAAACACCTGCTGAATCCAAAATAGCTTAGCCTGTGTCCTAAATATTGCTTTTGGCATATAAAAAATGTCAGGAATTAGTGTATTTATACTTGTGCATTCCTAAGAAGATTTCTTAGTGAGAATGGTGAGTTTCACAGAATTTGAAAATGATTTGCTTGTAACAATGAGAAAGTCTTACAGTATATAGTCTAAGTCGGATGTCTTTCAAGGCTAGAGAATGGTTGATACCAGCCTAAGATTAATATTGCATTACTGCTTTTTTCGTATTTTGAAAATTGCTATTGAGATTATTTTTAATGTCTCATCACTTTTGAGAATCCTGTACACCTGGGATTCAACTTCTTTTTTTCCTAATAATTTGAAGAATAAAAAATATAGCTCTGTGTGTTATATGTAGTTGACAGTGATATGTGGTAGTGTGGCAAATAGGAACAATATTGGGAACTTCTATGAATCACTTTGACTACGTATCTGGTGAATGACTGGCATCAAGTAGATTACCCTGGAAAGGAGGTAAGCTTTGGGTACTCTCAACATTCACCTTTCATTGGGCAATTTGCAGCTAGTACTACAGCCAGTGCTAATTTGAACTTCATGGGAGAAATTGTAACTAGAATTATGATTTAGGTTAGTGTTGTTTTACAGAGAGCACTACATAAATCGTAGTGCAACAGCACTGTAGTGTGGATTCAGTGAGGGATGACACAAGGAAGGTGATGGAAATCCGAAGGTGTTTGTGAGTGATGCCAGTTGATTTGAGGCTCCTAGAGGCTGTGGTGGGCAAAAGCCAGAAACAGGTAATTCCTGAGGGTCTTCATGCTAAGTGCTCAAATATTTAATAATAAAGAACATGCTGTAGGATGTTCTAGCTATGACTTATGTCAGCTTGCAGACACTTTTTTTATCCGTGGCAGAATCCCATCTAGGATTCATTATGTCACTGACTCACACGCACCTTGCCATGGCTGTGACTCTACAAGGATTTTAGCCATCATGCTTTGTCTACCTGACACCATGGAGGATTGATCTCCTTGGATTTTTGCCATCTGAAAAATAGATGTCTAACGCATCTAGGTTCCCTGTATTGCCAGTGGGCACTCACCTCTCCCCTGTACCTCTCAGGGTGAACCGCATCTAGAAATGTTCCCCACTGAAGAAAAAAAAATATAAATAAAAATAGAAAAAGAACTCAGAAAGCTAATTTAGCTTAGATATCTAACTTAAATAACTGAAAGGCATATGCTAAATGAAGAGGTGAATCCCATTTGATAACATAAGGATATAATATATATTGTGCATTAGGATATTTAGGGAGAAGTAATATAATAAGTACAAGCTCTTAAAGTAAAAAGAAAAAAAATCCTTAACACTTCTACATTCCTGAAAACCTCTTTTTATTACATTGATTTATATGATATGTATCATACTTCTATTCATAAATGATGTGTGAAAATGTCCATTCTGGATGGTGGAGAGAAAGAGTCATCTTCTTGAAAAATAAGTTCCCAGCTTTCACATGTGCTTATTAAAAGTAAAAAAAGTAAGAAAAAGTAGAAGACAATGCTACAACTAATACTGGTGGAATTTAGGAGGAAAAATAAGTTATTCTATAAATGGCACAAAGTTTCTTTATAGAGAAACAAAACAATTCTTATTTGGAAAACCTGATGGGAAATCTGCCATACTGTAGGCAAATCACCATTATTTTTTTTCTTCTTGGCTAAAGACAAGAATATGTTTTAAGAAGGGCTTGGGGGCCATAAGACAAAGTGTACAGTGGCTATTATGGTGGAAGTGAAGTTTCTCATCGCTTCATCTTCTCTATCTTCTCTCCTATTGTTTTGCCATGAGTCCCTGTGCTGCTTCATTGCAGCCACACATCACTGGACACCAGGAGAGTGTGTTTGGGTGTGTGTTTAAGTTATAGTTTTGATCTTTTCTCGTGGGAACTTATTACTGGCTGTCTTCCCCACAGAGGACGCTAGGCTGCATAGGTCTTTGTTTTCAGCTGCTACAGCCTATTCTTGTATTCTCTTCTATTGTAATCTTTTTTTATAGTACAGTTTAGGAGCAGTTCTTTAGGGAGGAAAGGAAGTAATTGAGGTTTTAAGAAGATTGCATAAATTTGGAAATGTAAACTTTTCTGGGATTGTAGATAAAGGATTAGCACATCGTTCCTTTTACTGCTGCTGGTGATGACTAGGTGAGGAGCTGGAATGACAAGCTCTAGCTCAGTTCTGGTGCTCACACTTGCTAAAAAGCCTGTTAGCTTTAAATATGCCTGACTGCTGAAAGGACACGTCCTGTCTCTCAAGTCTCTGGGTCATGACTATTCTCAGGGTATGCTACGAGGAGAGCTGAAGGCCTTGTAGATTGGACGCTACCTGACAGATTTTTATTCCAAAGGAAAAGGAGGTGGGACAACAGAAGAGGTGGAGGTCTTCATGAAAGTCTTTCTCAGATCAACACTTGATTTATTTCCTGCTCTGAGAGCATCTCTACTGCAGTGTTTTAGACAGACAGACTGTGACAAATAAGGTAGAGTCTTGCTAAGCACCTTAACTTTAACAGAGGCATTTTTCAGTATGGAGGATCCCAACAAGGTCTCCAAAAGGGAAATACTTAATAGATTGTAAAGCCTTGTTTCAATAGTCCCTTCAACTCTGGAGTGCTTTCTGTCTCGTAGTCCTAGAATTCCCAGTAGATTGTGGCTGTGTTATGGTATTGCTAAAAATAAATCCCAGCCTACTATGTTAGCACACTTTTTCAGACACAGAAGCCTGCAAGGTCATCTGTGGGTAATAATGAACAGCAGCAGACTCCAATCTACTACTTTTCTCAAACGAAATACAAGAATAAATCAGAAATGATGTTTATTTCATAGTGTAGTGAAGTAAGGATATAAAATGACTATAAGGACATAATCTAACAGATTCTTGGTAAAAACCAGGAAATAATCTGTCTTGTCTCACCGAATTAAATTTGGAGAATTTTTTCTTTAGAAAGAGATGCTTTGTTTCTCTGAAAAAAACATGTGTCTGTATTCATATTTTTAGTATATATTTTGGTAGGGATTACAGCAATATAATTAAAATGCCACAGGTTTTTTTTGTTTGTTTGTTTGTTTTGTTTTTTTTTGTTTTGTTTTTGTTTTTTTTTGGCAATGTAAAAGTTACGACAGCCCTGGGCAGTAGGAAGCTTATCATGCATCATTATACAACATTATTTTTCATGGTACTAAGTGAAGAATTTTTATCAGTGGGCATTTTGTACTATTTCACCAATAGGTAACTTTATAAACGTAATTTTATCTTACTGTTATGCTTTTTAAACATCATGTGTTTAAAAACATCATAGTGTCATCTGGTTGTATTGCTACCAAATTACAACAAAATAAGAGAGGAGAAGCTGAGTTTTCCAATAGATACGAATACTGTGACTTGCAGCAGCACAAATTTCAGTTATATATAATCTAGGAAAATAGTATACCTTTGCAAAGAACACCAGGGTATGTCATGTAATACTTTCTCAGACATGGGCTTGTATACCTAAGGTGCTTGTGGAAATATTTCAACATTGAGCTCACTGTATTTTTACACAATGCAGGACTTTATTTTAAAGTGATTTTTAAGTAACTTGCAAATATGTACACAAAGTTGCAAAACAGGCAATGAGATTAACTTAAATTTGCCTTGTGTGGAGCTGCCATTAAACTGTTTTACTTTTGTGGGGAACACAGTACTATGAACATATGAATCATAGAAAGTGTATTTGCCTCATATTGTTTTTTATAACCACAGGCCTTTGACACTTTACTATAAGGCTAATGCCCATTATTTTTATTAAAGCACTACTCTGTTGTGTTTCATCTCTGTGTCAAAAACAGGAAAAAAATGAAAGGTGACCCCAAATCTTAGATGAAGCAGGTGTTAAATACCCACTGAAGCTATACAGCTGCTAAGCTTTGAGACATATCCGCTGCTTCAAAAAGCTCACTTTTAGACATCTAAACTGAAACATTTCCCCAGATTCTGGGTATCTCTACATCTTTTGAAGAGCAAAAGGAGAAAGAGTATAAAGAAAGGCAAAAGAATTTGCACTCAAGATCTGGTTTGTAGCTCTTCCATTTCTGTGGCCTTACAGTTCTGTTGGGTGAAGTTGGAAAATCCAGAGAGATAAAAAAGGAGAATGAGGTTGTGGGAATTATGACCATCCCTCACAGATTGTGAGGTCTTGCCGTTCCTAGAAATGGGGACAAAACTCAGGAGCACCTCCTGTGTGGAAAACTTGAGGTACTCTGATATTTTCCTTTGACAAGTCACTTAGTCTACTCCAGTTTTCCATCTATAGCACATATTTTATATCCATATGTTCTTCTTCTTTTTAATACAAGCAGCTAGTGAAAGCTTGGGGCCTGCTAAGTTATTTCTGTTAGGAGGAAAGATGTGACAAGTTGGGTGTGTTTGATGCCAGCATGTTTATTTTAAGAAGGTACAAAGCTGAGAGGAATCAGTCTTTGACTGAAGGAGGGACTGCCTTGAGGGGCAGTTTTCTGGCTCACAGCCCCATTGTTTTTGCAACAAAACTTCCTCAAAGTAATTTTCCCAACTCTGATCACTTGCCAGTGCTTTCAGCTCACACTGAAGCCTCATCAGCCACATCGCTGTGGAGATAGCCCCACTGGCAGGGCTCCTCACTAGCACAGGTACCTCCTCTTCCAAGCACACCCCACCCTGTCCAAATTTTGAGCAGACATGCAAGCATGAAATTTTAAATTGTTTAATGATTTAATTCATGAAGTTATTGTGATAGGCTATCATTTTTTTGATGAAAATTTTCCCAACCTATTTGTATAAATATTTTAATGTTGTGCATGTTTTAATCTTGCCTGAGCCCCTTCCTGAAGGGGGGTGATTATACCATTTGACTATAATTTACATAGATTGGATTAGTCTTTTTGTGGTCTTGAATATCTAACATTAAAATTTTCTTTAAAAAGTAAAACATTTTCTAAGAGCCACAAATTCCGGAGACCAGCAGTTCACATTCTTTCATCAGTATGTATTATTTAAAGTCTTTCTGTTTTGTCTGTGCACTTTAACTCCTTTCTAAGCAAAATTATCCCAGTCTTTTAATTTATTCTTTGCAGCAGAGTTCATGCATGCCCTGGGCTATTCGTGTTGCCTCCTCTCAGCCACTGTCCATTTGAGTTAGGTGCGGCAGAGATCATGTTTGGTTCCAGTGAGAATTCACTGGCTGACAAGGTCTTTCATTATTCTTCATGGTATTCACCACACAGTGTGTTTTTTCAAGTTTTTCTGACTTCATATTTAGCAGACCTCATTCCTGTTTATGGAGGTATGTAGATACGAAGAGAAGAGTTTCAGGCTTTTACATCCAAATATTTGTTACTGTCTCTGTATCGGTACTGACTTTTTTTTTTTTTTTTTATAAACTTGAGTTTTGCATGAAGTCTGTAGTAATATTTGATCCTGATAAAACCGCATAACTTCGCAGCATCTATAAATATTTCCATCATTCATCAGCAGTTCTTGATTATTAGCCTGTATTTTAAGGATTTCTATTTGTGGCCAGATGACATAATTACCACATCTGACAGAGTAAGTATAGACTTCAGTACCCAGCCATTTTTCATAAAATAAGGAGGAAGAAGTCTGAGTCACAGAAGTTTCCATATCACTCAAATCTCACTTTTCAATTTGCATTAAAGTGCAGGTAAATGTCCAGAAAAACATAGTGAATGAAAACTAAATACATATTTATCCAATATAAACAAATATTTTCCTTTCCAAAATAATTCATTTATTTTTAATTAAAATAGTAGCCACTATTTTCCTTTTTTTTTTTTTTTTTTTTTTTTTTTTTTTTTTTGTGTGTGTGTGTGTGATTATTTTGTAGTAAAATATTAGTAAACATTAACTAAAAGACTAGATGAAACACTGTGGAACATCTTTCTACAGTAAAAATAATAATTTCAAAAGTGCATTCTTTTCTGAATGATGAAAATTTTTTTGATCATTTCAAATAATTTATCCTCCAACTACTTAAATTTTCAGTGGTTTTCTATGTGAGACCTTGTCAAAACAATTTTGAATCCAAAACTGGAAATCCAAATAAATCATGTCAACGGGTTTTCTTTTATCCATTATCATGTGTATGCAGTATGACCCACTTTAAGAAGTGTATCAGATCAGAAAGAGTTACACAAAGTGCTAAAATACAAACCAAACCACTGTCTAAACATATCTTCAAGCACCATAACTGAAAGTGGAACTTTTCAGATCACTTTAAATTAAATTGATTAATAATACATCATGTTAAAATGAATTTTTCATGGTTTGGGAGCTAATGTTCTCAATTATTCAGCAATGCAAAATGTAGGAAACTTGCATACAAACACATGCAAGAGTTGATCCATGAAATCTTTCTTTAGAAAACAAAATGTTAATTATTTAAAAATATGCTAGAACATAACATTTTTTTCCTAAAAATATAATTTACTTTGGTGTTGAAAATGAAGTTTGAAACTAAATTGACCACGTACATATAGCATAAGCACACTGTCTGTAAAAACAAGGTACGCTTTAAATTAAGCATTGCATATTCGCAATTTTCCCTTATTTTACTTTTTCAATGTCATGAAATAAACTTCACGTTCCATAGTTAATGTCATAGTTTCTGGAAGGCTTTCTCAATGATGAAATAGGAAGTTCTACGGTCTTTTGAAAAAGTTTAAGAAACTTTCGGAGCATTCCAGTTATAAATATTGATATTACACTTCTTGCACCTTTTCTGGATCATGATTCCAGATAATAATCCTGTTTACGTAAAGCTTAGAGTGATTTAGTTGAGCTGAATTTCAAAAATTCAGAAATCATAAATCCTTAAAAATGTTCCCCAAAAGAATATTTCATGTGTAGGAGGCTTGGTTAGGGGTTTTAACCCATAACTTCAGTTAGGATTAAATATTTTTCATAGTTGTTCTAAATCTGATCAATCATATTGGCAAACGTCTAGATAGTAGTCTGGGTACTAATCTCAGCAATAACTGCATATTTTCACACTATCCCACCAGGAAGTAGTAGCAGTATAGGCCTCTGTATTGTACTTTTGGCGTTTATTGATACTAATTTTTTATAGGTGAGCATACGTAGCGTCATAAATAATGCCTCAACACCTGTGTCTTCTAAGTGTTCCACAGGCATTCAGCACTTCTCAGGATTTGGCTTGTAGAAACTAGAGTTGGGAAGGTCTTGTGAGGTTGCCTAAATCATTATTAAGTTATTATTAAATGGTAATTCTTTATTGTGTATCTTTTAAGAGATCTCAGAATCACCTTCTATGTGCAATACTCTTTAACCTTAATGGGAGTTTAAAATGTAAAATGTTTGCAAGATTCAACCTGTATAATTCCAGCATCATTTTAAGTGACTCAAGCTTAGGGCCTCCATGTACAGTAGTAGTGGTGGCTATTTTTTCTAAATTATTCTCTGTACCTTGTACTTATTAAGTCTCTTTTTCCACCTTACTAGATTAATTATGTAGCTGAGACTGGAGGTGTAGTAAGCTATCCCTCAGTATCCATATTTCTAGAACATGTTCTCTATAGCAAGATACTCACACCAGTAGAATAATCAGTTATATTCTGTCAAATTACCCTTGGACACTCTTGTACAATATAAAACTGAGGTGAAAGCAATGAAGGAATTGAAACAAAGATGCTTTCTATGTGAGTACATGTCAACATAAACAAAATTCGGCTAATTCTGTTTTTTCTCTCCCTTTAAAATGCTATTCTTGACCTCATTAAGATAACTGTTATACACCAATGAAATGTTCTGTCAGCTAGGAACTATGATGTTCCCAGAGATACATTACTATAGTTGTCTAGAGTGTTTTTTTTTGTTTGTTTGTTTGTCTTTTGCCTTCTGAAAATCATAAAATTGTTTGGAGCAACTAGAGAAAAATCTACTTAAATTTAAATTCTAGGAATTATACCTATGTTTTTCAGTATGCAAGTGTAGAGGTAGATAGATGACACATATTTGAGAAAAGTGTGTGTTGATCCAAGAACAGGAATACAGCTACGCCCTCACTACAGTATCTTTTCCTGCATGACCCCTATTCAGCATTAAAGGTTGATGGAGAAGTTATTGCTAATGGTCTCATCTCTACATGAGTAAATGACTTAACTTGTGTCAAAATAGTTCTGTTGCATGTAACTAAGTGTCACCTTGTGTCTGAGCACAGGATCATTGTAAGCTGAATTACTGGGTTTGCTATATGCTTCCTGCATGGTTGGAATAACATTTGTCTTTTTGCTTTACTGTTTACAGAATGATCACCCAGGTCTGGGGAAGAAAGTCAGATTTCCCATCAGTGACACAGAGATACACCCATAGTTTCCTGTGAGCCAGGGTCTAAGAGGGAGAACTAATACCTCCCCTAACAGCCTGCTAGCAGCTCTCCTAGACTATTCTGAAATGTGAAATACTTTTAGCATGTAGTATAATATAAATAGATACAGCTTTGAGATGTACGATTTTTGTGTGTATCCATCTCTCAAATCTGTTCACAATGTAAGAAAGAAATTTTTCTTTTTCAATGTACCTATTTTAAAAACAAACAGCAGATGCATAGAGTAAGACCCAGGTGTCTCACCTTGGTATCTTGCCCCATTAAACCCAGACAAATTTGTTGACAAACAGAGCATCTAACCCACAACACTTAAGCCTCAAATACAGATACCAGATCATTCTCAACCTTGCTATCACCAATCCTTCTATCATACTGCACCATCAAATCCCTATTCCCATACTATATTCCACTGCTATACTATTACTAGAGCTGTTCTTTAACACAGATTTAAAATTGAGATTGTATGAGTGAGAACTAGCCACACTATCCTCTGATATGTATTTATCTCAGGCAAGATCTGTTAGTTCTGTAACATTTATCAAAGCTCGGTTGGCAATGTAATCTAGAGCAATCATTTCTCTCCTGTCACTGCAAATTCTTCCTGGGAAACTGTAAACCTAAAGCAGACTTCTTGGAGCGCAGTGCAGGGTGAAAACTGAAAGACTAGGAACTGCTGAACGTCAGCAAAGGTTACGCAGTCATTTCTCATGTCATTTTGACAGGCATGCAACTCGTGTAGAAGCCAGAAGCAAGCAAGAACTATAGAACATGGATCCAAGGGTGCATGGAGGGAGTGCAGGGAAATGCACCATTAATCAAGGGCATGTGGACAGAACAAGGGAAAGCTCCATGTTTCAAAGTGGGGTGACCTTTAAGAAATATCTAGTTTAGCAAAATGATTAATGTTCATTGCTTAACCAGTGGCATTATTCATTATGAAAGCAGGTACAAATAAATAAAAACAGAGTTAGAAATAATAGCTTTTTAAAGCAACAAAGGAGTGGTTCTGTTACAGTGCTAGTTCAGTTTGTTAGACTTAAGACAATATCTACCTCATAGATCTTCAGAGCACATTATTTTGATGGCAATGGTAGGCCCTGTATACACAAAAAGATCACATTCAGAAACAGTGATACATATTGTTTACCTGTTGATTCCTAATATATTTTATAGGATAAACTGTAAAATCACTGAACCTTAGGTTAAATATTCAGTGTGATTTGGGGGTTTTTAGTCACACAAATCCTACTAAGATAAAAGGGATTGTGCAACTAAACCCCTGTAAACTGCACTGAACAGTTACCTCTAGTGTCCTGTAATGATGTTAATAATGGAGGAGTCATTTGATATTCATTGTGGAGTCATTGATCATAACAGATTCATTCATTTTTAATGAGGATATAGCACAGTGTTGAAAGACCTGTTGCAAACTGAGCAGGAAGGCTACTTTTACAGAGGAAATCTTGAGGTAGCTTGAGATCAATAGTTGGACCTACTGTGCCTGCAGTTTTAATAGAGAGGGGAAGTTAAAGGATATCAGTGGTTGATTCTTCAGTAAGCTCAAAGAGTAAAATAAAAAAAAAAAAAAGAAATTGCTAGGTGCAGGTATTGAAGCTGTGTCAGGAACCTAAATTCCCTAGACTCAAATATTATCATAATCATAAATTGGCACAGATTGCTACCCATCATTGTTACTGTTTTGAAGACCAAATGGCACCTTTGTTTCCACAAAAGCCCCCCAGCTAGAGGCAGCTACAATAGAAGATATAAAAGGGCCTCTGGGGACAGAAAGTGACCCTTGTATCAGTTCTGCATATGCAGTTGTCATTCACTGTGATACCTTCCTTTTAAACCATGGCTAATTGAAAGCTCTGCTTCTACATATTCCAGATGATTTTCCTTTATCCTAGTTACTAATTCAACCTGCTTTTCAAGTACGATCATTCTACTTAGCTAGATAATTGTTCTTACCTTTCTGTATCACCAGTGTGCATGAAGAAATACTGAACCATAATTCTTCCTAAAGTAACTGTCAAACTCAAAGTACTTCCAAAAGAAATACAGAATGCAGTAGGTCAATACCCTCTTTCCAGACATCGACCCTTGTACCTGCTAGTTGTATGATTGCAAGGGGACAGAATTTCGTTATTCAGATGAGCAGCTAACAGGTCATGGTTTTACCCCTCACATTTTTATCTGCTGTGCCAAGGACTCGGAAAAGGCTTTAAACAACAGTTTCCATGTTGTCAGCTAACTAGTGTCATTTTCTCACCAATATCTCACCTTCGCTTTTTTTGGTCTTTTCAGCTGTTTTTAAATTAATTTATTCTTAACTCTAATAGAAGCTGCCAGACCTTGTTAAATGCAGGAATAATAGATTATTTTCCAGATCTTTTAAAATCAAGCAGTAAGTTAGTCTTTGATGTACTTTTCTTAGCAGTACATTTATTAGACATGGAGTTAATGTTGCCTTTGTTAGTCATTTTGGTGAGTTGTGAAAATGTTTCTTAAAGATCTCCGTGCCACACCTTTGACTGGTGTGAGTTAGCTAGAAGCTAAACATGACTCTCTTATTTTCATATTTCACTGAAACTATACACACCAGGGATTTCAGTGACATTTTGTTTGTTTCTTCCATAACTACTTCATTTTTTTTCCCCCTGTGTCTGTATTTACTCAAGAAGGTGGACTGATAAAATTAGTTGGGCTTGAAATTGGCATGTAGTGACATTTCACCACATAAGGCTCAGAGAAAATGTTATTTTATTTCACTTTTGTTCACAAGAAAGCTATGTTCCTTTCTGCTCTATTCTTTCTTGTTTTCTTCATGAAGTACTAGTAAGTCAGGAAAAATTGGTCACCTCCAGTTTTTGAGACAAGCGAACTCTTTTCTCAACACTGAGTTTGAACCTTCATATTTCTTCCTTTGTTGTTTTAGGATCACATTGTCTTCATATTCATAGTGTTCACCATAAGGTCCATCTTCAGCTTTTTTAATTTGTGTAGCTCAAGCAAGCAGGATATTATTGAAGTTAAAACAGTAATGCCAGTCTTCATGTGCAATGGAGGTAGATCTTCAGTAAGTTTACTGAAGTCCCTAAGAAGTGCAGCCTGTTCAGCTGAACTCAAACATGCTCCCCAGTTGAGATGTTGTAAAGATTCTTCAGAAGAATGTGCGCGAGGGCTTTTATAACTCTTCCTTCTCAGAACACACTTGTGATTTTTCAGCATGTAGATTACACCTGTGTTGCAGTACATATTGTTTCTTTTAGCAACTTTGCATTTTTTTTACTAAAGACAGTGAGTAATTAAACCAGTCTTAATATGTTCAAAAAAGCATATTCTTAGTTATTTCAGACAACCTTAGTTAGTTTGATTTTCCCCTTTTGGAGCAGATATACTTTTACATCAAAGCGCTAAAGCGCATCTAGCACCATTCTGTTCTGCAGAACAGAAAAGTCACAGGCTGAGGTAGAAAGAAGATTGCCAAAGCAATGCATACCTTCGATGTGAGAAACAAACAAACAAACAAAAGAACTTCATGTTGTTCACAAGATGAAGTTCACAAGAGTGAACTGGCAGAGTAGCTATCTTAATGGGGGTATGCTAGGTGAGAGACAATGAAGTCATTTGTTGATTTGTCCCTTTAAATATTTCAGGCATATACAGCAACACTTTTTTATTCTAGGACATATAGTCAAAATTTTATTCTTAAATAATGCTCAGATCCGGAATATCATAGAAATCAGTGCAAATTCATTGATTCACATGTAAATCAGATGTATACAGACAGATATAAACCTGATGAATATTGTTTAAACATAAATGTTTTAAAATAATATATAACAAATATAATAATAAAGTATCAAAGTGCATCTTTAAGTTCGTGTGACTATTAGTTTGTGAAACCATTATCTATCAAGCTGACTAAAAATAACAAAGACTTTCAAGAAATAAAATCCATGCCTATATTAAGCAAACTTGAAGCTAGGATGGTAATGATGGTTCTCTAAATGTAGGAGTTGAAACTATTCTCTAAAAGCTGCTGTTTCAACATTCCTGGACAGTAAACATGCCCATGCATCAATTCATAGACTTGTTCTCTTGCATGCCTGCACTCCTACCATCTGTTACAGTGGCATTTTGCCCACTTTTAGGAAATATTGTTTCGTTTTCTTCCATGTACAAATACTGACTTGCTTTCTAGAGAAATCCTGAAAAATGTAGCTATTCATACTGTTCTTGTCTTCGCACACATCTTTCACTTTTCAAGCACTGTCACTGTGTGCTTTATTTGGAAGCATAATGGGTATTTCAGTCCTAGTCTTTTCCATGTTTAACAAAATCTTTTCATAGAATCATTTTTATTTTTATTTTTTCAGCTGCTTCTGGATGGCCAAGAATTCTCTGGGTTACATTGTACCACCCCTTCAGATGGGGTTTTCAGAGTTTAAACATAAGGCTTATCATACATTTCATCTGGCCACAAAAGAATAAGGTACAACCATTGCCCTTGTACTCTGTGCAAGTCACCTGATGTGACTATCTGTGTTGATGTGAACACCTATCTGTGTTAATGTGCCCATCAATGTATCTGAAGTAAACCAGCAAGTCAACTTTCTTTGACCTTCTTTTAGAAGTTCCCAGAGAGCTTTATTCTTGGAGATAACGATGATGAATAATCAAGCTATTTTTCTGAGCACCAAGCATTGCTCTTATCTACTAATTCTAATTCTTGATGTTGTTATGTCTATGAAAGCTGAATGAGCTGTTTTGTTCTCAACTCAAAACATATTTTTGCGCTCTCCGAATCAGCAGCTCCATGTTTGGTGGTAAACTGCATCATTTCATGTGAAACGATTTCCAAAGCTCTCATAGCAAATTGGAAAAGGCAACAGTTCACCAGGTAAGTTGCATATGTCTCACATGAGATGAGGTCTCCCTATCCAGTGCTGAACATACACTTGAATAAAAAATAGAGAAAGAGAGACACTAACACCCCCCATAAAAGTAACAATTGCAGGAATAGTTCTAGGATGTTTGCACTGCACAGCAAACGTGGGCAGTAAAATGCCCATGTGCAAGGGGAGTTGAGTCTCAAGAAAGAGTATGCTCACAAGGAACAAGGAAATAACAGACAGTCAAAGGGCAGCTTTTTTTTTTTTTTTTTTTTTTTCCTGAATTTAAGTTATTGTTAATTAGATGTAAAGATGCTGTAGAAGTTCAGTGAGGAGATATGACTCATATGACTCCCTCTGTATCAGTACAATTCTTTTTTTTTTTTTTTTTTTTTTTTTTTAATACCAGCCACACAAAATGACTGAGAATTGTCTTAGAGGTAACAAATGTCTGTGCTGAAAGTTTCAGCTCCTTTGTTTTATGTCCATTTCCAGGTAAATGTTAACAAGAGTAGTGTCAAACAGCAGGGTGTGGAAGGGTTAACTAATTTTAAAGTATTTTATGAGAGGGACTTTTAAGCAAGGAGTGTTTGGTACAAGTACCAGACTGGTAAGAAGATGGGTCTATTTTGGGGACTCGCTAGAATAAAAGTTTATGAACGTGAAGGCTACGAATGAGTGAAGCCAAGAGTGCTCTTGAACTGTGAACTCCTCTCACAGTCTTCTCTACCCCTACAGGCCTTACGGCTTTTTTCCCTGCTTTGAGAGCTGTATGTCCACCCCACTTGATATCAGTCACCAACCAGCTCATGTGTGCTCTTTTTTTTTTTTTTTTTTTTCTTTTTTTTTTTTTTTTTTTTTTTTTTTTTTTTTTTCTGGCTTCAGACTCATTCTTCTATCATTCCAGTACCTACCTGCCCGAGGTGTAGTAACACATTAAGAGGGAGCTTCTCATTTGCAGTTACTAATATAAAACATAAAGAGAGAAAATTATTCGATAATATATAAAGGAAAAACCTTTTAAAATTGGTCAGTTGCTGTAGCTATTTCCAAAAAGGCTTTTACTAAGTGCATAAAGCTCAATATTTAACTTATACCTGGAAGAAGTTCAGCAGACAAGTGCAGATATTATGTGTTTATTATATATGTGATTGATAAGTGTTTAGCAGCATCACAGTGTTGTGTGTATATTCACATTTTAAGTTGCATTATGTATATATTTACATACACACACATAAAAACTGTTTTGTGTTTCCTAACAATACATAAACACTCTACAGAGCATATAAATCAGCTGATTCTGTACAGTGGCCTTTTAAAATAACTAGCTGCATTTAGAGCAGCTTTTGGAAATGCATTACAGAATACAATCTAAATTGTTTCTCTACCATGAATAGAAACGTTAGGTATGTATTTATAAATATGCATACACATACATTTGTATTTATAAGTACATCATTAATTAGGTCTACCCTCTAGAGAGCCTTTCCACAACCAAGCTCTAAAACCAGTTAGGTCCCTTTTGCTATTTGATAGGAGCTCATTCATCCAAGCATTTTATATATATGAAGACAGTAAATAATACTTATGAAAACAGGAAGAAATAGTTCTTCAGAGTGCAAGGACAGAACCCTTTTTTTGGGAAACAGGTACTCTAAGTAAATTTTTTTGTTTGTTTGTTTTTTTGTTTGTTTATTTGTTTGTTTGTTTTGTTCTGTTCTGTTCTGTGAAGGTGAAACGAAGTAGACATTCCAAACTGTCAGCGCCATAATTTCATGAGGTGAAGAGCTGGAATGACTGAGCAATGAAGAGGTCTTTTTGAATATATCTGATAGCCCAAACACTTGTTAGTGTCTTCCATATGCTTGTATGCCATGCAGTCACAGGCATAAAGCAATACCAGCAATTTGTTCACAGAATCATGGAATGGTTTGGGTTGGAAGGGACCTTCAAGATCATCCAGTTCTCCCCTGCCATAGGCAGGGATGCCACCCACTAGATCAGGTTGCCTAGGGCCTTGTCCAACCTGGCCTTGAATGCTTCCAGGGATGGGGCATATACGACTTGTTTGGGCAACCTGCTCCAGTGCTTCATCACTCTCCGAGTGAAGAATTTCCTCCTAATCCCTAATTTAAATCTCCCCTCTGGTAGTTTAAAATAATTCCTCCTTGTCCTATCATTATCTGACTGAGCAAAAAGTTGCTCTCCATCTTTTTTATAAGCCACCTTTAGGTATTGAAAGGCTTCAATGAGGAAGCCTTCTCTTCTTCAGGCTGTTCCTCCCCTTTATATGGGAAAAAAATAATTCTGAGATTAAATTAGAAAAAATAACATCTCTAGTTTCACTTTCTTCTCTGATTTTGGTTTATATTCTGTCTGTTGGGATTGCCAGCATTTAAGATGAAATCCTTGCATGTCACTAAAATGTCACACTACTGAGTGTTATGCAAGTAACAATAATGGTAGTAAAGTGATAAAGTTCATGGACTGAGAAGGCCATGAATTGAAAAATGACAACTTGAGATGGAACAACTAGATAAAAGAGACATGAGATGTACTGTGATCAATCAATGTATCATTATAGCTAATGAATAAAAAAGTCTAGATTTAGAGAGTAACTAGAAAGCTATAGATGTAGAAAAATGAGTTGCTGTTTAATAAAAATAAATTTCCTCAATGGACTGTATTAGAGCTAGAAAAAAAAAAAGACAATTTGGATTACAATTATTCTCTGTACAGTTTATTTTAATGGTTCAGGGATAGCCACAATATAGATTTTTTTTCAGGTGTTTTGTTTGGTTGTGGGTTTTTTTTAGAAATAAAAAGTTAAATAGAAAGTTATCATCATCCAAGTGAATATACATATCTATTTTGCTGTCTTAACAACATGAAAAGTTATTAGTCTGTAAGCCGGATAAGAGCTGTGTTTTTGCTTCTGCTGAAAGAGGCTTTCATCAACTATGGAATACAGAAAAAAAAATAAAATATATATATATATATATATTTATGTATGCTCTAGGAATGTTGGCTCTTTCTGTCATATGCAAAGTTAAATGATTGCAATAGAGCATTGAAATCATAACCATGTAAAGTATTAGAGAATTATCTCACATTATTTTTTTTCCTATGCTTTAACCAACATGGCTCTCCAGATTCTGCTTTCTGTTGCAATGGTGCTATTATACTAATATAACTAGTAACCAAGAGAAAAGTATACTTAATAATATTTAACAATGAATTAACTAACTTCTGTGAGTAGTTAAGTTATATGGCTTTCTATAAGACAAATATTTTGCCAAAAGTATGCCTAAATTATAGATCACAATGACATATTTTCAATATAAGGATAATCCTATGGAAGTATGAAAATCAGTAGGATATGACATATATACTTATAAACATTTATTTTGGGAGGAAACTTGTATTGCTGTTACTTGTTAAGTGTAATTTTGCATTACCAAGACAGATTACGGCCATTTTGAGGTAAATACATATATAATGACTTTACATCATTTTAAAATGTGGTCATTATAATGTCTAAAGGAATAATAAAAAAAAACAAGTGTGTTACTGGTGTGGATTATATACCAGTACCTGATAAAATTTAGAGAGTGAGCACAAAAGTTTTCTTGTTAGAATACTCAAACATTTTGTCCTGTATGCGCATTAAGATATTTAAATAAATTAGATCATTTTTTAAAAAATACAGTCTGTATTCCAGAACAGAGACATTTCTAACAGTAATGATTTCATGAAGTCCAGAATGTTGAAATATGTCACAGAAGACATTTAAAAGAAAAATACACTTGCTAAAGAATTATTTAGAAAGAAAATCCCAAGATATGTCCAAAGAAGGGTTGTTATCTGTTGCTGTAAAAATAATTGGTTATATGGCATGAAATCTCATTACAGCTAAAAATATGACAGTTGCAATTTTGGTGATGAAAATCTAATCTATTGCATTTCATAGTGGCTGAATATCTTAGGAAGTGTGTATCCTGTAAGAATTGGCCTGCTTTTTATATATAGAAAGGTCTCTTTTAAGCTGGTGCAAAGTGTCTTCAGGTTGATTCCAAGAAAACCACAGGCCAGTGAGAAGCGTTATTCCATGTTGGCCAGCACATGTGTTTGGGCAACCTTTCCATCAGCAGTCTTGCACACTGAAGGAGGAACCACATTCGTTTCTAGGAAGTGATAGGCAGGGTATATATCCTTCTTAATTTCTTCTGAGGATCTCCTGGTCATCCTTAAACCAAGATTTTTTTTAGACTATATAAGCTGCTTATGGTTATAAATATATTAGTTTATGCATTGATCAGAATATCTTTAAAAACACAATTACTTCCAAGATTGATATTAGTGTCCTCTTTGTAATCCTTAAAGAGTGCTTTACACAAATCCAAATCCATATGTTTTAAGCTAATATACAAGAAGAATGACTGTTTTTATAGTCTCTACACAACTTTTACACAACTCTCTTTTGGTAAACCAAACCAAATTTAACCCCAGAAAATTTATTTATAAAATGGATGCCAAATCGTTTTAGTTGGTGGAGAATGACATAAGAATCAAACAAAGTCAAGTCAATATTTTAAGTAATTTTAATATTCACTCCAAAGTGCAAATGTAGGTACTGTCCTACAAACATACACAGAAGATAAACTTGGAATAAACTAGCTTCTAAATGTACTTTAGCTGTATATCTCTTTGTAATCTCTTTGCTATTGAAACCCGATAGTGCAGGTGTTATTATAACATACGTTTGTTGTTTTTTTTTTTCAAGATATTCACTATGCATTAGTTAAGAGGCTGCCTTGCCCTGAAAAATAATGACTTATATACATATGCACACTTTCATTACAGAGATCAGCTGAACTATAGCAGTGTCCAGCTGCATAGAAAGCTTATCATTAGAACTTAGGAAAATTGTACGCTTCAGATGAATATAGACTATTGTAGCATATTATTTCAGCAACATGGGCACTTCAGACCCAGATTTGCCTGAGCAGACACAGTGAATATCAAGTCAGGGAAATATACTCAGTGCTTTCAGGCCACCTTAATTATCTTCTAAATTCCAAAGTGAATACAAAACTACATTTCTTTGTTGCCAGAGAATGTCCATGGTGAAAAAGAAATAAAATATTATCTTCTGTGGAGAGAAGGTAAAAAAATAAAAAAAAAATAAAAATTACAAGTATTTAAACTTGGATGTTTGCAAGTATTGCTTTAATTGTCCTCATAATGTTTTTGGTACTGTAGTAAGGAGCATAGACACATGTATAAAAAACAGTCCATAATCCTTTATAACATATGAGAAACTTCAGGCAGCAAATGAGTCATAAGTACTATTTATTTTTATTTTTTTTTATATCTAAGAACACTCATTTTTCTTTAGTTATCTTAGTTACACCTTCTATTTTTAATGACCTGGTCAATATTTATTGGTATTCATGGCATTGCATTCACAATAGAAAAAAAACTGTTCTGTTAGCTTAGTACCTTAAGTGCAGTAAAGTGTTTTATTAGTACTGTTTTCCAAACATATTCCAAAATCCCATAATAAAACTAGAGAACAGTCAAGGGCTATAGGTAAACATAAAGCTTAGGTAAACTGTTCTGTTTCTAATGAAGCTGCCAAAACTCTCTTGAGCTTAAGAAAACTCTGAAATGAACCAGTGGCATCCTTGAGGAGAAACAGATACAAATTTGCTAACACTTTCAAATCATAAATTCCACTTCTACATTATGTTGTAAATGTAATTAAATCTAATTAACAATCTTAGAGGAAACTGACCTGAGTAATTGATTCCTGAATTACTTTAGAAATTTCTATCGTTGAATTGGGGAAGAAAGAACTCAGAGTGCAAATTTAATGACAAAACTTTTTGAAGTTAACACAAAGCAAGCTTTTGAATTTAGGCATAGTTGATTGTAAAGATAACAAATGATATCACAATAAAATGTAATCAAACTGTTTTTTTTTTTTTTTTTTTTTTTTTTTTAAATTGATATTTGCTTAAGGAGGTCTTTAAAACAAGAGGAGGTCTTAGAATTTTATGAAGGAGCAAATAAAGCATTTGAGGAGTTATAGAAAATTTTTGGTATGCTAGGAGCACTGATAAGGTTCTTTATGCCCTTCCAATCTAATGATCAGGCATGTGTACCAGAAGATAAGGAGCAAAATCCTGGAAAATTTATAGGAATTATATGTTCAGTTTTCATATGCTAAATAACCCCCCTAGTCCTTTATAACCTATGAGTATCTCTGGCTTTCTCTGGGTGGTGTCCTATATTTCTGCCATTTTGAGATTTTCTCTTCTGCTTTGTCTTCAGGTTCTTTTCTTTTGTTGCTTCTTTTTCTAATTTTCCCTTCCGTTGCACAACCCTAACCTTTGCCCATTATTCTGTTTTCTGTTCTCATCTCCTGTTCAGAGATGAAATTAATTTCCATTTACATTCTCCTTCCTTCATTATCCTATCCAAATAAACCTCTCTGGAAGTGGCACCTACTTCACTATCTCCTTATTTACAAATCCTGAGGTCCAACAGAGTCAAACTTTCTTCAAAGTTTGATATTCCTTTAAAGAGACGACACAGGCTACATATATAGGCATGTTACCAGGGGTGAAGCTAACCATGATTCACACACTGTCATTAAGATCTATTTATCTTGAACTGCCCTGGACTCTGCTGCAAGAACTGCTCTTTACTGTTTGCTGTCTGGTTGCTAACTCTAGTAGGTCTCCTCAGTTCAGGGGGAAAAACAGGTTGAAGGAGCAATGTCATTCTGACGTCCTTTCTTTATTCTCCAGTTAACTTCAAAAAGCCAGCCTGATCGAAGGGAAAATAATTACAAGATGAAAGATCTTCAGCTGGAAGACCTTTAACTCCTAGTATTGGTTAGCAAATACGTAAAACAGAACCTCGTTCATACAAACCCCAAACAAACATATACATATATCTTCTGCATTGTAAAGTAATATTGGCATATGCCTAGGTGTGAACATTCTGCAGATGCCATTTCATGCTTCAAAAAAATGGACATTATTTTATTGGTGTGAACCTTGGGTGTGTAAGGAATGTCTTAAAGCAAGAGCAATAAAATTATATGTATAGCGTCCAGAATCAGGGTTTGCAACTATGATTTTTCTGTAGACTCTGTGCAGTGGTCACCACAGATACTGTGCCAGCCCTTATAGGGCCCTCTCTAGAAGACACAGGGAGCTGTTTCATTTCTCCTCCAAATCATCAGAGGGCAAAGAACATGAGTAGCCACAATTTCTGGGAAGCATTTCTAAGCAGTGAGCACTTCGACACATTGTTATTTTTATCACTGATATTTTAATGACATAGTATATAAACCAAATCAGTGCTTGATCTCTGCTATGATTAGGATTGGGTTTCCAGATAGTGTAGAAGATGCACAAAATAAAAAGAAGCGTTCTGAATATTAGCACTGCTTCATGGTATACCATAAATAATAATCTACATTTATGAGTTAGAGAAATTAAACCATCAGATGGATTGGAAACAGAAGCAGAAATACAATAAAGTATGATGTCTTTCCTTCTGCTTGATAAATTAGAAGTTAACATTTCCACAGATGAACGTAATCTGCCAAGTAAAATTCCCTTAACTTCTGTCGGATATTTCTCTTATCTGTAAATACTGAGCTTTTTCCATATATAACCTGTTAAATCTGGATTCTTTCAAGCTATTAAATATGTTTATTTTAGGCTAATGCTTGCTATGGAAATGCATACTCTGTCTCAAATCAAACGTCAACTACTATCTGACCAAACTCTACATTAAACTGTGATATAGTAGCTAATATTAATTGTCAACAACTGTAAAATGTAGTCAAACTTTTTGCTTAAGAAATTCATTTTACATTGAGCAAGCAAAGTTTTCCATTATGTTTTCAGCTTGTAGATTTTTAAATGTTGATTCCATTGATTCCATGGCAACTCATCTGTTCTCATGGCAATAGACCCAAAGATCCCAAGGGAGGAGAGTTGCATTTAGAAACCCATGTATTACTTCGGTTGTGTTTTTTTTTTTTTTTCTAATCAATTTTCTTTGAGAGGTCAGGGTATTAGATGAGATGACTACTGAAGGCTGGAGTATGCACATTCATCTGTTTTCAAACTGGCAGGTTTCCTTCCTTGTGTCTGAGGACTGAGAGAATGGGAACATTACAAATGAACTCCACTTTACAGATTTGATCAGCACAAAAATATCTTATTCAGGGAATAACATTTTTTTGAAGTATCTGAATCACTTGTACTTGAGGCTTTCTCTCTGTTGTGAAACTTTGTTCATCTTTTGTCTTTCTAAAGAATACTGTTTAGATTTTTGGGTCACTGTTTTCTAGCTTACTGTTTGATACAGTTTTGGGACTTATCCCTGGCTTGTGGTGGAACAGAATAATATCCCATGTTTGAATAGGACAATAAGGACATCTACTTGAGCTTTACTTAGAAATAACTTTTTCATGGTGTATTTTACAAATATTCTGCAGTGAACACATTGTGCTTCATGTAGTGTGGAAGCGGGTTTGGGTATGTACATGTATATATCATCTGCATGCATTTTCACATCAGTGCCCTTAATTACTCTGTCATAGCCTCTGGGAATTTACCAAACATACAGTAAGTAGCATACACTCTCTATATACAAGAGCATACTCTTACAGGGGTACTTTTAAAGATAGCCACTCTTATCCCCATGGATATTACTTTTTCAGCTTCAAAAAAAAAATACCAGTTTTCATTATTTGGTGGCTTAGGTCATAGTTCCATTGCATACACCATTTCACGTGCACTATTTCACTGTCTGTATTCATGTTAACATTTGTTCACTTGGGATCTGTTTCAGCTCCAGATCAAACTTCTGAAAAACAAAACAAAACAAAACATTTTTGATTAAATATTTTAATGTTCTTTAAAACAAAACAAAACAAACAAACAAAACCAGAAATATATCTCAGTCAAAAACTTGTGGACAGCTACACTGTTTGACCAGTCCTGAATGGTAACATACTATGTTCTTTTATGAAGAACTCTTACATTTTGGTGTCATGCAAACATTTGTATTCAGTCTCCAATGACTTGTAGTTATTAACTGAATATTGCTGAGTTCAGTCAGCACTCACATGAAATAGCATAAGTAGCGAGGCCACAGGTTGCAGCTGTGACATTTTTCTTACGGGCAGGCCCACTTTCTTTTCTTTTCATATCTTCCTCCAGCAAAACATACTTTTTTAGTTTGTAGAAACCTTCAGGGCACAGCACAAAACCACTTACCCGTGGGGTGAAAAGTTCTTTAATGGACAGCAGAAGTTCACACAGTGAGCACGGTGCTAGTTTGCCTCTTAAGTCAAAAAAAGCAAGAACCTGTAAATGATGCATAACTTTTTAATGAGTAAATCCTAAGAACAATCTTCCAGTGTTTAAGAAGGAGGGATACATTTCACTTTAAATTGCTTATGCTCTTGAATTTATAGTATTTGTTATCAGTATAGCAATTAAAGACATTTCAAAATTACAAAATGAAATTATTAATTTAGATTGTATATATAGGCCACTATAATGCTGTGCAAAATAAAACATTGAATAGCATCTTCTCATAAAGTTTTGTGTGTGCAAAGGAGGTTAATTGTAGCAGTATTTCCAATGAGACATAACAGGACAACTTAGCAAGCAAGCCAGAAATGAGATCATAGGCCTCAGTGATTTTTCCTATTTAGTCCTATGTGCAATGTATTTTCTTAAGGTTTAGCATTCAGTGTGTTAATGCTCCATCTTAAAAGCAACCAGTTCTATCAAAGAAAACTGGTTTTATTTAGATGTCAAGGATATGTTTGGAATTCATAAAAAAATAAAATAAAATAAAATGTAAAATCTTTCAGACCATTTTTAATACAGAAAATAAATACTATAATCACAATTTTGGAAAACAAAACAAAACAAAACAAAAAACATGATTCAGATATCTATATTATCATTCAGTAGTAATTATTGAAAGTATGATATTTTTAAGAAGCTCATGTGGAACTGCCTCTCTGGCAAATTATTTAAATTGTATCCTCTTTTAAATAAAATAATTATTCTGATGAATGAAAAATGACCATTTATATAGAGAAGAGAGGTTGTCAGTAATTAAAACAATCAGTTTATTCAAATTAAAATGTTATGTAGTTTTGTTTTGTTTTTTTTTTTGCTTTTTTTTTTTTTTTAAAAAAAAGTTAACTATTTGGAATAATAATAATAAAAAAAAAGGTTCCAAAATTTCATGGTTATTTTAAATGGGAATCTTTTAACATGATGTTTAAATAATTATTTAGAATTAATTTATTTTTAAATAATTATCCCTAGTGATTTTTAATTAATTATCTTAAGCGGTGCTAGCAATCCAAGAAAGATTTATGATATATGTAGCAGATGACATCTGTTTCTTTGTTTATATGTATGGTATGGTGGTTGCATTTCATTAAGGGTAGGTGGCTGTAGAGCAAGGAGGAAAGCCAGTTGCTTCCCTGGTCCTAGCTAGTCTGTGCTGTCAGGTAAATCATATTTAGGGGAAAAAAAAAAAAAAAGTTTTTTCCTGTCCTGGGAGCCCAAAAGCACAGGAGACAGCACAGGAGAGTGCAGAGGCTGAATGCAGGAACTCTCCAAGCAGCACACTCACCTGGCAGGACCCACGGTCTTCAGAGGTTATTAGGGCAAAGAATGATGAGCAATTGTAGTAGACATTTGTTGACTTGCTGGGCTAAGATGAAGCCTAACTGAAATAAAATGTCCTTCATGGCCATAACAGGGAGGGACCAGATGTATTTTTAAAAAATGTTGTTTCTGTTCTTATTTTGAATTTTCTCCCTTTTAAAACTTTCCCTGTTGTAGTTTATATTTGAGCAAAACCTTACATATGACCTTACAGGCCTCTGAGTGTGCTCAGTTGAAAGACAAACTTCTTTCAAAGCAGCAGTCAACTTGTGTCCCACCCTAGGTAGCCTTTCAGAGAACCTGCTTTCATCACTGCACAAATGGGAGATGAGATTCTTAGGAAACAAACTTCAAAAAATTCAATAACATTTGGACAGCATGGGCAGGTGCACCACTTTCTGCTTTCTGGTTAGTGCAAGTCAAGGCAGCAACTTTGGACATTGATATTTAGAGATATTAGTTTCCAAACTAGCTATAACACCTACTGAAAAAAAAAAAAAAAAAAAAAGTTACTCTACCTTAACATTTCCTAGCCTGGTCTTGGCTTTCCAGCCTCTGGAGCCCTTGTATCATTTCTTTGTCTTTCTTAGAGATTTATCACCTCTGTAAAAGTAATAAGTGAAGGTGATTTTTGTTGTTGTTGTTGTTGTGAAAGTGAAATCCCAATTACAAATAGAAGGTGGGGGGGAACAGCAACAATAAACACAAAGAGTAACTAACAAAAATGGTGTTTTGTATGTGAATGGTGTATACCAGTAAGCTTGAGGGATTTCAGGTGATGCTACATTGCTCCATTATGTAGCTCAGTTGTTGTATGCCTTATCAAAAATGTTTGCCTTATTGAATATTAAATTAAAAAAAAATAAAAGCAAGAACATTCTAGCAATGCTCTTAATGAAGGTGCAAGTACAATACATAGCATTATATTAAAATCCACTGTTGCATGCTGCAGTTGGACTTAAAAAAGAAACCCTAGGCTAGGTCACCTTTTTGGAAACAAAATTCCACATAACTGAAACATCAGCTCTTTCTTATGCAAAGACTTCCTTAACCCCAAAGTGTTCTTTCTTGCTCTTATTAATCTATTGCTCAAACAAATATCACAGCAGCCCTCTCCTGTAATGAATGATGCTAGCTGTTTGGACTGTAGGAAGCAATTCTGCTGCATACTGCAGGCTTTTTCCTGTATTGAAAGGTTTTGTGCAGCATCTAAGTTCAAATGTCTTATCAGCAAAGGCTGTAATCAAAAAAATATTGACAAACTCAAAGATCACAGCAGTGTGAGTGATCACAAAGCTAATGGGATTCCTTCTAAAGACAAAGTTCAAAGAGCCTAAAGATACATTTTGGCCAAAACATTATAAGGCTTGATAACAGTACGCACCCATTTGTCGAGTGCAAACATCAAAAAAGAGAAAAAAAAATTATGTTATAGGGACTAGTTAATAGTAATATTGACATGAGATTAAAAAATGGTAATCTTACAGCCTGCATCTTATTGAGTACCTTTAGATAATTAGATTTATTAACTTGTGGAGTTCTCTCTGAACAGGGGTGCCAATGGTGCTAAAAGGCTGACATCTCAGATTGGGCTGTGGCACATGCCAGAAACTGTAGTCTTTTGCTGACAGGGAGATGGACAGTGACCCACTTTTTGTTCATCGGCTCACATTGGTGACTCAGTAGTTTTGTGGCATTAATTGTGGATACACACGGACACACATAGAACAAGCTTAGCCTATGTAATTAAATAACTGTCTTTTAAAAGCCATGTGTGTTGCATATGAGGAGGAGAAAAAGGGAGACAATTTCAAAATTCCACTGTGCGCCTTTGTTTATAAATTCATTGAGATTTATTTGTGTTTCTGTGTGCTTAATATAGCAGCTATGTGAAGTACATTGTGCACTGTGCTAACAGTTATGTGGGCTGATTGATGACTGCCATTATTATTCATTATGCACATTATGGATGAGGTTGCTAGACAGGCTTTATTAATACAGGAATTTTACAAAGCCTTTCTTTGAATGATCACTGTACACATTTTGTAAATATGTTTATAGTACAAGGCATTAAACTTGTAGCCACAGATAGCTACAGCTACAAAGAATAAGTTACTACTTTTTGACATTTACTTTTTGACATTTCCTCATTAGATTTCACAGATTTTTGTGAAGGTGCAATTCAGTATTACTTTGTTGAATGCTACCATTGCAGAGTGTTTGCCATTGCATCTACTAGGTTTTTCTAGGTGAAGGTGGGGCTCACTAGATCTATTTACCAGTCATATCTGTGCAATTTATATAGGCTTTACTTACAGATGTCATACTCCAATGGGTATATGAAAGGAAGTGGCTGATAGGAAGAGTTATGTAAGACTCTGGTTGGCTATTTGGTGTTTGTAGTATATGATTATTTGCCAAGTTTCAAACAAAATCAAGCCCAAACCAGCAATTAGTTAGCATCAGTGTTGTCCCTGGAGAGAGCACAGACAAAGGAAAGGAGAGCAGAGAGGGATAGATTTTCGTGGGCTTGAAGTTTTGTAGCAGCCTCGGGATTAGGAGGCATTCTTACTTCATTCTGCGGTTGAAATACGCTTTGCCTTCTCTAGTCTCAACAGCAGCTGTTGTTCATGACTGTTTTTGGATTTTTGTTTTGTTTTGTTATGTTTGGGGGCTTTTTTTTTTTTTTTCTTCTTATGGGAACTTTTGACTGCACTTAGTTTTTTACATCAGCAGTGAAATGTACATCCTTGAGACTCAAATGAGAGCATAGCAAAGAACAAAGTTCTAGTTGACTCTCAAATGATAAAGGCAGAAGTGGAATTTTGCAGTTACAGGTTGGATTGTGAGCCATCTTTCTAACGAAGAGACTCAAATGATTTTCCCAGAAATGAAACCATGTTCTTGAACAGTTTTGCCCACATACTCAAAAGGAAAAATAAATATGTGCATGTATCTCACATCAATTTGAAGTTGTTTAGGAACAGATAAATACACTTTCTGAGGTAAACTTTTCTCAAAATTGAACACAATATAACTTTTCACTTGTGTTCATACTATGAAAGCAGAATGGGTCTTGTCGGAATAGCAGTTTACTCTTACAACTTAATGAATATGCAAAATTTTCAATTAACTTCCTTTTTTTGGTCTGTCAAAGATCAGGTCAAAGACAAGTAATTGAAATGAAGAGAAGCAATATAGAAACTTCCACAAAACTATGATCAGTGACATATAGCTTAATATTTTGGTAGGAGTAGTACATACAGTATTAAATAATCTGGAGATTTGAAATAGAATATCTGCCTGGGAGCTCCAAGACATCTTGTTTCTGCAGAATCTCAAGCACGATGTTACTATCACTACAGTGTCAGTGTAAGAGCAAAATTAGATTTGTATGATTTGCATGACCTGTGTGACAGTATTTGTATTTGTGTTTATATAGATATATATATGTGTTTATATATTTATAAAATACAGATTTGTATTTATGAAATACAAATCCCTTAGTGAGCTTAAAAAAAGGGATCCTAAACCACAAATGTAACTTGTTGTCAGTTCAGATGTATCCTTAGCGATTATCAAAAATTTCTTTTGATATTATATATATAACATATATATATATATATATATATATATATGTATATATGTATATGATGTATATACATGTATATGATGTGGTGAAGATGTGTAGGAGTGCATTCCAGGCAGCAATTCCCAGAAATAAACTGAGCATGCTGTAGCTGCTCCTGCACCCTGATAATTATTTGGTTGATAAAAAGCAATCTTCTGTTCCATGAGGCTGCAATTCACAGCTCTTGGCCATTCTCTTTAGCTCCTTGCAAAAGAACCCACCTAGGTGGAGTCCATGGTGTTGAGGTGTTATAAACAGTGTAAAAGCTGAAAGAGCTCGATGTTGGATTGTGTTACAGAGAAGTAGGTTTGATGGAAGGACCATGAAGTTTAAGAAGAAGAAATGAGAAAAGTGGCTGTCAAGTAAAGGTAGAATAAGGTATATAGGTGTGCTAATAGAATCTTTGGTCGTTGGTGCATATTCTGTACAGACAAAGTACATTTTTACCCAATGTGTGCTGCCTTTTCAACTTTGGCAGCACAAAGTAAAGTTATCATTTCTGGCAAGTCAGAAAATTTCTCTGGTAAACTCTAACAAGGTTAACATGTCTCTAATATATATATGTGATCTACTGCATAGATTGTATTAAATGATTCTTGGATTCTAAATGCTATTATGTAAAACCAAGTTTCTAAATAGAGGCAAATGCTTCTACTGATGCAACTTAACAACTACCTTTCCTAATAAAATATATTAAGGTTCTCTAAATAGTGGTAACCACGCCAAAGGTAGAACAAAAAAGTTAGAATTAAGTCTAGACTGAAGAATATCCAATGTTGCTCTACATTGCTGACATACAGTGTTTTTTTTACAGTTGTGATTTACACAAGGACATGTTGAATTATCTGAACAGAGAAGAGATCTCAGAGAAGACTAGTGCTGATTCCTTTCAAGCTGTGCAAAAAAACTCAGGTCACAGTTTAGTGATGCCATAATGATGACATAAACTTAATTTAATCAGGGAAAATTTAATATTCACAAAGGAGAGTGTTCAATAATTAAGAAGTAGGTGTAATACATAATGTTGAGGGATTTCTTTTAAAGGCAAATTCCTATATAATGGAATACAACTTAGCAAAGAATATATCTGTCTTCCAACAAGTTCCTAATACCTGACTTGCTGCAATATTATCCACTGTTACAAATTGTCTTTACTTTAGTTTCTGATCTGTTTGTAATTACATGGTTTGTTAGATGCTGGAAGGCATAACAATATTACTTTGCTTTTCTGACGTTTCCTCAGATCTGAAAGCTAATGTACTCGAAAGTTTGTCTATTTACAACTGATACAGCATACTCTGAGGTCAGCCATTTATCTAGTCTATCCATCCAACTTTTTCTAGCATCTCACTCTTAATCTCAGCTGCCAGTTCCCATAAATTAGCTTGCCTCTTTACAGGCATTGCACAGTAAGTCAAAGAAGCTTGACTCTTCTAGGGATTTCATTTACTTTGTAACCACTTTGCATTCATTGTGAGACTTTTATAGGAATATTACATAAATTTTTGCCTGTTTTTTTAAGTGTTGTTTCTGTGGCAGACTTGTGGACTAGTTTAAGGGTTAAAACTTCGTGATATTGTAAATGGAGCATGGCAAGGAATTGGTCTAGTTTCTCACCTCACCTCATTTTGAGAGCTGAAAATAAATTATTTAAGCAATAAGGACAGACTTTGCAGTGGTGCTGATTAACACCCACTCTAGATGTTTGCCTTGTTTTTGCATCACATGTGAACTGTGCATTAATCAGCACTAATGCACAAGATAACATTTATTATTAAAGTTTAAATTATTTTTTTTTTCTTGATAAAATTAGAATTTAAGCATTTATTGCCAGTAATAGTTATGATTTGTGAGCAAAATGTTAAATTCTTATTTCTAGTATATTCAATGACAAAAATGCATTCAAAAAATAAATTTTATTTGGTGGTGGGTTTTGTTTGTTAGGTTTTGGTGGTGGTGGTGTTTTTTAAGAATTTCCTTTCTTATCTTACTAGTTACAGACCTAAAGCCCTTTCGTGGAATTCATATGTTTGCAGTTTGAATTGTCTTTTCCTTTTAGCATTGACTGATTCATCCTTAGGTCAGTCTTGCACTGAGGCATAGATAATTTGAATTTATTTCTGGAACATAAGCTCCTGCTGTTGCACAACAGAAATTTCTGCTAGAAGGACACGAGATTTTATTGATGGGTGCAGCTACATTAACATCTCAGTTTGGTTCAGGAGTTTACTTTTGAGTGATTTTGTCTGTTTGTTTGTTTTGTGGTATCTGTCTTAGCAGTTTTTTTATTTTTGTTTTGTTTTTTTGCATTGTGGAGTTGTCTTTAGGGCTCCCATTGCTTGGCATCACTTGCTAATGCTGTCATAGCCTGTGCTGCTCTGACAGGGTATTCTGTGGGCCCCAGCTATAAAGTGGATGGGCCTCTACATCTTTCCTAACAGAGGAATTCTAAAAACATTAAAAGAGCTTTCAAATTCTATGTTAAGATTTTACTTAAACACAAAATAGAACAGCATTTTTCAAGCAGGAAATCAGATAGGGGTAAAATTCAGATCTGAGTGAGAGTATAAATTAAAATGTTTCTAGCAAATAAATATCTTCTTGCTTGCTGTTTCATTTCATAACAAAAAAAAAAAAAAAAACACAAACAAACAAACAAAAAAGCACACAACAAACAGACAAAAAAACAATCCTTTCCTTTCAATTTACTTTCTCTCCAGTAATATTTAGTAGCTTTCTGAGTTGCAAAAACCTTACACAGTCTATTCTGAATTCCTCAAAAAGTCTTCTAGTCTTCTATTTCTTTGTCTCAGTGACATGTCTTTGTGTCTGCTTTTCCATTCCCCCGGATGCATTTGGTAAGTACCTCCTAGCAAGAAGGAATTTTACTAGGCAGAATGTAAAGGGATTTGCATGATCCAATGTACTAAAACAGGAAACGAAAAGAACAGGAAAGACCCTGCTGGAACAGGATCATCTGAACTGTTTCAGAGCCAAGGGCACAGC
Organism: Anas acuta; assembly: GCF_963932015.1. NCBI lineage: Eukaryota > Metazoa > Chordata > Aves > Anseriformes > Anatidae > Anas > Anas acuta. The sequence goes on from NC_088979.1 coordinate 103,350,154, forward strand.
AAGCATGTAATCTGTATCACTTGTGTTGTGCTATGTTTTGCAGCATAAAATCTCATTATTCATGAACACCCCAACCACATGCAGCAGTTTGGGAACATTGTATCCTTTATGCTCTGGCCTTTAAGCATAGTTAAGAGAGTTCTTTAGAGAGGCCTTATATTACCGTCATCAAATAAGGTCTAATCCACAATAAAAGTTAGGATTTACTAGGGGGATATGAGGGAAACAAAGCATGATGTGCGCCAGCCTAGGATCACTGAAGTCTGTGAGTGATCCCCCCCTCAGGTGTCAGTACTCAATAGATTAATTCCCTTCCTCTTCTTTTTAGTTTCTGAATGCTACAGATATTTTATGGGTCTTTTCCACTCTGAAATATATAAACTTTTTGTTTGAGTAAAAATTGGTCCTTTCTGCATCTGAAAGCAATAACAAACTAAAGTTAAGCAATCTTATGACAGTTGTTCACTGGTTAGTTTATCTAAAAACTTACATTTTTCTGCCTTGCTTTCTGTTTAGTCACAAACTCCTGTCATTTCCTTTACTCCTGTACACAAGTTCTCTTATTCTTTTTTATCTTTGCTGCTGAAATCTCAGCCTTCTTTTACAGTAGGTTTTCATTTTATTTTCACTGCTTCAAATGTTCTCCCTTCTTTCACATCCCAAATGTTGACATCATTATCAGATGCATTGCTGTGATCACAGTTCTCTCCTTCCTAAATTGTTAAGCAGCTTTTCTTCTTTCACATACAGTTCAAGTTTATGCTTTATAAAGGTATTCTAAAACACTCTCTGGCTATTCCCCCCCCTTCAAAGCTCCCCGTGCTTCCAGTGCTTGGAATACACCGGTCTCCATTCACCTTGCTAAGCATGTCCATTCCTCTCTTTGGAAGCACTTTTAATAATCTGTACATTTGGCAAAGCCCATAAATACAGGCAACCCTTGGAGAGCCCATTTACAACATAAGGTTAAGATTTCATTCTGGTTCCTTCAGCGCCTGATGACAGAAGCACTTCTGTCACCTCTCCAAGGTAGATGCCTTCAGGGAAACAGCGTTTATGGGACTGTGAGCCCTGGGCCCTGTGTTTGTATATCTTTGATCTTTTAAAGACACACACTGCCTTAATTTCAGTTGTCATCAAAAAATTAAATAACACAAAAATGATGCTTTCAGATGTTAATACCACTTTTGCAACATATGGACTGTCTATATTCATTTGGGAAACTGTATAGAAGCTTTGAGTGTTGTGTGTTGTTTTTTTTTTTAAATTCTTTTTTTTTTTTTTTAATTGGTGTTTCATTTTAAAATCTCAAATTTATCTTAATGTTTCCTCTGTCTTAGTCAACATTAGCATTTAGTTGTCCTTTTAGAAATCACTGGGTGACTTCCAGATGATTAATAATGTGAAAGTCCTAGGCAATTCTGAGACAGAATTATAGCACCCTGAATGTCAGTTTGGAACATATACTGACTATTGTGTCCATCAGCAGCAATATTTCTATTTCCAGCCACCCACAAGTGTCTGTGCTTAGGCATGTTTACTTCTGCAGTGGAATATTTCAGAGAGCTATTTTGAAAAACGTGGGCTACTTTTCTCATGAGACCACCACTTGATGTGCTTCCTTGTAAATAAAGATGATATTTTTTTCTTGGCATTTAGTTGATAGACAAAATCTTATTTTTTTAAATAATTAAAAATTTAAATTCTGTTTGATTTATGCATTCATGTTTGGACCTTCACCTTGATTTCCCTAATATGAGGAGCATAGCCTTTAGAGATTATAAGAATTTATCTGCCAACTGATGGAATGATGCTTTAATGTAGAAATTAGGTAAAATGTTACTTTGAGCAAGCCTCTGTATTTAAAGAACATTATTTCATATTTCTGTATTAAGGATGATGCAATTACATATTCAGTAGGACAAAGCAGATTCTATGTCACTTCCGTTACATATACAGAGAGCTCTAACTTAGATGAAGATGCATTAGAATAAATAAAAATTTATGTTTGTTTGTTTGTTTGTTTTTTCCCTCAGCAATACAACACTAATTATCCTTGAGTCTCCTCAGAAATATTTGTACTTTTTTTTTATATCAGAAAAAATATACTTAGGGAAGCAAATATGCTTTTTATAATTCCTAACTGATCTTAAAATATTTCTGATTCCATTAAGTACAGAAAAACTGCAGAGGCTGGGATCCCAATTAAGACTATCTTGCAGCAATATTTTGTCATTTAAGTACTAGAGATTTCATTTGTTAATAGCATTTTATTAAGAATGGTGATCTTACAGGGTATCTTATTTGACATAGGGTTTTTGTTTGTTTACAAAATGTGTTTGAATGACTGCAAGCATTCTTAATGTGTGAATTCAGATGCTTTTCCAATTCTGTGTTCTTATCTAAGCAGATCCTATAAGTACACTATAATCAAGTTCACAAACAGAATAATATACACTTCAGTGTGTGCGCAAAGGTGTATAGCTGTTATCAAGACAATGTATAGATAGATGTTTCTAATTTTAATGGTGCCTTTGAGCAAGTAACATTTCTGCAGTTCATCAGATTGAAGGGCCATCATTTTAATATAGTCTTCTGTATGCTATCACATTCTTTCCAATCCATTTCACAAGGAAATTGTCCATTGTTAGAAAGATATTGTTTGCATGGTTTGGTACATCACTGTCACACTATTAACCTTCAAATATTATGCACACAATTGACATACACTAAAAGAAGCGAATCAAGATGTTTTCACTTATTTTTGCTGTCTAGAGGACACACGTTAAATAATGTGCTCTTAATTTGACTGACAAGAGACCATGAAAATTATACTTTTATAATACAGAAATAAACTAAAAATAATTTTGAAGATGTTATTGTTAGAAGGTTCATTATTTTTTTTTCCTTTAAGTACCCTAATACATGGATGCCCAGACTAGGCTTTGTTGTTTCCCTCCCATACTTGTATGATCTAAACTCATTAAAAATTGAAGCACTGAAAATAAGTTTTGCACTGGAAATATATTCAAGATACTGAAAACAGCACATGTTATCTAGCTTATCAAACCTTTAAAGTGCATGTAGGTATCCTTTGTCTTCAGATTGAAACCATATAAATCCCAACCTACTGAAAGAATTAAGTTAATTATTATTTTGCATGAATTAATATATGTAAAGTTGTTAGAGAATAATTATGTGTTGTTGAAACTAGAGCACGCATAAGAACCAAATGCTTTCTTCCTCAGTGATTTACAAGAATTTAATCTCGTATCAAAAAGGAGGCTGAATTTTTTCTCTCAGTTTTTCACTTTATTGGCATTCATTGTTTCACAGACTACATCTCAGAGGGCTAAATCTGCCACATGATCTTTATGGTCCAATATGAAGCTTATGGCTTATTCTTCTGTGCTGATGTAGGGAACGTGGTTCTATTCTTTTAAACTTCTTTTCTGTCTTTCCATTCCTGACAAAGTAGCCTTCCTACAACCATCTGCCTCTCATGGACATTAGCAAGTGTTCTAAGATCTAATTTGGTAACAAGATGGGTTCTTCCACTCCTTCATATATGTATGGGGGAAAAAACTCTCTGTCCCTTTCCTATGGTTAGTGTTGGCTCCCTTGGTTAACCCAGGTTGTTATGTTGTGCTATGCCTCCACTTGAAATTAGGATAGGAAGCAGGGGAAGAAGCGATGAAAAAAAAGAAAAAAAGAAAAAAAAAAAGGTCTCGAAATGAAGAAGCAGTCTCACAGGAGTGGGTCTGGAGTGTTTATTCTACCCATTAACCCCACTGTAAATTACCTTCTCGAGCTGCTCTCAGTAGAGTGCTTTTTCAAGGGCTTCGAAGCACTAGTATTTGTTCTCCAAATGGTTGAAGAAAACTGCTGATTTTCTTTTCACAAAGTGAATATGATTTCCAACTGAAAAGTCACATTACATATTAGATGAAGTTCCCTAGCCATGGTTAAGTGATAGTGAATGCCAGTGTATTGTTTGGCAAGAAAAGTACTTTGATACATTTTATGCTTTTATAAAGTCTCACATCAAATGATAGAGTAATTGATTTCTTCTAAAATGCTTGCAATTTTTATGTGCACTGCTGGTCAGTGGATGGACAGCTAAGAAGACTTAGGATATTCTTAAAACAGAGCATTTTGCGTGATTTTCTTTATTTAAATAAAACTTAAGAATATGTTCCAAGTTAGGCTTCTGTCCTGATGTAGTAGCAAACTTTTACCATAATCTGAGATTCCTGCCCCTGAGCTAATGACACTGCCTCATTTTCAGCACGTATTAAAGAAAGTTACTGTTTTTGCTTTCTAAATTTTGTTTTCAAGACTCACAGTGAGGGAAGTCTTTCTTTTTTTTTCAGAAAATCATAACAGCTCTTTGTCAATATTTTGAAATAGGAACAGAGACAGACATGAAATATTAAACATGTGCCAAATCCCATCCTTTCTGCTAGCATGCCTTTGATTTCAATAGTTCTGTTTAGTCTGGGTTATTTATACTTTTCCAACAAGAACTAATTTAAACATTCATATTCCTAGATCTCAGTTAAATATTTATATAAGTTTATAAAGCTGCTTCTGCTGATTAGTGAGCTACCTGTTATGGGAGAACAAAGAACTTCAAAAGGCAGCAAATTAAGGTCACAGGTCAGTGTTCAGGCAAAATAGAGCCAGGCTACCAAATGATTTCCTGTTATTAAGCCAATAAATCAGGGAGATGTTGATAGATGCAAGCACTGGGGCAGTGTGTCAGCTTCATGAAAAAATTGTTTAACAGATTCAGGTGATCGATGCTGTCAGAAACTTGCATGTGAAAAATAAGATGACAAATTAAGCTGTAAGGCTGTGACACCAGAGATTATTATGTGCCCCTTCCCCCTGCCCCCCACCACTGCCACCATCATTCTACATCTAGCTTAAAACAAAAAGCACAACAAATAAATAAATAAAATTACGTGTCTATCCATTTGTGTCTCTTGGAAAGCCCACAAGTGAGGCGGAAGGCTAATGGATTTTCAAAGCAAATGCAACCTGCTGCATAAGCCCTGATTGAAGAGCTCTGAAGGGGAAGAAAATAGATAAAGGGGTTATTGAATTATTAATGGGCTCTATGATAGTGGTCTAATTAGAGTTAAAGAGGTATCAGTTTTTACTAATGGTATGACGAAAACAAAAATAACCCATCACAAGTTATCATGAAAGAAATTCAGTTAAAATTGAATACCTTTTTATGGCAAAAGGCATTATACTGTATTTACTTATAGCATATTTTTTTTTGGGGGGGTTGTATACTACAAAACAGAAAATGCAAATCTGCCACTTGTTTTTTTTTTTTTTCTTTTTTCTGAAAGACACGAGCAGAGTAATCCAGTAATTGCTGCTGAAGGCTTGGGCCTTCTTGCTTCCTCAATTTGAAGACACTTAAAACTGACAAAAAAGATTAATCTCTATTAAACAGAGTATATTTGTAGTCAAATGTGTCCGCTACCATGAGCCAGTGAAAGCTGGTGTGGCTTATTCATTTTTATTTGTTTGTTTGTTTCTGTTTTTCTTTTTAAGATAAAGGCATTTAATGAGATGCTTTCTGAAAACTTGCAAACTAGTGCCCAAGAGACCTTTAATGTGATCTTCATTGGAAGCTTGCTGCTGGGGAGCAAGTCCCTCCCCACCCCCCCCGCCAGTCGAGGATTGCCAGCTCCCTCCACCCAGGTGCTCACCCTCCCCATGGCTTCAGTGAGGTGGAAGGGGCTCAGCAAAGGGCTCTGAGTGAGGCATTTGGCTGGCTTCCATCTGGGTCAAACACAAGCTCTTTCCTGATTTCCATAATCTGATATGTAAGATAGGTCATTGCCTTTACTCCAGAGTCAAAAATGTGCCAAAAAAGCAAGCATGCAATGTGAGATACAAATTCTCAAGCATTAAGCTAATCCATGAGCTCCTACAGCTCATCAGGCTGTAGGAGTGCTGACTTTATGGGAAAAGTTAGCAGAGAAAATAACAAAAAGTATTTGTGCCTGCATTAAGAAATACTTGAAAGTCAGCACAAACTGTCTTGAGAACAGTTTACAGTTTATTTTTTCAATATAGTCTTTCAATAAGATTTTTGCAATAGTTACTTGGTCTGAAACATAAGATTATGGGCATTACTTGTCTCATACATGGACAGAGAAGTGCTGTGAGTCTGTGTTTTGCAGACAAGCTCACCAAGAGATAAAGAAATTTTTCTCTGCGTGGCACATATATTCCCTGTTTGTTTGTGTATCTGATCTCTCTCTCTCTCTCTTTCTCTCTCTCTCTCTCTCTTTTTTTTTTTCTTTTCTTTTTTTTTTTTTCTTTTTCCCCCAATGGTTTGTCTTATGCCCTGTTGGCTGAAGTCTGTATAGAAGTCTGGAGAGAACAAAAGATCTCATAGTGTCTTCTTTCTCAAAGTGAAATGATCATGTTGGATGGAAAATATATATGCCAAAAGTGGTTGTTTGTTTTTTTTTTTTTTTTCATAAATTCTCCCTCACATCTTTGCTTGAGTCAGTTCATAATGATGAGTGCCTGGTGAATGATAATTGCTAGCGATTTGAAGAATATGAGTAGAAAGCTCCAGGTCATCTCAGAAGTTTTTGTTTTGTTTTGTTTTGTTTTTCAAGAAAAGTAAGCAATCAAATCAAACCAATAGAATGGATGAGATTTGAGATAAATGCAATTTAAGCTATAATTTTGCAAGGCTAATTTTCAGTGTCAGGCATTAACAGTGCAGCCTCAGGGTGTGCTCTGGAATGTGTTGTCAAGCTGGTAAATAGGCTCCCCCAGTAGCTGCAGTCTGCCCTCAATGTACATTGAGTGGAGGCTGTGGGCACATGCCCTCCTGGGAGGCATGAGTGACAGCTCCTGAGAATGTCCCCATCCTACCACCAAGCTTATCCCATCTCCAGGCATGCTGGTTTAGGTGCTGTTTTCTATTTAGAAGTGTGTGAGCCAGCCTGGATCACTTTAATAGACCCAAGTTAGAAGGAAACTACACAAGTTGTGCTGCTGCTGTGAAGGGTCACTACCTCTGTTTCTGGGTTAGTGGCAAGGAGATTTTATCAGGTTCAGTTGCAGTTGGATCAGGACAGGCAAATGCAGCCCAAGTATGTCAGATATACAAAATACAGTTCAACCTTTCTGAAGGTTGCCTTTCTGTCTCTTCCATTTTTAGCATAGGTCAAGGCAGCCAGACTTTTTAAGAGTCTAAATAATCATGGCTGAAGTTGGATCAGCAACTCATACCTTACTGAGCAATGATGAGAAAGAATATTGACAGACTGAACAGCAACACCCATTCCTTCCTTTGCTCATCACCCACATTCACAATCACAAGGAATGTTTTGCTCTCACTAAAATACCACCACCATATGTGAATGTCTGGATAGTACAGCTGGCTCAGGGGGCAGTATTTGCCACAGTTTATTACAGATGCGCTGTCATCAAACGCCACATTTTTGTCTCTTGCATAAGCCACAAATGGCAGATCTGCATGCATTATTTAGGTAAGTGCTGTAGCTGAGGTGCTGGCACAGACTACAGCACACTTCTGGCCCAGTGATATACAAGCTGCTCCATCACACTGAGATCACACAGCCTTGTATCTCCTGGATGATGTTTTTAGACAGTTCTATCTCTTGTTTATAGGAAAAAAGGGGCAATAAGAAGGGATAGAAAGCAACAATTTATTAATATCATGCAGACTCATAAAATACTGCTTCCTTTGCAATTCTGTAATAATGTATGAGTACCATAGATCAGTTTGTGAAGTTAATTTCTTTCTAGAAATTCTGTGTGATGCAGGAAACTGCATAAATACTCCACAGCAGTGCCATTTGCTCCACTGAAGCAATAACCATTTATTTCTGTGAGTTTCAGAGTTATAGTGTGAGGGTCTTTTATTATTAACCCCAGTGGTCTCTGCATAGGTTACTTTCATCAATGTGGAAATGTGCAAACCTTCTTTTATCAACTTTTAATTTTCATACACTGAGGAATTGAGATGAGCCAACTGGATATCCTAGGGAAGAAGCCTTTGCATGTGGTGCATATTGTCATTTTAATGTAGACACATTAACAGTTTTTCAATACACAGTGTACTTACAGTAGGTTGTTAAAAATTGCCTTGAAATTTGGATTGAAAAAGAAAAATGTAAGTCTTTGGTTTATCATGTGCGTAACAAACTGTCAGAACACTACATGTGGTTATATAATTAAAGGCCGCCTTTCTTCACTCCATGACAGTGCTGTTAATGAGTCGACTCTATTGAGGGTCTCTTCTCAGATATATCTTAGGGTGCTATATACTATAATTTTAAAACAGCATGAGTACAATGGCAATTTATTAAAATACCGTTAACTTTCTCAATACGACTATGAGGTTAATTAAATATAATAAGTTCACTTCTGTGATTGGCTCCACATTCTGCAGGCTATTTTTTCACCAGATCCTCAAGGATTTCCCATCTGTGTGGGAAACCAAGAGGCACCCCGTGTGACATAGTCTTCTGCACTTTGAGAGATTTGTAATTCCCTGTCAAAGAAGTGCAAATTAAATTTAGGTCTTGATTGCCTCCAAGATTTAGGTCCAAAAATTTCTGATCCAAAACTCTGTCCTAATGCTGTGGAAACTTTTCTCTGTCTTGATAGTGTGGTCTATATCAGTAAATTAGACATGGCTACAAGCACGATGGTCTGATTCCTGAGGCTAACTGATGAGAAACAACCTCTATCTCTCCTACTTGCCCGTCTTTAGGTTCCACAAGAGGCTAACTGTTGAAAACTGTTTATTAAGCTGTACCTGTCCCAAGTTAACTCCACACTTGTACACAAGAGCAATTGGGAGAGTACAAACTGGCCAGGGCCAAAATCACAGCAGGGATCCTCCAATAGTAAGAAGGTATAAACAGTTGTGTCCCAGATCCTGAGCGTCACAGAGCACTGTTTAATTTCCTGCTAGCCTGTGAATGTTATCATGGGGGGAAAAAAAAAAAGCCAGTTAACTAAATAGCAATCAGGCCCACTGAGTAACTTCCATCATCTGTAGACCCAGGAATCAACTGGACTAAACAGCGTGATATGTACACAGACCTACCCTTTCTTAAAATTATGATAATGATAACAATCATAATTCCAATGCAATGGACTTGCATTTTAAATGTTTTTTTTTTTTTTACTAAATCATTATAAAACCTTTCACTTTAAAAGGCTCTATAATAAACAGCTCTTTAAACAAGAAGCTTGGTAGCCTTCCCTTCAACTTTGTTACATAAAAATTGAAGTACATCATCAAATAGAATCAGCATAGGCCATATAGTTTAATTTGCACAAATTAGATTGTGTTCAGATAAAACCATATTGTTTGTATATGTATTTTCTGTATGTTCCACTGGCTACTTAGAATTAGCACATTGTTTCCAGCAAAGCTATTGGAGTTCCTGCTTTTTTTTTCAGATCCTTATCTCATAAATTCAACGGCTGGAAATAATCACCTTTCCTACAATCTGTTTTGCTAATATAAGAGAAAGCCCTAAACAATCTAGCCTAAGCCTAAACTTAAACCAGCATGACTTACACTCATTTTCTTATGACTGATACTGAAGCGATTACATAGGTATTTTTCTGTAGACTACATCTGTGCATAGCCTTCTAGTGATTTTTCTTCTGTGATCTTTCTATTCCATACCTGAAATAACAGTCCTTGTATCTTTAATGCCAGTTCTGGAAACCCTGATGAATGTTCCAGATACAAGTCAGCTACCAATCCATAGCTTGATTTCTTCAGAATATTATTACTTTTTTTCTTTCATGGGTCAAGGTGGTGGACCATGTTACAGGGCACACACATCCAGGAATAGTTGTAGTATGCATTTCTTGAACTTGGAAGTTTTGCAAGGTCAACACTGAGTCAGCTTTTTTTTTTTTTTTTTTTGAATATATGTTGTCAGGAGCATTTTTGTAATAGGGGTGACATACTTAATCTAACACTATTACAGATAAAATAAAAATAATAATAATAATAATAAAAAAGAAAAACACATTTGATTTGATTTAGCTAAATTGGGAACCCAGAATTCTAGAAGAGCTATTATCTGTGGATTGTTTTCCTCTATTCCTGCTTCTAAATAGTAAGAAAAGTGTGCCGCATTTTTAAGAATATTTTAAGCTTGATCAAGGCATATGTATAACAAATAGTGAGTAAATAGAGTACACTAGAGTAAATTGTGTGAATTCCTTTCAGATTACTCCATAATCTCTATGCAGTGTTTCATACTTTGAGTATTAATTATCCCACAACATAATTGAGCCTTGAATTACCCATAATTATCTATTTTCTGTGGTAAAACAAAACCATGTAATTATTCTCTCTTCAATGCCTGGAATTTATACATCGTATGAACAGAATTTAAGCCAATGTGTGCCCAGCTATTAGTGAGAGTGGATTTATTCTTGCAGTCCTGAACTTCTTTATAACAATATAACTTTATTTCAAGAGAGCCAGAAATGTACCCCAGAGAAGAGCTAATCTACTCTGGGGATGTGAATGTTGAAGGTGTAGTCTAAAGTGAGTCTTTAATTGTCTTGATCAATGCTGCTTAAGCAAGGTTTAGGTTAAGATGTGTGGAGGTGTCTGGTCATAGTGCATTACAGTATTGCTATGCCCCTCGTACCATGTCTTTTGGAGATGTGACATGTGACATACTTTTTTTTGTTTGTTTGTTTTTGTACTGCATTTATGTATATATATTTTGTACTGCATTTTATTTATAGCAGGCAGACAGGACCTTGAACAGCTTCAAGATGGTTGCCTTTGAAGGTGTTTAAAGTTATCTGTCTCTGTCTGAAGCATAGTTATTGAGACTGAAGCCCAGCATTGCCTGAATTAAATCATTAGGTAACTATAAACAAACCAAAACAGTTATTTCCTGGAGTAGAATAGATCTAAATCTTTAGGATAATGGGATCCTAAACCTTAGATCCTGAGATTTGGAGTCTCATTTTACAAAGACAAATAAATGACATTCTCTAAAACAAATATAATACAGGAAAGTCAAAAAACAGGTAAAAAGTTTTGAATCATGTCATTTTCTGTTTTGTATCTCTGTTATGTGCCCTGTGATGGAGCACCTGCACCAAGGCTTTCTAGAAATGACATATCACAAAAAGGTCAGATATCATGCAATTCCTCTGCTGAGGCATCTGTCAAGTCATGTTTGCCGTCAAAACAAGGTAATGTCCTGAAAGAAAGCAGTATGTTTTGCAGCACTCCGTAGCATATGGCACTGGAAATGCATGTCAGTAAAGTAAAAGTCATGCCACGTACCTGCTTTTCAATTGTAGCATGTTATTTGTCATAAAAAGCTGCAGTTGTTAAATTTTTCATAAACAATGTCCATGTTTTCACATATTGCTTCACATACCAGATTAAAAGGAAAGAAGAGAAAGCCTCTTTGTTCAGTATAGAAATCTAACATGTCAGAATGTAACACATAATGCATCATTATAAAAAATATGAGACTAATTCTCGTTTACACAAAGGCCCACTTATATTGCTGGAACAGAGCAAAGGACTGCGAGTTTAAATCATCCACTTGAAGTGTAAATGAGAATCGGGCCTAGATACTTGGATTTAATCCTAGATAACTAGAAATCTTCTTTTGAAAATCCTTTGTAAAAATCTCAAAGAAATGGTTACAATTGTTTCTAAGGAGAAGGAAATATTAAGAGTAAGGTTATATCTAGTAAATCCTTCAGGTGGTTTCAAAGCCATGCAATGTCCTTGAATACTAATATTTGCAGTGGGGACTATACATGATGAAATGTGTTTAAAAATGTGCATGTACATGTATACCATAATGATATTAGCATTTGAAGTACATATCCTGGATAAATGAAAAAGGATCAACATCCTCATGGCTCAACACAAACAGAGTTTCTGCATGCCAGATAAATAAATGCTGAAATGAAAGGAAGGCTACCAGTTTAAATAGCCAAAGGAATTTAACTTAATTTCTTATTTTACCTCTCCTCAACAGAGAAGTTATGTAGATTGTTTGTGTGTTTGTTTTATAGGTCGATACAAGCACAATTTGGTTTTAGGTATGTGTTTGCTGATGGTTACTCTTGTATGCTCCCCAGCCTCACTGCTGAGAGGTAGAAAGAGACTTAAGTCCAGGTCAAGACTTATATATGAGAAAGATGAAGCCCTAGCTGCTCATCACTGGACTAAGAAAAAAATAAGCTTTCTTAGGACTTGGGATGGCTCTTAAAAGTGATGTCTAGGTGCAATTTCTAGTGAGCCTGTCCACCAACTGCCATGATTTTGAAAATACCAACTTTTAATTTCCCTATATCATATACTCATCGTCAGTATTTTGAATGGTTACTGCTTTAGACAAGATTTTACTCTAGATGGACCATTAGTTCTTGTCATCTTAAGCCTTTTTACCTGTTTGGGAAATGAATAATTTGATAGCTACAGAAAAATAGGGCCATAAAGCCCAAATAACTGCAGACTTCTTTTTCCTTTTTGCTTTTTACCAGTTAATCGCTATTCAGGATTATATCATTATTACTGCAATGTATTGTAGCCTATGAAGGAAGAGATGCTGTCTTTGTGAGAAATCAAAACAGTCTGACTTACTATTTAACACTAATTTTTAATCAAAGTACATTTACATACACTATTGTGAACATGTACATCAGAAAATATACAGCAAGATAAAGATACTCAACACTTTTTGACAGGAGAAACTGGAGGTATTGTGACTTAGTCCCTATCTAGATTTAGAGTTAGTGTAACCCGTGGAAATACTTAGGGATAAATGTTAAACCTACAATGCCCATGAAATGTGCAGCATTGTTAAGTATACATACTGAAAATATTGTCATTTCTTTTGCAAAGCATGGCAGTATGTCAAATCTGTGAACTTGGAAAATATTTCCTGTCCTTAAGATCTTCTTAAAAACTTAGCTAATCTCCAAACTCAAATCCATGCAAGTAAATTGAGGAAATTTGTTTTATTATAGCTAATGCAGAAAAAAAAAATAGTTTCACATAGTAATTTTAGACTCGATGTTAAAAAGTAGGTTTCTTCTTATTTAAGAAGATTTTGTTTGTCTGGTCCTTCAAAATAGCAGGAGCTTTTGAAATGAACTGCTAAAAAAGTTAAAATCCCAATGAATTATAAATGTAGTGAGAAATCTATGAACCTAATTACTCGGATAAACCTAGACAGATCATTTATTTTTGAGTCTTAACTTCTTTGTTTACGAGTTTTCACTTTGTGCTGAAAATTCATGCACTCAAAATTGTACTTTGGTTCAAGTTCCTTTTGAATTTCAGAAGACTTGCAGTTTGCACAACCACCTGGCTTTGTGCCTTGGACATATAAACAGAACTTTCCTTACAGTTGATATCTTTAAAGTTTACATTCTCAAGCCATGAATTCTCAATCATTTGAATTGATTTTTCTATCATTTCTCAGGCTTTATGGTCTTTTAAGCTTTTAAGACTTTTCTATCCATAAAATGCTTGATTTGGGAGTATTTTAAACATACTCAATCATAGGAAATACAAGGCAATGGAGAAATCAGCTATGCTCTTCAGAAAATAGAATTTATTACATTGTGTGAAGTATTTCCAAGACCCTCCATGTAGCAGTGTGAAAAATAAATAAATGAATAGATAGAAGGAATGAGCAGGTCTAATATATTTTAGTGTTGTATGCTGTCTGTTTAGTTCCAGCACAGACCTAGGAAAACAGCAAAACTTTGGCAGCAGGGATGTGGCTATCTTTGAAGAATTTGACTCAGGATTTTTCAAGGCTTTGAACAGTTATTGCCTAAACTGATATCTGTGTGAGACATACGTACCTCACCTTACTTCACTTTTCCCTTTCTGTATGCTGCAGGCTTCTGATGCTTTTTCTCTCCCCAGCGTGATTCTCCAGTGGCAGATGCCAGCACTGCCTAACACAGATCCACCATCAATCAGTGTCTGGCATGAAGGCAAGTAGAATGAGGCACTTTCAGGCTATGCAGTGCTTCAGTCAGGATGTAGCTCATTGAAGTTTTCTCATTCAAGGGAATACTGTTGGAAGAGCAATTCCAGGTAGAGAAGCACAGTCATCCTTCGCACATGCAGGGTAAGGTAACACAACCCACCATGGTAGAGATTTGTTTCCATCATATGACTCAATGCCTGAAGTCTTACATGTTGGACACCAATCTCTAGATGATAGGTTTAGCACCAGCTCCAGCATCTTCATAATGTTGCACATACCTTGTCAAAAGCAATTGTGGTAGCTAACAGCCAAGTAGCCACCCAGCCACTCTGTCACTCCCCCTTCACAGTGGGATGGTGGAGAAAATAGGATGAGAAACATCAAGGGACGTGATGAAGACACTTACCAGTTACTGACGTGGGCAAAACTGACACAGCCTGGGGAAAATTAATTTAATTTACTGTCATTTAAAATAGATTTGGGTAGTGAGAAACGAAGACAAACAGCGAAACAACACCTTTCCTGCTCTCTTTTGCAGGCTCAATGTCTGCACTTCTGGCTGCTTTACATGCCCAGAGCAGTGCAGGGGGAATCAGGGAATGGTTGTGGTCCACACAGAGCTGTTTCTCTCTACCACTTGGCCTTCTCAAGCTTTCCCCCTGCTCTGCCTTGGGGCATCTCCTCCTCTGACCTTGTTGTTCCCTGTGTTGTACCCCTCTCTGTGCAGCATTTTGCCCTTTCTTAAATCATTTTTCTCAAGGCACCGCCATCTTGACTGCGGGGCCTGGTCGTGCCCTTGCAGTGGGGCTGTTGGGGCCAGCATCAGGCAGGCCCAGCATCGCCTCACGCAGCGGCCCTGCAGCACCCCGCTGCCAGCGCCTGGGCACCTGCACCCAGCCTGTGCTACATAAGGATAGGAAGGTGAGATATCTCCTGCTCTGAGCCCAGTTTTCTCTCAGGTAATCCATGACCATATGTCCCATTGAAATTCCTTGATTTTTCTACTGATGGAAATACAGCCACTTTTGTCAGTCTCCTGATACTGCTTTTTCATTAGAAAAAATGTGTGGTGTTTTTTTTCATGATTTCTTCATGAGAGAGAGTGCCTCTTCTCATTGTTAGAGAGAAATGCAGTGATACCAAACAAACTTACTGTGTCTTTCACTGGTAACTTATATTTTGAAATATTTAATGTGCGACAGAAGCTATGTCTGTTACATTCACAGATACTTTTTCTCTTTGGCACCATATCATGAGTCTAAGGGGATGAAAACTAGATCTCCTTGTATGCAAAGAAGTGTTAATGGGATTTTAGAACTCCCTGAATTGTTTATAAATCTTTTCATAATTTAATACTGAAAACCTTAAGAATTACCTGGTCCATCGAGATACTAGAAAAAAAATAAATTGAACATCTGTTTTTCTTCGGTTTGTAATCCTGAAACTGCAGATGCCAAAAATAGTTCTGATACATTGTTTAACGTTTAGAAAATCTGATCTACATCAGAATGAATTCAATGCAAGTAGGTTTCTCTGTTGAATTATTTTTCTATTGATATTAACCACACATAAATGGCCAGTCACCTGAAGCCACAAAGTTCATACCAAAATCTCTTCTGTTGCATGCGAGCAACAAGGTGAGCAAGCAGGTTACGGACAGCCCGAGAGGAACGGATGTATTGTTGGCTCCCAGGGCTGCCAGCCCTGCTATGCCCAAATGGGCAGTAGCCATCTGGTTTGTTTTCTCAGCAGCTGGATTTCCTCTCTTTTCCAGGGTTACACAGCATCACTGCCAGTCTGCTAATATGGCTTTAGCATGGCAACAGTGCTAGAAATCCTCATAAGCCCCAAGACTGTTCAAGGGCCAAAAATTTGTCCTGGAAAGAATGGAAATATTTGGGGGAAATAATTTGTTTTCTTCCCTTTCTGTGATATTCTTCCCCAAAAGGTTTCCTTTTGTACTTACAAAATAAAAAATATTTTGTTTGTTTAACATCTAAGTTAAAAAGCAATGTCCTTCTCTCTGTTTTAAATTTCTAACCTAAATTTAGCATGTTCTGCTGGAGAATATGGAGGTATTTTCACCTTCAAGGTCATTGAAATATTCTTCTATTTGTACAAGAGCCATTCCCTGCAAGGGAATATAGTTCTTATCTGCATTTGATTTTTATTTTATTTCATTTTTTATTTGGGACAGTGAGACAATTTTATCTCCCCCTACTATTTTTTTTGCCCTTTTGTTGACCTAATTGTTAGTGGCACAGCAATACCACTTCTTTTACCTTTTCCAAACATTTCTGTATATATCTACATACACGTAACAGAGAATGCAGATTTCTTTCACTAAGGAAAAAGTAGTCCTGGCAAATAGGATGATTTGACTTTATCACCAGGAACATGCAGACCTAACTAGTACTGCAGAGTCAGTCACAATGACAAGGAATTTAGGACAACTGTTGAAATGAAAGGAATATACATAGTGTCTGTTCACAGGGAATCAGGAAAGGACTTCCTGATGTTAAATATGTCAAGTTGCATCCCAGCTGGAACACTAACTACTGAGTGCACAAAATATTAACACCATTGCTCAGGGCAATGCAGGTTTAATGGAAACTGTAGGGATCTAAGGTCCTTTTAGAATATGCCTAGAAAAATGGGTTTCAATTTTATACATTTTAAAACAAAAGTTTGAAATTATACTATACTTTTAAACACAGCATTTTAATTAGTTTTATTACATGTTGCAATTTGACCATAGAAGTCTTTTTTGTTACCTTCTGTTGTTTATTTTCTGCATTACTACAGTAAGTTATAAGTCAAAACATTCAGCTTAACATAGTGAGCTCTGGTGTTTAAAGTGATTAATGAAATTACTCTTTTTTTTTTTTTTCTTCAGCATTTCTCTGTAAGTCCTTGGTTTGTCACGTAGAACATAAATCTCTGTTACTCAGTTCACTGTGTAACTACAGTGTCCTTGGGGCATGGATCTTGTCTTATGTTAACCCTTAAAGTTTAATGACCATAATAAGTAGTCAGTGATTCATTAACGCTAACAATTACTTTTCAGAATTAAAAAAATCTTGCAAAATGTTTCAGAAAGATTAACAGGATTTTTAAAACTAAAAGAGTAAGTTAAAAAGGTGTCTTAAACGTGTACAGACACCATTATATTGCATTTTATTCATAGAAGAGGAAGCTGAAGATACTCATAATGTATGTGCAAGCAGCAATGAGATTCTTTGCTGTTGCCTACCTAAATATCATTAAACAGCTTTATGTTTTGATAAATATGAAATCTTAAAATATAAATATTTTCCTAGTAAAGAATACCTGCCCTGTTACTAATTTGTTGAACCTGTACTGGACAGATAATATTTCCTGCTGTTCTCCCCATTTATTCACAGTTTTCTCATTATTCTGCACCATAGCTGGGAGGGCTATATTTAGCCCGAAAATCTTTCCAGTGGTCACTAAAATCTTTTCATTCTTGCTTTTTGCTAGAACAAGGGCTATCCATGTGATCTCTGGAGACTTCTCTGGTGATCCGTGGATCTGAATGGCAATATAATTCTCATTCTATAATTCCCAGCTTTGCATTTGATTAAACAAAAGCTTTAAATAGTCCTTTCAGTATCTGTTTTCCAGATAATGAATTGTTGTGGTTGGTCCTGTGATCAGTCACTAATAAGAGAGGTGATCTATGTGGAAAAGTATTTGGTTTCACTTTGACACTTTATGAAAATGCTGGTTCACACTGTCAAGAATCAAGAATGCACTTGTTTTGGCTAGGTTAGGCAGTTTTTTGTTTGTTTGTTTGTTTGTTTTGAGATGGGATAAATGTCTTATTCTTCATTTGTAATTACTGTCTCTTACTGCAGAGGCACTAAGTGTGAACCTAAATCCATTTGGGATTGTCTCCACACAGAATACCCTCGGGCAAAGTGAAAAATTCCAGGAAAAGGCTATCAGTAATAGTAAGCAATATGCAGAGGGCAGTTTACTTCCTGTATAGCTGTTTGGCATTGTTTTTCATTTCAGACTTGCTCAGGAGTCATCAAAACATTAGGACTGGCAGTAAAGCAGACTTAATTCATGCACTTTGTAAACATTTTTCATTCGGTTTTGTAAATCATGGCATAGCCTACGGCTCGTCTGTTAAACTGGAAGCCAGTATAACATGGTACAATTGTACCTATTAGGACACAAAACTTTATGCTCTGGATGTAACATACAGTCATCCATCTCTAAAATGCTCGCTGTAATTCTGAATTTACAGGATTCTGCATTTACAGGATTTGGGGAGTAATTTTGTCATCGCCTCGCATTTAACACTTACCCCTCATTTGCTTTTTCAGTCAGGCCTACTCTGAAACACTGTTCCATGTGACAATGATCTTTGATGAATTTCTGTCCTATTTTATTATACTCTAGAGCAATGAGCATGAGAGATATGGGGTGCCCTTCTAAAGGAAACAAAAGTACTGTGCAAAATATGTTGATAAGGTATTCCACACAAATGCACTTTTAGGACATAGCACATTGTACATTATGCTCCTAAGGGACCAAGGAAATGATATAATCATCATACAGCCTTTTGATAGTTTAGTCAGTGAAAGAAAAATATCTGTAAACATGCTACCAAATTTACAGTTCATTGAAAGTGACAGAGAGATAAAAGAGTGACTAAAAATGATCTAATAGAATATGGAACATTGCAAGAATGTGTAGCATTTAATCTTGTATACACAAATGCATGTAACATTTCTGCACAGTTAATGATCCAATGCTTAAGCTTGAGTGATAATGTATCATTGCTAGGCACATCTATGAATATAGAAGATAGCATTGTCTAATTAGGTTTGCAGTGGCTTGACTTTTTCATATTGATATTGGTAATGAAACTCTTTCCTACTTCTTTCTGTTTTAAAAATGTAGCTTTCATGAAATTACATTCATCTAAATTTTTATGGCTATTACATAAAGCATTCTGTTTATTGCTCCTTTTTATCTAGTTTAAGAAATTTATGGTATTTCTCTTTTTCTCTTCCCTTCTTCATTATTTTTTCCCTTCCTCTTAAAGAAGAAAAAAAAAAGGAGCTGAAAGTATTGTGAAATTGACTTGAAAGTTAAAATCTTTCAAATAACTGGTCCTGTCATTGACAAATCTTTTTCTTCCACTCTGATGCATTTCATGGTAATTTAGAACAAGTTTCAGAAATTTTACAATAATAAATACAGTTCTGCTAAAAGCATACATTATACAAGCAATAATTTAAAACTGTTCATGACATCAATTATATTTTGTCATGGTGAAATATATAACACATTAGATTTTATCAGCACAATGAAGAGATACATTCCAGAATCATAAAGGTGGAAACCAAAATGGTTTTTCCTTTGCCTAATGGCTTTAATTGCAGGATACAATAGAACAAGGTGGCTCCTTTATTTAAAATTTCATTTTATCAACTGTCTATAACCTGTCATAGTATGCCCAGTGCATGACGGTTATATCATTCCATTCAGTTCCACCTCAACAGACTTGTGACAATATGCCAGCTGATTGTTTTCTTCTCTTTCTCTGGAAATGTACAGGTTCTGTGTACTGTGGTTTTATTAAAATGCTGTCTAAGCTCCATTATGGACCAGTATTATCCATTATCCACTAGCTGTCCATCTATAGACTCATCATCCATCCATCCATCAATCCATCCATCCTCTACCATTACTGTTTGTAATTTAGCAGAGTTCATGTAGTAAACAAAAGTGTTGAAATGTAAGAATTGTGATAGTGCTTCTTCCATGGTCTGGCAGATGTAGTTTGTATTTCTGTCTTGGGTCTGTGCCCGTATAGATAAGCTTTATAATGAATATTTTGACCAAAAAAAAAAAAAAAAAAAAAAAAAGCGCCTTTGGGAAGGCTTCATTCCCTGCATAAACTAAAGACAGTTTTACTATATGAACATATGCAATTACTTTTGTAGTTGTTTCTGATGCATATAAATAAAATATGCAGAGAAAACTACTGAGCTAAACTCAGTAGTGGGTCAAATCACCCGATAGCTGTGCTACCTGAAAGTGACCTAGGAACAGGAATAGAAAGAAATATATATATATAGGAATAGAAATATATATATATATATATTATATTATATTGTAACAGGAATAGAAAGAAATATATATATATATTTTGCATGTAATCAATAATAAAGGGAAAAATGGAAACACTCTATGACATGCAAGGTACCACTATGCAAATTATAAAAACACTGTGAGGATTACATTCCCCTTACAAATGTTTCTTAATCACTTAGGAGCAAAAATCCCATTAGATTTTTAAAGTGAGAGAGAAGTGAGAGAGCAATTATGACCTTAAAGATACCAACAATGCTTTGCATGATAAAGCCTACCGTGGAAGGTTTGGAAGGGATCTACCAGAAGTGTAACTGCTGGGGTGAGCAACGTCCTCCTAGTGCCTTCAAAGCTCCCACAACTTGCTTTGGTTTGGTGAGCTGGAGTCTGTTAAAACTATCAAACTAGCAAAATCCTCACTATATTAAATGTCCTTTCAATGACAAAAATGCCTTATATCTAATTTACCAGTGTGGCTTCTTCAACATAGCCTTAGGAAAAAAACAGCAACTTTAAAGCAGTGTTTTTTACAGCAATAAGTGTTCAGATGTGTTTGAATGTATTACAGTTATATACTATGAATGTATAGATGTATTACAAGTGGGATTTATAGCTAAAATGGTGGGAAGAAGAATGATAAAATATAAAAAAGAGAAGATAAAGGTGTGTTTCAAGAAGTAGGCAGAATAACTATGCTTATTTTAGCTTTCCTGAAAAGTCTGTCTGTGAATTATTTAGTGAATATTTAGTTATGTTAGGTAGAACTAATATCACATCTCTCAGGTGTTCCCCATAACCAAGATTCAGACTAGCCTGTTCTCATGGTGTATCCATTCATCCATGTAGTGTATCCATTTATCAGCCTGGGGCTCTCAATAGCTCCATAACTTTTAGCACAGGTTATCATCAGGATATTTTTGCAGAAATGGACCCAGTGTTATCCAGGATGGGAGCACTGTATGTGTATTTTTTTGTTATGAAGCTAGTACTTCAGCTGGAATAGAGCAATACAACAAGGCTCAATGACATAGTATGTAATGGAACTGGAAAAAAAAAAAAAAAAAAAAAAAGACCATGTGGCAAGCAGTAAATAATTACTCACTATGGAAAAAAGTGGTCAGTTCCCTTGCAAGATGCATGATGAGACTACACAAGGCAAGACATTCCTTGGCTATGTAGTTGTAAATGCATAAACAAAAAAACAGCACAAGGATATTGTCTATGATCTTTGTTATAAGATACACATATCAGATTTTTAGGAGATTTACAAGAGTTACTGAAGAAATCTTTGGAAACTGGTATCTCTCTTTGGACACAGTGGCGCATCCTAACATAATGGGGAAAATGAAATATAAACTAATGCCAAGAAATTAAAATGCAAGTAGATTAGCTGGAAGACATAAGCTGTATTATACAAGATGAGAGCTCTAGCAACTACAAGCCTCTGATCTTGCTCAAACAAAAAGTTGTCTTCATTCCACCTGTAAAACTGTAAAAAGAAAAACATACCAATTTCCAGTTGTATGGACAGAAATAACACTAAATAGCCAGGCCTTGAGTGAGAGAGGGCAAGTCCAACTAGTTTGAAGACATTGACTCTGTTACAGCTTCACCCTAGAAAACAAATTTGGTCAATTAGCCAATTCCATATAATCCAGATTGAAATTTCAATAGACAACAATGCAATATTTTCCCTGGGCATCTGGACAGGGAACAGTCTATGGTCAACCTCAGCAGCACATCTTCTAGCATAAATATATTGACTTATGGTAAGGAAAGTTTCAGTGATGAATCAATCTTTGTTTGTTTTCCCTTACAACCTGGAAAAGATGGACATCTTAATTACTTTCAGATCCATGAGAACTGTTCTCATTGATTTTTAGGTGACTTTAATCTATGGTCCCAACTCTGCACTTAGCAGTTCTGAAGCTTTGAACATCATAGTACATTTCAAAAGTATATTAATAAATCTTTTAAATGTTGAAGACTTTTAGCTAATCATACATTAGCCATGATATATTATACCAATCTGTAGTACTTGTTACTCTTTGCTGTAACATGCTTAGTACAGCATGTTACAGGCATCTGTTCAGGCATCTAGTTCAGGCATCTACAGCTACCTGAAAGGAGCTTGTGGGGAGCTGGGGGTTGGCCTCTTCTCACAGATAACTAGTGATAGAACTAGAGAGTGGCCTCAAGCTGTGCCATGGGAGGTTCAGATTGGAAATTAGGAAACATTTCTTCTCAGAAAGAGTAGTCAGGTATTAGAACAGATTCCCAGGGAGATGGTGGATTCACCGTCCCTAGGGTGTTCAAAGAAAGATTGGACGTGGTGCTTAGGGACATGGTTTAGTGGGTGACATTGGTGGTAGGTGCATGGTTGGACCAGATGATCTTGGAAGTCTTTTCCAACCTTAATGATTCTATGACTTTTAAATGTAAGCTTTAAGTGTTAGCACAGTTTGTGTCTTGTGTCCTATATAGAACGAAGAAATCCTGTCCTCAGTCTCTATACTTAAAGAGCCAAGTTTAGTGTTGACAAAGCAGAGTCTCAATATATAGTACCTCAAAAGTGTTTAAGTTTAGGCCAGAAAAGTAAGAAAATTGTGCCATTAATATCCAGAAGTATCAAAATTACTGTACCCATTACTTGTAAGCACAAAAGACCAATCTTGTAGGGAAGGCAGTAAAAAGCATTTTTTTCATGTGTGCTTTAAGACAGCTCTTTCAGAAGACTGTTGTTTCTTATTAATAAAGTAATAATTGTTCATACATTTCATATATTATTTAATCCTTATGTGTTGTTTTTTGCAGCCAAATGATAGCTTGGTGGGATGAACTACCACTTTTTTTTTCCTTGCCTCGTGAAAAAAGGTTGACATCACTAACCCTATTGAAATTTATATTAACTAAAATCTGAATTAACATTTTCACAGATTGTATTCCACATAGAATACACTTCCATCCTAAACTATAAATGTGCCAGCATTTCCACACAGTATTTTAGAAAAATGAGAGATGAATCTCCATGCTCTGCCTGAAATTGGTCAGAGGAATTGAACTACTTGTATACAATTTGAGACTGTATCTTACGTATTCCAAAGGAAATGTGTTCTCCAGGAAGGCTATGCTTAGAAGATAGTAGTAGTAGAACTTTACTTGTTGTGATACTGTGCATGGGACTACATGTTACTAAGCCTGCAATGTTATTGTGTAATATAAAAGAATTATTTTTTTTTTTCCCAAGGTACTGACACCAAAACCAGTATGGTAGTGTGGATCAGATGGAGAAAAATATGATACTACTAGCCATTTCAATAAGTTATGGTTAAACAAGGTGCTACATGTTACTGACTCTCAGCTGTACTATCAAGCAAAGCAAATTGATAATAGAAGATAAGAATATTTGGGGCAAATTATTATTTACAAGTATGCACAAATGAGACCAGTTTCTGTGATCTCAGTCTCGTCTTCCAATATGCCACTTCTAGCTTCTGCCTCTCTCACTTCCTAGGCATGCCACCCTAAATGTATTGACTGCGTGGGCATTTTCTGTAAGTGGAAAGCCAGCATGAGCCAGCATCCTGCCTCTCTCTTGATGATCCTTCAGACTGGGCAGTTAACTACTCCCTTGGTTGTGCCAGTTTGCAACTGAAGCAATCTGTATGGAAGTAATCCTTCAGAATATAAATGAATATCTGTTTTTTCGCTCACAGCATTGTTCAGTTAACTGGTCAGCATCGCAAATGTTTAGACACAACTTAAAGGGTGATGAATTGAAACCCGAGACTGAGTGAAAACCGAGTCTGGAAGGACCGTGGATATGAGAAGCTTCTTAAACTGGGATAACCCCTAGAAAATGAGTGGTACATCTGTACCCCCACACATCCGCAGTGTGCCCAATAACAACGCTGCAGCCCAGTGTGTGTAACTTCTGAGGAAGCTCCCTGTTCTGATGAGCCCTGTATACAATAGGATAACCCTTAGGGTCCTGTGGGCAGGGTCCAGTGTGCCCTGGCCCTGCCTGTTTTTCCTCCAGCCCCGTTGCAGCTGGACTGTGTGCGCAGGTGGGAGCTGGGGCTGTCCCCTCTCCCTCACTGACTCTGACTTTATTGGGATGAATTCTGTCTCTTATGAATGAAGCAATTCGCATCATTTGCAATACAGATCAGCTGGCACTCTGACTTGTGGGCAGCACTCTCAAGTGACATGAAAATGCAGTTAGTTGGAGTGATGCCCAGGTGGGCAGATATTATAGAAAGGTCTGTGAGTCCCTGCAGATAGTTTGCTGGCTGGCTCGTTCCTGAATCATTGTCAAATCCAGCTTCTGCATCACTGCTTCTGAAATATGATGGCACAATAATGAGTTCTATTAGAAATAAAGGAGCAAAGTGGCAAGAGTAGTTTTGTATAGTAATTAATTTGAATCCTGTACATTCTGCACTAGGCCTGCTGAATATTCTCTACACTGAAAGCTGGTGATGTTAGTTCTCTTTAGGTATTATCTACTGTCACTGTTGGTTTAGGGAAGGGGCATATATTCTCCGTATTTATAAGAAGATTTACCTAACCGTGGCCAAATAAATATTGGCATTCTTGTAGAAATAGTACCAAAGAAAATAGTAGACCAGCAGTAAGATATGTCTCAGGAAGGTTTTAGCAAAATAATCCCAGATGGATTACAAACTATGAGTATGGTTTTTGAGGTTTTTTGAAGGCAGCATGGGATACCAAATTGCAATGGTCAAAATATATGTACCTTTTCCTGTAATATAGCTCCAGCACAAAAAGAAAATCTCTTACTGTCTGAAGAGAAACACAGTGTAATTGAAAAATAAACCTATAAAGATGGTAAAGAAAGAACAGGTTTTACAGTTTTGCAGTTTATAAAAGACTCATTTTGAGTTGATAAGGATTCTTCAAAGAACATTTCTTTTGAATACTCAATGTGAATAATGCTGTAAGATGCTAAACAGATGCATTGTTTTTCAGTGTTAAATCAAGACTGATGCAATACAATCTCTGCAGGATATTGGAACATATTTTATTATTATTTAGAATAATAACATGTTTTAGCACTTTCTATCTTCAAAAGGCTTTGTATTCAAAATGTTCTAAAAGCTTTAATTAATACTTGTAACACATCCTCTGTAAAACTCTCCATGCCTTACCCTATAGGTCACAATCATGGTTGCCAAGTCTGAGAACAAAAATGTGCATCTTTATTGTCTTTGTCCTACTTAGAACCAGTACTTTTCTGTTTCTTTCATTGTTGCATGTTGTTTTACTATTAGTCTGTGACTGTTTGGATGTGAAGATTTTATGTCTGGCAGCCTCAAACCTACCAAAATGTCAGTGTATGACCATTGTTCTCTTAGGCCGTGCTCATATTTTCCTTAAAATCTCTTATGTTGGAAACATTCACATAGCTGTGAATGAGTGGGAGCAGTAGGATGAATAAGAAAGTGTATGAAATGGGAAACCAGTCTATTTCCATGGTAATTAGATATCAGATCTCTCTCTCTCTTTCTCTCTTTCTCTTTCTCTCTTTCTCTCTCTCTTTCTCTCTCTTTCTCTCTTTCTCTTTTCCTTCCTTCCTTCCTTCCTTCCTTCCTTCCTTCCTTCCTTCCTTCCTTCCTTCCTTCCTTCCTTCCTTCCTTCCTTCCTTCCTTCCTTCCTTCCTTCCTTCCTTCCTTCCTTCCTTCCTCCCCTCCCCTCCCCTCCCCTCCCCTCCCCTCCCCTCCCCTCCCCTCCCCTCCCCTCCCCTCCCCTCCCCTCCCCTCCCCTCCCCTCCCCTCCCCTTCCCTTCCCTTCCCTTCCCTTCCCTTCCCTTCCCTTCCCTTCCCTTCCCTTCCCTTCCCTTCCCTTCCCTTCCCTTCCCTTCCCTTCCCTTCCCTTCCCTTCCCTTCCCTTCCCTTCCCTTCCCTCCCCACTTTTTTTATAATGCACATATATATGAAGTTCCTTGAACTTAATGGGTTTTCTGGAGTTCCTGTCAGAACTTCTGCAGTATGCTGAAGTCTCATCACTTCATCTTCTGGTAGGTTTGCAAGCTGTTTTAACTTAAGAAGGAACTGAAGAAAGACTCAAATATTGTAAGAATAAGAGGTTTCTAGGTCTGTGCTCTTTCCTATGTGAATTTAATTCTCTACTGTCTGAAAAGAAGCAAGATGAATCTTTAAACCAACTAACTATCGTATGGAAGAAAAAATATGTTTTAAAGTGCTTTCATTGAACATGTTGCTTTACTGTGCTTTTCAATAATTTTTATTAGATATCCATGAACTTCTGAATTTGGGCTGCTTTGTAATCTTCTTTGTACAGCTATATCATTCATTTATACATCCCTGTATTTATAAATGGCTAAATAAATGGGCATTAGCTCTGTGAGGATGGGTTTGTTACATTTTTCTTCAAACACTTGTATTTATTTCTTGCAGTGGATGTAAATCACTTCATATGCATGTCTAGAAGTGTTAGCACAGTATGTCACTATAATTAAGTTGGCCTTATCTGTTGTTTTACATTTGCTGAGATTGCTTATAACAGGAGTCAAACTGGTTCATCATCTGTTGTAATAAGTTCTAGGCCAGGACCGAACACCTTATGCAAACAGGTATGTGCCACACTTCAAAAAATGTTAACAACTGTGATGATGCCAGTCAGCCGTTGTACAGTTACTCTCCTATTCCTCCAGAATCCTGACAGCAAGCAGAAGTCATTCATTCTCATATCTACCCTTTGTAGTTAAAGGTGACAGTCACTCCTGTTGGATACAGACTTTTAAGACTGGTTGCATAGCCACTTGGAGCAACACTGTTGATGCTATGTGGTGAAGTGCCAGAGAGGATCTGGCTTTTATGGCCAGTAGGAAGTTTTTATCATCACCTAAGATGTGAGCCCTTTTTATTGCAAGCAGTTAGGCCAAATTAATCCCTAGTTTTAAGCAATCAGTTCCTAGTTTTAGGCATTTTATTGTTTCCTAAATTGAAGCATAGGTACCTTGGATTTTTTTCTGTAGTCTGTGGAAATAAGCAGGCACAAATAGCCGCTGCAGGAAAATATGCATCATTCTCAGGAGTCTAATGGGTATAAAACTGGCCCAACAATTTCCCTCCTAACTTGGACACCAGATTTAAATACACAGACAGGATGAGCCTTGACTGCCCCATTTAGTCTGCCCTTCATGCCTGTATTCTTCAACTCTCCAGTCTGCTCTTTCAGATTAAACCTTGTGTGTTGATCCATGTTTATACAGAGCTCAGCTGCTTTGACAGGACACAGATTAGCTTTGGACAGGACTGATTACAGGGACAGGATATATATGTACATATATTATATATATATGCTTCTGCACAGCAAAACTCATGCAAGTAGCTACTTATATAAATGATACAAATAAGGATCAAGTCCTACAGTAGAAGGTACTTCCAGTGTTTTTCCAGCCAATTTGTCCTTCCTGTCTCTGCTATTTTAAGAACTTGCTGTAGAAGGAGCACTTGATTTCTCTTATCTCTTCTATACAGGCTATAATTAGGATTAGCAGAAGTGTTTTACTTAATGTTGCAGTAGTTCTTGTGTACAGCACTCATATCTTAAGTATAATTAACACTGTATAGCTCCCATTAGTGTTTTTAAGCACTTAAAATGTACCATAATGGCCGAAGCTAAAGTTGTCATTAAAGGGCCATTGCTATTTATTATGCTCATAAAGTAGACACTTTGCTACAGAAATATATATCGTTCGGTTCCATTTAGAAAGCAGTAACAGACAGCAGCATTAGTGATGGCACCCACGGGATTAAAGGACCGCTTTAAATTGATCCCATTCTTATTTCACACAGGAGTCAATAGGGAAATCTAAAAGCAAGTGACAAATCATTGCATTGCACAGCATAATTCTGATTAGATGAGTTATGTAGGTGAGCAGGTTTGTTGTTTTTTATGGACATTCCTTTCTGTAAATGCTTGGCATTTTTTTGCTGTCTGTAGTTTCCCTATAAGTGCATACTGTATTTCATAGTTCAGTTTTATTACATAGCAGCTTACATATTATGTTGTTTTAAGCAATTATAAAAAGGAAGACATTTTATACCCTCTTCATTATATTTTGGGAAGGAGGCCAACTACATTATTAATAAGAGGATCTTGCAAAACTCTTTTCCTAAGCGCTCTTGATTAGGTACACAAAGCGCTAAGCAGGTTAGGTTTCTTATTGCCACTGCTTCATTTGGTCCACTTGGTGATTGAATTACACAGACTATATATGAGTCATATTTTCTCATATGCAATAATAAGACTCTCTCCTCTACTTTCATGGCTCCTCTCTCCAAAGAAGTTAATCTTCTTTCCCAACACTGCTTTGAGGATACATTTTAGTCACAGTCCAACTGTTGGAACAAAACATGAACCGTTTATAGCAGTAAACAATTATCACTGAAATGAGATAACAATTTAATGGTCTTGCATGATTAATGTCCTACATAAATTCTTTATGACACAGAATTGAAAGATGATGTTATGAATGTATAATCGAAAGTCAATAGAACGTGTCACCTTTTGGTTAGTTTCTAAGGAAACAGGCCATGCAATCAGTGTTTTCATAATAATCACAGGTTCATAACAAAACCATCATATATTGTCCTTACTAAATTAAAATTCCAAAGGTGCAGTTGTTGGCTTCTTTGGCTTTACTGCCAATTATGCACACCAGAGGTCAATCCAGTTAATGGCATCCCTAGAGTCTTTTTCATGTTTGTGATCCAGGGCCAACATTTTCAAATGTTGGTACCTACATTTAATTTAAATCACCATCTCTTTCTAGGCATATAAATAAGTGGTCTGTTCTTCATAAATGCTTATTATTCACAGCCAATTCTGACTTTGCCACGTTGCTCCAAGGTGAATAAATATGTGTTTAACATCTTTGAAGATCAGGAAAACAAACTTTAGAAGTCCAAATATGATTTCTATGCATTTTTTTTTTTCAAAATGGGAAGTCTAGTGTTGCATTCTTATGTTATATTCATACAACTTAAAGAATGACTAAAATTTGGAAAAAAATCATTAAAAAATCAGTGAAAGCTGTGAGGCATCCAGCATGTTTTAAGATCAAAGCAATTTTTTTTTCCATTTAGTGCATTTATGAGATTAAGTTTATGCTTATATTAAAGAAAAATAAGGTCAGATATCTGTATTTATGCAGCTTCCAAAATCATTTACCTTAGTGCATAATTTTGAATCTCTTAGTTCTTCCTCCTCTACACATAAAATAATCTTTTACTACAATAACAAATAAAATAGTGCTTGTGTGGCCATCTTGCATGGTCTGCTGAGGCAACGGAGAGTCTTCTGCTGATTTCATTGCAGGTTTCTTCTTGTCAAGCATGGGAGTAACATGGAAAGGTTGTCTTTCATTGTACTGAAGAATCTTGCTTGTTCCAAGGGGTTCTCATATTTAAGAAAAATAATGTGGTTGTCATTGTGTCATGATGATGTTAAAAAGAGAGAGAGAGAAAATAATATTTCCTCTATTTTTATTTTTTTTGAACCATGACACCTACTAAACACATAGAAATTCTCTCCATAAGATTAATATATATTTGTCTATAAAACATGTTTCCTACTCTTATCTCTACTGTTTCATCAGACCTGTGGTGTCTTAAGATAGCCTAAAGTTTAACTAAACTAAAGTTTAACTCACTAGTTGGTGATTCCTCAATCCTTAGGTAGGTTCTTGGGTAGAAGGACAAAGGAGGCAGGGCGTTGTTGCATTACAAACATTCCCACCATTTGAAATGGGCAATTAATATCATGGCTAGAAAGCAAATGTTGAACTGGTACTCTGAAGTTAAGGAAGATGAAAAAAAAAAAAAAAAAAGTATAATATGAAGGAGAAAATTACATAAGCCAATTAGGAGTATAAGTAATAGATGTATGAAGCTATATGAAAAAAAAAAAAAAAAAAGAAAGAAAAAAAAAA
Organism: Anas acuta; assembly: GCF_963932015.1. NCBI lineage: Eukaryota > Metazoa > Chordata > Aves > Anseriformes > Anatidae > Anas > Anas acuta. Next base: position 103,380,304 of record NC_088979.1, read on the forward strand.
AAGAAAAAGAATTTGTTTCCAGACCTAGAGTGTGTCTGTCTGCTAAAAATATATTCCATAATTTTCAGCTGGAATTAGGCCAGCAAGGTGCGTTCCCAGAGCTAATGTCTTTTGATAGACAGATCAAGGGTCATGTTCCTCTGACATTTACAGAATTCACAACCTAAATTAACTAAACAAATCATTTAAAAATGGTGCTAATACTTTTGCAGCCTTAAAGAGATTTATAATGAATATGTTACAAATCTGAAAGTAGCAACAGAAATATTGTAGGTAGTCATTTATTTTTTGGTGGTTCTGCTTGTATATTTCTGAGTGATTTCTCAAATTTAAGTTAGCAGTCAGTACACAATAAAGCTTATTGATCATTTATAATCACAGCGACATGGAATAAGAAGTCAGAACACCTATTACTGTATTTATAGTCTACCACTAGGAAATAAAATACATCAATAAACTTTCTTCATTAATCTCAATGGAAACTGGGACTGTGTAGGAAGGTCAGTAGCATGCACATCTGATAGGATGAAAATACATACCTGTATTCTAACAACAGTGTGACATAGCATTTTACAGTTTTATATATTATGTCATTAGTAGGACAACTGAGAACTTGTTTTTCTTCTACTACAAATACGTGGTTTCCTTTTTAAGTTGATGATGTCTGAGGGAAAAAAAATATGTTTTGCCATGATTGTTTTGTTTTCTGTTGTGGAAACTTAAGTTAAATATTCTGTCTGTGTCAGTTTCACTTACTGTTTTTACCTGTTGGAGCTGCCACAGCTCCTCAATGAGCTGCAGTTTAGGAGCTCCATATCCTATTCTGCATACATTTCTGGCTATGCTATATCTGTCCTTTTGCTGAGAGAAATTAACCTGCCATAAGCATCATCTTATGCAGCATAGGAGATGTAATTTGATCAAAGAGCTTGGCATATGAAGAAGCTTGAGCATCAAGCCCTTGATGTTCAACAAGTGGTTTTAAATTGATTCAGAACGAAGTGATCTGACATACAAGTATTCTGAACCTTTCCTTTGTTTAACAGTTTGGGACTTAAGTCAGGACTGTAAGAAAGAAATTCCTATTCTTGTCCAGTTCTTGATTTAAGAGAAGTGTACAATAGTCTAGTTATGACTGAGACAGATGATGAAAGTGAGGCTCCCTGATACAGAATTTGGTTAGCAAAAAACAAAATACGTCAGGGTAATCAGGCATTGGAATGGGCTGTTCTGGGAAGTGATAGTCACCACCCCTGGAGGTATTTAAGAGACATACGAACAAGGCACTAAGGGACATGGTTTAGTGATGGGACTCAGTAGGTTGAGCTGGTGATTGGACTTGATCTTGAAAGTCTTTTCCAATCTAAATTATTCTATGAGCCCTCAGTACTGCATAAAAAGACCACACAATGTTGCAGTAAGGATCCATGCAAGCAAACCATTTATGCATTTAGTTTTCTTGAATTCATGGTATGTCATACTGTAGACTTAGAACATGCAAAAAATGTTTAGTCTAACTCAAATCAATTCTGTTTGAGAAGGAGTATTGGGTTCCAACTGATCTCAAATGAGATTAAAGTATTGGGAATTGCTCGTGTCTGTTGATTACTTAATACTTTGTCCTTTTTCCTTTAATGTGTTTGCATTTTCAATCAGTTTACTAACAGTTAATTAGTCAACTATATAGTATCAGACTTTAGAGGATTTCATAAACCATCTTTCCTGCATTCAGTCTCCTTACGTCTCCATTTTAGATGTGGGGTAGTAAGGGAACTGCCTGATTACTACTTGATCACGTCGGCAAAGGTAAATTGGTGCACAGGCCTGGCTTTGTTGTATAAGTGCTTTCTTCCTTTGGGTACTGGAAATTTCTAAAAGCTTTCATCCCTTCTAGTTATCTCTCAAGCTGATTTTTGCCCATCTTGTAGTAGCTGTTAGAACATCTATTTTATGTAAAGAGTTCTTTTTTCAGTGAGGGTTAAATTATCATAGTTTTGAACAGTTTTCTTGATTAAAGTGATGGTGCCACCTCATACCCCCTGCATTTTCCTGGTGAACTCCACAGAGGACACACACTTTTAGAGTGCCTCAGCCAGGTGGGAGTACGTGACTCCCTCCTCACCCAGATCTCTCTGGATACCTGCTTTTGGGTAGGTGGCTCTGTGATACCTGAGCCTAGGGACAGGGAATGTCAGAGACTGGCTGTCAGTGTCTCAGACCAATTTCTTTCTTCTCCTGGAGGAGCATCTCTGAATTTTAAATGTCATGATTTTTTTTTTCTCAAAGCTTTGATTTCCTTTTCGACCAAAAAGGCGTTTTCTAGGTGTTCCAGGTATAAGCCTCCTTTTCAGCAGTTCTTTCACCTCTGCTATTTCATAGTTTTATCAATCCTTTTCTGACAGTGTACTATTTTATACCATCAAACAGCCAAAAGTAAAATATTCCTGAAGTGGTCTTCATTATTCTTCTCATCACATCCCTCCTTGTGACAGTTTTATTCAGAATCCACGAACCTGCTTGCAGTCCCCTTTCTGTTGAGACACCAGACATAAAACAGACTAAATCAACCACTCAAATATTTTTCCTCCTATTATTGTTTTCCCCTATATGGGAGGGAAAAAAAGACAAAGCAAAACTAAAACAACAAAAAATGAAATATAAGTAGGAAAAGAAAGGAAAACTTCTGTTTTCTTAAATCATTTGATTCAGTAAAATTTTCAGTCTCCAAGAAATTAGTTTAATAGTTTTTGCCCTGGTTTTCTCAATCTCTCCTGAAGAGATTAAATGTTAAAATATCTGGAGTTTCCTTATATTTGTCTCATTATTTCTCTGAACATAGATGGAGTACGGTAGAGTCATTTTTTTGTCTACTGTACTCATTGGCAAATTTCCCATAGGAACAGGATTTCATTCCCTGAATCTGGCTGAGAGAAGGTAAAAAAAGGATGGCATAAGTGGATTTTTCAAAGGTTTGACCTAACTACCTTCTCCTAAAGTCACTCTCTCATTTGGAAGTTAAGCCACTGCCGAAACACTTTTGGAAATTGTATCCAAAGACTATATTTTCATTAATTTTTCAGAATTTTTCATTATTCTATTGCAGTATGAAATAGAACTCTAATGAGAACTATGTTTACCATTATCTCAAATATTCTTACAGTGACTGGATGTTAATATTGCGTGCAAATTAAAAATCTAGTTGCTCCAGTTCTAAGAGTGACTTTTTACTTTAATTCAAACATCCTAAAGATGCAGAAAAATACGTTTACCCTTTCTTGTTCGCCTTTGTATTCATATATATGTGTGTGCACATTTAGTAAGTGTTGTCTGTGGATGAGTATAATCTATGCTGTACTGTGTCTTTTCTGACAATATTCTCAAAAAAAAAAAAAAAAAAAAAAGGGAAGACTTCACAGAGAATTCTTCAGGTGGGCAACTCTTTAAAAAGCCTAAAGCCTGCAGCGAGTTGGCTAGAATGCGTGTTTATAAAATATATAGGTCCCAAATTTTATAGGTGATTACATTGCTACTAACTATACAAAAGCAGGTGAGGAATGGGGTTCATGTGTCTTGTTTGATTATCTTTGAGTACTTATTTTCTTGAGTTAATTCTTAGTTTTTAATGGAAAAAAAAATAAAAAATGGCGATTGCTTATCACAAATAATAATTAAAAGTATTTACCACATAAAATAAACTTTTTTTTTTTTTTTAGTGAGTAACAGTTTAGAAATAAAATGTTATTCTTGTCTTACAAACAACCAATAAATTGATAAACCATCTCATATGGCCTTTATTTTGTCCACACTAGCATATCAAAAGAAAACAACTCAAGCATTTTGGAGACCTAGTTATTGGTTCATTTGATAATCCCATCATCTGCCTTCCTGGCTGATTTTCTTTAAGAAAGGAAGTTGGTCTTAGAGATTGAGATTCTCTTTTGATCACTGCATCTGTAGAGAAGTGATGCTAAAGAAACATATGTGTTGGGGCTCACATTAAGGATAAAATTAACATTATGGCATGTACTTAGTGACTGCTGTCATTTGGGGGCTAGAGCAGGGAGTCTGGAGAGCATAAAGATCTGTACTCTTCTTCTGGAAGTAATTGCAACATCTGCAGAACGGAGTTCAGCAAGAATAAGTAAAGTAGAATAAGTAATAATAAAGTCATACATATGGTGTGAAGGTGACACAGACAAATGTATTTTCAGTCCTAGCTGTACTATTTCTGACCCATTCTTTGCTGACTAACTCAAGTGACAAGAGACTGAGCAATAGCATATGTGATTATTATGCACCATGTAGAGTTCAGAACAAAGCATTAATAATTGGCATGCAGTATTGATTTGTTTGATCTAGGAATAAAATCTTCACCAGATTTTCTAATGCCTGAGTATGACTTTGAACAGTTTTATTAGTACATATTAAGTAAAAAAGCTTCATCTGTCTGAAAGATTAGCCTTGGGTGGTACAAAGCTGATGCAGTAAAGCTTACTGCAGGAAGCAGCAGAATGGAGTGAGTGATTTGGCTAGTAATTGTAAAGACAGACTCAAAGTGAGACTGAGGCTCTTCCTTTATATTTCATCTCTCCTACCATAATAATCCAAAACTTTGACTTTCTCAGTATAAACTAGTCCCATTTCAGGAAAGAGTTTATAAGGTACACTAAAACTGAAATGATTCACTGCATATAAAAGCCTCTGAGATTTCATCTTCTGTTGTACTTATTTATTAAAAATTGCCCTAAAAAGCTATTTACTTTGTTTACTGGCTACTCTTGACAGACTTTTAACCGCTTACTTCCTCTATCAGGATCAGTTAGCAGCCCGTTACTTTCATGGAATTAAGAAAAACAGGGGAAAAAAAAAAAAAACACCAAAGCCTTGACTGATTAAATTTCATCTTCAGTTATATCAGTATGAAGTTGCTGTCCATGTTTCTTTGTCCTGTTTTTCACCCACTCCTGTCCTACTTTTTCACCTGCATGTACTTTTATCTCACTCTTCCACTGGCAGTGCATATGGTAATGTTTTCTCCTACAGACTGTTTCTGCAAACACTAATGCTTCGTAACTGTTGACCTGCAAACAGTTCACTGATCACCCAGCAAAAAAGCAGTTCTGGTATTGGAGTCTCTGTGAATATATACACAAATTAGAGATGGCTCTTCAAAAAGAATATTGTTTTTGATTAAAACTTTGTGACTTGTAACTGGCATTTGTTCAGGGCACAGACAAGTTTTCCATTACATAATAGTCTCAGGAAGGACTTATTGATAAAAACTTCACTAAAAGGACTCAGTAGTGCTTCATATAGCGTTCACTTGAAATACTAGAGAGTCTTCCTGAAGCCAAAGTAAACATGCATTCATGTTTTTCTCACAAAATTTATTTACTTTGTCAGTGATGGCAAATTTCTCATTCCTGTCAAATTAGACAGTCCCTTTGGCAGGTCACAATAGCCATGGTGGCATTATCAATAATTTTAAAAGGTCATCTATCAGAGAATGTGTGTTGTAGGTAATAGAAAAGGAGGAAAAGATGACTTCTTTGTATGCTTGAAGAAGTAAAAGTGCTACAAAAAGCTGATAAACTTTAAGAACAACAGTTTGATTTATTTGTAATTTACAAACCATATCAACACCTGCACAGTTCTAATCTGGTCAAATAAGACAGTTGTTCTTTATCTGTTCTAGATCCAGGCCCCATTCAGAGTCTTTTCCACAGCCTTCTGTGGGACTGGAATTGGTCCCTGCATGGAGGAAGGAGTTCAAAAAAGCTAGGAAACACCTTTGGGTTTAAAAAATTTTTATTCAAATGTGTGTTTTGTTGTCTGAACATGCACTTTGTTATTTGGAAGCAATTCAGTTATTCTAGCTTTCATTTGTCTTAAGCTGATAGGGAAAAAAAATAGAAAAGAAAAATCTTGCAAATCCTCCAAAAGATCCTATTACTACTTTGGTGTTTATTGAGCATGGGAAGTGTGTCTGGTGCTTTACAGATAAATGTGATCACGTCTTGTATCCAAGTGGCTTACAGTTTAAATCTGAGAGCTTGGCTTTCTATATCAAAAACATGATCTTTTATGAGTATGTACTAAGAACCAAAACCAAACTTAATTATTAATCTTAAAAGAAAAAAATTATTCTGGTAGATATTAGTAAGTGATGTTTTTGTTTGTTTATTTGTTTCCCCGTGAGGAATGGAAGGTAAGACAGATGAAGCCAAAAGATTGATCATTTTTCATACCCAGGGAACAGTGTATAATTTAAAACCTGTTTTTGTTTTGTTGTTTGTGGTTTTTTTTTGTTTGTTTGTTTGTTTGTTTGTTTTCAGTACATGAAAACAGTGAAACCTTATCAAAATTTCAGTCCAGAAATTTTAGACATTTTTAGAAAATAAAGCAAGTAATGTCCTTTTAATTGAAAAATCCACACTGACATCAGTAGTTATCAGTTCTGTGTGTGATGATTGTCAAGGCACATCGAGTATTCCATGAGTTTGTGAAGAAAATGTGGAAAACTAGGGTTAATTTCTTTATGATGGTTCAAAATCTCAGTATACAATCACTTTCATGCCCAGAAGACTCCTAGCTCAGATGCATATGAATGAAATTCTCTGTGCACTCCAGTGTCGCTCTTTTAACGGGTAGAAAGCTCTGTTTGTTGAGCCTCTTTGCATGATGCAGAAAGACTGGACATAGAGAAAAAGTGAAGTTTCTCATGTGGCGTGGATCTGAGGCAGGGCAGCATGGAGTTCAGTCATTTCAATAGTCTCCTGGCACAGCAGGAGAAAAGCATGATGGGGGTTGGCTGGCAATTCAGGTTTACTCAGGAGGCAGTTCCAGGGCATTGCTGCTGATTGTGTAATTTCTCTACAGAAGTTTGTGTTTTAAGCTACAGGGATGGTTCGTTAATAACAAATAACTCCAGCTCACACTGTGCCTATTGCTTTCTCAGTAGCTGGAATATAAAAAATACTTTGGCATTGCTTTCTTATTCTGAGATTCCCTACTGACAGCCAAAATGCTGCGGTCTCCGTTTTCCTGTCGTCAGTGGTGCATATTTAGGTGTTGACTTAATGTCCAGTTAAGTTTATGGGAAGACTCTGCAGTGTTTGCTGGCTTTAGAACAGAGAAAAGAGAGCCAACACTGGATCTTCATGAGCTAACAGAAAATCAATTTTAATTCCACAGCCTGGAATTATTGGGGTAGAAATAAAGTTGTTAAATAGCCTTGCTTGCTCCAAGGCTAGCAATATGGAAGAGGAACTGAAAAGAAAAATTTTAACTTTGGATTGCCATAATTGTTGTACTTACCTAGGTTATATTGGACTCTCCTGTTAAACTAATACAGCTGGTATTTCTAAGCATGTGTATTTTCTCATGGAAAGAAATGTAACAATTACTCTGGTAGACAAATGATGCTGGTACTTTCCTTCTCTAATGAAGAGTAGTTACAGTTGGGTACCACAGCACCATCTTTACAAACCTCCATTGAAATACGGACCTGTAAACTTTATGTAGTAACAATAAATGCATGTAAAATAAACACTGAAACATAACTTCAAAGCAGGATGGAAAAACAAGGAAGGCAGCCCATGGGCTGGGCTGGGCTGAGGATGGGGCCCAGCTTGTCCAAGGCCCCAACAGCCCCCCGAGCTGGGTTTGGTAGCAGAGCTGCCCAAGCCCTGTATTTGTCCAAAGACTTCTTATTTTAAAGTTTTCATTAGAGCCCAAAGGTCTTTAACTGAAGGAGTAAAAAGCACCTTCTTAAGACTCATGCTCTGCTCTTTTAAATCAATGACTTCTCTCCTTGGAAGTTCATCTCAAAAGCTGACAACTTCTTGTGCCAAGGAATAAAGTTCTACAGTGTTGTACCTTAGAGTTCGTAATGTGAGAATCTTATAAAGGAAACCAGAAGACACTTCTGTTCTTATTTTGCTGTAATTTAAGAGGCAAACCATTAAAATATAATGTAAGTTTTTAGATACTGTGCCAGCTTTCTATTCCTATTATATTAAATTGTTCAATTTGTGTACACTCTCTGAATTAACCACTGTGGGTTATAAAAGGGCAGTAATCAATAAGGCAGCTCATTATCTATGATACTTATATGATACTATGATTATCCTGTTGCTAGTGCTTATGCCTTGGTCTAACCAAAGCATATTAAAAAAAATGTCCTAACAGGACATCTTATTATCACTTTTATTTTTGCTGTTGAGTTTTATTAGAAAATCATGCTACTCATCTGAACTGCCACAACAACAGCATTATCCCTAGGGCGTTTTTTCATATCAAGGTTAATTTAAAGTGATTAGCATAAGCACTACAGATGTTGCTATGGGGATAGGAACCTCACATCTACTGTGATGGACATCACATGATTGCTGTTACAGCTCCGGTATGATTGGATTATTTGTTTTAATGTCATGCGAAATAAGTCACATGATGAAGATCAGAATCTCCTTAATAGCATTTCATATTCTGGAAATCAATCACCTTTTCTCCTTTTCTCAGTGTTAAAAGTGCCTGAAAAGCACATAAAACAGATGTTTTTGGCTTGCTGCAGCTTGTATCTGACTGTTTGGTGAAATCCACCACTAGTGACTATGCCTCTATCTGAAAGCCAAGAAAACAATTTGGTGCCTTTTACCATAATTACAAGTAATTTTAAATAACCTGGAATAAAGTACTAGCGTTAATGAAATTAGATCACAGTTTATAATAAATCCATATGTTGAATGCCTGTGAAGTCGTGTATTGATGGTTGATCCCAATGCCATTAAAGTCAGTGGGAGTCACCTTGCTTGCCTTAGCAGCTTTCAGTTCTCCACCCTCAGTTCAATCACAGGAATATTCTAGTGTGTAGAATTGTGGTAGGGAGAAAAAGACAATCATTTCCTAGGGATTCAATAAGGACAATAATTAAAATGTAGAAATGTGGCATATTTAAAACATTAATTTAAATGCATTTCTTAATAAAAAATACTTACTCTCATAATTGTGAACAATGGACTATGATTAAAAGAGTCTTTAGCAATATCATTTTTGGTGGAATGGGATGGCTTTGAGGTTTACAAAAGAATACATTACAGTCTTCTGGGTTCTGTGTTCTCTTGGAGACCCTTTTCTTTCACCACTGACTGCCTAGGCAATGAAAGCTCCTAAATTTGGTCTTCTAAATTACATCTAGAACGTATGCTAAAGTAACTTCAAATACAGCTTATTAACCTCTCCTCCACTTTCCTCTCATGTGATTATTGCTATGACTAATGTTTAGATTTTATATCTACAGTTTTCTTATTTCTAATAAAGTAGAAGCAGTTAATTGGGAAACTGTTCTGAATAGTGGTTCCGCTTTCTAGATAATTCTGTCTTTGCTACGTGATTTAGTTTTAAGCATACCAATGTTATTCTATACAGTTAGATGTACTGAAAATTTGTAAGAAAAAGGGAACATGTAAGGAAGATCTTCGAATGTACTGAGAATAACAAAGAATATCTTAAGATCACACTTCACTTGCTTGAACACTGACTTACAGAACTCTCACTTCTACTTTAAAGGTGGCATAAAATTGTTTTTAGATAGCACCTTTCATCCCTCAGAGAGTGTCAGAAAGTAATTAGAGAATGATATTATCATACTCTGATGAAAGGCGATAGGTAATCATGACATTAGCATTTTTCAAGCTTTGGTTCATGAAATGAATTTATTTGACACGTTAGCTGAAATTCTGTGGGAATACTGTCCTCTTTCCACAAGAGGTATTCAGATCTTTAATTTTCAAAAAATAGTCACCTGGGAGGGGCAAGGATTCAGTTTTGTGATCGCTGAAATGGGAGAAACATCAACAGCTCAGTACTCAGAAACACCCTGAGCGGTGAAATAAGCAGTATATTTAAACACTCAGATCACAGTGGAAATGTTGTGTCCACTGAGCAGTTCAGTTCTTCGTAGAACAAGCCATACAGTGTTTGGCTACACAGACAGTAAGTACACTATAAAAAGTCTGCAAATTGATGCATTTCTTTACAGTCCTGGCCCTTTCTTATCACCCATACTGGTGCAAAGAAACATAATACTCACTTCTTCACTCATATTTATATCACTGTTGTTTGTTTTAAATGTAAATAAATACAATATATGGTGATCTTAAGGGATGGGGTAGTTTTGTTTATAACAGCAATAAAGCAAAATAATTGTTCTTGACTGGAATCTGAAGCAAACTCTACTGTGCCTGCAAAACAGAGAATTACTTTTGTTCTCTTTATCCACATATACAATTCCACTTCTCCAGAGATAAGTTCACGGACATGGATTCAAGCTTTTTTTCCATGAACAAATTGCTGTAGTGTCTGAAGCAGATAGAAAGCATTGAGAAATGAAAGTGTATGTGGGTGATTTTGTTTTGCTGAATGCTACAGTAGACCATGTAAATTAACTCAAAGTCCTTAGTTCTCCTCAAAAGGTCCTGAAGGTCAAAAAGTCAAAAGTCCTGAACTCACTAGTGTGTGTACCTTATGTGGTGATAGGTAGTAGTGCATTAATGCCACCAACAATAAGACTACGAAATAACACACAAGTACAGAGGCTTGAGTTTACTTCTTTTATTTTGAAATTGTTAATTCTCACAAGATTCTTCTAATAACATAGAATACAAAGCAGGATGTTAAACACTTTTGGTGATGAACATGTTTGTTTTTTTTTTTTCATGGAAAATACTTCAAGAATGATTCACTGTAATGTCAATATGATCAACAGCTATGATGACACATTGCTGTAAAACTACAGTTATTAAAGTAATAGACCACACCCAAATTATTTCTGATTAAAAATTTGTAATTATTTTAAAAAGATAATCACTTCCCTTTAGGCAAGGATAGATACTTAAGATGCTAATTTTTCATTTGTACCAAAAGCATTTCAGAAAATTTCTAAAGAAAATTGAAGAGATAAAAAGACATTATTCAGTATACAAAGACAGTAACAGTTGTATCATTGAGATGTTTAGCGAATAAAAACATGAGCCCAAATTTTTGAATTTAGAAAAAAATATTTTATTTTTTCTATTTTGAATGTTTTTGTATTTCCAGCTACACAATACAGTTACTGTATACAGACAATATTTATATTACAAAACATTTTTGGTTAGGAGGACTGCTCCTGTATTATTTTGCACTCTTCAGATTAAAGAGAAGAGGATTTCATGTAAGACTTTCAACTCCTTACAGACAAAAGACTTTGGAAAATGTGTTATTATCTGTTACTAAGCTGTTAGATATACTGCATATTATAACCAAGTGTCCAGAAATTCACCTGTCTGCAGTATCTGTTAACAATAGTCCTTAAAATCACTGTCTCTCTGTTGCAGTTCAATTTCCTATGCTCCACTTTGCTGCCCTACATACATTTTGTGCATTTTGTGTCTAAGTGCTTTTTGTTGTCGTTGTTTTTTTGTTTGTTTGTTTGTTTTTACTATTTTTTGTGTCATAATTACATATTAAGATCTAACAGCCTACTCAGATAACACATCCTTATGTGTTTACCAAAGCAACATGTTTAAAAAATAATAGTTGGCTTATAAAAAAAAAGAGACATTTTGCACCAAATATGATGGTCCCCTTAAAATTTATCAGTTTGTTGCTGGTAATTTCTGTTGTTCTTTTTAATCATTTAGTTGTATCCTACATGCATTAAAAGGGGTCTTAGAAAATAGTGTAACAGAGAAATGTCATATTTTGGCACATTTGAAAGCATTTTTAAAGAGTTGTAAACTAGCAAATGTAAGGTCAATACTTTCCCAGAGCTCATATGTGGTCCCACTTTAATTTTAGCACTACCAGTGAGATGCAGTTGTTCTTACCAGAGAACTGCCCGTGTAACTCTTAAAAACAGAAAATGCCAGTCTCCAAGCTGTTGTGAATCAGCATAGCTCTGATGAGATCAGAATTTTGAATATATACTAGGAAGGACTAGTAACTGGTATTTGATACTTAGACTCATCTTTCTTAAATAAGAAAGCATAAAGCTTGAGTTGATTTTAGAGTTTCACTATGTTCTTAGTTTCACTAAGTTCTAAGTATCTTCTGTAAAATAAAATAATAATAATAATAATAATAATAATAATAATAATAATAATAATAATAATAATAATAATAACAACAACAAAGGGCTGGGCTCATATTAAATAAATAGGAACCAGAGTATTACTGTCAGTGGGAGAAAACCTAGGGCTCTACTTGGACCCACTCTAAACAAACAATTGCCATTAAATAAGCTTACAATGCAACATCTACTTGCAGGAGTTCTACATTTTTGTAATTACTTCATCTGTTATTGTTATGTGCATTGACTACTCAGGATTTTGGAGTTCAAACTGTAATAATAAAAAAATTGTAAGGGTACTATCCTCTAATTGATTTTACATTAAGTATTGAGAAGTGGAGGTGATGGTTATGGAAATGATTACAAATTTCATATACAGCAGGATATGTAAGTTTTCAAACCTGAGAGAAAGAAAGGAAAGATTTATAGATTTTCTGCTCCAAGGATGCGTGGTCAAGCAGAATTCCTGTGTTATACTTTGTAGTGGGATTGTGGCTTTCTTGCTCATGTGCTTGAATCTCACAGACTAACTATGCAGTTCTTCTCCTTAATTGTTGTTCAAGCCTGTGAGAAAACAAGGAATTAATTCCTCATACTCCCTACAGTTAGAATAAGAAGAGAGGAGGCACAGTTAGGACAGGAGTTCAGACTCTATTCTTTTTATTTGTTGTCTTTAACAGTTTTTCAGCCATAATGGGAGCTTCTACATGAAAATAGAAGTAATTTGCTTCTACAAGGAAGAGAGGGAAAGGATTATGGTGCAGTAGGATGTTACAAGAGTACAGGAGTACAGTTGAGCACATACAGTCATCTACCCCAGATTCAGATGTCTTTCTGAATCTTTTTTTTTTTTTTTTTGGGTGGTCAAACTTACTCAGGACTCATAAGAGTACTAGGATTTAAGGTCACAGTTTTGCTTCTTAATAGTACCCTCATCAATGAGCTTTTAGTGTCCTATTTCATTCCACTTGTGAAAAAGACGAGAATTTATTAAGAGCTCTCTCACTTTCTTCAAATTTCCCATTACTAAATTAAGCATGGAAATGTGGTTTTCTTTTCCTCAGACACCATTTGTTTCCCAAAAGTAATTACAATATCAGCTTGATAAAGGCTGCTGGTAATTTTGTTAAGAATTTTGCTGAAAAAGAGCAGAGTAACGTAACAACCTAAGAGAATTGTCTGTGGAATCGAGTGCAGTTGGGAGACAGCCACGCTACCCACCAGGAATTCTAACCACTGTAATTAGCAGAAAATTTCCCTATTTCTGTATGTTAAACAGGGAATTCATCTTCAGTTTGTTTCTGCCTGGGGCAGGGAGAGACTGGATGAAAGAAAATGTACCCGTATGCCTGGGTTAAGTGGTGTTAGCTGCACTGGAAGGAAGCAAATCCTCAAATTATATCAGTATCTGATTTATAACATGTGAAAGCCTCTCCAAGCCAACTGCCTTTACTTCAGTAATAATCCAGAAAAAAATGCAAGTGAAAAGTCATATAGGAAACACCCATGTAGGAGTTAGGTGTTTATAGATGAGGTTGTTTAAAAACTAATGAATAAAAGATGAATATTGCCACTGAAGAGTTACTGTGCTAAGAAAACTAGTAGCTTTTTGTAAGCTTTTTCACTGCCTGTGAAGTATCAGGACATATAAGAGTAAATATTTTCTGTACCAAAGCAGTGAGAAATAGGGACAATGATCACTATGTAATGAGAGTGATAATGTCTCATATTGTCTCTTGGCCATCTAGTGCGACTAGATGTAACTAGTGTTGGCTACCTTCTTGTTGCTGAACAGAGTATTCATCTGGTTACAATGAAAAGAGGGCTGAGAAAAAAAGAAAAAAGACAAAAAAAAAAAGACATTGCCATAAGGAATAGCAAAACTGGATACTAATAAGTATAACTTGTTTTGCCTAATGCATTTAATTTAATTATTTATCTGTCAATATTATGAATGTTCTTGTAGTTACTGGTTTATATGCATCCTCTGAGCATCCTCCACAAATAGCATTTCAAGTCTTATGATCTTAGGAGTCTTATACTCCTAAGGTGTGAACAAAAGTCAGAGGGAAGACTTCCCAGTGTTCTCCTGGGGAACTCAAAGTATCTTTTGTAATTATTTCCAGTGAAATAAAAAGATAGGTGGAAAAATGAATTATTGTGTTTCATAAGCAAATGTTTTGTTATAAATACTTATACAAACTGATGATGCAAGATGAGGTATTATCTGAAACTGGACCAGTCTCTGAATTATATAATTTGCTTCTGTGTCTCTGGTTGTCATACCAAGTGTGATCTCTAAGTCTTTCCTCAAGCAAAAAGAAGAATGAATGACAAACCACAATTTAAGTTGTTTCTACTTTTATGGTATAGATAAAAAATGAGCTAAATTGCATTTTGAATTGTTTAAAATGTTACCCACTTTAACCTTGGATTCTTTTCTTCCTGATACTAGAAGTAATGAAGAAAAATGTGACCAATGAATTACAAAACAGTCATATGTAAAATTTATAGTTCATTTAAAAAAAAAATCTGGCGTAAATAAGGAAGATTGTCTTAGATTTGACTTTGCACTTGCACATTAAAAAAAAAAAAAAAAAAAAAAAGCATTTAATTACTTTGGTGTCAAAAGCTTTGCTAATACCACAGTAATTTGCATATTTTTTGTTGTTCACCTAAGGTAATTCTGTTCTATGTTGAAACACTTATCTAAAAAGACCTTGACTGTCTTTAGAGAAAAGAACAGATTAGAAAAACATAATCAACCTTTTTTTTCTTGGGTTCACAAAAGGAAAACTGAACTATCTGATTTTCAGTAAAGCACTCTGGGATGTCAGTTTCTCAGATGACCTTATTTTTCTTATTATTTATGCCGCTTGTGCAGTTTAAAACTAAACTGCAGTCCAGCCACCAAACTATCACTAAAGCCCAGGGATAAGCACCTGTTAAATCAGAGTAACAGAACAGCTATTATGGGAGGGGCAGGTGTGGAAAAATACATTGCTTTGAAAAATAATGTTATGAGAAAAGAGATGATCTTACCCATTCAGATTTTTTTTTTTTTTTAATTTGTCAATTTTTATCTTTATATAAAAATATATCTTGATAGGAAGTAGTGACAATCTGATTGCTTGTGGGGAAGCTAGACTCCATCAGCAGTGCACTTTTTGTGCCATTAATAGATTGAGTTAATTACATGCCTCAGAGGCTTCTTTTGGTCACCTCTAGAAGCCAGAAAGCAATTTCTTTTCACTCTTTGTATGACAAGTGGTAGAGGGGAGAACAAAGCAGGGAAGAGGTGAATAGTTGGAACATCAGTGATGTGCTCAGAGCAGGAGATAGCAGGCATTGCTGCTAAAAAAAATAAAATCTCATCTGCTTTGTTGACATATTTTTGTTAGATAGTTAGGGTTACACTTAATGATGGTAAATTATATTTATCTGCTTTTAATTTACTAAAGCAGCATTTATCCTCTGCTTATGTTAACAGTTTTCAAACCTCTCCTCTGTACACATATCCAGTAGAGTTTTAAAAACGTAGCAGTCCATGCCAGGTTATCCCACAGGTGGACCTTGACCTGTTGGGCCATGGAGAGCAACAAGGCTCCTGGGCATCATAGGTCCCATTGCCGGAGCGATCAGGGACATGCGGTGTGAAGGTGATAGCTAGGATGGGGTAAATACTTGCCCTTGAAAAACTAAGAAGCTAGAAACCTTGACAGGACAGGATGGTTATTCAGTGCAATGTATTTGTCGTGACAGAGAGGGAAGGTCAAAAAAGGGCCCCTGTGACAGATGGCATAGAAAAATTTGGAGCATAGTTTTCAACTTTATGTCTTTTTGGTGTTGGCAGCAGAGAAGTGTCTCAGGAGATTGTTACTGGGGAAGAGAAATCATGTTCAGGAAAGAAAATTCATCTATTTCTCTGAAAGAAGCTGAAGTAACTCCTATGTCACTATGCCATGTTAAATCCTTTGGCAAGGTATAACTTTCTTCCTATAGAATTTAAAACAAGTACATAAGAATGTGAGACATGTATATTTGTACACAAACATTTTGAAGTATTTATTTGACATACAAAATGCTGTAGTAAAATCATTAAGTGCAGAGAGTTTAGACTACACTTAGAGTCATCCAGTGATATTTGTATGCTTATATATGAATAATGTTTATCAGTATTTGGTCATTAGTAGCTGATCATGATTTTGCATTTTTATGTAAGTGCACCCGTTATTTACTTAATAAAAGTGGCATAGACAGAAACATGAGAATTGAACTCTGGTGATGTGGTTAATTGCTGATAGACCTTGTCCCTCAAACTGCATCCCAATTAATTTATGGCTTGGATTTCTATGTAGCCACTCTTCTAGCTGTAAATACATTCAAGCGTCTTAGATTTAATTGTTGGAAGAATGATCCAAATAAACACTCCTCTGATGGTCTTAAATGCTAAACCACAATTAATTAATTTTATCTGTATATTTTTCTCAGGAAAATTTCAATTCTAGGATTTTTCTATCAGGCTTTTGTTTTATTTGTCCTCTGATATTTTACATTTTCTTAGGATATTGGGAAAAAAAATAATCAGTGAAACTACTGAAATTGATTTATTTCACTCTTTTTCCCCTTTTCTTTTCCTCTGCTTGATTATAGTTCTTCATGGACCCTTGTGTTATTGATTTCAACTTTTAAATGCTGGTGGAGCATGGATGCAGGCTGCCAACATCAGTTTAGCTCATCACTAGAATATGTTGTCTGTAGATCAGTTTGAGCAGAAATATTACATACCTAAGCTCCCACACTCTCTGTTTTCCACATGAGTGGCTTTATTTTCACCACAAAAAGAACAGTAATGAGGCTATTAAATGACTCAGAACATACTCCTGTTTAGTCAAAAGGAAGCATACTGTTCTCTGTGCTATATTTGTGTATTTTGTGTCTGAATGTACACAAATGTGAGAACTTGAGATAAAAGTACTCAAGAAGACCATACACTTTTCTTGGCTTTTTCTTATGTTGCTATAGAAAGACTTTTTTTGTGTCATGTTACAAAAGTGGTAAATTTCTGCGCAGAATACTTGTAGCACACAAGTCTTTCCAGGACAAACACTAATGGAAACTAATTGTTCTTGGACACGTTAAAGCCAAGAAGCTGTGAATATTTATCCCAAATGGGTATCTGACCTCTTGTATCTGTTCCATTTGTAGCACTGTTGTTGATGAAAACATAGTTTGCTGTGGGTATTTCTGAGTGGTGCCTGAGCATCTGCTACACAGAGCTAGTTGACTAAGAGACTGGCCTGAGCACCTAAAAAGCTTTCAGATCTGAATTGCTTACTTTTATAACCTAAACATGTAAATCTCCATTGGAATAAGACCTAGATCTCTGTATAATTCCTTGTGTTGCATTTTTATTGATCTAGATGTGTATAGAATTCCAGTAGGGAAAAACGCAGACAGGAGAAAACTCACCCTTACAGAAATCTTAAGTAGGCCTAGATATAGGTATTATATGTGAAAATCTTTGTTTCTGAGAGAATGACTGCATTTCCCAGTTAGAATTTATTTCTAAGCTCTGAACAGCTTAGGATCAAAGCAATCAAACCAGCCAAACTACTTTGTTTCCTTGTATTCTGAATAAATAAATCCTTAGTTTGCCAAATGTGTATCGTCAGGGCAGCAATGTGAGGAAAAAAAATTGTTTCCAGCACTTTTAAAAATATTTGACTAAAGTACTTGGCATCTTCCACAGCAGGTAGAAAATCGTGAACCATTTAAACCCAACTGTCTTAATATCAATTTATTAAAGCAGTTGTATCTTCAGACATACCAAAGGGAAAATTAAATCAACTACCTTTATAAAATGTATTAAACTAATTTATTTTACTGCACCTCAGCAGGAGGAAAAAAATAAAATGAAGGCAAGCCTGCCACCAGTAATGAATAAAAAAACACTCCACAGCAGGAAAGAAAAGAAACAGAAGGTGAAAAAAATAAAACATAAGATTGAAGGCAGTATATCATAAAGAGTACCATGTGCAATGTGACAGCTACGGTCAAAATAGGTACACCTCCATGCTGGTGTTCATTCAGATATGACGATCTCATCTGATTACCAACATTGTTTTGCAAAACTTCTTTTGTTTGGTATGCATTAAAAGAAGTTAAAAAGGTGGCCCACAAAGCTTACAGAAGTTAAAAATAATTAAAAACTTAGATATACCAAACTTTACAACATGTTCAATGTAATGCTGTTGATTTCTGTGAAGCGGTAAGATGGGAAAAATACGTCCGTATTGGAAACACTGTCCTTCACAACACCAAGGATGATGATATTTCTCTTTGGGACATACCCCTTTTGTTTTCAGGAAGGGGTTTGTCTGGTTGTGCTGTCACTTTGAGACTTTTAAGTATGTGTTGGAGCAGGCCCAGGCAGCCTGGCAAGTCAGTGCCCATTCAACAGAGGATACTAGTGTACACACACAGCAGCCTATCAGTTTCTTGTTTCTGAAAAATCTTTCTATTTGAGAGAAATAGAAAGAGAAAGAGAATGACAGATACATTTAACTAGTAATAGAATGTTTTGTAAATATTGAAAATGTGTGTAAATATATGACTATGAGCAGAAATCTTATTTAACTGCACTAAACAGCATATAGAAAGATTGAAGATGTATTTAACCTTTTATTTTTCCTATACACACACTAACTTCACCTCTTTCCAGCTAATTCAGATGTCTGTTGTGCCTAGAAATATGTATTTACTTATTTCACTTCATTACAGCATTTCTTTCTAAAATGCCACCAGCTGCCATAGGCTAATATAGCATTAAAGGTGTAACATGAATATTATAAGTGGGTCACACAGCCATAGAGGTACACATTCCACAGGAAGACAACTGGCAGAGAGTGCTACCAACATCATGGTGGTATCACTGGTGAAGAAAAAGCATCTAGATGGAAGAGGTGACATTTATAGAGGTCTCTGCTAGACTGTTTACTCTTCTTTGGGGAAGAAGACAACTTAAATGAAAACTCAGTGGGACTAATAGGATTAAACCTGGATGTAAGCTTCACTGAGAAGGCCTTTTTTTAACATTTGGGCCATTGTGGCTGATATAATGGAGTCAAGCCACAAAAGCAAAGCGTGTTTGGGTAAGCAGTCCTTGGTGTTCAGAGAAGAGTTAATTTTGTTGTGATGGTTTTAACTGTGGAATGACCAGTTAGTTTCATGCTATCCAGTGTTCAGATTATGTGTGAGCAGATACAAATGCTTTACCTTTTCCATCTCTAGTAACTTTCCCTCTGTTCTAGGACCAAACATGGGACCTAGTCCAGCTTCCCAACCTCCTTTTGTCTTCAGAAGTATTAAAACACCACTTTTATTATTATGAAGGAAATCCCAGTGCAATGAAATGGCTAAACTTGAGGGAGTTTTATGGAAAGCATAGAAAGGTTCACCAGAGGTCAAGATAAAATTTAAGTGAAAGAAGTCTATGTCATCTTACTCCTAAACTGCTAACCTTAAAAATATTCAGTGGCTTTAAGTTCAGAGAGAGGGAGCTGATGGTAAACTATCTAGATTAAGTAAGGCGCAGTGATAAACCTATATGAAATCAATTCTGTTCCTGAATAAATTCTGCTAAAATGAAGATTTTTTTTTTCTTTTTAAAGATAACTGGAAAAAAAGGAAAAAAAAAAAAAAAAAAAAAAAAGAAAAAAGAATAGAAAAAAAAAAAAAAGAATTGATAAGTGATTCTATATTGACTGTAGGTTTTACATCATATGGTATATTTTTGATGCAATCTTGGAAGCTCCTCATGGCAAAATTGTATAAAAGCAACATTAAACTGTCCTATTGGAAGGTCATCACCCATGGAGAATGTGTAAAGTTGAAGATTGCTTTTAATTTGTTTCCAAAGAATTCTTCTCACACACAGCTGTTACTCTTCTAAAAGCAGTCAATATAAATTACCTCCATATGAGGGAATATTTGTAGCCACATGAAGTCTTACTGACTTCAGAAGATTTCCGTGCAGACATAACGATTTGGAACTAAAGTTAAATGCTACAAGGGGAAAAAAATCCATTTTTTCTTATTGCTACAAATATTCTCTAACACTTTTCATGGAAAGAATTCTCTGCTAAAAGACTGAGGTTACATGTAATGAATGATGAACTGAGTATAATTTCTGGTCTTTTTAAGCGGAGGTGTGACTAGGAAGTAATCTGATGGCTGGTTAATTTAGGTTTAGTGTTGAAAAAAAGTAAAGATTGAAATTATTTCTCATGGAAAAGATATAAAAGGGAAGAGCATCAGTCTTCCCACCTAACAACAACAACAATAAAGATAATAATAATAAAAAAAATAAAAAAATTATAATAACTAACTAATTTACTAATTTTTATTTCAACTGTATGTAGAAGTGTGCAGATGACAATATTTGTGAGGAGTACTCAATAGCACTTAAGAAAATAAAGAAATAGGCATGACATTTCAAGCCATTTTAGGATTAAAGTGACAGATAACAATGGAAACCAAAAAAGGTCCCTGGCAGAAAGGAGAGAAAGTGTTACAATTAATGAAACATTCTCAAGTAAGAAAAGCACTAATACCCATACCACAGGGATTAGTTTTAGGACCACTGTCGTTTCTTACAAATGACTCATAAGATGGGATCAAGAGCAGAATATAAATTTGCTTGTGTCATAAAATGAATTTAAGATCAAACAATCCAAATGACACCAATAGAATTCAATAGGATTTGTACAGATTACAGAGTAAGGATATATGGGGAAGAGACACACACACAAAAAAAATTGCTACACAATGGACTTGCAATAGATGACATTGAGGTATTTATCACTTCAGGTCCAAATAGCATAGCTTATAAAGTGGTGTCATGGTCCTACATATAATCTGTTTTTCTAATAAAATTTATGCATCGTTATAGCCCCTTAAGCTTGTATAACTTGACTCTGTAACAGTCTGTGTCTTGAATGTAGTTGCTCCATGATTCAATGGCTTTAGATAATTAGAAAGTGGAATTTATGCATTGTGGTGGGAGAATTACAGCCTTCTACCCTGTGTCATTCTTAATGTGTGCAAACAGGCATCTGCTCCCCAGAAGCTGTCACCCATTGATGTTCTCCTGCAGAGAGGGATAAAAAATTAAACAGGTCTCACAGGTCCAGCTTGATGTGAGCCCCATCCTCCATGGTGAGGGACATGAAAGTAATGCTGGGAGGACCAATGATTTGTGGTTTTGAGGAGCTGGAAAGCAGGCTTTTTCCTTCTTTTGTTTTATAATGGAAATTGTCTTTTGCTGACATCAGTAGTCTTCAGAAAGTATCTGCTGTCATTTGCTGATCAGAAGTTAAGGAAGAACCTTCTTCCTTAAACACAGTAAGCATTTTCCTTGTCTCCCTTTTCAGTAGAGCCCTCTCTGTGAGGCATGAGTGGCAGGATGGCTGTTTGGTCCTCTTGCTCTGTTTTGATGGCAGAACACTTCATAATCATAGCGTAAAAGATATTGCATAGAATACTTAGCAACTTTCTAGTCTTAATCCTTTTCTTTTTAAACTAGAGCAATTCTAGATTGCAATATTTGTCTTTTATATGTCAGGAAGTGCTTGGAAGTCGTTTAAAACCAGGACACAGTAAGGACCCGTTTCTACAAATGCTTTCAAAATCCGTGTTCACTGATGTGAAGTGCATGCATACAGTTTACCAAGACATGAACACTGAGGAGGAATTAGAAACAAATATAACTTGGAAACATCTATCTTGTCTCTTCTTGCTACTGTTTGACAAATTTCATTAGGGATTTTTTTGCTGTTGTTGTTGTTGGTCTTCTTTATTGAACTTCCCATGGCAAAAAGAAGCACATGCTTTCAAGACCTTTGTTCTACCAAAAATGTATACTTTTTTCTCCCTCTCACAACACCTCATTTTGTTTCTCCTCTGATTTTCTCAGTTTTTCTTTCCTAGGTCATTGGTGTGGCTGCAAGGGTGGAAGAGCTAATGATGCATAGGCAAAACTAATGTGGAGTCTGTTGTATGTTTAAAATGTTTGATTTAGAGGCTTTCCTGAATCCATGAAAAAGCCTGTAAATGGGGATTACTGGATGATAGCAAACTAGCTAGGGTCTTGATGATAGGGAATTAGCATATGTGCTACATTTCCTAATGTATGCAGATATATGCTGAAAGGATGGATTAGCCCTGAGTCAATCACTGTGGAAAACATGATTCAGTGGATAAAAGCGTAGCTCTCTTTGGCTCTAAGTGCAGGAGTAGTAGGACTTTAAAGAACTAACTTATGTGAGAGATTTCATATGAACACTTAGACTGTTCTGAAATCCTGTCTTTCTCTCTAATACAGAGCAAGAAGTAAGCAGGCACGTGGTGCCTGCAATTATCTTAGAGAGCTTCTCTCTGTGTAAAAGGAGCTGTGAGTATATCTTGAGACTATGTGCCAATTTGTAGTTTATAGCACTCCCATTCCCTTTGTGCTTCCTGGGTATTTCTAGGTTGCCAAGTTGCCTACATGATCTGATATAAAGTCATCTGAGCCCTACTTACTCCTATGACATTTTGATAGTGGGTTATTATATTCCACTTCTGTTTCTTTGCTATTCGTGCACTTTCTATTCTACAGACAGAAGAGTGAGTATTTGATGCTTATAGCCCCTCCTGCCCCCACTTCTCTACTGATGCTCTTTATGTCAGTCTTCTTTGAGCAAGGGAGATTCCACAGTTCTCTCTTTGAGCTGCTCCAGGAGGGGGGAAGAAGCCTTGAGCTCTGTCGATATTCGGTTTCCTCCATGCCTGCAGGCTGCGTATATAGCAGCTGAACAGCTCCCTACCTCCAAGGCGGTGAGATGGAAGCGTGGGACCACACTGAGCATTTCGGGCTTTTGCTGAGGGTGATTATGAACGTGTGCTCTCACAGTTTATTTAGTTCTGTATGAATGATTTGCTATTTCTAGTCTTTGTTTTTAACTGGAGCAGAGAAGCAGAGCACATTGTATGAAGGAGCTGGAGCCCTGGGGCCAAGATAAGGACCATGGATATACCAGGCAATAGAATTGCCGGCTGTCATTGCATCTTGAGAATGAACCCAAAATGAGAATCAAATAAAATTCTGGTATCAGGAGGAATACAAATCTGTCAGAGATGTATGTAAAGGGTAGGGAGATACACGTCATTATTTACTTTGTACTGATACTGCATCACACAGTACTTGCCTTTTGGTTACAAGGCTGTGCAAAAATACTGTGATCTTGTTTCACATTTAATGTATGCATAACGTATTTGAGTGAAAAAGTAATTTATCAGTGATATAAAGCTATTAATGTAAGATAAGTGAAGAGCCAAAAGATTCAAGAATGTGGTCACATATACTCTTGAAATATAATTGAAGTATTGCTTTTAATCTCATTGTAGTAGCTATCTGAAGCATCTCTGTGTATTGCTTCAGAAAGCATGCAGCATAAATATGGGTATGTGCTGGAGGTTTATTAGAATCTATTTTCATATCTAGTCATGAAAGGAGAGGTCAAGATGAATCAGTTTTACTATGGTGCCATGTGCTGTTCTGCCATGAGTCTCATAAAACCTTGAAGCAGTTTTTATGTTGTTCAGGTTTTTGCTGAAGATCAGGAGAGAGGAGGATTTAACAATAACAGCAAAGTGATGACCTGTTCCCATTTGTGTTTGTTTTCCTTATCATTAAGATAGATTTTTCAGTCTCCTCTTATGTAACTCAGTTGTTGCATCTGATCTAGAAAAAAGAATTAGGTACATTCAATCTAAGTAGAAAAATTACTTGATTAATTCAAATGTCATAATAATATGCTTTACAAATAACTAGAAGCAAGAAAATTAATTTATTTTTTTTTTCTAGTTTAGAGGCAAGGCACAGAATTCATTACAAGGTTCCTAGTCTCTTGTAAATTTACTGTGAGATTCTGTCTGTCCTCAGTCATGAAAAGTAGTGCTATGACCATTGTTTTGCCTGAGAAATATCCAACGTTTTTGTAATTAAGAGGAAACTCCCCTTGCCTAGTTTGGGTCATAAACTGCTGCTCTGAGATCAGAGTCATCTCCAGATATATCATGTCAAAACACGTCAGAATCACTGTGTAGTATCACTACACAGAATGCTCCTTCTAAGCAGCAGCTTAATCCTCATCTAACTGTAAGGCTGGTCGACAGAGATTGCTAACATCTACTCTTGATTGCCTTGACTTTGTCCTACCTGCAGGATACTAAATAGCATTTTTTAGGGGCTGGAGGCATGTTTACTTCATTGGCTAAAATTTGTTCAGTCTTGTCCTAAAATACCATGTTACTCTAGTCATTAGACATTGTAGTGAGTAGCCAGAACATTATTTTCAGGTGTCTGCACAGAGAAGCAAAAGGTGGCCTGGAAGGCCACCTCCTCTCTGGAAGGCTGAAAGAATGGTAAGACAATAGATGAAGAAGGAAGTAATCAAAGAGGGAACCAAGGTAAACAGTGGGATAATGTTAGTTAGTTGAGATGACAGGCAGTTGCATTAGGTGCCATGCTGTTTTCATGGCAAGAGAGAGTTATAGGGGAGAATTTTAATGAAGCAATCAAGATGTTTAAGGGAAGCACCAACCTTGTGCAGCTATAGAGCCCTCTGAAAGTGAAAATCAAAAACGATCTACTTAATCCTTTTAATATTGTTGCTTCTCATTTTACAGTTTTAGTTTATCTGCACAACATGCACCTTGCGCACCAACTATAACAGACTGTGTGTTAGCCCAGGTATTCTGTGCTTTCATTTTGCATGGTCTGTGGAGTGTTTTTGCATCCTGTTAAAAACAGTTTAAAAAACAAAAATGTCTTCCTTGTTTTTCTAGTGCTGTTATACAATACCACTATGGTTCAACTCCTGTCTGCATCTGTTTTGTAAAACAGTTGATAAAGATGATCAAGGGAACAATTTTTCCCACCAGTGCTAACACTCCCAGGAATTGTAAGCTCTGGCTACTGTGACTAAGTGGATAAGTTTAATAGAATTGCTGTTAGGTTACAGTAGAGAACAATCCTACACTGGCAAATGAGTGAGCCAAATGATCGAATAAGTATTTTCCATCTGTAATTTCGTGCATATAAAATATTCTTTCCCAGATTTTCCCTCTTTTTGCAACCAAGTGAAAAGCCGTAAAAAACAACAATAAAAACTCTTGTAAATCTTGTATTCCTAAAAATTAGAAGGTCTCTTTTTCGTTGACTAAATTTCAACTGTAATTTCTTTGGGGATGGTTGTGTTTGGTGGCTTTGTATTTTTTTTTTTGTTTGATTGATATTTTGTTGCATTCTGCTTGCTATGGCAGCTGGATGCATGGGAGGAAAAGGATTGGCCACACTGATTCAAGCCCTTCAGGAAGAAGTTTTCCAGGTTATAAACATTTATAGCAGGTTTTGTGTCATCTGAGATTCAATTTCTTTTCTAAATCAAGTGAACTGTTCTACAACAGTTCAGAGTCAGTTAAAAGTATTCTCTCAGGTCAATTTTGGTCCCTATTGCAAAATTCTAGCAAGTACTTCTATTAGTCTTTCCTGTTTCTGAGAATATTTTCCCTTCTTAGTCTATCCTTTTGTGAGCTTTTTTTTAAATGTTATTTTATTTTATTTTATTTATTTATTTTTCTTCTCTGCTGGTCTTTAAGTGCAAATACTATTTGGGTAGTGACTTTCACTAGCTCCGCGAAAATGATTACAGGGGACCCAGTAAAAAATAGCTCCAAGGTGTAAATCTGCAGATGACAACTGAGGAATATGTAGTAAGGCCTTGCCATGACCCTGCCACTTTCTTAAATATACTTGGTGGAGCAAAGGGAGTTCCTTTTATTGTCTTTCGCAAGACTGGAAGATAGCTGTGGTCATTGGTGCTATTTTATTTGTGCTATTTTATTGCTTCTAATGTATCTTCTTTAGCTGATTTCTTCTAAATGTGCACCAGAAAACATATTGTACTTGTATAAAGTAAAATGAGGGTGCAAATATCTCGGTCAGAGGTGTTTAAATATGCTTTGGGGAACAGCATTCAGTTGTTAAAATAAATAAATAAAGAAAAAATGGTAGAACTAGTGCAGTCCATTTATTGACAGTGTATTTAGTCTTTCACATTTCTGTGTAGAGGGTAAGTAACTCAATTTTGAGGTATGCTGGCTGGAAATATAATCCTGGTTGTAAAAATGAAAGAAACTAATGCAAAAGCGCAGGTCAGGCACGGATCCTTCAGTAGACTAAAGCTGTCTTTCTGCTTCACACTCAAGGCTAACCCCCTGCTTGTGTATGTAAGTGTATATATATGTATGAATGAACGGCTGAGGGCACTGGGCCTGTTCAGCCTGGAGAAGAGGAGGCTGAGGGGAGACCTCATCACAGTCTACAACTTCCTCGTAAGGGGGTGTCGAGAGGCAGGAGACCTTTTCTCCATTAACACCAGCGACAGGACCCGCGGGAACGGGGTTAAGCTGAGGCAGGGGAAATTTAGGCTGGACATCAGGAGGGGGTTCTTCACAGAGAGGGTGGTTGCACACTGGAACAGGCTCCCCAGGGAAGTGGTCACTGCACCGAGCCTGTCTGAATTTAAGAAGAGATTGGACTGTGCACTTAGTCACATGGTCTGAACTTTTGGGTAGACCTGTGCGGTGTCAAGAGTTGGACTTGATGATCCTTAAGGGTCCCTTCCAACTCAGGATATTCTATGATTCTATGATTCTATGAATATATCTATTTATATATACGTGTACATACCTGTGTATGCACAAACAGATATGTGTGCTTTTTCCTAGAGGAATTAGATGCATTCTCCCATTTTTCCTTGACAAATATGGGTGTGAGAGAAGATCCTGACAACTAGATTCTGTCAGCAGGTGTGGAGCCTCTGGCTATTGGAAGCATCTTTAACCCCTTACTTAACCTTCAGCTGCACAGGGCTCATCGACTTTGCTTTAGGATGTTGAATTGCCTTCTTATTATTCTCCCTATCACTTTTTCCATGGTGCATGAGGCAAGAACTCTTGTAAAGTCCTATTCAGCTCTCTTTAAAGTCATTCAGTTCAGGTCCAGCATGGCGCTGCTGAGAGGAGATGTGGGTCAGGTTTTATTCCCCATGGTAACTATGCATTAAGTTATTAGGCAGTTTTTGTCTTTTCATATACAACTATGGTTCCAGGCCTGCTTAACCTCTTCTTGTACTCCAGCCAGTGCTTTTAATTCAAAATAGTTGTGCAATGTAAAATAACTACTTCTCTCCATATCTGGGAACAAAAAGTTTAAAACAGCAGCCTAAATGTACAGCTAAATTGAAGCCCACAGACTGGAGGGGTTGTGGAAAGGGAACAAGGTAAAGGCAAACATTACCAAGTAGTCAGACAAGAACTTAAGTCAATCTTGTTATAAACTGTTGTGTCAAAATGGTCACACAAGTGTGGAAACGGAAGGAGAGCACCTTGACATCATGATGGCAGTTATGATGATTCACTTACCATTTTATGTCATGCTCATGCATTGCTAGGTACTTCCAGATGTTCTGGAAGATATAGATGCCACCTGCTTCTCCAAGGACAAGTGAAAACTAAGTTTAAGACTAGAAGAAATCAAGCTTCTTTAGAAATGTCTAGATGAATGGGGAATGAACTCAGGCAGATGGTAATGTTTAAAGGTTGTATCATAAAAGAAGGCAGAGCAAGGTTGTGCAAGGAGCTAACAGATTGATAGACCCTGGAGGAGGTAACACTGGTAACAGAAAACATAAATGTAACGGAACTGAGCAAACACAAGTAGTAAGGCAACCTCAACTGAAAGGGGTGGCATTGCTGTTAGACTGGCTGCCTGCTGCAGAAAAATTACCAATTAGCTGTGCTCTGTGTTAACATGGGGTTTCGGAACTTACTTGGAATTTGTTATGGGATAGAGGCTGAACAGGTCTGGGAGGCAAAGAAAAGAGGGTGGAGTGGCTGTGTATTATAAAAGAGTAGATGATGAGAGGGTTATAGAGTTGATGTCCTGCAGCAATGTGTGTATGTGAGCATGTGATATCTTTCTATTAATAAGCTAGGCATAACTCGGGTCTTTGCTCCTAATATTTTTACTAGGTCAGCTCATTCAATCATTCACAGGTCATTTATGACATACCATGTATGCTTGCTTGTTTGTGGCACTTTGTGTGATTGATGATAGGACATGAGGGAATGGCCTAAAGCTGCATCAGGAGAAGTTCGGATTGCATATTAGGAAAAAGTTCTTCACTGAGAGGGTGGTCAAGCACTGGAAAAAGCTCTACAAGGAAGTGTTCATGGCCTCAAGCTTGTCAGTCTTCAATAAGTGCTTGGACAACGCTCTTAGGTACATGGTTTAAATATTAGGTTGCTCCATGTGAAGCCAAGAATTGAACTTAGTGATGCTGCTCGGTCCCTTCCAACTCAGAATCATTCTATGATTGTGGTTTATGAGAAGCTTTCCTGTATGTTTACTGCTTCAGTTTCAGTCAGTCCTCTGATTTTAGATAAGGCATAATTCAAATGGATCCTAAATTAAATCTCTTGAATTAGACCATTTCCAATGCCAGAAGAACTCCAGTTCAAATCCAGCCCTCTAAGTCATAATAACTCTAACCCAAACCCAAAGGCAGAGCTGAATCTGAGTAACTTTCCAATGTACTGAAGTCGAGGTCGAAGTCAAACAGATGTCTTTGCACTACCTCTGGCATGGGCATAGATCCATAGTCAACCTCAACCTCAGAATCCTTTAGGGATTCTCTCATCATTCAGATACTTAGAATTAGTTCATATTTTTGCTAGAAAAGTGTCTTGGACTTTGGGTGAAAGAAACTCCTTTATTTTATTTATTTTTATTTTATTTATTATTACTGCCTCTTGGAGCAATTATTATATCGTTAGGCAGGTTACTTATCAGTACATGGTACTGGTGTTTCCCTCAGTCCTAGTTCTCTCTCTCCTTCCATTGCTCTGCAGATCCACGTAAGTTTATCTATTAATTGTTAGTAAGACCAGAAACAAATTAAACTGTTCTGCTCCTGCCTAATTACTCATTAGGAGACAAAATTCAAGAAACAGGACCAAATCTAGAACAGGTGTAGTTCAGTGTGTCTCTTTTATCAGTGGGGGTTTTGCTTAGTTCAGAGTAGGCTCTGACCTATGATTTGTAAGAAATAGTGAAATATTGCCACTCTTAAAATAAAAGCTACAGGAAAGAAAATACCATTTTTTACTATACTGGATTTTAATTTAGGACATGAATGAGGAAGTGATTTTCATCAATAATGTAAATTCCAATTTGCTTTCACAAATTAAATGGAACTTGAATACTGAGTTTTCTTTATGACTTCATACTCTTGAGAGCTATGAGACAAGGGAAACCCCTTCAAGTTAAGTGAAGTACGCATGTTTTCTAATAAAGGAACTTAATCTTACTTCATTGCATAACCAGAACTGCTGACTGGTTCTCTTGGATTAGAATCTGATTGTGTCTCTTCACTTCTCATTAAATTTAGCTTTAGTACCTGCCTGAACTGAATATTTCTTGATGTTTGTTAACATCACGATGCCAAGGAATATATTTTTTGTAGCTTTAAATTTGTTCTTAAAATTTTTCAAATACTTTTCTCCCTATCAGTTTTTCCTTTTCTACTTAGCAAGTCATTGATTTGTTTCCAATTTTCCCTGTGTTTCTAATGGGATTTTTGCTGCTTTTTTCTTTTCTTTTTATCGACAAAACTCCACAACTGATAACTGGAAATAGTTAAGTTTGTGCTCTTTCCATACCAAATTCTATCTGTTATATGATGGAATTAAAAAGTAAGTCTGCAGACTGACGTTTGAATTTAACTGCCCTATCTGCACATACTGATTTTAAATAATCTAAAGGAATTTCATTTACTTAGCCAAAGCTATTTGCCTTTCTTATATACATATATAAGTATGTACATGTATACATAAAAATTTAATAAAGCGTTCTGTAAGTGTATCAAGTGCTTGACAGACACAGGATATGTGCAGGTGATAGGCTGTAGTGTGAATATGTGGCTGGTGGAGTGGGAGAGGTCCCCTTTTGCAGCTCCAGCTTGCAAACACGCTACATGGCTTTCTGCTGCCCTCCTTTGCATCCCAGTAGTAGTGCTTGGGGCCCACAGGGTACAGGAGCTTGCATATCCTAACTTCTGGCCGTGCAAAAAAAAAAAAAAAAAAAAAGCTTATTATACTTTAGAGTGGGACTCCAGCTCCCTAAAAAAGTAGGATCTCACAGCCAGTGTTATTTCTCACCCTCCCAAATTGGTCGTTCAGGAATGTTTTGCTGCTTCTGGCTTTTCTGTCAAACAAATAGTTCAGTAGAGTTAAACAGTCAATAAGGGTTCATTCCAAAGCACTCATTGCACAAGAGAAGGCACAAGGAGCAGTGGGAGTCATCGAAGACTGAGCATTTCAGAAAAACAGTCCAGGAATTTGTCATTTTGAGGGGCTTCCAAATGGTCACAAACATTTTGGTGTTTTTCTGTGGATGTCTAGAGCAACCCGAAAAACTGACATTGAATAATCTGTGCATACATGTGTAATGTTTTTATTCTAACTAAAAAAATCAGTTTCAAATAGAACATTTCTGAAGATAGATAGATACAAATGTGTAAAATAATCACACAAACTTGCAAAATGGTGAAGAATAAACATGTAAAAAATACTGCGCTGGCCTCCCTGTCTGATCTGCTGCTCATTCCCCAAGCTGCTTTTATAACACAGTAAATATTTTGCAATTTATTGGCCCCAGCCCTGGCAGGGTCAAGTTTACTATAAAAGTGGTTATGCTTATAAGCAGGCATGTTTGCATTCAGATACTTACATGTGGAGTTATTGTACTCATCTTCTCTACAGAAAATAGCATTTAGAAACCTTCCTGCTGTGAAGGGATAGAATGGACAGTGATCTACAATCATGCTAGTAATTGTGTATAGGGAGGTGGAGAGCAGTCTGTCAACTGTATGTATTCAATTTTTACTCCTGACTATGTTCCTGGTTGTGAGGTTCCGGTGAAGTAAATTAGTCATACAAGTAGTACATTTATTATAGTATATACTATAATATACTATTATAGTATAGTTAGTACTATGCTAAAATCCAGTATAGTATAGTTATTATTCATATCCAGAGAGAAATCTTAAGGAAACCAACTAAAACTGACTGTAAACTGAAGTAAAACTGTTACTGTGCTTTTATTGTACTACAGGAATATTCAAGTAAAACTTAGTTTTACATAGCTAGAAAGAAATAGGCTGATAATAACAGTTCCTGTGCCATGTTTTTCAATAGTGGTAGTACAAAGCTATAGTCTAATAGGTTGCTTGAGTCTTTTATGTGATTTATAGAAACCTAGGCGTGATTCTTCACTTGCTTACATGTCAAGCAAGGGTTTGTATCTCTGTAGTTGAGGGGTATGACCAGCCTCTCAGGAATCATGAATCATTTAAGTGATGTTTCCAGGAGATCTGTCTTCAAATTTGTGTGCTCCTTTCTAAATAATAACTTGTGTAACATGCAGCTAGAGATGGAAGTTTTTCCTGACTACAGCAGTACCTTATAAAGCTTGTTACTGGTCAGTACAGTGTTTAATGGTATTTCCCTTGGAGAGGGAATGGAGGGCACAGCTTGGTGAGAATGGCTCTGATGGACCACTTCTAACCTAGTGCACGTTGCAAAGAGATCCTTTGCATGCAGAAACGTTGCCTTAAATTATTTCTGTCCTTCTAAAGTAGATCTGGGAGATGGTTCTGCAAGTGCAAACCATCTTGGTCAGAACACGTGTCATGACACACAGGACAAAATCCAAATAGCAGGGCTAAATCCAGATCTGGTGTTACACAGCATAGTCCTTGTGGCTGTAGAGTTTAGCTGATTTGGTTCAGCTGTGTATGGTATATCCATGGTGCAAGTGCATGAAGGCATTTGCTATACTAATTATGAGTGATTGCTATCAATTGACTGTAGGTGGTAAAATTTGCTTCATTTTAATTCATTAACACATCCTGTCTGACAGTATAATCCAGCCAAGGAATTAGTGAGATAATGACACACACACACACACACACACACAAAAAAAAAAAAAAAAAAAAAAAAAAAAAAGAAAAAGTTTTTTTCTTTGTCTGCATGAGTACCACTAGAGAAAGATCATTTATGGGTAATTTGAGAAGCTCTCTGCTGCCCAGAGTTTACCAATGCACGGGATAACTAAAGAATTATTTAGGCAGCTAAGTGAAGACCCTTCAGAGGATTGTTGGAAGAAAAAGGAAGTGAATCCATTCATTGACTACCATGTTGTCGTGGTTTAACCCAGCCGGCAGCTAAACACCACGCAGCCGTTTGCTCACCCTCCCCCCTCCCTCTCTGGGATGGGGGAGAGAAACAGGAAAGTGAAGCCCGTGAGTTGAGATAAACACAGTTTATTAAGACAGAAAAATAATAATAACGATAATATTATAACAATAATAATAATGATGATGATGATAATAGTACTACTACTACTAATGTGTACAAACAAGTGATGCACAATGCAATTGCTCACCACCCGCTGACCGATGCCCAGCCTAACCCCAAGCAGTCCGGCCCCCTCCCCCGGCTAGCCACCCCTATATATTGTTTAGCATGCTGTCAGATGGTATGGAATACCCCTTTGGCTAGTTTGGGTCACCTGTCCTGGATCTGTCCCCTCCCAGCTCTTGCTGCACCCCCAGCCTGCCCGTTGGCAGGACAGAGCAAGAAGTTGAGACGTCCTTGGTGTAAGCACTGCTCTGCAACAATTAAAACATTGGGGTGTTATCAGCACTCTTCTCATCCTAAGCCAAAACATAGCATTCTACCAGCTACTAGGAAGAAAATTAACTCTGTCCTAACTGAAACCAGGACGCATGTTTTCCCATCAGGGTCACATAAAACAAGCAATCCTCTGTGTTTTCCTATGAGTCAGGTATAAACTGAAGGGACCAAAAAGAACGCTTCTTGTGCTTTCCTAATGCACTCTTATTAGAACAAGAGCCACTGAGAGTCTGCAAGCTATGTGGATTTTTTTCCCACTTTGTTGCTATTTTTTAACAGAACACTTGTGGCCATTATCTTGTAAAATAACTTCCCTTTATAGGTTTTATGTTACTTTCCGTATTTTTTTTCCTTCAGCTTCTGTGCTTAATGTTTCATATTTCTGAATTATTATTTGAGTTCTTGTTACCTACTAGTTGTCCTAAAATTGAATGAAGATAAAACTAAGGCATTGATAGGATAAGAAATAAGAAAAAGGAAAGGAAAAAAAGTAAAAAGGCCAAAAGCATGTTTTTGTTGCAGTAAATAACGGAAATGTTTGTTCTAATGGGATTTTAAATGATATTGTAAGACAAAATAAGAATGATGCATTGGTAGATGCATCTTATTTAAATATGCAGTTAGAAACTGGAGAACACTGCTCAAGCATTAAGATTGCAAAAAGTTTTATTTTATTTTTTTTAACTCTGAGATTAATAACCACAATATTACTTATACTTAATCTGTTATGTACCATTATCTCCAGTGGCCAGGCTGATTCACTGAGAGTGAAAAGTCAATCACTTAATCTCTCAGTGTCTAAGTTGACAAGTTTTAAAATTAAAAAAATAATTTGGCATACCTGCTATTTCTACCACCTGTGTTGCAACCTACTGCTTTTGAAAGTAGATTCCAGTAGTTTAGAATCATAGAATCATAGAATCATAGAATATCCTGAGTTGGAAGGGACCCTTAAGGATCATCAAGTCCAACTCTTGACACCGCACAGGTCTACCCAAAAGTTCAGACCATGTGACTAAGTGCACAGTCCAATCTCTTCTTAAATTCAGACAGGCTCGGTGCAGTGACCACTTCCCTGGGGAGCCTGTTCCAGTGTGCAACCACCCTCTCTGTGAAGAACCCCCTCCTGATGTCCAGCCTAAATTTCCCCTGCCTCAGCTTAACCCCGTTCCCGCGGGTCCTGTCGCTGGTGTTAATGGAGAAAAGGTCTCCTGCCTCTCGACACCCCCTTACGAGGAAGTTGTAGACTGTGATGAGGTCTCCCCTCAGCCTCCTCTTCTCCAGGCTGAACAGGCCCAGTGCCCTCAGCCGTTCCTCGTACGTCTTCCCCTCCAGGCCTTTCACCATCTTCGTAGCCCTCCTCTGGACACTCTCCAACAGTTTCATGTCCTTTTTATACTGTGGTGCCCAGAACTGCACACAGTACTCGAGGTGAGGCCTCACCAGCGCAGAGTAGAGCGGGACAATCACCTCCCTTGACCTACTAGTGATGCCGTGCTTGATGCACCCCAGGACACGGTTGGCCCTCCTGGCTGCC
This sequence comes from Anas acuta, assembly GCF_963932015.1. Classification (NCBI taxonomy): domain Eukaryota; kingdom Metazoa; phylum Chordata; class Aves; order Anseriformes; family Anatidae; genus Anas; species Anas acuta. Next base: position 103,414,815 of record NC_088979.1, read on the forward strand.
AGGGCACACTGCTGGCTCATATTCAACTTGCTGTCTACCACGACCCCCAGATCCCTCTCTTCTAGGCTGCTCTCCAGCGTCTCATCGCCCAGTCTGTACGTGCAGCCAGGGTTTCCCCGTCCCAGGTGCAGGACCCGGCACTTGCTCTTATTGAACTTCATGTGGTTGGTGATCGCCCAGCTCTCCAACCTATCAAGATCCCTCTGCAAGGCCTTTCCACCCTCATTTGAGTCCACGACTCCTCCAAGTTTGGTGTCATCAGCAAACTTGCTCAAAATACCTTCTATTCCTACATCCAGATCGTTTATAAAAATACTGAAAAGTACCGGCCCTAAAATGGAGCCTTGAGGGACCCCACTGGTGACCGCCCGCCAGCCTGACACAGCCCCATTTACCATAACCCTTTGGGCCCTGCCCGTTAGCCAATTGCTCACCCATCGTATGATGTTTTTATTTAGCTGTATGGTGGACATTTTGTCCAGTAGGATCCTATGGGAAACCGTGTCAAAAGCCTTGCTGAAGTCCAAAAAAATCACATCAGCTGGTTTCCCTTGGTCCACCATACGGGTGATCTTATCATAAAAGGAAATCAGGTTAGTTAGGCAGGACCTTACCCTTCACAAACCCATGCTGGCTGGGACCAATGACTGCTTTGTCCCCCAGGTGCGCCTCAATAAGTTCGAGAACCATCTTCTCCATGATTTTACCAGGCACTGACATGAGACTGACAGGCCTGTAATTGCTAGGGTCTTCTTTCTGACCCTTCTTGAAAATCGGCACAACATTTGCCAGCTTCCAGTCTACCGGGACCTCTCCAAATTCCCAGGATCATTGAAAAATAATTGAGAGAGGTTCCGCGATGACGTCCGCCAGCTTTTTCAGCACCCGGGGATGAATCCCATCCAGACCCATGGACTTGTAGGGATCCAGGTGGAGTAGCAAATCCCGCACACTTTCAGGGTTGGTTGGGAGTTTGTCATCCCCACCGTCCCGGTCCTCCAGCTCAGGGCACCCTGGGTCCAGAAGCCCATCATCGGCATTAAAGACAGAGGCAAAGAAGGCGTTAAGCGTCTCTGCTTTGCCTATATCATTGTCTGTGAGGAGACCTTCCCTATCAAGGAGTGGCCCTATGTATTCTTTAGTTCTCCTTTTTCCATTCACATATCTAAAAAAGCCCTTTTTATTTTCTCTCACAGACACGGCAACAGTATTTGTCAGATGTTTGGAAATACCAGTCAAACATTGAATTGCATGTGCATATTCTGACTTTACTTCGCTTGTGCAGTGCATCTAAAGCATCCCAAACATTGAACTAACTGAGGAAAACAAAAATGTTTGCAGGTGTTTGTTCAATCCTTTATCTGAGTTGTCTCTTTAAACTAGAAGTTTTCCTTGGCTGTCACTATGTGCTTGTAGAACATAGAATCATAGAAACAAAAGGTTGGAAACGACCTACAAGATCATCTAGTCCAACTGTCCTCCTATCACCAGTACTAGCCACTAAATTATTAAATCATATCTCGTAGTGCCTCGTCCAGGCACTTCTTGAACACTGCAAGGGACAGTGACTCCACCACCTCCCTTTCAGTCTGTTCCAGTGCCTGACCACTCTCTGAGAGAAAAAGTTTTTCGTGATATCTAATCTAAATCTCCCCTGGCACAACTTGTGGCCATTTCCTCAAGTCTTATCATCAGTTATCTGAAAGAAGAGGCTGACCCCCTCCTCATCACAATCTCCCTTCAGGTAGTTGTAGAGTGCAATGAGATATCCTCTGAGACTCCTCTTATCCAGACTAAACAACCCCAGTTCGCTCAGCTGCTCCTCATAAGACTTGTGCTCCAGACTCCTCACCAGTTTTGTTGCCCTTCTCTGGACACACTCCAGGACCTCATCTACCATGTAAGGGCTTAAAGGCAGCACTGAAGTAAAGCTGGTAAACAATAGTACAGTAGAGGTTTTAATTTATAACTGGAAAGCATCCATTCCCAGACATATCACTTGAGAAGAGCTTTGTTAGATAAGTAGTACCTGAAAGAAAGTTGTAATACATGTAAAAGAGAAAATGGTTGTCTAGCTCTTTCATAATCGTAGTATAATGCCACTGGTGTAGTATGATAATAACTTGAAATAGTTATTTTTTCAGTTGCTACCTTCTTCCTTTGGAAAATATATCATGGATCTGGCCAGATCAGACAACATCAAAGCTTTAATACTTAAGCATGATGTCAGGTTGCAGATTATAGATACCAGCTGCACAGAAATGGAAGCTGGAACCTCTCCAGCCACCAACCTCATGAAATATCTTGAACCTTTAAAATCCCTAGTGGATATCATATACTGACATGCTATCCAGGTACTGAGTTTGACAGAGCTAATAATACTATTTATATGTATAATTATTGAAATTACCCATACTCTTTTGGTTTAATGGTGTTCACTAAATTGGCATGCATAATTTATACATCCTTGCTGTCAACCATCAATCCAAATGTGAGACAGCAACATATAAACTGAATGACAGAATAAAGTGTTTATGAGTTCATTCAGGACAAGATCACCATAAACTATGACACTGGAAATTTTCATATCATTTTTTCAGTATTTGTGTGAAATAGGATGCTGTCTATAGGATTTCATTTGTTGCATTACTATAAAATCTTTTCAATAAACACTTTAGAAGACAACAGCTACAGTACTCTTCAAAGAGACCCTGGGGACAGGATTTATAGTGGAAGTCAGTGTTACCAATTTTGTTTCAATTTTTGCTATGGTTTAATATTTTAGCCTCTTATTCAAATGTCAGTCATTTAATAATGAAATGGAATCCTGAAAGTTTATAAATGGATACACCTTTGAGGCTCAGTCAAGAGATACACTAAGCAAATTCAACTATTATCATGCTAATTTAGAATAATGATTAAGACTTTCAAGTACACATTTAAACAATAAATGCTTAAAATAACCCTTGTTGTCATGCATCTGGATATGTATCTGTATGCAAGTATTGCCATAGCTTGAAATTACTTTAACATTCATGACATTAATCAAAACGCCAGGGCATATTACAGATGATTCAAATGCCCCAATCTCATTATATGAGACTTGCTACACAGTGATATTAGTATTATGTTTTCATTTATATTTTGAGAATGCAGTAAACAACTAATAATTTGAGATATTCTAAATTTCTCTTGCAATGTGCAAAATGTTAAAAGAAATGATTAACATGAAAGAAGAAAATCTATGTATAGAAGTGAAAGAGAAACCGTAGAGTTATTTTTGTCACTCTTTAATGAATAAATGGATTGTTTTCAGTGTTCTCCCAATGAGCATAACAAGTTAAAATGTGCTGTGGCTTGGAGCATACTGCCTCTCTTTCACTTGTTTTGAACCAAGCCTGTTATAACAAATAAAAATCACAAATCTTCTAAAGAATTAAAAAAAAAAAAAATCAAAGTAATGGTCATATTGCCATAGATGCTTAAAATCACGCTTCTCATAAAACCCAAGGATCTAACTGTACTTAGTTAAGAAGATTTTCGTTAAAAAAAAGTTTTTGTTATTACACGTGAATTTTTATGACTGAATTCAAGGTCATAGTTAGTGGCTACTTAACAAATTAAACATTAGTAGAACCTTTTCAAGATTTTTAAAAAGCTCTTTGGCCACAAGTTATGGCAGTAAAATAACTTTCCTTTGATGACTGTTGATAAAATCATTGGGAGATCACCCATAATGTCTATTAACCTGAAGAAGGACATTCAAAGGGTGTCTAAAAAGTAAAGATGTCAGTCCAAATGTGAAAGCAATCATGGTACAAATGCTTTTAGGATCAAGGTTGTGAAATTACATTCAATAAGTCTGGTGAGGATAATGCTTAGCTACTAAGTAATATGGATAAGGTGTTGCATTTAATTCCATTGCCATCCTGATTTGAACAGGAGGTCAGACTAGATGACTTCCAGAAGCCCCTTCCACTATGAGTTACCTGTGATCCTAAATGTGAAAACAATAAATGTTATGTTCTTATGTTATAAATGGCAGTAAATAATGACTAGCATATGAAATTTCTGGTATTTTTCAGAAGCTGACTAAGTCTAGGTTCTTAAGTCTTGTTATTCTCACTGCAAATTTAGTTTTCATATATGTGTCAGGTGACAAAAAGAAAAAGGTTATATGCTGCAACATATAAAGAGCATAACTTGTACCTTTGTACATGATCCTGAGATCTACTAGTGCATATGCTTTCCGTTGAGGTCTATCTCACCTGACTTAAGAGCTCAAGAATACAGTTGTCTACACCTGAACTATTCATCTAGTCCTGGTTTTACAGCTAGAGGAGGGAAAGAGTCACTTTCTTTGCAAGTATCTGACTACCTGCTCGTGCACTTCCTCCTCTGTTGGAACAGACACCCTAGATGTGCCTGTTTCCCCTGACTGAAAACAAAGCAGGTTTAGATGACCATCTCATATGTTGACACACACAGTTTAGACCCTGTGAATCCCCTTCAGCCTGGATCACCAGGCACAGATGCCTGGAAAAAGAAATAAGTGATGGCAAAAGAACATTTTAGCAGCAAAAAATGTGGACTATTATGTGTCTAAGTTATTTTGTATAGTTCACATGAACAACAGAAAAACGGAAGTATTTTTGTGCTACTTAGCTATTTTTAAGAGAATGGGTGCTGTTCTATCTGAATCCTGTTGGAAGTTATATTTAAAGTATTACAATGTCCAGTTGCCATTTATTAGTAACACACTGCAAAGGAAGCCATGTGGTGTAGTTGCTGTCAAATCCAAAGAAGTCAACCAGATTCCACCCTTCAGCTGAACCCATTACAAAAACAGAATTCAAAATATTCCTGGTGTCAGGCATCAGCAAAAGGAAAAAGCAATAACCTCGGGACATTCATACCTTGTATCTATGGCCAGAAAAAAGAAAAAAAAGAAGTAACTTTTTAATGGCATAAAACCCTTTTCAAATATGCTAAAATTAGGTAGACTGTTGGTCAGATAATACTTCAAGAATGATGGTATCAGGATGTAGCATGGGTGGGGACCATAAGGCTGCCAGGGTGTTGCAATGCCTCCCTTCCTGACACACAGCGTCCCCCAGCACTTTCCAGGGGCCACCAGTGATCTCTAAGGTGGTGGGGCTGCCAGTGGACAGGCAGCCCTGTATGGATGAGGGCAAGATGATCTCAGAGTCCTGATAACATAAAGGAAATTAATTCCCTGCATTTGTTTTCACTGCAAAGGAAGGAACTTCAGGAAGTTCCCACGAGTTCCTTTTGCAAGTCAGGTGAAACATCTGAAACATCTTTATACATATGTGGGGAGAGGCTATCCAGAATAATAGAGGAAGACCCTTCAATACCCAGCAAGCAATCTGTCAGTGTCTGCAGTATCATGAATGATGTGGAGGTGCTGACTTATTATTGCTATCTCCTCTTACAGTAATAGGAGTATAATGTAATGAAATTCTATACTTTTTTCATTATTTATTTTTTAAACTATAACCTGTAACTATTTTATTTTATTTTATTTTATTTTATTTTATTTTATTTTATTTTATTGTATTTTATTGTATTTTATTGTATTTTATTGTATTTTATTGTATTTTATTGTATTTTATTGTATTTTATTTATTTCCAGGGAAAATATTCCATTGCTGTTAAAGACAGGACACAATCAGATAGATTGAAGGTAGTACATATCAGTTTATGTTGTTACCACAGCTGAAGCAGGAAGATCTCTCTGAAGATCCCCTTGTCCAGGCTGGGGACAAGGGACAAGCAGGGACACCAGGCTGGGGACAAGCAGGGACACCTAGAGGAGATTGTTCAGGTCCATGTCCAGTCAGCTTTGAGTATCTCCAAGTAGGGGAACTTCACCACTTTTCCAGGCAACCGCTTCCTGTAGTCAGTCATACTCTCAGAAAAAAAAAGTGTTTTCTTATCTTTAACAACAAACTGTTTTTCAGTTTGTGCCCATTGCCTCTTATCCTGTTGCAGGCCACCACTGTCAAGAGTCTGGCTCTCCCATCAGGTATACACATGGGTCAGTCTGCCCTGAGCCTTCTCTGCTCCAGGCTCTCAGGCTCTTATACGACAGGTCCTCCAGCCTTTGTATTTCTGTGGCCTTCCCTGGACTCATTCCAGTATGTTCCTATTTCTCTTGTACTGAGGCATCCCAGCACTGGATCCAGGACTCCAGGTGTGGTCTCAGCAATACAGTGAAGGATAAATTAAAATTTTATCCAAATAGTCCTTTTTTGGAGAGAATAACTGCAGGTTCTCTGACATACGTAAGACTGCCTGTCTATGTCAGCTGTTTTAATCAATAAAATATTTAACAAGAAACATGTGGAACATGCAGATGCAGTTCTTCATCAGCCAGAATGAGCAGAGATTTTTAGCTTTTTTTTTTTTTTTTTTTTTTTTTTTTTTTTTTTTTTTTTAGGTTGTATTTGTAATATTTTTCAGAGCTCTTTTGCTTCTTAGGTCATCAGAATATCTACATGACAGTACAGTTTTCTGCCTCTTGACCATTTTATGTTTGTTTGTTTAATAATAAATCTGATCATAGCTGAAAACTTGTTCACAATGTTTACTGTTAGTACTAGAGGGTGAAATATGTAAAAGAAGAGAATGCAGGCCCTCCAGTAGATGAATTTTTGGCCTTTCTTCCATTTCTAATCTTGCACTGTTGCCCTGCATAGCACTCTGAGGCAGGCTTTGGAAAATCTGTAAATCCTTGAGGAAAAACAGCTGTATCTGCGTAGACAGTATTGATTCTCCAAGGTATACTGATACCTCCAATAGAAATTACACTGCCTTGACAGTGCTTTAGTGTTTGCATAAAAATGAGATTGAACTGGAGTAGGAGCATAATACATTTCATTTTTATGACTACTTTCCTCTGCCCTTTTGGTTATAGGAGTCCTCTCAGCAGCCAGCAGAGTGTCAATGTCAAACCCATTCTACCAAGACTTCTAGCCCTATTGACCTTAAGAGTGTAAAGGGTGCACCCACTGTGCGGCACATGATGCATTGGTTCCCTTACCAACATCATCAAAGCAAGAATTTTTCTCGTCCTTTGAATTTTTTTCTGTTATTTCTTTTATCTCTTAACAGGTAGTGGAAATGTAATGTTCTTCCTAGAATATCTCTAAGTAACCAAAGGGAGCACTGCCCTCTAAAGGTTTAAGGTGAGATATGAAACAGCTTTTATATTTATGTTAGTAGGTCTTTTCAGTTATCTTTCTAAAAGTGTTTAAGGTCATAACCAGCACTTAAGCAGGAAGTCTGAATGTCTTATATCAGCATTGTAAGGAACACTGGCAAAGTCATGCCAAGTTTATGATCAGAATGAGTAAATGAAAAAATACTACACAAATTGAGTAGTGTTAGAAACCTGGTATATGTTTAAGCTTATAATCTTCAGGCACATTAAGGCATTTAAAAAGAAAGAAGAAAAAAAAAAAAGACCTTAGTGATATTTCCCATAGCTGTTACCCCATTCATTTTTAATTAATGCCTAGCTACAATTTTAGATCTTGAAAAATCTGACAGTAAATTGCCACCAGCAAACGCAGAGGGTAAAAGGCAAAGTGTGTTAGTAAGAAGCTTTAAGGTTAAGATGTGACAGTGAAGTTAAAAAGTTCTATGAGATCCTGAAATTTGAACTACATTTTAAATATATCAATAAAAATGTATAGTAAGGCAGCTAGACCTTCAAGGCTTCCCTTCATTTTTGCAATGTTTTATGCACTGGAAAGTCTTAGTCTAAATAATCCAATGAAAGGTAGATTTTTACTATTCTGTCTTTCATGGGAGAAAAAGGTTGCTCTGAGTTTAAGCCACTTTCCCAAGAAGTAAACTCACGTATTCTAGGAAAAGTTTTTCATTCTGAATCAATCTACTGATATAGTCTTGAATGTCAACCAACTAATTAAACAAAATGGATGAGATAGAATCTAAAACTTTTTGGAATGATGGGTTTAGTAAATATAGTATACTAAATAAATTTAGTAAATACAATAAAGGGAGAAAACAAGTATAGCAAGACTGGAAGACAACTGGTAGTGCTTCCAAATCCTACTTACAGACCAGACAGAGTAAAATCACAAAGCTGACTTTTCATGTGATTAAAAATAAAAGAGATTGATTTATTTTCAGGGTGAAATTCAAATTCTATAAGGCATAGTTGGAGAATTTAAAAAACAAAAGTAGAAAAGATCTTGCACCATTTTAGGGCTACTGAAATGATCTTTAACATGAGCTGAGCTAATTTGCACACTTCCACAACATCCCTTTCTCTCAACATATTCTTCTGCTAGCATTTATCCTGACTAGAAAGTCCTCCAGGAGCTACAAACTCTCAGGAAATTCACTTGTATGCAAGCCTCTGCTCCTGACACCAGGCTAGGAAAGAGAAATGGCAAGGAAAGAATCAGAGCTTGCTTTCTGCCATGAAGAAGGCAGAAGGCATGTATTGCCCAAAATGTGGCATATTTTCTGGGGAGAGAGAAGCAGCAGAGAAAGCTGCTTTAGTCTGCTAGACCAGGCAGAGCATTGAACAAGATCATTTTCACAGATGTAGGATACAATGGTACCATCAGAATCTGCTAGTATTTTATTGGTTGGTATTGGTATGTTTTAGAAGGTATGATTTAGGGATTTAGAAGTCTGATTTAGAAATCATACTATGACTATGGTATTGGTATGTGACACATGACTAGGAGAGTTTTTCAGTCATATAAAGTTTTGCCAGAAGAGGAAGCTCCCACGACAAGTTGAGATGGATTTAGAGCAAATGCGTACTGCCAGAATATTAGCAAACCCTCTCAATGACAAGGATCAGATTCTCCTAAGATACCACCTTGTGGAAGACTGAACCAATGCCACTGAAGTCAATGGACTGATAAATGAGGAAGGAATCTTTTGTTATTGTTGTTGTTTATGAGGACAGTAAGCTAATACGAGTGAAGCTCTTGTCAGAGCTGGATGTATCTGCATTGAGCTTTTCATACTGCCCTCAAGTTGACAGCCAGAGTAGCAGAGCTGAGCACACAGAACAAAGATTCTGAGAATGCCAAGTGTTTTCACACCTATCCACAACAGTATATACATGTAAAACTATCCAACCCCATTTTTCCCTCTGTAAAAGAAGTGTTTTAAATCATATTTGAAATGAAGCCAGGTGCAGTTTATTAACATTCTGCCAGACAGTTCTGTGCAGTGCTCACCCTAAATAGCCACATGTCATCTTGGACCAGTGGTTTAAAGGGCAAACTTTTAATTGCACCTGCTATGCACATAGAGAAGGAAATTAATGTATCTATTTTTCTTTTTAATTTGTTTTGGAAAAGACTGTGTGTGCTTTATGAAAAGGACTGTGGGATGAAAAAAAGGAGTAATTCATAGGGAAATTATAAGAGTTTGTTAGGAGACACAGGTTATTTATTGCTACTAGCAGGATATATGTAATTATTATTTTTTATTTTTTAGCAATTTGCTATTAGAAATATTTGTTATTAGTAATTATTTGCCATTATTTGCAAAGTATTTGCTATTAGAAAACATTGCTGACCCTTGTTTTGCCTTATTTTTGAACTGTTATTTCTATTACTTTTTAACTGTAAGAAACAAATACATATTCTGTTGTATGGTGCATAGAAAATGTATCTTCAGATAAAATTAACTTGGGTTGAGCATATGATCACTAAACCAGTCAAACAAACTTCTGAATTATTATCAACTATATTCCCAGTTTATTGTGGTACTAGAATCTCCCTGATGGTTTTCAGCCTCTGTGAAACATGTTCCTTCTTAATCTTTTCTAAATGTTTACATAGAAGAAAGGCCCATAAGAGTGTGGTACCATTGATGAAAATTTTGGAGTATTTCCTCTACAAAACATCTTTTAAAGCAATAGGACTGTGAGGAAGGATGGAACTAATTTATGTCTTTTTCAGTGTGCTCTTTGTGGTCACATTATCTTTCAGATGTAGAAAGCCATGTGCTTTCTCATAGTGTGTACATTGCCTACTAAATTGTCCATAGCTTTCTAAAATATGAAGTCTGGCTGTATAGTAGTGTTCTGCATTGCGTTAGATTGAATAAATAAGGGTAGAAAAGTGCAGCACAGATTCCCTGGCAGCTATATGCAAGAAAATAGGGATTTGAGATAATCCCTGAGAAATATTTAACACGGAAATCCAGTTCTCACTTGAGGAACAGTGATAGCAAGGCAGGGTTTTCTGTCACTTTGGTTTGTGTAAAGAATATTCCTCATCAGTAATCTTCATCAGATTTGATTTGACTTTCATATTAATAAAATATTCATAACCTCATATGCTTGCTCACATTTGTTCCTGGAAAGGAAAAGTCTTCAAATGGTATAAATTCACATAGCTAAAATCAATAGAGTTATACTGTCAATGGAGCTATGTTTTTTTTTCTCTTTGTTTTGTTTTGTTTTTGTTTTTTTCAAATTTTCAAAACAGTATTTAGTTTTATTTAGTAATCTTGGAAATGCCTATTTGACTGCAGGACTTTGCTCTGAGTGATTTACAGTGATTTTCCTACAGTACGCTATGATTTTTAGGAGCCTGCCTGCAGCTAATTTTAATGAGAACTGTGGCTAAATCCATATGCTCTGTTTCAAATATGCATATCCACTGAGTCTTTCAATGTGTTCTGGATTTTTTGATATGGCTTTCTATCAATATGTAATGTGTATCTTCATTAACTACTCACTGATTATGTTTAAAGCAGGATAAATGCCAAGAAATCAAAGGTTATTTCTATTTTCAATTTTAAGAACCAATTACTTAATCTAAAGACCAGCACAATAAACAGTCTACCAGGCAATCTTATGTAGACCAGATGTTGTTCTGGAATTTGAGATACTAGACCAGAAATTCTTGTTATATCTCTTGCTTAGCTTGTATCCAAACATGTTTAGTGTATGCAACTATATCCTTTAAGTCATTTTAAAGGCTTATTGCAATCTGCATGTAAAGAGCTTGTTTGTTTGCTTTTTCAGTTAATCTGGTTGCACATAAAACAACTAAGACCAGAAATGTAAAATGGAGTTGTGCAAATATTTCTGAAAATTTAAGCCAATGCGTTTTCAGTCCTGATGCAATTTTGGATGACATTCTGCTAGTCAGCAGTTTGGCAGCTGTCTTGGAAACAGTCACAAAATTACAGTTGCTACTGTTGAAGCTTTGCATGTTTAGTTATCTATACTGGTGCCATAACCCAGACTGTGCTTGGTCTATAACTTTGTTGTTTTTTTTTTTTTTTTTTTAAAGTAGCATATTTATAACCCTTCTGGCAATGGAGTATTCCTTTTTCTTCAGTTATATCACTCATTGCTTGTTCATTCATACCCCACCCCACACTTTTCCCACACTTTCTTTTTTTTTCTTTTCCCCAAATACAACTATATTCTGAAACCATTTCAGTGAAAATGGAATTCAGCAAAAAATAGTCTCCCCACTGTTATATATATATATATATATATTTATTAAGTGAAGTGAGTGCTTTTTCTATAAATCATATGACTTCAAAGAAAACCATTTTACCTGGCTCAGAAACTGTACAATTTCCCAGCATAAATACTTTTGTTTAATACAGTTAAATATATTTAATAACCCTAGTAGCAACTGGCATATGCAATAATCTCACAATGCACATTTCTCAGTTTATGCCTGCATAATACTTCTTTCATTTTTGTTCATTTTTTATACTCCCCACTAAGCTTAATGTGATATGAGAAATTCCTTCTCCTTTTCCTTTCCCCAGTGGGAAGAAGAAATACACCAGAAATTTTGAGAACTGGATACTAGTTTTAGAGGTCTCTTTATGCCTGTAATACCACCTAATCAGGCCCTATCTGGCCCTAGATGAAGCAGAAGTTTCATATCTTTTTCTGCATAGTTGTCCAGCTTCAACATGAAACATGAAGGCTCTCCAGACCTAGAACATTGCCTGGGCTTCTGGATTAGTTTCAAAGGCAGTAGGCGTGTAATTGAATCCCTTGAGAATGGCAAAAGCAAACAGACAGAAAACTAACAATTCCTGAACAAATGCTGCATGCCCAGTGACATTTGACACCAATTGGCAGCACCACCATGTCAAGGTAGCAGGAAGGCTTCTGTTTTATGGAGGGTACCATGTTTCAGCCTCTTCTGTTTTTTTCCCTGCTGCATGGATCCTACACTGATGGATTGCCCTTGCCAAGGTGTTTAACTCAGCATTTCATGTTAAAAGAATTTACTTAACTAATTTGCATTTGTAGAGTCTTCTCTGTACACAAAAGTCAAAAAACAAACACCACCACCAACAAAAACACATACCATGGTGCCTAGCTTGTAGGAAGATTAATTTCCTGCTATGAATCAGTAATTTGCCTCTCCTCTAACCCGTTTCAAAGACTTGATCCTGATCTCTCTCTCTCTGAAAAGTCATGAGGTCACTGACTGTCTTCAATTCCCTCTGAGTCTTATGGGGGTGAATCATTTTCAGCATTTTACAGGTTTCAGTTCTTAATGAGTGGGCATTTACAAAGACGGAGCCTGCTCCAGCTGAAAACAGTAGCAAAATACAAATAATTATGTGGAATCAAATCAAACCAGAAAAATAATCCATTCTCCATTCATGACTTTCTGCACTCTAATTGCTGCAGAGGTCATTTTGCTTGTTACTGCATTCTTTTTCCCATTGTAAGACAGATGCCATAATTACTAATGTGGTCTTTGGTTTGTTAGCTCCCATGAGACTTCTTTCTCTCTACACTTTTAGTTCTCTGTATCATTGTTTACTTGAAGAAAGGACTAGCAAAGAGGCAAGACCCCCCAAATTATTATTATGTGCTTTCTCATTTTCTCTATGCAAAAAAATTGTTAAAGATATTTATTAGCTTCCCTAAATAATATTCTAAGGTAGTGTTTGGATCATTTCAGTAACTGATGTTTGTTTTTATAAGCAATAGTTTAATTTGACACATGGCATAATGCATATGCAATAAGGGTGCCATGTTTGATGGATAAATGCCTAGAAAAAATGATATTGCCTAATAAATAATGTTGAATGTAGATATCCCATTCACTTAAAGCAAACTTGTCATGGATTATTAACTGTACTAACTAGTGGCTTGTTTATATTAGTGCATTAATAATCTGAAGCATTTTTGATATATGCCCATTTGAAACTACACAATATTACCCCTTTATTTTCATAGATTATTAATTTCTCCTCTGTGGTGGGCAAGTTGCCAGTGCAGCTTAAACCAGTATTAGTACATATCTTCATGCACTGAATCTTTGCCTTCTCTCTTGGAAAGAAATTATTGAGGCTAAGGTGGGTCGTCAGTGTAGTAAGGGAGTTAATAGAGCAGCATGATTGTACTGATGTGATTCTGAATTTTTGTAGACGGTATGCTCTTTCTTAGTGTTGTCCAGGTAGCAATGACTTTGAACTTGTTGGTGTCTCTGAACTGCCTTGCCTTCCTCATGCTGCAGAGCACTTGGCCACCAGTACACCTAGCATGGGATTGCAGGATCTGTTCTTCCACGCTGCTTCTGAGGCTGGGTGCTAATCAGAATTGTATCAGGTGGCTTAATTTGTAGTTAACACCTTCCTCTGAGAATTAATTGCAGTTAATACCTTGCTTTACTGAGGGTTATTTGAGCACTATATGATTTATTTAGACAAAGCATGCCTTCAATAATGTGCATTTGAGAAAGACTGTACACCTGGGAAAATGGTAGTAGTGAGCTACCTGTAAATTTTTTTTTTATTTTTTTATTTTTTTACCACATCTCAAACTGTTAATATTTGGGTGATACAGTCTGCCTATAAAACTGTCCACCTATCTCTATTTCAGGTAGCATACCTTTTAGGGTTTTTTTGGTGGTGGTGGTGGAGGTGGTTTGTTGGTTTTGTTTATTTGTTTGTTTTTTTCCCCACCCTTCCTTCCCTCAGCTGGCTTCAGGCCGAACTTGGTTGTAGACTGTAATTGCCCTTTGATGTTTAGTGGGGAATTGATCACCTAGATTCAGTGTGACAGTTCACTGTTTGATTTTTCAGTAGTCTTACAAAGTTAGGCGTACTAGACCACACTTAGGACAATAGATAAGCAGGCTGTGACTTACCCTCATTGATGAAAATACACAGTCATTATCAGAACTGTGTTCTTTAATTAAATCTTTGGTATCTAACTGTCTCAAATCGCATATTAACATCCAAACATTTTTAGAGTCTTCATTATTTGGATTTATTACCTTTACTATATGTTAAAACATTTCCCTTTTCCAGGTTCTTTTCATTTGCTCTCTTTTTCTTTCATTTCCCTTACTTATAATTCCTCACACAAACGGCAGTCAGTGTCTCAGATTTCTGTCCTCCTTCATTCCCCCTATTGATCCCCCTTTTAATTTTGAGTTGGCTGTCTTTTGTGTCCTGTTCCACTCCATAGCCTGTTAACATGGCTACCTGTTCAGGTACTCTATTCAAGCGAGACTCATGCTACCTCCTACACCACTTCCTTCCCGACATCTGCTTTCAACATCCACTCCTATGCAAAGGGCACCGGCCTTACCATAATCATGATTATAGCAACGTGGCTCGAATGGCATTTTATATAGCTTTGCTCAATGATCCACTTTAATTCAATAGCTTTTTGTTGCTATGATTTAGTTAGAATCCGTGGAGAACAGGAAAGGAAGGTGAATGCGTGTTTTAACAAGCTCTGATTGATAGAAGCCTGTAGGCCATGCCTGTCCTCTATCTGAAACTTTCTCGGTGGGGAAGACGTTAGCCCCCTGGAAAACAAAATTTCTGAGTTTTGGGACTCTGGTAGAATGGAGGACACTGTGGTCTACAGCACACAGGACAGATAGGAGAAAATTTGTCTCTTGGCCTTAGTTCCACAATTTGGACTGTGGTTGCAAAAGTTTACCTATCATCCACTCGCTGCCTCCAGTGGCTAGATTGCCCACTACCCTGCAAGCTACCCCAGAAATGCACATCTTGGATTCATACAGGTAACAGGTAGAAAAAGAGGTCAGCACGTGTTCCCTTTCCATGTGGTCCACAGCCCATGGGCAGAGAATGGTAGGTCTCACTTGGTTTGTATTGCTGCTGTTACTCTGACTTAATTATTTCCCACGCTGCATAACTCCTTTAGATTATGTCTTTTTGCAGCATTGTTATGTTTTTAATAATGCATTTCATTACAGTTGGCAATTGATGGTTTTCATTACTGAGCAAACTGTTAATTTACTGCTAACGCTGTTTTAATTGTTGGCTTAGTTTGACTTCCTTCTTTTAATTCTTTCCATCTGTGAGGGAAAAAAGTCTTAATCTATATTTGTGGAACTATAAATTTTAGATGAAAAGTTATTTTTTTTCTCAGGGGTTTATAAGTAATTATTACTAATCTTATTAGTAATAATTTTCTGTTTTGCTCTCTTTAGCATGTAT
Source organism: Anas acuta (assembly GCF_963932015.1). Taxonomy (NCBI): domain Eukaryota; kingdom Metazoa; phylum Chordata; class Aves; order Anseriformes; family Anatidae; genus Anas; species Anas acuta. The sequence continues at coordinate 103,430,313 of NC_088979.1, forward strand.
TTTTCCAAAACACATTGTGGCTTACTGAATACCTGAAAGATAGTGCAATAGTGCTGGTAATATTATGTGATCATGAACATAGGGTTTCAAAAATTACTTCTACCCTGTGCACGAGTTTAACTTAGTCACTTTAATGAGCACAGCAGGGGCTAATAGAGGGAGGAAGCTTAAAGAAACACTTTTGCAATACCTAGCCCAGGAATGGGAATGTGGAGGTTAGAAAGGGGTGCACTTTCTGAGACCTGAGAACAAATTATCTGGGTTCAGAACATATATTGACCAAATGATTATGATGCCTATAACAGTATCTAGAGTTCATCTTTCAGAAAAGGTAGGAATTCATAGAAACCGCATTATACTTCCCATAAAATATAATGTCTTCAGTATTTTATGTTATTTTATGTTATGTTATTTTGTTTTATTTTATTTTTATTAAGTACCAGGAACATGCACAAATGCAGTATCTTCCTTGTAGTCTGCCATTGCCATGTAGTTTTTTATAGAGGGAAAAATGGCAAGAGAGAAAGTTGTTTTAGATCACTTTTCAGAACTGTTCAGATGCTAGAGCTTTAAGATATGTGCTATTCCTTTGTAGAGGACGCAATCAATTGTTCTAGATGTAACATAAAGAGGATGAATTCTAACTTCAACCTTCCTTAACATTGAAAGACTGTAATATTCGAACATAGTTTAAATTGTTGATTTAGTTTGGAACCTGTTTCTAGTCTATCATATGGCAACTCATGTCTGTTCATGGGATTTGATTTTTCAGTGCTCTATGCCAATTTTATTCTAGTGTATTTGTGCTGATTTCTAGCAAGTTCCATATGTTTTATTCCTTTCTGTCAGTCACATGGTGTGAAACAAAAATCTCAATAAAATGGTAGCACATAGAGCAGGAAAAAAAATAAAGAAAGAGGAAAAGTAGGTTTTAGTTGCTGTGAAGCAGGGGTTGGTTCGTATTTTTGGGAGTAAGTACCCTCTTTCTGTGTTTGTGCAGTGACACTTAATCCCAATGGAGACTCACGTGAGAGATTTTATTGCTTCCTCTCAACATTTAATAGGATGTAATCAAATCTGAGGGTAAACCAACAAAAAGTACAAGCCTGTCTGCAAATAAATAATACTTAGTCACTTTAATGAGCACAGCAGAGGCCAATAGTGGGAGGAAGCTTAAAGAAACACTTTTGCAATACCTAGCCCAGGAATGGGAATGTGGAGGTTAGAAAGGGGTGCGCTTTCTGAGACCTGAGAAGAAATTATCTGGGTTCAGAACATATATTGACCAAAGTATTGTTGACCAAAGCCTTGATCTGTGTTACGCAGATGCTTATTGGCCTAAGGATCTAGACAGTGATATTGTAACGACAACCTCTTCCATGTGACGTTATGTTGGCATAAGCTGTTACTTATTACATCAATATATAAACTGATACATAAAAGTAAAAAAAAAAAAAAACAAGTAATGACATTCGTTGTTAAAAAAATAACGAACCATTTTACCTGATTGCATGGATAGAACTGAAAATACATCACAGTTACCTACTTATATAAAGGTGTTGAAATTTTTGTTTAGTTTTCATATAAATAGGGTATGTGTAACCATTTGAGCTATGTTAACACAATCAGATACGTTTCCAGTAGCCTTGCTGGCCTGCAAAAATAAAAGCACATCAGAATCATCATCTGGGCTTCTGTGCTGCCAAACAATTAATTTTAACCTGCCTTTCTGGTACACTGTGTCTAATCTGCCTTTTCTTAGCTCAGTGCAGTTTCTCTGTCTTACCTGTCTTGCTGCAGAATGTCTTTTGTCCCCCCAAATTAGGAGGATTTAGCAGTGCTTTACTGGAGAATCCTCTTTGAGTCCTTCTGACTAGCAGGATGAAATGTGGGAGCTGTTCTTCCCCAGGTAGAGAGAGGAAGTAGATTAACCCTGAAACAAATAGACTCTTTCTGCTCCAACTTCCCTTGTTGTGACTGTGTGCCCTCCAGAGAAGTTATGGAAGTGCTGTCTGCTTCCTTACATGGTTGACTGCTTTTCTCCAGGTGTGGCAAGCATCAGCTAGTGACCTTCATGTACCTGCAGAGCCCTAGCAGGAGAGGCAGTACTGTGAAAACAGGAAGAGAAGGAGCTGCTCTGACTTCCTGCAGCGGCCCTAGCCAACTGCTCATTCTGTAGAAGTGGGCAAGTGAGGAAAGCAGGTGGCTACAAGCTCCCCTCACCCTCCCATGGGCATTAAAAATATGCACCTCTCAGTGACTCAGTTTGCATGCTGGAAAAGCTAATTGCCACCACCCTGAAAAAGGCATCCTTTAAGCAGTGATGTTTTCACAGGTGTTAATAACTATTATCATTTCTATATAGATGTCTATCTAATCTTAAGAAAACAGCATGAAATGGCATTGTGCCCTTCATATCCTTGAGCACATATTGACTCTGACCTGACAGAGAATAAGACTGAACCTCTGTTCTGCTTGGGAAACTCTGAAAGTATTTTGACACACTGATTATGTTTTAGAGAGCATCAAAGCAACACTGGAATTTTACAAAACACAGCTCCCTCTTGTGATGTGCATTAAAATAGGTACTAGGAGGTAACAGGATAAAATATAAAATTCTTTCGTTACCCATCTCTATTTTAGAAGCTATTTGCTTACAGCAATAAAGGCTCATTTGGAAGTGCATGAAGTATGATGTATTTTTGTGTAGAACTGCTTATAATGTCACTTAAAATCTTCTCCAAAATCTATCAAAATTAGTTGGCATTCAATCACAGCCGTGATAGTTCTTCAAAATTAACATGCAGTTTAGAAACCTGATATCTCATCCACTGATTATGGCTTCTGTTAAAGTTTAGAAAATAAGCTATCTGGATAATGAAATCCTCTTTAGAGTGCTTTTCCGGAATAGTTTACAGTGAATATTGGAGAATATCTCTGACAGAGCGATGTGATTATGCATTTGGTTTTCCTACAAAGGATAAACCAAAAGCAGAAGAGAAATAGCTATGATAGATTTTATTTGCTTCTGTGGGTGTTTAAGTTAAAGTTTCTACATTGCAGCAATATTGAATTTTTTGAATAAATAATGCTGGATTTGTTACACTCTGTTGACATTTCATTGGCACCAGCTGTGCAAAATGGTATAGTTTCATTCTTGTCACCATAAATGAAATCATTTTATAAAGCTCTGGAGAATAAATATGTAAAAATTAAATGATATGCAGCTATTTGTCAGTAATTCCTTATTGAATTTGCTTAGTTTACAAGTAATACTGCTGTTCTCTAGCTGTCACATCTAGAATCTTGAGGCACAGTCTTAAGTGTATGTCTAGCTGGGGCTTCATTCTCTATTCCGTTTGAAACTTTCAGAGGAAGTTGCATAGAAAGGACTGCAGTACAAGTAACTTTTCTGCCCCTCAGTTAGTTTTCTGTATTAACAGGAAAGAAAGTAAAGTTTCAAGTGAATTTCCCATAAGTAAAATAGATATGATAATAGATTTATAAAATAAAATCACATTGTTCATTTAAGGTCTTGTGTAGTCCTAAAATAGGCATCTCAGATATGTTAGTCTGTACCTATTCCTCATCAAGGAATAGAGGATGACTAGTTCAGGTGTAGATGTCTATGGTGCATATGTCTAAGTTTAAAAGAAAATTCTACCAAGCTATGTCCAAATTTACAGAGGACTGTAGTGTTATCACAGTGATGGCTAGCTAAGGTCCACCATACCACTCTCATTCTACCTCCTCAAAAGAACAGAGGGAGAAAACATGATGGGAAAAGGCTCATAGGTTGGGATTAGGACAGGAAGATCATTTAGTGATTACTGTCATGGGTGAAACACACTCAGCATTATAATTACATTATATCAATAATATAATATCAATCATCTGATATATTATATCAGAGGATATAAATTATATCAGATTGATATAATTTATTGCTTGTTGCTAGTAACAGATTAGAGCAGTGAGAAACTAAAAGCAAATTCAAATCACCTTCCTCACCATCCACTTTCTTCTACTTCCTACCCCAGGATGTGCAGGGAATGGTGAATGTGGGTTGTGGTCAGTCCATAACACTTCTTCATCTGATGCTTCTTCTTCATCTGATGCTCCTTCATTCTCATTCTCACAGCATTCTTACTCTGCTGAGGCTGGAAGAGGAGTGAGACTGCTCCTCACTCCTCTCTCCAAGCTGCTGTTGCACAGCAGTTGTTTTTTTCCCCCCTAAATCTACTCTCCCAGAGGCCCAACCAGCCTTGCTCTCTGGCTCTGGTCAGTAGCAGGTCCCTTTTGGAGCCGGCTTGAACTGGCTCCGATCTGATATGGGGCAGCTGCTAGGCTCTGCTCACAGAGGCCACTCCTGCAGCCCCCTGCTACCAAAATCAAAAATTGCCATGTAAACCCAAATGAATATGGTGAAGATGTTCACTGATGCCCAATTTATTTTGGTTTGCCTGTAAAGGTATTAAAGCAGCTACATTAGTTGTAGTGTCTTTGCCCATTTAATTAGTTTCCAGTGTCTGTCTTCTTAGTTTCTAATTAAAACATGGTACAATATCTATTTTGAGGGAGACAGGTATTTTCTTTTCTCACATGAAAATGCATGTTTAGGTGACTACACTATTTCTGAATTGCGGCAAAGCCAGGCATTATGGTCACTTCTTATGTTCTTCAGTTCATTTATTATAGGCACATTGTCCTTATTTTTTTCCCTATGTGTTTGGGATAAAAATGTTATGAAATAATTTTCCAGGTGTTATAATAATCATTCAGTTTGTTTCCAGAGGCCAGACATCTACAAACATCAGAAAATAAAAATTGGGATTTAAGGGTAAATTGGGCAGATTTCAAATTTGAAGTTGGATTTTAGGAAATGCTCAATTGCAAACCTTTTTCTCTTGTCTAGCTTTCTGTTCTGATATGAATGGTTGTTATTTGTGTGTGTGTGTGTGTGTGTGTGTGTGTCCTTGATTTGAATTTTCTTTTTTTTTTTCTATTTTTTTTCAAGATAATGATAGGAGATGAATCATGTCAAATTAAACACACTTGGGAGTCTTTGTGGGCAATGCAATCCATCTTATTATCATACTGGCTAAGAGTTCTGCTAATTACAATTATTTTGTGCATTTTTTGAGGCTAGAAATCTACAAAAAGTACTAGGAACTATTGAGCCTTGCTTCACATATGGCCAAAATGTTCAGTGAGTGACAGAAGAGGAGAGAAATCAGCACAAAAGATCTCTAGTGACACTTTATGATTTTCCAACAAACAAAAGGTCAGGTTTCCTGGGAGGCACATATAAATTTGCTTTCATCTCCCAGCTGCAAACTCTAATTTATTGCTGTGGTGAAGAAAAATAAAATTCTTCAAATACTTTTTGAGGAAGAATAAGCAAGGATAATGGAGGAAATGGAGAAAAAACAGGTTGTGCTATTTATATATAAATTTATACATATGTATGCATCTTTGTTCTGTACAGTATTTTCTCCATTAATTTGGAAGGCTTATGCCCTCTAACTTTAATTTTATTTTTCTCTTTGAAGGCTTTTTGTGCCTTCTTATGACTACCCGCTGACTAACGGGCTGCTAACAGAGGTCATGGACAAGAGTCGTAATGTTTTGAGTATAGGCTCCTCAGTGGGGTTGTGATATTAAAGTTATAGTCTATCTCCAAGAAGACCATTATCATTACAAAGTAATACACATCATTAAAGAGAAACTCCATGAAGACCATTATCATTATGTGGTGACACACATCATTAGACAGTATCTTTAACTGCAGAGCCCATTGAGGAGGGTACAGTCATATCATGACAGCTCTCTAGAGTGACATAAGTCAGTCTGGCCATTTATTTCAGCAGGGGTTAGCTTACTTATATCTCAGTGATTCCTCATGGCATCCTTTCTTATCTACCAGTGGAATGGTAGATAAATGGAAGGAGTTCCTCTAGAATATGCCCCAGGGTTCTTCTCTAAAAAGGAAAATTCCTGGTGGAGTTATAGTACTTCTTTCAGCAGAGTTACTGCTTGGCTGCAAAGGGTTCATACCTGTTGCCCATGTGCCAGGGTGACCAGCTGGAAAGGGAAACAGTGCTCTTATACTTTTCAGATGCACTTTTTTTTTTTTTTTTTTTTTTGTATCCTTTCAGAAATTGTAATACATAGAACATTTAAGTAGTCTGTTATGAGATGTACCCCCAGTAAGTTTGCAGATGATGCCAAGCTGAATGGTGCAGTTGATACAGCAGAAGGAAGTTCTGTTCAGGGATGTTCAGCCTGAAGAAGAGAAGGCTCTGGGGAGACCTCATTGTAGCCTTTCAATACTTAAAAAAGGTGTGTAAAAAGGATGGAGAGCAACTTTTTACATGGGCAGATAATGATAGGACAAGGGGAAATGGTTTTAAACTAAAAGAGGAGATATTTAAATTAGATATTAGGAGGAAATTCTTCACTCAGAGGGTGGTGAGACACTGGCACAGGTTGCCCAGAGAAGCTATGGATGCCCCAACCCTGGAGGTGTTCAAGGCCAGGTTGGTCAAGGCCCTGGGCAACCTGGTCTGGTGGGAGGTGCCCTGCCCACAGCAGGCGTTTTGGAACTAGGTGATCTTTAGGGTCCCTTCTAACCCGAGCTGTTGTATGGTTCTAGGATTCCTTTTCCTCTTTTTCCACCCCAAAATTTAAAATAGCTCCCACTTATAACATGGCCTGAATAACCAAACATAGCATTCATAATGCCAATGCTGTAGCAGCTTTGCAATACATATGAATGTATATGTATGAATATGGGACAGGATAAATGTCTTCCTTATTTTACAAGAATCATTTGGTAAGAATAGATGTGCAGATTAAAACACAAGTATCTCAGTCAATGTTACATATAATGTAATGTTTTTCCTCCCCTTTGGAATGTCAAAATTGACAATTTGCAATCAGAATGTGGTAGATACGCTGCAACATATATAGGGATTTGGGTAATCTCTGAAGACATACAAGCTACATGATCTTCATACTGGGCCTAAATACCTGAGCAAAGAACAGAGAAAGTGTGATAGCAATCTTAGTGAGGGACAAGTCTCTTCACATATACAATTATTCCTGACTTCAGTTTTACTTTTTGAGAGCACTGTGGTCTATGCAGCCCCTGCTCGCTTTCAAAATATGTCAGACAAACAGGTTTCAGCATCAAATTCCGTATTTTCTTTTAATTTCTCCAGCCCGCTTTTCACATTTTGCATAATTATATGGAATACTTGGTACTCAAATTACTCCATCACTTCCAATCTGGTAGTCAGCCATTCTTAAAGAGTTAGTACATATTTCCCTTTTACAAAAGATGGAAATAAGTTCATATTAGCTGCACAGCAGTGTGTTATTCTGCAGTCCTTGCACAAGCCCTGGGGCCTGTAAACATGAGCATCTTCAAATGATGTAGCCCTTAAACTGTTCATTCATTCTTCCGCAACGGATATCTAGCTGAATATCTGCCTGCTATCAGAATTAGTGCTGTTAAAGAACCCCTGAGAAGTTCAGTGCAAAGCTGGTAGAAGCAATGAGACCGTCCTTACAGGAGCTCTTCCCATGTCCATATGCTAAATGAGTGGTCTTTGCTGCACTCAGCAAAGATGAGCCACGTTTATCCTGCATGGGAGATCTTCTCACCTCTAAAGCTATAAATAGGGGTTCAGTATTAATACCTAGAGTGAATCTGTCTCACTGTTATTTATTTATTTATTTATTTATTTGTAACAGCTCATTTTCTAGATGGTGTTAACTTAACTCTGCATTGAGCAGCAAACATGCTTCAGAGGTCATTAAGAAAGTAACTTTCAGAAACAGTTTCTCCTATGTGTTTTCTCCTGAAGATACACTTCTAATATGCATCTGAGCTTCCTATCTCTTCCTATTCACTGGAGAATTTATAAGAATGGAGTATTTTGGTGTTACTATTTTTTTTCAACATAGAAATATAAACTTTAGGACTCCTGATGTCATTTAACACAATTTGCAATATAATTAATTCTCACAGGTAAATCCCAGTGGCACTATATTCTCTTACAAGATAGTTCTTTTAATCTCCGATTAAACTGATAATTTCTGATGGATGTCTAAAGATTTAGCATTGCTGCCAAATTTTTTGATGTTGATAAGAGCTTTAATTTAAGGAACGAGTTGAGAAATTGGCTGCATAATGTCTTCATCTAGTTTAGGATACAAGAACAGAAAACGAGTATAAGAAAAAAAGTGTTAAATTTACTAGATCAGTAGTTGGATAAATAAAACAGAGCTGAAGTACTCTGCCTACTTCCTCTAGAAATCTGGGTCAGAAAAACAACAGAAATATGTCCTGAAAAGCAGAAAGCCAAAACTTGAACTTATGATGCAGGATTTTAGATGAGATCAGAAGGGAGAGGTTGGCTTTGTGTTGAAGAACTGTTATGTCCATACTCTGAGTGAACTAGAGAATGGGATGTGCTGTGTGGGAGGTTGTCTTGTTAGTTTGTCTGTGCCCTTGTGGCTACAGTCCTTTTTTAGATGGCTTCCAGTTCTCAACAGGGAGATAGTAAGAGGAAGGGGGGGGGGGCAAAGGAAAAGGCAAAAATCCTTAGGTAATGGGGCTTCATTAATTCTGCTACTCTCAGAGCAACTTTTTTTTTTTTTTTTTCCCTGTGAAAAACAGCCAAGGGTTGTTGTGCAGATGAGTTGTCTTAGTAATTGACCTAGGAACAGATTTCAACTCTGAAGAGCAGAAAAAGTCAGATTTGCCACAGTCATGCTGTGTGGTGGGAATATCTTTAGGGAAAATAAAGATATGGTGTGTGATGTGCTGTTGAATGTTAAGGAAGACTGAAATAAATAAATGTATTGGAGTAAAAAATTAAATTATTACTGATTCTAGAGCATTAGGAAGGTTGAAAAAAATGGAATCTCTTATACATTTTTTGCTTTGTGGAAGCATAGTGGGAGGAAAGTTTTTGGTATTTCTCCCAGGACAGATCTGAGTACAGACATGAATCATCTGTAGTGTTATTAGTAGGATAAATATTAGGAACTGTTTCATTCCAATGTGTCAGTGAAATATCTTGACTTCCCAGAAATACGTTGCATACTACTATTAAAAGTAATGATAACCCAGTTATTCTTGCATGTGGCAGCCAACAGATTTCTTCACTAAATTGTCAATCAGTTTTAAAGATTTTGTTTTTTAAATACTGCCAATTACTGTTGCCTCTGTAGTATCTAACTGAGCAGTCATTAATTCATTCAGCCAAAATTAAATGGAAAGATAAATACTTTCAGAGAGGCAGCATTTGAAAAATGAAGGAAATTACCTTTTGAGAACAAATAAACTACGAAGTGCCAAGACCTCAGTAGGAGAGACATGAAAGTAAAAAGGCCTGCTGGTTGCATCTCAGTATAGGTAAGGTTCTGGAACAAATACAGGTTAAAAAAAAATACAGAGCATTAAAGAGAAATACAGTAAATGTTATGCAGCTGTACTGTATGTAATGATTTTATGAATTGAGAAGTTCTATTGCATGCTTACGTCCTTTATTTGGATTCACTAAAGCACTTGATAAAACGTAATTAGTGAAGCACAAGAAGATGGATTTAGTAGAGCAATTGTAAAGCAGTTAGAAACTGAATAAAAAGCAAATATTAAAGGGGAAATTAGAAGAGTCACACATTCATTTGTGGAGTTCTTCAGGAATTAGGTTCAGTGTTATTTAATATTTTCAGTATTAAATATTGGAATGTACTTGCCAAATTTGCTGTTGACAAAGTTATACATAGAAAGACCGGCATGATCAGTGATGAAAAGAAAAAATGTGAGAAGTCCCTGGCTCTCCTGAGCAACATCAGGATATCTGAGAGGGGGAGACGTGAGAGGGGGAAATGGACCCTAGGATGTGGCTAAGTTAGAGCTGACTGTTAGAGACAAAGCCATTGTACAGGGCACTGGTAGACTCTTATTGGAATACAATGTACAGTGCTCTTCACCAAGTTTCAGACTATAGGAATAAAGCTACTAGAGTGACTAGGGATAGCAAGTATTCTATGAGAGGAAAATAAAGGATATTGTCTTAAGCCAGAAAGAAAAAACCCGAGGCTTTAGTATTGCTGCCTATAAATGCCGCAGCAGGAAAAACAAAATGGAAAAAGAGCTAAGGGGAACTATCACTAGAGAAATAGTTAGGTATAAGATGTCTGCAGATAAATGTAGATTGAAAATGAAGAAGTGTTTAACCAGCGGAATCATAAGATGCTGGAAGATACAGTCTCCCACTGGGAGTCATGGGGGCAAAAAGTTAATTAGTTTTAAGATGGAGATTAATCCTATTTTTGAACAGATTTCATGATATGGCCACCTGAAATAACAGGGGATTGGACTTCATTCTGCCAGTTTCTTTCACAAGCTAGGTTCCTGTGGTTTTGTCAGGAGTCTTTCAGAACCCGGTATTTTTCCGAAATCTCTAAGGGCTTGTAACAATGTGAAAATCTATTCTTTCAGTAACTACCTACCTCTAATGATTTCAGTGAACTTGAAAATGTGAACTTCGAGGGTGTAATACATATGAAGAAAATAGGGCCACATTTACATATATTTTAATACTTCCAAGATTTATTGTACTAATATCAAGGAGTTGAAGACAGTGAGCTGCAGAATCAGAATGCTAAATTTGTGACTTTATTGACTATCAAATACTGCCTATGACATCTTCTTATTTCAATTCCTATATATACTTCAGCATGGGTATTTCAGAGCTTGACCTTAATTAGCCCTCTCCTTTTTTTTTTTTTTTTTTTTTTTTTTTAATGCAGACTCAGCATATCCTTAATCTTAAATCCCTGTTGAAAATGAAAGGTATCCCACTGCAAACTATTTACACCTTGATCTTATTCCTGCAGTAACCTATGTGGGTCATGTCTAGTGTCAGCCAAAGAAAAATCTTTGTATGATTAACCAATTATTTCAATAGGATTGCTGACAGGAAAATTAGCACTTATGCATGTGTATGCAGAATTAAGACCCTGATTTTGGAACACTTGAGAGCTCTAGGTGATGTGCAGGCTTGGGAAAGAACCTTTCATGAAGGATGGAATTGCTCCAAGGAGATGGCTGTGAATCAGATCAATGATCCTCTTTCTCCCAGCTGAAAACTGTAGTTGCATATGCAGTGAAATACTTTCTACAGTTTATAAGATATATTCTTGGCTTGCTAAATGGGAAATGCTGTGCTCTGGTGCATTTCAAGCCTCATAAGTGATGTGCAGTGGTTCCATATTGAAATGCTTTTTAAAAATCCAATCAAAATAATTGATTTTTCATAGGCAAAGCTCAGTTTGTCATCGAGCTGTATTCCTCGCAAACCCCTCAGAAATGTATTGTGCCAATAAAATATGCAGAATGATTATACAACCACTATCAGTTTTGATTGTGATGTTTGTTCTGGCATCCTTATGTTGAAATGTTTGATTTCCTTCCAAGACTGAAGTGCCAAGAAAAAACATTATTTATTCCGTAACTGCCCACTAATCTCCCAGAACTACATGGGTAAAATTACAGATTTTATGAATACCCTTTCCTATCTATTCATCTATTACTCATCTACAAATATGAATAATAAAAAAGTTAAAACATCATTCTAGGCAGATGAATTATACCAGAAAATATATAAGAACATGTATTGTTATACAAATTCAACCTTATTGTAAAAATTAGTTATAGCATTTATACTTTTAATGATAAACAGATTTAACATTAAAGTGGGAATTGAACTTTCAGTGGCTTCAGTAGAATTTCTTTGCATTGGTTAGGTTTGTTTTTTGAACCCAACTCAGCTTTAAAACATAGAAATGCAGATGAATGACAGAAGATTTGTGTATGATTAGGGAATGGATATATAGCAAATGAAAATCAGTGTTGTTCCACTGAATCCAAGGGGAGCTTTTCGAGCTCCAAAAATCAGAAAGAAACAGAAAACTCGGCCTATTCTTTTTATGGCTTTACTAAATCAGCATTCTTAGACAGCTCCGTTTCCCTTCACTCTTTTTTTTTTTTTTTTTTTTTTCCCTTAAATAGCCTCCATCAATTCACAGGTGATTGGCAGACATGCTATATAATAAGAAAAATGCATTTTTTATTGCATAAGGGTAGCTATAATAATGGTATTCGGTATGAATTAGCACTGAATTCTTAAGTCTTACACCCTGAACCAGTCCGCAATGACCAGCTCTGCATTTAACCTTGCTCTGAGCCTGCCTTACTTCTGTGGTTCTCAAAACAAATGCATGTGGGTCTGTTACATGGGCCAAGATTAAGGCCAAATATTAAAGATGTTTATTAAAACACCTACCTACTGTTTTCTAGATCGTGACCATCTATGTTTGGTTATTTAATAACAAAATTTGTTTTTTTTTTCATTTGTAAGATATATAAGTATCTCTGCTGGAAGTGTGAGCAAATTGTATGTTTTGTGGTGTGAATGGACTGGCACCAATTCAATACAAATGATAAGCATTTATATTACATTTATATTACATGGATTTTTATAAATTTAAATCAGAAAGAGGAAAGTTCAGTTCCATTACAGTACATTATTCTAAAATTTAGCAGTTACTCACCTGCTCTTTGGTTCAGGGGAAATATTTCAGGATTTTTTATAATTGCTAACTTTGAATACTTATTCTTTATTCTCTTTCAAAAACGAGTGGGGAGGGGGAGACTACTGAATGATTTAAGACAATTAAATTGATTAAATCTTAGATGTGAAATAGATTGAAACATATGGTGGCATGTATAAACTCAAGCAATAATTTTCTATCTGTTTTAAACTCAGCTGAAGTTAAAAAAACTAACAGGCATTGGTTTAACTCTGGATGGGGTGGGACCTGTGTAGTTGCAGGCATGAGACAGTACTTGTAAACAGCAAAATCTCTGAGCAGAAACAGGAGTTGTATCTTCTTGTTTATGCAGATAAATCCAAGTGATAGAGCTTTGATTTTTTTTTTTTTTTTTTTTCATTTTAAACTCAGGGTCTGATTTTTTACATGGATAAGAAAAAAAATCAGTTTAGCACAGAACAGAGGCTACCAGTAGATTGCTAAAAAGAGATTCAAAACACTTGAAGCTAGAGCCACATCCTGAGTTCAGTGAAATGGTCACTCCCTGAGAATTTAAGTGTTCTGTGTGTGCTGTGACCTGTGTTGTTATCTCTCATCCTCTCTTTTACCTGCCAAAAAGAGAGTGCCCCTCCACATCCAGCTCAGCTTTCATTTCTTTCATCCACAACTGTTCTGGTTTTATTCTGAAATTCCCTGAAAATAAAGAACAAAAGCAGAATTTGAATCTAGGCAGAGCACAAGTCTTTGGAGGATTTTAATCATCTATCTCACTAGCACGTGTTGGAGTGAAAAAACATACAAATGGCACTTGCTGAATAATGTCTATGATCAGCTGCCCTTTTCCAGCAGGAATTGACTTAGAGCACAGAAGGACAAATTTGCAACATAAAATTTGCAGTCACACTGACAACGTAATTGGCATTTTAGTTCATTCTTTTTTTCCTTTTTTTTTTTTTTTTTTTTTTAATAAACATACAAGAAGGAGAAGGTGGGGAATTTACTGAAGAATTATAGCTAGAAAAAAAAAGTTAATCAAATCAAGTTACAGAAGGATTGTGTGTCCCATGAGACAGTCCTAGTCTTGCCTGGTTGTATTAATTACTTCCTCCATAAGGAACACCAAACAATGACTATAAAAACAAAATCAGTCCCTCTGTTTTGATTGGGACATATCAGTCTTTTGATTGGGATATAGCAATCTTAGCAGGATGTTGTCATGCCTATCTTTTATTCTTAAAATCTGGCAGTCATTCCAGACATTGCCAATATAGTACACAAACACATGCAGGAATTACTGTTAGATATTAACTGCGTGTATTGAATGCTTCATTGCATATGTTTAAGAGTCTCATGAGAAAAATCTCAGCGTATGCACAGAAATGACATGTGTTGCCACCACAGCTGCTACAGTATTTTCACACTTTAGCTTGCTGTCTCATGGCAATCAGGAAACTATTATTGTATATAAGAAATAAATAAAACTCGAAATGGTGGGTTTTGTTAGACCTCTGCACGCCTTAAAAAAAAAAAAAAAAAGAAAAGAAAAAAAGAAAAAAAACACCCTCATACCCACAATCTATTTCCAAAAAAAAAAATAATAAAAAAATAACAGCTAGCTAGCCAGCTATGAATTCTCCACCGTCTGTCTCACAGCGTATCATTCCTTCTTGCTTGACAAAAACACTGCCTTTGGCTTCTCATAAGAACAGAGTGTAAGGTGTTGTGAAATCTGGGACCCAAATGATATGGAACCAGATTTGCCAATGCAATGCCAAGTTATCACATTTAACATGCATGCTTAGAATATGTTTTCACAAATAAACCTAAAGAAATACCCAAGCAAAAGGTACTTTAGCTCGATTTCTACATTGCAGCTAGACTATCTGGTAGCACAAAGAAGGACTGACATGATGATGTTGCTAAGATTCTTTTACCTTGCTGTAAATGCATTGTGGTATATGTGCACGTTCCAGTTTCAGATGAATAATCATCATAAATGCATGTAGCCAACACTATTTTTTAGTATGCTTAGAAAAAAAAAATAAAATAAATATTGCTTTATAATCTGGTAATGGGCTCATTTCAAAGCCCAAAGTTCAGATCCTGTAGCAAGAAAAGAAACTGAATAGATATACCAAGGAAGAGAATCCTCTCCATAAAGCAGCTACAAAATTTCCCCACGTTATTTATTTTCGGTATAGCAGGATCATAGCTGTTAATCTGTACATGGCAACTTCCCAGGTAGGATGCTAAATATGTCTGTGATCCCAAACCTATTCCTAAAGCATCGCTGGGGACTTGGCACAGAGTTCCTCATATGTGCATGTAGCAGCAGCCTTCCTGGCGCTTCTCTCTCCAGTCAGAGCCACTGTTGATGGGAAGCTGATTTTCTTTCAGTTGCCAAGATCACCCAGAAATGGTTTGGGATTTTCCTTGTTGTAAAGTTATGGTTATGCTGTGTGAATCTTTAAAATAGTCTGCATAGTATTCTGCTGCACAAAGCACCCATAAACCGCACATAAATTCATGAGGTCTATAACTGCTCACATGATTAGCTACAGTTAGATTGATTGCATATGGTGCAGTTATTAGACTGGACTAGAAAAGATGATGAAACTTGCCATTTAAGAGTTTAAAGGGAAGGGAGAACCATCACTGCCTCTGGGTAGTTGGAAGACAAGTTTCAAACAACACGTTTTTACCCAGAAGAAAGTAGCAGATGTTCCTGGGACAGCATACACCGTGTCTGGAATGTCTACGGAGACTGTAGCATGAGTTCTGCTATTCTAACTCTATTGTGGGTGTTTTATTGTAAGGAGTTAAAATCTTGGCACTGCTTTCATCAATGAGAAAAGCATAAAGCTGCAGTTTTAAAAAGCTATCTTTAAACAAAAGGTTGTGAAGTTTTAGGTTTTCATATTTAGAGTATGCTTTCCCCTCACCTCTCTCCCTCTAAACACTCCTATCTATTGCATTCATTACCAAATTGGAAATACCAATGCCCAGAGGGTTTATGGCTTTCAGATTTTCTATGATAATAGGTGTCCACAGTCAATTGAGTAATTGAGTGTTGGGACCATTTCTTATCTCTTTTCCTTTATTGTTTAAAGACATAGAGCTTGTTTCAATCATTGCTTCAATCTTGCGTATTGTCACTCCGCTGAAACTGAAAGGCTGACCTGTGGGTTACATGAGCAGGAATCAGTCCCACACACATATCAGTGGATATCATGTTGGCCTCTGATGTCAAAACTGCTTTGAGTTGTGGCTGTTTTCTTCAGTTCCCCGTGATGAACACAAAGAGGCACAGTGTGGCTGAGAATGAGAGAGACCAGCCAAAGAAGCACATCATGCCATACCTGCCTACAAACAAAGAAGCATGCTACTGCTGGGCTCTGCTGCACCAGCAGGCAGGAGGAGAAGGGTGTGCTGAGCCTTGGGGGCTTCTGCCAAGCCCAGAGCTCAGCTCTTCAGGGAGCAGTTCCCTCCTAGTTAATGCTGTGTGGTCATTGGCTTTGCTAAGGGACACAGCAGACTGCCTCTTGCCCCAGTGATGCTTGACACGAGAGGTGCCTGGTTGGGTGAGGTGCCCCACTGCTTGCAGCCAGGATGCCTGCCATCATGGAAGGGCAGGCAGCTGCTCGGGCATGGGTCATTACCCCACAGAACCAGTGATGAAGTAGGCAATTAAGAAATATATGATGCTCCCTACATGTATGGGAAGCTCCTAAAATTGGTTGAGTGTGAACAGAGAAATTTACCAAAGAATAGGGAAGAAGAACAGTACAGGATATTTCACATATTCTGCCAATATTGCTGAGTCTTACTTACAGTTATGGGTGGGGATGATGTCCTAAGCAGTCTGGAGGTTTATTGCTTCAGTATTTTAACAAAATAAGGTGGCAGCCTCACTTTTTCAAAGAGATGGTTCTTGGGATGAAATTATCCAGCTCTATATGCTGCTTAGACTGTTAGAAAAGCAGAGCTACAAATGGCATTGTGATATCACTCTATGAATATGAGCAAGAAGAAACAATAGAGAAGACAAAGTCTGAATTATAGGGGGTTTATTTTGCAGGAATTTTCCATCTTCAACATGCATTTCTTTCAGAAACTCTGAGGAGACATAGATGCTAGATCTTTGAAAAGTAAAGGTGCACAGCTGTTGTTAACACAAACACAAAAATACCCAAATCCTACTGAGGATTTCTTAACTTAATTTTCCAATAGGTTTTTCTTCTATTGATCTGCTCTATCCCTGTGAAAGCCTCTACTTTTTTAATAACTTTCAAAATGAATGTATTACACAAAAATCATTTGCTCTCATTTGATTGGCAGCTCTTACACCAAGAAAGGGAAGAAAAAATAAATCTACCACCATTGTTATGCATCTGGAAAGAGATCCAACATTATTTTGTTGTTCTTTGGCCACTTCTGCTTATTCCAGGTGCTGATGGAGATTTTACTCAAAGTCTCAGCCCCTGTGTCTGTCAAGATTCCTCCTGAAGGTGCTAATTCCTTTTCCTAGCATATTCTGCAAAAGATCTGAAGGCACTTTAATATATTGCTATCAATAGAATTGGGGGATGCGAGAGGCTCAGATAGAGCAGTACAGATGAGTTGTAATGGGGCTGTATTGCAGTCTCTGACTGCCTTTGCATTATGCTAATATCTTTTGTCTTCATCTATGCAGTATAACATTATTACTGTGATTCTGTATGGTTAAAATAACAGAAACTTTAATTAAAGAATACGTAATACACAGTTCATTTCACCTCATTACAGTGGAACTAGACGTTGTAGGTATAAGCATTTTGTTACTGCTGATGATGATTCTTAGGATTTTTCCTAAAAAATATTGTCAGGAGAAAATATTTTCCAATTGCCTCACTTTATGATAGCTTTTGTTTAGTAAATTCACATCCATGCCAGCTACATATTGAATTGGTAACCACTTTCATGCAATCCTATAAAATCATTGAGCAATCAGCAAAATTCAACCAACGGCTTTTAAGTTTTGTTATTTTTATTCTACTAGCTCGTAAACATACAGTAGAATTGCTTTTGTGATTAGTGCAAAGGAAACACTGACAATTTATTGAAGAGAAGCTTATTATTAGTCTTGTCAAGATGACAACTTCATTAATTATCCAGTGGTTTTGTTGATCATTTCATTTCTTCATATGAATAATTTAAAACTTTGATACATACAGTAATTTTCAAGAAAGTCCTTCATATTGGTCAGCTTCTCAGTTGCACATTGAAGATTTAAATCCCAAATTAAATGTCTAGTGTCCTTTGCAGTCTCAGTGAAGTTAATTTAAACACTGTTGCTTTCACCATTTCTAATCTTGCTATAATGGTCCAAATTAAATTACCAAAATAGTGTCCTGTGATCATAAGCAAAATTTTAATTTGTTTTATGTTTTGTCTCATTGCTGCTACATTTTTATGACACAAATAAAGTTGCCATGTACTGTTTCCTATCTATTCCTTATGGCAAAGCAGGCTGAAGAATAAGAGTAAGGCACTCAGGGACAAGTAATAAAAGAGATAATAAAGTGTTAACTGTTGGAAAGGAGATCTATATTGCCTGTCTTTAAAAACTAAACAGAAAAAAATCCAATATCTTTTTATTACCATGTTTATGATATAGAATTTCTGAGGACCAATGCTAAATGAAGTACCAAACATGAGTTATAGTTTTGAGTTACTGCATTTGAACATCATTAATATGTATCTGTTGCTTTTATTTTCTTATTGTGTAATATGTTCTTCATTACCACAGTGTGTGAAGATGGAGACAGTACATTTAAATACATCTCCATCTTCCCAATACTTGTCTTTGAAGAATATTCTGTCATTTTTCTTTGTGAGGGATAATGCACCTTCCCATCTCACAGACACAGAGCTGAGTAAAACAGCAATTTTGTCATGCTAAGTTTGCACAGTTTATTTATGACCACACATTGTTTTCAAAAGCTGATAAATAGAAACAGAATTTTCAAAGTATGCCTCTTTGCCAAATTAAGCACAATAAATATTTAGCCTAGGAAATAATGAAATGCACCCAGACTGTCCACTCAGAATATAAATGAATACTCACATGCGAAGCATACAAATAAAATATTTTTCACAAAGTTGTTTCCTTAACCAGTGATAAATCTGATAGAATACCTGTAATAATTGGTCTCTGATTGATCAACAGCTTCATGTTAGAGTCCTGTGTTATGTGAAGGAGCTGGCAGCTGAGACTCATGGCATCTTTTAGCTAAGAAGGGATATATTTTGAAAGGTTACAAACGAGAAGCAAAAAAATTCAATGTAAAAAGCAGACATTTTTCTGTAAAGAACAAAAAATTACATTTCTATTGAAACGAGTAAAAAATGTGGTACTGGGACCAAATCATCTAGAAATGCAACAACTAATTGTGGTTCAAAACATTTTTCTACATGTATGTTACAGTCACATGTGGTATCACAGGTGAAGAAAAGCATGCTTTGCACTTTTGTAAAGGAAGCCTTTTGATATAGGTCTTGTTTGCCTTCCAGTGCAAGCACGCATTGGGTTTTTTTAGTGCTGTATACCCAGATTTTCTGTCTCAGAGAATGAGGGTCTTTTGAAATAGATCAGTATCTGAAGGGTCAGCCTCCCCACCCCCCAAGTACTTATGGATGTTTCAGGTCAGTAGATTGATTCTGAAATTGTTCTAGATGATCAGTGGAGTACTGCTCAAATACAACAGAGAGGCTTTGATTATTTTATTTCTATTTGCCGTTGTGGAAAAGGTTCTTTTAATATCAATCTTCACCAGACATCAAGGATCTATGGATCCTATAATGCAAAACTACCTCAGATTATTCAAACCTGATATAGGAACAGGGTCCCAATAATATTCTTGAGAGAGAGAAGGAAAACCTTTCCTACCTATATTCAGCTAAACTGCTTGGCAATGGCATTGGTAAAGATCAGTTATTCCAACAGCCAAAGCCAGGAAAGTACACATTTCTGTTCAGGAATAACATGTAATCTTCATGAAAAGTGATATTAAACATGTAGAAATGTTATTATTCAGGTAAAAGTGTTATTAAAATAACACTTTTCTTCCCATGTCATCCATAATATTAAGATGAATTATAAACTGTTATAAACTATAAAGATGAATTATAAACTATTCAGGGGAGAATTAATCCTTACTGAATGTGAATGGAGCTGTGGGCCCACCTTAAGTGTTAACCTCAGCCCTGATTTTTGTAAAGAATCATATCTAGGCCTTTGTGTCTTGGGTCCTTTCGTATGTCAGTGGGATCAGAACTTGGGCCAGACTCAACTATCCTCCAGAAGTAAGCAAGTACAAAGCTCCACTAGTTCAGTGTGCTCAATTGAGTAAATGCTTTTAGTTTTGGGTGTATTGATTGACTAGAGAAGCTTATGTGGACAGATCAATTCCTTCCACAAGAAGGACACTTCGGAATTTGAATTTGCCTTTTCATTTCCTGAATGATCTGATAGCGCGTTTAATGTTTTGCCTTTCGTGTTTTTTTTTTGTCTTTTTTTTTTGTTCTTTTCCTTAAAAAATCTAAGCTGTCAGGGTCATTTGTCAGGTTATTCTCTCTGTTATATAACTTATGTGGCTAGTACTGGAGGTGCATGAAAAAACATTTCTATTGGCCTCGTCTTTTCCTTTCATGGGATGTATGGTTCAAAATGCTTTCACTTCCAGCCTAACAAATAAGTCTAGTGCTGTTAGTAATGGCATTCACTATTCAGTCAATCAATGTGATGACAATTACTGTCCTTTCTCTTGCTTCCTTAGCCACTAACACCTGGATTGCAGGAAAACAATATGCTGTCCTTCTTAAACAATACAGTGCAACTATGCCATTGTTCTGGAATGGGAATTCATCATTTTTTATCTACGTGATAATTTAATTTTAAACATCATAATACATACACAGAAGGGTGTTAGGGTGTTTGTTGATAATTACTTTGAACAAGATATGGTGCAAAAGGAAATGGCTTCTACCAGTGTGAAGTATGTTATTGAAGCATATTTAGTTACATACATGACATGAAACATTTTCTTTAGATGTAAAAGCAGCTTTCTCACATCTTTTATTTCAATGGCAGAGACATCAAAACTTTCTGTCCTCAATTCTGGATGTGAGATACAGTTCCAGTGGCAAACTCTCATGCCACCTTTGCCCGTGGTAACTTTTGTTTTTCTAATTCAACTATAGAGCTTCAGACAGATACTAGGAACCATGCAATTTAGCTGATCAAGATCTATTAATAAACAAAGAAATAATCAAAACTAACTGCTTACAAACAGAAGAAAAATGGTGATTATGAAAATACAGAAGTTTTGAAGTAAATGTTTCATTGTGATAAATTTCCAATGATTTCTTTATTGTCATATGAACAACATTCTAAGCTGTAAAAGAGAATTCATTAGAAAACTGAAAAATATTATTAACAAATTCAAAGTAGGTAAAAGGCTAAAACAAAAATATTAGGCCTAAAAACTCTGAAAAAAAAAAAATATATATATATATTGTTAAAGATATGCAGGAAACAATACATAAATCTGAAGTGTTTTGGTATTCCCAAATATAAATGTTTTAATTGTAAACACAAAAAATCCAGCAACCTGTGTTTAGAAAATTATTTTTTATTTTCCTCTCTTACTTATAAACAGGTAAAAAAGAAAAAATATCTTACTAAATTATTTCATTTGACATTTTATACACTGTGACAACAGCTTAATTGGGTTTTAAAGTGCCTGCTATAAGAGAAAGGAAACTAATTTTACAGTATTACTGACATTTTAGTTCCTGGCATTGGAAGCATGGATACAATGGAATAAAGTGGTGATGCTGACTGGAAGCTGGCATCACTGTAGCATTTCTGTGTATGTTTCCACCAAATAGGCCTGTGGTAAATTGCATGCACTCTGCACAATTAATATCCTTATCAAGGAAGCAGTAACTCCCGTTTCAATAATTCAAAATCATTACAGTACTAAGCACTCCAGTTGGACTACTTTTAGGCTGTGATATCCTACAAAAGGTACTTAAATCAAAATGCAGACGCCTTTATGGATAATTCAGGATAGGGGGAAAAGGCTGAATCAAGCTGTACATAGGTGACTGAGAATTAATTTGCTTTCAACAACAATATCTTTCCAGGGTTTCCATTTTAAAGAATAATATTGTTTTTAAAGATCAAATTCAGAATTCACATGCTAAAGAATAATGGATGCTATATTTTTCTCTTCTGGTATTGTGAACTTGGCTTGTTTGTGTGTGTGTGTGAATATATTTATGTTTGCAGCAGGAGTAGCTTCTTCAGAAAACCAGACATTCATTCATTAATTTGTTTTTACATAGTCCCACAAATTCCTTGAACTCGATTAAAAAAAAAAAAAAAGTGAAAATGAACAGCATCCTGTAATCCCAACCAACCAATAAAAAGATGTAAAATAATGAAAACATAATTGCAGAAGTTCATGAGGGGAGAAGGAACTCCCTGGAGCAAGTGCTGTCTAACAAGCACATTTGCCAAAAAAAAAAAAAAAAAAAAAACACTGTGACAAACAGGCATTAAAGTGACAATACTGTCATAATGAAACAAAAGTTTCAGTACATTAGCATCAAAATAGGCAGCCCTAAAGTGTATGTTAAATACATTTGATATAAACAATAAGCTGGACATCTGTAAGAAAGTGGTCATTTTTTTAACATTTGTTTAAGAAACAAATTTCCTGAAAACACTAGAATGTGAATTATCAGTATCCAAGTTCAAAGATCACCTGCAAGCTCTCTAGAGGAACTGGGTCTAAATCTTAAAGTAAATATTTTCCCCAAATTCAACATCTTTAGTTAGGACTGTTTTGAAAGCATTGTGCCTGTAAGCCTTGCTATATAGACTGGAGTCACAAAATGTCAGGTACAATATGACAAATCAGCAGATACCAATACAAGACATTACAAAGTGTGGGGAGAGTTTGAGTGACTGGGAAGAGTCTTTGTTGTTGTTGTTGTTGTTGTTCAGTCTTAATTTTTAATAAACTAATTATGTGAACCACAAAACATGACCTCATAAATCTGCTAATTGCTGATTCTTCTTCATGTGTCTAATCTCCAGATTTCCTTTCATATGCCCTCTTCACTCACTTCCACCTACTCCTTGCTCTTGAATGCAGGACTTTGAACTTCATGGCACTCTCATGCATCGACTTCTCCCTTGCCACGTGCCTGGTGTCCCACTTCTGCTCAACCAGGTTGACTTCCTCGTTCTCTCTATTTTCTCATGTCTAAATTTTTCAAAGTCACAGGAGTGACTCTCCTGACTTTGCCTTTATCTGAATGGTTTGCAGAGTAAGAAGCAGTCCTTGGCTGTTAATTAATTACCATGGTTCTTCATTCAGGGGGACTTCCTTTGTTGCCTGTTATTGATTGCAATGTTATGTCTAAACTTGAGCACTAATCCTGAAAACACTTAGTTGACTGCCTGAGTACTCGCCTCAATGATCACATTGACTTTAACAGCAGATTGGTGTGATTAAGAATAGTGGAATTTGGTATTTCATCTTTGTCTGTTAAATACAGAAGATAGTCGTTCTATTTGTACATTTTCAGGAAGCTATCAGAGGAAAAATGTCTAACAGCAACCATTTCTGATCTACGGGCTTTTAAAAATATATTAAATTTATTCCCATCCAGACCTGATTAAACTTCAATTTGAACTTGTCCTGACCAGAAAATAAATGGCCTATGGAGTCTGGATTTCTGCCTCTGTGAAAAAGCTAGTGTGTATGTGAATGTGTGTGTGCGTAGAAATATGATTTATGAAAGTATTGATTTTTTCGTTAAATAATGAATTAGATGTCGTACCACAATATTATTTATCAAACTTTTTTGTCATATAATTAAATTGTCACATAATGGATTGCAGCCATATAGATTCATTAAATATTAAAACCTACATATGACACAGTTCACTTTTCCTTTGGCTAACAACATGTTTCTTCTGTTCTTTTCCTTTAAGGTCAATGGTAGGTGTTTTTCAATTTTATCATAGAAGTGGCAATTTCTGCTCTCTAAGGCTAGAAATTAGATGGCAAAACAAGCTGTGAGGCTTGTAAGTTTACTTATTTTCAGCTCAAAGCTAATTTTTTTTGGTGATCGTAAGTCTGCTCAGTAAACTTTAATTGTAATAGTTAATGAAGCTTTTAGCCATGAAACCAGTTATTCCATCAGGTGTCTCCAGGTGTGAAATGAGCAAGTGTGCTGCACTGTAATAGTGTGGTTAAAGAGAGATCTGAGTTCTTATTTTGTAGAGAAATATTTACTGAGGACCGTGTGTGACTAAATTGTCAGGCCGAAAGCAGGAAGCAAGAAAAAAACTTGAGAGAGGTTTTCTTTCAAAGCACAATGTTTAAATAAAGGTGAAGAGGAAACAAGTAATGTTCACCACCATCTCAAATGGATCTCTTAATGGAATGTAAAATATATTAAAATTGAAATATTTTAATCCACACTGGAAAAGAATGATGTAGATAAACTGTCAAATGACAGTAACTAGAATTTGTGTTTGAGATTAAGAAAGAGAAGAGGCAGTTGATTAGATATCAAATATAATTGCTATAACTGCATTCACTAAGAACCCTTTCGAGAATGGGTTCTTATTCAAAAAAAGGACTGGAGAAGTTGTAACTGAGGAGAATACACTCTTTGCAGAAATAAAGTATTAAATATATTACAGAACTTGAGTGCAGCAGAATTATCTTTAACTAAAGATAAGCCTAGAGATCTCCCATCTGGAAATATTGCTGACTCCTCAATAGTACTTCTGAGTAAACAGGAACGAAAGAATTAAAGAAGGGAGGGAGGAAGGAAGGAAGAAAGAAAACCCAATCTAGATTTTTATTTTTTTTAATAAGTAATCCCACCATAGATATTTTGTAATAATAAAGAAATTGTCTGTTCAGGTGGAGTCTTTATGTTGAGGTCATATTTTTGTGTGCTGCTTGTGCTGTGTTGCCTGGTGTGAGACTTAAAAACCAGCTTTCTTCTTACCTCCTCCCCAAAAACAGTTTGGGATGTTTCAATTTTATGGACACCTGATGTTACACTATGGCCTATTTTTTCTTTCCATGTCATAAATTTTACAAGCAGTCTGATTATTGCATTCCCAATATTGCTTAATTTTCTTCTGTCTTCAAAGTTCATTATCATTTATGAGATTGTAACATGAACTTTAATTACTTGTAACTGGAGTCTCACTAGGGATTTAAAACAAACTAATTTTGCACTCTACCTTTAGGGAAAGGAGTATGACCAAACTTTAATATACACTGTGGAGTAGAAAAAGTATATAATAGAGCTGACTATATCTGAGGGTCTCAGGTAGGACTCCTCTTTCCTAATTTTACAATTCTATAATCTGTGTGCCTATGTCTGAGCTAGTTAACCATATTTCATTTCTCATCAACAAGAATTAATAGGCCATTCCAGAGGTACCAGATCATCTTACCCCCTTTTAAATGCCTCCATTGGCTTTAAAAGAAGTCTAGACGACTATGTACATAGCTCAAGCATTTTGTAGCATAATTCTTTCCATCGTCTGTTGTGGGAGACTACAACACTGGGTCTCGCAGTGACACAGTGAGCAAATTCTCTGCCCCTTGTCTCTATACATTGCTTGTTAAATGCAAATGTGGAATATATACAAATACATTCTTTACAAACATAACAAACTACTTATAAGGAAAAGATCCTTTAAAATGTTAATTTACCTGGCATATACGCAAATATGGTCATATAAGCATGCATGTACAGATATACGTGTACTGGTACACCCAATGACAAATGAGATCATACTGGTTTTGTGCTAGACCATGCACATATGCTCTCTGGTTTCATCACGTCTGCCATCAGAAAAAAAAATATATATATATATATATTTTATATATATATATATATATTATATATATATATATATATTATATAAAATATTATATAAAATATATATATTATATATATATATATATATATATATATATATATATATATATAAAAGTGAAGCAGACATGACAATCTAGGTATAGATATAGTCTGTCTCACCACACTTTGGTGGAAAAATCTAAGTCTTATAAATGACAATTTTAAACCACCACAGGAGATTTGCTAGACTGTTGTTGTGGTTTAACCTGGCAAGCACCACAGCTGTTTGGTCACTCCCCCCAACTCCAGTGAGAAGGGGAAGAGAACTGGAAAAAAAAAAAAAAAGTAAAAACTCATGGGCTGAGATAAAGACAGTTTAACAGGACAGAAAAATGAAGGGATAATAACAAAAATAATATAATAGCAATAATAATAATAAGTGGCCAGCCCAGGCCAGCTGTCCTGGCTGTGTCCCTTCCCAGCTCCTGGTGCATCCCCAGACTCCTCGCTGGCAAGGCAGCACAAGGAGCAGAAATGTCCATGGCTCTGTGTGAGCACTGCTCTGTAATAACTAAACATTGGTGTGTTATCAGCGTTATTCTCATCCTAAATCCAAAACACAGCACCACACCAGATACTAGGAAGAAAGCTAACCCTATCCCAGGCAAAACCAGGACAACTGCTTTTATGTTTGTTTGTTTGCTTGCTTGTTTTTTCTGAAAATCCAGAATGTATTTTCTTGTCTTGAACAGTTCTCCATAAAGGTTTATAAAAATTATTCTTCATCCCAGAATAGAATAGAATAGAAACTCTCTCTTCAGATAATCCTTAACTTGCAAAACTACTCTGTCCCCTTTCCCTTCATGTGTTTCTGTAGCAATGTGAGTTTTGAATGTCTGTGGCTCAGGTTGTGGAACGGCCAGTATTTTGTAGCCAGTGTGACAGTTCACAAGTCTTTTGATAGTTGCAATGGGGAGATCATTTTATTTCTTGTTCTGATTTGTTGACCGTGTATTTCTGTTTTTTACTTTAAAGAGGTTGCTATATATAGGCCAGTTGCAGAGGATAAGGGTAACACTGTGATGCATAGGAACAGAATCTAATAAAATAAAGATTAAGATGTTTCAAATCTGTTCTTCGCTCCAGTGTTTCTCAGCAAAGTACTGCTTCAAGTGGCTTTGCTGAGAAGCAGGAGATCTGTTTTGAGTTTCCTTTGTGTCTTTGTTCTGCTTGTATTCTACATGACCTGTTCTGGAAACTCTTGAATCAAGGCTGACAGCTTTCCAGTAAATGACTATTCAGATGAGATATAGTCCGTCTTAAATATAAAGAGCTAACATTTTTCAGAAAGATTTCATAATTCCCATTCTTTTCAGTCAGTGGTTCAGAAGATATTGCTGCTGCCTATCCTAGTGTGACTACAGAAGTCTTATATGTATTTTATTCTCTTTTTTTTTTTTGTCAGTTAATGTTCACAACTGCACGCCAGAGCAGATTCTCTTATGTGAAAGCCGTGGCAATTTTTTTAGCAGCTAGCTAAGAGCCTTTTCACTCACATCTTTGACAGTAGCTGGTTCTTTCCTTGAGAAATAACTGGACAAAAATGAACAAACTGATGGAAAAAATAGAAATTGTCCCAAATCATCATTCTTGCTTTAAACAATCTATTTGGATTTTTTTTTTTCCAGCTATTTCTGTTTTTAGTCTTCAAACATTGTGATTCCTTCTCACCTCAATTCTTTCTAACTCCTGACCTAGTTATACTACCCTTACAACACTGATGCGTATATTTTTTCTGATTTTGCAGAGAATCCCATTTTTACAGGAGGACTATCAGCTCCTGCAGCAACTTTTCTTTTACACAATGTACAGTCAGGTAGAATAGGAAGCACATGCAGCTTTATAAGATGCCAGCACAGGTAAAATTTGAATTTGCTGGGATCAGCACCCTAGAAAATGAACTCATCACAGGAGATGCAGCACAACCTGAAGCTTAATTAGGACAGTATGGGAAAGGCCACAGGAGGAGCTTAAAACATACTAAAGGGTCACAGAAAGAAAATGAACTCTGTATGTTTAACTAGACAGAAATCTCCTAACCTTTAGAAACCTGCCAGCACCTGGAGTACCTCCTCTGGTTTACTGTGGGACAAAGATAAAGCAGCTCTGTAGACAAGAACAGGAAGACAGAATTAATGATGAACTTTCCCCAAAGTCTTGTAGCTGAACTTGCTTGCTGCATCTCAAGGGCCAGACTGTGAATATCCTGTACAGGTATGGTTCCTAGCTAATTCAGTGTGAGCTGCTGGAAGCCAGGCTGGGGGTCAGTCATGCAGCCATGCAGGGTCCGGTCCCTCTCTTCCTCTCCCTCTTCTTGGTGCTGCAGCCCTGATGAGAGCCATGCTGGGCCTGCACGAAATCAGAAGGGAGAAGCAGGAGATGAGGGGAAAAAAGGAGGCCAAGGGCATGGGGCTGGGGCAGCACTTCTGCCTTCAAACACGTTCATGGCCAAAGGACAAGTTTTCTCTAACCTGTGCAGGGTGGATGTGTGTGCCTCAAATACCTCACTGATGGGTTTGCATGCATGCCTGTGAAAACCAGTGCTTGTGGCCTCCTGGTAGATCAGCCAAGCTGCTGAACTGTGAACTATAATTAGGAAATGCTCTTCCAGAAAACCAGGATGAGAAATGAGATTAAAGAAGTATTGTAATCAGTTGTGAGGCCTCTTAAGAGTAAATGCATTTCCCTAATTAATACACAGGACACTGATGTATGGACCATGTTCTCAACTTTTAATTTACTATTTAATTTTAGTCTTGGTTTGTTTCTGTTCTCTTGAAATTAAATAGCCTGATTAAAAATAAAATGCATTGTAAGTGTATTGTTTGTGATACTGTACTGCCAGCTGTTCCTCTAGTAAATGAATGTTAGAGTTAATTTTTTGATAAGTTTACCACTAAATCATTAAAATCACACTTTACCTATCTGGTAAATGTACTATTGGATAAACATAAGCAGACAAGTTTATGTTGCATTCCCATTAGCCAGTCTGCATCTATTGCTTACCTGAGGTTGCTTTCAAAATCCTTGTTGTAATATGTGATAGGGTAGAGGTTTTTGATCTTTTTTTTTTTTTTTTTTCAGTTGGACTTCTTCATCTTGTAAATTTTAATTCATGCTAGACAGTATGAAGTAAGCAATTATTAATATAACAGAAAGAATCCAAAGGCTCGACTAAACAGGGAGCAATATGATTAACTTTCTTGCATCTTCTAATTTCATGCAATTTTTTTAAAACGTCACTGTGTGCTGCTGAATATGGTTTCTGAAATACATTTTATATGCTACATGGTATCTAGTGATGTCAAATGACATGGAACAAAAACTTGTTGGAACATACACATTAGAAATACTCTAGAAGTTTTCCTAGTCTATAATTTTTTTGCCCCTGATTTATTGTTTGAAGAATGATGGAAAAACATATGGACATATATCAGTATGTGCATGGATAATTTCAAGTGTTTCTTCACACTTGAAGTGTGAGTCAATCTATTATGCAAAAAAAAAAAAAAAAAGAAGACACTTTTGATGAGGCCAGAAATGCCAGTGGGAGGACAGTAACATTTTATATCTTTTGTAATTATTCTTGTTAAAAACAAAAACAAACAAACAAACAAAACACTGTCAGAGAATATGAAAAAAATATCTATGAAACATTATTTATTTCTTATCTAGAAAACCTTGGGTCCATAAGATTAAGATTCATTAGATTCATTTATGATATGTAATTTTAAAGTAGTTTCAAAAGTAGTATGATAAATCAAAAAGCTTGAGTACCTAAATACCCTAACAGTATCTTTCTCCCTCCCCCTGCACATACACCTCCTCCTGTCCCTTAAGTTGCTTCATTTAACTGAAACAACCTACACTGCATTTACTTATAGATAACAAACTTCAGATTTAGCAGGGTAGAGAGCATTTTTTGGTGAGAATAGAGAAAGCTTTGTGTGTGGAAACTATTAGATATTTATGCCATACTTCTTCCAAGGTTGGTTCTTTATGTTGATGTTTCAACCAACAAATAACAAATAATCTTAAAAAGCATTAGAAACTTAAAACACAGTAGCAGAGGACTAAATTCTCTAGGACTGTGTACTGCAGATTTCTACACTGCTTTTTCCGGGTTTCCTTCTCTTCTCTCTCTCTCTCTCTTTTTTTTTTTTTTTTCCCTTAGTTTAATTTTAGAGCTGTTTTGATTATAATTAGAGCTTATTAATTCCATAATTATTTCTGACTTGATAATTAGCAGGATAGGAAACCTGTCATAATCCTCCATGTTGAGGTAGAGGTAAGTAGAAGCTACTCAGTCCATCATGTTCTCAGTGAGAAGATTCAATTTTTAGTACAGACAAATCAGCATGGGCTCTGGGCTCTTGTTTCTGAGTAGGCTTCTATTTTCTCATTTAAAAGTCTAGGAAAATAATAAATAATTGATAATTATGTTCTGCATTTTGCTTTGAGTTCTATGTGAAAAGCAATACACACTGAGAGATGCACAGGAGAAAAAAAACATGCCTCAGAGTTTGGTTTCTTTTGGTGTTTTATTTTTATTTTATTTTATTTTTTTTTAATCTGCTGTATTTGTCCCATCTGCTGTGATATATCATATGTGACATATTCAACCCTTTGAGGTTGAAGAGGATGTGTCTTATCCGGTCATATTCAAAGTGGGTTTTGTGGTTTTTGAGACAGATACCACATCTTTACTTTTTATTTTTTGTAGACAATTAAGAATATTTATGTCTCTATATATAAATTATAAATAAGACTCATACAATCTATTTGTAGCAACAGCATTTAGACTTTGTCTTGTATTGAACAACACATAAAGGAATTTAGCTGGACATGCAGATTAATTGGAGGCTACTTAGGCATAAGTTTCTTCCCTCATGAGTTTTTTCAAGACTATGAGCAGGATTATTTACATCATGTTAGGCAACTCCAAGGTCTTCTGGTAATTTTTTTATCACTATATTTTACAAACAGTTACTCTAATCATTTTCACTCATCTTTATTAATTTAATTGATCTCACTCTCTTTTGTTTCACCTTATTTTAATCCAATTTCATTTCCTGAACTTTGTACCTATTATGCATAATTTTCAACTGATTTTGAAGAAAATACTTTGGCTATGTTGCCAAGAACTGTGTGAAATAAAATGCATTTTATGGATTTAATTAAAGCAAGTATGATACCAATAAATTGAAATTGGTGGAAATCTCCAAAAGGTGTGACTAAAATGTACATCAGTGGGACATTTCATAAAAATGTCAAATCATTCTACTATTTTATTGTGTCTAGATGTTATTAAGGATCTTTGTTGAAAATACAAAATAAATAAATAAATAAAAGGAAAAATGTTATTTTGAGTTTACTATACCCTTAAAATATGTCAAAGAAATATGTGAGAGACTTCTCTACTCAGGAGGTGAAAGCATCTCTTTTGAAGAAGCTGGAACAGAGTAATTACGTGTGAGACTTTTTCTCACAACGCTTTGCCAAGACAAAAGTAGTTTATGATAACTTATTACATCTGAGGCCACCTCAAACTTCTCAGAAGCGACTCTTAATTTACTTCAACATAAATGACTACCTCTTGCATTTTGAAGAGTTTGTACTAGAAGGCATTTATGCAAAGTGTTATGAGTGAAAAACATTAAAAAAAAAAAAAAAGATCTTTACATTGGATAGAAATAGTGCTCTGAGTTTTGGTGTCAGTAAACATGGAAAAAGTCTTCCCAAAGTATATGGTAATTCCCAAACAAATCTATTACAGTCAATAGTAAATTTTGTGTATCAGTGCAAGGTCTTCTCCAGCTATCCTTTAAGTAGATCTGAGAGTACCCAAAAATTGAAGCTGTTGCAGAAATGAACCTCGAATTTTACACTTTTTTAATTGACTATTGAAAAAGAAGTGTTTTATTTTTAAAGAATTTTGTTTTACTCATGCATCTCCTGTAGGACTTGAGCTATGTTATGCAACTCCTGTAGGAGTTGAGCATTTGTATATGTTGGTGAGTTTTTCAGGAAATCCTTAGGTTTTGATTAGTAAGAAGCACACTTTTTATTTTTAGTACATTTATATATACATTGTGGAATGGAGAGCTGTTTGCTTGCTATTTATTGGTATCTGTTTTTGGAAAAAGGAGATCAGAAAAGCTAACTAGAATTTTAAGAATTCACTAATGTGACTAACATTCATGCTTTCTAACCTAATATAATGAAACAATAATACAAGTAAAAAATACATTATTGGTTTGTTGCAGTGACTAAAAATATTTATTATTCCAAGGCAGCTGCAGAATAGCACTTCTACTTATAAGTGAGGTCAGAGGAAGAAAAATACACATCTGCAATTTTCTTCATGAATTGCATGGATTTCCAACACGTCACACAGACGATCAGTGAAAATGCTGGTCTACAGTAATTATACTCAGCACTTCAAGGGTTTGCACAGATACATTAATAATCCCATTAATCTTCCTTTATATGTAAATCTGCAGCCCAGATGTTGCATCATTTGCAAATCTTGCAATTAAAACATTTTATAACTTGCAGTTAGGCAAAGGGGCAGTAGACTGGAAAATGGGTAAAATTGCTTGGCTAGGACATTACCATGGCAACACACTGACCTCCATTCAATTAGTTACAACTGAAGATCCAGCTATTAATTATAATGGTCAGAAAAGGATATAATCTGAATCTCCTTTTACCTTTTTAATATGGACATTTCTCACTCACTATAAATCTCTGACTTTAAGAGGCAAAGCTCTAGACCTAAAGCATTAAAAGTGATAGTGCTTAAATACCAATGGAAAGTGGAGGACAGCAAAGGAATCCCATCTATCAGTTATATTCAAGGTACTTCTGTAACTTTTTGTAGTCTAAGCCCTCTGTCAGGCAAGCTTCAAAGTGAATATTCGTTATTGCTCATTTTAGTTATTGAAGTCTACATTATATGTGCCAGAAATTCTCTCTCACTGTTAATTAGGGCCAAACTAATAATCAAGGGACTTGTGGAAACATAGATGCCTCCTTTTGTCAGAGTTTTACATTTTGCCATAGCAAAGTTATTATTTTCTTGGCATGCTATCAAAGAAAAGTTATCTGGTAATTACAGAAGACACTCCACTTTCTGACACTGGAGCAGTCCTGCTGTAGTCATACAGCACACATTCTGGCTGGTATATGGATATTTCAGGGAAAATGAGCAAGGTAAACTGTCTCAGTACATCTCTTCACAATCTCTCCAAAAAATGCAAATAGTGAGCCTGTGACAGATCCCCAGATGCTGAGGATTTGAGTGGTTTTTTTTTTGTTTTGTTTTGTTTTTAAATTTCTGGTTAGCTCCACATTAAGATCAAGAGAAGACCAGGTACAGAGCACAGTGAGTTCTTTCTCCTTTTCCCCTTGAAGTGCAACATGGTCAATATTCATGTAATTAATGCTGATATGGAAATATACTGTGTAGTGTATTCTTATGATGTAGGCTTTTGTTGGTTTTGTTACTGGTTGCTGGGATTATTTTTTTCTTTTCAGTTTTGTTATTTTATTTTTTAGACACTTGTCCTGACAATTGGTGATAAAGGCCAGGGAGTAAACAGAAGTGCCTGGCTGGGAATAGAGGCTTGAAATCACTGGACTGGGCAAAATTTTAGCTAAATATAAGGGCCTGGAAAAATATGATTACTCTGTAACTGACTTCCTGCAGTTCTGGATTAGACCCATGTAGACTAAAGTGTACATTTAAACATGTATCGCTTATGTTATATCCACCAAGAAATCTCACCCCAGAAGGTGTTTGTGCATTTTTTATGATAGTCATACCCTGCACAGATGGCAAGTGTATAAATTGTATCCTGGTTTTTGCAGCCCTGTGCAGGCCTCTGATACGAAACAAGAAGCATGGAGCATTGTGATACCAAATACTCACTGAAATTAGAGATAATCCCTATGCAAGATGCAAATTTGCACCAGTTGGACCAAAAACTGCCTGTGAAATCTTCTTAGAAATCATAATTGCATTGTACCAAGTGATGGAAAATTAGCAAGTTCAGAACTCCTTTTAGTGTATTGATTACATAACTTTTATTTTATATTGTTGTCATTCTTTCCTCCTCTGCCTCTGAGACACTTTCCTACAAGCCCCCAAAGAGCCGTGCATAACCTCATTGCCTAGGTCTACTTCACAATTATTTAAAGAAGCATATCAAACTTGTAGCTTGAAGACAGAGTTTGATAAATTATCTTATTTATCATAAGGGTTTCCTTATGTATATAACAACCTATGGTCATCATATATTAGATAGTTCAAAGGTACAAATCCAGCATAATTCATGCATAAACAGTTCTCAAATTACTTGTGCTTCAGGATTTAATATAGGCATTTTAATTTCCCCTCCCCCCGCCTTCTTTTTTTCTTTTTCCCCAAGCAGATTTTGGAATTTTTTTTTTCTTTGTAAACCACATTTTAGATCCGTGTTCTCCATCAAAAGGTGACATTCACTGTATCAACCAAGGTATCTGAACAGAGCTATGTATTTGAACTTAGAATTATTTTGATAACATGCTCTTGCTGAGTTTTTAGTTTAAGTAGAGAGCAGGTTTTCAGTTTCAAGGAAGAATTATGCAGGTATGTTAGACACATACCTACTCCAAAATGTCAGTTAGCCAGATATTTGAGGCATTGGCATATATGTAGATATTCCAATGAAATAGATGGGGAAAAAAGGTTGAGAACAGAAAGAACGTAATTATGAAAAATCGTCTGAGTCACAGAAAAGGCCACTAATCTACTTTCCAACAAAATTCTGAGGTTTTCTTTGCAGTAAAACATCTGTCCAATTTTCTTACTACTGTCTAGGACATTTCTTACTAATGCCATTTGATTGTACATACAGAGGGATTAATGTTCTGGATCACAGCACTTGATTTCCAGGAGTGGTGTCTGGCAGTAGGCAAATTTGCTGCAATTAAATTTTGCTGAGTCAGCAAATTTCCAATATCATGCAAGCTCTTTCTACCTGTCTCTATTTAAGCTAAGCTTAATGTTTTCCACTCTTTCTATCAGATATATTCTGATTGAATTTATTTTCTCTGTATTCCCTAGACTATATATAAAAATAAATAAATAAATGAGCCTGTGTTACCCAAAGGCTTCAAAAGTATCTGATTCATATTTAATCAATATCCTTTTGAGCATTTAAATGTTTTCATTATGTCCCTTTTTAACCATCTGTTCAAATTCAATAAAACAACTCACTAGTTTCTTTTTCTAAGGGTCATTTTGTAAGCTTCATCTTTTATAGGATAGTAGCTGAGACATCTGTGGTTCAGAACCAGAGAAGCAAAATAATGTACAGTTGGAATCCAAGAGCAGAATAATGACCTGAACCTGTAGCTCTCTTAAATAACCGTTTTTCATTTTTTTCCTTTGGCACAGTTACATGAGTACTCATTTGAGTAGCTGTTTCAAATATTGTATTCTTAAGGAAGCAAACTGTCACACTGCTGAATCTTCGTATTCTTCATACTTTCACTGTAAGTGCTCTGTCAGAGTCTGAAAGGTGGACCTCAGAGTCTATGTTTATTATAGCAAATAGATAGAGATGATCCTTACATCTGGCCCTACAGATAAAAGGCATAGCATAGCTTTTTCCATATGGTTAATCGCCTTCCTTTCCTCCCATGCTCCCTTCCCCCGGAGTAGAGTGGCCTGGTCTCTTCTGCCTCTCAGGAGTGGTCCTTGACCCATAAGAGTCCCCAGAATTATCCTTGAGTATCTTCTGGGGAAAACAAAAAAAAAAACAAAACACTAGTTGCTACAGGTGAAATGTGTCACCTGTAGAAGAGAGTACCAACAATATAGTAGAATCTATCGTCATGTCCTACTACTGACCTGTTCGTTTTGCTGTCATAGACTTTATGATGTACATCTACATGGGAAACTATAAATAGACACAACATCAGTTCAAGTCACAGATTAAGCTGCAGAACACTATAAAAACTATGTGACAATCTTGGTGCAGCCAAAACGGATACATTCTGAATATCCAGAAGGCTTATTATTTCAGGCTCAGGATTGCACTTATATATTCAGTTCTGTTTTCAAATTGGCTTATGTTCTATAAGCTGAGAAGGTATAGCTCTCTTGCATCTGCCTGGAGTATACCATCTGCTGCTATCTTTTAATTAGCAGATCTGGTAATATTACATCTGTATGGTTTTACGCAGACTGAATACGCACCCCAAAGACCTGTTTCTGGAGTGCCTGATCAGTGTCATGCCAGCGCAAGTGAATGAGCCTTGGAGGCTGAGTTTCATTAACCAGTGGAAATATTATAAAGAGTATATTTTTCCTTAGTCTTTACTGTAAACATATAGTAGAAATGCTTACATACAGTGTGAGTACATGCATATTCATATACATGCACACATGCATACTAACACGTATATGTAAGTGTAAGATATGTATAGTATAGATAGTACATGTTTTAGAAGTCCTGATTGTAGCATTTGCAGAAAACTTATTTGATGAGGAGGGTGGCAAAATTGTTTTGCCCTGAAGAGTGAGTTTTGGAAGGAAGATAATTCCTTGTGGTGTGTGGTGAGTAGACTTCTTAACATCTGCAAGGATAACACAGATTGTCCCATGATTACCCATGCTGCGTTATTAATTTTTGTGCAGCAGATATTCAGTGTTGACTCAGTGTTTCTCAGAAATATGTCAGAATGATTTTTGCTTACTCTATTAAAGTAACACAAGCAAGAATATGAGCTTCTATTTTAACTAACCCATGTCCATCCATGAGGAGATAAGGTGATTTTCTTGCATACTTGTATTATGTTGCAGTGGTGGGGTGTATTCTGTAAGTCTACAGTGTCAAGTAGTTTCTATCCTTAGTTGAGCAGTACACTCAATACACAAGCAGAATCAGACATACATAGGTAGGGAAAAAATAAAATAAAAATAAATTGTACACTATATAAACCTATACTATATGGACACGCTCAATGCTTTTGGTATTTTCTTCCAAACGTATCTAGCTTCTGATCTAAAACTTATGTTATGACAAAACTAAAATCAGATGAAAGAAGTCCAACTTTGTTAGGAAAGGTTGACTCACTGTGACCCAAATGTCTGGCCTGATATTGTTTTCATTCAGTAGTCACCCTACAGGCATTATCAAAGCAATTTAAACTACTGTACACCTAATTCACAGTGACACAATTAGAACATTAGTAAACTTAGCTATCTAGTCATTGCAAGTCATTGTTTTGTGTATGTGATGAAGTTGCAGCAGCATGAAGACTCCTGCACTTTAAGGACTGACAAACTACAAGTTAATTTTTTAGAACATTACAGCATACAAAAAACATCTTCTCTTTCCTTTTTTTTTTTAAACATCTACTGCAGACATCCCTATAGGATAATCCCATGTTTGCTGAAGCTTTGACATTGAAGCATTTTAAAGCGAACCAGAAAGACAACACAGGGAATGTGTTTGGCACTTTTTCATGTGTTTGGCATACAAAATAGCCCCCTTGCTAGATCAAACTGCCACACATCTCTCCCTGAACATCAGTAGATATAGCTTAGTCCCATCAATAGTTTACTGACCTGTGCTGTGATAACATTTCCATCTCTGGAGTACGCAGTATGTGACATTTTGCAAGTACGTTTAATGGGGATGGGGGAAGGGGAGATGACGTTTATCCTGCTTGTCGGAGCGTGCTGGACAGGGCCAAGGGTATCGATTGGGCACAAAACTCTCCTCAGCTGGCTGATTGTCACCCTTCACGTGTGTGTGGTCTTTGAACTTTGCAGCATTTGGATAAATGGAACAGTTTCTAGTGAGATCAGTTAGGTCTCAGCAAAACAAACATCCGCAAAATTGAACAAAAATATATAAATAGTAAAAGAGGCCTTTGACATTGTCACAGTACACTTGATATACACAGACTTCTATTGCAGGCTATTTGACTAAGAATGAAGGTGAATAGTGGAGATGATAAAATTTTTAAGATCTTGTTGCACACTTATTTCCAGAACCATTGTCCTTCCTATTTGCCTCAGGTCAGCACTAAAAGTGAAAGGTCAGAATAGCAATTAACTTATCCTCCCGACAAAAAACTGCTCGGTTCAGGAGTGTTATGTAGCTCAATGTTTTATAAATGTAGGAAGGCTTTGATCTACATTATCTTCAGGAAATGATACTGACTGTGCCTGATTTTATTAATTATGCATCTAATGGAAATGAATCATAAGTTCAAATTAAAGGTTTTGGATCTTTTATTTGTATTTACTTTTGCTAAAACTTCACTTTTGATTAAAAGGAAAAACAAAGCAACATGAAATCTTAGCCATTAAAATCAGTCTACTTTTTTTGGATTTTTTGGCTGAAAAATTATTATAATATTGTACAGTAACATATTCTGAGAATAACTTAATAATAAATTAAAGGTTTTGTTAAAAGTTAGGAGAAAAACTAGAAGCATTTTGTCCTGCAAGACAACTGGGAATGTGCAAAACAACAGCTTGATCATAAGGAAGTAAAGAGTTTGAGAAAGTAAAGAGCTGCTCCTCAGATGGAAATTTTTGGAGGTTCCTAAAGGAACCTTACATTCAATATCAAAAACGATTCTTCTGAAGTTTTTGTCACTCTGCGTCTTTTCTTGTATATTCTTTTCTCTCATATGGGTATCCAAGGCTTACTGAAGGTTGCTGCCGAAGTTGATGAAATCAGCAATTTATTTGTATCATTACTTCCTTATTTATTTATTTTTTCTATTTTTTTATCGACTATCTTTTCCAGGAATAAAAAAAAAAAAAAAAATCCATTAATGGCAATCACTACATGTTTTACTCTAAAATAGAGATGATAGAAAAGACTTGCCCTGGTTCTCTTCCATGCAACTCTTTTTGCTACAAATCCGTGGCTTTTCTACCATGGGTTTGCAAGAAAGGGTTGTGTAGATCCTTTCTACTCCCTTAGCAGAAAGAAGTACCTGGATATGCTTTCCATAGATGACCACCACTTCCTAATGGATAAAAGTTTCAGAAGCACATTGTTTTTTCACTTCATCTGTTTAACTTGTCCCCAGGAGATACAAGTAAAAGGAGCAATCCCTGCCTTGCATACTAGCTATTTTGTAATGTCTATTCTTGAGAAAGATGCAGGCAAACTCTCCACTTGGTTCCTTGTGGCCTTCTACTCTGTGAAGCTCATCCATGTTTTGCTATGGCAGACCTCTTTTTAGACTTATTTAGGCTTCTTAGCTATAAGCTGTTTCTTGGCCCTCCAAAGAGATGACTTGTGTGACATCTTTTGGGACTGAAGATGTTTTGATGAGAAAAGTTAAGGCTTGTGGGAAAGGGCTTTAAAGTAGTGCCTCAGAAATAACTCTTACACAAACACACTGTATTCAGTAGAATTTCATTAGAAGTAGAATTTCATTACTCTAGTCTGTTTGCCATTTGAACAACCTGTCCCTGATACTAAAATATTGCTACAAAGATATTAAATTCTATTGTCCTCTACTTAGAGAACCCTTGAACTACTTGAGACATTTAACCTGATGTTTAAGAGTTTAGGTTTGTGCTAGAATATCAAATGAAGTTCCACTCCATTTAACAGAAACATTCATGTTTAATTAAAATTCACAGATAGCTAGAAACATGCAAGTATTAACTATCCATAATGCTCAAAATGTTAGGGAATTAAAGATGAATTTAATCTTGTTTGAACCTTCTACAGTCTTCTTTTTTCTGAAAAATAAGTAATGCTGTCTTTTTGTTTATTGATTCTGTAAAAGGTATCTTTGAATATCTAGAGTTAGATTTTTTATTTATTTTTTTTTCAGAACTAATTTTTTAACATCATACATAGATGTAGATAAAGTTGGTTTGTAAGGTTTTGTATAATGCAAACAGGCAAGAACAAACACATATTATTTTGTCTCATCAGCAAAACATAATGTGTTCTTTGCCCTTCTAGTGGAATTGGTTGCTGTTATATAGCTTGTAATTTTCCTTCCTTTATTATATTTTTTGATTAAACTGTGACATTTATTAACAAAGGATTTGGCTTTGTCTCTCTACAGCTTGCTTTCTAGGGAATTCACACTATTCTGTAAACTCTGTTTTCAAGAAGATGTAAAATACGCATACATTCCCTCACAAAGCAGTGTTCAATTGAAAAAGCCATCTCAGTAACCAATGATGGATTAGTTCCATGAAAGAACCAAATCAGATAAAATGACAAGAACTCATGCAAATTTGTTAAATATAAAGGATATATTTAAAAATAATAATAATAATAAAAAGTCTTTGGGACATGATATATGCCTTTAGGACATGACATTGGATATTGCTACATGAATTAAATTTTGGAATGACAGGATAATTAATATAATAACTCCTTCCTCATAAACAGCTCCAAAGGTATGAAGAGGTGTTTATAAGAGAAACGTATTTCCATCAGCTTTAGTTCTGTAGGGGAAAAACAGAGGTAATATATTTAGAATTTGTTTTCCTTGCTGCCATCAGAAATATAGTACACTAAGTACTAGCATTCCCTTACTGTTTGTAATGAGAAACACACCTGTTGACACAGGTGGTCATCATTCAAAAATAGAGTTGAAGCTTGTATTACTGTACTGGCTCAGTCATATGTAATTATTTTATGTCCTAGTCCCAGAGTCATCCACGAGGACCAAATGTACTGAGTGCTCTAAAATAGCTACAGCAACATCAGAACCTGGTTTATCAGAACCTTGGCTTACAAAGCATCCTCTACCACTGGGGCAGAGATAGGCAATTCATTTACTAAACAAGGAATAGTTTCTGGTTTAGAAACATAAGGGAGGCAAAAATGGCTTCCAGCTCTGGCTAAATTCATTGATTACTTTATGTAGTCAATAGCTGAATAGGATAGAAAACAAACAAGCAAACAAAAACAAGTAGCAGACTTAATTTCACTCTTCCTTAGATGAAACTCTTCAGGGTTTTTTGTTTATCTGCTTGTTTCAAATTATGGTCTTGAAAATAATAAAAATAAAATTTCCCCCTCCCAAAAGTGAGGTCAGCAGAAAAGATGCAAACACGGATACGCTTGTATTACTTGTTTTTGAAATAAAGTCTAGGTGAATGGCAGGAGTAGAGTATGTTCCCAAGGTCAAGAAGTAAGCAGCCTTTAGTTGTGGGTGTACATTCTGCTTTTCTGTGTGTGTGTGTATTTGTGCGTGTAACTTACCTCGGGATTTTTTGATACTTTCCTAGAATAAACTTCATAACAAATCTAAAAAGAGCAAGGTGGAAAGTCACATTCCCCCATGGGTAGCTGCAACTACCACTGCTCACATTCTACCTGTCTGGCTGAGAGCAAAATCTGGTTCTCCATTTTGTAATGGCTTCACCACCTGCAGACCTAGTGCAAGCAACACACAGCCAGGATGGCAGAGGTGTGACTGATGCCACCAAGGAAGGCAGAGCCTGATGAATAAGGCATTACAGTGTGTTAGTTATCATCAGCTGCTAGCACTCTGAAGCCCAACATAAACTGGCAACACAGATACAAGCAAAAAGTAGATTTCTGTATGCCTTGGTGAGAGGAAAGTGGATTTTCAAATGCCAGCTAGAGCTTCTAGGGTGGCTGGCTGCCTAGAAAAATGAACGAAATCAGCGCATATGTCATGTGCTTTGGCCTGGCCTTCTCTCTGGATGCCCCTATAAGCTCTCTCAGGCCCAGAGTGGATTTGACAGATGGTTTAGATGGTGGTACCCTACTCATGCCAGGCAAACCTTCCTTGCCAGGGGCCAGTAGTCTCAGTTCTCAGGTAGCTATAGCCTGGCTTTGCAAACATGTGATGAATTTATAAATTTTGAAATTGAATATCATACCAGCAGCAGACATTTTTTCATGTTTTTTATTTTAATTTACAGATTGCCAATAAGCATCAAATAAAATATTTCAGTTTATACAAGACATTAATTCTGCTCTCTTAAGATGTTGTTTGTTCAAGAAAGCTCAAATTGGATGCAGCAGCATCTGTTTTTCTGTTCTGCTTTCATCTAATTTTACAGCTGGATTGTCTGAGCCACAAGAAGGTCAAATGATTTGCCCTGACTCTGCCTATGAATTTATGGCATATGTTTGACAATCAAAGCCCATATGCTTGCCAGAAATGTGTTACATGTTTTAAAAGTATGGCTTAAAATAATGTCTTTTTTTTTTTTTTTAATAGGAAAAGGTACTGCTACTAAAGTGATTTCTTTTTGTGATAAATTAGCAAGAATAAACTGATAACACTAATTTGTCACTAGACTTTTGCTGACAGTAATATTTCACTGATTTTGTTTTTCTTTCTACTGTAATCTTTTAGGAAAAATCTTTTATATCTTATGGCAAATTGTACTGCAAAGCACGCAAAAAAAAAAAAAAAAAAACAGTTTACTTCAAATTTAACTGTTGGAGTTTGAATCCAAACCCAGCATTTTTTAGGATGGAGAAAACAACCATTTGGTTTCATATTTCAAATCCTTGCTTTTGTGTATCTAATTACACACACACACACACAAAAGAAAAAAAAAGGCAAGGAAGCAGAACTCTTTCTCTCTTTCTCTCTCCCCCTACTTCCTACTTATTTTCTCTTTTTTTAGAGTAGAAAAGTTTTTCAGGTAAAACAGGCAGATTAATTTTCAAAATTAATTCATCCATGGCAGTTTAGCACCTTAGGATAACATAAACCTTATTCAGTGAGCATGGCGAGAGACTTGTTGCTTGCTGAGGGTCACTACAATGGTTAGGCAACAAGGGGCTCACAACTGGGAATAAGTGTAACCTGTGTAATCCTGTCCTCCTGAGCACATGGGACTGGGATTAGGCTAGCTGAATTGCTCCGAATAGCAACTCATCACCTGACGAACTGTCATGACAAAAGGTACTGGCGCTAAGTTTTACCTTTCCATAGATATCATTGGCTCATATTTTTATACTCACATATGTATATATAGGAATACACACACACGTTTCAAATGATTGTAGAATATTTTCATGAAGTTCTTTTTTTTTATTATTTATTTTTCTCCCATCTTTTCCAGAAATGTTTCACAGACCACGCTGAACATGCTTTCATCTTTCATCTCCCCTTTTCATCTCCCCTTTTTAAGAAAGTACAATGTGACAAGTTCACCAGAGTTCAGTAGATGTCAGTTCCAGCCATGTTTCCTCTGGTCTGAAGGATATTTTAAAGTGTTCTCAGTGTGTTTGGTACCACTGAGAGGTGGTTCACTATATCCAAACTCAGGTGCAATGACTGGGATCAGTAGTGTGTATTGAACTGGATGTCACTTCACAAACAAAAAACAGAATGACCCCTCCTACATATATTACCACATAGTGAAATATCTCCTATCTGTCAAAATGTTACTGCTGTTAGAATTTTGAAAGTCTTGATGTTGTCAGCCCTACACCTTAAACTGTATGGTACTCTGTTGGAAATGAAGGTCTGAAGTGTCAGGCTGCTGTTGACATCTATGCCAATATTACAGGTATGGTGTCTCACAGTAATTCTTTCTCTGCTTTGTTTTATTTATTTATTTATTTATTTATTTATTTTTCTGGATACAAATGGATGTGCAAGATTCATATTTACATGATTGCACCTGATTCAGTGAAGATGCATTTAGCTTGTTTATCTTTGTGGAAGGGAGTGGCACATTTCTTAATTTAAAATTTTTCTTAACACCTAAAGTACAAGGTAGGCAGGTCCCAGATACTCTGTGACACTAAGGCTATAAGGGACAGTAAAGTAGCTGCTGTGAGCTGAGCAGGGATTGCAGCTCCTTTTGATGGATCTCTTTAGGAGGCCCTTTGCTGTAAAGGGCTTTAGGAGGCTCACAGAGACTCAGGAAACTACTAAACTTTTGATTAGAAGTATAAATAGTAGAGACAAGTTTAGTGTTTGTTTGTTTATGCTGGGATGCTCTCATGTTTGTTTGTTGTTTTTTTTTTGTTTGTTTGTTTTATGGGAATTGAGATTTAAATTTAAATTCAACTCTTTTCTAGACAAAGTAACAATTACTTGTAAAAAATGAACATATATTTTTCAACAGATGAAC
Organism: Anas acuta; assembly: GCF_963932015.1. Classification (NCBI taxonomy): domain Eukaryota; kingdom Metazoa; phylum Chordata; class Aves; order Anseriformes; family Anatidae; genus Anas; species Anas acuta. The sequence goes on from NC_088979.1 coordinate 103,474,075, forward strand.
AACACTGTAAAATAATTAGAATTCAAGTTTACATATATCTTCTATTTTCTTCCAGCGTGCTGTCACTTGCTGTACATTCCAGAGGCCCTCAAAATTCCTTTAAGCACTGGATACACAGTTTCATTCTTTGTAACGTTTACTCCTTAATTAATAAGAACAAAATCACTCAGAATATTCATTGTTTCACCTCTTTTGATCATCACCTGGTTAGTTCACATTTAAGTGGCAACTTAAAAAGTCTTACAGAAAACATTCTTGTTTTGTTTTCAAAGATGTTAATGTGCTCATAAATCTTAAATTTTCCAAGAAATATGAACACTATTGTCTTTGATGAAAGCTTTTTAGTCAAAACACTACAGTAAAATCTTGTTGTATGTTGGACTGTACATATTCTATTGAACTCTGTTAAATATAAATACAACTGCAAATCCTTTGAATTCAAGTGTTGTACATAGGCTCATTTTTCAAAGGAAGCCATTGAAGCTGCTGAGAACATATTTTTAAAAGCTCTTCAGGAAGAGCATTTTATGGTAATCTTACAGAAAAAATCTGTTTGAAGGTGATTTGGGGTCACTTGGGAAGGATGCAGCTATTTTTAGATATTTGCTTTTTAACCTGCTTTACGTGAAGATGTGGAGTATGTGGCATTGCTTTGATATCAGGAAAAAAGAAATTTTCCATAATACTTGCTGATCTCTCACTTTTCCCCACTACTGTATCAGTGTATTTAATAGATATTTAATTTAATACAGAGTTATTCCTTATTTCTCAGTAAAATCTACCTTATGATTTAAATAGCAGCGATACTTCACCATAAATCTAATTATTTTTTGATATAGATGAACTCAAGATTATATCCAGGATTGATATTGAAAGCTGTAAGTGGTTTAGGGGGAAAATGTAATTTTCATTGGTGTTTTATGTTTATTTTCAAACCACATTATAAAAGAAAGGGCTCTGTTGCTATTTTCAAACTACAATTTTAAGTATTATAAACAGGTATATTATGCAAATTAAATGGTTTAGATTTTGATGTGAGGGAAGAGCTTATCATAGGAGCTGCAGTTCTTTAATTTCTAAAGCCAGAGAAATTGAGATACAGGCTCTGTTTAATTAGAAATTGTGAGATGGATAAAATGAGAATAACAGAAGGATTTCATTTCCACTTATCCATTTCTAATAAATATGCGTTTTCACAGCAATGATACATGCTTAAACAGTTAATGTTACACAGAACTTCCATTTTATTTATGCGGTCTGTTCCCACTACATTGAGGAGCTTCTGAAGTGTAAGGGTCTATGCTGAATTAAACCAAGAATTAAATGCAAAATTTGATTTGATACTCATCTAAGACAATATATGCGTTCTTCCCATCCTTCCAAATAAGCATTCCTTCAAACTTTTCTTCTGCCAATTCATCAAATATTTTCTCTCAGTGGCCCAAACTGCTAGCGTCAAACCAGAGATCTGCCATCTCTCTAATATTGGCAAACCTTGCCATTCATTTTACTGCTTTGTAATGGGCTACACATCTGAGTGATATAAAGGAGTTCTGTTGGAAAGCTATGCAAGATTTCTGATATTGGAAGTTGTATTTTCTTCTGGAAATGTAATTTCTAGTTTGCTTTCTAAAATATACCTAGTGGATTTAGACTGCACCTGAGTGTAGTCTGAATATCTGCCATGTCAGAGCTATCAGCATCTGAGATTTTAGGCTAAAAACATGTAATGCACTTAATCCAGCAGATCATATTCCTTCATTATAACTGCATACATGACACAAAGAAAACTTGTGTACCAGAAGAAACTCCACAAGAATCTGAGATGCACTGAAGTGCTCAGCTGCCAGGAGTGAACTGCTAAATTATCTCTTATTTCTCATTTCTGATCCTCAAAGGAAATCTAAAAAAGACCTTCTTTGGGAATTCACAACACAAGTTATTTTCTTGCCTTGTCAACCTTCTCCTGGCCAAATCCTTTCTGTAACACATCTCTCTTCCATAGGACTATCCGCCTTTTTCTTTCAAGGATCTAACACCCAAATGCTAAGCAGTTGCTATCAGTAGATGAGCCTTTCTATTAAGGAAACTTCTGCAATAAAGGGAAGAAAAATCTGCTGCTACCCCAGCTGTGAGGAGTGGTTCTAACACATGCAGGATTGCACAGGTGGCAGAGATTTCTAATAAATAACCACAGATTTAGCACAGACCATCTGATTTGGGAGGATAAAGTGATGTACATGTGCATTCCATATGATTTTACTGCAGAAGGAACAGTTTTATTTTATTCGTGCTTATGAGGCCCTAAGAAATAGTCCCACAGGTAAACTCTTAAACTCTAAGTAGTGTGGGAAGGGATATCTTGAATATGGGCATTGGAGAGGCATCTGTCCTGCTACAAAGATCCACTGCAGAACTTGTTTCAAGCTGAACAATTAGTTAGAAATACACAAAACAAAATATATTCATGATGATATGATGGCTGCTTTTGGCCATATACTCTTAGAATCACCACCTTTACACCACAGCTACTTGGATTTCACTAATACTACCACCCACCACCCAGCTTCTTCATATAAAATATAATGATGTGCCTGTTTTACCAATGAAAAGGCAAAGAAACATGTTCCATGGCTCTTTAATGAGTCTTTGTAACTTACTTTCAGAACATTTTAATACCTATGCCTTGACAGTCTCTGAAAATGAGTGGTAATTAGCCTTCTGGGTTGGCAGGAAATTGCCATATCGATCATCTCTGGAAATACTGTATATGGAAAGGAAAAAAAAATCCATAGGAAAAAAAAATGTTTATGGTGGGTTGTTGAAGTCTGGGGGCCTTTTTATTTTTTATCTTGAAGAATTATTAATACTGAGGCAAACACTGATGAACAAAATGTATTACTACTATTTAGGCATTTATGAATTGCTTTTACTACCACTAGTGCAAATCCAATAAAATCTCCTGAAAGAATCTAAGATTGCTTTTAAGTAAGACCACTTAAGGCTTGGTTGTAAAGGAAATATTGCTCTTTAAAAATGTAAAACAAATCCTCCTAACAGGACTTTTCAAGTTAAGCTATCTCTAAATAAAAGATGATGAGATATTTAAAGAGTTTCAGAGTTCGCATTAAATGCATAATTCAGGACTGAATCTTGAAAAGGGAATAAAAATATAAAAGTCTTCTGCAATATATCTTTGCAATTCTATATGGTTTGTCTGGAAAGTTTAATTAGCACAGAAGACATGAAATGTAACTAAGGAAATAGTTTGGATTATACTGATTTTCAGGTCTTAAGGAATTGCTAACTCTTCAAAAATTCTTTCATTATATAACAGCCTCTATTTCATGATTTGCTACCTTGTGATATGTAAGAAAGATTTGAGTGCTGTCAGTTAAAGCAGATGATGATATGAAATGGCCATTTGTGGTTTAAATGCATAGTTCCAGGAGACTAACTTAGTGTAGGAATTTAAAAATCAAATGACCCTGGAAGACATCCTGGTTGTCTTCAAGGCTTATGTTGCATATGTACCCATATTGGTCTCTGAAATGCAAGCATATGTCAAGGAATACCTTGTAAAAAAACACTGGAGCCTTGCTATGTGATTAATGGTCGGTTTTATCTAGATGCTTGACATTAGTACTGGGCCCATCATCCCTAATATTTCAGATATTCATATAAGAGCTATATGAACAGAATAGCTAGAATAATGTACATTTCTTATCAGCTAAGATTAGAATGCAGTAGTCTTATAATCAGAAAGGTGAAGACTTTCATATCTTAAAGAGGAGAAAAGATTTTTTTTAAGAGTATTTCTGTAATCTGAAGTTACTTTTTTTATACGTCTCAATAATTATTTTTAGTAGGGGCATGGTGAGCTTTCAAACTGTCTTCTTTTTTTGAGTGTGAGATATAGAATATGAAAACATCTTGAAGGTGGTGGGTTTTTTGCTTCTACAGAACTGCAATAAACACAATTTGTATTACACTCTTTTTCCATGGCTGTGGAAAATCTCAGGACCTCATAAATGACACAGCCATTTGGTCTGTGGTTCAGTAAATTTGGTTAGATGCTTTGCTGGAAAAATACCATCTCTGTAGGCAGAATGCATCACAATGGGAATTCTGCTCCATATTTTATGCTGACTAGGCTATGTTTCTACTCATTCTTCCTCCTAATCAGGAAAAAGTATATATTTCTGTTATTTCAGAGAAATATGTGAAGCAGCCAGCTGTTAGTGTTTTTCTCCTGTGGACCACGCTATTTTGTCTTTTTCTTGTTGTGCAAAGCTACATCTGTCACCATTATCTACTGCTGTTCTGCAGTTTTTGTGTTGTTACCAGATCTGTCACTTCCTGGGTTAAGCCATACTAAGAAAAAACAGACTAAAGTCCCAGTGAAAGTAAAGTATAGCAGTTTCCAAGTTACTGGTGATTAATGTGTTAATGTCCAGAAACGCTGAAGCATAACAGCACTAGCACCTTACCAGAATATTTAACGGATACTTTCATCTTTGATTTGAATGTATAATCTTTGAAATATTATGATGCTCTGTAGTGACATTAATATTTCAAATATCAATGGACAGGGGTCATTAGATAGAAGAGTAGTGATTTTGGGTGCCCCTGGAAAGAATGGACGTTACAATGTAAATGGCATATAGGAGATAGATGTTTCTTCTGAGAGATCATGAAACTTTAATACAGATGCTGTGTTAAACTGATGTATTATGAAACTCACTGTAATACGAGAGGGAGATAGGAGGACATTATCTGCTACGAATGTAGTGAAAATTGCTTTGTTATGGAAAATTAATGAGAACCCTGTGGCCAAAGAATGGGGCCTTAGTCTGGTTTAACCTTCCTTTCAGCTTCTACAATGATATTTATTTTTTTTTTCTGACTTGTGTAGTTCTAAATTAAGGCTGTCTTTGAGCATATTATTTAGTCTTTTTTTTTTCTGAGCTATTTTAAAATTCTATAATAAAACATTATAAATGCAGCCAAGCATTCAGTAATTTGTTTTAAAGAGGTACCTTAGTCTTTGTAAACCTGGTATAAATATGTGGGTGGGAGATGACAAACCATGAGACAGACTTCCTATGAGAAGAATGAATGCAAACATGGACCCACAAGAGAAAGAAATCTGACTCACTTTGGGGGGGGGGGGGGGGGGGATTGTACCTTTTTAAAAGGAAGCCATGAGTTAATGGTTGATGAATAATTCTTGATGAATTGATGGCAGTTTTTCTACACCTAGAACTTACCCAGTCCTAGACATTCTGTAGTTTGTCTTCCTTAATATTTTGGACCTGAATTGGTGTTCGTTTTGCCCTGTTGTCCTGGGAAGTCTCTAATTAATTTCATGCAATGAGACTGTATTTAATTATTGTCTAAATTAAATATTCCTAATATCTGCCCTTGTAACAAGCTGGAATTCACTGTATATTACATTTCACAAGGCTCTCTGTTAGGAAACTGTAAAATAACATACATTATGTTCTGGAACAAAAATGTTAAAAGCAGCAGTAAACATATTGAACAGATTTCTCAGAAGATGTAAAGTATTAAGAAATTGAAGTTTACATTTATGGATGTGCATATTATGCCATGTGTAGAATACTGATTTTTCTCCCTCCATCTTTGAGCTTTGTAGATTAAAACTGTGCTTCTATGCACATATCAAAGATTCATATAAGAGTAAGCTTCCATGGAATTCAGTGTTAGAGGCTCAAACCTAAAATGGGAAAGAATTAGTTTTTGTTGCTATGGGAACATATACTTCATTTAGTCCTTAAAGAAAAAGAATATACAAATTTATGATAAAAAATAACACTATTAGTCCACTTGGTGGGGCAGGAGGCACTAGAAATAACTATGTAATCTGGGCAAATAATATCTCCCTGTTGTGTACAGCATGATTACATTGGAAAAAAAATCTTCTTGTCAGTTTATTACTCCATTGCAATTTTTTTTCTATAAGTTCACATTTGTTTGCATTGTAAGATCACAAACTGCACATAAATAAGTGGTTTAGTCATTATTTGCCTTTGTAAGGCATCACTGGGGATGGCTATTAATTCTCAGATGATTATCTTTATTTCTTTGCCTTTCATAAAATTGTGTATGAAGGCGAGATCTCTGCATGTCTTTATTCAGCTACCAAAGAGTAAAGGAGAGAAATCTGATGTTGCAATTGAGTTTATTCTAAGATACTATTAATATGAATATGAAAGTGAGTTCTGCTGCTGACTCCTGGGTTTGCTTCTTTGCTTGAGAAACAAAATTTGCTGACTGTGAAGGAAGTAGTGGTAAATGTCTCACAATTAGACTGCTTTTGCTTGAAGAGTAATAGATCTGTGGAGAGGTTTTTTGATGCTCTTTGCTTCTTTCTCCCCAAATATTTTTTTTGGTAAATGCCTCCTGTGGATAGACTCAACTTGAAAATTTATGTGTGGAGCATTATTCAGAAAAATACCTGTTTTTTTGTTTGTTTGTATGTGTTTGTTTGTTTTTACTTGTTTTTTGTTTTGTTTTGTTTTTGTTTTTGTTTTTAAGCCTGAAAAGGTTCTGAAATTAAATGAAGTGCACTTTTTGACTGAAATCTGTGGCATGATTTTCTTACTTTTTTAGTATTATGAGCACTTTGTTCTTTGTACTTGCAAATGTGGGTAATGCAAATTCATGCTGCCTTTCACATGCAGCTTTGTGCAGTTTCAGGCATATATTTATTCTCCTATTTCTCTAAAATTTGATTTGGTCTTCATGTTCATGTGGACATACAAATAAAAAGTGAAATACAATAGAAATAGCAAATATTGTATGATCTTCCACTGAAATCCTGAAAAGATGCACTTTCTGTTATAGTTTAATGTAAAAATACTCTAACTCTCTTGGCTGCTTCAGGCATGCTATTATTAATGTTGGGAACGTCTATATTTTAACAAATTCCAAACAACACCTGCCCTTTCCAGATGATGTTTATAGAAAGAGCAAGCACAAAACAGCAAAATCGATAAGAGGTACAAATCAAATTTAGCATAGAAGTGGAAAGACAGAGGCTGAGTACTCTCTCACTTCATCTCTGTGATAGAGAGGCAGAATGAGCAAAATGTTTTTCATCTTTTGAGAATCATAGCATGATCCAGCACAATTTCCACCTCTTATATGATTCTGCTTTTGCTATAAGCAGCTAACATTGCTTTTGTTGAAATGCTGCCATTATCATTTAATCATAAACTATGTGAAGTGCTGTGCCCACTCAGTGCAGAAACCATTCTTTGGCCTAGAGACAAACTATTGAAGCGGTGATTGCATTTCATTCTTTCAAGTAAAATCCTCTTCCAATAAATGAACTGGTGAAATGTTTCAGTTAAGACAAACTCCCAGAGCATTTTACTTCGCTGTGGATTGTATGAAATGCATTCTGATTCTGTCACCTATCCAAAATAGGTGACATACTGAACCACTGTCTTCAGGTTGCACTCAACTCTTCAGCAAAGGAAAAAGAAGCAGTGTGGTATAACTACAACGAGGCATTTTAGAAGTTGTGTTTTAGAAGCAATTAAATATACATGATTGAAATTGAAAGAACATGGCTGTGGCTGTTGGACAAACCTGTAAACTAATTTCATCATCACTGTGGAAGAGAGACGAGCATGTGTTGTTTCTTATCCATGTACAATCCCTGTTTCCTCCCTTACTGTGTTTCAGCTCCCTTTCCAAAGCAGTCTTGAAGTACATGAACTGGGCCACAAGTGCCACAGGAGTTCACAAGATCCACAGGACTAGACTATATCTCTTCTCAGAAAAATGTCCTGAAATGCTTATGGTGTGCAGTTTAAGGCCTTAGCCACAATGCTTGATTCCACAAATCCTTTCCTGCTGGCCACCCTACCTTATGTCATCTGAGCTCTGTCTCATCCTTCATCTCCTATTAACATTAACTATTAAAATTGCCCTGGAAACATATAGGCATATTTAAGGGAAAGATTTACTCTTTTAACAATTAAGAGTTTTTTTGGTGGTGGTGGTGGTTTTTTGTTTTGTTTTGTTTGTGCTTAAACTTAATTGGATTTTCCACTTTGAAGGATTATTTTTATCCAATTTTCAGTTGATTGCTCTAGTAATTCTTACCTTATTCTTCTCAATGGGAAAAATTTCATGTTGATGTCAGAGGAGTTATGAAACTATATATGTGCATTTGCAGACAACACAATGAAGGTTATCATTATGGAAAAATACTTGTACATTTTCTTTTTTAAAAAAATAAAAATGCATCAGGGATGGGGAACTTAACAATAAAGCAAGCAAAATTGCTTATAAGTTCTGATCTGACTCATATGCTGAAAAGACTGGTTCTTACAAAGTCAGTTTTAATAGTGTGTCTTTGGATGACTCTCTCACATCAAAATGTGAGAAAGTGTACCCAAAAAAATGCATTTATGTGGTAAAGGTTTCCATGTGTTGTTCTCCCCAACTTCAAAATCTGAATGGCCATGTTCATTTTCTTTATTCATGGGCCACTGACTGAACAGTATGCCTGGCCTTGCTTTTGGCGTGTTCATAAAACATAAAGGAAACTTCACATCAAACAAGTGTGTTGGTTTAGTGGAACTAATGTGCCATGGCTACTTTCAGTCACCTATATGGGCCAGGAAAAAATCTTTTTATCCTCAGTAACTGTCTCTTTGTATACTTTTTTCATTTCTACAGAAACATTAAAAATTGTCTTCAGGTAGAAGTGATGTTTCAAAAGAATGAACAAGTTATACCATAATTTGTCTTTCTGTGGTACCTGAGTAAGCTTAAGCTAGCTGACACAGAGTATTTTCCTTGTCCTGGTTATTCTTGTTTCAGAAGTTGCAATTGAGGTGCCACTAAGAGGTGTCTTCTGCCTTCTCTCTGGCTCTCATATGCTTCCTGACATCCTTGGATGCACTGCAAATTGTGGCAAGCATCTCTCCCCTCAACAGTTATGATTTACCTAAGTTGTGATTTATTTTCTAAAAGTTTTGCCCTCTTTAAATAATCTAGATACACTAATATTTAGCATTAATTGTCTTGGCATCTTTAAGGGGTGGTGTAGGGAAGAAGACAGAGAAAGAAAGAGTTGTCAGGTAGCTGGGATGTGTAAATCACATTCAGGCCCCTACGTGTTCCTAACTTGAAGTATGAATATGAATCTCTTCTGTATTGCAGACTGGGATTGTGCCCTTTGTGGTGGTTGGCAAGTGAAATAAATTTACTGAATCTGTCTGTATTGTGGAGGCACATAGCTTAAAGAAAAAGGAGGGACAAGGGAGCTTAACCTTTAGTTTCCTACATCTGTGGCATATCAAGCAAATATTTTAATTTATTTAACTCACATTCTACATCTCAGATCTTCTTGGACTATTCTAGAACTGGGGAATGGGAGAAGAGGAACAGCAGTGGACACTTTTCATCCTTTTTATTTTAAACTACATCTTAGACCTTAAAATCCTGTCTAGTAAACTGGAACTTTAAGAAAAAAATGTTATGAAATTAAGTGAAATAATTCTGTCTGTTTCACTTATGAGTCTCTTTCAGAATAACTTTAGATAAAATGTGTGCTTGTGCTTAGATACATTTATTTACATACAAATATATAATTAACTAGATATATATATATACATAATGTATAACTAACAGTATGCATATGTAAAAATATGTGATTAACTATACTAGTATCTGTATGGAAATATAATTTACAGCCTATCTTCCTGATGGTATGAATATTAACAAGTGAATTCTACGTCCCATGAAACTGTCTTGTGTGTTTTGTTTGTTTGTTTGGGGTTTAGTTGTTTAAATTGGTTGGAAACAGAAGTGCTGAGATACTACAGGCACCATTTTCCCATTCTGAAAAGCAGAGTTGTTCCAAAGAATGTTTATCAATATGGCAATAGGTGCATTTATATATATGTACTTGTAGCCCAGAAAGCCAGCCATATCCTAGGCTTCATCAAAAGCAGCGCGGCCAGCAGCGTGAGGGAAGTGATTCTCCCCCTCTGCTCTGCCCTCATGAGACCCCACCTGGAGCACTGCATTCAGCTGTGGGACCCCCAGCACTAAGAGGATGTGGAGCTGTTGGAGCAAGTCCAGAGGAGGGCCATAAGGGGTTGGAGCACCTCTCCTTTGAAGACAGGCTGAGGGAGCTGGGGCTTTTCAGCCTGGAGAAGAGAGGGCTCCACAGGGACCTTATAGCAGCCTGCCAGTGCCTAAAGTGGGCCTACAGGAAAGCTGGGGAGGGATTCTTGGTCAAGGAGCAATTGTCAATCTTTGTGATGGTTTTAAACTAAAAGATTTTGGTTAGATATTCAGAAGAAATTGTTCATTCAGAGGGTGAGGAGGCAATGGAACAGGTTGCCCAGAGAAGCCATGAATGCTCCATCCTTGGAAGTGTTCAAGGCCAGTTTGGATGGAGCTTTGAGCAACCTGGTCAGATGGGAGGTATCCCTGCCATTTCAGGGGGATTGGAACTAGATAATCTTTAGGGTCCCTTCCAACCCAAACCATTCCATGGTTCTATGGTATAAATGTATGTGGGCCTCACCGACCCAGGAATGGGAGTTAGTTAATGGCAATGTTTGTTTGTTTGTTGTTGTTTTTTGTTTGTTTTTGTTTTTGTTTTGTTTTGTTTTGTTTTTTGTAGTTCATGGTTCCTTGGACCAAACAGGTTATTGTTGGGATACAGTTATACCTACAAACATTATCCCTGCTCCCATCAGATTTGTACATCTTTGTTGAAACAGTCAAAACAGGTATTTTGACAACAGTAGCTACTACAATATGAAGTTAAATGAAGAGATATTTCTACTGTCTTTATAATCATAAAGATAAAAATCTTGTGAAAAAAAATGTGTCACTTCTATTATATATATTTATGTTTAATAAATATATAAAATATATAAATATATATTGTATATATTCTATCTACATTTATTTATAGATCATTAGAGTTTAGATATTTATATAATCAAGAATAAAATATAATTTTCATACCTTGAAAATCCACTTTGGTATCAAGTAGGTAAAATGCAGTAGGGTATTGCTGAATTTCTGAATGATTGTTTGCTATATGCATCTGATTTATTTTCCTGGAAATGTTTTGGTGTTTTCTTTTTAATTTGATCCTTACCCTGCAAAAATTATTGAACATCTGTATGGCTAGACAAATCAGTAATAAGGATAAAAAACAAAGACCGCTTTGATGTCCTTTGCAACTGGCTACCTCCTTTTTGCAGAGCTGAAGAAAATATATAGTTGTTATTGACAATTACAATTATTGTGGATTTGTTTTGCTGATGTTTTTTCTTGCTTTTTGTTTTGAATCCACAGCTACTGGCTACTATTTGGAGTCTAGACACCTGAGTAGGTTTATGAGTTTCTGGTCTATCCCATTCATTTCTAGTGAAGAATATGATATTAAATAATAATAATAATTTTGTTGGTATTATCTAATACATCATAGAAATTAATAAAAACAAGGATTTGACTTAGTTTATAATGGAAGAGAGTGTGTTTGATAAGCAGCAGTACAAATAAAACCATGGGTGTACAATTAAATTAAATTATAGAAATCAATCAACTTTTTTCTTCAGACATGATAAAATCTAAGGAATTTTTTTTCATGTTCAAAATGTACATTTTCAGTTTTCTTCATGCCCCCAAGAACAACATTTCCAGCCAAACCTCTAAAGATAAAAAATCCTACATTTTACATATGCTTTGCTCGCAGTAATAATCTCTTCTCAGTACTGAGCAAGAAATTCAGATGGTTTAAATCAACACAGACTTCAATAAAGCTGTGTTGATTTACCTATTAGATATTTATGTAAAGAAAGTCATGAAAAATTACTGGCCTACAGAAATTTAACATATTACCAACTTACCAATATTTCAGAGTATTTCTTTGGAGGAAATCCTTCTGATTAGCAATAAGATTTAATTAATTTTGCAGTTTCATTTTGTGGTAAACAAGGTGAAAATGACCACCTAGGGTAACATTTCTCAAAACTATTTTATGATAGAAACACATCTAAAGGAATTCATGCAATGACAAGATTTGTGTTCAAATCCAGGTGGGTGTATATATAAAGGATATGGAAACACAACCTAATATTTTATTTATAGTTTGCACTGATAATCTCACTCTCCTAAGATTAGTTAGTTTTCATTGTGCTCTGCTCCTCCACAGCACACATGGTCTTTTTCCATCATCAAATGTGGAACTTTCTTATGAAAGGATGACTTGGTTTCTCTGAGAAAAGGAGAAGATTATCACCACTGTATAAGCACATTAAACAGTGTCCAAATGGCTAAGACCTTGACTTTATTCTCAATGTGTTTAATAGGAAGAGAAATATAAACGTTGGAATTCTTTCACTGAGTTCTTCAGGTGCAGGAGATCACATGTACACTACATCATGGCTGTGATATTAATTGTTTCCTAAATGCTACTTTAATTCAAATAAAAAATAAAAGGTAAATAAATAAACAAACATGCATTGGACATTTACCAGTAGTGACTGTGGGTAGTGGAGAAGAATGGAGAAGGTGTGCAAAAAGTGCTATAATGGATAGCAGGAAAAAATAAATAAAAAATGTACACAATGGCAACATTATAAACTTAAGTAGCTAAGTGAAACATTTCATTCATTTATTTAATTAATTAACTTTTTTTTTCTAGCTCTGGACAGAAAAGTAGTCTCTTGCAAGAAAGGTAGAGAAGACTGGAGTGCTTATTTATTCATTCACATGAAAGTTGGAATAATCATGCTTTCTAAAATTTCTCTGCTATATGTTACTTTCCCAGGTAGCTTATAACTAGTGTTCAAAATTCCACATGTAAAATGATTTCCTCATCTTTTCACCACAAAAATGCTATTCCACTTAGTCTAAGAGTGCTCAGACACTGAGCAACGAGGTTATCTTTCCCTCCAGCCTGCCACTGCCCCAAAACAATTAGGTTTAGGGAAAATTAGGTACTGCTGAGACCTGTAATTACAGAAGCTGGAATCTAGCCAGGTCACTCAGATTAACATGGCTAAACAACCTCAGTGATCATAAGTGGTCTTTAGTTTAGTTTTTCTTCTTATCTGAAAGACAGAACCTCCTACAGCACAATGCCCGCTGTTATCAGACTTGATGTTTAGTCTAAATGTTGTCCTATTTCTTTGTGCTCTAAATAGAAATTTGTTTGAACCAGTTTTGAATTATTTATCTGAAAGTGGTGCTAATTACATACCTGTTACTAATGTTTTCTCATATAGAAGATGAAGTTTAATGAAGTGTATAGAAAAAAATGTTGGCAATCTTCAGAAATTTCCTGTATAACAGTTCCCTGTACAAAAGTTCCCTGTTCATTCAGTTTTCATTCTTTCTTCCCAGGTTAATATTAAACAGGGAATGAAATGTTCTTAGAGTTGACTTCATGACTAATTCAAAATGGTAATAATTGTAAATCTCATCTGGGTAATGTCATCTTGTTGAGATCAAATGTTTTCTGCTAAGAAGTAGACAAATGTGGTATTTCGCTGTAATGGAGTTGGATTTTTTTTCTGCTTCCTTTCATTTTCCTAATGTCTGGGATTCAGAATGAATTCATGTCACTTCACTTTTTCTACCGCTGCAACTTTGCCATCCCAAATGGGGAACTCTATATCTTTGATGTGCCCGTGGTTTGTGAAAGTATTATAAATAAACTGGACCATGTTGACCTTTTCAATATACCATCCGTTGATTGGGTAGCCAGTCCACCTCTCCCCCACAGGTTAATGAAGCTGTAAATAGGAAGAACTGAAATGGCAAGCCAATCAAAAAGGTCAAAGTAGTATAGCACATCACTACAGCTGCCAAAATATATGAGGCATTAAAATTTGGATACCTCATTCTTAGTGACAAAGACTGTAATGAGACCAGAAAAGAAAACTCTGCAAATCCATTCACATCATACAAAATGTAGTGTGGAAGGGGAAATGATGCAAGCCTGCGACAGTTGTATTCCAATATGAACATTTTAAATCTCTTTATATATTTCAGGGACCATATAACTACAAAGTTAGGCTGAAAACCATGCTCCCAGATGTGGGAATACTCTTCAATATTCTTGTTGTTGTATGCACAAAATCTGCAAATAAGTAAATGATATTAATGCTGATAACATTTTTCAAAGGAGGATATAGAGTAGGAGGGCTGTGAGAAAAAAAAAAAAAAGTGGGGGGATAGGTAATTTAGAAGGAATGTCTCTATTAACCTGAGAATGTCAAAGTAGACTCAACCCTATGAAATAACTAAATAAGCTCCATTGCTCTATTGCTGTGGTGATTATATTGATAATGTTCATAACTTTTAAACGAATACAAGTCCTGTAAAGCATACAGGGATACTACATGTAAATGCTGCTTAGCTAAAGGGCTTGCTGATGTTAAATTTAAAGCACTGTTTAAAAAAATACTCTAAAATTCTGTCTCTGCAATAAAACGTATTACAATGAAGTCAGCAAAGAGACTACAATTGTAACTTTTATTTCTTTTAATAACCAAACCATTTTGTGAACATCACTATTATTTATCCTTATCAGATGTAGAGACTTTTCATGTTGGTGTTTTTACCTGAGTACTCTATTATCTTTGTTTTGAAACATTTCCATTCACTTTGGCTACCAATATCACTTAAGGAGCATAGGTGTGTTTCCCAGTTAGCTTAAAACTCAGCCATATGAAATTCATGTTCTGTGACATAAAGTAAAGGAAGCTCTTGAAAGTCCTTGTTAAAAGGATATGAATTGAAACTAAATCTGTGGATTCTTGTGTGGTTTTTTGTTTGTGAAACTTTCTTTTCTACAAGTAGTGGAAAAATATTTATCTCTGGGGGAGTAACTAACAGTAGCATGGCCCAGTCCTGTGATTTGTTTTTTTTTTAGATATATTGTTCTACGCTTGCTCTATAAGCACATAGTTAAATGTGACTTTGATAAATTAAATAGTTTCCCTTGACTCTGAAGCAATTCTCCAGTTCAAACCTCACTGAAAATTCCCCTCCACTGGAGTTGTGGGTGGAAAACGATGAGTTATAGGGACTAGTGCCAAGAGGTGCCTTCTGCTGCACTTTATCACTGACTGTAATCCAACTGTCTGAAACAGTGCCAAGCTAATTAGCTAGTTCAGTGCCTGTTACATCAAGAGCCCAAGTAAGCCAAGAGAGGTCATATTTTGAATGGAAAAGAAGCCTTCCCATTTGTCTCTCTCTTCTTGTGGGCCTGAGACAACTCCCATATGGGACAAATCCCAATTAATGCCTCCTATTTAAACTTGTACTGAAATGTTTTGGAATGTTCACCAAATAGCAATAGCATTAAGTTATAAACTAGATTAGGTGAGTGTGCTAGTGGAGACAGTCATTGTTTTTGTGAAGAACTTCTAATCTGGGCTTGTTTGTTTTGGCTAATACAGGAAAACCACAGAAAAGATCTTAAACTGGGTTACATCATTAATGAACGGTGGGATTTATTTTTAACCAACATACTGGATATGAGAAAAATCTCTGTCCTAAGGAATCCCTTACTTTTTAATCGCAAGTGCAACCAGTGAGGCTAAGAGCAGGCAGCAATGAAAAATGATATGATGATAAATAAAAGGAAGTAGAACAGTGAAAATAAATATTATTATATGTGAATAGCTGCATTCTCAGGTATGTAAGCTTAACCTAAATAGCAAGGAGGCTGGCTCACACACATGAGACTATAGATAAGGAAATTACAATGTCTCTCAAGATTTCCATATCTGCTTAAGTAACTGCAAGAATCAGAACCATGACATGATATTTTTCACGGTCTCATTTTATGAAGTTAGATCTTTTCTTTACTATGAAAGCCAAGTCTACTTCTTCAGTTGCTTCAAATTAGTTTTCCTCTGCCAGTGTACTTAGTATAATTCAAATCTTTCGTAAACTTACCAAGGAATAGCAGTCTGGCTGATCCTTTTTCCTGTTGATGAAACTAAGGAAGCTCCAAGAGTGATTGTCTTGGATTACTGAAAGGGTAACAAGGTATTGGAAGAGGATGCCCAGAGAAGCTGTGGATACCCCGTCCCTGGAGGAGTTCAAGGCCAGGCTGGATGAGGCCTTGGCCAACCTGATCTAGTGGGAGGTGTCCCTGCCCATGGCAGGAGGGTTGGAATTAGATGATCTTTAAGGTAAAACCAACCAAAGCCATTCTATGATTTTATGATAATAATGATACTCACAGATGTATGTATTACCAATGATCTAGTTTAATCAGTTAAAGCAGTATAATGCTTTCAGGAGCAAGCTAATGAAAAATAAGTACAAAAGAAAATCTGGATTCCTAGTGTAGTTTCTTTTTCTTCCGTGTACAGATCTTTTTACATGTACATGTACAGTTTACATGTACAGATAATTTTATCGGAATATCGTATTAGCTGCCTATTAGAATTACAATATAAATGGTCATTTTAACTTTGTGTGTTGCCAATGTAATTCCTATATAAAATATGTTTAACAATGAAGCCCTGTGGTAGATCAAAGCTTGACAAGACAGGACACAGGCTTGGTACTTAGAGCAATTCAGAATATTGGCTAAAAAACTGCAGAATATATGCAAGTTTGAGTTTTTTCTCATCTCGTTGAGAATTCCGTGGGTCAATTGGATTAACAATTTTAACAAAGTAAGCCTGTTTTTGCTGATACATGCTTGTTTAATGTGCAGGTTGGTGGACAGGTTTGGTGAGAACAGACAAGTGGTGCTCCCAAAGGCTTTTTCTGTGAAGTAAATTATTAAATAAAATTATTAAATAAATAGAGTGATTTGAGGCATAGCTAAGTAATAGGAAATGAAATAGCAAAAAGATTGACCAGTAAATCTCTTAAAATTATTATATGTACTTCTGTATTTTTTACACAAATATTTGGATTTGTATATTTTTTGTTGTCATCTCTTCTTTTTGAAAAGTTAAAACTTTAAACATAGCCACTGTGACTTGTTTCATACCAATATTCTGGTTCATGGTTATTGTAGATGTTTTCATCATGCTTATGTTTTAGCATAAATACAAGTTTGGATGCATGCATCAATTTCTGCAGTATTCAGTAGATTTAGCAGTAATGCAAGTGAGTCAAAGCAGACAGTTTCTGGACAGTTAAAATGAAAAGTCATAGGATACATTAAGAAGTCAGTGCTTTCAGTTAATGAAATTGTTTTCAGTCAGTAAAGTGCTGAATTGGGAAATAAGATGTTGAAGACATGAATAAATAGCAGAATCAGTTCTGCAGCTGATTATATCTGAACAAGTCAGTGAGGCAGCTTGTATGACATGCCGTGCATTACTTTCCTTATATACAAAGTGGGGTAGTTTATTAAAGTTATACTTGTGTTTTTTCAGCCATACATAAGGACCAAGGCAAAGTAATAGTATAATACCTTAAATTTTTTGGAAATATTGGAAGGTCTTGACTCTTAAAAGGCCTTAAATGTTTTAAAAGGTGTTTCTTGTTGTTTTGTTTTGTTTTTTTTTCTTAATGCAACATGTGCTGTAGTGTATTATTGGCTCTAGATAACTAGAATGTTCAGATGTTCTGAAATAAAAGGGGAATTAGAAATCCTTGTCTAGGCATTGGTTTTGGTGTTTTTTTTGCTGCAGTTGCAGCCACTGTCTTCCACTGCCCTTCCTGCTCCTTTGCACTTAGTGAGTGCTCATTATCTACCTGTACACTTGATCAACAAGTATAGCCCCATGGTTAATTACAGTGAGCTTTATGAGACAATGAAAGACTCTCTGTAACTGAAGACTAGCATAAATTTTATGTTATTTGCCATGCTGATATGTAATATGGTGCTTAGTTTGTGGCTCTGAAATTCTGGGAGCCTAACATAAATGCAGTAACTGAATGTTACCAGTTTAATCTGTAGGGAAAAACTAGGTAACTTGACAACAAAAACTGTGAAACAACAAAATGATAGGTAGCTGCTTTAAAAGTATCAGTGTGTCTGAAAATATAGCAGAGGAAATTACTGGATATCAGAATGCACATGAAATATTTTTTTTCCTTCCTCAGAGAGCATTTACTGCTTCAGTTAGTATTCATAGTATTACAGGAGGTTATAACCATGGCTAGTCAAAGAGGACTGAGTTTGCAATGCAGAATGAATGAATGAATACATAAATAAATAAATAAAAGATAAATCATAGTATTATTGGCATTGCTGAAACCACTTAAGCAATACAAACAATTTTTAGTCCACAACCAGGGAAAAGCTATAATATTGCAAACACAGGGCCATGAGGTCAACCTGATGCAAATTACTGCAGTCTTTACTGAAATTCTTTCGCAAGCTAGCTGAGGGAGATGAACATTTTCCCCAGGGCTCTAGCAATGCTCTATGTAAACAATTGGAACCTGAAGTTACTTTCCCAGAGTAAAACTGTTTTGCCCATACTAGAGAACACAGGAAGCCTGCAAAAATGTATGTTATTTCTATTTCTCATACAGTAGCAGAATATCCAATAACTGTTAAATTGGGCAGGGGTTCTAGAACCTCCATATTATCTGTATTTGTTGATTTTCAGTGTTTTAGAGATTTTCTGTTTACTGATCCCAAGTTACATCTAGTGAACTAGTTAGAGGAAACATTTGAATTTGTAAGTGCATTTATGGAAATATGAATATGATTATGTTGCATATGGATTGAAATTTGTGTTGTGAATAGCATTGCTTCTGCAGACATCAGTACCAGTCTGCAGCAATAAGCATGCATATAGTTAAAGGGTACACTACTTCAGTACCACCAGTAATTACTGAAAGGCAGCCTTTCATTTCAAGTATTGCAAGAGATGCACTCAATGAGTTATTCAATTCAGTAGAAAGATTTGACCACAAGTTGATTCTTTTTTGATATTTTTTTGATTATTCAACTTTGGACAAGAGAAACTACTTCACCTGTCACTTTCATTATGCTCATTTTTAATGCTTTAAAACTATGGTTTAGAGAAGCACTTTGTAATTAAATTAGTGAAGAGAATTAATGGCTTGATGATATTCAGTTATTATTCAATAATTGAATAATATGCAATTGAACCAAATTGAATAGTATGTAATTTAAATATTGAGATATAATTATATTCAATATTACCATTGAATGGCAAGCAATGGTCATACTAACAACAGGAATTTTTAACCAAACTTAAGGAAAGAAAAGAACATCAAAGCAGTTAAAAGCTATCTGCTTATAAGTCAAAATATTGTAGAACATTTTAGTAAAAATATTTTTGTACTGAAAACTGACACATTGAATTAAAAATAATAATAATAATAATAATAATACTATGAAGGGACATGGAAGCTTAACAGATGTCTGTTATTGATCATGATACTTTTGAAGTTGTGATTCAAGTAATCACATATGGTTACTGTTTTGGAGGAACAGTGTCTATAACTCTTCAATATCCAGGGATTATTCAAATAATGAGGCTGTGTTTTAGATAACTCACCTGATGTATTTGATACAGTCCGCAGAAAAAGATAAAGATATTATTTTTTCATCAAGAGTACTTTCTAGCAGGCTTAAGGTCTGATCCATTGGGTCAATTCAGTTACCAAAAATCTTTACCAAAGGAATTGTTAGAATTACGCAGGACGTTTTTCTCCTCATGATGTAGAAAATGTTTTCCTAGCTAAACATGATCTCTGTAACTTTTAGAATGATTTATTTTGTCTGTGTGAGACTGTGAAACCCCAGATACTGGCAGTTTTGAAGCCAGTTAGACCTTTCCCATATACTCATAGACCCTGTGCTACCAACAGTGGTTTCTAATAGCTCAGGCTTTGAGTCCTACCAGCTAAAGTATTTGGAGAAAATATTTACACTGTACTGGAATTGATAATATTTATAGAAACTAAGAGAAAAATAAATTTTTGCTTCTGTATAAACTGTGGGTGGAATGAAGGACCGTTTTGTGCAGGTTTACATGTATATATAGATAACCAGCATTTGAGAACACTATTAAGGAAGGACTTTCACAAGAGATAATGCACATGTTTAATGCTATACAAGATAATTTTATTTATGAAAAAGAATACAGAGAAGTGATACAAAGAATGAGCCCTGAAAGCATGGTAGTTGACAAGTTGGCATTCTCACTAAACGCCTACGTGGAGACAGCTGAATGGGTCAGAAGCGCACTGCTATACTGTAAATGCAACAAACGCAAGACTATTTGCTTCTATATCTTATTTTAAAATAAATAAATAAATCACAGTGCTTCCTGACAGCCTAAAAATTCAGACACCATATTCAGACAGATAACAGTGTCATATATTATTAGCTATACCTAGCAACCTGTTATTACAGAGGAACAACAAATAAAAAACAAGCACCTGGCTCACAGAAAACATCAGGGACATCATGGTCAAGACTGAAAGGTAAATCTAAAGGTACTCCAAGTGTTTTTTTATAAGTTTTCAGGATTGCAGTAGAGCAACATTGTCTCAGAAATTGCAATACAGTCTGTCCATTCGCCTGGTTCAGCATGAGAAAGGCTTAGCATTGACAGCATTGACCCCCTCTGCAAGACTGTAATTGCACTCAGTGCTCTGACACATTAATTCCTGTATCATAGGGGCAGAAATAGCAGTCAGGATTTTTTTTTCAAACTCCAAGAAAGTCAATTTCCTGATGTAAAGAAACATTGTGTGTTAAAGTTCGTTGTTATGTTACTCACAAGCCTACATAACAAGCAGTCCAAAAGAAACAGCAGAAATATAAAACAAAGGCTGATAATGTATGTTAATAATAGGTTTAAATTTGACACACTTTTAAGTAGAAACTAAACCTGTAATTTTTCAAAAAGGAGAATCAAGAGTCTGTATTGTCTTCTGTAACTGTTAGTTTGTGCACGTAAGGTCCTTTTGTTATCTTATGGGCTAATGTAAAATGCCTCCTGTTTTGAAACATCTTATCGAGCAATTTCTTCTAATAATGAAGAAATTTTTTATGATGGGCAGTGAGACACTGGAACAAGTTGCCCAGAGAAGTTTTGGATGCTCCATCACTAGTAGCGTTTAAAGTTGGGGTTGATCAACTATTGAGGTTGATTAGTTGTTTCAACTAATGTTGAAACATTAGCGTACCTTTCTACCAATTAGAGAAATATATATTTCTCTACCAAATAGAGAAATACCAATTATAGAAATATTTGTGCCTTGCTAGAAGGCACAAATCATTATTCTTTTGCTGCTGTGCCTTTATAATGGGGTAACTTAATTATTTATTTGTTTATTTATTTTAAAGATGGGGGACTATGTAATATTGGCAATAAATGGGAAGAGATCCTCTTCCTGAGCTGCATTTTGTGTTTTGCCCTGAAACTTGCCCGTGCTGCAACCATGGCTGATTTCTTATTCTTAAGAATACATTTCTCAAAGCCTATGTGTCTTAAAATACATCACTAGTCAAACCTGGAAAGGGGACTACGTTACTTTACATTTGCCTTTTAAAAAATGGCAGAGAGAAGAACTTGTAACTGCTGAGAATCTCCTTTCCTCAGAACTTCCCTACGGAAACCTTCAGGAAGGTCTTGCATGCACACCGTACAAAGCTGAACAGCCACTCAGGGTGGTACCAAAAAGCTTCTAAAAGGGATACAAACAAACAGAAAATGACTTAAGGAATGGCTGACATAGCTGTATATTTATCACTCTGCCTTGAATTTTTCTCTAGCTGTAGTGGCACGTGGCCGCATAATCTTCACACCACAGTCTTCAGCCACATCACCAAGCTCTACTGATTTGCTGTGCATGAAGGAAGTTGAGAATAAAGGTGACATGGGGGATAGTATGAAGGGGCAATTCGGTTTAAGGTGAGCTTAAGCTCACCATCACCATCACTCCTTTCTGAGGAGATATATATCAAAGGAAATCTTTACTCCTTGGATGTAAATGAATTTCGAAGAGACAAAAATGAATTTTGAAGAGACACACAAATCGAGCCTTGCTATGCTCTTTGCATGTGTGCCTGTTGAGTAGATTGTCCTTCCAGTTGTGGGGAAAAGAAAGACTGGTAGCCAACAACATCTCTCTATATTAAGAGAGATGAATTTGTACCTTGCATATCCTAATGACTGCAAATATAAGAGAGATGCAGCTGTGTAAATTAAGAATTCAAAGTGGAACATATGTGTTTTGCGGTATTTCCTAGTTTTATGTGGGTTATTTTTTTCTTCTTTTTAGCAATACTATTTAAGTTTTATAGAAGCTTGACTCTGTACAGAGTCAAAAGCACACTAATTTGGTTATTAGCATGTGCATGAAGCGATCCCACTCCACTCATTCAGAAAATAGGAATTAAGATGATTTGACAGCCCTCCAATTTTGCTTTCAATGCTATTGATTCCTTTCATCAAGTCTGTGCTGTTCTGTGCTTGATCTTGCAAGAGGGACTGATGGCACATTTGCTCTAATCACATTTCATTGTACATTCAGTGCATGTAATAATAAATTTGACTATCCAGATCAATTTTGGCCCAATTTCCACTCACAGGATGCAATTTAATGATTGCTTTCTATTTTTCTTTTAAGGACCATCATTTGATCCATATAGGGTTCTCTTTTTTAATCTCCAAAATATTGACTAAAATAAGCTTCAGTGGTATTCTTCATTTTTGTTTATAATCTCTTTTGGACAAAGTCTATGCTTGATCTTGATAGGTCTGAGGTTACTACGTGGTATATAATGAGAGTGATTTTCATAATGGCTTTCAAAGCACTTAGTGTGTTCATAGAGCCTTTCTGAGTGAACTGTTTAAATACAAATAATTCCATACAATGTACTGTTCAATATAACGGGCAAATGCAAAGAGCTTATTGTGTAATTTTGCAAGCAGTGCTGCAATGTGTCTCAATATTTTCTGTAATGACCTTATAACAGGATCATTATTTGACAGAGAACTTTGTAGATGAGGTTAATGTACTTTTTGTATTTTTTCTCATAGAAATTAGAGATGAAAAAGATCTCTTAGGTCAACCAGTTCATTCTCTTCTGGTGATTTTATTATGCCTATTCGTCAGTTCAAAAGGCCACTTTACTGTTGCAAATCTGCATTAGGGAAAAGGCAATATTGGACTTGCCTATGAGTAGGCTTTCTAGTGAATGCAAGGTGAGCAATAAAACTTTCACTGACTTCTGGTGAAAAAAAAAATAATAAAAAAATCTGAAGTTCCTTGGAAGTGAGGAGGGAGAATAATCAAAGGCAAAGAACTGTTGTCTCCAGTTAGATCTCAGGATGATCCTTACAGAAGATAATGCGACTAATACTTTTGTAGAGCTGGAAGAGTTGATCTTGGATTAAAGATCTAAGTTTAAAACTAAGCTTCATTTAGCATATAACAAAATAACAGTTACATGATCCACAAATGTTTAGTAACTAAGTCCATTAATACAGTTGTTAAGTGAAATCCAATTAAGCATATGGATTGTAAATACACGAGTATGGGAATGGAATCTCTCAGGGCAGCTGTTCTTGGTGTATTGCATTACAGCTAAAGATCAGTTAACTATGATTGGAAAAATATGATTGCAAATGTGCACAGTGGCATGCTCAGAGATTCATATGACTAGAATCTGTGGTTTTATTTTCCCTCAAGTATAAATCATTATGGTAAGATCAGAGAAAAAATAACAGTGGAACCAGAAAACATGCTTCCCCAGTTCCAATTAGGCCTGAATAAAGTTCAGGCAAAATAAACCTACCCAGCATGATACTAAATCTGAATAGAAACAATCTGATGTTTTAGAGGTGTTACGTTGTTTTCAATAGAGCAAAAATGAAGTCAGTTTTTGTCAGTTCTCATCAAAATGTAATATGTAGACATGGAAGGTTTCCTTTTTTAATGTCAAGTGTTACTTTAAAAAAGAAAAATATATGATAATACACGATTTAAAACTCTGTCATGGTTTTGATTTCCATTTTTCTCCTTTTCCTCTAAGAAAATATTTGTAATAACTTCCTAAAGTATTAACCTTCTTAATTTCAGGTAATAATATACATGTATATATATTTTTTTCCAATTATGCTATAAATGTGATCTGGTCTACTGGCTTGAAAAAAACTTAGGTAACTAAAAAACATATTTTAAGTAAATAAGTAAGAAACTAATACAATATTTTTTAAATAAGTAGGTAAGAAAATAATTTGAAATTGCATTTTTAAGAAAATCTTCTGATTTTGATTTTCAATATTTATTTTTTTTTTCTGATACAAACTCAGACAGTATAATTATTTGTTCTAGAAATAAAATGGTTGTTGCTCAAGTTGCTTTTGAAATTAAAATTATAATCAGGAAGACCTTCTAGGTTATGTGTCCTTAGTGATAAGTATGAATTATGATTTTATAGAATAACATCAGAATCACAGGAAATTAAAGTACCCATAAGTTTCCATCCTCAAAAGAAAAGAAAAGAAAATGCTTTATAAATGATACACATTAAGAAAAGATCCTTTTTTTTTTTTTTTTTTTTTTTCTTTATGTCTGGACAGAAAATGCACAAAACAAAAAGTCCCTAAACTTTTGGGATAAAAAATACATTTTAATAAAACTTGGACCTTTTCTTTTTTCTTATTATACCTGTATTTCTTGTGTGAAAAAACAATAAACAAGTGCCAGTATTAGTGGTGGCACCTTAGGGTTTTGCAGTGCTACTTGTCTGGAAAAGTACGTTTATTTTGACAGAATACTTAACAGTATTCACTAAGCCACAATGAAAGCTATAAGCTATAATGAAACTGCCTTGGCAAGTCTGTCTGAGGATGAGCTTCCTTCTCTGGGTTTAACTCTATTTCAGCATTCCCATTTATCTCTCCAGTGAGTGCAGGCACCCTTCATGGTCTGACAGATAGTCTGTCCTTGCCAGGTAGCTGCTGCTTTTAGGCATTAGCTGCCAAAACAATTCAGAGATTAATGGGAAAACATCCAAAAATTATAGTACAACCTCTCCGTTTTCACAGAAAATGTAAGATCTTTGAGATGTTTAAATGCTGTAAAATGTCTTAATTTGTTCAGACACTTGCATAATTATTAATACAGACAGATGCAGAATACACAGACAACAAGCATGTAAATTAGCTTTGAGGGGAATTAATACAAGAAGCTAGCAAAATACTCCCAGAGAATAAATTAAAGTGACATTTTATTATGATTTCAAAAGAAGATTACCAAGTGCATATCTTAAAAGTTGGTTTCAAAAACCTGCAAAAGAGAGCTCATATCAAATGATGAAGCAACGGAAAGCCAAATGGAAAGCTACGCCTAAGAGGCTGATAGACTTCGCAAGGTAAGACAACACTTGTCACCCTGAATAAGCCATTAAAAGCATTGTTTTTCCAAGTCTTTAATTACAGTTGGCATTCCCGAGTCTAGCACTAGAGGCATCCATCTTGGGTGAAGAACAATAACCTTTGTGACACTGAAGAGGGAGAAATCAACAGCAGGGACCCTAGATTAGTTTCCAAAGTACTTCTAAAACTCATTAGTAGGAGAAAAAACTTCTTAACTTTGCACGATCTATGCATCTAGGTCCAGCCTCACTTGGACATGGTGCTCTGTGGTTTTGTAAGAAACCCCTGGATCAAAAATGTCTGTGGGGTTCAGCTTAGCTCCTGTCACTGGCACCTCGTAGCATATCAGACCTCTGCAAGTCTCCCTACAGTCCCAATAGGGCTCAGATGGAAATTTCCTAATAAAGTCATAACACATATCCAAGTGGACAATACTAACAGCTCCCCAAACTGTAACATTTAGATGAGTGCAATACACAATTATACATTATGCAACTTCCTTTCAGCCCCCTTAAGATGTGATTGCTTGTAGGTTGATTTAATAGGTTGCTGCTGCTAAAAAGAAAAGGGGTGGTTTCCCCATTTATTTCTACCTCTCCAGCCCTTCAGAATGTGTCTGAGCCTCCCTGGGTTTCTTTGTCTCCAGCACCCTCTGCTCTTCCTACCTTTGCTGCTGGCTTTTGGCACTTTGACAAGCTACTTTATCTTAGTGAATACAGAAAACCTCCGTAAACTCTGTAACAACCTTTTGACAGCACTGTACAATGAAATATGCTAGATCTTATTTGAATTTTTGGTGGTTAAGCCTCCTCTCTAGTTGAAACTTGTCACAGTTCCTTTCAAAGACTAAATTAGTTCATACTCAAGCACATTAATACCCTAAGTGACTTGCTTACCACATTGTGTGCACTGAGAAAACAGCTGCAGTCTTTAATGCCAGTAATGTGACTGTGTAACATTTGTAATTTGTAAGTGCTTATGCGGAATTTCTGGTCTGTAATGTGAAAATGCTTCATTCAGGGATATCAGTGCTGTCACTTCAGCCACTCTCTCTGCCTTGCCTGGTTACAGCCCAGCTGAATCACAGCTTAGCATCCCATTACTCCTTCTCTTTGGACTCATGGGTACCCACTCTTTTCCAAAAGAGCCAACCACTCGTGAAGTGTGATGATAACTCAAACATCTTTCTGAATTTTAAGTAAGAGAAATTAGTAAGGGAAATAGTGGAGAGGAGGGATGCAAGAAGATAGGGAGATGAAAGGAAACTGTAGGGAGTCTCAAGAAGGAAGGACATAACAAGGCTGTCATAGAAGCATTGGTAGAAAATCTTCTCTGTGGCAAAGGTTATGTGCTGAGTTTGAGTCCCATACTAAGTGGGTTAAATAAGTGATATTGGTTAATGGCTGAAATAGAAAGATGAAGAGGGTGATCTTCTGGGTTTTAGTCTGGAATTAAGTATGGTTTCCTTTATCATCTCTGTCTTAATAGACACAAAAAGACATCATAATTTTATTGTTTTCATTGTGTTTAAAATAAAACAATAAAACCTCATTTATTTGTTATTATTAATATTTTTCACTTTCAACATAGTTTACATCAAGCATAAGTGTTTTGGAAAAAGCAAGGTGTGTGTGAATGGTGACCTTTACAACGGAAGTTTGAACAGCCACTGGGATAATGCCTTTCTTCAGAATATCCCCCAAAACACAGCATGTTCCCATTAATTTGTACAGTCCAGTTTTGAAGGTTAAAAGAAAGGCATGTATATGAAAGATTTGCCCAGTAACAGTAGGTTTTTTGAATTAATTCCCGCCGAGATGCTTCTGGGAACGTTTCATGCCTGCTAAGTCTGCTGACCCAGGCTTAGGTTATTGCATAAAGTGACAGTGTGATTTGGCTTGCACTTGTAGCAGCCAAGATAAGATCTGGTACAGCTTGCTGGTCCTTAGTGTCAGGCTCTCCTTCACGCAGCCTGGAACTCAGCGTACAGCCCCTTCCCTCGCACCAGCAAACAGCATCTCTTTTCACAGTGATGGCTCTGAAATGCCATTTAGCCATGCAGTTCCAAACATCCCATTTAGTGAAATGTTAAGAAAAGTGAGTGAAGTTTTCCAAAAACTAGTGTGTTTCAAGGCCAAAAGAGAAAAAGAATGTTTATCTCGTTACCTTGTCGAGTATTTCAGCATGATCTTTAGGCAAAATGCATTTTTGAGGCCAATTCACCTACCGCAGAACAAACAGCAGTCAGAATTGTGAGGGTTTTAGTATTCTGACTCCCATCTCTTTTTCATTTTAACTGAGAAATATTTCATTGAAGAGTGTTTTATTTTACCAAATAATATCTTAACAAAATTAATTGATAAAATGCATTTTAGTGCAAATCTTAATCTATACAAATATCCGTCCTTGTAACTTGCCTTTTTTTTTTTTTCTCAGCATACTTAATCTTAGATCCATGACCTTCATGATCTTTAATAGACTTTCTGACAATAATGATTAGGACAGTGGATATGCAGTATCAAATTATCAATAACCTCCTTCTCTGAGATAAGACTAATGAATCATCATTCAAAAGGGATATTCTACTCAAAATATGGATCATTAACTGACTCGCATATTACACAGCGAAAACCTGAATTTTCCTTTCTGGCATTCTTCTAGAAAATATTTTAAAATGTATACTGCTGATGGTTTATTAACTTGTGTAGTTTGGGATTTGTTTGTTTGTTCCGTTTAATTTGTGAAAGCTACAACTGAAAAATCCTTTAGCTTGCACACTCCCTTATTTCTTCTATATGCTTTCTTGGAATTGAAATCTTCGTATAAAGCATTTAAAATATGGCTTAAATAAGCATAACTGAAACCCTGGTAATGAACTCTGCCTGGAAATGCATGAGATCTGTACAGTTCTCATTATATTCTGTGAACAAATGGACCTTAAGATCACATTGTAAACCTTGATTAAAAAAAGTGTGACTAAGATGGGCTCCTTAAGGATTATTGACGTTTAATTTAGCATTTGATATTAACTATCTAAAACCACATCAGGAGAAACCAAATATTGCTTTACTCTAAGTAGTTTTCAAAGAGGAGATTTCACCATTGAAACTTCTGTTATTCTGAACATCTCAATTAGCATATTTTAACAGTCTTTTAAACCTTGAAACATAATCGAAATTGTAATAAAATATTCCACTTTGAGTACTGAATGAAATACTTGCAAACCCATTTTAATTTCTCTGTCTTTGTTGCTATCACAGATTTGAGGAAGTCTCATTTCAAATAAATTTATTCTTTACTTCAAACCTGCACAGGATTCATACTAGGGATACTAAAATTCTGCATTAAAAGACCAAGATAAACACATTCCCTTCTGGCATTTTCTAAAACCTTTCATTTGTTGAAGCAAGATAGCATCTGTAGAATTTCTGTTCTTGGAGACTTAGGGAGCAAAAGCTGTGCTTGCAAATCTCATGAGTTTACCACACTATGCGCACACTTGTTTGGCCTATCATTTCTTTCTGCATGTTCTGCAGAGCTGTATGTCAACATACTTTCTTTGAAAACATCTCAATGTATCACCACTTCCTGTATAGCTAAGAATTTAATGAGTACCACAACATAATTACTGTCAGTTGCCACCCATTTGTGCTTCCCATTGAAGTACTGATCTAAAAAATGTCATGTGGCAAGCATGGAGTCAAACAGAACAAAGGGAGAGAACAGATGCACTTGTGGCTGCTTCTGCTGCCAGTGATTCCCTGTCATAAAAATTCCTCTAAGAAACCCACTCAAACTATTGGGTGGTGATTCATCAATGCCATCACAAGGAAGAAGGTTACTGATGGTCTTGCTGGCCTCATGTACTTGCCCTTGCTCCTGAGAACAGATCTTCAAGGAGGGAAATTAAGCAAATTTTCATCTGTCATGAGACGAAGCAGTCGCTCTGTAGGGTGGCTTACCTACTAAATCTTCCCCTAAATGCTGTTAGTAACTATAAAGACCATGGAGCTGTACTTGAACCCATGAGCAGTGCACAATGCATATCTTCCTTACCATTTTGAGAAGAAATATCTCCAGTTTTGTATCAGAAAGAGCTAGCTGGATAGAAACTTTAGAAAAAAATCACCTTTTCTCAGGCCATATTCAGTATCATTTTGATGCTGTATCCTCAGCACTGCAAAGAGGGATGTAGTCTCAAAAAAATCTTTGAAAAGTCTTTCTATAAATCAGTTTTCTTTAGAAAATTCTTTAGAAACCACAACTTTAAAACAAGATATTCCAAAGTAGCATATTGGAAAGTACAAAGATAACAGTTTATTCTCCAAGCCATATGGAAGGTTTTTCAATCCATATATGCAACTGAGGATGGGAAGTCATGTAGATAACTCCAACAGGCTAAGCAAAGCAAATTAAATCCTTTGCACTTAAATTCTATTCAAGAATACTTGATGCTAGCTCACCAATTTGAGGTGTGAAGGTGGACTGCATGCTGGCATGGGTAATAAATGGAATAATGCATTTTATGAGTGATGAGATTTATAATGTAATAGCTAACTTCAGAAGTCTTACCAGCTTTACCTGAGGGGATACTTGTCCCAGATATTGAACCAAGTCAGCACTGAACACTGATGACTCCATTATTTTTATCACTATTTATATTATTGAAAGAAGCCTTTGTTAAAACAGATCTATATTTACAAAAGAGAGATTGGTTTTAACTAGAAAGGTGCTTACATTCTTGCACTCTATCTTAAGTTTATCCTAGTGTGTGAGAAGGTAACCAATCTGTGGGCTTAGTTATGCACTCTCAAAGGGTGGAACCCACCTTTAGTATATTGGTTTTGTTTTGTTTAAATAGCATATTGCCCTAGTGCCAAAAAAAAAAAAAAAAAAAAAAAAAAAAAAAGGTTGCTTGCTGCATTTGCTGCATTCCCTTTATATTGCCTACAGTTAAATCACTAAAAACTAAAATTTTAATTTTAACAGTTAATTCACTAAAACCATTCTTTTTCCCTCTGTGGTTTTCAGTCTGAAAATTCAACATTGTATAGGCTGAACAAATAAGGGAACAGTTTCACTCCTCCTTTTTTCACCTTCCTTCCCACCAAGGGACTGCCAAGGAATATTTATCCTCCAGAATCCAAGTTTTAGCTATCAACCATAATAGATTTCAACCTTATCTCCAGTTTTGGCCTCGTATGGGATACCTTTTATGCTAGTGGTTTCCAGCAAGTAACTCTGCACTTGTGAAGAAAATGTGCAGGATATGTACAAGACCAAATTTCAATTATATATATATGTATTTTCAGATTTAGGCAAATATTTAATTTCATGTAAAACAAAATTGCAAGTTGAGCAAATAGTAGAAGGAAAAAGGTTATGAAAGCACAAAGAAAAGCTCCCAGATGTTCACTTAATAATATTTCTTTTTTTTTTTTTTTTTTGTATTATATCTACATCCCAAGTATAACTTTAAATAGGTAAGAAATAGCTTCCTTTTAACTAACAAACTAAAAAGCCAAACTGCATAGCTATTGTTAGACACATGCAGTATTCCAGAGAGATGTGTATATGTGTGCACAGCTGCACAGGCACATAGACCATATGCCCATGTGTAAACAGTAGATATCTGTACATGTGTGTATGCGCATGTGAATATTTTATAAGCACATTGGCAGGTATGGAGAAAAAAAAGAATATAAATGAGAATTTTTCCTAGCTCTCTTTGTATTGGCTGAAAAGCTCTGTGGTTTGGATTAGATGTGAAATAAAACAGCTTGGTTCTCATCTTAGAAACAAGTGGATTAACACTGAGTCTTAAACTAAAGTAGGTCCAGAGTAGCTTTTTCCAAATTGCAGTCTTCCTACGAGACAGATTGCTACTAAACATACCAAGCTGACCTCATTCTGTACTATGCTGTTTAAACTTAAATATTCTGATTTTATCCTTATCTAGGTGAAGAATTATATCCTTCCAGGATACCAGCTTTGTGTGATTCAAGCTGATTGGGTATTTTTCACTATTCTTCTTCAAATAGTTGAAAAGTCCACCCAGAATTTTCTCCTGCCCTTCTTTCCATTCATTTTCCTTTCAATTTCGTACTGCAAGTCATTTCTGGTTCTTGTTTGTAGTTTTAGAAATGTGATGCTTCTTGAAGGAACATTGTTTGCCAATCTATATTCTTTGTTACACGCATTTCTATGTTCTCAGTATATGGCTATTCTTTGTCATCCGTGTAGATCTTTAGTAAAGCTCTTTAATTCACTGCTTGGAGACCTCCTTCACTAGTGAGAGAGGATCTAATGTAGGGCAGGAACTGTGTGCTTATTTAAGCAGTGTGCTACAATAGGAGACAGCTCTCAATCTGGGGACCACAGGATATGGACAGCCAACAAGCACATACAGAATGTCTGTGCAAAGCAAGAGGTGACTGAATCCAGGAGTAATGGTTTCAGCCATACAAGCCACCTGAGAAGTTAGAGAGGTTGAATGATTGATTTGTTTTCAAAATATCCATGTTACTGTTTTATTTGTATTGCAGAATTGTAGAGATGGTCCCAGTGAGAGTTCCAGTCTTACTTGGAAGTAGGACTTCCAAGCAAGCACAGATATAAGAAAATCATAATACTTACTGGTGAAAACCCTTTAATGTAAATCCTGCCCTCAGTTGCCTGGATTTTAATGGCAATGCCCTGCTACAAGAAAATATGGAAAACTTTTGGACTAAACAAAAAATGCTTTTCTTCCCCATATCTTCTGTGCATCCTACTCAAGATAGTCCAGAAAGTGCCTATAGATCTCAATACCCTCCTGGTGTGGGCAGATCCTGCCCATGACAAAGACATTGCTGGGGAGGTGCAGAGCAGCCCCAGCTTCTGCCAGTGCTGAGAAACTCAGAGAGGGCTGGAAACATGTCAAGAAATAGGGGACACAGCACCTTAACAACCACTTCAGATGGCTGGGGTTTGAACAGTCACTTCAGCCACCACAAATCGTATTTGCTCCAGCAGAGCACTGAATTAAGTTCTGAAAAGGTACACCCACATATCAGAGTACTGAAATAAATCTTCTGTCAGAAGACTGATTTATTATGAACTTGAAATATAAGAGATTTTCTTCTAAACTGATGTTTATCTGAATTAAATTAACAACTTCTGTCAAACGTGAATGACTATCAGATTATGAACCTTTAATTTTATGCTTTAAAAATCTACAAATGTAACTAAATGTAATCCTTCAAGGAATATTTGAACATTGATTTTAAATAAGAATATAATAACATATGTAAGATAATTATTTTTGAAAATGTTCATTTCCATTCTTCAAGTACTTACAATTTTATTGGACCGAAAATAAGTATAACCATATCTTACAAATATAACTAGGACAAATAAAGGAGAGTAAATTTCATTAAACCATTTCTAATACAGGCTAAAACAAAACATATTCATAGTAGCTCTGGCAAAACATGCTACTCGCTTGTAACAGGACAAAATAAAAGTTTGTATTCTAGCTCTTTCTCAGGAGGTGACCTGTTTAAGTCAATAACCTTGAAGTAAGAGTTGTGTTGTCTATGTAAGATCACAGAAATGTGTCTTCCCTTCCCTTCCCTTCCCTTCCCTTCCCTTCCCTTCCCTTCCCTTCCCTTCCCTTCCCTTCCCTTCCCTTCCCTTCCCTTCCCTTCCCTTCCCTTCCCTTCCCTTCCCTTCCCTTCCCTTCCCTTCCCTTCCCTTCCCTTCCCTTCCCTTCCCTTCCCTTCCCTTCCCTTCCCTTCCCTTCCCTTCCCTTCCCTTCCCTTCCCTTCCCTTCCCTTCCCAAAATGAATCAGCCCTTTGTTTTCTTCTCTAAGGGATATTTGAGATTTTTGAGATCTGTAGTACAACTGCCATCCTTTAACTTACACATTGGCTGAGCTGTTTCTGAGGGCGAGGCTAATGTCCACCGGCAGCCAACTGAGGTTCTGAGCAATGAAAAATATTTTATCTCATGAAAATTCAGCTCCACATTTGGGTAGGATTTGTTTCAGTATCATTTATAGCAAATTGTTAATGCTCTTCTACCTAGCTAGGACCTCGTTAAACTACACATGGTTTTGTTATGGTTAATAATTAATATTAATAGCGATACATACTAACACACTTGTTTCAGTCTCTCTAAGCATTTTGGTGATGCTGAGCACCGCCAGTACCTTCACCTCTGAACCCAGCCCTAGAGCCTGCAATTGCTTCTTTCACTGTACCTCGAAATGCAACATCACAGCCGGAGTAGTACCAGCTGCATAACTGGGTCAGATGTTTTCAGGAAGTTGTCTCTAATGTTACTTCATTATTTACAAAGTTTATGGTGAATAGTTTAAAACAATGTCTAGTCCTTTGACCTGTAGCTGCAGTCACTCTTGACAACAGACAGAATATTTCTTTTGTGAAATAAGGATTTTTTTTTTTTATTCCTCCAATGCACCCCCTCTGACACAGGAAAGAACCACTGGATAACTAAAATATGCAAACAAGAACACCTGTATACCAGATAAGCAGAATTCTGGGTGTGCAGCTGCTGGTTTGTTTCCAAAGCAAACTGGCAGGTTGATTGAGCTAGGGTGAATTAGGAGGACAATCTGTTACAGAAAGTGGACACTGCATAATTAGGAAACATTTTTTCCCCACACTATCTCTTCTCATACATTTATTTCTGCATTTCAGTTTCATTCTGTATGGCTGGTTTGAATGAGAAATGTTCAGTCCACCTGGTGCTGTCAGTTGCGAGTAATGTCTGTTTACTATGTGCATTAAATTAGGCAATTAACTGTTTGAATGTATTTGTGCAGATAGCCAAGTAAAATTTTATTAGAATACCTGGCTAGCTCTAAAAGGGCTTGATTTATCTGAATTAAGGTTGTTCTGATTCTGTGTGACCATCATCCTGCATCTGCTGATATGCAAGTCTCTTGGAAAAAAAAAAAATGTGTTGTGGATTGAAGAGCTATTAGAGGAATGTTTATGGGAAATCATAAAGCAAAGCTCGTAGAAACCCCCTTAAGTGCTTGTCTCTAATGTTTCTGGCTCCACTCGTTATAGATTCAGAATTGCTCAAATTAAACTACAGGCAGCCAGAACAAACTGAAACCTCATGTAACTTAAATCTGCAAGCATTTAAGAACAGGTAATAAGGCTAAAGTTAGGTTAGTCTTGTGTTAATCACTTCTAGCTTAAAAGTTGCTTGTTAGACTTAGTCTGTGTCAGAGCTAGAGAGACACATGATGTGGAGGAGGAAGAAATCGAATGCAACACTATTCTGAAGAAACAGTCTGGGCCAGATCTGCTGCTGTCACAAGTGGCAGCTTTCCATTAGTGTCATCTCCCCTAGAAAGCGGGGGGAAAAAAGAGTCTGTTTCAAGACACTTGACAAGATTGGGTAAAATCTGTAATGTCACAAAGTTCATTGGCTTTATATTACAGTAATCAAAGCTATTATATTTATACCTCCCAAATAACTTAAATTATATTCATCTTAAAACTTTAAAGCACCTGGCAGAGGAAGATTTAAACACAGAAGAACAGTATTTCTAATTCTTCCCTAGAAGCTGAAAAGATAGCTCTCTAATAATTAAACATTTTAGAAATTAACCAGTAGTATAACTTTAATGATGTGGTTAATTTTTAAATAGAACAGATGTGTTCTGACATTTACTGGAACCATTGTACTTTTGCAGAGAATTTCATTATTAACAGCAATTTGCTTATGATTTTTGCATACATATGCCAACATTTTTGTGTTTCTAAAAAAAGAAAATCACACCTGAATTCCAGCACATACCTCTTTTTTTTTTTTTTTTTTTTCTACTTTGGGTTTTATGATTTTTAGTTAAACACTTCCAGGAGCTCTTTAAATATTTCAGTGTTTTAAATGAAATTCACACCCCTCCCCTCTCAGGGAGAGGGGGGAGGAGAAAAAAGGGAAAAAAAAAAAAAATAAATGGAGAAGCAGGAAGAAGGTAGTCTTGTCTGAATCAGACCCTTGTGAACAAGCTGGTTCCCCATTTGATTTCACAACCAATTATGTAGTCAGCATTGTTAGGGCTGAATTTCAGCCTTGCTTAGAGCTGTAAGCAATAC
Organism: Anas acuta; assembly: GCF_963932015.1. NCBI lineage: Eukaryota > Metazoa > Chordata > Aves > Anseriformes > Anatidae > Anas > Anas acuta. The sequence continues at coordinate 103,509,564 of NC_088979.1, forward strand.
CGAATCTTTTCAGCTCAGGGCTGGACACTGAACCCACCAAAAGATTCTGCTGAAGCAGCAGCTCCAAACTCTCCAAACACAGTGTAGACTCAGAAACCAGCATTCAGGAATACCTGATACCTGTTCCTGGTATTCAGCTATTTGGAAGTCATCCTTTCCTCTGCCCTCAGGAAGGAAAAAAAATATAATAATAATAATAAAAAAATGCAGGACTAGTGCAAAAAATATAGTTAACCATTAGAGAATCTAAGGAAAACGGTAATCTGTATTCAACAATCAGTGGTTCAATGACCAGTGACTGAACAACCAATGAGACCAGTCAGTCGCAGTGCTCCTATCTACTACATTGATATCGGCACTGACTTGTTCCCGAACTCTTCAAAGATTCTAAGTCCTTCATTGACAACTTTTCTTGATGCCTCTTTGCAGGACATAACTGTCTTTTACAGCTAAGGTTTTCTTCTTTTTCTTGTAGATCAAACCAATTGCTTCCTGACTTCCTCCTTGTAAATATCGAAAATAATTTGAGTTATTTCAGGACTGTTATATTTTCCCTCTAAATATACTGTTTCCTAGACTAAACAAAAGCAATCTTTCAGCCTTTTTGTGTGTCATGTTCTCTACACATTTTATCATTTTTATTGCTGTTCTCTGGACTATCTCCAGTTTGCCTAGGGTAATGCTGAAAACTAAACAGTTCTCTAGTTGAGATCTTACCACTCCAATCAATATGTCCTAGCAAAAGATTTTTTTTTTCCAAAAAACATTACATTGTTGGTTCCTAGTGGATCTAACATTCACCCAGATTTATTTATTTATTTGTTTATTTATGTATTTATTTATTGTGCAGCAGTGTCTGCTCCTATTCTACTCCTTTTGTGTTTGTGCATTAAACTGTCTTTCATAAGATGCATTTGGGTGCATTTGTGATTATCAAATTCCACCTTATTGATTTCACTTGTCCAGAGTGCATGTGACATAGGGATATCCACAAATCTAGCCACTGTAAATGGAAATACATAATAGAGAGGGGTTCAGGACAGGGGTTCAGGACATGTTCCATATCTGTGGAATCTCAGCTGAATTCCCTTTCAGTTTGACAATAAAACAATGAATCCTATTCTCAAAATAGGATTTTAGTTCTAAGATCAAACATTTTGCTAACTTGTCCTTGAAAATGAAAAATAAGGAACTTACTAATGTGGTTTTTGTATTAAAAATGAAGGATTGATACCTCATCAATTTTTTTATACATAATTGTGTAAAGATTTTATATTCTGTAAGTTAAAATTCCTTGGCTTTTTTCTGTGTTGCTTCCCCAGATAAAACCGTGAATATTTGAGCAGATTTTAAAACTTCATATACCACTGCCTTCCATGCCTACAGGATTTTAGGATTAATAAAAGTAGGTGTGATTATTAATGCAGGACAAATGCAGTTTCTTGGTTTAGAAAACTTGATAGACGGTAATCTGAGCTGGTTATTTTCACTGCTGTGTCAAACACATTGAGCTCTTAGTCCTCATAGCCCATGAGATTAGTGTTGGGATATAGATCTTTCCCCTTTTAGGTTGGACAATTCAGATCTCACCCAAATATGTAATGACAAATGCTTAGTGTGCTAAAGCTGCAAAAGAAATTAATTTACTTCTTGTGAACTTGGACATTCCAGAATTAACTTTAAAAGTAACTTCCCACACAGTCCTTAGAAAGCTTAGGCATTCTCCTGCAGCTGAATGGTGTTATTGGTTAGAGCTAGCTATTCCTTCTTCCTCTGTCCTTCATTCTTGACATTTTTATTTGATTCTTCTATGTGGAGCATACTAGTCTTAGTGCTGAGGAATTGGTATTTGTATCTTCACTTTCTCAACCAAGAAAATATGGCAAATAAAAGGACTGGTTTGTGAAATATCCTGATTCAGAAACTGATTCTGGTTTATGTCAACAAACCACATGTAGATTATTTGGTGTCCTAAAAGCAGAACTTGTGATAGAACACCAAAGAAGAAGAACGTCAGCATTATCGCTAGAGCCTATACAGTTTGAATATATTCTAAAATCAAAAGACTGTAAGTCCAAAACAGAAAATTTTCAGAGTGATTGGTAAATTAGTATGCTCTCTGTAATGAGGTCAGAAATTCCAGAAGACATTTAAGTATATCATAATATTTGTCTGCATAGCGTGATCTTGTCAGAACATGACAGATACTCTCAAAATGGCTGTTGGCAGTTCTTGTTATCATTGAAAAAGCACTGATTTTTTAAAAATGACTGTGTACCCAAGGTTTCTATCCAGCAGTACAAGCGGGAGATTTGAAGATGCTTTTTTTTAGCTAGGAGACTGACTGCTCTGAGAGTTTGTAAACTATGGCAAGGAACCTGAAATACACATCAGTGATATACATCTCCCAAGACTAAAACCAGTTGTTATTACTTTTACTGCTTTTTTCAGCTTACCTATGATTCTTTCCTCCTTGCATACTCCTTTCTAAAACTTACAGACTTTCAACCTAGGTTTGAAGTTAATTTTTTCTTTTTATTTTATATATATATATATATGTATATATATTTACTAGCTTTTGAAGCTGCTTATGGTTTGAACAGTGCTTACTCCTTGTCTTCCTGTTTATCTCTGCTTCATTTCCACTGTGCAGTCTTGAAATGTTGAATCTGTGGCAGTCATTTTAATGGCCAGATAGATGTCAGAAACACAGTTTAGTTTTTTTACCAGCATGAAACCAAATGAAATGCTCAACTGTAATGAAAAAGCCATATTATTCAAACACAATCTCTTGCAATGACAGCAACAGGATAAAGAAAGCTATCTGGGATTTCCATTTGGAGTAGTATAAGAGGATTGTAAAAATTAATGACACTGATTTAATAGGTTATAGCAAAGGCTTATTGCAACTTTGTGAAAAACTCCCCTACTATTAAACATACTGCTGTTTTCTCCTCCAGTAAGGGCAAGTTGCTAGAGCAGTTAAGGTATCATGTTACAAGAGCAGTGAAGTCAGCTTAAATGAACTAAAGATGAGTCAGCCAGATGATGTTTCAGGCTGTGGCATTGTTATTTTTCTTGTTCTGTGGTGGGTTTGCCCCATCTAACAGCCAAGTACCCACACAACCGCTCACACTTTCTTACTCTTCCTTCTCAGTAGGATAGGGAAGAAAGAATGACAGCAGGAAAACTCTTAAGTAAAATTAAAGACAGTCGAATCACTTATGAAGTACTTCCCCAAGGCAAAACACACTGGGGAAATCTAGATTATTTTGTTGACAGTTATCATAAATAAACACTGATTTGGGTATTGGGAAACAAAGACAAACACTGAAGAACCTTTCCTCCCACTTTCACAGGCTCAACTTCACTACAAAATCCTTTTCTCCTTCCTTTCTACTTTAACTTTACTACTTTGTTCCAAGCATCTCATTGCTATCACAATTGGTTTCTCTTGGACCCTCCAGTGAGGCTATAAACAGAACAGGAGGTCTGGGTCAGCCTATAGTGATTTTTCTCTGCTACTCCTCATTTCTTATTCTTTTCCTACTTGGTGGTGTGGCTCCTCAAAAGGCTGTAGTCCCTTCCGGGAATGCCTGCTCCAGCATGGTCTCATCCTCACAGGGAAGCACCTGCTCTGGTAAGGATCCTTCATGGGCCACAGGGTGCGCCTGCTCACACCTGGAGCACCTCCTACTCCCCTGCATTGTTATTATTCCCTCGTTCCCTCTGTTGTTCCTTCTGTTCCCACCTTCTGTCTCTGTCAGGGGTCTTTTGTCCTCCCTTCCTCAGGCTGCCTTCAAGGTCTTGGCTGCAGGCATGGGGCAGCCCTCGCATTGCCTCACATAGTGGCCCTGCAGCACTCCACTGCCAGCACCTGGGCACCTGATCCCAGTACAGCCCCATGGTGAGAGGCTGCTTCAGAAATTGATACTCCTCATCCTTACCAGTCTGACATGTTTGTAAGTTTCTAGTACCATCTCTGATCTTATTCTCAGTCTTCCACTGCTAATATATTGAAGACAGTTCATGCCTTTTCATGCCTGTGGTGAGGAAACAAATTGTATGATGAGATATTAATTGGTGAAAAGTCATGGGTATAAATGTTTGCCTTTCATTTTGATTCACAGGGAACATTTCAAACATAGTACTTGTGACATATTTTGAGGGCAAAGCTCAGGTGTCTGTAGTGCTGTAGTTGACACTTGAAACGCCAGATCCCCGAGACATTCTCTTGTGCTGCAAAGTAGTCATTAGTGCTTGCTATGACATCCCTATTGCAGCAAGCAGAAGGAATTCAGGCTGTTTGTCTCAGTATGTAAGAATTAGGATTCTTCCTAATTTCAGGGCAGTTTTCTTCATCTTGCCTGTTCAGGTTTCTCTTCAAAATCTTCTTTGTTTAACTGCCACTTTATTGGATTCAGAAATTTATCAAGGAGAAGAATTTGGTAGAGCATTTGAGTTAGAAACCTTTCAAATTTGTATCTTTTTTTTTTTTTTTTTTTTTTTCCTTATGAAAGAGAGGTAAGGGAAGTACAGCATCTAAATCCTTGTGATTTTGTGGAAATTGTATCAGAAATTGCAGCCACCTGCTTCTGGCCAGAGCAAACTTCTCCTTCCTACATTGTGGGTTTTTGTTTGTTTGGTTTGGTTTGGTTGGTTGGTTTGGATGTTGCCATCAGAAACTATGGTATGTTTTTGGAGAATTCTTTCTTTTGTGTATTTGTGGTCATTTATTATTTCTGTGTGAGACGTTTTTCTCACACGGGAGTAAAATCACTCCAGTTTGTTACCTTTTCAGTGAAGATCTTGCTGCATTCTGGGTTAGTGTGCAGGAGTTCGCATTTCCATCCTTGGCTCTCAGCAAAAGACAACTTACTCTCTGCCAAATTACTCCTGTGTTTCCTGCTTTCCTCTTACATGGTTGCGTTTCAGGGTTGATAATACATGGTTTGTGCATCACTTTGAGAGGCTTAGAAGCAGGATTGAATCAGCCTGCAGCTGAACACTAACATCAGGACTAGTATGACATTTTAAGAAATCCCTAATAGAAGGTAGTGAGCCATAACAACAGTTAGAAATATTTAGCTCCTCAATTAGAAATTATTTTGTTTTTCTTTAGTTTTACTTTTCACCCCTTGACTTGAGCCTTTTATTTGTTTGAATTTTCAGAAAAATTGAGGACTTTTCTCTGTAGTATAGGAAAACATTTGTAGTTAAATTTTCTCACTGAATAGCTTTGTTGACTTGCAGAGCAAAGTCAGCAAAGATTTGACCCTTTCTTTTAGAAACATTTTTTGTTCACTGTTAGAGACGTGGGTATTTGCCATGCCTTCAATGACATCATCAAGAACACTTCCCTATCTTGCATATGGAGTCATTGAGTCTAAAGTGTGTAAAAGGTAACTGGATACCCAAGCACAACTTATTAAGGCATTCCACCAGGAATCTTTGGCCAATTTTTCTAAGAAAGCCAGTAACCTGCCAGCCAGCTGGCACCCAGGCTTTGTTACAGCTAGATAAAAAAGAGTGAGGAAGAAGAAGGGAGGAAAGCAAAAGGAAGAGAAAATAAATAAATAAATAAATAAATAAATAAATAACTTAATAATATTATTATTGTAAAATTCAAAGGGTTGTTCAGTTCTAAACAGTAGGAGGTGGACAGATTAAAGTTTTAGAACTGTAACAGCATCTCTCTTTGTGCTGTCTAGTTCAGCAGTGTGAACCTTGTAACACTTGACATCCATCACAGCATTTCCTGCAGTTACCACTCTGTTACTTAGACCAAATCCCCAGTTCTGGCTTGTAGACTGTAATTTGGAGACATTAAATTACTATAATGTGGAAAGTATCTGATGATGTATTGTGCTTTAGAATAATAAAACCACTAAAATTGCAGCTTGGAGAACTAAATCAAATATATAATTATCTGTGTTTGTAGGATTTCCTCTAAGAACGTTATGTTGTTTAAGCCATGTCTGTCCCTCTTTTGTTAATAACCCATGTTCTTAGAAAGAGGATCATGCATTTAAAGATGTTCTTGGCACTTAGCCCTACTCCCACCTCTTTTCCTTCCTTCTTGCTGACCCATAACAAATCTTATGGCTTTGATTTCACTTCACATTCAAAAGCAGTTACAGAGGCCTTAATGAAAAAACTTAATCTGAGTGTTCCATTTTACTAGCTGCAATTCTCACACTTGGAGAATGTCTTAGTGCCAAAATTCTTTACTTTTGTTTTTTCTTAGTCTTTATTTTTAGATGAGTGGTATCTGTTATTAAGAACGAGCTCAGTGATTGAATGTTCAGGAGCCAGTGACTTTAGGGAGCTTGCCAACATACAGTATGCAGTTTCTTTTATTGTGTTTTCCTCCCCAGCAGGAAAGTATTTTACACCTTTGGAATCACTGTAGATATATTTCAATTCTAAAGACATTTTTTCCCTCCTTTTCATCACCCTCAACTCACTGTCACAATATATTGGTTGCTTCCCTAACACATACCAGATATTATTTCTTCAGTATTGCAAACAATTCTCCCCTGCTCTCCCTTAGTTTTAGGGTTGACTGCCCTGCCTGTGCTCTCTCCAGGCAAGGATCCTTTGACACCAGTAATGAATGAACCTTGGAAGCCTGAAAGCTTGTATATGCCTCAGATCATCTGCCAGCACTCTTTCATGAATATACTAAAATTGTCTTGGAAATCTCAGAAGGTGACATGAAGGTACATGTATTCTGGAGCTACTTCTACTAGCTACTGTTGGGAAGGAAAAAGTGGAGAGGCTTTACTGTATGTTTCTTCCAGATCCTGATGACTACACTGAAATTCACATGAACAGTGTAGGGCTAGGAGAATTTAGGTTGATTCTTAGCAAAAGCTTTAGTCTTTTGCTTTCTCACATATATAAAGTGAGAAGTGATTTGAATGGGGTGAATGATCTTATGTTATTCATCTCAGCTTTCATGTGGACAGGACAGAAACTGAAGCCATGTGGATAAGTTAACACAGACAATTAACGTCTGCAGTCTTCCAGACTAGCCTAACATTAATTCATCTTTGCCAGTATCTTCTTGGTGTTAAATTCTTTAGAATGTTTTCTCCCTTTCAGGAAAAAAGTGTGTTTCTTTTTACCATATTAAAATTGGTGATCTATAGTTGGTACAAATAAATTTAAAATAATATATTTAGTATTAAATTTGGAGTGAAATTTTTATCTCTATCAGGATTGTGGTGAGAAAGAAAAAAACATAGAGACCAAGTTGAGTCTGTATTGTACAACAACAGGATCAAATATATTATATTTCTGCTACCCTGGATTGGATCATGGTGTTAATAGCTTTTCTGTTAGTTAAAAAAGAGTATACCATTTCACTTAGGTAAGGGAGAGGAAGCCAGATCAATGTGCTGTGAGAGCTACTATTTTGGGAAACTTGTCAGACTGAAAAAAAAATGTAGGTTGACAGGCATACCAGCAAAACAACAAAAATGACACTGTACAGTCCAGCTTTACCTAAGAGCTAAAAGAGACTGCCTTGCACATCTTATCCACTTTTTATCGGGCATATATATCCTATCATCAGATTGGTTGGATGTGCATCTATTTTGATATGATACTAAACAGAGAATTTGATTTAACTCCAGAGGACTCAGCCAAGCATGATCAGATTTCTGGAACATGATGAAATAACTCTACAACCATTTGCTGAAATGTGAAAAGACAATCTACATTTGTTTATATATTTTTGTTATCGCAGTAAGGCTCAAAACAACCAGTAGCTTAAAAGGCTAGCATTCTTTATTGTCTTTTTATTGTTTAACATTTTTACATGAACTATCAAAATGACAACTATATGATGGTAATAATATGGAATTTGCCCCTTGACCATAGCCAGAATGAATTTAAGGGAGAAAAAAAATGGAAAAACTCATTCCAGGCAATGCTTCCTACAGCTTGAGATAGAAAAACTCCAAAGCTTAACATCATAGAGCAAACTGTGGATATCATTATGCAAATTTCACTTTTGCTCGGTGACAGGCAAATATTATAGTGATGAACAGTTGTCTGTGTTCATTTTTTATAGCTTATGATTTTTTTTCCAAATACCCAGTATGAATTTTAACATAGAATCCATGACAACTCTGAACAAATGTGCATTAAATTGCATGTAGCCATTTCCACTAGTATAAAATGATATTTTAAGTCTGTACTGCAGTGTTTGAGTACTACAGATTGAATCATGGGTGTGAGGGAAAGTGTTTCACAGGACTTAAAAATATTCCTGTTGTTGCCCTTTTGCTGGTCTATCTTTCTTCCAAGGCGCTGCAGCTAGGGGGAATAGTTAGGCTGTTGTTTCCCAGTGTTTTGTTTGTTTGTTTTTGCGTGTGTTTTTGAAAATTGATGCAAATATACTGTTTCAGAAATTACAGCCTTGCTATGAGATGAAGAAAAGACAGGGATACTTAATGCCTTCTTTGCCTCTATCTTTAGTAGTTAGACCCATTGTTCTCCAGGTACCCAGTCCCCTGAGCTGGAACAGGGAGCAGAATGAAGCCCTCATAATCCATGAGGAAATAATTAGTGACCTGCTACATCATGTACATGCACACAAGTCTATGGGGCCAGATGGAATCCACCCAAGAGTACTGAGGGAGCTGGCAGAAGTGCTTGCAAACTTCTTTCCATCGTTTATCAGCACTCCTGGCTATCAGGGGAGGTCCCAGTTGACTGTTGGCTATCAAATGTGATGGCCATCTACAAGAAGGGCTGGAAGGAGGACGCAGGGAACCACAGGCCTGTCAGTCTGATTTCGGTCCAAGAGAAGGTTATGGAGAAGATTATCTTGAGTGCCATCATGCAGAACATACAGGACAAAGAGGTGATCAGGCCCACTCAGAATGGATTTACAAAAAGCAGGTCCTGCTTGACTAAACTGATCTCTTTCTATGACAAGGTGATGTGCTTAGTGGATGAGGGAAAAGGTATGGATGTTCTCTACATAGACTTAATAGTAAAGCTCTAGACAGCATTTCCAACAGCATTCTTCTGGAGGAACTGCTCAGGAATTGGACAGATATATGCTTTGCTGGGTAAAAAACTGTCTGGGTGGCCAGGCCCAAAAGGTTGTGGTGTATGGAGTTAAATCCAGTTGGAGGCCAGCCACAAGTGTCTTCTGGTGCTTAGTACGGGGGTCAGGTTTTTTTTATACCAATGATCTGGACAAGGGGATCGAGTGCACCCTCAGTAAATTTTCAAACACCAAGTTGGGTGGGAGTGTTGTTGTGCTTGAGGGTAGGAAGGTACCAATCTGAATACCATCCAGAATACCAGGTACCATCCCTGGAGGTATTCAAAAGACGTATGGATGTGCTTAGATGTATGTTTTAGTGGTAGCTTTGGCAGTGCTTGATGAATGGTTGGACTTGATGATCTTAGAGGTCTTTTCCAACCTAGAAGACTATACAATATTTTTCTACATGGAAGCATATCATTTATTCCAAGCTGGAGCCTCAGAAAGCATGAAATGACTGCTGGAGTACAATAGAATCTTTCTAGCTCTGTTACTTAGCTTTGGATTTAATAATTAAAGAAGAAAAAAAATCAGGGAGTTCATCTAAGTTCAGTATATTTAGTCAAAACCTGTCCTCCTTCTAATCCTCATCCTAGGAGCTTTGTTCTATCAAGGATCTACACATGTAGGATCTACTACAAGATGAGGGTGCATTTTTGAAGCAGGAGGAAAGTAACTCAAATTCCCCAAGACTTGGCATCTGGTAGGACAGAGACCTTTTTTTCTGTGAGAAAATTCAGGTAAAATATGATAGGCTCTTTCTCTTTTAAGTGCTTGTATAGTTCCTGATACAAAAATATCTCAGTCATACACAAAAAATCAATCCTATATTTTGGTTCAAACTGTTTCCAATTAGATTTTAATGCCAACTTGCAATAAGAAAAATCCTAATTATCAATATGGCAATGCTATAGTTTCTCTGTTATTGACTTTGAAAACAGTTGTCAGAATATTACAGTGGTTGACAGTTATTCACAAGCAGTTAAGCAGGCTATTGCCTAAAGCACTATAGAAGAAAATAACAATTAATTTATCCCCCTCTTCCAGCCAGTTATTATTACTTTATGTATGGACATTACACAGACACTTGGAGATCTTTCTCTGTCATTCTAGTTAGGTTCCAGGCCTAAATCATACGTCATTTTTTCTCCAAACCCACATGCCATGGTATAATGTGATGTAACCTGTTCACTTGAACATGTGGTAAATAGGTATTTTTAGTATCAAACAAAAAATCAAAACATCAGTTCAGCTGATGGTGTTTGAGTTTCCAGCTTGTTAAACAAAGAGTTACAGAGAATACAAACTCTCTCTGTAACATACTAGTAGGGCAAAGAATCTGAGGATACAGTTACTTTCAGGGGAATGAGAGGCCAGGTCCTTGACTATTCAGGAGTAGGTTATACTCCCTTGCTTGCAATAAAACTCTTGAAAATACTTATGTAGTAAAAGAACTCAGGGTGAGTATAAAAGAATCCAGCCCTAAATTTTCATCATGTGTTAATTGTATTCTTTCTCATTAAAATCCCACTCTGGTTCTAATTAAATTCATAATTGTTCTACATTTGATGCTATAAACTGTTGTGTAGTGTTGTTGGGTGCTATTTAACAGATGTCATTCTCCCCCCAAGAGGCAGTGGTATTTCATTGCTGTGTGAATTGATCCTTCAGTGTGAAATCTGAACAGGTCCCTAGATAGCCAAGCAGGAAGGGGGACAATGTGAACTAGCAAGAATGAATAAATGAGGTAACTGAAGAGTGTCTCTCAGAATGCATGAGATGTAATTCCTTCTACTTCAATAGATATTAAAAGAGTAATACAATTTCTCCTTCTATCACCTATCCATAGAGAGTTACAAATTCATACTGATACTTCAGCACACAGTTCTCAAGCTCAAGTCTACAGATGCAGATCGTTGGTTAAACATTTGTGTGATTTTTATTATATTTTTTTTTCCAGTACAGGTCTTCAGAATTAGCTGCAGCCATTTTGATTCATGCATGCACACACACAGATCTAAGAAAGTTGATCTTCCTGATGGTTTTTGGAACAGCACTTTTTCAAGTGTGTCAATTTCATTCACTTTCCCTCCACCTCTAGCAGATGCACATATGGTTTTAATGCTCTTTATTCTCTTTGCTCCAGAATAGTTCTTTGTCTGGTTCTGAATTTATTCTAACAGGCTTTTCTACCACCATGCTCAGTGCTTACCTGGGCACCCCCATCCATCTCTGATTCACTACCTCCAGCAAAAATGCCCAGTTTAACAAATCCCACAGAAGCTTCTTGATCTGCAGTCAAATCAGAATAACATTTTTCCTGATTTGTACAGTTGAAGGATGTGTAGAAAAAAGATGTTTGGAGACATTAATGAAAACTGAAGGAAGGACTGGATATACCTATAGCTATATATCTATATATCTAGGACAAAAAGAATGATTCATTGACAAGGAACACCTGCTTGAGGAAAAAGGGCAGGATATGTATGTATGAGGCACAGTTAGCAGACTACGAAGGAAAGTATGTATGAAAGTCCCAATTGCCCCAAACACCTGCTTAACAGGAAATCTTTAGCATGAGTTTTGGTGTCTGTGAGTTGTTTTTGTTGGTTGGTTAGGGTTTGTAAGCTTTGGTTATAGGTTTAAATGTTAAACTTCTGTTTTTTTCTGGGACTCGACTCAGTATTTTGATGATCAGACTCAGTATTACTAAACTGAGTAGGGCCATATATAAGGTTAAGGAATGAAATACTGAAGTACAATGGTTAATATATTATAGGGCTACTGTGAGGAAAAATAGGATTAAGAAACTAAGAAGAAAAAGCAATTGCGTGTAAGTGGGTTAACATTTTTAGTACTCTCTGCATAGCAATATGTCCAGTCTGAATTTGGTTTTAAATTGCTTTATGATCCTCAAAGATAGTTGTGTTATAAAATGCATGCTATTATTTACCATACAAGCTAACATCAAAATCATCTCTTCTCTCCTATTCATATGCAAATTCTGGGGAATTTGAATAGGAGAATAAGGTTAAGAATATTCTATTCTAAACATGGAATTCTTCTTAGATATTAATCTTGTTCTCTATCCCTTGTACACATTACTCAACATCTGATATAGCAAAGAAAATCTTTGCAATGTTGCATAGAATTGACTCAAGGATTCAGATAAAATATTAGCCATAGGCTGCTTATCATGAGTGGTGGGTATTAAAGGTTACAAACAGTATTCAGAATTCTCACGTATGAATTGTGAATACTGTCCTACAGTCTATAGGTGCTGTCATTATTATTTTCTCATTGCTGTGATGTCTTTCTTTTTTTTTTTTTTTAATTTAAAAAAAATAACACAAAAACAAACAAACAAACGAAGAGAGAGAATATATGAGGACTCAAGTCTCCTTGCATTTCTTTGATTGTACCTCTACCCAGCCACTAATTCTAATGTCTGGCTCTTGAAATTTCTATGACTCCCTCTTATTTGGCTACCAGATTCAGACAGATATATGACTGATATGCAGTGGAGGTTCATGTGTTCTGTTTGCTTAGGAAACAAGGCCCAAAAAAATAAATACTTGGAAAAGTTAGAAAAGCTTATTAATGATTTACAGAAACTAAAATGTTGTTGACTTGACTTTAACAAAGACAAAGGTGTATAGTGAATCATTGCCTCCTCCTTCAATACATTTGATGAGTAAATGTGAACTGCCCCATGGGCTGTTTCTGTTGACAGCCTGGGGACCTAGAAGTAATCACAAGTATGGTTCTGTCCTGTTTCCACATTATGTGGAGAGCAAGGCTAGTGAGCTCATCTAAAGCAAAGGCTTGCCATAGTTAATGGCTGGTACAAATAGGAACATTTTCACGCTTCCAGGACTGGCTCCAGGCATAAGTTCCTCACACAGCCACAATTTCTTCCACGTTCTTAATCGAATTGCCAAGCTTTCTGCATTTCCTGCCAGTCAGGACTTGACAGGTTAAATGCCATAGATTGGTAAAATGACAAATGGAATTCAGATACAGGAGTAGTCTGTATGGATGCATGCGTGTTCTTATTATGGAGTTCTGTTTTTCAGGATTCTTTTATTTATTTATTTATTTTTCCTTGGAGACAGAGAAGTTAATGTTTTATATTCAGGTTTGATGACTAGGTTTGCTTGTTGCCACATTCTCGTCAATGAACCATTCTTGGAAAATTGTATTAAAGCTATAAAAGAAAGCTTTGTGCCACTATTACATTGTATAGTAGGAATTCATAGGAATAAAAACAGAATACTGTTTGCACAGAAAAAAATCTATATTTTGTCTGCCTCTAGATATTTTGCAGTGCATAAGAGTGAGTAGGAGAAGTATATATGCCACAATAAATTACAGAAATTGACAGTAGCACATAAAAGTGAAGTAATCAATAAATAAAATTCCTTGCTTTGAAAAGATCTTGTAATCATAAAAGACATGTATGACAGTAACATTAAAATAGATTGTCAAAACATCAAAATATTTTTGATTCGCTGGAACAATTATCTACTTTGTGCCTGATAAACAACTTCAGAAAAGCCCAGTCATACATGATGAGGAACATAGGAAGAGAGATTATGTTATCCTCTGATAAAATGGTCTGGTTAAAATTCTTTGCGTGTCTGAAATAACCACCTGGGGAATCAATGTACTTTTGGGAACTTCTAATGAAAAATGTTGGTGTCATTAATTTTTAAGACAGAGAGAAAGAGAGAAGGGGAGGAGGGGGGAGAAAGAGGGAAAAAAAAAAAAAAAAACAAACAAAGAAGACAATACTAACTAAGCTAGTAGTTCATGTGTCTTTAAAGGAGTCCCCAACTCTAGAAGGACTGGACAGCTAGAACACTGACAAAATGGTGTAATCTGAATTTTACAAATGATGATCCATAAATAGCTGAATATGCTTTTTCTTTCGTTTTAATGAAAGATTAGAAAATATGTTTTCTTGTTCTCGTGCTCTTGGTCAAGCAGGTGTACGTTCTAAACTGATACTTTGTATGTTTAAAATAGATCTGGAATAACAGAATAAATGAGAACAGACAGGACCTCTGAAGATTATTTTGTCCAAACCCTGCTTAAAGCAGACTGAGGCCAGGTTGCTTAAGGTTATTCATTAATTTCATGAGTGCACATAGACTCCACAGGTGCTCTGGACACTATTCCCAATGTCCACCTACCTTCATAATGAATATTTGTTCTATTTGTATCTAACTGGATGTTCTCTTGGTTTAATATCAGTCTGCTGCCTCTCATCCTGTTGCTGTGCACAGTAGCTGCTTGTATATAGGTACGTGACGGCACAGAGTAAAGAGGGAGCTGAACTTTTCTCAGTGGTGCCCTGTGACAGGATGAGGTAAAAGGCATAAACTGAAATACAGAAAATCCCACTGAAACTTAAGGAAATTCTCTCTCTCTCTCTTTTTTTTTTTTTTTTTTTTTTTTTTTTTTTTTTTTTTTTTTTTTTTTTTTTACTGTGAATGGAATTTATTACAATATAGGCTATGGAATTTCCATCCCTGGGGACATTCAAAGGCCATCTGATCACGGCCCTGAGTGACTTACTGTAGGTGACCTCCAGAGAGGTGCCTTCTGCCCTGAGTGTGTTTGTGATTTTAAAATCAGTGTGCTGTAATAGAAACAAATTTGACAGTTACAGGAATCTGTTAGTAATTATCAGCTGGGACAGGGGGATGAAATTTTCTCATTTGTGTTCATCCTGTGGAACACTGCTAATGGAGACAGTCTCTCCTCATGTTTTTAATTGTTTTTACTTTTGTGAAACTTAAATGCCCAGACTAAGGTTTCCTAAGGTATGTGCCTCAGGCAATTGCTTTGGTGGAGTTCAAGCAAGCATACCTAAATAATTAGGAAACTGTAAAATTTCACAAATGTTATGCATTGATGTAACTTTGATACATGCTGTGACACAAGTGACTGAAGTCTGGTTAAGGGCTGGCTCTGATTGCACATATCTCACTGTTGCAGGATCCTGTTTTCTGCCATGGGGAAAAATAATAATGGGGAAAAATAATAATAAAAAAATAATAATAAAAAAATATGACCTTTGAAAGCCTAAAGCTTGGAAAATATTATTTTAGACATACTTAGCAGAAATTTATTGGGAATTTAAGTTTAGCAAATGTGTTGTATACAGATACATTAATACAGGTGTCTTTTTGCTGAATGTGCTCTGGACCAAAGGTTTTCTTAGATTATCAAGAGCACACCTTGAAACTTGTTGCTGCAGACTGTTGTAGCACATGTGCAAATAAACCAAATGAAAAAAATATTTCTGCTGTCATTTCCATACCTTCTTTCAGAAAGTCTAGAGGAAGAGGAAGTAGCAGATTACATTGTTCCTTCTGCCTAGCTAAGATGATGGTTCTAGTAGTTTCCATTATTTCTGTGGAATTTGTCATTATGTCACAATAAGGAATGTCCTCCTTGGGGTAAACATCCCTCCACACCATTTCTTCAGCTACAGCTCCTATAATTATCATCAGATTTTCCTAGGTCATTTTCAGAATTGCAGCTTTTCTCCTCTTCATCCTATGGGGGTTAACCCACAACAGAAAACTTTTCTGATCACTTTCTTTTATCAAAACTGCTAGAGCAGATCAAACCTGCTCTAGCAAAGCTGAAGGCTTTTTCTCCACATGCTACAGATATTCCATGAGCCTTTATTATTCATGAGAAACCTTGTGTATGAGTCCACAGTTCATATTAGAACATGGCAAATACCTGAGTACGCTTCTCAGGTCCTTGTCTATGAGTCTACAGTAGTGCAATAGTTAGAGGACTCAGGAAACTGATCTCTTTAGTGGACATATTTTCTGATGTAAAAATGCTCAGGCTGTCTGCTAAAAAATCCCTTATTCACCCGTTCTCTTCCTTCCATATCCATTCATTTGGGCAGAGAGAGAGTACTGAAGTGAATCAGCCTAACTGGAATAAGGTTTCTTCTTAAAACTCTGATCTTACATCCTGGTCCTCTATGCTGCATTGCTTTGGGCATCATGCAATTACTTCCACTGTGACCCTCAGTTTCTTCCTGAAATTTCAGATATGTCTAATTTTCTGTATTCTTTTTTTTAAGTACAAGGTTGCCTGAATCTTACCATGTTTCATTTTCTTTGTTTTCCATGTTTAGAGGAAAAACAAAAAATTGTGACTTATGCCACTCAGACTGAGTCATCTTATTTTGATAATTCCAGATGGGGAATATTACACCTGTTTTCCTATTCTGTACAGAAAATTCATCTCTGTTTCCAACATAGATTTCATCTTCATGTGTTAAGCCATCTCTCACCCTTTCCAAGAATTACTGGATAAAACCACTGTAGCTGAGGAATGCTATAGCTATATATATATATCCATCATTTATTCCCAAGGTATCCATTCCATCCAGTAACAAAAAAAAGTACTTGGTTGTAAAATAAAATCTCTGTGTATAAAGCGAAGGTGAATTATAATTGAAACATTCCCTAACTTCCGAGAAACTGACTTTGCCTTAACGTGTATATGAATGTAGACAAGAAGACACATGATATGAAGACAAATATAGCACACTGAGGTCTGAGACCCCTAGCTCTGGAGTATGTGACTGTTTTTTTTTTGCACCTGAATTTTTTTTGTTTGTTTCTTTGGATGGATTTTTTGTTTGTTTGTTTGTTTGTTTGTGTTTTAATTAAAATTTGTTGTGAACACACAACTCCATAAACATTATGGTTTGTAAAACTTCAGCACTGATTTTATGCCTTTGAGGTGTGACTTGTTTTCTACTTTAGAATTTTGTTTTTGAGAACCAAGGCAAGGTGCAGATACATTTAAACTTCATCTCTGAAAATTTAATTTTCAGAGTTCACTGTGTGTTTGCTCGATATAGAATCCTGGTTCAATTCTTCATTTCTTTGTCCTGGAAATTCCCTAATGATAAGGATATTTTTCTATAAGAAAGTTTTCCCTAGTTACTAGTTACTCATCCCTAGTTTCCCTAGTTACTTACTCATCATTCTCTCTTTTGACTATTCAGAAGCACTTACTCATTCCTAATATTACATATAGCACCTAGACACAGAAGAAAAAGTGCATCAAATGTATTTCAATTTGTCTTTCATCTTAGTGCTCATCATTAATCATAGGTGGTGCACACAGGTAAATCTTGATTTCCTTGGTCTTATATATTTTTTATATTTTATGATACACAGAGCTGTGTGATACCTACTCAACAAAGTCATCATAATGATACGTTTATCTGCATTGAACTGCCTTTGCTGTCTATTAGTCTTTTAAATGCTCAGTCTTCCTGCATCTGATTAAATCCCTTTTCCATTATTTCCTGTTAAATATTGTCTCCATTTGCCTAGCATGCTGCTTGTTCTTTTGCTGTCATCTACCTTTTATTTTTTGAAACAAATCTCTGGTTGTACTTTAACTACCATAGTGTAAGTTAATAAGAATTTATTTTGGAGGTTTTTTGATTGGTTTGGATTTTCCTTTGTTCTCCGGCTGCCCCTAAGAACATGATTGACGATAAGAAGAATGAAAAATGGGTGCTGATATTAATTTATGTCTTGCAGCAACCCAGCAAGATCTGCCTTTTATCTTTCTAAGGGGATTTATTTGGAACAAATGGTTATTGAGCACAGTCTACTGAACGAGTATACATGTATACCTTTGAAGGTGCTTTATGCAAAAAACGTGTGGTACTCTTTTGCCTTAAAAGAAAGGCAAGTGGAAGATGTATTTCTTCAACAGGCAATCCCTAGAAACAGCGATTTTTGGCTTGTGTAGAAATTTAATTCAAACACCAAAGCTGTCTACTTTGAGATCTGTATTTATGCACCTGATAACAAGAAGATGGATTTCATTCAGGAATGTCTACCACTTGAAGTAAAATTTTGTAAATATTGAAGTAAAATATTGCAGGTTATTATTCAAGGTATTCATGGTTTTTTTTTTGTGCTGAAGGTAAACCAACTGTATTAGTGCCAATATCACTTACCAACAATTAAGACTTAATCGGAAATAAGATCAAGTGATTATGAAGTAAGCTAAGCAAAGCAACTCAGTGAGCGAAAGGCTTAAGTCATACAGATGTCAAGTGAAGCTGGAAGTAATGCTTCTGGAGAGGGAGTCCTGGCTGAGGAGCAATCCCTAGCCCAGCCAGCAAGCAAAGCAGCAGCAGTGAGGCAGCTGCTGTCGCCCTGTTCCCTGCTGCTGCCCAGTCACCAGCCACACTGGAGGAGATGCAGCCCATCTTCATGCATCACCCCCCAAGGAGCGTGCCTGGGCTCAAGAAATTAAAATACTGCTGCCTCATAAAGACTAATAAAGCCTGGGCAGTGATCTCATGACTTCAATAGCTCTCTTGGGAATACAAAATCAACTATAGTTTGCAACATAGACAGTGGTGATCACACTGCCCTTGCCAATTTTTTTTTTCCTCACTCATATTTGTATCCTAAAAGTTAGTTCCCAAAAAAATCAAAACTATTATTACATTTCCATGTTATAGTATCAAGCTAACCTTTAACTTTTCATATTTGAATCACTGAGCTGTCTTGCATTTGCCGTAGTATTTTAGTGATGCTAAAAGCATTTCAGTAAAATCTTTTCAATGAGCAGGGTATCCATTGCTACTTATTGCAGTAAAATTTAAATTATAATGTATTGGGACTTTTTGAAGGAGGTTCCTTGAACATGAGTAGTCTTTAATTCAGATTCCCAATGACTTCTGAGTATCTCTAGCAGGGCTAGCACTTAATATGAAGATACATTAAACCATATTTGAATTAAACATTGAAACAGGATGATAGATATGAATTAAAATCTGACTTTCAATAATATTTCAAGAACTCTGAGCTGTTATGATGACTCTATACTACATACACATTTATATATATACAAAAGATACATATATATGAATGCAGTTCAATTTAGAAACACACAAATGCTGACTGGATGTTGTCAGATAGCTCATCATGCCAGACAAACTCCTGTATGCAAACTTTTATCTCATGAACATAATCTCAGCTGATGTAAATATATCATTTGGTTCCACAGCATATTGACCCAAATCATGTAAAATCCAGAAAGAGCAGAAACACTTTACATTTTTTACTGTTTTTTTTCAAGATGAAGAAATGTGCGAAGAGGAAACCATAACATCAGACTATCTGGTTGGTTAATTTTCACTATGTTTATACTTTCAAATAAGTTGTTTAACAAATTTTCCACTATTTTCTGTTACACACACAAATTTTATTGCACTAGTTTTTTTTTCAAAAAATATATGGACTATATGATGAGTTTCATGAATTATTTTGTACAAGAGACAAGACAAATAATTTTTCTTCATAACCCTGCTCTAATTAGCAGATAAGGAAGTGATGTTGTCAGGATTATGAACATTGTAACATTGGAACAATGGCTACTGACACAATGCCTAGTTGCATATATTGCAAATGTTCTTGAGTTGCCATCTTCTAATTAAATACAGTCCTCAGGTCAGAAGATGATTAGTTATCAAGTGACAATTTAAGAGGCTAGAAATGCATGTTTGCTGTGAAACTAGAGCAGGAGTTCTTTAGCTTTATTTGTTGTGCATCACCAGTGCTTTTGATGACTTTTTGACAAGACTTTTGGTGTAATTCAACATCAGTATTGCTGTATGTAATGTTAGATAATACAGTTCTATCATGCTATAAATTTATTTTTAATTTATTTAAACAGGAAATCTCCCATGAAAACATACTTTACCCACAGAGAAATAAATGAAGGGCAATAAAAGGATAAATAAATTTATCAGGAAATACTGGAGGTTTTGCTATGCCATGCCCTTGTGTAACTTGATGAAAACAGAAGGGAAAAAAAAATGTTTGTTTTATTTTTGTATGACTTTTTAGAACATGAAAAACCTGTAGCTTCTCTAAAAAAAATCATACATCTTGTTTTATGGGGTTTTGTTTCTTTTTCCTTTAAAAGTACTTTAATTAGAAAGAATATTATAATACTTATTTTAAGGAGAACAAACTGTACTCCAAAAATGTACTCCAGTCACATTTTCACTCTGAAGAATCCATTGCAGGTCTAACCAGGCTGAAATTTAGAGTGCAGCGTTAAAGTAGATTATATGCTATAATGAAAATATGTGACAGAAAAAGAGAAACTATAGTACGTCAGTGCAGATTTCTGTTGATTCAGGCAAGACTACACAAAAAGTTTCACACAGAAGAATGTGTTGTTTATTTATTTATTTTTTAAATCTTGATCTGTACTGTTTTATATTAAGAAGCATATACATTGTATTTATTCTCATGGAATGAGTATAAATGTCTCGCTAGATGTATGGTATGTCTTTTTACATGGTTTCCTGAAATGCTTTATGAGTATTACAGAGTTGATCAATACCAATGATTAGATAAAGGATACGTTTTTCTCTGACCTACAAAAATGCATGCATTGCTGATTTGCTTTCTGCATATCACAAGGAGAATATATCAAAGAATTAATCAGAGATGGTCCTTGCACCATTTTAAAAATCACACTCCCTGGATTTGTTTCTAAAACTTAAGTTTTGTGTGTGTGTTTTGTTGTTTGTTTTTTTTTTTTTTTCCAATTAAGGGGAAGAAAAAAGAACTTAACATTCAGAGGGTTTTGCGTAACTTCATCCTGAAAGTAAAAAAGGATGAGTCCTTAAAATACAAAGGAACCTGTTCCGATTTATAGTTTAAAATAATTATTATGTAGAACATTCAGCTTGTGTAGACATAGTATGCAAAACCAGTAGCCCTATAAGGACAATTGTGTGTGTTACATAAACTATTCTCACATGAAGTGTATTTACATGCTCAGGACCATGAAGTCGATAGACAGAAATATTTGAAACCTTCACAATGTTGTATGAAAAAGTATTATGAGATTGTTTTCATTATAAACCATGTGGACAAGTTTATTACAAGTCAGAGGAAAAGCTGCAAATATCAGCATTTCCTGCCATGCGTTCTTCATCAAGGCTGTGAAATTTTGCCTTCAGTGTGAGAGCGAAGTAGAGTTTGGGTACCCACTTCTGTCACCTACACCTCTACTGTCCCCTCAGGACTGCTAAACCCCCATAGTCATGCGCACACCCAGAGTAGCTGTGCTTTATTTGAACACACTGAGGGGACAGGATATGGATCCACTTTCAACTTTTCCCTCCTGTCCCTTTGCTCAAACAGAGGCCTTATTATCACCTGGAAAAGGCAACACACTAGAGTGGGGAAACATGAAGGAACTCTGCCGAGCAATAAAAATAGGTTACGACATACAGACTACACCAAAGAGAAATGAGCGCCCATAGCTCACATGGTTATGATTATATTCATTTATAATTATACTACTTGTGGTACTGTAATACTAATAGGCCACTATAAATTTAAAATGAAAAGGAAATCTAGTATATTTTTTCTATTCTATTCTCTTTGGGCTTTATACACAAGGGAAAAAAAAAATATGGGATTTACGGGGACTGGGTGCTCAAGAGAGGAGCTGTTGACAGTTCCAATAAAGATTTTAAGCTAGGCATGAACATATTTTTATGTTAAGGTTGCTTTAAATTTATGCATATTTTAAAGTGCAAAATCTGTGAGGGAGAGGAGCCACTACATTTGTATCCAGCAATTACTATTTAAATACGGTCATTTCTCCATTTCAAACATGGTTAGAGTTTTCCCTTTTTAAAATTGAGTTGATCTCTCCATTATCTGTGAAATCTTTCATTCTGAATGAACTTGGCTTTCATATGCCAAGAGCTGTTTAGAAGATTCAAGACTACAATAACAGCTGAATAACCTTCTCACTTTACTGGGAACAAGATGATACACACTTGTTTTCCCCAAGGATATTCTCTGATTGCTTGCTTGAACCCTTCTCTAAGAGGTGTTTACAGCAGAGAAAGGACACAGTCTGCATGCAGAGGTTATGCCAAAAGTGACACTAATGCCCAACTCTGACTGTAGTTTCACCACCACAGGCTTAGCTGAGGAAGGCAGGGGGAGTCTTCTTCACATTGGGGTGAGAAGCATGGCAAGAAGTGTGTTTAAGAAGCCAATATTTTTTTTTTTTTCTTTTTTTTCTTTTTTCTTTTTTCTTTTTTTTTTTTTTTTTTTTTTTTTTTTATGGGAGATAGATGCGTGTCTTATATTCATAGAAGGTTAATTTCCAAAACCCAGCTCAAGTTCCAGCTTTCCCAAAACTCTGGGCTTGGACTGTATGTGGAGAGTTTTCTAACAGTTTTCAATTTATTATTTTTTTTTTCATTTGTAGCTGTAGAAATTATCTGTGCCAGAGGAAATATTTTGTTCACAGATTCTGAAAGTCACAGAGAAATTTTTATTCATTCCATGTTACAGTGATTGCATCTTCAATTAATTTATGAATCTGGGTGTATATATATATATTTATATGCAAGCAGGGATAAAATAATCTCTGAAAGATTAAAGAGACAAGGAGAGTAGAGAGATGAGATGATGTATTATTTACCATATAGGGTAAATTTGTAGAATAAGAATTCACTCCTCAGTACTTCATGGTGACATATTATTCAACAGTGTTTCTAGACAGTAAAGGGTAATCTAAAATCTGTGAGGCTGAAACAGGCAGTAATATTTCACAGTTACAACCCACTACATTCTTGTTTTATGTGCCTTTCTAGACCTGTATATACCAACTTGCTGGATATGTGTGGGATTCTGAATGTTGCTGAAGAGTAATAGTTCAACAGTTTATCTGATAAATAGCTGTATATCAAGATTTCACACAGTTCCAATTAAAACTACTATTCTCATTTCATATATGGAATATTTGCAAACAGATTTTATAAACTGAATTGGATTTACACACACACACACACCAAAAAAAAAAAAAAAAAGGACTACCCTGTCTAAGGAGCAGCATTTGAACATTTGAGTTGTTGTGCAATTGTTTTCTTATTTAATAATAACAGATATGTAGGGCTGTCTCATCAAATGAAATACAGTACTCTAACTTCATGGTGGGCAAATGAAGCAGTGCCATTTTTAAATCAGGGAGTATCTGGCCCATCATATATTCTTTCTTTCCCTGTACGTTTTAAAGAGAATGAAGTTCTTAATCCATCATTCAGCATGAAGAAAACAAAAATAGGATATAGAATTGCCTTGACTTTTATAGTAATCTAGTAATACAATTTCCTGAGTGCTCATTTTCTTCGTGGAGTTCAGTAACCTCTGTGATAGCAGAGAATGGGGCCCTCAAACACCCTCAAACCCAAGTAAACACCCTCAAACCCGAGTGTGTTTGAACACTACAGCATAGGTAATATCTTTTAGAGTATCTCACTGGCAATTCTGAATTTAACACTTGTGCGATTTAATTACTTTCATAGTCATAATGAATACAGGATATGGCACAGTATTAATCCATTCTTATGGACCTAACAAAAACTGAAAATGGTAAAACTTAAAACCTGTTATTGTTTTTCATGAGGGCTTGGCCCAAAACACAGAATAGTTGCCCTGTTGCTTTACAGTAGAGAAAGAAATATCTGCTTACATGCTCAATGAAAGTCTTGCTTTTAAATGCATGCATCTTAAAAGCAAGACTTTCAAAGTCTTCCATCAGGAATAATGGCATTGTAAAGGATACACATCTGCCTAAAGAAGTCAAACTCATGCATAGTTCTAATTATATTCATAAGGAAGTTTAGGGCAAGAGTGCCCTAAGCAATGTTTTCTAGCTTTATGTGTGAAATAAATGACTAAGAAATACTGAGCACCCACAACACTTGATACAGTCCCCGTCAAACAGGGACTTTCAGCTCCTTTGAAATTCCATGAAAACCTAAGTGCAAGTTTGAAGATAGCGACTTCAAAAGTTTTCTATAATAGAGTGCTGGGTTTAAGTTTTTTGTTCTTAATATTTTCTGGGTGTTGTGATGCATTTTTTTTCCTTATATCCGAGGTTTTAAAAAGGCCATATTTTTAAAGCTTGATCCCTTCCCAGGTTTCCTTCCTTTTCTTCTCTTCCCTACTATGCCCTCTCACCATCTTTTCCTTTTTTTCCTTTCAGCCCTAATTGACATTTATGAATTTGATGGTCAACTGACAAGGTTTTTGAAAAAGATTAGCTACTCAGCTATCAGGCAGATCATGTTCCTGCACATATCACTGCTTCAGTGTACTCCCGTCATTTTAATGAGACACAATTCTTTTGAGCAGGCAAGTTGCATTCCACCACCCAGAGCCTCACTCTGAGGTATTTTTTATAATGTCACTTTTTTTTTGTTATAATCCATGCTAGTTGGCACCATTTGGCACATGCTTCCCTGCAGGCTATCTCTAATCCCATTACTGTGGAAGTGACTCAGTTTGTAGCTTTTTTAGCACATTTGAGGGAACATCTGAGAGACACTTTGGTCTCCATCAGAAATGTCTGCATTTATCTAGTGTTTCCAGCTGTGTTTAGCTGAAATCCAGTGAGAAAATTCAGTTTTAAAGGTAAAGAGTAGATACAGCAAATTTAACATGTTCACCTTGATAATTAGGAATGCAATAACAGATGGAAAGCTGTCAGAAGAGTGTCATAGTTTCTAAATAGAAGTATAGATCAGAATTAATCTATTGTTTGGCTCTTTTGATTCCCAGACGTTTTTAGGAAAGGAAAGGAAAGGAAAGGAAAGGAAAGGAAAGGAAAGGAAAGGAAAGGAAAGGAAAGGAAAGGAAAGGAAAGGAAAGGAAAGGAAAGGAAAGGAAAGGAAAGGAAAGGAAAGGAAAGGAAAGGAAAGGAAAGGAAAGGAAAGGAAAGGAAAGGAAAGGAAAGGAAAGGAAAGGCTTCAATTTTCATTTAACATCCCCTATTGCTATTAATTGTAGGTTTTGTTTCTTTTCTAGAAATACATAAAGTGTGCTTGAATTGCTGTTGTTCTTTGTTCTCTGCAGACTTCAAACTAATTCATAATAAAGTATACTAATGACAACTTTGGGATGTTACAGGATTTGAAACTTTGGGGAAATGGTTTGTTTCTAATTTTAAGGAATATATGAACAGCTGCACTACCTCCAGCTGAAGGTCCAGTTAGACTGGCCTTCTGTTTTGACCCTCCTCTCCCCTCCCCTCCCCTTTTGATGCCTCTAGCTGCTGTATTTTGAGGAAGATAAAATATTTCTTGTTTACTCACCATATAAATTGTATAATTTTCTCTGAAATTATGCCAGTACAGACAGACATTTCTTTCTCTTTTCCCAAAACTCCATCTCTTCCCTAAAAAGTCAAAAAAGACTTTAACTTTGTAACTTCTTTGGAACTTTTTGGATTTTTTCGCAAACTCCGTATTTTTTCTGAATTCCATTCTTGGTATCATATTTTCCTTGAGACTACAGCTTAACTTTAACCTGGACAGTTATCCTTATAATCTTTAAATTCTCTTTTCTGTCAGGTAGAAACTGGGATGGTTTACTTTCACATGTCTATTAAATTTACCATTTTATTACCTACATGTCCATTATGGTGAGAACATTTTCTGACTTTTGATAGTCTGTTTTAGTTTTGGCTCACCATTATCAAGCATTAGTTTGTTCATCTCCCTATCTACTCTCTTTTCCAGGCTATTAATAGGCACGATGGACATGAAGATGTTTTTACATAACAGTTCTCCAGTGCTCTTCCAGTAGTTCAAATTTTTTCACAGTAAATAACTGGATATTTTTTGTCTTGCGTATAAACCTCAATTAATTTAATAATTTGTGACTTGGCCATACCTCTCATGGTTGTTTGTTTGTTTTGTTTTGTTTTGTTTGTTTTGGTTTTGTATCTTGTTTTCTTCAGGAAATTTGAGTGAGGGACTTTGTCAAGAGTGATGTGGAAATCCATGTTCTCTCTATTGCTCTCATCACCCTTGCTTATCCAGTTACTTTCCCCAAAGAATTCTAGTAGATTTTTTAGGATTTATTTCTCTCTTTAAAAGCTGGTGGTTATTGCTTCCCTAATATTTTATCTTTTCATTCAGTAAGTCTAATCTTTTATAATAGATTTTATTGATTTCCGTGGTATTGAAGTAGGACACGTACTTACACAGACATCATTGAAGCCCTGCTCAAGATCTGCTGTCACTTTCCTGTTCTCCTTGACTCCAGTACAGAGGCTAAACAGAGTGGCTGTGGGAGGAGGGCAAGCATCTGCACAGTGCCAGAGGTGGTGAGAATACGGACTGGATCTTCTCTGAGAACCCATTTACAAGGGGAACCTCAACCCCCAGGTACACCTGAGGGAGAGCAGGCAGGATCTGTGCTTATGGGGTTGGGAAGTGAGGATCCCTGAACAGAAATGGTGGGAAATCTGTGGGCCCAGAGAGATGGCTGTGATCAGCACCTGGATTGCTGGGAGCTGCGTCCAGTGTAGTACCAGGACTGGATGAGCCTGAGTTGCACAGCAGCACCAGAGGAAGTGCCAAGGAGTTGTGGCAGGAGAATCTGTTATGCAGGGGACAGAGGCCTCCACCTGCTGACCTAACTTGACATCCAGGGAGGTTTGCTTCTTGCTGGGAGCTCAGAGATGGGATGTTGTGGGGAGGAAGGCAAAACTTATCTGGTTCTCAGACATTTCCTCCACTGCCTTCCCACATAGAAACCAGATATACAGCCAGGGGAGACCTGGGGTTTATCAAGCTTGACTGTATGGCTCTAGGGGAGAGGATTTAGGGCACAGGAGCCAAGAGGTCTCTCCTTGATACTGCCAGTGATGGGAAAGGATTGAGGAGGAGGAGATGAATCATTCATGTCAAAATGTATGGTGCAGCTGATCTTGATAATAGGGATTTGGCTTTTGTGACCACAGAACCCTCTTTAAGGCTTGTCAATTGGAAGCCACCAACAAGGATTTATGAAGCAGAAATCATGCCTCACTAACCTGATAGCCTTCTACAATGAGGTAACTGACTTAGTAGATGAGGGCAGAGCAGTGGGTACTGTTTATCTTGACTTTACTAAGACTTTTGACACTGTCTCCCACAAGATCCTCATACACAAATTGATGAAATATGGACTAGACAGGTAGACACTGAAGTGGACTGAAAAATGGCCAAACTGTTGTAATGAAGAGATTGTGCTCAATGGTGTAAAGTCCTTGTGGACATCAGTTTCTAGTGCTGTCCCTCAGGGATTGATCCTAGGGCCAATACTGTTTAACTGCTTCGTTAACATCCTGGGTGATGGACAAGAGTGCACTTTTAGCAAGTTCACAGATGATGTAAAACTGTTAGGAGCTACTGATAGACCAGAGTGTGGTACCCTTCACAGCAAATTTGATAGACTAGCGAAATGGGCTGACAGGGACCTCATGAAGGTTAACAAGGGGAAGTGCAAAGTCCTCCAGTTAGGGAGGAACAACCTCAGGCACCCATACGAGTTGGCAGTTGACCAGCTGGAAAGGAGCTTTTCAGAGAGGGACCTGCTGGGGTTCCTGGTGGACACCAAGTTGAACATGAACCAGTCGTCCTCCCTTCAGGTAGGGCATCACTAGCAGGTTGAGGGGGGTGATCCTCGGCATCCACTCCGCACTGGTGAGGCTGCATCTCAAGTACTGGGTCCAGTTCTGGGCTCGCAAGTACAAGAGAGATGGGGATATACTGGTGAGAGTTCAGCATAGGGTGTCAAAGATGATTAAGGGACTGGAGCATCTATCATGTGAAGAGAGGTTGAGAGAGCTGGGACTATAAATCCTGGAGCAGAGAAAGTTCAGAGGACCTCATCAATGTGTATAAATGCCTGATGACTTCCAAGGGTCCTTCCTGCCTTACTGGCTTTATGTGAGTCTGTGATTTAAAAATAAGTGAAATCCAGCACATGGCAGTTTAAAATCTCGTATTAAAGTTCCTGTAGAAGTGGTTAGTGTGGAGCATTGAATCTAAGTGACGAGTTACAAGTTTTGTCCATTTTATCTAAAACCACTTATATTGACTGTTCCATTTGAGACTGTTTCTTCAAATTTTCCTATATAAAGAAAAATGCAATTGGGGGATTTACTCTGGCTTTCTGTGGTGGTAACCACAAAGTAGTTATTTAACTTTTTGCTGTTGTCTCTCAACATTACAGGTTCCCTGTCTGGTTCCTACCTCTAATGGACACGCTTTTCAAGGCAGTTCTAAAATTTAGCAAATTATTCCTCCAAACATCTGTGATCTGCCCATGATTTTAAGTCTGACTTGATAGATGTTATGCCTTTTCCTGTTTTCCTTCCTTTTGATTTCCATACTCTTAATTCAGAAGGATGTCTTTTTACTTTTAGTAGGCACTCTGGTTAGTTGTTCAAGGTTTTTCATTGGTTTTGATTTTACTTATTTATTTGTCTGTGTGTGTTTTAAGGAGTTTTTGAAGAGTAACTGTTGTAGTTGACATATGGTATACCTTGAACCTATAGTATGGTGGTTTCTGATAGGCTGCATGCCCTTTATACGGGTCTTGTTTAATTGGTACTTTTCAATTTACTTTTAATAAGATTCTTCATTCTTACATTCTTCCCTTCTTTTAATTTAAATACACTATGGTGGATTTTTTACTTGTTTGCTTCTTCAAAGATAATGATAGCTAGAGTATTTCAGAATATTTCTTCAGTAACTTTATCTTGATCCTGAGGCACTGAACAAAGTGAAGATTTGCTTCTCCCCTTGCAGTTTCTTTAACCAGTTACTATTAGAAGCAATAATGTCTAAAATATTAGGTTCTATATCATCACCTCTTGTGACAATTATCAGTTTCTGTAGGGCGGTTTTCTCAACATTGCCATGAGACTGAGGCACAGTTGTACACATGGTCCCACATGTGTTAGTAGAAACAGGGTCAGAGAAATGTTATCATGTATGTCCAAACAGCTACCATCTTACTTAACAGCTCAGATGCTGCCTTCCTGTAAAACTAATGCAAATTTTAAAGTCTGATAAAATATATCTTTTCACCTTAAAATGATGGAGAATGTTCTTATTTTTAATGAGCTCCACTTTACACCAGATTGTGGACCATCCCTTTAATTCTGCCATCACATAACTTGAGCAGAGACAAGTGCTGCTTTGAAGTGTCATTGTGCTGTGGAAAATCTGACATTCAGATCTAAATGCAAGATGTAACAGTAAGAAAGTGGAAGATGTAGACTCCCAGACAAGGACATTTCTCTGAATTTTAATACACACCTGTACATATTATTCCAGTCCCTCTGATTCAAACATTGCAGTATCTGTTTTGCATCAGAGAAATTCAATTTCCTTTCATTTACAAGTTCCACAGGAAAAGCCAAAAGTAGGTTAGAAAAGAGCATAATGTTGTTTTGTTTTGTTTTTGTTTTTGTTTTCCCAGTAAAGCAGAGTTAGAGCCACCTATTATGATCAATACAGTGATATTCCCTTTTGTGCTAAAAGTTGACCATAGCACTCTGTGTCAGCTCTGCACAGCATGTTCAGTTACTTCTAAAAACAAAATTTTAATTATGGGGTAGAGGTCTTGAGAGGTTGCCAAGACATGCATTATTTGGGATTTCTTGAAGGATGGAAAACAAAGAAGTGAAAGATATTGTTTTAGAGAAAGAATAAGAAAAAAACGGACATTTAGTTCATGTTTGGGCTGAATACACTATTGTATATGAATAAATAATGCAGAGACATCAAATAAATGATGTAAAATGACCTTCTGTTTGTACTGACTAACAAGTGACCTTAAAAGAATAATTAAAAAACAAACAAACAAACTAGTGTCATTGCAATGGAAAAGTTCCTGCTTCATAGAAAATTTGTGTGAACCTACTACATACTAAAGGGGACATTGCTGAAAATTGTTAAAAGATGGGAGGCTGGCAAGTGACGTATACAGTGTTAGTATGATTTATAAAACTTTTAAATTAAAGTAACTGAAGGAATTGCACACCTTTGCTGAAGTTTCCAAGTGGAGCGAAACAGTGCAAGTTTTGCAGTAGCATTTTCCTGGCATGGTCATTTGCAACATTTTGGCATGAATTGGAATAAGAGGGTCAGAATTTGCAAACTAAGATTACTGATCAGTGTACACCTTTTTCTCATGGGTCCCTTTACAAAAGCTTCCAAAGTTTCAGTTTAAGCTCAAGCAATCTGAATGATATTAAAGAAAAGTAAGGGTATTTGCAGGAAGTGTGAGATTTCTCTCTTCCCCTAGAGATTATTCAGTTCTGCACTAGCCGCAATTATGGCATCTCTCTTAATTGTTCTCTTAATAAATTTATTACAGTTTTTAAAATACATTGTAATGCAGTAATCAGTTAGCTTAGAAAGACAATAAATATGGTAATTTACAGCTGTGGTAATTTACACCATCCTCAATTGCCATGCCGTTTTTTGTTTTTTTGCTTTTTTTTTTTTTTTTTTTTTTTTAAGACAAAATAAAAAGCAGTAGCATGCCACAGGAAATGGAAACCATAGTTCTCATTTTCTTTTATTCTGAGCATTTATGTAGACAGCATGGAAAGATCTGTTCTCTGACTACAAACCTGGTCCTTCACAAGTATTAATTAGTCCATGTATGTCATTATCATTTGTGAATCTAAACTTGATATCTAATGGCACATCATCAGAACTTAAGAGTGTAAATGTGATGTTTAATGGCAGCAAGGCCCAAATCTGGGGGACTTAATTCCAGCTCCTAATTCATAAACTTGGCAGTTGTCACTATGATTTGAGGCACTTGGTGATGCCAATTATGGAGACCTAAAGCTCCCTTCTCCCCGTGGAAATCCATGCCTGACTACCCTAGCCTCTGTCTCCAGTGTTCATAAGTACCAACAGGAACTGCCTTTACAGGACTTTTTTTTTATTGACTAAGGGAGCATTAAATTAATCCTTCCTTCTATTTTCTTAAATCCCTATCTGTGTTTGTGTAAATTATTTAGGGGCATATTAGATTATTGACATAAGGAGTAATAAGCATTAATATATTTTATCTAATGACTAGAGTTAACTGCCATTAGGTAAAAACCCATTTACTTAATGGTGCTTTGTTTTTATTTTTATTTTAGTACTGTTGTCTAGAAAATAGCTTTTTTAATTATTATCATGAAGTGCTTAACATGAATGAGACTGAAGTGCATCAGCATTCTGGGGAGAAACCTATTGGTAATTAATATACTTTGTAGTTTAGAATTTTCCTTTCCAAGACACTCAGCCTAATGACTATAGGCATCAGGCAAAAAAATATACCTTAACTTTCCATTGTCTTCTGTCTGATGTTTTAGATTGTTTACCTACATAGAATGAGCTGTAGGCTGAGATAACGTTGTGTCCAAAGAAAACAGGTATGTGTAGTAATGTATAGTTTTTAATGTTAGCCCTGTCCCTTATCAATTTCCTCTGCAAGAAACACAAGAGTTATATACAGCAAACAAAGCATCTGGCTCCCAAATGGGAGTTTCTATGTTAGTGATGTGGTCAAGTCTCTTATCTGTAAAATAAAATGATTAAAAAAAAAAAAAAAAAGTAAAACATTAAATCTGACCTACCTTCCATTCTGAAAATCATGGCTGCGGATGTATTGCTGTCCTTCACGCATGCTTGTATTTAGTGATCATGCTCTTGGTATTTATAGAAGAGAAAGACAAATTTAATTTTATATCTTAAAATTAAAATATTTTGATGGGAAATCTTTCTAAATCACACGTTCATGTTTACACTTGATGCATTTCAATAGTTTAAATTATATAGACAGTGGCAGACTTTAAGAGCTATATTAGAAACAAAGGTTTTGCTGAAATGGATGTTCTCGATCCCTAAGTATAAAATACTTCCGGTGGATCTTCTGACAGTTTTGTGAAGGCTGTAGTTCAGGGGTCTATCTGCATTGTGAATAACGATAGAAGCAGAAATATTCATGTTACCTCATCTACCAAAAGTGGTTAGTGATGGCAGTCTATCAGGTTCAGTGTTACTTTTTCACTACATTCATTTCAGATTTATGAATGTTAAATCATGTTTGCTTTAAAAAAAAAATATTTGGTGATATTTTCAGAAAGAAAGGTGACTATGCCTGACATCAAAATTTGGGGAATATGACTGACATTTCTACTTTATCAGGAAATTATTTTTGCCAAGACCCTTGAGACAGGAGGTTAGTGGAGAAGGTACAAAATGAATTTCAGCAATGAGTATGTTGATGAACGTTGTTTACAGGTTTACAAGCTTATCACAAGTACATGCAGAGATAACTGGAATTGAATATGAATTGCTGAAAGCATGCATGACCTAGTGCACATTAGCGTAAGGAGGTAGATATATTCAGACTTACTTTTAGGAAAATATTGCAAGAGGTAAAGACTTTACACTTCAATTTTGGAAGTAAGTATGTGAAAACTTGCCAATCAATATTACACCCAATTCAGGTACAGATAAAACTCCTCCAAAGATTATAACACTACTTCATAGCTTTCTACCAAACTATATTCATATTATTTACATTTTTTACTTTCTATATTTATGATTTCCAAACAAGTCTGTTTTCCTTTTCCCTCCAACATTTTATTTTTATTTTTATTTATTTTTATTTTTAATTTTTATTTTTATTTTTTGTGATCACTGTTGCAGCAGGAAGAGAAGTAAAATAACATAACCCCTTTATTTAAAAATTTTAAAAATAAAGGGGTTATTGAGGGGATTGATTCCTCTTGGATATGCCAGATAGAGTTCTAAGAGTAAGACGGTAGAAACCAATGAGTTAAGAACCCTGAATGTGACTAATTTTTATTAAAAACATCCATTCCCAGTGCATAAACATGTGTTGATATGTAGTTTACCAAAAATATAAATAAAGCTGTGTGCAAAATACAGCTCACATATGTTATTCTCAAGAAAAATAATAGATGCAAAAAATGTGTATTTTATACCATATGTAGGATATTAATAATTAATGTGACCTGAATATATAATACGTTAGTTTGATGAAACAACAGATGATATTAGTCTTTTTGCCTGAAGTCTCATGCTATGAAAATGCAAGAAAGGTTTTCAAGATGTTCATTGCCTAACTTTTAGGAGGAGAAGCCTAAGGCTATCATTACCACATGGTTTGTCACTGCAACAGAAAGGAAAACTCCCTGAGTTAACAGTCATAGCAGTCTTTGTAACCCAGGTTTTCACAAATCAATAAGAAATAGTTTGACCGTTGACTTAGAGACGTAAGGAAATATTCTGAAATATTACTTTATGTACATTATAGGAGAAGACTGCACTATTCTGTTCATTGTCAAAGAACATGGAAATGTAAACAGTTACATTAGAAGGATGAACTGGTGATATGATATCTGACCTCAAAATTATGGTCCAAAAACCCTGCTCATACAATGAGACCAAAAGTTTAGAGACGTCTAATCTTACTAGGATGATCTCTTTTAAATTTCTTATAAGGTTTTCTCAGTTAATAAGGTAAATATTATGTGGCAGGCTTAGAAATGACCTGGTCTCTGTCTGCAAATCTAAGTCTACACAGATACCCTGATATCTAAATAGCCTGAATTCCCCGTCAGATTTGTAACCTCTGAACATTTCTGGTCTGTGTCAAATGAAACTGATTTCTTATAAAATGCTTATGACATCTGTTTTAAAAATAAATTTTAGATATTTTGTATTAAAATAATGTTCAAATGTTTTTAAAGTAAAATCAGTAAAACTCTGTTAATAGTCCTTAGATTGTATATTAATAGCTTAATTGTTAGGCTACTTTACTAGGAAGTGGAGCAGCAAGGTTTAATTTTTCTGTCAGCCAAAATCCTTATCTCCAGCTTCTGAAAGTGTGTTTCAGTCAGAGTAGTAAGTTTTCCAATTTGGATGCTCTCCAAAATAAGGTAGAAAAAAAAAATCTTGGAGTCACATGCTCTGAGGGAGATCAAATTAAAGGAAAGGGATTCTTTAGCTTGACAGATATTTCATGTTCACCAGAGATTCTGGATTTCATCTCCAGGTCTCAAGATTTCATTTTAGGTCTCAAGATTACATCTGTTTTCATCAATTTAAAATGTATAAAATTCCAGAAAATAAGCCCTTGAGGCAGGTCTCCCCTCTTGGTTGTTTGATGTAACCAGCAGGTAAATAATGTCTCTCCACATCTTGTGGAGCATCTTCCATTCTTGGCTTCAGTGCCCCAGCCTCAGAAGGGCGCCTTTGCTTTAGAAAGACCAAAAATTTAAAGTAATGGAACAGAAGGAGGGAGATGCTTGGTGTCTGTTGCATGCTCAGGATTATCACAGAGGACAGAGTTACTCAAATTTCGGGAAAGCGTGGGATTGCCAGCGCTACACACCAGAGCTGTGGTTCTGTTGATATCTCTTTGATTCATCTTTCTGAGGTGTCACCTCTCCCTGGTGATCATGATGGGGTACACAAAGTCAACCACAATGAAAGAGAGAAGCAAGAGTACTCAGTACTATCATACATGCCTAATGTATGATAGGGGAACATACCAGTGAATATAACTTGTCAGGATGTCACAGCCTTCTGAGTTCTACTGTTAAATTTGTACTTCATATACATTGTCTGGATACCTAACCCTAGGATTTGACTTTACATTGAGTTGCAGGCACTTAAAATTTTGCTTGCTGCAGCTAGCTAAAAACTGTTTTATTGAAGAGCATCCATCAACACTATGTAAAGCTTTGATTACAACTACAATCTTCTGAGACTTGAAGAGGTGTTTCTGACTAGTAGGTTTACTCTACCCTGTTTACTGTTGCTGTATTATGCTTTAGAGTCTGTATTTTCATTTCTGTATAACCACATCTTGACTTTGTACAGAAATAGCGTGTCTTAAAATTTTCATGTCGTAGATGGAATCATTTCCCTTTGATGAGTATTTAAGGAATACAGCTGTCCTAGATATGTCTTAAGTAGGAAACTCTGGTTCCTGGTTTGGAGGAAAGACAATGCAGCCACTGCCAATTTAAGAGATCCTAATGTCAGGCAAGAAGGAGTTAATGTGGACTTAAATGTATCTGAAAGCAAACACACTTAATGATAATGACAAGTACTTATGCAAATGAACTGCTAATACTCATCCAGCCAGAGGTGATTAAGTCTTCTAGGCCAACTGGAGATTTCACCCAGCAGGGGCTATTTGGAAGCTGGTAAGAGACAAAGGCTTAAATAACTTCAGGCTTTATAGCTCTAGTACTGCACTTAAACTCCATTTCTCTGAATTATCCTTTCTTTCATGCCCCTTCCCGCCCCCAAGGAGGAGGTCACAACTTCAGTTGCCTTGTAAATCTTTTAACCTATACATTTTGAGGTGTATATGAGCACAGTAACCTGTCCCAGAGTGATATGCTGGTATTAAATAGACTGGAATAATGAACGGACCTAAGGGATTGTCTAGTCTGGTACTTAATTATGTAGACTAGGATCAAAGGGGAAAATGGAGGAATTGCATCTCTCTCTAACTCCTATTGACTACGTCCTCAGACAACAACTTTAGATACAGTTGTATTAAAAGCTTTGCTTTGATGAAAGAAGACAATATAGAAACGAGAGAAAATCAGGTCTATGTAAAATAGTGAAAAGAGATCTTTAACCAAAACGAGCTACCTTGTATGAAACAGAGAAAAGCATTAGCTACTGCAAAGGTGTTGTAATATTTTTGTTATTATTATTTCCAATTCTTCAATAACTGTTTCATTTTTATATGCTCTTATTATATAGTTGGATGCTATTGAAAACTAATGTGTTTTTAATTGGTATATTTCCCTTTGTCCTGTATTGCACTGCTGAAAAGAGCCTTGTTACTCAGTTATCTACTTTGTGCTTTTGTGACTAGTATTTCAGGAGGAAAAAGAAAAAAAAAAAAAAAAAAAAAGTTGTACAGACTTATGTCTCAACAGCTTCAGGAAAAAGCCAGTAGTTAACAGGTGTTACCAATCACTTCTCAATCTGGTCTTCATAGCTGGGAGAAGAGGATCCAGCTGTCTGAGGTTTTCTGATTAAAAATTCTTTCTTAATAAACTCTCAGTCTTTTGCTTGTGCCCACACATGTTTTATACTTTTCTGTGGGCTTGGGGAAATGAATGGATTAGTAGTATCATGCCTCAGAGTCAGTAAGTTAATTAAAGGCTGCATGTATAAAATAGAACAATGAATTATTTAGTGGATAACAAACATGATCTAAAATTCCATTTACTCACCTTTCAAGTCAATTTTTAGTTTCAGAATCCATCTAGCAAAACCTACTATTTTTGCATAGTGCTAAAAGTAAATGTTTGCAAACAATATGTTTGCAAAGTTTCAACTGGAAGTCTCCTGAGTGTTTTATGCTTTCTTTTGCTTTCTTACCTATGCTTTGTCCCAAGTGAAATTTCAGGCAGTATGGGGAAGATATGAAGTAGTTTGTTGGAAGGTCAGGTCTAAATAAAATGTGAAGTGTGCATTTGGACCCAAATTCCAGACCCTGTCTTGATGTGGTGGGAGTATCTCTGTTCAGATTTTGCTATTATTTGTAATGAGACAATGTGAAGCTTCACAGGTTAAGAAAATAATAATAATCCAAATCAGGATCTGACACAACACAAAATACATATAGATGTGCTGTGCAGGTGTATATGCTCATTTTTCATATATTTAATTAAGGGTTTGTTTGTTGGTTTTTTTTTTTTTTTTTTTTTTTTTTTTTTAACCGAATGGGACTTTTGCAGGCCTATTTTAAGCCTGGAGAGAATATTTTGCTGCTAAATGGCTTTGTTTCTTTCCCTTTAAAAACAAACAAAGATAAAAATACTATTGACCGTCCTTGCTGTAACATATACTTTTCTGCACCTTCATCATCTCTCTCAGTATGGAAGGTCCTGTAAATCTGGAAGACTGACTGTCAGCAGTGCGTTTAACTTATGGTGTTCTAATTAGAAACAACTCCAGAATGGTTCTTTTATTTAGAGCCAAAAGAGGCCTCTGATCTATTGTTCATGTTGACTGACGTCCATTTGGCATAGGAAAATATAATATCTACTTGCTGAATCTGGTTTATGCAATGAAGTATTTATTTTAATAACTGAAATAAATGGTAAATATTTATAAAGTATCTGACTGATGTAAGCACTAATCTCCCACAGGATTTCAATGAGAGCTGAGACTGAGCCCCATCTTCCCCCAGAAGAGGGGACCATGTATTCCTGCTGTACTGTGGATACATTAATGCAGCTTCAGAGCACATGAAATCCAAACCAAAGACTTAGATATCTATTATGAAGTCCTTTCCTGAGAATCACTGAGCAGTCATGCCTTTTT
Source organism: Anas acuta (assembly GCF_963932015.1). Classification (NCBI taxonomy): domain Eukaryota; kingdom Metazoa; phylum Chordata; class Aves; order Anseriformes; family Anatidae; genus Anas; species Anas acuta. The sequence goes on from NC_088979.1 coordinate 103,546,931, forward strand.
TTTTTTTTTTTTTTTAACTGTTATTACTAAAAATTTTAAAAAGATTAGATTCAGCTATCACTGGTTTATAAGAACATACTGACATCAGCTAAGCTTCTGGGAAAAGGATATTGGAAGGCCTATGTCCTTGGGAGATGTCATTGGCAACAGTTCAGGCACACCTGAGGTGTGTTTTTTTAATAACTGGTCTCACAGAGAGGTGTTCTCAAGTCAAGTGTTTCTTTGATTGTCATGATCACATTCTCATTCTGATCTCATTGTGAGGCATCAAACAGTCCTTTTCTAAATGTGTTCTGTAACAGCCATATATATTCTGTGTGTAACCTGGGAGTCTGCCTTTACGTTCTTAAGCTATGTTTCAAATATATTGTTGTCAAAGACTGGGGAGACCTCAACATTTTCACTTTTTGCCCAGGAATTTTTCTAAGGATTGGATATAAGTTTTGCAAGGCTTTAGGAGGCCTTGATTTAAGAATGTTTTGAGTTTCTTTGTCTAAAAACTTGAAGAAATTTTAAGCTATGCACGTACTTCTCACTTCTGAAAAGCAAAACTGTCCTACCCAAGAATAGCAAAAGATTGAAGAGATTTCTGAAGCTATGCCCAATCTACTTGATTTTGAGAAGTGACTGAAAGGCAAGGCTACACCTTGAAAGCAACTTTTATTTTAGTAAGGAGTTGCTGAAAGATTTTGCACAACAACTTATATAATCATTTTCTGTTGGAATACAAGATGTGATACATTACAAATCTGAGGCATCAACAGACAAAATGTACTCCTGCACTTATAAACACCTGCATTTAATGGAAACATCCAGTCCTCTTATTATGTATTTAAATGTATGACATCCTTTTCAGTATATGCTTGATGTTGCTTTCTGACCCTGACATCAACTCCTGGAAAAACTGAATAGGAAATTTAATCCTTGATATTGTTCTATTTGCTTAAATGTGGTTTGTATACACCTGAATAACCTTTTTCTTTACACTGCTGTGGTTGTAAGGATTTAGGACAAATAGATTACTGTCCTCTATTTTGCCATCTGGAGTTGTGAGAGTAGCAGCCCTTTTCCTCAAAACTAATCCTTTGACTTTGGTGATATGCAAAAAATAGATTTCAGAAAAAGATGTTCACGGTTTATACATTGACTACAAAAAACTAGCTGACTATATCTGGACAAAATTATTTTTTTTTATAGACTTATGATGCACATTTTCAGTTATCTTATTTTTCTGCTTGGTTCTAAAAAGTCCCAATAAATAAAGAGCAAGCAAATGTATGTATGAGGTACATATTTCATAGACATACATCCTTTTTCCTAAAGAAAGCAAAGACAAAAACATTCATTTTGGAAAAAAGAGGTAAGTATTCTGTTACCCAGCAACCATTAACATGATTATGACATCAGCACTTTCAATATTATAACATGCTTTAGTTAATGACAGTACTTTTCAGGAAAAAAAAAAATAGTGGTGTACAAGTTGAGTAAAGTTCAGATTTATTTTTCACAGTTCAGACATTTTTCACAGTAGCAGCATTCTACTTAGAAGTTACATATTTGTAGGTTGTTAAAAGGATGTTGATTTTTTTTTTTTTAATCAGATTCTATATTGTATTGGACTGGCAGCAGAGCTCTATAATTTGATATGAGTAGGTTAGATGTTAGGAAGAACTTCTTTACTGAAAGGGTTGTTAGGCAGTGGAACAGGCTGCCCAGGGAGGTGGTGGAGTCACCATCCCTGGAAGTCTTCAAAAGACGTTTAGATGTAGAGCTTAGGGATATGGTTTAGTGGGGAGTGTTAGTGTTAGGTTAGAGGTTGGACTCGATGATCTTGAGGTCTCTTCCAACCTAGAAATTCTGTGATTCTGTGAAAATACACATGTACTGTCTTCTGTACTTAGGCATGCATATAAACTTTATGTGTGGGACCAAAGCCAAAACTTGATAATGTTTACATCTAGAAGTCTTCAGTATTATACCCTTCCTATAACGGAGCTAGTAAAATTTGATTCAGAACTCCATTTTTAATCCTAAATGAGAATGTCATGCATATTAATGCACATTTTCCGCATATTTCGGTCCTAATAATGTCTATCAAACTTGGACAGAAAATGATAGAATCCTGTCATAGAATCACAGAATCATTAAGGTTGGAAAAGACCTCCAAGATCATCTGGACCAACTGTCCCCCTACCACCGATATCACCCATTAAACCATGTCCCCAAGCATCAGGTTCAACCTTTCCTTAAACATCCCCATGGACAGGTACTCCACCACTTCCCTGGGCAACCCATTCCAATGTCTGATGGCTCTTTCTGAGAAGAAATGTCTCCTCATTTCCAACCTGAAAATTTTACAAAACTTGCCATTTGATGCTGAAGCAAAGGTGAGGTATAAAACATCCTTTCAGGTGTATTGGAGTCTTCTTTCCTTCCAGGAAGGCACTGTTGCTTAAACAGATAATTATTTAGATTTCACTTTTTTATTGCTGATGATTGACCCTCATCAACTCTTTTAACTACCCTACTATGAAAACAATTCAGAAGTATCCTAATAATGTTAGTAAGTATGAAAAGCCCTCATTCTTTTAAATTCAAAATGTTTCTGTAAATTTATTCAAGCTCCTATAATAACAGAGATTGGTTCATGAACATGTGAATCTCAAGACTTGGCTTTTATTTTTAACAATTTATGTGCCTCATCATGCAGGAAAAATGACTGAAGGCAGAGACAAACTTTCATAAGAAGGTAGAGTTTTTGTCAGCTTTTATTCCTCCAGAAGAAGTGTCTGGGGAAAATGGGTAATTGCAATGCCAATTTTTATTATCAAAATAATGTGCAGAATTTATGACCTGATAAATCTGTCCTTGGATGGAGATTCTCATTTTGATAATCCCCCTAAAATGAGTAATAAAGCACCTCTGATAGTAATAAACCATTTTTTTCCTTGACATTTCATGATAAGTGTAACAACAAATAAAGTAGGAACTTCAAAGACTGCTTACATCAAAAGCTCTATAAAGTCCATTTGAATAAAATCCATGACTTTCATAAAAGTGGTGTTGAAAATGTCATGAATTAAATTAATGGTCTACATCTCGTTGCTTCATATTGTCTGTATTTTAATCATAATTTATTCTTCAGCACATCCTGCATGTTGTTGATTGAAGGAAATATTAAATCCAGCTGAGCTTTAAGCAATTTTAAAAGGAATGAGTGAATATAATTATACATGTTAATAGTCTTGAATCTGCTTTTTTATTCGCTCCTGCCTGTCATGTAACAGATCAGTAAGCTTTGCTTCTTATACCTATCTTTAATCTTTCACAAGGATTCAGAAAAAATCCATGTTATAGTTACATTGTTTCAGTTTTCTTACTATAGCCTTGTTTCAGTGTTCCTACTGTGCCAGGAAAGTGAACAACTGAAAACTGAGACAATTGACCAACTTTTCCCTAAAAAAAAAAAAAAAAAAAAAAAGTTACAGTTACAGAGAAAAATCTCCATTAAGAAAAAGTAGAATTGACTCTAAAATCAATCTTATTAGAAAATAGTGGTATGTTATTTGATAGGTAGTAAGAGTTCTGATGATACAGACTTCTGTATTCAGTTCACTTATGTTCTTTTAAAATAAATTATTCACATTTGATTTTGGTTGTGTGCTTTTTTTTTTCTTTTTTTTTTTTTTTTTTTTTTTGTGGGTGGGGGTGGCAGTATGTAGAAGAATTTGTTTTGCTTAGAGGAAGAATAAAGTAGCTTGAGTTATATTCTGAGTCATACCCTCAGAATTGAGTTATACCCTGGTCAACTGTAACTGAAAAGTCATACCTGAAGCTAATTTGTATTATTTTTTTTTTACACTGCCCTTTCCAATAGAGGAAAAAAATAATTCTATCATTGTCACTAAGTAAGCACTAGGATAACTGAAACTGTTGATACTTGCTAAGAGTTGCACAGTAGAATAAAATCTCTTGACTATATTGCTTCCTATTTCTTAAATATTGCACAAGAAGTGTAGATGTTCTTTACCATAATTTATATGGTTAAAATAGTGTGCATGGCTATAATATATGTTCTCTACAAACAATAGGTATTCAAATGAAATATGCTCTAAAATATTTATTCTTACATCCAGAAACAAATTAATGAGCACAACTGATTGTATTTGCCTATTTTTTCATCTGAATAATGCTTCTTATCTAAGACTAGGAATGAAATAGGTAATCTCCCTTTTTGCTTAATATTTACCATTGAGGATACAGATTGTAAGCAATAGTTTGAAGAAGATTTTCAGATCTTCATGCCATATTTCTTCACCCTTGTTTGCTTCAAGACTGAGTGGAACTAGTCTCCTGTGAATGAAAATCTGTATTTAGGAGTAAACCTTTTCCCTGAGAAGCAAGAGATTGTGGTATATAGAGAAGGTGTTTAAGTTCCCCAACACTTACAGCTAAATTCATATCTTTGCTTTCGATAATTTTCATCTCTTTCTGTGCTTCCCCCACTACAAAGAGTTTCTTTTATTTGCTAGATTGAGCCTAGAGTGACTATAAAGCAATGGGTTGGTATGAATCAAAGACACACATGTAAAATCCATTAACACAGATATCCTGATTGCTAGGAGTTTGCTTTCCTTCCAGCATGTCAGTGTCTTGCTTTCTGTTCTGGGTCACTCTTACATTATATGTCAGGGAATGCAGTGTTGACAGTCATAGCAACAGACTTAAATTGAGTCCTAATGAATTGCAGTATTATGCAAGCATTTTGAAGTGGTTGCAAAATTTGCCCTATGAATTAGCCTGCTTAAGCAACATTACTACCAGCGGTCTGCTTACAGGTGCCTGAGAACACTGTTGAATGACAGCTGACGCATTTATATTTAAAAATACATATCAGTTAATGGGATGGTTACTCTCTGTTGTGATTTCAGCAAAGAGAAGGTTTTGTCTGTTTTCTCCATGCAGTTCTGGCTGGCATTAGATTTTCACCAAGAAACCATTGCCCCTTCTCGGTGCTCATCTGTCCACTCTGTGGGACATACTCTCTGTCACATAATCCCCATCCTTTTGCTTAATATTGTTAAGCTTGTTTCCCAAGTAAAGGGTCAATATTTAGCCTGTCTGTCAGAATATTGTCCCTCCTCTCTGTCCTTGTCCAGGCCCAATAAATGTGCCTGTGAGGAATTTCAGTCCAATTTGACAGACAAAGAAAAGATGTTTTTGAAATTCAGTGTGCTCATACATAGAGATGCGGTCAAAAAAGTATCTTTAAAAAAATGCATTTCTGAAAGAAAGCATCTGAGCAGAGTACAGACCCCAGTGGGAGGCTCACTATAGTTGAAGAACTTGTTCATTGATCTCCTGGGAAAAAGAGAGATTAAGAATGCCCTAACTGGTGGGGACCCTTTCCTTGGGGTACATGCTCTGTCATGCAGCAGTGAATCTCATCATGACCCATGTCTTCTGTGGAACCAGTGTTTTGCAACTGTAAGATGTCTAGGTTGAGCATTTTCACTGGTTGTGAAACTGCCTCTACCTTAGCATCAGAGTAACTGCTAGAGGCATGAAGCAACTGAGTATACCCACTGCGCTCCACCAAGCCATAGGGGCAAATGACAACAGAATAACATGGGAGCTGAAGTGACTGCTTCTGATTCCATTTTGTAGCACCCAAAGCAGGTGAACTGCCAGGACTGACTTACTGAATCAGATGGAGTGCTGTTTTGCTGCTGCAGATGAATAACAGGTTCACTGATACTTTCCTGAATGGTACTACATGGCTTTCTGGAGCTGGGATACCACAGATTGTGTGAGCTGCTAGGTGATACATGAGAGATATGCATTATACTCCATCATATAAACACTGTAATAAAATGCAAATCTCTTCCTCTTCCACCTTTGTGTGGAATATGAACGCTTAAGCAGGATTCAGAATCTATTGCCCCGTATGTATCACTAATTTATAATCTCCCTCCTTACCAATCTTTCCTGTTGCTTTCAATTAATTTTTTAATATGTTATCTCTAGTAGTGATGGTGTTTTTCTTTGTCAAGTCTTATTCTTATCTAAATTGATAAAAATTGAAAGAAAACCTCAACTGCATAAGAATGCTAGGAAAAACTGCATCAAAACTAATGCTGTGTTATTTTTCAATAACAGATGTATTTTCTCACTAAGACTGACCTTGTAATTTATCCTCTTGGGAGCTGGATAATAAAACTGCACCCTTTGAGATGGTAATTATTGTTAAAGTAATGTTGGGCACATATTTATCTGTGAACGTTTATGTTAAGTACTTTGATATTATTGTCTTGTCCCAGAAGGAATTGATATTTAAATGTATTATCCACAAACTCTATGTCAGTCAACAATATTAATTTAAATTTCTGCAGAAGTTAGATTCAGAAACAAAAGTTCCCTTAAGAAACCCCAAGCGTCTGAACACGGTAAATGAATCTATCTGTAGCTGAGCTAGAGAGTAAAGATATACCAATCCCTAAATGTTTCTTTGAGATCACATTGGTTTTCTCTTGGGATAGATGAAAAGGTCAAGAGGCATGAAGTCAATGAGGGAATAACAATTAAGGAAGCTAATCCTTTATGTCATCAAATAACCTTTCCTATTCTTATGTGATTTCTTTAAATTAGCATGTTCAGATGTGAACATAAGTATGTCCGTGCTTTTCTAGTACAACTGACAGCTTATAACACAGTTTATAACACTACAGATATCTTCAATGTCTGTCAACTCAGTCAGTGCTAAATATTGCTTTGTCTCCCATTGAAATACCCTGCCAACCTTTTTGTTTAGCCTAAACTCAACTCAGGATATATTCTGGATGAGATGCAGGGGAGAAGAATGAGGTGAAGGATGGTGGTTTGCAGCATGGATACATACACAATAAGGAAGCTTCAGGTTTCCAAAGAAGTTCTTAACAAATGTCTCACCCAATAACTCTCTCAAAAACTTAGGAACATGACAACCTAAACAGAACACTACAGTTTAGATAATATCAGTGCCGTGCAGCTCTACATATTGCCATTTTTTTTAACATAGTTTTACCTTGAGGATCATGTCTCCATTACAATTTCTTCTTTAATTTTCATAATACTGTTATCTCCGTGATTTTTATTTCATTTTATTTTATTTTTTTTGTATTTTGCACAAAGAATGGGGATGTACGTGTGAAGAATAGAGTCTTAAATGAAAAAGGATTATGAAGGTAATTCCTAAGATTTTATTTTTGTAATTTTACGTTTATATTTGTATTATGTAGAGAAACTAAACACCTCAGGACTGCCTCAACCAGGACAGAAAGAAGGGTGATTGTGGGCGGCTCCCTTCTCAGGGGAACAGAGGGCCCTATTTGTTGGCCTGACCCTACCTGTAGGGAAGACTGCTGCCTCCCTGGGGGACATTGCCAGAAAGCTTCCCAACCTGTTTCGCCCCTCTGACTATTATCCTCTTTTAATAGTCCAGGCTGGCAGTGATGACGTTGAAGAGAGAAGCCTGAAGACCATCAAACGGGACTTTAGGGGACTGGGACGGTTAGTGGATGGAGCAGGAGTACAGGTGGTGTTTTTGTCTATCCCTATGGTGGCAGGGAGGGGTACAGAGAGGACACAGAAAGCCCACCTGATAAACACATGGCTCAGAGGCTGGTGCTAACACAGAAAATTTGTGGTTTTTTTTGACCATGGGGTGCTTTACTCAGCACCCGGCCTGATGGTGCCCTATCTTTAAGGGGAAAACAGATCCTGGGCCAGGAGCTGGCCAGGCTCATTGAGAGGGCTTTAAACTAGGTGAGAAGGGGGATGGGGCTGAAACAAGGCTTGTTAGAGCTGTGCCAGGGGTAACAATGGCAAGGCTGGGAGAGAAAGCAATGGCCCAGCTGGAGTGCATCTACACTAATGCACGCAGCATGGGTAACAAACAGATGGAGCTGGAAGCCATCCTGCAGCAGGCAGGCTACGACTTGGTTGCCATCACGGAAACGTGGTGGGACCAGTCTCATGACTGGAGTGCTGCAATGTCTGCCTGTAGGCTCTTCAGAAGGGACAGGCAGCATGGAAGGGGTGGTGGTGTGGCTCTCTATATCAGAGAGAGTTTTGATGTCATGGAACTTGAGGCTGGGAATGATAAGGTTGAGTCCCTATGGGTTAGGATCAGTGGGAAGGCCAACAAGGAAAGCATTCTGATGGGGGTCTGTTATAGACCGCCGAACCAGGATGAAGAGACTGATGAGGAGTTCTACAGGCAGCTGACAAAAGTTGCAAAATCATCAACGCTTGTTCTCGTGGGGGACTTCAACTTCCCAGGTATATCCTGGAAGCACAACAGAGCCCAGAGAAAGCAGTTTAGGAGGTTTCTGCAGAGTGTGGAAGATAGCTTCCTGACGCAGCTGGTTAATGAGCCTACCAGGGGAGGTGCCCTGCTAGACCTTCTCTTCACAAACAGGGAAGGACTGGTGGGAGATGTGGTGGTTGGAAACTGTCTCTGGCAGAGTGACCACGAAATGGTAGAGGTCTCCATTCTTGAAGAAGCCAGGAAGGGGACCAGTAAAACTGCTGTATTGGACTTCTGCAGGGCCGACTTTGAACTGTTCAGGACACTGGTTGGTAGAGTCCCTTGGGAGGTGGTTCTGAAGGGCAGAGGAGTCCAGGAAGGCTGGGCACTCTTCAAGAAGGAAATCTTAATGGCACAGGAGCGGTCTGTCCCCAGGTGCCCAAAGACGAGCTGGCGGGGAAGAAGACCATCCTGGCTGAACACAGAATTGTGGCTTGAGCTTAGGAGAAAAAAGAGGGTTTATAATCTTTGGAAAAGTGGACAGGCCACTGAGGAGGACTATAAGGATGTTGCGAGGCTGTGCAGGGACAAAATTAGAAAGGCCAAAGCTCATCTGGAGCTCAATCTGGCTACTGCCGTCAAAGACAACAAAAAATGTTTTTACAAATACATTAATGCAAAACTGAAGACTAAGGAGAATCTCCAACCTTTATTGGATGCGGGGGGGAACTTAGTTACTAAAGATGAGGAAAAGGCGGAGGTGCTTAATGCCTTCTCTTCCTCAGTCTTCAGCAGCAAAACCAGTTGCTCTCTGGATACCCAGTGCCCTGAACTGGTGGAAGGGGATGGGGAGCAGAATGTGGCCCTCACTGTCCATGAAGAAGTGGTTGGCGACCTGCTATGGCACTTGGATGCAAGTCGATGGGGCCAGATGGGATCCACCCGAGGATACTGAGAGAACTGGCTGAGGAGCTGGCCAAGCCGCTTACCATCATTTTTCAGCAGTCCTGGCTATCGGGGGAGGTCCCAATCGACTGGCAGCTAGCAAACGTGACGCCCATCTACAAGAAGGGCCAGAGGGTAGACCCGGGAAACTATAGGCCTGTCAGTTTGACCTCAGTGCCAGGGAAACTCATGGAGCAGATTCTCTTGAGTGTCATCACACGGCACTTACAGGGCAACCAGGTGATCAGGCCCAGTCAGCATGGGTTTATGAAAGGTAGTTGCTTGATGAACCTGATCTCTTATGACAAAGTGACGTGCTGGGTGGATGAGGGAAAGGCTGTGGATGTGGTCTACCTTGACTTCAGCAAGGCTTTTGACACCGTTTCCCGCAGCATTCTCCTCAAGAAACTGTCTGCTCGTGGTTTGGACTGGCATACACTTCATTGGGTTAAAAACTGGCTGGATAGCCAGGCCCAAAGAGTTGTGGTGAATGGAGTCAAGTCCAGTTAGTGGCCGGTCACTAGTGGCGTTCCCCAGGGCTCAGTATTGGGGCCGGTCCTCCTTAATATCTTTATCAACTATTTGGATGAGGGGATCAAGTGCACCCTCAGTAAGTTCACAGATGACACCAAGTTAGGTGCATGTGTGTCGATCTGCTCGAGGGTAGGAAGGCTCTGCAGGAGGATCTGGATAGGCTGGACTGATGGGCTGAGGTTGACTGTATGAAGTTCAACAAGGCCAAGTGCCGTGTCCTGCACCTGAGGCACAATAACCCCAAGCAGAGCTACAGGCTGGGAGATGAGTGGTTGGAAAGATGCCAGGTGGAGAAGGAAAGGACCTGGGAGTATTGGTGAATAGTCAGCTGAATATAAGCCAGCAGTGTGCTCAGGCAGCCAAGAAGGCCAACAGCATCCTGGCTTGCATAAGAAGCAGTGTGGCCGGCAGGTCTAGGGAAGTGATTGTCCTTCTGTACTCGGCTCTGTTGAGGTTGCACCGCGAGTGCTGTGTTCAGTTTTGGGCCCCTTGCTACAAGAAAGACATCTAGGTGCTTGAGTGAGTCCAGAGAAGGGTGATGAAGCTAGCGGGAGTCTGGAGAACAAGTCTTACAAGGAGCGGCTGAGGGATCTGGGTTTGTTCAGCCTGGAGAAAAGGAGGCTCAGGGCGACCTTATCACTCTTTATAAGTACATTAAAGGAGGCTGTAGAGAGGTGGGGGTTGGTCTATTCTCCCACGTGCCTGGTGACAGGACGAGGGGGAATGGGCTAAAGTTGCGCCAGGGGTGTTTTCAATTGGATATTAGGAAGAACTTCTTTACTGAGAGGGTTGTGAGGCATTGGAATGGGCTGCCCAGGGAAGTGGTTGTGTCACCCTCCCTGGATGTCTTTAAAAGACGTTTAGATGTAGAGCTTAGAGATATGGTTTAGTGGAGGACTTGTTAGTGTTGGGTCAGAGGTTGGACTTGATGATCTTGAGGTCTCTTCCAAGCTGGACAATTCTGTGATTCTGTGATTTATGGGAAATTTAACACATTTTATACAGACAGGTGTTTCACATTAAAGATGTCACAAGTTGATGCAATGTAAGCATTTTATCCTCCTTCATGTTGTGAAGGTTTTATTGTGGTGGTTTTACCGTACTGGGCAGCTAAACCCCACAACCGCTCTCTCACTCCCCCTCCTTTAGATGAGGAGGGGGAGAAGTAAAGCAAAGAACAACTCACGGGTTGAGATAAGGATAATTTAATTAAAGGGAAAATAATTATAATAATAAAATAAAGACTACCGAACTAACAATTTAACTAAGGGGAAATAAAAAGGGAAAGGGGAAAGGGAGGGGAAAAAAGGAAAATAAAAAGAAGGGAGGAAAACAAACAAACAAAATAAATGAAGGCTATATGGAAGTGCAGAGGAAAGAAATTACTCTCTACTTCCCACAAATGAGCGATGATTGACCACGTCCTTGAAGCAAGGCCTCAACGCACGCAGCCGGTGTTCGAGAGGAGGACCGACGTCTTCCAAACGAGAGCCCACCCCTCCTCTCTTCTTCCTGTTTTCCCCTTTTATTGCTGAGTGTGACATCACATGGTATGGAATATCCCTTTGATTGGTTTAGGCCAGCTGCCCTAGTGATGTTTCTCTCCTCAACTTTTGCCCACCCCCTAGGAGGGTTAGAGAAAGGCCTAATACTGTGCCACTGCTGCTCAGCAGCAGACACAACACTGGTGTGATAACACTGCTGTTCCAGCTACAAGTACAGCGTACGGCACTGTATGGGCTGCTGCTGGGAAAGTTAACATTCCAGCCAGACCCAATACAACCTCCACCCCTTATTCCATAACATTTGTGTCACACTCAGATCCCCATACTTTAGCATACAAGCATCCTCATCATTATTCCTTGTCCTTTAACAGGACAAGGATTTAATAGGACAAGATTAATAGGCAGGTGTATCTTCTCATTCCATAGGTCTTTCTTGGAAAACGTTCATAAGAACTGTTGATGATTAGGTCTTCATCTGCCAAAGTGACCACTCAAGGCAGGTGGAGTTGGATGTCTGGACGCGAGCACCAGCTTAGCTCAAGTTCTTGTTGCACTGCCCGGCTCCTTGCAATGATGACCTGTCGTTGATCCTACAGCATCTTCCTACAACATATAACTTAGATTACAGATTAGTTTTCTCTCAGTGTCAAATCTCCTTGAGGCACACACTTGATATCCCCATTCCTTTGCATGACCCACCAGGTATACCCTGGTCCTTGGGCGAAGACAATCCCACGAGTGGGTTTGCCTTTTCCCGAGGCAGGAGCAACCCACACTGCCTTCCCCATCCACCTTCCTACATGCACTACGGGAACTTTAGCTCCTTTCACAGTGTGTAGGGGTTTTGTTTCAGCAGGACCAGCACGGCTGTTAGACCCCCTATTGTTAACTAGCCAAGTGGCTTCTGGTAGATTTGTGTCCCATTGTTTCCATGTCCCAGCACCTAATGCTCGTAACATAGTCTTTAACAGTCCATTGTACCTCTCAACCTTCCCAGAGGCTTGTGGGTGATAAGGGATGTGGTATACCCACTCAATACCATGCCTCTTTGCCCAGGAGGTAACAAGATTGTTTCGGAAATGAGTCCCATTGTCAGACTCAATTCTCTCTGGTGTACCATGACGCCACAATACTTGTCTTTCCAGGCCCAAGATAGTATTTCGGGCCGTGGCATGGTTTACAGGGTATGTTTCCAACCACCCAGTAGTTGCTTCTACCATGGTGAGTATGTACCGTTTGCCTTGGCGGGTTTTTGGAAGTGGTCCAATATAGTCAATTTGCCAGGCCTCACCATATTGAAACCCTAGCCATCTCCCCCTGTTCCAGGGAGATTTTACCTTCATGGCTTTCTTGATTGCAGCACAGGTCTCACACTCATGGGTAACCTGTGTGATGGCTTCAATGGTCAAGTCCACCCCTCGATCACGAGCCCATCTGTAAGTGGCATCCCTCCCCAGATGTCCTGATGTTTCATGGGCCCATCGAGCTACAAACAGCTCACCCTTACGTTCCCAGTCTAGGTCCACCTGAGCCACTTCAATTTTCGAAGCTCGATCCACTTCTTCGTTGTTCCGATGTTCTACAGTAGCGCGACTCTTGGGCATGTGGGCATCTACATGACGTACTTTAACATCCAGGTTTCCTACCCGGGCAGCAATATCTTGCCACAGGGTAGCAGCCCAGATAGGTTTACCTCTGCGCTGCCAGTTGCTCTCTTTCCATTGCTGCAGCCACCCCCACAGAGCATTTGCCACCATCCATGAGTCAGTATAAAGATACAATACTGGCCAATTTTCTCTTTCGGCGATATCTAGGGCTAGTTGTATGGCTTTTACTTCTGCATACTGACTCGACTCACCTTCCCCTTCCATGGCCTCCGCAACTCGTCGTATGGGATTCCACACAGCAGCTTTCCATTTCCGATGACTCCCTATCACACGGCAGGATCCGTCAGTAAACAACGCATACTGCTTTCTGTCCTCTGGCAACTCATTGTATGGTGGTGCCTCTTCAGCACGGGTTACCTCTTCTGTTGGTACTCCGAAATCTCTACCTTCCGGCCAGTCCATAATCTCTTCCAGGATTCCTGGGCGATTGGGTTTTCCCATTCGAGCCCGCTGTGTAATTAGTGCTATCCACTTACTCCATGTAGCATCAGTTGCATGGTGTGTAGTGGGAATTTTCTCTTTGAACATCCAATGTAACACAGGTAACCGTGGTGCCAAGAGGAGCTGTGCCTCTGTACCCACAACTTCTGAAGCAGCTCGAACACCCTCATATGCTGTGAGTATTTCTTTTTCAGTTGGGGTGTAATTGGCTTCTGATCCTCGATAGCCCCGACTCCAGAAGCCCAGAGGTCGGCCTCGAGTTTCTTCTGGGGTTTTCTGCCAAAGGCTCCAGGTGAGGCCATGCTCCCCAGCTGCAGTGTACAGTATATTTTGCACAGCTGGTCCAGTACGGACAGGCCCAAGGGCTACTGCACGAGCTATTTCTTGTTTGATTTGTTCAAATGCCTGTTGTTGCTCAGGGCCCCACTCGAAATAGTTTCTCTTTCGAGTCACTCGATATAGAGGATTCACAAGTTGACTATAGCCTGGCACATGCATTCTCCAGAATCCCACGAGGCCTAGGAAAGCTTGCGTTTCTTTTTTGCTAGTTGGCGGAGACATTGCTGTTATTTTATTGATCACATCCATTGGAATATGGCGACGTCCATCCTGCCATTTTACCCCCAAGAACTGGATTTCCTGTGCAGGCCCCTTGACCTTGCTCTGTTTAATGGCAAAACCAGCTTTCAGGAGAATTCGGATTATTTTCTTCCCTTTCTCGAAAACTTCTTCTGCTGTGTTGCCCCACACGAGGATGTCGTCAATGTACTGAAGGTGCTCAGGAGCTCCCCCTTGCTCCAGTGCAGACTGGATCAGTCCATGGCAAATGGTAGGGCTGTGTTTCCACCCCTGGGGCAGCCGATTCCAGGTGTATTGGATGCCCCTCCAAGTGAAAGCAAACTGCGGCCTGCATGCTGCTGCCAAAGGGATGGAAAAAAATGCATTAGCAATATCAATTGTGGCATACCACTTGGCTGCCTTTGACTCTAGTTCGTACTGAAGTTCCAGCATGTCCGGCACTGCAGCACTCAGTGGTGGCGTGACTTCATTCAGGCCGCGGTAGTCCACTGTTAGCCTCCACTCGCCATTAGACTTTCGTACTGGCCATATAGGACTATTAAAGGGTGAGCGAGTCTTGCTGATTACTCCCTGACTCTCCAGTCGGTGAATCAACTCATGGATGGGAATCAGGGAGTCTCGGTTGGTGCGGTATTGCCGTCGGTGCACCGTTGTAGTAGCAATTGGTACCTGTTGTTCTTCAACCTTCAGCAATCCTACAACAGAAGGGTCTTCTGAAAGGCCAGGCAAGGTAGACAGCTGCCTAATCTTTTCTGTGCTCAAAGCAGCTATGCCAAAAGCCCACCGGTATCCTTTTGGATCCTTGAAGTACCCTCTCTTGAGATAGTCTATGCCAAGGATACATGGAGCCTCTGGGCCAGTCACAATGGGATGCTTTTGCCACTCATTCCCAGTTAGACTCACTTCAGCTTCCAGTACAGATAGTTGTTGGGATCCCCCTGTCACTCCGGAGATACAGGTGAGTTCTGTCCCTTGGTAGCCTGATGGCATTATGGTACATTGTGCGCCAGTGTCCACTAAAGCTTTGTATTCTTGTGGTTCTGATGTTCCAGGCCATCGGATCCACACAGTCCAATAAATCCGGTTATCCCTCTCCTCTACCTGGCCAGAGGCAGGGCCCCTCTAGTCCTGGCTGGAGCGTCTGCCACTTAATTCTTGCAAATGAGAGGTAGAGGTCTCTTCATCAGGGTCAAGAATAACATCAACTCTTCTACTGCCTCTGGGGTACTGCCCCATGGAGACTGGAGCAGCATTTCTCTTAGGAACCCCTCTTCTTGCTGCTGTATTTCCTTTCAGTTCACGTACCCGAGCAGCTAGGGTTGAAGTAGGTACACCATCCCATTTCCTCATATCTTCCCCATGGTCACGCAGAAAAAACCACAAGGTGCCACGTGGTGTACGTCTTGGGTACTCTCTCTCTTGAGTGCGCGAATGCTGATTCTTAGTGGCTGAAGTATCACTCTGTCCAAATGAGGGGGAATATACTCGTTCCACTCGTTCCACGAGCTTGTCAAGTCCTTTAGACAGTTTCTCCACAGCTGAGACACTGGACTGTAGCGGAGCAGAGAGATTGTCTTCATATTTTTGAAGCTGGCAGGACATATCATACAATGTTGGTCCCATCCCCTCATCCCAGTTAATTGATGCCAGGGTACTGGCATGTGCTGGTGGTGCACTCCGCACAAATCTACGCCACATGGATGTTGTGCACTGGACTTCATCGGGGTCTTGAGGTGTCTGGGCATTGTCCAAATCACTATAAATCATCTCCCGCACAGCTAATTCCCGCAGATGCTGGAGACCTTTATCTATAGTGGTCCACTTGCCGATTTGATATACAATATCTTCCTTATGGGGATATCTTTCTCTCACAGCCGTCAGGAGTCGTCTCCAGAGGCTGAGGGCCTGTGCTCCTCTCCCGATTACTTTGTCGATTACCCTTTCTCTAGAGAGGGATCCCAGCTGCTTGGCTTCATTGCCTTCTAATTGTAGGCTATTGGCCCCAGCATCCCAGCATCGAAGCAGCCAAGTGAGGATGTGTTCACCTGGGCGTCGACCATAATCCTTTCGTATTTCTCGCATCTCACTCAGGGATAAGGATCGAGTGATTTCTGATTCCTTTATGATTTCTGTCTCGTCTTCCCGCTGTTTTTGTGATGGCCCTGCTTTAGAGGTGCCTGCCATTTCCCCTTCTTCCTCCTCCTTAGGAGAGCCTTCTTCCCTTACTAAACGAGCTGACTTCCGTTTCCATTTTTTTGACTTGACTATGGGGGCGACTGATACCATAGTTGGTTGGTCTTTTGGGTCAGCCACATCGTGTGTTACTTGGTCATCATATTCAGAGACTTCCTCCCTCTCTTCAAGTTGCTGGATGATGTTAAACAGTGTTTGATAGGAATAAGCCAGGACCCAGCACAATGCTGCAAGCTGTCGTTCTCCGGCATTATCAGGGTCAGGACATACAACTCTCAAACATTCTACTAATTTTTTAGGATTTAGCACTTGCTCAGGGGTGAAGTTCAAAACTATTGGAGGAGACACTCGTGACAGGTATCTGCTAACATCATCCCACACACCTAGCCACTCACCACAAGACTGTTTCGGGACAGATTCCCAAGTAAGTTTTCTAAACAATCGACTAATCTTAGAGAGAAAATGAAACTGGTTGTTCAGAATTAGAAATAGCAATACATGGGTTACAGATGGATCTTCAAAATACTCCCAAACGGTTGTAATTAGCCCACTGTGAAAGGAGGGAAAGGTACCATTCTTAATATTATTAATAAACTGGTGTCCAGATGAGAAAAGGAAGGCAGTGTAGTTCTGAATATTCTCTGAAAGATAGTTTCCATGGGACCCAAATGATAACAGTGCAGAGCCTGAATTCCAGATTAAAACCAAGGTCAGTGCTTGGCAGCACAGCGAATTAAAAAAAGTGAACACAGATTGTAGCACTTTGTCGGATCGGATATATAGGAGAAAGGAGAATATGACACGGATTGCATGACATAGGAACAAAGCTATTATTATTAACAGGGCAATGTACATGGTTACTAGCAAGCAAGCGTGTTAGTTATATGCGTTTAATCAATTCTATTGTTATCTCAACCCTTCGAGCCCCACGTTGGGCGCCAAAAAGGACTGTGGTGGTTTTACCGTACTGGGCAGCTAAACCCCACAACCGCTCTCTCACTCCCCCTCCTTTAGATGAGGAGGGGGAGAAGTAAAGCAAAGAACAACTCACGGGTTGAGATAAGGATAATTTAATTAAAGGGAAAATAATTATAATAATAAAATAAAGACTACCGAACTAACAATTTAACTAAGGGGAAATAAAAAGGGAAAGGGGAAAGGGAGGGGAAAAAAGGAAAATAAAAAGAAGGGAGGAAAACAAACAAACAAAATAAATGAAGGCTATATGGAAGTGCAGAGGAAAGAAATTACTCTCTACTTCCCACAAATGAGCGATGATTGACCACGTCCTTGAAGCAAGGCCTCAACGCACGCAGCCGGTGTTCGAGAGGAGGACCGACGTCTTCCAAACGAGAGCCCACCCCTCCTCTCTTCTTCCTGTTTTCCCCTTTTATTGCTGAGTGTGACATCACATGGTATGGAATATCCCTTTGATTGGTTTAGGCCAGCTGCCCTAGTGATGTTTCTCTCCTCAACTTTTGCCCACCCCCTAGGAGGGTTAGAGAAAGGCCTAATACTGTGCCACTGCTGCTCAGCAGCAGACACAACACTGGTGTGATAACACTGCTGTTCCAGCTACAAGTACAGCGTACGGCACTGTATGGGCTGCTGCTGGGAAAGTTAACATTCCAGCCAGACCCAATACAACCAGACCCAATACATTCTGCCATCATAATTTTGTATTTGATGGTCCTTTAAAAAATCATTTGCGTAAACTGTGAAATCAGCTAATGAACAGTGTGCTTTAAAGTGTCAAGGGCACTTTTTAATAAGTATCTGTGTTATATAACGCAGAATTTTGTACTATACACTATCTCTGAAAGGAATTAAGAAAGAGTGGATTTATTTTCATACTTCGTTGTTTAAAATTAAGCTTATTTTTGATGGCTGATTTTTTTTTTTCCAAGTTCAAACTTCGTTTCAGCATATTTACCTTTGTGGGCTATGAAGTGATAGAAAATATGAAGAAAAATGCTTTATCACAAGGAAAGAAATTAGAAAAGAGATATGTGTATAAAAGCTAAGAATACAGGAAAAGGGAAATGGCATTTGAGTAAAAGTTACAGAAGTATGTGTGTGAATCTCAGATATTACAGATTGCCAAATGTTTATTTTTGAAGTTTCTGCTATTGTAAGGGTGAGTGTTGAACTCTTAAATGTTATAGAATGATGGCTTGTCACTATTGATTTAAATCAGAAAGACTTACTCTTCTGTTTTCGTGCAAATGAAATGTTGTGAGTAGAAACTTTTAGTCTAAATTGATGTAATTTATATGCAGGTAAGCAAAACCAGAAAGAAATACTCAATACTTCCATTTTTGCAAGCTGAATAGCCTATATGTAAGCCAGAGTAATACTGTATGTTGAGTGATCTCTGCAAAATATACAGCAAAGCTGAAATATGTTATCATGTGGTTAGACAATACTAGTTCAATCCCAAACATGGATCTTAAAATAATATTAACCATAGTTAAGTAGTGTATACTATCATATATATGAACATTCTGCTTCTGAGTAAATGTCTGTCTAAATACAGTAATTAAAACTTTCTCAGCTTAGAGCTATATCGTCATTATTACCTTCACTTAGCAGTAAGAATTGATATAAAAATATTGCCCTATTAGGTGATGACACCTACCATTTTGAATGCCTCTCCCAGTTTCTATGCCAATAAATACCTATCAAGGTCAACAAAGATTGCAAGGAAATGTCCTTTCAAATGGTAAAGGCTTAATTATTGCAAAAATAATTGTAAAAGTAATATTCCTATAACATGCTTTGTTGTTCTAATCACTCTAGACTTTTAATAATAATACCTCAAATCTAGTAAGACATTACAGTCATTGAATAAAGTATCAGATCTTTTTAGATAGAACTGTTTGACAGTGGACAGAAAATAGAAGTAGTCACAGAAATGAAGTCACAGAAATCACAGAATCACAGAACTGTAAGGGTTGGAAGGGACCTTGAAAGATCATCGGGTCCAACCCCCCTGCCAAAGCAGGTTCCTCAGAGCAGGCTGCTCAGGTAGGCTTCCAGACAGGCCTTGAATATCTCCAGAGAAGGAGACTCCACAACCTCCCTAGGCAGCCTGTTCCAGTGCTCTGTCACCCTCACCGTGAAGAACTTCACATGTTGGTGTGGAACTTCCTGTGCTCTAACTTGCAGCCATTGCCCCTTTGTCCTATCCCCACAAACCACTGAGAAGAGGTTGGCTACATCCTTCTGTCCTCCACCCATCAGACATTTATATACACTGAGGAGATCTCCTCTCAGTCTTCTCTTTCTGCATAGGGAAGATGCTCCAGGCCCCGTATCATCTTTGTGGCCCTCCGCTGGACTCTTTCCAGAAGATCCCTGTCTTTCTTGTACCGGGAAGCCCAGAACTGGACAGAGTACTCCAGGTGAGGCCTGACCAGGGCAGAGTAGAGGGAGAGGATCACCTCCCTTGACCTGCTGGCCACGCTCATTTTAATGCATGCTAGGATCCCATTAGCCCTCTTGGCCACAAGGGCACACTGCTGGCTCATGGTTAACCTGTCGTCCGCCAGGACCCCAGGTCCTTTTCGTCGGAGCTCCTCTCCAGCAGGTTGTCCCCCAGCCTGGTACTGGTACTTCGGGTTGTTCCTTCCCAGGTGCAGGACTCTACACTTTCTCTCATTAAATCTCATTTGGTTTCTTCCTGCCCACCTCTCCAGCCTGTCCCGGTCTTGCTGAATGGCAGCACAGCCTTCTGACATGTCAGCCATTCCTCCCAGCTTTGTGGCATCGGCGTACTTGCTGAGGGCAAACACTATCGACATCAAGGTCATCGATGAAGATGTTGAACAAGACCAGACTCAGCACCGACCCCTGGGGAACACCGCTAGTCACAGGCCTCCAGCCAGACTCTGCTCCACTGATCACCACCCTCTGAGCTCGGCCAGTCAGCCAGTTCTCAGCCCACCTTGCCATCCACTCATTTATCCCACACTTTCTCAGCTTTGCTAGTAGGATGTCACGGGAGACAGTATCGAAAGCCTTGCTAAAGTCAAGGTAGATGACATCCACCGCTCTCCCCCCATATACCCAGCTGGTGATGCCATCATAGAAGGCAACAAGGTTGGTCGAGCATGACTTCCTCTTGGTGAATCCATGCTGACTACTCCTCATAACCTTCTTTTCCAATTGCTTGGAGATGGCATCCAGAACAACCTGCTCCAATACCTTTCCGGGGACAGAGGTGAGACTGACTGGCCTGTAGTTTCCTGGATCCTCCTTCGTGCCCTTCTTGAAGACCGGAGTGACATTGGCTATCCTTCAGTCTTCAGGCACCTCACCCGTTCTCCGGGACCTTTCAAAGATGATAGAGAGCAGTTCTGCGATCACATCTGCCAGCTCCCTTAGCACACGCAAATGCATCCCATCAGGACCCATGGATTTCTGTGCGTTGAGCCCACTCAGACGCTCCCAAACCACTCCCATGTCCACCAGGGGGGAGCCCTCCATTTCCCAGACCCTTTGTCCTATTGCCAGGGGTGAGGAGTCCCGGGGGAGTGTCCTTGAAGCAAAGACTGAAGCAAAGAAAGCATTCAGTATCTGTGCCTTCTCAGCGTCTCCCATGACCAGGACACCCCCCTCATTCAGCAAGGGACCCACGTTATGCCTAGTCTTCCTCTTGCTGTTTACATACTTGAAAAAAAAACTTCTTATTTATCTTTCATCTCTTTTGAAAGCCTCATCTCTATGTGGGCTTTAGCCTTCCTTGTCATGTCCCTGCAGGCCCTGACAACACATCTATATTCCTCCCAAAAGGACAGACCCTTTTTACACATTTCATAGACCTTCCTCTTCCTTTTGATCTTACTGATGAGCTCCATGCTCATCCACGCAGGTTTCCTGCCCACCTTCCCCGATTTCCTATTCTTTGGGATGCACCGATCCTGAGCATGGAAGAAGTGCTGCTTAAATGTAGCCCAGCTCTCACAAGCACCCTTGCCTTCTAGCAACCTAGCCCATGAGATACTCCCAAGCAGGTCCCAGAAGAGGTCGAAGTTGGCTCTTCGAAAGTCCAGGCTAGCAATCCTGCTTTTAGCCTTACTTCCTTTGCCTAGTTCCATCTGGAACTCCACCATCTCATGATTGCTGCATCCCAAGCTGCCCCCCAGCCTTCACATCCCTAACAAGGCCATCGCTGTTGATAAGAATGAAGTCCAGGAGCACCCCCCGCCTCGTCAGCTCCTCCACCACCTGTGTCAGAAAATTGTCTTCAACGCATTGTAGGAACTGTTTGGACTGCTCGTGCCTGGCCGAGTTGCTTACCCAGCAGATGTCCGCCATGAGGATCAGCACTCGTGATCATGAGGCTACTAGCAGCTGCTTGTAGAAGGCCTCATTGACCTCCTCCTCCTGATGTGGAGACTTGTAGTAGACCCCCACCACTGTGTCTCCCATACCAGCCCACCCCTTAATTCTTACCCACAAGCTCTCCACTTGTCCTTCACCCTCCCCCAGCTGGAGCTGGGTACACTCTAATTGTGTAAATGTCACAGTAGTCACAGAAATGAAGGGTATTAAGGGGAATGGGTGCCAAGGTGGCCTGCATGAGTAGGGAGACATGCTCTGATGGCAGCTGGGATCTCTTCTATCCCTTCACTGCCGTGTGACCTCCCACACACGCCACGGAGCAGTACAGTAACACATCTGTCTAGGTCATAATTCGTATATAAAGACATATTTCTTTGAGATTTCATAGATGATTACAGTAAACAGCTATGCAATAGGTGCTTATCATACCTGTAATGAACAAGGATTTATCGTTCTACGTAAATGAAAAATGTTGATTTGTGATATTCTAAGAGCAGAAGAGCAGAGGCCAGTAAGGAAACCTGGCATACTGTATACAGAGTGAGCATAATGGATGTATACATAGTATGCTCACCCAGTTGCTGATACATAAATATATCATGGGTTGGAATGTTACACTTTTAAAACTGAAATCTTAGTGAGAAACTGAAACTGATAAGGGAAATCTCTTTGTTAGAACTTCAAAGTTTAATATGATTTGCTCAAGAGGAATAAAATTCATACTCACTCTATGCTTAAGTTGATTTTTTCTACCTTCTCTCTCTCCTGTTAACTGAGCTACAGAAATAGCTTTTGCCAAATACAGGATAACTTGTTATATGTATATATGTAAGTAATTCCCAATTAACAGTTTATAGATGTGAAAGCCTGGCCCACGTGAGGATGATGAGTTTTTTTTTGTTGTTGTTGTTTTGTTTTTGTTTGTGTTTTTTTTTTCAAACAATATCACTGGCACTGTGATCTCAGCTGGATATTTTGTGTTTTAAATCTGATGCTGGGTGCCATGGTTATGTGTATGTTGCTAAAGAAGGAACAAATCCATGGTCCCAGTGCCTGGTTCCCATTCATACTGTCTCAGTCTAGACCCCTGTTAAAATGCTTTCCCTGCAAAAAAAGATTTGATTTGGACAGAAAGACCTGAGTGACCCAAACAGAGCAACTGAGTGACTTAACCAACATGAATGATCAGGGGCTCAGGCCTCTGCCTCACCCCCTCCCCCTTTTATTTAGCAGCATAAATGCTATGCAGAATTTTACCAGCTGTGCTCTGTACTTTGAATGTTATACCAACATGTACTGGCATGTACTGGAAGATTAATAATCACTTTAAAGCTACAGTATGTCTGCACAATTGTTCTTTTGACTATGCAACGACTGAATTTGTCAAAGGAGTTAGATGTCTATTAGGTGATATAGATCAGGAGGTGTTGTAGAGAATAACCTTGCAGGGAAGCAAAATATACATGTAATATTGCTATAGCTCTGCTGCACACTTTTCCTTAAACAAAAATTATATACTTCCTCTTTTTTTTTTTTTTTTTTTTGGCATATGGCAACCATATCTAAAGAAAAAAAATGTATTTTGTGTTGCCCAGGAGGAAAGCAAGCGTGATGGTGGATGTAAAACACAGTCAAAGACCATTTCACGTTTCATTTTGTGATAGTCACTGTGTGTTTTTAGGCTAGTTTATTTTTAACATATTGTTTAATATTGGCCAGATTTTTTTTTTTTTTTTGATTAATTTATGATTTTAAATCCTCTGTGAATGTTAAAGCTTGAGTACATTTACTCAGCTTTGCAATTTAATTCTCCACAACCCCGGGCAAAGCCCAACTATGTTAAAACTGACAGAGCTCTTCACTACCCCTTAAGTAGATCTGCATCATGTGGAGGTAGGCATAAAGCTTAGGTCCTCAGAGTCATGCTCTGAAGGTACATTTGTGTTTCTATTCCCTGCATCAAGATGTTACGTTCCTAGGCACATACTTGGAGTTACACTTTTATCAAATGTAAAGCAATTTAAAATCTTTGACAATACATCCATACTTAAAAGATCTAATTGCAAGATCCATGTGTCTCATACTTCCCCAGATAGGCTTGGTTTTTTTTTAATCCTTTTTATTTTTTCCTTCTTTCTAAGTGAGTTTAGGCTTACTGCTGCTTATATACCTAGCAAGAAGTGATCTGTAGGTCCTCCGGGGTAAAAGGCAGGGAAGAGTTTCAGATCTCAGAAAGGGATGGCAGATCATAATGCCAAGACTCAGTGAGATGACCCAATATCCAGGCAAGCAGATCCTGTGCAAAGGCAGCCCTTTGAACTGATTCTTCTTCATAATAAATTAAAGAAAATTATCTTCAAATCCACTGGCCCATGGTATCCATTTCTACTACCAGAACAGCCACCACTTTGAATAGTCCCTTTTTTTCCTGTCTTTTATTTGATGCAAACTTCTACCCCCAAACCACTCTGCTCTGTTTCCCTGTTAGAAATACAATAGAACTACTTTATTTTACAAATGACATAACTAATCAAATTCTGAGGGGAAAAAATCCAGACAGCCAACACATATTCATTACCATGAGTGTTGTGCAGGCTGCATTTTTTTTCCTCACAAGATTGATTAATTAAATATTTATGAAAGAGAAACACCTGGCACACTTCCATAAACAAATAGGTCTCCTGTGGGTTTGCAACAGCTGAGAAGAGTTTGGAGGGACTACAGGGATCTCAGAGTAAAGACTTCCTCACAGCTTGAGTTCTTGCACATTGCTGTCTGTCATAAATATGCACCAACACACAAATAATTTTTATTTTGAAGACAGAAAGTGAAATATCAACAGATGAAATCCAAAAGGCAGCCAAAGAAAAAGGTAAAGATTAAACAACAGAAATACTGTATGTGGGAAAAACAGTTAATTTTTATTTCTTTTAGCTCTACTGTTAAGGAGGCTCAAACAAGTGAGGCCCCCTTTTTTAATGTATGTGTCTGAGGCTGCTAGTTAAATAGTGAAAGCCTTAGATTGAAGAGATCTGTTGAAATCTAAGGGCAAGGGTTAAGAAATTATGCAAGACACCTAAAAGTGGGAAATTCATTCTGTTCACTATTTCAGCTGCTCTTCCAGATGGATCTGCTTTTTAGACACTTCCCTGACTCTTCATCTTCAGTGGAATGTTTTCACTGGTATGTCATTACTTTAAAAATAAAAATAATAGTGCCACTGACTTCAGCTACAATTTAGCTGGCATGATTGCTTTTATCGACCACTGCTGTGCTGTGGCTAGTTTTCTACAACTGATTGTTTCATTTCTTGGACATGGAAGTAATGTAGCTGTTAGTATCAAATTATTGTGTAATATCTTTTACATGTGCTTACATGCCATGTGCTGTCTGTATGTTGCATTATACTTCATCATGCTCCAACTTTGATTTTTGTGAGGAAATTTTAGAAGCCTGCCAGCTGCACTGAAACTTAGAAGTTAAAGGTTCAGACTACATAGGAAATGCATAAGACATATAAATGCCTTATGTTTCCGAGGCTAAGCTCTAGAATTAATTGTTCTGATAAGAGTTTGTGATATTGGTCAAATGTTAATTTATTTCTCAAGTGCAGACACAGTGAAATACCTATGTTCTTAATTTTTTTAATGCAATTTTTAAAGCATACTGGAACTTGGTTTTATTCTTTGCCAAACCTGGTTGTATATTAGGGGGGAAACAGTCCTTTATTGTTTGGCATTTTTAAATTCTGAAACAGAAAATGAAAATTTTAAAAAAGAAAAAAGGGTTTCTGAAAGTTGAATTGGTTAATTGTTGATACAGAATGTTTGCACGGATTTAGAGGGGAAAGTGTTGTTTAAGAGATTTTTCTTGTATATAGTGTTTGAAATCTTTAGGAATGGAATGTTTCTGAGCTGTGGATTGTATTTAGTAATAACGCTGAGAGGATCATAAACATGTCAGTCTACACAGAAAAAGCAAAAGTGAAGGTTCTTTGAAATTCTGCAAATCAGTCAACACAACTGGCTTATAGTGATAGTGAAGCCTGGTGATGTGTATAAAATGTGATGTGGAAATAAATCAATGTTGTGTTTAATACTAAGAGTAGGTCATGAAATTATATTGTTGCTAATCCTATGAAATTTGGTCAAAAGGCTGAAGAAATCAATAGATGCCTTTTCATGATGTGCAATATATCAGAGATGAGATTTTATGATTTTACCTATATTGATCAAAACTTATTTTTACTGTGAGGTTTTGGGGAAAGTTTATTTGTATACTGTGCTGAATCATGTTTTACATGCTATCTCTTTTTGCTGTGTTAACCTTTTTTTTTTTTTTTTTAATTATTTTCACAAAATAATAATCCGTAATATTCAGTATATCTCAATTATTGAAAAGCTTCTCAAAGGGTTCTTAGAAAGACTTCTTTTGTCTAGGACAGTCTTCATATGTATCTGCAGTTTCCTTTGGCTTCCCCTAGGCATCTGTAATAACAGCGTTATGCATTCCAGGTTTAACTTGTTTCTTTAACGAAGCCTACATTCCATAAAAATCTAAAATTATTATTTGAAATTAATGTGAATACTAGGTGTCCAAGGATTGGAGAATTCAGTCCCAGCTACCAAAAAAGTATTGCAATTGTCCATAGTGAAGGTTTTAAATGTCCTGACTAGAAAGAATATTAATACTGAGTAGTTGCAGATAGATCTTGATTTAATAAAATGTCTTTATTTCCTGCTAACAGAAAATGATCGCAGGATTGTTTAAAAAGGATGAACCATTGAAATTACCTTGTTAGATATAAATACTTAATAGCATCCATTATAATGAGATAAAAGGGATGTCTGTAAGGTCAAGTGTGAGAAGGATAGAGTTCAAAGACAGTGTAGACCCTTCAACATAATGTAACATAGCTTTAAAATGGAGAGTGAAAATGCATTGCTTGATGAGAAGAAAAACCTCATGTAAGCTTGATAAATATTCAGGGTTTGTGTGTAATGAGAAATGGAATCTGATGAATGAAATGTCATGGTAAAATCATTTTAATCAATAATGGAATGTGACATTATTCAGACCATAATAACATGTCTTCTTTCTGTTCTTTCCCTATGTTATGCTTTCCTTCCTTCCTTTTTTTTCCTCTCTCTCTAAGTATTTCTCTTTGAAGTTAAGATTGGTTATGCTAATATAATGTTGTAATACTTCTTGCAACCCTTCTTTGGCAGTTAAACTATTGAACATGTAACAACACAGTCCTAGGCAGAAGCCTATGAAAACATTGTACATGAAGACAGCATTTTCCTGGAATTTTTAGGTATTCAAAATATAATTTGCCATCTTCCACCCCTCTTCCCCCACCAAAATTTGATACTTTTTAACATAGAATTGTGACTTGATTACAGTAAATGTCATGTATAGGAAGTGTTTGTTCAGTTACTTGGGTAACGTAATAATGACTCCAGTGTAAATAACTGTGGATAAATTATGTACTGTTGCATACTAGTTGTCATTTACTTTGTTGCAGTGTTTACTTTAGCATAATAAAATGAGATATTTATTTTTCATTATTGAGATCTTGTGTTATGACAGTAAAAATGATTTTATAATGTCTTCTGATGATAATGCTTATAGGCGTTTGTATCTCAAAAGGGTGAATGAAGTTAATTTGAACATTAAGCAGATAAACTGACAGACTATCTTCATCATTTTATAAAGTAATTGAGACAATTCTTTGCAAATCAAGGTGTGTTTTTTGGCAAAACCAACCCCAAGTTCTTTTGACTCCTACTTTTGACCCATCATTCCCAAGACCACCTTATTCTGGACCTCTGTGAATGCCCCAGTCACTTTTTTTGGAGTGTACAGGATGCTAATCTGCATGTCATGTTGATTTTCAACAATGTATAGGCTTTCTGAAAGTCTTGGTAATGACCAAAATCAGCTAACTAGGAAGCATTGTGAGGTGAATGTGCCTAAAATACATTCTTACTATTGAAAACTTACTACAATGTCTTAGAGGTTGAGTTTAGAAAAATAAATTGTGACAATTAAAATCTTTCAAGAACCCGTAACTGTTGCCACAAGCCATGCTTATGCTGAAACCAAACTGGGAGAAATGATACACAACTTCTAAAGCAGAAAAGGCAAAACTTAACAACCTTTGACTGTGTGGTGGTGGTGTTATTTGGTTGGTTGTGGGTTTTTTTGCCTTTTTTAATGAATTTTCCTACATGTGTTCAATGAATGTCACCAACCTTTTTCTTACATTTTTAAATCTGATCTTCATGCATAGTATTTTACCAAAGCAAAACAGTTGATAAAGATCTTACATTTATCCATCTCTGTTTTTTTGATTGTTAGTAGCTTATTATTTGGCAATACTTGAATTGATCTTTTCCCTTTACTATAGCAACACCATGGGACGAATATAGTCCATATTAATACCAAGTGTTTATTTTTGTTTGGATCAATTTGGCTTAATGTCATTCATATCATTAACATTTTGTAGAAATAATATTGATGGAAGTTATTGATCTCTCTTGCAGAAACCATTGTATCTGTTGTGCTGAAGGCTCACAATTATTTGATCATGCATTAGCCGCAATGATTATTTGATGTAGTCTACAGAGCTCAACACAGATAAACCCAAGTAATTGTTGATTGAGATATTAGGGAATGAAACCCAATCCAGGAATGAATTTTAAAAGAGCAGGCTTGAGGAAATGGGTTGCCAGCCACTGCAGGCACCACTGGGGCTGTATTCTATGCCTATTTTGCTATAGAAGGCACAAAGAGATAATGGTAGCAGCTCTGTACTGGCAGGTGTTTGAGCAGCTAGGTTTTTTACCTCTGTATGAGTCCTTCTCTCCTCCAGAGTTTTTGAAAACGGTAGCACATTCTCCTTCCTCTTCTTTTTCTGTATGTCCTTTCTACCCTAAATTAACTTTCTCCACTGCAAAGCAGGAGCAGCAGTGGCAGATAATGTTTTGGAAGAAGGGAGTAGGGGGGGAGAGTAAGATGTCTCTGGCTCCCCTCTCTGGTACAACCTCACCTGAGAGGCCTTAGAGAAAAGGATAGCCTTCCTCCTGACCACTTCCACGCATCACCTGGCCATGGAAGGGTACTGCAGAGTTGGCCTTTTTCACAGCACCTTTACAGTAGTTCCTTTGACATTGTCAAGACTGGTCCTTCCTATTCCTACCTGATAAAACAGTTCTTTTTCTGTCCTCCTTGCTATGTGCTGGCAGTGGGGCAGCTGCACTTCCAAACGTATCTATTTATTACGGTTCCTGAATACATAATTTTATGTAAGCATGAGAAAAGTGAAATCCCACTTTTAGAAATGTAGAACACAGTGCCCCAAAGGGATACTGTAATATTGTTAGGTGGCTAATGCAGAGATTGCAATGTCTATGCCATAGCAAATTAGAGTATTATTTATGCCTTAAGGGTCCTATGCAGTTCACTAAAAATTTTGCTTTGTATGTTCTGACTTTGGACAAATATATTCAGTAGATTGATAACTACGTATCTCAAATACTTCTATTGAGAGAATGTAGTGAAATTTTTAAAGGTTACATCAAGAGCCATGTTGCTTGATGATTCCTATCACAAAAGAGGTAGAGTTTAAAAAAAAAAAAAAAAAAAAAAAGAAAGGGCTTCCTCATGCTATTTTGCAACAGGGATATTTAAAAATCAGAGAGCCATACTGAAGGTCCCAATACTCAGAAACTCAATTATTGATGATCCTTAAGTCAAATAGAGTGCATATTGTCATAATGTACCAATACATATTGCTTAATGTTGGTATTAAATTTTTATTCTTTTTTTTTTTGGGGGGGAGGGGGTAGGTCAGAAAGAGATGAAATAAACTTTCACAGTTAGAAAGCAGGTATGATGTCTTCAAGTGCTTTTGCTTTCCTTACATGAAAGGTCATTTGTGATATACTAGAAAGATGAAGGTCTTTCTAAATTGAAAATGTAAGTTGTTAAACTGAAATATTTTCATTGTATGCATGTGTCGTGGTTTAACCCGGCCAGCAGCTAAACACCACGCAGCCGTTCGCTCACCCTCCCCCCTCCCTCTCTGGGATGGGGGGAGAGAAATGGAAAGTGAAGCCTGTGAGTTGAGATAAAGACAGTTTAATAAGACAGGAAAATAATAATAACAATAATAATAATAATATAATAATAATACAGTGGTGATAATAGTACTACTAATAATAGTATGTACAAACAAGTGATGCACAATGCAATTGCTCACCACCCGCTGACCGATGCCCAGCCTAACCCCAAGCAGTCCGGCCCCCTCCCCCAGCTAGCCACTCCTATATATTGTTTAGCATGACGTCAGATGGTGTGGAATACCCGTTTGGCTAGTTTGGGTCACCTGTCCTGGGTCTGTCCCCTCACAGCTCTTACTGCACCCCCAGCCTGCCTATTGGCAGGACAGAGCAAAAGGCTGAGATGTCCTTGGCTTGGTATAAGCACTGCTCTGCAACAATTAAAGCATCGGAGTGTTATCAGCACTCTTCTCATCCTAAGCCAAAACACAGCATTCCACCGGCTACTAGGAAGAAAATTAATTCTGTTCTAACTGAAACCAGGATAGCATAGCTTTATTATTTCAGATGTGTCAGACTTAAGGAGCACTGCAAATGAGTAATGAAATGTTGAGGCTTAATTTTATAGGTAGTCTATATGAAAGCTAGCAAGTATTTGAGAAGACTGGCTGTATAGTATAAAAGTAGCTCTTAAATACTTTGTATAGGCACTAAAGTGTGGCTGATGTTGTTTTAATAGTTCAATCTGAGGTCAAAACTCATATGAGGATGCCTGCATAGACAAATAAATGTATGTAATAAAGAAATGGGAAAAATCTATTAAGTTCATGTCCATGTGTTTTAACATCAGAATGTTAGGTTTCTGATCTGTGGTATCATGTGTTTAGAAAGTATGTTCATGAGTGATAATAAGCTATCAGCTGCCTAAGTTTACATAACTAGAATAGAATCACACAGCTCAGAAAAGACCTCTAAGATCATCTGGTCCAACCTTTAACTTAGTACTGCAGTCTACCACTAAACCATGCTACTATGTTCCAAATCTACACGTTTCTTGAAGACCTCTACGGATGGTGACTCAACCACTTCCCTGGGCAGCCTATTCCAATGCCACACAGCCCTTTTAGTAAAGAAATTTCTCCTAATATTCACTCTAAACCTCCCCTGGTGCAACTGGAGGTCATTTTCCCTCGTTTTATCACTTGGTGCTTGGGAGAAGAGACCAATTCACACCTTGCTATAGCCTCATTTAAGGTAACTGTACAGAGCAGTAAGGTCTGCCCTGAGCCTTCTTTTCTGTAGGCTAAATAATGCCACTTCCCTCAGCCACTGAGGGAACTTGTTCTCTAGACCCTTTACCAGCTTTGTTATCCTTCTTTGGACATGCTCCAGCAGTTTGATGTGCTTCTTCTAGTGATGGGCCCAAAACCAAACACAGTATTTGAGGTGCATCCTCACCAGAGCCGAGCACAGGGGGGACAATCACTTCCCTAGTTCTGCTGGCCAAACTATTGGCCAGGATGCTGTTGGCCTTCTTGGCCACCTGAGCACGCTGCTGAAATATTTTGAGGTGAGTGATAACTCTAATCCTCAATTCCTGTATGAACTGGATTAATCTTAAAATACTGGTCTTCATATAGGTACTTTTTGATGAAGTTATTGGAAACATCATTTCAGGTTTTGAAACTGAGAATGAACATGACCTCGTGCTGAATCTCAAACACATATCTATGTGTGGGAATATAGTGTCACATTTTACTTTTAAGAGTAGTTGTCACCAAAAAGAAAAGTAAAAAAAAAAAAAATTGAGCTCTGTAACCTATTAGGTTCCTAGACATCAAGAATATTCTGATAGATATTCCTAATAGCTAACATCCATTCAAGGAAGCTAGTCTGAATTAATCCTTGGAAGAGTCTGTCACTTTTACAAGATTTAGAATTGGCCCATGTGAATTTAATCAGGTTCAGCAAGTCCAAGCAGAAGGTGCTGCACCTGGGTAGGGGCAATACCAGACATGAGTACAGACTGGGAGAGGAACACACTGAGAGCAGTGCTGCAGAGAAGGATGTTGGGTTTCTGGTGGACCAAAAGCTCAACATGAGCCAGTGGCGTGTGCTTGTAGCCTGGAAGGCCAACTACATCCCGGGCTGCCTCAGAGACATGGCCAGCAGGTGGACAGAGGTGATTTTGCCCCTCAGCTCTGCTCTTTTGAGACCCCACTGGGAGTACTGTGTCCAGGTCTGGAGCCCCCAGCACAAGAAGGATAGACCTTTTAGAGCAGGTCTAGAGGAGGACCACAAAGATGATCAAAATGCTGGATCACCTCTCCTGTGAAGAAAGGATGGGACATCTGGGGTTGTTCAACCTGGAGAAGAGAAGGCTCCATGGAAATCTCATTGTGGCCATACTTAAAGGGGGCTTTTTTTTTTGTTGTTGTTTTTTTTAAGTAAATGGAGAAAGTCTTTTTACATGGGCAAGTAGTGATAAGACAAGGGAGGAAGCTCTCAAATAAAAGAGAGGAGATTTAGGTTAGATATTCAGAAGAAATTCTTCACTCAGACAGTGGTGAAGCACTGGAACAGGTTGCCCAGAGAAACTGTGGATCTGGCAGTGTTCAAGGCCAGGCTGGATGGGGTTTTGAGCAGCCTGGTCTTGTGGGAGGTGTCCCTGCCCATGGCAGGGGGTTGGAACTGGATGGTCTTTTTGGTCAATGGTGGTTTCTGTGGCTTTATTATCCCAGTTCTTTAAAAAGAAGAAAAAAAATAATATATATATATATATATATATATAGAAAGTGATGTGAAAACACCAGGTGGCCATACCATTGGAAACCTACAGCTGGCTTCACAGGACAGTGACAGAGCAGTCTCTCACCTAAAGGTAACTAGCGGTTAATCAGATCTTCTCAATGACAATATAATAATCAAGGAGTCCACTTTGGTTTCTCTCCTTCTCTAGTATGTTCACATTCAGATTAAAATATTGAAAATGGGCCAACAACCATCAATGTCAGAGATGCTAAAGACTGATGGGTATCTAGTAACACGTTATCGTTTTCT
Source organism: Anas acuta (assembly GCF_963932015.1). NCBI lineage: Eukaryota > Metazoa > Chordata > Aves > Anseriformes > Anatidae > Anas > Anas acuta. The sequence continues at coordinate 103,579,554 of NC_088979.1, forward strand.
ATTATCTGCTCTTAGCTAGATGAGTGATTTGTTTTTGGCTTCAGAATAAATAATGCAGAACATCCAAAAAGGCCATCTCACAGTTCTTGAATCTAACTTGAAACTGTGATGAACACAGATCTTAATATTTGTTGTTCTTTTATAAGTAACAAAAAATAGGGCAGTAGTAGAACTTGGTGCAACCTTTTGTTGGAAATGGAGCAGTTTGCTTGGGGAATTAAGGTTTCACAAAGATTTTAATCATGACTTCTGTAGGGGAGGGGAAGGGAAGAAAAAGATGGAGGAGGGAAGTAGAGAAAAAGATGTTTTAGGTAGTTTTCAAGCTGAATATTAATATATATTTCAAAACTTGAAATAGCATCCTCTTTCAAAGCTTTCAATTGATTTTTAAAAATGAGCAATACAAGAAAAATCAAATCGTATAGCATCTTCTGTATAGCATCTTCTTGTGTGACTACTGTAAATCAGTTATTGGCAGAGTTCCATGTGATTTATTTTTTTCTTATTATCATACTCCTGAATGTTACAAGATCTCTTCTGATTTAAACACTTACTTTCTCTCATCGCACTATTTTTAACTCTCAGGCAAGTTTTACAGTTTTATTTCCCAACCTGCAAATTGATGACGTGATATGCAGGTATGTTAGTGACTGCCTTTGGGATTGTTTTTTGATTAAGGAGTAGGATTAGCAGATACAATATGCTGATAAAGAATCTGGTTAATTTCTGAATTGTGAATCTGAATTGTGTAAACTTAAGTCTAACCTGTCCTTAAACATTTGTTTACAGGTTATTAATGTAAATTAACATATAATGAGTTATGGAAAGAACATCAAACACCAAAAATTCCCACAGTATTGTTATTGTGTTTTTTTAAGTCCTCCCCCTCCCCTGTTTTCCTGAGTTTTTTTGTCCAACTATGTTTCTACTCAAAATGTGCCTTCTATTTTGATGGAGGTTTTAAGGTACAGGAGATCCATTGCCTTAAAGAGTAGCAAAATACTTTATCCAATAACTTACCATTTCTGGTGTTAAGCAATTTATGTATATATATTCCCCTTAGATTATGAATAGAAGGACAATATCATTTATTATGTTAGGAACACTTCAAATTACCCTTCAGAGTTTAGAGAGGAGGTCCAGCTTCTCTAAAACTGAGTCTATATGTTTAACATAAGTAAAAGCTATTCACCAAGATTAACTCCTAACAGGCGCAGACTTACTAAAATGAAGTAAGTGATGTTTATGTACCACAACCAATCTGTTATGTCTAAAAAAACCGAAGTAGGCTATTTCAGCCCCAGGGGTTCTTTGGGGATATTAGTTAATGGCAATATGTTCTCTACAGAACTGAGCAAGCAAATACAGAGAGACCTCTTTATGCAGAATGTAGTACAGACAAAAGTGTGCTATCCACTTGTAAAGTCAGATTTAGTTCTGTTTCTTTAGATGTGTAATGCACGTATTGAAATTAGTATGCCAAGTGTCTGATAAAACTAAACCTATATACAGCATTTGCTGTTTTTCTAAACAAAATCCCAAATCCATCAGACTTTAAAGAGAAGTGAGAGAGAGAGAAGAGGTGAACATGGTCCAGAAACTTTTCCAAATAACTTAGTAATAGTACTGGATGTTAGTCATTATTAATAGGAGGGATAAGGGGATATAATTCCATGCACCTTTGAGAGTCTTTCAACTGTCTTCAGGCAATGTTTCTTCTTTTTGCCAAATTTAGAGAAGTTAGTGCCCTGAAACCTTTCAGGCACTTTCCATATGAATCATACGTTGCATTGTGTCCACTTTGAAAAATGAGTTTGAAGCTGGATTCACTAAACTTATGTGGACATGTGGAGGTGTTGAGATGAAACATCGTTTTCCAAATGAGATTGTCACATTCTGAAATAATTTGGAGCTGGAATTTGGAAGAGAGTCAGAAGTTGGCAATAGGTTTACAGGAAGAAAATTAAGGATGTAGAAATAATAATAAAATAATTTCAGTTTGGGTTGTGCTTGAATTAAATTGTACAGGAGACAACAGAGGTAAAGATGCTCTTTTGAATCCTCCTGCCTGCACCTACTTGTCTTTGACCACCTACCTATTGCCTTACCTCTGATATTTATTGTAAATAAATACCTGACATACCTATAAATGTAGATTCTTGGTTCATTGGAAACTTTGGATTCCTTGGTGATATGTTTTTTAGACCTGTTTTCTGTTTTCAGGAAAAACTCAAAACCTGCTTATTCTCCTTTAATCTCAGAAAACCTTCTTATTGGAGTAATTATAAGCCCTGTATTTTCAGAGTCGTATCTACACAAAATCAGGCCCTTGAAGGATTTATTTATTTTTTTTTTTAAGATTACAAGTAGATATGCAAAATAAATCATTCCCACTGACTAATTTCTTCTCAGTGTTGTTCCCAACCAGTGGAACATTTAGGTGCAGAATAATATTTACCACAAGTATTTTATGAATTCTTACAGTTAAATTCAGGAAAAATAATTCTTTAAGAAAAGAAAGTAGTCAACACCATGCAATCAGTTCCCTCCTATCTTTTATCCTTCCTCCTTTCCCTCCTCAACTTCCTGCAATAAATTTGATAGATTTAATTTTCATGTTTGCAATCAATTTCTTTCCTTCACCTATTTTATAAAAAATATTTACTACATGAATTATTGACTAAAATAAGATTATCCTGTTTATTACAGCTCCCAAGACTTAGTACACATTTTGCATTGAATTGGTTGCTTTGTTGGATTCCTATGGACTCCTTTGTCATGAGAAAAACTGGAAACCACATTAGGACAAATTTCTGTGGGTAGCTTCACCCTGACACATCATACTGCATATATAGAGCTCTTATCACAAAATGATGGCAACAGCAGGAATTATGTTCCCTGCCTTCTCAGGAAATAGTTTGTGCAATCTGTCTGTTGGATGTTTTCCTCGCTTACAATACAACTTTCAACATGGTAATGAAAACTCTTGGTTTTGGATTAACAGAACTTTTGAATGGAGTGTTTTTCACCACAGCAAATAGTAAAAGAAAATCTGTTCCCTATAAAATTTAGAAAAATATAAGCAACTTAGCTGAGTTGTTTTTGTGGAATCATAGATTTATTATTCATGTCAGACCAAACAATTTGATAATGTTGACAACTTCCTGCAATGCAGAGACCGTATAATTTCATAGAAGAATTTTTTCATCAGGCCAATGATTTCCTGTGTATTAAAGCATATCCATAAGATGATACAGCTCTAAGGATTTCAGTTGCCATTGCAGGCAACAGGCATTTCCAACTAGGAAATCATTTACTGTGATTTGAATTGTTTTAGAAATTGAGCTATCTAATTTTTTCAGCTTGGATCTCTGTTACTTTTGTGTTCTATATTGACAACCTTTGCACTATCAGAAATACCCTATTCTCTCTACCCACCAGTGATAACAGAGTAAGAATGAGTAAGGGTCTAGGGATTTAATTTGTTCCACCAGGTTCAAAGAGATCATGAAGGACTGCTTAAGAAAGATGAGTGGTGTGTTAAACATGCGTACTTTTGGTATATATTTGATTATTTATCAGGGAATGAGTGATATGTATCTTTTTTGCTGGAAGATTAATAAAATATTTTCAAGGGTATGCTGAACCAATGCTCTTTGTAGACAATAGCATAAGGGTAGGTAAATGGTATAATCATGTTTGCTAGTGTTTTTTAATAACTCAAAAATTCATTAGCAGTTTCTATTACATGAGTAATGGAGAAATATCCTGTCTCAAAATTGGAACAAAATTTGGCTGATGCTGTACTGTAACCAGTTAATGACACAGCCATTAAAGAACAGTAATGGTGCTGTAATTACTAGTTATTCTGTCTTTGAATGTAAAACAAGTATTTTTCACGTAATTAGGTCACATTCATAGTTGAAACGTGGAACTGTTGTTCTAACAACATTGACCTGTAAAGTTACTTCTCTGTTGTTATAAACCATTACTAGGCTCAAAAGCTCACGGAAATGCACACTCAAGTAATAAGATTATCAGGAGATAGGATGAGATCCTGTTTGGAAGGATCTAATCCAATGCATCTGTTAAAGTGCTGTTAACTTTAGGACAACACTTAAGGGAAAGCAAAACCATTTCAGCTGGTGATGTAAGGTTTATTTCTTTTTCAATATCTTTTTCCAAAATTTTGTTACATTTTATTAGGAAAGGAATTTCTTTAATATCTGGGGCTTTACTTTCTATATAAATATTCCTGACTAAGAAAAAGAAAAATGAATGTAATTTGCAAGCAGTAATTATTTCGGCAGGGGACAAAATGCAGGCGTACGTGTGTTATTCTAGAAACTGACCTGCCTTGTTCTTGGAGATATCTGTGAAGGCCAATCAACACTTTTTAACTGTGGAAGAGGTGAACACAGTCACGCACTATGCTTCAGCACTGAACCGTGCAGATTTACACCAGATCTGGCTGCCTTCCCAGACTGGTACAGTGAGCTCTACTGCAGTATTCACTTCACTTCAGTCATGAACCTGAATGTATGCACAAACATATGTTGTTTGAAGCTTTAGTTGTTTATGTGGAAGTCCTTTTTCTCACTTTTACAGATGAGAACTAGAGGCCATCTACCTTAGTAGGGGAGGTGGTCATTTGTTTACCTTGTCCACGCTACAGGTTTTCATAGAAGTCAACACAAGTCCACCTCAAATACACACAAGTTTAGACCCTCTCCCAAGATAATACAAATAATTTATATCACAGCCAGGAACAGATCCAAGATCTCTTAATTTTGGTTCTGATTTATTAATATCTTGCAGATATCTGTCATGTCAAACTTTCCAGGAAGCCCAGAAGTTCGGTTTGGTTTTTAATAGCAGCTATTACTCTGATTTCTTAGAATTAGCCTTAATCATTTTAGAAGAGCTATATAGCAATCTGAAATGTCATCCTAATGCAGTATTTTGATATAGCTCTCTCATGGCATCTACGTTAACTCTTAGTTACAGGCTCAAGCAATAACAGTCCTAAAGAAATCAACGAGAAGCATGAGAGAACAAAGAATGTTTTTTCCTTCTCATCGTACTAACTTCAGCTTTGTTTCTTGAAGGTTTTTCATTAATTTCTCATATGTTGAAATTTCAATGCATAAATGAGAACTATCAGTACACTGTTTAGCAGTGTCTTTGAGTCCTGAGAATGCTTAGTGTTTTTCTTAGTTTCCCACAAGCATTTAACATCCTTCAAATCATGTTTTAATAATGGTGAGTTACTAATGCAATATAAAAGGTCTAAAGGCAGAAAATATATGATTCTTACTATGTTTTTGTCTACTGTGACTCTGTATACTTTAATTCTACTTTTTTAATTCTACTTTTTACTCTGTTCTACTTTAATTCTACTTTTTTTTTATTTCCAGCTTGAAAATAACAATAAAATCAGAGTCTTGAATGATTTCTTATGTAAGTTGGCAGTCATGCTTATAAAATGGTCCATCCAATTGTTTGCTGACCATGAGAAAGTAGTCCAGCATTAGAGCAAATAGTGAAGCAGCCAGATACAAACGGAAAAATAAGATACATTCATTCTTGCATAGAGCAACACATGTAATGTAATGAGCATCTTAAATTTATGCTATCACATTTTTGGTCACCAATATATGATTTGAATTAAAACGTATTTATTTACAAGCTTGATACGTACATCAAAACAGCAAGAAACTTCATGAGTAGTGAACGTGTTGCTCCATGTAAACATGTACAAATAAGTGAAAGTAAAATGGATTACAAAATGAATTACCTTTTTGTGAAAGTTATGCAGTTAAGCCTATGTTAGTGTTAAGAATACTTTTTTCAAGTCACCTACAGATGTTTTAGATCTAAGCTAACAGTAGAGGTGACGGATAAAGACGAATGGAAATCTAACGTCATTTAAATAAATTAATAAAGTTAGATTATCAGACTTGTTTCTTTCCCCCAAAACTTTAAGTTCAGTTTTTCAGTTGGAACTATCTGAGAAAATATTGAAGTGCCAGCACACATCTGTCTCCTTAAAACTGTTTTGATTTTATTTTAAATGAGGCAGAATTTAATTATCTACACCATCAGCTTAAAGATATTTCTGATATGGGCATTTTGCATGTTGTTTTCCCCTCATGTCAAGGTTGACTGAAATGACTACATCCTCACTTCCTCCAAAACTCTTATTGTCCCATTCAGTGAAACTTCTCAGCTACCCATGTTACCATTCCCTACAGTTTTTAAGCTAGTCTGGCTTAGATAAAATATTAAGGCTTGTTACTCTTGGCTCATAATGACTGAGACCGCTCAGGCAATTCTTGAGTGAGCAGCTGACTGAATAGTGTGAAGAGCAATAACCTCTTCATGCAGTTGGCAGTTATCATCTTGCTCTTCAATCCCTTGGAGGTAAGAAGAACCTTAAACCAAGAGCAGGGTGGACTGAATTTTTGTCACTGACCTCTGTAATACTTTAATTTTCTATATTCAAACTTTCCAAGATGACCTGAAAATTCATAATTCAGGTTTACAAAGGCTGTTCAGATGCAATAGCTTTTCAGTTCAAATTAAATTTGGACAATATATTGCAGTTTTATACTTAGTCATCTAGCTTACTTCTCCAGTGAAGACTGGGCAGACATCTCTTATCTGCTATGAAAACTGATTAATTTCTACTTTGGGTTCTCTTTGCACCACAGGATTCTGCTGAAAATTAATTCTCACTTGTAATGTTTTCAGCCCCAACTGTGTCACCCTTGAAATCAGCCTACTGTATAAGTGTCTTGGATTGAAATACATGTATTTCTTCTTTAAACTTAATGAAAAATTTCAGCCCTCTTGGTTTATTGATAGACCATCACACAGGCTTCGCAGTCCTGCTCATTGATAAGAACACCTACTGATAAATTTTATTAACCTCCCACTTTGAATCTTATTAAATAATTAAAATAGTTATATTACAAAAGGTTATAAAAATGTGTATTTTAAGCTGTTCTCTTAGTTCCTGCTGGTGCTGATTTCACTGCTGCTTTTAGTTATTATTTTATGGGTAGTAGTGTTCAAGTCTGCTGTTATAGCTTGTTTTTTACATTCTGAACACTTAGCCTTCTGAAAATACATGTAGTCTTATACTAGCTGTTAGTTTTCTTTACTTCTTTTAAAGATGTAATTGATTCAGGAAAGCCTAAAAAGCACTCAATACTCAAACAGCATTTCTATGTTTGTCCCCTGTTCTAACCTAATTTTTAATTTCCACTGCACGTACAAAAAAATAAAATAGATGCCATTATTTGGAACCTGAACCCAGATCCATCTATTTTTCATGAATGACCAAAACTGTAAAGCTACTATCTTGAATGTTTCTTATTTTATATATTTATTAAACTTGTATTAGTGGTTTGGCTACATTGCCAAGAATGTATGCCATTACACTGATCTCTTCTGGGGCAGACAAGTACTGAACTTGCTCTCAGGAAGTATTTTTGGGTCTGAAGGATCTAGGAATGAATAGTTGTTGTAAATACATTGAATCTAGGCCCAATCTGTGCTGATTTTAGCCCAGCAATTAGAGAAACAGGAAGGTTTACTCTCATCTCCTTAGATTACACGTGATTAGGAATAAAAATGTTATGGGAAGTAACATTAAACTTTGTCACTACTTTTAGGAACAAATGTTCTACAACAGGATAAATATATATTAGCATCATACTGAAATGAATGAATTGTCTATTATCTGATCTTTGCTTGTTAGATGTATAGTAATACATATGTTATATATTTATTGTCTTTTTCTCCAAAGTTCTAATCATAATTACATTGTGCCAAACATCTCTCATACATAACCACAAAATAATTTTTCTAAAAATTATTTCCTTAAAATGTCCTCTGATGTAGTATTTCTTTGAAAGATGAGGAAAGGAAGCTTCAAATAAATTGTTGATAAAATATCATAGAATAAGTGAGATTGAAACAGTGTGGAAAACAAAGTATCTTGTGTTATTTAGAAAACAATGACATGAATATTAAGTAGGTGCTGCATACTAATGTACAGAGCACTTGTCAGTGTGCTGTGTATTTTCAAACTTTTCTTTGAAATAGTCTTTTTCATCTTTGAGCAGGGTGTAAAAGGCTTGGATATAAAAATCTTTAATCTCCAAACTTTTATATGGAGTCTGACGGACGTGAATTCAGATAACTGAATATGTTGGATAGAGTTTTGTTAAAACATCCTTGAGATCTCCTCTGTCTGCCTTAGTTTGTTTTTCTTCTGAAACAAGTTACCGTTGTTTAAACTAATCTCCCTTCCAGTTTGTTCTCAAAAACAAAGAGCTTTCCAAAAATATGACAACAAGGGTCTTGGGGAAAAAAAGTAATAATCTCATCTACGTAATTTGTATATACATATACACTATGGCCGGAAATATAAAGGAGGAAACTATATTTTACCAATTTTGTTCAAAATAAAATATTACTCTTAGGCTTAGGTTTGGTTTCCTAACTTCTAACCTGGAGGACATTTTTATGTTTAGCTTATAAACCCATGAAATCAGGGAAATGGAATGAAAATGATTAGACACTTAACAAGAGCAATACAACCAGACACCTCTGTAATATTTTATTATGATAACCCATAAAGAGAATTCACTGTTAACTTGCAACCATACATAATAAAATACAAACACGGATGATGACTTTGTTTGACTCCATTGCTTTATAGGGTGAAGATTATAGCAGCAAAAAAAGATCAAACTGGACTGATTGTCAGAAAAGCATTCTTTCCAAATGACCCGGTGACCCATCAATTTAATTTTATTTTGTTTAAATTATATGTATTAAGATTCCAGCTATGAAATTGATTGCATAATGGCACTCCTCCGAGCCTGGAGGAGTCCTACTGAAGCACGGATGTTGGAATATGCTCAGGTTTTTGTGGGTTTGGAACCATAAATACCAGCAGAGCTCACAGCAGTCCTTGCTGCCAAGGAATTTCTGCATCTTGTTCGTACATCTTTGGTTATTTTTGAATATTTTATTTCTGGGGATTGCATCTTAGTCATGCATCTTAGATATGGATCTCAGTCATGATTTTTAAGGTAGAATAGAGAGCTCCAGTGAGCCTTTATTGATTTAGTGCTTATTGGGGAGGCGATATCACATCTGTTGTCATTGGGTGCTGAGATGGAAGGTCTGTGTGTTTCTAAGTAATGAGCTGTAAAAAAACTTGAGCTCTTTCTAAGTTTCCTTTCATCTTCTTATGTGTTATAATGCCCAAGTACAAAGAGGATAAGTAAATTGATTAGATTGACAGAGTCTACAGTCATTAGAGAAGTGTATATTCCCTCAGCCATTAGTGAGTGGAAGAACATTAGATAATGTGTATGAAGTATTTAGTGTTGTTCATCTTATATATCCTCTTTGCCTGATCTATGATCATCTCTTAGGATCAAAAGGGTTCTCCCCAGGTGGGTAGCACTCTTGCTCATTCACTAGGAAATCTGGAAGATTTAAAGTAGCATAAAAATACTGCTGGAAGAGAGAAGAGAATTTCATATATGAAATCATGATCATTGAAAAGAAGTTCTGGAAGAGCAATCTGTGTGTGTGTGAGGTCCTGTGGTTAATTTTACTTATGTAGACTCTTGTTTCATGTGTTGGATATGAAAATGCAGTAGGTTATCAAATCTGTATTACTTCTGTGTCCCTGTCCCTGTGAATTAGCAAAGACTATCTGAATAGATAGAAATTGCTGCCTTTTTTTTTTTTTTTTATTCTCCCTGTTCTTTGCAGTATACCTTGTCCCACCTTAATAAAATAAATGTTGCTCGTGTGAAAAGAAAGGAGACCAGGAGCAGTTTCAGGGATTTCTTCACAAAGCAGTTACAAAGGCCAATGAACAGCAATACTGAAGTCTTTTAAAAACAACCACACAGTACAATTTTTGAAACTTGCAGATAAAGCTTGATGCTTTCCAGCTCTCCAGGAACTTTCTTAGACAAGAGGGTGAGCAGATTCTTCTTAGGCTGCTGAAACTAGGTAGCTTCAATGATTAGCAATGGATACACAAGATTTATCTAAGGTCACTGTTTCAAATCTGATTCATGTTATCGATTTAAAACATTTTCCCCGTGTTAGATTAGTAGTAGTCCATCTAGCTCCTACTGGAAAAAAAAAAAAATCTCATATTACCAACAACAAACAAAACACAACAGCAAACAAAACACGTATCTAATACTGTTTGAGGAAACTTCAATGAACCTTTAAGCTCAGACCTCAACTTTCCCTCTTTTTCCTTCCCTCCATTCCTTTCTTCCTCCCTCTGTCAGTCTCCTTGTTGCTATTTGAGCTGTTTTCCTGCTGTTCTCTCTTTTATTTCCAGAACAGTGCACAATAAAGTTGTGATGCTGAAATGGGTCATGATGATAAACTGCTTTACATTTCAGTACGTATAGGCAGGAACGTTAGACAAAAGGAAGTTTAAAAATAAATAAATAAAAAAACAACTGGCCTTAAGATTATCAGAAATTATCATTCTAATTTTAAGGGTGAAATTGCTGAGAATCTGAAGTGAAGAATAGGCAGTTTAGGCAGTTTTGATTTTTATGGTAGCATGTCTGTACTGTGCAGTGAGAGAAATAAGCGTTGCTCCCACCATCCCAACCAGTCTGACAGATCAATTTTCTGTTAGTGTCAGAGGTCTAACTGGCAAGGATATGGCATATGCTCTGACCATTTCCTTTTCTTTTTAACTTCTGTATCAGTTCAGTTGTTTTCCGTTGACTTTCTGGTGAATCAGAACTTCTGTGATGGTTTTTAGCAACACAGACTTTGAACCACTCAGTCTAATTTTTTGGCATACAGTGAAGTCAGAAAAATGTACTCATCCAAATTGACATAGTACAACTACACAGACCATATGGCATCTTGTTGAAGTAACTAGTTTTATTTTAGTTTGCAAATACTAACTTGAGTATTAAATGCCAGCGTCTTTTCTTATACAACTATACTTTGGGGCTTGGGGAGGAGGGTGGAAATATGACTCTCCCTTCTGCATTATAGGTTTACTTTTGATCCCCAATCAGACTGGCAAATGGATAAAACTGTAGCTTTGATTGGTTTCCCAGTGCTGGAGAACAGGTTCATTTGGCCTTCCCTTTCCTTGTTCCCTTTGAAAGAACTTCAAGTCTCCAAGAAATGTATTTATAGAAAGATTTTCAAACTGATTTGGACTGGCATTAATTTTAATTGATGTTTAAAATTTAAATGGGAGGGGGGAATAGTCAAGGGGAAATCCTGATTTTAGGCCAGTATATAAGTGATAGTTGAACACAAAATAATCACAGTGGATCTCTTCATAGGTTGATCACCTAACTCTTACTGATTTTTTTTTTTTTCTATTCCTAGATAACCTAAAATATCAGAGAAGGAGAGAACTGTATTTACTAGCCAATTGCTAGTATTATAATAATTGCAATTATTACCACTTTTAGTAACGTGTTCTATGTGAAAAATTTTAAACCTATTATATGGAATAACTCAATACGTAATTATTTCAGCACCATGTGACTACAATTGTAGTAGTTTTTCTTTCCAGTAGCACTCCTAAGGAAAAAACTCATGCTCAAAAGTTTACAGTTGTGCATTGTTCAATATCAGTTTGGTGCTTAAGTAGTTGTAAATATTTATTCCAGCAATTCATAAAGCAAATGGGTAAAATTTTCTTATGTTAGCCTAGATTTTCTCTGATTTTTACAAATTCCTCAAATATTAGAAATCACCTGTGTAAGAAATCCAGTAAGCTAATTGAAAGACACCCAGCTTAAAAAAGCATATTGTGAATGCTCTATTGGCATTTACACAGATTCAGTTAGGGTTGAAACTTTGAAAAGTTTAAATGTAAATGCCAATGCAATATCGGTGACTGCCTCTCTAACTAGATTAGTTTGAATTCTAAAGCTCGCTTCTAGGTGGCCAGGAATTACTGCAAAAGGAACCCCAATTTTCACATCTACTCGTTTCAGAAGTTATTGTAATGAGTCTCTGCCAACAAGGAATAACTTCTCTTGTTTTTATTTGTTTATTTTTCTTTCTCCTATATATCAAAATGATTAGAATCTTTTAGGGCCTTTTTAAATGATAAACCTTCAAAGAGAATATCACAACTTCCTATTACACATGCAAGCCTAGGAGTCCTGACCATCTTCTCCTATGTTGCCTATTTATGGTCTTGATGAAATGCTGATTAGCTCTGATTAGCTAATGGATCTCTGATTAAAATGTCTAATTAAGAAAGTAAGTTATTTTATTCATGCAGTCAAATTAACTTCCTCCCACAAAACCACCATGAAATAGTTGTACATGCTGTGTAAGTACTTGATTCTGGAAGGTGAACAGTGTTTCCCAAACAGTGAGAATTTAATGTATCTAAGTTCATTTCATTAGGTATTGCAAGTTATGCAAGCTTATACCACTTTAATGAAAAGTATTTGTGCAAATAATGTTTTCTTGAAAACACTGCTTTATGTTATAAAGCAATGAATATCTTGTTACTGATGTTTTAATTGTGAATTTATGTTGTGTACAGATTTAAACCAGGCTGAAAAGGTATATTACTGGGATTTAACTGACAGAATAACTTTAAATGAACATTTTTATTGCAGAAGCAGAAATTAAGTAATATTTCTTGAGTGATTATTTAGTAACACACGAATAATGATTTTGACTGGTCCGCTTAACTTTGATAATACAGTGTGATGAATTGAAATACACAGACTTCCACAGCTTAATAGTTTTTTAGAGATTTTAATTTGACTGTCCTAGCGTTATTAGAGAAAAAAAGTGAATTGATTATGCTGGCACAGTTGAAACAAATTGTACTAGCAAAGATGTAATAAATCACATGACAATTCTGTCCATAAACTGACGCATCCAGCAACTGAGTTAGTAGTTCATAAAGCATGCTGTATGCCCGCGAGGCCAAACTACTATCTGTATTCAGCTATGGAAAACTTCTTCATTTGATGCTCAGTAGTGGTACAGATTGAGCGCAAAAGTTACAAACAAATAATTTCCAATTGCCAATAATTGGATGTGCTTTAAAACAAAACTCTGGAGATCCATCCTCATCTCTGCAATGACAGTAGGAAATAATGGGGGTCTATAGGAGAAGGAAACAAATTGACAACTTTTTTAAAGAAATGCACTGTTAATTGCACTTAAGAAATGGACTGTGCAAATTTAATGAGGGCTTTGAGGAAGTGAATTTACTGTGCAAGGGTGGCAGCCAATTTATCTATTCATGGATTTAGGAGTCCCTTAACACTCATAGTGGTGATAGACCATAATGGCTCTGAGGAACTATTAAATCCATCAGGTCAAAAGTAACTTAATATGACAAATTTTACACCTACATTAAAAACTGATATTACTCCACTATCCTTGCTGCCAGAACAATTGCTTTAGTTGCTTGTTGAACTACAACATTCAGAAACTATGCTTTTGCTCAATTTTTGACATATTCTTCATTGTATGACTTTGATTTCAGTAAAAATATTGTCCAATGTGATGGATGACAAAAGAATTTATCAGGAGTTCTCTAAGCTACAGATAACTTAGGTTTGGAGTTGTGAAAGAGAAAAGCAAATAGAGAAGGAAAAGTATTGTGCCATTTGGAGTCAAGTTCCATGAAAAGAAGTTGGAGTCTAAGGAAAAACAAACCTGGTAATCATAGCACAATAAATTTACAGTGTCTAAAATTTCTTCTGGAAATGAGAGGAAAGAAATGAAAATTTCTTTTTACAACACCATCCTTACTTTTTTCTATTACGTACCTACTATATATCACTCCTTAGAGACCCATCTACTTCTGCTTCATCTGTCTTTCTAGTAACCCTTGTGCAGAATAATGTCACAGAAAGAAATAAAGGGGCAAAGTGGAACACCACTGATAGCACTGCCCAAGGGTAATTTAGTGGGCCATGACAATATTCTTAAAAGAAATATATGGGTACCTATTGTAGCAAGGGTATGGAGAGAAACAAATCACTTCTGCATGAGCTGTTGGTGTGGGAAGATTCCAATTCTCCCTCATTACATATGTTATTAGAAAGCTGAGGCAGGCTTATAATGATCCTCAGCCTTGTTTTGGGTGTTAGTCAAATCATTTAACCTTGTCACCTCCCTTTAACCTTCTATCTCAACCCAAGAGTGTTGACAAGAACAGGGAACATAAAACACTTCATATGCTCTTGATGGTGGAATGTGATACAGTAGCAAGAGAATACTATTGCTTTAACTCAATTATTTTATCTGGTTACAATATTATTGGCAACTCAAAGGGGATTAAAAAAAATAAATAAATTAAATTTAAACCATACTAAGAGTTTGAAACTAGGCAAAAAGGGTTCATTATTTAAAGAATGGGAAATATCTACCCATTAGTTTAAAAAGAAAAAAAAAAGTGTGGGGGGAGATTGTGGTTCATTATAAGCAGTATTTCTGGCTGTGTTGAAGAACTCATGCAAATTGTATGGTACAGGTTATTTTCCGTTTACTGTAGCTAGTGTTAGAAGTAGGTCGCAAAAATTTGTTTAGGGACTATCTCTTAGAAGACCAGTTAATTTTTAATTCCATTGGTACTCTTCTGGGAATCATTTCCTAGTCATGTTGTTTTGAGCAACTGAATGTGTAGAACTGAAAATAAAATGAAAACATTTTTAAAAAATAAATGAAGTTAGGTCTTTGACTAAGTATGGGAGTTACAGTTCAAGTAATTTCTATCTTCGTTCTCCCATAGAATTTTTGTTCCCACTGAATTCACAACATTTAAGAAGCAGTCTTATGAATACACCAAAGCAGCTAAAAAAAAAATAAAGGGGGGGGGGGGGAGGGGGAGGGAGGAAGAGGGGGAGAGCAAATCATATTTGCATCCAGTTTCTTAATTTTTCAGTTGTTACTGCTTCATGGTTCCAGTGTAACACTGAAGAGCTACTTTATTTTTTCTCTCATTTATTTATTTATTTTCCCTGCAGAAGGGCACCATTTTCTCTGTACAAGTATATATATTTTTCTGCAAAATCACCAGGGCCTTTTGGATGCTGGATAATATGTTTTATTATGAGTATTTATTACAGCATTAGCAGGACTGCATTTCCTAAGTCGTAGTTGCTGCTTCAATGTATGTGCAACACCCTCAGAATGCTTCTTAGCAGCGGTATATCTCAGAGGGCAAATGTTCTCAACACCAGTGTTAGTGGAGACACTGAGAAAAAGTCACCCATAGATAATGCAATGGAAGCAACTATTCCGGATATTTTGTTATTGAAGATAACATGAGGATGAAGTAACTTTCCTAATCAAAGACAAATGTGATTTTTCAGGAAGGCTCATTTACCTCTGCTGTTTGTCTATAAAATAAGGGATGGAAGGAAAATGTACTTTTTTTTTTTTTTTAACTACTTTAAATTTCTGTGCATTCTCTCTCATATAACCATACCTATTTTTTGAATGTGTATTCTTAATAGATGGATAAAGACTGAGTATTTCTTTAGTTTTATTTCTATATGACTTCAATTAAATCAGTGACCATAGAAAGCAAGAAATCTTTCAATTATCAGCAATATCTCCTTTATTCATATATATATATGAATATATATATATATATTCATATATATATATATATATGAATATATATATTCATATATATATATATATTGTCCTTCTTCAAATCCAGCATTGTATTTTGTCCTTTGCTGTCAAAACAACCTACCACTCCTCTTGCAGAAGAGTTTTACAATTTGCTGAGGAAAACCAAAAGAGAAAAAATGATGTTCAGTGGGTAATAAATCCTCTAGGAAAACATATTTATTATATGCTCATGTTGCAGAACTGTGTCTGAGAAAGATCTGCAAGCAGTACTTTAACTGTGTTGTACTGCAAGCCAAAAAACAATTTGTATCAGCTTTTTCCACTTTACATTGTAGGTGCAAAGAAAATCAATATTTAAAAGCTAAATACCATCACAGGCTTCATATCTCTTTTTGTAATCATTTAAGCACACAGGTAATGACCCATAAGAAAAAATCTATCATGGTATTTAGCACTTCAGCTGGGTACAATTAAATTATAAGTTAATGATTTTTCTTAGTGACTGAGTCTACAAAAATTTCTTCTTTTTTTCTTTTGGTTTCTTGAGCAAGGAGTAAGATTACTTTTTATTTATTTATTTATTTATTTTTCCCTTTTTGCTTCCTTGTTTGATGGTTCTTTGTACAAGCGTTACCGGCTTTGATTTGAAAGAAATACTGATGTTAAGATTCCTTTCCTCAGTGGAAATGCAGAATTATTTTTTTCCCTTTATAATCAAGGTACAAGTCTCCGTTCCCTTCTAGTGATGCTTTGTGATGCTAGTAATTCCTCCTCCTTGAGATCTACCCACATGACTAGATGGACACAGCCTACTTTAGAGGGAGAGGAAAAAACTGAATGTTTACTTGAAATAATTTATTTTCAATTTAGTATATTTCTTATAATTTGAGAACTCTCAAATTAAGAGACTAGAAAGTATCAGAAAACCGCTGAATAGTAGTAGTAATTGTTGGTTGTTGTTTTAAAAAAACAAAAACAAAAAAAACCCTGATGCTTTTCTAAGTTCTGGTGTAAGCCAATACCTTTTTCTTCTCCTTCTCCATGCTCTTTCCTTTGCCATTACACAGTTTTTCTAGAAGGAAGATTATCTGAGCACAAGCTCTAAACTACAGTCTTCTTGCATACTTACCCTAAGTGTACAGACATAAACTATCCTTTACAAAATAGAATCAATCATGCTGCAGACAATTTCATTTTCATGATGGTGAGATAAAAAGGGCTGCTGATTTATTAATGAACTATATGGTATATGAAAATGGTACCCTAGCTTCTTTTCAGAACGTTTTAATCAAAATTTTCCTCAAACTGAAAGTAAAGCAAGATCCTAGTAATCACTAGACATCTAGTTAAACAAACTAATTCAAAAAGCTTATGGAGGTGGAGCAAGGGGAAATCTTTATTAAAATCTCATCAATCCATAGCTACATCTGCTAACACAAAATTCTGTTTTGTAAGAGTTTTGCTCTGTCCGTTGTACAGGACATTCTCAAGTACGATCAGCCTGCAGGATCTCAGGGTATGGGCTTTGCATTTCAATTTGTCAAATCCCAAATTCTGGCTGCATAAACAGATGTAGAGTGTTACTTTCAGGAAATGTGGGAGATTGGCCTCAATGGCATGCAGTATATTTTTCAAATATGTACTGATAGAACTCCTCCTGTTCCTATGTGGTTTTTAATGGTGGTGATGGTGGTGGGTTTTGTGTTGTTTTTTTTGTTTGTTTGTTTTATGGGGATGTAATCATGGAAGTTGAAAAGCTTTCTGGAAAGATGTTGAACCTTCTAAGGGATTATTGTTATGTTTTAACCCCCACAACCTCCTCCTGTTGAAGATGTATGAGGCCAGAACACTATAAAATCTTAAAGGATGAAGGACTCTACTTCATCAATGCATTTTCTCGGAAAACAGAAGTAATGCATCTGGAATATATACTTTACTAGGTTAGTTCAGCTATGTTTAAACAATGACAGGAGAAAAAAAAAAAAAAGGAGAAAAAAAGACAGAAACAAGAAAACTTTGCTTTAGAAATGTACTCAGGAGAGGCAATCTGAAATACCTGAAGACTGGCATATATAATAAAACTGCGACTGTGACTCTAAGCAGTGTTTTGTTGTTGTTTGTTTGTTTGTTTTTGTTTTCTTTATACATAGCTTCTTGCATGTGAATCTTGTTGAATTAAAAGCTTCTTGAGGTGAACTGTACAAGGGATATATCTTTTGGTCTGCTTGTTAAAATATATGTTCTGGTAAAATGCTGTAGATTACTAGATGCAGATTTATTGTTGGAGGTTATCAAATGGTTTATAAAGGTTCATCCTGGATTCATTGTAATGAAAAGAAGGGTGTAATAACAATGCTGTGTTAGTAATAGTTAGCCTGAAGAACTGGAAGATAGTGAGATTTAAGGCTTTCAACTTTGCTCAACAATCAACACACCAAACTAAGTACAGCTTTGAATCTTATAGCTTTGAATGTTAAAGAATGGATAAAAGGCTTTCTGTGGAAACATGGGTTATGGTCTCAATACAGAAATAATCAGGTGTCTTAATAGGTTTGTAGAGGCATATGATCTCCCTGTTCCACCACTATTCCATTTTCCACATCATGAAAATATGTTACAATACTTACTGAAGTTTTGTTTAGCTTCATTGCTAGTTTTGAGTGTACTTTTCCTTTTGACTTGATTTGAGGCCAATATTTTACCTGTTTTATCAGAGTCCTTTTTTCTTGCCCAAGAACCTCAACATTACTTTTTCTTCCTGTTGCCTTAGACCTTCTCCAAAACTTATTAAAATCAATAGGTTTTCTTGTGCTTGTTATTGAATTAATTCATTTTAAGGAGGACTGAAAAAAACAAAACAAAACAAAACAAAAAAACATTAAATTGTCACAACACTGTATCAGCTTTACGTATTTATGAAAGGACAGTAAACTTTCAGCTTGTTTTCAGTGGAGATCTGTACTATAAATCAGTTTAACCACCATCTATTAGCATTGAAGAGTTGATACTTGGATGAGGATGGCAAACCCCATCCTCAATATTCTTCTTATTTCCAGCACAAATTCTTTGAATGTAATATCCCTTCTGGAATTATATAATTGGATTTGATATGGTTATGAAGCTTAAGTAGTATTGTACAGGCTAAACAAAACTAGAAATCAGATTTCAAAACAGTAGCAGTTGTGTGATATCTGTTTTAACCTGGTGGTTTTTTCATTAATGAAATCTATCAGGACAAAACATGCTACATTTCATAACGTTTAACACGTTAAAACACAACAAATTTCAGAACAATATAAATATGTACTAATTTGGGAGTGTGAAACATCAAGCATATTCCAGAAAATAAATTTTGTCAGTTTAATATATAACAAATATATTTGCCCATGTGTACAAAGATATTTTTTAAAATTTGCACAGAGTAGGAGCAAACTGGTAGACGGAGGTAGGAAAACACCCTTGGGTGTTGTGTTGTCTCTAGGGGGAACCAAAGAGCTTCTGCTCCACCATCCCTCTGTTCCTCCACCAAACCCCTCACATCTGTAACCCATCTTATTCAAATTACACCAACATCCAAAATATTACACTTGACCCTGTTTGACTTGACCTGAAGTCAAGTGGGGTTACTCTTCTGTGGTTTTGCCTAGCAGGGATTCATGCTAATTTTCTGAGTGCTCTGGGGAAAGTGCATTTGTAACACCTTAAATTTCACGTTGAGACTTGTGTCCATTGAGCACATTGAGTTGAGATCCTTCTGAGATGGATGAAGCTAGCTCAGAGGCTCTCAGTAAATGCTGGTTTTCAAATAAAACAAGTCTCTCTTTGTCTGTGGGCCTTCTCTGCAAGCACGGTTGGTTAGACTTTGTCTTTGAGACAGAAATATCCCAAATTTGTCATGAATTTTAAATTGATTGTGACCACTTATGTAGGCCTATTCATTCTTCAATACCCGGACTGATGATCAACAGCACAAGGTTTCAAGGAAATTTAGGTGCTAAAAAGTCAGTGTTAATTCTTACTTTGAGGAACTTCTGTATCAAATAAATTAAAAAAAAAAAAAAAAAAAAAAAAAAATTAATAGCAATTGGACAGGGAATAGAGAAACAGATTATTTTTTTTCTCTTTCTGGTCTTGCACCCTATTAATTAAATTATTACATAATTAATTTTGCCTGGTAAGAGTTGCATTTATATCAAACAAAACAAAACCCAGCAAATATACAAAATATGTTTCTAGACTTACCACAGTGCATTGAAAGACGCATCATTTAATGTTTTCATAATCATGCCCACAGATGATTCTGTGCTAACCTATATTTGAATGTGCCCAGGTGGCCAAGAAGGCCAACGGCATCCTGGCTTGTATCAGGAATAGTGTGGCCAGCAGGGCCAGGGAGATGATCGTCCCCGTTTACTTAACTCTGGTGCGGCCACACCTTGAGTACTGTGTTAAGTTTTGGGCCCCTCACAACAGGAAGGACATGGAGGCCCTGGAGCGTGCCCAGAGAAGGTCTGTGAAACTGGTGAAGGGCCTGGAACACAAGTCTTATGAGGAGAGGCTGAGGGAACTCGGGTTGTTTAGTCTGGAGAAGAGGAGGCTCGGGGGAGACCTTATTGCTCTCTACAACCACCTGAAAGGAAGGTGTGGGGAGCTGGGGGTTGGTCTCTTCTCAGTTAACTAGTGATGGGACTCAAGTTGTACTAGGGGAGGTTCAGGTTGGAAATTAGGAGACATTTCTTCTCAGAAAGAGCGATTGCTCTTTGGATTGTTCCAGGCATTGGAACACATTGCCCAGGGAGGTGGTGGAGTCACTGTCCCTGGGGGACAGTGTTTAAGGAAAGGTTGGATGTGGTGTTTAGGGACACGGTTTAGTGGGTGACATTGATGATAGGGGGATGATTGGACCAGATGATCTTGGAGGTCTTTTCCAACCTTAATGATTCTGTGATTCAGGCGATTCTGTATATATCATTCTCCCCTCTCTGTTTAAGACCTCATTAGTTTTAAAATAGTCTTAATTGTAAGATTTCAGAGGGTACATTTCACTTTTACGCTTCAATACAGGGAGTCTGAAGTATGTATTTTGCCGGTCCACATACTATACTTACTTAGCAGTAATAATTACTTCACAATGAGATTTGCCTATATATTTAGACTTTAGAGCAATACATTTTTTTAAGGGATTTAAATATTTTTTTCAGGAGTTTATAAACATCAGCCTTCAGCCAAAAGGAAAACACAGTTATATTCTTCCATACATAATGCCATTCACTGTGAGACTTGCAAAGATCTGGTCCTGACTGACACCATCTCACTCTACCTAAAAATAATATAAATTCAACCAATCCTCTAGGTCAAAATGGTTATCTGTATCCAATCCATTCTTTTGTTTTCATGCATGCACATGCATGTACAGTTTCTTTGAGAATTAGGGAGTGAAACAGATGGCTTTTTAGCAGCAAGATTTCCCACTGACTTCTACTTAGTGCATTATTTTCACAGAAAAAAATAATGTTTCACATGATTTACTAGGTATTTCTTAAACGGGAAATTTTAAAAGTATCCAAGTCATCTTTATTTCTTCCCCAAATATGTATTGTGTCATCCAAATACAACACAGTAATTTTCTGAGGAAATAACTTTTCTCTAGTTGTAGCATTGATAAGCATTTCGCTCTTACTATTTAACTGTTTCATTGGGAATTTGCCACATATATGTAAAACAGAAATAATTTTCTATATTGCCACCTAGATTATGCAGAACAATGATTTAATCTAACCAGAAAATGTTTGTCTATAGCAGTTAATTTCAAAGTAGAACTGTGCATTGAGGATGAATACATTTTAATGCTAGTTTTCCTCTTCCACATATAGTTGGGTGAAAATGAATGAACAACTGAGCATGTATGATTTATAATAGTAGTTATATTAAGAAGCAAAGGGTGTGCACTGCTCACTTCTGCTAATAGCTTTATAAAGCTGCACTGTTGGCATGTGCTTTCGTTGATTTAAGACAAACTGATCTTGCTATTCTGATCTTTTGCTTTTATGGGTGGTGGAAGAAGCCAACACTATTAAGCCCCAATCTTAGATCTTAAAAGAGAAGTACCAGTCCTACGGAAACTCCTCTCCCAGAGGAATGAAGAAGTATGTCACTTGCCATGATGGAGGAAAGTCTAGAGATTAGCGTTAAGTGTTACTCTGAAGAGTCACTCTTTCTGGAATGTTTCCATAGTCTCCCAAAGGAAATGCAGTCAAATGTTTAACAAAAGTTAAACATTTACCTTCCCTAGTTATGACTGTGCAGCTGAAGCTGTAGCAGACAGCCAATACTTGTATAGCATTTCCCTTATTTCAGGCTATGGAGAAACAAGTTCGACACACCATATACAAAAATCCCAGCAGTTCTGAAACTTCTGTTTGATTTTGAAGTGCTATTATCCAAAAATGTTTTGCCAAAATGTCCTTCTCCTTCCTGGGAGCAGCAAGAAGCAGCACAATTTACTGTGTGTGTGATAAAGCATTTTAATGTTAAAGGCTAATAGAAAGCACTGTTTAAAGAACAAAGTTCTGCCAGAGTAACTCACTTGGAATAGTCTGAGTCATACTTATAATATCACCCTTGAGAATAATAACCATGTATGAGTTGAAGACCTAAGTTTTAGGCTGATTTGGGTAAACTTAAAGGGTATTGCTGTGGAATTATTTTTAGGGACCTGTGATCTCTAGCATTTTTTTTCTTACCTCATGTGAATTGAAATAAGAACCTAGAATAAGCACTGTTTAATTTTAATGACTTAGTTAAACAAATGCATTTTATCTTTTCATCAGGTTTATGGATTATTTTCTTCATCGTTGATCTGTACAATACAAATATTGGTTTTGCAGATAAGGAATTCAATTAGCATTTCAAAGGGGTCAAATTCACTCTCTCTCAAAGCAAGTTCTTATTAGCTTATTTGGGATGACTGGGAGTCCTGATGAAATTACATAGCCTAACAAAATTAAGGAACATATGAAAAGAGAGACTAGTGTTTTATTTTGATACAATACAAAAAGCTGTACTAGAAATCATCCCAGAAGCTTTCAAAAATTTGGAGGAACAAAGTATTTACAAATATTAGCTGTAGTACGTTAGCTCACAGCAGAGAATGCATTAATACTTAGAACTGTCATGTTTTAGAACATCTTCAAAGCTTGGAAAAGTATATATACCTATCTGTATACGTTTCAACTTTTATGCTTCTAATTAGAATTTCATTTGCGTTGTATTAATGTCTTGCAGGAGAGTTAAGTTTCCAAAAAAATTTGAGTTTGTTCTATTTCAAATATGGCATGGTCTGTGAGACCATTTTCTGAGTCTTGGTTAATTTCAGCTATTCTTGACTATTCCAGCTATTTTTGAAGTAGTAAAAGGAGGTGAGAGAAACAGCATTACAAGAGGTTATCTGAAGAGCTGCTGTGCTTTTGAGAAGGTTGACCTGCCCTGTACAAAGGAGCAGCATGGTTCTGCTATGTGTTCCAGTTCAAAGACCTATGTGGCTTTTGACTGCTCTGTTGATATGAGGATGTAGGCTGGTCAGGAGGCCAGTAAGACATATTGCTGCTGCAGGTGTCTGTCCTGCAGAGATGCAGATGCAGCTGAACATCACCTAACAAATGCTGACAGGTGTTTCACAACTCCCACTGCTCTCATCTGCCCTCTAAACTCATAGCTGGGAACACAAGTAGCCCTGAAGCGTACAGACGTTGGCACCCCTCCTTCTAGCAAAATATAGGCTTGAAGCCACCAGTGCAGGGACTCCCACATATTGCAGCAGAACTAGTTTCCAGTTTTATCTACTCCATCAGAAATAGAAGAGGGGATCCAAAAGTGGGCAAAGCTGGATTCTGGAGAGTGAATCGCTTTTAGCAAGAACAACATGTTCAGGTTTGTTTGTTTGTTTTTATTTGTCTGTTTTGTTATCTTTTTATTTATTTAAGATTTTTGTTTGTTTGTTTCAAGGCTTCTTTTTGTAACAAGGAGGTGAAGGAAGGGAGTAGAGGGGAGCTGTTCCTGTAGAACTTTATGAAAAGCTGAATAAAAATAAAAATGAGCAATAGTACTACTTGGAATAGCACACAGTAATAAAAGAAGTAGTATGTGTGGAGGCCAGATACTACTTTCAAGTACTTGTGACAACTAGCCAAATGGAGATTAGAAACTGGACAGCATAGGCAATGCTCCCAGTGTTCTTTCCCAATTTATCTTCTCAGTTAAAGGTATTTTCAAATGCATATTTTACATGCAAATAACTTCAGTAGCTAATATTTGTCTAATTTCTTCCCATACTTCTGCATCTGTTCATATAGATCTATGTTGTGTAACCTCTCGTTTGTAGCTTTGATG
This sequence comes from Anas acuta, assembly GCF_963932015.1. Classification (NCBI taxonomy): domain Eukaryota; kingdom Metazoa; phylum Chordata; class Aves; order Anseriformes; family Anatidae; genus Anas; species Anas acuta. The sequence continues at coordinate 103,603,599 of NC_088979.1, forward strand.
TCTAAGACATCTTTCAATCATCTCTGAGTATTTGCTAAATGAGAACCTTCTCAGGAGGAAATATAATGTGTAGTGTGAGTCTTTGCAATTTTTAATGATTTTCAGGGATTACGACTTTGAAAATTAGTGCAAAATATTGCAAAACATGCAGAACTACTAGCTGGCACAAAGATTTATGTAACTGCTACTTAGCATGTGAGAAGCTTGGTTTAGTCTGGTGTTTGCCTTAGTGGTGATCTACCTTCCTAGCCTTGCATTTAGTTAGTAACAGCATGATAACCTTGTTAAAATGCAGAATATTGCAGCCTGTCTTTGGTCTTGACCTCAGGTTAAATTCTACTTCTGTGTAGGAAGATGCAACTCTTACAGACTACAAAGCAGAATGTAGTCCTACTGGTTCTTGACTGCTCTATAATAGGAGTTAATGTCCCAAGTTTACTTCAGAAGTTCTGCCTTGAAGACAGCAGATGTGTTGCTAAAGCCATCTGGCTCTTTTTTGAATATAATTTGTATGCCTATAAATAATCACCATGCATATGGGCTGTATTTCAACCGTGTGTTCCTCAAACTATCTGAGTTAGGAAAATTTATTTCTTTTACTCTTGCAAAGAGTTTCTACCACGCATTTATGTCCTCTTGGTAATATTCTTGCAAGCTATTGGATTTTTTATATATATATATTTATTTTTTTTTTTAAAAGCAAAAAACTCTGTGTACTGCGAAGCCAGAAAAGTTGATTAGACAAGGAAAACTAAAATATGCCTTTAGGCTCAAGCAATCACTGTCTTTTTTCAGTATTTTCCAGTATTTGAAGTAGCAATTTAGAGTCCTAAAGCTGATTCCAATCTCAAGCCTGCACATGTGTGACATTAGGAAGAAAAGTGTTAGAGAAGAGATGCAAACAACCTTAGTCAGAGACATTATTCTTCTGAGATTATTTTCCACGTAGTGTGCAAAAATCTGATGTGTGAACTCTCGCTCACCTTTCCATTTGGGATTCTCTTACTGATCAGCTGCATAGTTATGACTGATATGCATAGAAGATTTCCTAAGTCAGCCCTAAATTTGTCTTTGCTCTGAACTGAAAAAAAAATCAAAAGCTTACATATATAAAAATCCTCATTACTTGTGCTGAGTAGAATTTCCCACTGTAACGAGCAAGTCTTTAAGGTATATGATGACTCTGCTGCCTATATTCTTTAGCAAAAAAAAAAAAGGATTTTGAATATCATTTTCTCATATATGGGATTGCCTTTCGGAGTATCATGAATAAGGAAATAAAAGTGAAAGTCATTTCATCTCAAATGAAAGCAAGCTTGTTTTGCACTTGATAGCATCAGCAGAATAAAGTAGTGCAAACTTCTTAGAATATGGTTTGAAAATGCCTGTTACTTGTTGGAAAATAACAAAAAGCACTGTTACAATACTACTTCTGAATGTGCAAATTATATATTGCTTGGAAAACATACTAATTTTGTTAATACAGTTAGCTGTGGATTATTTTTTTCCACTTTTAGGATGGTCAAAATGTAACCAGCACTGCAGACATGCTTAGAATCTCTGTGAGATCTCTGTGACAGGAGGCTCCCGTTACTGTAGAGGGCAAATGTCTTCAGGGGGGCTCTTAGTGTCAATTTACGCACATGCTTGATTATGTGAGCAGTCTTTTGATTTCAAAATGCATGTTTACAAACTCAAAGTATTGCATAGCTAAGAATTTTGAGGAAATAAAAGTGCAATACTTAGTATTTTAGACATGGCTTAAATATTTAGCTCAATAACTACATTGCAAATTTTGTGTGCTTAGCTATGGTAACTAAGAAGGTCTTGCAAGTCATCTCAGATTTAGAAAGTCAGATGAAAACTTTATTTAATAAGACAGAGTGTATTTATACAACATAAAGGTTATAGATGCAATGCAAAAGAATGTAGTAGTCCATATAACATTTCAATTTCCATTTAACATACTGGTTTTGATCAATTGGGGCTGGTTAGAAGTCTTCTGAAGAAATGCTTACAGACTGACGCATGTTGATTCAATGGAAGTCAAACACTGTTCTAGCATAAATAGTTTTCTCTGTGTAATACTTTCAAAAGGAAAGATTTCTGAAGTGTGCAATAGCAGTCCTCTTGGTAACTGTCTAAATAATTTCATGGTTATGAGCTTTGGTCTCCCATAGTTGGGCTTCTGGTCACCCTATAGTGTTTCTTCTGGCAAAGAAACACTGTTTAATGTAATTCTTTATTACATTTATTACATCATAGCCTTGATGTTCATCACCTAAGAACTAGTTTTTTATTTTTATTTTTTGGACTACCAATCTTGCAAATAATTGGGTAGGATAATTGTTCTACTGATGTGGCACTGGCCCATGAGAGAGCCTTGTCCTTTCTTGATCTTACATCACCCTGTTCCCTCTAGACTGAAAATAAAGAGATGCTAAATAAGATTTTCATCCCTTTCGAGTGATGAATTGTATTTCACTTTTCTTGTCAGTACCTGGCATAAAAATGCATCAATTAATTTGGAAGATATTTATTAGGAACTCATCTGGGTTGCAAATGGGGGTGGGATGGAGGGTGGAGCCAAAACCTCTAGAATATTGAGAAAACATGAGTTTTACTTCAACAGAAAAATATTATTTGGAGATTTATTTTGCCTCAGATGTTTGATATACACTATGGTTCTCACTTTGATCTGAAACCATGCGTTATCTTCAGCTATGTTGTGTTTGGAACATAAGATTCAGAAGCCACTCTGCAAAATCAAATTTACACTTGATTTACACTATCAGTTTTAAACCTGGAATTCTGTTTTTAGCTTTAATTTTTGTTCAGTTAGCAAGAGGCATTTTGAATTTATACATGTATAGTTCTTAAGTTTCTGAAATTTTGCTAGTGCAAATATAATTCTGATAGATAATGGGCTTTGTCACTAATAAGCTTGCTGTGTTACCACCATTTGCAATTTCCTCTGATACACAGGTGGATGAGGAAGCCATGGAAAACTGTCCTTACATGGTTTGTACTTACTTTGTACATGTCCTTACATGTCCTTACGGTTTGCATGCAGCTCTTGGGGGTGGAGGTGAGAGAGCAGAGGCAGAGACCTCTCAAATAACAGAGATGCTGGTGATGGGACAGCTTGTGGCAGAAGTTTAAGTAGCTGCTGTGGCCAAGGCTTCAAATATCTCTGCTGCTCAGTAAAATTGACTTTTCTTTTGGCTTCTGTGAAGCTTCTTTCGTCATATACTTCAGCATATCAAGGAAGCAGGTGTGGGGGAATGTGCATACAGGTATAGACAGATAAATCCAATCTTCAAGATTTTTTAGCAGTGATTGGAATACACAAAAGGGTTGTGCTGTGTGATGTAGTTAAGGGTCTGAGTGGGTTCTGGAGTTGCTTGTTTTTCATCTCCAGCATTAGTTGAAGCCTAATCAAGAGACATTGTTGCATGTTCATTCACAACAGCCATCTGTTTTCCTCCATGTCTTGTATTCTGTCTTAACAATATGAACCTGCATCCTGAAAGCTGTATGAAGGATGGGGTCTCCAGTTAAACTGGGATGCTAGGCTGCTCAAAATGGTAGAAGAAAGGGTATGAATCTGCTCTTCCAGTGCCTTCTATTACATGTTGATCAATCAGTAAGTGGGGTAGGGAGAGGGGGGAAAAAAAGAGACATAACTGCGTGGTAGAACTTAATGCTAAAACCTTAATCCTTAACATTAAATGCATATGCACAAATCTTCACCAAAGCAAAATCCTTCTGATTAAAGTTACATACAGGAGATTTTGACGCTTTTTCCTGTAATCTGTATCACTTATTTCTGACAAAAGTCTTTGTTTTCAGAAGAAAAAAAATGAAAATCAGATGTAAATGATGAAAAATTATATAATTAAGCTTAAATGCTCTCTTATGGTTAAAAAAAAAAAAGAGAGAGAGGATGTTGCTGTCAATGTTGCATCTGATTATTTTGTATATACATTTTAACTGAGGTAAAAGAGGATAAAGTGGAACAATATTTTTATTTTTTAGTTATTTATTTTTTATGCTACTCTGTAGGTTTTTTGGAAGGCTTTTCAAACCTGACTTTAGGATACTTCTCAAACAAAAGCAAACTAAACACTTACTTCTGAGATCCAAAGCCTTGTGAAGCCTGATCTCTGTGTGAGTGCACTACAGCCTGCCTTCACACAAAGGGTGGAGGCAGTGAAGGGTGGTGATACATCTATTAAACAGCTCTTTCCAAACATCCAGTGAAATTGAAAATAGCTGTTTCCTTGATACTAGCTGTATGATCAAAGCTAGAATTCCCATCTCCTTCCACTTTCTTCCCATGGCTATAAACTGCCTGAAAATGTTTGTTTGATTAGACGTTGTGGTTTCATTTACTCAACATCTGTACAACATTTGTGTGTAAAATCCTTTAAAACCTTCTCTCCTCCTTCCCAAATTCTTTGTCCTACTTGCATTGCTTTGATTCTGTTGTGTGGTGTTGGAAGAAATAGAAATAAGTTTCTCGAAATCATAGTTGTTGTTTTTTTAAAGAGAAGCCATAAAATGGTGGATAGGATTGTGACTGTATTTTCAAAGACATCTCCTGCTTCACCTCTGTCACTCAGGATGGAAGCATGGTGCAATCAGTCAATATAACATAGTGTTGTAATGCAGAAACCGCTAAGACAACAGCTAGTGATGCTAACGGGGAGAATGAGAACATACCCCAGAAAACAAGGAAGGGCAGAGCCTATATCACCTAGCCACAGTGTTACCTTCCTTGAGCTAAGAGAACTTTCTTCTAGGTTTCCTAGGCTCCCCTGGATTGTGATTACTTGGTTAGTGCTCCAGTAGAAGCTGGCTGAGTGGATGGCGGAAATATTCTTCAGAATGCTCATGTCTGTTGTTGATACCATTTTGCTCCCCATTCCTTCATTCCTTCTTCTGTCCTTATTGCTGCCTTGTTTGCTTGCTTCTTAGAAGACTGAATTGCATTGTGCTGACCTGTGCTTGCTTTGGTCTTCTCAAATTGATTGACATCATAATTGTGGGGATCTGTTTTGCAGTACAAAAAAATCTTTTACAGAATATATGGAATATGTATAGCATATGCAATATATTACAATGGCATCCTGTATTAAATAGTTTATATTAAGCACAAGCTTCTTGAACCACACTTAAAACTACCCCAAGCTGGAGAAATCCAGTGCGTGTGAATGAATTGTACTTCTACTGTATTGCATGGCAGTCTGACCATCTGAGTTTCACTTTGGTGAGAGTTACCAATAAATGTGCTTACACAGCTCCAAATCTTATTCCATATACAAACAGCATTTCTAAATCCCATTTAGAAATAACTTAAGCTGTACCCTTCTGGTTTTCTTTGCTCTGTTACATCCAAAATATCTCTGTACACTGATTAGCTAGGAAATGTGCAAGAAATTTAATGGTACCTTATAATCTTTGTAAGAACTTAACACCAATAGAGAAAGTCTATCTAATGGTGTTTGCTGTGACCTGCTGCAGCTACTGTAAGATAAGTGGTAGGGAAGGATTGCATCACCTTGAACCTCACAGGTTGCCACGTTAATCCCTAGGGCTGTGTGTGGCTGCAGAATTCACCTCTCATCCATGAGGTGGAATTCCTGAGATATAAAAAGCAAAGCTCATTGTCTGGACTGGGATTCATAAACCCCATTAAGACTGTGGCCACTTTGTGATTTACCTCCTGATGTTTTCCTGATGTCACTGGAATGGCCATGCACCATCTCAGTCTCTAGTTTAAAGTGCTGTGTTATTTTCCTACTTTTAATACTTTAGGTTGGTTTTGATTCAGTCCCTCTCACTGTCCAGTTTGGTGAACACTTAAAAAGCTGTTTTCCTTATTTAAGGACACACAACGCTCTTCCTACGTGGCACAAGCTTATTTTTTAAACTGCAAAGTAGCATCTTTTGCTTGCCTAAGTTACATGACAAAGTTGAGAATTGAAAAGTTAGGGTAAGGGAATTAAAATGATGTGCCTTTATAGTGCATGGAGTTCAGTAACTGATCTTTTTGTCTTCACAATTTCGGGAGCTTAGTAACACATTTTAATAATCATAAGAGATCTATAAGCCAGCTTGAGAAGTGACATTAACACAAAGACCATATGGATGATTGTGAAATATCTTGTTGAATTTTTAGGAGTGTGAATTTGTCTAGAGTCATGTCTCCCTGAATACAAAAATAATTCCTCTTCTGTTCACTGTGAAGTTTTAGTTGCTAACAACACAAAGCTTTGCAAACCGTTTTGTAGTTTTTTCATTCTCTCCAGATCAACCTTAATTATAGATTTTCTCTAAAGGACCTGAATATCAATAGTAATCTACATGCTGAATATTTTGTTTGTGGGTAGGAAAAAGTAATAAATTAGAATATAAGGTCTTTTCAACAGAGCTGATATCCAAGAACAACTGACTCAGTTACTATTTCTAAAGTAATTTTATCTTCAGTCCAACATCCTACCTTTCAGACTTTCTTTACAAGCACACAGATTTCCACTTTTATGTACACATGCCTTTGTCACTATGTGCCACTTTCAGCTGTTGATGAATTTTTGATTTTTACTATCACAATTCTCCTGTTGCAGTACTCATGATGCTGAAAAAAAGAAAAAGATTCATTTTTTTTAAAGGTCTTCCAGTCTCTTTAGTCTTCCTTATTTCCTGTTAAGGTTATAAAAAGGGATGTTGAAACAATCCTAAGAATAAGGCATCAACCTGCACCCAAATGGGACAGTTCCTTTAAAATATCAAACAAATTGATGAAGATAGGAACAGAGCTTGTAAGTATGTATTTCTGTCAGAAGTAATTTTTTTCTTTCTTGTCACTGGGGGAGGAGCATACTTTTTCCTGGCTTCAGCATGGGCTTTCAGTCAGCCTTTGAAAAAATAATCATGCTTTGTAAACCTACTGTGAGCTAAGCTGGTCTTTTCATCTTTCTTTTCCAGATAACATATCTTTAATTGAAGAGAGAGGGTAAGAAAACAAATCAAAATAAAACCACTACAAGTTAGTGGACTACACTGGTATTGTTAAATGTCAGGGGTTTGATTTAGACTTCCAAGAATGAGGATTTGGGCTTAAACAACTTTTACTATGTTGTTATGGATTTATTCATCGGATATTGGCATTTCCTGCTCTGGGACAGTGCTCCAGTTCAGGAATACCGGCTAGGGAAAAGTTACTGGTGGCCACATGCTGGCACCAGCAGCACTGGTCTAGGCCAATCTGCTACCTGTTTCTTCTAGTATACTGGCTTTAATTGACAGTTAATTGGCCAGTAATTTAACAAAGTTGGCTGGTAATTTAACAAAAAATGTTTCAGAGAAATATGTAAGATCTCCAGGCAGATATGAGATGTGTTTGCTTCTCATATTTGGTCTTTTTCTCGCTCTTTCTCACTAGGACTCATGCCAGCTTATGTAATTTCATTTAAATTTGTACTACCAGCATTTTATATTTGGACACTTCATATCCAAGCACTAAGGTGTGTGTTTTTTTTAATTAATGTATTTATTAATATACATAGTATACATAAATAATATACATTAATGTATACACTTTAAACATGCTGCACTATGGAGTGCCACAGTCTATTTATGGGCTGGGGAGAAACAAAGATCTTTTATCAGTTTTGCTACTTTAAAGGGAGTTTAGTTTGGGTGAGAGGGGAATTTTATTTTTTTTAAAGAATTCCCTGAATTGCTTTAAGTCTGTGTAAATTTATATCAATACTAGACAAATACACAGGAGTAACATAATGCAAACAACTGTAATGTGTGCTGATAAGTGGATTGAATGGTGGGTACGTTAAAAACAAAAGAATGCCTTGATTATTGTACGTGAATCAAATTCTCAACTTTCAGCCTCAGAAACTTTTTTTTGACCAAAATTTAAAGATCTTTTTTCCAACTAATAATAGATGCCATGCAGTATCTGCAAGTAGAATATAATTTCTCTTTGCATTGAGCTCTATAAACATCTTGTCAGAGAAGTAAATTGTTTAACAATTAAATGCAGGATGTGCAGGAGACTTTAGTCCAAGTTTATTGTTGTTTATGCAATCTGCAAATGAAATGATTCTTGGCATAATAGGGGAAGAAACTTCAGTAAAAGTCACTATTGTGAACAGATGACATATGCTTGTGTTAGTAACATATATCCTTGCAGATTTATTTTCAAAAATATTTATTTTTTTTTTCTGATCAGAAACAGTGGAATAAGGAAAGAAGTTTTCCACTGTCTTTTCTTGTCTGAGTCAAACTCAGATCTATTAGGATGTAGGATGAATTTCCATTTCTTGTTTTCAGACTATTTCTATCACTATAATACAAAGGCAAAAATACAAAATATTTTTTTGAAATAATATTTAGTTATATTTTAGAATATAACTAAATTATAACTTATTTATACATAGAAAAGAAAACCTCAAGAGAAAGGAAGTTGCTAGTCCTTCTCCTGTCTCACAACAGTCATGAACGTTTGTCAAATCCTTTCTTAAACTTCTCTGAGCAGTTTATTCCAGTGCTCAACTGTTCTTTCAACTATAAAGATTTTCCTACCTTAAATTTACCACGCTTCAGTTTAACTCTACCACTTCTTACCTTGTCTGCTATAAATCTTAAAAGCAGCATAAACATCCTCTTGAATTTTAAGCCTGCTTTTCAAAGAGCTTATTAACCCCGTGCAGCCTGACACAAATTTAGAGACAGTTTTCTATCATTCTGGTCTTCTGTGAAATATCAAAAAGAGTGAGATTGGTCTGGGCTCTCATGAAGCCCAGCTTGATATTTCTTTCTGATTTACAATTAAACCTTAAGAATTACTCAGTTTAGTAGGTCATTACCAGAAAGTTGATCTAGCTCACATTGTCTGTAGACACTGTGCAACAATTTCATAGTGGATTCACCTAGACTCAATTCTGTAACTCATTTATGATAATGGTCATGTAAGACCCTTTCATAAATGTAAGACCGTGTAAGACTGCTTTATTAAACTCAAGGCCTATGGTGTTGACTGCTTTGAAGTGCAGCATGTTATGTTGCTGTAGAGGGAAAAGGGTTTGTATTTGACAATACGTAGTGCTGACAAATACCTGTTGTCTGTTGCTCACCTAATGTCTTCTTTTAATTTGCATTTTTTTCTCAAGTTATGTAAATAAATACAAATTACATTTCATATTACTGTTTAAGAGATAGTTTAATGTCCAGCTGCAGGAATGACATAGAAAATAATGACGTTCCCAGAGTTGAAGGCAAACTCACCATGCCATTTAAAAAGGATATTTAACACTGAAGTTGAGCCATTTTCAGTCTATGTGCCAGATGTTGTGCATTTGGACTTACAAGTTCCATCCTAGGTATGCTGGGTTCAGTCAGGGGTTGTTTATATTGGCCATCTCCTGGAATCATTTTAAACACGTGCTTTGTTTAATGTAAGTCTACCAGGAATCTGTCCCTCTTTAGTTATTTATTTCCTCCCCTATAAAAGACTTTCTAGAATCCTTGATTCTGGGCTGAGTTGGTCAGAATCTCTGGCCTGCTTTTCATAACAGCAGATTCATTTTTGTTGTTGATGGATCCTGGAAATATCACTTTTTCTAAGAAATATGATTGGTTGCAAGCCATGAGCAAGGATCAATGAAAAACACAAATTTGTAGCTTCTGTGGGAGATATGGCCTAATTTTTGAGTAAGGTACTTTTATCCAATGATCCTTTTTGATGACTACTAAGAATGTACTCTGTTCGCACAAATATTTCTTATCCAGTCCAAAACAGAAGAGCAGTGTGACTGTCCCAGGCTTCCTTTGCTTAGACAACAGGTCCTTTATCTCTCCTTCTTTCTTATAGAACTTCAAATTGTGATACCAGCTAAGCAAATGACAGCATCATGCTGGAGCATGTAAATTCTAGAAAACTGTGTTTGTTTTTTGTTTGTTTGTTTGGGAAGAGTGGGGGTTAAGTCCAGTATATTTGGAAGATTTTATTTGGATAGCCTGATTTATTGCAATACCACCTCCTGTGAAGAATTTCTTTGTAATGATTTGGATAAAATTCTTACAGGTAGGTTTTCAGCCATAAAGTATGGATCTGTATCTAAATCAAGTAATAGGGAGTGAGGTCAAGGGGCAAAGACAGATGGAGTCTGAATTTATTCTGTTGTTTAATGCATTGGAGCAATAGTGGCCCAGTACACTAGGGAAATTCAGCATGAAAATAAGGAAGGACACACCAGCTCTTTCATTAATTTATGCAGCTGGTGCAGTCACTTCTTTCTTTCACTCACCCACAAGACAAAACGATCCATCCTTCAGTGTTGTTGTGCTACCTATGTTTCACGTGAAATTCTGCACAAAATCTCTTCACCTTCAGGTGATCACTTTTGTTCTGGCCAAAGAAATAATTTATGTGTTTTGCTGGTAAAACTGAGCATCAGGGAAATCTGGCAGCACTTTTCTCTCCCCCACAAGCAAATGATGTTATAGCTTTCTACCTATTTAATTGAGTATTGTCAAAACTGAACTGCCTCACACACTTTTCCTGCAAATATCAGTCTTTCTATTAGATAAGGTCAAAAGCTAGCATGCAAAAAGTAGTATTTATGAGTTGACAAGGACTCAAGGCATAAATGGAGCATAAAACTGGACAGGAAAGTGGACATGAACTTCTAGTGCTTAGGCAGTTACAGATGAACAAGCCATCACTGCTGGAATCAAATGGAGAGTGATTATGCATGGAAACTGGATGTAAATTTGTGTAAAACTGCACATTTTTAGAAGATACGATAGTTTTATTGCTGAACAGCGTAAATATATCTTGAGACGCTCACACAAAGGAAGGAATGAAAGCAGTTAACACTGAAAAATGATCATTTTCCTTTTTCATTCTTTTTACTTCACTCTTAACCACTCCCAATCCTGGTGCATTAAATGTACTACAGTGGGGAATAAAATGGGATAACCTCATCCAAAATCATCACAAATGTTGACATGATTGTTCTTTGTTAGATCAGAATAGCTTTTATGCCATTCAGTTGCTGCTTTTTTCTCTTAGATTCCTCTCTCACTACTACTCATCTATGAATAAGAGACGTACACATAGTAATGAGAGGTGTATTTCTCTGTCTTATAATTGTTCTGAAGTAAAGCCATTTGACTGAGTTTCCTCCCTAACCTCTCCAACTTTGACCCAGTGGTCATTCTTCATCCTATATCTTGTACCTGGAAATGTCCCTCAAACCTGGAGATGAGGTCTGGAGAAGCACCTCCAAAAACTGCAGGAAGGATGCACAGCAGGCAGGCAGCGCACATGCATGTACACACACGCCCCCCCCCCCCCCCCCCCCCCCCCACGTTATTTGCAACTTCACCTCCTCTTCATCTCTGTACACTTCTCAGAGCTTCTTTGCACATGTACATCTGATATCTTGGCAGTGAAAGCAAGCAGTATATAACACTTCTAGGGAATTAGAGCAACAATTTTGTGAATGTTGTAGTATGTTTCTTACTATCAATGATGTGGTAGTCCATATTTGGTTTACTACAAGGTTATTTACCTGAGGCCCAATGGATGTAATCTGAACCTGATAAGATTGGTTTTATTTGTTTGTTTTTGTTTGGTAATTTTGTTGGTTTGGTTTGTTTGTTTGTTTTCTTTCATTCATTCTAAGTTAAAATACTTTACACTGAGGTATTTTTACTTACTAATTCTTATCAAGACCTTTCTTGCCACAAGCTCAGCTTACTGACTGGATCTTTTTTAACTTTCTTTGAAGGAGAAACTATTGTGTATAAGAGTACTTTTGGTAATTGTATTTCTTGTCGTTATAGGAGATAAAATACATTATCTTACACAAAGTTTCACATTCTCCTCCCATTTGCTCATTTGGTCATTTACACTAAATAATACACACAAAGCTAGCCTTATAATTATGCCTTCAAAGCTTTTATAGTTTTTATCACTTTTATTATTTAACAGATGTTGCATTGTCCACTGTTTATGAAAAAAACATTTTGTACCTGCATATAACACTGGCATTGTATCAGTATGTAAAAAGCTTTTGCAGTTGAACAAGCCAAAATGAGACACTTTTCTTTTTCCTTTGGGCAGCAAGTCTTTTACAAATAGGAATGTTAAGACTGTCAAAATACAGCCTTTCATAATACTTTCTATAGAAAGCTAAATCAAAGTGTAATTTATGGTAATAATGTGGGAGATGCTTTTGTCCTTCTGTAGGTTTTCTGTCAGTCTGTGGTCATGCTCTCTTGTCCCTTGTACCTTTGCATCATTTTCTTTGTGTTTATCTGATGTGTCCTATAGATTGTACTTTGAAAACTGAAATATTTTGTTATACAATAAACAAGCCTTAAAAAAAAGAAAGTCAGAGAGACAAGTTCTCCACTACTAAATATTACCATAACAACAATCCACTTCTCTGTCTTTTCTCCATCTACACAACTTATTCTTTCAGGCTTTGTTCACTTAATCACAAGGGAATCTTTTCCTTTCCTTTTTTTCACTTATAATTATTATTTTTGTCTGTGTTCAGGTTCCAGCCTTACTGCAACTGCACTCAGGAGTGGTGGCAGCTGTGACAGGTGCCCCTTTGAAGCTTAGGAAGCAAATACACCTAATGACAGGGTCTGGATATTCTCTCTAAAGGTGTTTCTGGATCAATTCTAACAATTCAATCTTTCCTATCCCTGCACTATCCACTGTTTATTAGACTCAATTTGACTTATATGAGGAAGAACAATTCTGCAACTATGCTGGGAGACAGGATATTGGTTCAAGCTGATGTCACAAGCATCCTTTATGAGATTAATGTTTTGGACCTGCCATACATGTTGTTTAATTTTTGACAGATTTCAAATACTGCCTTTTGGGAACAATGATCACTTTCTGGCAAGTGCTGCAACATCAAAGCTTTACCAGATGATGAAGACAATAGTAATCACAAACTTGTTTGGCAAGCTTAATTAAAATTGGTGACTTTTTTCTTCCCCATGATTTATGGACTTTAAGTTTCTTCTTAACAGGTGAGGTACATACATTTAAGATCTAGAAAAGCTTTAAAAAAAAAAAAAAAAAGGTTGAATTTAACAATGCTTGCTGAGTTGCTTGCAAGCAAGATTTTCTTAGCTATTTCTATGTAGTTCTTATCTACTAGTCAAAGTAAAAACTGCTTTGGACACATCACATGGCTCAGGTGGTTTCACTCTGTTCATTTCTCTGTTGTCAGTTCAGTAAGCTCCCATGGGCCTGGAGTTGGAGCCGGACTGGCAGGGGCTGGTGATGGAAGAAGCAGTGAGAAGCTTCAGACCCATTTGTAGCCAGTTTTTGGTCCCTTTGAGGCCTTAGTAGGCTGGTTTATCTCTTCCCAGCTCACAGCAGCAGCTCAATTCATAATTTTTACATCACATCTCTTCTGAGGAATCACTATCCCCATTTAGTAAATGAGGGGTTGAGGTTGCATTGTATAAGATAGAAAGGAAAGTGAACAAGTCAAGAGAACAGCTAAAGGGAAAGGATGCTTAAATTATTTTTTATTTTTGCCAATATACAAACTACTGCAACGTCCTGTTTGCAATGCCTGAGTTGTGAGCTTCATATGTGTCGAAGCGTTTCTTTGTTTATAGTTGGACGTTTGTGAGCACAAGTAAAATGACACAAAAGTGTATCTACTCTTCATTGCCTTTCTTTCTTGTATAATGAGCCATAAAAATGAAAATCATTGATATCATTACTCGTTTCAAGTATGCTGTATTATGCCTCATATTTCTTATTTGTGTTTTTGCATTCTAGAGATTTCTGAAATATGCTTAAGTCAGTATCCCTATTGCATCCCTGAGATTACTGCAGTTATGCTCAAAATTACTGCTTAATGCATTTTCTTCATAAATACGTGTATAAGTTAGTATGTGTATAAATGTTAGCTGAAAATATTTTCATATTCACCTTTGGAAGGTTAACTGTCACCTCTGAAAAGGGGCATCTTTTAAAATAAGTATCTCTTAGCCTTCATTCCTGGTTTGATCTTAAAAGAATTAATAATAAAAATCCAACTGTATCCAACTATATACTGTACAGCAGTGTTTTTTGAATTAAGTATATTTCCTGGAGTAACAGCTTTCCACCTATGGGTAGGAAACTGTGGCTCTGTCACCAGTTTGCAGAGCTGCCAGCACAAGTTCAGTTCAGAGAGGACAAAAGCGTTTTACCCCAAAAGTGCACTTTCGTTAGGTACTTGTAGTGGTTGTTTTTGTCCATGTTAGTAATACACCTGGCTTATTCCAGAGCTAAATATTTCAGTTTCATTTTATCTATCTTTATTCTAATTTATTTTGACTACAGGTAGTTAGACAGACTTGCTCCATTTATACTCTTGTATTTATTGAGAATGTACCCACAAGTCATAAGTTGGGAAATGGCTGCCAAAGGGGAAAGAAACTAAAAGTGCAAGTTGCAGTGTATAAATAGCATGTAAAGCCATTACTTACAGAGAGTAAATGAGGGGATTCTGGAGAGCTCTAAAGCTGCCTAAGACCTCTGTGCCAGAATAATACAGTGATACAACAAATGAAAATGCCTTCTTACTGAAATGGATGATGTCATCTGATGAAACTGGAAGAAAACTATGTCAGATGTAGCAGCAACAAAGACTGTACCTCAGCTTCTCAGGTGGATAAATATACTAAATCATTTCCTAGCAGAGTCAAACAGGCACATGACCTGTGAACAAAAGAACATTTTTTCCCTGAGCTAGATTGCTTTGCTCAATGAAATCTTATTCAAGCTATAAAACCAGGTGAAAATGACTTCTGGTGAACCTGGCAAATTCTTTAATAATATGAGGATTGCTTCAGCCTTTTCAAGAACTCCAGGAGAAATATCAAACCTGTCAAATTTTATCTAGTACTAAAGAACCCAAAAACATCAGTGCACTGAGCCTCAAAAAACTAATGCAAAAAGGAAAATAGTTTAGAGTATTGTTACTGCTCAGTTAAAACACAATTAAAGTAAGCCTCTAAAGATGTAGAAATAGTCTGAAGTAAAGATGTCTTCATGATTTTCAGTTGATTTGGATTAAAAATATTATATAAGCTCAATGATGGTCAAAATTGAATCTAGAAGTTCAGAGGAGGTTATAAATACAGTAAGTAGTGTTTATTCAATCATATGAAGACTTTCATAAAATAAGGCTAATCAAATAAGTCTAATTCTTGTGTATTTAATCAGATTGCTGGAGCAGTTATTACCTGCAGGGAGTGTAGTGATAGGACAAGAAGTAATGGCTTTCAACCAAAAGAGGGTAGGTTTAGATAAGACATATGGAAAAAAATCTTTACTGTGAGAGTGGTGAGGCACTTGCACAGGTTGCCCAGAGAAGCTGTGGATGCCCCCTCCCCGGAAGTGTTCAAGGCCAGGCTGGACGGGGCTGTGTACAACTTGATCTGGTGGGAGGTGTCCCTTCCCATGGCGGGGGGTTTGAAATCAGATGATCTTTATGGTCTCTTCCAACCCAAACCATTCTATGATCAGTGCAGGCCTGACATGAAAGCACCACAACAGAAGCACCTACGTGCTGTATGCTCCCCAGCAACTGCTGCAGTGGTGGCAGCAGCAGGGACTCACTTTGTGAGCCTGCAGCCTTATTGCACTGATGTGATGCAAATCATCACAAAGTGAACTCAGAGCTTGGGGGATGAGGGCATAGGAAAATGCCCTTGCAAAAACTGTTTCTTAGGGGATTATTTGTGCTTCTTTAAGCTTTCTAGTTTGCTATTTTGGCATGCCCATAGTAGGGTGTAAGTGCTAAAAGCAAATCTGTGTCTGTGGTTGCTGCTTTTGTTTTACAAGCATCTCATGATATTTCCCTATGATAGTTGTGGCTGAAAATGGCACTTATTCAAAGTGCCTTTATATAACCTTTACCCACTTGCAATCTTCCTAAAGAGAACTCCTTTCCAGCAGCAGTGTTTCCATTCCGAAAGTTCAGCCCTGTGAGTTCAATGGGATGTGCCAGGGCTTGTGCTGGTGAGTAGATTTGGAGCAGTCTTCTCCTGACCTCTCTGCAGCAGCCTTGCCACAGGCAGATGAAACCCCAGCAGCCCACCCATCCATGTGAAGTTGTTTCAAGGGTTCTTGTCTGCTCCTGAGCACAGCCGGGCAATCATCACCCTGCCTCGAACTGCTAAGAGGCTGAATGACTTGCAAGTACTGGCAATAATGCTTAATTCAAAGGTGATGACAGGGAAGTACTGGGGCCCTGTCATGAAAACTCAGATCACCCCCAGCGTGAAAGGATTTAAATTTGACTGGATCCTCAGATCCCTGCAGTGCAGAGAAGGTCTCATTGGATTGGAATAGCCCTGGTACAACTATGAGGATTCCTGAGCACTGTCTACTGGCCCACTCAAGAGGCACTATGGTGTAGAAATACATTTATTATATATAATATTTAAAGTGTATGGCAGGATATACATCTGAAAGAAATGGTTAATTAGAAAAAGGCAGATTAGGGTTTTCAAGTGGACTGCATGCACACATTTCTCCCTAGCCATTAAAATAAATAAATAAGGTGTTGCTAGCTCTTACCTGCAGCTACTTCAGACATCTCTGGCCAATGGCCAATTCTTGGAACAATGGAAACAGCCCTTCCCCCTTTTGCCTTCTTCTTAGATTTTTATTCCTGCTGTCTCTCTTGTGTTTCTGCATTTATTAGTAGTGACAATTAGGATCCAACTTTTAGGAGAGAAACAGCCTCTAATTTTAACTGCAGTGTTGTCTTTGAGGATCACTGAAGTAAGCAATGAAGACGGGAGCAGCCTCAGTGGAAGAGCATCAGCAAAGGTGACTAGGGGTGGGGTCGTGGAGTGGGGGATTTCAAGGCCTTTTCCTGATCAATTCCTGCAGCCTAGTGGTCAGGCAAAATCACCTGCATGCTGTGGTGTCACCAGTACTACCATGAGCATAGCTGATGCAAGTGATGTATGCTGTAAGTTTCAATACTGATGCAGGCAGAACAGTATGAGACTAAAATTACTTTTTGTGGAGAAATGGGAAGCTGTATATTTGGCATGTTAAGGTAACAAAGCAGCAGTTCAAATCCATCACCCTTACAGCAACATGCTCCCTTTGGCACAAAGCTCAGTTACATTGCAAGTATTTATATATATCTCACTGTTATTCTTGGACTACAGATATCAATTCTGTTCCTGTAGGTAGATAATCTCTTGAATCCTCCAAATTAATCCTGTGGCAACAGCTGAGAGAACTAGTGTGCATCAAGATTGCTATCACTCCAGACAGCTTGTTTGCATGACCCCTGGCTTTTCCAAATATGTCATCACTATGGCTAGCCACATCCCTCTTAAATATTACTGAATCTGCAGAGAGCTTTTACATTTTAGGACTAGCACTTTACAGCAGCTTTCTGTCAGTTAACATTATTTCATCTTTTTTTAAATTGCTCTAAGTATTTAATTTATTATTTTGCAAATGCAGGCAAGATTTATGTACACATTTGAAGGCATATAATAATATGGCTTTAAAGAAAGTGTTATTTCAAATATATGCTATTATTACAACTTTACTTGTTTTGTACACTTTTTTAAGGATAGGAATATTTCTCTTATGTCAAAATAGGGCAAGTATTCTCCTTAGAAATTTTTAAAACATAGCTTATTATTTATGAGACAGTTGGGAATGGAACAGAGATGTGCCTAAACTATGTTGTTGTTGTTATAAGTAATTTAGACTCCACAATTAATTCTTTATCTTCTTTTTTCTTTTCTACCTGTAAATTTAATTGTAAAACGGGCTTTTAAAGCATCTTAACAATGTATTGTGGTCTCAAAAGTAATGAAACTAACACTGAATAGATGAAAAGAGTGCTCTGCCAGACCTCTCCCAGAATGCATCTCTGCTAGGTACAGGATTTTGACAGCATTCCCCATTTCACAGAAAAGTAGCTGTAAGACACAATAATGTTATACAAGAGGCAAGAGTAGATCCTGGACCTTTTGAGTATGGTAGATATGCTTTATTTACAAGACTATCTTGCTTCAACAGCAAAGTGTTCGTTATCACTATCCCTACAGAAGTATTCACACCTACTAGTGTAGTGGGTTTACGTGGCAAGGTTTTGGTAGCAGGGGGCCATAGGGGTGGCTTCTGTGAGAAGGATCTAGAAGTTGCCCCATGTTTGGTAAGGACCCCACTGCTGACCAGAGCCGAGCCAATAAGAGATGTTTTGCACCTCTGTGAGAGCATATTTAAGACGGGGGAAAAAAACGCTGCGATACACAGCAGCTTGGAGAGTGAGAGGAGTGAGGAACAGCCTTGCAGGTGCCAAGGTCAGTGAAGAAGGAGGGGGAGAGGTGCTCCGGGCGCCGGAGCAGAAGTCCCCTGCAGCCTGTGGTGAGGACCATGGTGAAGCAGGATGTCCCCCTGCAGCCCATGGAGTACCACGGTGGAGCAGGGTTCCACACTGCAGCCCATGGAGG
Organism: Anas acuta; assembly: GCF_963932015.1. NCBI lineage: Eukaryota > Metazoa > Chordata > Aves > Anseriformes > Anatidae > Anas > Anas acuta. The sequence goes on from NC_088979.1 coordinate 103,622,148, forward strand.
AGACCACGGTGGTGCAGGTGGCCCTGCACTGACAGAGGCTGCCACCTGTGGAAGACCCCTGCCGGAGCAGATCCCGGGCCGGACCTGTAGCCCATGGAGAGGAGCCCATGCAGGAGCGGGTGACCTGGCAGGAGCTGCTGCCCATGGGGGAGCCAGGTTGGAGCAGTTTTCTCCTGAGGAATGGACCCCGTGGTACGGACCCATATCTGGAGCAGTTCTGGAAGAGCTGCTGCCTGTGGGAAGCCCACGCCGGATCAGTTCATCAAGGACTGCATCCCGTGGGTGGGACCCCACAGCACAGGGGACGAGAGTGACCGAGAAGGAGCGGCAGAGAAGTGCTGTAGACTGACCGTAACCCCCATTCCCCCATTCCCCTGCGCCGCTCGGGAGGAGGAGGTGGAAGAGGGTGGATGGGGGGGAAGGTGCTTTTGGTTTCTTTCCTTTGTTTCTCACTTCTCTACCTTGTTAGTAATAAGCAATATATCTTACTGTCTCCCTATGCCGAGTCTGTTTTGCCCGTCACAATAATTAGTGTGTGATCTCCTTGTCCTTATCTCAACCTTTGAGCCCTTTTCATCGTATTTTCTCCCAATTCCTCTTTGAGGAGGGGGAGTGAGAGAGAGGTTGTGGTGGGAGCTCAGCTGCCCACTTGAGTGGAACCACCACAGTCCTTTTCAGAACGGGGAGAAAATACGATGAAACCTAGTTGCTCGTCATACATGGTTCTTGACTGGATATAGATTTTAATATTTTCATCTGCTAGTGGAACATTGATGTGGAATTCTTAAGTAATATCATCTTTTGCTTAACAGATTAATACTTGGACTGACAAATACCTGGAAAGAAGTTATATTGTGTAGTGATTGCTTTGTCATTACCACTCTATATCTGACATGGAAGCTGTATGCAGTGAAGCATCTTACATGAAAATGGAAGAAGAATTAATTGTAAAAAACAATACCAAAAATTTACTTTATCCATCCCTTATTATATTATTAGATATTCACCCCTCAATAGACTAGAACTAACCATACATTTATAATGGAAAATATTACACATTAATACATGAGTTATTCAACTGAGTTGTGGAGGAGACACAAGGGGAACGTTTCCTCTTGTCTGTAACTAACTTGGGAATTTCTAGGGGTGTATAACATTGTGCTCAGATGCTTTCATTACCCTTGGGAAGAGAATAATGCTCTTCACTGCTTATATATTTATTTTTCACTGATTAGCTGCTATAGAAATAAGTGACACTAAACATGTTCATTTAGAAAAGCTTCCCTCGAGTCTTATGTTCTATGCTTTATATTCTCTGACTTTACCTCCATCTGCAAGTACTTTCCTTGATGACCAACATATCTCTGCATGCATTCTTGCCTTCACTGTAATTTTTCTTCCTTTGTGTAATGAAGTAGGTCATCATTCAGTACAAATAACTATTTGTTTTCCCTATCTCATTTCTTTTCAAGTTGCTCTGAACCTGCAAGGAAATTTCTGCTTTTCTAAATAAATTCTATTAAAAATGTAGACTTCTCGTGGAGAAAAAATCAATAGTTTAAAGGCTTTGTTAAGAAAGACAGGAAACTAAGGCACTTTTTGGGTGAATACATGAAAAAGAAAAAAAAATGTTTGCTTTTCCTTTCAAGAAATATGAAGACAAGTTTCCATCTATATTTCTCATGGAAACAGAGTATTGGAATCAGCTGCTATAGCTAGACAGAAAGAACATAGTTTTCATTATTCAATGACTGTTCTGCTTTTGTGTTTTCCTGTAACCGTAATGTAGGCTGTGAGCAAATGGTCCTTTAATGCATTAATTTTATTCAGCTAAGGTACAAGTTTAGTCATTTTTCATTATTGGTGTGACATTATTTCATAATGTTAAAATCATGAAACAGACTATATAAATTTAATCGGGTATGTATGGATCAATTGTATTATTAATAGAACATTCCAAGGTTTCTGAAAGCTGTACAGCCATAGGAACTTTAAAGAATAATATGCACTTTTTTAAAAGTAACTCTGTATAATGTGTGGGTGATGTTAGAGCTTTCTAGCATGCCTTTTTCCATGATAGCATGCCAGATACATACTGACACATTATGTAAATTTGTCATTGTGATTTACAATCTTTAATGACCTCAAGATGCTCCAGACTTACTTTTAGATGCACATAGACAATAAATGAAGAACAGTAAGATGGATGAAATTAGGCCAAAAAGTCAAGACATGTCAAAGGAATATGAGTGGCAAATATGAAACAGTCAGCCAATATAATTTTTCCTAGATGCTATGCTGAACCGATATAAATATTTGACTTGATGGGTTAAAAAAAACCACCCAGCAGCAATATTTTCCTGAAGGATGTAGACTCCAGCAGTTATTTTCTCCTATTTTCCAAGCATACTGTGCAAAAAATTCACGTAGCCTGGATGAAAGAAAGCACAGAAGCATACAGACTGGAGAGAAAAGAAGGAAGAAATTTCAGTCCACTAAAATAAGAGCTTTGTTTTCTTAAATTTACACATAGTTCATAACATCTTCCTGTTTCAGATTCAAGTAGCATACTTTCTAACAACAATCACCAAGAGCGTAATAGGGTAGGAGATAACTTTAGAGTTTTGGAGATGCAAAATAGCTTTCTGTCGTTCATGCTTTTACTAATGTTACGTTTTAAATGGCTATGAATGGAGGTTTTGAGATTAAAAACCTCTATTACAGTATTTGGGAAGGTTAACAAAATGCTGGATAAGAGTGTGTCTACCTAGGTTACTCATGTGTAACACTAAAAAAAGTAAGTTGATTTGAAGTACAGTAGTTTGGAGGTCAAGGGCTACTTTTAAGATCAAGTCTTTTGAAGCAGAAGATACTTTTTTTTTTTTTTTTTTTTTTTTGTTAAATTTAACAACTGATCAGACAGAAATTGGGATTGTAGGTTTACCATTGGGATAAGGAAGCCCTGCAATCTGGACCATTCTCAGGTCCTATTGAGTTGCACTGGAGTTAGTCATAGCCTCCTGGAGGGACAATGACAGAATCTGCTCTCAGGTAAAGATGTTTTCATGTTCACCTGAGCAGAAATCTTCAGTTTTGAAGTGACATTGCACAAACGTGCATTGAAACTAGAATGTCAGGACTATGAATGACTGTAAAAACTGACCTTTGCTTTCTCATGGTTCCTCCAGATCAGAGTTGATAATTTGCACAGCAGCATGAAGAAGCTGTTATATGTATCACATCGGTTTTGTGTCATTAGTTGTCACAACTATCAAGTACCTGTTGGCAGCTCTAGATTCACTTGGGATTCCTCATGAAGCCTCACATTAGCAAAGCTTCCTGGATGTTCTAAGACTGTCCGTACAATAAATGACTCAAGTTAAGACTGAGATTCAAGATATGAAACAGAAGCTGACACAGTAGTTCTGTTTTCACTTCTCTGATATATGTGTGACCATCTATAAAAATGTAGTGACAAAAAGTGATTGCTATTCACTCTTATAAAGGAACCATGAAAATACAATTAAATTTGGTTTCTACTACAGTCCTTAAAACTGAACCTTTGCCACTTCCTCTGAATAGCCTTAAACTCAACCTCTCATGTAGATCCGCTTTGATCAGGTCAAGGAAAGGAATTTTATTCTCTTTCAATCTCTCTATCCATATGAATATGAATGATATAGGAACTAAAAAGTAACGAGGTAGAATTATTACTTTCAATAGAAGGATGAGGGTGAGTTTGTCTAGGCTTTTTATGAAAGAATTGGCAGGATATTTGCTTGATATTTACTGTTTAGACCATGGTGGACATTTGTGGGTTTGGGAAAGGACATGAAGTAAAAGAATTGCAAAATATTTTTCAGAGCAATGGATAGAAAAATGGAAAATAAATAGCAAGTTTAAAACCTTCATAAGAGTTTATTTCACTGTATAAATAAGCAGTTTACTTTGCTATTGAGTAACTGGTGTTTACGTTTGCTGCAGAACCTCGTTCAGCAGCAGCTCCATTGTGTTCCATGGGCCTTGGTTCAGCAGCCTGTTAAAGGCAAATTCAATACTACTTCTACTGTGTTTTAGTTGCTACAGATTTTGTATTCTGTTTGGTTTACTGTTTTTCCTCAGACTTAATTCAATGACAATGATCTTGCTCATTTCCAACAACACTTTAAACAGCTTATGTCAATATTCATTTTCCTTTGTAAAGACCGACTCACCATTTGATTTATTTGCTGACATGTTTAGCAAGCTTTCATCCAAACCCATTGTCTTCTTGCCTTCTCCCTTTTTAGCAACCACTTCTCCAGTGTAAAGTATTGAAAGTTGGGTGATTTCTTTGCATCTGATTACTGTCCCATTTGTTTGTTTGTTTGTTTTCCTGTGGAAGTGACTGTATACTTATGGAAAAAGAAAAAAGAACAGCATATGCATGCAATCCCCTCAGCAGCCTTACAGCAAAAATATGGTTTAGTGCCTGAGTAGTTATCATGCCCTTACAGAATCACAGAGTGGTTGAGGTTGGAAGAGATCTCTGGAGGTCATCTGGTCCTACCTCCTTGTTAAAACAGGACCACCTAGCGCAGGCTGCCCAGGTCCATGGTCAAATGGCTTTTGTGTATCTGCAAGGATGCAGTATCTCCACAACCTCTCTGGACAACCTGTGCCAATGCTCAGTTGCCCTGACAGTAAATGTTCAGAGGAAACCTCCTGCATTTCTATATGTGCCCATTGCCTGTCCCTGAGAATCACTGAAGAACCTGGCTCTGACCTCTTTGCACCTTCCCTTCAGGTATTTATGGACATTGATGAGATTCCACGTCAGAGCTTTTAGGCTAAAAAATCCTAGCTCTCTCAACCTTTCCTTACAGGCGAGATTCTCCAGTCCCTTCATTGTTTTCATGGCACTAATGTGTGTATAATTAAAGCAGTCTAGCTGACTGTTACTGGGACTGTTACTTTTTATCACATACCATGATGAAAAGGAAGAGAAAATCTGGTGAGAAACAATGCTATAAACCATGGTTCACTGAAACGTCAAAAAATTTATTTGAGAACCACTGTAGAAAACAGTGAGAAATGTTTGAAATTTCTGAGTTCTTATAGCTGTCATACCAGAATAGTCCTACATGATAGAAATAAATATGATTTTGTTTGTTTGTTTGCAACACTATTCATCACTAGACAACTAACTTGGGAAAGGTGAGTGATTTATTATATTTTGAATCAGCAGTGTTTCAAGCATATTTGTTTAATTTACAAATTCATCTATAACACAATACATCTGAAAATCATCAACACTCTGAACGGTATGGAAAATGGACCTTTAATGAGATGTGTCAGAGCTGTTATCACGTAGCTTGTTTCGAAAATGAGAACATTCAGCATACATACAATTACACACCATATTGTTCTGTGGTAATGCTTCATCCACGTGCATAACAGTGTTTTGATTGTGAAAAATATTTCCAGGCACGGTATCCTGTTCCTTTTTTAAATCTATCAAGTGGATATTTGGTATATTTTGGGAGAAGAGAGGGGAGCATGAAGATTTAAAAAACAAACAAACAAAAAAAAAAAAAAAAAAAAAAAAAAAAACTTCAAAGTGAAATTTTGAATCAAGTCAGTTTAGATGTGTATTAAACAAAAAGACCTAAACATATACAAAATTCTATGCTACTACTTAAAGAACATTTTATACTAAGATATGTTAGCTATTTGACTAAATTCTTATTTCTTAATAAATGTAATGCTGTGTGTGAGAAAGCATTCTGCAGATTACATGAGGTTTTTATTTAATTATTTTTATTAGGGATAGAGGATAGGCTGGGATGTGCAAGAACTGAGTTTAATTTTTGACTTTTAGACAGTCTTGAATAATAATGGGAAAGCTAATTAGAATGAGTCAATGAAAATATTGTTACTGATTATAATGGAATCAGAATTCTATCTTTAAACTTCCATGAGTCTGTTTCCCTTTCATAAAATGAAGATAATAGTGCTTACCAGTCTCACATGGGAGCCCTAAGAATGAAAACATTACAGGAAAAATAATGTGGGTCAACTTATTACTAAGATAATATATAATAGGTACCCAGTTATGATTCATAGATTCAGTGATCAGATCAGGTTACAAAAATCTTTTTCCACATATGAGATGATGAAAATATGTTTTCTGCTCAAAATATAATTAAAAGATTGTTGAAAATAGCTTCTCATTCAGATTCTAAACATAGTAACAACAGAAACTGTCACTATTGCAAAATCACACTGTGAATGTAACTGGCCCTTGCATTTAATTTTTGGTAGTCATGAAAGTCAAGGAAAAATTTATTTTTCTTCCTCCTTCAAAACTGGCGTTCCTTTAGTGCTCTTAAGTAATACATATAAATCTTTCTTTTTCATGCACACTGCTACAAATTCTTGTATATAAGAAGCCAAGAAAATATTAACTCTTTACAACATTTTTTGATTAAAACTCCAAAGACAAAAAATGAGATCATGACCCAAATTAAATTCTGTCCCTCTGTCATCAAGTTATCATGAAAGGGGAAAGAAATCATTGAAATTGTTATTTTGGAGAAACAAAATGTTAACATGATTTTTTTGCCACAGCAGCCTTTTATTGGGGTGAAAAAAACAGCAACATATAGGATGAAATGTTTGAAATTAAATAGTGGATGGGAGAAAACAGTCAAACTGAATTCAATCAAATGGAAATCAGGTTTCATGACAGCATAAATGAGTGAAAGGGAGTGACCTCACTCCAAAAAGTATAGAATATGGCAAAGTAATCATTCATAAATGAGTAAGAAAGAGAAATGTTCATGCATTCTCTGATAAAGTTTTAATAGTAGAGTGGTACACTATTGAGAATGTTTAGGTGCAGTTTACACATCCTGAATAATTTTAGTTGTGATGGTGCTCTTGTAAGGTTTTGTATGTGTTAATTGTTACATTAATTCCTGATTAGAAAGGAACTCTATTTCTGCAACTGCTTTCTGAAAGCCTCTGTTCATATTGCTGGCAGGAAACACTTACGGAGAATATGAATAAACTACAAATTTGTCACAGAGACTTGCTAATATACCTGTAGGAGGGGAAAAAAAATCTGAATGAATTGTTTCTGTAATGGCAAATGAAGTAAGAATTGTCACCCAAGCTTTTTATATATACATATATATATATATATATATATATATAAAATAATATATATATATATATATATTGTTGTTGTTGTTACAAATATTTGACAAATTTCAAGCATGTATTTTCTGACTTCTTTGGTAATTTCTAACTCTGTAGCTGAAGAACATGACTACAGACAATTTTTTCTGTGTTTCTCACAACAAAAAGTAGTGTTTACAAATATGTCTATTTGCTGGGGCCAAATCCTTTAACCTACTGTACATTACAGGTTTGGAGAGGCCATTCTAAACCTATCTGACTTTGGTGGGAAGCTACCTTGAGTAAGGCTCACTCCTAGGAAGTGGCTTGAAAGGTTAGTAGGGAAAAGGTGCAGAACAGTAATTTGCTTTTTCTCTGAACACAAAATCTCGTAGACACATGATTAAATTACCAAGTAACAGGCTTAAAATAGAAGGTAGTTCTTTTGTTGACTGAATTCTTTCTTAAATTGGGTATGTTACTGTTGGATTATGCTGTTGATGCTGAATGCATGAATAGGCTCAAAAAGATGTTTGGGGGGGGGAACACATTTTAGAAGGTAGAGCCTTAGGATACATCTAGAATTTCTGATTGCCAGAAATACAAAGAGTACAAAGATCACACCATATTCAGCATTTATAAGCACTACACAAGATCAAATGATCAAATGTTGTTTGCACAGTGTAAAAGCTAGGCAGCACATATTGGTTCCTTTTTGTCCCTCTGAGTTCATTTCTGCAGTAAATGTCTTACTTTTCTTCCAGTGAATATTAGATCATTCAGTGAGAGAGGAAGTGTGCTTTCACCATTCTTTCACTGCAGGATACTTGTCTGGTCTAACTCTTTTTGACAGGTTCTACCACTGTCCCTCTTTTACCTGCTTCTTCCCAGAGAACATAACAGTCTTAATACATCCTAATAAAATGAGCTGTTTCAAGATAGTACAGTCTTCTATTTTACCCACAGATATGGATAAATATTTGAAGCAAGAAAAACTTCCCTCAAAATTCATGTATATTCTCAAGAAAAATTGAATCTTCTGTTGTTAACCTTGCATTCCTTTAATAGTTGCTCTGCTATTTGGTACCAGTTTGTATGGCTTCTTCTTCCTCCTCCCAGAGTCTTGAATACAGTTGTTGCTAACATACCCACTCAAAATTCTTTCTTGCTTAAACTAATTCATTTTTTATTATTGCATTTATTTCTATTTCAGGGAGAGATAAATCTTGCCAGCACAGCAAACCTAGGTAGGTGATTCCCCATTTAGCAGCTCCCCTTTGTTCTTTCATCAAAAACTATTGTTATGGTCCTTTATTTCTTATTCTGCTTCATTTCCTTCTGATTTTATCTTTATGGAGCTCTGCAAGACAGTATCAAACAAGTCCACTGAGGTATTTATAGATAGTGATAGTAAAAATTTGTTTAAGTGCCTGCATTAGAGTAACCTGAATTTAAGCATGTTTCACTTACATTTCCAATAAACAATTGAAATGAAGACAAATTTTCAAAATTTAGATTACTCCATAGAATACGCAAGGAAGTCTCCCATGATGCAAAGGGTAATGCAAGTCCATACTTTTTTACATACCTTTTAACTTCAAATCACGAGTGTTCTCCATCATAAATTATTAAAATAGTGCCTTAACTCACAGAAAACATTTAATCCATCAGTAAAATAATGAAATAGTTTATTTGCCTCTAATCTGCACGTTTTGTTTTTCTTTTAAACTGGAATAATCAGTTATTCCCTGTATTCGTCTGATTCCCCATCTACAAAGTGTGGGTAATGCTTTCCTCTTAAAAATCATGAGACAATATGTTTAAAGCAATCTCAAATCCTCAGGCTTAAAACACTCTAGAAGTGCTATGTATTTTTCTTTGGAGTGTATTTATAATCAAACCCTTTATCCTAGACAACAAAATTCTCTTCTCTTAATGGAGATTTCTTTTTTTTTTTTTTTTATAAACAGTATAGGAAAATTGCAGTCAGCATAGCAGTCAAAATCCTCTAAGAATTACCCTTGCATGTGCTTCTGCCACAAGCTAGTGATTAGATTAGCTGTGTGCATCATTTCACATAAACTGGGAATAGTGTTTGGAGAGGGTTGTGTGATGTTAGCAAGTTAAATGCTAAGACCTTGGCAATCTGCATATATAAAACAAATGTTTTCATAATATGAAAAATAAAACCATTCTTTTCTCACAAGATTGCATAATTCCAAGATCATCATCCATCTGTGTATATCTTTTTTTCCTCCTTTTCGCTTACTTTAATAGCTTTATTTTGCAACTTAATGTTTTTCCACCAGCAGGTGAAAGCATTCATAAATCTGTCACGAACAGTTGCCAATGAATATTCATATCTGAACTGTCTGATTGCAGTACTTTTGACATTTTTATTTGATTCTAGCAGGAGAACAAACTTAGACATGCTTCTTATTTCCTAAAGTATTCCAATTGATACCTCAGTATTGTATTGCTGAGTAAGTTAATGTAACTGACAACATCAAACTATTAATTTAGAATATAAGCATACATGAAAAGACCATTTAAAAACTAAAGTAAAATGCTCAGCAACATGATGAAGGAAGGCTACAAACATGTATGTTATTTCTAAATTTGCCTAATGAGTAAAACGTTTTGAAGATAAAATTTCCTACTGTTCAGTCACACATTTATTTAAACCTCTTGGCGGGGGTGGGGGGGATAGGCAAATGGAATAATGCTCTTTGGTTAGCTAAGTTTGCCTGTCTTTGCAGAATTTTTCTATTCTGTATTGGCTTTGCTATTTCATCATCAGATTAAGTGAGAAGCGTGACGTAGCTCTTTATTGTTTTGGCTGCTGCATTTACGTAGTAGCACTTTTGTCCTTAACATACTAGGTCAGTCACGATATTTTTTTCTACTTGTTTGCTTTCTATGGCTAATGTTCTTTTTTCGATGAGCTCAGCCAAGTATAACATGAAAAGTGTGTGCAATTTTTTTTTTTGCTAGAGTTGTTTTTTTTGACAACAATCTTCAATCTATGCTTACCTAAAACCAAGAATCTTAATTTTGCAGTCCTTATTCTCTGGTTAGTCTTTGGAAACCCAAGTTTCATTCCTTCTCTCAATTAAGAGAAAAAAAAAAGTTACTGTAATGACAGGCAAGAAACATATACTACTGCTGTTTTTCTTTAAGCAGTCATGTAAAATAGTCAGAAAAATATGTAATTTATGGAGAGATAAGATCAAACTATAAGCTGAAAAACATGAATGAAGGTCAAAGGTTTTAAGTGTGGTTTGTGTTCCTTACAGAGAAAAAAAAAAAAAAGTGTATCCCAGGCATAGGATTTACAAATGTATGTGCTATCAGTTTAGATGTATGAGGAGTGGATGAGGTCACTTGGCCTGTTCAGCCTGGAAAGGAGGAGGCTGAGGTGAGGCCTCATCACTGTCTACAGCTTCCTCACGAGGGGAGGTGGAGAGACAGGCACCGATCAGTTCTCTTTAGTGACCAGTGATAGGACCTGAAGGAATGATGTCAAGCTGTGACAGAAGAGGATCAGACTGGCTATCAGGAAGAGGTTTTTCACCAAGAGGGTGGTCACACACTGGAACAGGCTCCCCCAGGGAAGTAGTCATGGCACCAAGCCTGTCGGAATTTAAGAAGTGTTTGGATTGTCATATGTCCAATAGATCATATATCTTCATCATATGGTCTGAATTTTTGGGTAGACCTGTGTGGAGCCAGGAGTTGGATTTGAGGACCTTTGTGGGTCCCTTCTGACTCAGGATACTCTATGATCCTATGATTATCTTTTAATAGTGACAGTAGAAATAGGTTGACAACCTAATGAAACCTTCAGTTGTGAGTTGTTATTGCAAAACCATGAAATACCTTCATCTCTGAAGATAGTGCCATCAAAGTAACAATAGTATTTTTCAATCAAGTCTTCTAACTGTTTCACAGGATTTACTAGCCTTAATTAATGAGATGTGACATGATTTACACCTTGAATACTCAAGTACCACTGCCAAGTCTCAAAATTTAGCAGTCACAGGCAACATAGATATTGTGAAATCATTTATCAGTTTTAACACAATAAGAGTTAACATAAAGAGTTAGGATAAAACAACACTTACTATATCTTTAAATAAACTTTTAAACAATTAAAAAAAAAAACAAAAACAATTAAATAAACAATTAAAAAAAAAAAAAATTTACTTTCTGGCTGTTCCTTATCGGTGTTAAGAACCTGGCAGTTGGTGAATGAAATTAATATTATTATGTTATTCATTAGCTGTTTGGAAGGCTATGTCAGTTTTAAAAACAGGATTCCAGCTACTGGGTCACTTAATCATAGCTGAAAATTAGACCTAAAATTAGATCTGTAAAATCAAATCTACATTCAAGAAAAAAGAAAATGGGATTCAAAAGTGTCTATCTCTATAAAGAAACAAAACTGTCCAGCTGACTTTACTTTAATGCTTAATAGCAGCTTTTCACAATCTGTGAACACTCGTATGCCTGTGTATTCTTCAATCATGAAGAATATCACTGTTTTCTAGAACCAGGTTTATGAATGAATGCAAAATAGGTAATTCTATTTATGCATAAGGTGGTGAAATTTGGCTTACATAACTGGAAATAAGTGATTACTGGAAACTGTGATACTAAAATTAAAGCACGTTTTGATCCTCACATTAACCTTGTGTAAACAGAACTGTACTGATTATTTGATAATTTATTAATTTTCCAGGAGCAGTGGACAAATTAATGCTTGCTAGATCACAATTGAATGAATGATTTGAACTCCTTTACAAAATTCAGTTCTTAGTACAAAAATAGTACTTTTGATCTTATTAAATTTCTCTGCACTATACTTGGTGATTATTTGTACTCTTTTCTAAAGGAATGTCAGGAAACAGTTAAAAAGCAAAAGCGCATAACTGTAAGTCTTGAAGAAGGCTACTTGTATCAACCATACAAGTTTCCCTACTGTAGACAAGGATTTTAAAGAAGTAAAGGAAAAGACAAAGCAAAACAAACAAACAAACAAACAAAAAAAAAAAAAACCAACACAGCACAGTGGTATCTACATTTACTTGTGTGGTTTCTTTTTCTTAGAAAGATTCAAATTCTCTTATGGAGTGGGGGGGGGGGGGAAGAAAGAAAAAAGAATGTCTACAGGAGATTAGAGAAAAATACTGTAACCTTGAATTCAAACCTGTACAGAGCACCAAATTCCAGTGAATTCTTAAGTGCATGTCCTTTGTTCTGTGTCAAATTCTTATATGAAAAGTTGGGATGCCACTCTTGATTTGAATAATTGCTGGTATTACATTGGCTCAGTTTTTCTGTTACAAAATAATCAGAGCATGGTAAACACAATGTATGATAAGGGAATATTTGTATGAGTATATTTCTAGAGTTTTTGTCTTGTGTAGCTATTTAGAACTGCCATTTCATTCAATAAAATTTTTGGGAATCCTAAAACCTTATTGGATGATTATCCATCCAAAGCAACAAATCTTCAGGAAATTAGAGGTGGGGAAAAAAAAAAAATGGAAATTTGAGGAGAGTTATCGAAGTAATGAAAATATTTAATTCATAAGGAATACGTGCACAGGAAAAAAAAAATGACCAAAATGAGGTATAGGTTAAATGTATAACTCGATTCTGATGAGCCATTTGAACACATTTACTCCTTAAAAATTAAAAAAAAACAAAACAAAAAAAAAACATCCAAGACAAACCCAAGCTCATGTTATGCACACTGCAGGGCTAGATCTAATCCCAGTGTAGCTTACTAACTGAATGTATAGATCTTTAACCTTATCAATGTTAGGAAATAATGTATTTTTCAGTAACATTTGTCTACACTCCAAATGTACTATAATTTCAGCTTTGTTACTTTTTTCTCTTCTATGTGGTCTGCAAAATACAGTTACTTTTAAGCAGATCCTTTCTGTTAGGCTTCACCAAGCAAATTGCACTGTAATAGCATCTATTTGATCTTTCAATACCTAAAAACTGCCTAGAGGCTACATGTTTCACTTCATTTCATTGGATCAAAGAGAGGGAAGTCTAGGGTTTTCAAAGCACGTCCAGACTCCAAGTGGTGAAAAGTGTTCTTTTGATTTCAACCATCCAGAACAAGCAGCATGGATTTAGTATGAACCCCATTAGTCACTGAAGTCTATTCTATTTAATAGTGAATTATTTTTTCCAAAGTAGCACAGTTATAAGTTTGTCACAGACAGTTCAGTGTTACAGTCTTCAGATGTTTAACAAGGCTCATATAAATACAGGTTGAAACAGATTTGCTTTTAATTACATCCTGATTTTATACACAAAATTTTCTTAGTGAACAAATGTATGTCAGTGAGTTAAGTTGTATTCATGTGCTCTTTTCCTGATGCTGTTAATTTAAGACACTCAAATGGAATTTTGAAGCCAGTTAAAGTACAATTTAGATATTTTCATGAAACGCTGTTTTGCAACAGCAGTGAAAGTAGCAGTAATTATCCTTCTTCTAATGTCTATACATATCTTTAGCAATTGTGTTTGGGAAAGCTCTAACAGCTGTACTGTGCAAATGTCTAGGAGCATTGAGTCATATTTGAATCTGAAAGAAAAGATGCCTTTTAAACTTGATATCCCTTTTTTGAAAGAGCCTTAAGATGCCAAAAGAATGCAAGAAAACAACTTAAGTGTATTTTAATCCAACTTTTGAACTAATTTTAAAATTTAATAGGTGAATCTTCAGTGGAAAGCAGCCATGGTAGTATTCAGCTACAAAAATCTGCAGAGAAGTTCAACCAACTATATTGTTTTTAAATTCTGGGTTAAAATGAATGTTCAGATAACTCCCTTATTAAGTCCTTTAAAAAAATTAACAAATCGTTAGAAAATACAGTCCAGGAAACAACCCTACTTTGGCCGAAATATGACCTGGATGATGTTATATATCTCTAATTCCAACACGATTATATCTACTGCTTTTCATCTTTGAGTACATTCAGTTGACCTTTTACAGTCACTGTATCATGCCTTACTCTTTAGCTGATTAAACAGCATAATATTCAGAACTGACTAGTAGCTTTCAGGAAAATAAATATCCAATAGGTTTTGATCAGAGAGATCAAGAAAATATTAATACAGTGCTGTAAACATCAGTAGGCTTTCAGTCATAAATTTGAAATAGATGCTGACTTTTTTTCCTTTTTTTCTTTAAGTATTTGCAGAAGTGCACCTCTGCTGTATGCTGCATTTCCTTTATAGGTTTAACCTATTTCTTTTCAACAGGTGTTTTGAGAAGATATGTAGTATAACCCTTACAACAGTACACTTTTGAAAATGAGTCATGTATGGAAAAAGTAACAGAATCTTGCATATGTAATTAGATTGAATTAGCTGTCAGAAGAGGGTAATTTCCAGAAACTGAGTAGTAGCACCTGCACATCTGAACAACTACTCTTCATCCCATGGATTTCTCAAGAGTCTGATCTAGTTCAGTCATTTACTAAATGACTAAATCACTCAGCCATTCCTACTGCTCTTACAAGAGAGAATGACTTAAATGACCTCAGTGATGTAGCTAGAGCAACATCTTATTAACAAGTTGTTTCTTTGTAAACTATGTTCTCTTTGCTTCCTTTCAACTCTGCATTACAACACTGAATTCTGTGGGAATTAGAAATTTCTGCTGGACAATCATAAAAAAAAAAAAAAAAAGAATAAAAATATCTTAAAAAACAAACAAACAAACAAACATGAAAAACACAAAACTGTGCTTCACTATCACATGTTTCATCTGAGCTGACTCTTCCTGAAGTGCAGCCATGACGTCATATAATTTGTAAAAAAAGATTTCTGTAATACAGGAATGGCATTCAGATAAAGTTGTCCCCTGTATTTTGCTGATTTCATGTATGCTCAGCTTTATTTCTCTTGATCTAAGACATATCCACTTATATATTTTAACACTTTTTTTAAAAGAATGTTATGCATTTGCTGAAATTTTATATATTATAAAATGCCCTCATAAGGTTTGTAACCAAATGTTAAATCTCTATATCCAATGTTCAGGTTTAAATATTAATGGATGTCCTCATCTGAACTTCAGAGCAGAAGGTTTTGGGGGTTTTGTTTGTTTGTTTTCCTAAATACTTGTTGTTTACTTTGAGGTGTTAAAAGTCTAGGAGCTAATGGGTTGAACTTCAGAATTCATTCTTTGAAGACTGCCAGGTTTAACCTAAAATGTAACAATGCTACAGGATTTTTTTTATATTTTTTTTTTTCCCCACAATAGACTAAGTAATCTGTTTCTACCACTACCTCACCCAAAATATGAACACTGAAAAAAATCTTTCTTTTTTTTTTTTTGGATAGTATCCAGGACACCTTTCTTGACCTCTGTTTTCCAATAGCTTTGTCAGCTGGATATGTTTTATGGCAGCCTGCCTCTACTAAAGTAACCATATATGAAAAACTTTAAAGGTTAAAAGAACCGCACATACAAAAAGATAATATTGGATTTCAAAAACACACGTGTTAAAGGTAATATCTCTCTTTATCACACTTCAGTCTAATGTTAAATGAAAGCAGATGTACTCTTGTGGTCTGATCTAAAGATCAGGAAGGTCAGCAGGATCTTTGGTAGTTTCTATGAACATTTGTTCATAGTCTCTCAATTAAACTTTCTCTAATGGGCTAAGTCTAGGGACTCAGAAAACTTGTTGGACCAGAGAATTACAAAGGTTTACAGCAGATATTTTCTATGCCAAACTTTTCAAACAAATCATTAAATTATTTAACTATTTGCTGCACAACTGTGTAGCAGTTTAAGTAGGTACCTCCACCATAATTATGAGACTACATGCATCCACTGAGCCTGCAGGTCTGCTGCTCCTCCCAGTTTTAGGTCCCAACATCTCATTCAAACAATTTAACCTACACCAGTAATAACTTATCTCATATCCAGGTATTTCCTCAAGCTTTAAACACTTTTTTTCTAACCAATATGTATTTGATTACCAGAATGGATTATCATCCATTTCAGCTGTTTTCAGTTACAGTGCAGCAACTTTTTTTTTTTTTTCCACATTCTTTATGGTACAACTTTTTTTTTTTTTTTTTTTTTTTTTTTTTTTTCCGCATTCTTTATGGTACCTTGTTTTATTTTGATCTTCTGGACTGGGCAGAGGGTTATCATGTCCTGCAAATTATATGTCTGTATAGATTTTTTCATGTATTCAACTTTAAGCTTGCTACTCTTCTATTTTCATGCTTTCGCCCCTTTGGACTCATAGCAGTTTGCACTAGACATTTAATAGAATATTTTAAATTGTTTTCAAAATTTGAATCATTAAGTCAATGCAGATAAGAATAGAAAATACATTTAAAGAACACTAGTAAATGTAATTAATGCAGGTACAGATGACCAGACATTACACGTGGCCCTAGGAAATAGCAGTAACTATAGAAAGGGTTAGAAAATAGTAGACTTGAAGTTTTAACTAACAGCAAATATTTCCAGCACTGCAAGTCTGAAAGAGGAGATACACTCTTAAAAAAAAAAAAAATTAAGGCTCTGCCTTAAATTTAATTTTGCATAATTAATTTAATTAATTTAAAATGATTAATATTGTATAATTAATTTTGCATAATTTTTAAAACAAATCTTGACAAAAAACTGACACGTTTACTAAATTCAAATTGATCCTAGTAATATGTCATGAAGCTCATTAGGTTTTAATTTTATTGAACTGTATTCAGTATATGGAAATTATATTGTTGTTATAATTACTTATACGGATTAATCATACAAAGTTTTAATTTGGTTCTGAACTTCACAGAATTTCTAGGTTGGAAGAGACCTCAAGATAATCGAGTCCAAACTTGATTTACTTGATTCTGTTTAGTCGGATATATTGGAATCACCTTTTTTATCTCAGTGCTGGTAATTTCTTCCAGTGAGAACAACTGTAAGTTATGGTACACAAGATATGTGACAATCATTTTCTATCATAACATGTGAAAGTAAAGCTAAACTGCATGTTTTCCACAAAACTGCTTAGCAACAGAGTCTAAGAGGTATGTGTGTATTGTGATACACACTCCTCTGAAACGGAGCAAATGCCAGGACTAATACCTGTAACATTTTAATGAAACCTCTCAAAAAATGTTTTTCATTTCACAAATCTGCACAGCAAGAAAATAAAAGTTGATTTAACAGGTATTTCATATATAAAGACCACAATTTGACAATAGATTGGAGTTTGGCGATGGAAATAAAGAAGTTTTAAAAGCTTTCATCATAAGAGATTAGCACAATGACAAAAGAGAAGCTAAATATAATGACTATAGGAACCTCAGTGTGGGCCTATTTATTACAGAAAAATGAGTATTTGTTCTCCTTATTACAAAGCTGGATATAAAATTCATCTTCTTGATGAGACATGATGGGCAAACAAAGGTAAGTTCCATTAAAAAGGTCCAATAATGGACCTTTGGAAAGGAGTGGGAGAATTTTCCTCTGTAGTGTTATACACTGCCTAGCTACAGTTCTCCAAATATTATAATAGAGTTTTGTTACATTTAAGATATGTGTTGGCTTCATTCTAGATAGCAAGATTGTTTTCAATATTTTTATCATAGGGATCACGTCCTTCTCATCATTTCACAAAGCAAAAGATGCTTTATAATTTTTCTCAGCAGATTACAAATATGTATTTAGAAAGTTGTTTTCAAAATCATCACTTGCGGTAGTTTCATGAGTGTATAAATGACCAACATTTCTATCTGCAGAGCTCCAAGAACCCCATGTAAATAATACACTAGAGTAAATTCATGTCATAAATTTACACATCTATTTTATGTCTCCAGTCCAGTATTGCTTCCAGTGTTCAACATCATATCATTGTTGGCTGCAAAAATGTCATGACATTCAAAATTCTAGATCATGAAAAGTTACAGAAAATACTTATTAAAAAATATATATAACTTTCTTTCCTTTTTTTTTTTTTTTAATTTTTTATTTTATTTTGTTTTCTACTTGTCCATTTACCAAAGCATGTTTTCTCTATGCCTTACAGTAATTGCAACAACAGCATGTTTGAGCTCTGTGAAGTTTCAGGAGTGTGTTCACTTTAGTGTTAAAGTAATAAGCAACAATGTGCACTCAACATCACCATATGATCTACATCACTTTATGTTATTATCGTGCCATAATCATCCTTCTGTATTTTAGCCCTGATAAGGGATAATATGTATAAGCCCAATATATAATGCTTTAGAGGCATCACAAACATCTAGGCAGTGTTTACAGGAGTGCAGTATTGGGCAAAGATATCTTCTAGTTCACATTAAGCATTATAAAAAGTAATTAATGTCCATTGTTGATTGGTCACTTAAGAAAAGTTAAACGTCTGCTGAGAATAAGTTTGTGTGCTCCCGGGCAATGAAAAATGATTCAGAACTATTTCAGTTTTCTTAAAGACTTGCTACAAGCTAAAGATTGTTCCATGTTGAACCAAAAAGATGCAGTTGGACTTATACATACTTAATTGCTTTTATTTTACTAGAGCTTCCTGTAGTTATCAGTGCTGGAAGAGAAAATGTGTAATAAAGTTAACTTCATAATTTGGTTACATTCCCTACAGACCTAAAATACTGGTTTACTGGGAAATATACAGGTTATCCAAAGAATTTTTTGTACTCTAGAATTATTTTTCTTACCCATGTTAGTTTCATGATCTCTATAAATTTAATTCTTAAAGCTTTAATCCCAAATACTACTAATAGGAATAAGTAGGAATAACTCTTTCAAGTTTAAGATGTGTAGTTTATAAACTCCTCACAGATTGTGCGCTTGCCTGGGGAAGGGGGGGGGGCGTGGAACAAAAACAAAACAAAAAAAAAAAACACCTACAATTGATATTACATTGTTAGATAACCAATCACATTAAGATTACTTTCCAAATCTGTGGGTTTTATTTGTTTGTTGCAGTTGGACTTGTTGTGGGTTACCAAAACAAAGCCATGTTAAAACACTAAGGCAGATGTCTGTATGTTCTTTGTACAGAGTAAGACAGATTTGGTTTAGTGTTTCCTCTGTTTGCATGCCTTGTACATGAGTGAAAAATACCTAGAGCAGAACCATAGTGAAATGGTGTGTGAGCAGGTAAGGCAGAGCACCACATGGTAGCCTTTGCCTAGTAGTTGTGATTTAATTAAGTCTTAGCTGGTTTCAGGTAGCTTGCAAAATAAAGTTTCTGCCTGTTGGTGGACAGCTATGTTGTATCTTGTCTGAAAGCTCACCTAGTGTGTTTACATCCCATTTTACAGATTGTGCTAGTGAGAGATTTGTAAGGCAGAGGTAGCTTTCTCCTGGATTTGTATCACCACTCACAGGGCAGAAGCTCTGCAGTTCTTCCATATTTTTCATTGTCATCTATGTGATTGAGCCCAAGTAAGGGCAGGAGCAAGAAAATGTTTCTGTTCTAGGGACAGTGATCTCAGAGGTGCCTGTATAATGTGATTAATACTGCTGGCCAGACAGAATCCTTGAAAAATCAGAATCTTTCTTTAGTCTCTCAGGTCCCACAAATTACCCCATCCAGTATTCATGTAATTCTTAAAAATGATACTGACTGAAACAAATCAGATACCTTGAGAAACATGAACAATTCCTGATCAAATCTCTTAGATGAGAAACTTAATAGAGGTTTTCTTTAATAAAACAGACAGGAGTCTTATATTTTTAATGTTTCTGTGATATATTTATTCCAAAATTAAAGGAAAATCCTAGCAGTACAGCACTACCATAGGCTGAAGTATAATACCCTGTTCAAACTTTGCTCCATGTGCATGACCATCAAAAATCAGTTGGTCCCCACTTGTTGCCAGAAACTCAGTTTATTTTGTTAGTATTATAAGAGGCTTGGATGTAAAGCACCCGGTGTGGGTGGGTGTTTCCTTAGGGAGAAAATGAACAGAAAAATATTGACCAGAGAACCTCTCAGTTCCACCACTGCACAACTCAGTTTGTACCATGTAGTCCCTTTTTGTTTTTAAACAAAGCCAAGTATCAGTGATATATAAGACTGCAAAAATCTCTACTACAGACTGCGTCCATCATGCCTGAAAAAGGCAGAACAAATTCCTCCCCCATGAATGCCACCATATTTTATGTACCTCAGTCCCTTCTGCAATGGGGGTATGATAAAGCATTTAAGCAAGCCAGTAGCCTGGCTTGTCCTGACATCGTGACCCTAATACAGGTCAGACTTTTGAATTCATTATTGCTTCCATCTGTGTCATATTCTTCATGCATCATACAGGTAGGTAAGGATCTGTAGTGTTTTCCTTTCTTAGTAGAATCTGCATTATAATGAGGGTAACATTTACCTATAATTGTATGTTGTTTAAAAAAAACAAACAGCAAACAATCAAATAACAACAAGAAAACCTAAAAACTTATAGATTAGATAATAAATAAATAAATAAATAAATGAACACAAGCTAAATGCTTTTTACAAAACAATTACTTCTCTAAAACTTTTTAAACACCCACTAAACGGTCTTGAAGTTTTTTTTATTTTACTTTGATTTAGATTGTACACCCTTTCAAATAAGAATTATTTTGTTTAATAATTAGCCATGTGACTAAATTTGTTGAGAAAAAAGTACTTTGTTAAGAGATAGTTTAGGGAAAAATATAAGCAAGTCTTAAATGCCATCTCTGTTATGTACCTCTCATCTCTGAATTTGTAAGTCCATTTTCTCTTAGTTTATAACATTATTTTTGATAGAAATTGCTTATGCTAGGGGACTTTTATATATAAATTCTGCTGCTTATATATTGGCTTTCTGTAAACAAAGAAATTACTCCTAGAGCTAGTAATTCCACTCTGGAATACACAATGTAGATACATTGCATGCAAAAATGTTGCTTATTAAATTAACATTAAAGGCAATTATCTCTGGTATTTCTCTGAAGATTTTGGAACACAATGTAATAATAGCTTATCTTCTCTGTTAAATTCAGTGTGGCCCACTTAACATGACAATGTGAAAGGAAAAAAAAGAGCAAGTAATGTGAAAAATGACTTGCCCTTCTTTTCAGAAAGACCTTTCTGCCATATCCTGATTGCATTTGAACATGTCATCATGCTAGAAAGTGTTAGCTAAAATGTTCTGGAAATTCAGTACAAGAAAGCAAGGATAGGTTTACTGTCTGCTAACAGGATTAAACTGAAAGCTGGAAACAAGTTTTCTTCCTTCCAGTGTTTTAGAATATGTTCCTAATTAGATTTGCTTTAATCTTAATCAAGAAAATACACATTGAGTAGGGAGAAGGCAAATTGGCATGGAATCATTTGTAAGAAACAAGATGAACAGGGTATATATGGCCTGGCAGTGCAGGGACATGTACCTGACAGGGCTTCTTACTGCTCTCGAAAAGTGTATTCTTTGCATAGGCATCCACTCCATGCCTTTGTTCTGATGTACTTCAGAGAAGTACTGGCCAGTGTGTGGCCAGGTAGCCAGTGTACCTGAGGTGGTACACCATAATTTTGCTGCCCTAGGGCTGCATGTGGAAACGGAAAGAGAAGGAGGTCTCCTCAAACATTTCCACTAGGAGGAACAGGGGGAGAAATGCTTCAGGTTAGTAGGAAGTAACAGTGGTTATGTTGTGTTTTGGTTTGTTTGGGATTTGTTGTAAGGCTCATGAATTCAACCAAAAAAATAGTTTCAGCTCCTCAAAATGTGTGCACTTCTGACTGGAATGTAGGAAGAGCATTCGATAGTTTGGACGCCTGTTTTCAGGTTAAAATTAGATGAAGGATATGAATACACAGGAAAATTGAAGCAAGTTATTTACTCATTAGAAGTCAAGTAAAACAACAGGAATAATTCTTAAACTGAATCATTTACAGGCAAATTTTCTGTGTTTCCCAGGGACCTTTAGGCCTATAAATAATTCATGACCTTCTATTTCTATAATGCTTTTGATTTCTTTCTCTGAAAAAAAAAAAAAAAAAAAAAAAAAAAAAAAAAGACCAGGTCACATGGTCAGAGTTATCCTTTAATGTCCTTTAATACGTTTTTTCACTTTATCATTTTTCCATTTTGCTGAGGAATACATTAGCCTTTGCTATTTACCCTTGAAACATCTTTTACAGTGAGTTTTGAAGAGAAAATGAATAGTGAAATACTTGTTGCATCAAATATAGCTGAGGGAAAAATTTTACCTGAAAGATTGAAAATGTTCAGGAAAAATATTGTCTCTTCAGGCTTACATAATTTTTTTTAAAATGCCAACTGGCTTCTTCTAAAGATTCAGATATCAGCTCCTTTTTTTTTTTAATTTTATTTTTTTTTTCCCTTTTTTATTTTTTCCTCTGTGCATGTTCAAGCTGCTAGAGAAAAAAAGTTATAGATTTCATAATATAGCAGGACAGCATAGTGTTACAGTGACCACAAAACAGGACCACTCAGGCTCCTTACTGTTCTTCTATAAAGCTTAACCCGTGCTTCACCCATCTAGTGAGACATTACAGATCCTTCATATTTCTGTGGATTCAGGCTAGTAAAGCTGTTCCTCAACAGACTCTTCCTGATCTGAATTTTGGATATTTTTGGATATTACACTGTGTAACAAGCCATATAAATTCCTCTAAAATTAATATAAGTTTCCAGAGGCAGGAGTCCATTCCAAAAACAGATTCCAAACCATCCCAAAATATGTATCAAAATCAAACACTTCAACCTCTGAGACTATTAAGATTTTGAAAACAGATCCCAAAAAAAATTAGTTTTATTCCAGGCTTTTTTTTTTTTTTTTTTCTGGGACAAGACTTTATTGACATTGAAGGATGCCTCAGTGATGACTTGGTTAGTCCGCCTAGAAAGCCAGTCTATTGAGAGGAGTTGGAAGTATTCACTTTTATGTATGCATATAGGCATTTATTTATTTATTTAAACAGTGCTGCCTTTCCAGCCTCAGGAGAGTTCTCCTATATTAATTGCCTCTGTGCTTAGATGCCTCCAATTATTAACCTGCAGGTGTCTCTAATCACTGTATATTCCCATCAGGTTCAGGTTGAGGGCTATAAGCTATGGTGGTTAAATACAACACATGCTATGTGTTTTTTGTTTACTGTTTTATATCTGAATTTGGCATCAAAGACTTCAGAAAACAGTCATAAGCAATCAATTCTTACTAACTGTAGCACCTTGGATCACATTTTCCTCCTCCTCTTCTTTCTTAGGGAAAATATTTAAAGACAGTCTGTAGGCTAATACAAGATGAGTTTTCTGAACGTTATTCCATAGATTTAACTTGGAATCTGGTTTAGTGAAGAAAGCCATCCAACACTTCTGCTATCCAAAGCCACAAAAATCCTATCTGGAAGTATATGTGTTTTTGCTAACACTGCAGAGCTAGGATATTTGAAAGTACAAGGAAGCAGTGGACTCCGTGTTCATTTGTATAGGGTTATCATCGTGTACTCAGCAGTAAAATTGTATCTAATTATGTTGGTACTAGACTGAATCTCTTTTAATTGATTAATTATAATTCACGTGTAGATTAACAGCTTTTAAAGGTCAAAACCTTTCAAATTGCACTGAGTACTTGTTTATCTCTCCCTATGCTGTGTAAACCTGGTATTCCACTGCAGTCTGAGAGCAACACCATAATTACAGATTCAAAGGATGACAAAAATTGATTAGCAACCAAGGCTGGTTAGGAACAAAGGAACTGAGTCTGGTTATTCTGTTCTCCCTTCTGAAAAGCAAGAGTTTTGATTGCATTTTAGAGCACAAGATTTTGACAGCCTAAGTTCTTTTAGGAGTAAATGAGCACAGTTTAAATAAAAGGTATCATTGGTTATGAAGCTGGCACACCAAAATCAAATATTTATTTGTTCTTTAGATTCCAAATAGCATGAGATGCTGATATTATTACCTTTTTTAAAAATGTGCAATTGATGCAAAATTACTTAAACTATGTTTAGTCTAAAGCTCCATTATACTTTGTTCTTTCTCTCACTGAGGTGCTAACACAGAACACTATTCTTTGTATGTGCCACCCCAAGGGCTTCAAAGTGGTTGAATAAAACATGTTATTTTCACCTACTGGAAATACCCCCAATGCTTTCTGTACTCTACAAGCAGCATGTGATTGTTATCACATTTTTTAAAGTGCTCTAAGTGACAGACAGAGAAATGAAAAATATCAAAGTTTTCATTTGTGGTGGAAATGAAAATACATTTTTCACAATATGGAATTTGCCTGTATTTCTAAAAGAAAGACTACTCATTGTTACCACCTTTGAGGTATGGTATCAGAAAAGAGGGGTCTGTTGTTGCTAGCTATTTGACATGTCTTGTGATAAAATTAGCATTCTGCATTTTTGAGTGATTTCTTCTTTTTGTGACCCCTGGTATTCTCTTGCAATAGGGAAGAATTTAAAGCTGAAGAATGTTATTCTCTTTAAATACTATATAAAACCTCATTGGAGCTACTTTTTTCATTTGTTAATTTGCCAGCAATATGTGAATAATATCCATTCCTGAAATACTCTATTTTGCGTAGGAGAAGAAATTAAGGAAACAGTGAGTGTCATTTGATTCTGGATGTGCAATTAAAAGCACAATGTTGTTTCTCAGAGAAAGACAAAACAAAGAGAAAACTGGCAGTGCAGTTTATGGGAGAAGGCAGACCTGGAGGGAAAAGCTACCTTACTTCTAGTCCTGAACCACCATTTTCTGGGTAATGTTGGAGTCTGAGATACATGGATCCTTGCAAAGGAGACAATGCAGTGAAAGTTCACTGAGAAACTTGTTGTTTGAATCCTTGTCTTCCTCCTATCCTATGCTAAAATAGAAACACAGTCAAATATAACAATGTAAAAATACAATCAATGTTATTAATGGTTATATGCATGTTTTGTCTCCATTTATTTGGTTAGGTTCCTTCCAAACTGCTTTTCATTTATAGAAAGGTTCCTTCCAAGCTACATTTATCTTGTAGGCAAGGTACTACTGAATACAGTTTATAAGGTTGTCCTATTGAGTTTTGGAAGTGATTATGAGCATGGCACACCTCAAATATATATATACAAATACATACTCTATGAGTGAAGTAAAATACTTCAGGACAGTACCTGAAATGTATCAAGATTCATCCCTCTTAATAATAGGTAATCTTACGACAACTCAGATTCTAGGGTACAAAACATCTTCTGATGAAGTCTTAGCCTCACTGAGTTGGATTTCAATTTTTGTGAGAACTGGAATTCACCCTTTTCATAAAATTTTTTTGGAAGGAGTTGTATAAGTCAGCGGGAATGTGGAACAGGAAGGATAAATACATCTTCGAAGAGAACGATGAAGTAAACGTTGGATAAGAACACAATAGCTATAAAATCTACTTTAAAGTTCTTTAGTTTTTCAGGGCAGGTCAGGTTGTCAAGACTCCTTTAGTTCAGAAATCAGGAGAGGTATTAAAAACAGAGGAAATTATAAATGTTAGAGTTAATTTTGGCATGGTTACTAAAATGACCAGAGTCAGAGGGATGTTGCTTAGAATATGTCTATAATCAGTAGGAAAATGTTTATAAAAATAAACTTTACACATTTGCATTCACTCCACAAAGAGCACAAAGTGCACAAAAGAACTATGTGAAACCTCACAAGTTTCTATGCCATTTGTTGCTGGGCAGTATTAGGGTAGACATCAGTGTGCTGTCAGCCCACATTTTGCAAGGAGAATAGACAGCCAAGTAATAAAATAGAAATAAAAGGTAATAAAATAGAAAGAACAAAGATGCTGGGAGGAAAGATCCTGTCCTTTCCATGGCCCTGATGGGGCCACCAGTGTCAGAGTAGCTGCTGTGGGGCTGGCTCTCTCTGCAAGCCCCCTGGCTTCCCCATCACTTCTGAGACTTTCTGTGTTGCTTCCCCTCTCTAAGCCAGGCATTGAACACAAGTACCACATGAAAACTGACCTCCTACAAACATTTCAGAGCCTTTCCTGTCCTCAGTGCTGAACAGTGTGTTGCAGTTCTGAATGGACTGAATTAAATTCCCATCTGCCTGCGAGTATCAGAAACAGGCCTCGTATGAAGTACATATTGAGGGAAAGAAGATGCCATTATTTTTTATAGTGGTGCTGATTATATAGTAACTAAATCTAATTTTCATTCATCTGACTGCTATAACAATGAAATCAATTTAAAAGTCACAATTGTCAGCAACTTGGCAGAACAACAGTAAACATCTAAGCAAGATTGGCAAGGGAACTTTGAGATATTAAGAAAATGTGCATTTAAACAACATTAATCCTCACTTTCTTTATAAGCTCTTCCCTTCTAGGCTCCTTGGAATTTAATTTGGCTCTGGCTCAAAGGAGTTATGAATGGAAGTAATTTAAAGATGGATGGATGTTAATTTAAAGATGCTGTCGTTTTCTGACAGAGCCGGGTACTGAAGTGTAAGAAAATATATAAAGAAGATAGCATGTAATCAGGAAATGCCAGTCAGGCAACAATTTGATAAGTTGATGAGAAAGAGACATGATGCTTCTAATAGCCTTTAGTCTCTAGCAAATACAACACATTTGATGAGCTAATTTCTGCTATGATGCACAAAGCAGATTTCCTAAATTGTATTCCTCAATTGTGTATGTTTATACCATAAATGGTGATTTTTTTTTTAAAATAAGAGTAATATCAATATTATTTCCACTAAGCAGTAATGTAAATTGTTTAATATATAAACATTAGAGTGAATTGGAAAATTAATTAAAAGAACAAGTCACTATAATTATGATAAATAAAGCTTATCTTTATTGCTAGCATGCTTCTCCAAGCAATCTGTCTAAATGAGAGGAAATTATATACCATCAACTTTCCCAAGAGCTAAAGTCTCATTTTAAATATCAGGTATGCTACAGTGAAATAAGAAAGAAATCTGCTTATTCAGTATCATGCTTTAAGGAGGTTTATAGAGAGACTGAACCTGTTTTTCCACCTGCTCTGCATTAATGGAATACAATTGTTGTCCCTTATAAGTTACTGACTCATCACTGAATTTCACTTACTGTGACTAATTTAGTCAGATTTCTATGCCAGGCAAACTAGTCATTATACTCTAATGATAATGTAGACATAACCACTAAATATGCAACACTTCTCAGTTTGGGGCATTTGACGTTGTTTGTTGTGGTATTTTTGAATCATAGTATTCTCAAATAATATCTAGTATATTTTCACATTCACCAGATTGTAGTCACCGCTTTGAGGGAAAAAAAAGTCAGCTGAATGTTCCTACAGTTTACCATGCTATTAGAAAATATATAATCTCTCAGTCCCCTCCTGCACACTTCTTCTCAATAATGTGTTTATTTAATGTATTGGGAGGAAATTAGATGAATAATTATTCACATTAGTGTTGAACAAAGAAATATTTTCTTAGGTTGAAATATGCAATATGAATGCAATGTGCATGCAATATGCTGTTGAGTTCTTCATTGCTGCTTTAGTCCAATAACTGTGGCGATCACTTATTACAGCTTCCAGAAATCCTCCTCTGAGTTCAGATGTAGGGAAAAATAAAGTAGATTAGAAGATGCTTGTGTATATGTGGGATACGGAGAGAGGGAATGGAAATAAGCATCGCAAATCTGCACCCTCTTTTTAGTACTGTCTAGTACTAGCCTAGTGCAGCCAGGGGCAACTTTTCCTCTTCTTCCTCCTTCTCATGCACCTCCTCCTGGTCTGGCATTGGGCCAGTCTCAAGGTGCTTCTTCAAGACCTCAACCTGTTAGTCTAACATTGTCCAACACAGCTACTACTGTTGGGGGATTGGGACTATATACAGATGAGATTTAGACCATTACTTCCTGTGTCTTCTTGGTTGCATAATCATATAGAAAAATTACTTGTTCGGTTGAACTAGATAGTATTTGTGCTCACAGTTATAGTTCCATACCAGAACAGTCACATTTGTTGGGACATGGTAGAGCTCTCCAAGTGACATCATGCATTTTGTAGTTTATAAATCTCAGTCTGGACATCCACACTACCCCCCCCCCCCCCCCCCCCCCCCCCCCCCCCCCCAGAAAAATGGCTTTATCTCACATTGCTGGGAAAAACTTGACTCCAAGTCCAAGTTTTAATTAGTGCCATATATAGAGGAAGATGCTAATTTATTACTTAATATTTATTACTTAATTGTTTAGCATAGAAGTTCACACATGTGGCAAGTTAAAAATCTTACCATCTCTGATTGTTGAAACCCTTCAAGCTCATTGTTTCCATTGTTCAACCTACCACAATTCTCAAAAAATCACATTAATGTGAAGATAAATTCCCCAGCAACTTTAATGAGAAAAGTGTGAACTTCCTTCTAAAACCACTTGTAGATCACAAGCTATCAAGTTAATTGTATACATTTTATATTCTTGCCTAATTTTACTGTACAAATGAGATACTGAAAGCATATAAAACTCTTGTATTAGTGCCTGCAAGTATTACTTTGGCAGAGATTGCATGAGTGGTTTCAAAACAGTGTCTCTGAGTCTTCACTGCAGCTGAAGTCCCTGAAGTTAGTCAATCAATATTTGCAGATTATCTGTCCATGACCATAATTTTACCATTGTGCTTAAATTGATCAGGTGACACTGTGAAAGAGATCTCTGGATCTGAGAGAATTTTTATTTCTTATTGGATTTATTCTGATTTCTCCTAATTGCAGTATTTCTGCCTTAAAACAGAAGAGATGGGATCTCTCTACAAAAACTTTTTACTATGTAAATAAATTTATAAATAAATTCTAAGTAGCAAGCAAAGTTTTTACATCTTTGTGCTCAGTTAAACTGTTACATAAAGGAACAAAGAGGAGTCAAAAAGGAAATAAGAACTGTCATAGTATTTCCAGAAGGAAGAGCTATCTATATACCCCTCCTAGAAATACTGACCACTGTCAGTGACAGAGGACAGAACCCTTCCTTAGGATTTCTTGGGAAAAAAATTGAGCTTCAGACTGTGTCACAGACCCAGCTAGCTAATGGAACTGAGCATAGTTATGAAATGTTTGATTTTTGCCACATGCCATCCAACAAGTGGGGAGGGCGCCCCATGGCAAGTTTTTCCAGGCATAGGGGAGGCACAGTAGAAAATTGAGTGTGCTAAATTTCCACTGCCACACAGGTTTTGTCATATTTCCCCAGAGAGTAAGGGTCAGCTTAAGCTCTGGTAGGTGACTATTTCCACTATCCTAATGTTTTTAGTCTCCCTGATGAAAGCGATACAAAGCTGGGACATAGAAGTTTCACAGCCTGTTCCCAGTTCTAGCAGAAGCTCTTGGCAAGGTCCTAAGACATTGCTATAAAGGACCTAGGTCCTAAGACATTTAGGTATCTACCCCAGGGTTTAACACCTCTAAAACAAATGTAGTAATTCTTATCTTCCTTCACAAAACAAAACAAAACAAAACAGTATAAAACCTACTACTGACTGACCTTAGGACAGGAGTTATTACTATACTAATTCAGTCATTAGCTGAACTAAAACCATTTTCATCTCATTTGAAACTTTAAAACGTCATTGACTGCTGTGAAAACCACTAAATACATGTCTTCCTGTTTCCAAGAATAACGATTTTATATTGTGGTTGTGGGTGGGAGGTGGGACTTTCTGAACGGTGATAGTCAGGATATACATACATACATCTCATTTAAGAATCTTTTCTTTAGTCTAATCAGGGCAAACACTGAGGTGTTTTATCTTTTCAAAACACATACCTAAACCAAGACTGCCTGGACCGTTTCCTTCTGGCCCAATACAGAGAACCATTTCCCTTGCTCCCAGATGCCCCAGCTGGTGAACAAAAGAGGACTGCCAAAGCAGGGTAGAGAGATGGGAAGATGATGAGAGCAAAGGATCGTAGAATCATGGAGTCATAGAACCACAGAATGGTTTGAGTTGGAAGGGATCTTAAAGACCATTCAGTTTCAACCCCCCTTCCATGGGCAGGGACTCCTCCCACTAGACCATGTTGCCTAAAGCGCCATCCAACCTGGCCTTGAAGGATGAAGGCCACTAATATGTTTTTACTCCAGAGCTCAGAGCAGTTCCCTGATTCCCAGTTTTTCTACAGGTCTTGTAGAAGCAATGAGTAAAAAGCTGTTGCAACTGGTCACCTCCTTCATTTATTTTTATACTGAAGAAAATCTGCGAGAATCCTGACAACAAAATCAATGTCTTTAGATTTACACCAGCTTATTGTTTTTTTTGGTTTTATGCTGAAAGGTTTTTTTATGCTGAAAGGTTTTTATGCTGCTCACATGATGCAGACACCTGAGCAGCTAGGTAAATAACAAATATAGATATACACTCAAAAAAAAAAAATCATAATCAGAAACTCACCACGGGGGAATATTTCCTTTCTGTACAACACAGCACTGAGTTGTCATGGCTTAATCCAAAACAGGGAAATGATACAGATAAAAATAATACTTGGTAAACTAAAAAAACTTTTTTTCTTTTTTATTATACAATAAATATCTGGAATATGGCAGGGGTTTGTTAGTTAGTTTGATTTTTGTACTTGCTTTGTAATAGAAATGCATGATGATTTCAATATAATACCTGGAAATTAATCTCAAGAAATTCATCACTTTTAGTGGGAGGAGACTTCAAATTTGCTTAGATAAAAATAATGGACAGAAGTACAATTCATTCAGGGATATAATTTATTCAAAATATTACAATTTTATATATCTCTGTATTTTAGACATCAGTTTTTCAAACTACCTAGCACGCAAGCACAGATTGTAATACTCACTGTCTATTGTCTATACTCTCCTACATATAAAGACATAAGACTAAGAAAGAGAAAGATCTCAGTGCTTCCTATCCCTTAGTCTGAATTTCTGAGCATGCTTACATGGCTTGTCTGCACCACAGAGCAATGAGTTCTCTGTGGACTAGAAAGAGACCGCACCACAGAGCAATGAGTTCTCTGTGGACTAGAAAGAGACCAAGACCCGGGTTTAGAGGGAAGGAAAAGCCTTCCTTTTGGAAGGAAGAGCAGCTAAAAAGAGAAAGGAAAGTAGCTGAAATTAAAATAAATAAATAAATAAATAATAATATATATATATAAATCAGGTTTTTGTTGCTGATTAAAAGTTTACTTTAAAATAGTCATATTTACTTTCTTTACACATTAATGTTTTTTCTCTGCACTGTGTGTACAGTGTTTGCAAGGTCTACAGCTAAAATCTGACGCAGGCCCTACCATACTTTACGTAGCAAAAGACTCCCCCAAAGAGTGTTATTGCATGTAATTTATGGATTTGTGCCAGGAGCTGTGGAAACTTTAGAACAGTGCCTTTTTGCCTTGTGTTATTTCCGCTGTCTAGAGGAACACAACTCATAGTAATTCTAAAAAGGGCAACAGGGATAATTGGGTTCCTGCTGCTACACATGTTTATCAGTGCACTACTGCCAGATGTAGGACATATGCTACAAATGGTCTTCCTATCCCCAAAAGGATTAAAAAAAAAAAAAAAAAAGTAATAATAATCCTTAGTTTTCCCCACCTCCTTGCAGTCAAATTAGTCTAGCACTGGGACTAAATCCAGGAAGGGTTTTTTTAGCTCTAATACACAGACCTCTTAGCTTAATGCTTTTATTTAGCTGATGGCTTAAGATGAGGGATTGCTTTATTTTGAACATAGAATAAAAAGTCATAGATTTGCATGAGAAATTTAGAGACTGTGTGTGGTGTTTAGATGTTTACATAAAAGTTTATACAGTTTATGCTTTGTGGCTGTTGAAGATTGGATTACTACTCAAATTTTCATATCAGGTATTTCTTTACAATGGTGAGTGTTGTTTGATTAGATGCTTTTGTTCAATGTGCAAAATAAATGAATAAAAATTATTCTTAATTTAGACTTTGCTTGAGAAGGAAACATCTGAAAAGAGAAAAAGTCAAGTTTAATTCAAGATTTTGTGAGCAAAGTGTTTTATTAGACCCAAATGATAAGGAAATATTTAAACTATATTTCAGGAAACTTTAATATTGAATATAATTTTTAGATTATTAAAAAATTGGGAAATACTTACATTTCTTTAAAATTTTATGCATTTTCAAAATATGATCTTTAAGTAACAGAACTAGAACCCAGAAATACTGACTGCAAATCCAGTTACGCTTCGATTTCTTTCTGTGACTCTAGTTTTTACCATGTGTCTTCCTTCTTCATCTGTAGAAGCAATTATGCTGCTGTGCTGTGAAGCCAGTGAAGTAGTCCAATACCACCTTAGTCATGTACGACTTACACCACAGTGAAAAGTGTTCAAAACTCACAATGAGAAACACTTAGAGAATTGACAGCTTCATGTATATGGGATAGCATGAGGCCTGCTAGGAATTCCTCCTCTTAAGACCATAGACAGAACTCAGACATCATCTGAAAAAAAACAAAAAACATTGAATAATATAAATCTGTGGAGCATAAGTCTCTAAACAGACTCAGAGTGGAAGATAAACTTGTACAGAAAGCAAAAACTACATATAAGGAATATAAATATCCATAGTCTGTGTGGAAAAAAAAAATGGACTGAGGAGGGATATATAGATAAAAGCTGACGCAAAAGTACTCACTAGTGATTAGCAAATAAAAGCATGAGTGTTTTTATAAAAAAAAAAAAAAATAGAAACAGATGTAACTGAGACTATGTAATGCTGCATATAAAATGTATCATTTGGAGGTTGGGAGATAGAGATAATCCCTGCATTGCTCCAGGACAATGGGGTAATGGGGTACACTAGAAGTGTTGCTTTAATTTTGTTTCATTGTTATTTCCCTCGCAATGACATTTTGGGTATATGGCTTGTGACTCAGAAAACATTGAGATATTATTTTTGTTAACAGAAATGTTAGACTAAACAGTTTCAAAATGCCAAGTCAGTTTAAAATGGCACTTACTGTGTGGACACAATTTATCTCTCAAAAAGCATGCAGTTTGCAAATGTAGAACTGATTCACACATATATCGAGAGACCAACAAGGTATTCTTTAAGGATAAAATGGAACTTTTTTTACCCTTTTATACAATGCAGTATCTCTACAATAATGGATTTATGTTCAATTCACATTTAACATTTTAGAAGACTGTCTTTAAAAAGTATAAAAAATGTATTGACTAGGTAACGAATAATGTTTACCTTCATCACTCTGGGGTGAATGTCATGTCAATGAAGAGAAATTGTAATGAAATGAGGGAAAAAATGTTGGGAAAAAAAATGACATTTTCTTGAAAAAGTTTAGTTTTAATTTGACTGCAAAGGGAAAATAATTTTAGGATCAGGAACATTCCCCTTTAATTTTCCTTCTGCTAAAACTTATGACCACAGCTATATGGAGCCCTTTAGAAGTTGTCAACATTGAACTGTGTCCAGAAGCAACGATGCAGTGAGTGCTATTCCTTGAAAAAAATAATATATCTTGCAAGTAGTAGCACTCAGCAAGTAGAAGAGCACACCTGGTACAAAGCAGCACTTCAGGGTTTGTTTCCTTTGGGCAAACGAAGATCCTGAATGAGTATCCTGGATTGTTGTAGGTATTTAAGCATAAGAGGTCAAGCAGTTGGTTTGAGATAAAGAGGAGTGAGGAATGCATTTGGTTCAGAAAACCCATTTTGGGGCTGTCTAGGTCTTCATAAACATGAAATGAAGTCACATCACCATAACATTAATATAAAATGTCAGAAGCATGTTACAAACTTAGTTCAGAAGTATTGTATTGACCACAGTTGTCATTATTTAGCATGGACAGCAGACCTTGTGTTATGCTCCAAATTCTTCTCTCCATCCTTGGTATTTAATTTTCCTGCTGTCAGAAATATTCACATTCAAATTGTTACACTGTATTTTTTGGGTTGTTACCTTCGTGTCTCTCTGTTTAAGAGATATTCCTTATTCCTTTATGAACAATTACCATTACTCATGTATGGGGAAAAAAAAAAAAAAAAAAAGAAAGAAATAAAAAGACTTCTATGAATCTGCACCTGAACTGGAAACTAAATTTAAATCTTGAATTGCTAGTCTGTTATTTTGAGGACAGTGAGGCCGATGAGCCTATTCTCATTGCTTCTTCAGCAAGATTAGTTGACTCCCTCAAAATAAAAGAAAAAAACATTTTGTGGGTCTGGTGAAAATGAAACAAGGTGAAGTGCCTTGTGAATAGGTAGTAGTTCCCTTTTGTTCTAGCCAAAATTGTTATTAGTAAGAGCATACAGATATTATTAGCAGTGATAAAAAAGAAGGAGCGTGTCACTTTACACAAACACCCAAACATTTCAGTGCATGGCAGATTACCCGAGCCTCTTTTTCTCTGGGAAATTTTGCATCAAGAAGCTTAAGAAAGGAGTAGATTAGGTCAGGCAAGCAAACCCAGATATAAAGACTGGGTTGTTTTCGACCAAAGGGAGAATTATGCACTAGACTACACTCTGCCAGTTATGAGGTCTTTGGCACAGGCTAGCACTATAATTTGCAATTGCTTTTTCTCATCAGCATATTTAGTAAGATAAAAATATTTTACTATTTATTATCTATACATAGATTGTGACCAGCTTGACACAAAGCATCAAATGGTGTTTGAGGAAGAGAAAAATATATTCCTTCTGAGTTTAAGTAAAGTTGTTTTAGAATAATTTAGAAGGGTATAAGCAGAAAATTCTCTTTGGAGTGAATTGATAACTGGGTATACGATTTAAAACCAAGAAATACTGTGCAGATTTCTCCTTGAAACATGTCTTAATTTCCATGTCCATGCTTTGAGTCTTAAATTAAAAGGCTAGTAAGCACATTTACCATTCTACATTTGGGTTAATTTTAGAGCAGTGCTTTGATTTTTGTTCCCTAATGCTCTATTGATGACCCCTTTTCAACTGCCCAGAAAGGACCACCCTGACTAAAATGCAAGGCAGTTGCTGGAATCCACATTAGTTACATGCTCTTCTTCCCTTTGAGAAGAAATTGCCAGCTGAGCAGGACTGTAATGAATTCTTATGTGTTTTGTAGTGTGAACTGCCATCAATTAGGAGCTAAGCTGAGACCATCAAACTCATTTTAATTAGAACCTCTGATTGGATTTATGCCAAGATCCCAAAGGTAAAAATCTAGTACACAGATTTACCATCTTCTCCAAGTGAAAATTTTAATTCTAGTCAATTCTCCTTGCTTGCTGTGAGTGTGTGCATATGTGCCTGCATTTGAGGTTAGACTTTATTTTCATATGTGAATAGTGGAGATGTTCATACACACATTACAGTGCTAAGAGCATCCTATTATTCCATCCCTGTCATACACCATTCCATTTCTACTGGCAGGCAGAAAAGCAATTTTATCTCTCACATTTTTATTGTATATATTTAATTTCTAATGAGATTCAGGGATTCTCCATTCCCAAGGCACACTATCTTTCATTATTACCACAATACAATAAAATGTATAAAATAATAACAGAGAATAATAATAATAACTGATGTGTAATTATCAACCTCATTCTGTCTTGAATCTGTTGTTACGAAGTCTGACAATTGTGTCTTAGTAATATGAACACCTAACCTCTGGATGTTGCAGCTTGGAAAGATAATTTCTTATTAAGTTTTACTATTATTATTATTTTAACCTTCAAAATCTGTGATATGAAATTCATGCTTAGAGTTCAGTAAGCCATATCCCCTTCTCTGAAATGCAAAATGGTTTCCCATATGGCTTGAAAAATATGCAAATATGCTTTTTGTGGCACAGAAAATGTCTGTATATTGCATGCGTTTGTGTGTAAAGAAAAATCCACGTGTAATGGTCTCCAGAATAGCCTTCATACTGAGTAACTTTGAGATCGGTGAACCTTAGAAACAGAATGATAGCTAAGAGATAGTTTTAGAGTTAAAAATATATATATGGAAATAAAAATCTATAGAACCCTATGTAAATAGCTGGAGGCTAGAGGAATTAGACAGAGAAAAATTGTGTCTGCTCAGGTAACAGACAATTCAGACCATGTTGTTGACCCATTAAGCCACCTATGATAGCACTGAGACAGAAGCCAGGGACTTTAGTTCAATCCCCAATTAGGTCATCCAATCAAAATGTATTTAGGAATACATCTAACCAGAAGAGTATCAGGATGTCTCAACTCCTTCCCTTTCTGTATAGCGTTGACTAAATCTCAGGCAACAGCATTGGGAACAAAATAAATACAAGACCACCGGTATACCAACAGCTTGCAGTTGCACTGAAAACATGACTTGAGGTATAAATGCACATTCATATTGATGACATGTTTCAGGGGTACCTGTTGAGACTTAGTTGTATTTATAGCACAATGGGTATTATTGAAACAGTATTATATACATAACTCCTTTCTCCATGGCTTAACTTTTTCTTGATGTTTAGGCCAGACTTCAGCTTTAAAAATATTTTCAGGAAGAGCTTATAATGTTAAAAATCATGGAACACAAAAACTAGTGGTTCTCAATGACATTTCAAAGGAGATTCAGTGCTTTATGTAGTTGTGGTGGTATTTTGTTGTTGTTTTTGTGCATGGCATGGAAACATTCCAAAGTAACCAGACATTTTTATACAGTTCAGAAACTCTTTAAAGATCTTAACTGAACTCTGTCTTGTGAAAAATCTAATATTTTAACAAACATTTTATTTATTTATTTATTTTTAATCAAGTATGTACATAATCTGATTATCTGGCAGGTTCAGTTTCTTGGAAAATCAAATCACTACTGGTGCCAAGTATTTACTGAAAAAAAAAAAAAAAAAAAAAAAGGATGTTGAAGGAAGAGCTTGAATTTCTTGGATTTCAGAAATCTCTTCCAGGCTTATGTTTAGCAATAAGCTAAAACATTAAACATTTTTTCCT
Source organism: Anas acuta (assembly GCF_963932015.1). NCBI lineage: Eukaryota > Metazoa > Chordata > Aves > Anseriformes > Anatidae > Anas > Anas acuta. The sequence goes on from NC_088979.1 coordinate 103,659,262, forward strand.
GAAGCGTTCCCAGTTATTGTCATCGTGTTACCTATGGATATTATGAGTTCCTTTTCTGGGGAAGGGTGTTCTGTGGATACGTATATGACTATTTATTTACCTTGAAGTGAAGTGCTGCTTAGACAAAGTGATTCATCTGCAGTTTTCATGATATGAAATAATGTTTATAGTGGGTTTTATTTTCTTGTGTTTTCCATTATATTATGAATATATATATTTTTTTAATCGGGTGAAATCTGATAACAATTCAAATGGGCATTGAGTAGTCACAGATGTAAAAGTTCATAACTGGCTATATAAAATAACAATGTATTCTTCCTGAATCAGATGTTCTGTGCACAGACTGCTGATTTTTAATTGGATGTGTACTTACAACAAAGATTTTGATTACAGTAAAAAAGGTAAAACCTCTTATGCATCTGGGCATAAGCATCTGGTAGAATGTATAAATAAAACACTAGACTAGGTCTGCATCCAAGATTAACCATCCCTGTGTGCCAAGTGTCATATTTGCAGAGGGAAAGAACTAAGTGAAAACCTCATCACCCAACTTCTGCCTTCCTCTAGACAAAATTTTAGAACAATGAAGGGTACAAGGCTTTCAAACAAAGCAACCCTTTTCTGAAGATCAAGTCCACTTACTTTTGCAGATTATATTCAGCAGAAGCATTTCCCCCCACTACAGCTTGTGAATCTTCAACTGAGTCAAGGAAATGATATGATGTTCAGCAGACTCCAGTCAACACAGATTACATTCTTTGTACCATGAGAGTAAGGGAAAAAAATACATTTGTTGAGACCAAAGGGCACACAGAGGCAGCCTCTGAGTAATTCAAACATAAACAGGAAAGAAACTTGATAGAAAAGCTTGGCACTGTTCCATGTCAAGGCTAATTACTGCCGCTTTTTTCATGCAAAGTTCTGAATTAATAAGGTAGAGAAAATAGAGAATGGAGAGCATGCAGTTTTGTTCAAGGGTACAACTTCACCTTTAAAATCCTTTGCTTGCTCTTGAATTTAGAAGAATCCATAAGAACTGTTTCACAAAAATGTGTTGGCTGAAACAGTGAAAACAAACAAACAAACAAATTTTGATTTAATTGACATACAAAAACTGTTGTTAGGATTCCATGGTTGTTGCAGTCTTATATTTTGTTAATCAGAGACACTGGCAGATTTTATGTACAATAAGTTAAATCTTATCTGCCTAGTGTTATGCAGCTAAGCAATTGATTTGTTTTCTCCTATAAATATTCAAAAAAAACCTTTTGAAGTGCAGTTTACTTCTTTTAGCATTAAAAAAATATGGATATAATAATTATGTAAGTAAAATGACAGATGTAGGATTTCAGCATGTAAAGTAAAAGATAATCTATTGTTTAAGGTAAATGTGGATATAAACCAAACATCCTCTTCAGTTTTGGCACAACCCTGAAAATCCTGCTCCAAAGTATAAGGCCTCAGCCTGGTAAACAGTCCATCTGAAGGCAATGAACTAGCTTCTTGGGTGATGCATTTTAAGGGAAAGGAAGGGGAAACAGGAAAGGATTAATATACATATATATATATATATGTATATATAAACACACATACATATATAAAAACAAAAATGCAAAAAAAATTCAAAAATAATTTTAATAAACTAAATTTCCTGAAGTGGAATCAGTGTCCAACCACCTTTTTTTTTTTTTTTTAACAGAATATGAAAGGAAGAAGGACTTCCAACAGTTGACAACCCTTCCCTCCCCCTACCTCCCACTTCTTTTTTTTTTAAGAAGTAAAAGGGACCTCACTTGATATGTTTGAGGACATTGTCACTGGAGTGTAAAACATTAAAGCTGGCTGAGCAAAGGGACAAACTGCTTTCCTCCTGAGATCTTTCATGATGTGGAGACAAGATTCACATTCCATATCAAACAGCTTTCTCATGACTAGAGTGCAAAATAAGCTGTTTCTAATCGATCTCTTTGTATAGTACTCAAATAGATGCGTGTGTTTTTGGGTGTGTGCATGTTAACTCTTGGGAAAAAAAAAAATAAAAATCCTGGGAACTGATAGACAATTGATAACAATTATCTGTTTAATTTTGCCTTGAACTTAATGCCAAACAAGTTCATGTTTTCCCACTACCACTTTGATGTTATATTGATTGCTTTGGTCAAAGTGAAAAGCTTGAAAACCAGAAAGTTGCAATAACTTTGTATAGAATGCATACTATCACTTTCTGCTTTTTGTAGTTGAAGACATCCCTTGTTTACTAATGACTTGACATAGCTATAAACCGATTTTATGTGTGCAGCCTTACACACCCTACATATATGTGGTCACTGCCAAGTGCTAAGTATTCTCAGAGTTCAAAAATATCTATTGCCTGGATGTGTTGCTCAAGTGACATCATTCAAGCAATTTTAGCACATTTTATGAAGGCAATATGAATACCACATTTTAAATTTGCCCAGGTCCTCTTGCCATTTTTATGTCAAGAGCTGGAAAATACTAGAAATTAGATCCTTTAGTTTCAGTCCTGCTTGCCATTCTGCATGGAAAAATGTGGTTACTCTACAAACTGTACTTTTTACTGAGTGCACAAGTTTGTGTTCTCAAGGCCAAGAACATTTGATACTTCCAGGCAGATTAAGAGCAATTCTAACAGCATAAATGCAGGACACAGTATGAAGGCAAAGACAAATCTACTGTTTCACTGAAGGCCATTAAATACTGTGATTTTTGGCAAACTTATCCATTACTGTGTTAAACTATAACAGAGATACGTTCAGAGGGGAAACAGTATCCCCTTTGTTGAGCCAGAAAAAAAAATCCTGTTTCCAAACTGCCCTTATAAATTCTTACTGAACCCTTTCAAGTAGCTTGCCAAAACATTAGGCAGTTTTAGGAGAACACTGGGGTGCAGATTAATTCTTAATAAATTGATTGATATTCCTACAAGTAAGCAAGCAGTCTGTGTGCTCAGATGCAATTTAAGTCCCGTGTATCTGACAGTTTCTTCTATAAATTATGGTTTAATTCTTTAAAAGACCAGTGTGTCATTTGTATTAGGAGCCTTCAAGTACTTACAGTTGTTTCACATTATAGCTTATTGTATTACAGTTCTGGTATATTCTTTCTGTAAGTAATCTTGTGGGAGCCAAAGAAATAGGAGCCCTTCAACATGCAACAGCAATGACTTTTCCATGTTTCCGTTATGAACTGTGGTAATGGGAGAAAAGTCTGAAGAAACTAATGGAAGCTTCTTGAGCATCCAGTTTTCTTTCAATTTGATTTTCAATGGTTTTATTATTATTACTACTATTATTAAAAAAAAAAAAAAAAAAGAATCAGGGGGAGTCTGATCAGGGGGAGTCTGGTGCTTCCCTCACGGGCAGTAAATATTCACTGAGTGTTGAGTTGAAAGAAATGGAGAAAAGTTTACTAAAGTAAGTTGTCAGGGAAGAACACAGCCATATAATATATGCATCTCTTTGCACAACTTTGAGCAACTATAGTCAGTCACAATGGATATATATTTTGCAAATGCAGGCAAAGCTTTTTCTATTTTTTTGTTATGATTCCCCACCCTCCCCTCCAGTTTCACGTGGACCTTAAAAAGGCTTGAGTACACTGCCTGGGTCCCTCTTGAAATACTCATGGACAGGTAGCAGAAAGAAGCTACCGTTCTTGTCCCTGGTCTGCTGAGCTCATCGATAGTGCTCCCATGTATTGTCACTGAAGCTCAATTGTATTTATACAATTCAATCGTCTTATCTGCTAGAATAAGAGAAGGGGAGACTTCCATGAATTACATCAATTTGGACAAACGATCAGCCTGTCATCCTATAGAGATGGGGAATTTGCTGTTTGGCCACCACAGTTCTGTGTTTGTCAGGGGCCTTCCAGCACTCTGCACACTGTTGCTGCTACTAATCCTACCATTTGCATACAGCACCAGCTGGTCAGAGAGCTGCCCATGGCAAAATGAACAAGTGGGAACACCCAACAAATCTGGCATATAATTTCTGGAGAATGAGATGCATCCCTGTCAGTAAACGTAAATTCCCAGAAGCCTAAAACTCCATTTCAGTTGTTTTGGTCTGGATGGTTGTGGTGACTGAGTGGAAACCCCAAAGAAATTGAAAATTTTCAGATAGAGAAAAAAAAAAGGTATGATGAGCCACTTCAGATAAGACTTCACAAGAGATGAAATTGCCCTACAGGCAAAAACCTATTATCATATGAATTTCCAATGGAAAAGTGTGAAGAAAGAATACATAAACATGAAAAGTAATAATTTGATTGCTTTGAAAGTTGACCACATATTTGTTGCAGATGTTTGATTAGGACCATTAAGGAAAATAGCATTTTATGTGCTTTAGCTATGCTTTTCTGAGGAATAAGTGTATTTTTCTACAACAAATATGACACGGAATCACTGAGTTTTGACTGGGAGGGTGTGTTCGTTTTTTGTTTTTTTTTTATAATTATTGTGATTTTTTTTCCCAGTTGTCAACATATACTTTTTTACATACATAGAACAGATGAATGATCAAATGAAAGCCTTGCATTTCTTGTTTCTTAAACTGAGTTTTTATTCATATACACGTTTAAAGATAAATATCCTGTAAGCACCATTAGAAATCAAACTAGAAACATTTTTTCAAACAAAATGAAACTACCATATATTAAACACGAGAGCAAAGATTACACTAAACGTCTTTTTTGTTGTTGTTGTTTTGTTTTGTTTTAGCATATTTTTATATCACACAATTTCCGTCCTTTAATTATTTCCATAGTTGCTTTTAAACTTTTGGGGCTACTTTTTGAAGAAATTGGATGTACATGTAATTTCTAGTTCACAAGAAGTTGCCAGTTGTTTAGATTAACAGGTGTTTGTCCAGTGAAAAATAGGTTCCTGGAAAGCACTTCCTAGAATTTTGGGGATGAGAGAGTGTAAATTATTTTATGTTTGTTAAATACACACATATGAGACTAATTTATTTAATTTATTTATTGCATCACTTAACTTTTTCTACTAACTTTGCTTTTAAGCCAAATCTCAACCTTCAGTCTAATAAAGAAGTAGTCCAAGGATGCTAGTGACTAGCACCTATGTATGTGTGTTGGAATTGATGCCTGTGTTTCATTTTGAGACATACCTAGACAATAAGATGTTTGAATCATGGAAAAGGCCACGTTGAAGAAGAGCATTACCTCCCAGCTTCATCTGTTTGTGTAGCCACAAGTTTCTGGAAACCTGAGACTATATATGATATCTAAAAGTACTCTAACATCTGAAATAAGCTCTTTATTTCTTCTCAGAGAAGTGAACTTTTGAAAAGTATGATATTCAAGTTTTGAAGCTAACTGTCATGAGTGGGCAGAGGAGGAATGCTGCTGAACAGAAACAAGTTAAGTATTTTCCTTTTTTAAAGCAAATCTTTGAAAAATATCTTATAAATATAATTCTGCAGGAAAGGTTCGGATTTATATTAACAGATCACTGAATATTTTGAATTATTACTTATGTAGTGTTAGAGCTACTAATTTGGTGCACATGTATTCTGATACTGTCTTTTTTTGGTCATTTGATAATGGCTATTCTTGCATATGCATACTTTTTCCTTTATACTTTTTTTAACTTTTCTATGGATGAAAAGCTACAAACCCATTGTGGTGCCCAGGTAGTTGTACAACATACAATCATATACAATATTCATGTATACTGTAAGAACGCTGTGCAAGTTTCTAGCCAACTCAAAACCACAGGGGTCGTGGTGCCATACTGATCATTTCTAGACTGTTAAAATGTACTTGCAGGTTAAAATATATATATATATATATATTTCTGATATATAGAATCCAAATAGCTTATATATGAACAAAAATATTTTCTACTTTTCCGATTTTCTTAATATGCATCCATAATAAGGATGGGATACCATGGAGGCTATTTTATTGTCTCATTATAACGTAGTTCATTGATCCCAATCGTTAAATCATTTTTATGGCACATTAAAAATATCATGATATCAGGAAACCTGTATGTCAGCTTGAGGGACTTTTTTACAAACCAAGTGCATTCCACATGGACACTGAAAACAAATCATAGCAGTCTATTCTATAATTGACTCATATAGGCATTTTCCAATCTTGAAGTCTTTGCTCAAATCGATCTTTGTTCAGACTGGGAAAAGGGCTTGGAAATAGCTGAGTTTTTGTCCAAGCTTTGTGTTATCCCTTACCTTAGAAGCATTTTTTTTTTTTTTTCTGGCAGTGGTGGTAATGTTGTGTTCTTGTTTTTGGTGGATTGCATTGAAATACTTAATCAAATATTGATAAAAAGAACATCTATTCTGAAGTAAATTTTCCATCACTTTTTGGTATTTGATTTCACTGTAAAGAGCAAGAAGATTACGAAAGCAGTTCATGATTTGGCATTATTCTGTTTCAAAATGCATGTATCATCCTCTTTACCAGACCTGTAGTAAAATATTGCACTAACTACATTTTGACTACACCACAGAAACTCAGTAGCAAGCATCACTTCTCAAGCAGGAAAGTCAAGCATCTGATTCTGATGTCAGATTTGCAGCATGCTTCACTTCATATTAGGAAAGACTTTCTAAGTAGCATGTGCACTTATATCTATCTACCTTTCAAAGAATGAGCCTTGTTCTATTTATCTTTTTCTTTCTTTTAGTCCTAAAGTTTCTTCCACTATTTGTTAATAGTGACGGTTTCCCTCCATTTCGAAGATCAAAACAGTAACTGCTGAAACAGCAAACATTTGCAGCCTTCATTTTTGTCTCCAGCCTTCCATTGATATTCAGTCTCTGTTTCTAAATTCAGAAATGAATGTGAAATTGTCTGGGGTGGATGCAGAAGGCTGTAGAAAATCATCCAAATGTAGTTTTAATACGTTATCTTATGCTATATTAAATCGGAGCTGATAGCACCTTTGCAAAGCAAAATGAATCCTATGGAATCTGAGCCAGGGGACCTAATCCAAATTTTTTGTCTAAGAAGAACTTCAGGCATCTGCTCAGAAAGAACATAGTGCCTGCAAATACCTCGGTTTATATTCCATTTCCTGCAGAGCTTGTCATCAAAAACTCTACCCCTCTCTTTACCTCACAGAAATACTTGGGCAAGTTTTGTAGCTGTTATGAACCATCAAAATTTATATGAAGTAATGCCACTTACTAAAAACTGAGGATATTCTCATTTTTAGTTGCTGTTTTTTTCCAGGAGGAAAGAGGTGTCCTTCACTCTTCAGATAACTTCATTATTGGGAGGGTGAATACTAATTTTCTAGCTCATTCTAATTCTCTAGGGATAATTTGGCTGCTGTGCAAAAATGTAAAATGATTGTGTTTCCAACCTGGTTTCCCAGACACCTATTTCTGCATAGTTCTTCTTATGTGTTTGATGGGGGAAGATCATCCTACTCAATTAGAGACTCAAAGACTAACTTTTCAGTGATGATTATGACATGATAAATCATGTGAAAATAGCCTGATCAGTTGATAAATCATAGTTAACAAGTAATAGCTAATAACTAATTAGATGCAGTTGTTTTTTGTTTGTGTCTTTCTGTACTCTGAGGTGAAAAGAAAACAAACTAATTTAATGGTAGTATTAAGGGAACATTCAAAGCAATGGAGACTGTATTCATGTAAATACAAGGGAAAGTATATATGATATTTGTATTACTCATTGCATTAGTATTCTACCCAGAAATATTTACAATGGCAAAACATATCTTTGCTAAAAAAATACGTAGTATATATATTTTTGCAACTGTCTTTTAACACAATTTTAAAGAGACTTCATAGTAATGTCTGGTTTTGTATAATCTTAGGTATACTTATAAGATATTATTAATGATTTTTCCCAGGGTTTGTCTAGTGTGGTTGTAAAATACTGAAAAAAGAAAAAGAAAAAAAAAAAGTATGTATGACCTGTCTGAAAGAGTAACAGGTGTACTTGTCTCAACCCATGCACAACCTCCCTTCTCCTGTGTACTCATAATGTGTACACTTTCTATTTCTATCTCTTTTTTTTTTCTTTTTTTTTTTTTTTAAATCAGATTTTATATGCAAAATGAATTCTGTGATGTGAACCGGTTTAATCTACTGAGGGCTAGGTTTTGCTCTTTGTACCTATCTGTGGAAATGAAGTGATTGGCACTTAATCAGTTCAGGAAATGTTGTCCCTAAAGAAACACTCCTCTTGTACTGACATGAAATGGTTTACTTCATTTTCTTCTAAGCACAGTAACTTTGGTCATGAACAGCTCAGAAAGGTGGAGAAGAAAGCAGTTTCATTTCTCTAACACATGGGATAAACATTGCATAGGTAGTTATGGTGACTCATCTACATATTTGATGTGGAAGAATAAGAGTATCTTACAAATGAACAAAAATGCAATCCAGAACAAGGGAAGTTTGGGCAAAACTGCATGCAAATTCTTCAAGAACCCCTTTACAAGGGTTCTGAAAATAAAGCAGTTCATTTCACTTTCCCATTTGACAGTTAGGCTCCTTAAAGGACCAACTTTTGTGTCATTTGTAGGTTACTTTGGTGTTGAGCATCCATCTGCTGGGAATATAACTGAGGCAGGCATTTGATCTCCTGCCAGTTACAATTCATCAATACATCAGTAGCAATCAAATGTTGCTAGCTGAGCTATTCTTGTGGTAAAGATTAACATTATGAGCCCTCTGCCTACTGCTACTTGGACTTTTCCATAGTCCTTGATCTAGTTATGCACAGTTTTTGTCAAGTACAATCTTGAGACTTCATATAGGACTCATGTCTTGCCAGAAATCATTACTTTCCTCAATGACTGTATACATTTATTTATCAAAACTGTTACCAGAGCCATAGACTCTACAGTGGGATTCTGTTGGTATAGGTGCCCTGTGTATATGCAGCTGCATTAAAATGAAATTTCCCTTGCTGCAATAAAAGAACTTCAAGCATTCAGCACTGCAGTAATTGCAATGAATACTTTCTGGCCAGCAATGAGTGGGAAAACCCATTTTCCTCTGACCTGCAAGCTTTTTTTTTTTTAAGTATATGTTGATAATCTTAGAATTCAACACAGAGACGTAGTATAACTCTCATCATCCAAGGCATTGTATTTGGAGGGAAGTAATTGATTGCTGGTTAGTTGTAGCTGTGACTTGGGTTTCGATTAGAAAAATAACTTAAAAACTCTAACAGAAAGCAGCTATTTTGCACACTGCTAAAAAGCATTTGTGTAAGTTTGGTGTGTTTGACTCATGCATAATGTATACTCCTTAATGACCTGCATAGCCAAAGGATGGCACTTTAAATTGATGAGTGTGATATATTCATACGTAGAACAAATTAGTTTAAGGACAGATGAAGAATAGATGTGCAGTCCAGCTAGCATGAACTGTAACAATTATAGAGATTATTACAACCACAGTCTAATACCTTCCAGACATCAGAAATCATTAAGTGTCAGAGTTATGGAGATCTACAAGATAGTTTATCATAAAAAAATATTATTGTATTACAGCAGTTTCAATTTTGCCACTATATTTGATATTAAAAGAATATATCTACTAAAAATATTTATTTTCACAGGTTTCTAACTTAACCTTATAAACATGCTCAAGAAGAACCGTGACAAAAGAATGTGTACCCCACATGAAAATGAGAGGAATACAGACAGGGTGGTGAATGTGTCTTGGAGCACTTTGTTTCCAATGCACAAGAACATGTTTTAAGTCAGTAAAAGTCAGGGTAAAACTACTAATCTGAGCAAAGCCTGTCTCTCGGACAGGTGGGACTGAAAAGAGCTCGTTTGCTTGAGGCTAACTTTGCAAATAAGTTTTTTAGTCATATCTATAACAAGAATCTGTAAAATATTATAATATCAGAACTCACTTCAGACTGCAGTTGTGTTAAAAAGTGAACTCGAACCAGACCAATAAATCCTAATATCCACAAGTTTGCAGGTGTACTTTGAGCTGAAAATGGTTAAATTTCATGAGTTGGACTACTCCCAAAAATTACACTTAAGAAAAAACAGTTTGAAAGCAAAATTGATTAGATATGACATTTTTCCTGTTGCAAAGGCTATGAAGGAATGACATGACTACTTAACTGGATTCTTTACTACTCTTAATCCTTCCATTTACAGTTTCACTGGCAATAACAAGTTCTTCAGTCACAAGGACTTTGCTTTTTACCTTCATAAGATAAAAAAGGTAGGTGTATGCGCCTGTACCCGAGACTACCGTGGCAATGATCAGGAAGTAATCAGGAAGTTTATGAAAAATGAGTATTTCTTCTTTTAAAAATGAGTTATTTTGAAATATAATTTTCAACATAACCCCAGACACTTAAAAAAAAAAAAAAAAAAAAAAAAAAGCTATCCTTTACCCAAATCATGCTCTCTGACATTCTGAGCAAATGCTGTGTGCACATTCATACCTAGATATTCGCAGATTCATACATACAAGCCATGGCGTTGGTACTGATGCTTAAATTTGGGAGTCATTGTTAAGCTCCAGTATTATTCCCATGCCACTCATGGGAAATGGTAGAAATGCCGTCATCTGGATGAGGAGTTGGTAAGACAGTCCAGCTGCTGGGGTGCTAACTTAGCTCATGGAGCTGTTTTGACCATAAATACATTACATTTAGGGCCATTATATATTAGATATTTAAGGTCAGATGCAACAATTACTTAGGTACCTACTACTTAACCCCAATGCTACTCAAATTTAGGTACCTGCATTCAGGGTGCACCAGTGGTGTTTACAAAAATGTAGTCTGACTTTTCTTCAAAGCCACAGAGAAAAGTCAGCTGAAGAGCGTTCAGTTTACCTGATATTTAGGTAAATAGTTCATAGCAGTTTAAAAATGAAATTTTGTATAAACAACCATAAGGAGCTTTATTATACCTAGGACTGTATTCTTGGAGTGAGCTAGCTTGGGGCTGCGTGGTGAGAGACTGAATTTAAAAGCAAGAATCCGAACTCTGGTTCAGTCCATCAGCTGCCATTGCCAGAGCTGAAAGTGATACAAAGCCCCAGACTTTCTCCCTGCAGCTGTATCTCCTTATCATAACAGTACATAATGATGAAAAGTACAATTCTTATCAAGAGAAGGAAGTAAATGAATGTGTTTTTGTTTGTTTGTTTGCACGAAAACAAACAAACAAACAAACAAACAAAAAACAGCAAGCCAACCCTTGATATGTTGCCTGTCAACAAAATGCTATGAATCTTCACATGAGAAGTTTCTTGGTTATAATGAGGTTTATATGTAGATTTATTTATTTATTTATTTTTAATTTTAGTCAGCTGCTTGCATCTACTCTAGATTTGACTACATATGGAATGCACAACATGAAAAATAAAAATAAGGAGGACAGCATTTTGTTGTTAAATTGATGACAAGCAGGTATTTTGGGGATATATGCATCTAAATTTGAAGTTTTCCAAAACCATTTGACCTGGTTATTTAGGCAGCTAGCTGCTGTTTGGCTGCAATGGATGTTAAGTCTTAATTCTTCTGAAGATATGACAGCTGAAATTGTTTTCTTCATAATAGCCATCAATTACTCAGGAAGGCATCATGTGAGGATTCTAAATGGAAGAATAACAACAAAAATGTGCTCATGCTTAAACTGGTGAAATTCAAATTTAGGTGGTGAGGCAAACAAAACAAACAAACAAACAAAAAAAAACAGGAACAGCTATCATTCTTTTCTGTTCCTAGTACTTTTTAGGCAAATTTTAGACAAATTCTGCTTATGGCAGGGCACATTATTACTCAAACCCTCACAAACACAGCCATACTATTCATGAATAATATTTCTGCCTTTAAGACCAGAAACACTGTAACATGATGTAACAACTGTTACGATAACTGTAAGCTGATGCCAACAAAATAAATAAATAAAACAAACAATTAAATTCAGTGAAAGGCTGTTATTTAATAATAATAATAATAATAATAATAATAATAATAATAATAATAATAATAATAATAATAATAATAAGGTTCCCCACCATGATTAAAATATTTGCAATGAAACCATGGGTAATCCATAATGAAGTCAGATTTTAAACTTTTCTTATAACTCCACAGTCCACTTCTGTAGTTTTAGACCTATTATATAATCACTCTCATTATTTTATAGGTCAGTTGCTGAAAATATTCTCAAAAATATGAAAATCACCCAAAGAACCATAAGATTTCATCTTTAACATTATAGAGTATTTAATTTCCATGAAGTTTCCAGTCTATACCACTTAATGAGATCCTTCTCCATGTCATACATAAAATATTATTTTTTTCTGTGTAAAGTTATTATCTTCCTCCAATCATTTAATATTTTCAATTCAGACAGCAATTTGTTGATTCCAAAATTTTTATAACAAACAACATGTTTGTTATACAGTTCAGTCAGGTAGTTTAAGAAAAAGTAACTGAAGGTGTGCGCACAGGTCAAACTCTCAAGAAAAGAGTCTCTTCCAGGTTCAAAGTGGATTCCACCATTGCTCACTTCATCCCTGCATACAAGTGGTTAAAAGGGAATTGAACACAGTTTAGCTTCTGTGCAGTGAGTCCTCTTGGCTCCCTCACCTTGCCCTCATTCCCACACAGACTGCCCTGGAATGCCATCTTCCGCTCTCCCATTACATGGGTTAGGATGGTTTGGTATTTGGTGTGTGCACCAAATGAAAAGAGTGCATGCTCTTGCTCTCTAGGGGAGTTGTGCAGCCAAGTTCCACGCTGCTGCAGCTTCATTGCTAATAATAGCTTTAAAATAGCTATGGCTATACTAAAGCACAAAAGTAACTGAAGTAGATATACCCCAATTATGTATTGACTAGTGCACAGAGGACAGAAAATAGCGAGGGGTTTCTCCCATGGATTAAGTTGGTTCTACAGCACTGACAGGACTACAAATTTGGCAGAAACTTTTCTTTTATCTGACTGTGCAAAGACAAGGAGACCAGAGTAAGAAGTAACTTTTTCCACTGCTACTCTATGTTAAAGAGCAAATCCTCTACCCAAACTATTTCCTGTATGGGATAGAAATACAATTTAATAAGTAAGCCTGCTTTAAGCTTCTTTTCATTATTTTTATTTAATTTCAATATTTTTTTTTTCACATATTCTGACAATATGTTATTAGTACTCTTCCCAGCTATTTAGAAGGAAGTCAGGAAGGTCTATACTGTTAAGTACTGCTTTGGTGCTATGGGATTCATGTTCAGGGGATTCCTTTTCACAATGTTGTAACCTCCTTATCTCAAGTTGACATTGCACACTACTCATAACTATCTGTGGCAGAAGCTTTATCAGTACCTTCAGCAAGAAGCACTGCTTTCTAGTTCAAATAAAGTCTCTGTGTTTACAGTTAGAAACGTCAATCATTTTGGTCTGTATTCTCACTGTTACTTAGTGTCTTGCTTGTCAGTGAATAGCTCCCTGGCTTTACCAGAAACCCTGATATAATCTGGAAAAAAAAAAAAAAAAAAAAGGGGAAAAAAAAAAGCAAGGAAAAGTCTACAACAGTGCACAATGCAGAATGTCATTTATTTATTTATTTATTTATCTATTTACAAAAAAAATACTTAATAAAAGGGATCTACCTAGCTGTTGATACTTTTTTTTGTATCTATTTCTGTTGCTTAAATCTCCTAGCACTTCAGGAAACATTAGGTAGGATATGATAATAAAATGTTGTGGAAATTTTGAGATATTTGGGCTCAACTTTTGATCTGTTTTCATGACACGGTTATATAGATATAATGTGCACCTTTCCAGAAGTCAAATTCATTCTTTCCTTTGCAGTGGACATCAACAGCATGCATGCATTCCTTCCTCATGCCAAAATATAACTTAGCTTAGTTCATTGGCTAAGTCCCTCAGTCATTCACATTTTCAATGTTATGTGTACTTTGTAGTCAGTGTGTCTTCACACAAGTCATGGTTAAATAATACACGCAAGGTCAAACTACAAAGAATCCAGTTGCTCTGGCAGAGAAAGCCATTATAGAAAATGTAAGAAGACTACAGAATCCTTTTGCACAAGGTGTGTTCTTCACATTAGTATGAAACAGCCTTAACAAACTAGACACTTTAGTTGTGCAGCTTCAGAAAAAACTTATTTTCTCCTTCGTCTCTTTGTAAGCTTTCAAAGAAATCAGTATGTCTGTAGTCTAGTTAATCCAATAGCTCTTATTCCTCTGGGTCAAGGTTATCCAGTTGTCAGATGGGATATAAGTTTTCTGTATGACACTGACATTTGGGGGCTAAAAGGTCGAATCTGGGATTGCTGCTTTGTTCTGGTCATTTTGCTCTGCATAAAATATATAATGTAGCATCTTAAAGATCACTTGTACTGGAATTTCCAAGTCAGAGTGGCAAAGTTTGACCTCAGTTTCCAGGTAGTATCTCCTCTGTCAATAAGAACAGGTTTTGTTTCTCCACTGTTTTTTTCAGCATATGTGACTCAGTATTCCACTGGGTTGTCACCCACTATTTTAATTTGTGTGGTGGCAGATTGTTGTCCTCCTACAGTTTTTACCAATTTTATAGGTCATTACTAGTTGACTAAAACTGGTGTAATTCTCCTCTGCCAGCTGATATTTAATAATAACTGTCATTCCTACCCAGACTGTGCACAAGTAAGTTCTGACAATATGTAACTCACAGCACATATATGGATCAACTATGTTACATTCTTTTGACAAGCCATTTACTTGACTGATAAAAATCAAGGAATGAGTGGATGAACCTTGAGAGGAAGCTAATTCATGTGTTTATTGGGAATTTGATCTTATGTTGGCCTCTTTATTTGGAATTATCAGAGTTTTGTGCTAGAAATGGCTTATTTAAAAGGTAACACTAGGAAATGTGTTAGCTTTACTCTTTGTACTAGTTATATAACGCTGAAGACCTGAAGCGGGGTGCATTGAATGTAAAGTCATAGAAAAAGTGAGATGTGATGGGGCTTTCCTGCCCATGAAACCAAGGTCAATTGCTTTATTTGCAAACTGTTTAAATCTTCTTGCATTCCAACTTTAAATGAGGAACTGCCAAGATTTATAGTTCCTAAGGGGGCCCTAAGAGCTCCCTACAGTGAAAAAGTTGGAGTGAAAACATGTCTTTTACTTCCACTAAAGAAGAAGTATTGTGTGCAGGTAGGTCAGAGAAACACGGTTGGTTCACTGCTGACTTACAGTATGACCTGAGCAAGTTATATAAGCCCATTGTTTCTGCTTTCTTATGCGTAAAATAGGCAAGATATTTCAGAGGCTGCTTGTGTACTTTAATTGGTTGAGTGTTTCCTATATAGAAGATAAAAGCAGATCACGGCATGTTTAAGCATCACATTTCCCTTTTATTTATTTATTTATTTATTTATTTTACCAACATGACCAGAGTTTTCATTCTTCCTCTTACACTTTGCCAGTATTTGGGCCTGAAAGTTCTTTTTTTCTCACATTCTTCTCATCCAGTTTTTTTCTCTTTCTTTTTTTCTTTTTTCTTTTTTCTTTTCCTTTTTTTCTCTTTCTCTTATTTAATTTATTTATTTTCATCTTCTGTGTGCCTTTGTTCTCCCTTTCTTGCCTGGTTCATTCTGCTTCTCTGCCTTTCGTCCTGCTGTTTCACTATATTCACAACATAAATCATTTTTATCCCAGGGTCTTGCTGAGTATTCAATACACTGAGGCACGTTTTTACTGCTCTCTGTGTAGACACTCTGTGAAACATCAGGCCCTGGAGGATGTGTGGGTTCTCACTTCACATTCTCAAGTACTTCTACCTCCTTTGTGCAAGTGCTTCAAGGTCTGCTGGAGTCAAACCAACCCTGAGAAGCTCAGGGTTACAAAAAGGACAGCTGCCATCCTTGATTTTGCCTGTGGTTCTGGTCAGGAATCTCCCAAGGAACTTTAATTTACAAAAAATGCGACTGCTGAGTCATAATCACTGACTTGGAGGGGTCTGAGAGGCAAATCAGTGAGCCAACTATTGATTGGACTGTCATTTTATGGTGCATAATACATATGCAGAGGTGTTGGGAGGGAAACAGGAAGAGAAGGAATTGCCAGACCAGAAAAGGATGAAAGGAGGCTTGAGGGGCTGGGAGGCCAAGTTAGCTTAAAGAGGCCCTGTGCCAAATAGCAGCATTCAATCTGAATGCTTATATTGTTACAGAAATGATTTAAGGTTGTCAAGCTTTGTCGTATGAGTGGAGGTACTGCCTCAGTGCAGAAAGTACAAAGTAATATATGAACATTGCAGCACAGTGGTACACTTGCATCTTCTCTGACACAGCAAACAACAAAAATTTCTACAGGCAAATAAAGGCAGTCTTTTAGAAAGAGTACATTATCCTTTTTTTTTTTTTTTTTTTTTTTTTTTTTTTTTTTTTTTTTAAAGCTGTCTAGTCTCATTCATTTTATTCCTAGTTCTTAGCTGCCAAAACACTCATTTCTACACAGGGAGAGCCAAAACTGACTCCCGTTGTTGGACATCACAGAATAGATAGAATATTGGCATACAGTAAGTGATTACTGCCACTCTCCTCTGCAAACCCCATATTTTTACTGTTCTATCCTGGCTATGCATTGATAGATACATTTTCTCCCTGTCAATTTATAAAAGCTACAACTTGTGAGCCTAGAAAAAGTATACCTGGTGGTCTGAACTCAAGGATTTCAAAAGGAATATTAAGAAGGTTTGTTGTAGAATAAGGTTTGCAAATCACGGTATAGTTCTTTCCTGTTATATTTCACCCCCAAATAATAGCTAAATGAAGCATCCATTGCATGCTGGCATATTCTAGCACTCGTGAATCACATGTTGACTGGAACTTTACTGACAGGTTGCAATTCTCTTTTAATATCTTGTGATTTATCTGTTGAATTATGTATTCTGAGAGTTTCAGACTCTTGATAGATACACATTTATGGATTATTTTACTACTATCCTCTTACTCCCTCTTACTCCTACCCAGGTGCAGAAAGAAAAGGCTCATCATTGCGTGCAGGTGTAAATGCAGGTGTAAAGTGGGAGGGGTAAAGAGGAGTGGGATCACAATGAAAGGTCTGGAGGAGCAAGGTACTGTGTTTTTTAAAATCCTTATTTCTTGGGCTTGTCTTCATTGTGGTAGGGACTGCTTGAAAATAAATGTTTCAGGGTGTAGTTGTTCATTTTTAAACTCTAGGGTTGTTTGGCCTGACATAACCAAAACAGAATGTTCTCAGGTATTTAGTCCTCATTATTGTGAAAAGAAAGTCCAACTGGTCTCCTTGGTTTATGTTTCCAATGTTTTCTGTGCATATGTCTAACCTTTTCATTGAGAAAATGAAAAATGTGTTTATTAAATGACCTTTAGTTTTTGCTATCTACTCAAGCGTTCTTTGTAGTGGCACAGTAATACCATTACCTTGACTTTTGTATCACTCATACAGTTTCTCTTCATGCCTGTCACTAACATTGGCTGAGCTAGTAAGTAGTAAGAAAAAAAAGATGATAAAAAGGAAAAAGCACAATCTGATTTGGATTGTTAGGAAATTTAGTCCTCTAGATATGTTTGTTCCAGCTATGCTTACTTATTGTTTATTTTTACATTTATACCTAGTGTTTTCTATTTCTTTGTTAAATTTGTTAATCTTCAATCTAAATATGTTTAATCAGGTATATATGTGTGGAGAAACAAAGTCTAGGACAAGTTTAATGTGAGATGTTTTTGGTCTGAGTCATAGCTGTGGTTTGCCTTGATGTAAAACCTTCTACAATACCACGCTGTTACACTTCCACGTGCAAAACAGTTGCATTTCTTTGAAGTTAAAATGAAAGGGCTTCACTGTTTTCTCTGTCTTCAGCATAATCAAGCAGTAAGAGCCTATTCCTAAATCCTACATTTAACTTTCAGTCTGACCTTGGATTAATCCCTTTACATCACCATGCCTCTGTTTCCTTTCCTGCCCAGGATCAGCATGCAGTGCAGTGAGAGTTGGGGGAGCTCGGTCTTAATTCTTTAATACAGCTGGAAAAAATCCCTCAAGACATAAGCTAACAGTTTTCAAGCCATGCTTGTTGGCTGTGTTCCAGTTTGAGTGAAGCACAGAGCTACAGGACAACTAATATGGCTTGAAAATATCACTTGAAAGCCTTGATCTTGATAACATTTTGACTAATGCATAACTTGCAGAAAGATGTTTGGTTTCTATCTGAAAATATCAAGAGATTTACAACATGCCACTTCTTTTTTGTAATTTTGTCCTTTGTTGTGCGATTGATTTCCAAGCACATTGGACGCTGTTGTAACACATAAATTTAATAAGAAAAGTAATCTACTCAGTTTTCTTTCTTTTCCTGGTATGTAGGAAAGAAGTATGGAGTATATACATTTAAGAATAAGTGACCCCGGGAGTTCACTTGCTTTGCCAGTGACAAGGACTCCTGAAGCAGGGCCGATGTGCATACAGATAGATGATTTCCTGTTGTTTGTTTCTACTCTAATCAAGCTGATTGGGATGAATGATAATGGTGATGTCTTTCTCACATACCAGAAATGTTCTTTGCTTGGGAGATGGAAACCATTTGCAGCAGCAATAGTAGTTGACTTAAGATGGGATATTTGATCATTACCTTCATAATGGGAGTAGCTGTTTTTTCACATATATGGCTACTTATGAGTTTAGAAAATAACAGCATGCTTCATACATCGATCTGAAAAAGCTCTTTGTAAAAAGGGTCAGCACTGTTATTCCCACTGAACAAATGATGAAATGGATGAACAGACATACAGAAAAGCTAACTCTAGGTGATGAGCAGACTGCTGACAGGGGACTTGGGTCCTTACAGTCTCCTAGTCCCAACAGTCCTATGACTCCCCAAGTGAAAACCCTGAGCCAATTTACTGCTGCTACTTTCCAGAAATTAAGAGTGTTGGTCCCAAGAACAGACTATTCCTTAAACAAGCCATGGCCAGATTTGCATGAAGTCTATTTCTATTCTGATGGCTGGGGCTTGATAGTTCAAAACCTGTCGTTATTTGTATATGGTCTTGGAGTCAAATTCACTCTTCAGTACCAAAACACAAAATACAAAACCATTTTCATACAAACCCATGGGTTCTTCGAAAGGGAAATATAAATTTTGAAGTCTTGGGTAGGGATTCTTTTATGTGCAGGCTTTGTGGAGAAGGAAAAGCATTGTCATTTTGGACAGTACTGACACCTACCTACACACAGACAGCATTCTACTGTCTGTCCACAAAGCTAACGGAGGACATGTTCCACATGAAAATTAAAAGAAGTGGCAATTACAGTAAATCATATGTTAACCAAGATTTGTGCATGATTTTTAAATTTCCCATTACCTTTTTGTTATCTAGCCATTCATTGACTTAATTGATACACTACATATCTTCTTTTGTGCCAGATACATTTGTTTTCTTCCTGCTAGGTCACAGTTTTACAATTATCACCATAGCAACATTCGTGCTATAATAAGAAGATACATCTTCTGAATGGCTGGTGATACAACATTAACTGTTAGAACATAACATTTTTCATGTTGGAAACATCTGGAGTTCACAACTAGCAAAGATCTGTAAAAATGTCTGTAGCTCTTTAATAATCACCCAAGGCTGCACTTGCAAGCTTTATTACGATACATTTACAAACATTCCTCAGTCACCAGCCACGGAATGTGATAAAACTAAACTTTATTCCAACACAAAAAATTAAAACATAAAGTTCATTGTACAAGTCATGTGGTTTAAAAGAGGGGGAGTGGGGGGAAAGATGGGGAGAGAGAGGATTTGAATTGCCCTTTGTGCAGAGGCCTTTATTTTAGAGTTGGGCCATATCCCATTCCTCTGCTATTCCCAGCCTATTACCTACAGCACTAATATTGCTATTTACTGGCTGATTATATCCTCCGGCAAGATTCAGACTGTGTCTACTTCCCTGCTGCAAACTAATCAGTTTTCAAAATTAGTTATTGATCTCAGGCTCATTGTGGAGGACAAATTTAGTGGCTGGTTCATTGAGTATCAACAGTGCCACTCTTTGTGTGAGCTGCATAGAAGTGAAAACAAACAAGATATTCAGGCCCTCGTACATATAATCTAATATAAGGACATACAAGGCAAGTATAAATGCAGTGCCAAATGAAATATATATATATATATATTTTATTTTATTTTTTAAGAGAAAGATGACCTAAAGCAATACAAGGCAATACATTCCTTTGTTAATGTACACATATAATTACTACTATGTTTTAGTAACTCTTAGTAAATATTCTATCTACTGTGCAGTGTTTTTCTAAGTCAGAATATATGTATCAAAACTGTTACTGAAACATGCTACTGTTACTTAATTTGAAGGTGGCTTTTTTGGTAGTTGTTGGTTTTGTTCTGTTAAGGGTAGGAAATCATGTAACCGTAGACTAGTTTGAATTAGAAGGAACTTTAAAGACCATCCATTTCAAGCCCCTCTCCCATGGGTAGGGACACCTCCCACTAGACCAGGTTGTCCAAAGCACCAGCCAGCGTGGCCTTGAACACCTCTAGGGATGGGGCATCCACAGCTTCTCTGGGCAACCTGTTCTTGTGCCTCACCACCCTCATAGTAAAGAATTTCCTCCCAATATCCAACGTAAAATCTCCCCTCTTTTAGTTTAAAACTCTTACCCCTTGTCCTATTGCTACACTTCCTAAGAAAGAGTTCCTCTTCTCCTCTCCTTTAGGCCCTGTTTAAATACTGGAATGCCATTATATTTGTTTCTCTAGGCTGAATAATCCCCACTCTCTTCATAGGAGAGGTCCTCCAGCCCTCTCCTTCCTGGAACTCCATGGGAGTCCATCCCCTGGACTCACTCTAACAGGTTTGTGTCTTTATTACGTTGGGTGCCCCAGAGCTGAACACGGTACTTCGGGTGGGATCTCATGAGAGTGATTAGAGTGGCAGAACCTCCGTTGATCTGCTGGTCCTGCTTTTTTAGAGCCCAAGATATGATTGACCTTCTGGGTACTACAGCATACATTCTCAGCTTGTTGTAGTTTTTCATCCACCAACACCCCTAAGTGCTTCTCTGCAGCAATGTTCTTAATCTGTTCTCTGCCCAGCCTGTATTTGTGTTTGGGACTGCCCTGATCCAGGTACAAGACCTTGCACTTGGCTGTGTTGAACTTCATGAGGTTTGCATGAGCCCACCTCTCAAGCCTGTCAAAGTTCCTCTAGATGGCATCGCTTCCCTGTGGTGTGTCAACTGTACCACTCGACTTGGTCCACAAACTTTCTGAGGGTGCACTCAAATGAGTTTATCTTTTCAAGATAGACCTTTCTTGATATTTTAAGTGAGAAAGGTGTTAGACATGAGGAAGAAATTCTTTACTATGAGCATGATGAGGCAATAGAACAGGTTGCCCAGAGCAAGTTGTGGATGCCCCATCCCTGGAAGTGTTTAAGGCCGGATTGGATGAGGCTTTGAGCAACCTGGTTTAGTGGGAGATGTCCTTGCCCATGGTGGAGAGGGGTTGGAACTGGATGATTTTTAAGGTCCCTTCCAACCCAAACAATTCTGTAATTCTATGACTATATGGATGAAGTCAGAAAGATTTTCAAACAATAGGTACTTTGCACTTGTTTTAGTGAGAAAAAAATGTATGGTCATTATCTATTGCCTAGTTCTGTGAAACTGTGTTACATGTTTTCAATGATTATGCTGTTGTTACTTCAGTTTTGATGGGAATTTATCGAATGCAGCTAATTTTTATTTGGGAAAGTTTCCTTCTAAGAAGTTGAGAGAGAAAGATAGTCAATAACCCAATGTTTTCCTGGAGGGGAAAGAGCAATGTCCAAGTTGTTTCTTTACCTGAATGGAAGAATATGAATGCTGGGTTGTGGTGTTTCTAAATTTTGTCCCCAGGGAAAACTAAAAACAAAAATAACTTTAATTCTTTTTTTTCTGAGAAAAAAAGTTCTCATATAGCTTCAGTTGCAAGAATGTATTTCTTAGTCCCTTTAGGAAAAGTCATAGTCCATAGAATCATATTTAAAATATGGAAAGTTTCCAAAATACACTTAATAAGTGTTTATTGCCATCCCACTGCCATAATTTAATAACTTATTTTAAAAATCAGTATTAGATTTTTTTTTTTCTGTTTCTTAAACAGTATTATCAATCTTTGCACTGGAAGGAAAAAAATATATTTCACTGTTGAAACAGCATACAAAACATTTATGAGGTATATATATGTATTCGAAAATTAAGTTAAGGTCAAGCCTTTTATTTTATTATGAGCTCCTTGAATTTTATTTCTAGCCTTGTACTTAATGTGTCCAAAACTGAGAATGTAAAAAACACTATTTGTACAGTTTTCATTAAAAACTATAATTTTCCAAAATTCACTCAAAACTTAGCCCAATTTTCCCCAAAGCTTTATGAACCTGGACTGTATTTCTGATTTATAAGAAAACCGTAAACTGTATATATGCTCCTTGGCTTTGCTTGAGTTTTGACAACTTTTTTTTTTTTTTTTTTTAATGTGCACAAAATTTGGATCCTTGATGAATAGTTGGTGGTCTGTAATTATTCTTATTTCTCTGATGCATATACATATATATATCTCCAAGTTTCTGGAACAAAAGTTTTTGATTTGTATTGATACAAATTAGAAATTACTAAGAGTTTTATAACAAAGTTCATTATAAGTTGAGAGCTTAATTCCTGCATGTGTAAAACATGTACAAAAGACATTTAGAGCTAGAGTGCATAAACAATACAGATCCTAAGTACCATGGGAATCAAAAAATTCTTAAAGGAGAAATAAGAGTTAACCTGATTCATTCTGTATTCCACAATCCAATTTTGTTGTATTGTGTTGTGCTTGATACATGTTTCCTGTTTTTCCACAGTTCTGGAATGAAGAGAGCATGTTCTAGAAATGCGTTTTCACTTTTGCACTTTTAGCTATTTAAGATGTAACGTATGTTTCTATACGTTTCACTACAAAATCTGAGTTAATGCATTCTGTTGTTCACATATATTTTGAACCAAACACTCTTTTGTTTTCTGCATTCCTGCATTAAGACATCAAAAATATTTCAGTTTTAAATCTGGATTTTTGCTTTGATCTTCTTAAGCAATAGTTAATATTTACTCTATTTATTTTTTACTTGTTATGCTGCTACAAAGAGTAGAAACTCTTAAAGCTGGCAGGTCATTTCTTATTTTTGTAAATATAGTTCTTTTCTTTCCTTAGAGTATGAAAGCTGTAGAATCACTTTCTCCCTGAAAATGATATCTGGAGTGAGGTAGCATATCTCTATTAATTTCAATAAAATTATGCTCTAAGAGGATACTACAGAATTTGACTTTTTTTTTTTTTTTTTTTTTTTTAATTCTGTATAAAGAAAAGCAGTGCAGAACTTTTTCTTTCATTTGAATTATATGATTTGAATGATTTAGATATGATTTCCTTAGTGGCTGTTGATGCCATAAATAACTTCAGTAAAGTTTTTTTCTTCAGGTCTTCTCTATTCTTTAAATCCAATTGCATCTACAAAGAAAAAAATATTTTAAGAAATATGAATGAATTAAATATTTATCTAATTCAATTTGAAGATGTGCACTGAAGTCTGGAAAAAAACATCTACCTGTCTCAATGAAGCAGTCAGTGAGTAAAGAACTTTATATACAATTGGATCTATAAAAATAAGTAAATCAATAAAATTATTTTAGAACTCCATTTCAAGGCTATATATGTCAGTGAAATGTTCCATGCTCAGGGGAATTAGTGAAATTAAAAACTATATTACTTTATATATAAAATATAATTTGGGCATTCTCTGTCTGCCTGTACTTGCTCTGCTCATCTAGAGTGAATGTTTCCACTGGTATCTGTATTGATAGTCATACAGTCAGTCTTTTGTCCTAGTCTTTTATTAGACTAAAATTGCACTGAGTAACATGCTTAGAAATGTTTTGATGCACTCAGAGATGGAACTGAGTAACTTTAAAAAAAAAAAAAAAAAAAAAAGTAAAAATGAAAATGTAGAAGTCTGTATGCAGGATGCTTTTCTTTAAAGAAACAATCTCTCAATTTTAGTGAGTTTTAATTAAGAAAAAGATGAGGAAATTCAAGTTCTGAAACAGTCAGAAGTGAAGATGTACTGCTAAGATACTCGATGCCAGTAGTGAGGCATAATTTATAAAAAATTTTTGGAAATTCGGAATTCTTGAGATGTTCTTGTACTGTTACACTAAAAAATGGTACATACAAATGAAGTAAACTTTAAATTTGTATTTAGTTTTGATCAGTTTTGAAATTGATTTTCTTCCCACATTTTTATCAATTTTGTGTGGTTGTATGCCAACTGAAAATATTTTCATATATTTTAATTCTTATGGAATTTATGGTAATTTTATAGAGCTTTGTTTTCATATGGCAAAGTGTCTGCTGTTTTGGTTATCTTATATAATAGTCTTGAATTTAATATATGTATAAATATTTACTGTTAATCATAGACTAGAATCATAGATTCATTTGGGTTGGAAAACACCTCTAAGATCATCAAGTGCAACTGTTAACCTATCACTGCCAAGTCTATCACTAAACCATGTCCCTAAACACCACGTCTTTTACCTCCAGGGATGGTGACTCATAAGAGATTCTTGGTTAAAGTGTTTTTTTTAACTTTTTCAATCTTTTAACTTATTTAGTATTGCTTTGAAAATTTTCAACAGTTTATAGATTATCTTTGCAAAACATTTTAAGTTGAATACTTTCAAGGCAGGAAATTCATTCTTAGGGAATTATATTTTCATATTCAGTAAGATAATGAAAAAGGTAGAAGGCAGATATTTCTTCCATAGACAATTCATCAAAGTAGGATATGGGTAGATTTTCAAAGCGAAGATAGAGCACGGTGTGCCAAAGCCTCCCTGAATGTCAGCACAGCTATGTTCCTATGGACAGGTAAGGAAGGCAGTAGGCACGTCTCACTATCTTGGCACTTTCAGCTGCAGTAACTGAGGCCAAGTGTAAGCCAGCAATGTCAGTATTTAGCATGGCTGCCTGTGCTCCTGTATCAGAGGAGACAGTCTGTCTGCTGCAATTACAGATATTGTGTGTGTAAGACTGGCTCAGAAGCAGCTCCCAAAGGTTGGCAAAAAATGCGGAAGTCACCATCTTCCTGTGATAGGCCAGTTTTACAGGCAGCTGTGATGAAATGGAACAGGCTGCTGGTTTGGGGACTTCTTTCTGTGCCTGGCTCACTTGAGCATACAGCTGAGGAAGGGATTCTTCCTTTTGTACACCACTAACACTTAGATCACCTTACACTAATTTATGCCAAGAACAGCACAGTGAAGGGTGGCCAAATATGAGTACTTTGTGAAGTCTCTACTCTCTTATTAGTTTACCCGCACAGAAAAATATATCCCAAATGATCCAGCTATGTAGAACAGTCTGAGAAAATATACTGTGGGGCTGGATCAAGAAAAAAAAAAGTCCTCAGTTGTGTGTATAGTAAGAGTTATCATACTACTGACACATTTCTGGAAAGCAGAGTAGCCATTCTGATAACATCCTACCAGATTCATACCTGCTTCCTAAGAGTAACACAACTAAAAGCAATCTGCTGAGAGGCACTACATGTTCCCAATGCTAGATTAACATGATTTTAAAAGAAAGAAAGCAAAGGTGGTGAATCTGCATCCTCCCTTCGAGTTTAGTTACTAAATAGGCCACTACCTGTGACTACAGGTACATCTCTAGCATTAGGAAGTTATAAAATAAAGTAAAAATTATGATACAATAAATGATTTAATATAATTTTCATCTGTCCTTGCTGCCACAAGTCAGGATTAATTGAATATAATCACTTATATGACAAGGATGAAAACACGGCATCTCCATTCCCACTCTGAGTATGTTCATCATTAAATGGCAAGCACAGATGTAGGGTGAGTTCAGTCTTTACAGCTGTAAAGATAAGTTATGGATGTAAACTCTAAGCTAAGAGGAGGAAAAGTCCATGTGATTTTGAGTGGTTTTAACTGCTTTTTTTTTGTTGTTGTTTTTTCATTCTAAATCAGTAGCTGCTAACAAAGCTAATCACATTAGTACAGATTTAGCATCTAGCATAAATTAATTTATCTGTGAAATGCAAGGTGACTGCAGTTGGAAGCCGTTTGAAGATGCTTAGCAGTGTACAAGCTATCCTCACACAGGGCTGGTATGTGCATTCACTGCAAGTAGTAGTTTTGTGTTTTTAATTTGTGTTGTGGCTTTTCAGTCCAGAATGAATTCATCCCTTCTGAGATTTGATTAAAGCATGACTGGATAAAAGCTTTTATGGCTGATTCGGGTAGAAACATTTTTGCATTTTTGGTGCAGAACTATTTTATTTTATGTGGATTTTTTTTTCTAGTAGAAAGTGAAGGGCTTAAAATGTGCAGTCCTCCTTTACTTCAGTAGTGCTTGGAGTTGAGTTAAGAAATCCAAATAGTGCTAAGCAGGTTAATGCTATGGTGCACTTAACAGGATTCCTACTATTTAAAATATTCAGGTTTGCTTATACATTTTCCATTGAAGTTCAAAGCACAGTATTTGGTTCGTTTAACAAATACAGACACTCCATTAGCCCTCCTCACTATCAGCTTCTCATCCCATATGCCTGCTTGATCCATCTGTCATGTTTTGTCGAATGTAAGCGCTCTCAGGGAGCAGCCATGATTTCACAGTGCATAGTAAAATGGGACTTCAACCTGAATAGCCACTGAACCACAGGGTAAAGTTTTAATAATAGAAAAACAAAGGGGAACCTCTGTAGTCATGAGGACTACAGACAGGGAAGAATGGCTACATCAATGTAAATATGTGATGGACAATAAGATATCTAAATCTTCACTAAGTGGATTACATATGGATGATAATATCAGGTCAGATTATACTGTCAGTACTCTGTCTTTGAAAATACCCAATAAAAGGTGTTGAGAATAAAGCTTAGTTGGCCAAGTATTCTGAATCCTTTCCTGGTGCTTACCTCCTTGACTTAAAGAAAATAAAGAAAAGAAAAAAAGCACATAAAAATCTATGAATGTAGCATTTTAGAGTAGAAATGGATGATACTGCAATTTAAATATGTATAATTCAGCAATCTGGCCACTGATACTTACATACTTCAATTAATATTCAGGATGTCTCCATAGTAGTAGTAGGAAGAAGACCTGTTTCAGTAGTTATTGTCAAGATTTATGTATTTATATACATATAAATACCTTTTTCCCTCTCTGAGTTTATACAAATGAATAAACACATATATGTAAAGAGCATACACCTATAGTAGAAATCTATTAGAAATCTGTTATCTATTATATAGTAGAAACCTGATTGTGAGTACGGCTGTGAGTATGATGGTCCAAATAAGTTTTACCCTGTTTTTAAGAGCTGTGTTTTTTCTTTTACGTTTCAATTTGCATCTAATAAAATAATCTTCTTGAAAATTTCATGTTTCTTTTTATAATGATAATAAATTAATGTAATTATGGTACTAAAATTTTATCATGTAATATTTTATTTTATTTTTCTACTTGAGTTATTTAGACTGCATGCATGTCAAGGTAGTGCATAGCAATGTAAGAACAGATGTACTAGTTAAGTTATATAGCCACTATCTTCCTAGGAGAGTAATCAGTAAAAGTGCTTAGGATAAGAGTTTCATAAAAGGCTAGCTATTGAGCATTTTCTTAGTATATTCTCTAATTTTCAGACAGTCTGTGGCATAGACATTTCCAGAGCCAGAGGCTGCATGCACATCTTTGGGCTTAATGGCCGTTAATGGATCTTTTTTTCCTAATCATTTGCCTAATTATTTTTTTAACTCATTTATCCTTTTGGCCTTCACAACATCCTGTGGCCATGAGTTCCACAATTTAATTATGTGTTATGTGAATAAGTACTTCCTTTTGACCCTGGATGCATTAAGAATAGTTTATCTGTATTTCTTTATTTCTTTTCTTCTCCTCTCACCTTCTTTTCACCCTCTTTTCTTTTAATTTTTTTTTCCTTCCCCCTCTTCTTACCTTGATGCCTATGCAGTAGGATGATTGCTTAGAAACTGTGGTCTTTAGATTTTTACCTTGGTGTTCTTTGAAGTTGTCCTTTTTCATGTTGACATAAGCAAGTATATGGACTCTAAACTGTACATGAAGGTTTACTGTATCCCAAAGCATAGACAAAATATATTTCTAGTCCAGCCATACAGTATTTTAATCCTTTTTGTTTACCAGAACTTTCTCTCTCTTATTTTTGGGGACTGTCTGTCCACAATAAACTTTTGTGGTCTCATTTTTTATGAATCTAAACCTCTGAGGGTTTTGAAGAAGGGACCTTGAAAGACAAGAAGGAAAAAAAAAAAGTAAGAGAGGAAAATACTATAAATTTAAACTAAAAGGCCACAGAAAGACTAGATTCGGCCCAGACAGTATGTGAGAAAAAGAAAGTCATTCTTCATTTTTTCCTGTTAGATAAATCCACTATGGTCATTGGCAGATCCTGCTTTACTCTGCAAATGAAGGGAGTTGTTGCATCTGTCGCTGGTGAATTTGGCCCAAAGGAATAAGGCATAATTGAAAGTCAAGATTTGATCATTATAAATAAGGAAGTCAACTTCTTTAACAGAAGTGGAAGCAGACGGGAGCTCTGGATGAGTATAACATGCTTCAGAATTGAGTTATTTTCAGTAAATAAGTGTGGACTTACAGCAATACCTGAGGTGCTGAGGTCTGAAAATGTCAGCTTTATGACTTTTGATTTAGTCTGACAGTGGCAGAAGAAATAAAGCAAAGAGTAAGTCTGATAAAATCTCTGAAGCTAAGGTTTTGTTTCAGGCTAACTGAAAGAATCACTTCTCTGGAGAATGTACTTTATTTTAATATGACTGCTAGCTTTTTTGTGCCAGTTTTATTTTAAATTTTTTCTTCATAGTTCTCAGGCAAATGTTCTTTCAATGGTCTTGTGAGCCAGCCTCTGCTGACCATAAGACAATAAATTATAATCCATAATGTGGATAATATCCTTCTTAGAGAGATTATCACAAATTATTTCATACCCTGTTGAGCATATCATGACTCCTGGTGTCATGCTTGGCAGTTCACTGTCCTCCAAATGCACTGCCTGGTGGTTTCCTATATCCTGTAGTTCCTGACTTTGTCATGTCTCCTCCTGTTTTGCCATCATCATGGAAGCAAAAGTCTATGTGTAATGCTGAAGCTATGAAATGATATTTCAGAACCTTAGAGTAAATGTACAATTTTCTAGTAAGCTTTTGATACATTTTCCTGTAAATCCTTAAATTGGCTATATCACATATTGGCTGCTCCACTATTTGAGAGCTTAATCATTTTATATTATTGCACCTGAAATTGTTCTTTAATAGGAAAAGTAATATAGCTTGATTGTCTTATGTAGATATGAGGTTGTTATGAGGCTGTTTTTTGGTGAGCTAGGCCTGCTTGTAAAACACATGATCTTTTTTTAACTAAAGAAATATGCAATAAAGCTAATAGAATATGTACCTTATTAGATTCCGTTTGTGGTAAATGATGATGATCTAGTCAATGTGAATTGTACTATCTCATCTCCAGCATGTTTTGAAAGGACAGCTGAATCAACTGGTGAGTCTAATTATTTCTTGAAAGGGGAAAAAAAAATCGTAATGAAAATATATTTCATACCTGATTTGATGTCACTGATAGACCAGCAACAATAAAGGTCTGCTCCCTGGATTTGAAGGGTCCTTAGGCTCCTGCCACATAAGGAGGCAAAGGGTTGGTGGAAGCAACTTCCTGCTTGCTTTTTCTTGCATGACTGGAGTTTAGCAGATCAAGTCTACCATTTCCTAAACATTTTCTTGTTATGTTTAGGGTTTTGGAGCATTGGCATAGACAAGGAATTCAGAATTAAAATCAGGACAGCCTCAAAACATAGCTGACTGAAATGTTTATATGCTTCACAACATATCCTGTCATCATAGACAAACTTCAAGGAACAGATGATTTCTGCTTGAGAAAACTACATTATGAAAATCTGGAAGGGGCTCAGCGTTACGAGTTGTTTAGACTTCTTAAGTTGCATTGTTTAGTGTAAAACTTGAGGATACTGTTCCTTTTTTGGGAAATATGTAACAGCTTGCTATTTCAAACCAATGGATGGTTCATACATAATATTAAAAACTAACTTATTATCAGTGTAACATTCATGCTGTGATGGGGCTGAGTAATATTGTCTTAGTTTGTAGCATTTTAGCTTATGACTGATTTTTAAATGTCCACTGAATAGGAAATAATGCTAATCTAAATATTTTATTCAGCTAAGAAGTAACTTATTTTAGGTTTGCCTTTAAAAGTCCAAAAGTTGTGTTGGATTTTAGAGCTGATATCTTTCATTTGTAACCACAATACTACACTGAACAACTTCTACACCCCTGTTTCTAGTGAAGGAGTCCTAGGACTTATTAGGAAATGGAAAAACTCATCTGTATTTTTACAAACAGCAGCGGTTGTCGACACAGTATGTTAAAATAGAGAAATAATGCTTATAGAGAGACTTATCAGAAAGGTAGGACCTTCTCACAGGGGACTCTCATGTTCCAGTATGCCATGCCAACACTAATTTGATCAGTTTTAGGGAAGGCAAACCATCAGTGCCTGCTCTAGTTTGCGCTGTTGGAATCCGAGCTTTCCCTTGTGGTAAAACAAAACAAATAGACAAAAAGCATGTGTATACATATACACACACATATACATATATATACAGGTATATATGTGTGTGCATATATGTATATATAAATATTTTTGTATATTTTTTAACAGAATGGGCCACTGGTACTTTGTAAACTTTGTAAACTTTGTTTATTTTGTTAAAAAAAATAATAATAAAATAAGTCTTTTTCTTGCCATCTAGAAAGAACTTAATTTCTCATCTTGTTCTTTCTCACACTCAGTTCTTCTCTTTTCTAGTCTTGATGTCATAATTCAATTCTACTATCACAAATCTTATTCTTTGATGATAGTTTGATGTGTCTTATACTATACAGAATTGACATAGAACATGTGGTAGATTACTAAACATAGAGGCATTGGCTAGGACTGCTGCAGAAAAGCTATCCACGCTACCACTAAGAGTATCACTAAAACTAATAGACAATGAATATTTCATTAAATACAATAATGAAATCAATAGCTCTCCCCAGATCTACTAAATTCTGAGTCAAATATTGTTGCTTGTGTATGAATGCTTTATTCCTTTTTTTGTTTTTAAATAAGAATGACAACTGAAAAGCAACAAGCTTTACTTATTAATTTCTCTTAGGGTATATTACTGATGCTGACTGATGTTTGAATACAAATGCTCTGGTCCGATGAACATATCCTTGATGGGTATGTAGAAGTATTCTACACGTATCTAGAAATATTCCAGGAATACTTAATGGGGAGTAAGAAAATTGAAAAATTTCTATGTGAATATGTATTGAATCAAATCTGGGTAAAGTAGTGATTACTTTTGTTTAGTATTTTGCATATTTTTTGTGCAGTATTTTGGAATCTGTATCCTTAGTTTAGAGATGGTGTTATAATTTCAGTTAATAAGGGCATTGTATATTTACAACTCTGGGCTGTGCCAAGTTGTGGTACTCTGATTGCACTACTGCTCTTATCCAGACCATGTATCCTGACCTCCGTATCGTGGAAATGAGGATCTGCAGATAAGACCTTGATAGGTGCTTGCTACTTAACAGTACCGGGCTGGGATGCAGTACGCATCTTAAGACCTGATCACACAAAAGCTTCCCACTGCTTTCTGATGTCATTCAGGGGCCTTCAGACCCCTGAGTTCAAACACACCTTGAGCAGCTGGGCACAATGTGCTTCTCTGTGCTGTCATCAGGTGTCTTCACCATTGCAGACCTATCAACTCCTCCTTCTCAGGAGAGAGAGAATAACAAGCCAGTGAGTTGTAGATATACTTGCCCAAAATTAGTGGTTTTCCTACAGATTGCACTTGAGCTATTTCACCAAAAATAGCTGATGAAAACTGTGAACATCAATCCTTAGGAAAAATTAGGATCTAGGTCTAGGCTCAATCCTGTTTCAGTCTGGAATGTATTTAAACACAAATCAAACCCATCCCATGCTGCTCTAAACGTTTGCATTACAGTCACGTACTTGTTTTATTTTTGAAGTAGTCTCTTACAGCATTATGCAAAAGTTCTCTGCTGTTTCTCCTGTAGAACATCACTGTCATGGGAAACAAGAACAGCTAGAATTTCAGGCACAGGAAAGGATCAAATATCATAACTATTTGTACTTCTGTGAAAGACAACAGAACACAAGTTCACTGATTTAAGCCTGTGCTGCAAGCACATTTAAATGTTGAATACACATCTGAACTCCATCCCATTATTGCCCACGTGCCTTCACAATCTAAGCAAAAATTCCCTCAGACACACAATGCAATTGGTACTTTCTCTGCTGTGTTTATTCCATGTTTTAAAATTAGTACAAGTAAAATATGTAAGTAACTTAGTGATTGCTTGAGTGGTATAATTTTTGATGTTTTGGAGTGTATTTTCTGATTTTTTTCTTTTTATCTGTTTATGTATTGAAGTTGAACTTTTTCTTCTGTGAGAGAATTTCTTAATTCTTCCCTGGTGTTCTCAATCAGTTCAGTCTTTATTTAACTAATCTTCTGTAGTTCTCCACTTCTCCATGGCTAGTATTTATTGCTAGCTGGGTCTCCTAAAATATACCCAGAAAAATAAATGCTTCAGAGTTGCTTAGAATAAATATTCTACATTAAAACCTTGTCTGCCCCCTCCTTACAGTGAAGAAAACTACACACAGCTTCTCCTAGTTTATGCCTGTTTAAGGTGGTTCAAGGTGATCTTAAAATGTCACATTTTAAATGCTAACTTTGTTTCCTTGCAGTCTATGGGCAGCTATGGAGATTTAGGTTTCCCGTCTTTGATTTTATCACTGTGTTGCTCCCAGGAACTAGAGATTACTAGAAAAACACTCTAGTTTTGATTATATCTACTTTTTGGATTGGTAGGTAACATTTAGCTAATATATTTTTGAGGAGGCTGTAGGAACAAGTTTACTATGCTTTTAGTTATCAGTAGGGGTGCTAGAGTAAGCAACAAAAGTGATTTATGATGATGGGAGAAGTCTTTGCACTCATTGCACTGCCTGAGTTTCCTGATCTGAGTTTCCTGATCCTGTCCTAAGAACTGGGGGAAATTCACATAAAAAGATATGGAGCTATTAATACACTGCAACAAACTGAAAACTAAATGATAACATTTACTAAATGCAAATATGACCCAGAAAACTACAGCTACAACCAGGTCTCTCCTATTCTTTTTCAAAATATGACAATGGTTAGGCTATGTGGGATAGATAAATGTCCAGTTGTCATTTCATTTCACTTAAATCCACTTGATCAAACTAGAAGAACTAAATGCAAACTGGCAGTCACTCTTTCTTCTAGGAAGCTAGTCGATATTTAGTCCATGTGCAGCAGATGCGTAGCTAATGCAATAAATATGGTTCTTAAATTTTCTATATATAAAGATGAAAACACCAAGTATTTTTTAGCTCTCTCTTTGGATTTCACAAAGAGATGGATTTATCCTGTATTCCATATTTGAAAGGCAGACAATTGCTGTAAGTGATTCCAAATACTTTTGGACACTTGTTTATTAGCATAAAAGATTAAAGCTTTGTGAATAAACATAAAAACTCCGCAATTCAGAGAACCACAGCTTTGTAACTTCAGAAATCCACTTGTGGTAGCTTCTTGAGCTAGTATATTTATAATCCATACATTGAAGTTATTCAGCACTTAACTGTTTTATAAATATCATTAAGCATATTAATCAGCAAGCTTTTGTGATTTCATTCATATTGAGTCCACTAGAATTCCTTTCACTTTGTAAAGTCAATCTTTCCTTTTCCTATGGTGTTTTGGGGGGTATCAGCTTAGTTAATTTCTCCAGGGCTTTATATCATTCTCCCCCACTGCATGAAAGCAACAAAGAAAATGCAGGAGAGGTTGAAAAACAGAATACAAGATGAGTGCTCAAAAATACTTCAGTAGTTCTAGTCAGATATTTTTATATATTATTTTATTTTTTTTTGGTAGCAGAGTGAAATATCTTGTTCCACATAAACTGGGTTACCCAACCTTGTGTAAACTAACCTTGTGCACTTTCCTTCAATTTTATCTATGCATTGATCATACTTCAGTTTAATTAGGATGAAGGTTTCTACATTACACAATGCAATATAATATTAAACATGTACAAGTATTTGGCTAGATGAATATCTGCATTTTCACTTGTGAAATCAATTACAGTTTGAAAAATACTGGAAATTAATGAACCAATGTGTATATGAGCAAAGATTTTATGGTCATTTAATGAAAAGTGCTGGCTTTGTTAGGTACAAACTGAATGTTCACTCAGATCGATAGCAGCTTAGGGTAAAGGTTATCTAACCTTATCACATCTTTCTGTTGTTTACTGCTTGGTAGAGTAACACCTTTCTCAGCAGGGAATGAATGAAGAAAAGTTTGTCAAGGCTAGAAAATAATTAATTGGTTGAGGTCATTAAGGAAAATCTGAAGTGTCAGTGAAAAGTTTCTCCATGAATTCTAAAAGCATGCAGAGACCCGCCAGTGTGGGGTAAGTGTATTTACTACAATTACTAAACAGCCAGGATATTTATGGCTGAAGAATTTGACTTTCTCTTCCCTTCTCTCCTGTTATATGAAAAGTTTCATTTTGCAGTAGGTGTGATATGACAATGTCTATCTCAGAAACCAGCCTGCAGCAGTAATGTTCACAAGTTTCTTCCCATATTAATGTTTTCTTACCAGGCTGAATTGACATATTCATATACAAACACTGGAAATGTAAAGTTTAGCCAAGCACAGGTAACTCTAATGTATGTTTTTCCCTGTGCCTTTTTTATTTGTGTTAGCAGATTACTTTCTCTCTCTCTTCTAAGAATATTATGCTTTTTATATGTCAATAGCCTGCCCTGATATAAATAACCTGCAACAGATATAAAATAAGACCATTTTGCTGATTTTTCTGAATATTGCCACTGGAGACCAGGCTGAAGTAAAAACTCTCATCAATATGGAGCTTTGTATGCATTTTGAAACTAACAGAAAAAGTCTAGCTTTCTTGTCCTCTTTCAAAAATCCAAGAGACCTTGATTCTGCATATAAAAGCTCTGGCAATAAGCCTGCAGATCTCTTTTCTAAGTGTATGCCAAGAGTTTAAGTTGAAAATTTAAACAGAAAAGATTTGGGGCAATATGGATAAAAATTCTGTCATCTCTTTTCCCCAACTTTAAAACCCATTCCTTTTATGGTATCATAATCTCAAAAATATATGCAGTATTCTTCAAAGCTTTCCTTCACTTTAGCAGCTGCTCTTGATAACAAAACAAAGAAAGATAAAAGAACTCTCTGGAAAAACCTTCATTTTTAGCAAATAAATAAATAAATAAAAATGTTTCCCTGCTGTTCTTTAAAGACCATGTGTTCAATATCTAATTCTATTTATATGGGTCACTAATCATTATGGTTTTGTATTGTACTGTCCAGTTCCTGTGGTAGGTCTTAAAGCAGTTAGCCGGTGTGGGGAGGTGGCATGTATTCATCTGGCAGCGTTTCCCTTTGTTTCAGGAACAGCAGTGCTGCATCAGCCAGGATCACTACTGAAACAATCTTTTCCTCATATTGCTAACAGTTGAAGTTACCGTACTGGTAAGGTGGGATAGAAAATTGGCTTCAAATGCAGGCAGTGAGTACATTGAAGGATAACAGAGATGTTGCCTGTTTAAAGGCAAGGGGAGGAAAGGAGCTGATACGAGGAGGCCTTATAGATAAGTTTTACAGGTGAAAATTCCGAAGTTTCTTCGGTCTTCGGAAGCTTAATTATTAGAAAGTAGTATATTCTCCATATAATTTTCTCATTTTGAAGTTATTTTTTTCACTCTTGCTTTTCATTTTTACAGATTGCTTAATTATGCAGGTGGGTTTATTTCTTCTCCTTGTGGTATTTCAATATACAGGCATGTTCATAGCTGAGCATGTTCTTCTCAGATGTAATTAGAGTATAATACTGTGTCCCTGGTGAATGGTAAAGAGCTGTTAATTTACACTTAGGAAAAATATTGTGTATAGAATCACCTGAAAACACACATTTCTTGCTGTTTTATGTAGAGGTGTAGTACTCAATATTATTAATGGTGTGTTTTGGTTTAGTAGACAATGCTGCTATGTTTCAACACTTAGATACATTCAAAAGTAGATCCTGGTTTAAAAAAAAAAAAAAAAAAGCCATTTACTTAAATAGCCTACATGGCAGGCAAGTATATGAGAGTCAATGGAAATCAATACAAAATGAGACATTTCTACCACCGAGCTTTTAGAAGAGATGTATAGACAAGGCTGTTAATTGGTTTTCAATGGAATCGTTTTCAGTGTTGTTCATAATTATTCAGTTGTGTGTATTCTCAGTCCACTGTAATGCCCCCTCTTAGCTTCCAAACTGTTCACTTTCAATGGAACATTTATAACAAATGGCATTAATTTTCAATTTTCTAGCAGTTCATTTTCTATAAGCTATATTTCTCACTACCAAAAGGCTGTGTTTTCAGTGTCTCTTCAATTGCTCTAACTTTTTACAAGAAATATGTTGTGAGCAAAGTTGAAGAAATAATTTATAGTTTCTAGTCTCCAGTTCAAGATATTTTAGTGCTCATAATTATTCATACAGATTTTTGATATGCCACGTCTGATGTTGTTGCCCACTTCCTTTCCAAAAATCCCATGGGAATAAGCCCTGATACATGTGTCTCTCCTTCAGCCTGTTCCTCTCCCATCAGAGTGAATGATAATTAAACACTGACTATAAAAAGAAAGAGACATCTGTCCAAGAATATCATCATAATTTTTAGAAGTTTGGTCAACTTTTGCTGTACATTCAACTTACTGGCTAGATCTGGCTATGTTCTGCTTAGACAGGGAACTAAATTACTGTGTAATATAACACACTTTAGTTGTGCTACAGGGGTTATGCCTGCTTTGAACACAGTTTAATTTAAGCAGCAGAACAGTGTAGAGATGCCTAAAATATATCTGCCAACTCTAGGCATGTCAGTTCAACCTCCATTACCCTGACAACTTTGTGCATACTATATATAACTACAGTGTGGGATAGCAAGTCCTGCAGCAGGGGAAAGATTTTCACTGGAAACAATTCTGTGAAAGCTTTTAGGAATATAAGCTGGGAACAGCCCTACATAGAAGTAAGGCTGAATACAAGCTGAGTTCAGAGACAGAAAAGATACCTAAACTTAGAAGAATGCTTCATCCCTCAAATAATACAGTGTGAAAACCATATACATTTCGGATGGGAGAATAATTTTAGCCTACAAACATCCCACCCCACCCTGATTTGGGTCACATAGAACTTTCTCGCTGCTATTTTGAATTACATCGAACACACTTATAAATAGGTGAAATAAAACTTTTTTTTTTTAAATAACTATATCTGAGAACAATACAGTAAACCATAATAAAACATTTCTAACAATATTAACTTAAAATTGTGTTTTCTCAGATATTGAATATTAAGAAAATAAGAAAGATCCAATGCATCAAACTGCCCTTCTGAGTCAGCAGATTCATTTAGCCCAGTATCGTGCATCTTGGAGTAGCTGATCAAGACAGTTTAAAAGCAGACTATGTTCAGATCTGTTGCCAGCATACTCTTCCATCAGACGATATTCTATTTATCTGCTTCACACCATTTATGATTTCCTTTTTAAACAACAACAAAATAATCCCCTACCAGTTGCCTCTATTACTTGTAGCTCTTCTTTGCAGAAATTTTTCTATAACTCCTACCCATACTTGTCATCATTCTATGTTTATATTACTTGTACCATATAATTTTTTCAGAGAGCATAGCCAGAACCGCACACAGTAATTAGTGTGGGCACACCAACGATTTACAAGCAGTTTAATATATCTTTGTTTATATCCAGATTTCTTTCTCAATATCTCCCAACAGTGTTTGCCATCTTGATGACTGTTGATGACAGCTAAACCATGTCCAACATTGTATATGTGTTTAAAAAACAAAAAAACAACAAACAAACAAACAACAACAACAACAAAAAAAAAAAACACAAGCATTAATTCATGTTTATTGATAATGAATTACAGTTACTGTGTTATTTATCACTGGCTAAATTCATTTGATCATTTGGGGCTCTTATTCAGTTTTTCAAATACAGATTTAACTTGACCATAATGAAGAATTTTGTATCATCTGCAAGCACTGGCAACTTTTCTGATGGCATGTGAATGGAATGGAATAAAGCGTATGGAATGAAATGAATGAGACAGATAACCACAACAAGGAGAAGGTGATGACTGTTAGACATGAACACTTTTCTGAAGCAGTCATCTTAAGTTACTGCTTGCAAAGACTATTACACACTGCATTTTCTTGTCTGTGTTTCTGAGGAGTGTAGTTCTGAGGAGCTACTTACTGTGGGAATGGAGGTTTTACAGAATTAGAATCCATGCTTTTCTGCAGCTAGAAAATGTGTCATAGGAGAAACTGTTACCTAGAAAAAGAGGGAATCAAGCCTGTTAATGGATGACTTTAAATAGTGATGCCTCCTACATTTTGGTCAGGATTGCTGTTTATATTATGCCACTCCCAAGGCTTAGCTCAGTATATTGTCATCCCTTTGTTACCACGTTAAGGTGTGCGGTCATGTCTATTCAGGACTACGTTAGACTTCCTATAATGATGTATACTGAAGTATAATGAAGGTAACATTTAAGCATTATTTTTTCCCTTTGACAGAAATATTGACAAACTAATTGTATTCTGATGTCTCAGGCTTAGGCTTCACCCCAATTGTCTCTCTCTCACCTTATATTTGCTTACATAAACACTATTGAACCTATGGGAAAGAACTGTCCAAAACTGTTGTACTTGTATAGACTTTGACAAAATTAAATATATTTAATTCTTGGGAAGTTTCAGTGAAAAGTTTGATACAACGTATCTAGGTCTTTGGCTATCATGAACAAGAATGTTCCTGTGTTCTGCTGAGGGATAAGAAAAGAGGACGTGGAATGGATGAATGTTTAACTTTCAGTTGTGATAGATCAT
Organism: Anas acuta; assembly: GCF_963932015.1. NCBI lineage: Eukaryota > Metazoa > Chordata > Aves > Anseriformes > Anatidae > Anas > Anas acuta. Next base: position 103,698,561 of record NC_088979.1, read on the forward strand.
TTCTGAGTTTTACCATTTCTCTTTCAAATAAGGATATATTACCCAAATAATAACCTTTCCTTTAGTGATCCATTGTCTTATACGTGGTTTTATTAACTACTGTAAACTGGGCTTCTGTGTTCTGTTATTAATATAGGGACGTTATATTTCCAGGACTTTTGTCTCTCCAAAAAATGTGTGGTTGTATTCTTTCAGGGTGCATGGTAAGAAGCGTTGACTTAACTTCTTCAGATAGTTCTGTACAAGAGCATAAGAATAGTAAAACTGGCTGTGACCCAACTTCCTTCTCTTCTGGCAATATTCTATGTAAAATACTTTTTAAGAAAGATTATAATAACCTAACAGATGGCTTGTGTAGGATAATCTGACACTGATCACTTATACTTAAAGGTCGTTTTAAACCCAGAAGTATAATTCATTTCCCCATTTTTAGTGCTATTTATCATAACCAAATATTATTTTATGTATAGCTATCTCTGAATCCTATATTTCTCATGTTAACAGCAATCGGTTCTTCAGTCAAATGAGATCTCTTTATGAAAAAAATTCTATTTTCTGAAATTTTATTTTTCTCATGTTATCATATTAGAAACTTCACCAGTTTTTTTCTCAGCAATAAATCTCATACTTTTTCAATCCTGACATTTCTTCCAGATTCATGATCATTCTCTAAGTTCATGATTTATCCCTACGTACCTCATTTCCAAAGGCTTCCAGATGAATTTTAACTATCACTAATAAAATTGCTTTTCTTTTTGCCATATTCATGAATTTACTTCTTATTTTTGTCCCTGACACACCTCTAAGCAATATGAAAGGAAGCTTCATCAGTGTGAAAAAGCTTTTGGGAATTAGGAGACCTAAGTTCAAGTACTTCCTGTTGATCAAATCAGAAACTTTCCCATAATCCTACCTGCAAAATGTGTAGTTGTTCCTAGCTCATAGAATAGTGAAAATAAGAACAGTAAAGGCTACAAGAACCCAAATTATATAAATACCTCAATAAAGTTTCTTGGATAGAGAATGCTACAGAAGTGCAGGTTAACCCTGTTTGACTATGGGCAGCCAGGACAGTGTTTTGAATCTAATTGTTTTCTGAGAAAATATGAAATTTAAAAGATTTTGACATGTAAAAGTACGTAACTGTTCCCTTCATTACAGGAATGTATATTTATTATATATATATATATATATGTATATATATATATATATATATATACATATATATATATATATATATGAAGTTGAAATACAAGAAATTATAATTCTGCCTGGCAAAACCAGATTAAGCATTAAAACTATGACAGGAAGATTAGCTAGACAATGAAATACAGTATTGGCCTCTTTCTTACCCCATAAGAGCTTCTTTAAAAAGCAGGCATAGATATAGATAAGGAAATTATAAACAGGAGCCTTTTGTTGTGAAGGGCTTTTGGTTTAAAAAGCCTAAATAAATAAATAAATGTTTTATTCCATGTTGAAGTAATCCCATAATCCTTAGAGAATGCTGTTTATTCTTCCTAAGGATTTCAAGGATGCTCCACACTTCCTCATGAACATATCTGGGCCACACAGCATTACTGATGATAGAATTGCCACTGAGTATACTTTACCAGCTGATGCACTTCCAAGTACTTATCCCATTACGCTCTAAAACGTGTTCAGTATCTCATGCCTGTGCATCACTTTTCATTTCATCTTCAGGTGTAGCTCAGAATCTCAGCAAGTCTTCAAACAGTTGCATTATCGAATGCTGAAAAACTGTTTGTTAGCTTGTAAAAAGCTGTGTCCGCTAACGTCAAGCAGATATACCTGATGCCACGTTTCTCAGAATCATGAACAAAGTTTTCGCAATGACAGTGCCTTTATCTCTTCAGTGTTTTCCCCTTGGCTCTTCTCCTTAATATAGATCAGTCTAAGTTACAGTTGATAGACGCTGGCCTCCCTGTAGCAAGGCAGGCTTTGGTCTAGATCTCAGTAGTGAGGTGACTTATTCCATAGCTAGAGGAAACTGAAGTTTGGGTTTGTCTTTGTGATGCTAATGAATTCTCCTTTGCTTTGGGATCTGGTGAGTTAGATGTTACATTTTTTGCCTTTTGTTTCTTTAACAAGCCTTCACAAATTCCTGCGCTGAACAGCATTTTCATTTAATTTGATCTCTGTTTTCAAATTTATGGATGTGGTTCCCAATCAAGATGAATTCTATATAGTAGTTTTGACATTTCAGCAATGAAGACATTCCACCATGCATAGGTAAGCCTAAAAGACAATTTTTTGAACGTTACAAGCAGCAGGAAAAACAAGTGCCTTTATATTACTATTACTTAGCTAGGCTTAACTATAGTTTCCACTGTATGACTCAGCAATAATTCTGTTAGCAATAAGAAACTTCGGGGAGTATATTTCCAAGCAATTACTATACTTGGGTGATTAAAGTAATTCTAGATATGACCTTGTCCCATATAACACTGCTAGCAGTATATTATAATATTACAGAAGTGCATTGCTTGTCTCATCTCATTGCTTAATTATAAAAAGTATGTAGTAAATATTCCATAGATAGGAAGTGGAAACTTGTGGAACCAATACCAAAACACCCTCAAATACAAAATTATAAAATAAAGTGTAAAGTATGACTCCTTGTTTTGCCACAATATCATCTTTAATTTTATGATAAAATAAGCAAATAAAAAATTGCAGTCATAAATCTATCCATTTTGGAGCCATGCAAGATGGAAAGATCATAATATTACATAATAATACCCCTATTCTTTCTTTTTACTACTTTCTTTCTCTGTTATTTGAGGCCCTTTGTGTTAATGAAGTTAATAATATCTATAAAATGAAGCAGTTAAATCAATAATCTGGTTTTCCTCAAAGACTTTCTTTCTCCTTGTATCAAAATTGAACCCAATTCAGAACAAGTACATTAAATTCACCTCTATTTCCTGTTCAACTTTCTTCTGATATGCACGTGACTGAGATTCAAACTAATTCTCAGGGAGGGGGGGGGGGAAGGGAGGGGGGGAAAGTTACGTAGTCATAGATAGGATAGTCTTGTTTCTGTCTTCGTTCTAAGGATAAGAATATTATCACTATTCTGTGCTGTGGGAAAAAAAAAAAAAAAAAAAAAAAGAAGAATCCTGAAGGAATATGTGAACTGATTATCTATTTTTCCTTTGTAGGAAATGTGTATGCAAGAAATTTCAGTTATGACACAATAATATATATAAATTTAGTCCTTATAGAAGTATTTATTCATCCTGCTCAAATGCCAGATGGAATAAATATGAGTCAATTCAGTTCAAAAATAAAAAAAATTGGGAGTTTATTTCACTATATAAAAATATAAACTTAAATTATTTTTTATGTGGCATTTTACAGGATTCTGAGGCTATAGTTCCTCAAAATTGTTTAAAAAGGCAAGAATTTGCCTATACTGAACTTAGACATTAATAATTGACGTATAGGGCATTTTCTAGAGATTAATAGCTACCTGGGAGAGCTGATGGCCTGAGGCAAAGCCAAGGGCCATTACACCCTGGTTGGCTATTAAATCCCCAGGAAATTCCTAATACTAAGGTCACGATTGTTATTGCAGTCCCTTTCTAAAAAGGAAAACAATCTTGCTTTATTTTATTTCATCCAGTTCAATGCTTCATTTTTAAATGCTGTAAGTAAAATGATTTCAGTTATGTTGTTTGGACTTCTCTAGGAATCTAACTCAAAACCCCTCAATGTCAACAGAAAATCACATTTTTGTTCTGACAGCCTGTGAATCAGCCCCTTCCTACCTGTTTACAGACAGCAACCAAAATACTTTTTATCTATCTAGTACATTACCAAGGTTAATTCTTTAAAAGGATTTTTTTTTTTTTAAGGTTGGAAGAAAAACGGTACTCCCCCATATTGTTGTGAAAAATGGTAGATCAGTAAGAAGTACTAAATTGTATAATTTATTTTGCTAAATCATAGGCAATATGTGCAGTCTGTTCCAGCCATTGCTCTACTTTGCGTGCAAAATCACCCATTTTATAGTGACTGGATGTAATTCACAGTACAGCACACCACAATAATATATAAGACGATCAAAACCAGAACATAGTCAGTTCTCAATATGGAAATACCAGCATATTATTAAGGAAATCAGTTACTTGGTAAAACAAGTAAGTCTGGCATCACAGAAGGAAAGGGGAAACAGTCATATTTTATTGTCAATAGAAGTCATGAAAGCATGCATATTAGATTAGAACTAACCTAATTGGAGATATGGGTGGCTTGTAGTACAGTTGTAGGAACAGGCGTTAATTTGTGTCATGCTACGGTATGTCACTACCACTTGAAATTCCATTGGGCAATATTAATTCAAACAGAGGTCTAGGCTACTAATAAATGAGGTAAATTGAGTCAATTACTAATTTCATGCTTTTCTGATTTTTGGTTTGGATAGATAATATCCACAATTTAATGCACTGTCCTCTGGAGATCTTTGCCACTTATGAAGAACATGTGTTCAGAGAATTATTTATACTATTCAAACATTAACATTGCTTCTGTACCCAGAGCAACAGGACAAAGGGTCAGAAAGAAGTCAGGCTTAGTCTGCCTTTTCTTCTTGATGTAAATCTTTCGTTATTTTTGTTTTTCCAGTATTCAGGCAGATCTTTAGTTTCTCCTTGGTTATTGTTTTTCTATTTGCCTTTCAATGGCACAACCAAGACTTCATTCATGTGACTGGATTTCTTATCAATATCTTGTCACTACTTAAAGTAGTTGGGAAGAATATTTTTACCAGTGAAACCAGGCATGGGCAGCATTTACACCCATCTCCTGCAGGAGAGACCCCAAAGTTGGACTTGAATCCCATCCTCAAATGGGGATTCAAGGATTCAAATGGGGGTTCTCCTGTTTGCTACTTTTTTTGAGACAAAACTCTCAGTATAGCACTGGCTCTGCCACTAAACTATTATTCCTCTCCAGCCTGTGACTGTCAACTCCAGCAGCTCACTGGCTACACAGCCTAAGGAGCACCCTGTGATCCACCAGTTCATTTCCAAGTATGGGACATGTGAGAAAACCCACTTCTAATAGAGTCTCTCCTACTAAGTCTCTCTCACTGTAATGTAAAATGCTAAATGTCTGTTTGAGAAAAAACAAAGCAAAATAAGCATGATGTTTTGACCTGTGCTGCAGAATTGTCTGCCTCTTACTGAAATGGCATGCTATTAAACCTTTCTAACTGAACTCACCACTTTTTAGTTCAAGATGTGTATTGCCTGTTGTAGTTTCTTTCCATTTTTCATAAATGCATGCCAATCACTTACAAAAGTTAAAATAAATCAGGTCATAAAGAAACCCAAATATAAACTACTTAATGGGGAATTGTACTGAGGAAAAATAACACGATGCAGAATACATGTATCGAGACAATCTTTCTCCTTGCTACCATGGAGCAAGCTGAACATTTCAGCTTCTATTATACCTATTCACCTTTTTTTTTTTTTTTTTTTTAATTTAGATCTAAACTTAATGAAGTGACTTCAGAAACATTATTTTGTGAGTTGTGTGGTGGTTTTTTTTTCTCCTATTTGTACGTTTTCCTCTGTAGAATGCGTTCCAATCTGGCTTTTGCGCATACAGAAGTTCAGTCTTTCAAAATCTTTGAAGTCCTAAGCAGAGAATGAATTGTGAGAGATAATGAAGGTAAATTATACTGAAAAAACCTTCTATACATATACAAATGTTGGGGTAATCAGGCTGATGGAAAAGGAAATACAGAAAAATGCAGACGGCAGCTAAATGACAGTTAAATGATCTGAAGCCACAGTCCCATCTTTCATGGTTCAGTACAGGTCATTGGGTGAGTTTTATTTTTTGCACTGTTCTTTGTCTGGATTTGTAAAATGAGTATTCATGCCTACATCTTGAGGAGAGGTTTGAATCCCTATATCTCATGGCCATAAATATGGCTATTCAAGTTATGTATCTATTCCCTTCAACCAGAACTTGCATCTATTCAACGTTACCATTTCATCCATTTCATAACTGCAGACATATTCTGATGGAGCTTTCCTTCTTTGTTTTTCAGAAAAAGAAAAAAAAAAAAAAAAAAAAAGAAAAAAAAATGTTTCCCAAAATACTGGCTTTATTTTCAAATAATTTTTTTTGTGGGGGAGAAAAAAAAGTATACATTAATTAATTCCTTCAATATGCAAGATCATCTCATTTTCAGTAAAAATCTTTTCCATCAAAGCGTTTCCATGGAACTCAAGCTCATCATTGCAAACCTGAAAACTGTTAATTTCTTTAGAATTGTCACTTGCTTAAAATCTTACTTAAGCACATGTTTTACATCATGGCACAGGGCTTTCTCTAACACTACTTTTTTCAAAGCATTTTTCAATGTAGCAATTGAAAGTAAGGAAGAAAAAAAAAACACTTGTGTGTGAAATATCAGTCTTCAAATTCAGATAAAAATGAATATGACAACGTATTAATATTAATAGTAACCTATGTGTAACATGAACATCTCAATAACTATTCATTCTCTAAGTTGATAAACCAACAATGATTGTATCATTCTGAAAAAACACTGTAAGGCTTTAAGTGCAGGGCAGAGACAGTGGAACTGAATTATGAAACAGATTGGTTCTCTGCTAGGTTTGTACTTTGCATGTTTGTGAGGATATTAACCTCAGGATGGGCGTTGAGTGCCCCCTAATTACACACTCAGGTTATTTTCAAAAGCTTTTAATCGGACTTTCACATAACAGTGAACATGAAAAACATACAGATAAAAAGGGGCAATGCCTTTGAATTTACATGGGCAAATAGTATTTTCAGCATTCAGCAGTAATTTTTTCTGTTGACATTTTAGATGTGCGGTTTATGCCATCTGGGTCAATAACCTCCTTGTTTCAAGAAAAATGGCTTCTTTTTTTCTGGAATGTTTAACAGACAATTGTGGAGATTAAACAGTAGTTTTTACATAATCTTTTCATTCGTGAGTTAAGAAGAGGTGGACAGGATGCATATAGAACAGTATTTGTGGATTTTTATTTATTTTTTATTTTTTTTACCAAAGCTACCATTGCAGTGGAAATCTGAAAATAAATTACTTTTTCATCACCACCATTCAATTTTTTTTGTTTACATTTAGTCAGGTTACAGGTTTGCTTAAACCCTTTCAATGAATTTAAAAGCATCAAGGAAGTGATAAAGTACAATGGGTACAAATCCATTTCAGTGCTGAAATTTATACAAGCTCCGTCAGAAATATTCTCCAGTCGTGACTTCAGAACTCCTCAAAAGGAATTCTAGTTCCACTGAAGTTAAGGGAAATGCTTCATTTGATGTCAGTGGGGACAGGATTACATCGTGGTGTTTGCCACCATGGATGCTAATTTTAACCCTCAGGAAAAAAACGTATTTGCCAGTGTCCTCAAAGCAGAACTTTGCAGTATTTATTATATGCTGGCTGCTCTCCAAGACAGTGCTACTTTTGTCTGCCAATTCTGACTGCATATAAATGAAATCTGGGTGAGGAACCATGAAGTTAGCCATTTTTCTGTCTTCTCCTGTGCTTTTAGCAGAGACTGATTTTGTTAGGTGACTAGTTTTTGTTAGATGCTGACATTTTTTTTAAAGAAAGATTCACAGTAAGATATTATCACCAGCCTTCTAAGAAACTAAATGTATCCACTATCCAAGAAAAAAGAATATAGACATGACCACCAAATAGATGTCATTTTTATTTGAGAAATGTTAGACTTAAACTATTTGCTGCTTTGAAATATGGGTTTAATATCACATCTTAAGAGGTAGGAATTTAGAAGTTCAACTCTTGGTATAATTAATTAGTTGTTGGTGCATGGTTTTTTACTGCAGTGTAAAATTTATGTCTAGAGAGAGGGATACTGAAGCTCTGGCAATGGCACATTAACAACTGCTCCCATAAGGCTCCTGTTGGAGTTTTCACAAGGGAGAACAACAGCAACATCTAATTAATGGTGTAAAAGCTGCCTAGTTAAGGCTTGCAAGCAATTGTGTAGGTGAATGATAAAATAATTTCTTACATTTAGCATAAATGTGTGTAATACATTCTATGGTGGTGTTTGCTTTTTTTTGGTTGGTTGGTTGGCTTTTAGTTTGTTTGACTTGGAAAGTATGTCTCTGTGCCCAGGAGGAACACAGGTCTGCCCAGCACATGTATTAAGAAATAAATTTTTAAAATTTGTTCTCATGTACTTGCTGTGGATATGTTTATGAAATGTAACTTGTAAAGTATGTGTACAGATGGTCTCCTCTGTTCTGAACAAAGGAAGTAAGCAGCTGTATAAAAGAGTAGATAAATACTATTAGCAGTACCAGGTGCTCATCTTGGTTTAGTCTGTGTTTTGGATGTAAACAGTCCCTAATTTTTGCCAAAGCTCTTAGGAGTGAAGAGAGAACTTCCCTCTCTGCTACTCCTTAAAAGATAACCAGTTGTCCAGTAGATTTAGTGATACAAGTCATAACTTTAACTCATGCAGTTTTGTGGACAGCCTGGATATGCAGATGGCCCTGGCATATCATTTTGTCGATGATGTAAATCACTTCTCATTGAAACGTAGCATCCCAAGCTGTTGCCATTTAATTGTTCAGTTTATACAAAGTAAATGCCAGAAGAAAAATCTGAACTGCTGGCATGCTTATTCTGTGAGGTGCTGCTTGTTTATGGCTTGTTTATGACACTGTTTTGCCACCTCATTTGACTTATTTCTGTCAGTTTTGGTGCCTTCATAGCTCTTTGGTTTGCATTCTTTTCTTTTAGCTCTCTGACCCAATCCAATAAAAAATTTAAACTTCCTATTTCATATTGAAATAATATATATTTTACTTAATCTGTGGCTCTGTAGTTTCCTAGAATGGCTGGTCAAAATAGTTTCCTAACTCTCTACCCAATAAATTTATGCAGATTTGAAAATTTCTATTTGTCTACAAAGTGGGAGTCAAACAGGGGGAAAAAAATAAATGCTATCTTAATATTATAGCAAAGTAAAAGTAAATAGGTTTCCTTGTGCAAACAGGTAAGATTTCACACTTTGTACAATGAACTAAAAAGCTTACTTTTTCTTTTCCAGAAAGCATCTCCCATTCCTCTGGTCACATTTTCTTTCTTAGATCAAAACATTGCCTTTTAGATTGGGAAAGAGGCCATCTTTTCCTCTGTATGTGTACCATGCAGAACATACTATGGATATAACTCAGCTACACTATAATCTATGTTTTGTGACACAAAAGAATGCATTTGCTTAACTGCAAGTGACAGAACTGGATCATAAGGAATATGCTGGCTAACATGCCTTTAGTGTGCAGCAAACATAAAAGTATATGATGCAATTAATTAGGAACATATTGGAAATATCTTTGTGACTGTGGTGGATTTAAATGGCAATGAAAAGATTAGCTCCTTGGTCAAGCCTCTTAACTTAATGACAAATGTTGCAATGGGATAGTATTAAATACTCTGACAAGCATGCTCATTCAGGCTGGTAGTGTTAGAAATAATGCTTTAGGTGCATTTAAAAATACAGTGGTTGGGCTGCAGGAAAGTGGGGCCTGAGAGAAACAGAGGCTGTGGAAATAAAAATAAACTGATGTATCAGCTTCTCCACTCGAATTATGTTGTAAGAGGATTAGGTAGAACTACTGATTGTATAGTTCTGATAGCACAGTTCTGATAGCATTTAATTGGTTGAATTTTAGAAATGGAATTGAAGTCCACAGTGCTCTTGGACTTTTGGTTTAACTCTTAGGTGTGGGATCAGGAATTGGATTTTATCATTGTGGGTCCCTTCCAGCTCAGGATATGCTATGATTCTACTCTGGTTGTAGCAATTATAGGAAAGCATTACAAAACAGAACACTATATTGACACTTTATTTATGCCATTTCATATTTTTTCTCCCAGCTGTCAATCCATTTGGTCTGTTTATTGATATCCTTATTTTTCAGTTTTCATGGGTGACTTGCTGTGCTTATCCCACTGATACCTACAAGTGTCACAGCTTTAGTTGCGTAGGTAGGAATTTGGTTATGATAGGATTCATGTACTTTAGATTAAAAATTCTTAAGGCTATATCAAATCTGTATATTGAAAAAACAGGAGAAGTGCATCATACCTTTCAAGACATATAATCACATCAAAATTCTAGTAAAGGAAAAAGGAATAGGGAAAAGAACAGGTCAGAAAAACAAATCAGGGTTCAGAGATAATGTACAAGTCAAGATGAATAAGGTCTTGCAAAGAATGTAAAAAATAAACAGAATAATTATTTCAGTCATGTAAGTAAAAGGAGAAAATGGGAAGAGTCAGTATGCATTACAAGTTCATTATATTTCAAAACTAAATAACGACTTCACCTCAGCTTTTAAAAAGGAAGATGGTTTTGACCATGGAAGTAAATGCAGAAGGCACTATGAAGGCATGAGAAATTCATATAGGTAAAATAGAAATGAGTTTATAAGTAGTGGTTGTTCTTTGCCAAATGAGCAGAAGAATCTTCATTTCAGAATTCTAACCAAACTGGTATGTGGAGCCATAGGTCACAAGTGTTTTCAACAAATGTATCAACTAAGATTTCACCAGGCTTGGTAATTTTTATACTTGGGGAAAAAGAAGGGAAATAGTATATAATAATAGTCTGACTACAGGAGTATGCAAAATTCTAAACAATTATACATGGTAGTAAAATTAATTTAGATATAATGTGGTGTACCAAACATATATCATGTCAGTTTATACTGATAGTATTCTTTTTTTCCAGACAAATGTTTCAGACTTTAGGTGGACCATGGCAAGACATTCTTAAACTGCTATATGAACAAGTATTATTTAAACTGGAGAAAGTCAGAGTTAGTAGGGAAAAAAAAAAAAAAAAAAGAAAAGGAAAAAAATAGGTGGATATATGAGGAACTGGATAAAGAACAAATAGCAGCTGTGAGTAGTACCAAGGACTTAAGCATTAGACAAAGGGGATCTTAACCATTTGTTTTGGACATAAGTCTCAGAACTGATTTTAATTACATTTTATGAGGATGTTGATTAAAAAAGGGGATCATCCTGACAAGATCTGTCAATGAGAAAAAGAAAATAATATAAATACAGAAGAGAATTGAGGTACCATATAATAGAAATGTATGATATAAATTATACAAAATTCAGTAATACAGAAGGCAAGGGTTTCTGTTTGGAGTGTGAGACTTTTGGAGTATGGAGAAATGCCTTAGGGTCAAAAAAAAAAAAGAGAGTCCAGTAATTCATAGTGGTCATAGCAGACCACTATATTATAAAAAGTCTCTCTAGGGAGAGCCTTTATCAGAAAGATCAGTCACAGGACAAGAGGTAATGGTTTTAAAGTAAAAAAGAGTAGGTTTACTTTATATGTAAGGAAGCAATTCTTCATTATGTGAGTGGTGAGGCACAGGAACCCGTTGCTTAGAGAAACTATGGATACTCCATCCCTGGAAGTGTTCACGGCCAGGTTGGATGGGGCTTTGAGTAACCTGGTCTAGGTTTCCCTGCCCATGAGAGAGAGGTTGGACTAGATGACCTTTAAGGTCCGTTCACACCCAAACTATTCTATGGTTCTATGATTTTACCATCTGTCAATGGTCTCAGTCACAAATTAAATGAAAGTGATCCAATATATCTGGAAAAGTATTTTTAGAAGAAATAGAAAAGCAGTATTACTATCATCAGAGTGTAGTGGAATAGGATGTACGGTGCTGGCTGTCCATGTTCAAGAAGGATGAACTGGTATGCATACAGCCACGTAGGGCTTGTTTAACCTACCAGTGTAAAGGCTGAGAGGAATTACAATCTCTATCTTATAAATACCTTAAGGGGTAAAAGTCAAAAAGAGTAAACAGCTATTTAAACTCTTTAAATGTTGGCAGCAGAAGAAATAGATAAAAAATATGGCTGGAAATAAATGTGGAACATCTCACTAGAGCACTGAAATTCTGGAGATTGTCTGGCCGAACAGATACACTTAGGATGGAGCTTGAAAAGTTTATTAAAAGGGTTGTGTAATATGACTGATATTAAAGGACTGAACTCAGTGATACTGAAGAAGCTGTCTTTCCTGTAGTTTCCTATATTGACAACAGTGAGAAGCACATCTTATGATTCTCATTGAATTGTATATTTTTTCTTAAGGCACCCTAATGTGAAGAAAAATAAGAAATAGAGTCAAAATTTGGAATAGAATGTCTCCCTCCATATGAAATCCAGATTGGAACATTGGACAATGCCAGTAGTAACAGAGTTCTGGCTGCAAAACAGTCAATTTATTGACTCATTAACAGTTCATAAAATTTAGTGCATTCTTCTGTTTCTTGTCACTGGTAAACATATGCTCTGAATTTACAATGGGCTCTGCAGTACCATTCCATAAATATTAAAAATAGTTTTGTGATCATTACGATGAATATGTTTCAAACCACAGCTGAATTTTGATCTTCAATAAAAGAATTGCAAATTGTGTCAGACAAGTTCATGTGATTCATGAACTTACTGAAATAATTCAGTGTGCAACTCACTGAAAGCCTTCATGAAAATATTTTAAAGAATCTGAAAGCAATTTCTGATCATAAATATAATTCTAGAGGTGTGGATTAAACATATAGTTGCTAGTATGTTTACCTTGTAAAGTGTGTCATAAGCTTTGGAACCTGTGAAAGTACATATGCAGGACACTGATAAACCAATGGAATGATTATAGATCCTTTCTGTACAAGATCAAGACATAAATGCCATTTTATCTAGTATTAAAGAGGATATGGTAAATCTGCTCCTGCCAGAGTCTTGTAATCTTACTCGTGTTGAAAAGTGGTATTTACTGAGTAAGGGAATTATCTAAAACCTCTATGTCAAATTGTACCCATCATAAGCACATATTGATGAGTTAGTTAATGGACTGAGTGCTTTACTGTGATGTTTCTGTTCTTCGTATTTATACGTATAAAATTCTAGTGCAATGCAATGGCTCAGCAATTAATTTGAGAAGCAGGTATATTCTATAGCATATGAGCTTCAACTGTTTCTTTTTAGCAGAAATGTGATATAGCAACTGTTTTTTTGACCACAAGGGGAAAAATATATATATATATATAATATATATTATATTATATTATATATATTAATTATATTGTATATAATATATATATATTATATATTATATTATATAATATATAAAATATATATAAAAATATATTATATATATAAAATAAAATATATATATATTATATATAATATATAATATGAAATATATAAATATATATATTATATTATATAATATAATATATATATATAATATAATATATATATTTTTTTTTTCTTTTTTTCTTGCTTTTTTTGTGAACTTCCTTGTTCAGCTGAATAAGCCCCTTTTGTAAATGATTTTGGCTGATAGGTTCTTCAACAGTATCAAATGTAGCCAGCAGTAGAATCCTACATGTACATATCTCTCTCTATATATATAGATGTTATTTCCTCAGAAGTATTTTTTCTGGCAGTCCAGTCTGATATGATTTGATGAGGTTAAAGAGGCAGAAAAGTCATACCTTTTATATGCAGATGTGATACTAAATCATCAAATCTGTTGTCCTCCAGTGTCAAAGAACATATACTTCTATAGAAACCAAGCATTTTTTCCCCTACAAGATATAAAATGGATTATTATTTTTATAGGTATAACTGGATTGTTCAAGTACACGCATTTGTAGAATAAAGTATATTTCATAGGGAGAAAGAGATCCTACCTCACTGACTATGTCTGATACAAGGTACTACATTTTTTGCTGCTCTTCAGTAACTGTGCAAAAGAAAGTATTTATTTCCACTTCAGAAAGCAAAGTCCACCTAAAATATACAAGCAGGAAAAATATCACTGAGAAGGCTACAAAAGGTGTTATTTTTTCAGCCTAAAGTAAAGTTGGAGCTGACTGTGTAAACATGAACTTTCCATCTTGTCCTTAACGCATCTCCACGCAGCTAGCTAGTGTATAGGCTGTTTTCAATAACTGATTAAAACATACAAAAGAAATGAAAGTGACAAGATCACAGGGACTGAGATTTGTTCCATAATGTACTTGCCTGTAATGTTCAGAGTTTTTATGGGAAACACCATATTAAATATGAAATTAAACATACACGTATTTGCAAGCAAGATAAATATATCCTAAGCAAATGATGCATTAATTAACACTTCCTGCAGGAAATTGAGTAACAGTCCAAATTCCCTTTCAACTGACGGGTAACTTTCATAAATTCAGAGACCTGCAGCCCAGAAAATATCACCTAATCTGGTCTTCTGAAATGAGACTGATACCATGCATCTTCTAATAATCCCTGCACTCAGTGTCTATGCTTTGTTACTGATCTGATGAATGTCCCACAGAAGAACATTTAATCTCAATTCTAAATAATGGGGAATAACCTACATTAGTGGGTAATTTCTGAGTGATCGTTTTCACATTTTTGTTAAAATCTTTATATCGAACTTTTCCTAAATCATTCCCTGAAGACCTGTTATTTTAACTCCAAAATATCTTGCAAGTATCCACTAAATCCCTCCTAGTTATCAGAGCATGAATTAAAAATTAGACACAGTATTCTACTGATGTCTGACACCAGATGATACAGCAGTCTCACCTTGATTTACATTTACAGGCATCAGTAATCTTTATGTATAGCTGTGTGTGATCATGCAACTAACGTATGATTCTTAGACCACATATTTAAAAAACAAACAAAATACAAAAACTCTTTAATGTCGTGTCTTGGCAATTATTTGCTTTGAAAATTTAACTAGTTGCTTAAATGTAAGAATTGTTCAAATAGCACATTAAGGCATTGTGCAATTTTATGTGAGGTATTATTTATTAGGTGGTATATAATTATTATATAATCAGAGTGAGAATGGTCTAACACGTAATTGGACGTCTAAAACATATTTTTAATTATTTTACAGTTTTTAAATCTGTTTGATTACAGTATGGTAGTATTAAGAACATGGATTTAGCTAAGACCTAAAATGATCAAATTTATTAGCATATCTGACAGCATTTAATGGTGAAATATATCTTATTTAAATCGAATAATTGGCATTGATCCTGGCAAGTTCAGTAAAAGGGAGGGTGTTCAAAAAGAAGTGCAGTATAAGTCTTGGCAATGGTATTGGTACTGGTCAACAAGAGGCACTACTACACACTAGGTACGTATTAGTTCCTAACAAATCAAATTAAGGGCATTTAACAGGCCCTTCAAATATATTGCCACATATTAGCAGCAATTCCACTTCTAAAACTGTTTTACATGGGACAGATTGTAATAATAAACTGTTGCATGAATCCTTGCCTCAAGTTATGGTAATACTGTTATATTCATTCGAACACACTGCCTGAATAACTACTGAGCCTGTATCTGACATCCCATTTGTTTTCCTCCTCCTGTACTTTCACATCTCAGCTTGCAGCTTCCAGCTTTGCATAGGCACTGTCTGGTGTTAACCATATGTAGTGTTATTACTCATAAACTACAGCTCTTTTATTTCGAAAAGCTGTACTGAGTTTTGAGATAAAACAACAACTCTTTTAGAAACCAGAAATCAACTTCATGAAGGTAATCTTATGTCTTGCTTTTATTATATATATATTTTTTTATACTTGGGAGCGAAGTGGTTATAATTTCTGTGTTTTGGATAATACCATCCATTGTACAACCAAGAGTATCTGAACAGTCTACACCTAGTACTGGTTTCCAGATAAGTAAGTAAATGTCCTATTATACATCAGATGTAAATAGTTCATTTTAACTTGTCATATTACATTGATCAGCTTTATATTACACACTAGTGTCATTCATAGCAGCAACACGAAAGAGCCCTTACTGAAGTATTTCTATAAACAGATGAAAAAATAATAATAGAAAAAGCTGATAAGATCAAATATTTAAAATCATATTGTAATTGTAGTTTCTCTTCACTTAGCAGATATCTAAGACTAACTTATTTTAAGTTCTCTTTTTCACTTTTATATCAATGGTTAGTCATATGCCAGCTCTTCTGGGAATTCATTAAGGAAGCAGATAGTCTCCATGGGCTCAAGAAACTGTTCTGCAGCCTGGAATTGCTAGTGTTCAGGGGCACACTGTCTCTCTGCCCACATTATAGTGGGTAAACAGGAGTAGGAGGTGTTGAGACGTTTCTGAAACTATGCCTGTAGAGTTATCCAGACAAATGCAAAACCACAGACCACAATTACTTGCTGTTTGCATCTGACATCATTTTTCAAATGGCCAAAAAATCTCTCATCTTGCATAATAAGGTACATGCGTAGCCAATAATTACTGGATATAAATAATTACTATTTCAGTAGTAGCAGAATTACCTATTATTATGCCGTAATAGGCTTATTTTTAGTTCACAGGCAGTAAAGGAGTGATACATTTGTTCAGACAGTACAAATCCAGCCTTTATACAGGTATATGATCTCAGATGTCCTTAGTTTCTTTTTCTGTGATTTATGCAGTGAAAATGACTTTCAGCTTGTGGGAGAGGGTGGGAGTTTATTCAAAAGCAGAGGGGTCAGAAAGGGGAGAAAACTTACCTGAACATTTTTTATAAGCAAGTATACATTTTGATAATTGTTATGTCTCACAGGTCTTGCCCTTAAAATAAGTAATTATAGGAGTGGCATTTAATAATTTAATCCAGTGGTATATTTAAGGTAGTTCCTAGAATAAATATTGCCTTTCAGAAATTAGTCTGAGTCACAGAGATGTATTTTCAGACCAATAAATCCAAGTAAAATTTGCGAAGCAATAAGTTCAACAAGAGTCTAAATAAAATGTGGCACAGTAAAGTCTGAGAAGGAGAGGAGTGGGACAGGAAGGAAGGGGAAGCACATTAACTGTTGAGCACTTCTCTTAGAAACTCAGCAGAAGAGTTTCAGGTCATTCTGGAAATAAACTGCAAGAACACTGGCAAAATTGCTACCTGTATCCTCATACCTCAGGCATGCTACTTTGCAGCTCATTATTATTTTGTGTCCAAAATCCACATTCTTGCTAAATTGTCTTTCACTATTGGTGAAATATCTGTTCAACTTTTTCCCTCCTCTAAGAAGCCACTACTATCCTAAATTGATTGGTCAGCTTGGTTTGAGGTAGCCTACAAGGAAAATGGTACTGAAAGACCCCTCAAGCATAGCACTTATTTCTGAGGACAATTCTCAACAATTCAATTAAATATAGAGAGGGGAAAAAACAAACAAACAAACAAAAAAAACAACCAACCAACCAAAAAAAAACCACTTTTAATAGAAAGACTAACTGCACCAGCAAGAAGAGCTGAAGCTAGAGTAGTGGAAGGTAACACCAGTGCACACAACAGGTTGGATATCAAACAGGTACAACACAATCTGTGATAGCTCAAGTTGTTCATCTCTGTCTCAGATTTTTATCACTTGGACATGAAACAGATCACAGAATTAAATGAAATTATTCTTTCTTCAAAATGTTCTTTGCCAAAACTCATCTATTCTTGAATTCATCTACAGGCATTACAGATTGTTTGTTTTCTCTCATACATCTTTTTGTGAATTTATACTTTTATTATAAATTCTATTTAAAAGATTAACCTCTACACATACTTGACATTTCAGTTTTAAAACTAATTATCCTATTGTTGAATTCTATACTGAACCTGGATGATCCCAAAAATTATGCCACAGTTTTAATACTTTTTTCTTCCTGTTACTATGACTTTCTCAAACTTGAAAAGCTTGAGAAAGTGTCTATCTATATTTGCAAAGTTGGGAGAGTTTTGATAAGGCATAGGACAGCAGAGAGAGAAAATTCACAAAACTAGTGTTTCTATGTAAAAGAAACTACGGACATTATTGACCTTCACAGTACTTACTGAAAAATATGAAAGTAACAGGGAAAATAAATTAAAAAAAAAAAAAAAAAGTGTTTTTTGTTATGTGCAGTTAAAGAAAAGGCTTAACCAAGTAAAACCAAGAAGAAAGGAAGGAGGAAAAAAAAATGCTTAATCAGTTCTTTATGGTGCATAGACAGAAACACTTATGCCAGTGCAAGAAGGAAAGCAGGATAATGAAGTGAAGCTGAGATTGCTGCTTTAGAAGGCTTTACCAACCTAGGCTGGTTCAAGGTGTATGCAAATGACAGCTTTACAGCGCAGTTTTGTCTATCAATTCTCACCTTTCTTCTTTCTCTTTCCTCTTTCCCTTCATTGCTACTTTTCTTGTCCCTCTGTAAGCCTGTTTAATTCACTACAGTCACAGAAAGTTACTCAACCACAAAGGAACAAAAGATGTTATGTTTTGTTTTGTTTAGTTTTTCCTCTGATTTTAATGAATTAGATTTGTTCAGTGAAGGAGAGGGAGCAAGACTATATAGCTAGGATCAGGATAGGTAGAAATGATGATTTAAGTACTGGGATGGGAAAAGGATGGTTGCTAGACTTCTTGTAGCAGCAATATGTTGTATCAGCTCAGCATCCTGTGAATGTTAGGCTCAACGTGGATTAGATGATGTGACTTAAGCTGATGTAAGAAGTTCCTATCACTGAGAAGAGATAAGCTTTCCCTACTCACATGATCCCCTTCCCTCCCTTCCCCAGTTTTGCTCTTGGTACTCACTGAACCTGTAAAGAATCAGTCCATCCTGCTAAGCTAGCAAAAAATAAATAAATAAAAATGAATCCAGAATAAAAATATGTGCCTTGGAACTAGGCAAGGAAAGTGTTGGACTGCATGGTCAGGGTCACATTCAGGGAAGACAAAGTACTGGGAAAGAAGAGGGTGATTTTCATTTGCAGTAGTGGCAAGGCAGCAGATCAGCACCATCGTAAAATGTAAAAACACTCACAAAGTGACAAATTTGTTCTAAATAGAGACAAGAGATTCTTAGTTGACTAGCTCTGAGCACGTGATTATTCCATTATGCTTTGATATATATATTCTCTTAGATATTTTTTTTTGTTAAACCAGTTATTCATATAGTATGAACAGTTCTTCAGTTTCAAAATGCAAAACAGGGCAACTTCATGAAAACCTTTTTAGACATATAGCAGATATACACAAATAGTTTTAAAATATTTTAAATATGTACACCCAGCAGCTCATAACTGGATAAGTTAAGGCCAGTTTATACATTTTTCCTAAAGTGATGAATATTTTTTTCCATCGCTTTTTTCTTTAAATGAGTTTAATACAAAGCACAGAACAAACGTCATTAGCATTCACTTTCAACAAGGAAACAACATAGTTGTTGTCTACATTCATTTAATTTATCACTTCAAGCAGAGACTGCACCACACTGATTCCTAGTAGACGGAGAGCAATGTCTACATATTAACAAAGTGTTTTGCCCTGAAGTAATGATGCGTAGCTATTAAAAAAAAAAAAAAAAAAAAAAAAAAGTTTCTAGGCTGATCTTCAGAGCAGCAGTCTTCATATAGAAAAGGAAAACTCCTGGGTGACATAGTAACTACTTGCCAGGAAGAACATTCCTTGACAGTCTCCTAACTCCAGCCTCTGGCTCTGTCTACAGAGAATGGAGCACTGTGATTGTCTGCAGACTCTCAAAACAATATAAGAAACAGAAACTAATTATCCTACAGATAAAAAAACAATTTCAAAACAGTATCTGGGATAAAGACAGCATTCTATTATATTATGTTGCAGCAACAATACTTTGGAACAACATTGAGAAGTCCTTATATATTTGTGATTCATTACAGCTTATTTTTTAGATTGTGAAGGAAGCTTTTCTGAAGGGTTCTCCAAAAACACAGGAAGGAACAAGCTGTAGAAAAAAAAAAAAAGTATTAGGTGAACCTCATATGAAATCTATTGATATCATTAGCTTTCTTAAAAACATCATTTTCACATCTACTTTCTTTTACTCTCTGAGCTAGATGTCAGATATTCTGGGGCAGGTAAAGATGGAAAGATGAGCTTTGGAGTGGTTCAAATTTGAAAGTTTGCGAATATGCAAACATTACCTTTGCTTTCAGTGGAGGTTAAGTATTTAAATTCTACTACATTTTTAGCAGGCGTTTTTAATATTTAGATTAAGAAAAAATAAAAAGTATTAAGAGTATAAAACAAAATGAATGAGTTTCTTAAGTACAGTATAGAATAGATTAACCAAGGCTTGCACACTATTTGTTTCCTTCCAGTTCAGCTGACCATTGAAGATTCTGAGGAAATAACCTTTCATAAAAAGTAATCATGAAGGCAAAAATCATTTTACATAGTATGGCTGTTATATTACCATATCCAGATGTTTCTTTCTTTAACCATGTTTAATTTTATTTATGTGAGCTTTTACATACATGTACATACATACACACATATAGAGAGCAAGGGGTAACAACAGTAGTAATAGAATGTAACAGATTTCTAATGTAAGAACTTTTGTATATTTATCTCAGATTTATGAGATGCACGCATAGAAAGCTAACAATGTATTAGAGATTACATCTCTTTGTTGTCTGTGAATGATATATTAAGTGTACACTCCATTTTCATTCTCCTTGGACCATCTTCTCAAAGGCTACTGTTAGGATCATGCAATATTAAAGTTTTCTTTCTATCCATGAATCAAAGCCAGACTATGCAAATTTTGTTTTTCAGCTCTATCCTCCAGTCAGATGATAATATATTTATGAAATGGAAGACCTATTTTTAACTGTATATTTTATGTTTACCTATTATAGAAAAAGCACTCTTCTGAGAATAGAATTCAAACCTCTGAATCCCAAATCAGAATTTTCCCATAACTTCTTCATCTTGCTAAGTAGACTGGTTCACAGCCTTGTCTTGCATGCCAGACTGGGCTAGAAAATTTCAACTAGATTTTTATGTTTCTTCAAAAGTATGACTCAGTATAATTGAAATTACACTTTTGGTAAAAAAAGTAAAATGATTTGCGTCTTGCTCACTGTCATGACAAGTATGTTTTAATTCATGTTACAAAGTTTGGACTTGGCTGTTTTCAGTGAGACATAACACAGGGTTTAATGATGATTTATATTCTCTTTATGTGAAATGGGAGTTACCACAGTCTTGAGGTATACTTCAGGGCTAGTTTTCAAGTAGTGTTCTGAGGTTTTATATTTTAAAGTATTTTTTAGCATGCAGTGAGTGCTTTGCCTTATATAGACTATCCTGGCCAAGAGTTATTTCGGTTAATTCTCTCAAGGGTGTTACTTCTTGGGAACTAGTTTAGTCATACATGGTGGTGCTAGAGTATATATCTGTGAAATCCATATGTTTTAATTCTTTTACTCACCTTATCAAATTACATATACCTTTTCTTAACTCAGCAGTGTTCACCTCGACCAGATAATGGAGGAAAATTGTAAATTGACCTATTAGGTAGTTACCCCTCTTTGAGAGCCAAATTGGAAATTTACCTCCTGGTATGTAGATGCCCCCCTGGATTCTTGCTTTCTTTTGATTACTCTTTCAAAAGATATATCTTCTCTGGAAACTAAAAAGGAAGGAGTTAAACAGAAGCTGAAAGGAGCTTATATCAAAACAACAGATGACTGTATCGTAGTGGAATTAATCAAACTTGGTGATAAGACAGACATATCTAATTTCAGAAGCTACAAAAAAGAGTATCTTATCAAAATTGTTTCAGTGACCTCACTTCTTAACTTTCAGAGGAAATGCCTTCAGAACACAACTTTATACTAAGGAAAAAGAGCCAAAAGAAGTAGACAGAACAATATTATTGCAATTATCAATGGATTTTTTAACAGGACTTTGTTTTTTTTTTTTTTTTTTGTTTTGTTTTGTTTTGTTTTGTTTTTTTTTTACAGCCTCCACCTCTTATTAAAAAATAAATAAAAATCACCAGTTAAAGGAATTATAGACTATTTTTATTACTAAAGAGTTGCATGGACATACATAAATCACACGTGGCTATGATCTCAGTTCAGAAACTCGTTCATAAGAGAAATAGCAGCATCACATCCAAAACAGTTAAACTGTACACAGGAATGCAAATTGTACATGCCTGTATAAATAGAAATGGTATCATAACCATTTCTGTGTGTAATATTCAAACAAGTTTTGACAAGAATAGAATAACAGTAGGATGTTTTATCTTGAAGTCCCTTAGTAGTCTCAACTAACCATATGGTCTACCTCCAAAATATTACAGTGATTCAGCTGAATTCTATTTCTCTGTTGGACCTCTACAGAGAAGAAAAGGCAGAAAGAAAGAAAAACAGCTCAACTGTTGCAGGAACACCTTGACTTCTACGTAATTAGGAAAAAAAAAAAAGTGAACAGAGTGATCACCAAAGAGTCTTTGAACAGACAAGAATCATACTTCCTGAGGTACTGAGAAAACAAAAGAAAAAACAATGTTTTTATCAGCTGCTAGGAGTAGTTTTTAGTGTAGAGATCTGTGACATTCTGATAAAATACATAAATACTTGGTTTTTGTTTGTTTGTTTTTCTCCTGTGGCCTTATGAACACAAAAGAACAGCAACATGCAGCCAATACTTGTACATGTATTTTGTGACTTATGTTTTGTCACTATTTTCTTTAGAGGGTGACTTAGAAGCAGATATATCCTTTGGTACAATCCTTCCCATCTTCTTAAAGATCATACGTGTTTTCTTTTCTGTGAAAATAACAAAAACTTAATGCTATTAAGTGTAGTTTCTTTTCTCATGTCTGCTAACCTGACTTTGTGTTCCTGCTTTTTCACCCTGAAATGCTTTTCTGGTCCCATTTATGGCAGCTCTTGTTCATTTGAGTTTTATTCCCTGGCCTTTGCCTTGACTTTTTTGATCAGTAACTGTTTCAGTCCACATGAGATAGCTTCTCACCAAGCCTATCTGTGCTGCTTGAAGAATCCTGTGGTAATTCCTATTAATACTAGGTGTACAACTACTGAAATTGTACTTTTTATACTGTAATTGTACTTTTTATGTGGTCTGAAAGAAGATGGTGCTTAGCACTTCAAACTCCCTTTAGGCAGTCCGTAATTTAATTTCTAGATCTTCAGAATCTCCAGATCAAAGACTGCATGATAGAAGTTTTCATATGCTGCCAAGACGAAAATACTTAGATAGGTGCCTGTTAAGAACCTTCAAAAGAGACTAATTACTAGAAGCGTTACTTGCACTGACTTGCAGCACTAGAGAGACTTTCACACAGATGCTATCAGCACTGTGAATCACCTTTAAATAATTTTGATAAAGCTGGTCTTGGAGAAATGTTTTTTGTTTGTTTGTTTTTCTGAAAAATGGTTTTATACTTAGCACCAATCAATATTTTTTCACAATACAGACCAAATAAGAACTAGTTTATAATATCATCAGTCTGAATACCTATATCTACAGTCGATAATTCTTTAATTTTTGATAGTCATAAATTAATACAGATTATGAAGTGATTAAAAAAACGGGTAAGTACTATACTAAAGCTGTTGCACTCTGCTCTTTTGCTTAAATGTTTTAGAATGTAGAAGTCACCACAAACATCAGCAGAGTTCAGATGTCAAACATACAGTAATGCCTCTCAAAGAAACGAAATATAATTACAGTTTATCAATAAAGATTTCTCTTTGAACGTTTGGAATTTAAAAACAGAGAATTGCCTAATGTAAGTGCCTGAAGAGCATATGACAGCAATCCTACTGTTCAGCTTAATGAGCCTGTCAGTTCAGAATATTAAGCAGTTTGATTTAAGCATCTTGAATATGATGTAGACCTAAAATGATAATGGGAAGGAAGAGTTTGGAAAATGGACGCTTTTCACATATAAAACATCTTCTATCTATCATATACTATTTGCCACGATAATGAAACATGGTTGTTAATAATTATAGCTTTAATTTCTAGAGACTAAAATAATTCAAATCCAAAAACTTCACTGTGTCTTAAGATTTTTCAAGACAAGTCCTCATAAGAATCCAAGGGTTCTTCACATTTACTTGCTTCATCCCTCACTTCATTTTTTTTTGCTCATCTTGACACTCTTGTAAGGAACACCATCCTTAGTTGTTAGATTCACCATTGTGATTTGACTTAACAGCAAAATTCTGATAAAGTCACTACTTACAAATCCAGGATTTAGCTGTTCAGATGTCCTAACCTCTCTGTGCCACTCTTGCATCTATAATCTTATTCCTAGCAGAACAAACATGCATGTATCAGACATCAAGCTCTGGAGTCATTGCTCCCTTCTTTTTGTCGCGTTGGTGCTAGCAAAGGCTCTTTAGTTTTTTCTACACGTTGTCGAGGACATGACTTAGCAACTGTAAGCTTTAGAAACTGGATCTAGTCCAGAAAACTCATATAATTCCTGTTATAATATTTTCTGAAGAGAGAATTTATTTTTGTCTAGTTGTTCTGATTGGAGTTAATCAGAAACAGGAAAGATATTTGTAATAAGGTTTCTGAATACAAAGGAAAAAAAAAAAAAAGCACTTTTCTGCAAATCTGTTGACTACTGATATGTTCAGACATCTATAGATTTTAGAAATACAATCCTCATTATTTTTAACGTTGAGTAATTTAAGTGTAAAAAATGTGAATTGTTTATGGCTAACAAGCAAGCTTTTTCTTGACTCAGAAGTTTAGATATTGAGCTTACACTCGTTAGTGTTAGGTCAGAAGTTGGACTCAATGATCTTGAGGTCTCTTCTAACCTAGACAATTCTGTGTGATTCTGTGTGATTTAATTTAAGCAATGCATATTTATGGTCATTTGAAAATTAACACGTCCAAACTTCAGTTCTAACTGAGCATATGTTGAATCACTAACCAACTTTCAGGCTACGTGTCAGGAGAATTAAATTGTTTCATTCCCACCCCAAACCTTCCTCCAAGAAAAAGTCTTTACTCAGAATTCTATGCCAGGATTGCTATGTTTAAATGATTGGCACAACAACATGTCCTTGCAAAACCACTGTGGGACAATGGTGGGTGACAATAAACTATATCACAATTTAAGCCAATTGTCCTTGAAATACAGATCACTTCTAAAAATTCTCTGAAATGCCCAGAGGAAAAATAAAATAAAATAAAATCTGGGTGGTCTGCTTCATTATTTCAATGATTTCAGTGATATTACTTTTTCCAGTGGATACTGGAAATGACTTCTAGTGTCTTCTTGTGAGGATTCCAGTCCTGTAAGCACAGGACTATCTCAAGTAAATTCTGTGTATATTTCAGTGAGAATACCTCTTTCCTTCTATTCTTCCATGTGGACTATTGTTTATTTGTTTGTTTAATATCAACAAAAAATTATAAATTCATCATACATCTTCGCTATCTGATGCTAACTATAGGCATAAGTATTGTAATTTGAATTTCATACACAGGGCTATTTACTCTTTTTTACCTTAAAAATAATCTCGTGGCTTTGCTCCATGTATCGGCTCATTTTCTTTAAATCTGACAATTTAATAGACATGCCACTTACAGATTAAAGAGCTTGTGTGTGTATTTCCTTGGGAAATGATGCAAAGATAATTTTTCACATAACTTTTTGAAGAATCACAGAAGACTCATTTCCTTTAGAAAATTTTTCAGCATGTAATTAAATCCCACTGACATATTACTATTTATATTACAGAAGTTCATAGATACACAGACCTAGCTACAGGATCTCATTGTGGTAGTTGCTGTTGAAACCCAACTCTTTCTTCACTCTCAAGATAAGTACTTTCTGGGCCGTGGCAGTGCAAAATACCCCATTCTTTTCAAGGTTGTCCTAGAAAGCTGAACTATGGCTGATTGTCTGGGAAAGATAAGCTTACAATTTGTTTCTCTTGTCTTCAGAAAGCTGACTCTAAAATAATTTAAGCTGGGAAACAAGTAATAACTTTTGGTCATCATCAGCATGAGCAAGATCTGAACTGATGACTTAGGTTGAAACGTGCTAAATTCCACCATCAGCTACAATATAGTAAGCTGTATAGTGAGAAAAAATGAGATTTTCTGTTATGTGTGTAGTGCACTTTAAATGTGAAAGAGTCTTCCTAGCTGTGGCAGTAAGCAGCTTTGAGGTAATTACTATTTTGTGTTTCAGTTCAGAGACGGACATTAAAATGAGTCATTGGCTTCTGCTTCTGTGTTCTGAGCTGGCCCCTTTGCATATACACTTTTATTGGTTTTATAGGAATGGTGTACTGGCACAGCTGCTTCCAGTACAATGGGATATGCAGCATAGAGAAAAAACATTCCCACATATTTTCCTGGTAAAAGTTTGGAGATTTTGTATACAATTTAAGCAATTAAATCCTATAATAGCTTTAACAGCAAAATATACAAAATACTGTAGTTCCTTTAGTGATGACATAGGATACTTGGTGTTTACATTTGTACTTGTTTATTTGTCATTTTGATTAAGTGCATACTCTTTAAGGAGAAGTTTCTGAGGCTTGAGGATTTTTTTTTCCTTTTATATGTTTCTTTTCAACTTACTTTTGAAGTTTATGGCAGTCTTGGCCACTCACTTAGTCTATCATGCATGTAAAGGGCATTAGCCCAAATTCTGCTGAGGGAATTCTCTGTGCTTCAGCTGCCTTTAATAGGATCACACTTTTAAAGAATAAGTCATATACTCAAACAAAAATTTAGCTAGAAAAATAAATTACATCAGCAGTGAAAAATCGTATGACTGAAACATCAATTCTAATTTAAAAGCATTTCTTCAGACAATGCAAAATGTAATTCTATTGTTGAAGTGAGGCAAGGCTGTTCTGGGACAAAACTAATATAGAAGTCTGACAAATATTGTTAATAATCCACTGATATGTATAACTGATGAGAATAGTGTTGACAGCACCATATTGCAAGAAAGAATCATAGCCTGATGGGAACATTACAACCCACTGGTAGAAACACGCAAGAGCCTCTAATACGGTTAGGGTTGCCTCCATAGCGATGGACCAGATTCTCAGGAGCTGACATCTTCATAAATCAGCAGCTCTGTGGTACCACAACAGGTCCCTGGTTTGACTAATATATGATTACAATCGAGGACTTCAGTGCAGCAGAAATCATGCTAAGCAATAACCTATCCATGCCATTGACACTATGAAGGCCAGAGATAACAAAGGGAATTCAGTAGTCTGACTTCTATAGATCATAGCTATAAAATCCAACTAAATTCAAAAATCATTTAAGATCAAAAGACAACTGGTTTGTGTCTATTAGAATTTTCAGTACTGCTCTTCTTGAAAGATGAAGGTGAATTATTAATGACATCATAAATCTTGTTTCCTATACTATTAAACTTCTTATCATTAAGAATATTTGCCCACTTACAAATGGGTATCTGCAAAATGGACATGCACATATGGATCTCCTTGTACGAACTTCTGCCCCATTAACAACTTGTGTACATATATAGTTACATATTTCCATTTTAAAAGCTGTAATTGAAGTGTAAATATTGTTGACTAATGTTGTTGGCTGTCAATATGCAGTTGTTACTGAAAATGTGACATATGTCACTTAATGATAGCATTAGCATGTTATTTATAATACAATTAAATAGGAGCATGGTGTTTAGTTTAACAGTTACTTGTGTATCGTGTACAGCTATAAATGTTGTGTTGCTGTATTGCTTGATTTTCTGTTCCTTCAAGCTCAGGGTTGTTGTGGTTTAACCCAGCCGGCAGCTAAGCACCACACAGCCGTTTACTCACCCTTCCCCCTCCCTCTCTGGGATGGGGGAGAGAAACAAGGAAAATGGAGCCTGTGAGTTGAGGTAGAGACAGTTTATTAAGACGGGGAAAAAAAATAAATAATAATAATAGTACTACTACTAATAGTGTGTATGAAATAAGTGATGCACAATGAAATTCCTCACCACCCGCTGACCGATGCCCATCCCATCCCCGAGCAACCAGCCCCCCCCACCCCGGCTAGCTATCCCTATATATTGTTTAGCTTTAGCATGATGCCATATGGTATGGAATCAAACTGGCCTTTGGCCAGTTTGGGTCAGCTGTCCTGGGTCTGTCCCCTCCCAGCTCCTGCTGCACCTCTAGCCTGCCCGCTGGCAGGACAGAGCGAGAAGCTGAAAAGTCCTTGGCTTAGTGTAAGCACTGCTCTGCAATGATTAAAACATCAGTGTGTTATCAATGCTCTTCTCATCCTAATCCAAAACATAGCACCCTACCAGCTACTAGGAGGAAAATTAACTCTATCCTAGCTGTAACCAGGATGAGGGTGGAGCAATTATACTTATTGGTGTATGAATGAGTCTGATTACACTGTGATAGAATACATTCCTTTTGTGAGAACTTCACCTTTCTAACTCTCATGTACACAAGGTGAGATCTTATCCTCTTCCAGTTCTTCATTTAGAATGTGCTTTTTTAAATGATACGTCTGTCTTACGCCCTCTGGAAATCTAAATTGTCATTTAAAATTAAACTTAACCTGTCAATTAGAAATGGTTTTATTTTCTTGTATGTAAATGAGGGCAGAGTTTGTTAACTTTTAATAAAGAATAATGAGTGAGTAGATCACTACATTATCAAATGAATAAGTGAAATAATTCTTGGAGTCTTATTGTATTTGTAGTTGACAGAGTATATCTCTGATGTCCATATTTATGTAGGCTGGCACTTTATCTCAAAACATCATATATAGTAATTGACTTTTCCTTCATTAGTTAAACATGCATGACTTACACAGTCCTGTATGTGAGAGAGGGAATGGAAGATCTTTACGTACCAGGCAGGAATACTCACATTCTTTGTTACGAATGGGAGATGTAGAGCCATACTGATACTGTGGAAATACTATTGTGTAAGAGGAAATCCCTGACACGTAGGATATGCTAGACATGGCTAGACATAGTCTGTGTAAAGATTGGAAGGGACCCACTGTGTCCTGCTGCAAATAATGAACCCCTGCTACAGCCTGCAGCGTAGGGAGAGCCATAAGGTTTTTGTGCCACTTACCACACTTGGTAAAAGATTATTATTTTTACATACTGCAGTTGCAAAGGGAAGTGTTTCTAATTGCAAGAAAGCAAGAAATGATCAGCTATTCCTGTAATATTCACTGTGTAGTCTACATAGGAGTCACTCAGGAAAGGCTTCTAGCATTGCAACAGAAATGGCTTAAATCAGAGAAAAATCAAGCAATTATTTTGTAGCTTGTGTATTTGTAGCTTGTGTGTGCAGTTTTACATGATTTTATAAGAGAAGTTTGGACAACTGGACATTTTAGCACATAGTTCTCGAACAAAAGACCTTGTTATTCACTGTCAAACAAGAGGACATGCATATTCAGAATTTTGCCAGTAATGCTTGTCATAGAATCATGGAACTTTAGAAAATTAGTCAGAAGACCTCTGGATATCATCTAATCCAAATCAAAGCAGGCTCAACTTCAATGTCTGTATCATTGTCTGATTAAGTTTTTAACACCTCCAGTTATGGTGACTCCACAGCCCCCTTAGGCACCTGCTTCACTGTCCTCATGGTGGTAATAATACTAATACTAATACTAATACTAATAATAATAATTAATAAAATAAAAATAAAAATAATAAAAAATTTGTTTCCTGATGTCTAACTAGAACCTTCCCATATTGCAGCTGCTGTTCATTGCCTCTTGTCCCGTCCCCATGTACCTCTGAAAACAGTCTGGTTCCATCTGCTCTATGCAAGTCTATACAAGTCCATACCAATCACAACAACTTTGAAACAGTTTTAGTGCCTATGATTATGATAGGCATTGTAGTCTTCACACTATAGGTTCTGAGATTCAGCCACTACTATAGTAAGTCATGTATTTCTAATGTACTGTTCTTGGTCCTTTACTATAAAGATGTTAATCTTTCCAATCCCAGCTCTGGATATATCAAAGGATGGTGTGCTGCCATATTTTTCTCAAAAGAAAAACGTAGACGTGTTTCACGCAGCAGTAAAATTATCAATTGTTTTATGAATGTCACGGCTAGATTAGAAAAGCTTGCCTTTCAACTCTGTCCTCTGCCCCCAGAAAGAAGAAATCTGACCCTGTTTTTATTTAGTCCATTTTATTTTATTTTTTTAAACTATGTATTATTTCTCTACTTTCTTGAATTTTTTACTGAGCTGCAAAGTGTGAGTTGCTATCTTTTTCTTTGGGCAGTAAAAGTACATCCGTAGAAGAAACAGAAAATACGATCTACAAAATCTTTACATGGTAACATTTTAACTATCATATAAATATTTGTGCTTCATTGCCTACTCTGAATCTCAGTTAAAAATAAAAGAATCAAGTAGAATTTATTTTAGGTGAGGTTGTTTTTAAAATTGTCAGGAATCCGTATCATCTTTCTGTTACCAGCTTTTGCACATTTAATGAGCTGTGGATGCAAAACTTAAAAGGAGCATATGATGTATATCAAAAAACTTGTAATAATTTAATTTACAAAATATTTACTTACCAACAGTACAGATCATTGTGGTGAACAGTTATCTGTACTAGTAATTAAATATAGTGCAGAGAAGCTAACAAAGATCAGGAGGTTTCAAAACAGGGTTCCTAAATGTTGTTTGGCTGGAATTCCTGGCAGGGGAGACACCGTGATCAGGCAGATGGTTTTCCCAGGGCGAGGCTCATCCCCTGCACTCCGAGTGTGCTGACCCCTGCGATTTCCCCCAATGTGGGAAACTCAATAATTTGTGATTCTGTGATTCCTGTAGGAACAATCTGAAGTCAGGAACCTTACTATTGAAGCAGAAGGTGGTCCTCTGCACTGCAAGAGATAGGTGTGCAATAGAGAATAAAAAATATGCCTCTCATGCCCATCATTTTTCTTTCCTCCACATGAACCACAGAAGTTGTTCTAGCAAAGGAGGTTAGACAAACCTGTGATAGCCAGTACAGCAGAAAAACTAATTTTCAGGGTCCTTCCATGAGAAAGATCTAGCTACAGTGCTTATACTCTCTTTACCAACACATCAGCTTTTTCTGGACTGAGTTCTTCAACTACTTTCCAGCGTCCAGTCTTTGTATGGAAGATCCCATTGCCTGGAGCAGGAGTAACACCCATGTTTCAGCATTTATAAGGATTAAAAACTATGAATCCTGTTCTCTCATCATGTATTCAGTAGTCTGATGACATCAGAACCTGGTGACCTGGAACAGAATAGCACAGGAGCCACTGGTGGCAGAGGAACAAAAAAGTATATTATCCTGGAAGTTTAATGCGTATTGAGCATCTTTCCCCTTTTGTTCTTGTGTTTCTGAGGCAGCCTAACATTAGATATTCTCAGTTATCCTCTGGAGTTGTATTTACTCCAGAATCTAAAAAGACCAGATTCTAATTTAAAGTAGTGGCCCACGAATGGCCATCACATATCGAGCATATTACTAGGTATTAAAAATCTCTAGCCACTTCAAGCAATTCCTGGGTAAGTAGCTCTAGTATTTGGAATAAATTATATATAATCCATTTCAAGTCATCCTCTCCCCTTTAAGTGGATAACAAAAGCTTTTTTATGGCAACCAGCAGGTAGAATATATTATATGTATTTGTAACATTATGTTATAAATGGTTGGAAGTTTTACTATTGGTTTAGAAGAAAAATGCTATGAATGGTGGAGTTCACCTGAAAAGAGTACTACTGTTACAACACTTACTTTAAACACTAGATCTGATTCTCATATAAAATATTTTAATACATTAGCATAGGAATCCAAGGTAGAAGCAATGAAACTTTTGCTTTTACTGCTGTCATATATCTGATCTTACCGTTGTTTTGCTAAATTAGTCCTGCTTCATTTGTTGAATGCCCTTCATATGAATCAGGGCAATCTTACCGTGTAATTTCCTTGTTTCAAAGTCCCACCTCAACAACACTCTTTGAACTGAAGATTTATGTGTGCCAATACTGACATGTCTTTTCCTCATCCTGCTTACATAAGTATTTCATCAGGTGGCATATTGTTCATAGCCAAACAAAGAGTTGGCACATGCACTTCCCCTGTAGAGGCTTTGCTGTTCACGCAAAGAACATCTGTCTAGTTGACCATGTTCATAGGAGGTTACTGAAAGACAAGAGAGAGAAGCAAACTGTTTTTAATTCTTGTATCTGGACTACATCTCATAATGGAAGCAAATGCTGTTCCAAGCGAACTATGCTCATAAGCCAGTGACTCTCATCTGTGACATGTCATGTGCTTGTAAGCTGTAACACATGTAAACCTCAACTATTCCCCTCCAGCAGGATCTCCATATGACATTTCATTTTTTTGGCTTTGTTTTGCACACTATTCAAACATAGCCCCATTTTCTCGATTTGAGCAAACAGTAACCAACACAAAAGCCAGTTTCTCAACTCTTTCAGACTCTGCTATCCATTTCAGAGGACTGTTAACTTTTTTCAAAGGAAAACAAACAAGCAAACAACAACAACGACAACAAAACACACGCTGAAGTAAATACAGGCAAATTTATACTTAAAAATACTTGATTAAATTTGGCTGAAACTTTTCAAAGCTTTGCAAAGTGATATTCTGTAGAAGTGAATGAATAAAACAGAGGCAGCTATAATGAATAGCCCATTGATTTCCCTTAGAATGTTTATATGAGTCATTATGCCCTTTTACAGGTACCTCTGTACCTAAGGGTTTTAAAGACTGTATACATCTACCAAGTGTTCTGGTCTGCATCAGCTGTTATTAAATTTATCTTAAATTTATTTGAGAACCACAAAAAGATCTCTACAGTGCATAACTATTTCCGATTTTAAATTCTGTAATAAACAAACCAGCATTTTCATGAACAGTGTCCTTGAAATGTCCACTGAAAAGGGAAATATTCTTTAATATTTCATATTACACACATCGCTGTTAGGCAGGTGATTTATGGTTTTCTGGTTTTGCCAATTCACAAGCACGCAGACAAAGAATACCATTTTGATCACCTTACCACGGTTAGCTTTAATTACAGCCTTCATCACAAGGTAGTCTTCAGGCATATTAATATCTATTTATCTACTGGGCATACTGTAAGTATCAGAGGACATTGTTCCCTGGTTTGCATAAAGAGGCTTTGGAGGTGTCTGCTGGCTTTGTATGGAAGAGCAAGAATCTTCTTGGGCACTTAAAACACTACAAACCTCTCACACTGTCACTTTTGGCAATATTTGTCACTGATTACACAACAACTGGATAAGAAATAACTTGCAGATCATTTATTGGCATATGCGTGGGCAGTGTGTGGTTTGCAGGAATATGGTTTGTATCTTCTACATGAAGAACTTACTTAAAGAATCTCTATTATATAGATATTTCTAGCGTATGCAAAATAAAAAGCAAGAGACTCGATAAAAGAAAAAATATTTTGGATTAGTTGCCTAAGACGTATGAAGTGTTCCCTCCTCTTTAGGTAGCCCTGCTCACACCCTAGTGCAGCAAAGCACAACTGTCACCTTTTCATTCAGCGATTAATTTTTACCTAGTGTCGTTGTCCAAAATAATCATATATTATATATTATATATTATATATTATTATATATTATATATTATATATTATATATATATTGAAGAGGGACGTTGATGGTTATGGTGTATATGTGTGTGTATATATATACACACGTGTATATATTGTGTATATATGTGTGTGTATACATATATATATATATATATACATATGGTAGCTAAATGCACTACCCTCGTATCTGAGGGGTTTCTCTGGAAAAGTTCCGTGCCACCGTCCTTCTTCCACCTTCTCGGCGGCAGCAAAGGCTCCCCGTCCCTCCTCCCACTCACAGATCCCCCCTCACGGCCACGGCCACGCGTGGCGACCTGAGGCGAGGCGGCCGCCGCTGGGCGCTGCTGCCCCGCCCGCCCGCCCGCCGCTACGGGAGGCAGCGGCCGTTCCCCTCCGGCGGCCGGTAGGGGGCGCCCGCGCTTCACCGTGCGGCGCTTCCCCGCCGGCCCGCCAACGGCTGCGGCCGCGGGGGTCCCCTCGGTGCCGCGCGCTCCCTCCCTGCCCGGCGGGACTCGCCCCTTCCCGGGGGCTCTGCCGCCAGCGGGCGGTGCTGGGGGGCGGGAGGGGGGGTGCGAGGCAGGGGTGTGAGAAGGGGCACGGGGTGCGAGGGAAGGGGCGCTCGGCGGTGCCCCGTGTGGCGTTATTCATCCCCCAGCCCGGGGGCTGCCTGGCCAGCGTGCGGGGGAGCGAGGCGCGGAGCAGCCCCAGCCGCTCGCCCACGATCGCGGAGCCCGTGCCCGGTGCCCGCCCGCCGCTGCCGCGTGGGTGCGGGGCGCAGCGCTTTAGTCCCCACCCCGCAGCCTCCCCTCGGCAGGCAGCCGCGGGAGCCGCCGCGCTCATTCTCCTCCCTCTCTCTCCCTCTCCCCGCCAGCCCGGGGTGTCCGCGGCGGCGGGAGGCGGAGGCGGCGGCAGGGGAGAGGCTGAGGCGAGGCTGAGGCGGTCGCCGGGCTGCCGGGGCCGCCCGGGAGGTCCCCGCGCCCCCAGCCGCACGCCCCCCGCTGCCACAGCGGCAGCAGCGGCTCCCCGGCGGAGTTGCTGCCCTCCGGCAGTTCCCGCTCGGGTTTCCAGTGAGGAGGGAGGTGCAGGGGAGAGAGGCGGCTTGCTTCGCAGGGGATGCTGAGAAAGCCGGTCCCTCCTGTAGCACATTGCCTAGGCGTTCCTATTATGGAAGTTAAGTGAGAAACTCCGCAGCTTGAACTGATTTGGGGGAGAGAGAGAGAGAGAGAGAAAGGAAAAGGGGTAGGGGGAGGGAGAGAGGCAAGCAAAATAGCCGAACAGAGCCAATGGTTTTCCTGCAAAGTGCCGGGAAGTTTGCGGAACACTTTCTAGGAATCAGGTCCTCTCTCAGAGCCTCTCCTTGTCCTCGGAAGAAAGAGCTGGCGTTTGGATTGCCATGGATCCTAAAGAGGGGCTTAGACACACGTGAATAATTCCCCTGCTCGGGCTGGATTGGGGGGAGTTTAGGAAGGAGCGTGTGTGCAAAGCAGAAGCCTTCGGAGCTCGCTCCCTGCTCTAATCTGTATGGATCTAAAAGTGGCACACTCAAGACCTTCCCATCTGCAGCTTTTCGCTTCCAGGCTTCCCTTTCCGCTCTAAGTAGCTGCTAGGAAACTGAAAACTTTTGGACCCTGCGTCTCGCTGGCTTTGGATACTTTTTTTTCCTTTTTTTTCTTCTTTTCTTTGGATCTCTGTGGAATTGGTCTCGCAAACGATCGGGATTGCTTTTAATATGTCAAAATGGGTCTGCTGACGCCACTCCTGCTCGTTGGATTTGCATTTTTTCAAGTCTATGGTAAGTTGGCTTGTTTTAGCTATGCCCTTCTGTGCACAATCCCCCTTCATCTGAAGCTGATTTGGGACAGCACATGGACAGCATTATGAGCTTTAGCGTTACAGAGCCTTAACTTTGTTTCTGGTATAAAAATGGCATTTGGGGGCGGGAGGGGGGGCGTGGGGGGATGGAGAATATGTTTCCAATAAGCAGCCCTTCCCATCTGCTAACTCAATGGAAAAGTAGTGTAGGAATGGTAGAATATCGGCTTGAGGAAGCGGGGAAGGGGAAAAATCCCCGTGCTAAATCTCCTATTTCGCGGTGCTGGTGGTGGTAGGGAAGCGGGGAGGAGAACGGCGAGGCAGGGAGCCGCTGTACCTGGCGTTACTTTGCCTCCTCTTATTGTTAAACTTTCCAGCGGGAGAGCCAGCTGATGAAATAAATCGGCTAGCTGTGCTTCCGCTCCAGGTGAGGCGAATTGGCCACTTTCCAGAGTCCCTAAACGCCTCCTTTGGCACGGCACGACACTGCCCCCATGCCCCGCGGGGTCGGGCAGGTGCGGCCGGGGGGTTGGGGGGTCTCCCCGACACCACATGCCCCCCCCGGCCTTAATCTGCCCCCCGACACCATGTCCTTCCCCCCTCCGTTATGGGCTGCCCCCAGAGAGCGTGGTCGTGAGGGGTAGGAGCGCTAGGGGGGAAGGCGTTGTTGTGCTGGGTTTTCTTATTTATTTTTATTTTATTTTTTATTCTGGTGTCTTTTCCCTCCTCTTTTGGGTTGGCTCTGCCATGCTTCTGGCAGTTTTCAAGTTCAGGGAGTGGCTGAGGGGATATAAAGGAGCATTTTAGGGGAGGCACGCTTTGGTAGGGCGGAAACTTCAGCGCAAGGGTAAATTCTCTTTGGGAGTGGGGGCTGGCGCTGTTCTGCAGCATCGACGTTAAATGCATTACTGTAGCTCAAGCACACAAGTAGAAAGCAAGCATCTGCACGGTCCTGCATGTGCGTGTGCTGGGATCAAATGTTTGGCAGCCCTCCTGCCACCGAGTATTTGCATCTCTAAGCAGTCTGTCAGGCTGCGGGTGAGTTTAGGCTCTGGGACCCTGGCTATTTCTGCCGGTGAGAAAAAACTTTGTTCCAGGAAGCTACTGCTTGCAGCATTGACCGTGTCAGCCCTTAAGCGAGGGCTCTAGGATTATTGTTTGCAGTTACAGGCTGCTTTGGGTAGTTCTGCCCCTCCTATCATCTCCCCCCACCCCCAGCAAGTAGGGAGGCAAAAGAGCTGAGAAGGGAGAGACACTGAAGCGGTGCTTTACTCTGCTGGCATAATAAACTATGCAGTTTAACCTTTGGTTTGGTCTACCGATAGGAAAATGGGTTTTGCCTAATGTATGTACATGCTAAGCAGAAGGAAGTCCAAACTGTGAAAGAGTATAGTAGAACATTTGCATCTGTCAGCATGGTCATGGTTTTATGGGTATTCTTTTTTTTACCCTACTGTAGCATATTTTGATTCACAACTTTAAGGCCACCCCTCTCAGAGGTACCTTTGTATACAAACTGAAAACATCAGGCTATAGAAATGTAATTATTAGTAAGCGTTTAAAATTATACATAGCTAGAAGGAAGACAATTAAAGTGCTCAGTGGAAGTGACAGAGAGAATCAGAGGAGCTTGGTGTTACAGAATGTAATTAATGTACCAGGCTGTTTGGAGATACATGAAACAAATGCAATTAACCAGCTTGCTGGAACGACAGAGCAAGACATAATTTATTCTGGTTTTGTCACGGGGAGCACAAGTAGAACCTTTGTTCTGTTTTAGCCTTATAGGACGAGGGTGGGGGTGTGAATGAAGCACGTAGCTAGTGTGTAGCCGGACCGTTGCAGGGGAAAAAATGCCACGAAACTGCCCAGAATACAAACTCCCCTTTCCTGGGGAGAGGTTTCAGAGACTGTATCAGGTTTGCATGTTAACAACTCTTTAAAATAAATAAATAAAATAAAAATACATACAAAAAAAAAAAAAAAAACAGTGACTGTGTGGGTAGCATATCATGACAAAGTACAGTCAAGCTGTCATTGTATAAGTGACTAACAAGTAGCTTTGGAGAAATACTGGCATGCAAGCTTGGCATAAAATACTTTTGTCCCTTTGGAAGCATAGTAATTGTGATTATACCTTTGGGTGACATATACCACTGGTTGCTTTGAAAAGATATATGTCAACATTAGCACTATTTATAATACTTGAAGGAAAAAGGCAAACCCCAATTGACCACTAATTTAATAAGTCCTTGATTGGTTTTCTGTCTTTTAAAGTTACCTCCTAATGCATTTCTGTTTTTGAGGGTGGTTTTGTTGTTATTTTTTTTTTGGTTTGGTGTGGTTTTCTTATTTATTTTGCTCTCTTGGTATGAGGTCCAGAGAAAGACATCACCATCTGATGCATGATAGCCATAATTTTCTCTGTGAGATTAACTTTATTTAGTGACTTTAAAATGGTATTACACAGTGGTGTAGATCAACATGGTAATTTTTTTCATCTGTGTTATTTTCTCTGTCCATGCTTCTATGACACCTGAAAATTGCAGAGCTCAATGGAAATGGCAGAAAGCATGTGGCATATATATGTTTTTACTGTGCTTTTGATTTTCTTGTAGCCCTGCCCATATTCTTGCAGTCTGTTCAGGGAATAACTGCAATTGTCTCTTCTTTTTTCTTTAGCTACCAATGTTGGTTACAGTTCTTTTTAAATAAGTAACTAAATAAAATATTGGACACTGTACCATAAAAGCAAATGCTAGATGTTAGAGTTAAAATAGTTGATTACATATTTTTTCATAGGGGTCAGTTGACTTTCATTGTTGTGTGTTTTGTTGTTTTTTTTTCGAGTCTTTCTTCCAATCATTAGTAAAGACTGCAAGAAAGAATATTAATAGAGAAGTTCCCAGCTACTGTGAACACTGGCATCTGGACATTACTATGGAAAATAGATTGAATGGGCCAAATTCAGCCCTGGTAGGACTTGCAGTGCTTTCAGTGAACATGGCAACCTTTTATGTCAGGGCTGGCTATTTAGGCTGGCTGGCTCTTGAAAACTGCAAATGTGGTAATCTTGTATGTGATTGTGTTAAATTTATGCAAGAAACATTTTGTAAAAGCAGCCTTTCGTCTTCATATTAACATTTTTCAAAAAGCTCTTATTTTCTTAATGAAAAGTATGGAAAAAATGGTGGATCAAGCATTTTATCTTACATTTCCTTTTTTTTTTTTTTTTTTTTTTAATTTGTTTTATTTCTTCCGCTAGTGAGGTACATATCTGTGGCCTTCTGGAGATCTCAGTTGCCCATCAGAGAAAATGGCTTACATACAAAGCTGGAGTATATTCTTCTGGTGTGTACTTGAGCTGACAGGGTCTTGATCTCTCATGTTGAGTTTTGCTGTTGATGGATAACCTTTGCTTCTGTGGAATGTGTGCATTTTAATACCTTAAGAGTAAAAGTCTGTTGAGATGGAGATTTTATGTTTCTGTTTCCTTTATCTTCTTCCCTAGGACCCAATTCTGCAGAGCATTTAGGTGCGTGCCGCTGTTGCTTACACAGAACCTCAGTGAAGTTGATGGGAATTTAAACATGTGTTCCAAGTTAATCATATGCTTGAAAACTTTGCTGAGTAGGGAGGAATTTATGCCCATGATGAAAAGTTCTGCTGAATTAGTCTTAATGTTGTGCTTGCCTTACTTCCTTTCTCCTAGGTTGTAATTGCAACAGCATATATTTATGTGCAAAAGATAGGCAAAGAGAAAATGCTGTCATAGCACTTCCAGAGATGGATATGTTTGAAAAGTAATTTGATAGTCCAAGTAATTTGTTTTGTTCATTTGCTAATTTGGTACGCTGCAAAAGGTCTGATATCCCACAGTTCTTTTAGAAAAGACAGAATATCTTTTGTTGTTGTTGTTGTTTGTTTGTTTTTTTTTAAATAAAAATAAAACTTTTCAGTGAATTCAACTTAGTACAATAGTCCTTCCATTAGTAGCTTTCTGGAATGATGAGGTTGATTTGCTTGTGGAAAACATGTTGTAAAGTGAACTAATTATAGCAATGTGAGACAAAGGTATACAGTCTTAAAAGTAGACAAAAGGATGTCAGTATATTTTAAGGACGCATAAAAAGCATCAAGCGCATGCACTAAAAAATTCATTGAGAGAAAATGGAAGCATTGGCTAGTCTGTCCGGTCAACTCCTTATCCAGGAGTTACCTTTTTATAGCAATGCTATGTAGAGTCATTGCACTAACCTCAAAACCTGCTCTGTCCACTGCTGAACCATTTAGTGAAAATTACTAAAGAGTATGCAATGGCTTTTTAGCCATTTGCTACCCTTGAATTGCTATTCAAATATTGATCTCAGCTAAATAGATTGCTAACAGGTTCTGTACATTCTGTTTCGGCCACCTAGGAGGAACACTGCTGTCAGGCTTTATCTGTTATCTCAGCTGGCATGGCAGAGGTTGCTCTTCCTTGTGGCTGCCATCTGGCTCACCACCTATGGTACCAACCTTGCAGAGGATACTTAGTAATCACGTTGATGCTGTTTCTTGCCAACAGGCTAGGTTACTGGTTCTCATTTCTAAATTTCTCATGGAATCTCTTTATTTTGTGTGCAGAAGAAAACATGTATTCACTCTTCCCAAGTAAATATTTATTTATTTATTTCATTTCATTTCAGACTGAGCAGGTATTTCCTATGTGTGAGTACAGATTTTTTATTTTTATTTTTACAGAAAGTTTATTGCGTTACCCAAGTCTTCTCACGTGTTCATTTTTCAAGCATGCATTCCATATAAATTTGGAAAATTCCTTTAAATTTTGATACAGAGGACAATACAGAATCTAACAATACAGAATTGCTATTTCAGCAGTAGTGCTGAGGCTACCTTTTATAGAGGACTATTCATGTGGACTGTTACTAATGAGATCTCTGCAAAACAATTGTACATAAGGAAGGATTTGTGGATGTAGATTTTAGTTTCATCATCCTTACTCTCAGACCTAGCTTGTACTCTACAACAGAAATGGTAGATTTTCTGCCCTTGAAGTTATACATCCAGAGGTAAGAATGAGTTGTCAATGCTGTCCTCATCTCCAACCCTTTCCTTAACAAAATAAGTATTGACCACTGGTAATTAATAGTTTTCATTATTGTTTTAGATAATTAAACAATGCCTTGTTAATTTAGGACCTGATTCTGTACCACTGAAATCTATAACAATTTTTGTATTCAGCCCTCCATGAGGAAGACCTTTGAGAACAGGTGATATCTTGAGTTATTACAGGACATGCATCTTAAATCATTATGTCATCTTTATAAATGCAAGTTTGTTGCAAGATAAAGTTGGCTTGTTCCTGCATCCTTCTGTGGAGATAGCTACCAACAAATAGAGGGTACAAGTGCATGTTGCTGATTCAGTCCTACCTACTCCTTACTTCTATAGTGCTCTCCTTACTAGTGCAGAGTATCCCTTCCTAATCAGAAGTCTGCTGCTTGTGCTGGGTTTTGGATGTAATGATGTGAATTCTTAATATTTTCCAAGCCAAATGCTCATGAAGTAAGAAATGGCTTTTTAATTCCATCTCTGCAGCTTATCTTGGCTTTGCTGCCATGGAAGAGAGCCAAGATGTGCTCTTAATTTTATTAAAATAATATCCTTCATAAATAAATACATGAGCAACAATACACAAGCTAACCAGTAGTACCCATGTAATAACCTGCTGGTATGTTCATTGAGCTGCTGTGCTCTAGTAGCCAAGCCTAATTGAGATTCATCTTTGTATTATGGACAATTGTGATGTGAAGATGCTAATTTAAACTATATTTTGGCAGAAGTTGCTTGTGTATATGTGTTGAATTTGCGGTCTTCACTACTCTTCCCCAGCTATTTTTTTGGCTAAGCAAATTGTCTGTAAACTCACTAAATAATGCTGCTCTCCGCAAGTTATCACATCAGATTAACAGAGCTCTGAGTTAACTTTCTGGTTACAGCCTAGGCTGACTTGCAAACATCCTTTCCCATGCTTAATTTCTTCCTGAGCTTTAGTTGCACAGCAAAACCCTATGTTAGTGAAAACCACATAGCTTCATTTTGCGTAATGTTAAAAATGACTTGTTTGTTTTGCTTTGTTTCCTGTTGGAATTATCACCTTTGGTTTGCTGATAACTGAAGGCCACAAATCTTTTGGTGACTCCAGTGTATACTTGAAAATCAATTGAGATGGGTTGCTTCCAGGTCCCATTGCAAATTCTGTATGCCATTTATCTGTCCTGGTTGTGGAGATAATTATTTGGCTCTAACTACCTGTGTAAATGATGACTGGAAGAAAACAGAGCATTTTCAGATTAATTCCTCGTCATATCAAGTGCTCACTGCAAGAGCAACCTTGATGGTTTGCTTTGCTGAATTTACCCTTCTTGTCAGTGCATCTTCATTGTACTTCAGTCCAGCTACAGTAATGCAGACTGCGGCCTGCATTTGTACAGCTTTATACTTGGTTATCATTTACTTTTTCTTTCATTGCTTTTCCTCAGCTTAACTGAGACATCAGTTTGTTTGGTCTGACACATGGAAATGACCTGGTAGTATGAGCAGGGATTTCAGGGGCTGAAGTATGGTCTTACTCGTGAGAGTTCACCTGGATGATTATGCCACAGAGTTGTAGCACATGGTCTCTTAATATGTCTTTGTGTTGCTGGTACAGCTTCAGCATGGTGTGCCAAGGCCAAGAGAGTCTCTATAATGTGCTTGTCAGAAATGAAGATTGGACAAATAATGTAAAGAATAAGTGGCCAGCAGCAAGTTGTAAAACACAGTAAACTCTGTATTTCACTTGTATTCATCACTTGCCATTGATTGCAGGAGAAACTGAGTGGAAAAAATTTAACCTTTTAAAACCAAAATGTCAGGTAACTAACATCGGTCAACTTCCTTCTCATTCAGACTGAATGGAGTAACTGTTCATGCCAGGGTACCAGCGGTACTTTTTTACTGCTGTGAAAATGTCAAGAGTTAAGAAGCAGTTATGAGAAGTATTTTAATGCTGTGTGAGCCCTGTAATCATGGTTTCTCAAACTGTCATTCTGTGCAGTTTTCAAGGTCTGCATGTCCTGTAGCCCAAATGATTTCATCATGGCAAAAGGAGTGATCAATTTTAGCCTAAGAGTTTATACTGTATCCTGAAGAGAACCCTGTAAATACGGGGTGGGTGCTAGTTCATGGCATATCAATATTACAAAGCATTCAAATGGCATAAAAAAAAAAATTCTGTTAGACTTGGGCTCAGCACACTATGTCCCCTTCAGGACCTGGAAGTGCTTGTTGGTCCTGTGAGCATGAGGGTGCTCTCTGGGGAGAGGAATGACACCGTGAGCTGGGAGGAGGGGGATATGTGCCTGGTTCCAAGCCAGGGGCTTGATGGATTAAAGGGCTGCCCCATTTTGAAGCAGGGAGTGAGGGGAGGGACAGAATAGCAGGGGAGCTGGGTTACAGGGAATGCGGCACTGGGAGTAAAGAAAGGAGCACAACGCAGCTGTTATGCTTAACATAATAGTGCTGATGCCTAGTAACTTTGGTGGTGTTTTATACACAGTGTGCTTAGGCTTTATATCATTGCTATGTTATTTTTGCATCCCTTATTCATGGAGAGAAGGAACCTTTCTGTTAAACTGGTAGAGACCAGATTTATTTGGAGTGGCTGCAAAACAATGCTACATTGTAATTTGACGCAGTGAACTAGGTGAGGTGTTCTTTATCTTTAACTTCATGTACTGCAGAAGTGTTGTGATAGATTGGCTGGACTTCTTTTGCATATATACTTTTATGATGTGTAAAAGAAATTCAGTGGGCTAATTAAAATATTCAGTTTAAGTCAAGGCAACAGGTATTAAACAGCTATTAAACAAAAAACCTTATTTGGGGAAGAAAATAATTATCAGAAATACTGCAGGCTACTACTGATTTTATCCTTGATCTATTTATTTCATCCTTTTTGTTACCAAGCTGGATGTTAATCTGGAATGCTTTGATTTCAAACTAGTCAATGTGATGTGTCTGTTCAGATGTATGCCTGAATTATAAACTTCTTCTGTTTTTGTTTTTCCTTCTGCATGAAATTGATTCATTAGCATAAGGTGTGTAATATGGTGGTTACCTAATGAGATTAGGCAGTTTTGTTCCATAAGGTAGTCTCACAGGATAAAAATCACAGCACGTGGAATAATGGGATCCTATGATAAAATTGTCTTTTAGTACTGCTGTCTTTAAGACTCTTAAGAGTAGTTCTGTGTGTGTGTAGGTCCAAATTTAATATATATATATATATTTAATAAAATCTGTGTTCTGTAGAATTACATATAGCTGTATGGATACACACTTATGATGAAGGAAAGTAACTGTAGAAACTGTAACTAATAGAATATAATGTCCCTGAAGGCAAAACTATAAACAGTAGTAGGAACTGTTAGAACACCGAATTACAAGAAAATGAAATATGTGACAAGTAGAAAAATATATCAAATTAAATATGAATCTGTGTAAAACACAACTGTTTACTATTATTTACTGAGTTCTTTCTGACAACTGATGAATTTAGGATGAAATGCCAAAGAACATATGTCTGGCTTTGTATGACCCCAAATTTCTCTGTTCTCCCTTTCAGCAGACAACATTTCCTTTTCCTTAAGTGATTTTTGGTTGCTAGGAGAAGTGCAGTAGTCTGCCCTGCTCTTACCCAGCAGTAAAACCGAAGAGTGTATTGAGGTAGAGAGAGGGGCAAAGCGTAGCATAGGCCATGAATCACAAGTTGTCACTAGTATGTCCACTTTGTTCCTACTTTTTCTTTGAAAACTTTTGTTTTTCCTAATGGTGTTCCCTTTCAGCTGATCCCTCTAAGCCATTCAGAATGGGGGAAAAAAAGTGCTGTTAAGAGTCCACTCAGAGGAACAAAAAAAAAAAAAAAAAGGAGGGGGAGACTTTGAGAGTTATTCACGGGGACACAGTGGTAGCCATGCACAATTCAATGAATGGCTTTAGTCGGCTGCTGTTAAAGCTGGATGATTGATACCTGCGGGTTTTGGTTGTTGGGTTGTTTTTTTTTTTTTTTTTTTTTTTTTTCCTAGGACAGGAAAGTACACAGAATGTCTTCATAGTAATCCTGTTCTCAAAGCATGTATGGAGAAATTAGATGGCAATGTTACATATGTTTGTTGAAATTAGAAAGAGAAAATTGTTAATAATCATGCTACACTAGTTTATGAAGTCTTTTTATTGATTCCCTAAATTATGCTCTTTAAATTAACTGTGTACTGTGGCAAGAATTACTTGACCATCACCTCAAGTAATGAGCTAAAGGTGTGCTTAACT
Organism: Anas acuta; assembly: GCF_963932015.1. Taxonomy (NCBI): domain Eukaryota; kingdom Metazoa; phylum Chordata; class Aves; order Anseriformes; family Anatidae; genus Anas; species Anas acuta. The sequence goes on from NC_088979.1 coordinate 103,743,304, forward strand.
AGATGTCATTGGCTACTTCTAAACCTTTGCAATGAAAAATGGTTTTACGTAGCTAGGTATTATAGCAAGTAGAAGTGATTAGAGAATATTGTTAATATTAAGAATATAAAAATCATGAGAATTTTGGCAGATTTCATTTGAAATTGATTGCAGAATGAACATATAGAAGATATTCTTTCCTCAAATGCTGAATGAAAACCAATCCTTAAAGTAGGTTTAAAACAAAACAGTCTTAAAATAATGATTGTTTCTTGAGAAACAGAGCTGAAATCACGCGTGCAAGTCCTGGGGATGAGGACATAGAAACCATGACTGCAGGGAGCTGTGATTTGTGCTGTAAAAACAGATGACTGTGAATACAGCAGGCCCCTCTATGTATCATTCCTTAACAGGAATAAGTGCTGAATGTCTTAGGATCTCATTACCAATTTAGAATATCTTGTTGACTCAATTTAGTGACATGCAGATAATAGAGAAATTCAATGATGATGTAATTGGAAAAATAATGCAGCAACTTGCACCGATTTGTTATTCACATTTGAACAAAATAGGTTTCACCCATACTTCTGAGGTTATTGGGTGACCTGGCATTACTGGATTCAGTCCCAGCGTAATTTAATGGGATCTGTGTCTGTTTAGGTCAGGGCTGAATTTGCCCCTGGGGAAAGATGAAGATGGAAGAGATGTAAGTTAAATTGCAGGGAGCTCACTCTATCTTGCAGTCTGCTGACAGTGGGGTGTGTATAGTGTGGGTTGCTTTTTTGGTTTGTTTGTCTGTTTTGTTTTGTTTTTCCTGATCCACACAGGATTTAGGAATAATTTAACTGCTATCTAAAGCACAACTGAGTTTTCAGTTACTTCTGTGAAAGCTGCAATTGCTGAGACCAGATTTCCCTCATAACTTACAGCAAACATTTGCCTTAGTCATTCTTCAGCGTTTAGTCCAAAAGTGTTGTCCTTCCTCCTGCTGAAAAGTGTGTGGGAAAGAAGACACATTTTTGTCATGGTATGTGGATATTGCTTAAATTTAATAAGAAATAATTAAATTAAATACATTTAATAATAAATAAATAATGAATTAGCTGTTAATATAAATGATGTGCCCAGTGTCATTCAAGAAGTCCATAGCAGAAGGGAGAATGAGATCTGGTTTCTAAGAGCCCCAGCATGGCTTAGGGCACAGGGGTAACTTAAGCTGATGGTACTACCTGCAGCTCTTTGCCTTCCGTTGAAAGCCAGGGAACTTTTGAGGTATAGGAGGACACAAATGGGCCATACATCTGTCCTCTAGTGGTAATCTTTCTTCCTGAGACTCAACAGTCCTATTACACTACGTTATTGAAGAGAACAGGCAGAGAGGGTGATTCAGCACAGTTTTTCAGCACAGGTTTTGGGAGTGGTTGGTGGTTGGCATGTGGGAAACCAATGCAGAGAAGGAAGTGGTTCTCTGTTTTATTTGATTGTTGTTTTTTTTTTAAAATTATGCAGAGCATAAGAGACTGACTTAAAACTAACCATAGAACTGTGATCAGAAGGCTTACAGATGCAAGAAGCTTCACCTGCTCTCTCTCCATTAGGCACTCACCAGTCAGCCAAAATAATGATGCACAACACATATCCAGTAGTAAACAGCATGGTCAGCAACTTGAGAAAGAAGTCTGTAAAACCACACAAACTACATAACTTCATCTTTAGATGAAGGCTGGCTATTAACTTAAGAAGATCACATTCAGCTGTATCTGCCACGAGGACTTTAACTTTCAGTATTATCTGGAAACACATTAATCTCTTAAAACCCATTTGTGATAAATTTGAGAAGTAGAAAGGCAGATGCATTATTTGATGAACAAATTTCCTCTGTACCTCTTAGCATTTCTGAACAGGCGTCTTGTTAGGCTGCTTTGTATTTCCAGAGCAGTGACAAGGTTGAAATAAGTTCGTGCACTGTCTGGAGGAAGAATCATACAGGAGTTAGTGGTGGTTTGAGGGGGATGGAGAATAACTGTACACAAGTGTTAGTCTCTTCTGCAATCTGCAATGATACTTTTGGCATCTTTTGACATAGTCTCAGTATGTATTTTAAGGGTCCAAATCTGTATTTTACCATACATTTTATCATCACAGTCTAGGCTAGTCTTTGTTAAAGGATACGTCATGTTAATCCCATGGTAGTCCTGTTATGGTAGCGTACTGGTGTTTCTGTGTGATGGGGAATCACCAAGAAAGCTGCCTGAGAAACCGTCAGAGTCTGTCTTCAAATTGGAATGAAGGAATAATTTTTGAATACCTGGTATGTTTTGCAGTCATACCCAGATAGACCTATAGAGGGAAGAAGGTCTCAGCTCCTCTCATAAAGGAGCTGAGAGCTGGAGCCATGTCTCAGCGTGCTTCCTGTATATTACTTGCACCGTGGAAATTCTGCTCCTGTGGAAACTATAGATGTGAAATGTGTTAGCAACACCTAGAATAAAGCATAGTGTTTTTCTTGTATGCCCAGAATACAAGGGCATACAAGTATACATCTCAAGATACAGGGGCATACATCTCTTGTACCTATTCAGGGTTCAGGGTGGGGAGAATTCTAAGGTAAGTTTTAGAGGCAGATGGATTCTTGAGAGGTGGAAATTTCTCTAGACAGATCCATGCAATGATAGATGCCCCCTTCCCTTCCCTCCTCCCTTCTTTTTTTTTTTTTTTTTTTTTTTTTTCCTCAACAGCTTTGAAAATTAATTTCCTAGTGCTCCAGACTTTTGTTTAGCATTTTGAACAGACAGACTGCATTCTCACATCTAACAAGTGTGATATATTAAGCTAGGGAGAGAAAAGATAGAGAAGGTTAGTTTTAATATGGACTCGGTTGGAGGCATGCTACCTAATGAATCACTAATACTGCATCCTGCAGTGTTATGAGTGCTAGTGGTCTCTTGTCCAAATATAATTCTTGCCTAGCTTCCTTCGCTTTCACGTCTCACAGGGTCATATCATAATTCTTGTATCTGCTTTAGAAAGATGCTAGATTACAAGTTAGACTAGCCAAGATAGAGCGTTTTGAACAAGTTTCTTTGGAAGCAAGACTCTTGTGGAGAAATTTTAATAGACAAAGACAGGAGTTTGTAGGAGCAAAATTGTTCAGATTGGCCAGTGAATACCTGGAGTGGAAGTATCTTCAATATTCTATGCTGAATGTTTAGGAGGCCTTTCAGGTCATATTTTGCTTGTGTATCTTAAAGCTTTTTAAAACTTGGTATAAATTGGTTACATGTGCGTGTGATATATAAATAACACCTAACTGAACGTTGTAAGCAAAGGAAATAAATCAGCCAGTGATTCTTTTGGCTATACTCTTGGTACAACGGTCTTGGAGAACTATAAATATATATCACATATTACTTTTACTCGCTTTTATTTTTTTGCAATCTTCAAATGGCAAATAAAGCTATCGTTAACAGACTTTAAAATCATTTGGAAGATAGTTACAGCATAGATCATTTTGAGGAAAAGAATGAATGTCTTTGTTTAAAATATTTTAGTAATGTCTAGATGTTGGAACAAATAGATAAATTCTCAAAACAAATGACTAAAGATGTTTCTTTTGTGTCTTCACAGAAGAAATTCTGTAGAAGGTTTATAAACATTTTTCTAAGTATAGTGTCTTATCCTTGGACTTACCTTTTTTGTGGAAAGAGCTAGGCTGGGGGCAGGGGATTGGAAGAGCAGTTTCAGTAAGTATAGTGTAGCCTAATACATCTTAGAGAAGTAAGGAGGAAAAAAAATACCTATCACACAGACATATTATTACCTTTTTTTCCTCCCTTCCAAATATGTCTAAATCAGCAAAAATATTGCGTGGTTTTGGTAACACTTTCTTTAAAAGTAGGTCTTGCTTGTTTTTTTTTTTTTTTCTTTTTCAGTAATGGAAGAGATTTTTCTATGTAAGAATTTTTGGAGGCTTTGTAAGCTGCCTGTAAATGTGGAAAAAAATAGGTACAAGATTGGTCTGCCAAAGTGTTTGAGTGTTCATGGAATTTATATGTAAGGTAATGTAAACATCACTAGTTCTTTTTCCCCTTTCCCCTTGTGGGGGAAAGATCAATACTTATGGCTTCAGAATACTTCCCTTACCAAAATGAGAGAGACAACAATGATGGATATGGTTAACTGTCTGGCAGCATGGCTGTTATTATTTTTATAAACCAAATATTTGGAACTTTTAGGGAGATATTGTTAAAACATAATATTCCTGCCATCTGCCATTTCTTGCTCACTTCAGTGAGATGCTTTGGAGGTAAGTGAGAAGTGCTTCTCAACAAATTCAGTATTGACAGAGTTGAGAACATTGAGACTTGGTGAGATTCCTTTATTATATAAATAGGTAATAGAAGATTATTAACAAAGAGTAAAAACAAAGGGGGAAAAACAGTTGCTATAGATTGTGCTTTTAACACTTGGCCACATAAGAGGAGAGATTCATGGTATACTTTATAATCTACATATACATTTATTTTTAATCTCTTTAAAGTGGTCTGAGCAGTTGGACTACCCTTATGATAGAAGCTGCAGAACACCAGCAGTCTAGATGAAATGAATTAATGAATTTATTTCCAACCAAATTTGAGAGCTTAAGATTCAACTTCACATGTGCAAATCCAAACAGGAACACAAGAAGAAGAAGAAAAAAACCCACCCAACTAGTAAATGTCCTCATATGGATAATATATTTTAAGATCCCTATAAAAATATTGTCTGAGTGTTTTGTGGTTGCAAATAATGGAATTTGGATTTTGTTAAAAATATAAAGTAAATTGAATAGAGTTTATGTATAATAATTTATAATTGTAATCCTAAGAGATAGTAAATGTTAATTGTAAGCCTGAGAGCCAAGACAAAGAGTGCCCCAGATGAACCGGGCATTTGAACAGTGCAGGAATCAAAATTGCCTGGATTTTTTTCTTCCACATTGAGAACTATTGATGTTTGTACCAAAACTTGATTCAATGTAGCTTGTTCACTTGTTGAAGATGAATATATAATAAAAACAAAAAATGCTTTTAAAAAAAAAAAAAGCATATCTCAAAATCAACATTGAAAATATTGAATGAAGAGAAGATAGATTTAGATTCAGCTTGCACTGCATTCGTGAAGAAGGCTGCTGGGGAGAAAGGTAGAGGTGACCACTAGATGACATTATTTTATATTCATGAACATTTGGGTCCCCAGTGATGGTAAAATGTCTACTTTTTTTTAATATTTTATAATAGTTTATAGTAGTTCTTATGTTGATGACACAGCTTAGGAATTAGTAGGCTAATGCTGCTCCAGACATGTTTTGTCACATTTATTTGCATTATGCAAAGATTGATAGACAGTGAATTGCACCTACTCTTATGTTGTGAGAGATTGCCATACATGAAGAGGAAGATGATTATCCACTTTGGTGTTGAAGTTTTTTGAGCTTTGTGACTCAAAATATATTTGACTTTGGCTCCTTTTGTGTTTTTAGGTATATTTAACATTAAGAGGGAGGTTTATATTTATTATAAAAGGTATGGGTGGGTTATTGGATAGAGTGATGGCCTTTCACCTCTAAGGCAACAGTTTAATTTAAGTGCTGGATCCTAAGTTAATTGAGATGAATGATTTTAGCTTTGTCCCTGGTGTAAAGTAGTCTGTATTACAAAATCACCATACATCTGTTTTTGCAAACTTGATAATAATTGGCATTCTCTTAGGACTGAATTGGCATGGAAAGAGAACTATTTCTTATTGCTAAGGAAGGTGTTCCTTTTAGGTCAGGGTAAATGTCATTGTCAGATCTGTGAAGAAAATCTGCTTCTGCCTCTGTTAATAAGTCATTGCTGAAAGATTTGTCAAGAATGGTTTAAGTGTGTACTGGGTCTGGCTGGGATGTTAACTTTCCATGCAGCAGCCCATACAGTGCTGTGGTCTGCACTTGTAGCTGGAACAGCAGTGGTATCACACCAGTGTTGTGTCTGCTGCTGAGCAGCAGTGGCACAGCATCGGGACTCTCTCTAACACTCCTAGGGGTGGGCAAAAAAGTGAGAAAAGAAACATCACCAGGGCAGCTGACCTAAACCAACCAAAGGGATATTCCATACCATGTGATGTCACACTCGGCAATAAAAGGTGGAAAAAGGAAGAAGAGGGGAGGGGTGGGCTCTCGTTGGGAAAATGTCGGTCCTCCTCCCGAACACCGGCTACATGCGTTGAGGCCCTGCTTCAAGGACGTGGTCAAGCATCACTCATTTGTGGGAAGTAGAGAGCAATTTCTTTCCTCTGCACTTCTGCATAGCCTTTAATTGTTGCTTGTTGTTTTTTTTTTGTTGTTGTTTTTTTCCTTTTCCCCTTCCATTTTCCCCTTTCCTTTTTTTTTTTTTTTTTGCTTTAGTTGAATTGTTTAGATAATAATAATCTTTCTTTAATAATAATTATTATTTTTTTCCCTTTAATTAAATTATTCATATCTCAGCCCATGAGTTGTTCTTTACTTCTTCCCCTCCTCATCTCAGGAGGGGGAGTGAGAGAGCGGTTGTGGTGTTTAGCTGCCTAGCACAGAAAAACCACCACAAAGTGCTACAGTTTATCTTCTTAACTAAAACAAACAAACAAGCAACCCCCCCCCCCCCCCCCACTTCAGATAAAAAGAGAGCAAATGAGAGTGAGAGAGACCTTATTTTTTTACATCTTGTAGCAACTCAAATGCTCAGAGACATTAAAGTAGCCTAATTCATCATTTACTAATGACAAGTAGCCTAAAAGTTCAATTATAGTCTTTTGAATGTTCTCAAAGAAGATGTGGAAAGGAATACAAATTAATGTAATGTCTCATACCTCCCTGTTTTAGCTGGCAGGAGAAGACCTGGAGGGATGAAGGACTGAAAACAACTTCTAATCAGCGCCTCAACCCCTAGCATGTACTGAAGTGTCAGGAGGCAACGCAGGAAGCTGTAGTTGCATTTCAACCACTGTAGTCTGTCTGCTGTTATCTAAGGCAATGTTCCAGTTGAGGGCATAATGTGTTAGGTGCTATATTACTGTAAGTGGAGAACAATCTTTCCCCAAACCTGTGGACTTCATGCAAGAAAATAATTGGCATAGGGGTATAGAGAAGACAAGGATTAGGGAAAAAGCTCAGGAAGATGGTAGGGACATATTTGCCCCTTGTTTGCTCTCTTCAGGTACCAAGAAGAGAAGCAATCTTAAAATGGAAAACCTTTTAAATTGCATATATTTATATTTCTGAGCTAATTAAGGAACAATTTTCTTAAATTTAGGGAAGATTACAGTATCTTTTTCCGTTGATAGATTATGTTCCTATTTGAAAACAGATCATAAATCTTATTTGTTTTGGCTATAAAAAAGGTATTGAAAAATTATTAGTAAAATACATTCAGTTTATCAGATATCTTTTTAAATTGAGAACCTGAAAAATGCATAGTAACATTTGTTTCATTTTTATAGCACATGCAGTTATAAAGGAATCAAGAAAAAAATGCTGCGTGTCCATAGAGAATTTATATAATAAGTTGATATACATGTCCTAAATCTGAGTAAGTAAATATTTGGGTCTGTAGGTCAAATTCAATTATATGTTTGAAAATGTGAACCTTTTGTTTTGATAACAGGTGTCTGTGAGAGTGCCCTCTTCATTTGTCATGCTTTCCAAAAAAAAATGTGGAATTTACCGTCTTATGTTGTGATTTGTGCTAGGTAGTTACTGGGATTTCTAGTGATAATAGGTGGATAGAGTCCTGTGATAAATTTTCTTAGATGAGTAGTTTTAATAAAACATGCTCCTCATGTAGTCTTTTGCTGTATCATCTGTAAAACTTATTGGCAGGAATGGGAGATGTGATCTGTCCTAAGCCTTAAGTAGCTAAAAGGGATTAACTTTACAAAGAGGATTTATTAATGAAGACATCACACTTAACCAGACACACAGAAGGAAAGGCGAGAGTTGTTGATCAAGGAATCATTCTAGAATCATTCTAGCTACTTGTTCTTCTTGTTGTTGTTCTTCTCTCTCTCTCTCTCTCTCTCTCTCCCCCCCCTTCTTTATATATCCAATTGGATACTATTCTCATGTTTTGTCTTCTTGTCTTTATAGTTGTTTGCCATTTTCTTACTAACTGGCAGTTAGAGTAAGATACAGTCTATGAACAGACAGGCATGACAGGAGAACTGTAAGCTCTGATGACAACCTGTTTATTGGTTGTTGTGCTACTTCATTTTTATATGCTTAGGGGTAGATCCTGCTACTTGAGTCAGTAAATAATTGTTTTTTGAACTGATGATAGTGGGAATTCTCTTCAGGATATTTTTTTTTTTTTAAACCAGTGAGAGATTAGCTTTGTGAAATTTGGGGAGAAAAATGCACAGGCTCTTGTTTTTGTTAGGCTTTTTAGCTTAAACTTGTGATTGATATTTCAGTAAGTGTTAGTATTATTTTAAATATTTTTTTGATTGAATACTCCTGCTTTATTTCTATTCTGTAAACTACTAATTAGCTTCAAAGTTGGAAGCCAGGCAAGCACAAACAAGGTTAAAAAATGAAACAAATGGGAGGAAAAAAAAAATAAAAACAAAACCAAGGAAGCAAACAAAAACAAATAGGAAAAAGAAACTTCCCATTGAAAGTCAAGAAGGTATGGTGACAGCTGACTTCACTCTCATGTAGTCACTCTGTCTCTGAGTGCTGGCTTCTGTGATTATTAGTTGGGAAGGGCAGGAGGAGGTGCACAGAACTGCATAACCTCTTTTATTAATGAGTTGTTTTCTCCTGAAAGCATTGTGGTCTTGTCAGAGCACAACTTTGTAGGCAGAGATCAAGCAGGTATCAGCAAGTTAAAAAACATGCCTGTTGCTGCTGATTCCTTCCCCTGCTTTCTTGTCATGTCAGCTACAGGTTCTGTGGTGAGACAGGCCACCTTACTCTACACTTCAAATGCATCTTTGCTGCAAAGAGTTGAAGCAGATTTTAAGCTACTTAAGCTGCTGTTGTTCTAGCTGCAACAGTCTAGGTTTTGGCTAATAGAGCATGACGTAACTTTTTGTGCTCTCTAAAACAATGTTTTATTGTATGTTTATATACACACAGACAATTGTAATTACTAAATGAAGTGCTACACTGTAGGTGTTCTACTTTACTCTTAGAGAACATAAAGATGTTATTTGTAACAAAGCATATTGTTTTAACTGAATCAAATATAAAAGTGAACAGTCAATTATGAAGTAGTTTTCAAATAAGGAATGGTAAAGCTATTGCTCTGCCAATCAGGCTATGATCTTTCTAACTATATGTCCTACTAAGAACTAGTTAGAACATATTCAAACAGAAGTTTATTCTAGCCTTCCAGCATATCCTGCATTTATCTGTGGCTTTCATCTCACAAATTATTAATGCTGTTCATATGCAATGTATATTGAATAGTACAGATAGGCATTTCTTTTGTAGCTTTGAAATTACTTCAAAATGATGAAAGTTCTCAGCTGTTATTGCAGATGACTAAATTCAAAATTCAAAGTTACGCTGGATCACACCAGTTGTCCTTTGTCTCATGGTGGATAAACAATGCATTTTGGAAATTAAAATAAAATAAATTTTAAAAAGTGGGACCAGCACTTAATGAATCATTCCCAGCTTCTAAGTGTTTGTGGTTAATTTCTTCTGTGAATTTAGCCAGATATATTTTTTTAAACCCAACAATTATTTACTCATTGCTTTTTGAAGTCTTTCTGAGCAGAAGTAACTAAACCATTCCAACAAACCATTCTGTAGTATTTGCTGGTGTCTATCCATAGTTTGTTTCTCTTGCCCAGTTTTAGTAAAGATTACCAACAGATCTGAAGCATTGCCATAGACTTTTTTTTTTTCTCCTGTGGTCAAATAAGATAATATAAAATACTAAAAACAGGCTTGGCACCTGTTGAACAGAGAACCAAAGTAATTTTAAAAATGCAGGAAATTCTGAATTATTATTTTATTTTTTCACAACTGTAGTGATTTTGCCTGAAAGGTTAGTAATATAATCATTTGAGTTTGCTGTATTTGCTTCTGATGCTAACCTTTAGGGTAGCTGATAAGCTGACTTTCTTCTGGCAGGCATCATTAATAGGAGGCTCTGTGTTGTCCTGAATAATTTTCCTCACAATTAGCAGCATTGATCTTGTAGGTGCAGCAGCAGCTGAAGTTCCTTGAGGCAATCAGTGAGTGAAACTGGTTGAAACATGCACTGAACTGCAAGACATTTGTTTCTATTTGTCTGTTGCAGTGATCACTTTTTTCTATTTCTTGTTGTTTGTTGGTTCATAAATGTAGTTTATTCTTTCTGCTTAGATCTATTTCTCAGTTACATTTCAATGTAAGAGATGAAAGCCTGGATTCACTAAGCTGTTCTCTGGCCGATCAGTTCTAATTGGTAAGACACATAGTCCTACTAGCTCAAATATAATGGAAGGTATGGAAGGTGTGTTTTTGTTGTTGTCTTTTTTTATTAAATTCTGATTGAAAAGCCACCTTTATGCAATTATAAATTAATATTGATGGTTTGGGCTCCAGTAGAGACTACATGCATGTTCTACCTATTAACAAGATTCACAAAAGCTCTTACGGAAATGAGTACATCATTTGTGTGGAAGTTAGAGAAATCAGCCCATGGCTTTTTTGTGATAATATCTTGCCCGTTAAGCAGGCTGTAAAGAAGGAAAGCTTGGTGCTCACATGAGGGAGTGAAGTGGGAGCTGTACTTGTTGAAGAACATAAAAGGCTTGTAGGGCTGTTGAGGGAAGGAGAGAGTGACCTCTGTGCCAGACTGGCTTGTAATGTATTAAATGCAGATCACAAGCTGTGGACCTAAACCTTCCTTCTTGAACTCCATTAGTAAAAAGTTACTCCAAGAGTTGGTGAAAGTTAATTTTAATGCAAATCTTACCATGAATTTTAGTGAAAAATGGCATTCTAGATAAAACTTTTAAGACAAAAACTTTATTTTGGATATAACATTATCTCAAATGTCTGTCTTCACTGTACTATTAAAAAGGGGTTCAACAAATCACCTCCCTCGCCCTGCTGGCAGCGCTGCTTTTGCGACAGCCTAGCATATGGGCTGCAAGCATGCTTTACCAACTCACGTCAAGCTTCTCATCAACCAACACTCCCCAGTGGGCTGTTACCAGTGAAGACTGAGGCAAAGACTCGTCAGCTCCTCACCCATCCCCAGGTGGATCTCTATGCCCTCCAGCTGCTCATTGACATAAGGGGTGACACCTGTTCCTCATCTTCCTTTCCTGTTATAGTCAACACACCAAGCATAGGAACCATCCCACCACATCTCCATGATACCAATGAAATTGTAGCCCTGCAGGTATGTGTATATCTCCAGCTCCTCTTGTTTATTCCCTGTGGTATGTGTGCTAGCATAGCAACATTTAAGCTGGGTCCCTGCTGAAGCTGATATGCTGGCTGGAGCAGTTGCAATTCCTTTGTGCTGTTCCTCAGGTGCTCTTCCACTGACCTGTGATCCTTCTCCAGGCTCTGGGCATCAGTTGCTGGCACTGGCATCAAATTGGTAGGAGTTGGGTGGACTGAGGTTCCCCTCCCCTGGTAACTTTAGTTTAAAGCCCTCTTCAGCAGCTTGGCAAGTTCTCTTCACCAGGGCTTTACTGGTGCATTTTCTGGGCATTACTTGAGTTTAAGGGGTCATCCCTGCTGAAAGCAGGTTCTGTTTGTCTTTTCTTTTCTTTTTTTTTTTTTTTTTTTTTAATCAACTTGTTCAATGTCAAGGTTGTTTCAAATTTAATTGGATGACTAGTTTTTATTTTAGAAATAGCATGCGGGCCATAAAGCAACATTTGTTTTTCTCAGAAAAGGATGAAAGGAACACGTTGTGCTGTCCTATAAGTAAATATATATTGCAGAATTTCCATAAATACTACTTTATGGATGCTGCTGCTGCTCCTTCTAGTGTTTCCAGCATCCTGAGGAGATTTTGCACTGTGAGTCTCTACAACTGTGTTTAAACACATAGCAAAGCCCTAATCTGTAGTTAAGCCTTTTCTGACAAAGTGTGGAAAGCACCTTACACTGCTAGACTTACGCCAAACTACAATGCAAAGTGAAATAACAAACGTTGTCTGGTAATCTTGTCCTATTGAAAACAATTTTAAAACTTACAAATTGATTCAAGTACAAGAAGAGGGCAAGTCTTTCTAGAGTAATTTTAGCACTAGATAAAATTACTGGTGATAGTGTCACTGTCTTGGTGATTTTATGAGAGGAAATTTGTTGCGTTATTGTTGTAGATAATGGGGGAAATGGATATGTAATGTAAGTCCTGATGGGATGCTAACATAAATGATGGATTTGGGTTATAAACTCTGTTCTGAAACATTGATGATCTAATTTCTTGATATCAGCCTACCTATCTGCTCTATCAGTGTTATAAATATTCTTCTGAATTTGTCATGCAATAATCATTTTTAAGATTTTTTGTTTTTTCTTTTGGCCTCATAGGAAACAGAAAATCTTTCTCATCCAGTGAGGAAATTGTGTGTGTGTGTTTTGAGGTGTATATATAAAGATAATAGACATAGTCATTGTATGGACTTTTTACCTTTTGGAAGGTATGAGTTGGTTATGTTATTGTAGTAATAAAAACTAGTAGTGTGGGAATTTCCATGGAATGTATGTAAAATTTATCTGAAGTTATGAAGCCTTCTTTTCATTTTGTGACTAAAGTAACATTAGAAACATGAACCCTAGCAAAGTGAAATTGTCTCAGTGGTTCTAGAAACACAGATATGCTTCCAGGCATTTCAAGAGGACAGAGGGTAAAGATCAAACACAGCAGACCATGATCTCACAGCTAAATTTTGGCTGTGACTGTGCAGCAGCATAGTAGGAAGAGTGGTATCAGCCACATGTTATTGTAAGCCATCTGTGCATGCAGAGTATAGGTCAGGAAGGTACCTCAGTAAGATGACAATACTATTTATTATATACAGTTTCCATCAGTAGATTGCAAATTGTTTCACAAACAAGTTATGCCAATATCTGCATTTTAAAAATATAAAAAATGAGGTAGAGTGAAGTATCTGCCATGTATCAGGCTGATGACAGAGCCTAGAGTTCAACTCATATGTCATGTGTTAAGGAACACGTGTGACTGTACATAGGTGCCGGAGTGGCATATGCACCCTGACAAAATGAATTTGGTTTGAAAAGAATCATACCAGCACAGAATCCAAGCAAATGTCTTGCCATCCACAGGGAGAACAAAGTGGTGACAGAAATAGAGGACGCTATTTTGTAGCTCCCACTGTGTTTAGCTGTCCTTATATATGATATCCTGTTTGGAAGTGACAAGATTTCTTGTTACTTTGATCCATCTGATAGCAAATCTGCGTGTATGGTGCATATGGTGCTATGTAACAAACTTCAAAATTTGGTACTTTTCTATTTCAACACTTTGTGAGCAAATGTCCAGCTTGAACAAAAACAAGATTAATGAAATCAATATCTAATGCCAGTTTAACTGTGAAAATATTTCCAGGTGAGAACTCAAAAGCAAAAAAAAATATCAAGGATTTTGTATTCCTATAACAGAACAAAAATGAAAATCCATTTTATGTTCTTTAGTAATTGCATTTTTTTTGTTTGTTAGAGAAAGAAATACATGCAATTTTAGGGTACAATTTTACCTTTTCTGTAACATTTTAACATAGTTTTTGAAAGTCATTAGAATTGCCAGTTTTACTTTGAAAGAGCACATCCTGTAGGCTGTGATAATATCACTTCCTTTAGGTAGCAGCAGCAGTGAGAAGCAAAGACTAACATTAGATATGTGTGAATTTAGTCCAGATGAAAATGTTCTTGTTTGAGATAATCGTAAGCAGAGAATTTTACAGTGAAATAGGGAAGAAATTGATGATTTGGGCTTTCAGATCTGGAGTGAGTGTAGTTACACTGTTACTAATACAAAGGGATTTTAGGAAGTTTGTAGAATTGCTAGGAAAGAAAATGTTATAATCCAGAAAAACTCAATAATCAGATCTTATGTGTCAAGGAATAAGATGACTGCCAGAGACCTCTGAAAGGCGTTTTTATACTCATCCTTCACTACAGTGTACCCTAGGTATGATTAGGATTTGTGTGAGTGCTAGGTTAGCCACTGCAAAACAAGGGAGATTGCGGCTTAGTAGAGTAAGTCACTCTTAGCAATAGTAAGCTATTAGAACTACCTCGCAAGAGGATACAGTGAAACTAAAACTTCTATTGAATATAAGCCCTGTATGCTGGCTTTCTGCAGATGGGAGAATTTAGCTCTCTAACAAGTGCAATTCTAAGTCTCCTGATGGAAAATCATGTTAGCAAACTAGAGAAATTTCAAAAGTAATGACGAGATCAGTAAAACCATGGAAGAAATTTTATGAAAAATTAGAAGGGAGTATGCCAGAGGAGATTTATTGAGGAAAAAGAACTTTTGAATGGGGGAGGGGGGGGAGAGGGCGAAATCCGGCAGACAGTTACTGTTGTGTGAGTTGTATGTGATTTTTTTTTTCCTCATCTTTTGCATGTTTCTTCATATTCTCAGGCAAAATACTTAAGATGAGGGTTAAAACTTAAAGTATATCTGCATCTTACAAAAAAAATACGATTGCAACTAATTTAACAGAACCTAGAAAATTGCAGGTTCTGATCAAATTGAAACACTGTTAGACATTGAAATGCATAGGTACATGTTAACATGAGGAGCTGTAAGCATCTGCAAGTCTTTCAGAAGTGTAGTACAATGTAGCTTAACTGAGTATAATGAACTGGAATTATGCACATGAAATTTTAGTCTTGTGTGGAACACTCTTGGGTAAAATAAGGGAAAGTACCTGACATTTAAGTCATTTTAAAGTGGACTGAACAAAGCTAGATATCACTTTGTAGCTGACGGACGAAAATGCTTAACAGAAAGTAAAAGAAGATGTGTTTGATTTGTGTAATTATTCTCAGATGTATGAAATTACTATATCCTAAAACATCATCTTAGGCACAATGTTTTAGGCATTTAACACTGAGAACTATGTTGTGCTGCAACAATTGTCAGACTGACAGACTCTGAGGAAGATGATCATGAAAAGGCTTGCTTCAAAAAAGGTTTGTAAAGCATTGGTTAAGTTTGCTATGATTATTTTGAGATAGAAGGAAGGGAGTGAGTGTATTTTGTTCTTCTTTTCCTTAACTCCCCCAATGGGGCTGAATGATTTTTTAACTATGAACAATACCTGTAGCTACATAAATAAAACATGGAGCGTTTGATCAATGTGTAGACTTCAAGGAGTAACCTGATCACCTGCAGGTGTTTGGGAGCTGCCCACGTGCAGCTCTGTACAGCTGCAATGAGTTTGCTTTCCTTTCTTTCCACTCTGAGCACAATCATAGAATGACTCTGGTTGGAAGGGACCTCAAAGATCATCTAGTTCCAACCCCCCTGCCATAAGCAGGGATGCCACAATATCGTAAATAAAGTGATCGTAACATCATCACATCATCATAGAATGGATGATGTACTTAGCAGCTCATATGATGTGGCAGCTTTCACAGGGCTAAAATTTTGAAAAGATCTGACTCCATTAAGTAGCCCAATGTTCAGTATTAATCAATGTGCCACTTGCTATGGGGAAAACTAGCATTTCAACCTAACTTGTTTTATATTTGCAGTTTAAGAGGTTAAATCTATTACTTGATAACTGATGGAGGAAGAAGTTTGGAGGAGGGAACAGAAAGGGAAGAGTTAGGGGAAAATATTTTCATAATCTTGAAAAAAATTGCAAGTGAATGTCAAGCAACTACATTGAGACATGTTACTGGTACAGATTTGTACTTCTGCTTTATGACAATAATAATATCTGCATATTGTAATCATTTCAGTTAATTTTTGCAACATTTTTCTCTGTGCTAGGTTGTGGTTTTGTGGGTTTTGCCCAACTGGGTAGCTGAACTCGCTCCCCCTCCTCAAATGGAAAGAGGGAGAAAATGGAAAGGGCTCAAGGGTTGAGATAAGGACAGGGAGATCACTCAGCAATTATTGTCACAGGCGAAACAGACTCAGCATACAGACATTAATGTAATTTACTACCTATTACTAACAAGCTAGAGCAGTGTGAACCAATACAAACAAACAACCCAGCTCCTGCTGCACCCCCAGCCTCCTTGCAGGCAGGGCATTGTGAGAAGCTGAAAAGTCCTTGACTCAGTGTATGCACTGCTCTGCAACAATTAAAACAAGTAGGTGCTCTTTCTGAGAAGAAATGTCTGTCAGGCATTTGAATGGGTTGCTTAGGGAAGTGGTGGCGTCACTGTCCCTGGGGATGTTCAAGGAAAGGTTGGACCTGGTGCATAGGGACGTGGTTTAGTGGGTGACATTGGTAGCAGGGTGATGGTTGGACCAGATCATCTTGAAGGTCTTTTCCAACCTTAACAATTCTGTGTTACACTGATGAGAGGCTAGAGCCTGACCTGGAAAACGTCGTGTAGAACGTGTGGAACAAGGTAGATAAGGCTGCAATTTGCTAGGTCCTGCATTTTTGCCACCTAACCTTACCCATAAAAGTGGCCTAGAAAGCTGTAGAGGGACTCTATCAGGGACTGTAGCCAGGGAACCAGGAATAACGTCTTTGAACAAATGGAGGGGAGATTCTGCTTGGATGTGATGTGAGGAAGAAATTCTTCACTTGGAGCACAAAGCACATATGGGAATTAGGGCTGAAGATGCACCTTGCATCTGTTCTTTTCCGTAAAGAATAGAATGAAATTACCTAAAAAACAGTGTTAAAAATAAACCCAGGGCACAGGATGAGAGGTGGAGGGCAGTCCCTGTGGCTAAGGGGCAGCCTTTCTCTCTGGCAAGCCAAATGGCCTGGGGGAGCCAGCCCCAGAAAAGGGGCCCTTGTCCTCCCCCACCCCCCCCAAGCATCCTCCTCCTCCATGTGAGGACAAGGAGGATGCCATGTTCCAGGCCACTCCCAACACAGCTGCCTTTGGCCACACATGGACCACTCCATCAAAGAGGCTTGCTGAGGTCACGGTGGCCACCACTGCCCTGCCTTTGCTGCGGGCCCTATAAAATAGGACCCCTGCAGCTGACCCACCACTCACTGAGCATCTCGGCCCTCTGACTGACAGCTTGTGCAGCAGGAAGGAGACCAGAAGAGCAAGACGAGCAGCAGGCCTCCTTGGTGTGCAAGGACAGTGATGCAGTCCGGTGAAGCACCAAGAAAGAATGCACCTGACCAGGAGATGTGTCGTGGGCGGAGGGATAGCGCCGGTGGCACAAGAGACACCAGTGCCCAAGGGACCTCTGGCGCCCAGCCTACAGATAGGCGGTACCATTGGCACTGCAACAATGCTGGGAACAGGATGGCCCCTCAAGCACCCAGCAACAGGGGGCCTGGGCCATACCATGGGAGCAACAGTGGTGTGGGGTGAAGGTGGGAACATCAGGCAGAGAGCCGTGGGGAGCAGAGGTGTGCCCATAGTCTGGAGCACAGTGTGCAATACAGTAATGGCCATAAATGAGACAGCAGTGTTGGACCCATGCATGAAAATCAACCTGACAGTGGCATGGGAACAAGGTGTGGGACTGGATGTCCCCCTGGTTCAGCACCGTGGCCTGAGAACATTCCAGATGGAAGGCATCCCGTTTGGGCAGTCCCAGGCAAGGACTGGCTTAGCCTTCTGCCAAACACTGTGGAGCCCGTGGAGCTGGATCCACCAGATGTGGAGGAACTGATGGAAGTGGATCCACCTTGGCCAGAACAGACCTGGGACTACTGTGGTATGTCTTTGTGCTCTGCCATCCAAGAGCACCGACAGCATCGCAGGAGTGCCTGGAGAGCCCCCTACTTGTTGCTCAGGCTCCATCGCAAGCATTAGCTTGGAGCCACTGCAGGCTTACCTGCAAGATGTCCTGGTAATAAACAGCTCTTGCCTATTCTCAGGGGTTGTGAGTGCTTCTTTTTTTTTTGTGGGGGAATGGGCTAAAGTTGCACTAGGGGAGGTTTAGGTTAGGTATTAGGAAGAACTTCTTTACTGAAAGGGTTGTTAGGCATTGGAACGGGCTGTCCAGGGAAGTGGTGGAGTCACCATCCCTGGAGGTCTTTAAAAGACGTTTAGATGTAGAGCTTAGTGATATGGTTTAGTGGAGGACTTGTTAGTGTTAGGTCAGAGGTTGGATTAGATGGTCTTGAGGTCTCTTCCAACCTAGTTGAATCTTCCTGTCATGGGCTCCTCTCCACGGGCTGCAGCTCCGGCCTGGGGCCTGCTCCTGCGGGGACTCTCCATGGGCCACAGCCTCCTCCAGGCCACATCCACCCTGCTCTGCTGGGTGCTCCTCAACGGGCTGCAGCGTGGAGATCTGCTCCATGTGAGACCCATGGGCTGCAGGGGGACAGCCTGCTCCACCAGTGGCCTCTCCACAGGCTGCAGGGGAACTGCTGCTGTGTGCCTGGAGCACCTCCTGCCCTCCTGCTGCACTCACCTTAGGGGCTGCAGGGCTGCTTCTCACTCCTCTCTCCCAGCTGCTGTGGCAGAGCAGTTTTTTCTTCCCTTTCTTCAATCTGCTCTCCCAGAGGCCCAACCAGCATCTGTCCCTGGCTTAGCTCTGGCCAGCAGCAGGTTGCTTTGGAGCTGGCTGGAGCTGGCTCTGACCTGATATGGGGCAGATGCTGGACTCTGCTCACACAGGCCACCCCTACAGCCCCCATTAACAAAACCTTGCCACATAAACCCAACACATAGGTAACTGCAGTGACTTTTTTTTTTTAACCATTGCTTTCTGTAATACAAGGGATGGCTTGAAGTTAACATAAATATGATACAATTTGAAAGAGATAATGGTGCACAGTGGAACCACAACACTGGGAGAGTGAGGTGAAACTATGAGGTGATGCCCTTTCAGCAGAGACCATTTTTTCCCAACAGAACTGAAATCTAATTAAACAGATTTTTTTATCCCTCATGTATTTAAAAAAACAAAGGTTCAGAACACACATTCAGGCATCAAAAGACCAAGGGAGCTGCATGATTAATCTGAAGTAAAAGTACAGAAGTCTTTCATTATTCATCAGTTAATGACAGTTAGGAGCAAGCTGCAATGTTTCGATAAATGAGAGATGTAAAGTGCTGGTGTGAAGCAGCCGTCTTCTCCTCAAAGTAGAACACAAGACTCAAACAAGCTCCTCAATGAAAATGCTAATTCCACATGATTAATCCTTTCTTCTCTCCTGTCAACATGAATATTAAGTAACTTCCTTTCCAGGGTCACTGTTGACTTGTAGCTGCTTTACTTCAGGCTCCCACACACAGCCTGACCTTAACACTTAAAATGGCCCTTGTTGTTCCTGCCCTTTTGAACTATCCTTCTCGCTCCTCCTTGTCATGCGGAAGGAAGCTTTTGTGGGCTGACTTGCAAGTGGCAAGCAGGCTGGGCTCAGGAACAGTTGCTCATGGGCTGCGTGGTGCTGACTGCTCCTTCCTTTAAGTAAGTGGTAGCTTCAGGGAAGTTAGTGATGAGTCAGCATTCTGGTTCAGGCAAGGCAAGAAAGGGCTGTTCTTCTCTGTGCATGTGTATGAGAGTGGCCACAATTGCTGAGCTGTAGGTTAGAGTATTTCATTTGTCATGTCTGTGTGGTTTACAATAGCTAATTTTCTTTAGAGGCCTAATACTCTAAAATATTGTATTGCTCACTGTGATGCAGCCATGCTTTCCCATGGGTGATCTCTCTCCATTTCAGCATTACGTATAAGCTAATACAGACTTAAAGGTAAAAGACACGGTATGCTAGTTATCACATACGTATGGGTATATTAGCCACTGTGATTAAAAAATTGAATTTCAGTTTTATGGTATTTGTGTGAGGAAAAGAAACAAGACCTGGCCTACAGCTCAATCTTCGATGTAGTTCTTCACAGCATGCAGAGTAAATCTGTAGCATAAAGATATTATTAAATCAATACAGGCATGGCTATTGTAAAAACTGATTTAAAAGATGACTGTGCCCTGTGGATGCATTCCAGATAATAACTTGACCCTCTCTTTCCTTTATAGTATCCCACAGTGACCCCTGCCACCTGCATATACTTTAGTTACGTTCCTCTCAGCTCTTAATCGTGCATCACGCCAACTGTTCCTTCGGTGTAGAGGGGCTAGCAGATGGGGCATTGATGCCACATAGGTTCTTCGACTGTTAATGACTAGATACACGGCCCCTCCTCTTTTGTGAATATCTGCAATATCTCTGGTTTCAGCCAGGTTACTTAGAGTGTAGCAATGTCACTTCTGGAAAGTGGAAGTCTCTTATGGCACGTTAAAACACACTTTAAAAATGTAATTGTCACTCAGAGTGAAGGTCAGGTCTGCTTGATAAAATTTTCAGATAGATTGTGGACACTTAAGATTTGAAAATAAGGAGCAGTTTGAATTGTTTCTGTAATCTTAAAGGAGAACAAAAACTTATGCTTATTCATCCCCGATTATAGAGGGGAACCAGTCTCCCTGAGACAGGCTGTGTAAAATCAGGTGTCTTAATTGGATGTTGGTTAGGTTCTTTCTGTGGTCATTGAAAAGACTTGTGTTAGTGGTTCATCCTGCTCCTCCTGACCTTAAAAACTATATTAGGGTGGTATGAATCTCTTTGGAACCACATTTGTTTTCCACTGAATAATAAGCCTGGATGTGTAAGTTAGACAGCTAAACTGAATTCTCCATTTAAGGCGTCATTTCAGAAGAAAGAGCTGTTGTGATGGGGAAAAAGAATTAATATATTTCTACCAAATGCTTAGATCATGTGAGAATTAAATACATTTTGTGCTCATCTATTCACTGATAATACAAATCCTGAGCGTAAGTATGTGGTCCTGTACTTTCTAAATGGATAATGAAAAAAAGAGACTATTGTTTTTTGCAGCTGAGAGTTTGCAGATGCCTTTTGTTATGAAACTGAACTCTGTGTTAAAAAAATTGTGATGAATGTTTTACAATTTTAGTGATAAGCAATGGTATTCAGAGTGGATCTATCTGAGAAAGAGCTGACTTGAAAATTATATTGGAATGTAAAACTTACCAGTTCCATAATTTGTCTGATAATTCTCATAGTGGTCTTCCCCTCCTCTCTCATATGATCTTCCCCTCTCCCATGCTTCTATTCCTTATGGGATTGTTGACGTATGTCTTTCAAGTAAGTTATGTTGAAGCTGCGACAGGGCAGGATATCAGGACGAGGTTCTTCACTGAGAGGGTGGTCATGCACTGGAGCAGGATCCCCAAGGATGTAGTCAAGGCACCAGGCCTGTCAGAGTTTAAGAAATGTTTGGACTATGCTCTCAGTTATATGCTCTGAATTTTTGGGTAGACCTATGTGGAGCCAGGAGTTGGATTCGATGATCCTTATAGGTCCCTTCCAAATCAGGGTATTCTGTGATATATTCCTGTTCATTTTTTTGTAAAAGTATGATAGTGTGATATGGATAGTTATGTTCAGGAGCCGCTAATAAGTGGGAGAGTGCCATCAGTTGGTAAGTAGGATTTGCATAGTTTTTGGTTAAAATCTAGGTTTCTATTTTGCTTCGAAGTAGACTGAACTTGTAGAGTGAAGTTTATTTTAACCTCTGCTTAGGCTATTTACTCTCTGTCAGAATTGATTAAAGATAACTTTGATTATGGAGAGAAATCTGATGTGCTCAGCTTTTACGATTTTCTTCAGTAATATCGTGATATCACCAGAGAGGATGAGGATGTCATGCTTTGGGCCATGTACTGCAGTGCAGTCAGAAGGCAGACTCCATAGTTGTCCTGTGTGTTAGTTGAAAAAGACACTGGGAGGCTGCAAAGGTGTTAGTTACAATTGTTATGTTCAGTGGAACTGTTTTGAGGTGAATTTTTAAGACTACCTAATAACTTTTTTTTTTTTTCCTAGAGAAATATCTAGAAGACACATACATAGTCCATAGAAAACCTTGAAGTTTCTATTACTTAGATTGTGTGTGTGAGATCTCCTGTTTTAGAGAGGTCCAAAGTAGGACTTGCATTTGGCTTTGAACATGTTCAAATGTTGGCTTGTTTCTAGTATTAAGGTATTTTTGCAAAGAACAGATGATTCTGCTTAATGTTTTTAAGTACAAATTTGATTTGTTTTTATAAATAAAGGTGTGTGTGTCTGTATTTTTATACCTATCTATCTGTGTGTATATTCAGCCATATCTCTGTAAAGTTTTCTCATGCTCTGTGTGGGAGGTTCTCTCATGACATTCATGTTTGTCTTTCCCCCAAATGTGATATGGTTTACTGATGAAACTCATTAAATTTATTTAACTTCCAAAACTAAATATCAATGTACAATCATTGCATTGTAGTTTTGCTTATTTGATTAATTAAACTGTAATGGCTTTATTGAAGCTACTGACTCAGAGTAGTGCTCTTGCACTGGTTTTAATTAATAAAAATAGGATTTTTTTCCTACATCTTCTTGCATAGAACGCATTAAATCTATCCTGATCTTTCTAATGATTCTGTCACCCTCTGCCAAATTTCTACAGACGGGTTCTAGGTTGTGGCACTGGAAATGCTTACAGACAACGTGCTGACTATTACATACAACGTCCCTGACTATTTGGCATTCATGCTGTGTGTATTGCTAAGGAGAGGCAGGTTAAACAGCAGAAGCAGGAGGTTAGATAATCTAGCGTCATAAAACGTGCAGGAGGTGAGAACTAGGACTCTTCCTGGATATAGGCACAGGTCAGTATAATTCTGTTCTATAATTCTACAGAATACAATGTTTTTCAGTCTCTTAGCAGGGAAAAACTGAATTTGCTTGGGTATCCATGCTGCCATGTAGATGAACAATTGGCTGAAGGCTGTAAATAAAGGGTTACAATAGATAGTAATAAACTGATTTAAAGAAAGGCATCAGTTGGTTTGCCACAGGGATCTTTTTATTTGGATTGTGTCTTGTTTAACATCTTCGTTAATAATCTGAACGAGTGGGTAAACTGCATGCTAATTAAATTCACAGATGATACTAAGCGGGGAGGTGTTGCAAACATAGGGTGGCCAGATTTTCTAAGTGAAAATCTGACCACCTGTCATGGCAGGCACACAGAGGAAGGTTTTTAGCAGGGCTGAGGGAGGGGGTGTGCACAGAAGGACTTGACAGCTTGTGGGAGGGGAAGGAAGGCTGCCCACTCCACCCCCTCCTTAGCCAAGCACACCCTTCCTTTCCTTCTCTGGCATCCTCTGGCCTGAATCCATTGCATTTATGCTGTTTGCTGCCCTCAGGTCATGAGAAATTTACTAGGTACCTATTAGCTGAAAAACCAAACCTCCTAATTGGGGGAGATATGAAAGGTTGAGAAGACAGAAGGAAAAAGAAGCAAACTTAAGACAAATCATCCTGGTAAGCCTATCTCCCAGTGACTGGAAATCTGGATGACACGGGTATTTCTTTAAGATGAAGATTGGAAGCTGAACCTTTCCCAGTTGCCTGATTTATGTTCTTCTGACAAATGTGGACCTACGTATTTTATATAGAAGCTCTAATAGCAAAAGGGCACTCGTGCCTCCCTCTCTGTATCTGTAGACTTGTTTAATGGTTGAATTTACATAAGTGCTTGTGGACCAGCAGGAATGTAGCTCATGGTGCAAGGCACTGAGTAAGTGCCTTATGGAAGTCTTCTTTTCTCCCCTTTTTCCTGCTTATGTGAGATAGAGACATTACTCCTCTTGTGGCCCAGCCTGTTTTGTTTTGGTTTTCTTTCATTTAAAAAAAAAAAAAATCATTTTTTTCACATAATGTGGCTTCAGAAAAATTCAGTTCTTAT
The DNA here is from genome assembly GCF_963932015.1 of Anas acuta. NCBI lineage: Eukaryota > Metazoa > Chordata > Aves > Anseriformes > Anatidae > Anas > Anas acuta. The sequence continues at coordinate 103,767,188 of NC_088979.1, forward strand.
TCTTCTGTCCTCACAGGATTTTGAAGTTTGAAAACACGTTAACTATAGCAGTCTGTGATCACATGAACATATGAATAATGATATGCACTTCTATAATAATCCTACCTTCAGCTTTCTGGAGATGTCCTAGCCTTGATCAAGGGGAAAGATCAACTTTGTATTCTTAATAAGGCAACTGATGTTAAAAGGAGAGGTGCTATTCCTTCTGCCTCTTACTTCAGGTCCTTGCCTCAGAAGGTTGCCTTCATTCTTAATTCCTTTTCTCATCCCAGCTACTTCTGTAGCCTGAGGCCCTTACTGTGGCAAGAGTTTGGGGGAAACCAGAAGGACTATAACTTCTGTTAGTCACAAAGTCTTGCTCTGTTTGTGCATTTAGTTGTGTCTGTGTAGAAGCTGACTCACTTGAGAGAGGGAGAAAAGGCTTGAAGTTTTAGGGTCTGGCAAAACGTTCTTTCACATTTTCTCAATATCGTGCATTTTTCTTGGAGGCTTATTTAGACAGTCCCTTTGCTTTCATCAAGTTCAGTGGCAGTAATGCAGAAACCTCTGCAGTCTGATGTTGCATGTAGATGTTATGTGTTTTGCTGCAATCCAGTTCCGTATTTGCTACCTCAAACAATAGATGGTTCAAAGTGTAATGGCCATGTGACAAATGATGAGCATGTCATACTGCCTTCCTGAAGCTTTTTACTCTTGGCTTTTGTCTCCTAGGCATCTTTCCCGGGCAGTGTTATGCAAATTAACCAATTAATGACAGACAAAATGGCCTTCCTGCATCGCCATGTTTGTAATAAGAAGGGCAATGCTGTAAGTCACGTACCTATTCAGTGTGCTCTGTAGGCCACTGCGAGGGCATGATTAGCCTGACTGTGGAAGACAATTGCAGAGGCATCTGCTCGGTTAATTTTGAGAGAAAATTTACCAGATGGAGGCTGAAGATTTAAGTGATTAGAAGGTAGTAGATTGGAATACAAATTGGATTAAAAGAAATTAGATTGATATAAATCGAATTGAGTCACAACAGTTTGTGTTGTTTGTACCAAGGGGCAGTGGATTATGGGAGAAGCAGATGCTCCAATGAGATAGGAATTAATGTGGCTTTGACGGTCCATCTGGGAAGGCCTGAATATCGAGTACATCCCTAATCTCTCTCTCCATTTATCAATGCCATAATGTTAATTAGTACTTCATTCATTAAGTTACTTACAGAGGAAAAAATCTCACCCCTAGCCCCTCTCTGCTTGAGGATTTGCTGTTGTGCCAAGAAATGGAAATCTCTCTTTAGCTGAGCTAGTTACAGTTGACTCTTATGCTAGACCTGTGTCACTCTCCTCAAGCTTACTGCTGCTTTTGGCATAAATGAAATTTATTAAGCTTTGTTTTGCAATAAACTTCTCTTCATAAATCCAGCAGCATAGTTATTTGAAGTCCTGTCTTCATGCCTACAGCACATCAATCCCTAGCTTCTAGTAATAAGCTTCCTTCTCATGGCTTTAATAAGGTATTGTATATATTCTATTTTATGTAGCATTTTGTTTTATGATCAAGATGTAGATATGACATTAATGGTGAGAGGCAGATCTTCTTTGAGAGGAGAGAGAGGGAGGAGAAAAAAAGACTTGCAAGCATGTTTGTGTATGTAAAAACTCTGGTAGAAAAAGTTGTGTGGATGAAGTGCTATACCCAAAACATCTGACAAGAGGCATGTCTTCAGGTCTGCAGAACTGGCTGGTGAGAGAACTGCTGGCTTTTAAGTGTGTTTCTCTTACTTAAGCTGTATTATAGAAGGTATATATACTTAAACTATGAAAGGTGACATGACAGCATGAATGATTTTTTTCATTAGATGGAGGAGAATTACAAGAGGAAAGAAACCTGTAGAATATGTAAAATATACCAAGATTGTGAAGGTATTACCTTTTTTTTTTTTTTTTTTAAGTCACAGTCTTCTGGAAATTAAAGTGGGATAATTAAATTCAAGTATGTTTAGTAAAAATACAAAAGAGAAGAGTACTTACTTTTCTCTCTTCCTTCCCCAAAGTACGCATAAATATGATGCAGTAAGGTTGTATTCAGCCACTTGCTTACAGTGCAAACAAACATTGGAAAATGCAGGTCTTCATGCTAGCCTCTTCATGTCACCCTGGAACTTGTCTTTCCATTTTTCCATAAATAGTTTTTTTGTTTTGTTTTGTTTTTTCTTAGAGGAGCACACTTAAAAGCCAACAGTTCCCTAGTTGGGACTGCCATTAGCAACAGTAGGATTACTTGTCCATGGCCAGGTCAGAATTTGGTCTAAGAAAGCCATTGAACCGGTGCTTTCAGTCTGAAGAGAGACATTTCTGCTGTGTGCCGGCTGTGAATGTAAATAAGAGAAACAGCAGAGGTAAGAGAAAAATCGGTATTGGCTACTTAAAAAGGATTCAAGAATTGGCACAGTTACTGGGAGTGTCTGTGCTCAGTCACCAGGTCCAAAAGCATTAAGTCAAGTTCTGGCTGTGAAAGCTGCAGACTTACAATTTGTGATCTAATGGAACGGATAACTGGATGGCTTTTCAATGGGAAGAGGAAACGAAAAAAAGATTCTTCTTTTTAAATAGATTGGAAGAGCTCATTTAAGTCTTGGATAAAGAAACATACTATCTTATTAGCTACAGGTTGCAAGGTAAAAGGTTACAAATTAAGTGCATACAGTGAAGCATGTGTGAAACGTGCATAGAGAGCAAAAAGAAAGTAAAGAGCACAAGGAAAGAAATGCTTTTGTGAAATTGGATGTTGGGGTGGGTGGGATGGAAGCAAAACAAAAAATATTTTAAAATATTTTAATTAAAGACAGTGTATGAGGTTGAGTGCTCTCAGGTGAGCTGAATTGTACTGTATGAAAGAAAAAAGAGAAAAACTAGAGTTAACAAGATATTTGCAGACAAATTTAAATGCTGCCTTAAGTTCAGTAATTATTACTGATGAGAATTTCCTTGCTTAGAATGTTTTTTTAATGTTTTTTTCTTCGGGTACGGGTGTGATAACTGTTAAAAGCTTGTAGAATTTTGGTGATCAAACTATGCAGTACACAAAAAGATGCAGTAAAATATTTATTTAAAAACATCTTCTAAAAACTCCCCTGCTAAATATATGAAGGGACAAATACAAGTCACAAAGCACTGGAATAAAAATCATGGTGATCTTTTTTTGTGTGTTTAGGGTGTCAGGAATTTTATCAACATGACTTACACAGAAATAGCAAGTGATTGAACTTTCTCTAAAAGTTGCTTGTGAGCATGGGGAACTACGTGTATCTGAGTCCTTAAAAAACAAGCTAGCAAGAGGCATTTTCAAATGCCCTTTAAATCTTGTATTGCCTGTACTTATTCACCTGGTTCTTGTATATTGACGTATATAGCAGAGAGACAGTTGTGAGGAAGTTTATGCTGATTCAGAAAGTCATTACTCCAAAGCGTGTGAAGGAGTTCTTACTCAAGATGGGGTTTAAAAAAAAAAAAAAAAAAAAAAAAAAAACAACAGTAGAATTAGCAGCTGTCTTTGTAAGAGCTTGACCTGTTTTCATCCTTGGATTTTTGGAGAAACTTTTATATCTAGGTGACGCTTGCAGAGAGAAACTGTTAGACAGATGTCCAAAGTGTAACCTGTAGGTTTCTATATGAAAGGACTTTTGGTAGCAGTCATGTTACTTTCAATTTTATTTTGAGATTTGCTGGTGAATTAATATTAATTGGCTGATAGTTTTTTAGAACTTTACAAATGCATGTATTTTTTTCTTTTTGGATGTTTGGCTCAAGTCTTACATAAGGTATTGGTATTGTCTAGTGGCAATTCCCTGGCCATCCGTAACTGGTGCCATTCAGTGGAACAGGGTGGGGAGCCTTTGCTGCCAACGTCAGCAGTGAACTCAGTGGCAGTAGGGAACAATTTAGAACACCAAGGTCAAGTGCCTGACATGCTCACAGTAGGAATCCCCCACGTTCTTCAAAATATTATGAAGTCCATTTCAGATGGGTGAAATTACATTGATTTCCATAACAGTTGTCTAATGTTCTTATTTTTTTGTAATACTTGGAGCCATGGACATTATTTTCACGGTATTCAAAATGTGTAATTGTTTACATCTGCTAACTTCAGTAGGATTTTTCTAAGTTGCAGTATGTGAGGATAGCTTTGTTGAAATGTGAGGGGACCAAACTATTGCTTTCCAATCACAAAACTTGTATCATTTTAACCCCCTTGAGATTTATCTGTCCTTGTTTGACTGCGGGGCTTTTGCCTAGCTGTGAAATATTGCAGACTTTCAAGTTGCAGGATAGGGGGAGTGTGTTAGTGACCCCAGGGAGGTTTTTATGAGCATGAGGATAAAGGAAGAGATCAAAAAAGTAAGTTTCCTTGCTTTAAGTAGCTGTATGTACTGTCTTCTGTGAAGGTTAGGGTGGCAGAACTGTGAAGCCTACCTGAAAATATGGTCAAAACTTGTTACTTGTTGTGTTGTGGAGAGATCAGTTATTGATCAGAACTAAACTACAAGCAAGAAACTTCATCATTGTTTATAATGGTGAAACATTGAGAAATTTTGGCTTATTTTTCAAAATATTTATGTGCAAGCTAAAGACCAGGTCATTTTAAATTTTTTGAAGAGACTTTCTGAAGACATGTTCCAAGTATTTAAATGGAGAACCATCTTCTTTGCAAAAATCAAAGTTTTATAACACTTTATTTGCAAAGTCACTCTGATTTCAGTCTTACTTTGCAGCAATTGTATCCTACTCTGATAGCTATTTGACACATGATTCTTGAAGGGATCTGGACCACATTGTCATTTGAAAGTTATTATATAGCTATATTTTTCAGTTTAAATATATTTTCATGTTTACTCATTTTTAAAGGTTTTAAGTAATATTTAAATGATGTCTTGGATGGTCATTATGATCTGCGAATAGAAAGTCAAACTATGGAGAACCTGTGGTTATCAGTCCTTATGTGTAAAAGCATAAAATTTACTCGCACTTAATTAACCATTGTGGCTGTGTGTTTTTGTTTCTGTTTTTTAAGCAATGGTATGTAGGAGTATTAAAAGCTTCACTTTGACTGCCTAATAAGAAGCCATTGTTAGTTCCCCAGTGCTATGTTGATAATGTGCTGGCTGTATAGTAAGGAAGTTACTGTAGGTCTGTAAACAATGTCTATAGGTTTGTTCTTGACCTGGGAAAGACCTAAAAGCTGTTTGGTGGTGTTGGGCGTACACTCATGCTTAGTTTTGCTTAATTCCAGAGTGGTTCTGGAAGGTTTCCGAAGGAAGAGCTGTTGTGCTTGAGCTCTCCTGGATGAAAAGAGTGTGGAAAAAACCTCTTTGTATCTGTTTGATGCTTTTGTTACATGGTGTGTATATATCACAAAGTAATTTGTACTGGAAGGGACCTCTGGAGGTTGTCTGGTATGTGTGTGTTTGTGTGCATACATTTCATACACATACACATGGCATGCCTTTGTGTATATATGCTGTGTGTAAATACATATATACCATACATACACAAACCTTTTCCTTTGCTTTGCTTTTCATAACTGGAAAAGTTTATCTTCTTTCTTTTTCTTTTTTTTTTTTTCATTCTTGGCGTGATTTTTATCATCTCATTGTTCAGAGCCACTGAACATTTATGGAAACCCACACTTGGAGTGGAACAGCTATTTTAATTTCAAAAGCCAGAGGTTTTTGGGGGAAAAGAAAATAAAAGAACAAACTACTATACATAGGGTGTGGTGGTGGTGGTGGTTTTTTTTTTAGTTAAATAAATAGTTGTCTGTTGGCTGCCTCCAGGGACCATGCCTACAGTAGATCTTTTTACTTCTTAACTGAACTCCAAACCAGACTGCTTTGCCACAACCAAATCAATATACTTTTCTCATTGAAGCAGTGACTTGTATTCATAACATCCCTTTTCACTTGGGAAAAAGTGATTCATTTGCCTGAGTCTGTACACTACTTTTCAGGGATATTGTGATAATATTCACTCCTCTTATAAATGCTTGTGAGAATCTCGCACACCTAACAGTGGAGCAGTAGAATACAATGACTTTGGGGGAATAGTAAGACCATGTGAAAATATTACAAAACAAAGAGCACAAGCATCGAGATTTAAGTTGAAAGAATGTAGCTGATCTATTCGCAATCTGGACAGTGCTAATACAGTTCTGAAAAAAAAAAAAAAGAGCATTTTGAAAAGGAAGGGAGGTAGCTCTTCTTATTTCAAATTATATAAAGATGACCCACTAGGAAGACTCTTAATCAAGATCCAATTTGCACAACTGAAAACTGCACAGAACTGTTCTGCTCTGTGCTGGCTGTTCTGGTTTCCCATCCGTAATGCAACTGAATTCTCCCTGCAGTTGAAGTGTGAAACTTGTATCTTGGTGTGTAAGAAAAATTTTGGAAAGATGTGAATTGGAATAAATTTCCATTGAGTCTGCATAGTGATTTTGGAACGTATTCCTTAAAATAATTTCATATAAGGAATAGGGTGATTATGTTGTGTACTGGATTAATGTCCATGTTTAAACAAACAAAATGGAGAGTCAATTTCATGTTTGCAGTATTTCCTTATGATTAAAATTGATTACACCTCTCTTAGCAAAGTCACAGTTTTATACAACAGAAACTTAATAGGATCAACCTTGCAATAAGATTTGCTCAAATATTTTTAATGACGGTTTTATTGATCTGTCATTTCTGTGGTGTCTGCTCTCCCTTCTTGGCAGACATGCGCTACAGGAAAGGTGGCTTATCTGCAGATACATGTCCTGAGGAAGTTAGGGTGTGTTGGTTAATGGATTAATTTTGCTCTAGAAAAAGCTTTCAGAGGACCTTGTCATAGCTGGCATGGCTTTGAACAACAACCTTACCTTGGAAGCCGTCATATCATTGGAGTCTGCTCCCATCTGCCAAATCTCAGGGGAGAGGGAGAGATTGTAAAGTATAAATCTTCAAAATGTAATCTTTACCCTGTCACTTTGCCTGGAGGAATGTGTCTGGGATAATCAGCCTGATTCTGGTGCATCAGCCTGTACTCCAGTTGAGTTTTCTCATTATCTTGAATTTTTTGTACATTATCTTTTGTTCAAACTAGGATGTGACTGACTGGATCTCTATTTGAGATCTCTGCTCGCTTTCAGTCAATTCTGTGGTTAAAAGGGTAGTGAAAGCAACACACTTATTCATTATATCTAACAGATATGTATAATAAATGTGTCTGATAAGCACTTCCTAAGTGGAATAAGGCATATGAAGAAGCAAGAAAATGAACAGTAACTGTGACTGGCTTTCAGTAGATTTAACTAAGTAGCTGCAGGGGTGTCTTTTTTCAAACTTAATGTTATCTCATATGAAAGTGTTAGTTTCCATAAGGAAAAAGGAACTCAAGCCTGGCCATGTGACAGATCCTGCATAGCCAGAAAATGGTCTGCAGATGCTATTGTAGCTATCCATCATGTCCATAAAGCACATCAGTCATTTAATTGTGATTTTAATAACTTAATTTCAGTTGTATGGGGTTTTCTTGTTTGTTTACTTTTTTTTTTCTTTTTGTTTGCTGCATGGGAAATACCCAAGACATTAGGATAAAAGAAGGTTATTTGACATTAAAATACAGTTTTGGAGCTGTCTTCTCAGTAAGATCAAATATATTCAGGCCCTCTCCTTCCTGTGTCTACTAATTTGTTGTAGGTTATTTTTTTTCTATTAGTTTTGGTGTTTCTTTTTCTGCTAACCAGGCTGTTTGCACTCTCTGAGGAAGAGTTCCTCATTGGCTCCTGCCAGTGTGCATTCAAAATACTATTCAAAGTGCATTCAAATTACTATCAAAGGTACAGAACAAGCTAGTAATCTCTCAGAGGCAGCAGTTTGCTTTCACTCGTAGCTGGCATAAACTTTCAAATGGCAGTATGACCTTATTGGTAGATGTTTCTGTATTCCACTACTGTTTTATAATAAGCTCTACATTATGAAGTTTCAAGTTCAGTTGTCTTTGAGATGTTAATTCTTCTCGGACTAGATATAGATAAAGGCCCTTTTTAAAAATGGCCTTTCAGAAATATCAAACTGAAAATGTTTTAAATGTAGTACACAATGCAATATATATTTTTAAGCTCTGCATAGCACATTTCTTCTTTATATATACGTGTGTGTGTGTGTGTGTGTGTGTGTGTGTGTGCCTGTCAGTATTTGCACAATAGAAAATTGTTACCTCTGTATTTTGGAGTTATATCCTAGTACGTTAGCAGCAAAGTAAAAACAGTAGGGGGACAGAATACTAGATAAGTACTCTATAGTAAGGACAGTGTCTTCTGGTATGAGTACTTTTAAGTGGCTGGTAGTCTTACTATTGAAAATCTAGTCCCATCTTCCTTTTTTATCAAAATACATTAAAGCTATGTCTTTAGAATTTTAAAGAAATGAAAACGTGAGTCTTCAGAAAGACTATAAAGGAGCAGTAGCCTTAGAGATGAATTTAGAAAGGGCTTTTCTGTGTGTAGGCACTCAGGTAGTAGAAAGCTGGAAAAGAGGTGTAGAGATGCAAATTGATGGTATGTGAAGTGGCAGAATCACTAGTGGAAAGTGGTGACAGGAGGAGATAAAGTCAGAAATGGGGAGAGAGGGAGGGAGGGAAAGAGAGAAAGTACTGAAGAGACTCCTGAAGGGAATTCTGAGATGTGTATTGTGAAATACCATATCACAGCATTAACGTGTAAGATGTATATGTAATTGCTCATCAGTTATGATAAAATCCCTAGCCTTTCTGACATGTATTCTGTGCCTTTCTATTACTTCTGATTAGCTCAGTAGCCATGAATGTTTTGCTGACTTACTTTAGGAATGAATTAAATCACTATGAACTTGGTCTGTGCTGTTGCTTTTCCCGTATGACAGACCACTTGCTTATTAGCTGCTTATGTAGAGAGGAGGGTTAATAGGTGAAATCAGCTTTTGGTCTTGATATGAAGCTAATAAATTAAAACTGGAAGGGCATGAAATGTTGTAAATGAAAAGGGTTTTCCTTGACATTTGAGTGATGGTGGCATGGGAGAACTAGAAGATGCCAAATGCCTTTTTCTGTGAAGATATGTGTATAGTACCCATTCATCCCATTACCTTTTGTGAAGGTGTGGTGAAGAGGGTGGAATATTGACTGTTTTCTTTTCTACTTACTGCTGTGTCTCTATAGCAAATCAATTACTTTGATTTTTTTGATTTTTTATTTCCCCTCTTTTAGTTTAAGACCATTCTCCCTTGTCCTATCATTATCTACCCGAGTCAAGAGTCCTTCTCCATCTTTTTTGTAAGACCTCTTTAAGTACTGAAAGACTGCAATGAGGTCTCCCCGGAGCCTTCTCTTATTCAGGCTGAACAACCCCAGCTCTCTCAGCCTGTCTTCATTGGAGAGATGCTCCAGCCCTCTGATCATTTTTGTGGCTCTCCTCTGGACCTGCTCTAACAGGTCCACATCTTTCTAGCGCTGGGGGCCCCAGACCTGGAGACAGCACTCCAAGTTGGGCCTCATGAGGGCAGAACAGAGGTAGACAACGACCTCCTTCAACCTGCTGGTCACACCTCTGTTGATGCAGTCCAGGATGCAGTTGTCCTTCTGGGCTGCAAGCAAACACTGCTGGCTCGTGTTGAGCCTTTCATCCACCAGAACCCCCAAGCCTGCAGGGCTGCTCTCAATGAGTTCCTCTCCCAGTCTGTACTCGTGTCTGGGGTTGCCCTGATCCAGGTGTGGCACCTGGACTTGGATTTGCTCAACCTCATTCGGTTCACATGGGCCCACTTCTCAAGCTTGTCTAGAAGCCTTTGGATGTCATCCCTTCCTTCTGTTGTATTGACTTCACCACTGCTTGGTGTCATAAACACCATGTTGTCCATCACATCTGAAATGAGATAAAATGTCTTCAGATGGCCATAGTATAATGTGCATTCCAGAATTATTTTTTTATATTTTTGTAGTATTTGCTCACTTTTTACTTTCTTTTCACTAGTTTGATTAGGAAGTAAGCGTGCAAAGTATACAAAGTCATAGGACAGAAAAGGAGATCAGGTGGCAAATACATTTCAACGGAAGTGCTGTGTCTGTATATCTAGTAACTAGAGCTTCGTTTTTGCATTTTTGTGGCAGTGTTTCCTCCAGCAGCTTCTTCTCACGCAGCTCCAGCTGGGTTTCGTATATTCAGTGTCCTGACCTCTGTAGACATTAACCATGACTGATGAAGAAGTGATTCACATAAAGGTAGATCTGAATGCAAACATGCTCATTACCTGTGAAGTGATAGTTGATTACAGATCTATAAAGTCAGCAATTATTATTACAAGAACTACAGCATTTCCCATTAGCTAACATTTAGCAGGTCAGAAGTTGCCAACAGGCTTTGATATCTGAAAATGAAAACTGTGCTTGTTAGTGACAAAGCATTGTCTTGCAGTATCGTAGACAATACAAGCTGATAACTTGATGTTCACTTTTAAATGAAGATGACTTTATTAATAAGTAAATGCAACAAAGAACAGCATTACCACTTCTTGAAAAATTTAATTCAAGAGTTCATGAGCCACACTTTAGTTTTCCTTTGTTAACTGTGCAATAACTTATATTTTATTATGTTATGAATTTCAGATATATTCTTTAGGAAATATGGAAAAGGTCTGCATTTAAATATAAGTATTGGCATCTACCAGTAAAGCCAAAAATGATATAACATGAAAGCTAGACTTAGACAATTCAAAATTTTACTCTTTACTTACTCCTGTCGATGACTGAAAACCTTGTATAGAGCTTTTTTACTGAAATAAGTGTTTCTATTGGCTGAATGGCTTTGAAGATGATTTTTTTTTTTTTTTAATAGAGTTAGCTTTATAACTGTTTCTTTTAATTCAGTGCTGACTTGTAGCTGAAAGTTGAACAATGTTAAATGGGGTGAGGGTGAACAATAGCCAACAATTAAACAGCAAAGTAACAGTTTACTGTTACCTGGGGGGGGAAGCGAAAACGTTTTAATCTGTAAAGGTGAAAAACTCACATGAGATAAAGCCACGCATTAATACTGTTCCATAAGTTATCTCCTGCTACTGTAGTAGTTCTCATTTGCTCGCTGAGGACTGTGAAATTCCCTTAAGTTACTGAGGAAATACTGCATGAGAGCCTTGGCCATGTTACATTTCCTAGCTGCAGGAGCATCTGATGTACTATGGCAGCATACATCACTTCACACATCTCCAAATCCACGTTTTCTGAAAGCCTGAATTATTTCTACTAATAGGTTTCATAGGTATGAGAAGCTGCTTTGCAGATGCTGCTTCCTTCCTTGCCTCATCGTCGTTTAGAAATCAAACAGAAAAACACCGTCTGAGGGAGAGAAGTTTGAGCTGTCTGGTATAGTGTGGTGGTTTTGGCTGTAGCAGGGTCTCAGCAAAAGTATTAAGACAGAATGTTTGTTTTGTTTTGTTTTGTTTCCTTCTTCCTTGAAAGCTACCACATTGAACTAATATTAAAATCCAGAGACATTGAAATTGTTAATTTTTTATATGAGAATCTGAGCTCAAAGAAGATAGATTGGGATGGTTTTCAATGTGTGGTGAATGTATTAACGCAAGCACCCCCACATTGCTGGGGTGTGTGACCAGCAGAGTTGCAGGTGACACTGAGGTTGTGTGAATGCTGTGGGCTTTTTCCTTGCTTTTTGTGATTTTTGTTTCATGATAGCATCAAGGCAGAATGTTACTACACCTAATTCTTTTATAACTTCACTTGTTCTTGTCCTCGATTTTTTATTGGCATTAATATAAGAGTGTCTGATTTTGTGGCAGATGCTAGAAATGCAATAGGATTGCTGATTTTTATTTTTATTTATTTTGGTTCTGCCTGACAGAATTTGTATAATATGAGATGAGGGTTTCAAGATACACCAGAGAAGAGTATAGAGAGGCAAGTTGAACAGAGGTGGCTTATGTCTTTTCATTTGTTGCAGTGATTTTAGCACCTTTTTGTTTATTGCTGTAGTATAAACAATGAAACAATAATTTCAAAGGTAGAATACTGTAATAGGCTTGCACTTTAGCTTTTTTCTTATGTGGTGTTTTTCTTGTTGTTGTTGTTTTGTTTTTAAAGGTGGCTTTAATTATTCTGTGTAGTAATAAGCAAAAGTGTGAGCCTAAAACTTTCTCTGTGAATTAGTTGATAAGACCTATATGAAGCTACTCTTCTGGAAATGGGCAATAAGCAGCCATCCATCTGCAATAACTATGCAAACTCAAACACACAACAAGCATTAGAATATTCTGTGAGTGTGTTTTCAGAGAAGTATCAATGTTTCCCTTTCATAGGTGCAGCTTTGAATTAGTCATGGATATTGCAGGACATTTCCAAAGGTGTGTTTTTGTCCAACAGCATGTAACAACTAATTTGAAATCGTTACAGTCCATCATGGTAATGGCTACTTAGGGACTCTTAAATTCAGGGGTTATTCACATGCTGTATGCATCCCTGAGACGTAAGTGTATTGGAAATCCTTGAGGGAAAAATTGAGAAGGAAGCTGCATGGATAGCCCAGGATGCAGCACAGACTGCCTGCTTCAGTGAGGCACCTTGCTGTCTTGGATAGGCTGTGGTTCCTTCTCACTCTCCAGTGAAAGGAAAGAAGATATCTTCTGGTCAGTTAGCTCATGGGATTGATATTATCCCTGTTTCTTCTAAATTAGGTTGTATCTGGGGGGGGGGGGGGGGGGGGGGGGGGGAGCTACAGTGGAAGAATCGAAACCTAACAAGGAAAACACCATATGACGCGGTCACTTTCAGGCACGTAGACAGCCAGAAAAGAGGTGATGGGGTCAGGTTTTTGGTTTTGTTTGCTCTTTTAAAATCGGGGTATCTTTTTGGAATAGCTGTTGGTGCTCTGTTTATATTTGAAGGAGGAAGTCCATGGTTGATTTCTTGTGTTTTCCTTCCCCTCTCTTAAGTGCACACCGAAGGAAATGACTTGAAGCAGTTGATTGCAGAAGGTACACCCAGACATCCCAGGAATGCGTAGTATGAGCCCCCTCCAAACATAGCCCAAGCCTCTCTTCTTGCTCATTGGCACCATCTCTGCTGCCTGCAGCTCAGCCCTTCCTTGAGCACAGACGTTAGTAACCATAAGTTTTGTGATTATACATTAGTAATGAAGAGGAAGCATTAGTTGTGTTATGACCTGAGGTGAGGCTTTGAATTGGTCTGTAGAAGGCAAAAGGTTTCATTTGTAGTGGAAGAAAGCCCTTTTCACGGGATTGGATAAGGTCTGTAGTTGTCTGTAGAATGTGCTGCGTGGACTTCTGAGCATTGTCACCAAATATTTGTGCATCAGAAAACTACTTCATATTTTGGATTTGTACTTTTCATTGTTGTTACAAATTTGGTTACTTTTTGCTAACTGTCTAAAAATGTAGTGAGATCTGCCAGTCTTCTCTGACTTCGGTCGCTCTGAAATTCTTACTGGTAATGTTAGGAATTTCTTAACGCAACTGGTGAGTGGCTTTGTCTTCAGAGTAAGAAATGAAATAAGCTGGTAGATATGTGTAGAGAACATTATATGTGTCTCAGTGTTTGCACTTTACTTTTTTGTCCTATGTATTGTGAAATTCATAATCTATAATGGTGATTTCAGTCTTTTTCAATGTTGTGTATGCAGTCACAGCATAGAGATACCTAAGTTTAAATTCTCCTGTTGGATTGTAAATGTAATTTTGACAGTAGAAGGGGCAAATGAAATACTTTTTTACTATTCCAAGTGTGTTCTAAGTATATCTGTTTGTGTTTTGGTATAAATTGTTGTGCGTATATGCTAGCAGTATGGATTTACAGATACCTTGACTGTACTGGTAGTAGAATCTGGTAGCTGCTGAGAGAGTCCATTTGTAGAGGAGTGGCATAGCACCTTATTTCTATGCCAAGCCTTAGTTTAATGACCAGAGTGTTAGTAAGACTAAGTCCAAAGGTGGATTCAGTATGTAGAGTGGGTCCTTATTCCTTTTCTCATAACTTTTGGAATCAGTGAGGTGTTGACAATATTTTTAAATGTATAATGCCTAGAATATAGTTAAGATACTGTTATTAAATCTTGTTTCTACTACTCAGCAAAACTGCTGGTCAGAAGATTGAGACAAATGTTTCACTGAACTGCAGAAGCTAATATAGACCTTGTATTTAAGAAGTGCGGCCCAATTGTGCTGGAATGGCAGCACCACTCAAAGGATTTTTATGACCCATGCTAGAAAAGATGGTTTGCGCTAGCAATTAGGAGGGCAGTTTTTATGAGGAGCAATTTAGAGGCGTGAACCACTGTGATCAGTTTGTTGCAGAGAAGCTGTTTGCTAAGCTAATATATTCTAATTAAATATGCAGTAATGAACTATATCTGAATAGTTGAAGCTCAAGTTAGGAGTGCTGGACCTTGTGTTTCTGTTGGGTGATGCTGTTCTTGCATATATTCATCTCTGCAATTTGCAAATAGCTGTAATGAGAAGCATAACCATTTTGAAAAAATAATAAACTTTCTTTGGGTAAAAAAGGGTGTTGCAAAATTTGGATACTGTTGTGATACTGGTTGTTTTGTTTTGTTTTGTTTTTCACAAGAGTTCATTGAAGGTTCAGGATGCTCTGATTTTGTGAAACTGAACTATGAGGTAAAGTCTGTGATGGATGGTTGGCACTGGATTGTCTCCAGGATGATAAACTCAGTGCTTATTGCTTTCTCATACCGTACTTTTATGGGGTCTCCCCTCCTTTAGCACCTCTCCTCTCTATTCCAGGTTGTTAGTGATGGGAGTAAGTGTGTGTTGGTAAAGGATGGAGGACAATGATCCAGTTGTGCTTCTTTGCTGCCCCAGGCTGTAGGAAGGCAACTGAGTGTAAAGGAACTACAGACGTAGTGTTGAAGTGTCTGCACAGCAAAATACAGAGCAAGGCACAAAGCTACTACTGTAGAGTCCACTAAATTACTGTTGTATGCCTGTATTATATTTGTGTGTGTGTGCGTACATACATGCAATTCACTGAAAATTTCTGAAATGTAGTTGACATTAGAGATTTCCAAATAAAAGTAGAGATTATGAATGACTTCAGATACTTTAAACAGCTAAAACTGCCAACTACTGCACTAGAAATTAATAAAAGAAGGGATACTTGTCAGGATTTAATTGTTCTTTTTTTTTCTTCTGTATTGGGATTTTTTTCCTTTGCTTTCCATACATGCACAATGCACGCTATTAAATGGCGCGGGGGGAGCTGGAAGGGGGGGGGAAAGAGTTAAACAATGGGTCCAAAGGACTTTTGGAGATGTCCATATGCCAAGTCTGACAGATGAAAGGATGGGAGAGCAGTGGCCATGAGTGGCATTTGAAAGGGTGCAGGGATCTATAAGCTAATGTAAATAGAAAGATTTATGTTACAAGGAAAAGATGTCATGCTGGTATATGTAAGAAATTCTCTTACATACACGTCCAGTCTACATGTGGTATGGATTTGTTAATGTCTTGGTCAGAGGTGTGTGTTTCTAGTACAAAGTCTGGTTATTAGCTGTGAAAGTCTGTGATACAGTCTCTGACATCAGATAAAAACAATAGCAGATGATGTCATCTGCGTACAGGTTGTCTTTTTCTTTTTTGTGAAAATTTTGGCGGCTTTGAAAGAAAAACTTGTGAGAACTTTCTGTGAAGCCAAACGTACAAATAAATTACTCTTCCCCCACTCTTTTCTTTTTCTAGGATCTCGTCTCCGCCAGGAGGACTTTCCACCTCGGATTGTTGAGCATCCTTCAGATGTGATAGTTTCTAAAGGAGAACCAACGACCTTGAACTGTAAAGCTGAAGGACGGCCAACTCCCACTATCGAATGGTACAAAGATGGAGAGCGAGTGGAAACTGACAAAGATGATCCTCGCTCCCACCGTATGCTGCTGCCTAGCGGATCTTTATTTTTCTTACGAATTGTGCATGGACGCAGGAGTAAGCCCGATGAAGGAAGTTATGTTTGTGTAGCAAGGAACTATCTTGGAGAAGCTGTGAGTCGCAACGCATCTCTGGAAGTGGCATGTGAGTAAAGTTTTGTATGATTAGCACTGTGTAAGTCTTTTAAAGTTGCTTTCACACTCTTATCCAGCACTCGCGTATGTTCAGCAGTTTGGGAGATGAATTCAGGTAAGTATGGCATTTTGTCATTAGCTATAGCTCTTAGTCAAGGTATTTCTATGTGCATTTATTCAGTAGCAGTGACCATACAGAATGTGATTTATACTGAAGTAGGATTCTAACCAGTGTATAATCATGATTGGCACAAGCATGGACAAAGGCTAATCTTCCTCTAAAGAATAATCTAATTTCTAAATTATGACTAAAGTTGGTTATACTGAAACTAATGTGGAAAAATACCTATCATTTAATATAAGGTGCACTGTCTGTTTCTCTTTATTTAGTCATCTGTTACCTCAACAGAAACAGACAGCTTCTTGGCGACTCATGTTCTGTACTGCTGGAAACCTCAATGCATGCTCCTTTATCATAAACTTGATACAGGCATCATTCATTATGTGAATGGCAAGTGAAATTGTTGGCCATTTCTCATATCATCCAGAGCAGTCTTACTCTCTATTGATTGTCTTAAAGGAGAAGTCATCACTGCTCTTACAGAGACCACCCAGTATGCATGATATGCTTGCAGTAGAGTTACCAGAGGCAGTCATTATATTCATATAGCAGACAAGCTCATCGTACATGAAATACAGTGTTTTGTATGTTGATTTTTGCTGCTTGGTCATGTTGGGGGAAAAAAAAACTTTTTTTTTTTTTTTTAATTCAGAGTATCAACTAAGAGTAGCTCTGTTTCTTCACATAAATGTGTGTTTTAGTAGAATTATAAATGTTGTCCTCTTCCTGGAATTCAATTTTCCCCCCACAGTTCTTTATTTGACACTAGTTTCAGCAAAATGTGTATGACTGAAGTAGGGCTTCAGCACAAACTTGCATCACTTATTTGGTAAAGAGTGGATTTAAGTATTCACAAGAAGGCATAGTAGTTTAAATAATGAAAAAACAGAAAAGAAAACAAAAATATTCCTAATGCAGTCTGCAGACTCTCATAGCTATTGCTATGTAATCTTCAATATTTTCAATAGGTTTCAATATTTTCATAAATTACAGAAAATGCTATTCTTGAATTATTTAGATGTTGGCATAGGCCACGTAGAACAGACTTGTTCACTGTACTTCACCTGTCGTAAGCAAGAGTCGGAATTGTTTCAAATGAAAAATGAAAACAGGTTTGTTGTTCATTCAAGTCACTAATAAATGCACATGTGCTGATATAAGCTTCAGAACGTTACTCAGTTTTGGTAGTTATTTAGGACTTGAGAAGACGACTGATTTGTGGAAGGTTGAAAGCTGGGTGAGTATGACTATATATAAACTTGAACTGAATAATTTCTGTTTGTATGTGTGGTTTAAGCTGTCTGTAGAGAAATCCTATGTGAAAAAGACAAACATTTTGAAATCTTTATGGCAATCCTGTGGAGATTCAGACTTCTCATTTTGAAGTTCAGAAGGTTGTTCTAGGTATGCTTTGAGTCATCAAGTTGAAGTGATTGGTTATTTTAAAATTCAGAGGTGTTCTATATTCTGTCAATTTTTACTGCTCCCTTCTTCAGTGGCCTCTGTGTGACTCTTGTTACAATATCCGCAGTCTTTGGAGCTACTTTTTTAACCACTGTATCTGGTGGCAGGTCATGCATGAACTGCATGTGAGACAGTAGAAGACTTCAAAATAGCAAAATCAGATTTCATTGTCAGAAGCATTTTAGAGAAGGGTCATAGAACATGCAACCTGAGATCTGAAACCACAGCCAAAGTTTCTTCAATAGCAACATGCACCTGACACCAGATTATTTTACTGTTTTCATAGCTTTGAAATGTAACTGACTGAAATTTTCCAATTAAACGGTTTAGCAGTCTAAAGCTGGCATTCCATTTCTACTTAAATTTAATGGTGCTTTGTCTTTCCTTGAGCCATACCATGGCTGTGCTTAAAGGAAGGTATTTTCAAAGGGAAAAAAAAAATGTGATAAATGTCTTTATTACTTGGTTAATTTTAGAGATTCTGCTGTTTTATCCTCCCTGGTTGTGAAAGCACATGGCAATGCTAGTCATATATCAAAAGAATCCTGTGGAGGATGATAGCAAAACTGCCCAGTTTTCTTTGGGTTTGAGACATTTTTTGTTTGACTTTTGGCTATAAATCAAATTTTCAAGTGACTTTCAGGGATCAGCTATTTCAAGGCTCTTAACTGTTTTTCTAATGCTAGCATTTCAGGACTGAAGAAGGTGGGACGGCCCTGCAACAGTCCAGTTGCAGACTAGGGAAATGAGTTGTTGCTGACAGTCTGCTGTCAGCGGGGCGTCCTCCTACACCTGTGTCCCGCTGCTGCTTAAGGAGGTTGAGCTGCCTGGGTACCACGGCCCTGCCTGAGGGAACCAAGACAGCCCCATGCTATCAGGGCCTCCTTGTGCTGTCTCTAATGGTGTTGAAAACTGCTCTTTTCACACCGAGCTACACTGTTTTCATCACCAGAAAAAGGAGGTTATCCTTTGCTGACAACAGGGTTTTGGATTATTAGCTGACTGTAGGTGGCCTCAAATTGTGCCATTAGAGACAAACCGCTGCTTTTTGTGGGTCTAAAATGCTTGAGTCTGCTGTTTTCCTGAAAGAATCAGTAATTGTTTTACTTTGCTTATTAAATTGTCAGTCCCCAACAATGCGCACTTGGAACTTTTGAATGATTTATGAAGAAATATATTTATTTTTTTCGTATCTGTTAAGTGTGGTCATGCTTGTGTATTCAAGTGATACAGAGATGTTAATTGTGGCTTATTCTTTTCTCTTTCCTTTTTTCCCCTCCGTGGACATCTGGCACTGAGACTGAAAATCTTCTGATGTATCTGTATTATTATTTTATTTTTATTTTTTTGGCATAAAGACATAAGAAAAAAACTTAAGTTAAATTCAGTTGGTTCATGTAGTGATTCAGAGCGCCGAATGTGGCCCATCTTGAATACAATCACTTTCCCCCTTATTTCTGGAGTGTTTTTTTTGCAAGTCGATGAAGTCCCCAAGCTCTTTCTGACCTAGGAGCAGTTAACTTTCCCAAGCAAGATGAGTTTAGATGCCAGCCCACCTAAAGCAATTAAGTCTGCTTTTAGATCCATGCCTACTCAGAGCACGTGCATACAATCAAGAGCAAATATTTGGTTGTGCCGATATACTCAGAAAAACAGAACCATGGAGTCACAGAATATAATTCTCAGAAAACAAAGTCTCAAAGTCAGTGGAACAGTGAGGAACTTAGGCTTGAGAAGTTACTTAAACAACATCCTTAACACATATGACATGATTTAAGAACCTTGTCTTTAATTTTAGAAGTATCCATTCCAGAGGGATACCTAGGAAGGAATAGGTGTTTGTATTTGAAGGCACAGTTTACGATTGATATGATATATACCATTTCATTCTTGTAATGCATTAATCCATGATGTGCTTTCTGTGGGTCACTTCTCTTTTTCCCTTTGAGGAAGCTCCTACAATAAGAAAGAAAAAAATAATGCTAGCAACAAAACCATTCTTCCATTGTGTCTGTGGCAAATTCTGATGTATTCGTATATTCTATGGTTAAATCTTTTAAAAATAAAGTTTCTAGTCCTAAAACTATTTTTAAAATTGTATTCAAAAGAATAAAACATTTCTTCTCATTTTAGTATATTAAAATGTTGCAGTTCCTTAAGTGAAACTGAACAGGGATTGGTATTATTAGAAATATCTTAATGATGAAATTGTCTTGAGAGGGTTTTAGAAAAGGGTAGGTTTGAATTAATCTTATGAAATTATACATTTTATAAAACTGTTTTAATTTTTGGAAGCCATTCTTTTAGACTTTTAGTTTTAAAATGAAAGCAGTTTTTCACAGTGTAAGAATTGACAATTGAAACTATGTGGTTGAGTTTTCCATTGGGAATATCAGGAGATGCATTTGCAATAGCTACCCTAGATAGGATTTCAGTTGCAAGCACTGGGGTGCCACATGTAAGCAACAGAAAGAGCACGAGGGGTCCTTGCACTGACTCAGGCAGCCTCTGATCCAGCCTGAGTCAGCAGCAGCCCCCAGAGAGAGCAGCTGTAGCCCCAGGTGTTAAATATGTGACAGCAGCTTGATCTATCGACCACTGTAAGAGCAGGCTTTGGCCTAAATGAAAATTCATGAAAAATTGATGAAGTCCCCAGATTATTTTTTCCCCCTTTTCCTTTTTCAGTGCTGTGCCAGTGCAGCGAGGAGAGATTAAATGAGGTGTTGAACGCTTTAGTGGCAAGGAGGTTGTGGTTCAAAGGTCGTGGGTCAAGGGATGGAAAAAAGACCAATTTTCTACCTTACTTTCTTTTAAAAGAAAACAAGGCTTTTCAGATTAGCCGGGATTTACTTCCATTTTAATATAAGAATAAAGCTCAGGAATATTCACAAATAAGATTCCTTTCTGTGTGGCTTGGCAAAGGGTAGGAGTGCGTGGGTTGGTGCTAATAGAAAACAGTAGAAGACTCAGATTCATAATTCAATTGGAGAACCAGAAATAGATTGAATTTTGTGACGGCTGTACAAATTTGGGCTTCCATCTCTCCAAGTCTGTGCTTGAACTGAAGTCATTTGGAGAAAGAAGAGGTCTTGCATTATTTATGTCACAGATTGCTTGAATAGCAGGCTTTGGAACACTCTCCAAACATAATGATCCTGTTTATGTTAAATCCAAAACTGAATGATGTTTTATCTGTAACAACAGCAGTTACAGTAGTACACTGAATTTAGTGTGAAGAGTCACCGGTGTATTCCAAAGCAAGCGTAAGCCACATCTTAAACATGGGAGGCAGTAATTTTACAAATAAAACAGGTATGTTGCAAGACTAAGTGAATAAAGTCTGAGAGGTATAAAATGTGTGCTGTGTGATCATCTTTGTACCATAATGCTAATGACCATTTGGTGAAGCATCTGCAAAAGACTACAATATGTTCGTAATAATGGAATTCATTTGAGATAGCTAGGATAAAGATCACCTGTAAAATAGCATTAAAAACAACAAAATGCATGACTGTAAAATGGGTGGATAATTTTTCATCTAGCTTCTGTTAAACATATAATTTAAATATAAAAATTGTTATGAATTCTGATACTCATAATTTCAAAGTCCGGCTTGCTTTGGTCAGGGTTACTTCGGATGGTGACATGTGAAGTGTATAAGTTGATTTAATTGAATCCCTTTCATCCTCATCCTTCTCAACAGTGTGTGAAAAGCTTCCTATCTGAACCT
Source organism: Anas acuta (assembly GCF_963932015.1). Taxonomy (NCBI): domain Eukaryota; kingdom Metazoa; phylum Chordata; class Aves; order Anseriformes; family Anatidae; genus Anas; species Anas acuta. The sequence continues at coordinate 103,788,604 of NC_088979.1, forward strand.
GCAATCTTTTGCTCACATTAAGACAGAAGTAATTAGTGTCGAAATTGAAATACTGGAGACTGCTTCTTACAGTGTGGTGGATGAGCCATAGTAGGACATTGAAAATCATTGTGCTTTTTCTTGCTTTTCATTTTTCTGAGAAGAAATGTAACAAACCATGACTATTATTGCAGCACACTTAATGAAAACAACATTCTCCCGGAAGAAGAAAATACATAAAATTGCATCTGGTTAGATAACCAGAGACAAGTCAGGATTTGTAAGATGGGATGAATGTTTTTAACCTGTGTATTTCTGAAGCTTACAGTAAGAAATTTTTGTTGATTAGGTTGAAACTATTGGGAATACCATTGTTAGAAACCATTAAATAAACACACTTTTGTGTAGGGCATAATTTAATTCTGACAGTCATTATTTGAAATGAGAGGTTAATAAATACCAATGAATGAAGGCGTATCAGATAAATCAAGACATGACTAATGTCTCATCCCAAAGTCCCCTTTTGATCAAAAAGTTCTGATTATTTCATACATGTATATTAGTTTGGCTTTTAGCTGTGTGCATTTCTGCTGCTTCTGAATTCATCTGGGATTAGAAGTATAAATGCTTGTAAGGGTGTGATTTTTGCCCCAGTTGCCAGAGCAGATTAGTATTTTGTTAGAGGTGCTCTTCATTGAGATAAGCTAAATTGTATCTGCTGATTTTAACACACTTCTCACAAACTGTTTAAGATTATGCTTCAGCCTTAATACCCTCGATGTGATGAAAACAGTACTTTCTGTCCTTGTCCAGTAGGATTTAAGCACATGACTGCATCACTAAATCTTCACTTCTTACCGTTTGACATGCATATCTAAATGTTTAATTCGAGGCCAAAAATGCTAATGGCTTATCAAATCTAACAGCTATCACACTGATGGTTGATCCAAAGATATTTAACATGATTTCAGTTGCTGCAGAATGCTTCTGATTTCTCCATTTTCTTCTTCTGTCTCTTCTTTGTACTGTTGTCATCCTATAAAAGATTTTTTGTGGGTGTTCAGAACACAATGAGCGCGAAAGAGAGATGTTCAGGCTTGCACAAAATAAGCAGGTTTTGGTACCTGAGGAGTGTTCACTGTGAACGCCTTACCTTAGTTGGTCATGTGTGCTGAGAAGATGCCCAGTGAAAAATTTCCTTAACAGCAGGAAATTGCTTCCAGTGTGTAAATGAATTCCTTCAGAACTGGTCAGAATGTCTTTACAATGTACCCCATTGCTCTGTGTAGACATACACACTCTAGTACTATGCCCAGCTTTACCGTAGTAAAAGCTAACATCCAGAGCTTTCCAATTTCTCTCATCCAGAAATGGTTAAAGAAGCTTTCTGTAGGATCTCTGCTTTATTCCTTGAATTTTTCTCTCCAGGGTCTATACTTTTTCCCACCTAAAAAAGAACTTTCAGCATATACATTTTAGAAGCTATTTGCAGCACTCTTGATCTGAATCTGCTTCTAATAATTTCTTGCACATTTCCTCATTTGATTTTTATTGGCTTACTTCCTTCCCTTTGCCTTTGATTTTTTTTTTTTTTTTTTATCAAATCCTGCTGCTTATATATCTTTGAATGTTCTACCTGATAAAATGTTGAAAGCAAAAGAACTGTTGATGACTTTACAGAAACCTTGAAAGAGATCGGCTATTGGCTGATCTTCTGTTAGTGTGCATGTCTCGTACTCATTTTTTAGTTGACATTTCTCTGATTTTTAGTTCATTTGGGAAATGAAGGAGAACAAGATAACACTGCATTTTTACACCTCTGTTCCCTTTGCTTAGGAACCTATAAGCACTGTTTGAATATTAATTGGAATATTAGCTATTGTTGGCTTGTGCTTCAGACATGTTGTACTATTCTCCAATGTCGAATAGGCTTAAAAAATACTCATTTGAAGCAGTACTCCAGACCATTCATTTGCAAATGTTGCATGATCTCAATACAAATGAAGTTCATTACTATGCTAATTAACGGCAATTATTAGGGTGAGATGGGTGGATATTTTATATGTATGTATATACACACATATATGGATGTATGTGTATAGCTTTTTATTCTGATAATCACTGTATTTGTTTGAGAAAATCATCTCTGAACAAAGACAGGAAAAAAAAAAAAAAAAACAAGAAAGAAGAAAGAAGGCTGAGATCCTGGTTACCCTTCTTCCATCCCTGGAGGACTAAAATTTAATCAAGACTTCGGTGGTACTTCCACTTCAGCAGCTCTCACAGATGTTGTACCTTGAATAAGTTACTTATACTTCGAACTTATGTGGGAAATGAAGTAGTGGATTTTTGTTCCATTCCTCTTACTTGAAGTTTTCAGGTGGCAGTGGTGTGAATTTTTACTGATGCTTTGGAAACTTCCTCATCATGTTAGAGGAGGGAGGTGCACAGTTACTTTCTGCTGTCTCAGATATGTCTGTTGTTGTATAAAGGGATGAAGAGATGTGAAGAACTAGGAGCCCTGGGTCATTGAGAAACCTGTATTCTGCGCAGCTGTATGTTATAATTCCATGCAGAACCATTTCAAGCTACCCTTTGAAAACCAATTTGTTTGGTTTCTCCTAAATCGCCTGAGCTCACACCAATCCCTATTTCTGTTGGAAGACTGCCTTAAGTCTTAAGTCTTAAGTCTTCCAATGGGGAGAAAAATAGTTCTGAAGTTTCCAATGTAAAAATAAACATGCTTTATTTACGCTTGTTCTTGTGATAAGATTTTTCTTTAATTCAGTTTATTTTTTCTTCTTTGCGTTTATAGACCACGGTGGTGTAGCTTCTCATGCATCCTGTTGCTAAGTTTAACAAGAAAAGCTTGTCTTCTTTTGGAAAATGTTTACTTGGTCCTAGCAGTCCTTTCTTCACCTGTTCTAGTGTTCATTTATTTTCTGAGACGTGGGTGGTTTAGACTGCATGTAATATTTAAAGACTGGCATGCCATGCATTATGAAACAGCTTTTAATAACTACCTTCTCTGTTCCCTTATCTATATGTCCTATGATCATGTTTGACTTTTTTTAAGCATTTGGTAGCTCATTAGTCATTCTGTAGTAATCTGATGCAGATCCTTCTCTTCCTCTATAATTTGTAACGGATGACCTTCTACTTTACAGCAAATTTCCCTGTGATCAGTTCTAAAGCATATGACGTTGCGCTTTCCAGCTTATCTAGCATTTCCTATGCTAGTCTTCAGTATCATCCAGTTCTTCCTGTTTAATATGATCCTCCTGTTGAGTCCTGCTGGGCTTGTTGCCTAATCTTGTACATCAAAGTAGAAGGTGGCTTTGGCGTTCAAAATTGGCAGTCTCATAATCCACCTGCACTGTGCAGGAGAGGACTTCAGTGCTACTAATTGGACTTGAACCTGTCTCTTGCCCATCCATTATACAAAATTGTTAAATGAAATAAATGGGAAATAGATGCGTTTCTGCCAGCCTATGAACAGAATACCAACCCAGCCTGTTAGAAAGCCTGAGACATGGGAGCATCACTTGTGGGAAGGAAATTGTTTCACTGACTGTCACTCTGCTTCTGTTGCATTTCAAAACAACAATCTGTGCATGAGAATCTTAGAGGAAAATGTCTCCAGCTCAAGTGGATAAGGTGGATTGTGATCTTGCAAAATAATTCATGTTGGTTAATCTTTCGAATTACCTTTAAACTTTAATATATACAGTCCCTCCTCTGCTCTACACATGCGTGCACATACAAGTATATTTTAGAAGAACCTAGTCATGGAAAAAGAACAAAAGAATTCATTGCAACCCTCTAACTGCAACTTTGGGAATTAATTATTGGTGCTATACATTGTGTTCTTCATGACTGACAGTATTATAAAAGCCTAAAGCTGACAGATAATAGGATGATCGTCTTATATTTTTAGCAAAGACAGATAAGTGCAATTTTAGGTGTGGTTAGGATGTAAGAATGCCTATTTTTTATCCAGGGGAAAAAAAAAAAAAAGAAAAAACACAAAGAAATTAGTGACATCTCAAGACAGCATTTAATTAATTTCCATGTTAAATGCCAATTCTTCATGGGTTTTATTTGCACATATAGCCTTTAGAATATGCAGACTATCAGCTGTGAGCATGAACAGACACTTTGGTTGCAATATGGCCATGCACAAGGTCTGAGAATCCTACCTTTTTTTTTCTTTTTTTTTTTTTTTTTTTTTTTTTTTATTAAATGCAATGGTCACCGGGGTCACACCAGTTGGGCCATCCAGCCCAATGTCTGTCTTAGTGTCAAACAAAGACTCTGTGAGTTTAATGTGAGTTTAAACACCTTAAGTGGTTCATTCACCTCATGGATTCTGAGAGAATGCAAATGTTAGATTAAGAAAATTGGGCATTGCCTCCTAACTGGAAGAGAGGCAGTTGTAAATAAGAAGAAACAAATAGACTGCTTGTTTGATTTGGTAGCTTTTTGCTGTTTTTAGTAACTGTAGCAAGCTAGCATCTCTCCTGAGTCCACAAATGTTTAGTGGACAGGCAGATGCTCTATCTACTTGATACAATTACAGTGATAATTCCTCTTCATCAGCCCAAAAGGTTTGCTTAACATCTTTAGAGACCATGAGAAACACTGGCCAGTAAGTTTCCCCAATTGGAAATGCTGCAAAGGGTTGTTCTCTTCCCGCCCAGCTCAATAGTACTTTGGAAATGGCTCTTAATCCTAACATCTTTTCAGGCTGTCTTTTCTTGTCTCATTCACAAAACTGTTGGGAGGGTTTTAGTTTGTTTGTTTGTTTTAAGTTTTATTTCTATATGTAGCTAGTTCCTCTAGGAGAAGAAAATATGTGCATGCAAGAAAAGGCCCTGGCAGTATTTTAGAACTTATTTCTTTTCTTGGTTAGCATCAGAAAAGGCCCAGGTAGTATGAAATGTGTAATAGGTGAGAGCATCTGTTAGGGATGAAACACTGAGTCATCTTAGTAATTGAGATATTTGTTATCTTTACTTCAAGATTGTCCATGTGAAAGAAGTGTGAACACAGAATTACAAGTTCCCTTTCTTTCAAATTAAGTTGGCAACAGAGCCAATATGAGAGGGAGCAATTTAGGTATACACTAGATATTACTAAAGCAGCCTGGAAAGTTGAAAGAACCTTTTGAAGGCATGTCAGGACGGGTTTCTTTCCTAGCAAAGTATCTTGGTTACTAAAGAGGAAAAGATGAAAAAAATAAACTCGCATTTTTAAAAAAACTATTTTCTTTTCTGTTTCATGTATGTTGTTTCTACCTCTGTCATCTAATTTTTATGTATTTCTTCTATATTTCAAGTTTAGGACCAGGAACTAGAAATCATATCTTCCTTGAAGTAGTCCAGTTCTGGGTTTATTAGATTATGTTTGCTGTTTGGATTGCTGGAGGAAGAGAGAAGTAGCCTCTAGTCTAGATACTCATCTGGGAAATGTGATGTGAGACACTGCATGTGCTAAAGTTGGAGCCCCTCCTCATTCAATCAGCATCTATACAATTTTTATCCTACCCTTTCATTGTAGGAGGAACGTAAGTACCTGATTCAGATTTGTAAATTCCACTCCTAGAGATGTGTGCCTAAAACTCAGTGGTGACAATTCTGAACATCAGACTTTTTTGAGATTCAGAGACATCTAGTCAATGTCTTGTATCATGTTGATTGCAGAACTACAAGCGGAAAGCAAATCTTCTGATTGGCAACATGATATCTTAAGAATATGAAGGATATTCTTCATTTAGTTTATCTCCCTCTGCTTTCTACAAAAAAAAGGTGATTTTTTTCATGCTTTTGTTCAGATTGCGTTCCCATCTGAGCACCATCTGATTATGAATGTATTAATTTCTTGAAGTTTTTGGCTTCTTAATGTTTTTTGTGTTATATGAACTTTGATTCTGTCAAACTTATTGAATGATGTGGATTTTTTTTCCTCCCTTGAAAAACACTCTCCCTATATATATGTGTGTATATATATGTATATATAAACTTTTATATATATATATATAATTTTTTTGAGAAGTGGGTCATAGGGAAAAAAATCACAGAAGTCCAAACTAAAGGCTTCCTTTGTCTCCAAGAAATTGACATCTAAAACAAACAGATGGGTAGGGTGGGGAAAGTAGGTACACCTTGATCAGAAAATTGTAGAGCTACTTTTTCCCCTACCACTGTAATTAGTGTGAATGATATCTCCACCAGAACCCATGCTTTTGCATTTTTTTTGGGGAGAAATTAGAAGTGGGGAGTGTGGGGCAGAGGCCTTGCATGCACCTGTTTGAGTGTGTTTTGTTTGTTTTTTTTAACTGGATTTTCTTAGCAGATATCTTGGTCAGGTTGTAATGGTTGGCTTTCACTTACTAGAATAAAAGCATGTCTGACTATTCTGCTTTTAATTCACTTCCTAATTTTGCCATTCATCAAAATATTTTGACTAGTAATCATAAATACACTGTGCATATATGCAGACCTAGGCTTGTATGTCACTTTTCTCATTATACACCTGCATATTGAACAAATGAGGATTTAGTTTCTGTCATTTTATTCCAGTGCTGCAGATGTGCTTAGAAATAGTTTAATAATACTTGTTTTCACCTCTCTTGGAAATAATTTGGCTTTTGCAGAATGGTTCATTACAAGGAATAGAGATGTAAAGAATGGAATTTAACAGCTCTGAGAAACTGTTCCGTTTTGTATCTGCGTGTCATTATAGTCCTAACAGTGAAATACAGATCATAGCATGCAAAATATTTATTTATTTAAGGGTTCATATTCCCATTGCTTTAGCAAATTATAATGAGTTATTGGCAATATTGTTTGGGATCTGTACAGCATACAGTTGTATTAAATATATATGATAGAGTTAAAATATAATGTAATTTTAAATTTATATATAAATGTAATTATTTGTATGTGTGTGAAATACATAAACATTTACTCTCACTGATGCATATTGCTGTTCGTATACTGGACAGTGCAGAGGTTCCAGTGTTGTTTGTCGCTGTCTGTACTTTAAAGAAGCTTCTTTGTTAGGAGCATAGTCTGTGTAATACAACTGAGTATAAGATGTATGCATTTTTGTCCGCTCTCACTGTATACCAGAGACGGTCATTGTATACTATTCTTGCACCATTTCCAGTAGTCTAGCAAATATGCAAAAATAATTATAGAATAAATGCTAAATTAATACTTTCAACTGATTTTTAGTGGTCTTTTCTGCAGCATTCATGCTTCTGCTATGAAAACATATATCGGGTATTTGTTAAATGCTTATTTTTTTGTTGTAGTTTTTTAACCAAGGAGACAAAAAGCCCTACAAAGTCAAGGGACAGTGTAAGTAAGCATCTGTACTTGTTTCCATATGCATCAACTGCAGGAAATGTGCACACTTCTGCCATTCTTCCACCACCCATGCCAAACTCCTCAGCTGAGGTGACCTCTGAAGTGACTGCTGCAGTGAGTGATGTAGTTAATGAGATCCAGCGACACCATGACCCTGACCCTCTCATGGCCCTGGTTCTCCTCATCCATCTTCCTAGCCCCACAGGCTGTGATGTGCTGGTTGGAAACAGGATCAAGCAAGTGTGAATAAACAAGTTCAAAGCTTTCTGTCATGGCTGCCAACACAGAACATCAGGAAAATGAGACATTAATAATGTGGTACTGGGGAGGCATGTTGCTTTGCCATGAGAACACCTGGGGAAAGTACCACTTTCTAGGCGATCAGTTTTTTACATGCTAGGAAAAGTTTGTTTAAGACTTCTGTGAGGATCTGGTCTGCCATTCTTCTTAGTCATGAAGCTGGCAGCAGTCAGAACAGAGATAGAATATATCATCCACAACAGTGTTGAAAAACCTGCAAAGAAAGCAGCATCCTTTGCTTGTATCATGTGCTATGTGGGCTCAGATTCAGCAGAAGTAACTGGAGACTTTTTGTCTTTTTTTTTTTTTTTTTTTTTTTTAAATCTAAGCTGTTTACAAGAAAAAAACGGTCTGATTAAGGAATATTTTACAAGAGGAGTTTTGGGCTTTGTGATATATTTATATATATATTTGTGATATATATGTATATATAACATGTATATATGTATATATATATATAACATATATATATCACAAATATATAAAAATATATATATGTATATCACAAAGCCCAAAACTCCTCTTGTGTGTGTGTGTGTGTATATATATATAATACACAAGACTTATTGAGGGAGGTATATATACTCCTCTCACTATATATATTATATAATATTATCTTATTTAATTATTTATCATATATTTATTTCATATATATATATATAGTTTTAATGTGGTTTCAGCTTGAATTCATACCTGTGGGTAAGATGCTGAGATAATAAGATACTCTTTTACTTTCCTGGCTGTCAGTGCTTCAGGTTGTACCTATCTTCTCTTTGTTGAGACACTTCCTTTACCCTGTGGCACTTTCTGATCAGTTGACTAGTTGGGGATTAAATACATTCATTTAGTTCAATGGGTCAGAGCTGTTGTGGGGGTAGAAAATTGCTGATGGATTATCAGTTTCATCACCTCTGACATCTGGCCTTAGCATAGTTCATCATCTGAGCATTCATAACGCATTTGCCCGAGCAATAACATGCTCAGCTACCTGTGTGATCATGGCTCTGGGTACTGGGAACATTGTGTTCAGGATTGATAGGACCAGTGTCACAGAAATTAGAAGGGCATCATCTTTTGTGGTGATAAAAGCTCCCATTAGTACTAACTACTGGAGAGTTCACTGGGGTCAGTAGAAAGCTTAATAAGTTACAAAGATGTAATTCACCTGTATTTATCTTTTCCTGTAGTATTTCAAGAAATAAAAGTTCTTTTCAGAATTGGAGGAGCTTTGACTTTTTATGGTTAACTAACTGTACACTTATGAGGCAGAAAATAAGTTATGATTTTTGGAGCGTAGAAGTGGCTATTTCATACTGAAATGGGTATCTTTCTAGAGACATCTTAGTTTCATTCCTGTTACACAGTAAATCTTATTATTATTGAATGACAACTTAGAATAATATTTTTTTCTACTGTCCAATCCTAAAATTACTGAGGGTGAGCCCAATTGGAGATGGTGAATTACTGCATTGCTAGGTTAGAAGAATCAGAGACTTCTTATGTTGAAATTTGTTATGAAATAGGAGGCAATGTGGAACATTTAAAGAATGAAGAGGAGCAGCCATTTTGGACACCAGAGCACTGCCAAGACAGATAAAGAGACAGTGGGTATCATGGTGGGGAAATTAATCTTTCAAAAATTACTCTAATAATTGAGATCAATCTTCTCAGTGTTTTTATTTGGTTGTTGTTGTTCTTGTAATTACACTAAACTTATACTAAGGAGATTTCCACTGTTCCACTTGTGGAAGTATTATGTTCATGCCTTCTAGGTTTTGGTCTTAAGAAAATAAATTGCAATTTTTTCAGTGGTATTGTAGCATTATCTATCCCCATAGCACCATAGCACCTTCCCACCACATTCCTGCGGATTCTTGTCAAGTGTGGGATACAGGGTGTTAAAAGTAAAGCTAGTTTGAACTTGCATATGTATTCAATAACCAGATATCCACCAGTTCTTTTATCGGGCAATTCTTTCCTTCCACAGAAAATGTTGCTACAATGTGGAAATGGTTAGTAAGACAAATTCCTTCGCTCTGGCCTGTTATTTCACTGAATAATTCTTGTGTTTCTCATTTGCATTATGCACTTCAGAAAGAGAGCTCATTTTTCTACTAGATATGCTTTTGTACTGTTATGTAGAAAGTAATGAGAGAGGGAGAAGATGTGGTAAAAAAGAATAGTAAATAACTGGAATGGAAAAAAAAGTGTGAAGATAAATTATTGAGGAAAAAATGCAACTTTTTGTTCTTCAACAGTTAAGGCCCTAAGGTAGGATTTTTCATTTATTGGCTGTATTGGAATATTTCATGACTTACGTATCATTTCAGAGAGAAAACCACTTCAAGTTGTTATTTCCTCATGTTGACATATCCTTATTTACTGTAAGCACTCAAGATATAAAACAAAATTAGAGGCCTGTGATAAGGTTATTACAGGATAAAAGGGAGATACCATCCCTTGTTACTGAAATAACTTAATATGTGGAGCTATATTGCAAGACAGCAGTTATGGAATATCGGCCATACTCTTCTTGTTCTAGCCATCGTGGTTGCATTTCTTTACCTTAATTTAAGGGTGCTGCTATCCTATAATGGAGTTTACTACCTTTCCCTGATAGTGCATACATCTTGCTCATTAAGTGACACTTAAATGTGACTTTATAGGGTATGTATAGTTATCTCTTAATTAAGGCATGTTTTATAGTCTTGATAACACTGAATAGGAAGTTTAGTTTTTCAGAACATGTTGTGATCTGCAGTGATCTTTTGTAGTGGAACTGGACATCGAGTTACCTCAAGTTACTGCTGCTGAAGTGGAAATCATGACAGACCAGGTATTTAACAGCTGCATAAAGAGCTGTGGTACAAGTGTGCTACCCTACCAAAAACACATTCTTTGCGGATGATGAGAGGGGTTTTATAGAGAAGGGAAATTTTCATCATTTAAAGTTGTATTGGGTCTGGCTGGAATGTTAACTTTCCCAGCAGCAGCCCATACAGTGCCGTACTCTGTACTTGTAGCTGGAACAGCAGTGTTATCACACCAGTGTTGTGTCTGCTGCTGAGCAGTGCTGGCACAGTATTAGGCCTTTCTCTAACCCTCCTAGGGGGTGGGCAAAAGGTGAGGAGAGAAACATCATTAGGGCAGCTGGCCTAAACCAATCAAAGGGATATTCCATACCATGTGGTGTCACACTCAGCAATAAAAGGTGGAAACAGGAAGAAGAGGGGAGGGGTGGGCTCTCGTTTAGAAGACGTTGGTCCTCCTCTCGAACACCGGCTGCGTGCGTTGAGGCCTTGCTTCAAGGACGTGGTCAATCATCGCTCATTTGTGGGAAGTAGAGAGTAATTTCTTTCCTCTGCACTTCCATATAGCCTTCATTTATTTTGTTTGTTTGTTTTCCTCCCTTCTTTTTATTTTCCTTTTTTTCCCCTCCCTTTCCCCTTTCCCTTTTTATTTTCCCCTTAGTTAAATTGTTTAGTTCATGGTAGTCTTTATTTAATTATTATAATTATTTCCCTTTAATTAAATTATCCTTATCTCAACCCGTGAGTTGTTCTTTGCTTTACTTCTCCCCCTCCTCATCTAAAGGAGGGGGAGTGAGAGAGCGGTTGTGGGGTTTAGCTGCCCAGTACGGTAAAACCACCACAAAAGTGTAAAAAAGCTTCTGTTTCGCATTATAGTAGCTGTTAAGAAATGTCTTAATACAATTGAAACTATTTATTTTACCTCTGTAGTGGATTAATAGTCATGTTATGGATAAGACTGGTAATTCCAATTCTTACAATTTTTAATCTAGTGGTTTTTTGTTTGGTTGTTGTTTTTTTTTGAGAGGCTTGAGAAATTTTCTTTTTCTTTCCAGTTCCAAGTCTTACAAATACCTAATCCCTAGTTGTCTTCTTTTAAATTATCATCCACTTTAGGAGCCATTTAATATAGCAGTTTTATAGAGATACCATTTAATTCCAAAAAGTTTACAAGTATGACATTTGAAACCTTTAATGTCATGTGCAGCCAAGGGGAAAATATGATGCTTTGGGAGGAAGTACACTGATTCACTGATTGAATTAAAAAAAAAAAAAAGTACTGTTGCCTCCCCCTAGGATTAAACTACAATTTTATTGCTAGTACTGAAATAAAAGTCAGACCCAAACCTTTCAGTAAGTGCTTGTGTCAGTTAAGCAATGAATGGATATTGTTCATGCTCGTAGGTTCTTTCACGGGCTCAAAATATTGTCAGTTATGGAAATGAAGTTGAATTAAAGTTTTGTGGAAACAGGCTGCAGAAACAAATTTTCATCTTCTTGTTCAGTTTGTAATGTCCATTCATTGAATGAAGTATTTGCTAGTGTAGAGTTTGATTTCCTCCTTTTAGCTAATTGTCCATCCAGGTTTTTCAGAATGGATGAAGGTGTGCTATGGTTTCGGTGGTTCTGCTACAGATCTGTGTATTACCACCTCCTTCTCTTTCACAAAATGACAGTTAACACATCTTTATCTCAAAAAAGAGTTTGTGAGATGAATATACTGCTGATGGGAAATGCTAAGATAACACGACTACCACAGATACTGAGAGACATTCTGTTCCTGTTGAGGAGAGCTTTGTTCACCCATTTTATGTGATCCGTATTTAATCACATGTGCAGCTTTGTATGCAAGTCGTTCCTTGAGCCCAGCGAGACTTCACATGCATATGGTTGTTCTTTTTCTTACATGTCTGCAAAGGCACATTAGTTTCAACTGCATACTTGATTTTTTATTTTTTTTTTTGATAAATGTCTTGAATATATTGAGAAGGGGAAAGTGATAAGAAGGCATTAATCTAGAGGGGATTATCCAAAAGCATTGAAGAACACATACAGTACTTGAAATTACTTTTAACCTAAGGTTGACATTTGACTTGTTTTAGAGTTGATAATATCCTTTTGAGATCTCTGATTTAAATCAACCTCATTAATTCTTGTGACTTTTCTTGTTTCTTTTTATTGACACATTAGCTGTATTATTTTAGAAAATGAATTCCAGTTCTTTGTCACAATTCCCTGTTACAAAAAATGAAGTAAGGTTAAACTACATGTATGCTTACAATATGACAATAGTTCTGCTCTTTCACTCGGGGAAGCATGCAGGAATTAACAAGTTAGACCCTAGAATTTGCATCAATTGTTGTGATGTCAAAGCTGCCATATTAATATTCTTAGTTTTCCATTTCAGCGGTTACGTATAATACAGATCAATCTAATGAGGTTTCAGGTACTCTAAGTACTTTTTGCTTTTACAGCTGCTTGGGCTTGAGTTAAAAATAAGCTTTTTAAAACACATAGTCATAACTGATAAAAACTTCTAGGTTTAAATAAAAGGGAAATTTAATTAGGAAGGAAATTAGCAAGGATGTAAGTTTTGTCTTTTTTTTTGCTTTGTTTTGTGTCTTTGTGTTTGTTTGTTTGTTTGTTTGCTTGTTTTTAATGAAACATCCTTGTATTGGGAAGCAGTGTTTAAATCTTTAAATCTGTAGAGTTTGTTTTGACTAAGTTTTTAGGTGGTCTTAGGTGGGCCTAAGAATGACAACTCATCTTACAAAAAAGAAATCTTCTTTAACAATTATTGAGGTAGATGGTGCTTAGTCCTTTAATAGCCAGGTCTATCAATGTATTTTCCCATCTAAATATTGACAGAAAAAGTAAGAAAGCTTCCTAAAACTGAATGCAGTGCCCTAGAGTATTCAATTCAGAGTTGCAGTATTGAAGCCTTTTCAAATTTATGCTAAGAGCGTGAAGGTTTTGTGTATTATAATTTAACCCAAGGCTTTGTTCAGTACACTGCATTTTACTAATATACCAAGTGTTAAATTAAAAAAAAGAAAAAGCCTTGTGATGTCTCATCATGAGAGCATGGTGTTCTCATGAAATAATGTCACGAACAGTGTCTGATGTATTTAAAGCTGAAAACGGATGGCATTTTCTTTTTCTTATCTCCTCTCCACCTTTCTGGTCCTTGGCCAGTATGTGCCTGCATTGCTTACATTCTAGCTATACAATATAGATAAATGTGGACAATTTCATGGTGGTCGCCAGCCAGGAGCCAGAGGAAATTGTGTACTCAGAAACGGTGATTTTTTTTTTTATTATTATTTTTTTTATAATTAAATCTGCAGATAAATTGGTAAAAGAATAAAGCCCTGTGTCTTGAATGTAAAAGATGAGTGGTTTTAATGAATAAACCTGTCTATCTATGTAATTGAATAGTTTTGAAGAAATTTAACCACTGTATTTCCTTATGAGTACCTGTGGAGATGCCTCTAAATGGAAGAAATTGTGGACAGTACATAAATATCAATTTATTTTTATGCTCCCCTGCCTGATATTTTGTTTTTGTTTTGTTTTAAGATCTTTACTAGGGTTCTGGCATAGAAGATACGTTATTAGGGAACAAACCACAATAAAACTTTTTTCTATTTTCTACTATACATCGTAATTAAGGAATCAGATACTGCTGGTTTATTTTAAGCTAACATTTTTAACAACTCTTTCCTAAGATTGCTTCAATAAAAGGCAGGTATGTAAAGATAAACCAGAAGTTATTTTGGCTTCTTATGGCATGAATACTTCAAAACTAATAATAGTGTGATTTCTAACTGCCATCTGCATGCCATCTGTAAAATGGGCTAGCCTAGGAGTCTTGGAAAGCCTTTACCAAATTTATTTTAGGTGGAGATTCTGTTAAAGGAAGCATGCAAGTACTTGGAAGCAGGAAGGAGGGTGATTTGTGCATCTGGGTTTCAGTTATTTCTGGGTGTTTCTGATTCTTGTTTGGCCAGTGGGCTTGAGAGGTGCACGTGGCTCCTGCATACCATTTCAATACGGCTCATGGAAATACCAAGCTCTGACTTGTTTGCTGGAGTGCTTTAGTGTGGTTGGGGGTGAGGTCCGGTCCGAGCATGCAAACCATTGTTTGAGTAACCTAGGTTGCCAGCAGCTAAAGCAGAGCAGAGGCATTTGTTACGTGACATGTAAATGTGATTTTTTATTTATTTATTTTATTATTATTATTTTGTGGGGGTTTTGCTTGCTTGTTTTTGTGTGTTGCTTCTTTTGTTGTTGTTTTGGTGTGTTTTCCTTTTAATTTGCATACAGCAGGGATACATTTGCCTGTGATGTGATTTTTTTTTAATAATGTAAACTTACGTCTGAAATATGTATATGTTGTATATACATCTTATGTAAATGTGTATTTATGTAGATAAAGGGTTGCCTGTCAAACATTATTCTGCTTTTATCACAGTAGTGTGCAATTATATGACCATTTACTTCATTTTCAGATGGACCACAGTCTGAATCAGTGCCCAAAATGGATGGTGCTCAGTTATTTTTCACAAGATGTGAAAAATAACATGTTCAATGTTTTGCTCAAACTTCAGTTACTGTGTACTGCTGAAATCATAATTTAAGTGAGGTGATGTTTTTGTGGCTTTTTGTTTGTTGTTTTTTTTTTTTCCTCTTTACAGTTTTTAGTATTGTTCTCATTCCAGCTCTTATCTTGAATATAGGAGGCAACATTAGCAATATTATGCTGACACAGAACAATGCCAGGGTACTTAAATGGTACTGGCTAAAGAGGCAGTGGCAAATACAGAGCTTGGGTCTTTCAGACTGACTTTTTTACAGTTTGTTCTTCCATGACTCTCTCTTGACTTTTGGCCTGTCCAGGGAATGGAGAAAGAGTAGCTTGGTGTTAGGATTATTTAATGTGTCAAAGACTGAAGGGGAGCAGTGAAATCTGAATATCTCACTGATTCTACCACAGCTCTGACTTTTTATGTCAAATTCTCAGACCAGTGGTCTAGGCCAAAGGACAATTCATCAAATTTTCATTCTTTTGAAAGGAGCTTTGCAACAGGTACTAGAAGATAGATCTTACAAGAAATCAATAGATTGTCACCAACTGGTGAGACCATGTCATAGTACAATTATACAATTAGTTCAGCTAGTTCCTTTCTATAGTATTTCACTTAGAAATACTTTGCTCAAAAAGAGGAAGTTTTCTAAATTTTCTGTATTTGTAAGTCAAATCAAGATCTAAAACCTTAACTGATGACTTAGCTTTCTAGCTAGCAGGCTAATTTTTTTTTTTTTTTTCTCTCTTGTCATTTGGAAGTCTCAGCTTAAAGAAATTATTAGACCACAGTCTCTCTGTACCTGCACCTTTCACCTACCTCTGTAAGTGCAAACAGTAAAGAACTCTGTTGTTTGTACCTCTGCTGACTTTTACATGCACAGAGCCATGGAGTGCTGATAAGTTATACCAGAGAATCCACTGTGTGTAAACAGTCTTACAGAACTTGGGAAAGTCTCATCTAATAAGCAGATTGCAAAGGAACGCATAGGTATTTCTGAGCCTTCCATTCATGAAAGTTCCCGTTTTTGCTTGAACTCTTGATCTTTTCCATTCTTCAAGTAAGAAAGTGGCTTTAGCTTCAGCTTCCCTAAAACAGCTGTTACTACTGATTTTTTTGCACATTCTGTCCGTTACATCTAAAATTTGTAAAAGCTAGTTGAAAGTTAGCGTAAGTTAAAACAAAAATGCAACTTGAACTGCACTTTGATCCTTGAGGGTGAGTGTATGTGAATATATGTATTTAACATAAATGCATTTCTATTTGTGTTCCAGTATATTAATTTAAAGCAGTGAAGAATATTCATCTAAATCACCTGCTCATGTTATCTCCTCTTAACCTTAGTGTGTGATCTGGAAGCATTATAGTTCAGCAAACAAAATGCACAGTATTTATATATTAATGAAACAAATATTTCAGAATTTGTAGTAAACAGATGCTATTTGGTTTTCTCCTAATTGATGAAATAATATAGAGATATCTAAAACCACATTGGTTATTACTATTGAATGTCACTTGATACTCATCCCCTATATGGAGATTTGATCCTTGGTGTGGATTTCAGCATTTCAAATCAAAGTATAACAACAACAACAAAAAACAGACATAAAACCCTTTGAAAGCTTACCCACTGGCAAATTACTCTTTTATGAAGCCTTATCAGGGCCATAAAAAAGTGGCAGTATGACCCTTGTGTATCGTGAGGAAACTTGGTGACATTTAGCCAAGTGGCATATCATCATTCAACTGAGGCAGAGCAAGCAAAGGATTGGGTTAAAAAAAATAATAATAATAATAGTCTGTTAAGAAGAGAAATTCTGGAGACCACTGTGAAGTTGAAGTAAGGCTTCCTATTGTGTATGCAGCTTCCAGCCGTTGTACACATTTGACCCCCAAATGACAAAATAAATGAAAGCTGCTCTTCAAAGTAATGCAATCAGTTCAAAAATATTGTGCTAATAAAGTTATAAATTCTAATTGAAAGATTTATGGCAATCCATTTAGTTGTTACTAGGTTATTTGTGACAGACAGATGCAGAGTAACCTGATTAGAGCCAGCATTGTGATGACTTGTAACTGCGGAGGGGAATAAAGCTTTAAACCATTGTCATAGCCCATTCTCTGAGATGCATTTGGAAGCTGATTTAAAAGAAAATATATGGCCATTAGGCATGCGTTTGCAGCTGCCTCAAATAGGTTGGCCCAAACAAAGTGCTAAAGTGACTAGCGGGTCTTTCTTTACCTAAGTTTTAATTTGTAACTTAATTTTGCAGATGGGTTTAGAAGATATTCTATTAAAACATTCTCTTCAATAAAATGAAGTTTTCCATTCATGTTAGGAGAAAGAGTCTTAGTTCTGTTAATGATGGAAGTCCTGGTAGGGACATTATTCTTTTGGATTTGATAAACTTTATAAAAAGATACTGCCCGTATGAATATACCCTTGACAATATTTTTAAAAATATTTTTAATAAAAAGATGAAATATCCACGCATTTGAATGAAATATAATTTGTAATTAGAAGAGCTTAGCTTTGTTAGAACTAAATAAGTTTGATTGGTTCTAGAAACAGAAGGATGCTAGCCATTGTCTGGTACGTGTTCCTAGACTTAATACATAAAACGGACATTGTTTTCATATTTTCCTTAAGGTGTAATGTGTTCTAGTGGTGATGCCTGTAGAATCATTCTACAAGTTAGAATCAAGTCAATTATGTGTTTGTTATGCTTGTTGACCTACTTATTGTATTCAGGATTAAGATAGGAAAAAACTGTTTTGTTTCATCAGGAATAAAATGTATCAATGTTTGCAGTAATACTTTGGCACTGTGTATTGTAAAGCCATTCCTAGTCAGTCCCTTAACTTCAGTATACCTCAGTGCTTTGGCATGATAAAGCAATGAAGTGATCCAAGTTCAGACTTAGTGGCAAATGCTGGTCTTAGCCCTTCTGATTAATACAGATCTTCTGCTGTAATATGGGAATTTACATTATATTCAAAGCTATCAAAATAGACACAGTAGCTGTCAAAGGACACAATTTTGACACAGCTACTCGTGTATTGAGAGTTAAATGTTTTTTATGGCTCTAACCTTTTAAACTAGTATGCTTTACTTACTGGCATTCATTTAAAAAATTGTTTGTCTAATGCTATACAGGGATGAAAGAGATACTAGTTTACCTGACAGAGGATGAACTGTAGATCTGATCAGTGAATTGATTATTAAATTCTCTGTTAACGTAGAGTAGGGCAATTTCTTTGACAATTTACAATACTGGCTAATTTCCTGTTAGTATTGACTAGTAAGTGAATTAAAATAGTAGGACCCCCCACCTAGGCGGGGGGTTGGAACCAGATGGTCTTTAAGCTCCCTTCCAACCCGACTCATTCTATGGTTTAATGAAATACCAAACAGGAAAAATTGTAAAGTGTGTGTCTGTATTAACAGTTCTTGTAAAACATCTATATGTTTTTGTGTATAGTAATCTTTTTTTTCTCTCTTTTTTTTTCTCTTTTTTTTTTTTTTTCCCCTCTAATGTAAGGCTGCTTTCTGCACCTTACCAAGCTCTGTTATCACTTCATATGAAGAGGCCATGTTTGACTGCCTTCAGGATGACTTCTTGTGAGTGCTGTGATGGGGAAAGAAAAGCAAAGAAACAGAACCTCGCCCCTTTCTAAAAAATCAGCTTTTTTTAATGTAGTAAAATTCTCTGAATACCTCCTGACGATATCAGGAGGAAGGATCTCCAGAATCCTAATCCTAATCTCTGGAAGGATTTGGGAACACCATTAGTGTATCTAGTTCTTTACCACCAGACACCTATGTACTGGAAACTTCCCTTTCACTTTGCCATCAAAATCTACCTAATAAATTGGTGTTTATAGGTGTGGATTACCAGCTTCCAAGATCTAAGCAGCAAGGTACCTTGAAGATTTCGTCAGTGTAAAGAATGTTCAAGTCCAGGTGAACAGGATCTTCCCTCCAATTGTAGCTTCAAATAGTGTTCATGTGAAGCTCAGGGGGTCTGGAATGGTTGCATAATTCCCAAAGTGATAGATTAGCATGCAGAGAACAGTTGAGGTGGTCAAAGGTGCATGGTAAATGTAATTCATCGCATGGATATTACTGTTCTGTCTGTGTGGTTTCTAGGGAAGCAGCCTAAACACGATTTGGAAACTGGCAGAACTTCTATTTTTAATCTGAGCGTCCTTGTTTTTACATAAGTTTTTAATCATAAGTAGCAAAATCAGTGTGATTAGAGCTATTGGTACAGACTTGTGGAAAATGTTAGAACTGATTTACTACAGTGTAGGAATACTAATATTAACCACAAACTATTTTGATATGGGAGCAAAACAAGACACAGATCTTGTCATCTCTGAATTTTTATTCTGCTTGAATGTGACCCTTGCGCAAAATTTATAACTCCAAACAGACTGTATTAAGGACTGTAGCAATGAAATTTGGTGTTTTCCAAGGCTTCTTCGCTTTGGAATTTGAATTGAAGCACAGAATTGTGATGTGTGGAATAAATACCTAAGCTCTTTATAATCATTATTGGTGTCAATATCTTAGTATGTTAAGAAGATTTAACGTAAGGGACTGTTTAAATAGTTTTGAGACCAGCTTGTAAGCTGATGGTGCGTGGACTCTGTATTACTTCATGTAAATTTTGTCTGTGTGCATCTCTGATAGCCTGGCCTGCTGCTGCTAACAAAAGTTGTGGTGCAGCTTCACCACATCTGTAGCAGTCCAGGTGATCCTACAAGGTGTGCTGCTGCACAACTGCCATTAGTTCCAGTAACTCTCCTTTTAGAAGATTAGGGTAAGCAGCTTTGCTGCACGTATTTTTCCCTAGTTTAAACAAACAAAAAAACTGTCTCCAGATTCCCCATTAGGAATGGTTAAATCTAATTCTGAATCTAACGCTCAGAAGCCAGTGGTCTATTCAAAACGCAAGATAACCATGTGCTATTTTAGCTGGGAAGAGAAGCTCTGTTTTGCTGGTACTCAAACGTGTATTTGGCATATCTGTTCTTCTCTACCTCATTGCTTCCTAATCTCTTAAGTAGCGTTTTTGAGGGTTTATTTTTGATTCACTGACATGGATGATCCTAGAACTTGAAAAACTTTGTAAACGAATAAATATTTGTTGCAGATAGGACAATTTTAATTTGGGGTCAATTTTAATTTGTAGTTGCAGTACACCCATACTTTGTCAGTCAGCGAAGTGGCCGAGGCAGTGCTACACTGGAGAGAATTGAAGAACTGCAGGGAAGGGCTCAAGCGTTTGTCGCGGGTGCGTGCCACTGCCACGCTGGTTCAGTTCAGGATCCAAACTGCTGCAAGGGGTGTTTAGGGTTTGTTCTCGTCTCTCTCTGTGAACACTTGAGAAGCCTTTTTAGTACCCTTTTTCCTACTACTCTCCCTGATCAAAGCATTGCTTGCTTACTGAGGCTCTTAGAAGATAATCATTTAATAGCAACTCTGAGCCAGGAGACAAAAGGAAAGGTAGTTGAAGAACTCATTGCTAATTTCTCTCCCAGTGTAATCAAATCAGTACAGCTCTCCAGCCAGGACTTATAACCCTTAATAAGTCACTCTATTCGATTAAGAGGAATTGATTTTCTTCTACCGTGGATCATAGTGATTATGACAAATATGGTATCTGCTGCTCACTTCCCTATCTTCCCTGCTAGTGTCCATTTGTTTGCAGGGCCGGCAGGTAAACGAGCCAGAGAGATGACACGGTGTCATTAACTGCAGTCAGTGTCAGCGCCTTGACAGCCGTGGAATTGAGTGGTTCCCTAGATCAGAGCAGAAGCCAGTTGTGAGGGTCTCGCACAGCAATTACGTACTTCTGACAACTCTACTGACAGCCTTAAATGCAGGAAATGATGGGACAGTAATTTGTAATTGCAACTAGGAGAGCAACTGGCAATTGGTGATGGTGTGGTGGCAGCGTACGGGCCATAGTTTAGAGGTTAGCCAACATCAAAGCAGATGGGAGAAGCGGGAAGGAGAGCTGTCAAGCTGCCATGTTTCAGAAGCAAAGCAATATTGACCTTATCTTCAACCAGAGGTTACCAGTGGAATCATTTCTTGACAAGGTTACCTATTTGTTTGCTTTCCCTGAGCTTATTGGCAGTGGAACATTTAATGGACTTAAATTTAACATAATGAATTTTGGGGAGGTTGGGGGTGGGGAAGGAGGTAGGGTAAATGTCAGTGCTGTTCCAGATAATTTTAAGAATGGTCACATAAACACACATAAATGTGTTTTTTTGTATGCCTAATTCTTTGGGCTATAATAACAGCCAAACAATAAAACAAAGTGCTTTATCTACGGGGAATTTTTCTTTCCCCATTATATAATAGCAGCCTATATCTGGATGTCTGGAGGTTCTCAAGCTGTAAACCATATAGCAGGTGCAGATGAACTCTGGGAAGGTAAATTCCTGTTTATTTTCATCTGTTGAAACTGCAGTAAAAATGAAGTAAAACACAGCAGGGTTTTGTTTGTTTTGTTTTTCCCCAGAAGTATTGCCAAACCCACATCTGGTTATCTACTTAAGAAGCTTTATTTTCAAAACTATTTAATTACCTTCTTGCTGAGCAGGGGAAACTAAATGACCATTGCAGTGTTGAACTGCATAATCTGAGTAAATGAAGGAAAAGTTTTCAAAATCAATATGTACAGTCTGACAACCTGCGTATCTCAACCCACAATTTCTATAGGGGAATCAATATTTTTGTCTGTTTTGTTTGTTTTAGGACTTGATTACATTTGGTGGTATCGTGAATAAATATTGAATCCCAATGTAAAGCCTAAAAGATTTCAAGTAAGGAAAATTACCTCCCCTCTCAACTGTTTTAATATTGAGGTGTCTCAAAGGTAAAACTTACTACTTCATGAATTTTAGTTGTTCTTTTCCAATTAGGTTTTAGTTCATATCTTTTTAACTTTTACAAACTGAATATTCCACAGGAAAAAAAAAAAAAAGGTTTTGCTGCCCACACTGCTGCGACTGTGGTATTTCTGAGATGTATTACATCTTAAATATTGCAGCTGTTTCATGCAGTTGACATTTACTTTCACTGAGTAGCTACGTGGAATGGTGGTAAAATGGGAATCAAATCACCGGATGCTATCTCATACTATGTAAGAAAAACTGCTCTTGAGTTCTGTTCAGATGGCAGTCCGATAGTTTTGGAGTACCTGAAATCCTCAGACTTTGGATCCAGAGACAGTTCAGAGGGAAGCAAGGTAAAGATGAAAAATTTTTCAAGTTTCAAAATTCAGAGTAGTTTGAGAAACTCGTTTTAGTGAGGGGGGAAAAAAGTTACCTCCATTTCAGTAACTATTAATTCCTTTTTAAGCTTTATTTGCAAGTTGGATTTCCGTAGTTTCACCTTCCAGCCATGATATACTGACATCCTGTAGTAGGATGAAACTAAGAGACAAACCTTGAAATATAGCAACTTGCATAATTTTTCTACCTCTTTGGTAGGTCTACTCTATTGAACATTAAGTATCACATTCTAAGTTATGATTTCCAAACTTCATGTTATTATGCTCCTCCTTTTTTTTTTTTTTTATCACGTCATTTTTTTAAATGTACTTTAAAAGTGTGGAGACTAATTCTGGGCAAAATATTGCATGGGTAGTCTAATCATTGGCAGACATACTCTGGAAAAATACCTTTACTGTTATTCTCTCAGATCTGGAGATCATTGTAGCAAGTTTAGGTGCACTGTTAAGTCAGGTGTTTGTGTTCCCATAGTAATTTCTATTTTCCTCTAGTATACAGTCCTCTATTCTGTCATGGTGGCTTTGTTTGTTTTGAAATACTATCTTACCATGAATGTTGAATTGTGCCCAGTTTTCCAAGCAATACTTATTTATATAGATTGCTTACTACTTCATTGTCAATAATGTGTGTTGTCTGAAAATTGGATTAGTAGTGACCTTATATTTTCTTCTCGATCACTGACACAGATATTGAATTGTTTTGAGGGTGTGAACCAATGCCAGCAGGACTCCACTAGGACCTCGCTTTTTCATCAGTGATTCCCCAGTGATATCTCTTTTTCTGGATTTATCAATTACCAGTTTCAAATCCACTTAGCATGTGCCACGTTTAATTTGTACAGTGCTAATTTTGTAATGCAAACGTCATGTGGTCAGATTCTTCCTGTCCTATATAACCTTTTTTCCACGAGAATTTATTGATCATAATGTAGTGAAACATGATTCATATAGTCAGCAGCTTTCTGAACAGCATATTTGAATTTTTTATTCTGGATTATTGCCCCTTTTTAAAATATATATATATATATTAGCAATCTTGGCTGTGTAGTACAACTTTGGCTTGAAGGATGTTGCTTGTTGGTGTTGTTTTTGATCATGCAGTTCTGCTCTTGCTGTGAGAGAAGCAAGACAGTCTGCTGAAGTATACCAGTGCTGTTTAGATCATGAGGCTGTGTTAAATGCATGTAAAACCTGTATTGTAGAGTAGATAGTGGAATATTCACCAATGTAAATGTTTGATGATTTAAAAATAAAGGAAATTTTTCAGCACCATATTTTATTAAGGCTTTAACTGGTCATACTTATTATTTTAGTAGGAATGGTTGCTGGAAATAAATTTGAAATTTAAGTGACTCTTTTTACCCTGAAATTACCTATGTAAACAAAGCCTTCCTGTGATCAACTCATTTCTCTTTAAGACCTATAAAGTGATCTTGGTTGGGTCCTCTGTAGATATAAGCCTTGTTTTGGCTTATGCAATTTAGAGATGTTGGAACATAGTTAGGACCACGGGGAACCCATGGTTAGAGTAATAAAGAAGGGATTCTTGTTCTGTGTTGGGTGTGCATGCTCTCTCTCTCTCTAACAGTGTTTAGAGGATACTGAATATCCCTTGGTCAAACTATTGTCCATCTAGGAAAGATGTCAATGACAGCATTTGCTTTTTATATATTACCTTCTTTGTATATACCTTTATGTATTCTCTGCTTTTTATATATTACAGATTTTTGCTTCATGTGAAACATAGTATATTCTTTTTTTTCTCATCATCAAGTGGAGGTTAAAATTTTCTGATATAAAGAAAATAAGCATATGATTTAGTTGCTAGAACTTCTGTAATAATGAATGATTAAGGGTACTTGATGTTATAGGGATGATTGCATTACCAATGCCTCATTTAAATAAATACTTTTCACTGAAAATATTAGCTAAAATGTAAGCTATGTGTCAGAGCAGAAATTCCAGTGTGTCTTGTTAGAACTGGTCTTCAGTTGTTCTCTTAATAGCTACTGCTATTTTTATATAGGAGGTCTTGTCAAGTTTACTAACCCAGGATTTTTTTTTCCTTTCTTCAAAAATGCAGTAGCCAACTTGAATGAGCATCGACAGTTAGCATTATTATAGGAAAAAATTATTTTGTAGAAGGCTGTATTTATGTCACAAAACAATATTACACATATAAATGCTAAAAATTGTAATCAGTATAGATTACAAAATGCAGGAGCTCTGGCATATCCTTGAATTTGTTTTTTTTTTTTTTTTTCTCAAGTACAATGTGAATTGAGCTTGAGAAATTGAGTGTTGCTTGATGGTCCTAAGCAAAATACTGTGGCTGAGATACAAGCCCTTGAATGGTGAATTCAGAGAGGTAACAGTCTTCTCTGTAGTGAGAAAAAAAATAAAATAAATAATAATAAAAGCTGCCATTAGACGAAGTCACATGCTTATGAGATAGAAAAGGACCTGAAGGAATGGTTGAAGAACATAACACAGTGAAAATCACCAGGGTTCCTTTCTGACTTTGTTGCATTTGCTAGCTGCTTTCTGTGAGCTCATCTGATGCTGGAAGTCAGAGAAGTCTCAGTGGACATTTGATGATTGCTCATGATGCTTACTACATCATTAGAATTTTGAATAGAAACAGTTGAGGATATAATTAATTAGTTTATGTTAGTAAAGTGCTCTGTAAATACTAGCTATTATAAAATAAACTGACAGTATATTCTGGAAAAATGGTACAAGCATCCTCATTACTGTAAATCATTATGTTTGCTAACAGAGTTCTGCTTACTATTAAGGAGAATTTATTACTGATGAAGGGTTCAAAAGTGACCTGGAGCCTTGAGTCCTTAATTTATCACAGGAGCAGGACATTGCTGACAAAAAAAAATAAATGTTGTGGTGCTTCTAGTGCACCCTAACCTTGACCCAGATGAGACATCGCTGGGTATGATCAGGTAATTCTTGCTCCATGCCCTGTAATTTGTGACCTTTCCGTTACGATTACCAATAAGGATATCCATTACTCTCTGCTGAAAGTTGAATTTTATTAGTATTAACTATGATTTATATTACACTAAGGTCTAGAGAAATGGCTCCCCAATGTTGTAAACAATGTAGACAACAAAAAGACTATCCCTGCTCCAGAGAACTTGCATTTGCACTCTCGTGCTGTGGGCACTGGCACTTTTAGAGATGACTGTCAGTCAGACTGCCTTGCAAGGAACCCAGGGTATTGTGGGCTGAATTATTTGTTCGTAACAGTTGGGTGCAATCTTTAGGGTGATTTTTATTATTTTTTTCCTCCTTTCCTTCAAAGCAAGGCTTACTCATATAACAGTTTAAAGTCTTATTGCACAGCAAGTTGGTAATGTAAGTACTAGAATCTCTAGCTGATGGTCTCCAAGTGCAATCTCAGGGCAAAGCTTTCTTGAGCATTCCTATTGCTCTGAAGGGTTTTAAAATCTTTGCAGTTCACTTGTGTCATCATAAAGTTTGATACCAGCAGTAGCTGACTTCTTCAGGTCACTTTTTTTTTTGCCTGTTTTGGTATTTATTAGCAAAAGTCAATTTCTTTCCAATCAAGGCAGATTCTGACAGCCTCTTATGTGAATGAATAAAGCTATGGTTGACACATTTGTCAACATTGACATCTAAAATAAATAGAGAAAAATCCAGGATTAATCTTTACCTTCTTGTGATCAGGTGAAAGTAAAAAACCAAATGGAGTTGGGAAGGGACCAGTGCTCAAGTGCACTGCCTTTGCCAGCATATATATATATATATATATATATATATATATATATATATATATATGTAGTGTTGTGAAACAGTGAAACATTCCTCGGTTTACAGGAGTGAAGGACAGTATTCAGCCTACTCAACATGCCCTGTCAATGTATACTTTCAGAACATTTGCTTTGTGTTCTAGAAGAGTGGAAGTACTCCAGTTAAAGCAAGTTTTTGTTGAGGCCATTGATTGAATGCTGTTAAGTAGAACACTTACCTAATTCTGTTCATGGCATCAGAGAAAGGCTGGGGTTGGAAAAGACCTCAGAGGTCATCTGGTCCAGCCTTAACATGGGGTGTGAGCGCTGTCAGCTTCTCTCCTGCTGCTCGGGTCTGAGGCTCCTCAGGCGTCGTGTCTCAGAGAAGATCCTGTCTCTCTCTCTTTTATCTTCTCTAGTACTTAACAGCCTGCTCACTTCCCCCACAAACCCATTTGACAGCAGAGCTCCTGTGGGACAGGGGACATCCCTGCTGGCATCAGAGGGGCCCCAGGCACTCCCTGCAGCCTGGGGCTCACAGGGCTGCGTCTTTACCAGCTCGAGTGCTCTCTGGGTTGAAGCCTCCATCCTAGCAGGGATAGCTGCCCCAAAATCTGCAGGGGAAACGGCTCTGCAGCATGTCACTGCCATGTCCAGGATGCAAATCTGTCGCAGGGATCTGAATTTGACCAAGGCACCCTTCTTTGCACCCGTCCGTGCAAACAGCCACATTTGTTTTGTGCTTCTGGGAGCTGATCTCAGCGCAACCAATGCAAAATGTGGTCTTTATGTAATGCCTTTCAGTCTTAATCTTTCTAGGCTCTATTTACTAAATCATTACTCTTTCAACTGGATCATACACTACAATATTTTTCAAGCTATCAAAGTGACATATGAGAACTTTTTATGGAGATCAGTATTAGAAATGTGAGTGTGTCACTATGGCTTATATATATGGATTTATTTGCCTGAGAGAGAACATTGAAAGCAAATTCTTTTAAGTTTTGACCTTGATTAAGTTAATTGATAAAAGACTATATGTGTCATTCTTAATAAGTTTCAGAGGCACTGAAATGGGGGGAGGCCTGTAGACATTGGTATGTTAATGATAACAGTCCTCACAAATCATCTTGAAAATGCAGATTTGGAGACTTAAGGAAAAAGAGCAGGGAAGCCTCTGTTTGTAGAAATGTATATAATACCAGGTTTTGTCTAAAACAGTGTTACCAGAACTGGTTGTCATCAGTTTCCATCGTTCCAGTATTTATAAATAATCCTTTTAGTCATTCACCTGCTTTGGTATACAGAGAAATAGTCAAACACTTTCTTGGCAATACACAGGTATTTTTGACACTTTTTTCATGTCAGTTATTCATTATAGTAACGGTACTTTGTGATGTGCAATTTCTGGATTTATGACCCATTCTCGATAAGCGTGAATCCAGGCTGCATGTGCATCTTTGATAAGGTTCTAATTGGATAGCAGTGACCTTTCTGAATGTAATTCTAGGAGGAAGATTAAAAAGCAGTCCAGAAAGTGACAGGTTTGGGACAATAACATATGAATTCAGCTCTGCTGGCAGGCATGAGATGTAAGCCATGATAAATTAGAGGCAGGGCAAGCAGGCTTGCTGAATGATTGTTCATTTCTGCTACATCCTTGGGTAAAATCCCGTGAGTAGTGCCACTGGTGCCATATTTTCCCTATCCTCCAAATTCAGTGTGTGTTGATTATACATGCTAAAAAATTGTACTAGAAAGTTTCGGAAGACAGTGAACAGAGCCTATGGAGCAGTACACATCTGAATTATGCTGTCCCTTCTTGTGATGGTGGTCGTGCATTTATTGCCCTCATTGAACTACTTGGCTTTACTTGCTGCTTTTTGTGGCTTTTTGATCTAATTAAGCTATTAAAAAAATAGCTTTATCCAGTGTTTGATTAAGTAGATCACAAATCAAAACTAAAATCAATCTGAGTCTTCATGCATCTTATTTTTTCCCTTTGAAAGTAAGACAATCATGAAATTGAGTTACAGAACTTGTTCTATGTGCTTGGTTAGAGGTAATGAAGGGATGCACTGGAAAATGAAAACTTTATAAAAGAAAAAAAGTTAAAAATTCATATAAAAAGTTAATTTCAATAAAAATTGGTAGTTTGGTTAACTTGGCAATTTTCCAGAAGAGTCATCAGATGCTTCCTGGATGGATAGATTACTTCTGTTACTTGATAATATTTGGGGAATATTTCAGATGCTTTTAGATATCTGCATTACTATTTCTATGTATTTGTGGAGAAAAATTGACAATGTAAGGCAGGGGAAGAAAGCAACAGAGACCTGTGTATCAAGCCTTACGTTGATCTTCAGGTTTTACATAAACACGTTTTAAGGCCTGTTTTTACTCTTTAGAGACAGTTTTTGCATTGTGACAAAAATGTTAAGAGTTTGAAGTCACTTTTTACCTCATGGTGGCAAATGCTCTCTCTGCTATATGAAATCTGAGATCACTGAACTGAAGGGAAAAATATTTTGACTGCAGGAAAACTAAGTGAATAGCCTGCTTTTAAAGTCATGTAAGCTATCTCTATTTGGTCTCCAAAGTAGGTAGTGAAAAATTCAAATGGACACTTGCTTTAGTTTTTGAGATAAAGCGGAGCTGAAAGGAGAGAATAGTTACGAATATAAGTACGGCTCATGGTATCCATGCGAGTACAATAGAGGTTACTGAAGTTGTAAACAGAGATTTGTAGTTTTATTTAGGTTTATAAACTTAACCCCATGGAGAATAAAAAGTGATTTTGTAGTTTGATAACAAACAAATTTAAATCAGACCTCCCCACACTCTAGTGATATTTGAGAAAAAGGGATGGATTTATGTATTAATGCCTTAGCTTATTATATAGCATGCTAAATAAAACAAGCTGTGGTTACCTCTCTGATAGATTATGTTTTACCTTAATCTGTCTTGAAAGGCTTAGAAAATGGATCATTGTAAGGAACTGTCAGAGGTTACTGCCCATAGTTGTCATTAATAATCTGCCTAATGAAGATACTTAAAAGTAGATAGAAAATGAAATACTCTCACCTTTCATAATAAGAAAACTTCAATTTGGCAGAAAAGTTTTTAAAGTGAAAGGCCAGATGTTAGTCTAGTAGAAGTAGAGAGGCTCAAAAGGGAGGCTTTTCCACTCTTTCCATACCTTATCAGGACAAATGCCCATGAATCAGTGAGAATTTGACTCCTTGAAGGACAGGTACCGGGGTGAGACACCCCAAATGGCCCTGTTGCTGTCAGGCAGAGGCAGGGGACCTAGGAGTTGAGGAGGAATGGAGACAGGTCCCTGCTCGACATCGCAGGTGATGCCCCCCCCACCAGCCCCACCTTCCCAGGTACCCTTACACAACAGGTTTGAGGCCTTGGAGCATGTGGAGCTTGAGAGACTGGTAGCTGAGGGAAAGGTAGAAAGTCTGCCCAGGAAGATGCCTAAGGCGAGGAAGTCGACTCCACGCCTCAGGACTGCCTCCACCAGGACAGAAAGAAGGGTGATGTTTGTGGGCAACTCCCTTCTCAGGGGAACAGAGGGACCTATTTGTCAGCCTGACCCTACCCAAAGGAAAGTCTGCTGCCTCCCTAGGGCCATGGTCAGGGACATTGCCAGAAAGCTTCCCAACCTGGTTCACCCCTCTGACTATTATCCTCTTTTGATAGTCCAGGCTGGCAGCGATGATGTTGAAGAGAGAAGCCTGAAGACCACCAAATGGGACTTAGGGGACTGGGACAGTGAGTGGATGGAGTGGGAGTACAGGTGGTGTTTTCATCTATCCCTACAGTGGCAGGGAGGGGTACAGAGAGGACACGGAAAGCCCACCTGATAAACACGTGGCCAAACCAGGATGAGGAGACTGACGAGAAGTTCTACAAGTAGCTGGCAGAAGTTGCGAAATCGTCAGCTCTTGTTCTTGTGGGGGACTTCAACTTCCCAGGTATATCCTGGAAGCACAACAGAGCCCAGAGAAAGCAGTCTAGGAGGTTTCTGGAGAGCGTGGAAGATAGCTTCCTGACACAGCTGGTTAATGAGCCTACCAGGGGAGGTGCCCTGCTAGACCTTCTCTTCACAAACAGAGAAGGACTGGTGGGAGATGTGGTGGTTGGAAACTGTCTCTGGCAGAGTGACCACGAAATGCTAGAGGTCTCCATTCTTGGAGAAGCCAGGAAGGGGACCAGTAAAACCGCTGTATTGGACTTCCGGAGGGCCGACTTTGTGCTGCTGAGGACACTGGTTGGTAGAGTCCCTTGGGAGGCAGTTCTGAAGGGCAAAGGAGTCCAGGAAGGCTGGACGCTCTTCAAGAAGGAAATCTTAATGGCACAGGAACGGTCTGTCCCCAGGTGCCCAAAGACGAGCCTGCGGGGAAGAAGACTAGCCTGGCTGAACAGAGAATTGTGGCTTGAGCTTAGGAGGAAAAAGAGAGTTTACAATCTTTGGAAAAGAGGGCAGGCCACTGAGGAGGACTATAAGGATGTTGCGAGGCTGTGCAGGGACAAAATTAGAAAGGCCAAAGCTCATCTGGAGTTCAATCTGGCTACTGCCGTCAAAGACAACAAAAAATGTTTTTACAAATACATTAATGCAAAACTGAAGACTAAGGAGAATCTCCATCCTTTACTGGATGCAGGGGGAACTTAGTTACAAAAGATGAGGAAGAGGCGGAGGTGCTCAATGCTTTCTTTGTCTCAATCTTTGGCGGCAAGACCAGTTGTTCTCTGGATACCCAGTACTCTGAACTGGTGGAAGGGGATGGGGAGCAGGATGTGGCCCTCACTATCCATGAGGAAATGGTTGGTGACCTGCTATGGCACTTGGATGTACGCAAGTCAATGGGGCCAGATGGGATCCACCCGAGGGTACTGAGAGAACTGGCAGAAGAGCTGGCCAAGCCACTAACCATCATTTATCAGCAGTCCTGGCTATTGGGGGAGGTCCCAGTCGAAAGGTGGCTAGCAAATGTGACGCCCATCTACAAGAAGGGCCAGAGGGCAGACCTGGGGAACTACAGGCCTGTCAGTTTGACCTCAGTGCCAGGGAAGCTCATGGAGCAGATTATCTTGAGTGTCATCACCCGGCACTTGCAGGGCAAGCAGGCGATCAGGCCCAGTCAGCATGGGTTTATGAAAGGCAGGTCCTGCTTGACGAACCTGATCTCCTTCTGTGACAAAGTGATGCGCTTGGTGGATGAGGGAAAGGCTGTGGATGTGGTCTACCTTGACTTCAGCAAGGCTTTTGACACCGTTTCCCACAGCATTCTCCTCAAGAAACTGTCTGCTCGTGGCTTGGACTGGCGTATGCTTCGTTGGGTTAAAAACTGGCTGGATAGCCGGGCTATTAGGATATTGGATATTAGGAAGAACTTCTTTACTGAGAGGGTTGTTAGGCATTGGAATAGGCTGCCCAGGGAAGTGGTGGAGTCACCATCCCTGGAGGTCTTTAAAATATGTTTAGATGTTGAACTTGTTAGTGTTGGGTCAGAGGTTGGACTTGATGATCTTGAGGTCTCTTCCAACCTAGACAATTCTGTAATTCTGAGCATGCAGCAATCTGGAGTGCTCATGTCATGATATGTCCCGAAAGTTGTTTGTTTGTTTTTTGGTATGCCACATTGCATATTTGTTGGTATTTTAAAGCTTTGAATGTTTTGAGGCCTAGTCTTTACAGTTACTGACTCAGTAATCAGGTAATCAGTAATTTCAAAATATAGACAGAATATGTTGTATGATATGTTGTACTGAACTCATGTAGAGTTCAGTAACTTTTTAGTAGTAATTCAGAGCAGTGAGTTAAAAGTGGCTCTCACTTTCAGAATATGTGGCTAAAAAGAAAAACAACAACATAAGCGGAAAAACTAGCAGGTGTGCAATAAAAGGCAGTACTCACTACTGTAAATTGATGCTATTGTAGTGGAGCTGGTGAGCTTGCAGTTTCTGTAGTGACTTTAGGCATTTCAGCTAATTTTCCTTGTTACCATACTTTTTGTTTTGTGTTTTTTTTTTTCTTAAATCTAAATGAAGTTGCTGCCTTACTGCATAACAACTCTTATAGATGGACATAATCAAGACTTCTAAGATAGAACTTGGAGTGTTGAGAAGTGTTTTTTCCTAACTCAGTCTAATAGGAAGAGAAAGGGGAGGGAGGGGGGGGGAGGGGGGGGGAAGATAAAAGCTTCTACAGTGAGTATGAGCACGTAGTAGTGAGATATAAGACT
Source organism: Anas acuta (assembly GCF_963932015.1). Classification (NCBI taxonomy): domain Eukaryota; kingdom Metazoa; phylum Chordata; class Aves; order Anseriformes; family Anatidae; genus Anas; species Anas acuta. The sequence continues at coordinate 103,820,989 of NC_088979.1, forward strand.
GTAATTGGAATTACTTTCTCATGGAAGACTCCATTTGTATGTTTTGGTACTGGAAGATCACATTTTATATGGAAAACTCATAATACACGCAGAGCTATTTGTTTTATTACAAAGTTTGCACTGTTAATCATCTCTTCACAAGCAGACAATGATGCTTGTGGGTGAATATGTACCACCTTGCAGTAGCTGTTTTGATGATAAGGAGCAGAGCCCACATTCCAGTTGCTTGTTGGTGTGCTAACCCTGGTGCTTTAATGTTTTGTGTGGAAAGGCAGCATTTGTCCCCCACAGGCGAACTCCCATGCTGCTGTTCTGTAGAGAGCCAGGAAAATCAAAGAGCCACCTACTGACCCTACCTATTGTCTGTCCTTGTCGCCTTCTATCAGTAGCATGCCACAATCAGCAAGCTACATGTGTACCTCATGCTTGCTTGGGGTTTGGCAGCCCCGTCCCTTGCACCTGTTTGCTTATGCATGAGCTGTGCATGTTTGAATCCAAACAGCTGACAGAGAAGGAAGGCAAAGGGGGAGGGAAGTCACCATCAGGCGCTTTTCGTTACAGTGCTCAGAGGATCCAAGGCACAACAATGCTGTGGAGGCAAGGGAAACATTGGCGCAGTCCACCAGCATACTATAAAACTGCAAGTTTTAACAGATGTGGACAGTTGACCAGGGCATAGCAGTTAATAAATGGTCTGAGGAAAGAAAGACATCAGATTTTCCTATTTGCTATTGTTCTTAGCTTTGATCTCAGATTACATAATGTGGGGATGATTGGAGAATCTGTACCTTTCTTCAGCAGTCCCTTGCTCATGATGTAAGTTGATTTAAGTGCTCTTCAGCATGAGTAAGGATGACAGAATGTAGCCCATTTTCTGCTAACTAATATAACCAGTCCTCTTAGTCTTGTTGGCATACGTTTACAGTTATTACAGATACAAGTTCATTTATTTATTTATTTATTTTACTTTTTGTTATATAAGATTCTGCATGAGAAATATCTATGAATTTGTGGAGCAGAAGCACAATAAAACAGACTCCACGTGCTTGTACTTCCAGTGTTTTGAGAAAAGTACAAGAAAAGCTTATTCCAATACAACACCCTGACAGTGGGTGCAGAGCCTTGTTCTTGTTCTCTCATGCATACCTGCCCAGAGAATTGATTGTGCTCCCCTATGGACCGGTATAAGATACCATCTGTCAGGCCCCACCTTTTTGGTGCTTCTTCCATACATTTCTTACCTTTTTGCCTAGGTCTCTGCTTTAAAAATCATTCTTTCCCTCAAGGCGTTGTATATAGATGCTGTCTAATTTAGCTACTTTTACTTAGGATACTTATTGATATCCTTATTGAGTTGAAGGTAATAATCTCTGCAAGTGATAGCAACACAATTGCAATTCTAGAGTTACATACCTAAATGTCATCAAATAAATGAATTAAGCCTGAATTAAGATGATGTATAGGGGATAGATCTTTGCTATAATAGAGGAAATGCCTGAATAATTTTGGTTCCCATATCATGCTCTTCCTATGCATATAGAGGTGGTGTTAGATCCCCTGAACTTAAATTGCTAAAGCTTAGGTCATTAATATGTATTCCTTCACAGGGAGGTAAGCATCTAAATAGCTTTGAGAACGTAGGCGCTGTGATTAATTCTCCTTTGAAAGTAGGTTTTGTGATCTGAAGATATTTTTGCAATTTTGTTCTTACTCAAAGGACCCATGGACACAGAGAGCTATAGAAGAATGTGTGGGACTCAGAGTTACTAAATTATTAGTGTTAATAAATCTTATGTGCTTTGTCAATGAACGTTTCTCCCAAATACATATATGTAATTACAAGTACTGTACTGATGACTCCTTTTTCCTCCACTTTTAAGTGGTATCTTTATATCTTGATGAGAACCAACCCAAATTTAGGATGGCAGAATGTTTTCTTTTCCTATAAGGCAGGAATGTTTGCTTCCATTACATAGAGAATGGTCTTTAAATGTGATTTCTAAAACAAATTTCTGCTAATAAGTTCGTATCGTTACTTGAAGCATTCCTAAAGAAAACTTTTCATAAGGTGAAGTTTTCGTGCTATAAATTGTGATTTCAGTAAATACTTTTGCATGTTAAAATGGATTTATTTTATATAATTCATTATTAAGTCAGAGAAGTTCCTGTGCTTTTTTTTTTTTTTTTTTCTAGTGTGAATGAGCCTGTGCTTCTAATAAGCTTATTTCAGTGTTTCACCTCCAGTCCTTTGTCTCATACAGCTGTTATCTGACAAAAGGGGAGATGAAAGGAAAGAACACATTCCTGTGACACATTCAGCTAGGTTAGAAAAGAAGTGTTGAGTCCTGCAGTAAGGAGAATTGCATTTGCAATTGAATATGTGTAATGAATTCCGGAAAGACGACTCCTCTTACTCGTGTTGCCCAACAAAATCTTAAAGCTGTTGTCTTTCTGTACCCCACGCAGACTGAACAAATGAGCACTTTAAAACTTTATATAGAGTTTCAGTGCTTGGGCAGAAGGCAGTAGTACATCTGCAGGCCCTTGCATGACTAATTTCATGTCATCAATGGATCTTTACTGCCCTTTAAATAAGAATTTATAATAATAATTGCAAAGTTGCCAGATGGTTAGACTGGTAAATTTAAAGCCTCTGAGCTTAAAAATATTTAATTTATATTTACCTGTCATCCTTGAGCCCAAAAACAATTATTTTTTTTTTCAGTCATTACTTAACACACTTTTTTTTTTGGGTTCCTCGTGCTAACTCATTTACTGTGATGCAGTTGTCTTTTTCAGTAGATGTTTTTTCTTTAACAGGGGTTTTGATCAGATTGGCTCTATACTTACAGAGTCTGAAGACAATTAACTCAAAAGCACAGGCAGAGAACTCCCTTTGAATTCAATGGTAACAGTGGGAATTCATCCACATTGTGTCCCCCTTCCCAGTGGGACCATGGCATACAAAAACAGCTCCCTTTGGGGGAGCTCATATAGCATGTAAACCCTGTCAGGTTTAAAATGTCCAGGGCTGACTTGTGCCATCTTTACAACCTTTAGAAACATAGGAAATGTGCCTCAGAGGGCTGTGTGCATATTTTCTGTGGCACCATATAGTGGTTATCACCTGTGCGGCACAGACTGTGAAAAGTGCTGTAACCAGGCTATCTATGAAGAAAAGCATGAGCCTCCATTAGTCTGACCAGTGTTCACACTCTGTGGGCTTCAGAGTGGGAGAAGTGGCACTGTGTCCCTGTCCCATCTCTTCCCCTGCTTTAGGGACACAATTCCAAAAGATACTGCAATTACAGCTTCAAAGACAAAATCAGATTTCAGGTTATGAAAATACAGTTGGATACTATAGTGGTTTATTTAAAAACAAAACCACCACCACCACCACAAACTTTCCTCCACCTATTTTTTTTTTTTTTAATTTAGCTATTTTAAAACCTTTTAAAACCAAATGTAGTCACTTAGATAAATGGTTTTGTTTGTTTGTTTGTTTTTGTAAATGTTCCTGTTTTGTTTTTGGCAAGATATTTAAAGCATATTTCACCAATTTATATAAATCTAATTCCTTTCCTGTTTTAAATCTAATGAAATATAAATACTTTTACCTGGTAATTTTTTTCTTAAAGTTAACATTCAGCTATGTTTCTAGATGTCAAGAAGCATTGCTTAGATACACAAGAGGCACGAAACCTGATGCAACTGGGTACTCTTGCTGGGTTGTAAATGCAACTCATCAGTGGTATATTACAATTAGCTAGGACTTTAGCTTCTGTAGTGTTGTGTTTTTATTGTTACTTTAACATGTAATAGAAACAAAGAACTATAAAAACAACACAATCTATTGTATGCTATTAGTAGTAACGGTTGTATTATTCAAATGCAGTTTTCTTGTAAGTAAAGCAGTAAAAACACACCCTTTGGGTTGTTCTGTAGGGCTTAATTTTTTAATTTACTGGATGTATTTGGGTTTTCCTTCAAGTTTTGTAAATTATATTAAACACATCTACTTTCTTTGGCACTAAAAGTTGGTGTATCAGTTTCATTTTGAAAACTTATTTAAACAATTGCCTCTTCATTTTTATTTATTTATTTATTTATTTATTTATTTATTTTTGGATGGATTTTGCCTGTTTAGCTACAGTGTATATGTGACTTCGTTATCTTAAGAACTTAAGATCGTTAAGTAACCAAACATGCAAATATAGTGCTTGGAAGCCCTTTGAATTTTACAGATCTTATGATTTCTTCTGTACAGGTAGATAGTAGTATTTAGAATAGGTTAGCTGTAGTGGTTTTATAGATTTCTTTTCCTGTTCCTGGTGAGCTTTTCTATTATGTATTAACATGTTCAAAATATATAGAGATGCTTTGACGGCCTCTGGTGTAAGGCAGTAAATTTATCAGGAGTCCAGTACTGGTCGCAGAGTGTATATTTTCACAGGTCTCCTTGGTTTTATACATCTTTCAGTAGATTTAGGTCTTTTACTACCATTACACAGACTCTAACATCCCTCCCATCCAATTCACAGCTTGAACTTTGTCACCTACCAATATATGTATTTGCTGCCTAAAAAGCAAACTGTTGAAGCAGTGCTTTATGAAGGATAGATTATTGGCTTGGTTACATTCAGCTTTGTCACAGGCATGATCTGAATAAAATATTTTGGTGACAGACTCTTCCATTTCCAGCTTCTTCCTTCCCTTCTCATCTTGTTTCGACTGTCAAGTAACGTTCTTTTTTCTCTTTTATTTTATATTCTGCATATTTTCTTTTTAGGTTAATCACTTCTAATTATGGTTTTAGATAATTTGTGAAATAACAGGGAACCATATAAAAAGCAGGAAAGCAAAGGTAAAGTGCTTTCCCAGGAAAATCTGAAAATTGGATAATTTCTTTTCTCTCTCTCATCTGTCTGCATTTTTTTTTCCTCTCTCTTCCCCCCCTCCCCCCCCCCTTCGCTGAATGTATAATTACCTCATTGTTTCAGTAATGTGAAACAAAAATTAGATGCAAGAGAAAAATCTAAATAGAAGGACTCTAAATGCTTTTTCAAAATGAAGAATTTAACTAAACCACTCTAAAGTCCCCTGCTGGGCTCAGGCAAGCTGAAATTAATTCAAGAAGGCAGATAAAAATTTTAACCAGCCCGAGTGGAGATGACGGATGTGACAGCTCTCAGTTAAAATGTCTTTTAGTGGCAAATGCATGCATATTAGTCAAGTGATGTGACATAACTGTCCTGGCTGAGAGAAGATGAACCAATGACCATTTGCATTGAGAACAAAAGAAAATTTTGAAGACTAGAAAAAAGAAAAAAAAAGTTAACATCCTCTTTCTATATATATACGTATACACACACACATATATATATGCACATGCGTAAGAGTGAGTTAGCCTACAAGATCTTGTGGGTGATGGGAAGTCATTTATGATGATTTTTTTTAAGTTTTGTTCTAATAGAAGAATTCAAAAACATATACAGACTTGTTTGAATGAGATCTACAAAAAATAGTTTGTTTTTTTTTTTTTTCCTTTTTTTCCTGTGCATAATTGACCAAAAAAAAAATGTTGAGGTGTATGTTGCTAATCTATACACATTGCATTTTACAAGTCTTTTTCTTATGAAAGATGTTTTGGGCTCCTTCAGTGAGTTCTCAGGCTGAGCTGATGTACAGATCTAATGCAAGCAATCTCCCGAGGATGCAGTCCATTGTGAAACACTCCAACAGAAATAGATGACAATAGGAATGGACTTTTAAGAAAAGAAATTATCTGTGAGTAAAATACTTTAAGAAATCTTGGTTAGTTTAACCATGTGGTTTTTATTTTATTTTTTATTTTATTTTTAATATGATTTAGGAGCATATGCCTCCAAGTCACAATAGCTCCCAGTTAGAGCTGCCCAGGTAATTGAGTTTCAGTATTCTTTTTCTTATTTTTCCTCACTATAATCAAATTGTATTATCATAATTTTGTTATTAGGATGCACCTCTTACTGTGTATCTCAATAACATTCAAGGCCACATCTGGAAGTTACTGTTGTTAGAATTCTGTGAAAGGGTGGAGAGTAGGGGCACTGGAATACCTTGTTAATATCAGTGGATTGTAAAATAAGACCTCCTCCTAAACACTGTTGTAGAGGGAATTCTACCAAAGGATTAATGGTTGGAACATCAAAACTGATCAGGTATTTGGGATGGCTATTTTTGGTATTTCTCTATGTGAGAATGTCCATAATTATTCATCCCAAAAATGTAATTTTAATACCCTATCTAAAAATGTGTATTTTCTTTCCAGTTCTGATCTTTATAAAAGTCTTTGTGCAGCTTGCTAGATTATTGTATTTCACTTCAAAGAAGTAGTATTCATTAAAAGAGTTTCAACTATTGAACAAAGTACACTAAAACAGGGTCAGAGGGGTAGGAACCATAAAATGCTGACCTGTTCAGAAATAAACTGCAATTCAGCAAGCCTACGGCAAGCTACTCATTAACATTTTAACAAGGGTAGCTAATAGCACAACAATCTTATTACAATGTGTCTGTATACATTTGCTCTGCAGATTTTTTTATACCTCCTCTTCGCGGTTTCTTTTAACATAATACTTTAAAAGTTGATCCAAGCTGGTAAGAGCTATTTTCTAGAGACTTTTAGTCAAAAGGAGAACATTTGATTTATTTATTTCAATTAAAGATAGCCAAACGTGTTTGGGGTTATTGATATTTATTCTGATACTCATTGTGGGCATGCACAAGAAAAAAGGGAAGATCAGGGTGTAAATCAACTGCATTTCAAAGCTACCAATTTCCAGGTTTTCTGTGTCTTCATTAAGGTCTTTCTTGTCACTGTTGGACTAGGTGCTAGTTTGCAAATGGATGTAATTTCAGTTTCCTGCTCTGTCAGCTATCTCCCAGACCTTGAACAAACTCCCTTAGTTTTTTTGTGCTTCAATAACCAGTCTCTAAGATGAAGATGTTAACTTTTCCCAGCATCACATGGACACTAAATATTAACTGCTTTTTTGAGTCAGAATGTGAGAAGAGTTAATGTACACCCTTTCGGACAGTGTACAGCCTTTCTGGGGAAAAAAGACCAAGGTAATATCTATAGGCTTGTGCCTGACAGCTTGGAGTTTTCTGTTGCGTATCTGGAGATGGCAGAAAGCACGAAAAATTTGTGTGCTAAGATCTTACAGCTTTAGGTTCCTATGTCTTTCAGTAAACTAGATAATGAAGAACTGTAACAGAAAATACATGGACTAAACTACACCAGAATAAACTCCCTATGTCTAAGGTGTTTCCATTTAAAAATTTGGTTGCTTTGTTAAGTAAGCTTAAGCTATTAGGAGGTACTCTAACTTACTGTGCCTATCCTGGTACCTACCATGATATTGCCTGTCTCCCTTGCTAAGGAATATATTGATATTTGAGGAGAAGGGATGTTGCCAACAGAGGAGATACCTTTGATTGGCTTTCCAAATTACATGTAGTTAAGGAATACTTGGTTTCTTTCTCTGTCACACTGATGTTATTTCAAACATTAAAAATTATCTTATATAATTGTTTGGTATATATAAAGTCCATATGACACTTTTAAGTGAGTTGATCTTAACCAAGATTAAAATTACAGTTTTTAAGACCTTTAAGGTATACCTGTTCATTGAAGACACCATTGCTCCTTTAACTGTCATTTGCACTTGTATTGGGTGGATTCTGCCTTCAAAAATGAAACAGTTGCTGCCAGGTGTCTTTTATATATAAATACATACATTTTAAAAAGTCAAAAAGGAAACAGCAAAAATATTCTAAGAAGGAGCACAGAATGTTTGTCATGACTGTTGATGGCTTCAGGCAGTCTGGGAAACTTAATAATGAACTTGCTACAGGTGATTTTTTGGGGATGCCCTTTGGATTTATTTCCTAGAGACAGATCCCACTTTATACATTAGTTAGTAGTCAGTCACAAAGCAAAATTCATGTAAAAGGTTTCATTTGGTCTAAGTAAGAACTTCACCTTCCTACAACCTCTGTTTAGGATTTTGTAGCAATGTCTACCTTAGTGTGTAACTCCTGTTACTTCTTTATATATAGGTCTAGCAAATTTGTACTGTTAAAACATTTAAGAGCACCAGTGACTTTCATTCTTTTCATATCTCTGTGGCATGTTTGAACCCATGAACATGTTTGTCTGAAGGTGACTATTTGCAGAGAGAGCTGTCTAACTGAAAATGAGACCTTGTGAGAAAATACATAAAGATAAGCCAACTTCGTAAGAAATGGATGTGAAAGCAATGGCAGTGGTCAGGTTGAGTTAAGAGTTTTTCAACATCATATTGTGAGGTAGTTAGTGATTGATTGGAGTCCAAACCAGATAAAAACAATTAATCATTTTTTTTCTCTGTAGTCATAACTTGATTATGAAAGGGACCTACAATTAGGATGTCTTTTGGGGTATAGAAGAAATCCATTTACTTTCACAAACAACTTCCAATGTATTTGTTAAGTATATATCAAGGTAATGTAGGAAAACTAGTATGATTAAACTCAGTGCAAGATCTTATGGAAGAGGGAAGATGATACTTATTTACCAAATATTTAAGCAAGTTGTTTTTAAGCATTCACACTTCGAAGCTACAAACTCAAAAGAGCGAAGGTGCTTGCGTCTAAGTAGGCTGATTATGATCACTTGCGCGTGACACAAGACATGGGATGCCAGTTCCTCTTGACTGGCAACAACAATCTGGTCTTTGGACAGATCTTTGGTCTTAACATAGACATCACATTCCTTATTTTTTTTCGTGGGAGCAGTGTCCTGGGAATAATATCCTTCGTTATCAATATAGGCCATTCTTTTTAAACCTTTGTTCTGCTTGTATTCTGGTGCTTACACACACACATTTCCATTTCTATTTAGTTTATACCAGTCCCTATCTGGTACAAATCTGTACAGTAATCTTCTAGGGAAAGGTATGTACTATTCACTCGATTGTAACTCTGATTTTTAACATATTGGAGATGAGGATCATTATTTATCTTCTGTGACGTTGGGTTACTTACATATCTCAGGTGGAACCTGTGTTGAGGTTATTGGGGTAAATAGAGTAAATTCAAGTGAAACAACAAAGTGGCTATTATTCAGTGTTCTTTTATCAGAATCACTTCAGGTACGGAGAATTTCTTAGAGTTTTTAACAACATAACTAAAGATGAAGCTGCTATTTAACCTGCTAATAATAACAGGCAAGATATTAAAGATCCTCTGCTCCTGGTGCTTTTAGCTCAAACTTTTAATTGCCTCGTGAAATAGATTATTTTGTTAGAAGCATCGTGCAGCTACTATCTTCATTTTCACTGGATTAGTCTTGTAAAAAAAAAGTCTGAAAATTAAGGAAGATGTATGTTCTAGATCACTTTTCTGATTTGAGTATTTACTCTAATTTGGATCTGACACTCTTAATTAAGTTACTGCATTGTTCTTTTACTCATAATGAAGGCAGGCTAATCTTTAGTTATGTAGCAACTTTGGTTTGCAAAATATGATATTTCCAATTTGCATGTTTTATTGGTGCAGACATATAAGCTTTTTGAAGCCAGATGCTGATACTTGTCCATTCCATCTGAAAGCAAGAGATGTGAGTTGAGGCTAGTGTTTGAAAGACCTCACAAAAAGAAACTGACTGATTCAGTGATGGTTGCCCTCCAACGAAGATGTGTGTCTATCAGAAGAAAGTTTATTTAAGCAAATGAAACTACTAAAGAAATGACAGATCAAAAGGTCACTGTTCAAGCTCTATTAATTCTTTATTAAAGGCTGGACTAAACCTCATGGTTTCAAGAGACTCATAAATTCTTCTATTTGTGGGGTATAGCACCTCTGATCTCAGTTGTGATTAACAAATGATTGTCATGTCACAGTGAGAAACTGTGGAAGTCATTATGCCAATTTGGCAAGATCTGGAGGGACATCTCCATTATCTTCCTCCACATTACGCTTGCCAAAAGTCATCAACTTATTTTTGACAGACTTCAAACAAAATTCTCTGTATTATGGAACGTTAATCAAGTGAGTAGTCTCATGAAAGGAATACTTGCGAAGTTTATTCAATCTTCTGTTTTTGTTTAGGAGATACAATATTTCAGTTCTACAACAGAGGCGCCAATGTATTATAGTCATTGAATGAGTTGTTAGCTATTCATTTTTTCTACAGAATATTTACAATTTTGCTAATCCCATGTAGTAAAAAAAAAAAAAAAAAAAAAAAAAAAAAAAAAAAGGCAAAGTAAACCATGTTTTTGTGTTACTTGTGTTTGAGAGAGATCAAAATGAAATTACTGATCCAAAGCCTAGTGGATATCCAGCTTCTATCCTTAAACCTATTTATATATATTTTTATATATTATAAATATCATATTTTAATATATTTTTGTATATTTGTAATATTTGTATATATTATATTTATATATCTTATACCTATTTGTATATTTATACCTATATAATATTTATATATTTATAAATATTTATATGTAGTATTTATAAATATTTATATATTTATACCTATATAGCTATACCTAATAAAAATGGAAAAAAAATACAAGGACAGAAATAAAGTTCTGAAGTTGCATATGATTTAACATAAATCATCAGGTGGTACTTTGCATTTGAGTTTTCTAGTCATGTTCAACTTTATTATTTATTAGGAAGCTGAAGTACAAGGGACTTCATCGTCCAGCTGCTTACAGGGAAAGAACAGAGACAATCTATGTGTCACGCAGCTTGAAAGGTAGAACAAGTGGTTTTGAAAATCATCTGTTATGCCTTTTGGAATCACCATTCAGCCTTCTTGCAGTTTAGAGCACTTGCCGGTTGGTTCATTCCCTAAACATGCACATCCTGTATCCCTCATAGAACATCTTGAATTCAATCTTAACTTCACAATTTGGTGGTTCTTCAGACTCTGGTGTTCATCTTTATCTGCTTCCTGGGGTGCAACATGTCATTAAACCACTTAGGCAGACATTGATCATTAGATGGTTACAGATAGAATTAAGAACTTAGTATTAGAATGTTCTGAATGTTGAAATATTGGTGATCATTGAAGAAAGTGGTGCATGTGTTAGGTGGTGAGTTTTTGTGAAGTATGACAGACGGTTTTACTGTTGGGATCTGTATACACTTACTGATGCCACCTTCAGACAGCATTAAGGCACCTTCTGCTTGTTTGTCATTGTAAGGAGAATTACATTTTAAGACAATGACCAAAACTGAGAAGTGCAAGTTTTGTTTCAAAGTCTGTTTGATGTTGATGTGTGTGTGTGTTTTACTGAACTCCTACCACCCATAAAAAGCACTAACCAATGGTTTTACTCTTTCCGAAAATCTTACTTGGTATGAATGTAGCTGCTGGCCATTTTTCCTTTCTAAAGGAATAGGCCTTGTTGAGGTGATCTTGTTTTATAGGAACTAAACTTCAATTGTTCAGGTGGTTAGTAGGGTAATGCAATAAAAATATTAACAAAATATATTTGGGATAAACTGGCACTAGTAGTAACTGTCCAATTTTGAGTAATATTGATGTATGCTGGAACAGCATTATTGAAAGATACATTAGATATTTGAAGTAGGAGTACCAATATTAAAGAAATATTTTACTGACTTCTCTTCAGCTGTGAGAGAAGTTGTACACAGTAGTGTGCTATGCTTATTACTATAGTGCGAAGAGACATCAGATTAATAGAAGTTTGAAGCAACATCCATACTTTTAAAGCTGTAAAACATTTTTATATATATTCTGCTGTTACTGAACATATTCCAAGCACTTAGAATATACCATCTAATAATCTAAATAGATTTATTCGTACTTATGTTAGTTTAAAATATATGTATATATAATTGATAACAATGTGTGTTTATGCCTTTATTATTTTTTTATGACAAGTTATTGAGTGATATGCAGAGAGAGAAATGCACAGTGGTTTTATGAAATGGAAAATTCTCTCTTGTGCTCCTCTTCATTTTCTCCTTATGATAACGACTGATTGTCACTCTGAAAGAAAAACAATATGCTGCCTTTTTTGAACACTCTAAAGTTAAATCCTGTAGATGCTGCAGCAAGTCTCTCTCTTTTTTTTTTTCCCCTCACAAAATCACAGACATATATTTAGTAAATCTCAAAGTGATCTGGGAAGAAAAAAATCCTCATGTATTGCAGATTATATCACAGTGGTTTTAAAAACATTTCAAAATATGGATTATTAACTAAAAACATTACTAAGCAATTTTAAATTATGGATCATTGATTCAACAGAGCATGTTCTCTTCTGCAGTCATTCTGTGAGGTTCAGCAAATCTCTCCTACTGTAAGTTGAAAATTATTGATCCAGTATCACAAACTAGTGGCCTGTTACCATTACTCTGTTTCAGTAAGTTATTTCTCTGTAATATGTAGAGGTAATGACTCAATGAATCCTTGCTATGGAAGTTCATAATCTGTGTGTTATTGTCACAGAATACTTGTATGGCAATATCATATGTTGTCATTGGTTATGTGGAGATCCTAAAACAAAGCAAAATATCACCCCCAAAAACAAGCAAGTAAACAAGCCAAATGAACCATCAGTTGTCCATTGGTGATTTAGTCAAGTCTCCTTGTTATTCACCACTCCTATAACCAGCAGTTTGTAGATAGAATTACTTAGATCCCAAAATATGATGTCCTGAAGTCAAGTGAAATCCTTCAAATTTATAACAGTGTTTTATTTGAGACTGCTGATGGTAGCTGTTGCAGGAACATACTCTGCAATCAAATTGCTTGTGTTGATATGTAATAAGTTTATTCGTTAGTGTTGTTATTAAGTTTCTTTATGTTGTACGTACCTAGAGGTCTAATTAAGAATCAAAACTTCCCGTGTACTGTTCCAACATGGGGCATTGCACAAACTGTGCTCCTTAGTCACTGATATTACTGTGTTTCTTTTGAATCTTACAGTAACTATTCCCTACAATACCTTCACTGTCATTAGCAGTATTATTACAGATGCTATTATACCTTTATGTAGCATCATAGGTATAAATAACGCTTTAACACAAAAAAGCTCATAAAGTATTTTACTGAAAAATACATTGTATTATACAATATAATATAATACAATATAATGCAACATAAAAGCACAGTGAAGTAATACTATATATTTACATAATACAAAAAAGATCACATTACAAAAGAGGGACTGTTTAGATATCACTGGGGAGGGCCTAATGGGGAACTAATGAAAGTGCTTGATTTTAAGTGGGGACTTGAATAAGGGAAAGCAGCAGTTGCCAGAAATGAAGTGGGAGATTTATCAAGCTCTTCCTTTTTTAAAAAAATAAAATAAAAAAATCTCAGGAGCAGCTTTCTAAAGGATATATTGCAGGTAGTCAGCTTGGGAAATGGAAGTTCCATTTCTGTGAAAAATCATTTAGAACCCATCTGTTTATATTTCACAGAAGTGGTGAGTGCAAGACATATAAATGATTGAAGATTGCGTGACTTGCAAAGGGCAAAAGTGTGAATAAGACTGTCTGTTTTACTTCTCTTGGAAAGAGAGTTGCATTTTATAATCCTGTGCCTAAAATTGCTTCATCTGATGCCAAAAAATTAATTAGAACTAATGCACGTGCACTTATGAGGTGGGATTTTTAGACCAGTTTGGGGGAAATACGGAGAATATCCATTTCAAAACGGAAATTGAGTGCTAAGGCTCTCAAGTTCTTAAACAATACCTAGTTATAAATGTGGATAGCTGAGGAATGTTGTTGCCCTACTGTGCCTCATGGAAAGAAAGGGAATGTGAAAAGAAAAGGTACTCCATAATATACCATACAGGGAGTGCGTGAGGCCTACCAAAGGAGATAGAGGGAGGAACAAGACATATCCATAGACTACAATTCCCTAATTGCTCATTCAGCAGAGGAGGAGCACGTATGGTCCATTTCTTGGCTGCCCTAGGTTGTCCTCAAACACCCCCATAGGCACCAAGTGAGGTAGGTGCTTGCTGTGCCATCACAGCAAGTGGCTGTAGAAACTGAGCTAGCTTTGAGAAGCAGGTAAATGGCAGGGTCAGACCCACAGCTGCTGCGAATCTGGGCAGGTGCATTGACCCTCTTCTGATTGATGCCTAGTCTGCAATGGTCTGTGAGGCTGCCTGCCTGTTAGTTCTGTACAACACTGTGTGGTACTGTGTCAAAAAGGTAAAAAGGATTCACTCTAAATCATGTGACTTGCCCAGCAGCTCTCAGGGCGTATCACAGCACAAACAAGTATCCTGGTACCTATGGGAGGTTTTGCTTGTACTGAGTAGCACCCTTAATATGTTTAAAATAGATTCCTCCTGTATCAAAATTCTACCTGAAGACGGTCAGAAAGAGCACGAACCATTTCCCTCCTTCCGAGCCTTTACATTTCAATGTTGTTTCTAAAAAGTCTTGCATTTACCCATTTTTCACTTTGTGCCATCCAGAAAGGAATACATACTAATTCATTTCTCATGCTGCACAGGAGCCACAGTGTGAGTGGCACTAGGGGAGAGTCTGGGGTATGGAAACCTTGTAGGATTTGCCACCTGGGAAGTTTCTCTGTTTTTATTCTGATTCTGTTGAGTTACAAGCATCAAGCCCTCGAGGGAGAAAGCCCTACTTGACCTATTTTATTTTTTTTTCTTTTGAGTCATATTGCTTCTTTATATGTGTATGTTACTGACAAAACCAAATGAAATGACTTTTTATGTGTCTGGAGAATCCTCTTACAAAAAAAATCACCCAGTCTGAATCAGGTAATACTAAGGTTTATTTGATACTACTGCATCAGCTTATATTCTGGTGGTTTTATAGGCTATTTTTTATTAATTTTAGTGGGGAGAATCTTGAAACTGTTTTCAGACAAAATCATTTAGACAGTTTCAGTGAATTCCCACAAAACTTCTGTATTATTTTTAATTGTTGTTGTTTAAATGCCCTAGCAGAAGCATGCCTTGAAAATGACTGTTGTGATACAGACTAATAGAGTAGGTGATGCTGCTATAAAGTATCTTCATTTATAATGTTCAATTCATTGCCTGCAAAGAAAGGGAAATTCTGGCCCTACAGAGTCTACGATCAGTGTAGTTTATCTTGTCTGAGAACTAATTAAAAACCAGGAATGTTTCCCATGTGAAAATTTAAAATTCAACTTTTTTCAAAAGTTGTTCATAGTTTAAAGGTCATGTGAGCCTTGTGGACAAGGCTTTAGAAGAGTTCATTGACAAGGTAATAGTATTTTTTGAGAGAGCAGATGTTGGAAACAGATGCCACATATTTTTTGTTTCGCAACAACTTTTCCTGAGCTGTTATTCTCTATTTACAGTACTATGCCATAAATAATGTATTGACTCAAATTACTTGCTGTTCCCCTGTATTCCAGTGATACGCATCATCATATACCTGGGCTGAGCTGGCTAAAGTGGAGACACTTGCATATTTAACAAGAATGCCTAAAATGTAATCATTTCAAGGCATGGTGGTGGGTTCACTTTAAGTGAGAGGAGTTTGAGGAAGGAGGAGGCAGAATTTTGATTCACCCTTTTCTTCCTCCCTGCTTCCCCCCAGTCCCAGATTTAGTTTGCCATTGCAAGCTATCAGCTACATTGCTGTCAGCAAACTGTTGCCATTTTATGTATAAACTGAACTTGATAATAAAATAATTCAATTATATATAAGTTAGGATATTACTGCTTGCTGATGGTTGCTGTCAGTGAATTTCACAGGGAGTTATCTGTTTTTAATCTGTAGAGAAGCAAGTTATAGTGTCTGCAGTGCAGTCAGGTTGCGGGGCATTGTTTGTTTCTAGGCTCAATCTTGCCTCAGTCTGTCTGCAGGGAGCATCACAGTGGCTTTCTTGACAGTTTTAGTATAACTGTCTGGGTGAACTCCAAAGAAACCTGCAGGTGTTCTCATGGGGATGAGGATTTTCAGCTTTTAATGTCAGTTTACAAATAATAATAATAATGATAATAATAAAGTCTTTTTTATTTTTTTGGTAAACAATGTCAGTTAATTCGGCTAAAAAGTCAGAATAAACTTTATTAAGTATTAACTGACACTTGTAGAATATTAAACTCGAAGTATCAAAAAATTTGATGTTCTTAATGTTGATTCTTTAATATTTATTATATATTTTTCCATCTCCTTTTGCTATTGTAGATGTTTTATTTTATGGACCCATACAGGCCTTACATATATAGGAAAGTTTTAGTGATTTAACTTAAAGCAGCTCTAAAAGCAGCTACATATACACCTCTATTTAGATTTTAGCATTTTATTCAGCTTCTCTTAATGCCTTACAGACTGAAAGCAACAACAATAAGCCCCTTTAACTGAAATGACAACTGTATTCTTTCAAATATTCAGGATAATACAAATGGAGATCATATTATTTCAGGAAAGTTAGAAGGAGTGTCCCTTCAAATACGTAAGTCTTATCAGTTATGCTTTTGCATATTCTTTGCAAATTCATACTTTTGCCAAAGAGTATAAAGTATAATACAGGAAAAACAACTTTAAACTCTGTATGTACGTGTACAGGCAAACTTATAAACATAAATACTAAAATATAAATCCAGTTTGTAGGTGATGATATGCAGGTTGACTTCATAAGCTCAGTATTTACTTTTGAGACTTTATGTACATGGAAACATACACCAATTAAAAGTAGAAAGCGGAATGTATAATTAGAACAGCATGCCATGGACTTGCAGCTGGAAAGACTTTAGTTATGGAGTCACTAGGCTGTAAGCATCAGTATTTCTAGATGTTTGTATCTACACTACAAGTATATCTTACTGATGAAAATGTTCTTCACATGGTGTGTCATACTTCTGAGATCCCTTTATGTGGCATGTGATACATGCATGATTATGAGTATGATCAAAGCAACTAAATCTGAGTTGCTTTGAGATGAAAGGATACTCAACTTCTTAGTTTAATATTACTTTTTATATGAAAATGTTTTTCCTCAAATTGTGAGCAAGCATAATGCTTTGTACTTACTGTGTAACAGTGCAAAATAACTTCATTATTTTCTATAATATTTTTGTTCCTATTGCTAAGTGTTACATCCTGCCAGGCTGCAATCAAGTGAAGTTCTCTCTAACCAATGGTTGAATAAACACTTCAGACCTAGGGATTTGTTATGATGAAATATTTATTTTAATTTTACTGGAACAGGAAATTCAGGATGTTTTAAACTCTATCCATCTACTACCCAAGTAGTAGGAATGGGAGCTATCCTGCAAGGCTAGTCATGGTTTGACCATGGTATTTAGATGCACATAATGTTGGTAAACTTGCTAACATTGTTCTGAATTTGTTTACTGCTGTTAAGAGGCCTTCAACACATATTCTATATGCTGTAGATGTATAGTAACAACAGTACCTGTTTTGATATTATGAATCTGTAATGCTAAATGTGCAAAAACTCCATAGGAAAAAAAAATCTATGAAAATACCCTTAGTTTGGAATCCAATTTTTCAGCCAGTACATTCTGAAGACTGCCTAGCATAAGGGATTCATCTGCAGTAGAAAATAATAAACAT
Source organism: Anas acuta (assembly GCF_963932015.1). Classification (NCBI taxonomy): domain Eukaryota; kingdom Metazoa; phylum Chordata; class Aves; order Anseriformes; family Anatidae; genus Anas; species Anas acuta. Next base: position 103,838,608 of record NC_088979.1, read on the forward strand.
TTCTTTAGAAAATAATAAGCATTTGTCCATTAGAGGAAGATTGGAAAGGCTACATAATGAAAGAGAGAGGCCAAACAGTGAATGTCCATAGTTTGATACAGTCATTAAAACCTATCAGTAAACTCTAGAAGTAATCAACAGATTGCCTATGTGTTACCTCCCCAAATGAAGGCAGAAAAGCTCATCAGCAGAAAGATAGTTTCCAGAGCGTTCATCTTCATGCTGCCCTATTTGCATGGAAATACTGTTATTGGCAGACATCACGTGGCCCTAATGAGAGCAGGTGTGTTCCCTCATGGATCCCAGCCAGTTGTGGGTGGTAATGAAACCAATCTGTAAATGAGATTTTAAAGGGTGCAATACTTCATCACCAGCACTGTTGTCAACATGCAGACGGCCCTTCCCTCTATTTAGAGTGGAATGCGATTAGGTGCAGATTAAGAGTGATGACAGAACAGAGTTCAAAGCACACCCTCCATAGTGTCAACAGGCCCTAATGATAACATACTACTGCTTCCCTTAAAGAGTTTCATGTCTTATTCAATGTAAATGGTAAAAATGTGGCATTTTAGAACCAATGATGTGTTTTTCTATCAATGCTGTCATAGTAGGCAGCTGCTGAAAGAAGAGCCGTTTGTCAGATCCCATTTTCCTCAGTGATTCATCAACAGTGGCAGTTCATGCATGCAGTATCAGAATGGGAATAAATAACTTTCAGCAATGCATTGTAACAGTGTACTGTTTTATTAATCTGCCGCATACTCTGATGCAACTCAAGGTGCCAAAGATTTTGGGTAGGTTCACACGATCATGTGTTCACTATTTTGCAAATCACATGGCAGTTTTGCAGGAGCAGGACTGAGGAATGTTAATGAGTTAATGGATGAGAAAAACAAAACCGCACTGTCTCATTCTCCCTGTTAGGAGTTTTACACTACCCAGAAGTGTAATCAGTTTGGTCTTTTCTCTTACTCTTAAATTCTGTATTAACAAACTACAGTCATTCTAAGAACAGAGAAATCAATGTAATAACTGTACATTAACTCAACATTCAAAAGTAATTCAAATCTAATTTATTCAAATAGTACCTACGATCACATATATCACTAAAATGGATGGTTTGACTTAGTGGTAATAAAATAAGGGTTTCTAGTCCAGAAGAGTATTGGCATTCACAAAACATTAGTGCTCAAATGGTTTTGTGTGTTTCCGGGTGTGGCGTAAGTCAGTAGATCCATGACCTCAATAGAAATCCAGATCCTGGCTATGTTTAGCTGCCATCTTGGGAGGGTAGCATGTAGCTTGAAGTTTTAAAATGCCTGAGATGGATTAGTTTCAAGTACCGTGTGTCTTTGACAGTTTAGGCTTTGATGTGAAATGATTAGAGAAAATGGGAGTATAGAAAGCCAAGTAAAAAGCCTAGCACATCATAGACTTCTCTTTTGAAAAGTAGGTATTAACTAGTGCTATGAGAGTTTGACAGATTTTCTAGTGGGAAATGCTGTGGAGGGTTTGCATAATCTGATGCAGGGTGCCTGAGTCATTGGGCTACCACACAGAGACCATGGGTCTTGGGCTCTGCTGGGATCCTTCTGCCTAAAGAGCGGAGGGTAATATTGCATTGTATATGTAATAGTTACACCCCACCTTTGTGTGTGATTTTTTTTTGAATAATAGCAAATATCAGTCTTTTTTTTTTTTTTTGGGGGGGGGGTGGTGGGTTGAGGAGGTAGGGTTTAATTTCCCATTGAATTTCTGTTTTATACTCTGAGTTCAAGACACTCTGGCAAGTCCTTCAGTGTGAAATATATTCTCCAGGGTTTGCTGAAAGAATAGGCATTAAAAAAGTCGTTTCTTTTTAATCCTTCTTTGTCCACAGTAGCTAGTACTCGCAGAATTTGTACTAGGGAGCAGCCTTCACATAGTCTTAGAGGATAAAAAGCTTCTAAAGTACAATTTAATAGGAATTCAATTGGCATAATGATTATAGTTTTCAGTAGATATTTTTGTGGTTATTTGTTTTGTTGGTTCATATTCCAGCCTTTCAGCTCACCTGCCACAGTTTTCCATGCTGCTTTCTTCAACCAAAATGTAGGAGAAACACGCACAAAAAAATATGTTCAGGATAGTCTGAAGGGCACAGCAGTTGATCTCTCCTGTGACAAAGATGATACTGTCCAGCAGGACCCTTTGTCTAGAGCTGGATAAATTAGCATCATAACAGGACTATAACAAACACAAGACCACTACTAATTACTGCCAAAGCAAATGTACATGCATACATGTAATCATAATCTTCATGTGTATCATACATACATATGTGCCAACACATAGACTAGCACATACAGTATACGTTAGTCACACTTTGTCACAGCAGGGCAAGTTGAGTTTTCACGTCTTCTTTTTCACAGAAGAGCTCGTTTACACATCTGTTGCTGGAGAAGTACAGGTAACTGAGATATTCTTTTCAGTGTGGAATTGGTAACTTTTTCTGTGAAGAACTTGCTGGTATTTTTCTGTTTTATTTGGTCAAGGTCTGACCATAACCACCAAAAAATGACCTGTGCTGGAGCATCCTTCTAATACAAGTAGTGGGCCAGGAAATGTCACTACAATTAAGGTAATGATTTATCAGTTCATGAACAGGATTTATGGATATTTATGAGAAATCAAACTCTAGTATACCTGAAAAGGTTTGCTCTTACATTCCTGATTTCATTAGACAACTTAACATTGCCCCATTACCCAGGCTGCTGAGTGGGTGATCACAGGATGCAAAGATGCTAAGGTCCTAGTTAGAGAGCAGCACGTTTACTGACAATGAAACAAAGGATCCTTTCTCTTCTGAACTACAACTCTATGCAGCAGATAGTTGCGTGAACTTTATCAGCATCAATTCACACGAATTTCCAGGTGACACTCCTCCCAGAGTGCATCTTCTTGTATTCCCATTCAGGAGGCATCAAGGGCAGAAGTTCTAAGAAATTAATGTATAGAGGATAATATGTTTTCAAAAATAATAAGTGCCTACACTTTTCATGTATTTATCATATAATTGCATGGTGGTTATTAGTTAGTAATGGTTTGTGAAACAAAGTAAAAGGTGCAAGTTAGATATAACTGTTCTGGGCATAAATAACCACAATATATATTTTCTTTTCTCAGCAGGTGATGAAATGTATGAGATTCTTGTTTTCTTAAAAAAAAAAAAAAAAAAAAAAAAGTGTAAAATGCTATTAGAGCATTTTATGTGATCAAATAGTTAACTGATTACATGAGCAATAGAATGAGTACTCTGGTGGACAGTTAATTACAAGCTTACTTCACATAGCTGTGGCCCTTGAAAGAGCTTGGCTTCAGAAAGACAGTGAAGCATGACTGTCTAGGGCATGTGGGTCCCACAGACATTGAGCTGTTTATTTAGTATTTGAGGAAAAAAAAAAACAACAACACATTATGGTTATAATAACCACATTGAATTAGATTTTTGTACACCAAATAATTGATCCTTGCATGAAAGTGCAAACCTAGCATAATTTTCTAATGCTTCACTTACTAATGGAACAACGTAAAACAACGTAAATGTAGAGACACAATTGTCTGGGAATTTTATCACTATTAATTTACCAAATTTATTAAGTTTATGAATGCAGTCTCATAAACAAAATTCATGGTTTGCTCTCTACCCCCCATCTCCCCCATCTCAATTTACACAACACAAATATCAGATGATTTGGGAATGTTTTAGGAGTCAATATTTTCCTTTCCTTGCTCCAGTGGAAGCTCAGTGCAATAAGATATCTAGGTGCAGTTCTGGCCCTGAATCTTCTTTTGAAGGCCCAGGTGGGCCAGAAGAAAAGGCTACCTGTTGTGCTGTGTTCTAACTATCTCCCACCTTGAAACACTGAGCAGTAAGCGGGGATCATATACTTTCTTTGGTTGGGATCACTTCATGTGAAGGTTACATGCTACCGTGAAAGTTTCCTTCATAGTTTTTTCTAACTTAACCAGTGATTACTAAAGAGTTTTATTACTGAATTCTTCAGCCTTTTTATGAGGAGCTGGAAGCAACAGTGTAAAAATCTATGTGTATTAAAAAAACAACAACAAACACAAGCAATTAGAAAGGAGTATTGTTTCTGTTGTGTTTTAGTCTTTCTTTTTAATTAAATTGAAAAAATAAATATCTTGAGAATAAAGAAATACTCTTTTATTTCTGAAAATAATCTTATACATGTATCCATTCTCTGACATTGTTTCATTTATTACTTTTGTTATAAATTTTCTTGAAATGGATTTTAGATAGAAACTGTAAGTATGATCCTGGCCAATGCATGTGGTTTTTCTCCTGACCCTTCATTCTTTTTCTAATTCTTGTTCAAAAATGCTTGACATAAGATCTGTGTCATCAAGGATTATAAATGATTTTTTGGGGTTAGAAAAATACCAACATATGGTGGTATACCTAAAAGTATTTGCAATGGTAGTTTTATTAATTTAGGCTTTGTTTTGTGAAAGTGATTTTTTACTGTATTCGTAATGGAAAGAAAAAGGAAAATTTACCAAGGCAGAGTGGGAATACTGTTTCTTAATCTGGCTAGTTATAAATTTAATGAAAGTGTTTGTCCTTTGTTTTGTGTTCTTCCATTTGAAAGGAAAGCAGTTCACCTAAACAGTCCTCCTGAAATGTGTATGTATAGCTACACACAGGTAGGAGAATATTAAGAAATTATATTGATAGGTAGCTATTCAAATGTCCAGTGAATATCCTTTTAATCCTTAACTTCCTCATTCTCCTTTTTCATGTTCTGTACATTTCCTTCATCTTAATGGTTTTCAAGGCTTTTATACATTTTTCTCTGTGGTCAAACCTACTCTCTGGGAATGAAGAACCTGCACAAAGAGCCTGCAATTGTAACACCCCATTAAAAGTCAAACACCCATGAATATTATATGAGTGAGAATTGAGCATTCCCACTAGTCAGAAAATGTAATAAAACCAGCTGTGGTCTTGGGCAGAGGATTTTCATCACTTATTAATCCACCGATGTTTAAAAAATAAAAATAAAAAAATTAGAAAAACACCCCCCAAAACAGAAAGTGTAACAGTAGAGTGCAATGTAATGCTCTAAGATGCGCATTTTATAATGCCATCTCTTAAACTAAACTAAAATAAATCTAAAACTAGCTGTGGTCTTGGGCAGAGGATTTTCATCACTTATAAAGCCATAAATGTTGGAGGAAAAAAAAAAATCCAAACCAGAAGGTAACAGTGTAACAGTATAGTGTAATATAATTCTCTATGATGTACACTTTATAATTCCACCTCTTTAAAAATATATAAATCTATAAGCAGTCTATAACAATGGTCATTTATTCCTACTCAAATTCTTATTTTGAATCGTATGCAGTCCCATGCATGTTAATTTCCATTGACATTTGCCTCTTCCTCTCTCTCTCCCCCTAGCCCTCCATGTATCTGTTCTAAGGGAGCCAACGTTTATTAGTCACACCAGGAGATGATCTTAACTACCTTTTGCCTGGAATTTAAATGGGGCCAGTCTAGATACTTTGAAATTAAAATAAAATTTAAAATTAGTACCCATGATTATGAAACAGGACGTGAGAAAACAGTCAAATGGGATATTTTTTTTTTTAGAACAAATTGACCATCTTTGATACTGCTATATATAGTATTTGGTAGTTACTGACATTGGACTGGATTGTGACAAGTGTTTTAGGCATGTGAACATATGTGGAAAGGACTAACTTCCTACCTGCTCTCAACATAGACTGACTGAAAGCTACAGTGCTGAAACACAGGCAAAGACACTGGCAGCTTCTCTGTCAGCATTCAGAGAAAGGGGTTTGCATACGCTCTGTGGATGTGTGAGGCACCAAAGAGGAGTGAGCTACAAGTGTGACTCTAATTTTAGCATCTCTCTTATTGGATGCATGACAGAAAAGCGCAGATTAGGTATAAATTTATGCTGCTAATTCAGATTTATCCAAACATTTTTGATAGGTGAACATGACAGCAGCCAGGCATTATGCCATGTTGTCAGTCTTCCCAAAGTTGCCGCAAAAGCATATGGCCAGCACAGAGTTCATATTGTGTGCTGCGGTGCAGTTAGCAGCGATCAGATTTTGTGTCCTTGCTGATACAGGGCGAATGCATACTTTGATCAGGAACAGAGATCTGCTCTAAGTAATTATAGAATTGGAGCCTCAGTGGCAGTACTGAATGTAGAGTATTGTATAAACTGTATACTAGCTAGGGAATCACCAAGAGATACTGTTTCTGCTGCCTTAGTTTAGCATAATCGAACATCATCTTGTTATGACATGAACTTGAACAGAAATGTTTGTACTCACTGTAATGAAAAATGAACGCTGGAATTTAGCACGTTTATTTGATACTTCTGAAGGCAAAATGAAAATGTAGGAGTAGTTCCAAGTTACATGCCTGCATATCGTTAGTTACTATTTCCATTTCAATAACAAACTCAGATTCTGAGTTTGTCAGAGTCAGACTTTAATATCTCTTCTTTTAAGAACTCCTGAAATCACAAATGGTTTCATACGTGGAGTTTGCTGAGGCTTATTTATTGGATAAGTGAATTTGAGGTGAAAAACACTCAGGTTTGTATATATTGGTCCTTATCGGCAATATATTACCGTATTCAGGATAGACTATTTAAAACTTTAATGGAAGAAGTAGGTTGTACCTTAGTGCAGAACCATGCATTTTACCTGAACTTATGAATTTAGAAGGAAGTTATGGAAAGATGCAATTCTCTTCCAAAGCTTTATCAGCTCTCCTAAGTACAACATCATAAAATTAAAGAAGTGTTCTGTTTAAACCTTAAACCTTTCTAAAAGGTTTTAATTAGCAATTTAATGATCAATGTGAAGGAGAATGGAACTGTGTTTGCTTATTAAATGAAATTAAATTAAATAACATATTTTGATTTTGTAAGGCAAGCTCTTGTTGTGACAAGCGTGAATGTTTCTACGAGGATTGATTAGCCTTTTGGCCTCTTTGCTTAATATTTTAGCCATTCTTTTATGGAAGTTCCTGTGTGTCTCCCATCAGGAATATTGGAATTTGGAACCTTATCTATAATTGTCTACCAATAGGGGTGACACGATGTCTCTCCGCTGCATTAACTTTATCGTTCCCTGTAAAACATTAACACAGCAAAAATCTGAGCTTGTAAATGAGAGCCCTGTCTTCATCTTGATCAGAGAAATGAAATTTGTAATTCAAATGAGAAAAGTTAATGAACTTAATGCACAGGCTGGAAAAAAGTGTTGTAATGTGCCAATTTGGTCTGCCTGTGGGTGCTTCCAAACGTTCCCATTAAGGTATTGATTGTGTCCATTTAGCAAAATGAAGGGGACAGTGAACTCCCTAAAGGTTTACACATCACACCAGTAGAGGCCAGATCCCCAAACAAATGAAACCTATCATGATAAGCCTTAAATTTCTTTTAACATCTGAATTTAAGAATGTGTCTATTAATGCTATTGTCTGCAACATGTTTTGGCCTTCTAAAGCAGCACAATAGGTGGCCTTTTGTGTTCATGTGTATGTAGAATTTAACGTTCCCAAGTTCAAGTAATGGTGGAGGGTCTCTCATCACATAAATAGTTGCTGTATTTTTATAGGAACATTTATCATTTATTATGATTGTGGTAACAAATTGGAAATTCAAATTTTGCTACTTAGAGAAAATACAATTTCTGTACTGGTTACCACCAGTTGTCATTTTATCTGCTGTCAGTAGTTGTTGATGTCACACAGCAGGTGTTCAGGCATGCTTATGTGCACAGAGCGTTATTAGTAGGGTCCATAGCTGATGGCATACATCAACTTCCAAGTTACCTTAGTGAGATAAAAAATATTAACAAGGAGGAGAAAGAAGGACAGAGGGGGAAGGGAAGATTTCTCTGTAGTGGCTGGCTGAAAAGAGAAGCAAAGAGAAGCGAAGGGTGCCCCTGGGCAAGGGTCTTCTGCAAAACAGCAGGTGGTTTCCCCAGACACTTTTTTCTTACTACATAATATATCAAGACCTGCTCAAATTCCTGGCTATTTTTTCCTGCTCATGATGCTATAAGCATTTGTGAGTGTATGTATTATCAGGTGCAGGTCTTGCACGTTGGTTGGTGGTAAAGCTTTGTGTGCATGAATGTTACAGGAGCCATCCCGCTGGATCTGTATGCAATTAATCTGTTATATTATCTGTGGGGTGCTAAAGTTTAACCTAAAGGACACAAGGGGAAGGGTGGGGAAACCTTAGCCTGGGCTTAAAGGTTAAGAGCCTGGACCATGAGGTAGAGGGTGGTTCAGGCATCAGCAAGTCATTTTCCCCAAGAAACCAGCACAGCAGTGGTCAGTGCTGGCACCAGTGCAAGGTTGCAAGCAGAAGAGCACTTGGGGCAGTGGGAAAGACATTGCTGCAGTATCGTCAGGGTGCATGCAGATGGCAGGTCTCAAGGTTGTTAAGTGTGGGTCAGGCTACAAAATTGGAAATGGAGGACCTCTGGTGCTACAAATGCTAGGGCAGTAGGCAGCATAGCCATGCCTCCTGCAATCTGTATAGGAGATTTGGTACTGTAGTAGCACCAGTTGATTTCTAGATGACTTGTGTACAGAAGAAATGTTTACAAGTGATGCAACAGCAGCTGCTGACTAGCCCCTCATGTCAAATAACAGAATGAAGTTCTAATCTACAGCTGCAGTTGGAAATTTGCTTTTTTTTTTTTTTTTTTTTTCAAGTTGTGGAGTGAGCCTCCTGACAGCTGTTTTGTTCTTCCTACAATGAGGAGAGTGGTCTCTGTGAAGATTCATGTCCCATGAGTTGTGAAAAACTAGGTTTTTTAACTTGAAAGATTGTGTCTACCAGCTTGCAGTGATTTTACTGTGTTACCATGTTAATTGCCTACATTAGTAGGTTAGTAGGTAATACATAAACAGTTGGGGACTTTGTGCTTAACAAAACGTTCTGATTGCCAGGCAATATTTTCAGCATGTAACTACACTGAAGTTCATTTTAAATAAAGTTGGTTTTAACACAGTATGCGTGAATTTCTTGTAAAGCATGGCTATATAGAAATACAAGTCCACAAGGGATAAGTAATAAAAATAAATAAACACACAGTGATTCTACATGGATTTTAGTTGCACTTGTAAAGAAAATAAAATTTAAGCAAGAAAATAAATCTGCTAAGCTTCTTGTGACTTGAAGTAAATATGCAAAAGTGATAGGACTAAGATACTTTCCATGAAATCAGAGTTTACTACCCCCCCTCCAAAAAAAAAAAAAAAAAAAAGCTTCATGATACATTTAAGTTTGAAAGACCTGAAAGTGTTTGAAAGGTAGCCTGTGCTAAATGCAGACCTTGAGCAGTGGCACGCCTGAGCATAGAACAAGTCAGCGTACTATTGATTGGAGTACGGTGGGATAAATGTGTGGCTTCTGCCCTTAATGGAAGCTGATTGTTCAGGGATGTGCCGGCAAGGCTGGTCGATTCTTTAGCTGTTGTTTACTGGGGAGGACGATATCAATTTTCCAGAGGGATGATTGGTGGGATGTCAAGGCTGTCACCCTTTTCTTCTCATCTCTGACAGACAGCTGAGTGACAATTACAGTGATAGGACATTGTCTGCATTGGCATATACACCAGAGGATAACTGGCAAACAAAAAAAGGCAGCAGCATTTTAAAAAAGATATAATCAGCAGTTGTCAGGACTAGTTACATATATGATGTCTGAATAATAAGGCCAGAGTGTCCCGCCTCAGACACTGACATAAACTGTACTGTGTATTCCTCAAGCCGCATAGAAATTAGCCCTGGGAAAGTTATTGACTGTTGCTAGTGGTAATCTAATTGGGAATTAAGTTTCAAGGGACTGTGTTTTCAGGTGACTCCCTGAAAATGAAAAACAGCTTTTCTGCAGAACTTCAAAATGCTGGAGACAACTACCAAATTTATAAACTAAAAGGCCTCTTGATTCTAGGAATCCTCTGTTGGAATTTCTCCTGAATACTACCCAGACAGCTAATCAGATAGCAGACTCTGAGGGTACTTTGTGTTTGTGATAGGTATTTAACCTGCCAGCCCAGAACACACAAGCTGAACTTTAGGTCTTTAAAGCCTTATTTTACACTGCATAGATAAGCATATGAGGTGTGCATAAGTATTTCTCATGAATTAATATCTTGTAGTAGATACAGGTCATTATGTAGAAGACTTTGTCCCACTCCTATGAAATCACAGGTAAAGCTTCATTTCAGTAGTGCATGTTGAGGACCAAGGATCCTAATTATGCAGTGTATTAACTGCTGTTACTTACTGTGGCTTCTGGAAGTTGAGATTAGAATAAGTCTTTAGGGGAGGAAAAAAAAAAGAACAGAGGAATGACTCATATGTAGACTAAAATGTTAGATTTGCAGTGCAAAACACATCTGACTTATCTCCAATCAACGGTATTCTGCTCTTCACTGCTTTTCTTGCCACTCCTCCCAGAGGCTCTGGATTGAGTGGACCTTTTCAAAGGCTGTTTCAGATGTACTTTCCTGAAACCTCAATTACTATTTTCACAGAACACTTACATTTATTTCAAACTCTTACCTCAAATATTCATCATGCTGAGACCTTTCTCTGGTCTGTTTCCCAAGGTCTTCAGCAGCAAGTGCAGGAGAGAGCAGAACATTCGGCTCCCCACATGCAACTTGCCCTGAAGCAGGGAGAGGTAATGGAGGCAGCTGCTTTGGGAGAGATCATGTTCTTTACCACAGACGTGTAGCTCTGCGCCTGGTCATAATGGACTAAGAAAAAAGTGCAGTAGTGGTCTGTAGTTCAACAAAACCATGCCTCTCCGAGACAAATGTATGAATACACTAAGGGAATGTGAATGTTTCCTCTCAGACCTACAAGTTATCAGTGCAAAGTGGTAGAGAGAATCTGCAATTAAGAATATATAGCATGAATGCTTCTCAGGCGAAGCAATGGTGTTGCATGAAACCCACTGCAGTACTGTTTGGATAGCTTCCCTACCTACTGAAATCCTGAGTGCTGGTTGTGGTGCGTACTTGGTGCAGTATGGATTTGTAGATAGCATATGGTACGAAGACCACATACATTCATTTTCATCAGTTTAGGCCTCTCATCTCGTTTTTTTTTTTTTCTCTTTATAATCTCTTTTTGTGTTGTAACTAACTTGTTCCTTTCTCTTTTTTATTTTGCTACTGTGCTATTTTCCCTCTCTTTCTATATAGCTTATATGCATGCACCTTTTTTCTCTGTTTTTTCACTGTATGGTGTAGAGATTTTTATGGATGCCTCAGGTTCTTGTACACAGACCTCTCAAACCACCAAACCCAAACTTCTAGTCCAAACTTTTTTGCTCAGGCATGCTTCATCCCTCCATTCTAGGCCACTGCTGGCCAAAGAAGAATTAGAACTAAGTACAAGGGCAAGTTGTCCTGTTGTACCTTCTGGATCTCGGTGGAATAATGTTGGAACAAAATTGAACAATGGAACAAAAAGAGAAATCTGTTTCTGCTGATGATGTCTCAGGCTGGAGACTCTTGAACCCCTGGGACTGTTAAAGCAAAACTTCAAAGCTGCTTCCTGCTGATAGGACACAGGTACAGTGGCAGCATTGGCAAGGAATTGATCCAGAATAGCTTCTCTCATACATATTAAAGAGATGTAGTTTGCACCTTGATACAATGTCATTAGGCGAATATTAATTTACTTAATAGCTCACCTTTCTTGTCTACTGTTGAAACACGAGCATTATCTACTGATGCTGCTGTGTGTGGAAGTTACAGTTTATTTTGATTTCCTTTTTCTTGAATTTCTGGTATTCTTTCTGCTTGCACCCAAGATGAAATTGTGTTAGTGGGCTTAGAGGAATCTTCTCAAGTAGGAGATGTGATTTGAGACCTGTGAGTTTCCAGGTACCAGAAAAAAAAGTCATAACAAATCATACTTTGGGATGAGTTGCCTCTTACAGTAGATGCATAATAATACAACGTACAAAGTTGGCTGTCTCCTAGCCAGAGAATTACATCAGACATTTATCTTCTCTTTTCTGTTCTGTCTGAAATTCTATTTCGTTGAGTGCTTTTTTCCTTTTTCTTTTGTTTTCCCCCAATCTATCCTATAGTATTTTTCAGGTTGGTGACTGATGTGAAAGACAGATATAGTGATACTGGCTTTTTTGTACTTCTATTTCAAAGCAATCATTCTCTAGCCTGTAAAAGAATAACGATGCTTGTTATTAATATTGAAGTTTATTTTTGATAGGTCTCACGAAAACACCAAATAAATGTGATTATGAATTTCTTTTTCTAAGCCACCAGCTAATTGATTTTGCACTGGGCTCATTAAAAATAGATACTTAGCCTTTCAGAGGACTGTCTGGGAAACCTAAGGCAGGGCATGGCTCCTCAGGGACACCATTGACTGACCATTCCATCAGGCAGGGAGAGAGTGGTCGTGGTGCTTGTCAGAGCTGAAGTATATTTACTTCATCTCCCTGCAGATAAACATTTGCAAGGCAAATAATAAATTAGCCATTAATCAGAAGAGTGGCTGTGTTTGATGAACCCTGAATAGAGTGGAGATGTCAGGTAACGAGACAGAGTAAACTGACGTTGTAGATTGAGCCATGTGGAAATGGCTGCTAGCAGTTTTGAAAGCTTTTGTACTGTGTTTCCAAGAGACTCTCAAGGTTAAAGTAAAAAAGACTGAAGATCTGGGGCAACCAGAGGTTACTGGTTTTCAAGATGATAGTATTATGCAGTTTTTCTACTGAATTAAATCTGTATAATTCTTCCAATGCACACCTCTATGTGATTCAGGAAAAATACAATTTTACAGGAATGGTACAAACTGCCCTATTATTAGCAAATTATTCAAGGCATACATTTGTTCAGTCTTAATGATCTCAATACATCTTTGGGTGAAAGTTCACATTTCTGATTGACGGTGTTTCTTAAATATTAATTTCTACTATGTTAAGTGGATGTTTTTACAGCTTTTACAGTGTAAACAAAAGATTATTTTTTTTTTTATCAAAATGTACTGGGAAAACAGTAAGCAAATTCTACTCTGTTATTATCCAGGCAATTTTATTAAGGATTGGGCGTGCATTAATGGCTATTATTGTAAACAGAACTGAAAATAATGGCTGAGTTTGGTAACTGCTGTTTTTGGGTGCTTCACTTGATCATCAATCTAGAATTTTTAACTAGTCTAGGGAGGCTTTAGGTGGTCAAACTACTACTAAAAATTGGACAACTGATGTTTCAAAGTGATTAGCCCAAATGAGTTTTTCTTCATGTAATATAACCAAAGATAATAAGTAATTTGGAAATAAAATATGTAGGTATGCTGTAAAATTTCCAAAATTGAAATAAGACTTGTAGTATTTAGTATTTTTCTTTTTAACTGAGAGGAAAAAATGGCAATTCTTAAGTTGTACATCAGTTGTTCTAGTAATGTGGTATGAACTCTGCACTGGACATGCACTTGGCCTTCAAGTGTCACAGAACAGTGTGTTTGAAACAAACTGACCTTCACCTTGAATACATTCTTTTAATAAATAAATAAATAACAAAACCAAATAGAGTTGCAAGTTTTTAAAGCAATCAGAATATTTGAAACCTTTAATTTCATCTCCACTTGTTCAACACAATATAACTCCTAGAAGTGAATCCCCTGGCTCTCAGAGGAATATCTTTGTTTTGTAAGATTAGCTGTGTTGTTGTTCGTTTCGAGGCTTGCCTTGGCTCTTGAAATTCAATAAGAATATTTTTATATGCACATCATCCAGGGCTGAAAGGTTTTTTTAAAATTATTTTTAAAATTAACTGTTGCTTAATAATATACTTGCCATGAGTTCACTTGTCAGTTTTTACAGGTCACGGATTATCTTTTCTCTTCTTTTGCTCTGTCTGAATACAGAAAAGAATACCCACAGAGGGAGAAAGTGTTCTCAAATGTAGATGTTATCTCTGTTCTCTTGTGATTACAGCAAATCTCACCAGTCGTTTATAATATCATAACATACCGTTCATTTTTTAGTCAGCATTGTGATTCCAAAATTAATGGTGACCCTTCAGATTTCAATTTTCTGTGGATTTGCTAGGTTCTTAACTGAGCCTCAGAATGTGATGCTGGCCTTTAATGTCTGTTTTCAAGAATGACAGGATGCTGGTCAGTGAAATAATTTTATACACGTGGTAATGGAAGCACAGGACCGGGGTGGAATGGTTCCTTCAGTATTTTTCTTAACTCTGTTTTGATATATGTGTATTTTTCCATTGTGACTTGTATCTAATATATCTGTAATTTGGGCACAAATAGCTGATGCCCCAGAATGTGCACGAGAACCTCCTCATCAGGTAATATTCAGAAAACTGACCTTGAAAAGACAGTCCTGTGGCCAAGTGGCTATAAGTCTCATGACTGGAGTGTTTCAGGCCATCTGGCACTTTGTCTTTGGGAAGGATTTGAGTCTGCTGTATCCAGATAGGGAGATTGAACACTAACTATTGTAACATTGGATTCTTATATATTGATACTGAAACAAGTGTTTCTTAGGAGGATTCCCAGGACCCAGTGTCCCTGAATGGACAAAGGGTGTAGGACCTAAGGCCAAAGCTTTGTGTCACCCCTTGGCAGGCTTTAGGCTTCTGCAGAATGGTTTTCCTTTTCTGCAGCTGGATGACTTGGTCCTTACCCTGTCTGTGGACTTTAAGAGGTGAACAGGAGGCTGGACTACACAGAGTGGATCACGTACCCAGAAGGCAGATTTTGAGGCACGGCCTTTTTCATGTTCCAGGTGTTCATTTCTTCTAACTTCTTAAGAATCTGTACCTCTTTGAAAACAGTAGTTTGAGAATATACATCACTTTAAACCTTTTTAACAGTTTTGATTTGGGATTTCTACTTCAGAGGAAGAGGAATGGCTTTGATGGCGATAAGAAAGGAAGTTTTTAGTATTATAATAACATGATAAAAAATAGAATGTACGTTATACAGCAAAATAGGTTTAGCCCTAGTTTGTGTTTGTGCAGTAAAGGTCTGTTGGAGGAAATGTTTTGCTATGCTGCTTAAGGATATCTGAGTCTTTCTTGCTCTCAAAAGGCGTTACGCTGATAGTGAGCTTGGATCACTAGCTCACCTGTGTCAGGTAACCAGGTAGTCTGAACTTCAGCACCTTAATTTATTTCAGGCTTTTTGGTAATTCTCAGGTTTGACATTGTCACTGTAGTCTTCTAATTCCATAACAGTACAGTGGGGATTATAATTTTTCCCTGGAAAGGGGTTTGCATGGCACTCTGAAATAAGGTGAGAAAGAAGAAACCATCCTTCTATTCATCTGTCAACAACGTTGCTGGTAAATAGGAGAAAATTATGATAGCAAAGGACACCCTTTTAATAAGTCTTGGTTATCAAAGCAGCAGGGGAACTGGGATGATGCTAGTCTCATATGGTATTTTAGCCATTAAAATGGATAACAATAGTATAAATATAAATAAGTGAATTATACAGTTACTTTGCTATCAGTATCACAAAATTTTTAATACCACAGTATAAACTGGTACTTTCCCATTGAGACATCAGTGTGAGACTGACTAAGCACATTATAAAACCTGGTCAACCTAGCTATGGATATATTACAGTTCTGTAAGGTTGGGCTCCATACCTGCTCTTGCCATCTGTAATTTACCTTTGCTCTTTCCTTGGCTCTAATTCCTTGTTTGAAAATAAACATCCTAGTGAGCTGAATGTCTGCTAAGTTTATCTTCCTTTTTCCTCATTCATATTGAAAATACGGTGGCAGATAATGCATCTTAAGGTCATATTATGTTATGTAAAAAACTAACCTGACAGCACACAAAAATGGAGAAAGACAAGAAGTTGAGGCTACTGTGCTCTCTGACTTTAGAAAACAAAGGTCTGTCTGTTAATTTGTATCTTTTTAATTCCTGGTCAGCATTAGAATAGACGCCATTACACCTGTGGCCTGAATTTTTTGAAACCATAATTTAACAAGTGATCTTCACTTCCCCACTTCCCAGGTTCACTGATTCTATTAGGAAATCAGAGCTAACACTGCTTTCTGAGGTTGTTGAAATACTGGCACCTACTACCTAGGCAGTGATTTCTACTTTGCCTTTTCATGGGCTAATTTGTAAGACTCAGTAATGCTTAAAAAGCCAGACAAGATAGTATGGAGCTTTGCACATTAACTCAGATCACTTCTTTGAAATCTGCCCGCCCCCTCCCCCCCCCCCCCACACACACACTTACACGCACTTTTTTTTTTTTTTTCTGTTTAGCCAATTGCATGGTATAATTACATATGTTGCTAACAAGGACTCTGTAGGACAAACTCAGTAGGACTTTAAAGATTCTCTGGTGATTCACCGCAATTTTGTTTTCCCAGCAGTAAAATTAGCAGAAAAAAAAAAGTGTATTAATTGGAACAGATCCACCATGCAGCTTCTTGTATTTTATCCCTGTTATGTCTGCTTTTCACTCGTGTACTCTAGTATGAGCACTTTCCTTTATACCTGTCACCAGAACATATAGCAAAGTGGTCCATAAAAGTTGTTAGTTGCTGAATTGCATTTTCATTTTCAAAGCTGTCTGATAACATGTTGCAGTTAAAACTGTCCAGCTACCCATAACTGTTTCAGAATGCATAGTCTATCAACTTGTGAGTTCCATTTGGCTTTCCCACAGAAAAGTTCTTAGCTTTATCACTTGGTCTTGGTCTTTTCACTTTATGGTAACCACTCCTTAATCATCCAAAGACTGTGACTCATGTTGAGGGCACAGTAAAAAGAAGCAAAATGAAGATCTCCTGTTCAGGTGAGGGACAATCCTGGATATGGGCAGGGGCAGATTCTTAACCTCCCCCCCACAAGCTCAGTTGCAGATTTGAAATGGCTCCTCAGGGCTATGGCAAAGAGTGGGCTCCTGTCTGCCACATGACATCTGTAAATGCTGAGCTGTCTTGACTTAAGGAGGGTTGAGTTGCTCCCCTTGCTTTTGTAAACACATTTGTTTCTCTTACTGGTGGTGTTTCAAAAGGAATCTGTGACTCCTATTTATTTGCTGAAAGACAAGACTGAAGTGCCTGTCTTTGTGCGGGAATCCTCAGCAGTAAATGGGATCCCAGGAGTGGTTGAACAAAAAGCCAAACACCAAACCAAAACAGTGGTGTTGAGAGCGGAGGAAGCACTGTGCTTACAGCTTTCACACATCCACTCTAACTCCTGGTTTTGAGATGTACTTTCTTCTCTGGAAGCCAGATAAAGATACGGCATTTTATTAAAGGCAATTCTGCCTGTTAATTTTACACATACTGTGGAGCAGGTAAAAGGTAGAGCAAAATATATACCTCACCGTTTAGCCATATTTCAGTTGTTGTGAACTGGATCGGTGTTACCTTTGCTTGCAATTGGGATGAACTGTCCATATGGAGGATGTTGCCAGAGGTTCTGAAAACTGCTTTTATTTTTTTTTATTTTTTTTTCCTCTTACTGTTACTGAAGTAGTGGTTTTGAATTACTGTCTACTTCGCACAAAATTGAGTTTGCCACAGGAGCAGTAGATGGGAATTTTAAGAAGGAGCAGTCCCTGTGAGCTGCCAAGTAGTAGCATGTGTGGGTCAGTCTGCGCTACAAGTTGCACCTGGGGTGGACTGTGCAGAGGAGATAAAGTTTCACTAACTGGACTCCATTTGTAATTAGATAAGGAATACTGACAGGAGCAGTGAGTTAGTGGCTCCCCTCCAACGAGAGCTATTGACTTAACATTAGGTTTTGCATGAGATGGTGATGCAGTCGATAAAAGCATCAGGCCTTGTTTGGAGTAACACTGCCGATTGCTCTCTAATTTGCTGCCTGGAAGTGAGCCACAGACATTTCAGCCTTGTGTTTAGTGTTGATGAGATCTAGAGCGAACATTTAATCTTCTGTTTACTAGCAAACCACTTGTAACAAGGATGCAGCTAACAAAAGGCTAGCTCTCTGAAGGCTTTCCAGCAGTAAAGCTTTGTTTTAGCTGTAACCGGGTTCAAAGCTACAACTTGATATAGGTTGTTCATTTTGTAAACTATAGCTTAAGGCAATCTGTTAAACCTTTGATGGGTGACTTTTTTTTTAAGGTACATCCGATGTTTATCTTGTGACTAAAACAGCATTTATTTTCCAAATTACAGCAAAGTCTCAGCTCTTCAAAGTGCCCTAGAATGCAGGGGCTGCTTCCTCACTTGTACGGTCCCATTTCTGAGGGCCCCAGGACTGCAGCTGTCTGCCCATGGCAAGCAGATTACAGCACCTCTTCTCCAGCCTCCTTCTTGATCCTTTGTCATGCTTCTTACCAATAGTGCCTTACAAGTGTCATGAGCTTTTTGCATTCATTCATTCAGTGAAAAATTTAAAGAAATGTTTTGTTGTTTTTTTTTTTTTGTCTAGAATGTTATATGTACATAGTGACATGTGATTTGCCTCATATAAGGAGCACAGGCTAATAACTTCCAGCTGAAGTACAGCTTCAAGTATTGTAAGCTAGCAAATGTCAAATGAAGAAAATACAGAAGAGGAGAGAGAAGTGTTACAGTGTTGAAGTGTTTTTGAAAACAGGAATGCATTTGTATGATTTCATTTCGGTTCTGCTTCCAGGAAATTGGATAGTTCAAGTATCTAAAAAAGAAATCTCATTCTATTCTCTGGCAATTGAAACTAAATACCTGGGGGTAGGGGGTTATAAAAATAAAGAGTAATGTTAGATTAGGAGAATTTTAATTTCTTGTCTTTTCATTTATTCACACCAATTTTATTTTTCTTTATTATTTTTTTCTTTATTTGCTGTTCAATGTTAATTTGGCTCCTTAGCAGTGAAATATCCAAATTACTAAGTGAATGCGTTAGAAAAGAATGAAATAACACACCAAAGCATACACAGTTCCTCAAATCATCATTAACCCTAACTGTAATTGACTTGCTTCAGAAGAGGTCAAGTGGCACCCATTCATGACCCTTCCCAGTTTCATTGTAGTTGACTGGTTTCCCTAAAGATGTCCTCCTCCCTCAGCATCAGGCGTGTGAGGGGTGCTTTTTCCCATACTGCAGTTCTCTTTGCATGAGAACGAATAGAGTTTCAACCCTTGTTCATGGTAAAGTTGAGGAATCTGTGTAAAACCTCTGGACTCTGACTGTATGGGTTCATTAGGGCTGTGGGTTTTGGTCAGGTGGCTTTGTGATGGTGGCAGATCTAGGGTGCTCCTCAGGTGTTCAATTCAGAAGTGCTGTAAAAGGAGTGAAACAAGCTTGGGCCATTCAATTAACTGAAATTCAGGAAAACGATGTAAGTAGGAAGAAGATTTAGTGTAATAAAAAGTCTTGAAAGATAGACTAAACTGTTCAAAAAGAGATTGTTAGAGTTTTATCAGGAGTTCTTGAAGTTCAGGTATTATCCATAGGCTTGCTGCATGTCAAAAGAGCTAACACAAATGATAACAAAAATACCTCCTGCTTGCTTGCCACTTGTATTGCTGGCATCCAAACCAGCCCATAAGATTTATTGGAACTCTTGAGTATACCTAAACGCAGGATTCAAAGTCTGGGCACAGAATCTCAGGGCCTTAAGAAATCTTTTCTTTGGTGATATCACTGCCCTCTGCCAAAAATAAATAAATAAATAAAGGGGGGGGGGAATATATATATATTTATAATGCAGATGTTAACACCAAATGACTTGATTTAGAAACAAGAGATAAAATACACCTTGTATTAATAGCAAGTTTAGATCAACTCTGACAGAAATTCCTGTCATCCCGTCAGCAAGGTGGCAGAAAGCTGGACCTGTATGGGAGTTGGGCTTCAGGCTCAAGAACAATCTTTGTGTTTTAGATTGCTTTAGCTCAAGGAGATCCAGATCCCTATCCAGTCAGTGAGGTCATTTCTGAGGAGATCAGTTTTCTCAACCTTCCTATAGGTCTGCTGATAGCCTTTGTCTACATTTGATAACACTCGAGTCCTTTAGCATGGGAAAACAGAGTTGTCCTTGGTTCAGTTGATCAGCAAAACTTCTTAGTGACCATTCCTGTATTTATCTAAAACTTAAAACGAACAAACAAACAAACCAAAAAAATAATGTCTCTAAGAAGTTTGGTTTGTAATTTTTTATGTGTTGAAACCATTCAGACACAGTGACAGTCATGCTCCACAAAGCATGAAATTTATCTTCGTAAATTTTGGATGACTATCATGGGCTTTTCAGAGGTACTTTGGAAGAGATGTATAAGCTGGGGGAGCCTCCCAGGAGCTCTAAGTAGGGCAGAACACAAAGAGCAAAATGACATGACTTCAAAGTGGAAGGCTTGATAAGGTTGTAATCCTAACAACACTAGTTGGAGATGGGGAACTGAAAAGGATGGATTTTAAAGTCCAGGAACTTGAGAACGAAAATCCTGAATTGTTCTAGAGAGACTGGTGTAGGAAAATGAATGCTTCATGGGAACAAGGAGGGAAACTAATTTAAGGAAATATGTACAAGTCTGATTTTTTCTGCTTCTGGAAATAATTCCTTATGTGAAAGCAAGAACAGTATTTTTTATTTTTTTATTTATTTATTTTTTTTTTAATTGTGTGTAGGTCTGTTTGCATAAGCTAGTATAAACTACAACCTGTCCCTTACAAAGTCCATCTGGAGCTGGGATTTCTGGGAAAAAGTGCATTTATTCTAAACTTTCACTGTAGATACTCATCTAAATTTGGGTATCGCCAGTAGTGTTCTGGTAGCTTGGCGAGCAGGTTGTATGAGCTTGTTTCTGTTGAGAGCTAGCTCTAATTAAGAGGAGGTCTATGCACAGCAATGCACTGGAGAAGCCAAGGACTAAAATAGCATGACTGTGATAGAGAAACTTGAAGAATGCTAGGCCTGTTTGGCTGGATACCAACAGAGCAGTTCTGTGAATGTGTGGAGGAGAAGCTTGGACAGGCTGATGGTGTCTGAAATGTTAAATCATCTCAGAAAACCCTCAAGTGAGAGTTAGAGCCAAAGCCAACTGTAGCCAACCAGGAGAAGAAAAGCATTGGTTTTTAATCAGAAATTGAACCTATTTACTAAAAATGCATACATCTGTGAAATTCTAGCAGGTTATTTTCCTTAGTAAGTAAATTTCCCTGACAATATTTGATTGGTCTTTTTTTTCCTTGGTTTGGTCCTTGATTCTAAGAGTGTAAAGCACATGCAAAAGTGTAAAGCACATGCAAAACAAGCAAACCAACCAAACAAATGAGGAAGAAAAACAAACAAACAACTTAAAAAAAAAAAAAAAAAAAAAATCTTCCATTCAGATATACATTTAACTAAGGCAATGGAAGGTCATGACTACATCTATTACCAATAAAAACGTTTTATTAAAACTATTAATGAATAGATCAGTTGTATTTACCTGTCGTGGTTCCGCTCGAGTGGGCAGCCGAGCTCCACCACAGCCGCTCTCTCACTCCCCCTCCTCAAAGAGGAATGGGGAGAAAATATGTGAAAGGGGCTCAAGGATTGAGATAAGGACGAGAAAATCACGCAATAATTAGTGTAATGGGCAAACCAGACTCAGCATAAGAAGACAGATAGTAAGATTTATTGCTCATTACTAACAAGCTAGAGAAGTGAGAAACAAAAGAAAGAAACCAAAAGCACCTCCCCCCCATCCACCCTCTTCCACCTTCTCCCCCCGAGCGGCGCAGGGGAACAGGGGAATGGGGGTTATGGTCAGTCTACAGCACTTCTTCTCTGCCGCTCCTTCTCGGTCACTCTCGTCCCCTGTGCTGTGGGGTCCCACCCACGGGATACAGTCCTTGACGAACTGATCCGGCGTGGGCTTCCCACAGGCAGCAGCTCTTCCAGAACTGCTCCAGATATGGGTCCGTACCACGGGGTCCATCCCTCAGGAGAAAACTGCTCCAACCTGGCTCCCCCACGGGCAGCAGCTCCTGCCAGATCACCTGCTCCTGCGTGGTCTCCTCTCCACGGGCTACAGGTCCGGCCCGGAATCTGCTCCAGCAGGGGTCTTCCACAGGCAGCAGCCTCCGTTGGTGCAGGGCCACCTGCTCCACCGTGGTCTCCTCCACGGGCTGCATTGTGGAACCCTGCTCCACCGTGGTACTCCATGGGCTGCAGGGGGACATCCTGCTTCACCATGGTCCTCACCACAGGCCACAGGGGACTTCTGCTCCGGCGCCTGGAGCACCTCTCCCCCTCCTTCTACACTGACCTTGGCACCTGCAAGGCTGTTTCTCACTCCCTTGACTCTCCCGGCTGCTGTGTGGCGCAGCATTTTTTTTCCTGTCTTAAATATGCTCTCACAGAGGCACAACATCGCTTATTGGCTCAGATCTGGAAAACAATGGGGCCCTTCCCAAACATGGGGTGGCTTCTAGATCTTTCTCACAGAAACCACCCCTATGGCCCCCTGCTACCAAAATCTTGCCACGTAAACCCACTACATTACCATACTGTGTGTAAAAGTCATAAGAAAGTACAGAAGAGAAAGGAGAGATGGAAACAGTGTCCCACTCAAGAGAAGAGCTCTTTGCAAACAAAATTAGGTTGTGATGTAGGCCCAAAAGAGTAGGTTGAAAGTTGGAGCAACTGCAGGACTCAATTAGAGATGGACTAATTTGGATATTTAAAGGCTGGAGAAACTATGCCCTTAGTGAGGTTAACAGTATTACTGTTCTCTGTTTTGTTGAAGGGTAATCTTTCCCTCAAAACATAGAATCCCTAAGCCAGTGTGACAGATACTGAAACTCATGCAGTTGTGTTCATGCTCTTATAGCTGCTCATTGTAGTGATTTAATTGAATTAATTAAGCCAGAACAGTAGTTGAGCTCTGAATAAGTTATCAAAACAGATTTAAGAGAAGAACCAAAAAAGTATATCTCCCAGATTTTGCCTTTCATGTTGGAAACCTCTTTGTCCTCCTTTGGTCATGCCCTTTAACAATCTGAATGTTGTACTGAAGTCTGGAAAGTAGTTGTGGTGGGCATCACAGGAGCCACTGTGGGTGCATATGGTGTGGGACCGAACCTAGAGGCAGGCTTCTCAGCCAAGACTGCTGTAAGGAGTGATAAAATAAGATGTGGTACCACGTAGTGGGACAGGTGGCCTGCCAGGAATGGGCTTTTTCATGAGTAAATGATGTATAAAGTTCTATTCAGAGGCTTGTAGGGCTAATCATTAATTACATGCATGGTTGATCAACCGTAGGTTGGTAGGATCTATATCAAAGAGGATAAAAAGTTGAAGTCCTGCAGGAAACCTTCATATTTTTTCTTATAGTGGTTTGAAGCTGAATTTTTGTCAAAACATTTTAAACTTATAACTTTAATGCTGCTTCTTACATATTTTGCTTGTTGTGTTTTGTTTAACTTTTATTATTTTCCTAGAAGATTGAAGTAAATCGTCAATTCTTTTCAATTAGAAATTGGTACCTTCAACAATTTGCCATAACGTGCTTTAGTTAGTTTCACACTTTTTTTTTTCTGGAAGAAGCACCAACTGTCCCATTTAAGTTGTAGTCCTGCTTCTCTTCCAACAAATAATATATTGTCAAGGAACAATATTGTCTCTTTATATAATATATTTAGAGAGACCATATTGTCAAGGAACATGCACTAAAGAAAACCCGCCAGTTCATCTAATTGTCATCAAATACACCTGTATACCAGATAACAAATGTGTAACTAGATAGTCTTATCGTTAGGGTATACGTTTTTATTCTTTTTTTTTTTCCCCACAAAATTACTTCATGAAATACTCCTAACTAGTCATGAAAATTCACTTGCCGCTGACATACAGCTGCCCTCAAGGTGAGAGAGAACCTTGTAGTAGCACCTGTGCTACAGTAAATAAATATAGCTACTACAGTAAATAAATATAGCTAATGAATCGAAACTGTAGGTTTCGTTAGGCAGAATGTAATTAGGTAAATTAGAATTTGGACTGGATCCTGAGAATAAATGCTATGTGCTATTAATGTTGAGAGGACTTCATCAAAAACAATAACAACAACAACAAAAAAGAAACAACACCACCAACAAGCAACCCAGGGCTCCCAGAAATGCAGTGCTGCCTCACTCTTGCCCTGAGGTGCAGATTGAACACTATGTTGTGTCTCATCCAGTCTCTATTAAAGTTCATGGGGAAGAAAAATCCCCTGTTTTTAACAGGCTTTGAATCCCTCCCAGGGAGGCAATTGTCAGCCATCGAATCATCAGACTGCTTCCTGGTGCACCTGTGTTTTCCTTGGAGGACTCCCATCCAAACAGGGGAGGCACAATCTTGCTCAGCCCCATGAGATCCCAAAAGATCAAAGCCTGAGGCAGAGCTGCTATAGAGGCATGAATGGACGAGAGGAACCAGCCACAGTGCAATCACTGAGCAGGGCGATTTCCTCTGGGAAACCTTTTCAGTCCTCCATAGGTGATAGCCATGAGGAAAACCATGGCCAAGAAAAGAAACTGAGTGATGTTGGGCTGGATGCAGCCACACAGTGGTTAGGGGAAAGGGCACACAGCTGTGTGCATGCTACTTGGGTTGCAAGATAAGGACCTTGCAGACTGGATGAGATCCATGGCATCAGCACAAAGGGCAGCCTGCTGACTTTCCTCCCTTTCTCCTATAGATCCATATCTGTGAAGCACCAAGAAAGAGGTTTTCTTTGTGATGGCTTGAGTAAATTAAGATTAGTAGGATTAGTAGTTAGCTTCTACAAGTAACTGTAGGGTAAGAAAACTTGCTAAAATCCCTAATTCTCATAAAAACATATTTAAAAAAATCTCTAATTACCATAAAGACGGCTACTTGATATCAATCCCCTACCAAAGTACTGTCAATTTTCTCTTAATCCTCTGGGGCTGTGGCTTTACTCATGATATAAAGATAATTGTGCTGTTCTTACAGGTCTACTCTTAAACCTTGTGATAGTCAACTGTATTAAATCTTTCCAAACAGTCATGTGCCCAGAATACCTACAGGTAATTAGGTCTTGTTTTTTAAGATTGGTATAAGAATAATTACTCTAGAGGCATTCATATTACTGGTCAACACACCTGCATCTTAAGAGACAGTGGCACTAATTGTTAAGTGTTTTTTGTTTTTGTTTTTTTGCCCTTGTGCAGCTTACATCAGCCTACTTTGCAAAATCTAAGATTAGTAAAGCAATTTAGCTTTTGTTTGGTGCTTTAGAGGCTGGAAACTGAGAGGATTTAAATTTTGATATGGGGGGTGGTAGGGAACAGCCCTCCTTGTGCAGTCTAAAGTGAATTAAGATAAGGAGAAGTTGTGTTCCCTGGAAATACCAATTTTTCTCTTGTCCTGTATCCACTCTATATTATTGGTCATGAGTTTGCATAGTTCATCCCACCTGGCATATTTGTTTCAGTATGCATTGGATTTTGTGGAGTATGGATTTGAAGTAACTTGTCAATAAGAAATACTGAACTATAGTGTTTTGATCACCAGTGAAGCCTTTTGATACAGGAGGAAAATGACCTGTGTTGCTATCATTTTCAGTATGACTGTACTGGGTGAATTTTAAAGTGAAAGAGGATAAAAATGCTATCAGAGATGCTTATAATATTGAGTACTAAATCATAACACTGAAAAACTACAGTTCTACAATATTTCTGAGATCTTTTTTCTTAAAGCCTCCAGGGCCCTGCTTTAATAACGAGGTTTATGTAATGATTTGTTTTGTTTCTGATGCACAAGGGTAGCATCACATATTATTCTAATGAGTACAAAATTAGGAGCACATTAATTGTTTAAAATCAGTTTGAGCATAGGATCTACAAGTGTAGAATTTTACCATTTTGTGCAAGGTGCCTTTCAGATTGGGGCTGTCAGCTAGGTAGTTCATCTGGAACATGCACACCCGGAAGTCCCTAAACTGCAGACAATTTTGTTAGAAAGTGAGCCTACAGCTGGAATGATTTTGTGTTTACAGCTGTAGTCGTCCTTTCTTTAATTTACAATTATGTACATTGTTCAAATAACAAAGCCTCTGATATAGCAGAGGTCTCTAGCTGTAGCCAGTGTAGAAAAGGATAAAAATTGCAACTATTACCTTATGACTGTATTCTTTTATATTTCACTGCGAAGACCAAAAGCCAATTTAAGATTAATCCTCAAAACCATGGCCATTTTTTTCTGAGCTTTGATTGCTGCTTGCCCTTTTGCTGATGGCTGCTATGCTCTTTTGGCAAGCGAGCAACAAGGAGGAAGGCTGCCCCATTCCCTTTGTCCTGGCTGCTGTGCCATGCCATGGGTGGCAGCTTTCAATGAGGCTTCCCAAAGCCATGCTGTGGAAGACTGAGGGGAGAGGACTGGGTGTGAGCACCTGATGGGCCACCGAAAAGTAGCATCTGGGGCTGGGAGGCGGCACAAGGCCGGTGTCTGAGCCATGGCAGACAGGAGGGTGCTCAGCCGGGGCTTTTCCTGCTGCTGCGGGGCCTAAATCCTAGTGGCCAAGGCAATCAGCAAGCTGTGGGTGCAGGGCAAACCCAGAGAAAGCGACCTGCCAAAACAAATGCGTTTCATAGGAGACAATGCTCCTTTTTTGTCTAGCCTGCTTGGTTAGTCATAGAGGTTTTGCTTTTCCAGTTACCTGATCTGGCAGACACAGGGTCCCGGTGCAAGAATTTTCACATAACCGATTTCATCGACGGTGTACACAAAAGAACTCATCCTGCACAGATGATGATATGAATTTTTTGAGGAGCTGTGAAAAGGGTGTCATGGTGGTATTGCAAACCTGACCTTGCACGTTGTACTTCTTGTGAG
This sequence comes from Anas acuta, assembly GCF_963932015.1. Taxonomy (NCBI): domain Eukaryota; kingdom Metazoa; phylum Chordata; class Aves; order Anseriformes; family Anatidae; genus Anas; species Anas acuta. Next base: position 103,865,498 of record NC_088979.1, read on the forward strand.
TTTAGGAATCCATTTTGGCTATGGGCATTTTTCTCCATTTCTGTTGCTCTTTTTCTTGAAACCATGTACTTTGTGTCGATCCCATGAACCAGCAGCAGGAAGAGGGACCAGAATTATTGTTGCTGCAAGTAATTTCACGATCTTTGGCGTCAGATCAGCAAGTGACCATATACAAAGAAAAAAGCCTCACAGAGGCTGTTTTCTTCTCTTGTTGCAAGGCTCCAGGGGTGCTTGTTGCTATTATTTCTTACTGGATGTGCAGATAGTTTCAAAAAGCCAATAACTGTTATAAGAAAGTGTGGAATTCTTCTGTTCAGTGTGATTTTTTCAGAATTTTGCTTATCCATTTCTTGATTTGCTTACTCGTTTGTAGTAAAATAGCTAAAACTAAGAGGTCAAATGTTTTCTAGGTAAGCACACTGTTTTCAAAGACCAGTACCTCACAGTATTTTCAATATAAGTATATGGGTTTGGAGTGATAATGATTTCTGTTATTTCTACATTTTGCCAACTGTTCCTCACAATCTTTCCAAAGCCCTTTTATAACAAAATCAGACCCTGTAATAGAAAATTTGCATGAAGCTCTAAGCTGTTACCTTTCACTTACATTGTAGAAAGCACTTTACACTTCTTAGGAAATGAGAAAATGCAAAGTTTAGTCATTTAACAGGGATGCACTTTTATGATAGGAAGTGAAAATGGAACGAGGTATCCTAGAAACTGGAGAAGTATGTCATTGTACATCTCTGAAAGCTTCTTCGTTTCATGAGCAGCAGGTGAAGTTGCACGTTAAGGAGCGTGACTACCCACCCATACAATGCTTCACTTAAAGAGCTGTGATTTGTAGCTTACTCAACCAGAAATTTCTTAAGACAAGGATAATCATTCTGAAAGGAAAAAGCACACAAAACCTGACCTACTAGCCTCCTTTTTTTTTTTTTTTTTTTTTTTTTTTTTTTTTTTTTTTTTTTTTTTCCCCTCCTGTCCTTTAAGCTTTAATCTCATGATTCATCCTGTGGAGGAAAAAAGAATTCTATCTCCTTTTCAGATAGTGTCATAATTTATTCTGAGTGCAGCAGGTACACACTGCTATATTTGCTGTAGTGCACTCAAGTCCACTCCCAAGGGACACAGATTGGAATGGAGAAAAGACTGATGTTGCCACGCATGCTTTGGCCTTTGAGCTGCTTGAAGCCTATTGGAAAGAATCATGGGATTCTTTCAAGGCAGGCATGTGAGAACATTTCCATTTTTCCATGATAATTGTTATGTATATTTCCAACAGTTATCCCTGCAGCACCATGCCTGTGTAAGTTGAGGTGGGATTGAATTGGCAAGAAGGAAATAATTTTGTTCTGGCAATTTTTCTGGCAAAGCCATCCTGCTGCACAATATCCAAAAGCTGTAGGGTGGTCAAGCACAGGGGTGGATGGTCTTTATGGTCACAAAATCATTGTTTTATTCCTCAGATATATTGATCTCCTGGAAAAGATACTTTTTCTTATGAACGACTCCATGGCAAATTTAGTTATAGAAGTATTTCAGTCCCGTTAGAAAAGGGAGGAAAAATAAAATAAAGTGGAACTATGAACAGAGCTTCAATTTTAAATTGGAAGCTAAGAATGTGTTCCTTATAGAGCAGTCCAGCAAAAATGCTTATGTCTTACCTCATTGGTAGGTGTTGGTGAGATGAGGAATAAATATGTTGGTTTGCTTGAGTGCTTGGAACATATATAGGTTAGATGCAAAGTTACCAGTATTAGTGAACCTTCAGCACTCCTTTATTGAAAGCACAGTGTGCTTGCTTTTTTTTTTTTTTTGTGCATGTCATTTAGACACTATTCATAACTTCTCAACCTTAATATTTAGAAAATACAGGGGAAAAAAAAAAAAGAAATTTAATTAAAACAAAAGCACATGCATGGGACATAATCTGGATTCACAGTCCCTTGTGAATTGCAGGCAATTCACAAAAAATTGCAGGCAATTTTTTTTCATTTTTTTTTTATATCAGAGAAAACAGTATCTTTCATCCTTGAAAGAGCAGATGCTTTCCCTTTTTTACTCCTCCACTCTCTCAGCATCTTGTGTCTATTTCTGAGACCACTTAACACTTTTTCTGATGTAGTAATAATGTTGATTAAGGGTGTCCTAGAAACCCCTAATACACTTGGAGTTTTACTGAAGGGAATAAATAAACCAAAAACTTGTTACTGTTTGACTGGGGAATGAGAATTCTTATAAAAGTATTCTGCCAGGGGAGAAGAAATTTTTTGCAGTGGAATAAACTCGATCAGTTGAAATTGTAATAGCCAAAATGAGAAACGAGCTTTTGATCAGAAATGTTGTGCTTTGTCATAAAGTTAATTTTGCTCTCCAGCTGAAAATGCTCCATCAATATTATGCTAGCCACTTTATATTTTGCTAATAATAACAGTAAAAAAATAAAATAAAAATCCATCTTTTTTTTCTTCTGGTAAAATGTACACTGACATACCTTTATCAATTCCATTAGTACCTGAATTGTAACTGACAGTATATGGGGGGGGGGGAGGGAAGTTCCAGAAAGAGAAAATCACTGAAATGCAATTTTACCGTGTTGATTTTTTGTTGTTGTTTTTTAAGTGTGTTAACTGTTTCTGTCCCTACAAAAGTATGTAAAAGTTTAAAGAGTTTACAAAATGGGAAAGCATGTAAGCCACCATGAAATAGTTCAGCCCATGTTACCTTAGTTAGTTAGTCCTGATGTGCAAACTACAATGTTTCGGTCCTTGGTCAGTCTCAACTTTGGCGGAAATTGGTAATTGTATAGTTGCTTCATGATGTGGCTAAATGTCCACTAGGGATTAAGTCGAGATCACAAATCTCTTAACTCATGACCTCAGACAGACATGAACGTTGGCCTCTGGAGACGAAAGGTTAATACACAACCCCACTGCTGCCATCTTCCCACTGTGATTTTTGCCCTCAGTAAAATCAAGAAATATAAGTAACTGTGTTTTTTTTGTTGTTGTTTTTGGTTTTTAACATAGATAAATGTGAATACCTAGTAATTACACGGCAAAGAAAAATAAGAAAGTGCGTACCAAAAAGTTGTAATGGGAGAATAAGGAAAATTTATAAAGCTCAGTTATAGAAACACAAGACTTTTGAGTGTTTCTGACAATTCCATTTACTCAGATGAATCTCAGGAGATCCAGGCTGTGACAAGGTAACAAACAAACACACAAATTGTCTGAGACTTTAACACCGATCTTTTAAAACGGAACATGGTTTTTAAAGAATCCTCGTTCCTGACAACAAGAATTAAATTAGATCCTTAAATTTCTTGACTTGTGGTATCAATAAGAATTACTGATAAAATATGCTAAGCAGAGATGGTTCAAGTTATAAATTACATTTCCTTTTATGAAAGGTGGTGACCTGATGAATCAAAGCACAGCTGTGGAAATGACTAAGGTCTTTGCTAAAGTGAAGGTGATATTAGTGACCTTAAAAGTGAGCTAAACAAAAAGATTGAGAATTCTCACAGATGATGCAAGTTTAGTGTTGTTAGAAAAATGTGTTGTGTTAATATTTATTTGAGAGCAAATATCACAGTATGAAATCTCTATTCAATCAGAAAAGAAGAGAGGAGAGAAAAAAATAGTTAATGCATTTCATTTTTCAGAAACTTTATTATGATTCCCTTCTTATAAAATTGCCATTGTAAAAAGCATTTTGGCTAGTATGTTCCATGCAGAATTGATGGCTACCCTAGTTTTGGAAGTGATTTTTTGTCAATTTTAGTGAGCAGAGTGCTAAACAAAAAGGACGATCTCCCAGGACCATTGGATTGGAGATTATGTAATGGTTCCTAAGGAAAGAGGTACTTCTCTAAAATCCAATCCTAAAATCAACAGGGGCGCTTTCATGCAGCATGTGTTTTCCAGGGTGCAGAGATACCACCCAAGACCACTCTTGTATTTGCATGTCAATGTGTGCCATCCTGGGTGGGTAGGCCTCTAGAGAGTGATGGATGAAATGAGCCTGATCTCATCCCAGGGCTGGTCCAGTTGCAGAGCAGGGAGGTGTTGTTCCTTGGTTGGCATGAGGTAAGCCTGCAATTTAAATCAAAGCAATGGGCATGACTCTCATTTTTGCATTTAAAATGGCTGTCATGAGAAAGACTGCTGTGAATAGTAGAGGAGGTTTAAGGTAGCTATTTAAGACTTTTATGTAGTTAGGTTGAACGAGCTCTTTTGTTGTTTAATAATGTTACTTATCTTGCAAGTCACTTTTTTTTTTTTTTTTTTTAATAAGCATGATTAGCAATTTGAACCTTAATTTACAAGTTAGGAATTTACTGTATCTCTCATACTAACAGAGAAAATAACTTCATTAAATATGAAGAGATCTTCTTGAAATGTTCAAAACATAATGACTGTGTTTCTAGGGTCTTTAGGACATTTGCCAAACCAAAGCACTTCATCAAATCTGATTGCCATGGAAAGCAAGATCACAGACGTTTCATATTTAATGTGCAGGCTTTTGTATCAGTTTTAAATATACCTTTTTTATTAAAAAGTCCATTGAGATAATAATTTGTTTTCCTGTCAAGCACTGAAAAACTGTCTGAATGAATGGTAAATTCTCTACCAAGGAAGCCGTGCTTTGTTTTCCCAAGGCTGTATGTTCATTTAAAGTTATGAATTTTCAAGAAATCCCATATGGTTACACTTCCATTTTCTTAATGGAGGACAGAACCATTATTTCCTTGTAAAAATGAGATGAGCCTTGAGCAAGCTTGTTAGTTTTACTAACAAGTCCATTTTGTTAATTTTTTTTTTTTTTGACAGCACAGTCTCTCAAGATTGTGGGAATAAATCAATGCAGAATGGATAGAGAGGTATCGGGCCTCGACAGGAAAGCATTTCACCACATGATTAAGGCTGTTCTTGTATACCAGAATGTTTCACATCCACCCCCTGCTTAATTTCAGGTCTATGATTTAATTTTTTGAAGTTCAGCATATGGTTATTCTTCCTAATTGGGGCTCTAGCTGAAGCATCTGATATATACATTTTGGCATTCTTTCATTTCCCTACGATGCTCCGTTTCTGATAATGTACATTTTTCCAGCACTTCTATAGTTTGTGCCTACCATGTTCATAGATCATACCACTCTTTGTATGCTCTTTACTTTGCATGACAACTGAAAGGATAACTTTTGAGGCAGCATTCACATGAAAATGGCTGTTTCAACACACATCTTTCTTTTAACATGAGTTACGCTGCTGTATACCATAGACAGTCCTTCGTAACATCAAAAGTTTAGAAAAATATATTTATAAGGTAGGATGCAGAATCTATTATTTTAATGAGATACTACTCCTCTGCTATGTAAAGCTGACATGAATATTTATGAACCAGACACAAAATCTACTTGCCCACCTTTCATTATGTTGATGAAATTGTAATGAGATTTTACTCGCCTGTCAAAAAGTTGCTTCCCTTGGATGAATTAGCAAAGAGAATTTTTGCAGCACAGTTTTGCACACAGTTTCTTGTCTGAGTTTTCTGTCTGAGTAAGAAACTCTCAATTTTCTACTAAGACTAAGGAATATTTTGTAGTTGAAAAGATCCACTGTAGTTGCTGTACCCTATCTGGAAGATAGGTGACAAGAAGAAAATGCATTTCAGACTGCACAATGCAGATGCCACGAGCGTGTTGAGCTCTGGTCTCATCTCTTGCCCGAGGCTTATTAAGCCAGCACAGCGCTGGCGCCCGCTGCCCGCTCTTTAGGCAGGGCGGGTGTTGTCCTGATGCATCAGGGCAGCCCACGGCATGGCAGACCCCGTGGGTGATAAATGTCCAAAGCCCTCCAGGCTGACTACACATTTTTCATCATTAATCCGGCCTATTGTGAGCTGGTCACTCACATTGATTCCAACTAGAGGGCATCATCTGCCGTTAAGAGGGTGATGACTCGCTAAAAATGAAGGCCTGAAACTAATCAAATATAGTTAGAGCCTTTGCTGGCAGCTTGCTTGGATAGCTGTAGGGCACTAATAGAAAAGCGGCAGACGTGGGCAGATCCCTTCAGGCCCTGTGCGGCTTTGTATAGGAATGCACTGGTTTCCTTTGAAAGCATGTCATGTTATTAGAGCTATTATTGAATCAAGCTCTCTTATGAGAAATTGTTCTCTTTTCACATTTTTTCTGGATGTTTTGTAATTAAAGCCAGAAAGGGGGGTGAATTTGGAACCACAATTTAGCACCCGCCCTGTCAAGACAAGAGCGTGCTAAATGATCCTGCTACAAAGAGAAAAGAATTCCCTCTGCAGAGATTTTTGTCTGCCTGTCTAAATCATCTCCGTGTCCCTGTCTTTCTACTTAGCTACTTATTTATCTATTTATCTAAAGGCTTTGCAGTTTTTGTTTAAACGTACCACAAATGCCTGGCTCAATGCCTTAATCAGTGTTTGTCTTTGAGTAGTTTTAATTTGTTTGTACAGAATAAGTCCAGCTGAGAAGTAAAGACTGGGGATCTGTGTAAATCATAGCCTGGAGTACAGATACAGAGTTATTGTGTTTGTAGGCAACTGTCGTCTCTGCTGCAAGAGGAGGAGGGTTTCCCCCCTCACTTTTACCCTCTTCGCCTCACTGAGCGTGTCCCATGTCTAAAAGTTCACATCATCACTGGAGCTTCCCCCCAAGGACTTACCCATGCTGGAGAGGTCCCTTTTCAAACATTTACTCATTGCTGGCAAAAGGCTTTCGAGGAGCCCACGCTGCTGGAGGGACCCACCCCTCCCACGATGTTTTTTTCTGGGATCATCCTACTGAGAGTTCATGTTGAAGAGTGTCAGCATTTTTAATTGGTGGCTCACAGAGCTCTCTCCTTGTTAAGTGCTTTGCCCCCAGTTAAAGGTTGATAAACATGGCAGGCAGCATTCTACTTTGTTTTTATTATGAGATGTGCAAATGATGCCTAGTGGCAACTTTTCAGAAGGTGAAACTTGCTCTTTTAGAGCCTTATTTAGTCCTCTTATGAACAAGTTCAGCTTCCAGGTCATGCTTTCTTAGAAATCTGTTTATGCTACAGGAATAACCGCTTTATGCTGGGGAGAACTGCTGAGAGTGCCAGACTGGGCCATTCATTTAGGCATAATACATTGATGAAGTGGCTTACTAGAAGAAAAAGGAAAACAAAACAGAACAAACAACAACAAAAAAAAAAGCCACAAAACCAAAACCAAGGCTAGGATTTTGCAAAAACTGGGGCAGCTGCTGATTGGAACAAGGGTTAAAGGAAATTCCCTGCTGCAGACTTGCTTCCACTCAGACAACCTCACTGAAAGGAAGCTAATTCAGAAGCACTGAAACCACTTTGTGACTGGCATCAGTGCATGCTGTGTAGGAGCCATCAGGGAATTTGCTTCACAAATGCACTCTCTACAGCTGTAAGCTAAGACATGAATGTAGACTCAACCTAAGGGTCAGATTTGTGAAAGGATAAGTGTGACTTTGGTAGCCAACACCCACTGAATTCATCTAGGCTGCAAACTTTTTCTGCTAACCCAGAGGTTTCAAAGCCTTTACCTATGCTGCTGTTGTGGTGAGTAACTTCATAGATCTGAAGCAACGTAGAATGAAAATGCCCTCCATGAAGACTTTAGAGTATTTGTGGTTTTTATCTAGAAAAAAAGCAAGATAATTCAATTAGTTATGGGATGACTCACATAAAAAATTAATAGCACATTGTTCTGTACTTCCTTGGATTGTTTAGTTTTGTATGGTGGCCATTCAGTGAATCTAATATTTGAATAAAAAAGGTAAGACTATTTTGTTGTTGGACATCAATTTCAGCAATCCATATCTTTTCAGAATCCCAGGCATTTTGTATGGAAATACTTGTTGGCATAACAGATATTCTGATAAGCCATATAATGACATTCCCAGATTTTTCAGGATTTATTTAATTTTCCTCTGTCAAATCCAGCTACACTGTAGACCAGAACAAAGAATATTTGTGTTCATACTGTTGTTTGCTTTTTTTAAAAAACACTTTCTTGGGTTTAGTGTCTTTGTGCATATTGTTCTAGCATTGTAGATTGTTTTTTAACGTAGTTTATGGCATCTTGGTAATTTAATGGAGAGAATGTTATGTGTATTTCTTGTCTATTCAGCATCTTTAATAAAGTGAGCTATTTTAATTTTTCCTCCTCACAAGTAAATGAATGAAATATTGCTTTGCTCATGCATGCAGAAGCTGAAGAAGGATTTTACAAATAATATCAAAGAGGAGAGTAATCAACCAACTGTGAAATTACTGATCATCTGGATTTTCCCTCTAGTTTTGACTGCATATAGTGAACTGGAATGAATGCATTTTCAGCATATACAGCACTTCTGCCTCATAGCAGTTTATACCAATTTGCTTCTCTTGATTACATGTCCATCTTACTAGAGAAGAAGTACTGTACTAGGTGGTTTGTAGCATATTTTCTGGTGAACCTTCATGAGAGGTTATATGGGGCTGGAGAGAGGGCAAAAGCCTTGCTAATGCATATTTGCCCTTAATGTCCTTAAGAAAAACACTCTGAGGAAAGATTTTCCTTTTAAAAATGGAAATATCCATTCTCCATACTGTTTTAATGTAAACAGACACTACAAAACTGATGTATTAAAATCCTTTTTGCACTTGAGTTGTGTATAATGAATTGAAATGATCTTTTTTGTTGAGTGCTGAGGATTTCAGGAGTGTTTTAAACATTAACTTCAGTTGCTGGGAAGGAATGAGCTTAGTTATCTAAGGAAGTCTGAGGTACTGCTAGTTGATCAGATAAGCAGAGCTGAGCCTTTTCTTAAAGGAGTCAGGCTTTAGGAAGTTATAAATAAGGGAGCCTCAAGACTGATCCATTGTCATGCTCGTTGCAGTCTTCAGCTGCCCTGCATTACCTATGTAAAAGGGTGATTGACATCATATATGATGAAAGTAAAGCTTATCGATATATCTGTGACCCTGCGACAACAAAGACTTCAAGGCTTTAAAAAATAAAGATTTCTAGAGTGAGTTTGGCATGTTTACAATAAAATGGGTGAGATACTGTGCTGTGGTCTCAGTCCATCATCGCCTTTAAAAACAAAGAAGCAAAGCCCTTAAGGGGAGGTTAACATGAAGGCTGGGAGCTGCATTCACAGTGCATAGAGGCTGTACTGTTTCTGTAGGGGTAAAGCTGCTTTGAAAGGCCCCTGTTGCTGGGGGCTAGAAAAGAGTACTGGGGGCTTGTCTGGTTGGTTGCTTACTTTTTGCTGGCTGACTTCAGCAGTTCTGAGCACAGCTTCACCACATCCCCAAACAAGTCCACTGGCAAAACTGGAGGGGCCAGGGAACTGCAGGCCAGGTGACAGCAGGACATTGCTGGTGGAGGGTGTAATGGGAACTTTGTTAACTGACATTGCAGGCAGAGAAAACTTAAGGTCAAATTACACCCCAATATACTTGAAGTTAAGTATGTGCTCAAATATTTCGCTGTTCTGGAGTCTGTATTGAGTAACTTAGTACACACTCTTGCTTGAAACAGTAAAGAAGTGAGGACTGTAGTGCCAGAATTCTTTATTTTTTTAATGCTGTGTTTGTTTTGGAACACGTTTAAATTAAATTTGTAAGTGAAGTTGGGTTAAATGTTATTTATTTGAAGCATTATAACCTCTTTTAACAAGCCTTAACTTTCTGTGCCTTAGTTTCTGTGTTCCTTAGTTTCTGTGTCCTTCCCAGACACGCAGTGGCTTTTCCTTTGGCCCTCTGCAATCCTCTGTTCTTGTTTGTTTTGTATGCATGAACAGAGGTTGTATAAGCACAAGGGTTATTACATGCTTGTATAAATTAACTGTGTCTGGTTCTGTGATGCTCTTGGACCCATCTTTTGTGGAGGAGGGAAGAGAGATTTTGCAGTGCCCCAGTGACACTTAGAGGCTGTGACAGGCCTCGGGGCTTCACCCATACGGACATTCCTGCTGCAGTGCCCCCAGCAGGTTGCCCCAGCTGCTCCCTAGTACTTGCTGATGAGGGGGAGGAGGGTGTTTCTGCTTGGAGAACTGGTGGAACTGTTCCTGTGATGAGGTGCCAACATATTTGAGGCAAAATGAGCTGCATTAGCTTGAATGGTTTAGATCTTTGCTAGGGTGACTTAATTGGACTGAAATCACTCAGAGAACTCATGATGCAGGTAGTACCACCAGAGTAAGAAAATTGGAGCTGTATAGCAGGTTGCAACTGCAACCAGCCTGCGTCTTTTAGCAGGAAGAGAGGTGAGAAGAACCACTAAAGTCGTCTCTAAGTGCTGTTCAGTGCACTGGAAGTGTTGGGTGTTAGAGACACACATTTAACACACATTTTGTTCTTTTCTTGTAAAAGAAAAGTGTTCTGTGGTGAAGGAAATAACTTTTTAACTGTAGCATCTGTCATGTGTTCTTTGTAATGGAACCACAGCTTTAATTCCCTTGCATTCGCCCCAACTATGAGTGTTGCAAAGTAATGAGGACACATCCGCCACTTTGTTCAGCTGAAACAACCTTTCTAGGAAAGAAAACATGACTGCTATGTAGTGTAATTGGTCAGATTAGTGGGCATGAAGGTGGGGGTGTGCCAGGACCTCATGCCAGCAGTTGTTGTTCTGCATGGTCTTCATAATCTTCATATTAGAGGAAACATTTTTCCTGTCGTTGAGGTGTAGACAGAGAGATGCTTTGGATGTATTAGAAATAGTGGCTCTAGAGGAAATGGCAGATTTCCTTCTGGCTGTATACATGCATCACGTTATAGGAACAGCTAGGAACAGCTAGATTTGCTTAGAAACTCACTTCTCAGGGACCTAGCCAATTTATCACCAAAGAAACAGGGAAAAATTAAAATTACCTTTTGTCCCACGTATCATCAGCATGATGATGCCTGAATTTTGAGAAGTCCCATCTGCACAAAACACGTTAATATGTCATGCAAATTTGTTGTGTTTTAATCTTTTTTGGTGTGCCTGCAGTAGAACAACAAAAGGCGGTAATGGAAAGCAGCAGTTCCTAGAGCTGTGACTGAAAGGATGTAATAATTTTCCATTGTGTCAGCAAACATTGTGTCATAACAAGTGTTTTAATTATGTTTTTAGATGTTCAGCAGGTAGATATTAGTTGTGTTAAAATTGTTATCTTTCAAACTGTGTCTTTTTATGACCTTAGCATTCAGTATCTGGATGTACGCCCAAGGTCATGCATCTTGTAAAGTTTATGTGCATCTTGATGTGGCTGTGAAGAATGAAAGGTCAGTACGTGCTTGCAACTCTCCAGTATGCACACAGTGTGGCTGCTGGAGCCAAAATCTTCGTGTCTCAAAGAAAATTTTGTTAAGAGTATCACAGAGAAAGGAAATGTTTGGCAGCGGCATGTTTAGGCTCTGCAATGAACAGTGTGTTTTGCAGGTGTGGAAATTCAGAGTCCTACCATCTTTACCACGTGATCCCCCTGAGGTGTAAGGGTGATAAATGTTCCCATCAGATTTTCAGAAGACTTCCAAGTGTGTTTCATGTTCGTATTGATCAGAAACATGCCAGGACTGGGTGAAGTTTTGTGTCACACAAGGTGCCTTTTTCAAGTATCTGTTCTTCCATCACAGCTTTGCTTAGTGACAGTGGTTAATTAGAAGCTGTAAGGAAACATGAGCCTTGGTGTCTTGCAAGTTCGACAGTTCTTGTGTTGCTGTTTTTTCCCTCACTAGAGATTAGATTTTCAAAACTTGTGTGCCTCTTTGCATTATTTAGCTGGCTGGCACCGGCGTAACATATTTAGGGGAGGAAGTCTGCTTGTGCACATAAGCCTGAGGACCAACACCTGCACCTCCATATCTTTCCTGGTCTTGAGCCATGCCAAGCATTGATAAGTAACTTGAAAGCAGAGGTGCAGGGCAGAATTTAGGCATTTAGACAAGAATAAAATGTTTCACATTAAAGAAAAGAAGCGTGCTTTTTTATTTTTATTTTTATTTTTTTCCTATTTCCTTCCATTTTCCGTGTTACTGGGATCTGTCTCAGACCTGGCTTTTTTTTTTTTTTTTTTTTTTTTTTTTTTTTTTTTTTTTTTTACAAGAGGTGTACCTCCTTTTGGGGTTACTCTTAATTCAAGTCTTCAGGCTGACTTAATGCATTACTAAAAAGAATCATCTTGAAGCAAGGCTACACAAAGTTCTCGGAATTGTCTAATCTTTTGGGGAAACCTCAAGTTTTGCATGTCTTAAGTGAGACATCTCTAAAGTATGTGGTTTGCAAAAGGCAGACAATCAGTACTACAGGAAAACTATGTATTTTGAAGAAAAAAAAAAAAAGGAAAATATCATCTGGGGGATCCTGAGGTAAAAGTGATCACAATCACTGGTAAATTAAAAAAATAATGATTTGCAATATGAACCATGTTGTTAAAGATGGAATCCTGTTATTCTTGCCAATGTTTGAAATTGATCCTTCTGTACAAAGCCCACCCTTGGCCCATGCTGTGCTGTACTTCCACTTGAATGCTATTTGGAGACTTCAAGTGGGGCTTAGTGGCAGGTACAGTTTGGGCAGTCCTTCTTCAGGTTTGACCTGAGTAGGAGCAACAGGAAGAGTTGCATAACATAGCACCAAAACAGAAATTTAATCCACAAAAGGAACTCACGTTGTCTTTTGTGGCCAATGTAAATAAGGAAATTAATATGAATGCAGTGTGCTTTTCCAAATACTGTTAGACTCAGACGCATGCAAATGCCTTGTGATTAAAATGATTAAATTATCTCCAGTTATAAGAATAAAGCAGTAATAAAATGATTTTAATGCACACCAAGGTTATTGCATACTTATGGCAAGATATTTGGTTACAAATAAAGTCCACATATTCTTTGTGTGCATGCTCTTTAAATGTGCAGCCAAAGAAATCTGTTTTCTATTGATCAGAACATGTTACCATCCAATTAGAAGTAACTTGAACTTGACCTTTGTGCAGTAAGTGTTCTTAACTGGATACGTGTCCATGGTACAAGACGCACCACGCAGCAAACATCCGGCATGTTAGCAGATGACAGGCCGAGCAGTGAGTTCATCTGAGGAGTGACCTCTCCTTTCCTCCTACAAGGAGGCGCTCAGGAAGGCAGCCAGGGGATTCTGCCCACACCCTGCGTGGGGCTGCAAAACGGCCACGTTTGGACTCCTTGTTACTCACTGCGGGCAGATGGATGTTTGCAGGCACACTGGAACCAGTCTGTGATTGCACGTGGAGGCACTTTTGTCAGAACTATTGTATTTAAAATGACTTTGGTGTTGCACATAGTGTATGAGTAATCAAATAGTCTGACCAGTTTTTAGCAATCCGACATGGACATTGAGGTGTGTGGCTGTATGCCTGGAAACTTCCCTCTTCAGTACATTGTTTAACGCCTTCTTGTTGCCCCTGACCTGCTAAACAGTCCACTCATGAGAGCCTATTAGTCCTGACCTAATTAATATTAATGGGCTGAAGCTACTTATAATTTGGGTTTAAACAGGCAATCAATCTCATGTTACTTCTGAATGGCGCAGGCCTCACTGCTTTGTGCCCTGCCCTATGTCAGTATCCTCAGTCACCTGGAATTACTGTTGCATTTAAAAATATATACCTGCAATGTTTGCCAGTACATAGTTCTAGAAGTACGTAGAAATTTGTAATGGTGTTGAAAAGCACTGGCCATCCTTGTAAAGGAAGGTCAAAAGGCAAATATATTTTTTTATTATTTGATTTATACATGTATTTATACATACATACATACATCTATATATATATATATTTAACAAATCTGGCACTCGTTATGTTTGAAAACAAAGTTGTTAAGATGTCATGCTTTGAGGCAGTGATGTCATCTTATGGCAGTTCTGTTCATTTTAGAGTTGGGGCATTCGCTTGAGACTTGAAGCTTTGCTTATAGTACCCCATTCAATAGATAAATAGTCAAATATTTAGTTTTGAGTGAGAACTGAGAAGCTATGCAGTATCAAGTCATGAAGAGAAATACATTACACTGTTTTGTCATTCTGGTTGGTATCATGCCACTACTTCCTAATGGATAACGATTGTATAAGCAATACTTGGTGGGCACCCTGTCAGCTTCTAGTGTCTTTTTACATCTCAAGTGAAGAACAGAAGGTAAAATATTTTTTAGCTGCAAAATACTAATTGAAGCTGATTGATTCTCCATTGCCTGACATCCCCATCAGTCTCTTTGCAATTTGAGCATCGTAGGATATAACCTCTTGTTTAGTCCCATACAATCTAACAGAAAGAATGGCGAAGAATTTTTGTTCACCATAAAATTCTAAATTTTGGTTAATGTAACAGAATTCTATTATTCTGTATTCTGTTTTTAGATACCAACAAAAAAAAAAAATTGTTCCACTAGTTGTGCTTAGGGTGTTTAATAATAGAACACATCTGCAAGATTTGAAAAAATCTGTACTGTTTTTTCAGTTGTTGAGAATTCTGATAACGTAATAAAATTTTCATTTTTGTTCTCTTCAGACATCATGGCAAAAGCTGCATCAGTAGAAAATATATTTGAATTAGTAAACAGTAATAAAATGATAGTTTAGAGATATTTTTTAACATGGTTATTCCTTCAATGGGATAGTATTTTAATTTACTATAGAAAATACCCTAACACTATAGGATTTCTGTTTTTCTTTAAGTACATTATGTTTTAAAAGCATCTCACTCCATCATGTTCTTTTAAATATAATTTAGCTCTTGTATAATGCATTGTATCATCAGATATTCTACATGGTATTCTAGAGTGTATGCTATTTATATATCACAAGCACTTATTCATGTAAGCGATGCATTAGAATAATTTTCCTGAATACAATGCATGATTAAAGGACAATGTCAAAGTAATTTTTCAAATCATGTTCCCCTTTCCCTGTTGTTTATAATAGCTTTTTGGACGAGTAATACTTCAGGTATATTCATCTGAAATCAAGTAATGTCTCAGAACATTTTCTAACTTGCCTCAGCTAATTTTGGTAAGCTAATGAAGAGAGATTAATATCTGTTTCACTATTAAGACATTAATGAATTTTAAGTCCTGAGCACCCAACTTAGCCATTCATCTGTCCTAAGAGACAAATTATTGCATAACTTCTGATAATGCTTCAGAGTTTTATTACATCTATAATGAGAATACTTGTTTAAACAGCATCATTTTTATTTTAAATGGCTAAGGGGCATAAGCCAGGTGAAGTATAAATAACGCTGTAACTTGACTGATGAGGAAGTTCTTAACATATTTCAATAAATGTCTCAAGTCACGTTCAGAGCAAAAGCCTACCTACACTTGTGTCCTGACAGAAAGGGAGCAGGGACGAAAACTTGTAAGTTATGCTTTGAGGAGTTTTGCCTCCTTCCTGTACTTTTTTTTTTTTTTGGCATTGTTTTTATAACTACTGTGAAAAAGTGGTTTGCCAACCTGTTTGAAAATACCGAATTGTTTCACCCAAAATGAAAGGCCTATTTTTCAAAGGTTCCTTCACTCTAGACCTTTGGCTACCTCTGGCTTCTAAGTAGCATGCCTTCTATATGCATTTTGCTAAGAGGGATGCTTTTAAGGAGTTGCACTCCTGAGAGATGTTCGTGTATCTTGAAGATGTCACCACTGGGTAAATGTACAGAGATTGGAGCCAGAAGTGGCCTTTATGTTTTATAGATGTGTGCAGTCTTTTACATGAAGGATCTTGATCCTTGATGGGTGCCTCTAAGCTGTTGCCACAGTAGTAGTAAGCTGTTTCTGCAGATTCTGTAGAAACATTCACAGAATTTCTCTGCGAGCTGCAGAAAGCCTACCTGGGTCTATTTCTCTCTTCTAACATCCTCTGTGCCAAGAGGGAGGGGTGGGGATTTGTAAATGGTATTGGGTTAATTGTGGATGGATTCATGTGGCTGGGATTACATAATTGATATCTGTATTTTGCTCCTTCTGTTGAGATCCTTGGGCTTAGGTTTTTCTCTCTCTGCCTCATACCCATTTTACGTGGCCCAAGGTTCAGAGAAGTTTTATTCAAGAAAATCTGGATTGTTCATCTATTTCTGTAATGTAGTTCCACTTACTACATCAACATTATTTTGCTGTTTCCACTGATTGGTATTCCTTCTCTATTTTTTTTTCTTCTTCATTATTTATCTGGGTATTGCAGAACTCAAGCGTATTTTGCTCAAAACTTAATCAGCTGTAGAATTGGCACCAATCTCATTGATAAGTCAGTTGAGTCCCTATTTATTTCGTTATTCTAAATATGAAGGTCCATTGCACTCTGCAGACATCTGGTGTTTTGGGCACTTAAAGCTGCAGATCCTGGACAAGTCTGTTCTTTCTGTTTAAATATGCATGATCTGTTGTTTAGGTAATCCACCCTGTCAAAACAGCATCAACCATAATACATCGCTGACCTTCTCTTTTAGAGAGGACTGGAAAAGTCTGCTCACGCTTGCAACTACATTGGTTGTGTAACAGTTTTTATATACTCCAATCTGTGAAGCATCATGAAGTATAAAGGCTGTTGCATTGTAACATTTGTTATAGGTAGCTTCACTTATTCATACTTTTTATTTATTTGGCCCCAGACAGGATATGACATTAATCTTTTACAATGCAATCTTGATCCTAGGGATAAGGGAAGGCAATGAGATAATTTGGCAAGCTGTAGGCCTTACCTTGCAGCTTGTGCAAAATATATCATGACAGAAGTACTGGTACTTGGACTCCCTCCTGACCTTCAGTCGGGAGGAACTGCAAGAGCCTGAAGTCTTTGTAGATGTGGTTTGGCTTTTGGTATCGAGGGAAGCAGGCTTAGCATCTCTGTGCCTCCAGTGGCCCCTGGAGATTGCTCTGGCAGACAGCAAAGAGCCGTGCTCCACTCGTGTGCTTCCTCATCAGCTGAGAAGCGCTGCAAGTGTGTGGCAAATGGCTCATGTGGCGAGCTGTGTGCTGCGTCGAGACGATCCTCAGCCGGCCAGCTCAAGTAGTTTAATGACTGAATTGGTGCTGGACTCTCAAGAAGCAGAAGCCTCTTGGGATGGCATTTCACACAATTTGTATTACATGCAAAAAAGGCTCTGGGTTTACAGTCAAGCTGTGGCAGTTTACCTGCCATGTTAACATACCCCTTTCAGCGAAAATTACAGCCTGTGTCAAATGAAATGAATAATGTCTTTTGATTTGATGCATTTTTTTTTCTTGTGGACAAGCAAAAGTTGAAAGTGGTTTCTAAAGGGTCTTCTGAAATCACTCATTTGCTATCTCTGCAACAATTTTGAGTTATAAGACTTGACCTTGCCTCGACTTGATATGTTTATGGATTTCTCTGCTGTAATTATGGGAGATGCCTTGCAGAATCTGTAAAATTACAATTGTGTAGAAGCTTTTCAATTTGTTTTTCTAAAGAAGATTGACTACACTCATTTTGTTGTTTTTGTTTGTTTTTAACTCTACAATGGGAAGTCTTGCTATAATGACAGATATGATTTAAAAGGGACAGGCTTGTCTTCCTGCTGATAGATGTATTTTTTTAATAGGCACTTAATCCTTGTGAAAGGTGCCGGATTGTGACAGCATTCGAAGATGAATTCCTGCATTTTTCTGCTGAAGTTGTACAGCAGAAGACAGTGGCAGGGCACACTTCTTACAAACATCTGAACCCTGACCTAGAGAGATCACCTTTCGAGATGAGTCTCCGTGCCCATTCAATCCTTGACCTCCCTGCCGGGAGTCTATCAAAGTTGCCAATTTATGATGTGGACCCTGGGCTGAGAGTACCAGCTCATTTCGAGTTGACTACCAAACCAGCTGTGAATGATGGCAACTCGATAATGACCTGGAGGTGGTTTCAAGCCAGTGGTCACTGGGGAAAGGCTTCCATCCTATTACAGATCTTTTGAGCCATGTAGCTTGCAGAGCAGATGCTCTTCTTCATTGTTGGAAGGTTTGGGCTTTTTAATTTTTATCCATATTCTGTGTTTATTTTCTTAAGGTCTTCCATGCATTTTATTTATTTATTTTTTTTATGTAGCTGAGTGTGGGGGGGGAAATAAAAATTCTAAGGCTTGCTTTTACATCAGGAGTTTGAAAATTCAGTGTGTGCGCACTGAAATCACAGAGAAGTATATTTAGCTGTGGCAGGTGCATTGGCCTGTTTTTTTTTGTGACGAATATAGCGTGTGAACAGAGGAGGAAGGTTTGTTTCTCTGTGTTTCTTCCTTCTGTGCACTTCCTTCTGTCTTTTGGATGTGGCAACAATGGCAGTGGCCATTCTGCAGCAGGTTCAGCAGAAACTCAGGGGTGCCTAAGCAGATGCTCCCCAACTTCTGCAAGGAAAAGATGGCATGTCAAAAGTTTTTGTTTGTTTGTTGATTGTTTTTAAGCTGGGGGGAAAAGTATAGATGTATATAAATATATCTTCGTGTCAGTTGTAAGTATGTGCACCTATTTAGGTATCTTGTATATTCTGCAAATAATTTGATACGTGCACTATACATTGATGACGCCTATTCTGCATCTTTGGTAGGCTTTATCCCTGTTGTTAGTAGGTAACAGGAAAAGTATCTTTGATCTCAGTGGCATTGATTCAATCCTTTGTCCTTGCTAATATTTTCAGTAAGTTTCTTGGGCACACAGAAAAAAAGAAAAAAAAAAGAAAAAAAAAAAGAACTTTGGAGTGATATGCAGCCTATCTTTCTTATTTTATTATTAGCCTCCTTTTACATTAGGAGTAGTAAGAGCCAACTAATGCATTTTGTGAGATTTTTCTCCCTTATCTTTCCTTTAATAATTCATACAAACCGAGCCTTTTTTTTCCTTTTTTTTTTTTTTTTTTTTTTTTTTTTGTACAAACGGTATGGTGTCAGAGCCCTTTTCCTCTTTCCCATTCTGAAGCATTTGAATAACACTGCTCATTTGGAACCTGTCTTAACCTCAGTAATATGCTTAGGCTGTTTGAATTCTTGTTCTCTTTTTCCTCTTTGTTATTCAATGTACAATTTGTTTAATATGGCTGTAGCCATGCATTTCCAGTCAACCTTGTATATAAATTCCATAATAAATTAAATAAAGCTCTGTATGGGTCAGCTTAGACTAGCCCGATTAAAAAATGATTTACTAAAGAGATAGAGGTAGCAGGATGGTAGAACGTGCTTCTAAATCAATTATGAGTCCATTCACTGTCGGCCTATTGTGCGTAATAGTGTATTAAAATGCATTCTATATTGTTAAAAAAAAAATTGACTCTTTCATTGAAACTGAATTAGCATTTGCAAGCGCATAATAGTGTTTGGAAAGCTATAAACATTTAAATTCAATCCTTCATTGTAGGCTAAGTGTATACTGCTAGAATTGTAATATCCAGATAAGTCTTTATGTTGTGCTCATTTCATTATTACAGCAAGATGTTCACCATACAAAAGGTAAGATTGGGTCAACACTTGTGTTTATAAGCCCATAATTACAAGCGGAAGGCATTACCACTAGGCCGTAAAAGTAAAATTCACTTTGAACTGAAAATTAGTGTCTGTATATACATGCATTTCTGTGTATGTATATACACACACGTATACATGTATTTAAGCTTCTGTTGCTAAATTTTTGAAAAATCCACTTAAAGAAAGTGTCCTAGTCTGAGTGCATGGGCTGGTCCTGTAAAACAAAACCACAAAACCTTCTGGGCATCGTAGCAGAAAATCCACAGCCCTCGTCTTCAGGTTCAGAATCTTCCTGCCTCCCAGCCGCCTGCTGAGGTCACACTGGGGTGCACCCTCTGTACCCCCTGGCCCCGAAGCCTCTCCTCTCTCTTTTCCTTGAGAAGAAAAGGCACGGTGCAGCCAGACAGGCTCTCCAGTCCCAGTGGGCTAGAAACGAAGGCTGCCCCTGTGCTTGCAGCTCAGCACAGAGCCTGTCACCTGAGAGCCGCTATCTTCCTTTCCCTGCACCAGCTGTGGGATGTCTTGGTCCCAGACAGGGGTTGCCCCTAAGGGATTTTGGTGGCATTGGGTGGCCTGGCTGTAGTTACACGTGAATTCACATGCAGCAGACACCGACTCCAGTGCCCCGCACGGCAGGAACGAGACTGCAGGGGACACAGGGGAGCTCCCTTCCCCAGGAGCATTTCTCTCTGGGGATAAGTACTGTCTTTAGTGAGATTTGGTTTCTTCAAATTCAGCTAATTAACTTTTATGGAACAAATTCCAAAGGAGCTGAGACTACAGCTTTCCTCTAAGTTTTACTTACATGTCTACTTGTCTACTCTGTATTTTCTGTATAATAGGCCTGGGTCAAAAGGCACGTCCAGGTCACCAGGGGGCGTAACAGTAAAGGCCTTCGATGGCTGTAGCAGCAGAGGGGCCATGGCGTAGCGGTCGGATCAGTAAAGGAGCCCGCAGCTCCCTCACTGTCTGGCAAACCACACGTTTGTGATTGTGGCCCCACAGGGCTCCTTAAGGCCTCAGAGGCTGCTCGCCAGGTGCCGAGCAATCCCACTGCAACCTTGCCATTTTTAGTTGCAGAGTCCCACTCCTTGACCTCAATTTGGTCCCATATTTCAGGATCATAAACTGTCTGATTGTCAATAAAGAGAATAAGCTGTAAGGTTACCAGGACGGTCTTTGCTCCTAAGGCCTTATGATTCCCCATAATGCACAACTGCTTACCAGCGAGGGGCAGTTGTGTGCACAGGTCCGCTTCTCTCAGCTTGAGCTTCTCTCCAGCTCCAGTGTGCCCATTTCCAGCGACTTTCTGTACGAGCTTCTCTGAGCAGTTTGCCGAGTTTGGCTGAACCTATCTTCATGAGGCGATCAAAGTGCCTGCTCCTGTCCTGGTCTCCATTCTCCAAGCCTGTTCCTTTTCATTCCTTCTTTCTGCCTCCCCATTGACGACATAACTTCATTACATCGTGTTGCCTTTTTTTTTTTTTTTTTTTTTTTTTAATCCTGAGGACAGGCTCCCCTCTTATACCCTTTTCCCCACAGCAGTTCTTTTCAAAACAACTTTTCATTGATCAAACAACTTTGCAAATAACAGCAACAGGAACCACCCAGCAACTTCCATGCCTTAATGGATGGAGAAAAAGCAACCGGAGACTGCATGGAGTCTCCTGAATCGCCCTTCTTTGTTCCCTCTAAACTCTTTTACATTCCTGATGGCCTCATCGTTAAGAGTCTGATGTTATCATCAACCACTGGGTATGCCGACCCCCATGGCCACACTCCCACATCTCCCCCTTCTTTATTAATATCAACCATTTTCTCGACTCGAATTACCACTCCATATATAACTTTACCAAAAGGGAATGAAATCTACAGGAAAGAGACCGAGCAGTGTCATTTTATTGGCAAAGTTTGAGAGTTTTAGAGAAGTTATATTCAGTTTTGTTTCATAGGGTTTAAATACTGAGGGTGGTGTTTAGTCCTTTTGTCTTCTTTATAAACCATGTTTGCTTCCTTTATGTATTGTCTTTTTCCTTTGGATGAACACTCTCCCTTCCCATGCACACACATGATCACTTAAGTACATAAATCCACAACAAGCGGCTTTTTGTATCTGAAGCAGATCAGTTTAAAGCAGTGCCCACAGCACAAGAACAGAGGTTGTATGTTTATAAAACATTTGGGGAAGATGAACAAATAATGGATTATAATCTTTTGTGACTTGGAAAACAGGTAGGGAGTGGGAAAAACCCATTTTGCATAGGCTTTTATAGAGTCTGGTGTTCATACCGGAGTTTCCACAACTGCATGAACAATTCTTTCAGCCTTTTGAGTTTACTTACATTTGTTGTTCTGAAAAACTGTGTGTAATTTGTGTTGACAAGGAGGATGTTTGCGGAAACCTGTGAGAATTACCTAAACATTTTTGTTTACACCCACAAGGGACATAGGCCTGAGCTAGCATGAAGGCTGATTTATTTCTTGTCCCTGAAGAAATTTAGACCTTCAGATCTCTGAAAATATCAGTTGAACCATAAATTCACTACCGTTTATTTCCAAACCAAGGAAAAGCATGTATGGCTTTAGATGTTGTGTGTTTCAAGAAAAATGTAATTTTATAAGTACAATTATAGCTAACTGTCCCGTGGAAATACAGAGGCTGTGCCTCTAGGTAAATATATACATATATATATTTTACTATAATTTCTTAAGGCTGAGATGGGGAGAAACTTATGTGAAGAGGAATAAAACAGTCTGTCAAAGTGTTCATACTGTGGAAAAGTAAGTTAAGGTTTCAGGTTGATTTTCTCTTAATTTGTTGTAAGTCTGATGTGGTTTGCTCTTCTTATAAATTTACATTATTTTTTTTAATAATGCAAATTTTGTATGTTATGAATTTTTACTAACTAATATTGCCTATTCCCTATAACATTTAAAAAAAAAAAAAAAACAAAAAACGAAGACACATTTTGGTAGATTAGCTACCACCTGATGCTCAAAGTGATGGTCAAATGTTAACCTCACTTCAGCCTCTAGGTTCGTAGTATGATGCAGGAGCTAGCGAAATGAAACAATTGCTTTGTCCAGCAAAAAGATGGTTTCATAAGAGGACTGAACTGTGATTAAGTGTTTCTCCGCTGGTGATTGGAAGTATCTCTCTCCACTGGATCAGGTAATTCTAAGGTTGTGCCTTTACTCGTTCATGCTAGGCCGCTTTTCCAATAAAATAAGAAATGTAGAACCCACTACACAAATGTAATATTAACCTAGATTTCTCTGAGGACAAAGGTGAAGGCTATAGGGCTTGCCAAAGGCAAAGAAAGAAATGATATTAAAAGGATATTAGAGAGAGAATTGGATGTATGGGACTGTAAAAGCTGGAAGGTGCTGGAAGATTGGGGTGTATGAATTTTATATCAGTTTATGTTTCTGTTAGGCTCGAGGAATCTAACTGATGTTTTAAAAACTTGAATTCTACTTTTCTTGCCCTACCAGAAATAAATTACAGGTAATGGATTTCTGGAATGAAAACAGGGTTTCAGACAGAAGAGGAAGAGCTAGTCATGCAAAAGCAAACCCCAAAGATTGTCTTAGAGCAGGCTTAATTTCCTTGAAACATGTTGGGTCGATACTTGAGCAGGACTGTGGCTGTCCAAACTGTGCTTGTTCAGAGAACAGAATGAAAAGCAGAAGTTTTATTGAAATAAGAAACTCCTTTTTGAATTTAAATCCTGAAGTGACCCATCAGGCTTGGGGATTTTTGATGCATAACTACCAGGAATGCCCAAAGGCACATGTGGATTTTTTTTTCCTGTTTTATCGTACATATGTCAAAATTACACATGTAAATGCTGAAATGCAGTTCATGTCTAGCATGCATGAGCATCATATTGAGCAGAGATGATGGTTTCATTGCAGCTAAATGGGGTGCAATCTGGATGTATGTTTGCTGCTGTAGTGGAATAAATGTAAACATCTGGAGAGATGTTAGGATAGAGTACTGGTGGGAGGAGGGAGTGCATCTGAATCTATTTTATGAACATCTCATTCATGTGCAATTATGCAGCTTATGTTCACTTGTGTTGCAGTTTGCCTGAGATCTGTTACTGGTGAACGTTTGGTGTTTTATTTTACTACAGGGGCTGTGAGTGTCACAAAAGTCTGGAGTCCCTAGTACACACAACAGCCAAAAAAAAAAAAAAAAAAAAAAAGCTTCATTACATTGTGTCTGGCTACTTTCAAAAAACTAAAGATTAATTACAATAATTCTAATTTTAAAATATCGTTAAAAGCATGTGCTTTGAAACTATCATGGGAAATGTTTTGAAAGAGGGAGAGAGGAATAATTATTGCTGCAGTATATACCATATAAAGTAGACTCTGTAAACTTGTTATATTATATTTGAGCCCAAAGATAATGGCTAGAGAAGAATTTAATAATGACAAATATTTAGTACTTTTGGGAGTTCTGTTCTTCGTTTTCACTCCTTGTATGAGAAAACTCATTTTGTATTGTTCTAACTAGGAAAAAATCATATCTTGATTTGACTGTATGGGGGATGGTGAAGCTTCTTTAATCCTAGTAATTGAAAGTCAGAGGTGAGCGAAGACAAAAGGGCCATTCAGATGTTAGCACTGTTTTACAGATGATAAAGCCAAATCTAGCAATGGCAGTTGAGATCGGGCATTTGGGGAAATTATTTTTGCCTGGATGGTTTCTCTGTGTCAGCAGAGCTGACCTGGCTCCTCTGCTGATCAGCTGGTAATGCAAAAGACAGGACCAATTTGGAGAGAAGCTGCATCTCCCCCTCTTTCCCACTCCTATACCTGCATCCACCCTGTAAGTGAAAGGGGGCCTGGCTCCTCAAAGTAACCCTTCCCAGGCATGTTGGTCACGCCACACTGAGTAGGACCAATTCACCAATCATGTAGCACCGGACTTTGAAGTCCTGCTTGCCTGAGTTACTGTTGCTGTCTGGAAAATCTTGAAGTCTGCTGCAGGTAGCAGATAAACATTCTGCAGTAATGATTTCCCAGATCCCTGTATGGGTAACACTTTAAATCTTTTGGCAGGGTGAGCATCAGTGAAACTCCTGAGCCATTTCCAGGTTACAACAGTTCAGAGTCTCTACTCAGCACCACGGTCCATGCTGCATTCAAAGCAGTGTTTAGGGGAAGCAGCCTGGGGCATAAGGAATAGCTGGTGACAATTATTTGTCCACAATAGCTACTGTGTCTGGTGGAGTAAGCATCGCTACAGCAGCAAGCTATTCGCACTGCTTTTTGTTGGTTATCTGGCAAACCAGTTACTTTTAGAAACAGGATCATCTTGTTAGTAGAACAATCCATTTCCACTCTGGCAGACAGCTGTTGTCCAAGGACGATATTAGATGCCGGTAAATTCCATTGTGCCTCCCACTGTGAAGCTCTTCACTTCCATTCCAGCTGCTGTGTGAGCAGGAGGAGCACGCACATTGGCTCACCAGTTTCTTGGAGGACGTGGGTCTTGCCTGGGATGACATTGTGCCCTTGGGCCTGCAAAGGACTGGCGTTAGTGAGCTTTGGAGAAATACCTGGCTGGGCTCTGACAGCAAGGAACAGGAGGGAAACTTGCGTGTTGGAAGCTTTTATTTGCCCGCCTGCCATGAGAGGGAAGGCTAGGCTTCATGGTTTATGGGTTCAGCATCACAGATGATGCTGCTGCTCAGCAGCCATTAATATAGCTTTATCTATAATTAGTGAAGGTCTAACACCTTTCTGGCCATATGGAAAATGATAAGTTAGCTCCTGTCATAACAGGAAAATAATTATTGGATAAAGTATAAATATCAAAACATGATGAATAATGGTTATCTCAACAATCCTCAGCTGGATAAAAGTAGCATCTGCCTTCACTTTGTGAATATCACACATGATTAATCTGGAGATGGCAGGGTGCTTTCTCAGCTGTGCTGGTGTCCATGGGGCAAGCCTGGCCAGGCAGGCAATCCCATAAAGGAGACTAAGGCAGGAATAATTTGAAGCCCTCACTTACCCTGAGGCTCTGAATCAGAAGTTTTCACCCAGAAGCTTTTTAGGGAAAAGTAGGAAATAGTGGATAGGGGTGAGGTAACAGTGTAGCAAGGGCTGGAAGTATGCAGTTTGCTTTTACAATTTTGTTTGTGGAAAGTGCATCTAAACAACACTTGGGTTTATTCTTAGAATTTCTGTCATGCTGCTTCTGGGAGAATTTCTGTCAGCTCTTGCCTGACACAGAGCTGGCCCTCCTTTCACTGTCAGTTCACCCCTACGCATACTTTGAGTTTCCAGTTTCATTCAGGTACTTGACCTGACAAAATGGTTGAAATCTGATTCAGTCTTCCACAGTGGATGCTTTGAAAAGCCTGTCACAGGCTTCTGCTGAATTGAACCCTTGACGAGCTTTGGCATTGCCATCACCCTGGCAATGCCCAAAGACATTACTCTTTAAGATAGAGAAAACAAAGATCTTTGAGTCTGTGTTAAAGGGGGAAGAATAGAGGAGCCAACCCCAATTCTGAGGGAAATTCACTGATAAAGATAGATAAAGAAACGAGAACTGACATTCCCCTTGCATTGTTCCTGTGGAGGCTTTTGAAACTAACTGGGTCTGGTCTCAAAATTATGAAGTATTTATAAAAGCTTTGCTCCTATTTGAAATGAAAGGCATTGGCGTAATACTCCAGCAGGTGCTGAGGTTACTACTGTAAGCTTAGTGCTAACCATTGATTCTCCCTGATTTGGGAGACTGAAGGAGGACTGTGCCAGCAGAGAATTGGGACTGGTTTTCATATTTGTTAATTTCATATAATCTCAAATATCTGCACATGGGTAGAACTTCTTAGCAAAGAACCTTTTTTTCCTTTTTTTTTTCTTATTTTTTTTTTCCCCCTAATGAAACTGAGTTTTCTGTGGATTCTGCATGGGTATTTACTGCTTAAAATCTGCTTATCTAGCTTGAGGTCCATTAGCTTCCCTTGAGCTCTGGGACATCACCCTTTGCCTCTGGAAATTAAATATTTAATATTGCTTTGTCTGTGCTTACTTTGAAAAGCATTCATCTTTCATTTGGGTACCATGTCAGAATTCATTGGGAAGCAACAGCTAATGTTGCCAGCTGAAATCAAACCTGACCCTCTCATTCCCTTTTTACCCTCAGGGGCTCTGTTAGTGTTACCATCTCAGGAAACTCTAGGGTTGCTCATGATGAAATGAAGTGAAATTAGGTCCCTAGCAGAAGGCGGTCTGGGATCATAAGGAGCAATGCAGAAAAGGACCCCTTATATTAGTTTGCTGGTAGTGAGATCCTTCTTGCTTGAACAATTCATGCAGGATAACATCATACATGTATGTATATGACTAAAAGCCTTACAGTGGGCAAGGCAGACTAAATATGTAGGAAGCATTTCTTCTTTTTCCTTTAACAGCATTGCTTGAAATGAGCAATGCATGTATAGAGGGGTTATCCTGCCAGCTAAAAATGTGTTTCTTCCAGGAAGAGTATGAGATGATGGTGTGACATGGAAACAGAAAGGATGTGTGTGGTTTTAATATATTTTAAATTACATTTTTGCGATCTTTTTATTTGTATCTCTAGTTTTTATGGTGACCTACCTCAGTGCTTTGCCCATGAAGCATCCTTCTTGTCATTAAATGTAGTGAATTTATTTCTAAAGTCAGTGGACAACTTGCACATCGTATGTAAAGATTCAATTCATATCAACACTGAGCATCTCTTCTAAACCTGTAGGTTTTAAAATTGAGAATGGTTTGGAGAGACTATCCAAACATTTAGATGGGTCATATCAGCATCATTATAAACAGTCACCCCAGTTCGCAGCTCTTTCATTTTCTTAAAGTGTTTTTCAAAGATTTTAACAGTGTAGGTAACATATCTGTGGAGAAAGATGCTTATATTTTATGAGACCTTGTTGTATGTTGTTAAATAAAATACTTTTTTTTTTTTTATTCTTGGCTTGGTAGTTGAAAAAATGAAATTGTATCTATTCAATAAATTTATGGATGTTTGTTTTGGACTTTAAAATAAATAAATAAATAAATAAAAAGTGAAATGCTTCTTCCAGTTCTGTTCTACAAGTTTAACCAATCAATTATATAATTCTTAATTGAAACTACAGTTGGTTAAGGTGTCAACTTTTATACTATATAAAACAAATATGAAAGAGCAAATATTTTTTTTTCTGTAGCATTAAAGGAATAAATATTGATATAAAGACAGTATTTTTCTTAAAGCTTATGGTAAAGTCTTAACGAATGTTGTATATGATGTAAGGCATTCCTGGGAAACAAGGGGATAATATGGTGTTATGACAGATGTACACTGTGCTCTTCTGTATTTTTAGGTTATTTTATGTACCCTTGAGTTCCTGGGTTATAAATGTTAATGTTATTTTAAGATGGTGGGAATGTTTTAAATCTCTTAATTTGTTTTCTTTTTCTATTATGTCCAGTCATTATACACATCTATTCTGTTACATAGTTGTTTTTTTTGTTTGTTTGTTTGTTTGTTTTTGATATGTGTGTTTTACTAGCTCACTGGGATGCATGTTTCATGTAAAATTAGGTCAATATTTAATAGAGGAGGGATAAGATTTCATTCTTCCAAGTATTTGCTTTACTCTTGACTGGAAACAAAAGAAGAGAGGCTAGAATGTGCTTAGTCCAGGCTTGGAAGCAGCAACTGAAAGGTGCAGGGAGATCTCCCTCCCCATGGTGTTTCAAGCAAAAGGATGACTGCCTGATGGTTGGGGTGCCACAAGGACAGAGCATCTTGTGCCCACTGGGGATGACCAGAGTGCAGCTGAGGGCTGTGCTGCTTTCTGTGCTCAGCAGTAAAATTGTGTGAAAGCATATGCCACAGCTTCTAATAGTCTCACAGGTTCTTCAGTTTGTGTCCCTGCAGTGTTTTGGCCATTTCAGGAGAAAGGCTGAGTGGGCATTCACTTGTGCGTAGTCCATCTGCTCTTCTTATCCTACCTGTTCTGACTCGGGTAAAGTGTAATGGCTTGTTTGAAGATTTAAACTCACAGATTACATTTTTCCCCATGTTTGAAAATTTTACCTGTTTTGCATAACATGTCTTTAACAGCATTATTCAGTGAACAAGAATCTCCTATTTCCTTCTCAGAAAGTGCTTCCAGATAAATTTGGGGAAAATGAGATCATGACTTTAAGCAGCATAATGTTTCTAGTTTATTAATATGCCAAATAACATGTCAAAACAAGAAATCAAATGCAATTTGGCAATTCCTTCCTACAAAAAAAAAAAAACAAAATAGTGCTGTGCACAATGTAGTAGGAATCTTAATTTGATCTCGTCCCTCTAGATTGAAGTCAGCCACCAAGTTTCCAAGTAAATTTAATACCCTATAAATGTGATTGATTGCTGATGTGGTAATACAGTTAGATACTGGAATGTTTAATAGCTGGAGAATCCATTTAGAAAAGAACAAGGATCTTGGGGTTAAGATACTGGAGTATTTTCAAGAAGTGTAATTTCAATTCTTAGCTTTGGGATGAATTTGGAATAAATTGCCTTCTCTATGCCTCTCTTTATAAATAGGAATTTCTGTCTCATACCCTACCTGGTGGGCATGAACAATGGTATAAACAATATTGTACTGTCAACATAGTTTACAACCTGATGGCTTACATCTATAGTTTTTATTATATTTAGGAAAAATCAAGTAGAGAAATGCTACATACAGCTTGTATGGTTTTTGAAGATCGTAAGCAATTGAGAAAAAGGAAGGGAGAAACTCATCCCAGTTTGGTGTCTCAGCTCACATACTGTCTGTTCGGGATGCTGATAATTGTAGTTCTGAGAACAGTCGGAGGCTTAACAGCTTTTGGGTGCTGCTAGTTCTGCACTTAAGATATGGCATCTTATTAGTATCTCACTCCCTCGGTAACAATGGATCTTTACATTTAAAATGTTCTTTTGCTTGTATTCATACATACAGGAGCCTAATGATTTTAGCTTTTGTCCTTTTCCACTAAAAAAAAAGGTGAATGTCAAATGATTTCTGTGACAATTTATGTCAAACTTGTGCCTTCCTTTTTTTCCCATTAGACAAATCCA
Organism: Anas acuta; assembly: GCF_963932015.1. NCBI lineage: Eukaryota > Metazoa > Chordata > Aves > Anseriformes > Anatidae > Anas > Anas acuta. The sequence continues at coordinate 103,895,116 of NC_088979.1, forward strand.
TCCCACTTATTATCTGTTTAAAAAAAAAAAAAAAAAAAAAAGAAAAAGAAAAGAAAAAGCTTGCATGTGGTGTGATATGAGTGCATAAAAGCATGCAAAGACAATGCTGGTGTGACAGCTAATTAAAACCAGGTACTTTAATGCTGAGAAACAACAACAAAAAAATCTTTCAACTTGCTGAAAACCAAAGTGTTGTGATGGCAAAACAGAAATGCAGAGGGCTTTTTCGAGGGACAGCTTGAAAAAAGATTTATGGAGTAGAAAGGAATATGCATTGTTGTGGCTTCTAACTGACAAGTTAGTGTTGCTTTGGTACTTGGAGACTCACTGTGGTTTCAAAGCAGGTATGGGTGACTTTTCAGTTTGTGATACCAGATACCAACAAAGCAGAGCATTTTAGATCAGTCAGATCCCCCCCAAGTTCCTTTGCGGGTGGTCCTTCAACCTGATAGGTAAGTCCTCCAAAATACTGCTCAACCTGATGAGATAACTGTGGTATTATTCATGCTTGCATATGTCAAATATGTATCTGTATTTTTATTGAAGTGTTCTTTTTGGCCCTAATACAACTGTTAATAGCCAAGCAATAGTATTGCTGGGAAGAGACTGTATATTTAGATCACTTACTTGCTCAGATCTGAATGCAGTTTTTAACTATATGTTTTGAAGTACAGATGTATTAATCTGAAACCTTTGTGTATTGCTAAGCTTCCTTCCTTTATTGCCAGAAGGTCTTATGATAAACACAGACACTTTGCAAAGCCCTGCCATTTGTGGCAGGGTAATTTATAGAGTGGCTTTACTTAATATTTTCAACACATCTTTTTAAGTTCCTTTTTAGATCCTGTTTTACGCTTTTGCTTTATCATTGTGTGCATGTGTGTGCATGTGCTGGGCTCCTGTTTCAGTGAAGCCTAAGCACGTACTAGGCTGCACAGCAAGGAAGCTGGTGGTTAGAAGATGGGATAAGGTTATTGCCACTAATGCTTATCCTTGAGAGAAGGCTAAAGGGAAAATATAACTGTTGTCTTTGCCTGGTGGGTGACCACAGAGAAGGCATTCACACTCTCCTTTGAGGTGTGCAGCGAAAGGGCTAGAGGCAACAGCTACAGGTTGCAGCAAGGGGTGTTTCAACTAGATAAGGGGTAAAATTCTTCATAATGAGAGGGGATTTGTGACAATGACTGGAGAGGAGGAGAAGTCTCCATTACTGGAGGTAGTCAAAACCCATCTGGAAAGAGTCATGAGCAAAATGACCCTGAACTTTGAAGTTATGCCTGCTTTAAGAGGAGGATTTGAGCAGGTGACCCCAGAAGGTTTTCAACAAGGATTATTCTGTGATTCCATGATATGTGTATACACATATTAGCAATGGAGTATGTATTGGCTTGTGGTTTGCAATTGGCACAGACTTGCAGAGTGTTAAACATGCACAGGTTAAACAGAATTCGGAAGAAGTGGCATTCCTTTCAGGAAAAAAAAATAAAAGTAACATCATACAAGAAACTGCAGAAATGTCTCGAAGTGGCAGCAAGATGTCATTTGTTTGGCAGATAGAGATAACATTTAGGCCTTGTGGGAATAGATTCCCTTTTCCCCTCCTCCTGCTCTGTTTTGCTTTTAGAACATGCTTTTGGCAATTGAAAATGTCATTCTATGCATCATGTAACACTTTGGTTGCAGGTTCTAAAATAGGACTCAGATGAGGGTGCAGTCAACAGTTGAAACCAACAACTGTACATGGAGAGCAGACATAAAAGACTTGCACTGAAAAAGATGAAGCCATTGCTGTTTCATTTTTGGAGTGCGTTGGCAGGAGTTGCGATCACTGACATTTCAGGGGCAGTTCCTGAGGAGTGCAGAACTCAGTTGTCTTGCTCTGTTATTGCCACGTCAACATTGACACAGTTTGTTTGTGCAAATGTGTTGTCAAAATGAAAGCATTTGTTTTAAATCAGTCCCGTTTTATTTCAAAAGTGAAGGAAGATTTTGGCATGTATTTTGCAAAGCCATAGGAGATAATGTCTAGGAGGCAAAGCAGCAGAAAAAGGGGTGTGTGGTGTGTTAGAGATATGAAGAAGCTGTTTGTACAATACATACAACAGCCTGTGAATGAGTAGCTGGTAAATTTATGACCATCTAAACCTCGTTTGACTTTAGAAAACAAGTGTGTCATGAACTAGAGCACTGACTATGTTCCTTAAGGGCCTTTGTGTGTCCAGTTTTAAAGCAGGAAGGAAGTTAAGACCTTGGCAGGAGTATCATGCATTTGGGGGACATTTGAGGGATATGGAATATTGAGATACAGTAAATGACGGTGTGGGAGATTTAGTTAGGCATGTGTGAGCTTTCTCTGGATATTTGCAGAGGAGTGTAGTAACCTTTAATAAACCCTGGGAATGGAATGAAACAAAATCCCACAGGTTATGGCCCAGCTATATAAAGCTTCAGCCTGAATCCAACAAACGTGATGTGAACTATTTGAAAACATGTTAAATTTCCTGTGGAACAGTGCCCCTGCTCAGGTGTTTATTGGCATTATACCTTGTACCTGAGGTGGTACAAGCATCACGTTTTACCAAATATGTATAAGACTTCAGGGTAAACGCTGTTTTTGCCCAGAATTCCACCTTATGTTAAGGAATTTCAAGCAACCTCTGTGATTTATAGGTCTGAATTGGTGTGGTTCCATGGAAGCTGTTTTAATATGCCTTGATAATCCTAATCCATATCCCGAAGCGTGAAGTTAAATGTGAAAGTGAAACGGTAACTGGTGTATTTACAAAAGAATGCTGTAACTGTGCTTTCTCGATGACATTTTTATTCAACATAGAACATTTTTTTAATGAGATGATCTCTTCTTTGCTGCCCTATATAGTTGGAGAACATGATATGCAGAGACCAGTCCCCATGTTTGTGCAGAAATCCTCCTGATTTAGCGATGCTCTTGTATATCAGGATAGCTAGCCTCCATGCCTTCTGTATAGATTGGGATCAATACTAATGGAACACAAGCACTCAACAGAAGAACAGCAAAGAGAAATCCCAGCTTGTATTTTCATGAAAAATAACCAAAATGTCTGTGCAACGCCTATAAAGACTTTTAGCCACTTTGAAATATAAGGCGTGACATGTTGTTTTAACTTATATACAACAAACACCACATTTCTAAAGTTGCTATTTGCTTTTTTTAAAAGATGAAACTGATGATAGCTAAAATGAAATGAAGTAAGTTTTATGCATGTTGCATTTTAACAAGTCTGCTGTCTCATTGGAATGCACTGCCTTCTTGTGCTACATTTTATTTTTGGAATTTAATAAGGCGCCTGTCATATCTGCCTCAAGGCTAAAGAATATCATGAGGGAGAAATCCAAAGTACTGTCATGTTTGACTGACAGGGGGCCAATTTTAATTTTTTTATGGGAGGTGGCTGATATTAACAGGCTGTAGTGCTGAAGATGCATTGCTCTACCATCTGCTTTAAACACCCTGTGTTGATGAGCCAGTAATGACGTTGCTCAGTGACATTTATCAGGTGAATTTGGCTCTGGCACTCAGTAGAGGATTTTCATTAAAAAATTAATTCTGTGCATTTTACAGTGAAGCCCATTGTGATGATAGATTCTGGGACAGTGCCATATATCTCCAGAAGCTGTTCTAATTACCTGAGAAACTTGGGAAAGCAATAAACTACTACTTTCCATTTCTTGTGTGTATTCCTTAGCATATAATTAACACACTGGCTCACTTAGCTTAAATCTCTAAAGATCTATGTCTGTGTGATGATTACTAGCTCTTCAAAGCAATAAGCAAATGCAACTCAGTGTTTAGATGAGAGTAGGATCAGCAGCCTTCCTGAGGTACGGGCTGGTGGTGGTGTTCTGTAAATGTGCATTACAAAAGTGAGTAAGATGAAATAATGGGGGAAAATGATACAACTTGGGTGAGCATTTTAAAAAATGAAGATGGGGGAGGAGGGGGATATCTAATCAAATATTCCATCAACCACTTCAGTCCAAAGGGGGGAAAACCTCAAAGTTTCTGTTCACCACCAAGTCAGAATATGAACAGGCCTGACACCAAGTCAGGCCTGGACGCTGCCTTAATTGGAGAAGTGGAGGCTCTGAGGATGCTTGCTACTGATATAAATTGTATGTCTTCTGTTTCAATATTTGTTGTAATATTCATTCAGCTTGTTAACATTATTTCTCATTAGCTTTCCACTAGGAAAAAGAAAAAAAAATACACCAAGATCTTGTCTGAGAAATTAACACTGATTCTTTAAGAGGCAGAATTGCTTAATTAAGTTGGGCACTTAGTGCAGCATCTTTTCCTGTTCTTAGAGACGTGCCAGATCTGCATGTATTCCTTCCCCAGCACAGAATGACTTTCAGGTGACCTGAACAGAACAAGTACTCTTAGCAGAGCTTTTCAAGCTCCTGTAAGTGCAGCTGGTGGGTGGCAGCACTTTAACTGACAGCACTGGTAGAAAGAGTAAAGGCTTAATAAAATATAGTGAGTGGGGTTATGGTTCAGTGTTCATTAATACTCCTCTCTGTTAAGCTAGATTATTTTGCAGTACTGATTTGATTTGAATCAAGGCTAAGCACAAATTCTGCTGAATTAATTATAGCACGTGATAAGGTGTTTGTGCCAAGTTTATGCAGCTAACTAGAAGAGATGATGTTTGTTCCAACATATAGTTACAGATACATGCAGAGCATTTCAGGTGCAGCATGAAGGCCAGATTTAATATATTATGGAATATGACCATATAATGCCATCTAATGACTAATGACTATTTAGACATATAATGTCTAAATAGAGCAGCAGAAGGTACAACTACATTTTTTGTGGATTGAGAAATACATCAGGCAGATTGCATAGCATACTGCGGCTGATCATCAGAATACTTTAAAAAGCAGCTTAATGTGAACCAGGTAAGATCTCCATTAAAGTCTGTGGAGTTGGTTTGATTGGACATTTAATCTAGTCAGATAATTTTGGATGATAAACATTCTGTTTAAAGTATTATGATTTTTTTTAACTCCTCACTTTTTTTTTTATTTTTTTATTTTTTTCTGGTCACATGATTGATATTTAAACTAAATATTCTAACACCGTTTTTATAGAAAATTAAACGGTATTTTTCAGACTGCTTTGTTGGCCTGGTGGGGGAAGCGGATTCTTTCTCTGACATTCTCTGATGTGTTTCACTTTCCCTCTGTGAGATGGGGATACTTCTTCATTGCTTGGTTTATTAACGTTAATATTTACATGTGTATTTGGTTCTGCAAATCATTTGCTGTAGAATTGACAATAGCCTATACCTGGCTTGGGAGTTCTATACTATTAAGAGATGGAAAAAATAATATTCACTTAATGGGAGCTGTGGAAGAGTCAACTTTGTGATCTTATGAGAACAAGGTCTGTTTTGGGAGAGTTTTGGTGGCAGGCAACTACCGTATGTGTTCATCACCTTAATGTGTACCTGCAGAGGTCACCTGGGTCAGGTCTTCAGGCAGCTTTTCTAATCAGGGACCCCTGTTAAGTGCTCACTCGAACAGCCCCGGCTGCTATATGATCTCCCTTTTCCCATTGATGTGTTCCTTGTGCCTCCCTCACTCTCTGAAGTGAATGCCAGCCAAAGGAAAAAGGGAGACTGGGGTAAGGCAGAAGGGGCTTGCTCAAATGCAGTTTCCTCCTTCTGAGCTATCCAGTTTCTAAACCCTCCATTTTCTGCTCTTCTCAAGTAGAAATGTTTCCAGCCGACTGCCTTGTCCAGGTGTTACTCCTCCTGTTACCTTTGAACCTTTGTAGTGTGCTGGACCTCCTGCTGCTGGTCGAGGCAGAGTTAAATAACCGTATGTCTGCCTGCTGCAGAGCTCCCTTAGCTCGTCACTCACAACCTGAGCAGATGGTTGTGCTTCTCAGCCTTGAGAGACAGGCCCTTTCTCTTCAAAGAGCAAATTAGCCCATGGCTGGAGACTCGTGGAGGGCTTGCTTTGTTTCTTGCTTGTTTTCCTACATCAGGAAATATCTGTGGGGCTTAAACATGAGTCAGTCAGAAGTAGCATGAAAACCAGCCAAATAATAGATGATTGTCACAACAGGAACCTTTATTTAAATGTTAGTTTAAACCTTAAACAAACATGATTTTTATTTTTGTGTGCCTAAATGTTCATTTGCAGCTATAGCTTGTTCATTTACTTGCCCACCTCTCAAGGCTCTGCCTGATTATTTCACATTTGCAGCACTTCGGACAGATGCTGTCATTTCCCTTTACAGGGAAGCAGGTTTAAAGCCATAAGGTTTTTTTAATCACCAGCTGCTGGTCATGAGTGACAAACCATGACACAGAATATGTCTTTTTTGCCTGGGTCTTTCATTTAAATTAAAGAAAAAAAAATGCTGATGGAATGATTTCTGTCCTTTTTTTCTTTCTTGTGAAAGAAGCAGTTAGTTCTGGACATCCTAAGCCTTTTTGACAAAATGGTAATTCATCACGGTTCATTTCAGCCACACTTCTGAAATCTTTTCATACTTTAAGCACTAGAAAGGTAGATTAGGTGCATCCCTAGTGTTCTGAAATTGGAATTAGGGGCAAGAGGCAAATTGCTTTCTTGGAAAGAAGAAGTGTAAAGGGGATCTCCTCTTCTCCTGCTCCCCCTTTTTTTTTTTTCCTTTCACTGCTTATTTTCTCCCAGGGTGTACAGTACCAACAGCTGGCTGAGGCCAGATCTTCAAAATAACAGGGACTCTGAGGAGAAGAAAGGGCAAGAGAAATGAGAAAGGAAATATATTTTCCTTTGATCAGAATAGAGATTTGAGTTGACAAAAAGGCTTCTATGGATATCAGCAACTTAATAACAGAACAAAGAATTTTGTAATATTTATTGTTACGTCAGAGGTGTTGCAGTCATAGTCTAAGCATGTGTAAAATAAATATTTTCAAAGTTATTTTCATCATGTCGAGAATATGTGGGTCTATTTTTCCAGTGTTTTCAGCAGTTGAAGTGAAGTATGCTTCCTTCCCCTTCCAACCATGTTTCTCTTATGATCTTGAACTTCGGAAGAAGTCATGTGAGAAGCTTAAAACCTAATGTTTGTCTAGCACAAAATCAACAAATCATTAGTTCTGCTGCTCAAGTTTTGTATTCCTTACCTATAATGTTATAATGGTGTTAGAGGGCACAAAGATATGAAGAGAAGTGGAAAAAATTCCTGTTGAGTGGCTGGCTGGCGGTTTAGTGTTTAGTGGCTTAGTACTCCAAAGGTAAGCATGCCACAGAAAAGGGATTACAGGAGAAGGGGAAGAGTGCCTCTAACTGCTTGTGGAGCAGCAGGTTTCAGAAGAATTTCCTGTGCAGCTGCCTGATTCATAGTGGAAACAACTGGCATGAAGTACAGGAATTGTAGAAGGAGAAGGATTTTATTAGCATGGTAAAGAAATGACATTGGCATAGCTGCTCCTAGGATGAAGCATGTAGAGCATTTGGAGTTGGAATCATCTAGATGAATGTTAGTTCCTAACAGTTCATAAGAACTGTCTTCTTTGTATATAGAGTTACTCAAAAAGCAGCAGTGTTTGCCTTCAGTGAGTAAGTGCTGTGATTCCCTCCTTTTTCCCCATAGAGTGCAAGAGGAGAGATGTTTATTACTAGGGGTTACTAAACCCATAGTGAATCCTCAGTAATACAGGGAAGAGAGCACTGATCACATAAAGACTGGTTTAGATGTTAGGAAAACTGTGCCAAAAAAAAAAAAAAAAGTAATAAAAAAAATGTAACATTATCATAGAAAGGAGATTTCTTTCTCGGTGAACCAAGCAGACTAGCCAGATGCATTTATTGGGCACTACTGCCCAACAGTTTGCTTCTGTTCTTTGTTTTCTTTTCTTCAAGTGCTGAAAGCCTTAATTCTTTTGGGAATATAGTTCTAATGACATATATCCTAGTCTCCTTTTTATTTATTTTTCCACAGCTCCATTTATTGCAGTTGTTTCTTAATTCCAATTGTGTAAGTTTATTAATCTATAAATCAAGCCACAATATCCCTTTTTCAATAAAGGGACAGGAAATAAGGGGATGGGGTCTCAACAGGTAAATATTTGATTGGTGTTTAGCATGAAAGAAGTTATTACGTTACAGCCCTCTCCTAACAGCATGAATACAAAACCTTTTTACATAAAGTAGCATCGTCATTTGCAACAGAGAAGCTGAAGTTATACTGCTGCCTGAACATTAACCTCTCTATGCAGGAAGGTTAGACTCCATGGACAGGGAGATGTGCCAATTTAAGGGTGAGCACTTGCAATGTGATCATGGCCTTTTTTTTGTCATATCCATGAAAACAGGTCATTAATTTCTCAAGTTCAAGCAGAAACCAAGAATATATATTGTTGTTCTTGAGATCTATAGGTCCAATATAACTTGTTTGTATTTATAAGTTATTAACATTCTGTCGCTTAGCATACCATGCTCAGAGGCATCTGTTTCCTCCACTGCTATGTCTGCCTGTTTTGAGGCTCTGGTCTCTATGACTGTCAATCTAAAAATGTTTTTTAAGTGTTACAGTCCTTTTCTACATTGGAATGAAAGTTACCAGACAAAATCTCAGAGGGGTTTTCATAATATCTTAAACTTTAATGTCTTTTGTTGCTTTTTCCATTAAATTCCTAATTTTGTCAGAAAGAGGAACAGTGCCAGGATCATAGTTATAAGTTTGTCATTATATACGTATAAAGCATCAGAACAAACAACTCAAATATATGGGACATATGTGTATGATCTAGTACAAGCCTTGTCTCCTTTTTGCTATAATCACCATATGAAATCACAGTCCTACAATGGAATTCAGCTACATGACCATCAATTTTTATGTTTCTGAGTAGAATTAAATCATTATTCTGTCCTTTTTATAGTGAGTTTTTCTGCAAGTCCTGCTGATGAACTGTTTCTAGTTTAAGCCAATTCTCAACTCTTCAGTGAGAATTGGCAGTGATTTACATATGTCAGTAAAATTCTTTATATATTTAATGTGTGGACACTTATGTAACAGTATCCTGATGTTAGTAATATTCTTAAGCACCTAATAAAATATACCGAACAACTATGGATTCTTGACTCTTATAGCAAACAAGCATTATTGAGTTTTTGTTGTTGTTTGTTTTGTTTTGTTTTTAATCAAACTGTGAATTTCACAGGGTAAAAGGAAGGGGTAACGCATTTCCTGAAATAAAAAATAAGAGGTTTTATCTTCTTCAGTAGGAGAATTAGGGAATTAGGCTAGCATGCCTAATTTGCCCAGTTTCAGAAACCAAACCTGCTTTGATCTTTTTATTCCTCTCTTCCTTAAAGTTTATGGTGGATTTTTAACAGACTAAATTTCTCCCTTAATTGTCCAGAACTGGAGACTAATACTGCCTATATTGGAAAAAAAGGAATACATGTAGTCAACTGAAAAGATAGGATCCACTGAAGTATTCATCCAATTTCCTGAACATTGTATAAGTGTCCGTAATGGAGTCAGAAGATCTGCTGGAAGCGGCAGATATTCTATTCTGCACCACAGGACACAAACCCTTTGAAGTATATCAGGTGACTCCAGTTGCCATGGTCTTTGAATTTTTTTTCAGTTTGGTTTTTAAATGGCATGTAGTTTCAGTGGACATAATTCAAATCAAAAAAAAAAAAAGTAATATTGTAGTAAGTAGACTGAGATCTCTGAGGAGTCTGAATTCTAAATTTATATGGTGCATTTTTGTTGTTGTTGTTTATTTGTTTCTTGAGGCAAAATTCTCATGGGCCAACAAAATAATTCAAAATGTCAAATTGAAGTTGAATTCAGTTTAGGATAATTTACACTCTCAGTGCTGGTATAATTTTGAATATGGAACATGATCTTGTGGTTGAATCAGTGTTTTTCTATTTATCTATTAAGACTTCTCAATATTTATTTGTAATATGTCAGATTCTGAGCAACTCCTGTGTGTTTTCCTTCTGTTCTGTTATCTCATTTGATCTATTTTTTGTACTAAAGGAAAGATTGCCAGTAAAATTTGGAATATGACTGAGGGGAAAACTGGAGGTGATGAGCAGGTGAATTCATATATCCCATGTTTAAGAAACCAGACAGTGTTCTCTTCATGGAAATCAGTCACTGTGTGCTTAACCTGACATCGCTGTGTTGAGTGGCGGAGGTGCTGCTATTTGACCTCTGTCTCTGACCGTTCCAGGGCCAGCACTGAGGGCCACACGTGAAGTGGCAGCTGATGGCTGCAAAATCCAGGTGCTGGTGTCTGGAATGTATTTTTACAGCTGTGCCATCTGTAATTTTCTTTTATTGTGTCTTAGTCTGTCTTCACTTCTGGCTCTGCTGGACAGTGGAACTTCCTTTGGGATGGGTCAAGCTACTGGTGTTAGTCCCTTATCATTGGTGCCATTTGAACCACTGAAGTGAGAATGATTTACGTCTGTTGGTGTATCAATAGTATCATTTGAAAGAAGCAGAGCAGTTGGTCTTGAAATCAGGAAGGTTACCGGATGTGTTTAATATTACACAATGTGCTATAGATTCGTTGCTCTGCATATCATTTATAGGTCAGAAATAAAACCACTACCCTCTTGTCTCAAAGCACATCACACAATTGTTTTATTTTATCATTTGCTTACATTTGATGCTATTTCTGTACCTTTTCTACCACCAGAGCTGGTGGAAGTGTTTCCTTAGCACCAAGTGTTTGATTAAAAGAATAGAAGTATACTGGCTTGTTAATCAAAGGGAAGATAACGTTTAAAAATATTAAAATAATAAATAAATAAATAAAAAGCTTGTTAATACATAAGATTCTCCCTAAAAATAAAGTCAGGATTTTCTGTAGTTTTAGTTGTTTTCTGTTTTCCCCCACTGTGCTAGGTAGTCTAGTTCTACCGTAAATACATTGCTACAAATTTCAATGGGCTTCTATAACATGGAATTGTAAAATGTCCAAAAATTGCATGTTATGTTGGCTGTGCAAATGTTCTCTGTCAAGAAAATATGTAATTGCGAGAGTTGGACAAATTTAATTATTAAAAGTGGTAAAGAGTATTTCTTGGAGAAGAGCTCTCATGTAAAGCAGTGGAAAATTGCCTATATAGAGCAAGATAATATAAAGTCACATATCAGTGAGGTAGATCAAGGCCTTCTTGTAAACTTTATGCTGCTTTACAAAAAAATACCAAAGCTGCCAGAGCAAAGCAGAATGAATCATGCTTGAACCCTGCTCTGTAGCCCTGTGAGAGGAAGGGAGAAGGGGCTGAAGGCAACTGTGCCTGGTAAATAAGTCCTGCTAATGTGCAGGATGGAGGGAACAGCTGAGCAAGCCTCTCTACCCTGCGCTGCTACCCTGACCTGCAGGACACTTCTCGGGGTGAGAGAGAGGTCAGTTCATTTTGCAAACTCAACAAGCCATTCAATCCTCAACTTGTTTGCTGTGGCTGCCAAGGGTGCCAATTAGTGGCAGCTGGATTGGTGGCGTTTGCGATGTGGACAGCTGGCTGCTAGGATCTGAACTGAGGCAATCCTCTCCTTCCACATGGACACAAGAAATTATAAAGGAAGACAATAAAAATGATTTTTTTTTTTCAATTTTTTTTCTGGATGATCAATTTTATTTATTCAGATTTTATCTGATTTTATCTGATTTTTTCAGATTTTATCTGTCACTTTTTTTTTTTTTTTTTTTTCCCTCCAGCTTAGTGGCATTATATCAATATGATATTCCTTCCAATGGAGCAGTGCTGGTTGTGATACATACTTCAGTGTAGTATTCAAGATCATCTTGTCTAGCCAGGGCATCCCCATTGTCTAAGGTGATGTGAAAGTGGACTAGGTTAAAGTAAGGACCTGGTAATCCTGTAAGAGTTCCAGTAAACCATGAGGAAAAATTTCAGTTGAAATATTTGGAATTTTTTTTTTTTTTTTTTTTTTTTTTAAATGTGAGCTAAGCCAGTACGTCAGTTCAGATGCTGACAGCCCAAAAGAACAATTACATTGTCTGACACTATCTTCAGGCTCAGAAGAGAGGGCAAAGGCGGTAAGATGAACTATCCTTCTGTCCTTAGATAGTCTGTCTGGGTCATATTTAGGTGGCTACTGTGGCAAAGTTTCTTTTACTGTCTCTCTTCTCAAAGTTAGAAGTACTCTATAATTTCCTGTGCAAAGAAATGGAAAGTCTGATGTGTAAAAGTTGACTGAGTAGTAATGAGACAGATTTTTCCTGAAATCTTTGCATTTCAGATTTCAAAAGATTTTTTTAAACCTTTGAAACACTCGGAACATGTTCTTTTTTGAAAAGCATCCTTGGCAGAGCAAAGGAGCACACCATCACAAAGCTGTCTGTTTTCTCAAATAGTAAGTAGAATGGAACTGGACCATCAGGCCTGCTTTAGCTTCTACAGCTACATAGCTTAAGTTGAAACCATGAAAATAGTTCTTTTTGGAACTTGGCAACCACATAGTAAGAAGTAATAAATAAGCGAAGTACATATGACCTCATCTATAGGAAACCCTATAAACTGTAGCAGCTTTTTTAGGTTGTTCTGTTGCCAAAGAACACATTTCAAACTTCATCTTGTATATGAGTAGGATTTGCAAAGACTTTACTTTTATTCAGTAAAATACCATTTCTTTGACTGGCTTCATCTCAGCCCTACTGAAACATAATGCCTTGAGGCTGCCTATGCAGTAATTTGCACTGCTTCCATTTTGTACAGTCTGTCTTTAGCTGGAAAAATATATATCTTGAAAAACTGTTATGCTCGTTTTCAGTAATGTTTGTAATGCATACAGCAGCTTTGTGTTGGAAAAAAAATCTCACATAAGCAAGAGTGACAGCAAGCAGATGACCTTTTCCTGACTGCTTCAGTCTTCCATAGTACCTGTGTTCAGAATTCAAAGGAAAATCCTGTGTAGGATGGAATATTTTTCAGAAAGCATTCTCTCTACATGTGTATGCAGAAATACGTGTCCATGTGTAGATAGGGACATTAAGAAATTAGAATTTATATCCATAACCCTAACAAAAATTATGCCACATAATTTTCCTTCCCTGTTGTACTCAATGGGATGCACAATGGTGCTGTGTGGTGTTCTTTAACAAAATATGGTACCTCATATTCAGACCTATACCGTATAGTACCCTGCTTCTCTCTTATCACCTCGCTTCTCTTTTATATGGTCTTACAGTGCTTTTTTACCTTCTCAATAACAGTGGTAATTTGAAATCATTGGGCCAAGCTCTTTATAGGTTTATGATTGGACCCGGCAAGGTGCTAGCTACTTTTTTCACACGGTGAGACTCCCACTAAGATTAATGAGCCTGTCAACTGGGGATTTGGAGGCAATGCTAGCTCAAAGGTCTACTTCCTGGCTCTTCATCATCACCTCACTGGTGCAGCTAAACATCATCTCTCTTTCAGAAATGCTGCCTGCCCCAGAAAACTTAAATATTTTGCAGAAGAAAAGCTATATATCAAATGATGATAGCACTTGATCATCTTCTGTTCGTATCTGAACATCCATCAATTGGCATATTGTCAGCTTTAAGTAGAGAAGGGTTAAATACATGCCTTGTTAAGTAATACTTAATGATTTCTTTATTTTATTTTATGGGACACTCATACTTCTGTAGTTAAAATTAACATCCAAATTATATTGCTTGTTCTGTGAAGACTGTAGGTAGCATAGCAACAGTGATCGCATAAATGTTTCAAGGAAACCAAGGAAGTTAAATCTGTTGTGAATACTTGTAAAATTGCTAAGAAGAGGTCTTCAGAGCCATTTCAGAGGGAAAAATTAAACATCAAGGAATGCTGAAAACCAGTATGTAAGGATAGTATACCAATTTCTCCATGTTTTCTGCATTTGGGACAGGAATTAGAGCAAATGGAAGACATAAGCAAGAAGAGTTTTGAAAGCACAGCCTGTAAGAATGCATATGTAGAGTATTTGATTTCCTACTTTATTTGGTTAATGTTTGAAGTAATTTAATTTTCTTTTTTTGATTACGGATTTACTTTAAGAGAGTTAAGTGTTTTTGTTGTTGTTGTTGTTGTTTTATTTTGTTTTGTTTTGTCTGTTCTTAATGCTGGTTTAGTATAGTCTCAAACTGCCCACAGAGGTTATTTTCTGAGTTCATTCAGTCTTTAGCACTTTTCTTGGTACAGTATGTCAATTAATACTGGATTATCATGGTGTCTTGTGTGTAGAAAACTGTTTACTGAGAATCTGACAAAAAACAGCAACTTCTTTCATATGGTCAACCAAAGAGGAGTTACTGAAAACTTCAATTATGTAATGTGATTAGATGAAAAGTTGTAGATGTTAATACCTCTGTGTTAAGTGTTGTAATCCATCTCTTTTTGTACTAGTATGAAATTAAATGATCTGAAATTATATGATTCATAAACCTGAATAAAAAAGTAAATCTGAACAGACACAATTTTTTTTATCCATAGACTGATTGTAGAGTAACATGTACACTATGCTCTTAGACTGATGCTTTCGATTATCTTAGGCCCATAGGTAGTTTTAGAAAGTGGTATAACAGCAGCAAAGGGATAATTGTGATGGTTTGAAGTAAGGTCTTCTGTAAATCTGACTGCACTCAAAAGCCTACTGATGCAGGTGTTTTTATCTGACATGTAAAAAATGGGACTGTGATATAAGCGGAAGTGTGAAAGTTAGGATGGGACTGGGTCTGCTCTTTAGTACAACACACCTTCAATGGGCGGCAGTTGCACAGCTGTCAGCCGGGGATATAGGGCTGGGGCCTGGGCACCTGTAAACATGCAGAAAATGTACAGGTGAAGAAGACAACTATAAAATCCTACTTTTTAAATTCATGTATTTCTAATTTTTGTTTTAGAGCCCAGGTACTATGGATCAGATGGATCAGGTTGTACTTGCATAAAAAGGAAATAGGGCAGATGGAAAAAGCTGGGGTGTGTTAGTACATCTGTCTGCAACAAAATCTGATTGTGGAAAGGACTGGGTCAGTGTGCATGGAAGGAGTGAGCAATAACAATAATAATAAAAAAAGCAGTTTCTTTGTAAGTGGGGTGGTCCCTTTAGCTCATGCATTAGTGGTTGCACCACAGAAGACTAGTAATTTATTGATGCAGATGGCTATGTAAAGTGCATGCAATTTGTGAGGGGGCTTGACCCTTGACTGATGGGCCATATGTTGCAAAGCCCCAGAGGCATCATTTGACTGAGTTCTCTTCCTCTCTCTGTCTCTGCACCTATGGTCATTGTTCAATCACTGCATATTGAACTATAGACTTACTAACTCCCCCAATAAATCTCCAACTAATGGCTTACAAAGGCTATAACTTAACCCTTTACATACAAAAGAGTACATAATTTTGCTTTGAATTGTTCACACTAGTTGAAATAAATATTACATGACCTAGCTAGTTATCAGGGACCAAGATGTCATAAAATATGACCACCTGCAGGTTTGTCACTGTCTGGATAAAGCAAGTTCACTGTGAGCAGTCTCAAACCTTAACGATGTGTCAGAGTTATCACTGGGAGCTGTGTTGTACATTCAGTTGGACATTACTGTGGAGCTGCATTTCTAAAATACCACTGCTGAAACACAGCGGAGTATTGAATGTTTCTAATTAACTGCCTTATCTTGGTTGCTACTCTTCTAATAGGGTTAATAGTAAGTTTGTCATGACCTGGGCACGTCTTCAACTGCATGGAAAATTTTGACAGACACCTTTATCCCAGTGGACAGGCTTTCCATAATCTGTTAAAATGTATCCACGTTCTTCTCTCATGCAAAATCCTTTCTTAAGAACGGTTAATGTATTCATGTGCAGTATAATTACAGCTGCAATTTATTTCATATACTATCCTTTATTCCTTAGACTGTAAGATGCTGTAAGTCACTCCCAAGCTAGACTTGACAAGTGGGGGCCTAAATTGTTGTGTTCTGCAGGGGGCTGTAGGCTGCTATTAAACAAAACAGCCCTGTTAGGAAGTTGCTTTTTGTCATTAAGCTGTTTTTATATAAGAAGCAAAATAAGCTATACAAAGCAAGACCTGGTGGTTAAGTCTGTAGAAGATTAGTACTGATGTAGCTTTTTTAAATATTAAGCGGTGACCCCAATGTAATTCTAGGGTTTCAACCTTAAAATGAAGACTTGAAATTAGACGGGCTGAAAATTTTTGGTAAATTCAAATAATCCAGGAACAAAATGCTGCCAGGTGGGTAACAGCTATTCTTTCTTTGCCAAGTGGTGCAGAGTGAGAACTCTGCTCAGTGGAGGTCAGTGGGAGTTTTAGAGTTGCTTGCAAGGTCCTCATTTTACCTAGCTGAGGCACATGTAGGTGAAGGGACATTTATTTTTATTTTTTTCAAACCGGTAAAGTCTTGTGTGGTAATTTCACATGGGAAGCTTTTTCTTTTAACTCTCCCAAGCTTGTTCTGGCAAAATTCCCATCAGTAGCGAGGTTTTGTCTGAATAAGCACTGTGACAATGCCTAAAAAGCAAGCACTTGGTTACATTTTTATATACTTCTATGCTTAGAAAAGCTATGAAAACTTTAATTCACTTAGGCAGTTGCTGTTCCATAGCATAAAGTATGTGTATGGGTGATATTTTTCTTTGTTTTGTACATTACTTTTTTGAGGTAGAAAATAGAAAACAAATCAGAGCGATTTTGAGTTCTTGTGTAGACAATCTGAACTCGTTGCTATGGTATGAAGAAAGTCAATGCATGTAAATGAATAAATTCATTCCTTCCTTTCTTAAAACTGCTTCCTTAGCAGTTTGTGATGGAGTTAGGAAGTGAGATTGTTTCAGCACAAATCACATGCATTAATCATGCATGTATTTGTTTCCAGTTATTTTTTATTAAGACTTGTAGTTTTAGGGAGTTTTCACATGGATTCTTTTTCTAGATTGGAGGCTTTGTACCATTACTGTATTACTAGTCTTCAGGCTTGAAGTACTCCATGTAACCAGAAGCCACTGATAAGCATTCCCTCCTGAGGTTATTATTTCACAATTAAAGTGATGATATTGAAAACATCGATGGCAGGGGGATTTGCAAGGGCAAAGGTCTTTGCCATTGCTTAGAATACCAGAAGCAGTTGAAAACATCAGTTTTCACATTTCCTACATGCATTAGTCCCCACGGAAAATGTGCTTTTATGGGCTTTGGCGTGTGTTCTGAATGAATTGGGCTAGGCTATAATTTAATGTGTATTTTGTATAGCTTCATCCAAAATTTGTTCAACTCAAGTATCCCAGGTGTGATTGTATACCTCACCTGATTTCTGTAGTGACTACCTTGGTTCAAACTGAGTAGTCTTTATACCCATTACATAGCCATTCAACTCATTCAGACTAGTCAGTCCTATTCAAAATAAACAAGTGTGTTAGGATCCCTCTTATTTAGGAGAGCAATAAGGAATTTACTGAGTAGCTTTGAGCTAAAACAAACAGGATAGAACTGTAGGAAAGTGTTGGGGGCTTATGCAGACCGATCATCAATCACTTTACAGTAGCATTTCTGAAAAACCTCAGTGTCAACAAAATGTCTAGAGGTGACCAACAGAAAATTCTACATTGCAGGAAAAGCTATTAAAAGCCTACTGCATCCTGTGGTGCATCAAGCATGGCATTGCCAGTCAGCTAAGGGAAGTGATTGTCCCGTTCTACTCTACATTGGTAGCCTCACCTCGAGTACTGTGTGCAGTTCTGAGCACCACAGTACAAAAAGGATGTAAAACTGTTGGAGAGTGTCCAGAGGAGGGCTATGAAGATGGTGAAGGGCCTAGAGGGGAAGACATACAAGGAGCGGCTGAGGTCACTTGGCCTGTTCAGCCTGGAGAAGAGGAGGTTGAGGAGGGACCTCATCGCAGTCTACAGCTTCCTCACGAGGGAGGGTGAAGGGGCAGGAGCCAATATTTTCTCTTTAGTCACCAGTGATAGGACCTGAAGGAATAGTGTCAAGTTGTGACAGGGGAGGTTCAGGCTGGACATCAGGAAGAGGTTCTTCACCGAGAGGATGGTTGCACACTGGAACAGGCTCCCCAGGGATGTAGTCACGGCACCAAGCCTGTTGGAGTTTAAGAAGTGTTTGGACTGTGCTCTTAGTCACATGGTCTGAATTTTTGGGTAGACCTGTGTGGAGCCAGGAGTTGGACTCGATGAACCTTATGGGTCCCTTCCAACTCAGGATATTTTATGATTCTGTGATTCTATTTGTTCCCACTGCTTGTAAAAGAAGTTGTAGAGACCAGCCTGCAAGAATGGTGTTAGTGAGCATGAACACCAGTGAAAGCCATTACCCTCTTGAGTTCCAGATGTCAGACTGTGGGTTATCACTGTCATACTACCTGTAGTGAAATGCACCGTCTTTAATGAGTTTGGGGTTTTTAAGAGGCAATAATGGATTATCTCTTCTGTCAACCACATTTCTATCCACTTCTGTTTGTTTTTCTGATTTTCAGGTAGGGGTAAGGAAATACCGGTTGCAAGTTAGTGTACTTACACTCTTTTTTAGAATAGGTATCCTTATTGAATGCTCTTCTGAGCTGAAAGGAAATTGAGAGAACAAAAAAGATTAAATTAATTCCAGTTGGAAGCAGGGCAATTTTCAATAGCTAATACACAGCTTTTCCAATTTAAAATTTGTATGCAGCATGGGAATCGATACAAACTAACTGCTTGGACAGCAGTCCAAAAGTGTCCTGCAGGTACTGATCTGAGAGAGATCTTAAAAAGATTTGAAGTTTACATCAAAGCAAGCACCAGAAATTCTGAATTCTCCTCCTTCGTGTGCCCCAGTATGTTGTATAATCCCAAGCAATTTGCTGCTCCTGGGCATGCCTGAATTTTTCACCTGAAATAGTTTGACACTTTTGTTTCATTGAAGTCCATTACCTGCCTCCCGTCTCCTAAACAGATGTATAAGCTAACAAAAAATCCCTACATAATCCCAGCATAATAAAGTGTAGGTATAAAAAGTAAGCTTATTGCTAGCAGTATCTTTAAATGTAAATCTGATACAAGCAAGTCTTTGTTGCTAACTGGCAGAACAAAGCTTCATTTAAAAATAATGTGGTTTTTTTTTGGTTTTGGCCTTTGGAAAAGGTGCAAAGAGAATAGGTCAAATGGTTCTGTGCTGCAGCTTGAACCACTTTTATAATTGGGTCAGCTGAAAAAAAAAATCCTCCAAGAAAATAAGAGAATTGTCAGTTCTGCCATTTTAGATATAGAATAATGTTCTTTGATGCCATTGAAATCAAGCTGTATAAAACCTGATGTTGCTTTCATCAAATTATATGTTTTTAAGGGAAGGAGACCTTCTGAATGGATTTTAGAGATTCAGAAAATATAATAAAAATCAAGGGCTTCACCAGACCCTTTTATTTGAATAAGGGTCTTTTTCATTTAAAGTAGAAACTTTGTTTATATATGAAAATGTTTTTTAGTACACAAGAATAGCAGAAAGATCTCGTTATTACAAAACTGATTTATTTTTGTTCTTCTTCATCTCCCATTATAGTTTATTCATAGCAAGCTTTTATCCTGTAGAAACAGTAATTGAATTGGTGTTGAAGAGAAAGTTGACACACATAAATAATAAAAAGGACAGCTTACGTGTCTATATATTTCAGTTGTATTTTCATTGTGACCAAAGGCTCTAAAGACACAAATAATAAATTTTAGCTCCTTCCTTCAAGATTAATATATTATACCATAATATTTGTTTATGATACAGGTAGGATAGTTAAGTAATATCAAATAAATCAGTGTCTTTTACCACTATAGCCTGAGGCACTTTATTGTATTGTATTTTCTCTCCCTACATAAAATTTTAGGCACATGATTTGGTGTACTTGAGATATACCTAATGAAAATAAGGCTTTTGGGTTTCTAATGAAAGTAAAGAATACCAAGTATTTACCTCATTTACTGAAGACGTGATAAGGATGGTTTGGGGTGGTTCTAACTCCGCTAATGATACCACATGATGCCTTTCTGAAAGAGACATCTTCATATATTTAGACAAATTACCAGTGCTAGCACCTGTGTTTTGTATTTGCTGACTCATGTGCTATTAAGCGTGCTTAATGGGGTGGATGTCAGGAAGAACTAATATGACCACTGCTAGGGCATTAACTATGGTGTGTTGTTTTTTTTTTTTTTTTTTTTTGATTGCTGTTGGTGGTAGTTTTGTTTGTTTTCTTGATAATCCTTTTGTGTATGGGCTTTATATTAATTCATACACAAAACCTTGTCCTTCTTACCTTATATTTCAAGAGAAGTGTGGCTGAGACCCATCGTTTCCAGAGTTCTCTGTTTGCTGATGAGCTCAGAGATTTGAGTCTGTTGTAAATAAAACTGCAGAGCAATCTCAGTGGAACAAGGGAAGCTCAGGGGCACTGAACAGGTTCTGCAAAGTTGTTACATGGCGCTGCATGTATTTTAATGTGCACTACAGGTACCTTTTGGTTAAAATACTGAAAGCACATACAACTCCTACTGCTATATTCATCAATACTGTGATGCTTGCCACAGTATAAAAAATAAGAAATCCCTTTTCCTTCATGATTGTCAGACCCCTGTATATTTTTCTTGGGTGAAATATGTAAGAAAGGTCCTTTGTGTATTTATTTGTGTGCTGGTTGCAAAATAGAGTGTTATCCCTAGATAGAAATTAACATGTCAGGCATTACCCAGAAGAGCATTTATAAGAAGCAGTTGAAGAATTAAGGAACAGCAGAGTTGTGTAAAGCAAACAAAGGTACACAGTATGATTAAATCACTGCTTGATGTGCTATTCTTAGACAGTTTGTTTGCCACAGAAATCCTCCCATTATTTTCCTATTTTTTGTGCTGGTCTGATTTTAATGTTCCTGTGAAAAGCTGATGACTTTAATAAATAGTGGAAACCGATGCAATAGGAAGGCAGAGTGGAGAATTCATTATCTATATGTCAAAAGCTGTTTCATGGATATGGCTGCTTTCTATATCATGCAGTGGAAGCTCAGGAATGTAGGATAATGTCATAGCAAAAATGTTGTTTTCCCCATTACATTCCCAGTACAATGTCTCATTGTTTCTTCATAGAATAAATATATTCATTCAATCTTTCATGCAGGTTTTGAGGCACCTTTTTTGCCTTCTGAATGCTTTTATTAGGTAATGTCATGCAACGTGGCAGTATTATTTACTGTGACCTTTCTGCCTGTAGTTCTGGTTTTAATTTTCTTTCCTTCTTCATTTAGTGAAATAATACATTTTTCCTGCAGACAGCTTAAGGGGGCATTTAGTATTAAGCATTTATTTGGTTAATAAAGGTACGAATATTGGAAGTAGTAGGTGACTGTAATTTTACTCTGAGTGAAAGTGTTCCATTTCTGCAAACTGTTTTATATTATCAAGTTCAGCTATCAACTAAATACTTTTAAATAGCTGATTAGCTGAGGGTGAGGAGAACACCTGTTGATAAATGATATTATTTCCCCCACCAGAACATTAACAATTTTCCTTCAGTTGAACAGAGTATTACAATAATGAAGAACAGGACACGTTATCTTTTCTAATGTGTAGAAATGATGGAAGGAAAAGAGGAAGAACATTTAATATTTCTTTTAGATTTGTATTCATGTGACCTGTTCAGGTGTGATACTGCAAGTATTTTTGTTTTGCTGTGTTTTCAAGACTTTAGAAGAGTGACCTGTAAAACTATTTGAAAGTCATAGCTAGAGACAACATACAGCCTCACAATAAAATGAAACAGAACATTCCCTTGCCAGTGTTGTTGTTCACCTGATGGTTTGGCCGGTAGAAGATTGGGATGTTCTGGACATCATATGTTGCAATTTTGAGGAAGCTATGAAAGTTATGCTTTACGTTTCCAAAATGATGTTGAGTTTGTGTATATTCTTGCTCTGGAAATGAACAAAGAAGAGGGTCTTCAGATTTGTTACAAGTTCCCTTTTTACAAATGGGTAAACTGAGGCACAAATAAATTCACATGCCTGTTCTTTCAGGAACAAACAAACAAAAAATAAAAATCAAGAAAGAATCAGGAATAGAATAGAATCCTGATCCTCTGCATTCTTTATGTAAGCAGTAGCTACTCCACATTTAATGAAAGATTAAAACATTTCAAGTCTTGCATTAAGAATGACTATGCAGTTTGTGCATAGGAAAGTGATGAGGATAAGTTGTTTCACTGATGACAACTTGCTGCACTTTAAACAGTCCTTATGAGTTTAAAAATAAAATAAATAAATAAATAAAAATTCCAAGATACTCATTCATCAGTTTCAAAGTCTGTTTGCATGCGTAAGCACATATCCAAAACCATGTAGTTTTGAGATTAAGTTGAAAATCTCAGAAGAATAAATTTATCTGTGGGTATCTCTGGTTTCATTTACATTCAAAATGAGATGACTCTCTTGTTGTGAAGAATCCCTCTTTTTTCTCCTTGTCTAACCTGGGTTTTCTGCAGGCATTGCTTAGAAGTTAAAGTAGAATTTTATAATTACCGCATTAGTATATAGCCCTAGAAGTAGAGCTTTTATTTTAGCCTAAAACATGTATTTCTAAATATATTATAAAGAGAGAATTCTTTCATATTTTTGTTGTGCTGCAAAAAAAAAAAGATTATTTGCCTTCAGGATAGTCTATCAGAAACAGTATATTACTCTTGTGTGGGTAATAATACAGTTGGAATTGTCTTTCTAGCCAACAGGATTAAAAGCTAAAAATCAGCAGCCTTCCTCAGAGAGAGAGAGAACTCTGCAAAGTGTACTCAGCCAGCAATCAACCTCTACCAAATTGTCCCACAAAATTGGGCAGCTTGGTCTCGTGTCTCATTTGTAGTTCAGGAGGTCCTTACTCAGTGTTGTCAGTGGGTGTCCAATTGATGCTGTAAACACCTGATTGGCACTTGTCATTTAAGACTTTGTACTTCATAGTGAGCTAATAGTGTAAATTATATAAATCTTAGAAGACCATTCTTTTTGTAACACAGCCATCTTTGGTGTACAAAGAAAACAATGGGACTTTGAAATTGTACCGAGCTAGTAGAAATGAGATAGACTTCAGCATCTCTGAAGGAAGTAAAAACAGCTTGCCAGAGGAAAAAAGTGGTGAAAAGCAGCCCCTGCAGATGGTGGTTCAGCTGAGAAAGCAGAATCAGAAAACAGCAATTGATTCACTAACCATCACAGCATCAGTCCATTCAAGAGGCCTGTGCAGATCCTGTTGCAGGCCTGCTAAATTAGGCTAAATTAAAGCAGGCTTCCTGGAAAGGAGTGAAAGGGAAAGTAGCATTAGGGAAAGTAGGAGGACATCTGAGTCTATTGATTCTGAATTTTTCATCAGTCATGTGAAATTAAGATCAAATTACATGCATATTGTTGCATTATAATTCTGCATATTCATTTATGACATTTATTGGCAAATTGCAACAACCTCTTGCTGAATGTGCTGTTTAATAACAGGTTCCCAATGCTATGCACCTAATTTATCAATTCTTCTCTGAAAATTGCAAGTAGTTCCTTAAGTAAAACAGTTTATAGTGGTTGCTCTTTGCTAATGGTACTGCACAGTGACATCAAATATATCATCTGCTATCCTAAGAAAAGAGAAATATCATGGTATCATGAATATCAATTATGTCATAACACTTGGTAAATGGCAAATTTTTAATGGGAACCACATTATGCCTTAATGCAAGCCAATTTTACAGTGCATATAACTGTAAAATTTTTTCCTTCCTTCCAAATAAATTGTCTCTTGTGTTTCATGAGTACCAGTGTGGTAATAGGTCTTGCAGTGAAGATGACAGAAGTGCAAATTCGTATAGAACAAAGGTTTGTCTTAGGATTCTTGAGAAACTACATTTTCTCTTCTTTTCTCTTCTCTTCTTTTCTGCCACTAGAATATTTTATTTTGGAGACAGTAATTACTTTAAAAGCATCTCTTTCCCCAGACTTTAGCATATGTATATTAGAATGTGTTCGTAAGGAAGATATAAAAACATTTTTTATGCTAAGCTAGGCAATCTATGCAAACTGTTGAACTTGATCTATATAGCCATTTTGATTCTATGAATAATGTAAACTTACTAAGGCTAGATACTTGTTTTGCTGACCTTATTGATTTAACTGATTGAATTTTGTTTTTGAAAGGATGTTGTCAACTCTGTAGAATAGGGATGTATTTTAACCTTCCTTCAAATGTGGTAAGGAATAACTGGCAGGCCTTCTTTTGCGGTTAAGTTGCAAAAGTTCAGTGGAGAACAATCCAGTGAAGCTTTCACTTTTGTGAATAACCACCAGTAGTCAAAAGCAATTCAGTAAACATCCACCTTGTCTCTTTTCAGACACACAGGAATATTCAACAGTCTGAAAAAAACGTTGTGTGTTTCATCATTGTCAAGTGAACAGACTGAGATTTTGAGCTTGATAAATCTAGCTGTACAGCATGACAGTTTCTGATGGGAAGCGGGAGCAATAGAGATATCATGGATATGCTGAGGCTGAATCAGTCTGTTTCACAGCCTCTGAGAAGATGACTTGTTAGGGAGAAGGGCTTAGTGAATAAAGTGCAGTCCTGGAAGTGAAGTGAAGAAAATTGAACAGAGTGTAATATACCTTCCCGTTGTTGTTCCTTTTGCTCCTGAGAATGTTTCTGTGCATTGCTGATGAGCTGCTTTTTTTTTTTTTTTTGTGTGTGTGTGTGTGTGTGTGTGTAAGCAGGCTACCTTCAAAGCTGTGACTGCAATTGATTGTGGCTCTGTCTTTACTGTTGCACAGGTCTGTTGACTTGCAACCTGTGATGTTCTGAATATTTCTCCAACAGACAAATATTCAATACCTGAATGTTCCATCATGCAAGGAAAACAGTCAGTATGCATGACAAATGGCTAAAATTCACAACTGTGTTTTGTTGCATCATTGTTACAAGCACAGTCATATACACCCACTACAGCCTCCTAGTAGAAGTTAGCTGCAGAGTTCAATCTTCTTACTGCCAGTGCTGATTTTGGATGCTGAAGGTGAAGAACTGTGGACAGATAAGCCAAAGAAGAGAGTAGCATCACATGTGTTTCTATAACCATATGTAGTGTGATTCATGGTCGACACTGGTTCCTTCTCACATTTGAGAAGTTGATCAGGTGTAGGGATAAGTAGACATACCAAGGAAATAAAGTTGATATGTTCAGTTTGCAAGGGAATGTGACTAATTTAGGTAGTGTGAAGTTTGACACACAAAAAATTTAGGCATTTTTTCTGTTTCCAATACAATTGGTCAGATGCAACCTGCTATTGAATTAATTTGCAAAGTGTTTATTCAGAGTTGAGACCTTGCACAATGCAAACAACTTACAGTATACCAAAATGTAAATATCACAATATAAGAAGGTTAAGTTTAGCTTTCATACACCTGCGGCTTCTAGTCAAATATTTTGTTGTCTAGGATGAAACAGGCAACTTTTTTTTTCACTCTAATTTCTAGTTGGGTGGTACGAAGTCCAAGTCATCTAAAATAGTCATGCTTGTACATTTCTTCTTTTATTTCTTTTTGTCCCATTCTTCTTGTTATCCCTGCCAGAGGTTATTACATTGGTGGCTTACTGGGACTATGTTTTCTTTGCTTTACTTTCAACGCTTTTTTCTTCATTATCATCTAGCCCTATTAAAAAAAAAATAATAATAAAAACATGATTAAGTGTAAGTTCATAAAGCAGATGTTTAATATGCACAATCACAATATGTAACCAGATTTAATATTCAATGCACCATATTCTTACAAGTCATGTATATGTAGCAAATGGTAACATTTGGCTCTGTTCTCTGGTTGGACTGTACCATGTATGCTAACATTTCTTATAAATCACGATGCGCTGTGATTAAATTAGTTGACTCATTCTTAATCCAATAACTCAAGCAGTCCGATAGTGACAAACCTGGTACTTGATTATTGTGCAAGCTCTAAATCAAACATTCAACAAGCATGAGAAAGAGATTGTTATTACTACATAAGAGATTAATCATGAGATTCAGTTTTGTGAATTAAAATTTCTGTTTGGATAAGAATACAGTTTTTCAAACTCAAAATTGTGCTATCTTTATTTGTCTCTTTCTCACTGTTTGGTTGTTGGTAGTAGGCTTTCAGCCCAACTGCTTAAAACCTCCCTAAACTCCCATAAACTTTCCTAAGTCCCCCTAGTTAGCAAATATTCAGGTGTGTTCTGGCCATGTAATTTTTAATGTAAGCTGTTTTAGGCAATCTATGGTGGCTTTGTCTGTTGTCTCACTTTCTATGGACTCCTAACTAGATCTGAGTATGTTAGGGAGGTGCTGTATTAACAGAGTAAAGGTTCAGCTTTTGAATGCCATTTTCCATAAAAGAACCCTAAATTTGGTGAGTGCCCTTGCAAATCAATCTGTATTGTATTTGAATGTAGCACAAGAAGAGATTGCATGACCCATCAAGCCATGAGTGTCAAGGGCTCTTGATGTGATGGTTGCATGGCCTTCACATGGGCAGGAGTCCTGAAGCTGGCTGCAGCTGGTGGGAATGCAGTAGCCCCAGTCTCCCAAGAATCCGGACAGGAAAGTTTCCCGGCAAGGGCTTAAAGGCTACAATGAGCCTGGATTTTGTGAGTAAATTGAAGGTATTAGTTTGTTTGAGTTCTCATTTAATCCAGTGTTTGGAGCTACTGAAGAAATAGACTTTTCTGGAGAACTGATATTCTTTCAGCATTTTACTACAGATTTGCCTGGAGGTATAGCAATTTTATTCCCACAGGTAGCTGGGAAAAAAATCCAAGAGCAAAAACAAACCACAAAATAAGCTTCCAATATATCTGGGCATGTGTAGGCAGTGTAACAGGTTCTGCTGAGGGATCCTTGCACACAAAGAAGATTGATGTGGATGATGAGACATGACTGCCAGTCATCCCCTCTTGATGTAGTGAAAAGCCTGGGATGGGAAGAGCATGGGCAATTTCAAGTTAGCTTGTAGAGTCATTTTATGGCGCCTTCTTAGCAAAAAGGATGTCTGTTTCAGTTTCTCTTGAGTTTCTTGTGAGTGTGTAACAAGATGACAAAATATTCCGAGTCCTGGCACAGAGCAAATAATCTCACATTTGAAAATACTTTTGCTTATTTCTGTGTCCCATATTGGTTGTTTATCTGATAGTGATCTCCATTGAGGGTATCTTTAGCCAGTGTGCTTCCGTGCATGGCAGTCCTCTTCCGTATCCAGTCACAGTTGACAAAATTGTCCTTTACTAGAGGTGAAGGAAAATATGGTCCATGTTCTTTGAACCAACAGGCAAAAAGAGTGGGGGGAAAAAAATAAAACTGACATTTTGAGGCAATCACGTATAGCTGGTTTAGTCTTTGTAATTTAGGGACCTAAAGTCCATCTGTTTAGAATTTGGTTGGCACAATCATTATACTGAGAGCATGTTAGCATTTGCTCACTTTCCACAAGACCACCCAGACATTTTCAGTTATTTTTAAACAGGAGTTGCTGTGAAATTGACAGTGTGAAGAATGCAGCGATACTGTTCTTTCCATCCCCTTCTATGTTCCCTTCCTATCCCCTAAAACAAAGACAGTATTTCAGCTGTGCACTACTCATTGAATTGTTGTAAATCTGCCCAGAGCACAAATAAAGGCATTCAGGAGCTTCTAAAACCTTTCAGTTACTCTCAGTCCCTTCTTTTAGTTAGGAAATTGATTTATGGTTGTGATAAGATGCTGCAGCATATATTTAAAAAATAATAATAAATGAAATATTGTCAGGATGATTGCGTAGAATTAATCATGCAAAATATCTGTAGCCATTATCATGTCACAGATTTTGGGATGCTGTCTTCTAGTACCATTGCTGCATCAGACAAATCTGAATCTGCTCTTCAAGAAGTTTATGTCATATGAGCTGTTGGAGAAACTATTAGTTGCATAAAATCTGTAAGAAAGTTTTAGGCAGGCCTGTTTGCTGCTGTGAGAGAGGAGTCAAACACATAACCAATAGCTAGCTTATTATAGAACAGTGTGAAGCAGAAGGCTTGTTTCAGGAGCTTACTGAATTTTATAGTGCATCTCTTATACAGTTAGGGTCATGCTATTTTTCTTATTTATTTATTCAGTTTTTATTTCTGGAGCACAGCAGCATCTACATCTTTTATTTTTGAACTGTCATCCTGATCATCCTAAGATGTACTCAGATTCAGTAGCTCTATATTAAAACATGTAATGCATGTATTTATTGAAAGAAATATGAAAATGTATGAAAATTGTGTATACTGTTTGGATGGAGAATTAAAGATGATAACCCCTTTTCACCATTCAACAGAGCATGAAAGAGTAAGAGAGATTCAAAAACTTCATTAATTGCTGTAACATGACGTTACAAGCCACCTGCACTTCAAAGAATGTACAGTGAAGCAGATGGATTGATGAATAAGCCATCAAAGATTTTAAGAATGTTTGTTTTAAAAATAAACTGCTTTCTAAGTCATTGACAATCAAAGCATACAGTTTACAAAAGTATCATTGCTCTTTTTTTTTTTTTCTTGTATCCAACATACTTTTTAAAATGTCTTTAGGAGTGAGATTCAGAGATGGCATTTTCATAAGCAGTGACTGCAATACATTTGAAACAATCTTCATGTCATAAGAAGATTTATAACTCCCTATGCTCCATGCACATCTAATAACTGAGGGCAGAAGTGGCGTGTTAGTGGTTTTTTAATTTGACTCTGCGGGCCTGGGCCTCGAAGAGGCACAGAACTAGCTCATCTGACTAAACTTCAGAGTAGTGTGGTAGATGCGGCTCAGGCATGGAAGATAATGTACTAATAGTCTATGCTGCCAATTGTACAAAAATCTTGGGTTTTAACTTCTTTTGAACAGAATTAGTGGAAATGCATGTTAAATAAGTGTGTTTATGACTGGTACAGCATAGGTCTCCCTCATCAGAGGGCTCAGGAGTCTTGAACTGAAGTAAGCATGTTGCACAGATGTGGTTGATGTCCTAGGTCCGGTCATTCCAATCATAAGAATATTATATATGAGGTGGGGAGATGTTACTGTTTAGAGCTAAATAAAGATATCCGGGACATTGCAGAGGGAAAATTAGTAACGTATCTCCTCCCTTGTGAGTTTTGCTACGTATTATTTTTCTTCTAGAATACTTTGGCTTGTCAAAATTTATTTTTGTGGTTAAACATTGATTGTATCAGAACTTTGCTGTAAAATTACTTTTGGACTGACTTGCAGTGTAAATTCCATTTTCACCTTCATTTCCTGAAACCATTATAAAAAGAAAATCTCTTCTAATTTTTAATCCATTTTAGGACAGTTATAGTGTCTGTTAGATGAGTACTTCTAAGAGAATAACAGATGCATGTTTTTACTTTCAAAAAAATAATTCTTAATTTTGTGATTTGATTAGATGTTGATTGTGCAATAAAGTCTTTTTTGAAATAAAAGGGGGTGGGGGGGAATGGGAATGAACATCTCAAATTCAGTTAAAAGAAAGTAACAGTAAGCCTTTTCTTTCTTCCATGTGGAAAATATCTGAATGTGAAGAACAATGAAAATTATTTAAATCTGCTAGAAAGACTGGAAAAAATGGAAAGAAAATCAGGAAAAACTCTTAAATGCTTAGAATATATGATTTTCCATTAGTGGAGCAAAAGTGTGAAAGAGCAACACTTAATTTTTATTAAACGCACTGAGAGCAGTTTTTTTTTTTTTTTTTTTTTTAGTCAGGTAGTGGTATACTTGTCTAGATCTGCAATTTGGTGAAGAACATTCAAACGAAAAAGGGTTAAAGGGTTGACCTGTCTGCAGATAGCAGGGCAATTTAGTCCATATAGACTGAGTCATTTTCTTGCTTTATGAGAAAAAGACACAGATTCGAGGAGGATGAAAAAAATACAGCTGTGTTGTGTCAAGTTTGAGTTCTCCAAAGTTTGAAATGTATGATTTCATTGTGTCCTTTCCAAGTGGTTTCATTTGACCTTCATACATGCAACTGTGAGCATAATAGACTAAATATTTACTGAAGTCTTCAGTGATGAGTATTTGAACAGTGCTGTTTTTTTTTCTTGCAATACCAAAGAACAGGAATAACAAAAAAAGAAGAAATAATGTGCTAATTACTGACATTTTATACAAATACTTAACAATGTAGGAGAAAACATTCCCTTTTGGTGGTCTTTTGGGGTATTTTTTTGTTTATTCTATTTTTTTTTTTTTTATGGGGGGCATTGTACGTTTTATTACTGGTTGGAATGGTAGGGAGGAAA
Source organism: Anas acuta (assembly GCF_963932015.1). Taxonomy (NCBI): domain Eukaryota; kingdom Metazoa; phylum Chordata; class Aves; order Anseriformes; family Anatidae; genus Anas; species Anas acuta. The sequence continues at coordinate 103,925,480 of NC_088979.1, forward strand.
AGAAAATCAGGGAGAAAACCTTATTAGCTTAAAGAGATCTTTTAAAAGTGGGAGAAAAAAATAGTTTCATTGGGCTTATATTTGCTACTTTACTGAAAAATAAAATGAGGGCATCTGCAAAAAAAAAAAAAAAAAAAGTTAAAACTAAAATCATTCCTTATATTAAATGCAGAATTACTTGTGAGCCATCGCTGTTCAAAAGCATCCTTCTGCTTGAGAGACTGGAGGCTGGTGGGAATGAGAGAGGCTGTTAAAACCAAGTGTTTGTACCTAATGTTGAGCCGTACCCTGGCCAAGTCGGTCTGTGACATAAGTGTACCTCAGGAAGCAATTACTTTTTTCTTGCATGAATTACTCATACCTTCCAGGATGGTGGGTGAAACACTAGCTGTAATAATATATATATAGTATTTCTACTTTAAAGGAAAGCATTTGAGAGCTTGCAACTCTTCTCTATAAGCCAGAGTTCCCTCATTGTTTTTCCTATTTCTCCTCAAGATAACGAGATAAACTAAGCTTTAGTGAACTATTATTGACTTCCCATCTTCCTTTACATGGAAAATGATTGAGATATAATCACCACCTGGTGATTATAAACTTGATTGTTTTTAAAAAGGGTAAAATTTGTCATTTACATTAAGCTAGGTTTCAGTACTATTATTTAGTGTACATCACTTTAGTTGTTCTGATGATACCAGTCTTTTAAATGCCTGAGATACACAGAGGCTGCCAATATAAGCCTCTAAATAGGACAGCACTTCTGGTTTCCCTTGATTCTTAGCATCACAAGTGATGATGCAAATTAAAGCATGCTTCAATGCAGTTCGAAAAAATCTGAGATACTAAACAACAAAAAAAACCTTTTGTGATACAGGCATGATTGGAGAGATTAGAAGGCACAAAATAAGGGGGGAGCACGCTATTTTCCTCTTAAGAAAGAGGGATTTGTATTCTTTCAGATAGCAACTTACCCAGATTTCACTACCACGTCAGTACTTTGGAGTGTCATTTGAGAAACGACTGTAGTTCAGATGTGGTAACTAAGTGCTTTGATGTCTCTGTTCATCCTCTGCAGATCATAATCCATTTTTCTCCTCCGATCACCTCAGACTGTGATGTAAATCAGCATAATTTATATGCACTGCTTAGAAGAGGGTCTGGATGTTATTGTTAAAAATGTTAAGGAATCTGATTAAGTAATGTGTGATCTTTCTATTTTGCATTTTTTTGAAAGGCTCGCTAGCAAGAATGTTAAGTGTTTTTTTGTGAAGCTATTGTTGTTCCAACAGCTTCTCAGAATGAGATTAAAAGTAATGTAAATATTTGGGGGTTTTGTGGCTACATTTTGTGACAAGCAATTAGCTTCTGTTGAATTCAGTTGTGTTTTAGTGCATAAAAAGCATCATAGTTTGTTTTTCCTGCTGTTTTGTTTTTTGTTTTTTTTTTCTCCCCTTATAATACTGAGATCAAATATGTGACTGCAAAACTGGTCAAGTGTGAAATTGTTTCCCTGTATTGTAGGAGATGGTTCAAATGGCAGCAAGATCAGGAAAATTATTGTGAAGACTTTTTAAGTGGCGCTCAGAAACATACAATATCACTAAATCATAAAGATAACAGCTACAAGTGTATGCAGTGCTTGCCTGATAAACTGTTAATATTAATAAGCTCTGTCTGATCAGGGCCTGCATTAGCTTTGGCAATACCTGTAGCCATTACCACAGGTGGAAAAACTGGTATGGATCTTATGCCTTATGGCAACTACCACTGACAAGCAATTAGAGTTCATTATGACTGTGCTTATGCTATACTAATTAACATTCCTGTTGGGCTGTTTTCCTTGTTTGACCGTGTAACAGCCACAGGCCTAATGATCTCCATGAATAATCAGCTAACGAATTACTAAATGTGGTAGAATTTATACAAAGCACCTTCAGACACATATGTGATTGTATTTTCTGGCAAACAGTGTAAGCAAGACGGAATTTACCCCGAAATCCCTGTGTAGTAACTGCACAGGGAGGCCAGAAGAGACTAATCTTGAACTTGCTCATGCCCTTGTGGCTTGCTGCATGTCTGTCTGCAAAGGCAAGTTATAGCAATCAGAGAGTAGGCCAGTATATGATTCAATATATGATGAGTTACTTAGTTGGGTGTGCTAAGCAAGCTTTGCTACATACAGACGCTCCACATCTTCTTCAGATGAGGAGAAAAGTGCTGTTAAACTAAATGCTTTGTCTTCCATACGCCAAAAAGAAACTGACCTTCCTCTTTTGGGTCTTGTTGCTTCCAGTTTTGAATGGGGACCTTGCAAGTCATAAAATCATCCCCACAAGTACTGTGGCTAGTGTCAAATTGTGTCCTGGATCATCTCTTATAAATTTCTGACAACATGTTTATGTTGTAGAGGTCTGGAGGAAGACTGTGTGGAAGGCTTGGGGGATGAAAATGAGATGGACAGGGTTTGAGTCATTTGCACTCAGGTGTAATGTGCTTTTTTATACATTTTGTGAATTGGAACTACTTTTTGTTAACATTTGGCAAGCTTATTTTCCCTCCAAGGGAGGTGTTGAATGCAATGTTTGCTGTGGTCAGAGACTGAGGAAGGCAAGGTGGTATGGCTCCATGGTGTTACAATCAGATGGCAGACAAATACCTCATTGCGCTGATGCCCAGGGGCAGAAGCTCTCGGATGTGTGAAGCATTTCCTGAGCAGGGTAATGCACTGCCTGCTGGCCATAACAGATAGTTCGTCAGTTTTATGGCTGGCATCAATTTGAATACATTAAGTCTTGAAAACACATTTTCATTTGGGTTCCTGAAAAGGCAAAGGATATTGAATGGTTCTGAAGGAGAACAAAAGACCCATTATATTAGGGTCTTACTTGCCTCATATATTGCCTTTCTTCATTATTCATGCTTACATTAGAGACAAATATGTCAAGGTGGAAGTTACCTATCTTTATTTTACTTTTTGTTCAGTTGCTAAGTGCCAGGTCTCTGGCAAAGGACAGTATTATGAATAATGTATGAGAAACAACCTGAGGATGCTATCCTTTGAAATGACTGCTGTGAGAAGGGTAGTGGATCATTCAGAGTGCAGTATCTTTGACACACAAAAGCCCAAGCAGTTTACTGCATATATGAATGGGGAGGGGAAGGCATTCTTGAATACGTCTTCTATCCTGGCAAAGTAATGGAGAAAGCAGGGACTGTGTAAAATGCAAGTGATGACACTTTCTTTCCTCTGTCACTTTCTCTCTGACTTCTCTCCTTAAATTGCATGTAGAGTTAGCTGGGAAAATTCTGACAGAACGGTTCTTCAGAAAACTCTGAGGCACTGGTTTCAATCTCATTGTGTGAGATTCACAAGTGAAATCCTGACCTAGTTTTCTGCCATTTTGCCTGGGGATGTTAGGGAACCCGGCTGAATGTCCACGGGGTATCTGAGGTATGCTGCACTGTTAGCTTGTGGATCCACAAGCCATCAGCTTCCAGGGCTTCTTTCTCAGAGTAGGAACATTGAAGCATGATGGCCTTACAAAAGGCATTGCTGAGGCTCCCACTTTGCAGCAGAGAGCTCATACTTATTTCAAAGTCCAGGTGAAAGCTCGGGCAGTCAGTGCTTCTGGAATCTTACCTTCGTGTGCTGACCTTTGGAGGCAGGGGTAATGGCATCACAGTCTAGGAGCAGGAATATCAGCAACTACTCCCTTTTTGAAAAATGAAACCTTCTGATTTAAAACTATTAGTAACTTATAAAACTTGTAGAAAAAGAAGATGGGATTTGCCTTGTATATTATATGTTTCTACAGTGCTAGTTGGATTACTAGATTTTGTGGTCTTCTCATGAGCCTTCGATTCCCTTGAGTAATATCCTTTTGCATGGTCTTTCCTGTTCTGTTAGAATTCTACACAATTTCTGGAGAACTAAATGAATCTGAGCAATAGCTATTATCTGTTAGTTGTTTCCTCACTCCAGAAGAGGTATTGGCATCACCGTCCAACTCCTTTTTTCTTTCTGGGAAAGTAGTATTAGGCACTTCATAGGAAAAATGATCAACATTAAATAATTTGGGAAGTACGTAGAATGACCTGAAGAGGTAATGGAAAGCAAGAAACAAAAATTTTGAGCGTTTGAGGGAGAATAGCACAAGTGACAACGGAGAGGAGGTTTGAAATAATTAAATGGATGAATGCAGAGAACTCAAGAATAGCTGAGGCACAGGAGAGAGCAGGGGAAAGAGGAATTAAGCACAGAAATGAAAGAGACTGCAAGGTTGCAGTATCACATAGAATGAAATGCAAAATAGAGATTAAGGAAAGGATAAGCAGAGGGAATAAAATGAGTAAAAAGCAATACAAAACTAAATATGGGCTAGAAGGAAAGAAAGAAAATTAAACAAAAAGACAAGTATGGGAGGAAATATTTAAAAGGGAATTCTTAAGTGTAGTACTAAGAAGCCTATTTCTTCTGCCTTTAATGAGCAGTCAAACCCTTTTATCTTTCAGTCTGTGACTGCACAGGGTAGGTTACACAGCCTTTGATGAAGCAGGATATAGAGTCTGGGAGTCTGTGAGCTCTGGGAGGAGAGGGCTCACCATGGGCCTTGGCAGGCTACTGTGCACTTTGGTGCTGAAAGAACTAAGAACTGGTTTACAGCACAATTTTAGTGATTCAGGGCAATCCATCCTGTGATTACATAGTGCTTAGGATCTTGCTGGAGTTGTCTCAAGTGTGCATTCAGAGGTTATTGCTGCTTGGTAGCAGAGAAAATAGTTAAACAATACTGTCCTTGTGATTGGGAATATTAATTGTATTAATTTTATGATATTCTTTGGCTAAAAGATGAATGTAGTGTACATCACAGGAGAGATAAGGAGAAGGTTTCATGGAAGGACAGAGGTCATGCGGTTAGTGTTACTGCAATGTGAAATATGTGTGTAGTGTGAAATATGTGTGGCGCAGGAGTGGTCTGTCCCCATGTGCCCAAAGACGAGCCGGTGGGGAAGACCGGCCTGGCTGAACAGAGAATTGTGGCTTGAGCTTAGGAAAAAAAAACGGTTTATAATCTTTGGAAAAGTGGGTGGGCCACTTGGGAGGAATATAAGGATGTTGCGAGGCAGTACAGGGACAAAATTAGAGAGGCCAAAGCTCATCTGGAGCTCAATCTGGCTACTGCCATCAAAGACAACAAAAAATGTTTTTACAAATACATCAACGCAAAGCAGAGTACTAAGGAGAATCTCCATCCTTTACTGGATGCGGGGGGAACTTAGTTACAAAAGATGAGGAAAAGGCAGAGGTGCTTAATGCCTTCTTTACCTCAGTCTTTAGTGGCAAAACCAGTTGCTCTCTGGATACCCAGCACCCTGAACTAGTGGAAGGGGATGGGGAGCAGGATGTGGCCCTCACTATCCATGAGGAAATGGTTGGCGACCTGCTATGGCACTTGGATGTACGCAAGTCAATGGGGCCAGATGGGATCCACCCGAGGGTACTGAGAGAACTGGCAGAGGAGCTGGCCAAGCCCCTATCTATCATTTATCAGCAGTCCTGGCTATTGGGGGAGGTCCCAGTCGACTGGCCCCTAGCAAACGTGACGCCCATCTACAAGAAGGGTCAGAGGGTAGACCCGGGGAACTACAGGCCTGTCAGTTTGACCTCAGTGCTGCCCGGCAGAGAAGGACCTGGGAGTGATGGTGGACAGTCGGCTGAATGAGCCAGCAGTGTGCTCAGGTGGCCAAGAAGGCCAACAGCATCCTGGCTTGTATAAGAAGCAGTGTGGCCAGCAGGGCTAAGGAGGTGATTGTCCCCCTGTACTCGTCTCTGGTGAGGCTGCACCTTGAGTACTGTGTTCAGTTTTGGGCCCCTTGCTACAAGAAGGACATGGAGGTGCTCGAAAGAGTCCAGAGAAGGGCAACGAAGCTGATGAGGGGTCTGGAGAACAAGTCTTATGAGGAGCGGCTGAGGGAACTGGGCTTGTTCAGCCTGGAGAAAAGGAGGCTCAGGGGCAACCTTATCACTCTCTATAGGTACCTTAAAGGAGGCTGTAGCGAGGTGGGGGTTGGTCTGTTCTCCCACGTGCTTGGCGACAGGACGAGGGGGAATGGGCTTAAGTTGCGCCAGGGGAGTTTTAGGTTGGATATTAGGAAGAGCTTCTTTACTGAAAGGGTTGTGAGGCATTGGAAGGGGCTGTCCAGGGAAGTGGTTGTGTCACCCTCCCTGGAGGTCTTTAAAAGATGTTTAGATGTAGAGCTTAGTGATATGGTTTGGTGCTTGTTAGTGTTAGGTCAGAGGTTGGACTCGATGATCTAGAGGTCTCTTCCAACCTAGAAATTCTGTGATTCTGGGATTCTGTGTGATTCGGTGATAATATAACCCTCTAGCCTTAAGTACATCACAAATGTACAACCTTCTTGTGATGCCATCAATATGGAAAATAGTTTTTACCTTTAGACTTCAAGCTTAAAGTAAAAAAAATAAATAATAATAATCTACCATAGTTCACAGCACAAAACAATTAATAAATGTATGAAATGGTCAGCTACAGAGGGTAGATAGTTGGGCAACTGCCAGGAAAACATTTAGATAAATCTTTAATTTCCTTGAATAATTCAGGTATAGATGCATGAATTAAATGAAAATAACTGTAATACAGTTTGGTCTTGCTTATGATATTGTTATCTGTTCGGGTGAAAGGATTGCTGAAGGGAGAAAACGTATGCAGTGCCTGCTTTATGTCCTCACACTTCTTTCTTATCCTAGTTTAAATAATATTTCTCCAGTTAGACCTATAAATTGTGTACCTCATTAAGCATAGGATCCAACAATGCACATATGCCACCAGTGTCCACTTTCCTTCAGAGATTTAGGGTGATGAGAAGATAAAAGGTCTGCCTACCAGATGGAGCTTGTCAGATTAGCAATTGGAGCAGTGTAAATAGCACTGTCATATTGTTTTTCTTTTTTTTTTTATTTTCCTTTTTTTTTTCTTTCCCTGAGACACAAAGGAATCCCTTTATAACGCATGTGCATATTTTATGTTTTTTAGGAAGAAGGGGAGAAAAAAAGGCCTCAGCAGAAGGTTGCTGCTGGTGGTACCCCTAGCAGAGTAGCCATTGCCTTCAGGCACTTTCCTGCTTTCTTCATAATAAGGAACATTAGCAACCAGTGGCTCAGGAAAGGCAGAGTCAAATAAGTCTCTTGGGGACAAGTAGGCCACATGAAGTGAGAGCCATCAGACAAAGCAATGAGATTACTGCTCCAGAAAGGGTTTACCACATATATTACCACATAGATTTTACAGGGCTGCCAGCTCACTCAACTTACAAATGTCAAGCATGATTTAAAAGGTTATTATACTATCAAGAACAAAAGAGGATGATTTTCCATCACTGAAATTTCTATTTCATTCTGTTGCACATACTGCGTCTTGTGGAGTCCAATATAGCCAAATAACATGCTTTTATCTTTAATAAGTGTTTTATGGACCTCAAATTGGAAAAAACATTTTCACTTTATTTGTATTAGAAAATATGATCTCCTCTCATCGCTTAACTGTGATAAATATTGCATGTAAGTCAGGTATCGAGAATTTGAAGACTTGTCTTTTGGACTGTCTGTATTTGTATGTTGTATGTTGAAAAGGGCACGTATCATTAAGTACTGTGAAATGGAAGTGATCTATTTTAAAAGCAGTATTTGCTTTCCCAATACATTGTAAAGCAATAGGGCTGTTTAAATAAGTTAAAAATTTGAGATATGCTTGTCTCTACTTAGTTTAGTAAATTATTTGAAGGTTTTTGTCTTAATTGATTTTTAAAGCAAAACATATTTTTTTCCAGTTTGTATCCCTAGACGTTTTCTTCTAGCTTAACAGGGACCTCTGTTGGGGTATGTGTTTAATTGTATTCTATAGCCAGGCATCAATTTTAAGCAATTGCTTCAGTACAAGCTACCTGGTATATTTAGCTTTCCAATCAGAATTAAAATTGAAACTTATTAAGTACTGGCTGTTTTGTAACCAGTTATTTTATGGCTTCCAGCAGTGTTGCTCAATTACATGATACAACGCATCCTTACTTCAATTTTTTACCCACCTAGAATCCTTTGCAATTTGGAACAAAAGGTGATTTGTGTGATCTGGACATTTAAAATAATACCTTTATTCTTTGTCTGCTTTCTCCTTCTGAGGCTTCTTATTTCAGCTTCTCTAAAATAGTAATCATTTCTTCAGCCTTGCTTTCCACATGCACAAATCACCCCCATTCCCACTCATTCTTTGTATTTCTAAAATGTAATATTGCTAACCTCTGATCTTCAGCAGACACCAAGTATAGCAGTGCTTTGGAGCTGGTAAAGAATGACAGCAGTCACTAGAGTTTGGGGCACCAGGTTTTAGTCTTTGATATTCAGATGATACAGATTTTTTCCTTCGTTTTCATACTAAAGCATTACATTTAATACTCTGAATCCACACAGGTGCATATGTACCAAGATTAAATTAAAATGCTTAGAAAAAGCTTACTGCTGAATCTCTGCATGAAAGGCAGAACTGAATTATTCCGAAATCATCACGTCTGTTATCTTCATCTGTCACTGAAAGTTTGAGAGTTTTCATGTTGCAGTGGGCAAAGTGCCCAATTTAGAAAGGAAACAATCTTGAAAGAAATAGGAGAAATCACCAGATTGCCCATTGAGAAACAGTAATAATTGGTCTTTCCCATCACCTTTTTTTTTTTTTAAACTAAAAATATTTTTTTTTAAGTTTCAGATATTAAAACATATTTTTTCATACCTCCAGAGAGAAGTATGTTGTCTTTATGAACAAAATGTTTTACATTACACAGTGTGTCAATCATCTGGCAAAATCCATGTACTTCCTTCCTGGTAGAACTTGATATGAAAACAAAAAACAGTGAGATGAAAATAAATTAGGACCACAGGAATGAGCTAAGTGCTCTATTTTATCCTGTTCCATTGATGTCGAATTTAAGTGGCATAAACATGGAAACCTATTTAAAAGATTGCTTGCAAGATATAAATTACCTGCTTCATTTTGCTTGGATGCAGAGAACATAACTAGTTGAATAATAATATTTTCGTGTGTGTATAACACTTTTTGCCTGAGTATATCAAAGCACATTGTAAACATCATCACATGAACTTTGCCAGGCTTTTAAATAAGATCTCAGTTTTATGGACTGCGATAGCAGGAGGAAAATACCAATTATATTTTGGGGCAGAGCTTGAGAAGGAAGTCAGGAGTCCTGATCCTCATCTACCTGATGAACCATTAGAAATTGTGCAGGTGTAACCAGTCACCTTTCACAACATAGTCCCTGCCATGTGACTCCAAGGTAGGCATTATGTCTGAAGCATAAAGGGAAATATTTTTCAGAAAGACAGACTTGTTGTTTTTGCACAGCTTATTAAGTGGATGTATTTCTCAAACTACATTGATAAGCATCACATAAAGGGAAAGCATCAAATAACAAAAATGAAAATATTCTTAGAAGACCAAAAGATCTCTTTCAAAATCTTTTTTTGTGAAAAAAAGAACAGATATTTCATATTGGTTTTAAGAGAGGATCTTTTTTTTTTTTTTTTTTTTTTAAAGGGCAACTTAAAGAGAATTTGCTTATTGTTGGGGTGTGGGAGAGGGACATGAGGGAAGCAAAAAAATAATAGCTGATAATTTGTTTCCTCTCCATTCCTCAAGGAACTGGGAAAAGACCAAACCATTCTCCCAGACTAAGGGAGAGAGCAACAAGGTTGTCTAAGTGGTGGTGATGCAGAGACTACCTGAGTCTTCTCAACGTAACCTTTGTGAGCAGTTCTACTGGCAGAGAAATAACAAAAATAAGAACAAACGTGGCGTAATGGACCTTGTTGCATTTTAGAAAGCTTCACTGAGCTGGCAGCTGTCTCTTACACTTCTGTTATGTATTTGTTTTTGTAGGGGAAGCAGGGAGCCTTTTGATTTTTTTTCTCTGAGGTGGTGGTGATGGTGATCCAAAGGCAGGAAAGTAGGGCGGTGGTGAAACAGCAGTCTGGCCCAAGTGCTGCTCAGCTATGGGGAAACATGCAAGAGGAGTCGGTTCAGAATACTTGTTCTGAAAAAGCTGCTGCTTTGTTTTCTGTAGCTGTTTGTCCTTTTATATATACACTTAACCTGACTTCACTGTAGCTGTTTGTTGCATGATACTGGAGGTCTGATCCCACTTGCAACCCTTGGATACTGCTGCATCAGAAACAGTAATGAGGAATTTGTTTGTCAGGTTTCCCTTTGCTTTAATTGGACCTGTCAACTCCTTTTTAACTGGAATTGGCTTCAGAAATGTTGTAGTTATGTGACTCTGTGTGGTCTACAGCTTCAAGGGATAGATTTGTACATGAAGACTGGTAACATTCACTGACAGGCATTTTTGCTTTGCACACACTTCCACAAATAAAACTGAACTTTACTGTTTTTATGTTCTTATAGCAATTTCTTTGTATAAACTAAAAAGCTGAAGAAAAAAAAAAAAAAGTATAGTATCTATATATTCTATGTACTACTTTCCAGTCATTTGAAACTTTGTTCCTCCATATTTCATTTCCATCAGGAATTGCCATATGTCTAGGGGAAAGAGACTAGGAGATCAGTGGAAGAAGCTGGGGAAATTATAAGTTACAATTGGGAAATGTGCTTCCTTGCATGGCTGCTTTGAACTGTTGCTTATAATACAGCAATTACTGGAATCAGTTTCTATTCTTTTTGAAATCTGTTTTCATGCTTGCCTGTATTTATTGATCTGTGCCAACTCACTTTTTAAAATTATTATTATTTACTTATTTTACATCAGTAATATGCATTCTTTTACAGATATTTTTTTAAAGTTTGTGATCAGAGCCTGATTCCACTGAAAAAAAAAAGAAAAATAAATCACAGGACTCCCACTGGTGCCAGCTGAGCTTGGCATTTTTCTCCTCCTCATGAATCCCCAGCAAGTCAGCTGCTGTGGTGAGGGTGGTTACTGAGACTTCTTGCCCCATTAACTGAGTTCCCTGCTTCCTCTTGTACTGCTGTGCTTGTTTCACAGATGGTGCACTAAGGTTGTGCACTGAAATGCTTTTGTTCGGAAATCACATTAAAAAAAAAAAAGTTATTGTGTCTCAAGAATCCCTTGTAAGTAGCAAGACAGGTGAGAGCATAGGTTAGATTTTTTGAAGTGTTTTACATACTTAACATTTCTGTGATGTAAATGAGTGTAGGCATTTCTGTAGGAGATGTGTGTGTAAGAGTCTTGTAGATGTGGGCATATCTTCATTTTGTAGTGCTGCATTATACCTTACTGCATTTTCCATCTCTTAAAAGACATTTAGAGCGGAATCTCATTACCTAAATGTAGGGATCCAGTGGCATGTCCCAGGATGCTTTTTTCCAGTTGCTGTTCTAACAATGCAAGAGTCTGTTGCAGATGCTTGCATTTCAGCTAGCCTGTCCTCTAGAAATGCCCCAGGTACTCAGAGAGGTAACCACTTCATGAAAGCCAGTCCCATCATTCGGTCAGGATGAAACTCTAGATTCTAGTCCCATATGTTGAGGTATCCAGCTGTAAGAGGCAGAGTGGGAACCAGGTGTCCAAATGCCCTTTAAAAACAATTTAGACCCAGCCTATGCAGTTATTGGATTCAGCTGCCTACACAGTCTGTCTTGGTGTTCTCCTGATGCCACAGATTTTATTGAGCCACATCTTCACTACCCTAAATTTAATGCTTAGACACCTACCTCATCTGTTGCTACCTGCATTTGGATGCTTGTGTTTAGCTGTCCACAAAGGGAAGCTGAACACGGTTCATAATTACTTTATTGCAGTCCCTTTGTGTAACGTGGAAATCACACAGCTTTACCAGGAGGTCTAACCTGTTCTTACGAAATCTCTTGTCATTAATGATGATATAAGAAAAGGAAAAATAGAAGAATTTGAAGAATACTCATCAGAAGAGTTATTGGCGTTTGAACTGAGACTTTCAGGTGAAGACGTAAATATCGATATGGAATTTGTGTTGGCATTTTTGCACATGGCTTTTAGTTCAGCTCAGCTTTTGGAGTTTGTCTGGAACTAAATGCTGGAAAGGACTTCAGAATATGCTTGTTAATGTTGGTGTAGAAGTCTGATAGTTTGTTTGGCTATAGATGTGCAGGAAACATTTCAAGATGATTCAGAGAAAATATTTTGGCTTTAGAGAGACTGTTGATGGGAGACTTTGTGTAAATCCAGGAAATTATTGACAAATTGGAGAGAGTTCAGCAAAGAGTAGCAGAGATTAAAGGGCTAAAAGTTCTGATTTATTATGAATGATTGTATTAAATATGAAAAATTTGATGAAGTGACAACTAAGAGAGATCTGATAACTGTCTTTAACTATTAACTGTGTGTGATGCCAAAAAGGAGAGAGTAATTACTTAGCCTGGAGGGACTGGAAATCAAATACACCTACTAGGCTAAAAAGAGTAAATGGGCGAGTTAAGTCTGAGACTTCTCATATCCTAATTGCTCTAATGTTCTCCTCCCCTACTTAGAGCTCATATTTTCACTTCCAGACTGTTAGAAAAATGACTGCCATTTTACCATGTTAGCCTCCTTTTCCAGTGCTTTCACTGATTTTCTGTCACCCCTAATATGAAACACTTCAATCTTCCCAATTTTGCTTTTCAGTGCCTGTGTTTTGTGTGTCTCTAGCATAGATGCTGACCTGGTGGATCTGACCACTGGGGCTTAAGGCCATAAAGCCCCTTAATAGAGAGAAACGTGTGCCAGAATCACTTACACAATGCTACTTTTAGCTTTTACCCCATCTCAATTCACTTCACTTCTACTTGTGTAAACTTCAGTGCCTTATTTGTTGCTTTTGTCTTTTCTTGTCTCTGTACCTTTTTCCATGCTGCCTTTTATGTATCTGTATCAAATTAGAGCTCTCAAAATTAAAAAAAAAAAAAAAAAAAAAAGCAAAAAAAAAAGCTTGGAAAGTTGGAAAGGGGGAGAGGCTAGCATATTTTCTGTTGCGTATGTGGCAGAATGACAGGGGACACAATTTAAAATTGTCAGCAGATCAGCAGCAATTTGTTAAGTTGCTGTGATTCAGAGCTGTTAGCCATACTCAACATTTCTCCCTACATGCTTAACTCCAGCATGTAGAAAGACAACAAATACATTTGAATGTAGGGGTGCTGCTGCACTGCTAGGAGGCAGAGTATATGGAATTCATCAAAATATGAAAAATCATCAAATCAGATTTAACATTATCTCTTTCATTTGGTTATTTTTTGCTACTCATAGCATAAGATCCTTAGAATAGTTAACCTTTTCTGCATAGTCATAAGCACATCTCTGGAACCAAGCAAATAATGGTAGAGTTTGTGTTTTGTAGCTGCTAAGCCCATCAGATTTCAGTTTCCTTACATAGCTCCAAACCCTGTGGTCTTTTTTTTTTTTTTTTCTTCCCTAGATTGGCTGAGCAAATGCAAGGGGCTTCAACTCTTTTTGCATTCATGGCTGAGTTACTTTTGGAAAGTTCCAGTAAGCTCTCAGAATTACATCATTTACTGTTTGTAGCCAATGCATTGATGTTATCGCTGCATGTTTTCTAGCTAAAGAAATGAGGTCCCACAATGAAAGCTAATGGCATTCATACATATCTTAAATATATTTTAACACATTAGTACCTATACTAGTAAATAATAAAAAAAAAGCTCTAATCATATATTATATATGTGTGCATTTGAAAAGTGCCAAACTCTTATGAAGTAGTTTCTGTGAAATCTTTTTTCATGTCAAAAGTAGGGCAAAATAGCAAAATATCAAATTTGTCCATAACAGGCCCAAGGAAACACTTTCATAAAGTACAGTATGTGCTGAATTGATAGAGAAAACTGAAGGCAAAAATTCAGCTTTTGGCACAGCCACATGAAGGGCTCTGTTACAGGGGTCTGTTCCTTCTGTTACGTGCAACAGGGGGATTTTATATAGGCCTCACTGGCAAAGAGAAACAGCAGGGTGAAGGAAAGCTGTAAAAAAGCCTGGCGTCTATTCGCTGAAAGAAGATGAAATTCATGGAAAGCTGAGCTATAATACTTGACCACCAAAAATGTATCTGGAAAATGGGCATGTTTGCTCACCGTGTGCACAGGTGGTGTGTATTATAAGGGCAAAATTAGGCAGTTTTACTGCATAAACTCTTTTAGATGAAAATACAGCTTTGGTCAAAAAGGAAACAGGTGTCTTTTTAGATTTTATGAGCTTCTTTTGGATGCTGAACTTTCAAAATATGCCTTCAAGCTGCATGCAGAGAGAGATAGTCAGCTTAGTTTTAGCTCAGAAAGCTTCATTAGCCTGTCTGAAATCATGTCAGCTAAGGGTGAAGTGAACAGTTAGCTAGATTGTCGGTCTGCCCAGCAGTGCAGGCGGCTGTGTCCTCCTCCTAGCTTTTCTGCCTGCTGGATAGGAAAGCTGTAGTGAAATACTTCACTGTTTATAATGATGAAGTACTTGCCCATGTCTCAGCAGGTTGCCAGGAAAAAAAAAAAAAAAAAAAAAAAAGAAGCTGCAGCACAGGCAAGTTTGATAGGAAAGCTCATCCAAGCATTCCCAGCCAGAAATTTGGAAGTTTTGATGGATGTTGCTTCTCTGATGGTGTGTTGATAGATGAGCTAAAAAGGAAGAAGTACAACTGGTCATTAAAGTGCTAGATAGCAGATTTAGTGCAGATTGAGAAGGAATAGAAAATGGAGTTTCTTCTGTAAATAAATTGCCATGTTTTGTTTAGACATCATATATTTGCTCACGGTTACTCTCTGAGTAAGCAATAATTCTAGGCAACAATCATAGAAAGATCTATGGATTTAAATTCTAATGAATCAAAGAAGAATAACCAGATCTCAGTTTCAGAACAACAATTTCCCTTGATAGGAAACATTGCACTTGTTTGCTTTTTCTGAGTATCATCTCTTCTAGGTTAACAGAAACCTATTACAGATGTGGAGTAGGTAGTCATTAGTGTGTTTGTGTGTGGTTTTCATAGATTTTGACAAAGAGGCAGGACTAGTTGACTCCCTAATCTGTGTGTGTTAGCATGTTGTGAACAGGGTTGAGAACTGATGCGACTGGTGATGGAAAGAAGAATTGTGAAGATAACAGATGCTTACTTTATGCATGAGCGTAAGTCTGTATTGAAACAGACTTATTGTGATTGTCAGCCAGTATGGAAACTCCTTTTCTTGAAGGGAAGGTACGTGAACTACTGCCCCTGAAAAAGGTGTGTGTTTGTGACTGATGGTTTTAACCCTGCATCAGACTCACTGTAATATTTCATCCTTTGGCTGTGAAACCAAAAGTTAAAGAAAGAGCATTTCTCCTGTTCTGGATGATAGTCACATTTACTGAAGTTCAAGAGTAAGGTGGATTTTTTATTTATTTATTTTGTTTAAGTTGGCAAAGCAACTGATGTAGAATCATAATACCTGAAACCCACAAACTACTTATTATTGGTCAAGAGAAAGTGTTTGTTTCAGTGCACTTGAAAGTACTTTTCCATTTAAGTGGAACTGCCTGCAATTTCTATGTATAGAGCTTCAGTGGAAGAATATAAGGTTTTCTTAAATGGTACTATGAGTTACAGTTGTTAGCTGGTTGAAATGTCTGCTGAAGTTCAAAACAGAAGTTATGTTAAGGAAGCAAACATTAAACCGCTTCTAAAGATAATAACAAGGTTATCTTTTCCAAGTCAGGGAAGGACAGCACAATTGACACTTGTTATGTCTCTTTGTGTACAAAGAACTTCACTTTTTCTCAGTATCAATGTTCAGATTATTGTTATTACTAAAATAACTAAACAGATATCTATTATTGAAAGAAAAGGTATAATTATTTATTAAAATACAAGAAGGAACGTGTTTGACAAATAAATAATGTTAAGTTTTCAGCTATATGCAAGTATAGTGTAGGTGACACATCTGCTGAGACACTTCTGCAACATGATATTGTCATAAAGGTCTGAGTTGGCTAATTTTATTTGGGCGGTATCCTGATTTTGCTACCAAAATGTACTGACATAGCAATAGGTTGCTTGCTAGCCAATTGCAGAGACCAGGCATCATGAGCTGAATCATTAGAGAATTGCAAAACCAAATGTGCATGTAAAAAACCCACTATATCGTATGGCCGTTTTACTGTAAAAACATGTAATTTAGATTTTTTATTGAGTTCATTCCCTGGGGTGCTTTCACTTGGTTGCCAAGGAATTTTTGAGTAAATGTAACAAACATTAATTGGACAAGATATCAGTCTGAATATAATCGCATATTTATTTTATTTATCATGTTTTTAGGAACCAACATTGTTTGAAAATATATTAGAAGGGATATGTACATTTATATACATCTTTTTTTTTCAGGAGTTAAGGCATGATTTTGTCTCCCACTGCCTGCATGCATTTTTCACCATGTCCAAACTTAATTCCAATTTTAAGTTCGTATGTTTGTATGAGGCCTCTCCAGGAACTTGAACTTGATGCAGGGTATGGAGCATTTTAGTTCACAGTAATTATTAGGATGATGGCATTTAAGCAGTAAACTTCCTGGGATAGAAAACTTGGACAGAAAGAAGCTTCTCCATTACTGCTTATGCCATATCCTATGCTTGAATTCTCTGTTCCCTATTCAAGCATTAAAATTCATTTGAAAAATGTAAAGAAAAGAAATGGAGTGGTGCTTTAAATTTGTGTACTTAAGAGGTGATTGGGAAAAAAAAAAAAAAAAAAAAGAAACCAAGAAGAATAAGAAAACAAGAACACCAATGTGTCGTATGTGGGTCACTTTTTAGATGACAAACATTTTCTGGTCCATAACATTGCTTCAATGTCTGTTATTTTCTCCTACAGGTAATAATAATAATAATATTTTCTGTGGGTTAAGATGTTTTTAAGTGTATATATGCACCTATCTGTAGATGCCTACATATGAATATACATACAAATATATACTGTATTTATAAATATAGTTGTTTGCCAGGTACAGTATTTACTATTCTGCTGGTTCTAAAGTAAAATTGTTGTGGGAAGCCCTACGTTACCAATTTTATAACTTCAGTTTGCCAGGACTGCCTTTTGTTGATTGATCTTCTGGGGATTTTACAAACCCTGGAAAGGGCAGGAGGGGAGTGAGGTGATGGCTGTTCCCATACAGCCAGCCTTCTGTCCCCTCCTGTGCCTCATACACACTGTTCCTGTTGAATTTCTCACTTTCTCAGCTGTCAGGAGCTCTCTGAATTCTGGCATTTCTGCAGGGTTTCCCTGTACGCCATGAAACACACTTCTCTTTTGACCCCGAGCTCACATTAATGCCAGTCAAAATGGGATTGCTGAGCTTGAGTTGCTGACTTAGAATAAAATAGGACCCCCTTGAGGAGGAAGGTGACTCGGGGGAAGAATGTTTTACATGAGAGCAACTGCCATATACTTTCATTAGACATTATACAGCCGTATGGAACCATAAGCAGAGCAATGATATAGCTTTCAAATGAAAGGGGCTAGAGCCTTCTGCCAGTATTTGAAATGCAGGTTTTCCTTTCTCATTTTCCTTTCTCTAGAATCTTTAATTTTGTGCTGACTGTTGCCTTCAAATGGTGGTTCATCATAACAGCATCTTAAGGACTTTCCGTGTGCAACTGATACCAGCAGAGAAATCACAAGGCATCTGCTTGTGTCCAAAGGCTTGCTCTTACTGGAAATTGGAGGTTTTCTTGGATGATGATGTTTTGTTTTCAGATGGCTTCAGCTTCCTTTTTGGGGCTTGTTTTCTCTGAGTTGTGGCAGCTTTTGAAAGCCTCTATTTGGTAGGAAGGTGTAAATGCAGTAAATGGGTTTTCTGAGGAGTTTGTTGGAATAATTTATAATAATAATGTGATGGAGAAGCACACTAAGAAAATGTGCCTGTGTTGCAGTACTAGAGATCAAAAATACCACATCCACTTGAAGTTCCTTGCAGTCTGGGGATCCGGGATAGCAATCCCATTGTCCCTGGATAACAAAAGGTCTGTTCTGTTCTTTTTGTCACGTTTGTTGAGGTTTTGTCCTCATTTGTCACAATTTGTCACATTTTGATCGGGTTTTCTGAGGTACAGTTCTTTGTGATTGCAGGAAGTCATTCAGTTCCGGAAAGGTAAGAGGGAGGTCTCGGGCAAGAGTCCTCTTTGAGATTTACAGCTGTGCCAACTCTCCCTGTATTAAGATCCAGGCACGCTGTGCTATTTTGATTATGATGCTAATTTGCATAACCTTTTTGTAGTGGTCCTAAAATAACATTTGTTTTTTTCTTAACAGAATCTCAAACAGAGAAAACCAGCTACCTGATATGTTTATTTTTTCCAGGCAGGGGGAAAAAGAAAAAAAAAAAAAAAGAAAAAGAAATTATGATTTTATGTTCTGAAGCCAGAATACTGAAATTTCTGTTAAAAAATAAAAAAATAAAAAAATCTTAAAATACTGACTAGATAAATTATTATTGCACAAGTAAAGGAATCTAATTGATTTCTGTTGCTATGCTGTGGTTTAATTTTTTCAGAGTTATGGGGGTATAGCCTATTTTACTTAGGGAAAAAAGGCAAAATAAAGTGGAACCTTAAAGTAAAAAAATAAATAAAACCAATCAAGCCCCATTATGGCAGCCTTTCTCCTCAGCTGCATATGCATCTCTTAAGGGTTTATAGTGTAAGCTCAAACAAGCTACCACGGGGACCAATAGTGTTGGACCTTTGTCCTGCTGTATTGAGGGTTTATTAAGAGCTTTGCCCATTTTATTTGGCTTTTTGATGTTTATATGTAGCTTGATTCAGGATTCTACCTTTCTCCAGTGCTCATTAGTTGTAGTGGCCTTTCTAAACCAGGTCTTTTGGGAACGGCAGTGATTGTGACAGATGGTAGAGGAACAGAATTGCTCTGGGACATTGCTTCCCGCTCTGTCTCTGTCTCTCTCTTGCCTTCTTCCCTCTTTTTCAGTGCCGATGTTAGATTCCCATGCATTTGCCCCTGGAGAGACACAAATTGCAGTAGTTACTTATGCAGCACTTCAGAGTACTTGTAACAATAAGCTCTCATGCTTCTCTTTGTCAAATATGTATCAGTTACGGTTATTTTTTTGTAGCTGGATTTCTCTTTTTTCTTTCCTGTAAAAGATAATGCACTGAGAATATTGGAGTCTAAAGACCCATCTTTGTAGAAAAGCACATTACAGTTGAGCCAAATAAATCTTTAGCTGCTTTTCTAGACCTATTTGTAATTAGACACACTGATGGAGAAAAGTGGTATTTTAATTCTGGCCTCTAAAGAGCCAAGATTACTTAGAGCAATATTCTCCCAATTTTTATGATCAATATATCCTCTGTACTTGTCCAGTGCAAATGCGAAAGGCGCATCACTGTCATCCAAGCTGCAGAAAAATAGTATTTTGCCTTGAAGCCTTGAAGAAGCAAAGCAAAACTCAGAGAAATTTTCAACTGGGGAAAAATGAAGAAAATTAAGGGGGAAAAAAAAAAGTCAAGATGCTGGGAAGCAAAGAGGAAAAGAGACCTTAAGCTTTTTTATTTATGTCCTTTTCTCTTAATTGGTGAGATAAAAACTTGTGCTTTTTTTGATCAGTCATGATGTGTTGTTGAGATTTTCTCAAGATGCTGTAAAGAGCACAAAATCCCAAGATTTTGCATGAGAATGACACCTACTAATGTTTTCGAAAATTCAATGTAGAAGCACTTAAAATGCAGTGTCATAAATGTTTGTGCTGTCTAAAATTTTAAACCTAGATGCACCTTCTCTCTCTCCAGTCTGCTGGTACTAAAGGCTGCCTTTCCTTTCCTTTGTTTAAAAATAAAAATGTAATACAGGGAGTACTGTATTGTCTCCAGTCTTGCAGAGATGACAGGCATCTTTCTCCTCTTCTCTGTGTCTTTGCAAAGATTAATTGCCTCTTCAAACCCATGTGTGTTTTGCCTTCAAAGCATTCTGCCTTTGATCCTTTTCCTCCTTAGCTGCCCATCAGCACTGGATTTGTACAAGGGGAAGCCTAAACTGGATTTGCTTGTATATTAGGGAAACTCACTGTGCGAAAGAGTAGTGCTTGCACGCTTTCCCTTGCTCATGGAGTATTATTGGATTAACGCTAATCATGAGCTGTAGTGTATCCTGGAGGGGTCCTTGGAAAAATGGAAATAGTTGTGTAGTTCAGGGTCAGTGCTCCATCTGTCTCGGCATTCTCTTGTCTTAGGTGGAAATAAAGCCTGCTTATTTAGCCTCACAAAATGAAAGAGGCTATCTCATGTCACTCTAAGAGACAACTTCCATAACTGTTTACTAAAAAATAAACCATCATTATACTGTACTTACAGTAAGAAAAAGTAAACAAACAAAAGCAGATGTGAAAATAAGTGCCATTCTTTCCTCCAATATTTTCACAGGTGTTTTATAACAAAGTATATGAAAGTAGGTGTCCTGTTCCATTCCATAACAAAGCACAGCAGCAAACATATAATTGTCAGCGTGTTTCCAATGATTTGTAGTTCCTTCCCTTTGTATTTTGTTTGCCCAGCTCTTTACAGCCCTACTCTACTCAGGGTCATAGGCAGACTTCATTCTGTGCTCCCAGATGCACAGAAGAAATGGAGGATGCAGATGCTTGAAAAATGACAGAAGGCTTTGGGATGTTGGCACCGCATTTTAAGCTGAACTTTACTGTCATTCACTCAGAGTGGTTTTGTTGAATTTGTGACCATGAAACCAAAACTGTTTTAATCAGTATACAATACTGCAGTGTATAATAATTTGATTACGTAATCATAAATTACATTACATTGAATATCACACACAAACTATGTGAAATAAGAAAAAATAATTATGAATCCTTAATTATAGGTATCTAGTAGAAAATACAGTGCTCTCTGTCTTTTTCTTATATAACCTTGGGACTTAAAGTGTTACTTACTATTTAAAATAAGATTGAGGTTTATTTTTTCATATATTTAACTGTAGAGAAAATCCTGCCTTCTGCTGCAGATGTAACACTGTTTTTCAAACTAAATTAAAGGAAACATGCATCTCAGGGTCTTCATATCTTGTTTCATGTACTAAAAAGACTGGGAAATGGATTTTTACTGTAGTATAACAATTCAAACCTTCTTCCTTCTTTCTGTGGTGGATTTGGTGGATTTTTTATTTTTTTTATTTGTCTTGCAATATGTTTCAAAAGTTATTCAAGTGGAAGAAGGCATGTGCGGCTTATACCGTGGCATACAATTTTAATTTCATGGGGGGCAATGGGTTTTTTGTTCTTTGCCAGGCCTTTTATGAACATGCTGCTAGATCCCCTGTCTAATAGCACCCGCTGTGCTAGTGATGGGGATATGTATAATGGTATGTCTACCTTGGGAGATTATGGGTATAGTGAGGGCAGGGGACCAACAGGGAGGCCAATGTGTGTGTATACTTTCCAAATTGCCAGCTACGCCCCTGGCTAAATTGCACCGTTAAAAGTAGCGTGCTGTTAACACTGGAAAGTAGAAAGTGAGGATTAAGAAAAATAATAGATCTCTGCATGTTAATGACTGTGTGTTCTCTGTGCTTCCTAGCAAAAGTAAAACAAGAATAATAACCTCTCTAAGACAGCAAGAGAGCCCAGTCTCTCAGAGTGGTAGCCATTCCTGGAAACTGGAAAGCAATGTTGTCTCTTATAGCCTCTGTCACCTTACATTTCGGGCAATATGATGCTAGGTTTATGAATTTCACCTTATAGGGGACTAGTTATTAGGGCAGATGCAACCAGGGAGTTGACAACCTCCTACACACATTGACTGGACTGACATTTGCTTAGCGGTAACAAGCTGCCATAGTATGGTGCCATGGGGGCCCTTGGGCTTGATTTAAGTGTGCTGACACCAACTGCTTGTTATTTCATATTTTAGAGCTGTCAGGGAGGCAACTGATGTCAGCATAAAATTATTTGATAGCTTTAAATCATGAGTAAGGTTTGAATCTATTGACAGCAATAAGCTAGAGATCAAATTGTTGAACCCTTCAATTGGGAGAAAATTGACAACTGAACGGTGTGCATGCACACGTGTATCACGGGTATAACATGTTGCTGTAGCCCATCCTGTGCCTTCACTATGAAACCCATGTGTATGATTCTATCTTTTAATATCCCACTATAACTGCTGCTGTTACTGCCCAGCAGACTTCCTAGCAAGATAGCGCATTTCAGTTTCCATTGTGATCTCGCTGAACTTTTATTTGGCAAGTTTGGTAATGGCAACTTTGTCATACATTGTACAAATATTAGCAATTACATTTGTCTTCACCAATTTGCCTCTGGAAAATTTTGTGTTCAGAAAAGGCTCCTAAGTATGAAAATAATAGTAGGTGGTTAGGCTCATGGTGAATCTTTTTGAGGCACATTGCATTTGAAACCCGCCCCAAAAGCCAGATCAGTTGCTTTACATATATCTTGTTTCAAGTTTGCTGTTTTATTGTTTTTTGTTCTTGTATTGTTCTAAGTGATTCAAACTTGTAAATTTCAGTTGTGGAATAGCAAAAAAAAAATAAAAAAAAAAAATTGTTGTTGATGTTGTTTTCTCTAGTAAATACTGGAAACAAATAAGACTTTAAGTGATTTTACCTCTACAGCAGCTTTTTCTTCTTTTCTTTTCTATCTGCCAGCCCCCACCCCTTCCAAGGGCATCACATGGATTCTCCAATTCTGTCCCAGTATATACCAATTGAAAGCATTTAGTTGTGATTAAAGCAGATTGAATGAGATAATCCCTCTGAGTGAGCAGCTTCAAAAAGCTCAAACACAGCTCTTTGGGGACATGAACTGACTCAACACAAGCTAATTCCTGCGGCATATCCCATGTGATATGTTAGGCACATTGCTTGCATGTTGTTCTGTTTACCAGTTTCCATTAGAATTTTTTGGTTTAAGAACTGATTTTTTAAGTAAATTTTAGCAGTCATGTAGCTAGGAATTGTACGGTTCAGAATACTTCAGGCTGTGCAATAAAATTAATATTTCTGTAAGAAAATAGAGCAAAAATCTTTCTAATGGAAGCAGTGATGCATTGAGTGATGACCTCTGGAGGAAGGGTAATAGTATGCAAAGCACAGGAAATAGGATTGTTTCACTTTCAGCAATATAATGCTATGGTTAGACAGTATCACGCTCTCCAAGCCATGCTGCCTGGCCTCATGTTTAATACTTTGCACTTTTTCCAAGTAACATTAGAATGGTAGCCAAGAGTTTGAATCTGAGGCCTTGGAAGTGCAGCTGCAGTTAAGAATGTTGTAATGCTGACAGCTTTTTCCACTAAAGAATTTTCAATTGAGATTACAGCGTTTCATATTTGTTTATATGTAAATTACTTACCTCAGTTTTGTTACTGCCATTATTTTAGGGTACCTAAACCTTAAGCTTTACAACCTCTGTAGATATAAAACTATCTGGTTTTGTTCGTTTGTTTTACCTTCCTCCTTTTACCTTCAAATTACTGTAAAGGGATTCTTTTGCCATGTGTCTTCAGGGTCCAGGAATGATCTAATTACAATGGTGAAGCACTAGCCATGAGACTACAGAAGAACGTGATGCAATTGCTGTCTTCGGTCAATACTTCTTTTCACTATGGAGAATAGGCTTAATTAAAATGTTTGGGAATGTAAGATACTTTGCTACATGCATATGAACCAAATTCAGTCTTTGCTGAATGCTGTGGACAGTAGAATTCTGACCTAAAAAGCAGAAAAAAATAAAAATTGTTCCTTCTAGTCTTCTCAGAATTTCTAATAAGATCATTATTATTCTTTATTTTTAATCAGTTGATTTCCCTATGGTTTTTAAGATCCATGTGTACTGATTTCTCTACTTTTTCTTTCATCTGTTTTTCATTCAGTTTTACCATGCAAACACTGATAGAAATAAGGAAGGTGGTGTTCAGAAATCTTACGTGGTTGGTTTTATCTTGAGTCAGGTGCAGAAAGTCATCTGAGGCAAAAGCTCAGGAAGAATAAAAGGATGTCTCTGCTCAGCATTTTAGTGTAGAG
This sequence comes from Anas acuta, assembly GCF_963932015.1. Lineage (NCBI taxonomy): Eukaryota > Metazoa > Chordata > Aves > Anseriformes > Anatidae > Anas > Anas acuta. The sequence continues at coordinate 103,949,604 of NC_088979.1, forward strand.
CAGGAGTGTGATGCACTACAGAAGTGAATCTTGTGATGCTCCCGTTAAGTGCTTCTGTGAATAGTGTTATGTTGGGGCATGGGAGCTATTTTCCTTTCAGAAGGAATGAAATCAAAACAGGTACTTCAAGAGAAAACCTGATGTGTTCTAGCAGGATGTGGACATTCAAGCTATGGTATCAGACTAGGTATAATTTAAAGGAGCTCTATCAAAATCATGTGGTTTATGGATATGGGGTTCTCATCACCAAGTCTTTTATTCTGCAGATCTACTCCTGTTATGCTACAGTTCTTACTAATGTGGACATGACATAGACTAAGATATATAAGATGACATGTAACTGTGAAAGGGGAGGCATGGTGATAGTGTTAGGGTTTTTTCGACATAGTGTTTTGTGTTTTGAAGGTAAAAGTAAAAACAATCGTTGTGAGTATATAAGTTTTTAAAAATGGATCGTACAATGCCAAAATGTTGATGACTGACATCTGAAAGTTGATCTTACATGGTCTCTAACATGAAGTATTTTGTCTTACTAAATATGGACTGAAGAGAAGTTACAGACTAAAGTTTGAAGCAATTGGAGAGATCCTTGGCACATGTCCAGCTGGCAAGTGTTCATACGTTGTATCAGCTCAGCTCAGTCTGTTTTCCCAGCCTTGCAGCAGAGAGATGGTTGCTGAGTCTGAGACAACTGCATGTGGGAGATTGTAAAGATGTTGGTCAAGTGCCACCTACCTCCATCTTTACAGAAGAAAAATTAACACATTTGTGGTGAGGTAAATGCTGTTGCATTTTGCTGTTGCTCACCAACAAAGAAAGAACAAGGGATTAGCTTTACAAGTTGTCTAAATGAAAGTGAACAGATTTTAATGTGCCTGAGTAAAAGCAATCATGTATACTAATAGAATAAGTTTCAGTCATGTGTCAAGTGCACTGTTAGTTCAAAGTATAACTTGCCAATTCATACCACCTGCAGTTGTAACTAAATGTATTAGTGACACTTGATTTTGAATCTGGGACCTGTTTTCCTAGAGTTCATACCCTTGAACAGTGATGGGTCAAATATTCACAGTCACCTGTGGAACAGATATGGGTCAAATCTTCGCAGTCACCTAGAGAAAATTGAATTTTGCCAAGCAGGGAGTGAGATATTGAAACTTTACAGAAACCAAGCTTATTTTGCAACATGAAAGGGAAGAATCAGAACTGGTGCCAGAATTATTTCTTCCAGTGACACAAGAAAGCTGGAAGAGCGACTTCAGCAAACCTGTTTTTTCAAGATTAAAGAATAGGAAATGCTATTCCTGTCAATTTTGTCTGAACTTGAAGTCAGCTCTGACTTGGAACGACTCTCTGTACTTCATGGTTTTGAGAGACATGTGAGAGGCAATCGGAATAAGAGAAGGGAGAGGATCCTGTGAAAGGGAAGAGTACCTTTGCTACAGAGCTCATCATGTAAGCATAACAATAATTCCCTTTACATGGCTGAACTCATGAGGAAGTTATGAAGGAATGGATGGCTTAAACGGTTTCTCTCTTTTTCACCTGAAAAACACTACCAATTCCTCATATTTATCTTTGATATATCATAGGGCCATTACAGAATGGAATTACTTATCAGCTGTAATTATCCATGGTGATCACTATTTCAAGGAGACATTAAGTTAACTCTTGCATATTGGAATTTGTCAGTGAGACAAATTCCATTAGAGGTCAAGATGAGGAGGTGCACGCAGCAGGAGAGGGAATACTGGTGGGACTGAGGGGAATGGGCAGAAAAAAATGGGTAGCCCTTGTCTGGGCATGAAATGGTTAACTACGTATATGAGAGGTTCATTTTTACTTTATGCTTTGAAAAAGAGAGTCAGGCTTTGTTTTAAAACCAAAATAATATTCATTTATTTACTTAGGCAAATCGGTTACCAAACTGCCTAAAAATTGTCTGTGTCTGGCCTAGCCATGCTGAAGTCAGCACCAGTTTGAATGGGCAAGGAATTCATCCCATATGCATGAACTATTCATCTTCAACAAGCTCGAACATTTCAAAAGTCTAAGGGAAAATAATTTTATCTTACAAAACTTTATTTTCTTCTCAGTATTTTCTGTCTTTATCATGTAGTCCAGATGCTCTAGAAAGGCAGAAAACCAGGAATATAGATTGCATTAATTTATTGAGATACAGAATCATTCTCTTTTGTCTCAGCTTTAAGATTAAACTCATAAATCTCCCATCAGCTTGTTTTTGTCCTTTTAAGACCTCAGGAAGGTGAGACAGATCAGAAGTCAATACATAATGCATATAGCAAAATTACAGTGTTGTCTCCAAGCTGAGAGACCTTTACTTTGTAGGAGGAATCTAGGACCGTTGGGATGTATGAACGAAGTCATTTGACTGAGGGAGGAGAGTTGGTTATTTTAAGAGCATTATGTTGCCCACCAATGAAGTACCATAGGTTGACATAAGCTAACCACAGGCTGTGGAATATGTTTTCAGGATATTGTTGAACGTAGAAATGGGCTGCTGCTGTTCTAAATCAACCTCTTCCAGCACCTCTCTATTTCCACTGATCTGTTTGTCTTTATGGAATACATTTTGTTTAGGTGCCTATATAAAGGTATGGTCATATCACCTCCTCAGTTTTCCTAGATAGCGTTTTATTTTGGCAGAACCATTTATGAAACTGAAAGGACTCTCTCTCTTCCCTCACCACAATTTTTAACATGATATATGAAAAGAGAATCATAGCCATGGGAGTTGAATCTATTGTATACCATTAGGTAACTGCTTATCAATTTATTTTATTTTTTTACCAATAAGTGGTTTATAATATTACCTGTAATATCCATGTAAAACTGAACTTTTTAATTATAATTTTTATTGTGTCAAATTTCTTGTCTGACAGATCTTGATAAAGGCTGTACATGCATTGTTTAGGGAAAGATTATGTTTAGGGCTCCATTAATAATGGATATCATCCATCTGTCTCTTGAAAATGAATTTTCATGATCTCATTGTTTTGAATGTTATGGCTAAAGCTCACAGTTGTCATATGTAGGAATAAGAATTTGCCCTAGTAGATTAGACCATTGGTCCATGAAATCAGGTATCTTGCCTTCACCAACAGCCAGTTCATTGCTCTCCATATTAAGAACACTTTTCTGACCACTTGGTATACAAATTTTTCTCTAATTTAAATGAAAAGCAGTGTGATAGGGCTCTTTCATTTCCCTCCAGGATATTAGGGCACATCCATGGAAACCTGTCAGGGACAATGCCACATGCTGTTTATATCCAAAAGGGAGGAGAAATCAGTAGAAGGGGAGCAGCAAATGGTACAGACAGTCACATTGTACTGATGCTCTTCTTCATAGTTCTTTGAAGTCTTTTAATAACTGCATAAGTAGCTGAAACCCTTGGACAACTTTAACTTCCACAGCAGCAGTTGAGTAGTAGAACAGCCCGTGCATTAGTGACCTTGACAGGATTACATAAAACATATTTTCACCTGCATAAAATATTCTTCAATATTTTTTCTTTGCTTTAGGCATAAATAGTGTTTTATCCAATGTCGTGTTGGCGCGTTGTGTTTCCACTTACATGATAGTGATCACTTTCTATTTTCTGTCCATGCCAGGCATGCCACACTCTATTTATTGTATTATTGAAGGGCTGTTACAGGATGCTTTGTACTATTATCTACCTTCTATCAGTTTGGATGACATCACTTGGAAGGTTTTTCAGAAGTCCCTTTATATTCTCAAAACCTTGGCTCCACTGAAGTCAACACCATTTGCTTTTGCAGGGCTGAGTTATCAAACCAGGAATTTTATCCCCTAAAGCAGGTAGTTTCTCATGGTTTTAGTTGAGAAACATCTTCAAACAAAACAGGACCCAACAGATCTTGCCAGAATATCTTAACTTACACTTTCTGTGGAAGCTGCAGATAGATTGCAGTTTCCAACTGGTAGCTAGTATGACAGGTAGCACTGTGGGTGGCTGATGAGGTAGAACTTTGTATTTCACATAAAATTTGCTATTCTTCTCTTAGCTTTCATGTGATATTGAGAAAAAAAAAAGTTACAAAATATCAATGGAAAGAAAAAATGTGGTGTAGAGCATGCATGTGTATATTTGCACACCTGTTCTTAAAGGAAATGTTCCTATAGAAAGCCTTTTGGATTTGAAAGCTGTTCAGGGTAGATACACTTACGTAATATTATGTGACTTGTGTAAAAAAATACATATCACAAGCAGTGAATTATAAAGGTTAAAAAAATAAAAAATAAATAAATAAAAACATACACCCAAAACCCAAAGAAATAGACAAAGTGAAGAGTCCATGTAACTTAAGCATAATCAAGTATGCATGATTTATTCATTTCTTTGAAACTGATGAATGTTCAGTGAGGAAGGATGATTCATAGTTAAACTGTGAACATAGGTAGGTTTTTTTATTCTTACCATCTTTAGTAAAATGACAATAATCATATTTCTGTAGATTACAGCAGTAGTCTAAAAATAAGGATTATGAAGTTGTCCAGTACTAAGGTCACAGTGCCTATGTATGTACACACAAGAAATGCAACAATTGAAAATTCTCTTCTTTATGAATGTTTTGCTTTGTTTTGTTTCTGGCTATCCTACTCCATTTATCTGTTTCATCTCAAAAACATTTTTAGAAACAAGAAAAATTCTCTTCTAATGTCTCCTTTTGATGAATTTAGTAGGACCTTATTCCAAACCTGAATTTGGGACCTTATTAGAGAAAGGTGTTAAAAAACAAAAATATTTATTTTATAAACAAATAGTTAAAGGCAGTCTTTCAACACTCCTCCTCCTTTCCCCCTGCAGTTGGACTCAAAAAGCAGGTTTCTTGGATTAATAAATCAACTGATGTGTATCACTAGGTTTACTTGCAGGGATTACAGGAAAGAGACTTAACGTTGACTGATGATCTTGCTACTGAAAACTTTGCAAAGATCACCTTCCAAATATACATCTCCATGTCTTTTGATCTATACATAATCTGTCTTTTTGCATTTTTGGCCAATTGCAGTGGATTAGTTAAGCATATACATTAAAAACAGCAACAATGGAAGAAAGGCATTATATAATAAGATGGCCTGTCTTTGGAAGTACAGAAATAATTTTCAGCATTGTCATTCACAAGATAACCTTATTTGGTGAATAGTGTCCAAAGGCTTCAGAAAAACAAATGTAGCAAAGTAATATTATAAATACAATAACAAAATAACAAGTAATATCAGATCTCAAATTGGTGGAGTTCCCAGTAGCAAATATTTTCCTATGGAACGTCTGGGTGTACATTTGAAGTGTCAAAATGAGGGTTATTACTTGATGCACATCAGAAGCTTTATTGAGCCCTGAGATGGACTGCTCTGGCTTTTATATATGGGGTCATGTTACAAAGTAACATTGCAATATGATATTCCCATACCTAGAACTGTAGCTTGTTGCCTTGACCCAGCAATTTGGCTTAACATGGAAAACTACTTCTATTCCTCAATCACTTTTCAATTCACAAGGCTATATGAACTTTGTATTTATGGACATTTTTGTTTGTTTTTGATGTATAAATGTATCATCAAAAGAAATAAAAAACTGAATTGTTAAAGACTTTTTAAATGAGATTTTTTATTTTTATTTCGCAACCATCTGTAAGTGTCTGGTTTCAGATGGATCGATGGATCTTGTTCTAGTGTACTCCAAAGAAAACAAGAGCAGAACCTAGGTTGTTGTTTAGAAGCCGTTCTTTGTTTCCTTGCCTAATGTTCTTTAGTTAGGTAACAAGTTAGTGTTCTTAACTGCTTTGTGAGGACTAGAGGCTCCCATTTTCAACATAACATGTGACCTATTTGAAAGAAAAGTTAAATCACCCCGTCAAGTGTGCTCCATGATTGGGTCGCTGTCATTCACGATGTCAAAACTGCATGGCACAGTCTGTCGGACCAGTCCTTGCAGGCAGAGCTGACAGGGGAACTGCCCCAAGGGCTCAGCGGAATAGCCCTCCCATCCTATTTCAAGGCTACTCACTCAACACTGGAACAACTAACCGAATGATTAAATAAACATTCTTTTCCCCTGTTGTATTCAACTAGCCAGTAACCAAATCCACTTTAAATGCATGGGAGCATATCCTTAATAAAAAGGTAGTGAAGTTACCATAGCTAGGTGGGCCAAATGTGCAAATAAGGCAGTAGGCAATTGCAGTATGTGGTCTCTTGCCTTAGGGAGTGTCTTTTAATGACTTGATGTGATGCCTTTTGCGGTTTATTGTGGATGACATTTTGAGGACACACACAGTTCATAGAACAAAGAACAATAAAACTAGGGTATTTTCCTGAATGCAGCTTATTATGCCCTCCAAGTTATAAGTGTGTTCCAGCAAACAGAAGTAAAGGACTACTGTATATTATTGTCCCTGAAGGTAATAAGAAAAATGCCTTTCTTAAGGAGAGTGACATTAACTATGTGATAATCGGCTGGTAGTAACCTAACACAAGAAGATCATTTTTATAATTGAAATATTATTTTATTATTGATAATTTCATTGATTTTTATTTTTATAATTTTATTTTATCCTTTTTTATATTCCTTATTGATTTTTTCTGACCTTTAGATATCTGAATCTTTAGAAATTACCTATATATCATTTATACATGCACATCTACATGTTTTATATGCATGTATACATATACACATATGATAACTACCTTATTAGGAGATTGTACTGTGTCATGTGTGATAGGTTGGTCTTCAACTTGGAGCTCCAAGTGATCCTAGGTGCACACAACTCTCAGGTTAGTGAATACCTTGACAGTACAAAGAGCTTGATCTTGGCTTGTTGGCTTGTTTAAGGAACAAGAATCCCAGTTGCTTTGGAGGTGTTCTCTGGCATTATCAGCTAGTCTGGAGTTTCTCAGGACTTTGTTCTCAGTCATGTCATTCTTTTCCCTCTGCCTTTAAACAGGAAATCTGTATCTTCTCAGGAAAAAAAAGAAGAGGGAATACAGCTGAAACATGTCTGCAAGTGTGTGTTTATACAAACAGACATAATTTGCTATACATGAATCTTCACAGGATAATATATTTACATTGTTATCTGTAGATACAGATTTAACAGAAATACAGTAAACATTCTGATAGATATTACATCAATATACTCTATAATCACATTTGAGTCGCAACAAATCTGCTGTGTTGTACAATATGTTCAAAGTCTATTTGGACATTCCTGATCTTAAAAACTCTTTTGGATCATGTTACTTTACATTCAGTTTCAGAGTTGCTTCCCACTTGTGCTTACTTTATAGCAGCCCTACCAGTATCCATTCTAAAGAATTTTCTCTTCCTTTCTGATGGAAAAAAAAAAAAAAAAAAAAAAAAGAAGTGTGTGTCTGTGGTGGGGGGGAATGAGAGGGCAAGGAGGGGATGAATGAAACTTAAGTCATCCTTCTGGTCTTGGTGTGATCAGGAACTGATCAACAATAGGCAAGTGGTGGAGTTGCCAGTTTCCGTCTTTGTTCGATACAGTCACAACAGTGACCCTTAATCACCAGAAGTGAGATTAATGCAGAAACCATTCAACACAGTCACTGAATACGTGGCCAAAACATAGTATTAACAAAGGTTACAACAAATGTATATCAAAAGGTATCTGTTTTCACAGTTACTAAGTTTGTGTTGTCATTACCCAGATGTAAATATTTTGCTGTCCAAAGCATGGTCTGGAAAAAAAAACCAAACGAAACAAAACAAAAAAACTCTGTTAAATCATAAAATTATTTGAAGAAAAAAATCACACTCATAATAGTAATAACATTTTCTTTCAGAAATTTTCTAATCTACTTTAGCCAAAGTCAGTGGCTCACTGAATCACCCGCAGTAGAACGGAAGCTTACTGCTGGAGTTTCTTGTTCTCCACGAGGGTTTCACAGATCCTGTTATGTTTCTGCCCTTGTTTTTACAGCCTAATAGGTCATGAAGCAGTTAGGATTGATAGGACAAACTAAGTATTGCATTGCAAATTTTATTTAATTTGCCCTACAGTAATTGCTAATATTTAGTATTTTATCTTGTGTATTCTGCACATGTAGCAGCAAACTCCTGCTGTTCACCATTGTTACAGGTTTTCAGTCTGGGTTTCTGCTCTTCTGCAGGAAGCGTGCTTTGCCAGACCACTAGGTCTGCCCTAGGGCTCTGCCCTGCTACCAGTCTACCGCTAGGAGAAGAACAGCAGCAGCCAGTTCAGAGGAGCCATAGATTACTTCTTTAGTGCAGTCATTAAACCAGAAAAACTTACCAAAGCTATAAGGGCTAACAAAAGATGTATACTGGCCTGGTTTCCATTTTGAGAGCTTCTCTTTCTTTAAGTTTTACAATTTGGAAACCGTTCTGTTGCAGATCAGCAGCCTATGGCACTGGAGCAGGGAGCTGGGCTTGAAAGGGCTTTGACACAGAGATTAAAAGTCCAAATGAATGTGTGATATCAGAAATGCATTAATGAGGAACTAATTGTGAAGAGTGTTAGCATAGCCTCCATATCTGTTGTGGTTTAGCCCCAGCAGCCAAAACCATGACGATATTATAACTGAATGTAGAGTAATAGGATTAAAAGAAATAGGGACACAGTTTAATTTGCCTATAAAAACCATAATTTTGTAAGGAAGGAAGGAACAGAAACAATTATATTACTCTTCACATTGCACTGAGGTGCAATATCATGTATCTGATATTACCACACTTTAAAGGGAATCTCTGAGCTCTGTATAAGAGAGTGATGAGTTTTCTCATTGGAAGATGGGATTGTTCATCAATATCCTTTCAGTAAGTTTTAATTAAAAGTGGTAATTTGGTATGGTATGTTATAGTTTATTGCTCCACTTTTATTTAAGATGGCAGGATGACAAGACTTCAAAATAATAATTGCAGCAATTTTTGCTGGTTCCCTCCACAAGCAGATTTGCTGATCCTTGTAGTCTTATATCTTCATATTCTAGCAGATCCTGAAAATTTTGCATTCCTGCTCTTTTCTACCTTCTGACCCTGCAAAATCATTTTAATTTTAGGTTTAGTTTATTTTAATTTTCTTTTCATTCGGGTACCAATTTGTTCTTGATGTGTAATCCCTCTTGTTCATGATAATCCTTTTATTCCCTAGACTTTACTGAATCCAGTCAGGTCAGACAGACAGGGAACCTTTCCTGATGGAAATCTGAAGTGCTTTTGCAGCCCCTGTCGATGGAATAACTTCACACTGTTGTAGCAGTACTACATGGAAAATATACAAGTAGCCATGTCACCATTGACCTGCCTGGCAATTTTGTTTAAGGGGAATAGAAATTCTGGCTGTGGAAGGGCTAGTGGAAAAACTGTTCCAAAAATTAAAGCTAAAGTGCTTAAGGTATATCAAGTGTTACAATAACTGAGAAGAATGTAGTGAATTAGAAACCTAGATTTCTCCTTTCTTCCCAGGTATCCGCATACCTGGCACAGCACTCGGGGCACACCAGCTATCCGTTCTTGGTGTAGTTGTATCACTGGCATCTGTGATAGTTTTGTGCCCAACAAAACAGTTGGGGCAGCACAGCTCCTGAGTGTAATGCAACATCAGTGATAAAGTGTGATGCATTGTTTCCTAAGTTGTCATTTTCTCTAAAGATTTTTAATTTGCTTAGCAAATGGTATTCCTTCAACTGAAAAGTGGAGGGGGAGTGTAGAAAGGGGTGAGAAGTAATTTGGCACATGAACTAACCTAGGATTTTTACCTATCCCCTAGTGCAATCCAGTTAAATTAGTCAAGTGTCTGTTTCCATGCCAGCATGGCTGATTCCTAGCCTTGGAGCATACATCCCAACAAATCAAATGGTTTGCATCAAGCAATAAATCTGTAGGTATTTGCTGAAGTCTAATTCCACTGTCCTTGAAATGCTCCACTGAACTTTTAAGATTTTAATAACCTCTCATTATTAGAAATATTAATGTCTCAGCTTAGATGGTGGACTGTGGAGGGTTAATTTCTATCCAGGTCAAAGATCAAGGGTTCAGTCAGCTGTCATAAGAATACAAAAGAGACCTCTGCATGACCCTCTTTAAAGCAGATAAACTTCCAAAAATGTTTAAGACCATAGTTTTCTTTCTGGAAGTAAAAAAGAGGATTTAACATAATCCCTGTGAGGGGAAAAAAAAAAAAAAAAAAAAAAAAAAAAAAAAAAAAAAGACAGCACCAGTGATTTCTCTGTGCATCTTTTCCTGCTACTTAATGCTTACTGAGTTATGATACAGGGGATCAGAGAAATAGATGTACCAATACAGCATTTTTTGGAAATGAATGCCCTTGACTATACTATACATGAACACACAATAGACAAGCTGGCAATTTCATATATCTTCCCATCCCTGGGAAAGCACCCACAGTTTTCTGAATGTCTGGGCTTTGATATGCAGAATAATTTCCATAACAAACAGTTCCAGTGTCATGTACCTGACTCAAGGGGGGCTGAAGCCTCACCGTTGACTTCAAGTGAGCTGTGTCTTTTTACAAGAATTGAGGAACTGGTCAGTGACTGCCAAGAAAATCAAAAGTTCACAAAATGTGGGCCTTTTTTAAAAAAAAAAAAAAAAAAATTTTTTAGCTGTTCATGAAAACTGGGGGAAAAGAAAGGAAAAAAATACTGGCAAAGGATTTGAGGGGAAAAGGATTATTTCTTCTGTTCTTTTTTAGAGTGGCACAGTACTTCATGGAAAGAATTATCAGAAGTATCACTTAAACTGTGGGAGATAGGTAATGGTAGGATTGTTAAGACCTTAGTAGGGAACTTCAAATGTTGTGTCAATTTGTTTGTCTTGTTGTGCATTACAGTGTTTTCCTATTTCCATCATAGTAAATAGAAATAATATAGGTAAAACTCTCATTCTGTTTTTTCGAAGTGGGAGATTATGAAAGCATGTTTGGGCTTTTTTTTTTTTTTTTTTTTTTTTTGTCTGTTTTCTTTCTAAAGAGGGGAAGTTTATTAGAACTACTACTGTGAGCACCAGTGTATTATCATAGCAATTCTTCACTTTTCTTAGGCACCTGAGCATATGCATTGAGGAATCATGGCATGCATAGATTATAATAGAAGAGTCCACAATCCATAAAACAAATAGAAAATAACATCTCCCCATCTCTACTTCAGTACTATCCATGAACTGAGATTAGTGAAACAAATTCTCTTTTCCTGACCCCTCAAGATAAGGTTGACCCTTTCGCTTCAGGGCTGTGTGCTCATACTTGGCACATTAATAGGAATAGAAGACAAAGGCATGTTTCAGTAATAATGCCTTCTGTTTGTATTGCCTGTGTCAGTAATGTTATAAATGAAGTCTCAACTCAATCTGAATTCAGTAATATTCATAAAAGGAATATTCATAAAAAGTATAAAAGGCAAGTAAACAGCGCTGGGTGTGCAGGGAGTCTACGCTCCACCAACACGCACACATGAACATCAAACATTCTAAATATCAGAACATTGCTTTACATACTAAACCCGAGTATGCCCATACAATCAGAAAAGGTAACAAACAATCCTTTAAGTTCCATGACTTAACAGTCTCAATTTTCCATTCCTTTTCTTGATTACAAACATCGAAGAATTCCAGGGCTAGTTGTGGGAACGATATGTCTTGCTTTAAGTTGTTAAGCAACCCAGTCTTCAGGCCTTATGCATCATGTTCTTCCTGGATCGAAGAAAAGCATATCCAGCTCCTTTTCAAGGCCAATAGGGCCAGGTCACCAGTGTGCGTAACAGCAAAGGCCTTCAATGGCAGTAGCGGTGGGGAGGGCGCGATGGCGTAGCAGTCAGATCAGTAAAGGAGCCCGCAGCTCCCTCACTTGTCTGGCAAACCACATGTTTCTGACTGTGGTCCTGCATGGCTCTGTAAAGCCTCAGAGATTGCTCGCCAGGTGCCGAGCAATCCCACTGCAACCTTGTCATTTTTAGTTGCATAGTCCCACACCTTGACCTCAATTTGGTCCCATATTTCAGGATCATAAACTGTCTGATTGTCAATAAAGAGAATAAGCTGTAAGGTTACCAGGACAGTCTTTGTTCCTAAGGACGTATGATTCCCCATAATGCGCAACTGCTTACCAGCGAGGGACAGTTGTGTGCGCGGGTCTTCTTCTCTCAGCTCGAGCTTCTCTCCAGCTCCAGTGCGCCTATTTCCAGCGACTTTCTGTAGGAGCTTCTCTGAGCAGTTTGCCGAGTTTGGCTGAACCTATCTTCATGAGGCGATCAATGTGCCTGTTCCCGTCCTGGTCTCCATTCTGCCAGCCTGTTCCTCTTCACTTCTTGTTCCTGCTTCTTTATTGATGATGCAACTTCATCGTGTTGTCTTTTTTTTTTTTTTTAATCCTGAGGACAGGCTCCCCTCTTATACCCTTTTCCCCACAGCAGTCCTTTTCAAAAACAACTTTTCATTGATCAAACAATTTTGCAAATAACAGCAACAGCAAACACCCAGAAACTTCCATGCCTTAATGGCTGGAGAACAAGCAACCGGAGACTGCATGGAGTCTCCTGAATCACCCTTCTTTGTTCCCTCTTTTACATTCCTGATGGCCTCATCGTTAAGAGTCTGATGTTATCATCAACCACGGGGCTTTCCGACCCTCATGGCCACACTCCCAAATCTCCCCCTTCTTTATTAATATCAACCATTTTCTCGACACGAATTACCACTCCATATATAACAGTAAAGATGGAGCTGAGCATAATGCAGCAACACGAATACAAGAGCTCTCCCTTGATTCTCCCAGTTAAATGAACTGAAGGGGGCTATATCTCTGTCATACATCTCAAGGAATTACTGCTCACCTAGCCTTAGAGGGCTCTTGGTAGGCTGAGTCCTTGAAATATGTAAGCTGCAAAGGAACTGAAACACTGATTGTAAAAGGTGTTTTCAGGAAGAGAAGCAACTTAGCACAGGTGCTGTTTAAAAGCCCATATGTACATGCAGAATGATCTCAGACAGTCTGTTCATCTTACTTTCCAGTATTTGAGGATTTGTATTTTTGAGGTATTTGTATGTTACTCTAATGTTATGAATAAATTTTCCACTCCTGCAAGTGAATAATAACAGTTTACTTAAAGGAGATTTTTTTTTCCAATCACTTACCAAACGCATGATGATTTAATAAAACAGGTGCTTTCTCTTTTATACACTGACTTGGGATGACTCAGGCAAAGTCAACTAGTTGATAAATGCCAAAGCTCAGTCAAGATTTGGGTTTTCTAGTGCCAGCACCACCATAGAAAACAGCTTTTTAGCATTCTTAAGTGTGATAGGAAATCTCACTTGACAGATCTACACCTCTCCAGTAGGCCACATCTTGGAAGAGATCACAATCCAAGTATAGAACTGATATAGTCACTACAGCTTCCTAGATGCCCTGTAATTGATCTTACAAAATCTTCTGAAGAGATATTCTTTTCAAATTTGTGTCCTTTCCAGGTTCTACATAGAACTGAAATATTTATGTAAGCATAGAAAATGATGACTTAAAGATAAAGATTGTTGCTTCTGATCATTATGCCATTTTTAAGAAATGGTGTTAAAGCAAACGTTGTTCCAGTATACTGTCATGTTAGTTTGATTTCAGCTGAGTATATATAGCCTAGAATGAGCATCTTTAAAGAAAAACATTCTCCTTTATTTCATCTATTAAGTAACTATTTGTTTTAGCTCATACTACTGTGACTTGCATTTTATTCCAGAGAACAGCTTTCTTTTCTGTAGCTGCACATCATGAATAACAGCTTTATTTGGTGCCACGTGAGATGCCCTGATTTGTTAGCTTTCTATAAACATATCTGAATTGTTCAATTTCCTTCTCATTGCATAATTTTCATCCTGGCCTTCTGCCTGCTGATATTCAGATAAAGAGTGCATTCAAGTCATTTACAAAAATGCTGTGAAACTGTTTGAATGTAGCCTGCTATCAAATGTAACAGGATTGTTTGATTTTTATTTATGTGTAATATAAGTACTATTCACCATTTTCTTGTAACAGCTACTTTCACAACCATCTTGCTGTAATAAATGGTAACAGGAGAAATAAAAGAGCACTGCAAGTTACCTGCCTAAATGAATATACTCCATGTTCATGGCAGCATGTAACATTGATTGTTATTTATGGTTTTGTTTTAATGCTTTTTGTTTGCTTGCTTTAGGAAACAAGCAAGATAGCTTATGGTTTCCTTTTTTTCTTCTTTTTCTTTCATGTCACCAACATGGTGATGGATTCCTAACCTGGATATTGGAACTCCTGTGCAAATGCCTTGGCTTTGATATAACTCCAATAGGTAAGTGAATAGCACCAAATTACTACAATATTTTTTGCTGTAACGTATCTATTTAAATTTTAGAACGTAAAAGAATTAAAATGGATTTCTAAAACATCATTTTAAACTTATGTAGGATTAAGTCCAGCAAAAAACAGAGTCAGATGAGAAAAGTAGAATCAACATAACTCTTAATTTTCCAAGGAAAATATATCTTCCCTCTATTTTGGCTTCAGTGTCAGGACAAATTTAACACCTTCTCTACTAACAGCACTGCAGCATTTTTCTTCATGGTTAAACATGAAGAAAGAGTTACAATGGAAAATGTATTCTTTGTCCTTGAACATATATTCTATATTCAAGGAATGGGAAGAAAAAAGGTAAGAAAATAATCTCTCTCTTCAGCCACTAAATTACAGGCATTTTGTTATCATCAGTGATGTTTATATAGAGAGAGCTAGGAAGCTCTTATGTTACATGAAGATGGATGAGAAAGTGCAGCAAAGCAAGGTACATGACTGAGAAACTGTTTTCTGAAATCACTCTGACCAATGGATGCTATAGTTACAGTGTCTGTTGGCTATTGCTATATAGTAGTAAGCAAAGCAACATAGACAATAGCAAAATTGTCTTCTTAAGGAGATGGACATCCATGAAGACTACTTCAAATCCAGAGAATTCTTGAGGTACTCATTCCTGCCTGTTTAGCAGAGTGACGAGAAATGAAAAATACATATAAAAAATGTCACTGAACTTCATCCCACAACCAACTGATTGAAGATTTTAAACTATGGTGTTTAGTGTTATAATGTGTATCAATCTTGCAAAGCCCTTTTTTTTTTTTTTTTTTTTTTTTTGTATGTATGGACTTCCTGTGCATTTGTGTAATGTTATTTTGTCTCTTTTAAAGGCAGGAAAAGAACGATGGGGCTGTCTGTATGTTTAAGTTGACCCTCAGTCCTGAATTTGCATTCACATCCTCACCCACAAGCCTGGGCTGTGTCCTAGTCTTGTCATGTGAGAGCTGACTGTGCCTTGGCAAGGAAGACCCAGTGAGGCATTGGAAAGATGACCTGCAGAAAGAGCACACACACACTTAATTACATCCAAGAGAGGGTTAAAACCTGTGCTGCTTTAACGTTTCTCATCTATTACTGCCACTTCACAGCAGAGATTAATTACTGCAGTTCAGTGCAGGAGTGGTAGCTGTGGAGGCTCCCTGACTCTCAGCCTGAGTCCCAGCCCTTTACCAACCATGGAGCGTGGATGTGTCCCGTGATGGCACTTAGGGTGACGTGCCTCTGGGAGGCTTTTCTGCAGCTGCATGCAATGAGCTGCAACCTAGTGCTGCGCTATGCAAGTAGTGGAACAAGCTATTGCGTTTTTTAGACTATGGCAAGGAGAAAACCAAGCAATCCTTTCATGGGGGTTGAATCTCAAGAAAATCAGTGTTTGTCATTGTTGCCAAAAGAAAAATAGGGCCTGTGATGTTGCTAGGGTCTCTCGGTTAGCACGCTTATTGCATAATGCTTGCTTTGCCTGTTTTTACTAGGTAGCCAACATTTGGTAGAGCAGATATGTCGGTTTGCATTATTGCTATAGACGTTTATGAGAAACATTAGGAAAGAAAGGATATATCTTAGAATACTGTGTCAGTGAAAGCCAAGAAACTGTAAAACCTGCTAGCTGTTAAGCAGATGTATAATTTTGCTGGTTTATACCACTCAGATGTACAGCTACTTTCTGTGTGTTTGATATATGCAGACAGGAAGAGAGGAAAGTAGAGTGTATTGTACTTGTTCAGGTACAGTATGATTACTCAATGTTTTTTTCTTGAAAAATCTGACAGTACTGTACTTCAGACTGGAGTTACAGGGTTCACTGGGGAAAGAACAGCTGGATTCTTTATTAGATTTTATGTTGTACATAAGGAGGCCATGTTTCCCATTGTCAGAGTGTAAAAGAAAATGAAAGCTCTGGGCATCATTAAAATCTTGGAAGTGTAGTATGTGTCAGTTCCATTCCCTCAACACCTGGATTGAAAGCTTAGTGTGAGGCCACTTAGCAAACAAAACCAGACTGTTTTCTGCACTTCAGATTTTTTGCATTAAGTTTCCAGTAACTTTTGATTTAAGCTATGCACAACAGTATTCTCATGGGTATTATACTTATGGAGGGAACTGAAAAAGGAAAGTAGGCAACTGTAGAAAAAACTTTAATATCGTAAAAATTATAGAAGCTGCTTCTGCCTGTCTTTTCTTCTACACACTGAATTTAATAGTAAAAATTTGAATTAGAAAAATCAGTGATTTGATCCAAAGAGATAGAGAGGTGTCTCTGGGTTTGGTATTTTTCATATTTGCATTTACACATGTTCTGCGATGCAATACACATGACAGCTCTTGAGTTTGCTGAACTAATTGGGTCTAACATGAGAGAATTAGACTATTAATTTGGTCAAATGTGCATAATTCTGAATGGCTACACAGAACAGGAAAAAAAAACAGACCAAATTTTTATGTTTTTTTCTAAGAAGTAATATGATGATCCAAATTGCTATATCAAGATTGAAAAGAGATATGTGACAATGTGAATATTTCAGGAGAGATAGATGACTTCTACCAGGGTTCATAGTGCTTAGTATACTAAATAATGTAATTTCCAAAATTGTGTACAATTCTTACCAGTATGACAAATTAGCCACAAAGATATATAAACTGTTAGCAAGAGTAGAAAACTACTGTTATTTTTCTACATGTTAGAATAATATTTAAAATCTAGAATGTTGTTTTGTTGAGAATGTAAGATTACAGGGAATGAGACCTGCTTAATATCAGTAAGCAGATTTGGCTAGGCTATGAAAAAGGAAGTTTGTACTTTAAAAAATATACATAAAACGGGGTTGAAATAAGTAATTTGTTCAAAGAGGAATTTGCAGTGGAACAGATACTTGCAAACAGGACTGTTATTGATTCATTGCAGCAAGAAGAGGCATCATTCTGAGAAACTGATGGAGAAAATGGGAAAATTCAGGAAATTATGAAATTGAGAAAAAGAATTGTAGAAATCATAAATTAGGCAGTGTCTGAATAGGTTATTTATGTTTCCAATGTCACAAGACGACTGTTTCTCTTTGCCACGTGTCACAGCAGCACAATTCAATCCCATAACAACTATGTAGGTGCAGCAGAATTTAGGAACTAGTAGTGTTCATGTGCTGGTTTTTGATTCCTGGGTCATTAAACATCAGATGAGATAGATTTTTTTTTCTTCTGGTTATTCTTGTTCTTTCCCATACATTAAAGTTCTACTGGATGTGGTCATATACAGTGGAATTTTCGTAATGAGCTACTTTTATTTATATATGTATAGATGTGTGTGTGTGCCTGTGTATCTGTTTGTTTTACTTGCAAAGCGTGTTACAGTTCACGTCGGAAATGCATTGCAGAGAGACACTGAAGCATAATGAATCATGTAGCACTGAATACCAAGAGAACACCTGTGGTTTTTAACTTACAGCTGAATCCTCCCCATCTTTTCTTTCCTGCACACAGAATTTTATTTTGTCTTACAGACATTATTTTAGATAGGTTACTGCCTAGCAGACTAGGCTGCTTGCTGTTTGGTAACTGCAGTCTTAGTAAATCATTTATGAGGTGCCAAAATAGTTGTGAGTAAGAACACTGAAACCCATTGGTTTCCTGCAGCAATTTTAAATGCTGTTTCTTCCCAAAGACACATGATTTAATATCATGAAAGTTTAGTGAAGAACATATAATAATCTCGTGGAATGATAGGCATCAGCTTTCTAAAAGTCTGGGCTGTGTTGAACCTTGTGAAGTCAGTAAAGAACGTTTCCAGTCCTCAGGTGAGAAGTCATGATACTGAGACTGTAGTTAATATCAAGGATTCAGGTGGATCAGCACTTCATATTCACCAATTTTACCTGGGAAGTTAGAGCAATAGTGCAAGCTGTAAATAACGAATTAGCCTCCAGGTTTTGAAATGTGTGCGTCTACGTAGGGGTACTTTCCGACCATTCCCCTCCAATGTGACTGTACATACATTGTGTTCATCATAGGAAAAAGCTACCAAAAGTGCTACAAATACTTCAGTTTCTGATACAGGAAATACAGGTTTGCAATAAGCCATACTGACATTTACAGCATTCCAGCTAATCCACGGTAGTATCTACCACTGACCCTTGTGCTATTTTGAACGCATGACACACGGAATGAAGGAGCTTACTTGATTTCACCAGCCTGAGTGCAGTCATGGAGACAATGTGGAGTCCCCAGTGTGCAGTAAATTCACAGTCAAGTCTGTGGGGCTGTAATGTCTCTGTGTAGAAAAGCCCTTCAGCAGAAGTGGGGAGGCTTTGTGAATTACTTTGATCAATCTCTTCTATCAGGGTTTTCTCTGGTCCGTTTCTCATTAACGTTCTATTACAACTTATATCAGTAGAGTAGATCTCTGCAAACTCCCACTATCTGCCATTATTTGCCCCGTATTTTATTGACATCTATATTTAAACACTTAATGCTTTTCATTATGCTCTCAGGATCAGTAACAGCAGGCCATCGATGTAAAGCAGCTCAGTGCCATTAAAACTAAGCTATGAACTTATGCCAATCCGAAATAGACTTGCAGATACAGATGTTGTACACTCTCTGTCTTGCTTTCATTCTACTTCTTTTGAGTAGTGTTGTTGTTTAAAGCAGATGAATTAAAGCTCAGAGACTTATTATATTTAAGGTGTTACAGTAAGCTTAAATGTCTGGTTAAAATCATCATACGTAAAGTTGGCTTTTCTAATTTCACTCATCTGAAATATTTTCTGTAAAAAATTAAAATTTTGATATTGGACAAAAAATAATTAAAAAAAATAAATCATCTACATAGTTAAACAATGCTAAATTATGAGCATAACACTAAGGTGGTTTCAAAATGTATAAAGAAAAATCTGAGCTTTATTCTGTTCTATATTTGAAATTTTCATTCTGTTTAAAGAAAAGCTACTAAAACAAAAACTTTTTTCAGTGAAAGTCAGCTTGATATGGAAAATCCACTGGTTACATAAGGCATGCATAAATACACCAAGGTCATAACTTTGGACTTGAGAATCTCTCAATAATATTTATGTATATTTAAATACATAATATAGTTTTAATATATATATTAAGTCTGATGAGCATCTTAGGTGCCTATGGCAATTACACAGTCTCAATAAATCTAAAATGCATGCTTCTGGGTCTATATATTAAGTGTGGATGTAGTTGTATGCTATGTGGTTTTGTTCAGTATTGCTTTGTTTCAGCTTTGGGATGCTCCTCTGCGTTAAAAGGGTAGGGAGAGAGGTGATAAAGTTATTTGTTAAGTTTTTGTTCATACAGCGATAGAGGCTGTAGCACAGCAGAACAACAAAATTCTTGTTTGTACCTGCTGTGTGTCATCTTGAAAGCAACCATAGGTAGGCAGAACTGCCAGAATGTCAGAACACTTCCACAATGGCAAAGTAAATGAGCTAAATTTTCCTGTCCTGTTCCAGAACTATTTAACATCTGGGGGAAATCTGTGCTTCTGAACTTCCCATTGTGGGGCCTCATAGCATTATGGAGGGCTCCTATGGAATATATTATGGGCTTCCTGTAAATAACATCATTAGCTTTCAAATTTTTTTCCATTCTGTAAGGACTGAACACTTGTATTAAAATCATCATTCCATTATACATCAATCTTTTTCTCATTAAGAATTTCTTTGGCCAGCTGCAGAATTTACTGAGAATACAATCTGGCATTAAAATGCATGTTTTCATATCCCTGTTTTTTTGAAGGGGGGTTGACATTTTCATTCAATTTGATCATATCAAATTGGGTGCATATATAAGCTCTTTGCTGGGATCCTGTGGCACAAACCTCTTTCAGCTTCTTCTATCCTTTTTGAAAGAGAAGAGTGATGGGCTTATATATATATAATGGTGTGTAAAGTAAATAGTTGGAGAATGGAAGCACCATATATATATATATAAAAAAAAAAAGTAATAAACTGGTATGGACTAATAAGTAATAACTGAGACTTTGGCACCTTTCTTAGGTGAGCAATAAAAAGAACATTCAACATGAAAAATTAAAGGTGTTATGGAGATGTTGAAAGTGATTTTCTGTTTCTTACTGAAGGATTATGAGAGAGATGAAGGATTCCAATCTTTGAGAACAGGAGATAGTAATTTCACTAGTTCTATGGGACATGCTATGCTTAGGAATGAAACGGTGTCTAATAAAATCGGAGGCTGAAATATTACCTCTGGCTTCCAGAACTTTATTCCTTTTATCCTCTCAAAGGAATGCTACATTCCAGTTAACCATCGGAGTACCAGGGTTCACCAGTGCTTGATAGTTATTTCTGATATATCGTCTGTGTATTTCTCTGTGTGTATGTATGACTGCAGTATTTTTCTGAGTGCAGGGGTAGAGAGGGAGAAATGTTTCTCAACTGTAAAGTTAAATGATAATCTAATGAACAACTTGCAACACAGAAAAGCCTTGCTGTAGGTGTTAACCATAATTTTTCCTCCCCAACATTTAGTTAATGAAACCATTAAATCATTGGTGAGTAGTATTATACTACTTGCATGTATACATGTTAAAGGGTCATATGAATGTCAGACCTCAGTACTCCAGTTGTGATTCTTCTTTGTATATGCAGCCTATTTCCAACAAATACACACAAATTTTTAACCTCCCAGGCTGGCAGAAAAGCAGGAATCCTGCAAGGATGATATCAAGAAAATAGAAAGGGCACGGAGGATGCAGTTTATGCGTACAGAGTACTATTTACTAGACACATGTTCTTCCTGGCTTTGCCTGCTTTCTGTAAAATGTCATGCAAAGGACATTCTAAGCTATCTAAAATGTGAAAATAGTTGTTTAATTTTAAGAGAAATGTAATATTTATTCTCAATTTGCACTATTTTTTTTTGTCCTGCCTTTTTTTTTTTTTCCTTCCTTTTGCTACCATATATTTCCTTTCTAATTTTCTTTCTTTTCTGAAGCATGGTTAGAAATAATCTGCATGAGTTTTTAGTGTCATGCATTTTTAAGGCAAGGTTATTAGGACAATATTTTACAATTGTAGCACCTTCCTCTGAAAACATTTTAGAAGTTGTATG
Organism: Anas acuta; assembly: GCF_963932015.1. Classification (NCBI taxonomy): domain Eukaryota; kingdom Metazoa; phylum Chordata; class Aves; order Anseriformes; family Anatidae; genus Anas; species Anas acuta. Next base: position 103,971,119 of record NC_088979.1, read on the forward strand.
GCTGTAGAATTAATGAAATGTATTATTGCCAACTTTCCAGGATTAGAAATACATCCAAATCTCATCGAACTCAACTAAAATGTATGCTTGTAGGTCAGTTTCCCTGAGGCTGATTGCTTAAGGCATCCGTAGCTACGGACACAGTTGTGAGAATTGCAAAACCACAGACTCATCATTTAACTGATTCTGATTTTGTAGCTGCTTCAGCAAAGGTTTTTTACTTAAATAGGTTATGAATAAGTTAAGAATATAAACTGAAGCAGACCTATGGGGACAGAAAGAAAAGCAGGGATGGCATTTTTAAAGTAAAATGCATTGACTTCAGCCAGTTTCTGAGCTCCCTCCTTTTTGGGCACTTAATCATTGATCAAAGGAAATTAGCCATGATTTGCTTTCCTTTGGGACACCTACCCTACATAAATACACAAAGAAAAACCTCTTTTGCTGAAGGTGTTGCTCTAAGATAGTTGTATTTTTTGCTTGTATTTGGATTCTTTTCTGCTTTAGATTTATTTGTTTACATGAAACATATAAGAAAAACACAGTGGCACCTTATAGCCATTTTGCAGTCACTTTTCAAATTGAAAATGGTTGTTAACATTGTAGAAGCAGGAAAGAATCAAGACCTCTGTACCTACTTATATTTCAGCCCCAAATACTTTGTCTGAGCTTGCCCACCTTAGGGTTTAGAGATGAAGAAGACAAGGCACAATGTTCAGTCAATAATCCTAAATGTAGGCTTGTACTTTTCCTAAAATAATTTAGAATTTCCGAATGGAAGAGAGCAGCTTATTATTTTACTGTTTCCTTCATGAAGCTGCAGACTTTGCCTTAAGACTCTTCAGCAATATTTTTCCTTTCCCTTAACCAGCTACCTCATGAAGGAAATATCCCTAAAAAAAAGGGGGAAAAAATCTTGTAGAAGTTTAAAATTTGTGGTAGTATTCTGGGAAGGGAAAATGGAATATATGGTGGTGAAGAAGGTCTCGGATTAATTTCTTCAGAGAATAGAAGTAAGGCAAGGTGTCTCACTAGTTGTTCCATAGTTCAACTTACATAGTAGTTTATTTTAAAAGGGATGAAAACTGTGTATGTTTTGGTTAGTGACCTGAATAAATACCACATACATTTTGAAACTGTCTGAATTAAGAAATACTTTATTATACCTCCTTGATGCTTAAATGCAATGCAAGATTTTCTGAATTAATTCTATTCACTTACTGTACACTAAGTCATGAGCCAGATGGGACATTTTGTTGCAGTAAGTGCATAATTAAAATGTAATACGTAATAAACCTAGAACTTTTTCTGTGTGGAAAAAAAAAATCCACAGATTTGCCCTAATTATGATGAGAAAGAACTGAACCCAGAAAACTCTTAATTAGACCTTTTCCACTGCTTTTTACCTGGATTTTTTATAAATACACAGAAACTACTGGCTTCTTTCTTTAACCCTTCATTTTTATGTTATAGAAACTGCTTCTCTTGAAACAAAAATAATAATCAAGTGGAACATCATCATTATGGAACTTTATAATTCAGTTACGGATCTCTTGATCAGAGCTACAGTTTAATAGGTATTAGACAGTGACAGTTATTTATTGACAGCTTTAAGAGCAAAATTGCAGAGAAGTGTGAAGGGTAGTTTGCACATGAATTATATATATTCTGTTCAACTACACTTGGAGAAAAGGAGTATCTAAGAGATGTGTATTTTGATTGAGTAAGCTGCAGAAATTATAGCTTCGAGCAATGTCATTGCAGGGAAAAATTGACAGCCAGAAAAGGTCACCTGATTCATCTATGGCCAAGTGAACTCATTCACAGGATTAGCGGTGCTCTATCTCCAGAAGGGGTCAGTGCTTACCAGACAGAGCCACTGAAGTGAGGGTTGGAAGCAGAGAAAGCTTCGGAACAGCCAAGACTCTTGCCATTTGCAATACCTTGTGACTGTCTAATGTCCTTTTCAATTTCACAGTGAGGAAGGAAAGTATATATTTAATCAAGTTGAAGACGTGTTTGTGTCTATCTGATGCCCATGCGTGGTCTCTATGCAGAGGGACAGCTGGGTGGAAGGTTCAGGTTCAGATTAAGATGAGTTAATCTGAATTCCCTTTACAGTCAATAAAGCCATTGGAGCCACGGAAACATCTTAAAGGAGATGTCTCCTGGCTGTTTTACTGAATCTTTTAGACCACTAGGTTTCGCATGACTGTAATGGGAGCTTAGACGCCTATCTAGCTTTCTGACCTCAACTTTTAGTTGTCTACATTTTGCACTGAATCTTATCAGCTGACTTTAATATTAGGATGCAGTTGCCTCAGCATAGGCTAATATTTATCAGTTGCAGTGTTTTGGAAGCCACTGCCATATGCACCTCTTCCACAGCTTCCACCTACTCCCATGTGGATTTTCCTTAAATCATATCTGCAATCTATATGTATGTGGACATCTTAGAAACATCCAGACACTTAAATGGTACTAAGACCTGTATTTTAGGCAATTGTGTGCCAGCCTTTTTCTTTTGCCTGCAGTTGAGAAGTAGTAGTAGTAGCAAAGTAAAAGTTAACTTTTATAAGCTGCTAATTCAAATCCACCTAGTCCATCTTCTTTTACTGAAAATACTTGATCTTTTATTTAAGACAGTTAAATTAAGTTGTAGTTCTATGAATTTGAAGGAAGACCAGTATAACCTTACTAGAAAAGTCCATATTAATAAAGAAAAGGTATCACAGTAAATATTAAATCTTTAAAGAGCTGTTTCAACACACCACTAGTGTTAATCTGCCTGGTTGGGGAACACGTAGCTGAGAAACCAGAGCAGCACTGCCTACCAGATTGTCCTCCATCATCCTTAATCAGCAATGAAAGGTTTAGAATCATTGTTTTTCCTACACAAAGACTAATGACATCCTAGCCTAAATAATTAAATATTATAATCAGGACAATAGGAAAAATTATTGTAGATTTCCCTCTCAGACTGGTGGCTGTCCCAAATGGTGTATTAAGCCTACTTTCATCTTTGTGTCAGGTAATTCCATAATTCAAAGTAGAGGTAATGTTGGTTCTGACTCAAACTGGGCAATGGGATATGTCACTATTACTTGCAGCCCCGGTCTGTGTACATCTAGTTCTGAAGAACTTGTACCTATAAAGAATTATAAATCAGGAATTTTTTTGCAGAATTATAAAAATAATGAATTGCTCTAAATATGAAGGGACTTAGCTATGTGGGAAAGATGAATCTTTAAGCTCACAATATGTTTGAATGAGATGAGGCTACAGATGTTATTTATTCACAGTGAATAGACATGTAAAAAGGGATCTTAAAGTCATTTCTGTCAGCTCTGAGCTAAACAAGAACAAAGAAGTATATGAACACTGGATTGGGTGCATGGAGGCCTCAAAGTATAACACGAGTTTGGAAATCAGATTCTGGTAGCAGTCAGGAACAAAATACTGCCAATTGTTTGGACTCCTGTAACAACTTGTTAGAAATGGGGTTAGATGTTTAGACATCCTTCATGCATTTCATTTGCATTGAGTTAGTTGATTACAAAATATAAGATTTTTTTCCTTTTTAAGACAATTGTAACATCTTGACTATTTGCCTTTTTCTGGAGCACCATTCAAAGATTGGTTTCGCATTCATGCCACTACTAGACAAATTTTCTGAATTTGCATGGATCCTGGCATTTTTCTGTGCCTTCATGGTGTTTATTAATGCGGTGTAATGCATTGAAGAACTTTCTGTCCTATTTAATATCTTTTCAAAAGCCTCCTTTTTACTTTACTATGGATGTTTTAAAGATGGAGAGAGATTTAAATAGTCATTCTGTTGCTGAATACTCATTTAACATGTTGCAGCTGATCCTGGTGGAGTGCTGTGTACAACTTAAGTATCAACAGTGGGGTTTCAACAGAGCTCAGAGTTGCTGCAAATTTCAGTTCTTGGCAAGAATGTCAATTTTGTATGTGCCAAGTGTCTGTTATTTAACCAAGCAGAGGATATTGAGTTACTGTAGCAGAAGCAAGATGTATGATTCATGTTTGCATATCCTTCTTCAAAACAGAAACAAAGAGATCTCACTTTTAACATGTCATGCTTCTCTCACTAGCCTTTTCCCACTCACATTGCTATTATTTGGCAATAAAAATAAAATTATTAGCTATTTATTCACTTATGTAATGAGATGGGCAGCAGAATATGCTGCCAGGTACTAAACCAAACTAGGTAGGACCAAAAACTGCAGCAGCAGAGTATGCTTTTGAAAGTTGGGGAGCACTACTCTGTGTTGTAAAAATTCTGTCATTAACAAATACAATGCATTTTGAATAATAATTAAAAATCATATTTGCAAAACAATCATAATTTAAAATCAGACATTTTATTTTAGACTCTTATGCTGGTTTGGATGGTGGTGAGTTTTCATTTGCTTAGGGTTCTTTGCTTTGGTTTGTATGTTTTTTTTATTATCTTTTTTGTCTTTTTTTTTTTTTATAATTATTTGTTGCTTTTGAAAAGATTTTTTTTTCCAAAAGTTATAGTTGAGTGCAGTTTGAATTTGATGCTGTTCCTTTAACACTTTATCTTAAGACTGTGGTCACTGTCAAACCAGATCAGCTCAATGTCCTGTTTAACCCAGTTTTGTCAGTGTGCCACTGGCCACCCCTGTGTGCTGCAGCAAGCAGGGCAGTGTGCACTCCCACCTGTGCCAGCTCCTATTGAGATATTTAACAACTCACCTGGCTGTTGCTGTCTGCCAACTCTGCTTACTCTGGGCTGTTGGTTGGATGTTGTTAAAGAGCTTCTTGGGACCCGATGAAGTTCTCTATAGAAATGCTAATCGGATTTTCCTGATTCAGCTGTCCTAGATGACAGTGGTTGTTGAGTCTGGTCAAAATATAATGAAATGGGTACATACATGGATAATTCACTTTAGGACAGAGATTATTTTTGCTGTAAGAAAACTCAGCCTGTGCTGAGAAGAAAAGAACACTTAGTGTGTGCTTCATGTTCAGTTCCAGATTATTTTTTAGGCATTTGGAGGTGACAACTGACATGAATTCAACATAAGTAAAATCCCGCTGGATAAAAGCAGGGACTACAATGCTATGACGTGGTCTGTCTACAGTATGGCCTTTCCCTTTGCTACAAATGGCCATGAACCTTGCCTTGAATGCTTGGTACCTTCGTGCGATCAGAGAATCATGTAGTTATCTGAACCCCCTTGGTAGGGGCCAGCATGTGGCATACAAGAGTAAGTCCTGGATAAGCCTGTGGATAAGCAACACTGCTATGGACTACAGGAGCCTATTAAAAAATGTCATGTACAGTCTCTTCGGTTCATTTGTAGCTATTCATTTTTATTCTTTTGAATTAAGATTCAAAAGACATTTGAAGGATTATTAATGTTTCAACAGGCTGAAAAATTTGGTCATCTTAGATCTGTATGACAGCATTTCCAGTACATTGTCTAGCATATTCTGTGTAACTGTGTAAAATTCTGTGTAACTTCACACTCTTGGATAACTGCAAGAGTGACTTCACTTAAAATGAGTACAACAATTGTGGCCAAATAACAACACTTATTTTGCATTTCATCAGAGCTTTGCATTATTTAGTCTGGGATTTTATAATTTACCTTAGGGTCCTGCATAGCAGGAGGCATTGGTTCCAAAAAGCATTTATTGCTGACCTGTGGGTCTAGAAAATAGGACAGAAAGCGTAATTGAAGCGAGTTTGACACAGTTTTCGTATTCTGTTTCAGATGGGGTCACTGGTGACAAACTGGTGGGGCAGGCATGAAGTAGACAGCTTAGTTTTTATCAGCTGTACTGCACTGCTCAAGGAAGGCAGATTTCCACTTTGTATAAAACAGGCAGCATTTTGCTTTCTTTATACAACTTCTAAATAAGGGTCTCATGAATTTTTACAAAAGATTCATACTAATTCTTCCATACTCTGTCTGAGGCTAAAATAATTAATTCACTAATGTTAATCTTATGGAGTGAAGCAACCAAATGTCTGAATGCTTGCTTGAAGCAATTGGGAGTCAGTATTGTGGATTTCAAAATTGGAAAAGGCCTATCCGTATGTAGAACAACAACCGTGGACATTGATTTTTCACAAAGCTTCCCAATTATCTTCCCCCCCCCCCCCCCCCCAATATTCTTTAAAGCTTTGTTAACCTATCTTGTTACTAATATGTCAACTTTTAGTTAAAACTTATTGAAATTACATGATAAAAATGATACTTGTCTTTTATTATCTAGTGTTGTGGACAGAAGTTACGAATGGATAAAGCAAAAAAAGAATTAGAGTTTATTAAATATACATACGTAATTTCAGTGGGTCATGGTAGGGCAGAAGTGAATGGTAAAGTCTGCATTTTCATAACAACAAATAAAATTATAGTGAGCTTTGTTGTCTAACTAAGATGAAAGATATACATTTTGTTTTTTTCTATTCCTTTTGTGAGAAGTTTTCTTATCAAGGTCTGTGTGCCCCCCACCCCTCCCCCCATCTGCCCCACGCAGGGTAATTTTCCAAGTTCTGCACCATTTTATCGCAATATTTATATTCTTAAAATAATTTCTGTGCTTAGATATTCAGTGGGCATGAACTGCCAAAGTCCTCGTTTGATCTGTCCTTGAATCTGTTATGAAATTGAGGATATAAGACATAATTGCATTTTTCTTTAGTATTTAATTCTAGGAAATAAAAACAAATTATATACATCATAGTACTGAAGTGTTTGGATTTGGATTCTTGTAGAGGAAGAAGAGGTGTTATTTTGGTGATCAGTGCTGCAGAAGTAAAGAGAAAAGTAAGGGAAAATGCTTTCAGTAATGCATAAAACTGAGGAACTGTAAAATAAAGAAACACAAAGGAGACAAGAGTTGAAAGAAAAAAAATGATAAAGAAAACCAGCAGATGGGGATTTTGGGGAAACCAAAGAAGTAACAGAAATAGCCACGCTTTGTTTTCATGTACCGCTTGGCCTTAAAGCTGTGTTAGGCTAAAGTGTCCTTTTTATCAGAGCAGTGGGTGTTGCAGAGATTATTTCAGTGGCGAGTCTGTGCAAAGATGAATGTGCTTCTGTTTCCCTCTGCTGATTAGCACAGTCCCAAATGGCAAGTGTGATAAACCCTGGTCTTTTGATGCCCTTTTTTTCTCTTCAACTCAAAGACTTTGAGATCACAGGGTAATTTTTTTCCCCTAACAAGACACCGGTGTTTTCTCCTGCATTCTTCATAAATCAGACATTTAAAATACTTAAGACTGTGTCCTTACATTTCCTGTTTCCATGGAATCTATAGGAGGTTTAAAGTATTCCAGGATGCCCTGCCAGCCCTTAAAGCCATTATCAGATTTTCAGTCTCTTGTGTCTCACTTAGATCTTCTGAGGTATATTGCATAGCTGTTTTCAGCTGAGCAACTCTGCATGAGGAGCTCTTAAATGATGCCTTCGAAACTTCCTGTATTCCTTTGATTTCACACTGGGTCTATTTTTTGCATCTTACTGACATTTGTCATTCCCTTGAGGCAAGTACTTCAGTATATACAACACCCACAGATAGATAATCACAAGCTTGGACCTGTGACTACTTAAAGTGAAGTCTTTTTAAAGAAATAAAACTGAAGGAAGTGTTCTTGTAGTTAGAGACTGAGACAGCATCAGAGGGAAGGCAGCTGCACAACCATTTTACATAAGGACTGTCTTTCTGAAACCCCAGTGTCTCCATTTCTGTTTTTAGGTGGCTTCCTTTAAGTCCACCACACCCTAACCTTTTTCTCAACTTGTACAGTTGCTGCAGTGCAGGCCAGCAGGACTGCTGATGAGTGCATCCGACAGCTCTGCATGTTCGCTGTACATGAAGACAAGCCATGGTCATGTTTTAGTCAGGAGTTTTGACTACGTCTGACATTTTCTTCACTGGAGCCAGGCTCTGGACCTGAGAGCGAACTAGTCAGAAACCATGGCTGACTGCTTTGGCCTGGCAAAACATCACTGTTCAATAGAATGAACCTCCTGGCAAAGGAGAATACAGCAGAGTTTAAATCTACTATAATAATAATGCTTTTTTTTAAAAAAAATAAATAATATATATATATATATTTATTTATTTTGTCAAGCCACCATTAAATGTAATTACTGAAAGGTTTTTATTGTGAAGAATCCCTTTCTGCTGCACGTATTTCAAGCATTCCCCCGTGAGCTGTAAGTTGAACAACCAGTAAGTTGCTTGATTGTTATGCAGTGCTAAAGCATAACATAGCTTCTGTGCGCTAATGTAATTGTTCTGTTTGGTTCATTTAAAATGTTCATTTAAAATTTAAAAGGAGGATAAAACATAGCAAATAAAAGAATGCCAGAGAACAGCGAGTAAGAGATAATTAGGGTCTCTGACTGTGGGATGGGAGATCAGAGGTCTGACTTTTGCAAGAGGAGACAAATTACAGTCTAGGGCCAACAAGCTATGACCAAGGTAGTTTGTTGTGAAATATGAAAAGGCTGTGCTAGGCGGTCAGTAATTACAAGCAAGTTTCCACATTTGGCAGCAGTACCACTGGAAATACTCCTGCATCCATCATCTCTTGCCTGGCCGTGGCACGCCAGCTCCCTCCAGTGTGCTGGTGGCCATGCTGTGAACTGCTGTTCAGGTCTGCTGAACAGTCACTCAGCATGTTTTTTAGGAAGGACACAAGAGGAGATTTGGTAGATTAGGTTGACTGAGCTGCATCACAGGGTGGTCCTGCGAGCTGTTGTGTGGATATGACTGAGGCAGCAAAGTAAGGATGAGGATGGATGCTTGTGGGGAGGGAGGCAGCAACCATTAGGCAGCCTCCACAGCTGTTGAACTGAAGTGTATGGTACTTCGGTGTCCTGATATCCTCACATGGCCACAACTACACATTATACAGTATTTGCAATTTGCTCCTAATTTTCAGGAGTGTTGGATGGGCAGGCTCACTGTTTTTTTGTCCTGTGATATGTTTGTGTGAGTGAGAACACATTTGCCCAGGGCAAAGAAGTGAAGTTCCCACTGTTTCTGCCTCCTGCTGCCACCTACCCTGCCTCATCCCACAGCAGCCAGGGGGGTCAGGCAGGTCCTGGGGCAGGCAGGGTCAGGCCCTGACAGCTTCCTGATGTGTTTTGGATGTTTCTTGTGCTGCCATTATGCCATTAATCCGTAGGGTATGCTTCTGAATACCTAGATAAATTAGAGCTCTGAAACCTGATTGTGGCTATACGTGTTTTATTTATTTATTTATTTATTTATTCTCATAATTTCTTGCACATCTTTCCTTCTGGAAGAATTTTTTGGGGATGATGTAGTTAAGTCTTTCCAGTGTTCCCTGTGAATTGATTCCCATCAGTTCTAAGAAAGATTAGCTTCTTGTTCACGTGAGCCTCGATCCTGATATTTCATTGAGATAATACTGTACTTGATGTTAAACACAAGGCATAAAGGGTTGAATGTGATCCAGCATTCACTAGGAGACCCATGAGGAAGATGCACCAGTTGGCTGATGTGTTTTTGGAAATCTGCTGAGGAGCGGTCACAGACCTTATTGAATGACAGTTTTTGCGACTGAATAACCCTACCAGGCTGTCTGGAAGGGGAGAAAGAATAGCATGAGATGGCCCTTTCCAATAAATACTTATCTAGAAAGAACTGTGATTCAAGTGCCTGCCAAGTATGAAAAATAAATAAATAAAACCCTCGTCTTCCTCACTAGAATTGATCCTGATTTGCACCAAAGCAAATGGGAGCAAAGCTGAAGCAAAATCAGGGCCAGGACTGCCTGGGTAAATTCATAAACTTCAAGAACATTAAGAAAGACACAGAACAGAGAACAAAGAACATTAACTAAAAATCTTAAAACATTGTTAAATATTTGCGTTCTCTTTGTCTTACACCATGATAGGCTTCTGCCAGATAGAGCCCTTTTAAACATAAAAAAAGAAAGGATTAAGAAATAGGGTCAGCAATATTGTTCTCTTACTGTGGGTGAAATCCAACCCAGTTGGAGTTAGTGGAATTTCAGCTATTTAATTCAGTAGGGTCAGGATCTGACTTCAGGTTTCCATTGTTTATAATGACCTGGACATTATATGTCTGGACACCATTTCAGTACAGGAATTAGTTTCCACTACCTAAACATTTTTCATGCTTGTGAAGATCAAATGCAGTCATTCTGCCACTCTTCATTTGTGCTGAATATTAATTTTGTTTCTTAAATTTTAATATTTTCTGGTAGTCATCAAGCAAAGACAGTAGTAAGAGAAGCCAATATAAAACAACAAAGTAACTGTTTTTACAGGACAATTTTTCCATGTGTGATATTACAAGGAAGAAATAGGGCTATTTTGGAAATGTACAGGACAAAAGCAGAGCTTCAGTTTTGTGGAGGGTACATGCCTGTAGATAATCTTCCTTACTGTGTTGAGTATAAATGCCAAATTCCAGTTTGAGCTGGGATATTATCACAGCTCTTCAATTTACGGCCTTTTACAACCAGCCTTTTACAGTAAATGGACTGTAAATCACGAATAAATAAATAAATAAATAAATAAAATAAAACAAACAACCAACAAAACAACCCTCTCAGTATACCAATGTAAACTGCAAAAATCTTCGTGAAAGAGTAAACTTCCTGAAAAGTAACTCTTGAATGGAAGGGGGATTTAGCAATTTTAGGTCAATACTAAAACTGTACAATTGTGTGTTGGCTCGTGTCTTGATATTGACATTTTTAGAATGACGCAGAAGTGTTAGCTATCGGCAGAATTATAATTATGCCTTGCTCGGTTTAAAGTCCACTAACCAGTGATCTTGTCAGCATTTGTCAATTGGTTTGCCTTTCTCACTGTTGAATCCCTCAAGAACATGTTCTATTTCCTTTGTGCTTTTTTTTTTTTTTTTTTTGTGTGTCAGGTGAGCGGTTTTACAACATCTCAGATGCGTAATTTCTACATGTATTCTGTGAATTTAATTTCAACTTTAATTTCATTCAACTGTCTCTTTAATCGGATTTTCCCTACACCACGATTGTTTTTATAATTCCAGATGGATAATTATGAGCTAGATGGTTGTACTTCGGGGGAGGCAAGAGAAGTAGGTGGTATGCAGTGGGAGAAGGGATTTGAAAAATGCTGTGGGGATTGGCAAGGAAAGGAAGAAAGGCAGAATCTTGTGAGAAGAAATTTCTATGCCTTTAATTTAGCTTTAATTCAAATGCATGAATCCCTATATGTTGTTTTTTTAATGTGATATATTATAGCTAAAGATACACCAGTGGTGCATACAAGAGAGAGAAAAGAAAGCCTTGCTTTTCCTGAGGGGATATAAAGTCTTCCCATTTTCCTAGATTCTTGTCATCTCTGCACTCCAAATTAAATTGGAATAATAAATAAAAAATCCACTGTATAGCAGGGCAAAGGTTTCTTCTGTAGATCTGTCTTGTTAGCAAGTGTTATACTTCTCTGTGGAGATGCTTACTGATTCCTGCTGATTCATTATGGCAGGAGTGGCTCGTTAACTCTTGCCAGAAAGACGAGTGACAAGTGTGGCTTTCTGGTGAAAAAGAGCAGAAGGGCTGAGGCTGACCTCCCTGCAGCCAGTGCAGATTCTGTTCAGAGTCATGTGGGATGCTGACACCAGAGGCTGATTTGGATTTTATCAAAGCAAAGTTCTGTTTTGAAAATCTTTTCAAGCAGCTGATCAAACATCCTCATCTAATGAGATACAGGCAGACAAACAGTCGCTTAGGCTATCACAGAGATACTGCATGGGTGCAGAACTTGGAACAGCACTTCCTGCACGGTGAAACATTTGTCCTTGTTTTAGCAGCTTGCTTGGTGGGATCGTTTGACTCCATGTGTTGTGGGCTAATTGTGGCCCAAAACTTGGCCATATGAGAACTTTCTGAGAGAGCGCGTAACTTGATCTTGTGTAGCAAGCAGACAACTTGTGAGGTAAATTGTGATTACAGTCTCAGCTTTTGTAGTACATTGATTTACTTACATAAACATTTGTATATTGTTTATACTTATATGTATATACACACATATATGAAGCCCACACTTCTCCCTTTTAGCCTCCACTGCCTTCTGCATGCTGTATTACATGTGATTATCGGTGCACAGTGAAAGTGTATTCTGAAGGGGTACAAAGATCCCCCTCTGCTCGGTTTGCATCTTGTTCTCATGCTCAGAGTTTGAAAGGAATTTTTTCTTACAACAAAAGGGAAGTTTCTGGTTCTCTTGACAGTGTGAAGATTGGTGTGCTTCCATGTGCTCATTATTAGATTTCAACTAATAAGTTTATGTTTTTTTCAAGTATCTGTGTATACTTTAGCCTTCAGCTGCCTGGCTATGCAATACAGTTTAAAAGCTTCAGCAGCTGAAGTATTTTAAGTAACAAAATTGTATGTGTATGCAGGATAGGAGGGTTTTATCCTGTCCTGTGATTTAAAGAAGGCAAACTAAATTGCATAGCAGAAGTCCTTTTCATAGATGGCCATGTAAAGACGATACTGACCAACTGTAAATGAAATAAAAATTAAATCAAACCAGGACATTTGAGCTTTCAAAGCTATATTTCCATAGCTTGCTTATTGAGACTGTAAGTAGGTCAGCTATTTTTTTCCAGTGGTAAAACTGAGTGCTTTTCTTAAAATTTCCATGTAGCTTTCAGATGTCATGGCACATCCTGGTGTGTTGTAGTAGTGTCTGAACAGGCAAGATTGTTACAGCACGGAAGCATTGGCTTTTGTTATTCGTGTGCACAGGGAGAGAAGAAGGAATATAGTTGCTTCAACACTTATCTGAGGCTACTACTTTTAAAATATCTCCATTACTCGAGCAAATTGAAATTTTCCTCTTATGCTTTCTTTCATCTATTTAATGGTAGAATTGGCTATCAACAGGTATGCTGCTCATAGAATGTGATTTAGCTTTCAGTTGCTCTCCATGTTGTATCATCTAGAAATTAGTTAAGGTTTTCCATTAAAGTTCGTATAAAGTATTTGTTCAACTGCATGTAAATACCTAATTAGTACTATGCTAAATGGTTTATTTTTCCTCTGTCTGCTACAGTATACCCTGAAAATTACTCTTTTCCTTTGGTGTATTGGTTGTTTCAGAGTACCTTTTGCACGTGTGAGTTTCCAGTTACAATAATTCATACATTTTGTACACAGTTCTAATCACTCGAAAAACCGAATTAGTCTTTTAATTATTAATAAGGTGAAATCCATTGATTTTCTCCAGTTGTTCAAACATGAGTCTGGCCTAATCCTGCCTCAGGCTTGAGGGGCACTGAGATGAACAGCAAATCCTTGAGCTAAACATTCATTTCATGGGATTTAAAGTGTGGAAGGGGAGGAGGAGGGAGGCAGTTCTCTTTTTTTTTTTAATTCTCCTATGACCTTTTCTTTTAGCATTTTCTCATATGCAAACATATTTTTGAAAATTATAATTTTATGATCACAAAAATAAGGGAAAACAGAGTGGTTTGAGAAAAAAATGTTCCAAGGCAAGTTTACTACGTACTTAAGTCTACACGATTTATGTGGCTGTCTGCAGAACTGATGAAAGACCTGTGGTGCAGAAGGCTTTACTACCGAGACATACAGCTAATAAGGGAACCTGTGAGTATTCTAGCACATAAACGTGCATAAGATAATGCAGGACTGGTGCGCTCTGTTAATGCACATGTTTATGTGAGGTTTATCCTATGATTAGTGTCAGATTTTCCCTTTTGTGTGAAGGACTTTTCACTAAAGCCTCTGGCTCAGCTGCATTTCGGTGGTTTGATGCAATTTTGTCACAGTTTATTTCTTTAATTGATCTGATCCTCCTTGTTCTTTACATATGACCCTAATTACTTAAACTTGGCATCCATCCATCCTCCAGAAGTCAAATAATCTGTTTTATTCCCTTTTCTTTTATCAATTTAGTTTTGCTTTAGCTCAGATTCCCTGATGTTGTATTATTGTAAGACATCTCTTCTGTGAAGTCTGAATTCAAGGTAAAGTCATTTTAAAAGAAAGGCAGGGGAAATAAAAGTCAGCAACCACACAGAATGTGGTGTAAAAACCTCCACAATTTATTACTTTAAAAATATGTAAATTGAAGATGTCTTTGATACCTTTCTGGAAATCAGTGCCAAACTACAGAGCTTTGCTCTATTATTTTCCAAATTTTTAGCCTCTGTTTGAACAAAGCCTTTTCAAATGCTCAGAATCCCTGATCTTGGGACTTAATTCCCAAAATGATATAAGCATTTCAGAAAGCATCCATGAATATAACAAGTTCAAAGTGGCAAGTATCAGTACCTCAGTTGTGCACAGGAAGACAGTATCCATCTTCTCTGAAGAGAAATAGTGTTTTTCGCTGCTGCCACTAAAGGGAAGCCTCCTTTGGGACCTTGTTAGATGCTTTCATGTGAGGACCATTTGACCCACTTCTGACTAGTGAGCAGGCTTAGAAGGCAGTAGTTGTTGGGGGTATGCCTTTGGCTGATCTCCTCCCCCTCTTTGCAGTGAGACAAAACCCTCAGTGGAATATATTAGGGATAATAACGGGGTAAAATTGTCAGTTAAAGAAGGGTGACGGATGGAGTTCCTATATGAAAATAATAATAATAATAAACAAAAATCTTCACAAGATACCTCTGTGTTTACCACCATCAGGATAACTTCTGATGCCCATTTTAAAACAAATGACAAACAGATATTTGTAGAATTATTTTTGTTTGTTTGTCTTAATAACAGAAATAGTATTAATTACTGGATATCTCTTAATGTGGATTTATAAATCAAGCTCCAATTTTCCTTTTAACATGATTAAATCTGTTTTATGAAATTGAAACATATATTGCTTAGGAGAAAGTTGATTGGTTTTTGACTGCCTGTTACCAACAAAGAAAAGAGATGGACTGCTTTTGAAGAGTGTGTATACCTAAGTCATCTGAGAACAAGGTGGTATAACAAAGCAGTTGTGTGGTAGGAAAACCATCAGCGAAATAATTCAGAATATGTACATGTGACAGACTCTTTATGTCTGATATCTAACAAGAAAAAAGAAAAAAAAGTTCAGTCATAACACTGTTTCTTAGCCAAAACAAAATACCTATTATTTTTTCCATCACAGCAGGTTCATTCTTTAGCCAAATACAGTCATTTTGGTGTTTTCCTGCAGAAAAGTCCACTGTAAGGCAACCAGTCTGAAACGGGTAATATCTGCTTTCTTTTAAGACACTGAAGTTCTACTGAGTCTTTTCAGTTTTTTTTGCATGATGCAGCAAGCCTTCGTGCAGGAGCCAGTGATTTCTGGATTATGAGATTATAGTGTTTGTATTCCTGGGAAAGCTGGTTTTGATGCATGATTTCCTCCCCAGTCATCTCTAAATATGCAAGACTGGATCTACAGCAGTGCACGTGGAAGAGATCAGAAATAAGTCACTTCTGAAAAACTGATTTATGTTAAGCTGTGTATAACTACATCAAATATGAAATATTTTCCTTTCCTGTCACTGGGGTTACTCATAAATAATCTTTCTGACTCTTGTACAGATCAAAGGAATAACTTTATCAAGAGAGGGAAGCCAGAGAAACCAATTAAATTGTTCTGGCAAGTAGAAAACAAGCAAGGGAGAGAAATCCTTACAAAACATAAAATTCCTGCTGTTTCTTGGTACTCAGAAGTCCACTTAAACATTGGATATTTGGGTCGTATTTCAAGGTGTCGTTTGTATTGTCAGAGAGAAACTGGAAACCAAGAGATGCAAGTCCGTAAGAAAAATTGTTCCCTAGTATCTTTTGAATGCTTGTCAGAGCCTTTCAAATAAAAGTATGGCTGAAAAAACAACCAAAGGGATAAAAACAGAATGTAGAGACAGTGTTAGGCCTGAGGAATCCAACAGGATGTAAGATAAAGACATCTGTAGCTGAATAAAGACGCCGCCTTTAGGAGATTATCCTGAAAATGATTGCAGCTGCCACCAGAGAGCAGGAGTGCCAGATGCTGCCATAGCCCCCAGGGAAGTGGCTGTGTGTGATGAGTTGTCGGAGAAAGGAGGCTTGGAAGAACAGGCGTCCTTCTCCAGATCTTGAAGTAGGAAATCAGGCTGACAGCCCTATCCTTAGTCTTTGTTACCAGTGAGGGAAAATTTGCTGTAGGCCTCTTGCCATCAATTACCTTTTTTAGTATTTGAGATGTGATTTCTTGTTGGAAATAACTAAGATGATACCTTGTACGGACAGTGAAAGCTCTTTACGGAGACTTTGAACTGAAAATGTGTGTTGCTCCATAAAGCGTTAGGATTTTTAATTTGTTAATTATGTGTTTCATGCATTTGGAAGCCAGGTGATAGCATTTTTATAATATAAATGGTGCTTTGTTGCAGGAAAATGATGTATTTTTGATTCATTTAGTATAGTGCAGTTCAATTTATGTACAGGAATCAAGTATAAAGCTGTGTCAGCTCTGTGGTTGAAGCATTTGAAGTAAGATGAGGGAAAGCTGAAGAAGCTCTTCAGCAATTGGAGAAACCAATAAGCTGAAGATTGCTCAGCAGATTGTTCTTGTATGTAGAAGTTAAGTTATGGCAATTCTGGGTTTGTTTTAGTAGAGTACTGACCGAATATTCAAGAGACTTTTCCGCATCTTCGGTTATCTCATGGTCAGCCTGTCATTTTGAAAGTTAATTAGCATTCCAAAAAAAATCTGAAAGTCATTATTGTTCTGAAGAAACAGGTGATTTTTCTGAATTTGTTCTCAAATCCGTGAAAAGAAGTCATATATGATAGTCATTAAGTAAATATCCCTTTCTTCTCTTTACTGGCTATCACTAAGAAGCTGTAGTTTTATGCTTGTCTATTAATGCAGACTTTGGTTCCTTTAAAGCAATCTGACCCTCTTTTACTGTGTAATGGTAAATCTTTAAAATGAAAAGAACAAACAAAAATCCAAACACCCGTAATTGTGAAAAAAAAAAAAAAAATTTGGAAATGCGAACTCAGAGACATTGAAAATACAAGACTTTATTAATCTTGTATTGCTCTTAAAATGATTCAAACTTCCTTACATGTTTTTGACACCCCAATTCCTTTTCTCAACTGCATATAACCGGGGAACTTAGAACTAAAAAGTTCTAACCAAAAATCAGGGCTTTCTTATATCAGGAATTCTTCAATTGCAGTGCAGCAGAAAGGCTTTTTGTGATAATGTCATTTAGGAATTCTTTAGGATGACAAAAATTTTTGTGTATCTATAGTCTGATTTTAATGCACTTTTTTTCAAAGATGAAGTTTACCTATACATGAAAAAAAGTTCTGTTAGTTCTAATCTTTTTTTTTTTTTGCCTTTTGTCTGCCTCTGTGTTATATTGGTATTGAACTACTAATTCTCCCTCCCTATTACTGTGTTCACATCAATTATTTTACTGCCCAAGCACTTAATTATGCTGTAAGAAACTTCCTTTACTCGCTTGTTCAACCCACTCAGCATGTTGAGCTCCTGATTTTAATATCTGTCTCAGAGTTCACCACATGTCATATGTCTTATAGACAGAGTTTATAGAAGATAACCCATATGTCAGATAATAACATCACCATCCTATCCTGTTGACCTCACCCTTTGACCCTACGTTGGATAGATTGCTGTCTTGCACAGTCACAGTTGCTAAAGTGTCCTGTCCACTGCCAATTAGGATGGATGTCCTGAATTTTCCAACATATACAAAATACTTTAGCCAATCAGCAGTAGGCTATTGTGCCATTTGTCTTCATCTTGCCAACTTCATTTTATATTGTGAGGCAACCAAGGAAAATGGAAGTACTTTCCTGGCCCAGCCATGCTGTAATGCTAGAGAGCTAGAGAATAACATTATTTTCTTCTCTGAGTGGTAAGCAGTTCAACATAATGATGGCAGATCTCAACCATCAGGCTTTAGAGTGACAAAAACAAGAAACAAGTTTGTGTTTCAAGCAGTCTCACCTAAATGCAGTCTAGAAGTTGTTAAAAAGAAAAATTTTAACTCAGTGTTAACATGTATGGAGTTTGAAAAAGGCTCCATGTTCTTTATGTATTATATACTTTTTCATATCAATGTTAATCACTTAGATTACATTCTGTTTAATGATACGTAGGTCATATTCTGTGCAGTTCATGTTTGAACTCAGCTATTTCTGGGCAGGTATGTGTAGCCATAATTAACTAAGAATAAAGTATTTCTGTATGCTTCCTGCAGTCTAATTTTATCAGAAGTTTTGGAAGAAGATGGGTTTTCTTTGACTCCTTAGAAAAAAAAGTATTGTCTAGTTCCCAAGTGAACATATTTATGGGATTATTCTATAAATGATGCTGGCTTTAAGTTATAACTAGCCTGTCATCCACCCCAGAAGGCAGCGGGATGAGAATGCAGTTCATGTGCAGGTGCCACAACTTTTGTCCATAGCTCTGTTCATAGTCTGAAACTTCTGAATGTATGTCAGGAGCAACTTTGAATAGGCTTGTGCTGCAGCAGACAGTATTTGACCTGACAGAAATTTGCTTTAATTCCATGCTATCACTGAAGAAAAGCTACCATTTCTTTGAGAAGAGCATATGCAGACAGCATTTTCAAGTACAGTGAGCCTAAGTTTTTTGTTCTTGTTATCAAACAACTTCTGTTCTCTATGTGCAGGGCTTCAAATTAGTTCCATTCACGTGTGTTTCTCAGCTAATTACTGACAAAGCCTGCCAGTACCCTCTTGAGGCAGTTCTGGGCTCTGGAGTTGCATTTCTGCATAGTGCGATGCCTCGACTTGCCAACTACTGGGGCTTTACAGGACTATCTATATCAGAGCTGCAGAGTGGAATCTGGACTTGTTACCTCTGTGGTTAATACATTGCTAATCTAAGCTCTTCTCAGCCTTAGCAGTCTCCTTTAAGCCGTGGTAAGTCTGCTGAGACCCTCTATCATGAGGCCCTGCGAGAGGATGAACAGCAATTTCACAGCTGAATCCGTCCGCTCTCTCTGACATGAGTCAGCAATATTTCATGATTATTTGCATCAGAAACCGATAACTCTCACAAAGTCATGGACATCTGACCTTTATTGATCTTTAGAAAGAGATCATTGAACAGAGATATAAATGTTGTCTCTGTGGAGAGATGTGCAAGTAAAATTTTGCCACAGACACAAAACCCATCAAATCCTTGTGCAGATAGATAAGCACTTCTACATAATTGTGATCTTTTTGATACAGCCCCCCCCAGCATCCCTGCCTAAGTAATGATTTAGATCAATTTCTGGGGACAACACTAAGTGGTATGGAATCAATTGTAGAAAGTAAGGGCAGAAGAAAAAACTCTGTTGGTCTGCTTCCATCTCATTACCTGTGAAGGATTGTTCCCCATTGGATATTTTCTAGTGATTTGTCCGTTCCGCTCTTAAAAGTTTCAGGGCCTGGATTTCTGCTACATCCCTTGAGAGAATGGTCTTAATGTATCTTCTTGCCAGGAATTTTGATTGTTCTTGAGACTTTTTTTTTTTTTCTTCATTTTGTTTTGCTGTTACCTGTAATAACGTTACACAAAGTGTAATTATAATTTGAAGAAGTTCTATAATGAATGGGTGAGCTTTCATTTACAGCAGATATTTAGTTCTATTTGTAAGTATTTGTAGCTTCTAAATCAGGATTTTAAAAGTCTTTCTGTTTACAACCCTTTTACAGGCCCCAAATATTCAAGTTTATCAGTATCTTTTTTCTAAAAATTGTACAGGAAATAACACAGGTTTGTTGTGGTGCCACAGCACAGCAGTATCAGAGGATTTATAACCATCTGGCTTTCCCAGTTGACTCTCCTTTGTGTAACAAAAGCTATATTAGACTTTCTGTAGACATTTCTTTCAATATATACACAACTTTTTGTGCATTAATACAGTTTAGATGTTTATCCACCTTCTTATGCCTACTTATCTTAGATTATTTTTCCTTCAATATGTTATTCACCATTGAAATTACTATTTTTTTCCTCATGTTTCTAAGAATCTTTTTTTTTTTTTTTTTTCTGTCCTAAGTGATGTAGGCAACTTCTCAAAGAGTTTATTTGTACAGCTTCACTGGTAAAGAAATTAGGAAAAATGTAAGAATCTTACTGTAGAATAAGTTATGTTCTTAATGAGGAGTCATTTAAAATTATTTGGGTCATAATGCAGGCAGTAGAAAGAGTTTCTAGTTTCAGCATTTCTAGAAATTGAGATAAGAGTACAAGGTTGTATTACTTCCTAACCCAGTCACCAAAAGGAATTGATCAGTGAGCAAACTTGTGCTTACCCTGCTTTAGAAAGTCATGGTGGTTTAAAATTTATCCACAGAACTTGATTTATCTTGCTTCATCCATTTGAATATGTATAATACTATAAATATTACTCTGTCAGTAATATTAGGGGATTTTTACTCCAGAAACCATTTGAAGTGGTACATCTACATTTCACTTATCTGATATACATAACAGTGAAATTTGAATTTTGGCTGGATATTGCATGCTGTCCAATCTCCAAAAATCCATTACTGCACATACATTCAAGTTGTTGATAATCTCAGCACTGCAGGTTTTGCATCAGTTAGCAGAAAAAACTAGCCAGATCAGTTAGCCAGAAAAACATAATTTCAATAAACATGAAGGTGTTTTGTGGAGAGAAGACATACTTACATATTAAATCTTTTGTCCACAAAAGCAGAAATCCAGGATCCGACTTTTCATGTAAACTGTAAACCAAATAAAGTAAGAGCTGGCCAAAAAAGTAGTTGAGCCTGGTTATGTTATTTAGTATTTTTCCACCTTCTAGCTATTTCCTTGGACCTACTTAGACTGTTGCTCTCCTTATTGTCATAGCAGAGGAGAGCCCTGTGGACATGCCTCTGGAAGCTCAATGAAATGTTAAGAAGTCTGTGCTTAAGTGCCTGGGACCACTTGGTGGCAAAGGGAAAATGTATTTTCAACAGTGTGTCATGTAAACTTGATCTGATGGAGGAACAAGCTTAATTGTGCATGGAAGAGTAATTTGTGTTTTGAACTAAGATACAAATTCTGCTTCTGTTGTACCCTTTCCTTAAAAGCCCAGATTCACTGGCAAAGTAAAAACATTTGTTATGATTGAACAGAAAGTAAGAAAATGGACAATATCTGTCCAATCTTGACAATGTTATTTTCACTCAGGTCCTTAGTGGAATCAAGAAAGCATTGTTATTTGTACAAAAGGAGCACGTTTTAGGAAAAAAAATAATGATTCAATATAGCACCTGGAGGGAAATCTGTATGTTACTGCTATTTCAACTCGCTTTTGTTTGTTTTCTCCTAATTTCCTGTCACTAAGTAGCAAAATAGCATCACTCAAAATGAAACCAGTGTACAGAAAGCTAAAAGGCATGATAAAGGTTTCTTACAGAGTTTATACATTGACTTCAGTAGAAGGAGGAGAGACCTTAACTTGAAAAAAAATTAAACCTTAACTTGAATTCACTAGAGGTTTTAAAAGTTCCTTAGGTTTCAAATTACTTGAAAAAAAAATTGGTAGTGCAATTTGGTGTTGGTATTTTGGCTCTGACCAGTCCTTCATGTTAAAGAGAGGATGTGTAAGAGTCAGGCTTTGTTTTCTTGGGGTCTATCAACGTGCACATTTGTGTCACTAACTGTGCAGTGTAGGGAACCAAATTCATTGTGCCAAAGGCATTCCTGGTTTCATACTTAAAGGTGAATTTCTATCCTTTGGTTAATGAAATTCACTTTTTTCCTCTGTGAATTTCCTTGTTTTGTTTTTTAACTCTGAGCTGATCCTTTCCAAATGTCATAGTGCCGTGTGAAGATCTCAGATTCATTAAAAATGTTCCATGGAGAACTGCTAGGTATTTTTAAAATGTCCCACTTGTTTCCAGGTGACTGAGAAACCTAGTCATTCAGCTTATCAGTCAGTTTATAGTAAAACAGTCAGTTGTTAGTAAAAAGCATTTTAAATCTTTCTTTTCCCTTTTGTTAAAGTATTTGCACTTAAATAGCGAAGAAGTATGGTGGGGTAAAATAATGATAAACCGCATCATCTCTCAGAAAATACAGTTGTATTTCTAGGATGTGCTCTTGATTTGATATATGCATACATTGAATTACCAAGTATTTTATTTTCTTGCAAATGTCACCTTTTGCAGGTAATAGTTGACCCACAAAATGCACAATTCTGGTTGTCCTAGGAAAGATAAGACAGGCAAAGTGTTTTCTGCCAGAGCAGTTACCTCAAGTCTCTGCAAGAACACAAAAAATAAAAGGACATTCAATTTAGGAAATATTTAATTTCTCCAAAGCCACGTAGTGAGATCATTAGTTTTCATTCATTTGTACAAATGACCCTCCAGTGGCATACAGGCGTCCTTGTGGGGCACTGGGTCAGAATTACTGCCAAAGGAAAATATTCAGCAACTAAAACTCTGTCTTCCGTAGCTGGGGTGCCCTGAGGGTGCTTTGAGAGATTTCACATTGAAGTATTTTCTTAGCCCCTCCCTGCTGAGTGTGTGAGAGCTGATGAGATCACAGCTTGATATCAGATAACTGCAGGCCAAATATTCTCTAAGAAGATAAATAACCCAGCTATATAGGTCACTGGAAGAAATCTTGACTTCCCTAAATCCGATGAAAGCAGGGTTTCACCTTATAGGTATGTAACTAATCAATTTACTGTCAAGATCTATTTACAAAAAAGGTCATTTTGTTTGAAAACACGCTTACTTTCCCTACTTACTGTGATACTTGAACGTTTTCGAACAAGTTTTTATGTGCTGAAAGCATGCAGAATTATAATTAAGCTCAATAATTAGTCTAGTAATAAATATTCAAAGAGCAGACCATCACAAAGGCCTGATTAGGCTATGCATAAATCTATGATAAAACTACAACCCTTTTGCCTTTCTATACAAAATGGATACTTATGTTCAGACAGACAGTGCACTTTGCATTTTTTAAAGTGTGAACAGACTAAATCATAAAGAAGAAATGCTGTATTTTATAGAGATGTGTGTGGAACTTTTAACATACAGATTGAAAACATATTGCAATTGTCACTAGGGGAAAGCAAAATCTTCTGTTGTGTCCATTTACAATGAAGAAAATTAGGACATTTTTCCATTCATTGTATGTCTTTATTAATGTTTTGTGTTTTTTCTTTTTTTTTTTTTTCATGGTTTGATTCTAAAATCAATTATAGGGTGATACCATATGTGAATGGATTCAATTTTTCATTTTTCCTTGCACTGTTGTCAGCAAACAGAAATATGCCCAGAGTCCTGAAAGTCCCTTGGAGCAATTATAGCTTAAGTATAGTTTTAAAACAAGTAAAAACAACTGTCCGCACCCTTTATATCAATATTAGCCTTCTGCAAAGTGTAGGTGTTTGTCAAACAGCCATAGACAAAGGTCCATTCGTTTTTTTTATTATTATTATTTAAATGTCATATGAAACCTTCAGCCAAGTAAACAGGTACAAATTTTTGCTCAGAGAAGAAGATGACACCACAGGTGAAGCAAAGCAGTGATCTGGAATAGGCACCAATCATCAGTAAAATTAGTCTTGCCCTGAAGAGCAGTTTTTCATCCATGCAAAGAAAGTGAGATGCCAGGGAAAGTTCTCAGTTCCTTTGCCACCTCCGATGAGCAGCAAGTGGTCTGTGTGACTTTTCAGATGGGTGGTGAGCATTGCTTTGCTACTGTGATTGTTAAACAAAGCAGGGAATAAAAAAGAGCCATGCGGGGTTAGGAAAACTCTGGGACATTGTCGCTTAAGAATGTTGGAGAACTCAGGGTGTAAGTTAAGGATGCAGATATTGCTCTGTAGGAAAAAGGCCACGACACACAGTTCCACAGAAATTTGATTTTTTAGTACATGCCCTTCGGTCCTTGAGGTTACAGTAAAACTCTTACACAAACAACTTTACTTCATAAATTTAATTGATGCTTAAAGTACAGACAAAATCTTGGCTCTTGAACCTTAAGACTGAGTTAGGACTTCAGTGGATGCATTTAATTTAAGATTCCAGGGTTCTGACATAAATATTTCCTAATCCTTTATGCTGCACTATAATTTCTTGCCATGCTTTGTTTTGATCAGTTTATGTGTTACATTAAATCAAGGTTACTTTCCTAAAAGAATATGTTCCTAATTTTTCAAATGTGTTTCAGGTCAAAAGAGCTTTGAAAGATCATATTTTCTTTTGCTTTTAGTTGTTCTGTGTTTTATGAGTAAAAAGACATATTTTTAATCAGTTTCTTTGTTGGCAGACAGCAGTAGCACATGGCAAAAAACTTTTTTCCTTGGTTTGACAATTACCCTGCTATACAGAATCTGTAAACAGTCGTGCTTAGATTTGTACAAAATCTGATCATCTCCTAATCTTCAAGGCCTGCCAAGAGCAGATGAGAACTGATAAAACAGAAAAAGAAAGCAGACTGAAAAATGACAAGCGTATGGGACAAGAAACAAGACAGCCTTGTGATCTGTTTATAAAATAGATATTATTTTCTCTCTGCTTTATTGCTGCTCCCCCTCGGTTCCCAGCTTGCTCATGCTCTAACCAGAGGAGGGGATTACCCCTCACAATGGAGGGGCACAATGATGTCTGCTGGAACAGGATGAAGATCCTTTTTTTGTATCTTTCTCTCACCAGTCACGCTACAAAGGGATGTTTTTTTCCTTCTTCATCATGATTGATGTTGTCATAGCCCAAGTTAAATGCCGATCCTTTGACAATTGGCTAATAAATAATATGCCTCTGAAAGTGTTGCACTGTGTGTGTGAAACACACATGAAAATTATATGATATCTACTTAGCATTGCTAATCAATATGTAATGCATATCCTTCAGCTAATCTTTTTGAGCAATTAAAGCAAATTCAAAAGAGAGATTATCATGTGTAAACAATGACGGCTTAGATATCTTGCCTACTGGCCTAAGGTCTCGCCACAGATCCTGCAGAGTTTACCTTCTGTATCAGTAGTTAATTAAGGTGAAACATGAGGTAATTAGGGCTAATCCCAGTGCTATCCTGCTGGCCTATTGCCTCTCAGGCCATGCCCTATACCAAAGCATTTTCACAGCTTGTGAGATGTTGCCATTTTCAGAGCAGATTTTAAAAATTGATGCCTGTGTTTATTACAGGCAGTGTTCCTAATCCTTTAAGGGAGCTACAGTGAATACAATCCAAGTGGAAAGAGGGAAAGGACAGCACCATTTATTTTTCTATGGGTTTGAAAACTGCGGTGTTGATACAACTTTACACCAGGACATTCCTTGTAATTGACGAGGGATTAGGGGGATTAAATTTGTACTCTATGCTTGTTTCCAACTGCTTGTGTGAAGCTTCTCTTTTTTCTAATGCTTTACATTGATGATACAGGAGAGGGATGCACACTCTTAGGAGGTGAGTTCTTGCACAGGCAAATAATACAAACTAAGAAACACATGACAGTGCCTTGAAGAGCTGCCTGAGAAGAACATCGAGGTGTTATTCCTCAGGAACATTTTGGCCTTCCTGATGCAGTTGAGTGGCCCTGCTGAGTTACATCTGATATGTATCCTGATTCAGGATACATATTCCATTTCCATCACGAGGATTTCAGTTGCTAGAAACTATTTTATTATGGAAAGAATGGGTTTGACTGCTCGTTAGAAATGTCTAACTATGCAGAAAGGCTTACTCTTTTAACAGGAAATACAACAAATTTATTTTAAGCCAATAATAAAATAAAGAGTCATCCTGAAGGTATTTTAATAGACTGTTAAATTTTTAGCCTGTCTGATCTCGAGTCACAAATCTGATAAAATGGTGTAGTTTTCCAGTTAGCTGCAGGTTGGTGTGAATACACTGTCAATTGGTAACTTCCTTCTTTCATGCTTCCTGAAGATAGTAAGCTGACCCAAAGCTTGTGAGCACTTCAGTTGGACATTTAGGTCCCTGTTCTCCTCATGACCATGCTAGTCCCCAGCAGACAGGGAGGGATGTGGAGAGGTAGTCAAAATGTAACATTCACAATTTATGGAAGGGTGGTTTTGCTCTCAGTTGACGTATATTTGACTATTCTAATTACAAAACTGATTTTGATTATTACAATTTTGTCATTTTTCTCTGCTTTTCCAACAATATTACTTTGCTTGACTCTGCCTTACGGTTTGAAATGTCAGTGCCCTTAATAAGTCAAAGCACTAGCCCTCTTTGACTCTGGTTTACCAAGCTGTTTGCCTCGGAGGCTGTTAGTCTTCAACGCGGTATCACTTACCAGAATGCTGTTTATTTTGAAGTGCTGGAGAGTGGATGGGCACGTTTCTTCAATTCCTTGTCATCCATTTTGTTTTTTTCTGTTGGAATCTTTATCTTTACTGAGGGTTGCAAACCTTACATTTTAGATAAATAGGCATTAAAATCACAGGCCTAAGAATAAAAGGTTCTCTCCTAGATTTATTGGTTTTTAGACATTTAATATGCTTTTTACTTGATTTCAGCTTCTAAAACTGGAGGAGGGGCTTTTTCTTCTGCATAAATGCAAAGAGGATTTGCAGCATGACATTTAGAAGTATATTGTATGAGGTTTGCTATTGATCCCTCTGGTGGGGATGAGTGCTCAGAGGGAATAAATGGGCTGCTTTTATGAGGCTCCCTGTCATCATGGATTTAGCTGTTTCATTTGCAGATTCCTGTAAATGTTTGCCTGATTTATGGCCAGTAATTTTCGTTGGAGAAGGAATCGACATATCGTCAGCAAATGACTGCGTGTCATTAATACTTTCAAACGGCATGTGAAAATGTTCGTGCACTTCCATTGATCCAGACTGCTTCCCACTTTACAGCTCCAAATGTTTTAGTGTTTTGTTAATATTACATACACGAGGCTTGGGACACAGTTTGGTAGTAGGGTGTGGGAAAATGTTAGATGAATAAATCATTACTCAGATTCATTGTCTAGCATGAAGTTTCAGGAAAAAAAAAAAAAAAGGAAGAAGGAACAGACTTCAGTATTTAATACTGAGAATTTGAGGTTAATTTTGCATTATCCTACTGGCACCAGAGGTGGCTGGAGGTACTTTCTTGGTTAAATACAAAATAGTAGCCCACATTATATAGGCTCTAGATTTAAGCATTTTCAACTTGCATTCTAGGTTAGCTTCAGAGCCAATTGATTAAGTGCTAATTACTTATTTTTTTCTTATATCATTTTATTTTTCACATACTGTTTTTGCTAGCAGTTAATCCACTGAAGCATCCCCTAACCAAGGTAAGTGTTTTAGTGCAAGAATTCTCATAGCTAGGATAGTGCTTTTTAATAATAATCCATGAAAAATACACAAAGATTGTATAACTGATAATAAGAAAATGTGAAGCCTAAAAGCAGTTCTGTTTTTTAGAGTGCTGTGTGTATATGATACTGCAGTGTGAAAATACCATCTTTGATTATGCTTGGAGTGAGATCTCTTTTTCAGGGAAGCATTCATATTAGCATGAAGGCATTAGTTATTTGTTTTTTATCTGCTGGTGATCTCTTTTTGTTTTTCTTATTTTCTGGTGCTGCCACAGCAGTTGCTTGGCAGGTGGCTTTATCCTGTATTTATTCTGTATGTTGCACACTACTAAGCTAGTGATCATGCTAGTAATATGGTCACTAGCTACACAAAGAATAGCGTACATTATTTTTTACGGTACAGCATAGGCTTTGTCTGCCTGGCATGGCTGTTCAGCGCTGGAAGAGCTGAACTCCAGGTCAAATCAGTTTACACTATTTAAAGGTGCCAACTGCTTAGCTTGCTGGTGTAGGGCTGTAATACTGGTTCCTGTTCTGTATAATCTCCAAGTATATAATATAATACCAGTATATAATACCAGTGCAGTACTGTGGAGTCCTTAATATCAAGCACTGAGATATCAAAAACAGAAGGACTTTATAGAAGCCTCTATGAAAGTATGAATAGATAATACTGTGATATAACTGTCAAATAACAGAAAGGAACCTATTTTTGTGGGAATTTCTGTATTGGTCTCACTGTGTGTCTACATAAATATTTAAATATAATTTTATTGCAGTGTCTCAGGAATCTAAATTCACATTCCTTTTTGTCGTTATCAATGAATACGCATGGAGTAAGACAGTAATTGATAGTCATGAGAAGAAATATTAGAGAAGAGTACTTCAGGTGCCTTGCAACCATTCCGTAAGTACACATGCTCACAGCTTGGCTGTACATGTGATATCAAAGCAAGATAGGAGGAAGCAGGTTACTCAAGCAGTCTTTCACTTCCAAACTATCTGTTTAAATTGAATTCAGCAGCAGGGTCACAATGCAGCCTTCAGCAAGTAGGATCTTCAGCAGCCTTCAGCAAGTAGGATCTTTCTCCTTACTGAAATACAAGCATGCACAAACTTTTTCTGAAGAGTATGTAGTTACCACTTTTGTGATGACCCCAGGAGATGCTGGAGGCTGATTAAGAGGAGTCAGGGAGGTAGGCTCTCTTGCCTAGAACTGGTCTTCAAATTCAGAGAATGCTTGTGATTCTGGAGGGGGCATCTTCCTGAGTGACTTGTGGGTGTTCATGTTAGTACTGGGGATGTTTCTGTTTGAAAAGATAGTGCTTCCTTGTTGCAGCCAAACCAGTCTTTTTCTTCGCTATTTACAACTTCAGGCTGCCCTTTCTTAGTTTCAGACACTGCAATTTCACATCGAACATGGATAAATAGAATAATGCATGACATCTAAGTGGTAGTGGAGAGGTATTTTCATTACTGTGAATTTGGGGGGAAATGTATCTAGTTTGTTCTTGTGTTCAAGTATTCTCTTGTATAGCCAATGCTCCTGTGGAGATATCACTTAATTAGTCAGAAATTTGCTGCATGTTGCCTTTATTATTCCACGCCGCGCCTGCTCCACCTCTTTCTCACCACCAGCCTTCAGCAAAACAAACCCCCTAGAAAGATGAGCTGCGGGAAGCAAAGGAGAGGATTATTCATTATTAGCAATTGTTATACAGAGAAAAGCTAATCTGTTTCAAAACAGCCAGCTTCTTCTTGCATTAGGAGCTCCCTTTAAGAGTTTTTTGGCCTATCTTTGAAAATTTAACATTTTTTTGTAGAGTTACTTTACTTTTACAGGTAACGTTTGGTTACTATACAGATCAAAAGATAAATTGTGACCAATGTCTGTATATTTCTCTAGCAAGGTACTCCTTGCTTTGTATTACAACAGTGATGGATGGGAATATATTTGTTTTAAAATAGTGAATCTCCAAACACTTTTCAAGATGTTAGCATCTTTTTTTCAGTTTTTCCAACAGGAATCCTGAAAGATCAGTAAATAAACCTTTCTGCAGAAACATGGTAACATTTGCAGCTGATTCACGGTGCACAGTTCTACCCATTCCCTCCCATACTGTAGAAAAAGATAAAACAAAATACATTAATAATATTTTATATTTTACCAGGTGTTTGAGCATATCAAAATAATTTGATATGATTTGATATCATTAATAATGTTAATGAAAAAAATTGCTCACAGTGCTCCTGAAAAAATGTCCATGCCAGTATTTGAACCTGTGTGAACTGTGAAGCTGTTTTTCCAGATAGAGCCAGTTATATTTCCTTCATATATGTTCTATTAGAAATCCAAATGAAACATCAGTGATCTCTGAATCCTCTTGTTTCTTTTTGAAGATTTTTGATAATCTTGATTATCTGGAGACGCATCTTAAATTTTTTGGGCTATATATATATATATATATATATGCATTATTTATCAATGCCTGATGAAAATATTAAAAAAGGAGCATAATTAAGCTCTGCTGAGTTATTGCTGATATCAGAATCTTATGTTTATATTCTCCCTAAAAGATGGGAATGCTAATTTGGTTAAGTGAATGTAATGGTGATACATCAAAAAATATATATATATTTTTTGAATGAATAATTTTGAATACACCAGAATCACAAATTTGAGAGGAAAAGTAAATGAGTGCATAAATGCAGGTGTTTTTTTTTTAAACGTTAGGTTTCTGAGAAAACTTTATATTTAAGCAAGCCTGTGCCCATTTCTTCTAATGAAAAAATGGCTGTCTTAAAGAATTAGATGTCTAAGCTGACCTAGTGTAAATAGTAGACAGCAGAAGATTGTGAATTTCTTGGGACTTCATCTGATTTATCCCAGCTGATGATTTGATGTCTGAAATGCTGGTGTAACAGCCAAGACTCAAGTGCTGGCACTGCTTGTGCTGAGGCTTTGTACTGGCTGTTTAAGTCTTGGCTATACCCTTCCACCCGACGAAGACCAGTTGTGGAGAGATTTTGAATCTTCAGCCATGTTAGTGCACCAGTCAAATCCTGGGAGTTGTGTGGCTTATGAGGAAAAGGAGGAGGAGGAGGAGGATTGGCTCCCACCCTACAGGAGGGTAGCATGCAGAGCACCACAGGAGGCGCTGCAGGTTGGTACAGGTTGCTGGGCCAGGCCCAGCGGGCATGTGGAGTGGTGTCAGGTACACGTATGTGAAGGTGATGCGGCCTAGTCAAATCCCACCTATGCTGTGCAGTGCCAGTCACCATTGACAAGCACTAAAACTGGTTATTATTCCAACCAGTGTGTCTCAGACGTCTAACAGAAAGGTTAATTTTTTGCAATACCTGTAGTTACATCCTTTTTAGTAAGAAAATAGCCAATCATTTTTAGCAGCTAATCAAATCATCGTGATTCTTTTTTTTAATAGTAATTTTGGAATATCTCTTTGAGGTCGCATCTGGACCAGAAGAGCCTCTTCCAAATGTCAGGATTTCCTTTTAGGGAGAAAACACTTCTGGAATTGTGGCACAGATCTGAGTAAAGTTGTTAGAAACTTTATTTCCAGTCTAGGTCTGGAAATAATGCAAAGATATTTGGACTTTAGCCAATGCATTAACCCAAATCTCAGATTACTTTCTGGAGAGGAGACCTTGGATTACTCTAAATCTTCAGCTCAGGCATCTGCTGTTCTCTCGCTTCTCTGGTCTGTCTGTACCTCCTTCCAGCACCTCCTACAGGCTGATTAATGAAGCCCTGTTGCTGGCACTCATGAGATGTGTTGCGTGTAGCATCCTCCCAGCGGGAAGAAATGTTGCTTGTTGACGGTTGGCTGCACGTGAGGGAAAGCAGCTACCAATGGCTGAAACTGTGGATGTTTCCTGCAGATAAAAGCTGGATGGTGACTACTGGCAAAAGGACGAACAGACAAAAAAGCCCAGCAGGCTTTTGGATCCATAAAACACTTGCTCCCCAACTGTCACACTTGCAGCCTCAGCATCTGGCATTCTGTTGACTCATTTCACCTGAATCAACCAGCCGGCTTCTATCTGTTTGAGTTTTCAGCTTTAACACATAACATGAGATCCTTCCCCCACATACATCTGCACTGCAAAAAATTCATAGCTCTAATAAGAAAAAGAAACAGTTTTGCTTTCTCTATTTAATGAACCTAAGCATATGAATTCCTAGTTTTATGTGTTTGTTGGTGATTAGAGTTTACATTTGGGCAGATAGCAGAACATTTTTAGTATACTTAACTGCTTTAGTTAGTTTTTAAAATATTAAAAAGTATGAGTTTCTTAAACTATTCTTTGTGTTCTTGATGTCTTATATTTCTCAGAAATTATTATTTTGCACATTTGCACTGACTAGTATCATAACTTTAGAAGATCTTACAATGTTCTTTTTTAAGAAAGACTAGAATATGAAGAAACATAAAGAAAGAAATAAATGTTTAGGAAGGAAACATTTCTGGTCTTTTTTTTTTTTTTTAATTATTTCATTTTATACTTTTTTTTAACTGGCTTGAATATTTTCAGAGTTGTTGATATTAGAGGTCATTCCCATGGCAATAAACATAAGGAAAGGAGGACTGGATGAAATTGCATGCATACATATGCTCAGTTACCCTGTCCTTTATTGATCCAAGGACATCAAGTACACGCTCCCTGTTGAGAACCGAGAAGATGCCGAGTCTGTCCTCAAATAATCTGTAAGGCAAAGTGGATTATTGTGCTCTTTATTTTACTGCCTGTGGTTGGCCAAAACTGCCTCATGATTCTCTGGGCAGCTCTGGGTCACAACTACCCCCGAGCACTCTGCATTGAAAGGCATTAAATATGGAGGAGAAAACACCTCCAAAGAGAGGGGGGAGAGGTGAAAGCGCACGTTAGTGGCTTGGGAAGTGCAGCTGTACAGGTTGAGGGAGAGGTTGGCTGGAGCTGCCCCAGAGCACAGCCCAACCCCTGCCAAGGGAGACAGGTAAAATTAGAGGAAGCCATCAGTGTTGGAGAACAGCAGGAGCTGATGGGGTTTGGGATTGTATTTTGCTAAAAATACATGATGCATTTGACTGGATTAGAGTTGATAATGCTTCAAAGGAGAACTCTGCTGTAGAAGTGCATATGTGTTATGCATAAAGTAGCATATGCAGTTCAGATTTTCTTTCTCTGTAGCTAGAAGCTTTGGAGCTTATGTTTTAGTCCTGTATATTGACAAGTTAAGCTGAATGTTGACTAGATGCAGAGAGAGGAGGAGAAATGATTGGATCATATGAGAAATAAACATTCTTACATTTGCAGTTAGAGTCATACTTTGGGGATTTAGAACGAAATGGAAGAATCACTGTTTTGTGCCGCCTGTCTTTTCTTGAAAGCTAGGGCATCACATGTACGTGTGGGTATGCGTACCTACATACACTGTCATTCTCAAAGGGGTGAATTAGAGATGAACCACTTCCCAAAGGCATCTAGTTCTGTGTCTTTTCAAGTTCTTCGGCAACATGAAAAGTAATACCTAAATAGGATTGAATTAAACCAATAGTATTTCACACATGGCATGTTTAAGAATCTTATTTCATGTATATTATTTCCAAATCTAAATTGAAGTAAAAATGAAAGCCCAAAGTCATATTTTGTAAATGTTGACAGAAAGTCATTAGAAGGAAAGGAAAATTTGTGTCAGAATATTGTACAAAGAGATAAGAGTGCTTCTGGACAGAAATACAAAACAAAAAACAGTTTATCTGTCAAGGTCCAGCTACATTTTTTCATGCACAGATGTGTACAGTTTTTAAGTCGTCTTTCTCTCTCCTCTCTCTCTTTTCTGCCATCCAAAAGATTAGAAATAAAATCAATGAAGTCATTTCCACTGATGCATGGAACTTTCAAAGCATAACACTGAATGATAAAAGGCAGCCTGTCTGTTGCTGCAGTGCATGGACTGTCTGTAACCAAAAGAAGAGGGGAAGGTAACTGAGAAATGCATAATTTTGTGGCAAATGCTGTGAGAAATAGCATTTGTTAAAAACTTATTTTAATCACTCTGTAAAGGTGATTTTTTTAAAAAAAATATTAATTTTTGAGACATAAGCACATTGTAATATATAAAGGTTACAGAGTGGAATAGACTTGGCAGGATACTTAAAATTTTCACATTCTTTTTGAGACAATGTTCTCAACTGAAACATGTTTTCATCAGTTCCGCTGATCTTTTTCTTATTCTCTGCATTGTCTTATTTTCCTGATTTCCTCCTGGAGCTTGCACGCATAAAATTACATGAAAGTACAGCAGTTCCATGTGCTCTTGTCCTTCAGAAAATCTCTCAGAGAACAGCCCAACACAAAGCTCCTACAATTCCTTCCAAAGCAATGGGGCTGAGGCACTCTCCCACCCCCAAAAGTGAGGACTCTGAGGTCTCTCAGTGACTAGGCATAGGGAGATCTGAGCAAGAAACAAAGTAACAAAGAAGCAAGGGTGCACATTTGAATAAGTTGCCTCAAATTTGAAGTCTGTATAGTTTTGGAAGGAGCTTGCTCCTCGGACTAATCACCTGCCTCTCGGGGCAAGTGCAGTCCTGGTGTCTTTGCGGTGGAGCTGAGTGCTGCCTGTGCCCAGGTGCAGGCCTCATTGCATGCCCAGGGCCCTGTGGAGGGACAACGATGTGCATCTCTGCTGCTTGTGGGGCTGCTTGCCCTTGCCATCTGCCTGACAGCAGCATATGCTCCCCAGAGCAGCATGCGACACAGCAGGACCTACTGCCGCGCCACTGCTGACTGTTCACCTTCAGACATCTGTTACTTGTGAGCCAGGAATCGGGTAGCCTTGCTTGCACCATCTACAGCCTCAGCACACAACTGGTGTCCCTCGGAGCTGGTAGGAGAACTGAGGAAGTGTGATGATGATCACTCCCAATTTGTGTATTGAGTCCAGATCAACAAATTGTGCATAGTTATCTCCCGTTCTGCCTTACATATGCCCTTCAACTGACTGAAAGAACAGAAAGAGGCAACTTTTTTTTTTTTTTTGAGTTCTTCTCTTCATAATGTTTTATTAAAAATGGGGGTAGAGGAGTTGCTGTTCTACCTATGATTTTTTTTTCTTTTCCCCAGGTCTTTTATCCTCTTTATTCAGGTAGTCTTCAGACTCGAGCAGCCACTTCTTTTTAATAACATGAAGCTTAGTTTTTCTTCCTTCCTCAACAATTATTAGAGTTATGTTTTCCAGTGTGAGCAGAGTCTGATGTAATTACAGGACTCATGGATTAGCATTTTGCCATATTCCCTATGCTTCTTATGCAGTCTTTCCTAGTCTTGAGTAAACATTGTGGGCTTGCGACCTGAATTAATGTGATACTCAAAGATGAGTTCATAATGATGGGTGGTCGGAAAGGACAAAGACAATGCATTTAAGACATCTCTCGGGTCAGCAATGCACATATACTAGATGAGAATATAACCAACTTTGTACATGAAGGTTTCAGCAGGGAGCAGTGATGGCATGTGTTTCCTCTTCAGGGGACTGAACATGGTGGGTTTGAGTGAGTGTTTCTTTGGAGATGCTGAGCCCAACCTCTCTCTGTAACATTTCTCAGGCTGGGCTCCTCAAACCAGTAGTTTCTAGAAAGCTAGGCCATGGGCTTATGAGAAGGAACCTGGAGAAGAACACCAGGGAGGAGTACTAATCATTGGTAAGGAAATGAGAGGTTTCAGGTGATGTTTCAAGGATGCTTCTGGGTAAGCATAGGAGGAGGACACCAGGGTAGTAGCCAGCAAGATAACTTTGGCCAAACGAGAAGGGGAAGTACAAAAGGGTAGATGAGCTGGGGTGAGAGAGAAGAAAAAGCAGAGAATGGTGCTGGTGCTCAAAGAGTCTCATTGAACTAAGAACAAGTTTTTTTTATATAAAAGTGCTGCAACACAACATCTGTCAACCTACAACAGGCCTAAAGGTTTTGGACACAGTGCTTGCAATCGAGAGCTGTTGTGCATGATGAGTGGTAAATGATTTGTGGTTCTGCTGATTCCCTGCTCTTTCAAGGAACATGGTTGAAAAAGTAATAGTCCAACAAGAAAACATATTTTTGTTGCTTTTCTATTATCCTTTTCTTTAGAAACACACAATATTATTTCATCAGTTACTTCTGTTTGTGATCTAGTGATACTGATAGATTTTGCAGGTCTGCTTTGCTACATGTAGCTGTAGTGTCAGATCATCCTAACTGTATTTTTCTTAAGTTAAAATCAGTGTGTTGCAATTAAAATTTTGTGCTGGTTAATATCAAACAAATCTGATTGATAATTGGTAGGTGGTGATGTCATCAGAAACTTAGGAGCTGTAACATGGTTTTAACCATATATGTAATCTTAGCATAAAATCAGGCTCTACCTTAAGTAACCATCTTGACCTAAACTGAAGGAGAAGAGGGTTTTAATCATATTTATTGGTGACAGCCAGGTTTGCTGCTTTAACTTTAGCCAGTGTTATTTTTCCATTATCAGTACAAAGTGAAAACTTTTAACATAACCATTGGAGGCATGGTTTTTATGGAGTCTCTTGTCACTTGAATTTCTTTAAAACAATCACCTACTCCCAAATGGTGAGAGTTTGAAACCTTCTGTTTAACTGGAAATGTCTGCATAGTATTTTAACAGCTTGTTAACCGGCCTGCAGACAGGTACTAATTACACCCCAATTTACAATACATCAGTTTAGCACTATTGATCTGTTTAAAAAAAAAAAAGGAAAAAAAAAAAAGGAAAAAAAAAAGTAAACTGAGCAAAATCCAGTCTTGTTGCTAAAGGAATGATGTATTGATTCTATCTGACAGTGCTTTGTCTACAGATCAATTTAGATGTGCAGGACAGACCACAAGAATGAGAAAGGGTCACCAAAGGTCAGTAAAAGAACAGGGTGTCCGAGATTATTGGAGACAATGAAATGAACATATCATAAAGTAGATCTGATTGGTGTTTGTAAAAGGAATCTACCAGTAACAGGTTTTATCACATGAGAGAGGAATAATATATTCTAATTTATAATTAGCTTCAGGTGCTATCCATTTAACAGTTATGGAGGTTTCAGTGTCTGTTCAGCTGTTGCTGACTGCAAAGAGCCTTACAAAACTGAAATAGCAAACTGCTTACAGTGCTACAAGGTTGTAAAAAATCACAGGTATGCTTCTGAAAGTTGTCAGTTTTTGTTCAACATAGTAGGCCATTTTAAAATTCAAGTATTCAGAAATTCTTAATCCTATAAAAACTACAGGCCCTTGCTTGGTTGTAATTGCTGGTTCTACAGTGCACAGAAATTGTAGTTTTATTACATTTCAGCTTTCCACATTTAAAAAATAATTAGGTGTGTGGTGGTTTAATTTGACAACAACACTTAAGTGTCTTGTACCACAGTGTGTTATTTATTCATATATTTCTTGTGCCTTGATGTCCTCTGAGACCAAGGGCTTTATATTTTAAATAAGGAGGACCACTACTATAATATGATTAATCCTTTGCAGCTTTCATGCCTTCTAAATCCTTCCTCATTCTGCTTTAGAAATCTAACTTTTACAATGGGAGGGATGCCTGCTCTACACAAGTATTATAATTTAGGGCTTAATCCCCAAAATTAATGTTTAATCTGCACTGCAGCCTTGTTTAAAGAGCTTCTGAATAGGTGTCATTCAAAAAAGAATTGCTTCCAGAGCTTTCTAATCCACGTTTTTACATCAATGCTATGATTTCCTTATGTTTTACCATATTTTGTAGCTGAGTGTCTAACACTGGGTGAGAAAAGGTTGAGGATACATGTTCTTCCCATATAATCACAGAGGAACAGTTTACCACACTGCTACTTTACCCTCCCCTCTAAGCAGTCAGATCTAGCACAGTTTAGAATTAAAGTTGAGTAGTCACTGGATCTCTTCAAAGCACGTAAACTGTTTTGGTTCACAGGAGCTTTGCAGTAAGGGAAACAATATCTGCACCTTTTATCTCAATCCCCCCTTTTTTGTCTTCTGGGACAAGATAGTTCTTATGGAAGATATGGTACTAGCATTTAGTACAATTGCTTTTAAGAATAAGATTGGTTATAGAATGAATTATTAACATTAGAATACCTTTAGGGACTTCAGGTCTTTAAGATGGTCAGATGTGATCTGTCAAGACAATGCAAAGGGAACGTTTAAGTTTTAAGGGAAAATGCTTTCTGGGATGGTGCTAGCAACAAACAGTGACAATCTATTTGGATTAGAAATAACTTAATGTAACTCACATATTGTGGCAAAAGTTGCTCTTCCTAGAATGTATCCTACCTCTGCCTTAGAGAAATAGGGATGGAACTAAAAGCTGAGTTTTCAAAGACGTGTCAGTTCTTATTTGTGGTTTTCAGCCTACTCATATTTAGAAAATCAGTTTTCATTCATTTAAAATCCTGCGGAAGTTTTAAAGAGAGAGGTAAAGACACTGAAATCACTTCTTTGCCAACGAACTGGTGGTCAATTTTGAAGTTCACTGCCTATGCAAAGTCAGGCAAAATGCCTATTCTTCATTTTATTGATGTACTCTATTTGTCTTTGGAATAAACAAGGAATTTCATTTTTTTTTTGGTATGATTAATCCTTTGCCATTTGTATGCACAGTGTTCATCACAATTTGTCCGAGCATATAAGGTAGACCAGAAATATCCATTCATCTCTTTTATGAACATTACCTTATTAACCATGTTGGAAGTATCCCAAATAATGCATTCATTAGAGGTACACGCTGTCTGAAATGATCATTTCAAAACCTGTCTCCCCAGGGGGTTGGATTTATACATACTGAGTTAAATGATTAATGAAACTATGGCACATTAAGTGTTCAGTATTTCAAGTTACTGCAAAGTGTTCATCAATGTTAAGATGATTTTGATTTAAAACATCACAGTCAAAATTTCTGTTTTCATTTGTAATTTCCTATTCCATTTTGTTGCAGTCATGAACCATGATATTAACTAAATTTCATCTTGCAAGGTGATGACCCTCCTAAAAATCACTGCCTTTCTTAGGATTTGATGGTTTTACTCATTTCACAGGAAGACTTGGATCTTTCAGGTTTGAATCCACTAATAGCAAGAACGAGTTGACTAAATAGCACAGTAGGGAGTGCATTTTTGAACATCCATTTTGTTTTAGGACTGAAGAAATCTAATCTGTCCTTTATAAAATAACAGAGATTTATTTAAAATACTAAGTGTATTTCTTCCTGTGAGATAAAAGCAATTATTCTGGAGTTATGGCCTTTCAAGAATCACATCATGTTTCCACAAGATAAAGAAGGAACAGTCACTGGGAATGTGCACTGAAGGTTGCTAGCAGATAAGTATGGGATGAACATGGTCTGGTGATGCTCTGATACCACATGGAGCCTGCTGCCTCAGGACGCTGATATTCCTGCAGGGCTTGGGGACCTGTACTGAAGTGAAGGTTTCTGAGAGTTTTTGAGAACCCAACTTCAAAATACCAAATTGACCTATACTTTTGTTGTTTTTAGAAGTTGGAACTTAAACAGCATAGGAACAGTTAATGCCGAATCATGTTCTGCTGAAACTGCGGGGGTAAATGCTGGTGAGCAAATTCCCAACCTCCCATTTTGTCTTGATGAAGTGTATTGGCTGATATTTGTTACCAAAAAAAAAAAAAAAAAAAAGACCAATATTCTTTTGACATTTCTGTGGCTATTGGGCTATTGCACCCACACCCTCAGAGAATATTCTCAGGTGGTTTGGGTAGAAAAAGACATTCAGAAGCATGGCCTCCATACATTCATTACGTGTAAATAAAGAAGAATACCTTACACTATTTACAGCTAACTGAGAACCATTTACTTTAATAATGACAAATTAGTCAAATCTTGTAAATCATTAACAAGCAATTAACATTGTTTCTAGAGTTTCAGCAGTATGGGCTGTTCTTGCCACTGGAAATGCCAAGGGACTTTATCCACCTCCGGAAGCAGCTGATGGTTAGACAGCAGCATGTGATGTAGGGCTTTGATATGGCAAAGGTGTCTTGGGAGAGTGAGGCACAAACTGGCCTTTTCACCTGCTGCCAAGATCCTCTGTAGCTGTTGGTGCTTTCTCTCTCAGATGAGGTATGTTGGTACGTAGAAAGCCACGCAGCTTTAATGGAGGCAGTATATGATCAGTGCAAGGTATTTGTCTGGTGTGGTGTATTCCCAGATGGGGAGAACAGCTCTACTTTGTACTTCATTTTGCACCAGTTAAAATGCATCTGTGGCAGACATGCAACTAATGTAGCATGAACTGGACTGTATTATATCTTTCATTAGAAAAAAATGTAGCATCATTAAATAATAATTTGAAGTAGGATACCAAAAAGACACTCCAACATCTCCTTTAGTTTCAATGAGTTTAAAAAGTGATAGTCAACAGTGTAAAAGATTCAGACATTTGTATAGATGTGTAAGTATGGATTTACTTGCTTACTTCTAGACTTCTATTCTCTAAACCCTGGGTTTATATAAGTCAAAAACTAGGCCATATTTTTCAGGAAGTTACCTTCAAAAAAAAGCTACCTCTCCAAGTGAATTACTGAGTCATGAGTAAAATGAACGTTTGATGTAACATTCATTTGTTTAAAGTTGTAGTCACTTTTATTTTTTCATTTTTAAAAGTAAAACTCTTTAAGAATAGCAGCACATATAGGTGAATCTTTTCCAAATCATGCTTTCCAAGATAAAATTGAAATGGTTCTATTTTCTGGAAACCAAAAGGCAGCTAAGCTTATGTCTACATGGAAAGTTCCTATACACTGTGACTTGT
Source organism: Anas acuta (assembly GCF_963932015.1). Lineage (NCBI taxonomy): Eukaryota > Metazoa > Chordata > Aves > Anseriformes > Anatidae > Anas > Anas acuta. Next base: position 104,011,290 of record NC_088979.1, read on the forward strand.
ATTAAAATGTTTGTTTTGCTACATTTTTTTTAATTAGGTTGCCCTTCCTATGAGAGAATCCCACTACACTGTTAAGCAAATGTTATCAATCTTTGCGTAATTTTTAACTTCTGCCACAGTCTTGGGATTAAAATCCCTACAATGCAAATTAAATTAGGAATGCCTCTCCACGGAGGAGATACATAACCTTTCCTGAGTGTTAGTGAGGCAAACATGCAACATTGTCCTCTGCTTTATTTTATCAGGGTAGTCTAATCCAGCCCAGGTCTATGGAGTCAAGCCTCTATTGTGCTGAACAACCACCTCAGAACAATTTCTCTAAAGAAAATAAATGGGTTTCTTGTCAAGGCCATTGTAACAGAAGAGCTGGGGGCATTGATACTGAAGGGGTCATTTTTTTCCTGTTGTACACTAATTTGAGGGTGACATGTTGTAAATGCTGCAGTTTCATAAGTTGCATGAGACATCACTTTGTCTTTTCCCTTCCAGATATTTTCTAAATGTGTCATCATCAGTCATGTATAAAGCATATAATCTTTTATCATCACTATGCACATTCTGACACTGTGGTGATTTAGTCTTAATACCATCCCTATTACTCTGTAAATGAAAATCCCATATTGTATTAGACACATGGTATCTTATTTTCCTGCCTAATCATTTTCAGCTTCTCTTCCCCATCATCTAGCACCACTTCTTTCTGTATGCTAAGGCTTGTTAGTAAGCTGTTTCACAGAGTAATTTAAGATGTTGATTTAACTGAAATTATGTCAGTGAATGTATTAAGGGGGAAAAATTAAAAAAAAAAAAAAAAAAAAAAAAGGTAGACCAGTGGTCTTCCCATAGAGCTGTGACTGGTAACAATTCTCTAGAGAAGTCACTGAAAACGAGTGATGGAATTGGACAGCTTTTATAGAGCCAAATCCTCAGGGTATTACTCAGGCAAACTAACTATTGAAATATCAGGCCTCAAGGCTGAAGTCTTCTGTGTGTATGTAACTTTATGCACCGTGAGTATTGCTATTGACTTCAGTGGGATTACTGACAATGAGTATAGTTAAACATGTGCATAAATCTTTGGGGCATACAGGTCTTTAGAGTTTTCCCTGTTTATGACTGAGAAATTCAAGGTTTATTTTGTAGAAGCTGAAGAAAAAGAAGCTTGATCATCCTCTTTGAGAGTCCTGGACAAAGCAGGAACATAGTGATTTCTGTTTCCGTTTTCAGCAATTTTTCAAATAGTGAAAAGAATATTTATTTTGCAAATGTAACTGTGACAGTTAATATGTAATTTTAGCCTTCAAATGAAATATAGGTTGTTCTTAATAGCATTAACCTACATTTCAGAAGATTAAAAAAAAAAAGCCATGTAGTTATTGAATTTGGCTTTAAAATTGTACATGTTCACATAGGTCTATATTCACACATGCACACACACACACATTTATATAATTTCCTGGGAGAGATGGAAGGTTTCTTAATGTATTGATTTTCAGTTTTTCCCACATTTACTAAATGAACTAAGTAAACAGAAGTAGAATATCATTTACTGATTACTGTGTGTTGTTTTAAAACTTTGGATGAAATAAGGTCAGTGTACAGCCATTTTTAGGCAGAAGAGTTTTTTTGAGAATGCAAGTATGAATTGCCATAGAAGTTATTTTGACTAAATACTAAAGGTGACTTTTAACTGAAAAACTATAAAGTACTTTGCTTCAATACTAAAGATAGCTTTTAATTGAAAAGTATAAGTGAACTTACAAAGCAAGGTTAACACTTACTGCTATAATTTTATACGCGTACTTTGGCAGTCACAGTGGCTTTGATTCAACCTTGACTTCCTACAAGATCATAAAAAGGCACAGAATAATTTGTTATAAAAGAAATGAGGAATAGAGTACAAATATGAGTCGCATAACAAATTCTGAAGATGAAATGGTAGTGTAGCAATTTATGCCAGCGCAATAATTCTCAGAAAACGTTACAAAGAATAGTCTACCATTCTGCCCTCCTCTTCCCAACTGCAGCTCTGTAATGGTATTTAGACCTTTATAGCTAGATTAAAAAAATGTTTAAGGAAACAAAGTGTCCTGTACCCTTCTACAGGGTGTTGAATTCCTAGTCACACTAAATGTGTTGAATTGAGCTCTTTTCCCAAGCACCAAGTGATAAGACAATGGGAAATGGCCTAAAGTTGTGCCAGGGAAGGTTTAGGTTGGATGTGAGGAGAAATTTCATTACTGAAAAGGCCGTGTGGCACTGGAATAGGCTGCCCAGGGAAGAAGTTGAGTCAGCATTCCTGGAGGTCTTCATGAAATGTGTAGATTTGGAACTTGGTTTAGTGGGGTACTAGGTTAAAGGTTAGACTAGATGATCTTAGAGGTCTTTTCCAACCTGAATGATTCTATGGATACCAATGCCTGCTTCTTGTCAGTGGCACTGGTAAGAAGTTGGGACTTTCATCTTCACCTTCAGAGAAGCCCCACTGAACTTGCCTTCTGTTAAATCTTGCACACTAAACAGCTTCCATCTGGTTGCCTGCATCCAGTCCTGCTGCTTTGTGCCTGCGTGCAGCTACTGAAGTACTGGGAAGCCTTTAGTGAGTGGGACTGAGAGAGAGCTCCTGTGAACATGGCAGAAGGTACTGCTCAAATTAATGACTGACCAATTCTGCAGTCCGAAATAGGTAACATCTGCACAATCAGGACACTTTTTGAATAAAAAAAAATTAAGGATATCACCCAAAGAGTCTAGCATCTCCGTAAGTTGTAGAGTGACTGTGTGGAACAAAGTTACCAGATCTTACCCAAACCCAAAGGCATTGTCTTGCTTGATGGCATGATTCATCAAGTTAGTAAAATTAACTTGGTGTTAAAACAGAATTGAAGGATCTTCATTTGAACTGAAAGATGCCATAGCCTTTCTTTCTGAAGGACCAGTAAGAGATCGCTGAATTATTTGCTAATTGAAAGAAAAAATTGTATTGATTTTTGTGTGTGTGTGTCCCTGATGAATGTTAATAATATCATACTTAGGTCACTAACTACTTTGCAGTACCATTTAGTGCTAAGAAATCACTTAGGGAGATAAAAATAAAAATTAAAAAAAAAAAAAAAAAAGGAAAAAAAAATGGGTGTTAAAGCCAAAAAAGAAAAAAATATTAGGTGGTGACACACACCTGGCAAGCAGCATGTTTCCAGGGCTTGTGCTTTCTCTACTAAGGAGTTGTCAGGGAGGAAGCCATATATACTGTCTGACAGTAATAACCTACAGGGAAGGCAAATTCACCCCTTGCCTGTACTGCGTGTGCTCATATTATTTTTATGACTTTTATTCTTAAATCTTGTGAAAAGTTTTGGTTATGGCCTAGGAATTTAACTGCATTTCACATTTCTTGGGGAAAAAATTGCAAAAAGTTCTCTTAAGAATACATACTGTATGCAAAATATAATGTGGTTCCATAACAGTGGGATATATTATTTATGAATACACTTGGGAATTTGGCCCTAATATGTCATTTTAGTTTCCACTTTTAAAAAGCTTTAATTTGGGGGTTATTTGCAGTAAAGGCTTCCATTTGTAGAATGGAAGCTTTTTTCTCTGAGGTTTTGTATCAAAAGTCATATACATGTTTATATGCATATGTGAGTTTTAGTTGTTGTTTGTCTGTTTCACTTTGGAAACAGAAGTGGTTGTTGGTAACAAATTAATCTCTGGGACAGAGTTGTGATGATTGTAAAGTTGTGGCAGATTCACTCTTGTAATCTGAGTGATATTGCAACAAAGAAGTGCTTTCAGAAAATAATACATGAGCAGCACTGTGCTGGTAAACAACAGTGACTCGTTAATTTTGAGGAAATTTAGAAGGATATAAACAGGGAAAAGAATGGAGACAGATCCTGCTGGATGACTGCAGCAGACTTTTTATACAGGGAAAAAATCGATTCCCATATGTCCCAAAATAGACATTAAAACCAATGTACCTCTTCTTTGACATCTGTTAGAACAGAATGAGTCCATTTGAAATCCCCCAAACACTCTCATAGTGACAAAGTGTAGTAAATGAACCAAAATGGTTTGGGGAAATGAGAATGTGTAAACAAGCCAGTCAGATGTCATTTACTTTCTTGGATCACTTTGGTATTTTTTTCAAGTCTGGCTATATTAAGTATTGTGCACAAAGCTGTATTTACTGCACTGACCATAGATTTTCCACTGTAAAGGACAAGCCTTTTAAATCATGGCTGTTTTGCAGCTCTTTCTCTTAGCTTATTTGATTTGTAATAGGCAGAGCACCCATTTAACGAAAACAATACGTAAGGTTCTTTACTGTTGTCACTAGTGACCAGGCTATTAGTGGGGTCATTTCAATGTATGCTTTAAAAATATTTGTTGTTCTCTGTTAGCACACCAGGTCACTGCCTGTATGTCAAGAACCCGTCATATGTTTTGTTTAGTTTTTTATTTTTGCTTTCGATGCTTGGTAATGACTTCTGTATCTTTTCTTTTTTTTTTTTTTTTTTTTTCCTTTTTCTTTCACCCATTTCACTGCAGTGTAGTTGAAGGTGCCAGAAAAATTCCAAATAAGATATTGTTTGGTAGTACTAGCTATTTGCAATAATTGAGGACCTTCCTTCATTCCTTCATATTTCGTGCATTTATTTCTTATGCGATAGTGCTCCTATTTGTTTTGAGAGAGTTGTGGGGATACAGATTTATTCAGTGGTAGATCTACTTTTGTCTCTTTACAGCACATTCTTGCCCATATTGTGGGTTATATTTTGGAGGACATTGGCCAGAAAATAAGTCAGGTTTCATGACATTTACAAAACTAGTTTATATCTAAAATGATTAAAACTACCATTCAGCAGAACCTGTGGCTGGCCTGTTGTTCAGTCTCACTAGCTCAGAGCAGAGTTCAAAGGTCAAACAGTAGTCTAATCCTAATTTAAGTGAAGAAAAGTGATGCACCAAATTATTTGAACGTTTCATTCCTAATCCCTTCCTTGTCATAGATTAACACAACATAAACTACAGTGCATTACAGGGGGATACAACCAGTATTCATACACACAATTCTGCCCCATGTATGTTGTTTTTTTAAGGAAGGTTTTCTTTGTATTGGTGATTTCGGGTCAGATATCAATGTTTTAAGCATATTTTGAGCTTTTATGATAGTACATCATTTTTTAAATGCACAGATACTTCTGGGAAGCTCTAGATGTGCTTTTTCATTTCTTCTAGAGGGAGAGCTGGTGCTTTTTTTAACAATAGGATGTAGGAAACATCATCCAAATCCAGTTCTGTCTGATATAATTTCCCTCTGCATTATCCACATCTAGCAACAGCTACTTTTGTTTCCTGTAGTGTCGTTAGGAATGAATGGTATGAGTATTCAAACTTTACAAATTAAAAAAACAAGCAAACAAACCCACAGTAGCAATATCTAATATTTTAAAATTGTTATGTTTCCATTCAACTAAATTTTTTCCCACCATTCATGTTTAAAGCTTTTTTTAGTATAACCTATGACCCAGAAGAGTCCAAGATCAGAAACAAAGGCTGTAACAGTAAAGGATAAAATTGGCACATAGATTCCTCAGTAAGGAATGTTTCAGGCACATCTTTTCTTACACATTCTGAACTTCAAGTTTAACTTAGGGTTGGATAGAACCATGATCATGTTAAGTTGCATTTTACTCTGGTTATTTCTGTTGAAGTCATGGTACTGCTTGCAAGGAAATTGTCCCTGAACGTGCTTGAAATCTGTGGGTTCTGACTGTTTTGTACATTTGAAGTATGGAGAGGAAGCTGGAGGAATCAGCAGAATGAGAAGGTGGGCTCAGGCTCTGGGGATGGATCTGCTGCTCACGTGCTGCATGACCCTCCTCAGGTGAAGTAAGCCTACCTTTCCTATAGAGAAAATTACCTTCTGGCAACGGTAAGTGAACTCAGAGAAGAGATGTGAAAAGTTCTAAATGTTTGAACTTCACCCTGGAAGGGACACTGACAATGGTAATGATATCGGCATTAATGTAACTTGGTAATTGTATTAGCTGGTAGCAATCGTAACCAGTTACACTAATCCCTATCAAAAAAAATAGACTGCATTTTCATGCGATCAGTTTACTTTGGAATATTGCTTACGGGTAAATGGAAAAATCTAATAGGAAACATTGAATCCTATGAGTGATTTCCTTTGCACAGAACTATACTAATTTCCACAGGAGCTAAGTGAACAGAATACTGTTCAGATAGTCTTCTGTGGTTTCAGAAGAAATATAACAATTTAGCATTCTGACCATATTAAAAATTGTGAAACTTGGTAACTGTGGGGTTTAGAATAGTTCCAAATGTAATTATTGGCCTTTTGTTTTTGTTTGTTTCTGGTTTTGTTTTGGTTTGGTTTGTTTTTGTTTTTAATGGTACTCAAAAGCACAACATTTTTGTCAAAAGAATACTTGATTCTAAAGCAGGGGACACTGGGGAACTGAGAGATAACATCCTGATAAAATCAAACCCTTATGAGCGTTGTAATATTCAATGAGCACTGAGGACAGTGACAGATTTTATGCCCTTACTAATACATGTTTTAGAAGGACAAGTTTCATAAGGAATATGCATACATGGTAATTACTAAAATACGTAGTATAATAAAAATAGAATAGGAAGTTTGTCTTAGTAGGCTCAGGGTATCATTTGTAAATGGATTTATAAATGGTATTTTTACTGTCCAGTTGGGAATTGCACTTTTTACAGTTTAGGTTTGGAATGGGATAGTGGGTATTTTAACCGTCTGGCAAAGGTACATTGAAAATCATAATATATATATATATATATATATTTAAACTTCTCTTTAATGGTAGGACTGTATCTTTCATTAAAATTATGATTTAATCACATATCTATCACAGTTAAGTGAGAAGCCCAGGAAAACTAACTTGCTTGTAGGTACTGACTCCAATCGCTGTATAATTATTTGTTGTATTAGATTTCAAATTTACACCATACGATTCCAACTGTCTACTACAGCATCTGTGTGCTTAGCTTGTAACATTTCAATTACTTTATATAAAGTTATTGCTGTGGGGAAAAACAGTGCATATTTGCAGTCTGTTGACTATCTAGACTCAGGCAAGAAAAGTAAGATTTGTAATCTTACTTTTTTCCTTACAAGATTTTGTAAGAAAAGTAAGATCTAGTAATTTAGACATCTCTTTTGGTATAAAAAGCATGCATTCAGGTTCCTTGACAGAATGGCAACAGTAAGTTGAATTAAAGATGCTTTGTTTTGCTTTCTTTGATGTCTTCACTCTTGTATTGAACATGATTTTAAGAGAATGGGATTGAGACCCACATTCTGGATCAATAAATCTATTCTCCTGCTATTCTGGACATGACATTATATCATTTCTTTCACAAAGTTATTGAGCGGGCTTCATCTGAAAATCTGTTTTATTCCTCCACTATGCTTGTTAGAAAGTCATTTCAGGATCTGATGGCTCTAGTAGTTAGGGGCTTTCTAGCACAAGCTTATTTGTGACCAACCTATGACTTTTTCGATAATACTGGTCCTAGTTTAAGTAATTTTTTTCATCCCTATTTGTTTTTACAAGCACAGTCATAGGTTTTGTGTTATAACAAACTCAGCATTCCAAATTGTCTTGAAGAAGGCCACCTCATATTACAAACAGCTATCATTATTTTAAATCCCAGAGACAAGTGCCCATGAACTTCACATGGTCAATACATTTATGAAGAATTTTTTAAAGAAACATGGGATATTCCTGTTCCTTTTCACTGACAGAAAGCCATGATGCAGAGCACAGTATTGCTGCAAGGGGCTGTGCAGAGCTCAGCTGGAATCTGATTCTGTTCCTGGAAAACTTCCATTAGCATCAGCGTGGCAGTACCAAGCCTCATGTTATTAGATAAGCCTGTAATGATAAGAGAAGCCAATATTTTGGCTAGGTACTGTGGCTCATGCAGTGATAGGAGCAGGGGTGGCAACAAATACATGCCTAGTGTGGTGGCTCTGCATTTAATGCAGAAGGGACAAACTCATAGAAACAGGTGGTGATGTATACATTTTGTACATTTATAGCTGTTACAGAGGGTCAGAAAGCTGTTAGAGGAGAAAATGGAGAGAAGTACCATGAGATTGAGACATACAAAAGACTTAAGTGCCACTCAATTGCCTTAAGGCATCCCCATTAAACATAATTACCATACTTACTAAGCACCAATCATAGCTATTAAGTATCATCGGGTTTAAATTAGTTCCCTGGGAGACATCCCGTTTAAGCGGATTTCCCAGTTAAGCACAGGAAACTTTTTTTTTAACAGTCCTCTCTCCTCTCCTCTCCTCTCCTCTCCTCTCCTCTCCTCTCCTCTCCTCTCCTCTCCTCTCCTCTCCTCTCCTCTCCTCTCCTCTCCTCTCCTCTCCTCTCCTCTCCTCTCCTCTCCTCTCCTCTCCTCTCCTCTCCTCTCCTCTCCTCTCCTCTCCTCTCCTCTCCTCTCCTCTCCTCTCCTCTCCTCTCCTCTCCTCTCCTCTCCTCTCCTCTCCTCTCCTCTCCTCGGCAGCTCCATAACTATCTGAACAAAAGGATTCCTGATGTGTTTGTTAGGTACTAGGTACTAAGGCAAAAGAAATATACAGATGGTAACAAATACATGCCTAGTGTGATTGGTTTATGCTTCCAAAGGAAATATCACAAGAATTGATTCCTCAGGGCACTGTTGAGTTAGTCTCATTTTAAACGCTGTGTCATGTCAGTATCTACCAAGAGTACTTATTTCTCTGGAGTGTCTGTGGATTATTACCATATATATTTTCCTGTGAGTTTGTCAGGCACTGTTATTCTATTTTTGTCTGTCCTCAAGTCAGTGCTTCCAACAGAGAATCAGAGAAAAACTGAGGCTGGAAGAGACCTTCTGAGCCCTCTAGTCCAGTTCCCGCTCAAAGCAGCTCTAAGGAGGTCAAGTTGCTCAGGGATGTGTCCAGCTGAATCTCAACTCCTCCAAGGATGGAGATCGCACAGGGCAGCTTGTGCTTCACCACCCTCATCAGCAGAATATTTTCCATACAGTTTATTGTAACTTCCCACCTTCCACCTTGTGCTCATTGCCTTTTGTTGTATTGCCTCCAAGAAGAGTCTGGCTTTGTCTTCTCTGCATCCTCTGAACAGACAGCTGTGGCCAGCAACAAGGCCTCTCCTGAGCCTTCTCTTACCTTCTCCAGGCTGCAGCAGCCCAGCTCCCTCAGCCTCTCCTGCTACCTGTCATGTCTGGCACTTTACCATTTTAGTGGCCTTCACTGGACTTGCTCCTGTACCTCCATGTCCATGCCCTGGCAGTGCCAAGCAGCGGGGAGGCTTCACTCCCCCTGACATGCCGCCCCATGCTCTTGCTGATGCTGCACAGGATGTGGCTGCCACGCCTGGCACTGCAGTGCAAGGCTGCTCTCTTGGCTGCCACCACTGAATCTGGGCATGTGCATTAAGCTCACAGCACAGGGCTGAAAGGAAAAGAGGTTTGTTCATTTTGATGCTGATTAAATGGCTACCCTATGCTGATATTTTATGAATGCGTTTAGATGCAAGAGGCACAACATCACCTGCTGATGATCAGTGTCAGCTATTACAGTAACTGAACCTTTGCCTTCCGTGGTCAGGATGAGGATGATTCTTAGACCATATCCTTTTAATTCTAGGAAATGAAGGAATATATTCTCCACTTAGTATCATTTAGCATCAGGGCAGTGTTTCTGATAATCTAAGATCAAGCAACCATATATGAAATAAATTATTACAGTTGGGAGACCAGGAGAAGTTTTCCTTCTCATAAACTGCAAATATTTTAACAAAGCAAACTTTGCAATGTACCTTGAAATTGAAAATAACAGAAGCAGAAAAACCGTGGATGCTTCTTGTCCCTTGTTTTCTGATGTATGCTCTGATTTTCATAAAATTAATTTATTTTTTTTTCCTTTCTTATGCAAAGACTATTACAGATGCTCTGTCTTGTTTCTCTTCTGGTCAGCATGTTCTGAAACCATTAAGATCTCACTTTCTTGGATTTGCTGTTACTATAGATGTTTTTTTTTCCAATTGAAGAAAATGGCACTGTTTTCAATATTTTTATTACACTTTCTGATGGTTTGGGGAGGTTCTTCAACATCATGCTGGAAAGACTGATTTTCAATGATAGCTGCTACACTGATAGATTCTGTGTCTTAGAGCAACACAAAATGTGGAGAGGCTTGTCTGCTAAAGTGTTATTGTCTAGCTAGCAGTTTGCTGCAATTCTAGATTTCCCTTTTCAGCTCTTTGTGGATGCGCAATAGATAGTTTTAACAGCAAATCTCAAAGGAGTTCTTTAAATTAAAGAGCTTATCTTCAGTGGAAACTATTTTATATGCCATTTTTTTGCCCCTATAGTAATGAAAATGAAGCAAAACCAGTATCTTTTTTATGCCTGCTATACTGCATATGTTGCTGATTTAGATATGCATGAAACCCTTATCTGTTTAGTACATTCATTACTTTCCTAAATATTAGGTGGAAGTTGACTAGTATGACTCATTAAAGTTATTAGAAGATAACTACTTTCTAATTATGATGTGATTATAGTTTCTGAATGATTCACCATATATATGTGCCAGCACTCCTAGTTTAAATTCAGGAATGGATTTCAGGTGCAAACTACAATGAGGATATTAAGGTGAGAGTTGAGAAAATGAGTTTCAGAACTTGGAAGTAGACAACCTTTCTGAAATGCTGCCGTGCCCTGGAATAGCTGGGGTATGTCCTGTCAGGCCTCTGCAGCATCTTCTGGCAACCAGTGTTGTCCTTAGAACAGAATGCAAGATACCATAGCTACTGGAATATTGTTAGTGGAACAATATGGGGACAGTAGTCCTTAACTCAAGGCTTAAAAGTTAAATTAAAGAGTAACCAGAAGATAAAAGAAAGCCCAGTGAAGCATGTGTAAATGACAGGCAGTCATGAGGTCTCTATAGGAAAGCCCTGCCTCTCAAATCAACTACTGAGTGGCATGACAAAATTTAAAAAACATTTTATGATAGGCTTTTAAAGTACGCACATAGTTTTGGAGTGAAAGTTAAAATACTGTCCTAGGGTACAAATCAGGAAAAAGAGACAATGCTAAGACTAGAAACAAGGAATTATTTTTCATCACAGTGATGAGATTTAAAATGATTTGCTTTGAGTTTCATGCTAATTCCAGCAATGTTTCATGTATATATTAAAGTGTTTCCAAATATTTTTTGAGTCTTTATTAACTTTCCAGAGTAGACACAGATGTATACATGATAAATTTAGATTTATCAATGTATACCAATGAATATGCTCAAAAAGGCATGATTTAAGATCCTGTAAATAAAATAAAGTCCTTGCAATAGTAGAAAATATACTACTTAAAAGAAAATAAATAAATAAATAAATAAATAAATGATGATCTAGCAGTCATATTAGCAAGATAATGCCTTTAATTGTAGGTAGTGTAATTGTTGTGGGTAAGTGGGCTACTCTCTGGCCTAGGTGTTGTACATAAGATATCCCTTTTATTCAAGAACAAATAATTTACAGGTAGTTTGCCCTTTCTGCAAACACGGTCTTGCTATTTTAAATGTCAAACATGTGGACTGTGCCCTTTCTTAGCTACCAGACTCACCTATTCTTCTTTCGGCCCTCACCTTCCTCACTTCTGATCGTGCTCTGTTGCTGCATTGTCTTGCTGTGCTGTTGTCTAAATCCGGGTGGAATAGAGCAGCTGTTGAAGTGTACAGTTGAGCACTGCCTAGCAGAGTGTTTCTTGCCCCGATTGCATGTCGCCAGATCAGGCCTGCTCTTCCAAGTCAGAAGGTGAAGTGTTGAATTAAAAGGAGCGCACCAGTTGGCACAGTGCTTCCACCCTGCCTCCTATCTACAGGGGAAGCTGAACACTGTGGAAAAGGGAGGTAGTGGGAGGCAAAATAAAAGTTGGAGAATCCATCTTTATTTAATAGCTGATACTCTCAAGTTTCTTTCAAGTGGTTGGCAGCTCTGAATAGAAGAGGCCTGCAGAAGTACAGGCTCAGTGTATTAGGAGTTGGAACATATGGGTAGGGAGCACCTTTTATACAGCGCAGAGAACACTGCAGTACCTCAAATCCCTGCAGGGTGGCAGTTGGCAAAGAACAAATTCTTAGTTTTCCTGTGCATGTATTCAGTCAGAAAGTAATGCTTTGTTCCCTTGTATTTGTTTGCTGTCTGTAAGGTTCTTATGCAATGGAGATTACATTATTATTTTTTTTCCTGTGAACTAGAGAGCTTTGCTTTGCATATGGCCTCACACATGGAGCTCTGCTCTCAGAGCGGTGTTCAGGACACAGCAGAACAGAGCGCATGAGCAGAGTTCCTGGGCTCTACTCTCCTTTTCATTTGCATCTGTCCTCTGATTTAAGTACCATAATATCACTTTTTTTTTCACTTTAGTAACAGGAAAAAGTAGTCCCTTTTCGATAAATAACGTGTTGTTCATCTACTGTACATTATTTTCATTAGCTGGGTGACCCTTGCCAGTGATAAACATCAACATATGCAACAGTATATGTTTGCTTGGTTGAACACAGCTAGGTTTCAGTCAGCACTGCTGTTCATTCTTGCAAAATGAGCACAGAAGTATATAAATACAATATACTTTCTGATATTTGTACGCACAAAGAAAAGCTTTTCTGTACTTAGAGCATTTATTTTACAACTTTATAATTCTTAGGAAAAAATAGTAATTACACTCCTGTTTCCTTGGCCATGAGGAAACACTCCCAGTTAAAAGGAGTGCTTTGGAGCATAACAGATGTTTTATCTCTTGGCCTCTGACTTCAAAGGAAAACAGTTATCTGGGAGGCGGAAGAAAAAAAAGGCAGTAATCAATTGTGCTGTCATATTTTCTGAGCATGGCAATTGCTGACTCAGCTGCTTAATCCAGAGTGGTTGAGATTACCTGTTTGGGCAGGCTTGAAATCTTTCAAGTAATGGCAGGATGCTTGGAATTAAATTCTAAAATTAATTATGTGTAGTTTTTTAAAGGTCGGGGTTTTTCTTTGTTTTTCATAAACTCCCTAGTACTGTGTATGACTTCTTGGAAGTACATGTTTTATGCCTCTCTCGTTGAATTTCAGAATACTGGCTTATCATGCTAAAAGCTGTTTCTTTTCAGCAGAGACTTTAATTAAACTGGTCATAACAGTTAGATCAAAAATCGTAAATGTTTATATAAAACATAGCTGAGGGTTTGTTTTGCTTTTTCCCTCTCTTTATTTAAAGTTTAAGCATCATATCACCTCTTTCCTACCCCAGAAATATACAACAGCTTTTTATCCTTTCACTTACTGTAATTTATCTTTTCATAGGATATTTCTTCAAGAGCAATATGGATATTATAGTGTTTCAATGCTAAGAAAGAATACAATTCTTAGTATATGAGCCAGTCTGTAGTCTGTGGTCAAACACCCTTGTGAAATAAGACTAAGACTAAGAGTAGCAAGGGTGTAGTCTTGAACTCCAGCAGCCCTTTATGGCATTTTTTTTCTTGGCAGATACAGGTTATTGGTTCCTAAATACTTAGTTAAAAGAAAGTCTATTACATTCATATTTTTCCCCTAAACAAAAACAAATGATAATGTTGTTTAATCAATTCTGTATTTCTTTAAAGTGACCAGCAAGAATATACCATTAACAAACAATATCTACAGAGCCATTCATTCAATTGAAACAGTTAAAAAGTAGCAACAAAAAATATTAATTTCAAGCTCCATTGGTAACCAGGAAAATAGCATTTGCTAAATGATACAGAAGAAATGGTATGAAAATATTTCCCTCCAATTCTTTTTAAGATATTAACGACAACAACAAAATAACACTAAGATGATGTGTTGAGCTATTCAAAAATATTCTGGAAAAACACACATGTTGATATTTAGTTTTCATGTGACATCACCCCAGAGCTGCAAATGCTTCCTCTCACACTGAGTTTGGACATGAATTTAGACAGAAGCAGGATTCCTTACTTTCACACAGTCACCTGCTCAGTTTGTCAGCCCTTCCAGAGAAGGTTGAAGAATGTACCCAGTTGAGGAGCACAGGATACAAGGGGAGAAGTCTATCTTCGTCTCTTGCTTTTCTCCTCTCCCCCTTTTCTCTCTGTTTTCCTTCCCCTTGTTTATCTAAGTCTTTGTGGTACCTTCATACATCATCCACTTTCAGCCTTTGGGAATGTAGCAAAAGAACCAGGTAAGCCTAAACCCACGTAGTTACTCTGTGGCTGCCTCTTCTTCAGCATGTTCACCCTTCTGCATGAGCAATAGCAGATGGAGATACCATCGTGCTGCAAGAGTGCAGCTGCAGTTCAGTCTCCTGGGGAAACTCCATGGGTTTGTTACAGGGCAGCAGCTGCTGGTCTAGAAAGCAAGGAGATGGTAGGGTTGGAGGCTGGGGCCCCCTTTTCTGGAATTTGGGGTGCACTCATTTTCTGGAGGGAAGAAGAGCTGTAGGGTTGGAGTGTAATTCAGGTTGGAGCAAGGAGTTATGTGATTGTGCATGCATGCAAAGGGGGCCAGTTGGAAGGCAGAGCATGTATGAGCGCTGTGCTACTGGAGGAATACCTTTAAGAGCAGGGTCACCTGAACAAATAGAGAATTACAGAATTTAAGTAATGAATAGGTATTAATCCTTGGGAAAAGTACGACTGCCAGCACACAGGAAAGGAAGGAGAAGAATTCTGTGTTTGCATAGTGAACAATGAATTCTCAAACATTTTGAGCCTCTATTTTCATTTAAATATATAGCTAGATGTCTAATTTCTGAAGGGGAGTTTAGAAACCATTCTTTGCATCTGATTTAGACTGAGTCCTGCTTCAGTGCTCTGTATGAGGGAGCAGCTGGAAAGCACTGGCTGTGTAGCTTTAGGAAGAGCTCCACTTACGTAGGTGACTTCCGTGGGTCTGTTAGGCAAGCACTTTCCCTCTCGCATTACCATGTGGGATTAGTGCACCCAACCTCCCAGCCCCTGCTCATTTCTTCTGAGCTCTTGTTTGAAGATTGCTGATTGTGGTAGGTGTGCTGTCAAGATTACTTCTGTGTCTATAAAGAGGTGCAGTGGAGAAATTATCTACATATTATGGTTTGAAGAATAGCAGTACTTTTTCATGACTTACTATTTAATATGGAGACAGTAACATATTTTGGGAGAAGAGTAGGTTGTGTCAAAATCTGATCAATGTAAGCATTGGCCATCATTTCAGGTCACCATAAAATTGAAATGTTAATCATGCAAGTTGTTAACATTGCTGGTGGGATGTGTTCTGTGCATTTGGTATTGCAACTTAATGATGTGTCTATATGGATTTTTAAACAATTAGTCTCAGTCCAGCTGTGCTCTTTGGGTATGTGTGCACAACAGAGGCTTTAGTTTATGGTAGCAATGTGATGCAGACTATCTCAGGATTCCTGGCATATGCTACAGAGTTGCTACTGAGTAAATTCAGTCTGTTCATCTTGACTGTATACTTGACTGGGCCAGCTAGATTAAGCTAGTGTAAATACATCAGGAAGTATTATGCTTAGTTCTTAATGCATTTTGGTAGATAGGTCCTATAATTGCAGCTGGTATATGATAGATTCTTTTGTTTGTTTGTGCTGTGCTTTATTCTTTTTATATTTGAATTCCAGGCAGGAGGCAGTACACGTCTTTGGAATTAAATTTGAAAAGCACTACTAACAGATGTTGATAATTGTACAGTGCTTTTCACACTGACAGAGAATAGGGTGAACACAGCTGGTTAAAATGTATTTATTGAAAATAAAATGCTGTGAAAAGTTCTGCTTATTTTAATATAGTGATTAGGCTGAAACAATGTTCAAGCATTTGAACAACAGAAAAAAAATTGAAAGATTTGGTGTCAATTGTAAAATAATGTTTTGGAGTTCAGAAATAATCTAAATTGACTGCAAATCACACAGTGCTTTATTTTTGGAACCTCACTGCTTTTATCTTTCCTAACTTTTTCACCCCTCTATCTCCATTTAGATGGTTATTTCCCAAACTATTTGGAGCACAGATAAGACTTTAATAATTCTTTCAAAAGTATATACCTTTATACCTGATATGAAATTAAATGCTCTTTCAGTATCAGTATTCACATTTGAATGGATCTTGGTGGTACATCTCAGCCATCTTTATTCTTCGGAAATTAGTTTTGTGTTTGCTGTTTTTTCTTCCCTTTCAGTGTTATTTCAGCTTTGAACCCATTAATATATGTATTGAACACCTGTCCTGTTTCAGATCCCTGAGGTACCCAGCTCTGAACTTCTCTCCACTTGGAGAAGGAGTCATTAATTACCACTCTTTGTTTGCTAACACTTAGCTAATTTTTAATCCACAACTAGAATTTACCTCCTACCCTATGGTTATTTATTTTCCTTAATAGTTTCTTGTCAAGGATCTTCCTTGGTTTGACAAAAGCATGTGATAAGTTATATCTACCAAATCTTCCCCCATTCTCCCTGTTTCATTAATGCTGTCCGACAATTCAAGTAAGACAGAGGCAGCATTTTCCATCCAGGGAGGTTCAACTTTATCAGTGTGTATTAGAGAAGTGCTTCATTGTTTTGTTCTTAGTCATGTGCTGTCAGCTACAATAGAGGCATTTTGCCCACAGTGCCACAGTGTCTTTACCTTTTTTTTTTTTAAATTAAATATTATATTCTTTTTTGTTTGTTTGTATATATGTATATATACACTAATATTGGTGACAGCATCTCACTTACCTTTTAACTTAGATGCATTCTTCAGCAGTCATGGTTCATAACTTTTTTACAGCAGGGCAGTGAAGTTGAAATCACAACTAATTTTCCTAATTTTTCTTGAAAAGACATTTTAAGTATTGCTTTTCAAAATGTTTCAGTTATTAAAAGTGAAAATTAAGGTAAAGTCATTTCTCTTCTCTGCAGTCAAGATGTGCTGTCTGATTAGCCGCAGGGCGTTATGCAGAGGCCACAAGCCCTCCTCCTGCCCGCAGGTCTGTCACCATGTAGGCAGGGTTGCTGTAGGCACAGGAGGGCCAGGAAGTTGGGCTTTATCACAGTGGGAAGGGCAGGGGACGTGGAGCCCGGCTGCTTTGCTGCTCTTCTCAGGCCTACCGGCCACTTCCTTCCACGTGGTAGCTGCATGGGCCTCTGCCCACTTGGTCTTTGTTTCCCCATGAAACTTCAACTTACGCAGTAACCTTTTCACACTGACCACCAAATTTCCTGATGCAGTGTGTATTAGCTTCATGTTATCTTCTATTCTAGACTTTGAAGTAGTACTTCCACATGCCTTCGAACAGAGAATTCAAACTATTTCAATTTACATGTAGTGGGGTGTGAAGCCACGCTCACATATTTCTCCCTTTTTTCTTGGGTCAGTCAGACTTGTTCAGAGTTTGTGAAGTGCTTCAGAGTTTTGAAGTACTAGGACATTGCAGAAATTCAGTTCAATTTACAATTACTAATAAATTAGTCAAAAATAGGAAGAGAGTTACGATGTTCTGGTATCTTACTGAAGTTATGGGAGAAACACTGACAGAAAGAAGATCTTAAACGCTACTTTCCTCTGTAACCCTCGTTGTATGGTTTTGTTGTGAAATGTTCAATCACAGATAAAATTAAAAGCCCATATTTCTAGGTGAATAACTTAAATTATTGATCAGTCTTTGAACTGTCTCTCTGTTGTGCCAGCAGTTTCCAAACTGAATTTAGGAGACTCCATAGTTGGCTACAGGCTTTATCTTCATTTTTCACCTCCCTTCCATCTGGAGAAGAACACTTTCTAATTACTTCTTGTTTCCCAGATCACTCCTGGCCTTTGCTCACATGCTGGGTGGAGATTACACTCTCCTATTAGCCCTTTTAAGGTCCGAAGAATGCCAGCCATGCCATGTGTGAGCAATCCACAGGCACCATTAGCACTGCTCGAGTAGCTCTTGATAACGCTCCCTTTGAAGTCAATTAAAGACGTCAGGGGGTGGGCTGGGCTGCTGCTGTCTACTAACACCTCTCATTAGGGGGTGGAGGATGGGGGGCGCGCTCAAACAGGTGATTTTTAGTATTTTAAATAAGAAATGGCAGAAGTACCCAGAGTTGCAATCCCCTTTGTTTGTCCTTGCCTTCCCTTCTTCTCAAACAAATCTGACGTTTTAAAAAGTCCGAATGAAGGAATAACTCAAAATCTCAGCAAAGCAAATCTAGACAGACTGTAAAGACAATAGAAATCAGGTTAGTGTTTCATTTGTGAAAGAAAGTCTTTGGCAGTCATTTTTCAGTGCACAATCTGGATGTGAACAGCCCCTTTCGTCACCATTTGGATCGAGCTGAGGACACTCGCTTTTATAGAAATGCTTAGTACTGTGCAGCTTCGGAAACTTGAGATGTTATAAATATTAATGTATGTAACGTTATTTAAAGAGTTAAGAGGAAGTTGGTGTATTTGTCCTTGTGTTTATATATAAGCTTCTAAAGGTTCTGAAGCAGTATATTGCTAGAGAGCGGACCAGTGAAGCTGGTGCATGGCCTCTTGAGTTTGCGTGTATTCAGATGTTAAATACTACTGGTGGTTA
Source organism: Anas acuta (assembly GCF_963932015.1). NCBI lineage: Eukaryota > Metazoa > Chordata > Aves > Anseriformes > Anatidae > Anas > Anas acuta. The sequence continues at coordinate 104,029,948 of NC_088979.1, forward strand.
ACTCCTAATAAATAATAGACAGTAATTTTGTTACAAGTTTAAAAATAATCCAAAGTGGTTAGTTTAAATTTGACAGGCCCTTTCAGTTCATATCAGCACATCACTTGTATTAAAAGCTCCTATTCTATCCCATTGGTGATCATTTCTATTCTCACTGTGGCTTCTCTCCCCACAACAGCAGGGGGATGCAGTGAACAAAATGATTCAGGCAGCAAGTATATATTTGCAAGCATTATTTCTGTATGTTTCTCTTTCTAAATTGCTGTATCAATGCTGACTAAAAATGGTGTTGTTTTTGTCTGCTTTTGTTTGTTCATAGAATTAACCTAATAGAGGTGTTGTTTTTTGTTTTTTGTTTGTTTTTTTTTTTTTTTGAGGTGCACAGCCATGATTCTGCAAATCTTCCTCTAACATCAGTTGTACTTATGTATTTTTGCTAAACATTGTACTTAATAGACTAGTCATCCCTCCCATAAACAGCAATTGAAAACTGAGATGCTAGTACCTTTTCTTACTCTTTTTACAGCCTTTGTTGCTGGTTGTTCAATTTATGCAGTGCTTATGTAGGGAAAAACTAGTCACTATAGTATGTAATTACTTCTCTTTTTCCTCAATGTGCCATCTATCTTCTATTGCATATTTATAGTATCTCATTTAATTGTACTTGGTTGATGCAAGGAAATAAAATGGAGAGGGTTTTCAACATTAATACTTATTATACAAGTTATTTATTTCCAACCATCTCAAAGAGTGTTTGAGAGAAATGGCTTAACTTATCTGCTAGTGTGTGCAATAAAGATAAAATGAGAGATTGTTTACTTGGCTAAAAAAGACACATTATTTGTTTTCTTTTGAAATAGCTGAGTATGTGACATGCAAATGATTGTAGTAACAGCAATGTGCATCTCCAGCAGAAGGGTTTGGATTTGTTAAAGGAGTATCAAAAGCAAATTTAAAAACAAACAAAAACCTGACTTATTGTTTTAAATAACATTTATCAGCCTAGACACTGCTGTATCACTGAGTAACTGTCGTGGGATATATTTTTTTTTTTTTTAAATAAATTTTGTTATGAGGTGCATTACTGAGTTGTCACTTGGACCACTGTGGGAGGAACTATATGAAGTAAATAGAGGAGATTGTAAAAATCTTTGAAACTGATTCATTCGAATAATAAAAAACATGAGCACAAGAATTCTGATTTAGTCCCCATTTACATCTGGGAACTGAGATCAGTTAACTGTCTGGAGACAACCCCCCCCCCATCCCCCCCCCAGAAATGTATGGTAAGCTTGATAACTTTATTTCATTTTGTACCAGCCTGGTACCACGGGAATGCTGTTTTATTACATACAAGTGTATTTTTTTCACTTGTTCAATAGAAACAACGATTGTTGATTCACTCAACAGCTGCTGAAAATGTTAAATTCAGTTTTTGTTTGACTTTTTTCTTTAGATTGTTTTTGGTTTAGTCTATTGTTCTCTTCTAATGGTGTAGAGCACAGCACATTTTTCTGTTGTTCCATTTACACTGACATGTCTAACCTGCTGCATCTGCTTTTAAGTTTAATTGTCTCTGCCTTGCTTCAAACAGCAAGTTTGAAAAATCCATGTTGGATGTGTTGTGGTATATGTATGTTATATACGTGTGTGTATATAAATATATATATATAGTAGAAGTAGAAATAATAATATTTGTAGCCATAGAAAAGAACAGTAACTTATACTAAATTAACGCTTCATGGAATCTTAAATGGTATCACGTTAGACAGACCCTTGAATCACTCAAGGCTTCAGAGCTTTATTTTTCCCATCTAAGAGTCCAAGCTGCATATCCTGGCAATGTATTGCAGTTTTTCTAGTAACCCTTCTTCTGCAGTTAAAGTCAGCATGTCTCAGTTAGCAAAATGTTTTCCTTAGCAGATGTCATACAGCAAGTAGTGGACACTAGATATACCTAGTGCTGAGGTTACTGAGGAGATGTAGCTTCTATCTCTAGCATTGGATTGTTTTGTTAATATATGTTTATTTGCTACTGTAAGGAGTTACATTGAAAACAAGCCTGGACATCTGCATTTCACAGAGTATTTCTGATAACCATCAGAGCAATTTTTTCTGATAGAAATTGTTGAAATAAGAGTCATTGGGCTTGTGTGTTAAATATAAATCCATTAATCACATACCTAACCATAATAAAATCCAGTGTTATAGTACAGACACTTCCTGCTCCTGTGTGCATATATTTGGCCAGCAGTACATTACTGGTTCCCCCAACCTAATGCTAGCAGTGAAGAGCAAGATAGCACATGGCTAGCAAGGCTGTGCAAGAAGAATCCTTTTGTCTTTGAGCTAGGACAGCCCCTGTCAAGAGGCAAAGCAAGAAAGAAGTGGTGATGCTACTGTAGCAGAATTGCCCTGGCTTGAGGGCTTCTGCTTCTGAACATGGGCTAGGGCAGAGTCACAGTTATGCTGATATCCTTCTGAGTCATGTCTAGGTGCCAGCTGACCTTTGCTCTATCATGTGCAATGATCTCGTAACAATAAATGTTAAAAATTACAGTAAGGCTTTGCACTTGAGAGGCCCCTGCATTCCTGGTTTTGCCCAGTACTGAAAAATTATTGTATGGTCATTATATGACTATGTTAGAAAGTCTGACTTGTAAAATAGATTGACAGCAATTTTAAGGTATTATTTTAAAATAGAATTTTACCTAGAGATTAAACTGATGTGTCTTAATATCAGTGCAGGTATCAGTGTTGCTTGATTTTGTAAGCTGTATTGACATGAGCACTTCTCCCAATTGGAAAACACAACAGGGAGTAAGCAATAACATAAAATTATTTTTAGAAAATGCATTTTTAATTACTGAGCTGCTTAATTATTGAGTACTACTGAAAATATCCTGTGAACCTTATCACTATGCAAATGTATTCAGTTTTGGAAACAATTAAATGGTAATAAAGCATTCTTTTTTCTTTTACAACATATTACCGTAATGAAGCTGTTACCTCTCAGTGTGCATTTTAATGAGTTTTAAGTAACATTTTAATGAGCTCAACATTACCATAAACCCAAGGATTAGACAAAATTGAATTTACTAGTGAAAGGGAAGGGTTCATTAAGAGTTAATTATATTGTTTTAGAAGAAATATAATACATTTTATGATGTCCCATCAACCAAGAATCCATCATGAGATCTATACTTATTAATAGGTGCAGCAATGACATTATTATATTGACATAAAAACATGGGCTTGCACACTCCTGCTCGGGTTTCCAATGAAAGCTTCTGTATTGAAATCCCTGGGTCAACTTTATTCTTATCCAGCTTGTTATTACATCTGAGGAGAAAAAATGCCAGGCTTTGTATTACTGGTTTGTAATTCCACCTACAATTTTTATAAACATCATGAACAGTGAAAGCAAAGTTTAATGGATTTACCATTGCCACTAGGATCTAAAGGCAGGTTATGAATAAATGTCTTGGATTTGTTATTAAAAATAAAAAAAAATAAAAATAAAAAATAAAAAAAAGAAGAAGAAGAAGGAAAAAAAAGACCAGTAGAGAAATTTGAGTCTAAATTGCCAGCACTGTTGGCATGCCCACTCCAACAATAAGCTGTTGAATTTCTGCAGTCCAGGCTCCTGGAGGCCCAGAAGTGCCAGGTAAATTTGTACTCTGTGCATGCAGCAGCTCTTTGTCAGCTGCACCGTACATTCAGATGAATTTCATTAGCAAGCTCTGCACAATACGGAGTTAAACTCCTCATGCTCAGTAAGTTCAGTTACATATTAGATTTACTGCTTTGCATCTGCCAATGTTGGCATTTCTGTTTAGCTGTTTGAAAAATTGTATGGAGGGTTGTGGCTTAGAGCCCTGAGATGTCTGGTTAGAAATGAACATTAAAAAAAAAAAAATCTATTTCTCTCTCTATATATGTTAATTGCACTGAATTAGTATAGTGCTCTCTTGTTCATACAATAGCCTGGTGACCTGCTATTTAAAAAAAAAAGAAAAAAAAGAGTTTTGCTGGTGTCACAGTCTTTTACTGGGAGTAGGAGGGGGAAGACTCTGGAGGGCTCAAAGCTTTCATGATTTTGAGAAAAATGGCATTGATCTCCCATGTCCTGCTGGTGTGGGGGAGAGTTCTCACAAATGTCTGCGAAGTGTGGAGTTGTGATCAGCAATTAGACCTGTTGGAGTCCCATCACTCCTCTGTATGTGAGACCCAAAGGTGTGCCCTGAGAGTGGTAAAGAATTAGAAAATTGCTGAGTTTCAAAATACTGTGGTGAACCTGCAGACCTATGCTGGAAGAATGATTCCTCAAGACAGAAGTCAGGGTACTGGAGGCATTAGAAAAGAAGTCTAATTAGTACCTTGGATTGAATAGGTGCCCAAAAGGAAGTGCAAAGTGTAGCTATTAAGCAGATAATAAATTTTGGATATGACAGGAAGAAAGCAAAGAGCCACTGAATGCCTAATTGTGAGCTACATTGTGCTCAGCCTCCAGTTGTTCGCCAGTAGAAGTGCTTCCATCTCTCATGAGTTGTTTGCAGCTGGCCCGTCTGTTCCTAAGTAAGGAATTCCCATGAAGAGAATTAGATTGTTAAAATCAGACATGTTTGAGCTATCACCTGGGCATTGTTTCGTGCCCCACATATTTCCCCCCCCCCCCCCCCCCCCAGAAGCTCACCTCTTTGTTCGAGTATGGAAGCACAGCCATGCATGTGGAAGTCTTCAGAGAGAAATGAAAATGTTCCACACCCACATCTGGAACTGTTCAGAAATGGAGGAGCAGAGCTACAGAGGTCCTCCTCAAGGGACAGTTTAATTCAATTTGCCTTAATTGAAGCTGCACAAGCAAACTAGAGAATGTTTCCAGTTCTCCTGGTCTCAGAGAAATCCCACAGCATGCACTGGTTATAAGAGCTATTGTGTTTTATGTATTCCTTGTTCTAAATATAGGGAAATATAATGCATGGTTTAACAATACATTTTCCTTGGTGGAAAATCTGGTTTAAGTAGTTCTATTCTCTCCTGGCCACTCATTTCCTCTGCGTGTAATAGCTTGTCATTCTCTCAATTGCTTATGGATCTGGGCTGTGAACTGAGTCAGTGGAGTGATCTGGGTTAAAAATCCCCCAAACAGGAGAATTTCTCTGTTGTTTTCTGTTTTGTTTTGTTTTCTCTAATTGGCATGGAAGAAAACATTTGTGCTACTTGGCCTAAAATCTATCCCAGGTGAATACTGTGGCAGGCTAAAAATTCCCTTCATCCAGTCCTGTCTAGTCTAATAATCTAATCTGCCTATTTCAATATTATACTTTGTCTATCATATGGTGCTTGAACACTTTATCTTGTCAGTGTAGCCTCTTGTTTTCTAATCCAATTGAGAAATGACAGTAGCTATACGAATGTACACAAATTAAATCTTTTGTGGGAGTTACAGACACAGGTACCTTGTGTCTAGTTAAACTCAGTGCTAAGAAGGAATAAAATGGATGACTTCAGTGGGCTGGGAGGTTCACATTTAAAGGAATACCTCTTGGAATATTTAGTTATTCAATGTGCCAGTGCTGGAATAGACTCTTCATTGCACTAGTTGTTTATGTATAAAAGCCTAAGTGAGGGGAAAGATTGTAAAAAAGATTTTATGTTTTAACTGTGGGATTAAAGGTTGGACTAGGTTATTTCAGAGGCGTTTTTCAACCTAAATGATTTTATGATTCTATTAGCAGAGGTGTTTCCAACTCCAAGACCCTTGTGGGGAGTGTGAGCCCTTCATCAGAAGGGCTCCAGCTGCTGAGTGGCACACCCATTTCAGGCTGCTTTAGAGATGCTTCCCAGGTTGTTTCTCCTCTATAGTCTGGGATAACCAGACTAGGAAGAGTTGTGCTGTTTGCTAGTTTTCTCATAATTTAAAGCCCTCAGCAGTTACATAGTTACCTTGATTTTCTCTTGTATTGAAGTGCCAGAGGACTATAGAGCACCAAGAGTTTAGAAGGATGGGTGACACAGGGGATTTATTTTGTTGTTCTTGTTTTATTGTACTGTTAGTTTTTCTATTATGCAAAACTAGTTGTGCATGAAACAGCACTTTGGGAAAGTGGTATTAGTTAGGAAAAAAAGATTGTTTCACCTCTACTGCAAGTCAAAATATTACACTACTGCGTTTTCAATAGTGTGTCCGGTAGCTGGTGTAACTGCTCAGCTGAAGGTCATTTTGATTCTCAGGTACAGAACAGAGAAACTGGAGGGTGGAGCTGGACACCCAGGCTCCAGTCTCCCAGTCTCCCTCTGGGTGCTTAAACTTCGCTTTCAAAATCATTGCTTTAGGCTACTACAGTTGGTCTTTGCTTCTGCTTCTTTTTTTTTTTTTTTTCCCTCTTGGCACAGTGTTGTGAATAATAATGAGGGCAATGTGAACTCTCATATACTTTTTCTCTTTTGAAAGTAAATGGGACAGTTATATTTCATACTGCATGAAAGTAATTCCTTACACTATTTGAGCAGCTCAAAATTGCATAAGATTTCCTGCAAATTATGTTATTATCTTCTTTGTTTTGCATAAAATCACAAATTTGGGCATCCTGTCCGTGGTTAGACAGTATAAAACTACCATTTTATCTAGTTTGTGGGTCATTTCCTAGTTGGCAGTATACCGACAGAACTCAAATGACTCTCTCCTAGGAGTGTTTAATATGGTGTCTACGTAACATACTGCTCCTTTGGTTCTTTAGAGCTCTGCAAACTGAAATGCATGAAGCAGAATGATAAGTAAAACATGATTTTGTATTATTCAAGATAATCCAGAGAAATTGTCATCTAACATTTTGTGGACATTTTTTAAACCTGGAAGGAGCCTTTTATGAAGAAAATTTCATCATGGAAAGAAAGAAAAAAAAAAAAGCAACAACCAAATACTTAAACACAGGAGCACAGGAGGATAGGAGTTTTAATGAACAACACCTTTGGAACACACATCCTTGCTTTTTGAATTTAATGTAGAACATTACAATAATATAAAATTAGAATAATATGTAATCATAAGTATTAGAGGAGTTTGAGGATTGGGGTTTTGCTGTAAATTCTTGGAGAGAGGATTGCCTAAATTGGCTACAGCCGTGCATGCACATACTGGCAGCTCATCGTCTTCTGCTGTCCCAGTCCCTTCATCGACACTTTTTTCTTCGCTTGGGCCTTCTGTTCCTTACCCTCAAATGACAGGGCCTGTCTCAGTGACATCAATGCAGACATGCTTTATGCAGTTTCCAGTCTCTATTTGCTGGGTCAGGCTCTGAAAAAGTGAGAACAGCCAAGCCCTCCAGAAGGTTAGCAATTAGAAAGTCACCCTGGGCTCAGGCCCTGCAGGAAATATCACTGCAGAGCCTGTCTTCAGTGACTTGCCCGTGTACAGGACAGAGCGCATGAGGCCAGCCAGGCCTATACAGCAGGCCTGGTGAAACGGCATCTGGCAAGCACCCTAACATGGCCTGTTGGCACCAGGACAGTTTGCAGGATGAGAAGTGAGGCAGTCCAGAAGCAGCAGGAGGCTCCCACCCATTCTGTGTACCAGCTGCAGGTGCATCTCCTGCTCCGTATTTGATGAAGTGTGGCTGTGCAGTCCCCCTGCAAAGCTTATCGAGCTTATGTTATGAAAGGTTGTTGAGAAATACACATTGTGGTATGTCTGCTCAGATATCTTGTTTTCAGTCCTGACTTCTGAGGAAAACAACACAAAATCTCTGAAAAAAAAAAAAATAATAATCATAATCCTGCTCAGAAAAACTGAATAGATGACTTCTAGTGTATAATTACCAGATGTAGCTTGATAGAGACCAGGGTTAGATGAAGAGGATGGGGGATGGAAGGAAGAGAGTTCCTATGTTAGAGGGCAAGAGCCTGTTTTGTTTGATGATTTGCCTAACGTGGTTGAAGTATATAAGTAATATGGCAGTGACCCCCTGCCAAGATGGGAAAGCATCCCAGCTGCTGTTGTATGTGTTGTGCGTGTGTACACAGGAAATTTATTAGAGGCTATTCACACTTCAGCACAGCTCAGAGATTGCAGACTGTATTATATTGGTTAAATGAAGCATGTAACATTTTATATTTCTTGTACAAGGAATATTCATTCATTTGTACTTGGTTTTGTCATTCTCATCCTTTTTTATTCTTTTGTTTTACTGAAGGTACATGTACATTTTAGGTGTGTTGACTGGGCTTGAACTGGAAGCCTAGAGGACTGAAGTAGCATAAGTGGTTGCAGGAGAACCAACTTGAGTCTGGAAACAGAAAAACACAACTGCTCAATGTTGTGGCAAACTAGGTAGCATTCATTAGGTTGAACATAGTGCTGCATGTACCTGGCAATTCTACTGTTGTGCTCACAGCAGTAAAACTGCATGCTGTGATATGGTGGTTTGTGCACTTACTAATTAAATCTCTGTTTTCTGGGGAATCTCCGTGGTGTACTCTGTATATACGATGCAGTTTGTGCATGCTCTTCTGAGGTAATTAGTCAAAAGTTCATGCCTGATATTCATTCACGTATCTTTGACATTCAGTAACTTTCAGGTTTTTTGGATGCCATTGCTTTTGAAATATATATAGATATATACACATATAGATACATATATACATATACTTGCTTATGAGAATGTAAGAATGTCTGTAGTACAAGAGGGCAAAGGCCTATCCAGACCAGTATTCTTTTTTCTGACAGTAGCCTACAAGGTATTAGTGAGGATTGCCTCTTCTACCAAACATGGTCTTCCCTGCTGCATTGCTTGGAGAGAAGCTCCAAGCATCCATAGCTGATGCGAAGAGTCTTCTAGTGGTTTTGGGGAAACTAGTCCCATATCCTTGCTGCAAAGTAGACATGCTGGCATACAAGCAGCAGTGAAAGATGCAGTGGTTTTTGAAGCTGTACTCAGTTCCACACCTGATATTCACATTTGTTGGGAAAAAATAAATTACTTGCCCATAATCTTCTGAAAATGTAGCCCATTAAATGTAAAGAGCACGTAAAAACTAATGTCAGACTTGAGTTTGAAGGATTGTTAAATGACTGTTGTAGTAAACTGATAAATGTCTGATCCTTGTTAAATCTTAAGGCTTACAACAGACAATGGATATTTTTCAAAGTTTGCTGTCTGCAATTGTGATACCAGTTCTTCCATAAAGTCTCTAAAATTTTTAGCAAGTAATAGGGTTTTTAGTGTCTGAAATATAACTCTTGGTAACATGACCCTTGTTAGCATTAGCAGTCAGGGCAGTGCATTCATCCAGAGTGATTATGCTTTAAAAATAAGAAAAAAAAAACCTGCTTTGTATCCTAGAGAAAAATTTTCAACATACTGCTTTGTATAGCTTTAGATTTCTGAAATTATTTAAATGTGTTCTTTGTGATATTTGCATTCATAAAGAATTCTTGTTTTATGCTTCCCTTTGCCTTTCTTGACTGTCAAAACACAGTGATGCTTTTAAAGATTTATAGCAGATGGGTAATGAGTTTGCTGACTGTTAGCTGTAGCCTTCAGAATTTGTTGGTGGAAGGAGGCGGGAATTTAAAAAACAGAAGTTTATTGGTACCTCAATGCAATGAAGACAGGTGATAGAACTCTGTTTTCAATCAAGAAACTTAAACATAAATATGTTATGTTCTGAGTTAGAAAAATCTCCGCTCTTCTTGCCATCTAGTAGTCAAATAAAATCTTTCAGAAAAATTATGGAGATGTCAGATTGTATTCAAGTGAGTACAATGAATCACAATGACATGATACAGTTTTTCAGTGAGTGTGTATTCAAGCTGTATTGCATATACTTAATTCGGCACAATAGCAGCCTCTAAAAAATCAGAAGCAAATCATAACTAATGTTTGCAATAACTAATACTGTTTAGTATTAGTTTGCAATAGCTAATATACCTGTGTAGTTGTGTAAAAAGGGAAAATAGGTCAGCAGTTAACTGGGTTAACTGTTGGAGAAAGATGACAGTCTGACTCTTGCAATGTGTGCTGAAATGAGACAGGAAAAAGCTTATCTTCTTTCCTAACCTTTGTGCAGTCAGCTAGTTGGGGTACATCTCAGACAGAAGTTCAGAGAAAAAGTATGAAAATCTCCCAATAACTCCATTTGAAATCTGTCCACTTCACAGAATCATTTAGGTTGTAAGAGACCTCCAAGATCATCTAGTCTAACCTCTGACCTAACACTAACAAGTCCTCCACTAAACCATATCATTAAGCTCTACATCTAAACGTCTTTTAAAGACCTGCAGGGAGGGTGACTCAACCACTTCCCTGGGCAGCCCATTTGAATGCCTGACAACCCTTTTGGTAAAGAAGTTTTTCCTAGTATCCAACCTAAACCTCCCCTGGTGCAACTTTTGCCCATTCCCCCTTGTCCTGTCGCCAAGCACGTGGGAGAAGAGACCAACACCCACCTCGCTACAGCCTTCTTTAAGGTATCTGTAGAGAGCAATAAGGTCGCCCCTGAGCCTCCTTTTCTCCAGGCTGAACAAGCCCAGCTCCCTCAGCCGCTCCTCATAAGACTTGTTCTCCAGGCCCCTCACCAGCTTGGTCGCCCTTCTCTGTACTCTCTCAAGCACTTTCATGTCCTTCTTGTAGCGAGGGGCCCAAAACTGAACACAGTACTCAAGGTGCAGCCTCACCAGAGCCGAGTACAGGGGGACAATTGCTTCCCTAGACCTTCTGGCCACACTGCTTCTTATAAAAGCCAGGATGCTGTTGGCTTTCTTGGCCACCTGAGCACACTGCTGGCTCATATTCAGCCGACTGTCCACCATCACTCCCAGGTCCTTCTCTGCCAGGCAGCTTTCCAACCACTAATCTCCCAGCCTGTAGCTCTGCTTGGGGTTATTGCACCCCAGGTGCAGGACCCGGCACTTGGCCTTGTTAAACTTCATGCAGTTGACCTCAGCCCATCGATCCAGCCTATCCAGATCCTCCTGCAGAGCCTTCCTACCCTCGAGCAGATCGACACACGCACCTAACTTGGTGTCATCTGCAAACTTACTGAGGGTGCACTCGATCCCCTTATCCAGATCACCGATATTGAAGAGAATAGTGGACACCACTAGTGACTGGTCTCCAACTGGATATAACTTCATTCACTATACCTGTTTAATAGTGGCTGTTCATGCACCTGACTTCTAATACTATGATTATCAGCTTCTCTGTTAACTTTGTTTAATAAATTCTCTGTTCAGAAGCAAGGGTCTCTCACTTTACGTTTAGATTGTAATGCTCATCAAAGGTCCATATTCTATAAACAATTGTATCTGCATATAGGAGCTGTTAAAATCTTTAGAGGACATATAAGAACAGAGTGTTTTTCCCACATCATTGTTCTGCTTTTTGCTGGGGCCTGAAAATAAAGAGCAAGTTCCCTATAACTGTAAGTAGTAAGTAGGTTATTAAGTTCAGAAACACATGGAATATTGAGTGAGAAAAATGGATGAAGCCAAAGAAAAGTGCTGAATCTGAAAGGAAGAGCATTTTCTGTTTCTTTATGCAGATATCTCCCTACTACTCTCTTCCTCACTTTGATTTCCCGGGGCCCTACTAATTGGACATTGTTGAAGAGGCTGGACTCTTTGAAAATACTCTAACACCTCTGAAAATTAAGCTTTTGGGTTTTGGACTTCCTTGTAAACAGTGAAGTCTGAACATTTTGAGTTATAGTGAATTAGCTAGCATTCATGTTTCCTCGGCAATATCTGTATCAGGAGAGAGGAAAAAGTAGACACAAGAAGGAAAAAGAAAAAGTGTAGTTCTTCACATTTTTTTTTATAAAAATGTCCATAATTGTTTGGCAGCTCCTCCAGGGCTGTGCATATGCAGAGAGAGCTCAAGACTCCCTTGGAGTCCTGCCGAGGACTGTTGCCTAATTGTGAATTTGTTTATAATTTCCCACACAAAATGTGACAGAGGTTTAAACAAAAGGTAGGGCAGCAGCATCCTCTAAGTGTATTATTCTTTTTAACAAGGAAGTCTGTCTGTGACCCCTTGTTCTTGTCACTCCATTCCAGCAGGCAGTGCCAGCTTGCTCTGAGGCCATTTCTGTAGGTGATAAATACTACCCAAGCTCTGAAATACCCCCCCTACTCCATACATTATTTCAAGTATTTTAATCCCTTAATCTATACACACATACGCTGTGTGACATCTAAGCAGTTATCTGACATAATAATTCATGTTGACTGTGCATATCAGTATGTGTCGTAGGAGAAAAGTGCCAAGCAGTGGTGGAGAGACAAGGATTTAGGAAAATACCTGGGGGGGGGAGCAATGTCTTGGGATCAGGGGAGACCTACTTGTGTGTGGCATATAACCAACCTACCACCAGTGTGGCCATGTAAATTCCTTATGTGAGAGTCATAATATCCTCAGATAAGCACCAAATGGAACAGAAGGGACAAGATAAACTACCAGGACCCAAGTTACAGAAGCACATTAATATTTATTCAGTATCTCTTTATACCCTCTAGTCAACATGACAGATGTAGCTGTGTTCCCCAATAATGTCAGATGTTCGCTGTGTACATCGGAGGAAGGAAGAGGAGAGAGGAGCACTGGTGGGAGAAGAAGGCAATTATTCCAGAGCCTCCTAGTGGGCACGTGCTTCTTCCTTCCAGCTTCACTGATTTGGCCATGGGCCGGGGGCTCGTGGGACATGGACCAGATTGAAAAAGTGGAAACAGACAGATGGTTATTTGTAGTCATCATGTAAATGTAAATCCTATAAACATGTTTTCTTTCTAAGGGCCTGGAAGCTGTTGTAGTGGAAAGCAGGATTAAGGTATGGATATCTAGCCTAGAATAATTTTGACCCTTCCACCTTTCATCCCACTCCATAAACATTGTTGTTTTATCTCTGGCTCCTTTAAACAAATTTCTGGAGCCTCAATCAAGGAAATTAATTCAGTTTCCATATAATTCCCTGAGTTTACGAGCATTGGTTTGACCAAGGCCTGGATTTGGGCCTAAGCTGGCAGGTGCTGGTGAGCAGTTGCCGTGGTAGCGGGGACTTCTTTTTGTCTTTTTTCCTGACTCTGGCAGGTGCCTGGCGTGGAAGCGTTTATCTTGCTGCTGCTGTTGTTAGATGTTGTTTTCGTTATTGCCATCGTGGATACCTGTAAGTGGCCATGCAGGGCTTTGCATCCCTTAAAGACCGATGTGACAGTTCGCAGACATCTATCTTGTTTGAGCAGCATCAGCCTGTTAGAACTACAAAGAGAGTGATCAAACTTTAATTAACTTTTGTCCATAGCACTATCGGGTGCTGTACGTGCAATCTAGCTGTCCTTTCTACCCTCTAGCCCTACAGTGCCCTCCCAGGCAGTGAGGCCCTGGGCTCCTGGAGCTCATACAGTATCGAGGCCATGCATGGCCAAGTGCAAGGGAGCCAGCGTTGTGGCCGGCTGGTGGAGGGGAGCAGCCCTGCTCTGTTTCACCTGGGGAGCTGGGCCTTCAGCTCTCCAGCCTTTTGTGTCCATTGTTAAATGTCAGGTAACACCGAGGGCAAGCCCAGCCTGTGTTAACACTGGGCTATAGCAAGGAGGAACAGGAGGTGAAGAGGAGCGTGATGGCGGTGCTTCACCTCTTGTGCTGAATGTGTAAAAAAAACAACCCCCCCCCCAAAAAAAAAACAAACCAAAACAAACAAAAAAAAACCACCAACAACAACTGAGGAAGACTGGCTTCATGAGGGAACAAAAGCCACCCCCAGTGCTGGGAGAGGGGATCCGCTCTGGCACAGTTGCAGTTATTTGGAAGTGTATGCAATTGTGGATAATTGGCTGAGGAATATTCCACAGCTCTCAACTGCTTTTCTGTTTTCACAGATGATTGTGCCATTAGATATGGTGAATGCACTAAGCTGTGCTGCAACTTTTCCATTTACCCTCCTAATACATGTGAGCTCCACTTCCCATTGATGCTCCCTCCTTCTGTTGCTTTCTGTTCTGCTGAGATCTGCCGCAGTGCTGGGGCAGCTGAGCTTGCTGGCCAGCACCCCGAGATCTCCTCCTTCCGGAGCCCCATTGCTTCTCTCTCAGGGTAACGTTTGGATGTGCCGGGATGGCTGTGCTGATCAGATTAATGTCTGAGCTTTGTGTTATCCATGTTATGTTGTGTTAAAAGCACTGAATCAGAGAAATTACAGCCTGTGCCCTCTATTCTTCAGCTTTTATTTTTTCTTTTCCTCTGTGCTTTTGTTCTTACTCTTTTCCTTCTTTCCTGGCTTTTTCTTTTCACTCTCTCTGAAATTAGTTTTCAATGTTTTCCTCTCTGGGCTGTTTTCTCTCTTTTATTTATATTCTACAAATTTTCTGTTATCTCTCTCTTTCTGTCCTTGCTTTATTTTTCCCTATTTCATTTTTCCCCACCATTTTTGTTTTTCTCCCAAATACAGAATGCTATAGATGGAAACACTGAGATATATCTATTCAAGATTCACGTATGTGTGGAGGTACAGAGCAAGATTAAGTAAACCCTGTAGCATCAATTTTGTCTTCCATTCAAGCCACATTTGTAGTAGGACTTGGGTAAAGGAATGTGATAAAATCAAATCTGCCTCATATTCTCATATTCTGCTGCTGATTGGAACTTTGCACAGTTGCTGGAATGATTCAGAGAAAGTTAATGTAATTTGCTATGTATCACCTCAAGAAACTGTGTTTGTCAGCTTCATATAGCTGTGTGTAACATTCAGGGAAAATGATTTCCTTGGTATTGCTGTCAGGAGTATAAAGTCATGATGTAGGATCTGCTGATTTTCTGGGGATTTTCCACTAATGGATTTGCATTGGAGCTTTGTAATTATGCAAAGAGTCAAGCCAATAAAAATTAATACTAGTTTGTGTGTAATCATAATGGAAGAAGTTGATGTATCCTGTCTGTTTACCAGTTGCGTGAAAGAGAATATCACTGCCCAGAAGTACTTTTTTTTTCTTTTTTTTTTTCCCTGTATCATAATGATCACGGAGACACATGAAGATGCTTCCCAAAATAGGTGGTTTTGTATGAACTTTTTTTTTTTTTTTTTTGTGGTTCTTTCCCCAAGGCTGCTAAAGTATTATCTTTCGTGGCTTTGTTTGAAAAATGGTGTAATTCCAAATAGTCAAAAACCCATGATCTTCAGCTTACTACTTCTGTGTTGTGCAGTTCTTAAGTTTATTCCGTTTCATTTTGAAGCTCTATAAATTCTATTTCTGTCAGTTTGAGTATTGGGAATCAAAGGATCAAAGGCATAGAGTGATTTGTAGTAATCAGAAATATTTCATGGTTGAGTCTTTCATTATCTGTTGGGGAAAAAAAAAAAAAAGTATCTATTTGGTGTGTTTCTTGAGAAGAATGTGTTCTGTGTTCTTGCCAGAGTTGCATCCATTGCCAATTGTGTCCTATCAATGCTATCTTACGCTTGAAGAGCAAGACCTAAGTAATCATTCTTTTCTTTTTTTTTTTTTTTCTTCCTGTTAGAAAAAGAATTAACTGCCAATTAATTTCCTCCTTCCTTTGGGATCTACCTGTGTATCCCAAAATGCAGAACAATAAAAGTTACCTTGTATGTCATTTTGGGTGCCACACTTATACAGCCTGCTCACCTCAGCCCATTCAGAGACCAATTCTTATATGTATTAATCATAGTTTCTTGTGTCTTATTACAGAACAGAAAAATATTCAGTTCCAAATGTTAAAATGGGGCACATTTTATTAACATCAAAAGCAATAAATTATCTCTGCTTATGAAATGAGACTGAGCAATTTCTGCTGAACTCTTCCTGACTTGCCCCTTCACTAGGATACGGTGTTTTCTAATTTCTCAGAGGGCCCTGCTTCCATTAAGGGCAAGAACTGTTTTAAAGCTGTAATGAAAGCCATACATAGCTGAAATTCAAGTAGAGGAAATGCCCTAAATTCTATTTCAGTAGCTCATCTAGAGATATTTTCAGTTTTATATTTATAAGAATGTCAATTAACCTAGAGACTAGGACACCCATGGAAGAATAACGATGAAGTGGATGTCATTTTAACACACTGAAGTCAGGTAGTTGGACCTAAATCTTCTTTATAGGAGCTTGATTTACATAAGAAGCTAGCATGTGTTGCCTAATCTAATTTTCAAGCAGCTTGGTGATTTAAATGCTTTTTGCTTTCAATGTTGTCAGACAACACTGGTCAAAGTTGCAAATACATATATATTAAAAATAAATAAATAAATAAAAAATGTGGAAGAACACTGGCAGTGGCATGGTTTCAGTTTCTCCTTTCCAAACTGGTGATCAGTTAATCATGTATTGGTGATAACAATAATAGTAGTAAGACTAGTAAGAGTAATAAAAATAATACTCTTAATCAAAGTGCAAGTCAGCAACAAAGTACCAGTTGTGTCACTTCCTTATCTAGCTACTCAAGTTGGAGATCCAAGCAAGCCAGATACTCAGCATGCTGTTTTCTGTTATGAAGAGAACCAATATCAGACCTGCACTACCACTTTTACAGTACTACTTTTCCCATAACGGGAAGTGACCCTGTCAGCACTAAAAAGACAAAAATACTAATGGGTGCTACAGATCTTTTATTTATTTATTTATTTTTTTATTTATTTAAATACAGGCTGGTGTTTTTATCTGGAGGGAAAAACAAAAAAAGGCATCTATATCAAATCTGCTTCCATTGAATAAAAAGGTCATACCTCACCAACTTATTTTATGAGGCATTTTGTAGTAAACATAAGATACAAAGTCATCACCTAATAACAGTTGAGCAGTGTTTTGTTGTTTTTGTTTTTGTTTTAATTCTACATATATATATTTTATCCCCCCACTTACAATGATGGCACTCCTGTTAATTTTTTTCTTCTCTCCCTCATTTTCGATGTTAGTGCTACGAGATGACTTCCGCCAAAACCCTACAGATGTTGTGGTGGCAGCTGGAGAGCCTGCCATATTGGAGTGCCAGCCACCTCGTGGACACCCTGAGCCTACCATCTACTGGAAGAAGGATAAAGTCCGCATTGATGACAGGGAAGAGCGGATCAGTGTGAGTACAGCTTGGGTGGTTGTTCATATATATGGGACCTGCAATAAAGCTGAGTAGCTGAGCATGGTAGACCGTCATAGCTTCACGTCTTTCTCCATAGCTAATCATGTACACCACTGAAGTGGATGTCAGAAACTGCACGGCTTTGAGTTTGCAGACCCTCGGAGTAGGACAGTCTTGTGCTGTGTGAAGTGGTGGAAGGACAGAGAAACGAGCCTTGGCTTCTGAAAATGCAGAGGGAGAGAGGGAGAAATATAATGTATTCACCTTTCCCACAGAGACTTCTTGTTGCACTTGACAGTTTTTGTCCGTGACCTTTCCTAAATGAGGGGTAAAAATTGTTTATTTCTACTGGTTTAAGTGTCCAGCTTGAACTTCCTGAGGCTTGCTTTGTGCACCTGTTGCAACTAAAGTCTGTTAGAGCCTAGATTTGGTTGTGTAAAGTATGCTATTAGATGTGAGCTGTCTCACCTTGGGACTCAGTGTATCTCTTTGACCAGTTTGGCCTTATCTTTTCTAGATCTCACTTTCCCGAAATGAAAACAATATCAGGCTTTATTTCAGAGAGCTGTTTGAAAGATAAAACCAGTCATATCTATGAGATATGCAAATACTCTCTTAGAAAAAAACAAAACAAAACAAAAAAAACACTAACTTAGGATTACATTGGTAATGTTGAATTTAGTATAGTAATTGGGATGTATGTTCTAAGCAAAGACTAAAGTTATACTCTAAAGAATAATTGTCCCTGAATAGGAATACGTATTAAATAAAGGAGGAAAATTGTTTGATTTTTGTGATGGATCATTCCGTGAACTGAATGAAAAAAGTTCCAGCAGAGAGAATTATCTTATCAAGTGAATAAAAATGATATAACGGTCTGTGCAAACTAATGGGACAAATTAAGGGTGTGTGGACATAATTCCTAATTTTTGAATGTTAATTTTTTTTGATCCTAGTTTTTGAATGTTAAGTTTTTCACTATTGATATTCATTTAATAAAGTTTTATATTGTATGTAGGGATATGTTATTCATTCAGTGCTGATATTATTCGATGTGGAAGTACTGTTAGGAACTTGCTCATTGCTTTGGATGCCTAAAGAAGTATTCCAAGCTAAACAATCCAAATAGTTGCTATTTGTGGTATTATGGGCCATCCTGTTTCTGTTAGTCTACTCAAGAACAGAGGAGGAAGGTAGAGTGGCAGGGAGATATCATTCCCTGACTCTCGAGTTTCTTTGGCTATATTCCAAGTTTATTTTGAAGCACTGCATTCATGTTCTAACTTTTAACCTGCAATTTTGTTACTTTTTTTCTTTCACCTACCCTGCTTTTTCTCTCTATAAATATCCTTTATACCCAAGAAAACATTAAAGCTTGTGGGAGTCAGGTGAATTCTCAGTTTGGGCTACATTCAATCTGTTTGCATCAAGGAGAAGAGAAAATCTGTCTTAAATCAGTGAACAAGGAAACTGTTCAGGCACCAGTAACAATAAAATGAACTAACTAAATAAACCTGAGTGAAACTGCCTTTTTCCTCAGAGAGATGTCAAAAGTGCTTTACATATCATCACGCAAGAAATGCAACCACTCTGCATTGCCAAAGAGGTAGCAAGGAATGAAAGTGTTTGAAATGTAATGCATCTAATGAAGAATAAGGGGATAAAATGAAACACATCTAAAATCAATCAGTAAGATAAAATGCATTCTAGAGCAGCATAATGATATTTAGTTGTATGGGATTATCATTTTTTTTAAGCCTTTTATATATTTACAAACAAAATATTAAAATGTTTAATTTGTGGAATTTGCCTGAGTGTGTATCTTTTTCTGATATCTTTTGTTTATCTGAATTTAAAAATATGTTTCTTATTTTGAAACAGATACGTGGTGGAAAACTAATGATCTCCAATACACGAAAAAGTGATGCTGGCATGTACACTTGTGTTGGAACCAACATGGTGGGGGAGCGAGACAGCGATCCAGCAGAGCTGACTGTCTTTGGTAAAGCTACTCAAGCTTTTGTTTCCTTTTCACTACAAATGTTATATATTGAATTGATCTAGGTGACTCATCAGAATATGAGACAAAATCAGGTTAACAAAATGCAATAGCATTGCTTAAGCTGCATTTTGTAGCTCCTGATTTTAAAGGCTGCAATTTATAGTGATGGAACGGTGATTGCCCAATATTTTCCTTCTAAGCACGTACTCTAAATTTAATTGGAGGTCCTTAGTGATATGCATATGCTTAGAAACGGTAATCCAGGACATAATGCTCTCCCTCACAAAATTGCCAAATGTAATTGAGCCACTTCTAATACAGTTGACAATGCCTACTTAACAGAGATTTGGACCAGCATTGCCTATTTAAATAATTACTTATTCCTGTGGGGTTGTGAAATCAAACAGTTGTAGGAGAGCACAGCAGAGCACAGTGGACCAGTAAAAAGTCATTAGAGAAAATCCAAGATCAAGTTTTTGAATGTATAGAGGTATGTCTGTCATCTGTTTTTTAAAGGGCACAAAGCAGCTTTGCATCCTGAAAACCAGGGCACTATTTTGGTTTCTGGTGTTGCTGAATGAATCAGAAATGGATATGTGAGGGCCTAGAGCAAAAATAGAGTAATACTGATTCTAGGCTGGATCCATCCTGCTAACAACTGGATAAGAAGCAAAGCCATTAAATCCTGCTGTGGTACATCCTGTAGTCATGACATTTCTATTTACCATTAGCTGTGGTTCTGTAGGAATCAGTCATGAGGTCTTGAGCAAACAAGAGAAAATCAATAAGGAAAAAAACCCCTCATTGCTACAAATACATACATACAAAAGAGAAAGAAATATCACTAATGTTTCCTCCTTGATAAAATACTGACATTTCAAACAAGACTACTTGTAATTCTAGTAAGATTTTCCATAGGTATCCTGAACTACTTTGTAAGGCAGGTGCTCTTAACTTGTTCACTTTCTGCTTAATATAGTGCACTGGAAAACCCAATCACAAATACTACTGTGTTTGCATGTATGTGCAGTTCAATATTTGTTTGTCCACTGTAAAAGACACATTATGGTATTCACAAAAGATGCAGAAAAGTTTCTGCTTGACAAGATCTGTGAGTGAATGAGGATTTGGTGCTCTCTGGCTGTGAAGGCTTCCACTCTACTTATTTTGTTATGTATTTGTGGAAGCACGTGACTTAAAAAAAGAACTAATATACCTTAAAAACAAACAAACAAAAATAAAAAAAACAGAAAGGAATCTCCATCAATTTATGTCCTTTATGTCCTGTTGAGGTTGTGCCTTTATACAGATGTTAAAGAGACATGATGTATCTTCTTCATCAGTTTAAATACTGATAATCTCTGTTATTACTCCCTGTGGATAGCAAGCAGATTGCAGTCCTAAACTACGAAGCCTTAAGAAATCCTTAAGAAAAGAATATGTTAAAAATTTGTTAAAACTCATATAATACAATTGAAGTCTAATTTGCAAACAGGGAACAAAATCAGCTATAAATTAAATTAGAAGTTTTAATTCTTCATTACTGTGTTAGTCTATTTAAATAAAAACTGTATTTAAAATTCCCTTTCCATATGGATATCTTCCTATCTAAAATTCTTGAGTGGCCATCTAAAGGTGGCTCAGCTTTGCCTTCCACCAGCAGAACAGTTTCACTCCTTTCCTGGGGTACAGGCACCAGCTCCTGTGTGCGTGTGTGGGTGTGTGAGTACACGGTGCACTGGAGAGCATTATCCGTGATGTTTACAGGAAGTAATGCATCTACTGGACAGTCCAATCAATCTAAGCGTACACAATAAATCCAATAAATCCAGCAACTCTGGGAAACATCAGATTGGTTGTGCATGTTCAGATTGACTTCACTGGACACAGGCAAAAACACATCATCTGTTAAGTCCACAGCCTTCCTATGCATTCATAATAATATGAATCACAGTTTTGGGAAACGTGTGCAAATAGTGCAAATGTTGAGAAACATATATTAAAAATATCATAATGCTTACATTATTATTCAAGAGCCCAACTTCAACTGTTTTGAACATATTTGAAAATAGGTTTTATATTTAAAATTGAAATATTAGCTAAAAGGCTTAGAAACTGTAATAATGTGGCTGGTAAGCCTACAGCTGGTGCTGATTCTGGAGAGGAAGGTGTATTATTTAGCTGATTATTAATGTTCCTAATGTTTTTCTGAATAACAAACACAGAAAACCCTTTTCATACTGTGAAAGCAGCCTTAGAAAACACACTCCTCTGTAGGAAATGGAGCTGTTTCACACTAGTTCTCAAGCCTTTCCACGAATCAGCCACTTGTTACTTTTGGCTCTGCAAGTTTTTCTGTAATACTTGAAGTTAATTTCTGCATGTCACTTGTGACAAGTCTCTGGCTTGTGCAGTAAATTTAGCTCGGGGCATGGCCTGTGGAAAAACTGAGTCAGTGTGGTGGTAACTGGTGGCCTAATGGGAACAGCATGGAAGCCTAGCCTGAAAGATTACACCTTTCCTGAGTAAAAAGTAAAATAAAATAAAATAAAAAGTGCAATAAAACCCTTGGAAAGAAATTGGAAGAGAAAATGAGAGTTTCCCTTATGTAGAATATATTTACTCAGATGGGTACCCATTCAATAACATTTGCTGAGAGATCTTTGTGAATGATACCTGTAGAGCCCTCACAAAGCAAGCCATTTTCTTCCAACCCCATCTACATGGGAAACATAGTTTTCAACATTGAGGCACTCACCCAGAATGAGGATGCTCAAGCCTACTGTTAGCATCTGTGCAGATAGCATTTCTTTTGTTCCCAAGTCACGATTCTTCAACAAGCAGAAATTTTGTGAAATCCAAAATTTTCACAGTAAAATATCATAAATAAAATTGATTATGTAATCAGTGCTTCCCAAAATTATTCCTATGTTTTGAATATTGACAACAATTGCATGAGATTTTGTTAGTGTTCTCCTTCAAACACTACTGGTAGTTATTGTCTTTTTGAGGCTCCAAGGTGTTATCTTGGAGTAGATCAAGAAGACCGAGTACCTCAGAGCCTGAGGTGGCCTTTAAGTAAAGGTAAGAACTAATCCATCAATCCTAACATTCCCCAAAAGAGACAGCACGGTATTTTATTATTATGGACACATATTCTAAATGCCAATTCAGAAGCATGATACAAATTAAGCAGCTTTGTGTTTGGGCTCATAGCCTTTGACTGAACAAAAATCAGGCAAGATGCAAAGCAGAAACAGTTCCATTTCAATTTGTAAGAAAGCTTGGTTTGTAAATACATAATGTGGAGCCAGAAATAAAATAAAAGGAATAACTGTTAACGTTTTATAATTTTGTCATGCTATTGCAGTGTTACCAAACAAGTTTTCAAGATGGTTTAACTCTTTCAGACTCCTTTTTGTTCCTTTGGACTTTAAATGTTATGTTTGAAGAGAATGTACAAAGGTGTATCTTGTATATTGATTCTGAAGCTCAGTGAAATCAATGAAAGCCTTAATATATCGACTTCAAGAGGCTGGCACCAGGCAGTGGAAAAAGATTGAGATATATTTAGAAGAGCCTCAAAAGAATGTAAAGTATAACTAATAAGAGTACAAAAATGTCTTAAAAGATATGTCAATTCAGACATATTAAAGATTGTTTTGGATTAATTTTTGATTTTAGCTTTGGTGCCTGAACCTTTCTTCAGCTAATAAGGTCCTCTGGGATGAAGAGGTATTTTCTTCTGATGCTCGAAGAAGTATTTGTGTTTGATGTTTTTGTGATATTGTCAGGCTGAAAGAGATACCGCAGTTCCAGCAAGAATATACTGTGATGACATGATCTTAGAGAAAGAAATCCAAAAACCCCTTAATGAAGACATTGTACCTCATTTTTCTTCTGAGAATTCTGACTATATGGAAGGCCGTAGCAGAGAGTCTAGTCCCATCATATCTTGCAAATCAGTCCCAGAAGATTTCCCAGCCAGAAAAAATGCCTAAATCAGGGTGTACATTCGCAGTTTAAGACAGAGAGGTTGACATTCCCTATTTTGTCCCTCAGATCAAAAGTCCTTCTGTTTTTCTTCAAATCCTTATACTTCCCACTTGCAGTGTGCTTGTGGTAGTTTGTAAAGAATCATTGTAGCTTTGCAATATTTGCTGTCTGTGGGTACTAACAAATTGAAATAGGATGATACAACTGTGAAAAAGGGTCCGATTGCTCTCCGAAGTCTGTTCTTCATACTCAGTAGAAATTGTTTCTGAAATTAAAACCACGGTAGATAGATACAATATGAAGAAAACACGTTTGATAAAAATCAGTCTAGGTCATTTGCGTGTTCCTCCATGCACTCACTGTGCAAACTTACTGCATTTTGTTAGTACTGTGCAATGTCTGCAGAAGTGTGCAATATCTACACAACTCCTTATTTCTCAAACAAAACAATAATAAGTGCATGAAAAGAGGAAGTAGAAGAATGTCTTTAAATAGTAAAATATCTACTTTTGCAACTATATTTTCATTTATTTGGTCAGCATCCTGTATGCTGTCTGCTTCCTCATCTTCGTTTTTGGCAGACAGCTTTACTTTATCCAGCTCATGATGCAGGTAATGAAATAGCTACAGTTTTGACAGCATTCTGAAATGAAACTTACTTCTTATCACCTAACGTTTCTTTTTTCCTTTGCATCAGAACACTAAGGTGAAAAGAAACTCTTTTTTAAAAAAAAATATTTGCTATTAAATACCTCCCAAAACTCATCCTTCTAACTCGTGTTTGAATGCTTCTTTTTAGATCAGGAGAACATTTTTAAAAAATGATGCCTTCTCCCAGCCAACAAGGAGAAAACAGTTCTAAATCAGATTGAGTCTCCACATTATGGGGACCATCAAATCTTTCACTCTAGCAGTTGCCTCAGCAGACAAAATATATTAAGGCAGTTAGGATCATTTTAATTAGATTGAGGTCCCATATATGGCTGTCTAACTTTTTGAGGAACAGAGAAAGGGCAATAATACATCTGAGGGTCATCCGAATCTCTCTAATAGAGTGTGATACACAGACCAATTGTTAAATAGAGGAAAAATTGAGTTCAGGGGTTTACTTCTGTCAGCAGCCAAAGCAAAGAAGGGTTTTCTTATGTTTCTGGCTTGGATCAGTTCTGTAATTTTCTTGTAGTGCCTATCTCTGCAACATACTGTAGGTGTGTGCCCAGATTGCATTAACAATCCCCTTTTATAACTGCACGCAGAGTTTATTCTGAAGTTATAAAGGTCACCCCAGTAATAGTACAACTGGTTGACATGACATATAACCATGACCTATTTTATAGTTCTCTTCAAAGATTTTTAATATTCATCAGTGAAAGCCTGGGAAGTAGGTATTTTATTTACTCAGAGAAAACTTATAAAGTAACTATATTAAAAATTTTATATATGTCCACGATTTTAATGTATTACCCTTTTGTTTCTCAAATATATTGTGTTCTGCATGCTGTTGACAGAGTAACAATATTTAATTACACCACAAGGCTTTATTTGTGGGTGAATCATTTAAAAAGAAAAAAAAAAGTCACAAGATATTTTCTGAGGTTTGGCTCTGAAACTGTATTTGACCTGGCTGTGCAAAGAAATCTTCTCTATTTAGCACGCTCAGGCAAACTCTGTCTCCTGAGAGATTAACATTGTAAGCAAGTTATGCAGGTGACTCAAATCCAGTTAATCTCACATAAAGAATGTTAATTGCATTGGCAATGGCATTCCCTCTGATCACTTTATTGCTGTATAATTAGCTATTGGACATATTCAAGGGGTTGTCTAAGTGATACAAATCCAGGAAACAACATGAAAGAGAACTTATTCTTTCCGGATTCACACTGTACAAAATGCAGAGATGAAAAAATGGAAATAGCATTTATTGTTATTTGTGTGTCCTTGATAACTGTGGTCCGTACTTCCATAGCTATCTATTTTCTTGCAAATATGTAACTGTTTTGGAAAATACACAATTTGAGAAGCTGATCTGAAACAAACATGTATATGCTCCTAGATTGTCTTGGTCTGGAATCAAGTAATTTACCTAATGATCTTTCAGCCATTTACTGTCTCATCAGCTGGGTTCTCCTCAAAATGTGATAGGAATTTATTTTATTATCTCCTGTAGAGAACCATTTACAGCCACAAATAGCAATTTCATAAACATGAATATGTTTATTTCTTAGTTGTTTACAGGCAGCTTTTGTAAGGAGGGTCTGAGATAATTTTTGTATGCAGACCAAGCAAACATACCAGCACATGCAGATTTATTAAAGTTCAAAGTGAATGGACCAGGGCTTCTAAATCACCTATAAGGATGCTGATCTGAATCTAAATCTCTTGGCTAAAGATCATCTCTTGAAAAATAAATTCCAAAATATAGAATGTGTTGTTTGTGAGCTCAGAGGAGGCATTGAGCTATGCTTTTAGGTGAGAAATTCTGGATAAGATACTGCTGCAAACTTACAAAAAAGTTTAATTAAGATATTCCCTTTTAGATCCACGTATTTACAGACAGGCCAAGAACCTAGAATTTGATGGGAAATTGTTGCTACTATACCAGAGATGTAATTTTTTGCCTTCCCAAATAATTTTCACTAAGCTTAGCCAATTATGCACCTCTTGAAATAAATAAGTAAACTCATACTCCTGAGAGACCGAGTAGAGTATAGTTCTGAGCAGCGGTTTTCCTCCAGTGCAGTCTAGCATTGCTGTCAGTCTCCTGCAATGATGTCTGGTTACTTCAACCAATTTTTCTTGTATTAATACTCTGGATGGGCTGTATCTGGATGGCACAGAGAAAAGAAGCTCCAACTCAAGTGTAGTTCAAATATGTAATATAAAATTACATCAGTTTGCTAAAATGCACAAAGAATTTAGAGGCATGAATACATATATTTGGAAGGGAGACCAGACTTGCACATTTCCTGGGTTGAGGCTGTGAATGGCAATGTTCTGGGCTAGGAGGAGACAGGCTGAAGAAGCAGGCTGCAGCTGGGAAGAGCTGGCACAGCTTACTAGCTGGAGCAGAGGTGGCCATGAGGCATTCTCACAGGCTAGACAAGACACAAGGTCAGGGTAGGTGCAAGCCTAGCTGGGACTGGGAAGGATCAGGAGACTGCATGCTCAGGGAAGGAAAAATCTGGTGGGGCACACTCAGGGCAAGGAGCTGTAACAAAGAATATATATGGCTGGCTGATACACAGGCTTGAGACAGGGAATGAAGACTGGATTTCAAGGGGCAGAGGGAGACCAGAACTGCATTTACTTGCCCAAATGCTACTGCAACCTGCCAGCACAGTGTGTAGAAAAACAATGAAAAGTGAGAGAACAGCAATGGCTTGGGAGAAATGGGGAAAAGAAGTCTGTCCCTTAGACTTGTTATTATCTTTAGCACCTGGAAAAGTGCTGTTGATCCTTGAATGTGTCAATTCTTCTGCTGACAAAATACATTTTTCTCTGCCACTAGGTACCTCTGGTAGTATCGTGTAATTCCTATGTGATATTGTGTCACTCTTATAAATATTTATTAACAGTTGGCTTTGTGTTCCTTATTTTCTGACTTAATATTCTGATTTGTGAGAGTGGTAAACATTTTATCAGCTGTAACTGAATTCAATGGAAACTGAGCTTCAAGCATACAAAATTCTTGCTGAATTCTCATGAAAAAATACGTTGGCAGTTTTGTGTCTCAAGTTGGGCATGAAGATTTAGCAGGTGTTTTTTTTTTTTTTTTTTTTTTTTTTTTTTTTTTTTTTTTTACCTTGCTTTCTTAGATCTCCATCACACCTCAGAGACGGGCTATGAAAGTAGGTGAATTGTTTATGAAGCATTAAGATAGGTGTAATGGAGATCGTGAGGAAATTAATAATTCTGTCTTTGAAGTGAGATTTGAGAAGTATGACAGGAGGCCACCCACTAAACAGTACAACTAAAGCAAAATATTAAACACCTGCTCATTAAATGAATACCAACAATCTGGAGATGTTTGGGGAAGAAATAGTTTGTGATCGTGTAATTGCAACCAGTCCCATAAGGCATAAACAGAAAGGGAATGATGAAAGGGCATGCAGACAGACTTAATTCTGACACTTCTGGCACTTAGGTGCTGCACACTCGATTTTGCAATCTTATTAATGTTCTTTTAATGTTTTTTTCTTTTTCTTTTTGGTTGTTGTTTGTTTGTTTGTTTAAATTTTCATATATTAAATATGGATACCAAGCCTATAAACTCATCTCTGTTGTTATCAAGACAAACTGCCTGAGTCAGAATCTCGTATTGCTTACATTTGTGTGAATTTTGAATAATTTTCTAAGTGACATCATAGCCTTCAAGTTGCTGAGAATGAAATGTGAAACGGAGTGTGTAACCGGTTTTAAATGCCTGTGTAATAAATCGCTGTCTTGAGTGGAAATAGTGCTTCATATAAACCCAGTCTTATAACGGTTTGTCTCTGGTATAAATAATTTATGACAGTGAAAGTGCAGTATGGCTGGAAGAGGACAGAACCAAATTTATGCAATCCAAAGGCAACTTGGAAACTAACCCCGGTGACATCCTTTCAAATGAAATTACCGGTACTCTGAGTTTGTACCAGTGTAACTGAGATCAGATTGTGGCTCTGCATCTGGATTTCAAGCAGGCCTGTGCTACATTATGATGATTAATTATATTTGTAGCTGTGCAGGCTAACATAACAAGGGTAAACAGAACTGATTATTCAAACCTTAATTTAGTTTTCTGTGGTGAAGTTAGTGATGGGGATCAGGGAAGATTTGACCTCGATACAATAGCCCTCGATCAGCTGAGCCGCATAACACAGAGTTTACGTTTTCCTCCGAAGCATCCAGGTATTGATTATTGCCGAAGGCGGGCTGTCTCCGCTGGCAGCTCGTATATTGCTAGAGCAGACAGCAGCTCTTAAATCACACTCCGTGCGTGCAGCAGTGCACAGCCAAAACATTCACGCGGAAGGGCACGGTCTTGAAGACGTCCCCGGTGGTGTGACAGGCAGGCAGTTGGGGCTAGCGCGTGCTTCATGCTGGTGGCACTTGGCTTTTACGTGAGGGCCAGACGTGACAGTCGCCGCATCTCCAGCCCGGCTGTCGTTGTCCTGGCTGCTGACGCACATCATCAGTTCCACTTGTCTGAATTCGCGGAGCTCAGCCCTCCTTTCCGCCTTCCGTGAGTCGGTAAACAAAAAGATGCTGAGAAGTCAAAAGTTTTCATGTCAGCCCTATGACTCACTGAGGAATTCTGATGTCTCTTTTCTAGAGCGGCCCACGTTTCTCAGGCGGCCGATTAACCAAGTGGTGCTGGAGGAGGAGGCCGTGGATTTCCGGTGCCAGGTGCAGGGGGACCCACAGCCGACCGTCCGCTGGAAGAAAGATGACGCAGACCCGCCGAGAGGAAGGTGAGAGTAGCGTTCGTGTTCCCAGTGCTTTCAAATTGCCGCTGTCGAATGACCCTGGAACCACTCCCAGATAGATTTATTTCCCGTGTTTCTGGTCTTTGGCAATACAAACTGTGTTCCAGAGCCAGCTGAGTAGGGAAATCCACTCAGCTGGGCTGTCCAGCTTGTGGATTCCTGTGAGAGGAAGAAAATTGATGTGTAGATGTCAACAGATTCAATTCACTGCATTGCTGGAGAAAAATAAAGATGTTTTAGGGACTGTACCAGTGATAATAGCCTTCATAGCAATGTGGTGACACCAAAAGAGAGAAAGTTTGGCTGGAGAGCCCAGAGCTTCTCTGTCACATTTATGGGGTGGGTTAGAGGCAGGGCTTTGTTGGCTCCTTTGCTGATGTCAGTTGGGTCCCAGAAAGAAATCTTCCTCTGGAAAAAGCAAAAGAAACAAACTATCAGAAACAGAAAATAAAGATGAAATCTGGAACAGGGCATTTGTGTTCAAGAAAGATTCATTTAATCTGGAACAAATTCCAGAGTGATCATGGTAAGAGAGTCTGTCTTACAAAACAACATTAAATTACCTTGGCTCCTTTCAGCTAGCAGAACAGAGTTTGGTCCTTGCTTTCCAGAACTCTTCCTATGTTTGATGCTGAACCATTTTTAGATTAAAATATCTTAAAACAGAAATAGGTTTGGGAACAGGAATGAGAATCCAAGTCTCCATAACCTGTCTTCTCTTTTGACCCTGTGACTCCTAATTCATTGTTTGCACAGTGTTTTTAAATTAAAGAGAAGATGTGAAGAGTGCTGCTTTTTTCCCACTGTGCTTGATTGTTGTTTTCCATCAGTGTTGTTTCCTTGGATGTGGCAGATATAATTTGAAGAAAAGGAGAACATCTAGATATTTTCTTCTTCAAACAAGTGCTTTAAACACTGCATTTATCCTGTGTAGGCTAGTTGCCAATATTATTTCTGCTTCTCCAATCATGACCACAAAAAAAAAAAAAAAAAGAGCAACTGCAATGTTGTTTTTGTGACTAGCTTGATCCTGTCAGAGTATATTAAGTGTGCCGTGAACACACTACTAGATTGGGCCTAAGTAAAACAAGTTAGACGTTGTGGCCTTCTTTCTTAATCACAGCCTGTCTTACGTTTTCACCCCAAGATGGTAAAATGTGGTAAGACTGTTGTCTGGCAGTCTTCATCCAGTTGCTAAATATGGCATTTAGTGTCACATACAAATTCATGAGAAATGATGGCAAAATTCCTTGGAATCACGCAGTGTGCAGTCATCATTATGTCTAAGGTTAACGTCACTTGTTTCTCAACATCTAAATCTTTAATAAAATAAAAAAAAAAAATCAAATTGGAGAATACCTGTTTTAGATTCCACATCCTCAACTCTGTAAGATGTCTTAAGTGAATATGCAATTATTTAATTGAATATATTAGTGTATGTATTAATGTAATGATAATGTATATTCTAGAAAAAGACAAAAACATTTCTGTTTTAACAGAAGAGATACATATAAATGTACATACATTTTAAAATAATCTCTCCTTGCGACTTAAATTAAATTTGACATAATTTTTTTACCTAATTATTTAGGTAGATATGTACGTATGTAATGTGTAGAATATTATTTTGAAGAGCAGTCTTTTGGATGGCAAGATGAATTTTTCCTTGCTATTTAACCATGCATTGCAAAGTATCCCATAGTAAATGCATTTTGCTGCTGTGATTTAGTCCGACTATTGTGCTGCTTCTGTTGTTTAAATCATGTCTTCTAGGTCTCATAGGCAGAACTGATGAATTGACAGTGCCTTTGATAAGGTTGCACATTGCGTTAGTTTTTTTTTGTGTGTGTTTTTTTTTTTAATGGCTTTATATTCCTTTTTTATCTATTTTATTGTGGAAAAACTTAAGTACTGTGTATATTGAGGTAGCTTCTCTTCATTCATGATGAATGAATGATTTCTAGGAAAGAAGAAATGTAACAGGAAATGGGAGAGTTTACTATGCTTTTAACTAAGCGAAGGGCAGGTTCATCAGATACACTCTGATGATACTCAACTTCAGGCTCAGAAACTATTCACAGTGTTCAGCAGTGTTTTTACACTGCATTTACACATTTAATTTACTGTGGTTTGGCATCTTAAGATAGAAAGGGAGGGTATGTCTTCAGTTACGTTGGCTTCTCAGAACATGACAGTGAGGAACGGGCAAATTTGAGGGGTCCCATGCTGAAGACCACCTCGGGTGGTAGAGGACTGCCACTGCTGCTGTCCCAGTGGCAGTGCTGCTTTAAAAGCAAATACTTTCGGTGATTGGGAGTGTATGTTTTATTTTTCAAAATATATCATATTGCATAAGAGTATATGTAAGCAGAATCCTAAGTATCCAAAGAGTGGAAATTTCCAAACCATGTTGTTTAATGAAGGAGGGTAAACTTGGGATATGTGAAAGAAAAGGTATAGTTTTTCTTGATTTTTTTTTTTTAATGCAAGCAAAGAACTTTACCTGGGTTTAGTTTGAATGAATGGAAGAGAAAAATAAAAATGTGACCATTTTATAAACTGAGAAGAGTATTCCTAAGTTTTTCCTTCTTGAAGAAATACAAGATTTTCTTTTTTTGAGGTTAAAATAGCAAGTGGCTTTCATCTCCAGAACTCCTGTATTTTAAGCATTTTAACATCTACAATGGATTATGAAATCCTTAAGGAATACCCTTTGTTATTCTTTCTGCGTAAATAAATCCCTTTTTCTGAGCAGATCTGTACAGCTATTTGTCTTATAGCTTTCAGTGCCAATTTCCTGTTTCCACAGCTAATGATGTTCTTTGCACATCTGTCTGTATTTTGTTGTTGTTGTTTTCCAATAATTTCCTTTAGGCCACATCCCTAGTTTACAAAGCGATTATAGTAGGTACCTGTTTCAACAAGTATTGCAAATTATTGAATTTTTCTGTTGTTAGTTCAACTTTCAAAAATGTCTAGGCCAGTGATAGTGAAGTGGGATAAACTAAATTATCAATTTTTGCATGCATTTTGTTTCTGTAATTTGCTTCTGATGAATGCCAGTATGACTGATACTAGACTAGAGTCTTTCAGAAATCCTTCTCTGTTTTTCCATCTTACTTTCTTTTAGCCTTTTTACATGTGAAAGCAAAGAGAAAAGTAATCACAGTAATTTCTGGTGACAAATATAAACAGTATTGCTCCACCAATTGGTGTGTTGAGTAATAATTGGAAAATAATTTCAGGCTATTATAGTTTTAATTATAAAAGTCCCTGATGAACTGTAAACATTTCCAGTTGCAGTTAGAATGGAGATGGGGGGGGGGGGAGGAAGACTTCTAAAAAAATAAGTGTTTGAAAATATGAAAATAATAAAAAGTCTTAATGTGGCTATTTTGTTTAATTGTCCTTATAATTACCCAGAAATTTAGGAACAATCAAACAATCATGCTTTAAAAGTGAGAACAGATGGGCAGAAGTTTATTTTGCATGTGAAAGTCTTCAGTCCACATTTTTGCTGTTTTGAATTAATGATCTAAAACAACTACAACAGTCTATATTTTGAATTTAAGAACTTAGGTTGCTCTTATAGTGCACATTGTCAAAATGCCCATGAAAAAAGGTCTCGCTAACATTCAAAGGATGTAACTTTTCCAAATTCCTGTAGACCTGACCTTGACATTTCAAAGACTTCTGTACAAATCATGAAGCTTTTTTTTTATATCTTTGGGCAGGAATTAAGAAAGCAATAGAAGGAGCACTGTTTCCACCAGGTGGAAACTGTTGTGAATTATGCATAAGTGCTTTCATAGCTTTTATTTATATATATATATATATATATATATATATGTTAAATAATGAATTAATGTGATTCTTCAGATTTGAAAATTCTTTTTAGGCCCTAAACCGATCCCAGCAAATGAAAAGCATGCTATAGAAAATGCTGATACTGCACCAACAGGCAAAACCAAAGTACATTGTGAAATCTGGGCTATGTAAAGCTTTTTTCTAGAAGCTGTCCATTTTGAATCAGTGATCCAAGACCAAAATGCATTGTGAATCAAGGATAGAGGCACATGGTGTATATTTTATTTTAATTACTCAAAAAATTCAACATCACACCACAGCTTCCACAGTACACAAAAGCTAGGGGAATAGTTAATCATGTATGACTCATGTCAAACTACTGGAGGTGAACAGGATATTGTGGGGTCACCAGTCTTATGCCTTTGGCTGAAATACTAGGTTCGCTACTTCATGAATAGAGTTTCTTTTCATTGTAAGTGACACAAGGAAATGGCAAAAAAAAATGTACTAAAGCAACTCAGGCAATTGTGGCTATGCAGAAAAATCAGGAAATACTTAGAATTAAAGAAAAATCATTTTTACACATTGAAGTCTTTTTCCAACCACATGTTCAGGTAGCTTTCCTTTGATGTCTGCTTGACAGAAATAGAAATTATACTTTCCTGCTACTAGTCTGATGGTCTCCTGTGTTGCGAGGAACTCAATATGGCCTCAATCAACTCTTGATCCATCTGTTTTTTAGTCCTGGTAACAGGAAGAAACTGATATTATTTGAGAGGCTCCAATGTGAGAGTGGCATATCTATGACTAGCAATTTAATAAAATTTGAAAAAGGTTTGTACAGTGTTTCATGCCTTTAAATTTTCTAGCAGAGCCAAAGAGAGCAGCTGCATAGTCTGTAATTACATAGCAAGTAATAAGGATATTTTATTTTTTCTTTCCTTTTTTTTTTTTTTTTTTTTCCTGAAGAAGAAGAAGTTGGGAGATTTTCATTTACAAGTTAAAATTTGTGACGCATGATAATAACTGTTTAAACCTTTTGCACAGAAGAAGCTAGCAGTGCCAGCTCTTTGGGAGAGTGAGGTTAGCTCAGCAAATGTATTTTTCAGTTGCCTTAAAAATGACTGAGCAATCACTTGGGTCTTTTTATGCATTCCAGCCCAGAACAGCTGGCTTAGCTCAGTAAATACATCTTTAATGAAATTACAACCTGCTATTGTAAGTTGCATTTACAGGCATTGTCTGATTAGATGAAAATTATATTAGAAATGAAAAGTGGCAACTGCACCAGCAGGAAGAGGTATTTGTTTTATGTGCCGCCCACACAACGGGAGAGTGTAGGCAGAAAAATCAAGAGTGATACTTCAGAAGGAAAACGGTGTGTAGTTTACACAGAGTGTATTGCTAAGTGTTACAAGATTGCAGGTTATTAAATGAGACAGAGCAGTGATACACGGTAGTGAAAATCATAAACAGCACAGTAAGCTTCCTTACTCACTAAAAATTAAGAATGTTCCTTAGAATAATTTGGGAAAATGCACTTTTCTGGTTTTGAAAATTATACATATATTTAAGTGCAGAAAAGGATTGTCATTATTTGCTGAAAACTTTAATTGCCGTGACAGGCCCTAACGTTTAACCTTAACTACAGTTGTGTATTTAGACTTAACTTATATGTGTTAGCTCCATCAAAAGTCTTTGTAGGTAAGTTAGTCTTGCTGTGTTTTTAAAACCAGCCTCTTGTGCCTGAGGAATACTTGCACACACATAGGCTGCTCAGAAATTCTGTCTGTCGCTTCTGATAGGCATGCGTTTTCACAAAGTACTGTCATTTCTGTGCTTTCCTCCATGAATTCCAGTGGGCTTGAACCTAAGGGTGAGAGATGAAATTTTAAAAATGTCATAGTCTTCCCAGGTACAAATCTCTAAAACAGATGTAAATGCTATTTACAGCAAAACTTACCCCTATCAATTCAAAAAAGTTAGATTTTTAAGGGAAGATCCAGAAAGGGCATGATTGCTAGAGGTGTTCTGCATTTGTGTTTCTGCATGATCTCAAGATAAGGTAAGCCAGAGAAATGGTAATTTTTAAGAAATGATGGAACTATGGGTTCTGTGTGTAAACGCAGTTCTACATAATTCTATTTATATTCTGTGGATGGGATAGTGAGGTATTTAACTACAGCCTCCTCTAGACACAACCAAGGGGAGAATGACCTTTCAATGAAATATGAGTTAATAACACCACAGCACTGTGTGCTTTGGTTGAGTTAATCTCCATGCAGAATGTAACAAAATTCAGTCTAATGTGTATTGAAAATTAATTAAAGAGTGTGTTTTAGTACCGTAATGGATATAATCTTTGGTTACATCAGCAAATTTCTGTTGCAGTTAATAACAATTAACAGCTTTAAATAAAGGGTCAGGAAAAAAAAGGATGTTTTTCATATTAGCTATGTTATGTGTACTATTCATTACCTCTGGGTAGATCCAGTATGATTTGCATGTCCATCTTTTGTTTCCGAAGCTAGGCATCAAGGAGAGATTAACTCCCTTCATGAGGAGTATAGGGGAGAAGATTGGCTGTTCTTAATAGCTTGTTGAAAGGAGACAGTGAAAGAAAGAGGTTTAATAGGTTATTTGTATTCTTACATACATCTGAAGGGAGTAGAGGTGGTTCACAGAGGACGTTGTTATCTTGGGCTTAATACAGCACATGGCAAGCTGTAATACAACTTGTAGAGAATCCACATAGCCTACTGGAACAGGCAGATTTCAGCAGCATGCAATGAAAGTGTGGTTTTAGTTGTTATGTTGAACCATTTGTGGAAACTTCTGTAAAGCCAGAGGTATCATTTAGAGAGAGAGAGATGATGAGCAGTAAAAGGGAAGCAGGGGTTGGTTTAGTTTTCTGTATGTAGATAGCATCAAGTTGATGTACCCTACTGTTGGTTCTTTTGGTTTGATAACCAATCCTGTTCTCTGATAGGTATTTTACCCATCAGTGACTCCTTCCCAATCTGCAAGTGGAAAAATATTCCTTATGGTTTTTGGAGGAATACATGGCCAAGTGAAAGTGTAAATCAGAGTGTTTTTTGACTATTAAATTATTAAAGTTATAATAATAATAATTATTAAAGTCCCTCAAGGCATGGTATTGAATAACAGCCAGTAGATGAATCATCCCATCCCCAGAAGTCTGTCATCTAACCCAGTAGCTATCCACTGTTCAATTTGCATGAAATATTAAATGCTGTGAGCAGAAGTGTTTGATGTGTTTCTGTGCTGGACTGAACAGCAGAGAAATGGTTAATAGCACTGACATTTAAATTGGCTTCATGTTAAGTGTCAGGTCTCACCACAGAGCTGAAGAAGAGCTATTGTTTCAGGCAGTCTGTTTGCAGATGCATGAAAACAGTCTCCAGTTGCTTACATAAGGGTCAAGGTTGGGAAAATAGCTTTACAACTCCATGGACAACAGCCTTAAAGGAACGTGTCAACTACCAGTCCTGCCTATATGTTTTCTCTTTATGCTGTATGAACCATTGGTGATGTGCAAAGTGATCACTGGCAGTGCATTTAAAATAGGATTGCCACAAGAGGATTGTTTAGTTTTTATTCTCTGTTCTGTAATGTCCTTAAATTGTTACATCTGAAAATTAATGGAGTCACTAGCAGAGTTCTGAAGGGAAGTATAATACCAGCAATAGTAGCCTCTGACATGGATTTCTCAGAATTTTCCAGTCATGAAAGATTGCGGGAAATAAACGCTCTTGCAGAAAGAGACCCAAGAAAACTTGGTGTAGAATTTCACTCAAATAATCAGTTTATTGACTATTAAAATTACAGAATTAAAAAGTAAAGATAGTTAGCCGTGCAGTTTTTCTGTGAAACATTCAGGAAAGGCAAGCTGGTAGTTATGCTCAAGTGAGAATAAGATTCAAGAGCTGTGACCATAGCATTGTTGATGCCATTGGAATAGTTGGCTCAGAGAGATTTCTTCTGCTTTATGTACATTTTATCCCTGAATGGGGTACAAAAGTCATCATCTCAGTTAAAAACAAACAAACAAACAAACAAAAAACCAACAAACTGGCAGTGAAAACAATGAAAGATTAAAGTTTTATCTTTAAGAACAATTGCTGTTGTTAATTCCTACATTAGCAAAAACATGCTTTTTAAGAATATGTTTTCTGGCTCAACTGTAATGTAGAAGGCACTTTCATTAAAGCATTAACATGACTTCATCTTTAATTACGACTTCATGGTTGGTTACTAATTCAAAATACAGATTAAAAATATTTCAGTTAGTTCTCTGACAAGTTTACCATAATCATTCATCATGCTTAAGGCAACTAATAACAGGCCAACACAAACTGGTTGTTTCAAACTACTTGTAATCTATGTACTCATATTAAAAAGTAAAAATAACAAAATCAGATAACCATATTTAGTGAGAGCAAAATGTCAGTTTAGCTCAGATCTTCTTATAGTGTCCCAGTCCTTACAGTATCCTTTCCTTTTTTTTTTTTTTTTTTAATAATAGAAATAGACAAAAGGATACTCGCAATGACTGGAACACAGTCCTTATCTTAAGGAAAAACAAAATACTGTTTTTCCATAAAACTAATTTCCTTAAAATTAATGTCAATGATGTGCTGACCAGATAACCCTGTGAATCAAGTGTTTTTCTGATAGATAAATTTATGATATAGGCATTAATAATACAAATCTCCCCAAGTGCCTGACAAATGCATCTCACATGTGAGGTAAAGGACTACTTCTGGTGACAGGAGGATAGGCCTCCATGCCAAGTTATTACATGGTCTCTTAGCTCATACTTCCACTGAGTTTCCAGTGTTTGAAATGTGGAGATCTGTCTGGAACTCAAATCAAATCAGAAGCCCATTTTGGATAATTAACATGTGGTAATTCTCTGTGCAAGCAGAGATGTAAAGGCAGAAAAGAGCCTCTATCGGTTTTCATAGTGTTTACTGAGAAACATCTTCAGAACAAAACATAGGTTTTATTCTGAACTTCTACATTTCTACGTTTTCAAATTATTTTAATGGGAATGAAAAAGCAGTCCCATTTTTTCTTTCTTGGGTCTTTTCAGAGCTCACGGCAGCTGATTTTTAGAAGTACTAGTTATGTGCACTCATATATGTGTGTTTGTAAGAGCAGTGCTGCATAGTCTAATGCTTCCAGAAAAGTTGGAAAACATGATTTTCTTGGACATGGGAATGGTTTCACAATGTTGGCACAGTTACTGTAACCGTTGCGTACATCTTTTATGAGATTTAGGCCATTTTGTCGAGTATCTTCGCTTAAGGCATATTGCAGTGTGGTTCTCTGTTCTGTATTATTGCAATTGAGAGTGTCAACCATAAAAAATTATAAAGAAGCTGTTGGTAACAACCCGTAAAAGATTTTGGACTAAAGCAGAACCTGCTGTCAGTATATTTTAAGAATAAATAGTGTACAGTAACCTGTATAACTTAGCTCTTTTTCTGGCTTGTTGACATAAGGCCAGTAAACCATTTTCCATAACTGCTTGTATACACACCTCACACTAAGAAATTCCAGGTGACGTTGCATTGCATTGTACCTTTCTCTGGTATGAATGGCATAGGCAAGGAATAAATGGGGATTTGCACATGTGCCCGTGAGTGACAGCTGCCTTGTCCCTCACTCTGGGGATAGCTCCCTGGTAGGACAGTTTATTGTAGCCTTCAGCTGCATCTTAGAGCCACCCAGCAAGAAGCAGCCTTGATTGCAGGCGTACAAGAGAACAATTTGAGACACCAGTACACACAAATCTATGCATTCTTGCACTCTCTATCACTAATTAGGGTTTTCTAGGGAATGAAAAGGAGAGGCACACTTATCTTTCCCTGTGTCACTCACATAGGCTTGTGCATGGGCTGTAAGTGAAAAAGAAACAGTTTGTGTAAGGGAGCTGGTAGTAGGGGTGGATACATCCCTGGTGGGAGTGGCGGATCTCCTTTCTGCTCCTGGACCACACAAGGCCGAAGCAGGTAAGGGACTCACACTTCCACGCTTCCATCTTCACTGCAGTTTCCCTCTGGCTCCTTCCAACTGGCACGGGCAGTCCAGGAGCCAGTGGAAAGCTGTGGCACTATGCTGGGAAGTGAAGTGCTAGCACCACAAAAGAGAAGTGGAGACAGAAGCTTAAGCCTCCTTAACTACCTCCTGTTTACTCTGTTTTTTGGCTGGTAGCATCTCTCTATTTGGGCTCCCTAATCATTGATGTTGTGAGTAATCTTCAAGCTTTGTGTGTGTGTGTTGCAAAATTGCCTGGCAAACAGGCAAAAGAAAACAGAGCAAAGTAATTTTTGTGCCCTTTCTATAAGAAATAAACAATAAATGGAAAGCCTACAAAACCTACATACAACGTTTATATATACATATAATATATATATATGTATATTTACATTAGAGTAATATTGAAAAGAAAATAGGTGCCTGGTATGAATTGATGTAATTTTTTGATGCCAACAGCATGAGTTTACAGCAATTAAGATGTGACTTTTGCAATTTCCCTTTAGCAGGAAGGACATCTTTTTGAGTTGGTTTTGTTGAATTTAGTGAACATGTAATGCATTGTTACAACTTTAAAATGCACAGGTGAAGCATCTGCATCCTCACTAGTTAGACCTACTTGGATATCTAGGAATGTAACGACTCCAGATGCAGACGCAGCTGCTCTACCTGTGCATACAAAAGACAAAGAAACGTATTTTTATGCATAGCTGCATGCACATTTTTGAAAATCTGGATATCTAAGGGTTATTCTATGAAGTAGCAGAATGTATATCAAATGCAGCAAACATACCACTAAATCTATCCAATTTCAGTAAATTTTCTTATTCTCTCTGTTTCTCTCTCTCATTTTTTTTTTTTATTTAATAACCATGGAAGATTGGTGGGTGAATACGGAGAGATACACTTTTGAATATGAGGGGGTGGAAGAAAAAAAAAAAAGGAAAAGAAAAAAAAAATCAAGAACTGCTAACTGCAACAAAAACAATATAATTCAAGATTATTCTTAGATACTTAAGCCAATGCATGAATCTAACCTTAGTACATTAATTTGTGATACATAAAAATAGTTAATGTGTTTTGTTTTATTTGTTATTTGGTTGAGCAGATGGTAATGGTTTTGACACAATTCAGGATATTTTATTTTTCTTTTCTTTTCTTGAAAAAGACAAGGCCCTTTTTCCCACTTTGTCACAGCTGGTTACCAATCAATCTCAATTCACGGTACAGTGATGATAGCACATGTTGTTCAGGGGCCAAATCTGATTGGGTTGCATTTTCAGCAGTGTTTCATATAAAAAAAAAAAAAAAAAAAAAAAAAAAGAAGAAAAAAAAAGTGTCTGTATGGCAGTGACTGTCAGCACACTATTGTACAACTGTCATTAATCAAACTAGCAACAATGAGTGCATTCATATGTGCCAGAGACTGCCAGATTTCACTCAAAATCACCCAATTTCTATTAGAATTTCCTCACCAGCAATGTTTTCTCATCTGCTTGTTGTTTCTGTTTGACTCTTCCTTCGCAGTCCCCTGCCTCCCTTCTTTCTTGGGTAATTAAAGACAGACCTACTGGAGCTAGGACATGTACAACACAAGTTATGTAACACGATGCCCAAAAGTGGCTGGGTTTTATCCCCACACAAGCTGACTAGCTGTTTAAAAGACCTCTTCTAGTTTAGTCAGATGGCTGAAGTTTAAGCTAAACTGAAAGGTTAAGCACCTCCAAATGTTTAACAAAGGGAAGTATTCAGAACCAATTAGATGGCCATAAACATATGAAGCCCATGTCTGACACCCTACATTTTGTGTTGAAATTTGGCATTACTTGGCTAGGAGTCAGCAATATTTGGGTAATACGTTGGAAGGTGTTTCTTGATGCTGCACGTATTTTGAAGGCAATGCCTTCTTAGCACACCAGCAAAGTTAAGGACCTGCATAACCAGTACAGCCTGGTTTTCTGCCACTCCATCATCAACCTCTGTCTGTGACTGGTATTGGCAGTCAGAGAGGCCCTGAGCCTGGTTCCCAAGTGTCAGCTTGGAAGTGATCCAGGTGAGAGTGATCTTCTCCAGAAACCCAGGAGGAAACTTGTTGCGGGCACATGAAGCTCTTGGATCAAGAGGTCACCAGGCACTATTCAAGACTTCACAGGCCGTTGCTTGAGAAACTGAAAGGATACAAGCACATTCAGCCTTCACGACTTGCTTCACAGTCCCTTTCTCACACAAGTTCCTTGTGCTGCTGTGGATCAGCTAAAGCTGAAAACCAGTTTTCTTCCTTTCTCCTTCCTGCCTGTCAAAGCTCTTCACTGAACCGTGGTGACTTCTGGGGACAGAGTGGGTGGAACAGATGACTGAGGGGCAACATATCAATACTTCAGGACAGCAGATGGTTATAACATCCCATGGGTCCGTCTATATATGAATCCAATTGCTAGACGGCATGTTCTGCCAGGGTGGTCCAAAAACCCAGCATGTCCTTGTTGGAGAAACAGACAGGGAGAGCTGGGCCACTCCTTGAAGTGATTGGTAACTGGGCCATGACAGTGACATGTTTACTCCCTCCATTTCTTGACCCAAGTGGGAGATTATGGCTGTGCTCTCGCTCTGCGTCCTGGCATGCCATGCAGCTGGCTCTTTCCCCCAGCAGCCTTTGCACAATTTGCATGATTGGCAGGTGCAAGCATAAAGACTGCTGAAGCCTCCAAGGCAGCTGGCTGGCATGCCGGCACCAGCACGCCAGTGAGATGAAGAGCGAGTCAGCTGCAGCCCACAGCAGACTGTAGGGCCCTGTCCCAGGCTGCCTGCATCCCATTTCGAGCAGCCAGCCAGTCAGATTCAGCCCTGCTGCCTGTCTGGTTTTATCTCAGCAGCGGTAAGTCAACCACAGGGATGGTATTTATCTTTAAAAAAAAAAAAAAAAAAAAAAAGTCAGTGTAACAAAATAAGTGGCTAATTCTTCCCCAGCTTTATAATCGTGATTCCTGTATCCAACCCGTATTTACATTACAGCTTATCTTAGTTTTATCATCTTACAGGAGCCGAATACAACTTCATGTTTTCGGTCCCCTAGTGCTGGCCTTGTGTCAAGAAAATGAGTGTTTTCTTTTGTCAGTAACTCTGTGGTCGCCAAAGACAAATAACCGCTCCATTGTTTTGGGATACTGTTGTCATATTCTTGAGATTTTTAAGGGAGACCATTTGCCTTTTCTCTATTATGGAAAAATTGATTCTCTTTGCCATTGACTAGTGCAGCACAGCATGCAAAACTACCTAATCTGTGAACAGTTGAGAAGAAATGTGCCTCAGCTGCATATGGTTTTGGAATGTGTATTTGCAATAGCTCTGTACTGATCCAGAAAACGTGTATGAAGCTCTCTGTTATCATAACTATTTTTGCCCCTCAATGGTATTACTAGCAAAAATGGTCCCTAAAAAATTCAGTAGAATGCCATGGCACCTAGTTATTTTTCCCCTTTGCATATCTCTTATCAGTTAAATCTGACTAGCAACATTTACATACAATTAAGTGTAACTCCTAATGAAATGGATATGATCTGTGTTTATGTTTTTCTCTGACAGAACAGTTAGCCACAATTTGGTCTTCTTTAATTCATTTTTTGCTAATGAATAGACCTAGTGAATATAGAATGAAGCTGAATTGTGTTGTGATGAATGTAAAAAGATGCCTTGATTTGTCTTTATTCTTGGAATTACTTTACTAGTAATACTGTAATTAATGTTGTGGGCTTTGCTTAGACATAACAGAACTTTAAACGTTTCAACATATATGATCCTTTGAGTTAAGATGCTTTTAAGTCTCTTAGTACAGTACTCTCGCTACAGATCTATAATAAAGGAGCCAATAGCAATGCATGTAATGTATATATTTGATGTTCCCAAAACATTTAAACAATACTCATAGATGGAGCCTCACAACATTTCTGTATGTAATAGCATTAAATTCTTACTCATCAAAACATGTAAGTGTGCCCTTCTTTATCATTTCAATATGTTCTCTGAACAAGCTTGTGGGGTCTTTGCTATATAACAAAGAGAAGGTAAATTAGTTTTTCTAAAGTTAGTGAGCATCTATACCATTAGAGTACTGACATCTCATGAGGTCTAGATCTTTCTTTAGTCTCATGTGCCTCTTTTGCTATTTAATGCACGAGAATCTGAAGCTAACTCTTGGTTCAAGGTGACTTAATTAAGGTATCAGGGGCTTACATATAGAAAAAATATCATTGAGAATAATTTTACAAGAGAGTATTTCAAGAGTAAAATATCCATGCTGAGTATCTATGATGTTTTCCCGATTCGGGAGCCAAAGAAATTTCTTACAAATCTTCAGTTGACTTTAACGAGTTTTGCATCAGAGCCTAAAATAGTTTGTTAATCTTGACTTCTACAGGCTGATAACAATTTAACTGTGAATATTTTCCTATTTTTCTTGACTGAGTTACTCTCCTGAATGAATGTTCACTGCCTGCTGAAGTGTTTTGTATTATTTCAAATTTTATATATCCTCATAGTTTTAGAATTTTTACAACAGTAGAAACAAAGAAATGGACAAAGCATAATTGAAATGTTTTGAATTTATTTTAAAGAAGAGAAAATGTTATAGTCCACTAAATGAATCACTCTGTAGTATTTCTGTGAAATTGATAAATCTCCTTTAATGTGCCTCTTCAATAAATGTCACATTCTAGAGCTTAAATATATTTTTATTGTTTATAATATTATAGTGTCAGATCCTACAAGTATGCCTAAGGGGTTGCTGCTCTAGAGAAAAACTGTAAAGGAAAAATTCCAAATCAGCCAAAGGTAAAACATGTAGCTCACTCATATAGGCATGATAAACCTGAGCTGTCATGTATTGATAACTGATGTCTGATAGCTTAATTTTATCATATTGCTCTAGATCAAGGACAAAGTGAAAGATATTATTAATAAAGCCCTAATACTGAGTGAACATAGCAATACTAATTTTATGTAAAGTTTCTAACTAATGCAGAGTGCAATAAAAATGTCATGAAGATTAATGCTTGGTGGAATTATCTAATGCTAGATAATAATTTATCTTCCAAAGTTGGGAAGTTGGATCCAAGATAGATTCAGACTGGCATATTCCAGGTGAGAGTTTTTGTTCATTTCTGTTGGCTACAGAATACGTTTTCATTCTTTTTTTTTCTTTTTTTTTTTTTGTAACACAGGTATGACATCAAAGATGACTACACTTTGCGCATTAAGAAGGCTATGAGCACAGATGAAGGAACCTACACATGCATTGCAGAGAATCGAGTTGGAAAAGTGGAAGCCTCTGCTACACTTACTGTGCGAGGTGAGTGTTCCTGTGGAGAGAGAGCCTGTGACCTGTATGGATCAATTGCTTTCTGTCATAATGGGCCACATCCTTACAGGGCTTTTGTTTGGGTTTCGCACATCCTTTGCAGTTGTGGGTGCTGCACTGATTTGCAACAGAGCTGAAATCCTGGTCCTGTTGGTATCTCAGGCAAAATTGTAGTTATATCCTGTAGGACAGGATTTTTCTGCAGTTAATGATCTGTTCCAATATTATTTCTTTTATCGAAGAATAGATGCACAATGCATATACATTCATAAGCAAGCACTATGTAACCGTGGACATACACTTTAATATGTGAGCCATCGATTTAGGCTATTATTATTAGGGTTCCTTTCCCTAATAAATATAAGAAATGTAGTACCTATGTTTATCTCTGCCAAAAATAATGCAGATAGTATTATTATACAATTATCTCTGCTGTAATTAAACTCTCTGTCATTACTCTTTATCTGTAAGATAAAGCCAAGTCAAAAGAAAAAGAAAATCTTAATTAATTTTTGTAAGTATTACAAAGTAACAACTGACATATTCTCTCTTTAAATATTCCTAGTCTCCAGTATCCATACATTTTTTATCTGGTGCTTTTTGATGTGGGAAGGAGGTTTTAAAACCAGTAGAGTAATGACTTGCCAAAATGTCTTTTGTGACAGTAGATATAGACATGCTAAAGATTATGGGGAGCGAAAAAGTTTGTGGGCTAATATTTCCATATGAGTAAATAGGATACAGTAGTTATTACTTCATTCCAAAAGATAAGCAGCAATTTGGCACAATGGATATCATGCAGATACTATTTCACAGTTTAGTGGTGCATGCTGACGGTTTTCAGTAGAGCTGTGAAAGGTTAATAAAAACATTTTTAGCTTTATCTGTGCTCCTCTTTTCATACACATTAAATCAAATGTTCAAAGTCTCAATGGATTGCTTTATTAGAACTGGGGTCAACTGACCCAAGAGGCCAGCTTCCATTTCCATCCATTTAATGCATGGACACAGTTCAGTTTAATTTGCTGAATTCAAAGGGCAAAAAAGCACCGAGTGGCTTTGTAGAGGGGGAGATATTAGTATATAACAAATAAAAGAAAGTATTGTGATACCAAGATATTACCTGCTAAAATATTACCTTAGTGTTCGCTTTAGATAATACATGGTGATGCAGACCTCCCTGTTTTAATCTGAAGAAGTAGATT
Source organism: Anas acuta (assembly GCF_963932015.1). Lineage (NCBI taxonomy): Eukaryota > Metazoa > Chordata > Aves > Anseriformes > Anatidae > Anas > Anas acuta. The sequence goes on from NC_088979.1 coordinate 104,074,917, forward strand.
TACCTGCTGCATGTGCATGTAAGAGATTATTCTTCCAATTTGTAACGTGCGAAAAATAGTCACTACACAGAACTCTCAGAAATGCTCTAACTCCATTACTTTGTCACAGGCAGGATCATGATTTCCAGTACATCTGGCAACCAATTCAGTAGCCTTTAAACACTCCTGGAACTGTGTCCACTGTATGTGTTACCAGAGCTTTTTAAAAAGCTTTTTTTTTAAAAAAAAATAAAGCTTTTTTTTTTTTTTTTTTTTAAATAAAGCTTTTTAAAAAGCTTTTTTTTAAAAAAATAAAGCTTTTTATTTTTGTTACCTATCTCATGATATGAACAGTAACAAGAACCAAGCAAAAAATCCTTTGAAATTACTGAAGCTGGAATCTGATCAAATTAAGGTGGAAAAACAAAACAAACAAATAAAAACAAATAAATATATAATTTAATCAATTTCCTACAATAAAAGTAGACTTTCATTATCTTGGGTACTACTCTCCCCTGGGATGGCCATTTACAGTCACATACATAGTGTTTATCCAATACAAAGGAAGTCATGATATTATAAGCACGTTAAATGTTCAAGACAACAGCAAATGAGAAAAGCTCAGACATTCAGTGGAGAAGTTTATTACTTTGTATTTTCTGGAAACAAAGGACTAGGCAAACTCCTGTTGACTTTAAAGGGACCATGAATGATATTCCTTTTAATTAAAGGAAGATTTAATTCTGACTTCTTAAACTTTTACCAGTTGTAGCATAATCACCCATCATGTAGAGAAGAAATGCATTTAGCACATCAAAATTTACTTTGAGAGTGCCTTGGTCCTTGCAAGTGTCCATAGTTACAACTACAAATGTGGCAGCAATAGCATAATCCATAGCTCCCTTATTCATGGCTCCATCTTCTCAAAGAAGGGGTTGCAGATGTATATGGGGAATTCACATCATGCTGTTGTAAATGATAATAGAATTTGAATTCTGTGACTCAGTGTTCATGGCCCTGTCTTGGAAAGATGTGCATCACTCATTCTTTATCTTTCAGTTGGAAAAGAAAAATGTCATAATATTAAAAGCCAGAAAGTCTTAAAATAGATGATGAGTGAGAAATGGCAGCAGGCTTGAAATGGTTACATAAAGTGGATCTGACAAAGTAAGAATGAAGCCATAGAAAGGCTGAGAACTAGGATGGCACTCACATGCTATGCTACACTGCATGTCTTCTCTTTGGCCCTAGTCTGCACATAATGTCATAGAGCTGGTTAATTTATTAAAAAAAAAAATAAAAAATTGTTCCAAAGTGCGTGACCATTTCTGTTGCTAAAATATGGGAAGTTTCACCTAACCAGATGCAACTATGAGTCAAATTTATGTCCAACTTTTTGGCTGTTCTGAAAGGGGATATCTTCATTTTATTAGCAGAGGGACTGTCAGCCTTCTTTCTCAACACAACTATATAAGGGCTGTTGCTATAATCAAGAAATCACTTGTTGCAGCAACAGCTTTCAGTCTCTGTATCAGTCCAAAACTGTATTAACCTGTCGATCATTCAGCAGCAATTTTTTTTTTTAGGAAGTAGAAGTTATCTAAACAGTAATTTGGGAGATTCTGGGTTGAAATCCCTGCGGCCATTTCAGCCTATTTGTTATATTTTCATCAGCCCTGTCAGTGAGGAAAAAGCAATGTGTTGTAAGCTTTCATGCCTGTTATTGAATGAGAAAAACTGTCCTGGTCTTTTTGTAGCCCCTACTGCTGTACTGACTGGCCATGTTTAACATTCAATTGGTATTCAACTTAAAAATCAAATGTCTTGCATCTACTGGCATGACATTTGGTAGTGTAGCTTAAATTGATGTGTTCATCAAGATCTAAAAGTTTGTGCTAATGCAAGCAATTTTTCTTTTATCAGGCACTAACAGTGATACTTGATGTGGCATGTGAAGATAATAAAAATGCTTCTCAGAGAATGATTCCAGTCAACTTGTTCAGATGCTATGCTCAAATAAATGTGATAATAGTAATGTGTGACTAAACAGTAATAGCAGTAAATATTTTACTTAGACTATCATTTGAGGGGTTAGCAATCATGGTAGTATCCATAGTTGAACGTAACATTACACGTCATGCATTCTGACAGATATTCTTTTCTTTTTTAATTTCTTTTTTATGTTCTCACTACACCATTGTAATGTCAACAGCTCGCCCCGTTGGTAAGTAACCATCCTTCTATCCATTTTAGCATGGCTTCATGCAATGCTTCATCTTTCATTTGCAACAGCATTTAACTGGCTTGAGCTAGCAGCCAGTGCTTAATAGCGTTAACTTTATAACACCAGGCAAGTGATTTTGACTGACAAAGTGCTATTTCTGAACTTTCTATTTTCTGCTATGTCATGTATAAACACATTTGCTAAATCACCAATAAATACCATTCAGTGAAACTGGGGGTGTGTGGTGATACTAAGCCAAAATCACTCATTCAGATGGTTTTGACAGTCTATTTAAGGGCCTGGTATAAACGCCATTGAAATCAACAGAAAGGATTGTATTGACTTTGGTGAGCTTCTATCAGGCCCTAAATGATCAGCTCATTATGCTTTTATTGCATAGCAGTAAAAGCAAAGGCTTTGCATGTCCCGTCTTTCTTGTATCTTTCAAAGATTTTTGAAATGAAAATAGTCCTGAAATTGAAGAGGGGATGGAGTAGATTTCCGTGCTTGTTAAGAAAGTTCATCACAGATTTTTGTCCTTGGGTCATCTTGGAGTGCACTTTGGAATGCACTGTATAGGATGCAGACTGTTCTGAATAAAAATTCCAGGGGAAGACAATCTGGATTTTGAAATCCCACTGTGAAAATTTGATTCTTTCCTATGTCTTTGAAATTACTTTTAAAAATTTATAAAAATCTAACTGAGCATAATGGAAAAATTGCAACTGTCCATAGCTGAAATTCTCTTTTGGTGTTCACAAATACCCGGAACTTATTATTTAGTTTTCATTCACGGATGTTTACTCTGTGCCTATATGGATTTTCTGAACAATTTAACCAGTTGCACTTCTCTTCTGATTTTTGTAGTTTGCATTTAGATGTATCTTTTAGAATAATTATGTGTTTTTTGTTTTTTGTTTTTTTTTGTTCTGTTTTGTTTTGATTAGTGTGAAAAGTCTGTACTGGTGTTTACAGAGATTGCTGAGGGGGTTAGTCTTTCTTTATATAGTCAAAACTTATGTCACAAATATGTTTGACTACAATTTGTATTTGACCTTGTCTCAGCTCTTCACTGTTACGAGGTTGGAGGAAAAGCAGTTGGAATAATTTAAAGATAAAATCCAGATTAGGCATCTGTTTCCAGAACTAAGATGATCCTATGCTTATTGGTTTGCTTGAACTAGCATACGTAGAGCCAAGCTGCAGTCATGGCATTGCTTATCCACAGCTAGAGAATTCCCTAAGTAGAAGAGCAATTCGAAGTTCTCCATTTGAAAAGTCAATAGCAAGCTTTAAACTCAAGTCACTAGTGTATTACTTTGGGAATCAGAATCATTAACGTTGGAAAAGACCTTAAAGATCACCTGGTCCAACCACCCCCCTACCACCAATGTCTCCCACTAAGCCATGTCCCTAAGCACCACGTCCAACCTTTCTTTAAACACCCCCAGGGATGGTGACGGCACCACTTCCCAGGGCAACCCATTCCAATGCCTGATTGCTCTTTCTGAGAAGAAATGTCTGCTAATTCCCAAACTGCACCTCCCCTGGTGCAACTTGAGGCCATTCCCTCTAGTCCCATCACTAGTTATCTGTGAGAAGAGGCTGACACCCAACTCTTCACACCTTCCTTTCAGGTGGTTGTAGAGAGCAATAAGGTCTCCCCTGAGCCTCCTCTTCTCCAGACTAAACAACCCCAGTTCCCTCAGCCTCTCCTCATAAGACTTGTGTTCCAGGCCTTTCACCAGCTTTGTAGCCCTTCTCTGGACACGCTCCAGGGCCTCCATGTCCTTCCTGTAGTGAGGGGCCCAAAGCTGAACACAGTACTTGAGGTGCGGCATCACTAGAGCCAAGTACAGGGGGATGATGACTTCCCTGGTTCTACTGGCTACACTATTCCTGATACAAGCCAGGATGCCTTGGCCTTTTAACCACCTGGGCACATTGACAGCTCATATTCTTAAGAATTTAATTCCCATGAGTTGTAATGGTAAAACTGGAGTAAATTTGTAATTTTTTTCCTTTGCTTAGAAAATTTAGAATTAATTCGGTATGCTTTTGATATAAATCTCTCATTTTTTTTTATGGCTAATAATTAAATCTGCTTCTCAATTCACTATGAAAATGCTGCAATGTGAAAAACATTTTACTTTTATTTATTTTTCTCTCTGCTCACTATTAAAATAAAGGCAAAAAAATACTGAAGTAGAGATTGTTTCAAAATCAGTGAAAGCCACATAAAATAAATGACTGAAGATTCACAAGAAAATAATTTTAGGTTTTAGCAGCGCTGGTGGTGTCTCATTTTCGAGCACTGATTCTCTTTAAAGACTTCTCAGGCCATTGAGTTGTGAATGATTCCATATCCAAAGTGTATGTAGAAGCTTTCAGTATCAAGTTACTTTATGTCCAGGTGAATGATTCTCTTGTGTGACCATGCCATGGTCAATTTGTCATATTCCCTGCCCACACTATTTTACTTTGTAACGAATGAACATCTGGTGCAAAGAAAATTCTTCTTTTTTATGCTTTATTCAGGAAAACATAAATTAGAGTGGTTGACCTTAAAATAATCATTATATGGACATATGGTCTTTATCGAACTATTTAATTTAGTGTTTATCTTGTGAATTGTAAAAAGGTTTTAAAGTACATCCAACTCCAAAGATTTTTAACATCTGTAACTCCTATACAACTGAGTGTGCAGTGGTTGCAGTGTATAAGGAGATCATCTTCTTTGGATCACTTGTGTCTAAACCTGCACCTGTAGAAAAGGTTCCTTATGAGACTACCCTTGCCTCCCCTCCCCTCATTCCTCCTTCTTTCCTTCTTTTTACTTAAAGAGCTGGAATGGTTTCCACAGTTCATTCTGTTTCATTCAAAAGTAGACAAAGCAGGTGGCTACCTATCCTATTGAAAATTTAAAGCCAGGTAATGCAAAACGAAGTATCTTCCCTCTTTACCATCATTTCACCACCAAAATGCCCAAATGATCTTCTGTTGAAATTGTCATTTGACAAGAATAGTGAGTCAAATCTTTAACTTTTAAACTTTTTTGTTTGTTTGTTTGTTTAGAAATTTAAGTGGAATGCAAAGCAAAAATCACCTGTCCTTACAGAAAGGAATCTACACTCACAACTCTCTAGGAGAGTGACATTTTAACAGAAATATATTTATATATTAAGGTATAATGAACTGCAGGGGAGTAGTTTAAAATTTTATACTCTTTTCTGATACCTGCATATTATCTGGGTACCTCTACTTTTCATCACTACCTCCATTTCAAAGCAGATGTTTTTGGTCTTTTTTGTGTTTTAAACAAGACCAAAACATTTTATTTTACTGGCTTGTTGCTGAAGAATAAAGATATGTATTTTTAATGTTCAGGGATTGTTAATTCTTGTAATTCTTTGCAGTAGTTCTTACTGCAAGCTGAATAATTTCAATCTACTATTTAGCTTTACCTGTTTCAAATATTTGTATTCTGTTAGTTGTTTTAATTTAATTTAAATTTCATCTTGAATGGAAAATTCAGTAGTGGGATTACTTCTGCCACTGACCATGTTTGATTCAAGCAGTTTTTTAACATATGGTATGTGCTGCATAGACAAAATGAGGTATGGTTCTGCCTGAGGTGGATGGCAGCTGGTGAATTTAACAGCTCTATACCAGATTACTCATCATGTTTGGATTTGCTGCTAGGTATAAATGTGTTGCCTGTTTCTGAAATAGATGTTCTCTTATTTATAACCTTTTGAAATGATTTGCTACAGGATTTATAACAGATGGGTTTAGGAAACAAGATATTTATTCATATTTATCCCTATTTCCACTGTTATTTAACTTGTTGGATGGATCTTCCAGATGAGGAAGTTTATATTTTCTCAGTTTGGCATTCTGCTGTATTTCTTATAGCAGCTGTGCAGAAGAATAGCTATAAAAAGTATTCCAAAAGTTAAGTTTCATATAATCCTGCCTAAAAGTAACAGTAACCTGCTTTTTCAATTGCTATATTGCTCTGAGATATAGACTTAAAGTTGAGTTCAAATAGAAGATCTGTGGAGATCTGTGTCTAATGCTTTCGTTACCTTTTTGCTAATCATGAAAAAGGTCATTCAGATGGCAAAGTACTGTTTTCAATTTATTTTCAACTGTGTTTCAACAGGTCAAAATACAGTTTTTTTGCATTTCAGTTGCCTTGTAGTTTACCTAATTAAGTTTATTTAATTAATTGTCATATGATATGACTCATCTTCTCAGAAAGAATTGCCGTTCAGTAAATAGCCAGATCATTTTGTCACCTGAATAGAAATTATCTGCAATTAACAAAGGAAGTAAAGGGAGACCAATCAAGTCGCAATAACCTTACTTCCCTACCATGTTGGAGAACAGAGAAACAGATAAGACATCTGCCATGAATTTTCTAAATTTCATACTAATTGAATACAGCCTATTCATATTTAAGTGAAATGTGGCTGTATGATGCATTTCACTCTGCTCTGGGAAGTTTTCATGTCATAAATCAACCTGGCATGGGTTAATGATCTATTAAGAGTGGTACAGCATGAAATAATATAGAAAGGTCTGTATATTTAAGCAAGGTTGCATTTGTTTGTGGCTGGAAATCACATTGTTTAGATGATAGCTGGCAGAGTTCTCTCTATCCTTTTCCATTTCATTCTGACTCTTGCAGGAAAGTCTATATAGTGTGAATACTTTTGTTTTTAGTGTATTCATGAAACTATCACCTTCACTTGAGACACTGAGGATTTATAAAACTACATCAGCAGTGGTAATTGGTGTGTGACAGAAGAGATGAGATCATGCTTGGCACTGCTGTGCCATCTTTCAGTGGCAGAAATCTAATATCTATATCAAAGTGCAGTATTTTGCCTGCCTGCCTGCTGCTATCACATATAGAAATTTTCAGAAGAGGGTAAGGACACCAGAAGACATTAAGCTTTTTGCATTTTCTTCTTCCCTAACTGAAAGAATTCATTCTTTTTATTTATCACTATGCAAATCCTTTATATTAAAGAGAAAAGCTTGGTGCTGAGTGAAAGAAATAATTGGTTTGTTCGGACACTTAGTAGCCCTTGAAAGAACACTCTAAAAAATCCAAAAGTCCTTAGCATTTGTACTTTGGCAAAATTCCACTAGCTGAACTTACACTTGAATCTCCATGACAACTTAAGGTACCATAGAAATACATTTGTGATCTATGGGCCACAACAGCTCTGCAAATGGGGACAGAGCACGTTAACCACCAGGCATTTATTAAGGCTGGTCAACAAAACTCTGGCTTCATTTTCAACTGCTCCAAGTCTTTTGGGTATACCAGAGAGCGGTCAAAGCAGAAATATAGATGTTCTGACACAGGATTCTTCTTCAAGGATAAACTTGAAAGATGGCTGCGTATCTGAAGTTTTAGTAAGTCACACTGTTACGTACTGGGCTCATTCCACTACAGTACCACGGATGTGCCTGCACTCATACTGTTTCTGTTACAGAAAAGCCAGGTATAGCGACTTCAGGAAGTGATAAAAGGGCCTATCTATTTATTTATTTTACTGCTGAACTCTAGCTTGGGAAATTTTTGAGAGGTTTAATATGTAAATTTCCTGAGTCCATTATGTATGCTCAAATCAGTAGGAATTGTTTTCTTGTTTCAGTGGATTCTGAGTCTTCCCATGTGTCTTTGAAGATTAGTGTATGAAAAATAGTCTTTTGATGTGTTGTTCCTTCCCTGTTTATAAAAGGAGAAATTAGTAATTTTTCTTTCAAGAAGAGTGTGGAAATCAATACAGTAATCCATCCACTTTTCTCTTTGCCTTCTTTACTCAATTGCTGCTTGCTTGTAGCACTGAGTTTTACAATTTGGATAAGTCCTCAATATTATTCAACAGCAAAACTACTTTACGTCCTATTCTTTGAATGTTACCATTGTCAATCAGCATAAATAGTCCCTTTTCTTCCTCACTCCTTTTCCTCTCTTCTCTTTACAGTGGCCCAAATTGAGCAGAAAGTCTCCTCTCAGTCTTTCTTTATGATCAAGGGTAAATGAACCAGGAACTTGTCATCTTTCTCACTATAGCTGTATCCTATTAGCCCAACATACCCCGGCTTTGCTTTTCTTTTCACCACCTTGGCTCTTCTATTCAGTGTGTGAATTCATGTTTGTTTATTTTTTGAAGCAAATAACCAAATTACTCTTGTTTTTTTGATGAAATCTTACTAAATCAGCAAGAGGTATGCTTTTCTTTTTTAAATGCTGTATGAGCAAACCCTTCTGCTATCACCCATGACAAAAAGAATCATAGCAGATTACATGTGTTTTTGTTGGCATAATTTGCTTTGTTTGCTGAATTCACAGAAGGTAGAGGGAAGGCGCATGCCATCACCTGATGTTACCCTTTACATAAGCAAGTAGACTAAAGTATTACAAATTTAGGAGAGCACTTTTTTATCTGATCTAAACAAAAGGCATATCCTGAATCTCAGACACTTAAGGAGAAATTAAAAAAAGAAAAAAAAAAAAAAAAGGAAAGAAAGAATTGTCTGGAGTAGAGAAAAGTCCTTATTAATGTAAGGTATTGAGCATTCAGAGGCAGTGCTACCTCTCTTTATATGTATCAAAGCTAAACAAAGGACTTTCCAGGAGGGATTTTCCAGGAGCTTCTGTAAGGTTTGAGTACCACTTAGAAGAGATGATTGGACAAGATATAATAAAGCAGAGATTCAAATTCTAGTGGGTTACAGTCCAATGTTGAGATGAAATTCAGACCAGATATTGAAACTTCATGTTTAAACATACCGTAGAACAGAGAAGAGAGGTCAGGAAAGGAGCTGTTCAGAGAACTGGAAATGGGGCGAGGGGGGGAAAGTAGGTTTCTTTTTTTCTCAACTATGTAGGAGACAGAGGTTTTTTGTTTGTTTGTTTGTTTGTAAGTATTCTCATAATTTTCCTGTATTGAAATTAGTTGTAGTCAATAGGGAAGAACAAGTACTTGGCAGTATTTTTTTCTTTGTGCTTAAACTTCTGTTATAATGATAAATGAAGATTTGGCAGTTATCTTAATTGAAATTGACAGGGAAACTTTGAATATAAACCATATAAACCAAACCTTTTTTTTTTTTTTCATTATTGTTTATCTCACATCTCTTTTTTTTTCACTGCACAGATTTATCCCACTTCTTTCTTTTAGGTCATCCAGGAATAAAAGAGAGATTTTATATGTCAAAATATATAAGGCAGTTAGCTGTTTTTATTTATTGATTCTCTAAGACTTCTTTTACCTCTTACAAAAAAAAAAAAAAAAAAGCTTGTGCTTCCATGCTCTCAGAGATTATCTGCTTCAGTGTTTCAGAGCAACTGAAGGATAATGTTGTTACAAGTGAAATTCAGATTAGAACAATTAGTCCAAGTATGAAAGATGGCTTAACATTCTCAGTGAATCTGAAACCAGAAAACAAGCAAACAAATAAAAGCAACAAACCAAATAAAAACGCTATCACTAACAAAAGGGAATTTCTCATTTTCCATGAGACAGCACCAGTGTGAAGGACACTTATACCAGAGCTGCTCCTGATGATGATCTTGTGGAGATAGCTTCCCTCTGCCCTTTACTTCTGTTCCACTGTAGCTTGGTACCTCTTCCCCAGTGCTTCTTTTGTATTCAACTTGCTGAAAGTTCTCCCCACTTGCCCACTTTGTTTTTAATTGTCTATATTTGATTTATCAAATATACAAAATGAGAATTAATTTTGAAGTATTGTCAATGTTAAAGATGATATCTGATCTATAGATTATAGGTGTTTTAAGAATAGGTTCTATGAAGCTGCTTTTCAGATGAATCCAAACCAAGCACCTGCTTTGCCACATCCACTTGTGTCATTTTAAAATATCACAGATCTAGTGAGGGGCTTCATGAATCTCTTGTTATCCCTTACAACCTACCCATTCCTCATTTTTACTGACAAAAGCCATATTCTTCCACCTGAAGAATAAATCATAGAAGAAAACAAACTATCTAAATGAGAAGGGAAGGGAAGAGGAAGAGGAAGAGGAGACCCATGCACTTGTTTCAAAGTCCAACTGCACTCCTGCAGACTAGGGTTTGCAGCTGTAGTTTGCTGCGCTAACATGATACTAACGGCAGAGAAGAGAAGGAAATCAATTTCCCAGGCAACTCAGCAGTAACTAGCATGATGAAAATTTACTTCCTTCACTGTCTGTGAGTGCACCTGATCATTAGAGCACACCATAAGATTAAGTCTTCTCACCATAAAGACAATGACCATCCTAAACTTCCATTTGTTTATCCTTAATAAGAAATATCTGCATTAGTAGTAGGCCGAAGTTGTCATCCTTTCAAGTTCCTCTTATGGCTTCTGTGTCAGAGGCTACATCTTTGATTTATCGTTAGTCATAACTAGTAGTTCACAAACAACTTTGTTTCCTAAGAACCACATGTTATGGTCTGTGCCTGTTAACAAGATCTGAACTTCAGAGAAAAGAACTGCTCTTTCAGCCCAGACTTACAGTGTATGAGACTGGGTTTTCCTCTATCTACTCCATCAGCAACAGTATAATATCAAACCATGTTTCATAATGCATACGCTTTCATGTCTGTCTCTCAAGAATTCCTGTACTTCCTTCAACTATCTTCTAGCCCAGTATCACTGGAACCAGCAAAGCAATCCTATAAATAAGCAGTCATACTCCATGGATAATGTCAAGGGTTATATCCTTTTTGAAAGTAATACTTCAGTTGGAACACTGGGGACTTCTTCTTCATATAAACATCTTAGAGGCAATTCTTGATCTGTGTTTTGTAAGACTGGAACTGAGCTTTATGCCTTAAAATGTGAACATGTATCCAAGACCAGCTTGTGTCCAGATGAATATTGTCACTGCAATAGCACATTGAGATACCCAGTTTCAAGTCTCATAAGGAAGGCAGAGATGTTGCTGGGATTCCAGAACCTAGAAGACCATTCAGGGAAGACTCCATTATCTCATCATGTTAACTGAATCTCTTATTTCAAGCTAGGCAACTGAGTATTGTACCAAGTATCATTTTGATTGCTCAGAAGATAATTATGAAATTGCTGCAAGTGTACAATGCAAAAAAAATAAATAATAATAATAAAAAAAAAAAAAATAAAGACTGCAGATAGGAATTTTAGGTTGGTTTACTGTCTCTTCCCTGCTGGAAGCAGAGCTAAGAGTTACAGAATCCGGGTTCTTTACCAAAATGTGTGTTTCCGCCTGTTCTTCAGAGCTTTTTTCTCCATCAGGAAGAGGGATGAGTGTTGGCTAGAAGGCTTACAGGTTAACATATTTCCCCTTACCCTCTTTGAACCAGTCACAGAAATATGTTTACAAATAGGCAATTCCAGTTTATAATGAAATACTCATCTTTATCGCTTAGCTCGCATAAGTAATCTTCATGACAAATTTCGTTCGCAGTTGACTATTAACTGAAATTAGTTGCAGTTAAAGGTTATCAAATCTGTAATTTAAGCCCTATAAAATTTGTTGCTTTTTTTTTTATTTATATGTATTATTTTTTCAATGAGTCTGATCCAAAGACCATGTAAGCCAACAGGAGAATTTCTGCCAGCTTCAACGAGCTTTGAATAAAGTCTCATACTCCGTGATGATATCTGAGGATGTTTTATTTAAGTACATGTAATTAAAAGATTACTAAAGTTTTCATTATCTGAAAATTGTCTGGATTATATAAAATTAGTTTGATCTCACAGTGGGGCTTCCTTAGTTAATTGAAGGTGTTAGGAAAAACAAAAACATGAGAACAAAAATCCCACTGATATTACTTGCTGTGGTTACAGTGCTATCTCTGCTTGTGGTAGCGATATTGGACTAAAACTTGGTACAATATCTACTTTCAATTAAAGTCACAGCAATATAACAAGTGCACCCCAGTGCACCTGGACTGGGGGAGCTGCTCTGAGCAAGTTATGATAACAGAATTCCCGTAGGATCATTGTGTTCAACGTGAACCACAAATCACAAGACCAGTTTAGAAAACTGTCGCTGAAAGAAAATGTTGCTTGGATTTCATATGGGATCACAGTGCTTTTTACTGTAAAATCACATTTTTCTGTGGTAATTTTCCTCTCATCTTCTGAGTAACATTTCTTATCAGGTGACTGGAGTTCAGGTAGGAGGAATAAACTCACCGTGTTGGTCAAGATTTTCTACATCAGTGTCTTTGTCAGCTCCTGGTGACTCAGCATAACCTTTAGTACTCAGAGATGCTCCCGGGAAAGAAATTAATGTAATCCATCACAAAATATTAGAGATCCTGCTAACTATTAGGATCGGAAAAGAATGAAGAAATCCCTTTGAATATTTTGCAATATTTGTTTCATTTTATTTATTGATTTATTTATTTTACAAATGTTTAACAATTAAACAGAGGATACCTTCATATGCATTTATTACTAGAAAAAGAGAACCATCTAGTGATGGATCGTGACATCTAGAAAGAATGTGACATCTAGAAAGAGTGCAACAGAATGCACTGTTACCATTTTGAACAACTAATGCTTAACTACTGCTTATGCTTTTCTATCTCCATTTTCATTCTTACAGTAGAATACTGTTCTGTGCTGTAAAAACAGTTCTGAACATGATGTGATTAACCTTAGGGTCTCCCCATCCCCTCATCTCAAAGCCCACCTCATACATGGCCTATGCTTCCTATTCATGTTCAACCATCTGATTTCCATATCATCCCACTCACCCTCACCAGCCGCTATTAGCATAACAGAGCTCTAGTGTGACATTGATTGAAGCAAGCGCTTGCTGAATGCCATATCAAAGCATAATTTGCCAGAAATCAAATCTAATTTACTGTATACTATTTAAATTTCTCAAAAACAAAACAACACAAAACAAAAACAACAACAACAAAAAATAGAAGTGCACTAGGTCTATAATCTTAATTGTTTTTGTTTTTGTTTTTTTCCTCATATTTTTGTCTGTTATCCTGGAATTCAAGCAATACATTTCCTTTTAGTCTTTGATTTTCAAATGTCACCTAAGCAAGAGTTTCTCTACCCTGTTTATTCCAATGCAGATAATGTTACATCTGAAACAATAAAGGGTAATAGTTTGATAGGCGCAACACTCAGTTTGCAGCTGCATAACAGTTTTTTCAGCAGATTCTTCTAATCATCTTAATGTTTAGACTGAAATAAGCATTAACATAGCTCATAGCTCTTTAACAGCTGAAGCATATCAAGCCTGCTGTTATTTCTCTAACTGTACCTTTTCAAACTGTTTTTAAAATTAAAGAACACACACACACACACAAAAAAAAAAAAAAAAAAAAACCAACAACAACAACAAAATACTTTGAGAAAAGCAATAATGACTTGAATAAGGTTTTGTCCAATGTTCTACTAATGCTGAACTTTGAGCAAGTCATGTTCTTAGCCAACCTTTCTGCAAAATAGGAGTAGTAATATTTACCTTACAAACAGCATTTATACATGCAGATAATGAGTTATTTTTTTAGGAAAATTGAACTGCTTATTCAAGTCAAAAAAAAGCCTTGTTGTCTCTGAACAGGGTCACATTGCATTCTCTGGGGATAATGGCAGTCCTACTGCTTTGGTAGTTATACTTGACCAACATTTCTCCCGCAAGTATTAGGTGTTACTTTCAGTTGTCAATTCTCAGTAGTCAAGTGAAATTTGATAGATAAAATTGGTATGGTGAAAACATTGTTTCAGTGATATAAACCATGTCATTTTTATCTGTCTGTAAACAGAATTATAGCTGATTATGACAACAAACTGGAGAAAAACATGAGTTTCTTTCATTATAGAACAACTTATTTGAATACATAAAAAATGTATGCAAGGTTTTATTTTTTAAAAAAATGAGGGTTTTCATGTTCTTTAAGAGTATACTGTTGAATAGTTTGGCTGGTGGGATTGGTTTTATGTTCTAATTAATGCAGTGACCAGTAAAAGCTAGCTCCCCTTGAGATTCTGGCGCTATATTTAGATTAAAGCTCTGGTTCATTTATTTATTTTTGTAATGAATTTCTATTAATTATGGATGCAGAATAATACTAGAAAACAGATCTGTGTATAACCATATACTGTGGTTTACTGGTGCCTGCAGAAAGTGTAAACTTGTAGCTGTGATGCCACAGATCTCCTGTTCATCTAGAATGGTGAATGCTGGGGAGGATTTGGTGTGCGGCAGGAGGAGAATAGAGCAACAAGGTAAATCTACACCAATTGGATTATCTGGACTGAGTCACCGCCTAAATTCCTTCTTCTTTTCCCTATATTTTTGCAAAATAAAGGTTTGTTTTTCTGCTCATAGAAAAGTGAGGAATGTTCAAAGTTAGGCTTAGGTCAGATTATAGGTAGAAATTAGGAGGTTTATATCTCATACCTGAATTTGGTCTTTGCTACAGCAACAAGTACTTTCCTATTATATCTACTCAGACCTTTGAATTACTGACTTGCAGTACAGCCTTGTGTGTGAGAATGTTTCAGGTGAACCCTTAAATTTATATACCTGTATTTATTTGGTTATGTGTTTTGAAAGATAAGCTCACAGAAATGCCATGCCTTTCTTTTGTCTGTTGAGCTGGTAGCACCATCCTTATAACATGCCTCCAGTGGACTAAGCATGCCTAAAAAGCGATGCTAGGTATTGATCATGCTTAGGTATGATCTGTGGGAAGGACTCCTGACAACATGTTTTTAGCCTCATGATAGAAACATTATGGTCTGGAGGCTACCTATAATGTAGCGCAGACTCGTGCATAGATCCTGTTGAATGCAAATGTAACACCTGAAGAAGTTAGAGGTTTTCTGCTTTCCGCTCTGCCTGAGGTTGCTATTGATTCCATATTAATATCCTGAGCAGTGAACTTCTCTGGCTGAGCAGCAAGCACTGAACAAATTCAGTGACCTTTATTAAGTGGGTGGTCAGAACTGTAGAGACACCTTAGTGCACCGTATGCCTACGGGAATGGAAGTTTCTAATTCACGACTAAAAGATCTTTCTCTCCCTTCCCATATGATTGAATGAACAAATGCACATACTGTTTACCACATTAGTGCTTTCCAACACCTGTAGGGATTGTATTACAGATCTGGTAGGTAAAGCAAGGTAAGAGAAAACCAAGGAACATGCTACAGTCCAGTGCTTTAGGAATAGGACAGGCTGAGTTCAGATCCTAGAGTATGTGTAGCAATACGTATGCACTTATAGATGCCTCAAAAGATATGGGTCTAAATGGGCAGCAGCAGAGCACCTAGCCTTTCATCCCTGTGCTTTCAGAAGACTGATGTCTGCTGAGGCCCTGGAAAGAGGCTTGTCTCTCAAGAAAAGCCAAAACTTGTGCTCAGGAATACGAGACAGAAAGAATATTCCTCCTTCAGTGCTCACCCTCTGCCTTCTAAATCAAGAGTGATGCATGTTTATT
Organism: Anas acuta; assembly: GCF_963932015.1. Taxonomy (NCBI): domain Eukaryota; kingdom Metazoa; phylum Chordata; class Aves; order Anseriformes; family Anatidae; genus Anas; species Anas acuta. The sequence goes on from NC_088979.1 coordinate 104,090,604, forward strand.
AAGTGCTTTACAGTTCTTGTTTTAAGAGTACATTATGCTAGTGCTATTTGACTTGTGATCTTCAGAATCCATGAGAAGTACAAAACGTATTTCAAAAAGATCAGATCTGCATACATTTCTATGCTGTTAGCATATCTGCATCTGTGCTGTCAGCAGGTGTAATCGGAAGCTGAGTCTTGATTGCTCTTCGTGCCTAATTAAATAGTTTGTAATTATAATGGTGAAAATATGGTTTTCTAAAACACTTAAATTCTGTTTACCTAAAAGCTTAGTAGTTCCTAAACCATTGCTCTCCACAACCACCAGAGCAATAGTGGAATGAAGAGAAAAAATAACTTTTTTTTTTTTTTTTAATTTTACCACCTTCTTCAGCCGGTTCCAAAAGTCAGCTAGTCTTTTGCTAAGAACAAGTGGGGATGCTGATTATCTTTTTTAAATATGCCAAACAGTATAGTTACAATTCCACTGAATTCCAATGTTGAACCAAGACTGAAGGATTTGCATATCAAACATAGAAAACTTAATTTATCACGTCATGCTGAGCGTAGTTACTGAAGTTTTTTTTTTGTCTCATTTTCCACCACTGCTTCTTCCCCACTTTCCTTCTGCACATTACCACCTTTTTTCTCCCTTTGAGCTCACACCAAGCATTGACTGTTCTACATCAACACTCCTAAACAAGTTAAACTACACCTCTCCTTTTGAAATTGTTCAGTTCTGAATGTTGTTAATGCTATCTACTTGAACACAAAGCCAGTCCTGACTCTTTTGGTGTTTTAACTCCAGTTTCTCCTTATCTTCTTTTCCTTTCCTCTTCCTGAGCTCCTGGAATACCTGTTCCTTCTTACTGCTTTCTGCAGCCCACTAACTTTTCAACTCTTCAACTCTTGCTTCTTTCTTTTCTTTACATAAGCCAAAATCCGGATCTGCCAAGTCTGTGATGTTTCAGCAAACCTCGTTTTCACAGCAAGTCTTTCCACCCACTCCCTTCTTAAGCGCATTGCCGCTAAGAGAACTTGAGGGAACTCCTGAACTTGTCTCTCTGCTGTCATCTAGAGCTTCTTCTCCTTTCTCAATCATTGTTGAAAGTCTAGATAGTCAGAATGAAACAAATAGTCTGTATACCATGATTCATCCTGTGCAACACGTGATAGCTCCAGCAGAATAATAAGCTTTGTGTAGTGTAGAGTGTATGAGAGTGCTGGTACCTGTCCAGATGAAAGGTAGAATACATCTAAACCAGCATCATAAACACTGGACTATTGTTCCTTAGCATTTCTTGTCATCTGAGTTTACGCTAATGTGTATAATGTTTTTGTTGTTGTTGTTGTTTGCTTGTTTGTTTTTTTAGCAACTGGGTATATTAATTCTGTCTAATTAGTATATCTGCTGTTATGTCCTATGGCATAAAACAAATCTCCATTAATTTGTCTTTTTCCTTCAATATTCCTCATCTCCCCTTGCAAAATATCCTAAATTTACACAATGTTTTTTTCTTACATTGTAGCTCCTCCACAGTTTGTGGTGAGACCACGAGATCAGATTGTAGCCCAGGGTCGGACAGTGACTTTTCCTTGTGAAACGAAAGGAAATCCCCAACCAGCTGTTTTTTGGCAAAAAGAAGGAAGCCAGGTAAGTTATAAGCACCTTATAAGTGTTTCAAGCCTTTCTAAATAGTCATACATCTTAATTTTCAAAGAAAGACATTTTAATTCTTCTAATCCTTTGCAAGAATTTGTTTTTTAAAAAGTCATTATCCTCTATCAACATCATGTTGCTGTTTTTTGCTTTTTTTTTTTTAATATTAACGTTGTAAAGAACTCAAAGTCCATTTAAGTTGATGAAACTTATGCTAGCTGCTGTATAAAGGTGTAAAAAGCAACAGTATATACCTTAAATGCATCATTCTAAAACACCCAACAAACAGGTGGGTGAGACAAACCTTACATAAAAAAGCTATGGCTCAATTTTTAACTAATCAGAGTCAGTAATTGCAATTCATAACCTGTCTAGACATGATCAAGTGGATATGTATCTAGCAAGCTTATTTGCATTGGCATATTCTCACGGTGCATACAGATATAGGTTTTGAACACTCAGCGGCTTTCTTCAGTAGAATTATCTCAGGAAGTTTCTGAATCTGTTTTGGAAATATTTCCCTGAATCCTTACTGTCATTTTGTGAAAGCAAAATTTCCGATGTAGACAATAATGTTGCCATCAGCTAATACTGACTCAGTGTTTGAATGCCTTGCCATAACTTCTTTTTTTTTTTTTTGTGCTGCTTTTGCGACATTGGTACCATGTTACAACAGAAGTCAAGCATCCTTGCTTTCAGCTGCAGTTCCTATGAGCATGTTAACTTTGGACATTGTAAACCTAATGCCAAATTCTCCTTTGTTCCTGGAGAAAGATTAAAAGGGATAAATGGATGCCCAAGGACAGTGTCTTCTACAGCTTTGTGATGAAACTTGTCTGGCCTGCATCTGTCTATGTAGCTACACTGTGTGTCCTTGTCCCTTGGCTAAATTATTTTTTTTTTTAGAGCACTGTGCTACTTTTTCCCCATACAGTGATATACGAATTAACTCAAGTATCCACAATGTGCTGTGCAATGCAGATGTGCCTGTAATCTAATCTGGAGGCACTGTGTAACAGCTCAAAGTGTGAGAAAAGAACTGAACCACAGATCTCCCACTCTGCCCCACCCGCTGCTGTTTCATCATTTTACCAGGTCAGATAGCTGATTATAACAACAAGACCAAGGCTGACAGCATTTGGTGGGAGGTTGCAATTTACATAGTATAACACTATTACTTTATAATAGTGTTATTGTTGCACTTATATGAGTGTAAGCTTAGTCTTCAATGTACTTCCTTCAGCATATTAATTAGAGAACTTCAGATCCAGTCACCACGCATCATGTGGTATTAAGCTTCTGGAAGAGCACAGTATTTTGTGTCTCAATAAGGTGAACATTGTTCTAAGGGAAAAGTAAAATAGCATCTTGAAATTAAAGTAGGAAGTACTGATGTGCTTGCAAACATTTCAAAAACCTGCCTTGTAGAGCATTTTAATAACATGGTAATGTTTATGTAAAGTGAGCTTATAGTGTCACACTCGAATCTAATAAAGTGGACATCCATCATGCTGTAATAAAGAGAAGAGCTTCTAATTAAAGCAGGACATCATTTGCAGGATTAAAGTCATTTAGCGTAATTGAAAAGTGTTAATACTCTATTTTATCCTCTTCCATTGGTATCACTTCAAGGGTAAAAACATTTTAAGGTGAAAATGCATCTTGTGTCTTTAATTGAATGTTATTACCTACTGATTGTACCATGTTGAAGCTGTTTAATTACAAACCTGGAAAATTAATTACCATATTGAGAACTAGATCCCTGAGGGTTAGAACGTTCTTTTTTGGCAAATAAATGCAACATAAAAATTGATACCTACATGGTTTATTATCGAACCTTGAAACATAGCTCAATGTGATTCATTATACCCTTATGTTAATCTTAATTGAGCATCAGTGAAGTAACACAGGTTAGTGTTACCATCTCAACACAGAACTTGCTAGAATTTGCAATGAGATGCCCTAGAATAGGTGAGCTTCCACATACTGCATTTCTTCATTAAAATATAGAGGACTGTGTTTTGGCCAAATTAAGCACTATCCATTGAACTTGCTTTAATTTGCACTTTTGCATGACTGGCTACAAGTTGTTACCTGGATTTACAGTCTTACTTCTGCTTTTACTCAAGGAACCGTTTGCAGCACCACTGCTAGTGTTTAAAGTAATGTTATGTAGTCATGTTAGCCCACTCCAATAATTGTAGGGCATTTTTCATTCTGAATCTATTTCTCAACCTTGTTTTTTTCTGAGCACTACCAGCTGGAAAGGAGGGGACCTGTTTCCTCCTGCGTAATTTCTTGTGCCAACTTATGCATGAATGTCTGGTCCTTAGTACTTGGTAGCCTTTAACCAGGAGTCTAACATCCACCCGCCAATGAAATACTCCAAGGCAGGACATCTGTAATCGTTGAAGTCTCTGAATTAAATTCATCCTTGAGATAAATCCAGAAAAAAGTAATATTACACTGGAGGTGACTTTTGCCCCACTGTTTGCAACCCGACATGCAACCATTGTGCCCAGATGAGTAAACCAGCAGCTTATTAAAACCAGTGAAAATGTAAAAGCATTAAAATAGCGGACTGTATTGTAATGCAGGACAAATTATAGTCCATCATTACCTGGTCCTTGAAAGAAGGAGTCATGATCAGCTCTTACTGAAGTGTAAAATATTGTCTGGAAAAAATATTTAATGCCCTACTCTATGCTTTTAGGTTTATTTTTAGCCCATATAGATTAGCTTAAAATTTAGTAGTGAGTCATTAATAGAAAACACAGCAGAGGTATACAGAGCCACAGTAAAGACTGAAAGCTTATCAGGGTATGGTAACAGGGTTTGGGGATATTCCTGAGACACAAATGTGTATCTTTTATACAGGCTTGTTGAGTTGATATTAGAGACAGACCTGATGTGCCTGGAAAATGTTTGCTAGACATTGGAACAGGCTGCCTAGGGAAGTGGTGGAGTCACCATCCCTGGAAGTCTTTAAAAAATGTTTAGATGTAGAGCTTAGGGATATGGTTTAGTGGGGACTGTTAGCTGTGAGGTTGGACTCAATGATCTTGAGGTCTCTTCCAACCTAGAAATTCTGTGATTCTGTGAATTTATCCATTCATTACTACTGTTTAATTTATCTCCTCTGTTCCCCTCTCTGTCTCATTGGACCATACTGCTAACCTTTCTGTTCATATTGCCTCTCTTTCTTTTCCTGTTCTTTATTCACATCTAGAGTTGTCTTAGACAGTATAACTTTTTCCTTGAAAACACAGCCCTCACCACTAAAACCTTTTAAGTCATTTTATCTGTATTATTGATTCATTCAGTCCTTCATCATTTTCAATGACTGCTACATTAATTTTAGTTATTCTTAGTGACATCTCTCTTTTCTCCAGTCCAGCGCAAAGGCAAAAAGCAAATCTCCCTGTTCTGTGCTAACTGATGTCTTATCCGTTATAAAATTATTTTTTTCTTTCTTATGATTTCCACGTTAGATTTATACCCTTCCTATTTACCCTCAAGGCTCCATGTAGCTTTTCTGCTTTGGTATATTTCAGTTATAATTTCCTTTTACTTCTCCTGTAAGCTCTTGTGCTATGCCAGCTTCTCCTACTTTATGACCTGTTTGTATCTTCCTCCTACCTTTACTTCTGTGCTGTACTCTTACTTTCTCCTTCACCCAGATCATATTCACTGCCAAAAAATAGCCCTATGTTCCCCCAGATCTCTAGAATTCAATTCTTCTATTTTTCTAATATTTACTGGAGTTGTATTCCCGTCTTTGACAGCTAACCAAGTATATTATTAAAATTTTTAATTCAGAATGAAGTTAAATGTTTAACAAATACAGATCAGTCAAAAGTGATTGTTGTAAAATTTCTTGGTGCCTAAATCCCTAGCCAGAACACACCTTTGAATGCTATGAAAGGGCTGTTTCTAATTTAAACTGCAAGTTGCCCAAGGCAGGAAAAAATTGTCTCTGTATGTTCATAAATTCATAACCACACTTACTTTTTATAGAGAGAAATTTTAAGGAAAAATTATCATATCTTTAGCTGAGAGAAAGGTGGCTCTATTATGATTCTATATCTAGAACTGATGCGAGATAAATTGTCTTTGCAGAATCTGCTCTTCCCAAACCAGCCTCTCCAACCCAACAGCAGGTATTCAGTATCACCAACTGGAGACCTCACTATTACCAACATTCAACGGTCTGATGCGGGCTACTACATTTGTCAAGCACTGACGGTTGCTGGAAGCATTTTAGCAAAGGCTCAGCTGGAGGTGACTGATGGTGAGCTATAGAAATTCCTTTTTTTTTTCTGTAAGACTGTATTTTAATGTAATATAAATAAAGGCATGTGAGATCACATAATTCATACAAATTAATAGATAAGTTTCTAAAAAAAAAAACACACACAAAACAACAACAACAACAACATAAAAACAACAATGTGAAAAGGGGTCTCTGCACAATTCTCTACAATGTCAAAAGGGCACTGAAGTCCAGTTTGCCTTTTACATGCTCTTAATAGTACTTAATAGCCCAAACAAAGGACAAAACAGCTTAGAATACAGTTGGTGAGAAACAAAACTGATCGGTTCACTAACGCTAAGGTAGGACTGCAAAAAATGTTGTGAGGAGTGAATAGTTATGTGATTAAAGCAATGGACTGGGGTGCAGAAAAAGAAGTCTCGATTCCCATCTCAGTCCCAGCCTTCAGTATTACGTTAGGCAACTTGTTTGGGAGTGTATCCATAGCTCGATTTAAATCAACATAGTTGCCTTCAATTGCTGTAGTACTGGTAGTTTAGAACAGCTACAGCATGTAGCCTTTTAGTCCATGTGTGAAAAAGACACCAAGACATTTCCCTACTTCAGAGCTGTGTTCTCAGTATGTTTAGGTGTGAAGAGATCTGTATAAATACATAGGCAAAGAAGAGTTGGCAGGAAATAAAAAGCACTACATGATCTGACTTGATGCTTTCCTTTTTCAGAATTTTGGGCTTGAATGTTATCATGCCTTGAAGTTTACCGTACCCCCTATACAAATAGCAGTCCTTTTCTTGTATCAGGAATCCCACCAATACCCCTCTTCATCCTATTGTGAATAGAAGGCAGTTTGCATTCTTTAATGTTAGTAAAGACAACAAGAGAATTCCTCTTACACTAGGAGATTGTGGCATTCCCCTGCATCATTATTCCTTATCTTAACTGACTCATTAAATATCTCCTGACAGACTTTGATGAATTTTTGCCATTAAAACTGTTGTTATATGCAGAGGTCTACTTTTACGGTCCCCTCAGAGACCTGCCTGCACCATGAAAGTTTGAAAAGATGTCTAATTCTGAATAATCTGGCTTTTCACAAGAGCATATTCATCACAAGTGACAGGCAGAGAGGTTCAGGCACGTTACAGAGGTTTGAGCATTAATTTGATGCCTTTTCTTTGTTTTCCAAAAGCTGTCTATATTTTTATGACAAGGGGAGATAATTTCTGCCTTATCCTTGCATCTTTACAAGCATATTGCTTTTTGGTAAAGCAGTTTCTGGAGACTAAAGGCTAACCTTCACTCTGCAATCTCTTTAAGTCTTTTCTATCATGGTCTATGACAAAATGATGCATTTTCATTCAATTCAAATTTAAATGTAGATTAAAAGGTCGTTTACAATTAATGGAAAGGCAGTATTTTTTAATATCTGTTCGTAGCGCTGCCAGATTCAGTGCCACAACTGTGATCGGAATAAATAGAACACACAAACATTGGCTAAGAGGGCATTGAGCTGTTAATGGTTGCACCTGCTGATGCTGTACAGATTTACTGCAACAGGGGCCGAGAGGATAAAATCATGTTCAAGGATATCAGTGATGAGAAATTCTTCCTCTTGACAGACAAGTCCCATGGTCCATCTTTATCTATTTCTTAGGGGGAGGAACAATCCTGATTGACTGCACTGGAATTTTCACTAGTTTATTTAACAAGTCAACAGAAAGCTCATAAAGGTGTCCCTGCTAAAATGCAAACTCAACGACAATCAGTCTTGATTAAAGGTGGTGTGCATTCCACATTGCTGAGGAAAACCATGAGCTGGTGGCTCTGCTGCTGAAGGAATGCAAGGCCTGTGTTCTTCAAACACATTCCAGAACCTACTGTCAGCATGATCATTATGAAATAATAGAAGGTTGCTTTATAGAAATGCCATTTCATCCTCAAGTCAAAGGGCAGGTGAGGTCAGGAGAAAAGTGCCAAAACAATGCTGTGGAACTGAAATTGTATAAATAAATGTCCCATTAGATCACAGACATTTTTTAATTGCTTCCAGTTAGGAAGTTAACCATCAGTGTCTAACTAATCTGTTTTAGTTGATGCTGAGCAGAAGTTATGGAAGCTAATGATTTTTATCAGTAGGGAAATCTAATTTCATGGTTTTAAAAATATGATAAAAGATAAATGCTGTGCATTCTAGCTATATACTTAAGCATTAGTGTCCCAGTTTTTGGCTAGTGATTTCAGTTTTACTTCACAGCCCTGAATTTTTCTGTTTGGTTAATGATTTAATAATAGTGGCGAACCATCTTTTTCATTTTCAACACATTTTTGTTTGATCCAGGGTAATTTAGATCCAATTGAAGTTCCAATACAGAATGAAAACATATGTCATGTGCAGAAAAACAAGTGCTTAATTATACCATATATAGCAGTGTTTCAGTTGTTACAGTTTTGCACTTACACGTCTTTACTGGAAATATTTTTAACTCAAGTGTTCACATGAGAAGAGATTACTAGCTGTGATGAAATGTGCTGAGTTGAGTGATAATTTTGCTGATTATGGACGGTGCTAAGAGCCCTCGGTGTATTTGAAATTCAAATCTTGTGTTTTCTTGAAAGGCTATCATATAATCCACTGTCGAATGCACATCTGGAAAAGCAAAATCATTTACAAAATTGAGACAATCTTAGCAGTCTTTTCAAACTCCAGAAGTGAATATACAGCTCAGAGTCTTAAAGTGACAGATCATGCAAATAAAACAAATGCTTCCATCTAACCATGTCTGTACACAAGATAAGAGTAATTTACATTTTTAAATTTACTCCATAGATTTATCCATCCTACACAGAATATTTTGGATAAGTTCTCAATTTCCCCTACTATAGTCAGTATTCATATTTATTCCTAAAAAGAATTGACCACTGCATGCTCACCTGTAGGATCTGCCTACAGTTTACCCTGCAGTTCCTGTTTGGGATGAATATTGCACTGAGGAGCAAGCTTAATATCTCACAATAGATTTCTATGATAACATGAAAAGTAAATGTTTTAGGATACTTAATTAAAAGGATCATGTCTATGGGCATTTAAATAAAGCAAGAGGCTGAAGCTATAAGGAGAATTCAGGACAGACGTAGAAAAAGAAAAAAAGAGAGGAATTGGCAGCATACCTCAGCAGCTCCCTCTCCAATGATTTGGAATAGACACTTAAGTCATTTTTCCTGACCTCCTATGCAAGTTCTTAACTATAGGTGTGTTGAATATTCTGGAGTATGTCTCTCAAATCCCCCTGGAAGAAAGCAGGAGTGAGTGATTTAATAACAGTCACAGTTCAGCTATCTGCAAATCTTGCCACCTTCATTCTTATCCCAGATCTAAATATATATAAAATATTTTATAGCAAGCGTTACAGTTCGAAACAGGAGAGATTCAGAACAACTATGAAGCTCTTCTGCAAAAATGACAGAGGAAGGAATGACCTCTGCTTTTCCACCTTCCAGGAGAGCACACTACCCTATCATACTAGTGTTCATCATAAGAATTTTGTGAGTTGTGTCTAATTTTCCTTGTTAATTTGCCAGGAAAGTTTCTCGAAATGTTGATTTTGGAAGTGCCAAAGTAAAGTTAAGACTTCATTTTGTCATTCTATTTTTTTTTAATTTTCTGTCGTAATTTAACAAAATTCCACCCAAATTTAAACATGATTTTAGTTCATCCAAATTGCATCAGTATTTTCATAATTTAGTAATATGAAATATTCTGTGGAATATATGTAGAAATTTAATGCTAGGAGAGAACAAAAAAAAAAAAAAAAGAAGTGGCATAAAAGAAACTAACAAACACCTCTATCTTTCTGTGGGCATTTTTATGTTATTGCATTATTCCTCAGAATGCTTATACTATATTTTTAAACCTCTAACTGAGTTTTGTATCCTTACTATAGATGAGACCTATGTAGTAGGAATACAAGCACATATACACACATTTGAGAGAAGATTTACAAGTCAGAGTTGTGAAGACAATATAGTCGTTCACAGATCAGTGGAAACCCTAAGTGTTCATTTAACCTTTAGCCTTAGTGTCATGGAAACCTGTAGTGGTCTTTCACCCATAACAGCCTTGAAAATGAAGATTCCTTCTGGCCAGGAGACTTTCAATTACATTATTGATCAAAGCTATTTAAAGGATTATGAGCTCCTCATTTGGGCTGTAAAAAGAATCTAATTACATGCCAAAGAACAATATCTGTAATGCAGTAGGTTTTGAAAATACCTACATTGCTATACATATGACAGGTAATTAGCTGCAGGAAATAACTACAATGGAATAGTTAGCAAAATAGTTCCTCCCCCCCTCCAACCCCCCTCCATTTTTATTTGGTAGCTTGAAAACTGGGAGTTGCCGTTCTACATTGAATCTAAATGAAAACGCACACAACTGAATTTTCATTTAAATATACTACTAGCATAGCTGCAAAATGAGTCTCAGCATAAGCTGAGATCAATTTTTGTTTCACCAGATGACTGAACTATGTAGTCATAAGGAACCTTAATGAGATCAAAAATCTTACATCAAGGTGAAAATATTATTTTTTTTGTTTGTTTTTGTTTTGTTTTGTTTTGTCTGTTTGTTTGTTTCTAATATAGTATTTCTTGTCCTATCTTCCTATCTCTGAATTTAGCGGGTGATATCTTAGAATTTCTAAAATAGATTTCAAGTTATTTCATTAATAAAAAAAAATCTGTATTGGTGTTCTATTTTCAGTTTCAGTTTCAATAAATGTGGTAAACTCACCCTCCAAGGTGTTACTAGTACTAATGATTCTATCCTTTGTATATTTTGTTAACAAAATTAAGGTAGTTAGCTTTTTTTTTTTCAACAATTTCAGAAAGAAAAAAAAAATATATTTTTATTTTTTATATTTAAGTATAAAATGAACCACCAACATATCACTAATATTTTCTGTTTATTAAATAGCATAAAGAACATGCTTTGGAGCTGTGGAAGGTTCCAGAGGCTTGCATCTTAAAGAGCTCAAATACAACAGAAAGTTATTGCTTCAGAATAGGTTATTTTCATCTCATTGTCAGAGTCAGGTATTGTGTATGAAATATAATGACTCAGATTCTCAGCTGGAATAAAAGATTAAAACTCAGTCAACATCAGTGGAAGCAGTCTAATTTTTACACTGTCTAAGAAGCTAATCCTGTCTATTACAATATTTAATGTCATATGTAGAATTGTTAGGTTGTTCAAAGATTAAAAACAACAGCAGTGTTGCAGGCAAATACATAAAAATGAATTCTTGATTCTGTTACACTGATTTTATGAAGGAGTTATAGCCTTTTTTAATTCAAATATTCCACATTCATTTTATATAAACACATTATTTAGGAACAAAGAGTTATATTTTGCTGCCTAACAGATGGCTCTGAGAATAGGTTCAAAAGCAGAATTATTTATGAAAAATTGTTCTTTCAAGAAAAATGAGCATGAGCATTATACCTCATCTTCAAGATATCCCACTGGTCATGGAATGAGGCTTACATGCAGCCATGCACTCGCTCACTGGTTACAGAATCCTTTATGAAGCATTTCAAGCATGCAAATGTTAAGTTACTGGGGAAAAAAATAGCAAAGTTCATTGCTTTACAATGTATGAGATGATTTGATAACTAAGTTGTTAAATAGCTTGTTTGAACTTTTCTCCACGAGGCAGTTTTTAGATTGCACTGAGTATTTTCTAATCTTGTTTGATATTTTTGCTGAGGAATGCTCACAAGTTGAACAAGAATGGGGAATACGGTTTGTGCCCATGCTAGAATGGCTATGGTGCTTCACTTTGAACTTTAACAGATTTTCTCTTTTATGCCTTAAACCAGGTAAACAATTAAGCACATTTTGATGTGACATTTAAACACATGCTTTTTTAAAACATTTAAGCGCTGAAGTGCTAACATTAAGTCCTAAATTGGAAGAAATAAGAAATATAACTCTGTTCCTTTTTGAATCAAGGTCTTAATTTACATCTCCTCTCCATCAAATGAGTGTGATGATCTTTGCTTACAGAAGTTTATATATATAGGTGTTCTCTCACAGTGGCAAAATAAGTCTTACAAAGATGCTTTTGAAATATACCAGTCAATCATAAGGTGTATCTGTATCTGCAAAACTAACGTTTGTAGCCATTTTGAGGCTAACATAACCCAATCTGTTAAAATTGGTAGTGTCAAGCAATGGACTGACTGCAGTGCACTATTGTCAAAGCCATGAATGCTAATACGTGCGTTGCTGTTTAGTCTTGACAGACAGACCTCCACCCATCATCCTCCAGGGGCCTGTCAATCAGACGCTGGCAGTGGATGGGACAGCTCTGCTGAAGTGCAAGGCTACTGGCGACCCACTTCCCGTTATCAGCTGGTTAAAAGAAGGCTTCACCTTCCTGGGCAGAGACCCTCGAACGTCCATACAGGATCAGGGGACACTTCAGATTAAAACTCTGCGGGTGAGTGACGATAACAAAGCAACTACTGCAAATATGGTAGTGTGAGTCTCAAGCAGCTCTGCTATCTTGCTGTCTGCTGTCTTCAAAATGAGCGGTGTTGTCTCATCTACTGTGAAACTATCATCAGGTCCAAATCCTATTTCATTCTTTGACATTATGGTAGTGAAGGGAAAAAAGAGGGACCAAACTAACATCTGATACAACTATTAAAAATCACTTAAAAATATAAGTGATGTTAAAAATCTTATGTAAGTTGCAATAAAACATGAGTTGCAGGTGGATAGACATATAAGAGTCCTGTTTATCTTTTCAGTCAGTTTTAAGATGAAGCCATTGGTCTGTCGACTGTGTTAAAACTTAGAGCAGTTCATTTTCAACACCTGGTCATTATTTTCTAAGGAGTTTTTGAACTAGCAAGGGATTCTGGATTTCATCAGGGGTTTGGCCATGCTTTTTTTCCATCAGTGAGTCTTGGCAGTCTTGAGCTGGGCTGATTTATTCCAATGTTACGCTTGCTGCAGATGTTTCGTAAAGCTGCGGATAAGAGCAGACAACTTATACTGTAACATACATGCAGTTATATTCAGAGGGATTTCTGTTCAAAATGAAATGCCTATCATAATATTTGCATTCTGACACATAAGATATAATATGGTATCTTAAAGGTACAACCTTGTTGGTAAGTGCTCTATAACTAATCTTTGCTTTTTTTTTATTTTTTTTTTACCTTTAGATAAAAATGCATATTTGTTTTTGTGTGTTTGAACAAATATGTATAGAAAAATACTAAAGTGTAAATGTAATTATTTGTTAAGAACTTACAGACAATTTCAGCAGTCCTTTAATTTAATCAGCAGTAATTTCTGCAAAAAGCTTTCTCATCCAAAAAAAAAAAACATGTCAAAAAACATAGCTATTGGGGGCAAGATATAAACAGCAGTTTTGTTTTATGGTACCATCTCATCAGTGATTGTAGATGGATTGCTAATTTCCTTGGAACAAAATGGAATTTATTAAAAAATTTATGCTACCTTTCCTTGAGTAAACAATTTATCCTTCCTCCCTGGGCTGAAGGCAGGTTTAGGCCATGAAGGTTAATGCATTTTTCCTGTACGACTGGATTAAGGAGTGCACTTGAATACTCAAGATTCCCCAGTAGTATTAGAAAGCAGCAATTAAAGGTGGAAGCTTAGTGATTTCAAACAAAATTTGAGGCATCGATGATGGGCTGCTGTGGAACATCCATGAGGCAGAAGCTCCTGGGATACTTGTCTGCATGCAGCTATGCAAACATCAAAATAGGTTCTGAATTGTGCCAGCGCATTCATCTTGCTGGTAGATGCACAAGGTCTGTAAATGAAACAAAAAAAAATGCTTACAAGGGGAGTGGAAAATAATATTAGTAGAGAGTGTGGTTTTGAAAGACATTAAGCTTTTATTGATCCTTAAGTGGCTAATTCACTAGTAACTGGTTTTCCTTAAAGGCTCAGAAGGACATTTCTTACAAACCCCTTAATTGCAGTAATGTTTACTGCTCAAGTCAGGCTTACCAGCAAAAACCAAACATCACCTTTAAAAAAAAAAAAAAGATTTTCTCTTGTAGGTTGAAATTTTAATGTATTAATTGTGTTTAACTTCACTCTCAGAGTCATTTCCCAGCAGGAACTGACAACACTTCCTAAGCAAAATAATAATAAATAAATAAATAAATAAAAATCCCACGAAATATGCCCAAGTATACTTATATATGTATGCAAAACAAATGAATATCACCTCCATGTCCTAGTCCTCAGCCTTCTTCTCCCCTTACAATTAATAATCATTATTGCAATCATAAAAGATATCAAGACATGGGTAAAGGATGAGCCACTACCATTTAAGCCTTTGAGACCATCCTCTTTTGCTGTGTAATTAATCTCTCTTTCTGTGTGTAAATCACGAGTCTGCAGCAACCACAATGACCCATGGGCCACAGACATAAATATGAACATAGAGCTTTTTCTGATGAGCTAGTCTTCCAGGTTGCCCTGGAAGACAACTGAAAACACACAATATGTCACTCACTCAGTAGTACCCTTTTAGACAGGTCAACAGTGGAGGAAATCTTCCTTCTGCTTTGTAGAAGTGTACCATGCCAGATGTAGCCATCTGCATAAGAAAACTGTTTATTATACAGAATAGCAATGATTTTCCATTGATCTTCCCTGTTGTTGTTTTTTTTTTCTCCCTCATAACATAAAAAGTATAAATAATTGAATTATCAATACACTATGTCTGTGTCTAATCCATCCACAGTCTGGAAGTTAGATAATTTACCATAACTTGCAGAGGCAGCATATCTCCAGCTTGCTTTATATGTCAAGTTTGCCTTCTGCAAGTTACTCTGTTGTGTATACCACATACTTCATTGGGTTTGCCATACGCCATCTGTCACAGTGGTACACAAATGAAGTTAAGAACCACAGCACTGAGAAATATTCTCCATCATCACATAATGAAAAATTATAGATTTAATAAAAGCTTGGAAGGAGCAAGATAAAATACAATACTTCAGAATGCTGTAAGACTCTCTCCTTTGGAAAAGCTCTCTTTTCAAGAGTCTTTCTCATTTTGTTAGCAATGCCTCTATATTTGGGGTCCATGAGCCATTGTCAGAGGGGTTAAATTATTCCTTGTTTTTCATGGTAAAATACAAGTTATGCTCATTTAGATAATTAAATTGGCATTACACAGTTGCTTCCTGCCCCTAAGAATGGTACACTGCAAACCCAGTCTGTCAGAAGAAATCACCAACAGAATTCTAACATGAAAAAGTTAAAGATCAATTAAATTACATATCAACAAGTAATCTGAAGAGCATCACTCTTATTTACCTTAACATTCTTTTTGAAGGGTTGTGTATAAGCACATTTGTCATAGTTCCAATCTGAATTTAGCAGACCACCCATTACAATTCCTTAAAGTCCAATAAAGCTTCTTGGATGCTGTCCTACTTCTGTCAAGTCATCTGGTGGTGAATATAATTCTTCTCCATTATCACTAGAGTCAGCATTCTCCCTCTTCTGCTGTTATCTTGAGATTACCATGCTTTTATACATAGTGGTAGGACAGCTCTTCTGTATATTCTGTGCTTTGTAAAGTTACGGTCTTCCATCCATGTCTGTTGTTTTCTCTAATTCCTGTCACAGAAATCTTTATTTTAAATCTTGGTAAGGAATAGCAAAATACTTGGCAAATTTTTCAACAGAACAACAATGAGAACAATATTGACAATATAATTTAAAAGCTGTTCCCAAATTAAATTTGGAATATATGAACTGACAAAGGAATCACAATAATTTTGTACAAATCCAGAGTCTTTTGCTACCAAATTTTAGTTCTCTAAAATTAAGCCACCATTAAATAATTATTTGAAAATGTCCTCTAGCCTGTTGTAAAATATAGGCTAAGTCATTCTTACCAGGAAACACTTAGAAAAATAAAATTTGAGTAAACTCTGTCATCTGATTCCAAAAAACTAAAACTGCCCTTAAATGTTCTTTATGTCTAGCTGTCTGATACTGGAACTTACACTTGCGTTGCTACAAGTTCAAGTGGGGAGACATCATGGAGTGCTGTGCTGGAGGTGACAGGTAAGACATATCCAGAGGCCATTTTTCAGATGTCACAAAATGAAAGCATAGACTATGTCAGAGCAATCTGAGTCAAATACTCAGTTATAGAAATTCTGGGTTTGAGATAGAGAAGGTTTTAAGTAGGAAGGCTGGCTTTCTTCACATGCCTTAGATTTCATTGTGATTATCTCTGAACACCCATTGACATTGCAATAATTTGTCTCCAGTGACACTTACAGTTCTTCCAAACAGGTGCATTAGTAAACTCTGGATTCACCCTGTGATTGGCTTGAGCGAGAAAACTAATGCCTACACAGAGTGCACCCTGTGAGCACCAGAATTGATCTGGACATAGGAACATTCACAGTCTTTCTTGTAGCTGACGTTTTGGTATTTTATGTAAATTTTAGCAAATATGTTTTTTTTTTTTAATTATTTTTTTATTCTATATATATATATCAAGTTATATATATATATATATGTGTATATATATATATAAACTTCTGAGTTTTGTGGCTTTTCTGTCCTTTTAGTGAGTACCAGAAGTATGACAGTTCTTCATCCTTAAATACATGTATATCTGATAATGCAATTATTGACTTAGTTCTTTGCAAATTAAGAATATTGTTTATGCTGATTTTGCAGGTATTTGGCATGTTTTTTCCTTCTAACCTTCTACTTTGGTCAGATTTATACAGTAGAGGATAAAAAGTAAATGTTTTGCATTTGCCCCTTACAGAGTCAGGTGGAGCAACAGTCAGTAAAAATTACGACATAAACGACCTCCCTGGGCCACCATCCAAACCTCAAGTCACCGATGTTACTAAGAACAGTGTCACCCTGTCCTGGCAACCAGGGACCCCTGGAAGCCTACCAGCTAGTGCATATATCATTGAGGCTTTTAGGTATGTGAATTATTCTACTTTTAGTCTCTTTCCTTTATAATTTTGCTTAAACCCTAGTACCAGCTGTTCTGCTGGTACTGTGGTGTTCTTTTGGACTCTACATGTATTATTAAAAGTTTATTAAAAGACTTAACTCCTATGGAAGGCATTGATTCTTATTCTTTAAGGCATTTTCGTTTGTTTGTTTGTTTTAAGTTATCACATTTTTTTAAAGTGATTAAGTAGAGAACCATCTATCTCCTTCCTCAGGTCAACAGACATATAATGAGACAATGTCCACTCTTTATTTTTTTACTGTTCCCTTAATTCCCTTTCAAGTGAGAGTCCACCATGGGAATGCTGCAGTTGAAACCATTTGGGCCAGTAGCATTGCCTCAACTCTCAGAGTGCAAATAAATTGAAAATAAGTGGACAGTCTTTAAATCGCTCTGTGTACTTGAATTCCTGTTCTTGTTAAAGCAGCACATATTAAATAGTTAAAGCACTTTAAATTTCTATGCTTAACTGTTTTAGATGGAACAAAACTATTAACTGAAAAGGCTGGTGTTGATAATTTATGATTTCATCCTGCAGCCTAAGGTTGAAGAGGATCCAGCTGCTCTGTTCCACACAGCAGCACTTAATGTGTGGTAGGAAAGAACTTCCAGGCTCCAATTCAGCTAGTTTGTTTAAGCATTGGCTGTACCTCTCATATGCATAACAAGAATAATATACTCTTCTGCATGTTAATGGGCACATTCTTACATGTTTTTCTGAATCAAGATCTTCAGCAAATAACAAATAGTATTGTTTATCTTTTAATTAAAATTCAAGCAAGAATTTGTCAAAATAATATGCTTGCTTATTTTAAAAGTTACAGTGATAATGCTTCTGTGTATGTTAATATGCAAAGAACATCATTGCGGTGCATGCAGATCACTGATTTTCGTTTTAGAACTTGTGCAGAACTTTTACATTAAATGAATGAAACAATAGAAACATGAAACTAGCAGCTTCCCGTTTTCTTTTACCTTTAATATGCTTAAAGATTTTTTATCAATGCTATATAAGAAAGCACAATAAAATCAAATTTTGTCTTTTAACTTTTGTGGTATTTCACCCTAGATAAGCTTTAATGGCATCCCATAAATAACGTTAACAGAAGCCAGGCATTTTTATTAAAAGCTGTTTTAACAATTATGTTTGAAATTTCTTCACACAGTGCATTAAAATCTAATTATAATATTGTCCAATTGAAAATATAATGACAGAAAAAGTATTCATATAATTTCCTTCATTTACAAGGATATTTTTAGAAGATTTTTGTTAACTTTACATATGAATTTAGTTCAAGGAGAATATTTCTCTTCTAATGACAACTATTGACATATTTTACTTTGCGATATAGAAATTTATTCTTGTAATAGGTTTTTCTTTTCCAAGGTTTATGTTCGAGTGGTATATTTATCATTCTAATTTACTGCATTCCACTCTTTCCTTTTGCAGACATCTGTTAGACAGATAGGAAAACCTTTTGCTTTTGCTTCTGTTGAAAGAAGTACCTTTGAAAGCTCTGTTATTTTTTTAACTTGTCTTGATGAGTTAACTGGAACTACAAAGTCTTTTTTATTTTTACCTTGCTCTTACTACTTTTTTCTGTAGACTTGATACAGGTTTACAAAAGTAGTCCTTTTTTACTTGTTTTTTTTTTTTTTATTCTCTTGCATTACTCTATAATCTTCAACTGCCTTCTCATTGCAGCCAGTCTGTGAGCAATAGCTGGCAAACAGTGGCAAACCATGTGAAGACCACTCTCTACACCGTGAGAGGACTGCGCCCCAATACAATCTACCTGTTTATGGTGAGAGCTATCAATTCACAAGGTCTGAGTGATCCCAGCCCAATGTCAGATCCTGTCCGAACACAAGGTAATAGCAATTATTAAGGCTTATATGCTTGAGTTAAAATAGAAAGGAACTGAGAGTTGACCAATAGATTTGGACATTTTGTGTTAGCATGCTGACTGAAGGAATCAGGAATCCAGCTTAGCCAATATAGTCCAATGACTTCTGTATCAATCTTGAGCTCAGGAGAGATAGGTTAACTCCTCAGTGCCTTGGTATATTTTTAGTTTTGTTGCGGTTTAACCTGGCAGGCAGCTAATCACTACACATAATTTCATTCACTCTCCTCACCCCAGAGTGGGATAGGGAAGAGAATATTTTTTGTGGGAGAAAAAAAAAAAAAAGTAAAAACGCAGGCTGAGATAAAGACATAATAGCATAATAGGACAGAAAAGGAAGGAATAATAATAATAATAATAATAATAATAATAATAATAATAATAATAATAATAATAATAATAATAATAATAATAATAATAATAATAATAATAATAGGATACACAGAGCAAGTGATGCACAATGCAGTTGCTCACTGCCCACTGACTGATGCCCAGCCAGTCACCAAGCAGTGACCTCCCCAACCCACCTGGCCAATTCTATTTATTGTACAGCATGGTGCCATATGGTATGGGATGTCCCTTTGGCCAGCTTGGGTCAGCTGTCCTGGTTCTGTCCCCTCACAGCTTTTTGTGCAGCCCCAGCCTTCTTGCTATCAGGATAGCAAGAGAAGCTGAAAAGTCCTTGAATTGGTGTAAGCACTGCTCTGCAACAACTAAACCACCAGCATGTTATCAGCATTATTCTCATCCTAAAACCAAAACACAGCACCATGCCAGTTATTAGGAAGAAAATTAATTCTGTCCCAGCGGAAACCAGGACAAGTTTGCAGGTCACAGACAGCTGGTGTGCTCCTTGATTCACTGTTTCCATTAAAAGCCAAGTGAACTAAGCATCCCTCCTTTTTCTGATGTGTTATGAATAACATGTTCTCTTATGTTATATCCTCTGTCTTTAGTTCTTCTCCATCATCAAGTAGAGATATACTATCATAACAAGTGCTTAAACAGACAGACATCATGTTTAACGTTAGTTTTAATCACAAGAATTGCACAAAATATCCATAGCGTATCAATTAATCTGGTCCAACATTTGTGCAGCTGATTCATGTAAATTAAGGGATCTGCATGATAAAAATACTTTAAAGTTATTCAAAGAAAAGTATAGATCTTCTGTTTATAAATCTACATTTCTGAATTCTTTAAATTCGTAATTCACTGAATAAACCAAGTTTTGGTTTATAAATAATAAACCAAAAGAGAAGGCTGAAGGGAAATCCCTTATTTGTTGGATGATGATATAATTGATAGCTGTGATCCTCCATTGCATGTGTGCAGAGGGTCTGATGACTGTAAATTCTATTCACATTACAGCCAGCTCTAACCAAGTGTAACTGCCATGAACAAATTTCTCTTCACAACATGTTTTTTTTTTGGCTTTGACAACATATTGCTTGAATACTTCATTCAAGAGTGTAGTTCTGCATTAAGCAGGTTGGAGTACAGGAATTAATCATTTTTTGAAATTGTAATTTTTTCAAGTCCAAAGTAATAGCTCCTCTCACAGTTAATTTACAATGAGATGATCTTTCCCTGTTTATGGAAGTTAGAAAAGTGTGTGTGGAGAGCCTGTGAATCCTGTGTCAGCCTTCAGCATGTGTAATTGGAATTGTGTCCTTTGTTGGTCCTAGGTGGAAAAAGATAAACAAGTAGGGTGGTATTTCACACACATCCAGCTTCTCTCATCTAGTCTGTTCCTGAATAAATCTGTCCTTATTAGTTACATCCTTTAAATAATAATAACTGCTGTAAAAGGAGAAGAGAGCTGCTTTCTGAGAAGCTGAAGGAGTGAGTTGGAAGGGATTCTATGGCATGACTATCCATGGAGTATCACAAGTTTTCTTCTTTCTTACTCTCCCGTTATGATGAGGTGACTCACACTTTTCATTGCACCAGTCTTTAGTCTGCATAACTTATCACCTAGTTTAAAAAAAAAAAAAAAAAAAAAAAACAAAAAACAAAAAAACACAAACAACTTTGGCATTTCAGTGTCAAGTGTAGACTTTTATCTGACATACTGACAAGCAATTTGATTTCAGCAAAAACATGTCTTTTAATTAGCTACAGCATGTGTTGCAGCTTCCATTTCCAGAACCTGTTTAGCAGTCAAGCACACTGAACCATGTACAGGATTTATAGCTTCTTTGGTAACCTCCAGTTTAATAGAATTAAATCATAAAATCAATTGAAAATTAACATAATGTTTTGATGTGATTTCTAATTATGCCTGAATTCAATTCAGGCTGACAGAGGAAGCTGACACACAGTAGAAAGCGTGTTCACTGTGGCCATTGAGGAAGAAAAAAAAACAGATATAGCAATTCTATGTAATATTAATTTTTAACAGGTTCCTGTGGTAGCTTTAATATAAGCATTTGATTTCCTGGTATTATGCATAGCAAATACAAGTAATAGGAGTTTGTGGATATTTTTACTAGTGGACTACAAGTAGATAATCAGTCACTTTCAAAAGGCTTACCTTAAATTACTTGTATCATATAAGTATAGAGAAGTCAGTAATTACTCTGAGAAAATTTTTGAATGATTTTGTTTGTTTTTTCTTCACGTGTATGTGAGGTTGATCCAAAAAGAAGCAAAATGGTTTTGGCTAATGAATCTCATGAGAAAACTAAGCAGAATTCATAGATAGCTAAGCAGGCCTAGCCATGATCAGGTCTTTTTGCATATGATCTGTGCACGTGTTTCAAATTTGCCTTTTCTGGAAAAGTACAGATAATTTGAAGCATAAATAATCAGTATACATATATCTAACAGGCATGTCTATCTACGAATAAAAATTGACATAGTTAATAAGGTCATCAAGAACATCATTTTAAGGTCTTTGAAGGATCCATTAAATGTATCTGAAACTTCACTGGCTTCTAGAAAGCACCTTCATTTCTGTCTAAGGAAGAGGCAAGGCACAGGTTACCGTATTGTATTGTAAGTGATAGCTGTAGCTCAACATTCTCCTTTTGGTGCAACACAACAGAAAATGGTGATTTCTAGGAACTATCAATAAAAATACATGTGGTATTAATTCACATTGCACATTTCCTACTCCCCTTTCTGACACATACTTTATATTTGCTGCTCCTAGTTAGGAAAGGTAGTACAGCTTCCTTCATATTATCACAATGCACTAACTTAAATGCAGTCTTTAAAAACTAGGCACTAGGGCCAAATGTGGTGCTTGGAGATGGTTTTCATCATAGTTTTCCATGGACCTGTACTAATTGATCAAATCCCTTCTTGTTTTGACTAGAAGAAGTAATTTTCCTACCACTTTGAAAGAGTCTTTGGCATAATTTTGAAAAGATTTTTTTTAATGCCTTTTATAAGATCAAAATCAGATTGGCTTTTTATTTATTATTTTACTCATATTTGCACTAAATTTCATTATCTATTATTTGTGAAAGGAAATTTCATTTTGCAGAAGAAAATACTATTTTTAGTGCTTGCTTTCTTGTGTGCATAGTATATGGGGATGAGACATTTAGTGAAAATTTGGAAACATATAATGACTTAATGTCATTTATGGTCTAAGGAAACAAAAAAAACAACTCTTAATATTCTTCAATTACACTAACCAGTTTGGTTGCAGACATCTGTGCAACATTACCGTTATCTGAACATTTTAGAAGTAGTGAATATCGCATCTCTCTCATCACTTAGCAAATCTGAGAAAACTGCCATGAAGTCCGAATACTCATTTAAGTATCTTTTTATTCCATGATTTCCTAAGCAGCTACTTGGTATGTAGCATTTACTTGATACATTTTGGAGTCTGTGTTTAAACCTTAGAATTGTATTGTTTTAAAGATACATACTATATGAGAGTGTTTAAGTCAGGTCATTAAGCTATTCAGTCATTCTAATAAATGCCATATATGTTCTCTCATTAAAATAACACTTTCATGTGTGTTCTTGGCCTGGCAGATATCAGCCCACCAGCACAAGGTGTGGATCACAGGCAAGTTCAGAAAGAACTGGGAGACGTCATTGTACGACTACATAACCCTGTTGTGCTGACACCCACGACAGTTCAAGTCACCTGGACAGTAAGGCTTCTGTTATAACTACCATACGTTACTTTAATTTTGCCTATTTGTCCTTACAGTGCTTTTTTTTTTTTTTTTTTTTCCCACTACCATGAAAAACATGAAACACGTCTTTACTCTAGCATGAGTGCTCTGCTAGACTAACATCATCCAGGCATAGATGTGTTAACAATATGGTCTTAAAGGGAGCTAGGTTTCTGGCTAGAAAAATACTATAAAAAATGGATATGCTTAACAACATAATCCAAAGGGTAATTGATCTGTGGATTCATTACTGTGC
This sequence comes from Anas acuta, assembly GCF_963932015.1. Lineage (NCBI taxonomy): Eukaryota > Metazoa > Chordata > Aves > Anseriformes > Anatidae > Anas > Anas acuta. Next base: position 104,113,877 of record NC_088979.1, read on the forward strand.
ACATCAAAAATAAAGTTAAATATCAACTTTAAATTGTCGCATAAAAAGCACTCTCCACTTCAAAGCATAGAACCTCTGACAACATCCTATCATTTGGTAACTCTAAAATGCAAAAACAGCTTCCTGTAGGGCATTTGTAGAAAAGCCAGCAGCATGTAATGCTGATGCCTGATCCACTGGTAGTGTCTGGTATTCTAGCATATGCTTTACCACAAGTCAGTGGATATTCTTTCATTATAGAGGACCAGAATGTTTTTGGCAGTACTTAATGTTTCTATTTGAGGGGCTAAAGTACTGTGTAGAACTTCTAAGAAGTTAAGATATAAGTATTTGGCTTTCAAAATGCCATGTTTCTCTTCCAGAGGCTTGAAGGAAATGATCTGTTACCATATAAGGAGGTTGTCCCTAGGCATTCCACACCACAAATGAGTGCTTTGCTCTTGGGGCATCTGCTCTGGAGGAAGTAGAGTCATACGTGGAAGATAGAGACAAATAGTATTGCACTGCATATCACCAAAACAATTGTATTAGGTAGAATGAATTCTGCAAAAGAGATATTCATGATACTCAGGGCTTTTCTATTGCATGTAATATTGCTTAGAGGTTAATGTGTACAGGGGATTATACAATAGGAGATAAGTGTGGCAATAGATTGTATATTATAGGGATTACTGTTGTTTTTGCACAACTCAGTCATATTTATCAGGGCTTATGCACCATCCTTGTTCTGACATATTTCAATGGTAAGGGGGCCAGATTAGAATAAATAAATAATTCTTGTCTTCCTTAGAAGATTATTTTGAATATCTGTTACTGCCTGTTGCCATTGATGATGTCAACACTCAGATTGCCTTTCTACAATGTTGTCTGTTTCAGCTAAATAACTCCAGGCTAGACAGACTTTCATGTTCAGGTGCCTTTGTAGCAAACGTTTTTTTGCCCAAGCAGATGGGTCAGTAGTTAAGAACGCTGAACATTAGCAGCCAGTAAACGTAAACCTGGATCATGTCTGTGTGGTGCTCTTTCAAGTACTTTACTGGGTGTTAGAGCTATCAGAAACACAATTTCATAGGCTTGCCACTGTTTATAAACAGAATTCAGTTTTATGCAGTGTGACCTCTTTCATTATATTATAATGAATGCTGTGAAAAGTCTCTTGGTGCCCTTACTGAACTACTAATGAGTAAAGAAAACATGGTAAGTTAAAGGTAAATCATTATGAATGTTATGGGTATCAGCTTATCTGAAAAATTCCTTAAAGCAGTGACCCTGTGCCACCTGACAAGTGAACAGGTCTCTGCAAAGATGTTTTAAAAGCGAAGAGAAGAAAAACACCAAAATAAATAAATAAATAAATAAATCTCTGGAACAGCTAATTAGAAGCTTTCCGGCAACCAGAACAAAACCAACTAGTTAACCATAAGAAAACACCACTCTGTCCAAAGAATAAGATCCACACTATTAATTTAAAATGATTAAATAGTGTAGCTAACATACAGAAGGACAGAAGTATCATGAGTGCCATAAGACACTTTGTGCTGACCTTCTGCAATTTGAAGAGTGAATGCCAAGGAACTTCCTTTATTACTGAGTTTCTGGTGTCCTGATTCCCAGCAAAGTAACACCAATTTCCCTCTTCTTTCTGATTTTTTTTTTGTGTTCCCTTTTTTTATCTATTATTTGAGTTTAAAATTTCAGAAATAGTTCTCTGCTTCTGTGTTGTAGTCTTAAAATGTTTTGAAATAAAATGCATATACATATGCACACATATTTTGTCTATTTTAAAAGAAGGTCACGTTTACAAAGTCAGTGTTAAAAAGGAGTGTCAGAAGTTAGATTGTCACTGTTGCATAAATTTATCTCTCGTGTGCGTAAGTATTAAAGTACAGCTGTAATTATCTGGTCACATACAGTATCTATTCTTCATGGAGCTATTCAACATTTCTTTTTATCTTCTTTATTCAATATGTGCTGCCAGGTCTTATTAAATTCATACCACTGAAAACTGGCATTGAATAAAAAATTATTAGTTTGTCTCACATGCTTATCTGTCATGCTTTCAACTGCAATATTTGGGTGTTTCACATATAATACCAAATTTATCATCACAGTGATAAAGGTGTCATTATCCTAACCTTACACATAGAAAGGTGAGGTGCAGAGATATTTATTCTATGTCAGATATGCCCACTGTTACCAAAGGCCTAATTTTAAATATCTGGCCTGATTTATTTTTATTTCTATCAAATACTTTTTGCATTGCCCCAGCATATTGTATACTCAAAGCACTTTCTTTAGCTAACCTCAACACTCTGCACCCAATGCTGCTCTCCTCAGTTTTCTCACACTGGGAATTAAACTAAGAGTTTAATTAGTCACCAAATGTGAGAAATTTCCTAGCATTATGGAAGAGCCCTGTGGCGTAATCAAGAATAAAATTCTTCAATGTGGCAAAATAACTGTTGCTTTGAAATCCCAATGCCTCAGGAATGTCGAGGCTACCAGGCAGAAGGATAATGTATGTGCCTTTGTCTTTCAATTTGACATTGATTTTAAATGGATGTGCTTCACTGGAAGTTTTAGTCAGGTTCTTTGTGTAGTCTTCCAGTGTATCATCACCCTTTGTCTTGTTTCTGTATGGAGCTAGTGCTGTTTGAATTTCCAGAGATTTCTGTGTGGTGGGTTAAACCCAGTAGGTATCACAGCTCCACCATGCTGCTCTCTCACTTCCTCTCATCAACAGAATAGAGGCAGAAAATATGAAGGAATAAAGAAAAAAAAAAAAAAAAAAAAAAAAAGCTCATGGGTTGAGATAAGGGCAGGGATCCTTTTGGAAACAGCTGGAACTGTCTCTTACCTGACATGGAGCAGCTCCTGGACTCTGCTCACAGAGGCCACCCCTGCAGACCCCAGCTACCAAAACCTTGCCCTGTAAACCCAATACAATCAACCTGTACTAGTGAGTTCAACAGAGTATGCCAGGTGTTCTGCCTGGATGGAGAATTGCCATGGGTATTGGAGCACAGTGGGAGCACAGTTTTACTTAGGATATATTGGAGGAGAAACTTATGTACCAAAGAGCATATTGTAAAGTGTCTTTAGGGTGCAGATTATCAGGTTTGCCTGAAAGCTGCCTATATTTGCAGCATGAGCTGCACTATGATTTTTTTTTTTTTTTTTTTTTTGCCATTTTTAAAACAATCAAATAGCCTAACAGAGTGATCTAATAGTCACTGAATGGGTCTCGTGTTCAGATGTGATATGTGCAGGTTTGAACTTCCATGGGAAAAGAGTTCCAACTTCTGCAGGAATGAGCTGTCATCAGTTTTATAGATACATCCCACACTCTGTATTCATCAAAAGTGAGGGAGAGGGATCAATTATTCCTGTAAGTTGCCTTAGAGCATTGGGTCAGCACTGAACAGAACCTACCTAGTAACTGCTCCCTTCTACCTTCTAAAGGAGCATTTGCATTTTCTGCCATCTGTCTTCTGAGGTAGAAAATGTATCTTTAGGTCAGCGACTGTTACAGCTCTTTTGAGGTGATATCACCAGGGCTTGTGCAAATCCTAGAGCTGGATAAATTTAGCAAGATTAGAAGTAGTCTGCAATACCAGTACTCAGCAGAAAAAAAGTTACAAAAAATAAATAAAAGCAACATAAAAAACAATAAAGGAGAGAAAGGAGAATAAATAGACATTATTACATTCTTTCATCAAATCACAGTGTCTGTTTCTGCAACTGTGGTGTGAATGTGTACCAAACCTACAGAATTAACTGATGCTTCACACAACTGAATACAGTTCTTCAATGCTAAGCGTGGTTTTAGTGGTCTGCTGTTGGACTGACATGTAACTACCACATAACTGAGGAAATGGTGAAGTCACAAGCTTTTATATTATGCATAAGATTGTGTGTATATGTAGACAAACATATATGTATACATACACTTATGTAAGCATACACATGCAAACATGTACATGTATGTATATGTATATACAGATACACGCGTGCTTTTATAAATTTGTGTGTATATCTGTATGTGTATGTGAAATACAACTGTCGTTATGCACCTCCGACTAAATATATATACCTCACATATATCTCTGGTTAATCTGTGTAATTATCCAAAAATAAGTTTTTACTAATCAGAAAACTCTGAACAAAAAGAAAAATCCACCTTGCTCAGGAAGCGAGGTGCCTCCCTGAGTGGCTTCTCAACAATCTGACCATAGGAGAAATGCTGCTTTTTCAGATAAACTTTAGGTAGGTATGAAAGACAGCTTAGTATCCTCTCCTGATATTGAATACAACAGGATGTTTATAGAAAACATTAAAAATGCATTGCATTTTTTTTCTGAAGTACCCTCCCAGACCCCAAACAACTGAATTACTGTCAATAATCTGAAATCCAGACAGATCCTCCAGCTCTGCTGTAATCAGACTTGCAATTGAAAGCGCTGTGAAATTTGTGTGGGCCCCAAACTAACCAAGTTTATAGCAACCCTGTAATTGATGGCCTTGTTGTACTGCATTCTGTTTTCATATTGCTTGTATTGTTTAGCCTCTCTGGTAAGGAATTCAAAAACCTAGGGGAAATAGAGATGTATGAATAGTTTGAATATTACTTATGTGTAAGTAGATATGAAAGTGTGATAGACTTAAAATTAGTACAGTGTACAACAGGTGTACCAGAGTCAGTGTCAAGTAGCCCCAAATCCCGAATCCCAGACATCGGTAGTTGTTTCTCCAAGAAAGCTTTATGGAGCTTCAGGCCAGGGGTACATTTTTTTGCAAGTTAGTGCATGTGGTTTTGTTCGTACCACATCGTATAAAACAGTTTCCATACATTTTTTTTCTTGCAACACACAGTTACTGTTCAGTGTAATTCTAAATTTTCAGATCTTCTCTGCAAGACAGCAGTCAGTAGAGCTTAAAAGTGCAGCAAACACAAAATGGAAAGTTCTGAAAAAAGTTATGCTGTCTGTCAGCATAACTTCTAACACAGAAGTTGGGCAGGAATCAAACTTAGTGTTTGATTATTAAACATCATAGCCTTATATTGTGATATAGGTTGAGAACCTGTACTCCAAAGTATATGAAATTGATATTCTTGCTGAATTTTCTAGTAAACATGAGGTTCATAAAGTCTTTATGTCGGTAAAACATTTAATTAATGAAAGTCAAACATGGATAAAAACAATTTACTCTGATTTACAGACTCCCTTCATCTGGAAACAGCTGCTTAATGTTCTTCCTAAAAACACAGCTTGATTCTTTCGGTATTAACAAGCTATTATTGTGAGTTATATCCCTCTTTCAGTGCATAAATTCACTTAAAGTGAATGTAGAGAAGTTTATAAAATGCAAGCTTAATGTTGTTGTAACATATGTTGCAAGGTTTTTAACAGTGACAGTTTTGATGAAAGACATTTCTGCTTTGCTCTCATAAATAAAGCTTTCTTCTTGCTTGCCCTGCTTTTTAATGTCTTAAGAATCTGGGTCCCCTCAGAATGACTCAATAAACTATAACAAGATTATAGCAAAAGCATAATAGACCCGGGTTTGTGTTTTCAGCCTTAAATTCATTTATTCTTAAGAGAAGTCAAACAAATGTATCTTTAATTCTGAAATACCCTTGAACTAGCAAACTGTCAAGATCAGAAATGGAATCTTACTTGTTGAGTCTTAGCCATAACACAGAAACTTACCAAACAGCTAGCCATATAGCCTTGATATTTGCACTGTGTTTTCTTTGTCTGTTTATTTGTCAGCAACAGAAGCAGCTAGTTTTGGTTTGGTTTTATCCATCATATTGTTTTGACCATTTTTTTCAGACAAAAATTCATGCAAATATCATCATAACTCAAATCTTTTCAAGTCTTTTTTTTTTTTTTTGCAAGAGAAATAATGCATGCAACCCCTCCCAGATAAAACATATTTTGAGTTTTTCCTTCAAATAAAAGTCCTATTTTATAGCTATGATAAGTTAGAGTTTTAAACTTCTGTGTGTGATCCCAAGCTTGAATTGTGTTCGCCTAGCAACAATTAGGATATAAAACAAAAACAACATTCCATCTCCTTCTGATGGACTGAGTACATCACAACCGCAGGATGCAAAGAGAGTGGTTAGACAGTGAGCACAAGGAACAGCACATATCCTTGGATGTTGTTTTCTCTGCATCTGTCTTATGTTTATTTTAGTTTCCTGAGTATCTCATGAAAAGATGAGCTGTAAGCCAAGTAATGGACAAACTGAAAGCATATAGGGCATCTTCAAAGACTTGTCCTTTTCTGAAAAGAATTTGTTTTTCTTTTCTTCTCATATTTCAGCACATCAGTAGCCAAGATGTCCTTAATAGGTTTACATGCAGTAAGCGTTATGCCAAAGTTTTCTTTTTAAGATTTGTTGCAGAAGTGAGAGCTTGTTTTATGATTTAAGATAGTATTTGTCATGACATGTTTAAAAGTAAAATAAAAAGAAATGTTCTACAAGTAACATGAGAAAAATGTTCCTTTAGAGATGATTAATAAAGAGTGACTTACAAGAAGGCAGTTCAATTTTTTTAATTCAGCAGTGCAAACAATTGTTAATTTTTTCTTTCTCATGAGGACAAAGTATTCTAGGCAATTTTTTTTTGTTTGTTTGCTTCTTTGTTTTCAACAGGTTTGATCACTTTAATATGTTTATTGACACATTATTTAATGCCATGTCTAGGTTGACCGCCAATCGCAGTTTATTCAGGGCTACCGAGTAATGTATCGCCAAACGTCTGGCCTACCGTCTCCAGCTGTGTGGCAGAATTTAGAGGTCAAAGTCCCAACAGAGCGCAGTGCTGTTCTAGTCAACCTCAAAAAAGGGGTCACTTATGAAATTAAAGTTCGTCCTTATTTCAATGAATTCCAAGGAATGGACAGTGAATCAAAGTCTGCTCGTACCACGGAGGAAGGTTAGTAAAATGGTCAGAAATCATTTTAGGTATTGTATGTATGCTTCTGTTCAGCTGTATTTCTTTCACATGATTTCTTTTTGTTAAATACAGGTTTGGCATTAGAATTCAACCTCATATTTGGGTTTGTGCTATAAATGTTCCAGGAGAAAGCATTTGGCCAGTCCTATATTTTTCTGGCTTCTATCTCCTCATTATGTACAAGTAGCTTTGAGTCTTCCAAAAAGTGTGCACAGCAGCCATTCTTTTATAAACCAGCCTTGCTGTAATTACAGACTTTGGTTTGCACTTTGAAAATAAAACTAATAAATTAAACCTTTTGCAGATGAGTGTTTGAGACACATCTTTCTGAAAGGGCAGTACTGTTAAATGTAGATCAACAATTTGGTTAGGAAATGGAGACTAGTGAAGGAAAGATATTTTGCCAGTCTGAAGGATAGCCCAGTCTCAAGGGCATGCACTCCATTTTGCTAGCTGTTCATGAAATTGCCCTATTAGTTATTTGGAGAGTTTTCTTAAGAACCATTTAGGTGTAGGTAAAACATGCAGCGTGTAGACATAGTGAACATTTTATACTACTGAAATGCATAAGTATTCATTTCTATAGCATGTAGTATATAGTCTTGCGTAAACATATGCACTTCAGGACTGTTTTTTTTTTTATATATATAATTATTATTAAAAAATAAAGGGAATGAGGTAAGATATGTCATTTTTATCCTATTCTCTTGATATAGAACAAACTAATCTATCTAATGCAACCTGTGCCTGGAGAATCTGAGCCATTATCAACAGCTCTTCTATAGAAGCTGAAAGATGTAAAAGCGAGGCTTCATCTTCATGCTTTGTATCATTGATTTCTTTCAAAGCATAGGAAAGAAACCTATGCTTTATCTATACTTCATACCAGTGAAGTTTTAAAATGCTCATATGGTTTTTGTGCATTTTGAGTGTAATCTTTCCATCCTACTGAAGATGCATCTTAATCACTTACAGTAGTCTCCTGAGGTTTAATTTAATGCTGATTGCCAAGTACATTTTAATTCTAGAAAGGACTCACTTATTACTCACTTTTCTCTGTAATTTGTTATGATTATTGCCAAATAAATAAATAATCCGGAAGATAGCTTGGTTGCTGCCCTACTTTATAGATGAGGAAATTCAGTGTCCTGCAGCATGTAGGAAGGCATTGTTCAAACCAGATTTAGAATTTGTGACCTCCTGGTTTCCATTTCTTTGCTCAGGTTATAAAGCCTAAACCAGTCAGTTAAGAATAAGTTTGTAACAGTTTAAACAAAGCTGAAAATGTTTTTCCAGAGTTAAAGCATAGGATACCCCCCTCACTAGCAGATGTGCTTTTTGTCCATTTTCACTTGATTTTTGTTGTTTATTCAGTTCATCTAACTGCCTCCTGCTAAAGGTAAGAACTAATGAAAAAGAGATTTCTATTTCTATAAAATAAATGAAGAATTAAATTTTCTTGTATAAACCTCATCACCCACAGAGTCTGTCAAGTAATTTCTTACTTTAAATGCCACTTTCTTTGTGTGAAATAATTTTCCACATAGTGAAGATTTTTAGAACTTTTATTTCCTACAGTTATGTATAATTCACAACCTAGGATTTGCCTGGCAGATTAATATAACCTTCAAGGAACCTATTTACAAGTGTCTCTTTCAAAAAAGTGACCTGTAACTCACAGTGTTATGACCAGTCTATTGTCAGCCCCTGTAAATAATTCTTCCTCTTGCTTGGGTGATAAAGTTAAGTAGTTCCATGAGAAAGTTAAAAAGTTTATTAAATGCAGTTCTACAGATATTGCCTTTAACTCCCCACATTATCTTTTTAATTATATTGGTGTTCATATATTTCAAAAATACCATCAACTAAATGTTTAATGACTGAGGTTTGCTTCTCATCCAATAAAGATAAATGGCAGTCTATTTAAAGATGTCACACTTGCTGTGTAGTTTGTGATTCCATTTCGAAAATGAGCTTTTCTAGACTTGACTTTTTTAAAATGTCAGTTATACTATTTTTAGAAAATAATTTGGAAGAGTTGGAAGTTTTTTGCAAGATCAAAATGAATAGCCCTGGTAAAGGCAAAGTACAGCCAAGGGGTAGTGGCAGCTTTCTGCTGGATTAAATTTTACATGCAGTGTTACTTCTGAGGCCTACCTCTAAAAATCAATTTTGCTGCAGTTAGGCTTTTCCTCTGGATCAGACATTTGTCACAGTTCAGTATCCATTCATCTCCTACCTCTTTGGCCTTGTGAAAGTAACAAATGGAATTCTGTTTGGCTGCGTCTGGAAAAGATGAGCAGCGATTTGGGTTCTTTCATATCTGTAAGAAGAAGCTGAGCACTGGAATAATTGACCTGTCAAGAAGCAGGCAAGGTGTTCTCCACAAGCCAGCAGCAAGGGAAATGAGAAAACGGCTTTAAAAATGTTATTTTTCAATGTGGTCTATTTAATAACTGCAGCAGTGTCAGACAAGTGGCTTAATTTATATCATGGTGCCAGCTTAGAGTGATATTATCATAGAAAGAGGAAGCAAAAGTGTTATATACATATGTGTGCCTCCACATACAAAGAAAGAGCTAAATAGAATTTGTTCATTTTCACTTCTTTCATCCTTGCTCTAAAGACAGATGATATTTCTTTTGCTTATATCCACTATTTTAAATCTTCTAGAATAACTTTGTGGAGTGGTATTTGTTCTGCCTATTGTTTGTCACCACAAAAATACGACAGTTGGTAATGGAGGTCGCCTTAGTTTTTATCAGTTGCTGTCTTGCAACTGATATCAATTCCTGCTTGCCTTAGTGCAGCTCTTAAAGTGATACTTTCAGCCACATTCATCAGTTGTGGTTTTAATTTTGCTTCAAACTTAGCATGTATCCTCCAAAACAAATAGAAACCACACACTGGTAGAATGTTAGCTAGAATATTCATGCAGTTTAAATGCAAAGACAAATCATTACAGTGTGCTTTTCTTTACATGTTAGAGTAAGGTATTCATTTTACATATACCTCTTTCTCTCTCTGTCTTCCTAAGTACGTGTATATAAGAAATTATATTTCTGAATGTCCTCTGTAAAGATGAGAGTAAATACATATCAGCAAGATGTTCCACTGTAATTAAAAAAATAAATGAATTATAGTGCTGTTTTGCTATTTTTGTTTATTATTTTCATGTAAAATGTTCTAATTAATATTGTGCACACATTTGTTCATGGTTTGTTGTTGCTGAATATCTTTAAGGTATTTTAAAAGTGTTTGTTTTTTTTTTGTTTGTTACTCTTTGTCTAATTATTTCACTTGCCATAAAATTCCCAATGCAACTTTAACTTCACCAATTTCATGCTTTGCACAATGGCAAGGAGTCACCTGTCCATGTTTTGCTTGAGCTAGCTAAAAGTCAAATTGTCTACAACAGAGCTCCATTTCTTCTTGCCAGAACTCTGTTTCTAACTAGCACTATTTGCTTTGCCGTTGAACCTGCATCTGAAAATGTTGTTGTCAATATGTGCAGCCTCAAAAGAGTCATGCCTGTGTCATTTTTCTCCAGAATATTTGTTCTTATGTAATCTTGTATAGTTCCTCCTCCCCACCTCTGATACCATAGTTTTAAATTGTATAATTATTGCAACAAGATACTCCTGCCCTTCAGGGTTACCAGAGATTTGAGCTCAGCTCCTTGAGCCTGTGCCAGGTCAAGTACTGAGAACCATCCGAAGTGGGAACATAGCCAGTCTCAAAGAGAAAAGAAATAAGGAAAACTGGAAAGACTCAGGAAAGTCTAGTATTCTTGATATCTATGGCTGCAGTTGTGTTAAACCTGCCAGACAGTAATACAAAGATGCCAGTGACTTTTTCTCTTTTCAGAGAAGTATGGTCCAAAAATGTTCACATATTCAGGAGCATCTATTAAAGATAAGACTAGAGTGCCCTCAGAATGTAGCAGTTAAGAGTCTTCTCTGGATAGGAAAACTTAAGACTAGGGAACTAGAGTTGGGGAGCCACACAACATGAGGTGCCTGAAACCAGAGGACTATTTAAATTTGAAGTTGAGATGGGGAGAGTGGAAAATATTTTAGGTTCTGATAAAAGGTCTACTGTTATTCTTCAACACAAGCTTCCATATTTCATATTGAATACGTTAAGTTTGTATTAAAGGTGGTGACAAATTCATGGGAGAAAAATTCTGTAGTTATTAAATAAAATGTCACCATGGAACAGGAAGTCTCTGAGCAACAGGCCACGAGGAGTTGCAAAACTCTCCTGGAGAACTATCATTATATGCTTACTTTATTAGTCCACACTTTCCTGGCATTTTTCTGTTATGTTGTGTTTGTTTGTTTGTTTTGAAGACTGGGTAAATGGACCTGGATAGATAGACTAGATGGATCATAGGACCAAGTCAGTGCAGATGTTGTTATTATTTCCCTCCCAGGGACATACTGTAATATGACACACTCAACTTTGGTGACAGCTTGTCACTGCAGTGGAGTTTCAGTGCTTGCTTCAAAGTAAGGGGGGAGAGAGTGAAGCTGAAGAAGTTTTAATATCTTGGACTGGCCGAGGAGGGACATGTGCCTTTGCTGTGGCATACCAATGGTGGGAGAGCCCCCGCGTGGATGCAGCAGATGCTCACAGAGGGGACATTTTAATCCCTATCAGACTTGCAGCACTGCTTTCTAAACATGTCCTAAGCCAACAAAAGCACCCTGCTGTTGGTATAGCTGCAAGAAGGGCTTTGCTAGCATACCTCTGATCACTAACAGCTATGAATTTTTTTTTTCACACTTCTAGCAAGTGAGTGTAGTGGGGCTGACAAACAATTGCCTGACAGATACGGCCTTGATGTGCAGTGGCCACTGTGAATGGTTGAATTGTATGGGACTCAGGAGAAAGAAAGATTTGCCTGGGGAAAAGAGGACATAAGTATATATCTGACCTAATTCACCATCTCCCCTGTTCACTGGCATTTGGTGTAAAACCCCAGTTTAACCCTTTTCTGCCTAGGAACTGAAAAGCTTTATGCTTAAATGCTTTATGTTGAGTTAATGTCCTCTTGGAGTACAAAAAAAAAAAAAGTAAACAAAAATTCTTAAACTTCTGCTCACAATAGTGTTAGATGACATCAGGTAAAAACAGTCAAAGGACTCTTCAGGGCAGGTGATGCAGTCTCACATTATGACTTAGTTGACATATACATAGCTAACCATGTATTATGGAAAACAAATGAGAGTGTGAGAATAATTCTAATGCAAGCTTAAGAAATGCTAAATCTAAATAAAAGAGGAATGATCTGTATTGACTCTCCATTGCCACAAATTCTGTATTTTCATTCAGTGCAATGCTTCTCTTCAGAAAGGCATTATTCAAAATTGTCAGTGCCTAACAAAATGTGCATACCTACACCTGCAGGCAGTGTGAACTGTATGTATTCTCTTCTTGCACTTACACAGTTTCAGCAAAATTTGCGCTCTAGGAAATGTATTAATATCTTGCTTCTGTTTGTTCCCTCTGTTTGGTGCAGCTCCAAGTGCCCCTCCTCAATCTGTTACTGTCCTGACAGTTGGAAACCACAACAGCACAAGCATCAGCATCTCCTGGGATCCTCCCCCTCCAGATCACCAAAATGGAGTCATCCAGGAGTACAAGGTAGAAAGGATCTGTACTGAGAGGGATGTGTGTTTAAGGAAAAAGCCTGTTTGAATTAGAGAACAACAGCACTGTTTATGGATTTAGATTCTGACAGCATTTATTGCCACCCATATAATTATATGGAGAAAGAGGACTGAGTGCTTATGGATTTTTATTTATTTATTTATTTTTAATTTAAGCAGCACTACTATTACATTAAAAGCAAAAATAACATGAGCTAGATCTGGAAAAGAGTTGTAGATGGCAGATAGCTTACAGAGCCTTTATTTCTTCCTTTTCCCTGCTGTGGAAAGAGAATGGTTGTTTTTTATTATTTTTTTTTTATTATTATTTATTTTTTATTTTTACTTAGGGGTTATCTACGCCCAGGACAGGTGGTGGAGCCTTTTTCTTAGAGTGTCTTCACTCTGGCATGAAAACTGGCAGGAAAGATACTGCTCCTTTCCACTGCAAACATGCTAATGTTGACACTTCAAGGTCAAAGTCAAGGACTATGGCTCTGGGAGAATAGAAGTCTTCTTCCAATGACTATCACTGGCAAGATTCAAAACTTAAAGTGCTAGGTTGTTTGCTCTGAGGAACAGGTTGTATATGCAGTTTGTTACTTGGCTGCTTCCTGCATTGGCTGTCTCCTCTCCTCCTTTGTCACTATGATGTCTCAAATTATCCATTGCTTATTTATCACCTTACATTTTGTAATGGTCTGTAATTCCTCATTAGGCTCGCTTTTGCACAAGTGTTTTTCACAACATGGAAACATTGCAGTGTGTTATTTGGTGGTGCTGGGGAATGCTATGGAGAAAATGATCAAGCTAGGTTCAGCATTGTCACAGGCTTACAACTGTGGAACACACAGTTTGGTAAATATATTCATGTTGGCAGGCTTGTATACCGAATGTGAAATTTTTAATTGAAATAGAGCAGGGTGGCTTCCTTGACAATCCTGCAAAGGGTAGAAATATTAGCTTTTTGAGATGCAGGTGATTGTTTTACATAGGAGGATATAATGTACTCTTCCTGATGTATCTTGAGGGAACACAGCATAAAGAAGGGAGAAACTGCTTAGCTTTTAAATCAACTAATGTTTCAACATCTTATAGCTTATCATTTGGTCTGAGGGATGCAGTAAATGCTCACAGTATTTATGTTTAGCTTAGCATTTCTTTTGTTTTGCTTTTAGTCAATATTAAGATTTATTAATCCCAATATTCTATTGATCTCATTTTCATATCAATTAATAATTATCTTTTGCCTTAATTCATCTTGATACTGACTCCACTATAAGTCAATATTAACTATCAAGGGCTTTCAGACAAACAAGTAAAACAATCTTAAACCACAAAATATGTTGATATGAAACGAAGTTGGATGATGGTTAGTAACACCCACATTCCATGTGAATGCTCAAGCATATAGGCTGTGTATAAAAATGGCTGGAGTCACTACCTATTACATCCCTTCTGTGTTAGATTAGGTGGGTGCTTAATTAGTGTGCTGGCTATGGTGAATCTAATGCAAAGAGTCTAACACTTCCTTTAGTATAAAATGGCTGCTGAGGTTTCACAGGACATTTACTAACAAATTGAATGTAGGTCTGTTGATTCCAGTTCAATCATGAGAATGCCTGTAAATTCATTTATGAATTCAATACCTTTAATTAGGAGCATCTCATAGCTGCTATGACCTAAGACCAGGACAGACAAGGACTGAAAGAATGAATTGCAATAGTCTCTCACCCTAATGCATTCAGCCCTGCAAATAAGATCCACATGAGCTTAGGAGAATTCGAGTTTCTTTTGTCCTCCAAGTATTCTCAATACTTCAGAGAAAAGAGATGAGGTTTGACAAAAAACTGAGAAGGGTCAAAAATAAGGGTAAAAAAATAACGATTTTTATAATTTTTATAATGATGCTTAGACGCATCAGTTGGTTGCTGATAGTGGTTCCACCAGCAGTGCTTTCTTCTGCGATTATAATTATGTAGTGTACATATGATACTTTTATGCATTGATTTTCTTGCGTGAAGTGGTAGCAAATGCTTTCTTTAATAATATACAAGCAGTATGTGGAGATAACATTAACTGAAGAATCCCTTTTTCCTGTTCTCAGGAAAAGCCTATGGATGAATGCAAGAGATAGAACATCACTCTGAAATGATACACAATTCTCATAAAAAATGTGAATTCAGATTAGAAATTATTTTGTTATATTTGTTTAATTAGAAAATAATTGAGTCAGGAACTGTTTTCTGAAAAATATAGACAATCACAACAGTGACAATAAAAGGTTGTTTTTTACTTACTTCACTTTAGAAATTTCATGTCCCCCTGTTTTGTAGCAAAATGAAGTTGAAATTTTGAAAGTTTTTTTTTTAGTCTTTAGTACTTTACAATGCATTCTATTAGTTGTTTTCCTTTTGCTGCTGGAAAATAAGGATGAATAAAACTGATTTTTTTTAAGGAAAGATCTGCCAGTAATCATACAGCTGAACAAGATTTCAATTAATGTATAAAGCATCTTTTTCATTCGGATGATTCTGTTCTGTGCTTCCAAGTGTACCATGGAACTGCACTCCTTTGAGAGTCAGAGTCCAGAGCAGTGTTTGTAAACAGTCTTTGCAGCTTACTTGATTTTATGCTAATCTGGGTTAGTTTCCAGAGCTAAAGCATCCCCATTCCAGCTGCTCCTGGATAGTAGCATTGTTTAAAAGTCCAAAGTACAAAATAGTGATTGTTATGCAATACCTTGATATGTCATATCTATGAGCTATTGTTTATGAGTATGAAGAAGGTCATATTTTTTAACACCTCAACTTTTGTCCCAGATCTGGTGCCTAGGTAATGAGACTCGATTTCATATCAACAAAACAGTAGATGCAGCCATTCGGTCTGTAGTAATAGGTGGCCTATACCCAGGTATTCAGTACCGTGTGGAAGTTGCTGCAAGCACCAGTGCAGGTGTGGGAGTAAAAAGTGAGCCACAACCCATAATAATTGGTAAGTAAATTGTCTATTCTGTTGTTTTGTTTTATTTGTTTGTTTGTTTTGACTTTCAGAAATGCTCTCATAAACCACTTCTGGAAACAAAAATCCATGGAGCAGAAGGCAACATTTAAATTGAGCTAGGTGGTTAGCTTTTAACATCCCACTGCCTGTTGATGTTTTGTCTTGATTTGTGCAGATTTCACACAGCCAGTACTGAGAACTAGTTCTTTCTTTGCTGAGACATTATAGAAAATGCAGTGTACCTAGTGAAACTGATTTAATATATTTTAAATTAATTTACCACTTTTGCAGCTTGACAGATTTATGGAACTAGCAACTAGAGCTCCCTTTTTCTCCTCTTCAGATGACTGTAATATTGCTTTACTCACAGTGTTGCTGCCTAAGGCAATATTTACAGTTAGCTTTCTGAACATATGAAGTCTATGTTTCTCAGGTATCCCAGGCAGACAAGTTTCCTCTGACAAAGAATGAGTAGCCTGTAGTTCAAATGCAGTGCAAAGGTGGTATTAGCATCTCTGCCTTTAAATGACTGTTTCTTATTAGTGGTTTCCATGCTGGATTAATTTCCTGACCCAAGGGAAACACAGATTCTGTTTCTTCTGAGATTATTCTCAAATATGAAATATAAAGTCAGGAACAATATGGGAAAGGTAAGAATAGGAAAAGTAACTATATTTAGCAAAACTGAATTGGGCTATGCACAGCAACACCCCTTCGGAATGCATAGTGCAGGAATTTTGTTGCTTTCATCTGTATGATCAAATTTAGTTATTGCTTAAATAGGCTTTTATTTGCTTGTTTGTGGGTCTGTTGTTATTAATTATTTTCTTTCTAGAAAGTGTTAACAACACAATTTCCCAAACATGGACATTTCTATTATTTGTAGTCATTTAGAAAAGGCCAACCCGTTAGAGTTGCTTAAATGTTTAATGATATTCAGGTTCCACGTGTATCAAAGTAGAGATATTCTAGCTTTGGATATATTGTCACTGGCAGAAGAAATATAAGATTGCATTGGTTTTAGAAAGAGTCGGTCACAGAAACTCTAAAGAAAGGAGGGGGAAAAGGGTTTTCTAAAAGCAAGAATTTGATTTTTGAAAATACAAGAAACCTGTCTTCTAGTAGGCCTGAATTTTGGACCTCTGTGTAAATAGCTTATGCTGTGAGATTGATCTGTCATTGCACTCGCTTTGAGCAGGGCTTTTCTTATTTCCCTTACTGAGAGGGTTCCATCCAGCTACACCCTACACACGTTGGGCTTGTTCCAGCAAAGTACTTAAGTGCGTTTCAGTTTGGGCATGTGAGTAGTCTTGTGTCACTTAACCTGTTGTGAGTTAAATTTACACTAAAGTGCTTTCTTGGGTGATTGCCAGAATGCTTAGCTCCACATCTGGATGCAGCCCTTCATCTTGTCTTTTTCCTTAAAAAAAAAAACAAAAAAGACTAATATAATCAAGTGTTAATTGTGGGGAGATCTGTATTGTTACATGAAGGAGGAAAGGGACGCTAGGTTGCAAAGGAAGATACGTAAGGAAGAAAAAAAGGTTTTGGCATTTAGAGACCATGGAAGTTTTGCATTGCTAAACTTAATGATTTATTTATCCCTTTAATGATCCCAGAATGTCTGCTCCAACAAGTCTCTGTTAGCATCTTTACACATTTAAGAGTCCTTTACTTGAAAAGCAGAAGAGAGTCTTTTCTGTTTGGGTTGCTTTTCTGCTCTCATTTCTGTTTTCCCTTTGGGGAGCACAAAGCTAGATGTAGTTATTATTATATGGTCTATATCTCTCTTTTCTTTAGGTTCTGTTTTTCTGTTGCTTATGAGCCATAGTTGCTGGGAGTTATTTCTCAGACTATAAATTCACTTGATAAAGGTAGTAGTGTTTAAGTGACACAATTTCTGGAAAATTTGAGTTGGTTGTCTGTCAATGTTTGACTGAGAATCAGGAACATAAAATAAGTGGTTCTTTTACAATGGAATCCTATATGGCTTATATAGCTATACTATGTAATAGCTTGCAACCAGAATGAACAACTGCAGGAATGCTAAGTTATGGAGAGAGCATGTCTGTGATACAGAACAGTTAAGTCTCATTGCTAAACAGTATGACTTCCATTGTCACAAAACAGATTCTGACATGTAAGAAGTTAAGATATTCTTAAATACAGGATATGTTCTTCTAAGAATTTATTCTGAAAGTAACTGATTTTCACCATGGATAATCAACTACTGATTTCCCAAACCAAGTCTAAATAACAGGCTAATGAAAATCCAAACAAGATTTTCATTAAAGAGGAGAACATGGAGTTGTAGAAAATATATTATTTGTTTAATTAGGAGTCATGTCACAGTTACTGGAATTCCATGCCCGTACTTCAAGCCTGATGTTGAAAAATGTTATGGAAGACTCAGAGGGAATCAAGAATAACATTTTTCCCATCACTATTGATATGCTGAAAAATTTTGCTTGGAATATCAGAAATAGAATTGAAGATAACAGCAATATTGGTTAACGGTAGAGCTATTATTTCTCTTCATCAGTTCATCACAGGCCTGTTCATTCTTACATTCCATCATTGGCATAATAATATGAGGAACAGCTGCAAACTTTCACAGTAATAGGTACAATCGAATCTGATGTGTCTAATTAATTTTTAGTCCGACAAATTAGTTTTGTTCTTCATTACTCTCCAATGGGAGGAAGACATTATATTTCATTATGTTTTTGTCTTCAGGAACAATGGAGCGTTACAGGTCACACACTTCCCTTGTCTATGTTCTAATTAGTTGAACTGACAGCATTGTTACAGAAACACCTGCAGTATATGAAATAGTACACTGTTACCTTGGATGACATATATATTACTTCTGATTAAATATTATATAAAGAAATACAAAATTAATGTAATTTGTTTTCCAAAACCACAACAATTCTATTAATTTTATGAACCATCAGTGGGTAATGCTCATCCATATCCATTTATTTTTCAGTCACTGAATTCAGAAAGCATATGTTATTTTGACATTTAAATTAATTATTACTTTTGCACTCATAATTGGTAGGCACTGAAGGGCAAGAACAATCAGCTAGACTGCAAACTTCAGAAGGTAATTTGGAGACAGGTTGCACCTTCCCCCAAAAGAGAGGGAGAGTTGAAAGTCCAGTGAATGCTCTCCTCAGGCAAACCTCTCTGCAGTTTGTTCTCACATTCTCTATCCCCAGAAGTCTGCTTTTTGACCATAGAGAAAATACTGGATCTATAGCATTAGGATATTTTGGAGGCTTTTGCTGGAAGCAGTTGTTTTTTTCTGGAACCCAGGAGTGTCTGCTCCTATATCTGTTGTCTCTGAAGCACCTTCCCCATCCCCACTTCCCACGACAGTGTGTCTGTCTCCAAAGCAGTGTGGATGTTACCTGTTTCCTCACCGTCCTGCTGCTCTTACCTTGCCTCCAAAGGGCACAGAAATTAACTGAAAGTTAATGGCAATTAGAGCAACATCAACTCCCATGCTGATTTCTACTAGAAAATCAATTGTGTGCTTAGAAGAGCATGCCTCTTTCTATTAGTTTTAGTCTTCAGCACTTCCTCTTTTAGCACTGGGGTGCACCTGTGGGTTGTTTCCATGGGCAACAAAAAAAAGGGAAAATCTGACAAAGGAGCCACCACTGCCTCCCAGCTTTTCCTTGTCACAGGCACTTGCTGAGTTACTGTAAATTGTATCGTTTTTTTGACTGTGTCAAGGAAAAATAGGAAAACTTGGGAAAGGAGAGCTGAAGCTCACAGACCTTGAGACCCATAAAGCTTACCTGCATGACCCAGTATAAACTGGTACAAGGTGAAGGCTTTTTCTCAGTTAGCAGGCATAGTGTGACAGCATCCTTCTGTGGGACCTGTTTTGTTTGTGGGAAGCCTGCTTTGTTTCTTGAGCAGAACTACTGAAAGCAAGCCAAGCTCTAGCATGGTTTCAGCAGTTTGTTTGCAAAAGCAGACGGTCATCATTACTAAATATTGACATGGTGATGAAAGAGAGAAAGCTTAATAAAATCACAGAGATCATTAACAGAGTTATAGCAATGTAATGCAGTGCATTACATTTCTTCCTGAGTAACTGAAGCCAGCTCTGAGCTTAGCAGAGGACCTAACCCTGTGTCTTTGGGCAGCACCACTTTGAGGCCGATGCAGGTGCAGGGAGGGAAGGCATGGGCAACCTGACATGCTCTGGGATAGGTTCGCATTCGCAACCTTTCAGATTTAAACTGTTGAATCCCGTGAAGAACCATCTGTGGAAATAAAGCCAAAAGTGTCAGACTTTCCTCTCTCTCATCTACTTTAGCAAAGGACTTATGTTTGCTTTCGACTGAAGCTGCTGTGCTGACACAGTGACTGCTTTGCTTAAAGAAAGGAGCGGTAAATTTAGCCACTGCTGACTTACAGAAGAGGAATACATAACATACATTTTGACAGCAAAGCATAATGCTACAATACTTATAATAATTTGTTCTGAATGACCATTTCAATGTTTTATTACCGTATTCAACTACTTTTATGTATGTGATAGGCTCATAATTGAGAATCATAGTATTTTTTTGTCTCAGTAGAGTAGGTACCCTTGCAGCTTGAAATCTTTCTTCTGCATGCATACAGGCATCTGATAGTATTTCATATGGATTTCAAGGACTGAGCTATATAAATGCATTTATCAAAAATGATGGACAATTTCTTCACCACTTTCAAAAATGTAGATGTGGGCAGTTTATATCAAATACAGTAGAACCAAGATTCATATTTTTTGAAAAAAACAAATATGTTCCACATTTCTTGGTTGTAAAAATAACCATTTTTGACATGGAGGTTTTGGAAGTAGAAAAGTGCCAACCCTGGAACAATGTTTTAGCATTTCCTGAATTTCTTTCTACATTTTTTACGAGCGTTTGTTTTCAAGCCGGACACCAAGCTTTTCCTTTTGGAAAAGTTCCCTGTTAGAGGAAGAGGGAGAAAAAACAAACAAACAAACAAAAATAAGTGGGAACATCTACAGAAATTTACAGTTTTCTAAGGTACTAGACACAATTAAGATACTATATAGTTATTTTTGATGCATGTCACTTTAATTGATATTCCACGTGTCATAATTATTTCTTACAGGTTGATGTTAAGGATTGTTCATGCCTATTCTGGGTGAAAAAATAGCATCTGTTCCTGTGATTTAGTGCTTACAGTTACTTAAGCTATTTTCTGCTTTGTGTCAAAATCAGTGTGCTTAGGATTCATTTGGATTGCGTTCACCATGAACTAATTGCTGGAAAAGGCATTTTTGCTTCAATTAAACATACATACATTGTATTATTTATTTTAATTTTGAATCTCTAACATAAAGAAAAAGATGAGTTAAGATCTTTTGGCATTCTGACAATAATAAAAGAAGGAACTGCTTTTTGTAATAAAAGAAGGAACTGCTTTTTGATACTGTAGCAAGTCTTACATCGGATTTCTCATTTGATTAGTTGCTTGGGTGTTTTTTTTGAGTTGTTTTTTTATGATCCATTCTCTCATCATTGTATTCTTCCTATAATAATAAATGAACAAGAAAAAAAAACACATGTATACTGTTAAAAAAAAAAAAAAAAAAAGGATACCTCTGGACTGGCATCTGTTACATTATTTGGGAGAGTGCTATAAAGCCATCTTTCCAAATACATTCTGGCAAAATTGCAATAGACTGTGGATTTTCTTGCTAGAAGCATTGGTTTTCAGGTGTACATTAATACTTAGTAAACCTGTCCTACTGTGGATAAGTCTTTTGATGTGCATTAATGTTTTTTTTGTTGTTCTGTTTTGGTTTGTAATTTTTATTACCAGTAGCTGGTTCCTGTTTGAGTTACAGAATCCATAATAACAACGTCCTGTCAACTTTCTTTTGTGCAGGAGGTCGTAACGAAGTTGTCATCACTGAAAATAACAACAGCATAACAGAGCAAATCACTGATGTTGTCAAACAGCCTGCCTTTATAGCTGGCATCGGTGGTGCATGTTGGGTAATTCTGATGGGTTTCAGCATCTGGTTGTACTGGCGCAGAAAGAAGAGGAAGGGGCTCAGTAATTATGCTGGTAAGAACAGTAACTATTTATTACCATCTCATCAGGTTCCATCATGAAGAGAACAGGTGCAGTTAAACCTACTTAAAAAACATGTTAAACTTAGAGCAAAGGTGGCCCGGGTGAATTTTGTATGCTTGTTTTAAATGTATGCTGTGAAAATGCTGGTGTATGAGAAGCTTTAAATGCATTGCTCGGTACAACATTTCATCATTATCATAAGACAGTTTTTATTTTTACATCTCCAGCATCACATAAAAAGGTACAAAGAGGATTACTCCTTCCACACAAGGCACTCTGACAGTGGTTCAGCTCCATTTATGTGCTCAGAAGTGAGTTACAATAGACCTTTATGAGGAAGGTCAAAAAGAGTATTTGGTATCCTTCTTCATTCCCGTGCATCTCCATGTCTTTGAAGCCATGGGAAATAAACTGAGGTACTTAATCAGTGACTCCATATCTATAACCACTGGAGAAGAAAATGACGTATCAGGGAAGTGTGGTCAAAATTTACCTATGGCAGAAGTCATAAAAAGTTTTGTTGGAGGGGGAACACTTTGAAATGCCCTTGCAATGTGTTCAGTTTTGTGCCAAATATGTTGTTCCACTTACAAATTAGCTTTTGAAAATTACATTCAGAAAAATAAATTTACCAAATTAAAAGGCTTTCTGCCTCCCCCAAACTGTTTTCTATATTGTTCTGTGCTTCAAGATTCTTATATAGTTTTAGGAAGTCAGGTGAATATAGGATTACAATAAAATGGGTTGCTATGGAGCCTAATTTAACATGAAAATGCTGTTTGTCAAATATTGGAGTAGTTTCTATTGTTGTGCTTATATAATACATTTAAAAAGAGAAAACATTTCCTGTTTGAGCAGGATTTGCACAGTTGAGAACACAGCATATTTGATGTTGACATTATATGAGACTAAATTTGCGCTACTACTCTACAATTTACAAGTTGTCACATGCCAGCCAGAAGACACAGGTTCCCTAGGTGTCTAAACATCTCTAATACCTTGCTCCTGTCAAAAAAAAAAACAACAACATTCATTCCCTGCTCCCAACCGAACAGTTCTATGCCTCCTCACCTTGGTGTTAGTTATCACCAGTGTCCTCGATGTCCTGACTGGACTCACTAAACCACGAGGAAACTGTTCATGGTTCTTGAGTTTCTTGGGGGGGGGAGAGGGAGGAGGAAGAGAGACAGGGGGGTGGGGAGGGGACTTCAATCCTTCTTGTTCTTACCCCAGCTGAATTAGTTTTCCACTGGCTTATTGAAATGAAACAACCCAAGAAGAGATCAGGCAAGCACCAAAGTCAGCACAGTGGAAACAGAGAGAAGAGAGACCTGTTCAATGGCAGCAGCTCTTAGATATACTCAGCTTCTGTGGAACCTCACCTTGCATGACCGTGTGGCCTGTATCATTCATAGGTTATGCTTTTTGATGAAGTGTTTTTAATTTCCTTTAACAGTAATTACTTTTAGTCTCTGAGACATGGTGTAAATTGATGAACTAATATATATCACACATGCCAATATATGTGCTGATGTGAAATACCAGTTTAGATACCAAGATTTTTCATATTAAGGGAGAGTTGTACTGCTATTCCTCTTAGGAAGCAGTCATAGAACCATAGAGTGGCCTGGGTTGGAAGGGACCTCAGAGGTCATCTAGTTTCAACCCTCCTGCCATAGGCAGAGACACCACCCACTAGATCAGGTTGCTCAGGGCCTCATCTAACGTGGTATTGAACACCTCCAGGGATAGGTCATCCACAACCTCTCTGGGCAACCTGTTCCAGTGCCTTACCACCCTCCGAGTGAAGAATTTCGTCCTAACCTCTAATATAAATCTCCCCTCTTTTAGTTTAAAACCATTCCCCCTCATCCTGTCAATATCTGATTGAGCAAAGAGTTGCTCTCCGTCTTTTTTAAAAGTCCCCTTCAATTACTGAAACATTGTAATGAGGTGACCCTGGAGACTTAACTTCTGCAGGCTGAACATCCCCAGCTCTCTCAGCATCTGTGTCAGTCATACAGATAAACTTTGGACACAAGCTAAGACAACTCTTTCTTAGCATGCAGAATGATTAGCCCTTTGTGTGTGAGTTGGCATGCTGGGTGGGAGGGTAGCTTAAGAAAAAAGTATTTTATACCTTAAAATATATACTTGTAGTTGTTTATAATAGTCATTTTAAACAGCGTGTCTCCTGCAACTCATTCCTTCTCATGATGTTTGCTGCATTTAAGTGTGATGTGAACATTGCATCATGACATGGAATTCCCATTACTGGAATTATGACATTGCGTATGCTTTTAGCAAGGAAAGTTCATAACAGATCGTGTTTCAGAATCCATCCTAACATATACAATGTGGAGAACAGCATGTCCACACAATAACTGTCTTCAAACGTGACTGTCTAAATCCACTGCTCACCTTTCCAACTGTCATTTCTCATTGGCTGCTGGCTGGTTAGTGCTTTAAGCTCAACTGTTATGTCCTGCATATGATACTAAGCCACAACTGAGTATATTCCAGAGGAAACTTGTGCCCTGCAATTAGCGCTTGTTATCGGGGTGTGTAACTCACAATGTGTTTGCTTTCTTGTTTTGCAGTTCAGTCCTTCACCTTCACCCCTGCAGGTACTGTCCATTAGTCTGTCTCTTACCTCACCAACACATCATTGCAAGCATTAGCAAAGTGTTTATAAACGTGTGAGTTACGCAGAAATAAAGCCAAACAAAAGGAGAAACCCTTCTGCTACTTATCTGTGGTGAAAACATAGCATTTATTCCACTAGTGATTCTAGGGGAACTTAAAAACTACCACCATAAATGTCTTTGCCATAATTATGCATGCTTCTTACTCATCTAACTCTTCAAAATAATGCAGTTTTGAAAATAATTTCAAATTACAAATGCTTGAGCTAACATAACATAA
Organism: Anas acuta; assembly: GCF_963932015.1. Lineage (NCBI taxonomy): Eukaryota > Metazoa > Chordata > Aves > Anseriformes > Anatidae > Anas > Anas acuta. The sequence goes on from NC_088979.1 coordinate 104,138,550, forward strand.
ACAAACATTAGTCACGTATGACCAAATTTTGGATTTTAAAGCTCAGAAAAAGTATTTCGAATGTTTTTGAAGGTCTGAAATAGAACTTTCTTCCACTTCAGCTGTTAGCTGTGTATACACCAGCCTTACCTTGAAGTATTCTGATCCGCAAGCAATCCAGTGATTATCCTATGCACAGATTTCAATTACAGTGTTTTTGAAATTGACACGTTTGTGGTTTTTTTTTTCTGCCTACTTGATTCAAAGCTTGATAACCTAGTTTTCATATCTTTAATAAACATAGCATACAGTAGAACATTATAGTAAGCATGATTAAAGATACATGAAGAATGAATGAAGTGAGGCTGAAATAAGAGATGGCAAACAGCTTAGAGAACATATAGATAGCCAAGAAGAATAAAGTATACAAGTAACAGTAATAATTAATACAAATAATTAGCTTCTGCTCTCATACCTAAGCTTGAGTGTCATAAGCATACAAATAATTTAGTTCCACAATAATAGGCCGATAAGTTTCAGTGTTTTCCAGCAGAAGTCTGTAAGGCTTTTTATGTATAGCATGGACCCTCAGTTGCATTTGCCAAAGCTGTCTCTTTTGTCCCCTCTGCCATACATATGATAGAAACCAGTCTTTTAACTGCATTGTGGGATGGTTCCTCATGCTCTGCTAGCTGCTTTCTACCTCTTGCTGGTCTTCAGCCACATCTCAAGTTTTAGCTTAACACAAAAGAGCAGATGACTGTTGAGGCAAATGAGTGGAGGTGGTGGTGTCTGCACCAGGGACTGATGACATTGCTAGGGAGAGCTCTCCTCCTCCTGACTTCTTGGTGTGTTTGTCAAAGCCAGAATAAGTCGTGCATCCTACCCTAAACACTCTACTTACTTTGAGTTACAATGTGGGACTTTTTTCAAAAATAAAATAATACGTCTTTGAATTTGGTTCTTAGTTGTGCCATTGTCAACTGACTGTAACTACTATTTTTTTTCCCATTGCCTTTGAAGCTGACATTGGTACAACACAAGATTGTGTTAGAGCTGTTGTGTGCATGATTCAGTGTAGCTGATCCACATGTGCTGGGTGACTAGGATATGTCAGAGGCGCTACCAAAAAATTGTGTTTTAAAAATAGTTTTGACATCTCATGGACTTTATAGAATTATTAACAATATGTAGTTCTGTTGCCTGGTCTATAATAATTTCTGGAGGCACTGATAACCTAGGCCATCCCATAAACAAGTCCAAAAAAAACCACATTAATTAAAAATAAAATAAAAAAGCAAGAGGATACATAGTCCATGTTTTTATCTTTATACCTAAGGTTCCTTAAGAGGCATCTTCAGTTCTCTGATGTTTGAATTTGCAATTGGTAATCTCATTTAGACAAACATCTACACTTGTGGAGGTTTGTTGACATTTAACTCTATGTTGTTCCCTTCAAAGTTATGATTCATAAACACTAAATTGGTTTCAAATCTAAATATTTAGACAGTGGTATGTAGCTTTCAGAAGCTCATCAGAGACAGCTGTCAGTAAGGTTTTACTGAAGATGATTTTATCCTAATATATGCAGAATTTAGAAGTTGCACACTTTTGGTTCGAACATCTGCTTTAAATTCTTCCCTTAAAAAAAAAAAATGTGCAGAGTTGACTGTAAAATAAGATGTTTGAAAGTATTAGTGGAACATTTATATATTTGCTCTATTTCATACACATCTTTCTGAACATCAAAGATTTTTTTTCAGTTATATCTGATATAAATGTTTTTTGTTGTTGTTTGTTTTTGTTTTCTGAAGCTTCCTTTGCATATGTAGAGAACTTAAAGTTCTAAAAATGCTTTTTAAAAGTCTGGATTGAGCAGTTATGATTACTTGCCAAAAATGTTCTACCTGATCATTTTCAGATTAAAGGACTTTCCTAGAACTCTGCTATTTGTTATTAGGCTCCTAAGTGGTATAATTTCTGCTGACTAAACAACAGTAGCATTCTATGTAGAAGAACAAACAGCAAATGTCACGTTATGGGTAAAGATTTGTGCCAGAGTAGAATAATTGAGTTAAAATCATTAAGCTTTCTGTCTTTGTGAACATTTTTATAAGTACTGATCAATTGCTCAGATGGCCAGAAACAAAACGTGACACTGAAAATCATAGCTAAGTCTTCTTACTTATTTTCAGTTAACCAAATCCTATAGTTATTCAGTCATGATTCTCTATTTCACTATTCCTCCACTTCCCGTTCCCCTGTCAGGACACCCCAGGCACTGATTCTCGATAATATCAGTATTATAAAACATATGATCGTCTATCATGATCATTAGATGAGTGTTTTGCTTACCTGGTAAGTAGTAATGTCATGATTTGCAGCTGTACAACAAGTATACATTTTGGGGACCATGACAGGCTATCAACAAAACCAAAACTGGCACAGAGACACTGAATTCAGATGTTATTCCTTTTTAGTGATCTGTTCTGTGATATGAAGAATAGATTGGTCTTGCTTTTATGAGTTTCTGTGAAAACTAAAATTACCACTTTACTGATTTTCTTTATTTTTGCAATTACCCTTTACTCAGGTTGCCAGATATAAACATGCACTGTGGGTTTCTACCTTATGCAAGAAATGTTAGATGGCACAGAAGAGTTTTCTGACCACTTCTCATGTAATAGATGAGTTGTTTCATTCTCATATTGCAATGACTGAACAGAATTTGTTTATTTACTACTGGAAGTTGCCATTCTTTTCTCTCGTTTTCGTATAACAGAGGCACAGTACCCATTTATAGAAATAAGAGAGATTTAATTTATCTACTTATCTTTTCTATGCCTTCAAACTCATTGTTGTGCCAGTAACTGCTCAGTTGAATACTCTGGTGTTTTCAGGAGTGTCTAGGCCATCAGTCATGCAAGGAAAGGAAAGAGTGTTTTCACTTGTGAGTAGGTAAGCTTATTTAGTGAGTGGTACTCCTTGGGATTAAAGATTTCATGAAACCAAGTAAACAAAAACAAATTAAAAATAGACAGATGGAAAATTATGGAATGCTACGTATTTTATGCTCAACTCCTGAAACTGTTAAATGAGGATAAGTATTTGACAGAATTGTCCGAAGGTAGTCAGAAGATTTGATGGAATTTTTATATGCTGATTATCTGTTCTAAGTTAATGCTTATTAAAAGAGGATTAATCTACATTCATATTTGAGGAACGGCTTATCAGAAAAAGGAATGAGACTTGGCTGGCAACATTAAAGTTTTCATTTGTGGTAGGAAAATGTGGCCTACTAGAGATAGGCATACAGAAAGCTTTCTAAAGCTTTCTTGCCTCAAAATGTCAACTTACTATACATTCATATTTTTCCAGTCCTAGCAGGCATGAAGATTAAGTTTAACCTTGTCAGATAATACTAGTAAATAGTATGGGCACCTCCTTATGTATTTAATAAAAGCATATAAAAAGCTCTTTAACATATGCTGTTCTTCATACAAATGTAGACAATATAATTTCCTTAAATATTTATGCATTTAAAATGCACTTTGGATTATATTTCTGCATTCTTACAGTCCTTGAAGTATAAGCTAGTGGGGATTCCTTCAAAATCTCTCTATGCAGAGGTTATTTTTTTCATCTTCTTTTGAAAGCCAATCTCATCCCTGCAGGTCCGCAGCCTTTCTCAGAACATATATCAGATGCAAAGAATGCTGAAAGAGCTTTTTTGCTTCCTCAGTGATAAAAACCAAGGGAGATGGGTGGGTCAGTGACAGGGACATTCTTCCCTTCCTCCTCTTACATTGCCCCTTGAAATTGCTCTGCATCTTTTTGAAGTGGAGACAGGATGAATAAAGCCAGCTGACTGTGTGTTTTATTTTCACAGTGACATCTACATGTCTGCATTGCATTAAGTATGCTCCTATTCAGGCGTTTAGACTTGTTTTGTAATTGCAGAAATCAAACTGCAGGCAAAAATGCTGACAAAATGTATGGTAAGAATGATAAATATAGTGCTTATGTTGGCAGCCTGACCATGTCTTCTGTTGTTAGCTGTCTTTCCTTTCACAATATTGATGCTAAAAGAAAGGCACCTTCTCTATCCACTTTCAGGTAACCTATTTATGGAAGGCATCAGGAATATGGTGGTGTTTTTTTTTTTCTTTTTTTTTTTTTTTTCTGTGACATACTGATGGTATCTCACTTATTACAAGAAGAATTTTGGCTAGCTTAGTTGATATTCCAGAGTCCTTTTCACCAAGTGTACTATCTACAATTCTTTCTTGTTTCTTTTCTTATGAAAATTATAACCAACCTTACATTGGTATGCAGGGAGGGGGAGGGTATATGAAAGAACCTGTATTCCCTACCAATTCGATGCTCATTATGTAAGCCAGGCACTGTCTTCCCCAGAAAACTGTATCACTGCAAGATGGGTTCTTCTAAAAACTGAGTTTATATTGGGAGAGCATAAAATTGCTTAATGTAAAAAAAACCAAACAAACAAACAAGCAAACAAAACCACAAAAAAACAAACAACAACAACAAAAAAAAAAACAGGGAATGGTTACAACCACAAAGGCAGCAGAAAAGAAAGCAAACACAGTGATACTCGTCTCTTCTCAACAGGCTCTTATGCCACAACCATTCTGCAGTGATTATGGCTCTAGAGCAGAGGTTTCAATGTCATGTCTTCTCAATATGTTTCTCACAGCATGCCTTTGAGTTTTCTCTATACCTCACTGAACAGAAAATTGAATGTGTCTGGCAAACATTGCTGTGATTTCCTACTAGCTCCCCCATTTTAGCTTTGCTTTATAGAGGTACACTAGCAATATAAATATTTTTGAGACCGTAAGTATCGATTTTTTTCCCCCCCTTATGACATCCATAGATAAAATATCAGACACATGTACATGCTATTCAGTTGTTGGCAACATTACTTTAAAATCATTTCTGGTAGTCTGTAGTTGAAACAAGATCATTAATCCCAGGAATTTTTCAGAAAATATGTTGCACTATAATTCTTTTAAAACTGTAAACTTTATTTACAAAGGTTGTTATTGAATGCACCTTTGTTTCTCCTTTTCCTTATTTCTTGTTGCTTTGATAAATGGAGAAGGTTGCAGTATTAAACAAGAAGGGGAGAAGGAGAAAGGAAACAGCACCTATACTGAAGTGCTAACGTACTTTTGACCAACATATTTTGAACATAGCTGGTCACTACCACCTCTTTGCATAGTCAAACGACATCCACAGCTCTTCAGATTATTCACGTTTAAGCAATGAGTGATACAGTCACTTGACAGCCTGTTAAAAACAATGTGAATGAAAGTAGCATCAGCTCAAAACTTAATTAGCCACAATGTTTTTAACATGTCCTGTTTTTCAAAGCAGACTTTTATTTAATACTTCCCATACCTGAATTTTGATTTTCTTTTCATTAATTGGTTTAATTACATCCTTTCAAAATTCAGCTATTAACCATTTTGATATGACATGTGACTGCAGTGATTTTCTGATATGGATATTAGTCTGTTCTGCAGTGAAGGGTAATTAATCACCCTACCTAAACACTCTTCAGCAGGGCTTCCAAAGGGGTCAGTTTTGTTCCCTTTGCTGAATGTATACTGTGAAATTACCCTAGGAATTAATGAAGTGACAAATATTCTCTGAGATATCAGAAGCATTTAATCAGTGGATTTATGTCATTTCTAACTTTTTAATGACCACAGCATTTCTATTGGATGTAGTAGTTTTGTCTGGTTAGAAAAGTGTATAATATAAAGCTTAATCTTGAATTAATGTACTTTGGACTAATATTTGGAAAGTGTTGCAAATATTCTGGGAGCTCTGATGAGAACGTCTGTCTCAGAAACGTAAATAGTATTTCCAAGCCGGGAACTGTTTCAAATTAAGTTGGCCATAGACTTGTTCGTTCCTCTCTGAAATTTTAACCCTCAATTTGTTAGGGACCTGTAAGGATTCAGGTCTGAATCCTTATACTGATATATATTTATAATCCTTATACTGATCTAATTTAATTGTCAGTCCTAGCTATGCCCAACAATAAGTAATAGAACATTGCCACTGAGAACCACAGTAGTTTCTTGGCCTTAATTCAAAATATTAGCCAGTGCTTCAAAAAGGAGCGTCAAACCTTGTGAATTAACACCTCACCAGTAATGTGTAACTTATAACATAATCCTGGTAATAAGATAGATAGATAAAGGAATAGGCTGGTTTTTGTCAGATACCCATGAATGGTACCACAATGTATCCTTGGCATCCCCAGTTGCAAGACTGAAAACAGCTTTTCTTCTCTGTGATTCTGGCGTGTACGCATTTATGTGTGCTGGTTCTTATACTGTGCTGTTAGTGGAAATGCTGCGGCTTGATGCTTTTTTTCACTCCTTCAGCTCTAATAGAGCTGCCACCTCTTTCTATTTATCCTGGGAAATGGCATATTTGTGTGGTGACATTATATTACTGCATTACAACATGATGTTATTAACTTACTGGTGCAATGTCATTATGTATTGAAGCAAAAGCATGCCAAGAAAACAATTTCATCACATGGCACAGTCTTGCAACACAAAGTCATATGAAGGGGTCTGTGGTAAATTCAGGATTTTTTTCCCCAGGAGGCCAGCTTGCTTTGCAAGCTACAGAGCAAATTGATGTTAATCAATAATGTGAGTGAAATCCTAAATAAATTGTAATCCTGATGTGTTTGATCCTGTTCTTATAATTTCTGTACTTTATTACGTGATGATGCCAAGAGGCCTTCGATCTTGGACACTGAGCAATTTGAATTGTTACTTGTAATTATTACTAATTCATTTCTCCCTGTCTTATATGTGTGTGCGTGTGTGTGTGTATGTTTTGTTTTTCCAACCAAAATACAGTCACTTTCCAAAGAGGAGATGGAGGACTAATGAGCAATGGAAGGTATGTTTCTTTGTGTAAAGGTGTTTCCATCATATATTTTTTTTTTAATTAGGAATCTGAAAATTCTGTAGGTGATGCACTTGGGTAATAAACGATCATTTATAAGACTGACAATTTCAGAAGGAGTTAAGTAGCTTACCGCAAGGTTTAATGATCTATCTGTCATGCACTTTAGAGGAATCAAGCCCAGATGTTTCATATCTCCCAGATGCCCTGGAAGAAATGCGTAGTAAATATCACAAGGAATGTGTTCATTTGTTACCAGGATGTTTATTGCATTAATTAGACATTAGCAAATGAAGTTGCTGTTGTTTAAGACTCCTTATTGGCTCCCCCTAAATTGCTGTGAGTGAACAATTACACTTAATCGATCACAAAATAAATGATTCATGGATGATGAATAGGCTGTAGATTGATAGGACTGGATTCCACAACTTTGGCTACTCAATTGAAATTGATAAAAGCTGATAACGGACCCATATATCCTCATCTATTTTCCCTTTGCCAATATGGAGATTGTAATTAGGCTCTGGTAATAACTTCCAATCTCCCATTTAATCAATATTTTAGCAAAAAGAGATTAGGCCTAATGAGAGCTAGTAGATGTGTTGAGAAAGCCGCTGGATCTTCTTATTGCTGTTTCCATAGAAACCTATGCTTCTCTTAGGGATTGTACCAGACAGGGATCTATCAGAACTAAAGTACAATGATTATAGGTGTTGCTCCAACTTCATGAGTGCATTAATAATCTAGAGGAGCATCAGAAGGATCAGGGTGATTTTGTGATTTTGCTTGGGGGAAGAGAGCGTTTACATGACGTGATTTGTTTTCCTTGTTAAATACAAATACAAACAATCCATGTGCATTGCTAAATTCCAGCCTGTTTGTCCTGGGGTGAGAGAGGCACAGTGCCCTATGGCCTGAGTTTACCTTCTCTTCCAACATACTTGCTGTTTAACACTGCTCTCAAAGCTTGAAATTACAGGGATATAAAAGCCATGCAGTAGTGGCAGATAAAGATAGCAGTAGACTTTCCATTAATCCTACTCAAACCTCTTTGCCTCTAAACCATACAAGAGTGCTCAAAGAGTTACCAGCCTGTAGATGACAGGCGTGCATTTGGGATGCAAGGGAAGGAAGAAATAGTAGCCCAAAGTCCTGGAAATGGCTGATACGGAGCAATCAGTTTGAGTGATTGTTCCCTTGAGGTGGTAATTTATCATTCAGCCCTGGTTTAGGATCCCATGATGGTCGTGCCTAACCCCTGTTTCACACAGACAACGGAGTTCATTTGGATTCTGGCAGAATCACAACTGATGCCTAGTCCCACTTCTACTGACAAAGTTGATTTGTATATATCCTTAATTAACTTCTCAAGGTCTTTAAATCATCAAAGGCTACACAATTTTAATTTGAAATAAATTAAAGTCTCCTAAACTGTTTCTTATATACAATGATAGGAGAAAAGTGATATGACATCTTCGGTCACTGTTGTGTCCAGAGTTGTCTCACAGATATTTAAATTTTGTTTATATGTATATATATGTGTATGTATATATTTACATGTATATATATTTATTATTTTATTTTATTTTTTTCTGCTTCAGTCGACCAGGTCTATTGAATGCAAGTGACCCCAGTTATCCTTGGCTTGCAGACTCTTGGCCTGCCACAAGTCTGCCAGTAAACAACAGCACTAGTGGACCCAATGATCTTGGCAATTTCAGTCGTGGAGGTTGGTTTCATTTTATTAAGTCACAATATAGTATAAAATAGATTTCTCTTAGTTAACATCTAGATAAATACTGTGCAATATTTTTATACTGCTATAGTTCTTTCTATGTTTGGCTCAAGATTGGATTTTAAAATTGGTTTTAAAATGTCTATTTTGCTGTGTCTCCTTCTGTTTCTTTAAAACATAGTTTTACTTTGCAATTTACCCCACAGTGGTGAGACAGGGACAGAGCACCATCTCATAATGAGCTTACTTATTGCTCAGATCAGTTCCCTTTTGCATGGATGTGAGCAGGACAGTATAGCCAGGGACAGAGGACAATTGTAAGAGCAGAGACCTGGGGCACACAGGAAGAATGTTCCTGTGTTAGACTTCCTAGCATAAATGAGTATGTAAATATTTTTAAGACCTGAACAAGTATACAAAAACCCAGACAATTGTATATATTAAAAAATAAATTAAAATGCAAAAAAGAATCTATAAAACCATCAAAGTGATGAATGTGAAAAGAATTTAATTTAGAATGGTAATAAAATCTGCCCTCTGAAAACTGTCCCTTACTTTGGTTATACATTCCCATGTAAAACTTCTTCCCTGTGGTTTGATTACTTTTACTTCAAATTACATTAAAGCATTCTGGATTTATTTTCCATATAAGAATGTTTTAAAGCTTTCGCCTTACAAAAATACTATAAAATAAACAAGAGTTCTGATAATATTTACAGGACAACTGAATATCTGCCAGCCTCTTTGTTTTCAATATATTCACAACAAAACTCTTCAGTACTTTTCTGTCTTTTCATGAGCTCACATAATACAGAAAAAATACCATTTTGTTTTAGCATTTGGTTCTATAAAACTGAAACTGGAAGCATGTTTTAAAGCTTTTGGCTTCAGGGTGGATAAGGCATAGGTCCAAATTTGTCCAGGAAATGCAACAGTTATATTTGAAATTTCAGCAGCTTAATTCCATTCATGATTTTTTTCGGTCCAGCTCACACTTTTTTTCTGGTTGGTTCGGGACCACTTATCCCTGACTATTGAAACAGTTAAGTTTAGATGCATCTGCAGTGAAGGTGGACCTGAAGTGAGATGTCTTTTAATATGATTTAACAGCTTAGATAGAACTCGGGCTTCTTTTCTGATTAAAAGGTCTGGAGTAATATTAAAGGCCTGTAAGAATTCTGAAGACAGTAGGGTGGCAATCACTTACTCTGGAGCAGAAACTGAGGGAAGTTTTAATGTTGTTTTTTAGAGTGAAATCCACATTATTCCCCAGATTGGCAATTGAGAACAAGGCTGTGGGTGGGAAGCAGAGGTTAGGTTTGGAATCACATAAGACCACAAAATAGTACTGAGTCAGCAAGAAAGAGATTCCCTCAGAAAGTACTTCAGAACTATTTGAATTATCTTAGGAGTTACAAAACAAGATGGATATTGGAGAACTTTTGGAACTCTCCATTGGGAAATGTGGCAAATGTCCATTGGGAAATGTATGTTCATCTTTGGTCTTAAATGTACAGAGGTTTTTCTGCTGTGACAGCTTAGTGGGAAAATCAAACTTGATTTTTACTAGGTGATTATGGCACTTGGTAAAATGGTGCTTTAATAGCTCTTTGAGTGCTTATTGTATATGTCTCTTTGAGGTTAAAAAAGTAATTGTGGTTGTATTGAAAATTTCCAGAAAGTCTGGAGAACTTTAGTTTATTAGTAAGACAGACTGAAAATCCTTGGCTGGTGGGAAACTATGCAACTATGCAACTTTCCTTTCAAGCGGGTGCAAATGTATAGTTCTCCATTCAAAAAGGACTGTCTAGAGATGACACATCTTCAGCAACCAGAAATGTGCTCTGAAAGATTTATTTCTGATTACTTGAGAGAGGTAAACATTTTGCTAATGTTTAGTTCTGTCAGTCTGCAGATCCAACATACGCATGTTGAGCTGGACTTGATTAATTTTGTACACCAACAACAGAATTTACTTAATAAATTTCAGTCTCTTGGATTTCAGTCCAGTGGGACTGTTCAGCCTGGAGAAGAGGAATCTCAGAGGGGATCTTATCAATGTGTATGGATCTTATCAATGTGTAGGGATCTTATCAATGTGTACCCTTCCTAAAGGAAGGGTACAAAGAAGACAGAGAAAGGCTATTTTCAATGGTGCCTAGTGCCTGGACAAGACACAATGGGTACAACTGGAACACAGGAGATTCTGTCTGTATATCAGGAAAAACTTCTTCACTGTGTGGGTGACAGAGCACTGGAAGAGATTGGCCAGAGAAGCTGTACAGTCCTTGGAGATAGTCAAAAGTTGTATGGACATGGTCTTGGACAACCTGTCCAAGGTGGCCCTGTTTGAGCAAGGGGATAGAACCAGATGACCTCCAGAGGTCCCTTCAAACCTCAGTCGTCCCGTGTTTCTGTGATACATTATGTTTTGATTAAGCCAATTGTGGAAAGGTTGCATCTTTATATTGTGGATAAAATACATGAAGAGTAGGACTGCATTTGTCTCTCACATCTCGTTCTGTATTTGCACGTAGATGTTTTTGTGATCGTATATTGCCCCTGGCTACCTGGGCACATGTGTATTCAACACACTGGATACATGCAGATAGATAGTAATAACCTGGGTTTGAGAGATGACCTGTAGTTTGCATTAATCATAACTTTTTTGCACTTATTTTTTTTTCTGCAAATATAAGAATATAATTTAGGTATTTCGAGTATGTGATGGTTCCCATCCCCCTGTTGTTGCTTGCAAAAATAAATTCTACCACTAGTCCCACATAACATCCTTATCTCCAAATTGGAGAGGGATGGAATTGATGGGTAGACCATTCAATGGATAAGGAATTGGCTTGAAAGTCACACCCAGAGAGTGGTGGTCAATGGCTCTTTGTCAAGGTGGAGGCCAGTGATGAGTGGTGTCCCACAGGGGTCTGTCCTGGGACTGATGCTGTTTAATGTCTTTATCAACAGCATAGACAGTGGGATTGAGCGCACCCTCAGCAAATCTGCAGATAAAACTGAGCAGAGTGGTGCAGTTGATACAAAAGAAGGAAGAGATGCCATCCAAAGGGACCTGGACAAGCTGGAGAAGTGGGCCCATGTGAACCGAATGAGGTTCAACAAGTCCAAGTGCAAGGTGTTGCATCTGGGTTGGGGCAATCCCAGACGAGCACAAACTGGGAAGAGTCCTTGAGAGCAGCCCTGCAGAGAAAGACTTGGGGGTTCTAGTGGACAAAAAACTTGACATGAGCCACCAGTGTGAGCTTGTAGCCAAGAAGGTCAACTGCGTCCCGGGCTGCATCAACAGAGGAGTACCAGCAGGTCAAAGGAGGTGACTGTTCCCCTCTGCTCTGCACTTGTGAGACCCAACTTGGAGTGCTATGTCCAGGTCTGGGGCCCCCAGCACAAGAAAGATGTGGACCAATTAGAGCGGGTCCAGAGGAGGTCCATGAAGATGATCAGAGGGCTGGAGCACCTCTCTTATGTAGAAAGGCTGAGAGAGCTGGGGATGTTCAGTGTGAAGAAGAGAAGACTCCAGGGTGACCTTATTGCGGCTTTTCAGGGGGCTCATAAAGGGAGCTTATAAAAAAGATTGAGAACAACTTTTTGCTCAGACACATAATGATAGGACAACGGGGAATGGTTTTAAACTAAAAGACAGGAGATTTAGATTAGGCATTAGGAGGAAATTATTCACTGTTAGGGTAGTGAGGCACTGGAAGAGGTTGCCCAGAGAAGCTGTGGATGCCCCATCCTGGAGGTGTTCAAGGCCAGGTTGGGTAAGGCCCTGGGCAGCCTGATCTAATGGGTAGTATCACTGCCCATGGCAGGGGTGTTGGAACTAGATGATCTTTAAGATCCCTTGCAACCAGAGCCATTCTATGATTTTATAAGTAGACTCAGATTTAATGTCTGTTTAAGTATCCTATTTACTGAGCACTTGTTATTGACTTATTAATTGCTAATATTACGTTGTTACCCTGAGATTGCAGATGTTAAGGTTCATATTTAAATATTCAGTGTTGCACACATGCATACAATACAAAGTAGTTCTGTGGTCTAAATGATCAACCCAGAAAAACAAAACAAAAGAAAGAAGAAAAACAAAACAAAACAAACAAAAAACAACAAAGAAACAAACAAAACAGTGGGAGGAACCTGTGCTATCGTATCTTGTTAGAAAAATCCTGAGACAGTGAGACAGTGAGGCCAACTATGTTGTATTAGGTTGTAGGGCACCTGTTTCTGAGTCTGGAATGGAGCTCCAGAAACCCTTCTCTTTTGTCTTTGGAGTCTAATGTATATAAAAATCTGTGACACTTAAAATGGGATCTGAACATCCTCGCTAATAAGACTATGCATTATCTCAATTACTGTCCAGCAATTGGAACCTATATCTACTATCAGATATTAGAGCAAATGGCATATAAATGATGCACTTTTCTAACATGTAGATTCAAGAATTATTTCATCTTTCCAGAGTCTAAATAAATTGTAAAAGTAGCAGCATTTGAAATAATTGACCTCTGAGAGAACAAGAGGAGGGTTATTGGCTAAGCTGTGGTTCTCCTTGGGACATCATGCTGATCATCATTACATTCTTCATGCTTCAGTAGTCTCAACATCCAAATCTAGTATTCCACCAGCAAATGTCACTACAACGTTTAATGAGGAGACTGCCAATCTAACCAATGAAAAATACAAATTGTGGTGTGTGATAGGTTTCAAAAGATATAGAAAAGTCAACAGATATTTAAGTAAATATGCTGTACGGTTATTTTTCAGGTAAATGTACTGGAGTATTTGAACAAGTTGTTCTCCATTACCAAGACTGCTTTGGCATTTTAAGAGACTGATCACTTAAATCCCTTCAGTATAACAGATTTTCTTTCACATTTCGAGAACAACTTGTTTTTGTCAGGTTTTTCTTTTGTTGAAAAGGAGAAATATACTAGCTAATGTCAAAAAGAAGATTAGATAAGCTGATGCATAAAACTTGAAGGAAGTCAAGGTAATGGCCTTAAAAAATTACTTTGAGAGCTTTGGCATCTACTTAAGTGTTTTGCTACATATTTGCTGGGAAACTTTCCTCCGTGATTTGTAGATTCACTCCTTTCATCATTTCCCTGAAGCCCAGACAGTTTCATTGGTTCTGACACAGAATGAACAATTGAAAACATTCTTCAGTAGAGAAATATTCCAAACTTCACTTTCACAGTTGAAGGTATGGAAAAAAAAGATGGTTTTAGGCAGTGAGACGTGAAGGACAAGTAGTAGGCCTGTCACAGATGCTGATAGCTTGGCGTTGGTTGTATATCATCTTCCCTTCGTTGGCTCATGGACCTGTCTCAGCTGAAATGCAAACGTGCAAAATGACACATTTATTTTTCATCTTAAACCTTGATACTTTCAGGGTTCCTGTGCATCAATGATTTGTTTCATTCCCCTGTGCTCACCACAGATGTGCTGCCACCGGTTCCAGGGCAAGGAGATAAAACTGCTACTATGCTTTCTGATGGAGCCATTTACAGCAGCATTGACTTCACCACAAAAACTAGTTACAACAGTTCCAGCCAAATAACGCAAGCTACACCATATGCCACCACCCAGATACTGCATTCCAACAGCATCCATGAACTGGCAGTTGACTTACCTGATCCTCAGTGGAAGAGCTCAATTCAGCAGAAAAATGACCTGATGGGATTTGGTTACTCTCTTCCAGACCAAGGCAAAGGCAACAATGGTAATTACAGCTCTTATTTTCCAGAGCCCTTGGATTTATACCGTTTCATTTTGCATGAATTAGCAAAATTTTAGTATGTGAGACACTGCTCATATTTACTGTAACTAATGTTTACACACCTTGCATGCATGCTGAACCTCATGCAGTCACTAAATGTAGTGTTCTGTGCTTTTAGTTCTCTTTGTCCTGTGATAATCACCAACCCATATGCCTTCCCTTAGGCTAGGACAGATATACATTAACAAAAAAATCAAAACTCGCAGCCCCACCACATCTGCCACTGACTTGCTAACTGCGTGTGTTGCATGTGCTTGTGCTGTCAACTAATCACACAATGCCACTGTGACCTTTGCCCTTTAACCCTTAGCCTTGCTTTACATCCCTGACTACCGCGTGGCTGAGGGATTGGCTAATAGATTGCCACACAACCAGTCACAGGATTTCAGCACCACCAGCTCCCACAACAGCTCCGAAAGGAGTGGCAGCCTCTCAGGTTGGTTCCACTGCTGTGGGTGGGTGAGGGACGGAGGGGTGTTCGTCAGCAGCTCACCACGGAGGCAGGAAACCTCCCAGACTCACGTTGCAGATAGGTATGAGCTTGCCTGCCCACTGGGACATTGGTGAAAGGTGTCACATTGGTCTCTAATGAGAAAAATAAAAGCCCCCAGAAAAACCCGAAGTGTCTTTTGCAAAACCTATTTGGAGCGAATTGGAGAATCCTTCTAGCCATTGTGCCCAGCACTTGTCAGCACAATTGCAAAGCTTGCCTTGTCACGTCCTTTCCCTGATAGCACAGTTTTTAGTGTGAATATGTTTCCACAGTGGTTCTCAGTTTATAGGCAACCCCCCAATGAACTTCATGAGGAGATTAATATTTTTGTTGAGTTGTTAACAGATTCACCACTCTCATGAGCTGTTTGTAAATGCTGTATTTCAGTCAAGAAACTCAGAGATAAAAGTAGGCCCCCCAAGATGATTAAGGTTTCAAAAAATGCACCAAGTCTGCATACGAACAGAATGTAAATTGTGTGTGTGTGCTGCATGTTATATTGGAAACACGACACATTTTCATTGGATGAAAATGATTGTAATATGTGTGATTACATATTATATTTAAATACACCTTTTTCTTTATTTAATTTTGCTTACTTGTTGCTTTTGTTATATATAATTATGCATTTTTTTCAAGATGAAAACTGAAAAGCCAGCAATTAAAAGGAAAGTCTTCTATTATACATAACCAAAATATGAGAGCTGAAGGGACTTCACTTTCAAATTCCTATTATATCCATAGCCTTTTGAATTTCCACTGTAAGACGGAGCAATCACAACAGTAACAGATAAACTCTAGAAATGGCTTCTTTATGTCAATTTAAATGACTATTCAAATTGAATGTTGAGATTAGAAGCGTATAAACATTGGCCCATACCTCAGATAGGCAAAGGTATTTGCAAAAACCTTGTGTTCTCGTGGGTAATATTAGCTGAGATAGAAAAATAGACTTATAGGTCTGACAGAGAGGTATGTGGGAGCTGAGTTCATGTAACACTTCAGGAATGGTTCTTGTTCCTTGGATGTAAGGTGTATTAGCAAGATGCCTAGGAAATTAGCTTGCTCCTGTGGCTACATGAAAATGCAGAAATTGATATGCTCAGGTACATATGTGCCAGTTATCAGAGGGTAGTATCACACTTTAGATGTGTTGACAGCTACAGCTTCCTGAGAACTTTCTGAGAAAATACAATTGAAGTTTTTTGTTAGAAAATGCCAGTTGATCAAAAGCTGGACTTTGAAAAAATATTTCAAGCGAAAAATATTTTGTGTAGTATTTCTCAGCCTGAAGTACAATTTTTGGTGAGACATGGAGACTTCTGGTAACATGCTTTTCTATGGCCAGACTACTCCTGTTGTGATCAAAACAGCTCACATCTGGATGTCCCGTGGCTCAGATGAGTGTCAGACTACTGGACTGCAGAGTCAGTATTTTGCTCTCCCTTGCTCACTAATTATGTCTGCAGTACAGACTAATTATCTCTGTAATACATGAGAAGTTGGGAGAGACCTTCAAATAGGCTGATAATTAGAGCATTATTGGAGTAAGAGACCAGCTTTGATTACCTAGTCCCATCAGGGTGAGCAGGGACTTGTTCTCTCATTTCTGCAGTAAGTACTACATATTATTCTGACTAAGTCTCTCTTCTATCTCCAATGAATATAATGAGAAATCTCATCCTAGTGTGGAATGAAAAATAGCTCAACACTCAACTGCTTTGTGAGCTAGGGAAATTTTGTGGATGTACTTTGCACAGTTCCCACCTTACGTCAGTGCTGTGATCATCAGGCCGACTGGCAAATTCTTTTTCCAGGACCTGAATCATCTAGAGATTTAAACAATATAATTGAATTTCAGTGTGAGGAGACACTGAAATATCAAGCCTCATTGCTACGGGGAAACAAGGCTTCTGTGTTTCAAACACACATCAGGCATTATATCTATGAGGTGTCTGTTCCATAGTCTGACAGGGGAATATTTCTGCTCATGAGGATAGAAGAAGAGAAATCTCCTGCCCAACTGTACAGCGTAGACTGCTTTCCCTACCAGTGATGACCTTGGACTTCCTTTCTTTTATTTCTTGATTTGAGATCAGATCTCTGCTTCACCCTTTCTAACAGCTCTGTTATCTTTGACCTTTCTCTACAACCCCACCCTAAATCCAGTTGAATCTAGCACCCCACACATCCAATCTCCATTTTACCAGTCTCCTCACATTACCAAGGTGCTATACTTTCAAAATGTCCCTCTCCACCTCAGCTAGTCTCTAAGCTGAACATCTCTCCATTTCTCTTCCCTGAGTACTCTTAGTTTAAATCCCCCTGTGACACACACACATACACACTTATGCATGTGCTTTCATTCCAAAGAAGCCACTCCTGCCTCAGCTGTTACCTGCTCCTGATCCTTTTGACTTTTCTAAATTTTCCCCACAAATTTAAATTCACATCCTTCTTTTGTACCTGCTTCTAACGCTGCTTTCCCCCATACCTGTGCTTTGAAAGCTTTGTTTGCCCTCCAGAAGTTTCATATATTTGTTCCTTCATTGCCAGCATCACTGCAGTTTCTTTACTGTTGACCCAAATGTTCTTTCCCTTTTCAAGAAAACCTTCCTCTCTGCCAGGCTGCAACAGGAGAGAAAAGCCTGCTTGCAGCCTACTAGATGGAATATCAGTTCAGTTCCCACATAGTGAGTGACAGGATCTTGGCTGGACTTACTGTAAAAACTCCAAGACAAGCAAGGAAGAGCTCTGGTCTGGAATTCAGTAGTGGAAAGAGAAGTCTCTTGTGCAATCTGCTGTCAGACAGGCTGATTAGAAACCTTGCTGGACTCATTGCCCTGACTCTAGCAGCCATAACAGGAGGAGAAAAGAGAAGTCTCAGCTACTTCTGAATCACACAGTCAGGTTGTTCCTTCCCTCTCTCTATCACTTCTTTTTTTGGTTCAGCTGACAGCTGGAGATAATAGAAGAGAGCCATTGTCTTTTAGACCGAAAGCGCTGTGACAAGTGCTTGTCTATGTTACCAGAATTGCACCTCCTTCTGGATGTGCCTAAAGCTAAGACCATGACATAGAAGGTGGTGCTACACAATGCCATTATGCCTTACTAGTCAGTTGTGGCTTTTGTGATTAATTACTGTTGAGATTTTTTTGTTGTTGTTGTCTAATCCTTATAAATAAGCATGAGATGACTGTGTGTTAACTGAATTAGACTGTGCTTTCTGCAGCAGGCAAGGCAGGAGTAACTGCTAGCTGGCTACCCCACTGGAAAGGCATATATGACAAACCATTCTTCCATCCAACAATCCAGTTTGAAAGCCTCGGTAAAATGGCAAGAGATGGGTCATGAAGTAGTCAAGGAATTGAAATATTTTTGTTTGTGTCCCAGTCTTCCTACTAATGAATTCCTGACTAGAAAAAAGGGCCAGGGCAAAATAAAAGAAGCAAAACAAGTAGGAAGAGAGCTTTTTCTGGAAGATCACTTTCCCACAAATTGAAGTGTCTCAACTGGAAAACTGGGCAAAAGAATGATAAGAAAAGAGAAGAGAGCTTAAGTAAAATGCATTGCTCAATTCACTTCCTCAAGTTGTTCCATTAGAGCTGTATGTCAGGAATAGAGCCTGTTCTCTATAGCGGCACAAGGTATCGAATCCTGTGAAACAGGCAGTCCTAAAATATTGTAAATGACTTCCTGGTATCTTAAAAAATAGAACTTAGTAAATTCCTATCAGCAAAACACCACTTCTTTTTGGTTTTGACAACTTACACTTGTCGTTCTGGCTGAAAAAAATTGAGTCTAATGACAATTTTTTAGATTGTGTCCTTAACCTCTATGTTTTCCACAGAAAGAAATTATGCAAAACAGTGTTATAAGCACATCAGATTCTGACATTTGAAAGAATTTGCTATGGTCCATTATATTTTTATCCACCAGTGATTGTAAGAAGTCATAAAGCATACATGAATAAATCAGTAAATATATTTCTGAGGCAACAAGATATGTCTTTCCTTGGCACTATGGTGGTGCAAATATATGGAGTTCACATAAAAAAAAAGTGACTTTAAACAATTATTCAGAATGTTTTTCCATTCTATTATTATTTATAACCTCTAACAACATTAGCACATTAATACTGATCCTGCTAAGATATAAATACATCTTCTGTTTTGGGGCATGCCATCTGGAATACAAATTCTTTAAAAGAAAGTAAAATAGACAGCTTTTTTTCACATCATATCTCAAACATTTTATTTTTCTTTTTGAATTTACAGGTGGCAAAGGAGGGAAAAAGAAGAAAAACAAAAATACTGCCAAACCCCAGAAAAATAATGGTTCAAATTGGGCCAGTGTTCCCCTCCCACCCCCTCCTGTGCAGCCACTTCCAGGCACAGAGCTGGAACACTACGGGGTGGATCAGCAAGAAGCAGGGTAATTTTTTTCTTTTTCTGTTGAAGAAAAGTCTGTGGTTTGTGGAGATGAGTTTTTTTTTTTTCTTTTTTTTTCTTTTTTTTTTTTTTTTTTTTTTTTCCCAAATGAGAATGTTATTCTATTTTGCTTAAAAAAATGAGAGCGCCTTATCCTATAGACCTGTTGAAGGCTATGGAGGAGGAATATTGGAATAGCTTCTTGTGATAGTGACTGAAGATGGAAATAAAAGTGACCTTGCTTCATCATCATGTAGGGTTTTCTCTGCTTACTCATGCTGAGAAGTATCTCACTTCACATGTAGCCTAATTGAATTCTGTTGGAACTGCTTGCAGATGATGGGACTCAGTGAGTAAGGATGACATAATCTGGCTCCTGTATTTTTTCACTGGTTTGATGTTTAGAAATATTGGAGCCAAAAGAACGTAAACCCCACACTAAATTGGATTAATTTTAGAAGATCAACCAGTGGACGATAATCTTCTCATCGGCTCTTAGAAGAAATTTCACAGTTGAGGAAGGCATGTTATTTGTAGGCATTTTTTGAATTTAAACAACTCTTGAGTTTCTGGAACCTTACACTTCTTTTTTTGGATAGCTTTAACTTGTTCTTAAGGACACAAAATCACACAGAAAGCAGTAAATAAGAGGAAAGAGACATTTCATGCACAGAGAACAATTATGGAATGCTTTTTATAATGTGAAATTACATGAAATACCAAATTGTCAAACTCTGGAGGAAAATCAGAATATATTTAAAAAAAAAAAAAAAAGTAGTTTACTGTGATCAACTCTGTTGGAGCCCTTGAGAAACATTGGAGTTTGGTCTGGGACAAATCTGCCTGTTTAAATACATGGATTAATCAATATTTCTTAAGGATGAACATATGTTTTAAAAATCATTGTAATAGTTTTACTGAATAAAAATATTTCAAGTGCTATCTCTTTTGTAAGCATGAATTGATCATCGCTATTTTTATGGTGAAAATCAGAATTAAATGTTAATTTATGCGAAGTCTTTCAACTTTTAAACTGAACAGTAACTAACTGTAAGTCAGTTGAATTCCTTTTAAAATTCATTCAGGCTGTATTAGAATTAGAATTCCAAAGTAAATGTAAGGAAAAATGGATTTACGTAGTAGTTTTAAGTATTGTTTAAATCTCAAGGCAAAAATTGCAGATAGGCATTGTTTTCTGTATCCTGCTATAAAAAGCTAAAATAAATTTAAGATGGTTTAGCCATATAGTATTTGTCCTTATCAGTTTATGTCCTTAAAACATGTGTTCAGTGATTTCACTAAAATAATTATGCTATAGAAGGCAAACAACTTGGATTTTCTTCAAGGACAATGAAATAGTATAAAAGGTAAATGGAAATACCTTCTAGGGAAATCCCTTGTGACACAGGGCTTGACTCCTCAGTTTCATAAAGTATCTGTTATGTAGCTACAGGGAATTATATTGGTCACCAAGACAACACTGGTTATCTAAGCTTAAGGTAATCACCAGTGTTACAGGTTCCCAACAATTCAGTTTATCTTTCAAATTAGTAGTGGTTGTAACAAGACCTTCTAGTGTGCATTTTACCAATCAAAGACAAATACAGAATCTTCCAATATCAGTCCCAAGTTACAGCATTTTGCAAAAAGCTTCGATGAACCCAATGAAGCTGCAATGCCCATACTTCCTGAGGATCTACCTAGTGCTAATAGTCATATCGTATTCAGGGGCTGATCTTGTTTCTGTGGTTTTCAACATGATAAAATGGTATGAATTATAGACTGCATTCCTTATGCTCCGTTTAATATTGACATGTTGAGTTTTAAAATGTCTTTTCTTTTTAATTTTTTAACTGTTTTGTTTTTCTTGGTTTTCTTTGATGTATACTATGTATGATAAGTTCAATGTGTTTTAACTTTAGAATTAATTATTTGCAGACATAATTATATGGTGAATTACAAATGAAAATTTAATTTCCAGTCAGGAAAACTGAAGACTTTGTTAAAGTTCTCACAATGTGATATAAAAGGTGAACATTTAGAGCAATAAAACAAGGAATCTGGCTTATAAACAGATACTTTTTCTGTGCTTCTCTTCCTATGACTCTTGAATTCAAGTGTGAGTTTCATTGGCATGAGTTCCCAAATAAACTAAACAATTTTGATACCTGATTTTACTTACTAGGTATTAACACCAGAGGCCTGTTGGCTAAAAACGTATAAGAAAAATCCACAACAGCAATGTTAGAAAAAAGTCACATAACTTAATCCTAAAGGGAAGAAAAACAAAAACAAAACAAAAACAAAAAATCACATTCTTGACTCTCTCTAACATCTTCTCCCCAGAAGAATCAAGGTCTGCATTCACCTCCATTTTTCCATGAACTGCAACGCACATAAGAAAGGGTGAATACGTAAATCCAAGCAGCCATTCTTTGTGACATGGTATAATTGGGGATGTACTGTATTCCCATTTAACCTGTGCAGAAAGTCTGTTTTTAGTATTGTTTCCCTAGTGAGCTCTTTTCTGTGAAACTTTACCCTTCTTCTTAGTTTTCTACAAACTGTGCTTGTCCCTTGCTGTTTTCCTTAATTTTCACTTGTATTTACTTCAAGGTGTTTGAAATTTCTCTTTCCTGGAGTAGCTTCCAATGAAACTTTCCCTTTCTGCCTTTTTCAGAGAAGATGGTTTTGATTGGTTTTATGTAATAAGCTCAACAGTAGGGAAATGCTTCTTTATTCTTTTTTATCATCTATTTATATTTTTTTTTCACCAGTAATATGCATGATCTTGAGCCAACCCTGGAAAAGGCAGTCTTCATATAGTTAACATTTGTTATTTTTATTTCTTACTATTGATCACACCTTAAAACAGAGTATTAGCTGCTGGATGTCAATATATGTGATAGTAGTTTTCTTTAAAAAAAGTATAGAAGATAATACCTTTTACATTTAAAAAAAATAAAAGAATGCTTTCATGCGGGGCCTAGAGAGGGAAGCTTTCTCTCCTGCAACAATGTTTGTATTGAACCAGAATTCTTATAGAATGTTCCCTATCACCTATTTCTTATGTTGAAGAAGAAGCACTGTCAATGTAATGAACCATGATTTTTAACAGAAAAAGATTAATATAAAATTAAAGTGCTAAGAATAAAATAAAAATATTAGAAATGTTGAGTTTCATGTTTGTCCAACAGAACATATTTAAGGACTTAAAATTGATTATTATGAAATTACTGTCAGAAGTCTCTATTGAAATTAAGGTGTTTGGAGTTTAATGAGAAGTATTTGGAAAAGGTTACATGCATTTTTCCAAGCTGTATTTACTCGGGGAACCAGAAAGAACATGGATGCGACCAGTATTGACTGTGGTGGTTCCAGAAGTTTAAATTACTGTATAATTTATGTAGTTACTATAGACAGATGATAGTTAGGTTTGCTTGCTTTTCTTTGCAGGTTTATTTTTGGTTAAATGCATTGTATAATTGGTGGCTTTTTGCACATTTTACATTACAAAGGCAAACATTCTCATACTTGAAATTTTTAATCTCAATGTCCTAAGCTTCAGGCTTAGGTTCATTTCTATTTCAGAGAAGACCTAGGTGAAGATCAGTAGTTGTGCAGAACCTTCTTGTTAAGGAATAAACAATCAAGCTGAACATTTGGGGGTTTGAAACAAGTGGGGTCAATAGGAGATTACATCAAAAGCCCATTTATGAGTTATCGGAAAGCCACTAAGGAGTCTCTTACAGCCCTGCCCCTTTTAAAGAAGCCATTACAAGAAGCATAAGGTTGAGAGTGTAAAAGTGTAAAAGACAGAGCTGTTGCACTGTAAATTTTTAGCAGCATGAGTTAGGATGGTCTCTTCACCTTTAGGTGCCAATGTCATGAGTAAATATTGCTAGGAAAGAGAAATTAGAGCTAGTAATACCCTAACCATCTCCTAAGCAGTCAAATTTATATCATATAACATTTTCTTAAAATTCCATGTTATGAAAATGGTAATGGATCAGTCACTCATAGCTCCTAATGCCAACTGTTAAGATGCAACATTCATTTGTCCCTATGTATACATAACATGTATGTGTATCTGTGTACAGTTACATCTAGATATGGATTTAAAGTGACACCAGCTTTAATTAAAAGATGTATTTTCCACAGGCTTTCATCTGATTAAGCCAGATTTGAATCTGTACTCTCAAATACAGCCTACACATTTTAGAATAAGGAAAAAGAATTTTAGTTAATTTTAGAAACCTTTGTTTTTGCTTAAAGTCAATCTTCTGTTCATAGTACAGGTTATGCAACTCCTCTGTTCCCAGCATTTTTGTAACCTAGCTCCTCACATGAGAAAATAGGCTATGATTCATTTTGGTCTGGTAAATTGGTAATTCCTTCCAAATAAGGAACCTTAAAAAAGGTTCCTTTTTTTTGAGAAATAAACTCTATAACTCAATGCATGGTTAACTGTGTTGCAGACAAAAGAGTGTACCTTGTCTGCAGTCCTTGAAGGTGGAAAGAAGATGTGACTTAGGTGATGCTTGGGGAATGGCCTTTAGAGTACAAGATGATTTGACAGTGAAGGAGCTGTGAGAGCTTTTGGTTGTCTGCTTGTCTTTTCAAAAGAGCTGTCTATCTTGAGGTATTTTGGAATATACTGGGAGTTAAGAAATGTGTGCAGATACTCAAGGGACTGCAGAGTGGATGTGTTGAGGATGGGAAGAATAGACAGTGGTGTGACTTGAGTGAAGAACAGACAGAAGATTTGAGTGGTGTGATTGTCAGCAGAGCTGTTTACAACAGAAGTTGTGTTCAGATTAGGGAACTGCTCTGGGGAGATAATGCTCAGGGTATTTCAACAGTCACTAGGAGCCTACATGTTTTGAGTGATGCAGGGACAGGATCCTGAGATGGTACTGTAATACAGCACCAGACTGAAAGGTCTGTGATAAGAACAGAGACAGGAAAGGATTGAATTACTGACCAAGTTTAAGATTATAAGATTATAAAGTGTCTGTTTCTAGCCCTGATCAGTTATTTCTTCCTTTCCCTTAGTGTAAGACCAAAAATGGAACCAGAAAAAATGTAATACCTATTAGAGCATTTCTTATATGTGAGGAGAGAATTATCAAATTCTCCTTCAAATTGAAGGACATTGGTGGTTGTTAACCTTTGAATTTGCTTTGGGCAGGTGTATTGAAAGTGTTCAGAACTTTAGCGCTGTCTAGGTAAGTCCCAAGAATGTTTGGTTAGGAGGTGGGGTGCTGGCAGAGCCGTCAACATGCATGCTAGATGTGTCTTAGCTGGCACTGCGGGATAGCATATGCTAAGGTCAGTGCTGCTGTGACATAAATGTGTTACGCATCATTGTAGATAGCTATACACTATGTGGAAAGACCAAAATTTATGTGGAAAGTGTGGGGTTTTATTTAAATTACAAACTAAAAAAAAAAAAAAAAAACACAAAAAAAGACAAAGTGGAAGGTGGGAGTAAGGAAGCACATAAGGGCAACTGTGTAAAGCTCACTCTGCCTTTTACGAATGCTACTATTTTCATGTCTAGGTCAATTATCAATACATTCTCCGAGGTTAATGATCCAGGAAGTGAGTTAGTTCATTTTTGTTGCTGATTGTGGGGGAACATTATTTTATTGCCATTAACAAATGTGATAATGTATCTGTAATTATTTTTGTTGCACATCTTATTCAAGTTGCTTAGCAGTTGTGGGGGAAAAATTAAATGGAATCACTAAGGAGGATTTAAGCAATTATGACCCTATTTTCAGTAAATGTTAAATCTCACACTGTATGCAAGGCTTCAAACTGTATCACAAATCCTGTATACCCTCTGCTGCACCTCAGAGCTGAGATTTGATATATACTAAGTTTACTTGGTTTTTATTTTAGATATGACAGTGATGGTTGGTGTCCGCCTTTGCCCGTTCAGACCTACCTCCATCAGGGCATGGAGGATGAGCTTGAAGAAGACGATGATCGTGTTCCCACACCTCCTGTGCGAGGAGTAGCTTCATCACCTGCAATCTCCTTTGGACAACAGTCAACTGCAACCCTCACACCTTCTCCACGAGAGGAGATGCAGCCAATGCTTCAAGCCCACCTTGATGAATTAACCAGGGCCTACCAGTTTGATATAGCAAAGCAGACATGGTAAATGTTTGAAGGGTGCACCTGCAGCTTGGGAAATGAAGCATAGTAATAATCTATTCCTTGGTGGCATAAACATCAGTGGTGCTCAACAAATTTCAGTAATGTTTCCAAAACCATAAGATAGAAAAAGAAATAGCAAAACTGTATCTACAATGCAAAGGCCTTAAACATTGGTAGTTGCTTTTGAAACCATAATGCATGGCAATATATTAAATCTTGGCTAAAAACACATGAAAATAATATTCCTCTGGAATTCTGCATATATGCAACTGAAAAGTTAACACCCACCTACTGACAACTTGTATGCAGTTCACAGTAGTCTCTTCTCAGGCTAGCAAAAGGCATGATTTTTTTAAGAATTTCAGTAATACTGGGAACCTAAATTTCTGCTTAAAAATTATGCTAGTTACTTGAAATAGCAATGTAGCAGATTTTATTCCTTGTCACATGAGAATGAAGCATTTGTAAATCCGACTGTATTTTGAAACACCATGAAAATTTCTGATTCATAAGCAAAAACAGAAATGACAGGAAGGAAGTTGTTAGAATTTACAGAGTGGATCTTGCATATCAGAGTGCTTTATGCTTATTTAAGGGAAGAGCAAGCAAATATCACAGTAACATTTCCCCTGTAAAACAAACAGAAGCAGTCTCTTTGGGGACTGAAAAGGAACTTGTCGTCTGCACCAGATGGGGATGCGATGAAGGTCAGTTGCTTTCTGGATGTTCCCTAAGTGGCAGTTGTCCTTTAAAAACTTTTATATCCAGACAAAGCCCAAGACTCTCAGAGGACAGGAGTAGAGATAGTTACTGAGTGGCACGCTGCCAGTGGGGAAGCAGGCTTTCCATACTGGTGAATAAAGCCACGAAGTTATTCAGCTTGAGCTACCATAAATAGACCAGGCAGGTAGGCAGGCCGTGCCAAACCAAAGCCAGCTGTTTTCCCTGGACACCGTTGAAGCCTGGAGGCTTGTCTGCAATCTGCGCTTCATCAACAGGGTACTTTGGTCTCACAGCGGTGCCACGCTGCCAAGCACAGAGCCCAGCCTGCTGTGGGACAGACCCAAATCCCAGGCAGCAGCTAAACCTGGCCTCTTGAAGGTTGCTGGCTTGCGAGCCAGCACGCAGATGCACACCCTGTCTGAACAGGCAATTGCTGCTGCATTTTGCAGCTGTTATGCTTTCTACACCCTGCAAACTGCAGGTGCCAGTCTGGTAGTAGATAACATGGCTGAACTCAGTAGCAAAGCCTCTAGCTTTGTATGGGAAAGGTCCTGCTCCCTTTTTGGAGAAATGAAAATTGATCAAGGACATTCATAATATAATTAGGAATATACAGGTTTTAACATCACTCTTTTATAAGAGCACAGTTAATTGTACATGAAACTAAAAAAAAAATAATGATATAGAGGCAATAACCTGTATTTTCATACTAGTACCTTACAGTAGGTTTTGGGGTAAATATTGGGAGCTGAAAATAGAAGTGATGTGATATTGTTTGGCTGAAGACACACCATGCTGTTAATGCATCTAGTGAAGGCTGTTCAAAGTCAGTGAAAAGTCCTCCACTGTCTTAAACAAGAAGGAAGATTTCTTTATTTTCTTTTCACAAGTTAACCTGTCAAGTGTAAAGGGGAGAAACAACAAGGTGAGACCTATCAGATAGGTTACTGTAGGAGTAACAGAAGAGACCAGACAACTAAGAATTTAAGAAAGAGCACATTAGTGATTACAGGAAAAGTACATAATCATTATGGCCTTGATCCAGCAAATCACTTAAGTATATGCTTTACTACAAGTACATGAGAAATTGACTTCAATTGTTCTATCACATGCTGAACATTAAGCATATACTTTAGTATTTTGCTTGATTAGGAGCTAATCACACTGTTTATTGAGGGTTAGTGAGATCATAGTGCCCTTTTGCGCAGTGTTTTGAACACTGCATAGCCAAGACCCTGGTGTCCAGGGAGAAAACTATTCAAGAACTGTTAATCAGAAGGGGGCTGTATATCAGAAGGGAAACCTTTGCGCTGCAAATAAGCCTTAGGATAAGCAATAATTTAAAACCTACACACGAAGGCAAAAAGAGATTCCAGTGGTCCATAACATTTACCATGACATTCTCCAATCTGATAGATTTACATTATGAAAAAAGACTGTTTGCATAGCAAGAATTACTGTGCTTATCAAGTGTAGGCAATAATACAGCACAAAGTGCTCAGTGAAAACACAGTAGATCTAGGTAGCCTTACAGGTGACAGTTGCGATTTTTTTCTGGTGACCAAGCAAAAGACCAGCAGAGTCCTGGACCACATCCAGCATTCTGCCAATTGGCATCAGGTCACAGCACCTCATGAATAGCCCCCCAAGGCCTCCCACAAGGCTCAGCTAGTGAATTCAAGTCCCGTTCATGCTCCTATGCCAAGGGCAGTCATGTCTGGGTCCCCTGACACAGCTTGCTGTGTACCTGTAGTGCTGTGAAAAAAAGCTGCACTGAAAGCAGAATTAAAAGCTGATGGTTGTTCTTCTCCTCTTTAGAGTCTCAGAGACCACATAAGTGAAAATCCAAGCCCAGTGCTTGCCTTTGGCTATTTAGCTATCCTGTGGGTGTTTTTTATCTTTGTTTTTCCTTTTTTTTTTTTTAATCGTGATTGCTGCATGCAGTAATTTCATGCATGCATGCCCTAATACTGCTGGAAATAAATCAATTAAACTACTTGGAATTAAGCAAAATACAAAGTCTTTACTGATAATGAATTCATTGGACTTCAAGATTTATTCTGCCCTATTGGTCATTTCCTCCTCTTGAGGGTGAGTTTTCCATAAGACCATTGAGTCTGTTCAAGCAGAAGGAAAAAAAAAAATTTTGGCTTAAATGTGTGATTTGCAAGGTGGAATGTTGGTTGAGACACTTGTATACTAGGCTGGGATTCAGAATTGTGCTTTTCTGTGGACTTCCTACATGATTTATGTACTATCCGGTTACATCAGTTCCTCACCTGTTAAAGGATGATCTTGACCTTCCCTGCATTATAGGAGGGGTTGTATATTTAATATTGGAAAGTGCACAGGCTTTATTGGAGTTTGACCTAACAAGCGTATTTTGTAAATCTGCATGATGACTTACTGAGAGTCTGATGTTCTGTTGACCATGGGGTACAAAGTTTCACCTGTTCTGATGCTGTTTTCCTGTTTGTTTGTGTAGGCACATCCAAAGCAATACACAACCTCCTCAGGCTCCAGTTCCGCCTCTAGGATATGTATCTGGAAACCTTATTTCAGACTTGGAAACAGATGTTCCAGATGATGATGAGGATGATATTGAAGAAGAAACTGTAGAAATCAGCAGGCCACTGAGAGGTCTAGAGCATACTCCAGGCTCCAGTATGGACAATCTAGACAGCTCTGTGACAGGTAACCAAACACGGTAAACATTGACACCAGCTTGTTCCTCACAGTAAAATACATCATTAATCAAACACTTTTTAAGTGAAAATTTATTCCACTCTATTTCTGTAACATTTAAAATGTGTTAATATTAAACACTAAAGTTAAAGGAGGATTTGAAAATACTTTGCTGCAAAGTGATAAGAAAATTCATGAATTTTAAAAAGCTTTAAAGACTTGAAAGAAAACTCAATTATCTCCTAGCTTTCATGAAAAGTTCACTCTACTGGAGAAGCAAGCCAGTTACATAAAAAGGAGGGGGAAGACCTCAGCTTAGGAATATATATTTCAAAATCAGGAGCAGCATAACAATTTTATCTTAAATCACTTTCAGATGTTTCGCTGGGTAAATGCTTTTACTGATGAACACAAGGAAGTTAAAAGACTTCAGACTAAGCGTAGATGGATCAGCACAACATTTGCTTGTAGCGTAAATATAACATTTATGTAGGAAAATGTGTACTTTGAACCTATTTTGTATTGCTGAATTTAGTAATTGTTCCCTTTCAGTGAAGATATTTAATTATTCTGACACTCCTTCTCCCTGCTTTTCTCCTTTTGCATGCATTGGAAAGTTACAATAGGGATCGTCAAAGGGGAACTAGAAGGATATGATAACCTAACATACAGAAACTGAATAAATAAAATTGCTGTCGATAAAATATAGTCAGGGAAATATATATGTATATATATTTTTTAAAAATACAGACTTTATATGGGCACTATGAACTTTTTTAGGCGTCACCATATTTCCCTTCAGGTTGAAGTTGGACTTCTATATAATATACTATATCCACAATGTACAGCTTTTATATAGACCCAAATGTACGTAGTGTCCACAGCTCATGATGGCTGGTGGCTGCTTCTTCAGTCTTTTATCTCTGTGGAAGAAAGCTAGTTGTTAGCTGCACCTGCAGGGAGACTGGCTCAATAACACATTACTACAACAGCACTGCTTATTTTTTGTCTTGTTGTGGACTTTGCAAATTCTAAGAATTTTGCACCCTTTTTTAAACATTGTTATTCTGAAAACACTACAGGAATATGACAGTGATGGAACATCAATACCTATAATTTCCTTCCCTTTCCCTTGTTAATTAAATAGTGTGTTGCTTTATCCCACTTTCCAGGTTTTCCCTCACCCTAGGGCCAGACTGCTTGCCAATCTAATTAAGACTTAAGAACTGTAGCTCTAATGCTGCAGTTTGAAATCCGGATCCAACTGAAGGCTGTAGAGTTAAAGTTTAAATCCCTGAATTCTGAAGGTTAACTTATTAGTGCATGAGTATGTTAAGTCACTTTGCTTGAATTTCTAGTATAATCTCCTTCAGGCTATAATTCTGCATATTTTTGCATATCTCACGAGTGGCTCAGAAACCTCTCCATTAGGAATGCAGTAAGGGTTTTTGCACTGGTAATATAGAAATAAATAAATAATCAGGTTGCTATATATTTTCCATTTGGTATGTATTAATATGTTGGTGTTGATATATCTGTAAATCAAAAAATGAGTTTTTTGCACATTTACATTTTCACCTAATATTTTGGACCAGCAAAGTAACAGACGTATTTCTGCTACAATTCAAGGAATTTTGTGCTCATTGCAGTTTATGTTTTTATGAATAACATTCAAGCTTTTTTTTCTTAGTTAAATACGTTACTTAATTATTGAAATGTTAAAAACCTGCTGGTATTATTTTTTTGTTTGTTTTTGTTTTGTTTTGGAAGAAATTGGGCAGAACCTGGTAACATAGACTGAGCTTGTTTGTAAGGTGATCTAAGTGCACACCCACTACCACCTTCTCAATGTTGTTTCACCCAGCTGAAAATTAAGGTTTTTTTTTGCTTTTTCCTCTGCTTGTTTAATTCCTGGCTGGATCTGTTCCGTGATCTGGTTCACTGCATGGCAATGTGTTTGTCAGCACTGCAGGAGGGGGCTGTGCAGTCAGAAGGAAAGCAAAATGACAGGCTGCCCCAATAGCTTATAGCCAACACTTATATTGGCTTAAAACAATTAGGAAACTATAGCCCTGCAAAAATAGTTTATATATAGTTTAAATAATCTATAAAATTGCAAACTCTCAGAATAAGAAAGCTTCTCTTTTCCTTGGTTACTATGTGGGCAAAACCTTAATTTTCTGAGCTGGGCTTGTTTTTTATTAGGAGGCAGAAGGAAATTGCTTGTTTTACTTGGGAGAATTGTTTCAAAGGAGAATTTTAATTTTGTGTATCTGTTTCTGTTAACCTGTCCAGGTTGCATTTACTAGTGTTAAGGAGGGTATAAAACAAATTGCATCCGTTGTTTCTAAGCTGTTTCTCATTCTCTTACTTGATTGCTTTTAGAATATTGTAGAAGTATTTTTTTTTTTTATTTTAACTGAGAAAATACATGTATAAGCTACTTCTTTACTTCTTTTCATAGGGTTTTTGATGATTTAAACAAGCACTTTCCTAGGAAACTATGTACTACATTTTCATTTCTTTAAACATTACATTATATCAAAAAAATTGAGGCAAATGAGAACAGCTAACCTGGAAGAAGCAATATTTCTGTACATTTTTAAACATGTCCTGTGAGTTCAGTGCTTGTAGTAAAAATGAATTGGCATTCCTCAGTCAAGACTTCCCCAGAATAGAGTTGCTGTACAATGAGCAGGATGTGTTTCCTCACTGTTAGCACGCCTCAGTGGTGGCTTGAAGACACCCACTCCAGGAGTGCAGCGGTACTTTGTTCTTCATGGCTGAGCTGAGACTGAGGTTTTCATCCAATGCCAAATTTAGGATTCTCAGCGGGGAAACATTGGCACTGGGTGAACCAAGCTCAGACTGCTAAATTTCTCTGAAACCACAGTGTTGCTCTTATAAACTGCTTAAAAGTTGGGTTGCCTTCCAGGCTCTTGAGTTTTAGTTACAGCTAACTGGAGATTCAGACAGGGATTTAATCTGCGCTATTAAGCTTTTCTCTTTGCAGGTGGCAGAGACATAACATTGACATGTATAACAGAGTGAGGAGAAAGGAGAAGTACACAGTAACTGTATCTTAATATTTTCCAGATATTGCAAAGAAAACTCAAGGAGGGTGTCTTAGGTTTGGAAGTTTGTATAATGGAATAAGAAATCAAAGTCAATGTTTTGATTTGTTCCCAAACTGGTTTTCTAGGATACTAAGTTCCTAGTTTGGATTTAAAGACAAAACAAACAAACAACAACAGCTGAAAAGCAGGTGTAAAACTTCTGCTAACTTGATTTTCTGTTCACAATCATTTAAGGTTCCTTTTGCTTTCACAGACACATTGAAATTTGCTTTATCTTTTGCTTATTTTTAGTGTTTACCTTTATAATGAATTGCTGTGGAGAATTATGGCATGAAAGGTTATGAAGAGTCTTATATTATTCCACATTAATAGATGTAATTAATTTCATATAATGGATATATGAAATTATTTTTTTCCCAATGAAATAACAGAAGAACGCTAAGTTTTGTCAGATCAAATTACTATTGTTGGGGGGCTTTTTTAGCCCTCCCCTTATCTTTTCTTCCCCCAGCTCCACCAGTGAAGTTAGTAGTTCAGTCCTAGTGCATTTTTACCGAGGGTAGAGATATACCCATTAACTAGCATGGAAATTAGAACAGGCCCTCTTCCTCCCTAACTGATACAAACTGATAGAAGCAGAAGGATATTCTTGTAAAGAATGCCATTACATACAGATAGCAAAACTTTTTTTTTTCTTAATAAAATTATCGAGATCTGAAATTATAAAGATTGCTATCGGTTATATAGCTCAGTAAGGAAGAAAGTCACTTATTTGGCATGTTTTGGTCTTGATTTAAAGAATCAGTGATCATTGTCTGTATGGTAAAAGTTGTTCATTCATTGTGTCTGAGCACAAGTGGAATAACTCTTGGAAATTACACAAAATCATTTTTGTGAACCATATTTTACCATAGCAGAGTTCAGTATTTGTATTGATTTGGTTAGGGATGCCTATTGCAGAAGATTCTATTTTGTAAGCAGTTAGACAGATTGCATTTAATAGGAAGAATGTGTATCATGGATTAAATATGTGCTCAGAAAATAGGAAACTGCTAGTTTTTGTATCTCATAAAAATGGTAATGCAACAATTAGCAGGGTCATATTATAAAGCACAGACTTTACTCTAGCTTAATGGATCTAGGGATATGCATTCATCAGCAAGGATGGATTTAGCATAAAACGACATGTAAATGAATTGATGACTGATCATAAATTAATTTTAGTGCTGAAGAAGTAATAGAGACACAGCAAGATGCCACTTTATCATAGTATTTTACAGCTCAGCAACATTTGAGCAACCACTTAATGTTCTGTGTGCATTTCTTTTCTAACAGCTTGAATAAATTTGAGAATTTTTTTGTGCCTTTCAGCAATATGGAAACCAAAAAACCTAAGAAGATTGAAAATGCAAACACAAATAAATTTGGCTAAATGACATAAATTCATTTTTCATTAAATGGTTATGAAGGATATTAATTATGGTTGGACCTCTGAAGTGCCAAATATGTATATGTGTTTTGACTCAATTTATTTAGAATTTCCTGTTCCCATATAAAAATTTTAAAATAATAATGGTTTATTTTAGTTGTATACATTTAATATTTGGGATATCTCTGGGGAAGTATATTGTAAAGTATAAGTCCAAGCTGAATTTTTAAAGTATGATCACATTTATTCTGCATTCAGGAGTTTCCATTATTCATGTTTATTCTAATGCTACAATGACTACTGCCCCCTGTTATTTCATCACTTCCACTAAAATTCTTGGTTATTCCTTCTTTATAATCATGACCAAAGAGGTCAATGCCTTTCTCCTATACACAGGCTAGAGGAATTCTGTAACCAATTTCAGCTGGAGTAACATCAGTCCCTGGGGACTTCACCTATACCTCACAAACCTGATCAGTCTGGTCCTGTTCCATCAAAAAACCTGCAGAGGAATAGTGACTTAACATTAGCATGCACTTAATGGTCTTATAAAGGAAAGCACATAAGCATGCCCATACAAGTCCCAGTAACATTGGTTGTTAATTTTAAGCATGCATGTAGAGTTTTGTGTATGGAATTTTCAGAAATGTTAGGTTTGTTGTGAGCAGCTTTTATTTCACAAGTGCATTAGATTTTTTTTTCTTTCCCTAAAGTAAAGCAAGAATATGCCTTGCAAAGAAAAATAGTGTTTTTATTGTAGGCAAAATACCACTAAAAGCTGTAGTGTGCAGCCTACAAGAAGCTAGCACCTCAAGTACCCCTACCTTTCCCTGAGAGCAAAGAAGCTTTCTGTTTGCGTTAGCACCAAGAGATATTTTATGGAGCAAGAAAACAGAGTTCAACTTTTCACAGAGTTGATTTTGTTCCATATAAAGCATTTACTGCTGCTGTCAGCAAGAGTAAAATTTACAGTTGCCAGAAAGCGTAAAAACTCAAATGTGCTCTTGGAGAACACATAGTGAGTTGCATGTAAAGGAGACACTAAAAGCCTATTTCATTCCATTTGCAAATGCACAGTTGATCTGAAAGGGATGTCAGCATCTCTTATCCTGCCTTTATTCAGAGAGAAACAAATGTGCATCTGATTTGGGAAAACAAGAGGCCGGTGGATGCCATTAGAGAAGGCATCCCCATGTGCACCCAGTGAACAGAGCTACGTGGTGGCTTGAGGGGCCTGGGCTGGGCTGCAGCAGGCCCGTGCCAACCGGGCCATGTCCACACCCCTGGAGGGCAAACACAGGCAGAGTGAATGAGTGGATATTATGAGAATTCACCAGGTTAGCGGCACAGTCACACACAGCTGTTGGTGATGGCAGCTTGCTGACTTGAGCAGTTATGAAAAGCTTTGCTTTGGTTTGCAGTCTGCAGGTGGTCCAGCAACCAGAAGTCACGTCATCATTTGCTTTAGTTGTTAGCTGCATTGACGTCCTCACCCAGTATAGCTCACATCCATGCCAGGATTGAGCCGTGCTTGCAGCATGACAGGCGCTGCCTCCTCACGTAGGTGATAGAGGCGAGGGGAAGGAGAAGCGACCCATGGGCAGAGCGCCTGTTGGTGCTCTCTGTCCGTGGGAGTGCAGAGGAGGTCAGGAACAGGGCTTGTCTAGAGAGTCAGCCTGAAAAATTGGCAGTCTGAGGACAATGCTCTACTGATAATTAACATTTTGGTGTTGTTAAGAAAACCTGGCATGGCTGTGAGTATGTAAAGAGAGAGATGTGTGCACATGTGTTGGACAGAGCGTTAAGGACGTTTGCAGATTTTAAGTGTATCTCATACTTAAAATGTGAACTCTTTTTTCAGCTGGATTGAGCCCTTCTAAGAGTAGATGAAAAACAGCAACTGCTCCTAGAGATACTTTAAAACTGTTCCATCCAAATGATCACATGTATTATATCCTATGCAACAGCTCAGTGGCTGGTTAGCAAATGGACAAAACAATGTAAGCAAATGGAAATTCAACCTTAATTACCTTTAAAAGGTCCTCCAGTATATTAGAAACCTATGTATGTTGGTTCATACTCTATTCAATATGTATTTCCCTATGCATCTACACAGAAAATAGAATCATATAAAACCCTTGGGCCCTGGAACTAACAAAATACATTGTAAGTTTTCAGCACCTGAATATCTTTGATATCTGCAGGTCTAATCATATTTTATGTTTCAGCTTGTGCTTACATATTTTGCAGGATGTGTTGATAAGCAATTGTTTGAAATTGTCCTCAGCTATAGCATTTCATTTTCTTACATCTGCACGAAGTGTTTTATCTCTAGTATCTCTTTTCATACACAATCAGAAACTCTTACTAAGACTTTCTACTCTCCATTCTCTATGATGTTCTATCACACTTTGATTGTTAGTTCAGAAACTGTCTTCTCAGAGGAAATGAAGTTTTAGCCTTCCCTTGCTGTTATCTAGGCTTCCTTACATCTGTCTACATCAGGTCAAGTCTGTTTGGAAAATAACAATTTTTTGTGTGCTCTTGGCAAGCAGAATCAAACCCTGTCACTCTCTGTTGCACTTAACACACTTTCTGCCTGTCAGACCTCCATAGACCTTTTCAGTTTATTTTCTTGTATCTTAGGAGTGTATGGACTTTTGTTTTTGTAGCCCACCACTTTGCTGACATTAAAGATTCAGTCACTGCCACATCACCGAATAATCTATTGTTCTCAGGCTGTTTGATGCAGCATGCTACAGACTAAATTTCAGTGTTCATTTATTGTACTCATTTCTTATTTTTTCAGTATATTTTATATTTTACATAACGTATGTAGTTATATAGATATAATTATGTAGCCTATCAGTTTGGTTCTAATAACTGGGTCAGCATTGATTTACTAGTTAAAAATTTCAAACAAAATAATAATTTCTTGGACAAATAGTAAAAGCGCTTTGAAGAACATGACTTACACTGCTGTACATTTTATGTATATTCACATAAATTCACCTGTGCTTACTGAATAGTAAAGTCAAGGCCATTATGTATCCTTCCACGTGTTGTCATATTTTGGAAAACTGGTTCTCTGCAGATCCTCATTGGTTCACTGGGATTTTTCTCAACATATGTATGCCACTTTTTAAAAAGCAGCCTTCAGCAGCCTTCATCTTCATTATAAGATGAAGAGGAACCTGTGCCATCTCAGAGCAATAATACTCTATGTCTACATGGTGCCATGCAATGCCATGTGGTGACAGGTCCCAAAAGCAGTGTGGTAGCTTTGTACTTTAACTGGGTTTGGTAACAAATAAGTGTGGCTGCCCTGTTCCTGGAGCAAAGCTAGCTGTGTATTTTTTGCCTCATTTTCCAATGCACGTTGTAGAATTATCCTGTGATATTTATGCATGATTTTCAGAAGTACAAAACACCATCAACTCCATCTGTAACCTCAAAAGAAACAGAATTTCAGTACTTCCAGAAAATTTGAATTCAGTGATGGCTTTGGAAAATACATATTGTACTGTTGATAGGTCCTTTGTGCACTGAAAAAAATAAAAGAATATAAGTGAAGAGTAAAATATGATTCCTTCCCTCAGTGTTTTGCTCTTCACATTTTATTTACATCAAGATTTCTATATTCCTTTTTTTTTTTTTTTTTTTTTTTTTCCCCCCCACTGGTATCTGGTTTTCTGGGTCCATTTTTATGATGTTGTTATCACTTTCCTCTCCTGCAGTGGTGGTAATCTATAGCTAGAAGGTATGGCTCACTGACTGACTCAGTATTCATTTTGAGTGTGTATTTGTTCTGCTCTTGAATGTCTATTTCTAACCTGTTAAAAAGGAAATTTTAATCCCCCGGAATGAACTGCCATACATCAGCTTTGTTTGGGCCATAAAGATTGCTCATCTGTTTCAAGGTTTGTTTGAGAAAATGATATGATGCCGGTCTTGTTCAGGATAGCTTTTGAAGCCTATGTCTGACTTCAGCCGTATCTGCTGAGACATACACTTGTGCTGTCCTAAATTAAGACTTCATTTTGCAAATATTGAACTAGATACTGCTGTAAAATAAGTCAAGTAAAAAAAAAAAAAAAGTATTAATTTGAGTCTCAGGGAAAATATATTAACTTTCAAAAAAAATTTTTTCATGCTTGTAGAGGATATGTATCATTTTGTTTACAGGATGAAAGCTACATGGAGCAAGCTATGAATGGGATCCCATTTAGTTGTGATAGTGCTCTTTTATATCAAATTGTGTCGAATAAACTTTGGGTTTCCTGTTGAGAAAGAACATATTAAGTGGGTCTTTAGCCATTAAATGAATACTGCTCTTTTGTACAAAGTGTTGTCAAAGTAACTTTGAGTTTCCTGTTGAGAAAAGACATGTTAAGTCAGTCTATAAGCTTTAGATGATCAAAAAATATCAAATCTGTACAACTCACT
Source organism: Anas acuta (assembly GCF_963932015.1). NCBI lineage: Eukaryota > Metazoa > Chordata > Aves > Anseriformes > Anatidae > Anas > Anas acuta. Next base: position 104,176,481 of record NC_088979.1, read on the forward strand.
AGACCCCTACATTTGTTTTTAGGTTCAATGGTAAATGGATGGGGTTCTGCGTCTGATGAGGACCGTAACTTTTCTAGTCATAGATCTAGTGTAGGTAGCTCCTCAGATGACTCGATCTTTACCAGCGGCAGTTTTGCACAAGCACTGGTTGCAGCAGCAGATAAAGCTGGTTTTAGGCTGGATGGAACCAGCCTGACAAGAGCAGGTTTGTAGACTCAAAATTGATGCTTTCTGCATGAAGGGTGTCTCTGCCTGTTCTCTTCTTTTCAGTGAACCTGCGTTTTACTTCACATTTGTCTAACATGCATGTAGTAAGGTGGATGGAGATATTTTTATCAGTATATTTTAAATGAAACCTTACATTATGTTTCATTTTAGTCACTTGAAGAAATGAATAGCACAAGCTTCTAATCAGCACTTCTAGTCTGCTACTATTTCTCTTTATGCTGACTCCTCAATAGATTTACTGACATATGCTCTGTTTAATATTTCAGTGAAGAAATCACTAATTCTGTGATGCAGTCTTTGATGATTTCATTTCTGCAATGTCTCCTCACAATCATTTACATTTTCAATGATGAAAATCACATTTAAACTGTTATCTCCATCCCTGCTTTTCTGTTGCATCTTCCTGCAAAAAAACTGTATTTTTCTGTGACGTTTTTCTAAACATGGGGGTGGAATGGTGTGCTTTTATTATTAACAATATGAACTGTTTAAAAGTATTTTCAATCAGCTGGCTTTAAAAATATTTAATTCAATAAGTTATTATATTTGATTGAATTTAACTTTAATTATGCCAACTGAATTAGCCAAGTTAAATGTAACAGAAGTGACTACTACTTTTGAAAACAACCGATCTTATCTTCTAGAATGAATGAATGAAAAGTAAATATAATTTTATTCATAGTTTTAAAGCTCCTTATTTTATTTTTAGGAAAAACAAGCATGCAAAAAAACATACTTTTAAATATTTGGTACAGAGAATATGTTTGCATGTTCTCAGTCTTAATGAAATAGCAAAAATACCTCATTATTTAAATCCAAACAACCTAATAGCAAATATGAATTTGGGTCGTATCTTCTGTTACACTTTCTCTTCCTATTCCTACCCACAGTTCCCGTAATATTCCTATCATTTTAAAATTTTAATTATTTGTCTTGTATAAAGTCTATCCTTCAGTAAAATATGTGTATTCAGGATAAATGTCTCCAAATGTTAGGGATGGTAACTGCTGGCTTTCTGCATACGATGACTTTATGACAAACAGTGCCTTTTAGGAATTAAGAAAAGAATCTACAATCCTATGCCAACAACAAACTACAGGGTGAAATTCCAGTTTTTTTAAAATCATTGAGACCTTTCCCATTGAGTTTGGTTAGACATAATCATCCTTAAAAGATGGCTATTTTACTGATAAAAATAGTTAAAAACCTCATTTACTTCTTAGATTAGTGGGACATTGACTGAGTAAATTTGTTGTGTCATTTAAATAAAAAGAAAGGAAAAGCTGCTGTAGATCTTCAGCCATCTACTATGGGCAAATGGGGCCAACCAATAATTTAAAATTATAGTGTTTTGCTTGAAGAGTCTCCTAAACAGTCTTGAATGAAAGGAGCGAATCCTTCCCGACCTTTTAATTTTTGTGTTTTTATGGCCTCAATAAAAATAATGCAAAGATTCTCCCCAGTTTAATGCCACTTGTTTCAGTCCCTCTGAGAAGTACAGTTTCCACCACAAACATGCACATAACAAAAATATATGGGTATGCAAACACAGAGACACTTTTAAAGATGATTTCTTATCATAGCTATGTAAATGCAATATACAAGAATGGGATGAGAGCTCTCTTGTCAGTTATATTTTCTTAGCTTAATCAGGTCACAAATGCATTTAAACTGAGCACTTCCATGTAACTCCATGGATAGATTATTAGAGTTTAGGGTAAAAAAAAAAAAAAAAAAAAAAAAAAGTATCCAACTCCTGTGGCTACCTTTCTATTGCCTTTTTATTCTCTTAATGATCCGGAGGCAAAAGTGAAACACGAAGCACCTGTAAGGAAACAGCCCTCCCCCTTTTTCCCCCCACAAAAATATCAGCAAATGGAAACAACTCCATAAGGCTTCCTGTAGTTTCATTACGATATGATACCTCCCAGAGTAGCGTGATCAATCAGACCTGCCTATTACGGTTCTGCTGTACCACAGTAAATCCCTCATAGTGCAAAATGGTGTTCTGTAGTGGAGAAGCAGCAGAATTATTTCTGTTCCCTGCTCTGGAGGAAAACTGAAGCTCCTGACTTTTTACTCCTTTGCAGTTGGGACAGTTATTTTCTTCCCTTCAGAACAGCTGTGAAATATTCTCACTGATGTGAAAGAAGAAGTCCAACTTAATAGCCTCACATGGATGTGTTTGATTGCCAAGCATAAAAAGCTCTGGTAAATCCAGGCACAAGGCAAGGCATCTCTCCTGCAAGACACTTTGATTCCATTTTCCAGAAACCATTGTGTGATTTGCCAACGTAGTTCAGCCAGTTTTCCTTTTAACACCCATGGGAAATTAAATCAAGAATTAGTGAATTCATCCTTGTCTTCATTTGCACACACTAAATCTGCTATAGAATCTGACACTGTTCAGCAGTTCTTCCTGGAAGGGCTGCATACAAAAATAAAATGCTGTAATCAGATATTAGGTGCATTGAAAGATGTGTTTTGGGAGCCCACACACCATTTGTATTTGCCCTGTGTCCGATTTAGGTCAGTGCTATTTTATTTTTCTTCATTTTCATGGAGGGATAAAAGAGAGAGTTTTTAGAGTATATATTTTTTCCAAACCAACTTTCTGAATTTATAATCACATTGCTTTACTCCAGAGAATAAGTGTGAAAGTTCTTCATCCAGCACTTGCTAGTTGTGCTTGGATGTTGCAAGTTTATTTTTACAAAACATATGTATAGTATAATGTGAACTAGGATGGAATTTTGGGCTTAAATCCGAATTTCTTTACATTAGTGGCCCCCTTTTTTTTTTTTGTATTTTTAAACAAGATCTTTGATATTTTGTCCATGCTCATCTACTCTTTTATCCTTATCTATGAAACATGGGCTTGATCACTTTTCTTTGTCTAGCTGCAGCTGTGCAAGCTATAGAGGTTGGTGTTTCCAGCCTTCAGCCCAAATGCTTATTACTGCTTTCTCCCATCTCCAGAATTAGCTGCTTGGGTGGGTGTTCTGCAACCCATTTCAGTTTAAATGAGCCAGGTTATCAAAGGCATACAGTTCATATTGTTTAAGTTCAATTTGCTTTTTTTTTTTTTTTTTTTTTTTCCAGAGAAGAGTTACAAAACGTCCACATGAATGGTTCAAATGTGGTAACCTCTGGTAGCTGGCAGTGACATGCAGCAGTGAGGCAAGCCAGCCTAAAAGCAGGGTCCTCCTAAGGGTGCACATCAGTCAGAAGATAAAAGCTCAGGCCTTAGGTAGTCAGAAAAAAAAATGAAGTCAAATACAGAGGTGTTATTCTAACATGGACTTATTAATGCTAAATAGTATGTTAGACTATGGCTACATTTTTCACTTTGCCCTCTTTTTGCATTGAGAATATTTAAAATAGTGTAGTAGGTAGCATTTTACTCCTGATTAGGCTTATCTAAATCCAGTTGTATGTGGTGGCATGCTGGAAGTAAGCATGTCTGTTACAATGCATGAAGAACAGTGTGGTACTCAAGCATGCCTCTTCCAGAATTTTGCCTCTTTTAAGTCTTTTTTTTATGAAAAAATGTAACTCACAGGAGGGTAGACTCTGGTCTAAGTTAACTAGAAGATAAAGCAGCTTCATACTAGCTTAGGAACAGTTGATCAGAAAAACAACAGCCATTTTGTCATTTTTCACCAAATCTCAGAGCATTTGGGCCTACGCTTGCACTGACAGAGCAGAAGTTCTGACTGGTTTATAAGCTTCCCCCTGCAGAGGAGGTTAAAGAAAGTAATAATGTTATATACAAGTTCTAAACACATTAGAATATTAACAGCACTGAGATGCTGGTAAGAACAACATACAGGAAAAAAAAAAAGAAAGAAAGAAATTAAAAGTCAGTGATACTTAGTGTTCTCAGATATTAAGTAATGAACAAGCCTAGCAAAGTGTTAACTGAATAAAAATATCAAAATAAGAAGCGGAGTAAATGAACTGTGCTCCTGCAGTTTCTGCTGTGATGCTTATCACAACCTGCTCCATAGAACAGCATCAAAGATGATTTTAAAAGAGAAATCATGTAGCTTGTTTAGTCTATATATAAAAAACATTTGGGGAATAAATGCATTCAGAATACATTGTATTTAAACACATAAAATACTGAAAATGAACAGGAAAATTTTACCTTTTAAATTCCATCTTTATTTCTTGAGAGAAGAGAGCCCTTAAGTATACAAAGCTGCACTGCTACATAGCTTGCAAAACCAGTAATGTTTATCTCAATGGAGTTACTCCAGATATACCGTGCACATGGGAGCTCCTAAAATGAGAATCTGGCTCAGCAAACGTGAAGGTGGAAGGCAGGAGGAGATAAATTTGATATGATTGCAGAACTGTTTTCTTTCCCTGCTGAAGGCTGAGGAGTTGTTATGACACATCTGTTCTGAACACAGAGCAGGTAGGAGTTACATGGCGTGCAGTAGTTTTAGCACAACAGATGGAATGGCTTTAATTACAAAAGTAAAGACAAAAGAATGCCAAGTTTCTCACTTCGCTTGTGGTGTAACTTAAGCAATTGTCATCAGCGGGTACCTCATGGGGACACTTGCTTGCCTCTGAGAGTTAGACCCTATTTAATGTTTCATAACAGACATTAATAGAACAGCCTGTTTCAAGTCAATAATATTTTTTTTTCATCTCGTTTCTCTTTTTCTAGGCAAAGCATACCCTTCCTCTCAGAGGCCTCGGCCAAGCAGTCCTTTTTCTACTGACAGCAACACCAGTGGAGCTGTCAATCAGAATCAGAGGCCAAGGCCCACTAAAAAACACAAGGGAGGCCGGTTGGACCAACCCCCCTTGCCTCATCGCAGGGAGGGAATAACAGATGGTAAGTGTGGTGGTGGGGAGCTCCTGGCAATGGGCTGCAACAAGCGGGTGTGCAGAATGGGGAAGCATAAAGCTCTCTTTTAAGGCATGTCCATTACCATGAATTACTTGTTTGGTGAAATGGGGTCCCCAGCTTGTCATGTTGGCAGTATTGCAGTGTGGCAGTGCTAGCAGTGTGGAACCTGGTTAAGTGACTCTTCAAGGAGCTTTTCTTTGTTTCAGCTCTGAACAAGTCAGCATCTCTTAGTTTTTTTCAGATCTCAGTAAAAATCTTACCAAAAAAAAAAAAAATTGTGCTGTATATGAGTTGACATTAAAACGTGACTCATGGGTAATTTCACATTAAATCTAAATAGCCACCACCAGCACTAGCAGCAGGTAGTGAATTCCTAAGGAGAAATGTACAGCCAGTCCCACAGTACTCTATTTGGTTTATGCTGTTTTTTACAGCCACCCACAGCTATAGTAATACGTGCCACACTTTCATGTGAGGCATGATTCTGCCTCACATCTCGTCTTCCCTGCTTCATTCCTGAAATTCACTGACATCAGTGACTTGGTTTTCCTCTTTCATCTGCATTTCTCTCTGACCACCGCTTTCCATCTAGAAATTTCAGGTGTGTCTGCTCTGCTCTTCTCATCACTAAGATCAGCTCAGCTTTCCATTATCTTTGTCTACCCGGTCTTGAGTTTGGCAAAAGATGCAGTTGCTGTCTGTTACTCTTTGAGGAGGGCTGGATAGGAAGGTGGCCAGCTGGCTACCTCCCCCTCTTTTCTTCTGATCTGACTGGTCACTGTAAGTGTTGAAATGGTCAGAGGGAACAAGCAGGCAAATGGAAAAACAATGTTAAAGGAGCCACCAAGGACAACTGTAATGCCGAGCAGATGGGAACGTGATCACGTTCCTCATGCTGACCTCTCTTGCAGCTTTCAGGGCAGGGTGATTCTGAGAGCTCAGCTGATCCACCTGCCTCAGTGGCACTCCTGACACTGGCTTGACCATAGAAACAAGTCTGATGCCAGTGAGTCAGTCTCCTAATTTTAGTACACCTCAACAAATCTTCCAGCAGATGCGGAAGGTTAGAAAAAAATAGTCACTTTAGAATAAAAGTCCTCTGAATTCTAGTAACCATTGCTTGAGAATCCCTTCATTATCTTCTTTTGTCAGGTAGCATGTAATAAATAAATTTGGTAGAGAGCATATTTAATATGGTTTATTTATTACTCTAGGTGCATGTAAAAATATGTTAACAGTATTCAAGCTGGACTGTGGCCATTAAAACAACCACAGCTCTCCTCTCAGCCGTGTCCATCAGGTATACAGATAGTTTTGCAATATGTTCTGACAGATTCCTTGATTGTCAGACCACAGAGCGTAAAACGGGTTCCAGAAGTGAAAGTCTTTACTAGAAAGGTTATCATTATATCTCATGTTCTGAGACTCACCCTCTCTGCCATATAATTTGAGGAAAGAACTCAAAATAGCTTAGACCCTACTCATATGGTTTTCATTGGTTTAAACGTTAATACCCGCCACTTCTGGATATATTCCAGAAGCCTCCATGCTACACAGATCTATTAAATAGATGTGTCCATGAGAGCAGTAGAAATTCTATAGAAATTCTGGGTGTTGCTTTTGGTGCTGGCAATACTCTTTCTGTGAATACAGTAATTCAACACTTCTGTATGGCATGTCCTGTCACACTGAACTATGAACCTTTTGGACCACAAATTGCGTATACATGTGTGTTTGTAATGCACTAAGTGTGCTGGGACTTTAATCTTTATTTTGAGTACTATTACTGTAGGAATATTTATCAATAAGGTGATTATCAGAAGATGGGAATCTAACTCAGGTCGTGAGAGAAGTGTGACTCCTCAGAGTGTGACTCCATCATAAAATCTGACATTGTTTTGAATTGGTGAAGGAGAATGGATTTTAAGATTTATTTAAAGAGAGGGATCTTCTATGGTCTTTGATTTATTCTTTATAAAGCATTAATTGTAGTGGAGTTTTTTTTTTAGTATATTTGAGTCAGACCACCAGTGTTATACCCTTATGCTCAACGATCAACCACTCAGGCATAGGCAGTAACAGTAATAACTTTTGTACACAGGTAGCATAAAATTTTTCTGTTATAAACCTAATTCAAATGCTTACTGTATGTAGTAAAAATGTGTAATGTATTAAAATCATAGCAAATCCTTTCTCATTCTCTCTTACCACAGAAACAAACACAAATTGTACTGTTTTTCCGTCTCAAGTGTTACTGAGTCATTAAAGTGTAAAGGCAAGTCTGAGTCATAGCTAAATTTGCAAAAGAACATTTGTCTATTAATGAAGCTAAAGATTGCTGCTGCCACCTGTATGCATGTAAACAAACTAAATTTAGGAACCTGTGGTATACAGAAATTAAAAATGGGAATTGTGTGCTTTGTGTAGAATATTGCAATGAAATTAACAAAGATGTGCAATACTACTGTTCTTAAGCTGCTGTTAGAAAAAACAAGTAGGAGAGCATGGGACAGATCCAGCAATTCTGAGCTCAAATTCAGGGCAGTTTATTCAGCCTGGGCCTTCCTGATTTCAGTGGGAAACATCTCTATACATTTTCTCTTGGTTTGGAGTTTTCTCTTGGAGATGTCTCTAATCCATTCCCTTATTACTGCTTCCCCTTGGATTTCTCACATGAGAATATACTTGGTTTGTCAGTCTTATTCAAATTCCCAAGCTGGATGAGTCTTAGCATCCTCTGTTTAGGGCTCATCACATATTGAATATGTCATTTTAAATTTCCATTTCAAGTAAGCTCCAGCTATGTCCTTTCTCTGCCCTTTCTAGTACACTTCCCGAGCACTTCTTCCTTGTTAACTGTAACCATGTGGGATAGTGTAAAAGACCCATAGAACTGTAATGTTTAACGTGTATCACACAGATCCCAGATGTTCTAAGCATATGAGGATACAGCTTCATGCTTGCTTTTGACACCAATCCATACAAATCTCCTAAAAGCCTAATTTTTCATTTCCTTCATTTTAAGGTCAGAATCCTCTGGAGACTGCTTCTAGACTGAATCATTATATTTGTCCTCCTGTACAACTTGGTTTTTAACTTCCCTATCCTAAAAGACTGTGGAAACAACAGAAAATCCACAGAGGAAGTTAAAAGCTCTTCCTTAGTTGAACGAAGTGTTTTGTTTGTTTGTTTGTTAGTTTGTTTTTAAAAAAATAGAGGAGTCATAGAGGACATGTAGTTATGGATTAAAATGGAGAACCGTGACTTAAGATTCCTATTAACTTTCCCACAGTCTTGCTATTGAGTATTACAGATCAATTTTTGCTAAGGTGTGCTGTAGAGACGTTGCGTAACTACTGATGCTAGGAAGTAGTTCAGAGACTTATTAAATGTAGCAGTAATTATCACCCCTAGGAAAACAAATGAAACAAATGACTAGCACAGATAGAAAGATATGCCCTTATACTTCTTGCTTTGGTTTTATAACTTGCTTTTTTTTTTTTTTTTTTTTTTTTTTTTTTTTAGTTAATAATGAGAGGTTGAGCCTAAGCTTAACTGGTGCCTGAATCATTTGGCCTATGTTATGCCTTCTAAAGGAAGGCTGGAGTAATCCCAAGCCAAACATCCATCTGCCTCTGATAAGGCACTCTGATGTTCTACAGCTTTTCAGTCACAATCCCTTCATTACTAAATCAATAAGACCATCACTGCCCCTTTCCTCCTCACCCCTCCCTTCCTTGATACACTTATAAAATTGCCTTGCAAGTCTGATAATCCTGCCATTAGATGCTGCAAGTGGAAGTTTGGATGGCATCCCACTAGCCTAGGAAGTTACTAGCTCAATATGGATTTTCAGGTGTTTTACCTGGCACCTGGAAGATTAATGTCATGTAAATGGAAGTGCAGTGACAATCAGTGACATTTATCTTTACAGAAAATCCTCCTGAAGTCCCTAATTTTCTACATTCAAATCTTTTTTGGAGTGATTGACATTATGGAATGAGTTTGCTTGCCTCTCTGTGGTAATAAGTCTGCCTGTTAGGGAATGAGAGGACTAAGTCGTCTGATCTCTGTTACCCTTTAGTAGCAGCTGAAATCCCAGTCATTAGCCATCATGAATGTACAGACTTACAAGTGTGTGCTGAGTCAAATAGATGTCTTTTTCTGGGAAGAGAGATGAGAGGTAGGGAAAGGTGAGACTTCTCTGTGGCATTGGAGACAGAAACTCATAGTTCCAGATGCATGGTGTCTTTATATATGCTCTGACAAGATAACAGCATATTTGTTAACTTTACCTAAGGCAGAAGATCTGCAGCATAAGATGAGTTGTGGAACAAATCAAAAGACACATTGCCACACAGAGCTCTCCTCCAGCTTCTTTTATTAAAAAGGAAGGGTAGGTGTTAATGTGACAATCAACCTCAGTAAAAAGGTGAAAAAGCAAATGGTTTAGTCAGGTGATGGTTGGCTAGAATTAGTAACCTCCTCTACAGATCTTCTCAGACATATCTGGCATAGTTCAGTAAACTTGTACTCAGGCTGGAGACAGCTTATATTAATTCTGTAGTACCTGTAATCCTTCTAGATTTGTGTGAAGCTTCATCAGAAAATAACTTTTTTTTTTTTTTTTTTTTAATTTCAGCTACCTCAGCCACAGGTCTAAAACACCCAAAGAGCTTCACAAACATGGTTTTTCATTTCATTTCTATTCATCAAGCAATTATTATGCCCATTTTGAGGATATGTAAAAGCAAAAGTCAGGTTAACATCAAATCAACAGCATAATCCTACTGTAATTCCAGGAGTAACAGATAGATCTAGAACATGCAGGACAGGTTAAGTACAGTCTTTGCTTCTCAGTATCTAATTAATTACAACTATTAGATTGCAATTGCTGAAGAAAGGTGCTGTATGTTAAGTTTATATAATGCAATAATTTAAACCTTTTTTTTTTTGGTAGTGATACTACTACTTACAATTTTAGTTTATATTAAACTAAATATTTTATCTTGGAAAATTGCATTGTCCAGTGACATGTTATGACTATGCTTACTGGATTCAATACATCTCCATTGCTTACACATCACAACTTCAGTAATATCTATTTCAGATTGCATAAGCAGATGCCAGTTGTTCTGTACATTAGCTGGTTATGATTGCAATAAAATCAGTTATAAGAAATGCCATTTTGGAAGCCAACACTATAAGCAATTTTAACATTGGCAAGCTCCCATACTCTCCTGCTTCCACCTACATTAACTCAAGCATAGTCATTGTCATGAAAGGTCACATCTATATTCATAACTAAAAATTTCTCAAATAAATTAGATCTGCAAATAAAGAATACACCAAGCTGGCTAGAAGATTGTTATAAAACCATTCTAGCCAGAAGATAGATATCTTAATCTGGGATATAACACTTCAGCTCTTAAAAAATATACAGAAGCAACATCAGATACAACTTCTTTCTCTTTTAGATACAAATAACCCACACATCTGCACACAGCAACTTTGGAAGCATTTGTGCCCCAAATGTAGGAGACAGAAATACTACCTCTAACAGCAAGGACATGAAGCTTCATATAAAGCTGAAATAGAGGCTTCAAAATAATTTAGCTTCAAAGGCCTCCTCAACAATATATAAAATGAGTTTAAGTCTCACTAGGATTATGAAAATCAGCTCTTTCTACAAGTAAAAGGGTGACTTACTCTTCCATGCCTTTTGAATTCCTTGATGAACCTTCACAACATGAATGTACAAAGTAATAGAAAGTGAGGTGTAACCATACCTAGTGTAAACTAACATAGATTTAGTGAAGTTAGTGAGGCTGCATGGATTTATTTATGCATTGACCAGAATGATAATTAAACAACTAAATATAAACTAAACATAAAACAGGTAGCTTATATGGGAGAGTATACTATATGCTCTCGTTTTTCTTTCTTTTTTTTTTTTTTTAATAATCTAAAGATTTTCTTAACTCTTACTAGTCTATCGTATGGTTTATGTGAAAGTCTTACATTTAGATTTGCCATTGTCCAGATTCTATAATTAACTTGGGTCATGAACTAAAAAACACAGTGTACTTTTGCCTCTGCAAATGTGATTAGAAGCTCTATCACCAATTTTACAAGCATCTTAGTCATAAACTTGAAAAAGATATGTTGATAGAGAGACCAGGCAGGTGTCTTTCACCTTTCAACTGAAATTGTATTTTGATTGGTTATATTTGCAAGACTGATAAGCTTAAGAGTGGTGGTATTCTTGTCTGTGAAGACTATAGCTTTCGAGAGAACTTTGAAATCATACTTGAATAAAATGTTCACTCATTGCTTGTTCCATTTGAACATGGATTTACCAGAGACACATTGATGCATTTTCAGTGACAATAGGTTTTGTGAATAATTCTTTCCCAAGATTTTGTGGATTTTTTCTGCATCCTGTCGAAGTAACATATTTAGATTTTAAGTATAAGCTTCAAGCTGAAAATTAAACCCAAAAAAAGGGGGTGGTGAAGCAAGCCTCCCAATATGATAGGGGAAAATTACTCTGTCAACTGGCACTGATCTGGTTCTTACAGTTCTTATTACTTAGTCGCTACTCAAAGAGCCAGATGGAGTATACCCCATGGAAAATAAATATAATTCTTGGAAGTGTAAGTCAGGGCTCAGAGTCTATTGATTATTATGGATGTTAGAAAGAGCTAGCAACACAATAACCTGCTGGAGAAAACTAGTGGAAAGTAAACAGACATTTTTGATTAACATGAAATTTCCTCTTTTTAAAATCAGCAGATTCATACCATTTGTGAGGGATTTCTTTTGTTTGTTTCTTTTCAGCATCAAATAGAAGTTCTGTTTCAATTAAAAATTAGTTCATCTAAATCTTATTCACGTTTTTTAGATCTTCCACCACCACCCGACCCGCCTCCTGGTCAGGGTTTAAGGCAGCAAATAGTCCCTGGCCAGCGTGGAGGCTCGGCAGAGAGGAAAGGAAGCTCTCTTGAGAGGCAGCATGCACCCAGCATAGATGACACAAAGAGCTCCTTGGACCGGCAAGCTAGGACGTCACTAGAGTGGCAGCGGCAAACCCAGGAGTGGATAAGCTCCGCAGATCGCCAAGAGGATTTCAGGAAAGCCCAACACAAGCAAGCATTCGGATCAGGTGCGTGTGCGCTGCACCAAATGAGGCCACGTAGACGGCTTTTTGAAGCTTTTCAGTTGAGGATTTCTGTATCTGGCTAAGATAGTCTTCCATCCCTGCATTCCCACATTGCTGGGGCTCACGCTAGAAAATGAAAAAGAGACTAAGTGAAATTGGAGCTTGTGGTCCAAGTTTTTTCCCTCCTGCAGCCATGAAATCTCATTAGCACCTAACTTGGTGTGTTCTTTGCGGTGTTTTGGCAATTAATAATGTTGTTAAGCATAGCAGTAGGAAAAAGAGGAGCAGTTTCAGGCAGGCAGGAAAGGAGGAAGAGATTTTTAGAGTAGTTTCTGCTAGATGTATTTTTTCATACATACAGGGCTATATTTTCTAGTTCTTTCAACTTGCATCCAAATCGGCAGTTGTTTCAGTATGTGTCCTTCTGAACTCCTGACACTCATTCAAACTATATTTATAACACTGTCTTCTCCTTATTCAAGTATATGACAAAATAACATTCATCTCCTAGGCCTAGCAAGATTATAGCATAGGCTTTCACCTTTATACAGGACCTACTTGTTGCTGAGTGCTGACTTTATCTTTTAAATGGATTTCAAGTCTGCAAAAATGTGTAAAGGAGGCAATGATGAACTGGAGTTGCAGTTCTACACCATTTGCAAACCCCTTTTCGCAGCCTGACCACAAGTGAAAGCTGCTGTTTCAGAGCCCCTTACTAGGGTATTTTCTTTAAGCCACTAATCATATGTTATCCGAGTGATGATTAAAGTGATACAAGAAGGCAGTTGTTCAAAGACAATTAACACACAAAAAATTACATGATACGCGGAGCTTTCTCTAGAGCTACACTACTTCTTCAAGTCTGTATGTAGCTGTATTATAGTGACAATAGACACACTCATATTATTCATCTTTTTTTTTTTTTCAGATTTTATCCTAATACTAACTTTCCTAGTTAATTTATCACCCTAATATCAATGACGTTCTAAAAAAAATAGTAGTATGCTGGCAAAGCTGCCATGGGGGCAGGATTTACTGAGTAAAGTCCTCCTAGGAAATATTGCTACCTATATTAAAGTTTAAACATTTAAAATACAATACATATTTTAAAATGTAACAGTAATGATACAGTTAATACCCCTTAATCTTTCAGCTGCATAAACAAGTGGTTAGTTGTTCATGTTGCTAAACGATGATGTGAAGTCTCAGTTTAAAAATAGCATTAGTGTGTGAAATTAATGCTACTTGGTGTAATGACAATTTTAACTAAAATGTACAAGATGTACAAATGTATACAAAATAGCACAATATACTTTACTTCATGCATCTTCATCTTTTTTTTTTTTTTTGAAATGAATATTAAGTATACTTGTTTGACCTTCTTAACCACAACTCTCCTCCTTTCCTCTACTTTAAGTGTACAAAGAGAAGTTGTCAGTTATTCTGTGACATAGAGGGTACGCAGTAGTAAAATTCCTATACTGCATGACTTGCATTTTTTGACCATAAATAAAAAGAACTTGATATTGACACTTCCAGTGCCCTATCTGAGCACTGACTTTAGGGCTGGAGTGTCTTGTTCTTGTCAAATTCAGGATGACCAGGGCAAGTGCTTATCCTTCATGCATGACAGAGGGTTGCTCTAGGAGGTACTGTGGTTTTAAACTGGTGGGACAGGTTCAGACCTTCATACCTGTATGTCTTTCTTCCCATCCCTGCTTCTGCACTATGGCTTTCTTACTCTGTACTCTTTTCTCTATTAGTTTTTTAAAAGGCTGCACTTGGATGGCATGCTTATTTTTTAAATAATACTAGTTGTGCTTCTTCTCTTTTCCTTTATTAATGACAAAGATCTCTGGTAATATGTTCTCTTCCAGTTTTCAAATATTTCCAGAGGGAGTTATCATTAGCTATTCACTTCCATAAAATAAGTGTCTTGCAGTTAAGGAAGCTTCATTCAGACATTGCGAGGCTTTGGGTGAAACTTTGAAAGTAGACCCTTTATTTTGAAGGTGAATAGAAATAGAATATCTGATGTTGGGAGCCAGGTGTCCACTGATTGCATTCAGAATAGACAAGATAGCTGAGTTCCTGCTAATGGCTTAGTTGTGGGACAACAGGAGAAGCACATCAAATATGACATTCTCAGCTACCCCTTTACAGAAAGTAGTGCTAAACAAGGTTAAAATAATTTTGACAATATTGGTTATTCTCTTGGGTATATTGGTTAGCCTCTTGGTTATTCTGTTGGGTATAGAAATGTCTTACTTCCCATGCATACCCAGATTTTGTATAGGATAGAATTATGTTATAGAATAACTTCAGAAAAGGCTCAGTCTTTCAAAGAGAAAGGCGCTGACAAAGCCTCCCCATATTCTTTGCAAGACTGAGGCATGGGGCACTGTCTTGAGAGCTGTCTAATGAAAGTGAGCCTATTCTAAGGACTTCAGACACCTACCTTTCATGTGCTACAACGTTACAGAAAACTTAGCCCTAATTTTATGTTACAATTGCTTATTTTATGGATTACATTTATTTCTGAGGACAGAACAGGTAATTTAACACACCATATGCTCTATAATGATAATGTACTTTATATTTATTCATGGTCGTTTTTTCTCGATATTTCATTGAACCCAGAGGAGGCCTTATCCTGAGTCCACAAACTAGAAAAACAAATCAGTTGACCATATATGTCATCTTCAGACTCTTTTGTAATGCTAGTGACTTTTCCTTCCATCCTCTAAAAATATATCCAGCTTTCTGCTAAACTGATTTATGTTGCTTGCTTTATTGCTGCCTTAATGCAAGCTGTTCCATATTTCAGCCAGCCTTTGGAAAGCAGGTTTGCATCAGATTCTGTTGTTAGTAGTTGATATATAAAGAACAGGTAACATAATTTAGGAGGCTTTGGCTGTTAAATGGCATTTTACTATGTCTTTTAAGCAATTCCTTACATTTCAGCAAGGGCAACACAGTCATAGCACAAAACACTGATAATGTCCTTATGTCCTGCAGTGCAAATATTCTGGTCCCTTGGGCAGAGCCATAGGGAGATACTTTGGCAGAGAAAGAAGTCGGCTGTCTGCCCTCTTCTGCAACAGATTTATCTTATGAAAAGGTTCTGTTCAATAGGAGATCATATGGGGAATTCATGTATCCTATACACTTGTGTTGGTTGACACAGAGAATAAAGTCCTGTGTCTCCTCCACAAATATGTTCTCGTTTAGCATTTCCCTAAGTTAACTGTGTGCCCCTGCTGCAGCCAAGGCAAAGGCTTCGAGATTGTGAATAAAAGCATTTTTATCTCCTCTTCCTTTCCAGTCATCCCCACCTACTTTTCTTTCTGCTCTCTGTCAAAGAAAGTACGTTTCTCCCCATCAGATTGTTTAAGAGTGAAAACAATGGAAAATACAATATTAAAAAAGCAACGGCAACAGCAACAAAACACCTTTTAGCCCAGATTCAATTGAAAAAAATAAATAAGATTCAAGCAGGAGATATTCTACTGATTTCAGAAAGAGTAATTTTTGTGTTCAAGGTTAAAGATATATGCTTAGATTCTATCTTGATTCAAACTATTTAGCAACATCTTTTTCTTCTGCTTCCAAGACAGCAAAAGTGAATCATACGCAACAAAGAAAATAGTTCTTCTATTTCAGTGTTAAATCAGTGCTGCTGTTTTGCTTCTTAGGTCAGGATTATTACAATATGCCCCAGAAACTCTGATCAGATGAGATGTCTTGTTTTACTTGATGCTATGTAAAGATATTCAGTCCTGCGTTTTATTGAGTATTAATGCTACTCTTGCAAGCAGTTCATTATTACAGGTCTTTCCTAAGAGGTGAAGTGAGCAAAAGTGAACCTTTTCCTCATAACAGAATATGAAACAAGCTGCAAGATTTACTCACCCCAAATATTACAACTGCTAATGTTATGTGTAATACAATATTTTCCAATGTAATTCACAGCCAGTTAAAAAAAAATCTTCAGCGTACTTTGCATCATTAGAAATTACTGAGCTGCTGGAAGCTAATTAAATTAACTGATATTGTAGTTTTTTATCTAAATTGATTGAGGTAATGTTACCATAATTTTAACTAAAGAAAAGGAAAAAGCATATTCATGTAGGCTTGAAGCAAAAATCTAATTATAGCTGCATTGTTTTGGAAATTGTATGTACATCCATTTTTATTAAACAATCTATGATTCATGATCTATTACTTCATAATGAATCTGGGCTTTTTATAATTAATACAAACTAACTTATGCATTTACAAGAAAGAAAGATTAAACTCATGCTTCTGTTTGTTTGTTTGTTTTTGGTCTGTGGGATACAACAATGAGTTGCATATTTTCTTTGGTGAAATTGCTATGCTGTAAAGGAAGATAAAAGATAGATACCTGAAAGCAGGGAATGAATATGATGTCCAGAACAGAATAGCTTGTTTATTTCTAGTGTATTGATTTTGTTTTGTTTTGCTTTTCTAGAAGAGGCACTGGTACCGTATAGTAAACCCAACTTCCCATCCCCTGGTGGACACAGCTCTTCAGGAACAGCTTCTTCTAAAGGATCGACCGGACCTAGAAAAGGTGAAGTCTTGCGAGGAGGTCACCAACGCAATGCCAGTGACCTTCTTGATATAGGCTATGTGGGATCAAACAGTCAAGGACAGTTTACTGGTGAATTATGTAAGTTTATCTCTAGCTATAGTTCGAACTCTCAAATACACAAAAAGACACAAATTATAAATCCATTGTGAAGAGAGGAGGAATTTCAGTGTGATAATCAGATTAAATTTTATCAAGATATTTTTGACTTCTGAGGTCTTTTTCCTTTGATGACAACCAAATGAAGTTCATGTGCTGTTTCACTTGAACCAGTTCAAATCTGTTCAAGTAATGCCAAGGTTATCTACATAGTACATCTTTAAATGTGTAGTAGTAGTGAAATTGGAAACACTGTCAAAATTAAATAGAAATTCTAATATTCTAGAATTTTCTTTGCAAAATAAAAAAAAAAAAAATGGTATTGGAGATTTTTCTCAGAGGAGTGAATGAAAACTGAACTTCCTGGGCATAGTGGCAAGGTTGTGCCTTTTCCTAAAAGGTTGTGTTTTTTCTAAACTAACGAGGTTGTGCTTTTCCTAAACTTTCTGTTGCTTGTTGAGTAGTGTTCTGCTCTTGGATATGGGTCCCGTTTTTCAGCTGTGTACCCAGTTTCTCAGTTGTATATCCCAGCTCCTTCCTCAGTTTTCCTGGCCAGAGGAATTATTTTCCAAACTTTTTTTTATTATTACTCAGTATCTGTTAAACCTTGATAGAACCACAATAATGCTGCACACATAATGGTGGTATTAAATGCCTGAAAGGTTTAAGTCTCTTGCTTGAAGAAGTATGCCAACATCTAACCTAGCTCAGGCATATTGGTATTTTTACTAGTAAAAGCAATGTAGTTGTTGGCATGTCTGCCTCCTATTTGTGCCAGTCAAACTCTCAGTACCTACCTACTGTTACCTCCCAGTAGCTTGTAAGAGAGCTGTTGGTGATTCACACACCCTGAAATGTGCTATCTCAGATATGGATATGGTGTTGGTAAGTGCTGAATTTTAGCATCCATCACTTTTCATCTTAGCAATTAACTCCCTTCTCCCAACCTACTGAATATTCATCTTGTGCTGCAGTAATACTGCCATAGGCTTTGGTTTGTGTTTTTGTTGTTTTGTTTTGTTTTTCTCCTTATTACAACTTCTTTCTTTCTCTCTGTTTCTTTCTATAGAGTAGTTGAGAAGACACATTGCAAGCTGCTCTGATGGACCATCAGGTCTGAACTCATGGAAGTGATGACACTAAACAGTGCAATGAACATTTTCTTTATTTATGTACTATTAAAAGAACTGTAAATGCAATGTAAAGACACACAGCCACACATATCCCACAGATAATTTACTTGTGTTCTTCTCTTTAATACACCATTCACCTTAAACTATTCCTTGTCAGGAGTATATAAAAAGAAAAAAAAATCACCCTCCAGGATGAAAAGGGTTTCCTTCTGTATATAATTTCTTTTGTTGCATTGCTATGCAAGTTCACCTTCTTTTTAGCTATGTTCATATTCATGTCTGTTTTTATTGGTCTGTTGTACTATATGTGAATTAATAGGCTGTGGTGCCATATATTAACTTTTAATTGTGTAACTTTTATGTTTAAAGTTTGCACTGCAATTTTATTTGGTGATAAGCACAAAACTTTACTCCTCATGACATGAAGAAAAAAAAGAGACTGAATGTGTGAAGAAGGTTTACGTACTGTAAGCTACTTTGGATAATGCTGGATGTAAAGGAGTATGTTAGGTGGTTTTCCATTGGGGTGTAGAAATGAGAAAGTGACAGGCAAAACTGATGTCAGTGAAGACATCAGAGACCGATTTAAATCTTTTAAAAGCAGGCAACATAGCTGCTCTTCCAATTTAAGAAGGGGTCAAAAGTTAGAACTGTTTGTTTAAAGAGTGAATATGAAAATTAACAGTAGCATAAGGTGGCCTAGACCCTTTCACTAGAATGATACCCTTAGTATCCATTTTTAGCCATCCAATGCCGCTAAGTAAAGAGAAGAAAAACAAATCTTGCTACAAACAAAAGAAATTAAGGTGTTTCACTAAAGCTGTTTTATATTGCAGTTTGGAAAGAATTATCATTAATTTCTGCAACCTAAAATAAAAGTCAGAAATTTCCCAGGAGTAACAAACTGTATAAACTCAAGGAATACCTAGTAAGTAGTTAAGGATGCAATTTTATTAAGACTGCTTATTCTTCAGGCTGCTTCCAAAAAAATAAATGTCAGAGTATCTTATTTGGTCTTTCCAATACATGTACAGTACGTTAGAGGATAGAGCTGCACCACTGAAATTCATGACATTAATTGTTTTGATGCAGTCTAGACAAACTTTCATGTTCTTTTACCTGAAGTCTGTGAGAGCTGAAGCTGAATTCACTAAATTTTAGTGTTTGGAAGGAAAATAACAGTCAAATTATTTTCAGCTTGCATTAAAGATATTACTTGAGATACAATGCATCCAAAAAGTTGGATATTAGCAAAGAAAATCTTTGACCTTTTTTTTTTTTTTTTATGAGTGGCTTCACACCCTACTATGATGAGGAAATAATGCATGTTTATACACTTTTTAATAAACCAAACTCTGTAAGTGGACATTAATGACAGCATCCTGTCTCTTCAATAATTTTCATAACTTTGTCCAAATCTTCTGTACCTCTCAAATCTCAATGAGAAAATTGTCAACTTTTCTTAGAATATTGTATGTGGGTAGCCCACTCATTTGATGCTTAATTTAAATATTGCATCCTACAGCTTATTTCTGTTAGTTATCTGACCATAAACACTAGTTTCCATTTGAATACCTTTTTCGTATAACCAGTCTATGTTGTTTTATATATTGCCTTGGAGCTCACCAGTATTAAGGACACTTTTAGTAATGGCAGAATTTTAGAAAAGTAAATTAAAATGCTAAATATGTGTTGCTTTTCATTTCATTAACTTGTTCCATGATAAGATAAAACACTACAGCCATCAGCTATAACTCAGCACTATCAAATATAAAAAAAAATGCTAGTTGACTTCCTTAAGGTCAAGATCGTTATTTAGCAAGTTACAAACCAAAAAAAAAAAAAAAAGAGAAAAAAGAATGCGTTTATCTCTATATGTGACCAATAAGAATAAGTAATTTTCCTGCTTGTTAAGTCATTATAGTTAAAACCATGGCTTAAAAATGTGCAAAAATGTTCAAGCAAGATAAAGAAGGCATCGTATATAAATATGAATGATTTTTTTACGTTGTTATTATCATATGAAGAGAAGATTATTCGGGGTACAATTCAAATTGAATTCTCCTGAAAATGTTTAACTAAGTAGAATATTTTTTCTGTCAATTTGAAAGCTTGTGCTGAGCTTTGGTGGAACACCTTACTATATTCTATTTAAAATTCAGTATCATTAGACATTGATAAAGTCATCCCAATTACTTTCAAATATGTGTTTTATCTCTTCCACTGGAAAGTAAATGTGTGTCAGTATTAAAGCTGTGCAGTACCATGATACTCACTAACTTGTCCATCTGCTTCTGTACATTTTTGTTCATTAATAATTTGCTTACAATATTACATGAGGTGTTGTTGTGTATCTCAAAGTGTCTCCATTATCTTACAGGTGATGTCTCTTCTTTTTTTCTCTCTCTCTTTTCTATACAGTGTACTTCCAATGAACCACAGTACATATTTTTTAAAATGCCATTTAATTTACTATTTTAAAAAAAGTATTCTTTTTTTTTAAAAAAAATGAAAACATTTATTGTGAATAATGTGTTTAAAGAAAAGGGATGTTGTGGCAGCACTTAGAATTGTTTTTTTATTATTATTATTTTTTTTAAATACAAAACTGTTTATTGGCTACAGTTGGTTCACGAAAAAGTATGACCTCTTAATGTGTTTCATTGGTATTGTTAGTGCAGCAAAGTTTAATTGGCATAAAAAGTTGGTTAATAGTACTGTTGAAGTGTGTATTGTATATTTACTGGGGAAAAAATAAAACATATTCACATTTCAAATCTATGTTAAAAGACCTTGAGTAAGGACTCAATATGTGAAAATCCTAACTGGAAACAATCAGGCAATAATAACATAGACTGAGCTATAATCATCACTGTCCACTTACAGGTAACAAGGATCATTTTATAACATGTTTTCTGAACTAAGCTAATCTTATAAGTAGCCTGATGGCATCACCTGCCATAGGGATTTCTGATGAAGATTCTCTACGTTGAGAATAGTTGTACCAATGAAATTGCACTGATGCAGCTATTCTAGTGATACATTTGCATCTTTACTGTCAATATACTGTACAGTACAAGCTTACTTTGTTTAAAGCCCATAATGTAGTACACATGTAAAAACCTGTGTTTAGCAGGTCTGAACCCCTTGTCTTGGGGTTTTGTATTGGTGGAGCTACTGCCAACCCAGTACAGGGTGTCCACAGAATGTGGCTAGGTGCTAGGTCAATTTTTCTCAATCTTTGCATTGAATATATGCTCAATTTTTAATGTGGGAGGGCTGAAGAGTAAAATAATAAATTGTTACATGTACTTCAGTGGTGTATTGCTACCATATCAGTGATGCAAACAGACTTTTTTGTTATTTAATATTTCTCAAATCCTTATCCAAGTCAGTTAACCTTCTGAGTAACTTTTGGCTGTCACCTGAAATTCCTTGGGAAAAAAAATACAAAAAAAAAAAAGAAAAAAATACAAAAAAAAAAAAAGAAAAAAAAGGAGCATGGAATGTTTTAAGTATATTGATTTAACTATAAGCCAATGTAAAAGGAAGACGTGACTGTTAAAAAGAATAATATGCTGGTTTATGCATTGGCAGTCAGGAGAAAAGATGTATACTAGGGCTGGGAAAGAGTCCTCACAACTGACAAAGGAAAGGTACTCAGGTTGGGGGAGATTCTGTCAGAAACTGATTGTGTTTTTTCTTTTTGTTTGTTTGTTTGTTTGTTTTTAAATAGAGGCAACTTCTTTGGATTTTCTACAATGTTTTTTTTTTTTCTCATGTTGTTTTTTTATTTATTTTTTATTTTTTTTTAATGATTAACAGCCTTGGGAAATTTTAGCAGGGGAGCTAGAAGGAGAAAGTTGTCCTTTTTTTTTATGAAGTCTGCGGGGAATTTGTTTGCAGAGGGGAGGATTTTTTTAATTTCACTTTTATTTTTTTTAACATGTTATGTTTTTTTCCATCTATCTGGAACACATTAGCTAAAAATAAATTATTTTCAAAAAACATGGGCAATGGACACTTCATTTAGGAGGTACATTCAAGCAGCAGGAAATATAGCAAAGAAGAAGAGTTATGCTGACTTAGAATCAGCCAGGTCCACCTCAGTTTCTCATGTAACTGAACTGCTGATAATATGTAAGAGCTTCATTGCTTTAAGTGTCCATGTCACAATAAATTACCAAAATTTAGTGTCTTTGGGACACTAAATCTGGTCCTTTGTTTTAAATGTGTGGTCAACCCAGGTCAATGGAACTGAAATACACTCAGGGTGTGTGAGACTCCGTCCCTGATTGTTCCCACCCCAGCAGTCTGCTGCTGCCAAGCAGATGCGGCAGCAGGCCCAGCAGGCACCACGGGACCCCTTCCCTAGGCACCTTGTAAGGCAGCTTGTACCTTAGCAAGGATGAAGTCTGTCAAGGCAGGGAAAGTCTCCAGCAAGTTAATCACTGCAGACTTTCACCTTGGGACTGTAGATCAGGCAAGTCTCATGTTTTGGCCCACCCTCTCCAGTCCTTGTGTTAGTGCTGTCCTGCTGAGGCGTGTACACTTGGTGCTGCCTCTCTCCCTGGATCCAAGGCATCTGGCACAGGGGCTGCAAGAAAAGAGGTGTGGAGGTGCTCTGGATCATGCAGGGCTCTGCATGTCTTGAGTGGCTGGATGTCTGCCCTGCTATCTGGAGGGGGCCAGGGATCACAGTAGAGCAGTGGTACCCAACCATCCGCTCTGCCCTTTCTAGCATGTTTCCCTGCTTCTGTTTCAGACTGACCTCTTGCCCTGCCAGGTGCTCTTACACCCAAAATAATAGGTATGGCTTAGAGACATCTGGTGGGACCCAGAGGAGACTCTTGGCTATTCCTAGATGCTGTGAATGTGGGCAGTTACTGGACATCTGGGGAGAGCTGGCTCTGAGCTCTGGTGCTGTTGTAAGGACGAGCTTGCTCTCTAACCTGCCTTTATGTAACTGTTCAGCTGCATCCAGGAAGGCCCCAGCAGAAAACAGATTCTTTGAGCATGCCTCAGCACTGCAGTCTCTTTTTTGACTTGAGACTCCTCATTCAGTCTGGCACAGATCATCCTGAATTTGATGCCTCTGTCTCACCACATGGCTTGAGGACTGAAAATTGCATATGATGACAGTTAGGCCAGTGATGTTGTTGTTCCTCTCTATGCAGCAGAATGAAAAAAAAAAAAAAAAAAAAAAAAAAAAAGAAAAACAACTGTCACTTTAACAGAAAACTTTTTAAACAATCCTCAAAAATCCAAAACCAAAGCATCTGAGATGTACATGTTTGCTTTTGTTTGGGTTTTGGTATTGGTTTTGTTTTCCTTTTCCTAGCTACCATTGAAATTGCTTTTTTTTTTTTTTTTTTTTTTTTAATTAGCTGCTGAACTCTTCCCTCCTATTCTCTAGTACTTTCAGCTGTAAATAGGTTATGAAATAGGTTATGACATAGCAAATAATTACATTTGTGTACTTTCTGTGTTATAACTTTCAACAGCAAGGTCCACAGTTGCATTCACTTCAATTGATCAAAGCCAGATGGGGATTAAATGTGTTTTTTGTTGTTGTTTTGTTGTTGTTTTTGTTTTCTAAAAAGGCCTGCAACTATTTGAGCTGATATTTGTTCCCCATTTATGCTGATCAGTGCATCTTTTGCCTTCAAGGATGCCATTAGTAATTCTTGTTTGTGTTCAAAAGCAGGAGTCCATTGTGCAGCACTTGGAGAGCCACTCGGATGCAGGTAAAGAATATAACAGCTTGAGCAAGTGCTAATTAGAACCAATTAAACTTAATTGACCTCCTTTGGCAGTAAAATGCATAATAGAACTTGCTCTGTCCTTGCAAAATGGAGATCTCGCCTCTAAGCATGAGAGTGAAGCACAGTTTCATGTATCAGCCTGTAGTAATTATGTGGGTATAACAACCAGGAAGCGGCTTGCTCCAATTTGTTCTAATAACTGAGCTCTACTGTATCAGAGCAGTGCAATAAAAGTAAGATTTCTGGTTCAGTCTAAAAACCTAATTTTTACAGAGCAAATGAGCATCCCAAGATACTAATACTAATCTCTAGGAATGAATTGGCAGAAAAATACAGAGTCTCTTTTATAGGTAAGTAATGGTGTGAGCATAAAAAAAGGCAATTATATGCCTGCAAGTTGGAAGTGGCTCTGATGCTGAGGGGCTGTGTTTCTCCTGAGTAGTAGGTGTATGCCACAGGGTGCCTTGTCCTTTCTGAATGAGCTGCCTTCAGTTCAGCACAGGTCCTGCTGCATCATGCAAGGAGGTGTCCTGTGGGCTTTCACTCAGAAGGGGGCAGTGGCACCCATTTGAGGTTTGTGGTTCTGTGGTACTGGGACACGGGGAGGGTGTGTGCACCATTTCTGTGGCCTCCAGTGTGGACATAGCCAGAGGTATCAAAATAGAAATGGGGAGAGAGGGAGAGTATGAAGGGTGGGGAACCTAAAACTGTATGAACTCAAAGGCATCAATGGTGAGTGCTCAACTATACAACCCTGTGAAAACCCCTTCTTATTAGTAAAAGACAATTAATCCATTTTCAATGACCATGCTTTGCTGACTTTTTTCCTTATCAGGGCCCGAATGCGACTGATTTTGCTGCTAACTTGGCCTTACTATTAACAGCAATAAAGGTGTTAGTCAGGTGGGGACTTTGATGTGACCAGTAGCATCACTCTTGCTTCAGGGAATGTTCTTGTGCTGGCTTGTTAATGAATTTCTTTCCTAATGAGTATCATTAAAAACCCTTTGATTAGCTATTTGCGTGAATGCCCTTCCTTTTTCCTCTAAGCACTAGCTACTTGCACTAGCAGTAGAAAGATTTTGCCCTAGGCTGAAAGCATGCAGCTGTATTATTTCTTTCCTCATGAAAACAACTCTGATGCAAACCGTAATAGGAAAAAAAAGAGGGGGGGGGGGGGGGGGGGGGGGGGGGGGGGGGAGGGCAGGGGGACACAGACATATGACAGAAATAAATAAAAGAGCTCACAGATGAGCTGAAGTAGTTTTCTACACATGTACAACCTGAGCAGGCGCTAACATTCAAATGAGACTGTCATTAGGGGAAATTAAGAGCAATAGGTAGTGATGGTGAAGCATGTAACAATAATTTGCATACACCTTGAATGCCAACAGGCAAAGAAACAAATAAACCTATAACCTAGGGAAAGGAATGCCAGAGAATAAATGGACCGCAACAAGCAAACAAAAAATGCCATGTCATAAAATGTAGCAAAAAGCCTGGAAAACAAAATTAAAAGCAAAACAAGGCATTTCACTTCCCAGACCCCTTAATGAGATATTGATGGCCTAGAAATTGCCTACTCTCATGCAAGACAAAAGGAAGACTGAGAAGCACAAAAACAATTAGGAAACAGATTTGGCAATCTAAGGTTTAATAGAAAGAGATGTGGCATAGCAGAGTACAATTAATCACCAATAGCCTGAAACACTTTTTTATCCTGAGCTACTGCAGGCCTTTCTTTGTCCCTTCCCATCTTAAAATGACAGCCACTTGGTCCACTTTGTATTTGAAATAAATAAATCTCTCTCTCCCTTTCTTCCCCAGTCCCCAAATCCCCAGAATTACAGATGCTAATAAACAAACACTTTGCATTTACACTGGTGACACAAGCTTAAAACTAGCTGTAGCCTACCCACCCCCTTCTTCCTTCTTTTCTTTTTTACCATCAGGCATGAGATTCATCTACATATTTTCTACCTTGTTGTTAGGCTTTTCTATTTCTGTCTTTCTTTGCCCAGAAAGCTGTCTTAGAAGCATCACACTTAGAGATTTCTACAAGTTCACTGTTATGTTTGATCTATGTGGAATACGAGGTTTAAAATCGGTAATTGGCTTTGGTTGCCTCTAGAGCATTTCTAAGTAAGTGAGAGCCACTGATGAATCTAGATTTTAGTGTTTCAACCCTGTACACTGAGCCTGAGAAATTCAGGGCACATGATCACAGCTGTGGAACTAAGGCTGTGCGTAACAGTCCTTGTACACCGTGCCGTACGTGGTTCTTTGAGTCAATGTGCATCTATTGGTAGCAGCAAAGGAACATGCCTCTGCACTTCTAAACTAATAAGTAAGTATAAATAGCAACAGCCTGCAAGTAAATTTGGAGTTTGGTGAATTTTATGGCAAAACTAGCTTTTTCTTCTATCAAAACAATTTACTAGCTTTTCTAGGATAAACTCCTTAGTGTAGTAACAGAGTTTTACACATCAAAAGACTGGCTATTTGTGCTTTGCACCTTACAGCCCTGACACATTCAAACATATTCTGATTTTGTGTAAATTAATATTTGTGTATATAAAACCTGTTTCCAAACAAAGGGCTTTCAGTTTCCTTCTGTCATTGTCCTTATGGGCTTTGGATCCTTTGGAAGTCAGTTAAATTCCAAGTGTTTTCACAAGTACTCATTGCTGGCTGAGAATATTGAAAGAACCCCCTTTCCATATTTCCATATTCTTTTGGGTCTTTCACGGGGCTATGAAAGACAGCAGACAGCAGTTTCTGCTTTTGGTTGCTGATAAGGTACACTTATAATTTCACTGAGGGATTTAGGAACTACAATTTTCATATATGCTGTTGTCAATTGGTTAGTTAGAAACTAGTGGTAAAAGCACCAGATCTGAGTTCCGGTAAGTACCAACCTTTGCACTTTTGCTGAAGGTCAAAGCTTTGAGTACTTGTTTGCCTACTTTAACTAATGTCATCATATAATTCAAACATTTTATAGCATTTCTGGCACAGTCATCTGGGTGATGAAACTTCACTTTGACACTGAGTTGCTGTAATCAGAAACTCGTACTTGGACCAATACCTGGACTTTACGGGACAAGTAAATCATACATGCCTTTTTAGCAGTAGCAGTACTGTTACAGAAAGTGTCAGTGAAACCAGGCAAACTCAGTGTCATTTGGGGAGTGCTTGAAGTTTCTTCTGCTTTGGTCCCTTTTTGGTGTAAGCTGTGAGATATTTCGTGTTGGTCTTTTTGTGCCTGCTGATGTCCCTGGCGCCTCTTGCCTTCCCAGGCATGCTCAGAGATGGAGCGGCTGTGGGAGTGGAGGACAAGAAGAAGAAAGAAAATGGAGGGGAAGAATAAGAAAACCTACACTATTTCAACAGCAGTTTTCAGGACAAAAAATAGTGCTTCTGTTTTTCCAGACAATTCTGTAGCACACAGTGGATCTGAGGATATATAGAAATATTCCTTTTGCCCACTGTTCATTTTTTCTTTGGATTTGGCTAAGTGTAAGTAGCTGTCTTTTATTTTTATTTTTATTTTTAGTTTTAGTTTTAGTTTTAGTTTAATTTTTAATTTTTATTTTTATTTTTATTTTTTATTTTTATTTAAAAAAAAAGGAGATTTCATAAAAAAATAACAACATTAACTGCCAGAATAATGTGGGGTTGTTCTCAGAGCTGGCCTCTGACCATCAATATTAGGATGTGTCAGTAAATTGATTATCGTTCGTATGCTGTTCCTAGTGCTAACAATGATAATGACAGAATGCTCTTAATTGGTCCCAGGGAACAAAAACGAGACAAATCCCTCCTTCTCCTTCCCGCTCCCCCACCCCTTTTTTTTTTTTTTTTTTTTTTTTTTTTTTTTTTTTTTTATGGTGAGCAGTTGCTTTTGAGTCTCTCTCAAACACTCAATATTATCATGGTAGTCTTAAGGGTGTTCTGAAGCATCTTGTGTTCTTCACTGTCTTAAATCCATTTATTAAATTGAATGTTGTTGAGCATGAGGCTGACATTTGGTGATTCTCACGCAGTTTCTAATAGCTGCAGGGTGCTCATTTTTGGAAGCAGTTTTATGATGCTACGAAGTGTCTTCTTTGCTTTTGCTGGCACATATCATGCCATATAGCTGAAGCAGAGCTGTCAGGACAGCATGTCTCTATTTAGCAGACCATTGTTTGTCATCAAACTGATATTCTTGGAGTTTTTTCAACTATAGCATTGTTGCCAATGGTAAAAATTCAGTTTCATAAATGACTGTGCACAGGAAGATTAATCCAGCTGGCAAACTATCTACTTTTAAGAATTTTGTAAAAGTCATCAACAGGGGAGCCAATAATTTTCACTCTCTGATGAAGTCTTCATTATGGAGCATCTGAAACCTTGTTATAATGTGAATGACTTTGACATTATATCTGCAGCTATGTGCTTGCACTTTTAATAACACTCATACAATGGGAACTGAGCACCACAAAGAGCCTGTGAAAGCAGAGTAACTTAATTTTCCTCTGCATTCATACAATGTATGGGTTTAGTAAGGGTTTCTCATGTTATTTACAATGTCTTTGTCAGATTCTTCTTATTTTAATTCCCTGGTATATAAAACTTGGTGAATGTCAACACTTGTAACAATCAGCTTTCAATAAACACAATCTACAGGGATGTGACTCATGTAAGACACAAAAAGAGGTCACTCACATAATAAGCAACTGCAAAGGGAGGACAAGTTAGCTCAAAATACTTTCCGTGTTTGTCAGATTTAATTTAAGGTTTTGACTGTGCAGATTCAGAAACAATTGTCACAGGTGGTCAGAACATACTAGGAAGAAATACAATAAATAATAAGGCTATTGTACTATAATGGTATCATAACACCTTAAACAGACATGGTAGCTCTTGTTTCATCATTCTTTGGCATTGATTTTATTATTCTGGATTGAAATTATTACAACTTTGACCTGCTAGTGGATCTGGTGATATTGAGGAAGCACTAATAACATATTTGTTTGTCTCTGCTCCTCTTTTTTCTTCCTCGTCGCCACCCCCACCACGTGCAATAGGCTCAGGTTCATCATACTTGAGGTGCAGCCCATTATTTGCATAACCCTGCTGATAAAGCACTCCTGGATGGCTGTGTTGGGCTGGGAATGGGGATGGGGTAGGGAGAAGTGTTCTTTCAGAAAATGATGCTAAAAGAGGATATATTTTCTTTTTCTTTTTATAAAACTTTTGTCAATCTTCACAGCTTTGCTGAAAGAAAATTCTTATTCAGAAAAAACATATTAGTTTCCTTAAGAGAATCATTTTGATAAAGGCATTAATTCACTACCAGACAGGATCTGATCCTTATCCTTTCATACGCATTAAGCACCATCTTAGTCTTAGCACCAAACAAGAAATGATGCTAGTGTATGTCTATCCCATGCTTCTCACACAAGCCACTTGGTCCTTCCTTATTCATGCCATTCGTTACACAGCTACTCTTAAATTTCTTAAATCCTTCAGTCTGCCCTCTAATATTTGTAATGCTTTTGTTATTTCAGTATTAGCTTCATGCAAGGATGAGCAGAAATGTCCTCAAATTGTGCCAGGGGAGGATTAGATTGGCTATCAGGAAGAATTTCTTCACAGAAGGGGTGGTTAGGCATTGGAACAGGCTGCCCAGGGAGGCAGTGGAGGTATTTAAGTGTGGATGTAGCACTCGGGGACATGCTTTAGTGGTGTACTTGGTAGTGTTAGGTTGATGGTTGGACTTGATGATCTTAAGGGCCTTTTTCAAATTACATGATTCTATGATTCACTACTTGTAATTTTCTAACCCTCCATTTTTACTCTTTTTTTTTTTTGAGGGGGGGTGGGTTGGGCATGATTTTTTTTTTATTTTTTTTTGATCCCCTTCTATGGGTTGTACATGTCTTCTTTGCCACTTGGTAAGGAAAATCAGAGCGTAACTGTTCACCCTGCGGGACCAGAATAATTTAGAAGTTGCCTGTATTTATGTACATGTTGAGACAGCTGTTGCTGTTTTTGCAGGCGTATATTGCGTGTATGTTCAGATGATCCTTTCTTGCGTGACTTGAAAAAAAATGACCAAATAAATCTCAGACTTTGAGAAGACTTCTCACATCTCCTAGACAAGTCTAGCTCCCTCTGTGACGTGTTATATTTACTGAAGTATGGTGCAGCTTTGAACAGTTTAATATTTGCTCTTCCAAATTTTCCCTTCAACTGCAGAAGTTACTGATGTGGACTATATCTGGAAATTCAATAAACAACTTCAGTATCTCCAAGCTTGCATCCACTTTGCCAGCTAGCGATTTGGAATGGTTTCAGTTCAAAACAACTAGTTAGGGAGCCTCATTCGGCTATAGTCATAAATCATCATACAACCTGTCATTGACAAATTGGTCTTGGCCTAGAGCATCCAGAAGCTCTGCGAGAAAGCTGGCTAGGGTAGGGCTGCAACATTAACAGCAGGCATCCTGGGATATGCTTTCAAACTTCAGGATGGAGGTGGGTATATACACAATATGCTTTGTGGGCAAATTTCCAGGAAATTCTATTGAAATTTTAAATTTCTCTTCAATTACTTCTCCCAGAATTTTCTTTCAGTTCAGTTGCTATCTTTGTTGTCCAAATGAGCTTGAGCAAGGTGGATCTAGGATGATAATCGGGCTCATCTGTCAGGAGTGCTATGAGAAAAATAGCAGGCCAGTTGCAGTTTAGTGCACAAAACATTGCTGTTAAAGGCTAGCTAGTTCATCAAACTTTGTTGAAAATGATGAGTCTTTGCAGTAGTAATTTAGACTTGTAGGTAGAAAACATTTCTAATCGGACTCCAAGGCTGAGTAGCTGTCACATATGGTAAATCTCTGTAGAGACTCTGAAAATAGTCTGAGAATTAATGAGCTTCTAATTTCAAGACTGATGTCTCTTGAATGTTTCCTTTTTGCTCCATGATTCTTCCCTTATTCCTCCACTCCCCCTCCCGTCGTATCCACTCCTTTCTGCAAATTCCTTATCTCATAAATAGTCATTGAAGCACTTTTCTGTGCTCATGGCTATATGTGTACAATAGTGCTTAATCCAAACTGTATAAGCATACATTTTGGTATCTTATTCTGCCAGCAAGTGATTGGCATAACTGGAGGAGGGGGGGTACAATGGGCCAAATAAGTTATTTCATGAAAAGATGGCATTAACTTTGTACACAAGACCATTTCTTATTAAAATGTCAATGAAATGCTGATATCTAAACATTTTAATGTTTTTATTAGCTGCTAACATTCATCTTTTCACTGTAGCTTTTCCTCAGATTTTTTATTACATCTTCCCATCTTCTATCTCAGTTTTTTCTTCTTCTTCTAATTTATATCTTTCTGCTTTTCCCATTCTGCCTCCTCCCTAGTACTCTTTCTCTGCTTTGTGTAGGATTTCCAACTCTCATGCTACCCTCCAACACCATTCTTTCCACTGTCTAATTTCCAAGATCGTTCTTTCCTCCCTCTGCATTGCTAATGTGAAATTCACTGCTTTAAATATGTCATTCTAATACATGAATAGCTAAATCTCTGAGCATACATATGGCAATCTAGATGTCTCCAGAAAAATTAGTAGAATCAAATTCACTTGACTGTTAAAGTGTTTTATCACGTACCGGATTTCTGCTTGTTACAAAATGTGATGGGATTTTCTGCACCTGTGTGTAGGTGTACAGCCATCAGAGAGAAATTAATGTTTTTCTACAAATATACTAGGTCTTTAAGAAGGACAGAAGAAGCTGGCAATGCTTTTTTGTTTGTTTGTTTTTGTTTTTGTAATCTCCATGGTGCTATTACAGATAGATTTAAAACTGCTTACAGGCCTATTGGCTGGGCACTGTAAAAAGTGAATACAGCGAAACATTGTTCTTTTTCCTCATTAAAGCATTATGAGTCCAGTTTGACATAAAATCCATAAAACATATGGATTTGGGGAATTCTGTATCATTAATAACACAATGGCTTTTTTGTGGAATAAATATAAGGGAAAGATGAAGTGGAAATTAAATGTAATTGAAAAGGAAGTAAAATTTTACAAACATAATATCCCTTACCAGTATGGTTTAGTCTATTGGTTTAACCGTAAAGCAGAACAGATTCGGATCATATTTTAATCCAGGTGATTTTAAGTGCAGCTGAAAATGATTTTCTCACCTCCTGACATTTATATATATATATATATATATATATATATATATATATATATATATATATACATGTATATATATATATTGAGAATCAGCAGGCAGATTATTATCATTTTGGGGTCACAGCCTGTGTTTTGGCTGGTGATCACATGACATTCAGGTCCCTGAGAGGGCTGTGGCCATGAGCTGGTCCATGCAGGGAGCAGAGGTGGTATGGGTGAAACGTCCAGGGCTTTGCTGTGCTCCTATACAAGCACTGCTTATTCTATCGTGGGTGCAGGGAAGCAAGTCTAAGCTTCATTGTGTCACACGTGACACTGTGACAACAAATCCCAGAGAGATGCCTTTGGTTTTGTTTTGTTTTGTTTTACACCCTGATGAGAGGTTCAAGAGTTGCTGTGAAAGAAGCAGCTGCTACAGGTCCCAGGCAACTTCTCAGCATCTCTTGCCTCTGTCTGTAAGGCTGGATATGCTGGAAATAGTTTGAAGCAGCTTCTCCTTTCACTCACATGCTGCTAAAGAGAATCTGTAGAGTGAGTATGTGAAGAAGGTACTGGCTGGTGGAGCCTGGGGAGCAGCCAGGATTGGACACAAGGAAACTCTTTGGGTTTCTCTTTGTCCCACATGACCAGATCTTCTATTTTCCCCCACTACTTCCCCATCCTGATTCTGTGTTTTTGTGTATCTTTCTGTAATTTCTGGAAATGTGGTGATTTTTGGTGTTTGTTGTCGTTGTTTTGTTTGTTTTGTTTTGTTTTTAACTGGTTTTCATTACTTGGATGCTGAAAGGTAAACCTCCTTCCTTGTACAGTGTTTAACAAAATGAATCTTGGTACAGAAGATGCCATCTTCTCCTTTTCCCTTTTCTGCATGAAATTATGGTTTCTGCATAGATTGGAACCACAAAATTGCACTGACAATCTCTGGAGTGTTCTTTTCCTCTGGCACTGCTAACTGGGAGTGTAGATATTTCACAAGGACATCTCAATTGCTTTGAAGTATTGAAATAATCTGCTAAAACATTATATATAAATATACAGAAGGGTTTTATATAAATATGTAGAAGGATATTTTTGTCTGTTTTGTTTAGAGAGCTGCACTAGCTGAAGCTGACAAGTAGATGGGTTTGTTGCTGATACTAGTTTTTACACCAGTTCTTTCATTCCAACACTTCTGAAAAGCCCAAACAACTCTTCATATGTATGTATTGCAAATTGCTTAAACAACTGTTTAGTAATGGCACTAAACTAATTAAATGACAGGTAAATCATTTCATAGTGTAGACTGTGGTCTGACAGCCTTGTGTGCAAGGCTAGCAAAGTTACAAAAGTAGCCATCTCATATTTACAGAATCCCTTACCAACAATAGAACATTAATCATCAGAATGGTGACATCTGGCATCCATGCTTGTTTGGTTTTTGGGCAGCTCGTGTACAAGCACAGACAATTACACCAAACTGCACTGTTTGGTGTTGAAAATAAGGATTATGCTGAGTCTCTCAAACTGATATTTGTCAAGGCTATAAGGTGAATTTATACCAAATCATGAAGTGAAAATATGACATTTCTCTAGGTTAGTGAAAAAGCTGTTAAAAAAAAAAAAGACATTCTAATTCATATCAAGTCTGAGAAATATAATATATGGATACAGTGTTTGACAAAGGTTTACAGGCAGATGGATAAAGTAAGCAATAAACATTGTTCCTCTGTTGCTGTGTTGTCAAGACTAATGAAAGCATGTTGAAAAGAGTCCTCAAAATCTGAGTAAGATTTATATTTTGTCAATGGCATGCTCATAGAAGCAGGTTTCATGAACCAATAAAGCAATTCCATGGATGTGTGAATTATAGAATTACCTATTAAATGAAAAAATAAATGCCAGAGCTTTTGGGGACATTGTGTTTGGTGTAATTGTCTGATAAATTTGTTTTAAAATGTAAAAGGATTAAAAATGATCATTACTTAGGCTAGGATTAGTAATAAATAAGCAAAAGCTTTTTCGCTAAAACCCTAGGTGAACAATGGCACTTGAAAATGAAACACTGGCAAAATGCCCATCTCCTCTGGGAAAAGCCCCAAGAGCTAGCAGTTTCTCTTTGTAAGCAAACAGCCTACAGAATGCAAGCGCCTTCCCGATGCATTAAGAACATCTCAACAGAGCACTTTTTGTGTGTTTTTGTGATTGCTTGTTTAATCGTAAGTAATGGTTAAATTCACAGAGGCAAACATAGAGATTGTACTTTTTTTCTGTCTTCTAGTTGAGGGTCATATATTTACATCTTAACTCATCGTTGCCTCATCTCTTTGTATGTGTTTTTGGTTTTTAATTTCCTCTTCAAATGTATCTCATGAAAATGAAAAAGACCGAAATGTGACCACAGACTTTATAAACTGATTTTTCTCACACATGGTTTTAATTTTTTTAATATACGTCTTATGGAAGCAGACACATTCCAGCACGCAAACACATAGCAGGATTTTCCTACTGCAGTCATTCTGGCACAGTATACTTGTACAGTTCTTCATAACGAGCTACCTGTGTCAACAAGGAAGGGTATTCACAGGAAAAAAAATACAACGCCAAATTCGAGATTTCACACATGAAATGTAAAAACATTGACCATCCTACATTGTTTTGCAAAATATGACTTGGATTATGACTTGTACCCATAGTTCCAGGTCTGTTTCTTTTTTTCTCTCTCTCTCTTTTTTTTTTTTTTTTTTTTTTTTTTGTGCATATATAAGCACAGAAATAAGTTCCTAGAGTACTCCTATATAGTAAAACCAGCCCTGTTTCACCAATGTATGTATGCCACTGCCTTTTAAAAACACCTGATGAAAGGCATAGATTGTACCCTTCTTCTGTTATTTATACCTGGTACTGTTTTAAAAAAAGCACATTTGAGAGTGTGAACACCTGGGCCTAGCTCCCTGCAGAACCTGAAGACCAGAAGGAAGAGGAAGGAGTCACCCTTTGACTGCTCCATACCACGGGGCCTGGAGAAGCCAACTACATACAGGTTTGTTGGCAGCCCTGGGTGGCAGGCCATGCTCTGCCCTGGGGCTTGGGCTGGAGCAAGGGCCAGGGCCACTCATGGCCAACCCAGCATCTTGGAGCAGGAACTGCTGGGTCGCTGTGCTCAGGCCGGGAACACGTCTAGGGAGCAAGGACGCCCGTGACCACAGCTGCAGTTTTTAAAAATTCTTTGTCTTGTCCTCTTCCCCATCCCAAAAATGTATGTTTGCTTCCACATTCTACAGGATGCTTAGTACCTGCTAGTACTGGAGAATCACCTACAAGAGGTCCTAAGAGGTCCTGCTTTAACGCATAGGATCTGTTTGGGGGAAAGTCTGCATTTAACTCTGCATTTAACTCTGTGAAGAAAAGGCTGTTGGCAGGCACATGCTTGTGACTTGCATACAAAAGAGGATCTGCTACCTCGGTATACAAAGTGTTCTAAAGGTTTATATTAGGAATCTGGTCTGACCCCTTCTGCACTGATAAGCACATCCAGGACCAGTGATTCCCTGTCCTTATGGGCAATTGACACAAACTGCCCAGTGTCAGTCACTTGTGGAGCACGCTGACTACTTCTCACCAGGTGACATTCACATCTCACCTCTGCTTGCCTTTCTGTGGTATCTCCAAAGAACTAAATTTTACTTATTTTTTTTTTCCACAGGTTCCTTCTTCAGTTTAATATGTCTGAAATACAGTGAAAACAGGGCTGTGTCATGAGCATTTTCATAGCATGAAACTGCTGTACATCAAGGGAGCTGTGGGGATGTGTGAGGGAGCAGAAACACTTGGGAGAGCGATGCCGACGTGTCTCTACCCCAGAAGGAAAGAGCTGCCTCCTTCCAAGAAGGACCAGAGGGCAGACAGATAAGTGAGTTCAGTAGGTGTACACTTTGTGCCTGTGCTTGTGTGCATGGGTGGCACCAGCCAGGGATTTCCTTTTTTGCCACCTTGCATATTTTTGCTTGTGTTGTTTAAATCTTGAAATGGAACAAAGTAGAAATATGTTCAGATTTTTTTTTTTTTTTTCCTACAGAAAAAAAAAATAATTAAACCTCCCTGAACTCAAAATATGTCTTTTTTCAAAAGTTTCTGTTGGCAGCATGGAAGCTGCATTAACATTCGGGCCATGAGCAGGCCTCGGAGGATTGTCCAGCAGCTCTGCATTAGCAGTCTGAATGCAACAGTCCCTTGGTCACAGTCACTCTCACTTCCTGAAATTACTCCTATTTTAAGCTGTCAATTTACAGACTTGGAGCACGCTGGCTTTGTAATGGATACAGATACTCCTCAAACAGATAATGTTTTCAGATAGGAGATATCATCAAGTTTCTGGGTCCTATGCACCTGAGTAACATTGACAGGAGAACAAATAGCCACCTATTTTTGTATTAGCTCTAAACCTGGTTTATACCCAGAGATGATTTCTTTGCAACAGGGTGCTTAAGCTACCCCAAACCAAGCATGATTCTTTTTGCATTCCACTAAAATGGGTGAATCTGTATTTTTGGTGGCACATTTGTAGTTTCTA
Source organism: Anas acuta (assembly GCF_963932015.1). Classification (NCBI taxonomy): domain Eukaryota; kingdom Metazoa; phylum Chordata; class Aves; order Anseriformes; family Anatidae; genus Anas; species Anas acuta. The sequence goes on from NC_088979.1 coordinate 104,213,098, forward strand.
AAGAAAAAGTTAGTGGGATGCTGCCATTATGCTAAAGGAAATGAATTTAGATTTTCTAAATACCTCTGGTCCTATGGATTAAGGGAAAATTTTAACATTGTTTATTGTTTCTGTACAATTCAAACAGCTGTTTTTTTTTTGGTGACTTTTTTAAATGGAACAGAGTAATTTCCTTGTTTATATTTGATATTTTATATTTAATGCTTTTGGTGTTAAGCATGCATTCTGCGTGTGTTTTACAATGCCTGCCCCCAACACACACACTCCACATATGTTTCCTCTCCTGCTTTGAATAGAAATCTAACACTGCAAGTGAAGAATGCTGAACTACTGTTTCACAAGCTGTCATTTAAGTGATAGATGGCAAATTGGAATTTTGCCATGCAAATTAGTTAATGCTTAGATGAAGACAGTGTTTAACTATTCAAGTAAGATCTCATTCTTGATCAGCTGTTTCAGCTTATATCTCCAGTGAAGCAGACAACTAGCTTTCAACCAGAGCAGACAACTAGAACTCCACAAAACCATCAACCGTGTTCACTTAGTACCATCTCAGTAGATCAAATGATGTTCAAACAGCACTGATCTGTAGCTATCAGCTGGGAACAGCCATGGATGCTGATCCTTCGGGGGGGAAAAAAAAAAAAAAAAAAAAAAAGCCGTGATAGTTGGTAGTATTTTGAAAAAAGAATTTACATTTTTACATTTCTGGAATCCATAGCAGAAATGTAAAAATCCAACAAACTACTCACAGTATGACCTTTCTTTTAACAAAACCATATGTAAAATTCACATACAAAGACTAATATATTTAGAAACTTACTGGGAGCCAAGAATGGTTCCTATAGTGAAGTTCCCTAAGCTTATACTTTAAATGCATATAACCTTTCTTTTAGTAGCTTGCTACTGCTTTTGTTCACAGGAGATCTTTGAAATCTGGGAGGGAGAAAGCCTCTTGGCTATATAAAATGCTCTGTCTTTACCTGATAAAACTGTATGCCATTATACATTTAGAGCACTTCATTTCAACTTCCTTTTCTTGAATTCCTTAGGGAAAATTTGGCAACCTTTCAAATAACTGAGAAGGAGCTGTCTACAGAGCTGGTCCCTCCCCCTCAGCAGATTTGCAGCAGCCTTGCTCACCCCTGAGAGGTACCAAAGTCACCGAAGAGTAATGGGGAAGGACAGCATCTGTCCCAGTACAGAGCCTCCTCACAGTCCTTCACTGGAGTTTCTCTGAAGGAACTGCCACAGTCTTTTTGAGGTGAACAATAATTACAGCTACCTCTAACTGCATCTGGGGCCTCGCAGCTATTCACAGTTGTTCATAGAATCATTAAGGCTGGAAAAGACCTGCAAGATCATGGACCAGAGTGACAGCTGCTTTGCCACCTAAACCAGTTTATCCTGTAGTAAAGGTGGTAGTAACTTGTGCTGTGAGTTTATAGTACAATCCCAATGACAATGTATGACATAGATTACAGCAAAATAGATAAGCTATTTCTTAAGAAATGAAGACACAGATAAAATGACTGCTCTTCACTACAAAAAAAATGAAATTCAGCCACCTATTCCTTCAACAGTGTGAGTGCTCTCACTCATTTGATAGTGAAGGTGACGTTTTCTCATCAATGCCTCAGCTACTACCAGGGTGGACCAGCTACACATTTTGTGAAGGAGTTTGTGAAGAAAGAAGCTTTGAGTTTCCCACAAGTAACCAGCGTGGGACAGGACAGAATAAAGGAACCCGGGGCTGTTGTCCATGAGAGGGCAGAGAGATGGGAGGAGGAAGACAGACTGGAGAAAACACTGGAAGACTTCCAGAGACTCTGGTTAGGTGATGGATGGTGGAAAAAGCCCTGGGTTTCAGAGTCCACCAAGGAGTAGGGAGAGATAAAGTAGGTGATGCACTGGAGATGGTTGAAGAGGGACATTGAATTAAAGAGGAGAGCTGTCAGTATAATGACACAGGTAGCAATTCTAATAATGTCTTTTGAACATATCTTTCTCTGTAGTTTTGTAGGTATATGTATGGAACAGACCAGTTTTCTCTTCAATATCTTATGTTCTAATCTTGTTTCATTCTTCACATGCTTTTTAGCAGTATCTACACTGCTAAGACATGTACTGGAAGTCATGTAGGTAATCAAATTAGTATGGGCTAGCCTGGCGTATCTTCCAGTGTTCCGATTCAGAGCTGAAGTGTGTTGTTTTCTTTTACAAGATGTTTGCAAAGCAATACTTTACAAAAGAAGAATGTGCAGCATGCCACCATTTGAAATCTCTTTACATTTTTTTTTTTCCATTAAAACAACAAATTTTGACAGCTAACAACTACTGTTTTCTGATTCATAGTTAGCCAATTATATCACTGAAAATGCAGTTGATTAGCAAGGGCACAAGTTCAAGGCACTGTCATCTGCCTTTGTGTAGTTCGAATTGTGCCTTGGACACTTACTTTTGTGTTCTGTTCTGTATGTGTATTTCTTCAGTGGTTTTGTTACTCCCTGCTACACAGAACAGTTCCTTTGCAAACATTCTTTCAGCAGTGATCAGTGTACTCACGAGTGCCTTCTAAAAGCTCAGGTATTAAAAGAATCCAGTTGCCTCAATCTTTAAGTGTGATCTTCAGTCATGAGAACAGTCTTATGGTTTCAGTAGGAAGATCTGCAAGAGTAAAAATTGCTTCAGTGAATCAGAGCTCAGAAACCTAGATCTTGTTTTTGTGGTTTACAGATGGAAGAGTTTATGTAAGGTCTGGAGTAGGAAGGGCAAGTACAATAACTATAATGGAGATGAAGACAATAGGATGGTCTTCATCATGGGCTAAATATGCAGGCATGAATGAATGCCCTTGCTGAATGTTCACAAAGCATACCAAGGCTTGTAAGAGCAGCCGGGCTTCTTTTGCTCCAAAAGCATTAATTAACCACCCTATCTGGTGTGCTGTGTCACCCTATATAGGGATGCATATACCACAGTTCAGTAAAAAGGAAGCTTATCATAATTCACACAACATACACGGAACACAACATGACACAACATGACACACTTCCAGAGGTCTATGGTCGACCCTGTTGCATCTCATCTCCATATCATGATGTTAGTATTGGCAACTGACATTTAGCATAACATTTAGGGAAATCAAGCTTCAGTTAAAAATTGTGATACAAACTTTGCAGCCTCAGACCAGCTCTAGATGAAAGACATTCCCATTCTAGTATGTTCTCTCTTGGTGATATCATAACAATGATAGATTACTTCTGGCACAGACATTTTTACACATAACAACGTGAGTACAATGAAGCATAAGATTGGACCTTCATTTTCCTATAATCTCAATGGGAGAGAGATTATAGATTCTGAAGAACAAAACACAAATATATGCAGTGAATGTAAAGAAAATACAGGAAAACACTGAAAGAGTTTCAATTTATATATGATTTACTGAATGAAGGTGTTTAAGATTCTGCATTAGAGTACTACAGATAAAAAAAATCACAGCACGTCTTCAGATTTGCTCTTCATGCAATCTATTTCATGAAAGGAATTTGTCTTTTCACAAAAGACTTTTAAATGTGTCTTTTCTTGCTCTGCTATATTGTGGTGTGACATTCATGTCACACGAGGAAAAGATTTCAATTTTGCAGTGTGAACTGTCTGTTTTTAACTTTGCTTGAGACAGTACTAGACTTTCTGATGTAAGTCTCCTGCCTCAAAATAACACCTAAGTATTAAATAGTCTTAATCAAATCAAAATTTTCAACAGAAGTTCCCTGGCCAACTTTTCCTTTATGCCTATTTAAGTTACAGGAGACTGGGCACCAGGCCCTGACTGGTGACTGCCACAGGGAAATATGATAACATTAATAAATGTCAGTTGTACATTTAATCCCCCATGAAACCTTTCATTAGTCCCTGTCTCTGTTAACAGCACCATAATGGGAATGCAGGAGCTAGAGGTAGTAGGAGAAGCAGAAACTAAGATCTTTTCCAGAGCCAGAGAAGCGCAGTGCCATGGTGGACATGGACGGGGTGACGGATACAGCTGGCTGGCAGTGGTACTGCTTATATGAGGTTTGTTTTCTACTCAGGGATGGTTTCCAGTTACCCCTAACTGGAGAGCATTTTCTGATGCATTTTCTGTGTTTTTGTCATCTCCCTCCCCCCTGCAACTGTAAGTACAATTTTCAGTGATTTACACAAAATGGCCAGGGTGGGATTAAGCTATAGATTACTGTTTTTTTAAGTATCTCTGCCCCTCCCCCCTTTGTTTTCCTACTTGCATGTCTAATCATATCCTTAAAGTAATTTAAACACTGAATAAAATGTTATCCACATGTGATGCATTTTATGTGACAAGGACTAGAGGTATGGACATGAACAATTTGTGTACGCTCATCACTTATACACTTAACCTATTCCCATGATCAAAGCTATTCCTGCCTGTTTTGGTGCTCTGATATCCTGCAAGCCCAGTGGGTTCAGATGCCAGATGACCCAGTCACAAATGGCCTTATTCAGTAGGGGAGTTTTGTGTAGGGTCAAACAGGCATTACATTTCTGTCCTCTTTTTTTTTTTTTTTTTTTTTTTTTTACCCCTTTGGAGATAGGAATTAGTGGAACTTTTAAGTAATTCTATTTTGCTTCTTTTTTTTTTTTTTTTTTTTTTTTTCCTGCTCAACTTCCTTTGTTGCTGCACTTTAGAAAAGAACAGTGTGAGTCTGAAAATCTTATTTAGAAGACCATTGTTAACAACAGTATTAGACCCCACAGAGTTTTCAGATGAAAAGTGTATGCTGGATGAAAAGTATAAGCTGAAAATATTTCAGCCGTTGATTCCTTTCTTTATTCATGACACCTTGCTTTTGTCTTCAGCAGAGGGAACACTGTGGAGTGTGAAGTTTTTCTTTTGTTTCTGGTTGCCTTCTACACCATTTTTCTTTCATGTTGACATATCCAAGCATGACAAATCTGTTTGCAAGAAATGGAGGGAATAGATTGGATGGTTTGTTTTTAAAGCTAAATGTTTTCAAAAGTCCCAAGTATCATAAATGACCTAATTTTAGACTCAAATCTGACTTGGCTTTTTCACATTACAATGCTCAGTCAATTTATTTAGGATATCTTCTGCTATGCTTTCTAATGCTTTCAAAGGCATTTTCTCTACTAATGGACAACACACTCTTTTCCATTTTATCTAGTGTTTATCATGAAGACTATATAGTGCTATGATCAATTGTCACTAGGAATAACTTTGAAATTTCTCATTACTGAAAGACATTAAGTAGCCAGGCTATGATTTACTTTAGCAAGTGGCTTTTATGTCATCTATATTTCAGAAATTCTGCGACTTGTTTAAATTTCCATTTCCTTGGCAATGTATGTGTGTGTATGGTGAAACAAAGAATTGACTAACATAACTGAAAGCATTAGGCATTTGAGGCTGCCCTGTTAGACAAATACAACAGCAGCACGCTGCACCACATGAAACCAAAGCAACCACCTGGAAGGGAAGGAGAGAAGAGCTTAGGCTATTAGTGCAGACTTTGAAACCATTTTGTCAACAAAATACACTTCTTTAGTTTGAGTGCAGAGATAAAGAATGACACAAAAGTGAAAAACTAGAAGGTGCAGCTATCCTGAAAGTCTAAAAATATGCAATGTGTTTCTGCTGGTGTTTTGTATCTGATTTAACTTTTGTTGACTTACAAGACACTGGAATTTTCCTTTATGCAGCTTGATTAATCTAAGTGCTATTCAGTGCAGTGAATGGCTATGTAAGACTCCAACCATATCCTCGGTTTAGCATATGCCATATGTTCCTTTGTAGTGGCTGCTAGGACTGCAGAGTCCTAGTGCTGCTATCTGCTGGAGGAAGGCACGGAAATACGAAGCTGGTGGCAACTGGTGCACCTGCTGCATCAGAAACATGATATTTAACTGAGTTTACAGAAGGGTAAAATGCAGTGAAGTAGGAGGATGCAGATGGGATTGGTGTTATTCATAACAACAAACAACTCTTAGAAAACAAACATTTCAGTGAGCTATTTCTTGTATTAAACTCAAACCTGAATATCTGCTGAAAAAACATTCCCCCTGCAAAACCTGTTACTGATTCTCAGATCAAGTACCCTCCTTTAACTCGAGAGTCAGGTACATCTTGCCTGCTGGCAGCTGTGGCACAACACCCATAGAGTGTCCCACATGTGGCATGAACCTCTGCTGGTCGGCTGAATAGTCCCGGTCAGGAGCGTGCAAGGGGGTGGGCAGAACCAGCCCTTCCACTGCGGCATGGTGGGATGCATTGCCTGTCCAACACACTGATAAAAGGAGTAAAAGACTTTCTGTTCAGTGTCACATTCAGAAAGAGGAGCTGAAATGCTGTCAGGTTTATGTGACTAACTAGCAATTAACTTGGTAATGAATTTTCCTACCTACCTCCTTGGTTCTTATGTATCTCCTTTATCAGACAAAATCAAAGTTTTATTTTAAGTCCAAAATCAAAGGCAGCATCCTTTCCCACCTCAGAAAGTCACAATTTAAACACATTTAACAGTTCATTTGTGAGTATTTTAAAAACAATACTATCATATTTAGGATTAATAGACTAGCAAACGTTGTTAGCAGCATATACAGTAATTGTAATATTGCAGAAACCTGCAACAATTTCTTAGCAACCTATTCCCCTCATACCCTTAGCTGGGTTTCAGGTATACCCTGATGACTAATGGATTACTTTGGGTGCTACTTGCATATCAAGAGTTTAGACTATAACTACAAGAGAAAATGGCTTTCTCTAACTAGTCTCCATTTTGGTGAGACCATACAGATATGTTTGCAAATAGATGTAAAAACCTAGGTAAAATTGGTAATTGAATGATGAAAAGATACTTAGTGGATCTGTAGGTCTAGGAAGAAAGAGCAGGTGTGATCTGTGCCTTTATCCTGGCTACATTATTAACAAGCAATGTTAGGTATTGGAACAAACATTTTTTTTTCCTTCTGAAACATATCTGGACAAGAAGAGGGCAATTGCACTCAGGTTTCTTCCTGACATGTAGCCTGGATCTGGCCATCAGATCATCATCCAGAAATGAGGACCGCAGGGTTTACTGTGGAGCAACACCTACTGCACAGCATGGAGATAGAACATTTGTGTCTCTCTTGGAGCTGCACAAACAGACCTGCCAAAATCGTTTGGGATACTGAACATCTTAATGTTTCACTTACTCAATTTATCTACCTTCTATTTTCTCTTTGACACTTATCACTTTCATAGAAATGCCACTTATAAAATAAAAGCTTCTCTCTATACATACTAATTTTGTTGTTAACATGGTCCTGCACATTTATTTTGGATAGTACATTTTAAAATATTTAAACAGGCTGAAAGTCTGTAATACTTTGATGGCTCTCTGGATGTATTTAGCTTGCCTGAAATATTGTCAAAGGAACAATTTAAAATATTTTATGAAAAAATCAACTACACAAAGAAAATTAGAGCATTATCAGAGCTAAATTTGAAAGGGTCTTGCAGAATACCACACCAGTGCAGAGACTCTGCATATTGCTCATGAAGAGCTTTGGGTGCTGTAAAAATCCGAGCCAGAGAGTCAGGGAGTTATCTACGGAAGTTAATTGGAAATGCTGCTCTTGGATAGGCCAGACTTAATACTCAGCCTTCTTTATTCCTTCATAACCTTGAAACACACACAGAAATTGGGTGAAAGACTCTTCTCTGTAAAAGCAGAGAGGGATATACTGTGAAACACTGGTATAGGTGCTCTTTTTGCACCTTCACTGGCTGCTACGGGCACTCCGGATGCTGTTCAGCATCTTTTTTCTGAGAGGATTTGAACCCAAACCACTCAGGAGAGTGCCCTAATTAGCACTCCATGGAGTGGCCAGCCTAGGCTGAGGTTTTGCACGCTTGTTACCTTTTGCTGAAGTTGCTCTGATGTCTGTCAGAGTTTATGTTTACAGGCTTTATGTTTAAGTGTGAGCACATATTCTGACTGTCAGGCCGAGTGGTTAAAGTGGCAGGCCACAGTCTCATATTAAAGCATTCTTCCATTGGAAATTTTAGGTTGCGTGGCTTTGCAGTGCTGTTAAGGCAAGGTGTGTTTTTGAAGATCTATATTAGGCATCTAATTGATACTTTAGATGCCTAAATCTTTTTTAATTCCCCATGAGATCTAGTCTTTAGTACATATTCTTGAGGTTTTCCTAAGAAAGAACTTCTTTTGTAGCTGAGAGAGAAAATTATGCAGAGAAACATTACCTACAGGCTTATTATAAAATCCTGACTGTGCAGTAAAGATGCAGCTGCTTGCAGTTCATCACCTAACTTTCCTTAAGTTCTATTGGTGGATGGTTTTAATAGCCACATTTCTGCCAGCAGATGTAACACTACTTGCATTTATAAGCAATATTTAAATATATATATAACTGCTTAAAGCATAGTTTTTTATATCTGTTGCCCTCTGTTTTTTTTTTTTTTTGTCTCGTTTTTCTCTGTTATTTAAAAGCTGCTTAAAACTACATATTTTTGTCCACTTTAGAAGGAGCCCTAATTTTGCAGTCTACTCACAGAAAACCTCATTGATATCAGTGAGATTTCTTGCTTACTGAGGCCTGCCTATGCAGATTGAATTGTCTATACCCAAATTCAGTAAGGCCATTTAAATACATTCTTAAGTCCATCCTGCTTCACTAATATTCTTACGCATGAGCTATGTTCTGTTGATTTTAGCTGAGCATCACCCTGAAATCAGCCGTATGCTAAAGTGCTTTGTTGATTAGAATGGACTAAATCACATGATAAAAATTGAATCTACTGACATACTCATGTGAATCAATGTCTATGTTTCCAACATATTTTTGAAATCTTAAAAAAAAACATTAAATATTTTATATTAGTAATAATTTGCTAAGATCTTTTCTGCTGAATGACAACACTTAAAAAAAATAATTCTTCCCACCTTTGCCTCCATGGCTTACATTATTTGTGAAAACACCCCCACTATGCTTTAAAATGATTTCTCTCTACGTGTGTTGAACCAAGAGACTTTTCTGTTCAATCAATTGAAAGTAATGGGGAAGAAAATTCATTCTTTTGCTTACAGTAGGTTTGAATCTCTGACTATTGTACTGGTTTCTACAAACAATGAGCTACATCCTTATTCTGGTTGGTTATGAAAAAGAACGTGCTTACGGATGCAAAATTGGACATATTTTTTTTTCTTTGAGCAGTAAGTTATGTTCCTTTTGCAGCTCTTGCATGTTTAAAGCTACTACAAAATAAAGCTAAAAATCTCTTGGGAGGGTAATGAGAAATACAATTACATGTGCAAGTTTCCTCTTTTCTTTTAGTGTTATGCACATTATGCAGACAGATGTAAACTGGAGCTTCAGAGCTTGACTGATGAAGACCTTCATCTTGACCAGGAAAGAACCATTTGGGGATGAAGCTACAGAATATTCTTATTGTCCACAAACATTCAGTTTTTCACTTCATCTAAAAAAGAAAAAAAAAAAAAAAAAAAAAGCCAATTATCTTTGATGAAGCATTTTCAGTATAGATTACTCAGAAATAGAATTACTCAGAAATCAACCCTAAACTTAATTTCTCTGATTAATCCTTTATGGATTTTCTTTTGTTACTCAATGCAACAGACTAATGATTATTAATACCACCTGGGAGGAGGAGATTATGCAACACTAGAGCTGCATGATGTCCATACACTAGATGTTTGTTAATTCATCATGCAGCTGTCCAAACAAGAAAAGAAAAAGGAAAGCAAAACAAACAAACAAACAAAAACAAACAAACAAACAAAACACAACTCCAATACCCAGGCATATGAGTATGTATATGGAAGGGAGAAAAGAATAATGATAATTGTCTGAACTAGAAATACTTTAAACCTTTTGACATATACGCCTGGTTCTGTTGGATAGGTAACTAGAAAAGAACCACACATGATCAGTGGTTACTTGGTGTGGAGTATTTGCAGTCTTCCACAATCAACAACATTTGTTTTTACACTGATTGTGTAACATCTCTTATCCCATACTTTTTTTGTACAAAATAAAAATGCAGCTCAGCCACACTATCTACAGTAGCTATGTACAATAAGCAATAAGTATTGTATAGAATTGCTATTATGAGAAAAAAACAATTATTGCCATACAGGCTTAGTTTTAAAATCTGAGAACAGATGGCCATACTTTGAAATCATGAGTATTCTCCACAGACAAAGGGCTTTTGTCCAAATGGATCTGATTGCAGAATCAGGGCCTATATATATGGAAATACAAACTGGTAGAATATTACACACCAAGGTCTTTTTATACATAGGGAATGTAAGAACAGAATGCAGTTGCCACAGTCTAGGTGACAGTGTGAATGCCTTGAAGACGGAAAAGCCTGCTTTTGTTCTAACAGAAAGTCTCTTCAACCAGGAAAAGACTTATTGTGAGATAAAAAGTAGGGAAGAAGTCTAGCTGAGGAATTTTCTTCTCTCAAAAACTGCTCATTTATGTCATAATTTGACTTTAAAAAGTAAGGCTGTAACTGTTATGAAGATTATACAAAATATAAAATTAAATATCTGACGGTTTTATGCAAAAGTGAATGCCATTGTTTCTCAAACTGTTACATTCTGGATTTTAGATTCTTAAGTCAAAGCAATATAAAGCCATATGGTTTTTGTTACTACCTTTTCATTTTGATTAAAGAAGCCATTATTCACAGATAAAATCAAGTTTTGCTGAATTATAGAATCATAGAATGATCTGGGTTGGAAGGGATCTCAAAAATTCCAACCTCCCTTCCATAGTCACCAGAACACCATCCATTAGATCAGGTTGCTCAGGGCCTTGTCTAAGCCGGGCTTGAACACCTCCAGAGATGGGGAATCCACAACATCTCTGGGCAACCTGTTCCAGTGCCTCACCACCCTCTGAGTGCGTATGTTTTTCCCAGCTGCATTAGGGAATTAGGAATTACCTAGTTTTTTAGATCTATACAAAAAGACTATCCAGGTGGGAGTATTTTTGTTCATTTTTATTCCGTAAAATGGGGGTCCAGAAGTAAATGTGCTGAGATATTTGGGGATTAGAGGGAATAGGAACTGGTGAATAACAATGGGAAAAAACAAGCTGATTGAATTGGGGCTAACTGGAAGATGCAATTGTATGGTTAATATTGATATTGCAATTGCATTCCTTTGTTTTCCTTGCTTTCTCTTAAGCATATCATAAATCAGTGAAATTTTGGAGAACAGTTGCTATAGCTGTCCATCTTTTCACAATCATAACGAGACACTGATCCTGATTTAAAACTTTAAAAGCATATAACAAAGTACTTGATTTATGGTTCTTGTTAAGTTAGTAACCAACATCAAAATGAAAATGAGGAAGTCTGAATATAAAAATGTTAGAAGGTATTATGGGACAAATTTCCTTGGATGCATGAAGTAAAAGAGATGTTTTATTTGGATAGTAAGTTATAGAACTGCAAGAAAGAGAATGACATGTCTTTTAAAAAATTTAGACAAGTTCACAGAGCATTTCCAAACAGTTAATTACATGCTTGTGTTCCTTCTTACTCAGAACAACATGCAAATACCTATTAGAAGTTCTGCCATGTTCATAACATTGTGAATCCCATATACTTCAAATACTGGCCTTTGATATGATGATATGCGGGTTTGAATGAACTTCTGGTTTTGGACATAGCTGATGAAAAAAAGATGAGCTATGAACTATGATTTATGTATATTTACTTTTGTCATACTTCAGCATCAACAGGATAACACTGTTAACATTTCTTCTCATATAGAACACTTAGACTTTTACTGCCTACACAGTCAATCTTCTGACTGTCTCCAAATGATACTACAGTGCTTAGAAATGTTTCATAAAGAAGCTCACAAGAACAGAAAGGCAGTGAATATTGATTTATTTTTAGAACACAAGGAACAATTTCTATACATTTTGGAAATGACTGGCAGAATCTGTTATGATCTTCCAACATGACATCATTTGTAGATTTTTATTTGTAAACATTATCAAAATAACTGAAGTCCTCTCTTTCCTCATGAAAAATGTCTGAGAAATTAATAATTTTTAGCTGTGACAACCTAAATAGGATTTCTTAGACTTATTTGAGGAATAGAATCCTTAGACACACCAGATGTCCTACTGAAGGAAAAAAAAATAGAGCACAGGATCTGAGTTAGGGGATATTCAGCATGAGGCAGTTAATTTGATTGAAAGCTATTAATACTATCTTGCATTAGAAGAAACAACTTCCATTATTACATCTCTAGTTTTTCAAAAGGACTACAGCTAGGTAAGAGACATTCTTTTCCGTTCCTGCATTTATTAAAATCTTCACTGAATACTTATTTCTATATTTAGGTGATGGTATCACAGCTCATTACCAGGGAACAAATTAGTTTGAGTCAGAATCCAATCTATCTGACTGTTCAAGGGAATAAGGGTGTAAGGGAAGCACTGTCAGTGTTGTTCTGCTGTGCTGGGTTTATGTGGCAAGGTTTTGGAAGCAGGGGGCTGCAGGGGTGGCCTCTGTGAGCAGAGCCCCCATATAAGATCAGAGCTGGCTCCAAAAGGGACCTGCCACTGGCCAGAGCCAGGGAGCATTGCTGGCTAGCCTCTGGGAGAACAGATTTAAGGAAGGGGAAAATTAACTGCTGCCCAACAGCAGCTGGGTGATAAAGGAGTGAGAACCAGCCCTGCAGACCCCAACATTAGAGCAGAATGAGAGCAGGAGGTGCTCTAGGCAGGCAGCAGCAGTTCCCCTGAAGCCTGTGGAGCTGTGGAGAGGCCCGCGGTGGAGCAGGTGGATGTGGCCTGGAGGAGGCTGCGGCCCATGGAGAGCCCACGCAGGAGCAGGGAGTCTAGGGGGAACTGCTGCCTGTGGGGGACCCGTGCTGGAGCAGTTTGTTCCTGAGGGATGGACTCCGTGGTACGGAGCCATGTGGGAGCAGTTCTTGAAGAGCTGCTGCCTGTGGGCAGCCCCCACAGGCTCAGTTCAGGAAGGATGGCATCCCATGGGAGGGTTCCCATGTGGAGAAGGGGCAGAGAGTGACCATGAAGGAGCAGCAGAGATGAAGTGACAGGGACTGACCACAGGTGCCATTGTATCTTCCCCTCTGCTGCTTGGGGGGGAGGAGTTAGAAGGGGGGCAGAGGGGAGGAGGTGTTTTTAATTTGCTTTATTTTCTCACTGCTCTAGTCTGTTACCAATAAGCAACAAATTATATTAATCTCCGTAAGCTGAGCCTGTTTTGCCTGTGATGGTAATTGATGAGCAATCTCCCTGTCCGTATCTTGGCCTTTGAGCCCTGCTCCATCATGAGGGAGTGGTTGTGGTAGAGTCCAGCTGTCCATCAAGCTGAAACCAGCACATCTGCAACTGGGCTGCTTGCTCTCTTGTTCACTGGAACAAGTTGGTAAGTGACAGTAGAGTACCAATGATATGCTAACTTTTGTCTCCTGATTTTTAACGTTTTGAAGAGAAATACTTTTCTTTTTTTTTCTTTCATCAGTGTGATTTTTTTCTTTTCCAATTCTCTTCCTTAGTATTTTCTAGATCAATCAAACCTTTGCTTTTGATTCAAAGCAAATATTTTGGCCCTATTTGGGGAATCTTTAAGTAGTGCTAACCAAGGGAAATAAAGAGATGGATATAGGTGCTGTGATGAAGCTGTAGGAAGCTTGTGTAGCCTGGAGCTGAGGTAGTGAAGAAGTGGGAGACCCAAATTCATAGATCACAGGCTTGAGGCACTAACTTTTAAGTTCCTCCATCACTGGGGTCACTCATTGTAGCTGAGAGAGTGATTTCATTCCTCCTGGTTCCAATACATATGTTATTACCTCACACCATATAGGACAGCTGTAATGGGATATAGTGAGAGACCCTGAAGCCTAGTGGCTTAGTCTTGCCAGGTTCAGCAGATACGGGTCCACGTAGAAGAGTGAAATTAACTCTTTCATCTCTCACATTTTCTCAGTGATTGCCCTAACCACAGTGCTAGCAAAAGGTGAGTCTCAGACCTTCTGCTTTTTAGAAGCAATTTTTTGTGTGGTGGGGGAGTAAAGGGAGAAGATAGAAGAAATCATTTTGATGGATTTGACCCAAGTTTTTGGCTGTTTTTCAGGTCAGATTAACCTGGGTTTGTTTGTTTGTTTTAATGAATATGTTATTTGTCTATATGTGTCTGATTTTCTCTGATGTGGTCAACAGTAAATGATGCCAGTAAGGTGATGAATAGTATCCATCTATCTTACTAGATGGTCAAAATAAATGATCTGATGAGTTAATTAATGTAGGTGTACCCCAGCAATGTATCTACTGCAACCATAACAGATTCACCCCTGAGCAAATGGAAACAGAAGGAAGGCTGCCAAATGTTTTGGAGCCATTGGATATTACTCCAAGAATGAGTAAGCTTCTTCACCAGTATTTCTCAGTCTCAGTCAGATCTAGATAATCAAAGGCCAGACTTTTCTATAACAATTAACTATTTGGATAAGGAATCAAAAGAAACAGAATTTCTTTTTAGAGTAGTGCTTCTCTCTTAATTGATGAAAAATGTATTATGTCAAAGAATTCAGTATTGCAAAGGCATTTGCTAAAATTCTGAAAATCCTTGAATTTATTTAAAGTGCTATCAGCCCTTTTTTGATTATTCAGTTTAGACAAATCACTGTGCACTGGTAGATCATCTAAACTGAATAACTGTTTTCCTCTTCAGAGTTTTTGCATTTATTTGACTCTGAAATTTTGGGACACAAATCAAACATGGAGAGAAAAAGATGGAGTAATTCTTAAAATTACTTCTAACTATTACTGGAATAGGAACTTAGCCAAAACCTGAGGGGAAAGGAGTAAACAAAACCAAACCAAAACAAACAAACAAAACAAAAAGCAGGGGCAATCAGTGTTTGTTCTCTTCATAATGTGAACCATTATTTAACCAGAATGTGAATGTGTGATGTAATTGACAATTGCATCTTGCATATCCTTAAACTTGAAATTGTTATGAAGATGTTTAGGTCTTAGCATACCTTCATTTTCCTTTTTGCTGTTACAGTGTAATGATGCATATAATACAGTGATGTACAATGCAGATGGATTAGTCTTAAAATGAATGGAATAGAATTATGATAACATAGTGGTTTTTCTGCCAAGCAAGGTGTGAAACTATCATGTTAAGGATGATTTATAATTATTTATTTTTTGCAAGTGCTGCCAGTCAGGTACTGTCTTGTCAAAATAAGCTTGTAAAAGAAAAATAACAATAGAAATCTTGAAAAATAAGAATTCTCTGAGAACACTAAAAGTATTTTGTTAAGTAAACCAAGTATGCCATCTCTATAATACTTGATTGTCTGTTGGTTCATGCCTCTTCTTTACTCAGGAAGAATTACGATAACTGCTCAAAACAAAAGAAACATATTTGAATCTTGATTTCCATTTCTTTTGAAACTTGATTATTCCTGTAGTAAAAAGTGATTTTTTTTTTTTTTTAATTTTGTTGGAGTTTTGTGTGTGTGTGTGTGTGCACACGTATGTGCTGTCCTTTCACAAAATAGTGTGTGGGAAGGTTTATGGCCAGTTCTTAATATAGGACATTTTCCAGCCATGCAGAAAGAGAAAATGATGATAAACTGTGATAAGTGGTGTTTCATCATCTTTCTTATTTGTATTTCAGTAGCATCCAGCAATCTGATTTAAGGACAGCACTGTGGAAAGCACCATGTGAACACATGGCACAAGATAGACCTTGTCCAAAAAGAGCTTATGATCCAAATAAAAATAACTATAAAGAAGAGAATTGACTCGCCATAGGCCAGATTTGTTGGTTTCCCTTTTGGTCCTCTGACTCACATCACCTTTCATAGTACACACCTCATATCTGTTCTGACTAATTTCATCTGGTAATTTGTGGGTAGCATGAAATCATGTGTGCATTGCATAAGTAATTCAACCGTAGTGTATTTTCTTCAAAATAATTCTGGCATAATTACTCAAGCACATAAAATGGTCAATAAATAGGACATAGCAAATGTAGTTTCTGTAACAAAATTCAGTTGTTCCAGTGATTATGAACAAATTTGGTGTTGAAATAAAATTATTTAGGTTTCTCTCGAGAATGGAGCCAAAGTAAAACAATTAGTAGCATTCCAGAGAAACCAGAATTTCGAAC
Organism: Anas acuta; assembly: GCF_963932015.1. Classification (NCBI taxonomy): domain Eukaryota; kingdom Metazoa; phylum Chordata; class Aves; order Anseriformes; family Anatidae; genus Anas; species Anas acuta. Next base: position 104,229,341 of record NC_088979.1, read on the forward strand.
ATGTGAAGAATGGGAATTAGTTGTTCATATTCCAGGAGCAATTACTCCCATGGACCTCATATCTCTTAAATCAGCTAGAAGACCATCTGCTCCAAAGGATTTATCAAATGCTATATTCCTGCTTAAAGTAGTGTTAGGTAGTCAGTTATACTTCTCTTTACCTCCTTTTTTGCTGAAAAGGTTTCTAATGTGCCATTAACCTGTTAAAAAATTTCATAATGAATCTCCAAATGAAACAAAACATAGCTTGCTGTGTCATCACACCCAAATGCAGGCTTCATTTATAATGGTTCCAAAGTCTGCTGTGTCTGAAACATAAATATATAAATAAATTAAAATAATCTGCTGTGAACTAAAAAGTACCATACTCCTTTGCTTTTTTATCTTGTGCTAGTCTGTGATGTAAGGAAAACAGGATCAACTCTTTGACTGGGCATCTGGTTTACAGTTTTTCAAAAATTGGAAAGTTTGTATTTTCAAGCTTCTGCAATTATAATCATCTTAAAAACATTTTTTTTTCAAAACTACTCCTGCTCTGAACAATTTCAGCCCACACAAATCAGATTCTACATTCCTGCTTTACCTCTTACCACGAGAGCTCAGGTAACTAGAAATATTGGTCAATGATGAAAGCACAGTCCTAAAAATAGATATAATGTAAAGCATATGTTGTAAATTCCTTGTTTCTGCATGAATATGTTACATCAACATCTTTGCTGTAAACATTTCATGTGTAGGATATTCCTCTTTCATCAGAGTTTTTGTACTTGATCATGGTCATTTGCCTGTTTTCCTGTGCAAATGAGGGCATATCCTTGGGGCCAGGCTCACTGCAGCAGATTTCTGGAGCTTTGGAGTTTACCATGAAATCCAGAGCCATCTGCGTCTATCCTTGTGATTTGACAATTGCAAGATAACCCGTGTTCCTGGTTGCTTGTTTTCTGCTAAAAAGCGTTTCTGCTTATTAGGAAATGTGTGTTAGACTGACACTAGAATTTGGCACACGTCTTTGGGTTAACTTGGCCAAAGTGATTTATAGCTGTTTGTTCATGACTAGCATCTATTAGTGGAAAACGCTCTAAATAAAATCTCATGAGAGGCGAGCACAATAGGGGATTGTTAAGGACTATCTGCACAGCCAGTGCCCCTGCCATCACTAAGTGCAGGGACAATTACATGGTGGCTTTCCTCTGGTCATGTAACCATATAGTTAGGGACCTTTTATATTTCCTTACTAATCTTACATTTCCTTCCCGTATTTTCAGGGATGGATAGAATTCAGCCATCAGCACTGAATAGCTGCTGTGCAGAAGGACTGAGCCAAATTATGGACTGCAATCTGATGCCGTTCCAATGATTAGCACCTGATCCTCACGTAGTCCTATTAAAACTTCCTAATGTAGTAAGCATGAGTAAGCATATCATTATCTGTTCCTGGTTGAGCATGAAACCTTCACGTCTGATGGCATCTCTCATTTAGTGGAAATGAATGCTTTGTCCTGTACATCAAATGAGGGGGGGAGGGAAATGGGCGACAAATGGTCTTCCTACCTTCAGCTGAAGAGAATGCTTGGATCATAGTCTCTTTATCCTCTGCTAAAGTACTTTGTAGATAATATAGGAGCTAAACTGTATTACAGGAACAGGGAGAGTTCAGAATGAAAACTGGCCATCTGAATAGATATGAAGTACAATAAGTACTGACTGCTAACTTTGTGACAAGCTCAGTAATGACAGCCTTTATATTTTCCCTGTTTCATGTCTACTGTAAACATTTTTCTCTTGTGAAATTGTGAAGGCAAGTATCCCTTGCCTACCCTACTCGGAAAGCTCCTGATGTGATAGGACACTTTGCATCAAATTTTCTAAGCTTGTTGAGATAGCTACTAGGCCTTAGAAATAAAGACAAACACACATGGTAAACATTAGCACCAGTGTCATTGGCTCTATACCAAGTTATCAGTCTGAAAATATGTCTAGATATCTAGGAGCATCTCTGTCAAATTTGGTAACTGATACTGATGAGAACTGTGGCTTCTGTGTTGTTTTTGTTGTTGTTTTTTTTTTTGTTTTTTTTTTTTTTTTCTGGTTGTAGTTGTTGGTTGTTGTTGATTTTGTTTTGTTTTAACTTTATTGTGGTTTTCTTACCAAGAAAAAAAATAGAAAAAATTTCATCCAAACCCATTTGGCCCTCTTCCCTGTTCAGCTGCTCTACTAATCAATACCAAGCTTGCTTCCAATGTACTTTAGGGAGCTACATAGGCATTTTACAGCCACAGTAGTGTGGTTTTACCTAAAAAGATGCAGTATTTAAAACCAGATTTAAAAGGTTTAACAGAAGTCTCATATCAAGCAAGAAACAAAACCACTAACCTGTTACTACCCTTCTCTCCTCCTGTGCCATAAAATCATCCAGCTCTCCTTCTCTTCAGCCATTTATTTCTCTTAGTATGAAATCATATCTGTGCATAATAATATTAATACAGTTATATTTTAATGAGAAAAATACTGTAAAATGTAGTAAAAAGAACTAGTTGTTTAAATATATATTTTTTTTCTACAGTCTTATATGTTTCAGAAAGTTTCTCCGGTCCTCCAATGTCTCCCTCAATTTCTCCCCAGGTATGAAAATAAGCATAGCCAAATATTAATCCTGGTGTTCATCTTAAAAGTAATAGATTCTTTTTGGCTTCATAGAGCAAGGTTTAATTAAAAGAAGAAAATAAAAACAATTTTGAAACTACACATTAAATACTTGGTGAACACCGTAAATACTTCTCTTGTGTGCAAGATAAAGGGAGAGAACAATTGGAGTGGTTTCAAAAGGCCACCAGATGAATAAAGGTGTTGTCAGGAAACAGCAAATCACTTTAAGTACGTTACAGGAATACTTCACCTTTCTCAGAAACACTGAGCATAGGCCATTTTCAAGAATCTCACCAGAACTTGTTAATCTTAATTATGTACATTAGCCCATGTTAGGAAGATGGATCCTTCACAAAGCATGAATACTTTTTTGGCCTTTCAGCATTAAAGTCTGTTACACGTTCAGTGGAAGCCTAGTTTTTATTTTTAAATAATCTCAAGAAAGCTGTTACTGCTGTTACGTACTGGTATTTTGTGACTGTGCAACAGCATAAAAACTGCATGGGAGTTTTATGGCATGTTGTAGCACAAAACATAATTTTTAGCACAATGGATGAACATTGTGCTGGATCCTATTACTTTGGTATGCAATTAATAGAAAAACTTGTGCTGTGTGTTTGATTTAGTGACTTATAATGCCTTGTAGTAGATAACTAGCTAGCAAAGCCTTCCCCATGAAGTCCTCCTAGGAGTAGTTGCAGTGGTAAATCTCACTTTCATCAATGAAAACTACTTAGGAGGAAAGATTTATGCTAAACTGATTTGTGTTTGCAGCCCTATTCAAAACTATAACCAGGTTTCTCTCATTACCTACTTTTCACATTAGAGTAGCTGTTGCTATCATAACCTCCATCCCTACCCCCTTCACGGCTTATTGTCTGTTTTCACACTCCTCCTTGCTTTATAATCACTCACTCACACTCATTTATCACTGGCTTACTCTGTCCTGCCTACACTATCTCCCATTTTTGTCATGGTGCGCTGGTACATTACAAATACAATTAAACCTTTTACGATACTGCAGCTTTTGGCTGATGCATCCCAGCTTCAAGGTTGAAAGATTTCTGGTATTACCACTGATATCAGTTCTTTCCCATTTATCGGCAGTGTACGGACTAATGCAGAAGTGTTGCATTAATTAAAGGAAGCATCCAGTAATGCTGCTGTTTTTGCCGGTCTGACACTGAATTGGAGCTTGATGCCTGCTCATGTTTTAAGAGCCATTCATCACACATGTCATCCCAAAGCAGCCAGCTGTCTGAGAAAAGCCTCATTTGCATTTCATCAACTACAGTCCCTCTTCTCCCTACCTTTTGTATGGTGCTTTGGCTTTTTTTTTTTATTATTATTATTATTTATTTATAAGAGCTGCTCTTCAAAAAGCAGATTAGATAAAATTAGTGTTCAATTTAGAAATATGATTTTCTTTAGTTCAGAGGTCTTGCAGTTGATCTGAGTGGAAAAAAGGTGTCATACAAACATAGCCATGCAATCTGTCTGTATAAAGAAATTAATGTATTTTGGAAGAAGACAAAGACTTTTATGATGGATGGACTACACCTCTATTAGTTCTGTACATTAAGCTGTTAGAATTAATAAAACATTTCATTTATTTTGAAAGTTCCTTAAAGGAGATGGAATTTTTAAATCTCAGCAGCTCTGAATGATTCTACATTATGGGTTTTGATTTCCTTTATTGTTAGACCGAAATTGTATGTGTCAGGTTATATTGAAGCCATTTTAGGAGGCCAAAGAACATGCAAAACCATCTCAGTGTGTGGAAACCACCTAGAGAAAAGAGAATGAAATCATAAGCTCGCACTTTCATTCAGTGACTGACTTGATGAACTAATTTTTACTTTTGTTGCTTTACTGAATAGAGCAGAATCTGAAAGCAAATACATCTCTACTATATAGCAAAATGATGGAAACGCAAATCTCTCTGTATATGTCTTTATATGTTAAATAAGGAATGTTATAGATACAGGTATATATGTGGTTGATATATGTGGTTGTCTGTCTCAATTGCTGGTTTTGCAGAGTATCAGGGTTGGTTTAGCAAAACAAAAACAGTCCAAACTGGGATCCTATGTCCCTTCAGCTAAATGGCAAAAAAAATACAGAGAAATTGCAGTTTAATATGGTGTAGTTTCCAATTTTAAAATATAGAAAATACCTATGTCTAGGCCGTATGTTTTCCAAATCTTTTGTTCCTTTAACTAGCACCAAAAATCTGTTCTTCCACACAGTGAACGAGATGCATCTTACATAGCCATCATGATTGAAGCCATTATCTGTCACCAATGGAGAGAAACAGAGCCATGTCTCTACAATAGGTGTCTACACCCAAATCTAATTTGATGGGCAGATGCTCTGGGATGTGCTGGGGTATTAAGTGTGCCTTGCATTTTTGCTGTCCAGACTTCAGAGGGGTATGTACTTGTTCCTGGACCTTATTCTAACTGCCTACAGAAATGGCTGGAGTATATATCTGGAGAGATCCCACAGTTGTCATATAAATGAAATAACTGGAACTAGATGATTAATTATTAGAGAACTTGAGATGAATTCATTGTCACGTGCATATTATATGCTAAGGTATTGGGCAAAATCCAATACTTAGCAGCACCTAGATAAATATTAAACAACAAATACATAATTTCAGGCATATATACTTAAGTCCTGTTCATTTCAACAAGGTTTAGGAAGTGAGTGTTTTGCTGAATAGGCTGTATGGTTGAACTGTTGGAAAAAAAAAAAAAAAGCATATTTGCGTAGGTTGTACAAATGTTAATTTCTATTTATTCCGATTTTTCTTACATAGCTGCCACGTGGATGGACATAGCCAAGGAGTGTGCCATTTCCTCTTACATCACTGGAGTCAGAAAGTTGTGGCCATAGCTGCTTTCTTCTTTTGGTGCTATGTTCATGCTACATTTGAGCAAAGTACTGCAACAGTAGCAAGGCTTTTGTATGTGGATGACTTGCCTTTGTACTTTTTCAGCCATGGAAAAGGATACCCACTGCAGCATCGGGTGTGCACTGGGCATCATCTCTGTTTCAGGCTATAGCAAGTTGTTGTGCATGATGCATGCAAACCTTCTACCAGTAATTTGAGGAGTAATTTCAACAAGTTTGTTCATCAAAAGTGCCTTCCTATCTCTCCAGTCTGCTTATATCTATCTTTAAGTTTTTAATCTGTTTATATTTCAGAGTGCACAAAAGCAGGAGAAATATAAGTCTTATATAGATCTATTATTTTTATTATCCTTTTAAAGAATCATTATTTTAGGTTATGGGAAGACAAAGCCTCAGAGAGAACGTTTTTGTGATACATCCAGTTGTAGCCCCTCCTTGTCCCAGTTTTTCTTCTGCTACACACACCACAGCTGTTCTTTGTGTGACACTGTAGCTGTTCCCACAATTTCCACCAAAGAGCTGGAAAAAGCAGTGACAGTTGACTTAACTTTTGCAGGTGATTTAACTTTAATGTGTTTGTATCTGTCATCCTTTAAACTGCTCCTCCGTGGAGCTATTTAATATCACATTTGGAAGTGTGCATGGTAAGAGAATTTGAATGTACCTATAATACTTTAATGTTTCTTATAATTTTTCAAATGACTGTCTTTTAAATAGTATAGAAATAAAGATTTTAAAATAAAATTGATTTCAGTGTCTTAGTTTTAGCATATTATTTACTATCTCTATGGATCTATGATCTCACCAATGACTTTAAACCAAGCATGTGTATATCTTTATTGTTAAATAACACAAAAAATTGTCTTAGTTATTTGGTATCTGCTTTGAATTTAGAGCTTTTTAATGATTATATTTTCAACCTAGTTAATCACTTATGTATTCCCTAAATTATAAAACTTCTCTCTTACCCTGATATGCATATATATAGCTTGACTCACTTTAGTCTTAATACATCATTTTTTGTTAATGTGATTAATGCTTTTATATAGGGATTATTACCAGAATCAGACCTGCTTTCAAATTCTTTAAAAGTTGTCATCTCTTTTTTTTGTTCAATTTATCAGATACACAATTATTATACGTTTTTCTCAATCTTGGAGCAAAATATATATACACATAACCTTATCTCTATTTCCAGCTGGAAAATAGGAATTATTTGTAAATGTAATTACAGAGGATTGATTCCTAATCAAATTAAAAGACTTGGAAGCCATATCCTGTGAACTCAATTGTCATTTAAATAGCATCTGAATTGGTACCTGAATAGCCTAATAGTTCTGAAGGCAAAGCAATGATGTTGGTCCTTCAGAAAGCAATGACATACAGAACTGAGCAAATATGTGATAGCAACATCATTTTATGTGAAGAGTTTACAGCCTACACATACGGGATTAGACTGGGTATGTGAGGAGAGGCAGAGGCAGCCTGCAAGAGTGAGGAATGAGAGAGGCAGCTTAGAGCACTGTGTGTGGGAAGCTGCTTTACATATAAAAGACAGCCTGGGAAAGCCAGGCAGGAGAGAGGAGGTTGAGGGGAAGGGTGCCTGGTGCCTGTGCCCGTGCGGATAAGGAAGGCCCCTGGCTTGAGTGGAGAGGAAAAGGTTTTGTGCCATGAGTGAAGGGAAGGATGGGGGAACACGGGGGCAGTAGCATGCATGTGGTGATGCCCATACCTTCCTTATTCCAGCAAGCCCCAGCCCCACCACTTTCCCTTTTTTGTCATGTCCTTCTCTGCTGCAAAATAGTGATGTAGGCCTGCTAGTGATGTGGGCTGAGGTCTGCAGCAGGCAGAGCAAAATGGGTGAAGAGGTCTCTGTCATGAAAGGGGAAAAAAAAAAAGTGCACCACCTCCTTGCCCCACAGTGCAGGTTTCAGCATCAGATGATGTTCATCAGGGGTGTGCCCCTGATGCCTGAAATATCACAGCCCCTCACAATGAGCCTAACGTAGAGGCAGCAGATGAAGGCTATAGGTAGTCAGAGTTTTGGGTATGATGGAGGTGAAAGAGGAAACTGAAGCTAACCTCTGGAAGGGGAGAGCTGAATCTCGGAAAAGCTCTTGTGTTTGCTGTCACATGGACATATGGTGTCTTCCTGGCCAAGTCATTTTGCACTGAGATTTATGGAAACTCAGAGTGCAATTGAACAATGAGGAGGGGATGATTTCCTCCTTAAAGATGGTGAGAAGGGAGTCAAGAGGTGTTGACGCAGCAGTGGAAGATATGACACCTGAGAGTGAGCATGAGCTACAGGCACTGCAGTGTATCATGGAGGTTCCTGAGGAAGCATAGTGGAAGAAAGATGTTAGGGCCTGTACCTAGTACCAGAAGAAGAGTGTCAGGGACTTGAGGAAGGAACAGGGATTGTTGGGTAAGTGGAGTGGTCCTAGACACGCAAACTGGTGTAGGCTTCTCCATTCATTGCAGTAGTGTTTTCTTCCTGCCTTCATATATATATATATATATATATATATTCTCCCTACAGCCTTATTTGTTCTCTATCTCATTTGCTGCCCATATATGAGAGTAGCCCAGGCACTTGAGAAGCCCACAAAGAAAACAAAAATGAGGAGTCTCAGCTGAGGTAAGATGAGTAACTAAACTGAGATAAAGTGAACCAGAAAAATACAGCTATAAGGAAACTGAAAAAGGGCTACGTGCAATAGTTGCTTATGTGCAGCTCTTGAGGATCCTATTTGGCAAAAGTCAAGTTCTCTCTCTGTTTCTATGCTTACTAGCTTTCTTCAGATACCTCTTCGTTCCTCCTGTAATCTCTTTCTCCTTGGATTTTCATTATCACGTTCTTCTGGTTCACCTTAGCTTTTGTTAGGCTTTTTTTTTTTTTTTTTTTAATTCTTCAAAGAGAACTTATGAGGCAAAAAAAAAATAATTAGAAATGCAGAAATACAGAGAAAAAGCTTGTAGATTTTAGCCAAAGGCATGTGCTTTCATGTAAATCTTGTAAGTTTTCTTTACAAAGAAAGCCTTTTAGTTTTCAGATTTGTGACTGTGCAATGTGTAAACGTGAAAGAGACTGTTGACAAAGAAGATTGGGAAGAATTATTTTTTTCATGAACTGAACAATTGAGAATTAAATTGCCTTAAAAGCTTCTATTTCTGTTTATATTTGAATCTCACTCAGAATAAATTTTAGAAATTAAAACTTATATTAAACCATTAGGAATTTAACTACAAGTCTGAATGATTGTTATGGAAATTTATTTTGCTCATAATTATATTTGTTTCAGTAAGAGCTACAAAAATAGAAATTGAAAAAAATCTCATTCATTTGACATAACAAAACAGTTGCTGTGACTGTTATAGGATTGCAGTCCAGACTGGGGAAGGCTCTGGAATAGCGAGATAATTTGTGAAACAAAATGCATATGCAAATTAGCTGATCAAATCGCTACACTATTTTTCCTGGTGCTTGAAGTAAAAGAAGGAAAAAGCAATACCAACAGTAACAAGATATCAGAATATTCATTATTGTTAAAGTCATGTAATACCGCACATGAGGAAAATGAAATTTTCGGCACTCGTGAGGCCATGGGTAGCAGTAATTTCAGTGACAATACAGTGTAACTGAGATTGCATCTGATGCAGGAGAGAATAGGGATGGCATTTATTCCATCTGACTTACATTATGTACTGTGGACTTCTGGACTTCTCTTAAAGGCAACAGAGAAAAAATAGTTCTTACAAGGCAACAATGCAGGTGGCAAGTTGGATATTACAACCCTTGCTGGTTCTCAGTAGAATATTAGTAATTAGGTGATTTCCAACAACCTGACAAATCTTAGGTGTTAATTATTATTTGTCAGACTTTCACACCTTTGCATGTTATGTCCTAGAGCTTTTACAGGATCTTACTATGAGGAAACTTTAAACAAGTGGAAGGCCTATGCTAATAAAATATCTTTTGTCTACAAAAAGCAAAACACTACTGAGATGAAGTCCTGTTAGCTGTCACTTTGAAACAAACATTCATATTTTGTATACAAAAAGGTATGCCTAGATTCCTAAAATTTGCTAAAAGCAATTAACATTTGCCAGTATACTAATAAAAGAAAGAAGTTTATATTTGTATTAGATCAAAGGTATGGCAGGTATTGAAGTAGCTTTGGCTTTACCTGTACATTTATTGAGGTATCTTATTGTGAAACTTAAACTGGTGCTGGAGAGCGATCAATGGAAAACAATGAAAATGCCCATTTTGAGTAATAGACATGTCAAATTTTTGTTCAGTGTCTGTTTCCTTCTCCAGGAGTGGAATATGGCTAGGGAATTTCTTCATTATTTTAAAAAATATATATATTTAAGGAGGTGGCAGCAAGTAGATCATTAAATAACATTGACACCATGTTAATATGAAAAAGAGTAGACTCCACAAAGTGGAAAAAATGTTGCTGTTTGTAGGTTCTTCTATGGCAGGCCTTCTGCTCCACTCTTTATTAAAGATGTAACATCAGTTCTGCAGTAAAAGCTGTTTGGAGTTGGACTTAAGATCTCTGTGAAGCACTGTATTTGTGATTTTTATAAACAGGATAAAATAATTTCTCATTCTGTAAACATGCCAAACAAATTACCATTCCTGACCAAAAAATTCTAATGGCACAAAAGGAGGAGGTTCAGTTCTCTAGAGAGACCCAATGAAAGGAAGTGGCCATCAAGCCAGACTTCATCACAGAACGACTCTCATTAATTTTAAAAATCTGCTGACTTTTTGGAATGGTTACAGCAAATGACTTATGAAATGAGAAATTCTTTCCCAACCCAGTGAGCTTTTCAATCAGTGTTCTCCATGATGTGCTGTTTGCTAGCTGTCTCAACTCAGCAACCCTAAAAATATTTAGCAATATAAATGTACATTTTAATAGCTTGCTGTGATCTCTTTTTTTGATATCTGGCTTCCATTATCTGTCTTCATCCATCCACAATCTCTGGTGCCATCAGCTGAGAAGTTGGTTTCTCTCAAGGGTTCACCTGAAGGCATTTGTAGTACTAAGCTCCCCCTAACCCCCACCTCTGCACTGCTCTGTGTCCCCATCAGTCTCACCATAAAGTTTTCTTCCCCCCCCTCCCCCCCCCTCCCCCCGTCATGAAAAATACAGTAACAATTTCTTCTACATACCCTCAGGATGAGCTTAAATTAAATACAAACTTAAAAGAAGATTTGCTGGTGGCTTAGATTTCTAGTTAAATTGCCTGAGCTACAAATAAGTTTTATGCAAGCAAGCTATTGTTCTTAGCAAAAACTTGCAGTAATGATGCATTTGCCAAATAAGCATGCAGGTTAATCGCTGTTGAGAAAGAGGACTTGTTTATTGGCTGGCTGTTAAACCACTTGCTATCTAACTCCTTCACCAGAAGTCTTCTCTCAGTGGCAGAGCCCCTGAGATCTTCTGGGAAGCCAGAAGATTACTCTGTGGAAGGGGAACATTTTGCACTGTGAGCATGAAGTTGCTTTAGGCATATACTTTACACAATTTGCAGGAAATCATCAGTGTTATGTTTTCTATGTATTTTTTCCATTATTTTCTTTACAGTTGATATAGAGGGATGTTTGGCTCTTGGCCAAATGATACAGATGCCCCAAAATAGCCTGGTGTAATGCCCAGTATTGTCACCCCCGTATCAAAACTGTGGGTGATGAGAAGCAGCACAGAAGGGTGAAAGCTTCTGCAAATGCTTTGATTAGGCATATGCACTGCCATGCACAAACAAAGCTGATTTCTTTAGCATGAGTCTCTCTGCCCCTGAATGACACAGCTCTGCATCCCAGCAGTGCTACAAAGGGCTCAGAGACCTGAGATCCAGAGGGGCTGGAGTGAGGTGGGATTAGGTGCTGTGATGTGTTTGTCATATTTGTTAGTGCTTTGCCTGTAGCTCCATGGTACTTGAAAATTAAACAAATCTCCTTTCTATGATGAGAAATAGAGTTTGCTGCTGGGAGTGGTATGACCAATGTCCACACATATAAAAGATGATGTAAGTGATAGAGAAAGCAGTCCCTCAAGCACTGAAGGTGGGGAGAAGGGGATTCTGAAGGAGTCAGGCTGATGCATGCAGTGTGCATCTCCCCAGAGGGAGATAGCCCAGCACCTGCTGGTGTCTGACAGCCCTGGTGCTGTTTTCTGAGAGGAGACCCAGAGCAGGGTTAGGTCTTCAGATACACATGGTTATTGGCTAGTTTGGGCTTTAATTTTGTCTGGGATTCTCTTTCTTTGTCAGTAGTCTTTATGTCCTGTTGGAGAAAGATGCTGTGGAGGATGTTTATCTTCAATATGCAAACACAGTAAGAACAACAGCTATGCAGAGGAATTTCTGGTGTTAGATGTTTCTCATTTGGACAATGCATGTGCAGGGTTTTGTCAGACAACTTGGGCCAACCCCCCTTGACTCACAAGCTTTAGAGATATTTCTGCATTGATATAAAGTGAAAACGATTATAGCTAATGAATAATGCAAATGTGTAGCACTTGTGTATGTAATAAAATTACCTTCCAGTTCTAGGTAAGTAAAATGTCCCTGAGTAATTTTTTTGTTTTTTTTTTTTCTGCAATGACTTGCATTCTGGGCCATAATGAAAGTGTAGGTTTCCTTCTTTGTAATAAAAATGAACTAGGAAATAGCAACAGGAGGAATTTTCAGAAAACTTTCCCCACAGATAATCAGAAAAAGTGATTTTTAAAACAAGCCATACTGCTTTTGTTATTTAGGGTATGAATGATTAAATTTTGAACAATAGCTACTTGACTACATCTATTCGTAAGACGCATATGAAGGACAAAACAGTCATGTAAAGCTCAGTAATACAAGTGTAGAACTGTTTGAACCTTTACAATTTGCTGGCATAAAACCAAATCAGAATCGTCAAAGTCTGCAGTTGTTTGTTAGCAGGAATAGTCTGTCATGAAGTGAAATGTATAATAACATGATCCTTGCTATTAATATAACATGAATGATATTCAGCTGTGGAGTAATGAGAAATGAGGAGAAACAGCAGATTTTCAGAGTTCCTGGCCATGGGTCTATCTTGCCGAGATCCCAAGAGGTCTGGCGGTTTCCTGGCTGCAATTCCTTTGAGGCAACTTCTCTGTGCTGAAGCTGGAGGAAATCACCATGCAACCTGAGAAAAAGGCTGCATGGGGAAGTCCTTGCTCTACAAGTCAAGCCCAGCCTAGAATTATGTTAAAGGTAGCATGAGAAGCAACACAAAATCTTCATGAATCTGAACTTAATGATTCAGATCTTAATCTGAACTTTTGCCTTTTTCTTCACAGCAGTGGCTAGGAATTTTATCAGCCAGTCAAAAAATGGCATCCAGTAGACCAAGCCAATATTTGGGTAAAAGTCTTACAGAATCTCTTGAGATGGTTCAATCTGTTTGTCTCATTTTCCTCTGTTTTGCATTAGAGTATACATAGCAGCAAATGCAAACCTTCCCCAAACCTTGAACTGCAGGTATAACCTTGCTGAAAAATGTAAAACTCAATCCTGTTTGCCTTTGTTTCAAATGGGTGTTCTCTTAAAATAGGACACAACTGTAAACTAAGAAATAGGATGCCAGGTGTTGTTTGAAATGGCATCTTTGCATTTTAAGAGTAGCACATGCCGGCAAAAGAGATGTACATCTGTCTGCTGGCTTTAGATGATAGATTCCTGCCTGAACAAAATGTCAAAGTCTATACAGCAATACGTTGGGTGCCTTCTAACAAGGATTTCTAGGCTCCCCCTTCTTTTAGGCAGAAAGGTTAAACAAAGCCTTCTTTAATTCTTTGTGCACAAATACTGTGCAGCACTAGTGTCCTCTTGAAATAATATTTATTTACACTAATTCTTGCTGTAAATCTCCACTGCATATTTTATTTTTTTTTTGCTAACATTTTTTTTACTATTTTATTCTTCTTCACAATCTCAAAACTCCTTGTTTCACTCCTACCAGTCTTGCATTATGCTCACACATATGTTACAGTAAACACATGCATTGCTTTGTCCAAGGTATTCTAAATCCTTGCAGTCTCAGGAGAGGAACAAGAAGATGGCCTCAGGAAACATATCATAAATAGGTGCATACTTTGCACTTGTGACTGTATCCTTTAATCTAATTGAGCATTCATGGAAAAAAACTGCTTTATTGCTTACCATAAATCCAAGATAATTCTATTTAATGTTCCTTTAACTGACAAAAAAGGATAAACATAGCTAACTATAAACATGACATAAATAAAATCTAGCTTTCCTCCCATTCCCCACCCTCTCTCCCAGTTGGCTATTTTATCATATCACTCAATATAAAATTTAACAGTACAGTATATAAATAATCCTTTTTTATTCTTTTGCATAATAATTGGCTAGTTTCCAGTAATAAAGGATAGTAAAGCTACAATTTATTCCAAGTCATAAACATCTTTATCTATATATATATATACATATATGTGTGTGTATATACATATATATATGCACATATATATATATACACACTTTGCTTTTATGGTGGAGAAAACAATAGAGTGGCCAATAGAGAGCTACACCAGCAGATTGCAATAGTTGTCTGAAAAGATCTAGAGCCACTTGAATTCAGTTTGAATTTAGCTGACTTGGTGCCTTGCTTCTTGGCTCAGGGAAGCAGAGGAGCTGCTAAAACGGTGACACAAATTGATGTTAATAAATTAGTACACTCATAAAAGGAGACTCCCAATTTTAGTGCTAACAGCACACCATTATATGCAGCATAATGTAGTTTAAAAGGCACACTGATAAGGGGCTGTATTCAAATCCATTTCTGTGCCCTTTTGTATTCTTATCTACCCTGGTCCAGCAGACAATCCAGCTTTTCACTAACCTTTGGCACTCCACCATCAGCAACAGCCCGTGGTCTCCTTTATATCCCCATGGCTTCTGTAATGAGCATCACCTGTGGTATGCTCTGTTTGGAGCTGCAGCATCAGCGAAACACACCTGCTCTGGTGCCTGCTGGTGTAAAAGGCTCCGCATCTTGGGACCCGTGGGAACTTGTCTGGATTTCCTAAAGCAATGTCAGGGAAATGGCTAAATACCTATCATCTCCAGTAAGCAGCACCTTAGCCTCTAATCCTTGTAACTGTTGCCTTAGTAAAGGAAATAGCCAAACAGGGTCCTGAACTGACACAGAGCCCCTGTGCTGCTTCTAGGGGAGCTATAAGGTTGCTTGTGTTTATGAGAGATTCCTTATTTGAATAGAGTAGACTGGAGTGGAAGCATCTCAGATTTAAAATCACTAATTTCCTTGACATTTTATTTTTTTCAATGTATTCTTAAATCATAAGTATTTTTAAATACTTCTCATACATTTTTGGAGTGTATTTATACTGAAATTGGAAGCATTTTCCCTTTAGGAATTAATCTGTGTTTACCTATAGATATGAATACATATATTTATATCTACATAAATAACTTTGATTTATATCAAATAAGGGAATAAGTGGCCTTGTAATTGTTTTAAAATAATAGCTGTAGCAGTTAATAATGAATAGCACTTTAAAAAGGCATAGGTTTTGCAGAGCTATAGGCAGAATACCAAAAATAGAAATACTTGTGGAAATGTCATTCCATTTTTTTTCTGAAATTAGTGTTTCTCAGGCTTTCTTTGCCTTGCTTTCTTTTCAGAACACAAAGCTAGTTGAGAAACTTATATATGTTTTCTTAGATTAAGCATCAAGACTGTTATACTCAACTTTAAATTTAGTAAGATGGCACCAGGGTTTACAACATAAAGCCACACGTTCTTCTGAAAAAAAAGAGAAGCCTCCCCTAATAAAAGCTTTTGTTGCTAGCCTGATGTGTTGAAATAAGTAGAATTCAAGTCAGGGAATGTCCCAGACTAAAGATGATGTTTCTAGTAGTAGCAATACAAGATTGCCAGGGGTAGAGAACAAAAATTTTCAATCTCCCAATACAATTTATAATGAAGCACGTAATATTATTTTCTCTTTCAGAAGTTTACTGAGACAGACAGCAAAGAAATAATGTATTTTGAGCTGTCAGAAATGTTTACAATGTTTTAGCATCTCATTTATGTATGTCTGACATCTGATTTTTCTCTGGGCTTTCCCAAAGAAATATATGTGTAATTTAAAAATAATGCTTTTAAAAACAAAGAAAAAAAAAAACAACAACATTTAGTTTTGTGATGAATCAGCAGGTGAAATAGACAGAATATTCTGTCTCCTTGACACTGAGTGACTAATAATACTCCACAAATTCCAGCCATGGGCTACATGTCCTTTATTTTTTGTTGGAGGGAGGGAACAAGCTGGTATATTATAAGTATCACATTAACTATTACCTCCTGATTAAATTTTTATTATTATTTTTATTAATGGTAAGATATGTATATTGGGGAGAAAACATGCCAGAAGGAACCCTGGGAACATGATAATCTAAAATCTTTTACTGACTAAAGGAACCTGCTACCTTATAGCTCTAAGTCCTAGACATTACTCAGCTGAGTACATAAACAATAATACCAGGATTAATATGCCACCCACCAGTGTTGAGGATTAATATGGCAATGGTTTGGTTCCCCCATACTGGCACAAACTAATTCTGCCTAGCAGGAGAACAGACCCTTTTCAGCTAATGTGCTCATCACTAAAACAATTTATATTGCTTCAGACTTTGCCGCTGTCTTGTGAGTACAGGAGCTGGGGCTCTTAATTATTTTACAGACATATTAGAAAAAAAAAGGCCTTGAATTAGATCACTTTTTCTCATATTTAAAAATTATCTGTTGGTTTTTGAAAACATGCCGGAGAGATGTTAAAAAAAAAAAAATTACACAAAATGTAGCCATGTTGCATTGCAGGACCCAGCTCTGCTATAGTCCAGGGAGAAATCCATGTACCAAAAAATCTCTTAAAATATTGGGAAAGTATGGGTTATGGAGAAAAAAGAGGTAATGGCAGAGAGGGTATGTAGAGACAAGCCAAGAGCTGAGTCTTGCTGTAGATTAATCTGATGTGGCTTAGCTGGCCTGGTAGTGTGTCCAAATTAAGTAGAATGCTTTGGATTTAGCTGGTCACAAAACCAATCCAGTTGCTACATTTTAATTGCTATAATTTAGCTCCTTCTCTTTCAGATAGGGTCCTGCAGATATCAGAAGCAATCAGATAAGGACATATGCAGCCACAGAGAGGTTATGACAGGATCAGAGCTGAAGTGAGATTCATAACGCACTGATTTCAGTTGCATTCTCCTTGGTTACAGTTCAAGGTTACAGTTTACTGACTGGATTCTCTGTTTTTTTTAGAAACAGGTAAATTAAAATTAACTCATACCTGAAAAGTAGCCACTGTTGCTTGCAAAATACTCACTGCAGCACAACAGCAGCAGAGCTGGGTGAAGATGTGTGATTGCAGGGCTACCTGGATAAGGAGGTGATGGAGAGATGGGTGAGTGCAGTTTTGATAAAAAGGGCAGAAGACAGGTTCATAAACTGCTATGGGAGTTTTCTTCTCTAATTGGTTAGCAGAACAGAAATTTTTTGCTTTCACAAAGATCTGCTTCCTTTAGTAATTCATTAGGTGCCTTCTTATTCATGGGATTTATTTTGCAGGAGAGCAAGAGCAGAAGGAACAAGATGATGTTATATAAGCTGGGAGAGAGCAAAATTTGCAGGGTTCCAGTGTTGTTGTTATTTTAATTATTCAAATAAACAAGAGACATAAATTATCTTGACAGTGCCTGCTGGCCACCTGCCTAGCCAAATGTTGGAGAAAATATGTATGCTATACAAGGAAGAAATGTAGCTGAAAGCAGTTATACTCTTCTAGTAAGCCTTACCTGCTATTAATGTTCAATTAGTAAAGAGATTTTTTCCTGAACTATTGAGTGCAAATTTGAATTGGTGACCACACTATCTAAAAGGCAGTTAAGTGAATATTCTGAGAATAATTTCGGCCCTATTAAGAGCAGTGGGAATATTCCTTTTCTTCCTTCAGTTACTGTTTTGAAAAAAGCAAAGTAAAATAAACTGTTCTTAGGCTGTCAGTTCAATGAAGCTTCATTGGAAATACTTTACATTTAATAAACAAAATCACTTCATTAGTGAAATGAAGTAATTCAGTCAAAAGCTAGCAATAGATTTTAACCTAGTAATTATGAGGTTATTACATATATTTCCTTTCATCACTTCACCATGTATGCTGGCTCAAGATAATGGCTTTGTTAATTCCAACAAACTGCCACCCCCAGTCTCTTAAACTTTCCTTCTGGCTTGGATAAACCTGGATTTGTCCCAGTGGCATCACTCATCTGCTACTCTTTCACTGACTGGGGAATGAGTACCTTCTCTCTGTGCTCCTTCCCGCCATCTTATCCTCCGAACGACTGCCTCTCCCAGTTTATAAAACTGCCTTTTCACACTGGAAAAATGGAGGATTTCTGCTCTACAGCTTAAACAGCAGCAGCATCCAGTAAAACAATAGCATGACCTTCAGCCACAATAGGTTTCTATCGAGTGGAACAGCCTGACGTATGGTGATGGTTTTCAACCAAATAGGTAGTGGCATGTCTTCTGAAAAGGGGGAAATCCTATATTTTTATAATGAATATCAATAAAGGATTTTTTTTTTTTTTTTTTTTGTCTGCCTTAGCAATTCTGGAATGAGAAGAAAAAAGAAGCTAGGGTGGGAGAGAGGAGAGAAGCTTTATGAGGAAATGCTTTAAAGACTTCAAATAATTTCATATTCATTAAATAGTAAAAATGTTGGATGTTAACTGTGAGCATATATTTATTTATTACAAACTTATGGCAGCAAAAATAAGCTGAGGTAGTGTTAGAATAAGCTGCCCTGAAGTAAATAGCTTTTGAACCTTTCTTTTTAAATATTAAATTCCTCTTAGTTGTATTTGAAATGTTTAACAAGGGAGAAAAAAAAATGTAGTCTATTCCAATCTTTTCCCCGGCTGAGCTACAAATTTGCTTACAAGCTTGTTGTTATCATGAAGTTAATAATCCCAGTGACAGCAGAAAGCAGTTGGAGTGTGTGAGACTTTTATTTCTGCTAGATTCAGAATCCCACTAATGACTTCTTTCAGTTCTTGTCTTTCCCCCTGTTCCTCTGGAGTAATGTCAAATGCATGCCACTTCTCAGGGTACATTAAGTGCAACGTGGGGTTCAAGATCATGTAGCATGCTGCCCAGTGTCAAAGTTCTTTAGAAAAGGAGCTGTTGGAATTAAACTCTTACATTGTGTTGGTGGAATAAAAACAAAACCTAGAAAAAGACAGCGAGAACCTTGCCTGTATCTTCCCAAGGGCTTTACAAGCTAGGTGTCTTCATGAAGCAGTAGGATGCAGCAGGTGCCTGACAGTAATGTGAGCAGGAGTCAGGGCTTCTCACTCAGAGGACACTTCAGAGGTCTCTCTTATCCCACTTGGCTCCACAACACGTTTGATTAAAACTATTTCATGAAAACCCTTAAGTAAGTTGGAAAATAAAAGAAACAGGCTGGAGCCAAGATGACCTCCTCCAATAACTGAGCAAAGAATACATGTCTGTGTTCAAAGGGTTTTAATCCTTAAACCTGTAGATACTAACCCTTTCATACCACAAGGAAAGTGAGACTTTTGGCAATGAAGAAAAGTCAATACTCTTTCATGTATGAAATGGAAATACTTCAAAAAAACAAAACAAAACAACAAAAGACAACCAAGAAAAACGACCTGAATTGTTCATGACTACAAAGGGTTTTATTTCCTCAATTAGAGGAAATTTTGTTATAAAGTTCAAGTGAATGTAGTCTTTGTCTCATTCAGAAGCCATCTCAGCTGATAACACATTAAAATGAAAGATTTTTTTCCTGTAATTTTGCCATGGTAAATACAGTAGTTTGGAGCAGACTAAAGGTACCTCCAGCCCAATATCTTGCCTCTGTTAGAGGCAAATTATGAGTGCCTTGTTAAAGAGTTTAAGAAACAGGGCAGGTGTTGGGTAATATTTCCCCATTATAGGATCCACATTCTTTAATCTGTCATTAGCGTACAGGTAAACTGTATTTTGTGATTTGATGATCCAGAAGTTTCAGTTACATCACTGTGTTTCATAGATTTCATGGACTGTTCCTTTGTGATTTTCTTACCTCTTCTTTACTCATTTATAAAATAAGCATTTTTTTTTAAAAAAAGCTACTTCAATGAGTTCTATCATTTAATTATAATCCAACTAGTACTTGCTTTCACTGAGTGCCTTCTCAATTTTGTATTACAAACTGAAGGTTTTTTACTTCTCCATGTCATTCATAATTTTGTAGTTGTCATTTAATTATATTTTATTATACTTAGGTTATATTTTATTGTATTATGCATACTCTTTCATTTTTCTTATTTCTGATCTGTAGAGTCATAGTTGATTTAAACTCTTCCATAGAGAAGAAAGCATGATTAACATCCTTTCCACCTTTGAACTTTGAAATGGCATGACCAGGATTGCACATGGCAGTCAATAAATGGGCACTGTCTTTGCTGAAAGCTATCTAGTCCTACAGGGAGGCCAATCCATTGCAGAGAATGACTTCTCAGACTGCTATTCAAGTACTAAAAATATATGGTGGGGGAAGGGATGAGGCAGCCGTGGAAGCAATTCCTTCAAATTTTTGTTTTGAATGCTTGATTTTAGAACCTTAGTAATGTACTTCTAACACAATTTTTTAGACTTACCTGAGGAGTCTGTGACTTTTTTGCAAGAGACAAGCCAATTTACTGGAAGAGAAGTGTAGGACTTGTGATTAGATTTCAAAAAGCGATATTTCAGTTCAAGTCAACAAAAGAATACGTTTTGATTTCGAGATTGAAATCTGTATTCTGGTTAGAACCTACATATCTCACAATTTATTCAATTTTGCTCAGAATTATTTCCTCCAGTATTCTGGATATTTGTGTTAAATATAAAGACTTATCTTGAACATATTCAAAAGGATAAGAAAGAATAATATTAATAAGCTTGTAAAAAGACAGTATTCAGAAGTCAGGAGACATCAAAACCATGATTGTACCTCATTTACTCTTCAGTGTATTAGTAATATACTAATCTTTAATTACATGAATGTGTAAAGTATGTGTATAGGAACCTTTCTTTATTCAGTGTGCAGAATCAACTGCATTTCCTTACTGATTCAGTATTTTATTTCATCTTCCATGGTCAATATGAGGTCACAGCCTTTATTTTAATGCAGTTTGTTAAAACCCTGTTCTGAAGATAAGATTATTAATTTCTAGTGTGTTTATCTCTGATATCACTATTCTACTATTTTAGTGCATGAGACAGTCACAAATGTATCTTCTGTGTGCAGTGACTGAGAGAGGTGAGGAGCCAGCTGACTGAGATCACAGCTTAAAGTGTACGCTCACTTTGGGGCTCAACTTGAGGTCTACCACTCTGAAGAGATTCAGGGTACTTACAACTTCATATGTGAAAGTAACAAAATCATTGATTCCCTTTCAACCAAAGGGCTCAACTGTGTTTTCAGCCAGCCCAACCTGAAAGAAGAAAGGTCCAGAGAACCCTGGCCACCAGTCTACCTAGTGCACACAGGAATTTTCAGGCATGTGCTGGCAGAGTGTCCAAGTCTTGGACATGGCATTCCTGCCACCTTACATCCAGGACTCCTTTTTTTTTTTTTTTTTTTTTTCTTGAATCTTGCAGCTTTTGTGGAAATGAAGAAAGGGGCTTACAGAAAAGCTTGTGATTCATTCCCAGAACAAGTGAGGTCCTTAGTGAGAGAGCTTTGTGCTCTGAGAGGCTCAACTTTTTTAGATATTTTAGTTAACTGGAATTGTATCTACATTAGCAAGTTTTTAATTTGTTTAAACTGTTGTGGAATTGTATAAACAAAGCAAATTAGAAATCCAATAATCAGTTGAACCACCTTTCCACTTTCCAGATTCCATAAGGTGTTTTCTAAATGAATTCAGCTAGAAGAGCAACAACAGTCAACCTTATTATTTAAAGTTCAGTAAAGTTACATGCTACTGAAATACATTTTACAATGGAAAGTGAGAGAAAGCTTGAGTAGTAAGTAGTAGTAGCATTCTTATCAATGACAAATCATTAGAGCTTCTTATGGTTATCTCTGTTGAACCGAACTTTTTGTAGGTAGAAAACCTGTCCTACTTCACAGAGAGAGTGGTTGCACACTGGAACAGGCTCCCCAGGGAAGTGGTCACTGCACCGAGCCTGACTGAATTTAAGAAGAGATTGGACTGTGCACTTAGTCACATGGTCTGAACTTGGGTAGACCTGTGCGGTGTCAAGAGTTGGACTTGATGATCCTTAAGGGTCCCTTCCAACTCAGGATATTCTATGATTCTATGATACTGTAGCATTTAATTCAAAACAGAGCTTCAAAATTTTCTATTCACTGTAGAAGAAAGTGTTCTTGTACTTTAGTGGTATGAATTACGTAAATTTGAGGTTATATTTCTTTCCTTATGTTCTGTGTAAATTATCTAAATTTCAAGTTGTAATTAATACACTATTACTACATTCTATGTTGAAAACATCCATAAATAATGAATATATTTTGGACCTCTCATTTCATTTTAAGCATTTCACCTAAGACTTCAGAAATTCCTCAGGCCATTGCTTGTCTTTTCAGTGGAACAGTGCTTTTTTTCATGTAAAAAAGCGTGTAATATTTAATAGTAACATTCCTCTCATTTGTTGCTGAATTTGATGATAGGAACAGTGTTAGCTTCAGCAGAGTGATTGT
The DNA here is from genome assembly GCF_963932015.1 of Anas acuta. Classification (NCBI taxonomy): domain Eukaryota; kingdom Metazoa; phylum Chordata; class Aves; order Anseriformes; family Anatidae; genus Anas; species Anas acuta. The sequence continues at coordinate 104,251,717 of NC_088979.1, forward strand.
TGATTTATTGGATTTAAGTCTAAACATGGACTTACAGTAAAGCATAAATGTTTTAATTGATTGTCATAGAATGATTTAGCCCATAGTAGTTTTAACAAATAAACTGAAGAGTTTATTATCCACCTAGCTTTCACAGAGATTAACCATGAACTGACCCTACTTGCTTTCAAACATTTGTAATTAAATACATCACCAGAAAAGAGGCAGGGGCATATGTGCTATAGCCTCTGCTACTGCAAAAACAATGGTACTCATATGGAAAAGATCTTTCCCCCTTTTTCAGTTGTTGGGAACCCTCTCATTATCAGCTTTCACATAAGCATCACCACAATAAGTGCAAAAACAACACGCTGTGTTTTACATAACTCCAGGGTAGGGCTGTCTATTTTCCCACCAGCAGAGAATTCCCCCCAGCTCTTCTGCCCACCACATTGTCCTGCTGCTTCATTTGTGCTATTGTTCTTTCCTATGGAGTGATACAGTAATGTATCTTCTCTTGCTGCAGCTGAAGTAGAGCCATCCATCATCCCAATCACTGGAACTAAGAACATTATGGACTGGGAGTAAATTATGTAGCTTTGGGGATGAAAGAGGAAAAGAGCAAGAGTTTTTTGTTGTTGTTGTTTTTTCCTCTCTCCCTGAAGCTGCTATTTTGCATTACTGTTTCCTTTTACATAATATTCCTGCCTCGCTTAGGATCATGATAAGGTAAATGCAGCAGAAGTAGTTTCATTATTTCCAGAATGTAAATTTAATCAATACAAATGCAGTTAGCAAATCCATGGCTGACTTGACTGGTGCTTAGATCTGAATTTAAGTTTCATTTGTGGCTTTCCTTTCAACTTTAATGTAATGCAGATGCAGGCTTCACTAAAATAAATGTCCAGTAAACCATAAAATAATGCTGTATAGGTGTTGAGTCCAATTTACTGTTAAAGGCATGCTCCTCTTCCTTTCAGATAAAATAAGATCCAAGTGAGGCTTCTGTTTCTAATTTTAAAGACTACAGATTATTAAAACCTGAATCTTTGCCCTCAAACTAAGTCATATTTTGGCATGTAAAATTTAGTCTTAAATCTAACACATAAACTAAATCAGAGCCCAATATCTCAGCAGAGTATCCTGTCCAACAGTCATGACTTAAAACAAAGATTAGGCCTGGTTTTCACTCCTCATTATTGTTTAGTATCTCTTCCTTGTGGAGCCTTATGATACCTCTTGTCTTTCACTTAAAATTTCTGGCCATCCAAAAGTAGGGTATGTGAGGGCTACAAGTGGCCGTTTGCCCCAGGTTGACCCCAGTAACCGTTATGAGCAAATCAAGTACTTAGATATGTTCATGTCTTCTGCCAAAAATATAACCTGGCTTAATTATGCAGGCTGATATTAGGGTTTAAATTAACAGCAGCACCTCATGCTGCCTTACCAGGCTGCACAGCCCCCTTGCCACCTTGTCATCTCTCTGATGGTAGCCCTGAAAAATACTTTTTACCTTTCAAAAATGTTCAAGGCCTTAAAGGCATTTTTCCAATTTAAATTAAGCTTCAAGCTTATGTCAATTAAGTTGCTTATAATGATCCAAGATATCCAAGAGCATTGAAATTTGATTTGGGTATTAAGGTACTGATTTTTACTTCTAGGAAGACCACACAAGACTTGATATTCAAGTTATACCTCAGATTTCCTCTTGATGTTTAGGGCATATCTGAAATGACTGAACAAAGGAATAATGAAATGACAGTTTAATGACAGAAGTGTCTTGTTTTTTATAGTCCTGTCATGGAAACTATGTGTAAAAATAAATTTGGGCACGTTTTGTCATTATAGTTAGTAAAACAATCAAAGATGCTCATACCATCTCTGATAATTAACAGACAAGTTTTAATGCCACCATTGAATCACAGAACAATGAGATATCCTTTCTAGTGTTTCAAAATAAAATTAATTTGCTCTGCATTTAGTAAATTTAGTATGAATGTCAATTTCAAAATATGCTCAAAGCACTGCTTTTTAAGATCAACTTTCAGCTGCTGTTTTGGGAAAGGATGCTACAAGGCGGTTCACAGCCATCAGAAGTCACTTAAGTTTAGATTCATCTGGCAAAGGCTTGACCAAAGGCTCTCCATTAAAGTCTGTTCTATTGTGGTATAAAAGTTGAGGAACTGGGTACCCATGGGCTACTTGTTAATGACACATCCATACTGAAGCTATTGCATAACATGAGAAATCTCCTGTGAATCTTGTAATATTAAGTGCTAAACAATGGCATATTTACCTGAAAATTTACTTTCTTTGTCTTTGCTGTTCCTTGGAGCTCTGTGCAGTTTCTCAAATCAGCAATACCATTAAATTAGCATTATTTTTGGATTTAATTTGCTGGAGTATGAGTAAAAGTTATTGTACAATGTATCACAGAATCACAGAATTTCTAGGTTGGAAGAGACCTCAAGATCATTGAGTTCAACCTCTAACCTAACACTAACAGTCCCCACTAAACCATATCCCTAAGCTCTACATCTAAACGTCTTTTAAAGACTTCCAGGGATGGTGACTCCACCACTTCCGTGGGCAGCCTGTTCCAATGTCTAACAACCCTCTCAGTAAAGAAGTTCTTCCTAACATCCAACCTAAAACTCCCCTGGCACAACTTAAGCCCATTCCCCCTTGTCCTGTCACCAGGCATGTGGGAGAACAGACCAACCCTCACCTCTCTACAGCCTTCTTTAAGGTATCTGTAGAGAGCAATAATGTAATTTTATTTTAAAATTTTACTGTTGGACTAGGGTCTTTAGGTGGACAACTCTCTTGTTATATGCTCTGAAGTATTACAGCTTTTCTGAAATTCACCCTGTTTGACAAGCCATGATGACTCATATTTTCTCCAGACAAGGAATGCTGTATACATGCTCAGACCCTCAGAATAAGGCCTAGTACCTCTTTCATGTTCATAGCAGAAACGTCAATAAGGATAGAGCATTTCAACACTTAATAAAACTAAGTGCATGTAATTTTGTGATGAATATTATGTTTTCTGCTGATTAATAAAAGAAAAAATAGTAATATGAGACAGGAGAAGCATACTCTGTGTAAGTGCGAGGCTAGATGCAGTGTGGTGTCTATCATTATAGAGACGGGAAGTGCATGTAGGGTTATAATGGAAAAGATCTTCAAGATCTTCACAAAATGGCCATCAATATGTGTTTATTATGCATGTGCATATGGCAGACAAAACTATATACCATCATTTCATGTCTAACAGATGACTTCGAGCCAAAAATATTTACTTTAAACCAAACTATTTAGAACTTGGTTTTGGTAACATGAATTCATGGCTATAATTTGTGGACAGAAATCCCTAAAGCAATTTCATATGCCCCACTAAACAATCATCAGACTAGTTTACTGCTATTCTAGACTGGATTAGGGTAGTGTAAGCTGCCGTGAAACTAAATTTATGTCACTCATCAGGTTCATTAGTGATCACATTTCCCCTTCAGTTGTCAAAGGTAGATAATTCCATTTTCCTACCCTGTTCCTTGATGTCAAAAATGAAATTTGTTGTTTTTCTGAGATTACTGGCCCTTTATTTCCTTTCTTTACTTAGTAAGTTTTCTTTTTCCTGAGTGTTTGTTTGAATATTCATTTCTTTGCAGTATCTTACAAATATATTTTGCACTGAAAATGGAATAGTTACATCTATTTCTGTTCCAACTATGCTGTTCTTGGACTCGTTCTGTTGCTGAGTTGACCTGACATATTCTTAGCTAAGTAAGGCATGTCATTAGCAATTCTAATGTGTTTCATTTGAAACCCACATGCAGAAGGAAAAAAGTTTTAAAAATGTAAGGAAGAGTAAAATAGTGATCCCTACAGGATAATCTCTTTCAAAACAGAGGGAATATCATCATAGTCTCTATGTTTTAGAAATCATTTTGCTCAGAAGAACAAAAGGATAAGAAGAAACATGAGACATTTAGCTTTACTTCTTTGTTTTCATACTTATTTTTAATTATTTTCATCTCACCGTCCCAATTCTATACTCAGTATTCAATTATTGTTCTTTCTGGACTGAATTTATGTTCTCTCTGTTCTTTATCATAAGATATATTGTGATGCTCATTTCTGCCTTAAAATCTTGGATTCTGGAGCCAGGTTTTTGTATGGAACAGTCAAAACCTTTTATTCTTTTTTTTTATCATTTTTTATCCTTTTCTTCCTTACCCTTTCTTTCCTTCCTCTTTTTTCTCTCTCTCCCTCTTTCTTTCTGATTTTAAGTAACTTTACAGCTCTCACATGTTGTGAGGAAAAAGCTTAAAAAGAATGTGAAGTTTTTTGCTTCCAGAAGTAGAACTCAATGTTTTCAGTATTCAAAATATGATTTTAAATTCAAACCATGATTTTTGGGGCTTATTTCTGAATCAATAAGCCTTAAAACCTCTTTGATATTTATCGTCTTTCTATGTGATGCTATGAAAGTTGAAATCTTGAAAACCCAATATAAAAAAATACCTACGTGATGTTGTATACCTATGTGATGTTCTAATACACATTAGAAACTACATACAGTACAATTCATAAATACTACAAACCCCTAATTTTAGGCTGTAATGTTGCTTAATTAAAATAAGGTTTCATACAACATATATCTTTGTGGCTAAGAAGTACCCTTTCAACTGAGTGTTTTGTTTGTTTTTGATGGCTTTGTTGTTGTTTTAATCTACGATCTAATAAACTTGATAAAGTAGGCTTTTATATTTCTCTGAAGGGAGCATAAGTATATATACCTCATGTACTTAAATGTATATATGTTATTCCTGCTAAACATAATTTGTAACATAAGATAGATACGTAGAGTTACCTTTATTTTGCACATTGGAATTCAATTATGAGGAAAAAAAAAGTGGATTTTTCCCTCTGAAAGTGAACCAGTAGGAAGGGCACATTCCTTGCTCCAATCTCTTCTTCATACTCTTATATCTGAAAGTTTACATTTGCCCACAGTCTGTCTACATTTACATCTTCATGCTATTAATGGCAGAAAACTGAGAAGGCATTTTTTATATACCTTGATATATCAAAAGGCTTACAATGCAACTGTTTCTGTATCATTTAATTCAACCTTGATTCTGTGGTGTATGTATCCTTCCACATTGAAGGGCTGAAACAGAGAAGTTATCACTAGCAGTACCAAAAGCAAAGGTGTTATTTTGCCCCTTCTGATTACATGTGATTACATAAGCACAGAAGAGGAATGGGGAACATGAAGGACTATTTTGCATGATTTTTTGTTATCTCAGCTGGAAGTTCCTAGAATCATTCAGGAAAAGAAAATGTTTATTCTCATCTAAAAAGGATTCTTATGGGGTGAGTAACTCTGCTTTCTTCATGTTTCCTGGCTGAAATCTGGGCCAGCACCAATGCCAGGTAAAAGCCCAGTCCCGCAACTACGACATCATCGGCATAAGCGAAACCTGGTGGGATGAGTCCTGTGACTGGGGTGTTGCGATAGATGGTTACAGGCTCTTCAGGAGGGACAGGCAGGGTAGGCGAGGTGGTGGGGTGGCGATGTATGTGAAGCAGGGGCTGGACTGTGTGGAACTTCAGGTCGGCGATGGCAAAGTTGAGAGCCTCTGGGTAAGGATCAAGGGACGAACGAATAAAGGGGATGTTGTTGTGGGAGTCTATTACAGACCGCCTGGCCAGGACGATAGCGCCGAAAAATTATTCTTTACAGAACTAAGAGAGGCCTTGAGATTAACTTCCCTTGTCCTTATGGGGGACTTCAACTTGCCAGACGTTAACTGGGAGTGCCACACGGCTGACACGAGCAAGTCCAGGAGGTTCATGAAGCACCTAGATGATAACTTCTTGGTGCAGGTGCTAACGGAGCCAACTAGGAAAGGCGCCCTCCTAGACCTGTTGCTAGAAAACAGAGAGGGTCTGGTGGGAGATGTGGTGATTGGTGGCTGCCTCGGTCATAGCGACCATGAAGTGGTTGAGTTCAAAATTTACGGTGACAGAAGGAAAAGTGCCACCAAAACCTCATCCCTGGATATGGGGAAAGCGGACTTCAGGCTGCTCAGGGAACTAGTCAGCAAGGTCCCCTGGGAAACTGCTCTTGAAGGCCTCGATGTCCACCAGTGCTGGTCATTCTTTAAGCGATGCCTCCTAGAAGCACAAGATCAGGCAATTCCTAAATATCGCAAGTCAGGCAGGCGGGGCAGGACGCCTGCGTGGCTGACCAGGAACATTCTAATGGAGATTAGGCGGAAACAGAGAGCGTTTTGCTACTGGAAGGAGGGCCAGGTATCATGGAAAGAATACAGGGATGCTATTCGTGTTTGTAGGAAGAAAATTTGCGTGGCTAAAGCACACCTAGAGTTGAAGCTGGCTGTGTCTGTGCGAGAAGATAAAAAGGGTTTTTTTAGATATGTGAATGGAAAAAGGAGAACTAAAGAATACATAGGGCTGCTCCTTGATAGGGCAGGTCTCCTCACAGACAATGACATAGGCAAAGCAGAGACGCTTAACGCCTTCTTTGCCTCTGTCTTCAATGCCGATGATGGGCTTCGGGACCCAGGGTGCCCTGAGCTGGAGGACCAGGACCGTGGGGATGACAAACTCCCAACCGACCCTGAACGTGTGCGGGATTTGCTACTCCACCTGGATCCCTACAAGTCCATGGGTCCGGATGGGATTCATCCCCGGGTGCTGAAAGAGCTGGCGGACGTCATCGCGGAACCTCTCTCAATTATTTTTCAATGATCCTGGGAGTCTGGAGAGGTCCCGGTAGACTGGAAGCTGGCAAATGTTGTGCCGATTTTCAAGAAGGGTCAGAAAGAAGACCCTAGCAATTACAGGCCTGTCAGTCTCACGTCAGTGCCTGGTAAAATCATGGAGAAGATGGTTCTCGAACTTATTGAGGCGCACCTGGGGGACAAAGCAGTCATTGGTCCCAGCCAGCATGGGTTTGTGAAGGGTAGGTCCTGTCTAACTAACCTGATTTCCTTTTATGATAAGATCACCCGTATGGTGGACCAAGAGAAACCAGCTGATGTGATTTTTTTGGACTTCAGCAAGGCTTTTGACACGGTTTCCCATAGGATCCTACTGGACAAAATGTCCACCATACAGCTAAATAAAAACATCATACAATGGGTGAGCAATTGGCTAACGGGCAGGGCCCAAAGGGTTATGGTAAATGGGGCTGCGTCAGGCTGGCGGGCGGTCACCAGTGGGGTCCCTCAAGGCTCCATTTTAGGGCCGGTACTTTTCAGTATTTTTAAAAACGATCTGGATGTGGGAATAGAAGGTATTTTGAGCAAGTTTGCTGGTGACACCAAACTTGGAGGAGTTGTGGACTCAAATGAGGGTGGAAAGGCCTTGCAGAGGGATCTGGATAGGTTGGAGAGATGGGCGATCACCAACCGCATGAAGTTCAATAAGAGCAAGTGCCGGGTCCTGCACCTGGGACGGGGAAACCCTGGCTGCACGTACAGACTGGGCGATGAGACGCTGGAGAGCAGCCTAGAAGAGAGGGATCTGGGGGTCGTGGTAGGCAGCAAGTTGAATATGAGCCAGCAGTGTGCCCTTGCAGCCAGGAGGGCCAACCGCGTCCTGGGGTGCATCAAGCACGGCATCGCTAGTAGGTCAAGGGAGGTGATTGTCCCGCTCTACTCTGCGCTGGTGCGGCCTCACCTCGAGTACTGTGTGCAGTTCTGGGCACCACAGTATAAAAAGGACATGAAACTGTTGGAGAGTGTCCAGAGGAGGGCTACGAAGATGGTGAAAGGCCTGGAGGGGAAGACGTACGAGGAACGGCTGAGGGCACTGGGCCTGTTCTGCCTGGAGAAGAGGAGGCTGAGAGGAGACCTCATCGCAGTCTACAACTTCCTCGTAAGGGGGTGTCGAGAGGCAGGAGACCTTTTCTCCATTAACACCAGTGACAGGACCCGCGGGAACGGGGTTAAGCTGAGGCAGGGGAAATTTAGGCTTGACATCAGGAGGGGGTTCTTCACAGAGAGGGTGGTTGCACACTGGAACAGGCTCCCCAGGGAAGTGGTAACTGCACCGAGCCTGTCTGAATTTAAGAAAAGATTGGACTGTGCACTTAGTCACATGGTCTGAACTTTTGGGTAGACCTGTGCGGTGTCAAGAGTTGGACTTGATGATCCTTAAGGGTCCCTTCCAACTCAGGATATTCTATGATTCTATGATTCTATGACAATCTTATTAATGCAAGGAAGAAGGAAAAAAGGGGAACAGTTTGTATCTCCAAACTTTTCCAAAGTATATAAAATATTTGATTCCACCACAAACTTGGGAAATCAGGTCTGCCACTGGCACAAGACTGAATCTTTTTCTTATGTGAAATTCTGACAGGACTCCTTTGTGACAGAAGTGTTTAGGTATTGACTGAAATTTTTTGTTTTCATCTCTTTTCTGAAGAATTCAGCTTAGATAATCAACATTTTAAGCCATACAAATTAGGAAAGTGTCTTCTGATAATGTTTTGCTAGCAGGAGTCAGTGAGAAGGACTTTTTTATGAGCATGTGCTTTGGTAAATAAACATGCGTTCCTCTGTTGTATTTAATGTCTATAAGGGAAGAAACCCTACCAGTAGAAGTTTTCGTGCCCTTTTTTCTCCAAAAACATACGGGTGTGTTTAGAGTATGCAAATCTTTTTATCTCTGCTTACAGAAACCCTACTGCTACACCTCCTGGTGTCTCTTAATCTTTAATGTTTCTGTCTTTAAATGGCTCTCCTTCGTGTCTTCTTCCCCCAGCAAGACAAGCACTTATTTTCCCATTTTAGGTATGGGGAGCTGAGGTTAGATTTTCAGTTCCCAGGTACAAAAAAAAAAAAGAACAGCCCAGAGGGAAAAATCCCAGGTTAGATGATTTTAGCTTAAATGCAAGCAGAACAGATGAATGACATGATACTGGGGACATACATGTCTTTGCTTAGCCTCATTCCATCCAACAACTGTCCTCAATATATACTGCACAATTTTAGTGCTGGTTTAAAGCTCCTCAAAGTTTTCTACAGTGAATAGAAACTGGTTCTTCTTATAGGTCAATGATAAGTACTACTTATCATGGGGCTACTGGAGGTGACTACAGAAGAATGTACAGATGTCCTTCATCTCAGATCACCTGAGATGACATCATGTTTCATCTATCAGATGAAATAGAGTGTCTCAGGAACTGCATCTGGCTGCTACTGTCGTTGCAGTGAGGCTAGGGATGAAGCGTGCAGGCAGGGATCCTGGTGCTTCAGTGTGGGCTGCCTCCCTGGCAGCACAGATCCTCTCTCCATCACCCGTTGCTTCTTGCCTGGTTATTCATTGCCTTCCAGTGTTGCCCCCAGATGGGGCAATACCTGTTTTCTTTCTGGAGAGCAATTTGCCTGTCCTAAACATCTGTCTATTTTGCCTTTCCCAGAGCTGGCTTGAACTGTTTAAATGCGACGCATCAGGATCACATGGAACAATTCCCATATTCATTATAGTATCTCTGGGACAACTCCAGCCATTGTTTCAAGACAACTTCGTATTTGAGATAGTTAATGTGTTTTAGCTCTTTTTAATATGATTTAGTAGCTGGGTGTAAAAACAACAAATCAGACATGCTATCAGCCAATTCACTGAATGCTGGAGTTTGGAAATCTTGCCTGTACAGCCCCTTGTCTTTCACACACTCATTCAGTGAGGTGAGCCCCCCCCCTCACTCTCTGGAGAGAACCGCAGCCCTTCCCTGTGCCTGCAGCCCCTTCTCCCCAGGCTGAAAAGGCCAGCAGGATAAGAGTGCCCTAGCTCAGGCTTCTGCCCCAGGGCCCCGTGTTGCTGCAGGTGAGCTCAGACCACGCTTCCAGGTTTAGAGGTCCACACCTTGATGTTCTCACAGGGAAAATGTAAGTATTTGTATTAGGTCATGTAATTTTGTATTGGTGTGTTGTGCAATTTACAGATAGTAATTCCTATTCATTTCTGGCTGGTATGATGTCCAGCACTGTCTGGATGTTATTATCCATACAATGGCAGATCTGAAGAGGGCTTGGGAGCCCAGTACTCAGCTGGGACAAATCAACATTGCTGTATTTATGTGAGAGAAGTGATATTGTTTTACCATAGCTACAACACATCCATTTCTGAGCATGTTTGCTATTGTTAATACTCACCTTGGTGATAACTAGATAACTGTGCAGTTACTCACAAAATTTCTTGCTTGCATTTTTACAGTCTTTCCCCTTCCCACCTCCTACCTCCTCTGCTTGGCCACAGTTATTTATACAGCTTGGTATTGCTTTTCATTAAATATATCTTTTCCAAATGTCAGTTTAGGTTTACCTGAATTTTATGGGACTGTCTTGGAAATGTTGAATAAAATTCTGACTTTCATCTCTTGTCTAGACTTCTGCTAAACCTCCAGGGCATTGTGGATGACAAGTGACAGCTTTTAAGATGAACTTTTTCTAAAAAGTTTTTTAATCCTCCTAAGGAAACCCTTCTGAAGAAAATGAATCCAAAATGGTGATTTCCTTAAATTGTTTGCTTTAGAAGCTTTTCTGGTTTCCTGTTCTCTGCAGGAAAGGTTTTGCCTCACGTATATTTATGGTGTCTTCCCCTCTCCCCCATGTTTTCTTGCATATTTGACAGTAATATCATTAAAGTGTGTGAAGATGACTAACTGCTTAGAGGTCTAACTACATGCTCAGGGGCTGAAGTACATGTTGCTTCTAAGTTTGCATGTTTATTGACTTGATAGTAAATGGAGTTAATTCTGCAAAGAAGCAGTTCGTGCAGGGCAGGAAAGTCTTTTAGATCGCTTTGTTGCTGTTAACAATTTTGGTATGAAAATGCATGAGGTGCAACTGAACTCTCAGTTTGGCTGTTCTGCTTGTTATTTTAAAATACATGTCTTCCAAAGTAATTTCTGTGGTTTTTTTTTTTTTTTTTTTTTTTTTTTTAGAAGGCTATTCTGTAACAACCTGTGATGGAAAAGGAAGGTATAGCATCATGACTTCAGGCTCCACAGATACTTCCAATTTCTGTCTCTTGCTAGATCACATTGATGCAGATCAGCTCAAGATGGCCTGATTTGCAGTACCCACAGGATTGCTGTGGTGTAGGGACACCTTGCTTGCCTTGATGGCAGTAGCTCCCACTGTCCTCCTTTTGCAGGCAGTGGCTGCCCAGAAGTGGCAGGATGCTAGTGTTCAAAACAGAGCAGTGGTTGCATGGCATGCTGCAGCATGAAGGGCACCCATCTGAGAAGGGATGAGCACTGTGCTGATTTGTACTTGCTGTGGGTTGATACAGCCCCCCAGCAGTTAGCACTGCTCAGCTTTAAAAACAAGCCTAGGAAAAATGCAGGGGTTTATTCCACCCATCTTATCCCATTCCTTAGATAAAATGCTTCTTTTGAAAAGTTTCCTAGGTTTGTCAGCAAAGATATTTTATACTAGTATAAAGAATATTGTATATAGTATAAAGAATACTATGTCCACTGTGTATACATTTAGCAGGGACTTGCTGGACATCAGCTGGTAAAAATCCTTCAAGATCGCTTTCCCACTGTGCATTCTTGAGACTCTCTCAGCTCATATTTTTTCCAGAAAGAAATAGATGCACACAAAACACGTGCATGCACTATGAATCTGATGTGTTCAGAATGTGTCAAAACTTCTGCACAAGCTGCACAGGTGACAAAAGCATGTGTAGTAAGTCAGATACATTCTGGACATACTGAATTTTCTGTTCATATACAAATTGTCTCCACAGTGCATGCAAAGACTGGATGATCTGTCACAGATGAGTCATAGTCACTACACGTGCACTGCGGCAGTGAGATCTGGATAGCTGTCAGCTCCCTCTGAGCTAGTGCTTCTGGGAACCACTGGTCTAAATAGATGGATGAAAAGTGTCGCCAGGGTAGCAGAGGTCCAGACCGTGGGCTCAGAGGCTTACCAGAGCCACAGTAGGGATAAACAAAAAATTTCAGTGTCCTGAATTCCTCTTAAATATCCCACCATTGGGTTGTTCTGTTAGGATACTTAATTTCATGATCCTTTTACCTGTATTCTGAGCTGTTAATTTCAAAAGTAAATTAATGTGTACTGGGGAAAATGCCACTAAATTTGTCATAAGAAAAATCCAGAGTCAGCAGCTCCTGTGACCTGTATGATGGGTAGTGATTAACTGGAATGGGAGCATTCATGAATCCTGCAAGGGAGTCTTCTCATGCTGGGAAAACCCCCAAATAATCAGGTGTGCTTGTTAAAGTTTCCTGGTGCCTTCTTCCCATCCTACTGCTGGAAAAGTTAATAAGGAATTACCAGAAATTAATAGGTATGGTATTTATATTCTCCAACTGTGATACTGCCTACAGCAGATACCTGCCATTGTTGGACCTATTCAGACAGGCCTTTTGTACATTTTGTGCATGTTCAGTTAACTTATGTTGATTGATGATGACTCTCCAAGTCTGTATTTCTATTTGGGGGTGTGACCTCTGTTGCTTTGTGTTCAGACACCTAGAACTAAGGCCTACTGATTTGGGTGAAGTGTTTCATAGCGGATTCAAATCTACCTTTGTAACTGCTTTGAGATGAAAGCAAAACAGTACCATCAAGTTAAAATATTTTAATAGCATATTTAACACTGTATTTTAAACTTCATTCCTACATGGAGGCTGCGTGATGGCAAGAGTGAGCCCTTCAGAGTTCACTGACCCTCCAGAAGGGAGATCATAAACTTTGCATACCAATACAAATAAAAGAAATTGATATATCAACCTCTGTTTAAATTACTTTTAAAACACAAGTGTTGAGGGGATAAGGCATAGATCGAAATAGGCCCCTAACTCAGAAGCGGCCAACCCATCAGAAGGCAGAATACTGAAAAGGTCATCTTGAAATGACATAGGACTGTATTTCATAAAATACAGGCGTTACATTTCTGGAACTTCATTTGTGTGACAAAAACTGTGACAGGAACAGAGGTTGGCACAAAATCAATATACTCGGGCAGGGACTGTAATAAATAATAAAAATGAGGAACAGCATAAATTTTAACCAGTTTTCATTACAAGTTAAAGCCAGACTGATTTCCTATGTGATCTCTTGAAGCTGCACAATTTCCAAAGACGCATCAGCAAAGGTATATTTTTCATTTTGGATGAAAGGTGCTAAGACAAGTATTAAAGAGAAGGAGAGAAACTGAGGGAAAGAGAAAAAGGGCTGTTCATCACCTTCATTGCACTTGGGTGATGCCATCTGGAAGGGAGGTGTGGAGGAAGGGGCAGGAGACAGGTCGGGGCCTGCCATGCCCCATCATGGCCCTGCACTCCCCTGGGGCTGAGGAGACTCAGCTGTTTAAATGTTATTCAGCCTCAAGAAGTCTGTTTTATACAGTGCTGAACAACTTCTCATCCCTGAGCACAAGACAGTTTCGTGTCTTGCAGAGCTTGCTCAACACTGAGGTCCTGACACTTTAATTTTCCAGTCAAATGTACCAGTAACATCAATTAGCAAGCATAATCCTCTTGTGTGAGCCTGTCACTGTCCTCTAAAATGTAAGCTGCGCTGGTGCTACAAAATGATAAATGTGTTAGTTCAGATTTTATCAACCCAAATGGACGCAAGCTCTTCGGTCTGGCTCAGTCTGTGGTGGTGATTGTCTTGCTGAGACCTCCTTGGGCAAGAGGAGTGACTCAGCTCTCCTGGTTCACCTCCCCCTTGGCAGTAGAGAAAGCTGAGCCCAGGCCTCCACAATAGACCTCCGCTGAGACTGACAACTTCCTACGGCTGCGGGTTAACCTTGTTATGACAGCACAGCTGCAGTTACCATTGTACGCGATAGCACGCTCTTCCCAAAGTAATAGCAGCTCTCGGAATCACAAATTGCAGCCAGTGCTTCATCTCTTGTGTTGTTATTTAGCCACAAATGACTCTGACATCAGTTTCTAATGGCACAGACGTGCTTTTTTCGGTTTTCTCCTGAATGGAAGGTTAGCAGGGAACAGTGCCTGTTATAGTAGTTCTATTTCATGAATTTATAGCAAAAAATATGAACCTGTGTCCACTCCCATGTTCCCATTTGACAAGTGCTTTGTTACTGGAACACCTTTCCACCATCCTATCAAGAGTAATAGTAATCAGATGCATCCGTACATCACTGTACATTGCACGTAGTTCTGCCTGGAAAAAAAAAAGTGTTTCAATGCAAATATTATGTTTAAATTATGTTTTTATTTGGAGTGTGCAACATTCTTTTTTATTAGTGGAGAAATTCCTGTACTTATTTGTTTGTTTATTTGTTTTTGTCATAGAAAGACTGATAGAATCTGTGGACGAAGTAGTTTTTATTACTGTCAAAATATTTCAGGTAGAGTTAAATTAGCTTCTTGTTTCTCAAATTCTCCTTTAATATTTTCCTTCTGTCACATTCTAACACTTGTCAAGCAAAACTCAGTACTCAAGGCTGGCTCTCTGACCACTGACCGTTTTTTTTTTCAAGTGTTCACAAACCACCACATTCTCTCTCTTGACCTTCTGGATAATTCCCCAGGTAAATATACTTTTTCAATGAACCTCCCTCTATCTTATGGATAACAATTATATGATGTTCGTTACTCAAATTGCCCAAATGTCTATGCTACAATTTAATGCACAAAACCTCATAATATCCGAATGCTTCAGAACTAGCTATTATTAGAATAAATTTTTGAGTGGATATTTTTAGTGTTCACAAATATAGGGTGTAGCATTATTAAATTTCTTTAGTTGAACTGTGTGTCTCAGGAATGTGCCAAACCCAGTACAGCTTTTAATTGCTTCATTCTCTACTCAATAATTTTCCTGCTGTTATTAGCATGTGCTGCTCAGCAATCATTCTGAGCCAAGGCATTTGTCGGAGGTTTCTTTTGTGTAGTGTTTGTGTTCTGCCTCTCAGCTCTCTATAACACAGCTCTGCACATGAAACTGCTCTACTCCATGACTGATTTCAACTGGCAATTGCAAGAACTCAGAGAAAATATATTTCTTCATAAAGCAGGCCTTATAGCTATAGCTGGGTAGAAGAATTAGTATGGGTTATATTTCTTAGATGGCAATGCAAAAAAAAAAGCTGAAAAGATTTGGAAGATCTATCAGCACTTTGCAGACATATGGTTTTCAATCTTGTAGGGAGGGAGAACAGTAAATAGGGGAATACCAACCTCAAGCACCTGCAGGCACTAAACCTGGGTTTGAGAATCCTCCGTCTTGTGCAGTCTTATTCATTCTATGGGTATCTATCTATCTAAAGTAGAGATGTAATCATTTTATCTATGAAAAATGCATGCAAATAAGGTTAAATAATGAATTATTTTTATATTAATTTAATATTTTTATACAATATATCTCTGATTCATCAAATTTCAAGCAATGTTGTATTGCAATAATTTATTGGAAGACGCAAATATATACACTCTGCTGACATGAAATGTAAACCATGTTAGGAATATAATGATTAAGACATATTTACAAATCTATTCAAGCAATGGATGTACAAATTCAAATTTTATTCTGAATTTCAAAGTTAGTAAAATGGAACAGGTGATGCCTACCAAGGTGAATTGACTTATTCAGCTGACATCATGCTGTCACTGTTGTGGAGATTGTATTGAATCCACAGTGTCATCATTTTGGGGTTGTGATACAGGACAATTTCAGCAAAATGTCAGCAACCAGTGTGGAATGAGCAACACTGTGGAAGGGCCCTGGCTAACTGTCTCTGAAGGCAACCGCAAAGTAAGTGACTTGCAAGTTACCAGATTCACAATGAAGGGAGGAAAGTTTAGTTTCTCTCCTTGAGACAATGAAAGCAAGACAAAATGTGAATAAGAGAGCTTAGGCATTTTGGAGAGGTCCTTCAGAAATACATACTGCAATAGCAATGTCTTCCTTAATTAATTATGCAGTCTGAATCCTTTCCATTAAGCACTTGGCAAAAGTATTACCCTCTAGCTCTCCCTACTGGATTATTATTACATAATTTCTATATTTAATGTGTGTGAATGTATCTCTTTTAAACAACTAATTAAGCAATAACCCAAATATCTGACTATATGGTATAGATGCTTCATATTTTATGTGCATTCTGACAGTTATGGCCATGGCTTGTTTATTTTATTTTGTTTATTTTGTGATATATTAGAAAAGATACTATTTCTTCTTCTGCAGTTTACAAAGAGTCATTCTAGAGCATGAGGCTATTTCTCATAGGTGAGACTTCTAAAAACACCTAGGTGATTTTTAAGAATTCAAGATGATTTTTCAAATGTGATTTGGATGCTTAGATGCCTAAATCTTAATGTCTTTCACTGAAATTTAGTTGTCCATTTGAAAAATCTTTTAGTAACATTTAATTACATGCTGTTCTAATTGAATTGATTTTTTTAAAGCTAAAGGAAAGACTAGTCTATTTGGATTTCATCTTTCTGCAATACCCAGTTGAAGTTCTCTGTTCTTTCCAGGGGAAAATGTCCAGCATGGGTATTTTAGGTGAGTTAAAACTTGAATAGGTTATATCTCATCTGTCTCTCCCTGTATATCTCACATATCAGGACTCAGCTAAGAGAAGGCAGGGTCCTCATCAATTAAAATTTTATTAAAATATATTTACCCCTATTTTGCAATGAACAGTTTTTGCTGATGGTAAAAAGATGGCCCATTTAACTCATTATGCCAAAGAAAAAGTGTAGCTTTTATCCACATGATAGAGCTTGTAATATCAGAAAATTTAACGTTTCTTCTGAGACTTGACACCTACTGAGAAAGTTTGTAAAGAATGTAGCCACACTATGACAATAAATGTGGTAATCTGTTTATCAAATAATTTGGGTGAACTGTATTGTTTTTCCTTAATTGTTGCTTCACTGCAAAAATCTATAAAACAGAAAGTGTTTTGTATGTACCTATAGTCTGTACTAAATATGAACTGATAGCAATTTTACTATCACTGTAAAATCCATATGCTGAAATTTGACCAAACTGAATTATATATATATATCATTATATATATATATTTGTGTATATATAGTGTATATGTGTGTTTGTGTATATTTATATATATATATATATATATATATATAAATTTGAAAAGGACTAATCCCTGTGCTGAAGGCAAGAAGCACTGACTGTCTGAAGTCTTTACGGATATGACAGGCTTGACCCCAGCAATTTGTTGGGGAGGACCAAAGCAAACTAAGGGAATGAGATAATGATTAAGCACAAGATCAGGGGACCAGTGATCATATTTGTTCTTTAATCTCTGTCCACCCTGCCATCTCCCTTCATTTTTTTAAAGAACACTAGATACTCCCTGGGATGCCTAGCAGATTAAGCCTTTAAATCTACACCATCATATAATTTAGACCCTGATTTAGTCCTGGCTCCTGGTCTCCTTATTATGCAGAAAATAAAGCAGTTCACTCCTTAGCTGTCTTTCTCAGCAAATCATCTAATTCCTTTTGGGAGGACACATGATACAGCTCTGGGAAATGATCCTAGAACCACCCCTGTACCATATGGATGCAACTGCACCAGGTTTGACTCCCTCAACTCTCTGCACACCTCCAACGCAATTCCTGCAGTCTTTGCATCCTCACCTACACCTTTGTATCCTCATGCTACACCCTAATCCAAGCATTTTGTGGTCTTGAAATCTTATTATAGAAAGATGCAGCAGCACAGCCTATTTTGAATTAAACCCTATGTGAAATAATCCTATTCAGTGTGGACATGGACCTTTCATCCAAGAGACAGAAGGTCCTTTGTCAGGTAGGCATGGGTCTCTCTTTATCAGTTCTCATGGGGACCAAAAATTTTGGAGGAGACTGGATTCTTTCAGTGTTATTACCGTAACCATAGGAAATGCAGGGTAGGAACTGAAATTTTAGGTGGGCTGAATTTCTGAATGGCCTGTTTATTCATGAGAAGAGCAAGGGCACTCCTAGTTTGGGCACTTTAGATTAGTACCAGAAGATACATTTCCTGAATCTGTGCTAGTATGATATTTCAGGTCAAACTAAATTTCCATTAAATTGAAGTTTTATCCAATATAATTAAACATTAACCTCAAAACATTTTAGTATTGACACTGCTGAGAAATACCTGGACCTATAAAACATTCTGTACAGAGTGTCTAGTTCATTTCTCCATTTTGTTTTACTACTTGAAATTCACATTTTAGTGATGTAGGATGCTTATGTAAGATAAAACGATGGATTATATGAAAGAAAAATATGTTTTGATTTCACCTAAAAGTTTTTGAAAGGTGTTTGATTGCACTATAATATTGGCTTCAAGTATAAGTTCTTCATTTCAGAACTGCTTCTCAGCAGCCAGCAGTTCAAAAAGGACTTCATTTGTAAAGGAGCTCAACGTGATCTCCCAAAGCTATGCAGTGGCAAGAAATGGCTAAGGTGATTTGCACTGCACAAGGATGAGAGCTGCACACAGGGAAAAGGACTAACTTACCTCTGTAACTGAAAAATATTAACTTGACTGCATCTACCTACAGGTTTGCTTCAACAGGAACAAGATATTAAAAAGCTAGGGGAGATATAGAGAAAGCATAGAAAAGAAAACTAAGCGCTGAGTTAAAAATTCCATATATTTTAAGAGAGGTAGATAAACTTGACTTGTTTAATTTGTGGAAAAGCGGTTTGAGAGATGACTTTGATTATATTGATAATCTCTCCCAGTGGAAAAATGTCTAGGTACTAACTGCTCCGCAATATAATGGAGAAAAAACAGAGCCAGTATGTGTGAACTACAGCTGCATGAATTCACATGAGAAATAACAGTTTTGATACAAAGGTGATTAACAACAGTAATAAACTACCGGCATAAGTGATAGATTTATTGATATCTTCATATTAGTCCCTAAAAAAAAAAAAAAAGACAAAAAAATACTATTTGGCTTAAAGGTATTCACCTAAGCAGAGCTCAGCATTAGTCTGCTGTACACTCATATATCTGCTATACTGCTTCTGTGCTAGTTTGTTTCACAACTGTAATGGGTCCAGTCCATTAATATAATACTTGTATGCTGTAGTCATATATTTGAGAGAGAATCCTGCCTGAAGAGATGAGCAAATGTATGAAACCATCTGTCAAGGCAGGAAACTGAAATTTAAATGGATGTGTAAATTTCTGCTTCTGCAAAATAATAACCCGCAAAAACTTTCAGCTAATCACTTCCTTTTATTATCAGATGCACAGATATACATGTATAGCTACTACAAAAAGATCTTAATTGGTGCTTGATGCTGAGTTGGTACCTTCTTTTAGAAGTGTTTTAAGGTTGTGTCTAACATGGTTGTTCTCAAATTGGGTAAGGCCCCTAGGATCCATGAAAATTCCATTTCGTCTCTATTCTTTCTGCACTACCCCTTTCCCTCTCTGTTTTCCTTTTCTTAGAAATGCTTTCCTCTTTCACAGTCACAAAGGAATATGACATTGACTGTGACTGAATCAGGATAAAGAGACAGAAGGCAAACAGGGAACAAAGCCTGTGACCTTAAGTAAGGGCTACTTGCTGTGTAGGTGTAAAACTGGAGAGAAGAGCACCAATTTCATTGCAGAGAAGAAATAGCCTACCTTCTGCTTTTTTTTTTTTTTATTATTATTATTATTATTACAACCATTAACATCTGTATGAATGTGAATAAAATGAAGCAATATGTTGAGCTGAAAAGAGCAAAGACACCCCAACTTCATAGTAATATCAAGAGCCTCTTACAGAATTTATGGCTTATTGAATAGACCTCCCTAAGCCTATATACATCTCACCTGACATAGAATCATAACGTTTAAAAACAAAACTGTACACCTGCAAGAAATTGATGAATGGAAGGACATATCCACAAAGCACTTTATCAACTGTCTGCCACTTTCAGTATAGCAACCAGTAAAATCTCTCTCATTTTGACAAGGAAAGAATCATTAAAAATATATGCATCTGGTGGAGAAACTGGGCTAAGGAAGGTCTACTAATGGCACCATACATCAGTATGTGACCTGGTATGGAAAAAAACCTGCAGAAAACAACCCTTTAGGAATATTTATAGGGATGAAAAAAACTGTATTATGTCTTCAGATATCCTATAAACATGTCTTAAAAACATTCTAGATTGCCTATTAAAGGGAAATAAAGTTTTTAATAATATAATGTAAAAGCAAGCACAGTTAAAGTGAATTTGAATTAAAAAAATATTCCACACAGTAAACCATGTAACAACTGGATAATCATATAGCTGAAAAAATTCGTTGTCACACTTATGATAAATATACCCTGCTGTTTAGATTAATCTATGCATTTCATGTAAAACCCACTAGCATGATGCTCACATGTATTTAATTTAAAGCCTGTTAATTGACACTTTTTTTGTCTTCTTCCACAAGCAAGATCTGGAAATAAAATATCTTCTTCCTGCTGGTTGATCTTTGATCCATGATCCTCTCCTGTTGAGCAGATTTGGGCTGCAGCAAATAGAAATAGCATTCTGTGTGGGCTGTGACTAAACTCATTTCAGCACGTTTGGGGAGTGCTAAACGAGTCAGCTCTCATTTGCTGTTTCTGACTGGAGTCAGGAAAAGTGAGACAATGAAGAGCAAGAACAAAATATCCCTAAAACATATACATGAAACATTCCCCCTCACTTACCTCCCCCCATGGCTTACTGACAGAAGTAATGTATCAAACGTATTTCATGATATAATTTATTAATACTTGTAACTTCAGCAAGTTCAAATATGCTTTTCACACGATGGAACAATGATAGTGAACAATGGTAGTACATTTATATGTGGGTATACATTTGTTCTGAGCACAGACAGAAAATATACAATGAATACATTCACCCAAAACAATTCCTTCTAGAAGGAAAATGTGCTGTCAGCCAAGAACCATGTACATGATAGCCAGTTGTTTCACAGGAGGGATGCTTCTAATACATCTATATAATAGAATGGGACTTAACTGGGTATGTTTCTTCAAGCTGTACTTTTCTGTTGTTCCCCATTTTTCTTGTCTCCCTTTTAATGCACTGAAGATGGCTAAGAGGAGCACTTCTCCCACCTGCTCTCTTTTACCAGGAGTTTTGCAATTGTTGTTTCTCTTGAAGTTCTAAGAATTGGAAAGCCTATGACCATGATAAGATTTCAGCATCTATTTTAGGGAGAAAAGATGTTTCTAGTTGATGTGGCTGAAAAACAAAACAAAAATGAAAACACACACAGAACAAACAAACAAAAAAAAAAAAAAAACACTTCAAAATAAGATCAATCTGGCTTTAAAAATGATTAGAGTAAAGAAAATGCAGTTAAATTATTTTGAAGTCACAGGTGTACATCAACCAGATGAATTTTGAAGGGGAAGAAAGAATAATGGGGGATTTGATCCATGGTTTTAACACATTGATATTTTTTAAGTCTGCAAAAAGGGGAGAAGAGCCAGAAGAAAGTACCAGAAAAGGCACTAAAGATGAGGTGAGCATATGGAAAACTGAATGGCAGAGAGGGACTATTAGTGAGTATTGGGTACAAAAATTGTTCTTATATTTTTTTTCCCATGTCAACCACTTTGATTGTTATTCTAGATTTTAGTATCCTTAAAATTAAAAAAAAAGCACATAAGTTCCCATCAAAACATTGGACGAATTGGAGAAGTAGGATGAGAGAAAAGAAAAAATCATAATTGAGAGGCTTTTTGTCAAGTATGTACTCTGCCACATGAAAAAAAAAAAATAAATTTGAAATTGTTCTGAAAGAAATGCAAGGTACTTTTATTCTACACATTTTCCCATTTTATAGTTTAAGAGAGGACAAGCTAAAGGCAAGGATTACATTCTTATGCCAGTCAGTGTTGTATTAAATTGAGGTAAACTTGTTTTGTTGGTTTTTTTTTTTACAGGTTTGAAATGCCTTTCTTTCTGATATGAAATGCAAACTTGTATATATTCTACTAGAGCAAAATGCACAGCTCTTCTGCCTACCACTGATAAATCAAGGCAAACAAATTATGCAATGGGACCATTCTGCAAATTGTGCTCAGTGGATAGCATGTAAAAGGAGCATCAAGGTGAGTTTGCAAAACCTTCTGGGTGAGAGGGAAGTGCTGACATTCGGATACACGTGGTTTCATAGCTATACAAAAGTCTGATCTGCTGAATACCACAGGATCAGCAAAATAGATGAGAAAAAGATTTTTCTTACATTAATTAATGTTCTGTTCCTTATTCATTGCTTGCTGCAGAGTTGCATATTTGAACATATATACCTGGTAGATAAACTTAATTGAAGTATAGATTTAAAATAGCAGATTGTAGTATACTATACTACAACAAAGGGGAGGGAGTATTCTCTGTAACAGATTATGGGCTACTCTAAGTGTACTTTTATTTTTTAAGTATTTTTAGTATGGACACCTATGTCTGCTGTAGTCCTGTATTATAGCTGGGAAGGTTGTACTACAAACCAGACTATGTATAGGCATAAGCCTGAGATGTTCCATTCCCCGTATACTCATTCTTCATTTCTACCCCTTCTGTAGTTTCAAGTCTTCTTCAAACAGGCAGAAATCTAGCCTTTTTTTCCAGAATACAGTTCTGGTATTTGGCAGAAAATCAAAATTGATGTTCCAAGAATAGAGGAAATGCATGATTTTGATATTTATTCTTCTTTTCCATAATTGAAGGCACATTAGTATTGGTCAGGTACATGAAGATTGGTCATGTAATTAAGACTTTATTCATAAGAAATAGAGATTTCTGGTCTATTGTGTATGAGGGAAGCAGTGAGGAAGCCTGCTAACTAGTCTGATTACTAGCCTGTCTCATTAGCATGCTAGTAATCAGAACATACCCATGGTTTTCTTTGACAATACTGGATCTAGAGAAAGAGTGTGAAAATTTCACATCATGGGTATGGCGTTCTCTCTCAGGTACACAATTAGTTGTATCTGGATAAGGACCTTTCATTTTCCTACTCCTTAGCCTAGCCTCCTTTAAAAGAGGGTTATGCTCCCACATTGTCCCTGTGTCTACTCTCTTGCTGTTTTTTCTTAACATTTGAATCCATGCACCACTTTTAACTGTATGGGATGGAAAGGCAGAGGTTTTCCAAGATCATTTCATTTCTGCTAGTTTCTTGACGACTGGTGACTGATGGAGGGGAGAATCTCAAATTATTACCTCTATCTGAGGCAGTGTCTTAATAACTTGCCTGTTTGTCCATAGCTATGTACAGAGAAGTAACCTGCAGTGGGTTGCACCACATTTGCGCAGTTCATCCTGCAGAGGATATAAGAAAAAGCTGTGGAATTATACAGCCAAAGGACACAGACAAAACAGCAAGAGCAATTTTCATGCTGCAGAGTGCAAATGAAAGGGAAATCAGTCTCCAGCCATTCTGCATCTTCATGATTCATGACACTCCAAAATATCAAAAAGAAGGAGATGAACAGATCAGGTGAATGGTTGGCCACATGGCTTGTACAATCAGGGTTTTGTGTTCTAAGATCTCTGATGTACCTTCAAGAGACTGGGCATGTTGACACTGTCCTTAGGGACAAAGGAACCGAGCAGAACTGGCAACTGTTTAAGGACACTTTTTTTGGAGCACAAGAGACCTCCACTCACATGTGTAATAAGCAGGGAAAGTAAGAAAGCCGCATGGCTGAGCAAGGACCTGCTGGTCAAACTGAGATGTACGAAGGAAATGCACAGGCAGTGGAAGCAGGAACATGTGGCCTCAGAAGAGTACAGGGATGTCATCTGGATTTGTAGAGATGGGATCAATAAAACCAAGTTTTTTTGTTTGTTTGTTTGTTTAATTTTGTTTTATATCAGTTTTTAGATAGATAGATAGATAGATATTTGGACAGGGCATCCTTTTTCCATTATACAGAATTAAGAAAGAAACTATTTCATCAATTTTCATTGAGGCAATTATTAGGCTCTGCAGCTAAATAGTGTGAGGCAGAAAGCTTTTCACAGAAAACAAAAGACAGATATTGAAACAGAGTTAATAATGCTCTACAACATGATCCAGCATTTTCTGAAGTTCCTAACATTGTTGGTTACAGATTGAGTACAGTGGTTCCTAGGATCTACGGATAGCAACATACTGATCCATAAAGTCTATGTGAAGTCTCAATAGACTTTTTATCAACAGTAGTTATAAGACTTTCTTTTTATTGATAATATTACCAAAATTTTGGGTAAACATGGATCAATTCTTACTTGGCAATGCAGTGGTGTCTGTGATAAGATTAGGAATCTGAAGGGCACTCTCTGCATCAGAATATTTGGTAAGGAAGGTGACACTGAGTTAATAACTCTTCTCAGTTTGTGATGAAGATTATTAAAAATGAAGGGGAATGTAGAAAGACAGAGACAGTTTAATCTGAAGTATTGAGGGGGAAGGAAAATGTGTTTACCACCTGTGGTTCAGGGTAGGGAAGCACACTCAGAGATAGCTGAGAGCATGAGATTAGTGAATGCAGTGATATCTAGGGAATTTTAATTTGTATAATTTATTCAGTCATTAAGAAGGAGGACTAGAGTTTTATGTAGAACTCATTTTTATATCTGTATGTGTTACAGGCAACTCTGCAAGGAAAATCTTCAGACTGAATTTTATTAACTAAAATGGATATGGTAAGTACCACAATCATTAGGATGGATTTTGGATACAAATACAGGTGTATTAACATGTAAATGGTCCAATTTAATACAATCAAAAATGTATTAAGTAAAATAGATTGGCAATGTTTATGAGCAGAGAAGTCTGAGGACAAAAAAAAAAAAAAAAAGGCAAAAAGATCTGGAGGATATGCTGCAAAGTAGAAACTGAAATATAAATTATTTAAAAATACTGTGGATGAGTGATAAGTTGTTAAGTTATCACAAGTAACAACAGAACAGTTGAAAATTACATGGAGTCAAAAGCTTTGGCACAGATATAATGTCACTGGAAACAAAAAACAAAAAACAGGGAAATGTAAAAAAGAGCATTTGAAGAACAAAATAGAAAAATGAGTCACTGTTGCCTACCCTGGAGGAATGACTCTGAGGAAAATATCCCTGTGAAGGAGTTGGCCCCTGTGGGGTTAAGGAAAATTATTAAAAAGAGTAAAAACATAATAAATGCAAAAAAAATTTAAACCTCTTCCTTTTCAAGAACATAGAATCCTGTTCCCATAACCCCTTCATTACAGCAGTGTTTTTGAGTTACTGTCTTCCTTAGATATATTATAAAATACCAAAGGAAAGGACTTATTCTTTAAAGTGTAGTAGCTGAATACTAATGGAGCAGCACTCTACAGTGTCTATCCCAGTGAGAATCCTCTTTGCATAGAGCTGTTAGACTGCTGGAGATGAAAACACCAAAAATGTGATTCATGTGGTAAGGACACTCTTCTCCCCAAGAAAAGGGGAGGGAAGTTCATCCAATTATTTGTGGCAATGAACACAAGAGAGAAAAAGTTGAGAGAAAAGTATAAGCAAATGGAAGAGATTGCGTGTCTTTTCCAATCAATTTTTGAGTCAGCAACGTGCCCTTGCCACAAAGAAAGCTAATGGTATTCTTGACTACATTAGACAAAGTATTGCCACCAGGTCTAGGGAAGTGATCCTCCCCCTCAATGCTGGTGAGTACTGGGTTCAGTGTTGGACTCCCTGGTACATAAGAGACATGGACATACTGGAGAGTCCAGTGAAGGGCTACCAAGATGATGAAGAGACTAGAGCATCTCTCATATGAGGGAAAGGCTGAGAGAACTGAGACTGCTCAGCCTGGAGAAGAGGTGGCTCATCAATGATGAGTGATCTTATCAATACATATTTTGCCCATATTTAAACTGCTTTATTAGTGGTGGACACAACAGAAAAATTTTAAATGCCTTTTTTTTTATTTGTTTTTGTTTCTTTGTTTGTTTGTTTTTTCCTTTTCTTGACTGCACCAGCACACAATCTAATAAGATACAGTGTCCAGAGAAAAAACTCAGGAGGTAGATGAATTGGTTCAATTTCTAATCATTTTCAAAATAGGGCAAACTATTAAGTTAGAGGGATATTCTTGAGAAGAGCACAAACTCTTCCTCGTTTCCTCTAGCTGTTGTGGCCAGAGGTGTATTTGGGAAGATAACAAATCTTGGGGTTTTCTGTGCATTAGACTTTTCTAACTTCTTGGACAGCACATCACAGTTAGTTTAAATGAAGTATTATTAACTGCAACACTGTTTATGTTAGAAAGAGACAGTACACAATAATGTGTTTCAGTGGGTTGACTGAGAACTACAAGGCTTGTTACAGGCAATAGGTAAGAACACACTATAGTTAAAGCAACACAACCTCACCCTCCCCCACCACCCCCCTCAAAAAAAAAAAAAAACAACCAAAAAATGAAAACAAAAAACAAAAAAAAAGCAACAACAAAATTACACCTTCAAATCCATTCACTTTCAGGGCAATGAAAATCTTCAACGCTGATGAGATTACTTAGAATAGTAACATAAACTGAATAATCAGCTTATTAACAATAGTTTTAGAAGCAGAAACCTTTTAGTGAACATAAAGATGTTGCGAAAGGTCTTCACACCAAAAAAGGAACAATTGGAAAGGTCAAGAAAGTGCTATTACTAAGTACTCTCCACCTCATCCATAATCAGTAATAAAATAGAAAAATGTGTACTGTGTTGGATAATTGTGCAAGCATCTTGGCAGAAATGTCATGGTAATGCTGAAATCAAAGCATATTTATCACAGATTTTCCTTTAATCTTATGGGAAGCATATTAGCTGAAACATTGTAAGAGAAAGAGTAGGCTTTTTCTGTTATGACAGTAAGCATGGGCATATTCTGTACAAAAGTATTAGGTGTTTGGTATTTTAGAAGGAATTTTATAAGTAGGAAATATAGCCAATGAGTAAACTCTGCATGATTAAAAGTGAATTGAGAGACAGCGGGAGAAAGATCTCATTTGAAAGAGAGCAAGGGAGGTTGTTTATCATGCTGAGTTTAATTGTTAATCCAGATGAAAATTATGGAAACTTGCTTTGCCTTTTGTACTGTAAGTTTTAGTTTCTTTTTCAAGGAAATAAGAAAAAAATTTCTTGAATGTGAATTTTTAAGGTTTTAATGCTCTGAGGACAACCACTACCATTCACAGAATTACTAAAGCACCCTTACAGCAACGTTAATCACATTTGTTTGCTTCATTTACACTTTTACTATCTATGTCATTCAGTTTATATCTGCACTGTATCTGATCAGCAGGCAGTGACCCGAGACTGTGCCCTGGATGTGACTCCCTCCTGCACAGGCAGGCGAGGTGGGGAACTCTCACTAGCACAACCATTCCCTGAAGCCAGCAAGGTCATGGATGTTTGTCTTGACTTCAGCCAGGCTTTTAACACTTACCAATGTGTAGAAATACCTGATGAGGGGAGTAAAGAAGACAGAGCCAGACTATTGTCAGTGGTGCCCAGTAACAGGAGAAGAGGCAATTGGCACAAACGGAAAAACACACAAGTCCATTTAACCATAAGAAAACACTTTGTTATTCTGAAGGTGGTTCAACTCTGGAGCAGGTCGTCCAGAGCAATTATTGAGACACCATCTTCAGCAATAGAAACTCTGAACCCAAGTCACCACAACCATAAGCATCCTGCTGTAGGTGATGCTGCTCTGAAGAAGGGGTTGGAATCTAGTCCCTGGTTTCAGTCCCTGTGAGTCTGTGATTCTGTAATACTGCAGAGACGTAATGATTCAAATATCTTTTGTTTCTACCTTTGGGAGGCTCATAATCTCCTGGAGAAAATGCCTTGGGAAATATGTATATATACACATTTAAACCTTTTTCATGTAAAGTTCATTTTCATAATTAATTTTAATTATTAAAAAGAATTTATGCATAAATGAAATAAGCTATGTGCAGTCAAAGAGAGAATCTATGTTTTTAAGAGCTGGAAAGATGTCTAAGAATTCACATGTCTAAAAGTTTCCATGCTGTCATTGCAATAAATTAAGTTTCTAATTAAACACATGCTCACATACACACTCTTGGATGGGAATGCCGTGCTTGATCAATAGCCCTAGGCTACATGGTAGCAGGCAGAATTATAGCAAATGGAACTGGATGAATCAGTTTACTTAATGACCACAATATGATTTATTTCATTGGTGGGAAAGAGGGGAGGAAGACATCAAACTGCTAAAAATACTACCTGAGCAAATTAAGATATGATCTTACAGGAGATACGTTCCCAAGGGATCCCATGTGAGTGCAGCAGATCAGAGCTCAGATTATTCTTAAAGAAGCATACTTGATGAAAGTGTCTCAGCTAATCTGCATTCAGCTTGTTTTCCATTTGTAATTGAGAAGACTTTTTGATTATTTTTTAATGTAGTTAGCTTAACCATGGACAATTACTGCTGACTGAATCAGCACATTTACAGAGTGTCAGGATTTTGCCAGTTGTAGGAGTTTGTGGAAGCCAAAAAGGGATGGGAGATCAAAAATGAGTGGGAGGTCAAAAAGGGGTGGGTGGCTGAAAAGAGGTGAGATTCTGGGACAAAAATAGAGGACAAAAAATATCTGAGGCCAGAAATGTATGGAAAGTAAAAAAAAGTGTGGGAAGTCAAAAAGACATAGGAAAGGCAGAGGCTGAAAAGGGCTGAGAAGCCATAAGAAAAGTGGAGGCCACAAGGTTTGGATGTGACCAAAAAGAGGTAGCAAGTTGAGAGAGAAATGGAGACTGAAAAAAGGTGGCAGAGCAAAAGAAGACGAGAAGCCAAGATAAAAGTCGAGGCCGAAAAAGGAGGGGTGAGGTAAAAAAGGGGCATGAGGTTGAGATTTAAGTAGATGCTGAGAAGATGTGAGAGGCTAAAAAGAGGTGGAAGGCAGAAAGAAAAATAGAGGCCAAAAAAGCTTGGGAGACAAAAAGACATGCAGGTCTGAGAGAAAAGTAGAGGCTGAAAAGAGCTGGGGAGGGCCAAAAGGGGTGGGGAGTTCAGAGAAATATAGAGGTTGAAAACAAGATGGAGGCCAAAGTGGGGTGGGATGCTGAAAAGTGGGTGGGATGGTGAGAGAAAAATAGAGGCTGAGAAGAAGGCCAGGGCAGTCTGAAAAGGGGTGGGAGGCCAAAAAGATGTTGGGAGGCTCAGAGGAATTTTTAGGCCCAAAATGGGAGGGAGTCCAAAAAGGGCTGGGAGATCCAAAAGTGGTGGGACGCTGGAAGAAAAGTATAGGTCAAAAAGGGGGGGGGGGGGGGGGGGGGGGGCTGAAATGTAAGAGTCTGAAGACAGGTGGGAAGACAAAAAAGAGCAAGGATCTGAGAAAAAAGTAGATAAGAACAGGGGTAGGAGGATGAAAAAGGAGAGGGAGGATGTGAAAAAATAAAGCTAAAGTGAGGCTGAATGAGCTAAAGTGACCCAAAAAGAGTTTGCAAAGATTTAATGTGTAGCAGGAGAAAAAACATTCCCCATCACCCACAAAAACACGTACACATATATACGAATTCCGGTGCTGGTTATTGGAAATGTTCCTTCATTTTCTCTTTTCTCCTACTTATTTATTGGCAAAAAAATGCAGAAACTGAATATAAATCAGGTCTTGACTTTCTCTATAATTGTGCTTTTCAAAGTAGATAATTAAATTTCTGCCTCTTTGGGAAAAGGTCAGCATGTTGGGGTAACAAATACTCGTATCTCTAGGGCATTTGGCCTTATTAGCCATGAATCACTGTTTCATAAGCTTGAAGCCTTGGCTAGAATCCATCTAGCCTAAAATACTTTGAAAACCTATGAATTAGCTGAGATCCACTTTAATAGTTCAGCTTTATTACTGATTAACCTGGATATGCCCTGGTTTGTTATGTTGTAATTCAGAAACTAACACTATTGCTATTGTCTAGACATATATTGTACGTATGGTGCTGCTTCTCCATTACTCTAGGAATTTGTTGCTATGCTGATCACTTGTTTTGTACACAGGTTAAGGCTGTACATAGGCTAAAGAGGTTACTGAAGAAACCTTTGAGAGGCTGATGGTTGACTTAATCTTCATCTACACATTAAGGAACTTAAATCAAGGAGAGCCTGCATTTAGTTAATGCTGGAGAGCTTAGACACAAGTTGACAGGCATACTGTAATGTACTTTGTGGAGAACCAAACACAACAACCTGAAGAGAAGTGTGTGTGTTTCTTTTATATTTTTTTATTCTTTATTTTCTAGTGATCTAAATTCATAATTAAGATTTGTAGTCATATTTTTAACTTATTTTAAAAATGGCAGTGGTGACCAGAGTTGCTTTTTATTCCACCTGTATTTTTAGAATGAAATACCATAAACAGCATCTATGCTCTTGTCTCAGGTTAGATCTATGAAATCTCTCCATGTCTTTTCATGTCTGCTTAAGCTGGCACCAGGCTGGGACTTGACTATCTGTGCCATTACAGCACATCCAGCATTAACCAAGGGGTCCGGAAGACTGGAGTAGTGCTGTGCCTGGAGGTCAAGAGCATCCTGCTGGCCCAGTTCAAAACATGGTGACAAAGGCACGGCACCATAAGTCTATGTCAGCACGCCCTTCCTCATCTCAAGTGCTCAGAACTATCATTAGCTATCCCTACTTGTAAAGTTTAGACAGTCAATGCCCCCATCTCATCTGCATTCTTAACCTCAGAAGGTCACTGCGTCTCTTAGATTTCTGCTAATAAAGACCCTGAGACATGATACTATCTGATTAATAGGAGACCGTGCTTAGCTTTATTTAAAGTCTGCTGGAACTGAGAGACTAAACAGTCCCCACAAGTAGCTAACATCTAAGCTATATAGTCATATTTCTGTCAGTTCACCCTCTCTTTCTGGTCTACTGAATATAGAATGATAATATTAAATTTAATATTAAAGTGGAGTAATCACAATAGGAGGGCATGAGAGCAACTGCTCTCACATAAGTCTGTAGTATAGTGATTCAAACCCCAACCTTGAAGGTGAGAGAAGTGGGTTCAAAGCCCTTTAAAGAAATAAACTGAAGCAGGGAGCATTAAACTTACATGTGTGAGACTTGTTTTATACAGGCTTTCATTATTAAATATGACAGTAACAGATAGTTCATATAAGGGACTAAATACTTTTGGTAATAAAAAACAAAAAAAAAATGTGAGTAGTAGGTAGTCATACAAAGAAAACAGATGTTAGAAATACATCAAATTACAACTCCAGCACAGGTATATTCTATTTTTTTATTATTTTTTTTTTACTATTATTTATTTTATTCTCTGTTATTTGCCATTGATCTTCAGACCACATAAAGCAAAATCATTCCATAGTAATTTCATATTTTTTCATATTCTGCCAAAGAGATGACAAAATGTATTGAGACTCTGGTAATAGCTAAGTGTGACTTTATCCGAACACTTTAAATGATCTTAGTTTATTACATTAACTGTGACATAAACGTTGCCTGAAAGAATGCAGGTCTCCTCTGGGGAGCAGATGAAATACTGAGGTGCTTTTAAGAGAAGTGTTTGCATGTGTAATTTCACTGAGGAAAAAAAAAACAAAAAACAAAAAACAAAAAACAAACAAACAACAACAACAACAACAAATCAAACAAACAACAACAAAAAAAAAACACCACCTTGCATTAACTAGTGTAGATAGATCAATGTAGGAAAACAAAAGTTGGTGCAAGTCAGATGATTCCTGGAGTTTGACGTCCAGTATGGAAAAGTGTCTAGAACCAATTGCTTCAGAAAATGGGGCAAGAAAACCTACAGTAAGATGCTGTATGGTAAAAGGTCTAGTCTTCTCTTCCAACTGGCAACAATTTCACTATTTCAATTCAATTTCAATTGAATTTAATTATTTTTTTTTCAGTTCAATAGTTGCCCCTTCTTTATGTCTAAGGAGACAGCACTAAGAAGTGCTTGATGTATACTCTATATAATTTACTATTTTGTATGTTTTTATTAGTTCTCCTGTAATTTGTCTCTGCTCATAGATTAATGCTCTCCATGTATCTTTCCCAGGAGGAAAATAGAAATGGATTTTTCAATTTAAAGAAGCAAACAAAACAAAATCTTCCCCTGTTAAGACAGCACTGAAAGTACACATAACTGATACCAAGTAAATGGAGTTTAAAAAAATAATTATCTTGACTCCATTTCTATGGCTGGAGAGCGTTCAGTATACACAAGTAATTATATATATATTTATGTACTTTTAAATGTAGTTTGTTATTATTATTGTTGTTGTTTGTTTGTTTTGTTTTTTATTTGGAATATATCTTGAAGACTCTTGATAACCCCCATCAAAACTCTTATGTTTGAATATTGTACAGTAAGATTTGCAAGACAGAATTTTTCCTACTGAAAAAAAACTTTACACAGCTGAATAGGGAAGAAACAGAAAAGAGATGTTTAAAGACATCCCTAGCAATACATAATTGTCTTTCAATACTGTTAATTTAATATTTAGCATGCTCTGATACCAAACTGTGTGATGCTTTCATTTGAAAGTATATAGCAATATATTAAACTTCTTGCCGCTATCCATTTCCCCTCACATTTACTTAGTACGATGTTGTATGGAAGAAACAAGAGGCCCTTGTGATCAATGGTTCTATAACAGTGCTGGAAAAGAGAGGGAATAATGGCATCTACCACACTATTTTTTTGGTGGATTTAAGGAAATGAAGAAGGAAAAGACAATTGCCTGCCACAGTTTAAAAGAGCTGTTTTCATATTTTCACACGGGCTTCCTATCTGTGTAGGCGACAGCAAACTCAGAAATGAATTGCATTATAAGATTATGGTTTGTTAAAAATAAAGAATCAACAGTTATAAATCCAAAGATTTTTTTTTTCTATTATCTGAATGCTAGTTCTTTATTTTAAGAAAGCTATATTCTTTTGTTATTTAGGTGCTGGAAACACTTCTAGAACAGTAGTATTTTCACGGTCCCATTTTCATATAGTCTTCTCATTTAAAGGTTTACATGTATATTTTAAGCTTGATTTTTATCTTTTCCACCGTCCACCAACATTTAAGGTGTTAAATTATTCTTAAGACAAAAGCCATAATTTTCCATTTTGACTTTTCAAGTATCCCTCTGAAGGGTACCTTGAAGAAATTGTAGAATCTAGGATATTTTTCCAAACCCACGTCTGTTTTTTGGATTATCCTTCAAGGCTCCATTGTGCTAAGGTAGCCAATGTTCTTTAATGACTTTCTGAAATACCTCCAGGGAACTGAAATTGCTTTTTCATGTCTGAGCATTCAAAGTACCAGTTCCTTGTCCTATTGCCCTTATTGTGGGATAGGTTTTTGACAAAGGCTGTCAAGGCAGCATTGTCTATGGTATCAGAAAAGGCAGTGTAAAAGCTGTCAGAGTTTTGATCCCATTGGATATGGGCATTTGTACTATCTTGGGGGTAGGGGGAGTATATTTCTTCAGTGTAGCCTTCATCTTAATGGAGTGCGATAGATTATGAATGCTTGCCCTTCATTCATTATTGCACAGATTTTTTCCCTTTGTCCTTTGTGACAGCAGCAGAAACTGTTTACATAAGAAAATAATGGGAAAGCATTCATGAATTTGTATCTATTTAGTGCAGTAAGTCCTCTTATTATTAGGATGCAATAATATTAGACATAAAGCTATAGCTATGCTTACTTCTGCAATCTTATAACAGGCTAGAAATGATTTTTGTGTCTTGCATAATTCCATCATTTGCCTTGTATGTGGCACAGGGCTGAAACCACAGAAAAGCTTGGACACTGAAATGTTCAGCAATATGGCCTCAGTGTTGAGAAATCTTGTTAATATAGGGGAATTCACAGGTATGGCTTCTGTTCCAAGGCTGCTTGTGCAGTCCTGAAACACACATGTGGCAAATCAGACATCTGAGAATGTGACTCACCTCAGACACTGTAAGAATAAGGCAATTGGGAATTGTTGCAAATAAGGTTATGTTCTGTACTTGCTCCCTTGCTGGGGTTTTGGAGTTTCATTGCAGGATCAGGACTCTATTTTGTGGTCCACCTAATTCCATGGAAGTAGGAGTCTAATTCTAACCCTTCCTAATAGAACACAGAGGGAAGATACAGCTTTCCCTGTCAGTCTACTAATAAAAGCATTCATTCTAAATATAGGAGATACAGGAAAACAGGTTTTGCTATCATCAAATGTGTGACTCTTCTATTTGGCCTTAAAGCATTCCTTCAGTCTACTCTAGCACACATTGGTGTATCAACCTTGGCCACATCTTCACCATCGTATTAAACTTGTCTTATGGTCAGTTATTGTTTTCTGTGAAGAATCAATTATTTTATGCACAATGAAACAATTTCAGCAGGGGACCTGCCTCACATGCATTCTCCTGAACCAGCCCAGGTCAGAAAACAGGGCTTGTAAAATCTGCTTGTCATGCTGTCTGAGGTAGGTCAACATATTCAGGAGGAGATTCTGTGAGTCCACACTTCTATTTTCTCCCCTTGGCTTTGAAACACAAGGCACAGGTTCTGTTTTTCAGGTAAGCCAAAATGTTAGGTTAAAATACTGTGCTTGTAGCAAGCTGACTCAGCTTGATCTGTCCAAAGACGAGACCATCTGCTGCTACTGATGCAGTCAAGGCAACCATGGTAAAAAATATTGCTTCCAAACTCCATACAGAGAATGGTAAGTATTTGAGAGGAGTGATACGTAGGGGATCAAGAACATTACTAATGATAAGTGCTTGTATCGTCACCTTCTCTTGCAACCTTAACAGGAGAAGTGCTGGTCCTAACAAATCAAGGATATTTTGGTGTGACCTGGCTGGAGTAGCTGTAGGAGTGGCATGCTGACACTTTTGTGCCATAGAGTGTCCCAGTTTTTATTAGGGTCTGTGGCATGAGGAACAGAAGCCCAGTCCATTTTTTCAGTCTAACTGAAAAAAAATATATTTTTTTCAGGACAAAAATATATTTTTTTACTGGACAAGTAGAAAATGTATTCAGATAGTAGAAAGTTAATCAAATAGTCTTATTGAGAAAACAATACAAATGCCTTAGATCATGAATAAAATGCTCTGTTGCTATACTGTTGGGTAAAAGAATGTGGGTAAAAAAACTAGATTTTGTATGATCATATTTCTGATCTTGAAAGTGTGAATTGTTTTGATGAATTGGGCTGTACAAGCAATACAGGCAGAGAAATTCCATATTTATGGACACTGGAAGGCCTTTGCTTATCAGTGCTTCAAAATTTGGGTGATTGATTAAGCCAAAGTTTAGGGATGTGCAGTTCACCTTAAGAAGAGACTGCAGTATGTTGAAGCCCATCTGAAAGAGGTAGTTTCAAGGGCAGCTACAGCATTCACTGCCACACATTACCAAACCTATTATGCTAGGATGCAAGCAGTCTAGGCAAATTTTCTCTTAAAAATTGATTCCCTTTTGGACTAACAATATTTGGGGAATAGGTATTAGAAATTTTTGTAATCCCATCTTCAAGCATAGGTAGTTTGCCTGGGTTTTTGCTCCTGAAACACTATTTTGGATTTATACTTTAGTGAACAACAGTTATGATCAATAGTCCCACTGAATCAAGAGAGATGAATCTGTATTTAAAGGAATAGGAGTAGGAAAAGGAATAGGATTCTCCATTACTTTCCGTGTATCAGGGCAGACAAATCTGTGGCTTTAAATTGTTTTGTCACAGACCAAGGAACAGAACAGGAGTCAGAATCTGCTACTCCAAATTCATTCCCGTTTCATACCTTCCATACAAATTTTAATTAATATTTTAAACCACCTAAAGATAAATGAAACAAACCATGTATTTTAAGTAAATAAATGCATACAGTATGGGAATATACAATTGTCTGTTTTAAGAGGAAGCAGATGTCTCATTGTAGTATGTTATTTTGTTATTTACAGAACAGCTAGCTTGTACCGCAGTATCTCTTCATCTCCAGAATTTCTCTTCCAAGATTATGTATAGGCTCTGCCTTAGTTGTAATATTTTAATTCATCACCACATATTTAGCAAACTCCTTCTTTTATCACTTGATGACAGACGAGATTTTTTTCTCTGACATTTATTGCTTTTTAAACTGTATTTCTGGTTGGGTGCCAGATTTCTCCAAAAATATTGTAAATAAATGTGAGTAATACAGATTTGGATTTATGAAATATAATGGCTGGATGCTCTAGCTGTGAAGAGATGCTTTATCATATTTTCTACCATTATGTTGGGAAACTTTAAGACTTGCTTTCCTGATTTACTTTACCGCAATCTTTTAAGGCTTTAAACCAAGTTGCTTTGAGACTGGAACACAATTATAGTAACCAGTCTGACATGCACACAATGTGAATAAAATACTCTATAATATATAGACATTTTAACACTGATACATTCTACACACATAAAAATAAAGGCACCTTGAAATAAAATTCTTATCTCCCTCACCTCACTTATCTACTAATTGCATATAAACTCACACAATACACTAAAAGATTCCTGTATGTATATCATTAAGGAACATAAAAGAAAGCTTGTTATCTTTTTGCATGCTTATCTGTAAGACTCAGTAATGTTCCTATCTGTAAGAATACATACTATATATATGTGTGTATATTCACATATACTTTATATATACAAATATGCCTCCCTTCAAAATCTGAAAGATTAAAACATGAGTGGGGGGACTGTTCATTATATTTATGTTTTCTGAAATCAGAGATTCTTTAAATGGAACATCCACATTCCTTCCTTCATGAGTGCTGCTTTGTGAAACCATGAAATCAATCCTGCCACCCTTTTGGCTAAATTTGGATTTGAAATGAAAAATTGCCTCTCCTGTAATAGCCATATTCTCTTTCAATCATTATTTCACAACCTTGGATCACTTTTTGTATGGTAGATTAAATGTGCTGGTAACAAAGTTTGAAAACATAGTGGCTAAGCAAAACCATCACTCTTTTGCATCACATTCCTTACATTTTTGCATAATGATAAGTTGTATGGTTTACCTTGAAGCACATGAATGAATTTTAGGCCTGAAAAGAAAGAATATGACCAGGAAAAAGAAGGGGTGCTTATAATCAGTAGGAAATAATTTCCACCCCTGCATGAGTATCATTCAGTGGCCATATCCCACCTGTTATGTGGGTTTAGTTGACCACTGAGCTTAATACGCTGAGGTCAAAGATGGTTAGTATCAAGGTGGGCTGTGATAGGTTCCGATGTAACCACTGCAGGAATCTGGATTTCTCCCTTTCCTCCCCCAGGGAAGAAGAAAGGACTGCTTATGCTTGCTCCTGTAGTAACAGGTACTGATGTAGTGCTGGCATCTCTTTTCATATAGTTAGAGGCCGTGTGCCATGTTTCAGAGGTAATGTGGAAATGCAGGCTTCCTGGGATTCTTATCTGCTTTCTATTCTGATCTTCAGTGATTTCCCAGGGTATTCAAATATTGCATAAGAATTCCAAAGAGAGGACTGACCCAGTTCAGAGAGATACCATCGGGGAACATTTCCCAAGTGCCTGTTTCATGGGGATGGGAAAGGAAGCAGATGTTTTCCATCAACAACTAATGCTGAAGAGCTACTATTACTCCCTCCCTAACCACAAGCTCTAGGCCATAATCATATACTCCCTTCTTCTGCTTCCTGAGACGTAAGAGCAGCATGTAATAATTCAAATTCTGTCTTGTTGACACAGCTTGTTTCAGCTGTTCAGAGAGCAAGTTGTTTGTTCGCTGCATCTGTGGACACATCAGCACTTTGCAGAAAGTCTAAAAGGGGTTGCTGCTTTTTTTTTTTTTTTTGATGGGAGTTGCAATTGCCTGCTGTCATCTGAGCCTCCTGGAAATCTGTGGCAAAGCACTGAAATATCCACATGCAAGGCATTTCTGTCAATGGGGCACTCTTGTTGTTGTTGTGTCATTATTGTTTCTTTTGTTATTTTATTAAGACTCATGAATTTGCCCTGAACAATAAAATAAAGTATATGATATAAAATAATACTTGGATATTTAGGGCAAAACTAAGAATTCCTCCCATTAGGCCTGTATGACTGGTGGGGAATGGCTTGTGGATAGACACCTGGCTTTGATGGAGTGAGAAAAACAAGTGTTCTGATTTAATGTCTTGTAGACACATTGAGCAAATGAGAGGCACAATATTGATCTTAAAATACAGGCATGTATGCAAGAATTTGACAATCTAGAGACTATTAAAGACTAAAATAAAATAAATAAAGGGAAAAATAAAATAAGAAATGAAATAGTGAAATGACATTTGTATTAAAAAAAAAAAAGAGAGAGAGAGCGAGAATAACTGACAATCTGTTGGAACAGAACGGTTCCCTTACCTGGGGGAATAAACAATTATTTTGTTATATAAATATGTTCAAAGCATCTATTCTTTGAGATTGAGTACTTTTAAAAACATTCTGTTTGGTCAATGTGTATAATAGCTGTTATATATTTCATCTTCTAGAACACAACTGTATATGTACCAAATTGAAAAGTTAAACTATCAGCTCCTCTCCCTTTGCAACCCCATGGAGACCTGCTGTTTCTCTTCAATTATTAAGATATCTGGCATGTTCCAGAGCAGAAAGCTTTCCATTTTTTTCATAGCAAAAGGCTGCATGCCTATACCTGTGATCTAGGCTCCACTAAAGGCCAACGAGTCAAGTTTTACTCTAATTCACAGGCATCCTTGTCTGCAGTATAAGGAAGCAAATCAGGACAATCCTCAGGCCACTTATATAGGGGACTATCCTATTCCTTCCATAGTAAGAGTCCTGAAAACATTTAAGTCAGTAGGAAGGTCATTTAAACTATGAGGAATTTGAAATTAAGGAATGTCATGGGACCGTAAACCCAAAGTAAAGATGAAAGACCCCCCTCCCTGCAGCTGCATTATGTCTCACATACCCATCCCAATGAACAAGGAAAGATCATTAGTAATTAATGTATTTAGTATAAATCTAAAACTTGCATCTCTGCTGCATGAAAAGGTGAAGAAAAATTATGAGATTAAAGGAAATACAGGAGAGGATGTTTTAATATAGGCAAAAGGAAAAAGAATATGTAGATGGTCCCTGGGGCAATAGAGCTGGGGTGAAGAGGGCTACGCTGCCAGCTTTCCATGTTAGTTTTAGAGGTCAGTTCGAAAAGGTAGGAGTCAGGCATGAAGGACTTTTTTTCCTGCCAAGATACACTGTCAAGAAATCTTAGGAGACAGCAAGAAAAGGTGATTGATGTCTGTTTTTTTTTTTTTTTTTTTTTTTTTCATAATATTTTTATTTTTGTAACATTGTTCCTAAGAAATTTAACTATTTCCATTGCCAGAAGTTTCTTTTTCATTTCTACATTTCAGCTTTATTCTTGTGTGAAACATCTGTAATGGAGGTAACATTCAGCTAAAGCAAAGTTTTGCAGGAATCCCTTGAAAGAACACTGTTCATTGAGAAAGCTACCCCCAGACTGTGAAAATCTGAGGATTTACAAGATTAAATGCCAGGGCTCTGGACAAATTCTCCTCAAGTAACCAGGAAGGCACCCACTACCTTCCTTAAAAAGGTATGGGTTTAAGGCAAAGGTATTGCCATACAAAAGGCAACCTGTGTGCTGATATCCCCAAATTGCCACAGCTGATCCCTGCAAATTTCCTTTGGTGGAAAAGGTATGGAAATTGACAAGCAGGAATGTAATATTGCTTTATTATTCTGATTTTTCAGTGACAAATGCACAACAGCAGTATGTGTGAAGGGAACCTCAGACTCTCTGTGAAACAGGAGAGAGCTCAGAATATGATGTAGAGACCTTTTTCTCTTTTTTTTTCAAGGGGCTGCTGGGATATGAACATGCCATTCTGGGGCAAACTAATTGCCTGTTCAGCAACTAAAAGCAAGATACCTTTGTTCTGTGAGTTACAATTCCCTAAAGTACACTGCAGTAGCAAAGTAGTAATTACAATGTAGCATGTCTTAAAAGAGCACCATTATAGATTTCATGAGGAAAAGGATAACTTAGGCATTTCTGTTCACTAGTTAAAGCAAAAGATTTAAAACATCTTCAGCATGTATGTTTTATGAATATAAAGTCGTGTTCATGGATATTTCTTATGTTAAAACCATGTTTGAAGCCTACTATTTTCAGACTGCTACCAGACCGGGTTATAAGCTATTTTGTGCTGCTGTCTACAGTCCAATAATCTAAAACACATTTTTAATTTCCCTTCCCTTCCCTTCCCTTCCCTTCCCTTCCCTTCCCTTCCCTTCCCTTCCCTTCCCTTCCCTTCCCTTCCCTTCCCTTCCCTTCCCTTCCCTTCCCTTCCCTTCCCTTCCCTTCCCTTCCCTTCCCTTCCCTTCCCTTCCCTTCCCTTCCCTTCCCTTCCCTTCCCTTCCCTTCCCTTCCCTTCCCTTCCCTTCCCTTCCCTTTCTCCAACAAAAATACTGTCTCAACAGAATGGAATGACTCCTGGATGAGGTGGCCAGTATAAATTAAAGCAGGGTCCTTGACTGAAGTGAAGCACAATGAATGTTCAGAAAAGAATGGTGAAAAACAGAATTGTGAGGAGATGGAGGAAGCCAGGCAGCAAATACAAAAGAATATGGGAGTAATACGTTTCTGATGTGCAAAACAGAGTGAACATGGTTACAGCATTCTGGAAATTATAAACACCTTAGAGAGTTAAGACTACCTCATAAAAGGGATTAGGTCACTGCTTGGGGATTATTTATAAGTTAGATTCTAATTAAAAGGTCAAAGAAAGATGAATATATGTTTTAATAAGCAGCTCTTTATTGCATAGTCCATACATCAATAAGTTGTTTATAATCACTTATTGATAGCTACAAGTGTGCTATAATTATTTATTTAACTCATGAATACCATTGACAAATAGATGACAATTTTTTTTTTTTTTTTTTTTTTTTACACAGTATAAAACTGCAGAAGGAAGCTGGAAAGAAGCAAGGTATAAATTAGGATTTTGACATTACTAATATGTAATTATGTGTATATAATATGTATATAATATGTACTGGTTTTGACATCAGTAAATAAAGGTAACTTGCACAGCAAATATGCTGTGTTGAGTTACAGGTTTCATCTCTCCTAATAACTATGTAATTTTCTCAAGTCTCCATGGCACATATTTTTTGATTTTTTCATTAAAAAAATAATAATTGTTGGTCACATAACACATTATTAGAAGAATTGTAAAGAAGGAGGAGAGAGAAGCAATTTTAACAATGCCACAAATTATACTACTACTCCTGAATGTTTGTGTTGGATTTCATATGATGCATGAGAATCTGACGTGTCCTGTGGGGGCTAGTTTACATTTTTTAATGAAGGGTTACAGTACTCTGGACCAATAGTTTATTTAGTTTTGCACAAGTGAGGTAAATATTTATTAAACATTTGACTCATTGCATTTTGTGGAACCCTTGCACTCCAAACCTGTATGATTCACAGTATACCAAAAGCAAATATAATACCCCTAAATCACACCTGCGTATTAAAAGAAAATCTGTCAGTGCTTTTATTCCCAGCTCTTTACCTTGTATCACGCAAGAGAAAAAAGAAGCAAGCAAGAAAGCAGGCTGCTACTCAGAAATGAATTCACTGGGTTCTTTTGTTAGGAAGTGCTTGTCTGGATTGGCTAGGCAAATAATGAACTTGAGTAAACATGCTCTTGGTTTTTAGAACTTATAGCCCCTGATTTAAAAATAAATAAATAAATAATAATACTAATAATAAAATAACCACATATTACCTCTCTCTTGTGTGTGTGCGTGCTAGAAAGGTACATCAGATCAGTGGTGTATTCAGATTATATATCTGGTACCATGATTTCCTATATGCAGCTTATATTTATATTGACTTTATTCCAAGACTTTAATTCTAAGACTTTATTCCAAGAGATGTCAGTGACAAGAGTGTACCTCAGCTGAAAGGTTATTTCAGAGACTGACCCACTCCCTGCTGGAGGTGCTAGATTCAGTAAAGGGTGCATGTGTCTCACTATTCCATTAAAAAACGAAAGTCACTAGGACACGTAAAAGGTGTCCCTTGATCCCATCAAAATTACAGGATTTTTGCTCCCATTGCTCCTAAAGACCTTTAAAGCAGACCTTGCTAAGCTTATGAGAGGCACTCACAAACTGCTTGTGCTCAGAACCCTGCACAGATTTCCAGAGTGACATTTCTGTGAAGTAAATTGGCAGCTACAGACATATTGTCTTTTTGCTTGTTTGCTTTCTGGTCTTCTTTGTCTAAAATTCTTCCCTGCACAGGGACATGATTCCACAATACATGAATGAAAATAAAAGTAGCTGATAACCTAGTGGTAATTTCAATATTTGAGGAGATGAGTTTGAATCCCTGTGTGCTAGACACACAAAAACTGTGGTCTTCCATCTCCTACTTCATCCATCTTTTAAATAAGCATGTATGCAATCTCATTTTGTGTTGAACTTGAACAGATTGTGCTATAGAAATACTTCCTTGAGACTCTCTCTAAACAAAAAGTACAGAGATTGTACAGTTCAAGTGGTCTGAAAGTTATGCAGTGTTAATCAGTTTTGTGCTTCTTAATTCTGTTTTCAAATTTGGCCATAGCTGTCTTTCTATTCACTTTTGTGACACTTGATTGATTTTGTTATTAACATTAGAAGTCCTGGGATCAGATATTTCTGTGTTGAACAGACATACATCAACACAATTCTACTGAAATGTACATTGATTTGCGTCAGTGTTTTTAGTTTAGAAAAATGTTTACATTTGGGGGTTAACATCTCTCTATGTATATAAGATAGATAAAAATGTTATTTATATATATTTGCATTTTACTCTGATATAAATGAATGTATATCTTTATCTTTCTGATACGTGACATTTACTTATAGATCTGCAGTTACCTTCTGTCTCCAGACAAAAACTGTAAAGCCAGCTTTTCCTGAGTACAAGGAAATCCATCTTGAAACTTTAATTACAGAATAATCTATCAATGACAAATTACCAGAGGGTGGATATGTCACTCACAGTGTTGGCATGTAATTTCAGAGAACACAACTGAAATCACAGGAGATTAACAGATCTGAGTATTTGTTTGCACTTAACAGACAAAGGGAACATAACTGATATGAAGAAATTTCTGCATGGTTTCTATATTAAGAGATTAGTTGGAAATTTCTTCCCTCTTGAAGAAAAAGCAGGCACCAGAGTGAGTCTACATCTTTTGCAAAGTCAGTAGAAATTCTACTGAAACAAGTAATCACTTGACTACTAGCTTTTTTATTATT
Organism: Anas acuta; assembly: GCF_963932015.1. Taxonomy (NCBI): domain Eukaryota; kingdom Metazoa; phylum Chordata; class Aves; order Anseriformes; family Anatidae; genus Anas; species Anas acuta. The sequence goes on from NC_088979.1 coordinate 104,295,085, forward strand.
ATTATTTTTTAATTGTGTAGGGGTTCATGAAGTCTCCACACTGGATGAATTCCTCAGCAGCTTTTTATTTGTCTAATGGAGACAGCTCTTGCAGCCTCATATCAGTTTCTCTTTTAAGAGTGTGTTTGACTGGAGAGGCTTCTGTGAGGATATGAGAAGTAAGGGTGTTTTTTTCTACAGTTCTGTAATTTAAATAATGATTTTATATGTCTTGTAACTGATCGGGTGCATGTGCATTTTCAAAATAGTGGTTCTATGTAGAGTTCCTATATAACTGTCATTTGGGCTAAAGATTATGGTATATTCTGTAACAGGAAATGCACTGGCAAATATTGTACAACTATTTGTTGTAATGTTTTTCACTTAGCTGATTAGTAAAAGCTCTTAAAAAAATAAAAAAATAAAAAATATAATAAAAAATAAAATAAAAAATAATTAAAAAAATAAAAAATAAAATAAAATAGAATTGTTCAGTCCCCAATTGTTCAATCCCCATGAAATTGGGATATGTTGTCCGTAGGTTATTATTATAAGGCCTGTATCAAGACAGATTTCAAATGGGATGTACAGGCTACCATTAAAAGTAAAAATTATTTTATTTGACTTCACTCAAATATATGAACTATGAATAATCTCAACATTAGGTCTTCCTGCTTAAGAGAAAACACTGGCACAGTAAAAGTCTTGTTGAACAATGATTACCAGTTCTTTACTTCTTCTGTACAGAGCATAGTTTTAACTTTATCTCATCCAGGAAAGTCTCATAAATCAGGTGGAACAAAAATTACATCAGAACCATATGGAAATTTCATTTAATCTGAAGGTGATTTGCTTGCAGGACAGAAATCTATTATCCTGGGCTATACATGTACTCAGCTTCCTGATGCCCTCAGACAGGAGGGATACACATACTTTACAATCCTGTATGTTTTCTGGTCATTATTATTTATTTTTAATTTTTCTACTAGGTTTATTGACTTTATTTTTGATTTCCAGCTACCAACATTTTGCACATTTTTGACTCTTGAAAGGTATCCAGCATGTTCCGTCCTTAGAACATTAAGTCTCCAGTAAAAGCTCAGGAATTCACATCTACAGGTCACACCTACAATTCTCTGTATAGATTAAATTGGACTACATTTCTTTCAGGAACTACTTTGAAGTCTTAACCCAAAGAAAACCATTTTGTCTCTATCATTTTCTTTTTTTAATGAACTCACTCATATTGTGCTTCTCTCTGTCTATTCATGATACCATCATCATCATCATCAATCATCATCATCATTTTACATGAAAAAGACATAAGAATAAATGTTTGACATTTAGTATGTCGAAATTTTAGTATACAAAAAGTATGACATCTAGTTAATTTAACTGTCTTAATCAATGACAGTGTTAATTGACAGGTTGTTGATTATACTGCTATTGGCTAGAATGTTCCAATCCAGCAGTCAGCTCTTAGTCTAGGCACATGTGCTGATTGAACTACTTGTCCACCAGTTTGACCACACATCCATGGTGAATTGCAAGACATGCCCTTTCTATTAGTCATAATTTATATGTAAAATCTGTGGAGTTAAAAGCAGGATAAAAGTGTAACACTTGATATTGGAGGAGTCAGTGATTATAGTGTGATGGTCATCTTTCTTCTTTGGTGTTTTATTTTGGTACTTTCCAAACTTAACTGAATGATAGACTTCATGAATTTCTTTCAAACAGTGATTGCTTCTTCCAACAGAGGAAGCAGAGTGCATCAAGAAGGTTATTCTGAAACTATCAGTCCTTCCAACTTGTATTCTTTTTATAATGGTGGACTGAATACCCTTCCTCATGGTTTTGAGTATCATTTATAATTCTTTGCTTTCAATACAGGGGTCATTTAACACCTGGTAAAAAATACATGCCATTCTGCAGACATCTGAGAGGATGCCAACACAGCTGAGTCTTGCTAGAACTGCAAATGGGATGATTTATTTGTAAAGGTTTATATTCTTCTCTTGATAATTTCTATCTCTCTTTTTTTTTCTTTTTTTTCTTTTTTTTTCTTCCCTTTACTATGTATTTCAATGGCTGGAGACAAGTATATAAAGCCTTCTCATTGAGATTAAGTATAGGAGGAAAATAACCAAATCTGAGTAGCTCTCAATGCAATTTTATTCTTCCTGGAAAATCTTTTATTTACTAAATCCAGTTAAATGATTAGTTTTGGTGTGAGAGTTACTTTTCAATTACAGTATATTAATAATAGCCCATTTCTGTTACACATGACACTATAAAAAGTGTTTGATAATGATCTGACACTAATTTATTAATTAATTTTCTGGGAAAGAGCTTCCAAATGATGGCATTTTTCCATGGCGTGATGAACCTACATAATTGACCATCATTCTAGCTGTCTGTGGAACTCTTAACAGCAAGCTTTGTTATGCTCACTGGCTTTCTACTATTAAGAATTTTAATTTAACTATAAATAATATTGACAACACATATACTGAGAAGAATCAAATTAGAATTCTACATCAAAATAAAAACCTCAGAACAGTTATAAAACACCATCCAGTATAATCATTAACCAGGAACTAAATTGGGAAGATTATGGCTTCATGATTAAAGTATCTGAATTGGATATAATTACACTTATTAAGGAATGTAGAAACAATTTATAGATGAAAATCAAAACAAAACTAGCAGACAATACTAGTGGCCCTTTGGTATGCAAAAATGACACACTACTATTTTTAGTTAGTAGCATTCTCACAGTTTTTTGCTCTTCTTTAATAAAATGGAGTACAAAATGATGCCACATATTTCTTGGAATCAAGATCAGACTTGTAGGCTTAGGGTTTTCATAGCTTTTTTTGTTTTGTGGCAAACTTCTTAAGTTCACTTCTGCATTCAGAGATGGTTTTGTTTATTTAAAATATTAGTTTCAAAGACGAAAAAATTAAAAAGATATGGAAGCACCATACTGATTTTAGATGCACACTCTAACCATCTGTAGTGGGTTTACGTGGCAAGGTTTTGGTAGCAGTGGGCCATAGGGGTGGCTTCTGTGAGAACAATCTAGAAGCTGCCCCATGTTATGTAAGGGTCCCGCTGCTGGCCAGAGCCGAGCCAATAAGTGATGTTGTTTGCACCTCTGTGAGAGCATATTTAAGACAGAGACAAAAACGCTGCACTACACAGCAGCTGGGGGAGTGAGAGGAATGAGGAACAGCACTGAAGGCACCAAGGTCAGTGAAGAAGGAGGGGGAGAGGTGCTCCAGGCGCCGGAGCAGAAGTCCCCTGCGGCCTGTGGTGAGGACCATGGTGAAGCAGGATGTCCCCCTGCAGCCCATGGTGTACCACAGTGGAGCAGCCCATGGAGGAGACCATGGTGGAGCAGGTGGATGATGGAGGCTATGGCCTGTGGAATACCTCTGCTGGAGCAGATTCCAGGTCGGACCTGTAGCTCATGGAGAGGAGCCCACACAGGAGCAGGTAATCTGGCAGGAGCTGCTGCCTATGGGGGAGCCAGGTTGGAGCAGTTTTCTCCTGAAGGATGGACCCCGTGGTACGGACCCATATCTGGAGCAGTTATTGAAGAGCTGCTGCCTGTGGGAAGCCCATGCAGGATCAGTTCATCAAGGACTGCATCCCATGGGAGGGACCTCACAGCACAGGGGCCGAGAGTGACCAAGAAGGAGCGGCGGCAAAGAAGTGCTACAGACTGACTGTAGCCCCCATTCCCCTATTCCCCTGCACCACTCGGGGGGGAGGAGGTGGAAGAGGATGGATGGGGGGGAAGGTGCTTTTGGTTTCTTTCATTTGTTTCTCACTTCTCTAGCTTGTTAGTAATAAGCAATGTCTTACTATCTCCCTATGCTGTGTCTGTTTTGCCTGTCACGATAATTGTTGAGCGATCTCCCTATCCTCATCTCAATTCTTGAGGACTTTTCATTGTATTTTCTCCCTGTTCCTCTCTGAGGAGGGGGAGTGAGAGAGCAGTTGTGGTGGAGCTCAGCCTCCCACCCGAGTAAAACCACCACACCATCATAAACAGCTAGCAGACGGATGCACATCTTACTCCACTTAGTTATCTCTATATGTAGGATGATCTTTGACTGCTGGATCTTCTAGGCTGGTCTGCTTTCTATTTTAAACTTCTATTTTGAAACTGGTGGAGGAAGTAATGGTAGGATTGGCTTATGGGCAGCACAACTACACCTTTTACTTAGAGGTTTTTTTCCTTCTTGAGGAGCACAGCTGTATTTTTCTCTGTATATACATTTATTTTTTTTTTCTTTTCCTGGGAACTACTTCCTAAGAGAGTAACTTCAAACAGCTTATAGAAAAACACTAATTTTTGTGTCTGCCTGACTCTTTCAGCTGAGCAACTCCATGTTTTCCAGATAAAGCCAATAATTTCAGAGGATCTCATGTCTGTTCATCTGCACAACTCTTGAAGAGCACAGAGCTACTCTTTACTCATATGCCCTTCTGTTTATTTTCTGCAAGAACCTGACAGAATATTGCAACAATATGTAGCTGGGTTATTTGAGCATCCATGCAGAAGGTTCCCTGTGTTCCAGAAGGTTCCCTGGCACCATTCCTTTGTTGCTCTTCAACAATTCATTTTTATACCTAAGGTAGTCTACCACAAATTCAAGCACTCATGGCCTGATTTTAAAACATACTGAAACTTTATTTTTCCTTCTAGCTTCTACGAGGGCTTAGGAAGATTTGAAAATTCAAACTCTAGATAGCCTAAGCTGAAGATACAAAATTAACAATGCAGATTATTTATTTATTTATCTATCTATTTATTTATTTTTGCCACAATGGACTTACCCAAGGTTAACAAGGGAGATGATGTTAGAGGCAGTATGTATTCGAAGATTGTCCTAAGAAAGATGTCATAGTTTGAGATCCAGGCATCTGGTCATCATTAACCATGGCTGTTCACACATGATATTTTACTTAGACTGAAGCAGGAGGCAGACAGTAATTTATATCCTGTAGTCAGTGAGAAAAAATCTGGTAAAATTATAACTGATCATGAATGGAAGTCTCTAGGAGGTTCAGCCTTTGGGTAAGGTCACTGAGGAGACAGATTTTAGAGGAAATCACACTCTGATGATTTTCCTGGCTTACAACACAAAGGTTCCACCTATGCTGATCAGACGAGAAGTAGTGTTAAGGCACCCTTTCCACAGAATGTCCGGTGGTATCTAAAGAGATTTTTCAACAAAGAGATCTTACAGTATTTATGTTAAGCTTGTTTGTGGTATTTTTTTGTTGTTATGTTTCAGCTCTGGCTCTATTGCATTTTCTGGAGGAGTAATTATAGCATTACTTCATTCAATTTCTAGTTGGCATTGTGAAATGTTCGATTAATAGCTGTCAAACAGTTAAATATCACAGCAAGAGTTTTCCTGTGTACTTCCCAAATTTTACCAAAGATTAAAACGTCATCACTATTGTTAGGGACATTTACTCTGTGGATTATGCTTTGAAAAGTTTCAACAGCTGAGAATATTTCAAGCATTCATCTTTTGTACAGAGTATTTTGAATCTTTATGATTTCTTTCCTGGGCTCAGGTTAATAACTCAGGAAAAACAGCTAATTTAGCAGAACTCTATTTTAGATATTCTATTTCAAGCTTGTATCCATATCTTTATGTATCCATCCTTGTATCCATAACTTTATGTATTTTTCGAGTCTTTCAGGAGCTTTCTGAATTTGTACAAAGTTCAAGAAGTTTATAATACTACCATATACTTAGGTAGAAGGATTAAACCGTTCAACAGATGAAATAATCTGGTGGGATCAAATAATATTTATTAAGTATGTTTTTTATAGATGACATTGAAATTAAAAGTATTTCAGAGTTCTGGAAAGGTTTAAAAGGGGAAAGGGAAGGGAAGGGAAAATGGAAAGGGAAAATGGAAATAGAGAAATGGGGAGAGGGAAAGGGAGAGGGAAAGGGAAAGGGAAAGGGAAAGGGAAAGGGAAAGGGAAAGGGAAAGGGAAAGGGAAAGGGAAAGGGAAAGGGAAAGGGAAAGGGAAAGGGAAAGGGAAAGGGAAAGGGAAAGGGAAAGGGAAAGGGAAAGGGAAAGGGAAAGGGAAAGGGAAAGGGAAAGGAAAGGGAAAGAAGACCCCACTGTTATGTTTCACTATGAAGAATACTGTGGATGCCTAATCAGATGGGTGTAGGAAAAAAAGAAACAACTGAAGGTTTTTTTGGCATTGTTTTTCAGTTCTAAGAAATGTTGGTGCAAAGTGTAAACCCCTCCACAAGGTTGGCTCTCTACCTTGCCCATCTCTTTGCTTTTGTGCACTTCTGAACACCCATAGGTTACCAGATGTGCAAACTGGCAGAAGATAACATCCTTGTACAGAGGTATATGGTTTTCTTACTTTCAGACAAGCAATTCATGGCTATCATTGTTTCAGCAAAGCGCTGAATAAAGCCTTCAGGAATCATCTCTGTAACCATTACAGATAGAAAAATACCCAAATGCCTCAATTTCTGATCAGTGTATCTATTTTGGTAGCTTTGTTCATAAACTTTATGCTAATTTCATTAATACCTAAGCTTTTTATTTATTTATTTATTTATTTATTTATTTATTTATTTATTTTTCTGGAAATTTTCACTTGTGTCTATTCATATTCTACACACAGACAAAACAGTCATTGAAATCAATGAGCCAAGTAATGGCTTTCCCACTCTCGCCCTTGGGATGTGCTAAAAAAATACTGTGAAATACTGTGAAATTCCAGATTTCTCCCTTCCCCCCCAGAGTAACCATGTGCCCCAGTTCTCTGTCCAGCCACCCTCATGTGTTTTGGAACTGCACTGAATTTTGTTTCAGTTCTCTTTGTTTTCTTTGTTACTCTGACAGCTGGATAAAATCTCTTTGAGCCTGTGGATGTACCAGGCCACTGTCACGACAAACATAACACAAAATTCCCTTTTCAATGTGTATCTGTGTGTACACAGGCACAGCAGAAACATAGCAGATGCAGACAGCTACAAACAGTCAGAGGATCACTTGCTGAATAAACACAAGAAATGAGATCTTTCTGGATATTGTGCTGATAGCAGAAATTCAGCTGTTGTGAAATTTCTGATGTGTTCAAGAAAGGCTCAGCTTTTGAGTACATTTTAATAAAATTAGACGAATTTCAAAGAAATGTGATTATTGTAATTAAAGTTGCTTTTTAACAGAAACAGAAATGAGTGGAAAACCACCAAACTTTGATGGACAGCTCATATGAAAAGAACCAAATATATCCATGTTACAGATTTTTTTTGTTTCTGATATAAGTTTTTGACTCCTTAGAAGTCAAAAAGTAACATAATGATTTTTATCAAAGCAACCAATACACTTGATGATAAAAAAATAAAATAAAATAAAATAAAATAAAATAAAATAAAATAAAATAAAATAAAATAAATAAAATAAAATAAGAGTCCAGCTCAAGAGTTGACATCATTAATTATACTTTGAACACAAAAAATGTCCCCAAAACAGGAATAATTAATGTGAGCAATTCAAAACAAAAACAAAAATTGAAAAGTTGATAGATGGAAGTCTAGGTTATATAGAAATACACAAATAAGATCTGAAAACAGGTTTGGTGATATGCTGACAAACATATATATATATTTATTTACTTTGAAATATTTTCCTTTAATCTAGACTCAAACTCACTACATGACTAAGTTCATTGTGTGTCTTCATTCTGCATTTCCATTCCTCAGCACAGCAAGGATTTTTACAAGATTAATTTTCAGTATAAAGAATTTGCAAAAGCATTTTTTTCAAGTAGCAGGGAAATGTAGGTAACTGATGGTACTCCATCAGAAAGTATTAAGTTTCAGCATCCTTAACACTGATTAGCTTTAAAGTAATTGAGATCAGTTAATGTCTCACTGGGACAAGAACCTTATTTTTTTCAAAGTCTATCATCAAAATTTCTATCTGCAGTGAGAACTGTAGGACCTGAATGGAATTCTATTTCATTACCTGCAGGTTACTGAACATATTCTTTATAATTTTAAATTTAAATCTCTCTGGGGTGGTCTCATGAAAATAGAACATTTATTGGCTGCATGAGGGAGTAACAAAGCTGTTCCTTGGTTCCTGGTCAATTATATCGATTGTGATTTTGACGTTTTCAAATGTATTTCTCCATTTAGTCCAATTATACTAAGCATGATTGCTAAGATTATTGTCTTGGACTTCAAAAGACATGCAATGAGCCAGCTCACTTGTAGTTGTGTCAAAGTTAATTAATTTTTCTAAATCTAAAATGACCAGGGATGTGTTCTGCTTTCTGTTTTGAATTAAAATCACTTTTTCACTGCTGTGTTGTTCCTAGTTTGTATTGATTTTAGATTCAAAGAGTATTAACATAGATTCTAAATTTTCTTTTAACCTGTAGAGAACATGGAGGGATCACTAGCTCTGCTTCAAAATTTCCCCATAGGGCTCGTCCAAAGTTTATCAAAGCAATCTCAGTAACTTAATTTGGCTTGATATAATTGAAGAACCTTTTCTTTCATCCTTCAAGTCCATTTTTTTGGAATGCTTTTATTCAAATTCAAAATTTCCTAAACTTATAGTCTTCTTGCAACTGAAATTCTTTGAATTTTTGCAAATGTCACAAAGCAAAAGCACCAACACACAGCCCAAAAAAAAACCACCACCCAACAAAATAAAAAAATTCAACAATGACAATAAAAAACAAAAACAAACAAACAAAAACCTATATATTTAGAAGTCCTTTCCAGAAAAAAATATAAATAAATGAATAAATAAATCTCTCAATTTCAGTTGAAACCAAAACAGACTCCGTTTGGGGAAGACTAACTTAATAAATATGTACTCAGTGATTTGGCTAATGGGAAACAAAGCCACAGACATCAAAACAGCACCTTTCCTCCTCCTTTCCTCAAGGTCGCCTTCTCTCCTTTGCACCCTCCAGACTCTTCTCTGCCACCTGAGTGTTGCAGGGTCTGGGGTATTACAGTCAGCACATGGCAGTTTCTCTCTGTTGCTCCCTTCTTCTCACATACTTGTCTGCTGTGGTGTGGGCTCTCCATGGCAGCATCACCTTTGGGAACATCCAGTTGCTGCAGTGCACAGACCAGCTTCCTTGTGGATTTGCCTTACTCAGAAGACACCTGCAGTATGGGTTGACCTCAAATGCCACATCTGAGCAGTAATGGTTGGAAGTACAACAGCTGAACTGCTCTGATCTCAGGCAGGAGCATGGGCATGCTGTGCAGCACCAACTGGTTTGCCCTCTGTGGTGCTGCACTTCTCACGAGTGCACAGATAAACACACTTGCTGAACACCAAACATGTTGGAGAGCCAGTAGGCTGAATACTTAGTCCAGTGTCTTGTGACCACTATGATGTGATGTCTGTTTGCTGGACTAAATAAATGAGTTCAATAGTATCATTCTAAACCCTAACAAGACAGAAGCCATGTGACAAAAAGACAAGATTAAAAAAAAAAAAAAAAAAAAAAAAAAAAAAGCACATTTGACACAGTAATTACCCCATGATAGCTCTTTCTAGGTAAGGTAAATTGGTGATGACAACGTAGGGAAATTTGCCTCTCTAGCAGTGCTTCCTGAATAAAATTTCCCACATCTGTCAATCAGGCCATTTTATGCTCATGCTAAATTAGCACTATTTGCTTTATACAGTGTCTTTAGTACAATGCTGAAAGGTGAACTAGGTTTTAATTCAACCTTGAGAATATTTTGTTTTGTTAAATGTTCCCATTTTTGTGTATTTTCCTATTTTTATTATTTCTTATCTAAAAGTCTTAAACATATAAAATTTACTTTGTCAGCATGGTGTTGATATGTAGGTCATAGCCCCAGAATTACTTTCTACTCTTTCAACTTTACAAGTGAAAGATAATAATTTCTCTTTGATCACTACTTTTTTTTTTTTTTTTCTCATTCATTTTACCATGTAGCAATAATGTGTTTTCTGTTGTCTGCTTCATGTAATACTCATTATACTTGGATATTTTGTTTTACCAAATCAGCAAATGCTTTTTAAAATTATTCTTGTGTCTCCTTCCTACACTGTAAATAAAAAGTTCTGAGGTTGATTGATGCATGGGATGGAGTCTTGCACAAGACTGGTAATGCTACAGGTAGTTTTCCAAAGTCTATGGCAACCTAAAGCTAATTATTTCAAAGGTAAATTTAAAGCAAACACATTTCTATCTCAAAATAGGAACTACAAAATTCACTGTGCTAAACCAGAATACTCCAGGAACCAGCCAGAGAGACGAGAGATGGGTTTAATTGTCATCCATTGTGAAGGTGTAAATATTCTCGTGAAAATTGACAAGATGTAGATTTCCATTCCTCTTCCAAAGAATAATTTTGTCCAGTAAAAATCATAATCACAACTTGAGACAACGACTGTCCACTAAGTTTCATCATTCAGTGCCTTGACCCCTTGTATGAAGACTCACTCTTTAAGTAGCAATAAGCTGTTTAGGAAGTTCTTTCAAAAAGCAGTATTATGCTTACTGTTCTTCCCCTGCCTGTCCCACATTAAGTGTGCTGTATTTGACACAAAACCATGAAAGGTGGCAAGGTTTCTGCATGACAAGTTAGTACCCCTCAGAATTGCCTATCGCCTACTGTGAAGGATATTCTGAAAAGTATGGGCAATGTGGATTCAGTCTACTCTCCAGAGCTGGAAATGAACAGTCGTCCCCTTTCTTTGAGTTCAGAAAGGGAGAGCTTGGAGAAAAAGAAAGGCAGAAAGCAAGTGCCTACACCATCAGGTATATTACAGATCAGCAAACTTGGATGTGGCACTTTTATTATTTTGAAATATTCCAAATTTGCTCAGGTCTATTTTATTTTTTTTTTCAATTTGTATTGCCTGATGATTCATTGCCAAGTTCATATCTGGAGCCTGCTCAGCATGCTAGGTGCCTGACAGTAACAGTGGCTGCACTTGCTTTTCAGATGACGTTAAGATTTGAAATGGTGGTGGTGTTACCCACCTACCTATTAGTGAAAGCTAAGGAAGGACACCCATAAACCAAAAGTGGGATGCTCTACCTGGTCCACTGCCTCCACTGAAATAAGACAAAACAGCCTTAGAGGTTCCCCTGTACCTGATCCTGCACACAGAGATAAACTCTGGATATAGGGTGCAGCTGGGACGTTCAGGCATCTGCTGGCACAAAGCTAAGCAAAACAGATAACCACTGATGAGTAGGAAGACTGAAGCAGGTTGCTATCACTGTACAGGGAGGTGGATAACCAGCTTGTAGAGCTGTTTGAAAATGTGTAGGTGGCCAAGATGAATGGCTCTTTGCACTGCTTGGACAGGGAAGTGTAGGTTTCTGTGCAGGGGTGAATGATGGGGCATCCTTTTGGAAGAGGGAAGAAGAAGCACTTGCAGGGAGATGGGGCAGGGGCTGCTCTGGAGTCAGCAGGAAGGAGGACTTCTGCACATACTTTAAGCACCAGAAGCAAGGTAGATCACTCTGGATTTATACTGCAACCTATTGATTACTGTATTATTATTATTATTATTATTATTATTATTATTATTATTATTATTATTATTATTGCATAATCTACCCTTCCTGAAGTGTCTCTGCTCTTTATTAAATCTCACCATGGGGACACTCTGACCTCAGCTAAGTTTTACACAGTCGCACAGGAAGCAGGCTTGAAAGATTAGGAAAATATAGTAGAAGTTCAGAGGTATTGGATAAACCTGAAACTGCTTTAGACCTGTAACCTTACTAACCTGACAAGGCTCTTCTTAGTGGTCTCTTGGTTAGAAAAAATAGATGAATATAGAAAATTTAATTTTTTTTTTGGGTGGGGGAAGGGGAAGTTGAGTGCTCAACTTTCCTTCCATACTACTTTATCTAAATGGGATAATGTGAGGCCTCTATAAAGAAATGAAAGAAATAAATGAGTCTTTGCTAGTGAGCAAGTCTATTCAATAAGCTTCTGTGGAGAAGCAGGTTTTCAACATTAGCAACTGGATACCACCCATTAGCATGACTTAGTGCAGCTGTGATATGCTGCCAAACTTTTGTAATACAATTATGATGTGATGGCATTGCATAAAATAAACCAGGGCTGCCACTATAAACTCTCATTTGTAACAATTCTGTTTTTAAAAGCTGATGAAGAACATCAGGCAATTCTGTGGTTCAAGGTAGATCTGGGAAAGCTCAAAGACTCCTATGAGAATAAAAAAAAAAAATACAGTGTGAGACCTCTTATCAAATTACAAGCCTGTCACATTTCTGTGTTGTTTCCTAGAGAAAAATGCCAAAACATTCTTCTCTCTGCAATTAAATAAACATGAATTCTCAACATTTGCTTGTCACAAATCAGGCTACAGAAACTTATTGTGATGCATTACTGACTATTCAGAAAAAAATAATAGTTCACAAAAGTCAAGTGTAAAACCCACCTCTGTGTTTAGGAGTACTGTTTGTTGATTTAAGTAAGAGAAAACATCTACTAGTCTTATTTTCTAAGCAAGGGAGAAAAAACAGAGATTGCTTCTATTACATAATGTTTTTTCTTTTATACAATGGCTGGGACGCTGTGGATTGCATGTAAACAGATGTCTCAGAAGGAACTTCTGTGATTATGACTTTAAATAAAAATCCATCCAGGACCCCAGGAATGTTCCTTAAGATTCCTGAACTGTGTGACTCCACAAGATCTCTACAATACATGTAACACCAAAATTTCAGACAAGGACTCAGCTATGCACTGTTAACATTTAAATATATGTACTTGTTTCCCACACACTAGTATAATGATGAAAGATATATTGCTTCTGCACCTCGTAGTTCATTTAAGGTTTTACTGTACTTTATGGCTATATTATGTAAACTTTGCTCAGGGCAGATTTTGCTGCTGCAAACAAATCTGTATCTCTAATCAGGTAAATGGAGGTTTAGCAGCTTTTGTCCCCCCTCGTTGTTTTCTGTTTCCTTGCAGACTGTGGCTCTTTCACCATTCATTTAACTACTAAATACCGCTTGAGAAGACAGATAAACTAATAAAAAGGTTAATTCTATACATTATTTTCACTGCAGTCAAAGCATTTCTATTTTGTTGTTGTTGTTTTATTTATTTATTAATCCCTACTCAAGACCACTGCTTATTGAAGTCTGTAATGTAATACTGTGATTTTATCACTCATTATCTTGTTATTTAAAACATTCCTCTTTCAGGACAACATTTTAGCTCATGCCATTACTATACATTAAAATCTTTCATGTTTTCATTGAAGTTCTTCATGAGGTAATGTTTGTGATACCTTCATATGTTAAGTGGTAGAGAAACAAGGAAACATTTGTCTCACATTTAAGAATTGCATCCTCTAATTTACATTTTGCTATTAACTGATTGTACTGCCCTCTCAGTGAAGTATAAGCAGGATCACTTCTAGTGATGTTAGGGCTTTTAAATTCTTAACTGATTCCATTAAATTTAAGGACAAATGTAGGGACCTCCAGAGACCCCAAAATCAATAGTTTATTTATTTGCTAGGCCCAACTAGTTTTTGGAGCACTGTGTAAAGCGGAGCACTCCGTAAAGCAGAGCACTGTATACAGCAGTCCTCACTGAAAAGACTACACAACACCTAGCTGAAAAGCAGAACTGCTGGCTGTGGAGCTGTTGCTACAGTCAGTTTGTCAAAAAATCTCTTCATTTTGGGGGCAAACTTACAGAATTGAGCTGATCTGATCTTGTGGTTTGCTGCCTCCAAAAAGTAAAGGTCCTTTTCCATCTCTCCCCTGGGACTATGGAGCCTTGACAGTTAGCTTTTATCACTTATGGACCTCTATGTGAGCTACTGTAACTCATGAAAGAACCGGACCAGGATGTGAATAGTTTTCTGATGTATTGCTGAGATGAAGCTGTAGTGCAAAACTCCAGGAAGCTCTCAGGATGTCAAAAAGAAAAAACCAGAAATACCTGGCCAAAAGCATGGATTTTTATTTATTTATTTATTTAATGGGATTACTTGATAAGGAACAGGGGAAACTGGAGTTGAAGAAAGCTCTTAGATTGACTTGGGATTTTTCATAATTGTTTGCAAAATAAAGGAAATGCTCTTTTTCTTCTTGATATGCTCAAAAAAACAAAATCTAATGTGAAAACAAGCAAACAAGCAAACAAACAAACAAACAAAAGATGTTTAAAAGTAGGTTCTTTTGGTCTTTAATTCTGTGTAAGGACTCCTGAAGCACAAATTCTGGCCTGTGAGCAGAACTACAAAGACATGCAGAAAAAATGGGGGATTGCCATGGAGTTGTTCATAGTTTCATCACCTTCATGTGGTTATCTTTATTTTCCTATCTGAAGTCCTTAACTGTATGAGTTCTATTAGGGTTAATTACCATGATATTTTTTCTATTTCTATTTTAATTAGCCTTCATTTGCATATTTGCATTTTAGCAAAATTTTACCATAATTATTTCCTGCAATCTGGCAATTGTCAACAGCCCAGCTGCACAGAGTTGCTAGAGAGTCAAAAGTCAAACTTGACAGGAAACCTGGGAGTTAGTTTTGTCTATAGGGGATCAGAGGATCCTAAGTTGCCATAGAGATGGTGAGAGACTCTTGCCTCTCAGTATGTTAAAAAAAAAAAAAAAGTTCTAGGAAAATGGTGTGTCCAAGGCACCTCTTTGTTGCAATGACACACTCTCAAACACCCTTAGAACATGGCAGGAAATACTACGGGAAGCATCAAATCAAAACATTTCATAGCCTCAATAACTAGGAATTGCAATAGTGAAGAAAAAGCAACAGTCAGTCCTGCAGACTCTCAGAGACTGAATTTCTCTAGCCAAAGCTGATAGAGTTAAATCTCAGGGGAAACAAACTTTTGAAAGTTTTGTTGCAAGCTCCAGGTTTACTGGTGTAATCCTCTGCAAATCTGATGCATGGAAATTTGATTAGCAGATATAGCCATTGTTATTTCTTTTTTAGTGACTTTTTTTTTTTCCCACTGAAGTTTGATTTACAAAGGGTGTATCTGGTAAAAGAAGTTGGCAGTAGGTTTTTGTCCATATAAATAAAAGGAGCCGTGATATATTTCACTTATGGTGCAATTCAAGAAAAACCAAAATTATAATTGAATACTGAGATGTGCCAAAGAATTTATAATAATGAATACAATGCTGGATTTAAGTTAATAACATTTCTTAACTGAATTATTTTATAACCTTTTTTAGCATTTGGAGACAACTTTATTTCTCTGCTTTTCCTTACACTAAGGAAGGACCAATATCGAGTCTGAACTATTGACTTTCAGTTATAAGAATATCAAAGCTGACCAAGTAACTTGAAAAGGTTTTGTTGTTGCTGTTGTTGTTTCCATGTAAAATATGTACATAGCGAAGGTATGAAGTACGTAGTGAAGAATAACCTAGTAACTTGTGATTGGAAGTCTTTGGGAAAGTACCTATCAGGCACAGATAGGATAAACCATGGAGATATTAGTGAGATTCAGGGCTGTGTAAGAATTGGTTGTTTGTTTTGAGGATGCAGCCATTAAAATCCATGTCAAGAATATACTCCTTGCTATCTGAAGCTTTCACAAGGAGCTACCTTGCCAGTGCATAGCTCAGCAAGCATTTCTTTCTTGTTCTGAGCATTCGTAGGCACAGATCTGTTAGGTCCTTACCCTTGTAAGAAGGCACAAACTGCAAAATCCTGTGATCCCTGATCCCTCCCCTTCCACAGCTGAGAAATGACTAACAGACAACTTTGGTAAGGTTGGAAATGGTGTGGAACATATTTTTTCTTCTTTAAAACAACATATTATTTATCAAGAATAATTTGGACTCTCAGAACAAGTTTGCCACAGAAAGTGTGAAAAAAGATATTTATGTATTCTGCATATATTCAACTGTCTTTGTAGAATTAATATTTAGTTACAGAAAATGTATCAGTTTCACTACTTGCCAGGTTCAGGGAAGACCTGTATGTTTTGCTATGGTTAATGTTATACTCAACTTGGGCAAAAAAATACATTAAGTGGGTCAGCTTAGAAACTGTTCTCTCCAAGGTGGTGATTTGAGGAATATTCTTTACCCCAGAAATCTGTTTTTCCATATTCGTGGCCATAACTTAAATTTAAACTTAAAAAAATTCAGAATAGTCATCTACTATAGTTTTCCCATGCAAGTTACACATTTACATTTTTTTTTCTATTTGCTCTCAGGTTATTTGCTTATCTAAGTAGAACTTAAATTAGAAAATGCATCTGATTTCTCCAATTTCCCTGTCTATCATTTCTTAAATGGTGATTTTAATGTATGTTTAGTACCTGGGGTTCTTCCTAATCATAATGCTCTATATAATGCTGTAGACTCAACCTTGAGAAACTTTGTTTCAAGATACAGACATAGTGTAAAGGTTACATAAGCAAATACAAATAGAAATCAGTAGGCCAAATGCTGTTTTCTTATGTAAATCTGCCAGCTAAAAATACTTTTGAAACCAATATATATTCTGGATTTAGTGTTTCTTCCATGGCTAGCCTGATGCAGTTAAGTTTGCAGCAGATAAGATTTAAAAGATTAGAAATGCAATTAAAACAGTTTTAGAAAAAATGATAAATACAGAAAAAAAATTCAAAAAAGGTCTGTGTTAAAGTGGACGCTGTATAGATAAATATTTGAAAGTTAGAATTTAGTGTCAAACAGTAAACAGGCCTTAGATTTGTCAATACTTGAAGAGAAGAGCTCTAAGAGAAGCCTAGTTGCTGCAGAAAGTTGTTTGAATCACTGACCCTCTGAGTTAGCACTGGAACAATATCACAGGGTTAGAGAGGGTGCCATGGAGCTGTGACTTGTCATCATTCAATGAGTTTTCTCAAAATTTCTTTGATATGTGTCCTGCTATTATTTCTTTTCTCATCAAACAAATGTGTTAATTTTGGTTCCCTGGATAATTCCAAATAGTCTATTGTGGTGCATATGTCTAACCTATAGTTAGACAGGATAGTCTAGATGATGTGGCTCATTCTATACTGAAATGATAGCTTCCATTCTGACTTGTTTCAAAATTATTGCTGCAAAGTCAGGTCAAATTATGTAATCTGATTTTCTCAATCTGTTAAGAAACTTTTTCTTACTTTCCTGTGTTTTTTATCCCATGAGAACAGGCTGAGAGAGTTGGGGCTGTTTAGCCTAAAGAGAAGGCTCCAGGTAGACCTCCTAGTGGCCTTGCAATACCTGAAGGACGCCTACAGGAAAGCAGAAAAGGGACTCTTTATCAGGGAGTATAGTAACAGGACAAGGAGTAACAGTTTTAAAGTAAAAAAAAGTAGATTTAGATTACGTAAAAGGAATCTAAACAAAGGAAAACAAAAAGTTATTCACTCAAAGGGTGTTGAGGCACTGGAGCAGGTTGCCCAGAGAAGCTGTGGATGCCCCAACGCTGGAGGTGTTCAAGGCCAGACAGGATGGGGCTTTGAACAACCTGGTCTACTGAGAGGTGTCCCTGCCTATGTCAGGGGGGTTGAATCTGGATGATCTTTAAGGTCCCTTTCTAAGATTCTATGCATAAAGCAAAGCAATGATTTTTTAAAAGACATATTAATATATATATGTATTTATTTTTTCCATTGGAAAACCTTACCACTCTTATGATTTGGAACTGGAATCTAAAATTAGATAAACTGAGTGGCCTTTGGCTAAGATCTGCCTTTTGCAGAGCCTGTAAAAATCTACTCCAGCTTGTTATTACCTTTGGGAAATCACAGCTTGCACATGCTCAGTACTGATTTTTATTTATTTATTTATTTATTTATTTAATACCAGATGTATATTCCAAAAGGATACCGTCTGTACTGGCAACACTCCAGTCAGGACTGAGAATGACTTTCCCTGCAATTGTCTTCGAAGATGTTGCAGGCCATTCTTGGTCCATCAGCTGCACTGAAAACTGCGAGTTTTTTGCTCCAGTGTTCTCAGTGCTATCCTATGAATGAGTCAAGTGGGATGTAGTAAGAAACCTGACAAATTCTAATAAAGTGAATATAAAGTCTATCCGTCATAGGAGAGGGAGTATTCCAGGGTAAAGCAGAGGGAGACAGACACTGGAATGGCAGCCTTGGTTGGAAAGTAGTTAGACTATAGTGGGAGAAGAGCATGGGCCCATGAGCTTAGTGATAGTGATAGAAGTCTGAGTGATGCGAACAGTGAGACATGGTAAAGATCTTAGAGAAAAAGTCTAGGACTGGAGGCTACAATGTGTGTGTGGAAAGGGAGAGCAAGAAAGAAACTGAATGAGGAAACAGAGATGGAAACTACATTTGACTTATGAAACAAGCTTATTGTGTGACCTCAAGGTCATGCTACTGCCATGCACTGAATCAGTTCCTGCCATTTTAATGAAGTCTAGACTGGAGGGGAGAGTCATAAGCACCAACTCTAATCTTAGCCTCTTTGTTTCTGAGCCTGGCACTTTAATCCCATTGGGATATCTGTCCCATCATTTAGACAATTCTGCCTTTCTTCCCCCAGGACCTTTCCTCAGATGTCAGACTCTCTCTTTCCTGGTCTTGAGTGATTCATCCTCCCCAGGAATTTTTCTCATTTTTGTCCATAAATCTCCCAGCAGACCTGACTCTAAGTCAGATGTTTCTTTTGTCTTATAGCCTTTACACTCATTCTGTTTATCTGTGAAGTCACCATTAACACTGAAGCTGACAACACTTCGATATCTACCTGTCTATTGACAGCCTTTTATTCAAATTAATTTTGCTGTTTACCAAAGAAATCAATGGCACATACACGTGCAAAAGAAACAAACAAAAAACAAAAACAAAACCAACTACAAAAAACAATCTATCAGGCAATGATCACTATCAAATACAGCCAAATTCTTCTTAAAGGCAACAGAAAAAAATGCTGTCTTTTTAGGGGTAGAAAGAGCCACTATAGCTGCTTAGTTAGAAAGTTTTCTTAAAGTAGCTTCCAGAATCTGAGCATAGAACTCTTACTGGCCATAAGTTTTGACTCAGGTAGTATAGTCCCTTTAGAAAGATAGCCAGGAGCACAAAAGCTTAATGTGCAAATGCAAACATTTTTATTTTTATTTATTGAGGAGAAAAGAAAATATATAGAGAAAGAGGAAAAAATTCTAGGCAGGCTATGGTTGGTGTTCCAGAAGTTAGGCAAGGAGTACAAATAGTAAGATGTAGAAATGGGAATCCCATTCCCTACATTTAAGCATGACTGTGATCAAGCCCACTGACTTGCTACATCTCTTTTCTTTCTGCTGTTTTGTTCTGTTTTTCTTAATTCTGCTGAAATACATTTGGTGTGTGTGTTTGAAGGTATTCATAAGAAGATACCCAACATATATCTGAAATGAAACCCATTCCCATTCCATGTTGGCAACTTCTCCCTGTCTGTACTGCATGGGATCTGAGAAAGGTTTTACCAGCAAACTTTGAAAAAAATTCCATCAACTACATGGAAGTAAATATAAAATCACTTACATAAGAGATGGGGACCAATGGCATAGCAAAAAATGGTTGCAGAAGATACCCACTTTACTTGGCAAATGGGCACACTTCAATCAAAATGTTCCATTCTGCGTCACCAAGTGCCTGATAACAGACTGAGAAATATGGAATAAAAGTTAAGTCTAGAGACTGGAGCAGTTCATCTTGGAAGGTGGTGACTCTGAAAGGAATTTAGGGGTCAGAGTAGATATATGACTCTACTCTAGCCTTTATGTGGAACTGTGGGAAAAGGGTTAATGTCATCCATGGATATATAAACACAGGAGCAGAGGGAGGTAAGTTTACCTCTGTGTGATTGTTATTGCAATACTCTGTGTTATTCTGGTCTCTATATTTTTAAAGAATGTTGGTGAGGGTGCTAAAAAGAGCCATAAAAATGATTTAATGGCTGGAGACTTAATGACTTACACTGAGAAATTTAAAGCACTCATTTTGTTAAGCTTATAAAAAGAAAGATTGAAAGGTGATTTGATAATGGTTTATAACCGCATGCATAAGGGAAAATACCAGGGAACAAAGGATTCTTTAATCTACTGGAGAAAAAAAAAAAAAAAAAAAAGTAAAGAAATAATCAATGACTAAAATCTGAAACAGAAAATTAAAAATGCAGCATATATTTTTACCTGGAAATTTAAAAAAAAAGATGAAAATTAGCAGGAAAAGTGGTGGAACATGCACATCTTGCTGACTTCAGATCAAGATTGCAGTCCCCTTCCAAAGTTAGCTGTAACTGATATTTTTAGCATTTACATTTCTTTTTAATGTAAGTGGAAAATAAGAAAAAAAAATATATCCAGGGTTATGTATGTCTAAAGAGATGTGCCCCCTCCCCCCCAGTATAGGTCCCCCTATTTTTTGAAAAAGCAGCATGGCACAGGCAACAGACTTCTGCATTATTTCATCGCTTGCTTGACTCAAGATCACAAGTCTTCAGTGAGTAGGACAATGCACAGGCTGTAGTGATATCATTCAAAGGAGACGGCTAGAGACATAAATTTAGCTCTGCAGGAAAAGGTGGGTAAAGCAAATGATTTGTACAGATGGGCTGAGAACTATTAGGCAAAGATAATAGGCATAGACTGGATATTAGAAACAGCTAGAAACAATTAGAAACATTTTTATGACTTGCTAAAAGGCATACAGCAATTGTTATCTCCTTTCTCAAAATTTATTTTTAAGGAATTTGGCCCCGGCTGTCTAAAAGGTTAGACCCTTTTAGGTATTTAGACCTTATTCAGACTGACCATTCCCTTCTGGAGTTTGTGAAATAAAAGAGCACATTACTAAAATGTCAGGAAAAAAAAAATCTCAATAGAAATCTCCTTAATCTTTGAAAATAATTCCAGAAGTTTTAGCTTGAGTGTGATTTATTTATTTTTTATTTCCTTGTTTTGACCTGTCCCTTTTTTCTTCCTTCCAAATCCTGTTCTTGGGGGGGTGTGGGGGGGTGGGTATTCCTGTATATCCCATGCAAAAAAGCCAAGTTGGAATCACTCTTCAGCCAGAGTCTGCTCTTGTTACTGCTCCCACCCCCAAGGCTGTCCATGCTGATTGATTGCACTTCACCTTAGTGTTGAGACAGGAGGAGATCCTGCTCCTCATTATCTCTAACAGTGAGCAAATAATTCATAATGCATTGCTGATTTGGTTAATTTCACTCCCTCCTCCCTGTTTGTGAGT
This sequence comes from Anas acuta, assembly GCF_963932015.1. NCBI lineage: Eukaryota > Metazoa > Chordata > Aves > Anseriformes > Anatidae > Anas > Anas acuta. Next base: position 104,316,334 of record NC_088979.1, read on the forward strand.
TATTTATGACTCTCATAAATACACTTGCTGAATAATTCCTATTAACAATTCTGATCTGCATCTCATTTCAGAGCACTTCACTACAACTCTTCAATGTATGACATTTGAGCTGTATTATCTAGTTCAAAGTAAGGATTTCTGGTCTACTATTCCATCAGATGACTGAATTCCTGGGATTCACTCTTCTTAACATCTTTGGGTAGTCTATCAAAGGAAAGCAAGACTCCCTCTTTTGTCACACGCACTATGTGATCTCTGACAGCTATCTTCATCTTTATCTGCCCTAAATGTGAATTGGAGACAATGGTTTCCTGCTCACCTTTCAAGCATGTATTTCTGTAATAAAGTAAGGTTCTCCTTATAAGCAGTATATTAAATGAAGCTTTTCCAAATTGTAAAATGATACCTTTTATTTATTTATTTATTTATTTATTTATTTATTTATTTATTTTCCTTGCATCTATAATCACTTTCTTATCTGCCACTCAAGGAAGTGTTGCCTCCTTGCTCGCTCCTTTGCTGTAGACTACTGTTGGGTACAGGGAAACAATTTAAGTCTAAACAAAGTGCATAAAATCCTGCCTGCAACATTCCTCAAGCAAGAAAAAATAGGGTTAATAGTTTCTGAAACTTGGGCAAGATTTTACTGCTTGAGAGGTTCTATGTAGTGAATTTCTAGTGGTTACAGTCTCTCTGTGCAGCACTCACTGATAGTATTACAGTAATCACAAGGTCTGTGCTTGACATAATTTATGCTTTATAAGTGATAGTTGTAGATGGTTTCTCTCTTTCTCTCTTACAGAACTTATTCTTTGTCTTAACATCATCTAATAACAATTCAGGGGTGAGGGGAAAGACAAATATGTGCCAAACTCAAGGTGTTCTACATGATTTGAATAGAAATGGAAAAGAACAAGAAAATTAATTGCTTATTCATTGGTGCTAAAGATCTAGATAATAAGTGTGAAGAACTAGAAATTCCCCTCACAGAGAATTCTAAATAATCCAAAGTCTAACTTGCTTTGATGAAAGCCAGTGAGGCCACGGTTGGAGTGTACGGGAAAAGAAAAAAAAAAAAAAAAAAGAGAAAGAGAGAGAGAGAGAGGAGAGAGAGATGATTCAAAGGGTCACTGTCCAAAATGTTTTTAGGAAGGACAAAGCATAGTGAATGGCATTTTTTATCACACATTGTCTTATTCAGAACTGAAGAGTCACAAACATATATATAAGTCAGTGTACAGCCTAACATAGTGAAGGTATATTCCGGTGTCTGTTTGGTACAAATCAAAATTAAACTAACAAAAAGGATAAGCTAATCAGGATGAGCTGCTGTCTGTCCTGAACAGAATCAAATGATGTTACAAATGCAACTGCAATGGGGTAAGCAAGAATTTTTATTTTAGATATTCTAAGTTAGTTTCCTTACATAATGCTACTGAATTAAGATTCACTATCATAATGACAGACAAAGGTGGATTGATTCTTAAACTGGAATTCAGCAGTTGCCTAACCCTGCTCAGTAATATCCTGAAAACATTGAAAAGTATGCACAAAGGTCTTATTTCTAGGCGTCAAATTTGACATCTGAATCATTTGAATTTTAAGAGCCTTATATATAAGAATAGGGATGAAAGAGAAAGAAGAAAAGCAAATGAAAATTGGGACTTCCTTTAAGACATTTGTCAGTATGACTCAAAGCACAGAACAGTTAAATGAGCTGCCTTGAAAACTCACAGCAGTTAAGCAGGGAGATGGAAGATTACTACAGGGGCAAACCTGCAGCCTGAAGCAGCTGAGAATATAGTTGCTCAGGTAAGTATGTAGTCCCCTTTGCAACAGTGATCATAAGAAATATATGACAGGATACACGTAGGATCATAGATCGTGAGTTGGAAGGGACCCACAAGTATCATTGAATCCAACTCATGGCTCCACGTACCTGAAAAATCAGACCATACATTTGAGAGCATTGTCCAAATGTTTCTTGAACTTCAGCAGGCTCAGTGCCATGACCACTGTCCTGGGGAGCCTGGTCCAGGGCCCAACCACCCTCTTAGTGAAAAACCTTTTCCTAACATCCAGCCTAAGCCTCCCCTGTCACAGCTTGATGCCATTCCTTCAGGTCCACCAGCCTGGTTCTTTGTGACAGACCACAAAAAACACAGGAAAATATACCTAAGAGTTTTGTCAAAACTGTACTTTTAAACTAAACATAATATATTCAGCAATTAGAAGGGAGATTTTTAGTTAAAACAAACAAACAAAAACCCAATAGGACCTGTGCTTTTAATTCACTCAGTTATTCTGAAAATTGTCTTTAGGATCACTGAAAAATTCGCCTTTGAAAACGTGGTTCAGACTTGGAGGTTTAGGATATATATCCACTTCATTCAGATATATGAACACTCTTATTTAAAGTCTGTACACCAGGGTTTTGGAAGTGGACTTCATACACACTGCCTTAGAGCTTGTTCATCTGTGACACTCAAGGCACATCATTACAAAGGCTTCTAACAAAGAAGATTTTAGTTTTAGTAATTTCTCTGCAAAGAGATAGATCAACCTTAAGAGATATTGGCATTCATACGACAATTTGATCACTTGTGCCTCTTATATTTATTAAAGGCAGTAAGTGTTTTCAGTAAGTTTTTTGTTTGTTTGTTTGTTTGTTTTTTTCCTAAAACAGGGAAAAATTGTGATTAATAATGTTTAAAACCTTTACTAAGCTTGTAGGATGAAATAATTAAAAGTTAGAAAACAATATTAAGACTTGGGGTGAAAATTTCAGGTATTTTGGCATAAAATATATGACACAGTCTTAACTGCATGATCATACTTACTTCCCCTATAGTGTTTAATATTATTATTATTTATTTATTTACTTATTTACCATACTGTTCACATAATGAGCAACTATTCAATATGTCTTTTGTAATACATGTGTCTAGGATTTGTTCATTGCATTGTGTCCATTCTTTCTCTGAGACCAGAAATATTAATTGCTTTGTACATTTTTATCCTGAGTTGGTCATTACTATTGCATCTGAGTACCTTGTAAACCATACCATAACCCTTTCTTACAACTGGAAGAAACATCATCCTTCAAAGATTAAGATTAAAACTATTCCGTAATCTTAGATTTGCAAAATTATGCATGGAAGACCTTATTTTTCAACAGGTTTTGTATTAGCTAAAAAATTGGTTGCACCTTGCACATGTATACCATAGTCTCCTAGGTACTGTCAGTACCTCATACCTCTGCTTTGTCACCTTCTAGAATTAATCTCTCCATGTCTGATTTAGGTCAGTTTAATGTCACTGAGAAATAGTTACACTCTGCTTAGAAACTTAGTAGTTACACTACTGCTTAGAAAATGAAATCATATGCAAATAAATGAGAATCAGCTTGCAGTGAAACTCTTTAGACAAAAATTATTAGTATCCAGTGTTCTGGTACAATTAATGATTGTACATAAAACATATGAGTTAGACAAATTTTTGATTTTAAAGGGAAAGAATATACAGTGCCCATATGCCCTTATGCATAAACTTAAATGTGAATTGCCAGTGTTTGCAATTATTTAGAAAAATGGCCTGCTCTTCTTTTTAAAGGAGATGTAAACACTGGATGACAGAAAGCACAATTTTACTGTTATAAAGACAGTTTAATGTATGAAATCACATTAGCATGTTCAAAAGATAACTTTCAATCATTCAAAATAACTTTACAAACCTGTTCTAAGGAACTTCAAAAAGAGAATGGGGCATCCTGGCTTGTATCAGAAACAGTGTGACCAGCAGGGCTAGGGAGGTGATCGTCCCCCTGTACTCGGCTCTGGTGAGGCCACACCTCGAGTACTGTGTTCAGTTTTGGGCCCCTCGCTACAAGGACATCAAGGTGCTTGAGCGGGTCCAGAGAACGGCGACGAAGATGGTGAGAGGCCTGGAGAACAAGTCCTACGAGGAGCGGCTGAAGGAGCTGGGCTTGTTCAGCCTGGAGAAGAGGAGGCTCAGGGGAGACCTTATCGCTCTCTACAGATACCTTAAAGGAGGCTGTAGTGAGGTGGGGGTTGGTCTGTTCTCCTACGTACCTGGTGACAGGACGAGGGGGAATGGGCTAAAGTTGCGCCAGGGGAGTTTTAGGTTAGATGTTAGGAAGAACTTCTTTACTGAAAGGGTTGTTAGACATTGGAACAGGCTGCCCAGGGAAGTGGTGGAGTCACCATCCCTGGAAGTCTTTAAAAGACGTTTAGATGTAGAGCTTAGGGATATGGTTTAGTGGGGACTGTTAGTGTTAGGTTAAAGGTTGGACTCGATGATCTTGAGGTCTCTTCCAACCTAGAAATTCTGTGATTTTCAGAAATAAACATTTATGAATAGATTACTTGCAAGTAGAGCAATCTCTACCCTGAGAAACAACAAATTATACAAACTTTACATACTAAGGACTGAAACTACTTATACAAATCCATTACAAAATATTAAATATATAATATATATTAAATTAATAAATTTAATAAAAATTAATATAAATATAATAATTATAATCATAATAATTAATAAAATCAATATAAATTAATATAAAATTTATTAAATGTATTAAATTTATATATTAGATTAAAGCCAATTTCCAGATCTCATTACATAATATTAATTAGATGTTTCTCTCACACTTCAGGCACTGCTGGGGAAGGACGAGTGGGAGGTGAAGGACTTTTTTTCATAGGGCCTCTCACACAATAGCAAAGCAAAGGGCCTCTCGCTCAATAGCAAAGGACTTTGAGGCGAGCTCAAAGCAGTGACCATGGTACTCCAACTCCCAAACAACTGGATACCTGGAGAAGGGAGTGCAGACACAGTACACACCTGCCTGAAAACATATGCCCCAAGTTTCCTCTGTAGACCTGCTTTTTTCTCCTGCCTCTTCCACAGCAGCAGCCTTCTCCCTCAGTCTTTCTCAAGAAATAGGAATATCCATATATTTAATCGTCAAAGAGATTGTTAGAAAACCTCCCTGACCTATTTTCTCTTTCAATTTGCCCTTCTGGCATACATCTCCATGGTAATCTAGTTATAATCTAAATCCAGTTGGTACAATAAGTAGTTATTGATATAATCGAAAGATTATATCAAGATGTCTGTTTTTTTTGAAAGGATACTTCCAAGTCCAGATATAATATCAGCAGCAAAACTCATTTCCAATAGCATAGACCTGATCCTGAATTTTGAGCATTACCTCAAAATATAGAATATATAGAATGCTGCTTCTGGAGAGTGTCACATTTTCTTGGTACATGAGAAATTTCATCATATTTGTAGGAAGGTATCCAAAAGTTAAAGGTGAAAAACAAAGACATTCTATCATTCTAAAATATTTTATACTTTTCTTTGTGTATTTTGTGGTTGTATTTTGCCTTTTGTTTGTTTGCCTTGTGGTTGTTTGCCTTTTTCATTATAGATTTCTGCCACAAGTCAAGAACCAGTCATGCTGTTGCTATAGTTCTGACTACCTGATAAATATGAACTCCAATTTAATTTATGAGAGGATAGGTAAGTGCAAGACCTTGATATAGAAGATACATGAATGACCAAGGTCAAAAACCATAATAGACTTTTGTGCTTAGAGCTTAAATAATAACTCATAATCAGTAGAGATAGGAGAGAAAATGGAGGTCAAATGCTGGTAGAAAGATTAAAGCAGCAAGTGCAGATGTTATTCAGACTGACAAAGTAAATATTATTTCAGTGAATGGCACTTTCTGATTTTTTTTTTTTTTTTTTTGCTCCCATTTGTGATATGCAATAAAACATTAGTAGTCTGGACTATAACTGCCTATCTGCTAGGAAAAGTGAGGAAAAAATGTGCATATAGGACTCATACACACACAAACTAGGAGGGAAATCTCATTTTTGTAGACAGGTTTATATGTATGTGAATTCTTTGAATGGAAAATAGCACTGAAGCTCAGTTCTCATCATTGCATAAATACAGCTGAATTTCAGCTTTCATTTTCTACTTGAATTATTATCTATATTTCCACCCATGAAAAAATTATATCCAAATAATTAAAACCAACCTCTGTCTTTCAGTGCTAGGGGCCACCACAGTTTCATACTCTCTGAGCTTTGATTAATAAGTCTTTAGTTGAAAGATTTTTTTATTTTTTTATTTTTTATTAGGAGGAGACTCCAGGGACTATCTTCCTCTGAAAATTTTTAGTAGTGTAAGATGGTATAGTCTAGAATTCAATTATGTTCATGAAAAAAAGAGACGCATTTCCCACCAAAGAAAGAAAATGGAATTAAGAGTACTTGTTAGAATTCTTTACTGTTTGTTTTCTTGAACCATACATTAACTAATGAGATTGTAATCCCTAGGAAGTTCTTCTAAGTCATGAGCTAGTGTCCATGTAAAGTTGGATATCTATGATCCATGATGCAATGCAATAATTCACGTGAAGGACAAAGCCAAAGCCTGAAACTAATTCTAACAGAAACAGGCAATAGTACACCTTCAAGCTAGGTACACATTCTGAAGAGAAAGTGATCCTATGTCATGTGACAGCTGCTGAGTGGATAGTATGCATAAAACATGTTTGGCTCAATTGCTTTGGTAAGGAAGGCAAAAAATAGTGTGTGCTATTACCATATAATATTGAGATTAAAAAGTATTGCAAAATGTATTGCAAATAAAGACATACCTGTAAGACTGTACCATTATATTAGATTGAAAAATTCCAGACATAAGTCAAAAGACAAAAACAATGCACAGGTAAATCCTAGACATCCTGAAAATGATAGCCCAAAGACATTTTACCAAAAAAATGACAAGGCAGAATGTAGTTTAGATACAGTTTTGATAAGTGGTGAGGATACTGTGGATGATTCTTGTTGCAGGTCTATATTATGTACCACAGAAACAATCCCTGGAGCATCAGCTATGTGATTACCTCACAACAATAAATACATAACATAAAGCAGAATTTCTTTGTTCAGCTCTATGCCTGGAAGAGCAATTTAAAAGTCTAGCTGTGTGCCAGAGATAGGCAAAGAGACAGTTCCATGGTCAAAATTTCCAAGTTACTTGTTTTAATTATTATAGTAAGGCAAAATGCTTGCAAAACTTTGGTCAAGCAAAGAGTCTGTGGTGATGAAGGTCAACAGGATCTTTACAGGATCTATTCAGCAAGTAAAGAAGAAGTACATGTAGGTTAAGACTTTGCCCTGTGAAGCTAGAAGAAATCCTTTCACAGGTTGCATCAAGTTTACCCTCAATTCCCCAGACACTTTCCAGAATGATTATTTTTTTCTTTCAAAGAATATATCTGGGATAGAATGATGTATATATGTGGTCCCTGTTTCTCATGGGGCAGCTGCAGAGGTTTTATAGAAAATACGTTCAGTTAGACTTCCCTTCAATATTTTTGAAGGGATGCCTGTTTGTTTTTTTTTGTTTGTTTGTTTGTTTGTTTGTTTTTTAGGATTTTGTCTTTATCCACCTTAATAATTTAGTTCTGTTTACAATGACACCAGGACAGAAAATATGAAAACAGGCCCAAGTATGAAAGCAATAGATAAAATTAAACACACACACAAACACTTTCCTCCAATGGATTCCATTCACAGATGCCTGCTATATAATGCAGAATCTTCAGTATAACACACCTGCACCTCAAAAAGAAGATTCTGTCTATGATATAACTTACTATAATCAAGATGTATCTGAATATTAGAAGATATTTTATTCATTCTCTGAATCTCTCTTATATTTAAATGCTTAATATGGCTCTGGCATAAGCTCTCTTTGCTTCAGGTAGAGCAAAACCTATCTTCAACAGAAAAATACAGGATTTCTGAAGTGTTGGACAAGTTGCAGAGAGATATGCACAAGTCTGAAGTGGTGCAATAAAAAAAGTGAGTATCGATAATTTTCTTTCCTAAATTGCACATGTATATGAGGCTAACACAAAAATATATTTCTTAAGAAGTAGGAGTGTATTATCAATTAGAACATAATAATCTGTACTATAAGTGAAAGCTAGATTCAAATTTTACCAAGAGATATCTCAAAATGCCAAGAGAACTTGCAATCTTAGATGACACAATCAAAGCTTAATTTTCTGACCTTAGCATATCATGAAGAATATCATAGAATTTTACATAGAATAATAAAATAATTAATAAGATGGAAGGTTCAGATTCAAATGTCATTTGGTTCTATTGCAGTACTTAAAGCAAAGTTATCTTCAACAATTGATTAATTACTGCCCTGGAAAGGAACTTTCTAAGATAGCTCTGTATTTAATGGCGAGACAAAAAAGAGTGCAAGAGACAGAGGATCTTCCTTTGACTGAAAATGGAGTTTTCTTTTATTTATCCTGACCCATCTATGGAAGATCATTATAAATTAGAGACGTCATTTATAATCAATTTATAAAATTTATAAATAACCTCTCTACAACTAAAACTAATTGTAGTTAATGTGCCTATACATTCATAGTCTTTCAAGTACTACAGAGAAAAAAAAAAAAAAAGCTTACCAAAATATTCATTGTTCTTACTTCTGGACAAACATATTTTGTTTTTCTCTGTTTAAATATTTTTATTTATTTATTTATTAAAGATTATAATTTCATTCATCTAAGCTCAAAGTTAGTGAATATTCTAACAGTCGAGAAAAGGTAATGAAAGGAAGTCAATGACCTTCTTTATTTTTATAAGACTGCACCTGGACAATGGTGTCATGTACTAAGAATGACAGGGAAGTGGGTCAAGAAGGAAAAGCAAACAGCTATGGATATTATAGGCTAGGATGTTGATGACTGGTATCATTACAGCATTTCCAGTGGGATTTACGGTAGCTGTAATCCAGAAGCTGTAAAAATTCTTGAGGGATACTAATGGAAACCACACAGCTAATTCTTTCCAAACAGAGAAACTCACAAAATATAACCCTCAGAACAGATCCAGTTACAACTTTTAAGCTACCTCTTATTGCTGTGCATTTTTTTCTGCATTTCTGGACGATGATATTGATGTCATTCCCCCTGAGCCATGCTTTACAGTGCACCATTAACCTTCCTATGAATTTGACAACTTGCTTCATGGTGGAGCACAGAGCAACACACATGTACATGTACAGAGACAGTGTAGAAAAAGTTAAAAATTAAGTTTTAATATAGGCATACAATGAACCCAGATGGCAGTCAATAGATCTAATGCTACCATCAGGTACCCAAAGTGTGTTTATAAATCTTATGTGTTCAAATTAATTTCAGACTGCAGTACACACTCTTGCATCCACCAGTCTCTTATATACCTGGATTTTAATTGTTTCTCTCTTTGACATAACGAATGCCAGAGAGTAACCCTGAAGCACTCATTTTGCATCATAAATCACAGTATCTTTAAAAAAGGGAAAGATAATTACAACAAAATAACAGTTCAAAACTGCTTAAAATTACTTCTTACCTTTGACAAATAGTGAAGAAAATAATTGCCTAAAGACAATGTACAATACTGATTTAGATGACTTGTTATGCACACATACATAGTGCATTCTACTAAAACAACCCTTTTTCTGAAAACAACAACAAAAACACTAGAACTTTTCAAGCTATTGACAAATTAATTTGCTCAGGGCAAAACACTACACATTTTTAATTTCTTGACTGTTTCTTAAAAGCCTGTGTGTCACATCTTTTCTGTCCTCTGTATATGTGTTCTAGTTTGCTGTAAAGAATGCTTCATTTTATCAGCCTGCTTTTTTATTACTCCACTTATTTTTCATAAGATTTGCCTTTCCTTGGCTTTTTTTTTTTGCTTTTTATCTCTTTTAGTTGTGATGGAAATATGATAAGATGCCCTGGGTGTATGAACCAGAGTGTATTGGTACTGTTCTCTTTGTTCACTGTCTTTTCCTCTTTGTGGTGTGGAATATACCTTTACAATCAACTGCCTGGTTTTGCTGAAAGCTGCTTGAGGTCAGACAAAGGTTTGCTCTAAGATATGAAGATATTTTGTAATTGTCCCAAACAAATAAATATTATCTGTATTATACAGTAGTCCTCAGATTGTACTAGGCTTCCTATAAAATAAATAAATAAAACTGAAAAGAGTTGGTTTGTTCTTCATTTACAGGAAAGAAACAGTGGCAATGCTATCATTATGCAAGCTAGCTAGCTTGAAGCTTGTTCAGATATGTGTATGTATAGCTTGAAGCTATGTTCAGCTATGTCACTGGAACAGGCTCTCCAGGGATGTAGTCATGGCACCAAGCCTGCCAGAGCTTAAGAAGCGTTTGGACTGCATTTGCACTTAGTCATATGCTCTGAATTTTTGGGTAGACCTGTGTGAAGCCAGGAGTTGGACTTGATGATCTTTCTAGGTCCCTTCCAACTCAGGATATTCTATGATTCTCTGTAAATTTCTGATAGTTTTGCCTTTAACCTAAGCTGTTAATTTTAAATTATAATGAAGGCATAGTCTGCGAAAGTAGGCAAACTATTTTACCTACCTTCCTTATGCTTTTCTTCATCACCATGTGTTTCCTCTTTTTTAGATCCCCTGTACAATGCCTGAGACCAGTTTCACTAGGCTAGCAGATTCTTTAAAATCATTAGGATTTGTGTCTCCCAGCAGTCTGGGCAAACACACTGCTTTGCAGGGTCAGAACTGGTAAAGAAAAGCTGTTCAGCAGCTCATATGTTGCTTGTAGAATGCTACAATTTAATCTGAAGGTCTCCAATGAAGTAGAAATGACATGAAGGACATATGGAAAGCAGGTCTTCCTGATACTTCCTTAAAGAGAGATGTGGTCTGAAGAATCTGAATATAACTTTGTTCTATTCCAAACTTCCTCTTTGCCCTCTTCCTCATTGTAAACTGCTCTTTGAGCTTTTTCATAAATATTATCCCTAGCTGCAACCAGCTGATTTCATGTACATATCAAATTAACCATGCCATCTTCCTCTTCTGTTCTTATGTGAAGTGAGTGTCCCATGGAAGATCCACTCTCAGGAAACACTACTCAAAGTTGCCTTTTACAATGGTACAACATTATTCCTTTTAAAACTTACATGTGATATTAAAAAATTACTGCCCCCTATAAATTAGGAAAGACATTTTGAATATCTACTTCTAAAATAAGGTCTTCCTAAAGTAAAATTTGATTATGTAAAATACCTATACATGGAGCAATAGAAAATCAGAAATATCAAAATAATTACCACAAAATAGTTTGGTACTCTGAAGAAAAGCCATGATTACCTTGGATTGAAGATCATAAGGGCAGGAATGTGCTGCTGCAGGCCTAAGTGAGGGACTTACTAAGTGACGGACTAAGGAGGGACTCTTTTTTTTTTTTTTTCCTTCAGGGTATTTTGGACAGGAGAGAAAGAAGATAAAATATAGGGTACCCTATGGCAATTACATACAACTGGAATGTTTATTATGTTTATTACCAGAGATGGGGCTCAGTCTGAAACCAGATGTTCACTGGAAGAAAAAGTAAAGAGCAAGTAGCAGAACTGATCAACCTCCTATTTAGAGTATTATAAAAAAATGTTGCAACAAGAATGATTGAACACTCCATGAAAGGTACGTGCATCAAATTTTAAAATCCAACTAGAAAATTTATTTTCCCTTTAAGGTTTCTTTAGTTTCTCTGGAAGCTATCCCATCATAACAATGCTGATAGCTGATAATCTTGTTGATGACCTAGACAGTACTAAAGCATATATTAAAGACAATCAAATGGAAGTGACTACAGTCAGAATACCAAGCCCACAACAGAAATAAAAATTTCCTAATACTGTGTAAATGTTGAAAACAGAATTTATGGCTTTGAACATATTACTACAAATTTCATCACTTCTAAAGTATCATTTTGATGACATTTTTTATAATAACTTTTCATTTGCAGAACATTTTCTTTCCTTTGCTTATTTATTAGTTGTGTTTTGGCAGTAAGTATTGTAAAATAGTTATCCAGATGAAAGTATTTTCTTATTTTTTAGCATGGGAATGAAACATAAATGAGGATGGTTCTCCTTAGCTGTACAAGTGATAGTCAAAATAACAATTTAACTGACATACCATTGGTGCCCCTTTGACTGGTTCCCAGGGAACCTATCTCTAACATTAGGCAGTTGCTGAAGCTATGAGCTCTGCAACAGAATGATTTGCCATAGACAAACCTTCCAATCTATGTTCTATGATTTATGCCTGGAATCACAGTTTTCCATTCCCTTGTAAACAGTAATAACAACAATCATAAAAAGACAAAGCAATACAATTGGATGCATGGGATGCATCCATGGCCACAATCAAAAACTCTATAAAATATCTAATCTTGTCTCACAAATTCCTCTGACCCTACTGTCACCATGAGAACGTATTTCAACATATACATTGATTAGTGTATATATGTCACGCATCTATTAATCTTCCATTTCTGTGGAAACAATTTATTAATAAGGCAAGTTAGGTATTAAAGGGAAACTGGAAGTTGGTATGAGAAGAGGTGGGCTTTAATAAAAAATGAAAAAAAAGTAATCAATGCATTTCTGAACTGCAGATGGAATTCACTCTCTCTACTTGGATCCAAACCTTAATTTCACTTTTGTAAAGGACTGAAGAAGCATTCAGACTGAATAACCAAGACCTTGAAGTTAAAATTTTAAAATCATTCATATAGGATTAAAACTGTGGGTGTCAGTCCAATGAGGTTAAATCCAAATAATTTAAGTTACCTTCAGGAAAGTATTACCTAGATGAATGTCACTGCAGTGATTTCAGCAACAGTAACAAAGAGAACTGACTCATGAACAAAAGCATTTTAAGATCCACATGAACAATGCATAAAAAAGGATGAGAATGAAACACTCCAAACACATGTGCTTATCTGAGAATAGCCAGACACCTTTGGGTTATGCCTACATGACAGTAAAAATACTGTAGCAAGTCCCCTCCTTCTCATATTTTAAAGCATTCTTTTCAATTCTTTGTATAATTATATACATTATAAAATGCTATTGTTAACCTTTCAGCCTCAAGAAAGTTTGGCAGCAACTTCTGATGTACTTTTAAGGTTATATGGTATATGCTTAGAATTACATAAGTAGCTGAGTTACATACAATACAAGCCACACCTTGACAGAGAGGGACATGGCAATGCAGACAGAAAGTAAAGCACTAGGTAAAACATCAGAAATGAGAAGGTGCAGCTTTAAAGAACAAATAACAAAATAAACTAATCTGCAGACAGCAATATATATATCAAGGTGCTGGAATGTGTCCAAAGAAGGGCAACAAAGCTGGTAAATGGCCTAGAAAACAAGTATTATGAGGAATGTCTAAGGGAACTGAGGTATTTTAGCTTAGAGACCTTATCATGCTCTACAATTACCTTAAAGGAAGCTATAGCAAGGTGGGTATTGGGCTCTTTTCCCAGCACCAAGTGATAAGGTGAGAGGAAATGAGCTAAAGTTGTGCCATAGAAGGCTTAGGTTGGATATTAGGAGGAATGTCTTTACTGAAAGGGTTGTGTGGCATTGTAATAGACTGCCCAGGGAAGTGGTTTAGACACCATCCCTAGAGATCTTCAAGAAATGTGTAGATTTGGGACTTAATAACATGGTTTAGTGGTGGACTTTAGTACTAGGTTAAAGGTTGGATCTTAGAGGTCTTTTCTGATCTGAACAATTCTATGATTCTATATATTTGCTTGCCTTATTTAAATTTGCATAAAGACTAAAAGGAATACCAGGCTCTTGTGTTTATGCTGATATTTTTCAGTCAGCATGTCGTCCTCCTGAAAAAAAAAAAAAAGTTTGTTTTTTGATAAGTTTATATATCATAGGCAATTAATTGCTGCTCAGTCAATGTTACTATTTTCCTCCTAATTACAAAATGTTAAATAAAGTTGTCATTCTCCCCCATAAGCACTTCCAGTAGCCCAACACCAAAATTTTACTAAATAAAATGACCCTTAACAAGACAACTTCTCTTTTTCAAACACTTGGTTTCAAACCAAATGTCTCTATCCCTTTCACAGAATCATAGAATGGCTCTGGTTGGAAGGGACCTCAAAGATCACCTAGTTTCAACTCCCCTGTCATGGGCAGGGATGCCACCCACTAGATCAGGTTGTCCAGGGCCTTGTCCAGCCTGGTCTTGAACAACTCCAGGGATGGGGCATCCACAGCTTCTCCAGTGCTTCACTACTCTCTGAGTGAAGAAAACTTTACTGAATTTTCCAGACAATCCATTCAGACTCCAATTAAAATGTTCAATTTTTGTCTCCTGTATTCAGCAGTACTTGGTCAATTCAGTGTCAGTTCTTCCAGCTCCCCACCCTTCCTCAAAAAATGATATCCACAACTACCATTTCACAAATAAGTCAGTCTCCAAAATTCTCATCTATGTAAACTTTATTCATATAATTAGTCCTTGATCACGCTGTGAAGATTTGCAGGAAAATAAAACTAGGACACCAGATATCAAGAAGTAAGCAGAGCTGCATCCACCTTTAAAAAACATATACAGTGTCAGACTACTTAGGATCTAAGTAGCGTTTAGAATCTTTAATAGAAGGTAAGATGAATCAACTAAAAGAAACAGGTCTCAACTGATATACCAGAGAGCATAAAAGAAACTTTACAAACCTAAACAGAAATGACAGAGGGGCTGGTATCTTGGAGAAAATAAAATTACATACTTCCTACTGTTTAAGAACAAAGTATAATAAGCATGAGCAGCAGAGGAAATGTCATTAAAGCTTGATGTGGGAAAAACTCTAAGTGTGTATCAATCAAGATAGTGGTGTCAGTGGGAAAATGACTTCAAACCATTAGTGGCTAAAACAGTTAGGTACACTTAGAAACATACACTCACCTTGAAAATTGAAAGCAGAAAGGAAAAGTTTTAAGTAGTCAGTTTGCATGACTAGTGATTCCCAGAGAGCTTTTCAGCCTACCCTGTGTGAAAATGCATGCTGGGGCATAGCTATGGCTCTTGCTTTCAGGGTGTATTCTCATGGAAATTCCTAACTGAATCACTCAGTGAGCACATTTACATGGTAAAAAAATGGAGAAAAATCTCCCAAAGCCAAAAGAAAGTTATACTGCCAAAACTGTTAAGCCCTAAGTGGGTTTCCAAATAAAAATCACTTGCTCTATTGGGTGCCACTTGAATGAATCAACAATAAACTAAGGCAATAGTTAAAATAGGTCTTTTTAATATGGAAAAGTATCTTTCAGATTCTGAAACAGCAATCCCCTTGAGAATAAACTGAAAGGTGAGACTTCTGAAAGGCTTTGTCCAGATTCAGTGCAGTGCCTTTCATATGTTTAAAGATGCATTCTACTGTTGCTGCATATCAAGTTTGCTGCTTTAGTGTGGTTTTCATCAGTTGCACAGAGCAAAAGAAACATTTCTTTGGACTTCAGACAACTTTTTAACATTTTCTATATTGACACTAACCTTCTAACATACAGACCCATTCATTGACCACTTTCATTCCCTCTCTTAACTACATCTCATGCCTTTTCCTTTAGAAGTTCATCTGTTTGAGTACATGAAAAGTTCACAGAAGTTAAGATTAAAATGAACTTCTTTCAGAGAGTGGATGCAGTGCTTGGAAATAATTTCATATAAGTCTTCAGAGGTCTATTATGATTTCATAATGATCTTCACAATTTGTTTTGATCTTAAACCTTCTCCAAGTACTCTTTGTGTCAGTGAGATAGAAAAGCCATTCTAAAAGACCAATATCTGGAGTGTATCTATTTAATGGCCGATATGCTATTGATGGTGACTTCAGGAAACAGAAAAACAAACAAAAACTATTCTCAAAGAAAGTCTGTACGACCTGTTCATGGTGAATGTTACAAGACACTGGAGTTGTAAATACTTGCTGAGCAAAATTCTTTCACCTCTAATCATTATAAATCCAAATGTGAATCCTGAAACTTAAAGAATTCAGTTAAGCTCTCCAAAATATTCCAAAATATGATTTCAGCATTATGAAACAGTAGTTAAAGAATTGGCTCTGCTATCTGTTCTCTAATAGTTGATTTATGTAAGAATATTTTCACTTTAGTTAATAGAAGGAGTATTTAATTAACAAGAAAAAAAACTTAAGATGAACAATTCCCTCAGTCCACAGATGGTCACCTTTAAAGACAATATTGACAGACTTCCACTGAGTTTTTGCCAGTTAGATTTTGCGATACTCTAAATACTGCAATGTTTCAAGCACACTGTGATAATATTTCAAATGTGCTAAGCCAGGCTGCCTTTTTGTCATTTTTTACCAAGTTTCAGCAAGGTTGCACTTGAATGGATGGCTCCTGAGAGGTGTAAGAAATGGTAGCAGTTAAATCACAGAATCACACAGAATCGTCTAGGTTGGAAGAGACCTCCAAGATCACCTAGTCCAACCTCTGACCTAACACTAACCAGTCCTTCACTAAACCATATCACTAAGCTCTACATCTAAATGTCTTTTAAAGACCTCCAGGGATAGTGACTCAACCACTTCCCTGGACAGCCCATTCCAATGCCTAACAACCCTTTCAGTAAAGTTCTTCCTAATATCCAACCTAAACCTCCCATGGTGCAACTTTTTTTGGCCTTGTTGAACTTCATATGGTTGGCCTCAGCCCATCAGTGCAGCCTATCCAGATCCTCCTGCAGAGCCTTCCTACCCTCAAGCAGATTGACACATGCACCTAACTTGGTGTCATCTGCAAAGTTACTGAGGGTGCACTCAATCCCCTCATCTAGATCATCAGTAACAATATTAAAGAGGACTGGTCCCAGTACTGAGCCTTGGAGTACGCTACTAGTGACCGGCCTCCAACTGGATTTGACTCCATTCACCACAACTCTTTGGGCCCGGCTATCCAGCCAGTTTTTAACCCGACAAAGTGTACTCCAGTCCAAGCCGTGAGCAGCAGGTTTCTTGAGGAGAATGTTGTGAGGAACAGTGAGTGTCAAAGGCCTTACTGAAGTCAAGGTAGACCGCATCCACAGCCTTTCCCTCATCCACCCAGCATGTCACTTTATCATAGAATAAAATCAGGTTCATCAAGCAGGATCTGCCTTTCATAAACCCATGCTGACTGGGCCTGATCTCCTGCTTGCCCTGCAAGTGCTGTGTGATGACACTCAAGATAATCTGCTCCATGAGCTTCCCTGGCACTGAGCTCAAACTAACAGGCCTATAGTTCCCCAAGTCTACCCCCCAGCCCTTCTTCTAGATGGGCGTCATGTTTGCTAGCCGTCCATCAACTGGGACCTCCCCCGATAGCCAGGACTGTGAATAAATGATGGAATGCAGCTTGGTCAGCTCCTCCACCAGTTCTCTCAGTATCCTCAGGTGGATCCCATCTGGCCCCATTGACTTGCGTACATCCAAGTGCTGTAGCAGGTCACCAACCATTTCCTCTCTGGGGGCCACGTTCTGCTCCCCATCCCCTTCCACCAGTTCAGGGTGCTGGGTATCCAGAGAACTGCTCTTGCTGCTAAGGACTGAGGCAAAGAAGGCATTAAGCACCTCCGCCTTTTCCTCATCTTTTGTAACTAAGTTTTCCCCCGCACCAGGTTAAGGATGGAGATTCTTTTTAGTTCTCCTTTTTATGTTGATGTATTTATAAAATCATTTTTTGTTATCTTTAACTGCAGTAGCCAGTTTGAGCTCCAGATGAACTTTGGTCTTTGATTAGCCTAAAGGATAATCTGATCACAGAATCATTTATGTTGGAAGAGACCTCCAAGATCACTGAGTCCAACCTTTGACCTAACACTAACAAGTCCTCCACTAAACCATATCACTAAGCTCTACATCTAAACGTCTTTTAAAGACCTCCAGGGATGGTGACTCGACCACTTCCCTGGGCAGCTTGTTCCAATGCCTAACAATACCTTTGGTGAAGAAGTTCTTCCTAACACCCAACCAAAACCTCCCCTGGTGCAACTTAAGCCCATTCCCCTTCGTCCTGTCACCAGACACATGGGAGAATAGACCAACTCCCACCTCGCTACAACCTCTTTTAAGGTACCTGTAGAGTGTGATAAGGTTGCCCCTGAGCTTCCTCTTTACCTAGGCTGAATAACCCCAGCTCCCTCAGCCACTCCTTGATGTTTGAAAAGGGGGTAGAAATTTGTTACAAATGCATATTTTGACCTCTCATGTTCTGAGAAGTGCCAAAATCTTTAGTTTCCTATTAAATTGAAAGGTTGTTATGCAATGAAATCCTTTTTTTTTTCTTTTTTTTTTTTTTTTGCTTTTCCTTTTTTTTTTTTTTCTTTCTTAAAAACATGTATTTGAATGCTTACTTATATCTTTTCCCATGTATAATATATCATTTTTCATCTCTTCCCAAATATTCCCAAATCTTTCCAGTTTAGAAGACCTGCCCTACCATGGAAATTCAAGAGGTGTCCTTTTTTCATTAACTTAGTCCTGGAAAAATGCATCAGTGTAGTGTTGGGGGCATGCATTATGCTGGCAGAGGTGGTGTTTTTGATGAGACGCAGATGCAGTGTTCAGTAGAAATCTGCTGACACTTCTTTGCAGAATCCATTTGCATTTTTGGTGGTCTCAGATTCTGCCTAATATTCCTGTTGATTATAGATCTGTTCTTTATAACTCCTTGTTTTCTGTTTAGGCGCTTTGTTGCCATTTAAATTCTCTATTTAGCATATATAGTTGGACAAGCAACAGCAAGAATTACCATATACTGAATATATAAAATGATCCATATCCATCATCCTTAACAGCATGAATAAAATCTGCTACTGCCAGGTCTTCTTGATATTCATAACAATATTTAGAAATAAATAAATAAAATAAAAAAGGCATCTGCCATGAAAGGAATTTCTTGTATTGATCCTTTCCTAGTCAAACAGGGTGGGTGGATAATAGCATTGAAAACAGGGAATGAAAAAGAGGCTGAGTTTTAAATAGCATGAATGATAGCAGCATATAGAAAAGGTTGTTTTAATCAGTCAGCCTGTATTACACAAATTCAAAAACTGGCAGCTAACAGTATTTTTCTTAGCTTGTGGTATCTGAAGGACATTGATATACACATCAAACAGAATTCAGGGCATGCATTGTGAAAGTGCCAGTTGAAGCTTTATATGTAAGTTAAAGCTGGAATTAAATCTCTTTATCATACAAGAGACACACAGCCTTTCTTCTACCAAATTTCTGCTCATTATGATTGAAGAATTAATTTTCTGAGGATTTACAGGTAAATGTGTTCATTAAAAGCAAGTCTTTAAACAAAAATTGTCACATACTCTACACCAAAGACCTAGTTCAAAATTTGTAGTTCAAAATGCATACCAAGCTTGCAGTGTTTCTGTTATTTTACAATACATTATTCATAATGTTTAGCATTGTAAAAATGTCTGATATGAAATGTCAAATTTTTAAAAGGGGTCCTTGTAAAAGAAACAAAAATAAAATACCCTTTTCCCAGAAAGAGCATGAACAAATATAAACTTATCAAATTCTGACCTTTAGTCTCTTGTTATACACCTGTCTTTTAACTCCTCCAATTTGTGCTTGTTCCACCACACAGAGAAGTGCACGCATGACTATGCATACCCCCAAATAATATCTTATCTCCACTTTCAGTGACCATATTACCTCACTTGGATCTATTTCTGCTGAAATTCATATATTTTCCTGAAATGTGACCATTATTAAAATTAACACTTTTGGAGTCATATTTAATTGCTACCAGTTTATCAGTCAGCAGAAGCTACTTCATTACATCTCCTCAAAGAGAATGAGAATCACAAAGAACATCTGAAGAAATGGATGTCCTTTTAAAAGAGATTCTTGAAGGCAAGCCAACAACTTCAGTTGTATTATTGACAGTGGAAAATGAAAATCATTTTGAAAAATATTTCATAGAATCATAGAATTATTGAGTTGGAAAAGGCCTTTAAGATCATCAAGTCCAACCACCAGCCTAATACCAGTAAATGAATCACAAAATGATGTTCCTTAGAACATCATCCACACATCTCTTACATACCTCCAGGGATGGCGACTCCACCAAGTCCCTGATCAGTCTATTTCAATGACTAACCATATTTTCCATGAATAAATTAGTCCTTTATTTGTATACAATAATATCATTGTCCTGAAGAGAAGACTATTTGTTAGAGAATAACAGTTAAAGACTTTGAGTCTTAAAGTGGCTTAAATGTCCTGTTTTCGCATACTTACAATGAAATAACAAATTTCTCCTTTCATAGGAATTGCAGGCTATCTTCTCCTAAATATTTTTACAGCAATGGTATGTACTAATGAGAAAAAAAGGCAGTCCTTGAAAATGAGGAAAGTCTCTTTCATCCAAACAGGTAGATACTAAATCTAACAAGTTTAATACTAAATTATCATATGTAGTGTCTATAAGAAGGCTGTGATACATCCAAAATCATAAACTAAAGCCAGTTGCTTCACATTTTATATAGTATACATTGTATACCATTTGAAATACAGTAAATGTAAATAAATATTTATATATATACATATATTTAATGCCACCTAGGAAAAGAAGAGTGAGTAAAGAATATAGTCCAATGTTCTTATATCAAGGAAGTAAAAATCTCGAAAAGAACTTATAATGAATGATTTGAAGATGAAAGACAATTACTTCCAGCTAAGTTTTGAATACTTCAGCTGTTATAAAAGGAAAAAAGAAACTGTAGTGGGTTTATGTGGCAAGGTTTTGGTAGCAGGAGTGGCTTAGGAGTGGCTTCTGTGAGAAGAATCTAGAAGCTGCCCCATGTTAGGTAAAGGCTCCACTGCTGACCAGAGCTGAGCCAATAAGCGATGTTGTTTGCACCTCTGTGAGAGCGTATTTAAGACATGGGAAAAAAAAATGCTGCCACACAGCAGCTGGAAGACTGAGAGGAGTGAGAAAGAGCCTTGCAGGCGCCAAGGTCAGTGAAGAAGGAGGGGGAGAGGTGCTCCAGTTGCCAGAGTAGAAGTCCTCTGTGGCCTGTGGTGAGGACCATGGTGAAGCAGGATGTCCCCCTGCAGCCCATGGAGTACCACGGTGGAACAGGGTTCCACAATGCAGCCCATGGAGGAAACCACAGTGGAGCAGGTGGACCTGCATTGAGAGGCTGCAGCCTGTGGAAGACCCCTGGAATCTGCTGGAGCAGATTCCAGGTCAGACCTGTAGCCCGTGGAGAGGAGCCCACGCAGGAGTAGGTTACCTGGCAGGAGCTGCTGCCCATGGGGGACCCATGCTGAAGCAGTTTGCTCCTGATGGATGGACCCCATGGTATGGAACCATGTGGGAGCAGTTATTGAAGAGCTGATGCCTGTGGGAAGCCCATGCAGGATCAGTTTGGGAATGAAGGCATCCCGTGGGAGGGACCCCACAGTGCAGGGGAAGAGAGTGACCAGTGAAGGAGCAGTGGAGACAAAGCACTCTAGACTGACCATAACCCCCATTGCCCCGCTCCCCTGTGCTGCTTGGGAGGAGGAGATGGAAGAGGGCAGATGGGGGGAAGGCATTTTTGGTTTCTTTCCTTTGTTTCTCACTTCTCTAGCCTTTTAGTAATAGGCATAAATCTTACTATCTCCCCACTCTGATTCTGTTTTGCCCATCACGATAATTGTTGAACGATCACCCTATCCTTATCTCAATCCTTGAGCCCTTTGTGTCATATTTTCTCCCCCTCCTCAAAGAGGAAGGGAGAGTGAGAGAGCGGCCATGGTGGAACTTGGCTGCCCACCTGAGTAAAACCACCACAGAAACCTCTGGAAAATATAGTTGGGAAGATGTTACTAAGTGGTTTGCATCTGGAAATAAATTTAGGATGTTCCAGAGCTTTGAAGATAAGAAATCCCAACATACTTGCAGGTAGAGTTGATCCCTTGGGGGGGATGTGCAGTCCAGGAGGTGGATGGGCAATAATGTCTCCTGCCAAAGGCTGAAGTCAGGGTGAAGGCTGCTCCTACTGGTACCAGGCTCTCAGGAGGAATTCCCCTCCACAGGCACAGCCTGCAAGAGCAACTGACAGTCAACACACGTCCATGCAAACATGTTACAAAATCCACCAGGGAGAACAATATTTTTTTTTTTGTTTTGTTTTGTTTTAAGTATGTAAACAGCAAAAGAAAGGCTAGAGATAATGTGGGTCCCCTGCTGAACAAGGTGGGTATCCTGGCAACAAGGGATGCTGACAAGGTGGAGATGCTGAATACCTTCCTTGCTTCAGTCTTTGCTTCAAATACCCCCCCTCTGGGGAGTATTTGGAAAGTAGAGATCTCCACCCTGTTTGACAAGGGAGTGGTTTGGGAGCACCTGAGTGGGGTCAGCACACACAAATCTGTGGGCCCCTATGGCATGCATCCACATGTGCTGAAGGAGTTATTGGAGGTGATTGCTAAATCTTTCTCTATCATCCTTGAAAGGTCTTGGAGAACAGGAGAGGTGCCTGAGGACTGGAGGATAGCCTATGTGACTCCGGTCTTCAAGAAGGACAAGAAGGAGGATCCATGAAACTACAGGCCAGTCATTCTCACCTCTGTCCCTGGAAAGATGTTGGAACATCTTGTTCTGGATGCCATCTCCAAGCAATTGGAAGAGAAGAGGGATACGAGGAGTAGTCAGCATGGATTCACCAAGAGAAAACCATGCTCAACCAACCTCGTAACCTTCTATGATGGCATCACCAGCTAGGTAGATGGGGGGAGAGCAGTGGATGTCATCTAACTTGATTTTAGCTTTTGATAGTGTCTGCCACAACATCCTGCTAGCAAAGCTAAGAAAGTGTGGGATAGACACATTGACAGTAAGGTGAGTTGAGAACTGGCTGACTGGCCAAGCTCAGAGGGTGGTGGTCAGTGGTATAGAGTCTGGCTGGAGACCTGTGACTAGCAATGTTCCTCAGGGGTTGGTGCTGGGACTGTTCTTGTTCAACATATTCATTAACGACCTTGATGAGAGAATAGCGACCACCCTCAACAAGTACGCTGATGATACAAAACTGGGAGGAGTGGATGACACACCAGAAGGCTGTGCTGCCATTCAGCAAGACCTTTACAGGCTAGAGAGCTGGACAGGAAGAAATGAAAGGAGGTTTTACAAGAGTTGCACCTGGGAAGGGGCAACCATATGTATCAATACAGGCTGGGGATGACCTACAAGAGAGGAGCTCTGAGGAGAACGACCTGAGGGTCCTGGTGGACAACAGGTTGGCCATGAACCAGCAGTGTGCCCTGGTGGCCAAGGAGGTCTAATGGGATCCTAGCATGCATAAAAAGAAGAGTTGCCAGCAGGTCAAGGGAGGTGATCCTCCCCCTCTACTCTGCCTTGGTCTTGCTTCACCTGGAGTACTGTGTCCAGTTCTGGGCTCCCCAGTACAAAAAAGACCAGGATCTTCTGGAGAGTCCAGCAGAGGGCAACAAAGATGATATGGGGCCTGGAGCATCTTCCCTATGAGGAAACACTGAGAGACCTGGGTCGGTTCAGCCTTGAAAAGAGAAGACTGAAAGGGGATCCTATCAATGTCTACAACTATCTTAAGTGTGAGAGACATTGGGAATTGGCCAAGCTCTCTTCATTGGTTTGTGGGGATAGGACAAGGGGCAATGTCCAAACAATGAATCACACTAAGTTCCACACCAACATGTGAAAGAACTTCATGGTGAGGGTGACGGAGCACTGGAACAGGCTGTGCAGGGAGGTTGTAGAGTTTCCTTCTCTGGAGATATTCAAGACCCGTCTAGATGCCTACCTGGTCAACCTGCTCTAGGGAACCTGCTTTGGCAGGGGGGTTGGACCTAATGATCTCTTGAGGTCCCTTGCAACCCATACAGTTCTGTGATTCTGTGATTCTAAAAGTTTGATCTAAAGAACCAAAATACATTTTTGGGGGAGCTGTTAAATCACATTAAACTTGAAGTATTCATTGAAAACATAAAATGTTCATTTAAACAAACTGATCTTCATTTAGTAGTTCACTTCCAAGATAAGATCAGTTTTAACACCATTTAGATGATTGTTTCATTTGCATAAAGTGAGACAAACATCATATAAGTAGAAGTTCTGAGAGACGACACTTTACAGCTAGGTCATTTTGTCTCTAAGGTTTACCCTTTAATTGTTATATAATCTTGGAAACCATTAAGGCTTCTGCTAAAGTAGGTTTACCAACACTGCACTAGTATATTTGTTTGATTACTGAATAACTAGTGGCAGCCTTTAAAGTTGGATAAAAGCTAGCAGGACAGTGACCCTCATGCATATTCCAGCTTTCAAAGAAATGACTTTACTCTAGAAGAATCAAACTTACATTTATCAACAACACAATCAATATTTGAAAATTTGCCAGTCTTTTAATATTATCTTGGCTTAGGGCAAAGCAGAAACATCCAAAGCCTACAGCAGAAAATGATGTGGTATCCTGTAGCCTTTAAGAAGCATGTTAACTACTTTAAGTCAGCCGGTGACCAATTAACTGAAGATAGAAAAGTCTCGTGAAGAAATCCACTTACAATTTTGGTATATTTGCTGCTCGAGCTTTTTTTTTTTTTTTTTTTAATTATTATTATTATTTCTCTGCAATATGTATAGGTTTGAATGTCCCTGAAATCTTAAAGAATTATTTTGAAACACAACTAAATCATGTTGTGGAGGGTGGGCAACATGATTTTAGCAGAGGTTATTAATATTTCAATGTGAATTGCTGTCATCCAGCAGGACAGAAGTTTTAGAAAACACACGTGTGTACACACATGCAGATGCAGACATGCACACAGATATAGATGGACATACATATGATTGCAAGACCAAATATGTATATGTACTTGCACACGTGCATACATACAGATCCAGCCCAGGAAGGCAGCAGGCTTTTTGGACCTCCCACAGAAGAATGAATAATAATGTCTAATTGGCCTGAAATCTCAGAAAAGCAATACAAAAACAAAATTACAGGATAAGTTTGACACTTGTTATTCCTGTTCCAGTGTTATTTCTAATGTCTGCTCCAAGGGATTTTTTTAAGGATCTCAGTGTACACATCAGACTGCACAGTTCCTTTCCTGTGACACAGGCAAAATTTATTTGCTTCCCATTTGGCTATGGTTCCTCTTCTCACTGGAAAACAAACTCATGCCATATCTACTGCCGAATGCGTACATCAATACATGTGAAGTGATGCTGCAATCAGTTCTGCTCTTTCTTAGGGAAAAGGTAGGGTGCTAGGGGGAAGCAACACCTGGTTTTGATCCATTGCATCACCTTGACCTACACTGTCCAGACTTCACAGGGACAGCAGACAAGATTAAATACTAGAGAAAATTAACAAAATCCCCAGTTTAATTGGCAGCTTCCAGTGATACTAAATAGATCCTCTTAGAGGGTAGTGTCACTGAGTCACTAAGGTTTGAACACAATTGAAAATGTACTTATGAGAAACATCTTTTGCAAAGCCTGTGAAACTGTGAGGATTAGGTTGAAGTATCCAATGTGATCAATATCTTGAAATTGCATTAAGACCTCAGGCAACAGGGACCTTCATTCCTTCCCATTTCCCATTTTCTGTTTTCTGTTTCTAGGCACCATCATAGGCAATCAGACATGAACAGAAAATGAATTTGCTACAAACTAGTAGCATTGTAAGTGGCTTTGATATAAGTGGAACAAGGGTCGGTAACTTCTAAGCTCCAGTAGCCTGATAAGAATATTAAGTCTACCATTTATCCCCAATGAGTGCTTGATTAGCCATACAGTGCTTTGCTGACAGAGTTCACTAAAAATACATTATGCTAATAACACTTGAGTGCCAGCAGCACTGGGAAAGTCCAAATCTTAACACAAAGAATGAGTCATTATGGTATTTACCTGGCAGATACAGTTACAGTAAAAAACATGTCTTCCTAGTTCTGTTTGCAGAAATACTACTACAAGCAGATAATTCCTCAGAGCATGTAAGGATTAGAAAAATAAGAAGAAAATTCCCATGTTTACACACTGACATGTGGGAAATAAAACATACTTAGCTTTTTGTGGTAGGCAGCTGCTAGTGGGACAACTAGCTTATATGTATTTATCTTTTCTAACAGTCATGTAGCTCTTCACTAGTGCCTTTCTCTGCCTTGTTTAAGCACCTTCCTCCTTGCTAAGGGCATTTCCAGGGAAGTCCCATGACTTCTGCCTTTTCACTAGCACACTGTCATAGTTCCTCTTCTTTTGCTGCTGCTACCATGGCATTTTCTCTCATTGAAGGGAAAGATTTCTAGGTTGCCTCTCTCAGTATAGGCTACAGGTGCTAAATACCCCAGCAAGAATCCAAACCCCACTTGAAGTTGTGTGGAAAGATCATTACTACTTGGATCTTGCAGCTTCTTACAAACATTGAACATTCCTGTCCTCTTCACACTTCTCATGTCCTGTATCACAGCTGCTAATGGACAATAATTGGCAACCTGCCTATCACGCCTCTGGACTTCATAAATAAGTAAAACATTCTGCAGCCAACTGCTTGGTTGCCAGCTACTGTATAGTCAAATTAGCATAGAGAACTTGGGCAAGAACAAGCAATCATTTCACAGTCATACTCAGAGAAAAAACACAATTAATCTAACCATTACAGCTGAGCAAACTTTTTTTTTTTTCCCAAATCTTTTACTAGCTAAAAGTGCTTTTTAAGCCAAACCAAATTAAATAAAGTTTTCCAAACATTTTCAAAGAAGAAAGATAGCATTTCAAAAGGCAACCGAATGTCTTTTCAACTTTAAAATAAAACTGGAGTTTTTACAAATTTTATATGTGCCATAAATATTTTAAAATATTTATAAAAGGTAAAATTAAAGATTTGCTTTAGACTATGCAAAACTTTTTGGTGTACCTGAAACTCCTCTTTATTTTTAGTGCTTCAATTTGCTCATAAAATGGAAGAATAAAAAATAGCTTGGGACTCTACCAAATTTAAGAAATATGCCTTCTGACAGTCAGCCAAAACCCTCATCTCCTCACAGTCAAGTATTACAAGCCACTGCATTGTTTAAATGCAAAGGTTCAAAACAGCTAAGTAATCTGATCTATTGTAGTTGCTTGTACATGAAGTAGTAATGTGAGAAAGGGCCATGCAGTGGAGAAAAACAAGCACTTTCATGGCACTATTTGTCTCATTCTAATGTCAATACCTAAAATAGGTCAGATGAATCATGCCTTAAAAATGCCCATTTTTCTTCACTGTAACGACAAGGAAAACATGGGTGACTAGTGCTGATATAGCATTCCACCTTATCAGCGCTGACAGTGGGGTAAGATTAGTACCTGCATTTTAATAATTCAGAAACAATTTTTTTGATATGAAGGACCCACAACATGGTGCCAGAAGCTGGAAAGACTGGCCAAATTAGAAAATATTAGACATTGAGATGACTCAGTATCTTCAACATTTAATGTCCTACTTATTTTCCCCTGATTAACTTTCTTTCTCAACTTTTCATCTATTTAACCCTCTCCTCTTCTTTTCTGTTATTCTCCCCTCTTTTTTTCTTCAAGCCACACAATTTGATAGCCATTTTTCAGAAGCTACTGTTGACAGTGTCCACCTGCTTCTGTCATGTTTGCTATCTTTCATCAACATCGGAGAATGAAAGAGGACACTTTAAAAACCATGAACACTTTTACATTGTAGGATGTATGAATTCATCCAAACTGGCAAACTGTACCAGCATCATCAGGAAATATCATTAGATGTGGCTTTATGCAAAGAGTGCTGTTTTTTCAGACTTTAAAGAAATGACACCTTCACTATCCTCCACTTTTTCATTCCATCTCAGTCCATCTAATCTGGCGATAGAGTTCCTTTTGAAGTTTTTTAATGGAATAAAGCATTCTCAGAAGCCTTAACATCATTTTTTTCCTCCCTCTGTTCCCCACCAAGGATTTGATATATGTGATATTCTAAATTCTACATTCATATAATCTCATTGTGAGATAACAACATCCTTAGTGGTTACCTTAGTGGGGCCTTAGATTTTTCAGTTGTCTGAAATATGGTCAATGGGCTTCACTATTGACTTTCATGTTGACAGGACAATGAATAAATTTGAAGATTATCCCTACACTTAAAAAGTAAAGAGTTGTGTGCAGAATTATTAGCAATACTTTCATGTGTATCCTTCAGTATATACACATAAATATATATGTATATATATATGAACACTGCATCCATCTCTGAAATTTCATTTCCTTTTTATCTAGAATATACTGATGATGCCTGCTATATCTACAAAATTACTGTTATAGTCACAGGGGAAAAAAAGGGGGAGGAGAACAATCTGTAATACTCCTACCTGTGAAAATCATGGATTTCACTACATCTCTGGGGAAAGAGAGAAGAGAGCAATGTCTGTATCACCTCACTCAATAATAGCAGCTTACAGGCACCAGACAAGTAAACAGGAAATATAATTCTGAAGGAACCCACCATAGTTCTGGATGACTAAACTGCTGATCATTTTGTCTGTCTGTATGGAAAGTTAAAGAAGCTGAAAGTTTTCAATTTACAACAAAAAGTGTATTTAAGCAGTGGAAAATTATACATGTATACTTACTGTTCCACTCCGACTGTGTGTGATATATGAAGTACAATGAATTCCTGAAAAAAAATAAAAATAAAAAAAAAATCAGGTGGTAAATAATCAAACTATATTCTTCATAAGACTCGGTGTTCATTCTACTACTTTGTAATCAATTAGAAGCTCCATGCAGTGCTAGCATCTTTTATTTCTCCTATTGTCCTTTATCCTTTGCTATCTGTATTATCTATTATTATGTATTATCTATTTAACATTTTTCTCATTGTTTGTTTTCCTCCCCTTCTGGGATTCTTTTATCGCTATTCTACAAATTTATTTTCAGGGTTAAACATTCTTTGGTTTATAAAGTTAATCATCCATCACCATAAACATGTCAATGTAAGCTCTCTACCTAATCATACTAAAGTCTATCCTGTTATCACCCCTCACACCCCACCCCATTCTACCCCTTTTTGCCCTTTCCTGATAAATTCTCAGTTAACCCAGTTACTAGTGGCATTCCCCAGGGCTCGGTACTGGGGCCAGTCCTCTAATCTCTTTATCAATGATCTAGATGAGGGGATCGAGTGCACCCTCAGTAAGTTCGCAGATGACACCAAGCTAGGTGCATGTGGGTCGATCTGCTTGAGGGTAGGAAGGCTCTGCAGGAGGATCTGGATAGGCTGGACTGATGGGCTGAGGTCAACGGTATGAAGTTTAACAAGGCCAAGTGCTGGGTCCTGCACCTGGGGTGTAATAACCCCAAGCAGAGCTACAGGCTGGGAGATGAGTGGTTGGAAAGCTGCCTGGTGGAGAAGGATCCGGGAGTATTGGTTGATAGTTGGCTGAATATGAGCCAGCAGTGTGCTCAGGTGGCCAAGAAGGTCAACAGCATCCTGGCTTGTATCAGAAGCAGTGCGGCCAGCAGGGCTAGGGAAGTGATTGGCCCCCTGTACTCAGCTCTGGTGAGGCCACACCTTGAGTACTGTGTTCAGTTTTGGGCCCCTCGCTACAAGAAGAACATGGAGGTGTTCGAGCAAGTCCAGAGGAGGGCCATGAAGCTGGTGAGGGGTCTGGAGAACAAGTCTTACAAGGAGCAGCTGAGGGAGCTGGGATTGTTCAGAAGAGGAGGGATTGGAGAAGAGGAGGCTCAGGGGCGACCTTATCGCTCTCTATAAGTACGTTAAAGGAGGCTGTAGTGAAGTAGGGGTTGGTCTATTCTCCCCTGTGCCTGGTGACAGGATGAGGGGGAATGGGCTTAAGTTGCGCCAGGGGTGTTTTAGGTTGGATATTAGGAAGAGCTTCTTTACTGAGAGGGTTGTTAGGCATTGAAATGGGCTGTCCAGGGAAGTGGTTGAGTCACCATCCCTGGAGGTCTTTAAAAGACATTTAGATGTTGAACTTAGCGATATGGTTTAGTGGAGGACTTGTTAGTGTTAGGTCAGAGGTTGGACTCGATGATCTTGAGGTGTTTTCCAACTTAGACAGTTCTGTGATTAATTTCAGGAATAAAGGATTGGGCATTGTTTTTTCCCAAGCATCTAAGAACCTGATTTTTGACTACAGAAGGTATCACTTGGGTATATACAAACTATATTTGAACCAAATAGATACGATCAGGCAAAGTCCTGCCACTGCTTCCCAGGTTTGTCAAGAATTTCATCTAGGTAAGCGCACAGAGACTTCAGGAGATACATGAAGCAAAATGAAGAATGAGGTTTTAGGAAAGCAAACCTTCAACTAAACATGTAAATTTATTTTTTATGGATATTGGGTACTATGGGTGTTTTTATTGATTATTTAAAATTTCTCGTAAGCTGTCTCATCATTCTGTGCTGCACTCTTGGCAATAAGTGAGAATGTTAGACTCAGAAACAGTAATTGGAATCTGTTCATATAAATGTTCTGGCCTGTTTTTTCTCATTACTCAAACTCCATACAGAAGACATGTTTAGAAGCATAAATTGTTTTCCTACTGCGCTTCTAATTAACACTTCCATTAAGACCTAGGCACAGAGCATGGAACATACTGAAAGAAACTGCTGTTTACAGAAACGGTGATAAAATGTATACAAATATGTCCCGCAAAGTGCAATCAAGCCAGCTTGGGTGACATGTGGATGTGTCTCTCTGTGTATGTCGGCACAAACAGATGTGGTACACTCACATGCAAGACTAATTTGTTCATTAACATGAAAAAGGTAGATGAATAACAGTCCATTAATTTTATAATTACTTATTGCATACCTTTATCACTGCTCAATTTAGTTTCTGAAGGCCTTGGTAACTTTTGTCATGATTCGGCATATTAAACAATTCGGTACCTTCTACTGATTTTGCATTCACTGGATTGGATTTACTTGGATTTTTTTTTATTTATACATTTTCTAATAGCCTTCACCCCTTTTAAATTCTATGTGAAATCTGAAGTAATCTTAACCAACTATTACTGCTAGTCTTTGTTTTGTTTTGTTTTCCAACTTGAAAGGCATAATAAACTGATCAAATGGCTTGCTGAGCATCATTAATAGTTCTGGATTTCTAGCAGAATTGATTTATACTTTGGGGAAAATAAAAATAATAATAAAAAAAACTTTTTTGGATTTTGCTTATATTCTATACAAAACTAATTGAGAAAAGCATCCAAGCAGCTGTAACTAAATGTTGTGTCTAGAAATCCCATTGTGAGACTCAGGAGAGTCAATCCACAAGGAAAGAGATTAAGCAAATAGCCTTATGACCTAAAGTGCAATAAAGCTTTGCACTGTAAGAGTAAGTTTGAAAGCCTGACAATTAACTGTAACTCAGGGTTGGTGATAGGGGGATGTTGTTGTCTTTGTTTTTAATTACATTTTATTGAACAACTAAGTGATAAACATCAAAAGACAAGATTGTCTTGGATCATCAAAGAAAGAGGAATGTTTGTTCTGTGAATTCAGGCAAACTAAAAGAGCTTTTCCCCGTGTTTACCTGAGTAATTAATGAAAGACCAAATTGCTTTTGAGCCAGCAGGCTGCAGTTAATTGGAGTTATGTGCATTCAGTGAACTTAGTGATTTAAAGTAAAAAGGCTTTAGAGTGTAGGTGACAACCCTTTTCAGGAAAATATTACAGCAAAGGCTGAATATTAGAAAACAGCTTTCAGATGATATAATTTATGTGGAGAGCTTTCTCTTTTTGTTAAAGATTTAAAGTGGATAAAGTGATGGATTAACTGAGCAAAACTCTTGAAAAAAGTAACTAGTTTAAAAAGTGGGATTCTGACATTCAGCCTATTGTTACTATTTCTTAAGTTGCTAAGCTTAATAAATTGAGAGAAGTTGGGCAGTCTACCCTAAGAAATATTGTCTGCAGTGACAGAAATATCCTATTTTCTCAAACTATGACTATTTTTCTACAGGATCTCACTGAAGACTGGAGACATATTGTGATGATCTTGATCAAGTGTAATACCATCTTTCTAATCAACTTCCTAATATGAGGATTAAACTAGATGATCTTTCAAGGTCCCTTCCAATTCCTAGAATTCTGTGATTCTGTGATATTATCAAATATTTATAAAGATAAATTGCTTTTCAATGGACTCAAAATGCCTTGAATTATCAGCATGTGTAGTCCTCTTAATTGTTTATTTTTCTAGACCTGCCAAAATGTGTTCACTACAAATTCTTAAATAGCTCTATGGTACTATCTGGGATCAAAAACAGATGATAGAAGAGCCTGCTGGACTTAAGGACAAATAGAAAGGATATCTTCCTTCTTCCTGATGAATGCCATTAAGTTAAACAAAGTTCCTCTTGTCTCCTTGCTTGCTACGGTAAACCTAGAGTTCTCTTCTTTACTTTCTCTTAATCAAAGAATTTTTCACTTATGTGAGAACAAATCTGAAATAAATTTAAAATAAAGACAAGGAAGTGTTATTCCTCACTTCCTGGATAAACTAACTTTTAAGTACATATTCTCTTTCTTGGATCTAATTCTCAACAAATAACAATAAGCAGATCAGACCTCAATCTCAATACACCTTATGAATTTCTGCACTAAGCATTTATCTTCTCTCTCTTTTTTCTTTTCTTTTTTTTTTTTTTTTCCTGCCAAAGTTCAGAACAAACTGAGTTCTTTCACTAAATAACTGCATTATACATTGTGACAGGATAACTGAATTCACAGCTTCTCTAACTTCTCTCTGATCTGTTCCCAAATATTCTTTATCCAGATTACTTGGAGTTCATGACACTGTTGACTGTTGGATATTTCCATATATTTTTAATCATAATAAATGAATAAATATATGAAACAGTAAGTTCATATTTCACAGAAGTTCAATTTCACATTAAATGGACTCATTTTCTTTTTTCATCATTTTTGTGAAACAAGGGGAGATTGTTCTCTGCTTTTAAAAGAGCATAATTTTAACAGGTTTTGCAATAATGATTTTTATAGAAGTTACAGAACTCTTTATTTTTCAAAGTTGGTAATTGTTCTTCTCTCTCCTGCCTACTTTACTTTTTTGTCTTTCTTGTCCTTTTCCAGTAAAAATGCAGTTGAGATGTATTGGTATTCCCCACATACCTTCAAGCATAAAGCATAACGAAAGCAGTATATAAAAACTCATTGACTTCACTAGGTTAGGGATCAAGTCAAATTGTCTTTACCTTGAACCCTACTACTGAATTTCTGCAGCATCTTGTGGGAGGTAGGTAGATATTTCAACAGTTTCATTTTTAGCCTATATGCTGCGACTAAAATTGTGCAGTGTATTAGAAAACTTCATTCAGCCTCAAGTGTTGTGGGTGTCTGTAGAGGCTGCGGGATATACTGTGTTTAAGTTATTATGGGGTAGATTCCCAATGGCTTCCTTTCTAATTTGATAAACTTAGAGATCCATTACATTTTAATATGCTGTTCATGAGTTAATAGAAAAAGCTAGCTCAAATTTTTAATAAAGTACACATTTCCATGCTGGACTTTAATCATTTCAGATGTCTGGATATTTGCAAACAACCAGAACTCTATAGGTTTTGCAAGTTGTGCTGTATATGATAAATAACATAAGGCCAGTCATACAATTTTATTTATTTTTTTAATAAATTTCACCAATGAATTCAACATGGAGCTGTACTGAAAAACTGGACCTCTATTTTTATTTAATTCTGAGCAAATTCACACTTGCTCTCATTAAGACTTTACATTGTGAATAATGATAATGAAACCAGAGGAATCCATAAGAAAAGATTATCAGTGTGTTAGTGGCTGTCATATTTAAACCACTGAATATCATAGCCAACTGTCATTTAATAGAGCTTCATGAGCCACATGCAAAAAAATCTATAAATATATATATATTTGTAGATGTATGGGCATACATATATGTGTGTTCTCATTGTTATTTTGTCAAATTCCATGTTTTTTTTCTTCCACTTCCAAAATTGTTGAATGTGAGGCCAAAATATATATGATGCCATAGTCACTGACTCTTCCACAGCCTTCACAATATCATTTTTAGTTTAATTTTCTTTCATTGTTTGATGGTTATTTTTGTTATTTATTAGGACAAGGCTGTAAAGTCAGTGGTTACTCATTGCACAATTCTGTAAATTATGTTAAATTAGTGAACAAATTGTTAGCAAAACAAAAGAAAAGGAGAGGTGCATATTTCCACGTAATACCATGTATTTTGCATGGAGCTGAGAAGGCATGTCTAAAAGGAATAAAATCATTGGGGTAGAGAAAGACATTTTAAACTGATTTATTTTGGTTGCACTCATTTCCTATTCATTTATACTTCATTTTCTGGGAATAATATGTTGGGAAACCATGAGTGAGGATACTCACTCAAACTGTTTTCTCATTTTCCAATTCAGAACAACTACACACTGTATTGAACAATTATATTTCTTGAAACAGAAACTATTGTATATATCTGAATACTCACATCAGAATTCTAACTGTAAGAATTCTAATTGTTCTGCAGACAGAAATATTCTATACCTATTACAGGGTAGATACTCGATTTTATCAGAAATACTGTTCCTCTGAGGATACAGGAATTATGTTCTTAGTATGAATCATTTTCATAGGACCATAGCAGCATCATTGTTTTTACCAGTATAATCATATTGGTTATAATGTGTACAATGTTATTATTTGCAAAGCAGGTTGATAAGTGTTGTTTTTCAGGAAGAGTAGTAGATACACTGTGCATACTGAATATTTAAGCAGTCTGAACATCCAGATTTACTCTGAATAGCCAAATGTTCTTTGAAAGTTACAATGTTCTCACAAACTACATACAAATAAAAGAAATTTAATTGAATAATTAAATATCACAGTTTCTATATAGAACACATCTCTCATGTTTTTAATCCCATGAATATATTATTTCTCAACACAATACTTTTGCAGAATTTATTGATTGTTTCTGACTTCACGAGATAAAATATACACACAAAAGAATTTTGCACTATTTGTGATCAAAAATTATTATTAAATGTGATGTGTTTGATTCCTAGCCTTCTGTGACAAGAGACAACGCATTTCCTCTCCTGGAATTACCATGATCTGTGGAATTGGCTGACAAATTATAACTTGTGGAAACATTTCTTTTATACTGATTATCAGTATAAAAGATCAGTATATTTTCAGTACATTTTCCCCTCTAGTATAATCAGTATATTTTCCCCTCTAGTTTTGCATGGAAAGGTACTTCCCATGACATATACTGGAGATATCTAGACAGATTAGCAGGGACAATTTCAAAGAAATGAGAATGGCGTTATTTGTGGAACAAAAATTCCAATTCTGGTATGTGAGGAAAACAACACAAATCAACTCATCCAGATGGTAACTGGGATTGCCGCTAGCATATCACAAACTAGGAAAATAAGATTCCTAACACTTAGCTAAAATAGATGTACAATTTCAAATAAAATGAAAACCACAGTTAAGTCCATTCCTTGCCTCCAAAAAACCAAACCAAACCAAACCAAACAAACAAAAAAAAAAAAAAACAAAACAAAAAAACAAAACAAAACAAAACAAAAAAAAAACACGAGAATTAGGATCTGGAAAGGTAGAATGGTGTTAAAAGCTTCCTTGAAAAGAGACAAGGACAGGCAGGATAAGGCTCTCTTCCCACTCCATGTCACCCTCCAGACAGCCAAAAGCATCTGTGCATACCTGACTACTTAAAGTGATGAGGAGAGGAGCAACATATGGATGATTGATTAATTCCAGGCACAGAATCCAGCTAGCAGGCTCATTTTCTTAGATGTCTAGTGTAGGCCTGTGTAGATAATTCAGGTATCATAATGCCAAGTCACATAATAAATAAAAACCCAATTATATTCATCACCCCGTATTTTGGCCAATGCAACACTTGGCCTCATTCCATCCTATGGGATCATTTTCATATAAAATAAGCAAGAAAGTTTAGCAAAGAAATTGTTCCTAGAAATAAGAGATATGTAGAGGCCCCGATATGTGCCAAGTGCAGACTTCCTTTAAAGGCATAATGATATGAGAATTTACTTTTAATGTGATTTAGAGATAAATTGTAGTTATCACTATCTGATTTGCAGTGCATAAAGAAAGAAGAGACAGAAGGTGTTCCTCTCACTTAAACCTACAGTTCACAGCACTTAATTTTGCTGCATGCCTCCGTAACAAGCATAGGATGCTTCATAGCTTATGTCTAGAAAAAGAAAGGAAATGTAGAAAATAAAGCTGTTCATTTCATTACCTTAAACTCCTGTTAACATTAGGCTCAATCCACAAGAATTTCATTGCACTGGACAGCTTGTAATTAACCTGCTACTTGATGGAATTCGCAATCACACATTAGGCATGAAGGGTCTCTCCCCACCACAAGGAATCTTTCTGAGGACAGAATGTCCAGAAGTTACCATGCACCAGGGACCAACTCAATCCAACCTATTCAAAATACTGAAGCATCCTGTTGAAACTGTTCCTCTGCGCTCTGAATCGTGAAATATCTGGGGGAAGAAGAAACAGACCATGCAAGAATGACAACTAATATAATGATAACACAGTTTTCAGGGTAGAATTCAAGTCTCTGCTCCATCAAAAATATTTAAGCATTTTATAAAAAGCACAAAGGATTTAGCAAGACAGACCACAAGAGCCCTGAATCAGAATATGCTGTAATATGGTGATTAGCAAACTCCATCAGGTTTGGGAAATGTTCCCAGGTACCTGAAATACCATTCTACAATGAGTTTTATAACCACTCAACTGTCAGTTAAAAAAAAGGGACTACATCCTTTCCATTTGTGTTTTCTGCAGATCTGGAAGTATTTTGACACAGCTTTCTGGTCCTAGGCAAAGAAATACCTACATTTCCAATAATTGAGCTAGTAAAGGAACAATGCTACTAACTGTATTCCTTTATATTTGCCTGTATTTAAAGACGTACAACTTTTTTTTTTTTTTTTTTTTGCCAATATAAATGAGCTTCCTGAAATCTAATGTAGTGTAAATGAAGTTCCTTCTCAAATGCTAATTCTCAAATAATTTTTACATGTTTTTATGGCCCTTAAATAAAGTTGTAACAAACCAAATATTTAAATACTGAAAGGATTTTGTACCATTAACATTTCCCATGCTGTAGAATCTGTAAAATAAAATCAATGAATTCTAGCAAGGCTGTAAGCAGCAGAAAGCAGCCTGATGCCTAAAGCTAGGAATGCACTAATTAAGATATGCAATAAAAATGTTAATCAAGTAAATTTCAGGAGGATGGGGAAAAGAGATTGCATGATCCTCTTGGCACCGTATTATGTCTTGGTGTTCTCACAGAGGAAAACGGTGAGTAGTAAACAAGTAAGAGAGAAAATAGTAGATCTTTGATTATGGGCCAAAGAAGAAACTGCTCCAAACAGCTTCTCTAACCAACATGAACTGTTCAAGTAGAAATCATTCATCTCCAAGAACCCTCTCAAGGATGACAGCCTGGGAATAGCTCACTGAAACTAACCCAACAGCCTCAGAGCCAACCTGAAAGACTAGAGTATTTAAGACGTTTCTTTTAAGTATGGTTATGGCAATGTGTTTTGTTATTCTATTTCTTTATAACTCTTTTCCACCATTGAAAAACTATAAGTACATGGACTATTTGGTTCCGTGTCCTGTACTGTAGATGTTTTAGTGCTAACAAAATTCTGTGTACCTTCTTCATTCTTGCCTTAACACTTAAAGCAAAGACTTTGGGATTATACATTTGTTGCCCAGTATATCGGTGTTGCTTGTAATGGCCCAGGAATCAGAACCTATCAACCTATCAGGCTCTGTCTTGACTTGTTTTGGCCTAGCCGGAGTTATATTCAGGTTTGTTTAACTGACAACAGTTACGCAATTACCAAGCAACTATTACCTGCCCAATTTTAGCCTGTAAATGAATGTATGGGGTAATAGCAAGCAGCTATTCAACACAGAATGAGCTATTAATGGCCCTAGAAAAAAAATGCAAACAAAGGAGAACTGGAACAGGATGATGTTTCAGCTGTGGACACAGGATGATACCAGAGGCCCTGGGGCTATAAACGACTTAACAGTGGTCTGTTAATGGTCATTAAAAGAAATGTAATTTAGGAGCAGGGTAAAGATACTTTTAAGGATAACAACAACAACAAGAACAGTGAACAAGTACCTAACATAAGTAAAATAAGTAAATGCCCAGTAAATTCATATATATTGTGG
This sequence comes from Anas acuta, assembly GCF_963932015.1. Classification (NCBI taxonomy): domain Eukaryota; kingdom Metazoa; phylum Chordata; class Aves; order Anseriformes; family Anatidae; genus Anas; species Anas acuta. The sequence continues at coordinate 104,354,632 of NC_088979.1, forward strand.
AAATGTGAGCCAAAACCAAACCAAACTAGAACAAAAACACAAAACAATCAAACAAACAACAACAACAATAACAAAAGGCATAGAGCATATTATAAAAACGTTTAAAATTACTTCAGGCAGACTGAAAAGAGAGGAAGAAGGAATCATGAACACCACAGTCTTACTTATGATGCTGATATCTGGCTGTAATCCTTCCCTCTCCCTGAACCAAAGCCACCAGTTTTAGGACCCAGAAACACAGGATTACAGTAACAAGGAGATACTACACTGTTTGTGTATACTAACCTAATTTGTACATGATTTTAATCATAAGTGTTAATATTGTAACTGGACTAATAATTATACTTTGACTAATCTTTTAAGACATATTAGAATAACAACTCCTTGTTTGTGAATAAGATGTGCTTATTTTCCCTTTAACAAGATTTTGAATTTAGCAAATACATGAGAGCAATTTATTCTGTAAGCCAGACCCAAGAAATTGGTAGCACTTGCAACGGTACACCATACTCCAGTGCATTTCTTTGTGGTTTCAGAGAGGTAAGAGAATACATCTCCAAGTAGCTGAGCCATTTGAGATCACAGAATCATAGAATGGTTTGGGTTGGAAGGGTCCTTAGAGATCATCCAGTTCCAACCCCCCACCTGGGAGGTGGCAGGGACACCTCCCACCAGACCAGGTTGCTCAAAGCCCCATCCAACCCGGCCTCGAGCACTTCCAGGGATGGGACATCAACAACTTCTCTGGGCAACCTGTTCCAGTGCCTCACCTCCCTTTGCGTGAAGAATTTCTTCCTAATAGCTACATGTACCTTCTTTTAGTTTAAAGCCATTCTCTTCGTTCCTGACAAAGAGCCTCTCCTCAGCTTTCCTGCAGGCTGCCTTTAGGTATTGGAAAGCTGCAATGAGGTCTTCCCGGAGCCTTCTCTTCTTCAGGCTGAACAACCCCAACTCCCTCAGCATGTCTTCATAGGAGAGGTGCTCCAGCACTCTGATCTTCCTTGTGACTCTCCTCTGGGCTTGTTTTAATACTTCCATGTCCTTCTTGTGCTGGGGGTCTCAGAATTGAATGTAATAAACAATAACATAATATTAATATATGTTATATATATTATTAATATATTATAATTAAAGTTTATACAGAGAAAACATCTTCTAAGTACCTAGCCAAGTGATCCCCTTGACTGGAATTGGGAAGATAAAGAAAATGAAAATTGAAGATCGTCTCAATTTCATAATGGGTGTAAAAATTTCTGTCATTGTCATCAACTCCAAGCATGATGCTGGACTGACGACTGCTTAGAACTGTCTGTCATAAATTCATAAACTCCAACCACAGTTTTGGATACACCCTTTTAGGCAACATACTAGGATTTTATTTCTCTTTAGGCCAACTACACTCTTTTCTCAGGCAGATGGTAGGGTTTTTCTGTGTTTTGTTTCTTTCTTTGTTTGTATTTTAGTAGGTTTTTATTTTAACATGAAAAAGGTTAGGGCCTAACACTCAAAATAATGATAGTCATTTTAATATTTCAGTATTCCTAAAAAGAAATGGTTATCAAATAGCATATGCAAGCACTTCAAAACACTAATTATTTCTCAATATAATTTTTTACAGTCAATCAAAACATTAGCCTAATTTCTGGCCACAATAAACTCATTGACACTACTTTTGATTAAATTTTCTTGTTATATCACCTCCTTTCTAGTTTTAAAACTCCTGATCTGAAATATATTTTCAATTATATTGATATCAAGTTTCTTCGTCCAATACAAGGAATACTATGAATCAGACTTAATACTAATACTTAATACTATGAATCAGACTTAAAAAATATTATTCCACATCAGGTAACTATTAAACTCAAACAGTGTTTATTTATTACCTGACCAAAGGTGTCTGCTGCATATCAATTTCAGCGAGATTGCCTTTAATCTGTCTTAATACATCTCTCAATTCTATTACTTAATTTCCAGAGCAGTAATAATGATTTGCAATCTGCAATTTTGATTGCAATAATAATACTCTTTTAGCTACTAAACATAATTAGTAGCATGTGACCTCTTGCCTGGAATAATTCCAACAACATGTGCAGTTTAACTGCATATAAGAAACCTGTGTGTGACCTGGATTTTTTTTTTTTGAGATTTAAATATATGAAAAAACTCGTTTTGGTAAGGTGTGGCAATGTAGTATTAGAATAATGAAGAAAGAATGATATCAGTTGAACATGAATGTATAATACCTGTATAGAGATTACTTCTCACGACTCTGCATCTTTTATTTATAATCTATATTATGATAATTATATATTTTATTTTTTTCCTGGATAACAAAGTCAACTATAATTATTTCAAATGTATAAATAAATTATAAATATTTACACAAATATATTGTACTGTTATTTATTATAAAGTATTGTAAATTATTATATTTTATGTATTATAAATAATACGTATTAATAAATAAATAATACGTATTTATAAATAAATTAATACGTATTTATAAATAAATAAATCTTAGGAAAAAAAAATTATCTGAATTATCTGAATGATACAGATTGATGTGAGAACTACTGATGCGCAATCACATCATTATACACCTAAATAACCTTGGCATATGAGAGCATTTCATAAAGTATACTTGATTCAATGTACAAACTGAGTTTTGATTTTGGTATCTTGTCTTTTTTTTTCAATGGAAATATATAATGGTCTCTGTATATAGTTCATGTTTTTCAGTCAGTCTTCAAGAAGACAAGATTTTCAGCATGATGCAGGTGTTTCCAAAGGTGAAATGCAACTCCAATAGCACACAGGTTGGGAACAAATCGTGTATATCAAGAAGTCTGGAGAATTAGGTTATAAAGGAAACAACATATAGCAGAAACAATGATAAACATCTAACCCTTAACTGTGTGGCACTACAACCCAATACAATAATTCACTATATCAATAAAACCAGATGGAAAATCAGCAAAAACATCTGTAAAGAAGGACAAAATACTCTTCCCAAGCACATCAGTGACAAAGAGAAATGTTAAAATTGCAATGAACTTGCCTCTTTTCCCTTTGCACTCTGGAGTTTTAAAGAAAAACTGAAATTTACTCCACTTGATTGTCAGTGATGTATATAATTAAATAGAAAGGTTTTGGAGAATGTGATTTGATGGTTACCACAGCAACCAGCAGCTACGTGGTCCATATTCCTGTGCTCTTCTACTGTCAAAAAAAAACAACAACAAAAACCTGTCCATCACCCACTTGAAAACAAATAGGTTTGTACTGCTTAAACTGCCATTGTTCTTCACTGACATCTATTATTGCTCAGAATCAGACTGCTGGGATAATCCTACTCTGGAAATATTCCAGTGGTTTCACCAAAGAGGAATTTGCATCCTCCCTGACTTGACTTGTAACATTGCAACGGAAATCCTGTGCTCAGTCATGTGTGGCTGTATTTGGCCAAATGCAATGAAAATTCTATGTGTGGGGAGAGAAAAGCGAGGCTTTGAATGGTTGTCACATTACCTAGCCTAACCTACTTATATTTGTAAAAGTCTTAGGTCCTTTATCCCAATCATTCAGCTTCTCTCATCCCTTTCCTTTAAGAGCAATAAACTTTTAAAACATATTTATAGTGAACATAATTTGTAAGTTTTTCCCCAGCATCATCTTCAGGTTGTAGCCTCAAGTGAGGAAGTAAGGAAGAGCTATAGCAAAAGTGCTGAATACATTGTTGCCAGAAAGAATTTTTTTGTGTTCACACTGCTAAGAAATTCTCCTCACCTGCCTCATGTTTCCTCCAAGAAATTTAGAGAAAGGGACAGCAGAAGTGTTACTGTGCCTTTGAAGCAACACAAAGTTATTAGCTATTGTCAAAACCCTTACTACCTCTTGGACGCTACCGAAGTTACATGTTCTGAATTTAGAATGTCCCTAATTAAAAATCTTTCTCATGTGAGTTTTTCTACAGATGCAATAACTTTCAACCATGAGTACAAAAATTCAGCCCAACGTAAATTAACATTTTATTAAGTTTACCATCTCTTCTCTCAAAGGGCTCGTGAGTCTTACACATTATTTTAAATGTAGCCCTTGACTCCCCTAGTGCCTGCTTCTACCATATCCACATATATGAAAGCAGAATTAACATCAACATTAATGTTAAGAATTCAGAAAGATATATTTTTTTTAATTTTCTAGTGAAGTCTCTGGCTTTCACTCCAGGCAAATTTGAAAGCAATTTCTTAGAACCTCTCGCTATATAATTATTATTTTTTAATAAACATTTACTTCTGTAATATCAGAAGTGGAATAATAAAACTAATAACATATAACACCTCATCACATATTGTTTTTGGGTCTTCTAATAATTGAATGTATAATACATCCAAATGTAATATTAACTGTTTCTTATTAGAATGACAGCTTCTGTTTTCACATTCCTTCACTCTTTTCCCAATGGGCCTTCCAATCCTTACTTCTAGACATCTTAACTTTAAATTATACTCATTTCTATTCTTTGATCAGAATATAAATATCTTATTCTGCCAGATAGGCATGTAAGAAACTACCTTTTACTTCTCAGTCAGTCAAGCTTCCAGTTCTGCCAGTTCATCCTTTTAGAATAACAATGGAAGAAGTCCAGATTTAGAAGTAAGCATGGGGAGAGACTGTATGCTGCAGGTTTCTCTGTAAGACTTCATGTACTTCAAATCTTCACTGTACCTGCCAACTCACATGCAGGAGACAGATGTTCATCCTTCCACTTCGTTAACTATCTTGTCACAATGCATCACCATTTAGGTATTGCCTTTTGGAGGTGTGGTTTATACAACATATTCTGCATTTCCACCCTTGTTTTAATAGGATCGGAGAAGTACTGGTTCATAGCTGCTTTTAATTATTACATTTAATATTCATATTGCAGATAAAACATTTTAAGTATAATCTGTGCTCACTGCAGATCTAACACACAGATGATTTGTCTCTCTACAGAAGTTGTGCAATGTTTGCATTGTATTTTTGCTTTGGTAGTCTGGTAGTTTGGTAGATTAGCTTGCAGTAAGAAGAGTGTCAAGATGACCAAGTGTCTAGCTCACCTGCACAGGTTTTCATTCTCACTTACATACAGCCAAGCAAGGACAGACACGCTGTATCATGCATAGGCTCATTCATGAATTTAAGTGAGACCAATAAACATTTTTTGCATGCATTTGAAAAGTATCATCATATATGAAAAATGTATGTCATGATCCGTGTGTGGCTATGTCGTGGTTCCACTCGAGTGGGCAGCCGAGCTCCACCACAGCCGCTCTCTCACTCCCCCTCCTCAAAGAGGAATGGGGAGAAAATACGATGAAAAGGGCTCAAAGGTTGAGATAAGGACGAGAAGATCATGAAGTAATTATTGTAACGGGCAAAACAGACTCGGCATAGGGAGATAGTAAGATATATTGCTTATTACTAACAAGCTAGAGAAGTGAGAAACAAAGGAAAGAAACCAAAAGCACCTTCCCCCCCCCCCCATCCACCCTCTTCCACCTCCTCTCCCTGAGTGGCACAGGGGAACGGGGGAATGGGGGTTATGGTCAGTCTACAGCACTTCTTCTCAGTCATTCTTGTCCTCTGTGCTGTGGGGTCCCACCCACGGGATACAGTCCTTGATGAGCTGCTCTGGCGTGGGCTTCCCACAGGCAGCAGCTCTTCCAGAGCTGCTCCAGATATGGGTCCGTACCACGGGGTTCATCCTTCAGGAGAAAACTGCTCCAACCTGGCTCCCCCATAGGCAGCAGCTCCTGCCAGGTCACCTGCTCCTGCGTGGTCTCCCCTCCACAGGCTACAGGTCCAGCCCGGAATCTGAGGGGTCTTCCACAAGCAGCAGCCTCCGTCGGTGCAGGGCCACCTGCTCCACCGTGGTCTCCTCCACGTCTGCAGCGTGGAACCCTGCTCCACCGTGGTACTCCATGGGCTGCAGGGGGACATCCTGCTTCACCATGGTCCTCACCACAGGCCGCAGGGGGCTTCTGCTCTGATGCCTGGAGCACCTCTCCCCCTCCTTCTTCACTGACCTTGGCGCCTGCAAGGCTGTTCCTCACTCCTTTCACTCTCCCAGCTGCTGTGTGGCGCAGCATTTTTTTCCCTGTCTTAAATATGCTCTCACAGAGGTGCAAAACAACATCGCTTATTGGCTCGGCTCTGGTCAGCAGTGGGGCCCTTACCAAACATGGGGCAGCTTCTAGATCCTTCTCACAGAAACCGTCCCTATGGCCCCCCGCTACCAAAACCTTGCCAGGTAAACCCACTACAGGCAGTCAGCCTGGAGAGCTAGCAGAGGCAGAAACAAGAAGTTGTAAAACACATAGAGGCAGACTGTTGACTCCTGATAATGCTAAGCCATTTCCTCCAGTACTTCATTTGACTTTGCTGGTCAGCATGACACAGCCCATGCACATTGGAATCAAATATCAATTTACAAATCTGAGATCAAAAAACTTACTTTGTTTTTGTACTTTATAGGAGTCCTAAGGAGCTTTGAAACCTTCAGTCTCACCATTATACATATTAACTAATTCCAACTTGCTAAATAAAAACCATAAAAATGATCATTTTAAAAGCTTAAGAAACAGAAGTGGATTTTCTGATATAGTCTATTATTTAAGTAAACTTCCTCATATGTTTGACAATATGTTTGGCATTGTGGAAGGAGAAGAAAGCTATACGTCTTTCTTCTGATTTACTTTGCTAAGATTGAAATTGGAACTGGAATTATATTAGGAAGTTCTAGATATTTCGTCTTCAGTAGAGCATACCCTGCCCTTTTTCTTCCTAACACCAAATACAACTGCAAATACACAGCCATTCACCTTACGGAGTCATAAAACACAGGCATAATTTACAGGCAGATGAAGAAATGTCAGAATTTCTGAATCTCATGGAGCTCCCTGAAAAATTCCTGCTGTAACCCTGTACGCTGTCAGACTCTAGCTGAAATAAGAGAGGGGAAGTTGGGAGGACTGATGTTCACAAACCATCAGTCCAAAGTTATTTAGCACAATTGTTTTTGTAATTGCAATTCTCTGGGAATACTCAGTGTTCAATGGTCCTCAAAACCAGACTTCCAATTGGCTTATGATGGGTTTTGTTAGATGTACATACTGAGCTGTGAAATTCAGCCACACGTCGACTGGAGAATTCTCAACACTACCAGAAGTTTTGGGGTGAAGAGGGTCTTTACAGGGTCTAAGCTATTGTTCTTCATACAAACATACATCTCTTTTGCTAAATTAATAGCACATATCTGAGTCTAAGATGCTTAAATCAGAAGGTGTTTTAACGGAGTGAAAAAGTGAAAAATCACAGTGACAATAGGAAATGTGTTTTCCAATAGAAGTCTTAAAGAGCTTAAAATTAACCATTTTCATACCATTACCTTTAATAAAACTGTTAGATCTAACTGAGATGCCACAAATCTCACTAGAGTTCATCAAAAAAACTTATCGGGTGATTTTTTTTATTTTTTATTTTATTTTTTACTAGGAGTGTATACAAAACAGCCCTCCCCTCCTTGAGTTACCTTCAGGCTTTATCAGCAAATGTGTGATAGCCTTGCAGCTGGGGTAGAAGAGAGAAAATAAGAAATTTTCTTCTACCTAGGACATCAGATGAGAGGAACACACTCTTGCTTTAGGGGTGAGAGGAGGCAGAGGCAGTGGCTTGGGAAAGTAAAGGTGCTCAGATTGCTATCTAGGACCATAGGTTGTCTCCACATACAGAGAATGGGGAAAGCTCAGAAGGATTAAAGGAAAAAGTAGACTGGTCCAAAGATTTTCTTGGTTCTTCTGTATCCTACACCAACTTCTAAAGCTACACTTGAGCACTGAATAATGATGAAACAGGATGACAATTAAAAGTGATTTTACAGAGACTTCCACTGTGCCTCTGCAGCCACAGGACTGCAGTCAATAACTCTGCTACCTCACAATATATAGTGTTGGGTAAAATCAGACCCCTCAGGGGAACAGAACTTCATGTTCAAATACTTGATCTTACTTTATAGGTGAGACTGTTCTCTGATGGTAAAGAAAATGATGGTCCACGTGTAGAAGCCATATAAAAGAGCATATTATAAATCTAGGTCAGGGAAACTCTGCTCTTCCCGGCCAGCAACATGTTAGATGTTGCCTTGATCTCTGTGGGTTCACAGCCCAGTCTACAGCTTCTGCCTATTTGCCTTGGTGGTAAAGCTCTGGATGACCACCTCTGCAAGGTGAGGATGCTGATTCAGCCTCCTTGTCAGGTGGAGCAGTGGTAGCCAAATGGCTAACCCTTCAGACTGGGAAGGATAGCCCCAGCAGAGCCAGAGCCACTGTTTGTGAGCATGCTTAGGGAATGAGGGGTGACCCCAGTACAGGCTCAGATAAAAAGTCATAGAAATCTGTGAAAAATGGGTACTTATCTCTCCAATTGCATTACTGAGTGATATGTGAAGTCTAACCAGGACAACTTCACAAAGAAATAAACGTGCAATCAAAGCTGCATCTTTCACCATCTCCTACATGCTGCCTAGGTAATCTGCATATTTAAACAAAGCTTCCTAGTATTCATGCCTGAAAGTACATACCAAGGGAAACTGAAGCCAGATGGTTAGATGTCAAAGTGACTAAAAAATTGCTTTTAAAAAGGTATGCTTCCAATAATTAATAGTCCAGATCTTCAGATAATGTAAATCACTGAAGTGAGTTGCACATTTCTGATTTATCCTGCCACGTAATCTAGCTGTGTGTGCTCAACCTTTACTCTCAAAAACATTTAGCACAGATTTCTTGGATAACTCACTTTCAGGAAAAAAAAAAAAAAAAAAAAAAAAAAAAAAAAAAAAAATCCAACTTCCATCCATTTGCTGAAAGCCTTTGAGGATATGACATATTCTAAAGCACTCTAAGATGTAACTATGTGCTAATGAAAACTTCATACTTTTAAATAATAAAGCAGGAAAGATATTCAACTCCAGCTGGAATGAGCATCCAACTACAGTATACTATCAAGGCAGAGTTTTCAAGGCACAAATGGTCACGAGGCACCTTCCATTGAGAACTGGTGATGACAGGTCAGGTCACACAATTCTGCACTCTCTCAGAATCTTAACATAAAAATGTCAAAAAGCTTCTGAAGACAAAATGACTGTCACTTTGCTGATCAAAGAGAATTTTGCAGCTTAAGTTCCAGCATAATTCTTAGCACTTGTAGAATGGCTATAAATATTATACCTCTTCCCACCTGGTGGACTCTTGTATTACACCACACATGGCAGTAATGAAGACAGATTAATGCTATTTATTTTCTGACACTGACAAGAGTAGCCTGTCTTTGTTTCTGTATTTTATCATTAAAGTCTTGTTTTTCAGATCAAATAGCCCCAAGGCAAAGCACCATAATAATTAAGTACAAAAAAAAAAAGTTTAAACAACATTAAATTAAAAAATGTCAACAAATTGTACTTAGTGCTGATAATCTAGCCTTTACTACTGAGCTACGAAACAATAACAGAACAATTTTTTTATTTGTTTAAAGAGCTTTCTCCCATTTAGGAAAAGGAAAAGGAAAATAAAAATGAAAATAAAAAGAAAAAGAGAAAAAGGAGAAAGAAAGAGAAAGAAACCAACAACATCAAAGATTAGCAGGTAGTGCAGCAGCTTACCCAGAGAGGCTGTCTAACGTGCATCTTTCCAGGTTTTCACAGAGGAGAGGAGAGGAGAGGAGAGGAGAGGAAAAATGCAAGTGTGTCTTTATAACCTACATGCAACCTGAGACTTTCCTTGTCTGCCACTCTTACTGAAGCAAACAGACAAAACATCTCCTAATGAAAATAATTACACTTTTAAGCACAGATTTAATTACAATGACAGAGACCATTGATTTTCACACATGGAAATAATTGGAAATAAATTTACTCTGATGCTTGTATATATGAGAAGGTAAGTATGAAATTCTTGGCTTACTTGCTCTAAGTTCTTGAGCTGGCTTCTTTCATCCACTCTATTTTTCCTTTATTAAGAATTAATTAAAGCTATCAAGCTCATCTGTCTGACTGAAGTCAGCCTTCTTTGCTTGGGTAAGTGCAGGCAGTACTTGCAGTTGCAAGCAAGTCTATTTTAAAAAAGCTTATTATTTTAAAGGGTCAGTGCCAAGTTCATTAACACCAAATCCAAATGAGCTCTTAACCTGCCTCTTTCACTCTGTTGCTGTTTTAACTGCTAAAACCCTGCCAGAAACACCAGCTTTAAAACCCACCTTTGAGGGCATACTGCAGCAAAAGGCCTCTTGAAGTCCAAAGAAATTACGTCTACTGCAGTGCAGTCAGCTGTCATCATCATTTCCTCAAAGACCATCAGAAGTGCTCAGCCTGACACCTGCCTTAGCTAGTGCAAACCTGTCTAAGGCAGTGTCTGTTGGGTGGTCCTTGTTGGGGTCCTGCTCCCCTCTGCAGTCAGACATGGCTCCCACCCAAAAGGTGCCATCAGCTCAGCTCTCCTTCTTGCTTGGCCTCATGTTCCTTCTCTGGCCAGCAGTGATTCCAGCCCCTCTGCCACTTGTTCTCCTTCCTTGTCAAGTACTATCATAAGGATAGTAGGAGCTCTGCTCTCAGCCTCTCTCTGTGCATTAGGGTGGCTACAAATATCTTCCCCAAATGAAGCAGGTTTGTCATTATCCTCCATAACTGGCTGAAATGGGGCTTGTGGGGATCACTTCCTGGGGGCTGAGCCCTGGCTGCAGGGCCCTCTCACTAGTAGGTTGTAAAATCCTCCTTTTATTTGTCATTGCTTCATTTTATCTTACTCGGAACAAGTGTGTTTATTATGTGGAGAGCTGGTAGTGATGTTTTTAATTAAGGCTGCCTAATAATTTCTTTTATAGCTTTCAGTTTTCAGTATGGTTTACAACCCAAGGAATGTTAATCATTCTGGGCTAAATTTTGCACGTTTGCTTTCTGTGAAACTGAAAAGGAATCACCAGTTACCCTTTTCCTACTTTCTATTTTTCTTCCCCAAAATATTCTCTTGCTGGAAATACAACAGGCTAGGAGCCAGGTGATCAGAAATTGCACTTTCATCATTTCTACCACATAATGCTAATAATTCTCTGCAATTGTGTCTGTAATCAAGCAATGTGTTATGCATCTTTTGCATAGAAATCAGAAAACTGTCAGTCCATCAGCTTAATCAGTGAAGTAAAAGAGGTTTTCAAGGTAGTGCAAGGTCACCAGTTCAAAACAGGATTAAAACGTCATATGGAAGAATTATGATGATATCCACCATACACAATGCTTCCAGACTTCTTGCGTTTGCAAAGTATCAAGCAGAAGAAGATAAGAAATGAAAAGAACCTCTGTAGTCATCAGATATTTATATTCTGATTGTAGAGGATGCCATGCCTATATAACATGTCAGAGACACTCTGTTGAGCTGTGATGTCTAGGATTTTCTAACACTCGTAGGAAACTGGCTGAAAACCTAAAAGCAAGCTTGTCACATGGATTCTCATACACATCATGTCTAAAGTTTGAAATAAAATGTTATTGTTGTCATTTAAAAATAAAAAAAATAATTTGAGTTTCTATTTTATGGAAAGTTTCAGCAGTATATGCTGAGCTGGAGTCTTGGTGTTCTTGCTCTTTTCTCTTCTGTCTTCTTTGTGTCTCTTTCCTTCCTTCACAATATTAAAATTGCATGTGAAATGGAGACACAGGATATCATAGAAATGTTCACTCCTGTTTCTTCTACACTCCGTATCCCCTTTGGAAAGAAGTCTGTCCAGCAAAATGTTCCAGAATTTTGAAGATGATTAACTGTAGTATGAGGCAGACACAACTCCGGAGCTGCTTAGCATTGTTAATTCAGGTGTAATCTCCAGGGAAAATTGTTCTGTTCTTAGGACTCCAGGCAGTAGGGCTGCTTCATTTTTCTTCTATTTACTGATGCTGTCTTCACCAAATTGTAAGGGAGGCCTTCTAGCTTACACTTTTCCATCATTCACCAGTTCAAAACAGGTATCTCACATTTTTTCTCTTTCCTTGTTAGGTTATTCAGAGGTTTTTTAAGGAGCACAAAGTGTTCAAGAGATGTTGAACTCTCCTGTCCTCCTTGGTAAAGTGGAGAAGTATGCAGCTGTGACCCAATCCTGTTTCCCTCAGCCACAAGAGTAGTTTCATTGAAGTTACTCTTAAAGCACGCAGGCATCACTCATTGTGAAGAAAGCTGCCTTCACCTTTGGCACTGAATGCAAGATCACTCACTCTTCTGCTTCTACTACAATACTGAGGTCCAAGGGATAAGGAAGACAACCCAACTCTAAAGTTCTCCTGTTTTGTGAGGTTAACCTCCACTTTAATCCTTATACTTTTCATTTATTTTTGTGAGTGTGATTTCTTGAATATAGTAGGTCACCACCTTCAGCAGCAGAAAGAGTAGGGGCAAAAAACATTGTTAGACAAGAATGCTAATTCTGAGAGCAGGCATCAAAAGGGAGCGTCAGCCTGTGCCACATTGTTGGAGTTCAGCAATGCTCCATTCATTTCAGTGACAGGCCTCATTATGAGGAAGCTTTTTAAAAGTGATTCTTTCTGAGGAAGCTTTTTAAAAGCGACTCGTTCTGAGGAGGCTTTGGATACAGTTCCAAAAGCTGAAAATAAAACCTGTGAGAATGGGGGAAAGCAAAAAGAGCAGGCAGTAGAATCAAGCAGGAAGGCATACAAAAATCAGCTCTTTTGCAAGTTCATTTTTCATTATGTTTGACATTCTTTGGGAGAGAGAGCTCTGCTACACACTTGTGGCCTCAGGCAGTGGAGCTGGAAGAAGATATTTAAAGAACTGCAGAACACACACACAGAGCTGTATTACACAGAGAAGATATAAAAAATGAATTGGCAAGATTGTGATGCTAACTTGCACTGGAAGTACATCAGCTGATGTAGTCTACTTTGAACTAGAAAAGTCTACCTATTCCTGATTATTTTGTTACTTATTTGGACACTTGGATGGTGGGCAGAAGATGTGGCATCTAACGTTCAGCTGAACAATTAATTTGAAGTCAAACACATCACATGTAGCTTAGATTCTCTGAAGAAAACAAGCTGTATCCGAAAGCTGTGTGAGAATTTTTGAGAGAGGAGAGATACAATCAGTAATAGTTTAAATAGGTAGATAGGAAAATACATAACTTGATAGTGTTCTGTGGGTTCTAGCAACATCTGAGACACATGTTTATCATTTTCAAATCAATCACACCATCACAGAAATTAAATGAAAATAAACAAAGGATGTTTTGTGCTCCCTCTGCTGGTTCTGGAGCAGCAGGGAGCTTACAAATACTAGAGCCAGAGATCTGCTGTTCAGCATAACACAGTGATGATGAAGCAGAAACAAAAAGGTTTGTCTTTCAATGTGCTTTTGCATGCAGCTGTTGCTGTTGTTAAACAACAGAACAACAACAACAACAAAGCAAGATACATTTTGTTTCCCTTATAAAGAAAACTCTATATGTCTCTTTTTAGGAATAATAGAAAATATATATATAACGGAACTTCAAGGCACCTTGCAATAATCACCATCTGGACAGTACTTGGGACAAGTATGTAAGACTGAGTGGTTTGCAACAGTACAGATACTTCATCATACTTCCTGCAAGTACAAGTGAATTTATGGTCATGAGTTTTGGCCTGAGCTTGATGATCTTAATATTTTCAGTCTCAGTTTAAACAAGTAGTTGATCAAGCCTTTTTGTTGATGAAAGGAAATTTGTTGATGAAAGGAAATTCATACTCACCGAGTTTATAGGAAAATGCAATGAGTTTGAGATGTGCTGGTATTCTTGTATGCTTTGTGCAAATAAAGTGTTTCCTGTCCTACATAGCATCCACAGATTACGTAGAGGCCTGGTTCCCCTCAGGTAGCACCTCCTGCAGTGACACTTCTGCTGGAAGTTCCTACAGGAAGAGGAAGGTGGGAAGAGTGATACCAGAATACACAGTAACCTCATTACTCCTGAAAATATGTCACATTTACCTTTTAGTAAAAACTGAAAGAACAGTAGAAGTCTGATGGGACTTCTAGGATGGGTTAGACTTGATTCATAATGAATGAAGATCTCTTAATCCTTAGATAAAAAGGAGGCTGACCATTATCACCTGAAGGCATTTGCAGATATTTTAGGTCTGATTAAACATATGGCTTTGTTCCTGAATTAATACAGGGAAAAATATGTTTAGTAAATACAGAGTAGAATAAGGAAAATAACCCCACTTTATCTTTAGGAATTTGTGGTCCTTCAAAGAGCCAAAGTAGAATGTATGTTAGTTTTAGAATACATTGCTGTGGCCCTAGAGAAGCTACGAATTATTACTCACTTACCAGCATAATTCTGCTATTTTATTTTATTTTATATATTTTTTTTGTCCCCCTACCATGTTACTACTCCTGGTCTGGAACTGCATTCATGTATTTCCATCTTTGTAGGCCACTATTGTGGAGATCAGTTGGGGAGTTCCTGTTTGGTGACATAACTGAAAATCAGCCTGGTACCAGAGTAGATAAAAGTTCCCCATAGGCAATAGGAGTGCACTGGCAGGACACCCGTGCAATAAATTGGAGGTCACTTTCTTGGTGCATCCCACACTTTGGACCTTGGTATGCTCTTCATCATTTATAGAATTTAGAGGGATATTAAAATGTCTTCCTTCAGCAAAGAAACTTACACAAGACACACATGAAAAAAGACGTGAGGAAATTCCACTGGCCATTTGATTAGCTCTCAGGAACAGAACTTGCTAACGTAATGAAGCATGACACATCGTCAAGAGGCTGTGTCTACCAGGAGAAGTGTCAAAGAACAAAGTTTTATGAAGCATGGATAGTCTGCATTATGGAAAGAGAAAAGGATTTAAATTTTATTTCAACCTCAGCTACCAGCCCACCACCCCTGGGGTAGACATACTTCCAAGACTGCTTTGCAAGACTGGATAACTTAAAAAGTCACATAAATTATTATGGCATGTATAACAGTAAAAGCACTAAAACCAGTCCTTTCTATTTCATATATGGTAAATAACTTCCATCCTTTCTGAGCTAAATTCTTTTCTTAAGAATATTCTAAGAAAAACTAATTCTTACTTTAAAATAAAATGGAGCAGGAATAACGTAAAAATTGAACTATATAAATTATTCATTTAATTCAATTTTATGAGAGAAAGATTGAGGGAACATTTTCTTTGTGATTCACTGAAAACTTTATTTTTAATGGAATCTGTGTGCTTAACTTTTCTAGATAGGTCACAATGATAGTGTACATTTTTGTACTATTTACCTCTGTGAAAATTACATCTATGAATTGGGATAATAACATCCTAAAAGTGGAAGGAGAGATCAGATCTGGCAGGCTGAGGGTCTAATATTAGAATGCATCCATTTGCTTGTTAAGTTCCCTCTCAGGATCTGAACTGTCACTAGATCCGCTTCTCCAAGTGACCGTTCAGGACAGAAGCTGTAACATTCACAACTACATTTGGACTGTCCTCCTTTCCTTCAGATACACTTGCAGTCTGGTTTGAAACGTTGTTCCCAAACTTCACTTCTTTCTATGCAATGTCAGGTATGAAAAAGTTATATCTTCACACTTCATTTTCTTTCTAGTCCCTTTTAACTTATCAAACATCATTATTTCTACTGAAAATATCCTTTGGTGTCTTGAAGACTCTATATTTGGCCTTAACACCACTGTTAAATGATTTAATGAACTGTTTTAATGAGAAAAATCTCTACTAAGCAGGCTACTGAACCACTAATATCTCATTCCTAGCATTCTCACAGTATTCATCAGGGCCATGTAAAGATTGGGAATTAATTATTTCAGAGAGGTGTCTTTTCTGAAATTTTCAAGTGTCCTCATCAAGATTCAAGTGAAGTACTCTCAGATCATTGCCCAAATTTTATCTCCTTAGAAATAGAAATTACACAACCAGAATAATAAGCAAATTTACAAGAAAAAAGAAAAATCTGTATACAGAGCAGGTATCAAGACTCATTTTCAAATGGAATAATCAGACCAATTTCTTTTCTTTTGTGTCTAATTTACCAGAAGTAGAAAGAAAATGTAAAGTAAACATTATCTTGAAATACTGGAGAAGAATTATGGGGTTAGTGTTACCTGATCACTGTGTTCAGTTATTTTCTATGTACAAATTCCTGCACAGCATGATCTGTTTGAGAGATGTGAAAGATCAACAGCTGTAAAAATAGACCAATAGCTATCCTAAAGTTTCACACCTGCAGGCAGAGACTCCTTCATCAAATCCCTGAAATTTGTCCTTTAACTGTAAGGCAAAGAGGTTTTTTAAGCATCATGCTTCTGTTTCCTCAGTAAACAATGGGAGAAATTAAATCTTTTACATAACCTCCAGGCAAAAGGATATCAGTATAAATATGGAAAAAATATGGATTAGAATTTAATGGGTTAGATTTGTAATTCTTCTACTGTAGATGATAAAATATTATCAAATGAAAAAAAAAAGTGGTAGTAAATTTTTATTACTACAGGAAATGGCTGCAACACTTAGCTGTAAATGTAACTCTAAGTGAAGTGTTTTTAATAAATAGGCTTCTGATGAGAAAAGTTTATTTTAGTACAAAGTAATGTAAGCTGCTCTGGATTGTATTGCATTTAGTAAACAGAGCTTCCTACAGACCTGGAAATAACTGTAGCTGGAGAAAAATACAAGAGTTAGTAGAATCATTCTGAAACTGTGTATTTAAACCTAGAACTCAGTGATACAGAAATCACTGTTCTCAAAAGAGGCTAAGAAATTAATAGAGAGATAAAGTAAGAAAAGACGGAGTGACAATCAGTCATTCTCTGGTAATTTTTTTGGTGGAAAAGTGGCATTAAGATGATTAGAAGAATTTAGTTTTCCTCCTCCCCCAAACCTGTCAGCTATGTAAATGATACAGACCGTATGGATAAATGGTTGAAACAAAATGGGAAAAACAAACAAAAACATAACAAACAAAACCAAAATGCAATAGGAATCCATGGCAACAGCTGTCCATAAAAGCATATCTCAGTCTTTCATTTAGAAGCATCCAGCAGGTTGACCGAGTAATTCCATGCTGCAGAAATGCCTTTGGGATATGCTCCTATTGGCATCCTTGTACCACCTGTTTTGGAAGTACTGTACCATTGGCCTTAGTATTTGCACAAACTTCTGTAAAAGGAAATTTTTAGCTTCCATCTGATGTCTCAGTTTTGTTGTTAAAAAGATGTACATGCATAAGAAGTGGCAAGGTTTATGGAGGTAAGAAACATTGTTCTGCATATTTTGGTGAGGTTGGAATCTACTTCTTGATTTTCCCATCCATACAAAATAATTATATGGTGAATGTACAACAGATCTCATGCAAATGAAATAAGTTCTATTCAATATGAGCTGGTAAGTGGGAGCCCGGAAACACTACTCCCTTTACTTCAGATGTAAGTCTTTAAAGATTTCTCATTAAAACTTTTTTGTTGTTGCTGTTTTGTTTTTGTTTTTCAAAATACATTCAGTTATTTATGTCTTCCTTTTGAAAATATTTCCCATGTCATGACTGAAGTTATTTATACAACAACAGACCTCACGTTGCCTCCCTCCTGTTATTATAAACTGTATTTTTACATTTCAAAGGAAGTTATCTGTAAAAGGTTTGTGTAGAGTGGTCAGGTTGAGGAACAATTAGAGATAAGGTACCCAGAGAATATAAACTAACTGCACCCTACAGGTTATGGAACAACAATAATATAAAAAATAAGTATTGAAAATTGAAAAGGCCAGTTTAAATTGCTGGTGGAACTTAACACTGTAATTAGAAAAAACATGTACAATGATCTTGTACTGCTGTCTGCAGAGGAAACTATAGTAAACACCTGTGCAGAATACATTTCTTTTAAGGAGGAGACTAGTGAAGTATATTTCGGGTTGTAGACTGACTTGGAACACACTCTATGATGAAACACTCATTTACTGCCAGAGTATGTTATAATGAAGACCACAAAAGTTGACATATACCAATGTTTTACTGACACAGAACTAATTCTTTCACCATGGGATATATTTTGTCTATTTAACAGATAAAATTTGGTCTTCTTACTCTTTGATGCCTCTGTACTATAAATTACTCAGTCCAGGGTTACTGGAGTAGAGCCCATCCAAGCTCCTGAATTAGCATGAATAATTAAATTAGCACTGTAGCTAATTGAAAAAAAAAAAAAAAAAAAATAAGTTGCTTCCTTATCAACTCAGCAGGCAGTAAAAACTGATAGTTCAGAATCAGTATTTTTAATAGTTTAGAAATACTAAGATATCCTTTGCAACATCTCTATTTTCCAATTAGTCCCATCAGAAGCTGTATTCCTGTTTGGATATAAAATTCCAAATTCAGGGATGCAAGCAGGCAATCCTGTGAAAAATTAATGTTGTTAAGAAAAAAAAAATATATATATATATATAATAAATATATAGTAAATAACTTACATAATAAATATAAACTAAATAACAAAAAGGCAGGGCTCTGAATACCTCTAACACATTCAAAATAACCCATGCCATTAATTTCTTCCAGGGAGAGATAAGCTGCTCCACTAAAAGATGGCTTCTAAGCTTGATCCTTCATTGCAGAGAGATCATGGGAGCAGATCCATCCTAGTAACAAGTTACTTAATTTTTATGTTTCCTGCTGTTCATAGCAACACATGTACAGCAAGTCATTTAAACTACATTCACTCTGAAAAGTTAAGCCCTGGTACTACATTTCAATCTTAACAACTTATTTCATTACCAGATGTTAGAAGGAAACAGGAAATAAACACTTGGAGACAGACAAAAGATGTGTGTTTCAGGCTTACTTTACAGCTGAGGTCTCCTTTATGTGCAAAACATACACCTGTAAATCCCATGTCCCAAGATTCTCAGAAATAATTTTCAACATACCTGAGTATTTTTCTAACATAATGGTTGTTTCTATACATCTGGCAGATCTGGTTTACTGCATTTAAGAAACAAACAAAGCAGTTTTAAACAACATCATATTATAAGACAAATTGCCTTTCTGAAACTCCAAAGAAGTAATATCATTCAGACACAGGAAGATCTATTGTCCTCTCATCCCCAGGCACAACTTCCATTAAAGCAGATCAAGGAGAGAATATACTTTCTAGTATTTAGATTTTTAAAACTATCTCAGATCAGACCTGTGAAGAACATTAAGGCCATCTTAATGGACAAGCCTTTTAAAAAGAGAACAAAGCATATACATTTTAAAGAGCAGAAGCAGCGATGTATTATATGTATGTTGCTACAGTAGCACAATTACAATATACTGAATGCAATATTCAGAAAGGGGATACCCTTTCTGAACAACACCAAGGTAAATTACAAAAACTATCAGGGTGTAGGACTAAAACCCATTTCAGAAGAATGACAGCAGATCTCCATGTGGGATCTCTGCATTTAACTAGAAAAATCATGAAAAGCTAGAAGAGGCATAAAACTGTAATGAATAACATCCCATTCACCTTCATTTAACACCCCATACCCAGTTTCTACTTCAGAGTCTTTTACAGTGCAAATATGGACATTTTAACTTCAGTGATACAGTAAATATTAGAACTGCTCTCCAAAGGCTCCGGGCAGAAATTTCATTATTTTAATTTCTTCCATTGCAGAAGCCACAGACATTAGTTTGTGTTTGTACACACAACAGCTTCACAATCAACTCCGTACAGAAATAAGTGGAACAGGTGGGGACTTCGGAAACATACGAGCACCACCAATTTGTATCGCAGCAACTCAAAATAAAAAAAATAATTTAAAAAAAGACTAAACCTAGAAAATGTATAGTGGAAAAAAAGATAATATTACTTTCTGTATTTTTCTGTTTTTAATGTCTTCCTGAAACAACTGACAATATACATACATATATATATCCCATATATCTCTCTCCTCCATTTCTTTTTAGAGGTGAACAAAGACTATTCAGTACTCTGGCAGTCTCAGCACCCTACAGTAAGCAACCTCCCTGTGCTCCATTTGTTTTGGTGCAGAGCCAGATAAAACACTCAAAGGTTAAGTTCATTTTTTCCCCCCAAATACTTTAGTGTATTGGGTAGTGTCCTATTAATACTATAGGTTCATTGTTCACAGATGGATTGAAAGTGTCTGCAAATAAATCAATATAGAGATTTTATTTTATTTTTTTTTTTTTACCAAGTCACCTAAACCTAAACATTTTCTTTACAACTTTATTCTTGACATAAGGAGCATTTATTTTCTGTAATATGGGCGTTTAAACTATTTTATCCCTTCCTTCTGTTACAACATTTTGAGAAGGGGTAAAAAGGTCCAAAGTGTTTTAACTTTCAATTGACTTCCTTTGTCATTCTAGGCATGTGTTGCATGCTGCACCAGAAGGGAAATGATGTCCCATCCTACTCATACTTCTGTCCTGTAACTCAACCAATTAAGTACAGTCTTTCTATAGCTTAACTGCTGAAAATAATTATGTAATAACTCCTCATTATTTCTGGACTACAATCTCTGTGTTTCTTTTTTTTTTTTTTCCCCTTTTAAATCACATTAAGATTTATTTTCCTCAAAGCAGAAATTAAGAATGAAAACAGCTTCCTTCCTCACCATTACCAAATTTGTTTCTCTAATACCTCTGTTGGAGAGACAGGTTTGTTTCACAAATGGTGACATAACAAACCTCATATACAAGAGATTTTCTCCATGCCAGATGCAAAGCAGACTTATTGAGTGCCTTCTGACTCTACTTCCAAAACATGATTTGACCTGTTAGTCACTGTCGCGTTCTATCTTTGAAGACAGAGCATGGCAAATGAGGGTGATACAGAACACAGGAATATATCTTCTGGTGTGCAGATCTGGACATTTTGCCCTAGCGCTGACACTCAGTTCCTTACCTTTATGATCTTATTGACGAATCAGTGCTCACAGGTTGCTGTCTGTTGGCTGCCTAGCATAGAATGTCATCCTCCAACAAAAGGGCAGTACAGCCTTCCACCACTCCAGCCAGGCCTGGAATATGCTGTCTACCTAGCATATGCTGTCTCCTCTAGCTTTGAAACTGGCTGGATAGCCGGGCCCAAAGAGTCGTGGTAAATGGAGTCAAGTCCAGTTGGAGGCCAGTCACTAGTGGCGTCCCCCAGGGCTCGGTGCTGGGGCCGGTCCTCTTTAATATCTTCAACAATGATCTGGACGAGGCCATTGAGTGCACCCTCAGTAAGTTTGCAGATGACACCAAGCTATGCGCACGTGTCAATCTGCACGAGGGTAGGAAAGCTCTGCAGGAGGATCTGGATAGGCTGCACCGATGGGCTGAGGTCAACTGCATGAAGTTCAACAAGGCCAAGTGCCAGGTCCTGCACCTGGGGCGCAATAACCCCAAGCAGAGCTACTAGAAGAACTTCTTTACCGAAAGGGTTGTTAGACATTGGAACAGGCTGCCCAGGGAAGTGGTTGTGTCACCCTCCCTGGAGGACTTTAAAAGACGTTTAGATGTAGAGCTTAGAGATATGGTTTAGTGGGGACTGTTAGTGTTAGGTCAGAGGTTGGACTCGATGATCTTGAGGTCTCTTCCAACCTAGAAATTCTGTGATTCTGTGATTTGAAGTACCTTTTATTATGACTCAAGTTCTTGGACAGGGGCTTTTATGGTAGTAGTTACTGATACACATGATATTGATACAGTTTTGCTTAAAATATAGTCGTGCCCCTATAAGGGATGCTTAGTCTGAACATGTCCTGGTTTTGGCTGGGATATAATTAATTTTCATTGTAGAGGCTCATGCAATGCTGTGTTTTGGATTTTTTTGGTTCAGAGAGGGGGCTACTGCTGCTCAGGAACTGGCTGGGTATTAATCAGTGGATGGTGAGCAATCGCATTGTGCATCATTTGCTTTGTGTATTCTTTTATAATTTTTATTATTCCCTTCCTTTTCTGTCCTATTAAACCAGTTTTGTCTCAACACACAAGTTTTGCCCTTTTTTCTGATTCTTCCTATCCCACTGAGGGGGAGTTAGCAAATAGTTATGTGGTGCTTAGCTGCCTGATGAGTTAAAGCACAACAGGTTGTCTATGCTTACATTTGTTACCAGTGAAGGCTACAAGTTGGATAAAGATTATATTTGTATGAAGAATAATTTATATGGCAACATATTACCTGATCAAAGCCTTTGTTATTTTATTCCCAGTTCAGCAAAGCAGCGCTATTCTTATTGGTTCAATAAGTACTTATATGTGAATAGCTAGATTGTCACAACCACTCAACAGCAAGTAGACAGAAAAAAAAAATATTTCCAATTTTTAATGTCAATAGTGATTCCTTTTGTCCAACCTCTCTCCCAATCAACTGTTGAGATAAATGAGTGTGTGTACTTGCTAGTATATTGTGAAGAGCAAAGGACTTGCTATAGTTCATCTGTACAGCACCAAATTGTAATCTCCATTGTCTAACTTGACATCGTAGTAACTAGGTGGACTCAGTACTAAGTTACTTTGGCAAAAACTCTCCATCCAGGATATTAAAATGAGCAACTGTGCTGTTTGGTAGTAATCATTCACTAAATCACACCTTCTATGATTCTATTCTATTATCATAAAACCTTCTCCTACTTTATCAAGTGCATTAGTAATACATAAGCCCTTTTTGCCCTACTTTCTTCATTGCACAATTCAATGAAGGAGCACCTAGGTATGAAGTGTGAAATTAAAGGGCTGATTTTTTGTGTAAGATTCCTTTATAGTAAATTCTGTGAATTCTGTATTGGTTATGCTTGCCTTTTTTTTTTTTTTCCTCCTCACATGTGCAGCACTGACAGAAGATACACACAAGAGATTGAAATTGAGAATGGATTGCAGTAAATAAACTTTTCTTCCTACATGTAACTAGAGAACTACTGGCTATTCTACAGTGTTGATAGCTTTTCAGGTAAGAGTAGCAGAGTTTTTAATAACAAGTCTTATAGCCAGAAAGGTGTCATTTACTAATAAGACCAAACTACTTTGAAACTGTAAAAGGTATGTTTTTGTCTTCTCAATCCCCCAAGGATTTTGAAAAAACTCAAATTATATCGGGTATCAGAATGACTGCTGATCAGCTGGTCTCCTCATTGTTTGGTGTTTAGTCTAAATTAGGTATGATTTACTATTATAGATATACCAACAAAACTTCACGTTGCAGTCACAACTACTGCTGAGAATAACGAAATTCTGTTAGTATTATTTACATGTTCCTCAAAGTACATCACAGCAGCCTCAATGAGAAGGCTTTTACTGGCAGAGAGGCACTGTAAAGAATCATGTCTGTAACTAGCCAAACTAGAAAAAAAAAAAAATAAAAAAAATCCAGCATAGAGCAATCCACAGCAAAACATCATCCTTTGTCATGCAGTTGACTACGTAAGAAGAATACAAGGATGCTGGTGAGCCAGGGCTTGATGCTATTGCTTATTGCCTTTGAACAGTTGCTTTGTTAATATGCCAAGATTTTTCCTTCTTGTTCTGGCAGCTGCCTAAACAACAGAATTTGATGTTTGTCTGCAAAGGTAAACCACACAGCAAAGAGCTGGCCTTGCTCCCCTTGCCACACTTGCATAGCTAAGATGGCAAATGTCTCATAGCCTCAATATTGCCAAGGCAGGTGAACTATAACTTCACTGGCTGGAAGAAATTCTGTGCTGCCTTTCCCAATATTGCTGACATCCAGTACTGCTCATGTCTCAACTGCAACAGGATGGCTAATACAAGTATCCAGAAGCTCAATGTTAACCATATTAAATGTTTTAAAGTACTGTGCATGTTTTCCTCAGCAGTGTATCATACACAGTGTACTGAACTAAACTGATTTCCTTTTACAGTCTGAAGTACTATTTTCTGACTTGAGTTCCCTGTCAATTTTCTTCTTTGTTGTCATATCATCTCTGTGGTAAAGAGGGTTTCAACCTTTTTAAAAGAGAGTGAGTTGCTAGTTGCTTTCATAAACAGAAACACTTCACTATTCTTTGCATTTCTGTAGCATGCTGGACTTTCTTTTACTAGACTATCTCCATATGAAAACACATTATTTGTCAATCCCGATACAGACTTTTCTTCTGTTTATGTAAAATGTGTAGCTATTTCACTAATGCATTTTAACCTACACTCTACATTCTTTGACCATCATTCTCTGGTTTGTAAACTTAAAAATAATAATAAGAAGAAGAAGAAAATTTCTTCAGATCTATTTCCCTGCTGTCATATTTTCCTTTAGAAGTCTTCTGAGGAAAGCTTCTTTCTCTGAATTGAAAAATATCATAGCATGCTTTGTAGTGTCTAATTTTTCATCTTATTAATATCAATAATATAATACATTTGAACACCGCAATATTTTCATAAGATTCATTGAGGGTCTATCTTTTTCCAGCACTACTGTAATGTTCACATAATGAAGCGTAGGGACCGGAAATAGATACCCTACTGACCACCTGAACTCAGAAAGATTAAAATGTATGATTCAAAGCTGCTCAACAGATATGCTTTCTGGAGGAAGATTCCTGTAGTGCTCTGTCATTAACATCTAGACACTTCATACTGAAAAACTCTTAGGAAAGTAGAAATTCAATTGCCTCACATAGCCAAAAACACATATTTAGACAAAATGCTAGGTACAGGAACAAGCGTCATTCATCTGCATTTATACTATCATTTAGGTTATTTGAAGAAATATTATTTTTCTTCTTTAAAGGCTTAACTTTTAAGTGGCTCAGAAATGAACAAGTAACTGAAGCAAAATATCTTTGGTATTTCAACTAAAGGAGGCAGAAAATGGTACCAATAAATATCAAAGAGAGCAAAAGCTGATAATAAAGCTTTGTCTGACATTTTAGCCATCAGAAGTTAGCAGAACTAAGATCAACTGTAAAGCATATACATTATTATCATAAACTGTGGAAAAAAAAATATGCCAGTGATGGAAAGGAGACTGCAGGGGATTTTTCAAGATTTCAAAATGCAGTTTTGGTGAAAGCTACTAAGTAGCTAGAAAATGTGAAACATTCAACAACACTTGTTTTCATCAGAATTGTCTTTGATAATGTACGTAGTCAAAAATCTTAAATGTAGAAAATTTTGTGCACATCTAGTTACATTTAAATAATTATAGTCAATGACTATGGAGGCACAGTGGCTTTGACTTATTCTAGACTGCTAGAAGTTAAAGACTGTGGCTGGTTCATAGCCTGGGTACTTTCTACAGACTGTCAAAAGAAATCCACAGTCTGAACTGATGAAAAATCTTAGTTTAGTCGAGTGGCTTATTGACTTCAGTGAGGCTGAGGCTTCAGTGACTTTTCAAAATAAAATTTACAGATGGCTGACCAAGAGCTTGAACTACTTTAAAGGATATATTTAATTATCAAATTCAATAACATCCATAAAATGTTATTCTATTCCAATGTGGCTGTTCTTTGTTAAATTAAATATGTTTTGTAGCTCTCTTCCTTCTCAAATAAAGCCCACATTGTGATTGTAAAATGTAATTTTTCTGGCTTACTTCATTAAAGTTACGTCCAGATGTATTGCACAAACTCTCCACTGAGGATCATTTATTGTACCTGGAAGCCCTGAGACTTTGCTTCTGTATAGAATACTGCTGCCAAGTCAGAGTCACCTGCACTTCAGAGGAATATAAAGAGGTAAAAATCAAATTTTGTTTGACACCTTGATTGTGCCTTGAGGCTACAAATCTGATGGTTTTTGAGTAACAAGAAGAATTGTGGTTGTGAGAACAGGTGGAATATGACAATTCAAAATGTTCCTAAAACATAGTAAGGGATAAATAGACCTCAATGACTTTGACAGGTGCTTCTAAGAGATAACCACAACAGCTTCAGTCTCAAAGGCTTTTTAGCCATGATTGAAACTTCTGTTAATCCATAGGCATTGTGACAAATTTCCAGTACCACACTACTTTTAAAGAGACTGGAGTGCAAGAATGACCCACCCTCTTCATTCCCCAGGCTACTGGGAGACTTTTTTGGTATCTGCAAAGTTTGATGAGTTGCTATTTATCTTGCTGTGAAATGTAGTTTTCTCACATATCAAATCATCTTACAAGGTGTTAAGATTTCCCATTCCCACACATCAAAACACTTACCAGAAAACAGATGCACCAAAGATGAATCAAGTTTGAATGCATACTTGAGCTACCAGATTTCAGTTTCAACAGAATTGCACAGGCATTCCAAACACCATGATACAGCTGAGCTGGTCAAGGAAGAGCAGCCTGCTGTCCTGCTGTAAGGACAACCTGGGTGAAGTAATTAGTTTACTTTACTTTCCTAAATTCTGAAACTATACAGTATTTTGCCCTGGCCAGTCAAAAGGAGAGGATCTCAAAATTCACTCTATTTATAAGAGCTGTTCAGCCCCAGGAATTATTCTGTCCTATTGTATGACTGCAGAACAGAAGTGCCCTGCCTGTAGGGTAGTTTTAACTGTTTCTGTGTCCTACATAGAATAGGAACTCTACTATATGTGGATCTTCCAAAGGAACGCTGCTAAAATACAATCTTTCATCAGGATGGGGAGGAAATGGAAAAGAAGCAGAACAAAAATACCCAGTTTGATAGGTTTCCAAGACAAAAGTATCATAAAATCATAGAACAGTTTGGGTTGGAAGGGACCTTTAATCATCTAGTCCAACCCCAAAAATATATTTATGAGATGTGATTAAGCAAAACTAGAAGCAACATCAAAGCTGAGTACCACCATCTAATATTCTCATTTATTCTGTAATGATTCATCTTAAAGAAGACAAAAGACTTTGATTTACCATAACTCAACTCTGTTTGAAGAATTTGTCCTGTTAATCTTCGTAACCTCTTAACAGTCCAGAACAATCATTATTGCCAGGTACATTAGTATGTCATTACTGGAATTAATCCTTTCCATCGTGAGTCCTCCAGGAATTTTAGCAAAAAATGTTTGCATAGGAAAGATCATGAATTAAAGCACTTGCTTTTCACTAATAAATTTACTAGGAATGTCTTTCTTCCTAGCATAATGAGCAGTCACGAGCTTTTATCATTATGAGAATAAAGAGAACTAATTTGACAGTTCTGCCTTCAGTCTCCTTCTGACTTGTTTAATATCAAAATAGTTCCTGTGAGTTCACTGAGACTGGTCCTCCTTTGTACCAGGTTTTGAAAATAATCATATAAAAATTCTTTTATTTCAACATGTCCTCATTTTTCTTGGACTTTTTTTTTTTTTTTAAATTCTTAAGCAACTATAAATGGGACTACCCCAGTTGTACTCCTTTGAAATAAAATCCTGAGCTGTGTGGTGTGCAAACTCCCTTGACAGCTTGATGAGAAGGGGTGAAGCTTAGGTCTGCTTTTTGCAAGATGTTCTTCTAACTCTTTTAAGCCTTTTCATTAGGGCTAAGCAACCCTTTTATCAGCATCTTCTATTCTTCTATATAAGTCAATACATTTCCTCACCAGAGGGACTGGTTGAGGACAGAAAGATTAGGTTTTGCCAGCCTCTGTAGTTTCACTGCTTAATGCTAACCATGTATGTACCAACACAGAAGAGGTACAGCAGCCAATGTTGCATCCTAAACAATTCAAGTGTAAGGATAGAGATATGAAACTTTCCAAAATGTGTTTTTGTTCACACCTGGGTACAAAAACATTTTAATCAAAGTCATGCTTGAATAATAGGTAGCATATGAGATACTATTGATAGTACTTAAATCTTAACACAGCTGGATATTAGTGCTGATGCAGTTAATTTTAACAAAGTGAAAAGGCTTACCAGTGAAATTTATACGTAAAAAAGCCACGTAGAGATACAGAGAGCAGTCCCTGTACTCAAAAGAGCACAGGGATGCATCTGTGTTTGTCCAGGTCGTGGGGGCTCCCAAAGGAATCTTCCTGTGATCTCCTTGTGCATCCATGAAGATGATGTTTAAAACTTACTCCACTTTAAAAGAAGACATGCATTTTTTGTAGGTAAATCTTTAGTCTGTCTTTTCTAATCAAATTTTACCAGGCTTCTAAGGTAAGCGTACAGTATTGATGAAATTAGGAGAAAACCCACAATTTATATAGCATTTGTGGTAGCTGCTTACAATTATTTTAAGTCTAATATAACTTAAGAACTACGTTCTTTCCATTACTTTATGAGAGAACTCTCAAACAAAGCAGAGCTGATGAAATTTCTTGTCTACAATCATTTCAGATAAATCAAATAAATTACATGACCAAAAGGTTATACAAATTATTTAAACATCTGAGTGAAATCTTATGGGACACATAAACATTTCTCAATGATGAAACATAACAATAAGAGTTTTCTTTGTGGAGGTTATGCTGAGGTTCCCTTGGATTCTCTATATATAAAACCATAAAAACCGATTCCTGGTATATATATATATATCAAATGACATTCCCTCCACCCCTTACTCATAGCTAATATTTCACTAAAATCTAACAGCATTACATCTATAAACAAGGTAATATCCTGTTTACAGGGAAATGTTGAATGCTTGCTGAAACACTAAAAAAAAAAATAGTAACTAGATATTTTACATAAAAAAGTAAGGAAAAGGAGAAGTAATGCAATATGAACTGCATATTATAATTCATTAAAGCAATGCCTGCTTATTTTTCAGTGCTTGAGTATTGTGCAGCACAGTAGGATTCCCAAATACTAGATTCAATAATTACAAGTTAAGTTGTGCAGAACAGTTCATTAAAATTTTTATTTTCACTTTACAAAGATCTCACTCCCCTGTTTTCATTGTTTTTTGACTGTCTGGTCTACAGCAGTTAAAATGCAGCCTGAGCAGCAGATCACTCACCCTGCAGCACAAGCAAGGGGCAGAACCCTTGGAGGTGAGCATGTGAGTCCAGGAGCAGGGGATGCAGACAGAACAGGCAGCCCTGCCAGGAAGAAACAGGCCAAAGTTTCTCCATCAACAGGGGTGGCTGAGGAGGTTCCATCTGTCCTTACAAGCCACAGCACCTTCTCACACTCCCTGTCCAAAGTTCCCAAGCATGGTACCGCTTGTCTTTGTAGCCACGGCTTACCTGGTAAGGACAATGTAACTTCCATCAAGCATAGTGCAATGAATAAATAGTTTTTTACCACATTTCCCTTTCTACAAGGTTAACTAGTCTACTTATGAAGGAAAATTAATTATAATAATACATTAAATATCTAAACATTGCACTTATATATCGATAGCATTTCTACATACACCTACTGTACATACATAAATTATTACAAAATCTAGGCTTACATTTTTGAAAAAATTAAATCACAGGGTTTCCTACAGAAAGTTGATGTCTTTTAAGATATTTATAAAGTTGTTTTGTAGTGCTTGTATGGAGTGATGAAATGCGTACCTGCAGCCACTATCAAAATATTGGTCCAGAGATTTTTATTCCAGTTTGGAAAATTGGTCACTTCCCTAGGAAAACATTACTATATATTTCAATACATAAACATTGCAGTATCAATTATTTATAGAATTGGCACCCCTCCTCCTCCCCCCTCCCCCAGGAAAAACAAAAGAAAACAAAACAAAAAACAAAAAAAAAACAACAAGAAAAGAAAAAAAATGAGAAGAAAGATCTATAGTATCAACAATGCTGCTAGACTTTTTCCTGTTGTCTTGGACATAAATTGCAAATAGGAAATAATGGTGTGCCATTCTGTCACAAAATTATAGATTTAAAACTACTAAATTTCAAGCCCTAGTAAATGAAACTATTTTTTCTTGTCATCCCTCAGGACCTCAATGTTATTACATAAAGGAAACGGAAGAATAAGATATATTGTTTCTACAAGTAATTCTCAAAAACTATTTATGTATTTTATAAAAAGCAGATCACCTAGGGGTTGTTTTTCTCTGGATTGTGTTGTTAAATTTAGTCACTCTAAAAATATGTTTTCAATATTCCTGCTTTGAATAGACCTGCAACATTTCAGAAAAAAGCAGAAAAAGTCTGAACGATGGCTGTTTTCTATCACCCTGCTGATTTTTTCCTACTTTCACTGTTGCACTTACACATCTGTACAAAGGAATTTCATCAGTGTAAACTTATAATTCTTTCCATGAAGGAAAACAACAACAACAACAAAAACTAAGCAATAGTTTTTGAATTAAGGCAAGCTAAATAATCTTTTGTGGAGGAAAGAAGACCACTTTTCATAAGGGTAATATGTATCAGGAACTATATTCTTATTAAATCCTTTAGGGTAGCATATGCAAAGGGAATTTATCAACTGAATGCATACAGTAAAATTACGTGATCATAACTTTTACAAAATATTTTTATCATCACGTTAGGATGCACACCTTGACTTCTCAGCAAGTAATTTGCTGTCTAGCTATTTATTTATTTATTTATAGAACATTAAACAGAGAAACTATAAGGAAAACACCTGATATTTCAAATATACAGGGCTTTTTAGTTCAAGTCTAGAAATATGAACCTATTAGAGCAAGTCCAGAGAAGGTCCACGAGGATGATCAAAGGGCTGGAGCACCTCTCCTATGAAGACAGGCTGGGAGAATTGGGGTTGCTCAGCCTGCAGAAGAGAAGGCTCTGGGGAGACCTTGTAGAGACCTACCAGTACCTAAAGGGAGCCTGCAGGAAAGCTGGGGAGAATCTCTTTCAGGGAGCGCAATGATAAGACAAGGGAGAATGGCTAATCTAACTAGATCTAAATAAAGCATAGATTTAGATTAGATATTGGAAAGAAATTCTTTGCTATGAGGGTGGTGAGGTACTGGCACAGGTTGCTCAGAGAAGCTGTGGATGCTTCATTCCTGGAATTGTTCAAGGCCAGGTTGGATGGGGCCTTGAGCAACCTGGTCAGATGGGAGGTGCCTGTGCCTATGGCAGGGGGGTTGGGTTGGAACAAGATGGTCTTTAAGGTCTCTTCCAACTCAACATTCTATGAGTCCTGAGTTCTTATTACCAGGATCTGACTTTGTAACAGGAAAATAAGTCTTCTGGATTCAAGTTAATTTATATCTGGCTGCTTAATATAACACAACACCTCTAATATACCTAATTATGGGGCTGATTTTTGATCAAATTACGTTCCCTTCCAATCTTCCTGAAGTGATGAGACATCTGAGTTTATACTGGTTGCAGCTTTACGGCTCCTTGAGAAGAAAAGCCTTTCTGCTTATAACCCTACTGCTCTGATCCTTCATGAAACTATTTTTGTTTTTTTTTTTTTTTTTTGAACTGACGAATTGGCATTCCTGGGACAATCAATAGGGGTTCACAGAATCACAGGATGATTGAGGTTGAAAGAGACCTCTGGAGATCATCTAATCCAATCCTGCTGCTCAAGCAGGGCCACCTAGAGCAGGTTGAATAAGATCATATCCAGATGGGTTTTGAGTATCTCCAGAGAAAGAAAGTCTACAATCTCACTGGGCAACCTGTTTCAGTGTTTTACCACCCTCACTACAAATAAGTTTCTCCTCATATTCAGATAGAACTTCCTGTGTTTCAGCTTGTAGCCATTGCTTCTCATCCTGTCACTGGGCACCACTGAAAATCTTCTGGTCCCATCATCTTGATACCCAAAATATATTTATATACATTGATAAGATCCCCTCTCAGCCTTCCCTCCTCCAGGCTAAGCAGGTCCAGCTCTCTCAGACTTCCATCGTAAAAGATGCTCCAGTCCTCTGCAGACTCACTGCAGTAGCTCCACATCTCTCTAGTACTGGGGAGTCCAGAACTGGACACAGTACTCCATGTATGGCCCAGAAGAAAAGATTCATACACAAAACCAACCAACCACCACTACCAACACCACAAACACAGGTAGATCATATTTTGATGAAGATACTCAACAAAAATTCCATCCGTTTGTTTATTGCAAACCTTGGTTCTAGCCAATTATTTTACTTCACAGTTGTTTGATAGTAAATGGAGCTACTGGAGCTGTAACCTACCTTAAGCTAAGCACACCTGTGAATTTCCATGTTACTTATTAAAAGGTTTGTATAGCTAAAACAGAATCAGGTGAGCTGATCATCTATCTTTTCCACTAGTCAGTAGAGATCCAAGATTTCCATATAGATTTGTCTGTTTTCCCTGTTTCTTTCTTGGGAGGTAGTCACTCAAACTTTTCCCATTCTCTCTTTGCCTTTTCAGCTGTGATAATTTTCCTGTCACTGATACTCTTTGGAAACAATACTGAGATGGACTGCTCCACTCACTGATGTTTGACGAACAAACATGGAAATTATATATATATATATATATATTCCTTTTTACCAAGCTAACAACTTTATAACAGCTCGGGGCAATCTCTCAGAAGTTCAGCTCCATCTGCCAATCTCACCATATTTTTCCTTAGGGGTATTCATCAGTTGAAAGGCAGCATACAATTACAGATAAATTTCTATAGCTCACATTCTCAAATACAATGAATGTTTGTTAATTTACAACTTTCTTAAACTAATCTCTCATAATGCCTAGAGTATATATATATATATATATTACTCAAATGAGAATTGCTGTTTATCAGTTATGACAAAATATTAGTAGCGAATACTGAAAATATGTACAATAACATGCAAGAATGAGGAAACAAATAATAATACAGTGGCTTTACTGAACAGGTATGAAAGAGCCACAATCAGAAAATCCCTCAAAAGCACACCTCTTATGGATACGTATTCTATGGTACATGCATTGCTTCCATGAGTAAGAAAGTAGCCTGGAAAAATTAATTTGGGGATCACCAGTACAGTCAAAGGCATTTTTGAATTATGCTAGTTTCTTACCGTCAAAATGTTTATGATCGTGTACCTTCTGAGCTAGAAAGATTCCTGTTGCTTGAATAATGCAGCTGGGGAAATAGCTAGATGAAAGACAAATATACAGATTCTTTTGAAGTATTTGACCTGGCTACAGGATTTCCAGCTTCTTAAAAATAATCCACTTTGTTTGCCAGACTTAATGTAAGATCTAGCTTGCTGACTGTGAGTGAAAGTACAGTGGGTCACTTGCTTGGTATTCAGTAGCTTGGTGTACAGCAGAAAGTGTTAAAGTACTCTGCCAAATGAGGGGAAGTTACAGCTTCAGTTGTGCAAGATTTTTTTTCCCCACACATACTCATCACAAAGCAATGATGCTGACTTTCTCTTAGAATCAAGAACTCTCCTAGAGCAGCATAAAATGAAACTGGTTCAAGATACAATTTGTCCTGTGGTTCACTTCGTTTCTTGATGAAACAGACAACCCCAGACAACCCTGTGGCACACTGAAGTCTGCCTGTACATACTCTCAGGCCCTTTTAGTTATTTAGCTACAGGCAAATCATATATATGTTGGTAAATTTTGAATATAGTTTAAAAGTGGAACCCGACATTCATCTGATGTCCATTGAGGCCAACATCGTTTTGCCTAGTAGGACTGAATGAGCAATACAGAATGGAACCAACATCTTAGGCATCTGAAAGCTTTACCATTAAATAGTAAAAATTAATAGTGACAAGTTTGAGAAGTATCACAAAGGAGAATGGAAGATGAACATCTCCGCAAATCTCCTGAATTCAAATAGAGCTGATGGCACTCTGTATCCAATGCTTATGTTGTCTTGGAACCCATCCTTTGCCTAACCCTGCACTAGTGCTACCATTCATGGCAAAAATATTCCGGAGTGGATAGAATGGCAGTTTTGTGTTAGTGTCCTAATGCACACACTTTTGTACATAGATGGAGAGAGCATACAACTGAATCAAGTAATTTTTTACATTGGAAGGGACATCTTAAGATCACCTATTTCACTCTTCTGCCCAAGCAAGTTCAGACAGATCGGACTGTCTAGGACCACGTCCTGCTTGGTTTTGAATGTCTCCAAAGATGGAGACTCCATGACCTCTCTGACTAACCCATTCCAGTGTTACTTTCCAGACTAGTGACTTTCCTCAAACTGTACTGTTTGATGCTGGTCACAGCCCTCTGAACCTGGCCATTCATATGGTTCTCAATCCACTTACTATCCACTTATGTAACCCATACTTTTTCAGCTTGTTCACGACAATGTTACATGAGACTGTGTCATAAGGCTTACTAAACATAAACAACATCAGTTGCTCTCCCTTCATCCAACAAAATGGTAACCTCATTTTATAAGGTTGTCACGTTGGTTAAGCATGGTTAAGCATGATTTTCACTTCATATACCCATGATACATATTCCTCATCAAATTTCTCATCCTTTGTGACTGGAAATGCTTTCCAGGAGGATTTTCTTCAATAAGTCCCGTAGTCCACTCTACTACCTGTAGAGTGGATAACTGGGCTCCAGAACAAGGAGTGATTCTGGAAACTATGGTATTTTACGATTTTACTTGTGCATCCATAGAAGGGGTTCCTGCTAATACACCAGCAATCATTTATCTTCATAAAGTGTTTCTGTAAGGCCTACCGATCTATGTGTGAGCTTTCTGCTTCATGAACATTTGTTACCCTCTCTATGTGTTTGCACAAGATGCCAGGGGCTTCAGTGCCAGAACAAGTGTCTTGCTTGCTCTTCTGTCACCATGGCTTTGCATTCACACTCTTGACTAAAATAGCTGTGCTAGCAGAATCCAAGGTAAATCTGTGCTTAGTTTCTGGAAACAAAGGAAAAACGCTTAAGGGAAGAGAATGCTTGAATAAATTTGTAATATAAAAGACAGGATAACATTCGGATCTCTATTGTTCAAATGTTGTTATGTAGCTCAACATTTGTATTCTTACTATTCTGTTTAGGTTCAAAATCCCACACTTAATCATTTTGATCATTGAGTGCAGTAGCCTAGGATTGAAATTTCCAAGGGACTATAATGGAGTTTATATTTCAGTGGGATTTGAGCACCTGATTCTCCCATGATACCTTGATAATCCCAGCACACAAAGTAAGATTTTTGTCTGAAAATTATTTATGGAAAAAAAAAAAAAATGTTAAGATTCAAACACTGGAAGTCAGTCCAGAGACTGAGAAACTCATTGCACAGTGTTAGATTCCTTTCTAAGATTAGTGATTCCATCGCCAAAACCAAGCACATACAGGACCAAACTGATTTTATGAAAGCCAGAATCCCACTGGTCATGAGCAAACAGAAAAAAGTCCACTTCAAGAAATTTCTCCCCAGACTGAAATACAGGATCATCTTCAGGAAAAAAAAAAAAAAAAAAAAAAAGATAAAAAAAAAAAAAGATAATACTGCAGATGGCAAGGCTCCCGCTAAAGAAAATCCAGTTATAGCAGAGGGGAAAAGCATATGTTTCAGATACACACTGTAAATAGACTAGGTACTCTTATGGGATGTATCAATATACAGAAGAACAGCGATAGAAAAGGCCAGAATAAATGTGTGTGTGTGTTGTGTTTTTTTTTTTTTTTTTTTTTTTCAGTCCCATCAGTTTCCTGCTTGCATCTAGTAGCATTATAGTTTTTTGCCCATCATATGTTTTAAAATCTAGCATTTGATTCAAAATAAAGTTAATTTGAATTGGCATAGTGACTTAACTCACTGGTGTATTATTACTGTGTAAGCAGGTGTACCAGCAACTGCAAATAAATGCTTGCTGATGGAATCCCTGCAGGGTTTCTGATGAGTTTTCATTTTGTTAAACCTTACCCAGGAAATTATTGTGTAAAAAGCTTTCCTCTTACTTCTTTGCCTGAAACATTATTTAGCTACACCTGGCCAAATTCATAGCAATTATAGTAACTATTCATAGAGGACATACCAAAAATCCCATCAGCCTTTTAAAATCATTGTCTCAAAACCTGCATATGAACAGTGAAAAAATCCCCCTCAGATTAATATGCACAATGAGACTTCTAATCGAAATGCTGTTCGCTGTATAACCTACATAGAGAAAGATGAAAGCTTTAAGGTGGAATCTAGGTGACACATCACTGCAATATTACAAGTGAAAGTATTTTACAGTAAAACATCACTCAGAGCAAAAATATTTTCTATTATGATACTTTTGGCAACGCATTTGATCATGTAATTAGAGTTGATTTTCATTTTAATTATTCGGGCTGACAGCATCTCCAACTATTTTGCCATTTGGGGAATAAATGACATGTTCAAGTCAATTCAGAATATCCAAGAAATGCTGCGATGGGCTCTTCATGTCCTACATTCTACAGTCTCCTATGAAAGAATTATTTAGGTCAATCTTTCTTACCTACAGTAAAGAGCAAGAAAAAAGTTTTCAGTAAAAGGCTGAAGAAAAGCTATTCATGCTTTTATATGTATCCACAAAAGTAACTGCCAAAAGCACATACACAATCCACATCTAATACTATATAATGCTTTGCAAGTAATCTTCAGACACTACCAGGGCATTGATTTGAAAGTCAGCAAACAAGATTAAAATAAATGTTATCCTTTGCAAGTGGGCATTTGAAAAAAAATAAAATCAAATAGATTGCCATGGGTGTTTATGACTTCTCTTAACTGAAAATGATGAAAAATTACATACAACATAGAAAAGTTGACAAAATACATAAAATTTGCTATGGAAGGTTCTATTAGAGGCAACTCGGCCATTATTTGCAAAGAATACTGACCTACAACTCCCCCGCCCCCCCCCCAAAAAAAATAATATATATATATATATATACACACACACACACACACTCAGGGCTGTAAAGATTTTTTTCTTTGCCAGCTTAAAACTGAGTTTGCCTTCCTGCTTAATTCCAAAATGATATACTACTACATGAATTTTACTCACCTGTGATGTGAAAGTCACTGGACAGAACTCCTGCAGCAACAGGAAACATTGACACAGACATAGTGCTTTTCAGCCACCTGGTCATCACAGTGAAATGCCTGTCAGTAGCTAGAAGAACCAGCATCTTGTCATAATTCACAATGTTATCATTTGAGGTTCCTTTCAGTTATATGTACCACATTATATAAAAATATAAAATATCCATCCTGTGAAGAGTCTTCACCTCACAGTTTAGCTTTTAGTGCTCACAGCTTTTGATACTGTGAAGAGACTTACTGACCTGATCTTGCTCTGTTGAGAAACAACTACTCGGAGGGACTTTCTACCTAAGTCAGAGTGGAGACAGGTGGTAACACAGGTGTCCAGATGTTTCTGGATGTGACTTCCAAATGCTTTTCAGCTGTTGAAACGTTCCTGCATAGCCATAGCAAGAGAAGGAGGATAGCGCATAATTACTTGAACATGCACATGCAAACTTGACATCTTTGAAACAGTCTTAAATGCTTTGAGGAGGTTTCTATGTGTACAAAAATAAATAAATAAATAAAATTTACTTTAGAACTGTAAATCTCTTAATCTTTTAGTTGTTTAGCTTATTATTAACTTGTCATTTTTTCAGGCAAAAAAAGAACATGTGAAATGGGGTATAGAGTACAAAATGTGTCTGGGAAGTCATTATGTGTGTAAGCTTAGTAATGAGTGCAACACCTTTTCAGGGTTTGGATTCTTTGTTTGTTTGTTTGTTTTTGGCATCACAGTGTCACTACTCATTTTGGAGATGCTGAGGTAGTCATAGTCATATTGGTGCTTTGGAAGGGCCTCTCCCTTTCTTGGAAGTCATTTAACACCACCCTGCTGAATAGCAGGCTCTCATCTGTAAAAAGTGATTCCTTCTCTTTCTCAGTTCCTGTTGAACACAGCACTCAGCTACATACACTGCCTTCTGAAGGGAGTAAGGATTCCTTTTCCCCTGGAAGAACAAGCTCCTATTGCCTTCTGGCTGTTGACTTGGCTCTGTGGGAAGTTAGTTCCCAGCTCTGTGCTCCCATTTGCCTGCAACCATAGCAGTAGGAGGAGCTGCCACCCCTTCTGCAAGCATAATTTCCATCTATTTAAAGAGCTGTGATTCACAGGCCATGAAAACTCCAAATTTAGCAAAGCAAATTTTAGAAAAGCAGGCGTCCCGCCTCTTCATACCACTTGTCCTCGGATCTCACAAGAAATCTAAGTCTGAGCAAAGTCATAAACTCACCAACTCACCAGGAGAGAGGTGAAGACTGGGAAAATGTCTGATTAAGAAAAAACATTTTAAAAAGCCATTTAGGAGCAAAATGAGAAAGCAAGCATGCAAGCAATACAGTTCATTTAAGTAGAAACATGTAAATAATACATGTTATCAGTAATACAATAATACATATCAGGTCATCCTGGAGAAGACGATTGCTACTTTGACAAAAATGCATTATTTTAGTACCAAAAATGCATTTTATTCTTTATTTTTTTACCAAGATCTGCATGATAGACAGATTGATTCTTTGTATTTCTGAGCTTGCTAAGGTCAGCAAGAATTCCCAACAATTTCTAATTCCTCGTCACTACACCCATTATGTTCACCTCTGAGATGTCTAAATATATTCCATGTATAATGGCAATGTTATGTAAAATGCAACATGACAGGAATACTTAGAATTGTTCAAAGCTGCACTGTGGAAATGAACCTGATTTTTGTTAGCCATCCAATATGGGATTTGCATGTTTTGGTTTTCCACAGGCACACTGAGAAATTCAACTACATAAGGGCTTAGACATTGCAGGTTGGCTAGTGTTACATCCCTTGTGGCTTTACTATATAAGCAGAAAAACAAACACAAACAAAAATAATCTATACAGGAAAAACAAGCATGCTGACAGAGATTGTTTGACATTAGAAAAGCATAGTTCCAGCTGCCTACTCTTTATTACGATGTCTACAGTAAATCTGGCATAACGTTCACACAAGAAACAAAGAACTACTGCAGAGGACTCTTAAGTAGGAGGAATAAATTGACACCTTTCAGAATCTAAGTAATTTAACTACAGCAGAGGAAAATAAAACAATTCTCTAAAATCTGAACCTTTCTGTACAGCTGTGAGAAAAATTAGCTGTTCTTTGAAGAAGAGAAGAATAAGGCAGCATGTGATACAGTCAAGAAACTGGAAGAAAGTGTCTGCATTCATAAAATATAGTGTGTTTTGCTTATCTGTATAGCACAATGTCAATAAATAAAATAAAATAAATCTACTGTTCCTGTGTCTGGACTTGTCAAGAGATCTGTGACATGGTCTCCAGCATAGCAAAATGGCCAGTGTTCACAGAAATAAGTACAGCTCACTGGTTCATTGATGTTACCTACAGTGCCTTTCAGTGACTATGTCACAGGTCTCATGCAGCCTTGGAAGGTTATTGAGTAGCCATTTAACAGAAGAGCAAATTGCACCAGCCAGAAAGGCCCTGCAGGTAGGAGAATGGGTAACACATATTTTGGTACTCGAAGGATTTGTAATTCAAAAGGTGTTCCAAAAAATGTTGAAAACAACCATAGCTTATTATTGTCCCAGATGAGAGGAAGAAATCAAATTTTCCTTTGGATTTACCAAATGTCTAACATCAAAAGTCCAGTCTGAAAAACTCAGTGTGAAGAACAATTTGAACACAAAATGAAATATTTGCAACACAATTTTCACAAACAGGTCTGAGAAAGACCTGCAGCATTGCTCACACTCCAAATTCACAACAGATATACTAATAGTACAGTATATGCAGAGTATAATATAATCACACTATAGATTAACAAGTAGTGCTGTAGTAAGATGCAGAAACATTTCTTTCTGGCTTTGTATTGATTTGCATCATCTCCCTAATATCTATCAAACATATCTTAATTTTTCTCTCACACAAACAGAGCTTTTATTAAAAGGTTCCTTGGAAGAAAGAATTGAGCTAGAGATATTAAACATATGCTGCTTTAAAAGCAACTATATCATTGTTTCCTCCATATTGTAACAAATAAAGATCTTTTTTTGAAATATATCTCAGGAAGAAATTTATGAATAACAGCTGGAGGCCAGAGCTGGCATAATATAAGGTGAGGAGGAAAAAAAAATATAATATATATATATATATATATATATATATATATATATATATATATAAAATTCTGTAATTCATATCTCTTCCTAGTGTTTCTCACCAGAGCATCTGAAACAAATCAAAGTGCAGATTGAAGAGGTTGTGGACTGAGTAAATTAAATGAATGTCACGTCCGTATGACATGCATTCAACATTTTACCATGATTCAAAAATAAAATAACTTACTAGTAATTGTGGTGTATAACTTCTCTGCTTTCACATGTGATGGTAGACAAAGATCTTAAAATTTATGCAGAGGTTTTGGGGATCTGACATCCATGGAACTACAAATTGATAAACGTTCCAGGACCTTTCAGAGAAAACAAACTTCAACTTTTAGTGTAGTGTGCTCAACATTTTCAAACAACAAACATGTAAATCTGGCTTAATAAAGAGTAAAACCAACCTTCATTCTAGATCCTTGGTTCTTTTCATTAAACATTTTAAAAAATATTTATTTCTGTGAGATTTTCTGCATATTTTTCTGAGATTTTCTGAGATTTTTGGCAGCAGTGTAAAACAGTTGCTTAAACTACCTAGCATAGCTAGTATGGGCTCTGTATTTATGGTATTATCCATGGTGAGCTATTAAAGAAATAATCTTCATCGTCATTAGAGATTGGGTTCATGACAACAAGAACATCTAGTTTTTCTTTAGTGAAAAATTATCACTTGTGTCTTTTGTAAAGATTAAAATCCAAGATATTTCATTTGCAAATCTTAAAAGGAAGAGTAAGAACTGACTCACCAGAAATCTGAGGCTACGTCTGCAGCATTTTTTTTTTTCAAAATACAAAACCCTTGAAACAGAAAAGAAGAAGAAGAAGAATTAAAAGACAAACTTCTTACCTTGGCAAATAACTAAGAAACAAAGAGATATAAGCAGATATAAGAGATATAAGAGAGGAAAAAAATGGAAGAAGATTGTCATAGCAACCAGTTAAGAACATATTCAACACAGGAAACAATCTGATTAATCTTCCTTTTTAAGAACTACAGCACCATCCAGATGAGTAACAAGACATCTTTAAACAGATAGTGAATTAAATCTCACTTCGTTAAAAGACTGTGGTTTATTCACAGTTTTTGACTCATTTAGTGCATCTACAACTACAGCGCCATAGAGGAAAATAAAAATAACCAATCTACTCTTTGTTTCAATTGCCTATCCTGCAATTAAGCCCAATGATTTTTGGTGAGAGAAAAAGAAAAGGTGATACTATTCTTTAAAAATTAGGAAAAGATCCTCTTGCACTCAGAATAAGAGTATTAGAAAATTAAACTGGTCCAGATTGAGAGAACAAGGAATGTAATCCCAGCTATTCTTCTTTTCCATTTTAATGCAAGCTGGTCTACAGTGTTGCAGAAACCTTGGTGGCTTCTGAGCAGTATCTTTAATTCATGAACCCAAATTTCTGTTTTAGTGTTGACATCAGATATTCAAGTAGTTTTACTTAATCTCAATTTTACCACATGCTGTAATCAAATATTGCAACATTGCCAGGTTTAAAACAACACACACACTTATTTTCATTTGCTCTGCAGATAATATTGATTTAAATAACACTTTATAAGTTTCTGAAGGACTTAGCTTCAGCCACTATATGTCTTCACATACAAGAATTCCAGGAAAGTCTCATTAGCAAAGTTGCACGGAAAACATTGTCTCTCATTAGTGAAAAATTACTACAAACCAAAAGGCAAGAGGCAGAAAACTTCTAATGAAATATTCTACCTTTTTCAATAAAACCCAAAATATTAAGTACAATCAAAGCTGGCTTTTCTAAGAAGTTGTTAAACATTTTGCAAAAAGCTGATATTTCTTCTGTAAATAAAAATTTTGTTGAGGTTTTTATTTCTCAGCATAAGGGAATTTGCTCCCATAATAGGTCATTTGTTTTTGAAGTTTTCATAACCAAACTGCATTTCCTACAAATTTTTGCTGTGTGTAGCTGTTTGTTTTAAAAGTCAAGGAAAAACACTGCATGAACTAAATAAAAGGGGCATTTATTACATAATTGAAATCCACAATTATGGTCTGACAAGTTGAATGCATTAACTTATTTCAGATCCTTCAAGAAAAAGTACTATTATTGCAACTATTAAAACTGGCATATTTCTGAATTCTAAATTTTTACCCTCAGAGCTTTCCTTTTCAGATGCAAGAAAACAAAATGCAGAAACTCATCTTGGTATAAAGGATTGATAGATAGTAAATTGGTCTCACACATTCGCTTGATTTGAAATCCTTTAATGGATCCTAACCATTAAGTCTAGTTCTCCACTCCTACCCCAGGGCAGAGTCAGAGCACTTAGGTTACACATAGGCTACACCTGCTTACTTCTTGGCAGGCCTCTGGTAAGCAGCCTTTAGCTCCCGAGCCAGGCACCATGGGGTGGCCTGCAGCCGTGCCAAGCAGCAGCCATGCTCCATGTCATGGGATTTGTCTCAAAGATCTGCCTTTTCCAAAGTTGGGGCTCCCTTGTGCCTCCACCACCAGTTTGTGGCCAGACCTCACCAGCACTGGAATGAGCTGGAGTGACCTCTTGCCCCATCACCACCATCTCCATAGAGCCATGGCCACCTCCCTCTTACCTCCCCTACTGTCATCTTCCTTGGGACATAAGGACAACTCGTGTTGTTTTCTCTGTCATGCAAACAAAGTTGTGCTCTCTGTCATGCAAAGCTTGGTCTAACAGCTTATCAAAAAATAAATAAATAAATAAATAAAGTGCCAGCAAAGTATTTATAATATTGGCATTTGAAACACACCCCTTAAAGTTGCAGAAAGCAGAGCTTTGGCTTCTACTCTTTCCTGACACATTCCACCAGTCTCTACAGACAAGCAAGGTGCTTACCCAGAAGTGGTAACAGTAAGGCAGACATGGAAGCCTGGTAAGGTCCATGGTGGGGTGCTCCCCCAGGTACTTAATAAAGGTACTTAATAAACTGCTGTGATTATTATTATTATCATTTTTTTTTTTTAATCAGAAATGCCAGTAATCCCATTCCACAACTACATACCAAGAATGGGAACAGGCCTTACTGTTTCTACAGCACATGATGCAGACATAAAGACCCAAAGATTTATGGTTCATAATTTAAACTTGAAAATGTCTAAGCCTGCTCCCAGCATTTTACATTCTTGACTAGTGTAGTCTTGTTTAAGGTTTCCAGCTTTTCATTTTACAATAGTTAATTCATTAGTCATATTCTCACTTACTAGATTTAAACTTTACCATTTGCTGTTTCAAGTGTTCTGAGGATTTTGTTCAAACTCCTGATAAAAAGTTTATGCTATTTTCCTTTTAATGCTTTGCTGCATTTAATAAAGTTGCAATGAAGTATGTGTTGAAATAACATACATCTTCATCCACTGTTGCTTTGTGTTGTTCTTGCCTTTTATGAGAGGTAAAGTACTATTATTTATTCTCTTTATAAACACTTTTTTACAATAGATTTATGTTGTACTTACACAAAGTCAGCAATACCTAATACATTGGAGGTATTATGTGTTAAGCACTGACATACGTATATTTATATATATATATTGTGCAAGTGTCAACATTGCAAAACACTACTGAAAACAAAAGGTTTTAAAAGACGGGGCAGTAGCATTTTTCTGCTTCAATTTTTGCCTATCAGCTGAAAAAAGTGCCTATAAAATACTAGTGATGTTAGTAAATGAAACATGCCCCTTAAAATTGCAAAAAGCAAACCATGGTGTATGA
The DNA here is from genome assembly GCF_963932015.1 of Anas acuta. NCBI lineage: Eukaryota > Metazoa > Chordata > Aves > Anseriformes > Anatidae > Anas > Anas acuta. The sequence goes on from NC_088979.1 coordinate 104,398,409, forward strand.
CCTGTGTATTTTATATTAACAGAACATACAGAGAAGCTGAATTCCTACCCTGAAAACCTATAAGAAATTAAACTTGTTACAAAAAAGAAACTCAAAAATTATTATTATTTTTTTTTTTCAGATTCATGTTGCAATAGGGTAAACATTTTTTCCTTTCTATATTTAGCCTTAGGATTATTGTATACCAAATATCAGCAGAAATCTGAAATTAGTTCTAGAAGAATCCACAAGAATTTCACTCCCAAATATCTAAACAAAGGTTAATGAATGAACTGTCCTTGAACCTGCAATGTATCTTCAGTGTGCTTGCAAATACAGATGATCCACAAACCAGGAGAACACACTTAAACAACTTCCAAAGGGGCAGATAAAATGCTTTTCCCTAACAAACAACCATTCTAACCAAAAGTCATACAAAGTTCAGCTGGCATGAACATAGCCACTTTGAAGTGGTCACTAATGAAAAACTGCCTCCTACAAACATTTCCATGACAGCATTGGAACGTTTCAGATCTATAGTCTCAGCAATAAATAGGTTAGACGCTCATGCATTACCATGGTGAAGATCACTAGGAGAAATAAATCAGTGACCCATGATACCATCCATTGGCAAAATATTTTTTTAACAGAGTATGGCAAAATGACCATTTGGATGGACAACTTTGCTTTTGTAACTTAGGACTGATATGTCCTTCCCTTCAGTGCAGCCATTTCTAGTTTGTACTTGATGTGAGTAAGCCACTTATGCTTCCAAAACTAATTTAAAAAGATAGTAAAATGTAACAATAAAAAGCGCATGATTTATCACCGAAAGATTTCAGTGTGTTCCAATTAGATCTTGATATTTTTCACTGATAACACTGTATTCCAGTAATATCTTTCTGTAGTCATGATATTTTTTACACATGTACCTACTAATGTTTATCAAAGCAATGAATGTAGAAGGTTCTACAACTGAGAGAATTAACATTTGAAACAAAACAGACAAAAGAAAACTTTTACCATAAGCTTACCGTGTCATTAGCTATATGCGATGGTGTGTAGGAATATATTATAATTGCAAATGAACAGTGAAAATTTTATATTTTAAAAAGTGATATAATTACCACACAACTTGAATAAACTCTCATAAAATGATAAACAAAACCTTTCTGAAAACTGAATCAACATGCAGTAAAAGGAGACAGTCATGTTTTGCTCCAAAACCACACTGTTGTTCCAAACAAAAAGAAAATAATTTAGACACAGCATGTTAAGCCTTTTGTGGAAAGATCCCCTACAGAAACATGTATGTTGGTACATATATATATGTGTATATATATATATATACACACACACATATATATGCTTATAATACCAGTGCACAATAACATACTGGTTTACTTTAACACAGAGTGAGCTACTGGTCAGAATAAAGGGGGAAAAAATTCACAAACCAACCCACTTTTTTTTAGTACAATATAATCTTGATTTGAGGGGGACTAAATAATGTGGAGGTTGAGTGAGAAAAAATACAATATATTTTCATTCCATCATTAGCCATTGTGCTGTTAAAAGCATTAATAGTGTTGCATCAGCATTACAAAACAGAAGAACATTTTCTTGGAAAAAATCAGTAGTAACAAGTAAGAGCATTGATTAATCTAGTCCATGGAACCACCGTGGCAGTTCCATGGACTGATTTCTTACTGTTGCTTGTAGAGAACAAGAATGGGAGGGGGTACATCAACAAATGAACTTGAGAGGCAGCAGATTCAAAACGGTGAAAAGGAGGAGGTTTGTCATACAATATGTTGCACTGTATCAAAAGATGAGTGCTTAAAGTTTACTTCTTAAATTCAAGTGACAATTTGAGTAAATTAACAGAAGAATTATCTACTGTTGGCTATTAAATATAGAAAAAATATCTCTGGGTTTGGAAGTCTCAAACGCAAAATGGGAAAATAGTCTGAGAAAGTGTTATTTAATGAAACTGGAGGCTTTCCATGTCTATGCATCATACCAAAGGAAATGCAAACATATTAAAACATATTGCTGTTAACAGGTTTCTGACTTTTACTTATCAAAGGTTACCACTGTGCAAAATTTTCTTGGGTAATTTCAAGTGGTGTTCTGATACCTATGGTCCATCAAACAAGAGTGACTTGTCTGTAACATACAGCCTGACTACTGAAACTTAGGAAAACTACACAGGCACCATCCTGCAATTTTAAGGAAGTGGGACAATAAATAAACTTAAAGATAAAGCTCATGTATAAACATTCAAAATTAAACCTAATTTTAAAAATAAAGTAAACCACTGAAACAGTTTTGTAAAGGATTATTCAAGGGTTTGGAAGTGGCATTGATTTCTAGCCGAGAATATAAAAATGAAACAATTTATATATGGCTAATGTAATACAGGCACAATGTCATACATGTTCCTCTTTTTCTACACACACCCACAGGTTACATTTTAAGAAACAGGACCAAAACATCCTGTTTCAACAAGGATAAAAGATGTAGTTCTGTATCCAGAACTGTTACTGCCTTAAATGCAGTATTAATACTGTAAACAAGTCTCATTTAATAAGCGTATTTTGATGCTTTAAAGTAGAAAGGTGTACTGTCCCTTATTTTACTCTGCTGAATACAACTGATAATGAAGTCACATTATTTTACTTAAGCCCCCCCCCCCCAAAAAAAAAAAAGAATCAAATCAGATTGTTTTGTTTGGAAATTTTGGTTGCTTGGAATCTCTGGAGAGCTCAAATACTTAAGTAAATTGGATGGCACGGTTTATGGTTCATTATGTCTTCTCTGCGTTGCCATGACATTCATTCATACATTTTTAAATCTGCAAGCAAGATAAATAAATTCTGTAAGGAAGTCATGAAACTTAAAAACTCAGCTTCCTGTGTCTTTACGTTTTATTTCTGATTTTTCTCATTCTATTAAGTTTTTCTTTTGAGTGGGACAGACAAACTTTCAGTGCAGATTTTCTGTTGTCTGGTATCACAGTTGAGCTGGTATGAGAGTTTATGAGAACATATAGGATCACAAAACAGTTTTGGATGGTCCAGGACTTAAGGCAACAAGCTTTAGAAGTAATGATTCTGAAAACCGATTTATTTATTTATTTATTTATTTATTTATTTATTTTTCTTTTCTTGTTTCCATCCCTGTTAACTATTGGAAAATGCTGTGTTTACTTCCACAGAATAAGAGGCATGGTATAATGTTTCAGAATGAAAAACTACACCGAAGTTGCATACATATCAGTGAACAAATAATTAAGTTCTGTAAGTATCAGAAATACATTATTTATATTATCATTTTATAGCTGAAACTTTCTTAAGATTATGCAATAATTAGCTAAATGATGTAATTAACACTATATTTTTTTTACCTTTATATTTTTAACTACATTTATATATCAAAATGAAGTATATTATTATTGTTATACTTAAGGAATAAAAAAATTTTTACTTCAAAATTTTCCATATAGTTATACATATTTATGTTATTTATGTGTATATGTTGTTTATTTTTATAATAAACATATAACAATAACAAACATATTTATGTTGTTTATGGACATATAAACATCATAGAATGAAGCCACATGAGCCCTGCTTACTATAGAAGGAATATATACACATACACAACACCAAACCTGAAGTTCCAGGACAATGAAATGTATATAGATGAAGGCCATTTTTCTTAGGTTGTATGTCCCATTACTCTTCCATAATTTTTAGTTTCTAATTTCTGTGGGTTTTATTCTGTATCACTGCATTAACAGAGGATTTTTCAAGAGCCTTAGAACACTGAAGAACAATTTTATAGATTATCATCCATGAAATGAATACACATAGATTATGAATTTATATGTGCAAATGTGAGCACTGATATTATGTATTAATCAATATTAATGACCTATAGATATTGTATACTTATACAAACGACTGTATAATGAATTCACAGAGCTTTAAGTGTATGTTTCTGTGGTTGGACAAATCGATCAATACATTTTATATTTAACATGAAGAGTAGAATATTTCTGTGCAGGTATAAATCTCTTTTGTATGATAATATTTGGAAACTTTATGCCATGATGCTGGTTTATTTCTCTTTTACATTACCTCCTGTTCCTTATTAATAAACTAATAAATAGAAACAGAAAAGTTCAGTAAGAATGTGTGTTTGAAAATTCTTCTGTGTTTAGGTATGTTGGGAATACTGGGCGCTGATTTGATTTCACAACAACACAAGTCAAGATGACAGCAGAGAATTCATTTGTCCATAGCACAAAGCATAAAGTAAATATTCAGCCTTGTTGTTTGAATATTCTGTCTAGACACACTGTTCACATATGACATCTGACTACATTATTTTGAACAAGTTCAGCTACAACTACCAACAAGACTTTGTGATTTAAATTCCTTAGTCAGTTTTCTCTTTATATCTTCCAGATTTCATGATGTCTCACGTTGAACCAACTGCCTTGGGCTACTGCTATTATAGCAATGCTCAGTCTAGAAAACTGTCTAACCTGATGGAGAAGGTAAATATCAGAAAACAGAATCACAGGGACTATCTTCTCTTAGGAATTCTAGCTTGTGCACCTTATCTTCACTACAGTGTTTTGGGTTATTTTCCATATACTTATGTAGTCCATTTTCTGAACTCTATAATATCAGAAATTGAATTTTGAAGAGGAGAGGGAAGGGGAGGAGAACTGGTATGTTAAAGTATGGTTATTTGAACTTAAATTTATTTTTATTTGTATGAATTAGCTGTACATTCGTCTCTGAGGCCTTACATTGCAGGAGGTTTATGTTGTTTAGTTTGCATCTGTGTTGGCCAGGATTGAATATAATGGAAAAATCTTCATGAAAATGTTCTTAATTCCAAAAGCCATCAATTTCAAGCACTGTATGGAGCTCTGACCTTAACTGTTTAGGAAGAAAATGCATTAACTTCGCATTAGGCACTCTGAGTGACAGAGTGATTGTAATGCTAGTCTGTCTGGAGGAAAAGAAAAAAGAAAAAAAAAAAAAGGAAAAAAAAAGGAAGGTGCCTGGAGAAAAAAAAAAAAAAAAAAAAAAAAACAAACACATTCATACTGAGTTCTAAATGCATTCAAAGTGATTTATTTTGAGTATATACTTACCATATATTCATACAGGCTGCTCATTAAAAAATGCATGTCCCAAGAGTACAGGTCTCCATCTGAAATGCCAACAAATGCACCTTTGCACAAATGCCAAGTAGCAAATCAAAAATAAATGATCCAACTAAGTAGCATTTAATGAGGTTTAAATGACAAAAAAAAAAAAAAAAAAAAGAAAAGAAAAAAGAAAGAAACAATGCAGTAGTGTAAGAAGGTTACAAAAAAAAAAAAAAAAAAATCAGGCAAAAGTTCCTCCATCTGGATTTAGTATATAAAAGAAAAATAACAGGTAAATAGGGATTCAGCAAAGAGTAAAGAAATATCAATGAGCTGGAAGACAGAAATTGATATGGACAGTGAGAAACATCTGAGTTGTTTGTAAACTAAGATGTCCAAGCAGCAAAATGTAATACTGGTACAAGACGGAAGAGCAGATACTACAGGAACAGAACTATAAGTCTTCACAGGGTTTAGTTTTAATTGGTTAAGGTCAGTAATCATTTTTTTGCTGTGCTTCTCAGCCTCTGGACTCTTAAGATACTATTATATAGAAATTATACCATTTCCTGGTTATAATTTCTGGACAATACCACAACTGTTGAGTCCTGGAGAGGTGGATTTGCTCTCCAAAGTTCTTGAAAGGAAGAAGGGATGAAACTGTCCCCAAAATTATAATCACCAATGAATAACAGCAACAAAACATCAATTATAACACTTAACACAATTATAACACTTAATTTTCAAGGAAATGCAAAAGAAAGATTAAAGAAGCTTACTTATAACACAAACATCAAAGGGTATATACACTAGAAAGTAAAAGAATTAAGATGACAGATACAGACTGGATAATTAACATTAAGTACAATGTCTGTGATTTCAGGTTATAATAGTAAGCAGGTTTATTTACCAAATACCTACTGAGTCAACAAGAGAGGATTTTATGCTGTTTTAAATGAGTCTTTGGTAAGTGGCAAAGAAAAAAAAAAGAAGAGCTGATTGAAGAAATATACCTTGCATTCAAGTGATCTTGAATTCAAGTGAATTAAATTTGAAATAAGATTAATAAACTATGGATTTCCATTTTGAAAATATGATCTTTGAGATAGAGGAGTCATTTGAACTTCACTGATGAATGTGTGTAGAAGGGGTTTGGAATTCATTCCAGTAAAGAAAGTGAAAGAAAAGGCTTGGAATTTGTACCCAACGGATAGGGTACACAATTGTTATAACTTGTATCCATACAAGAAGGGCCTTCTCCCTTTTGCACCAATGTGACCAGATACATAAAATGTCATTCCTCATGAGCACTTACAAACAGAAAAACAGTTCTCCTGTATGTAATACTCCCTGTTCATTTGGGTCCATTCATCTCAGAATGGTAAGATTTGCTTGCAGAAAGCCTGAGATTTCTGCAGTCTATAAAGAGTATTTTAATATTTAGAAGTTTGTTCTTGGAAGACGTTTTGAAGATGCATGGTGCCAACCATTGTAAAACACTCAATATTCACCGTTATCCGTAGTAATTTGTCTGAAAGCAGTTGATGTCAAAGATGTTCTTATGACTGTCCATAAAGAAAAAAATATTTTCTACTTCAGTATTTGAGAAAGAAATGAAATGTCTGGAAATTTTAGGCTACACAGATGCTCGAGTGTTCCATTTACTGTAAGACATCCTGATTTTTTTTGACCTACATGTCAAAAATTCTCAAAACCCACTAATAGGTTAAAGATGAACTCAAAACCTAGTTGTAAATAGGTTTTACTGTTATTTTATATTATTAACAAACAGAACATTACAAATCAGGAAATGAAGGTGATGGTAACATCTAAATAAACACATTTCAACTTTCTGTTCATATTGTTCCATCAAGCAAAATACCATTTAACTAGTTGCCTTGTGAGAACCAGTCATAAAGTTCTGTAATCTTTTTTCAAACCATATTTGGTGTTGTTCTGAGGAAACACAGCTTTGGCTAACCAAATTTTTGTCTTTATCAAAGAAAGGGCAAGTGCTTTCACATGGATGTAGACAAACTGTGTACCAAAAATGTGATCTAATGTGGAGGAAACTTATTTTCATTCACACAAGAAGTGTGACATTTCAGCACAAATTTGTATCTCTCCCAAATGTTCAAAATGTAAAATTCCATACAAAATGATAAAAATACTTCAAAGTTCAGGAACATAATCACTGTTTCCTGGACAATACAAAATTAAGACAATTCCTTTTTCTGTCATTTTATTATACAGACATAACACCAATAAAAGTAAATGTCTTAAGATAAATGTATTAATATAACTGATACATCTTACCATTAGAATATCACTGAGACTGTGTCCAAATTTCAATATATGAGACTGTTCAATATATGAGACTGATAAAATATTAGTGAGAATACTGTGACTATTCCTGCTCTTGTAACTGTAAACCTGTATTTAGGGTGAAATGTGTTCATTGATTTCTCCCAGAAATAACAAATAAATATTAGGGATATATAGATTCAGAGAGTTGTAATAAAATGACTGCTTCAGTGGGTAAAGAGAGAAAGACAAGCAGCTTTGAGGGAATGAGGAAAAGGAGGAGTGAGAAGGTACTATGGAGCACACAGAAAGAAGTAAACTAGGTTGGGATCCAATGAGGAAAGGTGAGATGAGAAGTTTCTATCACTTTTGGTTATGGATATGGTTTCTCTGAGCTTCTCCCATTCAATACAAATCCATCAGAAGAGGCTTCAGAGGGGACTTTGCTTTCACATGGTTGTCAGAGAGAGGAACTGGCCTGGAAGACACACAAGCTCTTAGAAGGTAGACCACAGATCCCATTGATGGAGATTATCATGTCCTAGAGCAAAATAGATTTTATCCCTTCACGGTGTGATTTTGCACAGACAGAAAGGGCCATAAAAGTATATTTTCTTCTTCACCAACACTGCTTGAGAGGGAACGATACAGATGAGAGAGACCTCAATGATACAGAGAGAAGAGGGGGGAGGAAGGGAAGGGGGTTGCCTTGTCTTTCTTGAATTGTTACAGGTTTATCCATGGCTTTTGGACTACCCCGTCCTTTATTGCCTTGCCAGCACTGTGGTGAGAGGGATAAATTCTGCCTGAGGAGAGTAGGGCTTACCACAGAGGTACTGCTTGGAGTGCCTCTCTGAGAAAGTGGTACACTCTTGGAGTGCCACAGCTGTCCATGTCAGGTGAAACTCCAGGGAAAGGTTTGGAAGCAACTCCTGCTCCTTGATGAGCACATGGGCTGTAATTGTTCACACAAGCTGAAGAAAATCCCTCCAGGAATTCTTCCCATCCTACTTCCCTGCTGGCATTTTGCACCTATAAAAAGTCTAAACAAAATGGCTCTCTAAAAACGAAGCCAGGGACTTAAAATGAAGCAGTTATCACTGCAGTCACATTCACACAGCTTCTGTCTTCACCCAGTAGCAGTTCTTTGGAAAAGGTCTGTGTGATACCTTGCTTGTAAACTGTGCAATATAAAATTCTCTGCCCTTCCTTGGCAAAAGAAAATGTAAAAATCACTGCTATAAATACTTCATCCATCTTTTAAAATGTATAGCTTTTAAGACTATATCACACATGGTGAAAACAGATCAAGAAAACAGATTGAGGCTTTTTAAACCATAGGTTTTATCCTGCCAGCTGCACTTATTCCTACTGTCATTTACTATCAACATTTTAGTGTTCTAAAAAAAGTGTAAAGACTCAAACATATTCTTGAAAAATAGTATAAGCTGCATGCTAATGAAGCCACTCTTCCTGAGGGTCTGTCTCCTGCTATTTGTCAATAAAGACATTCAAGTTTCTATAGTAAATAACGTCTGCTCCTTAGAACATATTGCAAAGCACCAAGAAGAAATAAAAGGATAACAAGTACCAGGCATTGTTACTTTGCTAAGAGAAACACTACTGACTCCCTCCATCAATCACCAGCTCCCCTCCACACCTCCTGAAAATAGCATCTAATTAATTGTTGTATCATTTAAATGTTTGGATTCCAGTATACAGCAATATAAATATTATATAAAGAATAGATCATAAAAATAGCAAAAAATTTAGTGAACTGTAAATAATGAAAGAATCGGATTTGTGCTATCCTTCTTAGTAGCATATACAGCAACTTTAAGAAGCTGAAACTGACATCTGACTGACTTCTTAGCAAATATTACCCCTGGCTGCTCTGGCAGATTTCGCCATAATATCTGAGACTGATACACTAACTGACTGCTGCCAAGCTAGGACTGAGCCTTTGCTTTTATATTGCCTACTTACTGTGTGCTTTATTTTGTTGCCTGTTTTTTCATTGTCATTGTTGCTTGTTTGTTTTTAAGAAAAGATTAATTTGTGAAATTGTTTGCATTTCTGCTTTATGTTATCTTAACGCATAGTAATAACAAAAGAAGTATGCAAATATTCTCTCTCTCCAGTGGCCCAAATAAGATTTATATACTCTTATCTCTTAGCATTGTAGTTGCGTGCCATAAAAGCCATGAGAAATATGTGAGCATACGGAGGAAGGGATACAAATAATTTAGTTTTTATCCCACATATAAATAACAACAAAAATATGTAGCTGAGCACTGCTCCAGTTCCATCAGGGGGTTCTGCTGCTATCTGTATTGCATGATATTTATCATTCATACAATGACCTTCAACCATTTACTTTGCTACACTACCAAGACCCCTTAACAGAATAAAGGCCAGGTTTTACAGAATTAGAAAATATTAGTCTTTCCAAACAGCAGCATTACATAGGTCTATGTTTGTCCTCAGGGTAAGGCATGAAAACACATTTTCTCCCAGGTACACCAACTTAGATCTCCCGGTAACTGAATTATTCATGAGTGAATTGGGGACAAAATACAATCCTGAAAATATTAGCTGAAAATTTGTGTTACTACTGGGGATGAAGCACATTTCTAATCCAGAACATCTCCAGGATGTTTAAGTACTACAGAGCTGTAAATAGTAATCTTTTGGTCTACTAGTTCAAAAAAAATACATAGACTTCCCCAAATGTCTTTAAACTCTTCCACAGAGGTTTGCTTCTGAACCTGTCCCTCTAGCTTTCCACAGAGGGCTGAGCTGCCCAGCAGGAGGGTGCTGCCTCTCCTGCAGCAGCAATAAGACATTTCTATCACTTTAGAGAATCCCAAGGCTGAAGGCAAGCTCTGGGACATTTCCACAAATGCTACTCTTGTAAGCTATACTTCTGCAAGAAGTTAAAAATAAAGCTATATTAGCTGGGGTTTGAGTGAGTAGTGAGATGAGAATTACCCTTAGAAGATTGTATTAAGGTGCTTTACCCAGATTAAATGGAGAAAAAAAAAAAAAGAAAAAAAAAAAAAGAGCACACTACACCACTTAAAACATACAAAGTACAGCCTTTGCAGTTACACTAGGTAGGATAACAGTTATTAGGGCTATTACCTTCCATGTTACAGATCAGCCGAAGAGGTCAGACACATATTTCTGCCAAGCAGTATATCTCAGCTAGTCAGAAGGAACCATTTTAATCTTCTTTCGGCTAACTCAAATGATATAAGCAATCACTCTGGAATTTAGAGACCAGGTCTGCACGTAAAGAAGAGACGGTGACGTTTATGATACTAGTCGCTGGATTTCTTTGTCTGTTGCCAAAAGTAAATCAAAATGAGGGTGCATACCAAGTGCTAGAGAGAATTGCCTTGAAATAGACCAAGGGATCACACTAAGGATATTAGATATTTAGACCAGAAGTCCAAGTAAGGAAACAGTCTCTTTGTATAATATTTTGGCCCTACAATGGGGCCAAAAAGATAAGGAAGTCTTGCACTCACACATTTTTAAAGGTGGTGACACTAAGAAAAGCCTTCCGTAATTTTTCAGATTAAATTTGCATACTAACATAAGACTCAGAGAAAAGTTAAAAAAGATGCACTTAAGATAGATAAAAGATTTTATATTTCTCTAGTATTTATTGTATGGTTTTAATTAAATAACTGAAATGTTCAAACTGGAATTACTGGATTCAACACATCCCAACTTTAGGCAAATTTAGATTAAAACATGGCTATAAATTCCACTTTCCAACCCTCTCCAATAAACATGTCTGCAGCTACCTGTGGGGGTAAATGGTAGGGAGGACTTTAATACAATCCAGCTAAGTTCTCCTGTTGATTGCAGGGAGGAAATACTATCTCTGCAGCAGCAGGAAAATGCAGAAATAAAAATTATAATATAAAAATAGATGTGGCTTAACATACATTTGAGAGAAATGATTTTGTCTTGCAGAAATGTAATAAGAAGTCCTGGCCAGTCTGGGATTTAAATGGTGTCTGCATTTTTCTCTTTCTTATGCATACCCTTTGTGTGATAGGAACACTTATTCAGTTTCACAATAAACAGTTTTATGCTTCTCTGTCCTGCAAGGTCAACTCAGCTTATGAAAATCAAGCTGCTTTCTGTTTGCCTTACCTCATCACGAAAATTCCCAGACAGAACAGAAACTCCAAAACTCATCAAAACGCTATCAGTTAGACTGCAGAGAATTAGAGCTGAATACTAATTTTTATACCTCTATTATGTATGCACAAGACAACTATACTTGAGGCTGAAATAAGCAACATATCTTGAAGGACTCCTGTTTATTCTCTCTTCCCCAAAAGAAGAAAAGTAACAATTCCATCTAATGAAGTGAGAAGGTGAAGGTAGTTTTACTCTGTGAGTGAGTTAGTTAATGAGGCAATATCCTCTTGAATCTTTGAGATAAGCTCTAGGTCAAAAGTAGATAAATTAGCATAACATTCATATTAATATATTTCAGAATCAGATACAGAAACAACCTGCACTCTGAAACCTGCCTAATCACAGACAGCTAATTTTCAAAGGAGTTTTGGCACTCATTATGGTGATGGATGACAGTACTAAAAACATCAACATTTCCTTGAGATCTGCCACGCTCTGTAGGCACTTCTCTTATGTACTCCATGGATTGTATTTTATATATTTCATAATTTATTTAGATACTCATAAAAGTGCAATAAGGCTCCTTAAAGATATTTTGGCATGCTGCAACAGTGCATTTGAGTACTCACAACACAGACAATCCAACACACTGCTACTATCTAGTACCAGGCAGTTGCAGTGCTGCTATTGTAAAGCTCCTAATTTCGTATCACAGTGAGAAATACACACTGACATTTGTCTAAACACACTCACTCGTAAAATATTCTTTGCATGATGTAATCGTATTAGTAGTTAAGGACTTAATGAACACATTTACAGACGTATATATACACAAATGTCTGTTTTCATAGCTGTGTAGCCACTGTCAACATGTGCCAACCTGTATGTTATTGGATGTAAATTATAAAATGATATTATTTTCCTTCAAATTAAATTAAACATTGTTATCCGAGGAACCATTGATAACTCTGGATTAAATTTGCTGATGTGGTCTAGTAAAAAGAAAACAAAACTGACAGAGAGAATGCATGGAATATGTTGTAAAAAAGAATAATAATCAGAGTAATTTTAAAAAACAGGGGGCTCTACAACCACTGAGTTATAATGGATTTATTCAATGAGGCAGCTTTAGGCTGCCTGCAATTCTGTGGACTTCATCTGAATTGGTCAATGTAGTGAGCTTAATTGAAGTTGTCATGGTTTTGGCTGGGATATAATTAATTTTTTTATATTTTTTTTTTTTACCTACTAAACTGTCTTTGCCTCAACCCATGAGTTCTTGCACTTTTACCTTTCTAATTCTCTCCCCTATCCCTTCCGGGGAGAGTGAGTGAGCGGCCATGTAGTACTGAGCTGCCCACTGGGGTTAAACCACAACAGAAGTGCATTTCTTATGAGCTCAAAACCCAATGTTCCTGGAGAAATTTCATTTTGAAATATAATATTAATCATCATCAGTAAAAATGAAATGTAGCCCTTTGCCCCATGAGCTTTGGATGAATATGTATTCAGGGCCCCATCCTAGAAGTGTGCTAAGCAACTGTGGAGGCGATGAGCGCACACAGCTTATAACCTACAAGGGAAAATGATGTATTTTGGCATATTCTGGGTTCAGGCTCCTTTTGATTACAGTAAAAAAAAAAAAAAAAAAAAAAAAAAAAAAAAAAAAAAAAAAAAAAAAAAAAAAAAGAAGAAGGCCTCAGGCAGTGCGTAGTAGCCAAAACTACATAGGCTTAAAAGTAAGAAATGACTGAAGAGTACAACGCAATGGTAGGGCTGACAGCAAGATTTACCCTGGAAGTTACTGGAGCACAAGCTGGCCATTGGCCTACTAGCAGCAGAAACTAGAGATTGAGCCAAGGGAAGGGAGCTCATCTTATCTAACACAAGAGATGACAGCATGTTGGCAGCCTTGGCCACAGACACGACAGCTGTGAGCCAGGTTACAGCTTTCCTTCTCCCACCTCAGGGGCTCCATTCCTGCTCTCGCTTGTGATAGGAACAAAATCTGTAGCACCACGGGTGATATAACAGCCCGTGCTACCACAACATTTGTTACAGCAGTCACTTCCCTCTCACCACTGGAAATGTCTTTATCACCCAAATACTGGTTTTGCTCATTTTCACAATATTGTTCCTCTTGTGTCATCCTAAGACACCCTTTTTCTGGTTACAGTTTTCTGAACAAGTTCTAGCCTCCCATTAGCTGTTTGTGGCTTTCATAGCATGAAAGACTGAATGAGAGAGTCTTTATGTTCCTTTAAGCATTGTTACACTGGTGAAACTGTCGTTCTTTCCTAAAAAGCTTTCTGTCTCCTGGTATCTTCCTAATCACTCATTGCAAACATGATACTTCAGGTCTCTTACAGCAGCTTTGCAGGCACAAGCTCGAAGATAAGCAGAGAAGTTGTTGGTGACATCCTAGTGTCGATACTTAACAGTCACAAACACTACTGACAACACAAAGCAGAGGCTTAAACTCACTGCAAATTCACTCCATATTCAAAGGCACAAATATTCTGGAAGGATTTTCCCATCATTCAGGGACCAGCTGTATGCTTTGTGTCCTGAGCTTAAGTTGTTATTCCTGGTCATATTCTTTCATTTTACAGTAAGAAGGAATTTAAACCATTACGATGAGATACTGAATTATGTAATTCCTTTACAAACAAAGCACGATCTGCTGGATATGTCAAAGAAGCATAGATATGAATCTAACACAGTATTTTAATTCATCTTTTAAAAACAAACAAACACCTTATTTTTTCCCCATACAGATATGCAGAACAAAGCCTTAAATATAGTGAGCTAAAGAAAATAAACAAACAAAACAACAACAACAAAAAAGCACACATTACACATTACCAAGCCAGAAAAATGCAATAGATACCTGCTTTCTCATTTCTATAAGATTTCTTTATGTCCATGGCATGGGAAAATTGCTTTGTGAAAACCTTTTATTCTCCTCAGATAGTAAATTTTGTCTTGTATTAGAGGTGAACATGTAGCCAGGAGTTTACTATCATTTATCTAGAAAGCTCATAAACATGCCATTACACCGCTGATTCTCTTATACTATACCAAGAACCTTTTTTTCTCCAGTTCATTCCTACCTTGTCCAGCATTTATTTAATAGTACTTGAAAATTTACTCAGATTATGACAGTAGCTTTTAGTTCACGGAACATATTTATGCTTTTCGCCATGTGGATACTTGATACAAGAAGCAGAGAAGCTTCTTGTAAAACACCACAATTCCCTTGCACAGTTTTTTAGATGACCCTCCCCCCACTCCCAACTTGCCATCATTTTCTTGTTGCCAGTGAACACCTTGTCAATAAAACCCTGAACACCTTGGCTGCCGCTATACTGACACAACAGAATAGGTCAATAAGATTTTCTGGGACACTTTTTATCACTTTTTTGAACTGGTAAGGCCTATGGAAGGGAATTTTCTGCCCTTGCACATCATCTGCAACAAGGTAGTTCTCATTCAGAAGAAATAGCATGAGACAATTGCTGTGTGTGGCCTGAATAAATACAGCCAACTCCAGAGACCAAGACTGTGTTGCAACTATCTACTGTGAGTGATGGCTACATCAAACACTATTGTATGTTGATACTACATTGTTTTCTCAGTGCGTGGCAATGTTAAATTTCATAGCTTATTTTAGCCCATACATATAGCAACTTACTGAGTTCACTTCGTTTGACTTCCAAGTTTTACTGCTGATCACAGTTGATGATAGGGTTGCATACGTATTCACTTGCAATCTTAAGTCTTCAACTTCAGTTGATGAAAGCCAGAGAACACAATAAAGGAGAAAAAAAATGTTTTAAAGGTTGGAATATTTTTTTTGTCCCTGTCTTTACAGTATGCTTCATTTTGAATCTTTAAACATTATAGATTCACAAGCATTATGCAAAGCATTATGAAGATAATCGGCGCAATGGGGATTCAATATTTAATGAAAGTAACTCTTGTTTTTAATTATAGCATTTAAGATCATCTTATTGTCAAGTGGAATACAGACTTGCTTTTTGTGATTTGGCATCCATGATTCCACTATATTTATAAAATATCACACCACCCTCTCCTATAATAACCTAGATCATTTCCCAGATTTCCAGATAACTGGCTACGTGTTATATACATTGTGCAGATACAAAGGGAGCTTTCCAAAACTGGAACTGAATAGCAAATAGTTCAGAGGCATTATCCAAGCATCCTAGTGGAAAATATTTTATTATTTTAACATGCTTCAAATGAATGAGGGCAGGAGATCGGTTTTAGATGTCTTACTCCAAGTTGTTTTCCCCTCTTTGCATTTTCTTCCTCTTTAAAGTATGTTCTGCAAGACTAAAGCAACCCCAAAGCTAAACTATTTGGAGCAGACAATTTGGCTGCAGGTAATTTATTTTCACACATTTTTTTTTTTCCTTTTAATATTTTCAATGGTTTCATTTATATTATAGTAAATATTTTTCCCACAAGTAAAGAACACAGTATTTGACTAGAGATTTCCGTGTTCTTGCAAGAGAGACTACCAAACAAAAGGATAAAAACTATGATTAACAAAATGTTCCAAATCTTGTTTGCATACAGATATGCACTACACCTCAGCAACGACAAAAACTAATTGTATCCAGACACATGCATTTCAAGACTGAAAAAAAAAAAATAAAATAAAAATAAACCCACAAAAAACATAATTGCTGTGTTTAATGTTTGTATCTTTTGTGTATATGTTAACCATATTTGCAATTTGCTAAGCTATTTCCTTGATGGTATTATTATAAATCTATGAAATCCATCCTTTGAACAGATGGTGCTATAAAACACAATTGTAGCTGGGAAGAGGTGTTTGAAGACATAACATGTGTGTAGGCATGCATGTGATGACACCTAGAAGACCACAAAAGCTTTGTAAAACAGATAAGCACACCAGTTGGGACGCCTAGTTTCCCAGGACGGCTGGTAGGTATGTCATTTTCAGAATATCAGATGCCATCTTTGCAATGCTTGTAAAATAATACCCATTGGGTGCAGGAGTAAAGATTTCCACTGGAACCTCAGCAGTTTTTATTATTTTTTTTTTATTTTATTTTATTTTTATTTTTTCTGAAAGCTGTATTTCCTATGTATTTTCCTATGTGTATTCCCTATGGATGATCTGTTTCAGCAAGAAAGAGATAAACAATGTGTCATGTTATTTAGTTTCTCTGCATTTTCAGATGAATTCTTCCTCTTTTATGGAAGAAACTGTTATTGGTATAAGAACCCTACAAACGTTTAAACAGTTCTTTTCACCATAGTAGTAGCAACATTTATTTAGTAAGATTTTGAAGCTATGTTTTTCATGCAAATATGCAACAGAAATAATAAAAAGTCAATAGTATATTATTTAACCCAATATAGAGCTGGCTCCAAGTGCTGAAAATCCTACCACATGTTGGCGTAGCTCAAGGAGAGCAAATTTGCAATGAATGATGATAATTTGCACTGAAAGAAATTAGTGCCAATTTTGATTAGGAATTAACCTTCTGTTCAAATTTTAGCAGAGTAATGTATTCATTCCTGGTTAGAACATAAGCTGTGCTGAAAGGGTGAGAGAAAAGCCAACGGACAAAGGGAAATAAAAAGTAAAAAGATTTAAGAACTATTTATCTAGTTCAGCAATGAAGTAACTAACACAGTTCAAACAAAGAAATCACAAACAAAGAAGCTTAAAAGCAGCTTATGATGGTACCCAGCCTTTGCTTAGGCAGGGACTCCCACTGTTCTGTTTTTAGAAGTACATTGTTCGTGTTCTTCTCTTTGCATCTATTTACATCCATATTTCTCAGTTTTAGAGGAAGGTAGAAAGGTTACCATTTTGTTACTTCCTGAAAGGAGAGTAACACTTGAGAAAATATGATATCATTTCACAGAATCACAGAATTGGCTAGGTTGGAAGAGACCTCCAAGAACACTGAGTCCAGCCTCTGGCCTAACACTAACAAGTCCTCCACTAAACCATATCACTAAGCTCTACATCTAAACGTCTTTTAAAGACCTCCAGGGATGGTGACTCAACCACTTCCCTGGACAGCCCATTTCAATGCCTAACAACCCTTTCGGTAAAGAAGTTTTTCCTAATATCCAACCTAAACCTCCCCTGGTGCAAATTTAACCCATTCTCCCTTGTTCTGTCACCAGGCACATGGGAAAACAGACCAACCCTCACCTCGCTACAGCCTCCTTTAATGTACCTATAGAGAGTGATAAGGTTGCCCCTGAGCCTCCTCTTCTCCAGGCTGAACAATCCCAGCTCCCTCAGCTGCTCCTTGTAAGACTTGTTCTCCAAACCCCTCACCAGCTTCGTCGCCCTTCTCTAGACTTGCTCGAGCACC
This sequence comes from Anas acuta, assembly GCF_963932015.1. Classification (NCBI taxonomy): domain Eukaryota; kingdom Metazoa; phylum Chordata; class Aves; order Anseriformes; family Anatidae; genus Anas; species Anas acuta. The sequence continues at coordinate 104,416,418 of NC_088979.1, forward strand.
TCGATGTCCTTCTTGTAGCGAGGGGCCCAAAACTGAACACAGTACTCGAGGTGTGGCCTCACCAGAGCCAAGTACAGGGGGCCAATCACTTCCCTAGCCCTGCTGGCCACACTGCTTCTGATACAAGCCAGGATGCTGTTGGCCTTCTTGGCCACCTGAGCACACTGCTAGCTCATATTCAGCCAACTATCAACCAATACTCCCGGATCCTTCTCCACCAGGCAGCTTTCCAACCACTCATCTCCCAGCCTGTAGCGCTGCTTGGGGTTGTTGTGCCCCATGTGCAGGACCCAGCACTTGGCCTTGTTGAACTTCATACAGTTGGCCTCAGCCCATCAGTGCAGCCTATCCAGATCCTCCTGCAGAGCCTTCCTACCCTCGAGCAGATTGACACATGCACCTAACTTGGTGTCATCTGCGAACTTACTGAGGGTGCACTCGATCCCCTCATCTACATCATCGATAAAGATATTAAAGAGGACTGGCCCCAGTACAGAGCCCTGGGGGGCACCACTAGTGACTGTCCTCCAACTGGATTTGACTCCATTCACAACTCTTTGGGCCCGGCTATCCAGCCAGTTTTTAACTCAACGAAGTGTACGCCAGTCCAAACCATGAGCAGACAGTATCCTGAAGAGAATGTTGTGGGGAAGGGTGTCAAAAACCTTACTGAAGTCAAGGTAGACCACATCCACAGCCTTTCCCTCATCCACCCAGCGCGTCACTTTATCATAGAAGGAGATCAGGTTCATCAAGCAGGACCTGCCTTTTGAAAACCCATGCTGACTGGGCCTGATCACCTGCTTGCCCTGTAAGTGCTGTGTGATGACACTCAAGATAATCTGCTCCATGAGCTTCCCTGGCACTGAGCTCAAACTAACAGGCCTATAGTTCCCTGAGTCTACCCCCCAGCCCTTCTTCTAGATGGGCATCACATTTGCTAGCTGCCAGTCAACTGGGACCTCACCCAATAGCCAGGACTGCCCATGGAAAGCAGCTTGGCCTGCTTCTCCACCAGTTCTCTCAGTATCCTCAGGTGAATCCCATGTGGCCCCATTGACTTGCTTACATCCAAGTGCCGTAGCAGGTTGCCAACCTCATGGATTATGAGGGCCACATTCTGTTCCCCATCCCCTTCAAACAGTTCTGGATACCGGGTATCCAGAAAACAATTGCTCTTGCTGCTAAAGACTGAGGTAAAGAAGACATTAAGCACCTCCGCCTTTTCCTCATCTCTCATTACTACATTTCCCCCTGAATCCAGTAAAGAATGGAGATTCTCCTTAGTCCTTCTTTTTGTGTTGATGTATTTGTAAAAACATTTTTTGTTATCTTTGATGGCAGTAGCCAGATTGAGCTCCAGAAGACCTTTGGCCTTTCTAATTTTGTCCCTGCACTGCCTCACAACATCCTTATAGTCCTCCCTAGTGGCCTGTCCACTTTTCCAAAGATTATAAACCCTCTTTTTCCTCCTAAGCTCAAGCCACAACTCTCTGTTCAGCTAGGCTGGTCTTCTTCCATACCAGCTCATCTTTGGGCACGTGGGGACAGACCGCTCCTGTGCCATTAAGATTTCCTTCTTGAAGAGTGCCCAGCCTTCCTGGACTCCTCTGCCCTTCAGAACCACCTCCCAAAGGACTCTACCAACCAGTGTCCTGAACAGCTCAAAGTCTGCCCTGCAGAAGTCCAAGACAGCAGTTTTACTGATCCCCCTTCTGACTTTGCCAAGAAAAGAGAACTCTACCATTTTGTGGTCACTCTGCCCAAGACAGCTCCTGACCAACACATCTTGCACCAGTCCTTCTCTGTATGTGAAGAGAAGGTCTAGTGAGGCACCTCCCCTGGTAGGCTCACTAACCAGCTGCGTCAGGAAGCTATCTTCCACGCTCTCCAGAAACCTCCTAAACTGCTTTCTCTGGGCTGTGTTGTGCTTCCAGGATATATCTGGGAAGTTGAAGTCTCTCACAAGAACAAACACTGATGATTTTGCAACTTCTTCCAGCTGCCTGTAGTATTCCTTATCCATCTCCTCATCCTGGTTCAGTGGTCTATAACAGACCCCCACCAGGATGCTTGCCTTGTTGGCCTTCCCCCTGATCCTAACCAAAAGGACTCAAGCTTATCATTCCTAGCCTCAAGTTCCACAACATCAAAACTCTCTCTGATATAGAGAGCCACACCACCACCCCTTCTGTGCTGCCTGTCCCTTCTGAAGAGCTTATAGCCAGACATTGCAGCACTCCAGTCATGAGAGTGGCCCCACCATTTTTCTGTGATGGCAACCAAGTCGTAGCCTGCCTGCCGCACGATGGCTTCCAGCTCCTCTTGTTTGTTACCCATACTGCATGCATGGGCCACTGCCTTCTCCTCTGGCCTTGACATTGTTTCCCCTAGCACACCTCCAACAAGCCTTATTTCAGCCCTGTCCCCCTTCTTACCTAGTTTGAAGCCCTCTCAATGAGCCCTGCCACCTCCTGGGCTATGATCCGTTTTCCCTTTAGAGATAGTTGGGACCCGTCTAATTTGTAGAACTGGTGTGGTGTGCAGGCAACATAAGCTTTCCTTTACTAGCCATATTTTGATATTAGATAAAGCAGTTAACTAATGACTTTGGAGCATAGGGTAGATGCTTAACTAATGAAAATTGCTGTTGGTCTTTTGACTTCATAGACTATACAAATATTGCACAGCTAAGACTTTGTTTCTTTCACTTTAGCCCTGACCTGGAAAAAAGATAATCAATTATCTTAGAGCAATTTGCATTAAACCTACACAGGTAGGCTTCAGAGCAACTGAAATCTTTACCTGCCCAGCTACAGTTCCCACCCAGGGTGTCACTCGAGTTGCAATTCATAAAATCTCTACCCAGGAAAAACACATTTCCAGAAAGAATTGGATAGAAAATCAGCTTTATATATTGAGAAACCTGGCAGAGAATAAATGAATTCTGAACAATCTCTGTTCAGAGAAGGCGAAAGTAAAAACATTGACTGTGATAAAGAAGAACCTGAAAGGGTCTGCCCTTCAAGTGTGCAAGCACTTTGAGGAGTTAATCTATGAGATAAGCTTAAAGAAATGCCAGTATTTCTGTTGTGGTGCATGCTGTCAGGGCTCTGACAGTTTACCACAGTGCTGAAGCTTCTGAACAAAGGAACTAGGTCATGAAACAGAAAACTTAAGCATATTCCCTATGAAACTTACCTTAAAAGATGAGCATTCAGGTTACACAGTCAAGCACTGAAAAGTCAGAAAACTACAAATTTAAGGCTGCATGTTCAACTTTAATTTTCTTTGTATATATGCACTGTTGAACTACTAATTATGTGACTGCAGAAATAATTGTATATAAGGATCATACTTTAGCTGATGGCAAAAAGGTGTGCTGTTACTTATTTTTAAGCTATTATGCAAAACACAAGTGTTTAAAATATCTCAGTAAATAAATTGCCTGCCCATTTGTGTTTTTGAGTTATTAATGATTAATATGACAATTAAAACTACTCTTTTTAAAGGTGAAACTAGAACAATTAAAAGTGCAAAAGACGTTTACAAACATTCTTAAGGTACTAGGCTATTTATGTGCAGATAAAACCTTCTATACAATTATAATAACCCATGTCTTTTTTTTTTTCTCCCTTTTTTCTTTGCAGAAAGTTATCTAATGTCTACCTTAATTGCCAATTTTTTTCTCAGTTAATACAATGTAAATTCAGACTGCTGATTGAATCTGGACTTATGCATTAAGAAGGCCTTAACCCAAATTCTGTTAAAGTAAATCATGATCAGATGTAAAATTAGTCTGAAGAGAAAAGGAGTATCTCAACACCCAGGTCACTGAGAAAGCAAAAGCATGACAGCAGCTCAGCCTGCATAGAGATGAAGGCAGTGGTCTTTTCAGCTGAGCCATGTGAGCACTCCTTGGGACCACCCAAGTCACAAGCAAAGACAGTGAAGATCTGAAGCAAAGACAACTTCACCTAAACTCATACACCCTTCTCATTCCACAAGATCTCCAAATTCAAAAAGTACTCTAGCAACACATTTATTCCTGTAACATAAGGGAAAGAAGAATTTTATTTTTATTTATTTATTTTATTTTCTGAGAAAGGGATGGGGAAAAAGCATGGGAAAAAGGAGATGGATGCCTCCTCTTGAACTTTAGAGACTGGAAAATGTAACCTGTATTGTCCCCCACAGTCCCAGCGAAACTCTGCCATCCTCAAGCCCCCTCCCTTAGTTGCCTACCTGCCCTCTTTCACTGCCTCAGTTCCCCTACTCTGATCACAGTTCAGCTCTAAGGACCCCCAAATGCTACCACCACCACTACTACTACTTCTACTCCAAACTACTACTCTAGTAGTCAACAGCACCTCTACATCTCTTTCTCCTTCACTCTCTTTTGGATGAGACAATGGAGGACGCAGCAGCAGAGGATGGGGGCTGCTCCCTCTGATCATCATCAGCAAACAATCTCTGCACCCTTGAAAGGAAAAAGCTGAAAGCCAGCTGAAAAATGCCAAGGCAAGAACTTTGGTGGCAACCACCTTTTTTTTTTGCCCCAACAGGGGGCATCCTGAAGCTGCCTCTTGCCCCTTCAACTACTAATTGTTTAGAAGTCTAAATTAACGATTTCTTATAGCAAAATGGTTTCACAGATGTCTCCTTCACTTACTGTGAGCCAAATTCCCTTACCTTATGCATGATCCTCTTCAATATACAGCTACCAGTTTAAAGAGATCATACCTCAGAGAAGAGAAATTTTCAAATGCTGATGTCCTCCATAAGAGCAGCACTGCCCCTAGTTCCCTTCTTTCTTCCTACTCTAGATGTCTCAAACACAGGGAAAGAAAGATTACAGTCTGTATCTCCCCTTGATTCTAAAAGTTATAGCGCTGTGCTTGCCCTGCTGTGAAATGCATGTACTCTGTAAAACACTTAGTTTTGCAAGGTTGTTTCCTGATATTGGAGAAGATAAGACTATGCCACCATAAATTAAATCTCAGACTTTAACGAATGGATCATTTCATAAGGAGAGAGAAAATCTTTTATGAGGCTAACTAATAAAGCTGGATAAAAAACATAGAAGCTCTTGGAAATATGTTCTTCAAGCCATGATATCTTCAGGTCATGGATTTATGGGTTGAGTCTATATAAAAACACCAGCAGCTGGAGTGTATAGTACCATGTACAAGATACAGAGAAATAAGGCATATTACATCTAATATTACAAAGCCATCGCTCATAAACCATTCAGAAAATAAATGTTTCCTAAAGCCATTTTTAAGCACACTGAAATATGCTTCCTGACAAACTCATCCTTTACAGCCTCTTCCAAGTCAGAATTGGTTTTCATTTTAAAAACAGTAAATGCTGTTTTTAAAGCAGTACAGAAATGGCATATCCTTCTGCATAAACTGCTTGCATAGCAAAGATAATTGTGGATACAAAATACATTATTTTTCTGTTCTTTCATCATGGCAATTAAAAACAACAACTATGTCAAGGTGAAAAATGATGATTTTAATTACACTACCAGAATAACATAAGAGGTTCACATGCAGTGACTGTATCCTTGATTGGTCCAGGGTGGTACTATAGTAAAGATAGAAATCCTTCCCTAGGGCAATGTTCCCCGCCTCATTCAAGTTGATTTATTTCACAAATACCCTCACAAACTTATTTTACTGACTTCCATGGTAGCAGGTTTTCAGAAGACCAGTTTTTAAATACTACCTGAAAAATGTGCCATATATAACATCATAATTTCAAGTCTGTCCTGTAATTGAAAATTTGTTATGAGGTTAACAGAAATAATTCTAAAAGAATTAGTTTATTTTCAAAAACATTCACAATATTATTCAGGGCTCATGAAGTCCAGATTTCTCACTACCATTGCTATCACACTGAAGCACACTCAGAAAACAGAACATCAAACAGATCCTGTGTTTCGTTTTTTTTTGTGTGTTTTTTTTTTTTTTTTCGTTTTTTTTCTTTTTTTAATTATGCCTTTACTATCACTGAAATAGCATGCCTTAAGGAAAAATAGGAAGAAACAGTGAACTCTTTCCTGAGAAGTTCATAAAGCAAACATGATCCTTATATCTAAGTGTCTATTCCCCTTGTACCTTCAGGGAGAGGGGAATATTATTGAAATGATTAAGTTCATTTTACTGTCTAGTGCCTTTGAATAGTATCGTTAAATTGGAAAAAAGAATATCTCTGTACTCTTGAAGCCAGGGTCTCTAATACAGTGCTAGAGGCACATGGAACCATACCCACATTCTGCAGAATATTAATATATTCCATTTTATATTAAACTATTCATGTTGAAGAGTGTTGAAGAGGGCAGTTTCACAGTAAAACAATATCCTAGCTTAAATGGTTTTGTCAAAACAAGTTCACCTGTGGTTTCTGAACTTTTTTTTGTTTGTTTGTTTAACTGTTGTAAATACAGAGATCATCTTAATCTCTCTTGTTCTTATGTAAAGACCTGTGCTGGTGCATATTCATAATGATCTTCCATACTCCTTCATGCATCTTCAAGCTTGTTTTATTAAAGATATTTGGGAAGATTTTCCTCTTATTCCCTTGCTTGCTTGCTTAAAAATTAACATAATTCCATGGAGATGCACAACATGGACCCACTAACTAGTGTCAGTCATTGTGTAAAAAAGAGCCACTGTGTTGGCCAACGGGTTATTGCAACACTTCTTTTCATGGCAGCCCTTGTTCTTACTGTGATTCAGCAGAACTGCTGAGGCATCAATTAATGTGTGGTTTCTAAAAGCTTTTATAATTCATGATTAAAGTGCCAACTTCAACCACAAAGCACAGCAGTCCCATAATCTACAAAATAAAATTTGGGGCTCAGTTTCCATTTACCCAAACTTCCTCAATAATAAAAATGTGTCTGTTGAAGACATCTGTTACAAGTCAGTAACATCTAATTTTAATAGCAAATAATAGAGTTAAGCTCCAAAAGATTAGAGGTTATGGGCTAGGTCTTTTGGCTGGCTTGGCGTCCCTGTTGAAATGTTCTGCCAGCCAATTTAATATATGCATTAGAAAATCCAGTGACTTGATGATTCCCTCCTCCTAAGCCTCAAAATAAAGCAATTTTGTCTTCTCTTAATGCTTTGTTCCATTGCGTTGTTGAGCCTATGGCAGCGTCTGTTTGATGGGACTGACAATAATATTATTTCTTTTCACTAAAAATACAGGCTAAATGAGGAGAAATACAGAGTTAATTATATGGTGGAAACATGTTCTGTTGGAGAGGAGGTGGAGTTGCAAAAATCACTGTATTTCAGGCCAACCCTGCTTGCACTCCTAGATTTAAAATATTGGACTTTATCAATGCAGAGTTTGAGACTCAAGCTTTCTCAAACTAAATTCAGTCTTCTATCAAATGTAAATCAGAAAACAGTACACAGTACTTATAGAGGACACTTTTGGAAAATAAATACAATGTTAACATTCAAAACAATCAAATCTGTGAGTTTTAACCTCTGAACAGAAGTGCTGCATTCCTTTTTAATCCAAAAACCCTGATAGAGGTATCTATGATTCTCCTGAGTATATTAGCAAATTAACTAGATTTGAAATGCTTGTTGAAATCACGAATAGAAAAAGGATGCTGTCACTTCATCCAGTCTCTAAGAGAGCTAACAATCCAGCAAATCACTGAACAGATCTACTTGCTAAGACATGCATGAATTAAGCTGTAGAGAGCCGCTCACCAGAGATTCAAATGCTATTGGATAAGTCTCTAAAACGCCTGCAGAATCTGGGAAGATTGCACCATCTTGCACCAAAAATCAATCGGTCCTGTTTGAAAGATGAGTAGCAGAAATATAGCAAGCTTGGGAAGGAAAATTATCAGCCACCCCACAGGCTGGCTGCTGCTATTTCAGAGGTCTGAAGGAATTTAGAAAGACAGGAAAACATGGGGCAAGCTACAGTTCAGGTTTTACTGCCCTCCATGCTCTGCTTTCCCTCAGGGCATGCACCCTTAATTTGACTATCACCTTGCACTCTTTCTGCCTCCTTCCTAGGGACCTGAACTCCGTGACTCTGCAGCTTATTGTCGTATCTCAGCAGGTCTGGCTTCAGTTTGTAACCTTAAACCCAAAGGCATTTTCAAGTGCTCTATATCTACATTTGGAAGAAAATTTTTCAGATTTTCAGCGGACTGCATTAAAGTATGTATCTATGGCTGGCATGGTGAAGTCTTTTGCCCTATAACACCTGTATAAGAACAAGAAAATTTGTCATATTTTCATTTGAGAGTAAACACATGTCTTACAGGCACTGAAAATTGCTGCAAGTCCTTTGTGTCACTGAACCAGACTCAACTTGTGTATGTGCTCTTCATGGGGTAGAGTCTCTGGGCTGTGCAGCTTAACCATGGGAGTTGGACCACTGATCTCTAGTCTACTCTAGTGACTGTGTTTGGCCCCCTCATTAGTAACGCTAGGTAACAACTGAGAAACTCAGAAAGATATGTGCAAAGCTTATGAGTACAACAGCATTAGAGTACTCTGTGCATCCAGAATATTTGCTGCATCTGACTGTAGTAGCTATATTACTGTAATCTTCAAGTGCCCAGCAAGTTGAACATCTTCAGCAGTTGATAATTACAGGGCCTGTCCCACGGTCTATTTAAATAAGTGTAAAGATCTTACTACTTTAAAAATACTTTGGTATAGATTTTTATTACTTATAAAAGATTGGATGAGGAAAGAAGCATGTGCTGATTGTGCAGTTTTCTAAGTCTAAAAAGCAGCTGTTTTGGGAAGTCTGTTGTTTCTCTCACATTAAGCATCATTAAGTCTCTGCCCAACATTTTCTGTCTATACTTTTCAAAAGAGACACCTTATTCTAGAATAAGAGTAGTTACTTTGTCCCCCCAGGGTCTGAATACACTGCATCACTAGTTTTCCCCCCAGAAATGAAGGAAATAAATCTGAGTCTCTGTAACAAGTTGCCTAGATAAGAACGACAGAGCGCTGTGTTGATAAAGGTATGGAAACGGACTTTCATTTTATCATTTTGATACTGATAAACAAGTTAAAGAAACAGTCTTCACAATAGTACTCTCCCGGTATCTGAAACCTGAAGTCCTAAAGCTCCTAAATTCACTTGGTGTTTGCACACAACAGCTTTTTCCAGGTCAGTAAGTCACAAATATACTATTTCCAATGCTAAAGGAGTAGAAGAACTATCAAATCTACCACTTACGTAATTTGTAAAGTTAAAGAGATTGCAATCCAGGAAGGGGTGAATGGCCTAGAATAACATCACAGACCTTCTCTCCAGCCATCATCAGGCTTCCTCAGCTATCAGTCACATGTAGCATTTTAATATCCTATGCTCCTGGTTCCTCAATTTATCACTTCCGGTACACTCATTTACAGCTCTACAAATCAAGTAAAACCCAGGTGTCAGGTATCTTTATTTCATTTGAGTAGTGTTTTATGAACTACTCTGTAATATAAAGTTTGGAAGTCAGCAACCGACTTTTCACACACACAAAATTAAGAAAGGCCAATGACTTTGGATGAACCACATGTTTCTTGTATTCAAGTGTAAAGTCATCAAACTACCACAGCCTTCTCTGATCCTGTCCTTTTGCTCCTTTCTGTTCTCTCCTCTGCATTAGGTTGAGTGCTGGCCTACAGGCATCAAGACAGCATGCCCACAGAGCAGACTGTGTCCACAGGCACAAGGGAGGCAAGGGGGCTACACATAGAGGAGTGAAGGAAAAGCAGTACCTGCATTTCAGGAGCCCTCTGGGTGTAGCTTCTGGTCTGCACCTGAGCCAACTGGATGCTCACCTCATCTTATCCACAATCTTCCTTATACTAGCCCTGATATTCAGCCAATGACTAGGTATGTGAATTGTCACTAACCAAATAATACAAAAAACAAACAAACAAAAAAAAAACACTTTTTTTGTATTCAATCACTTCTTCTTCCCTCCCTTTTATGAGGGGTTACTGTTTACTCACCTGAGTGCTACACCATGCTCAAGAGAAAGCAGGAGCATGCCCCTGACAAGGGGGAGCAGGATGGGAGGGAACTCTTTTTCAGATGGCAAGAAATTACATCAGCTGAAGCCAAGTTATGAAAACACATCTCCAGAGAGTAGAGGATGCTCCCACAAACTTAGCTGATGAATCAGGATAGTAGGTGATGTTTACCTGCTATTTGCTCTTCCAAGTGCATGGCTAGTGGAGGAAAACACAAGTGAGAAAAGCACTGGAAAGCTCTCTGTCTCTCTAGTCATTAGGTAGAACAGCTGAAAACAGTGTTTACCAAAAGAGCTAAAGTACCTAATAAACACCCCAAAGTGGGAGAGGTTAAGAGGACATTGAAATCACAGCCACAGTTCATTCTGTTTTCTATCCAGGGGTTAAGCATCCACACTCTCTTGTATTTAGGAACATTAAAGGTAACAGTATAGCCTTTTATGACTGGAGGATTATTTTTGTCCACTGAGGGTTTTTTTTTAAATGAATAAATATTAAGTAATTTTATTGTTTTCATCTGTCAGTGCAGTACCATGCACCTCCTTTGCTCCTCCACTGTCTTTTAATGAAGCTTTTTGTGTTCTGGACACACCTGCAGAGCTCTTTAGAAACAGAAAATTGGTCATCATCAAGCAAATCTTTCTTCACCTCTCATGACTCTATTTATGATATACTGATTAATCAATCATAAGAGAGATTAAAGGTCATCTTTATAAAATAAATGGCTTATGGCTGCAGCAAATCATGAGTTTGAGATTTATTGGCAAAGGCTGTAAATTGCCAGTCATGTTATTACACAAATAAATCAGATAGTTATTGCAAATTGATTAACTGATTCCATTTTTTTTTAGGAACAAATTGTTGCTCCAACCTATTTTTCTCTCCTCTTGGACAAAATGATTGCTTTGTAGTCTGAGTGAATGATTGTCTGTGTGTCCAAGGCCATAGTTACTGCTTTAAGTTGCTTCAAACACATTAGAGTTCTTTGAGCATTGTTCACTACAATTTGCTTTCACATGAGCACTGCTTCTCATCTGAAGAGACTGAATGGTACCATGGTTGTTTTAGATGTTGAAAATAATATTTCAATAGTATAATCAGCATTATATTTATATATGGCACAACCCTACAATTAATATAGATAGGCTTTTTCAAGTTTCACGATAAAGATAGAGGACAGAGGATAATTTCCTATGCTGAAAGAGAAACAATTAAGACCCTCTCATTATACCTGACTTGCTGTAAACATGTCAGTAATGGGGAGTGAGGAGAGGAAAGGAAATGGGATGTTTCAATATCAAAAAATAAAGTTGGCTGAAATTCAGGATATTAATTGCTGAGATTACGATATTTCTTAGCAAAAATAATTATATGGAGATACAAGAAATTAGAAATTAAGAACAGGCAAAGCACATTTAACTTATTCTCACTGCATTTGCACCATCTGCATGTCTCAAATAAATCCCCCTGGGTCACAGCTAGTAGACACAGTGTTTGAATTTACGCTGTCAATTCAGATTACACTTTGTTTCATTTCAGTGCCTTGTTCCTGTGACCATCCTTACTGTATGCCTGCAGGATCCCTTCTGGAGAAAAACTGATAGATTCCTCTCATCAGCTAAAACCCAGGCATGGCGCCATAGTTAGATCTGCCCTGGAACTGCTCAGATGGGTGATATAGATGGGTCTGCACCAGGTTTTTCTCCTGCTGTCAAGCTCTGTCCTGTGATACCAAAGGTCTTGTATCCTCGCACATACCCATGGCATACCCTGCTGCAGGCACAATCTTAGATGTCAGGTTTTTGGAACATGAATGCAAAAGTTTCTCATCTCTGACATATTACAAAGAAACATCATTTATAAAAAAAAAAATAATAATAATAATTAAAAAAAAATCTCAGGATCATTGAACACCAGGAAGGGCCAGGAGGCTCATGCCTCAAACTGCTCCAGAATTGGAATGCGAAGGAAGACGCATTCATTACTGCAAAAGCCACTTACAGAAAGATGTACCAGCTCAGCTTGCTACAAGAATTTTACAGCAGTGCCACTCGAAACCGAAAAAATAAAAGTATCCCACCTGAAAGTCCAACATGAAAATGAGTACATATATATGAATGTTATGGAACAGACAAGCTTTGTACACTAAGTATGCAATAGGCCAGGGCAGCCTACAGGTGAGATACAAAAAGCTGTGTGAAAGGTAGGAGTCAGATCATTCTGTGCGCCATACTCTGGGACTAGCCAGATCTCCCTGAAAGATCCCCAAGAGGTAAATGTTGGAAAAACAAGTCACCTAATTTCAAGTGCAAGCAGTTTTTGCAATAGGGGCAGATTAACAGATGAGCATGTGATGACACCTTTACCTTTATAACATACATATTTTTGGGTATACTTCAGATCTGATTTAGCCTGTTCCAATGAGCTAAACATAGATACAGGCATGAGGCTCACAGTAAAGCAATCTCAAAAGCTTTGAGACTCTTGGCTTTCTTGGACACAGGTCTCCATACAGACAAGTCTATTCTATATCTATAAAAGACCGTGTGCAATCTTTTTGCCTGTGTCATGCATAAGGCAACAGCATGTCACTCCTGCCACCATGACTGCATGTATAAAACTTCACACACAGCAACAAGCCTGACTGAAATGAGCAAGCCTGCTAATTTCTGGTGTCTTCTTCGTGCTCACACGTCTTATTCTGAGTTTGCTCATTGTCCAAAAAAAGGTTTGTAGGGGTGGATGAAATCCTGCTTCCACTACTCTGGGACAACACTGTGAGTGAGCAGACAGGGTGCCTCCTGCAAAAGGAAGGAGGAACAAGACATGTTAAATTACAGCTAATCACAGCAACTGCTTTGTCATGGGTTAAGCCAAAGCTTTGATCTGTGTCAGTGAACTAGAGTGGTGGGACTGCAGTTTTCTCTAGATCTGAGACAACCATGACAACTGTGACACTTTTATCTGTGGAGGGACAAAACAGAAGCCCATAGCTGTGATCTAGCATTGCTAATTCTTTGTTACTGCTCAAACTCCTGAAAGCCCAAACTCACATTCAAAACAGTGGCCATGGCTCCATAAGACTCCATGACAGTGGGCTGTACCAGGCTGCAGCTGAACAGGACCAAAGGGACATTATTTTTCCATGTCTTCAATAAAAGGGACCTCATCTTCTTTATTTTAACATGGAACTCTTTGTTGGTCATTGCATATGTGATTGCACTCGTGAGCTTAATGGATTGCTTCAGTTGCTGGTAATGAAATGCTATCCAGACACCAGAAAAGGTCTTGGCCCTTCAAGGCACAGGTTGGTCAGTGAAACACTTTTCTGGAACTTTTGTGAGAATAAAGGGAGGTATGTTGCCATTTCTACAGAGAGCCAGAAGAAAGAGCAGGAAGAAAGGAGATATAATTCTTTAAAAGTGACACAAAAGCAACAAGGGTAGAAGACAACAGAAGATAAAACAGTTAAAGAAGAGAGAGGATCTTCAGTGAAGAGATGACTGCATGACTGACTACAAATATAAAGGTGCGTAAGTCTTATGGATTTTAAATGCCATAAAAGAGCTCTTCTGAACATTGCATGAGCTTTCATTGGTTTGTAAATCTTCAAATGGCACGTGCATGCTTGGCAAGCCCCTCCTGCTATTGCAAACTGTGCAACACTGTTTTGCACACCTGTATCCTCAGTGAGGGTTGGAGCACATTTAGTGTATACTGGGAGGAGAGCTTTCAGCTCCCTTGAAGGGAGTCAAGTTTGCACACACCAGGCTAACCCTCTGAAACTTGAATGAAACCGGGGATGGGAGGATGACCTGCAATTGACTTCAAAACAGTTCTAGCCCCATTAAAAAGAAATACTAACACATTCCCAGATACTTCTGTTGCACACATAATGGCTATCAGCACTGTTTATGCTATCATGAAGCAGCAGCTCTGGCAATGTGGACAGCAGACCTGATTTGCAAGTCTGATTCATCACAGTCCCTCATTAAAGTCTTATCCCTTTTCTTTTACAGGAGCAAAATAGTGCCTAAAATATCCACTTTGCTGACATGAATGCAGCTGAAAATAAGATATTGTTAGGCCTCCTGTACCTTGGAGTTCCTAGTCTCTTGATTCTGGAAAGGCCTCAGCAACTATGGATTGTAGGTCACAAAACAGACAAGTTTGAAGATAAATGTTTCGTGGCAAAGACTTAACTGGCACCTGGCAAGTCCTGAAAGAAGGACCAGAAAGACAACTTAAATGTCACATTTTCCATTCTGAGTCTGCACAAAACACAGTTCAGGCAACCCAGAGAGTCTGGTGCAGACAGCTGAAGGGGCTGGTCACCTTCCACATCAGAGGAGACTGTACCAGGTACTGTTGTCACAGACTACTGCTCAGCCTTAGCCATTCATCTTTTTATAAGTGTTCCTTTCAGTGAGGTACAGTGGACACCTGGTGCTATTTTTTGTTTGTTTGTTTTTTTGTTTTTCCTATAAACACGTTGATCAAATGCCATTTATTAAGACGTGCTTATCATGTAACATCTTATGACTGCTAAGGTGGCTTGAAATGCTATGTGTTTGTTAACATACTTTAAAAAAAATAAAAAAAAAAAGTGATAGAATTATCCATTGAAAAGAATCCACTAATCTGGTTAGGAGCTCATCACATAAACACTAATGATACACTGTAAGTCAATACTTACTGGTCGTAAAAGACAGATAATACCTAGTAATTCCATTTACAAATTGTTTAGGTAATTTCTCACATGCATGACTCACATGCATCCTCTGTGCCAGACCTTTACCTATTGCAAATCAGTCTTATCCCATCAACTCAACAAAGATTTCATTTATTAGAGCTAAGCTTATGCTTTTGTGATAGACTCCACCCTGTAAATGCCTGCAACACCAGACGGTCAGCATAAGGTTGTTGAATTCAGTGAAGCAAGGCTGATTATCACCAGCTGAAAGACCAGTCTTTCTTATAAGCATGTCCACTTATTTGGGGTATTTTTTAACTGTATCAAGAATACCTTTAAAAGGTTTGCCAAAAGTTTCAAGGTTTTTATAATGAGCTCTAGAATATTAAAAAGCTCTGTAAATGTTTTAAAGGTTAAATAAAGCCCTCCTCAACCCCCACCCCCAAAACAAACAAACAAACAAACAACAACAACAACAACAACAACAAAACATAAAAATAAAAATCTCCGTAGATTCATCCATCTGAAGTCCCCTGTGGGCTCATTGCTTCATAAACACTCTTCTCCCAATGTAACAGAATATCCTTTTAATGACAAAAAGCTGTTTTTAACTTTTAGACCAATATTTGCTTTAGTTACTTCATAATGAAGCCTTTTCTACAGAAATCAACTGGAAAAAGTATCCTATGGAACTGTAAAAAAAAAGAATGTGCCACCAAGCACACTAATTTTAAAAGATCATGGTTATTTCTTCTGATAAATGTAAGTATGATGCTTGCAATACACTTTCAAGTAGCACCAAGCAGAGCTATTCAACTTTGCTTCTCAACTATATATATATATATTTTTTTATTTTTTTTTTTTCCTGTTTTGCCACGAGGTCTGTGAACTTTGGTGAGTATATGAAAGTATATGAAGAATCCCCACTATTCTCTTTCTCTTTTTTTCTGCTACTTGCTGTCTTCTGGGATGCCACTGAAAAAGTCATGCTTTTGTAAGCCATCTGTAGATGTTTCACTGTCTCGACAGTAATTGCCTCAAGAGCCAAGCAAACCTGACTGCTATTGGGCTCCAAATATAGGAGAGCACTCACTCTTTAAGGTGTCCAAATATCAAAACATATGTCAAATGACCAGTAACAGAAGTAAAATGCTGATACTTAAAGAGAGGTTTCATTAACTTATTGCTCTGAGTATTTTAAGTATTAGCAATAAGGAAAATCATAACATCCTAGCTTTCCTGTATTGCTCAAGCAACTCAAAAGCTAGAATACCTAATAAAGCCCACTGATAGATCTTGCCTGAAAGGAGCATATCATGACACACACATCAGAACTTAAAAATCCAAATGTCATCTTGTACAGTTATGATGCTGTGATCTGATATCTGAGCGAGAGAACTGCCTGTCATATAATGCCATACTCCAGTTTGAAAATCAAAAGCACAGAAATAAATCTTGAGGTTAATGAAGTCATTGGACGGAAATAAACCCTGAGGTTATTAAAGTCATTGGACAACTCACCATTGTTTCTCATAATAATATGATCTGGCCCATTGCAAAATCACCATAGAGAAAAACGTAATAAAACTGATCTGTAAAAGGTACTCTTAATTTGGATTCATACCACTGTGTAATGAACCAAAATATTTGTATTTCTTTGTCAAGTAAATGTATGTCCTATTATTTTAAAATAAGCTTCAGCACATCTTTAATTTATCCCACTACCAGTCCAAAAAAAAAAAAAAGAGGAAAAAAAAAAGAAAGACTCGGTTTGAAGAAAAACATTTTCCTTCCTTTTGTACTATGTGTTTTAATACGCATTAAGCTATTAAAAGAGACATTATAGCCTTCCTTAGGTTCTCTTCTTGGTGGCATTGCCACCACTGAGTTATTATGTAAATTATTGCAATCTGGTTAGCTTCTTCCATCTCTTTTCTTAACAAAAAGGGTCTGCAAGTGCTAATCAAAACGTTGCAATTTACATATTAATGAAGTTTTCATAATAGCATTTGCTTCATATGCAGTATGAATTATATGGAGACTTTTAATTCTTCTTTTGAGCAACCACTACATTTTGATTTCCTGTAGTAGCTGAGGTACATTTGAAAACAAACCATAAGTGCATCACAGTATATATCTCTCTATATATCAATATAGTTATACATCTCAGTTATCAGTGATACACTCCAGTGTTTGAAGCTTAAACACAGCATTACTTGTGCCTGTGGACTGTCATCATTTACTCATGTTCCCTTGAACACATTTGTTGCAATCTTTCTGCAAAATGCTAAAGGCACATTTTTCTGCTGAGACTGCTGAGCACAAATAAGTAGTTAATCATTTTTGTGGTTTAAAAGAAAAAAAAAAAAAAAAAAAAAGAGAGGCAGAGAAAATTTAAAAAATACCACAACCCATTCCTACGAAACACTGAAAGGTAAAAAATTCCCCTACCAGGATAAACGTCACATTAAAAAGCTGGATAGGGAAGCACATTGAGATTCCACTTTCCATTCCATTTTCTGTTTTACTATTATTTTAAAATACAACAACCACGTAAGGTGTGCTTAGAATTAGATGTTTGAAGCTTTCTAATTAAAGAAACTCTTATTACATCTATCTGTAAATCAATAGAGTGGACTATATTGATTTCTACTTTCAGTTGAATAGCCAAATGTGAACAAAGTTATGTCCCTTAAATACTTGATTTGAAGATAGGAAATGTTAGGAAATGCAAAAAAAAATACTATGCTTGACAAATTTTAATCCATATTCAGATTGAATCTCCAAATATTTTTGTTTAGCTTCTAGTCATGGGTTCTTGTTCTGCTCTTTCCAGTTAAGCTGAAGAGTCCTTTACAAAATCTTGTTTCCTCACTAAATAATGGAGATGAGGTTAACTGCATGTGGAATAAACTAAATAGATCATACGGAATCTCTCAAAAGAAACAATTTTCTTCACCTGTTTTATTTATTCCTTTATACCTTTTTCAGTATTTAATTACTTTCTTCAGGAATGAACTCTGAATTTTTTTATTCAAAATGTTTATTCTTGGTGGGAGAAACTCCTTACTTCTCATCGGTTTTTCAGGTTTCAGCTTTAAACATTGCCATTGGTCTTTTTGTCTGTTTCTACTGGGAACTCTTTTTCAATGGGATAACCCCTTTGACTCAGATACCTGAATTCAGAACTCCAGAAGACTTTGTTTATTTATTTATTTATTTTAAACATTCTTGACACCTTAAGATAAAAGGAGCTTTTCCCCCACCCTTCTCTGCTACATTATATCTGCTTATCTTTCATCCATCTTTTTTTGTGCCCTCAGCAGTTGTGGCATAACTACCTGTGAACCTAAGGTGAACTGGACTGAGAAACTGCTACTGTCTATTAAGCTAATTCACTCATTCCATACAGACTGATTTTTCTTTTTCAGGATGACTTCTAATATTGTAGTTCTTCCATGCTTGATAGAAAATATTTTGAGACCGAAATCTAGTTTGTATAGGCAGCATCTTTGAAGATAACAGAATCTTGTAGCATGAAACTTTAAATTGCTCAGGCTTACTACCCCAACAGAACACAGATTTACTTGCCTTTTAATAAAACAACTTCAATGTAATTGATAGATGTTCAAGGTATTTTACTGTCATCCTTGTACTTGATCATAAGCTAGTGTTTTAATTGAGAACACAGCCCAGGAGATTACAAATAATTTCTCTCTATTTTTTCAGGAGTAAAAAAAAAATGAGGAATTATTGTACAGAATTTCACTGCTCCTCTTAATTTACTCACTCCGTCTACTATAAACAGTTTGTTGTTTAAGGTCTAATCCAATGCCAATGGAGTCAACATTACCTATATTCTAGTGGAGGATTTGATTGACATGGAACATGTTTTTGTCATTGAAAAAGTGTCTTAGTAATGAATATACCTGCAGCTTCATGGCAACTACTTTAAAGCAGATTAATGGGATGTGTAGGAGTTACAGAATGATATTAAATAAATTAATAAATAAATAAATAAATAAATAAATAAATAAATAAATAATTTGCACTGAATTTCAGGAAAACACTTGAGAATAAGATTGATCAAGCTATAGAGAATATTCCCAGAGGAGCTGATAAGTGTTTCATTGCTCTGAATATTTAGAACTATTGCTAGAGAATAAATATATTTTCTATTTTTAGTTCAAAATGTTTGAAACTGAACCAATGTTCGTTTCTATTTTTTTTTCTCTTTTTTTTTGAAACTGACATATGATCAATATTTTTAATTTACTGAAACAGCCTGTTTGAAAAATGATACATTTCAATAACTTCAACAATTGTATTTTCAATAATGAGTTCAAAATTAATCCAGAAAGGGAACAAAATATTCAGTCAGAATATAATATTAAGAGTTTAATTATATGTTTTAAAAAGTGTATTGTTTCAAGCAGAAAACCCAGGCTACATGAAAATGTATAGCACCTCTATTTAGAACGAATTTAGTAATATTTCAGAGATCTTACTTTCTCTTTGCATCTCCTGTCAAGTTCTTCTCCTTATTTTAATCCCTGAAGGGAAAGGCAGGAATGATGTGCAGGACCAGCTATAATGTTAGTGTCCCTTGTTGTTGTGCAAAGAAAAGACAGAAAATATCTTCTATAGCTGTTTTTTTTGTGTTTTTTTTTTGTTTGTTTGTTTTTTTTTTTTTGTGTGTGTGTGTGTGTATGTGGTTTTTTGTTTTTGTTTTTGTTTTTTAAACCAAAACCTGACCTATCCTGAAACAGACAACCTTTCTAGCCCTGTGAACTTCTTACTGAAAATGTCATATGATTGAGGGCCACCTGACACATCCCACATCAGAGATCAAAGTGATGATCTCTGAGAGAGGTTAATTGAAGAACAGAAACTGAAGAAGTTTCACTTGAACTGTTTATAATGTGCATGCAACTCAAGATTTACAAGTTGGCCATCCTGATCTAACTCAAGGCCAACATCTAAAGCAGGAAATAAAATAAACAGTATAATTTAGCACATATAATACACGAAATGTCTTGTAACAGATAAGGAAGCAAACATCAAAAATACTGCTTTGAAACTTCCTTTTTCTCCATAAAACCCATGCGATATTCATTCCAACCTTTTATAATTTCTATGAGGAATTCTAGAAAGACTTTAAAGCAGAATCCATCCTCGTTTTATGATCAGTTTATTTATCTTTAAATTTGCCTCTGAAAAATTACTTTTGTCAAAGGCTAAATGTTCTGTTTTAGTGAGGAGAATGAGCTCCCCTGTAAAGAGACTAAGTTCTGATGTTTTAAAATAAACTGAAGAAAATTGATGGTTTTCCTTGCCATCTGGAACCTGAGGAGACATATATATTACAAAACAGAACAATTCTTCGGAATTGGAATATGATGTTTAAAACAGTTATTTTGTTAGAGGAACCAGCTCACCTTTTGCTGGTGCTCCTCGAATTCTCTCCCAAACAGTTCCCAGATAGAGATGAGGAACTAGGTCCTTCCAGAGCCATTACTCATCAGCAGTTTACATGCAGCCAACTGTGCTATGAGGGGTAAGACATTTTGCAAACAAAGACTCAGATTATCCTCTGAAAATTGGCTTTCACACCCTGGAGTCTTCTTGTTCACATTCAGTTCTCTAGTACAGATATACAGTTGCATACAGGTATGCGTACAGGTATGAACAGAGTTCTGAGGATGAGAAGGAGGTTGCATACAGTAGTATATTTTCATAAAACTTAGTTTTTTTTTGTTTTGTTTTGTTTTGTTTTGTTTTGTTTTTAATTAATTTATTTATTTTCCTAAGAATCAGGTGTTTTTTTCCTATCTGTGATGTACTTTTGAATTTGACTTTTTGTCTTCATTTTTATGTGTTTGAGGGTTTGTTTGAATATATCCCAGCTGGAGCAATGGTTTGCACAATTGCTACAAAACAGAAGAAGTAGACTTTCAATCTGATTCTGTAACAGTGGTGAAAGTATTCATTTTTTTTAGGCACATCAATAACTTTTAGTAGTTGCTATTTATTCCAGAAGGAATAACACATGTCCCAAATCCTGAAAAACAAATGACAAACTCACTTTCTGCTGTGAATGACAGGGAAACATCAAATATGACACCGTATATGTACCTGGAAAACAAAACAAAACATAAAGAGTGTTTCTGAAAGAGTTCTCAGTCAAACATTCCTGAAAAGAACAAATTCACTGATCCATACCATCTTTGTTACTTCTCATCCCAGATCAAACATCCCAACTGAATTCTTTGTACAGATACTTAAAAAGACTTTACAGACAAAATGATTCCAAACCCAGCAAAACTGCCTTGCAGATTTTCTATTCTTGTACAGATCTGCACTACATTCTGCTTCTCAGAAAACTCCAGCAGAGTTCCTTCTATAGCATCAGTTATCTATCAGATTTGATCTGCTTAGAGCAGATTTAGAAAAGAAGTGGAAGCAGAGCAGCAAAAGGTTTAAAAGCATTCCCTGGGAAATATGCTATACAGGGCATCAGCATGAAATTACGGGGGAGGAAGGCAATGGGAGAGAAGCATATCTCTAGGAAGGTGGTGCAACTGTGACATACCTTGCTGATGTATGGGAGGGAACAACAAAGATCCACACTGGCCATTTTAAACCCAGGAAAGGCTGAAATAATTTAAGCAGTCAATTTGCGTGATGATAGGAAAGATTAAAAACTGTATGGTAAAGAGGTGACAGAAGACAGGGAAGAGAGATAATAATGGGATACTGTGGGAAACCTGGATTTGCGGTGCCTAGAGAAGCCTGGCCAGTGAAAGCAAAAGCCATCATTAGGAGATAATGAACCCTTCTGATCTTAGGAATTACCAGAGATTACAGCATGAATAATTAGTTCTGTATAGAGCTGCAAGGGAAGATAACATAAAACTGGGACACCTGTGGTGACAAGTTTCCTTGTCATGCAAACTTTATATCCCACTAAGTATGAAAACATATATAATATTAAATCCATCTCTGCAATAGGAATTTAAAAGTTCCTAACAAACATATTGCTTACTTCTATTACCTACTCTTATCTCACAAAGAAATGATTTCAAGCTAGGTGCTATAGCATCGGAATGTGTCCTAGATTCCTCTCAGCTTTCCTTGTAATGAAAGACAATGCCATGCTTCAATGAAATTAAGATTGGAATACAGCCAGAAGCATCTCCTGCAGTGTAATTTCCTTTCCTTTAAGATAAAGGTGCTTTTAGTTGTAACATTCTGGCTATGGCCAGAGACAAGAAGAAATAATGTCATTGCCTCACACTTAGAAAAAAGTGACAGATGTCATTGTTCTGGAGATACTAGTATACTGTAGAGACATGGGAAGAACAACAATGGTAGGCTATTAATATACTCTCCCTGTACACCAGGTGAAGTTCTCATGCTTTCATATGTTTAAAATTGACATGCCTAATTTAAGAGCAATGAAGAAATATGGAACAAAACATCAGTGGAGAGAAAGTGATGTTCAGAATTTATGGTAAGGATCCAGCAAAAGACAATTTACCTGGAACAATGAATGCACAGGTTCACCTTAAAGCATTTGTCAATACCTCAGTTTTAGCTGGGAAATACAGCCATTTAACTTGCCTCTACATTTCAAATATATGAGCAAACACAGGTGGTTTGGACCCATGTCTGGAAAAGAGTTACTGGCTAAAACCTTTTCCTCTTTTTCTAATTTTTATTTCCCAGGTGAAGTTAAAAAGCATATTTCAAGTCACCTCACACCAGAGCTGTTAACAGAAATTCCTTGTTTTTCTATGGCATTTGTGCTGGAAACAATTGCCAAGTTGTCCAGGCTCTTGACTCATGGAGAAGTTAAGATTTAACCTTGGCAGAAGGCCATGTGATTGACATTTCCATTGCCAGAGTTTTTCCAAGTCATTTCAAGAGCCAACTAGATTTCATTTTGCCTTATCTGTAGGTTATCATTCTTACAAGAATCATCTCATTCTGGCGGGATCTTGATTTAAGGCTTTAAAACTCAGCTGGGCTCAAACCGTTTTTGCAAGGTCACAAACACTGCAGGTTTGCTCCATAATACAGAATTAGAAGATTGAGTGCCAGCCTTTTCAAGGTCCTAGCAATAGTTAGATGTGCTGCACAGTCTTGCTCTCAATTAGGGCAATTTTTAAGGCTGACAGCAGCTCACAATTTTATCTCATGGTTCTCACCTCAACATTTTTTTCCAGTACACAATCATGACAAAAATTTGCCTCCCTTCCATTTGCAAGCTACTTGGAGAGTCTGCATTTGTGTTATATTTAAATAAGCATATTTCATCCAATCAAATAAAATTTCCTTATCCAACAAAATGTCTGCTGCTGTAATTGACTATTTCAACCATGGGGGCATGTAAGATGGAATGCTTTTTTGCACCATACTTGCATATGAAGGATCAGCCCTGCAAAATTATTACTGTGCTTGAGTTAATTGGCAATTATTTTATTAATTGAAAATAATTAATTATTGTCAAATATATTGCTGCTTTTTATTTTAAGCCATTCCCCAGGGAAACAAAATAAGCACTGAACTGTTGGTAAGTAACTGCAGGACATACATAGTTTCAATGGGTTCACTGTGAAAACATTATGAGTTAACTTGTAGATGTTGCCATTAAATACACCCCTCTGGCTAGTCACTCATTAATCCATTTCACTGAAAGAGGGTAGCTAGCATAAAATCCTAGGCAAGTAGTCATCATACATATGCAAAATGGCTCTGAGATTCAGATGTCCCATTGTGAGTGAAGTTCAGAATTGACGCCAAATGCATGCATGAGTCATAACTGTGATATGGGATCCTGAAGGGATATGGGGACCTTGTAGGTTAGTCTGTGTAAGCCAGATCAGTGGTATAAAGCAAGCACCATGTGGCTAAGGAGTCCTTGATGTGTGAAACACTGTGAGCGTGTTGTATGTTACATGAACACCTTCTGTGTTGTAAATCTGAGACAGAAATCAGAGAGCCTTTTACCCAATAAAAACTTTTTATTTTTATTTTGAATTTTGAATTTCAGGTATGTGTAAGTTTTAATTGGATGTATCATGACAAGTCACTGTTCTGAATACACAAGTTATGTTGTGTAATGTAATACCATTTACAGAGGATAAAACCATGCCTTTTAAACCTTAACATTCGAAGTAGGAGCTTTTTTTTTTTCATATCTTATTCCATTGCTAATTATTATTACTAGATGTCTCCTACTTCTTTAGTTGTCTAAAGTAAATTGCTAAGTAATTGCTACATACAAGATTCTCCTCAAAACCAGAGGAAATGAAACTACAGTAAAATATTTCAACGTTGCAGAAAATTAAAGGAACAAGGTAAATCTATACAATCAGACTTAGCAAGAAGATGGTTTATAAACAAAGGAGCCAACATGCTACATAAAGTTTTATTTTAATAATGATTGTGAAATAACACAATAATTTCTCTTGCTTACTACTTGCATTGCAGTAATATCAACAACAGAAAGTTAAAAATCTTTCCACAGAGAGCTTTGGTCCCAGTCCAGCCATGCACTTAAGCAAATATACAACTTCAAGTAAACCTACTGAATTCAAAATGCTACTCATGTGCTTCAAGTTAAACAATGTGTTTAATGATGCTCCTGGGTCAGGAGCTTAAAACATATGAAGCTGTTTTTTTTTGTTGTTGTTTTTTTTTTTTTTTTTTTGAAAGAGCTTAACAATGTCCAGTTATGTGATTCTTTATCTAATGAAGAAAAGAAAAAGGTTTCTTCATTTATATTTTTCCTTCAGTCTTTTAGAGTAAGAGTATTTTCCATTACTTAGAAAATTGCTTCCTCCTGAAAAGCACCCCACAAACATACATTTCAGGGACTAACATAAATATAACTAGCCACAGTATAACTAGCACTCAGGAATAGCCCTGTTATTTATTATATACTATAAAGAACATCTTCTTCCCATCACTTTGAATTGTCCTTGATGTCGTGCTCTATACCTTCAGCAGAGCACTACTCTTTCTTTGAAAAGGTCACTGAAACCAAGTATGGTGAACTAGCTGAAGTCTGGCCAGTAGCTTGCATAGCAAACAATAGCATTTCAATTTCAATTTCCCTATGGAGATGATTCTATAGCCTGCTTGTCTTTTCCAGTACTATTACATGCAGTCAGAATTTCAAGGACCGTTAAACAATATATTTTTTTTTTTTTTTGTCAACTTGTGTTTACAGTTTCCTACAGCTTTTACTATTTGTTTGTCATCCATTTCCTCTTATGCATACAAGCATAAACTTTAGCCTACTTGTTACAGCCTCAGAAACTGAAGGGATATCAAGGCCATATTTACTATTATGAAGTTTTCTAAAGATACCTATGTTGCAAGATTGCATGCTAATAACAAATAGCAATTTTGGTGTTCTAACTAAATATGTCAGATGGTACTTGGCCTACATACTTGGACCATATGGACAAGCAGCATGACAGCTTCTGATCCCACAGCAAACCATTTATTAAAATCTACTTTGTTTACAGATGTACTACCAGTAGTAAACTGTGAAAGAATGACTGTACAAAGTCCTTATGACTGTACAAAGTCCTTCAGTCATATGGAGGAAGAAGTAGCCAATAATAACAAAACTGAAGATGCTACTAGGTAGGGTCAATCTATGGATGCTACATGAAAATACAGCTGATTGAATATGGTAAGCATTTTCACATCTCAGAGATATTCTGCACTTGCTTTTTCATTATGTTCAAAAATCTTTTTTTTGTTCAGTGGGTTTCAGTCAATAATTCACACTCATAACTGAGTATGAATCAAACACAACTACTTAGGGATTTTAACAAGACACTTTACTGACACCAGATGTAAGTTAACAGGGTAAGCTGCAGTGTGTAACTGGGTCATGAAGACTTTCTAAGGTAGCTATTTATAATAATTTAGGTATTTTTTTATCCTCAGTCATTTACCATAGAAAGGAAGTCAATATGTATAAGTAGCTGGAGAAGGCAAAAGCAGTGTCCAGGATATGGAACTGATAAAGCAAGTGGAGTGATGAACTCCACATCTAAGCTACTGCTCAGTGTAGCTCTTGGCAGCAAATACAAGCTCTAATGTTAAAGGATAATTCATGCAAGTGAAATCATAGACTGACTCATTATCCTGAATTTCCAAAATTACCTCAATATTTTGTCTGTGTTTTCCTGAGACATGTTGTTTCCTCAATCACAAACCTCAACGCTGCATGCAAAACAGACAATTTAAGAGAAAAGAAATACAATATCAGGTAGAATTAATAAAGAGTAAATTATCTGTATGAATAATAAATAACTTGGTAACAGTCCCACTTTCCAGATACTATAGTGAGTACTTCTAGACCAGTCTGCCTTCTAATTGAAACAGTAATCCTGCAATTGTTACTTAGCTCCAAGACTACTGTTGTATTAATAGAAGTCCTTGACAAAGAACACTCAATGCCTGTTGAACAGTTGGTTGCATGTTCACTACTTTGCAACCTTGTGAGAGTGCTGGTGAAGGCAAAAGTCTTCCGAAACCTCAGTACCATTCTGCTGTTTGAAAAAAAAAAAGCCCCATACCACCCCAAGTCCACAATAAACAATATCACAAGACTTTTAGGAAAATTAGTAAAGAAAAGGAAATGAAATAATTAAAGGAGAGAAATACATCATAAAGCTGGTTACAAGCAAATACTACCTCAAAACTTGAATTATTTTAATATATCTGTTGCAACATTCCTGTTTGGCTAATCTCAATCTAGAATTGTGCTCCTTTTGCACAATTTTCAAGAATTTATCTAAGCAATTTGAAAACAGTGAATACATCGAACAAAAAGTAACATTACCTTTGATGGAAACTAATTGACCTGCTTCAGTCCCAGCCTCAAAAATGAATACAATGTCAAAGCTAGAAGCAATGTGTCAGAAGAACCTGGTACAAGGAACACCTGTGGTCATGCATACCACTAAGAGAGTGGCAGCTTACCTCAATTCTTTGCCACAGCCAGAACAGCAGAGGGGGCAAAAGCAAATTGTATATCCAGAAACATCATGAAATGGAGGGAACAGTTTCAGTCTTCAGAGGAAAGGGATAAGAATATTTTTGTCTCCTTCACCAAGATAACTCCTTCATGAGATGGAACACTGCAAATGGTGAATATAGTATACATTACAAAATAGAATGAAGTAAATTCTTCCTATACTGAATGCAGAAAATACCACATAATAAAAACTGAAAAAAAAAAAATGCAATTGAATTAAGCAATACCAGACTCTCATAAATTTATGCTACTTGTCTAAAGAAATTACGTACCACAGCATGCTCCATCAATGACCCTACACATTTTTGCTAACATTTTTCCATAATTGTTGTCACAGACCTATCTCGGACTAATGACATTATGTTTGCAAGTTTCTAGTGCTCACTTCAAGGAACTTGGAAAATAATTTCCTGAAGACTTCATCTGTTTCTATCTTCATTTTCATGAACTCACATGGCTATGAATTATCTTCATTCTAGTATTTTCTTTCCTTAAGATATTAGAAATTTTCCTTTATGATCTAATCTATATCACAAAGATCATGACGTTGAATTATTTAAGATATAAACTAACCTGTTCTCAACTTCAAGCAGGTGAGTATTCTTTCTGAAGCTAGTGCAAACATTTGTAATTTTAAGTCATATTTTAAGTGTTTTGTAAGCCAGGGTCCAACTCTTTTCCCTTTGGCTATATTAAGGAGCTGATGGAGCCAAAGAAAGGAAGAAAGCCTGATTGCAGCCTAGTTATACAAGTTGGATTGGCATGGCACAGACTTACAAGTGGTTTCTCCCCATCATGTGGCCAGGTCCTCACTTCCTCCGATATCCCAATTTATTCTGCATATTCCTGGTTCCTACAGAGACTCTAGCCCCTCTCTTCAAACAATTTTATTTAGGCAGAAACCTGCATCACTGCTGCAATCAAAGAAGCCTGCCATGTGGAAAGGTTTGTAAAACTGAAAAATTTATTTCCTTTCTATTACTTTTACTGTTTTGTTGTCTCCCCTGCCTACAATTGGAATTTGGCAGTCAAATAATAATGGAAAGGGAGAGGTAGGTTACTGTCAGTCAAAAAGCCCTTTAGTTTCATCTGTGCTACCAATGTGCTCTGCCCTAGCCTTAGCACATCTCTGCTTCTGCTTACCTGTCTGTAAAATGGAGCTATGATTAATCCCCTGCATCTGTTACCAAGTAGGACAGAGCTCTGGAAACGATTAATACACTAAGTGTTGATAATAGGTTTAATTAGGAAATGTAATCCTTGCCCCAAGCAGCTTGCCATTTCTTATCTCTTCTTGAAATCTGTCATTTTGTTAAGACTTGTTTTGGTTCCCTAATCTCCTTTTTA
This sequence comes from Anas acuta, assembly GCF_963932015.1. NCBI lineage: Eukaryota > Metazoa > Chordata > Aves > Anseriformes > Anatidae > Anas > Anas acuta. Next base: position 104,444,553 of record NC_088979.1, read on the forward strand.
AGCATATCTACTTCCAATTGTATTTTTCATTTACTGTAAGAACAGAACCAGAATCCTTTGTTAGTTGAAATACCCTTTACAATTCAACATTCAACAATGCTAATTATGTTCTTGACTTCCTTATGCTTATTTTTAGAGATTTCCCAATCCACCCCTCACTACACTTTGTATATATTTTTAAAGAAGCCTTCTGTTTATAATTATTTTTACATTGCCACTTAAACAAACTTGCATCTGTTGCCTTTTCTCCCTCTAGACTGAACTGAGATGGATTTTAATTGCATCACCAACTGTTTCCAAAACACTTCCTAGAGTCTCCACTAGACTCCCTCTGCATAATAAAATCTTGACCAATAAAATACTAACTAAAATCTGTTAGAGCATTTCATATTTTCTCAATGTCAGCTTTCCTGCAGTCCAGAATGTTCACTTAGTTTCCACCAGCCCCTAAGAATATTTTGAACTAATGATATTGTAATGTCCCGGGTGTTTCTTTGCTTCAGTCCTATTAATCATACTTGGTATATTTTCTAGGACTTGGTCCAAAATAGCCTCTAACCATCTGAATGCTTCAATAAGCCATGGAAGAAAGCAATCCTGAAATACCTCTCAAAATGTGTTCCTCCTCTTCATTTTTGAATTGAGTGGTATCCAAATCAACATCTGAGTAATTAAAACTCTGCCAGGATCAAATATCCTGCCTTGTTACAGGATTCTCCAATGTATAAAAACATTTGCTGATTCTGTGTTATTTTATTTTAACTACCCTTGAGATGTAAACTCTCTCTGTAGCATCCTAGAATCAGCTTACCATTTTATGGCTCTAATTTCTATACAGATTTATATGTCAGCCATAATATCTCAAAGTTCTGCCTAGGCAGTTCTCTTACCCGCTGCTTTAATTTAATTAACCCTTTGGCAGATTATGTATTCTTCATATTATGTGATATTTCTCTGTTAAACTATTAAAAGTGTCTTTTAAATAAAATTTTATATATATATAAAAAGTATAAAAAATAATTAAAAAAAAAAGTATATGCATAGAAAAATACTGGCAAGATGCACACACATAATGGAAGAGAATTCAAAACAACTGCTTTAGAATCTAATCTAATTGTCATGCTAAATTCTGCTTAACTTCCTTATCTGAGTTACAGGGTTTTGTAGTCACAGGCTCATGATTTGCCCTTGCTGTCAGTGCAAATACTGTTGGTAGAAATGGATATCTGTTTACCCTTTCAAGTGGAAAATGGGTCTTGATAGATCAGACAGACAGAGCAACAGAGATCAGAAAATAGGTTGATTAGATTTTTGATCCCAGAATCATTGAAAAATGAGGGTGCAGTTCTCAGGGGAGTAGCAATGCACCAGTAAGGGAGTTGGGGTACAGAGAAAAGTATATCAGTGATAAGAAAAATACCCCATTCACCGAAGTAAGGCAGTAGCTGAAAACTGTCTCAGGCAGTGAAAGATTGTAAAGGGAACTGGAATTACATGGAATTTACCTGAACTCATAGGATGAAAGTCTGTACAAAATCAAGGGTCTATGCATAGGATTCAGCAGAGAATGAGGCAAAAAATGAGGCAGAGGTTGATAGAAATGGTTGGAATTGTGATCTCTGAACATATTGAGGATTTTTCCCTAAATTAGATCTTTTTCCTTTCCTTTCCCTACCATAAGAAATAAGAGAAAATTATTTTATACTCCCTTTTATTTTTGTGAATACAATTATACATATGAATTTCTAAAATATTTCCAGTTGCATATTTCCCATACGATATTCATTTCAGGAATCAAAACAAACTGCACCAGGTTCATCCTCCTAAATTCTCTTGACTCACTAATCAACCTTTTCATTATCTTCGTGAAGATTTGGCCTGTGCTGAATAATCATTTTCCAGTTTCTCTTACACCTCTAATTTAAACAGTTATCCAAAATCAAATCAGTTCTCCTTTTCTAGCAGAAGTTTCATAGTGTCCATCTTAGTTCATAATCCCCTCCTTTTCTTCCCTTGTTGTGTGCATCCCCTTCTTCTGAGTTACCTACAAATGTCTACAGAACCTTTAGCTGCTTGGACAGCAAAATTTTTACCATTTCTGTAACAAGAGTCTTAGAATCCAGTGAAAGCGACGAATTTGGAAGCAAAGTTTCAGATGAGTTCTGAATTTCTGAGAGCTATAAGATCATTCTCATTAGGATCCATATGTCCCAGATTGATGGCACCCCCTTAGCTTTTAAAGTTTCAAAATTCCTGTGCATTCTACAGGAAGAGAACAGATCGGGAAGAGAACACTCAGGGAAATTCATCATTGGGAACCATCTAGAATGGCTTAAATTGAGGCACAGGAAATCTAGGGGGAGATTTGACATTGCATCCCTTGAGGAACCAGCTCTTGCCCAAATAATATTCTCCTGAGCCCCATGTCCAGTTGCAACACACAACTGAGGCTTATAGCTGTCCTCAAATACGTGGATGCCAGAACAGCACTTGTACAAACAGCAAACCTAGGAACATGTCTGCTTGCTAATTTGAACACAAACTTTTTTTGCAGTGACTCAACCAAATAAATCTGGTTTCTTATCATTGAACTGAGCTCTTCTCTCAATGTCATGCAAGTGCACGGCTGTACCTAGAGAGAAGCATCAGAGGCTAGCTGGGTAGGCAGCCTTTTTTTCCTATTCCAGAGCTCGATCATCTATGCTCTATCACTGCTGCACCACCACACCTTTTCACTTCATTTTCAGTTAAAAAAACAAACAAACAAACAAAAAAAAACAGAATACTGATAGTAGTCTCAAATATACTGAAAAGAAAGGCTGATAAATATCTCAGAGATAAGCATCTTACATGGAGCTTAGTTGAATTCTTCAAGGAAGAAGGAGAAATAGGAGAGGAAGACGGAGGAGAGGAAGGAAGCAGATGAAATTTGCTACCCTACTCAAATCAAATCTGACAAGTGGTGAGAAAAACACTACATGGTGAAAGAAAGCCATCAGGACTCCTTCCCTTTAACAGTGTCCTTTGTTCACATGATTATGGAGTTCACATGGAGTGGATGTGACCATGAAGCTCTGTCTGCAGATGCCCTGCAAATGGCATTAATTGTCCACATTGATCTTTTACCAATGATGGTAAAATGATCCACATTAAGTAGATGAACACTTACAGTATCAAAATGTGATTCTTGAGATTCTCATTTTCTTAGTGACTTTAATTCAACATAGACATTGGGGTTAATGATATGGGAAAGGACTTCTTTCTCTGCTTTTATAGTCATTGAAATAGTTGTACAGTTATTTTATGGTAATATTCAGACTGCATTGCCTTTTGGAGCAAATATATATTAAAGATTTAAGTGCAAGATCTTTCTCCTTAAAAAAAATGTTTATTTCTTGTAATTTTCTGGAGGCTTTATGAACTTTAATTTAAACAATCAGTACTTTTCCCTTCTTTTTCTCCCATGAAGTCTTTTTTTTTTTTTTCCCCCAAGTAATAAAAGTGAAAAATGAAGAAGGTGAGATGAGAAAGAAAAGGAATAAAGATCACCTCTGATTAAGGATGCATTTGATTTTTCTAAATAAATTCTTTCCCCCACCTTGGAACACCTTAAATTGAGTAGAGCTTTTACCTTGATTTTTTATAACCTAATGGGAAAAAAAAAAATCCTCTTTTTAGCCTGGGTCTTTCCTGAAAAATATAGACAATGGGAAAAGTATTTCATACATTATACCCCTCTAATTGTTATTTCTGTATTGCAGCAAAGGATGGAAGGTGCATATCTGTCTTTGATGAAGGAAAAAAAAGGACTGAAAGAGGAAGAAAAACATCTGAATTACCTTCACATCACACAGCATTGTCATCTGAAATCCTTGTTATTTCGGCAAAGCTTATTTTAGTTAATTCTCAATTTTGTCCAGAGCAGGACAACTCAGTCCAGTGAAGTGGTACAGATACAGGAGGTCCCTACTCATTTTCAGCACTCTGAGTGATGAGTCTTTGCAAAACTGTTTCTGCGATGATTAATGGTAGATTTGACTCTGGGAGGTAATTATAGGTTTTGACAAGAAGTTTGAGACACTGGGGATGAAAGTGACTGTGAAGGTTTCACTGAAGAAACCAACCCCTGACAGGCACAACATGCTCGTTACAGAAATTCTGAAAAAGCACAAAGATCTAAAAAAAAAAAAAAAAAATACAGCAGAACATATTTTTATTAACCCCACTGCTGCTGATGGCAGATGTATTCTCCTTGTTGTCTGGAGATGGATGTGATTTGTAACCCCAGTAACTGCAGTCTTTTTAAGGTGCAGAGTTTCATTTGTTTGTGTACTCCCTCCTATCCTCCTTCCTTCACCCTTTTTCTTTTGAGCATTCGGTGAGGGGTGTGGGGAGAGGGAATATCAGATAAATAGCGTCATGAAAAATAATTATGACTGATCAGAAAGCTCTTGCCATCTGCAACTAGTTCTATTTGCTGCTATCATTTTTATTATTTGGGTTTTGGCAGTGTTATGTATAAAGAAAATATCAAAGCAGCATATGCATTTCTGAATCTCAGAATACAGAATTCAGCGAAATACTGAGAACTGGAGCAAAGCCTAATTAAAAGGGCTTCCTCTAAGGACAAGGTCCTTAAAGAAAGCAGGGCTTCTGGTAGGAGCACTTAGTGTCAGCAAGTGCTTTAGGCTCTTCAAAAAAGTACAATTCAGCAACATTAAGCTACAGTCAGGGCTGACCATCTCGTTACTCCCACCAAAAGACCAACTAGGCTATTACTATAGACCCCCTTAATTCCCAGCTTGAGAGGAGCAGTCTTCATCACATGCCAGAGAGCAAAGTCCTAATGTGAATTCAGAACTTTTCCCCCAAGATTTTTTTTTTTCCTAGTGAATAAGAGCACTGAAATAGAATCCTGCTGTAGAAATGGGCCATGAAAAGACATGCCAAATCTATATGTATTTATGATTCATACATTCCTTTATTTGTCTTGCCACTATCAGGCACAGTCCTAGTTTCAATAGCACCTTCTGGCTCCTTTGTGCCTTTTTGTCAACATAAAGCAGCTGTAAACCTGCCTGCTCTGGCAAATTAAGTTGTTTTGTATTTCTGGAGTGGTGCAAAGGGAACCCACCCTTTCTGCTCAGTTTGGTTAATAAAGAAGGGATATATGGGGCACACAGGAATCACAAAAGTCAGAGTAGAAGAAGAATCATGGGACAAATTCTTGAGCTGCCATAATCCAGTGGCAATCTAAGGGAGAGAAGGCAAATTATACTAGCTGGGAGTCTGTCTGTGAGATTCCACCATAGCTGTTTTGTCAGAAAATAAAATGACATTATTAGGCCACCTGTCACCAACATTCCGCAGAATATATCATCTCAAGACATTTGAGAGAATCTGTGAAAAAAGAGCACATCTAATAAAAATGAAATTAGGTATCATTTGCATTGCTTCACTTTAGTTGTGAACAAATGCCCTAACACAACAGAAGCTTATCAAGAAAGCCAGGGAACTATGTGTCATAAGGATACAACACTGACCAGAGTCAGCATCGGGCCATTTTACTTTCCTTCAAAGCCATGTTCTGGAGTAAAAAAGTTAGATCAAAAGTTCGGCCTGGACTTCAGTCTGGGAATAAATCTAACCTGCAACACATAACAAAAACATTAATAAGCAGAACCAAGGGGAGAAGCAGAGCTGCTACCAGTGATACAATTGGAGTTTTACTTCTCCAGGCAGAATCAAGTCCTTATTGTTGCTATACGCATGGGCACCATGACATTAAAAAGTCTGTGACGCAGATTACCTCATCGTGTTTAGGTACCTAATATAAGCCAAGATCATTTAATCTAAAATCAGATATCTGCAATACAGAAATAACCCCTTGAGCTAGCCACCTTAGTATTGTATTATTTAGGGGAGAAAAAAAAATGTCTAGAAATGCCTATTTCATTGTTTTCTTCTACATTTCAGTTAGATAAATCCTGTCTTTGCCGTCCTGGTCTCCAACTACAATCAGTGATGAGAGCAAGCAAGATGATCCAGAGAGCAATACAGAGCAATAGTTATCTGAACAGTCCTTGTATTATTCCTGTCTCTCTCTGTACTAATTGAAAAAGGAACCCAAAGTGACTGCTATCGTGAAATAAACACCATGAGACTCACTTCATTTGCCTCATAGAGGATCCTCAGTTATCCTCTCAGAATTAGAAAGAAGGTATCTGGACCTATAAATTTCTGTCCAACAAGTTTATGTGGACTAACTTTCACTTTAACATATTTGTTTAATGGTCTTTCTTTACAGAAAACACAAGAGGAATAAAAGCAGTTGGAGTACTGTAGCATCTAAATTGTTCTGTGACCATTTTATTCTCTCACTCTATAGTGAGAGAAGCAGCTCCTGGAAGGTCATGGTCTCAGGACTGGGTAGATGAACATCAGAAAAGGTCAGATCATGCCCTACAGAGTTGAGGGGGAAGAAAAAAAAAAAAAAAAGATACAAAACATGATGCCTCGATGATAAGCTTAATCAAAAATCCGCAAAGGAAAATGTTTAAAATTGTAGAGGAAGTTTTTCATTCTGTATTTGTAGCAGCTTTTCACAGTTGAACAATATTTTCATTGAAAGCAACTTCAATATTATATGCATGAAAATTGGCAGAAACTGAGCTTTACTTCTTCTCATAAAGTACTCACATAAGAATTGCTTGTATTTTCATGCAGTCAAGGCCAGAGTACCATGGGATTCACAAGGCCAATTGCAGCTAATCAAGGATCAGATAAAAAAGCATCACATTTATTTCACCAGCACTAGAGTACATAGTTCCATTTTCTAATAATTGCTGTCAAGACATAAAATAAAAACTCAAAAAGACATCTGTCAAATGAAATTTTAATAACATATGAATCAGAATAAGTTGTAGCCTATCGTTTGAATATTCCAATAGTAGAAAAGGAGGTTAAATTCAAATAAATTATTCATTGAGAATATTTGCTCATCTCTAATATCTCTTTGTATAATTTAAACAAAAACAAAGGTGTGCCACAGAATAAAATGAGATTTTTAAAAACATTTACTTGAATCTAGATGATACAATTCCCTATATGGTTCCAAAATACTTATTAAAGATAAGGTTCCAAAATACTTATTTGAAGAAAACAAACAAACAAAAAACTAATGCATAAAGAATATATTCAATTGGCAGATGGCAAATGCATTATTTATTGCATCTAGTTATTGATGAGTTTTCATACCACCTCGTTGTTCTGTTTTGCTCTGTCACTCATGAGCTATAAGATCATCAGTAACTCATAATAAATAATGTATCCACGGTCAGTCCTTTGGGTAGGGCTAGTTATACACATGCAGCTATGTACTTTTTCACCAAAAGAAATGGTCAGCACATTAAACTACGCTGATCTGCAGAGGTTTCAAACTTACAGGCAGAGAATATAAAAAAAGAACTTCAGAGGGATATGTATCTATTTCATTGTAAGAATGTATTGCTAGAATAATATGCAAACACAGAATGTTATAATGGGATTTCTTCAAATCACTGTGTTAAACCTATTGTATATTTTAGTTCCTCCCATATTTACTGTAATTTTTAACCATAATGAAAAACTATTTTAAAGGATTTAATGTAAGCAAGGGGGATAAAATTAATACAAATTGGTATGACTAGTTTACTGATGTGTTCTACACATTGAATAGTTTAAGCTTGAGGAGAATATTTGGGTAAGGTTGAAATAGAAAGTAAATTCAAGATGTAAATTATTCTTATAAAAATGACAATTGCACACATTATCGGACTGAATGGATGTTATTAGTAGGAATGGATGGATTCTGATACAATAACATAATTTATAATAAGTAAATATTTCACCCTACAAATACTCTTGAATATTGCAGTGAAATTCTGATGCATGATAAAAATGCCCTGCAGCTCAATGTTATATACAATGTGGTCATTAAACTCTTTTTTCAACTAATGAACTAAGAATTGGGTTGGTTCACGTCAACTGTACAACAATATACAAAATTATTAACATGTTACCATGAGTAACAATTTGCACTTTCAAAAACAAACAAACAAAAAAACACACCTGGAAATGACCCTTTTTACAGGTTTTGTCTTTAGGTAAACGACTCTCTGGGGGTAGGTTTTACAGTCTCAAATTCTATATGTTGCTACATGCTGGATTACGTATTTTTCTATTTTCTATCCACACTTTTATAATTTACTATGCACGATAAGGTTTTGATAATGTCTCAGAATAAATTATAGGGATATTATCTGTATAAATAGGTGAATTGATAAAATGTGTCATCAAGGTAAACATAAGCCATTGGTGCATATTTTTTATTTTTAAAAAGCTAATACAATAGTACAACAATGCAAACCAAGTATTTCCATAGGGAGAAGCAGTATTAACTCTATTGTATAAAACCCTAATGACAATTTACGTACAGTATTATAGGTATACTTTGTTTAGTTCTAATCATGGATGGCCAAGGAAGACAGCTTCAAATTGGAACAGAAAGAAAGATGGGTTTCTAACATAATATCATGACTAAAAGGGCTTCCCTTTGTTCAGTTCAGAGAAAATACTGCTGTGCATGTAAGTAGATATGTATACTTTTCAAATGTTCATTTGTGTGTGTTACAGGAAGAGAAGGATAAACATTCAAAAGAAAAACTATTTACACTAAAAGACAGTGTAGTCTTTGGCACAAGAATAAAGAGGAATAAAACACAGCCTGGAATAGGCTTACACATAAAATGAGATTTCCAGAGCAATGAAGATGAAGTAATGGACAAAAGGATCCTAACCAGAAGGGGGATTCAAAAATATGTGAATACCATCACATAACAGAAGGCAGAGTGCAGCTGCCCCTGAAGACCTCAAGAGTCTTTCCTATGTTCTCATGAACTATTGGGATTTTTCCTGAAGAAAGGCTTGCTCAATTATAGACACAACCACAAGGGCTCAGCTGTGAGTGAACTAAGGAAAAAAATAAATAAATAAAAGAAATGCACGGTGAAAACAAAACACAGGCAAAGCCACCTCCCAGCTTCTTTCTTAGAGCCCAGTGCTAGAGCCATATGGCTAATGTCTTATCTTAGCAAGGCACAAAGAGCTACACTACCACTTCTATTCTTTTTGCACAGCACCTTTCTCCACAACTGAGACTGCTTACCAAGAATCCATACATATTGCTTTTACATATTAAAAGAACCTGAAGTGCCTATAAGAACAACAGTGACATACTGACTGAAATCAATAGGTAGAGTAGCTGAATACATGGAAATAAATAAAAAGCTGGCATGCCCAAAATCCTCAGTGCTTCCCACTGACTTCAAAGACTTGTGTCAGAAAAAGGTCCAAATTATTTTTTTGTGGGTTTATTAAAGTTTACCTTTATGCAAGGCAGAAACTTTCTGAGGCCCCAGTGCTACAATGAGCTCCACAGCTGTGTGTGCCTGCAGCTACCCTGAAGCTGGGGAGAATCTGAATACGTTGATGCCATCATATGTTATGGAGGCCTTTGCTTGACTGCTACCTAAGGCTCAGAGACTGTCATATGCTGAAAATCAAAAATCAAACTCTTCCCTAGTGGAGTGTATAAACACAGTCCTCACATATGGACTCATTTGACACAGCATGCATGAAGCAACCAATTACAGCAGCAAGTCAGCTAAGTGTCTGGACTTTTTTTCCTAAGAAAAAAATGAAATAGTTCAATCCCCCACAGATTCTTGTTCTTTTCATTTTAAAATCTGACATCTGCTGTCATATCCCAAAATTCTACACTAGAAAGCAGCAGCCTAGAATTTCTTAAATGTGTAAATTTTTCATATTACACTGAGACTGCTACAGCCTTACCTAACCAACTGCATCTATCTGTCACCTGCCAAGCAGCACTTGTAATTTGTTTACAGTCAACTGCAAGGAGATATATAAACTTCCCCAGATGAGGAAGATGTTGAATTTACACAGACAAGTGACAAACGAGCTTGGAATGAAAATGCATACAAGAATAGCCTACAGTATGCCATTATATCATGACATAAATATATGACAACTACTCCAACCAAGGCCCATGGCAAATATTTCCATGTGTTACCACTTCTACAGTAATTTCTCTGTGTTGCATTTTTTTTTTCCTTGAATGAGAGATTCATTCTAAAGTAATAAGGAATAAAAAAGCACCTATTAGAATAAGCAGATTGTACTGTACTAGTTGGGCTGCAGGACAACAGTCTGATTATTGCAGTTAAAGCCTCTCGTTTCTTGTTGATCAGCTTCTGGATACCAGTAATATACTCCATCAGAAATATATACAAACCTATATACAACCTGTGATAAGCTATAAGAAGAGAAACTGTAATCTTACTTTATCATTACATCTAGACTCCAGCCATAATAAACAGAAAAACCTACCATATGTATCGGTAGAGTAATATAAACCAAAGTTTTCAGTGAACATGAACAGCAGCCTTTCATGCAGGGAATGGACTTTGCATAAGTGTTAGCATGGGATGATAGCTTTGGTTTGTCAACCAGCATTTTCAGTTCTTTCAAAGCTTCAAAATAATGCCTCTGTAGAGAAACAAAACATAAATTCTCTGGGCACAAGTACAATCCTACCTAATCCCTCAAAATGAAGCTTACTTTGCAGGAGATGTTGCACAGATTTTGGGGTAATCCTCTGGAAGTGAAGGAGTACCTTTGAAAACAAGAAAAAAGTGGAATCAACCATGGCAACTTCCCTAGTTTCCACAGATTGTTGTTGGAGATGAGAGTAATCGAATCCTTGTTCCACCCTCAGATGCATTTAGCAAGCAGCCTTTCCATTTTAGAAGGGTAAGCTTCTGTAGCAAAGAAAACATCACCCAAATATAACCACCTTAGGAGTTTCCAAAATCACACCATTTCAGCTGGAAGTCTATCCCTATCATGGACTGTTTTACATTTGCACTGTTTTACTGGGAAATTACAATTTAGTTGAAGATGGTTGAAAAAGCAACCTATCTTTATTCAAAGGAACTATATCAAAAAAAAACTCTTTGCTAGAAAGAGATGAAACTCATCATTCTGAGGAATCACTACCCAAATGCATGTCAGTTAATGCTGGCTGAAATCTAACCAAAGAGTTTTGACTGAATTAGATTTTTATATTTATTTTCAAGATAAATCAAAACCATCACATTGGGAAATGGAGAAGGCAGTAAGAAAACAGTGTTTCTCAAAAGAGCATATGATAAAGCCTGAGGAAGGAGAGCTCCATGTTAGACATTAGAAGGAAGTAGTGAACTCTAACCAAGGACAATGAGTCCTAGATTTGATTCTTGAAGTGTTCAGAAAACTGAGACTTTGCATCTTCTTTTTTAGAAGGGAAATGAGGAAACACAATGAGGAAATGAGTGTTTTCATCAACTGTTTCCATCTCTAATAGGGGCACCAATTAAAAATCAAAAAAGTTAATACTTTCCTCTCTAGTAACATCATTGATTTTTGATGTCTCCTGTGACTGTTTGTTACGGGCAAAGGAATGACAGACCAGTCCCTGAGTATCAGACAAGAGATTACCTCTATGGTGGACATAACATCAGCTGCTTCCTGGTCTTTTTATTCTCTGCTGTAGAAAAGTAATCAGAGAAGGTGGCTGGGAAGAAACCACAGCACATTTTGATATTTCTTTTTGTAGCTATTACTAAGTCTGGGACTTCATATTAATCCCTGATGTTTACTTCCCAGTCAGTAAAGTTGTGATTGTAGTTACAGAGAAATAAATGATGCATTATTGTTTATTTCATCGAATCATCTGGATTGCAAAACACTTTCAAGATCACCAAACTCAACCATCATCCTTACCTACCCAGTCCCAACACTAAACCGTATCCCTTAGTGCCACACCTCTTAAATACCTCCAGGAATGGCAAATCCACCACCTCCCTGGTCAGCCTTTTCCTTTGGTCAACCCAACTACCACTTCCATGAAAAAAAATCTCCCTGATAGCCAACCTAAACATTCCCTAGTGTAACTTGAAGATTCTTTATGTCCTATCACTTTTCACCTGAGAAAAGAGACTGACACCCTTTTCACTGGAACTTCCTTTCAGGTAGTTATAGAGAGCAATGAAGTTTCCCCTCAGTTTCCTCTTCTACAGACAAAGCAGCCCCACTTCCCTCAGGCACTCCTCATACGTCTTGTGTTCTAGTCCCTTCACCAGCTTCATTGCTCTTTACACACATTTGAGCAACTCAGCATCCTTCCTGTAGTGAGGGGCCCAAAACTGAACATATTACTCAAGGTGTGGTCTCAGCAGTGCCATGTGGTAGGGGACAATGACTTCCTTAGACCTACTGGCCACACTGTTTCTGCTGCAGCCAGGATGCATTGTCCTTCTTGGCCAACTGGGCACACTGCTGGCTCTTGTTCCCCTGGCTGTTGAAAAACATCCCTAGGTCCTTTTCTGCCAGTGAACTTTCCAGCCAATCTTCCCCAGCCCTATAATACTTCATGGGGTTGTTATTGCCCAAGTGCAGCACCTCGCACTTACCCTCATTGAACGTCATGTGACTGAACTTGGCCCATCTATCTAGCTTATCCAGATTCCCCTGCAAAACCTTCCCACCCACAAGCAGATCAACAGTCCTGACTTACTTGGTATTGTCTATAAACTTAGAGTGTGCTTTCAATCCCCTCATGCAGATCATTAATAAAAACATTAATCAACTGGCCGCAGTATCTGAGCCCTGGGAAATGCTGCTGGTGACCAGCCACCAAGTGGAATGAACTCCATTCACTACGACTGTAAGCCCCACCAGACAGCCAGTTCTTTACCCACCATACTCAATCATTGTTTGTGGTAAAGGATGCAGTATTTTCAAACTGAAACCCTTACAGACTAAACACTCAAAATGGGCAACAAATTCCTCAGTTTGCCTCAGCAAAGCTACAAGATGGACAGGAGTTGCCTGAAGTTGCTCTCAGTCAAAAATTGGAATTGCTTTCAGGGGGAAAAGATTACGCCCTTAAGCAATCCAGCATATGACACAATTTTTAGCTTAAAGAATAATATAACTTATGCTTACCCTTGCATAACCCAGAAGAGCTGTCCCCATTGTCATGTGTAACCAGAGTAATTCAGGCACCTAACCACTGTAGTAGTTTAGATGCCCTGGCGTATTGCCTCTAACCTTTCTTCCAGCTGCTGCTCTACAGTTCTTCCCCAAGTCCTACACTGCATGTATACATATTGTGAAGGTGCCTCAGATACCTGAGGACATCCGTCTAAAACAGTCTACTGTCTAGCAGCTGAATCCCACCCATTGTGTTTTCCCTATCCCATGTTTTATGTTGGGGCAGTTAAGAAGATTGTAATCTGTGTTTCTCTACTACCCTGGGACATGTTCTACATTTAAAAAAATAATAATAATTAAAAAAAAAAAAAGTGTTGCTCCAGCTTAACAACCCCTTTGTGTAAAAAGCAGCATAAAGAGGTCATGTCAGAGCTGAAAATTGGGCCAAAGAGAGTATATTTTCCTCTGGATGCACAGTTATAATTGCTATTATGTTTAGGGAATTGGGCTTGATCACTGAATGGAAAACACTTTGCAATTAAGAGGGTTGAAAGCATAACTAGATTTGAATAATTGATGTTAATTTCCATTTGCAGACAAGACTATCACAATGCTGAATCCAAATGCCATGCACACTTCTGGTCCATTCCCTCACTTCTTGTTGCCATAAATTGCAAGGTAATGTTAACTGGAGGGCCTTGTATAGAATTGCTATACGGATCACATCCCATTATACTTCTGAAATCAGGAAGAATCCACTCTTGCATCATTCATGCTCACGAAGCAAGTTCTTCCTTTCTTTGGCTACACAATTAACTTGAATGAAACTGAATGTAATGCCTTGAAAACAATACTAAATTAAATGGTAATGCAGTAATCCATCAATTACTACGGGGCAACTAATGGTTTGAAATAGCTTTGTCTAATAGTTTCTAGTTGGATTAATAATATAATTAATATTATGTACTCGCCATTAAAGTAGGAAATAAAATATTGTTTTAGTTAATATCTCTTTGTCATTGATGGGGAAGTGCAATGCAACCAAAATGAATATTCATTGTAACGTAGTACCTAAGCATACTAGTATCTATCAAGATCAAACAACAACAACAACAAAAAACAAAAACAAACAAACAAACAAAAAAGAACAAAAGAAAACCAAACCACTACCAAAGTTTGCCACCTATTAAAACATGATTGCTACTGGAATTCCTATAAGTATCAGCAGTAGTAAACACATTTTTAATAATCTTATTTTTTCCTTAAACACATTTTTAACCACATTATTTTTCCTAACTGCAATAATGTACACTCTAGCTTTGTACAGTTTAGAAAATGAGAGAGACATTTGAGTAATACTGTCATTCAGTTCTTTTGAAGAAACTACCAGGAAAAAAAAAAAAAGAAAAGAAAAAAAGATAAGTGTAAATTCTCTGGCCAGCTGTAATAAAAAGGAATAGAATAGAATCTATATTTGGGAAAATTAAAGAAAGAAGCACAGGAAAAGGAGTGGAGCACAGGTGAGAAATGAAGGGGGAAAAGGAGAAAGGGCAAGAAGGAGAGAAAAAGTTATTTTTAGGTCACTTGGGCTCGAGGAGGAAATTGCGCAGGGTTTTTTTTTTATTGTTGCTTTTTGGTAACTGTCTATAACTACGTGTCTTAACATCTGCAATGGATTTGAATAATTAAGGGAGTGAACAACAAGCAAAACAACATCATTAAATTATGAATGGAAATGCTTTAAAGCCCCTTAGCAGAAAAATACTAGTTGAAAAGGAAACGTAGAGCAGTGTCTTTCTCAGAAAACACAGCTTCCCTGTACCACTTGGGGTATCTGAATGAAGGATGAGGGATGTGAAGCTGGGAACAATCCTGTATGATCACTTTTTCCTATAATTTATTGACTGTTGTCACTGTGTGTGGTACTGCGTAAACACTGCCCTAGGCTGTTTATCCTCTAAATCAGAGGCAGATAATAGAAATCAGACGCAAAGTACCAGGGGAGAGTCCAAACCAGATGGAGATAATCCATTTTACATCAGATGTGGAAGTAGCTTTCTCTTGGGCTGATTACTTCTCGTTAGAAGAGTGCTTTGCTCAAAAATTTAATTGAAAAGTGGCTATTGGTTCTACCAAGACAAAGAGCTCCCTTGCAGGAGGTGCAGAGCACATGCCACAGCAGTAATTTAAGAGCAGAGAGTACCTTTCAGGGACACCCTGTGACTAAAGGCACTTTAGTCGAAGTTCTGGATACAACAACATAGCCAGATCAGGCAGTGCCACCCCTGAGTAATTACTACATTACCAACTGGCTGTTCTGTGTGTGTAGAATAGAAAGCATGCCAACTGACCTGCCACCTTGTTCAGAGCCGTTTTTTATATCTGTGTCTGGTCCTACTATGTACAGGCCATGTTTTATGCAAAATGAAAGAAAACCGAGTAATACTGATATAATCTTTTAACTGTTACAGCTATTTAGACTGCAGGATCTTCATGAGTCCGAGTATGTATGTGTATAGGAGGATGTCACCATGTGACATGAGCTGAATAAGTCCAGACCATAAATTTTGGCAAACTTGTTGGCACATATTTAGAGTTGTCATAGTAAAGATCACCAAAACAGAGACACGAGGATCCTGAGGTCTGACAGCCACCGTGCAATTGTCACCCATGTGCAATTGTTGCCAAGACAAAGCCTCAGTGACTCACATGAGAGTGTTCACAAAACAACCCCACTTCTGGTATTCTCTCAGGCCTCATCTCAAGAGAAATGTGCAAAATATTTCCAGACACGACACAAGTCTGGGAACTAAAGTTTATAAACCTAAAAATACAACAAACAAACAAACAAGCAAACAAAAAATAAAAATTTCACTGCCCATAGCTAATAGTTTTAAAACTTCCTCAGCCTCATGCTTACCTGCACTCCTATTAATCCCTTCAAGTTCTTTAGGCTATGAATTATCATTCTCTTTCCTTTCAACTTATCATCTCTTCTCAGTAGTTACAGCCCCCCCAGTAACATCCAATGGACCTAATGCTTTTTGTCTCATGATTTGAAATTCAGCTAATTGAACTCAACTCTTATTTAGCTTTGAAGTATGTCATTTCTATTTCAAACATGACAGGTGTGTAAAAATGGCTATTTTCTCTGTTAACTGTACTAGAAGTTTTAGTAAAAGATGCCTCTGCCTAAAAATTTATTGGACAGAAAAGTAAACACGTGAAGAAATTCTAGAAAGAAACTTCCAAACTATGAGTATTCTCTCTATATATACATTCATGAGAAACAAAGCAAACACTGTTTCAAATATTTCCACTTATCGCTATGTAAGTATTTCCAGTTGCTGAGCCAAGACAATACCTCAGGCTACATTTACCACATAAACAAATCACAACTCCAATATCATAAGATCTCATTCTCTCTGACCAACTGCCTCCCCCCCCTCCCCCACATTTTTTCTGGTTGTCTGCAGTTACTATTCTTACTGAAGTACATAGTGCCCCATAGGATTTGCATCAAGCCATTATGCAGTGAAGGGCAATTCCCCCAAACAAAATGTTTTTATTTGCTTCAATAATTATTGCAAACTAGATTCTTTGAATCTTTGTTCATATGTTGTCTATTTTGCTCTGCAATTAGTTTCACTGTGATGAATAGGACACTTGAAATCTAATGTATGTCTCAGTGTGGCTACCTATAGTGGAATTGGGCCATAATAATGGATAAAATAAACATATTCTTTTGTTGCCATCCATACTGTTCTGAAAAGACCTACATAGAATAGCCATCAGACTATTCAGACTAGAAAGAAGATGATGAGAAGGCACAAAATGAGTCCATGAACAACAACATAATTCAAATTAAGAATTCTAACCTAAAATGGCCTTCAGAATTAATAGACCATTCAAAGAAAAAGAATACCCTCAACAAAAACAAGTATTTGTATGACATCTTCCCTTTATACCATTAATTTAGGCAGAGAGTTTCCTCCTGAGCTGCTGTTTTGCATGTATTTATGTGCTACAGTCCACATCCAGGTGGAAACAAACTACTGATAGATACTGATATACAAAATGAATAAGAAATATCACTGCAGTTACAGGACACAAAATCTGAGCTGTTACAACTGCCTGATACAATTTGATTAGTTATGTGACAGTATCTAGATTACAGCAATAGCTGGAAGTTAGTGACGGATTTGTTTTTGAAGTCACTTGTAGCAGCAGTGAGTTTAAATTATAGATGAAGAAAGCAGTTTGGTAGCTGTAAACAGTAATATTAGAACACATAGAAGTCATTATAATGCCTTTTTTTTTTCCCCCTCCGTCCTCTTTTAGTACAGAGTAATTATAAAGTTTACAAAATGATAGCATCATGCTTTGGAAGATGGGGTGACTGCAGGGTTGCAAATAATCACTCTCTGTGGTGCCAATTCCTTGAAAAAATTGTGTGCAATATTATGAGAAACTCCTATCAACTCCTCTCAATATAGTGATTGAGATTGCCTACTCTAAAGACTCCTGAACAAGTGGCTGCAAAAATACCTTTTCTAATGGTTTGTTATATTTTATCCCCCTAATATCTTACTCTTCCTGAAAAACTTTTCAACATATGTCAACAGAGAAACTGTACAGACAGGATTTTGTTAAAATTGCACTGGCTCTTACCTTAGGTATGAGTGGTATTATTTCTGGTAACAGTTATGACTTTTCTGAAGTGCTTGAATTTCCTTAAAGTCTTCTAGTTAGTGCAGGCAAAAGAAACTAAATAGAAAAATCAATTTAAAAAGAGACTTATTCAATATAAAGCAAAATGAGATTTATTTATTTACCCACCTTTTTGTTCTCTGTTTAAAAGTATATGAACATGTGAATACCTGAAAAGCAATTTAGTAATTGTGACAAAAAAAAAAAAAAAAAAAAAAAAAAAAAAAAAAAGGACAATAAGAAACCAAACCAAATCAGGGAAGAAAACTGGGATTTTGTCTGATAGAAAATGCTCAGAAACCAAATGTGTGATTACTCAACATGTTACAAAAAGAGACACCTGATAAAGAAATCTCTTAAGCTGTGGAAAGCTGAAGTGTGCAAAAGACGGCACATGCTGCTGCACATGCACCTTGTCAAGGCAATTTCCCACCTTAGTGAGAAGAAAGACCTGCATGATTTTTCAACAGAGCAAGATTTTAAGTGTACCTAGGACAGGGTTCCTGACTATTAAGGCAGACCTTTTTGCTTAAAAATGAGTAAAAATAAAACTCAGAACAATCTCAAAGGAGAAAACATACTCCTGTAGGTTAAGAACGTGACAGTCCTTGGTCCACTAGAATTTGCAAGATGGGACAAAAGCCATTGGAGATGTCATCAAAAAGGTATAGATAACATCTCCACAAGAAAAAGGATGTGAAGAACTGCAAAGTGCTAAAGTCAACAGGCAAGTTCTCATTCTTGAAGCTCCAAGAAACAGAAAGCAAAGAAAATGATCAAATGACTCAGAATTCTACATGGTCCCTACAAAAATGAATCAGTCAATAAATATGCAACTTCCTCACTATATACAATTATAAGTAGCCAATTTTTCTTCCAACACTCAAGTGTCATGAATGCCCAAGCTACTGCAAAAGATGAGACCATGCAGAATGTAATGTTTTGTCCTAAAAAGGCTAGGTTGGGTGATTGTAAGGTATTGGAGGTGAAGAAGTCTAAAAGGAAATCAGATCTGTTAAGGACTGAAACAAAGAAAAAACCAAAACAAAACAAAACAAAAACAAGCAAGCAAGCAACAGCAACAAAAAAAAAAAAAAAAAAAAAAAAAAAAGGAAGATGAGCAGATTCTATATTCATCTCAAATAAACAACAGATATTTCACAACAGAATCTGAAGCACATAACAAAGCTCTTTTGTCAGCAAAAATTAGCAGATAACCTTTGATATTTGTACACTGGTAGTAAGAAACTATGTTCTCATCCTAGTCTACTTAGACTTGCTTCTTTCAGATAGGCTGACTAGATAATATAGTTCAACAGTTATTTTTGCTACCCACTATCCCTGAAATAGTGGGCATGACTGTGCAATTTTCAGCAAATTACATGTTTTGACATAATCTGCTGAAAATCTAAATAGAAAACATGGAAAAACACTCTAAAGCCAGACCTTTATCCATATTTAGCAGTGCCAGATTACAGTTTGGAACCAGTGAAATATAGGTTACAAGCTGATAACATCTGGTTTGACAGAAATGGGAAAATAAGAAAGTTTGCACTTATGTGAAAGACAGATGTAGAACAAGGCAGACAGTGTTAAACAAAACTCTTGCTGTGATTTGGAGGTGAGGAAACCTGCACTAACTCCTGAAAAAGACACTAAAAAGAACTAAGTTCTTGCACCTGGAAATCAGTGCCAAAGGCCCACAGAATGTTGTCTCAGTTCCACAGGCACACATGTAAAAACAAACATCACTTCCCATAATGGCAGATAGTGAGGAAGACCATCCCGTCAGGCATGAGCAGACAGACTGCTCAGCCCCAGGTCCTGAAGAGACTGGTAAAACAGTGCTGCTGGAGTCCACGGAGAAATATGCATGTCTGTGAAGCAATACATGACACTTTGGAGGTTACAGGAACATTTTTGGTTTATAGAAGAGAAGGTGTCCGTGAAATCTCACCATCCTTTGTGATGTTACTAGTCAATATCACAGTGTTGGGCTGCAGAAGACAGGGGTGGAAAACTACCTTTGGAAAGGTGTTGTAGAAGAGAGGAGCAGTGAGTAACCTGACTCTGCATGGCACAAAAAAACCCTTTGACTATTGGCCAGATGTACCATGGGGGCAGCTCATCAAAAGCTGGATGCTCCCAGGAGGGGAACAGCCCATCCTCCTCTTACTCTTTCCCTTCACCGTAGACAAAGCTCTTTTTTTTTTTTTTTTTTTTTTTTTGTGGGTTTGCTGCCACCCCTAAGAAAGATATATTGAGGGTCCAGGGAAACTACGGGGTTGATTCCCCAGAAAAGCTAAGGAGCAGGAGCCCCTGCCAGGATTACCAGGGGAATTGGAAAGGTGAGAGTTAGGCCCCCAGCCCCTTTCAGTAGCAACGAGCTATTAATTTCCCTCAGCCATGTCTGGTGGAACAACAGCCCACAATCAATCTCTGCTCAGCATTAACTGCAGCAGCAGAGCGTTTCTGACAGACTAAATGCACACAGTGAATGGTGAGGAGAGATAGCAAGCAGTTTTGCTATGCTGTTCTCCCATCTTCCAGTTCTAGAAACTGAGGAAAAAGAAAAACAAAGTAATGCTCTACCCTACTTTTGGAAAAGGTTTTACATTCCTCTGACCAATTCAAGTCTGCAAAATACTGACTTTCTTCCCTGGAACAGAAATAACAAATACTAATTACAAGCCAGTTACTAAGTATGCTTATGGCTGAATCATATGCATTCATCAGAGGAATCACTGCATCTGTTATGTGGGAGGCAGACTTTGTACTGTAATGGGAATGAACCAAGTGTCAAATGATGCAGTATTCTTGTTACAGCTTCAGAACAGATGTCATTTTGTCATAGCTGCTGACATAATTTTGAAGATAAGAAGATTTGGAGATTTAGTCCATAATGTTTTAAAGCTAAACACAGACTGGATTAAAGCTTTAAATTTAAACATAAGCTAGATAGGGCCTTAAAACACAGGGTTATATCAGACATATTCTAAAAAATATTTACAGCAAAAAACGTACCAATACTAATGCTACTTCAGTTATTATTTTGCCATCTCATTTGTTACTAACCACTATTCTCACAGAATGATGTAGCCAGAAATCCTGACCAAAGATTGCTGTTCCATAAATAAATAAATAAACAAACAAACAAATAAATAAATGAAGGAGGAGAAATAAAAATAAAAATGAACCAATGAAGCTTGGTTTCCTTAGATGAAGTTTTATTGATTTTCATAACTAGGATGATATAAGTTCCAGTGCAAGTGTTTCTTCTTAAATTAATATCTCTGTGTTGATTTTCTGGTGTCTAGTGCTGTAGCTCATGTTATATTACTTGTTTTAATCAAAGATATTTTTCTACATTCTAATTTCTAATTTCTTTTCTACACTCAGCCATGTATTTTCAAACAGCTCTGTGGTATCCATAACTTCCAAAATGACGCATCTCATTCAATTTTGACTGGATTAGCCACTTTTGAATCTATTTGGTGTAAGTAAAGAGACACTGGCCCATATGCCCATATCTGAAGACACAATAATCACTTAATCCTTGTTTGAACACTTTTAGTGTTTTTTATATTTAACAAGAGAAGTACTTTGCAATTAAAGACGCAGTAAGAATTTCTGAAGAAGTCTGCATGTTAATCTAAAGCTAACCAGCTTGGTTGTGGATGTGGGAAGAGAAAAGCATGTTTTAAAAAAAAAAAAAAAAAAAAAAAAAAGTAGTTTATTCAGATAAACTAAAGTAAGCATTGTCCATACAGCTCTTTGGTCTATTACAACTAATATACTGCTGCTTAAACTATTTATCCCCTTTTAAATGCTTGATATAATTTGACATCCATGTAAACTGGAATCATATCGTTGACTACAATGCAGACTGTACACATAAGGCTATATCCCATTGTAGTCTTGATGCATAACAGTATCAAGATAAGATAAATCATCTGAATAAAAGTAAACAGTACTTCAGAGAAATGAGACAACCAAGACACAAAAATGTAATCTCTTGTTTTCAAAGTAGACTACACGTATTCTACAATTCTGGGTCCACAGGCAAATAAATATGAAATGCGGTTGCAAACGGCTCTTAAATATTGTGTAAGAATTGTACTGATTAACTAATGTTATTAAAGGGCTTTTATTCTGTCTAGTCATCTAAACTCTACATCAAAGCAGTACTTGCTTTCTGTTGAGGTTTGTTCATGCCCAAAAACCCTATAGCAGACTTCAAATGCATCTATTCTTATCATGGCCCAATAGTTTAAAGCCAAGTCTTCTCCTTGCAAGGATAAAACAAGAACTCTTAATGCTTTCAATAGTGATTGAGTCCAATTTTATGGGAGTTTTCAAACCTTTTACTAATACCTACTCAAATCACTTCTTCTAAAATAGAATATCTGTTGAAAAAATACTGCAAATGCTCATCATTCTCTATCACTTTTGATTGATTTAACAAGTTGTTCAAATGAAGACCTCATGCAGATGAGGTGCTGATGGTCTAAGCTAGTAAAATGAGTTTAATAAAACTGGTAATGAATGAAATAATCAGAGTGCTCAGCCAGTCTTATCCTTCCAGGCTTATCCTTCCTGTTGTTTTGTATACGCACTTCGAGAATTACATTGTATGGCTGTTCAAACAGCTTAGCAATTAATACGAAATGACTGGCCTCCTGCTCAGAAACAAACAAACAAAACAAAAAAAAGGAAAAAATATCAAAATAACAGTTGCAAAACTAGATTTTTTTTTTGTTTTGTTATATGGGCAAAATAACTGACAGCAATATTTTTTGTCTTTTATGAACTTTTTTTTTCTAAAATATTGGTTAGAAGTCTAAGCTGAGGAAGAAGAAACAGGGAAAGACCAAGGACAACTAAGTATACCTTCAAATAATTCTTTATAACAAGAGATCCAATCTTTCCATTGGCCTGATGTGAAGTCACCAGAAAGTTCTGTTTAACCTAATAGTAAGCCACTAGCCACAATTAGTCCATCACACAACCATACATGCCAAGGCATGGGAGCTTGGAGTTTCCTTTCCCCCTAACTACTTTACCCCTTACCTTAAGAACATCCTAGACATGATCCCATGATCCTAATCCAGGATATTACTGTTACTTTTGACTACAATAAGAAATACCTTAAATTTACTTTTACTTACTTTTGACTTCCTTAGAAAAAAACAGCTCTTACTCCAATTGTCGTAGATGTCAATGTCTTTTCTATTTTTTTTTCCTACTAAGATATTAGGAGTAGATTTTTTTTTAAGGTTTGAAATATATTAGCTCCCTTTTGGGGGAATTCTAGGGACTGGGGTGAAGAACACAATACGCCATTCCTGTGAAATGCAAGGTGAAAGAAGCAGTTATGGTGTCCTTCAGATCTATTAATTCCTACAGGTGACTATCATCCTTCCCAATACACAAGTAAAGGCTTGTGTGCTGAATTTTAATTCGTGTACTTGTTTCTCTCTATTGATTTCCTGCTATTGAATTTTCAGAAACACATGAATTAGAGAAGCCTGTGGCTGTCATTTTATACTCAGTCAGATAAATAGTTACAGACCAAGCCATGACACAGTGAAATCCCTGTAATTTCAAGGAATTGTTGTAAACTAAAGCTATTTTGACCCTCATTTTATTTTCTCTAGCACAGAGTATCTGAAAATGGGAATTTGTTTTCTTCAGGTGTTATTTTTTTCTGCTTTGGTCAGAAAAGCTGTTTTCTTCTCAGAAAGAGGTTTGAAAAATGAAGCTCCACAGCCTTGTTACCCTGCTTAGGGCATGAAAAGTATCCACAGAACCACAAAATCATCTAGGTTGGAAGAGACCTCCAAGATCATCGAGTCCAGCCTCTGGCCTAACACTAACAAGTCCTCCACTAAACCATATCACTAAGCTCTACATCTAAATGTCTTTTAAAGACCTCCAGGGATGGTGACTCAACCACTTCCCTGGACAGCCCATTCCAATGCCTGACAATCCTTTCAGTAAAGAAGTTCTTCCTAACATCTAACCTAAACCTCCACGGCACAAGTTAAGCCCATTCCCCCTCATCCTGTCAGCAGGCACAGAGGAGAATAGACCAACCCCCACCTCACTTTCCTTTAAGGTACCTGTAGAGTGCAATAAGGTCAACCTTGAGCCTCCTCTTTTCCAGGCTGAACAAGCCCAGCTCCCTCAGCCACTCCTCGTAAGACTTGTTCTCCAAACCCCTCACCAGCTTTGTTGCCCTTCTCTGGACTCGCTCAAGCACCTCCATGTCCTTCTTGTCGCAAGGGGCCCAAAACTGAAAATAGTACTCGAGGTGCGGCCTCACCAGAGCCGAGTACAGGGGGACAATCACCTCCCTAGCCCTGCTGGCCACACTGCTTCTTATGCAAGCCAGGATGCTGTTGGCCTTCTAGGCCACCTGAGCACACTGCTGGCTCATATTCAGCCAGCTATCAACCGTTACTCCCAGGTCCTTCTCCACCAGGCAGCTCTCCAACCACTCATCTCCCAGCCTGTAGCTCTGCCTGGGGTTGTTGCACCCCAGGTGCAGGACCCCGTACTTGGCCTTGTTGAACTTCATGCAGTTGGCCTCAGCCCATCAGCCCAGCCTATCCAGATCCTCCTGCCCTCCTAGAGCCTTCCTACCCTCGAGCAGATCAACACACGTACCTAACTTTTGCCAGCTGCCTGTAGAATTCCTCATCTGTCTTATTCTGGTTAGGCGGTCTGTAACAAACCCCCACCAAGGTGCCTGCCTTTTTGGCCTTCCCACTGATCCTAACCCATAGGGACTCAACCCTATCATTCCCAGACTCAGCCTTGAGTTCCACAACATCAAAACACTAATACAGAGAGCCACACCACCACCCCTTCTGTGCTGCCTGTCCCTTCTGAAGAGCCTATAATCAGACATTGCAGCACTCCAGTCATGGGAGTGATCCCACCACATTTCAGCGATAGCAACCAAGTCATAGCTAGTCTGCTGCACAATGGCTTCCAGCTCCTCCTGCTTGTTCCCCATGTTATGCACATTAGTGTAGATACACTTCAGCTGGTGCATTGCCTGCTCCCCTGGCCCTGACATTGTTCTCCCTGGCACACCTCTAACAAGCCTTATTCCTTCCCTCTTCCCCCCCCCTTCTCTACCTAGTTTAAAGCCCTCTCAATGAGCCCTGCCTGCTCCTGTGTTAGTGTCTGTTTTCCCCTTCGAGACAGGTGTGACCCATCTGCAGTTAGCAGGCCAGTTGACGAGTAAAGCACCCTGTGGTCAAAAAAATACAAAATTTCTGTGTTGGCACCAGCCTCTGAGCCACCTGCTTATCAGGTGAGCTTTCTGAGTCCTCTCTATATAAGAAGCAATTATCAGTATCTCCAAATCTAAATGAGACCAAAATGTTCATACCAGGGTTATCACTCCTGTGCGTTACAGCAGGAGGAGCATTAACTTCAGTGGCAGCTAGTAGCTCCCTGAGAAGATACGTTGTGTTTGGCTGAAAGGCAGGCTGTGGTTTATGGTCTTCTAGCTCCTGAATGGCTCCTTCCTCAGGGTGTGAGCATGATACCTGCACAGCTGTGAGGATTTCAGTTGCTTCGAAGTGGGCCAGTAGGGAGGGGAATAGAGGAACATCACCTGTGGAAAGCCCACTGTAGAACAAAGAAAGAAACATGCCAGAAAACATGACAGCAGATCTGCATCCTAGACCTTCAAAAAAGAAATGAAACTAACCCCAAGAGATCCAGAGTTAACAAGTTTTCTGTGCTTAATAAATCTAGAGAAAGTGTCACAACTGATAGCATGGTTCTACAAATTACAGAATTCAAGATTTTCAACTGCCAATAAACAAAAACGTATAGTTTTTCATCATAAGCTTCTGTGCATATCTATGTTCATGCACACAGGTACACGTGCCTACATACACGTACACAGAGTGATAGTGCACAGATACATAATACTCAGCATGACATATTTATCTCTCCTGTTACTTCCCATTGCCCAGGAGCAGGCTGAATACAGGTGGCCTCATAATAGCAAGCATGAAAATGACAATAATTTTTTTATTGTAGAATAATCTACACTGTCAGATGTAACACCATCTGTGTTATTCAGTACTACTTTTCACCGCCTGCTGCCACCAGCACAGGCCCATTGCTGGGGAAATTACAAGAAGAGATGGTTGGCTTTATGATAGAGCTTGAAACCAGTCCCAGAGTTGAGTACAACATAAACCCCAAAGCTGGGCTTATGTGTATATTCAAATGGTGTCTCCTGCTGTTTTACAACAACAGGCATATCTGAAGGGGATGGATTCCACTGTTTCCTTGTCAGAGACCAATGAGATGATATAACTTGCAAGGCCAGAAAATGTTTTTTATAGTTGTGAGAGAAGAATTGAAGATGCCAGGGACTCAAGCTTGCTTAAAACATTTGCCTCTGCAGCTGCCATTGCTGCAGTATTACATAAAAACTCCTAGCATAAAGCCTGAGCATGAATCAGACATCACACTCGCACCAACATCCACAGAACTGCCAGACTCCAATTATTATTGGGTGAAACCTCACATTAGAAAAATTTTTGTTACAACTTGGGGACTGTGTCTTTTCATTGTCTGTTAACATATTGCTTTAAAATCATGCCCTAATAAATGAAGGTCAACATTAATATCAAAATGAACATGCTCTGTGCAGAATAATAACTAAGAGAACATTAAGACTTCTTTGCTTGTTGTCAGCTCAGTGTTCTCTTCTTCCTCACAGTCTCCTCACAGTGTTAAGGAAAAATGCTTTCTGATGACAAATGCTGTGGCAGTTTCATTCCTAGTTCAATACTACCTGTTTTCACTTTATTCTAGTAGCATTTTGAGAATGAAAAGGTTATAAAAACTATTAGAAAATTAAAATATTGCAATACTGGAAGATGTTTTCATAGTCATAACATTTTGAGTAGTAAGAAGATTTCAAAACAGACAAACAAACAAATAAACAAAAACACAAATAATTATCTTCAGTAGAAAAAAACTGTTAAATCACAATTATTTTGTCAGCCCTTGGCCTTTTTCTGCACACATATTCATAATTCAAACCACCATCTACTGTATAAAAAATAAAACCTTCCAGATGGACTAAGGATTAGAGATAATGATTACAGATTAAACACATACTAGGCATTGTCTCAGTTTTCCCATTACACCTACGAGGGGCCTGACAAAGTGTAGGGGGAGTAGGGTTCTATAGAAATATGGCTTCAAGAGTGATGAAAAGGTTTTTCACAGCCATAATATTTTGACATGCCTTTATCAGTAAAAATGTAGTGAACAAACACGAAAATCTTCAGAATGGCTTAGCAGTAAGGCTACCTGACTACTGTGCTCTCAAGTTTGAATAGTTTTCATATTACTTCCATATAATGCTATGATAATAGCATATGACAGTAGCCTTTTCCCACAGTTACTCCGTCTATGACAAACCTTATTCTTTTTCTTGTTATCCAGGTCTGAACCCTGAATACATATTACATTGTATATTTTTTTTTTTTAACCTTACCCAAAATCCACCAAATGAAAAAAAATAAAAATAAGAATCATTACAAGCTTTGTTAAATTTTATTGAAAAAGAAGAGTTATTTTTGTTTAAAAATCTAGCTATATGCAGTGAATGTAAAATCTTGAGCCTGATATTTTTCACTGATACATTAAAAGGAAACTCTTGGCATTAGAAGCTCCAAAAAGGAATTTCTTTAGGTTATACATTGTTATGTTATCACTATTCCATTTCTTTCTCTCTGTTTAAAGGTGGAGCATCACCTATATTCCTATTAGTAGAAAAGCATATGCATACATTTCGATTTTCAAGTTTTAAAAAATAAATTTATTTATTAAAATGGAAGTGTTGGTAAATCTGGAATATATTTAAAATAAATTTAGCTGTATGAAAGAAAAAAAAATAATAAGAATTTTACAGAGCATGAAAATTAACTATGATATAACCAAAGGTGAACTTCAAACAGAACATGGACTCACGTAGCGCTTCAATTGTGAAAATGGTACATTCAGTTCAGCACAATTACAGTTTGTTCTATGATACACTGAAGGTCTTATTGAACTCAAAAGTCAAGAATTGTCAAGGAACACGAGCATCGCATCACACATGGTGTCTGCTGCATATGTGTGTTTCCAAAGACTGATAGAGGTAGCATATTCTGTCACTACAAGAGGCTTTCCACAAAAATCAGTCTATTACAGATTACAAACATACCCAAATTTAGAACAAATTTGTGTCAAGGTTACTTCTACCATCCGTTACTTTTCAGGACGGGACTGACAGTCCAACTGAGCCCATAATTTTCACAATTTGAGTTTCATGATTTGTCACGCAAGGGCAGCGGCTCAGTGCAGCAGGCAAGTTCATGATTTCATAAAAGCCCCAAATGAAAAACTCGGATTTGACACGCATGTTTCGGTCCACCGGGATGGTGTCCAAGTCACAAATCTTTTCCTTTCACTCACAGCCAGGAAAATATTCCTGATCTAGGAACTCTACTAGGGACATAGTTCTGCTCTGGAGGCTTTCCTTCTTGTATGTGCTGCTTTATTTCCTTATACTTGCATATATATGTGCACAGTACACACTTACATAGCTTGATATGTCAACAATGCAGATAAAGACAAGAAAAACATTTAGCTCTTGAATGAAATTTCCTCCTCGGCTGCTCTTTGGGCTATAATCTCTGCTATTATTAAACCAATGAGCTGTTAAGCACCATCATCTCCACTGAGATAACTGAGAAAAAAGGGTGGTTGGCACCTGGCAGGGCTGGGATCTAAACGATTTATAAAAGCTCAGAAGCTGCTTCTCTAATTCAGAATAATTTGTATTGAGTATGATTTTATGTGTAAAAAGGATTTACCAGGCTCATAATAAAGACAAAACGGTGGACTATAATGAGGATTGGCAAGAAAAGCAAGGAGGAAGAGCACAGCATAATGGAAAAGAAAATGTCAAAAGTGAAATAAAAAAAGAACGAGGAGAGCAGAGGGAAAAGAACAAAGTCAGTATCTATTCAAAATTTCTTATAGCAGAGATTTCTTATGCCAGTTAAAAAATATTAATGCAGCATCCCCCAAAACTTTCTTTTAGAACCCCCCACTTGTTGGTGATAACAAAATATTGATGACTGAAAACTCAACATTTTCTGGAGACTGACTAGGTTTCCAGCTTTACAGCTAGTATTTCAGCTGTCTTTGTTATTCTGTTTGTGTGTATCTTCTTATATTTATTTTTCTTCTGGTGAAATATCTCCTCTACATTAGGTTCTTTTCAGTTCATGGACCAAGAAATACTACATTATCACCTTATGTGGGACTCAGAGTAATAGCCGAGACCACCACTTTTTTGATACACATATTTTCTCTAGCCCAGAAACCAGCAGAAGCAAAGTGCAGTGCAAAGGGGAGAGTAAGCAGGGGGAAGACAAGAAGCCAGTGAAATAAATAGCTTATAAAGAAGTGCAACCCAAAGGTGAAATGAGTCTATGTGTAGCCGTTGCTCGATTAATGGAAGAAATAAAGTTAAAATACCGGTGCCAAGACAGCTAGCTGTCACAATGTCAGAGCTTGGGTAAGCCAGCTTTTCCCAGACAGAATGTAAAATAACTTTTCAGTTTCATAACATGAAAAACTTTGTAAGCTTTGCATGAGCAGAGTTGTCAGCACATGGAAGGCCTGTTTCTTTAGGTGATAAACATGTGCGCACCAAAGACAATATGGGGGAACACTCCTGGGGTCGTAGGGTAGCTAAAATGGATGGCAAAGTAAGTCCAACACTCTTCATTTTTGATGTTTCCCAAAATACCTCTGAGCAACTGTTCAGCATCCTACTCAGCTTATCAAGGACTGCTGCACTGTAGACTAAAAACTTGCTATGAGCCAAACTTACAAGTACATACTGAAAACATTTTTCTTTCATCTCTGCATTGCTTATTGAATATTAATGCGCCTCTGACTTTCTACCACCATCAAAACTCCCCTGCCATATCCTGGCCACAACCATCTGTTTCAGGACTTCTTCTACTCTGACAGTTTCTCTGTGCCTGTTTGTTCAATACATCACTCTGCCCTTTTTTGTGTGGACAGGTTAAGTGCCCTCCTGTTCCATTACACAGCCATAGCATACCTCTACTCTTCCATAATTAAATATCTGAGAAAGAAGCAGGGAGGCATGATGATGGATGTGACGGAGCACGAAGGAGTGATGGTGGGGTGAGCACATCAGCCAGGAGCCAGCACCAGTGGGAGCGCACTGGCACGCTCATGCGGAAGAGCCAGGGCAAGGGGAGAGGTAGAAGCACTGCAGTTTGGCAGAAATGCAGTCATTATTCAGATGAGATCTCTCCAGCCAAACAGAGTGCTAGAAACTGCATAACTGTGAAATAAGGATATGGTTATGGGTCATTAACTCCACAGTATCTCTGTTCTCTGTCTGACGGGGGCAATAACATTTGACAGTAATTTTTAAGAATGTCTGTGGTCAGAGGAAGGTTAGATTTCATATTTGTGTGGATGTGGATTTCGGTGGATGAAAAAAAAAAAAGTAGGATATTCCTGAATCATTGACATCTAAAGAAGATCTCTTCTTTTCTTTACGCATGCTTTTACTGGATTAATCTGAGAAAGAAAGGGACAACAGAGCTGGGCCTCTTCCTGCAGGCTAACAGCACATTATTGACCATATCTCCTGTTCAAGTGCGACCTCTGCCAACAAAGCTGTTCCTAGAGTGATACCAAAAGTTCATGGCTTTTCCTTGACCTAAGAATCTCTAGAGATAACAATCTTCTAGAGGAAAAACAGTTTTCTTCTTCCTCCCCCACCTTTATTTTTATTTTTTAACTATATGTCTAAACATGGCTGAGTCTTGTCCATCATGATCTCACCTTTAATTACTACACAGCCACATGCATGATTTGGAGGATTTATATTTTGATGCAAAGCACTTGGCAAAAGAGGGAGAGAGATCTTTTACTGACTGCAACACTTCAGACCCATGCTGTAGATTTCAAAAGTACCTTTCTGATTTCCTGTGATTTGTACCTTCATGATACTTTAGACTTCTTTACCTACTGTAACTATGGATCAAATAATCTAGAACTCCATGTTTAGGCTTTAAAGCATCTATCTATTCTGACTTAAAAAATAAACAGGCAAAATGCCTTTAAAATTTCCCCTGCTGTTTATGCAAATTTTTACTCAGCTTCCAATTATTATGTGGACTTTTCTAGCTATTGCAAAACATTAACTTCTCTTTGGGATAATGAGTCACAAATATTTTCGACTCCCTTATCTTGTCTGTCCCTCAGAGGAAGGAAACATCTTTCAGCTCTAGATATAGGGTGGCACTGCTAAGGGATCTCAGTGTGGTAATAGCTCCCCATAGCCCACACATCAATGCAGCAATGAAATGCAAACCTTTGCATTATTATTAATCCAAAGTAATAATCTGCATGACCATTTTTAATGTCTCCTACAGCACTGAATTGGAACTTCCTTTAGCATCCATTCCTGCCAATCACTGCAGAAAAGCTTTGCCTGGAAGCAGAACTGATTCTGCTCAGCATGGAAGCTGAAAAATTCAGCTATAAGGCAGTTAGTGTTAATATGTGACCAGAAATGACACTAAAGCAGTGAAAAATTTTGACAAATAAGTGTAAATAAGTTTTAAGCTGTGAGAAAAAATATGCTCATATGCATACTTAGAGAGGACTGTGTAATGTGTGACTTCTACAAACACAAGGAAAGCTGGTCTGCCTTCAAAGTTTCAACAATACACACTGATGCTTTAGAGTAAAAAACCTGAGCACTTCCAAAACCCTTGTTTCACAGCTTGCAGTCTGTCAGGACCTCACTGGCTCCATAATATACATAGTTATATAAAAAAATAAAAAATAATAAAAAAAAATTACTAGGAGAAAGGATTGGGTCTCTAACTTAAAGACAGGCATAAGTAGGTCTTCAGCCCTACTTCCTCTTTCCTGTGCTTAACACATACCTGTCTCATTCAGCTCACAGTGACAACTAATTAGCCACATCCTGCATTACTTTCTCGTGTCCTGCTCTGTAACACAGGCACAGCCTGCAGCACAGGATGCTTCCTGACAGCCCACCCTTCTCTCATCTGCAGAGAAGCAGCTGAAGAAAACTCTACCCTGCAACAAAAGGGGCAGAAAATCTTTGCCTTTCATTAGAAGTAGCAAGCGTGGCATCTCTCTTAGTCTGGGAGACGAGGAGCCAGCATCCCAGCCTGCCCCCACAGTTTGTTGCCACAGTATTGGTTTAACTTCACACTTTTCTTGCAGCAGGACAGGGGGGATGGGACAGCTGGGCCATAGGACAGCAAAGCCTAATGTGGGTTGTCCCACTGGGAGCTTTTCTGTAACCACATCCTAAATGAAGAATCCTGCAGTAACAGTGCTTCTGCAAACTGAACAGACTTGGCCTCCTCACTTACACTGCAGTTGTGTCTTCAAACTTTAGGGACAGAAATGTTTCTTGCTTTCTTTTCTTCTCAGCCTTACTCTTCTCTGTCTTTCCCCCTTCTCCTTCTCTCATTTTCTCTCTCTCTCTCTTTTTTTTTTTCTTTTTCCCTCTCTCCCCCTTTCTTCCTTATTCTTTTTTTTTTTTTTTTTTTTAGCTCAGTCAACATTCACATTACTCCCTTTCACCAGAGATGAAATCTCTGCAGGATGCACAAAAAGATTACTTCATGAGTAACATGCAGAAAGAAGAGTGAGTAAAGAGAAGTCTGTACAACCGTATCATCAGACTTTATTGTTCACTATAGGGTAAATATTGGACATGTTCTAAAGGAGATTTAGCCACATGATGCCCAGTGACATCAATGGGATCCCACACAGCTAAATGCCCCCGTTTGGCTACCCCTATATTTCTGACACAATAATTTAGCAATGGGATGTGAGCTCTGTTGCATCAATTCTTGCCTACCTGACTAAGTTCAGAATAGAAGCCATTTATCATCAACACAACTAGGCGTAGGTTAAAAACACACAAGTCTTGTACTACTGCACCCTATTATTATTAGAAAATGTTAGTTAAAAACATTGACATAGTTAACTATGCAATGATGTTCTGCATTGTAACTGTAATCAGCCCTATTCTTTGCAAGCCAGTTCAGTGTCGTGAATGGTTTTCATTACTCATGGTTTACACAGCTTTTAGACACTCAGATTACAAAGTAGATCATACCCATTTTATAATTATTTAACAGAGCTAGAAATGGAATATTCATTAATAATAATAATAAAGTAAATAATGAAATTCCTTTTTTTAAAAATAAATAAATAAACAAAAAAAATTATGTAGCTAAATGTCCACTGACATTTCCACCAAGAATCTCCTATTGAGTACTACCAGGGATGAATTTGGTTCATATTCTACAGAGTTGAAAAGATATAATCTACTTTTAGATTATGCTTTGTGTTATTTTTTTTTATTTATTGAGCGTATCACACTTCCACAGAACAGCTAGACATAAGCCTATATTTTTAAACATCCAAATCCTTTTCTTTTTAAACAGACTGTATTACAGTTATTAGATTCTATTTTAGCTTCATAAGACTGAATAGACTATAAAAATTTGTCTGTGTTAACACAGGAAGGTCATAGTCCTAGAAAGCAAAAACAACATAGTCATTCTTCGAGTATTCATTAAAAATCATAAAAATGCCACAGTTTTGTTCCTTCATTAAAAAAAAAAAAAAGTACCAAAATGTCAAGATGTAGCACTAATCGCCATCACCAGTGATCAACAGTAATCCACAGGAGCTTAAGTTCTGCTGAAACTAAGTAGAGGACTGTCTACTTAGGTATCTATGCTACGTGACTCTTACAAATCAGAAAGTCCACAGGATAACAAGTATAATTGTTCAAAATCATTTCAGAGAGGAATATTTTTCATGAACTAATGCTAATAGCTTCAGTAAATTGAGCCTCAAGGTGATACTGACATACTTAAGCATTCAGATGTTTCAGCAGCAGAGTCCGTGACACTAAGAGATTTCTAGACAAAAATTGACCTAGGCAAGACCAAAAAATCATGGATCAAAGAATGGTAGAAAAGCTACAAGCTTGCTCTACTTGTATAACTTGAGATGAATATGCAATATTTATCCATCACAAAGTATAATTCTGAGTGACTCTAAGTAAGCTTAGCAGCAAGAGATTACTTGTCATTTAGTAATGTATCCTACTCAAAAGGTTATTTTAATACAGATATTACTTATAATATTACTTGGTTTGCACAGGCTGTGTATTTGTCCTGCTGTGACTGGAATTGGGAACTAGAGAGTATGCCTAGAGTCTCCTATTGCCAGCTCTGTGACTTGTTTCTGTTGAGCAGAAATCATCTTTGTAGATCCTTGATGTCATCTGAGGCACTATTAGCAAGGCTTGAGGGGAGAAGAGGAGGTCTTCTGCATGTTACCTGGATCTAGAATGAGATCTGCTGTCAGAATTACTCTACCAATAAACATCATCCCATATTTGCCATTCGTTTTCATATCCTGGATATAGGAAACCTTTGAAGTTAGCTGTATGTAACTAGGCTACTGGTATCCACTTACTGAACCAACGATACAATGATAATGGGGTAAAATGGAAGAGAGAAAAAATGTGAGTTTTCTACCCAGAGATAAAAACACCAAAGCAATTATTTACTGCACTCTAGAAACTTACAATGCTCTGTACCATTTAAATGATACAAAAATAATAGAAAATCACAGTGATAAGTAATGACTATACCAATGATAAGATAACCCAGAAAAAAAATCAAAAAAGGCAAAATAATGATAAAAATGAAAAGCAGAATATTTGTGAAGTACAGAAGTAATAAGTATCTAGGTAGCATAGAAAATACATTTAGTGCTGAGCACTCACTGTTATTCTGTTATTGAAACTATCAGGAAAGATTCAGAGAAGGTTTTGTGGTTTTGTTTTGTTTTGTTTGTTTGTTTGTTTTTTAGTCTCCAGTTTTTTGATAGTGCAATGGCCAGATACAGATTTTATGTCAATGTGTTTTGTAGATAAGTTCATGACAGAAGACATAAACAAACTACTAAAGTTCTTAGTGAATGCCAGTAACTTTGTACACACTACTGATTTCCTATTTTTTAGAGATTCCATGCACTGCAACCAACAAGAATTAAAATGAAATGTCCATGTACCATCCAAATATATTAACAAATATTTTGCTTTTCTATTTTCACAATGTTCAGACCAAGTTTGTGTAAAAGTGCTGTGACTACTTATCAAAGGTCTCTACTTTCCAAGGAAACTTACAGGGAAATGTTTTGGTTTAGACAAAGCATTAATTTTTACATTCAAGTAAAGGTCAACCAATGTAGCCAGATTTAGCTGTAATGAAAATGTATTGTGCTGAACAATGGAATAGTTCTTTCCATACTCTGTGTCAAATGTCTCTTCAAATTAGTTATATTAAAACTGTAGGAAAAAAGCACCCACTAATCCTTCAACTGTCAGTTATGATAAGGAATTATTGAGATGTGAATTGCAGGATTCAGACAGGAAAACAGCACCAAGCAGAAAACACTTGGAAGCCTGAGTTATAACTCCTGTTGGGACTGCTTAAAAAATATCAAGGGCAAAACTGATATGGGTAACATTTATAGAAATACCAGATTTGTATGTATTTATAGGATTTATAGAATTTAGGCAATGACTCTTAGAATGGAAGTGTGAAATACTATGAATGGCTTGGTCATATTCAGTGAAGAATAAGGATACATTTGTGCTTAAAATACCAAAATGTTTACATTACCCTAAGAGTAAGTAGTCTGCTTTATTTATGCATATCTTTGATGACCTGTTCACAAGCTACTGCCATACATTTCACTTGATAAAGCAGTAAAGAATTTGACCAAATTACCTATGAATGCGATTCAAATTTCATAACATTAGCATGTTATTTTCCAGCCCCTGATGATAATACAATCTAAGCATTAAAAACTATTTAAATAACTATGGTCTACATCACAAAACACTGTGTATTATTGATAGAAGCACATCTTCTAATTGCCAAGTGCACGTTAACTGTTAACAAAAACTTACCTAAGAAATTCTAGGAAATTCTAGAAATTAAATGGCTGTGGATGTGGTCTACCTTGACTTCAGCAAGGCTTTTGACACCGTCTCCCACAGCATTCTCCTCAAGAAACTGGCTGCTCTTGGCTTGGACTGGCACACGCTTCGTTGGGTTAGAAACTGGCTGGATAGCTGGGCCCAAAGAGTCGTGGTAAATGGAGTCAAGTCCAGATGGAGGCCGGTCACTAGTGGCGTCCCCCAGGGCTCGGTGCTGGGGCCGGTCCTCTTTAATGTCTTCATCAATGATCTGGACGAGGCCATTGAGTGCACCCTCAGTAAGTTTGCAGATGACACCAAGCTATGCGCATGTGTCGATCTGCTCGAGGGTAGGAAAGCTCTGCAGGAGGATCTGGATAGGCTGCACCGATGGGCTGAGGTCAACTGCATGAAGTTCAACAAGGCCAAGTGCCGGGTCCTGCACCTGGGGCGCAACAACCCCAAGCAGAGCTACAGGCTGGGAGATGAGTGGTTGGAGAGCTGCCAGGCAGAGAAGGACCTGGGAGTGATGGTTGACAGTCAGCTGAATATGAGCCAGCAGTGTGCTCAGGTGGCCTAGAAGGCCAACGGCATCCTGGCTTGTATCAGAAACAGTGTGACCAGCAGGGCTAGGGAGGTGATCGTCCCCCTGTACTCGGCTCTGGTGAGGCCACACCTCGAGTACTGTGTTCAGTTTTGGGCCCCTCGCTACAAGAAGGACATCGAGGTGCTTGAGCGGGTCCAAAGAAGGGCGACGAAGCTGGTGAGGGGCCTGGAGAACAAGTCCTACGAGGAGCGGCTGAGGGAGCTGGGCTTGTTCAGCCTGGAGAAGAGGAGGCTCAGGGGCGACCTTATCGCTCTCTACAGATACCTTAAAGGAGGCTGTAGTGAGGTGGGGGTTGGCCTGTTCTCCCATGTGCCTGGTGACAGGACGAGGGGGAATGGGCTTAAGTTGCACCAGGGGAGTTTTAGGTTAGATGTTAGGAAGAACTTCTTTACTGAAAGGGTTGTTAGGCACTGGAACAGGCTGCCCAGGGAGGTGGTTGAGTCACCATCCCTGGAAGTCTTTAAAAGACGTTTAGATGTAGAGTTTAGGGATATGGTTTAGTGGGGACTGTTAGTGTTAGGTTAGAGGTTGGACTTGATGATCTTGAGGTCTCTTCCAACCTAGAAATTCTGTGATTCTGTGATTCTGTTAAATTACGTTAAAATTTGACGACAAGCTAAATAGACTGTAAGAGCTACCTGTCATAGTAGTTTTCATCAGAAATATAGCTATCAAACTTATACAGATTTGCTGTTAAAACTGTCTCTCTGTTGTACTTTGTGCATTACTCTAGATTATGGTTCAGTTCAGTTTTTTGAAGAGTAGCTTGAAAGATGGTGATACTTAACTGCGTAGCCTTCCCATCATTATAGTCTGGATACAAAGCAGACCTGGATTTTGAATCAAAACTCTGCTGCAAGGCCTTCAACCAAGATCAAGATTTTCATCATATTTGCATTAGTATAAAGCCAGAAGGGTTTGGTTGAAATTGTAGACTTTCCTAAGCCAGCATTTTTAAGCTTCAGTGTCTAAATATATCCATAGCTAGACAGAAAACAGAATTATTTTTGAGTTGTTTTATATCCCCTATCTGAACCAAAGGTTAGCATTTCAAAATGTTTCCACTAATGGGATTAAAAAAATAATGCTAATACTGAAGAGGATGTAGAAGCCTTTCAAATCAATAATGTTTTAATTTTGCTATGTTAACATGTAGTGACAAAACAGAATTGATAAAAATGAAAAATTCAAAGTGACCAATTTTGTCATTTTCAGAGCAAATCACCTTAAAAACAACATAGGTCCAAAAAATTTTCACTACCCTTGAGTAAACTAAAGTGTCTACTGTCTTTTTTTTTTTTTTTTTTTTTTTTTTCAGATTAGCAATTCCTATTATTTTAAGAATGATAGTAATATGAGCAGTTCCACCTCAAAAAATTAAAATAAAATAAATAATTCAGGTGCTCAGTGGAACTACTTGATATGCTCACTGTTTTGCAGTGTAATGTGAAAATTTATCTTGTTGATAAAGTTTGTGTCTTAACACTGTAATCATTTTTAAAATAAAGATGACAGAGTTGGAAGTAATCTAACCTAAGTTTATGCATCAGCAGTGCAGACACCTCTATCTGATCTGGTCATCCTGTTTAAAAAATAGAAAAGTATATGTCCTACATGCTTCTGTATGCCCAGTTTATGCAAGGTTGTTGCCTAAACACTGCAGCTGGAATGAAAAATTCTTTTAGACAAGTTTACCCTCTCTCTCACTTCTTTCTTTCTCCTGAAGGACACCATAAGATATAGCTTTGCAATTTAATTAAATGTGACACGTGTTGCTATAAGCTACATACTTGCAAGTACAGTATTTATGCCAAGTATGAGCAATCCTAGAGTAATTATGGTTTATGTTTTACAGAGGGCATGTCACTCAGCAGACAAGTTTCATGAAAGGACTGAGAGAAAGAAATGCCAAAAAAAAAGAAAAGGAAATTATGGGCCAGAGGGTTTAAAGCTCCCAGCTGAATAAAGTGAAACTGGAAAGCCTCTTAATGACAGAGGAGCAGATATGACAATAATGATAATAAAAACCTAGAGGTTAGAGCTGAAGGCCAGGCTGCCAAACCAGGCAATGTGCTCAGGGTGCTGAGAGGTGATTACTTAAAGACTTGCTAGGAGAAGTGCTTTTTCCAAAGATCTGCTCCAAAGCCTTTGGGGTGTAATTCCCTTTCAATGATCCAAGCTGGATATGAAAGGCAATTTCAGGAGGCAGGTGCAGAGGAGTAAT
Organism: Anas acuta; assembly: GCF_963932015.1. Taxonomy (NCBI): domain Eukaryota; kingdom Metazoa; phylum Chordata; class Aves; order Anseriformes; family Anatidae; genus Anas; species Anas acuta. The sequence continues at coordinate 104,483,331 of NC_088979.1, forward strand.
GTTTACTGGGAGGGGTGCCTGAACTTATTCATAGGTAGAATCTATCTTAAAAATCACTATACAGCTTTCATTGTCTGGCATATAACATCACTGGCAAAAGCAATGGGAAAGATCATGACAGCCAAGAAAGTACATAAAGGTACTTTGATTGTGGATACAAATTTCAAAAACACTTAAATGTAAACTACACTTATTTTTTGCCTCAGAATGGATATTCAGTTTAAAGAGGATGATTTACTGCTCTATAAACTCTACAGTCATTACAGTTGTACTAGCATTAAGTATCATGACACTGGAAGATACTTTAACATCAATAAAAGCATTATATACTGTTGTAAATCTCCTTTCTGTGTAGGATTCAACTATGCAGGTAGCAGCATTGTTACAATGCAATATTTGGGTAGGAAGTTATCTAATTACATTGAGATGTTAAAAAACTGCACAACTATCGCACAAAGAGGCAGAAAATACTTGAATGCAGTAAAGTAACAGACTAAAAACATTGCAAGAGGAGCTGAATCGCCCTGATAAACTGCATTAAACTAACATGTGAGGGAACCTGTTTTCTGCTCTCAGGTTCGCATATGGCCTCAGCTCATGTCGGTGACAAAAGGAGAGACCTGCTCACAATTAATGCAGCACCAGAGAATTGTCATCAGGCTCAGCAGAGCCTTTGCTGGTGCTCAGCATCAATCTATGTGCCCTCAAGAGCATCCCAGTTACTGTGATCCTCTAGTAACTCAAACCTCTTCCCTGATCCCATGCCGACACCACTCCTGAGGCACTCACTCCTTTGCACCTCATATAATTTACCTTCTTGTTACAGGGTATTTTATTGTCCCCAGCTTCAGCAATCATACAGAGTTGTCCTCTTTCTGTCTTTTGGACCATGTCACCGTGGGTTTTTTTCAGCTTTATTTTTGAAGGCATCATCTTTTCCTTTCTCCACATATGCTCACTTTCACTTATTTTTTCTCTGAGTTATCTCAGACATTCAGATGGTTTTAGCTGTTATCTTCAGATTAAGACACCTCTAGTTCAGATACAAGTGAATGTGAAACACTCAACTTTGGATCCATCTCCAGAAGATAAGTTATTATAGGAATGAAGTTCATTATTTTCTCTCTATCCGTTTAATCATCTGAATACTGAAACCAAGTTCACCACAGTAGGTTATCTCAAACTATTGGTACTGCACTTCACTTGCCATTTCTCCAAAACCACTAAGATAACTGTTCAGTTTTCTTTTTCTATCTTTAGATTGAGGTTTGGATGGAAAAACCTGACTTAAGTATTAACCTCAACACCTTGCTCTGAAAGTGAATGAGATACTCGATCATTCCAATCTGTTTCAAAAGCCACTGTCAGTGGAAAAGATGCATCTCGTGCTTTCACGAGTTTCTTGATGAGTCCAGCTGTCAAAAGGAGTTGGATTTCACTGGAATTTTATGCCAATTATACCAAGACCAAATAGAAATGATTTGTCACAAATAAACAGAACAAACAAGCTTTTTTTTTTTTCCCCACGTCTTTAATAGTTCCTATCAAAAATTACACAGGAATGCAAATCTCTTTATCAAAGTCTTCCACTTTACAAGGAGCATATCTGATTAGAGAGAGTAAGTATTTCTAACTTCACAGCACCAACTCCACAAACAACTAGAATTAGACACAGTGTTCCATTTATGTTTTCACAAGTGCTGAGACTGACATCAGTATTTCTCTCTTTCTACTGGAAACATCTTTGATGAGATTACTCAGGTCTGCATTTGTTTGGGTTTGTTTTTACTGACAACATCTCACTGGGAGCTTATGAAACTTCCTGGGGTCAGCAAATACATTCAGGCCTCTTTCTTCCTCACAGTTGTTTTCAGCTGATGAATTTCCAGCATATAATAGGCATTCTTATTAATTCCTAAATGCATGACCTTGCATACTGAACTACTCAATTTCATCCTATTTCTTTTGCTCCAGTCCTCAAGGTGACCCATTCCTCCTGCATACTGACAATTGCTCACAAGTTTTGCGATCAGTGCATTTCATTATTGGACTCCTGCCTCTGTGCCAAGTACTTTAATGAAAATATTAAATAAAATTGTCCCAAAATTGATCCTCCAGTGGCTCCACTGATAGTCTCAGAATACCATTAGGCCTTACATTTTAACACTAATTATATTGTATTATTTACATTGTAGCAGCAAAAGTAGACTCAACCCTAACGTAGCACTATGCACATATATACACAGCAAAAGGCAGCCCTTGTCTAGAGGTACAAACAACCTAAACTGACAAGATGAATGGAGACAGAAGTAGCATTCAAAGCTAGTGTCAAACAAAAATTGTAACATCATCCACACAGATCTGCTGGGTCCCAGTGTGGTGTTTTTGTTGCAAAGCCATCTTCTCTTAAGCATTACTCTTTATCAATGGAAACAGGTCACATCAACCCTTTTTGAAGTTATTTCTACAGTCTTCATTCCTGAAAGAACAGGTAGATTGCTTATATTTCAAAAAATGATTTAATATAATTTCATAAGAATTCTGAAATGAATACAACACAAAGAGATCTACAGTATCTACCAGAGGAAACCGGCTATACCTTTGACACTCTTCACTTGGCCATGCACTGCACTGCAGTACACAAGTAGGGCAGCTGTGCACACTGCTCTGAAGTGCAGGGACCAAGCTAAGACCACTGGACTCTCTCTACAGCTAGTGCGAAAAGAGAGGCTCTTCCCAAGGGTAGCTGAGAAGGTCCAAACTCTGGTGCCCCAGCTTGTCACTGTGCCAAGCCACGTAACCAAGCAGCACAGACACCTAAAGGTGGGTGTGTGAACACAACTCTGCTTCACACTGATGCATGGGGGACTGACGGTAGTCAACATTTCATTGCTAGTTTTGTTGCTACTGCTGCAGATATTTTTTTGGCCTCAAAGTCCTGGGTTCTCACATGACCCAGGCATTATTTTCTGTTTTATTTATCCTGTAACTGAGCTCAAAATTACCCTTCGGACCTTCATTTTAAATAAAGGAAAATATATCTTTATTTCCACCATAACAGTTTTCCTTTGATCCTTTCTACAAATCAATGGCAATATTTTAATTAATTTATTTAAAACTTGATGAATTTATTAAATCATTTACTTTGTTATGAACTTTGTCAATATATCACTGATAGTAATAAAATGTTCTTACTGTTACCTAGACTAACATACTGCAAAGTTTGCCCACAATGAGAAGCATAAAGGAATTGAAATCGGTACATATGTGGTTTCTTGGCATTTGGAATCTGCATTTCTACAGTTTGCATGATGTCAAAATGTAGTGACAGTGTGCATGCATCCAAGAAAGCAAGCCTACAAGCAGTAGGTAAAGAACAACAACAAAAACATGAGACCGCATAAAATCTATTTTTTTGTTTTCTTTTTCTTGTAGTATAGATTTATTACACATCAGTGGTCTGGTTAACTAACTAAATAAAAGCTCTTGAGAAACCATCTTGACTATGAACATAAAGCAAAGCTGACAGAAGTGCTCAACTACTTATGGCTTATACAGAAACGTTCAAATTCAGAGTGCTTGACAGACATTAAATTAATCCCACTGTATCTTAATTTTAATTGTCACAGGGTTTCAGACTGCTCTGAGGCATATCTTCTGCAAAAGTTAAGTGTCTGTAGCACCTTTCTACTACAGGAAATACCATTAAGCTCCAGTTTGTTATTTTATTAAGAAGATTCTTTCACAGTTGTTTTGCTACAGGTTAAAATGAGACTCAAACATGCTGGTTTGTATCTTGTTGCACAGTGTTATTAAGCTCTCAGTCAAGTAAAAATGGATGTCATTGAAATTTCTCATTTGAAAGTTTTATGATGATTATCACAATATTCAAAAGTTATAATCTCCACAGGAAATATTACCTTTAATTTGTTTTCCTAACACTTTCATATGCAGTAAAGTAGGAACACAACAGTGTTTACTTGTTCTTTCAGGAAAAAAAATATAGCATTAAACCACATTTTCAACATTCCCTCCCCCACCTTTTCAACTTTGCACTTTTGTTCCAGGACATGCAGCATTTCTGACCAACTCCTTTCCAAGCAATTGTGCACTCAGTCACAGCTCATCACAGATCAGAGGACCTGGCAGACCAAATGTTTGGTGTTTTGACACCCTGATTTATTTCATGGTCTAAGACTAATATTTGGCAACCAACAACTTCTTCAGCCATCCCACCTTACATCCGGCATCATTTTACTTCCCTGCTTAAACACATAGGCAGGATAGAGCACTAGTAGCATGGGTTCAGGATTTACTGCCTTCCTCTACTATAATCAGACAAAGCAAGATCTCAAGGATCAGGTTCCCAATGAAGCTGTAGTTTTGCTTAATAATACAGTGCATGGTTTTAATGGACAAATTAAAAATTCTGTCTGAAGAGAAACATTTGCAAAATATTCATTGAACAAGGCATGGAGGTTCTCACCAAAGAGAAAGAGTTTTGGCAACCTAGACAGTCAATCTTCATCCTGTACACACTTTTTCCTTTTGTATGAAAAAAGGTAAGATGCAAGTGAAAAGAATGTCATAATGCAAACAAAGAAGGGAAGAAAATCTTAGGTTGGTGGGCATATTTATGTGTGTCCGCCCTCCCCCCCCCCATCTTTTTTTTTTCTTTCAGATATGGTACACATAACACTTGTGATGGTTCTGATGGAAGTCCTTAGGCATTCAACTTACATGAGCTGGGATGTAATAATAATATCTATGTCTATCTCAGATGGATTCCATGCTAGAAGTTAGTTCAAGGAACAGAAGAGACATCACACATATATGGAGCCATTTAGTGTTCATATTGTTTGCATCTGCCTAAACTGATTGTTTCCTATATGACTGGACCATTATCAACCATTATCACCTTTCATTCTTGCATTATCTGTACAATTCTTAAAGGTTCTGACCAATACCCAAGAAATTGTTAAAGACTTCAGCCTTATGATGGCTTTTGAATTTGAAGTTGTCTAGACCATAAAATGCTGCCACCTTTTTAATATTTGTTAATGAGAGCTATGGAAAATAATACTTTGTTTTAATTTTCATTTGTATTACAAAGGTGAATGATCAGTGGGGTACAGGCCTGGCTTGCTGCTGAGATGACTGTGACATGACCTAGTTCTGAGCTCCACATTTTTCAGGCATTTAGTAGGTATGAGAATCTCTGCTTTGCTCTGTACTCAGCTCAGTAGACTACAATTTCTTTTGCAAACATCTGGTTCAGGAATATAATGAAATCTTCAATTCCGTGACAATTAACATAGCAGATATAAAGGATCTTGGCCATTATTTTCATGCTATACAATCGCTTTAGGAATACCCCATTAGTTACAATTTGTTGAAAGACTTTTTTTTTCTTTGTTTTGCTTTTGTCCTTCTATTCATCAAAACCTGTAAGGGCTTCTTTACTGTTATCTCTTGCTGCTGACTTTGAACCACATCTGTGCTTTAGTACTAGTGGGAAGCCACAGAATAAAGGTCAATACTAAGCAGTTTTATTCTGTATTTCCTGATCTTGCTCTTGCTAAAAATATCTTAAGCCTGAAAAAAAAAAAAATTCAATAAACACATTTTTTATCATCATGACTTTGATTGTCATGCTCAAAAAAAAAAAATAATCTGAAAAGCAATTGGCTCCACTTTATGCCAAATACAGACACTAGAAACGAGTAGGTCCCATCCTCATCATCTCATGTGACAAAATGCTGAATGCTGTGGTGAATTAAAGCTCCACTTGCCTCCTCTGGCAGCTGAAAATAAGCCCATTTAGTGTATATTTAGCAAGGAGACAGAAAAAAACAAGCATGCAGCAAGGATTTCACTCTTTTTCGAGTGTTCATTGCACTGCGATGCCTACTGTTTACCAGCATATAAGGAGGCAATTCACTTCCAAGTCACTCCGATTCAACAGGATTTTTGTCATTAACTTCAAGGTGACTTGGATTCCTCAGCTCCCTGAGTACCCTTCTCCTTGTCCCTTGATTCACCCTCTCCAGTCTGCCTTCCCGCTTTATAGTTTTCACAGAGACTGGATTCCAGTTTCACCAATTCCTTTTCCTCTTTCTGAATAGAGTGGAGTATTTTTCCCACTTTCAGTATGGACGTAAAATGTAAAGGGATCCTTACTGGTATGGTCTCAAATCTTTGTTTCTGAGATCCATGATTCAGCGTATTAAGAAGGTTAGAAACATATAGCTTAAGAAATCCTAAGAAATCGTAAGAAACATACAGCGTAAGAAATTCATGATCTTCAAATGTTTCACTGTAATAGACAGCTAATAGTGCGCTGGCCTTTGTGAGGAATATACTTACAGGTACTGGAAAAAACATGAGATACAATGAAAAAAAAAAAGAAACCTGCATTTTCTGAAATTTTCAGTTAGTTCATTACAAAATGACATTGAAGGATTTGTTCATCAAGGATAACATCCATGGCAACACTGCAGTTACTCGTGTGGGTTTTATCGGTAAACTTCAAACATCTATAAACATGTTTGCCATTTGAATGTTTGGAACCCTCTTAGCTCCTGACTTTAGCGTCAGAAAATACGAAACTGTATACATACGTTAGTCTGCATTTGCAGATAGCAGTATCTTCATGTGCACATATTAAGCAAATTATGCTTCTCTTACACATAAGCAGTAGGATTTTCATTTGCAGAGAATTTCCAACTCTAACTCTTTAACATAAACAAAAGTAATGTATAAAAACACTTTATCTACTTATAACAATCTATTTTGATTACTTTGAAAGTTCCACTTAAGCAATATAGCAATTTTATTTTTTAATAGGTGGTTCTGTTGTTGGCAGTAAGACAACAAGGAGCTGTGCATACAAAGGTTGGAGATGGGATTTTGAGAAAAACATTGCAGAACAGATGTTATTTTATGCAGATCCTACATTTTTGCCATTGAAGTCCTTTCTTTGTTTATTCAAGAAAGTTAATTGACTATGGAATACTAAAGTAGAAAACGGCAAATGTAACATTTTGTGTAATATGTCTACATTAACTTAAGCAATAAATTAACTAAGTTGGTATTTTAACAAATTATTGCTTCTGGAACTTTGGAAGTAAGGTGGTAGACAGTTCAAATGTATTTACAGGTGAATTATGCTAAAGTGTAATTATGTTAAAACATTGTTTAGGTTTCATGTTCAGTTACAACTAACCTACTCCTATGCAATTTTTGAAAATATTGATTACAACATTGTGTTGCATTACCCTAATATAAAACAAACAAACAAACAAAACCAACCCTTTGTCATTTATACTTAAAAATAAGTACTATTTGGAAAACAAAATGAAATGTAATGGCAAAGCATGTGCAAGGCACTTTCTAAAATTTTATAATTCTTATTTTATATATCTTTCAGAGTATCTTAGCAGAAATAGAATTTTGAGTAAAATCAAATTTAATATTAACTTATAGGATTTCACAGAACACACTATAAGAGAAATCACACTTCTACATCCATTACATTAATTCAGAACACAAATACTAAGGACTTTTCTATTTGCTTTCTCTAGGCATTAGTCTGGAGACAGAGCATAATTCAAAACTCTGAAAACTACTTCTGTTCTGTTGGATTGCCAATCACTGAATAATTTTTTATGTAAAATAGCAAAGTGAGGATGACCTAGTTTTACTATACCTGAATGCTGAAGACCCAGTCAAGTGTATACTAACAAGAGCTACAATTTTAAGACCAAGCGGTTGCAGATTTTGTTTTCATTACAACATTTAGGGTATGACCATAATGTACTTAGGACCCAGCGTAGGTGACAGAACTCTGTGACAACTCTGTGACATCTGTCTCAACATACTGCTAACACCAACCGAGTGAAAACACCAAACAATCCAAATAATTTCTTATGGAACACCATAAAACTGATTTATACTAACCCTCTCTCAAAAAAAATAAATGATTGGGTAAGATTTCCCACTTACCATTATTTGAGGTCAGAGCTTTACCTGGAACCCAACTTCCAGTGAGGGTACACAGACTGATTGACATTGGCTGAGGATCTGCTGTGTGGTTTCCAGCATTTCACCATGTCAGCAAAGAACAAAGGGATTTCCAGTTATGTCAGGCATGCAACAGCACTGTTTCTGAAAAGATATACCTTACAGAGGTACACGTTCACACACTACAGCTGCAACTAGGTCCCAATTTTGTGATGCACCGCTATGCCCTAGGAAGCGGCTTTTGTGCCAAGTCACTGACATCCTTAGACCTTCCTTAACTTTTACATTGGTCCCTACATCTTACATGGCTTAAGCCCACATCATCAGGCTGTTCCCAGTGTCAGGAGAGACAATCAGCTGCTGAAGTGGCCTATGGTCATCAAATCAACCTCTCCTGCCTCCTTTAAAGGAAAGGTGCAGGCCTGTTGGCTGTCTCCTATCTGTCTACAGGCTCTTGTCTGGATTACACTGGTAGTTGTAATGCATGGTGATCTGAACTCCAGCATCTAAACCGAAGACACCTCCAAAAATACACAACCCTTAAGCAAAACTGAAAGGTAATATTTAACTTATTCTACTACCCTAATACCTGCTTTGAAGCAACAATTAGCAAAGAAATGATATTTAAACTTAGGCCAGATTAAACTGTAGCAACCTTCTGTGGCAAGATACTTGGTACTGTAGCACCCAGTAGCATCTGTGGATCTGGCTCCAGACTGTTTTAAGCTCTTGGGAAAGAAGAAATATGGCAGTCAAAAAGAGAAGGAGCAAATGGCCACAGCAGAGGAGGACAGCAGGTGCTCAAGAAAATTTGTATTTATGCTGACCCCAACAAACATATGATTCATAATATTTGTTCCCTCTACATACTTGGATCTTATTTCCTTTGTAACAAATGTATCTCACCCTGGTGAGATACATTGGATACAAAAGGTGAATGCTTTTGTTGGTACAGATTTTATTCATCAGCTCCTGGAAATTGGCAGGCTGAGAGATGTTTTAGTTATCACAGTTCATAAAGCACCCAGGAATCAAATTTTGAAGGTAATCAATTGTAATTATGCAAAATCTTAGGCTGTACCCAGCTCTCTCACTTTGCTTATTCTACTACGTCTCAATGATTTCAGTGCAATAGATTCTGATTCATGTTATTAGAAAAAAAAGTCAGAATTGGCCTTAAAATTAAGTTTCAGGGAACACAAGAAACTACACAAGAAAGATATTGTATTTGAGAACATTTTTAATAAATAATGTGACAAAAATTACTTTTCTGATTATTGGATCCTCAGTATGCAAAATTATGGCTAAAATATGAGGTTTCTTACATGAACATAATGAAAACATTAATCACATGGATTGTTCCTTTAGTACTGCACATCCTTTCTATGTAACCTTTCTTTAAAAATTAGCTAAATGAAAAATTTCAGTCCTTGGTAAACACCAAAACACCATTTTTTTTTTTTCCATTGGGGCTAGTCCTGATAGCTGTCAATAAACAAACACACATTTTTCCATTAGCACCAATGACAAAGAAATTTATAGTTACAAAAAAGATAATAAAATCTACAGACAGAGGACATCATTTGGCAAATTCAATGCAACTAATGCCTCTATTTCAGCTTTAATGATAATCCAATGTTGAGAGGCCACAACAAATTTGAGAATTTTTCTGTAAGTCCAGGAAAAGTGAGAAGTGTTCTGATTTTGGCCCACATTTAGGTTTGTTACTTTACCGTCTGTCATTATTCAAATATTCCCAATACAAACATAGAGCATTAACAAAAAGATGAAAAATATCCCAAACAAATGCTTAACATTTTCAATAAGACAAGAAAAAAAAAAAAGGTTAATAGTTACAATGGTTTACAAACAAAGTTTAGTGATTGTGCTTTTAAAACCAAAAAAAAAAAAAAAAAAGATAAGCAGTGCATTACAAAAACAAACAAACAAACAAAACAAAACATCAACAACAACAAAAAAAAACATAATCGCCAAGATCAAACAAAACTCATTTAAGTGGCACTTCTTTAAGGTGAATTGACAAGTAGAGGTCTGAGATTTGGGCCAGTAACAGTTAATGACATTATCCGATCTTTATTAAAAATGTCCACTGATTTTCTTGCTTATTTTCATAAGCATTGTTGAGGCTGAGAATTAGAAAAAGTTTCAGATAAATTTGCTCATGCCATAATTAGACAAACAGCATTCACATTGGCTTACCTCCTGCCCATCTCAAGGGACATTTTTAATAAGAATGTACTTAATGATGAAAATGGAAAGACAAATTAAAGTACCACAGGGGCTTTAAAATGAGTGTGTATTTACAATAAGAGCCACCTCATCCCAAATTGATTTCACTTGTATTTGTAAAACTGTATCTGCTGCGAAAAGTTAGCAGGAGACTGGCAAAAACCAAGATACACATTCTTTATTGAAATTGCAGGATGCCATTTGCGCTAACTGCAGACTACAGTAAAATCCCTAGAATAGAATGCTCTGCATGATGGTCTCTTTGTGGAACTTTTTAACCAATGCTGTATTACTTGTAATACTATTGACTGGCTCAGTGGTGTACCAGCAGTGCACTAAGCACTGACTCTCAGGGAAGAGATCCGGGGATCCCAGGCTTCTGCTCAAATCCTGAAGAAGCAGCTGGCCTATGTACCATGAAGAGCAGCTTACCTGCCTTCTTAGGCAGCAAAGGTGATGCACTTAGCATTAAGGAATAGGCAACAATCATTCCCAATAAGGAGGGTTTAGAAAGAAAGAGTAAAATAAAAACGAGCATTCTGATGGCATGAAGAAAAATGAAAAATTGTACACTCTGATTGCACTGAACATTATTTCTGGCGTCAAACATCATCAGACTTGAGGCATCTTAAGTGATTTTTTTTTTTCTGATTAGATTTTAAAAGCCTGTTACAGTACATGTTGTTGTCTTCAGCTTTCTGTTTCCTGTATTAGAAAAAAAAAAAAAAAAGGAAAAAAAAGAAACCAATGACTATAGGTTAGATTCTATTATTTAATATTTTTTCCACAATCTTATTACAGATTTATCTTCAAATGATAATTATTATTTCTAATTATGTACATCATTATGACTGCATGTTGCACACCCCTTCTACAATCAGGATTTAAACTGAATGAATATCATGAAACAGAAAAAAAAAATAGCATCTTATAAAATCTAGAACTAGAAACTTTCAAGAAATGTGAAAGGTATGTCAAGGTATTCGCAGATGTTTTATTTTCACTATTGAAAGGATATGGATAATGTAAAGTGCATAGTTAAACACACTATTTCTACAAGTTCTGTTCCATAAGTTTTAGCGTGGAGACAATTATAGCATGCTACATCTTGGTTTCTATGTTTCTGACACATTCTTAACATTTCTTTTCTTGGATTGTAGATTGATAATAGACAGATAAATGTGTTAATTTTCTGAAGAGAAATATTTCTTGTCAAAAAATGTTTTTTCTTGGCATCTGAGAACAGAAAATAGCCTTATTTTATTTATGGTCAATAGTACAATTGCATTTACCTCCATCTCGTCTTCTTCTTCTTCTCCTTGTTCATATGCTCCCAGTACTTGCATTTCTGCAACATTCCTTCGGGCTATATTTGCTTGATCTGCCCTCTGTCTACCTCCTGATCCTCTTGAAGACATAGAGCTGGAGGAGCTAGGATCTCTAGGATTATTTGATGTTGGAAATGTTGGTCTAGAATATGGCAGGATGTCCTCTGTATAATAAAATATATAGACTGTTATGTTTACAAACTCAGAGATACTGTGATCCTAAAATTTCAGCATACAATTGATTTATTTTACTTTTTATGATCCTCAGTAGGTTTAAAGTGGTGCCTGACAGGAATATGAAATACACTGTTTCCATAATAGCATTATAGAAACTTGAGGAAATTTATAATATTCACGTGATAACATTCACCACAGAAAAACTAATTCAAGATTAATGCCCACTTCATTTCAATTTATGATCTCTGGTCTGTGCTCTATAAGAAAATGAAGAAAAAAAACACCCTTGCACTATCTTTTCGACATGACCGAGTAAGAGAAATGACAATACATACACAATATTCACTAGAACAAGAACTTCACTGCATCTGAATACTACAGCCTGTATTTCTCAAGCTGGATTTGAAACAAAATTAGCAGGATGGATCTCAGTGCCATCCTCAACTGCAACCTTCTAATAACTTTTCTCTATAGTAATTCACTGTAATCAATAACAATCTCTCACTAGTGTATCCTTTTAATGAATTCACTACCCTGTCACACCAATACTGACCCTGCACACTTTTTGGAAGAAAGGACCAGGTGTTTGTATGAATCTCTGCTGAAAGTCTTAGTGACCACTTGGAAAATTCCAATAATCATGTTTCATTCACTAGTAATGTTAACAACTTCCATTAAAAAAAAAATAATTAAAAAAAATTACATTGATCAGGTCTCATACATATAATGTCATGTCAGTTACTGTTTATATCTAATGTGTCACTCCTGTGGCATTCTTATTTTTAAACACAATGAGATACAATTCTGGAACTTTTCTCCTTTACAGATCTTAGATAAAAATGGGCCAAGTGCCAATTCTTTGGTAGAAATATTTGCCTTGCAGATCAGCTATCTGACTTTACCTAGTTCCCTTTTAAATTAGATTGTAATTAGATACAACTAGATTCTTAATCCATGATAGGATTCAGAATTCAGGGCAAGGACATGACTCTTAAGGAATATTTCTTTTTGGGCTTCTTTGGTGTTAGCTTCAATATACAATGGATGTATATGGAGTGCAAGGTAGAAAATCTATGTTTTTTTTTATATGGTTGCATTTTATGTGATCTGTATTAGTACTGTATATTGACAGGTAAATGTTGACAATTCTGCAGATCTAATTATATTCACACTGGTAGTGTGTGAGACCTAGGAAGAATTAGCCTCTTCCCTATGATCAACACACAGTACTTCATTAAATCCAAAACATGCAAAATAACCTTGAAGAAGATGAGTTTTTGCTGGTGTGCCTTCTCGTTTTGGTGTTTTATTTCCTCGCAGTTTCCCATCACTTTGCTGTTCCTGTGATTCTCGCCGCTCTCCTGAATTTGTCCGCACATCTGAATGCTGTCTCCCATCCACCCCGTCCCTCCCCTTGTAGCTTGCTCCTTTTCTTTCTGCAGATCTGTCTGTCCTCGGTTCTACAGAAGCCAGTTTTGGCAACATGACAGGCCGCACCTCCAGCTGTGATTTGGACTGAGCGGTTGGTGATTTTATAGCTGGAGGTGGCACAGGAGGAGGTGGCAAGTCTACAAAGTTAGAAAAAGAATAATAATTAAAATGACATCATACATTAGTAAAATTAGAAATAATATTTAACTTCTGCTGAAGAAACAGATGCTCTATTTATTTTTAGCGCTCCCTCTGCCCTTCTCTCTCCACCCCAAGAAATATTATGTTACTGTTACAACTGCTGACAGGTATTTTTCCAGACCTCAAGCTTTAATAATGCAAAACAAAGACCTCTCAATACCTTTTTGAATCACAATATTTGCTTAAAAATCATTACAAAAAGAGCCGTAATAATCTTTAGGCACTTGAGTATCAGCACATCAATTATTATTTTTGCTGGTATTTACCATTTTGCTAAATCCAAGCAACAACACACCAGTTTTCACTACAGTTGTTCAAGATCTTCAATGTACTGAGTGTTAAAACAAGTTGTCTGGGGATTAAGAGTGTACAGACCTACTGCTGATACACGTAGGGATAAACTGTATTAATTATTGCATTCATCTATTGCTTTTGTCTATTTTCAAGATATCTGAGTGTATGTCATGAGATTAAAAAAAAAACACATTCAATCAAAGAAGTAACAAGTTCTCAGCAAGAATAGAAGAAAGAAAAGATACAAGAATTTTTCAGTTTGCCCCTTAAATTAGTATAGTACACATTTCACTTAGTTACATTTTTCTATTCCAGTAGTAAGACTTAAAACTAGAATGTGTAAACTGTTCATCTGGATATAATAGTGCTCTGTGGAATACAAAACGTGAAGAAAAAAGATGTAAAAGTCAAACAGGGAAGCGACAATATAAAAGTCGTTCACAACAAAGCTATAGGAACAAATTACATGCATATAAGAGAAAAAAGGTTAAAAATAGGGAGATGGGAAAGATGTTTCTGAGGTTAATACTCTCAAATGATGCTACTAAGAAAAATGAACAGCTCTGTTAATTAAAAATTATTACTTCAGCATTTTGTAATAGCAAGCATTCATTCTTTCCACTTCCACAAAAATCTTGGAGCAGCTGTGGTTTTTAAACAGCATCACTACATATAAGCTAATTCACAGTCTATTCAAGAGAGCATCTCAACTGAAAACTAACTAAATTGGCCCAAGAATAATTGCAGTACTCCTGCATAAGAAGAAAAAAAAAAAAGGAATCTAACATATTTGTATGAACAGGGATATGGCAGACGGCAGAAATTTCCAAGAGACACAAATGACTTGATCTAGCCATGCTGAAAGATGTAGCAATGCAGAAATCAATACTGTATGCAACATTAGTAGGCACCATTCTCTACATTAAATTGGTGATATTACTTGGAATTCCCCTTGACCTGTTTTAAGTAAGACTGGTAATTTTATCAGCTATCAACTGGACTGGGATGATGAGGAAGAAAGATGTCACAGAGTACATTCCCTAAGTTTGGGCATACTTCAGGTAAATGAAATCTGGAATATCATTCTTGTTGCATTAACTCCACTAAACCAAACCAAACCAACAAACAAACAAAAAAACCCTCTGCTTCTTTTAATATTTGACTTGAATAAGAGGCCAAATCTATTTTACAAGAATCATACAATCATAGAATCATAAAGGTTGGAAAAGATCATCTGGTCCAACCATTACCCTACCACCAATATCACCTACTAAACCATGTCCCTAAGTGCCAGGTCCAACCTTTCCTTGAACACACCCAGGGATGGAGATACCACCCCTTCCTAGGCAACACGTTCCAATGCCTGACTACTCTTTCTGAGGATAAATATCTCCTAATTTCCAACCTAAACCTCCCCTGGTGCGACTTGAGGCCTCTAGTCCTATCTGCGTTTAGTCTAGTTATCTGTGAGAAGAGGCTGGCCCCAAGCTCCCCACACCTTCCTTTCAGGTAGTTGCAGAGAGCAATGAGACTCCAGAATCCAGACTAAACAACCCCAGTTCCATCAGCTGCTCCTCACAGGACTTGCGTTCCAGGCCCTTCACCAGGTTCATAGCCCTTCTCCAGACATGCTCCAGGGCCTTGTACAGAGGGGCCCAAAGCTGAACACAGTACTCGAGGTGAGGTGTCACCAGAATAGAGTACGGGGGGATGATCACCTCCCTGGCCCTGCTGGCTACACTATTCCTGATACAAGCTTTTAGCCTTCATTGGCCATCTTCTTTCCTTCTGTTCTTTTTATCTGTGTAAAAGTTGGACAACTACCTAGATACTCTTTGCAAATTCCACAGGGTAGCTTGTTTATCAAACGTCAGTTTGGGGAACATCAATTTTAAAGAGGAGCTAAAGGTAAACATTTGAATACTGACATGTACTTCGAAGAATCTACTTAACATTCAACATGTGCAGAGGGCATTAAGAAAAAGCACTGTCATTTCCAAAACTTGAAAAGAGATAACGTAAATTAGTTGGGAGTCTGCATATAGTAAGTGGATGAATCAAAATATTCTTATTTAAGTATCGGGAATTATTAAGACTACAAAGTAAGAAGAAAGGCAGATCTGTGGGCAATAAATCTAATAAATTAGATTTATTAGAAGTTAGATAATAA
The DNA here is from genome assembly GCF_963932015.1 of Anas acuta. Taxonomy (NCBI): domain Eukaryota; kingdom Metazoa; phylum Chordata; class Aves; order Anseriformes; family Anatidae; genus Anas; species Anas acuta. Next base: position 104,499,204 of record NC_088979.1, read on the forward strand.
ATATATTAGATCTATTCATCTGAGAGAATTGTAAGTATAAAACGGAGAGGCAACTTCTTGTTCAGTAAACATGAACAACAGATTTTGGTTAAAAAAAAAATAATAATAATTCCGGAATCAGTTAAGATGCATTCCTTTGTCATCCAAGAGTCTTTAAATGTGGTCTATGGCGATAACCTCAGTCTAATACACAACTTTAGCAATGAAACCCTATAATTCCAGACATCAGGGTAGCAGTCAGAACACCTCTACTATGCATCTAAAAGTGCCTTGTGAGCTCTAGCCACAGAAGACCAAATCAAAACACCCTCACTGCACTGCCCAGCCCAGCAGATGCTGATATTCACTATGTGCCTCCAAGTTTGGACATTTGGATCACAAGCCTCCGTAGCCACATGAGCTTAAGTATCAGTACCTGCTCCAAAAAAAATGTTGGTCTTAAAAAGTATATATACCAATACAATTCAACATCTAGGGTTGTGGGAACCCTGTCCAGGACCTCAGTATAGGGCATGACACATTCCATGAGAGCCCTGTGCGCCAGACCATATCAGGTCCAACCCAAAGCATATCAAGCACAGTAATTGTTCTTCAAAATTCTTCTTGTATCTTACATTTCCTATTGGCTGTCTTCATTAGTTATTGGAGCACTGAATTGCCCTTCTGTTGAGCCTACTGATATAAAGGGAGTTTAGGTATTTAACATCAGCTTTTTCAGTCACTTTTGGAGCTAGTCTCCAACAGTTCTGGCATGTCAATGCACTGGCTGAGTACCAAAGGCAAGGAACCAGCATATTTCCTGTAGCTTATAAAATATAACCTGGAAATACTGTATTCAAGAATCCTATCTAGCTACACATGACAGTGAACAACGTGGTGTTAAGTCTTGACTGTAGAAAGGAAAGATGCATTGATATAAAAAGTTTCTTAAAATAGCAGTAGCTCTATGGTACAGTAATAACTACAGAAAAGTGATATTCTCTTTTGAGAACATTTTTGCAACCTGCAGGGAAACTATAAAAATCTTCATTATAACAGAGTACTCCTTACTGAGACAGATTCTGTACAGAGGAAAAAAATAAAAATCTGAGGTCAACACTATTACACCTCTGTGGAATTTATTTTAACAGCTCAGATCACAGAGAAAATCCAGATTCAATCTGCCTTCTCTAGTACAAATTGGCACACTTCTTATTGAAAGAAAAATGGAAGCTTCCATTGTAAGGAATAAAAAATAAATCACAGAGCAACGTCAAACCAATATAAAGAACTCAGAAGTTTTTGGTAAAGGTCAGCTGTGCTCACGTTTCATTCATGTCTCTTTATTATTGTTGTATTGCTACCCACTTGGAAAACAAACAAACGAACAAACAAACAAAAACAAACACAAACAAAACAAATTAATGGAATCCAATTAATGGATGCCATTTTTATAGCATGCATGCTCTACAGGGGAAACCATCCATATACGTCTTTTGAAAGGGCTGATGACTATTTTCAAGAGGATTCTAAATGAGAACAGACACAGAAATCATGGGAGAAGCAAAACATCACTGGGGAAAACTAACCTACTAGGCTAGTTTTGCACTGAAGTGGAGAAACTACAAATAAGAACAAAAAGATTAATTGTAAGTAATGACAAATGAAGGAAGAAGGCCTTATTAGACTACTTTTTTTTTTTTTTTTAAGTGTCATCAAGCTATAGATTTCTACAGTTATATTCTGAAGAAAACAGCAGTGTTATATAGATTTGATGTAATACTTGAGAAGATAGTGTATTGCATAATTATGCAGGCATGCAAAACTCAAGATTTTTCATGACTTAGTGAAGCTTTCAGATAATTTAAGATTCTCAGATACGTGATAACTTCAGCCAATATTATTCATTTACTGAAGTTATTTTCATGCTCTCTCTTTCAAGAAACATGGCCCGAACTATACACGATAACTGTGTGAATAAATAGACACAGCAAAACCCAATATGATGTATAAAAGTAGTAGGCTGATATTATTATTATTATTTTTATTACCTGTATTCAGGCAATCATTTACATGATGTTTTTATCAAACCAATTTTCAGTCCACAAAACCTCCCTCAGTAACATAATCAACATCTGCAACATCTGAATCAGAAGGACTACTAAGAGACAAGATATAATAAATAAATAAATAAATTAATTACTATTCCATAAGAAGCTTGCTCTTCATAGAGATAAGAAATGCCTTCCTACTTACTTTTTACCTTGCTGAAATTTGTGTGGAGTAGATTCTTTTGTACTGCACAGGCAGAGGAAGGCATTGGTACAAATGATATTGGCATGCATAGTGGCTTACATTCCAAAGTGCAAATTCAGGTTAACATCTGGCAAACATTAAATTGCCTTTTTTAAGAAATTCAGCTGCCCTAATGTCATGTCATTGATAGCACAGATAAATACCTCAGCTGCAGACTTGAATAGATAATTGTGAAAACTTTAGTATTTTTCCTTTGACACTGAGAGACTTAAAACGGAATCAGGACTTAAAATCTCATGTGAACAGTATCAATGGTGTAATGTCTATTGAAAGATCTACTGAATCTAAGCAACGACAAAGGACTTTAATCCTTTTTTTTTTTTTGAATCTACATTTATCTACAATTCTGAGGACTGTAATTACTGATTAATAAATTCAAGACAGTTCAGAAGAGATTTTAATATATATTATTTTTTAAAAAGACAAAAAATATTCTTTTAAAATTTGTATTCTTAAATCTAGCATGTAAGTAGGTGAGATAAAGTTGACAAGGTGTGTACATCTGCTGGTTCTTGTAACATAACCTTTGTAGTTAATTCTCTAAAAGATTAGATGAAGAGCAAATAAAAATTCATAGATTTTAATCCTTACCACCTACTGAGCAAAGATTTTTAGCAACAAATACAGAGAACATTTTACCACCTGGATGACTGTCAAAGAACAATACGACTGAGTTAAAATCCCATCCTGCATAGAGTAGAAACTAATTTGAACTAGTGCTACCAGAGAATACAAAATTGCTATTAAAGTGCAGAATAGATCAAAGAGCACTCCTTTATCTTTATTTTTTAAAAAGGGGGTTAGCAGTAGACCTTGTACTGCTACATTAGACTTTTTAATTACATTACAGTAAACACACTTTCAGAATGCCTATCCCTTTCCCAAATCTTGCTGTATCAAGACAAGAAATACAGAACTTTATAGGATGTATATACATTGCTGCTGACAATATTCTTAGCATTTCAACTGTTCATGCAAAGACTTGATTTATTTATACATCCTTTTTGTCAACTAACTGCAAATTCTTTCTAACAGGTATTTCATTAAGCTGATAGCAAATACTAATTTAGGCAGTCTGGAAACTGAAAACTATTTGTATGTGAAAGTAAATTACATTTTAAAGGCCAAGTAAGTAATGATTTAATGCATTCTTCTCTTTTTACTATTTATTTAATGACTCTGGCCATCAATAAATGCTCAAATGCAGAATATCATCCTTCCTCCACTACAAACATGTAGCTCACCCACTGAGGAAAAAAAAAAAAAAAAAAAAAAGAAAAAAAATCTTTTTTCTATCAGGCAACCCTTTGTGAAAAAGATAAGTAACATTGTGACATCAAACCAATAGAGAAAACCTAAATAGATCTGGGAAAGGTCAATTGTGCTCAAATGTTTCACTCACATCTCCATATCACTTTTCTCCACTTAAGGAAAGCAATTAGTAGATGTTATTTTATAGCTAATTCTAAAGGGACAGTATGTTAGCTGTGGCTATTAAAGTGGTTATAATCTTCAGTAAGGTTCCGAATATGCTTATGTAAATCGATGGAGGCAATAAATAAATAAATAAAAATAAAACCAAACAAGATCTTCAACCTTTGAACTGGGCTTTATTAGTTCTGCAGAAATTAAAGCCATAATTTGCCATTCTCTGAATGACCACACTGTATTGCACATAAACCAGTTAGTGGAAATTCTCATCTAATTAGAAAATATGCTGAAGTAAGCACTCGCTATGCAACACAAAACAAATATTGATCACAATTGTCAAATCTGTTGCAATACCTAACCACAATGTTCTATGATTTAACTTTGTATAATTACTTTCACAAAAACCTGTCATCAAATGTAGGTCCTCCTCTTATTTATTCCTGTGTTAGAAGAAAATGTCCACATAAAGCTTCTGTTCAGATTTTATTTCTGATGTGTTGTGTTGATATAAAGGTTTGAAGCTCAGCCAATTATTCAGTTAAGAGCATTCTCTTCTAGATAGTGAAAGTGGATAAAATGTCCATAAAATCTTGCAAAAATGCCATTACAAGGGTATCATAAATGTAACATTTCTGGGACAGTTTTGGGATTTACACCTTGTGCTGTCCTTTCACAGGAGCAAACATGCACACAACCACTGTAATAACCTCTTGAAATCAGATAATATTCCAACAGCTCAGTCTCACTGACAGAAGGGGCCTGGGTATAAGCCAAGAGGCCCAGGTGCACTGTGTCATGCCAGTATTTAATGCAGTCTAATATCAGATAGATGCTAGTGAGAGAAAATACTCAGAATAAAGTACAGATAATAGCACGGACAACCACTCATTGCTAAATTACTTCTGCTCATCGTGCTGTGAGCTTTGTATTAAATTTTTTCGTCAAGTGGCAGGAATCATAGGGAGAAGTGGCTCGAAACTCCCTTCTAGTAACCCTGGATAAGGATCTATAATATTAGGCTTTCATATGATAATGGCAAATGATGCCCCTCTTTGAAAAATTTCAGTCTGTAAATGAAAGTCCTAATCAGATTGTTGTTGCTGAGAACCAGGAGGTGGGGAATGATGCTTTTCTTTCCCCTCCCCCCATTAGCAAATTTAGCAAACTTGACAAGATGGGTTAAGTCTTTGAGAATTTATCTTACATGAATTTCCAACAAAGCCCTTGGGTTGTTTTATAAAACTGGAAGGTAGCGGTTTAATAAAAGCTGCACCACCTGAGGCATTTTCATTAAAGGCTCTCTCTAGACAACATCACAATGTTTGCATTATCCTTCTGTGGTCCCAAGAGAATACAAGCACTACCTTTTCAGCAAAAGTTGATATTGTGTGTGAAGGCATGAGAGAAGATGATTAGATTTTGCTTCTACTCACAAAGTAACTGCTTGCAAGAATGCAGTGGTCAGGATTAAAATTCATCGATCTGTGTCCACCATTTGCATGGTAAATTGTTTTTTAGAGGAAAAAATAAGTTCTGAAGGTTTTAATATTTAGTCATGGGAATGATGATTTTAATCCTAACCACACATTATTCTCAATGACTGTACTATTTATGTTATCTGGGCTCTTAAATAATGACAGTAATTAGCCGATTAGGACACTACAGAAAACAGGTGCAAGGCTGTGGAGTGGAAGCATCAATGTACAGTATTAAGGAACTATGGCATTTAAAATGATTAATCTGTTCAGTGTGTTTAACAACAGGAAACACAAATCACTGAATTCTGAAACATAATGTTATCTCTGTGGAAAAATTTCACACATACACAGAATGCATATTTAGAAAGGTTCACTGATGTTTTCACCCGTTTCAGTGGACTCACCATCTGTGTAGACTTCTCTGCGCAGATGTCCTGGCTGGTGCTTTTGCTTTTTGGCAGGTCGGACCTTCTGTATTACAACAGCACTCATGTTGCTGTCAGTAGACACAGGGCTGGTTGGTCTAGGACAGTGTGATGCATGAAAATGTCTACGGCCTGAAAATTGTTACAGAACAATAGCTATTATTTTTCTCATGCAAAATAAAACATTTCATGTTTTCTCTTTTTTTTTTTTTTTTTCACAAGAACTATATAGCTACATGGCACTTAAAATCATAGAACACTGTTAGTACTGTCATCCTTACAGTAATCAGTTTTTGAGTGAAACATAACTAAACAGAAACATTTGCTATCCTGTTAACAGGCAGGCTGGCTTAGTTTCACAGAAATTATCCAACTGGTTTGTAGTGGTAGCTCTTGCTCCAGGAGTCCGAGATTCATACACAGACAGGCTTCCAGCCCAGCAGGCTTCTATAAGCAACAAAATGTTTCACTCTCAAAATGGGTTTCACCTCCCCTGACTTGGAAACTGCAAGTTATTGAGTCTCTAGCAGGCCTTAGTTACAGATGCCCCCAGCACTGCTTTGAGTGAGTTACTAAGAATGCATCAGGGATATATGACTATCACAGTTTATTTGCAGTTAAGAAGTGTCACATTTTTAGGATGTGCAGTCAGGTACAGACAATATCAATACAAAAAAGTCACTGTATAGCATGAACTTGACTCTTAAAAGACCTTTTCTAAATATGTAAACGTACACACACACATATATTAATATGAATGTATATGTAGAAAATGGATGAAATCCTGGCCCCATGGGTATGAATGGGAGTTTTGCCACCTACTTCAATTGGCCAGGATTTCATCCAGAATTACTAAATTACCTCCCCTCTCACTCCTCATGATGAACAGCTGTGTGGAAATGAAACAAAGGACTGTTAACTCAGAGAGGATATGAGAAATGAGAGAGGAATGTTGCAAATCCATGGAGTCAGTGTGGACACAGTTGTGACAGCATCCCTCTCCTCTAGGTTTGGCAGTTTAATAGGATTGGCAAAATAGTCACAGATCTGTTTGAAACAAGCATTATATACTGTGGTATTCTTGTTTCTTAGACAAAGAATAACAATAACTATCAGGCCTAGTCAGGTTACTGATTACCAGTGTACAGCCAGTATTACCAGTAAACAGGATGTTTTAAAGCATAAATATTTCAAATATTCATATCTACAGCAGTGATTTGGGATAAAAAAAAGAATAAACATGCATATGTCCTTGCTATATATTCATAATCTATCATCTAAACTATAACTAATAACAGCTGTCAAATTAAGAAATCAACACAAACACAGTTCATCTCAATAATACAGCAATACGAGCTTGAGTAGCATTCTCCAAAAGATAATAATGAAATATGAAATGGAAAACATATACTTTTTTTTTTTTTTTCCCAAAATACAGAAGAAATAAGACACTGAAGGTTTAATATTTATATGGACATTTCAATACAGAGGGATTAAATCTCTCATGAAGCAAGTCTGGGAGCCTTACACCAGATAGAATTTTGTATTTATTTTTCCCTTAACAAAAACAATCCTTGTTAGAAAAGAACTGACTGGACACTTTTCTAAAAGAGTAAGGGAACACACAGTTAAAATGAAAGTGTCAAATTTTTGAAACTATCAGTAACCTTTTTCTTCCACAATTAATTGTCATAGGAAGTATTTGAATCTAAAATGTGGCAGTAATTTTACAAACCAGTCATGCAGGCAGTGAGCTTGGAGAAAAAAATATCATAACAAAATTTCTCATATTTATCCTTATCACTATCTCCTACTAAGTAGTTTTATATAAAACTGTGGTTTCCAAACTTTGCTCCACAGCTTTGTAAGACACGCACAGCTAGGCAAGACTATACTAGGCTCATTCAATTCTGGCTGGAAATCCACAAGCACGGTTGAGGTTTGGCAACAACTAATGAAACCAAAAAAATTAGGAACTACTCACGTAGAACAATACAGAGCAGCAATTTATTTGAACCGTTTCAACAGAAGTCCTATTCTGCCTCTTCCAGTAGTGCAGAATTAACACCTCTTCCCCCCCGCCCCCCCTCCCAAATTTCTAAATGTGGCAAGAACAAAAGGAATTTAGGAAGTGGTTCAGGAAGTGGTTGTGGATAAGTACATGTGATAATGGACTTTTTTTTTTTCCTTCTCATATCAAATACAGGAAAGACTCACCTCCTGCAGCATCCTGCATTTGACGTCTGGCTACTTTCAGGCCAGCATATTCTGCAGCTGCTGCAACAGCCTGTGCAAAATCTGCATCAGTAAAAAATGATCCATCTGAAGAGCTAACGCTACATCGCCCACTTGAGATATTATCTTCTTCAGAAGCTGAACCCCAGCCATTGATCATGGACCCTGTTACAGAGCTCTCCAAATCCCCAACACTTGAGGCAGGTGTCTGCTCAAGGCCACGCAAAAGGAGTCTCCTGTTCTGCATCTTGGCAACCTCTATATCTGCCTCATCCTCTTCCTCTTCTGGTGCATCAGTATCCATATCAGAGACCAAGGGTCCTGAGATATATCCATAGGTATGTGGTGGAGAGATGGGCCTTGGAGGGGGTGGAGGACTCACAGGCTGACGTCTGCATAAAAATACGAGAGTAAGAAGAACTGAAGTCATATAATGTAAGTGGAATGTAACATAAAGGAAAAATAGAATCAATTGATGAAAATATGCAGCACTGATTTTAATGGAAATCAGCTTATGTTGCATAAAGTTCCTCCTGTTTCCTAATGTAGCTCATGTACAGCTAGAGGAAGAGGTGGTTACATGACTATTTAAAAAAAAAAAAAAAAAAAAGTGCACCCTTAAGAGTCTGAGGAAAGGATTTGTCTGTAGAAGCTCTAGAAGCTTGAAACTATCAATCTCAACAGATACCTCTATCTAGACAGATTGCTCAATAACATTATATTCCTTCCACCCATCCCAATGATTCAAGAAGATTTTAAAATTGGTATAGGTAGTAATATAAAAAAAAAAATTATCTACTGCAATGTTAGGTTTTAAGGATACCAAATTGCATGTAGATGTATTGGTTAATTTATTTTGAGCTGAAATCATCAGTAATGATGTATCTAACCTAAAGAAGCAATGTATTAGATATCATTACATCAACATTCAGTTTATTTAAAACTTCTCTCTGAAGTCCCAGGTACTAACACTGTCAATAATTTATCTTTACAGAGCCAGAGGCATGGTCTTTAATTGCCCTTTGTCTCAAAGGAAGAAATACTTTCCGCACCAATAGATGGAATGTTGGTCTTGTTTACCAGGAAATTCCATTTCAGTTTGCTTTGCAGAATTTCCAAAGTAATATTTCTTTCTCAAAATTCTCTCTTATTATCTCATTGACAGGATGCCAACTTTAAATCTTCTTTTTGGCAGGGTGAATTCTTTCTTTTAATAAATAGGATACTTACTAATTTTGAAATGAAAATTTAGCAAGGTAAAACCTAATACTTTGTTGCATGAGCAAGCTGAAACCTCCCTGAACTGAATCATCTAGCCACTGTTTTGCATTTGCTATATGAAGCACTGAATGGAATGAAGACAAGGTCAGTTAGCAATATATACCAGTAATCATTTCACAAAATAAAAAAAGGACAGAAAGCCATTGCTACATGGGAAGCTCTAACTGCCTTTAACTAGAGACCTTGCCCAATAAAGTTTTACTGCCTTAATTTAATGCTTTTGTAACAACTGTCCTTGTAACTATTTGCCAGTCTTCCTGTTCTCTAGGTTTTGGTATTATGAGACAGGCAACTGATTACAAAATATGATCGGATCCTTGAAAATAGATCTTGTGCCAACCTTTAAGAATAGATTAATAGAGAGCAGCTGTTCATGAGCATATAGAATTAACAATACTTGGTTCACTTTATCTGATGCAGTGGTTCTTGCTTTAATAGTGGCTATCTCACTAAGTCTTTAGGTTTTCTTCTACTTGACCATTTTTCCAAAGCATGAATTTCAGTTTGCTATATATTTTGCAAGCCAAGCAGACAGAGAAATATTACAGTACACAATCATAATCACCATCAGAATCATATTCCAGAAGCCTGGTTCTTATAAGAAAATAAGATTATCAGCAGGAGCACAAAGTAAAGCTAATAAAAACTACGGAAAATGGTATTTTAACCATTATTTTGACTACAAAACCACCATTTACCAATAAATAAATAAATAAATACTATACAATACATAGAGGTAACACTCAGTGCATTCTTAACTGGAAAGCATTGTCACACCATATTCAAAACAGAAACCTCCTTCCAGAATGGGCGACAGCTGTTGAGAACAGTACATCTAACTCCTATGTAGCAATGCCTAGGGTCATATCAACACCATTAAATGGAAAGGATAGTCACCCAAGACTTGCCAATTAAGCAGATAGAATTATGTGCATCTTTTTTTTTTTTTTTTTTTTTTTTTTAACTGATGAGATGGATATAGCAAAGAGAAAAGAAAGAACAGTTGGAAAAGTAAGAAAGATAAGACAGCCGAATTTACTCACTAACAATTCTAAGACTTTCAGGGAAAAAAAAATAGACTTAACGATTGTAGGTAAAAACAAACTAAAGACACATTTTATTTCCATCCACTCAGTGATAAGTTACATGGAGCTTAAACTGCAACATCCTCCCAGATAAAACTTGACCTTCTTCCACTACTTTTGGTGATATTTATTGTGACTAGACTACAGTCACTGTGGTGAGAGAACTTTTGACTTTCTAGGTAATTGCTAGCTGGTTATGCATGTTTGCATACATCTGCTCCAATGCCTACTCCATTCTGTAGGTCAGTATGTCTTGCTTTCCAGAACATGGTATCTGAGGTTCTGGAAGGTCACTCACTTAGCATTTCACTTTCCCATTAGTGTCTACCTAGTTTAACTTCTAAATAACCCTGAAAACAGATGTGCTTAAAATGAACACTTGTGTGCCCTTACATATTAGGGTCAATGAAAATTACAGAAAAATATTACTATCCACTAATAAAAAGAGTGATTGCAAAGACTCAGGAAGATGGAGGAAGAAACAGAGACACACAGTACAAGTGTTAGCATAAAGACTAAAGCAAAGCAAAACAAAACATAACATAACAAAGCAGACCAAATAGAAGTAAGGAATAAAAGTAAAAGCAGTTATAAACCCTTTATAAGAAAGGTTAATAACTACTTTTTACTTAAAAAAAAAGACAAACAAAAATGAACCACCTTTTCCAAAAAACATTCTGGAAAATATATCTGCAAATGTCCAGTAAGCTAGTAAAATCGCAAGTTACAGAAAAAGTTCTGCTCAGGAAGATCAAATTCATTTCATCACAATAAGCCTGCAGTTTTCTAAAAACAGAAAATATGACTGGAATATTACAGTTAAGTTGGTATAGTTATGATAATAAACAATGTGTGTAAACCACTGGATAAAATAAAAAAAATAAAGGGGAATATAATTTTGAATGCAAAAGCTGTATCTTATTACCAAAAAGCAAGGCAAGTAAGTATACACATAAATAGCCTTATTTGTAATTCAGTGGAACAGAAGCTGTGAGAGTATATATGCAAAATAGTTTGTATTAAAAGCAACTCTGAGAAGAAAAAATATTTCCTTGTAACAAATATCTATCTTTATTAATGTTGGTCATTCCTTTAAATTAGGGTAGGTGGAAATGTTAAGAAAATTTTGCAAGCAGTAATTTACTGTATTAGAATTTATGAGAGGAGGAAAATCTATAGGTTATATAAATTATATATTTATATATATTCATACATATGGGTGACAAGTTAATTGCACAGTTACTGTGAAATAATGCATGCTATTTTATGGTAATAATGCAGTAAATCTATTGGAAACAATGGAACTGTAATTATATGGTAAGCTGTGTTAACGATACCACTTTAATATCCTGATGATTGTGAATTTAACTTGTGTCAGCATTGTATGTACCATAAAGTGATATACTGCATTTCTTTCCATGGTATAATAATAAAACAACTTAATTATGTATTTTTAAGGTTACAAATAGTTCTAGTGTCCTGGATTGGAAGTTAAATATTAACAGAATAAATATCATAGGGAAAACCTTGGCCTCACTGAATTCAAGAGGAATTTTCAGTGGGGACAGGATGACTTTTGTCACATCTCTCTCACTACATTTGCAATGACACACCTCCGGTCAGGCTGATGTTGTATGTGTCCCAGATCCTCCTGACAGTCCTGTAACATGGGCTGGAGTTCTTCCTGGGGAGAGGGAGTGAGAGTGGCAGTTGACTGATGGCTATAGGAGACAGCGGCTGGAGAAGAAGCAGCTCCTCGAACAGGTGGAGTAGGACCTCGCTCATCTTCCTCCTCTTCCTCTAGTTCATCCTGCTGCAGATACATTCTTGCAGGTGGGACTGGACAAGGAATTTCTTGATCATAGCTGAAATTAATTTTTTAAATGAAAATAAGTACTTATTTTTTCACTGTGTAATTACCATATCTGATGCATACATTAATAGCCCAGAAAAAAAGGGAAGGGGAGGGGAGGGGAGAAAACACATCATTATTATATGTGCTCTTGAACACAGCTTAGCAAGGATGTAATAACTAGGTGTACATCACTTAAGTCATCTCTTTAAATAGCTACTCTACTGTTAGATAATGAGCACTAGAACTGTACTGAAGGAATGTCTCAATGCCAGCTTGTAGGGCAGATTACTGTTCAATTAACAAGCAATTAAAGTAAGAAATTGATAATGTTTTTAACTTTCTTACCTTTCATCCACTGAAAGACTGTAATCTTCACTATTGCTGTGGGGAGGTGGATGTGCTGGAGGGGGTGGAAGAAGATCTGCCCAGTTCATGCCAGCTTGCTTGGGAGCCTTTGGAGTCCGAGCACCCTTCTTGTGCCCTTGACTCCCTGTGAATTATAAACAGTACATATTTTTAATTCTTTTAAATATCTCCTCACCATTATACTTTAAAAAACAAAATAGCCATAGTGCCTTCCATTTTCTCTTGAATTCCCTAAGAATTTACAGTTGTCATTTGTTGGAATAAACTGCCATTCTTCCTTTTTACACCACTTTATAATTGTAGCTTCTCTCTAGAATTATTCCCCTTTTATAAGTAGTTGAATTTTACTAGAAAATTTACATAGAATGTAAAAAGCATACAGAACACAAAACTTGAATTGCAAATAGTCAAAATGTAATAAAAACTTAAATGAATTTTACAATCAGTGTCATTAAGAGTGAGCTTCCTAGTTCTATTAATTACATTATAGATTATCATCTAAAGCAAATGAGCTGTAGACATATTTTCCAAAGTGCTTTTATATTATTTAATTATTGTAACCTAAAATACAATATGATACAGATATGATCTATTAAAGTTCCACTGTTGCATTAAGTCACTGAATATATGTAATTTGTACTTGTCCACTGAAACGTTTTAGGCACAATGAAATTACTAGTTTTAGTCTAAATGGCAGGTGCAGTTGAAAATAATTGCTGGCAGAACTAAAATAACCAAAAAAAAAAAAAAAGGAAGAAGAAAGAAGATCAATGAAGTACAGCTCAAATGTTTTCAGCTACTATTACTGAGAAATTATAGCTTATAATAGCACAATGCAGCTTTAACAATTTGAGTAACTTTGAATAAGGATAATTATTCAGGTGGTCTTGATTTTTAACTTTGGACATGAACTGACTCTACCATTGTTCCTTTGTACACATTTTTATCCTTCTTTGTTACTGTTACTTCACTAACTGCAGATAAAGTACCCGTATTTTTAAGCATATTTTAGAATATTTTTTATTTCTTACTTCAACTGAGACTGGGCTTTATACTATCATAATTAAGCCTAGACACATGATTGTCTACATTGCAGTGAAATTTAGGAAGCTTTTTTTTTTTTTTTAAATTTCTGCTGCCTCAGATTTTCCTTTCTTATGTATAGTAGTTCTGCTTATTATTCTCCCACGTTAGTTGACAGATATCAACGTGTTTTAGTTATGCACAATTATTTTTCTGGTATCTCAGTATGTCACACAAGACCCTAACTATCCCAAGGATACTATCATCTGCATTCTTTTCCCTATGCACCATGATATATGCTAAGTTCAGCACAATTAATTTATTACTCTGGTCACTGTGCTTCATTCCTGCTGGAGTCCTTGGTATAGGACTATAAATTGTTAGTGTTATGAATAACCATAATAGGTGTCATCATGGTGAATACCACCTTCTTATTTTTAATTTGCATGGGCAAAATCTCATACCCCTGAGATATTTCATGCTGAATTTCAGATCTTAACACCACTGAGCAATGGCTCAGCACCACAGCCTCATGTTGTAAACCTGGGAACAGGCAAAAGGCTGGCTCCCACAAGAACACCCTGAACAGCTGGGAGAATCAGGAGCTGTGTTTATCTCACCCCAACCAGTGAGAATTCAGGTCACCCACAGGCACAGCAGGCTCATTTACACATTGACACCTCTGCTGTGCCTCAGTCGTAATAGGTTAAAATGGAATGCAGGTTAGGATTAAGGCAGCTAGGCTACCAAAGGGTAAGCAGAACAGAAAGTGAAAAGGAAAGCCCAAGTCTTTAGAAGATCAATGTATATAAACATAGGCTAAGAATAAGACTTAAAGTAAAGCCCCAGATCAAGTCTATCCATGGTTTGATTTATCTCTGAACATCTCTCACACTTCTACCAAAAATCAAAGCTGGAGGTTAACAGCTTATGCCAATACAAGAAGCAATTAAACCATATTCTATGGTTCCAAAGCACAGAGTACAATTTCGGTGCCCTGGTGAGTGATTTCTAGCACAAAAAGTTAAGTCTCATTTCAAGATTTTTAGAAAGGTCTTTTAGATATTTTGCATAGGAGATGCCTATGACAAACAAAACTTAACTGAATTATCTAGCCTACATTTGAATGATGAACAAGAGTAGTTTTGACATACAGCAATTGAAACCTGTAAAAATAGAATGTGTATGTAAATGCTCTTTTACCCAATAAAATGCATGGGATCAATTTAAAAAAAAAAATAATAATTAAACCAGTTCTATTGGGTATAACTCAGATCTTCTGGTATCTTGAGCCTCTCTATGCATAAGGTTCTGTTGGGTGCATAGACCTAACAAATGGAAAAGGAGTCAGTAAAATATAAAGAGGTTAACACGCAAAATCCTTGTTCCCCCCTCTCCCCTCCTTTGGTGGCAGCTAAAAAGGAATTTACACGTTTCCATGACTTGTCTATCTGGAGACTATAATAATTAATTGACATTTAGATGGCACTAAGGATGCAACATGCAACATTAAGATGGCATGAGGATGCAACAGAAATACAGACATCTATTGAGGCAGTTTTTATAGTTAGCATCTTCGTGCTACATTATTTTCAGTGGTTCTCTCCCCCTCATCCCTTCTGTAAGTCCAGTAACTAGTGCTAACTATGGCTAGAGTGTCAAAGCACCAGAAAAAGGTAAGGTTTGGTAAACATTTTAGATACTCACCAGACGTGCTACTGCCTCTATCCGAGCTGTTGTAGGATCCACCTGTATTCTGGTCATATGACTGGTTGTATGGAATTGTTGGAGCAATGTTGTCATTTACTCGGTAATCTGTAAGTTTAATGGTATAGTTAATGCCACCCTTTAGAAAAAGATCTACTTTTATATACCTGCTTTATAACACAAAGCAGACCTCCTGAAAACAGTGAGGAAAAAAACAAATTGATTTATTTTAAATGAAAATCATCCTATAATCATATTTTATTTTTATCTCGTCTCTGCAAGTTTCAGGAAAATCATGGGTGTGGCTCCACAGCAAAAATGAAGTAAAATAAAATCCTATGCACAGGGTTGTTGCAATGCCTCCACAATGATTAAGTCTCAGCGGATATATACGATCTATGTGGGCATTTTGCATATGAATAGACTGTCACCTTGATTGATTTTCTATGGTCTCTGCTTAATTTACGCAAGCAGAGCAGGCAGTGGACTGTGGTAGCTACTTTTTGTATTTCAAAATACAAAGGTTATAAACCCATAGAGGAGTCAGCCCTGAATTACAAGGGCTGAATGACCTGCTGGAGCAACAATGCAGCTCCCTTGATTTTGGGTTACAGGAAAGGAGGTCTTCGTTCCATGTCTACTGTCTCCAACAAGATTTCTGTTTACATTGGGTCATGCAGGTCCTAGCAAGGCACAGGGCCTTTTTTGCTAATGGCTGTTACAGTAATTTCCTTCTCCAATTCTCCAATTCCAAACCACTTGACGCTTGTGTTACTTTCAAATCTATATTTGGCAACTAGATCTGTAAAACTTTTTCAGAAGTAAAATGCTCATCTGACAAAACAGTACTTTCATGCCAAAAAGTTTTATAATTTCCAGAGAACAGAAAGGAGACGAGTTACTCTTCATATAGCAAATAAAACTGTGTCATAAACAGAACCATTGGACATAAAGTAGTGACAACGAAGCACACAATTTAACTCATCAAAATGGTTATTTCCCATCACAAAAGCTATAGGTATACTTGTCAGCAAGATGGTTTTGACTTAGGAAATGAGAAAACCAAGATCTGAATATTGACTCATAAAACAGCAAAACAAAACAAAAATAAACAAAACTAAGAATCCAGTCCCCATCTGCTGCAGAAATGTTTGTGATAATGTAAGCATGGGAAAAAGAGCAAAATGATAAATTCCACACCAGAGTGTATTCTGTAATAGTTTCTCAGCCTAGTTGAATCCCACAGACCACGATGAAGCCCTACATACCACATATGTTTACACAGAGGATAAACAGTAAATCAACACCCTGAAATATGTATATATGACTGTCAGCAGACAATGCTTTAAGGGGGCCTTTCCACGCTACAATATGCTAGAAAATATGCAGCTGTAATATACACAGTTTGAAAGATGCAGTATCTTCCAGGGCATAAAAACGAAATATGTTTTAATTCCAAAACAGATATGTAATACACAGTTCATGAAAGAAAACATAATTACAAAAAATACAGCTTTCCCCCTATAGTAAGGAGCCACAAAAATTGAATTTTCTTTTGACATGTTTATGGCAAGTGAAGGTGTCACATTTTATATTGCCCTTTGAACTCCTCTGTAAGTAGATAGGTCCAGCAGCGAAATCAACATTCCTGTAATAAAATGTATCTTTTTACTGGATCACTTATCACTATACGACCACTTGAGATATAACAATCCATGCAAAAAGTTCAAAGTTAGAATAGGTCCAGTTCCTAGGGATACTGTTTTGCAAATCAGGTTACTAAAAGAGGTTGCATGGTAGCCTGCAGGACTAGCAAGAAATCACATACCTATTTCTTCAAACTCCCACACATTATATTAAAGAAACATGCCCTCAAGGCCACGAAAGTAGATTCTGATGTTTCACGTTAACACTGAAATCAATTTATTTATAGCTTCTGGATCCACAGACTTCAGTCAGGGTAACAAAGGAATTTAGTTTCCAAAATTGCGTGCAGTAACATTGCCTCTGAATATGTGAATCGAAGGCTTGCTAGGAACAAGTCTAAAATGAATTGGATAGCTCCATTTCTGTCCCCAGTGTACAACACAACACAATTTTACAGAGTTTGATGTGCAAAATTTCATTCGTTTACATGAACATGTAGATTTAATTAGTCTCCATCCACGACTGTGAAGAGTGGGTTGACCTATTTAAAATTTAAGGTAGAGTGTAACGTAACTACCATACATCTGGTTTATGAATAAAATATCTGGCCTCTGTCTTAAGCCATCCCTTAACCAGTATTAAATATAAATTAATCTCAAATCAACAGGAAGTATATTTTTGATATATATTTTTTCTAAATATACAAATTGTTATTTGTTATAATAAATTCAGTATCTGAAGGTTATTGTGGTGCTAATTAACTTTTTGACACTGTTAGCAGTGAATAGCTAAACCTAAAGAGGAAGAAGTCTAAAAGCACCACAGAAGTCTGTAATTGCTGAACCTGAAAACTTTATACTCCCAGCACCAGAATGTCAAAACTCCTCTGATGCCTAAAGAGGAGAAACAAGCTAAAAGCTCTTCACCTTTGTTTAATTTGTTTTGCTCCATAATGTTGTACTGTATGGGTGCAACCTCTTGCTTTTGCTGAACAGAGGGTTTCCAGTGTTTCTCATTCGTATCCCCGCTGCCATTGTTAACATTATTGCTGATATTTGACTGGATGAGTTGAGTGGTGGCATATGGAGTGGGCTGCCCAGGTTGGCTGACAAATCTTCCATCCTTTAGATTTGGACTATTGAAGGTTTTCATCTCATTGATTTTGTTGCTTAGGTCCACGTCACCATATACAGTTGACTCAGGCAACATCAGGTTTGTTTGCTTGTTGTCCAGCTGATTGTTGTAATTTGCTATACAATCGGCTAACCACAGAGGAAAGAAAAAAGAAAAGGTCATTCTGTTCGCTTACACTATACTTTCAATGAAATTCCCTTAATTTTTTTTTTTTTTTTTTAGTGCATAACTACATGTCTCACATCCATGAAACTGAGATATTGTAATTAACTAGTTTATGGAATATCTTTTACCTAATAAGTTACTGTCTATAGTCTTAAATCTCCAGAACAAAAGTAGTGTTCTCTGTTTTGCTTCACTGTAAATTCAGATCTACTGAATTGTATCTACTATGACTTACCTTTTTTTTTTTCTTTTTTCTTTTTCTACATTTGCCATATAAACATTTACATTTTTAGATATTATTCTCAAAGCAGTATAAGTACCTAATAACTGTGATTAAGATAATTTCATTTAAAGAAAAAATCAACCAAAATCTTATAGTGGCAATAACTAAACAAGACAGTCATTTCATGTCAATATAGAATGAACATCATTTAGATTTTTGTAATTGGTGTAAGAAACACAATACAACAGAGTTTTATAAAACAGATTGAGGAATGATTAAACATTAACAGAATTAATTAAAAAGAAACAGTACAATGCAAAAGGTAACTCAGTACCCAGCAGAAAAAACTTTATTTGATCATTGTTTCTTTGTACAATTTTGCATTTCAGATTGAAACAAAAGACAGGAAAACAATTTGGAGTTTTTGCTAATTATTAGTTGCTTTGGATATGGCAAGGTAATATCATAGTAATACCATTGTCCTGTGTGCAAAATATTGACAGCATAGATAGCATGAATTCATTTTTTCTAATAGATATTGTATCATTAGATCAGTACTTGTTACAGTCATACATTAATTAGATGCATACTGTTGTTCAGGCCACTACTGTGTGAACCAATGGGCCTGTCTTTCTGGCTTCCCTATCTTCTGTAACAGTAACAGTAGTTACTGTTACTCCCATGTAACAGTGGTTCCATACAATTTTTTTCTCTCCCTATCTAGTCCACTGGAAGAACACTGAATGGAGTAATGCAGTCTGTGGTTTTAGAAGGCTAAGTGAAACCAGCATACCATGATCATTAAACAATAATTCATTTGCCAGCTGATTAATGCATCAATAATTACATAACAATCACCAGGAATATATTTTTCTTCTTCAAAAAGATATACCATTTATGTTAACGAGTTTGATTAAAAACCTGAAGTACATTACCCATGGAGGCCACAATTCATTTTCTAGATCATAAGAGTAAGTACAGAATACAGGATTTGACCATTATACTAAGTGAACTAACTTCGAAATACAGAGGACATTCAATTTCAAAAAAAATATTCCCTAATACATACATCTTTGTGGAGAAATATTTTCTGAAAAAAAGAGGAATAAAATACTACTAGAGGAAGAAAATCACTGACCCAGTGATTAAGGAACAATATCAGAACATGCCACATCCAACATATTCAATTCACATTTCATGCCCTTAGCTTTTATTTTTGAAGGTTTTACGGTTTGATATATTTTTCTTTCTTATGTGAGGTGTTATTTATTTATTGTTTCACAGTCTTCATTGTCTTGATTTCTACTTCTTAAATGTCTTCATTTCTAATTTTTCTCTCACCTGCTGGGACCATGCTAGTCTTTCCTCCTCTCCAAGGGCATTTTATTCATTATATTGGGCAATTAAATATCTAGTATATTCTTCATTCCTAATATGTCATGCTTTGCTATAATATCCTTGCACAGTCACTTGTAATAAATATTTTTACCTCCTCCCATTTTCAGCTACATCCAATTTTTGTGTAGGGCAATATAATAGATACAATATACACAGCAGATACATTTTTTACACAAACACATTACAACTCCTCACACAAAGTACTTAAACAAAACTGGTTCACCTCTATAATATTTTTATTCTGCTAGATATTTTTATTGTATCTACCTTTAGAACAATGTGCTCCCATTCTGTAAAGTTGGAATATATTACTATAGCACTATGACCATCTTATCTGCCCTCAAACTTACAGTCTGTACTTCAATGAAAAGAATCACTTTGCAACACAACCAAGCTTAACACAAAAGCTAAATCAAGAGAGAATCTGCTGCACCTCATGACAAGATGTTGTATTAGTTTGCAACCCTCAAAAATGTGCAGGCTTCCTTTTCTGGATTTGTTAAGTTTCCATTACTTAAATCTGCTATGTGCGGAGAGGAGAGGAGAGGAGAGGAGAGGAGAGGAGAGGAGAGGAGAGGAGAGGAGAGGAGAGGAGAGGAGAGGAGAGGAGAGGAGAGGAGAGGAGAGGAGAGGAGAGGAGAGGAGAGGAGAGGAGAGGAGAGGAGAGGAGAGGAGAGGAGAGGAGAGGAGAGGAGAGGAGAGGAGAGGAGAGGAGAGGAGAGGAGAGGAGAGGAGAGGAGAGGAGAGGAGAGGAGAGGAGAGGAGAGGAGAGGAGAGGAGAGGAGAGGAGAGGAGAGGAGAGGAGAGGAGAGGAGAGGAGAGGAGAGGAGAATTCAGTGGGAAGGGACCTTCAAAGTCCATCTAGTCCAACCTCCTGATCACTTCAGGGCTAAACAAAAAGCCTATTATGAACAGCATTGTCCAAATGCCTCTTGAACACTGACAGGCATCGGGCATCAACCACCTCACTAGGATGTCTGTTCCAGTGTTTGACCCCTCTGTTTACTGTGAGAGTAAAGAATTTTTTTTGCAGTGTCCAGTCTGAACCTCCCCAGGCCCAGCTTTGTGCCGTTTCCTTGCTTCCTGTCATCGGTTCCCAGGGAGCGAAGACCAGCACCTCCCTCTCTGCCTTCCCTCCTTGAGAAGGTGCAGGGAGTAGTAAGGTCATCTCTTGGCCTCCTCTTCTCCAAACCAGACAAACCACGTGTCCTCGGCCTCTCGTCACAGGACATATCTTCCAGCCCTTTTACCAGACTTGTTTCCCTCCTCTGGATGCTTTCAAAGACCTTAACATCCTTTTTATTTTGTTGAGCCCAGAACTGCATACAATATTCAAGGTGAGGCTGTACCAACACTAAATACAGTGAGAAAGTCACCTTTTGGCCAGCTGGCTGTGTGTGTTTAAAGCACCTCAAAATGTGGTTTGTCCTCTTGGTTGCCAGGGCACACCACTGAGTCATCTCTCCACCAGAAATATTTTTACATAGGTATTTGTGAATATGATATCTTCAGGCAGGGTAAGACACATGTCTCTAATGTTAAAATCTCTCATCTTACCCCGAAGCACCTGGTGCTGGTCACTGTCAGACAGGATACTGCAGGAGATGAATTACCACTATCACATTATGGCTGGTTTCACATCAATTACACTCGATGTAATGCTGTTTTGCACTTATGCAACTTCACTATAGGTAATCATGCTCCCTCTCTGAAATGCTGGGAAATGCTAACAGCAAAAATCAGCTAGAAATCCTGGTAGTTTGTAGGCGATGTGGGAAAGACATTTTCATTCCTCACTGGTAGCATTGGCTGGGTTAAAATAAAAGGTGCATCAAGTCCATTTAAAACAAAATGTGTAACAAATAGCACTTCCAGGTAGATTTCCCCTATTGTCTTCCCGTGGCACTCACAATGTTTTCTTCAAGAATACCCTGAATCTTGTTCAAGCTCCTGGGAACTCCTACTTAACCTAACATTTCACAATTTCTTTCAGATAGTGAAGTTAACTTTATTATCCACACACCCTAAATGGAGAACCGACTATCCATTTTTGTATAGAATGGAATCCCATGAGAGGTTTTTAATGTGGCTAAGTAGAATATCTTCCAAGTACTTTAGTGATGTTTTATTTCTTGCTTTTCATTGTGCCCAAAACAGAAGGAAAATCTCACTGGTATCATTTTTAATACTTTTCCTTCTCCATCTAAGTAACAAAGACGTGCAAAAGAACCTAAAAACAAAGTTATCTGCTGTTTGTCAGATGTTATAACATACAAGTTCAGTGCGACTTCTGGTAATGTGGGACATTGCAGGGGCTCCTTCAGCTTTCAACACAGATTGTTGCAACTGGCTGGGAACCACAAGGGACCAAAAAGGGACAGAAAGCATAATCATGACATAGTGGAATGAAACTACATTAAATCTGAACATATATTGGAAATTAAAAAGAAAAAGAAACCTGTTCTCCAGTATTATAAGCATATACTGTGTAAAGAAGATTCCTAAGCAAGGCAGAAATATATCTAACCTGGTCGACTGTACGTTGTAAGGTTGCTATCACTGTTTCCGTTGCCAGAGGTGCAGCAGTTGATGGAGCAGTCATTGTGGTTGTTCCCTGTGTTAGGCCAAGTATCTGCTAGCCATGGCTGTGTGGCTGGTTCACTGATGTTTAGGAGACCTGGCCTTTAAAAACAAAGCTTGGTCACTTCAAAAATTAAACAAAAGCGTTTTCACATTGCAATTATATCCTTCTCAGAAGGTTAGATATCACTTATTAAAGGGCTTAGACACTGGAATATACAGCTTAATTCAACTGTAGAATGGTTTTCAGTCTCTTATGTACCAGACTAAAATAACCTGCTCCTTGATAAGACATTCTGAAGTGAACAGCCAAGGACAGCATTGGTCCAGGTTGATGAACTGTGCATAACATATTTGTGTGCAACCTTTAATTACCTCAAGAATTTTGTTGACAATTATTGTTATTATTTTTATTTTTTTATTTTTGGGGGGGGGGCAAGGGAGTGGTATTTTTATCTTCTTGTTCTTTCTCTGTCTTTCTTATAGAAAACAAGGTAAAAAAGGGGTCACTGGCAAGTCAAACACAAAGTTCAAACATGGAAGATGGATACACAGAAATACGAGCCAACTTTGCATGTGAATAGTCACAAATTCTTGGTGATTTATGAAGACAGGTACTAACCACCATCAGATACTGCTCTTGTGGATCAAAGGGAACAGCAGATTACAGAAACCTCTGTTACTTGGGATCGTTTGGGTCCCACTAAGCACACTGAGTATGTGATATATCTTTGTTAATGAATACAACACTTGCTTAATCTTTATATAGGTGGAACGGCAGCAACTCCTAAGCAACTTTAAAGTAACTGGGAATACTTGATAACTTTACAAATATCCAGATATCAATACTGCATATCAGTTACATTTGGAATAATATATTCCCACCATCAGAAGAAAAAGACAGCATTGCTTGGTTTCCAAGATGCTGAGTTTTTCTAGGGAGCATGAAAGACACTGATGAATGTTTAGTAGAATCTTTGTTGCCTCTTTAGTTGTTACAATAATGATGCATAACAGCATGTTATGAAGTCCCACACAAGTGACATCTTCTACCAACAATTGCTTTTGATAACTAAGAGTCTTTTTAAAAAATAGAAAATTTTATTCAGTCACATTAAAAAAAAAAAGTAATGCAGACTCTTTCATCACATGATTTAATAAGCAAATTTCCATTGGAAACGGTATAAAAACTAGTCTCTAATATTAGATGTGATGTTCTTCAAAAATAAAATACACTAATCCTCTGAATCTGCAAGTTGAGAATACAAAATGCATGCAGTTTTTTAAGGGAGATATAGTCAATCAATGCTGCAGGCCTAAGACATATTCTTAGAATGACATTTAAAGGTCTATACATATATGTATAGACCTTTTCTGCACTGCACATGTCACCTGACAATTTAACATAGGAGGTGATGAGGCATGACTTACTGCCAGGCTATCACACCAGACAATACACATTCATTAGAAAAGTACATTTTTTAGAATCTGAAATAAATGTACAGCCGTGTCAACATGTGAAGAGCTGGGTTGAAATACTTTGCTTTTTTTTTTTTTTTTTTTTTTTTTACCTATTGCTCTGCTCTTACAATGAGAATATACCTCAAGGCATTTGGAAGAGACAAAGTTTCCAGAATGTGGGCACTTTCAAGGCCTGTGTTCTGGATTTTTGCATAGAAAGTTAAAGGCACTTTGTTTCTAAAATTTACTTTCCATTAAAACAAGTTGTCACGTAAGAAATGTATTGTGATGTATATAAGTAGAGGTAAACAATACTGGGAAAATTTAGGTGGAAGTGTTAGCACAAGGTGTTTGCATTACATCTCTATACCCTGCTGCAAGACCGGAGATGATCTTTTCCAAAGATCTTCTGCCTTTGCGGTGAATTCTTTTAGTCCTTGAATTGCTGCACTGGGCCTGGGTTGGGGTGGGGTATGGTGAGGTGGGGTGGGGAGAGCAAGCAACTGTGTGGGTGCCTGGCTACTGGCTGGAGTCAATCCACCCTAATTACCATTACTTGAGTTCTGGCTGAAAAGGGGATTGCCACAGAAATGGGCGTTTTTTTCAGCATTACAGAAGTGGGGATTATTTTGAAACAGATCACTGGGCATTATAATGCCCATATATAATAATGGGCATAATAACTTTAATAATAATAATAACTCTAATAATAACTTTAACATGCTCGCATATCTGCACTCGGCAAAAAAATGCTAAACCTTTCCAAAACATTACAAATATAATGTAAGGAAGTGGAAGCTTTAAGTTTGAAATTCAGAGTAAAGGTTTTCATATGTAAAGATTAGATTTTTTTAACATTGCAAAAGTATGTTTCATATTCTACTAAACACTGTACAGCATCAGATGCTCTGTAAATACCATATACTCAGATGAACAAAAGAAGCATAGATGTTAGCACTTTAAATCAATTACACTGCTAGATTGTGGCACGGATCCTTAAAAGTAGGGCAGTAAAAAAAGACACTGCTTCTTTAGCAGTACCAAAATGACCGTATACGACGTAGACACTTCTGGGTTCTTATCTGTCCTCTGAGTCTGTGTTGACTGTGCTTTGTCTACCTTGTGCTATGGGATGAGCAAGAAAGCACAGTGGCACAAAGAACACAAAGGATGTTAACTGTATCTTTTTGAACAACCTTGTCAGGGAAAGAGATGGTTTGTCTCTGCTCTCTCATTTTCTCACTATCCTGGGGTGAAGGCAGCAACCCAGTGATTTACAGATTTGTCCATTCGAACATCACATGGTAACTGTTCTAGAGGTTTTCCTCCATGTTTTTATGGCTATGACAATACAGCAGCATACAGTACTGGACAGAGAGATGAGCAATTGCTCATAATGTGCCAGGTACAGTAGCAGCACTGGATTAACTCTGCACAGCATTCAAGCACACTGGTAATGTTTAATTTTATGCCTAATCCTTACCACTACCAAATTTTTGTAAGGTTTTGCATATTAGGAATTGACAAGATGCCACTTGTGAGACAGGAACTAATATAGGAATTTGAACACAGCTGTTCTCTGAGATTTTAATGCTTATTCCAACGTCATGCCAAATCTTTAGCTCAAATGCTTACAAAAGAGCATGCACACAGAAAAAAAAAAAAAAAAAAAAAAAAGTGTGCTAATAGAGTGACAATGTTCCTACCTGCCTTTTTGCTAAAACTGCTATTTTGCCTCCTGAAGAAATCTCCGTCTCTATGTGGGAAAATTAAACTACAGTTTTGTCCATTGCCATTCACTAATAACATAAACCCAGTAAACATATTTCAGTTAAATCTTCAGTCTTGAATTGACTAGGTTCTCAAAGTAAGGGGCTTTAAACTAAGTCTACGTCTCCTTCTTCTTCAGTGAACCATCTCTTGCAAGTAATGCTTTAACTGTTTTGCATTCACAGCAAGACTTTTTCTTAAAAAGTCAGTTTACAAGCTGTTTGTGTCTGCAGCACATTCTTCCAATAAATGTTTTTTTTTTTTTCTTTGTAGCATTTGTGAACCAGCTGTATTTCTTAACCTTCATAAGTGCCACGACTTAATTACTTTTACTCCCTTAATCAGCTGCTAAGTCAGATATTTATTTTGAAGTTAAAGTGCTCCCTCTGCTGCTTATTTTTTGAGGTGCAGTTTTTACAGATAACAAAGCAACTCATATGAAAATACCATGACCTATTCTTTGGAAGTCATCCTAAAAATGCAAACCACATCCTTCTAAGCAGTAAAATATATGGAATAAGTGTATTCATTAATATGATAAATTAAAATGTGTTGTTGTTCTGCCATCACTTATAAGGACAATTATACTCCCAACATCTTTAAATGTAGTTGTACACAATTTACAGCTTTAAAAATAAAGCACATAATTACCTGCCTCCACTGCTTACGGCATCTCCTCCTCTTTGATAGGTTACTGAAAGATTAAAAAAAAAAAAAAAAAAAGAAATAATTTAAAAAGCATACAGACTCCTTAAGTAACAATATTAAATCTGCCTTTGTTTCATTTCATGAAAGACAGTAAGTGTGCGGTGTTTATACATTAATTCTGAGTCTCATTCTGAAAGTTTTTCCTTCAAATGCAAGTTTATACATAATACTTGTGATGCTTGATAACTGCTACTTTTAGCTTCATCAAAGTTTCATATTCCAGTTATGTTCAGAAAAACACAAACAAATACATGTATCATTTATGGCAGGAAGCCATACATCAGGTTGAACTTATTCTTAACATAACTCTGCTGACTTCAGTGGAGTTACTCTGTGGAAGAATTTAGGTCATATATTTATTTCATGAATGACTAGATGTTAAAACTTTGCTCTACCTTATTATTTTGGTAAGATTAAAGAGGTAGCATGATTTTATAACAGACTTTAGTTCCAACGTAAACAATGGCTCATTACAGCTGGACCTCCTACAAAAACATGCTTTTTTCTGAACGTTACTGCACTTTACTCATGGAACAAACATACTCTAAAAATCCACAGAAGCTTTGTATTTTATAACACTTTACAATCGCATTTAATAATGATACTTGGTTTTTAAATCTAAAACCTTAGAAGTATAAATCTTGGTAAAAAGTGACTGGCAGAAAGAATATTTCCTAAATTAGTAGGAGCAGTTTTGCTAGCATTTCATAAGCATCATACATTAACTAAGTGCACAACCACATGCTTTATATGTTGGCATGGATTGTGTATCCTTCACAATGAGGTATCATGGTTAAAAAAGTTATGTTACAGGATGTATACATCCAACAAGAAACAGTGGTATATATTTTTGGGGTTTGCATTGGGCTAGGCAAAGGGTTAAGGAGACTGCCTCCCTGCAAATGCTTATGGATTCTACACTTTCCATCTAGGAATATCTTTAAAAAAAAAAAAAAAAAAAAAGAAGCAGTCGAATTCTGCTCTTTAGAAGAACTCCAAACTGTGAGTCTGCAAGAGAGAGATAAATGCTGGCAGTGATTACAGTAACAGGATTAAAATGTAGAATTCCTTGCTACAGGTAAAAGTCTTTTACTGTAGGTAATGCTAAAGAAGAGGATATGGTACCATTTAAAGTCAGTGGAACTCACGACTGGGATTGTGGATTGAAAAAGGATTTTTTCCTTTAAACATTTTACATACTTTGTGTTTTTCCAATTTCTTCTTTAAAAATCTCAGTGATATTTATTTTGCAGCTCTGACATATCTTATGGAGCTGTGATATTTTCCTTTAATGTTAAGAATCCAACTGAAAAAATGTATATTAGCTAACCTACCAACCTCTGCAGAATTTCAGTAGCATGCTACAATTGTGATTGCAGTAGAAGCTCTCTGTTAAGCCAATTAAAGTAACAGCAAAATAATAATTTGCATTAGTCTCTACCGTGGATCTCAAAGGACTTCAGAAACATTAAGGGCCACTCTGACTCATGCTGAACAGTAAGCAACTCCACTGAACATAATAGGATGACTTTTGAAACAAGACACTATTCAGTGTGATTAAAAGCATGTGGATAAGAATCTAACCCATTACCACTAGGTCTGCATGGATCAATGCAGATATACATGAGATTGTTTCAGCTGCAGTCACACCTGGAAGGATGTAACACAGCTGCTGTCCACAGGCCAAATTAGTATGGTGATATTGAGCTATTATTTTGAGCTAAGTATTTCGAGCTGATTTTGTGCAGAGGAATAGTTAGGTGGCTTTTAACCTGCCTGGGTATTATATGATTTGCAAATCTCATAGACAATAAGGCATTTAGAACAGAGGAGGAAGATACGACCTGTCTATTCACTCTGCTTGTAGCTAAAAGGAATATATGCAGTACAACGGTGGATAGTGAATGTGTTGAATAGTATTCATTGTTGAGGAAAAGCTTCTGAACTCCCAGACTATGGGACTGACTGAAGGTCCAACCTACAGAACAGAAAGGCTCTCACTGAAAGTTTTGGTGGGCTATGGCTTGGTATGTGTCATGGAAATAGTTTGCACATTTCTAAGCATAAGGAAAAAGAAGATGATTTTAAACCCACCCTGAATTTGAAATGCAGCTTTATGTAGAACAAGTTGACTGCTTAAGAGTTTCATAGCACAAATACAGCTTAAGGCAGCAAGCAAAGAAATCTAACTGATAACACACTTTGATTTCCTGTATCTGCCAAAGCAGAGAACTCCTAGGACACTGGTTTAATGCAGTTTCAGAGGGAAGACAACAAGCAAATGTTTCGCCAACTGTAGTCCCATCGGTTCCCTTACAAGTCAGCATCTGGGCTCTGCTAAGTCATTCCTCCTTCATCAGAAGTGCCTTTGAATCACTAGATGCAGAAGGCCACACTACTTGAGTGTAATACAAGAAGAGAGCCCAGGTTGAACTAACTGACAGGAGCATGCTACAAAATGGTATGCTTGCATCACATGACAAAATGGTACATACAAATGGGAAAAAAAGTGTCAGCTACAAAGCAAGTATACTCTACTTAGAGAAAAAAATAATGATACCCGTCATTAATGAAATTGTTTTAAACACTTCCGAACAGATGGGCTGGTTACGTCAGAAAAAGAGAAACAGTACCACAAACGCATGCTAAAGTAACAAAGAAGGGGGGAAAAGTGCAAATATATACCTGTTGGTGTGAAGGTAAAAGACGGGACTGAAAAATCAAAACAAAATACAAACTGGTTATTAAGCTGAAGAGAGAAAGGGAAACATACCACATTAGTATAAATCTAGCAGACAGCTGAACATAAAACAAATGCAAATATCTAACCCGGTAGTTCAGTCACATTAATATAGAAATAAAATTAAATTTGTGATTCAGAAAGAAGCTCGTCTCCACAGATACCATTCTGAAAAGAAGTTTGATACTTCACTGTGCTCCTGAGGGGAACAACTAGTTCAACCTTTCAGTATTCCTCAATTTGATATCTTAAGGTTTTCTGCAATCCTAGTACAAACAAAAACCCTACACTGTTAATCATTTTAGAACGCAAAATGACAAATTCCTTAACAAAGCCTTATCAAGGTCCTGTTGAATCTTATCTGCAGCTCGCTAAGTAAATGTCCATTATGCTGAACTAACAGGCACACTTCTAAATATTCAGTAAGAAAATAATTATCATATAAAGGAACAAAGACAACTGCTATTTTACTGTATATGATTTAAGAAGGGTACCAACTCTCACTGTAAAAAAAGGCACTAAAACTTACTGCAGCAACTCATTTTTGTTTTCAGAGAAGAGACTGCTAAACAGATATGATCTTCCTTAAGTAATCATAAAAAAGAGGTAAAAAATATCACTAGATGTAACACCTTTCTACCTTTCAATCCATGGCTTTAAGAATGAAAGGTTAACAAAGGAACAATGACATTGCTTGACAATCTTCATTTTTGTAGCCACCATAAATCCACTTTAGATCAATAAGGTCTGTAATCCAAATACAGAGTGCTAGCATCTGCTCTTCCTATTAGCACATGCTCCCTCTCCTGTCGAGAAGACAGTATAGTTTTTCTACCACTGATGGGCAGAAAAAGGTTAATATTGCCCCTTTTGCTCTACTGAAACCAAAAAGAAAATTTAAGAGAAACAATAAAATATTCACTAAAAGAAACCCTCAGATGGATTGGCAAACCTGTCACAGAAAGAAAATGTTCTGGCTAAGAAAACAACCATTACTGCAATTTTTGCAATAATTCTAAGGTTTTGGGGTGGGGGCTCTAGAGTGTCTTGTTACAATTTAGAAAATGCTGTAGTTTCCCCCCACTCTTTCCAAGCCAATTTATTTTCCAGGAATATGACAAAAAGCAAAAATGCTCTGAGCATTTTGCCCATTTCAAGCTTCATTTATAGTACAGCTCTTTATTGTGGGAATTCCATTGTGTTTTCTTTGAGCTAGGCCTTTTCACACAGTCAAATTTAATTTAGCTACATTCAAAAATATAGAACCATAGTAACAAGCTTTCATTAAAATAGAAGGTGCACTTAAACCAGAGCTATTCAAAAGAGAATCAAGTGTCTCAAAATTAATTTGCAGTCGCAAGGACATGAAAAAAAAAAGTTAAAATACTGACTCATTACTTGCCTGTGAGCTAAGTACTAATACTAGTTTAGTTTTTAAAGAATTGAGGAACAAAAGAACAGAGGTTCACCTAAATGAAATCTTTACAGCTATCACACAAAGGAACAACTTAATTCTCAGAGCTTCTATTAATAAACTCTTCTGAGTGTTTAAGAGTACTATTACAATGTGTGTGTGGGAGCAGTGAAGTTTTTCAACAGATGTCAGGCCTGAAGCTAAACATAAAAATAAATAAATAAATGCAAGGACTGAAGAAAGTTTGCACTTGAAGTGATGACTTGATGCACTGCAGAGTGGCAAACTTCGCAATTTGTATTTCATTAAGAATCCTTCCCCTCTTCCTCCCCCCCTTGAGGAATACTTGATAATGGAGATGCACACCCTACTTTTCTGTATGTTTTTATAAAAATCCCTACCAAATTACACAAAAGATACTTTTTACAGATATTGAAAAACACAGCTGTTTCGAACAATGGCCAATGTCATTAAAGTAACCATCTTTAAGGACAAATTGTATGCCTTTTGCTTAATCATAGGTACTGCTTGAAAGCATAGTGATGTTAGTTTGATAGAACTGTAGAAAGGCAGTATGGCAGCATGCTATTAGTAAAACAAAACAAAGCAGGCCGATGCAGCAGTATGTCGAGATTTGTCTTATCTAAGAAATCCTAGAAGAATGAAATTGAATGTGGTATTTGTCCCTGATCTCTGTGGTTATAGCTCCACTAAGAGTCTAGAGCTATAGAGCTAGGGTCTACCTACAGCTTTGATACTTTAATAGCACGGAAGACAACTGAACCCTGAAGTACTCCGAAACAATTTCTAGGTTTCCA
This sequence comes from Anas acuta, assembly GCF_963932015.1. Lineage (NCBI taxonomy): Eukaryota > Metazoa > Chordata > Aves > Anseriformes > Anatidae > Anas > Anas acuta. The sequence goes on from NC_088979.1 coordinate 104,530,443, forward strand.
TTCACTCAGTTACTATTTTTAACACTGCCTCTTTTTCACGCCAACACACTACTACTGTTTAAAAACATTTGTGGTATATTTGTGGTATATTTGCGAATATATATATATATTCACAATTATATATACGAATACATGTATATCTGTCTCACCCATCGTACATTCAGTATAGAAGTGACTAAAGAATGCAGTTTCATCATGACACCTTTCAGCATGTTATAAGGTGCACCTTTTAAGCTTAGGTCTATCTCTTGACTATCAAATATCAAAACAAAATCTCTCTTTAAAAGCAGGATCTTCCATTTTCTGATTCATTCCAGAATTTATGGTTTTCACTCCATGAGTGCCTACAAGGTATTACTTTGAGATGTAATGAAGCACAACTTACTGAATTCAGCTTTAACTTCAGGACTTAAAGACTTAAACCTTAATGATTACTGTATCAGGAGAAATCACGTTTTTATTCTAGAAGATCTTCCAAGTAGAGATTCTAGTTTTGTTTGTCATGGAGTATAGTGTAAAGCACTGCTTGTCCACTGACAATCTGATATAAAAGGTATCGATAACACAAAAAATGAAGAGTGCTTTAAAGCTAGTCCCACTGCTGTCATTGTAACTGAATGCAGATGCAAGATTTGATAGTCCCAGAATTCAGTCCCAGAGAAGGGCCTCACAACAGCATTTATGAAAGGATTTTGTAAAGTATTATTGACGGTTGTGCTTTCACAAACAGCTCCTTCACCACATTACCCAGGAATATAAAGAAATTCAAGAACACGCACCCAAAGCATCACTGTAATTGACACCACTGTTAGTATTCTTAGCAGTAAGCAAAAGACTGAATGAGAGGGACAATGAACAATCATCCAGTTGCTTCCTTTCCAGATGGTATATGTGCCAGGCAGTAAGAACACATTGGAAGCTCCCAGACTTAAATTCATCTTGTACATTCCTCAGTTGTATGAATATCTTTATGAAAAGCCAATCTAGGTGCTAAACACTCATACTTTAAAGCCAGGTTAACACATTATGTAAATACTAGAGCTTTCTACACCAGCTGCTGATCCAAACTTTCTGAAAATATTGAAACAATTTGATAAGTCCTGCATCAAATCTTATAAGAGCAAGAAACTGATGATACAGTAAATAGCCAGTAAAGAGGTATTCAACAGATAGGGGATTGAAACAGAATATGGCACCTTTTCTGATACCAGCATAAGTACTAGTGAGTCCACTTCGCTTCTTCCTGTGGCGATATAACCAGATGCTGAAGACCATGAGGATAATCCAACAGGCTGCACCAATTCCAGCAATAAAGGCAGGCTGTTTTACAACATCAGAAATCTGCTGGGCTAAACTGACTTGATCTTCTGAAGACACAGGGTTTCCATGAGAATCTGGGGAAAAAAAAAAAAAAAAAAAAAAAGGACACCCCAAATCTCCAGTTAATCTGAATGAACAAGTGTAGAAGGCAGCATTAAAAGAACAAACAGAACTGTAGTCCTGTTCTTCAAGGCAATATGTTTAAGATTGCTTTTGAAAATCTCTTTTTATAGGACTAGGTAGAAATAGTTCAATTTTCTTATAAGACAGGTATCTCCAAATCTACTGGGTTTCATTTGTAGTGACTGCTAAAATCAGATCACTAGATTATTTTATTTTTAATTTTAGCAAAGCAACATCAATTTGGGAAAAACATTCAGAAAGCCAGCAAAAAACAGAAAGTAGACAAAACCTCATATATGAAACATGCTTAATGTGTTCTTAGGGCTCTGTGAATGTGCAGAACTCAGGTACACATATGTACACTCTCATAACTGAAAATCATAGAACAATTACAAATTCAAAGTTCATTCACGTGAGGTTGATGTTGAGTGATACATTTTAATTTAGCAGTTCCTGACAGATGACTTAAATATCATAATACAGTCTAACATACTCTTTGCAGTCTCCCATTTTGACCTCAGTTTAAAAAAGACTATTTAAGAGTACATAAAGAAGTAAAAGTATAAAATAACCAAATTCTGCCCACTTGACATGGATGACAAAGCTCAAGAAGGACTAAAAAGGAGTTCTAAATTGGAAAAAAAAAAAAAAGTCAAACAGTCTCATTATTATTGGACATGCAGCCCTCCTCAAATACTGTTTATCTTTAAAAATACCAAATCAAACTGAAGAACAGGTATTTTTCTACACATTTTAAACTTTTTTTTTTTTTCTCCTATAGAGAAAGCACCAACAATAATCAGTCTTTTGTTCTCTTTCTGTACTGTACTTTTGCAAGAACCTTCTAGGAACAGTAATAAAAATATTCAGTTAGTGAACAATGCTTTCTAACTAAAATGAAGCAACTCACAGACAAAATACTGTCTTCCTGATTTTTTACCACTACAGTGAGTGGTTACTGGAAATTTCATTACTGCACAGGGTGAGAGCAAGAATTTGAAACCTTTACTCAGAGCAGATATTGCTTTACACATTCCACAGCTTAGTCTTTGAAATACCCATTTTTATTCATGTGTAAATCCAAGTTTATTTATTTATTTATTTTTAATACTATGGCTAGTGACAACGTATTCTCAAAGAGATCAGTGTTTTAAGGTGAAAGGTGCCGTTATCAATACTATTAATATAAACTATGAATGAAATTAAGACACAGTCACATAAAAAACAACACTTTTTCCTAAAGGACTAACCAGTGAATAGATTATTTTGGTAGATTTTGTATCTTGCTGAAATAAACCTAAACAAAATATAAGAAACAGCAATACAAAAAGGGTACAAAATAACAGTAAACCATAAAAAAAAACAAACCTCCTCTGGAAAATGATACCTTTACAAATGGGAAATGGTTAAATTAATAACAACTTTTTTTCAGTGAAGAATTCCAGATTTCAGTTTTTCTGACATACTTATTTGGCCACGGAATCACTGCTGCCTTTGACTGTTACCTTATTGGAAAATTTATTTCATATTTCAGGTCCCTGTATCTTCTGTGATCCTAAATGCACTGCCTAGCCTGAAAGTTCAGCAAGCAGACTCATTCTTTTGTACTAATACACTCTTTGTGTCTGCTGGGTTTATAGATTTCATGCCTATTTGCGCAAGGTTAAGATGGGTTGCTTCAGATTTTATGGAGACAGCCAAGTGAAGTTCCACACAAGTGGCCAGATGGGCTTAAATGTATAAAGTATACTGTGACTAATGAATTAAAACTGTCACTTTGCTTCTCATCTTTTGTGTCTTTGCAGCTGAGGCCATATTATGATATGAAATCTTGCATCATCAGTCTGTTTTCAAAATGAGTAACTCTACTGTTTCTATATTTTTAAACAGATATACTACCTCACATTTCTTAATAGAATAGAAAAAAGATTTGCAGACTGTGGAAATCTATTCAGGACTGTGGTCCTGAATAGATTCAGAAGATCGATGAATGCTTTTCTCTAATCCTTTAAAATATATATATATATTAAATAAAAAATAATAAAATAAAAAAATGTAAATTTAAAAGCCAAATGAGAATGTTTTTAAAATATGTCAATAATACAACCATAAAGGACAGTATTTTTATATACATCAAATACCAAAGAATCTCTTTGAACACCTATTGTTCTAATTTTTAATTACGATTCAACTCATGGTATTACTTTGTTAGCCAGTGCAAGCATAAGAACAGCGTAACAATGTATTTGCTTTTAAGAGGCTTACGCTACACTGTATATAGGTGGATTGTTAAGTGTCATTACACTGAATTAACTGGTATGTATTTACATATATGGTGACAAGAAAAATGAATATGTGTACATGTATATTCATATATACAGAATGGTAAAAAAGAACTTGTAAGGGCTTCAAAAAGGTCACATTTGACCCATGTCCTTCTCATGTTCTAAAGATAGAAAGCAAGCTAGATATATAGCAAGAGGAGCAAATCTAGTTAATCCCTCATTACTGAAGAATTCCATATACAATATGTAGGAAGCCTTTCTTTGAGAAGGGCATCTTCAACTCTTCGTAATAGCCCCATGAGATCAGTCAGGAAAAAAGCTCTTGAACGAAAAGAGTACTGTTTCTTCATCCCAGGAAACTTCTGGAAACTTTGCCTGAGATATAAACGGTTCTTAATCAACATTCCTGTTCCTGCTTGCACTCCTCAGGGAAACATGCCAAAATAATAAGTGAACATAAACATTGTAAGGCAAAGTGCATCCTACTGCCAGAGCAGCAGCCACAGCTTATAATGTACTTGAAAATGCCTCAGAGTTGTTGGAGCAGGCTGATCTCACAACTCCCTGAAACCAGCATATTATTACACTGACTCATCCCCTTGTCTTCTACCCTGAGATAAGAACCTTCTTTTTTATTACAGAGCATATTGCTATGGCTATTGCTCACCAACTAACTACCTGATCTGACTGTGTTGAAGCTCCACATTTTAAACTTCAATGAAATCTTGTTACAATTTCATGTGGGGAAGAAGTGGGACCTCTAACTCTCTATGGAACTCTTTAATGTAAATAATATAAAAATCAATGTTTAAAGTGTTAAATGTTACACAAATGATTAATATAGAATTAAGATTTGAACGCCAAAGATTTAGAAAGGCAGGAAATTCCAGGTTCACAGGTGTGTAATCAACTCCATCTTTGCCCTGTCTGTATACAACCAGTATGGTACTTTCCAATATATCTGTCTCATTTAGTATACAGAATGTACAATCAGGAAATAGGAATATATATTTATATATTTGTGGACATTGATAATTTTGGCAACTAAAAACAAGGAAAACACCTGGAATCTGTAACACAATGTCTGATGTTTCCTCAAATACATGTGCATGTTGCAATATGAAAATTTGGTAAAATACTACAAGGCTAAGAATACACTGCTTTGTAGTTATGCACATTTCCAAACCTGGGAAAAAACAAAAACATTTTTTCAGTTTGATCTTACAGCATAAAGTTTGTGAGAAGATAGCACCACGCTGGTTTGGAAGCGCATACTTGAGGAAAAAAAAATGTCCCTTTTGTTATCAAGTCATTTGCAGGCCACAGGACAAAAATATCAACAAAACCCACCATACAACTATCACACTAGAAGCATTTGAAAGGCTGACAGAATAATATCCCTAAAGGCATCTTAGCTGCTTCACAAATCACATCTCCTAAACAAAACAATTAGAAAAATGATTCAACGAGACGTTCCTCTATTTTGTACACTCGAGACATCCACTAGTTGAAAAATGCACTCGACAATTATAATTGTACAGTCATTTCAATAAAAAAAATGCATAGCATGTATTCATACAAATTATGTATTTATGAGTCACATTAACTGGTGTTGTGGGGCCTTTCAGAGCTGGTACCCTGAACAAAATATGTTGCAGTATGTTCCAATTTCATGACTTATTTGCCAACAAGGATGTATTATATAGCAGAGCTACCATAGGTAGTATCATGTCACTAGACAAATCTTAGGCAAGAGACTGGCAAAAATCATGTTCATTTGATAATTCTCACCTTTCCGTACAGTGCATTTTTATAATTGATGTCCTGAAGTCACATGCTGTGACAATAAACATGTTTTATCATATTTCTTATAGATTTTTTTTCTCCACAGCACAGTATTATACATACAAGGATCTATAGTGAGCTGTAGATAGCTCTTATGAAGTATGTATTTTTTCCTTAGCAGCAAAGCTCTTGTAGTCTTTTGTTATGTAAAATATCAACTTCACAAACAAAGAAAAAAAAAATGGTTTTCTAGGCCTTGGAAATCTACAAAAAGCTTTACAAGGCCCATCAAAAATATATATAAATAAATAAACTTCAAACACCGATGTGGGGTGTTTCAGGAAGATGCATGATTTTTCAGCTGATCTCATGATTTTAAGCACTGAAACGTAATTCTGAATAACAAGCAAGTATATTGTTGGCTTGTCCCAAGTGGCACTGAAGTCTAGGGTACCACAGCTCAGTGAGCTGCTTCATGTCAGCTGAGACATGGAAAATGAAAGAGCTTTGAGCTTACAATTTGTACCTGTCTTTGTAACAGGTTAAGTGCGTGCACAAGGTCAGTTATCACAGCTCAGCTGATGCATGGTACTATGATTGCACGCCTCAGCTCTCTGAGAATCCAATTTCTCCTGTCCTCCCCTCTTGTTCTGGAAGGCAGCCCCTGAAAGGTGAAGCTTCCTCCTGTCACACATTCGGCTGAAACCCTGCCCAGATATATTGCTCACAGTCAAGAACCTGGGAGCATCCTGCACAGCACACAGTCTTAAAAATGAGTTTGCTGTACAAGAGAGTAGACTATACTGGAGGAAAAAAAAAGTGTTAAATCTCTTCTTTGGGCATTCTAGAGCCAGCCACAATCTAGTCTCATGTTTTTGTAAGAAAAAAAAAAATATTGATTTCGATGGAAAATTCTTCAAAAAAAGTAAGTCAACATCTAAATCACATAGTATATCACCTCTGACATAATTCCAGAAAAAAAAAAAGTAGCTATTATACTACTTCAGATACCAAGAATAATATTCCTGAAGGAATAGTTGGGATCAACAAAAGATAGAAACTTGGGAGTTGTCAGAGGCAAACACACAGTTCCTTGTTAGTCCCTTTTCCACCCCCTGCCTGGCCTCCCTTCTCTCTCGCTGTAACCATGTTATTTATTGCTGATGAAAGGTGCCAGCTGATGACATCAACAACTTAATTTTCTTTCTTCAAAAGAGCTACCAGAATACTCCAGTGTCTGCTCCGCCCCACTGCTGGGAGCACATCCAACAGCTAAGAATGTGAGTCTTTGCGGGGGCTGTAAGAGAACTTATATTCCCTTTCCACAAGGTAGAGCTAGGTAAACTGGAGTCATTCATACGTCTTGAGGATTTTAGCTTGATTTGTGCTCATGAAGAGTACTCCTCTTAAGTTTCAGGAGTAATTTTCAGCAGCCTCCTGCAGTTGCCTGCAGATATTCCTTTGTGCTGCATTTAGTGGCATGGATCCCCACCCAAGTCTCCTATCTCCAGTTTTTCGTTATCCAATTGTAACAACCAAACTATGGGATTTTTACTGTAGTACCTGTAGATTTGGCCACACCACTTAACTAAAAGCAAGCAATAAAAAATACGAAATCAAACCCCGACCACATGGAAATATATGACTCTTACCAGGTTAAAGGCATACTTCTACATTTGACCACCCTCCAAAGTGTGTGATTGCTTCACGCCTTCTAACACAGTATCAGTAAGGCCAGCAAGTCTGAAGCAGGCAAAAATCTTATCCTGACTAGAGTCTGATTTGTTTCTTTTTCCACTTATCAAAACCCCAAAGTGATTAAGTTGTTATAAATTACACCTTCATTTAGCATTTACATATCGTCTGAGAAAAGGAAAAAAAATGTGATTATGAAGTCCTTGCCTTTCAACCTCTATGCTACCCTGTTATTTTACACTTTTTAATTTAAATTTTTCAAAACCCAAGCCATTCAAAAAACTTGAATTTGAGTGGAAAGCTATAGGGAGCTGGTTTTAGGAAAGCACAATCTAGCACAATCACATAACTATGATTTTTTTAAAATATTAATTGAATATCATTTAGACCATATGCAATTTAGTCATAAATTCTCCATGTACTTGGGAATTATATGCTTGTGTAGGTGAAATAAGTTAAAGATAACCTTCCTTTTAATAGTCAAGGAAATATAGACGTAATTTTCTGGAGAATACATTACTTATTATACGTTACTTCACTCTTGTTTTCACACACAATAATTATAGTATTTTAAATACAAAAGTCAAATAATAAGGAATATCTACTAATGATACAAAGATAAAAAGGGATACGAATTCCAAACCAACATGGTGAGTTTGCCTGTTTGTTATATATAAATTACATACTGTAATGATAAAGTAGTCTGAGACAGACATATTGGTAAAGCATTGGTAAAGCACTGTACCTAAGGCTACTATAAATATCCTTCAGCTAACTGAAAGCAAAGATGCATTTCTCCTAGATACATCCAGAAGCAATGATGAAGATCTGCATCTATGACAGAGGAATGTTTGGTGTAAATAAAGTTAGGAGGTCAAAATAATTTTAAGTCACCTGTGTACCTCCTGTTCCTCTTCTGGGGTTATTTACTAGCTTTCACACATAGCTGACATTTATCGGGCCTAATGGTAGCATGCTTTTGGTTTTTCTCAGCAATAAAGAAAGATAAAATCTGATCAAGACAAACCAACTCTCTAACCTAAAGTGAGCCAACAGTAGTGATTCATACTCCTCTAAATGTTTTATTGCACCATTCCAAAGTGTGAAATTTCACTTTGAAAAAATTAACAACCAAAAAACATTGCTAAATTAGGAGACTGAAACACTTACATTGTTATAATCCTATCTTCAGAATGCAATTCTAGGACAAGTTTAAAGCCAGAAATGCCAAATCCTGTTGTTCCACAAATCAGGTAACACTATCTATTTCACTTGTCCTGAAAGTATTTTTGGTGCCATCAAAGACAAAAGCAAGCAAACGAAAATCATCAAAAACAATAGATAGAATTACCAGCAGGCTTACCTAATTGGATAAACTGGGGATCACTTTTCACTCCAGGTCCTGCACCAGTACTTGCTGCCACTTCCACGCTGTATCGAATACCAGGAACGAGGGATGGGATGACTACAGAAAAGGTGGAACCATCTACCGTTTTGTTTATATGGTATCGACTTTCATTGCCAAGACACCAAACCTGCAGGGAAGTGTATTGTATGTATAAATGTTTAAAATTCAGTGGTGTAGGATAATTAGAAGGAAGGTTGACATATTTCCTTCTGCTGGATAAAAATTTAGAATTTATCAATATTCTAAAATCTGTAGTCATGGATCACCATCCTTGGCACTCTGAATACTGGAAAGACATTTCTTGTTCCAAAGAACATATCCAACTACTAATATTATTTGATGGGTTTATTCTAATTCATTAAAACTATGACAACAGTGCTAATAAAACTAAAAGTGTTAGTAACATGGAACAAGTAAGAGAAGCCCCTTAACAAAAAAAAATCATTCATATGAACAACAAATTTACTTACAACAATTTAATTACAACATTTTTTTTTTTTTAAATGGTAGTGAGAGGCAAAGGTTGAATCATATTCTATTGAGAGACAACAGTATGATGTCAGATTTCGTTTTTGGTTATAATTAGGGCACAGGTCTAAAGACTTCAATTCACCATTTTACACCATTTTACACCATTTTGCATTTCAGCATTATATCTAGTCATATTAAATGACTGGGAGGAACAATGTGATATTTTTATCTCCTTGGGCCTGCTCTATTTGTGTGTCAAATGTTTTATAAGAGTATGGCTGAGCAGTGACCTACTATTAAAAGTGAAGTAGCAGATGATCTAGATCTGTTAAAAAATGATGAAGGTGTGTTGTTTTCTTTGTTGTTAATTTTCCACAGATGTACTACAATGAATATTTATCCAGAAATTTAAATTAGTTAAATTCAGTACCTTATTTGTAAAGAAGCAAACTTTCCTGGGAACGTCAGCATTTTTGAACCTGTGCTGATTGTGCACAGGATGGAAGACTGTGCTTCTGACATATGGAGCTCCTAAAAGATTTACTATCCAGATAGCCGTTCTTAATCCCTTGTGCAGTTCTGCTGCTGTAGAGATTGCCAGGTGAGTGAGCTAGAGTTTCCCTTACAGAACAATTGCTAGGGCACTTTCCATGGAGTCCTTTTTCCCGGATACCGTAAACTTTATTTCATCTTCAGGACACTCTAAGACCCTTCTTCATTCTCTGGATGCCAAGGACTAAAACAAGGCTAGTGGGACACTGAGGATCTGAAATATATTTTAAGCTCCTTTGAAATAGAATCCCAATGCAGCACATATAGAACTGCTTCTGTAAAGTGGGTTAGAGAATACAAAAAGAACAGAAAAGGCTCTCCTTTTTATATTCTGGTATTAAATATAGACTGTTTCAGTATGTATAATTAGTAACACTGCTCTTAAATTCTGAAGGTCTATGAAAATGTTATTATTTAAATAAGAATTTGACAAAGTGAGGAACAAAAGATCTAAATCTGCATTTTGACAAGTCATTTTCACAGGAATTGCTACTGCCACCTTGTACAATAGTGCATATGTGAACAACAAAAAAACAATTTATTATATACTTGCAACTATGCACTACTTATCTGTAAAAATGCTTTGTTCTTAGGAGCTCAATTAAATGCAGAGATCCACAAATTGAGAATGGTAAATTAAACATCAGGTTGTTCAGTGCTTGCCAGTACTATATTTGAATACATACCTAAACAGGTAAGTGAGAACTAATTTTTAGAATGTTATGAAGGGGGGATTCATATTCTAACAGACATATCAGTGAAGAAAAATTAGTATAACAAGACAATTCTAACTTCATGCTAGGAATGACCTCTGCTATGGTTTGAATTTCTGTTTTTTTTCTGTGTGCTACTGGCACTTCTCCAATGAAGATGGTATCCTCCTTCCTATTTGTCTTATCCTTTAATTACATAGGTATATTCTTGCCTTAGAAACTCCACCCCCCAACATGCATACTTTTTTCTGGGGGAAAAACACGAGACAGAAAAACAAGAAAAATAAATTTACAAGACTTCCATTTTTTTTTTTTTTAAATCAGTTAATTGTAGATCATTGTTTTTGCATTTTTAGAGAAAAATATTAAACATATGCTGCTCAAATAGCAACTACATAAATTTTCATTGTGTATGTTTTCTGTCTATGGTGAAAAAAAAAAAAAAAAAACACAAAGGAAAATAATGTAATGCACACAATAAATGTAGGAGAAATGTGCCAGTGTGCCATCTACTGCTACACAAGCACTACGAGATGGCTTGCTCTGATACATGGCAGCTTGTTACCTCTGAATGCTAGGAGGTATGTAAGGTATTACATCTACTTGGAAATATGAATTTCCTGACCTTTACTGTTTTGTCCTTACAACCTTAAAATTCCTCTAATGCAGTTTCTCAATGGAAATAAATCCACCTCTTCTAGTCAAGGTCTATCTTTAAATAAAATAACTTTCCCAGTATGTTTTTTTCAATTACATTATATATTAAGCCACAAACAGATTTTTTTCTTTTTACCATTTGACTAGTTTCTGAAAGGCATTTTATTATTCTAAATTGACCATGACGCTTAGTGATCTCTCCCCTTTTCTACTGAGGAAAAAACAGAATAGCAGAATGAGTTTTAAAGGCTAGGAATATATGTCTATAGCACAGTGTTTTACCTGAAAAAATAGCCCAGAAAATTTCATTAAAAAATTTCTCTCAATAATGCCCATATGCATGGACTGAAACAGATGAACCTGCCACTTAGTGGCTATAAAGCTTACTTGATATACACAACTAAATATTTAAAATGTCTGTAGCTTTCTTAGGAAAATTAAGCTTAATTTAATTTGTTACATAAATTAGCTCAAAACAATTTGAACTGAAAATACAGTGTCTACTGCTACATGAACATCAAATAAATATTTTATAATGTAATTACATTTTTTTAAAATTATATAGCATAATGAGAGCTGTGTTTATGTAAAAGACAAGAAAATTTCTATACATTTAGTATTTAGTACATTTAGTATTATGCACTCACATTCTTTATTTGAAATTTTTCTGCTTAAGTACCCAGATAAGAGTAAATTACTCAGATATTAACACTTTTAATTATTATCCCTGAGCTTTTCAACTTATGAAACCTGTTTATATTTATTACCTTAGCCAATGTCTTTCGAGTCACAAAATGGTTCTCAAACAGGTATAGTTCCTTCTCAGCTTGTGTATGCATTTCTCAATTTATAATAAAGACAAGAGTGTAGTTTTAATTATGAGTGTTGACCCTTTGCTTTGATTTATAGAGGCTTTTTAAATTGCTTTCTACCGTTTAGACAGAATTACTTAATATGGAGTTTGATTTTCCATGCAGTGTGCTCTGACTTTAACCAGTAGATGGAGCCAAGAATCCACAAACAACTTACCCGTCAGAACACAGCCAACACTTTGATAGGGGATACAGGCATGTGAGTATTACCTTATATTCTTGAACCATTCCGTTCTGGTTATCCTCGGGGGGTGGCTGCCAGGTGACCACAATTGCAGTGCCGTTTCCATCGTTTTTAGTTACCGAAACACTCTGAGGCGGAGCACTGGGCGCTGTTCATTTGGAGAGAAAGATTGAATACATCATATACAACGGTGAGGGGTATTTTTTATTTTTATTTTTATTTTTTAAGGAAAACTGGTTTCTAGGCTACACAAATATATTCATTTAGTCTCCAGCCTTCCTTACGGGCAATTCTGCCCACTAGCCAAAATTATTATTACAATAATCAATTACAAGGTAAGTGATGTTATCCTACAGCCAGGCTTCTAATTTCTGCCACAGTCTCTCTGTAAGATAGGAAAAGACACACAGGCCACCAGACTCTCCAAACTCAGATACTCACTACACAACACAGTCCTGAGCACTGAATTCCTTATTGGTCTCAAATCATCTCATCCAGAATCAACAGTTTTGGAAAATAAAGTATGTAAATTGACCCTAAGTAGAATGTTAAACCTTAGTTGCTCTAGTGTGTAAAAAATAATACAAACCTTGTTAAAATCAAGACTGAATTTTTTACTATTAACAGGTTTATATTTTGCATTTTAAATATTTTTCAAAAAACTGGACGCTTAGTTGATGCTTAGGATGAACGTAGTTAACCACCCAGAGAAATAAACCAAAACTACACTGTATTTATAACAGGTAGGAAGAAAGAAGGCAAAAGGTATCACATCCTGCCAGAGGCACTGAAATCCCTGTTCCGATGCACCGGCCACCTTGCATACTCATTATGCCTGAGATACCAGGCAAGCTACAACAAAGGGAACAGCTATATGAACCTTCCCGTTTTAGCATGTGTTTGAGATGGAAATACATAATTTAGCTCACTATATCTGTTGCCCTCATTTATCTTTTCATTTTGTATTACTGATTGATCCAGATATAAAAGCTTTCTAAGAATGTGGTTTCCATTCCCTCAGCTATAGCACTTTGATGATTTCTGTGGTGTCTGCTATCTACTCAAGATAGTGATTAGTAAGTGCTTGAATCTGACAGAAGTCACTTGTGACCAGACCATGAACTCAGCAGGGAGGAGTGCACACTGCAATGAAGATAAAAAGCACATTTCCCATTGTCTGTTGATGGGGGGGTTTGCACATCCCTCTCTCTCTGTCTCTCACACATGGTTCTGAATATTTACTTCGATGTCACCAAACAATTCACATAATGATCAGTCCAACACAGTCTCCTCTGCTGCAGATTGCTCTTCTCAAACAGCACACACTTCAAACAAAATCAAATAACGAACATATCAGAGAAAAGCAGGCCAGAATACTACTTCAAAAAGGAAAGATGAAGACAGTCTGGCTCCTACTTGCCTTCTTCTAGGGTTTTTGCAAATTTCACTTCACTATCTGCTCCTTGAAACTCATTAAAAAAGGGGCGGGCCTTAATTTCATAGTTTACACCTTTCTTCAGCTCTGGAATGATAACGCTGTTTTTGGTTGGAGTCCTCACTTCAAAAATTAACCACTCTGACTCTCCATAGGATGCTGGTGTAGGCCGGTACAAGATTTTATATCCTTGAATATACTGGGATTGTTGGTCCACCTGGCAAAACAACAGAAAGACACACATTTAGAACATACAACGGTTTGTTTAATAAATAGGAATCGTGGATGTTGTCTGTGACTTTAGTCCTTGAACTATCCATTTATTTTATTCAAAAGAACACTGCTGAATGAGATACAGGCTCCTTGAATTACAGCAAATTACAGGTCTGATACACAAGTGCATTAATCTGTTTGAGGCTGTTAGAACTGCACAGGTTTTGGTAGATTTATGAAAGCATTAAAGGGGGATAGCAGAGTTGTATAATATACTCTAGCTCTGTGAAACTAACCACCTTTACATACATGGAGAATCTCGCCAGAATTGAAGGAACCCAGCATACATTCTGCCCACCCCAATCTGCTCTGCAGAACGGGGCAAGGGAGGTGGGCGAGGGCAGGGTAGCGATGGCTCTGCAGTGTGTGCTGATGAACACAGATCAAGCAGCAAGTCTGCCAGCTCTCCTGAAGTGTGGAAGCATCCCAAAATTCATGAAATGAGCACTGCTTCCTGCCTGCTTCCTTCTGGAGTCACCGATTTAAAAGGGCAGCCAATTGGCACTATCTACATTGTTCCGATGAGACTAGAGGCTGTCAAAGGACAGATTTGTCCAAGCATTTCCTCCACGATCACTGACTCAGCAGGAGGCTCCTCTGGTGGAGGAGAGGAGATGTTTTCAGAGTGTTCTGAAGAGGCTCACAAAAATCAATATGGTAATAAGGATGAGACTTGGTAAAGCAGATCAAAATGACATTCAGCAGTCCCAAATGATTTGAGACTGAGGCCATTTTATATTGCATGTATGGAGAAATAGACCTTAACGTAAATGAGGACAGGATTCAATGTGTTTGGCTATAACTGCAACAGAAAGTTACTTTGCAGAAGTGATCTCTTGTGGAGCATTAACTACCAGTTTCAATTTCTGATGAATAAGGAAATCCAAAAACAACAATAAAAAACTTTAAAAAGGTGCACCAGATTTTCCCTTTTTTCAAAAATCTCATACAATGGTATAATAAAAATGTTTGCTTGCTATTTAACTCCAAAAAACCAACATCTTTCATTTTTAATAATCACATAAAGAACGTGTGTGTTAGCTAAAACTGAGGTAATGCTTACTTTTGAAATTGCAAAGAAGCCACAGGCCACCCAAGAAACTGACAAAAATTGGCTGTCTGGAAAAGGTTGTTCTGTAAGTAAAGGTCAAACAAAATTGTGCTAGGAACCTCAAGGATGTTTTAATGTTATTAGTTAAAACAGGAGATTGCCTACTGCAGGTGGCCTTACTGCACGTGACAGCATAATTACACAGCTGATATTACCTTGCAGCACTGAGGAGCCCTGGTCATGGACCAGGACTCAGCTGGGCTAGGACTCTTCTACAAAGTCAAAATGCCTTCGTTCTTGCTCAGAATGTTCTGTCACAGCATGGTGGAGATTATACCCTGTGCTCTTCCTGCCAATATATTGACTTGTACAGATGGAGGACATCAACAGACCTCAAATCTTAGTCTTATTAGATTTATTCTTGCACTATTATAAGTTTCCCCCATTTTTTTCTTCTCTCTGCATTCTGTTTTAAAGCTGGTCTTCTTTGAATTATATTTCCATTTCTCATTACTTGTTACTTATAGTTTCCTGTATTGTTCTCTCTCCATTTCTTTGGCAACCTTTTGGTTGCCAAATATTTCCCATAGCAAGACATTTCTAACCTTTCCTTCACTGAGGCCCCAGCCTTTTCTAAGCCTACTTGAATCGTTTTCATGTATGTTCTCATTTCACTTGCTTCAGGACTTCTACAATGTTGTTTCCTTACTCTTCCGTTTTCTCTACTAGATTCTCCACGACCAACTTCTTGCTTCCTCCTGTCAGATCAACATCGACAGAACATCTCAAAATTGTTATTTTTGCATCTTCTCCCTGTACTGTGTGTATTCATAGCACCATGGAAAGAAGAATACGTTCAGATGAGGCTCTACTAGTTTGTGTTTCCCAGTCTGTATGTAGGACAGAGGCAACAGGTTCAAAAAGAATTATGTAGTACTTCCCTCCACTGGGGTCTGACAGATGGGGAAGTTCCCATGCTATCTCATTAGGGGATTCATACACTTCCTACTGAAACCAGTGCAAAATCTTCAAATGATTTGACTTGTGAAAGTTTTGATCAGTCTGTTAGCTTCCAGAGGAGAACTTGAAAACTCTCACCATGTGATAAGCAGCATTCTCTACAGAGGCAAGCAATGGTGAAAATGGGACAAAATTTAATGAAGTAGGAACACAACGTCCAAGCAGCACTCAATCCAAAGAAAAACAATTTCAGGTGTACAAACTACACACTTCTTAAAGTGTGACTCCACAGCACCCAGACAGTACAATTCATCAATGTATATAACCACCAACATGATACAGATTTTTACTTACAGTCCAATGAACTTCAATCGAGGAGGAAGAAAGGATAGTAGGGTTGTGCAGATGTAGTACCACATCACCTAGTTCTCTCTGGACCTGCTTGTGATCCACACCCTGACTTGTTGGTGGAACATCTGTAATAATTTAAGATTCCATTCTCACAATATATAATTGTTAAAATAAGCATATGTAAATACAAACATATCAGAAAACATATGATGCTTTCCTCAGTGAAGCATATCCTAAGTACTTCCCAATTATGTAAGAAAAATCTACATGAGTGTTGTCTTACCCTTCTGACATTTGGTCTATTTAAAGCTAAAAGGATTGTTCATACACATGAAGCAATACATTCCTCTCAAAATATTCAATAGTACAATGGAAACACATTTGCTACATGCAGAGCCCTTGAAAAGCTTATTTAACTGAAATGGAACGACTGTCCTAGACATATATAAAGTCTATAGGGCAGTCACTAATAGGGTGTCTAAAATATACATGTACTATGGACAGCGGAGGAACATAGTTTCTGTATTGCTTTCACATGTCTTCCTTTGATCACTTCATTTTAGCAAATACCATGCTGACAACAGTTAAAATCACAGACTGGGAAATACACAGAAAGTACTTAGAGTGATTTCTTTTTCTATTTTTTTTTTTAAATAGAATTCCAGATACAGGGTAATGCATTACATAACTTTTGCTCTAGCCTACTACTTTCTCTGTCTGTCTGATCTTCTCTTCCAATTAGGTAAGATTAGAAAATCTTCAAGGGTTCTGTTCTAGGAAGACCTTAGTAATTTCCATACCTGTCTGCTCACAAGAAGGGCCAAGGAGACAGTACAAAGAAACTGCATATACATGTATATATATGGATATATATATATCCATCTACAACTACTCAAATATGTCATTGCAGGTGCGTAGACTATCTTGAAAGCTGAGGTTTGGATAGTGCTGTTTGTAAAGCATGTATGTATGTAAAGCATACTTCTTGCATGGTGGACATATTCTCAGTTTACCAACTTTTTACACCTTTCTTTCCAAAAATTTAGTTCTCCCATTTGGCAATACAAAGCCTTTGCTACTTTGCAGTCCTGCCATACAGTTGCCTCAAACATTTGCAAGATGATGAGATTTCTCTGATGTTAATAAAGCAAATTGAGGGTAGCATGCAGTTAGTAGGTGACAAATCCAGATTCTTAGCAAGGAATACTGATAAGCACAAACACACACAAACCAAAGAAATACCATTGATTCACCACTGTATCTACATGCAATATGTTCTGCCAAACGGTCCATTTATCAGAGCATTTTCCTCCCTTTATTGCTCTGAGAGCATTAAAGATAGAAATTTCTGTTTGGAGAGTTGCCTAAATCTCATCCTGCTTAGAATATTACAGGAAAGTCAGTTGAGTAATTAGTAATATTTTTGCTACTAGTCATAAAAGATGAGTCATCAACAATATGATTAAAATTATTAATAGCCTCAATCTTTTGCACATGTGCTATATAATGGTGTATATCATCTATCCTGTGTTTTCTTGATTAGGCTCTGAAGTTTCCAAGACAGGGACTGAGAGAGAAAATACTAAAACATGTTGTTATTTTGTCAATGTTAGTCAAATCTAAAGGTTAAGGTAGGTGAGTTTCCTGATCTGCATAAGAATTTTGAACAAGACAATACATACTTAGGAACAAAACTTAACTGGGAAATTTTTGAACTTACTAGCTCAAACTAAAAATGTGTATAAAGCTAACCTTCACAACATGGAAATGTTATTGGAAGAAGAGTAGAGCAGCTTTAAAGAACTTTACACTTTATTATGCTTCTTACTATTTATGAAAATTTTATCTGTTGGCCTTTAGCTTCGCTCTTAGGTTTTGCATGGTCTCAGTTCTTCAGCTCTACTAGATCTCAGAGAACAGGTAAACTTTTTTGTACCATTATAAACCACTCAGTTCTGTGAGTGAACAGAATATTCTGCCTCATTTGCTGTTTATCAGTCAAGTCAGTGATCAGTTCATTTGGGACATTCAACCCTGATGCACATCTCATCTCTTCAAATGAAACTACACTGCATGAAAAATGGACTCATATAGAGCATTGCTGCTTACCTGCATAACAAAACATGTTGCCCTTTGGGGAAGACCTAGAAACCTGTGTAACTCCTATTTTCTATGTGGTCATAACTCTGCTGTCTATATATCCAAGGAAATTGCTACCCATCAGGAGAAATGCATAATAACAAAGGATAGCAATATGAAACTGCTTACTCCTCATGGGAGATGACAAAAACTTGCCTTCAGAACAAATGAAAACTTGCTAACAGAAAATGCTGTTTTCTTTAAGGAACTTCCTTCCAAAAACAAGCATGTACTTACTTTTGCAAACAAAGGAACAAACATACAACACAGGCACTCTTAATAAACCCATGGGTCAAATTCTCCAATAAAACAGAAAAAAAAGGAAGATGATCTTTATCACTTTTTCTTTGGAAAAGTATATATCAATTTTCTTTCTATTTGCTCATAATCAAAGGAAAAATGCAGGCTGCTATGTTGTAAAGCATTATTTCTTGTAAGTTATTGGAAGTGTCATTTATTTTTTATAGTGAACTCACAGTTATTTTAAATTTTACATATCTGGATTAAGTCCATAGCTGGAGTCAGCAGATGACTCCTTAATTTGCTGTAATACATCCCTGTCTTACACTTGACTGTCTGTAAATGCATCTTTTTCCTATTGTTTCACTTTCAACAGTAGCACTACTGCAATACTTCTAATACATTGCCAGAAGTTCTTCTTTACTGGCCCACAACACCTAATTCCTTCAAATTTAATATTTGTATCTTTCTTAATGCAGCAGAAGACAAATCACATTGTGTGCTGTTTCTTTCCCTGTCTCATTCCTAAGCCTCATTGATCCACTGGACATAATAACATTTCCATGGAATTTTTGGTTTTGTGTGATAACTTCAAAAATCAGAGATTACTTCTGTTGTTAACAAGAGCTATTCTGCAGGACGTAACTATCTTTGGATAAGAGATACTAGGGTTCTCTTGGGGAGCACAGTATGCTGTCTAAGCAGCTTTTAGAGTCTATGTTATAGGGAAATGCAAGTGTAAACAATGCATTTTACTATGCAGCATATATTACAGCCAGTATAGATAGACAGTTGAAAGCTAGTAAAATTTTTCCAAGTAACGTTTCTCAGTTAACTTTGGACAGCTAAAATGTTCAATATGTAAAGCTTACCTTGAGTTTTCACTGGATCAGATATTTGGCTTGGGTCACTTAGTCCATACGCATTAGCTGCCCTCACGAGGAATAGATAAATTGCATTAGGTTTTAGCCCTTTAACTGCAAAACTCTCTGTTTTCACATTTTCAGCTACAGTTTGCCAGGTGCTACCAGATGCATGGCTAAGGATAAAACACACACAACAGCAGGTTAGCACGTGCTTCTTTAACAATATATTATACATAAACATAAGTACAGCACGATCTTATGAGACTCATATACCTGAAGGCCTCAATTATGTAAGAGGTTGGAGTTGCACCTGAATTCAAATTCGGTTGCCATGACAACGTTACTGTATTTCTACTGACATCTGTAACCTCAGGTTTTGAAGGAGCACTAGGAATCAAGTTTGGGTCAGTGGGTCTTGGTGGCTGCACTGGGACTCCAAATTCTAACAAAGGAGAGAAAAATGCTGAGTATAGACAGGACGAAGCTGTAAGCTAAATGCTGTTCACATCTTACCTGGCAATTTATGACAGAGTCGTATAACTACTACAATTCAATTTTTGAGTTCCTTGTATGTATTTTCTCCATGCAGAGAAAACCTAATTGATTACCTTGGACCTCTATGTAAGCACTCCATGTAGCTTCGCCACTTGGGGTGGAAGCAATGCAGGTATACCGACCGGTGTCACCCAGCTGAGTGGGAAAAGAGAAGAATAAATATTTGAAACAATCAGGCACTCAGTGGGCTAGAAAAGTAATTACATCTCTGCATGTTTCTCCATGAATATGGATAAATGTATTAGACTGCAAAAAACTTTGAACCAGAAACTTCTTACATAAGAAGGCATGAAGTTAATGGCTATGTTTCTGAGCTTTCTTCAAAGAAGTGAAAATGCTGCATATTCTAACTTCATGTTACCCATTCAGTAGCATTTATTCCTTACTCTGCAGAGTTCTTAAATAAATTGATAAAGAATTCGGATAACAGGATTCCTATGTAACCTTTTGCCTAAATGATGCCTACGATTTGTCCGGACTGCAACATTAGAATGTCAACCTTCAAACAAAGCTTAAATATTTCACAGGGCCTTAAACATCTTGGGTTCTCTGTACTAGTAAATGTTTCACTCTAAGGCAGATCCAAAAAAAGGACCTCCATATGCAATTCTCACCCAGTTCTGAATGCTGGTTTACTTGTCCATACCTGACTTAATCACATTTCAAAGGAGGGTTTTTGTTTGTTTGCTTGTTTTGCAAATACATTGTGCCCTACCATATTGGGTTTATGTGGCAAGGTTGTCCTCATGGGGAGACTGCAGGGGTGGCCTCAGTGAGCAGATCCCAACAGCTGCCCCATGTCAGATCAGAACCAGCTCCAGCTGGCTCCAAAAGGCACCTGCCACTGGCCAGAGCTGAGCCGGGGAGTGACATTGGTTGGGTATCTGAGATCATGTTTAAAAAAGGAAAAACTGCTGAGAGACTAGCTGTGTGAGAGAAGTGAGAAAACTGTGCAGAGGCTCCCAGTGGAGCAGGTTGTCCCCCTGCAGCCCATAGGCCTCACATGGAGCAGATCTCCACACTGCAGCCCGTGGAGGAGCCCCTGGTGGAGCAGGTGATTGTGGCCTGGAGGAGGCTGCAGCCCATGGAGAGACCCCGCAGGAGCAGGGGGTCTGGACCCCACAGTATGGAGCCATGCGGGAGCAGTTCTTAGAGTGCTGCTGCCTGTGGGAAGCCTCCGCAGGCTCAGTTCGGGAAGGATGGCATCCCGTGGGAGGGTCCCCACGTGGAGCAGGGACAGAGAGTGACTGTGAAGGAGCAGTGGAAATGAAGTGTGAGGGACTGACCGCAGCCCCCATTCCCCACTCCCCTGCACCCCTTGGGGGAAGGAGGCAGAAGAGGGTGGATGGGGGAGCAGGTATTTCTAGTTTGTTTTGAGTTTCTCACTGTTCCAGTATGCTAGTGATAAGCAATGGATTTTATTAATCTCCCTACACTGAGTCTGTTTTGCCCATGACAGTAATTGGCGAGCAATCTCCCTGTCCTTATCTCAACCCTTGAGCCTTTTCCATTGTCTTGAGGAGGGGGAAGTGAGAGCGCAGTTGTGGTGGAGTTCAGCTGCCCATCAGGCTAAAACCACCACACCTACTGAGCTCCCAGCCTCAGCAGATGAGATGAATGGAAGCACTCAGAAATCAGAGATTGAAAGTCTCAGCCAGTGAAACTTGTAATCGGTAACACAGGAAGTCTAGGGAACACACTGAAGTCATGTATTTGGCCTAATTTTAAGAATTACTAAATTTCAAACCACAGAAAATATAACAGGGAATCGTCAGTGTGCTGGAACTTAACATCATTTTAAAACACTGTACATTTTGCTAGGTGTAACTGGCAATATTGACCAAGAACTTGTTACAATTCCCTAAGGAAGCCATGTACTTCTCAGGTGTTTAATTATTTGAAGGTATGTTTATACTGTCAAGTAAATATATTTAACAGTTATTTTGAAAAAGCTGTGTACTTAACTCTTATTATTGCAGCATGCTGAACAAGGATTTTCTTTATAAGTATTTGAAATAATTAGATAATTTTTATATATTAGTGATGAAGTCCAAATACTTTAAATTCATTTTACTAAAATATGAGTTTTCCTTCCCCCTTCATGTTTTAAATACCAAATAATCCCCCTTGTTAATACTTCTTAATAGCATTTTTGCATCTGAAGCAACGTGCTCTGTGATACACAAGCCAAGGTGCAAAGCTTAAAGAATGAACTACCTGAAAACATGACATATCAAATAATTTAATACAATTATTTATCATTTCATTCATTCTAAATGTAGGATTGCCTACATCAAAAGAGCTCTGAGGAGAAAAAGTGAAACAAACAACAGGAAAGACCCAACACAAAAAACAGTTTGCTATTTCAAACTACCTTAGCATATCTGATCTGCAATGCTCCAGTTTCCAACTGCTTGATGCGAGAGTCCTGGGTAGTGATCAGGATCCCATCCTTTTTCCAGAGAATAGTGGGTGTTAAAGTGCCTGTAGCCACACAGTTCAGTACTAAAGTACCATCTACAGCTACAGTCTGATTCACAGGACCCTGTCGAATGACAGGGGGAGGCCGGTCTGCAATCACTGCCAGAAGAAACAACAGGAAATAGATTTCTGTGACTGGAAGCAATTTTCTAATCATCTAAGGAACAGCAGTTGCTTGAGGCTTTGAAACAAACTAAAGATAATTAAACAAGTAATTAAAGTCAGAGGCATGCATTATTCAGGGAAGGGTGCATCATAATGATGCACAACTACAGAATTTTAAAACAATATACAATACATTAATTTCAGAAAGGAAATAAGCATTATTTATTACATATCAATATCTGGTAGACATTCTCTAATTCCAATGTCATTATAAAGTGATAACAAAATGATAAAGCACTTTGCAAATTATTTGCAAAGGCACAGTTTTCACCTTGTTCATCTTTTACCATGCAGAAGGCCTGTAAAAAAGAACTCATACTTCCTCTATTCAAAGACAGAGAAGAAGGAAGTAGACAGAGAAGAAGGAAGTAAACAGGCATGGAATAACCTGGTAAATAAGTAAGTTTGTTTCTTTTGTTGTTGTTTGTTTGTTTGTTTCAAAATGTTCTTTTAACTCATCAATTTATCTTTGTGCTGTTTCCTAATTGGGAGATGCTTATGATTAGACTAAACATAACGCTAATGAATAGCACCATTTCAGAACTTTTCAGCTACAAATTATTTTCCAGTAGTTTCTAACAAATTAATCTGTCAATACTAGTTCAAAGTCACAAGGAGAATCCCACAGTGTGTTTGCATCAGTTCTAACGTACGTTGCACACAATGACAATGAAATGGTATCGATGAGTTATTTACTAACTATGCATAGAAAGGTATACAGCAATCTCAGTATTCACAGAAAAAAAAGAACGATTTTCTACACATTTTTACCATTATCCAATGGATAATCAAGAAAACAGGTAAAAACTATCTATTTGTGTTTTTTGTGACCCCCTCCTACCTCTATCATCTAACATGACATGGACTATTAATCTGAAAATAGCCACAACTTTAAATGACCTTAACTCTGATTAGCAGTTAAAATCTGGTCTGGTAGCTGAAATATAAACCTGAAGTTCTGGTAGTTTGGGATCATCACATAGTTTTGGATTGCTTTTTATAACAATAGACATGATGTTATCACTGTTTTTTTTTTTTGGCTAAATTCCAGCTCCTGTAATTTCATTTGCGTGTTCAAATGACACTTGATGTTTTCAATTGCTTAATTTATCCTATGCTTCTTGTCCCAACCTGTTGTAATGCACTGCATGGCACTGTTAGGCCATTTGTATCTTTCTCATCAGAGCCAGCCAAACTAAGTTCACCTATAGTTTGAATTTAACTTTGACAAGCTTCTAAAGAAGCTTGCAACTGTCAATAGTATGAGGCTCTACAATAAAGTTTGGACATAATTTTCCAAATGATTTTCTGAGTAACATCTTCTGTTTGGACTTGATAGTTATGCTTTGCTTTACCATTACTTAATACTATTTAATGCTAAGCAATTTACAAATTGTTTACTAACAATCAGTTACAGTAGCATGTTGATATGGCAAAAGTAAAAAATGTATTAAAATAACACACCAGAAATAGTATGGATATGTTGCTATTCAGTATTGAACTGCATAAATTTCACAGTATCTTTGCCCCATCTAATGCTCCCAGTAATCACCTTGCTGACTGATTTGTGTTCTACAGCTTAAGTCTAATTCCATTGAAAACCATTGTAAACATAAGTGCCACTGAAGCTGGTGGCAGAACTTCTATTACTTTTAGTAATATGAGGGTATCATTCTACGTATCCTGTCTTTACTTTAGTAGAAGTGAAAAATAAGTAAATAATAAATATTCAAAGACATCATACATAATAATTATCCACTAGATCAATCCAGAACATATGGTCATAGTAAAGCAAATTTGTTTAAAGTAACTTGATTTTTTCTAAGTTCACATGGCTTAGGTCACTAAGAAAAAAAACTCTTAAGGTATTTGGCTTGATTTTATTACTAAAATTTCTTTTTCACTTTGCCATGATCTTCTCCACAGTGGAAAAGGAATGAAAGTGGCTTAAGAAACATTGTCTGCCTGGTCTGCCACTTTTGAGAAATCAGAAATAACGCTGTCCTATTCCTCCAAACAATTTCAATCCAGCGTGTGTAAATAGACAATTTCATTCGCCAGTTTCACTGCATGTTTCTAGTACTGAACTATTTCTATGCTTTTTATAGGGCAGAGGCCTTGCTTATGGAATCTCTTCTGTGGCAACAGCTTCCTTCACCTCAACATCTCTCCACAGACTGCATTCATCCTTTTTCTGTAATGGCTAAGATTATTATTTTACCTACAAAAATCATTTTCTCCTTTCTATCTTTCCTATAAAAAATATTAAGAATTTCTGACTATCTGCGAACTGACATAACACCACTATATATTACTGCTTGCAGCCATGTTCCGTGTAGCTTTTTCATCTTAAATTTTGTCACAAATGCTCCTAAAAGGAAATGTATAATAATATACATTTGCATACTATTCTACTGACTTCCATACAGATAAAGGTTTTTTCTTTGCTATACGTCAATACTAAAAAAACAGGGGAAAAAAAAAACAAAACAAAACACAAACAAACAACAACAACAACAAACAGGGAAAAAAGCAGATAAATGGAGATGCTTAGCAAACAGGCACACAGTAACAGGGATAAATACTTAGGCAACAAGCAATATGAAAGTAAGTTAAATGTAATGGGTGAAAGATAAAAAAAAAAAAAAGGAAAAAAGAAAAAAAGCTGGATAAATTAACAGAACTGACAACAATCCATAAAGAGAAGTAAACTTATCAAATACCAGATGTTGATTCACAACAAAATGTTGTTAAGTGATATCCGAAATTTAACCCCCTGGCATAGAAGAACCAAACAGGATTTTTAGGTTCAAAGAAACAATGAATGCAATATGACTTTATGTAAAGCAGATCCAAATAGTGTCATATCCTCCCCCTGATGTATGTAAATAAAAATAAAAACTTGGAAACAATAAAATAAAGGCATCATTACCATCGGTAACTTCCAAGTAGGCTTTTGTTATAATACTTCCTGCAACATTTAATGTCTGGCAGATATAGTACCCAACATCCGACCTCTGGACATTGGTGATGGTGAGGTCACCTGTTTGGGAAACTGAAAATCGGCTGGATGACTGAGGAGGCTGGTATGAGAAAAGAAGGTTCTAGGAAAGAAAGAATGTGTAGGAAAGAAAGTGAAAAAGGAGTGTTAAATACATTCAAATATCAATATGAATAATTTAAATATATCTAAACAAATTCACCTTTCCACATTATATATGAAATGTTCTGCCCCTCAGATCTTAAGCATGTCTCTACCACAATGTGAATAGTTATATAGGATTAATTGTGTTTTTTGGTGATAAAATACATGTAGATACGCTCATAAAATTGTGTAAGTCTTTTGGGGTTGCTCTAATACCCTCAGTAGTCAATGCTGGGCTTTATACAAACTGTAACAAGCAGTAGCAAAGATCTGATATGTACAGATATTCCAATGGTGCAAGCAACTGTGGTGAGCCTGACTAATTTGCTTCAACATCTTTTTTTAGACCTTCATTCAGGGCATTCTATTTATTTCACTTCAAATGTTCATTTACTTGTTTGTATTTTAACTTTCAAATTCCCAAGAATGGAACAGTTTTCTAAAAAAAAGATGCTGTTTAGGTCTCTGTAATCATAGCATTTGTGTTCTGCAATGAGCCATATATATATAAGGACATAATTCAGTCCTACACCAGTTTTTGCTTAGACAATTTTGGTATGAAGTACATGGTATTTTACCAGCAATAGTCAAAAGTCAAATGGCAGCCATAATAGTAGTCTGTTATACCACATACTGGTTTCAAATTTCTGCCTTTGGCTGAACAATTTATAAATGAGAATACCCAAAATTTACAGAGGCTATTTTTCATCCTTCTATCTTACCAAATTTTATTTTGTATTTCCAATATTCATCTGAGGGAACGAGACACAAATTCTGCTGCTTTAGTATTAGCAAACCATACTCACTGACCTTCATTCATTAAAAGTGCAGTAAAAAATAAGCAGGAAAAAATATGTACTAAACAACTATTAGCAAAAAAATCCAGGTCATACAAAAATGTAAATATAATCTATCTATATACTTTTACAATAAGATATTATCATCTGAATTTGGCCACTACTCTGTTTGCACTTAAACATTTAGACAGACATATTCAACAAAGAGCACTTTGTGTCACATCTCTTCTTCAAAAGATGACCCTGAAAGAAAACTTATTCTCTTGCCGTGCTATTTTGTGTTTAATTCAGTAGCTTTCAGTGTTCTTTACAAAAGAGCTGAAAATAATTTTCCCTCCTATTCAAATAAGGAAGCTAGAAGAAAAAGTGCCCTATTGAGGTATGACCTGGGGCTGACTGACTGACTGGAAAAGTAGATCTTAGTCCCAAGCTAGTGTCCTATCCAGACAGTGATGAAGATCAATATTGCAAATAATTTAGTTCTTCAGAGAGACACACACACCTGGCAAACTAATATCTGCATCACAAAAGCAGAGCCAAACTTTCTGAAAATTTTTGGGGTATTTGGGAATTAAAGAAAACTTCAGCATCAGTCAATTTTTCATCTCTTAAACGTTTCTCTCTGATAGGAGAAAAAGATTTCCATTTCATGGAATGTTTCCACTTGTTTCATAAATTTATTTTTACATTCATGGAGAAAACTCGAGACTAAGCATATAGATATACTTTCTAGTATGGCTGACATCTACTTGAATGCATGTGACATAGAGAAGAAATATCCAGCATCTCCTAGCACTAGAGTTATTTTTCACATCCTAAATACAATAATTAAGGTATTTTTCTTTCAACAACATCTCAACATCTCCTCAAGAAAACGCTAAGAAGAATGGACAGAAAGACTGTTTTACCTGACTTCCCTCTCTCCGCCAAAAGATGGCTGGCTGAGGGTTTCCAGTTGCTTCACACTGGAAAGTCACCGTTCTTCCCAGTGCAGCTACCTGATCACGAGGCTTTACAACAAACTGTGGAGGCTCTGAAAGATGAAAATACCGTAAAAAGAAAAAAATTACACTGCTGTCAGAAGACCAAAGCTAGCCTATTGAAAGGCGTGATATAAGTCCTGACTTTAAATGGTGTAAACCAGAGCAGTTAGGTGTCTTTAATAAGGAGGCAACACAAAGACTCATAAGCTAACAAATCACAGCTTCATCAGCACTCAGATCACCTGTTCTGTTGCTGGACTTCTCAGGTAAAATCCTTACTGTGCATCCATTAATTTTACTAGTCACCAGTTGTACAAGAAAGTAAGTCCCACTAAACAGGACAAGTGGCAATGCAACAGACACCAATATGACCAAACCTGTTAGATTTTTATTTATTTATAAGATTGATTTTTAAGCATGGAAAAAAGGTACCAAGTCACCATGGAGAAATCTTTGAGTGACAAGTGACACACTTTGTCAAAGGCTGTAATAAACCCTGTTGAGTAACTATGAATTCAGGTTTACTTGCACAGGAGTAATATATATATTTTTTTATTTATGAGAGAAAAAGCTTCTCATTGCTTATAAAAGAGACTTTTGATGTAGTTGGGGTCTCTCAATTTTTTCAGTTTAACTCAAAACCCCCAGAAATACCACTGAATGATTTAAAATCTTCAATCCAATTACTGAAGAGGAATGAATTTAAAGCAACAGCAGAGCTGAATGTCTTCCTCATTTACATAGACAAGGGCATGTTCAAACAAAATATATATGCAAATGAGGGCAAATTTGAAACATCTGCTCAGCCTAACATTATAAATACTGCCAGCATTGTCCAAACCTTTTGATTTATACAGACTTCAACAACCACTTCATCCAGTAGTAAATAGAATGTCAAAAATTATGTCAGTCACATTAAAAAGAAATCAGGAGAGTTGACAGCATTAGATAAGTTGCTGGGGATAGCACAGAACAACAAATCTAGATTGTTTGAGTCTGTTCACTCTCACTCCTTGAAAAATGTGCATTAAATGAAAAGCCATTTACTTAGTGTTTATTCATTTCCAATTCCTTCTGATCATCTGTCCCAAACTAATTATTCTCTTCCTTGTGTTTGGGTTGAGAATAGAGAGGATGTTTTGAATCTGACTTCAATAACTTGAATCCTTTTTTTTTTTTTCCATTAAAACATTTCTGTATTTAAAAGCTTTTCTTTAAAAAGGGTCTTAATCATGTCATTTAAAGATAATGCTCAATGTGCTTAGTAGAAATCATGTAACTGTGACTTCATATAAAATGAATTAAGAAACAGTAAAAGTCCCTTTTAAAAATTTTATTTTCAGTTTTCATGTAGGCCAATACTTTCAGTTTTCTGCTCCTCTTTGCCTGTGCCTCAGCCCCCTACTGAGCTCATGGTAGAATATACTCTTCCTATCACCCTCCTGCTTTGGGGCAATTTTTAAAGTACAACATATCATTATTTAGTTTTGGATGCCAATGCTACCTTTCCCAGAATTTTCTTAGATAAGGAACTACATGAAGTTAGGGTGCAGTTCACCTACAACAATTAGCAGACTTAAAAACAGTTCTGAAACATTCAATCAACACCTTGGAAGAGGATGTGGGAAGATTTTGACATGATAACATGTTTAATTTAGAATGGAAAGTGGTGCTGTTGGGGGTTTACCACTGGGTTGTAAGGTATGATTGGGAAAATGGAGATGAGTGAAGCAGCTTCATTATGCTGTTGGAATTCTAATAACAAGAATAAATTTAGCATACAGTTAAGGCTTGGCTGGTTCTGTACTGGTTTGTGACATAATACCACAAAGGATGGAACCAAGGGTTTCTCAGTTCTTTGCTACTGAATATGATTTGTTAGGTTTAAGATTTCATCGAACTTGAGAATGGATACAGTTATATCAGGATAAAACAGCTGTGACCACTGGAGAAATAGCTGAATGCTTGTGATTCTAATACCTGAACATGATTTTCAGGGACTATTGAATGCCAAAAAAAAGACAGGAAATGTAGTCTCCCAGGTAAAATGGTAGAATTTATAAACTACAGATAGGTATATGCTTCCATGTATTATTCTAAACATGCATTTTACATGTATATTAGTCAAAATACCTGTGTATATTATGCATATTTGTATTATTCTAAATCTACTCCTGTTATAGTAAATAATGAAAATCCCAATAGCTTCAGTGTCAGAAGAACTAAAATAGGGTTAAGAGAAACTTTATTATTAAATTGTCTTCCATGTTTTTATTGCACCAGAAGCATTTTCACCACTTTTTCCTACAAACTTCAGTTTGCTTTCATACCTCGGATCATTCAGACAAGTGGTATGTAATGACTATACCATAAAGGAAGTGGAACTTATAATCCACTTAAGGAAAAAATTTCTATCCTTGAGACCTTTAAAACAAAAATTATTTTTATTTATAGAGCACAATTTCAACTAATGCAGTCATTGAAGCTAGAAAACATCAGGATTTGACTCATTACATCACGTAAAAACAAAGTTAGCAACCCATTACCTTTCTCTTTGTCATTAAGTTACCCATACTTCATGCAGAATTTATTCTGTGCGATGTGTCTTGTCAATAACAAGTAAAAGATGGGAGCTGACTGGTTGAAGGACATGGAAGGGGATGGATGGAAAGGGGAGATGTTCTCGTCACAGTAATACGATGATTAGAAGATGGCCAATAAAATTTCAACTTACCAGACACAACTAAAAACAAAAACAAAACAAAAAGAAAACATGGAATAAATAAAATTGAATAGACATGAAACAAAGTAAAGAGTAAAGCAAAATTAAATAAATAAATAAATAAAAAGGATCCCTGGTAATGATCTTAGAAAGCACATATATATTCTGATATATGAAACACAGCTTCAAAATGTTGAACCACATATTTTGTATTTTAAAGCAGAACTCTATCATTCTGGAAGTAGGCTATAGACTAAACCAGGTAAGAGACTAAAATAATGGTTGGGCAACTTGGGTTCTATTCCAAGCCAATTATCATTGTGGAAACTTAGGTAAAAACTTTTTAATTTTTCCCCATATTATTGTTTCTCTGCATGAAGAGCTTTCCATAGTAAAATGAACTTGAAATCTACAGTAAATATCAATTTGCAACACTACTGAAATAGAACAGTGACAGTTATGTTCTTTCTAAAGCATAAAAACATTTACTAACAGAAAATACTTCTCTGAGGCTAATAGCTATTACAAAGGCAGTTTACTCAACCTTTAGTAATATGCGGAGGGATTTAGCCCCCACACCATTTTTTTTTTCTGTATAGAATTGCTGTATCAAGGTCATAATGATTAGCATTAAATTGCAAATGCAAACTAATCCACAATTAAAAATATATTAAAAAAGATTCTTAATCCTTTTATTCCCCCCAAAAATCTCAATTTCAGTAAAATACCCGAAAGCAGAGATCTACTGCAAAACATTCTGTTTCTCAACAGAAATATTCCAGTGGTAAATTATCTAATAGAACATTGTCCTTCAAACATAGGTGAACATTATTGTAAGTTTGGAAATGACCTGATGAATCCTGGGAGGCTAATTTCACTTACAAAAGAAAGGCATGTTAGAAAGCATTCCAACAATACATCACTAATTGAAAGAACAGATTCAAAATAAAAATGTAAAAATTGTGCATTGCGTAATTATATATAGGTTCTGGGGAGAAAAAAAAAAAAAAAAGGTGGTTGGTATAAAATAATTACAGTATAATTCCAAATATATATACTTTTCTTAATACATTTTACAAACACCAAGCCCTTTAAGCTTTAAGCTGAGAATAAAACAACTGTTGTTCAGCAGGGTATGCTTTTATATTGAGTATGTAAGCACCTGCTATACACCATCCTCTGATAGAACACATGGAGGAAACTAATAATATCCAGTCTGCCAAAATTCATTAGGCATGAAAAATACTGGCTTACAGTTCACATAAACAGGGGACTCCAGGTGTATTAAGAAAATGAAGCAGAAGGAGAATCTGATATAATACTTGAATTTGGATCGTGCCAAGAAGCTGCAACTGAAAGTGTAAAAACCCAGTCATACAGAGAACTCTGTTTTTATGTTATTAGAGACATTTTTAAGGAAGCAATCCCAAACAGAGAAAATCAAAGTGCACAGTTTTCAAAATTTTGATTTTCAATTTTAGGGAAGTATTCTGAATGTATGTTAGCCTTCTTTAAATGTGTGAGAAAAATAGTGTGTATTATTCTGCTCAGATGGCAAATCTGTGACTTTTAAGAGGAGTAGCCAATGAATTACATAGAAGCATTCCTGAGAGAAATATGCTTGTCCCCAAGACTGAGCTCCTAGTGACTCTCGGTTGTGTATGTTTATATTACACAATAGCCACTCCTTTAAAACTGAAAAGCTCTCTGCTAAACTTGCAATTACAGTTTGACCTGCTTTAAAATTAGAAATGATTCTCCATAAAACACAACTCATATTCTACATGAAGGAGTCTGATAAGAGACATAATGGATTGCAATTCCTGCACAGAGGATTGCATTTTAAATTAGCAATTTTCCACTACTTAATAAATGCCCAAAAGAGAAAAGATAAGCCTTCTTGGTAGCAATGCAAAGCTGCCTGAGCCTTCTACTGAAAGCTCACTTGAAATTTTCAAGATAGAAATCTGTCTTGGTTGCTCAATTGCATTTCCACAAATTAAATTAACTTGCAAGTGCTGAATTTCCACTTTTCTTTTAACCAGATGGTTTTGTTATTGTATGTCAAAAATAACCCTGTTGAGCAAATATATTTTTTTGCCCACCTGTAAAAACAGAGGGGATACTGATACATGAAAATAAATCCCTGTAGAAACAGGGCATCACGTTGGTTGCAAACTTGTGTTAAGGGCAAAGGGTGAAGTTTCATACAAAAATTTAAACAGTTCTGTCAGAGGGAAATCATGTGGTTTAAAAGAACAACAATAAAAGCAATAGCTACAACAAAGACCACTTTCTTACTTTTATCTACATACTATTAATATCTAAGGTTCCTAAAACTGAGAAATAAATAGTTTTTACTCTACTAGGGCACATTTTATTTGACAGCACTTACACTCAATTATTAAGTAAATTCATTTTCCATGTGTTTATCATGACTTTTCACATGGTAACTAGGGGGAATAACCTGTTTGTAAAGACAGGAAGGTAGCATGTGAAACCACAAATACCAAAGGAATAATATTTTTGCCTTTCAAATAATTTCCTTGACATGTGAGGTTTATCATAGAAGACATGTGTCCAGTCACTGAACAAAAAAACAAAAGAAAAGTGGTTTCCAGACTAGTGACTTTATATTCTAATATCTTATTCTTGCCAGCAATCTTATCATCCTCACTGGGACTATTGGTATAATTAAATCCACTCTCAGGAGTAGGAATTTGCAGTTTTAGGACTCAAACTAGAGACAAGTATAGTTACCAGATGTTAGTGGAGCAACTACTTTATTTGATAGATATCGTATTGGAGGATCATAGGATAATTCAGGTTGGAAGCAGTATCAGGACTCCAGTCCGAACTCCTGCTCAAACAGGGTCAGCTATGGGGTGAGGTCAGGCTGCATAGGGCTTGATCCACTCAGGTTTTGAAAATTTCTAAGGACTGAGAATGAACAAACAATCTGGGCAACCTTCTCCTCTCTTGACTGTCCACCCAGTGAAGAAATTTCTTCTTGTATCCAGTATCAATCTCCCTTGTTTCAACTTGCATCACTTGCCTCTTTTCCTCCCAACACAGCCTGGCTCTGTTTTACTGACAACCTCCCTGTAGGTACTGGGAGCTGCTGTTACGTCCAACACTGAAGCCACCTCTCCTCCAAGCTAAGCAAGAGCTGTTCTCTCAGCCTTTCCTCAAAGGATGTATGTACATATGAGACCACAACATACTGTACATAATGCCTACATCTTTAAATAACACATTTATTATTTTTTCTCACAAAAGTGAATGCAAATGGTGATCTAGTGTTTCTCTATAATTTATCAGTACTCCAGTATTAAGAAGCAAATATTAGAGTTGCCTCTGTTTCATAGTCTGACATTGGACAAGCTACAATATTCAAGTATCTCAGTCCCAAAAGCAGTAGTAGTAATTATCTATCTTAAAAAGAGTAAAGAGACAGAAATTGTCATTCATTTATACTAATAAAGTACTTTTGAGATCTAGGGATTCAAGGTGGTACTTAATTACTAAACAGCGTCTTGTTCTGCATATTAAAAACTCATAAAGTATGACTATTATTATTTATGAATACTTTCTGGATTCTTAGAATACATCTTGTAGTTCAGTTGACGCAAGCTAAATACCTTCAATTTAAGCCCAGTGTATTTCATTTTTTATTATTAGAATAAAAAATTATAAGTCTTCAAGGACTGCTTGACACCCTTATAGCATATAGAAATTAATATAAAGGTAGTGAGACTGTATAATTCTACACAAGAGAAATCAAGCGATCCCAATATTCAGGCCAATAATTATAACACAAGATCAAGGTAATAGGCAGTCTTTAGCTTCTGTATAAATGTTTAAGTATATGATTAATCTGTGAAATGACAGTCACAATGAAATTTAGATTGCTTTCAATTAATTTTGTGATACATTAACTGTAGTTCAAGAAAAAAAAAATCAGAGGTTGAATATGCCTGTAGAAACAAACTGGTAGGAGATGGGATGTGATTATGAGCCTACACGCTGGAAGGGACAGCCTGGGGAGCTGGCATTAATGATGCAGTTGGCCAAGTAGAGACTAGAAAGTATGAGAGGAGAAACTCCAGAGCTAGCAACAGAGATAGTACGCAGATAGGTATATTATTTGTAATAAAACATTGCCATTTTCCAGAATGGCTGAAACTTTTTTGAACTCTCAGATGTTTATAATCTCTACATGAAAAAAATGGCTAAGTACAGAAGATTTGGGTACTGGAGTTACATGCAGAGGAAGTGTTAGTTGGAATAGGTTTAACAAACTGGTCAAGCTCCAAGTGGTCACTCCTTAAAAAAAAATAAATATTTTTTTTTTTTTTTTTAAGAAGGTCTGATGATCTTTTCCAATTCTTTTCCTAGTTTCAACCAGCACAAAAGCTGCCTACCTCTTCTGCTCATGAAAATGTTTCACTGCTAAACTCTGAAATCTAATTAACAACTTTTTACTTTCCAAAAAAGGATTTAAATTCCGGAGGCATTAATATCTGAACAAGGACCACTGAATGCCTTCCTGTAACACACCTAACAGAAAGTGATGTTGCTGTTCTACAAAAGCTATTATTAAGGGAATTAGTTTAAGTCAATGTTTCATTTCCTTTCCAGTGATTTGTTCGCTATTAGTTCTTATCAAATCAATCTGAAGCACCCAATATCCTTCATAAGCAACATTTTTCTGCAGTCATCTGTGAGAAGTATTACTTTCTACACAGTCAAAAGCAAAGGCCAAAATCTCTTGTTCTGAGAAATAATAATAAATAAATATATATATATATATATATATATATGTATGTATATATAAATGCTTCCATTCAGCTGTCTCCTGACTACAACCTGTGAAAAACATGGGAAAATATTACCAGATACATTACAAAAGAAACAGGGTATATCCTTTTTCATCCTCACTGGCCTTTGCATTTTCAACTGTCATTTCTTGAGGTCTCTCTACATATACAAATAGTTTACATTTTCCATATTTTGTGCTAAAATTCACATTCTTAAAAGACCAGACTGGGACACCTTTACTCACCATGAATGCTTACACAGTATATAGCTCCAGGGCATGAAGTGTGATATAGTGCAGTACAAACTTCTGAGGAAAGGTCTAACAGTCTGGCTCCAAGCATGCCACAACCACATATAGTTCAGGGAAAATGTTTACATGTGCTTTTTTGATGTTTCAAATCAAAAGTGAGGACTTGTAATTCCAAACCCTGGCAAGGGAGTGATCATGGTTAATTACATTTATGATGACTAGAAAAATTCTGTTTTGGGTTGTTGATGATATATCAGATAAACACTTCTTAAGTTTATAAGAGCAAGTGACTACTGTAACTTCAAATGAGCAAAGATGAGAAGATGGAAATCAAAATAGACTGGAGAGGAGAAGCAGATGGATTATATTCTATAACAGTGTTATAAGAAAGAGAATTAAATTAAAATAGAAAACTGTTGATTGAGCATTAGGATAAACTATTCTGATACTTGGGATGACCGCAAGTAATAGTAGTAGAAATCTAGAAACCCAAAACAATGTTTCAGTTTCATGCACTAAACACTTAATAATGGAAAAAAATTCAGTATTAATTAACTGCTGTGTTCCTCAACATATTGCACAACAGACTTTTATTTGTTTCATTCTTTTTATTTGTTTATATTTGACACACATTCTCTCCTCTGTTAGGTGTCAGAACAACAAAGACTTGCCACGTGCTGGGCAGCAACTTTGAAACAGGCTGAGTATAATCTGCTTGTCATGAATGTGCCACCATCAGGGTGCTGGGGGACTGCCAGCTGCACTTCACACCACGCTTACCTGCTGCACTCTGAGGCAGTGATCGTGAGGCAGCTGCAGTCTGGAAACTGGGCAGCCAGTTTACTCTGATCAGGCAAGCAGAATATATTCTCAGATTCAGCAGGGGACATGGGCTTCTACCTGCTGGCTTGGTACTCAAGAGTAAAAGGGCAGGTGACTCAGGAGATCTAATGTGCATCAAGGGAAAGTGGTCTCACAAAGAAAAAGACAAGTACTGTTCCTTCCTGCTGACAGTACAAATGCAGCCTTGAAAATGTAATTACACTTCGAGTTAGCACACATACTGGGGAGAGACAGACATGAGGATGTCCATGTAGATTTCTGGTCATTTTGAGATTTAATTTGGGCTGAGAGGTGATTTTTTTTTTCTTCTAAATTCTAATTGATAGGGTTGGGTAGTGAAAACTGGTGCTCTCTCAGCTGTGTCTCAGTTGTGAAATTATATCAGTGTTTGCTTGAGAGCAAATCTTCCCTAAAAAACATTTAGAGTCAAGATGAAGAGGGCTACACAAGTGGGTATACATGTGTGTTGGGAAGAAACCTACTGCAAAAATCTCTGGGAACAGAACAGTCTGCACAAGGTACTCACACAAGATTTTTTGATTTGCAACTGATTTTGCTGATACTAGCTGCAAAATCAGAAAGCTTGCAATCTCACCTTTTTCAGGAGTTAATGAAGATTTTTACGATAAAATAAAAAATTTGGAAAGAGACTTTGCAGTGTAGTTTTAAAAGGCAGCACTTCTCAGGTTAATACATGTAATAATCTCAGTTTATAATGTTCATAAATCCTGTAGTCAATGCCTTGGGGTGACAATGGAAATCTAAAATATGGGGGGTGGAAGACAGAGAGGGAGCGATTTAAGTCCTTCCAGAAGTTCCTCTCCTACCCTCCTCTGTTCCATCCTTGCTCTTGGTCCTCCTAAACCATCTTATAAACTAAATACAATTTAGTGAGCACACTTAGGAGAGGCTTAATTCCATCTATTTAAAAACCAGAGCAATGCAGTGAACCGTGGAGTTCTGTTTCCCAGGCTTTTCTTTTTTGGAGAATGCTTGTCTTGCCCTCTGTTTAAAAAGCACTGAGGTAATTTTAGGCGCTGCTGCAATCTAAGCAGTCATAGCCACAAATATTTATACTAAAGCCTTTTAAAAGAGTGAAAAAGGATAGATAATTTTTAAGTAAGCTGTGCAGAAGTACAAAAAGAATATGACAGCTGGATACTATTTGAAGAATTCTCAGGAGCACCCTACTGCATTTTTAACTTACAATAAAAGATAGTAGAGCTAAAAAGGAAATGGAATGTAATTTTTTCCCCAGCTGTTTATGATAGCAGTTTTCTTCTTCGAAAGAGGTATTTAAAATCCATAGCAACCTTCTTCTAATAAGTAAAAGCTATTTGTGAGAAGTGGCCAAAGCCCCATGATCAATGGATACCAAACACACACTAAAAACAAAAGGACAAAAAACCTCCACAGCGAAGTAACTTTTGATCATTATAAATTATTATTATTATTTTACATGCAATACTCACTAAGGAATACTGCCAACTGAAACAGATACTATTTCAAAAGGAATCTAGACTTCTCTTTCTTGTTATAAAGGAGATACTTCCTCACATACAGACAACCCAGGTCTACAAATAGCCCAGTAATACCTGATCTTACTTTATTGATAGTGTTATCTACAAGGTAACTAGGACACATTAACAGATGTTAATTACAGGTAGCAAAAATTGCAACATTTAAGAACTCTACATCAGATTACACAGGAATTTTTAGTGTGAGGCAGGTGGAAAGCTGCCTAAAGAAATAAACACAATCTTCAGAAACAAACAAACAAAAAATAAAAACAACACAGACTGTTTTTCATACAGTGAGGCAGTGGTTCACCTTTACAAAAAGACTAATACTATCAAAATTACTGGTAGTCTGAAATGAAGTGTTATGGCAGCTGTGATAATCTAGGGATATTAGCAAACAAGTTTTGAGGTTCTGTTTTTATTTAGGTTAGTAAAACACTTTAAGGAAAAAAGTCTGACAAGATCTGAGCACACAGTAACTTGAGAGAAAAGTAAGGAATAGGTTTCAGAAAGACTGGATTGCAGCAGAACTCTTGGGTGACTTGAAATTTCCTCTTTCCTAAAACCCAGGTATCAATGTGCTACCTTAACTGTACCAAAGAAGAGAGCAGCTGTTTCATTTGAGGAAAAGCAAGTCGTAGGTGGACTATCCTATATGACACTGAAAGATGCAAAGAGAACAAAATCCCCCTCAGGGTTGTGTTTAGAGTGCATTGGGTATTTATGAGAACACAGCAAAGAAACCTGATGTCCATCCAGACAGTTTGTTTCCTAACCCTCTCATCCTATTCCATAATCAAATGAAAATAAAATTAACTTCAAACTTCAGGAATTAATGTGCATTCATTAGGACAAGAAGAACATGCAGATTCCTCCCACTAAGAATAATAAGAGCATACTTCATGTTTAGCAGTTTAAGCTGTTTTTTTCTTGCACTGGAAGCTCATGATACTGAGCCTACTACGTGACACAATTTGCTTGTAAAGACTGCAAGATACTTTATTGCTCATATTTATTCTGTAGTGTTATTCAGCACCTAACAATAACCTATTTTAGTGTTCAAACAAAACATAATTCATAGACACAAACAGTGCCTAAAACAGCTTAGCGAAATAATGTTTGAACACTGCTGTTATAAGTCAGCATTTTTTGTCAAGAACTAATTCACAGAGATGACTGATTTTAATGATGCATGTAATGTAACATAAGTAAGGGAGTGTACTATAATCACTGTATAGTCCTTATGGAAATTACTTACAGGTTAGAAACAAGGCCAGAAAAAGGGTGTTACTTTTTTACAGATGTTTAGCGTAACTTAATAAGGCCTATATTTATTTCAGAATGAGCATACAGCAGAAATACTGTTTAATGAGTAGCCCATGTAAGTTGTTATTCCTTTCACTCTATTTAATTTTACATATAAATCCCCAAACACAACATTTTGCAGTAAAATTCTTCTTTGTCTATTTTAATGGCAAAACTGTTGACAAGTTATCTTTACAACAGCAGTCACACACACATGCCTGATACAGAAACAATTGATTTTTCCTTAGCCATGGGGTTTAGGAAATTGCAGGCATTAGAAAAGAATCTGTGCTACTTTTTAATTGAGTGCTGATTTATTCTACACACATCTAATTTCTTAAATTCTCTGCACTGAGTGATTAAAAGGTGTAATTTTTAAGAATTTTACAGTAAATTAATCTCTTCCTGCAGGAGAAAGCCTCTAGCTTCAACATATCTCTACAGTAATGTTTCTCCAAATTATTTGGACTCCTTATGCTCTACTTGCTAAGAAACATCTGTCTCAACTTCTTGTTATTAAGTGCTAAATTACAGTAACAGTTCTCTAAAGTTTTTAAGCATTTTTTCCACGTAAGCAATTGTAGTCATTGTTATGAGATACTATGTAAAACAAACAAACAAACAAAAAAACCTCCAGTTAAAAACTTAAAAAACATAGAAGCAGTTGTTTATTAAAATATGTCACATGGATTTAAAGCAACTATAAACCTTTTTCTTTTTAATTTTTGAAATATTTACTGTTTCCTTCTTTCCCTGCATTTCAGAAATGCTTCAGGAATCTTAGTGTTCATCACTCGCATCAGTAGAACAAGCACCTTCAGGGCACTAACCTCTTCTTCAGATAGTTTCCTCATTTCCCTCTGATTAACTTCTAAGATTTATATTCTCTAACCAGAAATAGGTGGCAGTCAAACTCCTCAGATCATTGACAGAAATCTGAAGTACTGTCATAGTTTACAGCAGTCATTAATGGGGAAAGGGCTGTGCCTTTAAGCTATACAAATCACAAGAGATAGCTCCCCTCACTTATCCTGCCAAAAGTTTATTAATTAAAAAAAAAAAAAACACTGAATTTCATCAGTCACTATTATTCCTTTCTCCTTCATGGAAATGTAAGACACAATATTGCTTAAAATCAATACTTTCAAAAGGGAGAAATACTGACCACATAGACAAGTTTAAATTTAAAGATTTAAATCCAAATCCCTGTTTTAAAATTAAATCATTTAATGATCCAGTGAGGCCTTCACTGCAACACATAGTAGCCAACATATACCCCAATGGCATTTTTTTTTAAATCCCATAAAAATTCATATCGTGTCTTTGTTATTTTAATGTTTGTATCTCAGATACCTATAAAACTTATAATGTGTACCAGCAACATGACACAGTGGAAACATTTACATGGTATCTGACAGATAAAAGAGCAAATCCCATTCCTTTTCATTCAGGGTGGTTTTCCTAGCCCTACCCAGAAGCCTAGTCAAATAGATGTCTTCTATGGCATGCCTTGAAGCTACTTTGCACAAAGAAGAAGGTAGAAGGCAGAGGAAATTCCAGACCTGATGCATGTGCCACCTTTTCTGATTAGAATTCCTTGTCAGTTGACCAGTCCAGCAAAATCCCAGCCAGAAGTCATTTATGGAAAGTTCTTGTCACTGTAGGGTGGATACCCCATAGGCAATTTCTGTTATTCCTAACAGTAATGACATCATAAACCAGAACAGCCTTGATATCAAAGAGTACCACTGCAAAATATGAATTTGCCAGAGCTATTTCTGCAGGAATTCTTCCTTCTTCCTGCCAAACCAGTAACATTGAATATGCTTAGTGCCTTTGAATGCCAACATTTACAATGCAGTGTTCAGTTACTGCTGCAGCATGCTTAGGTATGTATTAGACGGGGCACTACAACTAATACTACAAGCTCCTACACAGTCACTTTTTGATGAAAAGGACCTAAAAAGAACACAAAGTTTGACGATTGCTGTTTACTACCAACCTGCTGGTGACCAACCCATAGTCAGCATCAGGGGTATTCTGTGGAGACCTGCTCACCTGATGTACTTAACCTCTTCCTCCAACTCCTGCTGAGCAACAACGACACTTTCATACATGTATTTGCTATAACAGTTCTTGGCCTACAGCCTAGGAAGACTTCCCCTGGAATCATAATTTGCAGTTGTTTTAGAGAGTAAATCTCATTTCAACATAAAGCATAGAAATCTTATTAAAATGGATGTTAAAAAAAAAAAAAAAAGCTTAATTAAGTACTGCAAATGGGAGCAAAACAAATGGAACTAGGGGAAAATAAGTGAAACCTTTTGTTGCTAGATTTACTTGAAAGCATTTTTATGATTAAATGTGAAATTTGCTGGTTTCTGAAGAAAGCCTACTGCTATTTCGATTAATGGTAAAACTAATTCTGTTTTAGAACTGAGGTTCTGAGGCACATATTCATGGCAATTTTATATTTCTCAGGAATATGGGATTCAGTTAAATTGTATATAATATTACCATTTCTACAGTCCTGCTTAAAAGCATAAAACTAAGAAAAACACATAATAGACATCTCCATGAAAACATTAAAAGCATCGTGCATATATATTAAAATTATGCACGATAAATATATCCAATTTACTTAGTGCTGGAAACTAAGAGATAAATCCAGTGGGTCCAGAGATACATTTTTGGCCATCACTTCCCTTTGCTGGAGCACATCAGGTACTTATTAGAGTCTGGTAAAATAAAACGTATTGTACTCCAGGCTGCTTCCTGGCAGCTTGTATTGATTGAGGTATTTATTCAATAATTAATCATCTCCTGAATTAAACTCTAATGTGTGTATTCAGTAATGTCTACGGATGCCTTACATATGTGCTACACATTGATACAAAATGAAAACAACGGACTGAGGCTCTCTAATTTTAGGAGAACGCAAAAACAAAACAAAACAAAACAAACAAACAAAAACCACAAAAACACTAGAATTAAGTTTTATTAAGTATTTAGTTTTCAAGGAAGAAAATAAGATAACCTGACAAACAACTTGAAAGATGGAAATACTTTTAAGCTACAATACTAAAAGACTAAAATGAGGGGTTCGAACTTCTATGTCAATACAGAACTCCAAATTTGGTTTAGTAATTTTAGAGAAACTGAATAAAAATACAACATCTGTACCTCATATATTGAGAGGAAACACTTACAATCCCCAAAGTTTGGAGTCTGTATGCAGGGAAATACTGATCCCAGTAATCAGAACCCGTGATGCTGTTGGCTTGAGGAAGTACATGTAAAACACTGAAATGGAATTGGTATCTCCTCCCCTCTTCTGTATTTTCTACCATCAGCATCCCATTATATGTAGTTGAATCATCTGAGCTGATAGTTACTAGTTCACAGATACAGAGACAGTTCGTTCCCAGAAGCATTACCAGCTTAGAAGATGCCACACAGAGTTTTATGGAGCACTGCAGGGCATGTCTTACCTACCGCTAGATGTCTGCTAGACCAAAGCAGTGTCAGTGCTGAGCTGAAGGCTAGCAGTACAGCTAGATCCCAGATAGCTCTCTGGTGAGACACCAGGTTAGCTATTCACCACCTCTCATCGTCACATCCCTGCCACCTAAGTATCTCCATTAGCCACTGTGCTACAATCTCCACTTCTTAATACCCTAGATAACCCTGCAGGCTACAGAACTTACACAACTCAATCAGGCCTGGAAAATGATGAATGCAGGAGGAGGATCTATCATCATAGCAGTGCCACAAAGCCAAAAGACTGAGAAGCATCCTGAAGAGCATCGCTTACAGCACTTTCTGCTCTATGTCACATTTCATGCAGGGTAGCACTTTAACAGCATAGACACTTGTCAGACTATGACCACCCCTTCCTAAACAGACATGTCCTCTGGAGTTGTTACCATTAACAATTCCCATATTGTTTCTTTGGAGGGCTGTCTGGCATGAAAACACCACTGCCTATCCCAGAGACACCAAGGGAACAAACAAACCAACCTTTATTTGTCTTTTGTTGAATTTAAAAAGGACGGATACACAGCTGCAGATTCAAATTCTGAGGCCATGGTTTGTAACATTGCCCAAATATGCATAAGAAATAACTCTATCCAGCATACCCCCCCACTTATGTATTATTCCTTCATCAACAGAACATATGAAAACTACCAAAAGCACAGACTTGTCATTTCCATTTCTTAAATCAGCCTGAAAAAATACTAACTCATATAAATGAAAACATATTTTCCTTGATGAGCTGTGGGAACATACTCATATGCCCATGAATGCTGTCAGATCATTATCATCTTAACACTGAAACAAGATCACATCTACCTCTCTAGATGTAGTGTAGCAAATAAGCTGACCCTTCAGAAGATGTGGTTTAAATAAGAGGGCAGAGGAGGGAAAGCAGGGACCGAACAAGAAGAGCAGTAGGAGAGAAGAAACAAGAGAAAAAGAAGGAAAAATGTGAAAAAATACCTGCTCGCTAGAAATGCATGCTTTCTAGAGGAGTCTTTTTTTTTTTTTCTTTTTCTTTCTTTTCTTCCATAAACCTAGGTCTCCTAGATACTTTAATAAATGGATTTTGATCATAATTTACTTCATTATAAACTACAAATTGGCCCCACACATCACAATTTCTCGCATCAATCCATTCTACAGACACATTAGCATAGAAAAATAGCTCAGGAGATAATCCATTCATGCTGGGAAACCAATTATCGTATAACAGTATCTGCAGAGCAAAGCTTTTACAGTGTAAACATCCACTGTGTAATATAAATGCTTACAAAGATATACTGTTTTATTATCAAAATTCAAAAGATCTCACTCTAGATCTCTATCAACTATAAACTTAGGTAATTTTAGATCTGAGTAGTACCATCAACCAATATGACATTACCAGAATGTGTCTGCAGATTATTTGAATAAGACTGAGGAGGACTAGCGATACTGATAGCTTATTTCCAGAAAGGTATCTGCTCAACCAGTCATAGAGGAAATGTTCTTAATACTGATTATTAATTGATATTCTAAAAGATTAACAGTTGTCAGTTGACATAAGACATGATCTTCAGAACAAATAGCCGTTAAAAAAGAATATATCAAAAATCAAGCTTTTTCTTTGGAATAAACTGTGCTTACTGCTCACCTGTTAATCTTTTATTCTAAAACACTGAGCATAAGAGATGATTATTTTGCAAACATAAGATATCAGTTTTGATGTATAAACATCATGATGACTTAACAAAAGAGAACATCTCAAAATTTTTTATGAGACCTCCAACAAAAATATTCCTTCCTGTATTTTCCTAATGGCTACAGATGTTAAGGATACCAAATGTTTCTAGTGGAAAAAGGAGATCAGGTTAAGGACAAGACCTTTCCTGCTACAGTAAATGTGTCAAAATAGAGTGCAGTTACCAAATAAAATACTTTTAAGCCTATACTTCCCCAGAACTTCATAATGACTAATTCCCACTAAACAGAAAAAAGGACAGGAGGACCATCAGCGTGTAGAAAAAAAAAAAGCATCAGTATGACATCATTGCCTGTCTGCTAGCCAGGAAAGGAAGAAAGGGATTATCTGAATGGTGAACATCTGGATTGTGTATATAAAGGCAATGAAGACTCTTT
The DNA here is from genome assembly GCF_963932015.1 of Anas acuta. Lineage (NCBI taxonomy): Eukaryota > Metazoa > Chordata > Aves > Anseriformes > Anatidae > Anas > Anas acuta. The sequence goes on from NC_088979.1 coordinate 104,575,068, forward strand.
ATACATATTAATACACTGAGTTCCACTGAATTTTATCTTACAGAGAAACAGTAGTGCTATGACATGCTTTTATAATGAAAAAACAACTGAAATTCCAGTGGTCTGGGTTAATGCATTATAAGATATACATACAGATTTATCATTCAATGCTTTTTTACTGCATTTAATTGAAAAAAAAAATCAGCAGATAATTGAAACTAAATTTAAAGTAATGTAGTTTGCTAAAACTGGTTTTATTCGTTCTGTTAGTGTTTCAGACAAAAAGCTTGTAAATAACACAATTCTGAACACACTGAAATTCAAAATGTATTCAATTCCCCACCCTGGTAAGGTAAAGACTCTTGAGAAAAATGTTACATCTGAAATGCTTCTGCTCCTAAAGAATACAACTTAAACTAAAATTATTTTTTTTTTTATTTTTTTTTTTTTTTTTTTTTTTTTTAAACAACACAGCATAGATATATGGTGTAAGCAGCAACTCTATGAGTTGTTTATAGACACAACTAGTCCGTGTATAACAACTCCCTAAGATTGCCACGGAGAAAATCCATTTCTCTTAATTCTAGGTTAGAATAATATATAAAGAAACATTCTTACCTTGCACTGTTAGAGTAGCTGATGCTTCAGCTTTTCCAACCATATTTTCTGCAACGCAAGTATATGAGCCCATGTCTCCTGCCATAACTTTCCGTATTTTCAAGGTATGATCATCACGGATTTCATATCTTTAAATATACATAGTAATATATAATGAACAAGAAAAAAGGTAGAACTTTGTATAACTTCTGTAAAGGGTAAGAAGGAATACGGTGTTTTTCCTCTGAAATATTTTTATTTATACATTTCCCTTATAAATAAAAATATTTTAAAATTATTGTAAATCAATAATTTAAAAACAAAGATTTTGAAGCAAAATATATATTTATAAATTTGAAAACCTGATTCTGATTTTATTTCCAACATGAGTCAATTTCGCTGGCACCAGTAGAATTTCACTAGTGTAATACAATTATAAGGTTATACCACAGAACTTTTTAATTATTAGAACTCTCTTAACAGGTAAATTTAATAATAGTAATCATTCTCTCCATACTTTTTCCATCTGAATGAAAGATTTTATTTTATTTTTTAATATGGTTGAAAAGAAAATATTGTCCTCAGGAAGATCAGAATTGCTTAAACTTCAGTATAAATCGCAACTCATTCAATAATTTTTCTAAAGAATGATGTGTGGCCTTTCACCATTTCCTGTCCTTTCATCACCTTTTTTTTCCTCTTCTTTGTATAATGCTGTCAATGTGTTTCTCTTCATGGAAGCATATTTTCCTCTTAAAAACGCAATACTTTTTATTAAAGTTATAGACTAGATTAACAGAAAAATGAATTTGGATGACAGGAGCCAACTGTTACTGTGTCTTCTTTCAAATCCCTCCTGCTATCCTCAATAGGTTTTCAACTGATGTATGTATGGGCATTTCAAGTAAATAAATGTATTATCTATCACAGAATTGTATTTCCTTTTAATAAGGTGTTTTACTTATTGGCCTGAATTAGAGCAAGGACAGAAAAAAAGTAAATTAGAGATTTAATAAGAAAACCATATATAACCAAGACAGCTTGGTACATTAACAGACTACATTTTACATCAATTGCAATTCCAGTATACACTTCTTGATGTTGTAAGCTAATTTATTAACTGTTATACATTCCCTCAAAGTTTTAATAATTACAGAAGGTTTTCAGGTGAAGTCTTAATCTATTTCAGATATTATTGACTGAACTGAGCTGTGGGTTTTTTTTTTCATGTTGTCACAACAAAAGGCTTAGAACAAGCAATTCTTAAGTTTTAATATAACTGATAACTTCAAATCGAGCTCAATGTCTTATGAAGCCTTTTCTATTCAAGAAAAAGAAATGTTAGCAGTCAAATGTTGAATGGCAACATCATATACCAAACTAAATGTCATCAGAAAGTTAACTCCATATACTGTACCTTGCTTTTGGTAATTCCCCATCATCTTTCCTCCATCTTACTGTAGGGACGGGGTCACCTCTTGCCTCACATTTAAACTCAGCACTGTCATCCACAGTTACAGCCAAATTACTTGGTCTCTTCACAAAAGATGGTCTTTCTAAAGGAAAAAAAAAATAATAATAAAAAAGGATTAAAGGATTAGTTCAGCAGTTTTGTGCCCAAATTGTGATTTTCCCTCAGTTCCAGCTGTTAGAGAACAGGAAGAGTGGGATGAATCCAATGGAGCTGACTTTGCCACTGCTCCTCTAGCTCTTTGCCCCAGGACAAAAGCTCAGACAATAAGCAGAAGATCTGTAGCTGTGTAAATACCTAGCATTATTCATCTCAGTACAGCAGTTTCAATGGTAGTTCAGGACCCAAGCTTAATTCTTATATATCATCACATCACAGAAACATAGAATGGTTTGGATTGGAAGGGACCTTAAAGACAATCTAGTTCACACCCCGCTGCCACAGACAGGGACACCTCGCACCACACCAGGTTGCTCAAAGCCCCATCCAATCTGGCCTTGAACACCTCCAGGGATGGGGCATCCACAGCTTCTCTGGGCAACCTGTGTCAGTGCCTCACCACCCTTTGAGTGAAGAATTTCTTCCTAACCTCTAATCTAAATCTCTTTTAGTTTAAAACCATTCCCCCTCGTCCTGTCGTTGTGTGCCTGAGCAAAAAGCTGCTTTCCATCTTTTTTAATAAGCCCCCTTTAGCTACTGAAAAGGTGCATTAAGGTTACCCAGGAGCCTTTTCTTCTTCAGGCTTAGGTACATCAAATATACCTAAAGAAAATCACATCTTATTGAATACGCAAGCTGAATATGCATTGACCCTTAAAAAGAAGCAGACCTGCTGCAAGGCCTCAGACAAATGACTACTCCTCTGCTGCACTGCTTCAAAAAGACAGAAGGCACAAACTAAATACTATCTTACTAGAGGCTGTGACTCAATGGTGCATATAAATTCAATGTAATGCCCAGCACACTAGCTCTATGAGGTTGCTTGCACGTCAGCAGCAGCTAGCACATGATGGTAATTTCCAGTGCTACATTAGAAAATTTTCTTTCATGAAAATAAAACACACAAAATAAAGTAAGCCAAAAATACCTACAAGTTCTTCTCTCAAATTATTGCTAATAAACACTGTTGTTATCCCTGATTCACATGGTAGGACATGGATGACCCCCGTCCTGGCTCACCAGAGTCAGAAACACACATTTTGCACAATTCTCTCAGACTTTCTGAAATGAGACCTCAGCACAGGCTGCGCTATTGTGGCAACCCAACTAGAAGCTAGAAATTTCAAGAAAGGAATCCATACACTTTTCTACCTGCAACAGGGTCCAAAGTTTATGGTGCTGTACTGTCCATAGAGTTTTATACCAGAGTGGTGCAGTGAGTTTTTCACATGCACGAAGAAGAAAAGTATTTTAAGAATTACTGGGATACTCCAAGAAGAATTACTCATCCTGAGAGGCAGCATCAAATGACAAAAAAGATGTTCAAAAAAGAACATGAGAGCACTTTGCAGGTTCCTTTGCCTAAGGCAGATGACCTTTTTGCCTATAAAGCTGTGAAAGTTCTGAGAGAAATGAGAAGACAGTTGCATGTTTTGACTTGTATGTATTAAAGATATACATATCATCTCCCTGGAACTGGATGAGTCTGAAGCCACTGGCACCATCAGGAACTGTGAATACCCCAAAATATGCCACAGATTTCTCATAGGAGTACAAAAGAACCTGACAGAAGGATAAAGAGACAGCTTTATATTCTTAGCATCTGCCATTTGTGTTACGTTTGACTAATATCACACTTCACAAATATCACTTCCACTATGCAGATAAGTGTTTACAAATTCAGTATTATAAAACCATATTGAATGGTTCAAAAAGGACTGAAGTAGAAGTGACAACTAAGCAAAACTCTATAGAAAATTTTCCTTTAGTCTGGAGGATGTCCAGACAAACGGGACACCAGTCTTGTAGAAAACTTACCTTCGTTTTGCTTTACAACCAGGCTGATTATGCTGTCGGTTAAAGCCTGGTTTTGTATTCAAGAAGTGAGAAATAAAACAAGGACCTACAGATATGAATCTAAATCATGACTTAGAAATTAAATTTCTAATTAGTTGTTTTTTCAATTAATTAAATCAAAAATACATTAATAGCCCCTCTCCTCCCCCCCATTTTCTTATAGGTGCAGTAAAACCACAATCCTGAATAAAAGAAAAATGTTCCAGCTTAAGCATCACAGTAAGAATCCTTTGAGGAAGGATATTCAGTTTAATCCTGCAAAATATAAAGGACTGATCTGGTAAGGACATGATTGCTGTGCAACAGTGAAAAAAAAACACAACACAAGAGGCCTACTTTTCTGACAACTCTGTATACTTCTTATCAGTCTACAACTTTCAGTAATGAAAATGAGATGAAGTGACTTTATCCACACCAAGACAGCATTGTAAAACGTCAGCAAAGTAAATCCCAAAATACATATATTCATTTGGACACAAATCACACCATTGTGAATGTTCAGATATACAGCAATAATATCAAAAGCACTTAAATTACAATAACATCCAGGAACACTTGCAGTGAATGTTTTTGTCACTGTTTCCATTACCGGATTTTATCTTTTTAGGACTCCTTAAATCTGATGTAAAGATATGACTGCACAATGAGTTTTAATGTTGTGTTTTGCATGTACATAATTCTGATTGTACCGTAAAACCAAGAAGGTAGGAACTATCAGCATGCTTGGCCAAACAATGAGTTTTGTTTTTTTTTTTTTTTTAATTTTTTTTACAAATGAGTTGATTTTTTTTTCCATACTTCTGTAGACTCTTGTGTGCCTGATCCATTTGTATTCTATGTACCTATAATAAAATACTTACCTGAAGGCAGTTTTCTCCACTTCAGAGTGCCATCTACCCCACCTCTGAAGAACTGGGATACAAGCACAACTGCAATATTCAGTTTCAGCTCATTTTGTATATCTCACTTATGAAACCTGGAAGATCTCTACAACACTGTTTTATTTTTCTGCATTTTAATCTTTATTTCCTTTTTAATATATCCAATGCTTTATATTCATTTTTTGAGGGATGCCATTGAAGAAAACAGAACAAAATAGAATAGCTCAGTTGGAAGGAACCTACAAAGATCATCAAGTCCAACTGCCTCATCACTTCAGGGCTAACCAAAAGTTGAAGTATATGAATGAGGGCATTACCCAAATGCCTCTTGAACACTTACAGGCATGGGGCATGAACCACCTCACCAGGAAGCCTGTTTCAGCATTTGACCACCCTCATGGTGAAGAAACTTCTCCCAATGTCCAGTCTGAACCTCTCCTGGCTTTGTGCCATTCCCTTGTGTCCCTTCATCAGTGATCAGGGAACAGACACTGACACCTCCCTCTCTGCTTCTCCTCAGGAAGCTGCAAAGAGCAGTGAGGTCGCTTCTCAGCCTCCTCTTCTCCAGACCAGACAATCCAGGTGTCCTCTGCCTTTCCACACAGCACATGCCTTCCAGCCTTTTACCAGCTTTGCTGCCCTCTTCTTTCAAAGCTTTCAAAGATATTAAGATCCTTTTTATATTGTGAAGCCCAGAAATACATGTAATATTCAAGGCAAGGCTGTACCACTGCTAAATATACCAAGTAATCACTTTTGACCTATGCTGTGCTGTTTAATGCACCCCAAAATGAGTTTTGTCCTCTTGGCTGCCCACTGCTGGCTCATGCTGAGACTGCTATCGACCAGCACCCCCAGATCCCTTACAACTGAGATGCTCTCCAGCCACTCGCCTTCCAGTCTGTACCCATGTCCAGCGTTATTCTGTCTCAGGTACAGAATCCAGCGTTTTCCTTTGTTGAAGTTCATGCTGTTGCTAATTGCCCAGTGCTCCAATCTATTTAGATCCCTCTACAATACTCCTCATCCCTTCAGGAAGTCAACAGCACCTCCTAGTTTATCATCAGCAAGCTTGCTGAAGATGCACTCCACTCCTGCATGCAGATCATTGATAAAAATGTTGAACAGATTTGAGTCCTGGGCCATGGCTAGAATTGAGCCCTGAACCATACTGTTCTCTAGGTCAGTTTCCTATCAGAAGAGTAATAGTCCAAGAGCTTTTGTCTGCCCATTCTTAATTCTATTATTTAAGTGAATAAATGGATAAAGGAAATCACACTGATACTAGTTAAGTATCTATCTTTGTCACACGATTATTTGGTAAATACAAGGAAAGCCTAGTAAGGAACACTTTGAAATCTTCTAATATTACAGTCTCTGGGTTATAATCCTCCCCCTGATTTGAAGCAGACCTAAAAGCAAAAGTTCAACTTTCAAATAACCAAAACCCATAAACATAAGATTTATGCTGAAAGATATTAATATATGAAGTCAGCATGTTTCTCATGCCTTTTGACTCATATCTAAGATCCAACTTGAAAAAATGAAGTGTATTAAAATTTTTTAGACATAGATTGATAAGACAGACAAAGCTTTACTGTCCTGTTTGAAAATAAAAGCCTACTAGTTTCCCCAAACTGAAAATCAGAAATTCATTTGAAGGGAAAACCAGACGGAAGACCATTTCCAGCATGAATTATATATAACAGTTTATATTGTGATTCTCTGGTTAGACGAATAATTAAACAGTACAGGTGACAAGGAGCCCAGTGTCGGGACTTCACTCATGTAACTATAGCCAGAAGGCTATATCAATTCTAGATTCTGCTCTGAAGTTCTAAAGTTCTAAAAGTCTATGTGACAGTAAATTTCCATATGAAGTCCTTCAAAGGTTTTCAAACAAAAAGAAAAAAAAAAACAACAAAGAAACCAGGATGGTGGACCACAAAGATCCTTCCTTAGCTTACAGAAAGTTACAGAAAGTTACAAGACTATCTTGCTGGATATTCAATCTCAGCAACTTTAAAATGGCGATAATTTCACTTCGTTAAGGATAATATTGCTTCATAAAAAACTCTGAGCAGAACCTTAAGTCGCCTGCATCACACTTTTAAAAAGTAATGAGACACAAAAGTGCCAAAGACTGACAAAACAGATATTAAACCTGAATAATACGTTCTGCAGTCAGTAGAACTGCTACTTTGGATTGTCATAGGGTTGATTTTAGGGACCTATTTGACAGGGTCACTTGGGAAGCAGTTCTGAAGGGCAAAGGAGTTCAGGAAGGCTGGACATTTTTCTAGAACAGCACAAATCTTGAAGACACAGGAGCAGGCCATCCCTATGTGCTGAAAGATGAGCTGGTGGAGAAGACTAGCACGTCTGCACAGAGAGCTTCTTCAGGAACTCAGGAAAACAAACAAAAAAACAAAAAAAAAAACAAAACAGAACAAAAAACAACAACAACAACAAAAAAAAAAACAACAGAGAGAGAGACAGACAACTCAGAAGGACTACAAAGATGTTGTGAGGTCATGCAGGGAAGAATTTATGAGGGCTGAAGCCCAAATAGAGCTTAACTTGGCCACTACAGTAAAAGATGATAATATACATAACATTTTTTTAAAGTACATAAATAAGAAAGTAGGACTAAGGAGAATCTCCACCCTTTATTATATGTGGGGGAAAACAATGACAAGAGATGAGGAAAAGGCTGAGGTATTTTATGCCTTCTTTGCCTCCGTCTTTACTAGTAAGACTAATTCTTCTCAGGATACTCAAGTCTGATGAGAAGAATGAAGCCCTTATAGTCCAAGGTAAAATGGTTAGCAGCTTACTACACTGCTTGTACACCCACAAATCTATGGGGCTAATAGGATCCACCCAAGAGTGCCAAAGGAGCTGGCTGAAGTGCTTACCAAGCCACTTTCAATAATTTACCAGCAGTCCTGGCTAATTGGGAAGGTCCCAGTTGACTGCAGGTTGGCAAATGTGATGCCCCCTACAAGAAGGGCAGGAAGGAGAATCTGGAGAATTACAAGCCTGTCATTCTGACCTCGGTGCTAGGGAAAGTTATGGAGCAGATCATGTTGGGTGCCATCACACAGCATATATAGGACAAACAGGTAATCAGACCCAGTCAGCATAGGTTTGTGAAAGGCAGGTCCTACTTGACTAACCTGATCTCCTTCATGACAAGAAGACCTGCTTAGTGGACAAGGAGAAGGATGTAGCTTGTTTGCTGTGACTTTAATAAGACATTTGACACTGCTTCCCACAGCCCTCTCCTGGAGACAATGGCATCTCAGGGAATGGATAGCTGTACTGCTCACTGGGTAAAAACTGACTGGATGGCCTGGGCCAAAGGGTTGTTGTGAATGGAGTTAAATCTGCTTGGTGGCTAGTCACAAGTGGTGCTCCCCAGGGCTCAGTACTATGGCCAGCTTTATTTATTATCTTTACCAATACTGTTGATGGGGAGATTGAGTGCACCCTCAGTAACTTTGCAAACGACACCAAGTTGGGTGGGAATGTTGATCTGCTTGAGGGTAGGAAGGCTCTCCAGAGCTCTGCAGATCTGGATAGGCTAGACTGATGGGATGTTTCCAATTGCATGACAATCAGCAAGGACAAATGTAGGTGCTGTGCTTGGGTCATAACAACCTGACGCAGCAGTATAATCTTTGGGTAGAGCAGCTGGAAAGTTGCCTGGCAGAAGAGGACCTGGGGGTGTTGGTCAACAGCCAAATCAACAAAAACAGTCTAATTTCTCCTTCAGAAGCAATAGATAACTCAAGCTTTCCCTACTCCCAAGTTACATGTAACACATTTTGAATGAAAACTACCAAAGCTGCATCTACAGGGATAAGGCAACTCTCACATGCTGAAGATAGTCTGAGAGTTACAGTCTATCTGAGAGATAATCTGAGAAACTGGAGTTACAGTTTCTTTTCTGCCATAACAACAACAACAACAATATAATGCAATTTTCATCAGCTAAGATCAGTTATCTTAAATGAATATATGCTTTAATGCTTGAAGGAACTATCACTAGGATCGTTTGAACAAGTGGACCTGTTGTATCTTTACAACACTCAGCACGGATAATAAACAAAAAATTATGTATAATAGAAATACAGAATAATTGTGATTTGCTTCAAAAGGAAAGAAAAAATATAGCCTCTACTTAAAGATGTCACTTTTTGTTTCGGTATTGTTTCATTGTACTGTCACAGTCAGTGGACATTGGAACTATTTTAGTTTGATAAAGTATGAAAGTGTCTTCTGTAGTAACAACAAAGCTAGACTGCAAAGCCATTAACTGATGGTTGCACTTGGTTTTCTTAAATGTCTTTTGCAATCTAATTTATTCTCTAATTGCCACCCATTTGCTAGAGTGCTAATGTGACAAAAACATTTTCAAAATAAACACCGAAAAGGAAATAGCTGACAATGACCTTTAATTAAAGGCTTCCTAGGAATAACAAAGTTGGATATTTTCATATTCATGGACGTTTTCATTAACACAGTCTTAAAGGAGAGTTCTTACCTAAAACAGTGAGCTCGGCAACTTCACTTTCACGTTCTCCAACCATATTTGTTCCAACACAAACATACTTGCCAGCATCATTCTTTCTTGTGTATGTGATCATAAGCTTTCCTCCTCTGATCTAGGACAAAACAAGGATAACAGAAAATACTTTAATAGACACTAATGACTTAATAATATTTAGTAACTTGAAAAGTGTTTTGTTGCAGATAAAGACAAAAAAAAAAAGCTAGCAGTGACTTTCCAAATCAGACAAAACAGTGAAAAAAAGTGAAACTACTACCTTAGTTTCCTCTTCTGACCAAAAAAAAAAAAAAGGGGAGGGGGGGCAAAAAAGCTTGCCTCTTAGTTTTACATCTGTAGTTTGAAATCTCTCAAATTTAGGCCTCTTTTCTTCATTCTGTGTAGTGCAATACTAGTTATTTAATGGTCTGTTTAATACTCATTGGCAGAAAATGCTACAATTCCTTTCTATGCACTATTATGGTTTGACATAGGTGAAGAGCAAAAATTAGCACTAGACATAAATCCCATTTTCACATCAAGTATAGCAATTACTTTTTCTTAATAAAAAACCTCTTGAAGTTCAATAAGGCCAAGGTCTTGCACCTGGGCTGGAGCAATTACAAACACAAACACAGGCTGGACAATAAGTGTATTGAGAACAGACCTGCCAAGAAAGACTTGGGGTGTTGGTTAAAGAGAAACTCAACATGAGCCGGCAATGAATACTTGCAGCCCAAAATGCCAACTTTATCCTGGGCTGCATCAACAGAATCGTGGCCAGCAGGTCAAGGGCACTGATTTTCCACCTCCACTCTACTTTCATGAAGCCCCATCTGAAGTACTGTGTTCAGCTGGGGGCCCCCCAGCATAACACATTGACCCATTACAAGAGGTCTAGAGGATGGCCATGAAGATGATCAGAAAGCTGGAGCTGTGAAGACAGTCTGAGGGAATTGGGGTTGTTAAGCCTAGAGAAGAGAAGGCTCCGCCACACCTTATAGCTGCTTTTCAGTACTTAAACAAAGCTTACAAGAAAGCTGGGGCCCAATATACTCTTTACCAAGAAATATAGCAATAGGACAAGAAGTAATGTTTTTAAACTAAAAGAGGGTAGATTCAGATTAGACATTAAGAAGAAATTCTTTACTATGAGAGTGGTAAGGCAGTGGAACAGGCTGCCCAGGGAAGCTGTTGATGCCCCATCCCTGAAGTCTTCAAAGTCAGGTTGGATGAGGCCCTGGGCAACCTGTTCTAGTGGGAGGTGTCTCTTCCTATGGCAGGGGGGTTGGAACAATCTTTAAGGTCTCTTCCAGCCCAAACCATACTATGATTCTATATTATCCTACTGTTGGTAGGATGCTTGTTACTATACACAATTATTATTATTATTTCTTATTTTTATTTCTAAAGGAAACAAAGAGAGCTCTTAATCTTTATAAAGTTATTTACCTTTGATTAAGGAATTTTTAAGGCTGATAAGCAGTTGGGCAGAAGCAATTTAAACCCATACTGGGAAATGAATAATCTTCTGAATTCAGTTTTTGGAAGATAACAGAATTTCAGTAGCACCCAAATCAAGAAAACATATTTCCCCTTTGTGATTCAAAATTTAAATATTTTAAAATATACATTAGAAGTACACAGAAATATCTGATCTCCCTTTAAAAGCACTACTTCTATTTGATTTGCAAAACAGCTGAAGAAGTTTCATTGTTCACCAAAATACAACAAAAATTGTGTAGGCAACTGAATACACACCTTGTTTACTTTAATATATTAATACATTATTTAATTACATTTTTTGTTGAACACACACTTATGACTCACATCACATATGAAAAACATGGAAGTTCAAGGCATGGATGGAAGAAAACAACAAATAAAAACCAAAGATGAAACTACATAAAAGGGTCTAATGTGGTCAGTGACAAGAAGGAGAGTGTTCTCAATCTGAGGTATTTCGCTCAAGTTCCCTGCAGCTAGAAATCTATCCCTGAAAATTTGACATCTGGAGTAGTATTGGTCTCTTATTATCATTGTAAGATGTACACACACAATGATGACAGTCAGTTATTGAGATAAATGAACATGCACATGTAACGTAGACAATGTTGCATACAAATTTCATTCTTTTGCCTTTGGCACTCATTGAGAACAGAAAAGATATGTCCTTTATCATCGAGCAATCTAGTAATGCTGAAATTTCAATGGGGATTTCAAACATGAAGAATGAAAAAATTAAGGTGATCTGCAAATACACATTTCTTCAAGAGTCTGAATAGATTGTTGACCACCTGAAACAGCAAGCAGGAGAAGAGACTGTAACATATCTCTCTATATTTATTCCTATTTTACACCTCCCTAAATCACAGAATGCTGTTAGTTTCCAACTAATCTATAGAAAGGGTTTTAAAAAGTGATTGAGAAAGATTTCCATATTCATTTTGAAGCATTTATATATTCAGATATATATGCAGAAATACATTATTTTCATGTACATCAGTATTGAATGAACTGGATTTAAACAAAGAAATGTATTTACACACCACAAGAATTTACTGAAGCTCCTAATGATTTCAAACCTATGTAAACTTAAAGCTTTGATTTTCATACATGTCTCAGGAACTTAAGTCCCACTGACATTCAGTAGTATTTGTGCTTCTCTGTGACTTTGGCATTTATGAAAATCCCTTCCAAAGTATTTACAATATGGCACAACTGCATGTTTTGTGAAAACTGTAACCTCTAGCAAGAGATATTCTAGGAATTCCTTCTAGGAATCACAAACAGCCTCTCTTCAAACCACATACAGAGAAAAGCATTAAAGCAGAAAGATTTGAACAGTTAAAAATCATTGAAAGCTGCTAATCTTCCAAGTTGAGATTTACATAAGACAGGAGATGCAGAGGAAACATTCCCTCATGTCTTGCATAAACCTATGAACTCACTCTCTTTTGTATCATGGACTTTGAGGCAGACTTTCAAACACATGGCATACCTATGGAAAGTAGCTATGGTTTCAAGATGGAAATTCTGAATGCCTTTAGATTTTTTTTCTTTTTTTTTTATTTGTTGATTTTTTTTTCTTCTTAAAGCAGAATAAATGTTTAGAACTTTAGCCACAGTGAAGGCTATGTGGGTATATAAAACATAAAAATAGGATAAATTACACAATTATGATAAAATATTGGGCATGTGGAATTAAGTATGTCTGCAACTAAGCATTCACAGATGGCTAGAATAATATACTTCCTCTGCTGGTTCAGTACCCAAGTTTTACATTGAGTTTTAACAATTAGGTACCTACCATCTGAATAAGATTGATCAAGATCTTCTATTTATTAACAAGACATTGCAAACCATATCTGTAGCTATGATAAACCTGAGTTTTGTACATGCAATTTTTGCCACTTTTTCTCTCAATAGGAAAGAGTACCTTCAGTACTGCATTTAGCTCTGGGGCCCTCAACATAAAGAGGACATGAACTTGGCAGAGTGTGTCCAGAGGAGGCCATGAGGATGATCAGAGTCCTGGAGCACCTCTTGTATGAAGACAAGCTTAGAGAATTGGATAAGCAGTTGGGCAGAAGCATTGTGGTCAAGAGGGCTAATGGGATCCTGGCGTGCATTAAAAGGAGCGTGGCCAGCAGGTCAAGGGAGGTGATCATCTCCCTCTACTCTGCTCTGGTCAGGCCTCACCTGGAGTACTGTGTCCAGTTCTGGGCTCCCTGGTACAAGAGAGACAGGGATCTCCTGGAAAGAGTCCAGTGGAGGGCCACAAAGATGATTCGGGGCCTGGAGCATCTTCCCTATGAAGAAAGGCTGAGAGAGCTGGGCCTGTTCATCCTGGAGAAGAGAAGACTGAGAGGGGATCTCCTCAGGGTATGTAACTATCTGAGGGGTAGGGAACAGAAGGATGTAGCCAACCTCTTCTCGGTTTGTGGGCATAGGACAAGGGGCAATGGCTGCAAGTTAGAACACAGGAAGTTCCACACTGACATGCAAAAGAACTTCATGGTGAGGGTGACGGAGCATTGGAACGGGCTGCCTAGGGAGGCTGTGGAGTCTCCTTCTCTGGAGATATTCAAGGCCTGTCTGGACGCCTACCTGGGCAGCCTGCTCTGAGGAACCTGCTTTGGCAGAGGGGTTGGACCTGATGATCTTTCGAGGTCCCTTCCAACCCCTACAGTTCTGTGATTCTGTGATACTTTGATTCTATGAAATCCTACAAATACCTATGGACTATGAACCAATGGCTTTAACTAACAAAGTACAGAACGGAATACATGCATGTAAATTTTGGTATGACCACATAAAGCTGTTACATTTCTTTGTCTTACTAAGCTGTAAGTTTATATCTGTTGTTTAAAGCAGTAAAGAGCCAAATCACATTTGAGGGTATTATCTGAAATCATGCCAAATTAGAGCTGGTCCTAGTCAGTGGACATGTAACAGTTAACCAGGGGTTTTACTTTGAGTGCTTCAACTCTTCTTCTCACATTTATAGCCCTGCCTCAAAGGGGTACATCAGCTGCAAAGTACCCCTTAAAGATTGTGATCAGTAGTTTACAGATGATCTTTGGTTGCCTGTAACACAATATATGATAGTATGGTGATTTACAAAGACATATTGAAAGCTATTTTCTATATGTGTGTGTGACCATATTTTGCTCCTCATGAGTAAATTGTTAATTTGAGCAAGTCCATTTATTTCTTTAAACAATAGTTAGGGATGTTGATACAGAAAACCCTAGGCACCTACACAGTTAACTAGGTCCTGAATTGTAAATTATGACCACCCAGGAGTGAAAAAAAAAAAATCATATACAAATAACGAATCAACTTGGTCAGCCAATAAATCAAATCCACAAAAACTTACCCCAGGATTCTATAACATACCACCATATTCAGAATAGTTATACACATATATTCTTATCCTAAGACCATATTTTATATACCTATGTTTGTGTATGCGTATGTAAATTTCTGTATGTATAGATGCATATCCATCTGCCTGTATTAAGAAATATTTTTTTTCATGTGGGTGATTCATTTACTTTTCACAGCAACGTGCTATGTAACATGAGAAAGAAAGAAGCCATATGAAAAATGCTTGGCAAGTCCAAATATGAAGATGACTGGCGTATTTTCTTTTACTTTCCTTTAGCTCCTATTTTCATTCAATTTAATAAATGAAATGTGCTCTGTTGCAAAATAACTCTAAAGCAAACCTAAATGCTTAAGAAAATGAAATTTAGACTACAGAGTGAAACACTGACCTGTTTGTATAACCAGGGTTTCTGCATATGTAATGTCACAAATTTCATATATTTCAGTCTTCTGTAGTAGAGCTAAACATCACATTTTATGTAGAATGAAATGTGATGGGCATGTGATATTAACCTGTCAGACACGGTCTATGCTTTAACAGTGTACCATCTAATTATAAATGACAATACAATGATTGAAGAACAAGGTGAGTATAAGCATTTGTAATTAACTGTGTCACCAATTATATATAAAAGTAAAATGGAGCTTTTATTTCTTATTTATGAAACATAGAGTTCGGACGGTCTTGTCTATGTGGTCTAGCATTCCCAAATAGATTATTATATCCGTTTTATTACTTGTCATTGCATCATAGACTGTGAGGCGTGGCATAGAAGCAATAGAAGATAGTTTTGAAATTTTAAATGAGCAGTCAAGTTAAAAAAAAAAAAAGGATAAATGAATACCTACCTTATAGTTTTGTTTAAAAATGTGTATCTTGTCCCAAGCCTTGTGAATCCAATGTATTTCCTACCTATTACAATATGCTTCAGTATCATTGCAAGACACTTGACATTAAAACATGTTTGACAACGCTCTTACTCAACTTCAAAGTTCAAACGAGTCTTTCCTACTTCTGGTTCCATTCTCTTGGACCCCAGAAAGATATGTGCTGCTTCTCCACATCAAACACATACAAAACACTTCTTGAAAGAAGTTTAAAAAATACTTTCATCTGGCCCTTCTGTGCCATAAATCTGCCATGGCAAAATGCAAGTCAATTGTTTTGCACTATCATAAAGATCAACAAAGTAGTCTCGCAGTGGTAACAGGTCTGAAAGTAGCATTTATAATGAATGGTGCAAAATATATGCGAATAAAGATTTACTTAAAAACAAAGAATGTTTAAGGTAGATAAAATGACAACAGATTAAAGCTGCTCCTTCTGGCACCTTAAAATTTGGCTAGCATATCTGGAGAGTCAGAATCGGTTTCAGTTTGCTTATGAGACAGTCTTCGTTTCTTTTACGGTCTCTTTACTAATGACTGTATCCATAAGATCAGTATCTACAAAGAGTTAAGGCTTATCTGTGTCCTGAGTTGTTTGGTGACTTCAGAGGGAACTGAAGGTTGTTCAGTACTTGGTATTATCACAAGACACCAAGTGTCAGAATTACTATAATGCGTTTGATACCTCCCACAATTAATAACACAGTGAAAACAGCCAAGGTATATGCAGAATGTCATAAATCCAACTTCAGGAATGAAAAATCCTTATCTCAGCACATAGAATTTTCAGACATTTAACACTGCAGTCATCTCAATCTCACTTTCTACAAACATTTGGCCTTTGTTAATAGCAAAGGAAGATTTTATTCAAAATAGGCCATATTGGTTCACATTAATCAGACCTAATTTCTGAACAGACAGCTATGTTTATATAAAAATATTTGAACCAATAAAACATGTTACTGAAGCGTTTTCAGTTACAGTACAAAACATTTATTATGCAATACTTCCTCTGTTATTATAAACCAAGATTAAAATCCTCCCACAACAAAAACATGTTACAGCTACCCTCATGGCCTTAAATACACTCATCTGAGATCTGGGAAAATAAAAAATAAAAAAAATATCAAGCCCTTGCCTCAGAAACTGTTTTGCACAATACTCTTTACCGAGTACAGACAATATACTAACCTTACCTAACGAACAACACATAAGGACATGCTACAGGTCAGTAAAAAAAGCTATGGAATGAAACAATCTTTCTGCAACACAGAAAACCCAACTGAGCCCAAATATTATTGACCCAGATAGGAACCATGTGTCTGTAGGGATGACTAAGACATTTCTGCAAAACTGTATTTATCCTGGTACATGAATCTCCCTAGATGAACTGGTTCATGTTTATGGTAGCTTTCATGGCAGTCAGTGATAGGAATCAGAAACAAAAGTAAAGTGGAATTGATTTCATTATCTGGTGTGTCTTCATTTCTCTCCCCTTCAGTCAAACAATTTGAAATGTCTGTTACACCAGAATTTTTTAAGCATTGCCACCAGTGTGTTATTTGCGCACCTCCAAGGATAAAATCTCAGGCTAACTGGGTCTAACCTGCCATACAAAATTTCTCAGTGTTTAACTATGTTAACTAAGTCATCACAAATGTAATATGGAAAAATAATTGAAACAAACCAAAAATTTTAAGACGCACAAAGAATTTCTATCTGGTAACCACAAAAGAAACAATATATCCCAAATCTGCAGAGGTATTTTGCAGCCTATTTTCCACTAAGCAAAAGTGGAAGTTTCCACTACATTGCAAAAGACAGATGAAAGGCCACTCTTTAGGGATGTATCAAAAAGTTCACAAGAATGAAAGCAAGTGCAGATTCAGATAATCTCTCCAGAGTATGAGGGGACCATTTAGATGACCAGATCCAGTGATTTAGCCTGCTGCAGAATACACCTCAGCTGTGCAGGCATTACTGGGGAGGAGGAGCGCCATACAAATTCAGAGGAGTATGGACTGCTGCTGATTTCAAGGGGGTTTAGTTTCCTAATTGTCAGTTTCCTAATTGACTGGTGTCTTCTTACTTTTCTAAATCTGAAGTTACATGGGCAGGACAATTATATGGATCTAAGACAACTCAGTATCATGTGTATTTACTTGATAAGAAATTTCCTGCTGTGTCCTCAGAAAAGTGGACTTGTACAGGATACGAATCTCCAACAGCAGAATTCTCACTTTCAACTTCATAGCTTAGAAGCATTGCTAGGCATAACTTCACTGAGATTTGTAATCTGACAAAAGACATTTCTCAGAGCACAGATCTCTCACTGCCACAGTGTCACAATAAATGATTTACCAAGGTCCTTGTGTAGGGTCTTCTAAAGGGAACTGTTGTGACAGGACTCAAGATATCAAGAGCTTTGAAATAGAATTTCATAGGCCTTCTACAATGAGCTCCTATGAGAAACTGAAAGGCTTTAAAAAGGAAAGGGAACATTTACTAGACTTAGAAGTACAGTTCTGAAGTAGCAACAACAAAACCACCTCAGTCAGGAGAGAGGACAGAAATAAAAATAAATTATTCATTTTTTTTTTTTTTTCCTATTGGCATGGGCCTGTGCAGCAGGTCATTATTTCCAGCTTTGGCTTCAGTCATTCAGTGACCTTCTGAGTTGCAGCAGATTTGGCACAGATTTCCTCTTTACATCCCCTCTGAGACTGCCCACCGCTGGCTCCTGACTGAAGGGGATATGAGTTACAGGTTCCCGGATCCTTCCTGTGACTATTTCACTTCCTACACTCGATTGTCTGTGAAAGCTTTCCTCCCTGAAGCCAGCTCAGTAGCTTCCCAAGGGAAGGAGGAATTTCTTCCTTCCTTGCAGAGGGTAAACCTGAGCCTTTTATGGTACAGAATACAAACTGAGAACCAAACTAACTGAAGAAAAAACTGTCATGGATGAAAAAAGGCAATGAGTCCTTTTATACACTTCCAAATTGATACTTTGACAGTTTTGAACTTTGAGAGATTTGGTATCTCATTCAACACATTGCCTTTCAAAACTTTACAATCAAGTTTACTTCCAAAGAAGTGTTGGTCTTACCAGTCTAGAACTACAGACACACAAACACTTCGCAAAATGTAACCTTGAAAAAATAGACAATGTTTTACAATATAAATACTAAAAACTTGCTGGTTCTCCAACTTTGGATTGAGGTGAATTACCGTCACGTAAATTACATCATGCTTCAAGAAAGTACAAAAACCTGGGCTACACTTCTATTGCATAGATGTCTGACTGAGCCTAAATTCAGCTCTAACTTTCATTCTAAGACAACATGGAACATACAGAGTTGTGAAAACATTAAACCTTTCACATCATTTCACATCATTTGTGAAACACTTTCAAAAAAAAAAAAAAAAAGGAACACACACACTTTCATTTTTCAGAAAGACTTAAAAGTTATAGTCTGCCACATTTCACTCTTCCATCACTGATCACTGCAGTTCCTGTCAGCCTCAGCACATGCAAGTCATAAATCATAGATTTCCATGTATTTTCTGTGGTCTGCACACAAGCTTTGTACTACAGGACTGAAGTAAAAAAAAAGTTGTTACAGGCAACCAAAGCGAATCTAATGGTAGCTTTCATTTTTATTAAAAGAATACCAAAAAGCCACTAGATCACATATTAAGGATATGCATAAGGCCCCTGCTTGGAAGCTCTTAAAATTTAAACTTACAAAGAATAAGAAGGAAAATGTATGCACAGAGAGGTGAATATCCACTCCCCCAACTCCCCCAGCAGCCTAGGTTCATTATTTTTATTTTCCCTTTGTGCTCAACATTTGATCCTCCAGACAACCTCAAGAGGCAGCGAGTGACCTGTAGATCTCAGTCAGTTCACAGAGCACTCAGTTTCTGCTACTCTTAAAACAACCCAACGCAGGTTTCAATCAGGCCAAATGAAGTGTGCAATGTTCTAATTCTCTGCGTGGGATCATCACTCCCTAGTGCTCACACATCCCAATCCCTTAAGCCCGTTACCTCCAAGAGTCTTCATTGATGGGCTATGGTAGGCTAACCAGGGAAGAACATGGGTCCATTTTCTGCAAGAACATGCTGTCTGACAGTTTTGCTCTTCCTCCTCAGCCCTTACCTTTGGAGCTGCAACCTGCTTAATGCTCAGCGTGAGAATGGCAGTGGTCATAGTGTGAACAGCCAAGGAGTCTGGGGAGACCAAAGCATGGGAAATGGTGCCTTTCCCCCTGCCTTGCCTGCAGTTCTCTCTCGTCTGCTCACAGCTGGTGGCTGCTCAGCCTATTGAGGGGACACTGCAGCCCTGCTGGGATAACTGCTTCCTCTGCAGCATTTTCTTGCTATTCCTCTCAGTTGCCACGGAGGGCTTAAACTCCCAGCACGAGGTTTGCTGTTGTTAAAATACTACTGTATGCTGCATCAGTGGAAAAGGGGAGGATATAAGTGGCTGGAAGCGGGGAGAAGCTGTTTGGGACACTGGAAATGTCAGCTGCTCAACTTTTTCCATTTATATTTACAAAGCAAAGTAATCTAAGGTCTAGCTGGCCAAGTTCTGTATGGAAATTAGCATTTCCTGTTTGTGGCAGATTGCTGTTGGTGGAATGGGCTTGTAAAATGACTCAGTACTTTCATTACCCCAGTTTCTCTTGTGGCTGCTTTGCCTGCCTTTTTTTATAATTAGTACTACCCTAACATACGTAAGAAACTGTGAAGAAACTGTGATGCTTTCTGTGTGAAAGGTATAGAGATGCATAATAAAGAGGAAGTGATATTTAGACAAAATTAACTAAAATTTTCACCTGACCAGATTTCAGTCCTTTGGTATTAACTACTTTTTTTTTTTTTTTTTTTTTAATTTATTTAAATGACAGTGACAGGAAGTTAAAAACTATAACTGCATTCCTATAGTAAACTTTTCCCCCTAGAAACATAAACAGCTATTCTAAGCTTCCAAAACAGATACAAAACCACAAGTGTCCAGTCTGAAGTAAACACTTTACTTTTGAAGACAGTACTTTTACTTGGCCAATTATTTAGCATGACAAACGGAATAGAAGATCTACTTCCATGTAAAGGAGTCATCTACCTAACATGCTGATCAAATTTTTCGAAAGCAGATGACAAAAGCTAGGAGTTCTTGTCCACTGGGTAATGTAAGAAGTACTCAACACATATGATCACTGGACAGACATACTGACAAGTTCAGGAAGCTGAGTGAGCAATTCCACTTTCAAAAATCCGGTCCTGAATACACCTCATCCAAAAGATGCTGCATGGCATGCACTACATCAAGTGCCATTCTGAACAATTGGTACTATTTAGAAATGGGGCAAGTAAGTTAAAGCTGTCCTCAACTGGAGCATCACTAAGGTCTGACCTCCTGATACACTCTAAGACTCCACTTAGCACACCAAATACATGAAAATATTTTTAGGAAAAATATTTATGACTGGAAGTTCTTTGTGTTATTCCTGTTACTGCATTTTTTTTTTCTTTGCTGGCTGACTTCCTTCCCATGATGATGCACTACAAGGAAAGGTAAGAAAAATGATGCAAAAATACACACTAAACAATGAATGTGAACAGACATGGAAGGCAGTATTTAAAGGACTGCCTTGTTAGCATCTATGCAAAAAGAAGACCTTATCAATAAACTTCATTAGTCTTCTAGTCTCCTTTTTCAACACACACAAACACAAACAGGATCAACCACTGCTGCATTACATAAACAAATTTCAGTAGGTTACATTGCTGTCTGCACCAAGGTGTAACCTTACAGAAATTTTGTTAACAGTGGTTAAAGTTCACCCTCTATTATATTAGAGAACACATTTGTTCCAACACAAATCCACTGTTTTTTCTTAGTTATGTCCAGAAAAGGTAACAAAATTTTATTTGTTACCCTTGCGGATTCATTTTAAATTTTAAAATAGTATGGGATTTTCAAAGCCTACATAGACAAAATATTCAGAAACTAAGTTTAAAAAGGTGGAAAAAAAAATCCCTACGCATAGTAAACATAAAAATAAAAGTCAAATGCATTATCAGTTATGTGTTATACTTTGCATTATACTACTTGCATAACACTTCAGATACTTCACGCAAACTTTTTCTAAGACATCCTTTTTAGAAGAAAGAATAAAACCAAACTCCACTGAAAATAGAAGACAGTCATGAGGAAAAAATAAGTCAAAGCTTTAGAGAAAGTTTGATATAGATCAAAAAATAAAAGGGTTATGATTCTCTTTACCTATCAGACAGTTCCATGTGTTACTACAAGTTTAGCAAAAATGTCAGAAAATCTTAAAAAGTTTCATCCTTTAATAAGATTCAAAAAAAAAACAACACAAAGAAACAAACAAAAAACATCAATTTTCAGGTTCAGTTTTGCTTTGTTGGTGTCACTGGATTGCAATGAAATGCTACGTTTGCCCCAGACCTAGAGGTTGGCAAGAAATGTTTGGTGGAATATAATCTGAATAGTTCCACTATATTTCAGAAAAATGTTTGAATAGTACTTGAATTTCAGAATACGTAATTGTAAATAATGAAATTCTGGACAATCCTGTTAGAGTCAAGCATTTGTTCATGACCTGTAAGAACTGAAGCATAAACTGTACTACAGATATTAATGCTGACAGTTTCAAACATCCATGCAAGGAACAATCTGATGTGTGTGTTGTATATAATATTTATGTATGTACTATGTATATAGTATCTACTGTATTTAGAGCTGCCTTTAATAATGCATTAGATTTTTGCCTAGGCTTATTCTGCTCACACAGCAAGCTAATTTCATAGCATGACTGCCTTGAAACATACCACAAAGGTATGAGCTTATGATCCTAATAGTAACTTTTCAACAGATGCTTAGGAGTTCACCTTGAAACTGAGGACTGCGCCTCTGCTGAGCCTGACATATTTGTAGCCCAAAGGAGCAACTCTGTCCCTGAGACATATGAGGTGGTGAAATCCAGAGCAGGAAGAGGGATTTAATGAGATGCATACTTCCTTGAGGATTGGAAGAACAGGAGTTTATTAAATGGGAATGAGGAAGAAGGGATACAAATGGAATTCCATCAGAAAGAAATTTTAGATGCTAAATTAGTTAGACAGGCATGTAGCTATTAGACTGGTTCAAAATGTTGTTACTTAGCTGTATGATTGTGTGGTTAAATAAACAATATCTTTCCTTTTCAGAAAGTTCTATTATGGCATTTTCAAACTACAGTTCAAAACCTTCCAAAGGGTAAAACTGTGGCACCACAAGGAACTGGAGTGAATGTAGCTGTTGCACTGATGATTGCAAGTTTCCAGAGAAGCCTCAGAGAAGGAAAATGACATAATTCTAACTAAAAAGAATAATTGATTTAAGGTTTGTTACCTAAAATATCATGTTCAGAAAGAGATGACAGAAGAGGATACAGCACTGCCTCTTAATATCTCAACCCTTTCAACTGAGTGTACAGAGGATGTAGAATAACTTCATATACAGTCTGAATGATATATTTAGGTATAATGCCTATAAAGCACTGCTAAATAATTGATTTTGCAGAAAGTAAGGGAGAAAGAATACAAAGTCATGATCTAGTAGACTTGTGCTGTCGGAATTACAGAAAAATAAAAAATCTCCATTAGCAGAAACAAAAGTTGCATTGACATTTTCCTCTGTATCTCAATAAACAGATCACCTTTTCAACATTAGCTACTGTTAATTCCCCACCTAGAATATGTGGAAGTAATTTGAAACAATACAAGAAGAATAAAACTGATTTTGGTATTGATTCCTTTTACTATTTCATGAATACAAAACTGGTAAGTGTAACAGCACCCAGGAGTCCACCTCACCAAACTAATGGTATATTTGCTTTATCAGAGGACAGCCTTGGCAAAAATAGGGACTTCCCAAGGAGCACATTTATATACAATACAGTATATATTTAATACAGTACATAATAATAACAAATTTTAATACATGTTTGGAAAACCTCTATCAGCACAGTAAAAGAGTTCTCTTGGCTAGCTACCAATCCCATAGACAAGAACCGTATTTGCAAACAATTTTCTGGGTTAGTAAATCAAAATCCCTGTTAATTATAACAGGCTAATTATCCAACACGGTACCTTGGTAGGACAGTTCCAGATAAACTAACTGTTCTTAGCCTGTCAATAGCTAGAATTTATCCCAAAAAGCCAATACTTACTGATGTCCTTTGGCCTGTCACCACACACAGTTTTGCACTGTGCAGCTGTGCAGTATTGTAAGCAGTAGTTCAGGCATGGTTCTGCCCATTTAGAAAGAAAATGTTTTCTCATCTTGTTACTTTTGCTTGTAATTGTATAGATGTTCTTTTAATAACTTAGGAAACACAGTGATAAAGCTGTAAGTTTTAAAATTTCACATCTGTTTTTACACAAAACCAGGAAGAAATATAATTCATTCTTAAAAATTATCGAAATATATTTCTATGAAACAGCAGTGAGAGACTGCTTCTGTTAAGTTGTCTGAAACAGTGTAGACTAAGAAAGGCTCCAAATGAACAGGTATCCAAAACATTACAAGCTGTAATGATGTGTTAACCTTGGTGACAGTCAAAACAGAAGGGTCAAAGGTTCAGCTGGCATCCCTAGGGGTGATCTTTCAAGGTGAATTTGAGACTCATTGACAGGGCAGCATAGTAAAACTGACACTGCAGCCTGAGATATACATCCGTTACAAAGATGAAAAACTGCCTTCTTTCTTGAACTCTATATTTATAATGGTAGAAGAAATGGCCTTTGTTGAGATGGTTAGCGTATGGAGAACATAGATCTCCACCTGCTGAAATCCAGATGAACATTTTCAAAGACTACTTTCTATTTTCAAATCAGAATTAGTTAGCAAAGCAGACTTTCAGGTTTATTTGTTGTCATTACTCCAGCTACTCTTAATTTTGCAGATGTTAAAAGTTATATCTGCATGTCGTACTTAAAATGTCCAGATTGTTAAAATTAAGATTTCTCCAGCCACTGAAAACCCTGTTACAACTACCTACATTTGTTAGCTTCAAGAACAATAAATATATAAATGACCCCTTATTCCACCAAAGCTTTTCATTTTGGAAGAGAAGAGTTACAGCTGTCTCTTTGTTCAGGCATTTCTTAATACTTAAGAACAACAAATGCAATAGATATCAGCTAAATATGTATGAAAGCAATTTTCTTAGCAGAAAGTCTGCAGTGAAAATGTAGTATGTCCATAACGCTCCAGGTGGTAAAAGGAAAGTATCTTAATGGCAAACAACAACAAAAAGATAAAGAATCTGGTCAGTACCCAATCAGTCACAAAGCATCACTACCTCCAAGCTCAAGACCAATGTATCTCTGTGTAAGAAGTCAAGCAAAGGGGGGCAGGAGACCTACACGGAGCAAGGAGCTCCTAGCAAAACTCAAAAAGAAGAAGGAAGTATACAGCATGTGGAGAAAAGGAACATGCCACTTAGTAGGAATATAGAAATGTTTTCAGAGGATGCAGGGATGTGACGAGGAAGGCCAAGGCCCATTTAGAATTAGATCTAACAAGGAATGTCAGGGACAACAAGAAGGGCTTCAAATAAATCAGTAGCAAAAGGAAGACTAGGGAAAATGTGAGACATGCTGAACAGGGTAGGTGCCAAAGGATACCGAGAAGGCAGAGTTACCAAATGCCACCTTTGTAAGACTGCTTCAGTCTTCACTGCTAAGGCCAGCCCTCATGAATCTCAGATCCTAGAGGGTCTGAGACAGGAAGTCTGGAAAAAGGAGGCCCTTCCCTTGGTCAAGGGAATGATACCTTGTGGGTATCATGTTTGCCTAATTGGTTAGAGATCATTTAGGCAAACATGATACCCACAATTCCAATGGGCACCCACAAGTGATGAGGGAGCTGGCGGATGCTATTTTTAGATCACTCTCTATCATCTTTGAAAGTTTGTGGAAAACAGGAAAAATTCCTGAGGACTAGAAGAAAGTTAATGACACTCTACTCTTCAAAAAGGGCAAGAAGGAGGACCCAGGAAACTACAGGCCCGTCAACCTCACCTCTATTCCTAGAAAGGAGATAGAACACCTCATCCTAGAAGTTATCTCCAGGCACAAGGAGGATAAGAAGGTGATTAGGAGTAGCAGTCATGGCTTCACCAAGCAAAAATCACACTTAAGCAACCTGGGTAGGTGAGGAGAGAGCAGTATATGTTGTCTGACTCCCTAGGGGTCAGTACTGGGTCCAGTATTATTTGACTTATTCACCAATGACCCGGATGAATGCACACTCAGCACGTTTGCTGATGACACAAAACTGGGAGGAGCAGCTGATGCACCAGTGCCATTCAGAGAGACCTGGACAAACTGCAGAGTTGGGTGGAGAGGAACTTAATGAAGCTCAACAAGAGCAAGTGCAGGGTCACGCACCTAGGGAAGAATATCCCCATGCACCAGTACATTTCTGAGGCTGACCTGCGAGAAAGCAGCTCTGCAGGGAAAGACCAGCTGGGAGTCCTGGTGGACAAGAGATTAACCATAAGCCAGCAAGTGTCCTTGTGGCCAAGGTGGCCAGTGGTGTCCTGGGGCACATTAGGAAAAGCTTTGCCAGCAGGTCAAGGGAGGTGATCATCCCTCTTTACTCTGCCTTGGTAACGCCTCACCTGGTGCACTGTATCCAGTTCTGGGCTCCCTGGTACAAGAGAGACATGAAGCTCCTGGAGAGAGTCCAGCGGAGGCCTATGAAGATGATTAGGGGACTGAAGCATCTGTCATACAGGGAGAGGCTGAGAGAGCTGAGCCTGTTTGGCTTGAAGAAGAGAAGGCTGAGAGAGGATCTTATCAATGTATATACTTATCTGAAGGTAGGGTGTCAAGAGGATGGGGCCAGACTCTTTTCAGTGGTGACCAGCATCAGGACAAGAAGCAACAGGCACAAAGTGAAAAACAGGGACTTCCAGCTGAATATGAGAAAACATTTCTATATAGTGAGCATGACAGAGCACTGGAACAGGTTGCCCAGAGAGGCTGTGGACTCTCCTTCTCTGGAGATATTCAAAGCCTGCCTGGATGTGATCCTGTCCAACACACTCTAGGTTGCTCTGCTTGGCAGAGCACAGCTCTCTCCAATCCTCAACTATTCTGAGATTCTGTAATCTCAACTCTTTCAGAACTTCAAAAAGGGGCTTCTCTCTTGCTGTAAATTATATTGTATGTTTTCTTGGAAGGATGAGATATTAGTTTCAGCAAAGAAAATGGTAATACATTGATTTCAGTAATGCAGCAAAATGTACACTAAGAGTACAGGATGTGTGCAAAGTGTATTTTCATGAAACATACTAATCATAGTCATTGTGAATGCAAATTTCCCAGGAGTTATAATCATGCAAAGTACTTACTATAAAGACATTCCTACTTTATTAATAAACTAGAGATCCCTGAACACAAGGGACAACAATTTTAAAGCCACTTTGATGCTTCAGCATACAACTTGAGTGGTAAATAATTGTTTTATTTAAAATACAAGGAAATCTCAAAATATTTGCATATAGGCTAGATCCTGCAAGTATTACGCAGTCACAAACACCTAGTGGACCATGGCCTGAGTACGTGAGTGAGAATATTTCTTTACTGCTTTGCCTACAAAAAAGAGTCTATTCATGATTTAAGATGCAATAATGCTTTGCGCTTTGGCCAAGTGGCACAACACAACTTTGTTGTAATACAGTCAGACTGCTTTACGTGTATGAATGAATTCCGTTTCACAACTCGTGAAATGCTGAACAAGAAGTACTGAATAATTTCATGGCTTGCCCAAAATCTCATAGGCAGACTGCAGCAGCACAGCAATTTGCTTTGCTTAGCTTGCAGACTTTCTACCTCAAGGCTATCCTTCCCTTACTGTACAATAATTTTCTCCATAGGAAAATATTTGTGGCTCACTTTTAAAAATAGTGTTGCAATAGTATTGTCTCATGGTAAAAATAGCTTATCTTTAATTCTATTCAAGGTACAGGCCTGCCAGCAAGAACCCTTCATTCCTGGAATTTGGAATTCCTATCATGAACTGTAAAATAGCTTCAATCAGGTACTTGCAGCTTCTGTGGTAACATTACACACTGAACAAGCAAACTTCTTCCTATTTGATTTGTGTCAGGTTTTCCTCCAACAGAAAAGTTCAAATTGAACAACAGACGTCAGAGTAGCTGTAAGAGCCAAATGACTCTAAAAGAACTGGAATAGCAAAATCTACAATGGGGTTGGTGAAGGAGGGAAGACCAAGCTATCACATCAACATACTAATTTCTGAAAACCTTGGCATTCTGAATGGTGTAACTATTTGGAAAAGGAATGATGCAAAATATAAAAACTTACAGTTTAAAGATCTTGACTCATCATCATTTTGTTCAAGGAACCAAACTTCAAACGTTGTGACGGAAGGCAAAATTACTTAAGCATACATCTCTATGGCTACTTTCAAGATCAAATAAATACACTACATGTGGTAGAAATATTGGAAGATATACATCAGGAAAGCATCTCACTTTCTCAAGTTTTTCTTCCTGAATAGCATTATTTTCCATTAATTATTTTCCCGCTCTTAAGCTTGTAGGGGGACGATCTTACTCCCGCCCTCCCTATATCTGTATAATTTATTCTTCCTCACGCAGCCAGAACAAGGAGGCCCAGCAGAGCCAAGCACACAACCATTAAGAGCAGCAAAGGCAGAAGGAACAGCAAAGCTGTTGAGTTAGAAGAAAGTGAGTATAATTAGATGCAAGTAAAAGTAACCACCCACACTGCCACATAAAAAAAAAAGGACAATCTTTATGTGGCCGTTTGCCAAACAGGTTCTTGCAAGATAATGATTTTTTAAGAAGAAAAGTTAGATCAATTGTACCATTGACCTAAATGAAGCAGGAGTATTAGCAACAATTGCCATCTAGCTAAAGGTTTTTTTTGTTTTTTTTTGTTGTTTTTTTTTTTTTTTAAATCGGGGAAGACTTAAGGCAGGCTTGGTCCTGCATAATATTACACAGGAGTCTGGAATAACACCCTCCAATGTGTATGTTAGTCCCACACTACTGCACATGGTGAATATCTGAACTTGGCAGCAATTGTGATTATATTATTACCCAGAGAGAGAGAAGTACTCTGTTGGGTTGAGGAAACCCAAGAACTGAAAAATTATTATTTTTGAAGTGCTGAGATTTGGACTAGACTTTTCATATAACCAGAAGCATCATAGGAAATTCAGTAAGGCAAAACTATCCAAACAAAGTGAAATAAGCAAAAATGAAGTTGACAGAACTTTCAAAAAGTAGACCAAAAAAATCAAAGCAAACCAAACAAGAAGCTCTAATCACTTACATCTGTTCAAGGCTCCAGAAATGGGCACTGTTCTTCTCTACTATTTTTATTCTACATTTTTCATTTGATTATGAGAACATAATATGTGCAAACTCAGCACATAGATTGTTGAGGTTTTATTAAACATGCTTTTAGAGTTAGTGTCATTCTTACTTTACAAAACTAATTCTTAAAAAAAAGCATGATATACAATAAAGTCTCAGTTAGCAGTTATCCGATATTTAGATTTTAAGTGACAACATGTGGCTGCTGTGGTGTGCAAGCAACTAGGAATATCAAAAATGCCAAGAACAATCAAATTTATAAGGTCCACTAGAGACTTTAAAGAACAAAAATGTACTCCTCCCCCTTTCCAAACGGAGTGGGTTTCAGTGTTTGGAAAACACTGAACACAGTGAGAACTCGGGTTGATTCACTTCACTGCTACGCACTTGTCACAAATAATGCATTGAATTCTGTTGGATATTTGTCTGCTAAACGTCTTTCATGACATACAAATGGAAATACCTCTGTACGCAAGTATAAGTTAAATATAAATACAGTAACAGATAAAGCGAAAGACTCACAGGTCCAGGAATCAGCATGAAAGTACCTGGGAATACAGACAGTTTCTACTGCTTAAGTTTCTTTTCTAGTTTCTTTTGCACATTTGATAGGTAGAGACGGTCAGTCCCATGCCCAATGGACTGAACTTTCCTCTGAATACATTTTGTGCCTGTTCACGGTGCACAAGCTTCCCAGTGAGAGACCTGATGCGTCTGGTGTGTTACATTCATACAAGGCTCTAAAAGTTTGATACTTCATATTTCACTCTGTTTCTCACTGGTTTTGTTCTTGATTAGGAATCAGAGAAGGTAAACAGTCCCTAAGGGTTTGGGAGGAATAGATTCTCCAGAAATGGACTTTTGATTTAGAGGAGGATGCCCACACTGTGCATTAAGGATCTCCATACAGCTGATGAGAGGAGGGAGGGAGAAGAATCAACTTTCTAAACCCGGTCTTCATCTTTATTGTGCTTCATATAAGCACAATATAAGTCTCCTTTCCTGACTGCTTAAAAAAAAAAAAAACTAACCAAACAAAAATGTTTCTTTTTCATTAAGAGAATAAAATGAATGAAGAAATAATTTCCCTCCCACATCCTTTCTTCAACTCCCTTGCCCATCCCAAAGAAAACAACTAGAATATCAGCCAAACCAAACAAAGGATTTACTTTCTCAACATAAATCACTTTTGCTCCTAATCATTCAAATCATAAAGGCCTACATGCTCTGGATAGCTCAAGTAACCACCTGTTTTGATATTATTTTTTAAGGAGTAGAAGCTTCCCAGACTCCGTTTCTATCATTTCAAATGATCCCAGAGGTTCAAAACTCTCAATAAACCATTTTACAAGAAAATAATGATGTCCAATGTCTAGTTATGTGGAAATCTCAAAACTCAGATATCTAACACTAACACACTAACTATTTGCTGCAGCCACAGCCACTTTTTTTTTTTTTTTTAAACACTATCTAGGTCATCAGTTCATGACTAGGGACAAAAGAAATCCATAGAGAATTTTGACTCAGTGAAGAGTTTTCAAATTCCTTTAAGTACACAGAATATTTGCAAAATAACAATTTTCTTCAATTTATTTTTATATTTAAAGTAGAAATAATTGTAAAATAAAGTTCAGTATAGAAAAATGCATGCTTGGTTCACGTTAAAGGTATATTTTGTATTATACAACAACAGTGAAACATCAAAGAGAAACCATAGTTACACATTTGATGCCCAACATTTTAAGCGGTGAGAATAAAAATAGAATAGCTGAAGCAATGTGCATCACTGATGCAAAGGAGCACTTCTGAAAGTTGTGAGAAAAGCAGACAGGATGGATACCCTTAGCTATGGGGATTTTTTTTTCTGACAATATGATCAGCAATAACATGGTTTAAAATGCCAGCCATTACATGATAGCCTTTTAACCTAACACTGAATTAAAATGAGTTTTAACTGCAGTAGTTTCACCTCGTTTGAATGCTGTCTCTAAATCTCATAACCTTGCACAGTAGGTTGCACTGCGATAGGGAATGCCTTTGGGGACAGAGGAGGTCAATTTTATCTTACAGGCAAAATCCTGTCTCTGTGACACCCAGCACAAGCCTACAGAACCTGCTAGCCATCCACAGGTGTTTGTTACTGGGCCACCCTTTAGCCCTGAATCATGATGCTCTTTCCCTTTTCACTAATTCCACTGGCCATCATTATCTTTTTTGAGATGTCTACTGAAAAGGCACAATGCTTTGATTATTCTCTACTAATGCCCAGTTTCCAAGGGACTGGTTTATTAGCCCTTGCCTCTAGATTCTTCAGTGTGGATTCTTATAAAACATGTTCCACTCAGTGTTAACCAATGTATCATTTGCCTTGTCCTATGTGTTATTCAACATCATGCCATACAAGGTTCAGGATTAATAATTACTCGTTTAAACCATTTAGAACAATTTCTGGAATGAAATATGACTCAGGCACTTTAGACTAACTGGCTAACCATCTTGCCATTTTCTTGCAGCAAACACTTCACACTAATGGAGAAAGCAGCTTGTCCCCCAGAGAAGTATTTGGGACACTTGACTGTAAGAGCTACTGAGAAGGAAGGGAACGTCCACGATGGTGTTTTCAGGCCATTTGCTTTGGCTTGGCATGTGAGGACCTCCAGCCAATGCAAGCTCTTTTTGCCCTTACCCTCAGCACAACAGAAGCTGTGTGGCCGTATTAGTACAATACCGTGCCTGAGTGATCTAGCCTGTCTCTCAGCAGGGCTTATTAGCTCAGGCTCGGCGCCACATTAACTGCTGCCATATGGCTTCTGGTCGATTCAAAGAGTGAGCTGAATGAGCTCACATCTGCCTAACAAAGTCTGCACAGCTATGCTTTTACAAATGGCAAACCTGCAAAAAGCTGTGAGGAGAGAATCTTGCGATAGGCTAGAATTTTCAAACCCTGTTTACTTCTGTGCTTGCAGAAATACAAGCTTTCACTATTAACGGCTGGGTTATTAACAGGTCAGGGTTGGAAACTACTTGTGAACACATCAGAGATGAAGAGTTTCAAGGTCTAAGTCTGAAATAAGATGGAATACCATAAGCCTCTAGGCAGCAAGAAAAGGAACGAATACAAAAATATATTATTTTTCTGTATTTTTTCTTCTTTCTTTTTTAGAAAGTCATTCATCCTTGAATGGTACTCAGGCTACTAGAATTGGTCAGATTTTTACAGTCTTCCAAGAAGAGTTGGGTCATCTGCAGAAGGCAATGTTTTAGGACTCTACCAGAAAAACACACAGAACACACAAAATGTGACAAATACTAGTCATAAAGATTATTGTACCACTGAAAAGAGCCCAGATAGCTCTGTGATAATAAATTCATTAAAAAATAAAAAATAAAAATAAAAAAAAAGACTTGGGAAGTAAGACACCATTAAATGTCTTTGTCTTCACAAGGGAAGAATGTTAATACAGATGTAGAAACTCCAAGGGTTTAGACACAGTAGGGGAGAGAGAAGACGTGCAGAGAGAATAGAGGATGAAGACAAGAAAGTTGTCCAGACAAAAATGCAAGAGGACAACAGAATTACACATGTCAGGGTTACGACAGAAAACAAGAAAGACTATCCAGAAGATACATTTTGGATGACTAGTGAGTGTTAAAGAAACCAAAGAGCAGAGAGAATCCAACAAGAGCAACAGGGATCCTGAAACAGAGCTTTAAGCATGAATACAGAAAAACAATTGTCACATTCTGGAAAAATTAAGAGCAAGAAACAGCAGGATTTAGAAACATTCTCAGCATCCTCTGGGATAGCTATGGGGTTCCAAATTCTTTTTCACAATCTTTCGTCTTTTTTCCCCTTTGGGTGCCAAGTTAAGTCACAGCAGCTCCAACTGTGTTACCAGTGGAAGCAATATTAATAGCAGAAGAAATATAAATCATTAACAAAAACTACTCTTGATCCTTGAGGAAACCACCATTGTAGGGATCAGCAGAAGAAGGAAAAAGAGAAGCAGAGTGGAAGCCAACCCTCTCTTGAAGTAAGAAAAAGAAACAGAATGAAGAGAAAGGACTGGAAAGAAAGGAAATTGCTGGGAGGCAACAAATACATAGTGGAATCAGTAGAAAAATACACTTCTCTTTCTAATCCTCCTGGGGCATATAGGAAATTGCTGCCTGCCCTTTAATCTGCCCCCCAAAAGAAAAACAATTAAAATGAAATAAAACACTTAACTGTATTTTCTTGCTGCCACCCCCCTCACACACACATCGTTCTGTGTGCTGTGTACCCAGGCCATGATCTCTCATACTGTTCTCCACAGGATAGACTATGTTAACTACAAGTAAGCATTACATCTTCTCCAGAAATATGCATTCCTTTGCTGTGTATTTAAGATACGTAATTTGGGGA
Source organism: Anas acuta (assembly GCF_963932015.1). NCBI lineage: Eukaryota > Metazoa > Chordata > Aves > Anseriformes > Anatidae > Anas > Anas acuta. Next base: position 104,608,204 of record NC_088979.1, read on the forward strand.
GGCTAAGATATTAAAACATTCAAGATTAAGAAATTAATGAAAGAGAGCAGAAAAAAAAAAAAAAAGAGAGAGAGAAAAGGGGAAAAAAAGAAATTAGGATAAACATCTTGAATTAATTCAGAGTAGCACCATAACAGTATGATTTGTGTCAGGAACAAAGCTGTTTTAAAGGGTTAAGGTTCCTGCACAGCACACAGCAACAAATTCGATCAGGTTTTGTTTCCTTTTTCTTGATTCACTTCCCCTCTGCAATTTTTCCCACTGCAATTTATCTTTGGAAGGAAAGGCCCCTTTGGATAAATGAAGAATTAATTTCTACTTTTTCCACTGTTCCCTCCAATACAAACAATACTTTCTCTTTTGCGTTTTAAATGATATGCATAATAATTTCTTCCATTTCTTTCTTCTTCCTTTTTATGACTGAGATCATACTGGGATCACCTGTCTTGTTTTAAACTTGTCAAAGCACAATGAGGCTGTGAATGGTCTCAACCAACAAAGATGAACCAAGCTTTTTTCAATAATTCATTTACAAAATAAATAAATAAAAAATTAATGGGGTAAATGCATAAACTATCTTCCTGTGGTTGGTATCTTTACAGAGGTTTCTTGTCACGTCAGATCAGAGACCTCATTTTTACCTTTTGGAGAAAAGCATTTTCTAGACTCACTTGTGTAAAAATAGCATTGTGCAAGAGAATAAATACTTGGTATTTAAGATGTACTATTTAAGGGACAGGATAAGAAACAGTAATCAAGAATTCAAGTTACAACTTATCTAAAATAAGAATGTAAGTCATTCAAAACTGTTGCTGTCACAAGACAGCCACACACAAAAGGAATGAAAACCTGTATGCATTATTCATCCTGTAACTTTGATCTTAAAAGCTAAGAATCTTGAACAAGGAAAGATAAATGGCTTCACGAGGTTTTTCTTTTAAAAATCAGATGAAAATGATTCAGGATAAATGATAGATAAGAGTTAATGCGAAAGAGGGGGAAATTGCAATCACAGAGCTGCATCAAAGTTTCAATGCAAAAGCTTTGCTTTTTGTATTCAGTTGCAAAGGATTTCTTTTTGAGGTACCAGCATCCTTTTTCATGTATATGTAAAAAGATTTTAGCTATTAAAATTTAATTTCCAGTACACATAGCTCCGTTCTCCCACCATCCTTCAAGATGTGGGCAATTAGGAAGCTTTCTGAAGTATGGGCTACTGCTGGTCATGGGGCAGGTACAGCAGAAGCTGTGAGGCTCTGAACTCCAATCCTGGCTCAAACATCAACTTGCTCTAGAGCTCATGTAAGATGTATACACTCTTACACTGGGAAAGTACTGATAATTACAGACACTCTCTGCATTGTGATTTTTTGAGATTTAGTTCATTAAGCAGACATTGCCTATAACATATGAGACATATTGAGACAGAGATCCAAAAGTGCATGGAGGTTCCCCAGTCTAATAGGAGATACAAAAACTCCTCTTTGAATGCTTTGCACTCCGCAGAGTCTGTAATTATTGCCAGTTTTTGCCTAAAGATATGCTCAAAGGCCCCACCATCTCGGTTAGATTACTGATGTCAGCATTTTATACCCAGGCAGTTGCCTTCAGATTCTCAAAGATGACGGATCAGCAGCAAAGTTCCTTAAGGGAGGCTCTGAGCAAATCAAATGCAGGCAGGCAACACCACATTTATAACAAATCATAGCACACCACCCATTTACATAAGCAGCAAAGTCAAAGGGAGAGTGCCTTTACATTACAGTGTAGAGCAGGAGGCTTTGCTTATCTGACATCCAAATTTTTACCTCAGCATAAGCAGTTAGCATTAATCAGATGTCAAAGTGGGGCTAGACACTAGGTGGGAGAAAAAGGCTAGGTAAATACAAGGGCAGGTTGGGAGGAAATAGATGGAGAATGAGGAAAGAATTTCATTTCAGTGGCATGTGGTAGGAAGGCAGTGGGAACACCATTTGAAAGGCAGTGGAAGGTTTTGGGGTACAACAGGAAGAAGGCTGAAAAGGGAATGGAGGCACACTAGGGGTACTCACAGGCTTACAAGCAACCATTATTCACTGCAGTATCTGTGAGCGCCCAAGTAAGTCATTGCTTACGGCCACTGATGCTCCTGCCAACTCTATTTAGACAAAACACAGTGGGAAAGACCAAACCCTGTGATTAGAACAGTCAGCAGAAACTACAAGACTGACTCCACTTCCTCCTTAACCTGAGGCAATGCAAACTCAGAGCTTTCAGCTCCAAGCGCTTGAAACACGTGGCAATGTACTAATGAAACTGGGCTGCCATGCAAAGAAGATGGCTAGACTGCTGGGGCTGGGAGTGTGCCTGTTCCTGGTGAGGACACCTAGAAGCCAGGAGCCCTGGTCTAAATCCTCGCTCTAAGGAATTCAGTATGAATTTGATCTAGCAAGACAACAACTCCATATGCATGAACAATAAGTAAGGGCTGGAAGCAGATTGAGGAAGTTCCCCACCCCGGTGAGTTCCCTTCTCCATGATTTGTAGTCCTGACCTTGCATTTTCTCTCTCCACAGTGTCTCAGCTCCAACACAAGAGCTGCACAGCCTCTCCTAGTACAGATGGAATACCTTAACATTGGAAAAACACATTTTGTTTTTAAACTGTTCACAGTGAGAAACGAGAGGCATTCACTGGACTGCACTGAAGCACTCTTTTTAGGCTATACATGTATATTATAGCGGGGATTCTTGATTCCACAGTGATCCCCAGAGAGAAATTAAGTTGATGAGCACAGAATCTCACTAGTTCTGCTCTGGCCTCATGATAATTGTTTTTCAATTGAACAAATTAAGTTAAAGATAAGCATTTGCTTCCCATGCTAGACTGTCATTCTTGTTTCACTCACAATATATAGAAAGGGATTAGCCACATCAAGCATTTTCTTTCATACCATGCTGTAAAGGACACACACAAAAACAATCAAGTTTAGCTACAATGCACTGAGAAAACTGTTTATATACAGCATATTCAAGAGCAAAGAAAAAAACATGTTTTAGTGATGACTCTTCAACAGATTCAACCCGTGGACATGTGTACAATGAACAGCCTGTACTGAGCCTGACTTGAGGTAAAATTGAGCAGTACTGGGAGAGCTGTGCTCAGAGAGAATGTCTGTTTCTATAATCCACCACAGATAGCTGTGTCCAGACCCTTACTTTTATTTCATATGTGTTCCACTCACTACTGCTTATAACCTGAAAGACATAAATTTATTTCTTTTCAAAGTACATTTATTTGCCCTACAAATGGACCAATATATGCAAAGAGCACTTTGATTTTTATTATCTCTCCTACATAAACATATCAATTTCCTTAACCCTACTGGGACAAAATAATATTTTCTTTTTATTGCATTCCAAAGGAAGTAGTGCCTGAACTTGAATCTTACTTAACTACTATTTATCTAAATCTCTTGCTTCAAAATCTCTGTCGGGAATGAAGCTACCACCTCTGTTTCTCCAGCACCCTTAATACTTGATCTTGTAAAAAACAGTTCTGCTGACTCAAAGATCAATATTGCCATTGCAGATGAGAAAGACAGTTTCCATATATCAAAAATAAGGTTGCCTCATGGACATAGTGTGTATTTTTGAAGAAACTAAAGATATGATTCAGAAAAGAGGTGTCAAACATCATTCTCTATACCTAAAAAAGTGTAATCTTAATGCTTATTTTAAAACCCTTTTCAGGAAAAAAAAAAATCTTTTCTTTAGGATTTTTTTAGGAATTAAATCAACTGGAAATGCTTTAAAAGTGGAGTCATGACAAGTATTCTCATTAGTTGTATGCCCACTGGTATTACCTATATATTGAGCACCAACATATACATTTTGGCATTTCCTGATCTAGTAATTTCACAGCTTGAAAAGAGGAAGGTAATGCATGCAAGTCATATTACCTGAAAGTTAGTCTCACTGATATCAGTAAGAATTTTAGCATCATTTTTAATAAATGTTGGCATTAACTTTAAATATATGTAATTAAATTAAAAAATATTTTTAAAAAGGCAGATTTCATACAAAAATTAAGTCTATTGATGTCTATTGTGTTTTATTGGCATAAAAGCCAACAATTTCATTCTTATTTCAGCTATTGTACTGCTTTAATTCTTTATGTTTCTGTTTTTAAATACAAATGGAAATAATCCAAAGGAGATATGTAAACAAAATTGAACAATTCTAAGTCAGGTTTCAAAATCAGTATTTTTTGCCCATCTGTCCTTTGGCACATTCTTTATTCCAGGTCTCAGTCTCTTCGTGTCTCCCAGCCACTAGCAAGATAATACAGATGGTTACTGCAAAGTTGTCTGAGATGTACATCTGAATGCATATTTATCCACTTGGCAAGATCCTGCTACAGCTGTAAGTCAATGCAAATCTGCATTACAATGTAGCTTCAGTCTCCTGCCTGTGTGAGAAAGCAGCCATGACATTCCTGGCGCTGTATAAGACTGTGCGAGGCAAATATGACATAAAATGATGCAGTTGATTTAGCTATCTCAGCACTGTTAATTCGCACTTCTGAACACAAACACTCATTTCAGCACGTGAAACACATATATCTACAGATACATCAAAACTCATTCTCAGTTGTTTGTTTTTGGAAGCAGAAACTAATAATACAACCTAACTTTACTCAATATAATGGTGAAAGAATACGAGGTAGGTGAGTATTTTATGTGATAAACAGAAAAGAAAACCAAAATGAGGATCTTTATTCCATCATAAGCACAGTTTTAATAAATACGAGTGGTGTTGCAAATCAATGACTATTGCTTTTGTTCTGGGTATGTATTTTTCTGGCAGCTGGGAGAAGAGCAGTTTTAATGTATAACAAAGGAAATGTACTGAATAAGTTATACGTGAAATTCTTTCAAGAGACTACAGCAATATAAAATGCAAGTATAGAAAGCACTTCCTGAAGAAAAAATAGCATTGGAATCTTCCCCTTACGTCAGGTCAATTGACTTGTCACAGTGGGAAGGAAATTTTAAAAGGAAATTGCAAGTTCTTCTTAAGTATGATTGGAGGAATTGTGTTAATAGCCAGCAATCAGTATAGGTTCTAAAGGGCACTTAAAAATTTAAATGTATGCATATGCCAGAAGTACACAATGACAGAGCTTTGTCTTGTTTGTAAAAAGCATGTGAAACAACAGGCAATTTAAATCTCCAGCATCAGAGGTAATTTTTAACTTAGGTTGCCGACATTTAAGTGTTCTTCCATTAAAAATCTCCCTCATTTCATCATTTGATTGAGGTATATAAATATGTATATGATCTTGTTTTACATTAATAATCCTCAAAGTAACAACAGGATAATACATGGTATGTTCTTTAGATGATACATATTGTTACCATATGGAAAGATGTTCTGGTTCACCATGCTGCCAGCATACAACTGATTTCTGAACTCCACTTTTCCTTACTCTTTCTTCAAGCCATTAGGCTCAATAACTTATTGTTTTACATATCAAAAATTAAGAGTGATAGTTTTGTGATTTGAGATTTTTTTTTACATACTACTGAATAACTGTGCACTGTATTCAGCAAGCTACAGCTACAAGTGAAAATAACAACACCTCTAATAGGAAAACAGCTTAATTTGAGATTATAGGGTAAACTATTATCTCTCTAAAGAAATATTCCAAATGTTTTCTTATCCTTTGTACCACAATGCACAACTTTTCTGCACAGATTCCTTCCCAAAGAATTACAAAAGAAAGTCTCACCTAGACTACCAGCAGTTTCTCCTTCCAACTAAAGGAGACAGATACAGTTGCAGGAATTTGTAAGTGGATAAAAGGGAAGAAAATTATAGGAGAGTGACAATGAATTTCATTTTCACAAGTTTGTAATTCCCCTAAGGAAGAGAAGAACACAAGTTTTGCATGGTCCTCTTTAACAAACAAATGCATAGCTTATAATGAAGCAGTACGCGACTAGAGAATGCATTCCAAGCTAAGTGCAAACTAACCTTGCCTTTGAGGCAAGGAATAGACAGAACCCAGAAAGTCCATCATGATTGGATGTCCACATGCTCAAGAGACTAATAATTTAGCATTTACAAGTTTTTCAAACAACTCTCTTTTATACTTACTGTAATTCTCTCATCTTTGTCATCCAGAGGGGTCCCATCCTTTTTCCATGATATAGTGGGTTCTGGGTGACCTCTTGGGGGCTGACACTCCATCACAGCAGGTTCGCCTACGGCTACCATTACATCTGATGGATTCTGTCTGAAGTCATCACGTAGAACTGAAAGAATGAAGAAGATGAAGTCAAAAACTACCCAGCAATACACCAACAGGACAGCAAAGTGTTTTATTTTGACTTCTAATGGTTCCTGCTGTCATTTTTATTTATATTAATGAACAGCATAGCTCATGAATTTTATTTGGCATCTGAGGATGGTTTCTAGTACTTCCACACTGTAACACAGAAAACCCACATGTAACTAACACTGTGGACATGAAAGGCTGACACAGACATAGGACTATCTACAGGAAACAGCTGCCTCATTTGTTCCTGACATAGCTCTGCCTCACATGTAAGCACAGGTTCCTATCACAGTTGAAGAATGCAAAGTATCTTCTGTTCAGTTGGAAAGTTACTTGGGTATAAACACGATAGAAATTACTTTATGCTCCTCTTTTTCTAAGACATAAAGTCAACCTGCCAGTAACTCAAAAGTTTATGGCTGAAGATTGGCCACTGGCCATATGAATTGCACCTTGAGTTTATGGCAAAGATTATATGGCAAAAATACCTGAACTTTGTAGTTACTTTCAAGTTCTAGATGACACTAAGTGGACAAACATTTCTGCAGCCTTAGCTAAGCTAGTCTTTGCAATTTGGCTTCTGTTGTTTTCAGGGATTTTTTTTTCCCTGATCCCTGGGAGTCATCACTTATTTTGGTATGTACTTATTTTGGTGTGTACAGGACCACATCCTTCATTTGGAAGAAGTCAATTTTATTTAATAACTTTTCACATAAGGAAACTTTTTTTTTTGGTCTTCATTACTAGAATTTGTTCTTTATCATCATTTGGCCAAGCCTAGGCCTAGACAACTCCAGCTCCATCTGCTAATCTGCTATGAATTTTATCAATATCTGTGTGAATATATTTCTTTTTATAGGACGGGAGACATCATACCATGCTCAGCAGACCACTGCATCAGGACTCAGTTTAACAGAATAATGGCATTCCTAAGTCTTGCCAAGCAAGTGTCATTGGGTTTAATCTAAAAATAAATAACTCAAATGATAATATAACATTATAGACCTCTCCACTGTGGTTACTCCACCCACACTGAACAAAGGATATTGTAACAGAGTAGTACACTACAACCAAAGGACGCTTAGGATTTTGACAAAGCTATCAGTCATTCTTGCTACTTGCACCAATCTTGTGTTGACACTGATTGGTGCCAAGAATCCATAGTAAAAAAACCACATATCATACATATCAAAAATACGACTGCAGACATAGTGGCACACATTACAAAAGAGTGGTTTGGTTGTTAATGCTGTTTGAAAGCTAACTATGACTTGTTAGATATTAAGAAATGTTGGTGTGCTACAGATTGGCACTGTCACCAAACTGTTGCTCTCTGATAGGTCTCTCATGCTGTTCAGACCTTTTAAAATGTTCTGAGGGTAAATGGGTCATCTAACATGGGACAGGGGAAATACCTTTCTCACGCCTTCCTATACAGCAATGCTGTATAATCTAACATGAAGTGGGGGAGCACAAAGGATTTACACTTCTTCGACTGTTTGGGGGGATTATTGGCAAATAATGCTGTCAATGAGTATTACTGTTTTCTATTTTTTCCCCAAATAGGTTTACCTTACATTCTGACACCCTACAATTCAGTGGCTACAATGACAGGCTTAGCTTGATTCATCAAAGGTATACCTTAATTCATCAATATAGACTGTTATACCTCTTTTCTACATACAGGATATAATTTCTGGAAGCACCAAAGAATGTTTGTATACCACGAGGACTGAAGTATGTTGCAGATACTACCAGACATCATCTGAAGTTACTAATTCCCTTCCATACCGAACCACTCATGTTTCAAATGCTTCAATTAAAATATTAAATTAAAATATTAAATTAAACATTCTGAATGCCTTGGAATCAGGAGATACTGCACTGCAAGAGATAGTCAGTCAGGGATAAAAACAGCTCTAACAATTTAACAATGGAAAATAGTACAAGAGAGTGTTAGGATTTAATGAAGAAATTATTGAATTATTCTGGTTGGAAGGAACCTCCATGCTGTTGAACAAACATTACCTTGTCTCAAACAGATCTAGTCTAGAAGCTTCATTTCAAACAAACAAAAAACCAAAGCACCCAAAACAAAACAACAAATAAACCTATAATGTTTGGTGTGCAAAAAAAAAATGAAAAAGCATGTTCCATAGCAAAACATCTCTCTCTATAAAAAGCAAATAACATGGGTATTTTCCTTCTATGGACTAGGGAAAACTGATGACATTTTCATCATCAACAACAACAACAAAAATCCAGGTTACACCTATATGAAATATGTTTTCAGAAATGAGAACTATGTCACTTTCAGTTTTTCAGAAAAGTATGTCAAAACACCTATCCTTTAGCTTCCCTTCTGCTTTCAACAGAACTGTATTAAGTTTAACCTGTATTCCTCTTAGAGTTTTCTTACTACATTCCCGTAAATATTAATGCAACAGATTTGGAAACATCAAATTATTTTGTTTCTGGAAGCACTAAAATTCTACTCACGCAAACTGAAAATCTTTTACATACATATTCAGCTTATACTGAATATGGCATTAATAACCAGATGCAACTTATTGTGTTCCTAGGCAGCTAGCCCTCAAGCTACCCAGATACAGTAAATTGTGTGGCAAAAGTAGACTGGGCTGACACTGCTGAAGATTTTTTTTTTTTTTTTAAGTTTAATGGAGGCTTTTTCTGGCTTGGATCCACTGGTCATATTATTACTTCCTTTTTCACATTCACAAACTAAGGAACATAAAAGCAATAGAAATTGAAGTTGAACCAAGTTACTTTAAAAAAGTATATATCCAGTTTCCAGTGCCAACACCATATGGAAGTACAGGGGAGATTCTTTACGAAGAGTAAGAAGCCTCTTATTATTGCTGAAGACTTTAACACTTGGATACATCTAACAGATATATAAGTGCCTTTACATTAAAAAAAAAAAAAAAGTGAAGGGAAATGATCTTAACATGCCACAGAGCTTTTCAAGTCTCAAAAAAAAAACCTCAAATCTAAGACGAAAGTCTATCAGATAGGTAGCACCTCAGATGGCTTTTAGCACCTTTCAAGCAACAAAGAAGTCCAATACTTGCATAATAAAAACAAATTGCTAAAATGCTAAGAAAATGCTAAGAAAATGGTAAGAAAATGCAATCTATTAGAGATCACTCCACAGACAGTTGTTATTTAATTGCTTGATTGTGCAGCTGTAAAGTAGATATTTACCTTTTGTTTTTTTTTTTTGGTTTGCTTTTGGTTTTGTCTCAGGCCCTGACAGTTTGGAAAAAAAAAAAAAAAAAGTTTCTCATGTTCTTCAGAGTCAAGGTCACTGTAAATTGAGATTACATTTCCTCTTGAAGATATATTTGAACTGTGCTTGGTAATCCAGTACGGTATGTGCTTTCAGTCACCAAAGGGTCAAATTTCACCACACTTTTTTTTTTTTTCTTTCTCTTCATATATGCAGTTGGAATGAAAACAGATAAATTGAGAGTATTTTTTCTTCGTATTGAATATGTAATCTTCATATATAAAAATCTCCATTTCTGACATACTGTGGTTAAAGTTTTCTAATATTTTACTCAATTTTCTCCAAAATACAGAAAATCATGATCATAGTTATTGCTGTTGCACAGCTAAGACAATACAATGCACCTTGCACAACTAAACAACTTGGTGATGTTGCTGTGTGAACTCTCAATTCCCACGCTTGGGCAGAAAGCACTTTTTTGCTGTGCTTGCTGAATTAATCAGGCTGAAGAGAAACTTTGGTAACTCCACCTAAAAGTCAACGACTCTTACGGCTATTTAAAACCTTGCACTGTTCAATCAATAAAGCAATTACACTTACCCCAGAGAATCCTTCCCAGAGCAGAAAGGAAATAGCAATCACTTGAGGATAAGTTTTTATTGACAAGCAACATAAGTAGAGACAGTATTTTTTGTGTAAACCATAAACAGTGCTTGTCAAAATGCAGCACCCAGTGTTTTTTTCCTCATTTTTTATGCTGGCTACAGTGAAAAAGAGTAGCCAGTCACTACTGGGTGAAATTACATGATGTCTTCAATGATGTTACATGATAGCTTCAATGATATAAAAAATCATTCAAAGGTGTCATAATTAGGAATGGAAACAGTGTTCATGCAATGAAATAGGAGCATAGATTTTTTTTTTTTTTAATTTACAGACACATGACATTTACACTACTACTAGCTAATACCTACACAATCAGCAACACAACAGTCCCAAACCATGCTGTCGACCCCCATATAGTTTTTATACATGTAGTGCTAGTTACTTGATATGTTGGTCATCAGGCACACATGGGCAACACAAGAAGAAGAGTTGTGTGTTGGTTGGTTTCCCTAAACACCATGGGTACGTGCACTCTTGTCTTGCAATGGGCCAGTCAGAAGCATGCCCCTGTATGTAACCATGACTTGATCTGCTGAGTGCAACCCATATGACATGTCTGAAGGTAATTGCCTGAAGGCAATTGAAGGCAATTTTTTTCAATGTACACACTGTAGGTGTTTAAGAAAGACTATTGTTAAATTTTTATCATTAAATATGATAAATAAATTAAATATGTTTTATTTAATTTAATTTTTTATTTTTATCATTAAATATGATAAATTAAATATGTTTTAAGACAACAAAGAAAAACACAACAAAACACAAGAAAAATAAACCAACCAGAATGCTCTAGTTAATAAATGGAAAGAATGCATTTCTAAGGAATGTACTCATTCCCATTGCATATTACAGATAGCGTGCCTATCATTTAAGAAACTGAGATAAGAAAATCTGAAAATTTTTATTATAGGTCTATTCTAGTCAGACTGGCTAGACACTTCATATACCAAATCAACTCACAGCAATGCATTCAAATGTATTAAGCATTCCTAATCAACCAAGTCACTACAGCCATGGTCACCTGATAAAGAGAGGAAGAGAGGGAAATGAAGGTGTTTGGGGCACAGCTTCATGATCAAATTAAGGGAATCTCAATCTATTCTAATTCTACAAGAGATTGCCCAGATGTGCTTCCTGCTAACTCTCCTGCATTGTCACTGCCAAACCATGCAAGGCTGGCTGCTGGACAAGTGAGCAGGGATGAGTGAGCCAATGCATCTCACCAACAAAATAGAAAAGACCCCAGCAATTGCCCCTTTCTCAGCTTGAAGATCATTTAAACGTTTCCTTGTATTGTAGCATGTGCCTCAAAAATGGGGAAAAAAAAAGAAAACGAAAGTGAAATAAAGAGAAGCAATCATTCCTTGTATTGCTTTAGAAAACAACCAGACCTCAGCTAATGAGCAAGTTTCCTCACAGCAAACAAAAATGTGCTAACAACAAGCTACATGCTAACATGGAGCAATGCAACCCCAATAGCCCACTGCCCTGCCTTCCAGCTAATTTCACTTAAAAAACAAACAAAACAACAAGCAAGCATGTAATATATATATATATATATTTAAATACATATATATATATTTAAATACATACATTTCTATTATTTTAATTCCTGCAAGTCTATAACAAGTATTTCAATGTTTCCCTTTTTGCCCCGACAAAACAACATATTGCAAAGAAAGTTTCTGTCTAATAATTAATCTAACTAATAAAATGAGGTGCACAACAAAAATTAACACTTTCTATAAGATGCTGTAAGGTTAGGAAAATGTACTGGACTCAGGAAGTTAAATATTTATTCTAATCCCATGAACCAGTAATCAAAGAGAAACTAATTATTTTTTTAAGTCAGGATTGAGCTGTTGTTCAAAACCAGAACAGTTCCTGTAATTTCAGAGCAGCAATGATCCCTTTTCCCCGCTACCTATGGAATTCTAACTTGCTGAGACACAGCAGACAGCATTTTTGGCATTCAAATAGATTGTAAGACACTTTTGTCAGTTGGAACAGTGCTTCAAAGCAGGTGCCTAACAGCATTAGCCTGAACTATAGTACCTTTTAAAAAGACTTTGCTGGCATGAAATTTATACCAATGACAGAATATCATTTTTGTTATTGGTGGCACACATATATTAAAGTGTTATGGCACCTAATTAACTTCAAAAAAAAAAATAAAAACTGCACATGCTCAGATTTAAGACAATATATGTGCTACCAAAATGTATTTTACATACCCTATTAAATTATTAAAGAATGTTATCTGGTCTGACAAAAAAACTTGATCATTTATAAGTTAGAAATATTCTTTTTTTGAAGAGGATGCCCTAGAAGTTTCCATGCAGTTATGTAAAGTCATAGCAAAAACTAGTACCCTGGGGGAAGGAAAAAAAAAAAAAGAGAGAGAGAGAGATCGTAGCACAGTCATTAAAACAGAACAGAAGGAGCCTAGCTATAAATAGTTAGAAATGACTATTATGATCATCTAACAAGATCACTCACATAAACAGACAATAATTTTATGCAGTGACTGAGTCCAGCAATATGGTATTGAATGTTTCAAAAAGCATCTACACTTTTAAGGAGCCTCTGACAGGTAGGAGTCATTTCCTTTAGAAACCTGGCTGGTTACTTTCATCATTTTCCGTACCCGTCTGATTCCTACCTTGAAGCATTTTGACCTCAGCCATTGGATCTTGTTACACCTTTGTCACTTGGACTAAAGAGCCTTCTGACGGCAAGAAGATAGCAATCAGGTCAGTATCTAGATCTCTCATCTTCTTTAAGCCTCCTCTGAACTTCCAAACTGCCGAGGTAGGGCACCTGACAGTCTCTCTCCCAGGCAGCCAGCCCTTCCCACGACACAGGACTTCCCTGATGACAGCTGAAGAATTCTCACTGAATAGGTTTCCAGATACAAGAGACTGCTCACACTGAAGAGACTGATCGTAAGTGATGATCGTCACTTAACATTATGACAGCACTGATCGATTTTGAATCTTCTGCCATACATCTATGACAACAGATTCAAGGTACTGTACTCATACAGGGTTGTCCTGCTTTGCTTTCAGCTCTGTCCTTTAGCAAACCTTGCTCCCTCAAAGCCTGAAGAAACAAAAGAACTTTAAAATCCAGTGTGTTTTTTTTCTTCTTTCTTAGTATTCAAATGTATTTGTACCCATCAGTGTTGATACCCTTGTCCTAAATCTTTCTCATGGAGATAACACAGCATCTACGTATATTTCAGGATCTCCTTTTCAAGCTCTAAAGAGCAAAGTTAAAAGGAAACAACCACACATGCACACACACACTAAGCAAAAACCTACTTTTTTTTTTCTACTCTACTACCATTGAGATCAAATTTAAATAGGTCCAACAGCTGGTTCATAAACACTTCCTCCACAATGTCATCATAGAAGGAACTGTAGGGTTAATGAACAAAAGAACATATTTTAAAAGACCTTCAAGCAATGTTGAACAAATTCTAGATCTGACATTTATTATTATGCACTTTCTCTCTCTCTCTTTTTTTTTTTTTTAATATATTCTCAAATGCTCTGTTTTTAAGCTTTAAATTACAACATTTTTAAGACTTCGGTAGACATTATAAGTGGTCTTTCTGTATGCCTGTTATTTTCTTGAATAACAGTAGATTTTGAATACTGAATGGTGTATTTTTCATATGTTGTATGATTAAAGTTCATTTATTCACTATTTTTGTGTTCAGGTGACAGGGAAAAGAATGGTAATAGGTCTTGTAGTGCTGCTCACTTTGGAAACACAGCTACAAAGAATTATTGTATAAAACAACAGCTGATATATCAAATACTATTAACACATGAACTAAGGTAATAAAGTACTTGTGCTAATAAAAGTTTGTTAATACTTTACTAAATCAAAATAATCAGAATTGGCTGCTCTCCTCAAACCTGACATCAATTGTACCTAACACAGAACCCTCCTGCTTTGATCTGTAACACAATCAAACGGCAGTGAGCCTCTTTGGTGTATAAGAGAATTATAGGATTTGCAAATTTAAGCAAGATTTTTAAAATAACTGCTAATTTTTTTAACCTCAAATTTAAAGCACATTAAATATAAACAAGTTTCAAAAGAATGGTCAAAGTCAAAATTAAAAAAAAAAAATCCTTTAAAGAGATTCAGAAGCATTTCAAAATGGAGATATCCAAAATCATTATCACTTAAATGTTTTGTGTTTATGTTTAAAACTGAGCTGTTTTCCTTTAAAATACCTAAAAGTTTTATTTCAGCTCTCAGTAAAACAGGAAATGCAGTCTTGTACCTATGAGCTAGATCATTTTGTGCAATCTAAATCTCACAATGAGCGCTACCAGTAATTCAAATTTTATTGGGAAGAACTATGAGTACTAAAGAACAGTATTATTAAATTGAATAAATGAAAATAAATTAATGAATAAATTAAAGAGTGAATGGTACACATGAAATGCTTTCAATAATTAAGAAGAAAAGTTGAGTACTTTCATTCCTACTGCCTAAAGAGTAAAACAGAGTTTCAAGCAATGGGAAACTGACTATTTTTCATTGAACATGCAACCAAATATCTACTTTACTGAATCTGCTACCACATTATGCTATAACAATCTTAACAGATTAAAGGCATCAGTGAGTGGTATTAAGTTCCTGAAAGCACACTTTAAAAAATGTTAGAGACTTTAGTATTACCTTCATTATTACTGCCTAGCTGATGATACCAGAGCACAGGTGGTCAACACAAGCAAAAAACGCAGTATTGTTTTAGCACTAATTAACAGAACCAAGACCGAGTCCAAAACAAGTTGAAACATTTAAATAAAGGCCTTAGATGTATGAAAGAACAACTGCCTCTCCTGACTTGAAATTAGATCACACTTTTAAAATGTTAACAAAATGTACTGTCTCAATTACGGTAACCTTTAAGGTGTTTTAAAATGCATGCTCTCCAAAGGGTAACTTTTTTTTTTTTTCCCCAGAACCTCCAAATTGGTATCTTAATATCTACTGAAGGTTAACAGTCACCTTCTCCAGAAAAAATGTCATTCCCTACTACATTCAGCAAGATAGTTAGCAGATATAACTCCTGCATGCCGATAATCCATTAATGCAGAAAAAGGTACAGAGTGCTGTACCAACCAGATCACATCTTTTAAAAGTTGCTGGTGACAAATACAGCAGTGAATGAAGCAATATGCTACATTGCAAAAATAATTAAATGTTGAGGCATTTGGTAACAAACATACCAAATGCAGATAGAAATGTTAAACCAATTTTTTTTTTTCCTCCACTCAGTCATTAAGAAACTTACCATTGTCAATAGAAAGAAATACATGCTTAAAGAAGCATGTTCCAAAGAAGACTTCTGGAACACCCACTGGATGAAAGTTACACACGATTACTAAAAAAAAAATGTTATAGAAACCTCTCAATCAGTCTGTTTATTTCACTAGTTGAAGACTTGGACTTTAAGTATTGCCAGGAATCTTACTGGGCAAGATAGCTGTCATCCTGTACCACTATTTCCATATGTGAAAGAGTAAGTGAACTAGATGATGAATTGGGAATCAATTAAATGGCCAAATCTGAGAATTCATATAAACAGTACCTTTAACTCCTGTGAGAAGTGTAACTGACAGCACAGGAGAACACGCTGTAACACTTGGGAATCCTAATTAAACCCTGAAGTATCTGTGTGCCTCAGGCATGCAGCTTTGAGAGTACCCGTCAGGCTGATCGAAAATTGAAAATACATCAGGAAAATTGACCTAATTATTAACTTAATTGACTGCGTACAAAATACGGTCCCTCTCAAGATCTGCATCTTACGATCTAGGAGAAGTCATTTACTATCTTTAATTTAGAATTTACCTTTTGGAAGACTAGATTAATTTGCACAGATTGCAGAGATAATTCCCCTTCTTTTGTCCTAATTCATTACAGTTATTTTATTTATTCTTATTATTTTATTGTACATTCCATTGTAAAGTTTTTCAGTTATTTGAATCACATTCATTACAGACAGTATTTTTACCGTGACTAACACAGCAGATTTCCAAACTCATGGACATAAAACCAATGTGTTCCAGACAGTTCATATAAGAACTGTGTCTTTGGGAGATCACAGATTAGATTTCCCTAGGCAAAGAAAGATTTACATTTTTAAATCCAAGGATTTGGGTGTGTTCTGTTCATAAAGCTTTCTTTCTATACATTCCAACTCAAGGTCCCAACGTCCAGTTTGAAATGAACTGTTAAAGCTGCTCCAGCTTTCCCCCAAAACAGATTACAATAGAAAATAAGAATTAAAAGGCTGTAGTGAGCCTCCTTGTTCTTGTTTTGGTCCTGCAAGCATAGAGACATAACTGAAATAACAAGAAACCAAAGGACCAAACCATAAGAGAGAAAAGGTCACCAAAAAGAGAGAAGACGTCACCAAAAGGCCAGCATCTTTCTTTACAAACCTTATTCCAAACGGTAGAATGATTTTCCATTGCAAGAAAGATGGTATGAATCGACCCAAAAGTGCCAGTGTCTTGTCACTTAGGACACGAGGGAGAAAAATAAAGTAGTGAATAGCGGTAGCAAAAACGGAAGCAAACAGCCAGTCTTCAACGAGAGCTTAAAGATCTGATATATGGCACTGGCCAATTGAGCCAGATTGCAATTGATTGAAAAGCTGTTGTGGTCACAGCTACATTGGTTTGAGATTTGAAAAACTGACTCTTCCCATGGTTCCTAAGCTGGAAAATCCTTCACCAGGCAAAACCTGAAGGAACCGATTTGTCTTCAGTTGCACTGTTGAAAGGGGAGATACAACTATTCCACAGACTTGCCAATGGAACAACTGCAGCACTGTTTCTGTCACAGGCATGACCTACATGTCATATTCTTATACCATTACGTATAATCATCCTTACACTCTGAAGAAGACAAAGACTTATCAGAGGAGATGTTTTTTATACGAAATAAAGATTCACAAGCCAGGATAACCATGTTTATACAGCATTCACAGCCCTAAATTTGCATATGCACAATGATACATACTGTCATGCTAAGGTCCTGCCTCAGGACAACAATTTTAGCTATGTCCTGACCATGTTGTAACTGTATGGCTACAATCAAAGTTCTTTGAAAGGACCCTATTTTCATTAAAAAATCCCATTATGCTGTTCAAGTGGTTGAAAAATGTGACATTTTTATAGCAGAGAAGATACACTAGCATTATCATTACCACACTCAAAAAGCTAAGTTGCTTCCCTTGTAATATTCTGGAAAATGATATTCCACAGTTATGTCTGAGGTCAAGCCTGAAATACCCCTTGGAAGGTACAACAAACAGACCCTTTGTATGGTTGAGTGGCTAATTCTGAACAACAATGGAGGTAAGAACAGTATGCAGGATTTGTTGTCACCAAACTACTGCAGAACTTCAAAAATTGCTGAACTACTACACTATTAGTGCACAATTTTATTCTGTTGAAGGGAACCATTAACCAGAGCTCCCATCTCTTCTCACCTCTCTGGACTGATGCACAACAGAATATACCCTTAGTTAGGGAGTAGATTTTTCATTCATTATACATTATTCTGTATGTCCAAATGCATGAATGTCATTCTTATGGCAATGTTATCTTGATATACCTTCTAAAACATTTAAACTGACAACAGATAGCCACAGTAAGAGCTGGTAAACTTTTTCAAAGTGACATTTATGCCCAATATCATATATTTTTCAAAATTCTGTTTTCTTAATTTTACTGGTTTTAGAAAATATTCCAGGAAAACACCTCAGGGAAAATTGGCAGACAGCCTTATACAGAAGTCACAGAGAAATATCGTCTTCATCTAATTCAATTAACTGCTTTGAAACAGATAGAAAAAAAATGATTATTCTATTTCAGACATTCTAAGATATGAATAATACTGCTTTCTTATTATAAAGAAACATGGCTTAATAGCACACACTCAACATTTTTATTGTTCAAAATCTGAAAAATCTCTAGATGACTTAAAACAATAGTTCTTCATTTAGGCAAAGATCTGAAGGCTCCAAATTCTGTAAAATTCTACCTAAAGCTTTACAACAAATAGGCCAAGTTTACAACAACGGAAAATGGTTTTGTAAACAGATGGACAATACCAAGCCTCCTAAGCTGGAACTCTGAACTGCAGCTCTTGGAGATTTATATACTATAGTAAATGGCAAAATACAATAAAATCATGCAGAAAAGTACTTCTGCATTTGGACTCCTATTCTGGCTTCAGTCCCTATGAGATAGTCAAAGGCAACATGCCAATTGATCAATATGTTAGCATTTAATGTGCAATAAATGCTACTGAGCAAAAATCAGAGAAATACTGCCTGTACGCAGAGTATGCCTTATTGCTGGCAGGAATGAGTGCATGAAGTTTTGGATCACCCCATGTGGTAAAACAGCCAGAAATCTGATTTTGAATTAACAAAAGGAAACTGAGGGTGATGCTCAGCATGAACACAAATGCACATAAAGACAGCCAGATTTCATTACTGAAGATTTTAATTTTGATTAAACACTTCCTTTTATATTGGGTCACGTTCATTGTTTTCATCTCTATGTTTTCATTAATATTTTAATAGACACAGAACATTAAGTTGCGTAACTTCAGTGTTGTGGCTGAAGATAACATCTTTAATAACAGCTACTAAAGGGAAACTGGCATGCATTGCTATCCAGCCTGGTAATGCTGCAAGGCACAATGGGCTGGTGTGGACTTCACAGCCTGCAATACAATGCATCTGCACTTGCTGACATGTAGAAGTAAAGTGGATGATCGTGACACTTGCTTAGTCTGTTTGAAATAGGAACTTATAAATGCATTCAAGGCAAAACATAATGATGTGATGGAAATGGCTATGAAAGCCTAGAACAATCAAGGCAGTGAGTGCACTAGGTGGAAACCTTAATCTCACCTTTGTTTTAAATGCTGTGAGAAAATGCAATACATTGCAACTCCTTAAAAAATGTCTCAGGAAACAAACTGTGGTAAAGAAACACTAATGTATTTCTTTTGTTACTAATCATCTCTCTTTTTTTTTTTCTTCCCTGTTGTATCCATTTCTAACTCCTAATGATGAAACTTGTCAAAATTCAAAATTCTTGATCACAGATGAGGTGAGGTACAATTAGCAGAAGTGCGTACGCTTGATTGCCCCTGCCATTACAAACCTGAACTGTGGGATGCCATGATAAACTCTGCAAAGACCTATCAACTTTGTTAATTCATTTCCTACCAGTCCAAAGCAGCCTCTATGGGATAATTTCCTGGTAAACCACAAGACTCCATTTAAGTTTCCATTACAAATTTTTATAGAAAAAAAAAAAAAAGGAGGAAAAGCAAATGTGATATGGTGTGACTGGTGAACTCTCAACGCAATTAAATTTTCAAGTCAGTAGAGTGGACTGGTTCTTTTTTGTATGTCTAAGCACAAAAAGTACAATATGCATGCTAAGCTTGAGAAGCATTGATACTCTGTATTATCAATAGATGCATAAAAATAGAATTCATACATTTTTAAGGACCTTTTTAAAAAGCAAATACATTGGGACTAATTTTGGTAAACAGGATGCTGAAACCAGTGAAGAGAAAAAGCTTTCAAGATAAAAGCTATTGCTATTCTAGCAATTCACTCAGTAACAACTGAAGAAGAAAAAAAAAAAGAAAAAAACTAAATGCATTAAAAAAAAAAAACACCAACACACACACACAAAAACAAAACAAAACAAAAAAAACACTATTTGGATTGCCAAAATCTTTACACTTGTTTTTCTGTTATACTGAAAGAATACATTACATTACAGGATTTTATTTATTTATTTATTTATTTTAAATAAAAGCCTCCAGCTGGTTTGGTGCTGCTTCCTTGCTTCCTTGCATTGTTAGACACTTCAGAACTTACTGGTGAATGGCACCATGGAGGTTATTTACTGCTGCTCATTACTATCAATGACATTAGTGAACAGTAACATTGCCCTCAGCAGTCTCCAATCAATAAGAGCTCCTACCTCATCTAGTTAGTTAGTGCACAGGAGCTGTATCAGGCACCTCAGAGCTGCAGTTAATTTGCTAGGTTTCCAGTCTTCATATCTATGTGTGCCTCTATGAAATATATGTAAGGTATAATAAAAGCAAAAACTTAAACTTAAGTCCAGATTCTCTTGCATTCTTCAGTTTGCTTTTTAACAGAGCACAAATCAAATTCAAAAGCATAGAAGTTCCTCTATGGATGTATTTAAATCAGTACCTGAGTTTGGGAACTGTGAAGGAAATCTCTAAATCTTCTCCACTAACCTTGCTTTGAGACCTCTGTTGGCCTGGGTTTGTTGTGCAAAAACTGTTTGTTTTGCTTGACTTTACGTATTTGTTTGGGGTTGGGAGCAGAAGGAATGAGACCAGAAAGTGAACACCAGGTCCCAATGGATGCTCAGGCCACAGACCAAAACAGAGCACAAAGTAACACACTCTGCCCCTATCCCCTGTAGCAGATACCAGTTCTCAGGCCAACTGCCTCCCTCTGTAAATACACTTCTATTGGGCTGCATTACTTGCAACCAGCTGTAGACACAATGTATGTATAGCAGAAACTAAGAAAAATATCATGAAGATATAAGATATCCCTTCTACATCCCCTCATTCATATCCGTTTTAACAGTCTCAATCCTTCCTCCTTCCAGTTCCTTCAGCCACCACACCATGGCCCATCCAGTGCTTCCTTCAGCAGCACCATGCCTTTCTTCCTGCATGTCCACTACATTTCTAGGGGGTAAGAGGAGTCGCATGCCTGTTACCAATATTTACACATTATTTGCCCAACCAGGAGACCAAAAAAAGGACAAATAAGCTTTAAGCTCATATTGTAGTGTTTGTTTTAGTGTATGTTTTGTTTGTATGTTTAGTGTATGATTTTGGCTGGAATACAAAAGTAACAGGGAGCAACAGGGAACAAAGATGATAGAGGCCCTCTCTTGTCAGGAAACAAGAAAATACCAAACACCAAATAAAAATCTGTGTTCATAAAAATCTTTGTTTCCATATGAGAATCTGCAACAAAAGATTTCTCTTTGCTAAATAAAGTGCCTTTTTGTGTGCTTGAAAGAAGTTGACTGGTATCTTCCAGTCACTACCCCACAACAACTGGTGATTACTCAGAGCCTTTCTTGAAGTTTCAGGCAGAGGCAAACAGTTGCTTCTTGTAGAAAATGCTTTTAAGTAGACACAGTTTGTATTAACATTAAGGCTAAGGTGCATGTAAGTACTTGGTTTTCTTGCTATGTTTCTTGTTCCTTTTGCAGCACTGAGATATGTGTCTCGGAATTGAAATGCACAGAGTGGATTACATGGTAGAGAAAATGATATACATGTGTACTACAGCTAGATGTTCAAGTATTTTTGTGCATTTTGGAATTCTTTTTGGGGGAAGGGATGTCCTTTTGTATCCTCACAGAAGCCATATAAATCATAGTATTATATATCCACATATGTGTTGAATCAATCCACCTGGTCTAAAATGGGAACCCTAAGTAGGGAAAAAAATGAGAGTGTTTTACTACTAGTAAACAGAAGTAAGCAGTGCTATAGCACTTATTCCCATTATTGTGTCAAACTTTTGTTCTCACTGTAACTCTGTGTGAATAATGCCTAGGAAGACTTTATTATTTTAACATATAAAACTGTACAACAGAAAAAACTATCTGATCTTCTCTCAAAGGATTTTTTTTTTTTTAAAGCAAAGTGGTAACTCTATACATATTCATTTAAAAAAAATAGTAACAAATACCTTACTAAATTCTGTCAAGGTTCATGGAAACAACTGGGATTTGTATATACATCATTTGGATATAGGCCATTAACAAACTATCTAGAGAGTTAATCAACAGAGGACACTTTCAGCAAAACAAGACTGATGCCGCATAATCAGAAGCACCAGAGCTGTAAACAATGGATGTGCACATTATTATTCCCAAACAGTATAAATAATTTAAGACTTCCAGAAGTGAAATTAATCTACATACCATTTGAAGCACACACAACTACCAACTCAGACAGAATAATAAAAGGTAAGGGAAAAACATATGGATAATTAAAATGATACTTTCCATGAGGGAATACACTTAGTTTGGTATTGCTAGTAACATGTCAGGAAATAAATATCAAGGAAATCCTATTACGTGCATGTATATTTTATACAATTTCTTTTTTTTTTCAGAAGGATTTTTTTTTTCCCTCTGCTGTGATTGGACACTGAATCTGCTAGATCCATCAACATCTGTCTGATTAACTCCTCAGATCTTTGAAACTTCAATGTTTTATTGCGTACTGTTTGCACGGAGATGGAAATAATCTGATTTGCCAGTATTTGAGATGGGCATTCTTCTTGCAGCCCCCACTGCCCTAGAAGCCCATACCCTTCCTTCCCCAGATGAAGTCTCAACAGTGTACTTCAAAGGAAAAAGATATTCATGGTGTCTTAACCTTTCCTTTGAAACTGAATCTCTATATCCAGTATCATCTAGCAAGGCTAATTGCATTGTATGCAAGGGAATTACTATTATTTCAATATAACCCACCATAGAGAAATGATGAAAGCTGAGGCACTGTTGTAACAGGCTTTACATACAGATAAGACTGCAACCACACTATCAAAGGTGAAAATCTTACACAGGTAAAACCTGAGAATTTCACAAATTATCTTTATAACCTTATCCATTACATTCAAGTATCAGCTGCCTTATCCTGAGAAGAAAACCTTGGGAGAAATAAAAAATAAATAAATGTGAATATGAAAACTGTATCTGATTTCATGGTTAGCTGTCACTATGTATCTTTTATAATATTAACCTACTGTATTTGCTATTTACTTTGCATTCCAACTTCCTTGCGCTTTACATTCTACATCTTCCTATAATATCTGTCCAAATTACTTAACAAGTTGATTTAAGATAAAATAGAAAAATAAATAGATAAATAAATAAAGCAGAGAAACTTAATAAGCAAATTTCATTGTAAAAAAAGGATAGCAACGTTATCTTTTTAATTGAATGCATATATAAGACTCTACTTACCTAGAAATTCATGCCACATATTTTAAACATCCTTTACAATTCCATGGTAAAAAGTGGGCAGCCACTTGATTATTAGGTATTGAATATTCATATTTGATACTGTCTATCTAGTTAGAAATTAAGGTTTTATGTACTAGTAACATTTTTGAAAGTCAAACATTGAAAAACCAAGATGTGAGTCTTTCCTGTTAGATTACTTCACTTTTTCAAAATCTCTGAACTCTATGAAATTATTTTATATAATACAAGAATCTACTGCAGTAACGTATGCAGCCTTTTTAGCAGAAATATTTTCATATATACTTAAAGACACTAACACTACTGCTAGAGTTACCGCTTCTAAAACAAATGCAGTTAACATTCTGCAGTTTTACTTCCTGTCCTGCAAGCAACAGTGCCAAAAGATTTATGAATAGAGTGGCATATACACAAACAGAAGAATGATCTAAACAGCAATTTGGAAAACTCTTCCTATGTTGAACAGCTTGTATTGTAAGAACAAAAACAGAAGGTGACAGAATTGGGGACAACCAGAAGCTTTCAAATAAAAGAGAGGAACCTTCTACTCCTCACCATGACAATTCATACCTCACATCAGTTTCATGGTTTCTGTCAATGTAGAAATAAAAGATAAATACTGGAACCCAAGCTATAATATATATAGTTAGAAGAAGTTAGAAGCAGTTAAGCATATCCCAATGTTCTCAGAGCAACAATGATTTTAAGATACGCTTAAAAGCTTTCTGGAATCAGCAAGAGACCTGACAGTCTTCCCTATAGATGTCGAAAGTAGGGAAAGGTCTTCAATCTTACTGAAGTACAAATATGATGTTCAGCTAAAAAACAAAAAGCAGCCTGAATAACACTAAAAATCATAACTTTTACAGAATGAGAACTGCATTCTCGTATTAATTTCTTATGTAACAGTGGATATGGATAGGTACAATTACATAAGTTACATATAGCTCTGCTTTATACTGGTGATTATATACCATGTATATATTCAGAATCTTATCTTATTCAGAAAGCAACAATTTAACCTCAAGTCATAAAGGCTTATGCACTAAGATCTAGTTCCACTTGACATACCATGGGTTCAAAACTGCTTTGTCCACTTACAAAATACATTCAAGGATTATTTTTTTTTTAAGCTTATCATATAAAGAGGTTGCAAATTGTTAAAATGAACAGCTATGAAAAAGAGCAAACAAAAGAAGATCACTTTTAATTAAACACAGAAATTGCTATCTAGCACAACATAACACATTAATAATGTGGTAATTACAATATTGTATTCTGAAAGATAAATATATTAGCAAGCCAGAAGAATCTGGCCTTATTTTATTATACTTTAATAGAAGGGAAACAGAGTTAAACAGATGGCACTCAGGATTTCTCAATGAATTCAGCATCTGTGAGTACATGTTGCATAAATGCCAATTAAAATGTGTCCGAGTAAATTTAAATCCCTTGGTGATAGAATGTAAGCCAATCTAGCTGGCTTAAGATCAAGGTTAAACTTAATCGTCTGCTGAACTCGTAGCAAGTTGCTCTCAAATTGTACAGAAATTCCCAGAGAAATAATAAAACAGCGCTCCTATCGATTTGTATTTATTTACATTCATAATTCTCTTCTCAAGTGCTGGGCTGAAGCACATAGGAAAAAAAGCAGAACTGCGCAAATCATTTGGCAAGCCTGAAGTGAAAAATGTTCTTCTGTGATTAAAAAAGTTACTGTAGAAATCTTATGCAGAACTTTCCCTTTGGGTAGTTTTATGAAACAATTACTTCAGAAGTGCCTTCAGAGTTCTTATTAACCACAAAGGCCACTTTTTACCTTCTTATACTCTGTGAGCAATGAGTTACCAGTATTTTGAAATTAGGTCGGCATTTTTTACACAATGCAAAGTGAATGTTGAGTATCAGACAATAGAATATGTAGAAAAAAATAAATTGAAAAATTAAACTAATATTGTTATTCAAACCTGTAGCAGTTCTAATTCAATTTGACTTTCAACTGTCTTGTAATAAAAATGCATAGAGATTAGCAGAAAAAAAAAAAAAAAAAAAAAAAAAAAAAACACATTACCTTTTGTAAATATAAATAACTAAAAATCATCCAATCAAGAAAAAGGAAAAAAAAAATAAAATAAAAGCTTTAAGAGTTTGCCATATATTTCAAGACCTACAATGGGAAGTCTAGCAGGCCTTTACCCAGAAAGACTGAGGATCATTCTCGTGAAAAAACAGAAGGCATTTTTGTGATGTGCTGAGCCATCCATAAAAATCTGGTATCGCTGACTGATCTGAGGCCAACCTACACCAAGCAAAGCTTGGATCTTTTGCAAAGCTAATCAATTAAGTCCCTTTATACATAATCCATGTGCACAGCCTTTTCCCATACCAATTATTTCATTCTGGCAGCATTTGGTTGAGGAAAAAGCCAATCAGAAGCCATAAAACATACAGCACAACAGCAAATGAAATTAAATGCCTCAAGTGAAAATGACTACCTAGGAAATGAAATCTGAGCTAGTCATGCATGTATACATGCTGGCAATAAATTAAATGGTGGTAGGCAGAAAAAAAAAAAAGTCATTAGGAAGAGTGCAATGGAAACAGTGGTGCAACATTCAGTAACTATAAAATGAAACCTTTCCTTGAAGTGGGAAAACAAAAGGTTTATCACTGTTTTCTACAATAGTAGAAATAAAGTGGCCCAGCAAGAAATACACATATCACTATCTTTAGATTATAGAAAACACACTGGATTTTGAGCAGATCACTAATTCAGCAAAATCTGTTTCTTAGGCACTTCTGCAAGACTGGATACGGAAAAAAAAAATTGCCTCTTGTGTAACAGAATGCACATAAAGAACCTGATTTCAAGACCTATTCATCACTGAACTATTGAAGTTCTGGCTGAGGAGCGTCATTGAAAATTAGGTCCCTAACATTTAATAAAAATAGACAATGATACTTAGGAAAGGAAATAAAAGGCCAAAAGTCAGGGTACACAATATACGCTTCCTAAACTGAATTATGTACTTGGTAATGTCAGCAAAATTTTCAGATCTAAATTGAACTAACTAAGCATGGCACACTACTCTCTTCTGCCTTGTAACTGGTGATCTTTTATTATAGCACAGAGTGACTGAAGCAGGAAGAGTGAAATATTAAAATCCCAAGGAACTCAAACATTATATAGTACAACCAGACTGGCTATAAAATTTACTAGGAAAAGTACATGGTCCAAGATAAGAAAATTTGTTTTTGAAAATGTCATTACCAAGAAAACTAGAACCAAAAACCTTCTGAGTAAATGTCTGAGAACAGACGGCATTCAGCACAGAGGGAGGCTGAGGGTTGGGAAGACAGATGGATACAGTAACATGATGGACACTGACGGTGAGCAAACAAGTGGTGGCACCCACTTCAGGTCCTTTCTGTCTTCTGTTTTAGGAGAAGTGTTTTTGCTTGAATCACCTGAAGACATCTGTGGAAGAGCAAATTCCACATGGATAAATGAAAGCATCCAAATCAGTAAGATGGGCCTTAATCCCCTTCAGAGAGAGCCAGGGAAGAAGAAGGAAAGGTCTGTGGTGTGATCTTCTTTTGTGCTTTTGCTCCCATTTACTATTCCTGATCGTACCTGTGCTTGATCTCTTCTATTGGCTCATTTTCCCAGCCTCTTCAGGGTCTTTGGACCCTTGCACTTAAAAGTTTCACTGAAGCCTGGACATGCCCCTTCCCACAACCAGTTCATAAGGGCTGAAGCTCACATGCATCACACCAAACAGAAAGATTTTCTCAAAGTGGATTCACAGCTTTTGATGGTGGGAGAATCTCTTGCTTCAACAATAGTAAGTTTTGCAACTGATATGTCAGAAATACTTACCCTGAAGGCCTTGGAAAACGAAAGGCAGAGCACCGAACAGAAAGGATCAGGCCCTACCTGTACTAGTCCTACAGGACCAAGTACTAAACCTCACAATAACTGTCATGTTGCCTGGATTAGATTATTTAGTATACCTTGCAATGCACAAAATAATATCATTCAACAGTTGCTGTAATTCTCTGCAGTTATACGAAGAACAAACACTTAAAATAAAGATTCAACAGAGCACCTTTCTGTTCTTTACCATAACTGCTGCTCTATTCATTCAGAAGAGGCAACCTTCCAGTAACCTTGTTTTGTGGCTATGAATGAATGGAAATTTGAGTTTGACCTCACTTTATAACCTTTGCAAAAAGAATTACGCTACAAAGATATTGCATCTTTATGCCAGCGTATCAGATAAATATTTTATTCAACTCATAACTGGGTAATACATTTTCAAAACAACTCACAATGCCAAATCTACCTTTTTTTTTTTTTCCTTTTTTTTTTTTTTTTTAAAGAATGATACCAAATGAAGCAAAAATTGAACTTTTTTTTTTAATATTTAAATATATTTGACATATATGAAATACTGGACATATTTGCCCCTAGCAAGAATGCATTAATCATTAAAAAAGTTTTAGCTTCCATTAGGAAAAGGTATCCATGAATAATACATTTTTTTCTAATGTCTTTTTATGTACACAAAAACATCAATTTGTACCTAGCCTAAAAGAACGCTAAATTACAGGTAAGCCATCTAATGTGTCCCTTACTACCCTTTGGCAAGCTCAGTATAATCAGAGTTTTTCCACTAAATTACCCAGATCAACAGAAACCCTGCACAATTATATCCTGCTCTCTAAAATAGCATATGATCTTTGCTCATGTGGGTAATTGCTAGGGTGGAAAATTGGAGTGAGGATGATGGTACAGATGTTCTTTTTCAGTTGACCAAACATAATGAAAGAAAACAAAGAATTCCTGTTTCATAATGACTTCTATTTAAAATGCACTGTTTTATACACATACACATACACACACAAACAAATATAATGGGAATTTTCAACAGATTTTTTCTAACGGAAGATTACATTCTTCTGTTGATGTACAGGAAAATATTAAGTTTTAAGGCAGAAAAAGTATTAATAAAACATCAACATGTGAAAAACAAATGTTAAATGTTTGCAAACTGTACGAATGTACATTATGATATTTACTAAGCTAAAGTTGTAAGAGGTTTTCAAAGCAGGATGGATACACTGGAGAAAACCTCTTTTTTATCTGTACAAAAAGATGAAAGACAAGCAATCTCAGTGCTGACAGGATAAAAAAGTTCTGCCTGCAATCATCAATACAATGCAGTCGATGTGGTATGACCACAGTATGACCACAAATTGCACTTACAGGGGATGAAGGTAGGTCATCATGAGTCATGTCCTGTGTATTCACCAAAGACTGTCTCAGAACCATGTCCACAGAAGGGGCATTTGATATCATCCATTTTCCAAATCTCACAACCCCCCTACCCTTCCTTTGCCTTGTTCTTCTCACCCCACTGATAAGCCCTGTTTCTGTATTCTTCTGGGAGCTGTTCTCCATTATAAGTTTGTTCAGAGAGATTTATCGAGGTGTGGGATTTTTTGTTCTTACAATTAATATTTTTCCATTGTACCCAAAAAGTACCACTGAGTTGTTAGCTGAGGTTCTTAACCTAAGAACCTAGGTTAACTTCTAGCTTACAGCCAAGAGGGTGCTGCTTATTCTCAAACACAAAGCAAAACAAGCACTAGTAATTAGTTTTCATCGATGTATATTGGCACCAGTCATCACTTAGGACACTGAGCTCACTACAGAATGACTACGATTGTTCTGTCTTAACAGGGAGAGACAACAAGGAAAGAGGACATAGAACCAGGAAAATGAGAGGGAGAAGCTGTTTGAAGCTAGAACACTACAGAAACCCTTTGTATACGGGACAGCCGTGGTTCCTATCAAAATGAGTAGCTTAAAGTACATCAGAAAAGGAGGGTTTGAAGAAGAACTTATGTTGACCTGAGAGAATATGCTATGAGCAGTGAAAAACTAAATTGTCTTCCCTTACCTCCACTGAGAAACACTTGGGCTGAAAATCTTCCACTAGCACGCAGAGGAGCCAGGAAAAACTGTGCGAGATGTTCCCTGTGCCGTGTTTCCTATCTTTCAGCCCCCTGTCAGGGAGGAGTGGCATTTGTATTTGAGAAGGACAAAGGTTAACAGGTGTCTACATGCATAAAGTCTTGTGAGGGGTGCAAGAATCTGCATCTGAAGAACAGCTGCGTGCAGGTGTTCTTCACACAGCCCAGAGACAAGTGCTGTCCACCTAAGCAATGTGAACAACAGTGCTTTACCGCTGTCCACCTTAAAGCAGGCTTTTGTCCAAGTTATAGAGAGTCACTTGGATACAAATAATACTCATTCGGTGTGGTTATGAACGACATTCATGTTGCACATGGATACCACCTACATATCCATCTGTCACAGATATCACCCCTATCTCTAGTTACATTACATCTAATCCTACTAGTAGAGAAGGAAGAACTACTCAAAGCTAGACTGGGACTGGGGACTAGGTATTATAGCTCAGGTGACATTTGCTTTTTCTAACTATTGCTAGACAACAGAATATGCAATTATTTTAGGTAACATAAGCAGTTATGCATGAATATTCCTGTATAACCTCTAACCATGAACAGGGTTGAAACGGTACTTCCTACCAACTTCAAGTACACGTTTTATTTATCCTTATTTAGAATACAGGAATCAAAAACATCTAGTACTTAACAATGAAAAATACATGGTTGTAGATGATATGAGTAAATCCCTTTTTTCAGCACTTCATAGTGCTATGAAGCACTTCACAGTTCTATCTGGAGGACTCAGTTCCCACTTGTTTCCTTTGCAGAGCACATACCTGTAACTACAGGCTAGGCTTGGTACAGCTTTACAGGCAACTGAGATGGAAACATGACATATTTCGGCCTGCATTTCTCTCAAATCCAGGTCGTCAAGGATCACTCATACAAGCCAGGTTCCCAAGACATTGAGCTTCCTCTCGTATCTACAATGACAATGAGCCAGAACCACCATTTCATTCCTGTATAACAGCCTAACACCTGAAGCCTTAGTTGATGACTAGAAAGCATCTGTCATCCCCTACACTTCCAAATACTTGCTTTACAAGAATGGAGTGCTTGGACCACTTGGTGTATCTGCCTCCTGCAGACTGCAAAGCTACAACCACATCCACATGGCGCAGGCACAGTTGATGAGAGGATCCCACGTAGGTCTGAAATCGGCACAGCCACGAAACCCTGAGTTTCAAACTGTGACTGAGTTAACAAACCTGATCATCAGAGTGTGGGGATTTAGGAACAGAAGCATGGTGGTTGCCTCTGCAGTGTAAATGTGCCTTGCCATTCTCTAGTCCCAGTTTCTAGGCTGCAAAAATGCATGGCTTACTACACAGCTAAAGGTCATAAAATGTTAGGAATATGAAGGCTACGTGAAAACCTCAAGTAAATGTAAACCATGACGTAAACCTAAACAGAGGGAAATACTGAGATAATTTAGATCACTGAGCCCTTCAGAAACTAAAATAGCCCTACATTAATGAAAATCCTTCCATCTTCTTCATATTTCCAAAATCCACATACATATGTAAAGAAATTCAACTTATTCATAGCTTTCTGTACCTAAAGTCATATTCTTGCCACAAAGACAGACACATTTTCCTTGGCCATAGAAGCAATGTGTTGACCTGAAAAGTTATTAACAAGATGCCTTGTTGTATTTGTTATACTCGCATTTAATTCTGAAATGAAAGCCTATAAACCAGTCATTAAATAGATTTAAATCATACTGCAACTGTACAGGAGAGGCTTTCTATTGTCTGTTTTTAACACAAAAGACACTGTAATTATTTATGTGATATGGATCTGATAATTTCCATTCACCTGTTCTAATGGGAGCATAAGGTTAATAAAAGATGCTGATTTAAGTGGAAAGTACCATAATTGGAATCTCATCTTTTCATTTGCTCGCATACCATCAAATACTGCAGAGTAAATGGCTGTCAGATTTCTGGGGCAAAATATATTAGGACTTTACATCACTGATTGTTATTGGATAATGAGGCTGTCATCATATCTGAGTCTATGATACCATTTTATGTATGCTTGAATTAAATTCACATTCCTTAAAAGCTCCTTGCAGCTCTGTTGATATTATGTGAACTCTAATTACTGTTCTACTTTAAAATTACAAGTAATTATGTTAACTCAAATTTAGGTCAGGTAGCTAAAGTTCAGGAACAGCTGCACAAGATCACAGGAAGAAAGGAGGACAGGAGTTCCATATATTTATGGAACAGAATTAGGCACAAACATTGCATTCTTTCATAGGTTTCCATGTTTTCGTAAAGCCAAAATAATGATCACTTTCAATGACACCATAACTCATAACCTGCTCAGAACCTGCACCTTGATCAATATGATTCAGTTCAGAATATGAATCAAAGAAATTTTTCTTACTGCCTTACATCCCTTTTCCACATACAAAATCCCCAAACTAAGAAACAACAGT
Source organism: Anas acuta (assembly GCF_963932015.1). Lineage (NCBI taxonomy): Eukaryota > Metazoa > Chordata > Aves > Anseriformes > Anatidae > Anas > Anas acuta. Next base: position 104,640,056 of record NC_088979.1, read on the forward strand.
TCCACATGCTTACACTCACAGCACATATTTATACGTGCACATAAAAATACGTATGCACATGCTCACTGCTGTTTGTACTCCTGTTGTCTGAGGTATCTGCACAGTCTCAGTCTCCTTGTCCTCTAACCTCTCTTGTCATCCACAGGGGCTACTGAATTACAAACCCAGTGCCAAAGAAATCCAGAATGTTTACAGAAATTCTCATGCAACTGCTTTATAAAAAAAGATCTAGATCTTAAAAAAACAAAATAAAAAAATAAAAGGCTGCACATCATGAGACCCTCCAATGAACTGCAGGGATTGTCCAACAGTTTTGCCGTGCTCAGCTGATAGGAACTCAGCACAAGAATATAGGAAATTGTCCCAGTAATCACTTATCCCCCAAAGTTCCCTTCAGGACACATCTCTTCAGCAGCAGTTTCGAAATAGCAGTCAATCACCTGAAAGCCCTGATACCTCCCTAGATCCCAACAGTACTGTTTTGCTCTTCCTATTTCAGAGAAGGCCTTAGGGTCATAAAAGCCCTAACTGCACTAACACACGAACCTGCTCCGAAGCATACAGAGATTTTGTTGTTGTTCCTGTTGTTTTTTCCCCAATAACTTAGAAAGACTAATGTACACCTCTTATTTAATTTATTTGCAAACATTTTTCAGCTAACCACCATGACTCCTTCTATGGATGTGACTGCAATTGTGTAAGACTGTTAGGAGTTCATTGATCACAAGACACTGTTTAATGCTTGTCTTATAAAAGTATGGGGAAGAAAAGAACAAATGGTAAAATAATGCCAATCACCAAATTTATGTCAATAAAGCAAATTCAAAATTTTAGATGAAAATTCATTCCTAATTTAATGCACTAAATGACTATTTATGATTTTATATATGGTGGTTAGTACCAAATGATGAAACATTATATGAAACCACCTCCACAAAAAAAAAAAAAAAAAAAAAAAAAAACAACAATTGCTTTCCTTTTTGCTTTCTTTCATGTTAGCCTATTATGATTTTGAAGTGGTTAAAAGCTGCTTTCTGACACAGACTGGTAGCTCAAGTACAAATGCATTCACATGTACAATAAGTGTAACGTGTCTTCAACATAATCAATAGAGCATCATGTTGAAGTACTTTGCCATCACTAATAGATAATCTCTATTCTACAAATTAACTTGTTTTTATTAATTTAAGTGGGAAATAAATAATAAAAACTTCAGACTCCAGTCTACTTTTAGCTTTATACTAAACAGTTGTAGTCATGTGATCAGATAACTTTCAGAACTAAAAATAAACTTACACCTAGATAAAATGAGTGAATCTCGTATCTGTAATAGCAGAATTTCCGTGCCAGGAGAGCCAAGCAGTTTATTTATAAAACTGAAATCCATTTCAGTGACACTAAATAGAATAAAAGGATTTATGAATAGTCTCTCTCCTTGTTACACCCAGATAACTGTGTCATCTGGGTGAGGCTAAGGACTTAAGACTATTTCACCTAAACTAATAAACCTATTTGCTGAATCTGAACTAAGTGCTGAAGTTTACTTCTAAGGACTGTTGACTGATCTTGGCAAATAAAATGAATTAGACCACACAGAGCTGAGCTAGACAAGTCATCACTAGTCAGTGTGTCCCCAGGGGCTAGAACGAATAAAAATTGTTTCTCAGCCTATTTTTTATTTTTATTTTTTTTAAGAATCACCACAGACATTCATGTTGATAGTAACATTATCTTGACATTCTTTCAGAGCTGTTCTTAGCACTGGTAATATCTTGTCTTGTTGAGATTTTTTTTTTGAGAGTAAAAAATGGAGCCATTTTAACAGTTTATTTTATTTTTTTATCTACCCAAACACTTATAACACACTCATCACCCTAGTATCTGTAAGCTTGATATTTGAGTGTTGTCACACAAAGGATTAGTGTTCAAATCCCCCAGGGCTTGAAGTGCTCCACATCAAACAAAGGATTTCATCTCCAGTTTCCCGTGTAGCAGTTCTGGGGTGGCAATGGGATCCACTCACACAGTCCACTGGGCTGGGAGTCAGAAGATCTGGCTGTTTTGGTTCATCTTTTTTGACACCCTGACCGACCATACCACCCCCTCTGTGCCTCAGTTTCCAAGCAAAATAGAAACAGTGATCTTTCTCAAAAGCTTTCAAAAGCTATGCCTGGAATGCATGAATAAGTCTCTATTCTTTATGAAAACTGCACAAAAATCACTGAAACAGTCGGGGTATTTTACACATCTAATTGCTTCAACCAGCAGAAATGCTGTAGGGCAAGTAAGCCTAATGTAACTAGAACATAATCATGATATACCGTGCTTTTAAAAGTTTTGCTGCTTTTATATAGTGAGACTTTCTCCATTTCTCTATTTTCAAGGAAACCCACCTATGACTCAGATGATGAACAAAATATAACATGTGTCCTGTGCCCTTGTGCTGATCTCTTGACCTGATTACAGCTGTAAGAAGGAAAAAGCCAGTCTTTTTGGACATACCTTTCATCACTAATGTAACTTGGCTAAAGTTCTAATTTATTGCTCCCTGGACAACTTTTGTCAAGTTACTATCCCTGCTTGATTCAGAACATGGTAAGCACAGCTAAACGTGCTCAGAGGGTGCTCTGGGGACCCAGTGTGCGTGCCCCCATCAGAGTTTGGCAGTGGGGCCTCAGGGCTGGCTCTAAGTTGGTTCAGCCAAGGGCAGCCGTGGGGAAAAGCCCCCGGCAGCACTGAGGCTGAAGCCTACCCCTGCCCCTCCCTCCTCGGCCCCTGCCTGAGCTACAGTCCTGCCATATTGCAGCCCTGCCTGGCCAGGGGCCTTCTGAGCTGAGCTCACACACCCTGGCCCACAGGAGATGCCTGATGGCTGGGGCTGTTGCTGGCTGCCCCCCAGCCCTCCCTGTTCCTTCCCTGGGGTGGTGGGATGGGCCCTGACTGGTGAGGCCCGTCCTGTCCTTGCCTACCAACCCAGGACAACTGCCCTACACCTTGACACAGAGATGTACTGAGGAATGCTGCCTGTGTAAGGAAGGGTGGTGGTACTTATCTGTGTCAGCAAGACCTGGAAGACATCTACAGGACCTTTCTGCACAACTAAATGCAGAGCTGCACTACTCAAGTCCAGTTACTGTTACTAGCCATGACGCGATTTTTTCATGGATGCTTACATCTGTGCTGCCTTTACCTTATTTTTGGTGAAGAGTTTTACAGTCATTGGCCTCTGATAATTTTCTCCATAGCTCGGTTGTCTTTAAAAAAAAATAAGAAAAGCCACATACTATGTTACACACAGTGTCACAATGCCGAGATAAATCATGCCTAGAAGTGTAAAACTTTTAAAGAGTGAAATCAGAATGAAGGCAGATAACCTCTTCAAAAAACAATATTCCAAAGGTTCACTGGCAGAAATTGCACCCTCCAATGACAGAAGGTTTCCTCAACACAAAACAAAACAAAAATCCCACCTTTTTTTGGTAATAAGTAGCCTCAGAGCAGATGACAGGGAACACAAGATGGCTTGGAACAGATAGTGCTACAGACCATATCTCCGCACAAGGAGCTGGAGATCTTCAAAGGTTATTTCAGAGACATCAAAAACATTTGCAGACTAATATAATAATAACATCTCTTTAAAAGTACCAGCACATCTGCTAAACTGCTTTGTCCGAAGGATGACACTTTGCTCATTTGCTCCCCGGAGATTTTCAGCTGTGCTGTATATTAACTTGAATGGTCATCAAAAAGCAAACACTACCGCTCCGATCTTTTTCTTTTTTTTTCTAAGTACACTGTGAGATGCTCCCGAAGTTCTTTTTAACTGCATCTTTTGCTACCTGTGTGTTTCTCAGATATCTAGTAGCTGAGACTGCTTAAAAATGAAAAACTCAATGTTATTGTAGCATTGGGGGAGTAAATTAACACTTTTATTGTAAACAGGTTTCAGACACGCTGGATAAAGCAGAAGGAATTGGTGTTTGCCCTAATTGAAACTAGTATCCAGATAAACTTGCACACATCTAACCTTTGTTCTCTTACTACAAAGCTGTTCAATTACACATGAAAAAATGGAACGCAATAAAAGCTATGGCATCTATTCACACCACAGGAATCCAGTTTAATTACTCCCACTAGGAGATACAAAGTATTTCCTAATGCTAATACTGGACTCTCAGAACATCAACATCAAGGATCTACACTGTATTTTCCCCCACAGGGAAGAAGTACAAGAAGTGTTGCATTTTACACTCATTTTAAGCACAGTGTTTTCTGATGAAATTAAAAAGGCAAATCTCATTCAGTAAAGTCCTGGCAGATTTTCTAACATGAAATGTGAAAAACTGCATAATGGATTATTGCAAAATACAGCTATTTCTGTAAACATTAACAGATATGTAACAGTACACTCTATTCATTCATGGACCTGCCATTAAAACGTAAGCAACTTTCTGTAAGCACCACACATTTTAGTGCTGTTTCACCATTAGTTATGCAGTTAGGAATTAGCACCAGTTACAATCAAAATAGGTTATGAATTTGTAAAGCATGTCAAAGACCAAAACTTCAATCCTATATAAGTGCCAGATGAGTGGCAATAAATGCTAGCTTTGAAGAGGGTAGATTGATTTGCAAATACTTTAACCAAGAATTCAAAAGTCATAACATTCAAAGCTGAAGCTTCAGCCTGGACCAAATGACTACATGTATATACCACCAAACACCAAATCCAGCCTCTGATCAGAGGATTTTCATCCCCGTTCTCTGCCAGTGCTCTACCCTCTGACCTTGCCCATGGCCACCTCAGTGTCCACTTTTACAAGCTGCTTTTGCAGGCCTCCTTCTCCACGTCCAAGTTATTTCCAGCAGCTCCTACTGGTCTGTAAATGGAAGCAGTCCCCAAGCAGCAACTGTAGGCTGCTAACATGTGGTCCAACAAGGAACTCAGCTGCAGCACAGCTGACAGTTCTCTACACTACATACAAGAGTACCACACAAATTATTATTATTATTATTTTATTTCCCATATTTTAAAATAAATAGAAGTGAATGTGAAGGAAAAATGGTCTTGAATCTACAGACCACCATATAAAAAGTTCCTTTTTATCTGCCCAGAGCCTAAGGATTTTTACATGAAGTTCCCCAAATCAGGAACTGAATTCCAAAGCATACATTTGTCACTAACAAAAGCCACTTTTATTCCAGCTACAGAAATAGATTTTAAAAGAGTATTTGCATGTTTTCATTAAAAGTGTCTGTCATTAGATCCCCAGAGGAAAAAGGATCATGACTAGTCCATATTAAAACAAAAAACTACAAAATTTCATTTTGGAAGAAAATTTAGATTGTCCACTGCTAGCAATCCAAACATTCTCATTTATGCTGGAAACTGTGTGTTTGGAGTTCACAATTACAACAGTAATTATATTCTCGGTGAATGATACACATATGCATATGTAAACCTTCATCCAAAATACTAGAGCTAAGCTAACTCTATAGCTACAGTAGCTCTAGCTTTATTGGGCATTACGTTCAAAAGTATGCTTATGCATAAAAACCTTTTTCAATGTAAGACTTTTAATTTGATATACTATTAAAAAAAAGGCTGGATAAATTAAATGTTTCAGGCAAACGTGGTAGATTCACCAGTTTAACTTCTGTACAGAGACATACACACTTCTTTGCCATACACACAGCTCAAAATTGCTACCATGTGCTAAGTAAACTTTTACAGATGTTCAGTAACAGAGTTCAAAGAAACTGCATTGTGTCTTTCTGGATATATACAAGCCAAATATATAAAAACAAAGAAATGTCAGGATATCAAATGAAGTGTCCGTTTGCTGATGTTCAGATAAATGAGAGATGCGGGACTGCTAATATTCTCTTTCCTGTTAGTTGAACTACATTTGAAAGATAGATTGCAGTTATTTTGATCATGCATCATAAGGCATTCCAGCTAAACAATGGCATGTCTTAAAATGACTTTTTTCCTCAGTTTTCAAAAGGATATTTCTACATCATAGTACACGCGTTAAACTCTCCTCAGAAACTAAAATAAAAAATAAACTAAGGCATCACCTCTGCTCCAAACAGTCTTGATTTATTTTTGTGGTTTTAAAGACAAATATATTGCAAATTCATTTAATAATCAAAGAACCGTGTAATGTAGCCTGTAACCATATGGCAAGTTTAATTCCTCATGCACTGTTCACCACTCACCTGTTCTATACTTCTGTGCCCACTAATCCATTTTCCCTAAGGCTATTCTAACGTTTAAACATTTGAACTTCTTCAATCACTTCTAAAAGAAATAAAAATTAAAATTAAAAAGTCTCATCTCTCCCCTTCACCAGGAAATATTTCCTTTCTTCATCTCCATTGTGGAATTTCCATTTACCTCTTTATCCCCCAAATACCCCCTTACACACACTCCGAATTACACTTCCCTAAGGCACAGGACAAGCAATATTCAGTCCTGGAACAGTGACAGGTTTAAAGCATAATATTTCACAGCCCATTAGGGCGGGAAACAGAGGCTTTCTAGCATTTAGTGAGCTACTAATTCCCTTTCCAATAAGAGAGAACCTGGTTCTACTCTGTTTCTCTTTCTCTCTGAATATATATACGGGATACACCCAGACCAATACATATCTCTATAATAGAGCCATCACACTTTTTTCAACAGAAAAATTATGAAAAATTAACTTTACGCAATTTTAAAGGTTTCTACTTTTTTTTTTTTTTCTCCCTTAAAATTTCCCTTTATTTTCTAGTTCCACTCAGGTGGATTTGTTCTATGAGGGGAACTCAGTCAAGACAAAAAAAAAAAAAAAAAAAAAAAAAGAGAGATGAGGAATAATATCAGTGCCACAGAGAAATAATTCAAGGGAGCTTCACGAAGCTAGTTTTTTCTTCCATGCAAGTTATGCGGTACGTAAAGAATTCATGGTGTTTTGGAATAACATGAAGTCTTTATTTACCTTTCCTTTGGATGAACTGCAGAAGTAACTTATGGCTTCCACACACAATACCATCAAAAGCTCATGCCAATAAAAACTACTACCACCCCTTCATGATTTGTTCCTCTCCCAAAGCTAAAATTTCCTCTCCTATAAAATAGCCCATAGTTACTACTACTGAAAAATGACAAGCTCTTTTTTAAACAAAAAGCCAATTCACTGAACATAAACATAGTTTTATGAACAGCAAAATTAATGAGCCCTGATTTCTTGTGGATTTGCATCTCATAACTGGTTACTCTAGCACCAAAGAAGGTAACAACTTAAATGCAGCCTTTTTTACTAGTTAGGTCATTTACAACAGCTCTGTTCTCTGGTGTCTCGTAATACTTCCTCCATGGTCTCTCATTCTCTGGCTTTGTTATCTAGCTGCCTATATGTCAGGAAATTTTTAGAACAGAGTATCCAAGAAACTGGGCCCTTCCTCACCCCATCAGATTTGCCTGAAATTGGCCAGTGAGTTTAAAAAAAAAGTTGTGGGAAACACTCACGTGGTTGTAGATGCACGTGTGCATGCACACCCAGGCACACATACTGTAATCACATAAACCTCATTTCCTTCGGAAACCAGCCTAAAAATGACATAGCAACAGCAGATGTGAACACAGTTATGAAAAACAGCTGCATGAGTTTTCTGTGAAACAAACAAACATAAGGTCAACATACATACAGGTTCCTTTTACAAAGCTGAACTGGCAAGCCTTTGAAATATTTACATAAATATTTTAAATATCCTCTTTCTGTGGGGCAGAGGACATACATCTTGACTTCAGCTTATATAAGGTATGTTTCTTATTTTCTCTGGGTCAAATTCTTACCCATTGAAGTCAATGTTAGCTTTATCTCTGACTTCAGTACAGTCAAGATTTCTTTCTCTGAATACACTGATATGATTTTTCTGGGTGTGCTCATACCTCTCCTTTTTCTAGTTCTAATTTATAAATACTGCATTCTTGACCTAGTGTCATACATGAATATATTCAGGCAATTTCAAAATCTATCACTTACAAAATATATAGGAAAACCAATGCAACAATATGAACTAGAACCCAGAGACATTTGGAAACAAGTATCATCACAAAATAGCCCTATACGCTAAACTAGAGAGATGAGCTTTGCTGCCTCTGACAACACATACAAGTTTGGTGCCTCTTAGACCAATATGAGAGCCATTTAGCAAACACTTTGTTATATCCAACTTCAAAAGCCATCTGGAAATTATAATGGGCATGTGTCATCCCAGTAAAATAAAAGCATAGGACTGTGAGGGATCCTGAGGGGCAACAGAATCCAGGCCCGTCTTCTTCTCCACTATGCAGGCGATGTTTAGTCCAGAGAAGGCTGCAGCACAGCTACTTTTCATACCCTACATATCTTCTCTCATTTCCTGTGGAAAGTTCAAGACCACCAAGCTAGGGCCATAGTTAATCCCCCCAAAAGACATCTTGAATTCAAGAATCTATTTCAAATATCACTTTATACATGGCTCGACATAATACATTTCCTCCTCAGTATTCCTCAAGAAAAGTATGGAGCTAGCATAATTCGAACATTTCAGCTACAGAGCATTAATTACTGGTTTTATACTAATTCCAGAGGTAAGGTAAAAAACGGTTATTTTAACAGCTTCTATGGCAAATGCAGTAAAACATTTAAAAATGCTGGTACACTTTGAAGTACTCTCAACAAGGGCTTAATTTTGCAGCATGCTGACCGAATTCTTAGACATTCATGAAAAACAGATAAAATCAAAACCCTCAGCAGGAATACTGGATATGGAAACAGTAACAATTTAAAAAATAAAAATAAATATTAAGCAATCAACATTTTGACAACTACCTCACTTACAAGTTGTTTTTCCCAATCTAGCAGTTAGACTCTTTTTTTTGAATGGAGTAAGAATTAATTAAAACACACTTAATCACCCCTGCCAAGGAGATCTGGCTAAAAATTAACAGATGAAGAGCTACATGCATCCGATATTGAGGGCACTGGCATCGTCAGACAATAAACTGAAAGTAAAAAATCTCAAAATTTACAGTTAAGCAAAAATATCTTAGAATATTACAACTGCTAAGCATTCAAAAAACCAAACAGCATCAATGTAGAACAAACCTGGTGATTACCAGCATAGATGCTACAACCTAGATTACTAATCTAAACTGAAACATTTTCTGTTTATTGCTCTGAAGTTTTGTAGCCCTGCTTACCTGTTTTCAAAAGAAAAATGGGCCACATGTTTTTGCTGGTACAATTCGTATTTGGTAGAACATAAGGTATTTTTCCTCATTTGCATGAACCACTGAAGCAGCTGTTGACAGAGGGCCTCCTGAACAAAGTGGAAGTGCGTCATGTCTGTGTTCATGCATGTTAGAACCACTGTTCTCATTCTTACCAGTTTTTCCTATTCTGTCAAGTTATATCTTCCTCAAATTCTAAGGGCAAAATGAAGACTGAAGGCTTATTATGAGTTTGCAGAATAAAATGTTTCCAATAATATAGGAGGTTTAAAGCACTTCAACTGAGATGACAACCAAAGAAGTGCTTTGCCTGGTAAAAGGAAGACCACACCCCTAGGTGAATGCTCCATCTTCACTTCACTTAGGAATAGAAAAGAGTGGCAAGTTCAACTGAAGCCAGAAAATGAAGACAGGAAATGTAATTATCAAAATCAACTCATTTAAGGAAGACTCCGCTAACACTTCAGTTGCATATTCAATAACATACAGATCATATTTAATCCTGTCACTGACTTTGCAGAGACAGAAGTAGAGTATGTAGATTAATTTTGAAGGCTTATTTGCTGTCAGTGTTTATCTGATGTATCAGAAACATAACCAGAAGCCAGAAATCAAGGAAAGATGCTGTTCTAAGAAGTTGGTCCCCAGCGTGTGTGCTCAGATGATGCTATCAGTGCTCCCTATTGAGAAACATTGCTAGTATCCCGTCTCGTTTATTTTTTAGGATTAGAATTATGTCCTTAGTATGTCTTCTTAAGTATTCATTTTTCTTTTCTAATTTCAATTCTAATTTTGTAATCACACACCTAATTCTTTTAATGTGCTAGAAAAAATATGGCTTGTGCCCATAATACTGTCTTAAAAATAAGATTAACATAGCGTGACAGTCAACAAACATTATTTCTATTTTTTTTTTTTAAGAAAAAAACTATTTAAGAAAACAAAACAAAACACTTTACAAATACATGTAAATATTATCTGGTGGCATTTGTAATCCCAGATGGATTTTGGGTTGTTCAGAATCAGGGTGTGACCCCTAGTTTGAGACTCGTGTCAGATCAACAAAAAGCAATCTCCATACTGCTGTATACAAACTGATCTACAAATGCGCATAATAGAAAACACAAAACTAGATCATAATGACAAGAGTACCCAATTAGTTTGGCAAGACAGTTATCCAGCCCTTTGAAAACTTTTGAAATATTTTCTATAATTTATTATAGAATAATTATAGAATATATATATATTTTATATATAGACAGAATATATAATAGTTCTTCTAAAGAACAAAATTGCTTCCAATTTTTTGTTGTTTTCATTATTGCATGTTCATACAGATAGAAAGCATTAGGAATTTTCATACTACACATTTCTCTGCAGCAAAACTTATACATGAATGTTCTTATGAATCAAAATGTTAACTCAGAACCTTTCTAAATAAGAAGTAACGACTCTACTTCTTTCCAGTTTAAAAAAAGCAAAAACAAATAAAACCTAAAATGAAAAAAAAAAAAAAAAAGTTCTGTTTCCTCAATGAATCCTTAAAATAAAGTACATATAACTGATTTTTCATTTTGCATCTGCCTCAGGATCTGGCACATCCTGGATCAGCTTGCCAGTGCCTGGCTGGTTAGTTCACTGGAAAAAAATCATTCAGGTTTCTGGCACAATCCTTTTCCCTCCTGGAAGCCTTCCCAATGGTTGTGGTTCCTGATCCTTTTTTCTAAGGACAGCTTAGACAACTCTGGGCTAGCTTGCCTTCTGCAGTCCTCTAGATTTCTTTGCTGTGCTTTTTGGATCAAGTTCCAAAAACCTTACGCTCATAAGCATTCTCACAACTCCTGCCTTTTGCATGCTATTCTGGTTTCTGAGCTGATGCTGGCATCAGTCTTTTCATAGTTCCTTTCCAGGAATGAGTCAGTCTGTGGAGCAAGTCTCAGCACAGCAGCTGCCTTCATCTTCCTCTTATTTTAGCTAGCAGTACTCTGCTTAGCATCTTACATAAGTCAAAGCTGTAAAACTGTTTCTAGAGGTCAGCAGCAGCTTTGCTCCCTGATATCAGGAAATCAGGATTCGTCAGAGGCCAGTTCCTCCTCTCCGACAGAGCTCCAAGTGCGGGCAGCTTCCAACCACTTCTCCAGCAAGTTTTCAGATGGAGGTGCCTGCTTACATGGCTCAGGCAATCCCACCCACTGAGAAAATGGCTGCAGTTTGGTAAGAAAATATGGCATCACCTGCTTGAAGAATGGGAACTTTTCTTGGATCTACCGAAATGAAAAAAAAAATAATGAAAAAAAAAATCACTAACTTGCACTCTCTTTCTCTCTCTCTCTCTTTTTTTTTTTTTAAATCCAAAGTCAGTGCAGCTATGTTACACTGGAACTGCTGAGCACAATAAGATAGTCTAATCCTTGTCTCATTCTTCTGCTTTGCATCTACTAAGGAAGTCAGGAACCCCTCTATTAAACCCATGCTGTTAATGAGGATACACAACCTAGAGGAAAAAGAATCTTTAAGGGAGTCAGGAAAGGAAATTTATTTGCTGGAAAGACAACTGATCTAGACTTGCCAATTCAGCAGTATTAACATACAATAATTTTGCATGACCCCTAATGCTGAACCTAATTCCTGAAAACAATTCTTCCATGTCACTTTAGAATTAAAACAAAACAAAACAAAACAAAACATTCTTACTAACATTTTCCTGTGCCACCAAATATTTTCTGGCATTGGGATTTGATGGCAGTCATATTGTCACTGCTGAAGCCCTGAGATAATGCAGAACTCCAGCACATACATGACTTCAAGAACATTCTGTTCTTCTTAACTTGGAGTACTTCTTAACTGTTCTTCTTAACTTGGAGTACAGGTTGCATTGGCATAACAGTTCAACTTGCTATGTTGTACTTTTCAATACTGAAGACAATAATGCCACCAAGAAGATCTAAACAAATATTTCTTTACAGTTTCTTACACAGCTTCATTCTTTTTTTTGGTACATTACGACACCATGGTGCAATATCCCATGAAACCTTTCATGTAGTCCTTATTAAGATGCTGTAACTATTCCTGAGTAAAAAAAATAATAATTAATCAATCATTTCTGTAACCCTGACTTGTCATATCACAGAAAGATACATATGAGATTAGGAGTTAAAGTAAAATCTAAAATAGGATTCTGGCATCTGAAGGTTGCCACACTGAGATTCACGCTGTATCAGCCATTTTATGTATGACTACAAGGGAAACATCTGCAAGGTCTAACAGCTGATAAAGAACAACCTGCCCTTCTACTAAAAAAAACGGAAGACTATGTTCTATTCAAAGGCTGCAGATAAGACTTAATGAACTGAGATTTCATAATAGCGAAATGATGGATAATGTAGACCTAATGCGTTCCATATACACAAAGCATTAAGAAAATATGTTTAAAAGAGAACCTTAAGCTGATTTTTTGGGGGGTATTTTCAGCCCTGCATAAAGTACTGATTTAATGATTTTAAACAACTCTTTCAATGTCAGCTTTTCCAGAGATGCTATTTCTAAATTAAGATCATGTGATTCCCTCCCCCGTCCCACCCATGCTTTGGCAAGCATTACTAAAACACATTATTTTAACCAGCATTGAGCATACAGGCTCAGAAAGGGCCTTGGGATATTTGCTTCGCTGGCCATTTTCACGGAGAAGAGGTTACACCACACAAATTTTAACAGTACCCTTGCTGGTCAACTCAGACAGAAGCAAAGCTAGTTGTCAGTGTTGAAGAGAAGAATGGCATTACAAGTAAAACAAAACAAAACAAAAAAAAAAAAAACACCTTTTCAATGAAAGAAAACAAGCTTGACCTTTTGGAGGAGGGTGTTCTTTCCTAATACAAAAGGAGCTGAAGAAGAGATTTCGGCATTACAGAATTATTTATAAAATGGAGACTCTTACAGCAGAAGAAAACACAGAGCAAAAATGACAATGGACCAAAGAATCCCCATGGCTGCAGGCAGTGTTTCACGTTTAGCCATATCCCAAACTAAATTTGTTTGCATGTGCATACTAATTTAATTCCTTTGCAAGCCTGTTTAGAGAAGATCGAGTTTTGTGTCTCTCCTAAAACAAAATGAAACCCTTGAATTTTTAGGTAAGTCTAGATAATTTCAATTGGCTGAAGATTGTAGTATATTCTAGTCTTAGCTTCTTAGGTATTAAGACATGTTAGTTGCCAAATGGAAAAAAAAAATAAATCAGGGAGAAACAACTTCCAATCAAGATCAATTCTCTCACAGCACAGCCCTTCAAAATATTTGTCGCCTTGTCAACAGTTTTCCTTTAAAAAATATATTGCTGAATCCAAACTTTAATCTAAAACATGTTATTTGGACAGGAAGTGCTACTTCTCAACCAAACGCTAATTGGGCCAACGCTTGTTTCTTGTCTCAGTAACTCAGAGTTGTATTCTGGAGAAGATTGCTAAATCTGTTACAACCGTTGTCACTCACAGCAGTGATATCACACCAGCAACTAATGAGGCCTCCACCATTTAACAGTGATTAGCTGCCAGCCTTCTTTACTGCGTATTAGTGAATAAAATGGGATCACCATGTGGTGTACGACTGTAATTGGCTGAGGTGATCAATATGATTGGCTTCCAGTCATGTGGTTTTCATAGCTGCACAAATCAGTACACATTTGCCTAATCGCTCAGTAGGTGTTAAATAACAGAACGTGTTATTTAGGATTGCCATTTAAAAAGCATTAAAACTATTTAAGGTCAGTAACTGCTCCCAGGAATGCTAACAGTGAAATATGGTGCCAGGATTTTCACATTTTTCTTTTTTGTTGTTTTGTTCAAAGAAAAAAATATATAAGGCAAAAACCATGCAAGCAAATGCATTTGGTGAAAAAAATATTCTGTAAATTGCATTGGAAAAGTAACTTTATTCTACAGCTACTTTCATAATTCAGCTCTTATGTTATTCATAATGCTCCCAGGTCTATGTGGGACAAAGGGAAGTTTGCATCCAAGAAAGTAATACATATGGTTTTAATTGGTTTTTGCAGGGAAGTCAGAGTCCAATGTAAAGAAAAGTTATTCCAAACTCCAGCTTGCAAACCAGGTTTTCATGTGAAAATTTCCAATAAAAAAAAGAGCAGCAACAGATGTGGCTGAGGCTATAGCTTGCTGAGGACATTTTTTTCAATCTGTCCACTTCCACAATCAACTGCCATCTAGTTCTTTCTAATCAACACTGTATTCTCTCTGAGCAGCCAAAAGAGTTCCCTCACAAAATCTCTTCCAACAAAGAATCAGCTGCACATACAGCAATACCCGGTGCTTTTCTTTTCCTCTAGTTCTCCTTTTTTCCCCCTATAATTTATGTCTGAATTTTCCTTTTACTCCTGAATTCACTGATTGATATAGAACATCATTTTTGAATGAGGTAATGAAATACGGTATCAAGCTACTGCACAACAATGTAGCTGTCTGTTCTAACACTCCCCATAGCAAAATAATTCAACTTTGAACTTCTATAAAATGTGAGCAACTTTTTCTTAGTTTGATTCTTTGGCCTTGACTACAGAAACCCAGACCATTATGCATAGAAAACCTTCACTAACAGAAGTTGTAAGCGTATCTGCTGACATAGTGCAATTTTAATGTCCTCAGAATAAATGTCATCTTTTGAGACCCTAGGGTCTCAGCTACCTGTGAATGCACTGAATACCTGTGAATTCTGCAAGAAAACCATTCTTCTACATGTGGAAAATAGAATAACTATCAGTGTGGACAGTGGTGTGATACTGCACTAGCTATAAAATGTGTATTATGAAGAACTCGTATTATAAAGGGCTTCTCATCTTCAGCAAGTGCCTTCTGCATTTTCTGACCTGTATGTATAGGGAACACTCAAACCTGCAACAATAATTTTGACTCTATGCTATCCTCTTTTAAGGTCCTTAAAATCTTCATCCAGAACAGAAGAGAAATCCCAAGAATTTAAGGATAATTAGACTATGCAAAGCTAAATGTTGGGGACCAACGTGAGGGTTAGCAGAGGAGATGGGAAGAAACAAAGATACTGAAGACATTAGCAGAGCAACACAACAACAGCAAAAGTAAAATAATATTCAGAGTGCACGCTGTAATTTAGGACAGTGTAAATAAATTCACGCCAGAATGAAATAAAAACACAAATACTAAACAAATCAGTTTAGCTAAGTGAAATTTTCTGAAGTACCAACACCTAGTTTCACAGGAGATAGTTATTAAGAGCTTAAGGTTAAAAATTATTTTCAATGGATATATAATTTTATTTTATTTTATTTTATTTTATTTTATTTTATTTTATTTTATTTTATGTTTTATTTCTTGTGACAAATAGAAGATCTGGATCATTGCCATTTGTGAATGAAACAGAGTAAGTAACTATAGAACACAAATTCAGTTGAAATGCTAATAGATTATGGGGTGGCACACAACCGTTAGAAAGCAGCATCTGAATGCTCCAGAACAAATCTTCATTTGTATTTTCAGCAAAAATATGGATATGACAGTTCAAGTATGGAGTGAAGGAAAATACTCTACAGATCTGCATTTATTTATGGTTTTTTGCTTTCTTGTGATTGCATTCTTTGACTGTTACATAGTTGGGGCAAAGATTATACAACTTTTATGTCTTTCATACAGATTTTCCTGACATTAAATCTGTTCAACAGTTGGGCTTTCAAAGCAACATTCCTTTTATAACCAAGACATGGAGAAGGGGAAAAAAACAACAACAAACCAACCCACAAGCACACAGAAGTGAAAATATTGTACATGCTGACTTAATACACAACTCCTTCAAATGTATATAATTTAAATAAATCAGGAGAGCTATATAGGAAATATTAAATGTCAAATTAAAACAAAAATTCATCACTGAGGGCAAGAGTAGTTCTCTCCTCTTACTGCACTTTTTATCCCCAAAAGAACATATGTCAAATTGAGATGGAAAACTGAAAGGAACTCACGGACAAAAAATAGCTTATTAAAATTTGACATGGTGCTCTCCAGAAAACAATTTATTTATAGGTCAATATGTTACAACTAAACCTTTTCCACCATTGTTCTTTCAGCTCCCAAGAGAGTAAAGAAAAACCTGAACTCCACACTGTATTTGTCTTTAAGAAAAGCATTGTGCACCTAGCCAAGATATTTAATTATTCTAAAACAAAAACAAAAAAATACACCAACAACAATTCATATTACATGGAGCCAGAATCTGCTCATGAAATTCAATGACTAATTTTCAAAAAAATTATAAACTCAAATTAACATAAAGATTGAAGCTACACAGATAGGTTACAGATTCATTTTAAGCCACAGTCTACTTTTACTTTATGTAATTGGAGTATCTTGGATTTAATATAGAAACGTGATTTAGGTAGGTTGCATTTAATAAAAGAATGTTTATCTGAAACTTCAGTGAACACAAGGATATGAATGCTTTTAAAAACAGTGATGCTTTCCTTTTATCTATATTCTTGCCATGACATACCACCATGTAGATCCTTGATTTGGCGAGAGAGTGCTTTTCAAACAAGAATACCCAATTACACTGAGCATACCCTTCAGTTTAACGACACTTCTCTGAGGAAAACACTTGATTTAAAAAAAATAAATAAATTCTTAATTTGAATCCTGAACTCGGAGACTATTTCAGCTGAAAAGACAGCCCCAAGATGATTCCACAAGTCATGCAGTCTAGCAAGCAGAATCAATGGAAGCACTATAGTTAACGATAACCCAAGAACCATTTTATCTTGCCCTTCTTGTCTGAAAGAAATTTGCACTCTGTTCTCTTAATCCTTAGAATAAGAAAGAAAAAAAGAAAGGAGCAGACAAAATTCCTCAAGGTTTTTAGACATTTGTAATGCTGATTTTTCTAGCTCTTGAACAGCCATTCACCATGTACACAATTCATCTATAATTCAAGTGACTTATAATTGTGACTCCTTTCTGTGATGAAATCTTCAATCATCACCTGAGGAAAAAACAAGCCTGTATGTTGTTAGTGATCACATTGTCAATTATGTATTTTAAGTTGTTTTGGAAACACAGGTAGAAGTAATTATATTAATGTGCTTTACCGTATGTTAACCTAGTGCCTAACATAAACTTCTTCCAGGTTGTTGAGGAAATATTCCTAGTAACTTTAACATATTTTTAAAGGAAGGTCATGGACGTAATTTGGTGGTATGTCTCTCTTTGGATACTGCAAACACATGTCCTCTTGAGCATTAATTCAGCTGCAAGGCTGGAAATATCAACAGTTTATGGACTAAAGCACAAGAACAACAAGAAAAAAAATCCTGTTTATAAGAACACAGCAGCCATCAAACATTTGTTAATATACTATAAAGGGCTCTCAAAGTACATTAAAAATTATATAGACCTTGCTGCTCCATTCTTGAGAAAAGTCATATTACCCTCTGTACAAAAGGACAAGGACGTGCTGGACAGGGATTTTTGTAACCAAAAATTCAATAACAGCTCATCAAGAGCAGAAAAAAAAGCACTGCCTCTGTCACACACTCAGACTGAGGTTGCAAATTATTTGACCAATGGATTTTACTTGACAAATGATACAATTCAGAAACTTCTACAATATAACCCTTCTGCTACTCCAGCTTTTTGTGCTTCTTTCTTGTTTCTCTTGCCACTCTTTCTTTGCAGCACCATTCAGGTCTCAATACTTCACTGCTCTAAGATCTCAACTCTACTGTAATAAGTAATAAGAAAGTCATACAGCACTGAACTTCAGATCTGAAAACAAAGTGAGCATATGGGCAAGCAGCCACTTGTGCTATACGGCCATCAAGGCTAACAATATAAATCCAATTAGATAAATAACATAGTGTCATGCAAGCTGTATTAACGGACCACACCACCTGCATGGCCAATGGACTAAATATTTACAGTGCTTATCCATAGGATTTCTTGGAGCAAACAGAAGCATAAGCCCAAGAAGACAGAGTTTTTGAATAAGAAGCTTTGCAAGATCTAACTTCAGGGAAGATAATCAGGCTCTCTTCTGTCCTAGCAGTCACTATTGCCTATCAGGAAAAACAAGCAAACAAGAAGCCTTTGTCTGATACATGCCTACCAACATGTACATATTTATTTTTAAGCAATTACTCAACTCTATAGTTCACCTTTTCTGAATATGGCCATCTGCTTTACTCAGAAATCAAAATAACAGCTAAAAAGAAGGAAATAACATCCTGTGCTCTACAGAAAAGTCAAAAGACTTAAGCATCATCTGGGTGAAAGGATTACGTTTCAGAATAACTACACAAGTCAAACATACAAACATTCTCCTTTCAATTTTTCATCTTCTTAATCAAATCCAATTTCTAGGCATCTAAAAAGCATGCAACTTCAGCATGTGAGAAATCCCACTGATGTTAATGTGCCTAAAGTCAGGACCACGCTTGAATTCTCTGAAACACAGTTAATAAAGGCCACAAACTGAAGTATTTAAAAAAAAAAAAAAAAAAGTGTTTACTTTTCTCTCGTTTTGAGACCAAGTGGCTTAAAAGAAGGACTAATTTGCAGTTTTATTGCTAAAATATAGAGTTCAAGATCCTGATGCTGCTACTTCTGACACTTGGGTTCTGGGTTCTATCCACTATCCATAAATAAGTTGCAGGATCAGGATGCCTGCTGGGTTACCACTTCCCAATTTTTGTCTTTCTCCTAAAGCTGAATTACCTCTTTTAAATTTAATAATTTGGGCTATCTAATGACTATTTTTTTTCCCACGATAATGTTATATTGCACTGACCTGATTTACCTGGGGGCTTATTCCAATTAGTAAAGCATGTTCTTGCTTACTTTTCTAACTTATAGGCTCCTGTAACTCTGCAAGCATCATCATTAAAAAATGTGCCTTGTTCTTTTGTTGGGGAAAAAAAAAAGTTACTTTATAATTTTGTCTTTTTTGGGTTTGTTTTTTTGTCCTTTTAGTTAACAGTTTCAGAATCTTATCTCTTTTTTCATTCTCAAATGCATTGTTCTGCCTGTAAAACTTAATACCATACTATTTTTTTCTCATGTGCCTGTAACACAATACAGTGGGAAATCTTTAATTTTATAGATTCATAATTAAGGTAAATGAAGTTGAATGAAGAACTGCTTCTATAAAACTAAAGAATGGAAAAGAAAGATTTCTAATTGTTATGGTCTCAAAAATTCTAAAACAAAAAAAAAAGTACGTATATGTGCATTATAAAATGTTCTTATAAGGCCAGTGCAAATTAGTATTTACAAATTGTTCTGAATCTTTTTCTCTAAGTACACAATAGTTCACTTGTTAACACTGACATATTTATCTGGCCTTTCCCAGTTGTAGGAAAAAATTATGTCAATTTTCCCTCAGACTGCCTTCCTATTCTGTCACACACATTATTTCATGAAACATGAATCCAAATGTTCTGTTTCTTTTCAATTTCCTTTCACCACAAATTCCAGAGTCCCCCACTCCATGGCTTTTACTAACAATCCAGCCTTTCTAGTCTAATGGCAAAAACTCAATACTGCTGTCTTTAATCAGGCTACTTTGGACTTCAATGTCTTCAATACTGAAGATTGAACCCTTTGTTAGAACTATTTCTTTCCAGGTCATGTTATGCCTATGATTTCACATTAAGTACCTATTCTTACAAGAAACAGCAAGGCTTGACAAGCTGACTGAAAAACACAGAATGCTCACACACATGAAGAAAAGAGAAAAAAAAAAAAGTAATGGATACTAAGGAAGAACATTTTTATAATCTGTAATAATCAAATACTTGGGAACTTCTAAAACATTCTGGTGCCTTTGTACTTTAGTACGCAGTACTACTAGTACTTTGTACTAATGTATATGAGCCATTAGAATTACAGCTAGTACAAAGGTAATCCATAGTACTTGCAAAGAGGGGAAGGAGGTGATTTTTAAACAACTGATGTAAAGAACTTTGTTTTTTTCCTTTCCAAATTAAACAACCACTGCTTAGTTGGTTCAAACCATTTATGACCAAAATTCCTCATCAGACTTCTGACAGTTGAAGAGATGAAGCAGCAGCAGGGTTCAAAGTGATGATGATGAAAGTGACACGATCGTAATACTTTCCATCCTGGAGACCTCAAAAACACAAGATGTGGCAGACTCTGCAAATAAGGGGATAGAATTGACTGATATGTTGAGGAGAAAGATATCATTACTAAGTGGATCTTCTTTCTTCAGTAGCTGTAGTTTTTGAAAGGTTTGTCCTGTGGACAACGCAACGCAAGCTAAAACATCAATGTGACAAAATGATTTACAGATATACAAATCCTTATGAAAGTAAAGAACGGAATATTATTAGATGAAACACTCTTTACATCCTGCAGAAAAGTGAATCCACGGTCTTTGACAATAGCTTGATATAGACTAAATGGGAAGTATTATACATTGTCTAACTCATCTAAGAACATCCTAAATTCTGATGGACAACCATCGTTGATTAGCTGTGTTTCCTTGTCCAAAAGGAATACTCCAAAGGAGTTCCATATACCACCAATAACTAACTACACATGTAAACTGAACTTAGTAGCAAGCAGTGTCTCAGAGACCTAAGAAAAATAAAATCCACAGGACAATCACAGACCTCCTTCCTTTGTATCCAGGCCTCTGGATCTGTGGTCCAGCTTTTTTTTTTTTTTTTTTTTTTTTTTTTTTTTTTCCCTGAAAAGTCTTGATTATCTTTTGATATTGAGCAACAGTACATATAATAACCCAACTGTGCCACATAAGCTGAGAGATCATGAGACACCGGGGTTAAGCATTCTGAATTCTGTGCTCACATGACTTTGGCCCTCCTTCCTACTGAGATCTGAATAAAGAAAAACATGTGTGGACACTTGAAGCCCACTTGTGTGGACTTCACATATACATCTATGGAGACCTGCTGCCAGCTGCAGGTTCTGTTCAATCAATAACATAAATTTTAGGTTTATTAGATTTACTTCTCACAGCAGGTGGGAAATATATTACGAAGGAACATATATTCTGTAGACAGCCTATGCTGCAAATTGAAAATAGCGTAAGAAATGGATCTTGGGATAACCCCCGCCCCACCCCCCCCAAAAAAAAAAAAAAAAAGAACATTGTCTCTTCCATCAGATTGTGTAGTACATTTCAGGACCCTGTTCCAAAAGAAACAGATGTTTGGTTTTAAAATATATACATTAAGCTCAAAATTGGATACTGAAATGAACAGCAGTTCTGATTCAGATGTGTTTATAAACATAGAGGTTATGCTGAAAGATATACAGGCATTTAAAAAGTTATGTGTATTTGTGTATGACTATCTGTATGTAAACTGGTCCCAAGTATTATGCTTTGATTAATCCCTAAAAGACAAACTTTTCCAAAATAAGGACAATTTACAGTAACAGCAACCACAGAAATGATATGGAAAGGAGGGTTTACCTAGGGGTAATACAGCTATTTCCTTACATATGGGGGCTTAGCTCACACATCCTCTCTTCTGCAATACCACTTCTCTTAAGGATGGAGATAGTGGACACAGATTTGCTTCAACAGCATCAGTACCAAGGGGAGATGTAAGTCAGTAACAGATTGGGAAAATAATGAAAAATATGGCTCTTCAGCTTTGAAAAAAACAGTACCTCACAAAGGCACTAGCAAACAAAACCACTGCTCGTCTCTTAAATGGGTAGGACTGCACACTGATCAGAAACTACCTAAACTCTTTTGGGTTTTATCCAACAAAGTGACCTGGAAATCTATTCAAATCAAAGGATTCTTTCAAGGGATAGAAGTAAGGAAATGCTAAAAAGAGGTTTTTAAATTGCAGCAGATTAGATAACAAAAATATTCAGACATGTTCATCCTATCCCAAGGGGAAGTAAGCAAAATACAACACAGCTGAAAACATTTTAAGATAACTCATCATGGAGAATTGCATACCATAGATTCCTAACGGCATACACAACTTACACCTCTTAATCACTGGATTAATATACACTGGATTTTCAGTGGCTGAAATTTACTCCCTGATGATGGTAATCAGTTGCTTTAGCATCGAGTTCTGAAATCAGGTATTTGCTCTTAACACATAAGCAATGATATTTACTTGCCCATTGTTTACTTGCAGTTTTAGGAGAGCAACAATTTTGGTACTGAGCTGGCAGTAACAAGAGGTTAATGCTATGAGATAGTTGTTGGAACACTGCATGTTTATTTAATAACAGAATGGAGCCCCCAAATAAAAACTGAACAATTTCTGAATGTTGAACTTCATATCAAGAAAGACTGGCATTGGAGAATACTTTTCTAAAACATTTTCATTCATATTTCACAGGTTTAAAAAGAAAAACAATGTAAATGCGATACTGTGTAGATGCTGCCTTAGACTGAAAAGTATTCCTGAGGTCAGCTCCATATAAGAAAGATGACTCTAACAAGGCAAAGAATTAGGGCAATTAAAGTGAGATACCACAGTTAGACTATTTTCCCAAGATCTGATCATAAGAAGGAAGCAAAAACAAACTTTTGAAATGCTAACATCTTTAACCTTGAAGACAGTTATTAACAGGTACAGAACTTGTACAAAACTCAAAAGGAGGTTGTAATGCAATATATCACGATTCTCTGTTTTCTATTAAAGGAGAAGGTAAGTTTTGGAAAAACCCAACACCTGCTGTTGGGATGTTCTTGTGTTTCCAACTCCCTAGTAGGAATTAAAGCTCTGATAATAGCTCCAATAAAGCTCTTAATAATGCAACTGAATTCATCTCAAGGTGAACAAAAGGAGGAGAAATACTGTTCCAGGGGAGTTATTCAGTCCTTAGAGAAAAGGTTTCCTGGAAGACTGATGCCTGAGCATGGAATTATAGCTAAATGAAATGTTCACAATTTGTATCTAGGGGATACATAACTCATAATGTGCAATCAAGCAATTGTATTTGTTATGATCTTGCCCATTATGTACTTGTGGGATTCAAGATAATACTAGGAAAATTCTTTTGAATACTTTCTACAGAGTACTGAAGCACAGATGAGAAGACAAGTCCATAGTCATACAAGTTGTCAGCAAACACAGATATCAGGACAACCAAGAATCATACGAGCCTTCTAACTTCTGCTTTGGGGAGCATGGAAGAGGACTTCAGTGCTTCATGGTGAATCAAGCCTGGATTCAACAGATTTCTGGGGAGGGAGAAGGGGAGGGATTCCATGTTCTGTTAATACTACAAACCCCAAAGTGACAACGATTACATCCAGAGTTTTTAGCTGTGACCAGATTCAAGGTTTAATAGATTCCATTCTGTTTTTTCTTCTTACCTGGCATCATATATACATACAATACAGTACATATAATACAGTGCTACTTTTGTGGCACTATAATCTGTGTATCATTAGGTGACTTTAAAATGTACATGGTCTAGCCTACCAGGTATGCACAGTCAATGATTTTCTATCTGGCTTGATGAAAGAAAGCTAAAATGTCACCTTGTAAACATATGCAAAGCTTAACTGAAATCAATGCAGCTGCCTCTATTTGCTTGGGTTAAGAATATAGCCCCAAATGTGTAATACAATAAGCACCTAAGTACTTCCATTTCAAGTGTGCAAAATCATATTTACTAGATACGCTGACCATTAATTTCTTTCTAAAATACTAGACTTTGTCTACATAAAATATCTCATTTTATTTCCTCTCGATTTTGCAAGCAAACAAAAACTTTCTTTCAGTATCTTTTTCTCATATTTCTGGTACTAGAAACCCCAGAGCTATCCTATAAAAAAAAAAAAAAAAAAGCATGTCAAAAAGGCCATCTCATGTGTTTTGACTTGGCTTTAAACCAGTAAGATTATTTTGCAGGAAACGGACAAAACTGGAACATATTTTCTATTTACACTGATAAAGTAAGTCAGCTGGAATATATTAAATAATTTGCTGGAGCTAAATTAAATTTTCTATTAACTGCATCACCTGACATAGAAGCAACAGAACTTCTCAATTATAGTTGATTTTTTTTTTTGAAGACCTGTTTCTTTCAGCTTTTATGTCCAAAATAATGACATATGAAACAACTTCAACTCTGCTTGATGCTGTACAGCTCAAGATCACACTCACACTGTTCTGTGGCTGAGAGTAAAATTGCACTCAATTTAAAATTATCCTTAATAAGCAGCATGTGCTAGTATACTTGTCAAAATCACTCTGTTTACAGCAACAGTGGAAATGACTATTTTTTTAAAAAATAACTGACTCATATTTACAGATGCTGAGTTTTAATTATGATATACAATTGTAATTAGGTTAAAATGTGGAAGACAATACATTTAATAGAAGATTCAATTTTCTGAAGAATGAGTCTCAAGAAAAAAGATTGAGCCACTGAGACACAATGTAGTGATTTTTGTCTTTCTACACATTTGCTAGTGCACAGAGATATTTTTTATTTATTATTTTTTTTTTACATTTTCTAGCATAATTTCTAATCTTCTATCTACCCTTTAATCTAAAAACAATACATATTATGAGAGGAGTAAAAAAAATTTAAAAGGGAGGGGGGACAAGCAAGCCAAGGAAATACTACTACACAATAAAACCTCAAATACTCAAACCTTGGAAACTATAAACAAGTAAATTCAACATTCTAACAACAAACAGTTAGGATCTACAAATATCAATAATGTCAACCATCAGAACTAGCAAACAATCCTGTTGGATTTTTGTGATGGGTTTAGTAGTCTGTTTTGGGTTGATAGTCTAGATTTTATATTCAATCTAACAGCAGAACGTATTTCTATTAAATACCTACATTATATGTTTTCTCATATATGACTTTTTAGCTCACTAAGAATGAGCAGAACTGCTTGAAAGTCCCCATGGATCTCTTCTGAGCCCGCTGATAATTCCAGCTTTTTTGTGGGTTTTGTTTTTTTGAAGAGGGGAGGAGGGGGTTTGAAATAATGATCTAAACATAAAGTCCCTTGCAAGCATGCAGATGACAGAAAGATTAGTAAGTATGTAAATAATTCAAGCAGCTTGGCTACTGCTACAGAATCAGCTACTATGTTAAACAACTGGAAATCAACAAAATATATATTAAACTGACAAACCCAAAGTAACACCTTTGGAGATTAAAATACAGCTTACAGTAATAAAAGGATAAAATAAGAAGTTTGGAAGGTCATCATACAGCTCAACTACAACAATTCAGATAGTCAGCCCTCAGAGGAGCTACTATCAGAACAGGCAGAAGTAGAGCTGCAGCACTGTGGCACCTTGCCAGAGCTGGACTAACCTTGGCACACCACTGCACTGAGAGACAATGCGGTCACAAGCAAGTGAAACTAATCCAACAGTATGCTACCACTGAAAAAGGGCTGCAAATTCCCCGGCTTCTGGCCAGAATGCAGCTGTAGGGCTCTCCATGTGGACTTGGACCAGCTCGATGATTCAAATAGAGACTTTTTTTTTCCCCATGCTGGATTTAGTCAGATGAGCAAACTTGTACCCAAGCTGCAGCATGGTGAATCAAGTTCCAATACAGGGCAAGGAATGGGAACATGTGGCCATGGCCCAAGTAAGAACAGCCTGTTCCCTTCAGCAGAAGCACAGGCTTTAACCAACTTCTAAGCCAGTAAATAGCAATGCTGCTTCCAGAACAACCTCAGATACTTGCAGATATTGCCTTAATGTGTTTCTAGTGTAATACTGTGGCAAAAAAAAAAAAAAAAGGCCATACAATAATCACTGTTTATATACAAAGATAAGCATCATGTACAAGTGAAGAACTGGCTACATCAGTGGTAGAACGCAACCTACCAGTTTGGGATCCCAAAGTTCAAGACAGATGTAGGACCATAAGGAAAAAGATCCCTAGTTGAAACAAGCTAAGATGTCACCTACTTACTGAGGGTGCACTTGATCCCATTTTCCTTGACACCATGTTAAACAGGGCAGGTCCCAACACTGACCCCCTGAGGAACACTACTTGTCACTGATCTTCTCTTGGACACTGAGCCATTGACCTCAACTCCTTGAGTGCAACCATCTAGTCAATTCCTTACCCACCAAGCAGTCCATCCATCACATCCATGTCTCTCCAAGAGAGACAAGAACATCATGTGTGATGGCATCAAGTACTTTGCACAAGTCCAGGTACGCCACATCTGTTGGTCTTTCCTTATCCACCAACAGTGCAACCCAGTCCCAGAAGGCTACCAGATGCGTCAGGCACTGTCTCATGGCACTGTGAAGCCACAGCGGCTGTCACCAACCACCTCCTTATTTTCTATGTGCCCTAGCACAGCTTCCAGGAGGAATTTGTACTGTACTTGGAGGAATCCTGTTCTGCACTTGATTCCCAGGAGGACTAGCTCACTACATAAAAGTGATAATATGAATTCTAGTCTGACTGCTTTCAGTTTCCACCTTTTGTTATTCTTTTCTTCATTTCTGGGAGAGGAAAAGCAAGAATAAAAGGTAAATTCCTCAATTACTTCACAATTTTACACATTGGTCACAGACCACTGAAGAATTTTTTTTCTTAGATACCAGCACACAATTGCTTGCCCACAAAGAGTCACTTTGATCACCCCAAGTGTAATCAGATGGGATGCACACTGTAGGTCTTACTGACCAGAAAGGAGGGAGGAAACAAATCATACACGTTTTCAGCATACATTATGACACACCTGCTGAGATCATCTTAGCAAACTCATCATTTTGCACAGACCTCAGAAACTGGTAACATTCTAGTCTCTATTGTCCTCAGCTGTTCTAAAAAATAATGCTGTTTATATAAAGTTGCCAGTCTTAGCATGC
Organism: Anas acuta; assembly: GCF_963932015.1. Lineage (NCBI taxonomy): Eukaryota > Metazoa > Chordata > Aves > Anseriformes > Anatidae > Anas > Anas acuta. Next base: position 104,667,187 of record NC_088979.1, read on the forward strand.
AGATAACTGAATGAAATTTAACAGATGCATGGTCCCAATAAGACTAAATGGTTTATTGATCCTTCTAGGTCCTAAACATTATGAAAGACAGACCTAATGTGCATAGGCAGACAGGTCCAAGTTATGATGAATCCCCAGGTGAAAGCAATTGTGGCTAATGATAATTTGGGGGGTAAAGAGTGGAATAAAAAAAATTAGTGAAATATAAAATAATTTTCACTTGAACTCATTTGATACATACATACATCTGACTGCGTCACTTAAGAGTTTGAGAAGTTCTTTACTGCATGTATGCTTACATGAGTGTATGCAGATGTGTGTACCATTAGGTGGAATGCATAACCCATTGATTGCCCCATGCTTTGTCTAATGACACTCATCAAGGCAAAAGATCTGAATCACTGCCAGAGACATAGGGAAAGCAAAATACTTCTTGCATATTTTTTCTGAATAAACGCCAAAAAAAAAAAAAAAAAAAAAGAAAGAAAAAGGGAAAAAAAAAGGACAATTTACATAGACATTTTGCTTGATAACTTTTTTTTTTTTTTTTTTTTTTGATAACGTTTTGATAACTTTCAGGTCATGGTCTGCTCTTATTGCATTTGTACAGTATCAAGCACAACAATGTCCTGGTCATAATGGGAATCCCTAAGGTCTAGTGTAATATACGTAATAAGTAATAATGCAGTCTCCTGCTGTTTCCTGTGTTTCTAGCTGCTAGGCTGACCTTCTTCTCTTGATACTGCATGTCAGCTGGCTCCATTTGTTTCTGGAATTAGCATTAAAATGGCAATCCTTAGAGATCATGCTACAGCCAGAGTAATGATAATGGAGAAATAGAGATTTTGAAACAATTTTGAGCGTTTTTTAATTTCATACTTTAAAACATAACTTTTCCTACTACAATAGGAAGCAAAGCTGAAAAAAAAGCTGCTGCTTTCTTCAAAAATAAAATAAAATATTATTTTAAGAAATTTGTGCTGGGAGATGTATTTCTCCCTTGCATGCTGCCAAGTCAGACTGTGGACGTATTTGTCAGAGCAATACCATTAACGAGATTTCATTGTGAGTTTACCTTAATTGAAATAATAAATGCTTTTCCTTTCTAAAATACCTGCTACGGACTTGAGAAGCCTTGCAACCATTTTTGCAACCAAATTTTAAAAAGTAAGACAAACTAGATTAGTTTAAAAATTAGATCAATAATCATAAGATATGTGGAATGAACATACTATTCAATAAATAATAATTTTTAGATAATACAGTGATTTTTTAAGGAAATTTTGCATGGGCATTGTATCTGGCATGATTCCTGTCATGCTATACGTCATGGTTGTTATATATTGAACCAAATTCTCTCAATTGAACCAGACTGTGTTTTCTACATTTTTATTGTCTGCCCTTTACCTGAAACTCAGTAGGAAGATATTGTCACAATAGATTTGCAAGACCATATGACAGTTCAGTAAGAAATAAGGTTAAGAAATAGCATAAATCACAGCCTTTAAATGTGAGGGTTTCTTTGGTATGTCTGATTGTATTTTAAGATGAATCTATTTGTTTAAAACTCTGAAAATGAGTTTACATTGTATGCTTGCAGTATTTCTGGTAAACACACACACATATATATACATGTATATCAGAATCCATATAATGGGATTCTTTTTCATTTATTTATAATGCATGGAGAACATAAGGAAATATACTGATGTTGCAACACAAACTATTAACAGTAAAAAAAAAAAATACTGTTAAATATTGGGCTTCATTATTATTTTTTTTTAAAAGATCAACCTGATTATGTCTACAGCATGTCAAATCTAAAACAGTACTGCTTCGTTAAGTAACCAAAATGATGAACATTTCTAGTAGGGAAAAAAAAAAGCATACTTTACATTGGCAAACAAAAACAAAATTAAATTACTGAAAGTTGTAATTGGACAAATTAAATCTAGAAAAAAAAATAGAAAACACTCAACAGTCAAAGAATGTGGTAGATTCTCCTTCATTTAAAATCTTTTAATCAAGACTGTATGTCTTAAAGATATGCTGTAGCTCAACCGCAAATTGCAGGTTGGATGTCAAAATTACAGAGTGAAATTCTAAGGACTGTGTTATGAAGGAGGTCCATTCCTGGTTTTAAAACCTCTACATTTATACTGAGATGAAAGGCACTTCAAAAGTAAGTGGCACATAATTTGATTTCTGTGAATTTTGAAGTCAATGCATTTTCTTGGGGGTCAGAAAGAAGGAAAGAAAGGAGTCACCTAGACTGCATTCTTTCTTCTAAATCAGGAGAGGAATTTACCTCTCTCATATAAGGGCACTTTTCTAACCATAGCGATAGAAAATCCATACTCTAGAAAAATGCCAGTACATTAAAAAAACACTCCTATTTAAAAAAAATACTGTAAATAATTGTATTTTACTTGACTGATTTATCATCATATCATTCAGACACCATCTCTGCTTACTGTTCTACTTCAGAATAATTATACAACCACTAAAGTTTAAGTTTTTTTTACCACTCTAAATACCTATTAGCAGGTATGCTTTTTCCTTCCTGTTCATACAAAATAGAATTAAACCAGATCTCTGATAAATGCATTAAAACAGTTCCTGTGACATGACAAAGATTTAATAAGCTCTTTATATGCAATGCTGTGTGTGTTACACAGAGACCCTCACATGCAACTCAAAAGATCCTCAATAAACTGATGAGAATTCAAGAAGCGCAATAAAAAACTTACTGAAACACTTTGAGTAATGGTTTATGCAGAAGTATGCCAACACACTGAATTTTCACTCCACTGAGACAAACTAGAAATATCATGAAGACTGTCTGTGGGTATCAGGGTGAAAAAGGCAGCCTTCTTGGCCCATATAAGTCTAATGGCATCATCTACGCCGAGAGCTAACTGAGCTTTGAACTACAAACTGAAGCTCAGAGCCTGCACTCGCTGAAATACAGGCTGTGGATCCTGGGCCCCCAGGTGCACCAAGGCCAGCTACCACAGGCTCGGCTATCTGTGGCATTAAGAGGTGCCCCAAAAACTTGGGGTTACAGAAGCCTTCCTTCTTGCTCCACTCTCGTTATTTGTGGACTGGCACCGAGCTGGCCGCTGCAGGAGGCTCACCCCAATCCAGCTGACAGGAGGACGCTGAGCCAGGAGAAGCAAAAACAGCCTCGCAGGGAAAGGCGAGGTGCTTCTGATGAGACTTCGCCCATGTAAATACAAGTGCTCCAGAGACAAGGAGCTGGAGATAATCTCTTCTCCCAGGATGTGCCACACCAAAAAGCCTACTACACTGGATATCTCCACTGGGCAGAGCCCCAAATGCTGGTGCTGAACCCAGTGAGTGCCAGTGGCCCACTGGCCTACAGGCTGAGCACGCAGGACAGCCATCTTGTTCTTGCCGACATGGTTACTTTCTGGCAGCTCAGAAGTGTTATATTGGAATATAGGCATTTTCCAAATAGACTGATTTACAAAAAAGCGAGGGAGTGAAATAAAACACGGGGAATAAAAATGAAGTGTAGGAAGTGGAAGGAGTGAAACTAGCAAGTACTGTGCAATTAGCTTGTGGAAAGCTGCTCCAGTGAGGTGAAAGATGCACCACTGTTTAAGGAATTTAAACATGAACTTAATTACTCTCCTTTGGCAAGTAAATGTTCATTGTGATAGGATGACCTAGCAAGTTTCTTTCTTCTGTGAGCACTTGGAGGGAAAAAGCACTTAATTTTAACCAACTTACATTACAGTGCTATGACATTATCACCTCTGATTGTTCTTACAGTACCAGCACTGTTTCCCTATTCCTACTCAACTTTTAACTAAGATGTCAAAGCTGTAATTTTCATCAACGAATAAAAATGGAAAGCATTTTTTTAACTGGCAGCATTATTCATTAACTTCAGAGACTCCCTTATCTACCACTGAATGACCATCCCTGAGCTGTCTAACTAAGCCCGCCTCAGGGAGTTGCTCTGCTATCAGCTGAAGTAGCAGAACTCTTTGAAGTCCCTCTCTTGTAATGTCAAGTTAAAAAGAAAACACTGCCTCCAAGGAATTCTAATTACAGTATTTCATTTCCAGGAACATAGCTTTATACTGACCCAACAGCTCAAGGTACACACATTATTTTTTTCCTGACATTAAGATAAATTAATAAAGCCAAATATATTTTGAAATTATGTTTCCCATCCCAGAAGGTTTTAAATACGTAGGGAAAAAAACAAACAAACAAAAAACAGGGTCAGAAACCTTCTCCAATAAAACAAATTAAAATATAATAAGGATTAAAGAACAGGTCATTCATCCTCTTTGCAGTTCTATTTACAGTACATCTATGTAGACATTTTACCAAATTGTCTATATGAACAGCTTAATGGGAATGCGAAAGAATAGTATAAAATCAGTAACAAGAATGTCAACAGTTTGGGTTACAGTTTTTGGTGTAGTTAGATACAAAACATCTAGATAGGCTGCATTAAGTTTTATTTCTTTACGAAGGGCCACTTCACCCTTTATTTTTTGAACACAGTCAGATAATAGAAATAGAATCTCTCTTACTTTTTTAAAAACAATGTAGTTTATTAAAAACAATGTAGTTTAATTCAGTCATTTCAAAAACATTTTTAGCATTTTGCCTTTCTGAAGAAATCAAAGAAAACCACTCACTAAATCAACAGAAAGCTAGTCACAACACATGACTTTGTGTGGACAGGTTTTAGTGTACAGACATAAAGAGTTCCCTGAGACAACATTACACCCATTTGGAAAATTTTGTCCACAGACTTTAAAGAAAGTGAATCAGTGTCAGATGCTACACAATCAATTTTATAAGTATGGCTGAAGAAACAGATAACTCATCAAAGCCTCCAAAACCATAATCTACATTGTTTACATTACAAGACTGTGTTATCATTTTTCTACGGGGAGCACTTAGTGTTAAATTATAAAGCAATAATTTTTTACATAAAAATCCTACCAGTAAATTATATAACCTGAGAATTACAGAGGTAATATGTCTAACAGATTAATTACACACACTTAAGAATTCCAAGTTGCCTGTATTTAACCGACTGGGAAATGCACGTTTCAATGCATTTTTAATGCTGTATTAATCTTCAGTATTTCATCTTACCAAGACAGTCAAATTAAACATTTTGCAAGAGAGTAGTGATATATCTTAGCTCTGTGCTACAGCCTCTGCTATGAAGACTTAAAAATTCAGGTGAAATAGAAAGGACTGATTAATTTAAAGACAAAGAATATGCTGGTTTTACTACTTTTTAAATTACATTAAAGTAAGAAAGAAAAGGCAGGGGGATGAACTCACTCATTGCTTGCTACCTTATTTAAATGACACATCCCACTGAGCAAACCCAACTCCCTGGAAATTCTGTCTCACTTTCTCCAGGCTTTTAGTCTTAGGGCACCCACCTGGGCATTACAATAAGTCATTTCATTACATTTCTGTGTGTTTAGGAACAAAACTCCTCTTTATTGACCCACTGTGTAAAATGGACTTGGATATTGGCAGGGGTCCTTTTCTGACAATGTCAGATGTAGAAGACCGACAGGACAGCACTGCAGAATTTGTCAAACAGAGAGCAACATTAGAAGTAGACGATGGAAGAAATGAAGAGATAATGAGAAAAAATGTTTGAATCTGTATTTCTAAAGGTATTTTTCTACATACATATTTATGTACCCAGCCGTAAATGGCCCACTAATCACAAATTCTCCACAAATTCCAAATTGAGCTGCTGATAATGTTTCTAGTTATGATATTCTTCAGAAATGCTCACATATATTTACAAAGCTTCCAATCAACAGCAACAAAAAGTAATATTTCATTGAAGAATACCAGAAGAAAGGCCAACATAAATAGGAAATTTCCACCAGCTTTACAAAAATGATAGTCCCTTTCATCTTTCTTTCCCCAAGTCCCTGCCTATAATGCTGTCGCTTAACTAAAGAATTCATTAAATATATCCACATTTAATCCATCTTCCTTGTCATACATTTAAAACCCCTGGTTCTCTCCTGAAAGTCCTTAAATATTTTAATCAGTGACTCTGGCAGGATTTCAGAGGGCTCTGGAGGTTGAGCTTTGCCATCACACTACAGAAAAGATGTTAACTAACTGCAGAGCTAAAAGGAGACTGGGAGAGGATAACCAGAACGTCTAGATGTGTCCTCAGAAGAAAAAGGAGCAACAGTTATCTAAAGAGCGGATAAGACAAAGGGAGACATGATAGCAGTCCTTGTCTATGTAAAAATATTAGTTTTCTGTAATTTAGCAATATTATCAGACACATTTCAGGTTCTTAAACAATGCTAAGAAATTTTACTTGGACACAGTCAGCTGTTGCAAGATTGGGAGTGGGAGACTTGATATGAATGGTTGAAGAAAGATTCTTTTTCAGCTCCTGCGTCTTCCTCTGACTCACATGCAAAGTATAAAGAGTAAAATTATCGTAGAGCTGAAATTATATAGCTTGACACCTTCAAGTATCCAAACCTTTGCTTTTGGTTGGTTTTATTTTAATTCTTCAAGTTCAAACTTTGTCAGGAAGACAACAGGACGATCTCTTGAGGTTCATTCTTTCTGTGGATATACACTATAAGAATGACGTAACAAATCTGATTCCAAAAGTGCTACCATGCAATCAATTAAGCCTTAGTATTGCATAATGCAGGAACTGTGAGTTCTATGCTATTTTCTTTGAAGTGGCCTCATCTCTACTTTGAATAATTAACTGAGAAAAAATACGAAATTATGTATTTTGTTTTAAAAAAGTAACTCATTGACAAAGGTAGTCTCAGTTTCATCGAACTGCACCCTAAATCTCTTTGCAGCAACACCAAAGCAAACTTAGTTTTGCCTTAAACGATAGTATCTGTAGATACGAGACTCAATGTGTTGTGTTTTTCTTTTTTTTCCCCTCACTCAGTTATTTTAATTTATTTCGGATGAATGTGGAGATATGTCAGCAAGTGAACAGATGTCTAAAGCTAATTTCAAAATATTTCACAATAGTTTTCAAAATCACTATATCGAAAGGTATAAAATGTTTTACATAGAGAGAGATATAATGCACTTGGCTGGCAAGGATGAAAATTCCGAAGATCTTCTCCATATTTCTAGTTAGTATCACAGGTGAATAAATCTTTCAGTTTCAGATGTGTGTAATTACAAAGCCCTGAAACATCAACAGTAGGATGGAAAAAGCATACTAGACAAGTATGTCTACGTGAACAATATTTATGTGAATTGTAGAGTCAAAATTACCTGAAAAAGCAAGCTCTTGATAGGTGTAACTCCCTACTCAGATTTTGAGGGCTGTTGCAAGTGTAGCCATTCTGCATCCAAACATCTGTTTTATTTTCATTGTGTACATACATTCTTCTGTATTGTAACCAAATCAAATATGAATATTGGGTAAAAAATATTTCCCTAAGAGGGAATCAGTATTTGTCATTTTGCCTAATGCACAACTCAACAACACTTCAATAGTAAAGGCACTATAAAAACACATACAAGCCAGAACGGTTCAATAATGGAGTCTTAATACATTGCCATTGCTGCAGGGGATATTTCCACCCTACAGGATGCTGTCTGTACAAACAAGTTCCTACACAGTTCCTACCTATTATACCTGCAGGACATAATGAGATTTGAAAGATTCAGTGTTACGTGAGTGATGCTTTTAAATAGAAGTAGCATTTTTAGATGGATTTCATACAGAAGCAAAGTTTATATGGACGTGCTGCTTATCTGCCTGCTTACTTCTCTCACTCTAATAGCCTTGTGGTATGCAGTCACTTTCAAACAAGTCTAACATCAGGCTACAGTCTCTGAGTTCATTATGATCCTATGAGTTCTATGGAAGTGAGCAGTTAGAGCTATGAGAGTCTAAATCAGTGTTTCTAGCAAGAAAAATGCCATCAAAGTTTTTTGAGTAATTGGCTCACAGTGTAAACAGATTAGCCACAACACCCCCCACCCCTATGGTTTACCTGAGCATTACAGATAACATAGGAATTATGCAGAGTTACATGCATACCTATCAATACATTGAGAAAGAACTGGGAAACAACCATCAGCTTGCTTTTCCCTTTGATTGCCTGTAGATTTGGGGTTTTAGCAGAAGTCCAGAAACCACAACAAGAGCTCCAATGTACAACCCTTGTGTTATAAAAGCTTTCCATGAGTATGCTCTACAGCTGCCACAGAGAGGCAGAAAACACCCCTGACTCACCTCCCTCTCTCTCTTGTGATAAGAAGCCCAGCTTCATGCACAGTGATTGAGTCCATTGCAAATTGAAGGTATCATTATGTAAATATAAGATACTTCTGACATTTTAAAAACATCATCAAACCACTACAGCATTAAAAACATTTTGAGTTTAATGATCTAACCATTTTGTTTTATTCAAGTGCAGTAAATGATATGGAGTTTCAATGAGCAAATGAAATGAGAAAAGGACTGGACCACAAGGAAAATTAGTGTCCCTTTCAACACAATTGCACATACAACAGTCCATATCTACCTAGCTCAGTTTTCCATTTCTCCTAATTAAAAGCAATAAATCAGGAGTTTATTGTTGTTGTTTTTATATTATTATTCTGAAAAAGAATGTTTTGACATCAATTTGATGTCTTCAGCATCAATTATCTATTGGACCTCAAAAGGGCATCTTCTGCTACAATGTTTAATTTCAGACACCTTCCAAAGCCTTTTAGCAAAATCCTTTGGACTGAAACCTCACTTACATTCACAACATATAGCAACAGGACTAAATAAATAAATTAATTAAATAAATAAATGTAAATAATCACAGAATAGAGATGGTTACATTTTGTCATGAAAAGACTAAATAATAGTGGAATATCAGATTTCAATAAAATCATTATTTGCAATTTCTGATCTGTCCTTCACCCAAAATATGTATGAGGTACTCAGATACCAGCCCTGAGCAAATGGTCCTGCCATGCCCTCAGCTTAACACACTGAAGATGCCAGTTTGGCTCTGAAAGCAAGGGAATCACAGAGTCACAGAATCACAGAAAGATGAAAATTATTCCAGTTGAGTTTAGCAAGATTACAAAGGTAGTTTAATAGAACTGCTGGGCTACATCACTACTTTTACACCTCTTGAAATCTACCAGTTTAAAATATCTGTATAGGAACATTTTTTGTTTTTAATTCATTAAAAAAAAACTACATGAAAACAAAAAAATGTATCAGGCCCTCACACTATATCTTAGTCAACCTATTTTTAAAATGTGCAGAATCTCTACTTTGGCATGACCAAACCATGGGATGGTTTGAGTTGGAGGGAACCTTAAAGATCATCCAGTTCCGACCCTCCATGCAGGGACACCTCCCAACTAGACCAGGTTGCTCAAAACTCCCTCTAACTTGGAAACGTATCTTATTTAAAAACATTGTGACCTTGAATTAAAGCAGGAAAATTCCTTTAATGCTTAGTCCTATAAAATTGAAAAAGAAAAAAAAGTTTCAAAAAGTTTCACTTTTACCATTATGGTAGACTTTTTCTAAAGAAATCAAGAGTAAAACAGAATACAAGATGTAGCCAAAAAAAAGTGAATGTGCTCAAGATTTTCTTCACTTAAGTAAACACAGCAATCATTTTCCAAGTCCCTTAATGAGTAAATTTAGTTCAAGGAGCTGAAGGTGGTTTTAGTCATTTTTCCTAATTTAGACATTTAGTCTGGTTATAGTCAAGCAGAGTCTCGTTGCTAAAATCTCATTTACCTCTTTGAGAATTTAAGTTTTGATAGAAGTTTCATTTATGCCATGTGTCTTTTGAAGGCTCTCTTCAGAGATATTTTTAAGTTTTTCTTTATGGAGCAACTAACTTGAGTCCAGTTAATAACAAAACAATGACCATAATACCTGTGATCAACCTGCTGGTTCTGGCTTTTTAACTGCTCCAGTCAATGCTAAATATATCTGTATCCTACATATTGCCGATAAATTCTAAATTCCTAATATGTACTTCACATGACCCTAAACAAAATATTTGAGTACAGGTGGAGAAACGCACAATAACTGCAGTGCTCGACTACTTATCACTTCAGCACATTTCTACAAGAGTACAATGAAATTAGGTATTTTGTTTTCTTGGTCCTTAGATGAGAACAGGATGATTCCAAAAAGCAAAATGACTTTTTCTTATGATACATCACCTATACTTTACATTCTGCCATAACATACATTGTATAATAATAGTTTTCCATACATATTATACTTTGTAGACCACGAAAGATAAATAGACAAAGATAAATGCATGAAGCTCACTGAGCTATGTCTAACAGTTAAATGTACGTAAAACGATATACACATGCATACACAAAGAAATGTGTACATACACAGACTCACACGGAAAGCATGGTAGTTTTATGTGGTTTTGTGACACAACTTACTGCCAAAACAAAGTACCCTAACATTTTACTTGTTTTGTTAGAGAAAAATTGTGCTGTTTTTTCCCTCTGTCTTCAAAAAGAACTGTACAATTATACAGCACAAAAATCAAACACCTGTTCATTGTGTATTTGGCTCCACAGATACAATCTGTTTGTAAACCTGCATGTTCAGATTGCCTGTGACTGTACACAAGACAACAAGAGTAAAAATAATAATAATAATAATAATCTACTCATCATCATGCACACAATATTATTAGAACTGTACCACAGAGAAAATACAACTAGGCAGGGCAATGGGAAATTCATACTGGTGCTTTAGAAATACCTGACTTATTTATTTTAACAGCTCTTTGACATCTATTGGTTCTATAGTCAAGAGTATTTGCTACCAAATTAGGATAGGGTTTTCAAAAGCAGTCAATGTTGGTTCAATCTGCTGCCACTGAAGTTAATGGGGGCCAGATTCACAGATGGTGTAAATCGGCTTAATCCTATCAAATCCAGCTTTGAGTGTTTTATCACTAACTTCACTGAGTACAGATTAGGTCACTGACGAGCATTTTGAAAATCCCACTCCTTAATTCTTCTGCACACAGTAAATTTAAAGCCCAGTAATTAAAAAGTGGAAAAAAAAAATCTAGGCAAAAATGAGGCTACCACCTCTGGAGAATTCTACTTTTCCTGTCAATGACCATCCATCTGAGGCCTCTAACATAAGTTTTCAAAGACAAACCTGTGCATATTATTATTAAAAGGAATTCTGGCTCTCACTCAAAGGGCAGTAGTAATACGCTTACTAATTCCCAACCAGCTACCCACTTGTGAACTAAATACTCTCAAAGCTATTTGATAACATCAGAGGAGACTAGCAGCATGTAAAAGAGTTATGTTTTTAATGTTATCTTCATCTGAGTCAAATTAAGACTATAATTGCATTCATCTCAAGATGCAACTGTACAACTGAAAGCACTGGGTCAGTTGATTTGTCAGTCTTAAGAAATTGAAAATTCCTTTGTAAACGATGCATTAAAGTAAGGGACTTTTGCCATAAAAGGCAAGAGGGAGTTTGTATCCTTTGCAAGGGTACAAACTTTTAGAGGCATAAATTTCCTAGTGTAGAAGAAAAATTGAACGTTGCACGTGTACATGTATTATTAATCTTTACCTATAGAGTGCAATGTTGAGTCCAACAGCTTCAGCTTTGCCAAAGCACTTCCATTTGTTAGAACTGGTTTTGTACGACAGACAAAGAACCAGATAGACTGAACTGATGAACCACTGAAACATCAAATATAAGGTAACACAACCAGAGGATTCTGTGGGGTAGTTTTTATTTTGCACTGTTAGGAAGAGCAATCTCTTCCATAAAGTCCCTTCCCTCCCAATTTGCAAACCCGATTCTGTAGGTAATAATCATTTTCAGAAAAGGTACCAGGCCAGAGCCCAACTAAATTTGTAGGCAGGATATATCTTGTACCATCTCATTTAGTGCTCAGTGCCTCTCTGTGAAGATACTCTTATATTAAAGAGTCAGAGAGGAAAACAAAGGAAGCAAAAATACATTTGATCAGCTGTGTATCAGGGAATATAGTATACCTTCCAGGCTGTCTATGGAGGTGACCAGACAGAACAGGCATTTTCTTAATGATAAGGGTTATGAGAAGGCTGAAGGCAACACAAGCGACTCTTCTCCCTAGGGCCCAGAAAGGAATTGCGAGGGACTCCCAGTGCTGTCTCTCTCGGGAACAGCATAATATCAAAACCGTGAGCATTGCGAACCAATATGTTTTCTTGCAGTTAGAAGAGCACTGTTGCTGTTCTGAACACCTATCTTACAGTGGCATTTTTTTCCATGCCAAATGTCTCCAAATGAAGTGAAAAAGGTATGCATGTGACTGAGATTTCCACGTTATAAAAACAGAGAACATGATATTTGTTTCTGAAAATTGTTTCTGAAGTTCTTACACACATTGAGTTGAACATCATCAAAAACAGTCAGTGGCATATCATCATGTCTCTGGCACAGAAAAACAAATGACTTCTTAACTGAGAAAAAGAATATGAAATAATATTCTCATTATTCCCTGAGACTGGAACCTGTCTCACAACTGGAATCAGATATTTAGAAAGACTCTGTCCTCTTTATTCCCTTGTGAGTTTATCTCTCCACCTTATTGTCTTCTGTTTAATCAACATTTCCTTTATTCCATTTTCCCCATAAAGTGCTAATTCTGTAATATCTAAATAGCATCCCTATAACAGTAATGCTTCCGACAAAAGTCTGGTAGAACTGCTTTGAGACTTTGAAAGTTGTACTGTTGCAGTACTTACACGCACCTCAGAAATTGCTAAACTACTGATGGGCTGTCATCGTCACTTACCATCTACTTCTTTCATCACTAGCTTATGTTCCCTTTGGCTGTTTTTTTTTTTTTTTCTTTTTTTTTTTCCTTTTCTTTTTTTTTTCCTTTTTTTTTTTCCTCTCTCTACTTATCTACTATATTACATCATAGACCTTCACGGTGCATGGTATCATATACAGCATGCAAGCAATGTGCACAGTTTCATCTCCTGTTTTCCTATTCCTCTATTTAGAATCTGAAACAACTGAACAACAGCCAACTATTTATTGCAGTGAAGGACCCTGGTTTGCCCCAGAAAGCAAGAACCATCTTTAAAATCCAAATTCAATATTTTTCATCTAATCTTTCAGTAAGTTAACTTCTGAAAGTTATGATACAAAAAGGCTACACAAAATTGGAGCAGGAAGAGGTGGACATTTTTTTTGTAAAAAAAGAGGTGGACATTTTAAGTGCACCTTTGCACTTAATTCCAGAGAGTACCAAATTCCTTGAAATACTGCTGTCAGATCTGAAGTGGTGCAGTAAGACAGAGTAACAATCATTCAATTTCTTTCTTCTTCCAGGGAAACAAGAGGAGGGAAAAATCTAGTTGCAAAGGCATCAAATCTCCTCCCTGATGCACCCCTTGATAACTACATGTGTTCTACCAAAGCTGCTTACAAAAGGTGGGATTTCAGGAGAAGGTTGTTGAAGGTTGCTTTCCACAGGAAAATGCAAGTAAAGTAAACTCCCCTATAGTGTTCATAGGGATTTATGTACAAAATCCAGGACAGAAATTAAAAAAAAAAAAATCCCTCTCAGGCGTTAAATCTTTAATCCTTGATTATTTGTCCAGCAAGGTGACAGATGGCAAATCTACTGCTATTATTAAAGCTCTTCCTCTGCATTGGCATCTGTTTTCCCTGGGGTAAGTAGAACTAGGGAGTTTGCCTGCCTAACCAAATCAGCTAAGTCTAGATATGACTCCTTTCAGTATATTAATTTTGCACATAACTACATTGTCTTTTACTATCACATTGTCTTCTACCATCATGCCTGCTGGTTATATATTAGTTTGTCATGGTATTCTGTTCCAGTCTTTGCATAAAGGGGAATCTAAAATGATATTAATTTACACCTACCTATATATTTCTAGTACATGGATTGCAGACAAATAGGCACCAAATATTACTGATCTCAGAGAACAGAAATTGTAGTCATGGAAACAGGATCCTAGCATCAATTTTAATTTTGAATTCAAAATGAATGATCATTAAAAGGAGGGTTAGTATTGACAAACTCTTTGATACAGCTGTGTGTTCCTGCAAGCGCATCTAATCCCCCTATCATACAGGCCTAGACTGAATCCTAGATGAAAATGAAGCTGCAGAAGTATCTGTACCGAAGGACATTGTGGGGTGGGAGTGCTAGGATATCCTGGACACTGGATTAGCAACAAAATCATAATTTAGTAAATAAAAATAATATCATTTGCTTAGAGACATGAATGTACAGTTGTTACCTGTGACATGTAACAAGAGTTTGCCACCCAGCTTAAAAGAAACAAAGAACATTTTATTTCATGCAAATATGTAAAAACACCCAGGGGTTAAAGAAAAAACTTGCTGACCTTTTCCTCATGAATAGTCAACCCTTTCACTTTTTTGAAGCATGTGTGAATTCTAGTGGTGTGAGGGCCATGGGACAGTTCTGATTTCTCTCTCTTATTTTATTTTATTTTATTTTATTTTATTTTATTTTATTTTATTTTATTTTATTTTCAGAAAGAAAGCTACAGCCTAGTTCAGAATGCTAACTCTGGCTTTTGTCTTCTCTCAAAACTCAATCATATTCTTTCTTTGAAAACATACAAGTTGTATTTTGCTTTAAAGGATGTTTTGCAACATTGTGGATTCCCTATAAATTTTATTCACATTTTAATGGAATGTTTGACTAAAATCATAAAAGATAATAACCTTTCAGACCGCAATGATATGCATAATGCTATGCATCCACACCCCCTCAAAACTGCAACCTACTTTGCAGAAATAAACAGCTGGTATTCACTGTATAAAACTACTGTGGGGGAGAGGGGGTGGAAGAAGAGGGGCAATGACCATAATTCATTCACATCAACTACATTAACTGCTTTTTGCTTTTTACAAACAATTTCAGACAAACCAAATAAAGGCAAACCAAAGAAAAGAAGCCATCTGTACAAGTAAATGGTCAGTCAGCACATTTAACGTACGTAAGCTATGTTACTGAACAATGTAAACATTAGCTCCCTGAGCTGACATTCTGGAGAAAATAAATAAATAAATAAATCTGCATCTTTCATGGGTGTGATATTAAAGCTGCTGTGAAGGGATATACCTTGCTGTAGAGAACAGGGCAAACATACTTGATCCATGAAGAAGAAATTGGAGGAAAACAGTTTCAGTGGTCATTTTGGTCTTTGACAAAATGAGCAAGATTAAAAATGAAGAAGTTTAAAACATAGAAAATGAAACAATCATGATCTTGTCCATCACACCTTTTTTTTTTTTTTTTTTTTGGTCTGAATGGACACAAGTGAACAGCCTGGTAAGAAAGAAGAAAAATACAGGGGATAATAAAAGAAAGCTATCTGTTGTGATACATGCACATTTACCATCTGCCTCCTAAACAAAATCATTGTTTAGTTCTAAGAAATATTTTTGGCATATGCACATTTTCTGAACTTCTTAATTATGGACAATTTGCTTTCTCCTCCTACCTACATGATTAAGCTGGCTGATTTATTTAAAACGAGCCTTTTGGCCTTTTGAATATAAAAAACCTATTAAACTGTATCACTCAGGCATGTACCATAATTTTTTCCAGCAACAAAACAAAAGGTCAAAGGCTGAGCTCAGAATTGACAGGCTAGCTGTGCTGTAAATCAATACTAGCCTTTGTTGACCACAGTGATCACTTTATAGATAAAGGTCAAATTATTTAGAAGGTTCAAAGAATAGTAATGAAACCTTGTGCTTAAATTCCTCTCTTTTCCTACAACCCCCTATAACCCAACATATTTATCTTGTGTTAGTCCTTTACTGAATAGAAACATGAAATTATAAACTATAAATCATTCAATTACTAATCATAAACTGGAGAGAGACAGAAATCATCATCCATACACTCTAAAAGTTCCCCTGACACCAGAAATTAAGAGGATGATGCCTTTCCTTGCTGGCCTAAGAGAGTGATTACTGGTGCTGTGCTAGTGCTAAAATATCACTTAATTTGGAATTCACCATGAGACTACTAATTGGGTCAATAGCCAGAAAGGGAAAGTAAGCAATGACAGTCTGTCACTCAAAGATGCTTTTGCTATCTGCTTAGAAAAATTGTATGCATCTGAAAAGAGCTGTTAGCAATAGAATGCAGCTGCAATTACCCAAGGAGAAGTTAAGGACTGGAACAATACTGACTGGACACCTGTCTGTATACAAGATGGTAGGTTCCTTACCCTGCAAACTCACCTGAACCTCTCTGATGTCTAGCACTGCCTCATTGTTCATTCCATCCGAAAGCAACTCTCTGACCCAGGTCAAACAGGAGAAAATTCAGAGAAAGGCTAGAAGACAGAATTTATACCAAAAATAGAAGGGTCTTGATGATCCAGAGTAGCTCTGACTATCCTTTGAGAGGTAGAAGCATGTCCACAATGAAAGGAGAGTGCTAATTCATGCAAATCTGCTTTTGGAACAGACACATCTCATCTTGAGATAAGTTGCCGCAAACTAATAATTAAATGAAATTAAACCGTGAAACATTTAATTACACAACTTTCAGAGTCATCACTTGTTCTGTCCATGCAAATTCTGTAACCAGGGCTGCTCCCAGCATTTACTTTGTGAATGCATTCAGAAAGGCAGCACCTTGTCTGATCAATTCTATTGACCCATTAAGGTTCTACGGGTTTCCACAATTTTCTGTTCCTGACTTTGCATTCTGATTAGCCTTCAGCTTCTTGCCTATTGATGGATCCCTATTAGCAAGACTGTAAGCCACTTTGTCACCGCTCTGCAGGAGAGCGAGAGGCTTTTGCCCGTATTTCGGCACCATAGTGATCACAGTCCAAGGATTCCGAAGAAAAGACAAATGTTTTTCTTGTGGTTTTGATGAAAGTCAGCAGCAGGAATTTGCCCCTTATTGGAAAGTCCTGGACTATTTTTATTTTACACTTCCCTGGAGTCACTCGAGAAATCTTAAAAAGTATGAGGTTTTCTCTGAGGTAAGAAACATCAAGAAATGACTAACTGATCTAAGTGAATGGTCTTACCTCATTCTCAAAATTTCTCCTCCCACTGCTCTACTATTGTTCAGGGCCTTTCTGCCCATCGTTTCAATATAAGTCATCAGCAATTTGTAGCTTTCATGAATTTTATCTCCTTTTTATAACAAAGTTGCATCTGAAATAGAATTTGGTGTTCAACTTGATTCAAAGGTCCTGCTTTAATATGCATCTACCAAAAAGATTCAAATAAGCTTCTTAAACTCAGTCTTTCAATGTGCTACGTGGCCTGCTGAAATCACTGCATTTTCCCCCTTGTTCAAAAAGCAGCAATGAAATTCTTAACCTGGCTAGAGGATGGCCTGCCAGCTCACATCAGACATCATGCATAGATTACCTTAAAATGGAAATATTAATTTAAAATTGGCAGAATAAAAAAAAAAAAAGTGCAAAAAAAAATCTTCCTGCGGTTTTCCAAAAGCATTCCAAAGAGGTTACTTGCATTGCTTTGAAATTGGTTTGAGTTATGGGAAGGCCATAGCCTGAGACCAGCAGCTGAGACAGCAACGGAGATGAAAGTTTTTTATGCTTCCAGATTTGAGGGGGAACACAGCTGCTCCAGCTGGTCCTCTCAGATCTCAACACTTACTACAGTGATTGAGAAAGTGATAATGCTTTGTGTCTCATTTTGAAGAATGGATTAATAAAAAGTCTTTAAATAAAACAAACAAAAAAATCAAAATAATTAATCAAACACTAGACTTTTAGCTCTGGAAACTGAAGTGGGCTGATTTTAGCAAAAATGGGTTCTGTTCCATCCTGAACTAGTATCTCTGCATGAAACTGCCATTGGTGTGAGTCAGTACTTCTTTGGTTTTAAACAACAGGCATTTGGTTACTTTAACCCCACCAATATTTAGATTATGTTTTTAATTAATGTAAGTAGCACATATATGAAATAGATAGAGAAGGTTTTTGTAGGACACTAGAAAATTAATACCATTAAACATTGGCAGATATAATGGACTCGTGTGATCTGAAGCATACATGTATTTTTTTAAGAAAAAAAAATACAATAATAACCTACATGGAAAGGTCTGCAGATCTTTAAGATCAACAGCTTCTGAGCCCTCAGCTACCAGACAAAACCGTGGGACATGCCCCTCCAGGAACTTCACAAGAAAGTTACTGGGGATGGAGAAGTGGGAGGACCACAAACATAATTTTTTGAAAAAAAATAAGCATTTTATCCCATAGGTACAATTATAATGGCATTGCTAACTTCAAAACTTACCTACAACCAAGTACTGGTTTTAAAACAAAATGCTTATTTTGTTTAGTTACATAGTTACACAGTTACAGTTGTTAAACTATTCAAGTATGCTTAAAATAATATGGATTTCAAGTTGGTTAACTGAAGTTATCAGATCCTGGAACAGAACATAACTTTGTAAAGTGCAGGGGAAAGCACCAAACCAGAAACTCACATAAATTTCCAGGCTGAGTTCTCCAAATGTTTCCATTCACAGCTGATAACAATGAGAACCGCTGAACATAAAATAATACCGATGACACTAGTTCAAGGTGTCTAAACACGATCGGAGCACTTTGGGGAATTTCCCTTCTGCAGTGTGGTGTTCTTGGACAAGAATTTGTCAAGAAACATCTTCTTCAAAACACACCAATGAATTCTTCAAAAAGCACCTGCAGTCACTGGTATGTTGAACTGTGATGTAGACAATTTTATGATAAGAATGTATTTCAAATATGGCTTTTTATTTTTAATAGGGATAAAAATCTTCTTTTAAAGGAGATTGGCAATTGTTTTGGCAGTGGAAACTTCTGGAAGAAAATGAAAGAAGTATCTAACCAAAATCATAGAAAAACTTGAGGACTAAAATTCAACAGCTGCACTTGAAAGATGATATAATGATATTGCATCAGATCAGTTCAGTAGCACAAAACACAGCATGAGGGTTACCAAGCTGTTTGAAAACTATTTTTCCCTTTTTTAGTCATCTAAAATACAGCATATGAAGTTGATGAGCTTCATCAGCCACAGAACTAACAAAATATTCCTGTATTTTAAAGTACTGCTACTTAGTCCTTTAAAAAAAGAAAATAACAACTCATCACTGGCTATGTTAAAAGGTATCCTATAAGACTTAAAAAAAAAAAAAAGAAAAAGAAAAAAAAAGTTCTTCCTTTCCTAATAGTGAAAAATTTGATACAAGCAGTTATTTGTTTTCAGAACAGTCATGGTTCTATTAGGTTAGCCAAACCCCACGGGCAGCTGTAAGTCAATATGAACTAAAAACTGCAAGTCAGAATGCATGAAAACACGTATTAGATAGTCACAGATGCAGAATTATTTACTGATAATTTGTTTTTAAAAATAAATGCGATCATCACTCTTTAATGTCACAGGACAGATTTTAAAAAAATCAGTTTTAAAAAATCATTTGTGGTTCATTATAACTAAAACAGCAAATAACTGAAAAATCCAGCTCCACAGTTAACCTCTTTTAAGAACCACCAAGCAACAGATATGGCATAAAAACTATGGTTATACCACAAAACTTTGAATGCTTAATTATGTACCATACGTGAGCCTCACAGTATGTTTTGATTGACCAACCTTAAGAAATGTCATCTGAAATGAACCCACTAAAGTTTTTTTCTCTCCATGAAGCAGACTTTAAAATATTAAAACAAAACTAGCTTTTTTTCTTCGCTGTTACTAACTTATGTACATTTCTCTCTCTCTCTCTTTTTTTTTTTAATGGTGGAATCTTTCCATTTACAAAAGGGTTTTGTACATGCTTTCTTGCAGCTGCTTGAGAAATGAACTTCACAGAGAAATCAGTGGTATATAATTATTCTATACTTTCAAATGGCAGGTGCAAATGTTTGAAGCTTTTGTTTCTGCAGTGTGGGAAGTGATTCATTTTTATGTTGCTGTTTTTAATTAGTCTATATTTGGAGAATGGATTTGAGGCGAAGAGTTTTCAGAGCTTTCAGACACATGTTCCAATTCTAAGTTTAAAGGGGTAGTCAAGAAAAACACAGCACAAGCTTCCTGAGAAATGCAGACATAAGAGGTAAAGATTAATTTGTTTAAGATAGGATTCTGGACCTAGTTAAGTCAACAATTGGCAATCACAGGCCCAAAATTTCTATCTAGCCACAGAAAGTACGTTTCCTTCTAAGCTAGCTACTGATCTCGTTTTGGACTCTCTCACCTCACATTTCAGAAGCTCCCTGTACCAAAACAAGCAGCCCCACTGGTACTTCAGTGAAATCAGTGAAAAAGTCGCAGTAATAAGCCTCCGCATAAGTGGATTCATCACACCCAACAACCTGTGAAGCAGCAGCACCATTTGTTTTAGTTATAAATTGCAAACGGTGCAACTACCTAACCAGGGATCACGAAGCATTAGCCAATACCAGATGGCTAAAACACTGTAAAAGACAGTGTCCCAGGAGCTGGAGCACATCAGGTCCTACAGACATGGAGAACAGGCTTGGAAAAGCCCAGGCAGTGGCAGGGAGAAAGCTGGGGCAGTCAAGGGAAGCTGGATTTGCAATGGGGCATGCTGCCCCCACAGTTAGACTAGACCTCAAGAAAACATGGCAAAAGACTCTCTCACAAAGTGCAAAATAACCTGGCAGGAGACTGTCAAAGTGCAAAATAACCGCAGAGCAGGTCACAGCCAGCTGCTCTTTAGCCTTCTTGCTGAAGACTGATATTTTATTCTAGTTTTGTACTTAGCTAAAACCCAAACTTTCAGCAGTTACCACTCCTGGTTCTTCCCACTCACATTGTTGGGCAAGCAGGCACCCCATTCCACACTGCTGTTATGGATGGAAGTTTAAAAAGAACGACCACTTTTCAATCTTGTATATTCTGTTGTACATCCAGTCACAGCTGCAAACTTTGGATGAGAAATCAATATCAAAACTGAGTCTGTTAATTCAGAAGGCTAGAATACTAAAACATGTCATGATCTCAGTAATTCCTGTGAACATTTGGTGCTAACATGCTATCCCTTAAATGAAAGGTTTGAAAAGCATGTTTCACAAAATTACTACTGAGATCGTCCCACTTTACCAGAAATAACTGTTACTTGGGTTACTTGTTGCTCCTGCAAGCCAAGAGTAGCATCAGGCAATTGCATTTGGCTGCTGAACATTGCATGCAATATTTTCATTTAGGAATGCTTTAAGACAGTGACATTGGCTTCTCCTTCTCCTTCAGAATTGACTTTTGGGACACATCCAGCAGATGACTGCCACAACTCTAGCAAGAATACTTAACACTGAAAAACAAAACAAAATCTCCATGGCTTCAACGGAAGCAAGAGTAAACAATTATCTTCTACTTCTTAGCCCTTTCTTAGGTCAGATCCATTACAATCTAACTACAGCAACTTAATTAGAAAATTTATTTTCAACTCAAGAATAAGTTTCTGAATTAAAGCACCTGATCTTCCTAAATTTAAAACAAGTGAAAACAGTGATGTTAAACTGTATGACAATGAAATTCACATTTTTGAATGTCGAATGTGCTGGAAAAATTACAACTTGAGAGACGTTGGTAAAGCCATCTGTGAAACTTCAGATGAAAAAAATTGAAAGATTAGTCTAAAATGAAGCTATCTAATTTATTAAATTATTAGTTGGAACCCAGAAATTATATCAGCCAATTTTAAGAAAAATATTCTGTTAATTACACATTCATTGACATTTTAGATCAGAATTACACATCCATGAGGCAAAATCAGCAAAACGGCAGACAAGAGCTCGTAAGGTTTACTTCAAGAACAAAAGCCCAACTCTGTTTAAGTTTGTAAGGGGAAACACTGAGTGCATTTTTGAAATGGCTTTATACTTTGTTAGTAACAAAAAAAAAAAAAAAAAAGTGCAGCTATTTCTCATTTTACTAGGTAAGTCCTTTGCGATTTGATTACTTGTTCATGAAGTGCTAGACTATCTGCAGAATATAAGTCACTATTTTAAAATATATATATTTCTTTCCTTTTGGTAAAAATAAGCAGGATAGTAATCAAAACTGCAAGACCGTCATCAGCTACAACACAATTAGTAAGCAGTCTTGCTCTGAAGTTAAGAAAATCTTCAAGCTCTGCTATTTTTTTTTTTTACAGATTCTTGTGGGCAGCAGTAAAACTTGAAATACTTACGCCAACACCACACTACTGCTGAGTCAAATGATTGAAAATAAATCCAAGCATTAAGAAAGTCAGGAAATAGTATTATTTGTGGGGAAATATGAACTAAGTTCTAGTGTTATTGTGGGCAACTATGACCAAGAACGTGAAACTGGGGGGAAAAAAAAGTCACGGACCGGGAGATGGTGGTGAACAGCAGAGAGAAAACTTCATCTTCCTTCTCTGTTTCTCAAGAGGCTTTGCCATGGGAAAGCAGTTGAAAGCTCCTTCTCATCTCACTCTCAAGTGTCAAAAGAGAAATACTGGCTAAAACCAAGTCTACTGAAAAAGGATCTGATCAACACTAGATGCCAAACCTAACAATTGGTACCACAACCTCTGCATGAGCTAGCAGCCTCCAAACTTTTGTCTACCTATTTTATTCAGACAAAGCAGACTGTTCTATACATGGGTGATCATGTTTCTTTTCTAAGAACATTCGTGAAAATAACCATCTTTGTAATAAACTGATGTAGATTAAAGTTTAATGAACTAATGGAGAAGTACTTGAATTAAATTCAATACCAAAGGTGTTGACTTTCTTGTATTTTTATGTTCATACAAAAGCTACTAACAGATTACAAATGAGATCACATCAGGTGTTAGGACAAAAGTAGCATTAGAGTATTTATACATCAAACAGACTTTTTCCTGAAGTACCCCTTAACTTTTTCCTTTTTTTATTAAAAGAAATCCCATCATGCCCACCACCATCAAAAAAAAATGTCAAAAGCTATAAAAGCTTATAATCCTAAAATGTGTTAACTATGTGGAGTCCCTACTCAATTTCTAGGCCTTGACTCCTGAAAATAACACTACGAACTTCTGGACATGACATATAGAGTAACCTCTTAACTACAAAGTTTGTGAGCCATACGGAAACTAACTGAAATTTCAGACATTTAAAATTTTCATCTCTAAAAGAATGTTATATAAAGAACTAAGATAACCCTACTCGTTAAGATCTGGTATCTGTAACTACCTTTTTCAAGTTCCATACTAAAAATTACAACCAATAGCAAGCATGTATATTTCATAGCTAACCACTTCTTATAAATACTGTGATTAACTCACAAATGTTATGCATTAAACATAACACAGGTCTAAAGCCTGTTCCTGTGGTTCAAAAGGCCTTACTGCAAATCCAAAAAGTATTTTAACTCCATGCAAGAAGCTGGCAAATGAAACAACGCTTCTGGCATGAAGTTAAACTTCTTAATGTTTTACCAACCTAAAACCAGCCCTGAAGCCATTTAAGGATCTTGTATAGGTCTACATCACACTTGCATTTAAGATGACTGTTTTAGGTAAGATCAAGAAGATCATTTATGAAAACTTTTTTTCCTCTCAGAACTTATTTGTCTGACTCAGTAATTTCAATTAAATCGCATTCGCTAGCATTCTGAATGTTCCCATTTTAAAAAATTGTTATTTTTGTTTTACAAAGAATATATTAAATTATCATCCAGGCTGTAAACAATACCATGAATATTTTTCAGTACATTAACAGAAAACAAACAAACAAACAAAAACAACATTCAAGTTAATAAACCTTTTACATTTTTAAAGAAAGTGAGTTCTAGAGAAAAATAAGATCTATAAGTGATCAAACAGTCACCAGAATGAGTGGTAATGATATGGGTCAGGTCCCTGATTTGACTTCAACCATGAAAAATGTAAATATTCTAAGTCTTATATCTCATTTTATGTGTCTTCCTTTCAGCAATCCTCTGACAGCAACTGCAGCTATTAAACAAAAGACTAGCAAATGAGCATTTTCTGTTCACTCATTCACAACCGAAAGTTTATCATCTAAATAAAATAAAACACATGCTTTCAGTAGAGATAATAAAACTATCATTAATTTCAATCAACAATGAATATTAACCATGTAGAGCTCCATTTCACAACTTGCCTACACTTCAAAAGTATTTATCACTGTCATAATTTGTATACATTTTTAGACCTCAATCTTGTAAAGCTTTATGCACTAAAAACATTTTCGAGTGTTGCTTTCTAATTCCCTCAGAAAGAAGCCACAATTTTATTTTAAGGTTGGAAAATGTACTTAAAATTCTGAAATAGAAACAGATAATAATGGAATGTATCCTTTTTTTTTTTTTTTAATAAGTAAAAGTTTATCAACTATGTATATGCTTTTTGGATTTTGTTTTTTAGTTTAAAATATTTAGTAGCTCTAACACACAGATAGCAGTAAGAACAAACGTAGAGACCACAGTTGCTTAAGTCTATGTGTAGAAACGATGATATAGAACCTACACATCTTGTAGGTTCAAACAAGAAAAACAGTTAAGAAAATCAGATATGCACTGACATTTCTCAACCTGAAAAAAACAGGCACTGATAGGATGATATATCACAGCAATGTTAGCAGCTAGCCCACAAAACTACAGAAGCTAACTATTCCCACCTTTGGAGGAAATCAACTCACAGGCAGATCTTGAAGACCAAAGATTACCCCTTGATTATTTGAAGGCAGTCTCTTTTTCCTACATACAGCTTTTTCATCTAGACATTCTCTAATGATAGCCAAGGATTCCATATCTCATGGAGCCACAAGTGAAGAGACTATATTGCCTTTAAAAAGGTAAACACAGTAATTTGTTATGCACAAAATACATTGCTCATAAATCCCAATGGTTTATCAAATGACTCCTAAAACAACAGTGATTTTATGTTATAAACATACACATTCCATTTAAACTAACACACATTTTATTATTCAGATAGAACTATATACATATTTGACAAGATGATAGCTCAAGTCTGAACATGCTCCTTCCAAGCACAGAATTACTGAATTCCTATTTTGCTAATTTGGACATGCTGTTTCTTCTAACTATTATATATCTCTGTTTCTTTGTTGAAATTCAGTTCTGTGAAACACTACAGTGCAGACAAGTGAATTGCACCATACTGGAATAACCACTTAAAGTGTACACTCAAAGGCAAAAGAAACATTATTTGAATATTTCAGCAAATCAAGTCTGGCCATCTCTCTTACTAATCCATATAACTCATTCAGATAAAAGAATAAAACCTGCACTGTTTAGCAGAGGTTATTATATTCCTTGCTTTAGACCTGTAAAATAACCAAGCTATATGTTTTAATTTCACAGAAGTGTACATAGCATTAACCTAAGGTATTGAAGGGATTTTTTATATCTTAAAGATTATCCTTAAGTAACATGCAGATGCAAAAACTATGTAATTTACAATTATAGACCATTCATAAATAATTATATAGCAGAAATCACATTCAGAAGACCACCAACATCCTTATGATACTGTGAATACTTCAATGGAAAGAGAAGGCAACACAGAATATATATATATGAGTAATAAAATTTATTTTTTCACAATTTGCTCCATGGAGTAATAGGTATCAAGCTATATGGCATGCGTTTATTGCATGTAGGAGAGTGTGCTTGTACTGATCTGAAAGAGTGCTAAGTGGAAGGTACAAGACTTTCATTAGAGTGTTGTGGCTACTGTCCAGAAGGACTTAAGTATTGCTCTTATATCTAATTAAGATGTAACATTTGATTCTATCTGTTAATTTAGAAAGGACATGACTTCTGAATCATCAAAAGATACTACGACTAGAAAACATATTATTGTTCAGAACAGTAACTACCAAGAACTGGCCTGCATTTCATCCTCTTACAGTTAATGAGTATAAAGCAGCACAAAGCGAGCATACTTGAAAAAAATAAACTGGGCAAGTAATACTTCAGCAAACAAATGAAAGCAAAAAACATTAATAAAACTAGACAAATGGTTTGTTTTTAAAAATGCAATGTCTCTAGAAGGTAATTTACAGCCACTAATGTCTTAGTTGACCTAGCACGTACAAAAAAAGAATTTTTCCCCATTTTTTTTTATCAATTAGATGAAATAAACTGTAACTGTAATAGTAACTGTAATTAGATGAAATAACTGTAACAATTATGCTGAAAACAACCCAAAGAAACAAAATGAAAAAGAAAGCAGGAGCATGTTGAATAAGCTGGTATTCTGACATCACTCTCTTGGACTAATATCACTGTTTTATTCAAAAAGCTTGATGACTTCAAATATTTTTGTTCTTATTTTAATGTACACTGTTGATAATGCAACAGCTATAAAAAATGTTCCCCTGCCTAGGACCGTGACATGTTATCTCTGCCTGAGAGAGAAGTCAACAGTCACAAGAAAAGAAAAAAAAAGTTTAGTTTTCTAAAAATGTTTAATTAATTGAAAAGAGACGGAAACACAGAGGATCTCGAATAACTAAGTCATTTACGGAATACTGATTTGCACTGGTCGGTGTTTGGGTAATACAGAGATCATTACAACTAGTCTCCCAAGACCACCTTTAGGGACATGAATCTTCTAAAACAACAAATGATACATTTTTGCATGTGCGTTCACTGGGACCTGAGAGAACATGCAAAACATTTTGGGTCACTTGCTATCATCCCTTAATTACATATTTTGATGTCTGCTTTAAAGCATCATATAATAGGAAGTTTTGATTGATTTGTAAGCTAGCCATGCCTGATGTTCTAGCAAGATAGATCTCTTCACCTTTCCACATCATATATTTATTTTATGTGCATGTGTGAGAGAGAGCAGGAGAACGAAGGAGTGCATATATTTTGCTTAACATGATAGTTTCTCCTGTAAGGCAGTCTCACTGAGACAGCTACCTTGTAGAGCCAAGGATTTTAACGAGGCAAAAGTTTCACTGTTTGAGATGCTATTCTTTTGGGGCTAATAAGAAGTAGCAACTGAAAAGTGGTCAAAACCTGTTCCTTCAAGCAGACTTCACTGACATTCCACTGAGGGACACAGCATTGTGGACTTTGACACAATAGGTAGGTACTTTGCATGCAAAACACTTTGCGTCACTGCTAAGTATTAGACTGTATCATGGTGATGATTTTCTGTTAAAAATAAATAAATAAATAAATAATAAAATTATATGGTTACTCAAGAATCTTTTATAACAATGTAAATACACAAACCTCAAGGGACCTTTACATTGCTTAAGTGTAATGGAATCGCTACATAAGCAAACTGGCCTACCAGCGTGAACAGGGCCTGCATTTCCATGCAAGGTAGGGCCTAAAGTCTCCTAACGTTAAAAGGGGAGCAGTCCATGTATCCCTCTCTTATAACATTCAACTCTTTCACAGACCAGTGATTTTACAGAAAATACCCTCAAAGGTCAAATCATGTCAGCACTGATGTGCACAGAAACCTGAAGTCCAATACCATCGCTGCCTGAAAGGCTCCTCCTACATTCAGGAAGTGGCTAGAAAGGCTGCTACAATATTTATATTTTGGAGATGATGAAAGAGCAGTGAGGGATGATGGAGTGTACGACTTTGGTATTTAGACTGTGATTTAGTGGATTTTGCATGAACAAAGCATTCTGAAATCAGCGACTGCCACATGGATCACTGGTGACTCAGAAAATATTTCAGTGGAAAAGATACACATAGGCCCTTGTTAGCATTTTGGCAACACATCACGCCGTTTTTCTGCCAGATGTGCAGAAGCTGAACTGGCATAACATCATGCTACACACTGTACATCCTGCACGTATCTTTCAGCTGTGATGGCTCATGTATAACAAATGGCATCCGAGAACCCATAAATATCAGTAAACAGTTCCAGTCTCCTAATAGCTTGTCTCTCTCTCTCTCTCTTTTTTTTTTTTTTTTTTTTTTTTTTTTTTTTTTTTTTTAAGTTGGCATTTTACACAGAAAGCAGAAGGGCCATTTCTACTGTTTTGAACAGAGAGCATTAGCTTTGGGAAAGGACAGACAAAGAAACACACACAAAAAGATGCAATACAAAAACAGAAAAAAACAACACCCAAATTGCTTTAATAAGCAAGCAAACAAACAACAAAATCCTCACACAACCTAAACTGAATACAATAGATAATACAATAAATGAATGAATACAATAAACTGAATACAATTCACATAGGTAACTGTGTAATTGAGTGCAAGTAGGATAGAACTGATGTTTGACTTTCTGCCACTACTTCCAGGCAGGAAGCATTGCCACTTACACAGTCCATAGGCTGTTAGGGAAGTCCAGGCTGAGACCTGTGGCAGACATTCCATGTCTTGGTAGGAAGGCTCTGCAGGAGGATCTGGATAGGCTGGACCAGTGGGCTGAGGTCAACTGCATGAAGTTTAACAAGGCCAAGTGCCGGGTCCTGCACCTGGGGCGCAATAACCCCAAGCAGAGCTACAGGCTGGGAGATGAGTGGTTGGAGAGCTGCCAGGCAGAGAAGGACCTGGGAGTGATGGTGGACAGTCGGCTGAATATGAGCCAGCAGTGTGCTCAGGTGGCCAAGAAGGCCAACGGCATCCTGGCTTGCATAAGAAGCAGTGTGGCCAGCAGGGCTAGGGAAGTGATTGTCCCCCTGTACTCGGCTCTGGTGAGGCCGCACCTCGAGTACTGTGTTCAGTTTTGGGCCCCTCGCTACAAGAAGGACATCAAGGTGCTCAAAAGAGTCCAGAGAAGGGGGACGAAGCTGGTGAGGGATCTGGAGAGCAAGTCTTACAAGGGAGCTGGGTTTGTTCAGCCTGGAGAAGAGGAGGCTCAGGGGTGACCTTATCGCTCTTATAAGTACATTAAAGGAGGCTGTAGAGATGTGGGGGTTGGTCTATTCTCCCATGTGCCTGGTGACAGGATGAGGGGGAATGGGCTAAAGTTGCGCCAGGGGTGTTTTTGGTTGGATAGGGTTGTGAGGCATTGGAATGGGTTGTCCAGGGAAGTGGTGGAGTCACCATCCCTGGAGGTCTTTAGAAGATGTTTATATTTTGAACTTAGTGATATGGTTTAATGGAGGACTTGTTAGTGTTAGGTCAGAGGTTGGACTCGATGATCTTGAGGTCTCTTCTAACCTAGACAATTCTATGATGCTGTGATTCTTTAAGCCACACTTTCACTTTTTATCTGTGTTACAGCTGCAAGCCCAGCAGTATGCATATGTGAAGTCTAAATCTTCTTCCATCCAGTGCTCAAGCTCATTAAATGTCACAAAACGTTTCCAGATAGAGAAAGCTAAAAGGGCAAGGTTCATAATAGGATTTACAGAACAAAACATCCCTTTCACTCACTGTAACTCAGAGAACGTTTATACTAAAGAGAAAACAAAACAAAACAAAAAACACTAACCCTAAATAAATGGTGGAAGAAGTTCCAAGATAAGTTATCTGACTGTCCTAAAAGATGTTGAACAAAAACTATAAAGCTAGCCTATTAATCCTCTGGAAGGACTACAGTGGAAATAATAATTTATGCAACCCCCGGGGTTATTCTGATGTCTTTATCTGTGGAAGTGCAGTGACCCCTAAACATCTTTGACCTATGAAGTGCTAACAGATCAAACACTCAACAGCTTTTAATATGCTTTCCACATTTAAGAGTTCTTCTAATCAAATGCTAACTCGTAAGTTCTTCAGCAATGAATATTCCACAAAATTCAGCCAAATACTCAGAATCAGAAAGTATCTCCTATGGATTACATACAATATATTCTCTGCACACAATTATTATAATTTTGTTTCCTAAATTCTTAGCATTGGGCAGCATCAAATGATTGGATAAAATAATACCAGACATGGTAATAACACATAAGTAATAAATCTCTATGAATAATATATAGAAATATTTTATCTATAGTATTGCCTATGCTTATTCCCTAAGCAATCTTTCTTTATTCCTGAAAGGTGCATTTGATGTATTACATTCAGAAGTTTACACCAACGGGAAGTATGAAGTGAAAATGTTGAACTTACTTTCACTGCATCTCTGTCCATATTCTTATAACTGTGGCAAGGAAATAACTATTCTTAACATAGCTTCAGATGTGGTACTATTTAACAAAAATGAACACGTTTAATTATAGATTGACCTACTCTACTGTATTAAAATGAAAATAAGATTTAATGGTGCAATCAAATGAAACCAGAGGGGAAATGAATGGTAAAGCTGATCCAATACAAAACAATAATTTCTGTAAAAAGAGATGATTTCCTTAGATAGCTGTCTTCAATTATCAAAGCAGAAGTAATAGGATCAGTGTAACCAAGGACAAAAGGCATTTTAGATTTTGTAAAATACTTATTCAAATTCAGTTTTGTAGGTTGGCTTTATACAATGACTAAGGGTTTATAAGGGCTTTGTATGGATGAATAAGGAAAACATGAAGATAGAGGTTCATTAGAAGCCACTAAAACCTGTTCCAAAGAGAAACTGCCATTCACTGGAGTAACCTGTTCTAATCATGCTTCCTTTGCTTCACTTTTACTGTCACAGGAAGTAAAATGTTATTTCAAGCTTGTCTCTACCTGGCAGAAGATAAATGTTAATAATGTTTAATGACTCATTTTCCAGTTAATCTACTGCTTGAATGCAAAAATAGTATGCTAAGTAAAATCCTTCTAAACATGCATAGTTAATAAATCCACAGTATTCAAAATAGGGATTGAGTAGGCAAACATGATTTGCAACGTGTGCCAGTAAGTAGCTTACCTTCTCATGAACTCAAATTTGATGATTATTTCATCTGCTTTCAAGCCAAAAATTGTTTGCACTTTAGCAGTTTGCCAGTGGGAAAACAAACTCTAGTATCTTAACAAGTGCACAAGTGAAGAACAACCAAGTACATATTTGAACAAAATAGTTACACAGCGTAACTATTCTGAATTAATGACAAATAATCAGTCCAGTTTTAAAAATATATATATGCTTTACGGCTCTCATTTTTACCATAGAAAACATATTTAATGAAACAGTGTTCAAAAGGCAATGAGTCCTTTGTCGAAGCAAATTTTATCACTATTACTTAAAACAGAAAAATAAGCTTGAACAATAACCTTGAAAAAGTGGATTTGCTCCACCTTTTGCCCATTGGGAGGATTGTGAAAACTTAACAACCTGCCATATTCTCACTGTCTGATCTTGCTGAAATCATACTAAATGCCCACAGTCACTCACAATAGTTGTCTAAAAGGAGAACTCTTAAAGAAGAAAGTCTTCAACACATGATTTGCCACTATGTACCTCACATTGCGACTTGCTTTGAAGGCTTAGAGGCTTCACCGAACCTCCTTCATCCTAACTGCAAAAGTAGGGTCCAGAAGAAAAGAAACAGATAGGTGCAGCCATATCCTCTCTTTCTAGCATACAGAATAAGCAGTACTCAGAAGTCAGAAAGGGCACTTGCATTATGATATTTTTTTTCTCTGAAAAAACTTATTTCTGAAACATGGACTCATAACTATTTTCAAGCCAATAACTTGTCCAAACTTTTATTAGAGGATGTAGTGCTCTCTACTACTGCTCTCTATGAAAGCAGTTTTATTTATTTATGGGATATTCCACCCTCTACGGAAGGAAAACAAAACAAAACAAAACAAACAGGAAGCACAAATAAGCAAGTCC
This sequence comes from Anas acuta, assembly GCF_963932015.1. Classification (NCBI taxonomy): domain Eukaryota; kingdom Metazoa; phylum Chordata; class Aves; order Anseriformes; family Anatidae; genus Anas; species Anas acuta. The sequence goes on from NC_088979.1 coordinate 104,698,965, forward strand.
TTCAAGAGCTACATCTGAACAACAGTTACTTGTAATTATATATATATAATATTCACACTTACTGCAAGAAAACCAGCTATGTGAAAAGTCGCCCTTAAAGATAACAGTGATTTCCACAGCTATCTACCCAACACTTCACATTTTCTGTTCAAAATATAAACTTTGTTTTAGCTAAGCAGTAACAATTAAAAATAAGTTTTTCCAACTAAGCATAGAAAATCTTCCCATGCATTTGGCTAAGTCCAAAGGGTAACTTTAATTGAAACCAGCAGGCAGATAAGTGTGGCCTCCACTTGTGCATTTAAAAATATTGCTTCAGAAAAGCCCCGATGCAAATAAACACGGGAAATAATTCTGAACATAGTTGTTCACTGCTGTGAAGAAGGGAAGTTACATATTTCCTAATACTACAAATGCAATGAGCCTCATACTAACCAAAAGGAAAGTTTCTGAAGTAGATTTGTCATACAAAAATTATAATGGGTACTAATTGCAGACACCACTCATAAATTGTGCTCCCACAGGGGTGCACAGCCCACCTGGGGGACCTGAATGTGACCCCCTCACTGGAAATCACTGTTTTATCAACGGTGTTCTTAGCTATGCACAAAGGAAGAACAGTAAGATTTGAAACCACCAATTCATCACATAGGGCATTATTTTAGTTATTACAGGTATTGAATCGGTTTTAGAGATTTAGTGTTTGGGAGGCAGTAAAAGAAATTCCCTTTTATGGATTGCCTTCTCAGGAGGTATAGTATGTCGAGAAATACAAATGAGGAAAGAAAAAGCATATGAAGGGAGGAGAAACCAAGATAATTTCAGCAAATCAAGGACAAATGGAGGGGTTTCATGCAAGATAAAAACTAAAATACATTTTGTGTGAAAATTCTCTCTTGACATATCAAGCAGTGGTTACATCTTAGCAATGTTCACATGCAGACTGAAACAAGACTGTTTACAACAGAAGAATGACATTGACCAGTTAAAAAATGAGACAAACTTGTAATGTTATGACTAAAAGGAAGTTTTTCTTTTGTTTTGTTTTTGTTTTTTGCTTATTCAAGATGGGTATATGGCAAGAGATAAAACTTACATACCTTCAAGTATTTAAGTATTTAATTATAATTGTGGAAACAAATTGTCTGGATTTGAAAAAATGTACTTTTAAATCCTGCAAAAAATGACTTTTCCTCTAGATGAAAAGGGTAAAATTTAGAATAGGATTATAGAGAAACTGAAATACTTGGCTTTTCTGCCTAAGAAGCAGATGTCTTCTAAAATATTTCTAAGGTGTAAAAGACAATCTGCTGAGTGTTAGCATCATAATCAAGTGGTTGAATTGGTGATCTTAGGTGCCTGATGCCAAGCGTCATATAGTGAGTCCCAGAAAGTAGTTCTACACAATTCCTGAGCACAATACAAAAACTTTCAGCTTTTTCTACATATTAAGTCTCACCCAGACAAAGCAAAGAATACATACCTTTTATACTGCCCCTACTTAAAGGATTTTGACTTGACTACCTTAATGTCTGGAATGATATTAAAGTAAGATGCACCACAAAAGGATTATTGATTCTATGTGAAACAACACGTTTTGTACAAAAGTATAAAATATCAGTAGTAATTGCATAGTAATCTTATTTTTTTCCCACTGTAATGTGGAAATAGCAGCATGCACACTCATTGCTTATATAGTTTCTTCCAAGATATTATTGATACAAATGCGTAACCTTTAGTTAACAAATTTAGATCTTTACCTGTAATTCAATGTAATTTCAATCAATTACCTGTAATCCATATCTGTAACCTAGTATTAACTCACTGATAACCAACTTTACATTAACTATGACTCTGAAATAAGTTAAGAAAGATAGAAGGCAAATATTACTTGCATTGGCGTTCAAATCAAAGCACTTTTGAAACAGGCTTTCAAAACAAATATAGTAGAAAACAGAAAATAATAAGAAAAAATCTTCTACATTTACTAAAGTTGAATATTGTTCAGTAATGGATTTTTTTTAAAGCTGTACTGAATGAAATTACAAATATCTAATTTAATATTTTAGAGAGATCTTTTACGAAAGGCCAATGTTACAGATATGGACAGCTTCATTATCCTCTTACTTATCCCAATTTTGCAACAAATGCAGTAGAATTATTCTGTATTATGCTAGACAAGAATAAAAACCATGTGTGCTTTGGGTTAATTAACTGAATCTGGAAAAGAGATTCAAACTATTAGATGTTCTATCTCCCTTTATATCACTTTTATATTTATAAAAATCATACCATAGTTTTCTCCCTTACTGTAAAACAAACATGAAATGCCTTCATCTGACATTCAGCATAACTGAAACCCTTCAGATACGAATCAATGCTGTAGAGATTTTCCTCTTCATTTCAGTAGGTGAAGACAAGTCAGACAGAAAGCAATTGCAGTAAGTTGTACACATGCTGGAATTGCAACCAAGCTCAGTTTTATTGTACTTCAGGGCCTGCAGCGTTTACATCATACCATCAATTTTCTATTATTATAATACCATTATCTAAATTCAAAACACATCATTGAGGTTCTTCAGACATGAATGCTTCTCAACCTAAACAGTAATACTTTGTGGTAAACACTGTATTTTTATAACAACCCTAAGCATTAAAACCATAATAAAATCTTGAGGTAACTTACTTATTCTTCAAAAGACAGCCTCATCCAAGAGAGAAATATCTACCAAATACAGAAGGAACAAGCTGAGCCAAATGGAAAACCAGCAAGGAAGCTTGAAATGCTTATATTTAGCAAAGATGAAGAATGCTTATTTATTCTCCTTTTAAGAGTACATGCACAGGTGCATGTGCACACACATGCAAGAAGATCTTTTTTAAGCTCATGGTTTACTTTCCAGCTTTAAACAGGGCACCTTGCTAAGAGAGTGGCAAGCCATCACATCAACATACAATGTCTCTAGCTGCCCAACCAAATACTGCACATACTCTGAATTACCAAAAAAAATAGTTTCTGCAAGATGAAAATATATCTGAAATTGCTAGTTGAAAATTCTATCTCACGCTCAGTGAGCAGACAAAATTACTGAACATGCTGGAAAATGAGCACATTCAGCTGTATCTTCCCTGCATTATTTTACATAAATATTGGATCTGGGGGTTTGACAGTGCTTATTTATGTGTTTTTTTTTTTGTTTTTTTTTTTTGACAAAAATGGTCATTAAGTTAAGGGAAACATGGGAGACATGGAGATGGACAAACACATACATTTGCTCTCATAAACTTTGCTCCATCATTTAAATACAAAGCATTAGCCAGGAAAAGGGGGCATTGAATCCTCCTGAGATTATTTCATACCACAGTGTCTTCCAAACTTTATCAAATATCTTGTTAGGCAAGTTTTTACAGCTGAATAATGAGAAACAGGCTATCTACTTGCTCAAGATGAGTGCCAGTTAGTTACTGAGAGGCCTATGAGCAGAGCTACAAGCACCTAAATACTCATACAGTCACAAGTGCGGGAAAGCTGATTAGTTGGCAACACGCTTTCAGAAGTATATTTGTCCAACTTAATTACCCACTCACTTAAATGCCTGCTAAGGTATTTGTGAAGTCACACAAGATATCCATCCATGTATAGCAGAAGACTCCGAAGTGTCATTAAATATCCCAACCTTGGACCTTAAAGTTTACCTTTATTTGTAAAAGTTTTTGTGAGATTCCATTATTACTCTTCCAGAAAGGTAGTTAACAAAAATGCTCCATCTACAGGGGTCATTAACAAATAATACACCACTTACTACTTGAGCTATAAAATCAAATTGGACTCTAGCTTCTCCACCTTGCCTACACCAATGAAAGCTTTACAAATCATTGTTTCCCCTCAGTTTCAATTGTCCACAGAAGTTTGCCACTGCGATGGTGGGAATAACAACTTTGGTATCAGTACATTTAATTAACTAAAATTCATTTTAGCCTTGCCAGATCCAGAAAGATTACAGAGTTAAAATGCAATAAAAGTGTTGGCAAGTATGAATCTGAGTAAAAACACATACTTCAAATGGAATTTCTGCACACCAACTTTCAAAACATGATTGCACTTTAAGAGACAACTCAATACCTACATGACAGTACTTGAAGGAGTATTCATTCCTTAGTTCCAATTTAAATCTGGGAACATTCTCAGAAAACGTCTGAGAGATGGCAGAAGCAATACAATAACAATAGTATCATTAACATGAAAAATTCCTAACACCTTAATTAATGCCAGATATTAAGACAAACCTGTCTCTGAGGTCTTGAGAGCATGAAAAAACTATGATAAAACAGATGCTTCCAAAGTGTTTTTTTTTGGAAATATTTGTTAACCTTAGATTTTGGTTGAACTAACTCTCACTAGATGCTCACTGAATTCTCTCATGTACATCTCACTAGTGTTAGTGACAAAAAGGAAATTAAAGTAAGATTAAAATTGAGGACAAGAAGAAGTTTAAGATGAAAATGGAAGAAGACTTCAAAACATTAACAGGTTTATTTATTAGATATATCAATGGTGCTTTATCTATGGGAATGCTGTACATATTAAAATACACTATGCATATTAAAATGATGAAATTAGTTATTAATTACTTGGAAGATAAGAGTATAATCTGTAAATGTAATCTGCATGTATTAAATTGTGTAAGTAATTAGCAGACTATTATAAAAGTTCTATCTGTATTTTTAATTACCTTATTGTGCAAGTTCTTACTCCCGTTAATAAACAATCACATATTCTCAACACAACATAGACAAATTTGTAATACCTCCTCCCCCTTTTTATTTTGCACAAAAAGCCTGGAATTCAGTAGTGAAAATAAGATTTTTTTTTTTCTAGTTACAAATACTAAAAGAGATTTCTGAAAGTTACTTCTTTATATGCTTTCTATCTTAAAGCCTTTCATCTTCTTTTGGCTGAGTAATTGTTTTATTCTCATCCTTTAAGAAAAAAAAAAAAAAAGGAAAAAAATGGAGGGGGAAGGTAGGAGGAAGCAAGCAGCAGCAAAGCAAAAAATTCCAGAATAGGTAGTTTTTTCACCTGAAGGGAAAGGAGAAAGCAAGTTTTGCCTTTTTTTATTTTATTTTATATTTATGAAATGATTGAGCTATGAAGAAAATAAGTATATGCAACTGTACATATTTGATGTTTTATGCATCAACAATAGTACCCCCAGATGCCTAGGTGCACATTTAATATTCCCAGGTGTTTTCCATTACAATTATCACCAATTATCACTCACAAATGTTTCCCACTTTTTTTTTTTTTTATTCATTGCATGACAGGATCACATGAAGATTTCTCTCCTTTTGTTAATTCTCACAGCATAATCCTCCCAGCAAGGAGCTATTCAGCAGGACAATTCTCTCCCCTTTTAAAAAGATACCAGTCAGGAAGTCAGATATTGCATCAGGCAGATCTGAAACCAGACCACCCTCCCCGCCACCACATTAGATACCGTTCCTCTGGAACTTGCTACTAAAGCACTAAAAGCCAAGGCTGCAAAAAATTGGTTCCAGCAGACAGGAGTGGAAACATCTGACTTGCTCTCGCTGTGGTACACAGAATCGAGATTTTCCTGTCATCTCATATGAGTCCATGCTGTGTAGCCAGACAATGAGACTATTCTAAGAATGACCCTGGTAAACTTTGGGATTATATCAAACTGCCGCCTCAAAAATGGATTTGTTTATGTGCAAGTCCAAACATTATTTATGAATCAGATGGGAAGTATCTTGCAGATAACTTTCCTCTCTAATTCATGTACTAGATTTTTCTCTTTTCAGAAGACTTTCCAAAAACTCCAGCCACCATGATCAGAATACAGCACTTCATTTTTTCAGTCCTTAAACCTTTCTACCCACAGTGTTTTGTAAAACAGCTGACAAACCTATTTTACAGCACTGGCTTCAGCTCTGGCTTTGCTTTCTTCATGTGTTCAGGTCAGAACCAAAGTCATGCCACTTTGCTACTGCAAAAGGCATCAGCTCAGAGATGACATTTTCTTATTTCCTTCCCATTACTTCATTAACAGTTCAGTTTCCACTGGCTTCATCCATCAGCTGTCCTCTCCACCTCTGTGTGCTTCTTTCTGTGTTCCTCTCAAGAAATGAGGCTCAGAAGGGATTCAGTGCCATCAGGCCAACTGTCTTGATCATTTAGCGCCCTACTAAATGAATACCTCATACGTGGCATTTGCTAATTCCTCCCTCCACCCTCCCTGAATAGAAAAAAAGCAAATATTTGAAAAGTTACTTCATTTAAGAAATTCCACGCAAGTCCACTGTTTTCTGTAGGTCTCCCAGTAAGATTTGGCTCTTTAGGACTTCATCTCTACAGGTCAAAGATAACCTGGGAGCTGCATCAACCAGGCACACTACCAGGCCCTTTGAAACCTCAGTAAATGACCAGCAACAGAAATTGTTCCTTTTCAGAAATGAAAAGTTACTATACCCACTGGCTGCTTTCATACAAGTTAGACTTTAAGCGAAAACCAAAGCATTAGGATGCAGGCAGGAGAAACTGAGGTCATCTCAGAACACCAAATCAATCTACAGGACAAGCCAAAGGAGTAGAATTGGAAATGAGAAAGATGTAATGACTTAAGTTGAATTAAACAGCTGGATTAAAAATTCCCAATTATACTTTGGAAAATACTCAATAGAATTACATATGCAGATTGATAATCAAGATATGTGAAGAAAGTTCTCTGTCGAGATGCATTCCCAGCCAGAATCTCTGCTTTTGAAGTTTCAGTCTTGTCAGCTGAACCAAGCAGAACCACCGTGAACACAAGGCTGTATTTCTTTTCTGTGAGCTGGACAGTCTCGGCACCACATAAAGCTATTTATTCTTAGCAACATTTCACAGTAGTTGGATGGAGTCAGATAAAGTAGTAGCTTCACTATATTTAAACCAAAACATTAGCCAGAGTTGTGGAAAAAAAGCATTAAAAAAAAAAAAAGTGATGCAGATCATTCTGAGCAGGCAAGCTGTTCCAATGAAAACAGCTAAACAAAACCTATTCTTGTCTAAAACTTGCAATCTTCTCTTTATCACAAGAACAGTTACCTTCTAATGACAATAAGATTAATTGCTGAAACTGAACCAGCTTTTATTATAGGAACAGCTGAGTTCAAATGTGAATTTAGCAGTAGACTTCTTCATTTCAGAGGAAACAGGCCAGGAATACTTGCATATGGAATACATTTTTTACCATTTCTCTTGTTGCATACTGGCTGAAAACTTCAGAAGCCTCAGAATGACTACTTTAAGAGTGACACACTCTCAGCCTTGAAGAAAGCAATCAGCATCCAACTCACTGCAGATGGATTTCAAAATACAGAGGATTAAGCAAGGGCCATATATGTACACTCAAGAACAAAACCATTAAAATGGCTCTCAAAAAAGAGAACAGGGACTCAGAGAAGGAGCCTTTCAAATTAAACTATATAAAACAGCAATTAAAAAAACCTAGGCAACCATATCACTGTAAATCAGCTAGTCTTAATATCCAGAGCTGGATTGGAACAGACAACTTAATTTTTACCTGTATATAACAATTTTCTTTGAAGTTTAATGTCTAGAATAGGTATGTTTTGGGTTGTATCCAGTTCAGTAAATCCTCTCCCAGAGAACCTATTAACTTTACCTATGAACTTAGTTAAGGTATGAGCTAAACCTCAGGTGTATCTGCAATATAGTAGGGTATATCTCTGAAACATCCATGCTAAAATTAAAGTTTGGTAAGAAAGCATGAATAACCATTTTGATTAATGAAACATTTTCTTTTTACAAATACACCGAAAATTAAGAACACCTGGAATCTGCAGGATGGCTCTACACATAAAAATCATTCTAGTACAAATTCCATGAATGCACAAAGAATTTATCTTGCACTTTATTTGACAGAGGTGACTAAACTTTCTGACTGGGGTGACCAGGTTACTCAGTTATCCAGACTTCCATTAGCAAGAAGCAAAAGAAATGTCTGGCCTCTGAAATCCTTCTTTTTTGTTTTTTTTGGGAATGATGGGCACCAAAGATTGATCAGACATATACTGCAGATTAGCACACAGCAGAAACAAGTGTTTCATCTGTTATCTGAAGTATATACAAAAAAGAATTGCTAGATATCTTTAGTTGACAACACACATCATAAACATTTGAGAGTTACTCAACAAAATAGGCCTGTAAAAACTATGACAGTGCCACAGCAATTACTCTTTTTAAATGGTGAAATATCTCTATTGTAAAAAATGTGTAAAATAACTTTGGTATTTTTGGTTCTTGATGCACGCTCCTCCAAATATATTATTATAAGACAAAGAAAAAAATATCAATCTTCTCAAAAGAATAAAAAGAAAAAAAAATCAGGATTAAGCTCCTAACAATATTCATAAGTGAATAAAAATAGAGATTTACAATTGAATTTGAGTTGCAACTTTAACTATAGCTTTCACAGTCAGGGATGGGCCAGTCAGAGACATTATCCATTCACACAAGATAAAAGGAAAAAAGTATGTTTGGTACATCACAGCTGTCTTCCATTACCTGTAATTATGCATGTTCAGACCAAGCTGGGAACAAAAGATACACTAGGAACAATAGTTAACCGCATGTTATAAGGCAACAGTGTAGTACACTTTCCAGCATGACATTCACTTGCAATGAAAAACATCAACCATCCCACTCACAGGATGTCGGTTTTTCTTTACATTGTAGAAGCTTTAATTAAATGCAAGTTAAATCGGATACATTTTAGAAACCCTTATCCTTCTTGAAATACGTTTCTTAATACGTTTCATTCAAAGATATATTCTTACAATCACATATTTCATAACAACAGATGATCAGTACAGATGTTCTGGATTAGCAAAGCTAGTCCTTAGTTCCAATATGAAGCATATAAACTTTCTAATAAATTTACCGAAATATGTCTTAAATTTATACTTTTACCACTGGTAGCTTTTACCAAGAAGCTGTTTCAAAGCCTCGTATTTCATATATTTAAAAACCTTTCTAAAAATTCTAGTCAGGTTTTATTTAAGATCATTTTGTATTCATTTCTTCTTGGGTAAAAACTAGTCTTCAATAGAGAAGTTCCTCTTCTACACCATTCACATAGCATAGATTTTATTTTTTTTTTAGTTCTCAGTTTCACTAAATTATGTAGAGATGCTCTTACAATTTCTTCTTACAACCATGGTTCATCATTCTCCCAGGCATTCTTGCAGCTCTCCCTCCCATCACTTCCAGTCTCATTTCACGTCCCTGGAACATCTGAGATAGAAGTTGTCTATGGAATTGCAGATGAGATCTCACCTACAGTTTCACTAAGAGCACAAATGTTTCCTTAACTACTTAACAATGACCACACATTTTTAAGCTGAGTCTCACTAGGTATCGGTCATCTTCTGATACCTTCATAAACTTTCTCATCTTCAGACACTTTTAATTTTTAAGATCATTGCTCGTATCTGACTTTTCTACCTTTCATCCTTAAATGCAGGTGAATTCACCTTTTTCTGTTCATCATTCTAGTGCTATATTACTAGCTTCAGCTGATACTGAACTTAAAATTATTTTGTCCTTTTTACAAGGTGAAGTCCTAATACAAGTATACGGAGACTCATGCTATATTACATAAGAGAAATGAAAGACAATGTTTTTAAGCTAAAATTACAAAAAGAAAAATGTAATTTAATGACAAAATGATACATCTTTCCCTTAAAATATGCTATCATTAAAAGGGTGAGGGAAGGAAGATTGATCAAACGTATTAAATGAAACCCAATATACAAATAAACCGATATCTATAAAGAGCATATAAATGACCTTACGCAGAACCCTTTCCTCCACTTCTCTTCTACACTACTTGACTAGTCCCATTGTCATATGGCAGGGATTATGGTGTGGATTATGATATATCAGGCCTTTGCAGTGCTGGTTTGATCTCTTTTTCCTAATACCAAAATGCAGCAGTTCTCATCAGACTGCTGATAGAGGAGTAACATATTCGGAGTAGGATGCAGAAAAGCCATCATGCTGAATAAAAAAGTTTTAAGTCAGCAGAAACTTCAGCAGAAAGTTCCCTGTCATTAGGTAACAGAAATGCTGAGGAAAACAATCTTAAACCCCACCACTAAAGCAGCCACCTTTAGTTTCTCCCTTTGTAAGGGTGATCCTAGCCAGAAGCTTACAAAGACACAAATTCATAATAATGGATCATTACCATAAACCACAGACTAATTTAAAGACAGACTGGTCTTTTGGGGTTTGCTTCACTCTCTAGAACATAAAACCTCACATTTTTAAAGCTGTCACTGCTGTAGAGCAGAGGAAGATTTGTATGTAACACCACCTTTTTACAAGACACAATCCCAAAACATGTGGTCCTTTCCATTAAAGTCTGCCCTAGTTAGTGGTTTCATAAAACTTGGCCTATCCACTTCTTGATTTGTCCTAACTTCTGCTGCTGCAAGTCAAACATTTTAAATATCAAACATAATGAAACAACTAAAAAAAAAAAAAAAAAAAAAAAAAGTGAGATAACAATTTCTTCTCACGTTTGAAGAGAGTTTTACAATTTTCCCACCAGAAAAAGATGTTTCTGCTAATGCTATATACTTCAAACACTGCTTTTTAATACCAGCTTCTTTGTAGCTTTCCTTGGTATTGCAAAGGGCTAAAAATACTTCTCTCTTCTTGCTGTTTTACACAGTACTGAGCAACAGCCAACATGGTTTCTTTTTTGTGTAGATGACTTTCTAATTTAGCCATCCAATTTTACTTTGAAATTTCAACTTTCCCATAAAAAAATTCAGTACTGAAGGAAAAAAGTATACAGATCTAAGGAAAAGTATCTACTCTTTTCAAAAGCTCTTTAAACATTAGATTACTTCTATAACCATTACATTAAACTATGAGAGTCGATTAAAAAAAATATCTCCTCCCTTCTCATTTTCTTCAGTCTGAACTGAAGAAAATTTCCTTTACAAAAGGAAAAACTGACTGATAAAGAAATATTATTCTTACACATCTGATTTATTTTATTCACCTTTTCAAGAGAACTAAGGTAAGTGTGTGACTTTCAGAAGGATTTATTGTTTCGTTTGTACTATTATCTCCCTGTGGAGGTATCAGATTTTGCTCTCTTTCCCTCCAAAAGAGAAATAGATGGGCTAGCTAAACTGTTAGATCTTATTTCTGGGTTGTCCGTATTCCTTTGTCCATTGACTGTCTTCAGTAGGATGCCTGGACCAGGTCTCCCTTTTTTCCCAGGCTACTACATAAACTTTTCAATACCACTGGGATCACTCAACAATTGCTTGAAAAGTTCATCAGTTTCAATGTTCCTTTCATGCTTCTATCCAGTCCTGATAGCTGCTTCTTTAGATTAAAAATCAGACACCTCAATAGCAGGAGCCTTGCCAAACTTCTGAATCAGCAAAATCTGATCTCTATATACAATGAAGAGACCTTCCTCTTGCCCACTGTGACTAAATCCTAATGAATTAATTTATCGTTGTGCAATGCACCTGGCATACAGAACAAGCATTCGTCCCCTCAGCGAGTGACTGTATGACAGTGCCATAGTCCCATGATTTTTCCTGTTGCAGAGACTTTGCTACTTTGACATCTATGCTATTGAGAAACACTTGTCTGTCTCCTGGAAGTGTGCTAAGGGAATTGCAGGAGTTCTATGCATCAATTCACTATAACAAAAACCACTTTTTAACAAAAGCAGTTTTCTCTGGAATATTTTTAGTACTGGTATATTAGCAAGAAGAAAATTTTGAAAGGATATTGAAAGGTCCAAAGTGATAGAGTCTGACGTTACCTATTTCAGTGGTATTAAGTATTGGCACACACTACCATTCAGTATTAAGGTAAGGAGAACACATGCACCTGTGTTTTCATATCTGGTGCCCCAAATCTCTCTTTGCAACTCCATCTGCTATCTGACTCATCTTTTCATCCCTTTGTCTGCCTTCTTGGCAGCTGAAATGAACAGAGAGGAATGTGTCCCCTCTCCCACTGCAGCATGGCTTTTCTGTGTCACAAATATAGTAGCTCTACTTCTGTGGGCATGTTTTGTATGCAACATGCCCTTCAAAAGGGCGTTGTGAGATGATCACTCCATGCTCTTACTGGAGAGAAAGAACAGAGTTAGAAAGCTGGGAAGAACAAACTACAATGGCCCTGCTTCAAGCAGACAATGGAGCTGTAAGATTGGTTTTACCCCCACCAAAATTTCATTCTGTTTCTCACATCCTGGCAGATGATCACAATTACAAGAGTCTTTTTTCAAATACTTATCTATTTTAGCTACATGAAATCATGTTCTTATTTTTGCTACTGTAATCACTGTGCAGAACTTACAAAAATAAGACTTATGTGAATGACATTAATCGACACCTTTACCTAGGAGAAAACTGATATTGGGGAATGATAAAAGCCATCAAATATGCAAAGGTTACTGCAAAGAGGAAAAGCAATTCTCTGTGTCCCTAGTGGACTGAACAGGGAGCAATGGATTGAACTGCTACAAGGAGAATTCACGGTAGACATTACAGAATGGAATAATGCAAGAGGAAACAGTGCAATCTCCAACATTGTGAGTCTTTAAAAAAACAATTAGACGTATTTACCAGGACTGGTGTGATTCAAGAGATGTACTTTATGATTCTTCCTGATCAGCTGTGGCTAATGTTTCCTGTTTGCACTTTGTCCTAGGTTGACCATTCAACTAGCTGAAAAATATGGCACTGATATTTACACTCACAATGAACATACAGCTTTCAAACCCTGTCCATTCTCATATGCTGGGGAGATGAGATAGAATTATTAGGAAGGACAAGTTGGGTCATTCATTAATGAAAAGACTGTATAGTTCTCCACATAAAACTTCTAGCTTTTTTTTTTTTTTTTTTTCTTCCTGAAGAGCACGGAATTTGGAAACAAAATCAAATATTCTGAAGCGTGGGACAGCACATGTACCAAGACTTGGCATTTGAACTTCACTACACGTAACTGATCATCTTTCAGATGGAAACCATCAGCTCCCTTTTTCTAGTACCACATGGGCTGCATGTCTCCTCTAGAGAGCACGGAAGAAATTCCCCAAGTTCCCTCTGTACATAAAAAATATCACATATATATATATATATATATTTTTTTTTTTTTTTTCTCTTTTTAACTCCCTACTTCCCCCCCCCAAAAAAAAAATATAAAAAAATGCTATAGCTAGAAAGAATTTAATGGCACCCACAAAACCTGTATCTGTGAATCTGGTCATTTTAATACCAATTTATTTATTTTTAACATACTTAATTGTTCCAGTGGCTAAAATCCTAATTTATCCATTATTTCTCAGTCATTGAGATGACATAGCTAACTTTTACTCATTGCTAACTTTCCACTTTGAATATAAGAAGTTAACAATATCATTCAATTTCACATTCTCATGGGGTCTCTTCTAAGTCTTTATCTAAACTTCAGAGACAGAGGAATTGATACACTCTTTCTGTTATGTGAGATAATTCTCATCTTTTTTACCTAGAACAATAAAGCTGTTTCTGTTACTTTTCTCATTCACTTTCATTACTACTCATGTCTTCAAATATAATCTGTTTAAAAAACTTACACAATTCTCTTGAATTTCATTAGTATCAGATTCACAATATTTGGTTATAACTACTATTTCTTAACCTAGCTTCACCTATCATCTTCTTCTGTTTTCACACTATGGATGTTACTTGCATATCTGTCTTCCTCCTAAGGCCTTAAGAGAATCTCTTCCACACTTCAAACACATTCAGTAATGGTAACAAAATACAGTGAATTTTTTTTTTAATAAGAACAACATGGAAAAATCCAGTTTCATTTATGGAAAAGTCCACTCTGGACAATTTAAAAGCTGCAATTTGATTCCAATTACACCATTGTATATGCCAGACAGAATGTGAAACTGTCACTGTAATTGCCAAGTTCAATATAAGATTCGAACACAGCAAATCTCAACTTTTATGATGCTTCATTTATGTATTTGTTGGTTCCATGGGCGATACAAAAGAAAATGCAGAACACTGTTATCAAAGACATTTTTTCAAGAATGTATTTTTTCTCATATGTAATACTAGAGATATTTATGTGATAGATTAAAAAAAATGGCTTCCAATGACATTCCAGCACAAGTGGTTTTCGATAATGCATCTCCCTCTGACACCACCATTATATAATCACTTTGTCCAAAATGCTTGTCATTCTGTAGAAAATTGACCTCCTTTGTATTAAACTTGACAATTCAGAGTGTCTTTGTCAGTGTTTATTACTCAAAACAAAATTAAAGCATAGCTCCTTTATAATATACTATTGGATATAACACCAGAATGAGTGCACTTTACTATTTTTATTAGTGCATTTCAGTAAAGCACACTTTACTGAATATTACTTTTGGGGTCAACGACCAAGATAATGAAAAAACTTGTTGCCTCGTCACAAATACCACTGGCGTGGTGCAATGCCTTTACTTATTTATTGCATGCTGTAAAGTGATTTGGTAAGAATTTCATTGTGTATTTAGGTTCAATTTCACATTTGTTTCCACCCAGTGGTCTGGCCCAAATACAAGGTTAAGAAATATGCAAGCAAAACCTAAGAAGCATGTTTGATCTTATAAAAATTCATGAATATTGTTACCACATGCTTTCTTCACACACAAAAAAGAATCTAAATACCATCTGTGCAAGATAGTCTAATTAGGGGATTAGGACCACATAAGTTCTGTTAGCTCACATGTTCAAGCGCCTGCTTCCTTGGCCACTCAAGAAAAACCATAAATGAAGAACAGAGAAAGGACAGCAGCACCCTATTGGATTCATTGCAGACAGGAGTTAACAAACCTTACAGAATTTAGTTGTCCAACTCTACCCACGGGAGTTTGTTTTTTTTTTTTTTTCCTTGATGTATAATGCCTGGCCCAGCACAAGGCTTGTGAATAAACTTGGCACCAGATGAATCACATTTTAATAAGTTCAAATGATATTCTGCAACAGACTGGTATTTAATGGCTGCAGCATACTACAGGGACCAATTTTTCAGGATTTGGCACCAACAATAGAAAACTAAATGATAAAAGCACATAAGTAGTTCTTAAACAAAATAAATGAGGTATAAACATAAGTAAAGGCTGTACTGAATATATAAAAATAGTCTGACTACACATAAAACCCAAGATCCATTTGAAACCAACTAATTTTAGAAATAGAAGCAAAACGCACGAAGTGATCTTCTATTAAAACAAAGTCACTAACTCACAGGCTTCACCATCAATTTAAAACCGTTTCTGTTTGCGACATCGTTTTTCTTAATCGCAGAATAATTTATGAATGCTAGTAACAACACGCAACCAAAAACCTTAAAGGAACATCAGATCTTTGTATTTTGAACACTAATTCTGACAAGTTTCAACAGCTTATATTGTATTCAACAATTTGACAGAAATTTGTAGAGCTAAGCAACGAACTCATTCAGAACAACGCATGCAATACATTTCATTATTTTTGGCTCACCGAATACTTATGAACAGATGGGTTGTATTTATTTAACTTATTTCATGCATTTATTTTTTCATTTTAGTTTTTACCATTTCTGTAGCTGCTGCTGATAGTTCACTGACAAAAAAAAATCAACATGTGAGACTTGTCATGAATCATAGTTATAAAACTAGCCTGTTTCTTTACTGAACACACATGTACATCTTATCTGTCATGGACTTCAATACTTGTTTTCAGAAAACATTTTCCAGTTCAGAGCCAAGTTAGAATGCCTTTATAGGAGTAGCATGTATTTCCAGACTACAGAAATATTAAATGTAATGCCTATGGTCGTATCTCATTGGTATAGCTGGGAGAATGCCATACAAAAAGTCAAAGTGATACACTAAAGTTGTCCAAGGTAAGTGAGGAAAAAGGGAACTTCAGGTCTCCAGAACCCCACAGTTACATTCCCATGGCAAGATCATTTTATTGTCCAGGTAGACAGCAAGTTCTTTTTAAAAGTTCCTTTTTAACTTAGAAATAAAGATGGTCACTTCTGTACTGCAATTAAGCTGGAGAAGGAAAAGTCTGAAGTCAGTAAACATTGAGGTATGCAAAGTGATTATGGCCTTGAGTGTAATTTTGATTTTCAATGTTATCCCATGCTTAGTCAAGCACTGCTGAGGAGGATCAAAGTCTGATTAAACAGAATAAAGTTTTAAAGAGATTTTGTAAGGTATAGCTATATCCAGAAAATTAAAAAAAAAATTAAAAAAATCCATAACCATAAATTATTAATGTGGCTTCAGTAATTAATAGCCTCTCTGAAAAACTGGTGCTCTACTAACTTGACTGAAAAGATCTGCTTTGATTATAGTTTCAGTAAATTCACTAAAACTATAAATTTTATCAAGTCACCATTAAGTGACTTGATAAAATTTATCTTGGCCAAGCCAGAATGAATGACCTTCTCACAGCATAATGATCTTCCGTCTTCCAGATGAACTATACAAATACTGGAGAGAGAGAAGATTCTACACAATGTGAAGAGCAGACTCAACATGTTAAAAGCCATAGCTCTCACTTGTTAAAGACTCATATTCGCTCTCCTGTCCTGGCCACTATGTTGCCTTCTTAGACACTGTCTTCTGCGATGAACTCGTGCTGCCAACAGATGAGAGGACGCAGCTTACTCAGTTTATGAATGGTTGCCAGAAGAGATTTGCTGCTTCAGGCTGCAGTAAATTAATCCCAGCAGAGGCAAGGTTTATTTGCTTCTCCAGTAGTTTGAGGAACATACTGATGGCATAATCCTGAGCAATGCAAAGGACAACTGAGCACCAGAGATAGCCACAGAAAAGCCAGAGCTCTGTTGTAATGCTCTTTCAAGTCCATTTTACCTACAGGGTATTCACCTCAAAATCCACTTACCCTTTGCAACATACCAATGTTTGCTTTTCCTGTGTTTACACAGAGAAAATTGTTACTAACATTGTATACATACATTTAAAGTCAAGGGCACAAAGCTAGACAGGGAGGGCAATAAGATCAAACAACATACAACCTAAAGAATGTTTTTCTAAAAAACATAAAAACAGAAGAAAACGATTTTTGACAAAAAGTCTTTCAAGATGACTGCTATTCTTAGACATTCATCTTCTGCAAAGTTATTTTTTTTACGTCCATAAAATAAAATATAAAATGACAAAGGTAGAGCAACTTTGCGTCCATTTTCAGTATCTCACCTAGAAAAAGTGTCTTGTTCTGCATTGGAACAGTGAAACTTCCCTCCCTCTCCTGAGAGTCAATTCGCTGCTACAGAGCCAAGGTGACACTAAATTGAAAATTTTCTCTGCCTGCTTATGAGCCAAAGAACTG
Source organism: Anas acuta (assembly GCF_963932015.1). Taxonomy (NCBI): domain Eukaryota; kingdom Metazoa; phylum Chordata; class Aves; order Anseriformes; family Anatidae; genus Anas; species Anas acuta. The sequence goes on from NC_088979.1 coordinate 104,716,425, forward strand.
CTTTGAACTGGGCATTTCCTACACTTGTTTCCCTATCTTTTGCCTACCATAATACATATATATTAGAATAGCTAGTTTATCTATATCACAACAAAATTCTACCAGCTGCATGAAAAAAGCCATCAGAGGAAGATATTTGCTTTTAAACTTAGCATGATTTATTTGAAACATGTTTTTAGTTGGATAGCCAAAGTCAGAAATGCAGGAGAGTAATATCAAGCACTTACTAGAAACGCTACACATCTAATTGAAAAAGCTTAAAAATAATGCACATATCAAGGAAACTCCAAACTGATCCTTCAAATCAGCGGTAATGCATGTGAGAAGGCACTTCTTACCAGCAAAGGTATTTCCTACTGTGATCATCAAATCTGCCAGTGGCAGTATTCAAGTGCTAAACTGTAAGCCAAGCAACACAGAAAAATTTTGCCTGCATATGTACACGAATTTTCTACACCTAAGTAACACAAATGCTACACAAAGTCTGTATCTGTGAACTATTTAACAGTATAATGTTGAACTTGCACAATATTTTCTGTTTCTGGCTGGATTTTTTCAACCTTCTCAGCAGATCTTTTTTATTTTATTTTATTTTAGTCCAGCCTAGACTTGAATTTTAGCTTTCCACGGATACTTATAAAAAAAAAAATAGAATTACTGAGAAAAAGTCTCTGCAAGACACCGTAAGAGCTTACATGTGGGCAGAAATGGAAATAAAAGTCATCTGTAACATAATGTAAAGGCAGATTTTAATTGTCAGTGGTGCAGATACAAAAATACTGCCATGTTTACTGATAAATAAAGTATTAGTTGAAGCCAGCTTTTGGAATATATATATACATCCATATATATATATATATATATACACACATAAATCTCAACTGGCCTTAAAACAACCACTAACCCAAACCAGCAGAATATTTAGAAACCTGTTGAAAGTTGTTATTTTTAACTCAAAGTTTCTACAGAAAAAAAAATAAAATAAATTCCCAGAAGCGAGCTGGAAACTAACTGTTTTTTTCTTCCCTGACTGTGCCAAGCATATTTTTCACTTCTGGTTTTACACTTATCCTAATTGAACTGCTCATTATAGACTCTGACAGGCTGGGCTCCCTGATTTTTACTATTTCTTATTACTATTTTCTCAGAAACACAGCATTAAAAAAAGCTCTCCGGATAGATAAATGAACTATTTGCAACTGGAACAAATCTACTAGATTTTATTTCCTCCATAACTGCTGTTAAGAGTCCTACATTCATGACTTTGCCATTGCAGGCCCTAGCAGGGCCTAGCAGCAATGTCAAGTGCCTTGTAGTAAGAGCAGGAAAAGTGAGCAAAGTGGGCTTTATTCTGTTACTGACAGAAGAATCCCCAGAAGATACAGGCACAAGAAGATAGCTGCAGAATGACAAGCACCAGAAGTGGTTTACCAGAACCACGGATCCAAGTAAAGAACACAGAAGCAAAACGCTGCTGACATTTTTTCCCCTCTCCCAAAGGTAAATTTATAAGGGATAGCTAAATTGATCAAACGTTTACTAGAAAAAAAAGTCAGAGGGAATAAAATCCATGAGTAACAACAGAAGCGTGGGAGAATTTCAGCAGATCTCCCTAAAGCTCACTTCTAGTAAGTCATCAGTTCTTTAACATTAATGATGTACCACATTTCCTTTTAATAGTTCTTAAAATACCACATTTAAACTGCCTTAAAAAAAAAAAAAAAAACATGCTATGTTTACTTCACTGGCGGACAATTCCATACTGAGGTTCTTGAGGCTTCTGCATCCTTGGGAAAACTGGTCCATGCAATGGACCCAGCAGGCTATCTGAGTAATGAGAGCCTGAGGCAACAGAGGGTCTGAAAGACTCAAGGATGGTGTAAAGCCATTTCAGTTTGACTCCAGGCTGTGTTCTTCATGTGCCTTTTTGAACTCTCTTGAATATTTAAAAAATGCCACACGTTATAATTCCCTTTGTTGTTTCTCCATTAACCTCTACAGCACAAACATCTACCTGTAAATCATGAGAACACAAAAAACTTCCTTGCAGGACTAGGGTAAAGGTCTGTGTTGCTCAGTGTTAGACCCCAGTAACAGCTTTAAGGGAATTATTGTTTTCCTAATTACAGAGCTCAGCTCCAGCAGCCAGAAACTGTGAATTTGAAAGGATTTGGATATATACTTAGATATTTAGTAGCCATCAACATATCTGTCCCTCATAAGTACTTCCTTTTGGAATTTTTTTGTTACTATATTGAACCAGGGAAGCCATTTTATCAGGCTATAAGAACAGGCTGAAATTTGGAAAGTTGATTTTTTTTTTTTTCCCAGAACAATACCTCAATTAAGCAAAATAATGCACCGTTCTCAGTTTAATGGGACAAACAAAACAGACACAAAAATAATTTTCTGACAGTTGTCTTAGAAACCATGTAATCTTTAAAAAAATACACCCTAATTAGAAACGATAACGAGAAAGGAGCAATGGATTTTTGCTGGATTGTCACATGCAGGTTGTCAAAACATGAGAGCTTAAAAGACATACTTTCCATGCTCATGCCCTTAAGCCTTTTCCTTCTGATAATACCTGTTTAATCTAGCCAAATGAGCAAAGTCTTCTCTTCCTAAGCATTTCCAGAAGGAAAATTACACAAACTCCTCCTTGAACGCAGCTTTTAAAAAATGCTATCATGATTGTTATTCCAAGGAAAAAGAATTTTCTTGATTTACATGGAAGTAGTAAGTTAATAAACCATTCATCACAGGCCTTTGCAACAACCATTTCTTATACCAGAAATTCTATGAGATAATCACTACTACAGGGGAAGATGGGTAGACAATGGAGATGAGAGAAAGGTTCTTCATCATAATTGTATGACTATCCTCTCCCACTTTCTTTAAAAACAAATATACAAAGAAACAGGAAAAACACCCACAGAATCAAAACGGACAAACAATCTGATGAAACTGGCTGAGCTAACAATGCAATGCTATAATGCTTTACACAGTAGAATCATTCAAGATGTTCCTAGAGGTCTTTCAGAAGAGAGAAATTTTTCTTTTTTTTTTTTTTTTTTTCTTCCAAGTTACTGTCCAACAAATAGAAGTTGAAACTGAATAATTTATTTCAGAAAAAGGAGTTTTAATTGAAGGTATATCACCCGAATAATATACCGTTATTGATAGGCTTAACTGCCAGTATGACTAGAAGAGGTGACTGCTACCAAAAATCCTTTGGTATCGCATGCTAGCCTAGAATTTTGTCTACTGGAGCTGACGGAATTACTGCAATGAAAATCCCTCCATAAAATCCCCTCAACTCAAGAACAGATTCTGAATAGTAACTATGCCTATCCCTGCCAAAGCCAGGACCTTTTCTAGCAAATCATACTCATTTTCTTATTTCCTTTCTATTAACAATACAACTGTTTCTGCCATTGGTTTATTTGCAATATAGAATAGTCTCAAAGACATCTGGAAAGTGCCATGCAGATATTCCCTTAGAATGGACAAAATTAATTTTAAAACATCATTTCAACAATCCAGGAAAATTCTGAAGGTCCTTAAGGAGCAATAACTAATCTGAAACAAATCAAGAAACAGCAACCTCTCCAGACCTTTCTGGAGTTTTAACCTTCCTACAATCTTGCTTTTGCTTCTTAAATTTATTGCAGGCAATAGAAAAAGAACACCAGTTCTTCAGTTGTCTTCTTGGAGACAAGAAGAGTCATTTAAATGCCTTATCAACATTTAGGGAAAAACCTCTCTTTCAGAACCAAGTTCCTACTACTTTATCTGCGGTTCCACTCAAACAGTGGGCACTATTATTAATTAAAACCAGCCAGCCAGATTTATAGCGTGGGCTCTGTTTGTTGTTTTAAATTGTTGAATATCAATTACCTTATTATTTTGTGATTAGCATGAAACACATGCATCTATGTCTTGTGGCTTTTGGCAGTGATTTAAAAAAAAATTCAGCAACTTTGCATACGGCTGTAAAACAGCATGTTTCCAGGCATTTTTAGCGCTGACTAGAGCCATTCTCAATCTGCTCACCAGCATGAAGTTAATTAGGAGAGGCATGAAGCTTATGGTTGGGTGCAGAAATCAGCAATGGAGCAAAATTCCCCCCTTTTTTGGCTTCAGCCAGTAATTGCCACTGTATCTGCATGTTTTTTTCTTGTTGTTGTTTTTGAAATGCTTTCACTGTTAACTACCAGCTTAAGCTTTAACTTTGTATCTTATCCAATTTTCTAAATCCTTCAATGAATGCAAGTCGATGAACCCACAAAAACAGAAAGAGCTAATTATGTAGAGCTCAGGGAGGTACTACAATGTACTAATTTAAAGAAAATCCAGTTTTGGACACAGCCTTGGGATTCCTTTATCAACAGTCCTTTTTTTTTTTTTTTTTTTTTAGCAGTGAGACCATTTATCTTATTCACAGAATACCAAAGCAAGCTTGTGTCGCAACACAGCAACAGCTTACAAGAATATCCACATGAGAGGGAATCTCCCCGAACGTTTTGCAAGACTCTGGCATGATTACAGTCTGCACAGAAGAAAAGAATAAATGTTGGATAAGTGGATTTCCTCAAGGCCCCACCTGTTTTTCTTACTGTAACAAGATCATGGCAGAAATGAAGGAATAAGATAAAGCAGAAGTAGATAGGAACATATTTTTACCAATCTCCCTCATAATATATTTATATATTTCATTCCCTACATGACATTAGATCAGGGATTTATTAGGGAAGAGGACACATTAAATAAACAAACAAGTAATCCAGGAACTGATGAAATTCAAGACTCCTGTGATCTTTGTTTTGCTAACTAAAGATGGATTTCCTTGTCTAGGTCACCTTTCACAGATAAAGGACTCTCAGCTACATAGCAATATTTGTTATCCCTGCCTGCTATGCCTCAAAACACATGTACATATGAATTCCAGTTTAGACCAGTCTGCTTTCGAAAGGAGTCCCAAACATTGTCACTTCATGTACTTCAGTGTGCATCACACAGCAGCAATGCAGTACAGGAGGTGGACTCTGGAACAGGCTGCTCAGGGGCTTTGCGGAGTCTCTTTCTCTGGAGACATTCAAATCCTGCCCAGATGTGTTCCTGTGTGACCTATCGAGGTGTTCCCACTCCGGCAGGGGGATTGGTATGATACTTCAAGGTCCAGTCCAATCCCAAACATTCTGTGCTTCTTTGACTCCTTTCAGATGAAGTTAAGACAACCTCCTGTAGAGGACCTAACATTATTCAAATCAAGCATCTGAATGTGAGCTAGTTTAAAAAGCCCAGAAATCCATAAAGAGCTGATGTTGGGTCTTCACCACAAAGCCTTCCGCTCTTCATTCCAAATCCTATTCCACTGCAAATTTCTTAACATCTACATACTCACAGTTTTGCAGCATGTCCTGTGGAGTACACTGGCACAGTCTAACTAAAGGAAGTTGAATCTCATAACCTGTAAAAATTTCAACCAAGGAAACAATAGCTACGAGCAAGGGAACACGTGGGAGGATGGAGTTACAGTAGTTCAGATGAGAAACAACAGTACACGACTTGGGATATCCCAAGTCAGCCCCACCTCCTTCTCTTCCTAAGAAAAAATAAGGAAATACTGTAGTGGGTCTGTTCTGAAAACTACCATCACCTCTTCTGACACTGACTTAGATTTCAATCCAAAGCACTTCTTTAGGAAGTACCATGAGTTTCCCACATTCAAAAAATAGTTTCATTAAGTTAACCTTTTCCTCATTATTCTCCCTCAAAACAATTCTCTGGAATAATATTCACATTCTTTGGATTGTTAACTCCAAACAATACAGAATGCAAAATACTGAATTTCAGGAGACTTGAGCTTCAATAGCAACCTTCAGAAACAAAATCTGTTTTGCATGTTGCTGCCTCTTGCATCAAAGTGTACTTACAAGTACAAAACAGGGCATACAGTTTGAAACTGGATACAAGTTCAGGCAAAGCCATAGGATATTTCAAGGCTTCATAATTATAGCATACCATCATGTCAAATTCACATTAAAATATAATCAGGACATTAACATTTTGATAGATAAATACAAAAGATGAAGTTTTATAATGGGCACATCAATCAAATAGCGGTATGTCTGAACTTTTTTTCTACCTTGAAAAAGATTCAAAGACACAGTCAATGTATCACAAGCAAAAATTAAAATGAGAAAGTCATGCAGCCCTTTAAGCATGTAGGTTTCCAACAGAAGAAAAAAAAAATCACCAACAGAAAACCAACAGACTAGAAAACGTAAAAGGAAACAATTTTAGAGTTACAAGCTATAACTTCCCCTCCCCCTTTTTGGCTGTGCATTGTTTTTCATTAAAAAACATCCTGAGAAACTTTTGCAAACAAATGCAAAGATATATGTATATTTATATATATACACATTTATTTACTGAATATTCAAAACAAGAGATCACTTTAGACTGCTGGATTTGGACACAAACTGAACAGAGAGGCAGCTGTTTTTGTTTTGTTTTCTCTTTTTACACATACGTATACTCAAATCAATGTTACAAGAACTTGGAAGAAGAAAAAAATTTAAAAGCACATCCCTGAAGCTATGAAAGTTTTTACTATATCCCATATGCTCAGGTTCTAGTGAAAAAAGTCGCTGATGATTGCTAATTCTTCTGGAGATAGAAATAAACTTTCATATACATTCTCAAGACAACAATATATGACGTATCTGTCACTAAGAAGAACACACCTATAACTATAGACACAAATTCCAGCAGTATTTTTTTTGCCTATAATTTTGATCAGTATGAAGAAATAAACACAATTTGAGTTATATACAAATACAGCATAAAGTACTTTGTAAGTACACATGGTAAAAAAATACCTACACTTTACTGATCATAGAAAAATTACATTTTCAGATTGTAGTCATTTCTAATTAACACATTTTTATTTTTATTTTAAAGATATTTATTCTCTTGACGTTACACAATTACTTCACAACAGACTACCAAAAGGAAGGAGTTAAGCTGCTAACTGATAAAGTGGGGAATATATCAATTTCTCAGCCTTCTGAAGCAGTTTTCTATATCCCAACTATACTGTCACCTAAAGACTTCACCAGGTAGCCACTAGTTCATAGCAACCATTTTACTTTCACTAAGGAGCTACTATTTCAAACCTATTTACCTTTATATGCATATATATAAAAACAACTAAAAATGAGATCTACTAAAGTAGCGATCACAGAAAAACTTTTAAAAGTTTTTGCTCTACAATGCTCTCCTGTTCTGCATTGGCTTTGTCCTGTCAGTGGGATGAGTTATGGAAGATTGCTCAGAATATTAACTGAGGCCAAGGAACTAAAGCGTGCTCCAAAGGCAAGAAAGGACCATACTCTTAAAGGGTTGTCACAGGGGTTTGTTTTAAAATTGTAGAAGCATATGAAAAATAATGAGTGAGGAATGCTAATTTGTGCAATGGTGAGAGAAGTACTGAATTCATATACCCTCAGTCATTACATCTACACACTCTTCTCCAAGCCTGAAACAAATTGTGGGAAAAGCCCATTTCCCAGAATTAGCCATTTAGTCATCTACCAACAGAAGCACACTATCCGTTGTGACAAAAAAGATAAAAATAAAATGAAGAAAGAAGTCCTCAGATGACACATGGAAAGAAGCCAGGGTCCCAAGCCCAGCAGCCTGCAGGAATCTCCTCAGCCAGGAGCGAGGCCTGCCAAAGGCTCTCATTGCCCCAGGGGTGTCGGCTAAAACCATCCGGCCTGCATCCCCATAATCAATTAGCTGAGGGCCAGGTTAGCCCCGGAAGGGAATAACTTAAAAAGGATGAGAGGGGAGAAACGCAGGGTGCAGGACAAAGCCATCTCTTGCACTGGAAGAGATTTTCATGTGCATATGTGCGTTGGCAATTGTTCTGCGAGCAAAGAGCCACATTAATCAATGTTCAGGGCCGCTTTAAACACAGGAACACAGAGCCGGCTATTCAGTGGTGATTTATGACGGGGGCCAACACGCAGTCAGTGCAGAACAAGTTGGAGCTTTGGAAGCTGCCACCAACAGACAGGAGAGTGGGGATGTGACAGGGGTTGCACGAAGGCACAGTCAAATCTGCTCCACGGCACTGCCACCAACGGGAAATGCAGTGTCGGCAATCACCTCGACAAATATCCACAAAGTCTCCCAAGGGACTCGGTGCCTCATTTTGATTAGCAGAATTCTGTAATTGCTGAGACTCCACAAAATTAAAGCTCACACAGCCATGAATACTTCCATTATACATACATAATGCCCTAAATGTCATTTAGAAGTGCCTGGAACTGAGGTTATAAATTAAGATATCTACACCTCCCTCAGAAGGCTGTGAAAGTTTTCAAGATGTGTGTCCTTACACAGAAAAATAACACCAAGTTTTCAGTGTTCTCATAGTCTCAGAATTCTTGAAGAAGTCCCTTTAATTTAAACCAGACACGGAAATTTCAAAAATATTATTCATTTTGATGAAAAGGGAATTTCCATTTTAAATTGTATCCAAAATTATCTCTGAAATTACCTCTTCTCTGGTTATAAGTGTATGTCCCACAGGGTTTTACAATGCACTATCTTCTCAAGAAGTCCAGTCCTCATAAACATTATTCAATAAGAGAGGAAGGAGAAAAAGCTCTGACAATAAATTAAATTAAGCTCGTATTTTCCCACATAAAGAATGTTAGAGTGATTGCACTTTTCATTTTATTACAGGAAAGTTAACATTTTAATTTTATCTTACTATGTACAGATTATTTTTTTTAATCAAAAATACTACTGTAGAAAACCTCACATCTAACTCTTTCACATAAGATACAAAGTACTGTAATCTGAATGGAAAAAATAGAAATTACATGGTAGAATTCTTAACAAACATGCATTACATAAAGAAGAAATAATAAAATTGCTTCAGTAAGAAAAAGGAAATCACTGCAATACAAAATACAAAGAGCATGATAATAGCCAGAGGTCACAAGTTTAAGAGTGTACCCAATAAGCTCTGAAAAATACGTACTTCGGGCTGGTGTCAAAGTGCCATCTGTGCACTGTATGTAAATGCAAATGTTGTTTGTGATCTGTCGGAAAATCCAAAGGAAATAAAACCAGAATTTATTGAGAATTACACTTTGTCTGCTGTTTCTAGGAAATTTGGGATTGTGTTCCAGGAGTGAAAGGAAAAATCCTCATGATTTCTTGAATAATCATCTACCTTGCATTGAAAGAAACAACCTCTCTGATAATTCTTCTTTAACACTAACACGCATGCATGCACACATGCATACACGCACTCTTCAGTGCTTTGGTTGGCAGTGGAAAGAACACTGCAAAACCAGATGTAGCATTTGGCTGTACAGCATTAAACCCATTAATATTACACTAACTGGATTTGCTTCAGAGTCTATTGGGTACCCTTAAAATAAAATTAAAAAAAAAAAAAAAAACTTACACCACACACTCTTCTTCCCAAATTCCACATTATCTCAGCTAACATTTTCATCCAAGTAAAGCTCACGGATTTTCAAGTTTTGGTCTTCAAAATACTTTTATTTTCATTAAGTTTTACGGAACCACTTTATTGCATATTCTAAACAAATATGTCCTAGAAAATCTGAAAACTTTTCCTAAAGAAATAGCTTTACATTTCAGAACCTAAAGAGATTCTAATCCACACGTTCACATCTGGAGATTCTCTCCAAAATTAAAAATATTTTATAAAAAGAACTACTCTCTCTGGTTTTTATTTCTAAGTTTCACTTGAAAAAAAAAGTAAACAAGTATAGATAAAACAATACAGATTTTTTTTATTATTATTATTTCATTGTAACTCTATTAAATGAGATTGCTAAAGTTATAGCATTCTGAGCATTACGTTTCTGTGCAAAGGTTGGTTAGCATAATACTGTGCTTCAATTGACATGAAGGTTTAAAATGTTCCCCAAAGCAAGGAAAACAGAATTACAAAGTCAAAATTAATTCAAAGTTTATGGCATTCTCTAAAATGACCTAAATTAAGAGCAAGTGAAAAAGTACTCATAGAATTTGGCTATGAATAGTTACATTACTCATTTAGTAGTAAATCTATACACACACATACATACATGTTTTTACATACCATGACAGAGGAAGCATAAAACAAAATACAGCAATTAAAAAATAATAATAAACATAACTTACAGAAACTACAAAAATTTACCTCCCTGAGGAACAGCAAATTTAGATCTTATAAAGCATTGGAAGAAAACTGGTCTGTAATATTTGCAAATGATGTGGAGTCAAGGAGAGTAAAAGCACCAAAGAACAGAAGCAGATGCAGGAATCACATTTGGGAAAAAAAACAAAAAAAAAAAACAAAAAACCAAAACAAAAAAACCCACTCCTGAACAAAATTGGCCATGTGGGTGGAATTTTTTCTGTATTGAGGAAATTTATTCATTTTAACTATGAACTTGGACTGTGCACTTAGTCACATGGTCTGAACTTTTGGGTAGACCTGTGCGGTGTCAAGAGTTGGACTTGATGATCCTTAAGGGTCCCTTCCAACTCAGGATATTCTATGATTCTATGATTCTATGAACTAAAAGAAAAAAAAAGGAATGAGCCTGGAAAGTGCTCAACACGTTCACAAGAAAAAAACTCACATGAAAAAAAAAAAAAGAAGATTGGTGATTCCAGGAGGATTACAGGCTTCAAGCAGCCATTAGTAAAATTTTAAAGTACTACATATGAGGATTCATTAAGTACAATATTACTTACTGAGTTCAAAGAGAAACCGAAAAGGACACAAAATGTAAGATTCTCTAATACAATTTCCTATACAAATTAGAATTACAGTGAGACAAAATACAGATACTATTATTCAAGTCAATCTTCAGTTGATGCAAATCTGGGTAGAGTCACTAAGAAGTTTATTTAAATACTCTATTTTTCTTATTGATGGCAATACAAAGAAAAAATGAAGAAAAATAGAGTAAATATGAAGCCTACCATATATAAAGTACATAAAATTTGAAATCAGCCATAAAGAATTTGTTTCTTACACTGTTTCTGACTGACAGCAGTCTCTGGGGATAAGAAAAAGAAGGCTAGAATGAAGGAGATTATAAAGAGACAAGACTAATATTTAGTTAGCCATGGAACAATTTACAAACAAGTGTCCTTTTCAACAACAGATTACAGGATGAAATAGAACAACAGAGGATAACATTTATCACATTTCTCATCATACTTAGAAAGCAAAGCTCCAGCCACAAGAAATCAAGCTGATTTGATTCAAGCTCTTCAAATAAAAAGATACATTTCCTCACTTAACTACTGAAGTTATCCCACTAGCCTTAACGGGTTGTATGGTTCCCTGCTGAAATTAAGGGAGCAGGGCAGGCAGCTCAAAGGCAAAGCTTTGGAAGCCTATGTTACTTACCAGTTTAGGAGTCTAGACAACATTTAAACGGCCACAGCTAGACAATGTGCAGCTCTTACTAACTCTACAGAGGGACAGTGTTTTTCTCACAATTACACCATGTTTTTTTTACAGCTATGAATAAATTGTGGTAAATTACATTTTTTAACTTGTGGGCCACAAAGTAGAATGCCACAAGTAAACATTTTGCACCTATGCCCGATATATGTTCCTTGAAATAAATCGTTAACTTTTGGGCTCACAATTAATTGCAAGGGTCGTACACAGTCCTAGGTGATCTTTGGCCTCTGCTGAGTCTATTGAGACAAGCCCATTATAATGACAGGTTTTTGTAATGCAGATGAGCAAGTGCCCTAAATCAAAGAACTCCCGTCACTCAAGCAACAGGATTTCTGTAAAATGCGTAAGTTTGAGCACTATTGCTGTGACTCCAATTCAAAATGGTAACCCAGGGGTTAAAGGCCCAAGCTCCAAGCTGTATTTCACACTGATGGAACAATTTTGATTTTGGTATGCATTGCCTCTGAAAAGAACTCTCAATCTGAGAGGCACAATTTATGATTGTCATGACTTACATTTCCACTCGAAGAGCTATATCATGTCAGCATGAAAAGGGAAAAAAAAAAAGTAGCAAAGTAGATTCAGGGTGTTGTCCCCCTCCTCCCCCAGAAAAACTAGTTAAAATAGAATTTGTCATCTGAAGATGTGAAGTATTGCCATGGCTCCTGTTTTTTTTTCCTCATTGAGAGCTTGATGCACATCGATGTTTTGAAGTATTTGGAAGAATACAGAACAGTGTGTGACTAATGCTCTGAAATACCCTTCATTGGGGAACTGCAGTTTATATTTAAAAATTAAAAAGTCAATATGCTATGAAACAATTGTTTTCATTCCCAAAGTATTAAACAATAATCTCCCCTAAGAGTATTTCTTGATCAATTTTCCTGAAATGCAAAAAGAACCTTTTTAGATTTTTTAGAGAATTACTTAAAAACAAACAAACAAACAAACAAAAAACAAACAAACAAACAAAAAAAAACCCTGAAAGTGAACTTTCTAACTTAATGTTTGAGACAAAGAATATACTCATAATGAAAGTCAGCTTCAAAGAAAAGTCATAATAAACATTAGTTATAATAACTCCAAAATAGGATTAAGTGTGGGTTTCAATTTAAACTCATTTAATTTAATCCTATCTATTTTCCTATATAAAAAATAGGATTTTTAAATAAATCCTATTCATTTGTAGACTTATCTGGTTAGCACACTTGATACTCTAGAGGAATCTTTGAAGATGTGATCTATTGTTACCAAATGATACAGAAGGTCTTTTCCCCAACGTTATAAATCTCCAAGCTGATCCTTAAAAGTGAAGTTGAACCAGCCATTCACATAGACCATACCTGAAATGATGTCATAAGTCAACTACTGCTCTTACAATATATTTTCATTGAAGGAATTTGTCTGAATCACAATTCTGTGATAAAATCAAATCAGTGGTCATCTCTAAATCATCTAAATTTTATTTAAGCTACAAAAACTCATATGCAGAACAACTCCATTCAACCTAATGTGAACCGAAGAGAATAAATTCAAACAAATAAGAACAAGCACAATTAACTTTTGGGGACAACAGAAGAAACCTCCATAAAGCACTTACACGTTAGCTTCAGTCCAAGTACTCACATATTTAAAGGTTATAGAGCAAAGACAAGCTCTGGAGGACTCAGGACTACAGTATGAAATTGTTGATAAATAGGACATTTTTTGTATGCTCTTACTTGAGGTGTGATCTCACATGCATGCCAAAAAATCTTTATATTTATACGTAAGGCTCTTTTGTTTATGCTGCTACACCTTGCACTGAGCTGTTTTCAGCTAATTATTTTACAGAGGTGTATTTTTTCTCTCCAGTTTGAAGAGAGATACTTACAGCCTGCTCTGGCTCCGTTTTAGGTCAGGCAGAGCATCGCCATGACAGAAAATGCACGCGAAGCAGCACGGTGTGTCCCCAAAAGGGGTAGCCCGCCTGGCTGCAGCTCCACAGCCGGGTTGCAGCGTGTTTAACAACAGTCTTAATTAAAAACTTTAAACGATAAGTGTGCCTCCTGCTCCTTCTGTGACTCTGATAGTTCATTATCAGCCATCAGTCCCGACACTTGATTTACTGATCCCAAGGGTAAGGGGCCCAGAGGAACCCTGCAGGCAGGTCTGGGCCTTCCTCCTGGCCACCTCGGACGTTCGTGTCGGACTTGCCTGTGCTGTTGATCCTTACTCTCAAATAGCTGGTCAAAACCTTACTCAAAACCAAACAATGCCTTAAACCAGATTCTGGTCCTGTCTGTTTGGGCTTGCCTATTTCATATATGGACTGATATAATTTTGTGGAAGAAATGCATTTTTTGAAGGAAGAAAACAGTGATCTGTCAGTTCCTTGAATTTGTTCAGGATTACAGGTTATTGAAGTAAGACCTGATGAGGTAATGTAGCAAGCAAAGAGCAAGTGAGGCGTTCAAACAGGCGAGAACTACTTCCTTCACCTGCCACAATTGTTTGTCCCATGACTGCTGCCAGCAGCCCAGCTAGTAACACCACAGCATTACACACAGTCATGGATCTCTCTCTCAGAAGGGACAACAAAAGCACAGTCCTTCCCTCCCCCCTGGCTTATTTATTTATTTATTTATTTATTTACTGTGAGTCTGTTTACCATGCTCAAACTTTAAAGTACAGTGATGTGGCCTCTCAATTTCAGAGCCACTATCAACACTCGAGTTGGTGTCAGCAGTAGGTAAAAGCTATGACACACTCTTTATCACCACAGCTGCCGAAGGAGTGCTGCAAGGACATGAGCTCTGATGCCTGTATGGACTCTACTCGGAGGAGTAAGAGTTACACAGAGACCGCTAGCCCTGCCTGTAAATCAAGGCTACCATAACACTTCTGGGTGTAAGAAACACAGAAATAAATTCAGTAATAAAAAATAATCTTTTAAAAACACAACAAAAGTAGCTACTGGCCTTTCCTCATATCCTGCTGGTGCACAGGACTCCTGCTTGCAAGAAAAACAGCCAATGCTGAAAGCAAGCAGGGAGGCCTGTGGGAATTTGCGAAGTGTAAGGCTATTATTTCTAGGCTTCCATAGACAGAAACGCAATCAAGAGCTCCAGGAAAAGGCAGCAACCAGAAGACATGGCAATTTAAATTTTAACCACAAGAACTCCGAAAGTGCAGTTATGCATAACTGCAGCTCTTGAGATTATATCGGAATTACCACATAAGCCTTCATACAACAGTTAAATCAATATTTAAATGTATTCCAAGCAAGGTCCGTTTGACACAGTAACTTGTCCTCCAACATGCACTAAATGAATTCAGATATGCATCCTGAAAAAAAATCCATTTTCTGGCTATTGAACTGGTGGCTCCCCCCTGAACTTTCAGACAAAGATAATTTGAGAGGTGTAAAATTGAATCCATGATTTCATTCTCAGTTCCGGTACTACCAACATAGGCTTGGGGAGCACAGGAGGATCTGCCCAAAGAATATATTTACAGAAACTGCAGTCTGGTCCACATACCAAGTCAGACTGAGTTAATAAATCAGTTCAGCTTCACATGTTGACACACTTTAATGGATCTACCACTGACTTGTATATTTTAACATGCGTCACTAAATACACAGAAATAAGCCAAGCTGACATAAGCAGTTTGAAAACAGTACAAATACTTCACTGGGTCACCAAACTTACTCAGTTAAGTCATCTTCAAAACCTACTTTCAAAACTGCAGCAAGCTCATAGGCGTGACGGTCTGACCGCCTGTGAACCCAAGTGTTGAATATGCCCCAAGTCCAGGTAGGTTCAGCTCTTACAAAAGAGATGAGACAGTTTCTTTATTGTTGTTTTTGTTTGTTTGCTTAGTGATTTTCAGATTAATTTAAGCAGAAATACAAAACTTAGATGTGTGGAGTCTTTTTCCCTCTAATTTGCTATTAGAAGGGTACAAAAAATATTTGAGGCCGATGAATTGAGTTCCAAATATAGCTGCAACACCTTCAAGTCACTACAGGAACTAAAACCTAATAAGTTGCTCTTACACGCCTTTGGCAAAGCTTTGGTAAAGCATCATGTTTAAAATACAAGAAATACAATTACAGAAAGTGATATTAACTTTAGGCTCCTACATATCCTGAATGTTGTTCTCCTTTACTGAGTATTACCCTCATCATTTTTCAGACTGGGAACAATGGGCAATGCTTCTTCCTCTTACTACCTGGCTTTGTATTTTTCATTATTTTTAAAATAAAATAATAATAACAAGTTTGAGAGATGGTTTCAGAGTTTGATATGACTCTCAATACTAATCAGAACTCTGGGACTGAATGACCAACGGAGAATTCTTTTCACATAACGATGTAATACAGAAAAAGATTATTTAACTACCACTCTGGTTTCACAATTGCAAACAGTATTTTTAAATTATGCGAGTCTATGGAAAGTAAATTAAAATATTAGATTAATATATAAACAAAAAAGTCTATTTTTCTGCAAAATCAGAACAAAGAATTCTGTACATAATTTAACAAAAAAGAAATTAAAAAAAAAAAAGTAGAAACCTTCACAAATATCTGCTTAACTGTCTTACACTTTTCTTTGTCCAGCAATTTCTTCCCTCCTGGTATTGTTAAATAACTGAAGTGGAAATTCCTTAATATATTGAAGCAATATTTAATAAATTGAAATTTCACAGGTATACCTTAAGCTCATTTCAGCTAAAAAAAACAACAAACAACAACACAACATATATAGTGTTGGAGCAAGACCTCCAGGACCCAGAAGCCTTCACTTGTGTAGGAGTAAGCAAGGAAATACCAAATGTTCTCTCTTACCAGAGCTTGTATTCAGAGGCTTCTGGTGACATGACAGCCAAGAGAAGTGACAGTCAGCTCTGTGAGCCATGGACAGTTAATCAACCATTTCAATTTCATTAAAGTCTATCACTTCACAGCAGCATACATTAGCTGAACATTAGAGAAGTCCTGACTCATGGACGCAATATTTTGAAACACACAAAAAATTGAAAAGATCACAGTGAAGACTAAGATACTTCTGTCGAAGCACTGAAATTTGAAGACTTTTTCAAAACTAAGAAATGGCAGACTATATGAACTAATCAACATCCAGCAGGGTAACGCAATTCTTGTGATTTTTAAGTAACATTTATTACCAAAAAACCTGCCAGTTCTAATCAACTCCCCCACCACACCCTTTTTTTTTTTTTTTAATTAAAGTGTGATGACTGAAGAAAAATTGTGAAATTGACAGTGAACAAATATTCTTGTTAAGGTGGGGGAGAACAATCTTCTTACACAGAAATAATTTAGATCTATAAAATGTTAGGCTGACAGACATGAATTGGCTCCTGTCTTCTGAAATGTAGAAGACACATTAGCTATCATTTCTTCACTTTTACCTTTGGTAAATTAGACCCCATCAAGTGTCTACTCTAATAACTTCTATGATAGCCCAATCTTCCATCGGTGATGGCCATTTTCATGCTTGTTTTCTTTCTCTCATTTTGTCTGCATCTCCATCTCATCCGCACCCCAGTAGTGCTTTAATAAAACAAAACTACAAAATGCTATGGCTGATGGTCATCTCCAAGGGAAAGTGAATATGCTGTTTATTTTTTTTATCCACAATTTGAAGTGGAACACACACAAAAAAAGTCTTTTCTACAGTCACTATACCCTAGTCTTTAAAGACTAAACACTTTTCCTATTAATCTTTCAGTTAAAGATCCTCTCTAATATTTTTACCACCTTCAAGAAGAAAAAATAAGCCTAGTATTCTGAAGAAGCCTGAACTATTAAAAGTAGTAATGAGAAATTAAATACACCATGATTGTACCACATTATAACTATTAAATTAGTCTAAAGAAAATATTTATTGACAGTATATATTTTTTAAAACTGGATTTTTTTTAAATAGTTAGTGTGCATGTGCTACAAGATGTATTTAGAATCAAGCAACCCTATTTGAGATCAAAGAAGGACTTTAGAACCAATTCTAGCCAGAGAATGACATTGTTTATACTACTGTCTCCACAGAGGATAAATCCATTTCTTGTTTGAAAAGGTTAGGCAATAAAGGGAGATTTATAAAACCAGTACAAATAATTGGTTTCCTTTTCCTTATCCTCTGCTGGCTCCAGTACACACTGGATAACCTTAAAACTCTACGCAGTCTGGAGTAAAATATTTTACTGAGATTTTACATTCCTGGTATTCCAAGATATCTGCATAATTACAATTAGCTCTGTACTGAATCAAAAAATGTATATTACAAGTAGGTCTTTTTTCTTGTATTATCCTAATATGTAATATGTACTGTCCTAAAATTCACATTAAGAAAAGCTGATTTTTCACAAAATCAGCTTTATTTATCTGCCAGAAATAATCATTACAAATATTCAAAAGGCAAAAGATGGGAAGAAATTTCTAGCTTATAAGCGCTAATGTTAAGAACTCATTTTACAGGCAACTTAAGCGCAGGCAGCAAGAAATAAAATGGTTAAACAACAGCCTTAATTATATCTGTATACTGATCAATCTGTAGACTGATACTTGGTCTCATTACAGTTTTTTAATTTAGTTCTTAATATCAAGTCGTTACATCATTTTGCATATTGCAAATAGTATTTCATTGTTCCTTAAAAACAAACAAAAACATTTATTAGTAGTATTGGTTAGCTAGATGTAAACCTTCTAAACAAATCCCATTCTACCCAAATAACATACTTTATCTATTTTTACATGAAGATTCTGCTTTACTTTTTTGATATGTTGTGAAAGGCACTGACATGATTTCAACAGTAGCATTTGTAAATCAAGGGTTTCAAGATTTTACTGCATTTCAGACTGTGTCATAGATGCTATCAATAACCACAACCTATTTTTAAAAGCGTGCCAGAGTTGCTGATGACCATCACTAGCTATATTAAGTGAAGAAGATCCTTGAAAATTGTTTTAAAATAAATATGAAAAGATGAGACATGGTATAAAAACTTGTGTATCTTATGCTGTATTTATCCATTACAGTGGCAGAACAATGCCAGTAAAGGACAAGATTTCTTTTGCTGTGGAATTGAAAATGAAATTCGTCTTAAGTTTAATTGTAAAAGCAGGGGTTTCTCAGCAAAATGGTTCAGTGCTAGTTTTCATGTTTTAATTTAGCGATTTGATATCATTAAACAAGATACTTGGATACATTCTTAGCAGTAAGTTTCAAATACTTACCTTCCTAATATCACAGTGACATACGAATGAGCCTCAGTACTTTGCAGAATTATTGCTTAAATATTTGGCATTTCTCTGACAACAGCTTGCCAATTAATGCAAATTACTAAAGCACTTAATATACGACTTCAACACCTGGGCACCAGAAATTAGAGGATGTTCACTTATTCATTTCACATAGGCCACTGAGCAATAAATCAGACCTAATGGGTAGAACACAACTTCTTACCTAAAATGGACAAATTGAAAAGAACAAAAGAATATTTAACTTGCCTATAAATAGACACAGCTTTTAAAGCTTTATTATTGTCTATTGGAAATATACAATGACCACCTGGTCAAAAAAAAAAAATAAATTGCAACATCACAGAAAGCCACAGAAGGAGATGGAGGGAAAGTGGGCACTTACTTTTCTCAACTAAATCAGTAAATAGGCAAATGCCTTAAAAAACATTTTTACATACAAACCCAAACACTATACGCAAAAAGATGACTGATGATTTATTTGTCTTATATTTTTCCCTGTAGTTCCTTTGATCAGAACTTTGCATACTGCTTCAGTTAAAGTAATAGATTAGGTGAGGTGACATTTGAAGATCCGTGTTTTCAATAACTAGGTTAACACTTTTATACCCTGCTTCCCAATACAAACTTGAAAAAGAATCAGGTTTCTGGAAAAAATTGTTAATATGGAATCATTTAACATTAGTTATATGGATGCTCAGGTCCATATAAAATTAGGTCCATATTAATCTCATATAAAAAATATGAATTCCAAACCTAGTCCTTAACTAACAACCACAGCAGTGATTTACAGACTCATGCCAGGCCATCTGCAATGTATGTATAGGAAAATAAGGCCTAGGTCACAAAGCACTATTCCTGTATTAATGGTTGTACAGCGTAAGTAAACTCAGATTTTTACTGGAAAACACTGAATGGCCAGATTGAACATGGACTCATTCAAATTCTGCCAATACAGACTTTTTGTACAGTCTTTATCTACTGATGCAGCAATAAGCAAGCTGTGAACTCACAAAGTAGATCTTTTCTGTACAACTACAGGTTTCGGAGATCCACTGTTTTTCCCCCCACAGTGCCCTGACTCTGTGTGTACTCTAGAATCTTGGTAGAGCCTGTAGGTGATAAGAGCAAGAGTCAGTAACAATGCCCTTGTGAGACTATTGTACATGACATCAGTATGGCTTCTGCTATAAAACTGTGTCCAATTTTAAGCATCATTCTTCAAGAAAACAAAAATAGAGTCAGACATTTGAAACAGTCCACAAGAGTGTATCATGGACTAAAAGGTGAAAAAAAAATACAAAAAAAACTTACATGGGAAGGACCACAGAGAGGTTTGGGATTTCTTAGGCAGTGGTCTTTCAGTAGACAAAAGTTCCCTCAAAAAAAAAGATGTTTGTGCTCTCCATCTACACTAAAAAGGAATAATAACGGCGCAGCAAGGTCAAAGACACTGAGAACATTTTCATCGTTAAAGACTTTTCTTTTTTTTTTTTTTTTTAATGTTCAGATTGAATTTAATGTGTTTTAAGTTGTGCCCATTGCATCTTGTCCTGCCACTAGTGGCAGTAAAGGTGGCTGGCTCGTGGGCAGGTTGCTGTCCCCAGCTCCTTCTCTGCAAAGAGTTGCTGCCCAGCCCTTAAGTGGTTGCAAGTGGTACACATGGTTGCTCTTCCCTGCTGCAGGTTTTCACACTTCCTGTTGCTGAACCTCATGAAGCTTTCTTTTGCCCAGTTCCACTGTTCTTCAGTTGTGTAACTGACTCAAAGCAATAGGAGAGGCCAAAATGTAAATGCATTCAAAAGATAAAGTCTAGCTACAAGCTTCTCTTTGCTGTCAGAACCCGTAAAAGTGCTCCATGCACACCTGATGTTTATTAAACCTTTTTCCCCTCAACACTCAATAGATGCTAGTTGGCTTTAGGCCTGATCCAGAACAGCCCATTCACATTCAGTGAGTTAGCACAAATAGGGTGGTAAAGGAAAAGGAAAGGAAGTTAAAAGACAAAAATAATAGAAGTTCTCTGACAAGAACTCCTTTCACATTCCATCCCCTATTACCAAGATACACTCGGTAAGAAATACCTCCAGTCCTAGTCACTTCTGAACTAACATAGCTTTCCCACATTTTACACCATTCCAAATGGATCTATGGTTTCCAATTATACTATCACATAGTCCCACAGCAGTAATTCCTACCAATCCTATTATTTGTCTGAATTACTGAAGCCTCCCCTTGCTCATTCAGCTGTTAAATACTGAAAAATTTCTGCAAAGGCTATCCAGCGGTATGCAATTCTGCTCCACTCCACCTGCTTCACCAAAGTAATACAAAGTCATCAAATCTGAACAAAGCCTCTAAAACTGTAACCATGGACAACATATTACATGGTATCTTCAGTATATCACACATGGGACCTATTTTTGATATTACATTTTACTTCAAGAACTCCAGTTTAAATGAAAGCATGCCATAATTTCTACCTGTATGTTTACTTTTCTTCATGTATAAATTTAGGGAATGGTCCATTTCTTTAGATTTATATAAAAACAAACTTCACAGCAAGGAATATTTTGTGAGAGATATTACTAAGCAAAATAAAATAAAATAATTAAAAAATAAAAAATAAAAAAAACAAACACCAACACTACTTCCTTTTTAATCCAATTTAATTGCCTTTTTAATTTACCAGCCAGCTAATGGAAGTCTACTCTGATATTTTATTCTATTTTGCTTCCTTTCAGTTATACAGCAGTATGCATCTTGACTATTTTACATCTGCAAATCAGCTAGGCTGTCTGTCTGTGCCAGTATTAACTGACCAGGAGGCACAGCCCAAAAGTTAATGAGCTGCTAAACATTGCTGCCATTGAACAGAGATGTATTGCGAATTTGCAATTTTGCAAAACACCATGCATATAACTGATGATTCCTGTCAGTAGCTATAGTGTGAGATCACGATTGACTCCAAGATCACAATTAAAATGGAATATATTAAGTAACTCGTTATGGATAGGAGAAGCATAAGGGTTGTCACTGACTGTGGCTTCATTTCCCTGACACAGACACTTCATGAAAGCCTTAATGATTTGTCAGGTATCATAGATGATGAGTCCATGTATAAAACTTATTTGGAATAGTCTATAGCTTTGTTCTTCCTCAGACAGATCACAAATTATATTTACTTAGAAATAAAAATCTTTTGGGTCAGGATGGCCAGAAAGAAAAAAGGCAAAATGATTTAGAAGCACAGTTATTTCATTCAATATTGCACCAATACAAAATTAAAGATCTGATTCACAAAAGGACTTTTTTTTTCTAGTAGCTGAATTACAAACTGGACTTTATTGTCCTGTACCTTAGTTTCCATTTCACCATAGTTCAGAATAGGTGACAAAAAAAAGTTTTTAAAAGTCCACCGTTGTATATACTTACACAAATAATATGCATATATATTCTGCTTAATAATATATGTATACACACACACACACATATACATATATCGCTTAAAACTTCCTGTAAACGTTGATGCCCTTTTGTGAATCCAGATGACTTATTCACTAAAATGTTCAGGGCAGAAGAATTTTGCTGAAACCAGTCAATGTTGAACAGGGAGCACATGAAACAACCTTTCAGAGACGTACACACGTTTCATTGCTGAATTCATAAAACATAACCCTCCAGATTAGGGGGTCAAAGAAAGAGGGTGAGGATCTTTCCAAATAAAGCATCATTTGGAAATGTGATGGCTGAATAACTAAATGTAAAGAAAAGTTCTTGCCCATGTGTCATCACATTCTCAGGGGCCATCTCCCTAGTCACCTGGGCTGTTTGGAAGTCTATGCATTTAAAAAAATAGATTACTTAACTCTTAACTGGTGGCCAGCTCAATTAAAACTCATGTATACTTTGCTCCCTTTCACTGAACTTGCTTCTGCAGTCTTTTAGTTCTCTTCTACCTTCCCAAGTCATTTCTAGGATAAAATGGTTTATATTGTACGGTTACGGAACTATCCACAGATATTAGTGACTCCTGGAATTAATATGACTATCATTCTAGTTACAGCCATGATCCTTTTTGATTAATAGTAAAACACATTTTTCACTGACTGATCTTTAAGTAGATATGTATTGGTGCATACTGATCAATTGAAGAGTATGAGTTAAAATTAAAATAGCTTTGACTTTGCCTGTTATCACAAAAAAAGAAGATCCTTTGATTCCTTTAAACTATGATATCCATAATGTTCTACAAAGCAACAAAAAAATAATAATATTTTTATCAATATAAAAAATGAATTAGTCCTCAAACTTGCACTTCAAGCAATGAATGCCAACCCATCCCATAATAACAATGGGAAAAAAAATCTGTTGGGAAAAAGCCAGAATGATTTTAACCCTGTAATGTTGGACTATATAGTTCAATATTTTCTTCTGGTTATAACCCGTCATTCCTTTTGAATTCTGAGGTACAACAAATTATATATGATGTAAATAAAGCTGCACTGGTCCCAGGTTGAGGCTTTGGGGGAAAATTGCTAGTTTAAAGGACAAAAGAAGGCAAAACATCATTAAAGTTGGACACATTTTAATCAAAGAATAGGAAAAGCACTACACCAAGACTACTGACATTTTCTGTTTCTAATGTCTTATTCCTCATGCTACAGATGGTAAGTCTGGAGACACTAACATTTTAGTAACCTTTTTGTTACTAGTTTGCTGTGATTCATTAGATAAATTCCAAGCTTGATTTTTCACAATTAACAAAGCAGAAAGGACTAAATTTATCAAACACTATTTTCACTGCGTCCTCCCTTTTAAGGCCAAATCCAGCTTTGAAGCAGCACTGAAGTGCATTGACTCATGAAATATTGGACATTAAAATCAATCAGAGTTTATCATGGCAGCCTAGACAGAAAGAGAGGTGTTACTAAAGTAACTTTTAGAAATATAAGGATAAGAATTTCTAATGATTGTAACTAATTGTATATGGGTAAATATATATATAGTTTAAATATATATATATATATATGGGCATATATATGGGCAGAACAGTACAGACATTTTTATGATTAGGAAATAGTTGTTAAATATGGATCTGTAAGCAGTAATCAGAGAAAAAAGAAAACAGTTCTCCAAGGACACATATGATTAATGAGCTGGAACCAATTAAAGCAAAGTGAAAACCATTAGACCAGAAGATGCTCAAAGTTCTGCCTGCACCTCCCTGGATGTCTGGGTGCTGCTGCCAAAAAAGGCTGGGACAATACAGTACAGTGCAAGCAGAAATAAAAAGTAATTTCTGCACTGTTGCACTGGACAAGGCATTGCATAACATCATTTCCAAAAGCTTTAATGCAATGCTCAATACAGTGTACCACCAAAGTGTATTTACTAGTCAAGCCAAAAATATTTCCTTGGCCCTCACATCTATTTAGGTTTCAAACTACTGGTCATTTGAAAAGCAGTAATACTATCAAAAAAAAAACCAACAACAACAACAATAAAATAATAATAATAACTGTATTTAGACAGGAACACTCTAATTTGAGCACGTTCAAAGCTCGAACCTTTCTTTAGCCTGACCTAATCGAGTTGATGCAATTACAGCACTCTCTTAGCTAATTTGACAGGCCAGCTAGGTCTTGTCTGTGACTCTTACCACAACACCAGGTGTGATGGAATAATCCAACTGCTGATTGATTTTATCAATTAATTGAACACAGCCACATGCAGAGATGGGCAAGTTTGTCTCCCATTTGTCAGGGCACAGAAACTGAATGCTGAACCTCTCAGAAGCACTGTATCCTTCCTTTCTTAGGAAGCAAACACAGGACTCCCAAACGATTTAGACAATTAATAAATATTTAAGAAAAAATCAACTCTAATACAATAGCTGTTCCTAGTTTCTCCTGGGTTGGGGTGCTGCCAAATTGATGTTCAAAAAGTAAAAGTTGTGCATACCTAAATATCAAGGAACATAACTGGAAATGAAATAAATTGCAAGTAAAGTTACAAAACAATTTTTTAATGACCTTTCAGGTCCTCCTAAATTGAACAAAAGGGGGGAGTTGATTCTCAAACATTGCTTCAGTTAGAGGTTTCATGGGATATTTTAGAAAAAATCTGTTAATGTTTTGAAGTGTAAGGTTTTATCTGCTATGTACTGATAAATATGAACATGGTAATTTATGTAATGAGGCCAGTAAGACAAACTGCATGCACCTTCTATTACTAGAAATGTTAAATCACCACGATCACCACGCTTATGGACAGGAGGTCTGATACTTCCCCTGTTGGGCATCACACAGGAACAGATAACCCTGGTTAATACATACTTTGTATCGGCCTAACAAGCAAGATATCAGCTGGCAGGTGAGACTATACAAAAAAGCACCCCTGAAGCCCAAGGAAAATACCAGCTGTCTCCGCTCAGAGAAGACAGATTACCACCTGTCCAGCTATCTTCCATACACAATACAAGGCACGTTGGTCATTTTCACAGGCATAACTGTACCCATATGCTGTTTAATTTTGTGCTGCACTCTGCCTACTTGTAAATATTTGTGATGGATCCTTGTAAATTGTAGATTAGCCCCGTGGTGATGTTTAGCTAGAGGCTAAACTTCACGCTTACTTTAGCTCCCTGAAGCCTAAATCTACAGCATGTTGTGTTATCAATGCTTTAGGACTTTCAGCAAACAACCGAAAGCAAACACACAGAGCAGCATGCACACACACGAAGAGGGAGGAAAAGCATTCAATTCTAGGGAAGTATTGTTTTAAGTCACAGACTGGCAGAAGAGCACTTAGGAGCTTTGCTTTGTATCATCTACTAAAGTCCTGCTTACATTTTAGCAATACACCAAATGATCTTGGCATTACAATATCATAAATACTCTTGCAGCTTCAAAAACAACCAAAAACAACCAAACAAAAAAAAACAACCCTCCTGCATCCTACTTAGCAAGGAAAACAAAAGGAAAAAATATACACAACTGGTACGGTAAGCTTTACAACATTAGCAGAACATGCCTTTTATGATACAAATACATGATTGACACTTATCTTTTTTCCTCTCCTTAAGGGGCAAGGAACTAGAAATTCAGAAACAACCTTCTGTTGGTTTGGACACAGTGATTCTTTCAAGTCAACTGAGTCTTTTATGTTTGAAATGTAGCTTTGAATAACTAGCCCTACTACACAGACTGAATTGTATAAAGAAGTAAGAGAACCACCTGCAATTTAATTCTGACACCTTTACAGCCATAACTTCAGCCAAAAATCAGACTTGAACTGCCCAGAGAAGCTGCAAGCTTTATTAGAATATTATGTCTTTTTTTTTGTTTTTTTTTTCCCCTACCATTCTGTGTGTGGAAAAAAAAAAAAAAGAAAAAAAAAAGTTTTGAGAATCACTTGCCTGGAATACAGCTGACTGCTTTCTGTCAGCCACATGTCAGTAGCTGAAAGCTGCATCATTTGCAAGAAATATCAAGGATATCTGAATAGAAGACAGGAATACATGAACGAGAAGTGGGATGAATGATCCCAAATTTTAGGTGTTTCTGAAAAGTCAGAGACTTTGGGTCCTGTCTAGCCTTACTCAAACCTGAAAATATTTTGCCATCACAGCTGTTCAGATGTTTGTTTGAACAAATGTTTTTTTAAAGTGTTGGAGTAAGTATTTTGCATAAAGCTGTTACATTATGGTCAAAACTGCTTGTTATTGCAGGGCCCTGAGACAACACGCTGTGGTTTTGACCTAGAATCGAGTATTCACATATGCTGCTTTCAGTTATACAAAAAGATAAAGAACCAGAGCCTTGAAAGATTCGCAGTGAAAGGAAGGACTGTAGATTTGCTGTGAATGTTCTGGTCACTCACTCACACAACTCATTCTTTTAAATCAGGTGTGAAATTTGTGATAGCTGAGCAGAAACTTAACACAGTTTCCATCCCTAAGTTTA
The DNA here is from genome assembly GCF_963932015.1 of Anas acuta. Lineage (NCBI taxonomy): Eukaryota > Metazoa > Chordata > Aves > Anseriformes > Anatidae > Anas > Anas acuta. Next base: position 104,743,183 of record NC_088979.1, read on the forward strand.
TACTTCAATAATGACAAGTCACAAATCCACCACCTGCCCTTTTCAGGATTACAATATTCTCAATTTTTCAAAGTCTCACCACATGTTTACTCATTACATACATTAATTCCTTCCTCATCTGCACTTACTTGTTATTAAGTTGCTGAGTTAACAGAACTGTGTGTGTGTAAATATAAAACCCAAGTCCACAAAACAATGGCTTTCCATTTTCCATGTTTGCCATCTGACTTCTTAGAAATCCCCCCAAGCCTAAACAGCTAGAAAACATAATTGTCATAAAGTTAAACTAAGGGAAATTTTAATTTTTAAGTATGTTCTAGTATAGTTCAACATGCAAAAGATACAAAATTTATTGACAGTTCACCTAAAAATTATCTAGTTATTTAATTAACTTCCACTTCATTGAAGCTGCTAATATTTATAGTACTCTCAGCAAGGAGCCAGTCAAGGCTTTCTTTTGTCCTATATAGCAACTGAGATTCAAACATCATTTGTGATAAAGCTTAAAATGCTCTAAAAGATACGATTCTTTAAATATAAATGATATCTTCTTAAAACTATTTCCCTATTTTGTAGGAGAAATATACATCCGTTCAATTAGATTTTAAAATAAAACCTGTAACTCCACTAAAATATCAACTTTTTTATATCTGAACTTCAGATGCTCTACTTACTCGTATTCCACCTTCATGTATATGGAGAATTACATAGTTTAATTATTACATGTTTGCTCTGAGCTTATTCAGACGCAAGTGTAAAGGCTCATATACAACTCAGTTATACAGCTCTCCCCACCCTAAGTCCAACCAGCAGCTAAGCTAACTTCTCAGCCACCAGTAATGCAACCAGGTCCAGGCCAACAACTTCAGCTTTGGGGGAGAATACGTTTAAAATGGAACACCTTTATACCCCTGCACCATTGCATCGCTATTAAAGAGGAGAAAAAAGTGGAGTTTTCAGTAGTTTTCTCAAAGTTTGGGATTTCAAAAAAGGTTTGGGATTTCTAAGAGGAAGAACTTGATATTTTATTATTAACAATAACCAGAAAAATAAAACATTCTCTATACCCTTCAAAATTTAACATAGAGTGGCACTACATAAACAAGTTATGAGATCAATGTTAATTGCATGCATATTTGCAAACTAAAATCAGTAGTTATGAGGGCAATCATAGGCATACCATCTATCAGAGGAAATAACAGTACATAAGAATAGTTCAGGCCAAGATTGGTTCTGAACGTCTGTCAAAACCACCAACCAGTTCTGTAAAAGTAATATGCAAATTCAGGTATTTAACATGCTCACATTTAACTGTCTCTGTTTGAAAAAAATACATCGTTCATTTTGACAGCCATTTGCAGTAAATGAGTTTCATCAATTCCAATAAGTGTTTTTAAAATGTTTCCTCCTTTATCTCATTTTAACCACCTATAGTTAACATTTGATTTTGTTTCCCTCAGGAGAGGACTAGTAAGATTTCATACTACAGTATGTTTTGGGATTTTTATAAAAATAACAGAGGATCCCCTCCCCCCACCTTTGCTCTATGCAATTCCTTACCACCCAGCATCTCTACTCTCACTTAAGAGTAAGCCAAGACCTTATGGACAATATCAGGCATTGAAAACATTGTGAATGAACACTGTTTTTTTTTTCCTAAGTAGCTGTTCATTTTTTAAGCCTCTAAACTAATGATTTTATTCATTAGACTTTACATTTTCTAGTGCCTCTGATATATATAAAAAAAATGGGATAAATGCATAAAATTAAAAAAAAATGTGAGTAGTGATAGTGAAATCATACCAGGTCAAAACCATCCTCTATCTTTGATACATTTCACGTCAGTCCTTCACTTTCATGCAGCGTTTCACCCCTTTGTTTGCAGTGTCTGTGTCCCCAGCTACCTGCTTCAGAGCTAATATTTTGCTGTCAAAGACACAGCTCTGTTTCCACTGCAAAATGTCATCTTTTCCAACTCCAGCTAAGTTGAACCACAACGGCCCATTAAACAACAAATACAATATTTAATGGAACCCACACAGATAAATAAACACAACATTTTTAGTTTTGTTGTTGTTGTTTGTTTTTAAACAAATTAAGGAATGCTTCAAGCTTTTACACACATGAATTTCAAGAGAAGAAAAAGAAAAATTAAGTTGACTGTTACAAATATTATGTCATTTGATAGGTTTCATATATCATAATAGTTTATTCCCTAAAGAATAGGCTAATACTTTGCCAAAAGACTGCAGCAGGATAAGACTGCATTGTACTAGACTGTAAATACAGTAAGCAAGAATGCATTGGGTGATCTACTACATTAAATGCAGAAGTTTTCTTAAAGTCAGTTCAAACAAATTCTTTTTGGAAGATTTCCTTATAAACAAATTAATTTTTCGGTTCAGGCATTTAGAACAGATTTAGAACAGATTTTCCATGCAGTCAGAATTTCGCTGCTCAAGTTTGGTTAGGCTTTTGTTTCAAGTAGCTGAGCATAGTTTAATCCAGGTGAGGTACAGGTTCCTACCAGATGTCATTTCCTTAGGCTAATGTATCACGTGAAATTAGGGAACATCAGCAGGTGAGATTTTAAAAGTTCAATTGATCACTGTGCTAAAGTAAAAATTACAAATATACATGAAAGGCACAAATACTGTAAAGGAACATGGAAGTTACTAAAATGACAAAATCTGTAGGAATCCTGTGACTTTTGCTACATTTACCAAATAGGTAGCTGTAAGCTGACAGCAGCCTGATCTAGCCATGCATGCTGTCCTGCCAGGGAGATGAGATTACCATCTTCAGCTGTGTATTCCCTCTGCTTTACCAAAGGCTTTTAGCTCTGGTAAAGAACTGTTTAAATACATTAGCCTAAATATAGGACAAGTAAAAGCTAGATTATAGTCTTTCCTTAACTGAGTTTTGTCCAACTAATTCCATATAGTTTAAATAGCATAGTTTATCTGAGGTTTTCTCAGAACAGATCATCTTTGACAGAACTGGGTTAGACAGCAGCTAGACATGCGGTTATGCTGCACATCAGAGTGGGGCTGTAATAACTGTAGGGAGGACAGAAACAAAACAGCTGGGACTGAAACCTCTTAATTTGGATTAACTCTAGCCAGAAGAGCACATCTGACCTAATTTGACAGAAAAACAGTTAGCTTCCCTCCCAGCCAGCTCCCAACTTCTGTGGGGTCACATGTATGGAGGAAAGAGATTAGGTTATCTCCCAGTTACTACTTTCTGAGCAACACAGCAAAAAGATGAATTACCTGCCTATGGGAGTCTAGTACTTCAGAAGTTGGGGTCTGGAGAAGTAAATTCCACAGTACAGGAAGTTTCATAATATCTCTTTCCAGGGAACTTCCGAAGAGTAAGCATCTGAATAGGAAGTCTTTTCCTGAGGCTTTTTTTTTTTTTTTTTTCATTTTGAGTGTATATAATCTCTCAGGTATTTAATTACCTATTATATTAGATTATAATTTCAAAGTTTATAAAACTATGTAGGAAATTGATGTAATGATCTTTAATAAAAGAAAAAAAAAAGTTTTCATCTGGGTTCCTTTTTCTCTGTTGCCTGGAATAACATAGGCAGTAATAATATACTCATAAGTGGTTTATATTTTCCTTTTTTTTTTAAATATTCATTATAAGACCTTAACTAAATAAAAGTCTTTATACTCATTCTAAATCAATAGAAAAAGTAAAGTAGGCTCATACTGCATTTACTGAAGTCTTATACATGTACTTTCTTTTACATAACTATGCACACAAAAAAAAATAAAAAAATATACACTAACAAAAGTATGAGAGAATACAACTTAAAAAAAGAAAGACCTACTTTAGATCAATATTAACTTTCCTCAGCACATATTTTGCATTACCTTCAAGGTAAGAACGTATTGAAGTAAGCTATGACCAATACCTAAAAGAAATGCTTTATTGCAGCAGGTTTATGACAACCTGAAATCTATTACTTTCCTCTCTAAACTCAGACACAGTTAGCTTGGCATTGACATTACTTTGAACTCTTTGTACATGATTAAAAGCTTGACAGGCTTTGAGAGGAGGGGGGATAGACTAGATGTTCTCCAGAGGTCCCTTCCAACCACAATGATTCTGATTCTATTTTAGAAAAAAAAAAAAAAAGTCTGCTACATTTACATCTTTAAGTACTCCTACTAGTAAAAGTATTTCTTGGTTTATTTTCTAATTCAATTTCTACTCCTATTTAATAAAACTTGTAGCACAAGACTTTCATGCAGACTAGAGGACTGAATATTCAACAATATTCACAAAGGCAATAAACACACAAGGCCACTTTACAGAGACTGTAACAAATCATGTCCTCTAGCAAGTTGTAGAGCAAGCCTCTGTAAAAGCCTCAGTGAGACCATTTGCTTATTTTAAGTACAAACAAATTTTAAATACAAGCTCCTCTTAAAATACAGTTTATGATTCATCTTAATTTTATTTTGTTTTTTAAAAGGTCCTAACATGTTGCTGGCTGTATACAAAAACTGACTTACTCCCAACAAGTATCTGAACTCTCAAATTCTGTAAAATAATAATCAAAGAAGACCACCTCTCACTAGAGGACTTAAGGACTTATTTTCTTCCTGAGAATATCCAGCATCTCAAAGATCCTGCAAAAGTTAGGTCTATTTCCAATATTTTTCCCTCATCTATTTTCCTAAAGTTCATCACAGCCTAAAAACTGGGAAATTAATGGTCGCAAATGAAGAGAAAGGATAAATATTACTTAATAAGATACTTAAAAGATAAATATTAAAAAGTCAGCAATATTTTTCACATTTCTTAACTTGAAATTCCTGCTCATTCTCAAAAGCACTAATCTCAGCATATTCAAGAAATTAATGTGAAACTCTACTGGATCTTTCAATTTCAGGACTTCAACATCTCTTTTTAAAATAATTTCTCTCACAAGAAATAATATACATTTCAATATGTTTTTCTTTTTATGTTGAGGAAACACAGGCAAACAAAACAATGATTGTCTTTGTTAAACCAGTCTTTTTCCTTTACCTTTCACACAGTAAACATTGAGATTACAAGAGAGTAATTATATATATATATATATGTATATATATATATATATGAAAGCTCCATTTCTAGAAGTTTGCTACATCAACGTTCTACTATGTCACACTGTGCTATAACTCTGACCAAAATTTCCAGAGCTTTCATTTCAACGACTATTACAATATTTGCAAACAGGGATATAAATATATATTTATTCATTTATCTAAGTTATCTATGCAATCAAATAACATTTGAATTTTTCTTTTAAAAATGTCAGAAAGAAGCATGAAGAAAGTTATCCATGAGAAAAAAGCACACTACTTTGTTTTTAACTGACTGCTGTGGTTTAGCAAGTTGACCAGACTTACTATACTTTTGCAGATAAAACACAAATGATGTTTTTTTTTTACTTATTTACTTACAATCTCCACAAATTAAGTCCATTTCCTACTTCAGACTAATTTCTACATTACTACTTGACAGTTACTGGAACTACCAGTTTTGATCTAACCAGCTAACATTAAGCAGTAATGCACTAGAGGGAAGCACTAAAAAAGGCAAACCTTAACTGTACCTGCAACAAGAAGAATAAAGTCTTTTTCGAACTTTTCCAGTTAGTAGGATTTCAAGTGGAGTTCATCCAAAACTTGAATCACTTCACTCTGGACACAAATATGTTTTCCTACCTTCCTCAGTTGTTACCAATTTACAAAACGTGGCCTATACATATGATTCACATAGACTTATTATTATTTAGTTCCAAAACTTGCTTCCTGTTTCTACCAAATTTTGAAAACATTTTATTTGGAATGAAACCCAAACATTCACTGAAAGCGTTCTACAGAATTTTTGATTAAAACCTAAATTTAGCAACATTATTAAATGTCTGCAAATCTATACCAAGCTGCTGTATTAGTATGACCAACTCATCTCAAACACTTGTAAATAAACACCTAATTGGCACTTTTTCCTCAAAGTACTTGATAAAGCACTGCCTTTGCATAGAGGTCCTATACAAAATTATTTGTATATGGCCATAAAAGTCTCTTTAGACAGGTATTCTACTGATACCCTGCTAGAATAGCTGTACTAGTTCATGACCACAAAGCAAGCTAATCCAAGTACGGGGTGGTTTCCTGGCCTCCGCACATTGACACAATTCCTTTACAAGTCTGTTTGGTTTTTAAGACCCTTGCAGTACTGTCTCTTATAAAGCCTGAAGATATAATATAGTACATAATAACCTAGCAGTGCACTTCCAGTAGCTATATCTGACCCTTAATGAAACTGTCTGTCAACATGCCACATGATAGTTATGGTTGTGGCCTACCCAGAGCAACCAGGAACCCACGGGCCTGATACAACTGAACTTCAGTAATTACTGTGATCTTGTCAGTGTATTCTATGACCAAACATGGAGCAGTTTGGTTAACCTTTGGTGTACACACAGCATTCATCCTTACTTCATTTGTCTTGATTTCTTTCACAGATACTCCAGATTAAAATAAGACCTAGTCTGTAGCCTTTGTACCCGTCTATTTATACAGATCGACTTCAATATAGGTCGCTTTATGTGGAGATAAACCCCAGTTTAGGAAAGAAGTATCTGTAATCAAAGAAAAATAGCAAATGAAAATAACTTTAAAAATAGACAAGTTTCGTGACGTACCCAGGCCTTCCAAGGACAAACGAAAAATAGCAAGTATTTAACAGCTCTTTTACTGGAAGTGTGTCCAAGGCTAAAGTAAAAGCTCTCCACAGAAAGACATGGATAAAAGGTAAGTATGCTCCCCATCATTAAAATAAATAAAAATCTTTCACATTCTTAACTAAAGCGTTTCTCATTCTTAACTAAAGATGAAAAATTCACTGTATTTCTGGTCCTGCTGCCTACCAGGGAAATAAGCAAACAACTGAAAAGCTATTGGATTTCCCTATTAAAAAGAACCTCTCTCTGCTCACTAGCAGAAGAACATGTCTATGTCACCAAAAGACTGCAAGCAAATCAATTTTGTCCACAACTATGGTCCTTTTGTACTTAGTCTTGAACTAGAATTCAGATACATGAAACAGCAAAATTCCTTGCCTCCTTAACATTTTCATAAACTGAAATGGTTAAATGATAGCCAAAGAAAACTATTCGCATTACAGTCCTTCCATAATCTTCCTATGCATTACGTCTATGTAGAGCTGAAGGAAACTGACCTCTTCTTCACTGCTGAACAACTTTCCCCAGGACACTGTCACTGGTAAATAAATAGATAGAGAGATTATGAAATGTATCACCAATAGATATTAATCCACAAATCCTGTAAGAGAACAGAAGCCTGAAAGAGATGTCCCAGTTCCAAGACATCAAAAAATTATGAAGAAAATTCAAATTAAAAAGAAATAAATCCCTGTAAACAGTCTATTTAACCTTCACTGCAATAAGAAACCCCTTACAATTTCCATGACACCCTTACTAGTTCTTTCTACTAGTTCTATATCACTAGTTCTATTTATAAGCTGCATGACAGATAATTTTATTTATTAACAAGTTATTTCACTTCACCAATAATTCTTACCATTGAACAAAGCTGCAAGGGAAACAATAATGCTCTAATAGGAACCTTTCACTACTAATTATTTTGAAGTTATATTGACTAATATTTTTCTAAACAAAGTAACAATGCACGCTCAGAAAACATTCATGTATTTTGGCCATTTTAATTATCACTGAAATCACATGCTTAACAAGGTTTAGAAAAAAAACAAAAAAAAACCAAAAAGTTACTGCTTTTACCAAAAGAAGTCATTCAACCTTTGAGAGTTTGTTTCTATCATGAAGAAACAATTATCTTACCATCATGGTAAAGCTTACTTCCCCCCACCATAAAAACCACATCTGCCAGCATTAACTTTATTTCCCTCCATAAAAAGAGTGAGGGCTTTCAGACAGCATTTTCCAAGGTATTTTGGATAAAATCCTCTTTCAAGTAAACCTAAAGAGTACTTCTTAACTTGTAATTAGCCCCAGTATAGCACTAGTCCTCCTTGATTCTTCTTGTAAAACCTTTCTCCTTTCCAAGCACATCTTGGACTTCCTCAAGAAGGTAAAACCTAACATTTTGCAATCAGTGCCTTAAAAAATATAGTTGCAAAGCCTGCCACAATTTTTTATAGCAGCCATGTTACTTTCTTTATGGATTATATAGTAAATTAGGATAAAAATAAAATTCACATGCCCATAAAGGATCTTTATTGCATGAAATAATTGAAAATACATTTTGCATTTTTAAGGCAGAGTTTTTCTATGTATTAAAACATCTTTGAACAATGTCTGAATACATTTGTTCAGAATTTTTATTTCAAGTGATATATATGAAATTCATATAATACACATATGTAGGCTTCAATAAACAATTTATTTTTAATCAAGATATACATTTCATATGTTTCTAAATTTTATATACAAAATGTGTGTGTGTATATATATATATACATTTTATTTAGAGGATCAGTAGAAATAAACTAGGATATGTTAACTGAAGTAAAAATGTGCATTGCTTACAAAATTGCATCTATTTGAACACTGCCATTCTTTAATGTGCCATTCACTTAATTTGTTTCCACTTGCAATTAAAAAAAAAAAAATGCAATGCAATTTGTTCCAAAGTTTGATACACTGCTATGCTTATACAATAAACTACCTGGAGGAGCCTGTGATTATTTATTCCTACTATACATACATATTTCAGACATGCTTTCTACTCATCAACCAGAAGAGTCTCCAATACATCTGTAGTAGGAACAGTCAGATAAAAATAATCAGGCATTAGACACAGTGAGCCATATGTCACAATAAATCATCTTAACCAAAGCAATACATTTCAAGATAAATTATTTTCATTTCTCCAAATCATTTACAGAGGACAAAAAAAAATCACGATTAAGGTCAGCAATAAAGAGATCATCACTCTGAATTTACCTTCCTTAAACCTTATCCACAACACAATTCATGATCAACAATGTGTTACAGTAGGAAAAATCCTACTGAGTTACTGAATTAGAGAGGTCTTCAACACAGTTTACAAAGAAAATCTTCAGAAGTAGTAGATGGACAAAATTTGACCTAGCTTAGATCTGCTGACAACAGTTTTCTTGGTTTGCTGTGCCTCTCAAGAAACCACGCGAGCTCCAACACTGCAGCTACAAGGCTGCCCAAGTCCAACTTGTACACTCTGAAGACTATTAAAGGCCTAGGATGCAGAATAAAAGACTGCAGATAGAAGAAATAAGATCATCAGGCCAGAAGACAACTACACTTTGAAGGAGTCTGAGAAAACAACATGCAGGGATGGGGCATGAGGGGGAGGTAGGTAAGGGAGGAGGCATGAGTCCCCCTGACGGACTCTTTGGGCAGAGAGAGCTTCATTTTCCTACAAAGGTCCAGCTAGCAGATTGGACCTAGTTGAGTGCCCGTAGACAGAGGTGGCTGAAGAATGAGAGATTTACTTTTCCTGTACTGTGCACGCATCAAAACACACGTGCTTTTGCATGAAATCTGCTAAGCAAGGCTGTACTGTGTAACCAGCTACTTCTGTCTGTTTCCTGCTCTTTTGGTGGTCTACAGATTTACAAGATGCCATCGAAATGAATTACAAGCAGAGACAGTAATTAAAGTCTGGTGAACAGTTAATGTTTTCCAATACACACCACATCAATTCGAACTTTCTGTTATCCTCTTAAACAGTGAGAATGAAGATACTGCATAGGGCCCTGTCCCATCTTCCTTATCATCAGCTCACTTCCGATATAGGAATGCTTCAAGAAAACATGGAGAAAAAATCAACTAAAAACAATTATCTCCAGATTTCATTAAAACATGACCCAAGGGGTCTACCTTTCCTAGAGGGAAAAAAGCCAATTAAGTACTACGGTTTTCTGACAAATTGTGCTTCTGAAGTTTCAACTGCAGTTCTCATCTGCCCTTTCTCCTTCTCTTGGATTCACTAGTTTGTGTACTATTTGAATAAACATGCATCTCCTCAGAACACAATTGTTACTTAGGAAGCAGAAACAGTCTGAACAGCAAACTGCATACTTACTTTTTCCTCCTGTAACATTCTTTACTGTGTGCTTAACTGAAGAATAAGTGGAGTAATGAAGTAAACTTCAGTGTTGCTTGAGGCTCCCAGAGCAATATGAAAGTTCACGTGCATCAGAATTTGCAGTACGTTTTACCTACTGATTTACTTCCTGATTTACAGGCACAAAACTGCTCAGATTTTCTTCAGGGCTTTAACTGTAATCACGGTAATAATGCACATATGTAACTTCTGAGACAGAACCCCTCTATCTACTTTCATATAACACCTTCATAGTACAAGTATCTTTAACCTCTAATCACGTTGCATCTTTATATTTGCTTTGATAAAACTATACTAGGTTGAGCAGAAGTCTCACATGTATCAAGCTTTTCAAATTTGGAATTATCTGTGCAGTTTCTCTGAAACCACTACAAATTTTCAATGACCTGTGTGTATGCAGATGCAGTATTGTAGTAACAGTCACACTGATTCACCTTTTCTTCACCTTCCTGTTCATATTTTCCAGTATAACTTGGAAAAATCTTGGCTGTCTAGCATGAATACAGATCTTTCTCAACATCATTCTGTTCCAGAATATTGTCCCATAAACTTATGATAAAGTTATGAAAACAATGTATCTTTTGGTGTCATGTAATGTGGCATTTGAATACAATAAAATATACTTACCAAGCCATTCAGTTCAAATATGGAAGGTGGATTCTACCTTACTGCTATTTATCTGCCAACTTCAGTCATACCTGCAAATCTTGCAAGTTGTGACTAATGATTACTGTGTAAATCCAATCTATGTACCTCTATTTTAGTAACTCCAAGTGTATTTATTGTTTCTGCTTCTTTGTGTGTGCATGCGAAGAGGAAAATGCTCAGTTCTTGTTTCCTTCTACAAACCATAGTCAGATAATTCAAAGAAAAGTAATCTGTTTTTCCACCATTAGTTTATACTGCTTTCTGATGGGCAACCTCCCCTCATGCTCATCTAATCTCTCGTAAACACTGGTTTAAATCAAGTTTCTTCTTTGCCATAATTGAAATCAGGAAGAGATTAAACTTGCTTTCTTCTTTCCAGCAACAAAATGTTTAAATGATGACAGCATACTGAAAAAGCAAACCCAGGGACTGTGGCTGCTAATTACTGCTCCCATTGTCTATCCTCTTAACTTTGAAGCTCTGCATCTATTCCATGACATACAGCAGAAATATGTATGAGTTGTGAGTCTCCCTCTAGAAGAGGGAAAACTAATTGACAGCCCAAAGGCTGAATCCAGCCCTGCGAGACAGTGTACTTGACTCCTACAATGGCCTGGAGAAAGACTGCACGTCCTGTACTGTGCAAAACAATTTGCTTAGCCCACAGGAGAGCAGGAAAGAAAGAAAATGGAGTGAGGAGAAGTAAAGGGTGGGGAAGAGTAATAGAGCAGTGTGATGGCTGACCAAGCCATCCAAACAAGCTGAAAAAGGAAGTGGAACTGTTTCAGTACTTTCCCACCTTGTCCAGTTGCTTATCCAGAGAGCAGCCAGCACAAAACTAAGCCAAGCTGCGTGCAGGCTGGGTCATTCACAGGATTTGCCCCAGACTGGGCTAAACCACAGGGATAAACTCCTGCCACAGTGACTTCCACAACTACACCAGGCTCCAAAGTCAACCCACCTTTTATAGCAGGCTTTTCAGAAGTAGCTTTACTAGGTCTACTTAGGGCAGACAAAGAGTGAGCTAGTACTCCAACCACCCCTCCAAGCAAGGTGAGAGGAAGACAGCATAATTCCTGTACAGGACCTACAGTCTCTCCTAACAGAGGTTGTAATCCTGGAGCAGTGATCTGGGCTGGATGTTCCTGGCCTGGACACTAAGTCCCCTTCTTCTCATCCACTGTGTATTAAAGCAAAGAGTCTACATTTGACCCTTAAAAGTTCTTCTTGCACACATGTGAAATTAAAATCCACACCAATCTGTTTCTGCAAGAGCAGTCCCAAGTCCAGAAGGAACACATTAAAATGAAGTTATGAAAACAAGCATTTCTGTACCAAGCTCACTAGTGCATTTTGTAGCAGCTAGGTACTATTCAGCTCTCCCTTTTGCAGCCTTCCCACTGTGGACAATGGAGGGTTAAATATACAATCATCTTGATATATTCATCTGATCCATGAGCAGCTGGCAGGAAAAAAAAAGTGCCCCATAACTATAAGGAACCAGCAATCTAGGGTCTAGAGAAATAAATCCATAGAAGGAAAACTGAAAATTACAAGTTAGAGAACTAAATTTATATCCCAGCACCACCCAAAAGAGATAATTGTGGAACATTTCAAAGGACTTTGAAAGTTATTTGCAATTAGTGCTAAAAATAGCTATGAAACATTTCAAATAATCTTTAAAGCCTAGTGATGAAGAGCGGTCTTTTGAGCAGGAAATGCAACAGCAAGTCCCCACATCTCCCCACAATTGACAGACATCTTTGTGACCTTCCAAGACTGGTATTTGATTTCTTCCTGCCTCAGATTTTTTATTTACAAAACAGTAATAGTATGACCTCATTACTACCCAAGTACAAGCGTATATAAACACTTAAAAATGCTTTAAAAAGTCATAAAAAAAAATAAATAAATCACAAAGCAATAGAAAGATACTCAATTCAAAATATATGCATTGATTCTCTTTTTTTCTGTACAGGGAAGTTTACTAAAATTAGACTATGATTTTACTTTAAACCCAAAATGGTTGCTATATTTTTCAAGTTGAAAAAAAAGTTCACTTTTAAAATGCTGAAACAACTTGCAGAGCCTATCCTTCCACCTTTTATCAACATCACTGGACTGGTTCAGCCCATTATTAATGAATAAAGGTACATACCATGGAGATTTTGATTATTTTTATTTTAGTACAAATTCCATGATGACAGTTCTGTTTATTTAATTGTCTGCTTCTTTAATTATTATTAATATACTTACAGTATATCTTACTTTGTTAGGAGACTTTGCCATCATATGACATAACTTGTCAAAAAAGCTGCTGGTTGCCTATTTATCAAAGGACAGTCCTTTCCAATGTATTTCAATTCATGTTTACTCAGAAAGTGGTACGTAGATATTTTGAAGCAAATTCGGCTAATTAACCAAAAACATAGTAGTTATAAAGAACAGTCCAGAAGAAGACACATTTTTATAAAGTATCTTAGAAAAGTTACATTATCAGTGGAGCTGTTCCTGCTTTAGAACCTCACTACGACTGCACTGAAGAACTAATTCCACTAATAAAACTGGAGCCAAACAAATTATCTTCAGATAAAGATGTCTATGAGGCAGACTCACTAGTATCCAATGAAAAATTTAAGGGCAGCAAGGTATTCAAGGAATCCACTTAATTATTGCCATCTTACTCTTGTGGCATTTTTAGTCTCCATAATCTATATACTTTAGAATGAAAAAGAGTCATTTTTTGACGACAGATGAAAACCTGCAAGCTTTTAAGTTTCTATACACTCTATCTGTGGTATAATTGTTAAGTAAGGATAAGGTACCGAGCTGAATACCAGACTTAGAACAGTTTCTGCCACTAAACTCTTTACTTGGAAGAGCTGAGGAAAAGAAGTAACCAAAAATGCCCTTACATCTGGAAATGGTTACAGAAACCAAAATGGTAACTGTGTATAAAACAGTATAATCACATATATCCTTAAGACATGGCATTTTTTATTTTTATTTTTTTTTAAGAGTGTGGGTTAGAAAATGAATTTAACACAGTGTTTTTTCCACTTTGTTATGAGGATTTAGAACTGAATCACAGCATCCAAGTAGGTAAAATATTAAATTTCAGTCAAGACAGATCTGGTGAACTGCTCCTCTCCAATCAATTTTGATAGCATAGAAACACAAAGAAGCTCAGTTTTGAGAGTCCACATGTGTTTAATCTTTGATTAATTGAACAAAAAGTAAGCGCCTCCAGACGTATTTCTTTTAATCACAGGAAAGATATCTTTTCAGTTGCTTTGCTAGTAAGAGAGAGTCAGCAGATGTCTGTCTGGTCTGAAGGGAATTTCTCCTTCTCGGGAGAAAACAGTTTAAATAGAAGAGGAACAGCCATATGCTGACTATGCACTGCTTAACAGATGACGTAGAGAGCCATCCACTACCACAGGGAGTAGAACAGGGCAGTCTTCAAATTAAATTTCTTTCAAATTCAAAGCAATCAGCTGAAATCAATTTACATACAGGATCCAACTCAGACAGTTCTCATCAAAACAGCTCACAGACACAAAGATGCAAATCCATCTTTGTCAGCAGCCTGATTTTTAAGAAAGGTTTGAGTGTGCTGGCAGTAAAAAGAAATAATAATTTCATCAAAATTTTAAATACAGCTGATACCTTTGTTTCCTGGAGGATGATGATTCAAAATAATAACAACAATGAAATCTCATCCATATGAAGTATTTGGCAAAGGTTCTATGTTCATACACTAACGGATATTGACACAATGCAAATTTTTCTTCAAATTTAGCTCAGGAGCAGGTGTTTCAGTACTGCAGGAAAATATGCAGGATTAGAAAAAAAGCATCCAAACAAGCAATGCATGAAGATTACTAGACAGCATTGTGTTTGCCTGACTTTATACTTTGACTGTATTATCATCTAGGAAATGTAAATACTAATAAAAAGACAAATGATCATCTTCAATTAGTTATACCAAGGTGACTTTGCATGGGAAAAAAAAAAAAAACGGTCCGAGTTTAAAGCAGAAACTGGCAAAGAAAAGGAATTAGGTATCTATTAGTTGAAAAGGGCACATCAAAATCCCCTTGGAACAGCAGAAGCTCACCAACCAAACAAAAACTGAGAAGACAGACAGCGATCCCAACCCATTTGATAATCTCCAGCACAAAGCTCCATCAAACTTTGCTTCAGGTGCCGTTTTTCATGGCCCACAGAGTGTAAGGGTTTGGGACCTTGTCAAGGGGCATCTCACTGAGTGCTTTGGGAGAGAAGGAATCTGCAGCAGAGACTGAAAACAGGCCATGGGACTAAGGCCTCTACTTCCTTCTTTATATAACTCAGATGACTCCCCTTATTGATGCTTCTAGTCGATGTTAATCTGAATTGTTTTCCACATGCTTCTGAACAGCAACAGATCTAAGAACAGCTTTAGTCAACTATGTTGATTAGATTCAGGAAGGTGACTTACACATCTGTCTCAGGTTCATGCTTGAAAAGTTAGAGCCCTTTAAGCCCCACCATTTATTTTTTTCACTCACGCTAATGACTGATGAGTCTACTGCAAGGCATATCTTACATTTGTAAGAACTGACTTCTCCAGTTTTGCTTTGAGGTTTCAGATAATCTTCTACCCATCCCACGGAAAGACTGCCACTACATTCTTTGATCTATGGATTTGCTGCAATGCACAGCAATTTCTGGCAAGACTACAAAACACTTAATTTATTTGATCATCCATCCCATCGTGGTCACCATAATATCTTAAATTACTCATCTGCTTAAAAATAATTGGTACAGTCACAGTATTATAACCTATCAAGAGCTTTGTCAAGATAAAGGTAACCTCAGTCAAGCTTTTTTTAAAACAAAACAAAACAAAACAACTGTATCCTGTTTTATTCCTCAATACATAAATTGAACTTGCTGTTCAGCATGAACATCCAATTACTCTGGTAAGGAACATCCCTTATTTTATTCTTTTATTTTGTAAGTATTGACAAGACTGAATCATCAAAAATTCACCAAGTAATATCAAAAAAATGTAACCGTTCTTTTTGTTCTCTCCCCCATGACCCAAGGGTGGACTATGGCCTGAAGAAACTAGTCCTGAACAGAACTATGAATGAAAAACTAAAATAAATAAATAGATAAATAAAACAAAGAAAACTAAAAACACAAGATCATCCACAACTTACACAAGATTTTGCCAAATAAAATCATAAACACCATAAACAGCACGGTTGACATACATAGCTTTCAATACATCTAGCAAAGTACTCCATGTAGCATATGAGTGCAGGAAGTCGGCTCTTCCTAGCAGGGCCCTCTGTAACCAGCCTGCTTTCAAACCAACCCATAGGTTCGGTAGCCTACAACCTGATGGTAGGCCCTCCTCCCAGGGTCCTTTGCCTGCAGCACACTCAATGTTGCTGCAAGTCAGGAGGAACCCACACACTGAAAGGAAAAACAAAGGCCTGCTTTTGTCATGGCATGAATAGATGTATTGCCATGGGAGTTCCACGCAACTAACTAGATCTGAGCTATCTTCCCTCTACAAGTGCTTGTTTTGGATCCCACATAACAGATTCGATCTCAAACAATTGGCATGGAAGCAACCTATAAAGCCACAGGAGTATTAATTTATGCACAGCTTGCACACACAAACTATGTCTATTATCACTGGAATGGAAACAATTTTAAATATATTAACATTTCTAGAACTGTGGTTTGAATTGCTGTATATAGTCAAAGTATTGATAACTATGTATGATTTCTTCTACTTTTATCAAGCACTAAATGGAAGCTGTAGCCTGCACCACTGCATGTGCCTATTGGCCCACTGCACAGACAACGCAAAGCAAACAAAATGGTCATGAGCTAAAGCTGAGTTAATCTGTTGTTTAATGAATTGATGGTATGGACTACAGCTTTAATAGCAAAAATCCTGTATGTCAAGTTAGGGAGCCTCCCCTCCCCAGGACAGAGTAAGAAAGTCCATTCCAAAACTAGCAGTAAATACCATAAGAAATGCTGAAATGTAGCCAATAAAAGCTGGGGGTATTTTTTCATTTCTTTTGAGAGGTACAAATTGTAAAACAGCATACAAATATATCAAGTCATAAAAATCATTTTAGCATAGATTTTAAGAACAAAAATCTTAAGTTTTTGGTAAGATACATGAAAATATACGAAGTGAAGCAGCTGTTGGAAGCATAGAAAATATACCAGCATTATCCAATACAACCATTTGTATAGTAGATATGTTAATCATGCAAATAAACAAAAATGAAAAAAAAAAAAAATGGTTTGGTTAAAAAAGGGCATATTTTTCTCTCAGGCCATGGGTGTCTCAAATTATGGAAATTCTGATATGCTTCCAAAATATTTTGTTCATTGTCTTGCAATTGAAAAGCTAGTAACCCATTGTTAGCTTGATTCTTTTAAAACAGCAGTGTCAGCACATTTGGGATCATTTAAAACACAGAACATTTATAAAAATTAAGTGGTTTGAATTTTGACACTATGGCATTACTTTCAGCTAATAATGCTAGCATTAAATCAGGGAGACCCTATCTTGCCTAAAATTAATGGGAAATGAGAAAATTTTCCAGCTAATTGAACAGCTCATATTCTGTATAACACAGGAAAATGAAGCACAGATAAGTCATTGCTGATCTTCAGATTCTGTAGCAACCTTTTCTTTTTCCGCCAAAGGAATTTCAGAGCAACAGGGAATACTCCACTTTATCAACGTTGATTAATGATTATGCTGATGAAACCATCCTCTTCACAGGATGGTTATCTCTGTTTATGGGAATTCAAAGGAACTTAAAGTGGTTTTAACAGTAAGACACCTGCACTGACTATGCCATACTTACTCCTTCTGAATCACTTTAAAAGTACACCAATGCTACATTAGAACTCTAACGGTTACAAAATGTAGGCTGAAGATTATGTTACAAAGGTGATAAAGCTATATGTGAAAGAATCGTGCCAAATTCCCTGGTCTTAACTCTTAACTCTCCTCTAAACTGTTACTATGAAAGAAGACGAAATGGTCTAATTCAGTGGGAAGCAATGGATTTCATATCTTGGTTTCCTCAAGTAAAACCATTTTAGATAGATTCAGCCCCCTTCTCTGAAACTTGATACAGGCCTTCTGTGGATTGCTTGCATGAAGACTACTTCTGTTCACAAAGAGCATGAACACAGAGATACAACATATTGGCTTCACGTTGGGATGGTCCAATGTGAAGACAACATAAAATTATGTCCTAATTGCACCCAGTAAAGGAGACCAACTTAATTCATTTTAATTCATAATCTCCTGAAATATTTTTTGTTTCCAATTTGAATCTCAATTGAATATATTTAAATATGTCACTATTTTACCTTTAAACCATGCAATAGGACAGATAGGAGTGTCAGGACAGCTGTGGAAGGCTCATAGAAGACTAATTTCTCTAACTGAACTATGATTATACTAGTAATTATAATTAAATCTAAGAACAGCCACCATACTTCTCAAACTTTCATGGCTGTAATACTACTATGCTTAACAGACACAGAAACACAGAAATACCATACAAATGCACACTGGTATCTAGAAGTATGACAAGGTGTTTCAAATAAGTTTAGTTTTTCTGTGTCTTTTCCTTCACTTTCAGGTCTCATTAGGAAAAACAGTTTTCCTAGATATAACATTTAGTGCAATTTCCTAGTAGCACTAATAAATGCTTTCAATTACCAGGAGGTCAATGAAAGAAACAGAATAAACAAAGAGTAAAAATAAGAGTTCACATGCCTTTAAAAATTAGGTGGGGGACTTAAACTATATTAATATTCAAGCTCTCAATGTTCTTCAACTGATTATAATGGCAGAGAAAATTGATATATTCTAACTTTTATGAGTAGGCAAAAAAAATGTTCTTGTTTTCCTCGAGTATAGGTAACTACATTATGAAGAGTAGCACACCAACATGCAATTTTGACTTAGTTGTGCAGATAACACGTTTTAAATGACATTATATCTTTTGTTAAAATATGACTCAGAGGCAGTTTAGAGTAATCCAGGCTTTCAATTCTTGTTACAGCTGCATAGTAAGAGTAAGGTAAATCTACCACTTTCTACCACAATCTTTTAATAAGCATTAGCAATACTACTGCTATGAAACCTTCTATGCCTCAAGCAACTTTTGTTAATGCCATGACTTGTGGTAAGCAACAGCATAGCTTCGCCAAGTTTTTTGAGATACTCCTCCCTTTGTCTGAAGCTTCTTTGTCTGAAGCAAAAAACAAAGGAAGTAAATAGAACTTTCTACTTAAATACCTTTCAATTGAAAGGAGCATGAGACAATTTCAGAAACATTCTTTGAACAGTTAGCTATGACAGTTTATTACTATTTGCTTTTTAATTTAGAATGAAATTAAATATTTTTGAAGGATCAATTTGATGAATCACTGTCCCACAGAAGCATATTTTAGGTAGTATGTTACAGTGAAGAAGCACTGTAAAAAAAAAAAAAAAAAAGAGAGAGAGAAGAGCTTAATGAGATTCTACTAAAATTGAAATCCATCTTCATTAATTTGAATGCCTATGTGCATATAGAAGTCACTTGTTTACCAGCAAGAGATAACAGCTCATGAAACAAAGTCTGCAGTGATGGATGGCACGCTCAATAACTTTACCTAACGCCATACATACAAGAACATATTATGACCTTTTGGGGGAAAAAAAAAAAAAAAAAGAGATCTGACCTCACTGCAAGAAGGAAAGAAGGATACTACTGTTTTAGAATCATTGAGCAGACAGAGCTGTTGAGTCACATTTTGTGACTTTTTTTTTTTTTTTAATGCACAGTAAATATACAAACTGGGACTTTGCTAGGATCTAACAGAGAAAGTATTTGGACTATTATCCAGTGTAAATTGATAATAACAGCTTATGTAGCGTAAAATATGCTGCTACTTAGGTTAGAGGTTACATACATGTGTACTTACTTTACAAATATTTTTGCAAAAGCATTACTTTTGAGACGCAAGTCCATATATCAATAGAAAAGATTTAAGTGTTGCAATAAAACTGTAGAACTCTCACAGCAAAAGCAGAAGAAGTTTCTCTCAGAGAAATATGATTTAAAATAATTTAAAATAAGAGTTGAAGAAGCCGCTGAGCAGCAAACAAAACAAACTTCATTTGCACTTGACTTTTCAAAAGATCCTCAAAAACTTTGGAGTGGAAAAAGAATGATGAATATACCGCTGCAAATATCGTTGCCTCTCTTGATATAGCTAAGCTTCTACATAATGCTACATAACACACATCTGTGTGATCCACAGATACCATTTTCCTCAAAAAGGAGTAATGGAAGAAAAGTATAAAAGTAAAGAATAAATACAGAAACAAGGTATCACATGCCAATAACTGAATTTGAATTTGATCATATACATAAATTCATCATACAATCCTGAAAGATTCAAGAATATGAAGCCCCTGCAGTCACCTTCCATTTTGCTGATGTACAACTTCACACTTTCCAAAACATCTTTGGCTTCTCTACTGTGAAAAATGACTTCACTCCCTCTTGTTTATGTGATAGCCAAAATTGTCTCAAGCACAGTTCCATTTTGTGCTCCCACCTGTAAAAGGTGACATTTATAGGGAGAATTACCTAGTTTAATTTTGACAGGGACGTGCCCTTTATGAGGTTTGTTAGGACCTTTCATAACTGGAGAATGTGTCACTTGTAGTTAGTAATCTGAAACCAGTTACATTCCTCAAAAACAAAACAGGCAGCTAATTCAAGTAGGTCTCCAGAGATCAAAGAGCCAAGTTCAGGAAGTCAAGAAGAGGGAGGCAAACGGACTTGTAGCAGGCTAAGTCTGTAAAGGATGACAGGCTGTTATCTGAATATCCCATCACACACCCTTTTTGTGCTACCATATTGAAGCTTCATTCTACTGCAAATTAAGTTTGAACATACACAGTGAGCCTCCATGTCATAAATTATGTGGGAGTAACATTTCAAATAAAGATGAAACCAGTCAACTATAAAAAAATCCCCAACCTAAACACGACTTACATCTCTTTACTTGACTTGTAATTTAGCTTTTTGCTGAGTTCATATTTATGCAAATTTAGATCCTTACATTTATGAAGATCTTACACATCTAAATTACACATAAAATGTCATTTAGTATCAAATTACAAAGTGATTTTTCACATGCTGTGAAGCTTAGAATAGTTTTACATGTCTCTAAAGTGTGTGAGAAATTTTCATTCTTGAAATATCGGGTGGCTATCAGGGAAAGCTACAGTCCCTGTAATATAATCAAATAGAAAGCAGTTCACGTGGCTTCAAGTACTGGTTGGGTAGATTTAAGAAAGATACAACTGTATCATACAGGATCATCTTGCTTTTAAAGCATTTTTGGGAGTTAGTACAGAGATAGCTTCAAGGAAATAACCACAGAAACTGGAGGAAATTCAACTTGAAAAAAAACCACCAAACATGACAGAGTATATAACAAATTCATTATGCCATAAGTAGATACACCGGATCTTCAAACATTTTGCAAAGGCCACAAGAGGCAGAAACTGAGTAAGAAAACTCTTAAAAAAAATCTTACTTAACTTGATTTTCTAATTATTATAGATGGCATTTAAGTCTTGTTCAATACTATTAAGGACTATAGTGTCATGACTGAGATATACATCAGTGTAAGAAAATGCTGCGTGCTTTGGATTAAATAATGTGAACACCTCAGTGAAGTCGACAAAGAAAGTGACTTTTCTATTTCTGCTCAATAGAAAAGGGACAAAGCAGTGGGATTTTTTTTTCTTTACTGCTACAATTTATTGGGGATTTTAGTGTCTTCTCCAATATGGCTATCACATCTAAAGCTTTTATTTTATTTATTTTTAAGAGTTCCTTAAACACACATTGCTTCACTATGGAGATAAAGCAGATTTTAATATTCTGTATTTGCTTAGTTTTTGGTATGAGATCTCTCTACTTTTCCTGCTTTATAACTGCAGAATCAACGTGCATCCTATTTAAAGAACACATTTACCTTATTACACAGTCCACATAGAGAGTGTATTGCCTGTCTCAATGATGAGTGTTGGAACTGCTTAGAAAATGAGCTACACAAAGGTGTAATGGACGCGAAAATTTTTAGTATTGACCTAAACCAGAAGTCAAATCCACATGTCCATCAACCTAATTGAAATTGTTACTCTAATAGGTGACAGAAAAAAAAAAAGTCATGCTAAATTCACTATCACATTATAAAATATAAAGTGGCGAAGACAGGAGTTGCTTTAACTGCTAAGGTCTCACAAAACATTTGTTTCCTATGTTTCACAAAAGTTTTTTGGTTAAACTTGCAGCAAAGCACAACCAAGTGATTACTCCACATGATATTCTGTATTTTGTAAATGGAAGTAAATCTAACATATTTTTGAATGTTTACAGAGTAAACTACAACTAAGGATTTCTAAAACTGCAATTGTATATGACTATATGCACAGAATTGCAAATGCTGTTATGTTCAAAACAGGTGTACTGAGAAGTTAATCAAAACAGCTTACTGATTTGTAACAATCCACTATGAATGTAACTACCTCTTACAACGATGACAGCATAAAAGCTATAAACCACAGATTTTGGATTTAATGTAAATTTATTCCATCAACCTGCAACTCTTCTTGTTCCTCACCTCTTCTGTGCTATCTAAAATGCTTTGGTGCTTTTGCAGTGCCACATCACCTTTTCCATTAAAATCATAACCTTTTCAGTTAAAATTCATTGTCTATAATCTGCTGGTAAACAACTAAAATCATGTACTATTATACTGTTACCAACCTACAAATCTTATTTCCAACTATAGAGAGCAATTACTTTCCCTTGCAATGGTGTTGGTGTGTATTTTCTGACACTAGACCTCAAAATGAGAGCACTTTTGAACTGGACTAGCAATTTAACATTATACTACTGTTAGGTGGCACACATTTGAAAAGATACTCATTTTATTTTTGCCTCTTAAGAAGCAGAGCCTCTTAAAGAAAAAAATACTTGTCATATCAGTATTCTGTATGGAGACCTTGTCAGTAAGACTCTTACTGTAATCACATGAAGATGACTTAAGGCAGAGCTTACATACACATCTAGTAACAGTGGAATTCATACGTGCGATCGTGTATCTACTACTACTGAAGTCTACCTCATGGACAATGAAGAAACACAATGTGTATTGCAGATATTACTTCTTGGCACATCGCAAACCACAGAGTATGAAATAAGCGTGGCCACTGATTTGCTGCATGAACAGAACATTAAAACTCATTTAAGAAGCAACAAGCACTGGTAGAAAGTAAATAACAGCACCCAGATAAAATCAGAACCTCTTAAATATGGAAGCCCAGTAAAACACATGTACACCTACAACATACTGTATATAGCATTTTTAACTGATCAACAGATAGTTTAAATAGGTTATACGTTTGCTGGATAAACATACTTCCAATTAGCCAAGCACCAATTATTTTTATCGCTAAAGCAGTAACAAGGAAACAACATGGTCATAGATCTTAATCACATATATTTAATGCGTTATTGTGACGCTGGTGATCCTTCTGGTAGAAGCATTATGAAGTACTCTCTGAATGTGGGCAACACTAGGCAAAGGGCTCAAACAAACAGACAACTTTATATAGCCCATTTCCTTCACCTCCTCTGGGAGTTAAGGTTTATCAGAAGGGCTGGATTTTCATAAATCATACACCAACAGCGGCATCTACTTAGCTTGCCTAAAAGTTGACAGACAGCTCTGACTAGACTCCTAATATGAATTGTTTAATCAGAGAGATCACTACTTTCAGAGAGTGATTGACCCAGTTCTGAACTGGCTCTTCAACACAACAACAGATAAATCGCTATGGATTACACAGGAAGTGTAGAAAAGCAACTTAAGATAGATAACTAATTTCTGGATTGGAAGGTTTCCTCTCATACTTAACTATCCCAAAACTGACATTTTTTGACCTACACATGGCCTTTCATAGGGCATGTTCAAAACCCTTTGATGTACATTCTCTTCCTCTAAAATGAGGAGACTTTAAAGAGCATACAGGAAGAGATAAGGAATACAAAGTAACATGAACACACTTGACTGTTCTTTCCTCTGACGAAATACTTATAACTAAAGAGATCATTTGTAGACCACTTCTTTTAGAGCAAAACAATATTATTTTTTGTTTCTAAATACGTCGTCTTTTTTTGTTTGTTTGGTTGTTTTTTTTTTTGTTTTTTTTTTTTAAGTGTTTATTTGCGCAACAATTCCAAATGTACCCTGGTAGATAAAATCCTGGCTGCCTTGCTTCCTGTTACATGTGGCGTTTTGCATGGATATTTGGAGAGGAAAAACCATCTGTAAGTTGAAATTAATTATACAAAATCTAACAAGCACATCTAATAATCATAATTCCATGCAAGCATGAAGATGTGTGCAAGCATACAGAAATGTCTTAATTTATAAAGTGATAGGATACCTCTTCCATCTTTCTATTTTCTTAAGTCCATTAATATGCATATAATAAGACTAACTATATAGTTCATTCATTGTTTCTGTGTTAATGATTCAGAGGCAGGCCACTTTTTTTTTTTTTTTAAATCTTTGAATAACATCAAAGTAAGGGGCTGCTACTGCAGAGTGGGTTTAAAAAAAAAAAAAAAAAAAAAAAAGCACTTACTTGCCACTTCCAGCGATGCATTATGACTTACAGCCTCCCCAAGGTAATTCCTTGCCACGCAGACATAGACCCCCTCATCCGGCCTACTCTTGCGCCCATGAACTATGCGTAAGAAAAATAAAGATCCGCTGGGCAGCAACATCCGATGGGAACGAGGGTCATCCTTGTCAGTTTCCACTCTTTCCCCACCTTTATACCACTCAATGGTTGGGGTTGGTCTTCCTTCAGCTTTACAGTTTAAAGTTGCTGGTTCTCCTTTTGAAACAATTAAATCAGAAGGGTGTTCAACAATTCGAGGTGGGAAATCTTCTTGACGAAGACGGGAGCCTATAACATAAAAATGCAAAGTTTTCTTATTAGATCGCTGCCAGGTAATCGTAGAGTTTTGCAATACAACTACTTAACCATTACCCTATAGTGCAGGATTTTAGTAAGAATAGCTATTAATGCATTTCTAAGTGGAAAAAAAAATGCCCCTTACTGTATTTCATTGTGTGGAAGGTTCTCCCAAGTGAATAAATTCAAAAGCATTTTTCAAAATGCAATCTATAATAGTGAAATAAACTGCCATGTTCCTAGATCATACACATGAATATATCAATATAAAAATGGATGCAAATTTATACATACATGAATATGTATACATGTAATTATGAAAACCAATTCTACAGATACTCTGCAGTCATCAGGCCACCTCTGGCAAAACCGGTACTGCTCTTATTTATAACACAAAGTCATGATCAACTTCACTCAACCTTTTGGGAAGTCCACCAATTCATGCAAAGCCTATGGAGTAAGCCTAACTTTTCCAGTACCCACAAAGTTGCTTTATTCTGCTTGTACTACCAGCTCTTTTTAGTGACTTGTTAAACAGTACCACAGATGTAGAAATACACGGAATGCCCAAGTGCTTCTTACAGTTCTTGTGTCAGGAAAATTATAGCTACTTTTTATATTAAATATTTTTAACCGTCTTGACTACACATTACCCAATCTGAAATTCTGAGCCAATATAAGACAAAAGCACTGGGGGTGAAAGAAGAGTTACAAGCAAATAAGATGCTCTTTTAGAAAGGCACTCAAGGTCAGCCTGATTCAAACTGCGAGCTCAGAGCAGCCTGGAAATACTATGATAATCTGGACAGACATACGATACAGGATAATATGACAACAAACTGGGTAACCCAAGAACTCTGGATTGGGGATAGGGTGTGACCTAAACTTTTGTGGGTTTAAATCTCAATTGACTCAACTAAATCTCAATCGACTCAATTTTAAATTCCTATTTTCCTTATTTCTTTATTTATATTTAACTTAGCCATGTACAAAATCAGTTTCACAATTTTTGTGATGAGCCACTCCCTCATAACTGAAATGAGCAATTTCTGATCTTTCTCCAAGGTAACAATACCTAGACATGGATAAAGAGCCTTATTTTGTTTATACCATTGCTTATTTCTTACATACCTCACAAGGAAAGACACAGAAACAATCCTACAATCGATGGGATTGAGTACACCCTCAGCAAGTTTGCAGATGACACCAAACTGTGTGGTGCAATTGATGTCAAAGAAGGAGGAGATGCCATTCAAAGGGACCTGGACAGGCTGGAGAAGTGGGCCCATGTGAACCTAATGATGTTCAAGAAGTCCAAGTACAAGATGCTGCACCTGGGTCAGGGCAACCGCAGACATGAACACAGACTGGGAGAAGAACTCATTGAGGGCAGCTACACCAAGGACTTGGAGGTTCTGGTGGACAAAAAGGCTCATGAGCCAGCAGTGCATGCATGCAGCCCAGAAGTCCAACTGCATCCTGGGCTGCATCAACAGAGGGGTGGCCAGCAGAGGGAGGTGATTGTGCCCCTCTGCTCTGCCCTCGTGAGGCCCCACCTGGAGTACTGCATCCACGTCTGCAGCCGCAAGCACAAGAAAGATGTGGATCTTTTCAAGCAACTCTAGAAAAGTGCCACAAAGTTGATCAGAGGGCTGGAGCACCTACGAAGAAAGGCTCAGAGAGCTGGGGATGTGCAGTCTGTGGAGGAGAAGGCTCCTGGGAGACCTCATTGAAGCCTTTCATACTTAAAGGGGGCTTATAAAAAGGATGGAGAGGGATTCTTTAATTGGGTAGATAATGATAGGACAAGGGTCTTCGTTTGCATATGCAATAGTACATGGCGCAGGTTTGTATTTTCACAGATTGTACCAGCCAGCTATTACGCAGTACAGTTTTAAGCTGCTTGCTGTTTCCATCAGCCAGGCTCACACCACAAATAAATGAAATATCATTTTCAGATATATTGTATGCATACCTTCCATACTGACATTCAAGTCACTTTACACTAACTGAAATGACCATACAGAATAAAAGTTCGAAGACTGACCTCTAAATTTTCTTAAAAACAGACTCAAGATTCTTGAGGGGGCAAAGTCCTTACGTAAGGTCAAGTTCTCAGAAAACTCCAGGAATGCTCATATACTTTTGAGACTTCTTTAACATCAGAGGGATTAAAATGATGGAAATGTCAATTATTTTATATGTATATTTAATCTGGTGTTTTATAAAGCTATCTTTCTCTAGAAAATTTCATAAAATTGTTTGAAGTGGAAAGGGACAAAGTTATAATTAGTTGACTGGCACATAGTGAGCATTAACCACAGATTTAGTGACAACTGCCTCAGGGATATAATAGCCTTGACAACTAAGTTATAATCTTCCCACATATCTATACGTTTTTATTTTTATTTTAAAGTTTTCATTTTAGCCTAGTCATTTAAGCTGCATTTGTGCTTTATTGAGTATAAGCAGCTTCAATTATCAACACCAATCTTACAGTGGGCACCAATCATGTAATTTTCCTGTCAAAAATCCATCCTGAAGGGATATTTGGTTTAAAAAAAAAAAAAAAAATAGAAGCAAAACACCTATTATACACTGGATATGCCATTAGATATATAGAGCTGCTTCTCCTCCCAGCCCCCAAAAGATGACAGCACTGTGTTATAGGATCTAACCAACTTGTGTTCCGTGCTTTCGTTCTAACTCAAGTCTTCCATAAAAACTCAACAGGATGCGACCAATTAAAGTACGCCATACTAATTATTTCACGATGCTACTTAAAAGAACAGTTATATGAAATCATGTTTCCAGTTTCTTGGACTGTGCCACAACTATTTTTACAAGAATTCCAGCACTGAAATAAACAGACATGAAGGTTCAAAGAAAGATAGTATTAGATGAATGCTAAATTTGCAGTGGCAAGAATTGTTTCTCCTTGCCTTAAAGCTTCCTGTTGGTATAATATACGAATTATTGAAAATAGAATGGAATAGTCATTTAAATAGGAAAGCTGCTATCATGGGTACTGACCTCCTGGGGGGAGAGGAAGAAGGAGGTCCGTTCATTTTCAGTTTCACAAATACAGCATTTAATGAGTGTTTTTAGAACACTAGATCTCTAGTCCATTCTTTTATTGAAGAGCTTAATGTTTTAACATAAGAACTAAGCTACTGTCCTAACTGATATACAAGATATTAATAAAATGCTAACAAACAAAACTACAGCTTTAAAAAGTCAGTGTTAGGTGGTTCCTGCAAATAATTATGCTTCAAAAGAACATGAGTAATCCATTTTTACCAGTAGTATTTCCACTACTTTTAACTTAATCTTTCAGAAAGTGGTGGAATTTTTCTGTGGTTTTGTTTATACTGATTAGAAAGACACTCGGTATCTCTGTTGCTCTAACAGTTAAAAATCTTTCTCTAATTCTCAAGTTAAATGCAGCCATGAGTAGTACATACCTAACTCTCCCTGTACGCAAGTTGCCCTTGAATTCAGATTCACTGACACACTTACAGATTGCAAGTGTAAGATTGCAAGTTTTTCATTTTTTAACCACCTTTCTGGATTTCATGTTGTTGTAGCTGTTAGAAATCAACAAACTAATCTCCTCCGGTTTTCTTCTCGTAAGATTTGCTCACCATTTCCCTGTTTTACACGTAAGTTCCAGTTTGAGTTCACCTTTTCTGAACACAGAAGACTCAAACCAAGTACAGGTAAGAAGCAGACTTAAAATAATATTGCAAGAGCACACAATGAAACAGTGAGAATCATGTTACACAGGAGAAATATCTAAAAGAATCAAAGAATTTTCCATGAAGTAGCTTTTCTGTGTAGAGCCATTAAACTAGCCTAACACATTGGATTTACTTGTTCTCATAGACAGCAGATAATTTTCAAGGAAAAAAATTGGACAAATCAGATTCTCAGAGATAGTGAAAAAGATGCTTTAGTTTCTGTTAATAAAGAACTCCATTTGTCTCTTATTTTTAGTGTATTTCTTCTCTTTGTATCCTAGTCCAGCCCCAATAGAACATCCAATTTCCTGAGCTTTGCAGCCTGCAGGAGCAGTTCATTTTAAAAAGCAAGTATTTTGAAACTTCCTTTACAGATGTTGCAGCCATAACCAAAGGCATGGAATAACTAATGAACTAATGCTGTGCCTGTTTCTTCAGATTTCCCCCGAACTGTCAACTAGGAAGAGAAATTTCACTTTTGAATTTTGCTTTGGCAGAAAGCACAAGAGCTAAGACTACACTAAATCGGTACTTCTAAAACACTCAAATATGAGAATAGAGTTGCATCACATTGGACTCGCAAAGTAGTTCTTTGCACAGTTATGAAGAATTTTATTTACAACAGCTGTTGATTTCTAACAACAGAGTACTCAACTTCCAGTTCAGGATAAAAAAAATATTCTTTTTACTTAAATCCTGCCATAACTTTGCACAGCTATAGGTGTGCACAATTTCATAAATTCTATAAAAGGATGCTACCTTTATAACCAAAAATTGCAGACAGCAGAGGTGCTACATTTGCACAAGTGAGCTAATATTTGTATCCTAAGGAGAAAAACGAATAGTTGGAATGTGATTGACGCCCACCCAGGACTACAGGTTTATGGAAGTACATTTTAAGATGTGTTCAATGCTTCCATATATTAAGCTGGGAATAGGTCCAGTTCTTTCCAATAATTCAGATACCATAAAAAGAGATAAGCAAGGCACTCAGTTTGGATCAGTATAACTTTTTATTATTTTACTACTTCTTTCTCCAGTTTACACCATTATGTCAAGAAATACTTGTGTGTCTCTCCTTTAAGCGGCATTGGAGTTTTTGTTCCTACAAAGACACAAAATGATAAATTAATCTTTCATTATTTCGGTTACTGAGGTATATTTCTGGATAAAACATGTTGGACTTTAAATACAAGGTGTTTATAAAATCTTAAAAGAAAGAATCATGGGCCGTGCCTTTTAAACTTAGCTGCAGGCACCCATGAAACATTTTTCCACTTAGAAAGATAACCTTGAAGTATCTTATGCTGCTAATACATCGTGAATTACATCACATTTCTGTCCTGGTTACAACACTATCAGGAGATGTCAGAAAACAGTAATTTACTGTATGTGTACAGTCAAAAAAATCTAGACTAACCACAGACAGCCTCGAGTTTTAAGCTATGTCTGCCTCTTTCCCCAAAGGAAGAGATTAAAAAATGCCTCAAATCCAGACTGATCTGGCACCTGGCTCTTGTACGAGATGTAACACATGTATAGCCACATTCAATTTACACAATACTTATGTCTTAGTCAACTGAGGAGAAGCTAACTGAAGTATTATAGCAATACAGTAATAAACTAAACAAACAAGGGAGAAAAATAAGAATATATTACATTGGTTTAAATTGTTTGCTTCTGTTTCTTATTCTACAATATATCCTGACACAAATGACTAGGTCAAAAAAGCTGTAAGTTTTTAGGCAAAAAGACTTCTAAAAAGATGATGGAGCCTCACAGATATTTAAATATTCTATCTGGTATGAACAAAAAAAATATTAGCACATACTGCATTGCATAGATACTAACAACAGCTCTGTTTTACTCCATAGAATTACATTTCTCAGGAAATACTCAGAGAGACTAGCTCTCTGAAGCGATCACTTTTTCAGTTGAAAGTGGCAACTGTAAGAATCATAGTTTAGTTTCGTAATCCCAAATTCAATGCAACTCTTTAAAATTGCTTTTGGACAGACTATTTATTTTCAAGAGACATAGCTTTACAGTGAACCATCATTACACAAATACATGTTTACTGGTTTGTCCAGCAGTTAGCATGTATAAGTCCTAACCTGGTTATTCATTAAGTGTAGCGAGAATATAAATTTAAACTAATAACATTTATATTGAGCTATGTAAGAGGCTGACATTTGCATAAAACACTGGGAACATCACCTACTGCCTGAGGTAAGAAAGCGTTTGGTTTTATTTTTCTTTCTCTCAGCTCTGCTCTCCAGCAAGATATGTATCTCATCTGACTTTAGTGAATACTGAAGCAGTGTGAGACGGCAGTATCTAGAATGCTGGCTTCTGAAACCAAACCTCATTCAATAAAAATTACAGTATCCCCCACCAAGCTGGTAAGTTCAGAATAGTATTTTCCCTTAAAGAAAATATTAATGAAATTGCAGGAGTATCTTTTATTAATATTGCAAATTAACTATGACACAGTGAGTAATCACACCACGTTTCAAGAACAAATACAGAGGTAATGAAGCCTACTCCATTAATAATTTTTTCTTTGAAATGGTTGCAGTAATGTTGGGAGATATTTCCTGCACTGGGATAATACAGAGAACAAGAGCACAACAGCAAGACAGAGCCACAAACAGATCTGAAGGCAAGCTCATCTTTGGAGGTTGGGATGTGACGATCTTGAAGCCACAAGCTGCTTGGAAATGATCACAGTAAACTGAAGGATGCCTGAAGCAATGAGGCCAGGCAGGTACGGAGGGAACTCAGAGAAGACTGGCATTGCTAGAGCAACAGCCAAGGAACAGCAGTCAAGGGTGTTGAACCAAATACAGGCTATCCTCCTGGATCATCATACTCCTCCTCATTCATGAACAGATACGCCTAAGCATACCTTTCCTTTTGGTTGTTCTTTTTAAAAAACATTTAGACATGGAAACCAATGATTCTGTGCATTTATTTCAGAGGGATTGCCTACACTCTATTTTGGACTTAAACCCACTTCTTACCATGCTTAAGAATACTGACTGCTACTTCATTTCCAACTCCAGATTCAGTGTGAGACTCAATCTGATCATGATCAACTGCATATTCAAACACTTAAAAGATGTTGAGGGAAGAGAAAAAGGATCTGCATTTCCTCGGGACTGTAGGGAAGCCAAAGAAACAGCAAATAGAGCCTAAGCTTTTCTCTTCTCAAGCAGCACTCCTCAACTCTGAGGCAACAGAAGCACAGTACTGTGACAGCCAACAGCATTCCTAGGCTTTTGCTTGTGCTAGTTTTGCTACATCTCACAGAAATAACATTAAATTTATTTTGAAAACAAGAATAAGTGACAAGGAGAAATACAAGGATGTGAAACACCTCACTGAATTTCTACTTTAAGGTGATTCTAAATGTGTTTATCTGCAAGGGTGAATGAAGTATCACAACTGCCCTCAGGAATCTAGATGTTAGGTATTTTTTGGAGTGTTACATCAGCTCAGGAATAAATACTCAAGAATAATTAGAGTTAATACTCTAATTATTTAGTTAATGCTAATAATTTAGAGAAGATTAACAATAGAATAAAGAGTCATTATAAAATAGCTAAATTACCTTATTTCTGTTGTTGGTATTTTAATGTGTTAAACATTTGGATTGAAACAAATCTATTTCACTCTACTTAAAACAATCCAACTGTTCGTACAACATTAAGTTTGGAAAATTACAAAAAGGCCAGACATTTCCAAATACAAGTTCTTACAATGATACATCACTGTCACGTTTTACTTGCATAAGGAAGAAAGAGTGGAAGTTTAAATCCAAATGAAACAAATACTTACAATGAGATTTTTAGAAGTACATTAAATGTACAGATCAATATAAATTATTTTATTTTTAAGTGTAAATGGAAAAAATAATTATACACATCAAATTTAATAAACTCATACTTAAAAAATGTCTATCCATATCCTCTTTCCAAAACACACTTTATTCAAACAGAAAGCTAAGTAAATTAGTATTAAGTGTGGAAGATAGCAAGCTTGCAGTGGAAAGAAGTAAATATCTCCTCTTGCAAATAGAAGAAAAAGGACTGATGATCCCACAGGCTTCGAATGGAGCATCTGCCAAACTGGAAGGAAGGCTGCTCAGGGAACCAGAACATGCCGCCGGACAATGAAGCCTCAGTAACTCAGTGAGCGATGATTCTGGTTGGAGCAATCAACTGGAACTAATCCAGTATTTTCAAAAACACCTGGGATATATTTTTACCTTCCCATATAAATGTGAATCAGTCACATACTCTACAAAACATATCCCCAACTATTTTTTTTACCAGAAAGTCATGAGTTACTTTGCACAGCAATCAATATGACATCACTGCTTGATGACCTAAAAATCTCTTTCTATTGCTTTTCACTAATACAAAGGTAATGTTAAAACACCAAGCATTACCTTTCCCCAAAAATAAACTTCCACCTATTGTTACCATTAAAACTACTTTTTTTTCTGAATGATGGAGTATTGGATTGCGATGGGTGTGATGTGATATGATGGAGTGATGGAGGATGTATTTTCTTTGACAGCAAGGTGATCAAATTTTACATTCCTCAGGTCAGAAAAACAAAACAAAACAAACAAAAACACATTGGCATTAAATTTGAAGTCAAAGAAACCTTCAACTGAAGAGAAAATCTTAAACTGCAACTCCTTTGCATAAAGCATACCGAAACAATTCTAACATTACATCCTACTGTAGATGAACTGCATTACACAGAAAACAATGTCCGAGGACATCTTTAAATGAGCGGTATCAGCCCTGAAAACTATCCCTCAGACTTTTTCTTCCCTGAGATGAAGAATTAATGCTACCATTACTATGTTCTGAGTTCCCATTTCAAAGCATTGCTGCTGAACACACAGTGAAAAATTATGAGAAATTTCCACCATTATCTCTGCCACACCTATACCTTCCAAACTGGATTTTAGTTCTGGTTGTAGTGAAAATGTGATTAGCAACTTGCAAACAACCAAGCTGAAGACTTTGGTATCATTCAACAGCCACTGCAGATTCCTAAAAACAGGGCCTGGAAAAATTCCAGTCCTCAGGCTTGCGTACTTACTCTTACATAAACTTTCAGTCGTTTTGATCACCCACACTTTCACATCCAGAGTTCTCATACTTCATGCTCTGAATCATGTTACCAGTAAAACTCTCTGGAAGATCGTACCAAAACCAGAGCCATGCAGGAAATTGCCCAGCTCTATATATTCTTCCTCTACTAATGCACACTGCCAATTTTTTTTTTTTTACTTATCCAAACATTATGATCCACATAGGAGAAAAAATGGTTCACTGTAAATAACAGCTATGTTAAAGTGATAATGTTAGAAAAAACATGACCCTTTCAAAGAGCAAAAAAGCACAAACAAGCAGTTCAGTGGAACCTCTCCATGATCCTACAGCTGAATATGTGTAGATACTTCAGCCATCAAGCTACGTGTCAGTTGTAGGAAGAATGAAGGCAAGGGCTGACCATGGTACCCGCTATGAAAGGCACCATCCCAGCTAGCAGTTTGATACTCCGCCAAATAAAACTTCCAAGCATAAGTGGATCTGAGAAAAGCACAAAGGGCTTTCATTTTAATTGTTTAGGCTCTAGAAGATTGCTGAACTACCCCCCTCAGCTTTCCTGGCATAATTATTCTCTTGATAAAAGAAGATTCTACAGTATACACAGATACATATCGATATATATATATGTATATATGTAAAATAGTGCAATTAGCAATGTTTCCTATTTTTGTGTGTGCATGTTTCTACGTTAAAACACAACAGTATCTGTGAATGAAGAGAAAACTCAAAGGAAATAGTTTCAAAACAAATGTAAGTTTCAAAGCACTCACTGTAGACACTAACTTTGGTGTTCAAACAGGAAAATTGTATTTAATATCTGTCTATACAAAATTAACAGGAGAAAAAATATGAAATGCATACCTACAGGTTATGGATAAAAGAAATAGTGAAAACATTAGACAGCTTTCCCAAATAGTGGCTTCTTCAGAAAATCTGTAGCTAATAGCCTAAGCGTTCAGCAGCTTGACATGTATTTAAACATCTAAAACAAAGCTTTTGAGATACCCTATATAATAGGCACACTCAAGGTAGATATTTAAATAGCACCAGTCTTAGGTGAGTTATTAACTTCTTCAAGAAAAGGTAGTGAATCACAGTTTTAAGCATAATTGTCTGGAGTAATTTATACTTTCAGAAAACAAAATATTTGAAATGGCCTTTTAAAGGATTAGTAACAAATCCCTAGAGGAATGCAGCCCATCTCAGTCAGTTTTCAGCCTTAAAAGCAAATTCTGACATAACCAGAACATGAATGAAGGTAATCTTTATAGCTTCCATGGTATGCTAAAATGTTAGAATTTTACAGATAAATAAAAATGCTGTTGACTGAGCCTACTGAAGGCTAAGTGAAATGAAAAAAAAAAGATTAAATAAGGGCAGTAGGTCATAGTTGTTAAGGATGAGATTTAAGGAGTGAAGAACATTTTAACAGTATGAGAAAAAGTTAGAGAAATATAATTATTTGATCAAAAGCAAGAAGACAGGAGTAGGATTTTATTCTGCATATTTTTAAAAACTAGTTTAACAACTAGCCTGTGAATTACCATTAATAGGGTTCTGATGAAGGGATTAGAGTGCTGATGGAGACGCATCAACATTTAGATACGGAAAATTGCAAAAGGAATGAGGGGGAAGAGGTAAGAGAAAGCCGGTATTACATAACCATGGTGCTTTGAGTGGAAAGCAACAGAGATGAATGCAAGACGTAAATGAGGGAAAACAAAAATCTCAAAACTCTGCAGAGCTGTGCAAGAAAGGCACAAGAACCTTGAACATAAAAGACAACAGCCAGCAAAAATGATGAGAGGAACAGAGCTGTATGATTCAAGATTATAATGCATTATACAACACAACTACAGGCCAGCAGGAAGAGACTCATGTGGTATATAAATGTCAATTATGAAGAAGCCTCAAAATGATTAAGGAGAAAAACTATTTGAAAATAAAGGAAAGGAATTGTTATTACTTCTATCAGCAGCCACTATGTGACACTGGGGTTCAAACAGTAAAGAAAAATAGGTTATGTCAGGAATTAATAAACAGTAGAACAGCATGACCAAGAATATCATCCAACTTTATCAATTGATCAAAAAACAAAACAAAACAAAACAAAAAACACATTACTTCTCTGCAGAATGCTTCTTTCACAGTTTAATGATAGGCAAGAGGAAAAAAAACAGCAACCTATAAGAACAGGGCAGCTAGGTTCAAATAACCTGCTGCTACACCAAGTAGGTTCCTTTAGCAAAGGAAAGCTATTTTTGAGTCTGTAAGATTGATTGATTGAATATGATATTACTAGTTTTCCTTCCAAAAAATTAAACTGCATTTTACAAGTATGTAGAAATACTGAGGGGGAAAAAAAGCTACCTATATTCATAACAAAACAAATTTCATCAAGTACAAATATGTTACCTTCTATTGCTCAGGGCTATTGTAATGCATCCAATCATGGACTGAATCTGCCTGTTCGCTAAGAATGCATGTTCGTCTCAGATTTATTACACAGGGACTAGGTTTAATTACCACCCTCATCCCATCTCCTTCCCTCCTCCCATGACTACACCATGCAGAACTTGCTCAATTTCTCCCAAGAGGCAAAAGTAGGCCAGGGCCTTTACTGCAACCCCAAAACTCGAACCTCACTAGAAACTTATGCTGTTGCTAACACTGCATAACATTTTACTGCAAAGGTGTATCAGCCATGACTTGCGTGGTGGATTCAAAGAACTATTGGTTATACATTTTCATCCTTCCAAAGGACTATCCCACATTTTAGGCAAGCTTTTCTTGCAATAGGGTTTTCAAGGCTAAGTTCCCTTTCTGTATCAAAAAGACAAGTACAGCATATTTTCTAAACTCTAAAAGGCAACCAGTATATGGACTTTTCTACTTTATGTAAACAGCTATTTGAAACAAAACCCCTGAACCTAAATTAAGCCCTCCTGAATAGCCTGAAAGCCTTCAGTGGGACTAATTAGTCAGAACCACTAGGCCTTGAGGCTCACAGCTGCTCACTACTACCCTGTGCAAAGGCTGAGAATTAAATGCATGGTTAGGGGGTTAAATTGATTAACGGGTATCAGTTGTCCCTTCTCCACAGGGCAAGCACTAATCTCCTCCTTTTTATTCTTTAATATGACATTATATGACTAATTAGTAGCATTATGGCACAGGTATCAGTTTAAAAGTTGCTTTTCTGACAATTAATCTGTCCTTATTTTAATTTACTACTTTAAATAAACAGGAAATTCTCCCTCAGTGTTTTGATTAAAAGCAAAAGCTAAGTAGTGCTAAAAGATATATTACAAAAGAATTGAGAGATTGTACAGCAACTGTCAGCCCTCTGTGCTTTATTTTGAAATTTTTCTTTTAATTTGTTCTGTAATTGTGAGCAATTTGTCATATTTATAAATAATGGCATTTGTAAACAATAAACACCACACTGTAATAGCTACAAGACATTATATAGAGAAGTTAGTTATAAAAAGCGTTGAATCTGTCCTGTGTTACTTGATTATTTGATTTTCCATAAGGGCAGTAGTAAACAGGCAACTTTCAAGTCTGTTTAGGAAAGAAACACTGTGGAAAAACTAGAAAGTTTTTATTTGTGTTAACTGCTTCAATATTAACATAGCACATCATCATTAGAAAACATTACCTATCCAAAAGAGCAAATGACATAATTCATCAAATTTGAAAAATGATAATCTAATGAAAAATTAAAAAAAAAAAAAGCCATATAAGATTTTGAGGCAGAACAAAAACATTCAGAATATTTCACCCCAAATCCCATAGTTTATCATTGGCCTCACAGAAAGCTCAAAGTTCTCAGCAGAGGCCATGCCACTCAACTTTTGAGTTGGTCGGTTCTTTGGGTGAGAGCTGACTACTCCAGCTCCTCTCTTGACTTACACCTAAGTGAAACCACCATAGGTAAACACCAACTGCTTGGCCTTCACAGTAAAATCGAGATTTTCTATTAGGTACACATAACCCCTACACTGCCATGGAAAAACAAAGTGATTCAATATAGGATGTTGAAAACACAAAGGGACAATTAGCCTGCTTGATGTGGAACTACCTAACCAAACCAAAGTCAATCCCTTGTTTCTTCATACCTTGACGAATTAACTATTCTTAAAGTGACATCTCCATCTACCAGCAGGCAAGGGGCAGTCCACAGATCTGTGCTCAAGTCAGGTGTCTTCTGTCAAAAGCTCACAAGAATATTTTTTCTGGTAAGAATCTGAGGAAGGTGTTATGGGGGCCCATTTGTATCAGCAATTAGGAAAGTCACATATGACAGAAGACCTGGGATTAAGCCTCTGCTTCAAGGGCTATTTATCAATTTAATGTAAAACAGTTGGAACACAGATTTTAGAAGAAAGTGACTGTGAGATGTCTGTGAAACCCAACAGGGTAGGTCTGAGATGGTCAGCTCTGTAACATGCGATCAGACACAATACCCTGAAGAACACAATAAAGGTATTAGGCATGGGAGCTGGCAACATTTAGGCTTCCTTGTGGCATATACTTATCCACCCTTTCAAAGAAACTCTTAATAGTCTGGTCTACTAACATCTGTGTATCACTTTTTAATTAGCGATAAATAATGGAGAACTAAACCAGAAACCTGAAAGCATAAGGCAAGTGCTGAATTTAGTCAAAATGATCAAAATATTTTTCCCCCTATCTTAAACGGAAGTTACATGGTGGCTTTCAAGCCATGTAGTCTCTGTAATGACACTAAAACAAAATAGAGAAGGCTTTTCAGAATACCCAGAAACTGCATGTCCCAGCAGAAACACTTGAGATCATAGAATCATAGAATATCCTGAGTTGGAAGGGACCCTTAAGGATCATCAAGTCCAACTCTTGACACCGCACAGGTCTACCCAAAAGTTCAGACCATGTGACTAAGTGCACAGTCCAATCTCTTCTTAAATTCAGTCAGGCTCGGTGCAGTGACCACTTCCCTGGGGAGCCTGTTCCAGTGTGCAACCACCCTCTCTGTGAAGAACCCCCTCCTGATGTCAAGCCTAAATTTCCCCTGCCTCAGCTTAACCCCGTTCCCGCGGGTCCTGTCGCTGGTGTTAATGGAGAAAAGGTCTCCTGCCTCTCGACACCCCCTTACGAGGAAGTTGTAGACTGCGATGAGGTCTCCCCTCAGCCTCCTCTTCTCCAGGCTGAACAGGCCCAGTGCCCTCAGCCGTTCCTCGTACGTCTTCCCCTCCAGGCCTTTCACCATCTTCGTAGCCCTCCTCTGGACACTCTCCAACAGTTTCATGTCCTTTTTATACTGTGGTGCCCAGAACTGCACACAGTACTCGAGGTGAGGCCTCACCAGCGCAGAGTAGAGCGGGACAATCACCTCCCTTGACCTACTAGCGATGCCGTGCTTGATGCACCCCAGGACACAGTTGGCCCTCCTGGCAGCCAGGGCACACTGCTGGCTCATACTCAACTTGCTGTCTACCATGACCCCCAGATCCCTCTCTTCTAGGCTGCTCTCCAGCGTCTCATCGCCCAGTCTGTACGTGCAGCCAGGGTTTCCCCGTCCCAGGTGCAGGACCCGGCACTTGCTTTTATTGAACTTCATGCGGTTAGCGATCGCCCAGCTCTCCAACCTATCCAGATCCCTCTGCAAGGCCTTTCCACCCTCATTGGAGTCCACAACTCCTCCAAGTTTGGTGTCATCAGCAAACTTGCTCAAAATGCCTTCTATTCCTACATCCAGATCGTTTATAAAAATATTGAAAAGATGACAACATATGCACCAAACTTAACAGTAAATGTGGTTTGTTTTTTCCTTTAATATCAGTATTTAATTATCAGTAAAAATCAAACAACTAGTTGTAATCTGTGCAATCAAACTATTCTTACAATCCAATACTATGATTTCAAAAAATGCTTCATTAGGTAGCTTTATTTCCTGCTCAGAAATATAGCATATGTAACAGGCTTTCTCAAAACACCAAGATACTATACGGTTCTTAAAAACAAAAATATGGTGGGTTTTTTTATTATTATTTATTTATTTAAATAGCTAATGAATTAGCAACAATTTTACAAAAGTCTACTCAATACAGACTTCCACATAAAAGACCGAAGAGTCTGAGCCAAAGCTGAAAACTTATTATATTTAAGTTAGCATACATAACTTTAATTCTTAGAGTTCTTTGCCTTTCTCCTGTTTAAAAGAGGACTGTTTTTCATTTAGTTGCTGTATTAATTTTTAATTGACCATAGAGTATTACCAAGATGAAAAAAAAACAAAACTTCAGTGTTTGTACATGCAATTCTCCAGAAAGTCATCTGTTAACTGACGAAGAAAGGCATTGGGGACTAGGTTAAAGCTTAGCTACGGAAGCTTTGACCTTGTATTATTTACCTCAATAGAAACCAACATTTTTACAAATGCTTAGCTACTAAAAGGATCTGAGTGGTGAAGAATTTCTTGCTTAGAGAGAAATCAATAGCACAGAATATAACGTCAAAGTGATCAGGAGAATAGAGACAAGAGCAGGTTTCAGCTGAGCTAAAAAATAAATAAATCTAGAAGACTCACATGCAAGACCAGAGCACTGTGAAACTAGAAAAAAAAAAAAAAGCCACACAGCATTTATTTAAAAGTTTTTTCTTCTAATGATCCCAAACTCCCAATTGCCTAATACTGACAATATTTAAGCAAGATCAGCAACCAGAAACTGAGATGTGAAGTATAGCTTTCTATTCTTCATTTACCAAGATCTCTTTCTCCCTTGACTTTGATCACATATCAGCTTATAACTATTTCAACACCTATTATAACACCTTCAACAAAACAAAACAAAAAACACTTAGAATTGTAGTTTCCTTAGCTTGATTTAGTAATGCTCCTTAACTGGATTACTTTCTCCCAGGAGAAGTCAGCAAAGTTTGATGAACAAACATATCATGAATATCTCTCACATCCCCAAAAATACAGTTCTAAGGAAGACAAACAGAACCATTGTTCTGAAGTACAACAGATCCCCAAAACTCATTTCATCCTAATTTAAAGTAAATGCCCCTAACAATTAATTGCAAACAGAATAGTCACGTAAACTTGCACAATCAAGCCATAGTAAAGAATGTTCTGACCTTGAAAAAAGCATTTATTGGTACATTTCAATAGGAAAAATCCCCATTTTCCTGTTAATGCTGTCATAAAAGCCTGAATGAATTACTAAAAATCATTACTTTTATGTTGAAAGCTCTCACCATGACAACAATGAATTATCAGGGGAAGGGAAGTAAAAAGACAAATAACATTAAAGGGGCCATCTCCACAAAACACTGCTGTGAATGCAAGTGCCTAAAGCCTTCATGCTTATTAGTACTGCTCATTGTGGTCTCTACCTATTCTCCTTCACTAATGTATGATATCTCCTGCCACTCAGTGGAAGGATTCCATCCTCATGAATCTCTCACTCTACAGTATGCTAGCTTAATGACTGGTAAAAAAAAAGCCTTCAGAGGTAGACAATATTGTAGCGGTACATACTGTAATGCTTCCAATATGGTTAAGGCAGGACGCTATCAGAGAAAACCTAAAGGAACTGATGTTTCCAAGCTGGAGAAAGGAATCTACTCCTAAGAATTATTTCGCCAATGTGAAGAAAAAAATAAAGTAAATTCCAGCAACTGAAAATAGGAATAATTAAAACATTTGAAGTAACTTATATCCCTTCTAAACTGAAGGATTTGTGTAGAAACTTCCTTAAAAAGTACCCCAATGTGACCATACATGTTCACCAGATACTATATTCTAAGTCAAATATTAACCCATATGCCTTAAGAATTATAAGATAAACCTTATTTAATTAAAAAACAGCAACAATAACAACAACAACAAAAAAAACATAACTCAGTTAAAACAGTGAAACTGGATTACCCATTTCCTTCAAGTAAACACATTTTTAAATTAAGCTGTCCATAATATGGTAGGATGACATTACAATTTAACAAGACAGGTATTATTCTCAAGAAAATTTATCACAGCTGAAAAAAAAGAACAAATAATATTCACATCTGGGAACTCTTTACAAAATTGATATGTTGTTTGTACCTCTTCCTTTTCTATTCTTAAAGTCCTGAAATTGTTGCACACAGATTACTTTGTCTCGTGGATGAAGATACGTTGAGGATATCAGTTCATGAAGGAGATACAGATGAAGACAAAAACCATGAAAGAAACGTGGTTGATCATGACAAATAACTGTGCTTAATAAAACCTATGTAACAGTGACAGAAGTCTTTTTAAGTACTTATATTTTCAACGTACGGGACCATTAAGATCAAAGCTGTGTTTCATCCGAAGTAATACAGTATAAAGTTGTTACTTACTAAAGTTTATTGAATTGTCATAGATTCCTTTACCTTCCTGGTTTACGGCTGTAGGCTATTTTTAGGCATCTTTGATGCAGCCACTTGTGGATCACTTCTGCTTGTGATCAGGTCTCCATGAAAGTGATGACTGAATACTGCAAAATCGTTTTTAAAAAGGAGAAGTATTCTTCAAACTATTTCTAAATAAGATAAAAACACTATTCTATAAATGGAAATCAGAGTGTTTTTTTTTTTTTCTCCACAACACCCGGTTCTTTATGATATAGACCTGAAATTTATCTGAGAAGTAAGTATTTATTAATTATACCAAATCACAGTTTCTAAAAATAATAATAAAATATTCTCTTCTCTCCAAAAATGCTGCCAACTGTTTTTGGAAGGTCTGCCCAGGTCCGTAAAACTGAAAGGAGTGATTGAGAGGTGCGAAGCACAAATCTTTCATATGAAATTATTAGAATGAAGCGTGTTTCCACTGTTTATACAAACAAGTGGAATAAAAATATATATATATTATGAAGATATCTACTATGGCTTTATGCTTCCATCACCACAACCAATAGGTAATTCTAATAACACAAGGAGTAAATTTACCGGAGTACAGTTAACATCCTCCCCCCCTTCAAATCTAGCAGGAAGAAGAAAACCCATGAATCCCTACAGAAATTGGGTCTTCCAATTCCCTGGGACAGAACAAGAATCTAGGGAAAGTTGAGTGCCATCATGAGGAAGACCAGTGCAGAAAGACCCAGTGGCTCTTGGAGAACTATGTTCTTTCTCAGAGATCTCCAATAAATAAATAAATAGATAAAATAAAAAAGCTGTAAGTATTTTCAAAATTTACACAGTTTACTGCAAATGCCATTCATACAGTTAGAACATGCTGGTCAAGTAGACTCAAACACAGGATGAGTAAATTCTTGTTATACTTGGATCTTCTGCTACGATAAAACATAGTCTTAAAGAATGTGTAAGCAGATGAACTTAGATTTCTAGATACCATAGCTTAAATGACTCAGGTGGCTTAATACAATCAAAAGAATAGCTACAATATCAGCATCATCTTATAACTTAAGTATTCAGATGAACTAATATTAATCCAAGTTAAACATTAATTAGCTAATTAAGTTAAACAAAAATTAGACCCCAGAATCTCTAGAACTTACAATGACAGTATCAACTCACTGACATTGTTCACAGTTGGCCCGGTTTGGAATTTTGCCTAGTTTGTTTTGTTTTGAATAAAATCAGTGATAAAGCTATTATCCTCTCTTGACTAGGTCCACGTTTATAAACTACAAATTTTGCTTTGACTTAGGTCTTTCAGCAGACACAAGCAGTCTCTTTTGATCTGGAGATTGAACTTAATGCTTTCATTTCATGGATATTGGCAAATGGTTCACTGTGCCACAAGCTAAAACTCCACCATGCTTCAGAACGCCTTCTTCACAGCTTACATTTTAATATAAATGTATGTAATTGTCCCTCCAAATAATCTTCATTAGCAAAGTAATTTGCCTACAGCATCGTACTGCTTTTGCCAACCACAAACAGCAAGACTGGGCAGCATGAGTTACTACTGGAACGCCGCATATCAGTTTATGTATGCTGTACCCCTCACAAACACCCTTGTATTGTTCAACTAGAATAATTTTTAAAGAAACATGTATTACATATATATATATATATATATATACATATATATAAAGTACAATTTAACTCTTCCACCTTGCAGAAATAGGTATTTACTATCAAACAGAAGCAGACACACTGTAAAATTACCAAACTGAAGACTTACTGTTAAATCTGGTTAATGCACCATCAGTTCATTTCTAAAAACAGTACCTATACACATCAAATAGTTTCCAAAAGAACAAAACAATTTAAGAGAATTATCTGTAAAATGATCTACTGATGTTTCATTTCTGTCCAGATGCCCTACAGCTTTCATACCATGATAAAACATGCCAACATATCACATAATACTGGAGAATCAACAGAGAAATTTACTGGATATGCAAAAGGAAGCATGTGTGTGCGTGGGGGGGGAAGTTGTGGGAAATTCCAGTATGAATCACCACTGAGGATCCTTGGGAGGGGAAAGGGAGCAGAAGAGAAAGAAAAAAGAACAAATAATTCCTTCTAAAAAGAATGCACTTCTATTGAAAACTGAACCAGACATTGAAACAGCGGCTGTGGATTCCTTAGACAGATGGTGTCAATAGATCAGTCTATTAGTCAGTTTGGCAGCAGAAGTACAGTAAAAGGGTTTGTAAAATGCCACTTAAAAACTCAATATAAACACAAGAGAAGTATA
Organism: Anas acuta; assembly: GCF_963932015.1. Taxonomy (NCBI): domain Eukaryota; kingdom Metazoa; phylum Chordata; class Aves; order Anseriformes; family Anatidae; genus Anas; species Anas acuta. The sequence goes on from NC_088979.1 coordinate 104,787,675, forward strand.
TTAAGAAGTTAATTTAACTTTTGTACACATGACACTTCTTCCCTGTGTATCTTGTAAAACTATGAACTGTTAATGTCAAGAGTTCACAGTTTCTGCAACAGCTTTACTGACTATGGGAATAATAATAATAAAAAAACCCACACACATCACACACACCAAAGCAAAATCACACATGTGACAGCTGGCCTTAACAGGTGAAAAAAACAGACCTAATAGCTTTCCTATCAAAGTCTTTCTGCTTATTTGCTTTTGTTTTCCTGTACTGAGTGGCAACATAGTGTTATTTTCTCATCAATATACCATTTAACAAGGGAGTCATGATTGATCTCACTCCTCCCCACCCAAGGAAGTAGGGAATGAAAGGTCTCTACTTCCTATTAATGATTTGATCTAAGATTTTAAATCAACTTTAATTCTTAGATGCTTTAAGTTTTGTTTTATCTGGTTTAATTCTCCGAATGTACATTCCAAGAATATTTGATGCAAACAGATATAATTGAGGCATTCTTAAATGAAAACACATGAATTTTAAAATTCTTTGCAAGCTCTGAAACTAACCTAATCAGCCTCTTCTGAGAAAAAAAAAAGTCTTGCAGAATATTAACAACAACAAAAAAAAGACTTTAAAATTCAAGTACTACCATTGCAACAGTGTATCATAATAGAACCTAAGAGTTTAAAGATATACAGAATCTGTTTAAAGATATACAGAATCTGAGAGAACAACTGGGTGCATTATAAACCAAATCAACTTTATATTTATATTAAATAACATGCATTTGGCTAAATTCAACAAGTATTTGTAAATACCACTCTATTCAAATAGATTTAAAAACATATGGGACTAGGACTAGTCTCCCTCACTGTTTATTCACCTACAAAACTAAGCAGTAGTAACAATGTTAAGCAGGACTTTTGGTGGCAAGGAGCTCAAAGACTCACTTTTAAGTCATAAAAACTGCTAGAACATTGAGAAAGCTGGAGTCTTTCCAACTCTCCTACTTTATTCCTTCAACAAGGAAGGAACAATAGTTGAATCCTGTTATTTTAAGCTGGAAGTAGATGCTTAACATAGAACATCTATCTCAGAGAGGAAGGATATGCAGTTCCAATAATCCTGGTCATTACTCACGTAAAAAGGAATGCATAAGCTAAACAAAGACAAGATTGGTCTTATCACAAGTAATGTATATGGTGGGAGAACTCCTTGGAAAGTGGTCAAGATCTAAGGGTAGAAGAAGTGTAATTTAATTACCCACAACAAAGCATTCCACCTGCCTAGCACAAAATCCAAGTCATAGTGTTTTAATTATAAAAGATTCATTGGTTACAACTATGCTTCTGCTGGCAGGACAAATACATCTTCAAGAACTTTTTCCCTTTCTTTGTTACTGTGCAAGAAGTGAAAGCCTTCCTGAAAGAATCTGTAACACACATTTGAAGATAGCCAATGGCTCCTGGATCCAAATACGTCATGTTCAGATTAAGGAAGTCCATGAGATCTTGCCCTTCTTATACGGCCCAAGTCTGATTGAACAACGCATATAGAGAAGATGCAATATGTAAAATGTTGACGATACAATTTTTAAGTTCCCAAAGTTCTTTCCACAACTGCCTGTCATGAGAGAAGAAGTTCGGTCCTGCCTTGAAGATGGATCCTCAGCTGTAAGCTGGATACCACTAACACCCTTATTAGACCATTCTAATATATTCATGGTTTAATACAACGGAACCATATCGATAACATGGAACCTTTACAGCATTTTCCATTAAATTTCATTTGATTAGTATATGGAATCATAGAATGGCCTGGGTTGAAAAGGACCTTAAAGATCATCTAGTTTCAACCCCCCTGCTCTGGGCAGGGTTGCCAACCACTTAAGCAGGCTGCCCAGAGTTGCATCCAGCTTGGTATTGAGTGCCTCCAGGGATGGGGCATCCACAACCTCTCTGGACAACCTGTTCCCATGCCTTAACACCCTTTGAGTGAAAAACTTTCTCCTAATATCTAAGTCTCCCTGGTCTTAGTTTAAAACCATTCCCCCTTGTCCTATCACTATCAACACGTAAGCAGCCATTCCCCCTCCTGTTTATATGCTCCCTTCAAGTACCAGAAGGATGCAATCAGGTCTCCCCAGAGCCTTCTTTTCTCCAAGCTAAACAAGCCCAGTTCCCTCAACATTTCTTCATACGAGAGGTGCTTCAGCCCTCTGATCATCTTAGTGGCCCTCCTCTAGACCCATTCCAAGAGCTCCACATCCTTCTTGTGCTGGGGGCCCCAGACCTGCACGCAGTATTACAGTCTCACAAGAGCAGAGTAGAGGGAGACAATCACCTCCCTCTCCCTGGTGGCCAACCTTTTTTTAATGCAGTCCAGGACATTGTTACCCTTCTGGGCTGCAAGCGTGCACTGCTGGCTCATGTCCAGCTTCTTGTTCATCAGGACCCCTAAGTCCTTCTCTACAGTTCTTCTCCTACTCTATATAAATACCTGAGATTGCCCTAGCCTAAGTGCAACACCTTGCACTTGGTCTTGTTGAACTTCATTAGGTTCTCTTGGGCCCACTTCCCCAGCCTGTCCAGGTCCCCTCTGGATGGCATCCCCTTCCCTCTATTGTATTGACTGCACTGCTCAGCTTGGTGTCATCTGCAAACTTGCTGAGGGTGCACTTGATTCTGTTGTCTATGTCATTGATAAAGAAGAGCACCAGACCCAAGACGAACCCCTGAGGGACACCACTTCTGACTGGCCTCCACCCAGACACAGAACCGTTGACCACAACCCTTTGGCTGCCACCAGCCAACCAATTCTTTATCCACCTAACAGTCCATCCGTCAAATCCATACCTCTCTAATTTAGAGAGAAGAATGTGGTGAGGGACCATATCAAAGGTTTTGCTCAAGTCCAGGTAGATGATATATAATAATATGTAAGATTTTTTTAGAATTTACATAGTATATTAATCTCCAAAACTAGAAAACACTTTTCATACTGTATTTAAGACTATTGCTGTAAACAATTTGTAAAATAGTACACTGCAATTTTCATCATTTATCTCCTAACACTTAATTTCAGACCTTTTTTGGAGCCAACTACCTTTCACTTCAAAGATAAAATGCTTTCTACTGTAGTATCACAACCTGTCAGAGAATGAAAAAAAAAAAAAAGTAGCTCCTGGCACTTCATTCTGCTTATATAAAAGGTAAGAGCAATACTGCTCCGTAAGTAGTATTTTATGTAAAATTTAAATTCACTCACAGTCTGTGGACCAGCATTTCCCTTACAGAAAGAGAAGGAATAAGGGCAGCGCACCTTTGTGCTCATACAGCAGAACCAAGTAAAGTAGGAGATGAGAGAAGAGGGTGGGGAAGTAGGAGAAAGTGTTATTTCCTACAGAAATTGTAGCATTGCTGTAGTGATGTTCCAACTAATTTCTCAAATAACAGATGTAGCAGGAATCAAGAAATCTTAGAAATATGGATGGGAAATGGAATTAATCACCATATTTTTAAAATGCCATTTTCTATTATAACAGGGAAAAATGTATTTTATAAACAACATTTTAAACTCAGAAGTTTCTTAGTTAAAATAGCAAACTGTTTAAATATAAATTTGAAGAAATATATATTTTTCTAATTATATATAAGCTTCCTTATTTTAATAACATTCTAGGGCACTTCATTTTTTTTGTTTAAGAATGAATATCGTATCACAGAAAATATTCCCCCATCCTTTCTTTCTCTAACATGCCTAAACCTGTATTTGAAATTATGGCGACAAGTAGTAGTAGAGGATTAAAGGCCTAAAACTGTTAAAGAAGGATGACTGTACTGGGGGAGGAGGGGAATAATTACAACGCACTAACATTTGTATGTTATGCAAAGATGAATCCATTTCAAATTCAATAACCAGGAAGCTTGAAGATAAAATATGGCAGTTTGTAATCTGGACAAGTTATTCCTTTCACCTATACCAGAGAAAGAAATCAGAGTAAAATTTGTTGGAAGGAAGAAATGGACACTTTTTGTCTTAAGAATATGAACTGCTTTCAAGATTGGGATTTAATGATTATATATATATATATATATATATATATGTATATATATGTATTAAAATATAATAATATACCATAAGCATATAATGAATCAGTGCTCCATAGCTAGGACAAAATTACAAAGTAGCAAGCAACATAACTATATGTTTTCTTTAATGCATTTCTTACAACCTAGTAAACTCTGCTACTTAAACCTATTATTGCTGTTTATATTTCAGTAGCACTAACTTCCTTTGAAAAAAACCTTCAGAGAAAAGGATCACATAAGTGAGGAGAGCTACTCAAGACAATCATAAGTTTTCAAATACAAAATAAAAATGACAAAAAAGCAATACAACAGAGAGAAGGTTAAAACTTATGATTGACTTAAAAACAATAAGGTAACAAAGCTGGAGGGCACGTGCTGTGAGGAGACGTTGAGGACACTGGGGTGGTCTGGTCCAGAGAAGAGGAGGCCGAGAGATGACCTCACTGCTCTCCGCAGCTTCCTGAGGAGGGGAGGCAGAGAGGGAGGTGCTGGTCTCTGCTTTCTGGGAACCAGTGACAGAACACAGGGGAATGGCACAAAGCTGGGCCTTGGGAGGTTCAGACTGGGCACTGGGAACAATTTATTTCCTGTGAGGGTGACTAAACACTGGAGCAGGCTCCCTAGTGATTTGGTGGTTGGTGTCCCGTGCCTGCTCAAGAGGCATTTGGACACCTTAGTGATGTGCTTTATATCTTGGTTAGCCCTGAAGTGGTCAGGTGGTTGGATTTGATGATGTCTGAAGGTCCAACTGAAGTATTTATTCTAGACAACCAGACAATAAAAGCAGGCACATAAATAAACAGTTATGTACCTTTTATATTTACGTACCTGGGATTGCCCTAGCCCAAGTGCAACACCTTGCACTTGGTCTTGAACTTCATTAGGTTCTCTTGGGCCCACTTCTCCAGCCTGTCCAGGTCCCCTCTGGATGGCATCCCCTTCCCTCTATTGTATTGACTGCACTGCTCAGCTTGGTGTCATCTGCAAACTTTCTGAGGGTGCACTTGATTCTGTTGTCTATGTCATTTATTCTATTCTAGACAAGCAGACAATAAGTGTTCCTGCTCAAAAATACTACACAAATTCAGTTATTTACCATGAATTTACCATTTACCATGGAACTGAAAACCCTTATGATCCTAGAGTAGTCATGTTACCTGGTCAGAAATCCTGTTGTCTCTTAATTCTGACACTTACTGAAACATGAACATACCAAAACCATTGCCATATGGAGTCTCTGACTTGATTGTTCTAACAAGTACTTAATTATTTTTGCATGATTTTATTTATCAGCTTTACTGACTTTGAAGTCTATTCCCATGACAAATGATTTTCATTTCCTAGAAAGCAAGGAAGGAGAGAAAGAGCATATCTCTGGAAACTGATAAAATCTGTTTAGGCTTACTCCTTGACACAGTTCAAAGTGAAAAAGATGAAAAAATCAAAATAGTTAAGATTTGATCACTGTGGTGAGAATATCTTCAACCAGTCAAAGTGCAAATGTCACTAAATATAATCTAGAGAATTATTTCTGTTGCTCCTAAAGTTGATTTTAAATAAATAATGCATTATTTTATTGTTGAGAAAAAATATGTGATATTCAAAACTTCAAAAAGCATACATTGTATTAAAGAGTTATGGTTAACACTAACACATCTCAACAGATGTGACATCCAAAATAATAAAGTACTAATATGAATTGATGCATAAAAATCAAGCAAAGATTTTTATTGTTGGTAACAATTCAACCTATTGTAAACCTAACATCATGGTAGTATGCCTATCATGAACAAACAAATCCAACTCTTACTCCCAGCTACACACTGAAGTAACTGAACCTCATCATAGGAACTTGTAACATTTTAACAACCAAATACCATTAGACTACCATATAATATGCATAAGCAGGGAAGATTAAGTGAAATTAATACTTCCAGTATTTCTCCATAATCATAGAATCACAGAATGGTTTGGGTTGGAAGGGACATTAAAGACCACCTTGTTCCCCTCCCCCCACCATGGGCAGGGACACCTCCCACCAGACCAGGTTGCTCAAAGCCCCATCCAACCTGGCCCCCTCTATGGATGGGGCACCCATGGGCAAATAATCCATGACAGGAATTAATCACTGTGAGTATATATAAATAATTCTATCAACATATTTTTGTATTTATTTTTTAACTTTCACTGAGGAGTCAGATTCAAATATATGCACACACACTCAATAAACAAAAGTAGTGCTTCATTGCTAAAGGGTACGTAACATATTTATCCCTAACATGACATTCATTCAACTGTGATCTCCTAGTCAGGTTCCAATTGAGAAAAGCTTCAATTCACTTTTCATATATTTCCCCACAATTTTTGCTCACGTATTTAACTTAAAAAAAGTCCATATGCCTGCAAGCCAGTGTTATTAATTTCAGGAAGTGAGCTATATCCATGAAAACTGAGAAACTTTATATGCAATCTTTTGTGTGTATGTCAGCACTCTTGTTCACTTTCTGACACTTTTCACAAGCAAATTCTGGAAATACTATTTCCTTTAGTTGAATTCAAACCCAGATACAAATAGATCCCCGCTATTGTGACTCAGTCTGTGATGACATAGAAAACATTTTGGGATGAAATAGTCTGACACCTGCCCCAGAAATTGTTCTTAGCCCTCAAGACTGCCAAGTCATTTCACTGGGTAAGAATATTAGCAAACATTAACACTGACTATATATAAGCTAACTTCTTAAATAGAAATGGCTTTTGATCCCACTTTATCCCCTAGGGCATTACTTCATATTTTAAAAAGTTAACTTGGTATGTAACTTAAGAGTAAAATAATAATTTCCTACACTACAATAAACATAAAGGCATAATTTTGCTTAACAGTTGCCAGGGAACTGTGCACATTCCAAAACATACCAGATACATTATATAAGACCTGAACCCCCAAAATACATATGTATTTTAGAGACATAATTTGACATGTTCAAAGAAAAGCTAACTCAAGCTGTAATTAAAAGAAAAGTAAATCCCTGTAAGGAGGGCAGGGCAAGATGTCTGGATAGATGTTAAATACATAAGTATTAAATAATAGGGGAACCAGACAAGCAACCAAGTCAGATCTTGAAGTTCTCTGCTGTATTTCTGTTAGGCCCTACCTAATATCAGTGCTAAGGAGCTTCATATTAGGAAGGAATTGCTGGGGAAGTCCTATATACAGGTTATTTTCTGAATAATTAGCACACACAGCTGAGAACCCACAGGTCTCTAGACACCCATCTCCACCACCCTTACAGTCATGCCTGCTACGCTGAAGAGTGCGCCTCAAACTACTGACATACAAGTGCCTGCTACTCCCTACAGACACAGAGGGCCTGTACTTGATGACTTTCTAATTGGTAAGCCCACATCTCTGCTTGGGGCTTCAGACCACCTGCTGCTGCTCTACCAAGGTACAAACACGTGAGCATTTCCATTCTGTCAGAGCGATCCCAATGAAACACGTTCCTGGTTCAAAGACAAGCGTGGTAAAGACCTGACGCATCTCTGAAACCCTTGAGAGTGTAAGAAGGGAAACCATGCTTAGGTTACTTTAAATGTGAAACCCCATGCGATCATCGGTTTTCTTATATATACAAAGCACATTATAGATCTGGTAAAAAATAAATATTGATGAAGCTTTTCGTATTTGGCCATGCCTTTCTTTAAATCCCTTGAAATCATGCTTGGAAGGTGAAACATCTGATGATTCCCACCTAAAAACATCAACTGGTCTTACTCTATCAACCTGGATGCAACCGTATCTTCAGCCTAGGAACTATGAACCACTTGGAAAAAAATAAAATAAAAAAACACCACACACACAATGTGATGATACTTGATACATTTGGAAGCTTCCAGAATACGTTCCAGGCTAATGTGTTGGGTCTGTCTGGGCTGGAGTCACCTCTCCCTGCAGCAGCCCACACAGTGCTGTGCTCTGCACTCGGAGCTGGAACAGCAGTGGTATCACTCAAATGTTGTGTCTATTGCTGCGTAGTGCTGGCACAGCATCAGGACTCCTTCCAAGCCCCCAGGAGCCATCAGGCTGGGGATGGACAAGTGATAGGGAGGGGACACTGCCAGGGCAGCTAACCTAAACCAACCAAAGGGATATTCCGTAACACCTGATGTCACACTCAGCAATAAACAGGGGGGCTCTCGTGGGGGAGGGGGCTGTTCCTCCTGAACAACCACTACGCGTTTTGAGGCCCTGCTTCCCAGGACGTGGCCAAACATCACTCATTGATGGGAAATAGAGAATATTTTTTTTCCTTCTCTCTGTGCTTTTGCGCGGACTTATTGTTTCCTTTGTTTCTTTTTTTCTCCTTATTCCCTTCCCCTTTCATTAAACATTTCTCATCTCAAACCTTGAGTTCTCTATGTTGTATTTTCTGTGAGAGTAAGAGAGCGGTTGTGGTGGAGCTCGGCTGCCCACCTGAGTAAAACCACCACAGCTAAACATTTGAAGTTAGTGTGGACTGGGGAAAGGACCGCATGCTCTTGGTCTGAGACAAGGGGTGGCATTCTGCATACAGGAATTGTTTGACTTACAGCACTTTCTTTTCCCTGATAATTTTTATGAATGGTTAAGAAATAAAGTATTGCCTTATTCCTGGACCTATTTGTCCTCAAAAATAGAAAGTGCATATAAAACAGTAAGGATCTTACCTGGCCGCAACTAGCGTAAATGCAGAGCAATTAGTATGCAGAGAATTTTATGCAAAAAGCTTCAATACACCCGTTTACTGGAGGAACCAAAGCACTGGACAGTAAAGAGTAGCAACTCAAACCTGAAGTGAGCAAAACCACTTGGAACAACATTGCATCCAGGTAATCCAGTCACCCCATCAGTTGGAAGGGCTGAGTCTGAAAGAGTCTCTAGGTAGCATTGAATTGTTAAGGTAAAAAAAAAAAAAAAAAGAGGGGGGTGGTGGTGGCATACAAATCAGCTGGCCTTTTTTTTTTCCTGATTTACTGCACAATCTGCCAATAGATAAATAAGTAATATGCAATAGAAATAAGTATTCTAAGTAGTGTGTAGGCCAATATTAAAGGATCTGACTTCTCCCTGAGGCTTACAGACAGCGTTACTTGATTATGAAATTGTAATGGTTTAGTTACACTGCCATAGTTTGGGTTGCCAGATTTGTGTCATTTAGTTTGCAAGAAAGTGTCAATGTCACCGTTTTCTGTTGACCCATAAGGCTTTTGACTAACTATGACTATGACTAACTATGTTTTAAAGCACTGCCACTCTTACAAACCTCTGCAACATATATTTGCATCTACAGGGATCTGACTGATCAAAGCCTGCCTTTGATGAAATAATTCTGAATGGACTGAACATGCATCCTCATGTGCTTCACCAGAGGCATAACTAGTCTCCGTCAAGTTCTCAGTATTATTTAACAGTGTCAGGTAAACACCAACTGTAACGCAGCTAAGTGAGCTCTCTGGGGAGAAAAACAAGGTGTTTACTTCACTTTCACTAGACACATCAAAAACCCTGGGACACACGATGCCTCTATTCTGTGAACGAGATCAGGCAAGCACCAGCAGCCTCCATTAAAAGGAACCTCCAGCTTCCTCTGAGTAGAAGCTGCTAATTATGCCAGTCATGCTGAATGGCGCTCGTGGTTTTGTGATCTCAACCGTTGTTCAGCTGAGCTCACATCACCCACTCCTTTTATTAGTAGAGAGAGGATCTGGAAAGAGAAGCTGAAGTACCTATTATCCCTTTATTTTCAAAACAGCTACAGTTTACAAACTTTCCGTTTGTGAATAAAACTCTACTTGCAACAAACACAATCAGGATGTAGGAATGTTGACATCTTCCTCAGAAGAGTTGAGAAGAAAACAAATACAAAACACCAAACTGACTTGAACTTTTCTTGCGGGCAAGTGTTTGCCTTTGAATTTGCCAGTTGCTCATCTACTTGGGCAGATTCTCAAGTGAAGTAATTAACACTGGCTCATTGACTTCACCAGAAGTGCGCTCATTTACAGCAGTTAAAGCTGACCTATATTGAAGCAGCATTTCACGGTAAGCAAAACCTGCCTAAAGAGGGTTGCAGACAGTAACTGCAGCGTGTTTCTTTGCATACTCGATTACGTTGAACACCAAGCCTCCCCTTCTCTGAAGGCCTGCATTCTCCTTACTCTGCAGCGATAAAAAGGTGGCTGCTGATACAAGCAGAACCTCGTAACTGCAGATCCAACTGGTCAGCCCCATCCTGTTCACAGCTTTGGATGAGTAGACAAAGCATGTGAAAGCCTGAACAATTGCTCTTGGAACTTCTCAGAGGGAGTGCCGTCTGTGCTTGCCAGACTTTAGGTTACAGAACTCTGTTTTCAATTGAATTATTATGGATTTTGCCAGCCACCCTCCTTTTAACGGTCAGAGGCGTGTTCTGTCTGGAGCTCGTGGTTCCTTCTGACTGGCAATGGACCATAATGAAAGGAGGCCTGACACAAAAAGGGAGATGAGGCACAGAGAAAGAAAGAAAATTCAAGTAATTCAGAAGGGAAAACTGTTAGGATACCTCCCCACCCTTGAATTTCTGTTCTACAGTGCATAAATGTAAGTCTGAATCCAAACCACTAATGAAAGCAAAAAAAACTCTGGAACTAAATAATAACTTAATACTCAGAAGATATATAGCACTATTCAAGTGTTCAAGAAGGATAGGGACCCAAGCTCTACAGCAAAAGAAAACAATACTTAATAGACCTAAATAGGAAAGAGTGTTCTAAAAAGCAAGTCTCATTTTGAACTGATTTAAAAAATAACAAATGCCTACATGCAGATTTAATGGAGTAGGCTCTGGGAGAAATACAGGAATGTTATTGTACGGAATCTGACACCACAGAATCACTCAGTATCAATACGTATCCACAAGCAAGCATAAATAAAAACTTGTATTTCTCATTGTTCTTACTTTGTCTCTTTACTTTTCCCCATTAGCTGGTTAAATAAGAATATAGGTGCTATACTCAAATTTTGATACCAAATAAGTGCACTTTTTTAAAAACTAGCTTAACCTTGTTAAATCAATTCTTATACTTACTAGGGCATGACAGTGTTTACATAAGGCTAAGTGCAAAACCCTGACCTCTGTATTTCCATCATGACCTCAGAGAATAGAGCCCACTCACCCTACCCCAGTTCTTACAACTTTAATTATGTTCGACAAGGTTGCTGTGCTTTAAAGGTATCATTCACCAAGACCAAAACCTGTTTATTTTTGTTCCCATTAATCACTTCCATTTTGTTTTATTCCATTTATATGCCATGGCATTAGCAAACAGAACTGTTAGCAACCTGGGTCCCTTCTTCAGACACAGCTGAACAGTTTCTACCACTAGCATACATCCCAATAAGAATGCACACCACGTAGCTTGTATCTGTTGTAAATAGAATAGATCATTGAAATTCAAAAAAGCTTCCAAATTGTTTGGCACTAAGAAATCTTTAATTGGAGAAGGAACATTGGGATGGACAGATCCTACCTGTCTCATTACTTCTAATATTAACATAGTAAATCAGGTTGGTATTTATAGAGAAAGGCTATAATTTCATTTAAAACTTCCATATCATTCAAAAAACACCCATTCTCTTCCCACTTGGCTTATTCTCATATATTTAAGCTCAACATTAAGTCAGAGAATTGAGTGAAATTCAACTTACCAACACAACTGAAGAATTATCTAGAAGCAAAGCTTAAACCCATTAGGGCAGTTTTACTGGGTTTTTATCTCAATAGGTTCTTCAAATTATTTAATGGCATATAAGCAAATCTAAAATATATTCATGCCTAAAAGTTAAGCTATAACAGATATCACTTAGTTTAAAGCCATTATCATTTCACTTCACATTTGGAAGATGAACAGCCTAAATCAAAGCTGTATTAGATTGAGTTTATTTAATGGGACTTCTAAATTGAAATAAGAAGTACGTAGCTTGAGCTTTATGGCAAGCTGCAAAATCTTCACATTTTCTTTTCTGTACCACACTAGCTACTTGCTCACTAGAGGTAAATGAGTAGAAAACAAGAGTTTCTTTGTTTGCGTACATTAACTTAAAGCTGTAAAACTCATTCAGCCAAACTTTCACCTTTAAACCTTAACCTGACTTGTAACAACATTTGTAGCCTCTAAAATTACACTGCATGCACCCAGACGGAGTTAATCACCCTTCACTTTTGATGCGTAGAATAATGATCTACCACTTAAACTTGAGCCCTTAAAAGCCTGAAGAAAAATATGCACAAATCTGTGTCTTAAATCTGTAGTGAAATAACAAAACTCTATCTAGCATTGCCCTGTTTAGAAGGAAAACAAAACAAGACACACAACTTGTAGCTCATGAAAGTTAAAGTGCATTTAAAGTCTCCACAGAGTTGAAATTCATGCTTCCCAGCACATGCTGTTGATCAGACACCTGGTACTTTTAACAAAAGGACTAGTCACATAGGAAAGTCTGGCTTAATTTTTTCTTAAAACTTTGGTTAAAAAAATGAATGAAGTAAAGGTTTGTAAACAGCATGTTCTAAACGTTGATGAGTATTTTATAGTTTTATACTGGCACCATTTTTTCTTTAAAGAGGTGATCTCTGCCTAACACTTCTTTCATAACATCTTATGGCTCCCTCCAAGTATTATATAGTAGGAACCAGACTACATTAATTTTCAAACCTGAGCAAACAGCAAAAACACTGAAATTATTTTTAAAAAAGTCAGTACCTATATAAACAAAGTATTACATTTATTATAATTCTCTTACAATACTGGCTAAATGTCAGGGGAAAAAAAAGTACAGCAAAATTAAAAGCCAGAAAAGTTTTGAAAAAGCCATTAATCAACCAAACAAAAACAAATAAACAAAGCAGATACTAGTTCGGTCCTTTAGCAAACAGGTGAATGAAATCCACAGCAAATACACCAAAACCACATGCAGTAAAACCAACATTGCAGTGACTGATAAAAATGCATGCAAAATTGCAGTCTGATTATCCTTGAAACTTTCCGCATTTTAAGTTTACAAGTGATGAGATTAAACATCCAGCCCTAAACACCTTCTCTGTAATATCATTCAGTGGCATAGTGACATACAGCTGGAGGTAAAACTTAAAATCAGCAGTGAAACCTCCTTTGATTTGAAGGGGCTGAGAGTTTTTTTTTTTCTTCCTTAAGCCATGAAACGAATGAGTTGCTGCTTCTCTTTCTTTATGCTAATACAGATCAGGGATCTATTTTTATTTTCTCTTTATTACTGCTTTTTTTTAAAAAAAGGAATCCTTATTTTAAAACAGGTTTTAACAAGTACATTACAGTCTGCACACATAATATGTTGGGTGGAGTAAAAGCCCTCAAACACAGAGCCAATAATGGACTTGTCGCCAACACCCTGTTATTTCATGACTGCTAGAACAAAAACAAATGCCACGTTCAGCTCATTGCAAAGAAAAGGATTCATTAAATTGACGTGGCTTTTTACTTGACCTGCATAAGGTGAGTAAAATAAAATTTAGGTTTACGAGATTCAAAATGATCAGCTGCAAGCCTACAGGAACTGTAATGAAATGACCGAGCAAAATGACTCAGTTTAATTCTAATTACTGGTGGACTGTTGTTCACCATGAATTTTTAGTGTGAGGTTGCTGCTTTCCTTCCTGCAATAGGGTAAGAGGCAAATAAAATGTAAATGTCTTTTTGTAAATTTATGTAAAATAAAATGTAAATTACTGCCAAAGAAAGAAATATCAGTTCTGAAGACACAATGATCTGTGCCAATCTTTTTGGAATAAGAGCATTTTAATTCATTCTCTATTTTATTTAGTAGTGATCCCCCCACCCCCTACAAAAAAAAAAAATAAAAAAAAATATATCCATAGTTATCAGTAAAAATTAAATGTCCACAACCCCAATAATTTTTACAGTCAGGAAAAAGCAAGAAAAACACACGCACCAACAAAACTGTCTGTATAAATATAAAAAATTCTTCCTGGTCACTAAGGCAGTGGGTCAACCTAAATCTGCCTGAGCTTCTAGGCTGGCTGTCCCAGCAAAGGCAGGGAAATTACCCCATCCGGTACAGAATATTGGGTGGGGGTGAGCAGCAGGGAATTACATGTTTTCATTCCACATTAGGCTAACTGATGCCATGAAAATGTATAAATAGGCATGAAGCAATACTTTAGCTTTAAAAAATCTTGCTTGCTTGCTTTCTGCTGGGAAAAAAAAAGAATGAATCAATCAAAATTTGAAAGACAACCAAGTCAGACATTGAGTAAGTGGGAAAACCGGCAATACAGAAGTCGAGAAATGTTGTGAGCAGTGATTTTTTTTTCAGCAATGCAATTTAGGGAACCTCAACCCCTAGAGATTAAAGCTAAATGCTGTTACAGTTTTGGCCATGATAAGCCCCAGAGGAATGACATCTTATTGCAGAAGGGCCTAGCTCACTTATTTTCTTCCCCTATGAATTTCCTGCACAAAGCCACACATTTTAAACAGGCAGTATCATGAATGATGCCACTGTTTTCTTTTTACAGTTCTAAAAAAATTAATCAACATGTTTAACTGGTTTCTTTACTACCTCCACTAAGAACCTGGAAACAAACAGAAGTATATTCACATTGGTACTATAAGCCTCCAGTGGAATGACAGCCTTTGGACATTTCAACCATTGTCCTGATAGGAAACCAAGCTACATTACTATTCAGCTCAGTAACTGCCAGAATCACGCTCAAGAAAACTTAAAATAAGTATTCTTTATGCCTCTATCTTTGTTTCACTTTACATTTTTCAGTATTTTGCACTACCTACAGGTAATATATTTATTAACACTCACAAATAAGAGAGTAGAAATATTTTTTTTCCTAAATTCTCTAAAAAGCAGCAGAATTCTATCCCATATGCTCCTTTCCATTTGAAGGTTCTGATCACTGCATTCACAATTTAGAAGCCAAAAAATAATCTTCAGATCAGTTGCTCAGAAGTTCAGAAACTAGGAAGTTAATTTAACAGCAGCACTTAACAGATTCTCCTTGTCTCAGTAGGGAAGACTTTCCACCATCTTTTGCATTCAAGAGGAAACAGTGGCAATGGATCCCTCTTTCTGCTTTGCATCTGATTTTAAAATATTCCTTTTAATTTGTAAAGGTTGTTTAACCTAAGCAATGAGTCTCATTAATCATTATTGAATGATTTAGCTCAGCCATTCAGTTCCAGGTGCCCTTCAGTGCTAGCAATACACTAATTCCTTCCAAGTTTTAACAGCTTTTGAAGTTAAAACCATAATTTTCCATGTTAGTGGAGACAGGACTTCATTCCTTGTGCAGGGCCTCCTTGCCACTCACTTTTCTGCCCAAGCACCAGCCTGATAGGATCACCTTTAGTTACACCTCTTTGCTACACACATGCTGTGTTCTGCTGCTACAATACTGTATGCGCAAACACTACTCTCTGTAGTGCCTGTTCAGCCTGGAGAAGAGGAGGCTGAGGGGAGACCTCATTGCAGTCTACAACTTCCTCGTAAGGGGGTGTCGAGAGGCAGGAGACCTTTTCTCCATTAACACCAGCGACAGGACCCACGGGAACGGGGTTAAGCTGAGGCAGGGGAAATTTAGGCTTGACATCAGGAGGGGGTTCTTCACAGAGAGGGTGGTTGCACACTGGAACGGGCTCCCCACGGAAGTGGTCACTGCACCGAGCCTGTCTGAATTTAAGAAGAGATTGGACTGTGCACTTAGTCACATGGTCTGAACTTTTGGGTAGACCTGTGTGGTGTCAAGAGTTGGACTTGATGATCCTTAAGGGTCCCTTCCAACTCAGGATATTCTATGATTCTATTCTATGATTCTATGAACTCCTATTTTGGTCAGCAAAAAGGAAAATAATTTGGTCTTACTATCCTAGCCTAGCTTTCTTTTCTCTTTTTTCTGCTTGAAGAAAGAAAAAAAAAAAAAAAAAACTTTATCACCTCCTACCATGCAACACTTTCCTTGTGAAGTATTTGCAGTATTTGAAGTACTGTAGCTACACCATCAGCTCTCTTCCAAGAGAGAAAGTTGCACTAACAGAGTTGTTCAGTAGTGTAGGAGGTGAGGGGGGAGCATCCAGAATTTGCAATTTCCATTTCTAAACCTGCCTAGCATCCAACATTTTTTTTTTTTTTTTAAATCCAAATTCTCCATTTTACGACCCTATATTATGTGTTTACAGGCACAACTTAATTTGTATTTGAGGCCTTCAATCCTTGTTTTGGGTTTAGATGGTTGGGCTTATTTGGTCAATGGGAGCATGAAAAATACTGCTTTTGACCAAGGATTGTAAAACACACTACAAAAGTGACAAACCAAAAAGGTAATGACAGAACACATACTCAAGCATATCTTTGACTGGCCTCTTACTCTACACAGAACTATAGATGCCCATGCAAATGCATCCAGGGTATATGGCTTTTTCAGTTAATTGCCTCTTAAGGAAATATTCACCACAATCTCATTTTCAGATGGACCGAGTAAAGACAATGATCCATAAACATTCACAGCTAAAAATAATGTCAAACACTTTACACAATTTAATTTGAGCACTAGAATCAAGAGTTTCAAGAGGTACTACTGATTTTAAGTGGTTCCAAGTCTAGGCTGCAGGTTCCCAACTTCAACAACTCAGTGTCCTGGATCACAAAAACAAAAGAGTTGTAGTGTGTTTCCTGAAAGTTCAGTCCCTCTTTAAAGAACATCTATTTGGTCACTATCAAAAACATACTTCTCTCCCTCTCTACCTACTTCCAACAGAACAGAAACTTCAAATTGTACATATTTTTAGGGATATCCTTGATATTCTAATTTCTAAGGTGAGAAGCTATTTATGTCTATTATGCTACTGTAGAAGCAAATTAAAAAAAAAAAAAGGAACCTTCTGCATATGAATTTTAAAGAGTTCTATATATCTCATCTTCAATATAAAGACAGTTCAGTAATTAGATAAGAGGCAATATAACTAAGCCAGAATGCAAAATAAATATCTTGCCTGAGGATATGCAAATTTCAGACTGCACAAAAATGCTAGCCAAGCAAGTTTTAATGCAATACTAGTGTGCTTGCTCATGAAGCAGTTCAACAATAGTAAATAAATTACAGTTCTGATTTATATAGAAGTCCATTAGAAGAGTTGAAGACAGACTACAAAACTGTATTACTTCAAAAGAGCATAGACTATTCAGTTCTCTCACACTGCTGTTAAAGATGACTGTTCGTATTTCATTGGAAACCTACCCGTGGTATGTCCTGCACTCCATGTCTGCAAAGATAGTTGTTCCAGAACTCAGCTTACTCAACAGCTAACTCACCAGGCAAGATGTAAAAAAATAATATATTAATTTGAAGATTTTAAATACAGATTTCAGCACAGATTTGTCACTTTTACTAATCTTAAATCTACAGTAATGGGCTTTCCCATTATTTTAATCATTCACTGTATTAGCATTAAACTTCAGGTAATGCAACACCATACTGAGCAAATACCTGCTAATAGGGCACTTTGAATAATTTTGCATATCTGACTATGCATTTCTTCAAATAATATATATGTATTTCAGGACTGTAGCAGTCCAGGAAACAAGCACTTTTTCAGATCAAAAAGTTATTTATATCAATTCAATAATATTGCACATTTCTTTTCATCTACTCTGAATTTATACTAAGTTATAGTTAAATATGAATGTTCTATTTAATTTAGTATTTATTTCCATGTAAATTAATATTTAACATAGCACAGGGAGTCCCTTGCCCCTCTGAAGGTGTGAAGTCTGGCAGCACAAGGTGAATGCCCAGTTTGGAATTTACCTCAGCAGTCAGTCAGCTAATCCATATACAAACTCCCCCCTTACTTAGATACAGAATCCAATCGTTTACTATGGAACTTCTTTGAAAACCAAGTGAGAAAAATCTCCACCGACATAGTTACTATTTTGAGAAAGTATGCATGTTAATACAAGTATCCTATAAAGAACGTCAGAATTCTGACTGTGAAAATGAATACTTAAGACATCTTTATTAAAAACTGATGTTTTGATATACTACAGAGTATATAAAAAAACACTAAGATCAAAACCAAATGTGTTAAAAATGAGGTTGAATAAGATAGATGTTCAATACATTGACTTTTATAATAGCTTTAGCATTTTTCTCTGTGTCAGAAGGTGAAGCGCACACCCAAGATATCCTCAGATATCCAATATCCTCAGGTTCTACACTCCTGCAGCAACTGGTTGACTTGGCTTCACCACAAGCTAGATAGGAAAGTACACAAGTTCTGCTTGGCTCTGTGGAGAGTGGTGGCAACAGCAACTATGAGTAAGTGTGAGGGCCTTAAATGAATGAAAATGTAAAGCTGCTTTTTAAACGAGCATCCTTTGCTTAGATCTACAAGTACGTTCTCTGCTGACTAGCCATAGATTCTCCTTTTTAAGTTTCCAAGTTTCTGTTCCTCCAAGAGAAAAACATATTTCTCTCTTCAGGTAAGAAAAGCTGAAAGATAAACCACTGAGTTAACCACTCGGTCCTCTCTCTTTAAAAACCTCTTTAAAGGAAGAATGACTTCTCTGTCCATGGGTGTTGAGACACAGAACATCCTGTATCTTTCCCTTACCTGAAACTGCTCTAAATTAAAAGACTGACCCCACCACCGTTTGCAAATACAAATTATTTTCAATTTATTTATTTTGTTTTAATTGGCAGACATGCAAAGATGCACACATACAATAGTCTAGTGCATTTTCACTGTTCTGAAGGTCTCTGGGCAAAAGAAGCAAGAAAAATCTCTACAGATCTTATCAAAGAACACTAAAATAGTCCTCAGTACTGTTTATAGTCCTCAGTAGTGTTTACCTTCATTAGTTGCTCATATACTCCTGCACTCACCCAGTAAAGTTAGCTTTCTCATTTTATTTTCAGAAGACACAGAAACAAATAGAATGTTTTCTTTACCCTCTATCCCATCATTCTGTCAATGTGTAGGACATTTCTCCTCCTCCTAATACATGAAGTGGATACTTCAGGTTCCTAAGTGAGAGTAAATAGCTACCTACCCCTTCCCCCAACTAGTTTTATGTTGCTCTTTTTACACCAATTAAATCATACACATTCCTGGTCTAAGAGGCATATCCTCTCACCTCTTAAAACTCTCTGGAAGCAACTGTTATAATTTTGGTGGATAAATATATGATTTTTCTGATGATTCACAAAGAACCGTGTCACCTAACAAAAATTCTGGCATCCAGAGTTAAATTCAGCACCTCGTTATTTCAAGGAAGCTTATCCTTTTCCTGGATAAGGTAACTTACACTACTTGTCCCAAGTCTTTCATTATCCTGATTATTATCTTAGGAAAAAAAAACAATACAACAACACAGTAACAGAAGCCTGTACACCTGACTGAAAACTGTAATTCTGTATCAGCCTCCCAGTTTCTCCTCAAGTCTACCCATTCTTATTTTCCAGGTTTCAATTTTGATAGCTCAACATAGCTGGCTGCCATCTATGGCCCAAGCCTTAAGACTGAAGTATTTTTTCTCATAAGGTATATTCTTTCTTCAGTGCCCTTCTACCCACACCAATTAAATGTTCATTTAAGGCTGATGCAATAGTCAGCCAAGAGGCATTCACCTATGCGTGGAACATGCTGTTATATTCAAACACCCGGATTGCCTATGTAGGTCCTGGTACTAAAGAGGGTATGAAGGAAAGTCGTAAACTCAAGCACCTCTTTTCTTTTCAAGATACTAAGAGCATCTCTTTGCAACTCTGTGCTCACCTCTTGCTCAAGCTTCTGGTTTCTAATAGGGAAAACACTCTTATTTCTCTTATTTACACAATTTATTGTACTCATAATACACCTCACTTGCTACTTTAGTTATTTCACTGTTTACTCTATGATTTTATGAAGAGGTACTCGGCCCAAAAGTTAAGGAAGGTTATCACCACCAAACAAGGTTATAGAGCAGAATATACAAATAAAGCTTGCCAGGACCTCCACATATGGTATTCTTGAGTTTGCTTGAAAAGTGCAAGGTTCCTACTAACTTCCTGACCGCAAAATAAGCTCAAAATATTAACAATTAGCAGAGAAAAGCCTCACTCCCAGCCATTCAATTAAAAAAAAAAAAAAAAAAAAAGGTTCCTAATACACTGATAAGGCCTATCTTCAGTATTAAAGAGATATACTTTGAAAAAAAATTAAAATAGCTACCATGATACTGAGATGACCATTACTCACACAATGCATTTAATAAATAAGGTGTAGAAGCTGCACAAGTAACTGGAGTTGCTAGCTGCCCCAGCCTACTTAAAATTAATTGGATCAAATCATCCCCTAATGAGACACAATTATGTTTGTTTAGGATTGTGAAACAAAACTCTTTCAGTTATTTGGGAAAGTTAAGGGCCAAACCAAAACCAGTATTATGTGTGAGAAAGAGAACAGCAGAATAGGTTGTTCTTAAGTACAGCAGTATATTTCTCAGTTGTAGGCGTCTAAAGAGATTATTTTTTCTCTGTACCTCTTATGAAGATTGTTTCTGATCCCCCACAGAACCTCTTTGGCAATCACTTCCTAAGCATTTTATATTAAAACATCATTTGGTATGGATACCACATGTCTACATTTGGCCTTAAACAATACCGTTACCTAGGTGTTGTTGGTTTCTGGTAGTATTTGTAATCATCTGACTATCTTTGTAGACCAAATCAGAACCTTTAGCCTACAGACTTTGGGCAGTAGGTTCAGAAGTACCCCTCACCTGAATTCATGTTTTCTCACAAAATTCTGTGGGCTGTATGCAGCAGTCCTCTGAAGTTCAAAGCCCTGAACCCTTTGCAAAGGTACTTCTAATGGAAGTGCTGTGTTACTTCAGGAAGACCACAAGGGACTAAGTGGCACAGAAACAAGGCAACATTTGACAATCAATACTGACTGCAGTGAGTCAAAAAGCCAGTTAGAATGTCTTTCTGTTTTAAATAGGTGTCCATATCAATTCCTAAGCTGCATAAAAAGAGTGACTCTTTCTAGTTGAAAGAATTTGCATGCTAATGCGAATTTTAAGAAAGGGTTTGTTCAGTATCAACAGATACTATCAGCAGTCACATGGATAAGTGGTAATCAGTCAAACACTTGGATATTTACAGGATATTTCATCACAAGTAAGGAATTACCAGTTGAACAGCATGTGGCAATTTCTTTTATAGTCTGAAGTCCTTAAACACCCTGAAAATTTGGCCAGCTTCAAGTGTAAGGAGCTATCCTTCTTTAACATTTTTACAGTAAAATTACTTAGAACAATGCATGGTGCATTAGGAGTGGATGGAAAAACATGGGTTTGTTCAATACTTTCATGGATTATTTAATTACAGATGATGCACTTAAACATTCAAAATCCTTTGAACTACTGTGTAAAATAAAGACTTTAAAATATATTTTATTATTATCAAATCGAGATTATGGAAAAAGAACAGAAACATTTCCTGAAATTCTCTAATACCACTTCACGAAACCTACAAATTGCTCTCTTATTGCACAAGGGAAACTTCCCTCTTTAAGTACAAACTTATGAAACAAAAGCGTCAAAGAAATTGCTGATTTATTTAATCCAATAGACAGGTTAGCCGACTGGAAAGGACTTTAGGGACACTTCAGACACCCCTTAACTATTAACAGTTGGAAGATGACTCTCCCATAAAGGAATATGAGAGACAATTTTGCCCTCCACTGGCTAGAACTATCAATGGAAACCATGCCTGCCTAGGTTCCATCAGAGCTGCCCTATTTCACACAGCATAAAAATCCCTCTATCAGATTTACCAATCCCATTTGAAGTACAATAATTGGTATGGGATATCATAGACAGAAAGAGGCTGGGAAACATGTTGAGCAGGTGGGAATCAGTTATGCAATGAAACACCTTGTAGAAATATAGATTCCTGTGAAAGGATTGGACAGCCAACTAGTGAAACATTTAGTCTTGCAGGTTGCTGGAGCAGTGAACACACACACGTGGAAAAAGCAGAACTTTGACACTCCTATTCCCAGAAAAAGTGTTCTGCATTACTCCCAGGGTTACGGAAAGTTTTTATTCCCCAAACATACTAGTCTGATGCTTAGTTTTTTGAGTGTAGGTTTTATTGCCTTTTTTTTTTTTTTTTTTTGGGGGGGGGGGAGATAGCTAAGGATTATAAAGGAATAAAGCAAAGACTGTCTCAAAATGGAGGAAAAAGGGCAAAAATGCACATAAATACTCCAGAAAACAAAGTCTACCTGAGAAGAAGTACCCCTTAAAGCAATTTTTCTTCTTTTTATGCAAAGAAGTGTTGAAATTACACTGACACTGAAAGGATAAGGGAGGGAAGTATATATGCCAATGTTCAAAATGATTCAAAATTTAAATTTATTCAGCATTTATTAACCACAGGCTTAGATGAAAGAAGGTACTTCACAGAGGCAACACCAGGGTAAAAATTAAGGGGTTTAAATACTAAGTGGTTTACCAATTACTGTTTTAACAAACACTAACCTACATACCTTGTTATTATTACAAAGATTTCCCTCCTCCCCATCCCCCAGTAATTTCCCACCTCTCAGTAAAAGTTTCCACCATCCCATTTAGAGTGTGACCACACAAACCGTTGATTCAGATTAGGTGTGAGGGAAGTGAAAACCTTCAGTGGAAAAGGGAGGAAAGGATCAATCAGCTTGCAAGCAGATCAGCTGTCAGCGGAACTGAAAGGATTTCAATGAGGAAACTGCTGTAGGTGACTCCTGTCCTTCCTTCTGCATTAAAGCCATCTGCCTCCAAACTTCATTGAGCCTCAGGTTTCTGGCATCTCCATTGTTCCAGACACAAGATGGACTGTTTGACCACATTATAACTGAGGGAAAAAAAAACCCTTCTGCTGCAGGATCTACAAGAAAGTTATTCTCTGGCATTTGTCTCCATGTTACTGGCTTTACTTACCATACAAAATTAAAAACCTCCATAAGCATTCATGGCTTTTTTTTTTTTTTGTCCCCAATAACTCATGTGGAATCAACATTATTAGGGAAAATGGCCCTATCCCAAGCGGGTGAAAAACAAACACCCTTACATTCCTCTCTACTCTATTCAGCATTTATGTGAGAAAGACATGAGAGAATAAAAAACAATTCTGCAAAACTGCTGCTTGACTTGGAATAAAGGATATCCTAGTCCAGAAAGGAGTTAGCGCATGAAGTCAACTTTTCTACAATGTGGAAGACTCAGAGGGCAAACCGGCGGAAGGCCCCCCGGTCCAGCTGTTTCTTCAGCTAGCTAAGGAAGGCAGGACAGAGGCAAGCAAGCAAAAGGTAGCATGACTGACACGGTTCACAGTGAACTAGGTTCGAGTTGCTCTCCTGAGAGAGAAATGCAATGCTTTCCACATTCAAAGCCGCAGGAGTAAACCTAATACCTAACAGCAAAAATGTAATGGTTAAATTTATGATATAATCTAGAAACAGACATAAGTTATTGCACTCGGTGACATAATTAAGACTTAAAGCTTCAGGCGGTGCACTTAAGTCTTTCAAAAACTTCATTCATTCATTTACTGACCAGGTGCCTCGTACTACCACCACTTTAATTACTCGGCGGGGTCCTCGGCGAACTTATAAAAACCAATTAGGGTGGAAGGCGCTTGCCCACGCCAGCCACGGCTGCTCGGCGAGGTCTGACTGCGTTTACTCACTGCTCCCTTTAACGCGTGACAAAAGGAGCTGCTGGGAGCGGGGGGGCGTCCCGCGGGCCGGCAGCCCGGCCTCCCAAATTTCAGGGAGCTCATGCCGAGCCAGAAGCCCGGCCGGGCACCGAGCACCTCCGCGGCGCTGCCCTCTGCTCCGGCGCATCCATTTTGGGGTCCGACGGGGTGGGTGCTCGGGTGGGGAACCCAGAGAAAACCCGCTGCCGACAATGCCTCGATAGCGTATCTTTAATCCACAGGCGCGATAAGGTGCCCCGGTACGCACAGCGGTGGCTAATGACCGCTAATCCCCTCTATCTCCTCGGCCATCTCCCCCCGGCCCCCTTATCCCGCTGACACCTCGCTCCGTGGCCGCCCCCTCCACACCAAACAGCCCCCGGCACCCACCCCAAACCTCTCCCCCCAGGCTCTCCACCAGCTCCTGGAGCCGGCCTCGAGTTTGGGCTGGGAGGCGAGGGGCCGGGAGGGGCCGCCCCCCGCAGTTACCTGAGGCGAGGCAGAGTAATCCGAAGAGGTAAAAGTGAGCAAACTCCGCGATCATTGTCCTCAGGTGGCGCCCGCAGACAGTCTCATGCCAGAAGAGCGGGGGCAGGAGCAGCGGGGAGCCCCCAGTTGTAATCCCACGGCAGCTCAGCGCCGGTCGGGCTCCGCCACCCCCTGGCACCGGCTCGGGGGGCGCTGCCAGCGGCGGGGGGGCTGCGGCAGCACCGCGGCCCCGCTCTCCCCTCTCTCGGTCCGGGCGTTCCTCGGCGGCGCCTTGACACTTCCCGGGACCATCCACGGCGACGGCAGGAGACAAAAGAGCCCGGCTTCGCCGCTCGCGAGTTGCTCGCTCCTCCGGCCGGAGCCTTCTCGGCTGTTGGGGGTGTGGGGTGCCGGGCAGAGGGGCGCTCCCCGCCACGGGGGGTCACTGGGCGTCCGGAGCGGGCGAGGGGCGGTCGGTGCGCGGCGGCGAGGCGGCGGCAGCCCCCGCTGCCATCACGGGGGAAGGCGGCAGGCGCGGCGCGGCGGGGGCCGCGGTCACGCAGGGGAGCCCCGGCGGCGGCTCCTCGCCCAGCCCAGCATCGCCGCCACCGCCCCCTGCGCCACGGAGCCCCCTCCCCGCCGCCGGAGGAGGAGGAGTAGGGCACAGGAGAGGGGCGAAGGGAGAAAGGAGGAAGGAAGGAAGAGGCAGCGGGAGCAAAACTTCCCCGGGCCAACGCCCCCACCCTCCTTCCCTCGGTGCGGCGGGAGGAGGAGCAGCTCCTCGCCTGCCCCCTCGGCCGGGGCAGGGGTGCACGGCTCAGGCGGGGCCGAGCCCCAACTTTCTGCTGTCACGCTGGGCCGCCGCCGGCTCTCCCTTCCCTTCCCCTTCTCCTGCCGGCTGCCGCCTCGGGACACCGTAATGGGGCCGCACCTACACGGCCCCGGCACGGCTCGGCAGACCCCGCCCCGGCCCCAGCCCCAGCCCCGGTCCCGCCCCGCCGAAGGTAACAGGCGGGGCGGCCACGGCCCCCTCCGAGGCGTCGGATGGTGTGGGGGCGCCCGAGCCCTGTCCCGTGTTCGGAGCCGGGGGCGTTGCGGGCAGCATCCCCTGAGGAGCTGCCCGTCCCCACCCCGCAGCGCACCTGCGGAGCCCCTCGGGCCTCCAGCAGCCCGCCCTGAAACGGGCGCACGGCTCCTTGAGGCCTCCTTGGTGGTCATGGGGCGCTGGGGAAACGACCGGTTACTGGGAAACCCTGAGCGGCTCCGCGCCCTCTTCCCACCCCACGCGGTGACCCCACGGCAGAGAAGGCCTTCGTCTGCTTCCCCGTCAGTTTCCCTGATTGTTTCCTTTTCCTCTCCTCTGCCATAATTACCAATTGCACTGGAGGACAGCGTAATAAATAAAGGGCTTTGTGGGCAGGGAGAGCATAGTCTGGTTCTCCCGCTGGAGCAATGCAAGTGCAGTTTGTCAGGTCATACCAGGTGACAAAGACCAAGCCTCCCAATAAGCTTTGTCAGGCCCCTGCTTCTGCAGTGGGGTGCATGGCCAAGCACCATGAGGGCACCTTCGTGTGGCCCCACTTGCCTTATCTCACGGTATGAGAGGTGGTGGTGCAGCACAAAGGCTTTACACCATAGGTGGAAAGGCTGAGTGAGCCTGGAAGAAAGGCTGCTATCAGATGAGTCCAGCATGTGGTGGTACTGCCACCTCACAACATGGTGCTCCGTGTGCTCCTAGGCCTTGTCGTTAGGTTGTGAGGATTGAATGAGATGTAAAAGATAAACTTAATTTCCAAGAAACATGTTGAATACGTTAACCCCATTGCAAATGAGTCTTTTCTTGCAGTGGGATAATAAAACTCCAGAGAAAGACCCTTTATTTCCTGTCGCAGGATTTATATGCACCCTCCATTGCTATCAGCCAAACAGGTTCTTATGCGCGCAGCCTCTATCAATCAAATCACACACATACTGGCATACCACTATGTTTGCCCCATTTTCCCTCCCTCATTGTGGCACAGGACAAATTTTGACTGAAATTTCAACAAGAAAAGTGCCTGTGGGTTGCACTGAATCTATTTTAGTTTACTTTCATGCTGGATCTGTAGAAGATGATATTCAATAATGTACAGCAAAACTGTTTTACATTGGAAAAAGAAGTGTCTGGTCTGCAAGTGTACCTATCAGTAGCAGCCAAACTTGCAAGATTGTCCGCTAACACCAGTGTGAATAGATTAAGCATTAAAAAAAAAAAGAAAACTTGAAAAAACAAGTATTTTTTTTTTTAATCACCAGGCATTAATTTTCAGAGAGAAAAAAACATCAGTGTCCTACTTCAAACAAGCATAACTATGGAATCAATAACAGGCCTTTCCACAGTGAATACATCCACGGATGACAAGACTTCTTAAAACCATACCTAACCAACAACACATCTTGCTATTCAAATGCTGACCTCATGCTATCATTCTGCACTTTATGAAAGAAAAATGAAATAGCACCCCCAGAGTTAAAACACATAGTAAAACCAGCAAAGAGGTCTAGATCATCCCTAACCCCTACACAGAAGTTTGAGATTTCAATAAATTAGGTTTTTGTTTTATTTTTTAATTAATTAAACATGAGTCACATGTAAGGCTGAAAAGAGTTCATGTAATTCACCTCCCTATTCAGAGACAGTTAAATAGATGTAGACTCCCACATAGTGTATTTTAATCCCATTTCTAAAATTTCTGATAACCAGAATTTCATATTCTCTTTAAGTAATCTATTCCAGTTACTGTACACTCAGATTTTTTTAATGCCTAGATTATATAGACTCCAGGAGGAAAAGAAAACACATCACCACTACAGATAAAATTTTGAAGGCTTATTTTTTATTCCTTCTGTAGTGATACTACTATCAATACTTGACAGACTCACTTATGTTGTGCTGGATTACATATTTTAATCTACTGCTTCTGTTAAAAAAGCACAACTTCAAATTTACAAGCAGATCACTCTACAGGGTGTAAGTTTACGTATTCTCTGAATGAACATACATATATTTTGTATATACACATATTTATTTACTTGTAAAATGTCATTTTTAGATATCCATTTTTTATATGAAACTATCATTGTCAACACTCTGTGTAATCTTTAATTGTAAAACAAATAAATAAATAAATGCATTTCTATGATGTGTCTATGAACATAAATTAATCCTCTGTAACTCGCAGTAAGTATATGTGCTGTGGGGGGATGGTAAATAAAAAATTTACCATTTTTCAGAGTGACTCATCTACTCAAAATAAATAAATTAATAAATAAAAATAATTAAAAAATGGTTTTCTGTACATTATAAATAATAAGCTAATAGTAATAATAAGCAAAATAATAAGCTACTAGATTCATTAACTCTTTTGCTTAGGTCATTCAAGAAAAAGGAAAATAAAATTTTATGCTATATTGGAGCCTTAGATATGATGTATGTTATTATTATTTTTATTTCACATTTCCAATGCAAAGAGATTCTAAATACAGGAATGGGTTAAAGGTCTGAAGTTTGAATGACCTTTCATTCAAAAATTCAGGTTCTTCTGAGTAACTGAGTAACAGGTTCTTCTGAGGTGAGCATAAGTAAAACAGTTTAAATGTTTTTTGTCTCTGTTACTCCATCTTTAACAGAGACGTAAGACTTTTTCTATCACTGTAAAGAAATCTTTATCTTGTGAGAAATGTGAATCAATTCCACATCAGGCACCTAGAGTGAAAGTACCCTAGTACTTCAAAGACTTGTTCTACTTATACTGTCTCAAATACTTCATAACATAATGGTTAGCTGTCAGTGTTTTCTTACTTCAGAAAAATTACTAGGAGTGGATATATACTGGTCTAATTATCTTTTTAAATTCATTTAGATTGTAATAATACATAACAGCTGCACAGCTGAGTGAATCTCTTCAAATTGTAAGCCTACAAAAGTTCATCAGAATATCTTATAATTGACATCTTTAATTCTGCAGATGTTCTTACAAAATGTGGGCTATTCAAACATCCTTATTGTCCTTGATATTGAGACATACATACATATATATATATATACATATATATATATACGAGAGATATGTACACTTATGTGTCAGAAAATGCTTTAAGAAAAAGACATACAGCTTTAATTGCTTCAAATTTGGGGCACGCTTCTTCTACGTGTATTTAAATGCAGATGTACTTGTGTTAATTCTAGAGTATGTGAAACATGAGTGCATGAAAAATAACCTGGTATGATAAATTTGGTAGCATCTGAAAAGGAGAAGGCAAAAATGTCATTAAACTACATTCCATTTAAAATTACACCAATGGACAATTTTGACTGCAAAAAAAAGCATAGAGAGATCTATCCTATTTCCACTGACATAAAGTCATGTTTTTAAGTGAGCACAGGTCAGCTCTGAGACTTTAGAAAGTGCCCTAATGTATGCATTTGATTGTAGAATAATATCCATCTACTGCATTCATTGCAGTGAAATATTAGCTCTAATTCTCAGCATTTACCTTTCTATTTAAGTTTCATACAGTACTGAATATGGCTTGAAGGGCTGATTTTTTAGTTTGTTATTTATATTCTTATAAATCACCACCTTTTTTTTTCAGACTTATACAAATATGCAATATTTGAGAGAGCAGGACTACTCATGCACAAACTAACACGTGCTGCCTGTGTTTGAGACACAGGGCTTTGACAGGAAAGTGAAAGAAAAAGAAAAGGTTCTCCAGAAATGATAGTTGTGATTCAGCAGATGGCACTCTTCCCTCAAAGTGACTGAAATCAGGGCTGCCTCTGACACAAGAGAGAATGTGCTTTTGGAGATGATTTATTTCAGGTTACTCAGAAGAACCTGAATTTTTGTAACTACTGAAGATCCAAGTGTACTTCTCTCTAAAGGCAGAGATATGTACATCATGTCTTGGATGTGTTACGGGGCAACGGCACTCTCTCCATACAACCCTCTTTGAACTTCAAGTGGCTCTTACCTTCCTGGTCTTAAAACTACTGTGTTGCCTTCCAGTTATCTCCACATGAGCTGGCTGCCAGGAATACTTATGTGAGTGCATGTGTATGTTACACAATGTGTATGCATATGTACACAGAATTTATCATTCTAAGCATACTGAGGCTGGCAACGAGTATGACTAATCAGTAATGTTATTTTATATGCTACGATTAAGCCTTCCTTGACATCAGAGAGAACTAGTTCAGATAAGAGTACATTGTTACTGTTACCTATTAGACTATTATGAAGATGTCTGTACAAATTATTTAAGCTAGAACTATTTTCATAGATTTTTGTCAAGATCTTTGAGGTGTTTTTCCCAGGTCTGGGTCTGCTTTCACGTGATTAACCATATAGATTAAAGAACCGTATAAGCTAAAATCAGCCAACACTAATTTCCCATTCACCTACAGTAACTCACATTCACCCATACTAACTCACACAATTTCATGTGTCTTATCCTTTTTTTTTTTTTAATTTTATTTTTATTTTTTTCCCCCATTTAAGAAGCATTAAACTTAATCATTTTAGTGGTAGTGACTGGTAGCCTACTATAATCTATATGTTTAAATTACTTTATTACCATTATATTACCTTCAGAATGTAATGTTCATTTAAAAAAGGCACCCACTTACAATGTTCCACGTATTCATTCCATTGTTCTATGAGATACAGCAAGTTTCCAGAACTGTTTCTTCCCAGACTGTTTAGGACGCCACCAAAGGCATGACTTGGATTATGTAGTTAACTGCCTTAAAAATATATATATATTTTTTTCTTATATGTAAGCATTGATAATCTGAAATGCAATGGAAAAATGCAAGGAATTACATCTCTCCCTTCATACATTTGACTCTAAGTGTATTATGGGCCCAACCCATCTTAGGAATACTAACTGAAGTCAGTAAACATGTAAGACAACAGAACAACATAAAATTTCAGTACTTTTTAAAGGTTTAAGTAATACAAAAATACATTAGAACTAAACAGTCAATTATGTTTTTAGATGCTGAAGCACTGTAAAGTGTAGCTGATAATAAAAAGTGCATGGATAGCAAAAGCTCTAAAGCCTACAGTTGCTGTATAATTAATTGGGATAATTAATATGGGTAAACAAAAATGTCAT
This sequence comes from Anas acuta, assembly GCF_963932015.1. Lineage (NCBI taxonomy): Eukaryota > Metazoa > Chordata > Aves > Anseriformes > Anatidae > Anas > Anas acuta. The sequence goes on from NC_088979.1 coordinate 104,818,199, forward strand.
GACTTCCATGTCCATATATGTCAAGTTGTGTCTCTTTCTTGATCTGAATGGCTACTGTTTAAACCTGCTATTCAAAGAGATTATTTTCTTGCATTTGATTGTTAGGGCCTTAAGATGCTTTGGCTTTTATTTACATTAATTTTGGGATGTAACTCATTTCTTTGATGTTATATTTAATTAAACCACAAGTGAATTTAGACTGCCAGCATCTGAAGTACGCTAGGGCAGCACAACATTTGGAATAGTACTCATGGTCATTGCAGAGTAGGGAACATTAGCAATAAAATCTGAGTTTTTATTTGTTATGTTGAATTTATAGAGACCCTAAATAAGCTCAGGCCTCATCATTCTAGGTGTATAAAAACAACATGACAAAAGATCCTTTATTTGAAGGATTTATAAAGCATCATTATCAGTGGAAAGGAATAAAAGAAAAATTCACCACTGGCATAAACACGGAAAATTCCATTGATGTTCACCCTTTAATACTCTTTTATATTAGGGGTGTATGTGGCTTTTCATTTCTGTTTCAAAGATGCTATAGCACATCCCCATGAGAAAAAAAAAAAAAAATCACTGAAGCTATATTCTTTCTGTTCCTCCAGTAGAAACTGCTAAGGGCATATTTTCTATTCAGTCTACTCAGCACACTAGCTCAAATGCCTTTTAAAAATTATTATAATTATAGGAAATAATGTGTACAACTTCTGCTCTGTGGTTTTGTTCTTGGTAATGACAAAATGCTAATCTATTTAATATGTAATTTATATACAAACACAGTATTTATTACAAAACCAGTGTTATCTCCGATACTACTAAACAAAGAGAGACCTGTCCCTGAAATCTCAGTATTTGTATTAGATGTTTAACAGATGAGCCATTCAATACTCACTATCCCCTTGTTTCTATGCAGAGTATAGGAAGAGTCTGAGGGTGTCACCTAGTGGATTGTTCAGACTGTCTATAAGAGAGCTAATAAGCAAAACCATCCAAATGGCATTGAATGAACTAACAAAATGAAAGAGAAAGGATTCTTTTTTTCTTTATTTAATTACTTCAGGAATTCTGAAGGCTTCAACAAAACGTTATTGTTCCATAATATCTGCCTTTTGGTTCCCATTCATGTCATAGAATCTGCTGGCACTGACAAGGCCAGTAAGAATGATGCATCCAAAATTTTGAAGAGAAAATTACCTATGTTCCTGGCTCAGAGGAGAGGTTTAATATTACCACAGACAACCATTTTAAATGAGTTGCACAAAACTTTTGTTTGAGATTACAAATAACTGGAAGAAATGATATACAGTGCCTGTAGGTTCCATCAATTATATTTTAAAAGAATGAACTATTGCTTGGTTTTCAACAGGCCATCAAAAAAGGTTTTTTACGTGTATTAGTTTGAGATTGCTGCATGCATTTATAATTCATGAATAGTTAAGGTTAACCTTAGCAATCTGGAGATGAAAAGGATTACATAAACTATCCATCTTATTTCTTTGATTGAATTACTGCACATATTTAAAGCAGACGCCACTTAAGAGCTGAATACCTGCAGTGAATTAACTCAGTCAAATGCAAAGCAGATACCCAAGCCAGCTCACCCAGTACAAGTTTCAATTGCATGTTGAAATTTAAAATAACCAGCGTACAATTTATAATTGTATGATGAAAGCCTATCTGATCCCATATATTTAACCTCTTTTAATTAAAAAAATGCTTACTATAGTTTTAATATTGTATTCTGCCCTTGAGTGGAGGAAGGGAAAAAGTAAGGATGGAACTACAAATGATAGAGACATCCTGTATTGGTGCTTAGAGCATATAGGTTACTATACCTCCAGAAATTTTTCAGTGTACACTGTGTGACCAGCATGGAAAGAGGAGACACATCTTTGCCCCATGATGGTGTGCTTGCTTGTTGGTGGCAGAAGTACATACCGCCTGTCAGCAAACAAAGTACACTACTGGAAGGAGCAGCAAAAATCTTATGCTAACAGTATATCTTGCTAGCCTTGATCTTGGTACCCTCCTTAAACCGATAGTATATCTATCTAAATGGACAAGTGGAACTGCCTTCCTTTATGTATAATGGCTAGCACAGTCTCAACCTTTTCTGCACATTGAAGAAAAATGTAGGTGAAATATCAGAGAAAAGGTTTCAGTAAACCATATTAAACTACATTAAAACTATATTAAAACTATACTAAAAGCTCTCAAAACCACACCTTGAGAGAACTGTGAAAATTTGTATTATTTGGTTTAATTATTGAACCAAAAATGTGTATAAATGCATTTAATGTGTTTGGGTAAAACCAAACTACTCCTGCTTCATGAGGTAGGTGATACAGAAAAATAAATACATAAATAAATTTTAAACCCTCACCCTCCAAAAGAGAAAGCAGAAGAGAAAGTAGAGGTATGATTCTACTAGATATTAAATGTTTTCTGGCCCTTAGAAGCATTTCCCTACTCTTTGGGATTTGGAATTATTTTCAGGTTTTCATTTTACTTTTTATTTATTTCTTTATTTTCTCCAAACAGTTGGTCTAAGTCCTAATGGATTATGGTAAGAAAAGCCCAGGTCAAATGTTTTATAAGGTTCAGTTGTGGACACTGCTAAAGTACGAAATCTGCAGGGTGAGTAAGGATTGCTGCTGAGAGAGAGGATGCTGTCAGTCAGTCTTATGTACCCATTCATAAAGCAGGCTATTTTCTTTCAAAAGAGTTCCTTCCAGCTTTGTGCAGGAAACAGCAATACCAGGCTCACATACTGCATACACCTCCTCACAGAAGGTCAGGCTGTCTTCAGATTTAAAAAACATAATAAAACAAAACCAACCAAAAACAACCTAGAGGGAAGGCCTTGGGCCCCAGCTAAATATTTCATTAAAAAGCAAACTGGTCTTGCATGTGTTCTCCTTAAAACCTCCCAAAGGACAAATCTGTCAGGGTATGTCTACATAGTTAGGAGCATCCAGTAACACAACTATTCCTCCCACTCTCTGAGACGGCCTGACATGAGCCAGCTCCAATCCAGAAGCTGAGTAAATATGCTATCATAGTGCCAAGCCTGAGCTAACACAGGTTGTGTCTCAACAGGCCTTATTAACTGAGGCTCATTACTGTAATAACATGGCTAGATGGCTGCTGCGCTGCAGCTGGCTCTGTGTGCCTGGCTCGCGGTGTGTGAGGAGCAGAGAGCTTAAGTATCTGCTCCTGACTGTGTAGACATGCCGTCAGTGTGTTCTTCCTCTTCTTCCCGGAGGTTTTGTCATTTATTTTAAAGCCAGCAGCTGTTTCTCTCAAAAAGCTCTTCTGGCATTAAAAAAAATAAAAATAATAATAAAAAATTAAAAATAGCATGTTTGTGAGAGGTTTTGGAGGGCTGGTTGCCTCTGGCAGGTCAGAGGTTCATTCCTGCTATGCCACGATGGAGTTCGCCAAAGCAGAAAGCATGATCTTAAGTGAGGATCACATGTACAACCTCCAGTTTACTCTCCTCTCATCTCCTAACGGGGAAGATGCAAGAGTAAATTACACAGTGAGCGCTGGAGGAGGAATAAAATGTAGGAATTTATCTGCTTTCAGATAAAAAGTTAAAAATTCCCCCTTCTCTTTTATATAAATGGACACATTTTGTATTTCCCAAATTGTTACTTAGTAGACACAATTTTTCTGCATTTACCCTCAACTGTACTGTTGGGTAAACATCCTATTTTGGCTCAAGGGCACAGCCAGAGCTGCACAGACTCATAGCTAACCTCAAAGAATGCAGCAAGAAAAGAAAAATCACTCTTTAAATCATTATGCTGGAAGGGGACATCACCAGAATGGTAGTTCAGACAGTAATATCAGACTGCATGGATACTCAGGCCAAAGAAAGTCTCAGGCAAAATTCTTACAAACCACAGCCAGAGAAAGGTATTGTCTGGGATCTACCCCTTCCACTTACGATCCCTGTAACTGTATTTCTTAGGTGGGTAGGTAGAAGAGCAACAGCCAGGCATTGGTATTGCAAGGGGATACAATACTGAAACATGAATAGAGGTTTGAGAGGTTACATTCAGTTGGTTCTCTTTTTACTATCAGCTTTACTTTTTATTGTAAAATTTTAAATTTGCTTCCCAACTTTGAAGAAAAATAAGTCACACTTATTCCTTGCATCACTTTTTGGTATCCAATACTACTTGTGTTGTAACATTTGCATTTTGATTTCAACAGGCAAATGAGGTTTTAAAAAAACAGAATTTTATGATTACAGTGGTAAAATCCTCACAAACAGTTCAATAAGATCATTTTAGAATCTACATGTTTTTCTGTAAAATACTCATCAAAACTCCGGTGTGCTTTGTTCTTTTCTGGGTTGTTTCCAACAAGTAATGTTGTTTTTAGTTTGTAGTGAACTATGTTGTAATGCCCTCTGCTGGTATTAGGTCGGCAAAAGCCAGCTTTAGATTTCCTTAGGTTGTTTAAAGAGGTGTAAGAGCCATTTAAAAGCTGAAGCTTCAAACCCTACAAACTTCTGCCAGTACACAAGGTAGGTAAGACTCTGTAAGGAACTTTTAAGAAAAAAACAAATTGATTTTAAACAATCCCAAACTTTTTACAAAATTTTCAAGATCTTTCAAGGTTTCTCAAGCAAGAACATTTGCTAAGTATCACATTCTATGAAAAAAACCCAGGGCTAAAGGAAGAAAGTATTGAGTACCAACTGATGTCCATTTCACTTCAAGAAGTTAATTCTGCATTTGCAAAACAAGACCATAAAAAACAGTAACCATAGACTGAAGCCACCATTAAAGCAAGGAATTGAATCTATACACTAGGGCTTAAGTGATATTCTTGGCTAATATTTTTTATAGTTTTCAACAAAACGGGATTGATAATTTAGGTAGTGTAATATACTAAGTACAATATACTGAAGAATCCTGCTTCAATACTTTTATGGCATGAATACACAAAAAGAAGGAAATACTGAAAATTAACTTGCTGCAGTTTTACTTAAAGTTTAGTGAGATGTTACCCATTCCCAAGGAGTTAATTAATACTTTTCATGAATAAATATCAAACACACCAAAATCTTCTATACTGCAAGGTTAATCAAGTTTTAAAAGTGCCTGTGCTATTTTATTTGAAGTATCTTTCATAACTTCTTTGTTAAAGTTGCTGTAACTAGGTAGAGTACTGATAAAAATAAGGTATTGCAAATTCTTACTGTTTTTGTCTTTCAATTCTGTTTGAGTGAAGAGTAAAAATTATAAACATGGCCCAAATTTGGCTTCTTGGAAATAGGAGTGAGAGTTTCCAAAGTGCTTTGCAGTGGGGGGTGAGGGAGATGTTTAACTGCTATTGAAAAAACTCCCATTGATATTCCTGAAAATCCCACCCTTAAAGCTTTATTAAGAATCCCTTGAAAGAGATTTTTGCTCCAAGCCATAAATCTTTCCATCAGATATGCAGGGAAAATCACCAATTAACAGGATACATGAAGGATTTTCTTGATTAGAGTATGGACATACATTTCTCTGGAGGGCTGCTTTTGTTCAAAACCAGCCTATCTCCTCCACAGAGGAGTATAGAGTAGAGGAGCATAGAGTATTTTTTTACAACGAAAAACAGACAGTTTTAATGCAATGGAAATATGGGTTTGAGTAATCTAAAATATTTTCATGAGACAAATTGATATACAATTGATGGTTTCTTATTGTTTAAATACAACATGATTTGTCAAACATATTTGACAAAATGGATCCAAACGATGAGTGCATGTTGATATGGTAACAAACACGTTAAAGGCAAACATTAGGATTTTCAACTATTGTGTAGATTTAGGTTAATCCTTAGAGGATTCTAGGTTCAGGGATCTGCTCTGTCCTAAGCTGGCAGAAGCTTGAGATGACACCCTCTGCCTGAGAGCAGGTGTGGGACACATGACACTCACTTTTCAGAGATGTATGAAAAGCTGGAATCCATCTGTTTTCTTCTCAAACATTTTAATTATTTTTCCTATCTCTGATTATCCGTGTAATCTAAGCCACAGTGAAGACACTGCTGGAGAAAAAAATGAAATACCATAACATAGTTCTCTTTGGATTCTACTTTGCTCTGATGAAAATCACAGTTGTATTTATTTTGTTTGTGTTTAGTTTTTAAATTTAACGTATTCATCACATGAAACAGTCTGGTTAGTGACCAAAGGTCCTATCAGTGAAATAATGTGGTGCTCAGCCTTTGTGAAATTTGCATTATTGCTCTTCTGGAAGACATTACCCAATACAGTCTACCAAGGTAACATTCTTGAATTGTTTCTTAATGCTACTCTTCTCTATTAAGCAGTGTTATAGGTAATTATATGTAATGATTCATCACTAAGGAGGTTAGTGTTTTGTCTACTGGCTAAAACAAGACATCTTCAACAAACATCATATTCTTCTATTATCTGTTGAATTCAGGATAGCATTGATTTGACACTGATTTCTCACTTAGACAGTGGAGAGACTGAAGTAAGCACACAGTGCAAAGTCCATCCTACAGAGAAGAAAAGATTTATTTCTAGCATCTTGGTACACGAACGTACACAGATTTCTGCGGCTTTCTAACAATGTAATTAAATTATAGCAATCACGTAATATCATTGCCCAAATGTTTTCATTCTTCTTATGACACTTTACACAAGTATGTATCTCAGTTCTGAAAAAGCTCATACAGTAAATAGTAAAATGGCAGCCATTTACATGGCATAGCAATCTTTGTTTCTCACAATTAAGCACATATTAACAGCTACAGACAGAACAAAAAGCTGAAGGGACTTGTGCCTTCAGTGCTCTGCTACTGCACAGGTAGCAATCATTTAAGTCTGACTGAGATTCCATAACCATAAGTGCTGATCCAGGTCCATATACCAAGTAGCAGTAATGTACTTATGTTCATTCCACTCATTCTTCAAACATTTGCCATCTGAAACACTGACACATCCAAATCAGAGCATAATAATTCTACCTCATGAAGTTTGAGGTCACAACTTCTGAAGTAATGTGAAAGAATTCTCTCTTTCCTATCCTGGAAAAACTAAGGCACATTTTATTTATACCCACGGAAAAAAAAAAATAAAAAAAAATAACATCAGATAAATAGCTTTTTGGGTGCATTTCTGCCAACCTCTTGGCAAATTGAGTAAATCACATGAAATAAATTTCCACTTTTAAAATCAGATACCAGCTTCTGGAGCTGATATTTACAAACAAATTATTATTACAAACAATTTATAAGGCAACAGGCCATATCAGGTCCAATTTATTTATCAATAAAATATTTGGAAATAACATGGTACTAAATAATCAAAGGAAGAAGAAGTGATACCTTAATTTCTTGATCCATGCAAATCAAATTAAGATGCTTTTCTTGAAGCCTTAAGCAGACACAAGTGTGCTTTATGTAGCCCAACACAGGGGTTAATGGGTGAAATTTAAATGGCTTTTATAAGTTTATACTTGTTGATCAAGTGGTCTTTTCTATCTTACATGCTACAAATCATGCAGCTGATACTAAACAATACATTATCCAGGAGATGAGCATAAGTATTTTTTTTTTAAAAAAGAAATTATATACTACAACTAATTTAAAAGATTTTCTTTGTGTTTGCATCTGTAGCCATGCCACAGCTTGCAAATGATTCTCTTAATTCTACTGACAAAAATGAACATAGATCCAAAACATGATAGTCTATACCCACAAAATGGGAAACAGTTCTTGCTTTCACACCTCTTCCGTTGTGGTTTATAGGCTACAACAAAAGTTGATTACACTCATGTTCCTAATTACAAAAGTTAAGGGAATTTTCATATCTTTCAACAGTTATGTCTTCAGTTGATTACAAGTAAGATTGGAAAACAAATCCTTTAATGAAATATGTACCACAGTTGAACTAAATACAGTCACACATTGCTTAGCAAGGCTGCCAATAAATTGAAATAAATACAACTCCTGAAATGTTTCCATGAAATAAGTAATTAAAGGTTTTCTAGTATGCAGCTTCATGGAGTACAAAGAATAAATCACATAAAATAAAGGCAAGACACTAACAACCCAATTTCATGCAGAATTCCAACTCCTGAAAGGTTTGAAGCCTCAGGCACTTCAAGTTCACTGTTCTCATTCAGAGAAATGATTTGCAGACCTAAATGAATATTTTATTTTTTTTTTTTCTGCGAGTCAAATGATCCGTCTGTTTACTAAAACAATTCACTGCAAAGCCAAAGAGGTCATTTCAGGGTAAAACCTCCATCTTAGCAAAGGGTAAACCAAACAGGGTGTCAAGTTGAACTATTTGAAGTATAAAGTGACATCAGCTAATGTTTGATGATGTTCAGATTCTATGATCTTTTTGTTGCAGCATTTTTAAGACTGGAAAACAAAGAATCCCTTTTTTGGAAGATATAGCATTCAGAGGTTTATATTTCTACATCATTGTCCTAGTTTTATGTTGTCAACTACTGTCAATAACAAATTTTATATGTTAAATTGTAAATACTGTCCAACTTCCTAAAAAAACTTACAGCCATCGGACAAAGAAGCATTTGTCAGTAGGCTATGGATTTGTAAGCTAAATCACAGCAAGAAGCATTCCAGAGAATGTTTCTCATCTTCTCCCATTTTAGAATGATGGATTTCATTTATTTCAAATTGCTAATTTGCAGTAAAGTTGGAATGTTTTGGTGTGGAACTTGGTGGCATGGGGAAAGAGTAAAACCAGGACAGAATACATTCTTGGGGAATCAGAACACTGATTAGGAAAACTTTTGCCTGAAACAAAACTACAGCATATCATCTGAATTTAACATTAAGAGTAATTTCAGTGGTGTTAGGTTTTCAGTGGTGTTAGTGCTTCTACTAAAATCAAGGAAAAACTTCCTTTATATGGTTTGTATTCTCAAAATTAAAACAGTTTTACTTCCTAAAATAGAAACACAATAGAATTGAATAGAGAATAGAGATTCTTCAAGTACCGGTGCTGTTCACAAGAATTAGCAGAATGTTTATAGAACAAGAACTGCTTTCACTGTTGTGATTCCCCCCCTTTTTTTTTTTTTTCCAGTTCCATGCATTGGAAACAGGCAGGTGAAAATGCTTTATTAAGGCCTCTGCAGATAGTACTGTTTAGTAGCGGAGGAAACTACTGTATAGATACTGTACAGATCGGTGGAGATCTGTATCACCTATCTTAGGTTGGTGCTAACAAAACATCTTCTAGAATTGTCTTTTTATGCCCACTTACTGCAGAGAGACATGAATGACTGGTTTAGACTTGGTCTATCAACTTTCTATACACCTGAATTTAGGCAAGATAAATCCATTCTTTATATGTAATCCTAGAGGTACACTTCTGTGAAGGATCTTGTCCAACTCAGATCTTCACACTTCAATACCTAACTTCAGATACATTTAAAGCACATCTTCATGTTAGGAATCTCAGCTGTAGACAAAGTTTGTGAGGAAGCTGTGAAAGCTCTAACTACAAGCTCTGAATCTGAATGGCTTAGCTGAATCATTGGTCATCTGATTAAACATCTGAATCAATCAGTCTCTTTAGTTATTTTCACAGAGAATTCTAAATCAGCTGCTTACATATATAAATTAATTGAAAAAAAAAAGTGAAAAGGATAGACAAATTACTCTGCATTTTCTTGTTACATTTCTCCTACTGCTATCCTGCTATACTGCTATGGATAAGTTGACAAACACAACTGCATTTCCCTGGTGAGCAGTTTTGCAGTACAAGAGGAGATTGTGTACACATATGATACAATGGAAGTTCTTTGCTATGGACTGAACAGTCTGTGCACTTCTTTCTTTGTCACCTTTTACCTATTCTTGTCTTTCAAAAAGAAACCATAACGAACTCTCTGTGCAATTAAGATCTTGTCCTAAAGTCCATACCAGAGGTCTCAATTCCTGTATAAGTTCTCTTTGAACAAAATGCTTAATTAAACTTGTTTTAAGGTGACTGTCTCTTTGATGTTAAACATCAGAATAGTCTATCACCAAAAATACTTTCTCATATTTTTCTATGAAGCTGCATCACTTCTTGGATTATAGAAATTATATTGTCAATGTGCAAAAATTGCATCAAAGTTGCACCAATAATATAATAAAACAAATAGAGCACATAATGGTACTATTAATCCTTCCAGTAAAAATTGCCAGGGTAACTTTTATTTCCATGACCCTGGAATGGGTTCTTTGCAGGGTATCCTTTGTCAGGTGCAATGTTACTTCTTCTTGTGCCCAATTTTAGAATATGCATTTTCCTTTGTAATTTTTAACATGACAGAGAAATTTTAGTGAATTATCTTTAGAAAATGTCAACATCAAATTAAAGTCTTATTTTCCAAACATGATCAATGCAAACTAGAAGAGTTCCTCAGGTTCTGCCATGTTCCATACAGTGCTTATGAACTGTGATGATAAGGATGATTAATAACTAAAAGTTTTCTCATCTTACTTCGTTTTCACATCTCTTTTGGGGTTTAACACCCAAGCAAGTGCTTAACCCTTAGTGCTTGTTTTTGAAGTCATGGATATGTGCTTCCAAAGTTCTTTAGGTAAATGGAAAAAAAAAACAAAAAACAAAAAACATTATGAAAACTTGTTGCTGTCTTTCTGCTTCTTCTTTTACATCTATTGCTTTGTACAGTTCATTTAAAATACTTTTGAGATTACTAGACACACAAGCTAGACATAAAATACTGATATGACATAGATGTAATCTCAAAAGAAAACAGATGCCATTTTAAAATGATTTAAAGAGTACAGGTGCTTTATATTAATCAAATTCTTTTTTGCTATAACTGTCGATTGAGGTGCTTATCTGTTCATGTTCTATTCAGACAAATTACTCCTAATGGTGTTTGAGGGCATGTTTAAGAGTTTTTAGACTGATTATAGATACTATACCATTTCAAAACTATAATAAATATTATATCCTTACAGCCATAGTGTATCTGTGTAACATTCAAGCTTATTCATAATCATTGTCATGTACTGTGCTACAGTAATGATGCAAAAAAAAAAAAAAAAGTATTTCTGAGGTAACTATCTCAGCCTCACGTTATCACTATATATCTGCATATTAGATTTATTAAGAATTTATTGCAAGACCCTAGCCTATGCTATATATTCAAACTTATTCCACTTTCTTATGGGGCTCGGCTGGTAGCAGGACAGGCAGAAGAACCAAAGATATTATTTTCATTTCTCATTCAAAAAGATTGTTTTAAACTGGGGTAGGACAAGAGAAACCGAATTCATTCAAAACCAAACATTTTTTCATTCAAAACACAGAGGTTCAGGAGAGATACATTTCCAATGAATTGTAAGCCTGTTATTTTGCAGTGCCATGCACCAAAATTAATTACAGAATAGGAAGATAATCAAATTGACGATTAAAAACCTTTGCAATTGGAAAAAAAAAATGGAAAAGATAGGATGTGACTTGGCTGATGTTGCAAGGTATTCACTGAGAGAGAAGCAGGGCAAAGGGAATCAGAGTGCTTGGCCATGAATTTTACATAATGAAATTATGCTACCAGAAGATAAGGAGAAAAGTGAGGGAAGGGAAACAGAGGAGGAATACAGAAGACAGATTGGATAGTATATATTGAAGGAAACCAGGAAACAGGCTGATGTAGAAATGGAGAAAAACTAACAGCAATGCTCTAATGAGAAGTGGAAAGGATTAGAATAGCTACAGCAAGTCTCAGCAGCATAGCAACAGTCTTGAGAAACCTAATGACATTTGGGAACTTAAACAAGGCCTCTAGTTTGGATGCTACTGAGGTAAATGAAAATCTTTAGCAACAGCACCACTTGAGTTCTCATTCCAGTGTTATGACAGTTACTTGCTGCTCATCAAAAGGCTGCACTGTTGAGATGAGGACTGGGTTATGCATTAAATATCTGAAATGGAAAAAAAAAAAAAAACAAAACACGCACACACAAAATAAATAAATAAAAAAAACCTCATCCTCTGAGTACACATGAAGTTCCTATCCATTTCTGAAGACTACTCCTTCCTTATTTTCTTTGACAGGAGTCAAATTGTTCAGTGTTTGACAGGGACTGTGCCTTAAGAATCATCTCCAATCATCACTTCTACATTTTCCTCTCAGCTGCCTACCTTGTAAAATATGATTTCCCAAACCCAGTGCCAGACACTACTCTTCTTCAGTTAAATTCTTCCTAGAGACTCACAAGTGTCACATCAACCAATCCAGCACCTCATTATAAAACAGGGGGTGAAACATAAGGAAAAGAAAGCAAACAGAAAAGAAAAATGTAAATAGCATCACTTCTTGGTTACCAGGTGCATCTTATCTTATCTCTCTCTGTCTCCCAGGCTGTAAATTCCTTAGGGGTAAGGGCTGCCTTAACAAGGGCTTTGTAGAGTATTTTTCACAGCATTATACATGTATTCTAGCACAGTCACAAATATCACAGAGCTACTTTTCAGCTATTGTATGTTAGAATATGCAGTACTACTTCAGGATTAATATATGTCACATGAGTTGTGTTTTGCAGTGGCAAAACAAATATCAAGATCTTTTTATTTCACTGTCACCTTTCTAGGACAAAAGTCCAAAAATTAGTGCCACAACTCACTTCTAGATAAATCAATCAGACTGCAACATGAGGAGATGAATGAGTAGAACAAGCATTTTATTTGTTCACTCCTGTTGCTTTACACTGAGATATGCTGCTGTTTTAATTCAACATGCTGGTCAGATTACATGAAACTTGGCAAACTGAACTGTCTTTATACAAAATTGTGAAACAGATATCTAAAAACTGTCTTGAAGTCAGGTGTTGCCATACATTCCCATATTCTGAGCACTACTATTCACCTGTGAGTAGACACCAGATATTCCAAGTATGTGTACGTTTATATACGTCCATCCAATTTTTGTTTGGCTGTCTTCCTGCATAGTCTTTTCACTTTCCGTTTGCTAATCTCAGTTAGTGTCAACTCATCACATATTGGCCCTTTTTAAATGAAGCCTTTTAAAGATTTTCCCTTGAAGCAGAGGCATGTGGGTGAGCACTTTCTTTGCTCTGCCTATGGAATAAGTTTGCATTCCCCCCCCCCCCCCCCACACACACACACTTAACAAGAGGTGATAAATAAGTCATTATTCTCTTTTCTGGTATGAGTTCTTTACACTTTCTATTCATATTCTGAAATTATAGTAGCAATACTTCTCATTTACATAAGGCTTTTCAGCAGTTTCCTAATCTGCTTTTCTAACACTGTGAGCGAAACAGATAGGTAGCATAAATAGAAAGGTTTCTGCAAAGTGGCTTAATACCTTGTGTCAGGGAACAAAAAAAAAAAAGTAAAAAAAAAAAGTATAGTTTCAAGGCTAGGATTAGACCTAAGAGATCACAGTTCACCATCTTAAATGCCAATCAAATTTTACAACATCATATATGTATATTAAGTTGAATTTCAATTTGCATTCAAGCTTAACAGTCCACTTACTACACTACATGCTTAATACATATTTTATTCGTTCAAGTAAACCAAGGCACATTTGCATTAGGTTTACATGACAACAGGTCATATATTCCAACAATGAATGAAAGCAATTTTTTACATTTGAGCTAACAAGACACAGGAGAGCTGTTCAACAACTCCTGGACGCTTTCTTGTGTATATGCACTGTGATCATCACAGAACTAACATGAGGAAATACTAAGAAGAGGTCTAAAACTAAAGGATTTTTTTTTTTTATCAGTTAGCTAACAAGCAGTGTCATTTTATTACTCAGTAAAAGAAATGGGCGTACAATTACACAACTCTCCACTTCCATGTGAAACAGAATTGTACTCACTCTATTTGTACCACCATTTTTTGCTTGTCCTGGAAAGGAAATACACACCCTTTAATTAGTGCTAAAAAATGTCAATACCCTTTTAAGTGAAGCAGTAAAAAGCAGCAGAGGATTTGAAGCATTGCAGCTATGGACATTTTGCTCTCTAAACCTTAAGTTTTAGTGCATTAATTCTTCTAAAACTACTTTAAATGAAAAGTGCCTCTGCTAAGCAGTACAACTAAATCCTACTGCTAACCAGAAATGGGAGTTCAGAAATTGTCTGGTAGTTAAATAATTATGATACTGACTGCAAGCTACTGAAAAATAGTGCACAGACAATAAATGACTTATTTTGTTTCAGTTTGGCTAGAGTTGTTTTCTTAGATGTTGCATACAAAGGAATTAGGCAACTATAAAGAGGGAGTTGAGATCACATCTCATCTGGTGCAGGGGAGACCCCAGGCAATGAGTTAGCACGGGAAGAAATGGACTCCACTTCTCAATCGGGTTTTCTCCAGTAATTGCCATGGAAAGTGGGGACTCACGAGAATGTACATTGTGCTGTACATCCCCAGTGCGGAAGGGGTAGAGCAAAGGTAACGCTTATTTAACAAGGATCTGTGCCTATGAATAATATTTTCAGCCTGTGACTGAATTCCAGGTCTGAAAGTACGTGACAGAAATATATCCGTTTACTACAAGATGAAATGTTACACCTAACCTATAATCACTGGAAGTCTAATTTTTTTTAAACTCTCAATTCACTGTTGAAATAAAGATATTTTTTTCCCCCTATAAAATGAAAGAAAAGTAAAGACATCATGCTGAGGAAATTATGCAAATTAAACACATTCCATACAAACCAATTAGTCTCAAGATCAGAGGTGGCATATTTTCTAACTTAATACCAGTTTAAGCTTTTATTTATGAGCCTATAAATAAATATTCCTTCACAGAAAAATGTACAAAAGAAGATAGAGTATCTACAGAAGATGACTAGGTTAATTCTGCATACCACTCATAATAATAAACAATATCCCTCTGAGGAATAGTTTATTTATAAATTACAGAATTCCTAATATTGTCTTGTAGTCATAGTTTACATAGGATTTACAGACTAAAAATTTGCTAAGACTGTGGACATAAAGGCTAGATGCCTGGGGAGTCTTATAACAGACCCTTTGATTCGGAATCTACTACAGCAAGCATTCATTTGGTGGTTTTCCTTGTGTCCACAATAACACCACCTGCCTTAAAATGGCTGCTTTGAGGCAGCTCTCCCCAAAGCAGACAGTCAGATAGTGCTCTCCAGTGCATTGCACGTTCTTAATAGTAATGTACTATTTTTTCCCAAATACCACAGCATCTATTCATTAGGGAATCTGTGGTGAGCTGGACCAAGGCCAGAGAGTAGTCCCCCTGCTCTGACTGCTTCTGGCAGGATCACCATCCGTAAACCTGCTGCTTGTAGCAGAATTTACTAGAGGTGCATCTAGAATGAACTCATGGCTTCATAAGGAACTTTGCTTCTTTTTTTTTTTTTTTTTCCCCTCTGTTCAGGAACAGAATAAAAGGAACATACAAAACCTGAAGTATTTGGTTGCTGAAAAGCACCTGCTGTGATTTTGACTTTACTACTGAAGTATGTAGTAAGTTCCATGAGAAGTGTTAAAACAGGAAAATCTAAATGTCAACTCCTTATCTTATTATACTTTTTTTATTTTCTCTTTTTAACTGACTTTTTGTCATTCATCTGAAATGTTTTGATTTTGATAAATAACCATTTCAGAGGAAAATTGCTTTGCTGAACATTAACTCCCATTTCACACATTAACTTTCCTTCAAAGGAAGTACGTTTTAAGTTTGGTTTTGCTCCAGCTATTCTTATTAGAAGGCTGGACCAGAATTTTACTCCTCTGATGCATAGATGATTTTTTTTCTAATTTATAAATTTATTTATTACTATTTTACACCTTTTAAGCTTTGTTCTAACATCATCTTTGTCTGATCACTACTTTTCTTGACCCGATGAATATTTCCTGATGAGTGGTTTTGGGAGCAAACCTCCCACAACTCTCTTTCGGCATCACTGTTTACCAGTTGTCATGTTGTGATCGATGTGTACACTCAGGTGCTCTCCCTTTATCATTTCACAATCATGAATTCTCAAATTTGTGGTAGATAATCTAAGTCCCCAAGTTTACGACCTTGTTCTTCACATACTGCACTCAATCCCACTTCTGTCTTGCTAGTCCTTATGGTCAATATAGCTTTGCACTGTAACCTCTCTTCAACTTCTATATCTCTATAGTTCCCTCTTTAGCATCACCCTTTCAGTTGCTTACTTGATTTACTGGTTTTATACTAGTTTCAATCTTCTCCAATGTACTTTAATATTTTGATTACATAGAATAGAAAAAATAGTTACACAAGTCCAGCTATATTGAATACCTGTTCTTCCCTCATCTCAATGAATAAGGTATCAAAGACAAATAGTAGATCTCATCAATTGTCCTAAGTCATCAACTATAGAAAATCTTATTCCATTTTCCTTTTTTCCTCCTCCCTTTCACAGTCATAAATAAGAATCTCATTTTACGCTACTGTGATCACAGTGTTTTTCAGAGTAAAAATCAATGTGCCTGTCAGCACAGTCTTTTCCATCCACCAAACAAAACCCATGCAAAGGCACAGTTTCTCTTGAGTTTAGTCCCAATGCCAACAGTGCACAGTCATGAAAGCGTCAGACAGGTGCGGGTAAGAGCAAGCCGTCTCACACCTTGGGTTTTTAATCCAGACCTCCAGATTCCTATTAAACCCTTCTACTCTGTCTCTGGTCTTCTACCATCTCCATCCTACTATGTTTTCTACCAAGTCTATGTTCACTTATTCCTTTTCCATCAGCAGTTCTATTTTACGAGTACCATGTTCCAAACCTTTTTCATTGCTCTACCTTGGCTCCTCTTTATGTAACCTTAGCTACAGGTGAAGCTCCTCAGGCTGGCTGAGGCACAAGCAGTAGAGCAGCTGTGTGAAGTGGGGAGCTTGTGCCTCTCGGCAGAACTTACTTTGTGCCTAAACATGCTTTTGCCTGGGTTGAGCCTCTTCTATTTTCCAGACATCAATACTAACATCTGTAGAGTCTGGAAAAAAATATCTGGGTAGCCTATTTGGATTATAAAACAAGCTAAAAATAAAATATTAGATTCATCTAAAGTATGTTTTCCAAATTCAGTATTTCCTGGAAGGCTGCTTCTTTCATACTAGTGTCCCCTTAAGACTCAGTCAAAAGTAGCATATCAAAAGCATACCAAAAGGAATGGGTCTTGGGATCAGATTAGATCCTTTCACTATTGTTTAATTAAATTAATTAATAATCATTTTGAAACATTTCAGCACAAGATGTGCATTTTTCAGAAGCAAATGGAAATAAACAGATAATGAATCTTTTTCATATCTGCTATAACTGGAACAACAGCACTTTAATGCTGCACTGATTTTCTTTTTTTTTTTTTTCCCCCCCAATAACTTGTTCTGAATAGCGCATAAAAACTCCAGAAGTATTCCAAGGCATCCTGTGTTCTTTGTGATGCTGGTTTCTGTTTTTTAACTGGTGCAACAGTTAAAAATTCTGAAAAAGCCTGACCCTTTGGGCAACAAATAAGCCATGTTTGCTTGCTGTCTAAATTTGTATTCTTGTGCAAGATGAGACCCCAGGAAAATTCCAAAGTACCCCCCACCAAAAAACAACAACAACAAAAAACCTCACAACCCTGCCACTGGCGTCTGCTTAAGGACTGATATAATAGGCCAATCATTTGGGGGGCATCATGTCCTTTAAAAAAAGTTCCCACACTCAGATGGCTGTCAATGGTGGTGCCAGTGAACCGTTACGCAAAGTCCCCCAAACACTTTGTAAACTAGAATCCGGGAGGACAATGGTAAAGTTCAGTGCTGGAAAGAGATAGTGTACTGAATACACAATGCCAAGCTTTGTCTGCTGGGGCTTCTGTTGAGGGAGAAGGCTACTTAATCTCCCCATTTGCCCTGGGGATTCTAACTGTTTTAATGTGTCCTTTTTGAGAGCCTGTGAACTGTAGAATATAGGCTGGTAACAACTTTCTTTAGGACTGCCTCAGCAGAACCAAAAGCTGCCAACATAGAATACCAGCACAGTGGTGCTAATGAGCACAAAGAAGACCTTTAACTGTTTTTACAGCTACCGTGGCTAGGGTTTCATGTCATTCCTTCAAGAAGGAACTAATTCTTTGGCTTGTTTCATATGAGCCTAGCTTCTATCACACTGCAGAGGATGGCCTCTTCACCCATTTTCTTTCTTTCTTCTTCTTCCTTTTTTTTTTTTTTTTTTTTTTTTTTTTTTTTTGAATAATAATAAAGCCTGATGCATCTTTAATGAACTGTGGGGCTTTACGGTCTTTTTCCTCTCTTTTTACTATACATAGTAGACATACAGTGCTTATGTACCGACTGGTACAAAAATATAAATTATTATTGATTTATCTAAGCATCAGAAGCAAAAGCATATTAAAATTGCTGACAAATTATAATGTTCAGGGATAAACTCTTGAAGTCAATGGAATTCCTGAAGGGACAGTAGGATAAACTGATAGTCTTTACTTTGAGAATATTCTAGTTTTTGTATTTCTAGAAAATGTCATTGTTTTAGGGTGAAACTGTGAATGAAACTGTGGTATAACTGAGAAATACAAAACTGAAAAAATGATGCTATATATCAAAAGGTGCAAACACAAAGATGTAGACCCTAAAACAACAGAACAGTATCAGAGATACCTTTTAAAGGAGCAAATGACAGAAGTCAAATTACAGAAGTACTATGGATAACGTATGAACTGAAGGGCTTTCTGTTATCCAACCAAAAACATTTTATGTATTAGCTACATCCCACATTACTTATGTATGGACATAACGTAAATAATTTTAATCTTGTTTTTTTTTTTTTTTATTTTATTTTTTTTATTGTTTTGTTTTTTTTTTTTTTTTTTCAATTTTGGTCTCTACATTAATCTAACAACTGAACATGTCAATACACTTATGACAGGCTATATGAACAGTATTCATATAACAGTAGTCAACTGTTATCTCCTTCCCTCTAGGTATCTAGATACCACATAAAATCTTCACGTGCTTATATCCAAATTGGTATCTGAACATCCCTTTATTTATTTATTTATTTATTTTCTATTTATCCCCCTTCATTTTCCTTTTCATTTCCACTTCAATCTGGATTTTTACATTAAAAATTAAAAAGATACAGTGCAACTAAAACTGAAGT
This sequence comes from Anas acuta, assembly GCF_963932015.1. NCBI lineage: Eukaryota > Metazoa > Chordata > Aves > Anseriformes > Anatidae > Anas > Anas acuta. Next base: position 104,837,381 of record NC_088979.1, read on the forward strand.
GTTAATGAGACACTCAGGGGAAAGGACATGTTCAACAGTTAGTTGCTTTTTGCTACAGTAACACAGGACAAAGTAGCACAGTTGTTCTTTGTATGTATATTAGTAAATCATATCAAATAATAAATGAACCAGAAGTAACAGACTCTTACATATGCAAGCCCAAAATGCAGCTGCGTATTTTGAAACACAGTAGTATGCTGTTGTCTCTTTGCAAATGAATGTACTTTATGGTCTCATGAGAAATCACAGGTATTTACTCATATAACCCAATCAAAACAGGATGATCAGATTGCGTCCATGAGAAATACACATGATGGTTAATCTGGAAATATTAAATTAACCCTACTTTTAGTGCTTTGGGGCTTTGTGTACTTAAAATCATTTATTCATTTACGTACCACTAACTTTTCATATGAAAAGCTCTACTGTGAAGCAAACGTGCTTTAACATGCAGATGACTCCTGAGGTTAGTCAGCCAGGTGAGAACTCATGCTGTGACACTAGCTTTACACCTATATGTCATGAGCCAAATTCATGACCCATCTTTGTAAATTGTTGTTCACTTAGCACAAGATGGTCAATTAAGTCAATTAAATAATACGGTTTAAGGAGAAAAAAAAAAAAAAAAGAAAAAAAAATAATCAGGAATATATAGCCATAACGTATTTCCTTCTAAGCTATACTAGAATTACGGGATACAGATTTACGTAGTTGGAAAAGGATAAACTATGCATGGCATTTTACAGGCAGTTGGGTTTTGCTTGGCAACAAACATTTGCTGAAAACCAAAAGTTCATAGGAAAACATTAACTCAGTCCTGCTCTAGAAAATCACATATACAATTTTTGCTCAATAATTTCTAGGGAATTAAACCAAATTCTTCAGTGTTTTGAGTCAATATTCACAGATTTCTAATGCAGTCAGGCTATTGGACTAGACTTTCCCTAGAATTTATGGCATCTATTCAAGCCCAAGCCAATTGATCTCATTTGACTTTTTCCCCAGGGCATTTTGAACCAAGCCTGTTTTTATGGAATGCAACTGAGTTTCAAGGATGATTCCAAAATATATAGCTAAGGTAGAAATAGTCTCAGCGATGCCAGCATTTAATTTATCACAACCTCAAATAAAACAGAACAAAACAGAAATTTTGAAGAAAGGAGGAAACAATCTAATGTAATAAACTACTAATGGATAGTGAAAATTGTCCTAGAATTTTGCAGGCAATTTGTATGTTATCCACATGCAAATGCTGAGGATGAACTTGCAAAACAGGTGGAAAATATTTATTCTCTAGGCCTTATATGGTATAAAAAGTCTTGAGCTACAAAAATCCAGTTGAGTTTGCTGTGAAGTGCTTATGAGTGCTGAAGAGTTTATGTCATGTGTAGTTGCAGGCCCTGCTGGAGTGTAACAGAAGTAAATATTTGATGAAAGGAGAATGAACGTGGCTGAAGCAAGGTCATGTTCCTTGGCTGCCAGAATGCTCCCCTTGAGACGTAGCAACTGGACGCAAATTAGAGTTATCCTGGAAGTCCTCTAGGTTGTGATGGAATATAGACAGCTTCACTAAGAAAGCGTATGGACAAATTTCATGACAGACCATCAGTCATAAAGTTGGTGGTTTGATATAGGACAAAACGTTTGATTACCTCATGGAAGAGAGACAACTTTGGATAGGAGAGACTAAGGGAAAAAAATCTATTTTCCTGGTTTCAAAAGAGAAAAAATAATCTTTATTTTAGCAGTACAATTTCTGACCCAAAAAGGAAAGTTAGTTGGCCACAAGGGATTGGTTTTGGATTCTCATGAATCAAGTGAAAAAGTGAAGAGGCAGAGAAAGGGAAATTAATTATATGAAAGCTACATCCACATTTTCCCTCTCTGACGCTGAAGTCTGTACAGAAAATCTTCTGTGGCTTTGCTGAGTGTGGAGCCAACGTCTGTGGATCACTGTGGATACAGGGAGTCCCTAGGTGACTATAAATTGTAGATCCCCGCACAAATGCGAATATAGCTCCATTCACACATCTGTATTTTATTTGGTCAATATTGGTTGCCAAAATAAGTATTATCATTTCCACTAATAAATAAATAATATTCTTAGGACTAGTCAAATACAAACTTAATGTTATTGACACAGGCAGCCCTGCTTCTATAGAATAAAAAGCTACAGTCTTGTACTTAGGCATGTTATTTTTGTGTACAGAGCATGAGTTATTTGATAGTAGAGTAATACAGTTTCCAGAAATTATCTTTTATAGCTGCACCAGAATCTTCCTAATCCGTCCTAATAAACAACAGTCCCATTTGTGAGTTATATCTTGTCTATATGAGGAAATGAATGCACTGTGAACTAGCATGTGAATTAAAAGTATACTTGCTACTCAGCACTAATTCCTTGTATGGAAGTGCTAAGATCTAGGTTCATCCACGTAATTTTGGGCATATAACTGAAGAATCTAAGTTGGGAGTGTAAGCATCCTACTGTTTTTCTACTGCTAGTGAAGAATCCATTTCAGATTTCACCTATGCTCTAGAAAGATCTCTCAGCTATCACCTGCAGAGGATAACTAAATAGGGTACCTCAAATTAAATACAAAAAATTAGGTGAGATGTATGTTGGTGTAAGGGTCCTCTGAAATAGTGAGATAAATGTATGCAAGGATGCATCTTCCATATATGTTGGTCTGGCTCTCTGATTGTTCCCTTTGTCCCCATATTGGCCGGGAACAGAAATTTTGGTACCGTGACTGCTGAAGTTATATTAGCTCTCTATAAAAAGAATTCTCTCTTTAGGGTTGTCAAATCAATACTTTTAAAGATAAAAATAAATAAATAAATAAATATCGTATTCTAGTACAGTATTCTAGCATAGTATTCTAATGGAAAGAGTATACATAGTGAAAATATAACCCTCAGGTCCTTTCCCTCTCTCACTCCCACCCCAAAGGATATTATTATGTTCTGTCTGGTCGCTTTCAGCTTTAACATTTCCTGCTACACTCAGTGAAATTTAAACAAAATCACTTTTACAAACATTTAAATGAAAAAGTATGGAGTTTTGTCATTTCCCTTCTTGCGCAGCACTAATTAACAAAGCCTTTTTGTGAAAGCAAAAAGCTTTCCTTTTTTAGAACTGGCACACTCCTCCTTACTGATTCCCAACTGTGGTGGCACAATCCAGTATTTTTTGAACAATGATGAGAACAGAAATAGATGGAATTCAATAGAAGCATGAATAATGGCAACCAGAAATGGAGTGGTGACATAATCTGTCTTCCAAACTGCCTTGAGATATGGACAAGAAAACAGCAGACTCTAACTTGTATGTTGTGATCGCCTATGATAGGTATCACCAAATAACTTCAAGACAGATTTATCCACTCCAACTACACATTTAAATACTTTTAATGAAAGCTGTGCTTACAAATGTATGTCATATGCCTTCAGCTCCAGCATCCTAATGATTATCAGCTGGTTAGTTTCTCTCTTGTGCTTGAAAAAAGTGGAGGTTCTACAGCACTTTGCATGTGTTGTTTTTTGAAGACACTCAGGAAAGATACGCCACATGAAGAACATATTGAACAAACACGTTCAAGGTGGTAAAAGAAACGTAAGCCTCAGTGAGCATAAAGATGCATGAATACGCAGACAAATACAAGGGAAAACCTGGATGAGGTATGAATCTGTGTGGGTTCAGAATTCAAGGAGGTGTATGAATTCATAATCAACACAACAAGCCGTATTTCCAAATGATGCTTTGTTTTGTGTCCAACATCAAGCCATAAGGATATTTTGTCAGTACTGCATTATGGTATCAGAAAGATGAATACATTTAAACAAGTGCCATATTTTTTGCTATTTTTTAAAATGAAAACCTTATAATTCATTAATAGTAAAACAATCCAACACAGTGAAGATGCAAAGTATTCATATATTGCTTGAATTTACAGTCCTCAGAGGGATATGACCCATTACAATTTGCTTATTATTATAGCTTTGGGGGGAACAAGAGATTCATGGCTGTTAAAGCTGTGCCACGATTTATCACAGTCTTCTGTTTTCACTTGTTTGTGACTTTCTGAAAGAGTCTTTTTTTGGGCTGAGACCTCTATAATTGGTCTCAGCACAATGGAACTCCTCCTCACTCATCCCTCTTCCCTTCCCATCCCCCTGCCTTCAATCTGTTCAGCATTTTTGTGTTAGTGGTGAGTGGAAAAAATAGCACTTACTAGAGTCTTTTTTTTTTTTTTTTTTTTGGCTTTACCACGATTCAAAAGCTGTCTAAAAAGAAACTGGGAGAATTTGTATTTGGCACAGTGAACAGCACAAGCTGCCCAGCTTAAAGGTGCAGTTGAAGGGGTGCTTTTGAAGGTTGCTGGCACAGTGCCCTAGGAGGCACTTTAGTTATCTTTGCCACAGGCAGGTGACATTCTTCCAGCTACTTCCTGCTAGCTGACATAACGCCATGCCCACAGCTCTCTAGAGCACTTCCCCTTGCAATTGCCAAAAAGTAATTACTGAAAGCACACAAAAGCCAATACAGCAGCAAGACTAAGCAGAACACAGTAGAAGGAAAGGTGGTTTGGGGAGTGCTGCAACGGTTTACAAGCTCTCCAAGTAAAGACTTCTCCCCCTGCTTTCAGATAGATCTGTACATGATTTTCTTCTTCATCTTTTTTACATGCAGCGATAAGCACTGCAGTTTACTTGTCTGTCTTCATCTCCTTTCCTTCTCTCCATTGTTTCTTGCCGATTATTCTTTCCCCTTTTCCTCTGCCCCTGAGAGATTTGCTAGCTGGAGTTTCATCTTTTTCACTTGCAAACCATTCCATTTGTTTTTGTTCTGCTGCTAGTGTCAGTTCACTAGGGGTTACATACAGCTAGTAGAAACACACCCTCAGAGAGCTGTGAGGCTCCATTGTATTGACAAAAATGGCAATTGTGAAAGGGAGCTCAAAACCCTGCCAAAGTTAGAGCTACAGTCCGACCATGCAGATCTAGTACAGGATTAGTCTAGTATACCAGAAGTCTACGTCCAGCTCTATCAATAACATTTTTTTTTTTTCCACCTGTAAACATTTCCTAACCCTTGCCTGCAAAAACTGGAAATCTTCTGGAACAGTTCCTCAGTATGTGCAAATGCAGGGCTTAGGACAGGAAGCAACTACTCATAGTTGGGATCCAGAGATACAATTTCATTACTTATAATTAATCACTGCAATTTATGATATGGGTTCAAATATTCAGAGTTGTTCCCCTTTTTCTTCCTCTTGAGTTCTTAGAAGTCATATGGGCAAAGATGGGCACTGATTCCTCCTTGCATGCTGGGCTCACCTCAGTAGGACTCACTGATTTCACTCACATTGCTTGTCAACGAGATGAGGTCAAGGGGAGAAATAATCACAAAGAACCGGTGCTGTGTTGCTTGCACTTGATTAAATATACTGACACTATCATTAATCAAAGTTATGTTTTAATGGTGTATTCACAGCGAAATATATGATTAATGCTACTGATACCAGAAGAACAACCTTCTGTTATCTTGCAACTACTTTGTCTTCTTTAAAATGAATGCCAATTTGCATTTGAGGGTATACATGAGTGACTGAGTGCACATGTGTATTTACTCCTGGCTTTCATGTATTTATCCACAGTATCCATAATACAGATTTGCCTGTCCATGCATAAGGATGCCATATATCATATGTGCACAAGTAATCTTGTTATTTACATATGTGAGCCACCAGCACACACTTTTAGAGCAGCTTGTCATGCCACTTGCTGCCAGCCAAGGAAAGAAAGACTGAGGCAGCTGAATAACAGTGCTCTGCAGCAGGATCTGGACGACATCCTGCGTTAGAGATCACCACTTGTCTGGAGGCACAAAACACGGGTGTGATGCAAAGAACATATTTGGCATGACATTGATTTATGGGGTGCAATGTACTCCTCCTGCATACCAAACCCGGAGTGCAGGCTGGCGTGGAGATTAGGGGAGGTGAGGCCATACTTTATTTCCTATCCCCTGGAGAGCCTGCTCACCCCAGAAGGACGAGGGATAAAGAAGTCTCTGTAAACACCTGTTTCTCTATTTTGCCTTTTTCCTTCTGCACTATTACCATATCTGGGAAGAATCTAGCCATACATTAATCCTATTTCTTTTAAAAAGTAAAATTGCAAGCCATAAGGAATGGGTTTAGCAAACAAATTATATTCCTAGCCATTCTCTAATGGGACCTTGAGTTTCAAGGCTTTGCAATTCTGGTCCCTGTGTACACTGCATAAACTACTTTTCCCTACAGGAACTGACAGAATTCGTCCTGATTACTGAAAACAGATGTTTGTAGCATATGCATCATGTGTTACTCGTCTGAGTTGCAGGAAAGATTGTGGGGAGAAAAGCGAGCTTCATCGCATGCAGACTTACGGGTCTCCACTAGAGGGAGATCAGTAGAAAGCAGGAAAACCATTCTGTATCCAAAAAAGATGATAGCAGCATGATCCTGTTTTTCCTTGAACAGGTGCTTTTAGGTATGTTACTATTTAGGCATTTTAAAGTAAACAGAATCCACCTACACTTACTTTTCAAGCTGTTTGCATATTTATGCAAGAATGTATGTATTTCAGTTATTTCAAAATTATCTTCTGTATCAAATGCAACATTTCTAAATTGGAGTTGGTGATTCAACCAACTCATGTTTAGGTGTTTAGGTTTTGTGTCTTAAAATTTAAAAATATACATAATACTCATGAATACAACTACAGTATCATACTGATGTTCCTTCCCACCCTCCCCATGACTTCTCTACATTTCATTACATATGCTGTAATTTGATATCTAAGAAAGTGCTTAAGTATGCAAAATACTTTGCATTTAAGGATTTCAGATTATCTTCCTCATGGAAAGAAGTAGACCAGAGTAGCTCAATCATTTTAGCACTGCGAACATTAAAACAGCAATAAGATTTTGAAATTATGTCTTACTAACTTAGTAAGTTATCTCTGATAAAAAGAAATCTGAATAATGCAGACATAGTGTACAAAAACAGAGAATGCTGTATAACGGCATGTCCTGAAATTTACAACTTTCACTCTTTGTTACCACTCAGTTACAACCATGTTGTTGGTATGCTGCTTTTCAAGAGCAGAGCGTCTCCCTGGAGTCTGTGTGTATTTACAAGTTTTTATGATGTCCATACAAGAATACCCTTTACTCCTAAAAGCAGTAGTACTGGCCTCACTATGATGACTCTTATTAGTTAACTGCTTTATCGTAACTCTGGTTATTCTACGCCTAGAAACTGCAAACTGAGAGTGCAATACTAACAACACAGAACTGGGATATTTAACCAACATAGACAAAATGAGCAAGATCAGAGTCTATGTACCACACAATATATTTGATTTGAAATATGTATATTATGAAACAAACAGAAGTAGCACAGCAATCTAGCAGTTCTATGTGTCGTTACTTGACATCTCATGTTTTGTTCATCAGAGTTGTACAAGTGCCACTAGAGGTTAGGGCCATGCTTTCCGACACTGTGGACTACACTTCACCAATATCTCTAAATCTTTTTTGAGGCACCATTCCTGTTCTATTAAGCAACACAGTACTGTGAAAAAATGGGGGGGGGGGGGGGGGGGGGGGAAGAGGGTGGAAGGGACATGTTATGTAAGGTTGCAAAATTTCAAACTTGACAGACGCACTACCTCAACATACCATCAATCAGGTGATGAATAGTACCATGTTTCTGTAGCACGATCAACTTCCCCCTCAAGATGACTTTGGAATGCAGTGGTTGTCCTTTTCTCTCAGAGATCCCAGGGTCTGACTGGCTCCTACACAAGACAGGGCCTTCAGCCTGCCCTAGGAGTCAGACACCAGTGCCACTAATGATGCCTCCTCAGGGGATACACCTGTCCTCCTTTGCCTCAGAGCAGCTACAGCTGCGTGCAGGGCAATGCATTTTATCACACATTCTTCAAAAGAGTACAGCAACTGAGTTAACTAGAGAAAATTCACCATTTATATTTAAGGATATAACTAGAAAACTAGAGTTTTATCACTGGGACAATGTAGTCTGGAAAACAAATGGCTAAAGTTCTGTGAAACAAAGCCATGTGATGTAAACTGGGTTCATGCTGGCATATAAATATATTTTTCAAAACTTTACATCTGTCTAGATGTCTTTTCTTGTCTCAATCAAACAATAACATAAATTAGGCTAGCAGTAGATTTGTTAATGTCTGCTTCTTAGAACTGAGAAATCTAATACTCAAGTAGTATTCTAAATTTTGATTTCTAAAAGTAAAAGTTCTTGTTTCTTATTAACTTTAATTTAAAAATATATATTTTGAAACATTTTTAAAGATTTCTATTTCAAATTTCATCACTTCAGAATTAGAAGCTTCTTGGAATTTCCCTTAAAATTCAGAAGTGCAAAGCTGCTTGTAAGTTTAAACTAGAAATGATTCCTAAATACAATTTACTATATTACATAAAATTCCAGATTGACAGCTTTAGCCTGGGAAAATTAGTGTGCATGTATACAGTGCAGATTCATTTCTACATCTACTTATGTTCACAGGCGTGTTCAGATAGATGACTCTTCAAGCATTTTCAATCTGACAAGTATGTTGGGAAAGTTGGGATGAAAATAAGTACAGCTGGAAAAAGGTGTCTTTCTTGTACTGTATGGCCATGATCATGCACAGACTATTTTGGTGTCTCTTGTGAACTGCTGTCTTTAGAAGCATGAAGTGAACATTTCCCACTCAGTTGATTTCTGAACACATTTACTCATAAATATGCTGTACTGAAATTACCCTACACTCATATAGGTATCTCATTATTTTGGATTATTGTATATGGTTCTAAACTGTAGTTTACATATTCTAGAGTGCACAAAACCTATACAATAGGCCACAATAAGATAAAGTAGGATAGAGTAAAAAGTTTCAGTAATTTGCTTTAGCAGGGACAGCTAGTTTAATTTATATATCGATTTTCATCTAGCTTGCACTAAGCGCTTGCTTATTCACAAATCTTCTTCCAGCTGGAGCTGTGCCAACTGAAGAACATTTATCCACTTGTCACTGCCTAATGCCTCCCTGCTGGAAGTCAGGTATCTCTACAGGTCCCCTCTAACCTGTTCCAGTGAAAATGAATGATGTGAGTTTAAGCAGCGACTTGTGTGTTTCTCTCTCTGTGATTGATTTGCAGGAGCAGTTAAGCCATCAGCTTGCTGGGGACCATACTCTCCATATCTCCAGCAAAGCAAAGCAAACCAAAGAAAAGAGAAGTGAGACTGAAGGTGCCAACTTCAGCTAACACAACTGCAAGCTGAGTATGTATGAACAAGTGACCAATTCAGGTAGGTTCAGTTGTCACCACCAGCAAATTATGAGACTAATGTAAGTGTTGAGAAATAGCTGCCTCAGTGAATACTCCTGCCTCTTCAGCAGTGTGTCTGTGTGGATTTTGCAGGAATGTACAAGCCAGGTGTGGACTAGCTGTGGCAAAGCTAAGCACATGTGATCCTAGGGGAACGTGAGCTCAGAGTCTGTGCCATGATCACTTGCCAGTGTCTGGTTGCTTTGTGCGTGGTCAGGGACCCCAGTCAAACATCCTGATGCAAGCCTAAATTGCTTAAACTTACCCGGAGCACTGGAATGCTAATTGGATTTTAAGCCTGAGGACTGTGAAATCATCTAATTTACTTGAAGTATAAGAAACGCCGTATAATTTTAGGTCTTTCCTTCAATATCTGCTTAATAAATGTCATCACTGAATGAACCACACTGCCACGGTCTCATGTTTCAAGCATCTGAAGACAATGAAAGATGAACAATTCACTTCTTCTTTGTCCGTTATATCCAAATGTGTTGCTTTTTTCTCAGTCAAATGCCTGGTTTTAACTGACATTCACTGTTTTTCCATATGCTTTCTTCTAGATCAGGAGCCATTGAGTAAGGATGGTAACACATTTTGACAAAACTTCTTTATCTTTTTTTCTAATAATTAAGTTAAACAAACTAACCTTATGATTAGTCTTTCAGTGAGGGAAACAGAACAGCCTGTTTAGCACTTTCCTGCATCCATTTTTTTCAGTATCTTCTGATAAAATAAGCATTTAAAAAAGCAAAATAAAGGACTCACTCCATCCTGTAAGCTTGCATACAGAATGCTGTTCTACAGAAAATATATCAAAGGCAGAGTGAATGGCTACAAATATGGACAGTTTATCAGGCTTTCTATCTGTTCAAATTCTGAAATAAGCTTTTAAACTGGAGATGTTTTTTCCATCCATTTATCTATTAAAGCTATGACTCAGAGACTGGTATAAACTATAATGATAAGTGTTTTATGGGCAAATAACTATATTTTCTAATATAAAACTATAATCAGGCATACGGAGTGGATCATTCTGTAGCTTGAACATGGAGATTTAGAATAAAGACTGGGACCCTACACTCATCAAAATCAATGGAAAAAAAAAAAAAAACAAACATTGACTTCAGTAGGCCAAGTACTTAACATTTCTAATTTCCCAGAGAAGGGTTAACAGCAAAATAATCCAATTTTTCACATCATTTTTTTTTGTTCCTATTGTGCCATATAAGAATGTAAGAATATACACAGATCTGTCAAAAAAGGCTGAATGCTGATGACTGAAAATCACAATCTTCAAGCAAAACCCTATAATTTTGCTTGAAGAACTTTAATACACAACCTGAAATGATAGGCATTACTAATACAAAATTACTAATACAATTGCCCCAGAGGTGCTAGACAGGCTACAGCACTAAGAATGTTGTATAGTTTATCCTGTTATGATCTCTGCTTTTATATTTATGGCAAAATTAATTCAACATAGCATTTCTCTTCTTAGCACTTTTATATGTAGACTGATGTTCCCATGATTATCCCATAAAAAGCGTTTTGATAATATGCACTGATTTCCAAACTGGAGTAGCCAAGACATAGAAACTGTTTATAATTGTTTGCATTTGATTCTGAACCATGTTCCAGAAATACAACGTTATTTTCCCAAAAGGTCAATTTTTATCCAGTAGGCCAATTGACCCAAACATTTTCTGTTTCTTTAATAAAGGTGTAGTCTTGTTTTAATCTCCTACCTATACTTAACATTTCAAATAAAGCTGTGAAAATTCTAGCCCGCTAATAATATGTTGTGTGTCCCAACACCAAACTACCAAAAATGAACACCTGTATGAATTTTAAGCCACAACACTGAATCATCTGGCAGGAGATCAAATAGAACAGCACTGTTGTGTATTGCTATTCATTTATGTCCTGCCAAACACATTATATTGTTTTTAAAATGTGTCATGCTGATTACCAACCACTTCTAAAGAATACTGCTTTTCTATAGATGATGAGTTTCATAGCCCCTGTCAAAAATTAACACTTGCATTGTTATAATTATCTCTCATGGGTTCTGAAATACATGAAAGTCTGGAAAAACATGACTAGTGTTATTTAAGTGGTAGTTACTGTTGATATGAGACCTAGTAAGCACAACCTGAACAGCATCTAGACAGGAATTTGTCATGTAACTTTTTTGGTTTTCCAAATGACTCTGGGTCTAAGAGAAACATGCCTGGTATCAACAGATAATTTATCACAGAATCACAGAATCACAGAATTTCTAGGTTGGAAGAGACCTCAAGATCATCGAGTCCAACCTCTGACCTAACACTAACAGTCCCCACTAAACCATATCCCTAAGCTCTACATCTAAACGTCTTTTGAAGACTTCCAGGGATGGTGACTCCACCACCTCCCTGGGCAGCCCGTTCCAGTACCTAACAACCCTTTCAGTAAAGAAATTCTTCCTAACATCTAACCTAAAACTCCCCTGGCGTAACTTTAGCCCATTCCCCCTCATCCTGTCACCAGGCACATGGGAGAACAGGCCAACCCCCACCTCGCTACAGCCTCCTTTAATGTACTTATACAGAGCAATAAGGTCACCCCTGAGCCTCCTCTTCTCTAGGCTGAACAAGCCCAGCTCCTTCAGCCGCTCCTCATAGGACTTGCTCTCTAGGCCCCTCACCAGCTTCGTCGCCCTTCTTTGGACCCGCTCAAGCACCTCGATGTCCTTCTTGTAGCGAGGGGCCCAAAACTGAACACAGTACTTGAGGTGCGGCCTCACCAGAGCCGAGTACAGGGGGACGATCACCTCCCTAGCCCTGCTGGTCACAGTGTTTCTGATACAAGCCAGGATGCCGTTGGCCTTCTTGGCCACCAGAGCACACTGCTGGCTCATATTCAGCCGACTGTCCACCATCACTCCCAGGTCCTTCTCTGCCTGGCAGCTCTCCAACCATTCCTCACCCAGCCTGTAGTTCTGCTTGGGGTTATTGCGCCCCAGGTGCAGGACCCGGCACTTGGCCTTGTTGAACTTCATACAGTTGACCTCAGCCCATCGGTGCAGCCTATCCAGATCCTCCTGCAGAGCCTTCCTACCCTCGAGCAGATCGACACATGCACCTAGCTTGGTGTCATCTGCAAACTTACTGAGGGTGCACTCAATGCCGTCATCCAGATCATTGATGAATATGTTAAAGAGGACCGGCCCCAGCACTGAGCCCTGGGGGACGCCACTAGTGACTGGCCTCCAACTGGACTTGGCTCCATTTACCACAACTCTTTGGGCCCGGCTATCCAGCCAGTCTCTAACCCAACGAAGCGTGCGCCAGTCCAAGCCAAGAGCAGCCAGTTTCTTGAGGAGAATGCTGTGGGAGACGGTGTCAAAAGCCTTGCTGAAGTCAAGGTAGACCACATCCACAGCCTTTCCCTCATCCACCCAGCGCGTCACTTTGTCGTAGAAGGAGATCCGGTTCGTCAAGCAGGACCTGCCTTCCATAAACCCATGATGACTGGGCCTGATCGCCTGCTTGCCCTTCAGGTGCCGCATGATGACTCCCAAGAGGATCTGCTCCATGAGCTTCCCTGGTACTGAGGTCAAACTGACCGGCCTGTAGTTCCCTGGGTCAGCCCTCCGGCCCTTCTTGTAGATGGGCGTCACATTTGCTAGTCGCCAGTCAGCTGGGACCTCCCCCGATAGCCAGGACTGCTGATAAATGATTGATAGGGGCTTGGCCAGCTCCTCTGCCAGTTCTCTCAGTACCCTTGGGTGGATCCCATCCGGCCCCATCGATTTGTGGACATCCAAGTGCCGTAGCAGGTCACCAACCAGTTCTTCGTGGATGGTGAGGGCCACATCCTGCTCCCCGTCCCCTTCCACCAGTTCTGGGTACTGGGTATCCAGAGAGCAACCGGTTTTGCCGCTAAAGACTGAGGCAAAGAAGGCATTGAGCACCTCTGCCTTTTCCTCATCTCTTGTAACTAAGTTTCCCCCCGCATCCAGTAAAGGATGGAGATTCTCCCTAGTCCTCCTTTTTGTGTTGATGTATTTATAAAAGCGTTTTTTGTTATCTTTAACAGCAGTAGCCAGATTGAGCTCCAGATGAGCTTTGGCCTTCCTAATCTTGTCCCTGCACAGCCTCGCTACATCCTTATAGTCCTCCTTGGTGGCCTGCCCAATTTTCCAAAGATTATAAACCCTCTTTTTTCTCCTAAGCTCAAGCCACAATTCTCTGTTGAGCCAGGCTGGTCTTCTTCCCCGCTGGCTCATCTTTGGGCGCATGGGAATAGACCGCTCCTGCGCCATTAGGATTTGCCTCTTAAAGAGCGCCCAGCCTTTCTGGACCCCTCTGCCCTTCAGAACCGCCTCCCATGGGACTCCACCAACTAGTGTCCTGAGCAGCCCAAAGTCAGCCCTCCGAAAGTCCAATACAGTGGTTTTACTGGTTCCCTTCCTGGCCCCGCTAAGAATAGTGAACTCCACCATTTCATGGTCACTCTGCCCAAGACTGTTCCCGACAATCACATCCTCCACCAGTCCTTCTCTGTTTGTGAAGAGAAGGTCTAGCGGAGCACCACCCCTGGTAGGTTCACTAATCAGCTGCGTCAGGAAGCTATCTTCCACTTTCTCCAGAAACCTCCTAGACTGCTTCCTCTGGGCTGTGTTGTGCTTCCAGGATATGTCAGGGAAGTTGAAGTCCCCCACGAGTACAAGCGCAGACGATTTTGCAGCTTCTGTCAGCTGCCTGTAGAACTCCTCATCCGTCTCCTCATCCTGGTTCGGCGGTCTATAGCAGACCCCGACCAGGACACTAGCCTTGTTGTCCCTGCCGATCCTAACCCAAAGGGACTCGATCTTGTCATTCCTAGCCTCGAGTTCTACAACATCGAAAGACTCTCTTATATAGAGAGCCACACCGCCACCCCTTCTGTGCTGCCTGTCCCTTCTGAAGAGCCTATAGCCAGGCATCGCAGCACTCCAGTCATGAGACTGGTCCCACCACATTTCCGTGATGGCAACCAAGTCGTAGCCTGCCCGCTGCACGATGGCTTCCAGCTCCTCCTGTTTGTTACCTATGCTGCGTGCATTGGTGTAGATGCACTTCAGCTGGGCCTTTACCTTATCCTCCGGCCTTGCCATTGCTCCCCCTGGCACAGCCCCAACAACCCTTGCTTCAGCCCCATCCCCCTTCTTACCTAGTTTAAAGCCCTATCAATGAGCCCCGCCAGCTCCTGGCCCAGGATCCTTTTTCCCCTAAAGGATAGGGACCCGTCTACGGCCATCAGACCAGGTGCTGAGTAAACTGCCCCATGGTCGAAAAACCCAAGATTTCTTCGTAGGCACCAGCCCCGGAGCCACGTGTTTAACATGTGGGCTTTCCTTGTCCTCTCCGTATCCCTCCCTGTCAACGTAGGGATGGACGAAAATACTACCTGCACTCCTGCTCTGTCCACTAACCGTCCCAGCCCCCTAAAGTCTCTTTTGATAGCCTTCAGGCTTCTGTCATCAATGTCATCACTACCTGCCTGGACTATCACAAGAGGATAATAGTCTGAGGGGCGTACCAGGCTGGGGAAATTATAAAATGCACTGAAAATATCAGTGCTTATCAGTGCATATCAGTGCATATAAACTGCTCTGAAAATATCAGTGCATTTTCAGGCAAGCCCAGAAATCTCTTTCCAAATGGGCAAGATACTGCTCCATGTAATTGGTCTCCTTTTATTTGCACAATTGAAGTTGTACATAGGAATTAGTGTTTCAGTGAACTGGGGCTTCAGTTGTCAAATTTTCTGACTAGTCAAATGTTCAGACCTTCAAAAGTATAAAACACAGAACACAAAATCCATTTATACATAAATTATGACTGTTCACACACTCATGCACTTACACAAACTGAAATTACAGTATGCCTATGATTTCTTGGGCTTGTTAGGGTAGAATGTGTCCGTTATCCTTCCAAATTACAGGGCATCTGCCTCTTGACTAATGGTAAGAAGTATCAATTGAATAAAATGAAAATACAGCATTTCAACACTAATTTATACATTGTAGCTGTATGTCATTTTCATGAGTAGAGTTAAGTGATTATTCACTTTTATTATAGAGCAGGTGTAGCTTTTGTGGCTAGATTATGTATTTTGGGTTAAACTGAAGTATGCAACAGTGAACAAACAGCTATGACATACAGAACAGCAGGAAGAATTTGTGATGAAGCATAAAGTAGGTTAGTGACAACATTTAATAAACAATTAACTGAGTTTTTCCATCTAAGAGCAGCTTATGCAAAAGAAGCAATAATATTCCAAAACTGTGAGATCCATCTTTTCAAAACAGACCTCTTTTTGTTTACCTTTAATTAAAAAAAATAACTTACAAGAATGCATCACTTCCATGGACGTACAAAAGCTTTTTCTGAATGTGCTTTTTGTAGCATGAAACAGCACAAAAAAACTGCAGTTTCTCAGGAGTCCAAAGTTATCCAAGACACTTAGCAAGACTTTTGAAGCCTGAAGGGGAAGTTATAAATGGTGCCATAGAAGGCTTCCATAAGTGTTTTATGAAATGAACAAAGTTATGATTTTTTTTCCTACAGAATTTCTAATCTTTGAGACAAGCAGTGGGGGAAGAAAAAATGAAGATTACAAAGGGAATTACCATATGGTCTCTTTGCCACAAGATATTTCCAGTTGCTGGGACCACATTGTTGATTGTGAAAATCTATAGTTCTTGTATTTTTTCCACAAGATTTTTTATAATACCCAAAATTTGTATGTTCACCACACAAAGATGGTAGAGTGAACCAACATAGCAGAGATTCATCAAGCTGAAGTAATCTCATTTTTTTTCCCTACAACAATTAGTTAACTCTTGAATTTTAACAGAATCTCACTGCCATTTTTATATGAATCAAAAAGTTTAGAACATATGCAGAGACCAAAAATAAAAATAAATAAAAATATCAGTGTGCTAGAGAAATTCCTGCAGATGCGAACGATGAAAGTCTGAATAGTTGTTACGAAATAGAAATGAGTTTATCACAAGATTTTTTTTTCATAGTTTGTTCTTCTACATAGACTTCAATAGGAGAGACCTTTAGTAAAAAGAATTGAACCTCCAGTTGTTGAAAAATGGCAAAAAAAAAAAAAAAAAAAAAGAAAGCAACATATGACTTTAGTCTTCCTGAAACCTGCCATTATACATCAGTTTCAGCTGACGTCTCAGAATCCTCAATCCTGAAGATATCCAGAAATGAAATGCAATGATGGATGATAGCCATTGCTAAGAAGTATGTTACAAATTCATCCTCAAGTTCTTTTGATTACTTTGATTAGTCTACAGCACTTCCATAGAAAATCTTAGTTGCTATCAATCACTTCTGCAAACAGCTTTTAAGATTTTTTTTTGCTCAATAGCTACAGTTCTCAGTTTTGTTCTTCATTTAGCATTATCAACTTACAACAGATCACTGAATTAAAATACAAAATTTGGGTGGTGAAATACTGTGCTCACTACAATTAAGGAAAAAGTTTAGCAATTTTTATTCAGTATTTGTACTGGATAAACAGATAGTAGGCTCTTTTTTCCCTCTGTTATACTTGCGTAATTATAAAAATCATGTTTAAGAAAAAAAAAAATCCATTTGTGTGCACAGTTAAACTGCACACTTAGACCTGATTTGCTCCTAACTTTCCAACATAAAAAATAAAAAATAAAAAATCAAACACACACAAAAAACTATATATGGAAGATTCTGATTGCAAGTCAGATTAAACATAGTCAAAATAATTTTTTGGACTAAAGTTTTCATGTTTTCAATGAGAAGTCAAAGATTTCTTCATGAGACGAGACAGTTTCTATCAAAAATAGCACAAACCACAATCTTGTTAAAAACAATGTTGCAAGAAAACGTCAGCCAGAGTAAAAGCATAATCATACTCATCAAAAATAGGTATGTATAAATGAAAGCAGAGTTTGTGCTTTCAGCAAGCAGTTTGATTTTGGATAAATCTAAACAAAGTTTAACAAATATGTTTCAGAAATATAGTCTGAATATATTCTGCAATGTTTGCAATGAAATCCTCATCAGTACAACCACAACCAGAACTCTCTCTCCCACACATTTACTGAATGTATTGAGGGAAACTACTTTCAATTACCTGTTACAAGCCAAAAAAAAAAAAGATAATCACAATATGGGGGTTCAGATCTAATTTTCCTAAAGCATAGTGTGCATCTAAATGCTTTCATCAGAAAAGTTAAATGTCAGAGCTGCCTCTAAGGATTTTTATTCTGGGATCTATCCAAATGTGGATGCAGACACTTCTCTGGTTCTATTTTGGCCAGCTGTTTTCACAGAGTTTCAAACTAAGATAAAAGAAAACTCAGAGGAATAGATGACCTCATGAGATTTCCACTCCTTAGGGTAGAAGTCTACTAAGAGCAGTTTATGATATTTCCCAGCTGCCAAAGTCATAATGAAACCCGTGCACTAATTTAATATAATATAAACATCTACATCCAGACACTGTTGAGTTGGCCAACGTCAAGCTTGCATTTAAAGATCTTACAAAAAAATAAAATCTGAGTTTATTTTCCACAAATCTATGTGTATAATGATTGTACAAAATAAACACTTTATAGAAAACATTTCATGTTTCTTTCCAGAATGCATCTGTTTTCATTAGCTGAAGGTGATAATGGAACTGTGTCAGTTTTCAGGTTTCTTGCATTTAAACCAAATATTTTAGTTCACAAGGATGGGAGCTGCTGTGTGGGATATTTCTGTGGCAGGTGGCAGCCTGTTTTTTTTCAACACACACCACACATGCATTCATTAAAAAAAAAAAAAAAAAAAAGAGAGAGAAAGCACTGAATAAATTCCAATTTGGCATGATTATGTGATGTGTGGCCTTGTGTGCATGGAAACTCTCACCTATTGGCACTTGTAATTTTAGTATCATGTAATTAAATTGATTTTTTTGTCAAGTCAGTTTTAAACTATGTCTTTGAGGTAAAAGGCCAGTACATTAATCCACTGTGGTATTTATTATTTAAATACTAATCAAGAGGTCAATTAATGTTTTCATTGCTTTTGTAAATGAGTAATGGAGTACTGCTCAAAGCTCTTGGGAGAGTCTACTGTTAAATAGGAATCTGATTTCATTCCGCCTTTTCAAATGGCTCTAAACGTATTTATTATGCTGCTCTTACCTTCTAGACATTTTGTATTTCACAAGTGGAGTGTTTCACTTGAATTCTAATCTATATACTGCACATCTAAAAGCCTAGGCTCCTCAGATACACTAGGATTCTAGTTCCACTCTTCGAATCTGTATCTATTTTGCAGTAATTAGGTTTGATGAATATACAGCTGATTTAATTGTAAGAATGAAAGTCTCTCCATATCCTAGAACAAGGCATGTAAAACTAGGAAGTTTCTATTTGACTTCATATTATCTGCAAAATTGAACAGAAGGAGAATCAAGTTTACAAAGGATGATTAGCCAATTTGCTGAAATTGGTTCACGTGTATGGAAAAACAGATTTTGATATACACCTTCCTGAGTCTACTAAGCACCTATTTAAGCTCTGTTTTTCCTGCTTATTACAGATAATGTCATTAATGCATTTTGTGTTAGAGCCAGATTTCCCATCCCTTTATCCTATGGGAGTCAGACTTGATCAGCTATATCATCATCTAATGAAGCGCTATAAAACTATCACAGAATAACATACTTTTCCACATCATTATCTGTTTTATTATAAACTCAAAAATTCTCCTGACCCCAAAGCCTGCTGTTATCTCAACTAGGAGCAGAGATGCCATATGGCAGCATAAGAAAGGACTGGTTCAAGATCTTTAGCCCAGCATAATCTTGCTCACCATCTCTGCTTACTTTTCACTCTTATTTCTTTTGATTTCTTGTGTGAAGTGGAAAAATCAGATAGTCAGGGAGAAGGACATTGTCTGGGAACATCTTAAATTTGTCATATAAGTTTCTGTGAAGAATACGTGTAACTTTTAAGACATGATAATTTCCCCTTGCTGCTGCACTTGGAAAAGTGGTTGATTAAATAAATACAATCTTATTTTACTGTTGGCTCTACTACTATACAACCTAGGAAGAGATTGTATATACATTGCCTAGAACCTTCATTGTTCAAATGCATTTTTCTTATGTGGACTAATTGCATGACAAGTACGGATTTTTCTTTTTAATCTAAACAAAAAACAGTAAGCAAGCAAATTATGTTTAACTACAGCATCTTAGTGATGAAAAATATATTATTTTTAAATGCCACAGGATACATTTTAGAAGCCATTGTTGACTAAAACAAAAAGAGAAATATATACAAGTACATACCTACACGTCAGAGTTTGGGAAGAATTTTAAGAATTACGGATCCTCAGAATATAAGCTTTACTCCAACGGAGAGGAAATAGGACCCAAGTATGACCATTAATAAAAATTAAAAAAAGAAATAAAAAAATAGACAAAACACCAAAGAACAGGGAACATGACTGAACTCTGTACTTATACTAAGAGAAGGCATGAAGAAATTCCTTCATGCACTTTCTGTAAAAGAAGCACTTTTACCTAAGTCAGGTTGCAGACTGTCTGCCTCTTCTTTGACCTTGCTCATCTAGTCTTCATCTCTGATGTATAAAGTGAGAAACAAGGTGCTGAAACATAAATAGGACTATAAGTGAGGATCATATATGTGTATTTGATGCTGGGACCTTCAAAGAGGCTCTAAAAGCAAATCTACCACAGAAACCCAGCATCAAGACAAACATGCACTCAAGGCAATCAAGTAGGTTGTAGGATTTTCTGTCTTCATATAAAGGATGCAGCTTCTTCACTGTGCAACTGACTTTATTTTTGCATCAGACTTTTATCTGGAATTGAAGCTTTGAAGTCTAGGTTCCTGTTGTCAGGTTTTATTTCCTTTATTGGCTCTTGCTCCTTCTCAGACTAAGGTAGTATAAAAACCCAAATTGACAATTTTTCATTACTAATATATTTTTCATAGTTTTTTGAAGTTCTTATTCAAGGAGTCCTTTTCACAAGAAAATCATGTGATTAGTTCATTTTACAGTAACACCCAAAACCTCAGTTTGAGCCAACTGCAATATGATGCTCTTAAAAGGGCAATTTCTGCTCCAGTGATCTTACAATTTTATATTATTCCTACAAGTTCTATTTCTGACCATGCTGAGTGGTTAGACAAGATGCAATCTGAAAAATGAGATTAGGAATATAACTACTGCTAATTAGTAGCTGCTAACAACTGAAAAGATGCATGTGGTACCAATACATCAAGACTAACAGAGAGAAGGACTTCCTACATGATGAGAGGTTATTCACAGGGTTGCCCTGTTTCCCTAAGTAAGTCTATTGTTGTTGGCAACCATACTGTAGGGACAAAGATCTTATCAGCAGCGTGCAGGCACTAAGCCATCCTGACAGATGGTTTCTGTTGTGGGTAGAGCATGTGTGTTGGCTACAATATGTTAGAGTAGTGATGCCCGTTTAGGACAAGTGATGTGTTTGCTTACCTTGACTTTCCACACTGCCATTACTGACTCAGTTCTGAAGTCAATGTATTTTAAAAACCTGTTCATGAAGAGATTTTCAATGTTTCTGGATTTTGCAGAGAGCTTGACCAGTAAGAACAGTCAAGTTCTGTAACAGTAATGACAATCACATCAACACCTTTCATCCTTCAGCTAGAAGAATATTGTGGAATGAGCCAAAATTTTTTGGTAGGCCTGCCAAAGTTTGTAAATATGTCAACAAGGTGAGGAAACTCTACAATAGTCCCTGTGCTTAAATAAAAAGCATATGTGTGGACCACTGAATCTCTAGTGCTTTCAAGTGAGAGAGCTTTCTACATAACTACTGCTGTGCTGTGGTAAAATGGTTTTATTTACTTAAGGTATTTCAGCTAGATGTACTTACTTCACAGTAAGAAACAGTACTTTACAGAAAGTGTTTCTCAAATGACAGCAAACTATCAATTATTATTATGAGATCAATTCCTGACATTTTGTCTGTTTACCTGCTTTGCAGCATGAATTTCACAGAGTAACATAATGCTTCTGTAAATAATATATATATTTAAGTACCTAAAATTGACAATGGGAAAAGTTATTTCCCTTAGAATGATGGAAATTTTGGTTTTCTTTCAAATTACGTAGTAATTACACGATGTCATTGGCAATGAAAAATGCATGACTAGTACAGAACCCAGCATGAAAACAAATGATTTCCTAAACATCCAGATCAATTAAGCCTGTTTTCCCAGGGAGTTGTTTCTTGCCTCCTCTCCCAGCTGCATTGCCACAGTTTGGTGCTGCTCCTGATCTCTATGCTTACCACAGCATGTAATGCACATTCATCAGTTCTCCCATAGTCTTCCTTGCCCATCATAATATTCCATCTCTCTCTCATGTCTTCTATTTACCGTTTTGGAGTCGTTGGCTGGCCAGGAGTCAGCCCATGTTATAGGCAGTCTGCAGCTGCGCGTCTGTTGATTTGTCAAGCAGTCAAAGAAGAATAAGACCTGCCTTTTGGAGAACAGATAAGATCTTTCTCCTCTCTGTCAAATTTAGTTGGCATTCAAATGTTCACAGGAGGGCTGCAATCATAGATGTTTTGTTCATTTAGAAATGTAGACGAATAAATAATGCTTTTGCCCTTCAATATAAAATATTCATACTCTTTTGATCCTACCTCTGAAGCAAGTACTGCATTCACTCATTTTTTCCTTTGCTACTTAACATATCATGTTAACATTTTATTGACTCCAAAATGTCTGATTATTATAGTTTATGTTCTGTACAGAAGACCCCTCTGGCCCTCTTCCCTCAGTTTTCAACAGAGATTTACTAGTAAGGTCTGAAGTGCATAACAATGTTAGGGAAGCCTCATGATTTTCAGTACATCATGCTGCTGAGCATTTATTCCGTTTTCATTATTTAACCATGCTTTATGTAAGAACTGTCTGTAGTTTATTAAAATGTAAAGTACCTTTAATAAATATTATCCTTTCATTTTGATTATATTTACTCACCAAGATGCAATATTTGTAACAGTCATTTACAATAGGGTTTCCTTTATGACTTTCATGGATATGAAAGGCTCTTTCCTATTCAGTTGGAATTACATGTATCATTAATTCAAGAAAAAATGGAAACAACTATGATTGAATTAAATTGTGAAACACAACCTTCCTATGAACCCTTATAGTTCATTCCTTGTAGAGCTCAGTCTTATTTAATTAGAACCCAAGATGCTCTATTCTAGAGACAGAATGAACAGTT
The DNA here is from genome assembly GCF_963932015.1 of Anas acuta. NCBI lineage: Eukaryota > Metazoa > Chordata > Aves > Anseriformes > Anatidae > Anas > Anas acuta. Next base: position 104,860,115 of record NC_088979.1, read on the forward strand.
TCTTACTTTGCTTACCTTGCTATGTGACTTGATATTGTATAAAATGCATAGCATCATTAGGTTGCTGGTAGGCTGCTGAAGTCAATAAGGACCTAGGATGTTTCCTGATATTTGTTTCACTTGAGAAACTTATTCTTGCTTTGTATCGATTCATTCTGATGTATGGTAGCAATATCCATTCTCTGCATTTCAAACAATGTTTATTTGAGAAATTTAATAGATCTGTCTTATCACTTTATGTGATTATCTAGGAAAAGCATGCCTCATATTTTTAATACAGACAGATTTTTTTCCATCTACAGTAACAGCTTCAATACTTAAAATGTAAATCCATTAAATCTGACACACGAAGAAACAATACTTGTTTCATCATTGATTTCTGTTTATTTTTACAGTTCATCAATGGAAAATTATTTCTGTAATGCAGTCATCCGCAAAATTCAACATGCTTTAATCCACAACTCCATTTGTTTAGTGTTTTGGACCAATAATTTATGTACCTATCTTGTAACAAAGAGGATGTGTGAAAATGAACTACTTTAAAACCCTATTTGGCTTATACAGAGATTATTTATCTAGGCATTTATATTTTTCCTTCTATATTATTATTCTTTTTCCAAACAAAAAAAAATATTTATTTTAGGAGTGAGAAACCTTATTTAATCTCATGCAAAAATGTTACAGAGTTTATTATATAATTTAAACAGATTGCTGGACAATCAATCTTCTCTTTTCTTAGAGGTTGTACATAACTGGTAGCCACAGAGCAATGAGATGTTCGCTGCTTTAATCGAACAACTAGTTAGTCATATTTACACATCTATCTCAGTGGAATTTCTACTTATTTAAATCCAGCTAGGGCTATTTCCACTATTTTCCCTATAGAATATATTTGAAGAAGGTGGGTGGAGTTAGGCAGAGGTCAGATCCACAAGTAGATGAAATTCCAGGCATGGATCCATATAAATCACTACAAGGCTTAATCCTTGCTTTAAGCAGTACTGAATACAGGACTCATAATCAAAAGCAATACCCTCTGAATTGCTGGCCACTGTGAACTGAACCACATCTTCATAAACAATTATGAATTGATTTGTAACTCTATAGGTTAAAATAATCAACATAAATGGGACCATAGCTTTTAGTAACATGTATGCAACATTTTAGTACGGAATAATTCAAGACAGCACTTGGCAAAAATCAGCAGGACCGATCCAAATAAATTTACCAGTGCCAAAGGGGGTCTTTAATAAGGTTTGAATCATGTATAATTACCTTTGCCAAAATAATGCTTCATCTATTGGCATTTCAAACAAATAAACATTTCCCAAATATGTTTAAAATTATATCCCAGAATTTCGTGCTCTATTTTTTCAACTGAAAAATAAAAGAAAGCCTCAAGAATTTTCCTGAGAAATCTTTGCATTCTTACTTTTAAGTTGTAGCTAATAATACAATCCCTTCGATACTCCACTCACCTGAATACAATGAAAATCCCAAGGTGGTTCATTTAAGAAAATGAATGATACAGAGCTACCACATAAAATTCAGAATATCCTGAATGGGTTATATTTGAAAGAGCTTTTTGATATATATCAGGTGTTACAGTAAAAAGTCTTCAGTGAATTAGAATTTTCCATCATATCACAGAGAGCCATACAATGTAGAACAAAAAGGTATTATGCTTGATTTAGTAGGCATGAGGAATTTCTATCTATAAATCAGAAAGTGACTGAATACAACGCATATATCAGGTACCTTTGGGGAACATAAAGCTGTGAAATGTAGTTAGAGTACAGTGGTACAGTTAATTTCTACTATTTTAGTAGTATATTCCCAGGTTTTCATTAGATGATCATTCTTTAAGGGAAATTTAATTGTTTCAAACCCCTTCTGATTTATGCTGTACATGGAAGGATACATTGCAAATAAAAAGAACCTCACAATGACACAAAATCTGTGCAGGAAGCTACTGCTTACTGCTTGTTTTATGTACTTTTTTTTGTGCGTGTGTGTGCATGTGTGTGTTTCTGTTTAAATATTGTGTCTAGCTTCTCTGACGTTTCTTTCTTAAGTCACGTAAGGTTGAATTAGATGACATTGGAAGTTGATATTTCTATTGGACAGAGGTACTTCAAATTAGCAAGATCACATATAGGAAATCATTCTCAGATTATGTAGGTATTAAAGACACCCTGGTCTAATATTTTTTTGCAGCATTAAGTTTTGCTGAAAGACCTATCTACACTTAAAGCACTGAAGGATCAGCTTCAGTGGGCTTATTTTAAAGACCATTTATGTGGTAGATCTATTTGTGGTCTTTAAAACAAAGACCAATAAAGACTTAACATGTTAATATTTTATGCACCAAATGATACTAATTAAATACATGTTTAATGTTGTTCCATGTATGTTTAAAAATAAATAAATAAATAAATAAATCAAATTCAGTCTTTTCACTTAAAAAACTTGATATTACAAAATCTTATCATCATAGATAATATACTTCAGTCTTTACTCATTTTATTCTCTGAATGTTCTTCATCAAGGAATTCATTGTTTTAGAAAAGAGTGAGGTTGAGAACACCCTCAGCAAGTTTGCTGATGACACCAAGCTGAGTGGTGTGGTTGACATGCTGGAGGGAAGAGATGACATCCAAAGGGACCGAGACAGTCTTGAGAGGTGGACCTGTGCAAACCTCCTGAAATTCAACAGTGCCAAGTGCAAGGTCCTACACTTAGGACAAGTGTGGGGCAATTTGGGCAATGCCAAACCCAAATACAGTCTGGGAGCAGCCCTGAAGGGAACGACTTGGGGGTGTTGGTTGATGAAAAACAAAACATAAGCCAGCAATGTGTGCTTGCTGCCCAGAAATCCAACTGCATCCTGCTCTGCATCAAAAGAAGTGTAGCTAGCAGCTCAAAGGAGGTAATTCTCCCCTTCTGCTCTGCTCTTTTGAGACCCTAACCCAGTACTGCGTTCAGCTCTGGGGCCCCCAGCATAAGAAAAACATGGATCTGAGTGAGCCTAGCGGAGGGCCACAAAGATGTTCAGGAGTACCTTCTCTATGAAAACAGGCTAAGAGAGTTGGGGTTGTTCAGCCTAGAGAGAAGACGACTCCAGGGAGACCTTATAGCGGCTCTCCAAAGGGGTGCTACAGGAAAGATGGGGAAAGACTCTGTTATCAGGGAGTCTTACCTAGGACAAAGGGTTATGGTTTTAAACTAAAAGAGGGGAGATTTAGATTAGATACAAGGAAGAATTTTTTTTACTCTGAGTGTGGCGAGGCATGGTAACAGGTTGCCCAGAGAAGCTGCAGATGCCCCTTCTCTGAAAGTGTTCAAGGCCAGGTTGGATGGGGCTTTGGGCAACCTGGTCTGGTGGGAGGTGTCTCCGCCCATGGCAGGGGCATTGGAACTGGATGATCTTTAAGGTCCCTTCCCATCCAAGCTATTCTATGCTTCTACTGTTTTCATTTACTAGTTAATATTAATATGATAGAGGATTAGGCTCTTCTAAAGAAAAAAGCATCAGCTGTGGATATTTTTTTCATTAATGCATTGTTTACTGTGCTAATAGCAGCATATTTTAGATAAATCTAATAATCTAATTTCCTTGCCAGATTAAAGAAGAAAATCTGTAAAGAAAATAAAATAGAGGAAATGGCATACTACTGGATGCATAATAAAAACACCAGAATAAGTTTAATTTCCCCAAAGAAGGTAATCTTTCCTTCTTCTCTGGGAAACTATTTAAATGAGGTCTCATTAGCATCAGTGTTGGTGCTCACAGTGTACTAGGTTTGCTAACCTTTTGATTAAATCCCCAGAGGTCCATGGCCTAGTTGTTCTGTGCTGACCATCTAAATATGTTCTGATGCATACTGTTGTTAAGAGAGTCCCAGTACCCGTACAATCAGTGAGCCTTAAGCTATTTAGAGATTGAAAATGCAATAAACCATTAATATGAAAACTCACACATTTGGTGCCTCTTTCTCAGATGGAATAAACAATTATAAGTGCAACCCTCAGAGCTTTCAATATACCTTGTAAGACTGCTTTTGATATAACCGTCCTGTAAGTTTGCTTATAAAATATTGAAGTTTATCAGTAAGAGAAATAGCGAAGAAAAGAATGGGAGCAGAACTGGATGTTATTAATAATGGTGCAAAGGAAAGACACAAGAAGTTGTAATTGTCAGTGCTTTTTCATATGTAATTGCTGTTTAATTCTGTTGGAGATAGAAGATACTTTTATAGTGTTAAAAATATTTGAGTTTTAGTAGGTTTTTCACGTACAGTAGTCTTTTCTAACTAATAAAAAGAAAGTTTGTCTGGGCTTTGTTTTGAGGTGTGTGCACTGAATCTTACAAATAATGTAGGTCAAACTGTTCCTGTTCATCAGTCCAATACATTGGGTAGCATGCTGCTATTACTGGCCTAAGATCCCAGGAAAGAGGTAGTGGTGACTCAGTGACACTGGGTACTGATTCTGCTTCCAGTAGAGATGCTTCTGAATTTGGGTTTCAACGAGTACAGCTTAACAAACTGTGGAATGGAAAGGAGAGGGATGAGGGCTGGTGGGGACTTTGGGATGAGGCCAGAAGCAGCAGGTACCATACAGTCTAATGGCAGGAGAAGCAGGAGGGTAACCAGGGCCTACCAGCCCTCCATTCACTTACATTGGAGAAAGGTCCTTGACTGAATCCAAGAATGCAGGGCTAGAACTTAGGTGCCTATCTGCAGCGTCTTTGGAGCTCTACCCCAAAATATGGGTTATGCTGTTTCTAAGCTTAGAGTCTGTGGTCTGGTGACACAAGTGTATTAGTGGATGCTTAAGGATGAGAAGGAAACATTGCTGGTGGTTTATCAGTTCTTCCCACCTCTTTTGCTCTATATACATGGGTGCATGTAGAGAAGACCTTTTCTATGAAAGTAGAGCAATATATGTGGTAAGGATATAAAAACTGATTACGTCCCTTCGTTCCTCAGGATGAAAATTGAAGAAAGGCAGTAATTTATCCTATTAGTTAAGAAATGTTTTAACTGAGAAATCTGCAGTATTGTTTTAAGGAATACATATCAGCGCCTGTAAATCATAAGACTGCATACAATATGTATCATGCCCTGACTTTCAGCAGCTTAAAACCAACTCTCCAGTTTAACTTGCACCTGAATTCCAAAATACAGGAAAAATTCAAACTGTTCCAGTCTATCTAATTTTCATTCCCAGACTCTAATTTGCCTTCCATCCATATTCTTTCCTGCATATTTGTAGTGGTATTAAGAAGCCAGCCTCACTGCAGGAAATACTGACTAAATCATTTATAAGAAACCATTTTGCGAGAAAAAGGCAGGCTAATCACTGAGGCACTCCTAACTCCACTGCTGCCTCATTTCAGTAGAAGAGAAAAGTGATCAGTGGGTATTTGTTTTGCTTCACCCACTGTCTTCCATGTCACACTTACCTAAAAACACCCCACTTACCGGAAATATTCCATCTTAGTACAAAATATAAGTTCTTTTGCAAGGCAGACTCATTATATGTCAAGTCCCAGATATATATGTATTCTGTGTTCATATGTTGAAATTGGGCAGTTTCAGGAGAAAAAAAAATGATTCTTTTAATCTCATTTTCTAAAGGAATAAACAAAACCCACCCATTCTCAGATACTGAAAAGCAAATTTTGAGGAAGATGTTTTCTATTTATTTTAAAATACTTTATTGAAAGATAAATGTCTTAAAACTTCACTTTAACCATGCAGATAGATGACAAATTTAAAGTCTTCTTTTTGAACTATTCAAGCATAAAATAGTGTTGAAAGTGTGTTCATTACCCTACTGGAAAACACAAACAAGCAAATAAACAAATATAGTTAAGAAATACTCCATACGTTGCAGGATTGCATTCTCCATTATCATTGCAGAAAAAAAAAAAAAAAGGGACGTGCTTTTCAAAACATTCAGATACCTTAGGATTCTATGTTGTTCTAATTGGACTCATGCCCTTAACTTAGATTTTATTTATTTATTTATTTTAAAATTTCCCCTAAATAGTATTTATTGGATCCATTGTGTGCTGAAGTAAATGGACTATAGTTGGATGGGCATTGGATCAGCCTTGCTATGAACAGATGTGTTATGGCTACAGGGAAATTAATATAGGCAGCAAAAAATTGTAGTGAATCATAACTTCTCACTACATTCAGTTCAAGCTGTGTCTTGAGGGAGGTACAACATTTTCTAACACTACACTACCCTGCCAGCACCACTGTAGAGCCTATCACAGGGACACAGTCTTAGGAAAGCTAACTCAGCCATTTCAAAATGCACCACTTTGATACACTTGTCTGCCTAAATGCAGCCATCCCTCTTTGATAAGGCTGCCAAAATAAATGTGTCGTGACGCTTTTTCTTTATCTCAGTTCAGCTTCTGAACACCAGATTTTAAGAGCATCTGCAGCTACTGAAAGACCTTCACCATAACACAAGGACATTTTCCAACAAGATAAGTAAAAATCACATAAAGATAACACTACATCTGGGTATTACAAATGAATTAATGTTTCGTATTTTAAAACTATACTGCATCCATTCTTCAGAGAACTTTTATAGACATATTAATAATGAGATCTCACTACACGTTCTTTCTAGGTATTATATTTACAGTCACACGGGTCTAAAAAATCATTTAGCCTTTCTATTCTGTTTCCCTCTGAGTCCATACTCTCTTTGCATTTGTAGCTGTCCTAGTTTGGATCAATATCCAGCATTTGGGCAAGCATAAAAACACAGAAACAATCTGGCCTGACACACTTGTGTGTATCTCTGTATGTAAGCATGTAATTAGCTTATATTAAATTTCTATATAAATTAATATAGTTTACAAATTTATATAGTTAAAAAGCTAACACATTTGTAAGGCAAAAACACATTCCTGTCAATAGGGTTCTACAGCTCTAGATTGTGCTCCTGGAAGGGAGAGCTGACAACTCCAAATCTGTGATGTTTTTTGGTTTCATCTGAAAAGATAAAACCCCTGCATTTTGGAGATTAAGGGCATCTCCATGAGCTCACTATTCCTTACATTTTACTATTTTTTCAAGGTACGTTTTTGGTCAAGAAGAAACATTTACCTTCAGGCAGGTTAAAATCAGAAAAGCTTTGTGATTATTGTTATTTTTTAATTTATTTTTAGTTTTAAGTTCTTACATTGCAGAATGATTGGGGTATGAGAGGACCTCTGGAGGTCATCTGGTCCAGCCTCCCCTGCTCCAGTAGGACCATGTCCAGACAGCTTTTAAAGATCTCCAAGGAGGGAGACTCTGCAACCACTCTCGGTAGCTTGTGCCAGTGCTTCATCACCCCCACAGGAAAGTGTTTCAGTGACAGTCAGAAGGAACCTCCTATAATATTCCAGTTTGTGCTCACTGTCTCTTAACAACTGGGCACCATTGAAAAGATCTTGGCTCCTTGCACTTCACCTCAAATATATTTATATACATTGATACCCTGTGCTATTAAAAACTAATGTAAACTTTTAGCTCAATATTGTCTATTCTTAATAAGCTAAAAAATGGCTGATGTACTGAGTGAAGCTTAAATTATGGCTGCCCTGGTGTTAGTAATGTGTTACAAGTAATCTTGTTTGCAAAGAAAAATGCACAACTCCTTTACATAAACGAACATTTTCTCTGAAAGTTCTTCTCCTCAAGATAAAACTTTACCTTTCAGCTGATTATACACTTTATCTGTCTTATGTAATCTTAACAAGATCCTGAATTTTAAAGAATTTCCATGAGGGTCTGCCGGGAATCAAAATAATTTGATTATGGAATATTTCAATTTTTTTCCTCCAAATCTTCAATATGTTTTTGCAAAGCCTTCAAAATGTGAAAAACAACCAACCAACTAACCAACGAACAAACCCCTCCACATTCTATAACACAGACCACATCAGGTCTATGTTATATCAGCTCTATTTTAATTTTTTTTTTTTTTCAGAGAGGGTGTCTTTTATTTCTCATGGCACACTGCTAGTTTTAATTATGTTTTGCCTATAATTCTATTAATCAATTTTTAATAATCTCTAAGAAATCATTAAAATAGTGCGTTTGCACTTACGTACAAAAATCCAGTTATCCCATGGGTGATAATGTGTTGACAACAACTGAAAATCATGTTAACAACTTGTGTGCATATTGTGTGCAATGCTAACATTATTCCCATAAGTTCCTATAAAATGTCTTCTGAATAATTTTTCTTCCTATTTTATCCATTTCATAATTATCCAGAAGATATTTCTATACTTAAATGACTATGATTTTGGAGGAAAAAATACCCCCAAAACCATTTTCAGCCTCTCAGTGTGAGCTTGCTGTCATGGTAGGTTAAAAAATGGTCCTTAAACTATATAATATCTAAACACTGCACTGTAATTTTGTGGTTCCCTACCCACCCCCACCCCATTTTTTCTTCCAGAGAAACAGGGATCTTCCTCCCCCACCAAGGTTTTATGCAAAATATGCAATTTGCAGCTTTATAAAAAAATCTGAAACACTAACACTTTGTAACCACTTCATCAGTAAATTCATGATACAGAATCACAGAATTTCTAGGTTGGAAGAGACCTCAAGATCATCGAGTCCAACCTCTAACCTAACACTAACAGTCCCCACTAAACCATATCCCTAAGCTCTACATCTAAACATCTTTTAAAGACTTCCAGGGATGGTGACTCCACCACCTCCCTGGGCAGCCTGTTCCAGTGCCTAACAACCCTTTCAGTAAAGAAGTTCTTCCTAAGATCCAACCTAAAACTCCCCTGGCGCAACTTAAGCCCATTCCCCCTCGTCCTGTCACCAGGCACATGGGAGAACAGGCCAACCCCCACCTCACTACAGCCTCCTTTAAGGTATCTGTAGAGAGCAATAAGGTCACCCCTGAGCCTCCTCTTCTCTAGGCTGAACAAGCCCAGCTCCTTCAGCCGCTCCTCGTAGGACTTGTTCTCCAGGCCCCTCACCAGCTTCGTCACCCTTCTATACCTTCACCTTCCTTTTCCTTGTGCTTCCTGACAAAGTTTATCATTTCCATTGATGTGAAGAGTCCATTTGTTTTAAGCAATAAATAAATAAATAAATAATGTACATATGATATAATGAAAGACCTCATTACACATCAGAATACAAGTAAAAAAATATTCCTGAAAATAAATTATACTTTGCTATCCAAATGTTTAAATCTACTGAAAAGCAACTGGGTTTCCCTTGAACAACTAGGACAACTCCTAATAGAAAAAAACAAGTCTTTCATTTAGATTTGTAGTGATCCAGAAACAAGACAGACAAACTTATTCTGTTAAACATCAGAGAGAAATAATTAAAGAAAATGGTTTTTCAGTGGGCTTTGGGTAGGTAAATTATGAATGCTTGAGTGGGATGTTTACTCCATTCCAAGTTCAGCAGAACTGCAACCCTTCCTTTCCTGTTGAGTATTTAAAAACACATTGTGAAATTAGGAAAAAGTGTGGGGGGGGGGAGCAGGAGGCTGAATCAGCTGGAATTTATTACCTTACAAGAACCATCTGATAGGAATAATAGGAAGATCCTGAGAACAGGCAGAGAACCTAGACAAAAAGATAGTGTAGATATGGGAGAGTTTACTTCATAAGATGCATACTGTAAAAAGAAAAAAAAAAAAAAAAAAAGACTAAGATTGGGATTTTGCCTACAATTATGAGTGCAAAATACTTCAGGATTATTCTGCAATAAAGAAAGTAGTAGTGAGTTTTAGTAGTAATTTTTCACTGCCTTTGAGGAAGTATAAGACAGAAACACAATAAATAATGTATTGTCCAGTAAATTGTAAATTGCACCACAGAAAAACATCTCCTTTCTTATACAAGGGTCACTGAAAATCAATATGGTTCCTTCTGAAAAGCTCTCTACAATGTTTTAACACCTGTAGGTGATGGTTCAACTTGTTATAGCTTATGGATAAGTGACGTACAAGAATCATGTACAAACAAAAAGTGCTGAAATAAATAAATGTCTGGTAGTACTTCCAGAAGGATCTGATGGAATTAAACTCTGGATCTTCTGACAGACGTTGGTCTTTATTTTCTTATTCTCTGTTGATGTATGAAGCTTCAATTCTGGGACAAGAGTTCCAATTACAGATACTGCTAAAAGGACAGATCAGTTCTGATGGGAAATCTTAACCTGATATATTCTCTTGCTTTTAGACTTCCGTGTACAGGGTTCAACACTGTCTTCAATAATATTCCTGTCTCCAAGCTGGGACATTATGGTCTAGATGAAAAAACAACTAGATGGGTAAAAACTTGATGAATCATCAATTTAGAAGTTAATGGCTAATGGACTGCAGCCCCTCTGGAGGACAGTAACAAGTCGAGGACTGACAGGTCTGTCCCAGGACCTGCCCTGCTTCAGGTCTTTATTAATGATCTGGAAGAGGTGAAGGAGGGCATGCTCGTTATGTTTTCAAGTTAAACCAAACTAGGGGAACCAGTCCATCTGCCCAACAATAGGGCTACCACCTGCAAAGTGGCAGACTGGCTCTGAAATTCCACAAGGCCAAATGCAAAGTTCTGCCCTGGTAAGGAAAGAAGAACCCCCTGCCTAGGCCCAGGCTGAGGGCTGCCAGGCTGCAGTGCAGCCCTACCAGAAAGGCCTGGGGCTCTGGGCCTGCTGCAAGCTGAGCTGACCCTACAGCCTGCCCTGGCAACAGAGACAGGCAGCAGTGTCCTCAGCTGCACAAATACACAGGTGGTAGATCAAGGGAAGGAATTATCCCTCAGCACTCATCGGGAGTATTGCATCCAGTCTGGGGCTCCCCAGTAGAGCAAAGACATTGACAAACTGGGGTGAGTTCAGCAGAGGGTCACCAGGATGATCGGGGCTGGAAGACTTGCCCTGTGAGGAGAGGCTGAGGGACCAGAACTTGTTCAGCCTGTGGAAGACAGCTGTGGGGGGAACCTAACAGCTACCTGCCAGTACTGACAGGGATGGAGACCGAGAAAGGCTCTGCAGTACATGGCAGGGTGAGAGACAGCAGGCAAAAGTCAAAACAAGAGAGGCTTGGGCTGGATATAAGAAGACACAATTTCCCCATAAAGACAGGCAGGCAGTGGTGTGGGTTGCTCAGAGAAGATGTGCAGGCTCCATCCTTGGAAGTTTTCAACACCAACTGGATAAAGCACTGAGCAGGCTGGCCTGACCTCACAGCTGACACTGCTTGAGCAGGAGGTTAACTACTATGAAAAATGACCAACAATGCTTTTCATAATTTTCCTATTCCTCTAATACTCGAGATAGTTTAGCATCATTATAGATACAAAAAAAAAAAAGGAAAAAAAAAGTTGTCATCTCTACACTGCATTTCATGCTGTGCATTTAATGAGACCATGTGAACTACCAACTTCCTATTTCTTTAAATAAAACAAATTGCCTGTGTAAAACAAAAGATTAACTTGTATAACACTCCCTGATGAGAACACAAGAGATTTCTCCTTTTACCCTTATCTTGTGGTAATTCATACTCTTTTGACCTACTGGCAGAAATCTACACTTCTGACCATCTTCACAAATTGCTTTACATATTCAGTTCACTGAACTGAAAGCAATGTCTGAGGGCAATTTGCTCTGTCTTTACCCTCGCTAGGAGACCCTCAGCAGAAAGCCTCTCATCAGCTCCAGGGGTTCCTGTCTGCGACAGTCCTTATGGAAAAGAGAAAGTATAATATACTGAGAATGTCTTTTGTTTTTATTTTATCTCATAATTAAATAGGAACACACAAACATGAGACTAACTCATCCTAGGGAATAACTCTAGTGTACATACCCTAACATAGCCTATCACAAATTTCAATCTTTGCAAAAGGGATTTCAAATTCCTGTTTGAAAACTGTTTTAGAATCTACACCTGTAAAACACTCTACATTTGTACCTTAAATTAACTGTTCCATTTTATGCCTGATTATTCTTTTGTCAGATAAGTAGTAACATATGAGTAAAAGCTTAGAATCAGCCATTATATGAGCACATGTTCTGAGCACACTGTGAAGACGGGCTACTTACCAACAACTAGATTTCTTCAAGTTGTACTGTCAACATGCTCTGTAGTTAAAATATTGTTTCTATGTTTTCCCTAAGAACATAAGGCTAGCAACAAATGCCAGTCCTTACTGAATTCCTCTTTTATTAAGGTCTCTCTAAAAATGAGCTTCCTATTCCCTAATTATTTTAATAGCCCTTTCCTGTCTCTTCTCTAGTTCAAATTCATCTTCCTGAGGTATCTCAGTTATACAAGGGGCAATACTGCTTCTAACATCATAAATAGACAAATTCTCCACACAATGTCCTTTTTGTTTGATTTCTTTTTCCCTTGTGTTGTTATTTTAAATCGGTCTGATAGCTACTGGAAAACTGATTGAGAACCACTGCACTTTGCCATTTATCTTTTAATCAAAGGTTTTCCTTGAAGTATAACATAATAACCAGAGGAGGATATTTTCTACAAACTCTTAATGAAAACTGGTAAGATTTATGTAAGTGGGAGTATCTGTGCTCCAATATTGCTACTACATGTTTTAATTGACATTGCTATAATTGTGAGGCAATTCAATTGATTGGTGTTATATTTACATCAGTACTTTAATACATATTAAGAAACTAAACACTAAACTGAACTAAGTATCTGTGTCAGAAGAATTTATGCAGAGAAGCATAGAACTGAAAAGACCTTGTTCACAGTTTAGATTGACATGGTGAACAGAGAGATTGCTGATAGACAAGAGCAGGGGATTTTTTTTCTCTTTTCTCTCTCTCTTCTCTCTCTTTTTTTTTTTTTTTTTTTTAATAAGAATAACAGTAACCATCTGTTCCTGGATTTAGACTGCAGATGTACTCTAAAAAGTAACTTTTTTAAATTGGTACCATGGGGCTCTGTGTTCATTCTCTCAGTGACTGGGGAGCACGCTTGCTCAGATGGAGTTTTAAAAAAGGGGAAGACTACAAAAAATGTCCCAAACGCTAGCTATCCCAAGATGTAAAAGTCAAGCAGAATTCTTCTGTGTATTACCTGTAGCAATAAGGACTCTAACTGCAATTAAATAAAAAATGTTGTCTACTCTACTGATTTATTCAGCTGTCATGCGTGCATTGTTTCTACAGTGCTAACAAGTGTTTGTTTTTTCTCTTCAGGTTGTTGGACCTCATGAACTCAGTGCAATTTGAGACACGCTAACAGTGTACTTGGAATACTTGTGTGTACAAAATAAGATCTTGTTTCTATACGTTGTTACCTATCTGCTCCACTTGTGAAATACGGTTTTATGCACTCTTCCCTTCAATCCAACATTCTGCAACCTATTTACCACCTCTTTGCACCCCATTATCAAAACTCATCTTTTGTTCCATGTGTTTTTTGTTTTTTGTTTTTTGTTTTTTTTTCCCTAAGATTGCTCATCCTTTCCAGCCAATCCTTAAACTAAAGATAATAATTTAGTATGAATGTCAAATCAATTAGCAACTATTTCTTTATAGCGTTCGTATTTATTTTCCTGTTGCAGTCCACAGCTTTTTCACTTCTCCTCTCTTCCTCTCAGACACAGATTTACTACCTCTATTAATCTGATAGAAAAGAAATGTCAAAAACACCCTTGATTTCTAACAGGAAAAGTATTATTCTATATTTCCACTTCTGATATTGAAAAAGCTTTAGAAGTATTCTGTTGAATGTGTTTTTAAAACTACCACTTTTCTAAACAAGTACACTTAAATAAATAAAATGATAACCTGTGTAAAATTACTGGAATAGAATCAGAAATACCTCAAAAATGGCTATGCAATTAAGAGAGATCTCCACTTTGCTTCTTGAAATGTTCACCCAATGACATCTTTCCATTTAACACAGCACAAGTAGTAATACACTATGAACAACTCTCTTGATCACACAACAACATAGCAGTAAAGAAAAAAGGTAATGTAGGAAAAAGGATGGGATTCCTTCTTATACAAAAGAATGGAGATACAATGATTTTGTGACTAAAATCAGGGGAAAAAAAATAAAGGCTAACTTTGGGTCACATGTGGGAACTACAGGATTTCTTAGTATACTGGAAGAGGCTTTTGAGAAAACTGAATTTTAAAAAGTTTATTATTTGGAAAGATTCCTTTCCAAGGAATGGCCAAGAAGCCATGCATCTACTTAATGAGGAGTGGTGATCCTTGTCTGCAAATGTTTGACTGTATAGTGTTAATTTCACAAGTCATCATTCTGGTCTCTGTAACACAAGCAATACTCTGTGATCTGTTTAATGATCCCCAATATTTATGTCACAGCTGATTTAACAGGAAATGTGGTACTTCCTGGAATATAATGCATACACACACTTCAATAACACAGTACAATGCAATCTTAGAGATTGCTTTGCAGCCATTGATTATGTGGAAAACTACTGAGGCTCATACTTGATGTTAAATGCCCTGGTGCTGTTTTGTGGATGAAAAAAGAAGCCCAAAAATTGAGCAGTTACTTAACCGATCAGGCTGGCAAAACATGTGAACTCTGATGTGGAAATTGATTACTTTACTGTTTTCTTGAAAATCTGCTCTTACAGAAGCATTAATCAACTATTAAATAGAAAAATACATTTGATAGTTTTAGTCAAGGCTGCTTTATCCTATGTTCTTATTCAGCTTTCCTCACTCCCTGCTGCAGGGTTGTGGCTCTCAAAGCTTCTCAGGCATACGGGGACATCATTCAGCATGTCATCTGTTCTCTTTGACCACAAGCTCTTCTCTTGGAAATCCTGATGTTATTTCACACCCTTCCTTCCTGGAAATCCTGATGTTATTTCACACCCTTCCTTCCATGAACCTCCTTCCAAACTCTCCATCTTCTTCCCATATGGAATTTCTCTTCTATCTTAGTTGGACGATTTTCTGTGTATCCCCTCAGATATTCAGTGGAAAGTCTCTTAGATCTTTTTCTTTGATTCCCTCCTTTTTCTGTTTGTCTCTGTACATACCTCTAGGATTCTAATGACAAAAATTACGATGGGTAACTTGGGGATTTCTTTCTAATCTAAATAGAACAACTGTCCAAACAATAGGCTTTGTCTAACATCTCTGCAACCTAAGCTTGACAAAGAACTGAACACTTACTTCCATCCCTCTGCCTTCCCTGTTCATTAATAAAGATGTCATTATATACTCTGATGCTCATTCCTACCACCTGGTTCTCCTTTCAGCATCTAGATCCAAACTCATGGAGCAGGTAGGATTAATTACCCTCATCTTTAAATATCTTCATTTTTGCTAGTCACCTAACGTTCCCTTAAAGTCTTTACAGAGAAGCTTGTATGATTATAAAGCACTTCATAAAACTGCTTCAGGTGTCCTTCCTTACTGTAAATTAAATACAAGACAATGTATTTAAAACATACGCTTTCATGCTGTGATCTGGCCTGCTCTTTAAGTACATAGTTAAAATAGTCATTCAGATTTTTATTATTATCTTAACTATGCAATTATTTTCCATGCTGACCTTGACAGAGGAGAATTGGTCTGTTGTGAAGATGCAGACAAGGTTGTCTTCCTGACTCAATTCTTTCAACTCACATATTTACAGTTTTTTAGTGTTTTGTTGTTGTTGTTGTTGTTTTTAACCATAAAATTTTGCTGAATCAATCCAGGTATATCTACCATCTACATTATGCTATATAGGTGGTCACACCAGCTTTTAAATATTTTTTATTCTTAACATTTCTCTCGTACCAAATATGCAGTAGAAAATTTTCATATAAGCTCCTTAGGTCTAATATTAGTGCCTTGCATATGAAATAAGCCTCAATGACTGAGTGGGTGCAGTTACACCTCCTCCTTTCTAATTTTTTTCACCCCCTTTTTATAAATACTTTCCAACTCTGATCATCTTTAATATATATGTGTATATAGCCACTCCATTTGGGTCTAATTATGATTATCATTATAATAAAACACTGATGATATGTAAAAAGTGTAACAATATATTGGATACCACAATACTGATTAGAAGGGAAAGAAAAAAAAAAAAAAAAAAAAAAAAAAAAAAAAAAAAACCCACAAACCTAAAGCTGAGTCCTGTAACATACTAAGAATCATGGAAAGTCAAATACAAACTCATCACTTTCCCCCAGTGACTGCCTTGAAATTTATCAGCAACTTCAATCTTTATTTGATTTAGCTTAGGTTAGTCATTCCTCCCTCCTCATTTAAAGTGATGTTCCTCCTACTTGTGTGGTTACTTCTCAAAGCAAGTATTCAGATCCAGAGTGGAGACATTAGAACCCAGTGGGAAAGACAAAATATTTCTCCTAATTTAAAGTGGCTTCAGGAGAACATACTGAAACACTTTGTAGATGTCATGTATATCCACTTAAGAACAGTATGAAACAGATGCATATATTCATCCTGAAAAGCATGTTTGGAAAGAAAAATATGTAGAAAAACTGAACTCTAAAACCTGCCACATGAACAAGTGTTTTCCTTCTTTGCCTCATAGCTAAACTTATGTGGAACTGGAAGGGAGAAGCACCCTATAGGTATATCATTACTCTTAACATGCATAAAAAAATATATACCTACTGTATGACACCATTCATACATACTGTATGACACCATCAGCTTATGTTTGTTTTGTGTACATTTAGACACATGAAGATAAATATGGAATTAAAAATAAATGGATGCACTTTTTCTGCTAATGGGTCTAGACATCCTGCACTTAATTTAAATGATTATAGGAATGTCAGAGAATTTTCAGTAAAAACTTCTCTAATGGTTTTCCCTCAGAGAATACAATTCTAATAGGCAAGAGAGAACAACAACAAAAAAAATCGATAATATTTCTGTAAAATCCAGGAATTTCATATTGCTACATAAACTGGACCCACCCACAAACTGGGGGGGAGGAGGGGATAGGAAGCAATTTCACCTATAAGATTGTGTTACAGTTAATGCTATTTTTATAAATCCTTACTGATTGCTATAGAAACCTGTCGGATTAGTTTTAATAAATACCCCAGGGCTTTTCCACATAAGCCGGGGCATACACACACAGTGCTACTGATTATTATTACATAGGGGAGGAAAAATAATGGATCATTAAATCTTTAAACATGAAAAACTTAGTCTTTCCTTCATTCAGTCTTCATTCAAATAAAGGCACAAAAACTCCAGTGACACAAACATAGCTGTCCTCTCACTTTTCCTTTTTGTTCAGCTTGTGTTTGCTTCTAACTCGATTCTGACTTTTATGCTTTCTTGGAAAACACCTATTAATACACAGTCTCTGAGTTAACATCCTGAGAGCCTCCAGAGAACAACCAGACTGGGGTTTGAGTTTTAAAGTCCTCCCTTGCGACCCCTATTAGTCTCTTGGAGGCAGGTTCGGTGATGGCAATCCCCTGCAAAGGCTGACCTTGGATGTCATACCCAGGTGCATGTTGGTATGGGAGAATGCTTCTCCTAAAGAAGGGTCCGTGCTCTGTTCAGGAAACCCTCACACGTCCCCACTGCCTTAAACATCTTATAACATTCCTTTTGTGTGGGGGGACCAGGCAGCACTTGCACTGCCGCCCGATGTCCATCACCCACCTGGGCACGCTTGCAGTGGCAGGTCCTGTAACGAGGAAGGGGAAAGCCTCCAGCCCCTCTCAGAAAGGCACTGGTGGGGTATTAAATCCAATTCCTGCTACTCCTGTCAACAGGGCACTCATGAGAGGGCACACTCTCTCAGGTCCATGGGCTGTGAGGCCAGGGCAGTCACCCGTAACCATCCTGTGTGGAGGGTGCTGCAGGGCTGCAGCCATTCCCAGGCCAGAGGGCTCCCCTGTGTAAAACTGGAGGACTTGATTAACACTACAGGCAGGCTCATGGTCTCAAACATGGCTGGTTAAACCCAGGACCCGAGGATTACAGTTCCCAGCCTTGTTTTCTGAAGAAAAAACATAATAAAAATCTAACAGTGAGTTAAAAGAAGATGTCTCTAACCTATATTAATTTTCATTTTCTGAGTAGAATGCATCCCTGTATATCAGGAAGGTGTGATGTTCCAAACTCAGAAAAAGGGGGTACATGTAGAAAAAAATTCAGAAGGTAGAAAAGTCCAAGTAATTCACATGCATCATGGTTCCTGCTATATTTTTCTAAGAAGGCATTAGTTTTCTTGACTGAGAGAAGATTTGCAGTGCTTTGGTTTCTTGCCCTTTTACTAAAAAAGTATTTTAAACTGGAATACAATTATGTGTCAAGGTTTCAGGCCACATGCAGGGATGATTGCAAGGGGTAGATCATGAAAGCTATAATCATGTAAGTGGTGTATAACAGACATAAAGTTTTATAAATGGATAAGAAATTACTCCCTCTCTTTTACATCTGTCTATTCTCTTCTTGTATAATGTAAGACTCTCTTATTTATGCATATTTGACTAAAACACTTTTGTTAATCACTTGGCTATACACAGTTTTATACACTGTGAGAGGAGTCGTTGCACTAGTAATCCACTGATAAAGTATTTACAGAATGTTTTTCAGTTAAATATCCAACAGATTCCTTCCTTCTTCATTCCCTTCTTTCCCTTTCCAGAAGTTTGTCCTACTAGAAGACTTAACACTTACCTTCATAATCTAAGAGTTATTTAGGTCTAGAGCCTGCCACTACTCTGGAGCACGAGTCTTTCATGAAAACTCTGTGCTCGGCAGTTCTGTAGCTGAGCCCAGGTTGTGGTCAGCAGCACAGCTCCTGGAGCTGGGTGTCACTTCACTGTGCAGAGGAGCTGCAGATTTGGGTCCCTGAAAGATCCCTGCAGCACCACACCACAGGAGGCTGCTTATCCGTGGCTCTTATTTGGCCTAGAGACACATTTCTCTATTTTATGCAAAACAGAAGTCAGTGAAACAGATTCTTCTCCAAGCACATTTTAATTTCATTTGGACTTCTTTTCCCTGCTGCAACATATTTCACTTCAGCTTACAACAGAAATTAAGTAGTGCAGGCAGTGTGTGCGTGCGTGTTAAGAGAACCTTATGGAGAAATTCCTGCTTTTGGTCTTTGGAAAAATTGTTCTGAGATGATAGATTGCCTTGTGCACTAATATACACAGTCTGAAGGAAAATAATGAGTGCATTGTTTCAACAATAGAAAAAGACTTTAAACACTTAAATAACTGAAATGTATTGTAACACACAATAAAAGACAGTCATCTTGATTAGTTAAAAAGCACAATAATTCCCAACAGTTCTAATAACATTGAACTTCTAGGGTGATGGTGAAAGAAAGCCAGCTAGTAACGATGGTTAAAAAATTATGTACAGGTGGTAATAGCAGATGAAGGTGGGAAGTGTCAGAAGTAGAAAGTCAGGAATATTTTGGAAATTTGCACTCTACCTGTGTAGCCCAGCGAATTGTCACCATTATCAGAGGTGGGGAGTGGTGTCCCGCTGTCGTTTCCCCTCTCTAGGTCGTCGGAGTCTGTCGGAAACAACACCAGAGCTGCTGATGGGGTCACAGGAGTAACAGGAGTTGCCATTTCGATCAAAACACGTCCAGACACAAT
This sequence comes from Anas acuta, assembly GCF_963932015.1. Classification (NCBI taxonomy): domain Eukaryota; kingdom Metazoa; phylum Chordata; class Aves; order Anseriformes; family Anatidae; genus Anas; species Anas acuta. Next base: position 104,879,736 of record NC_088979.1, read on the forward strand.
TAAATCCACACATGACAGCAAGAGCCACAGTGCCAGCACACGGTACACTTCGTCCTTCCCCCGCCTGCATGGTGCTGCCCAGTGAAAGGCGGCCGAGAGCATGGCCCTGGGCCTCCAAATGCTGCCCGCTGTCCCCCTCTGCCCTGTCCAGCTCTCCTCCCGCACCTCAGCTCCCACTTTGCTGCCTGAGCTGTGCGGTGGCCACCCAGCCCACCAGCCCGCGCAGGCTGTGGTGAGCATATGGGGACGGGGAGGCAGGGGAGCTGAATGCTAGCATTGCTAATTTTCCACCTTATTGTTAATCAAAGCTATTGACTGTGATCACTCGCCATCATCGCTTCATCTCCTGGCAATTACGGACCCAGGGGACTTCACCTCTTAGCAGAGAGGGGATGACGGGGAGGGGGGACTGTGCCTTGGCAAGCAAGGGGGGCTGCTCTACCTCTCCTGGAGGATGGGGCAAGAGAGAGGGGCAGGGCTCCTCTGTGAAAGGGCAACAGTTACGCAGCATAGGAAGTGGGACGCATTTTTTGAGCTGAAAGATGCTTGCAGGGAAACACTCAATTTTAATGTCACATTAAAAAAAAAGAAAAGAAAGACAGCTGGTCAGCTAAACATGAATGGACATGTGTTTTAAGTCTCCAAGATAAATTGCTGATCAAAACACCACAAAGCATTGTGAAGGTAACTCATAATAATGAACTAAATAATTCAAAGCAAAAAAATAAAATAAAAACCCCAGTGGCTCTGAAAACAAAACAGCACACAACCCAAAGGAATTTGTTGTCAATATCACTAGATCTTTTGACTTGTCTGTAGCTGTGAAACTGCAAATTAAACTTTAATTATATTTTTTAATTTACTTTTGATGTTACACAATGCGTACATTCGTATTTTGTTTAAAAAAGCGGCAAGAAGCAAATCTGTTCTCAAGATATCACTACCACAATAGGCTGCATTTCTTCTTCTTGTTGACAGGTGTCAGGCAATTTATTAATGATTTTAAAGACTCTGAATAGGAGAAGATCTGTTTTACTCGCACACACACACAGAGGCATATATTCTGGACTTCCATAATGACTGAAAGTAAACGTTCCTTTTCAATAAAACACACTTGCTATTAAAAATCATCTTGGCTTCACAAAAATCCTAAAGCAACTATGTATGAAACAAAACTGTAAAAAACATAAGCAGTTTTTTCTTTTTGGACACAGAATTTTACTTACTCAGTCAATGTAATTTTTAAAACGTGATGCTGAACATTTATATTCTCCATTTGTCCGCTAAGTACTCTTAGAGAGACAGCATCCTCACAAATCCATAGCTTTTTAAAGGAATTCTTAAAGGAAAGCAAAAAGAAAACCAAAATCCTCAGATCAATCCAGTTGAGCGGATGCACTGGAAAAAATATTTATTTAAAAAATAGTCAATTAAAAGAACTGACAGCATGCCTTTTAAATCACTGTTGTGCAAATTAAAAAAAAAAAAAAAAAAAAAAAAAAAAAAACACCAAGATAGTGTTTCATCTTGGCAGATGAAAAAAGTGAAATATGTTCATTTATTGGTCCATTTATCTTAGCTGGCTCACTAATGGCCAATGTCACGTACATCTTTAAAGCCTGCTCTGAAAATTGCTGTAGAGTGACGGTTCCAACACCGCTTCTCCGGATTGCTCTCTTATTTGCATTCAAGGGTTGATTGGGTCAGAGTTTTAAAATTACAGCAGTGAAGGACAGAAGGATAGGACTTTTTTATTAAATGAAGAGGCAGAGCCTGTGCATACTTTCTTTTGGGCAACTGTTTATAGCCAACTAGAAAAAGCTCAGACTGGGATTTCAAGCAATGAACCTGCCGATCGTCATTCTGAAAGATGAATTGCTTTCTAGGAGATTTAACTGCACACTACACAAAATGATTAAGAAAGGAGATGCACCGAAAACTCCTGGTGTGTTCTACATGAGAGCCTAAGGCATGCCGTCATGTGCAAAATACGATTACTAAATTAATTGGCCTGTTTTGACCAAGATGCTCTCTAAGACATGGCATTCCCAACAGTGGGCCAACCCTCTGTGTAGCAGACCTCTCACAAAACTGCCACTGCTAATGACCTTTAGTGAGGCTCACTGTGGGCTTTAAACATGAGCAGTCTCCATTTCAGGGACTCTATATTTACTCCAGCCAACAGGACATGAGAGCAGAAGCTCTAAACCTAGGCTACAACTACTTGCAGCTGTTTAGGCATGAAAATCTTGCCTTCAGTCCCTGCTGGTGATGGAAATGAGGAGGTTAGTCTCATTTTTAACACTACTGATATATATCATATGTGATATTTGCTAACGACCATACCCTTACTATTTATGATTCAAAAGCACACAAGACATTATTCCCTCTCACGTTCTTTGAGAAATGCTACTTTTCAGCCTGGTCATAAGAAACACGCTACTCAGCTAATGCTAAATCATGTGTGGAAACTGCCTTCGCTAAGCAATATCACTGAAGTCCAGTACTTGCTACGGGTGAATTCTCCCCATTTCACTGAAGTTATCCTTCAGAGTACTTGAGTACTCTGCACTCAAGTCTTGTATTTAAGGCTTTGGACCCCTGCATTGAGCTGAATGCTATTCCTTTGCTTCTGAGTCCCTGTTAAAAGAAGTAAGTACCACTGACTGAAATGACACATTTCACCATTAGACTGCCACAAAGGCATTCTGTCAACTGTGAGGCAAAGGGCCTGGATGTTAAGATGTGATCTATTTTCTCATGACTTCCTTGCTGTAGGATCAGGTGATTTTCCACTTGGCTTTGCTAAACATTATGAATAATTTTAGATGACTACACTTTTTGAACGAATTACCATGAAAAACAAATACAAAACACAACAAAAACAACAACAAACAAACCAATAAGTGAAAGAAATGAATGTGATAGCCTGGAACTGATTCACCTGATGTATGAAAAATTTAGAGCTCAGTCTAACTCAAAGCAGGGGCTGAACTCAGAGTCCCATCCCTCAGAGAAATGCCATAATCAGTACAGCTGGGCTCTCGCCAAGTTCAAAATAATAAAAAGGGGTAGAGGTTTCACAGAACTGACAGAGATGTCCCTCAAAACAACCCTCCAGTAAAATTATATGTCTTGGTTGAATATCTGTATCAGACAGAAGGAATTTAAACCAAGGTCTCCGACATACTAACTGCTCAGAAAAGTCAGAAATAAAACTTACCCTTTAAAAGATGGCTAATCAGTAATTGGTTGACTCATTAAAATATAAAAAAGGAAAAAGAAACAAAAAGACACAGCATTTAATTACACAGAAAACAATTTTTACTTTTAAGTAAAAGGAGTGTTTTTTGTTTGTTTTTTGTTTTTGTTTTTGAAGAGGAGGATCAAAAGTGAAGTCTTGACCACCAAAGAAAAAGGAAAAAAAAAAATTTTTTTTTTTAATCAGTTGCTGTAACACTTTTGTTTCACAGGAGAAGCATTTGAGCTGTGCCTCATTTGAGAGAGGGAGCCCCTCACCATGATGAAAAAAGTCTCCTTTACTCTTTCCATGGCCATCTCTGGAGCCACCATTCATTCAGTTAAGTACGTTATGGCATTAAAAAATATGTATATGTATTTTGACTTGGTAAGAGAGTTCTAGGTTTCCCAACAGTGAGTGGTCTAGATTCTTAGGGGAAGGGTTTCAGGTTTAGTCAGTGCAACCCAAGCACAGATGCCACCTGTGAAGCAGCAGGAGGATTTGGCTTAATCACAAAAGTTCTGAACAATTTGTCCAACTGAAGATGGATAGCACCAGAAAATTTATGTCAATGTGTGGAAACTTTTCCAATGAAATTTCCACTTAAAAATCTGTAACTTACTGTATTTTATTGGACTGCCACAGTAGCCACTAAACACCATTTATGATTTCATTTACACATCTTTATTTATTTTTAAAATTATCAGAAAATCCAAATCCTAAATACTTGCTTTTCATTGCCTTGCCTAGTAACACCTTAAACCTATCATTCACATTTACTTTCACAGCTACTTACATTCACATGCTTGGTGCAACCCTAACCTCAAATATTGTATTAAACATTCTTTTAGACATGGTTCAACTATTTATATGAAGGTCTGTCGTGATTTTAGCTTGAACAGAATTAATTTTCTCAATAGAGGCTCACACAATGGTGTGTTTTGGATTTTTGATGAAAAGAGCAGTGATAACCCACTGAAGTTCCAGCTGTGAGCAGTGCTCACATAGAGCCAAGGATGTTCCAGCTCCTGGTGCTGCCCTGCCAGCGAGGAGGCTGGGGGTGCACCAGGAACTGGGAGGGGACACAGGCAGGACAGCTGGCCCAGGCTGCCCAAAGGAATGTCCCATTCCATGTGGCATTGTGCTGAACAATAATATGGGGTAAAGAAGAAGGGTGGCTATTTGGAGCGATGGTGTTTGTCTTCCCAAAGAACCGTCCTACATGCTGAGCCCTGCTTTCCAGGAAGTGGATGATACCTGCCTGCCAGAAGGAAGCAGTCAAGGAATTCCTTCTTCTACCTGGCTTGGGTGTGCAGCTTCTGCTTTACCTTGTAGTAAACAGTTTTTATCTCAACCCAGATTCTCACACTTCTACCTTTCTGATTCTTCCCCTATCCCACATGGGGAGAACAAGCAAGCGGCTGTGTGATGCTGAGCTGCACACTGGGGCTAAGCCACAAGGTCACCACTGATGTTTTTTCTACCAGGAACAGAAAGTAATGCTACTAGTTATTGCTTCCTTCGTACCAGGAAGAGATGTCTATATGCCACGTCTTATTGAAGATGCATCCTTAAAAGTCCCCAAATGATTCAGTATTGATGCCCCAGCACATCTTCCTCCATGACACAAATAAATGCTGGAAAGACCTTCACAGGCACAACAACTTCTTTCTACTGCAGGAATCGTGTGTGTCTGAAATACTACAGTGATCATACTTTATCTAAGTTAAAGCCACTTACTGAAAAATGTCTGAGTACAAAACTGTTGCTTTATTTAATTCCAAAACATTAATTCCATTATTTTTTGTTAAGTTTCTCTGACTTTCACTATCATCATCTGCCTGGGGGTACAACATTTGGAGGAAACAGCATGAACAGCATTTTGCAAATGAACATTAATAAAAGATTAGTGTGAAGCAAATGAATATAAACTACTATCAATATTAGAATTGTGTTCTACAAATTGGATCGATTCCCATTGATTCCTCTCTAGTGATCTAGAGGAATTCAGGAAGAGACGTCAGAAAAAAACAGCTCTGGCCACAAACCACAGACTAAGATGAGGAAATAAATTAGTAGCCTGTTTTTTTCAGTACTGTGATTTTATCTAGGCTTTCACTGAAGTTACATTAGTAAAATAATATAATATGTCTTAAGGGATACTTAATTCTATTTCATCATTTGGTTATCTGTAATGACAAAACATCTTGTTATCAAAGCAAAGTTAAGTAAGGATAGTACTTGAGATCTATAGTTTAAACTAAATTAATGCATCTGTGATAACTCACTTCTGTGAAGTGAAATAATACATAAAATTATACATTAATTCAGAAAAAATACGAGCAAACTTTCCAGCACCTAGACCTATTCTTCTGATCTGGAATGAAAAGGAAAAACTTCAAATATATGGGGAGAATTGGAAATAACCATGCCACTCTTAAACCATCACAGCTTTCCAAACACAGTTCTATATCAGAAGCCTATGTTGCATATGGCTGATTAATCTGGAGGATATCCCTTTTGATGTCTTATATTAGGTGAAGGGAAATATTCTATTATTTTAATAAGACTTAACAGCACAACTTTTTAGAGATATACTCACATTCAGCCATCCTTCTAACTACTTTAAATCAGGTTACTCAAGGGACTTACGACCATTTTCACTAGCTGAAGGTATCTGCAAGTAATTAGGGAGTTCTTCATTAAAATTTACACTGCTCAGCTGCCCTATCTTAAAAGTTAAGAAAGGTTTAAGCTAAGGGAAAAAGACAAGAATTTGTTCTCACATAATGGCTTTAATCTGAGGATTTGTCTCAAGCATATTGGAAATAAAAATGTAAGGATGCTTTTTATTAATAGCTTATACAAGTATCGTCTAGCAACCCAGTAAGTTAACAAAAAAGTACACTTGTGCACAGGTACAGACACATTATCAACTAGGCATGAGAGAATTTTCTGATGAGAACATATATACTTCATGGTGTAAAAAAACAACCCTTTGGGTCAGATTCTTCTGAAACAACTACAAATAAAGCTTCTATTTAACCATTTGAGCACCATTTTTTTTTCCAATTGTCTTCAAAGAACAATGCATATTGACTAAAATCCTGACAGAAACCCAGTAGTAAATGCTATTTAAACACCTTTCCTTCCTTTCATTTCCATGCTACAGTCAATAACAGCCTTTAAATCACTAAAAACTAGGCAAGGACTTCCAGCTGTCTCTCTGTCTCTTTCTGTCTCTCTTCTTCAGTTATTATTTTTTTTTTCACCTTGGCCTACAAATTTTTCTTGCCTTTACTCTTTCTCTTCTCCTCCCCTGTCCCATTGGAGTGGGGCAGTGAATTGTGAATTCTCAGTGTGCTGCTTTTCTCTCTACTGGGCTTCTCCCCCAGCAGTAGCTTCAGTGAAAGCCCAGCAAACGCATTCCATGGAGTACCATAATTATGTTTTTTCTTTTTATTTATTAATTCTGCATTACTTACTTTCCAATTCTGAAGCTGAAGTTCTACATGGGCTCCATCATACAGGAAGCCATACAACCATGGCAACAATTCTAGCTTAACAGTTCTCAAAACCTGATATTTATCAGCGAGCACATAAGTATGCACTATAAGAAGGCTTTGATGTTTCCTATCTTTTCTGTTTAATTGTCCTCTCCGAACTTCCCCATCCTGCCTTCTCTTAGCTCTTTCCTGTACTTCTTGGGTCATCGCTTGTAGCCCTCTCCTGCTCTGCATCTGCTGCCATTTCTTTCCCATTCTTTCTAGACCAACCTGAAGGCAACAGCTCCTTGGGCAAATGAAGTGGTGCTGGTAGCACATTAACAGATGGCAGCTCAGCTGCTTTAGTTGCAGGGGTATGTAGGGACACATCACCAGCCTGTATGAGGCACTATGATTAATTAGGACAAGCAGTTATGTGCTAGGGAAGCATAAATGGATTTATACCAGGATTTTCTTCTTTAAGGCAACAAGCAAGCTTTCTCCAGAAAATGCAGACTGAATAATTTATTTTGAAGTACTCGCCCATCATCTTGACTGTGTTCAATACAACAGATGTGCAAGAGTGGGCGTGCATTTCTTAGAGGACCGAACAGAACATTCCCAGCTTGAAGGGGACAACAAGGATCATCAAGTCCAACTCCTTAACTTCTTTTCATATCAATATTTGCATTTTCCTTTCACTAGAAGCACTGAACTTGACCTTGCTTTAGGGAATGTCCTTTCCCCTATTGGCTCTCTTATTAAGTTTTCTTCCTTATGAGAACTAAGATGTTTCTCAGGTGAGTTCTGATGATTGTGGGAACCACTATCAAGAGATTTAAATACATGCAACCAAGTATAGCTGAAGAACAGGTTTCACAAGCTTCCTGTGCTATCCTCCAAACTCACTGGACTTCTTGCAATAACTAATCAACTAACCCCATGGTAATCACCTCAAGGAGACCACACCCAGTCCTTCAGGCTTTAACCCATGAATCTGCTGCTTCTGTTACTCCAGTTGTGTGAGGTTGCTTTGAGCCTGAATTATGCAGCAGCTTTTTTAAGTAGCTACCCCTAATATAGTTGCTAAAAATCAGATTCATTTTCTCTTTACTGTTGAACTGGAGCATGGGATTACCCCATGAACAGGAATTAAACCTGCAAAGAACCCACAGTGCTTAATTACTCCTTATTTTCTTGAGTTGAGTGATAAACTTAAGGAAGATGATGATTTTTCCTTGCTAATGACTCTGTCACGGACAATGACACTTGAGGAACTAATTCAACACACCAACCCCAATAGCCTTGCAGCCACATGATTTAAAATAAAACTACTGTAAAAATGAACATTGAATTTACACAGCTTAAGAGCTGAGAAAGCTTTTCCTCATTCCCTTGCTTTTCTGTATACAGTCATCTTTTGAGTTGTCAAATATATATGTGAAATGCAGCTGTGTCATTTACGTTTTATAAGCCTATCTGCAGAACTCAGCATGAAGAATAATATTAAATCAATGTCTGTCAATGCTTTTTTTTTTTTTTTTTTTTTTTTTTTTTTAAGAAAGAATGGACGTATTTACAGTAATTCACTGCCTTGCAAGGGAATACACTGGTACACTAAGCAAGCCCATTGAATCTGGTACAGCAACTAGAATGTCTCCTTAATACTACAAGAATCCCAGGCCCATTATTCAGGAAACGCTCCTAGCGACATTGTTCTTTATTTTTTATTCCTCCTTTTGCAAGGACAGCATTTTGAACCATTTTCCTATCACCTTTGCCAACATGTTCTCTACCTTGCAGTCATGACTTCAGCCACACAATGCTGAGCATACATTAGTCTTTATCATACAGAAGCCTCATGGAAACAAATCCTGCTGTTGTTCCTCTGGGCGTTCCCTTCCTTTTAGACTTCCACAGCCCCAGACCTTTGGCTATGATGCAGAAGCCTGCAGGTATGGCAGGCTCTGATGGCCCTCTCTCTTTCATATTTAAAGACACTTGTGTTGCATTTTAGCCTGTCTTCTGCACAAAGCAGAACCTGGTAACACCATATCCTATGGGGTGATTTGACAATTAAAAAAAGGAGGTTTTAACCCTGTCATAGTTTGATATTAAAATCCTTGCAGACTAAGAGTAAAGTAGTTTGGTTTTAGCATGTACAGTGATGATTTTGAAGTGAACACTGCAAACAAAAAAGGCAAACTGCAATGTAAACAAGAGATGGACCTGAAAAACACACCATGTCAATCAGTACAGCTCTATAAGAATAAATTTACAGCAAGCTCCAAATGTCATCAAATCACACATACATAGGCACACAAAGTAGTAGTAAATCAAGTCTGTCCAGAATTTTCTTTCCTATTAATCTTCCAAGACAGTGAATTAGCTGGAGCTATCAAATGATTCTCACTTGCAATATAACTTTTTTTCTTAATCCAAAGAATGTTTTCTTTTATCCATACTAATAGAGGTAAGTACTTCAAGGAAGGTTTTGTCTTTTGTTATTAGATCATGGGGGTTCTCTCTGAAAAGCTCTTCCTAAGAGCTACTGCTTTTGTACCACACAATGAAATGCATTCTACAAAGGTTTTTAAAGTGTGGTCCTTGGAGAGAAGAGAAGCCGTACAACAGGTGTTCCTCCTTTCTTTGTTTACCTGAGCTGACTACTTGCTAGTAAAAATCATATCCTTAAGAAAACAAATGACTGAGCATGTAAGCATTTGCCTGGAAAATTTGATATTAGGCTGAAGTCCTTTCTTGTTAAAGCAGCAAAATGCTCCCATTGACTGTATTCAGGGCTCTGTTAGCACAGCTGTGAATACTTCAGGGAAACGAGAGAAAGAGCCACAAATAAAGAATTAGCAATTATTATCTAGGTCATAACAAAACATACACATATGTCCCAATCAACTTAAAAATTCAGTGTCTGAACCAGGAAAGTTTCACAGAATGGCAGTAAGTTAATTTAATATTTTACAGTAGTACTTTAGCATCTTCCAGCTGGCAATCCCATTTCTCAGGGTGATTAATGTCAGCCACAAAAGAATGCACCGGGTCAAAAATTACTCCAAGTTTATGAACTCAAACTCCAGACAAAATAGAAGTACGATGAAATGAAATAGCCAAGGAGGATAACAATCAATAACTCTTCTATCTTGTCAGAATTCAGCTCTGCAAAATTAATACCAGATAAGAAATCACACAACACAGCAAGGGGTACTTGGGTTTACAAGGATCTCCAGATATCTCTAGATATTGTCAATTTGTAATATTGTGTACATTGAGCACAGGAATTACTAGCTAGAGGCACTAATTTTGAAACAAAATAAGACCTTCAATAGATCCATGGGAACTCCTGAAATAATTAGAGCTGTAACTGAAAGCGGAGAGCCCAAAGCAATAAAGAATGAACGCTGAAAAATGATATGCTTTAAACTACACAAATATGATGAGAGCGATGCCAGTGTAAATAACAAAAGCATCCACGTCAAAATTGTGATGAATAAGGGTATCAAGATGACAAAGACAGACCAAATCACATATCCATGCCCAAAAGTAACTGGACATTTCAGATAAACTGCCCAATAAGACATAACCTTATAAGAAACTTTGTGTTGGTATCAGAAAATTTGTGTTGGTATATGCAGAACAACGTCAAAACAGCAAATGCAAGGAAACACTTATGCCACCTTTAAAAAGCAAAGCCAGAAAATGTTGGTGATCAGGAAATTACTTCTTTTAGTAAGGGACTCATTTATCATCACAGCAATAACTGAAAGGGGAAGTACAGATTACTAAGAATATATTGGGTCTGGTTTACTTATAGAAAGTTTTTGAAATGTATCGTTGCTGGTCACAGCTTTAATATCTCTGGACTGAAGTATAACAATGTATAGGAAGTAAGGGTGAGAGCTCGAAGAAAGAAAAATTGCTTTAGCAACCCCCAATTGTTTGTTTGTCCTACCTTCATTAAATGTGTTGGTGCAGCTGCTTTGAGCAGGAAACAAAAAATACTTCTGAAGCAATATTACACATATCATATGTTTTGAGCATGATTGGTTCCATATTGTTGGGGCCTTCAAGTGCCTCTAGCAGAATTCACCAGCAAATTTTAATGTGTCAACCTGGATAAAAGTCAAAAGTATTCCTATGGACTAGGGATCCAGCACAGCAACTCTAAGAGTGAAGGCGATACTCTGGCTCCAACCTGACCCCAAGTACTCCCCCAGGGGTTCCTCCCATGGGCTCCTGGTGAGAGCAAGCTGAGCCCTGAGGTGGCCACCAGCCACCCTCCAAACTCCTGCATGCCCTGGTGCTCTCAAGGTCCCTTTCCAAATTTGCAATTAGCCCTCAACCCAGGGCTACCCCAGCTCAGTGGCAGTGGGGTTAGCAACCCCCAGCCATGTGGGCAACACCTTTCCTACTTAGCCATTGGGGAAACCTATAATCAGGCTAGGTTTTAAGTTGAAAACTTTAGGTCATTGCAATGACCCTTTAATATTTGCCCTTCAAATGAAAGACATGGAACACAATATAAATGTACCACATAGCAGAGCACACCAGAATATCAAGTCATTCATAAATATGGAGCTGTAGAACCAGATCTGTGCATGTAGCCTATCAGTTGCAAACAAGTGGTGGCTCACAATTCATTCAAATATTATTACTACTGCTAAATTTAAGGTAACAATCTGGCTAGTTTGGAACTTCATCACATGACAATATTAAATAATTCAAGTTATATGCAAGATGATTTTAAGTAGTGTATTAAGCTTCTACCATAAAATAGACTGAAATGGAAAAAACATTTAAGATTTTTACAGACTTAAAATTTATTTCAGTGACTTATCTGGGAATACAGGTAAGAAAGATTGTGGAAAAAATAAACCTAAGAGAACAAAACAAAAGCACAAGAACATAGAGAAAGAAAAGTATATTTAGCATATTAAAGGCAATTAATCATCTTTCACTTTCATTTTAGGAGGCCAGACTACAGAAAATTCCCAGAGAAACACTGTAATTTCAGAAGGTGCTAGATATGAAAAAATGAGACTAACACATTGGATCATATAACAAATCCATCTAAAAAATGATCTGACATTGAACACTGGTTAGAAAGTTAAACACAAAGTAGATTAGTATTGTTTTATTACACCAATTTAACATCTCAACAAGAAAAAAAACTTGCCTCAAAAGATGATGAGGAAATTTAAGCTTTAAAACAAAAGAAACCATACTGAGTTTACCAAATTATTCCCATTATTCAAGCCTTACAATTTATCTAACTCTACTGAAACTTGTGTGGTTTTTCTCTGACCAGAGAGTGACCAAGGAGACGTGATATGATCTTGGATGCAAAATGTTGGACTTAAATATGCTGCAAGTGTATCTAAATGCTCAAAGCTGAATACAACTGGAGCTTTAAGCAAGTCAGTGAAAGAGAGTTCATGTCTGAGATAAAGGTTGTTTCAAGCATACTACAACAAAAGCTTCTAAAATTGTTAAACATTTTAGGATTTTTCCTTAGCTATAAAATATTAAGCAATGAAAACAAACGTTTGTCACTGGAAATAATATAATGAAAATAAAAATAACCTAGGATGTTTTCCCTACAGATTTTATTTTGCTCAACTGCTATATGACAAATTGTCTATTTCATTGTTATTTCATAGCTATTTCTGAAAATGTGCATAGTCTCAGATAAGAAGGCATTGATATACACAACATAAAGAAAGTCATGTTTGGTGATACAAGGTAAACTGGGTGAAAAAAATCAACTCTAGACAAAGACACACACACAAAAAATGTTTCCATAAGTATCAACCGAACATTAACTGGCATTACACTGATTGGCACTCATGCCTAAGAAGGCTCCCTAGGTAAGCTCCTGCCTAAGCTTTTCTCATTAGCTTGGAACTTGAACATAATTATGTTTGACTAAATTCAGGCTGAGCATGTCTCAGGGTCCTGGCCCTTCAGTCAGCCAAACCGGAGTCCTAGACAAAACTTTACTGGTTTCCCTGCCACCTCCAGACACAGGTATCTTTCTCAAGGAAACCAAGTGGTCAGAGAGAAGTTGGCGTGTGGCAAGATCTCAACCTAATATGGAGACAAAATGTAACTGCACCTCAGGTCCACTGGTACAGACATAGCTTTGAGACTGCTGCCACCTTTATTTGTGATTGTGGTTAAGATTAGCAAGTGAATTCAGAAGAGTCTGGAGAAGGATAGCCAGCAGATGCAGACTGTGCAATAACAGAAACCTTGTTCTGTAGTAAACTAGGCTAAAATAAAAGACTTTCAAGCCCTTCCTATCTCAAATCAGATTGATTTTTCCTACATGACATAATCTGAATTATTACTCTGAACATGAACTGCACATTTCATAAATCTGAATGACTGACATGGCTCCAATTACACAATCTAAGCAATCATACTAAAATTGAAAAAAAAAAAGGCTATTCAAAAGAAGAAAAAGAAATCATATGAAGATTTTTCTATCAGTATAGAATTAAAATTTAGCTGAATTTAAGCTGATCCCTCATTTATCATATCCAGTGGGCAAGTCAGTTAATGACTGTATTGATTCTCTTTTGTATTCATTTTTTTCTATATACCATCCAACCAAGGTGAAAGTAACCAGAAGATATTAATTTCAGAGGAAAATATTTTGACAAATATTTGAAGGTGCAGTTAAGAATGAATATTATACAGTAGATTTAATGTACTGAAGTTACAGGGCATATCCGTTGAATTATAGTGGGAAATACGGCATAATATGCACTAAATGATCCCTGGAAGTAGTGTATTACTAATAACTAAAACAGACTTCAACAGCGTTATATCAGCTGAGGATCTGATACACGTGAAGTGCCACTTTTATGATAAACTCAGGAGTACTGGGTTGCTTGGGAGCCTTTGATTACTTGGAGAATAATGATGAAATCTGAGATCATGGTTACCCCAGCCTACCAGTATCTGAAGATGAGAAGAGGGAAAATACATGCCATTTCTATGCACATCTGATTTGACAGGCATCATATGGAGTTTGTTTTTGTGCTTTCACTGAATTGTAAAGAACAGAGCACATGACTTCCACCCTAACATTTGCCGGTTTGAAGAAAAGTCAAGCAGTGAGACAAATGGAAATGATCCGTCTTCCAGAGGGAGAATGAATGTTCCACACTTTGTGCAATTGGCTTCAATCTGTGACTAGAGGTACAAAGCAGTCTGGACTAGTATGTGATTAAAACACAGCACAACATATTTAATACTACACTACCAACCAAATATGTCTTTTAAAAAATCCTGTAAGCACTGCCAGTTTTATTTATTTATTTCCTTTTCACAACATGGAACTCTTCTACCCTCCTTGTTTAATAGGCTTTTAAACATCACAAATAATGATCTGACCTTGATTTGTAGATAGAGTGAGTCAGTTATTTCATTATTCATGCTTAGAAAATGTAATCTTATGCAGATTTTTACAGTGTTTTCTTCATTTATAAATCTCTTTCTATATAGCATTTTTTTTCCCAATCAAGCCTAAATTTCCCTGTCATTTTTTCCAATGTTTCAAACTGGCTGATGTGAGCAGAAAACAAAACAAAGTTGAAGTCCCATCTTTGTGAAAACTGCGTTCACACGGGCTTCCATTAGATGCTGGAAGGTCTCCCTAGTGGGGAAGCTGTGAGGTGATATGTAAGTTTATCTTACAATTTCTTTAAGCTCTGTGGAGAAAAGAAAAAGAGAGACAGAGAGAGAAGGGGCGAGAGAGCAAGCACATTTGCTTTAGTCTGTGGCTCCTTTTAAGGAAACAATTGATTTCTTTTGTATTTTTATGACTCTAAAAACTGGAAACAGATATCTGAGGAAAACAGAACCAGATCTCCTGTTGCAAGGACACTGAATAAAATCCGGCCGTTGTCTCCTGCAGTGCTCAACCACCGAGAAAACCCGAGCTCGCCACGAGCCCCCGGCGGCTGCAGCTGGGGCTGCGAGCCCTGCGGAGGTCAGGGGGCTGAGGCAGCGCCTCTGGGGAGAGCCTGGCTGGGGCCCACGGAGCTGAGCTGCAGCTGCTGCTGCTGCTGCTGCGAGGGAGGAGGCGGGGAGGGGGAAATCCAGAATGTCTGGAGGGATGGAAACACCACGGTTTCGCTTTCATCCCTCCAATATTCTCAGAAATCGCTCTGGGGAGAAGAAAGGCATCACTTGAAAGTCGGATTGGCCTGTCTTTATACTTTGCAGGCATTCACAGAGAGTGGAAATAAAATGATAATGACCAAACATTTAAAACAGTGCAAGCTGCTGCCTGGATCTCAGTGAAGTGAGCGCAACCAGATACACATTCCTTCTACATCGTGACCAGTTATTTTAGCCAATGGCACCAAATAATAGGCAGTTACATGACAACGCCCTCACCCCAGAACAAAAATCTTTGCAAGTAAAAAGACTCTTGTACAGTCACAAAGCCACAAACTTGAAACTCAGGAAACTGTAGAAGTGAATCTGCACAACTGATCTGCCCACAGCTTCACCAGCCACGTTTTTGTCATTAATTTTGTGACAATGCCAAAGTATTCTTCCAGTGCATGGAACAGGTGATGCTCAATCAATAACCAACCACGAAATATTTGTTTTCTCCTTGTTGTGAATACATATTCCAAGCACTGCTCTAAATAAAGATAGCTTCCTTTTCCTAAGTGACCTGACCTTATAGTAAGTGAAGCCCAAACACTGCCTTAGAATTTGGCTTCTTCCAAACCAACAAACTTGCAGTCACTGCTGTTAGAAGTTCTGCAAACGTGAACTAACATACTTTTTTTCCAAAGCCCTGTGAGCTGAAGTGGCTCTGTTGTCATCTCCATTTCACACACTGAGGTCTGAAACAGAGCTGGGGTTTGAGTCAAGTTCTCTGGAAAATGTTACTCTCTTCAGACTTTCACCATCAAGGCTTCCAGCTCCACAATAAAAGCCTGTAAAGCTGGAGTCAGTACAGGGAGAAGAGGACACCAGCGCTGTTCCCATAGACTGACAACCTCTGTGTTTTGGAGCTTTTCACCTGCTGTATGACAGCATGAGGTGGACTTGTTTCAAGGTTCCTGCCTAACTGGCCCAAGGAGTCAGGCGAACAACTCTGTCCCAAGTGGGACCTCCTACCTGCACGAACATTACTAGACCAATAAATAAGTAGTTGATTAATGTACAAGGGATCATTTCCAATTGCTAGGAAAGATCTGTTAAGTATGAAATACATATGTTATTGTTCCTGGATGCGTTTAAATGATTTAATAGTTAATCTACAATATTCTGAGTAAGACTCAAATTTTACATCTACTTTTGCAAAAATACATTTAAATAATGCTGTATGTGAACTTAAAAAACCTGGGTTTACAACCTGTATGGCTATACAGACTTTGATGCCTACTATTTTCTTCCCAGTCCCTCAATCAAAAAAGTTCTATTGCCATTTGTATGTATGCATCTGAAAATAAAATAAAATAAAATAAAATAAAATAAAATAAAATAAAATAAAATAAAATAAAATAAAATAAAATAAAATAAAATAAAATAAAATCAATCGATTGCTGAGGCAAATTTCTGCATGTGCTGCAGAGAACAAAACTATGCTGACACAGGTTGATATTATATTAAGGAAGCGGTTTATGACTGTTTGCTTGGGAAGAAAACAGAGGAAATGTTACTCTAGAGAACATTTTGACTCTGAATTTAGACAGCTTATAGAAAATGAAACCTTTAGGAAAGACAGACGTTTTGTAAGGAAGATTGCTAACCTGGAAGCCATCGCAGCTACTAAGTTTCAAATTTAAATATCTTAATCTGTCACTTATCCCATACAAATCCCATACAGGTATAAAGATGCAGACACCTCTGCAGATCTTTCTTGACTCTGTTTATCAAGTTTATAAAACCAGAATAAAAGACTTCTAAGGTATAAAATATACATGCCCATAACAATTCAAAACATGCTCTAATGCCTCTGTTATTACTATAAACTACAGTATCAAAAATATTTCTATGATAACATCTGAGGGCTTCTTAACAAGTTATGAGGAGCATAAATTTATCTGTGATATTTCTTAACCACTTAACCTTCTTAACCATTGAAAGTTTAACAATTGTGTAAGTACAACTCTTGTCATACTAATCCTGTACTTTGAAGAGAACATTGTATTTGCATTGTAAGTACATCTTGAGAAACATCAGCTGTTGTGCCCTGTGAAAGAAATACTTTTGTTAAGCCTAAATTCACCACTGCTCTTGAAAGCAGGCACTTTGGTGAATGTGTGTAAGTATTCAGTGTTCAGTAAAATACTAGATTATTGCACATAACACCATTTGTGGTTTGGAGGCAATGACAGGGATTTTCTTCTACATAAAGAGAAATATCGATACATTACGTATTAAAAATGCTCTTACTGAAGGCATCTTAAATGGCCAAGTGACAATGTGGTCTTACAAACTCACCTTTCTTGGTTTGAGACTTCAAAACTACAAAATCTAACTATGTTTAACAGATATGAACATCACATCTTGACAGATCAATTTTTGTCATTACTATAAACTAGTGTCAAAACTGTTTCTGGTATTTCTGCTGTGGTGTGTACTACAGAATCCCCCTGCAGCACTCACACACGACATTTTGCAATACCACACAGTGCAATGCTGGAACAATACAAGCTAGAAATACTTTCCTTCTTCACACACTCTCACTGAACACAAACCCCACATTTGCAAAACTCCTAATTAGCAGGTCCAGCTAATTTGTACTAAGAAATGAACGGCAAAATGAGTCTTTCTTTCTCTCTTTCTCTCTCTTTCTCTCTTTCTGTCTTTCTTTCCTCTCTCTTTTTGCTGGTTGTTTTTGTTTTGTTTTGAAATTTCCATTACATAGAAGCACCTTGTAATCAAACAGTTCTGGGATCATGTCTGGGTGAAGAAACCACAACCACATGCTATGTAATAGTTTAAGAAATTAGTGACCTTATAAATATATTAAAAAGTCTAATTTGGGAAGAATAAGTGATGATGTGGTCCAAATATTTTACTTCATTGAGTCTGGGCTAGCTGCAGTAATCCCATATCACTCTGAAGACAAAGAAGTCCTGATAAAAATCTTGAATCTTGGCATCTATAAATGCCACATGGAGTTTCCATGTGTCATTGTTGTATGATTAAATTATCTCACATTTTTTTCCCAATATATTTATAATATATTGCTTTTTTTTTTTTTTTTTTGCCCGTTATTTTTTTTCTAAATCTGGGAGGTGGAAAGTTAAATTATTTTTGAATCCAGGAGCAGAGAAAAATAATTAGCTTAAAAAAACTCCAGCTACAATCTGAAATGGCTTTTCCAGGCATAAGAGGGCACATTATTAAGGCATCGTGTTGTGGGACTTTCCATGGCTTGAGGCAAATGCTCTCCCCAGGTGAAGCCGAGGATCCATCCTTTCTCATGGTTTGAAGCTGCAGTTTCTAACCTTCATGGTTTGTTAGCCAGGTGACCTTCGACCTTTGATCCTGGAAAGACTATTAGCAGTGACTCCAGGAGATTTGCCTCAACAGCACGGCTGTAGGGGAGCATTCCCAGGTGTATTATAAATGCAACTTATCACATCATTCTGCAATTAATCACTGGGATATCATATACACTTAGAATGTGTACATATGGGCAAACTGAACATATTTATATAAGCATGGAATAAAAATCGCCATTAAGTAGAGATAAGCCACACTGCAACCATAAGGCTGCTATGACCTGCTTTTATGTGTTTATTCCCTACTTGATCTAAAATCAGAGTTATGCAGGTACTTTGCTTCAAGCAAGATCTTAGTGTTGTGGCTGGGGAAGGTTCTTTAAACAATGCTGTGGAAATCAATGAGATGAGGCAAATTTGACAAAATTCCCACCTCTTCAGATTACATACTGAACTTCAGAACTTGGGGCAGGTTTGACTGTAGCAAGTGTAAACACTTCAACACCTGCCATGTTTGGGGCATTATCATAATATCAATAATAAATAATATTCCAGAGCATAGAGGTGTTTCGAAGAACTGTCAGTAAGGAACAATAATATTTCCTTTCTCTATGTCACCGTAATTTCCACCGTTTCCACTTCTCCCTTCTCATCAAGTTACTCTGTTGAATTTCTAATTGTCTTTTTCTCTAAAATTTTTATTTTGGGATAGGAGGCCAAAAGGAAGCCTTCTGTAGTGAAAATGTATCACCTGTTAAATTCTGCTGTTTGTTGTGGTTGTAAAACCATGGCACACCTGGTATAGTAATGTCATACCTAGCTACAATATTTGTAAACAATCCTTTAGTCTATCATTTTTCCATTTAAATCATAACTGTAATGAAAGTGTGTTCCTGAGACAGGAAAAACAGGGGATACGATAATAGAAGGTCCAAAGAAAATGACAAAATAATGTGTTCCTTAATGCAGGTAAGACAAAGCAGCAATGCTTAACTGCGTTTACAGATATTGAAATATATATCATTCGCATGTAATGCAACATGATTCAGAACAGCTGACCTTTTCTTACAAAGAGTGAAGAAATGGATTCCCCTACTGGCAATTGCAACTTAAAATGGCTCCACTGACCTAACTGTAACATGAACCGAACACCCCATCTTGCAAAGACTTTTGTGCTTTCTGTTATGTGCTGTGAGAAGTCCCGCTGACCTCATGGCTTTGAAGGTTAAGCAGGCAACCATGCCTTCTCTTAACAGTTTAGTTGAGTTGTGGTCTAGCAAACGAAGAAACGAGAACTGTCAAGCCTGAAACTAAGCATTTTTGTTCAGGGGCCAATTATCCGGACTGAAAGGAAGGGAAGGATGGAGAACAAGAGTAGAGTCACGAGGATGGAAGAGGGAAGAAAAAAAAAAGATTTATGGAGAAATAAGCTCTAGCTGCTGAATCATAGAAGCATTTATCAATAAAGTACACGAGGATATTCAGCATACAGATTCAGTATGCACGTGTGACTGCTGAATAGTTTGTGGATTAAGAGCCACAGACACAATTAACAGCCCTCCTGAGCTTTTAAATTCTAATGGCTATCAAGCCTGAAAGTTTCTCTTTTTTCCTTCAATAAAGTTTATGGGTTGTATAATATGCATTTAAAGACTCTAGATAGTTCCTGTACCTTATTTTGGCTGCATGGTACCCTTTGGTGATATTAATACATAATCAACCATGAAGAAAGAGAAACAACACACTTTCCGGACTATTTTTCCAGCTAACAAATAAATTTGTTTGTATAACAAAAAGTTTGTATAACAAATACGTCCATTGGAACTGAGCATTTAAGCATGTTTAAACTGCATTCATTTCAATAGGATTTAAGCACGTGGCTAACAGTAGTTGTGTGCCTTGCAGAACAAGGATAAAAACAGTATGAAATGATTACTGGTTCTACATTTTAATTTTGCTATGTCTTTTAAAACAGACTTTGAAAATGATTTGTAAATACATTCCTTTATTACTGAACGTTCACTAGTAGACTTGTGCTGTGGAGTCCTAGACTATTACAGTACAGATTCCTCATATTATACAAAAAAATCAAAATACCTATTATACGCAATGTCTTTCCTGTAAAATGATATGCCAACTTTCATAATCGTTTGCTATTCTCTCTTTACAAAAAATTGGTATCTTTGAAACCTCCTAATTACAATAACAAATAAAAAGTCCTTTTTAGTAATAAGGAAGAAAACTGGCATAGAATCGTAATAAAGAAAAGCCAGCTGAGAAGCCTGCTACAAAACAATACTACGTATAATTGGTGTTTAATTATGCAGAATTAACAAATGGCAGCAGCACTGGTTGTATTACTTGACCAGGGCTCTTTGCCAAGTCAACAAGCTGGTTTTAATGTAGGAAGTAACCCATTCAGTTATCTGGCGCCTTTGAGCAGGGCCCCGACTGCTGTGTTCTCCATCTGTGTTGCCAGAAACATTTAGCAGAAGAAAGAAATTTGTTGATTTGCTAAAGCAAGATAAATTTCTGTCATTGATATGGGTGAATGCACCAATAAGATCATAAAAAAAGTTTTCTAAACATTTTATTCATCTGGTGCCAAAGATTTAGTAGCACCATAAGCGCTCAAAATACTAATTAGTATGAATTTGCAGGGTTGATACGTTATACAATAGAATATCGAACATGTTTATTTGAATACATTATGTCCACTAACCCCTCCTCTTTACATACACACATACTTGAAAGTATTTAAAAACATGCTTAAATATTTATGTCCTCTAGAGCATCATTACATAATTTTCTCCTACGGTAAGCAATTAATTTGCATTTTGAAATGAACACAACTATGATGACACATATGAGAGGTTCCGGCAGAGTGTCTGCTAGAGCCCCCACTCACAGCCGACCCCCATAGCAGCAGAGTGCTGTCCTTGCCACCAGCTCCTCTTGCTCCCCACTGCTGCAGCCAGCTGTGGCCACAGAGCTGGCCTCACACCCACCACAAGGTGCTCTGACCCCACAGAGTTTGCATGAACTTGGAAAAACCTTCAAGGAATAAAAACAGAGAAACAACAAAAACCTCTGGGGAAAGGGAAGGCAATAAAGACTCTTGGAGCTCCCCAAAAACATGCAGCACTCTGCCCCTGCTCCTTCTGAACTTCACTTTTATGCATAGGTTTCTTTGAGGGTTGTCACTGTAAGAACTGCAGCAGACATACTATCAATGAGTGAGAATCTTCGATGAGAAGTATATTGATGCACATAATACATTTATATTGTATAGAGTTGTTTGCAGGACGGCAGTGGACTTATTGAAAGCCACGGAGAGAAGCCAATTGTGTGTTTTGATAGAACTGGGAATACAGATTGGAAAGAAGCAGATGTGAGAGTCTCTATCAAACAAACTTCTCTATAGATTTGCAGAGGTACAGGTTCACTTTAATAGCTGGAGCTGGTGTCAAGATCCTGACTAGTTTTCACTTAGATTTTCACTAGTTTTTCAACTTAGGGTTGAGATGAGAGCAAGACACGTGAGCTAGTCTCTTGTGAATTCTGGGGGAACAGCTAATTTTGCACAATCTTTCCCACAAAGAGTCAATGTCACAGGAGTCTGGCTGCAGATGAAGAGAAACTAAGAGCAGAGATTCATCTTCTGCTTTTAGTGCTTCTCAGGATGACAGGGTGCTCTCAAATCGAGGACACCAATCTGTGAATGACACAGAACTAGATGAGGGACTCTTTCAGACCCCAGAAACAGTCTTCCCTCAAAACCATCCAGATTCAATTCTCATTTTAAACCCCACCCTTACTGGCAAAGAACAGCAGTTTTCTCATTCCTTAATTGCAACACTTTTTCAATGATATTCAGCATCATAAAAGCTGCATGTTATGTTTGGAAATAGAAAGAAAAATAAAAATGCCCCTCTGTGTGTGTATCAGTGTGCGTCTTTACGAAGTTGAGCTATTTCCAGCACAAACACAAGTAAATCTGGACGTCCTCATATATTCTATATTTTATAGGCCCAGTAAAACTTGGTCAAAATCCACTTAAACTTGTCGGTTGTGTGACTTAACCTTTAGGGTAGATTAATTAGATTAACAGACCACATACTGTAGATTCCAGTACTTCCTCAATGGCTATTAAATTACACAGAAGGAATTATGTTTTAGAGCCCTGTTTCCTTAAATCAAATTCCAGCCCTGTCACCTTTCTTTCATTTATTAGACTGCAAAGCTCTTGTTCCTTTCGTAATAAAAACTGAACCTCTGCTAAATTCCATCCTTAGTACTTGAAGTTACTCATGATTATTGTGCTTAGGATCAGATAACTACAAAATCTGAGTCTAAACTGGGAGAACACAGTCCATAACAGGTACCCTACCAAAGGAATGAAAAGGTGCCATGTAATTTGTGCAGAGGCAGGGGGTGGCACAGTACCCCTCAGCTACAAGCCGTGCCCCCTGCAGACCAGAGCAGTGGGTGTGCAGAGTGGGTGCCAGTGGGGCAGAAGGGTGGGCACAGGGTGGGAGTCTGGCACGATGCAGAAGAGGCCACTTCGGCTCTCACCATCATGACTGATAAAGCCAACGTACAGAATGCCTTCTTATTAAGACACTGCCGTGGGTAAAGAGGGTTCAAGAAATACTTCTGCAGCTTACCCAGCATGGTTGCTTTTTTTTCTCAAAATGTCATCCAGGCTGACAATGAAGATTTTGCACACTTGTCGTGCATTCTCAGACATTATGGAGCCTGGCACGCCCATAAACACGAGCAGAATATCCAGTATTTCCCAGAAAGTGTCAGAGAAACAGTATACACACGACACAACGTGGCCAGTCAGCTGAAGAGAAGTGATGAAGTTTTGGGCTTACTTGAACTTGCATTTACCTACAACCTGTCCTCCATTTTGACCTGTGACACAAGAACGTGGCTACAGACACATCACCTACCGCATGCTCGCTGATGCACACTTTTCAACTCAAATGCCAGCACGTTAACTGCTGTCAAAACTGCTAGAAACACTCAGTTTGCATGGAAACGCTGGTGACAAGGTATTTTTTTAAGCCAAAGGTATGTCTAGACGAGCTTCAGCTGTGCCTCCCAACCCAGCGTGCCCAGCCTCAGGCTCCACAAATGCTCCCAGCATCACAAACAACGTCTGGGACCATCCCATTAGGCTGCCAGAAAAGCCTGTCAACATCAAGACATCACAGTCCCCTCTTCCCCGCAGCTCATTTCTGCTCTGTGATATTACATATTTCTACAGTTCGTGCCCAGCCTTCTCAGGGTCCCCGACAGCTGGTGTGGCTCCTTCTGTGCTCCCCACACTGCCGTAAGCATGCTTGCGCCAACCCCACCACATCCCTGCAGCCCCATGAGCAGCCAGGGCAGCACGTGGCTCATAGTGACAGGCCGATGAGCTCTGAGGGTAGCAGCTTGCCCACAATTGTATTTCTCCGAAACTATGTAATTAAACCCACAGAGCTTGAGTAAATAGCAAAGCAATCTTGGAGAAAGGGCTTGATGAATACATACAAAAGAACCCTCCACCTTTATTTACAGTGTGCTAAAAGCCACCTGTTTATATACATTTTTAAGACAGAAATTTCATTTTAATCCAAGCAAGCAGACAGAGTCTTTAAGCTGTGGGAAACAAAGAAGGTTTGGAACAGATGCAGTGGCAAACCATGACAACCAGCACTTGTGACCAGGTAGCAGAGCCCAGGAGGTGTGCCTGATGAGGCAATTAGGTGCAGAAGATGCTTGTCAAGAGCGCCTTGCATCTTCAGGCAATCTGTTAGAGGGACTCTGACAGAGCCTACAGAGGAATCCAAAGCTGCCCCAGCTGCTCAGAACTTCAGGATATGAAGCAAGCACCACGTTTGGTGCAAAACATGACAACTTGTGAAGAATTCTTACTGCAGTCATTGCCAGTGGCCAAAAAATTATTTACATACATGTAAAATGCATTTTATACATTGCATTTTTGCACCCTGATGATGCTGCCATCTTCGTGCTTTGCACAGCTGGAAGAGCCTGCATATTTTACACTGTCTGTTTTTGCCATCCTAATTTGGATGCCATCTACTGCTGAAGAACCTTCTACAGTGAGAAGCTCCTCTGCAATGATTTCAGGCATCTGAACTACAGCTACGGGCTGGAAGAGTCAGTCTTCATTTGTTAAGGACTTGTCAGCTAGAGATACACAGCTAAAATTGCATACCTAAAATTGGTGATCTGATACTGCACTGTAAATAATGTAAAGGGCGTCTGCCCCCAAACATGGTTCTAAATAAGAAAAGAAGGAAAACAGAGGCTCAGTTTGCTATATGACACAAGTTAGCAGAGAAGGAAACAGTAACCAAAATGTCAAGGTCTATTCTGCATTCACCAGACTTCATTTGCAGTAAAAGGCCTTTGTATAACCACATTTAGAAGGTAAGCAAAAAAGAAAATCTTACAACGAATATTGCAAGGAAAAAAAAAATAATCTCTTTACCTTCCTTGAATCCTGAAAAAATAAAATTCTTTTATGCCTTCACCTTCCCACTTAAGATATAAATTTGCATTCTGAACTCTATTTTTCTCCCATTTGATTACCATACTGAATCTGGGGGGAAAAAGCACATGGTGAAAGATACATTCTTTGAATGAAAAAAGGAAAAATTCTTAGTGTCACAGATGGCTGTCAGGATGAAATGAAGCTTGTGTCTGCTGAGGGAATCAGACGTTAGTGTGAAATCTGAATAGAAAGGAACATAGCAGAAGGCAACATTTCAAAAGGAGTGTAGCACCAACTGGCATTGTGAGGGTTAATTTACTGCCAGGAACTGCTGGGCTTTTCATTCTCAGTAGACACACAATGGAAGATCCCAAAAGTACCCATCATAATCACAGATGCCGGGGATTAATGCTAAAATGAAAGCTTCATGAATATTAAAAATATCAAAACTGCTAATGATGTAGCAGAGTTTGGAATAACATCCAATCTGAAAATCTAAGAGTGTGCCATGCAGACATAGTGAGACACTGTCTTTTTAAAACTGATTAAACCTACTCAATTTGTAACAGAAAGAGGCTTATGCATATTAGGAGCTGAATTGACTGCCAAACTTTACAAATTGCACAGGCTAATTACCATAATTAAGCCTTGGATTGAAGAAGAAAATTCCATTTATCTCAGAATGACTCAGTGGAACTTCAACAAAGAAGGCAAAGTACATCAGATGTTTTGCCCCACCCCCCACCCCCCCCCTTTTTTTTTTTGCCCCTAAGTGGTGTTTCAAAACCAATAGTGAGAAAATAGTCAAAGTGAGAGCATAGAAATACTTGAAAATCAGAAAAACTGCATAATTTTAGGATCTGATTTTGGAATTTGCAGTAAATACTCCTCCAAAGACTAGTACAGTGAAAAAAAATATGTTATATTTTTCAAATATAAAATCTGAATTACAAAGTTATGTGAATCCACGTGTATTTTATAATCTGAAGCCGCATGCAATTCCTGTAACTATGCTTCATCAGTTTCCTGGGGACAGCACTGGTCAGTATTTGACCCATTGGACTCTCCTGCTGCTTGCCCTCTCATGCCAAAGCCGGGAAGTTTCCTTGCAGGATAACAGCCACCACATTTTAATAGAAAGGTAACATATTATTCTATGACTTGGATCTGGATCCAAAACCTTCTACTAATCTCACTGAGATTTGCATCTTGTCTTTAGGGATTGTTTAGTCTATTAACCATAAAAGCACAACTTTGAAAAAGTTGTTATGGGATATGGAAAAATCTCTCACTAATAGTATTTCTTTTCCACTCCCCATCTAGGAAGAAAATATAATATGAAGGTCTTCCATAAGCTCACCCTGGGTTTTATGTCACATATGTATGAGACCATACATATGTACACAGACATTAAAAGAATTACAGGATAGCGGGGAAGTATTAAGACTCCCATGGGAAATGTGGCTGACTTTTTGCCCATCAGTTACATCAATTTTGTTTGCATTTATCTAACTTTTGCTCCCAGGATGAAGACTATGTTTACACATTTTCAGGTCTCTTTACAGTATGCCTTGAACAAAATGGTCCTTAAATATATATATATATATGTACAAATTCACTTCTAGAAAATAAAGCTGAAAAGCAAATTATAAAAGAAACAAAACCACAACAAGGCAAATTAAAATCACCTGTGTTTCCTTCACTGTAGAACTCAGACTCATTATAATAGGTCTTCCATTATGGGCATGCTGTAAACACTTGTAAAAATAAATGTGAATTAACAGCCTAAGTGAGCATATTTAAGAAAAATAGACAAAAACACAAAGATCTTCATGTTCAAACAATATTTTGTTCAGCTGCAACATTAGAGTAACCATGGGGACACCCAAACAGACCTCTGCAAAGAGAAATCAGGAACAATTTCAATATGCAGGTGTCTAGAAGTGAGGCATGTTACACAAAAGGAGGAGGAGAAGAATGTATCGATATATAAAAGCATTGCTGCTTTTAGGAAGTACATGAATTTTCTGAAGCATATGTTTAGCAAAAATTCACTAACATTATAGAAGAACATATCCACATGTAAACATATAAGATAAGAAACTACCAGCTATTTCTAATCCAGTATTTGCATCCAACAAGAATGATTCAAATTTTTGATTTGCTACTACTCAACTTATTTATACAGATCACGCATATCTGCCTCTATGCAATGCTAATCTCATCTAGTAACTAAGACACAGTACCACTGCATTTGCTCCTTAAGGAATCTACAGAAATGATGAAAAGACCAGATCATGGGTACTTTTACAGAAATCTTTCATCCATGCATGCCATGCTTTACCCTCTCTGACATGACTGCCAAGATAGCCATCAGCTGAAATTCCACACTATGCAAACTATCCTGGCAGGGAAAAAAAATAATAAATAAATAAATACTCTGAATTCTGAATAATCAGAAGGCATTAATTTCACATACTCAAAATTAAGCTCACGTTACTTTATGTGGAGACAGAAGAAAGAAATACATATTGTGGAGCCCCTGTAGTCATGCTGAATTTATAGGACTGTGATATATAACTAGTTATGTTGAAGTTGTATGCTTTTTACCAATTTCATCTGTTACTAATTTCGTATTTGGAAATACATC
This sequence comes from Anas acuta, assembly GCF_963932015.1. Lineage (NCBI taxonomy): Eukaryota > Metazoa > Chordata > Aves > Anseriformes > Anatidae > Anas > Anas acuta. The sequence goes on from NC_088979.1 coordinate 104,907,124, forward strand.
AGTCTCCTTGTATAAATTCAAATAAGTCCATCATACACAGCAGAGATGTGGGTAGTGAAGGCAGAGGTCAATCCTGGACTTGCAACATTTTCACTCTTTCTTATGCTCATCAATAAAAAAAAGCAAACTCACACATTCATTATTAATAAATACAATCAGGAAGATTATACTTCCTTTTTATGTATCTTTTCTCATACTTTTATGAAGCTATTCTGGAAACACCTGCAGCTATTACTCAATGAAACAGCAACAGAATAAGATGCACTGCAAACTGTACTAATGCAATTATGTCATCAGACTCTTTTTATATCATCTGTTATCAGAGACTCCATTTTCCTTTTTTTTTTTTTTTTCTTCTCAGTAGTCCCAAGTAGTCCCAATCTTGTGGGAGGCAGACCTCTGAAACATCAAAGCACTGCTATTAATGTTCAGCTGCCATGACAGTCTTATCTACAGTGGGATAAAGAGGTAAGTGGCATCTAAAGACAAACAAAAACATACTGTTTCCTTATTCCTACAGTAAGTCACTGTCTGACTGAATTCAAAATTGCCATTCACAGTTCAACACCTTGAGAGAAAAATGCCAACACTTAGGCATTAGCACTTGTCCTTACTTCACCTGATCTGTTGTTCAGTGGATTTATTACTCATTGAGTAATTGTGGCGAAAATAAACGTCATACAGACAACATACAATTTAATGGAACAATTTCTGTGCTTTTTCAGAAAATTTCAACTGACTTTAAGGGCAAGGAAAAATCTTTCTTATTCAGTTTTGTAAATTAAACACTCTTAAACACTCTTAAAATTAAACACTCTTAAAACACATGCTACTTGATGTTCACAACCTCTCCAGCAAGAACACCCATAATCAAGACATTAAGCACAGGTCAAGCCAAATTGTTTAAGGTGCCTATGCCATGGAAGATGGCTGTTGGTACGCCTTGTTATTTATCCCTCAGATAAAAAAGGGAATGATGAACTCTAAGTATTTGAGTTTTTATTTATTTATTTATTTTTTCACTCTGTGGTCTCCTCTCCATGAATGTTCAGTTAATGATTCAAGATTAAACATACACTATTTGGTTTTGGTTTCTTGTTCAAACAAATTAACAAAACCACTAAAAATACTTCAGTCCCATCTAAAATCTTGGAGAAGAGGCAGAGGTACAAAAAGCTACAGCCCCATAATTTATTACATGCAGGAAACAAGAATCTTAAAAATACTTGAAATCAGTAAGTACGAGAGTTGTGTATTATTAAGACCACATTATTAAAACAGTTTCATCTAATAACATGTTTGGCATTGCTAGAAAGAAAATTAAGCTACACGGAAGTGTTTTTTTTAGAAACTACAAAGTAGAAAAACACCATCCAGAATCCTAAAACAGTGATGTTTCACATGCTTAACAAAACATTAAGGAGCTTTAGAAACTGGCAGATTATTACTCTAGAAAATTTACTACAGTTTGTAATATATCTGTTATTTTAAAATCACTTCGAATTTTCTTAAATTTTCTTTACACATATTCCTGTTCTGTGACAGGGGGGTTAAAACGATTAAGTCTTGCTTTTGTTTTAGGAATACAGAAGCTAAAAAAAAATTGAGAAGGCTAAAAGAACCGGAAAGATGCTTTTGATAAAAAATTCTCATTCTTGTGCTGGCCTGTAAGGAGCAGTGTAATCGTATCATCTGATGCTAATGAGGCTCCACCAGTCTTCTTGAGACCCACATGATAGAACTGCATGCTTGGATGCTAATCTGTCAATGCAGTAGAACAAGGATATAGACATTAAAAATATCTCTCTCTCTTTTTTTTTTTTTAATGTTTCTAGATACAGAATAGAAAAAAATAAATGTATCAAATTCAGCCAAGTCACCTTGAGCATTTAGTCTAGAAATGTGTAGACATGATCTAAAAGAAATTTGTAATGATTTTCAGAGGGAGAAATTTGGGAAATACCCCCAAGTTGACCTTTAGTTTGGAAGATAATATATCTTTATGTTGAACTATGGAGTATAAATATGATGAAATTTCATTTATTCTAAATCTTGAAATATGGACAAAATAGTGGCAGGATACAAATTCTCAGAGAATTAAGGAATATATTGCCTATCACCTGTAGGTTACTGGTTCAAATTCTGTCAGATGAATAGTGACAGAAAGTCAATACAAGCCAATGACTTTCATGAACTACATGTGAATCAGGTAAGTAGTCCAAGAGCAGATCCTGCTGTGGTACCACTCCTGATGAGGAACAGCTTGTGGCTGTAGCAGAAAAAGCCAAACCTGAAGAACAAATTTCTCTCTAATAAAGATTCCTACTAGCAAAGTATGAATTTGAAAGCAGGGGTTATGCATCATTAGCACAGTAGATTCGTTTTTGCTTTTGAATGTTGTTAATGTGACACAAATGTGTATACCAAGTCAGTGTCACCACGCACCACATTCCACAACTCCACAGGAAGTTCTCTGCAGAGATCACTTTTGCTGCTCAGGGAAATGTATTCACTTCACAGAAATCTGCACTTTAATAAATGGTATTCTCCAAAGCTCATTCTTACAAAACAATGAACTAAAATGACCATTTAAAAATATATATATATATATTGGTGTTCGATGACTGAGTATTATAATATTACTTTACCAAGATACAGATGGCTCTGTTAGTTTTATTATTATTATTATTATTATACTATTACTATTATTATTATAATATTATATTATATTACTATTATTATTATACTATTACTATTACTATTACTACAGTTTTTAAAAACTTTGAAACTTTAAGAAGCTACTTTTTTAGTTTTTTTGAAAGATGTTTGGAAAAAGGAATGAAGAAGAGGCAGGCATATGCTAGAGGACACTGTTTGTTTTTGTTTTTGTTTTTTAAGAGTTGTTTATCAATTAGTAGCAATTCTTCAATTTTATATATTTATATTTTCATTCTAGAAGTTATTTTCCTGTATGTTTCAATGAGTGATAAGCTACAAGCTAGTTTAGCTCCCAGGAACTCCACTCTTCAACTTTCAGGTGCTGGTGTTACCAGAGCTGTAGGGAAAATGTCCAGGAAGCAAATTTGCTGCTGTACTAAATCATGCTGCTTTCTCAATTTAATTTCCCACACTGGCCAGAGTTTTTCAGAAAAAAAAAAAAAAAACAAAACTCTTTACCACCTACACTGCACATAATGCAAAGGATTCTGCTAACACCATCTGGCAGCACAGTTAAGAAGTTAAATTATTTAAACCATCAGAATTTAAATGACATTGTTTCCGAATAGATATAAGTAGTTCCCAAATTAAATACAATTAAAATTAATACATTACAGCATAAAAAAAATCCAGAAAATAATAGTGATTATATCAATGCTTTTATTCATACTGCATGTATCATTGTCCTCTTCTTTCCTTATTTTCACTTTTAATTGCTTTCAGATTTTTGTAAAATACCATCTATTTCAGGACCTCAGTCATATGTAACACAACTTTCCCCTAACTTTATTTAAGGCAACAACCTCCATTCTGTGTATTTTTAAAAGAACCTTATGTATCTACCCAGTGAAAATCCTTGGATTTTTACTTGTAGTTATTCAACTCATTTTCAACAGGTCTAGCTACTTCCAACTAAAGCACCTAGCTATTCAGAAATCTCTATTAGTTTGAAGACAAATTTAGAAATAAATCATGCTTTTACTTTTTGATCCCACATAACTGATTCCATTGTGGCTGAGCTACAGTTTTACCCATACAACCTTCCATAAGCTACTTAGCCTCCCTTTGTGGTATTCTATCCTGTTACTGTAGGAAAAATGCCTTCAAGGAGCTGAGGAATATTTGCAAGGAATTTAAATGAATGATACTCAAAAAATATAAGAAAACCCTAGGGAGAAGAGAAACAAACAACAACAACAACAAAAACACTCCCACCCACTCCCACGGTCTTTTTTTCTTTTTTTTTTTTTTTTTTTGAAAAAGAGTAACCTAATTTGTAATACCCTATGTATTCAAAGTGCACATTCTTAGCAAAACATCTTTTCAAACCATCTGAAATATTGGACATCTGTACCAAGGCAAGCTACTTTTCCAATATTGGATGATAATATTAAACACGTGCTTTTAACAGCCTACTGGATGAATATGGCAGCTTTTGACAGACAAGTGGTGGAACTAAACCACCAAATTACAAACCAAGTTAATCTAGGGAGGAATAGAAGAGATGGAAAGAGTTAAAAATGATACAAATGTCTGCTCATGTGTAGGCAAGTGATAAATCATGGAGCACAATGTTATTTCCTGGCATCTTTTTATAATGTGGCTAGAGACTGATGAAATACAGGACCAGACATAGTAAATCTGATAACTGGTTCTATCAAGCCCAGATTTCTGTCCGTGCTGGATGTTCAGAGAACTAATATGTACCTAACCTACTAGACAGGGTTAGAGATGGAGAAAGACTATTTATAATCAATTTATCATTAGGAGAATTAGTTAGCTTATTTCTGAAGGAGAAAAGAGTAAAAGCAAAACAAGTTACACAGAAACAAGATAGACTCCTTGTCAGAGAGAAGTACCGAATGTTTCAGTAACTGCTGCTAGCTGCCACAACTATAGGGGTCCTAAACAATGCACTTGGGGTGGAAATCACTGCCACATGTTAAATGTATTTAGGATGTGATGCAGAAGGGCAAGATTAGTACAAAAATTCCAACTATGTGCAGGGAAGGAGATAACCCCCAAAGAATTCCAGCTCCACACAACAAAGGTGAAACTGCTCTGCTCAGGTTTCTCTGGACTGACTGTAGCTCCGTCTGCATTGCTATTCCCACCACTGGCTTCACATGCAGCTGCACCAAAACCTAAATGTGAGGAGAATCAGAGGACCCATCTGTGCTTAGCATAATATCGCCACAGGCACCGGAGTGGCAAACATGCAAATGAGCTGATTAATCAGGAGGTAATTATGCTTGGGTTACTCTTTCTGTTACAGGAATGCTTTGATAGCAAGATTAGGTAGCATGCATTGGAGCAGTTCATAGGGGAAAATATTAGAGCACCCTGGGAGACAGTTTAAAGTCCTTTACAAGCACGTTTCCTGTAATATTTAGATGAACATTTCATTTGTGAGAGTAGGTTTGTATGTTATTAACCAAGTGAATCTTGACAGTGAGAAACAAGTATATAAAATATTGATTTCCAATATAAAACATTTACATGACACATTCCAACTGAAGTAATTCCCCAGTACAGAGTAAAATCTATTTACGTATGTCCTTAACGGATTCTCAGCTCTTTCCATCTCTGTGCTTCTGCAAAATGGAATGGGGGGTCACTAACGGAAGATTATCTACATTAAAAAGAAACAACCAAAAAAAAGTGGGGGAGGGATGCAAGACAAATTGAGCACTTTCATTGACTATAAAAAATTCTTAGTTTTGAATGCAGGTGAGCTAAGGCAAAAAGCAATGAATTCTGTGGCAAAGGAGGAAACAAACTGTTTGCCCAGAGTAAGACAGTGACAGCTTTGTATCTCCAGCACTGAAAGAGCTGGTTCTAGAGGATGTTCAATGGAAGCCAACAAGGAAAGCTGCTCCAGTCCCTGACCCACAGATCAGCAAGTCTGGCTTATTGATTTTCATACCTTCTCAGCACCTCCTCTGTACGTAGAAGGAATTGCTGGAGACTGTGCTATTCTGCAAGTGGAGTGAATCTAAGTATGTTCATAACCACATGTTCATATATTGCTCTCAGTGTTCAGAATACAGCCATCATATTAACTTTAATTTCTGTATGCAGTTTAATTCCCTGCATGCTTACACTTCCTACTTTGAACTTCTATAGGATCTTGCTCCCAGAGTCAGCAAGAACGTACATGCATGCTTGAGCTAATTCGTGATACAAGGACTTCGATGTTTAGTTGCACAATCATAAATCTCTATGGACTCAAGGCTATGCTATCTCTATCAGTTAGGGTTACTTTCCCTGCTGAGAAGATTTAGTACACTTCATCAGGAGGGCAGGATGACTGAGAAGGAAGCAGACTTTCACAGATGTCAGACACAACAGTCTGCTCATAGGTGTGAGTTACATGATGATTGGGATCACAATAGTGGAGGTTCATATTTCTGGAGGGACCACTAAATGCCCAGGATGCATTATTTGTAACAAAAATATTTACACATGCACAAGTACCATGTGCCTGGCTTTCACATTCTGGAGGGTTTAGTTTAGCATAGCAAACTGCACTGAGAAGCAGGGAAGGGACTTCAGCAGAGTCAGTGCCAACCACAGTTTGCTCCTTCCTCATTACCAAGGTTTTTGCAATTCTCCATAATGTCAGAATAAAAAAAAATCTTAAAAGCAAGACTTGCACCTAAGAGTAAATATTGCAATAAATTGTGGATGACAAGGATATACCTAGAACACTTTCTCCTCTGCAGAAAACTTCTCTGTCTCACACCTGAAGTGAGACGTCTGTGAAGCATGTTTAAGAAGGGATGCATGATTGTATCATAGTCTAGTGTTCACACAAATGCATCCTGTGCAGGTTAACACCAATGGTCCTCAGAACTGCTTCGTTGTGTCCCTTTCGAAGCTGATTGGTATTCTCAATAATGTGGTTTATTACATCTCTGATGGAAAGCTTTGACAGTGATTTTCAACTGTGCTTCTTCAGAGATCAGATGCTGGTTCCAAAAATCGGCCAGCCTGGAACCCACCTGGTTCCTGTGGGATTTTGGAACCCAGCATTCATCTTGGATCAGGCTTTTATTAAAATATGAACTGAAATACATACAGAGCAGCAGTGACTGACAAACTGTGTTGCAGTCTCCTGGCAGCTGGCTGGTTTAGGAGACGTTCAGTGCCTGGAAGAGCTGGCTGTGTATCTGGCCCTGCTGTGCCTGGGGGAATGGTGATGATCTGCTGGATCCTTGCACTCCAAATGAGCTCCTTCCTGTTCAGATACTCTTCAGTAATTCCACCTGGGCGCCTAACCATTAGCTCCTTTCCCATAGCATGCTACAGGAGCTTGGGAGCTGATGTAACTGAAATCCAGTGTCAAATACAGAGCCCCTTTGTTAGGGAAGAGGCTTCCACTGCTCACAGCTGCTCTCTGGCACCTTCTTCTCTCGTGAAACAATACTAACATCTGCATTGAACAACTGAAAAAGTAGCAGACAGAGCTAAAAATATTTCACCAAAATATCACTCAGTGCTGTCTGTATTTGTCAACTGTGACATGCTAAGGTAACTGAACAGTCTTACAAATTCACTGCAATCCCTAAGAACCTGAACTGAATTGCAACTTAAATAAATAAGATAATTGACTTCTGTATGTGAAACAATATGGGACAACTGTTTTAATATCTCTGCTGAGTAGACATGCCAGGATGTGTTAGAGAAACTCAAACAACTGCATTTTGTGGAATGATGAAAAAGCAATAAACTTGAAGTTGTGGTGTCCAATTACTTAGCCTTTTTTCCACTCCTTTCATGGTGAGATGGGACACTGAATGGGCCAGGGACTTAGGCCCTTCTCTTGCACTGTGTACCCAAAGTGGACCAGAGGATCAAAAAACAGGTTTTATTCAAATAAAACCTTCAGTGCTTCTAAAATAGAAAAAAAACTTCATGTACAAAAAAAAGACAGAAAAGTTAAAGATTGACTGACACTTCCCACTGCCCTCTTTGCCTTTGCATATTTGCCTTAGACTTTTGTTTCACTTACTGACTTTGACGAAAGCTGGGAGGTTCCTTCCATTTCCACAATTGGCTGCAATATTTTTTATTTATTTTTTATTTATTTATTGTTTCTTTTTAACTTGAACTCTCGGATGTGTCTTTGCTGTCACTGTCTGGAAACAGATGAAAACTCTTCCTGCCAGTCATTAGCATTTCTAAAACTTCTTTTTCCTTAAGATAATAGCACCTTGTGAATAAAAGCAAGTAAAGTAACTATTGTTCATCATACCCAGATTCCTCAAACAAGAAATACCCTCTGTGAAAACACTTGTGTGGTTTGAAATCTTAGTAGAGGTTTCACACCAGGTATATTAAATGCAACTCAAAAAACAAGATGAACTTAAGAATGAATGATCGTGTTAAGTAGGACTCCACAAGTGTAAGTTTTGCCAAGAGCGGATTATGAATAACAGATATTTGTATGTACAACACTAGTAGCTCATGACATTTTATGTTCTATTATAACTTCTTGAATCAGCTTTAGAGAACACAAAAACTCCACAACATTTAGAAGTCTAGAAATGAAGTCACTGCCCTAGAGCTCTACAGAGGCAGAGCCAGGATTTTTGCTTTTTTCACTGACAAAAATCAGTCAGGCATGTAAAAAGATTTGACTCAATATGTCTGCCAAGATTCAGCAAGTAATGAGTTCTTACTTTTTCAAAGTGCCAAGTAAGCCAAAGGGATAAAAGTTATCACAGTTGCAAGACATCCTAGAAAATACAAGGCTTATAGTTTACCTTCCTCTTCACTGACCATGTATAAATTATGCTGCTTTTAAAACGTACTGCATTAGATGTGTTCTTTATTCAGAAATGTCTGCAGATTAATTCTGAATATAGTAATTCACAGCACATACCTTAGGTTTTCTGTTCTCCTAAAGAATAATAATGATGTGATTAAAATGACTATAAAATAACATAATTAAACCTTTTAGGCCATCTTCAGAAGCTTCACTAAAGCTCTTTGAAAGCACTCAAGCCATGAGTACGTTCCTGAAAAGCATACTAAAAAATACATTATTTTATTTTTTTTAGCTTTTAAAGAAAGCCTGTAAAAAAAAGCAATTTCTGCTATTTTCTTTTCAACAAATGTAGCTTTCATCGGATATACGTGGAGCTGATAGAAATAATAAAGCTGACATAGTAATATCAGGCACTTGGCAATGCTTGTTAATACCTTCCTTTAAGAGGACAATTACAACAAATCTTGGGTATTTTTGTTTTTATTATTTTTTTAAATTGAAAACAGTAAAATTTGTCCACACTGTTAACCTAAACAGTGAAATAGCTGCCAGACTGTAAAGAGTTATTAAGGAAGTTGTAATGAGCCAACTCCAGGAACAATTGGATTCCATAATATTTGCTACTTATTCTTTACAGTCTGAAACAATGTGGAAATGGAACTGAAACCCCATCAACATAACGGCCCAGGGAAGCCCAGGGAAGGCTGCCCTCAAGTGATTTTTTTATTAGCATTATAAGCAGCTTCTGATACTATGACCAAAAAATGCTGTTGATTTGCCTGTTCATTTAGCAGACCAGACAGAACTCTCTTTTTCAGGTTACTGGTGACAGAGGCCCCAAAGGAAAATTTGGCATTTATTCACCTTCTTACGTGGATTAGAGTTTAGGTCCTCCCAGTGTAAACTGTTATGTACTGCTTACAATGTGCAAGTATGCTAGTGGAAATACATGAAATGGTCTGTACGATTCTCAGCTTGGGCAGCATCCAATGCTCAGCTGTGTCATTCATTCAGTTCAGCTGGTGAACTTCAGCAATCTAGTAGTTATTGGCTAAGAGCAGACTACACACCGAACATCTAATATCATACCATCAGTGGTATAGTGGTTTTGTTTCCTTTCCTATCACTGGATTTTAATAATGAAAAACTGGAAGAAAAATCTTAGGTCATCAAATACAGTCTCTGGGTATTACAGGCAACCACATTTTGTAATCCCTTATGTAAACTGATCAAGCTCCCTCAAATCCGTAATATTTTTGTGACCTTCAGAGATGGCAGCAGCAAGCTATATTTGTTTTGTTTTGCACTGGATGAACACTTCTAGCTTTTATGATAGCCAAAGATTTGGACCTCCAGCAACAAGCACAACAGAATTTAAGAAAACATCGTAACCAATGTAATTAGAAAGGAGCACTCAAGGTTAACCAAATAGTTCCATGTGAAAAAGTCTAATATCACACTATCCTAAAATTTCTTTCAGATTGTAAAAACACACATCTGTAATCACAGAATCTTACTGAAATTAGAAATTTACTCTACGCTAGACAATTGTGCCATACCAAGCTGCAGTTACCACTACAACTAGTGATGGGACCAATCATCCAAATTAAATACAAAACATTTGTGAAGCTGAAATTGATCAAAGAATATACAATTAGCTACAAATCCAGCTTAATTTGATTTTATCTAATTTGTGGAATCATCTCTACTGCAACCAGAAGAAAAAGAATAAACAACACACGTTGCATAACATCAGGAAAAAAAACAACAACATAATGAAATAGTATTATGACTCACATCTGGATAATCCATCTATATGCAATTTAAACTTGAACACATTTGATGCTCTTTCTAGCCAAATTTTAAATCTGCTTAAGACCTGGAAATAGGAGTGGCAGAAGATATCTCTGATGTGAGGCTAAATAAGAAATTTAAAATGGGGTAAGTGGAAAAAAATAATTTTTTTTTTTTCCATGGATTATGAAGAGCTGATAATTAGTGGCAGTAGCACATAAGACATTCTTTAAATAAGGAATGTTGAATAGAACATTTGGTTATATTTTCAGATCACACTTCTGTGTTGTTTAGAAAACTGTCTTAAGAAAAGCAAGCACTTGCTGTACTTGTGATTGCAGAACAACAGCTTTATTTGTGGTCTTATGAAATACCTGGTATCTTGTTGATGACAGACAAGTGCCTGTGCTTCTTGTTCAAAGGCAGGCTGAAAATCAGGATTTTGAACCAGAAAATATGCACTAAAATAGTGAGAGTTCAAATTATGACTGTAGCAAGCACATGCTCAGTTTTCAATATGTAGGATCTGCTAAGGCTTTCCTAACTGTGAGCTAGTTACATATGTATTATAGCCTTCTCCAAACAGACTGACCTGGAAGAATGAAACAGCCTTAGCCCCAGCACCTGACTGCTGGGGGAAGGGGAGGTGAGCGGGTAGCAACATCTGTGCTGTGTTTGGTTTGCAATACCGGCTTCAGAAACAAATTCGGAGGATCAAGCTCAATTTTCTGCAAAGATCTTGACGTTGTGCTGGGGGCAGCAAGACATTTGGCTTGGTGGCTGTTACTGTCAATCTCGACTTGGCAAAACATAGCTTGCCAGAACTAGCCACAGCACCTTTGCTGTTCTCAGTCTTTCACTGCATTTCATATAAGACAGATGTTTACATATCAGGCAAGTGATGGTAAAATGATACCACTCTAATACCGTGACGTGCACGGTCACCTTTACTTCGGACCCTCAGTTCATCCAAAAGCAATAGTTAAGTGTGCAGAGGAACATACTGAACTACCTGCTAGAAATTTCATCTCTGTCACTGCTATCAAGTACTCCAGACATATTTAATAACTAATCTATAGTTGCCCTAGAGTTCTAAACCTGTGAAAACCACTGAAAAAAAGACGTCTGAAAACAAGGGCCAACATCCAAATTCAGGCCATTGCAGCTCTTGAAATACCAGCTCCAACTTTTCTTAAGAAACACAGCTATCTCACCCAGAAATCAAGCTGTATTTGTTTTGCAATTTGAGTGAGTCAGACACATAAATATTTAAGTTTTAATTCAATTGCCTCTCCTGCGGTCGATGAGTCACTAGGACTCTGATATCTGAGGAGTCTCGCTAGGGGAGGTCCTGGAAATGTGTTATGACTCCCAAGTGGGTTCCAGCCGGAAAGTCTGTGAGCTGCATGTTTAAAATGTATAAACTTATTTTCCTTTCGTACACCCAAAATATATGTAATGAAGTAGAATGTGTTTGCTTCCTGGACAGCAAACAATCTTGCAGCCAGAAAAAATGTTTACTTTGTAAACAGTATTTTCTTTTCAGAACACTGTTTTAGCAATAGATTCCATGATGAAAAACAGTTTAGGTCATAAAAGACCTGAAAGAAACAGAATCTGTAACACTTTTCCTTCTCTCTAAACTCCTGAAATTAAACTCACCAGAAGTTACAGTCACTCCAACGTACTGAAAATACAGAGAGTATACTTTATACAAATGGATGATGCAAGATAATTTCAAAGCCTGTGGTCAAATAGGGAGTATTATGAATCTTTCCATACATAAACAGAATGAATATGAAGCTGCAAAAAAAGAGACTAATTAAAAACTGAAAAGCCACATTCCATTCACACACACGTTACAAATCAAGTGGGGAGGCCATTTATGACTGCAGCATTAAAATAATTAATGAGAATGTGTAAGGCACTCTCTTTCCTATATGACACTGTAATATTCCTGTAACCTTCTTGAGTCATCTTCCCACCACTTAGCATGAAACATGCCAGTTTACTGCCTTCTGACCGCTCTGATTTTGACTTATACTGGACAAAAGACAGGACTGGTACCAATGAAGCAGATGGACACTAAGCTCAGTCCTGCTCTGAATTCAAGAGAACCGTATTTCACCCACAGAGGCACAGGTGACAGAAGCAGAAAAATAACCATGCGGGTCTTGACAGCTGCAAGCCAATGCCAATGGCAAAGCAAAAGACAAATCTTCACAACCTCTGTGGCCTTGTGAGCCTTGCAGCCCCCAGGAGACTCCTGACCCTGGCTGTGAACCAGGCCAGCTACTTTGCAGATGAAAAGTAAACCTGCTGCAGATGTCCTGACACACTGAAACTCCCAGGTCCCCAGCTACAGGTTGTGTAGCCTGTGTGAACGCACTCCCAGCAGTCCATGTCTGGCACCTCCCAGTCCTCAGAGGGAGCTCCACGCCTCTCACGGGGAGGAAGCCTCGATCTGCATAACTTCACTCCACAGCTGTTAGTGAAGAAATATTAGGTGTGAGCACAGTATTATTAAGTCTCCCCACCCCCCAACAATCACCTATTGTTATACCCTCCATCCAAATTCTACACTTGTGTATGAAATGCAAGGGTTTGCATATATACTATGTACTTTTCTCTAAACTAGAGACAAAACCTTTAACTTTACTAGTGTTTTAAAGTTAGAATTGGTATGTACATGAAATCCCAGGCTTCTGTATATTGGCTGGTAGGTTTTGTGACAGCCCAGAGATCTGCCATTAGACTGGGACACCTATTAAGGAAAACATTATTTTTACCCATCAGTGGGTCAGGAAAGATAGCGAAAGACAGACACCTACTTGAAACCTATCTTTACAGTATGAAAAAATAATAATAATAATAAAAAACAACACCCAACAAACATAACAAACAAACAAAATACCCTTTTACTATATGTAGCAAACTTTGCTCATATACTCTTTTTTTTTCTTTCTTTCTTTTTTTTTTTTTTTTTTTTTTTTCTGCACTGCCAGCGTGTATTAATGAGGTGGTGGATATGGAGGGAAATGACATACTGCCTACATATGTTATTTCAGAATAAGGTTTCCAAGAAGGACTCTGAGTAAAAAGTCCCCCACATGCTTCAGTTTAAATCCATCAGCTCTGCTCTCTTCTCAGATGGTTGTTATCTTGGCTTCTTTTTTTTCATTTTGCTGTTAAGGATAGTAATTTTCTGGATGCTACACTATGCTTATCTGACATTCTGTTCTTAACCATCGCGCTCACCTTCAAACTCATTTCATCTTTCTGGGACACTGATGTGGGGCTGCTTTCCTGCAGGTACCCTGAACACAGCTACTTTCAGAAGGGGAAATACGTGCCATGGGTAATTTCATGGACACGGAACGGCATCATGCCACTGGCGCCTCAAATTTAGCAGTTAACTGGGGGTGCTGCGGGGCTGTTTTTCATCACTGGTGTCAAATTTACAAGAAAATCACCACAGAATGCCTTTAATGTTGGCTACAGTTTTCAGTTCTGGAAAGCATCAGAGGGATGCAAAGCAATGGAACCTTCCCACGTATAGTATTCGTCTTCCAAAGCTGGAGCAATGATGGAGGATGGGCTGTAGTTTGCAAAGAACATAGATGTCACTAAACTACAAAGCTTTTTTTTTTATTATTATTACTTATTTTATTTTCCTTTACATGTCATATGAATAAGATAGAACTGAGTTTTAAAGAAAAGAAACAGTTTTTGTTGTTGTTGTTGTTGTTGTTGTTTTTCCCTTTCACTGACGCAGTGTTCAGATCTTGGTGGTGACTTGTGACTCCACAGACAAAAAAGAAATGAACTGACATCCTGTCATCACTCAGGACCTATACAGCCACAGGTAACTACTAGTCCACAATGTGCAAGCCAAAACACTTGGATTCAGATAACTACGTGCTATTCTCTTATTCACTAGCTAAATAGCTTTTAGTTTTCTCATTAGAACTACAGATGTATAGTATCATTCCATATAAATTAGCATCATCCCTTTAATAATTGCAGATAATGTCCAATTTACAACAGCAGAATAACTAGTTTATTAAGTAAATATTTATAATAAAATGGTAGCAAAAAAAAAAAAAAAAAAAAAAAAAAAAAAGTATTTGAATGTGACTTATTACCACTATAGCAAAAGAAGAGATTTTAAATACAGTAATTTGGCAGGAATTGACATACAGTAGTACATTTTCCCAAAGGGAGAGCCAAAATCTGGCCAGATCTGTCATGGTTTTGTATGTGTGCCAAATGTGACACAGAATAGATGTGATTAACTATCTGAAGAATTATATATATATAAATTTCCATGAAAAAGTCACACACCCCCTTTACAAATTATCCTAACAACAGCTACCTCAATGGGCAGTTTGAGATGAAACAGAGAAACTTCATAAGACAATGAGATTCCACAAAGTATCATACACACATACATACAAAAATCTCAACTTTTATTTCTCATTTTAGAGGTATTTTAAGATCACTTCCTTACTCAGTTTCTCCTTGCTTTGTCTATGGCACAAAACTATACTAAAGCATTTACAATTTAGAGAAGTATATTGGCATTAGTTTGAAAACTAATTGACAAAATTTTAACTTCTAAATAAAGATAAATATTGAAGAAGTTGTTTGAATATTAACAATATCAAGCAACAAACATGTTTCAAAAACTTACTGTGGATTCTACATTTGAATTGGCAACTCTCTTTTCATATGCTCATCATTTAATCTTTCCTTCCAAGTACAATAACAGAATATAGGTTTTTAGAATATAGGTTTTTAAATTCTTGCACAAAGACTGCAATAGCTTTTCAAATTGTCATAGTAAATCATAACATTACAACTGAAATAACACTATATTTTAGTAGAGTCGGCACCAAAACACTAATACTACACACCCCAAGAGATGATAATTTCCAGTTAAGCTTGAGTTACAGGAAAGCAGTGTTTTAGACACCTCCCAGGACAGCCTCAGTGTCTTTGTGACAATAAAGGAATTCCAGAATTCCTCAGGCACGGTTCTGATTTTTGTGCCTCAGGGAAGACATAGAACAATTGCTTTACGGTTAATCGCTGAAGTCTTTCGAAGGCCTTGCTGGGGAAACTGCTACTACCATCTGTAGTGAAATTGTATAGGCATAACTAAAACAAAGCACAAGATAGTCTTCCCTTATAAACTCAGACCTGCCGGAGTAATTCCTGTGAACAGCCACCTGCTCCTATAAGCTGTTTATTCTATTTGTAAAATGGATGTTAGCTCCATATAAACTTCTAAATGTTCATTATGTTAGCCAATCTTTCATGTAGCCATCCCATTGCGTAATTTGTCTGTGTTCCTACACTTCAAAACAGTAAGTAATAGCATGTCATCCATATGCCATCCCTCTCAGATGGTGCAATTAAAATACTCAGACTGCAAGGCAAAAGTATGCAAGATAATGCCATTGTAAAGACAGTAAATACTTTTTTTTTATTTTTTATTTTTGTAAGGACACAGAAAGTTTTGTAGTTCACAACTGGTAATCTCAAAACAGCCAGCAGCCACAACAGTCAGGAAGTTTCATACTTGCATGCTATCTTTACCAGACCAATCAACATCTCCAAAGCAAAACTTGGCAGCGTTTCTTTTCCCTAGGGAATAACATCATCATATCACTTTGATATACAACCAGTTGCTTCCATCAGATTTTGTGATGTCACTGTGTATCCAAATTGCAGCCACCTCCATGCCATGGCTCCTCTCAGCCTCATTGTCATGGCTCCTCTCATAGGGCCATGTTTCAAAAGGTCATTTTCCAAAGCAGATAAGAAAAACACACTTGAAGTAGGTTAATTGCATAATTTATACTTAGAATTTTGTTTCCTTCTGGATATGTAATTGGTAAGTCAGGTAAGAAGAAATGAAAATAAGCTGGGAATTTTAAGTGGGAATAGTCTGACTGCATACTACAAATGGATAGCATGTGGTATATGTCTACGTTATGTTAGCGGAAGGTATGATGAGCAAACTTGCAGGAAAAGGTGTAGTTTCCACCTACAAGGGTAATCCTTGTCTGCAGAAGGATCTTTCTGGGATTGCAGACCAAAAGTGAAATCCAGTACTTCCTACCAATCCCATATGCACCACAGGAACTGGAAACATTGCAGGGTCTGAGTGCCAACTGCTGGCACTCAATCTCTGCACTGTGGATGTGCCAACAGCACTTCAGCGCCAGAGTGTGAAGAGAGATCATGACTTTGTGCCACAAGCCAAATGAAAGCGAAAATCAAAATTGCATGATAGCCAAGCCCAATAAAACAGAATCTTAACTATGTCCCAGTTGTAAATTTAAAACTGTTTCCCTCACTTTATGCAGTCTCAAATACATGAATGTCCCTTTTTGTACAGTTTCTGCTCATATATAGTCTTCTAACGCCCTACTATTAACATTGTCTGTTAAACTCGCTTTTTCCCCTAGCAGTATGTTCCAAGGATTTAACAGCAAACAAAAGGGAAAGCAAGAGAGTAAAAATCTCTTTGTGAAGAATTATCGCATATTTTGCGCTCATATGTCACTGCTTTCTAAGTGGCAGAATTAAAAAAGATAGAAAGGGGAAGCCAAATTCATAGCTTTTATTCACCAAAACTGTTAACAAATCATACCTATGAATTCAGCATCAAATGTGATTTGATGCAATGGATAGATTTGATGCCAGATGTCATGTGTTGTCCATGATGTGAAATACTCATTTTCAACCCTGCTGACTGTGGCCTTACTGTCACCTCAACAGGAAAAGAGCATTTTAAATCTTTTTTCAGATTTTGTTATTTTTATTGTGTGCTCTCAGTAAGGAGGTGAACATTCTGTCCCAGCTGGGCTACCATATCACATTAATCAGATTATTTTTTAAGTAGTAATAATGTCACATTTTGATTAAATAGATATTTTATACCTTCAGTATTAACTTCTTAACCCTAAAATACTGTTCCTGTTTCTGTGCCTATACAGCTGAGTTTATTTCTAGACACTAGTTTTAATACTTGAAAAAGCAATGGAAGTGAATTAGCAGATCATATTTGGCCACCAAGTAATGCCTCCGATAAAGATCTTGCTGCTCAGAGCAGACCCACAGCCAGCAGCCTCACCACTACTACAAAAAGACACAGGGTCATGCCATTTGGGGGTTCAGCTCATTTACATTTGTGACAGACACCACAAAGAGTTTCCCAGGAACACCAGATGCGGGTACAACTCCTCCTGCCTTAGGAAGGGCTGGCCCTCGGCTGAGCCCTGCCCAGCCAGCCCACAGGCACACGCTGCTTTCTGCTGGATGCCAGTGGCTGCAGATGCCAAGACTAAACACAGGTTTCCCAAGCCTTCCTCATGGCCTTTTATTTTTATTATTTTTAATTCCTTGTTTTTTATTATTTTTTTTTCTTTCAAATATTCCACAAATGAAAAATAAAAGAAGATTATCAGGTCACCTCTAATTAGCTGCATGTGCAGTTCCTGACACTGCCAGATCTTCTTTACGTTTAGGACATCACCCCAGTGAACTGATCCTACACACATGCTGTGATTACCACCTTTCTATTTAAGCTATTAAGTGCTTCTTTTTCCATCAGGAACAAGTGATGTATGCTGCAGCTCACTCAGGAATACCTGTGTGGTTTTTCTGTAGGAGCGTCAAAATGATGCCCCATTAAAGGAAGCCTGTATTGCTGGGACTCCTCAGCTTTGCTCAGCAGCTGCTCGACAGAAAGCAGGACAGGAAGGTGAGGTTTGAAAAATACTGGCTACATGCTTCTGCTTTGCCATGTCACTCCAACAAGAGCCGTGACTATGGGGAGGGGAGGAAGACACATCAGAGGTTGGATAAAATTCAGTAATCTCTTCACTATGAAAGGCAGAAGACGTGCTATGTCTTCTCCTCAGAGTCTGAATAAACAGCCCCACTCTACTCTTCTCCAGGAAAAGTCCTGTTTCAATATAATATAACCAGTCACAATACAAAAAAGTATCAAAATTATTTTGTTAATAACTATTTTTTCATTGAGCACACATCTACTTCTGAGATCAATTTGGAATAGACTGTGGACAGGATCAGCAACACTGAGAAACGCTCTAAGACCACCAGGACTAGGGACTTAGCCTGATAAAATCAAGAATTAAGACACAGCCCTTCTGTTCCACTTTGAAAAAGCAATTTGCCACTTTCTCCTTCATTATCAATACGACATGCATATTTTTCAAATACCACAGGTAGTGAAACCATTAAAGCACATTAGCATAGGTGTGACTGTTTTCTGATACAGATGACTTTAAATTGGTCCCTACTTCACCCACTGGCACTGTACTTCTAAATAGATATGCACACACATAAAGATGTTTATATAGTATTTTTCACATGTTTGTGTATTTGTGTTTAGTTTGAGAATGAAGGAAGCAAACATTTCCACTGATTTGTGTAATTATTTCCTCTGAAATTCTCTCTGAATTGTATTGTTGTGAATGAAAAGTATGGATTCTGTCTTGTACTTTTTCCCTTTCTACCTTGCCTTCTTCTGAGAGATCACATTAACTGTCACTTATATACACAATTCTAGTTATGTTTTGTTTATGGCTTTTCAGCAGCTCTGTAATCCTAGAGGATGAAAATATTTTCCATTTGCCACAGTGACACGTGCTCTGGAGAGAAAATACGAACAGCTGCAGGCTTCCCTAATAATGGTATCAGATAACACACTGTTCGGGATGTCAGTTTATCATTTTTCCTTAACAGAAAAAGCAGGTCTTCTGCTTAGACATCTCAGGCGAGACTCCATACAGACCATCACACTCGGGAACAGAAGCAAGTGCTTCAAAATAGGAAGTATCTACAATGCCTTGCTGAGGGACTTTCGCCAATACACAAACAGCCTATTTTAACCATCTTCCAAAACAGACTTGCTGGCTTCAAATTAGGCATACGTGCTGTATGTGAGAACTCAGAGTTCAGTCCTTTACAATTAAACTCTTCAGAAGAAAAAGCAGTCTGCAGATCAATGAAACTGAGGTGGTGAGCTGCCTTTCCCTTACTGGGGAACGTTCACTGTATGTCAGTGATATATTAAGTCCATAAAAAATAAAATATCATTATTTAGGATGTTTACTTTAGCTGGGCTCTGAGAGGCATTTGTGACCTTACAGAAGTACTTCATTGGAGGTCATTATTTAGACTAAATTCCAGATATAGAAAACAAAGAGCTCTATTCATAACAACTATGACAGCAAGGTATTCACAAGAGAAATGAGCAAGAATTGCAAAATGTAGACTAAATAGGACAGTGATTAAATAGAGGTCCCAATCCAGGAAAGCACCCCTATAAAGCTAACTCTTTAAGCACATACTTATTTTCATTCTAAGTAGCAGTGAATTCAATAATATTAAAAAGAAAAAAGAGAAGAGAAGAGAAGAGAAGAGAAGAGAAGAGAAGAGAAGAGAAGAGAAGAGAAGAGAAGAGAAGAGAAGAGAAGAGAAGAGAAGAGAAGAGAAGAGAAGAGAAGAGAAGAGAAGAGAAGAGAAGAGAAGAGAAGAGAAGAGAAGAGAAGAGAAGAGAAGAGAAAAGGAAACAACAACAACAACAACAAAAGCTTCAAAAATTTTTCTTGACCAGGAGCCTATGATTTCATTTTCTTCCCTCCTCTTAAACAAACAAGTTCTTAATTACAGGTAGGATAGACTATATTAGAGAGTAAAATCATCACCACTACAGAATTCAATTGTTATTAGCAAATGCCTAGAAGCATGCAGACCTTAGGGATGTAGCTTGCAACTTGAACTCACTGAATCAACAATAAATGACTGAGGCAAAAAGGTGAACTTCGTATTCCCAGGAAATACTGCAGAAATGTAGCCTGCAATACCTGGAGATCTGAATGAGCAAATCATTATTTTTAATGCACTGTCCATCTTTCTATCTTTCTACAATCAACTCCACTGAAAATATTGAATGCAAAGAATATTGTTGCAATGACAGTGTTCCATCATGAATAGATGGATCAGTATTTCCTGAGGAATACTTATATAGCACTCATGACAAAAATATCAGCTGATCTCATCAATATTAATGTCTTTGATCATACCTACTAATACCCTCCAAAATAACAGAGACAGATAGAACAAAAAGTTGAGAACAGTACTGCAAGAGACCAGAAACAATAGAAAGACAATGATTTTTTGACTGAATTCCTGTCCATTTGCAGAAGCTATAACATTGGTGTCAGTAAACATCAAGTTTAACATGAATTAGGAACAGGATCTTTCCTGACACTTATCTGAAGTAAATACCTAACTTATCTTCATTAGCTTCTTGTTATATGACATGAGGATAATTAGTAAGGCAGTGTTGTCTTACAAAAAAAGACCTCATGAAAAAGTGAAGTCATAAATTTTGCTTTTTTTTTTTCTTGAACATATGAGAGAATACTGGAAGCTCTTTCTGTACATTAAACAAGGCTAGCTTTAAAATAAATAAACTTTATAATCAAAATATTATCATGGAAGACTTTCAATAAATAGCTTTGTCAGCAAATGCCACTGATATACCAGTGGAATTTTTTGTCCTTGTGAGTTGCTTTCTTTTCCATTCCTTCCATTTATTTTTCTGCATTTACAATGTGAAGGCTTTGTATAGAAATGGTTACTACATGTACAGCCCATACATACTCTATGGTCTATAAAGGCTTGGAGATGTTTGTGGTATTCAAGTAATATTTTGTGAGTCACAGTGCCAGGAAAGAATGACTTCCTTCAAAAGATCCTTGGAAAACCAATCTGCTTTCCCTATCCATTGAATGTGGAGGTTGAAAAGAGTTACAAAGACAGAAAATCCTTTTCACTTTTATAGAGATGGTCAAATAAACCCTATGCAACATTTACCGAAAGGTCTATCCCACAAGTATCTATATTTATTATTTGGAAGTCTTCACACTATTTAAAGACCATTGCGTTAGCAACATGACATGTTCATCCTTCCACATTAACAAAGCTGATTCCATTTAAATGAGGTTAATTTTCTTTAGAAGTATGGAAAGTTTTCTCCAATAGCAGGCGTAAAGTGAAGAAAACCTATTATCCTATAAATTATGTGTACGTTACATTAATATGTATCATTGTGTCATTTGAAGTCATTGTAGCAGATCTCATGATCCTACTGGATATTTTTGTATAACATCTGAAAAGACATGAATCCTGTAAAGAAGGGTAAATCTTAGTTTTTAGATGGAATGCTAACAGTATATGGAAAAACACATTTTACTTGCTTTGAAGAGAGAAAACGCTTTGTAACAGCTGGGATGTAGCCAGGAACATACTCTGCCTTGTACATTCTTCATCTAATACATAGTCATTTTGTTGTGACAGGCACTAGTCCATTTGCCATTGTTTTCAGGACTCTTAATGGTTCACATACTTACCAATTGGCTTACTCAGAGCTGAGGAAACTTTTACATCATTTAAAAGTATTTACAAAAGTGTAAATATTGATTTTGATCAATCCTCAGGATTTATTTTATTTTTTCTTAGTTAGCCCAATCTTCTGGTAAGAGTACTTCTCTAAAAATGTATTTTGAAAGACAGCCTTGTTTGTGTTCAGTAGTAATGTTAGTAACTTGAAAAGATGCATGTCAACCAACTTCAAGTTCTTAACAAAAAAAATATATAGTTTTTAATAAAATACATGTTTGAAGTGTCAAATGCTGGACTACAAGTAATAAGCAATAAGCAATATTAATAGCTTTGCAACAGAGAATTTATAATTACAATTCTATTTGAAATTTTCTGAATAATCTCTACAGCTATGAACTTTTCTAAAATGAACTGTACAACTCAACTGGATCTGATCTTTGCATTACTCTACCACCACTGATGAGGCCTGAGTGGGGTCATGGTTCGACTGTCTTTATGGCAAGAAAGGACCGAAGCCTACAAATGTTCAGCTTCCATTGACTGTAGGCTGCTTTCCATTGTCCGAATATTGCCTGAAGATTGATTCAGCATTCAGAAACGGAAGGATTTTTTTTTCCACCTTTTAAAAAGGAGGAAAAAATTTAAACCAATACATATCAACTACCCCTTTCTGATGGGGATTTATGCAAAAATATCAAATCTAAAAAGGAAACCACTGGAAAAGTAGACTTCTATACATATAGACAGCATAGGGAGCTGAAAAGCATGGAACTCATTCAAATACAAATTTCACTGTACATCTACAAGGTGCAAAGTCATTGAAGAATCTTTAATCCTATCTTGCAGTTATTTCTCTGCCCTATGAAGTATGAATTATTGGAGCACATGGCACTAATTTTAACCATGAATCATATTTTGCTCTCATATTCAGGAAGCCACAGAGATTTCAATTTTCTCCTACGCCGGTGTGTAGTACTTCTGAATATAGATTCAGATTTCCAGATATCACTGTATCTATTATACTTGCTAACAGGATTAGCTAGCATTAGGCTGGCCTGGCATCCCCAGGAAGCATGATACTCAACCTGAGGAATTCTCTTGGGAGGCAAAAGGTCTAAGTTGAGGCATGCACAATTTCAAAGCAATTCTTGGCACAATTAACTGCTTGACCTGCAAGATGAACAAGCATATCATTTAATTAATTGCCCACCTTTTTTGGGGCCATGCCGCTCATTTTTCTCATAAGTCTGTGATAATATACTGCCACCAGTTTTTATGGAGATGATCAAATAAATTATATATTAAGTTGCCCAATGATGAATCAGGACTGAGTTTCATGATGCCATCAATCTCTCCCATCATCTCTGCTGATGTGATATGTATATGTCTGCATATACATATATGTATAGAAAACTTAATATTTCTGCAAAGATGAAACAACAAATACCACTAAATTAGTTCTGCTTCTCATAGAGGTTCTGCATTCTTTTTCTTCCTTGATAACATGGGTAGAAAAATAAACAAAAATAAAGAGATTTAAAAATTCTTTATTGAGCAAGATGTAAAATATTCAATAACAATGTAGTACAAATAGCATCTGTTACGTTTGGATGACATCAAATATACTCTATACTAACATCTGTGTAGTCTAGAGCCTGCAAATTAGAACAGGAACCAATTCTCCTTCTTCCCATGTGAATTGATATATGGATTTTTTTCCTTTCCTTTCATTTTTTTTTTCCTCACAGATAAACACACAAGTACCAAATAATTTTCTGAAGTAAAGCATGGGTGGTTTTTTTTTCAGATTAGAGGACAGAAAATTTATTTGAATATCTGTTCAATAATGTACAGCACATATAAGGAAGTACATATGCTGTAAGAACTGTAAATACTAGTTTTTAAAAATAATGTCCTTGAAACAAAATTAAAAAAATGTTTTTTCCTTGTCTTGATGCATCAAATTCTTACGGAAAAATGACAGTTTGTTGTCTGTAACTGTTCCCTCATGCAACATGTTCATAAGCATAAGAACTGGTTTACTGAACTCTTGAATTTTTTCAATTTGGCAATCAAGCTGGTGTATGTTTTATCAGGGTGTTGAGGAATTCTCAGAATCCTTAAGAAGAAGCATAGAATCATTCAAGTTGGAAAAGACCTCTAAGATTATCTGGTCCAACCTTCAACCTAGTACTGAATCTCACCACTAAACCATGCTACTAAGTTCTGCATCTACCCGTTTCTTGAAGACCTCCAGGGATGGTGGTCTTCAACCACTTCTCTGGGCAGCCTATTCCACTGCCGCACAATCCTTTCAGTAAAGAAATTTCTCCTAATATCCAAACTAAACCTCTCCTGCAGCAACTCAAGGCTGTTTCCCCTCATCTTATCTCTTGGTGCTTGGGAGAACATGATCCCCACCTCGTACAGCTTCCTTTAAGGTAATTGTAAAGTACAATAAGGTCTCCTTTGAACCTCTTTTTCTCCAAGCTAAACAACCCCAACCCCAGTTCTTTCAGCCGCTCCTCTTAAGACCTGTTTTCTGGACCCTTTCAACAGCTTTGTATAGCCCTTCTCTGGATGTGCTTTAGAAGCTAAAGTTTTTAATAAACAAATTTTTGCTATAGGGTATCTATGGTTCTGTCAGAAGTTCTAGGTATCCCTGTATTATACAGAATCACAGAATTGTAGGGGTTGGAAGGGACCTCAAGAGATCATCGGGTCCAACTCCCCTGCCAAAGCAGGTTACCTAGAGCAGGTTGCCCAGGTAGGCATCCAGATGGGTCTCTTCTCCAGAGAAGGAGGCTCCACAACCTCTCTGGGCAGCCTGTTCCAGTGGTCCATCACCTTCACCGTGAAGAAGTTCTTTTGCATGTTGGTGTGGAACTTCCTGTGATACATTGCCCCTTGTCCTATCCCCACAAACCACTGAAAAGAGCTTGGCCAATTCCCACCATCTCTCACACTTAAGATATTTGTAGACATTGATTAGATGCCTTCTCAGTCTTCTCTTCTCAAGGCTGAACCGACCCAGGTCTCTCAGTCTTTCCTCATAGGGAAGATACTCCAGGCCCCGTATCATCTTTGTGGCCCTCTGCAGGACTCTTTCCAGGAGATCCCTGTCTTTTTTGTACCAGGGAGCCCAGAACTGGTGTCGTGGTTTAACCCGGCCAGCAGCTAAACACCACGCAGCCGTTCGCTCACCCTCCCCCCTCCCTCTCTGGGACGGGGGAGAGAAATGGAAAGTGAAGCCCGTGAGTTGAGATAAAGACAGTTTAATAAGACAGGAAAATAATAATAACAAAATAATAATAATAACAATAATAATAATAATAATATGATGGTGATAATAGGAAAGTAATAATAATATGTACAAACAAGTGATGCACAATGCAATTGCTCACCACCCGCTGACCGATGCCTAGCCTAACCCCGAGCAGTCCGGCTCCCTCCCCCCGGCTAGCCACCCCTATATATTGTTTAGCATGACGTCAGATGGTATGGAATACCCCTTTGGCTAGTTTGGGTCACCTGTCCTGGGTCTGTCCCCTCCCAGCTCTTACTGCACCCCCAGCCTGCCCGTTGGCAGGACAGAGCAAAAGGCTGAGATGTCCTTGGCTTAGTATAAGCACTGCTCTGCAACAATTAAAGCATCGGGGTGTTATCAGCACTCTTCTCATCCTAAGCCAAAACACAGCATTCCACCAGCTACTAGGAAGAAAATTAATTCTAACTGAAACCAGGACAACTGGACACAGTACTGCAGGTGAGGCCTGACCCGGGCAGAGTAGAGGGGGAGGATCACCTCCCTTGACCTGCAGGTCACACTCCTTTTTATGCAAGCCATTGGCCTTATTTGCCACCAGGGCACACTGCTGGCTCATGGCCAACCTGTTGTCCACCAGGACCCTCAGGTCGTTCTCCTCAGAGCTCCTCTCCAGCAGGTCATCCCCAGCCTGTATTGATACATGTGGTTGCTCCTTCCCAGGTGCAACTCTTGTAAAACCTCCTTTCATTTCTTCCTGTCCAGCTCTCTAGCCTGTAAAGGTCTTGCTGAATGGCAGCACAGCCTTCTGGTGTGTCAGCCACTCCTCCCAGTTTTGTATCATCAGCATACTTGCTGAGGGTGGTCGCTATTCCCTCATCAAGGTCGTCAATGGAGATGTTGAACAAGACCAGACCCAGAACCAACCCCTGAGGAACACTGCTAGTCACAGGTCTTCAGCCAGACTCTGTGCCACCAATCAATGCCAATACATACTAACTATTTCTCAGATTTTATCTAGTTTTATACATTTTAATCAAATTTATTAAATTCATTTAATAAAGGCCACAGAATCACCAATGGGTGCTTTTCCAACTTCAGCTTTTAATTCTTCTTGCACTATACTGTTGTATTGCTCTTCTTTCTCCCCAAACCCAATCCATAAACATATAAAATTATTAGTTCATTATTAGTTCATACCAGCTATATGAAGCCCATTATAAGTGTAACATAACTGAACCAGTATTTAAACAAATAGGAAAACTAATGTCTTTACATGACCAAGCTAAGTAAACAAAAAACTGTGGCAGCTTGATGTTGCGTTCTCTAGTTCTTCCAAGAGGGAAACCAACTGCATTTTGTTTGATTTAGTCATTGAGTACAGGCTACATCTTTTTTTTTTTTTTCCTCCTCTTTTTTCCCCCTAAAATAAGTACATCTTCATGTAATTTAGAAGGTAAGTGATGAAAATTTTTCCTTTTCTTTATATAAGCGTTTATTTATAGAACTGTATAAATAACAAAACACTCAAAAGAAGAATCTAGTCATATTTTTTTTCTAACCAACTTCTTAGTCTAAATGATTTCTCTTTGATCAAACAGCATCAAGGTTTTGCAAATCCTGTCGCTTTTAACAGTTGCTGGAATTATAACATTTTCAGGATGCCTTAAGAATTTACTAAGTAATATATGAGGATAGGGCATGTAACAGTGAATTTAAAAAGAAATACAGTAGAAATTGGGCATGGAGTTAAGCTACAGGGATGAATGGGAGTGTTTAAGTCTTTAGAGATGGAGGAAGCCAGCTTTTGTACCTCTTTTGGTCTCAGAGCTATTCTTCCTGACAGCCAGAGATTTGCTATTAAAAGCATTTTATTCATCTCAATACTTTTCATTTACAAAGCATTAAAGATTTACTATGACCTTATCAAGTCTTCACTTGCTCACATTCACCTATGCTCTAAAAACTACCAACAAGAGTTTTCTCTTTAATTCCCTAATATAATTAAGTTAAGCTTGAAGCAACTCTTCTGTTCTGTGATTATCCTGAAGTTTTCTGTTTGACCTTGGTGCCTGAGAGACAAGGAATCTGTATTTTCCAACTATGTAACCCAGTCTAATAAAGCAGTGTAAGAATCCCCAACAAGCCTTGTCCCCTGAGCCAAAACTCTCACCCGATTCAAGCAGATTTGTAACTATACATTACTTCTGAAAGAAGAGCCCTTAAAATACACTGAAGCTTTGGAAGTAGTGGTTTAATCATCCAGAAGAGCAACCTTTCCACAGTTAAATTGTCATGGAAACACAGGGACATCAAGACCCCAGAGAAGTACACCAGGAACATGTAAACAATACAGGGCAACAAAAAGCTGTGTGGTTCCTGTATAGGTGGTAAAGCAGATTTCTGTGTCAGTACGTTTGAAGGATATAGTAGAAGCAGTAGCTCCAAACACAAAGCATTCTCCGTTTGCTCAGTAAGTCCACGTGTTTGTTTGTTTTTTTCCTCCATCTCTCTTTGATCATGCATACTTAACCACCAGACCTACTGATGTCAGAGGAGATTAGAAATGACCAGATTGCCACTCCTCTTCCCTTCAGCATCAGCATGCAAGTCTAATGAAGCTGAGACAGCCACAAAGACAGTGCAAGTCACAAAAACAGCCCTCCTATTCTCTGATCTTTGGCCTCTTGTGGTCAAGAATATTCATTAGCAATACAGGCAAACTGACTAACCGCATGCAACTCATCCATACCTATCTGTCAAAGATCAGAAAGATGGTCCATTGATTTGTACAGGTCACTGATCAACTCTTTTAGCAATGTGATGTCACACAGAGTAGGACAAGTGGGAATGCTGACAAATGAGCCATATGTTCTGTGAAACTGCAGAACAGGGAATAACAACCTCTCCTAATGCCTACCTATCCAAGTAGCTTCTTTCCCCATCTTTGAAATTGTTGCTAGCAGGTACAAATACCAGCATAATTGACAGATATTCTGTCACTATCATATTTGTACGTTATTTCATATATGTACAAACACGATGATAAATTATATTTACAATTTGGAAAATCTATGTGAATATGAAATACCGTATGACTATTCCTATAGGCTTTTTACCTTCCCTAAGACAGCCGACAAAATGCCTGCTGAAAAATTTCCACAAGGTTCACTGCAGTTCCCATCCCAAGTGTTGTAGAAACACTGGCCAAGAAAAGCCACAGGGAAGTATGCCATGTGTCAACGTAGAAAAGTATTTGTTTCATATGAAAGCCAGAAAATGAAGGTGTAAGGTAGGCAAATTTTCTAAATAGAACAAACATACCCATCTGCTATGTCATGTTCAGTAAATCTTTGTAGAAATTGGTAAGAAACCTCCATAATTTCATTCCTGAAAAATGCCACTGAGCGAGGCAATGCCAGGGCTGCCCCGTGCCAGCCCTGGCCAGCTCCAACAGCCCCACCACAGGGCATGGCCAGTCCTTGCAGCCAAGATGGCAGCACCTCAGGGGCAGCCTGGGGAAGGGAGAGTGCGTGAGCAGCTGAGTGGGCCTGTAGCCCGTAGGCAATGTTAACCCACCACAATTTTCCTCTGGATACCTTCATGAACAGCATATTTCTCCAGACACAAGATCTCGGACAACCTTCAATGCTACAGAATTTCAACATTATATTTAGTACAAAATTAATATCCTGTGAGATAAGAACCATCTTGTCATCCCTAATTTATGTATGTATTTATTTGCTTATTACAGAGAATTGATAACAAGTTTGCTTGACACCCCTACCATCACAGAACATTTCTATTGCAGTAAAACTTGAACTGATGTATCTTGGGCTACAAGAAGTCAAACTGAAATGATACAATGCCTCACATTTATAATTTTTAATACCACAATTACGCAAGCTACAGTCATAATGTTGTTTAACCTCCTGAGGGAAGAAGCAACTGTTGTTGGCATCTTTATAACAGCTTATTACTTCATGATAACAGCATGTTACCAATGTTGATAAATTAAATTTCAGTGAAGATAAAGTTAATTTACAAACACTGTCAAGTCCTTCTTACTAATGTCACCTAAATAAACCCTTAACTTGAACAGTAATACTAAAAAAATGCTTTCATTCCATGCAAACCATGAGGTATGTTTGCCATAGAGATATCTGAATCGGATTATAGCAAAGTATTTTGCCAAGACCAACCAACCTACTACAGATTTCTATCATTGAACTGGTCTCCCAGCCACTGTCTCTTTTAAAGCAGAATTTATCTGTGAAAAATATGTATCTCAGTTTCCAGTGTTCCTAGCAGTAGTTCTTTGCAAACACTAACATTAGTATTAAAACAAAATGAAATGAAAACTAAAGGGATATGAAGTGTAAACAAATATGTCCATCCACCTAAATACTTAACTCTCAGGGGAGAAGATTACTAGGTATGAACACCAAGTCTGGCAAGTAAAAGAGCAAAATAATACCATTAAAAACAAAGAAAATTACAACAAAACTCAGGAGGTAGGCTTCCTAGAAGCCTCTATTTTCAGGTTAAATTTTCTTGGGAATCCTCAGCCTCCTTCTTCTTCTCTTCAATCTTTAAGCGGATCCATCTGAAAACTAATCTCATTCCTTTCAAAACAAAAAAGAAAGGGATAATATTGTTTTTAGCTGTATCAGATCATCCCTTACATGGCTGATCTACTCACACAGCACTGAGCTTGGTACTGGATATTGGTAAGAATCAAGTTTGCCAACCAAAGTGGAGAGAAACAAGAATTCTCTGGTGGTTCACTTCTGCGAAGGCCACTTATTATAGCTTTTAATAAGATCTCAACTGCCTGTGAAACTGCACACCCACAGAAAGAAGCCAGGTACAATTCAGAAAAGGTACAAAGGAACAAAACTGGGAGGAGTGGCTGATACACAAGAGGGCTGTGCTGCCATTCAGAGGGACCTTTATAGGGTAGGGCATTGGGTGGTGAGGAACCTCATGAAGTTCAACAAAGGCAAAGGCAGGGTCCTGCACCTAGGGAGGAATAACCCCATGCACCAGTACAGGCTGGGGGCTGACCTGCTGGGAAGCAGCCCTGCAGAGAAGGTCCTGGGAGTAAGGGTGGACAGGAGACTAACCATGAGCCAGCAATGTGCCCTTGTGACCAAGGTGGGCAACTGTATCCTGGGTTGCATTAGGAAAAGTGTTGCCAGCAGGTCGAGGGAGGTGATCCTCCCCCTCTGGTGAGGCCTCACCTGGGGCACCATGTCCAGTTCTAGGTTCTCCAATACAAGACAGACATGGGGCTCCGGAAGAGAGTCCAGCAGAGATCTATGAATATGACTACGGAAATGGGGTATCTGTCTTGTGAGGAAAGGCTGAGAGAGCTGAGCCTGTTTAGCTTTGAAGAAGTGAAGACAACAAGGGAATCTTATCATTGTGTACAAATATCTGAAGGCTGGGTTTCAAGAGGATGGGGCCAGGCTCTTTTCAGTGGTGGCCAGTGACAGGACAAGAGGCAACAGGCACAAAGTGAAGCACAGGAAGTTCTGGCTGAATATGAGAAAACATTTCTTGATAGTGAGCATGACAGAGCACTGGAACAGGTTGCCCAGAGAGGGTGTGGAGTCTCCTTCTCTGGAGATATTCAAAATCTGCCTGGATGTGATCCTGTGCAATGTATGCTAGGTGACCCTGCTTGGCAGGGGGGTTGAACTAGATTATCTCCAGAGCTCCCTTCCAACCTCAACCAATCTGTGACTCTGTTATAAAACATATGAATCTGTGCGGTTCCCAGGCAGAACTGTTCATTTTTAAGTTTGTCACCTGAATTCAATCCAGCATTCCTAGGGAGAGGTAAGGTCCCCACAAGAATAGTTACAATAACCAGTAGCACGAATAGAGAACATTTTAAGTAACTAAAAGGAAGTCCTGAAGAAGTCCCCATCCCTGGAGATTATCAAAACCCAACTGGACACAGCCCTGATTAATGCGCTGTAGCTGGCCCTGCTCTGAGCAGGTGGTCGAACCAGACGATCTCTAAAGGTGTCTTCCTGCCTTGACTAGTTCATATCAGTGAAATTCATGCCACAGACAGACCTTGAGAGTATTATATAGTGGCTGGATATCTACATCCCACAACCACAAGAGGTTTTTTCCTCTTATTTATGTCTGCTCCACAAAAGGTATATGCTTTTAAAATATTCTCTGGAATTATTTGCTTTGCTTTCTCACAGATAAGTATATCACTATTTTAAGCAGTAACGTTTTAACTTTATTTTGAATGCTGGCACAGCACAGTAACTGACAGAATAAGGATTAAAAAAATAAATCTACTTATATCCTACTTATATCCTAACAGTTATTAGACAAAAAAAAAAAAAAAAAAGAATCCCAACATATTGTCACAAATATTTTAAAAATTCCTACCTATACACTTTTTCTCAGAAAGGTACAATGATTTACCATTTTCATTAAGCTTTCTAGTGTTATTTCTAATTTCAAAATATGTTATTTTATAGTAAATATAAATATATATTTTAGGCAGTCTTTTAAACTACTATTTTTTTTTCCTTATTTATTAGTTACAGAGCTATCAGTCACTGTTTAAAAGTCCTCAATAAATCAAATTGACTGCCCTGAAAGAAAGCCATCAATCATATCGACTAGTACTAAGAAAGGCCAATACCATGTTAATTGCATGCAAAATTACTGTGTGATTTTCTCAAGCAGAATCCCTCCTACGCTTTGCATGCGTTGAATGACCAACTACTCTTACCATGGAAATAGCTAAGGAAATCACTTAATAATATCAAACCATAGGAAAAGCAGGAGGAGATAAATACATTTTTCTTTTAAAACCTTGTTTGCATCAAATAATAGCTACCACTTTCCTCTGAGGTTTTAGTGTAGGGGTGCTCACAGTGACTGAGATACATGTTCTAACACACCAACAGCTGCTGCAGCTCAGACATCAGGCTCACAGCAAGCCATGGCCAACCGAGTACCAGTGTTCAAGATACAAGAAGTAAGTAGTATAACATACCTAAGCAAGAATGATACAATAAAATTCACTTTAAAAACCTTCACTATTGCTGTATTTCTAAATGCCAGAAATATCCACTTTGGAAACCATGTGATTCTTTTTCTAGAAGTCTTAGCATAATTCCTTAAGAAGAGTATTAAAATTGTAGGCACAGCTGTATCCATTTTAGTCTGACAAGCCTTTGTTCTTAGTTTCAACCCTCTACTTTTTTCACTTTATAACTTGGGGCAATATTCTCATATTGATGAGTTCAACCTTTCTTATATAACTCACTGTGCAGGAGAAGATAATTATCCCGAGTAAGGTCTGACACATCCCCCATTCCCACTCCCCTTTTTTGTTGTTTGAAGAAAAGCATGCTTTTTGAATTTTATATTGTATGTAAAATAATCATACTTCTTGCCCATTTGATCTATATAATCTCTATCTAACATCAGTCACATAAGCCTAAAAAACAACATGGGCAAATCACATGAAAGCATTCTATGAAGGCAGATGTGGAGATTAGCAACTATGAGAAGGATACATTTTCACTGGCCTTCCAGACAGATCATAATATCTTTTAAGATAATTTTTTAATCTTCTAAGTAACAGACTGATGACCTAAAACATTCTCAAAGTGTAATATTATGTATGACATCTACACACATTGGAGGAGTTGAAATCCAAAAACATATGAAAACAAGGGGGGATTTTTGATGGTTTGGGCTTTTGTTTGCTTTAAAAGCAGCCTGTCAGCACTTCATGGTCCATTAGAAGAGTCGTCTTGCGTTCTCCTTCAAATACCATGCCTCCTGGGAGACTTTTCTCAAGAATACGAAGGGCCAGATTGTGGGTCATACTCTATCCACTTTGCATGTCTGTGTCGGCATAAAAAGACTATAAAATTCAAAGTGATGGCAGGCAAGACAGCCCAGCTGACCTAAAAAGCTACTGAAAGGGGCAGTCCGCTGCCTTGCCGTCTCCCGCTTCTCTGTTATTCCTAGGGATGTGCTCTTGCACCTCTCTGACACTAACTGAGATACTTATCTGACTTAACAGACAGTTGATTGGGCTTACCACAGTAGCAAAAATCTACCCTCTTTGTCCTCCCCCCTTTATTACTTTTCTGTCCCCTTCCATGCTTTGGTTTACCCAGAGGTCACCTGAGCATCAGTCAGGCAGCATAAGGAAAAGAGGGAGGGGAAAATGGGACTATGCTTTTCAGTGACAATGAACTATGCGATCAGCTACACCCTTGCTGTCCAGCTGAACTGTAATTTCACCTATTTTCAGTAGCTGAGAACCAGCAAGTAGAATATGCTGGTAGCGAGAGCTCAGCTACCAGGTACACATTGCTGGGTGCAGTCAGAGCATTGTTGTACTGTGAAGTTACTTTTTATGCACTCTCAGAAAAAGCAGTTTAGGATAGCATTCAAACTTTGAAATTGAAACTGAAAGTAGGCCTTGACTTGTAGCAATCAAGGGGTGATAGTGGCACCCCCTCTTGCATCCTCCTATCACAGCCTGTCTGAACCCAGAAGTGTGACTTGCACACCCACACAGAGTAGTAAGCATTGATTATGCTTCCAAGGCACTGGTTCACTGACCAGTTCCAGGAGTCTATCAGGGGGCAGGGGAAAAGAAAAGAATCCCCAGTGGTGAAGAATGGTGAATGAAGTAGGGCAAGCGTTTGGAAAAGTTACAACAGTCTTTGATAAAACAAACTGAAACTGTGGCCTTCTTCAAAAATAGTTAGGTAAAAACCTGAACATGTTGCCAAGGTCTTAGATCTAGGCATCATATTTGTTATAAATTGAGAAAGAAGAGTCTCCTGAGAAGTAGTTCTACTACTCTTCTGAGTAATTTGAACATTTTCCTGTGGAAAGTCACACAACTTGTGACGATTAGTGTAGTAGTGGCTCTCCTGGAGAGCAGAGTGGGAACAGCTGGATGCACTGATAATATCAAACTATTGATCCGTTGGTCTAAAGAAACCCAGTGTCTGGAAACTGCTTTTGTGCAGTGCGCAGACCTCATCTTGGCAAGCTGACTCAGGCAGCACCTCGCATCCTCAGTGAGGCCAGGAGAGCCACGCCTGGCAGCATGCAGAGAACTGTACTTGAGAATGGGCTCAGGTTAAATTAATCTGTTTGGGGGCATTGTACATGTCTCTCTCTCTCTCTCTTTTTTTTTTTTTTTTTTCTTTATTTGGATCGATTTTCTTAATAAGTTACCTAACACAACAGAACATACTGTCTCTAATATGGTTGATCTAAAACAGATTTTGACATAAATAAAAAGTTGCTCCTTCTGTCCTTTTCCCAGCCCTTACCCCCAGCCATTTTTGTAAAGAAAAATGCAACAATCGTGTGTCATTACTGCATTACTAATTATATGTGTCCTACTAAGAGCTCCGGTAAGTAAAAACTGAACTTTAATTAAGGATTTAATTAAGTATCCTCTTTAAATTTTTGCATATGTACTTTAGGCATAGCACTGACTACATAAGACTGACATTTTCAGCAACAGTGGAGTCTCCTTGAAAATACTGACACCTTCAGTGAAGTACTGGAAATTAAATAAATACAGTGTACTACACGGAGACTTTCTTTGCTGTAACCCATAAATGTCTGAAACAAAGTAAGCACAGATGCAGTACAACAGAGTACTGTTTCTAGATAACTAAAAGACAAAAAGCTGTTGAGAAAACAGGATAAAGCCCAAAAGCTGAAATCGTATAGAAAAGTGAATGAAAATAGACATTAAAGTGGTTTAAAAATGCACAACATTTAATACTGTACTAAATACAGTTTAGTGCAATATTCAATGCAAATATCAATATTTACATTGCAAGATAAAGAAAAGGAACTGGATGGTAAAGACATGCATTAAGGTGCATGATTAATTATCAAACAAATCTGAAGATTGTGAAACTGAGTTACAGAAACTAAAATGTGCCCTTAGCACTGAGAACCTTAGCAAGTAAAGATAAATCAGTTTGCAAAAATAAAGTCAGGTATTTCTCCATTTTTCACTGGAGAACAATGATTTGGTTAAAATGTTTTTGTTTTCCCTGACACCATTCACCTGTTTTGTCAGATACTTAGAGGGTTTATTCCTGAAAAAAAAAAAAAAAAAAATTAAACTATCCAGGAGAAAAAAAAAAAGGGGCATGTTGAAGGCAAAAATATGATTTTTAGTGAAAACCCTTGATTTTTTCAGAACTTTTGATTTCTTGATGTAAAACCACAGATAATGTGCAGTGTTAAAAGGAAGATGTTGGGTCAGAAGAGTTTCATGCTCTTGAATAAGATACATTACTTTCTCTTTGTGCGAGACATGGAACCTTATTTTTACCGTGGCTAGTTTAGCTATAAATTGAGTCAGGTACCCAAAATGAGGGTCAGCTCAGCAGAAATAAAGCATTGTATCTGAGCAGAATTAGCATGTACGTGTTGATTAATTACACTTTAAGCTAAAACATTGTTGCAGGACTCAAATATTCCTGGTTAAATTATCATTTGTATGATTTCTGTTCATAAAATTAAGAAAAATCCTGCAATAGTCTTTAAGGCAGTAAATGGGAACTGTCTTTGTGTGTGCAGCTTTATTGCTGTCACTAGAAGTGGTAAGACCCACTTTGCTAGATCAGTCAGTCTTGTTCTGACTGTAGCGTCTCTTGCTGCAAGAGTTCTGCTGTTCTCTGGCTCTCACACTGAAGGGGAACCTCCTGCTACAGATATCATATTATTGCACATCAGTGGCAGAAACACGGGTAACCCAAAAGGAACCACTCCTATAGCAGGAAGGGTATCTCAGTCCTGGGGGGTCATTAATGCAGGACTGCTCAAATGAAGGAGGCAACTTCTACTTCTTCTGAAGAGGAGCTTAGAGAAAAATGCACTCAAAGTTACTACTGAAATTTTCCTTTCTGAGGATAACCTCCTCAAGCTTGCTTTTGCAATAGAAAGAAATTTGAGCCTGATGAAGGGCAGAGATGGCTACAGTCAAATGGAATCCACATGCTTATATAACATGAAAAGGCAGAATAATAGAAAGAAGTTACTACATGTCATGACTGTAGAGTTTCCAGCCCAACTTCCTTCCATCTTCCTTACTGTCTGTCTCATTCACATTCACATCACAGCTCTCTAAAAAATAAATAAAACCAGCTGGGCTTCTTTCTGTAGCATTATATCCAGGGAAGTGTAGCTAAGCCCAGAGTTTCAGTTACACAAGTCTAGATCAGCTCAGGATGAGGTCCATAAAACTTCTGAAGTAACTCACCAGTATCATAAAAGCTCAAAACCACTGCCCAAGCCAAAAGGTCTAAAAACACTGGGAAGCAGTTGAAGCTGGCAAAATCATAAGCAATTGAAAACAGACCTAGTAACAGAAAGTGTTAAGAAACTTTAGCTATAGACATTGCTGCCAACTCTAGCTATAAATCAGGCAAGAAAACGGGAGGAGAACCTTCAACAGTCTGTTCAGAGATTTTTAGAATAAGAGCATGTCTGTTTATATACTTTTGTATAGTGCTAGAAAAATATCGTAGATGAAATGGAAAGACTACATACATTTCACTGTACACTAAGAACAGAGTAAAAAGGGATCTCCAGTATTTACAGGAAAAATATCCAACACTGAAATCACAGAATAAAATATTTCCTTTAGTTTTTCAGCATCCTGCAAGGTTTTGTTAAACCATCTAAATTTAAAATAATTTTCATCTCCCAATGAGCTCTGTTGAAAACGTCAGCAAGGAGTGCTGACCTTGCTCTAGAAGTATTAACATGGGTCTCAATTTAATTTTGCTTACTAAGACATCTCTTCTACAGTAGGGAAACTAAGAGACTAAATGATACTAAGAGAATTTTTGAATAAAAAAGTAGAAAATTAAAAACAAAAAAGAAGAAAACAGCAGCATAAAAACAGTTTTATCAGATGTCTTATTCACCATCATTAATTAATTTATACTAATATTTACTCTACCCAAGCTAACTTGATAGTAACATCATGCTACTTTTAAATAATTCCAGTTTACTCTAAACATTGTTTCTGTGAAAGCTGAAGTAAAATTACTACTGATCTTGACATGAGAATTAAGAAAAAAACACAACCCATTTTATTTATTTTTCAAAAATATTGCCTTTTGTCTTTCTCCATTTGAATGAATGGCTAAATGTAAAGCTATACAGTCTAGCTACTGATTTCAGCTGGCTTATCTGACTGACCTGTTACATGCAAAGTTTCTTGCATGTATTTTTAAGGCTGCAGTACTTACTGCTTTAAAATCTATTTGAAATACAAAACAGCTGAGCAGCTCTTGTTTACTGTAGTATGCAGCCAGGAAAATAAATAAAACAATGGTTCAATGCTTCTTAGATGTGTTTGAGTTTCTGTTGGGTATATTTCAGTATGACTTCAGGAATACATCAACCAATAGACACTAGTTTTGGGTTCGCCCAGTGAACAGCTCTCCCCCGCCCCCCCTTATTTTTTATTTTTTAACAAGAAATTATTATAAGGGACACTTCTGATTTTGTTTAATCACTTGTTGACTTAGGGTTTATTTGTTTGTTTCTTTTAAGTGCTGAAGTAACAGGAACATCAGGAGAATGTTGATCTGAGAAGCCTAAAAAAGCCTTGTTCATTTTGAAATAAATCAATTCAACTATAGACATCACAGTAAGAGCCCTCTTACCCATGGAACTAGGCAGAAAACGCTTTTTGTATCAGTAGGAAAGTAAAGGTACATTATTATTGCTAGATTTGAATAACTATATAAGTACATTAGAATATCTACATTATCTACAATAGGCACAGTTAGCAACAGGGTGTTACATTAAATTACCATAATGATAACAGAAACATGACAGGAAGCATGCACTAATCGTGTATCCAGGTGCAGTTTAAAATTTTCTATTTAATAAGTATATAAAAGAGGAGAATAAGTCATGAAAAGCTTGCTTAAAATGTTTAAGGTTGGTCACAAACATGGTGAAGGGCCTAGAGGGGAAGATGTATGAGGAGCGGCTGAGTGCACTGGGCTTGTTCAGCCTGGAGAAGAGGAGGCCAAGGGGGGACCTCATCGCAGTCTACAACTTCCTTGCAAGGGGGAGTGGAGAGGCAGATGACCTATTCTCTGTAATCACCAGTGACAGGACCCGCAGGAATGGTGTTAAGCTGAGGCAGGGGAAGTTCAGGCTTGGCATCAGGAAGAGGTTCTTCACCAAGAGGGTAGTTGCACACTGGAACAGGCTTCCCAGTGAAGTAGTCACTGCACCAAGCCTGTCTGAATCAAGAAGTGATTGGACTGTGCACTCACATGGTCTAAACTTTTGGGTAGACCTGTGCAGTGCCAAGAGTTGGACTTGATGATCCTTATGAGTCCCTTCCAACTTGGGATATCCTATGATTCTATGACCTGTCCTTAACTGTTTTTCTGGACCATATACTATCTGTCTTCCACAGGAATACTTACTAGTTTTACAGTTACTTAGTTTTGAAGAATAAGGAATGCCAACTCAATCCCTAGATGCATCCTTATATAAAATTCTACTTTTGTTGTAAAAATCCCAGTGTGAATTGAAAAAGTAAGTATGAACTAAGACCCATCCAATCTAATAAAGACGTAAGCAAAACCTTATTGTTATTCTTGCATAAACACTTAGGAGTCAGGGTGGCACAAAAATTTACACGTTTTGAAATTTACATGTTTTGATTTATTACAAAAAGCTGTGATGAAGACCTTGCAAAGCCAGGTGTTTGGTAGTGAGAAAATACAGAGTAAAAGGGTTTGGAGAGCACCTTCTTTTTTTTTTTCTTTCTTCTCTGCCAGTGATAAAAATTAACATTAAGTGGTTGGGGTGAGGCAAGCAACAAGGAAATAACTGACTACATTGTTTTCTTCAATTCTGAGCTTTGAAATCTCTCTAATCAACAGGCAAGGAGAACCACAGGAGCAGCATGTATTTACACAATTAGCTGGATCAAGGTCAAGGATCAAGGTGCTCAGTGTTTTCCAAGAGTAAAAGGAATTCAAATACTAAATAACACACTATTTTCTTTCTTAACTTACACTCTTCAGTCCTCCTGAAACCTACAGCCACAATGGTGGGAGTACACAAGGAAGGGTAATATTCAACAAGAAAATATCAAAACAGCTTGGCCATTTACCACTTACTAGAGCAGCAGTTGATTCTTAACTACCTAATGGTAGTTAAAAAAAAAGAACTTTAAAAAGTTCTTAGACTGCTCTGGATTCAAAGACACCCGTGCTTGTCCCCTATCCTCCTGATTAAGCCCAAATACAGCTGTGTGCAACAGCCACTGAACCAATTCAGGAGCTATCTCAGACCTTGTCAGGCAGAACCTGTTTTGGCCAAACTCAGCAGGGAGGTAAAGGCAAAAGCCTGGCACTACAGCCCAGCCCTGCATCAGGGCAGAGCAAGGGAGGCATCCTGCAATGGTGAATAAACCTGATACAATGAGGAGTGCCGTGCAGAAGCACTCAAGTGGCTCTGCAAGACAGAGCTCATTAATTAAATAATTAACTAGCTAATTAACTTTCCCTGTTAGATGTGAAATAACTCTTTGGGGGTGAGTGGGCATTTGCCCAACACTACAGAGCATATACCATAGTATTCTATTTTCCTGCATAATGGAAGAAAAACTAATACCAACTTGAATGATAGTAAATTCTCTCCAAAAAACAAAGCATACACTCTTCAATTTTTCTCAAAGTTTAGAAAAATCTGAAGGATGAAGAGAAAGAGGTGGTCTGAAACGTTTACACCTATCTTTTTCTTTCTGTCACCAACCAGCTGCTTAGTCATCTCCAGGATGTATTATCAAGTATGGTTTTGACTTGGTCAAATATCCTCCTTCTGTGCTAGGATGATTAAGTTAATGGAATTATATTTATTATTTACAGAGTACACAGGAATGGCTTAACAAAAGTTCAGGCTGAACCAAGCTCAAAAGATGACTATTTTTGGCACTTACCATGTTTGTAGAAGAAACAATATCTAAGGAAGTGCACTTAATGAAAGGAGTCTGTTTAATCAGCATAAAATAAACAGCTAAAAGCAGGTTGCACAGGGAGAAGCAATAAAAGAACAAGTGACTCGCTATGGTATTGTTTTCTTTTCAAGCTCTGTTCACAACAGAAGCTTTTCAACAACTGTATTTAAATGCCTCAGTTTCAACACTAAATTCCATAAGGAAAGAAAGAAAAAGCTTTCAGTCCTTTGTACCTCAATGCTCACAAGGCACCCTGGATCTTCTGTAAGCCTCGTATTCCTCAAGTAAAAGGTGAAAGCACAAAAATGGTAAACAAAAACCAATTTGTGCACCAGATGCAAGTAAAAACAGTAATGGGGCTTAAAGACTGTATTTTAACTAGAAAGCTATGTTCACTGAATAAATAACCTTCTCCTAACAACACGTACATAGACTTAGTATGTGTTGAATTTGGGAATGCATTGCCCTGCTGGAAATCTTTAAATGATCAGACCCTTTTACACCAGTGGGACTTATGAAATGAAACCCTGGATTTTGTTCCAATAGTAAACATTTATGATGCTATTTTGCTCTTAAGCTGCTATTTTGTTCTTAAGCTGCTAGTAGAGCCAGACGCAAATAATGCATATGCTCTTTGGAATAATAATAATAAAAAAAATAAAATAAATAATAATAAAAAAAAGACAAGGAAAGAAACAAGAAAACTTTCCCTTTCAGCAGCATTTCATTCTACAAGAGTTTAAAAATCTGAAATTTTACTAAGAAGTCACCAGAAAAGGAGAACCTCTAAGTGCCACTTTTGAACAAAACTGCATTTTGTAAAGTACTTTCTTAAGCTGATGTGGCTTCAAAAACAACTCTTCCTAGGAAATTATGTGAAATCATAATACCATCCAAAAAAACAAAGAAATGAATGCCACACAAAAAATCACTTTATTCATCTGCTAAAGGCTTCACAGAACAGAGTCCTTGCTTTGAATGGCAGAAAAAGTTGCAGTACCCAACTGAGTTACACCAGTGTGGTATACATGAGTTTGCTCTCTTAGTGTCATAACTGAGTAACAGCCTCAGCAGCATCTGGTTCTGTGACCTGGAACAACAGCTTCATACTAGAAGATGTATCCTGCTGCAGCACAGTTTGTTTTACAACTGTAGTTTCAGCTTTTCAGTAAAGTGAAACTGGTTTCACTGACAAGATATCAGACAGGTAGGTAGAAAATGTTGGTAAAATCTTTTATTAAAAAACTGTCCAGCAAAGGGATTAGAGTAAGAAGTAGGGGCAAGGAAGAAGAGTGTGCTTGTCTTTGAAAAAGATGAATAAAAGGAGTCATACATCATAACAGCAAAAACTAAATATATAAAAATAAATAAATCCTTAGCCTTTCAATTTACAATACATCCCACCACAGGAACAAGAGAGAACAAAGTTCTTAAAATGCAGCAGGCTGCAAACAGTTGAAAGAGAACTTGCCACACATAGAAACCATGGAAATCACTGCCCAAAGGCACAAGGAAGACTACATTTAGGAGACTCAAAGAATTTTTATTTTTAATAATAGTTGGGGAAGATGACCGTGTCCATTCCTAATGTTGTGTGACTGTGTAACTGATTCTTTTCCTAAAGTCCAGCTTGCAATTTTGTTATCCAGGCAAAGATTTCCATGCTGAATATTACTGCAGAATGAAAGCTTTGCAGGTTCATAATAACCTCAAAGAGCATCACTGTAATTCAATTCATCCTGGAATTTGAGATTTCTCAGTTCAATTTCTTTCCTTTAAAGCCAGAAAAAAAAAAAAAAAAAAAAAAAAAAAAAAGAGAAATTTCTTTCAAATATTTCATAATATTTAAATGTAACACTGATTACTGATAGCATTTTATGCTCCATGAAAAAAAAAAAAAAAGAATATAAAAGGAGCTTGTCAAATTATTTTTCAGAAAAGCTAAAAGCTGTATACTGAATACCCCTAGAAACTTATTCATAACTTTTATTTCAAAATAGATGTTTTGCAAATAGAAAGGAAATGAGTAATGTACTGTTCATATGAGTAAGTATTCTAGAATATAATCTAGAATTAGTCTAAAGAGTCTAGAAGGCAGAGAAAGTGTAAATGGTCACAGAATCACAGAATCACAGAATTTCTAGGTTGGAAGAGACCTCAAGATCATCGAGTCCAACCTCTGACCTAACACTAACAGTCCCATACCCATTATGGTCAATACCATAAACAGCAACACCAAAATACAGAAGGCATGAGAAAATTATGTTGCTGTTAGAAGAACTACTGCTTGAAAAGCACATTCATTCATTGAGGAAGCTAGGGAGGGCAGTGCATGAATATGAACACCCCCCCCTCCCTCCCCCCCCAGAAACTGAATACAGGAGAAACTGACTGTAATTGTAGTGCTTTGTATTTACTGAACAGCTGCAGCACTCCAAGAACCTGGGACCATGGCTGTAACATACAGAAATGCAATAGTCCAAAGAGCAGTTGCTGTGATGTTAACATCTGAGAAGTAGTTCTCAATTCTGTGCAGAACTTGAAATATCCACACAGAACATGAAATAAAGCTGTATCACAGATAAACTGCATTTAACTATTTTAAGTCACAACAGCTACAATGCATAACATTAACAACATGCTGGTGTGGTTCTAAATTCTTTTTTTTTGTTTGTTTTCATTAGGAGATGGGTTTCTAATCACTGTCTGGGGTCTTTGATTTAGAGGTATTTTTATGTGCTGACCTACTAGCATTTTTTTTTTTTTTTTTTTTTTAACTTTTGTGGGAGGTGAAGGGAGAAAGATAGAGGAAGGAAGGAAGAGGAATGGAATTATTTTGTTTAAAGTAAGACATGTAAGAAAACACCTTGTGTTTGAAGAAAATTCCCATGGGAAAATGTCTCAAGTTTAAAGTTTTGCATTAAGAAATTAAGGATTTCACAATTTTGTACTGCATTTTACCTTTTTCACAGTGAAAAATTTATCTTACTATTTTGATCATGCAGTGTATGTTTGCAGTTGAAATAGATGTATCTACATAAAAGTTCTGTCAAGCTGTTTTTATGGCCAAGAGACGTTCTGGAGGGAAAAAAAAAAAAAGTATTTTACTTAGCAACAGCTGTCCACAATGATTTCAAAAATGTACAAAAGTAAAAATAGAGAACATTTTATTACTACTGTGTCAGAGTAACACAAAAGTGTACTATTATTATTACTGTCATGTAATGATACATAAAGAAATAATAACCTCACATATATAAAGGAAAATGGTATTTCAAAAAAAAAAAAATGTTTTCAGTACCTTTTTATTCCTAGAATCTGCTTGTTCTATCATTTCCTTTTAATGAAATACATAACCATTTCCTCTAATTCTGAGGGGAAATTAAAGAGACATTCAAAATACTGACAAATTTAGGATTCCTAACAGCTGTAAGTGCATTGAGTGTTACTAAGTAAATTTTTCAGTTTGGGAATATGAAGCTGTATACTAAGAGGCTTATCAAGATCCTATCTGACTGCACTGCTTTAGAAAAAAAAAAAAAAAAAAAGCATAGATATACAGTGATTCATCTTACCAGTTTAGCAATTTATCAGTTAGGACCTCATCAATAAATAACTAGCTCAGCAATAATACATGCCAATTTAATAATTCCCTAGAAAATTTTACATAAAACAAGCTTTTGACTTCTATAATTAATTTATTCTTTATATGGATTTTACTTTAAATTGAACGTATCAGAGGAAGGGCCAAATCTACTCTTGAATGCAAATAGAGGGATTACACAAACGTCTAGTTTATGACAGGTACTGCATCCTTGAACATGTGTCCAGAGGGTGTCCCTGCTGCTGCTCCATCCGTGTGCCAAAGAGCTAACTGGTGAGCTAGACAAGGCCTCTGCCACACCAGCAGTTTGCATCACCAGCCTAAAACTCTCTGAAAACCAACTGAAAGCAGCCCTGCTCTTAAAATGGGCTTGTACCTTGCGCTGTGAGATCCAGAACACAAGGCTTGTCCAGGTCCCTGATTTTAAGACTCACCGTATCACTGCTCTAGCTTGTCAGTTATCCTGAAAACAGCTTAGACATCCAAGACATTTTAACGAAGTAATGAAGTAATTTACTTATTATAATTAAAACATCAAGAATTGACAAGTCTACAGAATGGCACACACAGATAAGAAAATGTTCCTTATAACTGCCTATACTTCAGCTCATTTTCAAGAAGGTTCTTTCTCACTTTATCTAACAAAATGCACGCTGGGTTCGGCAAGCAAAGGCTCACAGCTGGCATCCAGATCTAAGCCAAACCTTTGTCTGAAGGACATCTTCCACGGGAGGATTTCTTATTGGGATACATGTAATCTTTTATGTTCAAATTCTTCCCCGGAAGCTTCTCAGACCTTTCACCCACAAATCCTTCACAATTCCTAGCTTCATCAGGTCAATTTTAACACTCTGCTGACAGGACTACTATCTATCTGTCTTGGCCTAATTTAAGAAACATGGATGCCCATTGGTAATGGCAAACTGGAACCAACAAACCTGCAAATGATTACGCACAAGCTACAAAAATAGTTTGCCATCTGTAGTAACATTCGTCTAACCTCTTTTTAAGGAGAAATCAATATCTCATACTAACATAAGTGAGTATAACGTGCTATATAGTCATGAACAAAAACATGTACAGGATTCCTTTTCATTTCTTTTTGGACTTAAAGGAATTAGTTAATTTAGGGGGAAATCATCTCTTAGAGAAACTTGCATTTTTAATA
Source organism: Anas acuta (assembly GCF_963932015.1). NCBI lineage: Eukaryota > Metazoa > Chordata > Aves > Anseriformes > Anatidae > Anas > Anas acuta. Next base: position 104,951,934 of record NC_088979.1, read on the forward strand.
TTGTCATAATACCTTGAAATATTTTGTTTTAGAAAGATACAGTATTTGCTTTCTGTAGGATACACTTCTATCCACTGATAGCCTCAATGCAATTCTGGAGAGCATCAGATTTCACTACATAATTCTTACTAAGTTTTTCAATTATAAAAGTTGTTAAAAAAAGAAACTTTAGAAGGAACCAAGAGGTTAAAAATCTCTCACTGTAATTTATAGTGTAGTTGGCTACCCTGAATGCACAAAAAGTGACTCATAACTTCATACCATTTTGTAGAAAGAATAACTTAGGAAGGAAAGTGCTTGGGGAATTCACTAGAGATTGAAGAGTATCTTTGCCTTGTAGCTATGCTTAATGAAAGTATTAAATTTTTCTCTTCTGAGGTTGTCAGCTTACCTTGCTGAGGTTCACAAATTCTCCCTTAAGAGACATTTGTATCGCATCCATTTCAGAAAATGAGCCAAAAGATGGATATGAAGAGGGTATCTTATCAACAGAATGTAAGGTGCTGAATAAAAGACTAGATTTGGCTGATACACAGCGTTGTTTTCTTTCCTTGCTTTGGTGAGATACAACCATTGCTCTTGCACAGACTTGGAAGAAAAGAACATATGAAAGTTAAGTAAAAAGTGATATAGGAAATTTGACGGGATTGAAAAATAAATAAATAAAATCCAGTGGGTAAAAACAAAAAGGATATAGATACAAAAATACAAAACAAAACAAAATCAAAGGCCAGAAAATATAGAGTAAAGAGGAGTATGGGAAAGGAGAGAAGTAAAGAACTACATACAGATGGGGAAAACAAAAGGGACATGGAAATGTCTTCAAGATTACAAAACTGAGTTTGGAACATAAATGTAGTACTTGAAAGTGATTAGCTTAACATTTAGTTCAATGATACTCAAAGAGAAAAGGGTTCCAAGTAATTATATATCTTCTGAATATGAGACTTGAGCTACTCTGAAAATTTTATTCAAGGACAGAAATTATCTTGAGGAAAGGAAAGGGATTTTGAGAGAATAACAGCTTTAGACAACATGTACAGCTACAAAAAGGTTAAAATGGAAAAGAAGCTAAAAAAATGATCAAAGAGACATTAAGATAAAGTCAGTGAGAATAAGGGACTTTTCAAGCTTTTACCCAAATGCAGAATGAAGAAAGGAAGCAGGAAATGAATACAAATCAGGGACTTTTTTGACAGAACAAAGTTGAGCATTAAAGGCAAATCTGTCATCTCAAACCCATGTGTTTGCACTCAATTTTGGTACTCCAGTCTTCAGACATGACATTGAAATAGAGAATTCTAAGAGAATTAAGAGAATCACTTAAGTCATCATGTTACAAGGGCAAATTTATGTTTTAAATTAACTCAGTACATAGGACAGCATGTAATTGCTCAGCTTCAAAAATCAGCCCAAGAACAGGAAGGTGGCTCAGTCTCAGAACCCCTTGTGCTTTCTGCTTGGTTCACAGGGCAAGGTACTACCAAGACCTATTTAATACAACAATTTATTTCAGTGTGTTTTGTTTTGTAGTAACACGAGTTCAGACAGGTTTAGCCTGCAATGGAGCAGCAATAATGCATTACTCATAGGCCCCATTTGCCTTCACTAGTTTCCTGAGCACCAACAAAACTAAGCAGGAAGTGCCATGGAAAGTCTACTCCCTCTACCATCTTCAGTGGACACTAAGGAAGGGGACACAAAATAAATAAATAAATAAATAAATCTCTGTGGAATTTGTTACTTTTCTACTTGCTGAAGGGAGACTGCCTGGGCATAGATCAAAAGATGGCTGTGGATAAAAAGGTGTAATGTATCCAAAAGGAGATGGGAGAAACTTCCAGGTTACTGGACATCTGCTGCTGCTGCTTCTTTGGTGCCATCAGGTGCTGAAGGTGCTGGAAAAGGGGGCATTGCAGAAGGTGGGGAGGAAGGACTGCTCCAAATTAACCCTCCTCTCCTCTCATCCTGCTGTTCCCCAAGACAAATCTCATCTGATCTACAACAGACCCAAAGAAACTAAAACGGAACCTGGAGTTACTGACACTATAAATTACAGAATCACAGAATCACAGAATTTCTAGGTCGGAAGAGACCTCAAGATCATCGAGTCCAACCTCTGACCTAACGCTAACAGTCCCCACTAAACCATATCCCTAAGCTCTACATCTAAACGTCTTTTGAAGACTTCCAGGGATGGTGACTCTACCACCTCCCTGGGCAGCCTGTTCCAGTGCCTAAACAACCCTTTCAGTAAAGAAGTTCTTCCTAACGTCTAACCTAAAACTCCCCTGGCGTAACTTTAGCCCATTCCCCCTCGTCCTGTCACCAGGCACGTGGGAGAACAGGCCAACCCCCACCTGACTACAGCCTCCTTTAAGGTATCTGTAGAGAGCGATAAGGTAGCCCCTGAGCCTCCTCTTCTCCAGGCTGAACAAGCCCAGCTCCTTCAGCCGCTCCTCGTAGGGCTTGTTCTCCAGGCCCCTCACCAGCTTCGTCGCCCTTCTTTGGACCCGCTCAAGCACCTCCATGTCCTTCTTGTAACGAGGGGCCCAAAACTGAACACAGTACTCGAGGTGCGGCCTCACCAGAGCCGAGTACAGAGGGACGATCACCTCTCTAGCCCTGCTGGTCACACTGTTTCTGATACAAGCCAGGATGCCGTTGGCCTTCTTGGCCACCTGAGCACACTGCTGGCTCATATTCAGCCGACTGTCCACCATCACTCCCAGGTCCTTCTCTGCCTGGCAGCTCTCCAACCATTCCTCTCCCAGCCTGTAGCTCTGCTTGGGGTTGTTGCGCCCCAGGTGCAGGACCCAGCACTTGGCCTTGTTGAACTTCATGCAGTTGACCTCAGCCCATCGGTGCAGCCTATCCAGATCCTCCTGCAGAGCCTTCCTACCCTCAAGCAGATTGACACATGCGCATAGCTTGGTGTCATCTGCAAACTTACTGAGGGTGCACTCAATGCCCTCGTCCAGATCATTGATGAAGATGTTAAAGAGGACCGGCCCCAGCACTGAGCCCTGGGGGACGCCACTAGTGACTGGCCTCCAACTGGACTTGACTCCATTCACCACGACTCTTTGGGCCCGGCTATCCAGCCAGTCTCTAACCCAACGAAGCGTGCGCCAGTCCAAGCCAAGAGCAGCCAGTTTCTTGAGGAGAATGCTGTGGGAGACGGTGTCAAAAGCCTTGCTGAAGTCAAGGTAGACCACATCCACAGCCTTTCCCTCGTCCACCCAGCGCGTCACTTTGTCATAGAAGGAGATCGGGTTCGTCAAGCAGGATCTGCCTTCCATAAACCCATGCTGACTGGGCCTGATCGCCTGCTTGCCCTTCAAGTGCTGCATGATGACTCCCAAGAGGATCTGCTCCATGAGCTTCCCTGGTACTGAGGTCAAACTGACAGGCCTGTAGTTCCCTGGGTCAGCCCTCCGGCCCTTCTTGTAGATGGGCATCACATTTGCTAGCCGCCAGTCAGCTGGGACCTCCCCCGATAGCCAGGACTGCTGATAAATGATGGATAGGGGCTTGGCCAGCTCCTCTGCCAGTTCTCTCAGTACCCTTGGGTGGATCCCATCTGGCCCCATCGACTTGTGCACATCCAAGTGCTGTAGCAGGTCACCAACCAGTTCTTCGTGGATGGTGAGGGCCACATCCTGCTCCCCATCCCCTTCCACCAGCTCAGGGTACTGGGTATCCAGAGAACAACCGGTATTGCCGCTAAAGACTGAGGCAAAGAAGGCATTGAGCACCTCCACCTTTTCCTCATCTCTTGTAACTAAGTTTCCCCCCGCATCCAGTAAAGGATGGAGATTCTCCTTAGTCCTCCTTTTTGTGTTGATGTATTTATAAAAGCGTTTTTTGTTATCTTTAATGGCAGTAGCCAGATTGAGCTCCAGATGAGCTTTGGCCTTCCTAATTTTGTCCCTGCACAGCCTCGCTACATCCTTATAGTCCTCCCTAGTGGCCTGCCCACTTTTCCAAAGATTATAAACCCTCTTTTTTCTCCTAAGCTCAAGCCACAGTTCTCTGTTCAGCCAGGCTGGTCTTCTTCCCTGCTGGCTCATCTTTGGGCACATGGGAACAGACCGCTCCTGCGCCATTAGGATTTGCCTCTTGAAGAGCGCCCAGCCTTCCTGGACCCCTCTGCCCTTCAGAACCGCCTCCCAAGGGATTCCACCAACTAGTGTCCTGGGCAGCCCAAAGTCAGCCCTCCGAAAGTCCAATACAGTGGTTTTACTGGTTCCCTTCCTGGCCTCGCCAAGAATAGTGAACTCCACCATTTCGTGGTCACTCTGCCCAAGACAGCTCCCGACAATCACATCCTCCACCAGTCCTTCTCTGTTTGTGAAGAGAAGGTCTAGCGGGGCACCACCCCTGGTAGGTTCACTAATCAGCTGCGTCAGGAAGCTATCTTCCACTTTCTCCAGAAACCTCCTAGACTGCTTTCTCTGGGCTGTGTTGTGCTTCCAGGAAATGTCAGGGAAGTTGAAGTCCCCCACGAGTACAAGCGCTGACGATTTCGCAACTTCTGTCAGCTGCCTGTAGAACTCCTCATCCGTCTCCTCATCCTGGTTCGGCGGTCTATAACAGACCCCGACCAGGACACTAGCCTTGTTGTCCCTGCCGATCCTAACCCAAAGGGACTCGATCTTGTCATTCCTAGCCTCGAGTTCTACAACATCGAAAGACTCTCTTATATAGAGAGCCACATCGCCATCCCTTCTGTGCTGCCTGTCCCTTCTGAAGAGCCTACAGCCAGGCATCGCAGCACTCCAGTCATGAGACTGGTCCCACCACGTTTCCGTGATGGCAACCAAGTCGTAGCCTGCCCGCTGCACGATGGCTTCCAGCTCCTAAATTACTCTGTAGTGCTCTGTATATGCCCACTCCTAATCCTTCATTTTCCATTCCCATCATGAAATATTCACAATAAGTTCTGGTCTGCGGCCTTTACGTGTATCTGGCACCCACTGCAAAGGGATATGTAAGTCTACTTCCATCAGCCTTTGGAGAGCATTTAACTTGGCTCTCTGGTCCCAGTCTGAAGCTATCTGCTCTAATAAATAAATACCCTTCTGATGATAGACTTTTTTTTTTTTGTGCATGTGTGTAATATTTTACATTTCTCAATACTGAGGAGTCTTCAAGAGATGTTCCATCTCTAAATCTGACAGTTAAGACAAAGAAATACAAGGGAAACAGACACAGAAAGATAAAAACACCTTCCCCCACCCCTGCCTTGGCAGCAGCAGGAGAAAAATACTGTGTCATAACCATCACAGCATTTATTTTCCTTCATCTTTTTAGACTCATATTTGTCAACCTTACAATTTTATTTTGCCCTCAACACAGGTCAAACTGGAAATACTTAAATTGCTGTCTTGGTCTGTGGGCTGGCTATGGATCTCTGATTGTCTAGCCCTGTAGTCTGAAAGAGCTTATTTTTAGAAAGCAGAAGTTGATGTACTTCACATAACTCTGCAAAGATGCTTTAAAGACATTCTTCAGGCTTAAGCAGTAAGTTTTTTAATTCAAGATCACCCTTTTAAGCAGCTGATTTTTGTTTAATTTTTTAACAAAAATCCATATTCTTTACTGATAAAATTTAGTAATGAAGGAGAAGCTGTACATAAAAGATCATATAAGGTAATGTAGTGGGTTTACGTGGCAAGGCTGTCCAAAGATGGGCAGAGGCTGCCTTAACAAGAAACAAATAGGGGAAACTGTGACCTGTAGAGGTAGTGGCAACTTACAGCTTCCCTATTCTCTGAAAGGCTTCCCAGTCTCCTGAAGGTGATACAGGATCAATAAGGTCTGTAGAGCGACTGTACACAAAAGCAGTCTGTATACACATACCATGACTGGTTAATCCACCATCAGTGCATTTGCCAGCGTATCAGTCAGGTCTAAGAACTAATACAGCTGTGTAGGCAAATCTTTTATGTACATTAAAACTTCAATCTTTTTGTTTAAAAACAAACAAACAAAAACACTCAGCCTGCATGATTTTGATAATCATTTCCATCTGTCTTAAAACTGCCTGGAAGATACTGTCGCTTATCAAAGCTCATTTAGAATTAGTTAGAATCCTGCATCTGCAATTACATTTTCACCATATATGAAACTAGGAAAAGCAAAATCTTGATGACAACAGTCACAGAGCAAAAACTTAGTTTAACCTTAGGAATATAAAAATTCCTTAATTTAATAATAATTGACACACCACCTGAGTTTTGATCAATATTAATTTCTAATGCTAATAAATCTTTACACTGTCCTTTTTTTCAAGGACAGGGGAGTCAATAATTGTTTTTTTATAATGAAAAATAAAAAATACGACCTTGATTTACTTATTTATTTTTAAGTCTCACACAAGGCAATTAACAGACAATATTAAAGTTTATAAAGGAATCTGTCTCAGTCTCCACCTGCTAAAAAGAGCTTAAAACTTTCTAGGCAGCTATGGTTGATTTGAACACCACAAAAAATTTGGGTTTTTTCTCAATGAGCCACAAAGTACCACCTCATTTAATACATGTTATGTTGCACAGAGATTATTCCTTATGGACATTTGATAGAGACATATACCAAGCAGTTTCTCATTGAGAAACTATTTTGTAGACTCAGACCTCACAGACGAACAACATTCTTAATTTTTGGACTAAACCTGTCTTTGGTATTTCATTCCATTATGTTAACTCAGGCATCTAACGGGAATTCCTGACTATACTGAAGTGTCAAAATTCCCATTGATTTCAACCAGAACAGGGTCTCTCCCTAAGGAAATGAATATGACTGTCAGTAACCTTGGGAAAGCAGCCAGAAGTCTAGAGTCAATAGTTAATTTCAAAATATCCTAGTTCTGCTTCTAAAAAACGGTACCTATTCCACTTCTGAAACTTCTGGCCAGCACCAGTGAATTAAGTGTATGCTTTTAATGGGTTGGTTGCCTCATGATAAGAGGTCAGAGATTATAAGGTAATATATAAGGGATTGGCATTTTGAAGGTTTGGTTTCACTAATTCCAGTCCTAGAAGGAATTTCTAAACCCAGATGTAGGCTATGTACAAATGTTACTGCATAATTAATTTTAGCTGAGAAATCCACTTTTTAAGTTAGATTCCATAGAAAATTAGTGACTTTTGAATCTGACAATCAAGCATTCTAATGGGACACCACATGTTCACCAGGGCAAACAATCAATCAGTGCAATTTTCAAACCTCTTCATCAATGACTGCAGCAATCACTTTTTATCACAGTCAGCAATCTCGTGCTTTTAGCCATCAGCTATAGCTGTTTTAGCCCACCACCATTATTGCCTGACATAAGATAACGTGTCATTTATAGATAGTTAAAGAGGCCAGTCATATATTACCAAGCTTTCTGATGCCTGTCTTTTGGTAGAGCCTTTGTCTTTTTGCTAAAAAATGAAATCATCATCTGATTTTACTGAAATCTAATTTATACCTATGTTAATTATGCAGCCAACGAGCCTCAAGGGATTATGTAGGAAGCCAATAGTACATTCTTTATCATCATAAATATTGTATTACTTCAAATGCACTTTGGAAATTCCATTCTCAGCATTTCTTAATGATATTCAGAATTCCAGGACAGAACATACTCTTATCATCTGGTGTTAGAACAAGTTCTACTACTTGCTCTTTATTTTTCAATTGCTGCAATATCAGGCTTCTTTTATACCTCAACAATCCAGTAAAAGATAATACTATTATGCTGGTGAAGTTTCTATTAAAATGCTTTTGATCAAAATTTTTTGTAACAGTTGCAAAGCTTTTCCTGCAATAAGAAAAAACATTCAGTGTTAGCCCATAGAAAACAACAATAAAAAAAATTGCATAATTTCAGATGTGTCTTAATCTGTTTTCTTCTTAATATACTAAAACATTACTAGGTTTGTACATATCTTAATTAAAACATGCACAAACTGTAGAGGAAGATTTTCTTTCATCCCTGTAAAAAAAAAAAAAAAAAATCACAAAGTAATCCCCCTCTTGATTTTTTTTTCTTCTTCTGAAAATAAATAAATAAATAATCTTAGAATCACAGAATATCCTGAGTTGGATATTAAAGAAATACATACCAAAATGAAATATAAGTGCAATATTTTCTTATATATAACTTAACTATTTAGAAGTTTTTAAAGGGCCTCTATTCACACTTGCCTTTGGAACCTCACCTTCCTACTTAACAAGGCTCCTTCTTTTTGAAGGATGTCACTGTGCTCACTCCTAGAACTGCTGTGCTTCATAACTGCTAAAATACTTCACTGTTAACTGCTTAGTACTGACATTAAAAAACATACCCTGATACAAACACCTAATGTGCCTTCCCTTCCAGCCTTTTGTCTGTACAGGCACAAATTGAAATTGCACAATTTACTTTGAAGTAAGAACAGGTGCTTCAAAAGGTAAGAGATGTGCAAGTCATCCATTCCCAAGCAGAATACAGAAATTATTTTATAGATTATGAAGTAATAAATTCTAACTCTGGAGTTCACGTACCACTCCTTCTACAGCTATATAGCTGCTGGTTTTCCTTGCAGTAAGCAACATTAAAATCTCTGACCAAGAGCTGTGGCTTCCTTTTTAGTTTTTCAGGGATTGGTCAAGGACTGGACTGGAACATGGCTTGGACTTTACAGCTGCCTTCACATCCCTTCTATACTCATGGTTCACTCTCAGCTGCATACACATCTGATAAGTACAGCTACTGGAACTGACTGTATCCCAAAAGCCTTGGGAAAGACAGCGCTTAAAGCTTCTTCAAATCAGTGGTACCTCCCCTTTCCCTGTACTGTTTCGGAAATGCAAAGAAGATCAATGCACAAAGAATTTTTTTTTTTTTAATGTGTTAAAATGAAAATGTCCAGTAAAGTCAGCAAAGGACATACCTATTTCTCCAGAACAGTGCAGAACAAGCTTATAATCCCAAATTCAAAGCTGCATTGGAGTGAGTTTCTAGAATCTTCAAGACACTGCCTCCCTGTCATAACTCAAGGTGCAAGTAGAAGTCATGTGTCCCAAAGCTGAGGTGGAAAGCACGAATACAGTAGTGTTGCTGAAATTAATTTATGATTTAAGATTTAAGTTCCAAACTGAATAAGTTTCCAAATATCACTTTATCTGTCAATTCCTACTTCCACTCTACTTGTAACAGCATATAAGAGGTCTTAATGTAAACTTGAGATCAAATACAGATGGGTGTTTGACATGTTTGGGCTATATTTATATATGAATATATATACATAAGTATATATGAATATATATATAAGTATATAAAACAATACTATATAAGTATATAAAACAATACTTGAGATGTTTGACAACTACTATTCCTCAGGTTTAATTTAAAATGCACATTTTAGGTCTAGAGATGCAACAGGAGATAAGTCATAAGAAAATGAAAGCATAAAATGAAAACTGCAAATAGATTATACCAAAACAGAGGATTTTTTCCCAAATTCAATTAATTAATTGCAGACAGGCCTTGTTAATTAGCCTTTTTTTTTTTTCCTCCAGAAACATTTGTAATGAAGTAATTTTTTTTTCTTTACGTGTTTTCAAAGACTGTCATTTTTAATACAAATTTAATAGTTGATCAGAATAGACTTTCTAAAAGAAGCTTTTATTTCTGTAGTTAGACAGAAAAAACTTTATTGCAAGTGTTTTCCCTATACTTTTGAATAGGGGTTACTTCTTCACAGACTTTTATTATTAATAATAGAACCATACTCAATAGCAATCAAGTTAAGACTTCTATGACACAGTCAAGAGACCACAAAGGAGTAGAAAGTCTTTTTTTCATCTTTGGCATTGAAAATAAACCTCATGAGAAATTTCTCAGAACTCATATGGTGATTGATCATATGACAGAAATATTATTGTCAGTCTAAGGATACTTAATCCCTAAAATAGAAGATGGCTTCACTTTTGGAAGGTTCTCGTACTATGTCCTTCCTTTAGCAGGAATACTTTGTTGTTGTTGTTGCTCTCAGAAAAACCCAAACCAATTATTTTGAGGGCACTGTCACTCAAAAATGATCTACACACTACCACCATCACCAATATTCACAATCAAGGACAGTTTTTTCAAGATTCGTTTTAATTTATTACTTATTCTTTGTTAAGTATGCTTTTCTAAATCAGTATGATTTAGATGTAATGGCTATTTTGGCAGGGAAAGATGCAATAGATGAATCATCTGGGGTTTATTTGAGAGGTTAGTTGGGTTGAAAGCTCTAGAAATGGCAGAGTAAAAACCAAGCCTGACCTATACAGCTGAAAATGACTGAGGAGTCATCAAGCATTGAGGAGATAGAAACAACGTAGCAAGTGCTCACTGCTGTTCAGAATTTTCTGTCCTCCCTTTGCACGTCACTGATAGTTTCCTTAGTCACTTAGTCTGTTACTAAAGCACACATTTATATGGGTGAGGGGGGAGCCTCCCAGTTAAGCTAACTCATTTTCAGCCTTACCTCTAGCTACTCCTCCCTCCCAGCAAAAACATCAAACCAAGTACCAGATCCACAGTCTACACACCGAAATGATCTATTCACACAGCAGCTGTGATCCAAGTGCCTAAAAAAAAGCAAGTGTTTACTTGAAGGAAACTTTCTCGAAGTTGCAATTCAGCTAGGAGGTTTGACCAAAGGAGTAATTCCAGGGGCAGCCCTCCATGAGTCTCCTATACGTTGCCACAGAGCACATGTGCTCGGAGGAGGCCCTTGGCTGGAGAGGGAAATCTGTGGGCTCTGCTGGTTTGACTGCTGGTCAGACTCACATTGCAATACTTGTGGTAGCTCAAGCCTGCCTAGTCTCTGCAGAAATGAAGCTAAAAATGTTTCCATCATCCAGCTAGGTCTCATCAGCACATGCAAGTCAGAAGACTCATCTACCGTCAGAAATAACAACAGCCTAATGTCAGTTTTCCTGAAAGGAAAACTCAGCTTAAATTTCCTGATGTAATACAGAGGAATTTATGCCTATGCATTCAGAGCTTGTCTAACATTAGTACTTATTAATGCTATACTTTTACAAAGTATTAAACATTTGCAAAGGACTATGTAAAAGTCGTATGACCACAGCCTGAGCTGCTTATCCAACAGAGAATAGCTAAGTCCACATGCTAACGCTATCCATAGGGATTCATCATCTTTCCTGATTTGTGCTGATGTTGTAGTTTTTATACAACATACCTCTTCCTTTATTATATATTGATCTCTACTCCTATTAACTATATGATTGCTTTCCTCTTTTTTATTTTCCTTTTTAAGGTATTTATGTCACATGAAACCCTCTGTCATAGCTGGAGGCAGTCTAATTCAAAAAATTATATTCATCTCCTAGTATAAAAACATTGGTTTCAAACAGCATTCAGGTTATGAGGAACAACAACTTCAGTGAAACAAATTAGTATCTGTATACAGATTTGAATAGTTTCAAACCATGTTCTTTTTTGCTGCTTAAGAATTTCACTGAGATACTTAAAAACACAACGGTGAAGTTTGCCACATATAAATACCAAGTATTTTTAAAACACTGAGCTTAATAGGAACCGGATCCACAAATATAGCCAATTTATTTGATGAAAAGAGTAATTTCTCACAAGGTTTCCCTCAATTACTTACATGATTGCCTGACAAAAATGCTCCTTTATGGTCTGGGTAATCCTTCTCTTTGCACAGTATGAATTGTATACAAATGTAGCTCTTAACTATCCCAAAATCTGAGAAGCAATAACCTACCCTAGGTGTCCTTCTACACCCCAACAGCTGTACTACAATCACAGTGAGAGAACCTAAGAGAATGTAAAGCTTAAGTCCATAGAGACACCACACTGCCATGACCCAAATTCTGCCATTAACATCACTCCTCTATTGTGGTGACCATAATCTACAACAACATTTTTGAGAACTTTTGCATTTAAATCACATCAAACCGTTGGACTGTAAGCTCATAAACACCTTACAACTGTAATGCTGTAGGATTGTCTTTATAAATCAGAAATTGGAAGTGATCTGAGATGAGAAGTTACAAAAAACACATTGTTCTGATACTAATTCCACCTTGTGAGCATTCTTTGAGTGCAGTAAGGTAAGGAGAATAGTTTTCTGAAGTTAATTGGCCAATAAGGTAGCACATGAGGACACAGCAATGAGGAGAAGGTATCAGTGAATGACCAATTCTTATCCAGCGTACTTTGGATTACGCCTGCCCCCTAATTCTGAAATCAGACAGTGCTTCTCAATTGCAACACAAATGCAATTATTTACAGCTTTCAACTTCAGACCCTCAGCATAAGCAACCTGTGTGTCTTTTACAAATTGAAGATGGGAACCTATATAAACATTGATGAATGCAAAAAATAGTACCTCAAGCCTAAACAAAATGCATTATTTTACTGTCTGCTACACGGCAATATACAGAAGTGATTATAAAGTTACCTTCAGAGTCTCAAACTGAATCTGACTTGGTGTTAACACAAAGTATGTTCTTGAACATCTGTGACTAATCACTAAAATAGCTGTGGTCCCAAAATGCCTACCAATCTAAGCCTCATAGCATAAGACTCCTAATTTTACTCTAAATAAATTGTTTCTACCCTAATAATAAAATATCACAATGAAAAAGTATAGCCTTTTAAAAAAATGCTGAGTTGCCTGACTAGATAAATTTCATCAGCTATTTCTATATTTTAAGAAATTACAAAGTCACCTAGACTAATTAAACCCGGTTAATAATTTTGCAGAAAATTAATCTTGGGCATCTTATACTCCAGAAGAGAAGGTTTTTGAATGAAAGCAATATATTTCTTAACAAATCTGCTTTTGACAATAATCATATCAAGTAATTTCTTCTGCCTGAGAATTTTTCTATTACAAATGTAACCTTAGCAATTTGTTATTCTAGCAAATGTCTTAACTGCTACCTTTGAGGACACTATATCAAGTGAATGAAAACAGAGAGAAAAAAAAACACCTTTACTGACCAGAAATCTTGCTAGCCAAAGACTGAAACAGTTAAGACTCCTTTCCATTTATGTGGCTTTCCACTTACATAAACAGGTGCCATACACAACAATTATTTGATACCAAGAAACCAAGAAATAAATTTTAAAACAGCTATTGCCCTGTTTGTTGTCAGTTGAAAAAAAAAAAAAAAAAAGTTCCTGAGGTGAAAAGAAGGAGGACATTTTGCATATTCATTATGTTTCTTGTTCTTATTTTTTTTCCCTTCATAGTAGAGCCTAGGTCATTCTGAAACCCTACTTACTGTTAATCACAGGTGGAAAAAAAAACAAGGCTAGAGCCTGACTAAAGAACTGGTTCCTTCCTACAGCTCTTTGAAATACATACATACATATTAAAGAAGTGTTTTCTATTTTTCTTTTGTAACACATAGGACCACCTATGTTCTTCTGATGTCTCAAGTCTGACCAACCCACATTTGAAAAGTTTAAGGTTTAGACTATCTTTGCTGGAAGTTCATCAGCTTTCTTACCAGCTGTGGTCAGGATTTCAAATCTTATCACTGATTTTGCTTCGGAGTTTAGACTGTATCATGTATATACCTGTATTAAATCTGTAGTCATTCTGTAAAGCCTCAATTTCATTTACTAATTACATTCCAGATGTACATTCCACACAGATACTTACCACTAATTGAAGATATTTAAAATAATTGTGTTAATGAATGCACCATTAAAATTTTTATCTAATAATTCTACTCTAGACTGTTCCAAAAAAAAAAAAAAAAAAAAAAAAAAAAAAAAACTCAGGAGATAAAACCAGTGATTGAATCTACATCAAAAACACTGTTTAATGTTTAGTATTTGAAAAGTATCCTAAACCCACCGTAACAAAAAAATAAATGAATTTAATTCAACAATATCTTTCTCTAATAATGTCAATAGAACATTACCAGGAAAGGATTTGGTTCTATGGCTCTCAAGAGATTGATTGTTAAATTCATAATGAACCAGGAGCTGTCTTTCATTCAGCAAAGGAAAAAAAAAAAAAAAAAAAAAGAACCCCAAAATGAATATGTAAGGTTGAGGAGCCTAGTTTACTGTCACTGAATTTTATTCTCCTTTTCATTTGCAGTAATTGCAGTAAAATAGCAGCTCTTCAGGGACATATTAGGAAAAGAATAGTAATTAAGCTTAGGAAGGTATAATCTGTATAGAAATGAATTAGAACTGACTCAGTCTAACGTATTATAGATTCACATGAAAACCTAGCTGTACCCTGTGAATAGCTTATTCAAAAACACTTCCAGATTTCTAGATGTCAGCTCTGTCACTTAGGGCACATTTATTATCCTCCTCAAAATGTGTAACCCTTCAATGTGAAGAATGGCATCACTGAGGAGTCAACACTTTCTCTTCCCTAAGGAGCTATGCCTGGGAATACAAGCAAAAATCCTAAAACCAGATAAATAGAGACTTACTTTTTGAATGAGCCTGCACAGATCAACACAATCACTTAAATTATCCACATATTTGTAGCAAACTGTACAGCCGTGCTCTGGTTTTTAAACCACTCCCAGCAGTAACAAAATCAACATCTCAAGCGGTAATAAAAGCTCGTTTTCCAACAAGGCTTTTTCAATTGATGCAGTTTACTACAAATAAATAAATTCATTGTTTAATAATTCCCATCATTTATTTCCAGCTAGAGAGCAAAAGGAGAAGGAAGGACAAACAATCCATAAACAATTGTTTTTTTAGATGGTGTGCTTGACAAAGTGCAGCACTGAAGCCTGTAGAAGGCTGTATTTTATGGGACCGTCTCACGCTGCCCAAACAAATGGGACAAAAAGTCTGCAGACTAGTAGAACAAACATTATCCACTGATTTTTGAGAAAATGGCACAGACATCAGTGAAAGGATACCGTCAAGTTCACTAGACTTCACATTCCTGTGAGGTTACAGCTGGTCTACTTTCAAGTTCACACAACGCCGTTGCTTTCATCTTTCCCACCCCCTCACTTCAGTATTAAACCTTCCCTTAGTGAAGGGATTAGAAATACACAGCTTATTTTGTCAAGTCTAAACAATAAATCTATTGTTATAATCATTTTGGTCAATATTGGCACAGAAGAAAAAACATCTGTAAACTAGACCTCTTGGTTTTATTCACTACAAATTATAAAAACAGAAATTAAATGAAACAGAAATCAAACTAAAACATGGCCCTCCCTATCCACTAAATCATCTGTGGCAACCTGTATAAATGGATGTATTTTGGAACGTTCCCAAAGTCAAACTGTTGAAGATAGCTTTAAAACAAGATGTGAATTAGCTTGCCATGCTCCACCCTTGACATAACCCTCCGGGATGCAAAGATTTTCTAGACAAGCAGACAGAGGCACGGTGTCAATGACAACAAGGAAGTCATACAATTTCTTTCCACTAATTTTGCAAAGCGCTGCTCTCTGTATAGAAAATTTAAGAAAAGTGTCATATGAAGTGCTCTACTACCCCAGAGTAAACTGAGTAGTGATAATTGTATTACTGTTTCTTATGTCGTTTAAAATTTTTATTTTAATGATTATCATGTTACATTGCATTTCTGAACATTATTCAGTATTTTCAACTTCTATCTTCCAATGACATATGAAAACCCTATATATAACAACTTATAAAACAGTAAACAAAGTGGGTGAGAACACCCTATTCTAGAATGCACCCTGAAACTTAGAAAATGCATGAAAGTTGTATATGAAATGTATGCAGGGGGCAAGGAGGGTTAGTATGGCTTGACTTTCAGATTAGAAATGCTGACTTTAATTACACTGGGAGCATTTGCAACAGAATTGTATAAATACAAGTAGATCTGGAATACTGTACAATAACATTCTGGTCTACAGACACACACACAGAGAACAGCTCCCTGTCATGCTTTTAATGCTGATGGATAAGATGCTGGCTCAATTCCAGTCTGACACACATGGACATACATTATAGCATGTCCTGGAAAATACACAGTTGGTTTTGAGCATGCAGGACTAGTGGAAGAAAGCACCTTCTGTAGCACTCTAGATAACAAAAGCATTTTTAAATCTAATAAAACAAGAAGTTGGTAAAGTAGCCTTCCTTTTATTTATGAAACACTTGACAGTGCATGTCAAATGCTGGAGGATATCACAAAATGATTCACTTACATCATTTATTTCGTAGTGCAATACAAAAAGAGAAACATGTCCTAGTCGCTTATTGCGTGATAATATTTAATCATTACGCATGACAGCTGTTTGCATTGTGTGGTTTTCAGTTTCTTGCTGACAGGTGTCCAAATCACAAAAAACTATCCCGCCATGTAGTGGCAGCTGGCAACACTATCATCTCTGAGATACCAGAAGTGCAAAAAAAAAAAAAAAAAAAAAAAAAAAAAGCTTCCCCCTCCCCCCATATGAGAGAGAAGAGAGAGAAGCACATCAGGAAAAGGAAAAGAAGTTTCAAAGAAAAAGAAAAGCTGTAGCTTTTATGTGGTAATGTACAGAGAGGAATTTTATTTGCCAGGATGATTAATACAAACAGAACTAGCTTTCCATTTGGTTTGAAAACCAGACAGAATTTAGAGTGTTGTATTTTGAGGTATTTCAGAGATACAGTCTTTCTAAAATCATAAGCTGGATGTTGTGTTTGTGCGGGAAAGTCTATTAATTGCTTGAAATATTTGATCAAAAAGCCAAAGCAACAATGGCATAGTTTGCTTTTAATTTAGTGAGTTTTCCATAACATCACTGTGTTTATGTCAGGTAATCTTATCACTGTAAGAATTCAGTGTAGTACACAGATCATATCACTCCTACATATCTAGATTTGGTCATTGCATCTTTCCTGAATGTTGTATTTATATGTCTACTAATAAGTGAGAAGAATCAAAATATGACAGTTTTAATTTACAAGGTACCATTAGGTTAAACATTGTCTTTTTTTTTTTTTTAAAAAACTTCATTTACACTAGGAACGCAAATCAACACATTTTATGCTACCTGTTGGAGTGACAGTCCTAGTAGTAGAGAAACTGCAAAAACACAAGAGAAGATAAGAAGCTGCAACACCAGACCGGGCAAGAATGTTGGCCTCTGGGGGCTGCTGGGACCCCACTGCACACTGCTGTCCTTGCAACCGAGCCATCAGGGGCCACTGCAATGGTTTCAGGAAAACATGGCAGACCTCACCCAGCTTTAGAGGAACATCAGAGGGTAAAGGGGAAAACTCTCTGAACATCAGAGGGTAAAGAGGAAACACTAGAACACTTCATTGCACAGCCTTTCCCAAACTCTGAGTCTGCCTTACATACTCTGATCTCGTTTTTTCAGAACTTTACAACTGCAGTAGAGAAGCTGAAGTCAGAACGGGCTTCATCTTGCACTGATACTCCTCAGTTTTCCCTGCTAACATCCTGGCTTTAAAGGGTTTACTGAACTATTAACCATCTTGGTTGCAGTCTCCTTCCCTTAAGAAATTCTAAACCTGATATTGCAGAAAGGCTTGGATATTTCATCCTCACACCTGCCAACCCTGAAGGGAAATATCTTTAAAACAATCTTCTGGGAATGTTTACCCCCCCCCCCCCCCCCAAAAAAAAAAAAAAAAAAAAAATCCTTTGAGCACATTCCCCAGGAATTTTAGAAATCTTCAAGAAGCACTGTGCCTTTGAAAAAGAAAAGGAAACAAAAACCCCAGCAACAAACAAACCAAGTTAATTCAAAACATATTTTCAAGTATCAGATGTGCTCACTATAGTAACTTTCACTACCATCAAATCAAGTTACAGTGGAGCAGTGCCATTAAAATGCACTTTGTTAAAAAAAAAAAAAAAAAAAAGTGGAAATAAATATTTTCTTTGTTTTAAAATGGTTGTAAGAGAAATAAGTTGGTCTTTTTTAAAGCATCAGATCAGACCTTACATGAATTCGTATGCAAGTATTGACAGATTCTGATTATCTTTATCTTTATTACAATGTGAATGTGGTTCTCTTTGTGTAAAGTTACTTTTTAAACAAAACTAATTTCTAATACTAGGCCTCACAAGATATTTTACTTTTTACCTGGTGTTCTTTTTAGAAAGTATATGTATTTATTATTCCTGAGGACGTTTTAATTAAAAGATACTTACATTTGTATTAATAAGCAGTCTCTTAACTACTCCAGGAGCCCCAAAATTATTTAAGTATGCTAAAGTTTTCAAACTGTTTACAGGTCATTGCTAGAACAAGAAGAGAAGCAAGCAGGCCTTTTTCCCTCGGTAGCTGCTGGGACAGATGGATGACACATGCAGGAAGCTTCTCAGTGGCATCAGCTTGTTTCCTTCAAACCAGCTTTAGCTACGTCATGCGTTGTTCCCCACTATGCTCTCAGCAACTTAGCACAGAAATCAACGTTTCTGTGTGCAAACAAACCTTATCCAGACTGATGAAATCACAGTCCCACAGCGCTTTTTGTGTCTATGCCTTGTGACAAGATAAACGATCTACCTACACAAGATAGAGTGAAACAAGCTCAGATGGGAATTGTTTCTCAATATCCTAAGTCATGTGCTGATAAGCAATCCAAAACCCATATTTTGGATCCATATGAAACCAAAGAGAGCAGATGCGGATCCACTGGTCTGGCAATAAATCTCCCCTGCACACAGCACTGTGGTTTTCTTTATTGAATCGGCTCCTTCAGAACTTCACAGCTGCCCCCAGAGCCCGACCTTCAACCTTCTGCCTGATGTGGCATTGCAAGTCATACTAATGTGATACCTCTTAGTGTATATCAGCAGCTACTGGTTCTTATTTTCTATTTGAAATTACTGTTTTCTCTTTCAAGTGAGAAAATATCTGTTGAACATACCATGCTGTGAAATACTTTTATAACTAATCAGCAAAATATTGTTTTACAACTAATGAATATATCACAAAAAAAAGGGCCCTGATATAAAGTCTTTGGTACATTTTACATCATTAATAAGACTAAATGTAGGGAGAACAGCCTGTAATGTTTTTACAAGAAGCCCACTTTCAAGGGTCAGGTGCCATTCAAAATAAAATAAACATTTAGAAGTTGGTCCTTTTCTTAATTTGAGGATTAAGGTTATTCTTCTTTTATAAATAAATAAATAAATAATGATAGAAAAATAAGCCAGAGGTCTATTCTGGATATCCTTTCTCTTCCTTCCTAAAGGAAAACAAATGTTTAAGAAATAATAGTGTATTTTCTATCCTCCTTGACAAGCGTCTACTTTGACACAGGTATAGAAGTTGGGACAGATCAATGAATCTTCTAATTAGTACTCCCAAATAGCCTAGGCTCATTTCAAAGTCTACCTGACCAGATCCTGATCATGTTTCAAATAAGAGATTTTTCCATGATAGTGTAAGTCTGTTCAATCTGACAAAGCTGTAGAAACTCACAGCACTACCACTGCGCTCTCTCTCTCTTTTTTTCCCCCCCCCCCCCCCTCCTCTCTATTATGGTCATTTTTACTCTTTCATAAAGGTAGAACTACCTAGTACACATTAAGTATAATTACTAACCATTTAAATGTACTAAAGAGAAAGACATATAAATCTTACTATTCTTGCATACATTTCCTTATGTTTTTGTTTACTTTAAACTGTCTGGTAACCATCTATTTATGAACTATATATATTTTTTTGCTGTTCTTAGCATACTTACTCAAATTTTATTTACAATATTGATCTCTATGTATCCTAGTATATGTTTTGAAGCATATTTTTTTTCCATATAAAAAAGAATTAAATTTCCACTTTCAATTAATGCATAATTAAAATCTGTTTACCAAGTGTTTTATACTAGGGCTCTGTGAGCAGGACAGTGAATAGATTTAAGCAATAGTATAAGAAAATTAATCTTTAGACCCAATCTGCCATTTTAAAATACCCCAATATATCTCTATTAGGCCAAAGTCAAAAGTCAGCAGAAGTGCAGTCTACCTAACCTCCTTATTTCTACATTCATCAATCTCATCCTACTTCATTTTGCTTTTAGAAAAGGAAATAAAAGATATGATTCTTTTTCCTTTTTTCTTTTTTTAAAGAGATGATTACACAAACATACACTTCAATGAGATAGATCCACTGCAGCTAGACTGTTGAAAAACATTCAATAATAAAAGGTAAGATAATGCTTTCTTTCTGTTAAAGAAAGATCAGTCATATTAATGAAATAGCCAAATGGAACCTTCAGGCCTAACGTTGTAAATCTCCAGTAAGTTCCAATTAGTATTGAAGTAATAAGTCTGGAAATGATTTTCTCCCTATAAGTAATGTGTATGCTTGAAGAAAAAAATGTTAATAACTTGGATGGCATCAAGGACCAGATCATTACATAGCACATATGATTAATTTAGCTATGTAATTAATTGATACAGTATTCAAGATACATGTTTTTAAGAAAAACATATATCTCTTAAACAGAAACTTAATGTTGCCTCTCACTAGAGTGGTGCCATTTGATGGCTGGAAGCTGATGGTCCCTTTTGCTGACAGAGTGGTGTAAAACATTATCTGAGAGCAGAAATGTTACTGTTCTAAAAGGAAGCCTTCAGAGAAAATAAATAAATAAATAAATAAATAAAATCAGCCACATTGGACTACTTTGCTGTGAAACTATATACAAATAAATCAAAAATGATTTCAAGATATTTAAATGATTTTTACAAAAATGTGTCATGTAAAACAAACGCTTGCATTAAATACTGATTTTTCCCTAGAAATGGTATTTCTGGATATTTTAAGATACCAGAATTCTAGACCAAAAAATACTTATGTTACAGCTGTTAATTGCTGTAGATTTTTGACAACTACTGTCATGAGGACACTACCTGATCTAGAACCTGATCCCAGCTGTACTGAAATGATGGTGTAATAGGAAGACAGCGGTGCTTACCACTCACTCTCATTTATTGCTTCTCCATTCCCATACAAATAATGCAAATGTGCAGGGAAGTCCTAGATTTACTTGTATCAAAGACTTCATAATTCCTTAAGTCCTTAAGGAATTCCTTAAGAATGGAGACTTGATTCTCAGGTCTGGGCACCAGGTCTTTAATTCAGAGGTTCAACTCAAGGCATATTTCTAAAATTACTGTTTTCCATGATCTTGCCCAACACACTTCCATGTGACAAACAAAATGAATTATCAACTCAAAACCTTGATCAGAAAAATATGTAATAAAGATTACTTCATTTGTCTTTGTTTTCTTCCTACATATTGGCCAGTAAATCAGAACTCCTGTTGAGAAAAGACAGACCAGGAAAATACACCATTTAAAAGGGACAAAGAATCTACAGATTCTTCATGAGATGCATCTGTGGCAAGGTTTTTTTCTTTTCTATACATTACATTAGAACAATTCAACTACAAGTTGGAAGAATAATGTAGATGCTGTTTATTCCCCCCACCCCTCCGCCACTTTTTTTTGTTTGTTTGTTTCTTTCTTTAACGTATTCTATTGACTGAAAAACACGCATTAAATTCCATTGTATGCTTCTATATGCATACTTAACTCTCCACAAAGAATTGGTTTTAGATCTTGCTACTCAATGATTTTTGTTTATGTCAGTTCACTACTGCACACCTCCAAAGAACTTGTCACTAAGAGATAAGTTTTATGCCACGATGATTTACAGAGTGTGAAGGGGACAATTACATAAGTGTTTACTTAAACTCATAATTTCTCAGAAGCCCAACACAATCCTTTTGTTATCATAATCTCTAGTGGGCATATGTAGTGTGAATATATCATAACATGAAACTGGATATAGCCGACTTCGTCTGTCTGACTTGTGACTTACTGAGTCCTGCATGTCTGAACTTCTGGGAAACAGCTGCTGATCCCACACTGAAATTAGAACATTTGAGCTCTTCTGATTTATGTTAATTCTCATGGGAACAATGACATGAAAAATGAATACCACTTGTAAATAATGTACCAGTTCTCTCAGCATTAAATAAAATAATAATCAGAATACACTGATCTTTTTACCACCATGTTACGTTCAAACATATATAGTGTAATGGCACTGAAGAAAAGGCAGCCTTGACTCTCCAGCTATTTAAAGAAAACTGTTATCCTCCCCTATTTTGCCATTAATTGAAGAATTAGTTTGGTACAGTTATTAGATTTGTTTTAGTTGAAGAAATATTATGATGTGGTTGGGCATATGGGAAGTGAGTTAAAATTAAGCTTATGAAGACAAAAGACACAGGACAGGAAATACATCCAAATGATCCAACTGCCAAGGAGTTCATATTGCCCCAAATTTAGAAGCCATTACATTTTATCTAGTTCCGAGAACTCAGCCTGACAGGTCAAATATTTGAAACCCGGTTTGTTAGTGTAGGGGGCTCTCATAGGATATAGTCTCCCCGCTGGTCAAGGTTGGTATTCATGAGACCAAAACCAAGAACACTGGAAAGAACTCTTCGAGGATTTCATAGTTCTTCCTGTGGATAAGAAGAATAATCCTTCCCAATATTTAGTGTAGAATTCTGATGATTCTGCAGCTTTTGTTAACATCAGGTAACAGAGCACAGGCAGGGTTCCTTAGCAAAAAGTTACATTTTGAAGGAACACCTATTCACAACATTAAGTCTTTTGCTAGGTTAACTTGGAAAGGCAAAGTAATAGGGGTTCAGGAGAGGACAGAGACGTGGTCAACGTTTGCAACAATGGAGAATCAACAGCTGGATGTTTCAGAGGACATACCACTAACATACTATTACTTGTTATTTCCTAATGAATTTTACATGTTAAACTTAAAAACTCGGTTAAAAAAAAAACCAACAACAACAACAACAATCTCCCCTCTTCATGTTTGAATAAGCATGAGATGAACCGGTGAAACTTGTATTAATACCTTACAGAATGGTGTACTGAAGGTGCTTCACAAAAAGGTCTTAACTTTTACCTCTAAAGTTCAACAGTAATGGACAAGAATATTACTACAGTGTGTAAATGCCAATATAGAAATGTCTGCTGAAGTTGAAAGGCAAGCATCAACAGTGGTATCTTCATAAAACGTGCTGAAAAATTCTTTTTTAAAGAGCTTCACAAAAAAATATACTTATAAGACTGACTGTTCAAATTCCTCCATGTTCTGCTGCTCTTCATAGGAGACTTCATTTCATGCATAAGCTGACCTGAATTGAAATTTTGATATGTTCTTTAATAATATAATTTGAGAACAGTTGATTAATCTGCAGTGGTATTTGTGCAAATAGGTCTAAAAAGGAAAGGAGGAAGGTATGCTTTTGCCAAAGTAAAAGATTTTTTATTTTTTTTTTTTTAGAAAAACTAAAAACATCAAAGGACTGTAGAAGGGGCGGGAGAAAAAGATAATGCACTTTATACAGATGTTTCATTAATGATTGCCAACAAAATTGTTTCCCTCCTCAATTTGCTAAAGATTAAAGACTTCAGTACAGTCTTCAGGATTTAGAGGTAAATTAATGTGAAAAGTGATTTACAGGGACTGGAGCAAAATATAAAATAAGTAGATGATGAAAACTACTATCTATAGAAGCTATTAATACAAACTGAAATTTGAAAACTTTTTTTTTTTTAATGATTGCAGAGTAAGAAGGATGAGCATAAGGAGTAGAAAGTACATGCTGAAAAGAAAGCTACACTAAAAGGAGGAGATAGTCACTTAAAACCTTAGTGTACCAACTTCTCTCAAAAACAGTTGTATTGGGTCTATCAAAGTCTCCTACTTTGTTACCATAGGATGAAAAGTTTGGGTATTCAGATGGGGTATGACACAACATTAGTTTATTTTTTTTTTAAATATTTACATGCTTTTCTTCAGAATTTCCAGAAAACGAAAGAAAAAGACACATAAAACACAAACAAAATCATCTGTTTCACTAGCCAGGCTCTATTTTTTCTAGTTTCCCTGAAATCATCTTCCAAATATCATAAATTTAGCTTCATGGTCTCTAAAATGGGTATGAAAGGGTTTTGTCTTCAACATTTTGAAAACTCTTGAAAAAACATTAGTTAAGTAATGGACTTCAGTTCCTCTCATTTTTTTTTTTTTTCTTCCCCCTGGCTGCATCAATTAAAAAAGATAAAACCCAACATCTTTCCAAAGACTACATAAATGTCAAAAGCACCTCACAGCTGTCATGATGCTCTTTCCAGGCAGAGAAGCCTCCCTTACTTTTATCTGTGGAGGAATTCCTCAAGAACTCTATGAGATAAAACTGTAAGGAAGCTTCATTTTGAGTTTTTGTCTTCTCACTAGCTGTAAAGGAATGTGTTTTGCACTTGGCTGTCACATGTGATGATGATCAAAGGGCTGGAGCACCTCTCCTATGAAGACAGGCTGATGGAGTTGGGGCTGTTCAGCCTGGAGAAGAGCAGGCTCAGGGGAGACCTCATTGCAGCCTTCCAGTACCTAAAAGGAGACTACAAAAAAGCTGGGGAGGGACTCTTTGTCAGGGAGTGTAGTGATAGGATAAGGAGTGATAGCTTTAAACTAAAGCTACTATATAGGTTTAGGTTAGATATGAAGAAGAAATTATTTACTCAGAGATTGGTGAGGCAGTGGAACAGGCTGCCCAGAGGATCTGTGGATCTCCCATATCCCTGCAAGTGTTCAAGACCAGGCTGGATGGGGCTTTGAGCAACCTGATCTAGTGGGTTTCCCTGCCCACGGCAGGAGGGTTGGAACTGGATGGTTCTTAAAATCCCTTCCAAACCAAACCATGCTATGATTCTATGACTATGTGGCATCCTCTCATTGAGAAAGCATTCCAATCAGTAGCAAAGGAAAATAGATGCTTTTGACAATATATTAACTGCTAAGCTAACAACTAATTATACTGCTTACCAAAAAAAGTAAGTAGCTTTTCTTCCCTCAACAACTAGTCCAGAAGTACAATTATGGCTTATGCTAGAGCTCTGTATTAAGGAACCAGAAGTTCAAATGAACTTATCAACAATACATTAGCTACAAACCCTGAGAGTAAAGACTGGATTTGATTCTTTGTGTTCTTATGCTTTGTTTTCTACATCAGGGCAATGCTCAAAAAACAAGTTTTATGCAAGATACACCAAACCTGATCAACTTTTGCATTATGCACAACATAAACAATCACACTGATAAATTCTGTTGTTTAGTATTTATTCTGGTTTTGTTGAAAATGATGGATAAGTTATTTTTGAGCAGAGGACAATGAGGCATTAAACTTCAAATCTGTAATTTGAGAACACTCACTTCAAACAGATAAAGAATGAGAATATGAAACTCCACCTATTTCATGGCCATGGGATCCATGCCTTTGCAAGTATGTTCACACAGACAAATCCTGTTGCTGACTGCATTAGGGCAAAGTCAAGCAGACCATCAGCATGTAGTTTTTCTTAACTTGAACTACCAGAGTGTGTCTAAACAGGAGAAAGGATAAGCAAAATAAAAAGAACAAGAAAAATCAAGCCTTGTGCATACCAGATAAGTCCATTTATGTTCAGGAACTGGTTAGAGATTTCTGGCTTGTAAGCTATTAGAGTCAAACGCACCTTTACAACAACCAGCAGAATTGTTTTGAAGACTGAATCAACTATGGAGTCAAAAAAAAAAAAAAATAGTCACGTCAATTAAAGAATGAACGTTTCAGGTTATTTCTTCTACAACAAGTATTGTGATGCCCTTATGTGGTTAATACTACTCAAGCAACAGCATGAAGTGCTCCTCTCTCTCTGTTCCTCCCATTTGTACTCTGCCAGACATATTTTATAACACTTCTGAAAAGTCAATTAAAAAGCAAACATACACTCTATTAAGTATTGAGGCCAAGCTCTAAAATCAAAACACTCATAAAGCTATTTTAAATATCTATACAAGTATTATTAGATTACGTTAATTAGATTAGACTATTCAAGCATTTTTAATTATAAATTGGCAGCTATGCATGCTTCTGTTGTACTCGATTTGAGAGATTATTACTTAAAGCAGTTGAACATTGCACATTTTCTGCTTTAAACAGTGAACGGTTTTCCATCAGTGATAAGGAATGTCAGCAACTTAGTCCTGAAATCTGTGTGGGAATATTATATTTTTAAGTAGTTAAGATTAGTACTGAGATTAGCAACTTTTTTCATTGTATTTTCAAATAATTTGTCTAATTTCTTTGGTTTAAATAAGACCCTTTAAGCCTTAAATTCACTGCTTTGCTTAAACATGTAACATAATAGCTGTTACACAAGTCCCTTTTGTAAGATGGGTATTTCGTTTGTTGAGATAGACAGTCATGGCAGTGCAGCCTGTGTCTGCATGACACCCTATCCTCCTTTACCTCCTCTCTGCTTGAAGAATAGTTGCTTCCCCAACATGCTCCTTTCCCAGACCCCTGGGAGTCACACTAGCATCTAATAGTGCAGCCAAATTTTAGTGTTCCACTTTTCATTCAAGAAGGATTCCCTCTTCCTTTCGTTTCTTTTTTCTTGTTTTGTAAGTCTATGCTCATTTTCACCTGAGAGTTGAGAGGACTTCCAAGGAAATATGATCAACCACACCTTTTCCTGTATTTCACACTTCCAAAGATGTGTTCTTGGAGCAAAAGTAAACCAAGATACATGTATACCTAGCCTGTTAATATTTCTACTTTGTCCTGACCTATCATCCTAGTACAGCTACAGCAATTCATGATACTATAATGTGGTTGTCATCCAGGTGCTCCCATGCAAGCAGATCCATTTCTCATTTCTGCTGTACCCCTATAAGCCGGCCACATGGATCCAACTGAAAGGAGCCTGGAAGGCTGGGGGAGAGGGAAGAATGACCCCCTGCAAGACCAATAGAGTAACTTCTGAAGAAACCAAGTGCTGCTGAAAGAAACAACAGGGTGTTAGATCCACCCATTATTGTGGTAGTTTCTTGGGGCTTCAAGTTTAGACCCAAACCAACACAGTTCTCCCACGGATTGGGAACATCAAACAACATAACTCCTTGTACATCTAACAGTGTTGCAGGTGCTGGACTATAAGGGAATTAAATACAACATCTCCTTGACCTTAGCTGCGTTTTGCTCTTTGCACAGTCTTGCTCTTGAAATGATTCTTTTTGGCATGGAGGTCTTTGATATAGAGGAGATGTTCAGGATAAATCAAGACTGAGTCCAAACTTAGAGCCCTAGTTTTTTGTTGTTGTAGTTTTTTTTGTTTGCTTTTGTTTTTTAAATAAAACACCACCAAAGAAACGACATTCAGAAGTCTACCATATCTGTTGAAGTTCTCTGCACGTATTAAGTATTTTTTTTCCATTGTGACTTACAGAGGCAAAACAAAGCACAGTGGAAGGAAAACAGAACAGCAAATGTTACATCCTGCCAGCCCACATGAAACACTGATGATAACTCATGCAGAAAAGAAATTAATGTTTGAAGTTTATCAGCACTTGACACACACTGAATAATTAGGAGTTACTGTAGGTGATAGACTAGAATTCTGCATCAATAGGAAGGGTCAGTTTGTTTCTTAGCAGCCTGTACAGGCATAGTCACAAGGAAATATGTCATTAATATGAATTCCCTATTTAAATACAGACAAAATAAACAAAAAATACAAAACAAAAACACAAACACTTAAAAGAAGCTCCAGTATTTTTCTCTAGGTGCACAGTGAGACTTGATTTATTTAGGGTACCTACAAGACAGCAAATGCCATTGCACAGAGATCAAGGCTACAGTTCAGAATTAATGAATCTTAATGATGACATGCAACTGGCAAATTCTCTTAAAGTCTGTTCAACTGAGGAACCAATGAATATTTTTAACCTCTGTCTTTATCTAATCTCTTTCCTAATGCTTCATGGAAGAGGGTAGGAAATAGTAGCAACTCGCAGACTACCTAATAATTTTAGAACATTACGTTCAGTAGAAACTAAGAGTTAATGTTTTCTGATAATGTTAAACGTACATTTTTAATTCTTGTGCACAAAATTAAGAATATTTTGGAAATTATAGAGAAATAAATCGGGGAAGCTTTATTTCTGTAATTCTAAAAATGAATGTTGTCTGAACAAATATATTTTACAGAAAAATTAAGATGTTCTTTATTATCATAAGTGAAATGAGCTATTAATATCTTAAAGATTTGCATAATAGTTTGCTTAAATAGAACATGGAAACATCTGCCTGTGTATTTTTCAGTGTGATTTTGAAACGTTTCAACATTTCAAAAGAAACATTGACCCTAAATGTAGCTTCCTATGGAAGATCCTAATTTTTCTTGGAAATAAGAGTTCTCAGTTAAAAGTCACTATTTCCCATTGATTTCACTGCTGAAATCCATCGTTCTCTGTTCCTGTCTGCATATATTCTTGAAAAACTGTTAAATCACTGACATATATATGATCACTGTATGGTATAGTATTTACAATTTTGGAATGGGAGAGGGCAA
Source organism: Anas acuta (assembly GCF_963932015.1). Taxonomy (NCBI): domain Eukaryota; kingdom Metazoa; phylum Chordata; class Aves; order Anseriformes; family Anatidae; genus Anas; species Anas acuta. Next base: position 104,980,394 of record NC_088979.1, read on the forward strand.
GAATAAATTCTTGGAAATCTCTTGTAAGAAAAAAAGAATTGAACATTGCTTAGCAATGAGCAAGAAATTTCATTCCAAGTATGCTTATCTGCAGTTTGCCTTCAGCCACAACCACATAGTGGTTATAACTGTGTCAGGTATAGTCAGTGACTTCTCATACACGGTGGGAAAAGTTAGGCTTTACTCAGGAAGACTCATCTTGTGGTCCTTTTCCTACCACTATTTGAAGAAGTAGGAAATCAAAACAAACAAAAGGATGTAGGACCAGCACAAAGACCCAGTTTGGTGTGAAGCAGATGGAAGCAAGAACGTGCCCTGCAGATCTGGACACAGCTCCTGCTCAGAAGAACATGAAAATGAGAGGCAGTTGCTTTCCGGACTCGGTCCTGCTTGTGAGGCCACTGCTGGCCCCCTATAGCTGCTGTGGAGCTAACAGATACTGCCTGCATGGACCCGGCAACATGGCAGGTCAGCAGAGGTTTTATTTTCTAATTCCTACCAGCTACCCTTTCTAACACATCTCCCTCCTCCCATATGGCGATGGGTGGGGATGGCTATGCCATTGATGGGCAGCCAAAGCTATAAGTTACCCACATTCCCATTCCCTGGTCACACACTCAAATCTCAGGCACACATGACAGTGAAATCGAGACCAAAGCCTCCAGAAAGGTAGTTGTAATAAATGCTTTTTTTTTTTTTTTTTTCCAGGCGGCCACAGCTATTACTCAATCAGCACAAGAGTGGTTTCTCATCATTATTTGCCATTTCCCAAGCTCACTAATCTCACTAATCCCCCACAAGCAAGGGGAAAGCCGGCTTCTACAGCCCAAAGAGGCAGGGGAGAGAGCGCCTTCCGACAGCGGATCAAAGTGCTATCCTGTTGGCCTGAAAGATGTAGAAGGCAGAAGCAGCCTGAGCTTTTATTAAGGTAGTGAATACATTTATTTTTTTTCCTTCCCCACTTGGCTAGCCACTTAGCTGACTATACTGATTATTTGAGGGAGGCAGATGCATGGCATATGCAAAGGAACCTGTAAAATCCTTACCATTAACCTGAGAAAAAACATCCAGCCAGAGATGATGTCATAATTCAGCCACCAACTGATGCAAAGTTTACACAACTCCACATTTGGTTGCCTACTCCTAGAAGAACACTTATGTAATATATATATAATTTTTAAATGTGTACACATTAGGCTGGGTGTCTTTCTTATTCATATGTATCTGTGTATGCTTGATGCAAGAATACACTAGATCAAAGCAAAACTCTACACTTCTGTGGCAGCAGTTTTATGTGCACTCAGTGTATGTGAATGACTTTTCAAGGTAGAATGAGATGTCCTGCTTTCTAATGAAGCTTTTTGTTGCAAACATGGTCTTATAAAAAGAAATGCATGAATTTGAAACCATAAATTCATACCAGGAGAAGGGAAAACTGAAACTATGTATGACGTAGTTTGTGGTAAGGTATGACCATTTATGAGACCATATGTCAGTCATACAACAGAAATTCTGGGACCAGTCTCAAGAACGAAAAAACCACTCCACAGCCCTTTGGTAGTTTCATAGTGACAGATTAGAGCTGCAAAATAGAGTCTCTAGCTTTCATACATCATACTGTAGATGGATGCATGCACATATTGCACTTTGAAAAGCCTCCACTGTATTTTTGAATCATGACAACAATATCTAAGAACCTTTGCCTTGCTGTATATCGAGTAAGCTGTGCAGAGAGAGAGAGAAAAAAAAACCAAAAAACTTGTTTCTGTGTATGTTTAGTAAATCTTCATGAATCAGATCTAGAGATACTGTAAATTCATATAGGCTTTCTTTGAACCGCATGCTACTGTCACATCCACTTTCCCCCCCACACCAATGCATGGCCGTCTAATTGAGCATTAACAACTTAATAAGGAATACAACAGGACCTAAAGAACAACTTTTCTTTCAGACCCTGCAGTGCACAGGTTCTGTATCACTCCCAGCTTTTCAATTAGGTCATAATTATAACATGCCTCATTTAGAGCTACAAGAACCCTGACCCTGTCAACAGTACTGGACCATAACATGTCTGTCTTAATTAGATCTGATTAGTTCTGGGCCCAGACTTCATTGTGAATCTTAGCTCCATTAAAAACTGCTCATCTGTTCGGCAGCTGTGGTATCACAATCTTTTTCATCATCCTGCATGGGTGTGCTTTGCTCCTCCTGACACTTGGAATCATAATGCGGTATTTTTGCTTGGTCCTCAGAACAAGACAGATTACAGAAAGTAAAGGTAGGAGGTAAAAGGACAATTTCATACTGTATCAGATTGGTCAGTTATGGTTTAATAAGTTTGTAGCAGCAAGTTACACTCTGGGAAAAATGTTATAGGTTAAAAAAACCTCACAGATTGAAGAAAAAACTGAAGACATGCAAAATCTTTTTTTTTTTTTTAATGTGTAATCACAACAGTTCGTTTTTTTCTACATCAAAGAAAGTAAAAATTATTAGCGTTATAGTTCTGCAGGCAATTCTATACAACAATGTTTCGAGCATTTGTAATAATCTTATGACATATCAAAACCTTTTACCTGCAATGCTTTAATTTAACCTTGAGGTTTTGTAACATACAACTGATATTTACCAAGACATCACATTCATTTTTAATACCTATTCCCCTCTTCTGACTTATAACTGAATTTTCTTCTGTATCACACTTCTGGGGGATATAAAAAGACCAAAATGATTTTTCCTCTCAATGACTGTAACAGACATTACCTAAGAGATCATTATTACTCTATACTAAAAGCCCCTTTTTGCATAGTTAAATTTCATAACTATATGTACCACTTAAACAAAAACAAAAGTAGAAAATTTCTGCCTTAAAAGTTTAGTTTTATGACGAAAACTGAAAAATTAAAGAAAATCCAAAGTTTCTCTTGTACTAGCTTCAGAGAGTTTTAATTGCAATAGCTTCTTGGAACCTATTAATTCCGGAGTAAGAAAATTCTAAGGAGAACGTAAAAAAAACAGCTATATGCAACTGTTTTCATAGTATCTGCATAGCAAAGAAAGTAAATAAAACAAGTTTAAGAACAGAAAATTAAAAGTAAAATAATTATAATAAACTATATCTTTAGAAGTTTCCAGTATCATAGCAGACAGTACACCTCAGGTACAGTGAAGCATGTGAAAATAATTGCCTTCCTTTGATTAATAATAATGAAAGAATCCTCTTACTGCAAAATTCCTCTTCTGAAATTTTACCTTAAAACTTCTTTTATGTAAACACTGTACTGCCCATTGAAAGAAGTTCTGATGTTAGTGTGAAATGTGTTCATCTGATTCGTGTCAATATGCAACAACGCTAGGACCACATGATATGAGATGTCTTACATACCCTTGTATAACCACAAGTCTAAGAAAAATAGTGGTTCTTGTATAGTTCTTGTATCTTGCAAAGGAACGGTCCAGCAATTCATGTCAATAGGGGATAAGAGAACAAAGGGGTTTCAGAATAACTGCTAACTATTATGACTATTGCATGGGACACTATGCAAGTCTCTGATATCTGGCCAGGAGATTAAGGAGACGGGGAGAGCTGAAGAACAACTAAAAGACAAAGCTTGCAGGGGACACTGCACAAGTCTCTGACATCCAGCCAAGATGGACAAAGGAAAAGGACAAGAAAAAAAGCCTGGGAGGAAGACTATGAGCCTTCAGCATGAGAGACCCCCAGAGGGACCACCGGAGACTGGTACACATACGCCAGTAGGAGGATTCAGATTCTGGGAACTAATTATAATAACCCTGCCTTTTCTAGAAGTAATAATGAATATGTAGGAGCCTAGGAGCATAAAAAACAGTTGCCTGATGTAACTTGTGTGCGTCTTGGTGGAGCAGAGACTCCCGGCGCACCCAGCACTGTTCGCTTACCTCTATTCATTTAATAAATTGTAAAACTTTGATTGTAATCCTATTTGGGACTTAGCCATTTATTACATTAGGATTTTTGTTCATCTTTAAAATAGTTATTTTCTAACCTACCTTTTGTATGCTCACCAAGATTGGGTAAAACACTCATTCCACTTTCACTTTAGTTATAGTCTGATTTTGTGTTCTACTAATACAGAAAATGACTGAAGCATACACTGCAACATTAAAGAAAGGCTGCTTCCCCCTCCAACCAACCCTGGACGGTGGATAAGTAGAATGTCTTCAAAAACTTCATTTATCTTCCCATTTAAATGGTACCTCTGCTGTCATGGTACCTGAATCAGTTGCAGCAGCAGCAGCTGACCTTCAAAAAATTCAGCTAAAATCTAAGGAAACCCATGTTTCAGGTTTTCTTCTTTTTAAATAAAGAAAAACCTGCTGTTAATAATCCATTGTCTGTGTACTACATCTGAATTGTAGAAATTTAATTGAGATTTCATAGCAGAAGATGCATTCAGAAAAATCTACAGCTTTAGAGCATAACAAAAAAAAAATCCTTTCAATTTTCAGGTCATTCTTACTAGGATAGTAGGATCATACGCAGCATTAAAAACAGCTGCATATGGTTTACATAATAGCATATAATTTTTTTTCATACCTTGAAAGCACAGAATTTGTAATGCTGACTTCCTATATCAAGAGAATTGATAACCAACATAACTTTGACATTAAGCATAATCTAGGTTTCAACATGAATAACTCATATAGGTTTTAATGATATCTAGTCAATAAAAATTATGCTATGAATTTTATATCCACTGTAAGATAAGTTATTAGAAGCTATTACCAACATTTTAATGGGTTGAAGAGATGAATGTAATGGTATATATACTATAGTGTATAGTGCATGGAATGTGTTGCATCAACTAATTTTTATGGGCTAAATACCACAAGCTTAATGAAAATAGAGTAATGTCTAAAACCTTATGATTATTTCAGACTTTGGAGAAGAGTTCAGCTGTAATGTTTGCAACCTCACTAAGTCCTCATATCCCACAAATCACTTACATAGTTTCATCTGTTCTCCCAAAATACAATTTTTCCAAAGAAGAGATCAGGACTCTATACTTTTTTTTTTTTTTTTTTTACACAAGGGCTTATTATACCATACACAGCACTTCCAAAAACCTAGTTAAAAAGTGTGCTAGAATTAACTAAGCAACTACAGTGGGAATGTTTTGGACAACTCTCCAAAGAACAAACAAACAAACAAACCACACCCAAACATAAGCACTCTTACCACTTATGTGCTCTAGAGGGGTCCATCAGGCTCCCCTGCTCCAGCCCCAAACATCCCAGTAACCCCCTGCTGAACTTGCTCTAGTTTACTAATGCTTATTTTGTACTGGGGAGGGGGCAAAATAGAATGCAGTATCTAAAAGACTGTAGAATAGAGGCAAGATATCACTCTATCATTCTATCAGATCTATCCTTCACTCTATCATTTCTGTTACTTCAACCTATCAGCTGTGCTTCTTTAAATACATCTAAGGATGCTATTGACCATTTCTACTTCCAAGGTGGTCTACTGGCTCACATTCAGCTTGGACCCTGGTTCTTTTCTGCAGAGCTGCTCTGCCTGTCACATTGCCAGGGTTTGTTTCATCCTAAATATACACTAAGACCTTGCATTTGTTTTTGCTGTATTTTGTAAAGTCTTTCCTGGTCCATTACTTCAGCCTAAACCCATCCAGTAAGTATTTTACTCATGCAGTTGTCCATCCACTCAGACTACAGTGGCCTAGCCTGGACACAGGAACATTGTGGAGACACTGGAGAAAGCTTTGCTAAAGCTGAGGTAAGTGATGTGTACTGACCTTTCCTCATCTGCAAATCCAGAGACTTTATGACAATCACACTGGTCAGGCATGACTTACACTTGGTAACTGCACACTCCCTATCACAGCCTTCAAGTGACCTAAAACTCTACGGGGACTCATCCAGTGACTTCCCTAGAGATTGAAGTGAGGTCTACGGTACCCCAGATGGCCTTTTTGGTATTTTCTGAAAGTTGGCAGGTGAGATGTTTTTGTTCTTGACACACTCCAATCCTCCCCTGGCTATATTGCTGGTGCCCACATGGAAGAACAGCAGGGGTAACTATCTGAGAGCCAGCAGAGCCTCAGCAGAGCCTCCAGAGCACCAAATCTTTTCTGCAGAATAGGTGCAGGTCTGCAGGGGCAGACAGAGCCACTGTCGTGCTGCTGGCACTAGCCTCCAGCCTTCACCATGACTGCATCTCAACCAGGCAGCCTCCATCTACCCACTTTCCCTGCAGATGGCGTGCAGGCACCTTGCTGCAGGGTCCCTTGTGGAGACCCTCTCGCTCCCTCTGTCCCCTAGTACTGTGCAGTCTGTCAAACTCCCCCTACAGATTTCTAACCTGGCTGGGACAGCCCCACCAGCAGCAGGCACCTCTAGAGGTGGGCCATGACACCCGCTACAACCCCTGTCCCAGAGAGGCAGGCCAGGCTGCCCAGTCCCAGAGGCCTGCCAGGCCCAGGCCATGGCCATGTCTATGCAGCTGCTCCAGCCCACGTGGGGCATCAGGTGCTGTGGCCTCACCAGCTGACACCTGAGATGAGTTTCTGACCCCCCAGCCACATAAACCACTGTTTCTGCTCTCCAAAAGCAAGAAAAAACAGGTTCCTTCTGTAATTGACATATGGCCATTACAGCTTAACTTTTTTTTCATATGCTGTAATTGACAACTGTCAAAAGACTAGCAATATAACACTTGCATGAAAATCTTAATGATGGATGAAGCCATTTTTGCGTAACATCTCCACAAGTAGTGGACACTCTAATAGAACTTAGTTTCAAAACTAAAACTACCACTACTGCTTAAGTAAGCCAAATTTATCTTCCACTAATTACAATACAAGCATTTCCATTAACTTCAGTGGAACCTCTACAGCTGTAAGAAAAACACAACTGCTGAGACTTACTGGGCAAAGACCTTGCTTTCTAGTATGTTCACAATGAACATAAAAACTACAGGGACTGTAGGCACATTAAAAAGCAATTCCAACTTGACCACTGACCGAAGTGAGCCGTAAGTGTTAATTTTGGGAAAAAATTAATTCTCTTTGTGTTAATGTGATCATCATTAAACTATTTACAAAATTATTTCACAAGTAATTCTATAATCATAATATTTATTAGGTATTAAGCACACAGTATGTGCTGGTAAGATTTGCAGCTTCATCCCAGTGAATAAATGAATCATTGTACATCTGTGGAGGTTCTTTTGCCTGATGGCTGTTCTCCATTAAGAGCGTCATAATATTTGCAGGAACAGAAAATTTATCAAAATCCCATGCATACAAAACTTACTATAAATTCACACATTTTGAATAATGAGATCACCAATTTTACAAAACATTGTTGTAAATATTAAAAGTTAAGTAACCCACTATTTTAAGATACTGTGACCTCACTACATGAAGGAAAAAAACTTTTCCAAGTTTTCATGCAATGCTTATTGCCATTAATCATTGAAAAAGATTTGCATGAAAAGATTAATGTGCTTTGTATAATAAATAATGTAAATAAAAATGACTGTTACAAATCATTGGGAATGATTTTATTGAATTTATATCAACTAACAAAATACAGTGCAAGTTTATATTCATGTAATAAAAAGCAGAACTCATGCTGTATTTTGTTAGTTGATATATTTACATTCCTTTGGGTCCTGTTGAAATTTGAATGGTGTACTGTTTTAGATTCAATCCTGATTTCATTGCATCAGCTGATACTGCAACACTCGAACACTTCATGCCCTAATAGCTATTAAAGAACATCAACTCACAGAAGTTAGCATATAGCTTGTTTTCCATTAGCATATTAAAAAACATACTGTCAATGCACAGAAGATATGTATGTTTCAACAGACTAAAGATTGCTATACATTATCCACACGTGCTAACTTATAAGGTCACCTGTTCATTACCACATAGAAAATTGAAATTCTAATTACTGAGGAGTTCTCAAACTTGCCTAATTTTGGAGTAAGTACTAGTATTCTGCATATGAGCTGTTAACTACGTACATTCAACTCATCAACTCATTATGGATACCAGTTAGCAACTTGTATAGACAGAATTTATTAGAGCCTAAAAAAAAGCTTAGATAGAGAAAGGAAATAATGTGGGGTTTTTATTTTTATTTTTTTATTTTTTTAATGACAGTGGATAAAGACTTCTTTAATCTCACATACTAAAATGTTGATTTGCTTTCAAGGAGCATTACCCTTCTCTTACTACACACAGACAGTTCCCTGCCACAAAGGATCAGTGTTGGTTATACTGGAGTTGGATGGAAGAATATATCTCCAAGTTTATATATAATATAATAAGTATTATATTATATATATATTATACATAGTATATTTGTTGTTGTTGTTGCTGTTTTTTTGTTTTCAGTGGTATTTGTAACTAGCTAGGTCTCTTTTTCAATAAAAATTTTCAAAACCATCTTTGAAGTCAGCATCCTGGGCCCACACATACACCAAATGCAATGCAAAAAGGGAATTTGGTATTATGAATTTCTTATGGCTAAACAAGTGGGTGAGACTTGCTGAGGATGCAATCCATTTACAGCACTATGCAACATTCAGTGATGGAGTCCAGATGCTCATCACCTATTCCAATGGCAGCTACAAGTATGGCATGGATAGGGTTCAGAAGCTGGGACAGCGACAAAAAATAACAGTCCTGTGGATTCCACCATCATTTTTAGTAGTATAGTTAACATCTCATTTGGATAAAAGCTTCACATGATGGATAAAAATATTAATTAATATTAATTAATTAATAAATATTAATAAAAGGGTTTTCCCCCAGTCCACATTGCAAATATTCGGCATGGTTGTAGCAAGAGTGAGTAGGGAGAAGCGTAGGAATCAAGTATTTGACTTTTTTCCCCCTTTTCTTCAATTAAAGGCAAGTCAAGACCAGAGCATTTAAGTCAATAAGCTATTAAATTTGCCTATGAACTACTGAAGCAAGGAAACATCTTGATGGCAAAATAAATTAAAACAGCTTTGTCAACTTCTGACCACTGTTAGTTTAAAGTATTTCAAGAATAACCTATAGCAAACTCTAAGCCTCTTTCTCTTACTACTATCCACTTCCTACTATTACTTCCTCCATTAGCCCAGTCTTTACTCTTCCTTTCTTCCCAGATTGCAGAAAAATAAAAAAGCAAAATTAAAGCCACCCACATCTACAAGAAACATACCAGCTAAATCTAAATATATTTGTGAATGTACATTGTTACAATTGTACGTTACACTGTACATTTGTTAATGTACATTAACATTTGTTAACATACAGTGAATTTGTTTGTTTGTTTTTAAACTCAGAGTTGATTGGAGGAAATGTTTTAATCCATAGCACGCTACGTTAAATAAATTCAGGCATACTTTTAAGTCATAATGGGCTGCTAGATTTATATATTGCCACTCTCAATACCATCCAAAAATGGATGCCAAGCATCATCTACTTAAATATATAAAACCAAGATAAGAGTGAGCCATCATAAGAGAAATTAAATTGTTCCAAAATATACAGACTTCTGGAAATGATGAGGAAGACAGTTCTGCCAGTCAGATAGATTAATAGCGTGATAATAAATTAAACATAAACCACCAATCCCAGCTGCTTGCGATCTAATGGTCACTCAGGGACATTACAGAGCTTTAACATCTGGCGCAAAGAGGGGAAAATTACCACTACACTGGCCTTTCACCTTCTAAAGGCACTGGGATTGCATGTAGTACAGTTGCATGTGTACCAGATGCTCACTTAAACCATGCAACAATCCCTTCCTAGTAAACCCAAACAGTTTAAGTGATTTTTAGTACAAAGTTAAATCAGTATGAGTTTAGGAACAAAACCAAAACACTTATTTTTCTCTGTAAGATTTCCTGTTGGAAGACCCATACTTCAGAAAGAGACTTGTTTCACTCAGGTTTCCACCAGGTCAAATAAGAGGGCTAGCCATTAAGTCCTGGGGAAACAGCTTTGGAAAACATTGTATAACAGTTGGCTCTTTAACACATTTTCAGTATATCCCCTTTCAAATGAAAATGGCTATGCTTGAAAGCACAAAGTTGCAATTTAGAAAACCAATGCCACAGCTTACACAAATAATGACCTCCAAACCAATAAAAATGTAAATCCAAATTTAATGGAAGATTAAATACAAAGGGAAATTAACATCAGATCAACAATTTTGTCTTGCATACAGTATCATTTGTTTCACTCTTCCACAATGTTTAGGAAAAGAAATGTATCTAGAAGATTGACCAACCATGTTATATACAGTTGTGCCCAGCAGTTCTGGGCTATTTAATCCTTATATAAAAGTTTATTTCTATTCAACAGCAAGAAGTTTTGTTTAATTATACCTTACATCAACAGGATTGTATCACATCATGCTGGAGCTACACATTTTAAATAAATCTGGCCTTCATCTGGAACCAAAGGAGTAATAATGATTTTGTCTTTGTGTGTTTCATATTTTTTTTTTTTTTTCCTCTCTTAAAACACTACTGTTTACTGCTTATCTTAATACTCAAGCTGTGGCTTACTCTTTAACCAACTAACAACTGCATTTCCAACACCTATTACTGCATCTACTGTTCAGGAAGTAGAAATCAGCTGAACAAAGCAGTAAATTCTTAATCAAGCCTTCCTGATGTGGACAAACAGATCCCATCCATAACTGTTCCATACTGCATGGTAATGTGCTTTTGGAACAGCATAACTCCTTAAAGGAGTTTACACACAAGTGACTTAGTGGAAAAAGCAGTTTAAAGCTATGTAAATTCTTCCAGGAATTGCATTAAAGCTTAATATTCTCTTCTCCTAGTTCTGAATTTTCTTCTCATCATTTACTGAAGTATTTTTACAGCTCATTAAATAATGAAAATATATTGTGCCTAGTTAGCTATTTATAATGCAAAGTCATACAAAGAGGATATTTTTTTTCTTTCTGCTGTGTGAAAAACAGCAAACAGGCATGGGAAAGTTTGCTTAATGCGTCACTCAAGGACAGGTGGCAGGCATTAAGACAGGTATTTTCTTAATAACATCAGGTATCACAATCCTAATCTCAAAGTGGTTGTTACATCACCAGAACTCAGTTGACTCCTCAAAACGAGAAGTGGATATCCTCATTTTGTACTCTTCCCTTACTGAGAGGCTGGAGAAAGGAACGGGTGTTTGGGGTCAGAGAAGGAAGACTACAAAAAACACAATCATTAAATTTAGGGGATGCTTTAGGTGATATTTACCAAGATACTGCCCTACATTTTATTCTGGGTTTGGTTTTAAACATGATGCACAAGTAATAAATGGGAAGCCTTTTAACCCTGCTCACAAAGACATCACTTTGGAAAAGAGACATTACTTCAAAGTCTTCTTTTGTCCCAAAACGTCTAACAGTCCTAACACAGCACACAAAAATTTAGTCTGTTTGTCTTCACAACTCTGAACTGAAACCAACTTTTGTTGTATACTGACCATAGTTAATCCCTTATGCATTATATGTAGTCCAATATAATTCAATACAGTACTTTTCTGCATCACCCATGCCAAACCTCCAAACCCAACCAATATTAAACCATTCCCAAGAAATCAAAGATGGAGACCCTGCTAGTTACAACATACAGGTAGCTGTTGATTAGACCACGAATTTGCAACAATTATTTCACAGCACTTTATAAAGTATGTTCCGCATTTAATATTTTAAAATAGGCATGTCCAAAGGACAACATATCGTACAACTGAAGGTAAGAATGTCTTCTAGTTTGACAAAGGCACTATCCAATGGTAAGCTGTCTTCTAAATCAATTCTCCATTATTCAAGATCATCCAGAGGACTACAATACTATCTGGGTTTCTACAGTAAAAACAGATTCTGGTGTAAACTGTAAAAGGAAAGAATTTTGAAGTGACAGTAGGAGGCAGGGAGAAAGGGCCTATCACAGCAATTAAAATAGGTTTTCACCATCTCTTGATGAGTTTAGTTTTATTTTTGTTTTACGGTTTCTTGTGACATTACATTACTAATGGAATGTTTTGCATATGAGCTAAACTCATGAGACAACATCTGGATGTTACATTCAATCTAATAGCATTTGCAGGAACTTAGGCCATTGGGATGAATCTTCATCTCTCAGAGAGAATGTCTCCATTTTATTATTTGTTATACTATTGTGTTCCTGGATAAAATGCCTGGGTGAACAACATCTGCATATCAATTGGAGGATATGTGAGAAGTTACCAAGGTTTCTTCTATGAATTTATATTATATTAGAAAAGGCAGTGCTGATCTCTGCTCTCCAGTGACAGGATGAGAGGGAATGACTTAAAGTTGCCTCGAGAAAAATTCGGATTGGACATCAGAAAAAAATTCTTCCCGAGAGGGTGGTCAAGCACTGCAACAAGGTCCTCAGAGAAGCGACCATGGCCCCAAGCCTGTCCATGTTCAAGAAACATGTGGATGCTCTTAGACATAGGGCATCCTAAGAGTTAGTACTGTATGTGGAGTCATGAGTTAGACTCAAAGATCCTCATGGATCCCTTCCAGCTCGTATCTGTAGCAGATATCCACCCCCCACTGAATAATAAAAAGAACTCTGAAGAGCACCAACCTATTCCTAATTGTTTTATTTTATATATACACACACATTTTTAGGAGAGGAACATGCCTGTCTTACACAATATCATTATGCACACTGGAAAACAAAAACAAGCCCCAGAGCATTGGATATTGAAATAGTGTGCCTGCAAGACTAGTTATATCCTAGAGGGAGACAGGCCATTTTCAGTGGCAGACAAATAGCCCCCAAGTCCCTCCTCTGTGCTCTATAAGAGCTCATAGCTTTTGCTCTAAGTCCCATCTTTCATTAGTCTCCATGTCGCAGACTTCCACTGGGGCAGGAGCTCACAGGACCCACTGCTGGCAGCACTGACAGCTGATTAATTCTTAACAGAGAGCGATGTATCCAGCACTGCCAAATGCACGAGGGCCAAGCGCTCATGCCCAGCACGGCTGCCAATGGCGACCTTTGGGAGTTCTAGGATTTGTCCCCATATATAATCAAGAAATGTCTCTAAATTCGTTTGCATTCTATAACAGCAGTTTTATCTCTTGGATCATTAATAGCTCTTGTGTTTACTCAAGGAATATGCTAGTGAAATTCTTGCAATAAAAAAAATCTGTAGATTGAAAGTATCTGTAGCAAAGATGAATAAAGTTTTGAACTTTTATGAGGTATGGATATCTTTCCTGGGTTCTTGCCTTGAGGAATAAAGAAAAAAAATATGGTTACTGAAACAGTCTGGTGGGTGATACTAGATACTTAATAAAACTCTGCCATTTTTATAATGGAACTAGAGAGGATGGATTAGTTTAAGATGTAGCAAAACATAATATGCACACAGGCAGGGAGTGCACACAAGAAGACTAATGTAGGAAAAGTAGAAGTAATATAATTTCAGGGTTGCCAATAGTTTTCTCCTTTACAGACCTCCATAGCAACTTATTTTGATGCTACTCTTGGAAAATACTTGTGATTAACCAACAATTTTTCAGTAATAGTCTGAAGGAAAAAAAAAAAAACCACCCTACAACCCATGGTGTTTTATAAATTCACTTTTAATCAGTCATCTGACTACAGAGGAATAAAATTGAAATACTGTGAGGTTAAGGGTTTGTATGTGAATTAGATCTATATATGAGGACATACAGACAAATTTTCTAAGCTACAGCCTCAACTTTTCCTCTTTTATTGTTGCTTATATTGTAACAGGGTGTTCAAATCTTTACTACAGTCCGCAGGCCATGTTTGAACAGAGCAAGATGAGATTTATTAAAAGTTTGAGTACAGATGATGGACTACCTGAGATGCATGCAAGAACATGGATTAGAATTTTGTTACATGCATGAGCGGCAGCTATTATACCTCAGGTACAAACAGGTGATTGCAAGAAAAAGCTATCATAGCTCGATGTCTTCTTGTTTGTAAGCTGAGAACTAGTACCTGAGCATTCCCATGGTCCCAGCCTGCTTCAAGTACAAAGGATGATATTTTCACCACAGCACATGCACTAGCAGGCCTGCACTCAACCTGACACACCTCCCTCCTGACCTCTCATGTATCAATGCTCTGTCATTACTGTGCAGGCATCATGTTGGAGCTTGTATGTTTAGATGGGCACTCCTAAAAACAAATGCTTGCTTTTTAATGCACCTCATTGATTTCTGCAAGAAAAAAAAATAATTAAACAAAATCAAGTCTGAAGGTGTCCTAACACCAAATGCTATTTACCACTAGCAGAAAAATTTGACAAGTAGGTAAATCTGCCCTGAATGCAATATACAGATAAATATTTCCTTCTTGGCCCCCTTAAGAAAAAGAAAACAAGAACACAACGCTCAACTATAGGAGTACAAATCAAAGTGAAACAAAGCTGTTAAAAACAAGATTTTTACTGTGGTTCCTCCTGACTTCTCAATAATCGTAGGAAACTTAGATATTCAAATCTCACATTCACATATTGGCATCCTTACCACCTCACTTTCCAACAAACTCCTAATGAAGGTAGTTTACCTCTGTCATCCTTCTATTTGCAAACTTTGGAAAGAGCCTGCAGCATAGAAATAGCAGTAATCCCAAAATCATTCCTCTTCAACAAGTTGTTTCATCATTGTATCTCAAGAGATTTTACAGAAGAGACACTATTTCAGAAAGTCAGTTTCTAAACAATACACACCTAGTATCATTTCATTATGCATTTTCTTATCACATTAAGAGTAACTAGTATTTATGTATACACTAACATTTCACACATGACCATTTATTTATTTTTTTTTTGGCATAAGACAGTTAAAATATTTTTAAATTGACCAACATCGCGCTTTCATCAATATTTGGTTGTACTGGACTTACTTGGGCTGACGTTTCAAAATTAAAAACATTGCACATGGAAAAGCTGGGTTTATTTTTTCTTAATTCATTTCACTTAGGTATCTTCAGATTAACTGTTCAGAGTACAATTGCAAACACTGAACATGAGTTGGAAGCTTCTAGCACTGATTAAGTAATTTCTTAAAGAATGAAGGAGCACAGAGAATATGCACTTACACATTCCTCTCACATATGGCAACATCATCAATAATATAAATTTAAAAGTCACTGGAGGTATATTTTACACCATAACAATAAGCTGTTCTTGCAAGTTTATTGTAATCGTATTTTTAGAATGGAGGTTTTTCATAGCTTCATTGTCAATAACATCAAAGTTACAACTTTTTTCCTCCCCTCTTCAGGGAAAAAGTGCCAACACAGCACAAGGCAATCATTTCACCAAAGTGAATTGAAACTCAGGTTTTCATTGTTACTAAAAATGGTAATCAGATCCTTGCCAGATAGAACTAACATCAATCCAAATTGTGTGAAAACCCATTGCCAGAGCTGGTGTATGAAAAGGAGTTACAGGAGGAAAAAAAAAAAAAAAAGGAAGAGATGAGGTCCCTGAGATTTGTGCCTAAGGAAGGCAGCCAAGCTTGGCTGCCTAGTACCTTGACAGAAGCAGTAGGGGTGCACCATTTCAGAAGCAAGAAGTCAGTCTGGTATGTAGCTTGAGAGCAAGCACTCATTCAACTAAAGGGAGCTTGGAGAATGAGCAAGCATAGAAAGACAAGCCATTTGTGTGCTTGGATTTTGAGGTACAATGTGTAGTCTTTTTCACAAAGTGTCATTTGACCTTTTTTCCTAGCCCTCTTTACACACATTCAGCTTCTGCAGGTACAAATTCTTCCTGGGTTCCAGCCAGGCCTCACAAACACATAAAAGTGTCATGGAAACTGACTTAGACTTTGTCCTCTCAGAGAAAAAAGTCAACTGCATTAATAACAACCCCCTGCTTTTTTCCAATGCTGTGGCATTACCTGGAGGTCTGTGCCTTCTGGCCCCACAGCAGGTCTGGGGAAGCAGAGGTATGCTTTGGCCAGTGCCTTGGTGCAGGCTGAGCTCCATTTGGGCAGAGATCCAGGACACACTTTGGTCTTTTGTCACAGAACTGACCGGTCAGGGAGTTATTTACCTCTTTGACATACAGAAAAGCATACACCAGAAATAAATATACAGGTTTGCATTTCAAATTTATGTACGACACATGCCGTTGGGACTAACACTCCAGCACTCATCTTTCTTGGCAAAAACAAAAAAAGTTATACTGGATCCTATGGTTGGCCTTGGTAATATAACATGCCTTACAATGATACTGCTTCATTCAAATTTTAAACTTCATATAGTTTGTTTTTCACTAGTGCTAAAAGCTTTATTTAATATAGCTTTATTAAAAGCAGCTTTTCTTAAAGGTTTCTTCAATGAAATTTCTTAGTTATCAATACAAGATATTAACATCCTATGGACAGTTCTTCACATGTTAGTTACAAAGTTTTGCTCTCCTAAATCTCTTAATTCCTGGAGAAATGTGGGAAGTTTGAGGTACATTGAGAATGTGAAAGCCTTAGTATGTTTTGTCTGGGGGTAGAAGCCTGAGAGTCATCATGCGGCACTTGCAGGGCAAGCAGGCGATCAGGCCCAGTCAGCATGGGTTTATGGAAGGCAGATCCTGCTTGATGAACCTGATCTCCTTCTATGACAAAGTGATATGCCGCGTGGATGAGGGAAAGGCTGTGGATGTGGTCTACCTTGACTTCAGCAAGGCATTTGATACCGTCTCCCACAGCATTCTCCTCAAGAAATTGGCTGCTCTTGACTTGGACTGGCGCACGCTTCGTTGGGTTAGAAACTGGCTGGATAGCCGGGCCCAAAGAGTCGTGGTGAATGGAGTCAAGTCCAGTTGGAGGCCAGTCACTAGTGGCGTCCCCCAGGGCTCGGTGCTGGGGCCGGTCCTCTTTAACATCTTCATCAATGATCTGGACGAGGGCATTGAGTGCACCCTCAGTAAGTTTGCAGATGACACCAAGCTATGCACATGTGTCGATCTGCTCGAGGGTAGGAAAGCTCTGTAGGAGGATCTGGATAGGCTGCACCGATGGGCTGAGGTCAACTGCATGAAGTTCAACAAGGCCAAGTGCTGCGTCCTGCACCTGGGGCGCAATAACCCCAAGCAGAGCTACAGGCTGGGAGATGAGTGGTTGGAGAGCTGCCAGGCAGAGAAGGACCTGGGAGTGATGGTTGACAGTCGGCTGAATATGAGCCAGCAGTGTGCTCAGGTGGCCAAGAAGGCCAACGGCATCCTGGCTTGTATCAGAAACAGTGTGGCCAGCAGGGCTAGGGAGGTGATCGTCCCCCTGTACTCGGCTCTGGTGAGGCCACACCTCGAGTACTTTGTTCAGTTTTGGGCCCCTCGCTACAAGAAGGACATGGAGGTGCTTGAGCGGGTCCAGAGAAGGGCGACCAAGCTGGTGAGGGGCCTGGAGAACAAGTCCTATGAGGAGCAGCAGAAGGAGCTGGGCTTGTTCAGCCTGGAGAAGAGGAGGCTCAGGGGCAACCTTATCGCTCTCTACGGATACCTTAAAGAAGGCTGTAGTGAGGTGGGGTTTGGCCTGTTCTCCCACGTGCCTGGTGACAGGACGAGGGGGAATGGGCTAAAATTGCGCCAGGGGAGTTTTAGGTTAGACGTTAGGAAGAACTTCTTTACTGAAAGGGTTGTTAGGCACTGGAACAGGCTGCCCAGGGAGGTGGTGGAGTCACCATCCCTGGAGGTCTTTAAAAGACGTTTAGATGTAGAGCTCAGGGATATGGTTTAGTGGGGACTGTTAGCATTAGGTCAGAGATTGGACTCAATGATCTTGAGGTCTCTTCCAACCTAGAAATTCTGTGATTCTGTGAATCACTGCAAGCTCATGGACCCTAAGATATATTTAAAGCATCCATAAATTTAATCAACACTCTTAGCATTACTGGATTCTTGGTGCCTCCTTCAAACCACTGCCTTGTGAAACAAATACCATTTCCTCCTTGCTAGCATTAGAACAAACATTTGGCCATTTATTTCTGAAAGGTTAAAAACGTTTGTATGAATGAGTTTTCTTTCAAGAAGGAAATAACCCTCAATCACTAACAAACTTTGATGGAGGTACATAGCGTGCCTTTGCTTTAACCAGAAACAGAAGTCCTGCATCTGCTTGTATACATGGAATTACTTTATGATCAGAATTATTTTCTAATCTGATTCAGAAGCTACTTCCCAATAGGCAAATGAACAAAGAAGGAAAATTTTAGTCAATTCACCACTCTTCTTGCAGTAATGAACTCAAGAGATTCTATCTCGTCATGCCTAAGTATTTCCAAAGCAAATCAAAAAATCCATATTAAGATGCAAATCTTAAATTTTCCTTATCCTTATGTCCTGACCCAATACTGAGGCTGATTTAGTGTTAACTAAGTTCTTAACTAGTTATAGTAACCCTTCAATTTTTTTTATTTTTTAAATCAGGAATGAGGAGATAATTGATTGATTTTTATCACAAGCATCTCACATCTGTTTCACAGGAAAACAAAACTAAAAGTGTATACTGTAGGTAGTAGTTCTAACATCAGTGATTATGCACCGTTTTTTAGGTTACACAATTATTTAGGGCTGTCTTTTAACCCCAAGAGTTAAATTATTTAAAAATTATTTTCCTCAGTGCATCTTGTAGATATTTTATTCATAAGAACTTTTTTCTTTATAACAAAGTTCCTGCAGCATCATTTATATTCTTTCAAACTCTATTATTTTTGACCCTTTTACTGTAATATTTCTAATGTGACTTTAGTCTTGATGGTATCTTTATTACATATTAAGACACCTTAGCTTTTTTTTTTTTTAAAATGATTCTCCTCCAAAAAATTCCAAGCAAAGTTTTCAATTAAGATTTTTTAATCAATTCATGGTTTTGCCTTCAAGAGTCATATCTGTTAAGGTCATGTAGCAATTTGGCATTGTATGATTTTTACCCCCATTTCTTTTTTCACAGGCACACAGCTGGATGTACATATCGAATAAGTTTTAACACCACCTTTATCCTGGAGTAACATTTTCCTACGGAGTTATTTTATGTACGTTTTCATGTTTCAATTTCCTGTACAGAAAAAATAAAAACTATGCCAATATTTCTAAACACTCCCATTTTCTTAAGTTTAAAATGCATTTCATCAGAAAACTACCAGAAGAATATGAGACAAGTATGGAGTATATTTATATTTAGCAAGCAGGAAGAATATTTATCCACTAGTCTTTCCATTACTACTCTGCACAAAATCTGGGGAACTTATAAGGGAACACAGAAGTAGCACAAGAAAATAAACATCTCTGCTGTTTTGTTTAACATCACTTATTTTTGTTACTTTTCTGCACATTTGAAAAACTACACAGATAACTAAATACTGGGATCTGTGCAAGTGAAATAAATGCTTTGAGATAAAGTTCTGCAGGAATCTGGAGCACAGTGTCTGGTTGTGCAAAACACCTATACCTGGAAGGTTCCTCCACCGCTGGGGGAATTTGAGAGGCCATGATTTTCCCTGAAGCAACAGAGAATAGCCTAAATACATAAAATGAGAGTTAAGTCTTACATTATCTGTCTTATTGAAGATGTATAGCCAACTAACATTTTAACCAATTAACATACTCAAAACAGCAAAATGCCTAAAACAATGTCATATTTTGTTTCTTAATTAAGATTAATTCTTGGCATGCTCCAAGGATCTTTACCAAGCTTTGACTATTATCTTACCTCCAAAAAGCATTCCCCTCCTCATAGTCCTGTTTTAGTGAAATTGAGATCATTTCCTCACAAGACTATAAGATTTCTCTTCAGACTAACTTCAACAAAAGGTTAATTATTATTAATATATATGTTTTTTTTTTTTTTTTCATACTGCCTTGTCTACACTAGATTTCTAGTGACTTTCATCAAGTCATGAGCCAGGCTTGGTGCTACCTGTACTTTATTAAAACTAAGTTACAGCCCACTTTCTGCAGACTTATTCCATGTCATCTGGCATCCCCCTAAAATGAAAGAATTTTCCTGATCCTTTCCTTTCCTTCAAAAGGAAACATTTCAGTGACCCAATATCTCATCTCCAAAGACGAACACAAGGAACTGTCTTAAGCTGCCTCTTGTTGGCTATAATCCTTCCTTTTAATGCTTGAAAAATTGGCTTCAGTAAGTATGGTCCAACACTGCTTTAACATTCTACCTCGTTTAAGAGGTCCCTGTGAAAAAAAATTAATCATGAAGAAACAACGATATTGATGAGCAAGTTAAACTTACATTAATAATACAGATATTTCTTTTCATGTACAGCCTCACAGAGGCAGCCCTTACATAGGTATTGTTTTCAAATAACTTCACCCTAGTAGGTGGTGATGGATTACACACAAAAAAAAACCACACAACTAATTGAACATAAAATAGATATGGGCAGGATTCAGCTGTTTTGTTCAAAGTTAGTATGTGCGGCCAAGTTACTTAAAACACCATGGATGTGTCTCTAATAGAAAGCACAAGTATCAGTTTTAAGCTCTTCCTCCATCTGGACTTAGTTGTAGTAAGATATCATTAATAAGAAGTGCAGAACCCACTGTTTTTGCAGTTGTTACAGCCCCTTTATTTTACAGAGGGGGGAAAAATACAAAGACATACACTCTTAACGGACATAAACAATATTAGCTATAAACCTGAAAGCAAGCTACAGGCACAAGGCACACAGTTGTTAAGTAAATGTCACTAAACCTGGAGGCTTATACCACAGACCTCTCAACTATAAGTGCATGATACAAGCAGATAAAGCAATGAGTTCTGAAAAATTTTAACAAGTACATGAAAAATTGCATTCCATCCATCATTCCTATTTTGAAATCTAACATCCGGAAAAAAGTGCAATTTATTGAGACTTAAGCAGAAGAAAATTTTTGTGTGGACATGAATCCAAGTTGCTTGCAAAAGCTTATAATAACAGTGCTCCTAGGTTTTCTCCATAATCAAAGGAAAGAAACAATCCTAATTGTCTCCCAGAGTGCTTCTCTCTAACTGCCTTGAAAGAGATGAATCCTGCCCTTAGTGCCCATTAAGCAAGAGAGCTTACTTCCTCGAGTGGAATGACCTCCTGAACCACTCAGTCTCCCATTGTGAGCTGTGGGACTACATGATTGTGGGTCATAAAGAACATACCAAATACCTAGCTGTACTCTAAATAGAAAAGCAAGTCTGGAGTTAGCTATTAAAGACAAGGGCTATGTAGAAGGGGAAGTTGAGACTCCCCAGGTCTCTGTTAGGAGTTAAAAAGGTTTGCATATAAAATGCAGCAATGAGTAATACACAGTATTATAGTCTTTCACACCATGTTCTGTGCTAGGGACAAGGAATTCAAGCACATTAAAGCCTATTTTGTGATAAAATATCATTGCTTTACCACAATATTTGAATGGAAAAGTAGTATCATTAATGCATAATCACACATGAAATGATTTAGCATCCTGACAGAACATACAAAACCCCCATTACCAACTCCATACTGAAGATCAGAAGCATTCCTCCAAATCCTTTTTTCATATTGTACATCACCAGCCACTATAGACTGCTGAAATCTCTAAGGCAGGTTCCCAAATCCCAGCCTAGCTCAGTTTGCTGTTAGAATTATTGCTGAGATAGATGATGGCAACACCGATTGCACTTTACTATTCATCTTTTCCAATGTATGTATAGACTACCTCCATCTGCTATAGAAATTAGAGTATAAACATTATTAACTGCACTGTGGCAAGGTAACTAAGAACAAGACTTCAATGGTTTAAGTATCAAAGAGTATGTCACTGCAAAATGTGATTTGACACAATGATGAAAGAGGCCTTGGTTTCTTTCGGGGTATGGCGTTCAGCATTTTTTCAGATCAGAGTTTCTACTCTTTTAGGAGCATTGATTTTAAATCAAGGGAAACATTACATCTGATATTATGCTTACCGTTCTAGTAACATCCCTTTGATAAGAGCATCATTACCCTCAGAAAGAACATCAGGGAATGAGTTTAATATTACCAACTGGATAATGACCTTTGTCTATGATGCAAAGATTTGCCTAGTTTTATTGCATACAATTGCCTTAACACAAGTGCCTAATAACATCTGGGTGGCTTATGATATTCTTCCTAGTCTCCAGCTCTCTTACTCACTCCAGGGTATCCCAGACATTATACATGTAACTGGCACAGGAGACAGGATTCTATGGGACATTAGTGACAAAAGAAGTTGGAAACTAAGAAGGATACTATAAGGTAACAAAGTCACAACACACATGCACATTTATGCAACTGAATTCTGTCCTTAAAGGTTGCCAGAGCTGTCACTAGTCCAGGCAACTATAGAACAGAAAAAGAAAGATACTCTATGTCTTTGCAGTTGTTTCCACCTCTTTCCAGAGAAAAGAGACATGCCCAAGCAAACGCTATCTGAACTTAGGCTATATTTTTGTCTGTACAATTTCTGTTAAACAAGTAATGAAAGAACTTAAGCAGCATTAACTGAATGTTACAGTCCAATAAGAAAAAAAAAAAAAAAAGGAAGGAATTCTACTTAGGCAAAGATCATGAGTTTCAGTTACCTTTAAAAAAATTCAAGTAGAATCAAAAGACTGAATTAGACATAAGAGCACTAGTAATAGAAACCAGCAAGAGATCAAACAAAATATATATAATTGTACATTATCAGTTTTAGATGTACAGATTTTCATGAAATACACCCCTTTGTGACAGTTCCTATACAGCAGGAATGCTACTTCAAGCTGCCACCATTGGTTTTAATGGAGTTTAGATTACCCTGAAAGGAGGAAGTTTGCCTACTGTGGTAGCACAGTAATCCTTCAACTTCCACATCAGGGGCCATTCTCATGCTTATAAGCACTTAACAGCTCAAAGTGCCACTGAAAATATGTTTTACAGTCACAACATCTGTTGTCCTTAAAATTATTTTTTAGGGGGTGGAGTGGAAAAGCTGAATCAAAGACAAGCACACAAGGCACCCAAATCAGTTCCTCTGCCATTTGCCAGAACTATAGCTTTTTAGAAGGTCAGCAGAAAAGCCTTTATTTGTCCTATTTTTATTCCTTTCCTTATTACATTTTATTTTTTTTTCCCCACCTAAACATAAAAAGAAAAGCCTAGGAAATACTTGCAAGTATCTTGAGGACACTTTTTTATTCTTTCTTTTCATTAAGTGTTAAGTGCCAGGATATTCTTGTCCCTGCTCTTGCTGGAGTGCCCCTACTGCATCACACGAAGCTAGACCTACTTAAGCAATCCCATGACATTGCTGCAAACAAGACTGAAGAAATTAAAAATATATTGTTCTTATACTTCAAAAAATACATGGCAAGACAGTTTATCATTGTTTCCCTAAAGTCCACTGTTCTAACAAAGTCTTCAGTGTACTAGAACAAAAAACAGGTTGTGGGAAACAAAAGAGGCTTCCAACATATCCTGAGTAAACCAATTTCAACATTAAAATGTCACGTGGTACAACTGCAGCTGTCCAAGTTAGGTGTAATTCAGTTCATCCGTAACATGCCCCAGTTAAAAAAAAAAATCAAGACAGTCTTTAAAAGAAACCCTTTAAGAAATGAATGCTTACCACATATGCCACAACAATCCTTCTCATGATATATTATCTATTCTCCCATCAGATACCAGGACAGTTGTTTATTCAGAGGAGGATCAATGTATAGTTAGAGAAAAGAAATATTTAAGTTTTTACTCCCTTCTACATAAACCTGCCTAACAGGTTGTATCCTTGATTTAGAGCAAGATCAGCTTTTCTTACATTCTGCTCATCCAGCACTAAAATTATTTGATAATAAGTCATTAATTTGTTTTCCTCTTTGGCATTTTGAGAGATTAATCTACTAGTGACATTTAATGGAAATTAAATCACAAGCATATTACAGGATAACTGTGAAACATCAAAGAAGTTGCTGAACTATACTTATGCACATACTATTTTTTGAAATTGTAGTACTAAAGGCATATCAGAGTTGCTCTTAATTTCTCTAAGGATAATGCAGCAGAATGCAGTGCCTATAAACACAAAGTGACCAATTACACTGCATTAACAGTTTAACCTTCCTCCCCAAAAAACTGTCCTCCTCCCTCTTAACCTTCTTTTGTGTCCCACTCTAACAGAAAGAGATAATAAATCTAGATGATACTTTTACTAACTATTTTACTTCTGTCTACTGTCACATTTTGGACATTAATTTCTAGCGTCTTCCCAGCCCTGTTACTTTTTTCAACAAGAAGCAACCCAGCTCCAGTTGCCCCTTGGAGTAGTCAGAGACAGTTCCTCAGGACCAACCAAGCAAGGTCTAGGAAAAGAAAGCCCAAAGGCAGCAGAATGCAGTCAAGTCCAAAGGGTAAAGCAAGAGGCAATGCACCCAGCCTCACGCTGCAGCAGACTAGAGAATAGGGCTGGCTTACTGCTGGGCTGAGGGCAAGACGTCACAGACCCATGCTGCAAGGACACAGCAGGAAGGGACAGTCATATCTTAACCTGTTGGGGTTTTATTCCATTTTAATGCAAGACTCAAATCTCCTGAGTATATAACAGTTAGCTTATGTTCTAATAAAATGTGACCTGTTAGTGTTTGATAGCATTCTGGTTACTGTTGGGTCTAAAGAACCCACCACAGGCTTCCCCACAGACGTTAACTCTTTCATAAGCAAGAATGTCTCTGCATTGAAAAAAAAAAAAAAAAAACACACAAAAAACAACTTTATTTAACATATGCTACTGCTACTTTTATCTTCTATATATCTTCAGATAAGCTGACTCTCCTTCTGAAATTTCAGTTGAAAGAGACAGGTAAGACTACATGTATTTAATTACCAACCTCCTGATAATTACTTGCAGCCTTCTCAAAACATAGAAACACAATACAGCCCTCTTTGATACCCTTGATTATTAACAGAAAACAATTTTTAGTCTTGGTTAAATAATGAAACAAACTTGAGACAAGCCTTAGATAAGCTAGAGACCATAGTGGGACTCACTCACATGAAAGCTGGAGTGCAACATGAAACTTTTCATCAGCAAGTTCAGCCCTATGTTACATTGCATGTCTTTGTTTTATCACCTCTACATAAAAATAAATTAATATGAAAAGAACTAATTACATCAGTCAAGACAGAATTATGATCGCTAAAGGCAAAATGAATGTAAGCTGCATGCAATAAAAATATCCCAAGTGTATTTGATGTACATCTGATGCTTAGAGAGAAGGAGGGAGGTGTGGCAGAAGACATGACTGCTCGTCTGCTCTTGTGAGGCCTGGCCCAAGGCCAGACACAGCTGCTGTTTGGGTACAACAGTCTCCTTTGATGGTGGTACCCAGACTTGTAACTCTGAGATAAGATGGATAAAACACATGTGAGGTTGCATAGCCAGGTTAGAACAGGTGGATGCAGTTTCTTGCAAGGTGCATTAGCTGTGCCTCTTTCCCTCAAGGACTCAAAACAATGATAAGGGATCATTACCTCTATTTATCTTGCTGTAAAGAACAACTTATCTCCAGAAACTCACCTCCAGACAAAAACTGAAATAGCAATAACAAAACAAGGCAGCAACAACAACAAAGATGCATTTTCATTTAAAAAAGAATGGAGTCTGAGAGTTGCATTCTATTTATTTTCCTTTTAGCAGTATAATACCAGTTAAAAAAACACAGCAAGATTTTCTTTGCCCTTACTTCAAAGCAAGCACCACAGTCATCAGCTTGAATATCACACGTACAGAAATGGGGGCTAGTTCCTGGTCAGGAACATTGTGCCTTGGTGTGATTGCGTGGGAAAACATAGTGCATACACTGTCACCCTACAGGCACTTTCCAATGCCTTACTCCTTCAAGAACACCCAATAAACAAGCTATATTCCTGATCCTGAGATTTACAACTTATGGGTGGGCAGATTTCTGTGTCTACATGGTGCTTCACTCAAGTCAGCATGGTTCCACACAGGCGCAGCCATACATATGCATATAGTAAAACTGCAGGCTCAAAGCTTATGCATACTGTTACATGAAAATCAGAGACAAGTAGAACAAGAACAGTTTTATGCTTTCTCTGCATTCTCCAGGTAAATGAAAATTTTGGATAGAAAAAAATAAAACTGATCCCAGTTCACTTTTTCTTCCTCCCTGCGTAGATACTTGGGGAACTTCTCATAGTAGCTTGGGAAAAGCAGCAGCACATTTTTACTTGCAAACTGGGGATGTTGGAGTCATGGTGATCTAGTGAAACAAAGTAGGAGGATTCTTCAAACTGTTTTGACTTCTTTATACTAGTACAGATACTTAAAAAGAATAGATATTGGCTGTAACATGCCTTGCTCTGTCAGATCCTCAAAGTCTGGCACATAGAATGCCTGGGAGTGGCATAAGGCAGACAGCTGCTTCTATAATCTTCACTAACCTCCTGTCATGTAACTGCTAGGTCACATTGTAGGAAAAGCACATTGTAAGTATTACCTTTCAAAGTAACTTGGGCCATGCAGTTGTTGCTACAAGAATAATATATGCTGGCATATGGGGGAGAAAGCTGAGTTTCTAAGCCTGAAGAAGGAAAATGGGTCAGAACCCAACCCTTCAATAATTATGACAAACAGCACTTCACAGCACTAAACAATTCACATTTTTAGCATGTGAATTTCTAGTTCTGAGGCTCTAACTCAGACTGTAGACACATATAATGATAATTTAAAAGTTTGCTGTTCATTTTTTATGAAGCCAGATCAACTTAACATTGATTCAGAAGCCTCTTTATGTGAGTCAGCAAAAGACTCGTAGAACTTATTTGACCAATTTTTCCATTTCATTACTCATTCTTATTTGCTTCTTGGTGTTTGAAGATAGGGAAGATTGGCATCACGACCACAGCCATTTTCAAATTAAGATCATTTCCTCCCTTTTTCACTATGATTGAATATAATTCCCAGTTTAGAGGAAAACACAGATACATGCACAAAGAAACAACATAACCCCTAGCCAGTTTCCTGTGTGGCTGAAGTTCTACCCTTAGCATCAGGGTGCATCAATTATCTTAGTCATCACCCCTCTCCCTTACCCATCATTCTCACTTTGGGCTTCTGATAGAGGCAGACCTTCAAGACCACTTTCCTCATCTACCTTAAAGACACAGCAAGAATCTTTTATTAACATATATTGAACCTAAGGGGCCACACCTCAGCAGCCTCTTTTGACATTTCATCTTTGAAGCAGATATACATCCAGACATTTCCCCTTCACAAGTTAATGTACTGGCAAATTCAGTCTTTTTCCCACTCCAGCATATGCATGGTAGATAACCCAGATGAGCTAGAGCAGACCATGATTGTCATGGTTTCTCAGCACAGGAGCAGATCAGAGGGACTGCATATAACTCCCCTGATACTTTGTGGAGTCAATATGCCCTCATCCAAAAGAATTAGATGTAGCAGCTCTCGGTTCACCAGATTTTTAACAGGCATAACAACACTTTTGGATTAGTAGTTAGGACAGCCTTAGCCATGACAGCATGGTAGAGCACAGACCACAGACCTGCAGTTGTTTCTTAAACCAGCGTTGTTTCTTCTTACCTACATGGTAATCCGTCATGACAGTCTGTTTGATTTCCATAATATAAAACAGTTCAAAAATATGTCAAAATATTTTCCAGTCAGTTAGTTGAAACTGAGCATTTTTTTAGTTAAAAAAAGTTGCTGAAGCATTTTGTGAGAGAGTCTGGTAAGCCCATTGTTTGGGGTCTGCTTTTAAGCCCCTGTTCTTCAATTTCCTGAGTAGTGCCTTATGTCACAGGTTGTAATCACTTCCATCCTCTGCGATATTTTAAATATACCTATTTTAATCTACAATCATTAGAAAACACTAAAACACTTCTATAAAGCAAGTTTGTCTTTCTAGCCATGTAGCCATTTTTCAAGGTATACCAAATACTACTGCTTTTTATCTCCCAACTATTTGAAAATGATGCATTAATCAATAAGTACAAACACTTGAGACAGTATGGAGTTTAAGATGTTTTTTCTGTTAACCATTCACTGAACAACAAGGTTGGGTAACCCCACGTTATCAAGAAATTCCCCACCCTTCCTCCCCCACATAAGTTCTTTTTCTCTAAATAAGGCAAAAGACTCATTTATTTTAGGACTTCTAGAATTTCATCTTTTATGAGCTAAAGATGCAGAAGAGTATCAAATCATTCACTAAAATTCAGTACGCAAGATGAAGAGAAAGTAAAGCTTTATTGTATCTGTGATTCTTCCTTCTGGACCAAATGTTTTTTTTAAAGTATTTTTGCTTTTTATTTAATTATTGAAAATAAAACTAAGTTTCACAAACTTAGTGTCTTTCATGAGGGGGCAGGGAGCAAACCTCCTGGATCCACGTAATACATAAATAGGGTATAAGTAACGAGTGAAGTAAAGAGTGAAGATCATGGAAGTGAACCAAAGAAATTCATTTGAAGCATAAACTATGTACAAGCCCATCTATACAAGCTACTGTGCATGCTCAGCTTTGATTATCAACATCTTCAGCAAGTCCACCAAATAGTTTAAAACATTTCCAACTTAGAACTTTTGGATTTAATTTTGAATGTATTTTATAGCACTAAGCAAAGTATCTTGAACACATTCTGAGGCTGAGCAAGAAACTGCATAAGTGCTTAAATTTTATAGTGACCTAGTTAAAACATCATTCTCCGTGAGGACCTTCATAAATAGGGTGTACTATGTTTCTAATATTCAGAGAAATATGCTTCAAGCACATTGCTTATCTGTTATATTGGTCTGCCATCTGTAGGTCACTGAGAAAATTCTTTATTTCTGCATAGTAATGAACAAAGCACTCAAATGCCACTTTTAAGTAGACAGTAATTATAAATATTATTACATTACATGTACATTAATGTACAGCTGACTTGCAAATCAATCCAGACATGGGATCACTAGATACTAGGTATCACTGGATACTTAGCACTCTCCCCAACACCTCCAAGAAACGTCACAACCCACAGCACATAGCTGGTCTGTTATCCTTAGCTCTAAGGGCATTTCTGGATTATTAAGGTGCACGTTGCAGGCTCACAAATGGACATTTACAGCTTGGCAATGACAGCTTCTTAGCCCTATGCTTTCAGACCTCTTATCTGTGGTACACTATATTGCAACTATAGTTAGTATGTGTGTATTTATACAAAAAATACACATGTACACACATTCTTCCAGACCATGAGATTTCTCTGCATGTTTCTTCCAAGTGTCACACAGGCAGTGGTTTTCAGGGACATCATATAAAGAGAACCAACCTGATAACTTCAGGTTGTAAAATACTTTTTGATTTGGATGTCCTCAGCCAACCTCAGCTGCAATTAGTTGAGAGCAGTCAGATTCTGCAGCGCACAGGAATTGCTGCATCTGCATGTCATGATCACAGATGTAATTTAGACTGCTCAGTAGAACAAGTGTTTCTTTAGAGATTGCTATCATAATAGGAAGGAAGCAGAAGATGAAATAACTCAGGAATAGCTGACACAAGGTACAGATAGCAGGCTCAGTGCCAGGATCTCCCAGATTCAGGCAAGCTGTCTAGCACATTCCAGGGTGTAGATTAAGTTATGGTCCACTGAGATCGTTGTCACACCAGCACAGACATGCACAAATTCTCCATAGGTCCATGTGTTCTGCATTGTGGTGACAAGCTTTTTATTATGGGTAAATTGCTTGGAGACACTTTCCTGCTATACTTCAGAAGCTTTTTTTTTTTCCCCTGGAACTAAATGCAGAAGAACCTTTTAGGTTTGCATGTCAGTGAATAGGGTCGTGCAATATGCAGTTGCTCATCAGCAATATTAAGCATTTGTAGTGATTACCTTCTACACTGAAGTGCATGGGGATAGGTTCCAGTCTATACTTTCTACCTGAAATCAATGGTTCTTAGCCATCCTCTGATACTACTTAAGGACAGAGATACTCTTATTCAAAAAAAGCTTCAGACCACTGAAATGATTCCACACAGCAGTGCCAAGTATCATACGCCAAGGAACATCTGCACTGCACCATATATTATTGATCTGTGCTCAGAAACATCTCAAGCATCCAAAGCAAATAGCTTCAGACCTAAAATCAGCCATGATGGCCCTGCTTAGACCAGTTACAGTGGGACTACACTGCTTCCAGAGCTCTGGATACTGCTCCCAAACAAAGCTGTCTTGCACAACATTGACGTATGCATATTCACTTGGAGCAGCTGATGTTTTCAAGATGCAGCTGTTTTGTACATTACAAACATGTACAAAGAGACAGTAAAAGCACAGTTAGCGTAATTGTTCAGCCCAGCCAGAATTTGTGCCCAAGCCTGAAAGATGTCAACTATCACAAAGGAGCAAGTAACTGAGGAGGAGAGGAACAAATACTCAAAACAAATCACACCATCCCTTACTATCCCCATGTAGATAATAAAACAAAAACACAATTTCATCATTCCTTTTCATATAATTAAGAGTGTTTTTGCTTAAAAAAAGCTGTATGTTACTCAGAAAAATGAACCCCCACCTCAGTTATCCTGTCCTTTCTTCTCCAGATTTTAAAGAAATATCTAGTGATGACACACATGTCCAATGCACATTATAATCTTTTCTTTCTGAAATCTGTATTGAACTCTTCATCCAGAAACACATTCTTAAAAATGTGACTTAGAAAATGTATCATACTTAGAAATACATCATACTAATTTATCCAAAAGTCAAAAACTCAGCCAAAGTTAACATCAGTGAAATTAACCTAAGTCTTGGATGGCAGCAAAGTTGGAGTTTCATCTAATTTTCAGAACAGCACAGGAGGATGTTTTCCATATTTCCAAATAATCACCACATTGCCTTAGAGGAGGGAAAACAGGGTCAAGTACTCCTGCAGAACAACCTGCAAGCAAATGGAAACTCTGCAAGGGATTATCCGTGTCATTAGCAGAAGCAAGAGCAGACAGCCTGCCTGTATCCTGAAGACCTCCTCACCCTTTGAAGAGCCTTGGGCTTATTGTTTGTCCAAAATATGCCTATAACTCCCCAATCCTATGCAAGTATCCTTGCTGTAACACTGAATTAACTCAAAGTTAACTAACAAAACTATATCCTTCTACATTGGCAGTTTCAAAAACAGGAATATCACCAGGAGGATCAACCAGTAGATGGTAAATCAAACCACAGAGCCAAGTATCCTCTTTCAGACAGGTGCCCAGTAGCAGATCCCCAAGAAAGCATTTGCACTTAAACACAGAAGTGATACTTCCCTTGGAGTATCAGTATCCTATTTATGGTGACATGTTCTGCAAGTACTTCCTTTCTTATTAAATACTCTGGTAGAGTTTTTTTTTTTCCCTTTTGTGCAATCCTAAATATTGCAACCTAAATCCTAAAATGCTATTTTCAGGGTTCCTACAAGTTTACAACCTCCTCACTCTCCTTTGGAAGAGAATCCTTCAACACACATGTATTTCTGATACTTATAGTTTCAGAAACATAATCTGTCATATATGAAATAATAATAAAGCTACAAAAAACACACTGCGACCCCAGTAAAAGCTCAACCAAACAACAACAATAAAAACCCTGTCATCTGATGTCTGATGAACCTTGAACTAGAGGATTATGTTGTGCAGACATCCAAATACTTAGATTCAGACTGCCACACAAGTTCTTTTAATCTAATCCTAAACTGCCTAAGGAACAAACAGTGCTGTACATCACTCTGTTGTTTCAAAGTATACACAGCTACAGCCAAAATACAGATTTAGCCTTAATGTTGAGAAATGTTAAATTCAGAGGAGGATTTCCTATTGTGCAGCCTACAGCTGCGGGCTCAAGTGTTCCACCACGAGACACAGCATGTGTGCAGCCCACAGCTCCAGCACGAATCCAACTTGTGTCCTGGCCAGGGAAAAAATTCCTAGCGATCCCGTAACTACCACACGATTATAACTGTCACAAATACCAAGACTCGCGGGAGAAAATCTGGGACTGGAAACTTGAACCACTGTTCAGAACTTGAGACACGAGGTATGGTTCAAATTATTTTACTTTTTGAATGAACTTTTTATGTAA
This sequence comes from Anas acuta, assembly GCF_963932015.1. Taxonomy (NCBI): domain Eukaryota; kingdom Metazoa; phylum Chordata; class Aves; order Anseriformes; family Anatidae; genus Anas; species Anas acuta. The sequence continues at coordinate 105,012,549 of NC_088979.1, forward strand.
AAGCCTGTCTATGGAAAATAAATTGGAAACAAATCTGAAGTTACATCATTGCACATCTGTGAGGTAAGCGATCCACTTCAAGTCTGTTCTCATGGCTTGAAAATTGAGCACACATAAAACTGCAGTGATCTCAGGTGAGATGAGGTGATCTTTGATGAAGGACCAATTGGATTATTATAAACAACTTGCTATTAAGATTATAGTGCCATTTCAAAAAAGGTCTAAATACAAATTTGGTTCAACATGGGGACATACCTGGGCAACTACTCCATGGTTTCTATTATTTTGGAAGCCAGACCAACTTACCTAATTACTCTTTTCAATTAATAAACATTCTATAATTACTGATTTACTTAAAAATATTTTTATTGCTCAGTACAGGTGTCTTGTAATCTAAGTAGAAAGCACTTTATGATGAGAAGGAAGATAAGAGCAATATTAGCTTTGTGATGAGGACCGACAAATTGTTTGAATCCTCGTAATTTCTCTTGCCACAGAAGTGACAGACCCTAACATACTCAGATACTTGACTGCTCCAGCTGTGAAAACAAACTTTTCAAAGTTCCCAACCAGCAGGCTTTCACATTTCTGGGAAATGAAACACTACTAGTTGTTTTATTTATGGTATCTTTGCTTTATGACAGTTAATGAGCTGTAATTTTATAAAAGAGAACAAAAACAATACTTTGTGCCATCACAAATAGCCATCAGCATTATTTATTGCAGATGTTTTAATCTATTATGGTAATAATGAAACATTCATTGTTTTGCTACCCTGAGCAATCTGTGAGAAATTTAAAATGACAAAAGCTGCCCCCCTCTTCCCCCTGAAGCTTTTGCTCCTTTCCAGAAGGTTCAGTTGTGGAAGGGATAATAACACACTTGGTAAAAAAACATAGCTGAAGAAACAGAAAACATACAGAAATAGTATCGCAATGAAGTTTAATCAATGCCTTCTGCAGAATGGAACTGTTCTGTAGACAAGCAGGACATAATAGTCATGATTAAATGGTGAGTGTTAGGTCCCCGATTCACTAATATTCATGTAGAAAAGTTCTACAGAATTTTGAAAATGTTTTTAGTTCTGTAGCTTGATTACAAAAAGAAGTTAAGACCAATGCAGATGCATCCAGACTCTGTCCACATCAGGAGCTACCCTTGCTGTTCAATGATCTTACCAGAGCCAAGGAGACAGGCTCATGCATGCAAGAGCACACCTACCAGAGGTAGCCACACATACAAAGAGCAGTGTATTGACTGACTCTCCCCAAGTTTAACCAACAATGCCATGCTATCACCTGCCTTGTATCAGGGAAGGGCAGTGCTGGAACTTTCATGCAGTTTCTTTGGCTCCCCATCTAGTAAGCAGGGATGAAGGGAAATCTATGATGACTTTACTGCTTGAGCTGCATCGAATTCCACACAAAATTCAGAGGAAAACCAAACCCAACCCAACCCCTGTAGGCTTCCATGACCAATGTTTTGGTTCATGTTCCAGCAAACATTCCATGTTCCTCCTATTTCTCCATTAGCTTAAGAATTGACTAACATAGCCCCATTCGCCTGGTAAAACAAGTAGACAACTTAATTTGTAGCAGGTTTAGCATCTGTCAGGAAAGCAACAAGATAATCATTCACTGGGCTCTATACCTAAGAGACTGGGCAATTACTCAGCTGTCTGGAAAAGACAAAAGCAAAGCTGAAAAATTTGTTGTGCGGTAATCTCAAGTTCCAGTGGTTGACTCTCTGCAACAGCACTAAAAAGCAAGGAGCCCAACTTCCACAGTTCTCCAGTGTTTGCCAGCATTGTCATTTCACTTAAAGTCAACTTTAACCACAGAGGAAATAGATGCTGAACACCAGAAAACAAAGATGTGTTGAGGAAGAAGTCCTATAGCTTAGCAGAAGCTGCTCTGAGTTCACTATTACAATCTTATTGTTAGCATCCAGTCGTAAGGAAGCAAGTAATTTGTCTTTATCACAGTTAGAACTTAATTCTTTGAACACTACTGCATACACTGCTATTAAAATTTAACTGAAAATGACTTCTAGCTGCAGAACACAGTGCTCATGCTCACGGGATGCACTAGCTTACATTCAGCTCCTTGTTCAGGCCACTCAAAGGAGTTCCCAGCAAGCAGCAGCCTCACCCTTGTGTGCCCCAGACTTATGCCTTGTATATATTAGTCAGATCAAGCAACAGCACTAGATGAAGAGTGTGCCTATGTTCCTATCATAACCCTTGATTTCCCCCTCTCCTCACATCAACCTTGCAAGGGGAACACAGACAACCAGGGATCTGGCTCTTCATTACAGCTAATCAGAAGGGCTCTTCAATATCCAAATAATTCACTTAGCAGTCAGCAAAGAAAGGAAACAAAATTGAGATTTATGGAAAAAAAAAAAAAGGCCGCAGTGACAGATGATCACATTATCTTGAAAAGTGCTGCCTATATTCTCTTAATTGCTTCTGTATCAAAAATAGGAATAAGGCTCACAGTTAAATTCTAAAGTGACAATTAAAACTAGTGTTAGGACAGTTGAACCCCATTGCTTTGCTTTAAATATTTTCAAAGTCTTCTGGTACTATTTTCCACTAGCCATAGCACAAGTAGCACCTTGTGACAACCTGTGCTATTTCCCCTGGCAGTGCATTAGAAGCTATGATCACCTACCCATTTTTATCATTGCTTTTCCCTGCTCAAGCCAAGTCTCACCTATGCCCCTAAACTCTTTTTATTCTTATCTACTTCCACAATAACCATATCTTTACAGCTCTCAGTTTTCCCTTTGAAGTAACTCAGTGATACTATCTATCTGATTCAGAAGGATATAGCTTCTTTAGTTTAAGATTTCACAAAACTAACAAGCTTGGTAATATTCATCTTATGGCAGAGATTTGGGCCTTGATGTTTGATTACGGCTTCCTAGAGGTTGTTTGCAAGAGTGAAGTGTTGCCTGAGCTTTAAATACATAACATGTATGGCAGTCTTTCCACAGACTGTTATACATATCCTCTAAAATGTAAAATAAAGTTAATGCCATTGACAGTACTCAAAAGAGGGTGATGCCCCACTCTTTCCAAATGGAGATGCTGGAGCTTCAAGAGAGTTAGTTACCTTGCTAACAGGATCTGAAGTTAAGTAGAATTCAAAAGTGACCTCTATTTACCATGATGGAGGAGAGTATTTTAAAGCAAGGAAACTATGTTCCCCACAGGTGAGCTAATCCTATAGAGACTTCTCACATGTAATACTTCACAGAGATTATTGATTCATTGAAGCTATTAAAGGCACACAGATGGCCAAGAATAAGGCACCCACACCATCAAAGATATGCCAGAATTAAAGGACATCATACCCTGTAGGCATAGCATGATTTGCTTTACAAGCTAGAAAGAAGCATGTCTTCAGAACCATAATTTTGAACTTCAGAGCCCAAATGCTTGGCTAAGCACATTCACTGCAAAAAATCTCACTACAGCACACAAAAAATCAGGGAGACGAGGAGTAACTGTGCTGCACACATCATAGACCAATGGTGATGCTAAACGTAAAACGAATGAACTCGGTATGATCTCGAGCAAAAGTGTGTTTCCTAAGGATTAAAGTCAGATGACTGAGCAGGTGCCCTTCATACTTCACAAGGCTAATGATCATTTAGAGATAAGCTAGAACACTTTAAAACAGCAGCTGTTGATGCTAAACAAACACCACAAAAACAACAAAACAACACGTTAAATACCAACAACTCATAGCCAGTTGCTGTTAGGAGAGGCAATTACAAACAAGATGCTAGTTTTCTTTACATAGAAACTTGACACACAAACTGGTTGTCTGCCAACACGCCTCTTTCAGCTGGAAAAGTACAAACGTAAAGAAACAGAAGTTTTGTTAAACTACTTCCTTGAAGTTCTTTTAAGAACGTTTTCACAGGGAGGCTATAGCAGCGCAATAAGTATTACTATTGCCATAGTTTCAAAGTACTGGCAACCTAATACACTGCACACTGACATTTAAGAACTTTCAGCATAATTATTAATCACATTTTTACAGCATATTACTAAAATCAGGAATACGTGACATTAGACAGTTTTGATGAATATAAATGAAGTTACAATTTACTTATCTTACAGTTGATACCAAGATGCTACTTCAATAGCTCTTCACTGAACTGTATGTAGCTTATTCAGGTGACAGGCCTGCAACTTTATTTTTCAGAGAGTAAAATCCTCAAGTACACTTCAATCACTTATAATCAAAAGGATTCTTCTGCTTTTCATCAGCCTTACTCACTTCAGTGAGACCAACAAGATTCAAACTCTCTTAGAAACTTATTTCCTAAAGCTCACTAGGGAAAACACTGGGAGGTAGGTGAGCTTACCATGTTGATATTCTGGGCTTACTAACAAGAGCATTTGCTTGCTAAGATCAAACACACTCCACACACTGTGTTAAACCACCAGACTCACCGTATCTGAGATTCTGCAATCAACATGAGAGAACAGGAACAAGAGGGGAAAACAACAGCAAAACAGGGGGAAGAATAGAAAAAAAAATTAACAAACACATCAAAATAGTCTGAGAGGTAAACACTGACCTCATAAGTTTAAGCAACTTTGAGAAAATGTTTGAAGAACTCCAGTGAAGGGAAAAAGGGAAAAAAGAAAAAAAAAAAAGAAAAAGTGTTACCTTCACTTCATCTTACCATGCCAACCAATTTCAGTTACTAACTCAAAGCTAAAGACCACCACCCTATTAACTCCTCAGGAAAAAACTGCTGGGATAACCTAGTTCTCACCTCATTATTTCTTCCTCCCTGCCCCTGCAAGGGGACATACATGAATCACTGAGAGGTTCTATGAAGGCTTGTACCTTCTCAGGCTATTTCATCAGTTTTTCAGTGAAATTCAGCAACAATCTTCCCTGACTAGACTGAGGTATTCAGCATCTAAACTTTACTGCTAGGGTTATAGGATTTAACAAAAAACAAAAACAAAACAAAATACTTTACAAGCCCAAACTAAGCTCAGACTAGAAAGTTGAGAATGAAATCCACCAATCCAAAAAGCAATACGTTAGTATTTCTGTAACATAAATAAGATATCCCCATGCTTCACAGAATTCTGTAATGCATACCTTCAGCTCCCATGTAACTCCAAAAACTTGATTTCAGCAAAACTACCCTGCTAATGGGCTCCTGTTTTTGATCCCACTCTTCTCTGACAGTGGGCCTGATCCACAGCTGGTATGAATCAATCTCATCACTAAATTTATTTCTGCCAGCTGAGGAAGGGGCCTCTTTTTACACTGCTGCTTGGAGTGTACTGCATTTATTCTACCATTTCTCATCTCATATGCCTCAGAAATAACCCAAAAATGGTTATGTTTCTGACAGATAGCTACACTTTTAATTTTAAATGGCACTTTATTTTGCAATCTTGCCTGTTGAACTCTTGGCAATGAAAACAATTTAAAGATCAATGTGTTAAATAGTTATGGAAATCAGATGCAAATTTTGAGTGTTGCAAGAGTGGGTTTATTGCATCAGTCTAAGGGTATTCTTCTACTGATTTCTCTCAATAGATGGACTCAGAATACTCATAGTGGTGACTCGTAGTGACTCAGCCAGTTTAGTAACAGTCTTTCACTCCCTTTTATTAACAGGTGTGCACTCATTCAAACCCCAGAGCTGTTGCAGACAGCTGACTACCCCAAAGTGTGAGAATTCCCAAACCATTCCTTGCCCCATCACCTCACTTTGGGATTTGATGCTCATATGGATCCTGTTGCATAAAACACTCATCTGAAAAGTACAAGAGCTGTTCTATGGCCAGTACCTACCAACATTCATCTCACTGAATGTAATAGTTGCATTTCCCATGACATGAGAATAAACTGAGCTGTTTTTTGCAGCAGGATCCTGGAATTGTTTTTGTTCCAGATGTTTAAACTGAGCTGTCTAAATAAATATTCCGTATAAAATGAAATTTACACTGTAACTTTATACTACACATGAATAACTACATTAAAAGAATTAATGCATGAATGGAGCTTTCCTACATTATTTTGATCAACCCCCTGAAATTCAAACTCATATCCCATGCATGCACAGTTTGCAAATGAAGCAAAATTTCTTGTCACCTGTGAAGCATGAAGAGTTGATTCCAAATCACCAGAATAACAATTGTAGTTGACAGTTGTGTAGCTTGAATGGCTCAGGTCCAAGTCAAAATGCTTTCTCAACTAAAACTTCAGAATTAAGAACATTCTTTTACTTTAGCATTTTACTATAACATCAAACCAGTAAGAGGACAAAGGAAAAAAACTTTCTCACAGTAATGAAAGTATCTTATTGAAATAAATAAATGTGCAATTCCACAGTATATTATACCAAGAATCTTAAAGTTCTTAACAAATAGCCTTTAAATACTTCACAGTAATACTCCTTTCAGTCTCATCTTTGTACTTTCTAACTCTTAAAGGAATAACTTGTTTGTTGTCAGAAGTGCATGAATACTATTAAAAAGAACAAAAGTAGAAGACTAGAGGCAAAACTAAACAACAGTTTCCTTTTACTGCCTTTTTTCCCCATAGCTAGTATCTTTGTGGAACTTTCATCACTGAGATCTTGATAGTTTTCCATACTGCCATCCCACATTAAAGTGATTGTTTTTAATTAAACAAAAATGTCCCTATTAATTATGAGTAAAAGAACTATTTTTCTGTGTTAGTAAGCACACAGGTATGTTTCCTTTGAGTAACTGGAGCAAGTATGGTCTGGAATACAGAAAAAAACAAAGCCACATCTCTCAGCAAGTAGTTGTGCTCACCTGGCTCTGGAAGGCACTAGTTCTGTTATTGTGTGACTATATTGAAATTATGCACTGAATACACAAAATACGTTTCTTGCCATGAACTTGGAAATTATATCCTAAGAATATGCTGTGTGAGTGTTCAGAGGTAAGCAGACTGCACAGTGAAACATCAGGTTAGATATTTGTTTTTATTTTTTAGCAGGTAAAAACAATTTGGTTACCACAGACCCACTGGGGATGCTGGAGCACAAGGTATGAAGGGGCTAAAGAACTGCAAAAGGGTTTAATAATCAGAAAAAATGGTATAAAATGAGCCACACAAAGATTGAGACTGACACAAGAGATTGAAAAAAGAGAACATTTAGAAAGAATAACAATCTAATGAGTATTTATTCTATGAATGCATAAGGACTCCTCCAGCATCTCTTCCTTAAGGTTCCTCACGTAAGCACCAGCCTGAATCTGCAAATGCTGCGTTATACTGTAGTAACAACACAATGGCAAGCAAAGAGCATGAACACATCTTTATGAATACGAACAAAGCAAAAAAAGTATTGTATAATCAAAGGCAGTTCGCTAATGCAAATGCAAACAAAACACTGGATTTTTTGTCTGAATTCTAGCATTTCCTTAGAGCGTTCATCAGTGATTACATTGGTAGCATTTTGAGTCACAGAATCACAGAATCGGCTAGGTTGGAAGAGACCTCCGAGATCACCAAGTCCAGCCTCTGGCCTAACACTAACAAGTCCTCCACTAAACCATATCACTAAGCTCTACATCTAAATGTCTTTTAAAGACTTCCAGGGATGGTGACTCCACCACTTCCCTGGGCAGCCCATTCCAATGCATCACAACTCTCTCAGTAAAGAAGGTCTTCCTAACATCCAACCTAAAACACCCCTGGTGCAACTTTAGCCCATTCGCCCTTGTCCTGTCAGCAGGTATATGGGAGAACAGACCAACTGCCACCTTGTTATAACCTCCTTTAAGGTACCTGTAGAGTGCAATAAGGTCAACCTTGAGCCTCCTCTTTTCCAGGCTGAACAACCCCAGCTCACTCAGCCTCTCCTCATAAGACTTGTTCTCCAGACCCCTCACCAGCTTTGTTGCCCTTCTCTGGACCCACTCGAGCACCTCCATGTCCTTCTTGTAGCGAGGGGCCCAAAACTGAACACAGTACTCAAGGTGTGGCCTCACCAGAGCCAAATACAGGGGGACAATTGCTTCCCTAGCCCTGCTGGCCACACTGCTTCTGATACAAGCCAGGATGCTGTTGGCCTTCTTGGCCACCTGAGCACACTGCTGTCTCCTATTCAGTCGACTGTCAACCAATACTCCCAGGTCCTTCTCTGCCTGGCAGTTTTCCAACCACTCATCTCCCAGCCTGTAGCTCTGCTTGGGGTTGTTGCGCCCCAGGTGCAGGACCCGGCACTTGGCCTTGTTGAGCTTCATACGGTTGGCCTCAGCCCATCGGTCCTGCCTATCCAGATCCTCCTGCAGAGTCTTCCTACCCTCGAGCAGATCAACACATGCACCTAACTTGGTGTCGTCTGCAAACTTACTGAGGGTGCACTTGATCCCCTCATCCAGATCATCAATAAAGATAGTAAAGAGAACCAGCCCTAATACTAAGCTCTGGGGGACTTCACTAGTGACCAGCCTCCAACTGGATTTAACTCTATTCCCCACAAGTCTCAGCATGAAAACACATTCAGTGTAGTTGGTAGCTTGAGTGTATTATTTGACAATTTCTAATTCTTTTCCAAATGCTAGTCTTCTGAAATAGGTATAACCCAGCTTCAAGGCAGTTACATTTTATTCCAAATCATCCAAGAACTCTACAATCTACAAATAATCAACAACACACTATTAAGCTGAGTATTGCTGGCATTTATGTTCCCTGTATACCTGGGGGAGACTTCGGCCTTCGGGCTTCATTTTCTTTATTTATTGAAAATGAAAATTCTCAGGTGAGTACTGCTAACAGTCCAACTTCAAGGAGACAGCAGAATTAAATCTCAAATAAGTTACACCTCGGATGAGATTGGCTGAACTGAGGAGGTTAAGAAGGAGTTTTTGGTAAATAGAACCAATGGTATTGCAGCAATGTATTGTTTAAGGCAGCTGTAGCATTCTCTGCTGAATGAGATATTTTTAGCCTGTCTGCTTTAGCCTTCCACTGAGGCCAACTAATCCTCTGAGTGACAAAAAACATGCCACAGAAGAACCTGGAATCTGAGCTTCATTGGTAACAGTGACATCGACCTTGCTGACCCTGAACAAAACCATTTCTATTGTGCTGATATAATGGTTAAAACTGAACAGTTATGCCTGTTTCTTGCTTGTAGGAGAAGTTAGCTGATATTCAGATAGCTTCCTCTCATAGTTAAAAATAAAAAAATAAAAAATCAAGTATACTGTGGACACTGCTGAGAAAAGCATGGACAGTAGTACAGGCTAATGTCACATCTCAAAAGCACATGCAGCTATATTATTCCTTTATTTATTTACTTTGGTATTTATTTCTGGTTAAACTGAAGAGGTTTAATCCTAAAAAAACATGACATGTTTTGAAATATCTGTATTTAGGTCTTCTGTAGTTAACTAGTGAGAAGTTTCTTCCTGCTGCTTCTTATTCCAAAGCCTCATTTCATCATATTAAAGGAACCTACTTGACAGCTCATGACTTCTTTTATCTAGAGAAAATAACAGTTATCCAAGTGCTCACTAAACACTTCTGGTATATGTGAGGGACACATAGGCTGCAGTGCATGCTTCACAAGTCCTTTAACTTTGTTATCAAGCTCTGGCACAGCAGAATACATACCTCTTCATAATTCTCCAGCCATGGAGCAGGTTGTACTTGGCAGACTACTCACCATCAGATTGTACTTGCTTTAATACTTCCTTCTCATGTAAGTAATGAAGACTGCTCTGTGTAGTTTCAAGCCTGACACACTCTAGTAACACCTTATTCCTGCTTTTTAAGCAATATATCTCTTAAATGCAAAACAAAGCTTTTTTAAAAAAGCAAGGGGACTCAGATTTTCTAAGGTGGTCTTAGTACGCTATTGTGTAATTGAAATCTTCATGTCAACCTTCACACGTCAATGAGATTGATCTGATTGTAAGCATTTATTTCACTGAAAACCATGCTTTACTGAATGTTTTGTCTCTTGCTGAGACTCCCTTTCCTGGCTGCTGTAGAGTTATATATCCCTAGACATATTCTTGGCTTCTAAGACATTTTCTGTTTTATCAGGGACCTCAAGTCCACAGCTGAGACTTGTTGTCCAAAAATTGTGCTGCACTTTGAGTGCTCCAAAGGCAAGCTTTAGCCTAACAAGGTTAATTTCCCCAGACTCCCCTTACTGGCTCCTTCAAATGAACCTACACTGAGAAGCATTGGGATAGCTAGGCTAAACTCAGCCTTCATTGAAATACCACCCTTACTACCTTAATTAACTTATACATCTGGTCTCTTGGTCTCCAAACAAAATGTTAAAACATTTGTTTCTGCTAGAGGCCAGCGAAAACACATTCTCCTCCCTCTTTTCAGCTTTATCATGAAAAAGCTGCTGTAGATTTTGCAGGACTGCTTAAGTTCCAAAATCATAACTTCGATTTTTATTCTGTTGTTTGTCTTGTCCTGCAAGAGAGAGTACTGTTATATGTGTGCACTAGATTATGTGGAAGTTGCTCCAAAACAGTTCTATGAATGCAGAAATGCTTCTATCAACATAGACATGCTTAAACTAATCCAGAATTACATTTGTTTTCTACCTCTGCTGCAGTGTTCCCAAAATGTCCAAATATGCCCAGATATTTCTGGATTTACCCTATTTCACTTGCTGCTTGTAACATATGGTAACACTGTCAGTAACTATTATAATATATCATATACATATAGTGCCAAAAACATGTACAAGAGAACACTTATATATAGACTTTTCATTAAATACTGATACAGCATGTCTTTTTTTTTCCTTTCTTTTCTTTTTTTTTCTTTTCTTTTCCTTTTTTTTTTTTTTTTTTTTTTCCCCATGCACATGCTCTCATAAGTTTAGAACTAATGGACAAGAATCTGTAAAACTATTGATTTTCTGTGTGGCTTTTGCAAATTCTCATACATACTTTGTCTATCATCTTTTGTCTATCATGATCTCATCCATGAAATGAGGACAGCAAACACCAAACTAATAGGACCTCGTAGTGAGCTGAAGAAAAAGGACCAATTAATGTCTTCTTCAGATGCTACAGTTGCTGCAAGGTTGTTAGATTATATTTCTTTGCCTAAGGCTACTTTAGAAGTAAACTGTTGTTAAAATATCATCCCCAAATTTTTAACCTGGGATGAACTAACTTTTCAGATTGCATTTTGATATAGCACTGTTAGGTGACCACTGATGATTCCTGCAATAAATGAAGGTGTGACAGTGCATCAGAAAGGGAGAATTGTTTCACTCTGATCATATGCATTTTTTCACAGAAATGCAGAAGGAAAAGTAGAGAATTCCTCAAAGCATATCAGAAACAAATCGATACTGTTTGTTCTCTAGCTACAACATCAATCCCCAAAATGTAAGATACTTTATAGACTGAAACAACAACATGAATAGCTAGTATTTATAAAATATGATAATAGAAGCAACACCCATCAAAAGTGAGAGATATAACCTTAATACAGTCATAGTTTGAGATACTAATATTTAAGATAAAAAATAAGGTGTGAACCTTATAATCTGGGTGGGATACAATGCCTGTCGGAGGCTTGCTTTGGCACCTGCCTCATCATTTTCATATTTCTCTAACAGTTCATACCAAAAGGTTTTCTGAAATACAGCAGACACTCCTGAGAGACAATCTGACAAAACAGGCTGAAGTCTGCATCCACCAGCACAATAGTATCATTACTTCTTAGTCTGCAATTTCCACATTAGCTGGTAGGTGCTTATGTACACAAACTATCAGATGTCCAATTAAAGCTTAAAGGTGCTGCATATAAAATGCAAACTAAAATGTTTACAGTCAGTAAAAAGAAGACATTAATGTCATGGTGTTATACAAAACTAAGCAGGCTTTGCTTAAAACAAAAACAAACAAAAAACACACACACACACACACACAAAAAAAAAAAAAACACTACTATTCAAGGCCATGTGATTTTTAAATCAAATATTGGACATAAAACCATTTGTAGCTGACATGTAAAACTATAATATTCCCAATGGTCTTTAAGAAAAAAAGAAAGACAGAAAAGCTAAGCCAGTGAGACTTTGTTTTTAAGGAAAGCTGAAGTCGGATTCTTTTTATGTTGTTGAACATGAACACACACATACACACAAAGTATCTTTATTTGTACCTGAACATTAATAAATCACATCAACAGATGTTGAAGCAAGTAGAAATTGATTGTGAAAAAAATATTATCTTTGGATATTGTTCTAAAGGGACAACCAGTGTTAAGAAAGAAAGTGAGCATCTGTAAAATGATATTGAAAGCACTAAAACAAGAACAACAGAATGGAACAGGTATCTATTCCTTTTTCTTTCTTTTTTTTTTTTAATGAAGACATACACACAGACTATACATTGGACACAGTAAGTTTTAAAGACATTATTTGAAGCAGTATCTTAAACATCAAGAATAAAACAATTTTCTTGTTACAATGTCCTGTAAGCTCCTCTGTTTTTATTCCTAATGTTACATGTCGGCTTCTCTTTACACAAAACAGTAGTCTTTCTCCATTAACAATACACAGGCCTCATCTGTTTCTCATTAAATACCTTACTTTTTCTGTAGCTCATTGTGTTTCTGTCACAGAAACCTCTAAATCTCTCTAAGAAAAATGGGCTCCAAAAGTAAGGATTTCTGTAAATTCTCTAACCCTAGTTTGGCACATCTAATGAGCAGAGTCAGTAACTGGGAGATATTTGTCCTTCACCAACACATTTTGCCTGGAGTGCCTATGTCTCCTCATCCTGCCCTCCCAAGAGATATTCAGTGTGGCCCCAAAACATGACAGGCTTTCTCGATGCACTGCTCAATAGCCAAGAACTGTCTTGGGAGAGCAAGGACAAAGAGACCAAAGAGAATGAGACCTCCTGATGGTATCTCCTCTCAGAAAAGCCCATGGAAGAGAAAATGCAAATAAAAATGTAGGGAACTAAAGAAAACCCATTTTCAGGACTGTAATATATCAGTGGGAACATTCCACAGAGGTAATTTTCCAGCCTGACCATTTCAACCCACTGGGTAGGCTGAATCATACAAAAACCTTGCTGAAAGGCAGCGTAATTGAGAGTAGAAAATTGATTTATTCTGAACATATGTAAAAGAACAGTAAATAAGCATGTTTTTCTGTAGTGACTACATCTTTCAGCTTGAGCCATCAGAGGCATATGTTTTTCCACACACAATTATTATACAGGATAGGCAAATTTTATTTATTTATTTATTGGTTTTGTACAATTTACACAGTTCTCACAGTAATTCCTATAATACAGTCTTTTAACATGTTATGAATGGCTTACTCCACTACAAGATATAGTTCATAGTTGAAAAAATGTCTTTGTTCTACCTTGCCAGAATTCCTATCTAGCCCTGCAGCATGGAGATTCTCAAAGACACTTAGACCTTACACATAGCATGAAAACAGGAAGTTCAGCCAGAGAGAGAGACAATATAAGCATCCTTTCTGCAAGAAAACTTGGTGTCAAGGACAGAGTTTTGTGCTACAGAGACAGAAGGGGCGAGGATGAAATTAAAAATAGGCACATATCTTCAAAGATATTAAAAACGTTCCACATGATACACACATCTGTAAACTTCACTATTTCTGCTCTTTGGGAATTTCCTACATTTTTGTACATTTTTCCTACATTTTCCTACATCGCATTCAACCTTGAGTAAAATTACACTGATATTCCAAGCACTCTGTGGGGCACAAATCATGTTTCATGATATTTTGCCTTAGTCATTTTGTATCACAGCAAAAAAATCTTGTATAACAGTACCAAGTAAAAACAGTCATGGCAAATAAATCATTCTTGCATTCTTTCATTGTCTAGAAAGTAATCTGATTTTGACAAATGTATTCATCATAAGCGTAGGCAATACCCTTCTGAAGAAAAAACAATGCCTATGTATTTTTAAACGTAAATCTGTGACGATCTATGCTTGTTGTATAAGAATTGAGACTCCTTGTGTCCTTTCCCTTGGTGGCTGAGGGAAAGGAAGTTGACAAGTTGACAGTGTGATTTCAGATTCACACGAAAAGGAGAAAGAACATTAAAAGAAAATAAAAGACTCTCTTAAGGGAAGAGAAGAAGAAAAAAAAAAAAAAAAAGAAAATCCATAAGGCATTTTGATTCAGAGATAGTTTTCTCCTATTAGGCAGTAATGCACCTGTGTCTCATGGAGCTGGCCATGTCATTCAGTATGATTAGCAGTGAGACACGGGACAGTGTCCCAGGTAAAGCTCCAGGCCCTGGAGATAAGCAATGACTTTTTGAATCTTCCTTCTGTTGATAAACAGCATGAAATGGAAGAGCTGAATGTGCAAGGCTGAAAGATCACTAAGATGAATGAGAGGTTTCTGTACTTTTCTAAACCTTGTGATTTTAAACCTTGGAGGTAATAACACTGCTTTTGGCAGGAAAGCAGACTTGGAGCACCATAAAGGACTTATCTAGGTACTGGGTGGTCTTAATGTTCCTCTTTGGGTACTCCTGCATAACGAGTCCATATATCACCAAGCAAATAGGCAGAGGGAGATGAATAATTAGGGAGACTGACTACCGAAGATAAGAAAAAGAAGAGAAAGCAGTCACAGAGGATTTCAGTGGAGTTCATGTACAGAATGGTGTTAACTCTTCCATTGTCCTCAGACAACAAAAAAATAAAAATGCTCTTGCAGGTATTAGGAAATACATCTAGTGCTTTAAGACTTAATTACAGAGTGATCAAAAAGAAATGACCATCGAATATATTTAAAAATATATACATCCCTGCTTTAGCAGATGGTACAGGAAGACCTTCAAAAAGAAATGTGCTTTTATCTCTTAATATAACTACGTTACAAAAAGAACATTTTTTTTCTTCTGCAGAATTAAGAGAAAAAGTTTCTAAAAATCTATTATCAAATAATCTTACTTAAGATAGAACAACTAGGTGCACAAAAGCTGTGCTTTTCTTCATTTTATATAAGGACTAAGAAATCATTTAAGGGCTCTATTGAATAGCAGAGTGTCTTACAGAAATGTAATCCTACAGCAGCTTACATTTACTGTATCATATGGTACCTTATACATCAAAATTCAGTTCAATTTCATTCAAATTTATTAAAACTCAAATGTTCTGGAGCAGCAAATGTTCCAAATTTTAATTACTCAGAAAATCTTATACTTTTATGAATCAATGTCAACTCACTTGAATTTTTACTGTAAAATCTTACTGAAGCAATTTTAAAATACAGCAGCTCATTTCATCCTCATAAATTGGACAAATTAAAGTACCAAGTAAATTTATTTCTGCCATAAGAGGTTATTTCCTAGATCCTACAGATAGTGGAGATAGTGTGATGAAAGTAGAACACTAAAGTTAATTTGATAGAGTAAGTAGTTTACATGAGAAATTACAAATTAGTTAATAACAGCAACAGTTGGATTTTTGTCCTTCTACTTTCTCTCATTTCCTCATTTCCTTATTCTCTTTCTTTCTTTCTTTCTTTCTTTCTCTCTTTCTTTTTTTTTTTTTCTTTCTCCCAATTCCTTCTTCTTTTTCTCCCCTTTTTTTCTCTCCTTTTCTTAATCTTTCTTTCCATTGTTCTTCTAAATGTCTTACCAGACACATCTACTCAAGGAGAAAAAGTCTCTGGCATTTAAAGGCAACCATGTTTTCTATTCATTGTTCTTTTTAGATACTTAGTTACTAGACTTTAAAGGGTTTATGATAATATGATGGCCTCTAAGACATTTTTTTGTGTGAAACATGATTTCTTGTAAGAAATACAAGTGCCTGAAAGCAGAAAAAATAGTACTTTGAATCTGGCCTCAAGGTTAGGAAAGGCTATAACAAACCTTTCTTTTTACATTTTGACACCTAGATCACTAAATGATTTGGGATTCATTTTAAAGCTTCCAGTGAAGCACAGATGTATAGTGCATGATAATGTTAATAAACAAACCTGCCCATTAAAATTACTTGATACATGAAAGGGTAAATAACGTATCTAAAGATCAAGCTTTTAACATCAAAGACTACTCTGTAAGAATTCAAGAATGTGCTTTTTCCTTTTTTTTTTTTATTTTTTTTTTCCCTGTAAGATAAGGAACGTGACGGGTTCTTTAAAAGACCAGTTGTTTTTAGTAATCTAAAGCAGGTGTACTCAATCAGCACTTTTTTACACCAAACCTCCTGTGGGTGGCCTGCTCCCAGCAGCTGACTGCTGGGGTAGTCCTATGCTAACAGATGCCTTTGGGCATCAATCTTAGGGGGTTGATGGTTCCCTATAAGATGGAGAGTGTGATGCTACAACCTGCGGGTCTGAGAATAACCCATACAGTCTGCCCAGTCTACAGACTGGAAGAGGCATGCCTGGGGGTGCTGCACACCCAGAGCAGGCCTGCCCAGGCCCAAAGTCCTTTGTGGCTTTTGAAGATCTCCAAGGAGGAGACCCCACAGCTCCCTGGGCAGCCTGTGCCAGTGCTCAGTCACCTGCACAGCACAAAAGGGCTGCCTGGTGCTCAGGGGAGCCCCTTGCGTGCTAGGTTGTGCCTAGTGCTGCTGGGCACCTCTGTGAAGAGCCCAGCTCTGTCCTCTTGGCACCCTCCCCTCAGCTGTTTATGCACCTTGATGAGATCCACCCTGAGCCTGAAGAAAGCAAAATAACGTATAGATCAAGAAATAAACTATGATTACCAGCATCATTGCAAGTAAATTCCTTATTCAATCTCAGTTTACGTGAACACTGAAGGTAATTGGAGAAAGTGATTTCTGTCACTTTTTACCACACACATCACAGGAGTTCTAAAGCTTTCTGTCCCACAAGATCTCTCAGTGGATTGGAAATTATAACTATTGTTTACTTTGCAATAAATCTGAAAATTTAAATAAATTTACTGTCCAGAAGGAAAAAACAAAAACAACAACAAAAAAAAAAACTTGTTTTTTGTTTTGTTTTCTGGGGCAAGATGACAATCGAAAAATACCACCATCATTTATGGATACTTTTTCCATTACATATATATTGTTGATATACATATGTGTGTGTTTATATATGTCTACACATTCACTTTTTTAAAAATGAGAATTCTTCTGAACATCAGAAACAAATTTTCCTAAAATGCAAAATGAATTGAACATGAATTTAGCAATGAAAGAATAGTTTTAATTCATTGTAAAATCTTAAAGCTTCACAAAGTTTTTCCAACAAAAAATTTCTAACAAAAATATGAAAAACACATTTTTTCTCCAGCAATTCACTGTGACAATTTTAATTTCTGATCTTTAAATGTGATGTCCAAAACCTGCACAGAAAACTACAATTTTATTCTCCCTAAAATGAGAAAATATACTTTTTTTTTTTTTTTTCAGGGCAAGCAAAGAATTTGATTACAATTTCCTAACAAAGAAAATTTCATAGAGTACAGCAACAGATTTAAAACATTATAAATGTCTGAAAAAATGCCTGTACAGTTTTCAATGGAGGCATTAGATGCAGTATAAGAATTAATAATAATAGAACAATGGTATTACTCTGTAATTCAGTTCTTCTGAGAGACTGTCATGTCTTAATACATTGCCACTTCAGTACCAAAATAGCAATTTCCCATGATCATGTACAATTTAAAATATAGGCATTCAAATAAAAATCATTGACTTTCTTACAAACAAAATGAATTGAAAAAGTAATAATGTGACAGAAGACAACAACCATAGCATAAGTTTCTAGTAATATTATTTTTATATATTTAAACATGTTTTAAATATTTATTATTATCTCTGAGATCTGTGCCCCTGCCCCATGTGCTTTTATAAGATAAAGTACAGGAACGTGTGGGATTTAATCCATTAGCATGCTTCCATACTACTTTTTGTTGTTGTTGTTCCAGTTGGTGTATTTGTCAGACTCATTTCAGACTCACTTACTCATTTGTGATCAGAAATATGGTCACAAAATTCCCAGCTCCAAGAACATTATAATAGTTAAGTGAAGAACAAAGCTTCTTCCAAGGAGGTGTAAGGTCAGGTAAAGCTTAATGTGAGTTGTATTGTGGTCCTTGCTGGACCACTTTGGTCCTGTCCCTGAGAAGCATGGCCAGAACTTGAATCACTATGACTTTTCCAGACAACTCACTATTCCTCTTAATATATATTGATCTCTTGTTTGGAGAAGCATTGCAGAGAATCAAAACAAACAAACAAAACCCTACAAAGTAATCTACCTTTTAAAAGACTACTTGAAATAAAAGTGTTTTGATATCTCTCTATGTTGTAAACAGAAGACTTTTAAAGCATTGAAAAAAATGCTACACGTGAATGCTCTAGTGAAAATTCCTGTTTAAGAGCGTCAGAAACCAGACATGTTCCTTTGTATTTAAAGTCATGTTTTTTGGCTTGGGCAATGCAATTTAAGTGTAAACCAATTAAACGAACTACACTATTTAATCACACAACTTTTTATATTATTATTTTTATTAATGTGTTTATTAGTATTTTTATCATGATGTGCAAAAATAAACCAGTAGGAGAGCATCATTAAGAACCACATCAATTTTGAAAGGCACACATACAATATTAATAGCCACTGACAAAGAATCAATCAGCTATGATTATGTAACATTTTGGTTTTCTCCTTTCCCAGAAAGAGGAAGTTATCTACTTCTCATAGCATCCAGCTCCGCATGATATCTGCATTCTGCTACTAGAGAAATGCTGGCATCACAGACAGCAAAAGCCAAATGGTATACAATTCACATAACCGTCTTGTAAAGTTTCTCTTGCCCAAAAGTTGTTCTCCGTTAGGATATTGCTAATATTAAAATAAAAGGAATATTTGGGTCTGATTCAAGCATCTCTTAATTTCAAGGAGACGTAATTCAGATCTGTAACTCTTAGCACATACGACAACTGAGGTCCCTAAGCAATTGTGTTGTATTATCATCAGTATGATATAAAAACTAATTTACATCCTTATTTTTCCTTTAACCACATACCAGTAATTTGCTAATGTATTGGACTTAGACTCCCTGTCCTCAAGAGTAGAAAGAAAACAATTTGAATCCATAAGGTCTAATTGTTAACCACCGATGACATTAAATGACCTACTATAGTTGCAAAACAAATGCCAAAAGATGTGGTGCTCTTAAGCTCTTGAACCTTCATATAATTTACTCATCATGGCTAAATGCCATTCCAAACTGATTAACTTTTATTCAGTAATGCTTTTGTGAGACATTAATATTTATATCCCCATCTATTTCCATTCTTTTGTCTAAATTCAGTCTAAACACCAAGCATCACAAACTTTCAAACAGATGAAAAACATTAAGTCAAAACTGAAAATATAGAATTTTTACTCTACAAAATGGCTTTTTTCATAAAAGGTAATACTTGAAAATAAATGCAGATGAATTTAGAGGACCTTTTCAATGAGTAAGAAACATGCTTTGGAAAAGTTTCAATCAACATATTTCTGAGATTTGTGCCTCAGTTTCCATATCCATGAAATTAAAGGGCTCTTCTAAGCATAATTACTTAATGTGCTTGAATATTTATAACCCACTGGATGTTATTTATATGTAGCACTTAATGTACATATTAAGAACCTGCTAGTCTGGGTAGTATAAATTTTTGGATGTAAATGAAATGAATAAATGGAGTTCAGTTCTCAGTTCCAGTGCATCCAGCACCTCTTTCCATAAGGCTGATGATTTGGGTGCCCAAGTGGAAGCGGTAAATTTACTGATATGTATGTCCATACATGCTTTAGGAAACAATTATCACTCAAACTACAGATCAGCAGCTTTCAGGTAACAGGACTGTCAAGATAATATCCAGCCCAAGGATACCAACAGCCACCCCTCCAAGCTCTGGTTATTTCAGAGATTTTCATCACATACATTTTGCAGTCAGTCTCATCACATTCAGCTGAATTAAACTGAAAGCCTTCATTCCATTTTCAATATTTCTTCCCTTTTTTGTAATCTAGGTATTTCTGATATATATATATATATATATAATATAATAAAATAAAATAAAATAAATAAAATAAAATAAAAGGAAAAAATTCACATGAATAATGATTACAGTATTTTGCCAATAACAGGAATGCTTGTTTATATAGTTGGACAAGAATAAAGAATAATGTCAGCAAGAATTGAGTTGTCCTTTAAATGCAAATAATCATCTGGATGTTTCAGTGAAACAAACTGTAAACTGTGTAAGCTGTACCACGTCCTGCAGATCTCACTCCCAAATATTATCATGACTCATCTACTTTCCTTTTCCAACAGTAATGTTATTTTTTTCTTTTCAAGAGCAACATTGATAAACTTTGCACAAGCTGCAATGCTGGGTTAAACCCCCTCTTCTAAATCTGTAGATTTTAAACTGCAGTTTTCCCATTTATACCAATAAAGTTACCTAGCATAATCATTGTGGTTACAAGCATCCTTCACATAACCAGTACAGCTGTAAAATTTCCTACCTTTATCAAAACCAATATTTGAAATAGCGTGCAAAATGGTAAGATTATAAATAGAAAAATCACAGCTGATTGTAGCCTGGAAGTCTTGCAACTCTCTGGAAATACAGGAGTTAATCAGCAAAGGCTGTTCGGGAAGCTTGCAGGGAAGCACAGGACTGTACTGCAGATGTGGGGAGCGTACAGAAGGTGTGGCCCATGTTTTCTGCATGCATATTTAACTATCTTTAATTATATGCCCTGAAGGTTATTATTAAAGAACAGTCTCCTGGAGAGGAAGACTTACACTGCCAAATGAGGCCTAACACATTTCCTTGAACACCGAGCAGAGAAGAAGAGAAGGAAAAGCCCAGGTTACTCACGGTTCTTTTCACCTCTCCACCTCGACCCCGCTCTTATTCTGGGCGAGATGTCCACAGCAGCAGTTACTTCTACTAGCCAAAGCAGCAGCAGCAGTGACAGCACGGCCATGCCAGGTAAACAAAAATGAATAACCTCTACCTGGCAGCACTGATAAAGACGAATTAGAAGACTTTCCTTAGGAATGAATGATGGGAACTAACAGCACTTACTCAGCAGAGGCAGGGGGAGATGTAAAATATTATTTCTACTAAAAATGCTTACTAAAAATTGTATTTCCATTGCTTCTCTTCTTCCTTTTATCCAGGGCATGTAAAAACAGAACAGTTGTAAAGGCTTCCTCTAAGCAGGAGAATCTGGCATTCAGACGCAGGAAGAGATGAAGGGACAGCTTTCTGCAGTCTATCAGAAGCTGCCAGTCCCTAACCTGCCTCTGCCACCTCTCAGCTCTTCCCAGTGTTTATCAACATCCCCCACAGTACTGTAACACAGGACACTGCCAGGCTGAAACACCGGAGGGTTGTTTTCAGAGGGTTGTTTTTTTGTTTTTTTTTTTTTTTTTTTTTCCTCCTTTACTTGCATACTTCACTGCAGTTTCACTGAGCTGGTGACATGGAACGTCTAATGTTGACGCCCCAAACTCACTGCATTTGTCAACGGGAGCAAAAGGACAGTTTGCAGAGCTGCCTCTTCTGTTCACAGACAAGTGTGGCAGTGGAGGGGGAGGAAAAAGGAGGAGAAAGGCTTAAAAAAGAAACTTTTTTTTTTTTTTTTGACATTCAGTAACTCTGTCTCTTATTTAGCATGAATGTCTTCTATTTCTAGGGAAGACAACCCAAACCATGCTCCCTCTAATCCCAGTTTCTGCCAGAAAGAAGGAGGAGGTTCGCTGACAGAGATACATGATACATGCAGCAAGGAGAGAGCTGAGGACTGATGCTGTCCTCGTCTGTGCGTGCTCCATGCTGTGCAGCCCACCTGCACTATGCAGCCCAGCAGCCCCTGGGTAGCCATGACATGTGCAGGCGAGTCCTGGTGCTGGCCAAATTCACCTGTTGGCTGGGGAAAGCTACTGAACGCAGTGCCTGCCCGTGCTAGGCAGAGAGATCACAAACTCCTCTGGCAATCTACCAGTCAGCGACGCCACAGTTGTTGTCCACTGACCACCACGGTTATGAAATCATTCCAGGTGGCCTGTCTCACAGCATGGTCCTGCGAGACAGAAACACAAGAAGTGCTGTTCTCTCATGGTGACAGAGGGGTTCAGATAGATATGTCTACATTTATATTCAGTAAAAGAAACCGCAAAATAGGTAGTTTAGCGTCAGAAGCATCATCCTTAGGAATAATTACAATGGGAAAACAGTTTCTTAATAGAATGGCAATGAATTAGTACTCTACAAGCTGATCTTCTGCATCACACATTATTAGCTGTCGGGTAGATGCTATGCCTGTAACTGAGCTGCAAAATTAAGGTCTTTAAGGAATGTACAGGAATACATTTCTAGATACAATTTCAATTTAGAGTGAAAGGAGAGACAAAGTAAGCTATTTTAGTCATAATAACATCTCTCTGTTCATTCACAGTGTTCGTGGCCACTGCTTTTTATAAAATTTCAATTAAAATGTTCAGTGCTATTAAGATATTCCACAGTGACCAGTTAAAGTGTGACCAGCTGAAGCCATTCATCTCTAGATGTTCTTATGTCAGTGATGATAACTTTCCACGTGCATATTTTTCACCTAGAACTGGCAGACAGCAAAGGTATCATAACAGAATGTCTTCCATTACTATTAAGAAACTTATCCACAAGTCCTTTAAAAAGGAGGAGACAAATGTGGCACATGGAAGTGGAAAAGGAATGCTCTGTTTCTTCATTCTGACCAGCTGGAGAAATCAAGAGAGGAGATGAGATATGCTCTTACTTCAATTTGTGCTAACTACATTCAGTACAGTGAAGCATTTACAGCACAGGGCATAAAGATCCAGGCTATCTGTCAAACTTCAAGTAATTTACACATTACAAGTAGTCGTTGGTTTTGCTCTGACCCCAGCAGTCTCCACGTGGCTGTCCCTGAATGCAGATGACCAGAAGGTGTTGGTGCTCTCTGCATACAGACCCAGCACTGGGTCTGGTCAGTGAGGGTCACCCAGTCCTTGTACCAGAGGAATCGCCCGATGAAGAGGCTTGGTTTCTTTGCCATCGTTCCATTTTACAGGAGTCACATTTACAGGCTGAAGAATGATGAAGGATCAGGTCTTGAACTCATAGCAAAAATAACTTCTACAGTAACATAGAGTGTTAAAAGAAATTGCTGGGAATTTCAGATTTCCTTTTTTAGCACATTATAACTTATATCCTCTCTTAACTCATGCCAGGGAAGCATGTGAATATTCAATTTCTGAAGATGACTCACACTGTTGCTTATATAAGACAGCTGACTGTACCAAATTTTATTGCATCAAAACATGGCACAGGAAAAAAGCTCAGTTAATACAAGGTGCTCTTTTAGGATTACATTAGCAGTAATGTAGAAGGCACAGTTTACTGTGAATGCATGAAAAACTGTCTTTTCAAATACCAGCTGCAGTTCTGAGCATCAAAAGCAGAAGACTTTGTGATTTTGCAGTTTGCAGTACACTGCTGGAAGGACAGAAAGTAGAGATTTTCAAAGAGGAAAAAAAAAATAGACAAAGTGTGGAATTCCAAGATGAGCCAAAACAAATCCAAGCAAAAAGCTTGAGCTGCCTCAAAGAAGAACTCCCTAACTTGCAGCTAGGGTTATTTGGGGTTGTTTTCTTTTATTTGGTCCCAGATCCAATGCTCATTGAACCTTGCACTATGAAAAAGAAAAATGATATATCCAGTTGGTGTTTCAGCAGATGTCTGCTGATCTCTCAAACCACTTGTTGTTGTTGTTGTGTCTAGTACTCAATCCTGCACAGAGTTAATTGACAGTTTCAGAAGTGTTGGCCAGATAGCTTACTCTTACAAGAATAATAGAAGGCTGCTTTTCAGGATACAGAACCTGTATCCTACTTCTGCATAGGTTGCATCCATTTATTCTGTCACAGGAGAAGGAGCAGTTGCCTACAGAAAAGCTACCCCATATCCTGATATATGTCAAGGGATGCCCAAAGCAGCACCTCGTAAGTGACTATTTTCCTCATCAGTCACACCAAAAATGCAGTCTGACAGAGAAAACATATCACCAACAAAACTTTTGTATCACATTGTATAACAGAGTGCCTCATGCATAATGTTGCTGTTAAGCAAAATAGTGGTCAATAACTGCCATGGGAGCAATGCCAATCCACTTCCTTCCCTGGAATAACATCAAGTAAAACTGAACTAATTAAGCATTCAGAGGTGTGAAGCCCAATAAAAGGTGGCTTGTTCCTATGCGATTCAGTGTTTAATAGCTCATTTAACTAGTTTCAGTTTCTGTGGTGTAACTTCTGATCAGGTGAGTTCCTTAGCAATTTGAAAGCTTTCTAAAAGCAATGTAATTAATTCTGGGATCAGCCATGTGGACAACACTTTCAGAGATGCAGTGGACCACCTGAAGATATTACACCAAGACTGGATGCTTATCTCATTCATGCATTGCAGCTCAGTCAGAAGTTAAGGACTTAAAAAATAAAATTAGGAAATGAATTTGTGGTCTGTGTTACACTGGTTCCGCCTAGCTTTAATATAAGTCATTCTCTAAAATCTGTAGACATTCTATTTCTTTTCTCCTCAGCCCTCATTATGCCCTAGCCTTTTGATTTTTGTTTTACTGTGTGATAGATAAAAGTCACTATCAATTTATTGCACAGTTCTGCCCTTGGATCAGATATCTCTCATGTTTTTTTATCCACTACGAGCAGAACTTTTTCTAAAACCCTCTCTTCCTTCATTAGAGACTTCACTTTTACCTTCTTCTAAAGGGAATCAAAGCTCTCTGCAGCATCTTGGCCTAGCTTTCCAGGAAGTGTTTAAAACAACTTTTCTCTCTTCTCTACAGGAATACTTCATTCACTGAGACATGATGAAAGCCACATATTCTCACACTGGAAGTCCATGAGACAGTGAGGTCAGCCCCTATGTGCACAGAAGTCCCTCAACTCTCCTCAAAGCCAAAGCCACTTCCTCACACAGGGAACTCTCTGTCACCTCTTCTGAAGAACCCCAAACTGACGTTTTTTGGAAACTGATGGTCTGGGAAACCTTTTGCCTTTTTTTTTTTTTTTTCCCCCAGAAGGTCACATGCTGCATTAGTGTAGAGATGACAGATTAACAAGGGAGAGCCTGGCCTCTGGAGCACAGGCTCCTGAGTTGTGCCCTCATTTAAGTCAGGCTAGGACTGTGTCAACAGATAAGTGAAGCCATATATTGCTCTCTCCTGTCTTACCACAGAGGATAATAAGTTGCCCCCTTTAGGGTCCTTGATTTTAAGGCACCTTTACCAGGTTTGCAAAAGAAAGCAGGTCTCTATTTCTGCAGTGGAAGAGTACTTAAACTGCTGCCACATACAGTTCTTACATTGCCTTTGATGCATTTCTGAAAGTGTCCCATTTTAAAAGAAACAAAATCTGGTGACTATTAGAGAGTCTCTGTGAGGCAGTTGCAGAGACTTAAGGCATGATGGGACAACAGTTACAGAACACAGCAAAGCTAAAAATCAGTCAGGTTTTATTTTGCAGCCCCCATGACTCTAATAACTCCTGGGAGATCAACTCAGACACAGCAGTGTTTGCTGTGAAAACAGCACAATTCTGCAAAGTGAATGGTGCCCTCCCACAACTCATCAGTGTATGCGGGGACCAGATCCACACACCACTCCACCCCTGCAAGCCTGGGGAAGTGGCAGAGCTGCCAGGTCGGCTCAGTAAGGTTATTTCTTTGCTTGTGATGAAGAACTATCAAACTCAAAAAACAAATAAAAGACTTTGAGGATGGAGATGCATGGAGAGTGCAAAACACATCTTACTTTCTCTCTCTCTCTTTCTTTCTTTCTTTCTTTCTTTCTTTCTTTCTTTCTTTCTTTCTTTCTTTCTTTCTTTCTTTCTTTCTTTCTTTCTTTCTTTCTTTCTTTTTCTTTCTTTTTCTTTTTATTGTCAGTCATTTACTTAATCTCTTCTTAATGTCAAGGCAAGGCAAAAGAACTACCTTAATAGAACATTAAAATCAAGACCCAAATCCATAGAATTAAAGAAATATGCAAAATTTACCATCCTACTAACATACCCTTTACATTTTCTGTTTACTTATTGAACTCCAACAGTGCTTCAGCACTGTTGGAAATACATTGTTGGAAATACAAATATTCAGAAATATATATAGTGGCATTTCCCCTCCCCTAAGGAGTTTATGATCTAGCACAACCATGCCATCTCTTCTATGAGGGTACATGTTTGTTTCTTAATATCCTCACTTCTGAGCATATACATTTTCAACCATAACATTATACATTTTGCTACCACCCTTTAAATTTTTGGTTGTACAAGAAAACAAATGCATTCTGCATAAACAGATATACATATGTAAATCTTCAGCTGCATATACATGCATGTATGTATACATGATATTGCTTAGAAATTCACAAACATATAAACAGAGAGTTGCACTATTAAAAAGTGAGTTTTGCAAGACACTATTTCATATTGATTAAAATCACTTTTGAATAAACTAATCTTGGTTTAGATCAGCCAGCCTTGCATCTATGCTCATTTATTTTATAAAATTAACATGGAATAAACTTCCATGAAAACATTAAATAATATGGTATGGGTTTTGAGGAAAAAATCACAATTTTTCTTATTTATGTGCCTTATAGGTTTGTGATCTATCCTCATGCCCTCAAGGTAACACAGTTTTTTTTTAAAGTACAGGGGTCTGAGGCCGTCAACTATAAAAGAGACTTCAAAACACATATAGAGATCAAAGAACAGCACCTGACTTATTTTTTCCATCTGGCTGCAGAAGAATAGGCATTAGACAATGTCTAAAAGGCTAGGTCAGCAACTAAGTATTTTACAAGAAATTCCACGTTGTTGGCCTAACTAGTATGAGAAAAGTAAGAACTATGATTGCATTTTTTTTTCTTATCTCATTATACATAATTTATTCTCTCTTTGTTTGCAACAGACACTTTAAATCCCTCAGGAAGTAAATGAAAGAAAAACTGATTCATAAACATGCAATAGATAAGTGTTTTTGTTGTTGTTGTTAAGAATGCAAAATAAGTTCCTATGAGAGATCTCTAAATTTGCATTCAAGAAAAAAAAATCAGCCTTCCTAAACAGCCTAGACATCTGAGCCATTGTAACTGTCTGAAGTCTACATGAGGAAATGTTTCTTAAGGGCTGCTATTTGAGCTGGAGGTGGCTAACCTCATGGCATCCTTGGACAGCTTATACATTTACAGACACTATTAAAACAACAACAACAACAAACCACTACTAAAATGAATAAACAAACAAAAAAGCACAACAGCAAACAAATAATCAAAACCAAAAAGGCCAAATGGCCAAGGAGGGCACTCCCATGCTAGCTGAGCTGAGCCAGGGTATCTGAGCGATGCTGATGCTCCCATAGTCAATCACTTTCCTGTGTGTCCTCCTTCTAGAGCCACAAATAGCTTCTAGGCAATATGCAACAAAAATTGACATCAAAAAGTAAATGACTTCAAAGCAAAAAGTACCATCAGACTCTGAATACCAACACACCATTTGTAAAGGAAGCACGACTTTCACAAAAGCATCACATCTCAATATCTTATTTTAGTTCTGGCACTCATTCTCATTTCAGAAAAATAAAAACAAAAAACAACAACAACAACAAAACATCTCAAGAGCTCTCAGGACCTTGTATTACAATACAGCACTGCAGTCTTTTAAAGGCACTACTGTATTGACCCCAAACCAGCAGTCATAGCTTGTCTTCTTATAATGATTATTTAGGATCTTTATGTGTGACTGCACAACTAACAGGTCTACACAGTTACATATGAATTGTTATTTCAGCATATTCAGTGTTTTCTGCTAGCTTAGATGAAAAGCTGCATGAGACTTCTGCAAGAATGCTTCCTGGTTCATGTTGATAGTAAAATTTTATAATATAACATTGGTGTATTTAACATCAAACTTATAGATTAAACATGTCCCAAATATATTTAATGTACGCAAGCAATTTATCATTATTTGTTCTAACAAACTGGTAATCCTTATCCTATTAATTCAGCCAAATGTAGGAGTGTTTACAAAGTGGTGGAAAATTTTAAGGATTTGTTCAGACAAAAATAAATACAAGAGGACTAAAATGAATACTGTTTAATGTAAAAATATGCCATCCTTCTTGGCTCTCAAAATAAACTGCTAAACTGTGGTGTTCTGTTTTTCAAAAAATGATTGTTAGGCTAATCTGTCAGGACTAATTTGCATTTCTATATTTACTTTTTCTCACACACTTAAAATATAATGTTAGTAGGTTTCAGAGAAGATCTGGACAATTTATGATTGCAAGATGAAAGACAAAGCTCATCTCATTTTTCTTTATTATTTACACTTTCAATTATTTTTTTTTTCTGTTTTTGTTAATTGTTCTTTACTGACATCTTATTTGCTTTTCCTGTATAGCCTTCACCTACCATTTTGTACCTATAATTTTTTTTGTACCTATAATTAACCAATTAACCTATTCAGCACTGAGACCCTGTAAGGAAGCAGTGCAAAGGAGAGGTTGGGTTGAGAACTGTGCCAACATTAGTGAGCAACAATGATGAGATCAACCAATGTAAGGGTGGCGTTATCTCAGCAACTTTCAGAGTAGATCACGAGATAAAAAATGTGACATACCTTGTATGCTGACCCTGCTGTACTTTTCAGATCAAAAAGCTAAAAACTAGACAGTCTACAAACCATATTAGAAACGTCTTTGTATTTCTTCTAGAAGATGGAGATACTCCTTGTATTCATTCTGTCATTTAAGAAAATAAATTAATTTCTACACATTCAAGCTGAGTGGGGCATGACTCTGGAAAACAAAAACAGCTAATTTTTCCTGGGTTGAGTGCCACCAGAAGCATGGGGAATAGTTTTGGCAGATGGGCAGAGAAGAAGAACTATGACAAAATTTATAAAACCAACTAGAAAAACCTGGATGCATTTTTTTCTGCATCTGCCAACATTATTCCAACCTAAATTGCAATGCAGTGAAGGCATTATATTATCTTTATCCAAGTGGGTGAGGGCATTTTCACTGTAGTGCTTCCATACTGATCAAAACATGAACGAAGGTCAACGCCTCACAGCCTAATAAAAAGAAGTAGTATCTGAAGGACGACTTCAACAGGCAATGGCATTGGTGTTAATGAATGGATTTAAACACACACACACACACAATTCCTACTTTTTCCATTTTAGCTGAGAAAACTTAATTCTTTAATGCTGATTTTTGTTATTAGGAGACTAAGTAACTTATAATCATTTTAGTAATGATATGGCTTGTGTCCCAAATGGTGCAAATAATTCACTGACCGTAGTAGAGCTACAGTAAACAGTGAGCATTGTGCCTCCTCTGCTTTGATCATCATTTTCAAAGCCTCCTTGAGAAAGATGGATGCTCATTCCTATTAAGAGAACAATGGGAACTGGGTTGCTGTATATCCAGAGAGAAGGCAGTAATATAATTTTCAGCAGTCAATGAAAGTTAGTGGTTTGACTTCTATTTGTGCCTTTGAAAATCTCCCCAGTGAGATTCTTTGGGTGAATTAGAGCCATGGGGTGATCTCCTAAATTGGAACAGAATCAATAAATTAAATGAAAATATTTACCTTAAATTCTAATTTAAGCCCTGAGCTGATGGAATTAAAAATGTTGTATCCTTAATAGCTGTATGGAAATAAAAATGTCCTCCACTATACGATATATCATTAAAGAGCATGGGGCTAAAACTACCATCTAAAATCTCATGCTAACTCTACTTTCAAGTGAAATATATTTTTTTCTATGAGATATATAGATATTCAGAACATAAACCACTGTGCCTGCCTTTTATTTATATATCAAACTGAGAAATACTTTCTTAGCAGATTCAGGGCAGTGTGTAGCATTTCATATTTCATATAGTATTACCATATACAGATGTGTTAACGGAAATCACTTGATGACAAATGTATTTTTAATGAGTTCCACAATTTTTAATCTAGAAAATCACCAGTATAATATATATATAGGTGTTTAGAATGAAATCATAGTAACTAAGACTTAGGATAATTAACATTCCTAAGTATGTGAGCAAATTGTAATTAATAACTTAATAACTTCAGAAATAAAATCAATACTTTTCTCATATTATTTGGTGTACTACTTCCAACATAAGCTCTGATTGAAGTAATGCACAGAGGTTTCTGTCATCCATCAGAAGAAACTTATATGTAAGCACAAGGATTCCTTAAGATGTGGGTACGTTATCATTTTTATATACCGCAAAGACAAGCATTATTCTGGAAAATCATTAAAAATACCCATGTGAAAATAACCAGGAGAAATCCAAGGTTCTATTTTAAAGATTATCAAATCACATCTTGGAGACATTTAATCCTGACCACTTTTTTTTTTTTTAAATAATGAAACAATTGTAAAATGCAAATGTGCTTTTTATTTATGGGCTAAGAGCTTGTTATGGGAATAACAAAAGATATACATTTAAGTGAAAGATGTTTTAACAAAAATGGCTACAGTTTTTAATAACCAAAAACTGTATAATAGGTTAATTTAATAAACCAAATAATAACCAAATAAGCAAATGTAATAAACAAATTCTCCTTCCTAATGATGAAACAAGGCTAAATTATGTCACGAAAAAGATAAATCTTTAAGAGACAAAGCTCAGTAGTAACGTAACTTGTCAGCAGGGAGTTTTGTTTGTTTGTTTGTTGGTTGGTTGGTTGTTGTTGTTGTTGTTTTTTTACAGACAAGATAGATTTATTATGTGTAATGTAAAAATATCTAATAATCATCAAAATAAAATGGAATGTAACTGTAAGAAGAGACTGATTCCAATTATAAGATGGGAATGATGACTATCATCTTTTGGAGTTATTAGCATAAATCCCTTTATATGAAAATGAATGTATCCTGAATGCTGAAACATGGTTTCAGTGCCTGCATTTGTTGCCAGAAAAAAACTATTTTTTTCTCTTATTATTAGGTATAATCTTTTGTTGATCATCTGGTTTTCCATGGTAGCTAGGTTAACACATTTGCTTCTCACTTACATGTGGTCTTGTTGTCCGATACATTTCGCAGATTTCTGCTCTGTTGACAACTATGCTAGGTGCACTCAGAGCTATTTTAAAGCTGAAAACTCTTATACATGACTTTTTCACACAGGCCAGTTAAGACAATAGTTTCAAAGTCATGAGGCAAATAAAAAAAATACAAAAACTTTCTTCTCTTTGTATTTTAATGAGAATATTAAAAATATTAGCAGTCACAGAAATGTGATTTAACAGATGAAAGACTAAATTTATATATATACTTCTATAATGTATAATTTTATAATGTATAATTTTATAATATATAATTATTATATTACTACTAAGGACTATAATCACATCAACTTATAGTACAATATAGAAGGTTTAAAAAGAAGTCAAATTCATCCTCTAAAGTTATTCGTTCTGCTCTGCACTGAAGAGTTAATAAGGAAACCACAGTCTCTAAAAATAAAGCCTGTACAAGTATGCTGTGTGACAGCCTGCTTCTGCCTTGCAAATAAGGTACCACAATTTTCTCAAACTGAAGATATTATGTTAGCAAAAATAAAGACCAAGAGTGCAATGAAGGAGGTGAGCAAGTGCAAAGTGTGAGTGGCAGCCCTTGGGCCTGGTGTGTGCCCTCAGAGACTGCAGGTTGACACAGTGTCAGCAGAGGTATGATGGAAGCTCCTACTGTAAAAAGCCTGAACCCACTTTTTCATGAGTTATGGAAGCAGCTGATCGAGTTCCTGGCTGACTCCCACTCTTTTTCCTTCTTTCAGCTGCTGAGTTCTGTAATTTGGTTCCAAATACTTAATACAAACCCAGAGGGCTAGATCAAAGGATGTTTTTGGATTTTAGATATGCTCCATGTACATTGTACAAATGAATCTCAACCTTGCTGTGCAGGAACACTTTACACTTTCAACATTCACGGTGGTTTTGGACTCAATCTCTTACTCAAAGTGTTTTTTCTCCCATCACTTTCCAAGACCTACCATTAGCTTAGCTATGCAGTAGGGTTTTATGAATTAATTCAATTAAAAAAAAAAAAAAAAAGTCAGTCAAAGAGAAGTCACATTCAACCCTGATGTAAAAAAATGTCTACAGAAATCAAAAGCACTTGGTTCACAAACCTCAGGGCAGATTTTGATCCCACACAAATCCCTATGACATCTGGAAATCAGGAAGGAGGGGAGAGCACCCTGTCAAAACAGCACTGAGCTCTTCCCTTTGCTAACCCTTGCTTACACTCTCTCATCTTTCTTCATCTTCCTTCTCATTTTCTCCTTCACCTCTCCTTCTGCACATAACATCAATTGTGCCAATGCAGTTTACTTAAAATTTCACTCATTTAACATAAAGTTGATGGGTTTATCAGAGTATACATTTAAACAATCTTTCTACAGAAAGATTTGATGTCAATTGAATTAATAAATACCTTCCCTTCATTCTAACTTTCTAGAGGTTCTATACTTACTATAGTAAGCAAATAGATGGACACTAAAATGAAGAAAATACCTAACATCTTGTTTTGTAAGGTGATAGCTTTTCCTCTAACTAGCTGCTACAGCTCATAATGTGCAGTGTAAGGCCACCTCCGGATCTATTACCATTTACCCTATTAGTCTTAACACTACATGACATAATTCTCTGCTTACAACATATGTTGGCAGTTTCACTCCGTGAGGTCCATTTACTGAATCTAAAGTGTTAGCATATAGCAAAATTGTGCAGTGTATACATAGAAGTCCCTAGAGCAACTTTATATTTGTAGCCCACATTCCTGCTTGATTTGTTTAGAATGCAATATATGTTGAATTCATGATTCTGAGATGTAACATGCCAATTTCTTCATATATGCCTACTGTGGTTGTTATGTAATGCTATGTAGAGCAGACTATAAGAACTGTAACTTGCTTTGTCAGAGTTTAGAAAATAATAGAAAAACAAACAAACAAACAAACAAACAACAACAAAAAAAAAAAACACCTGAAAGGTGAAGTAAGAAAGAAGGAACTTAATTTTTCTCCAAATCAACATGAGTTTTAACCAAAGGACAACTTACTCAGTGCATAACAGACTAATGAAATAGTCTATTAAATTTGCAGGTACAGGGAAATGTCTGAATATTATTTCATGACCAACTAAGGATCATCATACTGCCTTTTTAAAGTTAACCCTAAAGAAAATCTGGAAAGCAATCACTTTTGAAGGCTTTTTTTTTAAAAAAAAAAAAAAAAAAAACACCTTTTTAATTTTTGTTAAAAAAAAAAAAGACCATACATGTCACTGTATCAACTGCTGTAAAAGAAAATACTAATAATTACACGAATAATATCCAGATAGATTTTAAACAATTTTAACATGAACAAAAGGCAATTTTCATTGGTATTGGATTTAAATAATAAAACATATCTAAAAACATTTGCAACCAAATATGTAGCCAGCTGAAATGAAGTCTGCAGCAAGTGACTGTGGATGTTATGAAATCATTATTCGTACTTCAATTGTATGTACTTCAACGTATCAACATGCTGAAATATGAAAGTTCTAGAGTAGATTTTCTATATCTGCTGCAGAATTGGCTCTATTGACTCAAATTCCAAAAATCAGGATTCCCTGGATCTGTAAATATTCTGCTGATACATGAGAACATTTTTGTCTTGTGCAACACTGAATAATTGATTATTATTTGCAAAAGTACTGATTTAGACCTCCAGGATAAAATTTGTTCCAGTGCATATGCACTTTTGAACATGAACCACTATAAGTTCATGAATAAATATTTGTTCTTGAATTTGTGAAGTTCTGCATCAGAATTTTATAATTATATCACAAATTTCATTTTTATTGGCAATCCAAAACTTGTTTAATTACATGAATAAAAGACTAAATTAGGCATAGCCAAATGATATGATTTGCCAAACAGGAACATATTCTTTTGGTAACAACCTTTTCCACTAATTTTTACAAAACAATATTTTCATCATTCTTGAAAGGGAAGGGACAGGTAATGTTTTTTAAATTTTCTAGAGTGCATATATAAAAGCTTTGGTAGACAAATCTTTTATTCTATGTGTCTGCCTCAGCAGATAGTTTCTTTAAAACCACACTTCCAGTTTTCACTCTTGAAATAGTACTCCATGCAAGATTTCAGCTTCTGGCAGGAAAACGTTAAGATTCTCTTGTATTCTTCCTTAAGAATTTCCCCAAACCCTCATGCAAGGAAAAGAAAAAAAAAAAAAAAAAAAAAAAAGCACAAGAACATCAAGAGCATGGTAGTCCTTGAAGCACAAAGAAGGGAATGGGAGAGAATCATAAGATAGAATATTAAAAGTGAAATAGTAAGAAGAATCCTTCTTACTCTTAATGAAGAACGAAGAAAAGTTCTTCGTTCTTGCTAAAAATAAAAATGTAAATCAAAAGGAAAAGAAAAAAAACAGCAGAAAATACTTAAAATACTTTTGAAGATGCTTTTTTTTTTTTTTTTCTTCCCCCCTTCAAATTCTTGCAGGCACATTGCTGGTAGCTGTGAAGCTGATAAACTATTCCAAATAGTCTTTGGCAAGGAAATGCGAGGTCTGAGAGCCAAGAAACTTAAAATGTTATGTATAGTATCACAATGACATTCTAGCCAAGTTACTCACATAAAAAAGTAATCTGCACTCCAGTGAGATCAGTTGCAGCCACTGCTTTCAGAACACCTCTTTTTAATTTGAAAAAAATGTTTAAAAAAAAAATCATAAAAAGATGAAATCAGATAAGTTTTTTTTTGTTTTTGTTTTTGTTTTTCCTTTGTTGGAATTAAATACCTGAAGACTCATCTGCTCTCAAAAACTGTTTATCTGGGGCCATTTGGTTTGCCTGAAATCCATAATGTAAAACTTATGGTTTAGCATTCTTTTTATAGGAATTCTTTTATATAAAGTTCTGTTAGACATACTACATCAGAGTATGTTTCTGAAATAGTCTATGTGGCTATAATTGTAATAGTCTGTAATTAAAGACAATACAAAACTGAAGTAATTTACAATGCTGTATCTAATGCATATAGCTTTGTTTACAATAAACTTTTAAAAGCAGTATTATTTATTCAAAGCTCCAACATAATGGATTTGTCATGGGTCTTGACAAATACACCAAAATGCATATATGTATACACATATACAATATACTTAAGTCACTAGACAGGATAAAGATTACATTAAATTTACTACAGCCTTTACAAAATCTGTATTGTATGTTGTACAAAATGACAGTCCCAAAGTTTCAACATTAGTAAAGCTTTTCATCATTTTACGTATGTCCTCACTGTACATTTTGTCCCGAAAAACATACACATCATTTGCTTGCTTATTTGTTCTTTGAAAAAAAAAAAAATAAAAAAAATGTATTACGGTTAATTTATTTTATTACAGATTTTGGAGATTCAGCTTAACTACGATACAAGACAATTACCAGTTAGCATAGATAACATTTGCAAAGCTTGAACATTTCATTTATTTATTTATTTTTATTTTAAGTGTAAAGGTATTAGGTACTTACACTCAGTGTGTATCAGACAAGGTATGTTACTGCAGCTAACGCTAATTCCAAAGTAGCTCTTACAATGAATATCTCCAGTGTTAATTTTACTAGAATATCATATATACTGAATAATTTTATTTTGGACTAATTCTATTCATTTTTCCTCCAGACACACAGTGGAGGTTGGGTCATCCACCTTCTTCTGAAGAATGGGAACACAGCAGCAAGTCTTCAGTTAGCCATGGGGGCTGCTCATAGCCCCATAAACACAAAAATAAAACCAGATGTCAGAGATCTGCAGAAGAGATTTGAGGATATCTTATGGCTCTCAGGCACATAATAAAACTCTAATGAAATTTTTAGATGAGGCAGTAGGATTTAAATATCACAAAATGCTCACATGTAGTATTTTAAGTTGTTTCTACCTCATACAATGTCAAAAACTATTCAACTAGCTAAAAAGATGAATACTATTTGAAGTTGTTTATTCTCACTCTCTTTCTCTAAATTAAGGAAATCAGAGAGTCAAAATAAAATCTGTTTTTCAAAGAGAATGATACAAACTAAGACACATCAAACTTCCAACACCATGGAACCAGATTTGAGTTATTTTTCTACTGAATGAAATCCTGTTTAGCTTCAACCATCGTTCTCTTGTTTAAAATACATTACACATTTTGAAAGCAGAAGATGTACTATCAAGATGATGCAAAGCTTTGAAGAATATGAACTAATTATGTAGTTTGCAGACACAAAAATATCCTTATAGAATAAGGGTAATCACCTTTAAAGGTGATTTAGCCGTACTGAGGTCAATGGAAATTTTTTCATTCGCTTTCATAGAATTTAGAAAAAGATTATGAGGAAAAAATAAATATCTTTCTCAAATCAGGTGACTGAGGAAAGAAGTGAATGACAGCTCTGCTCAGAAATTATAAATTCTAGAAAAATAAGACTGTGATGAAAGTTCTAGCTACTGTTGAAGTTTTAATATCAAAATACTATTATAATATATATTATGTATAATATAATATATATCATAATACTACCAAAAGCCTAAAGTACAATATACCTACCTCCAAGGAGAAAACATGAACTTACCTTCATAAACTATGTATAATAATCAGAATGTAGTCCCTACTCATTTTAGAAAGATCCAATAAAGAATCCCAAGCACTTAAAACTTGTGTGATGAAATTTATAGCACAATGTTTAACAACTTAATGGTTCTATATTAATTAATTCTCTGTATTCCTTAAAGAATCAGACAGATGTAAGATTGTAGAAATAATTATATAGTAGATTACTGGAATCGTTTTCTAGATTACCAAAGTAGTTTTCTCTTACTTTAACACAGTACCAGAACCCCAGAACCCTTTTCTTTTCTTTTTTTTTTTTTTTTTTTTAATCATTAATGCAAAGGAAATAAGATGCAATTTTTAAAATAAAATTTTTAGGCATATTACACTAGACACCATCCTCTTGAATTTTTCTATATGTTCCATCTCTAATTAAGAGCAATTTAATACTGAAGTAATTTACAATAATGAATCTCATGTCTTTAGCTTTGTTTACCAAGAAAAATTTAAAAGCAGCATTATTTACTTAAATTTCAATCTGGTTTACTATTTTTTCTAAACTATTTTTCCATCAGAAACCTCATACATGGTTCTTGTTACTGATATCCTCCTCCTCCAACTAATTTAATATAGGAGAATGTGTTGTAGTCTCATTGTTCCTAAAACAAAAGCTAATTCAAACTTAGTGAGATGTGAGAGCATACTACAATAAATAAGTAAATAAATAAATAAACAAATAAATAATCTTATTCCTATATTAAGTATAATCTTTGATGTTTTTTCCCCATTAAGAATTCTACTATAAAAACAATTCAGCCCTTATACATGATTGAGACTTAAGAGGACTAATTCTCACAGCAAAGCTAGCAGATACATACTTAAATGTGTCCCTTACTAATATTTTTCAATGTATGTTCTAGAGCAAATAATTAAGAATATTTCTCCAGAAACAAAAGGGAGAATAAATACATATATCTGCCAACAGATAGTCCTCAGTCGATTATGAACAGAGACTTCAGGTGGAGTGGTCCTGAAAAAATCATAGATATTACAAAATACCTTATGCAATATCCAAAAAATGAAATAAAAGTCTTGGAAATATCCTATAGATGTAATTATATTGTAGAAAAAAAAAATAATCTGGTTATCAATACAATGTAGGGAATACAGAAGATAAAATGGTAAAGAAGACAGTAAAGTGATAAAAGCATAATTGTTAAGAGGGATGAGACCTCTCTCAAACTATTATATACCATATAGTCAAGACAAATGACATTTTGCACTGATACATCACAAAAGTCAGAGATGTCAAAACTGCACTTTCTAAGAGTTCATTATGAAATGTAACTAGTACTGAAATTAATTTTTGTGCTCTACAGAAATTACAACATATAGCTCAGGGATATACCGAACTAGTTAATATCTGTCCATGGAAAGCAGAAATGCCTTTTTTGAGTCATTAGTCAACTTTGGACAAGAAAAAGCCAAGGAATTGCATTTATGAGTGAAGATGGGTTACCACAAGGAAGTTTATCAGTTTATTTCCTGTGGTCTTCATCCATCTTTTCTGCCTGATGCCCAAATAGAAAACGAATCGGATCATAGATGTCACAATCTATAGACTAGTGTTTCAATATAAATGTGTACAGTGAGCAGTTCAGTGGCTGCTTAACATACGGCTTGTTCAGCTTCATGAGGATAGACAGATGAGGGTAGCAACTATTGTGCCACATGACTGTAACATATGTTGTTTGTAAGTCAGCAAGGGGGAAACTCTACAGGTCACTTTCCTTAGTCAACTTTAGCCTGTCATTGCCATCAGCCAAATTTGGCTCCGAGCTCAGGTTGTCCCACCATCCTCACACTCATGTGCACACTTGGGCACACATCAGCAACCTC
Source organism: Anas acuta (assembly GCF_963932015.1). Lineage (NCBI taxonomy): Eukaryota > Metazoa > Chordata > Aves > Anseriformes > Anatidae > Anas > Anas acuta. The sequence continues at coordinate 105,051,194 of NC_088979.1, forward strand.
TGTAGAAGTAATGACATATAACAGCTTGGAGGGTAGTCTGATTGCCCTGGGCTAGGGACCTCAAGCCTGGGAAGGGATCAGCACCAAATATCCCACACTTAATCCTTCTTAAATCACTTGTGCAGGCTTTGGGCCAAAGCAAACAAGTGGCAAAACAGACCAAAAGTTTATGCCTTGTTTCTGAGTCTGTATTTAGCCATGCTGTACAAAAGGACCTTGACATTTAATGTATTTCTATGCTATGGATGTCGTCCTGCTTCCCTCCATTCATCCTGATGGAACGGGTAGAAACTTCTTGTAATTAAGTATACAGGTCTTTGCCAGTGAGTTATTCAGTTCCAGCTACAAGACACACTACTGTGAAAGGTCCTGATGTGAGCAGGGAACTAAATAGAAACAATCTGAAAATTCTTCTGATGGTCACATCCACAGCTTTGTAAGCTATGAATATATACCACAACAAACAGAAACCTAAACTCAATTTTAGTTCCCCCAAAGAGAAAAAAAAAAATAATAAATGCAACTGCAAGCAGGAAAACTGTAGCATATGCACCAGAGAGCTACTGACTGTCAGTATAATCTACTAAAAACACACTTCCTAAGCTCTATCTTTCTGGGCATGTGGGAAAAATAAGTCATTACTGCAGTGGGAAGGGACAATATTCTCCTTTAAGGTCAGAGGGGCAACCCCTATTTGCTGGCAAATAGGCTCCTTAAAGCATAATGTGATCAAAGGGCCAATCCAGAACAAAGCCAAGGCACGACTGCCTAGTTTACTAATGTCACTTACACTAGTTAATTTGATACTAAAGGAATACAGTATCAGGCAGCACAATACCTACAAACTTTGTGCATATGAAATAACCTTGTTACAAATATTGAAGTATTATTGTTGTTGTTATTGTTATGTGCACTACAAGAAACATGAAGTATGATTACAAACAGCCTGCCCACACACACAGTCCTGCACACATTTCACACAGTACATTAAAAACAGAATTCTACAGCAGCTGACAGAACAGGGAAATGAGAAGGAGAGAGGGAGAGGAATAGGAATAGGGAGAAAAGAAAGGAGAAAAGAGAAGGAGTCAGGGAAATGTAGACCCCCAGGCACACAGCATCTATTTATTCAACCTGCCTGCTAGCTGTCAGGCTGCTTCAAGCTCACTGGAATATGTTCCAGTGCTGATAAAAAAATGTGTCACACAGAGGTGGAGAAAAAATAGAAACGTGTGTTGAAATTTCTGGTCAGAATCCATAATCCCTAATCAGCAATGCCTAGTAAATAAATAAATAAATAAATAAAAAGACAAAAAAAGGCAGCAGCTAATATTTATTACTTGACCTTCAGCTAGGATTTTGTTACTATTGTTGAGATTGTTTGAGAGACCACTTCCATTTAGTATTTGCATCCCTTCTCCTCTATGTCTGCATATGTGTGTACATGTACTAATGATTTTTCCCACGTAAAGTTCAGTTAATTCTGTGTAAACTGGTAGTGTTTATGTAAGTTATTTTGCAAATGTTCCTTTTCTTTGTTTTATGAATTGCACACATTCACAAAACATTTTTTGGTATTCAGTGGCCAAATTTCAGGTATGTCTTCAAATATTTACTATTTTTGCTCAGTATTGCTTCTATGCCTTGGATGAATATGTAAATAGCAAAAAGGAAACAGAAGAAAATCAAGAGTGCCACACACTTTCTGGCAGAGATCTTCAAAGCAGTATGTGTTTGCACAAGCATACATTAGGTTTTCATTTTTTAAAACAATTTCTGGGGAGAAAAAAATAAATTATCTAGAAGAGCTTTAAGAGATGGAAGAATTCAGCTCACTGAAATCAAAATTGTTACCTGTCTGTAGCTACACACTTGTCATTTAGAACAGACACTTAAAAATCAAGTGTCCTTTTCATGTAATTTACTTTTATTCCCTAGTTTCTCATCCAAATGTCTGCCCAAAGATAGCGTTTCCTTCAGGTGTTTTCCCATATTGGAAATTGAAAACTTTATGGCATAAGAAGTTATGTTGTTTTGCTTTGTTTGTTTGTTTTTCTTCTTTCTGTTTTTTTCAGTCATTTCTTCTGGGTGAACTTGAATCTTACTCGGCTTGCTAGTAAACACTGGGAATGATGGACTGATGAATGGTGTAAAGTAAATGAGTCGAGAAAAGTAATACTTCAGGAAAAACAGAGGTGGATTTTGGGTTTGAACACCAGTGGAGACAAAAGCGTTTGTGGTGTATGAAGAAAATAACTGGGAATGGAAAGTTTTACAGCCCGCCTTGGCAGTTCCTATTAGAAGATCCGAAATCCACTTTAAAGGGATCCTGAAGGCTGACAAAGCCCTCAGTGTTACACTGCAATGCTACTCTCAGAAAGAATCAACGATGACTGGAGTCTTTTCATTCCTCTGACAGAAAGCAGGAAGATTAGAAAGACAAAAATATACAGCATCACACACACAAATAACACACACCCATAAACTTAAGGCACAGTGTGTGTTATTCATGATCTTGCAAATGCCCTTAGGACCACTAGCTGCTGGTGACAGTGAGTTTAAACACATGGTAAGTTTTGGCAAGTCTGGTTAAAGCATCTAAAAGTAGGATTTTCAAAGGCACTCAATGTGAATTTAGCTATCTTGCCAAAAATATCAGGAGTTTTTAATGTTGCCTACCACAGAAAATGGTGTTGTATCACAGTTTGCTTTTGAATACAGCTGTACTAATTCACCTTCTCTGGCAGAAACTGCAAAATTTTCTGCAATATAAAATCTGACATGCAAGTATTCATGGCTTTGGAACCTGGGCATCTGATTGCCAGTAACCACATTTTAGGCAAGGCATTACCCTGAAAGTTTCCAAAATCAGGGTACAACCCCTTCAGCATGCTGTGATTACATGGATTTCACACCTCGAGGATGCTACATCAGTGCACTGCGCAGATCTTTATGGTGCCATGGAGGTTCAATGTGTTGCTTTTAGTTGAAAAAGTTCTAAATGATGTAAACGTATTCCTAAGTGACAAACTGCTTTCCTCTACATGACAGATATCTGCACCTATGTCATCATAAATAGAAGGGGTCTCTTGGTCTTCATTCACTGACAAGAACTGAACATCAGAAACAAAACATGGATGGCATGGCCCCTTGATCACGTCTGTATAATTTACTTCCCAAGGATATAGGACAAGAGGCAGCTGACAGTCAGAAAGATTAATGAAGAGGTTTTACTATAATTAATGTGAATATGGTGTTTTCTTTTCTTTTTTTTTTTTTTTTTTTTTTCCCCAGTTACTTATTTTCCACTCATAATTATGGTCTCTGAGTTACATTGGTCATACAGAATTTGGGATAAACATTATTTCCAACACTGAAAATTTGAAATGATTCTATAAACACAGAACAAAAGTTAATGCACATCATAAAAGATTTCTTCAGCAGTTAAGAATATTTGCCTGTTGATTTTTTTTTTCTTTTTTGGGGGGTCTCATATATGTATAATTACAGGAGAAATCTCTCACCTGTACTAAATTCTCTGAAGCTGAGGGCATGCCACTGAATTGGATTTAACTCTTCACTTTACTGTATGTGCTAACATATGATGAGAAAAAGCTTATATTTATTATTTTATTTTACAGAAGGAAGTGTTGTGCCTTACAGTGATGCACCTTTAACAGAATAAACACATTTCAAAGTTCTAGTCTTAAGTTTAACAGTAATTCTGGTGAACCAGGTAACAAGTAACATTTTACATTGATCTTTTTTATTCTTCTGGAAAATTAATGGAGTTAATTGTAGATTAGATGACCTAGATGGTTTGCCTTTTCTTTTGTAATCATTATGAGAGTAATCTGTCAAAAAAAAAAAAAAAAAAAAAAAAAGGTAAAATTTCAAAGCTGAAAGGGAAAGCAGACCTGCCAAAATGTCTTACTAATTAGAAATAATTTTAAAAGGAGGTTATTAACTACAATTTGTTCTGTATTTCATGTCAATGAAATAGACTTAAACATTTAAAACCCTTTCTCACTTTTTTTTCTAATCATAACTTCCTTACAATGTCACAACTTGGGAATCCCAATGATTTGTTTTTGCAAGTGCATACATCTACATGAAAAAGTGGCTATTCAATTCATATCATCATTCCTATGTTCTACTGAAGAAAACGTTCTGTCAACATGATGATAGACGGCCTGGAGTCAGAACAGTGCAATTAACCTTATTAAGCTTATTCTCATTTAAGTGGAATAATAGAATTTAATATTTCTTTTCAGGAAGTTTTGGGCTTTCAAAATTATTTTACAATATGTAGAAGCTAAACAATTCATACGTGTATTGTGAAAAAATGAGCAATTTTTGTATTAAATGTTTGCTTGTCTTTCAAAAGAATCATTTTAAACTACAGTTCAGATAATGTATTTTATTTTAAATAAATTAAATATTTTCCTGATTAGGATTTTGAAATGCATTCTCTTGAAGATTTTAAGCTTTTCTCTGTAAAGTTACTCTCTACAAGAAAGTTGAAAACTCTTCTTTTAAACAAAAAAGGGGAAAATGTTTTAAAATTCTGATGTTGGAATGAGCTAGAGGCTGATGGGAATTTCAAGTACAAGAAACAGAAGTGCAAGAAGTGGAAGTGTTGCTTAATATTCACGGATCTTTTTCTGCCCATAGTAAAGGAGAATGAGCATAGCTGAGTCCAGTTGTGACAGCTACTGCTTAAAAAGGTTAAGTGACTTTTCAAAGTCACACAGGGATGACCTTGCCTACTGATTTTCATTCCCTTGCTCCATTAGCTCTCCACAGTGCTCCACACACATACTGACAGTAGGATGTCCATGAACTAGTCATGACTGACAGTTTGCTGTATTGTCATCACAACATGAGAAACAGTAAAAGAAAAAAAAAACTACAGACAGCAAAGGCTGCATAAAATCTTTAACACTATTTCCTAACATTATAAACATTCACAAGGTCGGTGAAAGGCATTTCACTTGGGAAGCATCTTCCAGTTATGTATTTAGCATTCTATCTTTTGTACTAGGGGAAAGAGGAAATGAACAATGGAGTACCTCCCAGGATAACATAAGATCTCCTTGCAAAACCCTATTCACATGAAAAGATGTGTGGTTTTTTTTTGTTTTTGTTTTGTTTTGTTTTTTGTTTTTAAACTTTGAGTAATCCCACTGATATTACATTTCATAGCACAAAAGGGTATCTAGTATCTTCTCCAAATGAATTCTTAAATCAGCCTATACTGGTCAGATTATTTGCTCTGTATTCATTAGCCCACCTTATATTCAACAGCAAACAATGGGCTGTATTGCAGGAAAGATGTTATCTGGGATATATTATCCTATTCTCAGTGTTACCTCCCTGTAAAAAGAGCCATGAAATCACAAAATAGCTGTAAAAGCTGCATACCACTGTGAGCAAGGGAAGTCCTTGCACTTTCAGGCACTCAGCAATGAGGCTAACTCGTTTACAGGCTCTGACATTTCAATATCAAAGAAAATGTCTAGTGAAACAGGGCAGCCACCAGCACTGAGATGGAAAGAGGTACACATTATACAAGAACTGAGCAGGACATTGGAGCAAAACAGCTTCGTACCTAGCTAAAGACCAATCAAGGCCAGCTTGAGCCTCACTTCAAATTTGTGTTGGGACAACAGCCCTGGTTGACAGAGCTATAAATGAAAATTTCCCAGAGACCCAGAGGGGCTACAGAGGTCTTGTTACTTGCTTGTAACCAGCTGGTTGAAGGAACTGAGGTCTCCTTATAGGGCAAAGGAGGAACAAGGAGGAACTACTGACTGTGTAAGAGGACTAAAGGTCAGAATAAAGCTGATAAGTATTACGTGGACCCTTAAGAAATGAATATAAAGCCTCATATCTTCAACCAATTAAATACATAAATTAAAATAAATACATGAATAAAAAAACAATTACCGCTGGGATGCATCCATTTGTATCTGGTAAGCAAAAGCATTACAGAAAGCATCACTGTAAATATATTTCTTTTATGTCCACTACAAACTAAAATACATAGCTCAACTGTATTTTCCTTGCCTTAAATGGTAGCTTTGACATTCAAGATTTGAGTTTTCTTATGGCCTCTGCCCTATTTTTTTTCTTTATATTGCAGAAATGATCCAAGAATTGTAACAACCTACCTAAATAAATGTATAGAAAAATATAAAATGCATTATTTGATTTTTCTCCCCTCACAGAATTAGAAGTGAAAACATGCTTAACATGTTCATCTTATGGTTCCATAGCAGAGGCAGAGTTCAGAAAAATCATATATTACAGCTTCCTACATAATTTAATTAATCCTTCACACCACTGTGAGTAAAGTAATGTATAATCCAATAGGACTTCAGTTGTAATTTATCATCAATTATTGTCCCTCATTGTAGTGTTAAATAATACCAACCTCATTTAATGTGTGAAATGAATCCCATTGATTCCTTTGTCTTTGTAATCAAAAGAGACTGCCCCATCAGTTTCATTAGAGGCTATTTGTCCTCTAATATATCGAACAAGATTTACAGCTTAAATATTAAAAAAAAATATAATAATAATAATCCATTACAAGGCACAAATCAACCCAAAGGTAAATATTTATAAGGTCAGTGAAATACTAATATTGGGTTCAGATACCCAAGCATCTTGGAGACAGATAGTATATTAACATGTAATACATGATTTCCCTGTGAAAACTGCAATAAAAGGAATGACGGTAACTTAAAATCGATATTAATGCAGAGAAGTATGACAATACCCATTGCATGCCAGGGTACATTCCTGAAGAATGTACTTTCATAACTGCTGTACCAGTAGCTATGGCAGTCACACTTGTGTCATGCTGATTTAGATCCTAGAGAAAGCTGGGACAGCAGAAGCTTCACTATACAATCGTATTATTTTTGGCTTAGGAAGAGAATGTGCTTTTTAAGCAAGCAATCCAAGCTACAGATAAAATCAGCCTTCCCTAATAAGTACTGGAATTGCCAAAGCGGCTTACAAATATGAAGGAACACATTTACTGGTCAGGACAGTTAACTCTTTTAATGCTGGAATAGGCATGAAAGTGTGGTGCAATATCAGGACACAGGCAGATGCTTAAGAGCCACAGTACTTTGTAAATACACAAACAATTATTTCTTTTATATTCAGAGGGATGGTCCCCTATCACCCATTGTTTTTAGAATGTTTCAGTTATGTTCTTTAGCAACATGGTCTACTATCTTGGCCAGGAATCACAAAGAAGAAATAAAATAGCACTTGCTATCTTGCAGAAACTAATCACCTGAGTATTCATGGAGTTCAATATTATTATTCATGCATGAAAGAGCTACTTGTGAGAAACAGCTATGGATTAGAATTGATTCTTCATGTTAGGCTTTCAGAATGGACCTTTGCCTTTATCGTGTTACGTACTTCCCTTGTGTGAGAGTCCAATTCCATTCTTTCCATTTATGGAGTGAAGCAAGGCAGAACTGTATCTGTAATGCCACGTTACCTTGGGAGACGAGTCTGTACTGAAGCCCAAACACCCAGATTATCTTCACTCTTCACATGTTAGTTCACATTCTGGCTGTGTTGGCAAGAAAATTCAGATACAGGGTAGGGACTGGCTGACACCTGAGCTTTGCCTTTATAGGAAGCAAGAGTTCAAATAATTCAAACCCAGTCATCTCAGACAATACAGACATTGTCTTCAATTTAAGAAAGATGAGGGGGAAAAAAGTGAAAAATAAGCAATTAGTATCTCACAAGAAAAGTTGAAATTCCACAAAAATTAATTGCAAAGTTAATGAAAGGCACAAGATAGTATAGCTCAGTATTTTGGAATACAGATTCCCTCCCTACTTTTCACCTGAAAGTATGCTTTGGTTACTGCCCCAAAAAAGTACCAACTTAGCAGGGTCTCTGTAGTTAAATACAGTTCTCTCCCTTATGTAGTCAGATCTGTCTTAAAACCCGTTACTCAAAGATCAATATGTAGTTAATATTGATGTGACCTAAGGCTTACCTTGAAAACTTTGAATACCATTTCCATCTTACTCATGTTTTATTTTCTCCATAAACATGTCAAGCACATGTTTCCATAAGTATTGATTCTCCCTTCCTTCATTGTTCTCTCATATTTAGGATGGACCTTCTTTGTTTGTTTTTTCAAAATGGCAGTCAAGAAGTTTTCCTAGACTATTTAATACATATAACAAATCTAGAGTTAATTTCTCCTTTTGAAAACAACAAGCCAGTTTCATTCACAGACTCCAGCAAAATTATCAACAGTAGTGAGCCTTGTAACTCTGTATACTTGTTTATTTCCATAGCTTTCCAAAAGTGAAGGAAAAACAGGAAGGAAGTATCACAAAGTGAAGATTTTACCAGCCCTTAAATTTTGGAGGAAAAAAAAGGAAAGCAACTTCTTCTTCTGCACAGGCACATACACAACCATATGTATCTCAGGTTTGCATGCTTCTGTGAATCAAGAGAATGTGATTTTTTACAATACAAGAAGGTCAATGGTCTTAGGCTGCTTGAGGAAGAATCTCAAATGGATGAGTTGGTTTGAAATCTAGAGTCTTCTTTGCAGGTCATGTTCTCCCAGCATGATACTGATGGATGCTACCAGCTGCCACAGCTGCCCCTCTGGGGGTGGTGAACAGAGAGGAAATCTCAGGTAAAGGTCAAAACAACTAGCATGATTTCCAGCCTGGAGATGATAATATGCTTAACAGAAAGCTCTCTCCAAAATTCAGCATGTAATCTACATACCAAGCCACAGACCCAACAATAACGTGAAAAGAAAGAGAAAGGTGACAGAAGAGGATGACTGATCATTTAAAGGAAGGAATTAACAAACAATGGCTGAAGAAAGAAAAGGCTACAAACAAAGAGAACAGTGTGAGGAGTCTTAATGGATGGGATTTCCACTACTCTCAAAAGAAATACATACTACTGATTGGATTGGAACAGTCTGTATATTCCCTTTCTTAATAATACATGTTTTCTTTTCCTGCTCAAGTTGCTACCATCAAAAAATATTGAGCCTATGCAAAAAAACTTCATGAATGAAAGGAAATTGTGAATTTACAGTATACTATATTTTTCCCCACTTTTGTGGATTTTCTTTTGTGGACAACCTAGCTGGCACAGGCCAAGGTAGAATGAAGTGAACTATCTTGTAGAAAGGTATTCTTAGTGTGTGCTAGAATTAGAAAGCTTGCTATAAATGCTTATCTTACATCATTGAATAGTGTTTTCCATGTGTTCCTTTGGAACAGAAAAATATGGTGAGTGATGAGTGTATTGTAATTGGAATCTGGAGGAGACTTTGTGCTTATGCTTGCTATTGTTCATTTTAATGTCCCAGTGTGTTTTCTCTGTTATATATGGTTGACATTCTGAATTTCATTAAATCTACTTGAATACAGTATGAAAATATAATGCCATGTATGAAAAAAAATGCTTAGTTTAGCTTCTTTTTGTACTGTCTTTTTGAATAGAATGAAATTGACAATATTGCCACCTCAGTAGTAAGACTTTATATACAACCTTCCTGTGTATTGAGTATGCAGGACAAGGACAACTTTTGTATCAAAAAGGTGATTTCCAAGAATATTAATCTGTGTCTATCCAGAATTTGCAAGTAAAGCCTAGAGTAATGAATTTAAACCACCCCAGCTAAAGTACAATGCTGCTTTGCACATTTCATTCTGAAGGATCGTAAGTCTAACAATTTTGATTTTTTTTTTCTTTGAAAAAGTAGTATGTATTTTATAATTCAATAGAAATACAAAGGTCAGAATCACAATACACAAAAATTTGCTCATACACTACGGAAATAGTATACAGTATATACTATTTCTCTATATGTATTGTAAATAATATTATATAATATATACATAATATTACATATATATTATATAAAAATATATAGAGAGAAATAGTATACATTCATTATATACTATGTCTATATATATTCTATATATTTTTCTATATAGTATACACTACACTACTACTACTAACAGTACTAACAGAAAATTTTCGATAGGAATAAATAGAATTTCTGTTTTGGCTACAGAATTTAGCACATTTAACAGTCCTTTGAAAACAGCGAGCACCCTGATTATTATTTTAATTTTTGTCTTTACTCTTATGGTCTTAATGTTCTCCTAAATTTAAAAATATGGTTACTTTTTGTCCATGCTGCTGTTAATGACAAAAGAAAAATATCAGATGCCATTATTTTCTTAATGTGACACAAAACAAATAGATTCTTCTTATATTACAGCTTTTAAAACATATGTATATTCTATATATATTTTTTATATTATATATTATTTTATATATTTTAATATATAATATATATTTATATATAAAATAAATATATATATTTATATATAAAATAAATATATATATAATATTTATATTTTTATATAAATATATATTGTATATTATTTATATATATGGTTTTATTTAAGCAGAATGGAATTCAATTGTGAAATTCTTTTTACTTTAGTTGATTTTTAGCAAAATCAACTTACTTGGTTTCAAAAATGTGAGAACACTGAAGCATGAAACTTTTAATCAAAACAAGGGATTTTGCAAAGCTTAATTTTTACTATTTTTTTTTCCTTTAAAGATGAAATATGTGCTGGGTCCAGTTTTGGGCTTTCTGCTACAAGAAAGACATACTAGACAGAGTCCAGTGAAGGGCCACAAAGATGATGAAGGGACTAGAGAATCTCTCCCATGAGGAAAAACTGAGAGAGCTAGGACTGTTTAGCCTGGAGACGAGGAGGCTCAGGACGGATGTCATCAGTATCCATACATATCTGAATGAAAAGCACAAAGAAGATGGAACCAGGCTTTTTCCAGTGGTGCTCATTGACAAGAGGCAACAGACAAAAACTGGAACACCGGAGATGCCACCTGAACATCCAGAAACAGATTTTTTACTGTGCAGGTGTCTGCTCTGGCACAGGCTGCCCAGAGAGTTTGAGCTGAGTCCCTACTCAAAGACCATCTGGAAATGGTCCTGGGCATCTTAATTTTACATATATATAAACGGAATAAGTAAAAAAAATTGTTACCGAACTCCAGCATTTCTATGGCACTCAGAGTTTCAAATTGTTCTGGCTCTTTAAGCTACTACATAGTATCTCAACTACAGAGCATATTATTTGTGATAAACACTTTATACAATCCCAAGGTTTATCTACTTTAAATTAAACTAGTCCTCAGAAGCTTAACGTTTAAATCAGGATTATTTCTCAACCAAACCAACACAGGCTGCACTTGAATATTCCAAATCAATGCATGACTAACAGGATTTTTCCTGCCACAGAGTGGCTAAATTCAAATATAATCTTAGCTTCTGCTTCCTTTATACAGATTAGAGTCAAGGATGCAGCAACCTTTGCTGCTCGGGTGAACTCTTTCTGATATCTTAATACAATTTACAGTACACCCTGGGATAATCCTTTGTTCAATATTGCTGAAGTGGCTTTTTCACTGACCAGTAGTTTTGAAAAAAGCTCAGGACATTAACAGTTTGCAATCGTTAATTAAAATTGTTTACTTTGAAACCCATTTTCAATACATATAGCAGAATAAATGATTTTAAATATTTCCTTATGTGAATACTAATTTCTTACGTTTCTTAAAATTTCATTCAGATTATCCATTTAGTTAAAAAACCAATACCTTATGCAAAGGAAACTGTCATATATATATGTATAGTTATGTACATGCATGCAAGCACCATTTTTGGTAATTTGAAGGAAAACGTCAATATCTGATAACTTGGAATCAACAGAAATAACCTTCAACTTTTCTGATGAAAAACTTCTTCATAATGTGAATGAATACGATAACGTAAGTAAGCACACTTCACCCTTACAAAACACATCTTTCTGGTCTATCTTCATTATCCCTGCCCAGTAGGTAAGGGAAGGCAGCTTTCCCTAAGATGCAGAGGTTGACTCACTATTTTAATAGCAAATAAAATGTATTTCCTCCATATTGCAATTTAAGGTCAACATTTGCATCATTCTTCAGGTTTTATTGATTGACTCTATTAAGGGAATCATGACAGCTTAACAGTAGATCAAAACTGACAGAGACATGGTTAACATTTTTTTTTCCCCCCACCTTTCTCAGAACTGACAACAGAGGTAGGTAACAGTTCATACTTTTATAGTTAATACGACTGTTGTGATTGTTCTCTTTTGCTGTGATATTAATAGAGACAAGGGAAAGCCTTTCCTTATTGTATATAACCTTTGTTACTCATACTGAGCTGAATTCCTCTGGGAGGATGAATAACGATCATTGACTCAGAACCCCTGCACTAGGCAGCTAAATTAAATTAATTAAATAGCCTGCATCTTTTGTCTGTTTTCAGTCATCTACATATCTTGATCAAATGAACCAGTCTTTTTCATCTTCAGTTTTCTTCATCCCTATATACAGTGTACTTTGCATGTGTGTGTGCTTGCAGCTTTTTCCCTTGTTTTGTGGGACAATGCCTACCTGTGAGAACTCTCCAGCGTCCCACTCCACCCTGCACTGAGCATCCAGGTCTGGACATCCACATCTACTGCTACTTTGCTGCATAACAGCACTGCAAAGCAGCTGGAGAATATTTCTGGGATTATTTCTTTATCTCTTCTTCGAATCCTACTTACCCATTTTCTCTGCTTTCATGTCTCCCCTTGTCACAGTATGTAAGCAACCCATCACCTTTTCAATGTACTTACACCACACCTATGACAAGGGAAGTATTTTTATTCTCCTTGCATCGATCTGGACTTAGGCTCTAAATGGAGGAAAACCCACAGCTGCCAGGGAGTTACCCAATCCTTAGCCAATCCTGTAAACACTTCAATGCATTAAGAACTGAAAAGTAGATAATTTTATCTGTTGTATCTGTTTGCCTTTCACAAAACAAATCACAAGAATACCTGTGAGATAATACCAGCCTGCTTTTGGAATAGGAACATTTAGCTGCTAAACTGCTATTTGCACAGCATTAAAGGTACCAAGTAGAGGCTTCAAGTAGAAAAGGGCCAGTTTCAAAAATTCAAAGCTGAACAGAAGTTATTGTAAGCTGAAATGCTTCAACTAGGTAATTCTATAAGCATAGAAAATTTCTTCACTTTTTTTTTTTTTTTTGAGAGAGAAAAAAAATGATGTAAGCAAATGAATTGACAACATTGTGCAGCAGAAGCAGTAAAACAAAATGCTCAGGCCATTATTTACTGCATTTAAAGTAAAAAGTTACTGCAAGTAACTTTGGGCAAAGTCATGCTCTAACTTGTTATTTTCTGTTTTACAACTGTGAGTTTCCTTACCATTCTCTTGCAATGCAACCGAAGGAGGTCACAAATTCCCAGGTGGCCATCTTTTGAAAGCAACTTCTATTCTTGTTCCTCAGAGCTCCTTTATATCAGCACATACCCATGTCAAATATAATTGCTGAACACATAAAATTTCTTAATCAAAGAGAAGGCCCTAAAATGACCTAAATGAGTGGAACTAAACCATTAAAAGACTATAGCTCAGTATAGAAAATGGTCTAGAAAATATGCTGCCAGACAGATTGACTTCAGATAGTAGTAAGGAGAAAATTCAAGATAATTTCTGAAAAACTGTTATTTAACCTGCTCTGAAAAAAAAATTAGATTTTCCTTTACATTAAAATGTTAAACTAGATGTTAAATACTTCTGTTGTTTTTTTTAATTTTAATACACTAATTAGTAATTTTAAATTAGGTCAATGTAAGATAATTGTCCATCAAATAGCCAAAGTGGGCAGACCTCCTCCTCTTCAGCCTGGAGAAGAGGATGCTCAATGAAGATCTTGTAGATGTGTATAAATACCTTAAGGATATATATTCAGAAGTAGACAATAATTACAACTTTCAAGCCATTGAGAAATTTATTGGGACAGAAAGCTTTAGAACTCCTGTGATGTGTGTGGTAAAAAGTGACAGAAATCATTTCCTCCAATTACCTTCAGTGTTCACGTAAACTGAGGAGTAAATAAGGAATTTACTTGCAATGATGCTGGTAATCATAGTTTATTTCTTGATCTATACGTTATTTTGCTTTCTTCAGGCTCAGGGTGGATCTCATCAAGGTGCATAAACAGCTGAGGGGAGGGTGCCAAGAGGACAGAGCTGGGCTCTTCACAGAGGTGCCTAGAAGCACTGGGCACAACCTAGCATGCAAGGGGCTCCCCTGAGCACCAGGCAGCTCTTTTGTGCTGTGCAGGTGACTGAGCACTGGCACAGGCTGCCCAGGGAGCTGTGGGGTCTCCTCCTTGGAGATCTTCAAAATCCACCTGGGCCTGAGTGGCCTGCTTGAGCAGGGGGGTTGGACCAGATGGCCTCCAGAGGTCTCTGCCAACATTAACCATTCTGTGATTCTTCTCACAGAACACTTACATTGAGGGAAACAAAGAAACTAAAACGTCTTTTCAGTTTATTTCTAATGCATAAAATGGAGAAAGCAGCAAGGCTTTTATCAGGTAGAGGTATAGTTAATCTACAGATGGAAACAGGTACAGAGAGCTCAGCAGCTGTGATTAATAATGAACATAAATGCAACGGAGTGACTCATATGCAAATACAGAAGTAATCCACAATACCTCATTTTATCTAGAGACTCCACCCAGGTGGTAGGCTTTGTATCACCTGAAAGATATCCTAGTTCTGATAATCAGGACAGAAAATCAGAATACATTAACTCAAAAAAAACCTCAACCTGCAGTGAACTGTGAGATTAGAACTCCTGCTATGGTGTGGATGTCTACCCAACCATTTTCATGGAAAGTACGTTAGAAGGCATTACAGACAAAATTTGCATCAAGAACTAGTATCTAGTCAAGTCAAAAGTACCAATCCTTTGTTTAGTAACCAACATTAAAGGTAAGTTAGATAAGTTGAGGAAGAACAGTCTCTCGTTTTTTTTTTCATTTGCTTTTAACAGATATTTTCTGTAAATGTTCATAACTACACAATCAATAACTGCAGGAATCTTAAACTTACAACTAAGTGCTTTTCCTTTCCATAAAAGTGTGACCTGCTACTGAAATTAAAGATAGAAAATGATGGACTTCATACTTACATACTGCAAGAAATATACTGTAATATCTGCTCACACTTAATTTTTATCTTTTTGATAGATTGCTACAGAAAATGTGTTAAGAAGTATACTGTGTGTTATATTAAGGACTGATGACATTTTTCTACAGGCAGAAGTGATGATAAACACCTGTCAGCAATAAAGAGCAATTAGACTAACTAGAGACTATCAGAATTTTCTTAAATTCTTTATCTTTACATAAAATCAGACCATGTGACCAACTGCAGAGACTAGAAGCAGTGGTCAAGGTCAAAGTGATCATATCACTGAAAAACATATATACAATCATGTGCTATTGGGTTTTACCCCATGTTTCCTCTCTTTCAGAGAGCTGAAGAAAAAAGCTCCTCAAGAGCAGAGCCAAGTGAGCTTTCCAGACAAAGCCCTCGGAGCTCTCTGCTTGTTCCCTTCCACAGGAAGAACTGGCTTTTTACTACTCCTACCTCATAACCGGGGTAAAGATGGCTTTGGTTTTGCCACAGGTGTATTAATGACCAGTTAGTTATGACTCTGGGTTACTGGCTGATGTTGTATAGGGTTTTTCTCAACTACAGAAAAAAATCAAATACAATACAATCAGTATATGTAAATGTTCACCACTCTGACAGATAACAAGCCACTTGTAGAACTTTTTGATGAAATGCAAGGGGGTGTTAGCCATGACATCTGTTCAGCTGGGGCCCTGGTTTTGAATGTAGCTGTGTGAATCTAGGATAATCAATTAGGCAGGGTGTCAGTATGCCAGCACAGATGTCCTCAGTCAATTGCAGATAATCATCGAGTTCTTTGAAATTTCCAGAGGAGATTGTATTACTCCTGGGACACCCTTGACCTACGATCGGGAAAGGTTTCCCAGATAAGAAAAATAAAAGGATCATATCGTTTCCTTGTGGAGCAGTATATATTGCAGGCTATCCATAACCTTCAAAGGGTTAGAGCAATGCACTGAGAGCTGAATGCACACTGCAGGGCACAGGGGCAATGCCTTCACCTCCACCCTCAGTATGAAATCAAGGCTTTATAGCATGATATGGAACACATCCAGGCACTTATTACAAGATATTTCCCCATGACCTACATACTGTGACTGCCTGTCAATAAGAAATAAAAAGTAGGGGATCAATAGCATCAGTGATACCAACAGACATTTTCCCCTCACATATTTTTCCTGGGAACACCAGAAGCATCAGAGACACACAGCTTTTGCAAGGTTAAAAGGGGTGGAGGGGTGTCATTTCAGTACATGCTTCTTCAACATGACAGTTGCAACGTATATATATGTGAAAAAAATAAAACTAAACTTTGTATTGCAGGGACTGCAAGAAACATTTTAGCCAGAAGCAGTTTAAATTTTACTAGCATGGGTTTCAAAAACTTACTAAGTAAGAATAGAACAAATCTAATAAAGCTTTTCCATATAATTCAGCTCAAATGTGTTAGAAATTTTATAGCGCTGATAAAGGATATTAGTGGTAACGGTTTGTAAACAAAGCTGTCTTGGTTTCTGTAAAAGTACAGAACAACCAATCTCGAAGAACATCTTAATAAGAAGAAGAAGAAAAAAAAAAAAGCACAAAGGATAATTATCCCACAAACAAAAGCCAAAAATGCTTATGACAACAAAAAAAGAGAACTGGATCCAGAGAACTGTTTAGACCTACTGTCACCATATTCTGATTCTTAGCAATATTATGAAGACAAACCACACATTTGTCATTTTTCTGTTAAAGGGTCTATGGATGTACAGTGATGAGACAAGCAATGACATCAAGAACTTATTGGCAGCAGAAAAGACATGCAAGCACTGGAATCTTCTATTCATCTGAGGTGTACTTGGAAGACCTAAGGAAGGAAGAACTCCCACCTTTTCTGGAAATACAGTTTGCTGACTGGGCCAGCAGATTGCAAAAGCTGGTACTAGCTACTTGAGATGACCCCCAATACCATTGATACACACTACAGAAGAAGAAAGCAAAGGAAAAATGAGACTTAATTAGAAAAGAAACAAAGAATATACAACAAGACTTTCAGACAAAATACAACAAAATAGATATGCTACAGTTAATCATGTCTATATTGCAGTCAGTGCTATGTAGCAGAGAGATAAGCCAGCCAATCTTCATCTGGCTTGGATTTCAGTAGTCAATCAGTTGTGACAGCACAGAGCTCACCACAGGCTAATTCATATATAAATAACTTCTGTGACTGTAGTTTAAATATATACTGGCTTACTTGAGTATGCATTGCCTCTCCTGTTTCCTGAGAGAGAAGTCACTCTCCACATAGCTTTGCTGTTTTATGGCATGGTTAACCTAAAGCGGTGAGTTCCTAGCTTCCTGAATGGCATATAGTTTATAATATTTGTTTCAATGAGCATTTTTCAAAGCCATACAAAACAAAACAAAACAAGCAATATTCTTTTTGCTTTCTGAAGACTTTGGATAGATGGCTTTAATTTTTCCAGCAAAGTTGTGCCCCTTTCAGTGAGATTACTCTCAGCCAGGAAGAAGGCAGTCTAAGTGCTCTGTGAAGACAATGATTGTCTCTCTCTCTTTCTAAGTATTGATTTAAAGTGTCAGGCATTCTCTAGGTTACAGCAAATTGTTCATGCTACAGTCAGGCTGAAGAGACAAATATGTGAAAAATGAATCATAACACATATAAATTGTTGAGAATTTGAGCATTCTACTGCATTGGTCAGTTTCTATGACCATACAGTATAACAATACTACTCACTTTGACACAAAAATATTGATAAAAATATCAGTTTCTCTACGATAAAACTATTTCAAAGTTAGGTTATATAAAAATGTTCTTATATGTTCTGTGCAGCATACACACAAAATTGAGAAGCTTGCCTTCTGCATTCTTTGGAATGAGAGAAATAAAAACAATCAGCTCTTAGATTCAAGCTTTGTGAATGTCAAGAACCTGATGAGATGGAGAGTTATATGCCAAAGGCATTGATCAGCTGTCACTGTTTTGAAGGACTGATTTAATTGTTTTGGACCAGGTCGGACCACCCTTATTCTATTAAGAGTGTAATTGATTTCACTGTGATTACTTGAAGAGAAAAGCCTTATCCAGTGTGTAAGAGATGCAGACTCCTGCCCTAGTGAACTACTGCAGGAGGACTATTCAGATGAAAATTACACTTTTACAAGTTTAGTTGCCTTTTTACATACACTGCAAAGACCATACCCTTCTGTTGTGCAAAATTATGGCATTTTTGTTCCTTCAGGAAACCTCACAACATTGCTGTTAACCTATCTCCATCATGAATATTAACATATGCTTTGCCAATGTGTGACCTTCTAAGAGACACTAAAAGTTTTTGTTAGCCATGACTGCATTTCCAATAAAAGAGTGCTGGTGTTAAGACAGTCCAAGTGATAAATGAAATGCCTATTAAACCTTAATCATAGTTAATTATAAGTACATGTAACAACACTCATGTTCAGTACCATATCAAACAGGATTGGTTTCTATTAACCCCTATTAATATGAAAAGTTTAGATAACAGTACAATTTAACACAGAAGAATGCTAAATCCAAAATCAATGAATTTTATCCAAGTCTGTTGAATAACGAAAGGATTTTAATACTCTTGTAGTTAAATGCCTAGTACATGTTGCCCTCTTGTGGAATCCGGGAAAAAGTGCAAGTTTCAAAATCAATAAATAAAATGTATTGATATTTTAATGGCTGCAATGTAATGATTTATTAAATTCCCCAGGTGAGCAGTTTATTAATGAAAAGCACTATATTCTGTAAGTTTTTACATTTGACAAATAAGCCTATGTAATTAACTCTAGTAAATCAGGCCCAAGCACTGCAAGTTGTAAAGAGCCTTAGAATACTTTACCTATTACCAGTACTATCTGTATAAGATATGACATAAATAGAATCCCTCAGATGTCTCATATTTCACTATCACTCACTAAATTCAGAGTAATTAAAATATTATATTTCAAATAATAATAAATGTAAAAGTCTTTTTTTTTTTTTTTTCCATATATGTCTTGAAGATAAATGTTTTCCTTAAGAACAAAATTGGGAATCCTGAATTAAACATTCCATCACACATTAGAGATCTGGAAAATATTTTAATGAATTTTTAATGAAGCTAAAGGGAAGACTCAACATCTTCAGAGGTTGTTTAACACACTATTGGGATATTTTAAAATTGAACTGTACCTTAATTTTCCCAGGGAAAATCTCATTATCTAAGAATATGAATATTTCAATTCCTTTAGAATTTCTTCTAACAGAAGGTAAATTATATTTAACACATTTCATGTAGCATTTAGGACAACTTCAGATACCTCCAAGGAGTGTAGGGGGTGTTTTTTGTTCCGCCCCCCCTTTTAACCATTTCAGTTTGATTTCAGACACAAGTCAGTTTACTACAACACTTGTTCCCTTGATCAAAGATTTCCATCACCTATGAACAAAGGTCAGGTGTCCATGTTAATGTTATTGACGGCCTCTGATACTGCTGACAGCTAGGTGTCACCGATAGGTCTGCAGAATCTGATGGATTTGGTGTGACTGCTTTATTCTTCACCCACTGAGGTTTTATTTAGTTTAGAAAAAGGGGCTGAAGGGAGGTTGTGATTAGCTAACACATTTCAGTTCACCCTGTTCCATGACCTTTTTCCTAGTCCTGGCACAAACTAAACATTTTATCTTGATTTGCCTGGATGAAATCAATCCAAGAGGCAGGGGTTTCAATGTTTAACAGGTTGGTATCCCTGGATTGTCTCAGAAAATAAATAAATAAATATAAATGTAAATTTAAGGACATCTGAATTCTTTCAAATATATGAGATTGCTTATGGAGACTGTGAATGATTTGGGGACACAATGACATTGATAAATATTTGGATGAATACAAGTCTTCAAGCTTTATTTTGTTTCTAGCGGCTCCCTCTTTTCTCCCATCTGCAGTTTTTGGCTACAGCTTCTGTCTGCACTAGGAAAACAATGATTAATGATCATCCTATAAACTGAGGTTATGTTGACTGATAAGGACCTAGAATACTTGCTAGCAGCCTCAGATCAACCTTTTTTAGCACAGTTTACTAAGAAAAGTTTTGTATTTCCTGACCTCTTCTCTACTTCAGCATTTTACCTAAAACATCCCTTAAATCTAGTTCTGTGCTTTTATAATATTAGAACGTATGTGCTTGTGTTTGTGTGTGTTCATATACATGTGTATATGTATTCTAACATATACTCATACATTCTTAATGGAGTTGAGTTATCCCTGCTTGACAGAAGTGTATTAACACAAATTGTATCTGCAGTTTTTAAAGTTTTATGACTTTTACATCAACAAACATACAACAAAGCATAATCTCAGTGTTGTTAAAATAGGAAAAAAAAAAAAAAAGTAACGTTTAGGCCAATATAACATAAGCTAGCAAGGTGGCCAGGCTGAAAAGTTTTGTTTTTGTTTTTGGTAGGAATTGTTTATCAGTGCTGGTCTGATCAATTCTTTGAGCTGACTGACCGTGTAGCTTCACAAATATTAGTGCTAGCTAAATGGAAGCAGAAGGAATGCCTGGCAGAGGCACTGGGGAGAACACAACCATCTCTTTTGTCAAAGTTGTCAATTTACTCTGACTTCATTGAGATGTGGAGCAATACCACAGTTAGGTGACCTGGGTGAATTGAGGCTTTAGTGGTTTGAGGTCAATAATGCCCAGACTTTAAGCCCCAAACCACCTACATATATCACAAAGCATTAGGCTCACGTGTTCACAAAGAATAGCAGTACTGAAATAGCCCCAGCCCTTTCAACTAGCTTCTTTAACTTTATTTGTGAAGAACCATTGTGTAGCAGAACTGATCTCCACACCAGAAAGGTATGGATCATGAAACTTTAGGAGCAATTATCATAACATTCCAACCAAGGATAAATGAAAACATATATTAAGGTGACTGCTTTTATATTGTTGCTCAAAAGCAGACATAAATACAGCACTGGTAACTCTAGTAATATCCTGGTGGCAATTGCTCTCATCTCAAATGGTAAAACATATTTCTGGTTTCTCACTTAATCGCTTAAACCTTTATCTTATCTACCAGGTAAATCATCTTGGAAAGTACCGGTTTACAATCCAGAGTCATGAAAGACCAGCCAACGTACTTGGTATTTCTGGTGACTCTGACAAACAAGTAATGCAAAGCAGAAAATCCTAAGTGCACTTTTTCCATGAATAACAAAACAAAACAAACAAACAAAAAAAACCTAGTCCTGCATACACAGTACATACACAGATATCTTGTGACCAGAACAAAAAGAAACCTAAGTGAAATCTCTGTAGTTGTCCAAAATAAGTTTTTTGGGTTATCTGCAAGCCAGAAAGAGGCAAATCAGTGTTAGTAGTCTGGGTATTCACCAGCCTGATAGCTTGACTAATTTTATTTATTTTTTTATTATAATGCTATTAGAATTTCCTGGAGGGGTAGCTCTATCCTTGGATTACTTCTGCAGAGGACAATTAAAGAGTGTTATACTTGCAGAAAATGGGGGGTGAAGAAGTCTGGTGTCTGATACAAGGAAAATATAGGCAGTATTCGATTCAAGTGTGGGAAGAGGGTCCTAACCTCCAGCATGCCTGCCAATCTCCTTCATTTCCTGACAGCTTTGGGAGAAAAAGACTGTCACAGGAGCTTCATGAATTCATGAGAATTTGTATGAGAAGAATAGGACAAATCTCAGAAAGTTTGTCTGAAATTGAATGCAAAAGAAAGGAAAAAAAAATATGGGATTCTAAATTCATGCTTAGAAAGCAAATGGTGAGGAAAGATTAAGCCTATGGTAATCAGGAATTAAGATAAAAGTCACAGGACATCAGAATTTCATCACTGCAGCTCAACACGTAAGTGACTATTGTGGTCTGTGAAACTGTCCTTTGATTTTCACAGATGACTAAATTAGTAATTGATTAAGTGAAGTGATGGCTGTGAAGCACAGAAAACATTTCCTCATTTGCTCTTGTAACAATTCTTTAGCTCCTTACATGTTCAGAAAAACAGGTTTTCAAACACAACAAACAGAAGTGGTTTCTGGTTTCTAAATGTCACTGAGTAACAGTAATACAAGCTGTTACTTGCAAGTCCCTTTTGTTAACACAAAGATCAGCCCAAGGACTATTAAAGTCTGCAAAAAGTCCCTTTGAGGACAAATAAAAGCCATTCTGTGTACACAAAGTACTTTCAGCTGGATAAAACATTTCATGGGTCATGATCAATGTCTCATATCCTGATAAATTTAGATTAGCAAATGTACTCCTTTACAAAGGTGGGTGGAAAAAGCTCCTCGTTCAATAGACCTTCCAAATGCTGGATGTCTGGATGTCTCAAAAAGCCTCTAAAATAGCTTTTTTTTTTTTTTTTCCCCTTTCCTCTGAGAAATCAATATGCTTTAAAACATTTTATCTTCAAGAGTTACTGCACTTAAAAAAAAATGTATTAGATGCAGGACTGTTTCCCCAAATACTTTCTAATTTATCTCCCCCTTATCCAATGTTATTATATCCAAAGATAATAAAACCCAACATTGTGTTGGGGTCCCATTAATGTTCAAAACATAGCTTTCTCTCATGGATCCATTTTTATTTTTGGTATCCAGAACTCAAAATATTTTTTACTTAATATGCTCCATGGGGGTATGAAGGAGTAAGAGGACAAAACATTAGCCCCACTGACGTTCTTTCTGTATTCCAGCTAGTAAAAGATTTATGTGATATTTCAGTCTTCTGCTGACTTTGCTTCATAGAGAATGCTCATTTTTAGCAAATTTACAACAGAAATCAATGTAAAACTCTTTGTTCTTGTTTTGTTTGTTTGTTTGTTAAAGCAAAGCTCTGCAGTTACATCGTGGTAGAGCAATACCTAATGTTTTGCTATGCTGACTGTAATTCAATTATTATAACAAGGTATATACAACGAAGGCATTACTTAACATACTAAAGCATTTTATACCATTTCTGTTGAAAAATGAATAATCAGAATGATTTTATTGAAAACCTGATTCCTGAATACATTAGAGACAAGAAATTAGGCTCAAAAGTATCCAGAACTCTTTATTCAGTTCTAAATTAGTCTTCAGCAAAGATCAAAATGGGCCTCATGTTAAACTCAGTAACAAAAGGAGATTACACTTCTTTAATCAAAAGATTTATAGCTTCTCTGTCACTTCTGGCTATCTGCAGCTTCTACATTTGCTCTTCACTGTTATCACACTAAGTCTTATACATGTATATCCACTGAACATGATGGGTGACAGAAGCCATCATCACAGATTGTGGTATCCCATACAAGACCACTTATGAGGTAAATGAACAATATGATAAAGAAGAGATTCTGACTAAAATACAAAGAGGTTCAACCTCCAACAGTTATTTACACAGGTTTAGGAATGTAAATTCTAAACTAACAAAATTGCTTACATGAAGTATGATTTATTTTATTCACTCATATCAAGAAAGCATTGAAAGGGACAGATACAGTTTGCCCAGACTATCCTCCCTTCTCCCTGGCAATACCAGACTTGGTTGCACCGACTTGCCAGCCTGTGCCACAGTTCTGGAAAATGAGTGTGGGTGCAAGTTGAAGGGAGAGGCAGTAGGCATTGCTAGTGTCTCATTTCCACTGTTTCCCCGCCTCATGACTATAGGCATGGCCAGCCTAACACTAAACACTTCTTGCTATTCAGCCAGCACTCTGTCAAAGCACTACTCCACAGCAGCTGGGAGAGCAAAATTTATGTTTGCCTACATTGTTGAGAAGCCCTGAGTCAGCTCTGCTTGAATGATCCCTCATGATGAAAAATCTGCACCTCATACTTTGCCTCCTTCCCTCCCTCCCTCCCTTTTATGTTCTTCCTTTTTCCCGGCAGTGTTCTTCTTAATTGGATTTGGCAACTTCCCCAATTCTTGTTCCACATTCTCTGTCATCGTTTTCAAAATAAATATATCTAACATCATGCCTCCATTTCTAGACCTCTATCCTTTGTTTTCAGATTGCTGGCTTTTAACGTATGAGCCAAATCCCTAAGTGGTTTAAATCAATAGTGTTTCTTAAGAGTTGCTTTAATCACTTTCATGAGACACCTATGCCATTTCTAGGAGCAAAGCCACAAGTCATGGAAGGAATGACTTATTAAAAATGCCACCATCAGCTGAGAAGTGCTGTGAGCATCTAGAGATGTTGGAATGTGCACAATCATCTAAAACCACTCAGCAAAGCACAGCGATGAACTCTGAAATAAGAGAAAAAATCAAGTCATATCCCTCTTTCCAGCTGCCCACAAATCACCATTATCTCCATCCACTACAGGGCTCCAGCCCATCATGGCTGATGATAATCAGCAGCATGGACAAGAGAACAGAGCTTTGCATCAGTGCTCCCTGCACAAGAGCTCCGATGGGAGAGGAAGGAAGGAGAGGGTCAGACATCCAACCAACCTTCTGGTACATAAAACCATATTGTAATCAAGGGGGAAAAATGTCACTGGGCCTACCCAGGAATCTCATAGGCTTAATTTACAAAGAAATTTTCCATCCTGGAAAAAATTCACACTGTATTTTAGGGAAAAAAGAGACACTTTCAAAAAGTGTCTCTTGTGAAACTCCAAATTTCTGTCTGCTACTAACAGATTACCTCTCATAGCAGAAACATAGCAGATCTTGATTCACCCTCTCCTTTCTTCCTAAATATACGTCTAGAGCCTTTAATGAAGAAATAGAAATATTTTTTGTTCACAAATAGAAATCGCAAATAATCATTAAAAAAAGGGGAAAATATTAGTTGCAGGTAGCAGGGATGGGAGTTGCCTGCTCGCTGTCTGGGCAAGGTAACAAAGAAGCTCTTCTTTAGGGAACTGTGTGGGGCTGGCTTCCAGTCACAACAGCCGAGGGAATGAAAACCAACACTGCATGAAAGGACCCACCCATAAAAACACTATGAGCAAAGACAAATCCATGGGACCTTCTTGGTTTCATTCTGCATGATCTAGTGTTTGACTAGAGCACAAGTGTTTAAAAAGAAATATCTTAAAATACTTTGTTTCAATATACTAATAAGAAGAATAGTTCTTTGGGCAACAACAGCCAGGTGAGAGGAGGAGGGATGGGGCGCTTCCTCTAAGCAGAAGTCATAGAAATAGTCAGTACACTGTATATCTAAGTACATACTACAAGTCAATGGTAACCTGACTTTCACATAGAACATGTCTAGCAGCAGAATTAGGGTTGGACTTCAAAATTTCATTTCCAGTTACTGATCTATGAAATTCTCATAGACAGCAGAAGAGTTTCAGAGAATATAATGAATAACACAAAAAGAAATATCAGTGAAACAAACTAAGATATTTAATGAAGCACAAGATACATCTTTTATTTTACAGATTGATCCATGCATCTAAAGATCTAGCATTTCAAAAAATGCTATTAACAATAGGAGAAGACTTTTATTTACAAATAGAGTAGCACTTCTCTTCTTGCACTTATTAAAGAAGGCAACAGTATTTACAGGAAAACAAGTTGCAAAAAATTTTTTGTCAAGCTAATTTCATGTTTGCAAATGAAATAACATTTCTTTAAAGTGGTATGTCTATAAGCTATGTATGTTTTCAATTTTTTTTTCTTACTTAACATTGAAAATTTTCTGAAAATTGAAAAAGATGCCAATGATACTGATGTTATAAATTATAAAACTTCATCTGTTTAGAGTAACAGATATTGAATGATGAGTAGATGTATTGCTGACACCTTGGAGAGTTACATTAAAGTATTGGTTTCATTCTGAAAATTAAATAGTATCATTGATTTCCATTGTCCTCATGGAAAAATGCAAAATAGAATGCAATAATGATAAATGGATTTAAAAAACATGTTTTTACCAATAGCCAAACACAACAGTAAGAGCTATGTTTATTTACGGTATATAGTTTTGTAACTATAACTTAAAATTGAGAAAATATTTAAGCAGCTTGAATCAGACAAAGAGCCATCTTTCTGCACAAATTCCTTCCTCGCTGCAGCCCAACTCTTTGTTGTACACATGTGCATATGTACACATAGCATGCAAGATAAAACTATACACCATGATTACATCTGGAATATGATGATGAAATAACTGCAAATATTGAAAAAAAAAAAAAAAAAAAAAAGATGAATACACTTTGAATTTATAGTCTCTTACTACTAATGTGCCAGGGGTAAATAAGGCTCTTTAATTACTACAGACTAGAATAGGGCAAAGTACTGACTTACACTGCTTACCAGTTTTCTCTGGTGCCCTATCTTTGACCTTCTTAAAGAGACATGTCTACCCAAGATGTAAAAAATACAATAAAATTCAAAATTATATTTTCCTTTTCTTCATCCCCATTTTCCCTCCTCACCCCTTGAGCAGTGTGTTTTCCCATTTCTGCTCAGTTTGTACTTCCAGCCCTCCTCCTATGTTCACTAACTTTGTGAGTGAGCATGAACAATCTCCAGTTTATACTGTTGATCTTCCCTCCTGTCAGGATGATTAGCAGAATTTGAGATGCAAAAAGTTTAGAAATAATACACATGTGTATTACAAGAGCTAAGGGGTAACTCCTGTAGTTTATAGCAGTAAATAAGCTGAGAGAGCCATTTCCATACTGTTCTTCAAACATACCAGGGGGGAGAAAGGCTGGTGGGCCACTGAAAATGTATGGATGCCTGCAGATGGCAACTGTGCTAGGAGTTACTGGAAGGACAATGAAGACAGAAAATATATATATTTTTTTTAAATAATAATAAAAACTAATAAACAATCTCTACATGTTTCTTCTGCAGCCACGGGAAGACACGTGTTGGATGAGGAGGGAGAAACGAATCAGAGCCAGACAGCTTTACTTATTGGCATGGCTCCTATTCTGTCTGCTGCTCCACAATAAATCAGTCTGTTGTTCTGGACTAAGGGCAAAATACTCCCTCCGTTCTTTTGTCTTGTTCTCCTTCAGAGTTACATAATGTTTGTTTGAAGTTTCCTGCAAAATACACACTGTATGCTTGTTTAAACATACTGAGTGTTTTGCTGCAGACCACAACACTGAAGAAAGGCTGGAGCTGTGCTCTTACTGAGAGGCATTTGGTCCCTCGTTCTCATTCTCTGGACAATAGCATGAATGCTTATTATTTTAGCACTATTAAAGCAGATATCAAAGCATTTTTAAGCCTATTTTAAGACAAAAATTGATTTTGTGTGTGTGTGTCTTTTTTCTACTCTCCCTTAGTGGTCATTATGCAATCTTTTTTTTTTTTTTTTAATCCATGTGGAGAATTATCCAGATAAATGATTAAAAATTTTGATTCAAAATGACAAAGCAATTGGGTATGCAAATATGGAACCACAAAGGATTTGAGATTACTGGATAGCAAACATAGCATCTCTTCTATTTGAGATGCAAATTTTAACATGAAGCATAAAAATTTTCTGCCGTTGACTAGAAAAATAACAGCGCTATTTTGTGCCATTTCAATACACATTTGAACATATTTATCCATCAGTTTTTACTACTGTGTAAATAATGTATACATGCTTGACAATTCTGAATAAGTATGTTGACTTTGACTTAAAAACAAATAATCCTGTTTATCTGTGAAAAATACAGACACAACTGGATATTGAGCAGTTATTATGAAAGGAATGAAGACAAGGCTGGATGCCGAGTGTTATAAAATGCAGACTATATGAGGTATTTTTGGATGACTGAACCCTGATCAAATCAATTGAATTTAATGGCTTCAAGAATACATTTGCACACATTTGACTTACTGAATAAGGACCCTCTGCACTAGCAGTAGTCAATTTTCTTAGATAACTTTTAAATGCAAAAACAATGAAAATTCTGTCCTTGACTTTTATGTACTACATATTTTTGACGTAGTTCATAAATTGCTTCATACCAGAAAATAAAACATAAAAAGGTTAAAGATTGAATATTTTAAAATATAAATAACACATTTGATAGAGCAAAAACAAAGATCCTACTCTATAAATATAGTTAGATCTTAAAATTATGAGGCCCATCTGACAGAAAACAAAACAAAGCGGTGTTTTTTTCTTCCTAAGTATACAGAATCTATAAATAGCAGCAGACAAGATCATACTTTGCAGAGAGTAGAAAAAAAACGCAGGATATCTGTGGACTACAGTTCAAAGGTGAGCTACTGCAGAGCTGCAGAATGCTGTAATGCGTTTTGGGCTGCAACTGAAGCAGCTCTTTGAGGATGGGCCAATCCTTCATTGGAGAAGAAGATGAAAACTTGTGGTATGCTAGGACAAAGCAAGCGTGTGAAAGATGAAATTACCAGTCAATGTACTTCAAAATGTTAAAACTAAAAATAAATGCAGTCAAACAAGATTTGCTTGCCTCTTTTCAACACAGGAAAGAAAAAATAGGTGATGTTATTGACATTTTAAAATATGCTGAGAAATATTAGGAAAAATTGCATGATCACCTTGTCTTTTCCATGAGGTCTTATCATTGCCATTAGAAAAGGGAATACAGACTTTTTTTAATTGTCCCTAATTCTTCTAGTTACAAGCAGAGATCAAAACCGATCCAAATCCAATGGAAATGTAGGAGTGTGTCATCACCTAGTAGATGCAATATATGTTTTCCTGATTCATCCTTCTGGAGACATGGGCTATACTGTGCTACTTAACATGCCAACAGGATATTGTAATTCAGTTCAATTCCATCCTTTCAGCTCTTTTCATGGAAAATAACCAGAAAACTTCTGGGCTCAAGTATGACTGATTTGAAGCCTATGTTATCTACATATCCTACAATGTAGCTTCAAAACAAGAGTAGATCATGGCCTTCACATGCATGAGATGTAACCTTTTATTAAGAGAATAAAAATAATAAGTAAAATCTTATTGTGCCTTCATGCGGTTCAGTGAATGTTATAAAAATTTGGAAAAATAGCTGATTTGTATTATTTTTGAATCTCTTTTTACTACCTTGCATAAGTACATATGAACCACCTTCTTATCATGAGATGCTCACTGAATAATTTCTATTCAATGAAATTGACAGTTTATGAGAAAATTGGTTAAACACCATGACTTTATGAATACAGACCCACAGCTGAATAGTATCACTGCAAAAAACAGTTGTTTTGACATAGTTTATCCAAAAGGACCCTAAGCAGTCTCACATTCCAGAGGAATATACCAGTGATTGAGAAGTAACAACACAGTATCAACATGTCACTAAATACTTTAAAAAAAGGAAGTAAAAATAAAGTTGGCCTAACTGAATAAACTATGAAAGTATGGACTGTGCTAGATAGAAGAACTGGAACTAAATACCATAATTTGTCAGAGCTATCCATATATCTATAATAATGATATGTTCTCTTTGTCACCGTTGTTATTATTTTTATTTATTTATTTATTTTTATGAGATAGTGCTTTCAGGGAACAATGTTCAGGGATGGATCTAAGGTAGTACTAAAATATGGTAAGTAAGATTAGTGGCACCATGGAGAATCCATTGTGCATATGAAATACTGAAGTTTTCTGGCATTGTATGGAATTCTTCTGTGGTTGATTCACAAATAAGATTGTGATTAAAATAAGATTGAAACATAAGAAGAAAGCATTTTAGACTTCAGAAGAGGAAATTTGCCTACTTTAGTCTAAAGAAAAGGCCTTTCAATAACCACACACTAGTTAACTCCACCAAGTGAAAGTGTATGGAATGGATTTTGCTGTTTATGGATCTGATCTTTATTAAGCATAGAGTGCATTTCTTTAATTTTTCTACCCTCAAATTCCCTCTGAATTGCTCTTAATTGTCTTTATTCCTCCGTTGTTTTCTCTGCCTCCTAGCATAGCAGAAGTAATAGAAATATTTTCACTGTTTCCACTCTAGTGGTACAGTGCTCATTAGCAATTCCACCACTGATTTACTTGCAATCTGCAAGTAATATTCCATCCAGGAACTAGAATAGCAGGGGACAGCCTAATTTTCCAGATAAAATGCACTGTGACCCCTACTATAGCCAATGTTATTTCCTTTCTGACATATCCTTTGGATATGTTTGCCATATCAAATTTATTGTAAGCCAATACCAAATAAAAGAAAAAAAATCATATTTAACTGATATGGTTTTTGTCCCAGAGTTTTTCAGGGGGAGCACTGAGACAGAAGGCTGTGCTGTACCATAACTTCTGGTTCAAAACTTTCCACACTTTGCACAGGCAAAAGTAATCTGTCTGCTAAAGAAGGCCCCATCTTGTTGGATTTGGAAAATTACCAATGATTTTTTTTAGTTTCAAAAGCCCCTATAAACAACTAATTATTCAGAAATCAAACATGACACAGATACAAGTATGAAATTCTCCAAAGTAAACAGTCTGAAAAACAGATAAAAATCTGACAGCTAATTATCCAAAGTGCTCAGTGCCTGTTTATGCCAACAGATACTGTCTAAAGAACATCTGGATTCACTCCTGAAATACGTTTTCTATTAAATAAACAAAGGAGAGTTTAAAATCATGGGACTGTAATAAAAATTTTTATAGCTCCCTGAGTGAATCTGCAGACAACAGCAGCTCTACTCAAGAAAAGAAAAACAACTACTTGTATTGAGTATTTTGTCACTTTTTTTTATTACATTTGTTTCACGCTAGCACATGTTTTTTCTTCATTTCATTCATATTTTTATGTTTTATCCTAAAAAGAAAATAGTTCCCTAATCACTTCGGTGAAGTCGAAATTTGATGCTTTCAACACTAGATGGCAGGGTAAGGCCACAGTTAGGCAGCTGGACAAGACAGCACCTAAAAGCCGGCATGGAACACTTCAAAGTTACCAGCTGAAACGTTTCACCCGCTTTTTCTATAGAAGTTGTCATTAATTACACAAAAACCTATATTCTCTGGCGGGGAAAAAAAAAAAAAAAAAAAAAAAAAAAAAAAGAACAGGGGTAGGCTCCTTGCTTCCTTTGCCCTGCAGCCGGCGCTCAGGCCAGGACACAGCCTGCCCCGGCTGAGGGCCGAGCCATGATGGCAACCCCTGAAGCCCAAACGGGCTGCAAAGGCTTAAGCAGAAAATGGCTACCAACTGAACACAGAATTTAGGATTCAACCTGAAGCACGGATCAAAGAAATAGATTTGTCTTTCGAAGTTGTTAAGAAATCTAACAGTAGGAGACAGAAACAATACTTGGACACTAAATGCTGAAATACAGAAATGAGCAGAGGGATTACAAAGACCTCTTCCACTCCCTCCTCTACGTGATGCTGCACTTCAACTCTGCCTTTAATTCTTGCATCTGCGGTGGCCAAAGGATTTGCATGAAAACAGCAACGCACCAATTCCAGCCTGGACATGTCATGTAGTATCACAAAAAAAAAAAGCAATATGTACAGACATTATCTCCTTAGGAGGCCTCTAAGCATACAGTACATAAAAACAGAAGGCAGATATGTTGCAAACTACGACAACAACTGGTCAGTGGAGGGCTGCTGAGCTTCTGCTAGGGGGAAGGTAAGCAGCTGCTCCAGCTGCTCACCCAAACGTCTTTCAAAACAAATGGCACAGCTACCATTTATAATCAAACATGCTATCTTTTGTGTGTAACTCACATTACATTACTTCAGGCTTGTAATATTGTATATATAATATTTCAGGCTTCATGCTGAATCACAGGCTGGAGATTGTTGCTTTGGGAGTATGAAATTGTATTCTCCTAGGAATCAACATACAAGCATGCAAACTGCCAATAAATGGGAGGGAGGGAGGGAGGGACAGGAGGAGAGGAGGAAAGGAGAGTGAAGGGAAAGGGAGAGGAGGGAAGGGAAGGAACCCCACTCCATATATGCCCCTGGCTGCCTGTTCTGTTCCTGTTTCACCTCATTCATTACTCATTACTTAAACAGTACAATTAACTGGAATGAATAAGTAATTTCAGATGAAACAGGTAGATATAGTAAGAATGTGACTGGACTTCCAGCTCCACTTTCTCCTAGGCTGCTAACCCCACCATCCTGCAGCTGAGATATGATCAAAACTGCAAAGGTTTTGGTAGCTTTGAAGTCCCTCATTCTACAATTGCCCCTGTGCTGGCCAAACTGTAAGAAATGTGATGGAACTCCAAAACCTTCCAAGGTGACTAAGAAACAGTCACAGAGAAAATGAGGTTACTGTACCTCAAAAGACCTGGTTGTATTTTTTTTCCTCACAGATGCTTGCAGACATTGTACAAAAGTAAATTCATAAATAAATAAATAAATCCTTTCCTAATTGCTCATAGCTGAGCTATGCAAGTCTTTATTTCTATGTTTCGATATTGCCTGGGTTAACCATACAGTGCAAGCTGACCCCTCACATGCTTCAAAAGCAGACCAAGGGGATATTATTAATATCAAAATCTCATAATTACAACCATAATGGCGATTAACATCATCTTTCTTTCTCTGGGATTAATTAGCTATATAGCAACTGAAATCAAACTACTGTAGAAGTAGTACAAGGGAGAAGAGATACACAAAATCCTCATAATCAGAGAGGTTGTGGATAGTTAGTTTTTCTATCATTCTCCTTTCGTATGGCTCATTTTACATACCAGAATCTTTATGTGTACACACAAGAATCAGCCTCACCACTTTCTTTCAACCCTTTCTGTACTAATAGAGCACTGCACTAACACTGCGTGAAGGTAATTTCACAGTTTCTCATGTTGCTCCTAGCTGTTTCAGAAACCTTATACTTTTTTTTTTTTTTTAAACCTGATGAGAATAAATCTACTGTTTTTTCACCTTATATTCCAGTCTCTTTCCAGCAGATACATGATGTTGTGACCTTTTATAATGTTTGTGCACTGTCTGGCACAGAGATACTATCACACGAGTAATATGCACTATAAACAACAGAAATTAAACACAGTGAAATTTATATACACTTTAGATTAGAAAGGTCATTCTGCTAATGTGATTTTTCTACAGTGAATTATTTCATCCCAGTTTTCTCTTCCAAAGGAAAAAAAGTGATCAAATTAGTTGCTACTCTAGTCAGTTGGCATAAGGTTCCAAGTAGATCATCTGTTTGGGTCTGAGTACTTCACAGATGGACCAACATATGACCCTGACTACAGAGCACCAGAGTGAAAAATGTTGGGAACACTTTGATGCCCACAGTTTTCACTTTTATCTGCCAAGTTCAAGAACCTTCACATTGCAAACAACACAACATTCTCTCTCATATTTTGAAATACCAGTTGGCTAGCATGTTGACTGGATTAATAACAACAATACCTAAGAAGAACAACAAAAACTATTCAAGCAATAGCAAAAACTATTCAACTATACTCAAGAATAGCAAAAACTGTTGTCAATTTTAACACAGGATCTATGGAGTAGCAATAGTAGGTGGCAGCAAGTGTTGTATTTATATTCCCTGAAATATATTGTTTTTCTCAAAACCAATGAAAGCCTTGTACTTATTGCCACAAGATAGAGAATATGTTAAAAGTTTATGTGCTTAAAAAAGAAAAAATAAAGTTTAGAAAAACTAATGGACACCCCATCCAAATGGCTATTGAAGTGAAAGATACTAGTTTGGGCTCTAGAAATCCCTTGGAGTGTCACGGAGAGGTAGGCTTTCCTTATTTTTATATTGCCTATGCATTCACTATTGGCCATTTTTTGGATTTGAGGTACCAAGATAGCCAGACCATTGATTGATCCTGTGATAGTCTTTTCTATACTCTCATTAAGCTTCAAGTTACTTTGATGACTGACATGTTAACCTAGATCAATTATTTCAAGGATTGCTATATTATTTAGTTAGAGATACTTCACACTCATTTATTTAAATATATATACTTATATACATGGAGGTCTCTTCCAACCTAGAAATTCTGTGATTCTGTATATATATTTATATGTAATATATATATTTAATGTGTACTGGGTACTATCATGGGTTAGTTAGTCTAGCAAAATCACTAGCTTTCCCCATCTTTCATGCATTTATTTATTTGTGTGTGTGTGTGTGTATTTTAATTCAGATTAGGGATAGTTCCTCACTAAATAGGATTACTGATGAGCTCAGTTAATACTCTAACTATGGATAAAAACATGTCATCCTCACTAATAATGAGCATAAACTGAAACAGCTTTTAGTTTTTATTAAACTAAATAAGACTTCTTGGACAGTAAAATATTTAAACTGATTAAGAAAAGCAGAGTTGGTTAGTGTATGAGTTAGTTCATGTTATTTTTATTTTGCCTTTCTGAACCCAGAAAGAATAACTTCAGCTGTAATTTACTACTAGAAGCTGATAGCAGTTTCTGACTTAAAGTAACGACTTTGCTAGTTACTTACAGGAGCTTTTCTGGTTTATTTTGAAAGGAAACACCTTGTCACTGCTAGTTACAGAAACTGCCTACAGCCACCAGCTTTGTAAAAAAATTCAGGCCCAATTAAACTTCCAGAACAGTCTCTATAAATAAACACAATAAAAATCCAAATCCCCTGGAAAACCTTGTATATTACTCTGACAGAGGAATTCAGACACTCAGATCCTCCGGCGCTGCTCATGATAAACAATGGCTTAAATTCTTGAGCAATGCTGTGGCCAGCACAGCCACAGAGTGGCCAAATACAAGTAGTGGCAAAAGCAAAAGCTCTGCTTTCAACACCAGCCACTGCAGCTTGCTCAGCCGGGCACGTGAGCACCAGCAGCTTACGCTGACCCACCAGGCAGACACGCCTGAAGCAGAGGGCTCTTTGCACTCCCTTCTCTGGGGACATAACTTCTTACAAACAGAGTTGAGACCTTTGGGGTTTTAAGTCATACCTTAGCCACTCCAGCAAGGCTTGCCAACAAATGTCTGCTGAAACCATACTCACACCTTGGCAGTTTTCATGTGAATTAGAAATTGCTATGAATGGCTTTATCATGCAAGCAAACAGCACAACATTTATGTATCTATATAACCTTGGTAAAAGTTGTTGAAATAAGTAATGTTTAATTTCAGACAGGAAAATGCATGGGCCATCACCTAAGATCACTCAGTTTTGGGACTTCTGTAGGCTATGGAAAATATATAAAATTCTTAGGAATGCATATGCAGTCAGTTATTTTGAACACTAAAAAACAAACATCTGAAATCTGACACACTCTAGGCTAAATTTACTTTCAATAATAAAATTCTAAATATCATTTAACATGAAGGACATCGAGGTGCTTGAGCGGGTCCAAAGAAGGGCGACGAAGCTGGTGAGGGGCCTGGAGAGCAAGTCCTATGAGGAGCGGCTGAAGGAGCTGGGCTTGTTCAGCCTAGAGAAGAGGAGGCTCAGGGGTGACCTTATTGCTCTGTATAAGTACATTAAAGGAGGCTGTAGCGAGGTGGGGGTTGGCCTGTTCTCCCACGTGCCTGGTGACAGGACGAGGGGGAATGGGCTAAAGTTACGCCAGGGGAGTTTTAGGTTAGATGTTAGGAAGAATTTCTTTACTGAAAGGGTTGTGAGGCATTGGAACGGGCTGCCCAGGGAGGTGGTGGAGTCACCATCCCTGGAAGTCTTCAAAAGACGTTTAGATGTAGAGCTTAGGGATATGGTTTAGTGGGGACTGTTAGTTTTAGGTCAGAGGTTGGACTCGATGATCTTGAGGTCTCTTCCAACCTAGAAAATTCTGTGATTCTGTGATTCTGTGATTACTTTTGGGTATATCTCAGACTAAACACAAAGAGGTATATTTGCATTTTAATGCACAGCAGAGTCATAAGTAACTACTATTAACAGCGATGGGTGTTATAGGAAAAATATTCTGCATATTAAGAAGAGATTCTAATTTTTTATTTGACAATTATTGTATTTTATCAGTTTTCATACTAAAATGAATCAACAAACAAGCATGTCTAACACAAAGATAGAATTGTTATTAATGTATAAACACAAATTCCACCCTTCTTATATAATTATAATAAGGTGTCACAGCTATTCTGAGGTGCTACCAGTTCTCTTTCTTATCAGCTATGTTGAAACATTACACTAGAAATTAGGTCAGTTCATGGGTAGGTTGATGAGCCATGGAATATTGAAAGAAAACTATCCTACACTGGAAAGCAATTTTAGACAATATGAAGGACTTAAAAAAAAAAAAAAAAAAAAAAAAAAAAAAAAAACACATAGAAGTGTGGATTCTGCTAAAATGTCTAATTTCTTTGATTTTGGGTGGATTTGGGAATCTACACGAAAAAAATGATAAAAAAAAAAAAAGGTTTGAAGAGAGAAACAAAGTGTGAATAAAATGTACAAGAACACAAACAATTACTGGTTGTACTGGGTCTGGCTGTGATGTTAACTTTCCCTGCAGCAGCCTGTACAGTGCTGTGCTTTGCACTTGTAGCTAGAACAGCGGTGTTATCAAACCAGTGTTGTGTCTGCTGCTGAGCAGTGCTGGCACAGCATCAGGACTCTCTCTAACCCTCCTAGGGGGTGGGCAAAAAGTGAGAAGAGAAACATCACCAGGGCAGCTGACCTAAACCAACCAAAGGGATATTCCATACCATGTGATGTCACACTCAGCAATAAAAGGTGGAAAAAGGAAGAAGAGGGGAGGGATGGGATCTCATTGTGAAAATGTCGGTCCTCCTCCTGAACACTGGCTACGTGCGTTGAGGCCCTGCTTCAAGGACATGGTCAAGCATCACTCATTTGTGGGAATTAGGGAGTAATTTCTTTCCTCTGCACTTCCATATAGCCTTTATTTTTCTTTTCCCTTTCCCTCTCCCTTTTCCCATTTCTTTTTTTTCCCCCTTTAGTTAAATTTAGTTAATAATAATCTTTCCTTAATATTTTTTTTTCTTTCCCTTTAATTAAATTATCATTATCTCAACCTGTGAGTTGTTCTTTACTTTACTTTTACCCCTCCTTCTAAGGAGGGGGAGTGAGAGAGCGGTTGTGGTGTTTAGCTGCCTAGCACGGTAAAACCACCACGCTACTTCTGCTGAAGTCAGAGTTGGGGTCCCAGGGCTGGACACACCATCCAGCAGACACTGAGACCTCTATCCCCAGGTATTCTGCTCTGCAGACCCACTATTCTCTCACTCAGTAGCATCTTATCAGTTCAATAATCTCAGTACATTGGTGTGAATTCAAGTGCCAATTGAACATAAATAATTGTACCAAGACTGGCCCTAAACAGACAAAAAGAGGGAGACAGAAAATTAATAGTGCCATTTTGCAAGTGCTGAACTTCAGTACTGAGTTGTACACCCCCTGTTTTTTGCAAGAAAGTGATAGAAGAAGCAAGAGCTGTGTGCAAATATGTTGAGTTTCAGTCCAAGACCTTAACTACCAGGGTAATATCACTAACATGATGAAGGTACTCACATCTTTGTTCTCCTAGAGATGTCAGTGCACACTATTACTTCTTTCCCAATGAATACTTCAAAAAGCAATCATCTCTCCCATCTACACACACTTCTTTCTGACAAACAGTTTGTAATGGATCTTTATGTATTCTGGGTTACTTGTATTTTCTCTCCCTTCCTAGAAAACAATCTTCTTATAGAATTGCATGCTGCCATCCAACATAGATAAATTTGCTTGCCCATCTCCAGGAGAAATTACAGCTGCTAGCCTTGACTAATCATTTTCTTTAATTGTATACAGCATGCCATAGGCTTGAGAGTTAAGACCCCTTGTAAAACAGCAAAGCATTTTGCTCTTACGATCATATTCCCTTACACATTCTGGTGTCAGCTTCCACAAATTCATTGAAGTCAATCCACATTGATACAAAACTATATATTAGAAAAGAGAAAAGTTGTAAATACTCTGGTATTGCATCAAATATGAAGAATAAAAATCTATACATGCAATATCACAAAGTTTCAAAACAAGAAATATAGAGATAACAAGATACTCTTTTGTCCACCACTAGGAAGCAGTATAAGCATGTTTTTAATAATTTAGAAATAACTATTCAAGTCAGACCTGGAATATTTAGAGTGGACTCCAAGGAAGGAGAAGGGAAAAAAAAAAAAAAAAGGCCATTTCTGTCTGATGACTGTATAAACTACTTGTGACACTGCAGGAAAGTAAAATTAGAGAGAATTCTGAACTTGATGGAAAAGCTTCATGAAAGATTTTTTTTTTTTCATTATTAAAGCAGATAAACCTTTGTGTGCTTTCTTACAGCCTTCTTGCCCACAACTACCAAGCAAAATTACAAGACAAAAAGCATAGAGGGCCTGCCACTTTGTTACTTTGCACCATGCAAAGTGTTTGTTTAGTGTCTGAAAATTTCTTAAGTATTTGTAGAATGTTTTTATAAATATATCAGCTGTGTGCATGTATTTATAATAGTAAATATGACAATATAAACCTTGTTTCTAAGGGAACAAAGTTTACCAGATTGGATTTGGGCCCAGATTAGTGCTTAAAATATGGAAATGGACTGTAAATCTTGCATCATATATCATGTTTTGTGACAGTGATTTTTTTGACTGTGTCTTAATCGAGAAGTGTAGGTGGAAAATATATCATCTCTGTCTAGAGGGTCAATGAATCCATACTCTTTCTGACCCTTGGGTCCTAAACACATCCTAATTATTTCAGTAATAAAAGTGTAATATTCTTCACTGAGATTTCATTAAGAAGAAAAGTCAGAAGGCTTAGATTCTCTTGCAATTCAAATATCACAACAAGAATATTACTTATTGTGGTAGTAAGACTTAACATTTACACCCCACATTCATCAGCTACTTCACAAATAACAGCTAATAAAGCAGACTCAGATGTGTTTATTTTCTTTACCTTCCAGACTAGAAACCCAATCCAGGGAAGTGACTCATTAGTCAAATGCAATCTATGTCAAATCTGGTAATGTTACTTTCCTATTTTATTTTTTTTCTTCTACATGAAACCATCATATTTCACTTTTCAATATATACCTAACTTCAGGAGATAAAGAGAATACAGTGATTTAATTTCTAAGATGTACTTTCCAGAGTACTATATATATATATATATGTATATGTATATATTTAATCTCCATGAAAAGGATTTCAAAGTTTTGAGTATTATCTCTAAATGAAATTATTAGTTTGATATACCTTTTATCATTTGCATCTTTGGCAAACATTTTCTTGGTTTTATATTCATACATGCAATGTATTTCTCTTACATGATTACATATGCTTGTTATCCTTCCATCTCTTCTAAAAAAAAATAAACAAAAAAAAAAAAACCGACAATTTGATGTTTCATACAAAGTTGTCTTTTTCAGTCCTGATATATACTTTTGGAAGACCTGTAGACCAAATGATACTATAAATGTTTCTCAACATTTCTGAATCTTCCATGTTTTTCCTTCTTGCACAAGACATTTTACTTGTTCCTTTAAATTTAATTTTCAGTAGATGTGAAGACTGCTGACTAAGCCCTTTGCAAAACGTCCTGTTGGTATTTATTCTAGCCTTATTGTAAAATGTCACTGAAATTCACATACACATAAAGGATTGGTTTATGTGTTGCCGAAGAGAGTTTACATAACCTCCTGGACAGAAGGGCCATCACTAGATGGTAGTTTAGGTTGTGCAGGGTAAACAAACTCACTCGCCCCAATTTCATGCCTCTGTCTACTATCACATGAGGCATATATCGTGAAGTTAACAGCATGTACCTAGTTCTTTATTGTGGAAATGATTGCAGGAAAATATATATTCGTATTCAAGCTTAAAAATTTTAATACTGGCAAGGTCAATGCCAAAGATTCTGTAAGTCAACCTGCTAACTGAAGGAAAAGCTAGAAACAAAAGAGACACCTAGAAAGGGAGAAGTTGGACAAAGATAATCTGGGAGTGCATCTCAGACCTTGGAGAAAACTAGAGCAAATACTGCTAAAACTGGAGAGTGAGGACTTCACTCAGACTTAAAACTTTACAGTTCTCAGCAAACCTTTTGGTAAGCTTGCTATATGTGTTTTGGGAGGAGTTGGAGAAGGCATGAGTCCTTTGCGAGGTGATGCATTTTAAAATTTCTGATCTACAGTAATAATAAAATACATCCTTTGCAGCAGCAACACTGTTATTCCCCATTCCCCTTACTGTTTTAAATATAGGAAATGAGACTAGAAGGTAGTACCATGTATCATACTTAGCAGTTTAAATGACACAGAAATAAAATATAGCACAGACTATTATTCCAGCCTTCTTGGACACTTGTCCACCCTCAGATATGATGATATACTCTATGAGAATTGTCTCAGTATCTTCTATACATAATCTTTATTTGACTGGGACCTAAACAAAGTCTATTGGAGTAGACAGGCTATGAAGGTGGCAGTTCACATTTCAAGTTAAATTCAACAATTTAGTATAATTATATGCCACATGTTTTCATCCTCTTGATTTTAAGTAGTCTTGAAAATGTTGGTCTCTAAAATAATGGAGCATGTCACTTCCATGCAGCACCTGTATACTTCACTAATTTTAAACTGAAAATAGAATCAAGATGATTATTCTAAACTGAGTTATCTGAATTCCAGGATATTTACTATATATGTATGTGGAAGAGTTCAGAAAGTCTGAACTCTTGTACTACCTGTACTACCTTTTTACTATGTACAGATCTCACTTTAAATCTCTAAAACATTAATGGTCACAAATGAAACAAGTATAGTGCTCCCTAAAATTAGTACTCCTTCTCCCCACAAAAAAAAAAAAAAAAAATATATATATATATATATATATATATATAAAATAAAATAAAACCACTTCTCATATACTTACAATGGTAATTTGGTAATTGATGGTCTCTATTCTTTCTTTTTTTTGCCCAATATATGACTGCATGCTCATGCAAGTTTGCTTCTGAAAGAATTTCATTTTATAAAAATAAGTAGAATTGAAAAAAAAAAGTTTTTTGTGTTGATTTGTTTGTTGATTTTATTTTCTATATAAAACTTTGATTCATTTAAGTAAAGACTGTGAGTATAGCAAAATGCTCACTCCTGCCATAGGCGATAGTAATTGCAACACCATTACCAGTAATCTTAACATGTCATAAGCACACAAACATATCTATCTACATTGATTGAGAATGATTCCATATCTGCATTTGCAGACTCAGGGGCAGAGCTTAAATGATCACACTGCTGTGCAATGGTGAACACAGATGTACCCCAAGCTCAAAGTCTCATCTTTGTTTTTCCTTGGGGAGGCTTCACACCCAGAACCAGTTTGAACTGTAGTTCCTGGTAACTCTATGGCTCCTTCAAATTCAGAA
Source organism: Anas acuta (assembly GCF_963932015.1). Taxonomy (NCBI): domain Eukaryota; kingdom Metazoa; phylum Chordata; class Aves; order Anseriformes; family Anatidae; genus Anas; species Anas acuta. Next base: position 105,092,670 of record NC_088979.1, read on the forward strand.
GAGTCTCCAGTACTATGAGGGGTATAGCACTCCATATGCAACATTTAAATACTTTTATTTATTTTTTTTTTGTCTGGACTTTATTTTGGGGTGTATTTTGGGGGCATTTGCTTAGTTCTGGAAGTCAATTTACCATTTGTCAGATTCTTCTTTCTTAAAACAGATAATTTTTCATACCATGCAGACAACACAATGCAGAACACACCACTGAAATCTTCAGAATTGGAAAGTGGTTTCATTTGCAGAAACAATGCTTCCAACATTGAAAACTAAGCTTCAGTACAACATAATTCTAGCAGAGCAGACATATGAGCAGTTAACTTAGTTGACAGTACAACAAAGAAACTGTTCTGCTCTTTCATCCATGTGATGCTGAAGCATATGTGTCTTCATACGTGTATGTAACATATATACCCATACATATATAATTTTATTGGAATTTGAAAAAATAACTAAGTGCTATACATCCACAGTGCCGCTTTACTTCCCATAGTATAATTAAGAAAACATTAGCTTTAATTCTAAGAATTGTGCAAAGAATGGACTCACAATGGAAATAAATGCTTTTGCAACGATAATTGCACTACAGCATTAGCCAAGGCCTAACTTGTTCATATGTTCTTCCTCACTCAACAGCACAAAGGATTTTTATCTGGTACTCTGTATGACATATTTAGGTCTGGTTTTAGAATAAGCAATATGCAGAGAAAGACTTTATCATAAGGAATGTAGTTGAAGACTGTATTAATTAAGCTTTCAGGCCTCTCTATAATTAGTGACTTTATTTTTCCCAAAATTGTTTTCAACAGAAATAACTGTTTGCTGTTGTCTACTAGTAACATTTCCATTAATGAAATTCCTAGTTATATGGTTATATTCCATTACAAATCAGCAAGGCTCCACTTTCTAAGCCAGCAGTGAAAGAGATTAATTAACATAGTAGCTACAGAAATAAGAAATGCAACATTAGAGACATTCAGAAATCCTTCTTCCACAGTGGATGTAATTACTGGAGCACTGTTTTTAATTATTAAACCTTCACTCAAGAAAAAAAAATCTAGAAAAAATATAAAAAAAATAAAAAATAAACCAGAAGACATTCTCTGTGATGACCCTGGAATCCTACTACAGTTAAAACACTTATTACAAATCAACACCAGTTGAGTATCATTTTTAATGAAAACAGAAAGGAAATGTACCAGAAATCTGTAACCAGAACTACTGTTCCATCCTAGTAAATATTCTCTGTAGTAGACAAAATTACATAAATATAGAACAAGCTTTTTATTTCAAAATTTGAACGACTACTGAGGTTTCCAAGTAGTTCTTGAATCCCACTAAATATTGACCTCGACTCTGATACCAACTTTCACAGTCTGATTATGAATGTTTTATGATGCCATAGACCAATTTGAGATTAAAACACATTGACCTTACTGAAACACTGCACTTCTGTTAAGTTAATGTGATTTTGCTGACTTTTCAGTTAGCCTAAAATGCTGCACTTTATAGATAATCCTTCTTGCTCTACTGCCACAGAAATTCCTAAGTGAACCAAAGCTTACAAGCTTTGGTTCTGAACCACCCAAATACTTTACAGAGTATTTGAGTATAGAGTAGGCTTCTTTTCTGGCCTCACACAAGGTGCTCCTTCAAAATATAGTAGCGTATGTGTGGAGGGAAAGTGGGGAGGGTGAAGAGGTTAAAATGATGAGACAATCTAGGAAAGCTGCAAGAAGAGGGCAAGTGGAATGAGCCAGTGCAAATCTGGAGTTCAGCCACATATCACTGGATGCCTTCCGCACACATGCAGATGTGTATCTAATATGACAGAAAGAAATACTATGTCCTTATGAAATTGGTAAAGGAGCTAATGGAAGTGATTAATTGAGTTGAACAAATCTGTTAACCTTCTCAGCATTTCCAGACACCACATGACCTGCACACCCTGCATCAGTCTCCAGAGCCCATTTTCTGTCTCCCTGCCACTCACACTATCAAGGATTCAAGGAGCACTTCATGGCTTAGAGCCGGAACTCTTCTCTGAGAGCTCACATTCACCCTGGTTTCTCACTGGTAATTTTAAGCCTCTGCTCTGTTGCATAAACCTTTAAATAGCTTACACACTCATTCCCTTGATCATTTAGAAGATAGTTAACAAGTTTCATCCAGAAAAATATTAATTAGCCATGATCTGTTTAGTTTAGAAAAGAGTTATTTCATTGATGATACAGCAAACATATAAATTCATTCCATGATTACCTGGAACAAGTTTTTCTCATAACAAGGCAGACAAGTTTTTTATGTTAGCTTTTGTACCACTTTTTTTTCTTTTTTTTTAATGGTATGAATAAAGATTCCCACTTCACCCTTCACATCAGTATTTTTAATGAATGCACTTTTTTAAGAGTACTAAGTGATCTGAGCTACAAGAGAAAATATTGTGCTACAGTGATATGGAAATAACAGCCTATGGTCTTGGCTAAGCTATAAGGAGACATGCATAAGCATCGGAAAGCTGAAAAAGGTATCACAAGATGTGTGCAACAACATTTTTACTGTTTTTACAGCATTGCACAAATTAGCAGGAATTTTCCACAGAACAGTTTGCTGAGGCGCTCAGTTGATTTTTCTCCCTCAGTTCCCACAGGCAATGGAACAGATTGAAGCGGGTGGCTGAGGTTTCAGTGCTTAGCATTGTTATGCCACAGTAGAAAACCAGAATGAGCCCGTATGTCGGGTACTCTACACAACCAAAGACAGTATACAGCAGAAATAGAAAGAAGACAAGAAAGAGTAACAAAATCAAATGGGGAAAGATAGCATAGTTTGCATGGGCAGAGAAAAGGTAGCCTCAGACTCTTCAGGTGAATCTGAGAGTTTATCAGTTTATTTTATTCTATTACTTTTGAAATAACCTTCCCCATGCCATTCTTGATTTCACACAAAATCAGCATTTTATGACCAACAAACAATAAATTCTTTTTCATACAATGCATGCTTAACTTACGCCCTCGTTGCCACCAGATCTTGTGAACATAAAAAGCAAAAGCTGAGGCTGATCATTGAACACCTACAATGACGGAAGAGGCTGAGGAGGCAGGCACGGCTTGTACTCAGGAAGGGATGTCAGGAGTGACTGTCTGCTGCTGAGCAAAGAAAGCTCAACTCACCACAATGAAGAGGGGCCCAGAGGTTCGCCCTTTAGGCTAGATGAATGCCTACATCAGCTGTGTGCATCAGCTCTGTACCTGTTCATCCCAGAAATCACAAGAGTTCAAATGTTCTCCTGGGCTAGCCAGACTGGTGAGGTGTAGGTTAACATGTGGCTCAGCCCAGCACAAACTAGAGAAACACTAACAAGTAACAAAAAGTCCTTTGAAAAGAGCAAAGGGATGGAGATGGTCCGAACTCATGTACTCCCACCCAGCAGCTGGGAGGCCCTGCTACTGTATTGTGATTCAGCTGTGCATTGCAACTGCTACACTCTGTTAAGCATATTTGTATTTTGATTTACATGCACTGCTGTAACAGCATGCTAAATCAAAATCCTGTGTAAGGTCAGATAACATCAAATAAGAAAATCTGGAATTAAACATCAAACCCTTCATGTGTGGAATATCAGAAAGAACCTGGTCAGCAAGAATTGGACTCTTGACACTAACGCAGTCCAAAGAGGTTTTATCAGTTAATGGAAGTAAAAATCCTTTAAGGACTATTAAACACCATTATTCACTACAATTTTTCATCTGAGATTGCCTAACCTGCATGTGAGGGGAAATGCCATGCTATAATAGTTGCTCTTCCCCAAACAACCAGACAGTAAAAGACTAGCTGAGCCTTTAGCCTGACCCAGTGCCATTGCTCTTGCACAGGATAGTATAGAAGCTCTTGAGTAGGTACCTCACTCTGGATGCTTTGTTTGTTTGCTTCTTGGAGGCAGGAGGACGGGTTGACAATGAAACCTGTTCTTTTATTCTCAGTTTTCGTCTCCCGTACCTAAGACGGTTTTTGACACAATGCAGCTTTTAAAGCTTACTTCCCATGACCATTCAGTGTATTTGGTAACTTCTGTAGGACATCTCTTCAAAGTCTCCGCAGAGTCTAAACAAAATGTCAGTTATGAGCTTCTTAATATGTTCATTAACATGTTCGTTAACATGTTTGTAAAATGTCAACAAATCAAGAAGGGAAAGTTTTCCTTTTTCAAGCAAACTTTTCTCCTTAGGCTTGTCTGGTCATGGTCTCCCAGGTCTTCCCTTCCACTGTAATACTAGATTTATGGTTTGGAGGTCAGTAGTCCCCCTTGGCTCAAAGACATCTGCAAAATATGGATGTGATATCTGTCACTCTCCAGTCCTCAGTATAACAAAAACCTGGACATTCTTTATAGCCTTTCATTCATTTTATTCTCCACTTCTCTCAGCAGACTTGCATATGTCCTATTTGATTTTTTTGTAACTGTGAATAGCCCCAGAACCCCTCCAAATGTGCAGTCTTTATCACTGAAAGAGGGAGGTATATTTCTTCACAACATTCAGCATCAGTGAGTCATGCATACAGATCACTTAACTGCTTATCACTATCTGTAGCTGCCTTGATTTCCTATTTTTATATAATTGACATATCTCTTACTTATATAGTAAAAAAAATAATGTTTTTCATGTGAATTCTCTATGTATAAGAACAGCTCTTTCAATGTGTTTAAATGAATCTCTATTAAACCTACAACATCAGGAACCTATATCCTACCACCTTTCAGTAATTATTCAGATTGGTTTCACCAAGAATTACAAGAATTATGGCTAAAGGAGTTTATAGGTAATTACAAGAATTACAGCTAAAAGGAGTTTATGTTTTTGTGTCAGAAAATGTTTATACTATCATTGCTGAGAACATGTGAATGTCAAACACTAACGTTAGAATAACTGTAGTTTTGATTAAAAAAATGAATTTAAAATAATTGAAAAATATACCACTCAAAGATTAAGCTAGACAGAAACCAAATAAAATATTACCTTATTTTGTGACAGTTAATAAATCAACTTTAAATAAAATAGTGCATATGCTCAGAACAATCCCATTTGAAAAATAATCTTTTGAGTTCACAGGAAGTGAAGGTTTAGCTAACAAACTTGCATGCTTTCACAAAAAGGAGTATGAAACAAAATACTTCCTGCATATTTTTATGGACTTACACCTTCGAGTTAAAGCCTGCCATAATCAACAAGCAGAACATTTGACAAATTCCATTTGCTATTCCTTTTTTTTTTTTTTTTTTTAATCTGTTGTCAGTCTGCAATTCATCATGATAAAAGCTTTGATCCCTAGCATTGAACAGACACGAATTTCCTAAATGACTAAAACTTATGGGCAAGTGTTTCCTTTTAGAGCTGTATGTAAATGCAATGTTAAATTTTATTTTTGTAATCTCTTTAATCAGAAACAAGGGAATTAGCCAGCTGTTTGGAACTCATGTTAAGATGTAATTAAGCATCTGATTGAATTTCTGTGCATATAAAACAGCAAAGGCTAGTATTTGCACACAAGACAGATCACTTTCATTAAAATAAAAATTTCCTCACCAAATGACAATAGAAAGGGTTTACTCCAATGGTTTGTCTCTGAGATACCCCTCCGCAAGAAAGCACACATCAGAATGGCAAAAATTTTGCTTTATGTGTCAGTCATACCAACAGGATTCCTTAATGAGTGACACCTAGCTTTCCCTTACATCTGTACTGCATGCTACTGCAATACGCTAAGGAATTGCTTGTCTTGCAGGCTTCAGAGGAAAAAAAAAATCCCACAAATTATCAATTACTCCAGTGTGGAAATAAGCTTTTCTGCCACCTGTGCTTGTTTTATTTTTAATATGTGTGTGTGTATATATATATAGGTGGGGAGTGTTTCTTGTTTTTTTATTGCTAGTGAAAAAACTATTAAAAATGTATTACTGAATAATATATAAAACAAGTATATATTACATGTATGATATTTGTGTAAATATACATACAGCATATATGAACAGGATTATTATTATTTGAGAAAGCAAAATACAAGTTTCCTCCTTTTCATGTCAGGTTGTCTTGAGATGAATATGAAGAAAGCTGAAAATGTGTTCTGCTTTTTAATACTATGAGATGAGTACAGTAGTGAGCCATAGTTTTAATATGTAGGATGAAGATGGGTAAACAAATCATTAGAGAAATTTGTTTCTTCAAATAATTTCTTCTCAAGAAAAGTAGGAGCATATCCTAGACTATTACAATCAGCTCTGATTTGGGTCAAAGCATCCAAATCCTCTCTGCTACCTAGGAACAAAGCAGAGGCAGGAAGGAGCATCATTAAGGTAGGATCGTTACTCTCTTTGTCTCCTCAGTTTCCAAGGGTGTAGGTAGGGAGTTACCCTCTTTCTGCAGCATTCCTGTATCGCCTCATTGCTCATTAGGATAGGGCAACGGAGTGACACTGACTTTTCTAGAAATAGATTGTACATGGCCAGCTGCACTCCCATGATAGCAAAGCAGCGTCACATCAGCTTACAGCATCAAGCAGCAGAGCCGACAAGCACAAGGCAACACCCATACCAAACTGGTATGCCCACAGTCAATGCTTGGCCCATGCCAGGCCCAGCCAAGCCTCACATGGAGGTAAGGCTCAAGGATCTAACAAATTAGCCTGCTTTTATGATACATAGCCTGCTTGCATGATACATAGAGTACAACCCTGGAAGATCCTAATCTGGACAATTAGACACAGGGAAAGGGATAAAGGTGATCAAGGAAACAAAAATATCTTAGGTAAAGTTCCCATTTTGGGCATCTGGATACTTTCTAGAAATAAGCACAGTGTACATACTAAATTTTCTGATTCCTATTTTCTTCTGCATGCTATGCAGAAGGAATGCCTTAACTAAAATGTCACTGTGCAAGACAAAACAAGCCCTGTTGAGGCCAGTGTCTGGCAATCCAAAGGAAAGAAACATCACAATGCAACAAACCACACGAGCAATTCAGGTGTTTTCTAACCAAGACAGTTAAGGAAAAATCCTTGTCTATGACTGTTTGGCATCCCTCTGATAATTAACAATAACGGTAAAATTTACAAAATAGCTAAAAATGCCAAGCATTCAGAGATGCATTTGAACATGAACTGTATTTGAAGACATAAAGCTAATTTTGACACTTTGGTTGTTTTCTGCAGAGCAGTATCATTCAGCTTACCAGAATGAACTTGTGTACATTGAATAACATACACTTAAGAGATTTTTTAGGAACTGCCTGGTAGAAAGTTTTCAAGTATATTTCAAAGAATATTTTAAAAATTGAAAGGATTGTACAAAGTCTTACAAACAATATCCAAAGTGATATCCATTAGATTATTGTTTTGCTTTGTTTTGTTTTTACCAGAAAATTGAAATTAATTTAAATTAAATTCCATCCTGTCTAATTAGCATAAGGAAAGTATACACTCCTAGAAACAGAAAAGCTAATATTAGTACATGAGCACAATTTCGATGAGATTCAACTTTAAATTTCTGACCAAATATCGATGTGGCTACTAGAAAATGCCATGGATGGAATAGAGAGATTGTTTTGTTCTACTAAACAAGCAAAAACATATACAAGCACAGACAAAGAACATTTTGTCCATTACAACAACATATTCTGGTGTTATATGGTAGAATATTCTTCACTAACAGCAAACATTCATTACAATAAAAAAGATCTGGGGCAGAATATCTGGCCATATATCACAGTTCCCTATTTCCCAGTGTTTGTTCCAAAATTGTTTTCCTATGCTGAAACAAAAGAACCTTCCTGTGTGAAGACCTAAACACTCAATTGAAGTACTGCCTCACATGTGACTAAATGAGCGTGGATATTTGCCGGTGTATCTGAGACAGTGTTCTTTCTATGGTTCGATTAGCTGGCAATATCTTACTAGTCAAGGTTATAAAAAATAGAGCTTCAACCTAGGGGCCGGAGTACTTCTTGCCTCAGCAGCACCCTGTGTAATGCCTACCTTTTTGCCTCTTTTTCTGCTGTAAGCATGAACTAAAAGAGAAGCAGAAGTAATATTACACCTTTTTCTAAGCAAAATCCTATGAAGTAAATGGTAATGATGATGCCACCATATGAGTGACCATTGTCTAGACAAAGTGTGAAAACAATATACACTGTAGAAGAAAGAGAACCTGTTCTCCCAGAATTGAAAATCAGTGATTTTAGGTTATTGGCGGCTTCAGATACAGTTTCCTTTAGCGAATAAGTATCTTTTTACCCTTTATTAAAAAAAAAAAAATGTTATTAATTTTATAATGTTTACATAATTTACCTAGTACACTTTATTTTAACAAATGTTAATATAATTTCTTCACATTTGTACTTTTGTATTTTATAGATCTGCCAGTATCATTGGTAAAATCATTTCTACCCTTCAGAATACAGCATCTCTGCTGCTCTGACAACACCTTTTAGTAATGAATGGGGCCAATGGCACAACCTATCTGTATTGGTACACAGAAATACACATGTGCAAACATACGTGTGTATATATACATATGAAGTACTTTACAATGAGATGAAGAGTGCAAGTATGTCAAAAGCTTAATATAGCACCTGTGTATTAGCTAAGGTTGACATGAAGCTAGCTAACTGGCCTAGCTTGTTTTATTGTTATTTCATCAGTTACTGGTAATGCAAGTGTATCTGTCAACTTTACGAAGAAAAACTTTAAAGTGGGAAATTTTGGGATCATGCACATGCATGATAATGGTTATGAGCATGTACAGCCAGCATGCTCCCACCCATGAAAAGCGCCAAGAATGCACAGCAAATCTTCTCATTTCCTGAAAGACAATGTTGTGCTTTCTTTAATAGCGTCCATATGATAAGCATCATGCCAGGTCTGCGACTTGGTAATGAGCACATCCTAAAGGTATGAAGATTACAAAGGGTCTTTTTTGCTGCCTTCCTGATGAAAACAGTATAAAATGTAACATTTAAAACTCCTTTTGTATTGGTATACATAACCCTAAAGAATACACTAAGAAGAACAAGACTTCTTATTATAAAAGGCAATGGTATATTTTAAACGTGTACCAATACATTAAAGAAGAATTAGTGCTTTTAAAAGTTCTATCCAATTGATTCTGTTTTGTGCTGGCAGAGATCAGGTCTCATCAGGTCTAAAATGAAAGCACATCAGGCTAGGTGGGCGTTCTCATTAAACTTTTCTGTAAGTGAAAACGCAATAGGGCTTCCTTAAAATCTTGTGGGACTATAAAGAAGCATCTGAGAATACCATTTTCTACTTTCTCAACAGCTAATTTCTTGACTGAGTTCTACATAATTAATAATTCAGAATTAAATTTAAAATTTCCCCATTTTGTAAAAGTCTGATGGAATTTTGTTTTTGAAGTTTGAAAACTATAAAGAAATACTTAAAACTGCACACCTAAGCCTCAGAACTAGCAAAACACCAGAATTTACAGTTTGTACCTGTAATGAAGCACATGAACTGTACACAGCTTTGCTACAACAGACATTACTTACAGGGCAGAAAGCTGTTCACAGCTTGAATCATTTTCTGCAAAGATTGAGTCTGCTTTGCAGGAGAATCTGAACCATTATGAAATAAAAGAATTTTTTTTTATTTTTTTTTTTTGGTCAGGTACAGGGGGTTGGAAAGCACGAATAAAGTCCCAAGACATAAGCAGAAGGAGCAGTTCTGTGGTTAAGCTTGTAAGCAGAAATGGTCTGGAGCTCTTTCTTGTGTGGTGACTGCTGAGAAGTTTCAAGCTGAGACCTCACTAGTGACCTCTCTGTCCATCAGCTGGGCTTAGCCTACACACAGCTGCATCACACCTGATTTCCAAAACTGCCAAGCACTCACAGCTGCAATGGGAGACAATGAGTCTGGGCTCTGAATGCTTCAAAAGCTGTAAAATGCACATCCAAGGTGTCTCTTGTGGAACACATGAAATAGCTGATTCTCTGCATTTCAGATCCTCATTTATAAATCAGGATAATAACATCCTTTTACCTTGCTGGAACTGTGTGAACGTAAGTTCAATAGGATTTCTAAATCACTCAGATACTTTTCGAATGAGCAAACAAGGAAAAGACCATTAGAAAATTAATAGCTGTCTTCAAAGCTAAGCAGTAAATTTGGCCTATATCCATACAACCAAGAACGTCATATGAGAACTACTGATTGTTTTAATCGTCCTTCAATTTGTCACGTTCCTACCCTTTATAATAGGTATTGGTTTTATCTGTGTATTTCAAAAAGAGCAGCTGATGACATGGTTTGGCACACAGATTTTATGAGTGTGCATTTGGGATTCTCACTTACTCATGGGCTGCTAAGTCAAAAATGAATTATACAGATGAGTCTGAACAAATGACACTGAAGTGTTTCTGTTACAGTGTTATGTGTTTTATATATAATGAACACAGACCAATAAATCTATTTGAGAAGTACATGAGAGGTTTTATTCATTTTTAATTCTAACTATTAAATCCATCTTGCTATATGTAATATAACTTAATGCCAAGATATAAACACAATATTCACCTAAGTCTACGTGGGGTGGAACAAAAAGATTTAAATGATATCTTGCAGTTTTTCCCCTGTATTTAAAATACAAAGGAGATAATGATCTTATTTAAAAATGAAATTAATACTTTATGTGCAGACCTTCCTGGCTACACCATTTCCCAACTAGAGCTACAGTGAGCACTGCAGATGCTCCTGTTGGAAACTGAGATCTATGTTTTTAACTTTCAAAACATCATCCAATTCACACAGTTTTATTAGAAATAATGAGGAACTATTTCTTTCCCTGTAACATTTTTTTCCCACCTATTTCTGTTTACTTTTGTTTAAATCTTATATATCCAAAAGCAATATTAAGCTCAATACAAACTTAAAGCCATGGCTGCAGCTACTGCTCCTGCTTATGCAAGTTTCCCTTTTGGGTTGGTATTTCTATTGCTCTAAGAAAAAGTTCTTACAGTTAAAGACAGTGCTCATCACCCCGCTCACATACACAGGCATACACACATGAAAGTGGAAAACTTTTATCAGCAAACCAAAGGATTATTCCTTTTTTAAATGGAACATCATATTTTAACTCTGCAAGGTTATTTTCAACCAACTGCACCCAAGTCTAAGTTTATACAATTAATATAACCTCCCAGAAATTAATTAAAGTAGTGCTGATCTTTAACGGAAAAGTTGATCGTAGAATTACATTAATATCATAAACCAGTAAAAATTGACACAAGTCTAGTTTTCATTGCCTATATGCTGGTAGTTTCTGGGCACATAGCAAACCATAACAGCTTTCTTCCATCAGCAAACTATCTGGCAGTAAACTGGATATATAGTGTCTTTAGTGTTGACTTATGAGGACTGACAGTTAAACATCCTATTACTCAGGGTTGACCATATACCCTTAGATGCATAAAATGAAAGGAAGACAGAAGATGCAGAACAGCATCTTTTTCAGAAAGCATCACATTGAAACATTTGATCACTGCTATTAAAGGCATGATACAAGTGTCATAAAAAAGTTGCTACTATGTTTAAGCTGTCACTAAATTGATTAATGATTAAGAGGAGGTGAACAGTTCAGCAGAGTAAGCCTAATACATACCAATGCATTAGCATTTGCTGAACAAAACTGATTTTGTTTTTATTAGCTAGGTTCAGATTTGATGGGATGAACCACACACCCAGGCATAGTCATAACTCAAGAGAACTATCAGCAAGAACAAAATGTCTTTTCTACTTTGGTATTTTATATGCAAAAGGACAAAACAATATGGATCAGATCCTACTCTTTGTATTTAGAATTTAAACACTTAAAAATAGAATACCAACACAATTATTAAGTGAATATACTCTCATCAGAGTAGAAGTAGTCATCTACCATAATCTGCAGAATTTCCCCATTAACATATTTTAGGAAAAAAAAAAATCAAATAAGGAACCTTTGTGAATATTATTGCTGAAACAGGGAATATTCAAAACTACCAGAACCACGTCCACACAGCTTTTTGCTTCATTTCAAAATGCCCTTAGGTTTCTTTATTGATGGAGTACTGGCCAATCAATAGTCTCCCTCCTGGCATATTTTGGGGTATGCAGGAATATGTACCTTAAGAAGGGAATTTGCCCACCTCTTTCCCTGTCTCTCTCTCTAACTGAAGCACATGAAATATACAGGAGTTAATGAATGAAAATTCAAAGGGCATCAAAAGGTTAATGAATGAAAATTCAAAGGGCATCCTGGTGACAGGACGAGGGGGAATGGGCTAAAGTTACGCCAGGGGAGTTTTAGGTTGGATGTTAGGAAGAATTTCTTTACTGAAAGGGTTGTTAGGCACTGGAACGGGCTGCCCAGGGAGGTGGTGGAGTCACCATCCCTGGAAGTCTTCAAAAGACGTTTAGATGTAGAGCTTAGGGATATGGTTTAGTGGGGACTGTTAGTGTTAGGTCAGAGGTTGGACTCGATGATCTTGAGGTCTCTTCCAACCTAGAAATTCTGTGAAAAGGACAATTTGGAAGTATATTTGCAATTTCTAGGAAGATGTTTTTAATCACTCATCATTAACTACTGTTTTCACATTAATCTCTATTAGTGTGAATCAGCAAGGATATGGACTATGGTCAAGTATACTGGTAGAGGAAAAAAAAAACGACTAATTAAAATTTAGAAAGAATATGTTAGTAAACAAGAAAATTGTATGATATGTTTATTTTTTGTATGATAAAAAACAACAGAAGCAAAATCTCACAATTACATTGCTTAAATATTCTCAATGTAAATTCTGAATTTTTTCAACACAAAGTATGAAATAATGAAAATGTCTTTCAAGGTACATGGTCTCAAAACTTGTTAATAAAATTTAAGTTATTACCAGCTCCATGGGTGTTAAAAATGTGTAATAGTTAATGATGTTTAATAATTAATAGTGAAAGCATGTTATAACTAATTAGCTTAATAGAGATGGATCAGGGCCTACTTTGATGTATGGGAAGCAGCAATAGTACTCAGGATGTTCTTGTCTCCTAAGACTAGTAAAGTGTATCCATTTCCTTATATGATTATAATTATTTGTTTAAAGGCAGGAGTTGTAGGCATTAATTAAAATCATTATGATAGATACTGTACAATCATACACAAACTGTATACGTTTCATGCCTGAAAGCTTTGATATTCTAACTAGAAGGAATAGCTAATGATTATAAAACAGAAAAAGGGAAAAAAATACAAATTTAAAAAAGTTGACGAGCTCAGTAACAAACCCTTATGATTATAAAAGGGGATCATATGTATAAAACAATACTAACTTTTCAAATGCCAGCTTCTATTTGATCTACTTTCCACTTGCTTCTCACTAATATAACTGTTGAAATAGATTCTGATGCAAACAAATGTTCACAGTAAAAACCTCTATCTGCGGTTACTTGGAAAACTTTTAGAAGAACAGGTTTCAGACTTATGAAGGAAGTGTATGCACTGCTGTTACAATGTGGAACACTACCATTCTTCATTATAGCTAAGCCTTATACAAATATGTATAAGGTGCGTATATATATATATATGTCTATATATATAGAGAGAGAGAGACACACTTAAATTTTGAGAATCAGATCAGTCTGTTGCCCAGGGCACACATACATGTGCCTATCCTATGATACTTAAGGTGACTGAATGAATTAAAATAACCAGGATAAATTAAAACATAGAAATTATGCTCGAATATCTGAAAGTACTTTAAACTTGATTAATGAAGCCTGGAAGATAATTACACTAGGAAACCAGTAGCATTAAACAAATAGAATGCTGTGTAAAAGAACAAAATTCATCAAAAAATTTAACAAATGGATGAAGGATTAAAGATAAAAATCCAACTCAATTACAGAGTCTATGGCCCCAATCCAGCAAACCACTTAGAGCATAAGTTTAGTTTTATCAAAGTTAACAGACCTCATCAGTCTAAAGATAAGCATCTGCCTAAGGCATTTTCCAGAGCAGGGCCTATGGATTCTGCACAACTACATAGAAATACATTTGCCTTGCAATAATTACATATTTAACTATTAATTAAAATGTTATCTGTCAAAACAGAATGTACTTTACAAATCTTTAGTGAAATGCAAATGCTTACATTTCTATCACTGTTACATGTGATGTGAGCTGGAAAAAAATCTAGTGAGCTGAGTAAGAGATCTATCTCTAATCACAGAACAAGAGGATACATTTTATAACCTTTTTTTTTTGCCTATTAGGATCATATATGGCTATTGAAAAAAATCTTTCCATGATGGTTACATAAAATTTGAACATAGCTTTTCACTCAACTTATTAGAAGAGATTTCCTAATAAATAAATTAATAAAAGTCAAAAAATTCTTTTGGGTTGGAGGTAAGACCACTAACATTGGCACTGGGTATCAGTTGAGACCTCTGATAAAAATTAGGGAGTAATTAATATTGATAATTATGTTTTACATTCAAGATTTGGCTTAGAGAACAAATATTGTCTCTAGGAGCAGGCATATCTGAATGTGAGAGCAGACAGAATCATCTAGGTTGGAAATGACCTTCAAGATCATTATGTCTAACAAACAACCTCACCTACAGAGTCCCATGACTAAACCACATCCCTATGGTGACATGAATTGAAGGTACCTAATATAAAATGCACCTGTAAAGAAGCACCAATTGCCATGATTAGGATTAGCAGACTCATTACTGAAAAAAGTACAACAGAAAAAACAGAAGACCAAACCGTGCAATTGCTCTGGACTGGTGAAGTCAAAGATGAAAGACAAAATGTTTTCCAGTTAAGAAGAAACCCTATCAGAGAATGGTTCCAGTCAGGACTAGCTGAATGCTAACAGGTTTATGTTCACATAATTAATTTGGGGTGGAATAAAACCTGAGAAAACACAAGAAATGTTGAATGCATTAAATCTATACATATATATATATAAAATATATATATTTTTTAATAGTATTTCACAATGGGACGTAATATTACCCTGAAGTTTCAATTGAAGTAAATTTTGTCCTTTGCCAATTGTAATAAAAGCAAACAACTGAAGGTTGAAATCACAGTGACTTGGCTGTAGTGAATAGACTTGGCATTTCATACATTAAGGAGAAGGCTGTGATTGTGGTGGTCTTTCTTTTTATAACAGTCCAATACCTAGAGCAGGAAAGCCCCTACAATATTATTTATTTATTTATTTATTTTCCTTCTCTTCTTCAAGTCATGTAGATTTTATCTCAGGGAAGCAACAAATTTTTAAAGCATTAATTGTGGTAGGAAGAGATATGCATTGGATATGTTCTCAGTTCAACCCTCTTAAAATAGCAGTAATGAAGTCCAAATATTAGAAAGATGTCCTACCCACCAAAGTAGAGAAGCACACTTCCTCTTTTTTTTTTTTTTTCAGTGCCTGATTAAGCAGCTTATACACCAGAGAATTTATGAGATGTGAGGACAGCTACATGAAAGAAAGAAGTGGGGAAGATACAGCCTTTTCTTCAGAACACAAAAGGGCCTTTTAAAATATAGGTATTGTTGCCCGAATTCCAGTATAGACATTTCCACTGTACATTGCACACACAGAGACATTCTGGGATGTAAGGAGATTCTTTTGCTTTGCATGGCATCATATAGTTTTCACACAGCCATAATTTAAAAATATATTGAAATATTTGTTATCATATTACGTTTTTTATTTCATTAAAAGTGTATGAACAACCAAAAGTGTTCAATGAAAATGTACAAAACATTACTGGAAACAACATTATAATCTGTATGGGAGGAAGCAGTATACATGACTTGGACAGCTTATTTGTTGGACACAGTTTACGTAGCCAACTGTTAAATATTTTAAAAGAATATCCATTCAAGCAAAATGATTCAATTTTTCAATAGCACTTGTTAACTCAGTATTGTGCATTTTTACTTGTAAAAATCCTTGATGAGTAGGCAATGTGTTCTTTGCATGTACTTGCCATGTGGGAGAGAGACCATGGAAAGATCAGTTCAGGTGTTCATCTCATGTGCAGTTAGCATGTCTCTGGAAAAGACAAGGAAGGAGTCCTTTCTTCCTGCAGTGAGCAGGATAGCATGAAAGGATAGTGACTTAAAACTCTGAAACCTTGCATTTTCAGACTAAATTGGCTGCATGTCTGAAGTAAGTTACATCAGTCCCCCTAGTTACGCTGTCAGTAAGAGTCTATTAAGGTTTTAATTTTTTTAACAATCACATACGTGGCTAGGGCACTGGATGTGGAACTTGGATACAACTCTCTCTTTTCAGTTGGTGGCCACGATAGGAAATGACATTGGCATGACACAATTCCAGAGGATGTATATCATCAGAAACTGCCAATTCCTGCCTCCCCCCAAAAAATTAAAATACTTCATAATATGCAATTCCATTTGAGATTCACTTCTGTGAAAGCACTGTTTGTCTACAGAGCCAATATACATTCGGCCTTACAAAGTGCTTGGGATAGGGCACGACTGGCACTATACCACTCTTCAAATAATGCATATGCAATTCCACTGTAAAACACGTTCTGTCTACCACAAGGCCAAGAAATAAATAGGTGGACTCAGCTATTGAATCGAGTACATATCTATTATTCTTGAATTTAGTAATTTTTTTTTGTAAAAAATCTGCTTCATGCATCAGATACACTGTATTGATTTTTTTTCCTTTTTAAGAACCAGAACACTTACAGTGTTTCAGTAAGTTCCTATTTATACAGCATCTGCAAAGTTTGTAGCACTTACTTCAATGGTGAAACGTTTTAAAAATAGAGTGAATGTAACTTTCAAATAAAAAGGAGGCGATCGCATCGCAGGCGATGCCCTCCTCTTCCGACCCCACCTTCCCAGGTGCCCTTACAAAACAGGTTTGAGGCCCTGGAGAATGAGAGATCAACAGCAACTGAGGAAGAGGTAGAAAGTGTTCCCAGGAGGATTCCTAGGGTGAGGAGGTCAACTCCACGCATCAGGACTGCCTCCACCAAGAACGAAAGAAGGGTGATTGTTGTGGGTGACTCTGTCCTTAGGGGAACAGAGGGCCCTATTTGTCGGCCTGACCCTACCCGTAGGGAGGTCTGCTGCCTCCCTGGGGCCAGGGTCAGGGACATTGCCAAGAAGGTCAAGCGCCTGGTACGGCCCACTGACTACTACCCGCTATTGGTCTTTCAGGCTGGTAGCGATGAAGTAGCAAAGAGAAGCCCGAAGGCGATCAAAAGAGACTTTAGGGATTTGGGGCGACAACTTAGAGGTTCAGGCGCACAGGTTGTGTTTGCCTCTGTCCTTCCGATAGGGGGGATGGAAGCTGAAAGGTGCGCTGTTCGCATAAACTCGTGGCTTCGTGACTGGTGTGACCGGCACAACTTTGGGTTCTTAGATCACGGGAAGGTCTATGCTACACCGGGCCTGATGGCACCGGATGGGATGGGCCTCTCTCGGAGAGGGGTAAGGATCTTGGGTCAGGAGTTGGCAGGGCTGATAGATAGGGCTTTAAACTAGGTAAGAAGGGGGATGGGGCTGAAACAAGGACTGTTGGGGCTGTGCCAGGGGGAACAATGGCAAGGCCGGAGGATAAGGAGGATAAGGTAAAGGCCCAGCTGAAGTGCATCTACACCAATGCACGCAGCATGGGTAATAAACAGGAGGAGCTGGAAGCCATCGTGCAGCGGGCAGGCTACGACTTGGTTGCCATCACGGAAACGTGGTGGGACCAGTCTCATGACTGGAGTGCTGCGATGCCTGGCTATAGGCTCTTCAGAAGGGACAGGCAGCACAGAAGGGGTGGCGGTGTGGCTCTCTATGTTAGAGAGTCTTTCGATGTTGTAGAACTCGAGGCTAGGAATGACAAGATCGAGTCCCTTTGGGTTAGGATCGGCAGGGACAACAAGGCTAGTGTCCTGGTCGGGGTCTGCTATAGACCGCCGAACCAGGATGAGGAGACGGATGAGGAGTTCTACAGGCAGCTGACAGAAGTTGCGAAATCGTCAGCGCTTGTACTCGTGGGGGACTTCAACTTCCCTGACATATCCTGGAAGCACAACACAGCCCAGAGGAAGCAGTCTAGGAGGTTTCTGGAGAAAGTGGAAGATAGCTTCCTGACGCAGCTGATTAGTGAACCTACCAGGGGTGGTGCCCTGCTAGACCTTCTCTTCACAAACAGAGAAGGACTGGTGGAGGATGTGATTGTCGGGAACAGTCTTGGGCGGAGTGACCACGAAATGGTGGAGTTCACTATTCTTGGCGGGGCCAGGAAGGGAACCAGTAAAACCACTGTATTGGACTTTCGGAGGGCTGACTTTGGGCTGCTCAGGACACTAGTTGGTGGAGTCCCATGGGAGGCGGTTCTGAAGGGCAGAGGGGTCCAGGAAGGCTGGGCGCTCTTTAAGAGGCAAATCCTAATGGCGCAGGAGCGGTCTATTCCCATGCGCCCAAAGATGAGCCAGCGGGGAAGAAGACCAGCCTGGCTCAACAGAGAATTGTGGCTTGAGCTTAGGAGAAAAAAGAGGGTTTATAATCTTTGGAAAATTGGGCAGGCCACTAAGGAGGACTATAAGGATGTAGCGAGGCTGTGCAGGGACAAGATTAGGAAGGCCAAAGCTCGTCTGGAGCTCAATCTGGCTACTGCCGTTAAAGATAATAAAAAACGCTTTTATAAATACATCAACACAAAAAGGAGGACTAGGGAGAATCTCCATCCTTTACTGGATGCAGGGGGAAACTTAGTTACAAGAGATGAGGAAAAGGCGGAGGTGCTCAATGCCTTCTTTGCCTCAGTCTTTAGCGGCAATACCGGTTGTTCTCTGGATACCCAGTACCCTGAGCTGGTGGAAGGGGACGGGGAGCAGGATGTGGCCCTCACCATCCACGAAGAACTGGTTGGTGACCTGCTACGGCACTTGGATGTCCACAAATCGATGGGGCCGGATGGGATCCACCCAAGGGTACTGAGAGAACTGGCAGATGAGCTGGCCAAGCCCCTATCCATCATTTATCAGCAGTCCTGGCTATCGGGGGAGGTCCCAGCTGACTGGCGGCTAGCAAATGTGACGCCCATCTACAAGAAGGGCCGGAGGGCAGACCCGGGGAACTACAGGCCTGTCAGTTTGACCTCAGTACCAGGGAAGCTCATGGAGCAGATCCTCTTGGGAGTCATCATGCGGCACTTGAAGGGCAAGCAGGCGATCAGGCCCAGCCAGCATGGGTTTATGGAAGGCAGGTCCTGCTTGACGAACCTGATCTCCTTCTACGACAAAGTGACGCGCTGGGTGGACGAGGGAAAGGCTGTGGATGTGGTCTACCTTGACTTCAGCAAGGCTTTTGACACCGTCTCCCACAGCATTCTCCTCAAGAAACTGGCTGCTCTTGGCTTGGACTGGCGCACGCTTCGTTGGGTTAGAAACTGGCTGGATAGCCGGGCCCAAAGAGTTGTGGTGAATGGAGCCAAGTCCAGTTGGAGGCCAGTCACTAGTGGCGTCCCCCAGGGCTCGGTGCTGGGGCCGGTCCTCTTTAACATCTTCATCAATGATCTGGATGACGGCATTGAGTGCACCCTCAGTAAGTTTGCAGATGACACCAAGCTAGGTGCGTGTGTCGATCTGCTCGAGGGTAGGAAGGCTCTGCAGGAGGATCTGGATAGGCTGCACCGATGGGCTGAGGTCAACTGTATGAAGTTCAACAAGGCCAGGTGCCGGGTCCTGCACCTGGGGCGCAATAACCCCCAGCAGAACTACAGGCTGGGAGAGGAATGGTTGGAGAGCTGCCAGGCAGAGAAGGACCTGGGAGTGATGGTGGACAGTCGGCTGAATATGAGCCAGCAGTGTGCTCTGGTGGCCAAGAAGGCCAACGGCATCCTGGCTTGTATCAGAAACACTGTGACCAGCAGGGCTAGGGAGGTGATCGTCCCCCTGTACTCGGCTCTGGTGAGGCCGCACCTCGAGTACTGTGTTCAGTTTTGGGCCCCTCGCTACAAGAAGGACATCGAGGTGCTTGAGCGGGTCCAAAGAAGGGCGACGAAGCTGGTGAGGGGCCTGGAGAGCAAGTCCTACGAGGAGCGGCTGAAGGAGCTGGGCTTGTTCAGCCTAGAGAAGAGGAGGCTCAGGGGTGACCTTATTGCTCTGTATAAGTACATTAAAGGAGGCTGTAGCGAGGTGGGGGTTGGCCTGTTCTCCCATGTGTCTGGTGACAGGACGAGGGGGAATGGGCTAAAGTTACGCCAGGGGAGTTTTAGGTTAGATGTTAGGAAGAGCTTCTTTACTGAAAGGGTTGTGAGGCATTGGAACGGGCTGCCCAGGGAGGTGGTGGAGTCACCATCCCTGGAAGTCTTCAAAAGACGTTTAGATGTAGAGCTTAGGGATATGGTTTAGTGGGGACTGTTAGTTTTAGGTCAGAGGTTGGACTCGATGATCTTGAGGTCTCTTCCAACCTAGAAAATTCTGTGATTCTGTGATTCTGTAAAATCCACCATAATTATTTTGTCTCAGGTTCCACTCACTGAGTTTTAAAATTAATTTTTGCTTATTTATTCATAAATGAAGAAAAAGAAAATATTTAAAATAAATGGATGGAAAACTAGCTTTGTAAAGTGTTTCTTTCCTTCCTGTTGTAACTCAAAAACAGACTGCTAGTTCAGCAGGTGTGAAATTCCAGTTTAAGTACAAGCTACTCTAATTTCACAGTTGAATCACAGAGTTACCACAGAGTCCCCATTGAGCAAATTTCACATTTGCATGCATTCAAGGTCATTACTGAAGGTGATCGAAATGAGACTCGACACCTCCATTTATTTGTTGTCAAGGAGTGGGTCTGAAATTTGCACAGACTCTAATCATTCCGATTCCACGTCTAAGTCAAGGTTATTGCAGTCTTGTCTTGCCTTGTCAAAGAAGAATTTCCACTTCTAAAACACTATATTTCAATAATTCCTATCTTTGATCAGATTTCAAGCTCAATAATTCTGACACAGATACTACACAAGCTGCTTGTATGTTGCTTCAACAATTTATATTACTTCTCATCAGATTAAAACAGCATCTTTTTCTTTCCTTTATCATATTCCTAACTCTTCATTCAATGATGCACTTCAACTTCTTAAATAGCAAAGAAATTTTAAAACATACATACCTGTATCTGTTTATAAAATACAAAATGTATATAAATATATAAATATATATAATATATATATAAATATAAATATATATATAATATATATAAATATATAAATATAATATATATATATTTATATATATATTATATATTTAATATTTAATATATTTTATATTTATATTATATATAAATATATATATATAATATATATATAAAATATACCCCAATTTAGATACATATATGCACATTGTATATGCATATATAAAGCATTCATAAATGTAAATACATACATATACAGATGTGACGACTGAAATGTAAAGAATACATAAAGAAAAATGTGTGCAAAGAAAAATTACAATACTTGTCCAAACATGTACTTATCCAGAAGATCCAAGAAGTCACCATAGACTTCTTTGTGCATTTCCTAACTCTAGCCATTAAAGGTGAATACATCTATTCTTTCTTTCAGAGCTTGGCCACAAAGAGCTCAAAGTCACAAATTTTCTTTTCTTGTATCTTGATACAGCACTATTAAAGTCTATCACTTTGTTGGTTTACTTCAGTTGTATATTTTTTGCAGGCTTTGAGTCTGAACTTTTAACAAGCTTAATTTAGTCTTTTAACATATGTATCCATTATGAAATGTCAGATTATGTCAGTTATTGGTATCAGACTAATTCACAAAGTCAAGCCACCATAATTCTTAAAGACCAAATATATTTTCTTGGATTAGAATCCATGATTAGATAATCTCTGAACGTACCAGAAAGGCAACCACTATCAATTGATTTCTTTTCACTCATTAAAAAAGCTTTCTGTTGAGATGAAAAATAAGAAGTGAATTGATAAGTGTGAAATCAATTTCTTTATACTCTTTGCAGGCCAAAGATAAATACTAGTAATAGCCTTAGAAGTTACAGCATAGAGCTAACTTTTGATCCTTGTACTCTCTCTACAGCACTGTATGTCAAAGTCATCAATCTGAGTCTGTCTAATTCACTGATCTATTTCTTTTCCTTAAGAAAGTTAAGTTTAAATGTTACTATGAAGAGTATAAGGAGGAAGATCAATAAATAGCCACCAGGTCGCTGCATTTCTATAAACTTGACTTCCACTGAGCATATTGCTGATCTGAACATAGCAAATTATTGTTTTTAAACGTATAACATTGAGAAGAACTTTTCTGGGTATGCAGAAATACATAATCACTTTAAAATCTGACCTTTTGAGTTTTTGTTGTTGTTGTTTTTTCTCATATATATCTATGATTCAGGAAGCATTACTGTCTAATTTTATGGACTAATTGAAAATAGCACAGCAGTATTAAATGAACTGAATTAAGCTGCACAAGCAGTCTGCACAAAAAACAAGGGAAGAATGCTTGCCTCATTACCGAATACTTTACCCACGATCTTAACTGACACTTCCACTGTGAAACATCTATACATCAAGAAAGTGTTCAGTAATGCTTGCCAGTAACAGTAGAAATATTACATTAGCACAACACAGTTTTTAAATTTGTTTCTAAATAAATATTTTTTTTTTATTTTTTAATCATTTTCACTCCCCCCCACACCAAGGTTTAATAATATGAAAGTTAAGACAAGATTTCCCCCTCTTTTCTGGTTCCAGCTCACTGAAAAGTAAAGATCTGATCCCTTTGCTCTGTTTTATTTATTGCAAGTCAACCTACATGTATTTCTCCTGAATGTAGGGCTGTACAAATATTTTGCAGAAAGGTAGTTCTCGCCATAAAGGGTAGAGGATCCACCCAACTCTTCTGTTCCCTTTCCTGCCCTCCTTCAGCAACACCACTTCAAGAAAATGTTTCAGATATAAATATCAAATCCACAAAATTAAACATTGATTGGTGGAGTTGCTGCCTCTGTGTGTTACAGAGCTCATTTGCTCAAGACTCTGGAACTTACTCTGGTGTCATGTTGGCCTTGCCTGGTTGTCTCAGTGTTTAAATGACAGATGACATAGTCACACAGAACCACTAAATCCTACGCTTAATAAGAAATCTAAGATGTTACAAGACCAGCATTTTGCACCTTTGGAGATGAGTGAATTCATAAGTGGTTCACCAAAGTGCCCAAAGAATGCCTGATTTACTGATGTTCACCAATTGCTGCAGTAATGAATTTGATCAGAAAACTGCCCGATATCTATGGTGCATCTGCTACCATAAGTGCAGAGCTGGTCCTTGTGCCTGGTGTTAACTTTAAGAGACTACATAGCTAACAATGTTCTCTAGATAGTTTCTAATTAGTTTCTTGATAAACTTTAGGTAATTTTAAAGCTCTTAAAAGAGAAACTTCCATTACAGAATACTTCCAAAATTCATGACTTTTCTGTGGCTATTAGAGGGAATTAAGCATGCCACTGACATGCCTTTGACATGCTGCAAACCCTGTCTATGCCTTTAAAAAAAAAATATATATATATATATATATTAATGTAAATATATATATATATATTTATTCTCCAAAGGATGGAGGCTGTGTTCAAGCTGCTGGGACTGCTCAGTCATGCCTGGGAACTGCCTGCAGTGCTGACAGCCCAGCTGCACCCATCAAGAGGCTGCTCCAGGAATTTATCTGCACAAACTGCAACATTTTGGTGGCCAGGAAGGCTCTCCTGTGAATGTACAATTTAATGAGATAAGCATAACCTCACGTGTAATTTACAGTGCTACCACTAAGCTAAAATTTTCAGACATGACAAGTGTTTTGTACTTCTGTTTCATTCTACCTAGTTTGTAAAACTCTAAACTGTACTTCAACTTTCAGAAACTTTGGCCTTTTCCCATTCAAATATCATGTAATAAAGGGTTTCTCAGGGCAGCATTCTCTAATTTTTCCTGAATACCATTACTGAGACCTACTATGAAGCTACTACATCCTATTGAAATGCTAAGAGTTGAGGTGAGCATCTTCAATTTTACTTTAAAGTTCAACAAGGCTCTTAAATTCCTATCTTAAGGAAATTTCAACTTTTCAAAAGGTCCAAGCACTCAACAATTTGCAATAACTTCAGAAGACTTTAGATTACAAACCCCACTCAGGCAATAATTAGATAATATTAACATCTGGTAGCATATTAACTAGAGATTATTTATAAAGATATTTTGGAAATATTTTCCTATAGTAGAAAGCCTAAAAATAGTAGAAGAAAACTAAATCAAACACAAGCCTCACAAAATCTTAATAGTCACAGGTACTGTAAAATTGTCTTTCAAAAAAGACCAGTTGAGAATTTGTTCTTGAATTATGTACATTATATATATAGCATTCTGAATATCACAATATCACTTTTTAAAAAGATGCAAAACAAAAACGTGGGCTGCAGTGTTCTTTCTGAAATACACTGTAGGTAATGATATACTAATTCCTGAAGTCCTGACAATTTATTTTCTGAGACTTAAATTGATTTATGTTCCTTTCTCATTGATCTATGACAGAAAAGTGAAAAACATTTGGGGTGCATTGATACTAAATATCATTGATAATATCATTAAATAATATTGACATTAAATGATTAGAAAGTAAAAGTTAACTTCTTTACTGAAAGGGTTGTTAGACACTGGAACAGGCTGCCTAGGGAAGTGGTGGAGTCACCATCCCTGGAGGTCTTTAAAAGATGTTTAGATGTAGATCTTAGGGATATGGTTTAGTGGGGACTGTTCGTGTTAGGTCAGAGATTGGACTCGATGATCTTGAGGTCTCTTCCAACCTAGAAATTCTGTGATTCTGTGATTCTGTAAATATATCTTTAAAATACAACTATCAGTTTTATGCTACCATCTTGTTTCCTTGTTTCTCTGAGGGTGTTTTGGTAGTTTATTTTTTGTGGAGAAGGAATAATTTTAACTTGAGTGGTTTTTTTGTTTGTTTGTTTTTGTGTTTTGTTTTTTTTGTGGGTGTGTGTGTTTTTTGTTTTTGTTTTTGTTTTTTAAGTAAAATGCAGTATATGGAAGTGTATCAGGGAAATACTTCTTGAAAATACACAAAAATACATTCAAACTGTCTTAGTGAGAAAGTAAGCAAATAATAGCTTTGCAAATAGATTTACAGAATTCCACTTCGTTTTTAAACTAATTCTCTTACGGAGGTATAAAGCCAATGTACCTGTGTGACTTTACTTACAAATTGTCTCAAATGGCTGTTGGGTTGTTGACATTCAGAAGTTCTTATTTCTTTCTTTTTTTTTTTTTTTTCTAATTATTATATTCTTTATTCTTTTTTATTTTCTAGCCAATGGCCTGGAATGCTTTGAAAGCCCACCCCACCATCACGAGAATCTCACAGTCTGGTGCCTAGTATTATAGCTGGATCTTGCAGGCAGGTGTTTAGACTTGTGCAAAGCATAATTGTTACATATATACCATGAATACACCTAAAACTGGACTCATTGCAGAAGTAGAGCTGAACTAGACATGGAAAAATATAGGCTAAAGGAGAGATTGTCTGTGGATCTTATTTTAAAACATATTTTAGAGTGGAATCACAGAATTTCCAATACTGTAAAGCAAATGATGGGGTACAAAATTTTATTTCTTGAGAGTAGTTACTTATCTTTCTTCAGTGAACTGAAGATGCACTTTCCTGAAGAACCTGTCTCAGGGTAACTAGTGCTGCTGTAGCCCAGAATAACCACAGTACCTAAGCTATCTCACTACTTACTGCTTTGCATATTTATCTTTATAACATTCCTGTCAGGAAGTACAGCACAGCCCTACTTTTCAGATGTGAAAGTCAGGCAAAGGCATCTGCCAAATAAAAATGTAAGGACTTATCTTAATATAAGTAGAACTGAGATGTCTGAAATTTCATCATCTTGTCTTCCAAGAACAAGGAAAAAAAAAGAAGAAAAAAAAAAAGTTCCTTACGTATTTGAAGTTCCCTTGGTGTCTGGAACTATGCCTCCAAAAATGCCTTGAACTGCCTCTGACTGGGAAACCTGTGCAGTTCAATCCAAATCTCAGAAACTCCTCATTCAGGACAAAAAATATAGTAGTTTGTTTCACAGAAGAATAATTGCTAGACAGAGACCAGTACATGAAAACTGGTGCAAGCCTGTCTGCCCGGTCTCTCTGATGCAGCTACTGATGAGATGATGCAGCATCTCATCTGGGCATGAACTGGTCATTCTGCACCTGCAGAATGACCATCGTGGCTTCAGCCCACCTAGTGAGGATTCAATGCACAAATATCTTCCAAGAACAAGCATAGAGTAATATTAAATCCTGTACATTCATATCTTCATTTGGACAAGAAAACAGAGCTACAAGAGGCAATGCATTATATAACACTGTGGGAAGTTCTGCATTCTTTGAATGACTCTTCAGGTACATCCCAACCAACCATAGCAAGCTGCTGGGTACACTATGCAGATATATTCCAGCTTAGTTTACTATATGCAATGTAAAATTATTTGTAATGTAAAAACAAAAGTTATTTATTTTATCCTAAGTGATCTCATGAACAACGATTTAGTTTATCTGCTCTAGTCTCACTATTTTTTTCCTTGTAAAGATCACACTACCACTACGTTTAATGTATGCATTTATTTGTTGGTTGGTTACATACACTGCTAAGGTACATACCTGGAATTAAAAAAAAAAAAAAAAAAAAAGCATGTTACTTTAAAAAAAAGTTTAGATTAAATCAAATTAAGCACAACCAAAAATGATGACGGTAGAAGAGAAGTTAAACTAGAGAGCAGGGAGATAAACACATGTGAAATGGATACATTGGCTTTATAATTCTATTCTCAGCAGTTCGCATTAGCTCAAAAACTTTTTAAACTACGAAGTAGCAAAGTACAGACCTGCAGTTTCCATGTTAGCAATTACATCCTCTGTAGCAGATAGAAGAAATAGTAATTCCTGTGTTGAAAAGGAGGTGTTGTCACATTCTTTGCTTGTGACTCATTTGTACTGCGACTGAAGTCAAAAGTGAAATTTCTATTGACTTTAGTTGAACAGAATCGAATGCAATATAAATGCAAAACAGAATTAGGTTGAGAATGTGAAATGAACATAATGAAGGGAGAACCCAAAGCAATCTGTAGAATGAGCCCTGGAAAGGTTAAACTTCTATAACTTCACGAGAAAGTCTGAGCTCTCTGAACTACTGAGGGAGGCTGTGCTTCTGAAAAGCATGGAAGTAATTTCAGTGTCTTGATTATGATAAGAGCTCACATTTAAGGATATAGCTTCTAATAATTATTTTAAAGAATTTTATTTTTCTAAGCATTTAGTTTGGCAGAGAACCAAGGGGAAAATTCAGGTAATCTGCTAGCCTTATATCATCAGCAAAGGTAGACCAAGAAATTTTGGGAACTGGTGTTTTAGAGATATCACTGTAAATACATAGTTTCTCAAAAATTTTACATTATTACTCCCTAGTGTTAGAAAAATAAAAATCTATA
This sequence comes from Anas acuta, assembly GCF_963932015.1. Lineage (NCBI taxonomy): Eukaryota > Metazoa > Chordata > Aves > Anseriformes > Anatidae > Anas > Anas acuta. The sequence goes on from NC_088979.1 coordinate 105,120,295, forward strand.
TTATCATAAAACTGACATTTTTTTTTAAGTCTACTTTTTTATTTTTTTTTAACTGCTTTTAGCTGAGGAGTTGGTGAAAGAAAAAAAAAAAAAGCTGCACTGTAAATAAAGAGGAAGGTTGTTTGATATAGGTCTTGCTCAAAATCATAGCTTATATGTGTATAGTTTTGCCATGGTCTGTCTGCCTCCTGCCTACAACTGCAGCCAATTGTCAATGCCAGTTACAGAGTGCACTACTGGGGCAAGGGCATAGTGCTACTTCCTTAATATGCTTTCCCTATATCCAGCAATTATCAGGTAATGGACTGTCAGAGTTAAAAGTACTGTTTGGTATGTAATAGCACTTTTTCTTTGAGTAATTTGTCCTGTCAATTTTTGAAATTACACCTTGTAAGAAGTCTCTCAGTCTTAAAAAAGAAGATGACGAGCCTTTTTTTTTTTTTTCACTGTACACCCATTTCCTGTTAAGATTACTGAATGTTTCCAGTTCTTGAATCTGAAGAGCTCGTGGGCAATCATTCCAAATTCAGTTTCTCCACCACAATCATGGTGTATAGATTTCCATCCTATCCATCTTCACCTATCTGCCTTAAGGGCTTAGTCTTTCTGTGCAATCACACCTACTGTTTTTCTCCAGATTTTTTCCAGTTCTGCTACATGCTTTTGAGATGGCCAGACAAGAACTTCAGACGGTACTCAAAATATTACTAAGCTACAGATTTTTATATATGCATACTAATTTCCCTTTTTCTATACATCTTTCCTAATAATTCCTAACATTTGATTTGCCTTTTCTTTTTCTGACTGCTATTAAGCAGTAAACTGACATTTTCATATAACTATCAATCATAATTCCAAAATTTAATGTGATAATAGTCAGCTAGGAATTCGTCATTACATATGTAAAGTTAGAAGTGATTATTTCCCATGTGCATCACTTCATATTTATATAGATTGCATTTTGTCTGCTATTTTACTGCAGTCACTTAATATGGTAATATTTTCCTTGAATTCATCATAGGTATCCCTTTTGTTTTTTATTACCTTGAAAAACTATGTGTCATCAGCGAATTCTGTCTACTCATTTCAGTGTTAATGAAAATGCTGAGCAACCCAGACACGTGTGACTCTGCTGATGACCTCCCTCTTCTCTCAAGATCGACCATTTATTCCTACCTTCTGTTTCCTAACTGACTTGTCTCTGCTTCTAGGCTAGAATTCTGTATTTTTCATCTTTTTCCCACTTCCCCTTCATTCATTCTTTTGCAAAGATCTTCAATATCATCGTCCAATATTCTAACACTGGCGTTGAGAAGCCTTCTAGAGCTGTAATAGGTAATTTCTGGACAGATGAAGGAGTGTTGACACTCACACAAGGATATATAACAAACCTAACCCTCAAATGCAAATAAGCTAATTTCAATGTACATTTTCTCAAAAGTGTTATGTCTCAGAAGTGTATATTTATTATTAAAAATAATAATAATAAAAAAAAAAAAACACACTATGTCCAATGGTTACAAAGGAAATCTCCTTGTCAGAAGTAATGATCCTAAAAATGACTGGCACAAGCTGCAACCCATCATTATGTTAAAGGTTTGGGATACTTATTCTGGGAAGAGCCATGTGTTGTGTCAGTTCTCATCAGCCTTATTTTCCCTCCCTTAATTCTTTGCCAACTCCTTTAAAAAAAATACATTTGATGCCAGTCATATTCCATCCATACGCCTTTAGAAAGTGACTAACTCCAACTTCAATGCATGTTTATTAAAACAGGTTTAAATAATTTCACAGCGGAACTCGTGTGTATGTAAATACATATACGTGGAACAATTGACCTTTTCATCATATGTTGACAATATTAATCTACTATGAAATTGATTCCCTCCCTTTGTTTTTAATTTAGATATCCATGAGACTTGCTGTTGATATCTATTTACAGTAAGTGATACAGGATTAAAAAAAGGAGGATGTTTTTCCAATTCTCCTGCTCAGATACCAACTCTAACAATAGAATAAAGGTATCTTAGGCTTCTCAGCCAACAACTGTTGCTTGAAAGCAAGTACATAGCTGGTAAACTAGGTACTTCCTTGCAAGGTAGTCAATTCAATCAGCTGCACTACATCTGAGCTAAACTGCTTCATGGGAAGATGTTAAGCTCTCAACTGCTACTCCCATTTTTGTTCCTTTCTTTTACTCCTTTTCCCTTCCTCCTCAAATCTAACAAGAAGAATTAGAAGAAACGATATATTACAGTTGTGCTGTTCTTTTCTTTCACACTGAGATCTATAAAGCTCTAAACCTGTACAATCCACCCTACTGTCTCCATATGTTAATTCTAATTATACCATGTGTATACCAGTCCTTTGATATAAAAAATAAGATTTGGACCAGGCTGAAACGCATCTACCCTGTTCAGTAAAAGAAAAAAACACGTCACTTGGAATGTGAGAATACTTACATTTAACTTGTATCTGCACTACTTTTTATCTTTAGTAAATGTCATGTATTTTCAAAATGCCTTAAACCTATTGCTTTCTTCAACCTCTGAGCACCTGAAAGTTTTAGTTATCATATATATTTCTGCATTTATATTAATAGGATTTAGATGCTACTTGCAAAGTACTTTTCACAATGTTTTCCTTATTCTGTTGTTATACTTTGTTTAGTATTAATGACAACTTACTTCATATAATATAACATCTTGTACATATATTTCACATTTGAAGAAAGAGGAAATATGCAACCTGGCAATTTTAAGAAATTTCCATAGTAGTAATTTTAAACATATGATTACTTCCCCCAGATAACATGTTTAAAAAAAATAAATAAAAATCTTGGCTGTTTTGTTGCAACTCTGCTTAATAGATTTTGCTAGGAATTTTTCATTGCTTCCTAACTATACAGGCATGTAGCTGCAGTCTGAATCTCTACATAACCTGAAGTAAACCTGATTTCAGCTGGGACAGAGTTAATTTTCCTCCTAGTAGATGGCATGGTGCTGTGTTTTGAATTTAGGTTGAGAGCAATGCTGATAACCCACCCATGTTTCAGTTGGGACAGAGCAGCGCTCACACAGAGCCAAGGATGTTCCAGCTCTCGGTGCTGCCCTGCCAGCGAGGAAGCTGGGGGTGAAACAGGAGCTGGGAGGGAACACAGCCAGGACAGCTGGCCCAGGATGCCCAAAAGGATATCCCACACCACAGGGTGTCGTGCTGAACAGTAAATATGGAGGAGTTTGCCAGGGGGGAGATACTGCTGCTCATGGTCTGGCTGAGCATCAGGCAGCAGGTGGTGAACAATTGCATTGTGCATCATTTGCTTTGTATATTCTTTTATTATTATTATTTCTTCCTTCTCTGTCCCATTAAGCTGTCTTTATCTCAGTCCATGAGTTTTTACCCTTTTGATGTTTTGTTTTGATTCTCTCCCATACCCACTATGTGTTTGTGGGAGGGGGATGAGCGAAAGGCTGTGTGGTGCTTAGCTGCCTGCCGGGTTAAACCACGACAGTAAGAACACACCCAACGCAGATATGGCGTGCAAACACTCATATGAAGCCACAACTTCTGTTCATAAACTATCACAGGCAAAGAAACTAATAGCAACATCATTATTTATTAAACATAGCTATTTAAAATCTGAAATAATTATTTGAAAATTAACTCTAAAAAATACATTAAAATGACTACAATAAAATTGCCAACACAATGTAAAAGCATCTGACAATGTGGCAGAAAAAAAACACAAAGTAAACTTCCTTTCACACATTCACAGGCACAGCTTGGATCTTATGATTGTATATATTCATCTTCCACTTGAAATCTCCTTTTAAATTCTGGAATTACAAGAACAAGATGAAAGACCTTATCCATCAGCCTTTCCCCACCCTACATGTTAGATTGGCCACAGTAGGTAAACTGAAATAAGTAGTTTTTCTCCCAAGTAATTTCACAGTGTGAATATAGGAAAGCAGGTCATGTGAATGGAGTAGCAAGTCTGCATTCTCTTAATTTAATTAATGAAAAAATAACATGGATTGAGATAACTTGGTACTTCACAATATGACTGACATCAAAACATATTGTACATGTCTTCTTTCATTTAAAAAAAAAAAAAAAAGGATTAATCACTAGTAAAGTATTGTTAATGCTTTGGTAAATTATACCCCTACTTTGGAAAGACTGATCATATTTTGATAGCCATGTTTATGTCTAAACATTAAAAAAAAAAAAATCAGTAAAGTTAACCAATTCTTTTTACTACTGTAAATATTACAGAATTTCTGACAGTGCAGATGGACCTACATTATCTTGTTGGTCTAGAAAGACATGCCAGGATAGCATTAATAGGAATCAGAACAGAACACATTCTGAATTCTCAGACTGGCAATAAGATATAATCTTTGTAGCTATTTTGAAAATATACATCAGTGAACATTTTATAAATAGATACATAAAAATAATGAATGAAACATTCTCACATTTTTAAAGTTCTATTTTCTATATCAAAGTCTTTCCTGCTTTTGAGAGTACATGTATTATTACTGCTTGAGTGATTATTATTACTCTGTTACTACCTAGCATTTCACTGCTACCTTCCATCAGTTTTCCAAATCTTTCCCCTGTATTCTGCTTCCTCCAGAGTTGGGAAGTGTCCAGATAAAGAGACTTGTCATTCTTTCCTGATTTTTCTTCATCCCTCATTGTATATACAAGGAAGCAAGCGTACAGAGTATTTTCTCCAGTGATATACATAATTACATCTGGCAATTCCCCAGTTAAACCCACCTCATTTCATATTTTCATTCTATAGAAATGAAAACTGCTCAACCTGTAATTTGAGTTCCTTCCTGAAGTTCGTTCTTGGTTTCAGAGTCTATTAGGAAATTTTGATTCAGGTAGTTGTGATTTATATAAAAGCTCTGGAAACAGAGTTCTCAAACTTGATCTCACAGCAGCGGCCTGCTGAGGTCATGCTGTGAAACCCTGAGCCACCTCAGAAGCCAGCTTTGATATTATCTGACAGAAACTTGGCCACTGGAAATGGAATTTCATATTCAGTCAGGCTCCTCATAGCAGACAGCACTGCTCCAGCAGCAGACTTCACGTGCATACAAGGACAGACACTTATGCTGGATTCATATTTTACTCATTTTCTGACCCATAAGTCTCCCTCATTTCTGTTCCTTACGAAATATTCTCCAAATCCTCAAAAGGCTATTTACTTATTACTTAGGAAATATAAAAAGGTTTTCATGTTTATGAATTTGCAACACTTCCTTACCATTGCTGCCTTTCAGAATACTAACCTAGCATAAAATTATTTTAATTCCAAATGTAATCCATCCTCAAAATTCTAGAAGACATTTATGGTCCTTTATAATAGTGATCCTTTTCGTGATCTGAAGAGAGAAGATCACTCATTATTCAGAGTAACAATCATGTGCATCTCGGAGTAGTACACTGGATCAACGCATTTCATATTATTTCAGACCTCAGAAGACCTGTATTAAAAAATGATATACATGTACTCTTTTCCCTGAGCTCTCGGTCAGAATTGATTTTTATGTGGTTCAAACCAGGAATATTTAATATAGCTAATGAGTTCTATTTTATGACTATGCCTTACATTCATTTTTTGAACTACAACGTAACCCAAGTAAAAAGCTGCTCAAAGAATAGAAAACGTATAATCACCAAAAACAGAATACAAAAGTAGCATTACTGCACATGATCCACAAATTAAAAATAAATAAAGCAAAGCACAGAAATCCTTCTTTTGAACAGATAATACAAAAAGTAGCACTTTAAACAATGATGGATACGGCATTTCACATAACTGGGGACTATCTTCCGATCAACATCTGTTCTCTAAATAGAAAACTGTCTGCATATATTGTTTCATTGCCACTATAAATGTGAAGTAGCAGACACACTATGTATTTTCATAATACTGTCTATGTTTGTGTGCAGAGACCACTTTTTTCTCCCAGTCTGCCAACGATTCTTGCTAAACTGCTTGTGAAATGTGTGAAGAAAAGTAACTGTAGCTCAGTATTATGAAAATTGGTTTGAAGTTAGAATAAATCCCCTAAAATTCATAATTTTCAGGAAAAGGGAAACAATCCTGATCTTGTAGATAGACAATAACATAGACAGCAAATAACATAGATAGCATTTACATTAGAAGTATCTTAACACGTATTTTCCTGCAAGGCATGTAACTACCAGACCTTTGTCTATCCTCATGCAGATTTTTTTTTTTTTGAAGTTGTACTATACAGTCACCACAATGTCATTTGAAAAATAAAATAAAAATGAAGTATTAATGAAGTATTGTGAAATATCTGACTTTCTTACAACCAATCAATTTTCTTATTTGCCCTAAGTAACAATCCTTTGATTTTGGGATGAGCTTATCTATGCCAAAGCCTGGTGCAAATTTCATGGATCTTCTTTCACAGGGCAGAGCTGTACAGTAATATCCATTGCTTCCCCATGAGCTTGCCTTACTGTACAGAGGTGTTAGTTCAAAAGAAAATACTGACCCTTATTTATCAGATTTTTTTTTTTATAAAAAACAAACACACAAGGGAACCCCACAAACTTTTATAGTCCTAATCACTGCAATAATGTACACAGCATATCACTTATTCTGAATTCAAATAAATTCAGGTATACTTAGTAATAAAATTGTTTCCTGAGGAATCAATTTAAAAGTAGTTTATATGTGACCATCTAGGTTTTCTGGCACACTTGTCTGACTGTACAGTAGTCGCGTGAGTTACTGAAGTGTTTTGATGTAGAAGCATTAAAAAGATGGTGACTTTAGAGACTTGTGAGAAAAACTCAATGGCTGTCTGACGTTTGAATTGTACTGCATGAGCTAAAAAGTCTCCCTGAGTGGCACGTTGGAGGTTAATTCGTGTCACCAGACATGTCACCACTCAGAGCTGAATCCTTTAGTTAATGTTCTTTTTACTTCGTTTTTTCTCTTTGAAAGTAAATGTATTATTCCTAGGGCTCCATCTCTCTTTTTCCTTTTCTATTGCCTTTGGGCTACAGCTCTAGTTCTCATATTGGAACTGTTCACTGGCCTCTACATTTTCTCTTTGAGTTAGTGAGCATGTGCTACAAATACTGCTATAAGGATACAAGCTCTAAGACTTACATTATTTATTGTCTCCTCTATTTTGTTGCATTTCTTTAGTTAATTTCACAAATGTATTTAGTAAACACCTCTCAGCTATTTATGTAGCAGTTTCTCCTTTCCCCTTACTATCCACCCCCATAATACATTTATTTTGTACTCTCTTTGTCCCTATGAAGTTCAGAGGGAAGGGAACCACAGTAGAAGTAATTTGCTGTTCCTTTCAATGGAGGCTAAATGGAAGACTTGGACACAGCTGTTTTACAGACCAGGACACACAAACAAGCTCTACTCTTCAAAATCTACTCAGCTCATCACAAACACACACACACACAAAAAGAAGCAATATTTACTTGATGGGCTTTCTGCAGCTGTCTAACTTTCAGTCTTGTGCAGTTCCATTAATAACACATCAGCAGAAGCAGCATTCAATACCCAAAAGCAAACCTCAAAAAAAACACTCTTTGTAGAAAAACAGAAACTGAGGGATGATGAAAGACGACAGGTTGTCTGTACTGAAAACCACCCATCTCCTTCTTTTCATTATCAGCATATTAACTGGGATATTAACTGATTCAAATGAGAGTTTGAAATTTGATGACTCAATTCTGCTATATAATTTTCAGAAATTGGTAACCAATACAGCATTTCATATCCTTAGGTATGGATATGCACTGCTACAGCAAACAACTTCACTGAATTACAGCCCTAACATGGAGATTATATTAGAACCATGCTGGGGTACTGACTCCCATATGTGCAAATTAAAGGGGTTTTTATTAAGAGAGAAAGAAAATCACTTATGCTGAAGTTTGCGTAATAAACAGTATCAAAGGGAGAACAATAATAATATGTATATTTTTACTGTGCCTGCAATGTTGAGTGACATCTGTGATTCACAAAGTATGTAAAAATACAGGAGCAATAAAACACTAACATCAACATGTTGAGCCATTAATCAGAAGATAAGATCGATTTATGAGTAGCAATTAATTGTAAAGGATTGTAACCTCCACAGCCATTCCAGGGATACATCCCTGCATATTTTTACACTCCAAAGGGCACCAAATATATATTCTTTAAACAAGCACAGAAATTTGATTTCAAAATTCCAGTTCATTTTAGTGAGCTATACTTGGTTTTGCAAAATATTGCAGGCCTTTGATAATCCATGTGAAATAACACAAGTAATTTTGAGAAGATTTAAATGTTTTCATGTCTGGTTGAGAATGTAAGAGGAAAATTAAAAAACAACAACAAGGTATTAAGAAATTAAACAATATTTTGGAGTAAGATACCTATATGTATAATTATGCAAAAACTATCTGCATGTCTGACAGAGAACTGGGGTATGCTTGCAGAGTTAGAATACGAAGGTTTACGTTCATGCCTATGAAATTATCAGGTTGACATTTGATTTTCAAGCAGCACGCAAGATGAGAAAGGATACAAAAGAAGTACTGGAATTTAAATTTAAATTAGTTCAATTAAACAGTTTTGCATTAGTCTAATTCTGCTAATTCTCTAAGTCTGCTTCTAATTATTATGAAACCCATTTTTTTTCCATACCTTTTTTAAAGTTATTCTATGGAGCAACAGGTGTACTCAATGCCTATTTCTATCCATATATGTTTTTATGTTTGTTTTAATTTTATTTATTTATTTATTTATTTTTAACTTTAAACCACCAGTGTGATTAAACAAAACAGAATACAAAGTAAAATTTAAAGTGTCATTTGAAATTGAAAAATTTGGATTCTCTTCTAACTACCATAAAGAAAATTCCCAGAAAGTTATTAAACGTGATGAATTTGCAAATACAAGAGCAAAGGTAGATTCTTACCCCTGCAGTGCTCTATTCCCATCCTCCACCAAAGCTTTAAAAAAAAAGCTCAAAAAAAGCTCTGTATCTCACACACACCATGTTCAAATTAAGTTCCTTACGACAGCTTTTGAGAAAAGCTGTCATACTTTGCCATTCAGTCTGTTTTTCCAAACCCCTCTGCACATTTTTAGTAAGAAAGGTATACAACTGGTTGCGGGGCTGCCTTATAAAATAATCATGTTACTGTAACACCACCAATTATTATGCTGGCACAACTGAAGTTCATGTAGAAACAAACATATAGGGTAAAAAACATGTTAAAATACCAATACTGTTTTGAAAACCATGCATGGAACCATATCCTCAAGAAGAGATGCATTGTTTTGGTACAAGCACTCAAAATATATAAACTTAACAAATGTATAAGAAAACTCAACCTTTTTCAGGTTATCAGTTAGCATTTTATTATCATAGGATTCTATAAAAGTGCCAAGTAACTGAAAAGAGATGTGGATTTCAACTTCCTATCTAAATTAAAATGTATTTGCTAGTGTTATACAAAACTAGGATATTATACATTACTTATTTTTCATTTAAAGAGTAAACTAGAACATGAAACTGAACATTTGGGAAAAAAAAATAGGCTAACAGTTCTATGTAAAAAGCTCATTTAATTCCCATTCTTTTATTTTGTATATGTAATAGCGTAAAGTTTATTCACATGGTAGAACACCTCTTTCAGTGCATAGGCTGAACAAACACAGGTCACAATATCTATCTGCAATATTTCATTTTGTTGTTATCTATAAGACTGTGAACCAATGCTTCATAATATATTAACAAACATTGCTGTAACTCATTTCCTCTAGCAATTCCTATTTTGTTCCCCCTTAAACTACATCCTTAAGCACTTCTTATTTTTATTTTTTTGATTCCAAGAAGTGGAGAAAAGTAGTCACAAAGAGTAGTACTCTGAAATTTAATCACCTCTCTCTGCATACGCAGTCTGTGACAAAAATAGAATAATAGAGAATTGTCCTCCAAGCCTGACAGCTGAAGAAGCTGAGGTACCTGAGGAGTGTAAAAAAAGAAATTGCTTTATGCATACTAGAGCAAGTGATGCAAAGGGTGCTTCACAACGTTGGTACTATGTACATAGCATACATGTTCCTGTCTCAACAGAAAATGAGAATGTAGTTATTAGCTTGGAGAGTGTAACTGGATTATTTGCCAAGAAGGCTCTTCAGATCTTCTCTAGATGAGATAAAAAGACTTGATAAACTTGATCTAACATCAGACACTCACCAAGTATCTATACCGGTTTGTTCTTTAGTCAATGCAGAGACATATGTAGTCAAGGAATAATTCAGCCCACTTTAACTTTGGCTGCAGAGGGGCCCACCTCAGGTGTATCCATTTAACATGCAAGCTGGAATGCACTCAGACCCTTGTAACTACTCCCTAATTTATTTCCTTGGGTTGAGCTTTTATGCTTCCTGAGACTGATTAGCTTACAGGCAATGTGCCTGCAGTTAAAACTCTAAGCATAAGTCTTTTTCCCCTTCTGAGACCAGAGATGCTTTGGCCCAGCTGCTGAGGCTTGTGACTCATGCTTCAAGACTTCCAGCAGGCTCCTCCTTCCATGGTCCTTTCCAAGAGCATGCTGAAGACTTTGCAAATGGTTTAAAAATTCCTCATTTCTGACAGCACAACGTCCAAACAATGTAATGAAATATATCACATGTTTCCACAGCCTCAATTACTAATGAATCCCAAATAGTTCCCCCCATTCTGCATAGTTTGGACTTGCTGCCACAATAGGTTGGGTAAAGTACCTTTACTATAATATATCATCATTAGGCCTCTTATCAGCTTGACAATGGGAAAGGCCTCATATTTAAACTCTGATGAAGACTTCCATGCCACATCTAAATTAGTAGACCTAGCAGTACTTCCTCAGTCTGATTTTTACTTCAGACAAGCACCAAGCCTTTATCCCAGCCTTTAGTTTTCCTGGAAAGAAAACAGGAATGTGTGGGCTACAAGAGAGCTACAATACTCTTTGCTGTGATCCTTGATTTGGATAATTACATGATGAACACGTGCAAGATAAACAACAGCGTATCCACTGTTTAGTCTAGAGGCAGCCTAGTTGTCAAAAGAGAATTAGCAGATGCTAAGGATGGGATTTTATCTGTTCAAAGGTAAATCCAAACTCTTTCTTTAGTGAAGGGAGACAGCATACAACTACAGAGGGCAACCCCAAAATGCATCTAGCACGTATCTGCTACACTCTGAACTGCCCCTCCTTATGGGGTTGTTAGAAGCCCAGTGATCCACTCAGCTGCAAGCATTATGGGTTAGATTCTGCATCGGTGAAACTAGTTGCATGGATGAAGAACACAATGTCAGAACGGAGAGAAAGAAATTCTGCCTGTATGACAGAAGTCTGATGGGGCTGGACAGCATGCTGGAGACTTTCACTGAGGGAGAGAATACAGCAACAGAAAGTGCATATAAATAAAACCATGATTTCCTGTTTTGAGAAGTTATTTGTAAATATTTTTTCTTCCGTTTGCAAATATTTGTGTATTTCTTCATTTTTTATATTTATTTATTTTTAAATGAAAGTTACAGTTCTGTTAGGCTGCCATTTCTAAACAATTACATTCAGAGTTCTGCATACAGTAATACTGAAACTTAATTGTGGGTACACCTACTGATTTCTCCCTCCAAATCCTGTAAACAAAAATTTAGGCCTATGAATCAGTAGATGTTATGAAAAAAAGAAAAATGTGATAGAGAATTTCCTATTGTAATATTTTAACATTGTCATAGCACACTATATGCTGAAAAATATTTTAACTTTAGAAGTAGTAAATAGAGTTTTTCCCAGTGTAAGGTATTATTTCTTACACTATAATGGTGGTAAGGAACATGGGCCTACCATTCAAAACACCTAGAGTTTCCACTAATTTGGTTTATCTAAGATGAGACATAGCAGGTTTCATTTTTTAAAGAATATTTCACACCTTAATAATATTCTGTGATGAAATGAGGTGTGGACTACTAATGGCCACCTGCCAGCAGTTTGAAGCCTCTTGTGCAGCAGCACTTAAGAAACCTGTGGCAGCTGTATGGATAGATTCTGGTTCTCTGTACATGCATAGGAAACATGACAGGCAATATAAAAACAGCAGTTATTAATGAGAGTACCCTGGTTGCAGTCTGGAAGCACTATGCTTTCAGAGACAGATATTATAGAAAATGAAATTGTTCCATAAACAATGAGTCTAAAAAAGCACAAGGCGCATATTCTCCCATTTGATCCTTCTAGGTATTTCTGAAACCGCCTCTGAAATCCTTTCACCAGTGATTTCCTTTCTCCTCTAGTGCCCCATACCCTTCTGCACGTCTTTTTCTTTCTTCTTTCCTCCTCTATACTCCATGCCCTTGTAGTGGGTTTACGTGGCAAGGTTTTGGTAGCAGGGGGCCATAGGGGTGGTTTCTGTGAGAAAGATCTAGAAGCCGCCCCATGTTTGGGAAGGGCCCCATTGTTTTCCAGATCTGAGCCAATAAGCGATGTTGTTTTGCACCTCTGTGAGAGCATATTTAAGACAGGGAAAAAACGCTGCGCCACACAGCAGCCGGGAGAGTCAAGGGAGTGAGAAACAGCCTTGCAGGTGCCAAGGTCAGTGTAGAAAGAGGGGGAGAGGTGCTCCAGGCGCCGGAGCAGAAGTCCCCTGCGGCCTGTGGTGAGGACCATGGTGAAGCAGGATGTCCCCCTGCAGCCCATGGAGTACCACGGTGGAGCAGGGTTCCACGCTGCAGCCCATGGAGGAGACCACGGTGGAGCAGGTGGCCCTGCACCGACCGAGGCTGCCGCCTGTGGAAGACCCCTGCCGGAGCAGATTCCGGGCCGGACCTGTAGCCCGTGGAGAGGAGCCCACGCAGGAGCAGGTGATCTGGCAGGAGCTGCTGCCCATAGGGGAGCCAGGTTGGAGCAGTTTGCTCCTGAGGGATGGACCCCGTGGTACGGACCCATATCTGGAGCAGTTCTGGAAGAGCTGCTGCCTGTGGGAAGCCCACGCCGGATCAGTTCATCAAGGACTGTATCCCGTGGGTGGGACCCCACAGCACAGGGGACGAGAGTGACCGAGAAGGAGCAGCAGAGAAGCGCTGTAGACTGACCATAACCCCCATTCCCCCGTTCCCCTGCGCCGCTCGGGGGGAGGAGGTGGAAGAGGGTGGATGGGGGGGAAGGTGCTTTTGGTTTCTTTCCTTTGTTTCTCACTTCTCTAGCTTGTTAGTAATGAGCAATAAATCTTACTATCTGACTTCTTATGCTGAGTCTGGTTTGCCCGTTACACTAATTATTGCGTGATTTTCTCGTCCTTATCTCAATCCTTGAGCCCCTTTCACATATTTTCTCCCCATTCCTCTTTGACGAGGGGGAGTGAGAGAGCGGCTGTGGTGGAGCTCGGCTGCCCACTCGAGTGGAACCACGACAGCCCTCTAGTTACATCTACCCAAATCCCAGCATGTACACATCCTGAGCATCATGTGCTGATGGCTAGGGGTACTAATCTGGGTCTCTCTCTCTATGCAGCTGCTAATTCACATGTATTTTGTATCTCCCTGGATTCTCTTTCTCTGTTCTATCACACACACACACACACAAAAAATGGTTAGTGGATTCCAAGACTAGTGGAGGAAGGAGAGTAATTAAAAATACTCTCAGACTACTACGCACAGACATATCGTACTGTAAGATAAGCTAAACCAAGTTAGAAAGATGACAACACTATATATGCAAAAAGATTTCTAGCATACATACAGAACATTATTGTACACAGTTGGGTATCTGTAAAAGGAATTTTAACAATGTGGACAGCATGAAATGATATCATGCAAAACAGGTTAATCTGAGATAAATAAATAGTCTGAGTGTGAGCATTATCAACTGAAACAAAAAAATATTAATTCTCTTAACTGGAATACTGGTGATGAATTCTTCACAACCTGAACATTTAATTTTGTGACTAATTTTCTTTCATTATAATCCATTCTATGACATTTCCTTGGCCAGGCCTCTTCCTCCTATTCTTCATCACAAGGAACTACACAGCCTCAGAATAGAAGCAGGCAGTCCAGGAGTGATTCCTAACTCCTGGGGCTGAGGAAACTATTGAAGAGCATCCAGTCGGTACCAAGAGTAATCTCAATATGAAAATCAACACAGCAACTCCTTCCCTGCACTTTACCTTGTAATCTGAAGGAGGCAGAGATATGAATCTATTTAAACTATTCAGCACAGAAAAGCACAAATAGGATATCAGTCTCTGAAGGCACTGAAGGATGAGACACAGACTTCCCACATTTATTTGCAGGCTCTTACTGCTGCTGGTCCTACAGTAGCAGCCATTCTGCACCAATCCCTCTGTTCTCTTCATCTTCCTTTCCTTGTCCCACTCTGTGTTTTTTTTTTTTTCCATCAGGTCAAATTCCACAGCAAAATACCTGTTTTCCTAATTCTGTAATAAATCACCTTTTGACACTTTTCCCACATCTTTTTCATTGAACTGGCTCTTCTGTTCAGCAGCTCTCTCTTGGAAATTTATTTTGTATCACCTTAAGAGAATGAACGATTGGGTAATCTTCCTGATCTCTTTACCTGATCTTATGTGATCATAAGCAATGATCACAGAGAAATTCTTGCTCATCATTTCTAGTCTAAGAACCTTGAAAGAATTTCTCACGAATTCCAATTTGTCAAAACCAGTATCAGCTGCTGAATCTGAAATTTCAGGGCCTTGTACAACTTACACATTTGAGTTACGTTTTCAAAAAGCTGCCAGTAAAATGCCAAGCAAGTCCCACTAACAAATTTCAAATTCCTGCACAAAGACTTTAAATATGTACTAGCAAGGGGGAAAAAAAAAAAAAAAAAGTCATTTTATCTGATCTTTCCTTTATATATACATATATTATAATATATATTATATATATATAAAATCAGAACAATTTCCCTTACATTAAACAAACACGGGAATTTGTATTCCTTGGAAGCACAGAAAATTTCAGTTGAAAATAATTAAGCTAGTCAGAAGAAAGGTCCCAATAACAGGAACTATAAATCATATAGCCATGTTCATTGCTTTATCATTACTAAAACCTGAAATAAACTTTCCAAATGGTTGAGAACTTTACTGTATATTTGTAACTGAACAGGAAAATAAATAAATAAATAAAAATGCAGAACTATAAAAGCTTCATGCTACTCATACATATTCAATTTCTTTACATAAACAAGCTAAAGTCTCTCCGTAGTAAAAAGAAAAATAAAACAAACCAGAAATATCCATGAGGTAGGAGCAATTCTGCAGAGCAATGGCATTATTTCACAGCCAGAGAATGAAATGATGAACCAAATACAACAGAATAATTGCTGATGTACCTCTATGAGACTGAATAAGGACACATACCGAAGATTAAAACAGGAAGATGAAGGTTTCACCAAAATCACTTAACTATTTAATTTGACTCAGCTCAATTCATAAGCAAGTTTTAACAGTGTCTGCAAGTGTTCCATGGCCCTTAAGTGGAATTTGTTAATTTGGCTCTGTAGCGTTAAAATATTGTTTATCCTTTGCTATGTACATGAATGCCCGTGTCATCATCTATTATAATACGGATTTTACGCAATCAGGCTAGAATGAAACTGGACCAGTTTTACCCTAGAATTTCCTTTAGTTTCCAAAAATGTGGAAATGCGCTTTCATCAATTTTTAACATATTACTGATGTTGCCATGTCTAATATAGCTGGTTTTGGTCTTCTTTGAAAAGAGGATATACTAGTTAGTTTATTTTTAATAATCAAGATTCTGTCAGTCCTTCTGAATGAGTAAAACAGACTGTTCTGCAAATGCTGACCAAGAGTTTTCTCTCAGTTCTTGCAAGGTGACTGTAACGTAGATTGATTGGAATTTCTGCTATAATAGAAAGGTTAAATATTTCAAATGAGAGCTCAAAGCCAACTTGACACTGACTGAATACTTTCATAAGGTATGACTGACCTCAAACCATCCTTTTTCTCATTGTACTTAATTCCTTTGAAATACTAGATGATCCAGACTTTCCTGGTACAGCATGCGCAACTTTTCCTGCTAATGTTTCTGTTAAAAAGCCCACTGCATAGTCATTCAAAAAACACAGGAGACAAAAAAAATAAAAAATAATTGACTATTTCTGAAAAAAAAGAAATCAGAAATTAGAAGCCTATTTCATTCACAAGCCATATTATAATTCTTAAAAAAAAAAAATGTCTATAATAGGATAAAACACCCTGAAGTCTCACAAGAAAAGCAATAGGAAATAAAGACCGCAGGCAGTGAAAGAACTGCAGGCTGCAGTGTAAAGTCAAGGTCCCAGGCTAGTTTTAAATAAATTAGCTTAGGTCCCATAAGTAATCTAGCCGTGACAGCAGAGAGCTCAATTTAGGTAAGCTGTGTGAATGCTAGAAGAAGAAAAGAAACAAGGAAGGTAGACAGTAATCACTGTCCTCTTCCTACACCTAAGTTTTCTGCATTTTGAGTGTTAAGTCACGATAGTCTGCATTTTTTGAAAATTTAGGACAGAACACTATGGGATTCAAGCACCTCTTTTGATCTGTGTATCTGAGACTAGTCCAAACTACCTTGTTCATAGCAAATGTTAAAACAAAGATAATATAAAGAATTTGTACTCCCTGCAACAGTTCCAGCCTAAACATAGAATCAGAAGCCCCCATGAGTGACATGTCAGAAGCAGGCCACCGCAGTACTGACATTTAAGGATAGATGCTATCTTCACTGTGCAATGTTGATTGAAGTTAACCTAAAGCTTACCATAGAGTCAATCACAAGGATTTAAGATTGTAAACAGATGAAGAAGTGAAAGATAAAAGTATGAGATGTTATAAGCTGGTGATAAACACAAAAGAAGTGGTTAAATATAGGAAAACTTGTATAAAGATTCATTATTTTCTAGTTCCCATTTGTTTATCAGAGAACAGATTAAAGAGGCAACTGAACATAATCAAGTGATGATTTAGTTCTTATTTAAACACCTACTCCTTTATTTAAACTCCTTTACTTAAACACCTACTAAACATCACTCTTGATGAACCCAAAATGTCCCACATCCTCAGTGGAAAATAGAATTATGAACATCTGCAGGCTTTAACCTCTGTTTGCAGCAATTCTGAATTAGCAGAATGCATAGTCCTGATCTGCAGCCAGACAAAATGCAAGCTTATCAGCTACCATCTGTAAACAAACATGCACTTAGAGATGTGGCAAAAGGAGATGATGGAAACCAACTGTTAGAATTTGTCATGGGTACCACGCTTTTCAAAACTGTGATGTTTATATTTTACAGGCCAAATCAGCAAATAAGTATACAGAAAATTTCAAGCATTAACACAGAAATTTTACTGTAACGTATGATTAAAGAAGACATAATTAAACATTAATTTCAAAACATGCAAGTGATCAATTTTATGCATGTGGTGCCATGTTTTTAGATGAAGGATACTAAATATAGTATGTTTTCTGAAATAGTACTGTACATGAACAGAAAGTTTAATTTTACACCCAAACATTTAACTCTTAACTATCAGACGAACATACAATGAACAGGAAATTGCTGAATCTAACTTAGTAGGGAGTGCTGTATGTAAATAAAATCCTGAAGGGCATAACTGCAGAGAGAGAGGAAGATGACAACAAGCAGCACATCCTTTTGTTGGGTACCATTAGCTGCCTTTTTATTTTCGTATATTAAAAGTGTGACCTTGAAGGTCACATCAGCTGCATGTCAAAATGAAATAGGCATAAACCTCAGTCATTTATGATCTGATTTAAAAAGCAAGTTCTAAACAATATCATTAAATTTTATCCTTGGGGAAATGTATGTGAGGATTAAAAGAGAGAGAGAGAGAGAGAGAGAGAGAGAGAAAGAAAGAGAGAGAAAAGCCACCCAAAATGTAATTAAAGAAATGTCTAAACATAGGAACTTAACAGTAAATGACTAACCAGATGTGCTTCACAGCACTGTTAAAGGGTCTTTTATCTTCATGGTAGCCTGTAAGAATGCCCTAAGCAAAAATCATTTTTAAAGGATAGGTGGCTCTTTGTTTTCATACAACAGAGGAAGGTAGGTTGACTGATCTAGTACTAACATACAAAGAACATCTGACATGTTATTTTGACTATTTATGTACAATAATTAATGTATGAAAAATATTTATGCTTTTATTAACAATAATACACTTTCAAAAATAGCTGGAATAAAGAACACAGCAACTAATCACATAAATATTGTTGTACTGATAACATGATGATGTATATAAATACTTTAAAAAGATGTTAGTGTCAATCTAACTCAACAGTTAAGGGCAAGAAAAATCTTAAAATATGACTTGCTTGCTTTCACCGGTTGTACTATGATTTAAAATTCAGATTAAAAAAAGGTAGTCATTTCCTGCGAATCTAGTGCAAAAATAAGGTGGAGAAGGTGGCAGTCTGACAAAAGGATATATTTTTTTCAATATGCAGATACAGGTGCATATAAAACATCCTTTGTCAAGGCAGAAATTGTGCAAATACATTTGACACTTATTAAAATATTTAATAAAGCATCCCTAGACACCCTATTACACAGAGCTGAAAATAAATTAGCAAGTATAGATGTGCCTGCAGTAATCCCTTGAGTAATCATAAGTGTGAAAACACCCTTGTAAATTGTTACATTCTTTCACTGATATAACTGAAATTAGTTTTATAATTGATGTTAAAGACATTAAGTTGCTTTGAAGGTCTAACAGATTCATCATCTAAATAAAAATTAGATTCAATAGAGACTATGTCATTTTGTGCCATACATTTGTAACCAAAGATTAATCTCAGGACAATTGATAAATCATGTAAAAGTATTTTATCCTTGTTAGTTTTAATTTACGTAGAATAACTTCTGGTCAAAATTGTGTGCCCATTATCTATAGATATATATATAGCGTTTCTGCCAGTTTCTTCATTAACTGTATGAAATACAGTCTTCACAGAAGAATTCAAGCAAATGCATTCTTGGATTACTATATGCAAACATCTGTACAGTAACCTTGCTTTAACCTAACTTTGGAGTGTCACAAGACTAAGAAAAAGAAAATAAAAGAAAAAGAAAAGAAGTGAGTTTGTAATGCCTATAAGAGATATTCAAGACCTTTGTCAGTCTTATAATTAATATTTTTTATCTCTAAAACATAGAGCTTCAAGTAAGACTATTTGTGAAGCAAACAATGAGTATTAACCAGCAATTTTGCCAATAAAAACATCAGAAACCAGTTTATAATTTATTATTATTTTTTTTAATACAGAATCTCTAGCTGTGGCCAATCAAATCCATACCAAAAAAAAAAAAAAATCCTACTCATTATATATATCCAATTTTTTATTTTTTTTTCTCAAAAGCGCGACTGTCATTGTGGACATATTTTCTTATTATTTATCTTTTACTTTTAGTGGATTTTACCCTTCCCAAAACTTTGTTTTTGAGATCAGTTTTGGAGAATATTCCTTCACTATATTCAAAACAAGTAGACTATCTCTATGCTTTGAGGATAATCACAGACAGGAATTTCTAGGGAAAAAAAAAAAGGAGGAAATGCATCTGTGATTACATCCTCAAGAAGTAAGAGAAGAAGGGAAACAAAGCAAAGTGCCCCCTTCTTATATATGCACAGAAGCTGCTTAGAGAAGGGTATACCTCCAGGCACAATAAGAGTAGGCTGTATCATCTAACCTCTATCAGTCATAATCTAGAATAGTGCCACTTTCTATTAACCAAGCAATAGATGAACTAAAATTACTTATATTGGTCTACGCAAGTCACTCAGTTTGCTCCAGTGCATTTTGATGACTTAATTAGGAAGACGGTGCAGCACACGTGCTTTTCTAGCCACGTTCAACACAAAAGCCACATCATCAAAGCAGAATAGTTGCACGTTCTACACCTAGATTAAAAATACAAATTTCTTCATTAAGTACCTTGCAGATTACTGTGCCTCTTCATTTGTCTCCGTATATTCAGACAATTAAATAGAGTGTCATGCTTTATTTCTTTCTTTCTAAAGACTAATAAAGGAGCTGTGAGTTGACGTACAGCTGGCAATCGTTTTATTTATTAAGACCTCAGTGTACACAGTGACAACCTCTGGGAGGCAAGGCTTGCTGTGAATTTGTTTTCGCCCCTTCAACATTTGTCCTCTTTAAAAGGCACAGCATTTCTAGTTATAGGAATTCCAAACCTTTGTCATACTCCCAAGAAAGAAGAGAAAGGAAAAAAAAAATAAAAGGCATAAAAAACTTCAGGTGAAACCATACAGCCAAGGAATGAGAAATAATTGGAGAACTTTGAACATGTGTTTATGTCAATCGAAGTCAAAAAGATTGGTAGCTGACAAAATTGTAAAAATCAGCTGGCGTACATCAGATAGAAGAATTTAAGTCACAATATTTAAAGTTAAAAAAAAAAAAACTGCTATGTGTTTTTAGTTTTCTTGCTTCTATCAGCAGAGATGGATGACTAGGTAAATTACACATCATTACAGAGGTAGATTAACTGAAAACAGTGTAATGATTGCCATACAACAGTATATACAGCTGCCATTTTATGATACCAAGAAATGATTCTCTCTTGTGTTTTTAAGTAATCTGTTTTGTACCATAATAACAGAAATTATACACAGTGATATCATTTCTGATATCATTTCATGGAAACACCATAAAGTTTCCTTGATAACAAATACATTAAAGCTTAACAATGTGATCATTAATTTATCAGTGTCGGGATATAAAAACACTTTTCAACTATGTTGCAAGGATGATGTATTAACCTGCACCTCACAGAAAAATGAATACTCCATGATGCAAAATGTCCCTTATCAGTTATCAGCTGATACCTGTATGTAGTTATGCATGCTTACAAATGTGTATACACGTGCATATACATACAAGGTCAAATTAGATGATTTCAGCTGGTACTGCTTCCCCTCCACAAAAGGTTGCAGTACTGACTGCACTAGCAATACAAAACAAACCTGGAGTTTACAAGAGCATAAATAGCATTTTTTTCCTTTTTTTTTTTTTTTCTAATATTGTCTATTTTATTAAACACTTTTACTGTAAGGTTTATCTTTCAAAGGGATAACCAAAAGGTGTGCAGGTTTGCAGGCTTTTCTTTCCTTTTTTTTTTTTTTGTGGGTTTTATCTTTTTTTTTTTAATATAAAATAAAATGTCTGTATGGGTTGGAAGGTGGTGAGGTATTTGTTTCAAATCTGGTTTGAAGAGTATTTTGTCTGCTTCATGTTGATTGGATGCAGATGACAGAAACACATCTTTCCACATGTTTCTTGACCTCTGCAAGGCCTAAACTGCTTCTCTCTAAATTTGACCTTGAATACCACTGTCCACAAACTTAGGGGCACTTACTAATGAAAACAATACATTAAATCATCATCCCTTGCTATGCATCACTTCCAGATGCATTAATCAAAGTTATATTAAATTAGGATCACAAAATGTAATTTGTAGCCAAGACTGCTGTATCATAAAGCTTGTGAAAACAAAATTACTGCAGAATGTGCACCAATATATGGCATTTCTTGCTGCTACAGTTTGTCAACAGAACAGCCATGCCAAGAGTAGAATAGAAAAATGGGACAGAGTCCAGAGGAGAGCCTCTAGAATGATCAGAAGGCTGAGACATACGAAAAACTGGAAGAGGCTAAGAAAATGGGTTCATTTAGCATACAGAAGTCCAAGGGAGGAGTCTAATTACAGACTTCAGCTACCTTACAGAAAGTTTCCCAAAAGCGAAAGCCAGACTCTCTTTCAGAGGTGCGCAATGAAAGGACAAGAGGCAAGGTCACAAAACAGAATATGAGAAGTTCCAGCTAAGGGTGGCACTAAGAGTGGGGAAAAAAAAAAAGTGTCCCAAAAAGGTTATGATATTTCCATCCCTGGAGGTGTTCAGCACTCAGCTAGACAAGGCCTTGTGCAACCTGATTTAACTCTGAAGACAACATTGTTTTGAGGGGAAAAAAAAAATATCAGACTAAATGACCTCCAGATGTGCCTTGTAACCTAAATTTTCCCATGATTCCATGCGTGTGCCTACATATCAGAACTATACACTTTCATTTTTGTACATATGTCTTTAATCAAAAGTAGCTAAAAGTTATCTTCATTTTGGCTCAGATTCAGCTACAGAATAAGTGAAATTTATATGGAATTTGGGGACCTATATTTAAAAATTTGACCCTGTGAAATCATGTTCTTCCATATTTAGAATTAATATTCTCCTAGGAATTTAAGCTGTGCTCCTGAGAAGGATCAGATTTACATATGTTGTGAGTTTTTTGGCATCTATCCTCTGCCTTATTTCCCCATTGACCTACAAACAAGGCTTTCCTGTTCAGGTACTCTAAAATGTTTATTGGCTCATCACAAAAGTATGAAGTATGAACAATCATTATTTTAAACCAATAGAAAAATATAACTAAACTGCATTCTTGTAAATATCAGATCAGCTGCTGGATAACTTGCTCAGAATGGGTGAAATTTATGCTCAGGTATTTCCCAGCTGAAGGAATTTAAATCCACATGTCCTACTCTTTGAAAAAGTGTCAAGGGAGTACTTTTAAGGTCACTCAATTTCCTTAGCTCAGTAAGTCTTCACTGTTTCTTTGCAACTTCATATACAGGGGCTTGCATGGAATCTGAATCCAATTCTTTTTGTCTCTGAGGCTACGTCGAAAGACAGGCTGTAAGTAAACTGTGGACTAGGTTGATTCAAACACTTAATATTTTAACATTATCCTCAGAAATATTTGCCAAGTCACAAAGTTGGATACATTCTTCAAGTGAGCTATTCAATGCCTTACTCAGATCACAGATTTATTTTGGATAATTGATTGAAAATTAATTCAGGCACATTAAAAGCATGGGAGAATTTGTGTGTGTACACTACATTATAAAAGATGGTCATGATCTTTATTAAGCAGCAAATGAAGATCTTTCAGTGCTACGAACCATTTTTTCCAGGGCAGCTTCACAGGTTGAAGGGACACAAGAAAATCAAATTTCTTGCCAGAATGTATCAAACACTTAAAAACCTGGAGTACCATATTCAAATAAAATTCAGTAGTTTGGTAAGTGGGTAACAAAGGGAACCTGCAAATCTGTAAGCTGTTTTCACCAGCAAGATCACAGATTCTTGAGGACTGAAAAGTTAAGTGATTTTGAAAAAAAAAAAAAATCACACCAAATAATTTTGTAGAAAAGGCAGACCTGAAGAGTGACTTACTTTACTGGGCTATGATTAACTTGATGAAAGCTTTTAGATACAAGCTTTAGATTCCAAAAATGACAGCTTACACCTCAGCAGGGCTTTAAAGGTGGGCAAAAAACCTATTCTGGTTAAATGTTAGAAGTAATGAAAAAAGAACATTTGCATTTCTGAAAGTTTCATTATGTTTAATAACTATCTCCAGTTGAAAGAAGTAAACAAGCTAGGATAGTGAACATATTTTCTCCTATACTGCATTAGCAAGCCAAGAAATGTTCAGGAATAGAAAATGTAAAATATTGTCGTTTACTTCAGGAGAGGTCAAATCTTGAGTTGGTTCTTTTTAGGACCTTGGTAGGCTTCTATGATTATCAGAGAATTTTTGTTTTTTTTTCATTTGTTTCAAAGTTTCTCTAGTGAAACGTTTCTCAAATTTACATTGTTATGTATATTTTATACATATCACACTGTTGTTTATATGCATCTCCTACAGGAGAACTATTTCCTGGAGGAAAAAAAAAAATACGCTTCACATTAAAAAATCAAAACGGGTAACAAAAAAAAAATAAAAACTTTTTTTTTTTACTTGAAAATGATGCAATACCAGGTTTCTAGTACATTAGTATTTGCTCAAGTACTGTGTGCTATGGTTTACAGTATGTGTAAACCATAGAGTTCCACAAGCTTCTACCAAAATCTCAAAAACCTAGGTTCAAAAGAAGTTTTCTCCTCATCCTCCTCTAAGATCAACAAGAATTCTGTTATAAAAATCTACCATTAAATCTACCAAGAGCATTCAAAATTTGTTGTCACTATACGGTTTTACAAGGCTTTCTTTGTCTAGGCATCTCTATAAAGCTCAAGGACTAACTCAATGCCACATATCTAGCCTCTCTTCCAGTTCAGATGGATGGCACTTCCACAGTACTCCCAGCTTAAAGAAAGGATTCAAAGCCCAACCAGGTTCATGAGGAATGTTCTACCTTTTTTTTTTTATTATTATTTTTTATCAGACAGAAAACTGGAAAAACAAACAAACAAAAAAACAACAAGCATCCCATTTGAAATTATTAGTCTTTTGCTGCATGTGGAATTTGTTGTTCTTCTGTTCTTAAATATTTTTGACAATGTAGTAACTGCAAACTTTAAAACACTTCAATTATTTAACTGAAAACATAAAGCTCGATGTATGTATCTAAACAAAATATAGCATTAGTTAATGTCATGTTTTCTTAGATCAATGCACTTTAAAATCAACTATCAAAACCAGCTATGAAGTTATCCAGCTTTTAAATATTCAAGGCAACTGGAAAGAAAACAAATCACATCTTTCCCAGACAATGTTCAACCCCTGATTAAATAAAGATATGCCAAGGCAGAGATACTTTGTGCCTCAGGAGACAGCCATAGTGGAACTGAGAGTGTATTTTATATGTGAATTAGAGGTAAGATGTAATGACACGAGATGAAAGACTCAGCCATGATTTTAATAAAGGGGGGAGACAGTACTTCCCTGTGGACCCCATATGCAAAAGAGTGAGACTCAACAAGAATATATGAAAAGATTCAGTAAAAAAAAAAGCAATAAATGTTTCAAAGTTGTAAGACCACCATTAAAATTCATCACATTTTACCGAAGTCAAGAATTCCAGTTCTGAGGGTAAACTTTAACACTTTTCTGATGGTTTGTCACATGAAATTACAACTATGTCACCAATAAGCTGGAACCATTTTTGATGTTTAGATTTGGAAGGTTTGAAACAATTTATTTTTTTTAAAGACTTCTATAACAGAGGGGAAGCAATCTAAAAATTATTTAATTTAGTCTGGTATTTTGAAAGCAAGTTTCCATACTGAAATAAAAATACTTAAATTAGTAGTACTAAGATCAGACACGTTTTAGCTGTTTAGTGCTTTTAGTAACACTCAGAAAAAAAAGCTGTTATGTACAGCTTTTTTATGTATATTGAGATACAATAATATCTAAGATATTATTACTGAGATATTATTATATCTTGTAATCCAAGAATGTGAATATCAAAGATGTGATACCTAAGAATCCACCCAACCCTGTGTCAGGGAGGCTGGGACTAGATCATCTTTAAGGTCCCTTCCAGCCCAAACCATTCTATGATAATTCCATGAATACAGCAGAATTCCAAAGAAGTATTATTATTTTCATTTCTCCCCGTTAAATGGAGGGAAAAAAAACTTTCAGATTTTGCACAGGTCTCTTTCTGTGCATTAAAAAATAATAAAAAAATAGGAGAATTATGCCTTTGTAAGAACGTTGTGAAAAGAACAAAATGAATGGGATGAACTGCTTGAAGGAAAAAAAAATAATCCTGCTTTATTTGATCTTTTGTGATAATCACACTTCTGGCACCCTGCCAGCTAGTCTGAGCACACTGATGTCTGGCCAAGCAGAGTAATCTCTTGGTTCAAGTCTAGGGTCTGTGATGAAAATTACAAAGCAGGGACAAAATCAAAATGCCACCTGTGATTTTATTCTGAAACTAATTTGACGGAAAAAGTAATACAATGCCAACAGCCTTTTTAGTAGTGTCTACAAAACTATGACTAAATTGAAACCAATGCAAGCAGATAGAGGTAGCTATCATGCAAATACATTTGGATCTGCAGGCGTTCCTTTTAAAAAGAGCAGTAGATGTCTTTCTGACAGGTAAATTGCTTTGAAATGATTTTTGAAGTCTGAGGTCAAACTTTTAAAATGATAATTTTAACTTACGTCTTCCCTTATTCTGGAGTCTTTTTGCATCTCCTACATAATGCATTTGAAGCCAACAAAATCAGAAAGAAAAAAGGTATCAATTCATTTCCTTAATTTACTTTCCACGAGCCACCATTCATTATAGGTCAACAAACCCTTGAAGGAAAAACCTTTTCCTTTCTCTTTCTATTGAATAGTCTATTTTCGAACTAGCTGCCTACAGATACATGGAGAAGAATTGTATATACAAAAAAGTCTGTATGTACAGTGTATTCAAGTCAAAAATCCAGCCAGTAATGTTGTCTACATTATTCAAATCCAAAACAGGGAGAAAAAAAAAAAAAAAAAAACAAAAAAAAACCACACCATTATGTCACCTTTTTTTTCTTTTAATATGTCTACTGGGTCTTCCTACACATTGCTGAACAAATACCCATTATTAGCAGCACCGAACAAAACTTGAGTTTTTCCATAACAAATATTGAAAATTACTCATAGTGACTCAAAAGCTGTTTTTACCCGTTTATTCTAAAGAGGGGAAAAAATAAAATTAATTCCTCCATTTTCTCCATTGCTTCAAGTAAAAAACACTGCTCACTGCAGCAGAGTGATACAGGTTATCTATCTATTTCACCGCCTCCCCTTTCAAGCTGGACAGCATTTTCCTGATTTTGTACACACTTACTACTCTTCCCTGCATGAGTAAGACTTGCCACATGTGGACAGAAGCACAATTATCAATGTCTCAAATTTCACCAAAAACACTGCATTTCAGCTATTTCACATTTACAGCGGCCTGCTGTTTTCCTCCTTCAGGAAAGATCTCTATAGATTTCCTATTCTCTTTGATCTTCAAGTCTGTTCTGCACTCTGTACTTCCTCCCCCCGTCAACAGTGCTAATCAAAGGAATGTTTTAATAGCCACCTTAATCTTCTCACACTTTGATTTTCAGGCCACTCCTTTTCTATACTGTCTATTATAATCAAAACAACAACAAAAAATACTGCAGCACAGACACTACTGAACTTATTAAATTATATTTTCAATACACAGTTATGTTCATAAATTTCTGAACTCACTCCCCCCCCACACACACACACATTAACATATATAGAGAGATCTTTGTGTATATACATGCACTTATTCACAGTGACATCATTAAAATATTTCGTGAAAATATGAATATTCATGTTTAAATAAAAGGTACCTACCTGGAATAAGCTGACCCAGTAAGTGATGGCATCTGGAAAGGCTGCATACAGCTACTATGACCAAAAAAGGATAATGTTTCCATTTCATGATGTGTCCTTCCTTGCATTACACCAGCTCAGCAGTATTAATGTAAACGTTACCTGCAATAAGCAATGGAAATACGAACAGATGAATTAATGATAAATTTAAGTTACATCCAAATATTTTTGCCTAGTATAATTTTGTCAGGTATCCTGGTTTCAGTACAGTCAACCACAAAAGTCGAATTTTCTAACACTTAGGAAGATATAAGCCACAACCAGAAATATATTAACTCTCCTTGCAGAGCAGACAACCTCTAAAAGGATGCTTTATAGCAGGCACAAGATGACCCAACATATATTTTGAAGTGCTGCATGTTCTTTGGTTATGATGCAAACTGAGATATTAAAGAGATAGGATAATATAGTGTAGTTATATGTAAACACTTGCCTAAGCTTAAAAATATCCTACAATAACATTCAGCTTTGTGAAAAAAAAAAAAAAAAAAAAAAAAAAAAAGCAGGGTAAGCAGGGTTAAAACTAAACACCAGTCCTCATCTTATGACATGATGTTTTGGCTGAATGAGGATGAGGGATAATTTCACCCAGTAATGACTTCACCTGTTAAGGTATCTTTTGAGTGTTTGTATTATTAAGGGCAGGTTTTTTTTCATTTGGCTGCCAGTAAAATTGAATCTTATGAAGGAAGAAAATCACATTATGATTCAAAAGATTTTCACACTAATTTTTCTGACCACTACAACTGTAGATTGAGAAACATTCATAAATCCGCCACTGCTTAAAAATAATTACTGCTCATCCTATTCATTTTCTTGCACTTCAGCTATGTTGGTGCTTAGGTCTTGTTTACAGTACACATCTGTTCACAATGCCTTTCCTTTACAGCTTTCTGAAAAATATAGCGTTCTTTAAACAATCACAGACTTCTGAAAAACATCTTAATATTTTTAAACAAATCTCTGTAAATATATGCAATCTTTAAATAAATGCAACAGTTTTACTGCAGTGTTTTGCTTCTTTAAATTTGACAAGGGCCTCAATGCAGTCATGCATTTCAGCTTGTAATGTCCTATACATTGTATAACATATGGGGTTCACATCAAGTTCTGGCGATAAAAGAGGTATTTCAAGTGTTTGTCAAGTTACTAGACACTCACAACTGCCTGACCCTAACCAACAATTAGAGACCACTGAACACAATTGTAATCAACGGGTAGGCTGGCGCATGCAGTTCTATTCCAATAGTAAATATCAACATTGGAACTTGATAACATCACACCTGTGTTTCTCGTTTCTCTCTCCTTGTACTCATTCCCTCTGCAGTTGAGAGGTCTGGATTATGATCAGCAGACAGAATCATAGAGAGGTCATGAGAGGGTACTAAGAAGATGGACCCAGGCTCTTTTCATAGGTGCTCAGTGCTAGGACAAGAGGCAATGTGCACAAACTGGAACACAACACGTCATCTCTGAACATCAGGAAGCACTTCACTGTGCAGGTGATGAAGCACTAGCAATGTGTTCACAACAAAACATGTTGTGAAGTCTCCCTCATTGGAGACATTCAAAAGCCACCTAGACATGGTCCTGGGCAGCCTGCTCCAGGTGGCCCTGCTTGAGCAGGTGGGGTTGGACCAGATGACCTCCAGAGGTCCTATCACAAAATCACAGGATGGTTGAAGCTGGAGCACTGACAAAACTGCAGTGCTATCAGTCACTTGTTCAGTCTGCTGGAACAGCAATAGACTTCATATTTAATGAGTGCAGATAGAAGAGTTGTATCATTACCATGAATATTTGGTGCCATCTGATAGTTTGGGATGTTCAAACATGAATAAATGAGTTAAATTAGAATAGATTCAATCACTTACTCATATTGCATTTTGCATTTGATTATTGTGCCACACCTGGACTTCTATTATCTTAGCAACCAGAACTAATAATACTCCATTTCTTACTGCTACTATTACTTAAACCGTACAAAGTGTTTTTTCTTGCTTTTTTCTCACTTTGCCTGCACTCGATACCAACACCCAATTCCTTCTCTTCCCAGAAATCAATGGCCAAGCTGCTGTTGCAAGCTGCTCTAAATGCTGTTTATAATATGACTCCAAGACTGAAACAAGGAATTGCAAATTCAGGCCTTCAGAATATTGATCTCTTTCTCTATGTTGTAGTACAGGCTTGTTTTATAAAGCTGTTTACCATATGGGCTTCAGATTGCCATAGTGTTTGCATCTGCATTTTCCAGTTGCATATGTAAAACTGAATGCTGCATCTGACGTAAAGCTGATGAGGCAGCCCATTGAACTCGGTTCACCAAACAACAAAAAAAATCTTTTAGATTAGGATGTACTTCATCATTACAATCTGAGATGCTCATACAATATACATGAAAGAAACATTTCATTAATTCATGTTGCAAATTCATTCAAGGACACAGAGATTCAGGAATATGGTTTCCCACCCAGTGACAACACAGAAACCCTATCAACATCAACAAGAGTTCCAAGCACATGCTCTGTGGAGATTACTTCATTTATGGACCTTTGTACCAGGCTCAGGTGCTGGCAGTGGGGCCACTGCATGAGGTGATGCCACGGTTGCCCCATGCCAGACCCTGGCAGCTCCAACAGCCCCGCTGCAGGGCACAGCCAGGTCCCACAGCCACCCTCTGAGAAAGGGCAAGATGCTACACAAAGGAGAGGGGGAAAAAAGCATGAGAAACTGCTCTGTGAACATCTGGAGCAGAGGAGGAGAAGGTACCCCACATGCCAGAGGAGATATTCACCAGCAGCTTGCTGACAGGACCATGGTGGAGCAGGCGTATTCTGAAAGGACTGAAGTTCCCTAGGAAGGTCCCAACTGGAGCAGGGGAAGAGCATGCAGAGAAAGGAGCAGCAAAGAAGATCTGCTACGGACTGATCACAGCATCCATCTCCTTGCACCACTCAGGGTGTAGGTGGGAGGTTGGAGATGGAGGAGTGCCCTACATATAAATGATTCCCATGCACAAGTCCAAAATTTTGTCTTTTCCATACCTCTCTCTCCCATTTTCTGAATTGGTGGACTGTGACTTTTTGATCCCTTTCCATGTGCCAGAGCTGCACAAGAAGCTCAGGCCTTGACTGCATGGCTTGCTTGTTAAAGTATTTTCTCATCTAATTCTGCTTGTGCCTCATGTTTGAATATCAAATTAATATTGAATCCTGAAAATTTAAATATTTCAGTGTTATTTAAAACATTTGCTATTCTTATGGAAAATTTCATTGAAGATTGTTTTCATGAAGCCAAATAATTTTGATATGAAAACAAAGTTTTGTGTGTGTGTGTGCGCGTGTGCTCAAACAATCAGTTCCTGTAGATATTCCTTGAAAATAATCGTGAAGGAGAGGCTGATTATATTCAGAGTACAGTTCTTTCTTCTGAAAGAGCAGCCCTGATAACAGGGGAGATAAAGTAAGAAAAGATGTCATTGAAATGGAAAATGGTTTTCAGATATAAGTTGAGTTCAGCAGAAGAGAGGGATGGAAACAAGATCTTTCTTATCATATTCTACTGCCACAGTCCTGCAATTCAAGTACTACATTACAGCAGTGGAAGAAAACCACAGAAACGTAGCAAAACCAAAGGGAATGAGCAGGCAATTTAAAACACTGCTTACCTTATATTACATACTAAAGGACCATGAAGTATCTGCTATGTTTATGCAGAACTATTCATATAGAAGTCATAACACTTAACTTTCTGACTACAGTAACCAAGCTAAATGTTCCTGTGTCTGGTTTTACTCTTCAATTAGTTTTTCAGGGTCTGAACTACAAAAGTAATATTGTAGAATGAGGACTGGCACTAATTAGATGTTGCCAGTGACAGAAGAAGGATGCACTAGCCATATAAACTTCAGCTGGCCTGAGACCTTGCTTAATACCATATTAGATGACTGCAGACTGAAGAACATGAAAGAAAAGATTCAGGTCCAGTGTCTATGGTGCACAATGAAGATAAACACTGGTTCCTCTATGACATTATAATCATTGAAGAATCAATGGCAAATTAAACTGCACAAACCCAGAGGGGAAAGCAGCACTATGGTAAATGAAGGGAAAGAGTCTGATCAATTATTTTCTTCCACTCTCCAAGCACAGTACTATTTATCACTATAGTCAGTGCAGCATTCAGCAGCAGAAGTAAAGACATCAAGTCATGACAAAAAACAATACTGGTTTTTATTTTATTTTATTTTAATAATTACTATTGTTTTTCTCAGAAATGGTAACTAAATCAGTAAGACTAAATTTTCACAGGATTTTGAAAAGAAAAGGACACCAAGGTCAAACAATTAAGATCTTTACTAACAACCTATTTTTATAAAATTACAATCTTTTGTACATACTATGCTATTTTTTAACTGATGAAACTGAATTTTGACTTGCCATGTACTCAAAAGCCATTTTGGAGTGGACTGACAATTTTACTTAAAGGACGAGAACCAGACAGTGGTCTTTCTGAAGCAACATTACCTCCTTTTAAATGCAAGCTATTCATGCACTATTAGGCCTGATGATAGCGGATGGAGCTTCCCTGATTTTCAATCCTTTTGTTGAAAAGTCCCAGTGTCTATTCATTAGAATCCAGTTATCTCATCATCTGTTTAGACTGACACTACTTTCGAGCTTACTCCTTCTGTGCATTATCATCAGTAAAGTTACATATCACTGAAATGAAGAACTTCATTCTATTTTAAACATCCTGTCTGTTAAACTAAATTTATTTGGAGTTCTAAGAAGATGAGAAGGAAGTACGACCATACATTGTCTCAACTGTTTCCACTTAGGAGCAAGAATGACAATCAGTTGATGAACTAGGGGAAAAAAATCTGCCCAGCTCCTTTTTTGTTATAAAGTAAATCAACTCTTCCAAGATAAAAGCAACTGCAAAAGTATAAATCTACTTAAACCACAATACATGTAGCCATT
Organism: Anas acuta; assembly: GCF_963932015.1. Lineage (NCBI taxonomy): Eukaryota > Metazoa > Chordata > Aves > Anseriformes > Anatidae > Anas > Anas acuta. The sequence goes on from NC_088979.1 coordinate 105,152,624, forward strand.
AGTATAGAGCATCTACAGATCTGGACTGTGATTCTTTCCGTAACAGCTTCAGCAAACAGCTCCATGCAAACTGGTATGTGGAACTTATTCATGAAGCTTACCTTATTTAATGTTTTACTATACCAAAACTTTTTTTTTTTTTAATTATTTTTTAATAAATAAATTCTAGGAAAGTTTTTACAGTTTATGATAAAAGACTTGTACTTATTTTAAGATGTATTTTCTTTTGTTTGTTTGGTCAGTTTTGCTTTTTGTTTTGTTTAATCCAGTGAGAAAAGCAAGGGTAAAAAAAAAAAAAAAATGAATTGAATGTCCTCAGTTTACTAGGCTGGCAGGTGACACAAACTTATGTAGATAGTTTTTCCAAGAGTTTAAGTGACTTGATTTTCGGGGGGGGGGGAGGAGGGGGGGGGGGGGGGGGGGAAGAAGAAAAAAAGTTGTGTCCATTTTTGCCCACTCTTACTGCGAGACTCAAGCAGAAACCCAAACATTAGTATCAGCCTGACAAACTGTAGTACATGCCATAAAATGTAGCCTAAATCCTAAATACACTCTACTGAACTACCTACACATGAAAGCTTGGTGGGAGGAGCCAAACTCATGACAAAAGAGAAACTTTTTTTTTCCCTACTAGCCTCATAAACAATCTTTCTGTCATAAAGTCTGCTAATCTCTGTTTCCTTCATTTCTCTGGCTAAATAAACTCTGAGATTAACTTTGCAGAAGGGGCAACTTTAACAAAGACATTTTCCTCAGAGGGGTCCATAAATGAGATAGCAAGCAACAGAACATGATTTCCACGTAAGAAATCAATATATTCGTAGTTCAGTAAATGTGCAATGCAGAGTAAAAAGCATGACCTGTAATATGAAAGAGTGTAAATAAAGAGAAAAAAACAAACACCAACAATCAACAACAACAAAAAAAACATTAAGTGTAAAGCAGTGATTTCCAGTAGTTTTGTGCACTGGAGCCACCCAAGAAAACTGACAGTGCTCTGCATGCTCCTCGGCTCAAAACGTTGTCCCTGCCTGCCCCCTCCCCTCCCCTCTCCCACCTCCCCACCCAGCTGCTGGTCTCTCTCAAGGAGATAAATTAGATTAGAGTGCTCACTGTTCTGTCTTTTCTGCCTGCTGTGACAGGAGGAATACGGAGACACTGTCCAAGTGTGCAGGATTCAGAAAAGCAACATCTACCTAGAGGTCAATCTGGTGATTGACCAGGGTAAGAGAGGCTTCTACAAATTTCTACAAATATTTGAGTACCAAGAGGATGATGAGGAAAAAAAGAGGGCCTGCTGCTAAAAGTGGCAGAAGACCTGTCAGCAAAAGATACAGAAAAGGCTGAGGTATTAAATGTCTTCTATCACTTCAATTTTTCCCTCTAGTCAGGGGCCTGGGATTCTCAGGCCCCTGAGACTAGAGGTAGAAGACTTGCCCTCTGTGAAGGAGAATCAGGTTGGAGAGCACTAAACCTTGACACACACCAGTCCCTGGGACCTGACAGGATGAAAGTATAAGAACCAAGGAAGCAGAACAGTCTCAGTGCAAGGCCACTCTTGACGAGCTCTGAGAGGTCATGACAATTGAATGATGTTCCTGAGAACTGGAAGAAAGCAAACATCACTCCTGTCTTCAAGATGGAAAATCCAAGTAAGTGTAAGCCAGTCAGCCCCACCTCAACCCCTGAGAATGTGATGAATCAAACTATTCTGGTGCCCTGAAGGTCCTGGTGGACAACAATTTGAGTCAGCAACCTGCCCTTGTTGCACAGAAGACCAAAGGTTTCTGGGCTGCTCTGCAAAGAATGTAATCAGCAGGTCAAGGAAGGTGATCATTCCCATCTGGTCTGCGCAAGTGAGGATACATCTGGACCTCTGGGTCCAGCACTGGCTCCTCAGAACAAGACAGACACAAGATTAGTGGAGCAAATCCAACAAAGATAATTAAGGGACTAGAGCATCTCATGTACAGGGAGGCTGAGAAACCTGGGCCTGCTCAGCCTGGAGCAGAAAGGACGTAGGGGGATCGGATCCATGTATATAAATACCTAATGGGAGCAAATAAAAAAGAGGGAACCAAACTCCTCCCACTGATGCCCAGTGACAAGAAAGACAAGAGAAAAAAACTGAAACATGGGAAATTACTTTTAGAAATAAGTGAGAGAGGGAATTAGGAGAATACAATAAATCACTAACCTTTTAGAAAAGAATTTACTAACTTTTAGAAAAGGGGGAGAAAGTTAGGAAGTTAGGGGAATCTTATAAAGTAGAGATAGAGTGATAGACAGCATGAAACTAGGATGCTCAAATTAATTAAAGCAAGAAGCCTTGGGCCCCTTTATCAAGGTCAATCTCTTAATAAGAGTGTGAGCCTATCTTAAGAAACTGGTCCTGCAGATGGATAAGAGCCAAGGAGCAACTGAGTCTGCGCAAAGACAAGAGGTCAACTAGCAGTGACAAGGAAGAGTCATCAATCTTCATCTCCACGACCCCCGAAGACCACCATCAGAATACACTGCGCAAGCGCAGATGGGAGGATTTTATGGAAATTGCTCATTGGAACTAATTTTAATACGAAACAGGGACAGGTTATGAATATGTATGGGTGTATTGTGAAATTTCATGCATATGTAACTCTTTACTGCATAAAACCAAGGCAAGTTGCCATGTCAGGTGTGCACAACTTTGGTGGTACTATCCCCGTGCTGCCCAGCGCTGAATAAACATACCTACTTTATAATCTTACTGATTGTGGAGTCTGTTTTCCGCAAGTCATAAGAAAACAGTTTTCTACCACGAGGGTGAGCAGAACAGGTTGTGTTTAGAGATAGTCTCCATCCTTGAACTTATACAAAATCTGAGAGGACACACACCATGGCAACCTGCTGTAGCTGACCTTGATCTAAACAGGGTTGGATTAAGCATTAAGCAGTCCCCAGAGGCGTCTTTCCTCCTGCTTTGCTGTCTGGGAACCACAGCACCAAATATGCATTCCATAGACTGCCTCAGAAATTAAAAAAAAAAAAAAAAGTCTCTAACATAAAATGAGAAATGTCTCACAGAAAATTAGTCACAATATCCTCAGAAAATGTAGTATAGAGTGACTAGAAAAGCTATCACTTAAAAAAAAAAAAAAAAAAACACTAGGAATAATCATTTGTCTTGTGGGCAGTTCTCAATGTATGGTCAAAAACTGAAAGCTTAAGAGGTTTTTGCTGAGAGTTGTTTGGAATAACCTCATTGATTCCATGGGCAAGCAGAAGTACATACAAAATAATGCTAAAATACGTTATGCAGTGTTCTGTCATCTAAGTGCTCCTCGTATTCAGGCTGATTATTCCCCTGAAATGCAACAATCAATCCTAACTTGCAAGCTATTCTCTTGTGCAGACTTGCAGTATTGTAGGTTTTGTTATCTATTTTATATTCAGTCACTCACAGGGGAGCAATCAAGTAATTGGTAACAGACACCAGTGAATCCACTGGATAAAAACTTTCCTTAAATCCAAGAGGTGATTTCATTCTTTTCACGAGCCTTTTTTGTTGAAACTGCTTACATAGCAAAAAGCTGTGGAAAGTGAGTGCAGACGTGAAGACATTTGTATCATCACAGCCAAGAAGCCAAACAAGAAAGTGAGAAGGAAAGGTCTTAGCTAAATGTTTTGCAGTGCAGGATACTGTGTGAATGCGTGAACAGGCACTTTTGTGAGAGGCAGAGGCAATGCAGTTTTAGAGACACCTCTAATCCACTAAAATTTATCCGTTTCAAATGTAGAAGAAAATAATGTTTTTGCCTATTCTCCATATCAAGCTGCCTGGCATAATTCTTACTTGTGGATCACTATTTCTTTATAATTAAAGATGTCTTTGATGCCTAAAGATGCATCACATTTTGAACATGAAACCTCTTTAAAGCTTCTGAGGTTACAGATACAAAAACTCAGGCAAAAAGGAGCAGAATTACAGTCTCCAGAAGCTTCAACTGACTTAATTCACACAACTCTAAAATACAATTCTTTTGAAATGTAACTAATAGACTACCTACAAGGTTGCTGTCTTTTAAGTGTTTTGACCTGTTTTAATGAGGTTTTCCTTTCCTGACTGCAATTCAACAATAATGAAACAAAACTGCATTTCTTTGACTTAATTCTGAACCCAAATCATAAGGCTTCCAACCCATCAGGTACTACTCTACATGTACTCAACAGAAAGCACAGAAAAAAAAAAAGCAACCTGTATGCTATAAAACCATTGTTTGGCGTTTTTCTTGGGTTTTGTAACACATACAGACTCCCCCCCTTCCCAATCTGGAAAAATGGCATATCAAAAGTGAAAGAAAAATTCCCATTAGGAATACTACTTGTGAATGACAGGCAGAAAAAGAACAACAACAACAAACACAGAAAGAGAGAGGTATTCAACTCCTACTATATCAGGTTCCTCCATCTTTCATTTGTATAAACCCTTTTTACAGAAAAGTAAAACCATACAAAAATTAAGAACCTTCGAATCTTCTGTTCAGACATAAATAGGTTCTTTCTAAGAGGTATGTACTTGTTAAAAGCAATAGTACCTCTTCAAAAATAGTAAGAATATGGTTCTGCTCTAATCTGAATTTATCATAAATTCAGTAACAGTGGACTCAGCCCTGTATTTTTCAATAGACAAATCTTAAGATCTGGCTAAATATCAAGATTTTTTTTTTGTTGGCCTTTTAAAAATACAACCAAACCATGATCTAAATAAAACAAGAACTCATATCTTATATTACAGATGCTTTATCTCCATTTCCCCTCTGGCATATTATATCCGCAATCCCCATCTTGACCACCATGATTTTCAAAGGAGTGTTTAGAAAAAGCTATGTCCGGTTATGAAGTTCCCAATGTGAAACACCATGTTTTTCAAACTGCTTTTCTAGACTAAATACTCATCACTTTTTCATCATGAAACCTCTTTAAAGCTTCTGAGGTTACAGGTACAAAAACTCAGGCAAAAATAGGATTAGTAATGCCTTGATGTACTTCTGATATATCAGTAGATATATCTTTTCTTTAAATGCAGAATTAAAAGACAAATGAAATCATTTACATATTCTAACCAATTTATTAATTTAAAGACTATCATCTACAAAGGGAAAGCTATGAACCTCCAATTAAAAAATATGAATAAGAAATGGTGTCAATTTTCAAATATTAAGTAGGGGACATTTGAAGCAGTAAAGTGGTAGTTGTCAAAAGTACTTCCGAACAGAGTCACATGGAGAAGAAGCAACGTTTGATAGAAAGAAAATCCAGTGCCTGAAAGGTTAAAAAGAAATAAAAATGAATGCATTTGGACTCCTCTATTATACCTGATTTAAAAAAGCAAAGGTATTTCAAAGGCATTTAGCTTTAAACATTCACAGTACCTTTGAATGTCCTCATCAGGACCAGAAAAGAGGGATTCAATTTTCAAAGATAATTGTGTCAGATAACTCTCTCATCCCTTTTCAGAAACAATCTGATAAATACCTAATTACCAGCCAAGTGATTTCAGAGCCACACAGATGGGTCTGAGAGAAGACTACAGGGAATGACAAGGTCCCCTAAAGCCATCAAGAGCAAGAAGCAGTTGGTTTGTGAATTATTTCATTTATTAGGCTGGTAAAATGCACAGAAAGTCCCCAGGGAAAACAAAATATTAATAAAATGTTGAAATGGTAAACAGCATCAATATTTAACCCGAGAAGTAAAATATTAATTTTCAAATAAAATGGGACTCAGTACTACAAAACAATTACATTCCAAAATTCATTATGTTTAATACTCAAGTACTCAATACTCATTTTAACAGAAAGCTTTCATACGCTACTCAGTCTAACCTGACCTACTATTGATATATAATACTGTAAAAATAAGTTACCTGCAATTTGTACTGCAGTGTTGTTGCAAATTTAAAAGGCATTCTGCTCTTACACAATTATAAATTATTATTATGAAATTAAAAATTTTCATGGAAGCAGCCTTAACCATCGAACTAGAAAGAGCTTTCAAAACTTTCAAAAAGCCAATCCTGTAATCATTCTGAGTTCTTTGTGCTTGGAGGAGTGTTGGCCCCTACCACACATCCTAAATGTTAATGGAGTGAAGAGCATGAAATATCAACATAATGTTGCAGAGTTCAGAATCACAGATGGGAAGGAGAAGATTACCGATAATGCTTTGACAATATTAAATTGACCACGTTATATATTCCTCAGGCTTTATGAAATATGTGTTTACTTTGTGAAAAATGCAACAGATCTGGGATGGTAATCTCTAAAGTACACATTTCTGACCTGACTCTGCTCCCAGACTGGAGCAAATTGATTGGAATTTTGCAAATGCAATGAAATAGGATGGATCTATGCACTTCTGTAAATCCCAGCCACATAATTTAAAAATAAAGACACAAAAGCGTTACTTATACGTAGCAGAGAGGTGAGTCACTGCTGTTGAGTTTACAATGTGGGGACAAAGATTTAAACTAAGCTGGCTAATTTTACCGTTGAGTGGAACAGTAGTGATGACAACCTCAAGAGCAGAGGGACCGTTTTAAAACCTGTTCCTCTCAGATTCTCACCTATTAAGTGACAGCATTTCAGCATGCATCATTATTCGTCTTGCATACAGAAAGAAACCCAAGCTTGCCTAGAAGAGCCGTCACACTGCTAGCACTTAGGTTCCAGTGGGCAGGGTAGCATAGACAGTGGGGCAGGAAAGCCCTGGGGTTTTGTGGGTCTGGAAATTAAGATTTAAACTCTGATCATAGCTTTAGCATAACCAGAGTTGTGAAAGTGTATTTAAACATGGAAGTAACATTCTCAAATAAAGTCTCTCCCCAGTTACAATTTGGCAAAAAGACTCCTGAGCAACAGTCACTCAATGCAAAGAAAAACCCAAACTGCACTTCAGTGCATGGGGAAAGCTTTGTGCTCATCTAACTGCCACGCTTCTTACACATCTATCTGTCATGTCAAAGAGACAGTAAATGGCTGCTCATAATTTTAAACCTGTGAAATAATAAAAAAAAAAAAAGGGAATACTAGACAGTCTCAGTACACAAAGCAAAAGAGGGGGATACTCTCCACTGCAAAGCTAGGAAGCAACACGCATCTGGGGACCATTGAGTGCAGTCTCAGGCAGCAAAAAGGCTTGCCAAAATTCTTTTCCTCTGAGGATTTAACTTTAAGGAAAAGAAAAATAGCTTGGCTTTTGCCCCTAGTAAGAACGGGAGCAATTAGAAAGGATTTGTGGATCCGGTCCCACTAACATGCATTCTCAGACACAGGAATTTAAAGCAGAATTCAAAGAATTATTCAGCTCTCCCCAGAAACACATTCATCCTTCTGGGGTCGCCAGTAAAGGTGAAGCTAAAACAATATAGGGACTTTCAACATTGCCTGCTTCTTGGTTAAACAGACTTGTGTGAGATGCTAACTCCTTGGGGAAAAGGAAGATTCCAGCTTCCACAAAGATATTGGAAGAGAGGCAGAACCCTTTTGAAACTGAGTCTGCTCTGATGAAGTCAGGGTGGCTGTTAACAGCAACCCTTCTTCTGCCTCCCTGGATGGGACCACAACATTCAGCTGCAGCACGGGGCAGCGAGCAGCCGAGCTGTCATCACAGGGGCCTGTGCCTCTGGGGAGCTGCATCTTATCCATACCCCAGCAAGCATGAGGATTTCGCCCACAAAATGGGAGAAGTACTACTGCATCCTAGCTTTTCTGGGACCATGGCTAGTAGCTTTTGACTATGTTTCATACTTAAAGCAGGCTTTATCTCACAGCTGACTTGATCCCACAAGCTTGTTCCTGGTTTAAAACAGGAGTTTAGCATGAAGTGAAAAAGAAACAAAGATTTACAAGCACTGCATTTCTATAGCTCCTGAGATTGTAAGCCCTTTTGGGTCAAAGGAAAATATGATAGAGTTGCCATACCCTTCCCCAAGACAAGTGCAGGTAGGACACAACCACTGCCTTTTTCCCATCTGGCTTATGGCTCCATGCTGACCAGCATATCAGCTAAACAGGAGGGAGATGCTGGTTAGTGCAAAGATGGGCCTTAAATTGTATGGGAGAGAATCAAAGACAAGATCTGGAATTATTTCAGTAGATACAGAACATGTACATTTCACAATCCAAGTCTTTTTGACCCTGCCATTTCTGCTTCAGCCTCCTATAAAGAGAATGGCCAGTGGAGGCGGGGAATCATGGATTATATGTAAGAGAGTACTATTCTATAAACCCTGTTAATATCTCTTGATTAGGTTTTATGGAAGGGATTTATTTATTCCACGTGGTGTCAAACACCTAAAAAAGTTACTATATCACTAACAGATGTTTCCAGAGTATGATAGGCTCCCTGTTCCTACAGGTAGGAGGGAAGAGAAAATCTGAGGCAATACCTGAAATCCCACTTCCAATATTTCTATCGATCTGAAGTTTCAAGTGAAACGTTTTTTTAAAAAACTGCGCTAAGTTTGAGCAAGAGCAGGATATACAAAAAAAGCTTCCTTCATCATCTAAACAGTAATTTGAAAATGCAGATTACTCCTTAAAGGATCATCCCTCTCTACCCATCCCCAGCCTTAGTTTTTAATGTTAAATTTAAAATAAAATTTAAAAAAATAAAACATTTTAAATCATCTCTTCAGTTCAAGAATACAAATTAAGGTTTGAAGGTATTTGTTAAAGAGCTGGTAGTAGCAGAGAACTTAAACTGATAGACCAAATATTTTCAGCCTGCAAAGTTTTCCCTGTGAGAAGGATCCCAGGCGACTATTCCCATCTATTAGAAAGAAGCTGACAGAGTACATTAGTATATGAAGCACAGTAAATTAGAGTGTGTTTTAAGTTTTATTTCCAAGTATGACTGTAGAAAAAGAAAGGATAAAGCTCCTAAAAACATTCTGACCAGGAATGTACAATGGATATGGAAAAGAGAATGGAGGTTTTATGTCTCAGTAAGGACTGCCAAACCAAAAAATTCTGATGGAAAACTTGAAATAACATTTACATGCAAGGGTAAACAACCAAAACCACACATCTCACAATAATGAATTCTGGAGTTTCAGGTTGCGCAGTAAACCAAAGCCCCGCAATAGTTCTCATTCATGCAAGGAACACTCCTGATAGAAAACACTTAGCTCAAACCAAAAGGATTTTTTTCTGTCAGAATATCTAATACAGCAAAGGTTCAGATTAACTGGCTATGATTTTGAGAGGTCCCCAGATCTTAGCACGGATTCTTGCACATTTTATCTGTCAGATGCATAATCAGATGCTCACGCATGTGCCAGGCTCCCTGTAACTGTAATGGACACTAGCTATAAACGTATTTTAAAAGTTATGGATGTTCCTGCCACAACTGGTGTGACCTTTCCTAACAGAGGAACTGCTGTATAATCACTCTCAGGTGGGCAAGAAAATAAAGCATCTTGAATCACTGAATCCAGTCACATCAGCAGGAATTTGAAGATGTGGACTAAATAACTAAACTGCTAGCTCCTAAATCTTCAAAGACTAGAGCTTAAATATTCCTGAGCTGGACTAAAGCTGTCAACTGGATGGACAACCAATTTCCTAGTAGTAAAATATAATGATCAAACTAACTCATCATTGATGAATACTTTGCAAAGGACAGAAAAAAAGGCTGAATCCACAGGAATCACATATTCATGACTTAATAATATGTATTTTATCATATTTAATTTCTATGCTTCTCTCAGTCTGGGACTGCGAAAGGAGTGACTACCACGCAGGCATCGTGCCAGTATCTTTTTAACATAGCTAAGAGCGCTTCATGAGAAACATATGTCTGACTTTAAAGACAGTTTCTGTTTCCCACCATTGAAGCACCCATGTCTTTGGAAACACCTGAAATAAAGTGGTGTTCCTTCTCTAGAACTTACTAGGGAATCTAGGTCTATGCTACCAGAAATACGAGAGCAGTGCAGCAAGACAATATCATGTGCTTCATTTCTGAACTGCCATCGGATGCAAAAGCTGTTAATTGCTTAGAGAAAATTGTGCATGTGCTGGCTTGGGATACTATGTTGGACTGCCACTTTTGGAAAGCAATATTTCTTGATGACTACAGAAAATACAACATTGACTGAATTTAGTGAAAGACACTAAAAAAGAGGAGGAGGGGGGGATGACACCAAAGATAATTTTGTGCCATTTACTGTAGCTCACTTTTTAATTATAAAACAAAGGCAATACCTTGCCTTCCCCTGCCCTAACTACTCTGAAGATCTGGATCCACACAGATGGGTTCTTTGCAACTGTCTAATGCTACAACCAGTGAGAAGAAAGCAGTAGGTTCATGTGGATAGAATGTAAAGTTACTCACATCTTCAGCATGATTTACCATAAAAATCAAATGAATTAATTAGTATTAATGAAGAGGTTCATAACATGCATCACAGTCACGTTCCTCGCACACATTTAACTAATTCAGAGCTACTGTCCTCCAGTTCTTTTCCTGTTAGTGAGAATGAAATAAGTTTATTTCAAGTCCTTGCTCTTATCTGTGCCATCCCACATCACAAGCCGCTTTCCAATAATTTCCTGAAAAATGTATACTTAATTTGCTTTGGTCTATGAGATCCTTAGTACATACTGGCAGACAAAACTAATTTTGTTGAATATCACTGACAAAATGCTCTACAGAGCACAAAACATCCCTAAACTTTTAAACTGCAGGAAAGCAACAGCTACTTATTTTCCAAGGGAAATGAGTATGCACTAGCACACTTGTATGTGCTTATCTTGTATGACCATCTTGCACAGTGAGCACTAAATTTGAAGCCTCTAGCTACATATGAACATAATTAATAAATCAATGTTTAATAAAAATAAAGCTTCTGCATAACGACACAGCAATTCAAGAATTTCTGTATCTGAAACAAAATGTTTTCTTTTCTTCCTTTGTGCTCTTATTTCTTTTATATCCCCCGATGTATACTTTTACTAATGTCTCTTTCACTGATACCACTATCCTAACACAAGTAAATATTCAGCAAATTGACTTCAAGTCATTACCATTACCATAGGATGATCTGTTCAGAAGTACAGTCTTCAACTATCCTACTGTTTTTGTTCAATGGCATATACCATTTGTTAATAAATAGCTCCCTCCACAGCAAATGTGTAACAGCTGAAAGAGGTTTTTCCCTCTTAGGCTGAGGTGATGCCACCATACAAAACTCTTCCACAGTTCCCCAAGGTATCTCCTGCTGCCACAAAGATACTGCTCATGCAGAGCATGCAAACAGCTTAAGCCATGAACTGAAATACTGGCAGACAACAAATCAACATCTCATTTTCATAAAACAAACACTGCCCCTCCCAGCATTTAAAGTTATTTTCTGAATCTGGCACAGATGGGGGGGGAAAGGAAAAAACATTAAACTAAAGTCAGGGAGAAAGAGTATGTTAAAATAAGCTGCTTTGCTCTGGGGCCACTAATGTGTGTTTTGGAAGACAGTAACTTCATCAGGACACCAAGAAAAAGACTACACTTAGGAATGCCTACAAAAAACAGCTCTCTACTACCCTTTCCCAGTAAAGTCTGCTTAAAAATATTCTTGCAGATAAAACATAACCAAATACACAATAATGCAAGACTAACAAGCTGTTAACATACTTCAAGGCAATACATGCTGCTGGCAAGGAAGACCAAGACAAATAGAAATGTATCACCTGAATAAAAATGACAGTAGGTTTAATTACAATGAAACACAATAAAATCTCAAACTCCTGAAAAGCAGTTTGAAAACCAAGAGAAAGAAACTCTGTATTTCAGATTGGAAAATTTGCCATTCAGAACACCAAAATTTCCTAAAACAAACAAACAAACAAAAAACACCTTCCCCTGTTTAAATATTCAGGCTCCAGTCTTCAAAAGCTGATATTTATGAGATTCCACTTTTGGCAATTTGCTCCACTGATCTAAAATAACATTGCTCCCATTTACATATAAATTAAGCCAACTACATAATCACATTCTTTAAGCAGTTTATTTACTCTACACTTAGCAAAGCATCTGCTTTAGTTTACCATAATACAGGATATTGTATATTACATTACATGTCACATGCAAGTCTTACACAGGAAAATACAAGTCTTCTCTGAACATTTGGAACAACCTGAGTTGTACGCTGTGTGACACCACAAATTCAGAGCACAATCTAAGAAGAGAAGTAACAAACTTCCCTGTGCAGGAGTGACACTATAATTTTACTGCCCTTCCATATAGTGCAACCTGTCAGTCTAACCATAAGTCTAAAACACTATATTTCATATATGAAAGTCAGTCTGACCTGCTGGGCAAACATTCAGGCAATCTATTTTAATGGATCACTGTCTCCATTCAAACATAAATCAAGCACTCAGTGTTATAACTGTAGAATATAAGAAACTTCTGATACTAGATCTATCTGCAAGTCATGAAACCTGTAATAAAACACACACTTTATTAAAAATATTTTGTCACCAATGGGGTATGTTTTCATTTTTTTGATTCTAACATACACTTAATGAAACAATATGCTAAACAGAACATATATAAGCAACTTTACTGACAAAACCCACATTAACCTCTCTACTCCTGACCTTCCTTCTTTTACCTAATCTCCCCCCTCAGCTGTCTCACTGACACCCCACCTAACGGGGCATGCCAGTGGCTTAACATGGCCAAAATTGACCTCTGTCATCCCACCCAAGCACTGCATCACCAGCATCCTCCCTGTCATACAAGCCTGTAATAAAAGCATCATTTTTGTTGCGCCTTTCCATAGCCTTCCTAATCCAGGTCCCATACAAATCTTTCTGCTGCCTCTTCTACACATTAAAGATAATTTTCTTCCTTTTTGCCTGCACAGCTAAATGCTCACTTAAGCTCTTGGTTCTCATTTTGATTCATTTATTCTCAAGCTCCATTACATCTTATCAGCCATTCCCTTTCAACCCATTCTAAATGCAGGTTTTAGTTTTATCTCCATTTAGGTTTGATCACAATGGGTAAAAATTCCAAAAGCATAAAACAGCCTAAAAACCAAATATCCTTGAATCTATTTAGGATTCTAAATGGATATGGGTCATTTTTGTAAGCACTCATGCAGCTAAAGATGCAGATTATTACACACATGAACATCTACAAAAGCTTCTCTGACAATGGTACTTTGTCTCTTAAGTGTCTTGGAAATTGGACAATTTTACACATTCATCCACACTTGTAATCCTTCTGCCACCTTCTTTTGTTTCATGCACCAATTTCCTCAGACCATTTCTTAACTTTACCCTTCTTTGTCTGCTCTCAGCATTTTAAATACTACTTTTCCTCTGCTAACATCTATTTTATACACAGCTTTGTCACTTTCTCCCATAAATGACTACAACGTCATTTCACTTCATGCCTTCAGTATAAAACACCTTTAGAGAACTTCCTTCTTTAACAGTACATCTAATTTTGAGAAGCATCTCATTAGTGCCAGCTAAGTTTTAAGATGGCCAATGCTATAACAGTAACAAAGCAAGTAATTGTTCATAGAAAACACGTACCTGTACGCATAGATAAATAACATAGCTGGCTGCACATTGTCACTCTTCTAACAATGATGTTACATTCAAATCTATGTCCCTTGTGTTTTACAATGAGATAGTGTCTTCACAAGGAATGATTAATCTTATAATATATATATATAAATCTCTTAACTACAAAAACTATGTAGAAAGTAAGAAACCTGACAGTCAACACCAAAATTTACAATCCAGCCATACGTAAACATAAATGTGCAATGTTTCATTCTCTCCTGACCATCTCTACCTAGGATTTTCCTCCCTCACCCATCTCAGTAAAACTTTGCTGGATTAACTGTCAGAAACTTAAGCTTTCCAAGAGTACATAAACACAAAGGAAGCACCACAGAAAAATCTTTTTATGTTGGTAGCCAGAGGTGATGCACACAAAGCATCTGCTACAACTGGAGTCAGATGTAAATTAACACTGGTGATCCCCAACCTTGCCCAAGAGCAGGATGAAGTACTGGTTGACCCACAGCCAGACAGTTCTACACCAAGACAGAACTTTACGCCACAAAGAAAGCTGACCTTTATGGGCTGGGAACAGTTCTTGGCCCTGCACTGCTCTAAAATGGCAAGTGGCAATGGGAAAAGTGGTCAACCAACCATGAGCCTTACCAATGGGGCTCTGCTTCCAGCCCAGGGCACTGGGATGGGTAAGAAGAACATCTGCCCAGGAAAGGCACACCTCAGAAGCTTTGATAAACAGCACATCTTGTCTTCGGACTCCAAGTTAGCCCTGTATCACCCATGACATCAAAATGATGACTGCAACTCCCCCTCTGTTCAATGGACTGGACTGCCCTGTTCCCACTTCCCTGTTCCCTATGCCCCTATCAAGATGAAACATAGTAATGTTGTAAGCATCAAACTTTCTATCCTTGTTTAATAAAAAAAAAAAAAAAGAAAAAAAAAAGAAAAAAAAAAAAGACAATCCGCCTAGAGTTCTCTTTAGTTCTGGCAACATTATTATTCATAAGGCACCCAGCAAGCTAGCCATTTTCTTTTTATTGGGTCAGTTTTTCACCCACCCTATGGCTTAGCTTCATAAATGGTGCAGGGAGCACGGCAGGCACAGCAAAAGCAGGCAGCCACAACTACAGAAGAGGAAGCAAGGAAATGCCTCTGCTGGCAGCAGCTCACTACAGGGACTACATGAACGTGACTTGAAACCGTGAACAAACCACAACTAACTTATCAGAGATTTGCCATAGTAAACCTCTACCTTGCAGAAGGATTGTTAAGGGTGTTCTGGATGGACCACACACGAAAGAGAAGAGCACAACAAAACAAAACCTAAAGGTGAAGATATTCAACACTGCATAAGTAGGGCTTTATACTTAGTGAAGTCACCTAAGAAAAACTGCACAACTTTCAGCAAGTTCTATCCACAATGGAAGATGCGTGTTTTTCCACTTATTCCATTCCACAGCTAAAAACTAAAGCAATATTTAATTAATCTAATCAAGGCACTGGAGCCTGTTACTTAGTAAACCAGTTACAGCTTCTTTGCTGTTAGAACTCTTTCTACTTTGCTGTTGTTAAACTCTAAATGTGACAGCAAAAGCGATCATCTATTCTATAAAAAGAATTCTATGTTAGAACCTTTATATGCATCCATAAAATACTTGGAATTTTTCTTAAAAGAGGCACTAAAACTTCCCCCTT
Source organism: Anas acuta (assembly GCF_963932015.1). Lineage (NCBI taxonomy): Eukaryota > Metazoa > Chordata > Aves > Anseriformes > Anatidae > Anas > Anas acuta. The sequence goes on from NC_088979.1 coordinate 105,167,902, forward strand.
TAATTCATTAGCTTTCATTCAACTTTGATTGCTGCTATAAAATGCTATTTCTTTTTTACGATACCATGATCAGGTTTTTTGGCTTACCATAAAGGAAATGAACATCAATCATTTGTATTATTCTATCGTGATCTGTGCTCAGAAGGGAATGCTCAAGTAATTTTATTAAATCATGCATTACCTACAGCCTGCAGTTAAAGAAAAACAAACCACTGAATCCAGGCCTCTAGTTATCAAAGAAATATGAATTGCCCTTTTCAATATGTATTATTAAGCATCCTGCATAAAAAACCTAGTACTGTAGCCAAAAATGATTCACATGAGATATGTTCAGGGATGAAGCACTACGAAATTTCTGGCAGAAGTGATAATTCAGCACATTTTCAATGAGGGAATAAAATGGCCAGCACATGTATTAATCATCTGATATTATCTTTTGTATAACAATATGTACTCCTCTCCCTTTAACTGTTGCTAGCTGAAATAGCACTTGAGCTGAGTGGAGACCTGAGGATTAAGCTCATGACAATATACAACCAGCACTGCTTTGCCAGGTCTTCTACTGAGTAGATCTTGGCCGCTACTTTCAAGACTCCACTTCTGCTAGAAGATGTAATCAAGAGAAACAGACAGTAAAGGACATTGACATAACTCACATTTCAAGAGGTACTTCCTCGCTTCCCATGAAAGTGGTTTTGACCAATAGAACACACATTTCCTTAGGTCTCGTAGTGGAAGCAGTAACCATGAGCATGATGCACTCTTCCACGTGGCCGGGGGCACATTGCCTTCCCGGCCAACCCATTCATAAAGACAGTTCCTCATGCTGGACTTCATACTTTCTTACACCTCTCCAGAAGTTTGGAGAGGACTTCATTTATGTTCTCCCTTTATGTTTCAGTGGATGTGGTGCTCACAAATCCTGCTGGATACCCTGTCCTGGATATTGCTCACGTATTTTATATCATATCACAATGAACAGCACCATAATTGCTGCCAGTAACAACACTAGCTTATTTCCACTGGGTCCCAAACTTTGGCTGGAAGTCTGTGGGAGTAATTGTATAGGCTTTTGTGTGCATTCCTTGAATGTGCATTTCTGCTAAATTTAATTATCCTGTCAGAACTAAAATGGAGACACCCAAGTACGCCTCCATATTCTAAACATGTGACTGAAGATAAAGGAGGGATTAAAACCAGAGAAAAAGAATGTTTTAGGCTACATCTCTAGATAAGTCAAAATAACGCAATTAAATGCATTTATCCTCTTGCCTGCAAAGAGATCCTGTACTAACAAATTTATGATAATGCAAGAAACTCCCTAGTAGAGCAAAGCAGCCAATTAGTAGCTTGCATGTTTAAAAGTCTGGAAGAGGATGGAAGAAACAACTTAACTTCAACCCCTAGAGACATAGGCAGAATTTCTACATTTAAAAGAATATGGCTGCCTGGGCACAAGGGCTGGAAAACAGCCAGTCACATCAGAAGAGAAGAGAGAACAGCCCACAGCCACATTACAAAATCCTGCCTCTAAAAATCATCTTCCTATGGAAAAGCCATTGGAAGAAACATCAAGTTTCTGTGACATTTCGTTTGGTGTTGCAGGAAGACTGACATCAGTAGCAGCCGTCACAAGTTCTTCAAGTGGCACGTGTATGCATACTGACTATCTGAGACACTTCGGATCAACCTGGGTGTCCCATACCAGCTGACTCAGAGCAGCTCATATCTGTACTGCTCTTTGCAAGCTCTGCTCTGCGTTGCCCAGTCACATTCACACCACACATAGTAACCTGTGGCCTGGTATCCATGCCAGATACTCAGCCATGGGTGTTTCTAGTACATGTGCACAACACTGCTCTTACTACATCACCACCACCAGGTTTTCTTCCACATCACATGGAGGTTTGGGAGGAGTGTGCAATAGTTGTCTTCTGAGAATTGAAATGCTTTCCCTGTGACCTATGGCAAAATTTAAGTCACGAGGATAACCTCCCCCACCCCATCCTCATCAGCAGAAAGCAGTTTGGTATTCTGAAATATCCATGACAGAAACTGACGTGATTCCTGAAGTGTTGAGAGCAGAAGTGGGAGACAAAATCTGGCCCCTACAAGAAATGCCTTTTGGCCTTTCCTTATTATTATTATTTATGTATTTATTTATTTATTGAAACAATAATAGGTTGCAACAAGTGACTCCAGGAAAAAAAAAATTAGAAGTTCCCTAGAAAAAGCTTATTTTCCAATCATGGTTGGAGTTGGCAATACTAAACTATTTGCAGATAGCCACCTGGCAGGAATAAATCATTCTTTTTCCCCTCACCAAGTTTCCCCTCACCTCCCTTCTCCTGCAAGGTGAGTGAAACTGTTAATCCTTACTGAGACTGAGTAACTTGTGGTAAGGCTAGCAAAAGAAAAACAAATCACTGAAACGTTTCAAAATATTTTATAAGACCTAAGGCCTACTCACAGAGTAAGCAAAGCAGCAGTTTGAAGGCACAACTTAAAAGCTACTGTTGGTAAGAGTTTCTCTTGCTTGTGTATTTATATCAACTCTACAAAAATCAGTGAAAAAAAAAAAATATATATATATACTACCATAACCATAAATAGCTCAAAATTACTACATATTTAATCTTTTGCAATGTCACCTACTGGACACATGCAGGGAAATTTTCCAAGGCACACCTTACAGGGACCAGTGGTGATGCATTTATGATCAGGCATAAAAGGGAAAAAAGAAAAAAAACAAAAAAACACCACTGTTGTTCCATGCCTGTGCAGAGTACCCCCCTCTCTCTCTGATGCATTTGCTCAGATTTTCCTGTGCATAAGGAAAAGATTGCCAGGCAGCTGAGACGGATGAAGGACAAAAGCTCACACATGCCATCACGTGTTGGGCTGGGCAACATGCCTCTCCTCTATCCAAGGGCTCCAGGGTGGTGGTTTTCTTTTCCAGGGAGCACTAGCAGCTCCTTCCTGCTGGTCTTCGTGCAGGAAGGAAAGAAGACTCAATGAAACTGAGTTGTAAATGTCTAAAGGTCTGGACCTTATTGTCCCCCAGGAAGCCTTGCTCCATCTGTTAACTGTTGGAGACATCCCTCTTGTTTTGCTTGGAGGAAAAGTTTGGGACAAATCTCTCCCTCCCCTTCTTTATATTACACTAGCCTTGCTAGTATAGCACTGGGTAGCAGATATAAGCAAACATTTCTCTCTTGCCCACTGAATTCCAAAAATTTGCGTCAGGATTAAGTTAACATCTTTATTTTAATACCCATGAAGTAGAACAGAATATCAAGAATGTGAACTTTGAGGCTAGCCCTGATTTCAGGAGGAGCTTGAATTAGCTGCCAAATAGTAAAGTTTGAACATACTTAATCTTACACGCTCATATTGCAACTACAAATACACAGGAAAACAATCTCCTTTTTCCCCTCCCTTTCAGTTCATTAATCCTGATTCTCTACTTCTCACCTGACCAACAAGAAAAAATTTGCTATCTTTCACATTTCAAGTTGTAGTATCTAAGAAACAAAAGGCAATGCCTATATGCTACACATTTCAAGAAAGGAATATAATTTTCCTTGCTAGGCATTAGACGCTATAACATTAGAAAATAATTCTGCTGAAGCCATGTAGATCACTTCACTTCTCTTTATTTGCACCTGTCTACAGATTTGGTACATGCTGTTCTTAAGTAAAATTAGATTTATACCTTGTCATATGAACATTTTAATAAGGATAGTTAGAATTTGAAGTTGACAGTCCACAGGACTATAGAACTAAAGCTTACTGAAATGATTTTAGGAAATACAGTAATCTTATTTTGTGCTTTCTTATTTTGACTTCACTTTAACATATACTAATAACTTGCTATTCTAGAGCTAGGATTAAGTCCCATATATATGTAGAACTTGTTACTTAATTCATGTTAAAATACCAAGGGAATACAAAAACTGTTTTATATTTGCTTCTGGAAGAATACAAGTGAATTGAAAAGTGAATACCTGAAGTAGAGGAAAAAACAGACTCTACAGAAGGTCTGAGATGCTAGAAAACACTTGTTAGATTAACTGTAGTCTCATCACTTGTCATTTGTCTAAAAGTAACTACTGTCAAATATAAATTAATATTACTGCATTATCAGTGTCTCCTGCTTTATAGTGCTACTCTATTGCTATGTGGTCAATAGGTCACACGCATCTAGTAAAGTCCTTGCATCCATTCAGAATAACTATACATAAAGCTCATTCATCCTGCCACTGTATAAAGCCCAAACACCATCTTCTAGACTGCTATTATTTTGCTATTTAATCAGGTCTAAAACATACAAATGTGTACAGAATTTGCTGAATCTCCCTCTTTATCAGTCTGCATTTTTACCACTATCTGTGCTTTCATTTGCACATCTCCGTTCCCAATAGTCCCCTCAACATGTCAGCACTAGAATTTTCTATTAAAGGCAAGCAATCCCAATTGAACGATCTGGTTCATCCCAGTCCCAAAGCCATTCACAATGGACCCATTGCTTCCTTCCATCACCTCAGCCTGAATGCCTGAAGCAATGTATCCGTATCTAAGCTTCAGATCGGATTTTCAAGGAGCAAAGGACCTAATTAAATCAACTGGAAAAAGAGTTTAATCAATAACAAGCTATAAACTCCCATCTTTGTTTTATCTGTATGTACATAAATTACAAAAGGAAAGTTGAATGTAGGAAAAGAGATTGAGAGAAGCACTATCCAATCTACACTATCCAATGCTCCCATTACATTAAGCCTCAAACTATTAAAAAGAATAGATTGAATTTTAATCATGAAATGCAATATTCATTGTATGCTTTAGTTCAGGTAGTTGAAAAAGGTAATTTTTTTTCCCCTGTTTTCAGCTTTTCTTTTCAGCCCGCAATTTCTGCTCCTTTACAGACCATTCCTTCCACTATTCAAGGTACAAAATTCTTTTCAATTTCCAGTATATCCTGGATGGTAGTTTTAACTGCACACTGCAATCTCTGCCTTTGTCCATTCAGTTTTGAATACAACACAATAGACACACATTCTTCTCAAATATGCTTTCACTATTCACTTTTTTTTTTTTTTTTTAAATACTGTGCATACCATGTTATTTCAATGAGCTCCACAGAACATGGGCTTTTCTGTACTGCTAAGAAGTGCTTTGGCAATCCAAATGGCACTGACAACCAGAAACAATACGCATTTGCATTAAAAATTGTTAGTTTTTCTCCTCTGTTCACATTGTTCTTGCTGCCTAAGCATTCATAAACCACAAACTTCATTGCTATTTTGCAAAGCACTGCCTTTGCAGGCTCCCATTCTAAGCTAAAAAAAAAAATGAGCCAGTGAGCACCTATTGCTACAGTGCAATACATTCAGTACACATATGTTCAACAGTGTGCACCATGTTCACACCTCAGGCACCTGCTTGGTCCCAAGCAACTTCTTAAAGAGCATGTTTTTTTTCTTAAAGAGCATATTTTATGTACAGAGTCCACATCACTTACAGATTTATACAGAGGGCGTAGCCCAATACTGAATCTCCAGTCCATCCTGAAGTGCCCACTTTGCCTATTCCAATCTGATTTCAAAGTACTAGATAACACATTCCTCTCAAACTTGCCTTATTTTATCTGTGTTTTGATACTTTCATATGCAAAATAAAAAGAGAGGATCCCAGAAATAAGCTGTCCCTAACGTTTATAAAATAATTATATATCCTAGACTTGTAGCTGGCTTTCCATTAATGTACACGTAGACCAACTTCTTGATATCTCTCCTACCCTCCCTCATATAACCAGAAGTCCCTCCAACTCCCATAGTAGTGGATGCATCCATATGTAATTTTTAAAACCAGACAGTAAACTGGTACAGTAAAAACATACATTAATAGGTGAATGTAAACTAGATGTAATAGAAATATGTATTTTTTTACAGTTAGGCCTGAATTAGTATTTTATCCTCTTCCCAATGACACTATTCATTTTATGAGTGTCTATATTAAAAAATGTTGCTATATTAAAAAACAATGCAAGGAAACAAACCTAAGTTACACCTTAAACCTTGCTTACTTAAAGCTATAGGCCTCTACATCTTCCTAAAAGGTTACGTTTGATTTATAGGTGTATGGTTTTCAAAAAGAGAATGATTATGAGACTTACCCTTACTTTCTAGTTATTTTTAATGTCAGGAAAATATTTTGAATCAGGAAATAATTTACAAGGGAGTGAACAATTCTAGTGAAAGTTATTTAAAATGTGTTTAATATTGGGTTTGCTCAGTATCCACCACACACAAATATTTTAAAGTCATCACCTGCTTTGACTTCAGAGGCTGTATTTTATATTATGTTAATATTAGATAATTAATATCTGCAGTATGTGTAATTAGTCTCTTCCAAAAATTTACTCTCTACATCAGCATGTACATATAAAAGGCTGTATATATCAGATGTTGAACAGTAGAAATTCCTCATTAGTATTTTTAATAGTTCATTCTTACATCTCATTTAATTGTGTTAGACTGTTAGTAAATAAAGAGAAGTGATAAGACAATAAGATCCCCTTAAATTAAATATATTGTCTCTGAGTTCTGAAACTTTGAACCATTAGATCCATGCCAAAAGTTTTGCTCAAAGGGGAGCTTCAGTTAAACAAACTGGAAAGCAGCACAACTGAAACAACCTTCCTCAAACTGGTAGCTATTGAAAATAAACCAACATCCCTGTGAACTGCTTCACTTTGCAAGTAAGGGGCTGAAATAAGTTATTTTGCTATTTTCTTTCTTCTACATGTTCAAGCTTAAGAGAAAAACTTCACTGGCAATATAAACGGGAAAAACAAATATAGATTACAAATTGCATAGTTCAATGTGCATATAGTGTGTTGGGCTGTTTTGAAGTTACAGGAATCACTAATCCAGTAATTCCATCATTGGGCTATATATCACAGACTATGACCACATTGGAAAGAACAAAGCTTGCACCTTGAACAGTAAAAACAAGGAGCCACGTTACATAAGCAGTTAGTCTTTGTTGGGTTTTTTTGTCTTGTATTCATGCAGAAATGCCTCTGCAATGTCTTCTACTTGCTAATCATGAGCTATTTTCAGTTAGAGTCCTGATTGCAACTGAAGCCTTGGGGCACTAACAAATTGCAAGAAATCCATTGATATGTACTTACATGGAGTATCTGACAGGTATATTCAGCTTGAAAACTGTAATCATTTTTTAAAAAAGTAATTATCTGTTTCTTTGATTCAGAGACAGTAACAGAAAGAACCTTCCCAGTATGGGTCCCTTCCAAAAGTTAACTGGTTGATGGAAGCATTAAATCCAGAAAAAGATATTTGAGGAGCAGAGAGTCCAAAATTCTCATTATACTCAGAAAAACATACTACTTTGAAAGGAATGTTTTATGATGGTAGTACACAAAAATCACAAAATGCACTATAACTGTTTACATGTATATAAATGTAATGGCTAATTCAGAAGTGTGGTTAATGAAAAGTAGTGCAGCAAAATCAAATCTGGTTTATCATTACTAATTTCCATCATCTGTTAATGTATTGGCTGTAATTTTTATTTTAATGAAGTTTTTAATGTCTGTTGTTAACTACTGTTAAATGACCAGTTTTCTACCACATCTGGCTTGTAATTATATATAAAGAGCAGCTGCTCAGATGTGCTCTACCATTTGAGAGAGATGTTTTTTCCCCTTATAAATATATCAGCATTATGCAATATTTATGTTTTGCAACAGCCAAAACCTCTTCAAAACCATGGTTTTCTGCTCCTAGCAGCTAGGTTGGGTTTGCGTAAACCTTATGAGCCTTTATAAGATGCACCGAAGAGCAAAATTAATCTATGCTGATGAAAATGAAGTTCGTTGGAGTGCAAGTCTTATTCTAACAAGCACTGAACACTTGCAATGGCTGTTGAAGTCCAAATGGCATATAGATATTGTGCAGCGTTGATAACAAAGCTTGTGGACTTGGGTCATTAAGAAACTGATAAAGTACACTAACTTGAAACAAACATTAAGTCACACAATAAATCCTAACCCATTTAATGTTGATCATTCCTGTGGTTTGTGAAAGGGAACAGAGACAGTAATGTTCCCATATCCCTTAAACAGACAGATGACAAAGATGACAAGAACAGATGACTATTTTTAATTTTGTATTTTAAAAGGAATCCTGCCCACAAATATTAAAATATTTTGTCTTGAAATCATAGATCAGAAAAACAAACAATAACACTTAACATTACTGATGCGTGTAATTAGTTCTGTTTGCTGCAATATTTGACCTAAATATTTATGCAATAAATTGTTGGGTGGGGGGGGGGGGGGATGTAAATGTGCATACCAGTGTTTCATGACCCAGCTTTCTCTTCAATTTCTTTCTATCTTGCAGAATCAAGTCCTAAGAACTGTGGTGCTTTCAAATTCGTACTGAAAGTTTCTGTCAATTAAAATCATAGCCAATAGAAGAATAATAGCATCAGAATTTACGTTCAACATACTGATAGTATATGTATGTGTTTATTATTTCAAGCATTGCAAAGTTAAAATTCATTATTTTTTTATTATGACCACTACATTTATATAAATATTAAATTTAAAAAAGTTTTTCTTAACTTCCATTAGTACCTGCAGCAGTATAATCTAAGAACTTTATAAGCTACTATCTGAAATAGATATCACCATGTCTGGGTTTCAAATTTGAAGGAAAAATACTGATAATAGTAATAATTTGCATGTTTTTCAAAACCATTTTTGGAATTATTACTCTGCATTTACTCAACAAAATTCCAGTAAATCTTACATAAAGAAAGCGTCTGTCTGATGCTGAGCATCTTTGTTATCCTCAACCAATCACACAAAGAACTCAGCACTGCAAAAGGCAGGGAGGAGGTGGTGCCTCTTCCTTTTTCACAGTGGCTTTCAAATATCCTTCAACTTTGCTCCACATGAGCAATATTTAATAACGGGGAAGTTCGTGTGTTCTTTACATTCAGTTTCATAATATTCTACTTCAGTTTCTGCAAGGGTGAAACAAAATTCAGTTTTTGCAAGGGTGAAACAATTAAAATTCTCTACAACTTATGATTGTCTGTAGGATGTTGACGAGAGATCTAGATGCCAGAGAAACTAGACTGTGACAACTTTTCCATCTCTCATGGATTATGGAGCAGCTGTCAGTTGGTAACAACTTACACTAACTATTAAGCTAGTCTGCATTTGAACTGGTGACCTAGGAGTGAAATATTCTCTCTCTCATGATCTTTCATTCTCTCACTGACAAGACCCCTGAGCCTTTCACTTCCCAGTGAATACATTTTTTTTTTTTGGGGGGGGTGGGGGGGGAGGGGGGGGAAGGGGTGTTGAAAGTCAAAAGCATGTGTTTTCTTGGTAAGCTTACTTACCAAGCTGTCTTACCAGTAAGACAGCTCTGACTGGTGTTTTAGACACCCACGACCAAGACCAAGGACAGAATAGCTAGCTACCTAGGCACTTGATTACAACATGGAAAATGCAAAAGGCTATAAAGAGTACATACATTTTACCACATAGCTGATACAGATTGTAATAGTTTCAGGACTAAAATTCAAAGTGAAAACAAGAATCAATCATAACACTACATTTTTAATATGCATGTGTATATACACACACTTGAACATACAGCTTGCTAGTGCTAAGTTTGAACAACAAAAAGCACAGAGGTAGCCCTGATAGAAGTACACAAATTTCAAGAAAACCATGTGTCAATAAATCTGCCAAAAAAAAAAGTAAACTCTTCCTAATAAAAATCATCACTTTTTTTTTTCCTCACTTCCCAATTCCTATAACATTATTAACAAACTAATACATCTTAAAGACTCAAACTCCTGCAGGATTTTACTGAACTTAGCCCAAGGCAATCGATGTTGTAGAAGAATAAAAATCACAGAAAGTTATTCTAGAGAGTGGAAAAAAAAAAAAAAAAACCATCAATAGATAGCAAATTAGAAATGACTATATATTTATACATGAGAGTTGCAGAAAACTGGAAAAGAAAAAAAAAAAACAACACAGAAGATGAATAGGTAGCAATCCCTTAATCCTAAAATCAGTGAAGAATGGATGACAGCCAACATCTAGGAGCAAGAAAAAAATATAAACAAACTATCATTAAGAAAGGATAGAAAAAGATATCAAACACTTAGCAACCCCAAATCAGTATAATTTTTCCATGCCCTCCTTCTTAACATAATAGACAGATAGGGAAGTGGAAAGGTAAAGAAAATTCATGACAGTTATCTTTTTTTCAGAAAGCTTTGTATAACTAATTCCTTGGGTATGGAAGACTAAATAGTAGCCAACAGTAAGAATACTAACATAATAATTTAAATCCTCTAAAACATGCAACACCTTTCATTAAAGTCTTTGACAAATTAAACAACCAAAAGGAAGAACCAGTCAGTAACCTCTTTCATTTTAATGATCGGATTGATATACATATATTTTTTTTTAAGATTAAAATAAGTTCAAAACCGCATAACAAAAACTATATATATAGCTGTATATAGAACTGTATTTATATACCATACTCACACACTCCTCAGCATAAGCATTACGACTAAGAGACATAGATAATTCCTGTCTTTCAGTCAACTAGGCAATTGAAATTAAATCTGTTTTCCTTTATAAGTGAAGGTGCTACCTTATAAACGTTTCAATGTGTAATTTAAATGGGAATTAAAAGTGCTTGACAGTTTCTGCAAACTAAGGGTTAAATTAGTCTCTCCTCTGTTTGAACCACAAACAAAAAGCATTTTATGAGTGCAATAATGCACTTCAATAAATAGAGTTCACAATGGGTACTCACTTTTCTCTGGGGGAATGAAGAAAACTTGTATTCTCCTTCTGCCTCACAACACATCGACAGGTCTAAGGTATCCTTTGTAGTCACAGACTTGCCATATTTTACTAGGAATTTATATATTTATATTTATATACACGCAGAAGGCATTTAAGTATAGCCCCTCACCTATGGTATAACTACTTAATCTCTCAAAGATTTACTTTCCTTATTCTTGCAGAAACCAAGTCACACTATTTCTTAACTGCATCTGAACTGCAATTTGGGGAAAAAAACTGTGAAGCAATCATAAAAAGGGACCATAAAGCTATACCCTATATATTTAAATTCTCATATTGATACTACAATAGCAATCCTATTACCATAATAATAGGTATGTGAATATAAATAAATGCTTCACTTCATTTGTGTCAGCATTTGCAGAAAATAATATGACAGAGAGCAGGGCTCCAGGGATTCATTTGACATTATTGAACAACCTCTTAGCCTAGGATATGCCTTTAGCTGCCCTGCTGCAGAAAGACTACACAAAGGAAGATCTGCTGTTGGCTTTTCAAACTCTGAGGCTGATCAGTGCAACACAAAGAATTCAATAATGGCAATGCAAATAGCTTCACGTTTAAAAACAAACAAAGAAACAAACAAACAAAAATAACAACAAACAATTTAGCACCCCCAATAAATGCTTTCTTAGGACTGTTTCTCTGAAAGGGTGCCTGTGAAGACACCTCTTGTGCAATCGTCAAGTCCTTAATCAATGGCTGAAGTTTTTGATATGGAATTTACACTAAAATTTTATTGTTCTATTTAAAAAGCAATGAAATATGAGACAGGCTTTTAGCTTCAGAGGACATAAAGCTTTAACAACAAAGAAATGCACCCTAAACTGAGTATAAAGTTCTACGTTATAAGACTGCTCTCACAACTCATCTCTGAAAACTAACAGTAACCTGTGTGTCATAAGACCACCAAAATAGTTTTAAATAATTATTTTTAATGGAAGTGCAATGCATATTGCGGGCAAATTCAGTGTAAAACTTTGGGGTATTCCGCCATGATAGGATTTCCAGAATTCCCGTTGGGGAATGTTCTAAGCTGGCATGAGGAATAGTGCTTCAGAAAAGAGCCTGTTACCACTTTAAAATGCAGCCAGAAAAGAAGGGGTATGGGTGGGGAATAAAGCTTCTCACTGGGGCTTCTTTAAGGACTGACTCCTGCTGGGTCTGTGCATATTGGCCAGTGCCTAATACCATGAGAAAAGTCAGGGAGGTCAGAGCTGTTATTCATAGCAGAAGGCTACTAAAGTAAAGATTTAGAAGGGCATTGAAGATCATTTAAACAATAGCCTTCAGTTTATTCAGCAAAACAACAGCAGTCTTATTTCTACATGTTATCGCTTGCAGACAGATTCAGCCCTTCATCTCATATGCCTTTTTATTATTATTTAATGAAGTGTGGCTGATTAATTGCTTTCTATATGACAAGTTTCCAATTCTTATATGTCACGTAGGGAAAAAACAGAATTTTTATTTCTACAATATTAACAGCTTAGCTTATAATTTTGGTTAAGATGAACGTTGGAGGAGACAACAAAAGAAATGTCAGTGGCCTTTCAGTTAGGAGGATAACACAGCTCCTCTGTAAACTTTTCCTGAATGACTGAAGCTCAGGTAGAATCACAGGTCTGAATGGGTTACCTTTTTGACATTTTTCTTTTTTAAAAAGATGCTATGAAGAATTCATTTAAAGCCACAGTGTTACAGGCTAAGCTTTTATGTTGTTTCATGGTTGATTTTTAATAGATTTTTGATGTGCATCAGTTGAGGAAGAATTTGGAATGGAATAAAAAGCAGACTGGAAAGTTATATGACTGTATAAAATGGCAATATAGGATAGCTCTTTATGAATATATTAGACCTGACCTTAAATGAGTGGAGATCTACAATACTTCATTTTATACCAGCTGAGAATCTGACCTATTGAATTTAAGATGACATTTCCCATCAATCTTTTATTTATTTCACATTCATTGCCAGTTTTCTATATACTGTATGAACCAATGTGAATTAGATCTATTAGCTGTTGTTCTGAATAGCCAGCAGGATGACATTAAAAATAAGTGGATAAAGTTCTGCTCTTTCTTCCTTTTTTTTTTTTTTTTCTCTATTTTTTCCTCCCTTCTGAACAATTTGTAATTCTCTATTAGAATTTGTTTATTCTTCTTCCTGGCACCATTCAGGTCTTACCTTTTTCAGTAAATAAAACCATCTGCAAATTAAAGAAGAAAGTTCAAAAGAAAATCAGAGATTAAGGATAAATTGATAAAGATCTTCATTTGTATTACAGTGAAACCACTCGTAGTAGTTTGCTTCAATACATTGTACCATGTGACACAAGCCTGACCTAGTCAACACATCAAAGAGGAGGCAGTGAAATCCACTGCACGGCCACTTCTCACCCATGGGTCCATCTCCTGTATAGGTGGCAGGAGAACAGTGGGAGACCCAGCTCCTTCCTGCAGCATTCCTACTTACGCAGTCAGGCTGGTATAGAGTCTAGAGTACCTTGGAAAATGGAGATGCTAGCAGAAAGTGAACTGCATTTAGCTTTCACTTTTATTTTTCAAGAGCAAAGAGGGTATTTCATTACTTACACCAAAACAAATTCAGAAACTATCTCACATGCAGAGATCTTATGTGGAATACAGCAGTATGGAAGGAAGAAAGTAATGACAAGAACGCTAAGAAAATTAATAGGAACCACTGATGAAGAATAGAACTAACATACAAGAGAAATGTCCATCTTCAGCAGTGGGTACGACCACTACCTGTTTATTCTACAAAAAGTTCAAATTGCTGTGGTTTGGCAGCACATGGATTTTGCAGCAGAAGTGTCTCACATGGGGAATTCTCAAGCTGATGTCTCAGCTTTTTTTATCAAATTGAAAATATTTTTACTAAATAGAAAGGACACGTAGGTAGTCCTTGCATAGGATATTAATACATGAAATTAATTTTACAGTGCTTCTACATTTCAGATGTGAAGAACCTGCAGAATATCGCATTTTGAAAATAGAATATGCTGGGGAAGAGCAGGAAATTTTGGTAGCTGTAGCGGAAGCCATTTGGATTTAGTACTTGGGAGATTCTAAAAAGTAGTACGAAGTGGCTGACTGGTAGTTGAGAACATATTCTTATATAAAAGAGGAGGCTTGGCTAATAAGCAAAACTAAATAGAATATGAAAAAACATTTCATTTTGCTATAACTCTTGGACTTCCAAAATGTATTCAAAACAAATCATGCCAACTTTTTGATGAAGCTTATCCTCTTGCTTCAATCTCAGTTTCAAAATACATACATAATATCTTGATATACAAGAAAATAGCACAAGTTCATCCATCCTCAAAATCCCAGCCTTGGTCTGTGAGCTTCAGCTATGTCTTTTCAGACTGCTGCGATACAAGTCTTACAAGAACAAGTCTTATGAGGAGCGGCTGAGGGAGCTGGGATTGTTCAGCCTGGAGAAGAGGAGGCTCAGGGTTGATCTTATCGCTCTCTATTACGTTAAAGGAGGCTGTAGCAAGGTGTGGGTTGGTCTATTCTCCCATGTGCCTGGTGACAGGACAAGGGGGAACAGGCTAAAATTGCGCCAGGGGAGGTTTAGGTTGGATATTAGGAAGAACTTTACCGAAAGGGTTGTGAGGCATTGGAATGGGCTGCCCAGGGAAGTGGTGGAGTCACCATCCCTGGAGGACTTTAAAAGACGTTTAGATGTTGAACTTAGTGATATGGTTTAGTGGAGGACTTGTTAGTGTTAGGTCAGAGGTTGGACTCAATGATCTTGAGGTCTCTTCCAACCTAGACAATTCTGTGATGCTGTCACAGAATTATAACTTTTTAACATTATAACTTTGTCAAATGTAATCTATACATAGAAAGAAAGTGGAATACAAAGCCGTGTATGATATGCCATCTGCAAGGGAGTCCATCAAATGTTAAACCAGACTGTTTTCTCCTCCCTTCTCTGCCTAAGGCTTTGCTCTTTTGCTCATTCCCAGTCTTTCCGTCATTGTCACTCATCTGCGACTTCATTCTCCATCTGTACTTCTGTATGCTGAGTGATAAGGTCATATCAAATTATACATAATTAAAAAAAATAAACTGTTACATGGCAGCTTAGGCAAAAGATTTATGATTTAATAGCAGCACAAAAAAAAAAAATCAATTGAAATGCACACACGGAAACCATAACCACTCTACAGGTGTATATACTCTTCAGAGTATACAAAGAAGCATTACATAGAAATTCTGCTTCTTTCCAAGCTCTTGGTTCTCAAATATCAAGATGTCATATTGTTTTAAAGCTTTTGTCAAATCTGATGAAGAATCTTTTCTCTTTAAATATTATATATTCCTAAACAGAGGTTACGTTAGCCAAATCTAGAAAGACACAGATGCAATTTAGCAAAAGTACATGATTCCACAAGGGCTCTCTATTTCATGTTACTTCCTCGCTGATGCTGGTATCCTAAATTACCCAACAAAATGGTAGCAAAATCTATCTTGATACTAAGACCTCTAAAGTTCATAAAATTGCTGAGTCAATATCCTTTGCTCAGGATGCTACTTCTCATGGGTGATGAAGCAAAGAACACCTTAATCTGTACACATCAAGATAAGTAAAATTAATTTCAGCCCTTGCAAAACAAAACTACTCATGCAGAAGGTCACTAAACACTTCAGGCCAAATCCTGATGTAAGGACTTGATCCTGTAAACTTTTCCTTGACAACACAAAGTCAATGGAAAACATTCAGAGTATACGCAATAAGTAAGGCCTTGTTCAAGGCCTTTTGCATAAACAGGGAGTATTATATCCAATTTAGTGTTGCTCTGGAATTCTGAAATTAGATTATGTTTAAAAATTGTTAATTATTCTCTAATAACCTTAGAAGAAATGTGTGCACACAGACAGTAGAATACCAGTGCAGCAAAATATTTTACCTTGTGCTATACAGCCATTTCTACTCAGCAAACTTCCTTGCCTCGGATTAAAACTTTAAATCCTCTAGATTCATACTTGCTTCATTACTGTAGTAAACAATGGAGAAAGCCACCAGATACTGAAACCATCGCCAGTGGGATAGTTTATAAAATCAAAGGTTAATATTGTAAATGGTGTTGCACTACACAGTCAACAGCTATACAATTGCAAAATAGGTGGGGAGAAAGAGTTAAAGGTAGTTTTACATATACAGCCATAACCCTGTGGTTTCTCTAGCTCAGTACTCTCTCTGAGCAGCCAACAAAGGAACAAGATCAACATTAAATACACTGAGCTGCTTCTCTAGGATGATTCCTCAACAACGAGCCCCTAGAGGCTGGGGCAGATTCCCCAGTCTGAGATCAAACTTGCATCTTTACTCTGTTTTCAGGATAGACTTTTCCTTCCCTGAATTTAACCAATTATTTAATCCATTTTGGCTGTTGCACCATCCTTTGTCAACTGCATCCTTTGTGTACTGCGAAAAGGAATTATTTTACATTTCCTCAGTGCAGTACTTAGAAAAGGCTTTGCTTTGTGTACTCTGATACAAAGTTATACTGGCATTCTTCACATGCAGAAAAATCTTTAGTGACTGATTCCTGATGCCCAAATGCTGCTTCAGGTGTTGCATGGAGGAGCTGGTACACTAACATGGGTAGTTGGGCATGCTGCTTAGGGTGACCAGAGACATTACAAAGCAGTTCCTGGCATTCCACAAAGCTTCTTGTGGGCAGCATGAAATGCATACACTTTGGATCTCTTCAAATGCTTTGTTCATGCACTTCTAACACCAATCTAAAGCCTATTCCCTTAGCAGGTGGATCTAAGGGACAGTATGGTCAGTTTTTGTTAATCACCCTCCTGCTGCTTTCCATGTAAAGGGCAGGTTAAAGCACTTTACCATTGATGTTGCCTCAGATCTGTAAATGGAAATACTAAAGCAGGTGTCCCTGCACCACTCTATCTCCACAGCTGCAGACTAGGAAGGAAGAAAATATCGATATTGATCACATTATTTTGTTGGTTTCCATGGAAAACAACTTCTTCCAAATAACACGTCTTGCATTTGTTAACAGAAGCTATAGCCCTTCAGGTAAGATGAAATATCCTGGAAATTAAAAAAGTAATAGTCTTCAACCTCCATTCCATCTCAATACTTTGCAAGTTGCAGTTTACCCACAATAAAAGGGACAACTCAGAATGACCATAAAATTAGAGAAGAAAAAAATCTTCTTTATATTAAACAACATAAGGTTAACATCAAGAAACAACAACAAAAAATCACAAAAAAGGAAAGTAACTGAAATCAAATTTGAAGTTAAGAAGGCTATTTCAAATCTCCAGATGCAGAATACAATAATCACCAAAAAGCTGGCTAGAGGCTGCTGTATGATGTACCATTTCTTGATATCTCTAAGACAGTTTTCACTTTTTTTTTTTTTTTAAACAAAAAAGATCAACCATCAAGCCTTGCTAATTCAAAACAAGAACTAGGAAAAGAAATCACACAGATAGCACAAGCCAATAGTTTAGGGAGCTTCATAATGATAAAATGCCAAATGTTTTTTTGTGCAAATTTTACATATACGTAATCAGGACACATCCAAATTTGAAAAGAAAAGAAAAAAAAAAGCCCAAAAGCTATTCTCAGTGCTAACACATTATTGAATAACTCACAGTGAGAAGTCTGAATTACTATTACACCTAAGTTCCAATTGCAAAATTTTCAGAAATGGTAAGCACAAATTTGTGAGTGAGAATTTAGACTACTACTGTGCAGCTTTGTGCACAGTAGTAGTGAACTACTACTAGTGAAGTAGTGAAGGCTTGATTCCAAGCACTATCTTTAAACCGCACACTGCTACATGCTACAATTTCAGGATAATCAGACATTCAGTTTAAGTTTGCACTGAATTTTACCTTTCATTTGTTTAGGAAATATTGCCTTTGGATGGGACACTGTGCAAAGTTGACAGACAGCAGAAGATGGTAGAACTCCACTCCTATCACACAAATTTTCATGAACAAACTCGTTCCAAAAGCCCTTTGCATGCACAATGCCATTCTTTAGCTTGCATAAAGACATCTTTCCCTCCTGTCTGAAGGTTGGCATTCATGATAGCTACTCTGGCCAATGTCTTTTATTACACTATAAAATGATATTTGTCCTAGCCTTCAGTCAATATGAAGGAATATTTTGTGAAAAGGTGCACTGTTGGCAAAACCTGAGCATTTGTGAGGGCTTTGCAGTGACTGCAGTGCTCGTGTATAGACAGCAGTGGCAATTCCACCACCCTTCCTTCTTGTGACCTGCACCATACATCTTTCCTGGAGATTTTCTGCAGCCTCCCACAGCTGCCCGAAGGCCTGCTGGTGGCAGCCTCTGCACTGCACTGCCACAGAGCTTCATTGGCACTGCCCAACAAAGGTGCAGAGCCAAGCACCATGGCCCACACGCAGCCATGGAAGGTCTGAAATGTCCTTGACCAGCTGCCACTTACAGCCCAGGGGAAAGCAGTCATGGGTCCAGAAAAATAACATAGTGCATTAGCAGTACATGTGACAGAAAACTGAAGGGGCTACATAGAATTAGCTACACCACACAGGCTTCTATTTGGCAATGAAAGCCTAACTAGCATTGGCTATATTAAAGCCTACCACCGCTCTGGCATTCCTGAAACTTTAAGGTATTGCTAGAGTGACAATGTGACAAGGAACTATTACATCTATTAAAATAATTTGTGTGTATATACACACACATACACACACTATAAATATGAACTTTTGGCTCTACTTATGTATGTAGGAGTTGAACCAAGCTCTCAGATTTACACCTGCCAATCATGTTTACTGCCCTGTGAGTTATGAATGCATATCCCAATAGCACAGCTTATGCCTTATAAGCGTATACAAGTAGGCTAAGCAGTGCTATTCATTATTTTGTATTTGCAACATGCACTTCAATAACTTAGAAAGGTTTCCATGCAGTCAGATGCAATAAATTAGGTATCATTATAATCTCTGAAGTGTCCCCGATGCTGTCAACATCCTGGGTTCTCAGAGTCACTCATTATGAAATACACTTTTTCGTACATATTTTTAACAGCAGATTTACATGAGCCAGGAAAACACAGACTCCATTCTTTCTCCTGCAGGTTTTTCACGACTACGTCAATAGACAGGTGGCCATACAATCCCATCAGGTGTTGCTTAGAAGAAAAGCAAAGTCTGGTCTTGCATTAAAGTATACTTTACAGACAACATAACTCTTTCCAGTTAAGCTTTCATATTTCTTCCATGTAAGTTTACAGATTTACTGAGCAAAATGCTCTGCCAGGGTGCAAGTTAATACACATCATACTCACGTGGAATCTTTACATTCATGTGATATTCTATGAATTACTGAGTAAAAGTAGCTTAAGGTCAAAGGATAAGAAATTTTTGAACTACAATTACAGCTGTACTACAGGTTACCTCTATTTATTAGACTAATGTATTCTGGTAATATTTAGATGGTCCTCCTGGATCAGGACATTTTCCACTGTACACACACAATGGAAGCAGAAGTTTCTATCTCCCCAAAACTTTTCTTTAAAAAACCCTGTTTATTGTTATTATGGCTGGATATTATTTTACATCATTATCCCACAGTAAACATTTGGAAATGCAGACTAATTCCTCATTTGTTACAGCTTTTGACTAGAATCAAGGGGTTGAGGGGCTTATTTTAAATCTCAGTAAAGTGGTGAGATTTGCTGTTACAAGAAATTTCTTCCATTTTATAGGCCAGCTGGATAAAGCTTTGCAGATCTATGGAAATGTAGTGTGATTTAGATAGCTGTGGAGCAGACTGGGCTACATGGAGCTAAATTACATCTCCACTATGAAAACAATAGGTTAAATCAGACTGATTTAAAGCTATCGTGAGCTTAATTTGATATTCAATTAAGGTATTGTAAGAACCGGCATATGTGGAAGTTTTAAAGGGAAAGGTACTGCTAAGCAGACAAGCTCAGGCGTATGTTATTCTCTTGCTGAAGAGCAGTAAAGCCTGGTCCATATGAAGACAGTAGAGGTAACTTAGCGGTTACCAGAGTTAATTAAAAACACAATAGAGATGAAATCACAAGACATACATATTTAACATAGCATGAAACAAGAAAGCTCTTCCATTTGCCAAGAAGATGCACAGCTCCTTTTAGTGTCCCTACGTGAGAGGTGGAGGCATCATTTCACACCTAAAGCTGCCCACACATCAGAGGATACTTGGATGCACTCTGCCCAAACCTTCCTGTGATATTTACGTTTTGTTTATTGCTCAACTCCATCCTCCTTTATAAAAAGGCCTGTTAACGAAACTGTATACATACAACTTATGGAGTGTTTTGTTCCAAACAATTTAGAGTACAACCTTGTCAACTGTTACCAGAATGATCTAACTTTGCTTCAGCACTTAACAGAACAGGACACGTCTGGGATACACATGCTCAACACATAACAAAGATATTTAAAAGAAAAAAAAAATTTCTCCAGGGGAGTAACGTGGTAGTATTGGTGTAGTGAAGAGGAATACCATTTTCACAAAATAATAATAATAATAATAATAATAATAATAATAATAATCTGTTAATTTCAGCAAATTTTGAATTGATACATATTTCACTGGGAATACTTTATATCTTTTTTTAAAGGAATTTATTTTGTGTGGACTTGGGAACAAACAAAATGACCATCTTTTCAGGATTTTAACCTGAGGCTCTTTAAAAGAAAGGTCCACTTAGAGGAAGGAAGCAAAAGTTGCAAGGTTGTGAGCTTTTCTCCTACAATAATATTTTCTTCTGTTTCAAGCCCACAGCTACTAGCCAAAGCTAGACTGTATTCAAAATTTGTTTTTTAATTGCTACATACCTTTATTTTAGGATTCCCCCAAATAATTCAAATAAACAGTGGTGAAAAAATGACAGATGTCCATTAGCATAACTGACTGCTCAAAAAAATAACATTAATGCCTTATTACTTATAACATATTCATCCAAGTGTTTCATTAAACTTACTAATGTAATATTAATGAGAAAAATAACTAAAATGTCTGGACCCAGCAACTGCAAACTGCCAGCTAATCATTAAATCCCAGTTCTCCTTTCACCGAGTTTCATCTGCACAGGTTCCTCACAAATTCCCATTCACAGATCACAAAAGAACAATTTGGGTTACTTCAAGAATTAATTAGACATTTGTATGAAAGCCACTAGAACAACTGCTCCTCCTGCGAGTTCATAAAGCTGTTTAATTTGCTCTTGTATTTTCATTCACAGAAGCTGGCAACACCACAATAAAACACAGCATGCAGAGATAGCAAGCCAAATTTCTTACTTAATTGTTCACTTTCATTTACTATGCTCATTTAAAAGATGCAAGCGCTAACACCTTTTAACCTCAGCAATGACACAGCTGGGGCACTCTTCACACATAATACAGAGTGACTTAGAATAATGCACCCCTTGTCAATCTGCAAAGAGTATTCAGGTCGAGATTTAGAGTCTGTACTTGCATTAGCAAGAGGATGAAAACCCCTCTCTTGTGTAGTTTAGCTTTTATTATGTTTATATCGGAGCAGCTAATTGCCTGAAGAAAGGAAAAGAAATACTGAACAGGAAGTATTGAAATGTATATTAAATGCTGCAGAATAATAAGGCAGCGTATTTACCGATTTCTTTTCTTTTTCTTAACATTTTAGCTTCTTCACTGGGGAGTTAAATAGCCATTTGAGTGACGCTCTTTTGCCAAAGCTGTCTTTATAAAGCTTCTATTGAGCAGAAGTAATAGGCAGCCTTCTACAAGGGATGCAAGACAGATCAGATTTCTGTATTCAGCAAAGGTATTCCATGAGAAACTTGGTTTAGCCATGGAAATAATATTACTAAAAAGTCAGAGTGTGCCCTGTGGAGAGCTAATCGAGGGTGGAGACGATTAAAATCCTCCCCCTGAACAGCAGCCCCGGTTTACCAGAGCTAAGCAGCTGCTTTCATACCACTACAATATTTTTTCCTACGCTCCAACTGCAGATTGAAAAGCACTGGTGCATCCTCCTCACCTCAAACATGAAAGCCCTGCAAGATTTTCAAATTCACAATTTGTAAAGTAAAATCTAGTCACTCGTACTTGCACGTGATGCAAATACTGGCTCTTCAGCATACCAGCACTGATGTCCATCTGTCAGCATGGCATTCAGCCCGCACACTAGGTGGAACGCCAGTTTCAATAGGGCATAGGTGCCAATTAAATACAAATTTAGAGTGATAGCCTGCAGAAGGCAGAAAATAGCAGATATTCCACAAAGAGGCATTTCTGATGGCAAATACTGCCAAATGTTTTACAGTGAGGGATCACTTATGTTTATGATAGCGGGCATGAGTCAAATCTAAATCCGTTGAAAGTCAAAGTTGCCTTCCAAATACTGCATGAAGTATACATAACGTAACGTGTGTCAAACACAGCTCTTACCAACTTGAATAGCAAGACTATTTAATTCATCAGGAGAAGAACTGCTTGCTTAGAGAACATGCCTTTTTCCAATCAATCTGCATGACAGTGAAAACTCTCTGTGCACAGAAAGTACTAATTATGTTTGATTGACAAGGCAAAAAGAAAGACTTCAGTGTCTACCCTTAAAAAAAAAAAAAAAAAAAGAGGAGGTTTGGCTAGTAATAACTGTCTTCCTTCCCCTCAATGGCAAACAGGTTTCAATTAAATAATATTCATTCCAGCTACCTCCCAAATTATTTCTGATATAAATGCATTATTGTAATTAAAAAAAAAAAAAATCTGGAAATTATCATTTATTCTTCAGAGAACAGTGTTCAAGGAATACAGGAGGCAAAAAAAAAAAAAAAAAAAAAAAAAGCTGGTTAAGGTATTATTGTTTACTGCTGAAAAAGAGCTCTTGAATTTCCTTCTCCTTTGTTCCCTTTCCCTACCTACCTTCCAGCTCTGTTATTCCAGCCTTTCAGGACACTTTCCCTCCTACAGAATACATTTCTCAGAATAAAACAACATGGAAAAATTACAACAAAACCAAGTGATTTCTATGAACCGCATGAGGTGAGAAGGGAAGAGCTGCAACTGCAGGGGAAAGATAGGCAGAAGCAGAGAAGCATCTGATATTAAACAGGTCAGACCTCACAGGTGGGAATCCCAAGTTAAATCCTATTGAAAACTACCAAATGTGGTGAAAAGTAAAACAGAGATAACCATGGAGTGGACATATCTAAACTAGAGCAATCCAGGAATAAGGGACAAACTGCTCCCCTGCCACTCCCTGCCTATCTGCACAGGCTTTACCCACCTTCTCTCCCATGCACCAGTCAGCACAGGAAGAGGAAGCAGAAAGATGCTAACACCACCACTGTACAAACTCACTGAGCATAACAAATTCCAGCCTAATGACCCTGGGCTCTCCTGCCAGGTCTAATGGCACAAAGCCTGACCTCCTGCAGACTGCCCCAGAATCCCCACGTGGAGCAGAAGCCTTCCTGTGGCATCCAGGTTAATCCTTTGATCATCAAATCCACATGGGACGTTTGCAACTTTATTACTGGCAGCTATTGGGCACATGCCCGGGGAGAGGAAACCATGGGTGGCTGATGCATCCCAGGCTTGAGGCAGGGCTCACCGCTGGCACCACCACATGTGGACTGCCAGGCTTTGCAGCGCTGGGCTTCTGCTGGGCTCTGAGCACAGCTCCTCTGCCCTAGGGAGCTGGAAGACAAACCGAGGGAGCACTAAGCAGGGGCTGTCCCTCCCGAGGACATGGGCACATTGCAGGGCTCTTGGAGACAAGCAGAGATGGAATGGCCTCTCCAAACACAACTGGCTCTTCCTCACTGTCAGGCTTTTTCCCCTCTCCACAATGAAAACACTGCACTCCCGATCCACATCCATCAGCCTCAAATATTTACAAGTGCTGCCAACTGCACAGATAAGCTGTTCTGAAAGTTTCTTAAAGAGATTACTATGCTTTATGTAGCACATTCTGGCACTTTAATTGGAAACGTGTTACACAGGCACTCTATTACAGTATGAGAGTTGAACATCATGGTATTAATATATTTCCTACCACTTGTTTCTGTGAGGTATGTCACACAAACAATCTTCCCTTCCTACGCTTTACTTGAAGCTGAGTCTGAACAGGGAAATAACACCTGATTTCCGATGCCTGTCTTTGTTCTTCTGTCAAAATTACAGTGCATCAAAGTGTAAAATTCAGCTATCACAGATATCTGCTACATCAGATTTTTATTTTTTTAAGGAGATTGGAGAAGTGTTGTTATAATTCAGAGACAAAATAAAACAACTAAAATGAAAGTCATGTATATAGTATCTTCATAGCATATTTGATAAAATACGAAGACATAGCTGGTGCATGTGGTACAAGGAACTGAATTCTGCAAGGGTGGGTAAGCATCAGCCCTGCATTAGAAAGACATGCAGGATTTTCCATAACACCTGGCATCAGATGCTTGTAATAGCTAGTATCTGTAGATGCAAGCCTGGATTGGGGTGCTTTTTCTATTCAATTCTTCTCTTGGAGAAGCCTTGAAGCGTAAATTTCATATTTGGAAGAAAAATGGGATAATTTAATAACTCTGCATTTGTTTTCCATTTTCTTTCTCTCTTAGAACAACCTTATCAACCTTCCTACTCTGAAAAATGTTAACTGCAACACGCTCTCTATACTGTATAATACAATCTCATTTACTGAAAATAGTTTGGGAGAGAGGAGTTTCTGAAAGGTTTAGGGGTGGAGGATTTGCAATCTGACTGCCAATTCCTGCAAAAGACCTTGGTAAAGTGACTGCAGCTGAATTAATCATTGAAATGCACAGAATGATCTCCCTGCAAATATACAGAAACAAAGCTAATATTGCAAGTAATTATAAACACAGAAGAAAATTGATCTTGCTCTAGACAACGTAAGGGTTTCACAAAAGAGAAACACTAAATTGTCAAATACTGTATTACAAACCAGTGATGGGTACCAATAACAACAATCAGTTAATAACTAAGAGCTGGAAAAAGACACAATGCAGCTCTTCATTGTGGTCTAAACAGTGTATGCCTTCAAATTTGGCACTGAATTGTAAGACTGATGGCCCATTATTAGTTATCTTACTAGCGGGGCTATTCTTGCATTCCTTGCAATATACAACAACCGTGACTTAATAGATTTAAACTGCTATGATCTGAGACAGGAGACAAACTGTTTGCTAGTTTAATAGGATACTGAATCATTAAAGTTAGCTAAACTAGGATGACAAAATTTTAGTTGAATCCAGAATTAATTTACAGTGCAGAGTACAGTATATTACTAGAGGATGTTTCTTCCTTCACCTTACTTAAACACAAGCTTGAAGCATACATAAATTTTAGCATTGTCAAGATGCAAGATGATGCTTGCACCCCTCTCCTCTCCCCTCCAGTGAACTCAAGACATGAAATTGAGGGAAAGTCCACCTTCTTATATCAAGAACCTTTCATATTGTGTGTGCTGTCTTTAGGAGAGCTCCTTCCCTACTGTGTGACAGGCTGCAAGTACAAATTTCCTGGTAAAGGTTCACAGAGCCTTCCCTAGAGTTTACAGAACATCTGCCGTGCCTTTCTGTAAGTAGATGAGTCAAGAGGAGAATACTAAATGGTACCACATTAGAGTGCCCTAATTTGGCTGCCTTGAAAACAGGCAAAGCGTGATCTCTCAAAGAACAACAGAAGCACTGAGACAGGTATAGAAAAACAGTAACACAGTAACAATAAAGTTTGTTTCCTTTTACATATTAAGGCAATACAGCCTTTTTTTTTTTTTTTTTTTTCTCTCTCTCTCTCTCTCTCACAGATGATTAAACTAGGATCTCTAAAAGAAGAGCTAATTTGGTCTGGACTTATGACTCCTAGATGAAGGCTGTTTCACAAATCGACCTCAGGCAGTCTTACCCTAGCTTTACAGAGATCTGCCTGATCGTTCTCCTGCTGGCTTCATTTCTGAGTGCACAGCAGCCTGACAACCCTGCAGCCATCAATACAGTCAGCAGAAGTGTCAGATAGCTGCAAGATCAATGTGTTAACACTAGCATAATGAATTGCTTGTGCATGTATATCACAAAAAAAATCATGCTAGGAATTTGAAAAGAGCTGCTGAACTCTGCCAGGGCATTTCTGAATGCCCGATATGACACGAGCCCTTAAAACTGAGTCCCATGGGCAGAAATAAAAAAAGTTTTAGACCTTTTAAACCTCCTCCTAAAATATCTCATTTGCTCAGAGGAACCTAGAAGCAGCAAAATCCTTCCAAAATCACTACCTGCTGTCGCCCACATCACACAGCCACTTGCACAAAGAAAGGACTTGCATTTATCTAAAGTCTCCCTAATACTGAATTGTCACCTGGAGTATTTTCTACCCCTTTGAGCAAACCTCCTAAAGCAAACACCCTTCCTGAGGTGGGTGCTGGTGCCACGGGTTCACACATCTTTTGCTCCTATCCCCTGCTTTGTGCAGGAGCAGCTGCACCTGCAGCATGCCAAGCTAGGGCCACCTCCTGCATCCTGCCAGTTCTTCAACTTCAAGACAGTCATAAGCATGCTCCTTCATAGCTTTAAAACACAAGAAATAGCCCACACCTGTGGTCATTACCCTCATCCTGTGCTGTTCTTGATCTAAGAAAAAAAAAGAAAGAAAAAAATGCAGTAACTGAGGATAAACCACTTGATGGGAAACAGATGCCCTTCAAGTTCTGATGAAAGCTGTAACTCCAGAGAGCAGCTCTTGGTATCTGAGATCAGGATAGAATAAATTAATTGGACCTTTCCTATTTAGTGATTTGTTGCATCCTTTCCTTTTAGAAGTATACAGTAGGCACTGTCAGAAAAAGATACGAGCCTAGCTGAACCAGACCCATACTGTGCCAGGGAAATCCCCATGGCTCTTTAAGCTATAAAGAGAAAAACATTCAATTAGGCTATGTGTGGCACTAAAAAAAAAATAATAATTATATATATTACATTTTGCAAATAAAAAGCAAGAAGTGTTACCAATAGGCCACACAATGGATCATTAACCAAAACATCATATTCAGAAGCCCAGCAGATTTAGCGAGCCACTGTATAGCATAAATCATTAGTACTACAGATAATAGCCATTGATTAAAAATTGCCCCATTGATCATTTGTTCTGGCTTTTGATTCGCCTAAGGCTTCTAACCAATTTTGTACAGTCTTGTACGGCATCTTATCCCTTAGATCATGAAAACCGTAGTTTCATCTGCATGAACACACATCCTTACTACATCTATTTATGGTATTTATGCAGCATGTCCGTTGATGGGTTCCTGCCCATATAATTTAGTCATAAAATCTTGCCAAGCCTATGACATGATTTGCTTCAAATTATTAAACCACTTTATTCATTATTTATTATTGCAATATTGTTTGCCCTGTAACAGCTAAGGTTATGTTAGCATTTCCATTACAAACACAGATACATCAAGGGATTTAAAACTTGACTGTAAAAATCTTGCTTTAGGCTGGGACTCTGCAGACAAGGTTGCAGCTGACAACAGATTTATTTTTTTTTAAACACTTTGTACTGAGAATAAAAACAAAATCCGTCTCCTACTGATTTGGTTATAGCAGTATGGAAGAAAATAATTACCATTTTCTATCAAATCACTTTCACATACACATTTTCCTAAATTAAGTTTTTTATAGCATGCCCTAGGTCATTTTGTTGAATTTCAGAATTATAAGGCAATTCAGCTCTGTAAAGCTGGCCACTATATTTTTGTAATAGTTTCATATTTTATGTATGGAACTCGGTATGTGTACAAAAGCGTCATTCTATGTGCATGTAACAAATTGTTATTTAAGGACACATAATAGGCATTTCTCAACCTCAATACCCACACACAGGGTTTTAATATAGCTTTACAGACAAATTGAAAAATCCAAATTAATATTAACATTCTTCTCTACTGAGTAATGTATTTCTCTCCATAAAGAGCTGGTACTATGGCTCATGCCAATCTCATCACTGTTTACTTGACTAGTGACTTTTTTTTTTTTTTAAAGTGAGACTGATATTTCTTGTAGGAATGGGGACTCATGTGCACAGATGTAAAACCCTCAGTGTGAGTCTAAAATGATAGATCTTACAAGCACTAGGATTTTAAATATTACTCTTGCAAATACAGACTTCATTTGTGACAGTGTATTTGCTAATAATTCAGATGCACAGCGTGTCCTATTCCAAAGGTTTAAAAAGACAGACAAGTCACTTTCAAAGAAAGTGGAAGCAGTCTTTGCTCGTGGCACAGCACATTCCAATAGCTGTTGATAGAGAAAGTGAACTATAAGCAGATAGAAGATATTAATAAAAAGGCTACTCTTACTCCTGCGTTGACACCTCTATCGCTGGAAAGATTCTCCAGATGTTTAAAGAAGTGTCCCATGCTGTCACAGAGAAGAGTTTATTTAGGTCTGTCTGCATATTCAAAGACAGCTGGCACCTGGCATCTCTCATCTCAGGAGTAAACTGTCTAGTTACCTCACTCTACTTCAAAATCCTCTTTCTGAGATCATCTTACTGCTTTCTTCTACATAATTCATCTTTCTTGGAAATGTTTTCACATGTATCTGGCCAACCAGATTCTCAGACTCATTCTGAATAACTCAATTTGATCCTATTGTACTGAAAAGTCTTAGCCTCTTCACACAAAACTCACTTCCCCCATAGATACCTTCTTTTCTAGCTGTAAGTTATATGACTTTACTGAAGTTCCTGCTAATCTACTCCTTGTTAGGCAGGCCACAGACGAGAAGGCAGATATTTAAGCCTTCACAAGATGGCCAAAAAATAAAATGTCTGAATTTTCCATGAAGTACCATTTGCTCAAAAAGATTTTTAGAAATATTTCACTCAGTTAAAAGTAAACACATTGACAAACTCTGTCATTCAGTGAAAGACACTTATCTATTAGCATGCTTCATGGTCCAGCAGAGCTGACGTGACGTCAGTCTATGAGCAGAAGTAGTGATCCAGGCAGGGCTGGATAATAGCGTGCTGAAAGCATAGCTATTATTGGAACCACTAAGTATGTATTGTCAAGAAACTTCAAACTGATTTGCAGGTCATTTTTAAGTGACCAATATGCTCTACTGCTGTCCTCCCACCTTTGCTAGTGAGCTTCCTCTCCCAAACAATTATTCTTGTTGAGTGAAGAGAGGTACAGAGTACCAGAGGCACATTCTCAGTTTGCATTAAGCAATGAAGCAACATAGCTCTGTGAAACAGTGAATGCTACCTGTTCACCTTAGATGAAAATGATGTTGCTACTCTATAGAAAAGATCCAGTTTTCTAGACCTTTCACAATTTTACTTTTTGTTGCCCTCTCTCTCCCCCCCCCCCTTGCCCCCCACACAATTGCTTTTAATTGGTTTAAGCATCCTATTATTCTATTATTCACTAACTCTTGGAGTACTCTGACCTTCGACCTCCAAGAATGGCACAAATCACAGGCATGTTTAAAATTTAAGAAATCCAGCCAAGTTAGGTAAGCCACACCAAGCACGTTAATGAAAGACTTTTGTTTTCTCCCTGCTGCTCTCCCCGGCCATATATTCAGAGCCAGCACCACACCACTGGTGCTCAGCTGCTTCAGGAGGACAGCGCCCTCCAGAAGCACACTTCCCCTTGGAAGATAGGAATGGCAACCTGGTGCTCAGGGCACTTGCTTGCTTTTCCAGAAGCTACAGCAGCAGCAATTTTCCTGCCCCCTCTTATGCAAGTCACTTCAGTTCCTTTGGAAGAAATCAATCCACAGATGTACACGGAGAAAAAAAAAGTAAAATGCCAACGTCTACTGTAACTTTCACAGCACATAAATAAAGTCAATATCACTAGCCAGGTGCTCCAAGAAGTTCCATTAGGTATTTTCAAGTAAAAGTGTGAAACTTGGAAAAGCATCCCTAACTCCACCTGTTTTAATCACATTTCCTGCTGCCCAGCAGAGGTGACAGATATACAACAGCAGTTATTGATCTGGGGAACTTGGCTTCCATTCTTTCTCCAGGCTTATTCCCTTTGACTGATTTAGAGAAACACATTTCCACTGTGTGTTTCTTGTCAGCAGGCTACCGTGTCATTAAAGGAGTGGTTATTGATTGAGAGCAAGGACAAGCTGGACATCCCAGTAAGTTTTCAGTGAGAAGCCTTTAAATAAGTTTGTGAATGCATTTTCAAGATGGAAATAAAAAATTAGTGTCTAAAATTATCAGGCAGATTTAAAATTTAGATTTTGAAAAGATCTATGATATCAGCTGAAATCTAGTTCCTACTAGGTTCTTGTTTTTATTTTTTAAGTAATTTTATAATGTGTTGCTCATGTCTGTTAGCCAGGCTAAGGAACTGCTTGGAGACTCTGGGAGTAAAATTCAAACTTCTTTTGTGAGACAGAATCTATTTCCCTGTCAAAACGAACTACCATGAGGCCTCCTTCATGCCTCTCAGCACAGCCATGAGATTAAAGTTTTCCCTACAACACCCAGGGGAACACTCTAGAAAGCAGTTAAAATTTAAATAGATGGTTCAAAAGGAGGCCCCACTGTAATGGCAGGGTCCGCTTATGCTGAAGGGGAAGTAGGCTAACCAAGGGCTAGAAAACTACCTCTTTGGAATACAGCAGGTGGACCTTCCTGTGCTATTTTGGAAAAAATACAAGTAATTCAGTGAAAACTTAATTGATCCCAGAGCAGGATGGCCTCTTCGCCCACAGGAGGTAAGAACAGGAAACATAGACAGGCAGAGTATTAAAAAACTT
Source organism: Anas acuta (assembly GCF_963932015.1). Lineage (NCBI taxonomy): Eukaryota > Metazoa > Chordata > Aves > Anseriformes > Anatidae > Anas > Anas acuta. The sequence goes on from NC_088979.1 coordinate 105,198,693, forward strand.
TAGGTTTTAAGAATGACCAAAGCTGGGACTATTCACTGAGACTGATTGCCTCTAAAGCTGGAAACTGCTATGAAAATGAAGGACTTCCCATTTTTCAAAAACACTTTAGAAAGACACTACTTTTGAAAGTCTTAAATATCTTCTTAGTCTGGAACACAGCAACCCAAGAAATAGTTATGCTGGCAGGACACAGAGAGAGCAGGTATATGGGAACTCAGCTTGCACTGCCTCCAAAATGTCTCTCTCATCCCACCACAGCATGGGTAGTCACTCCTGATACCATATTTACACTACTATAATCAAGTATAAGCACCTTATTTTGAAAGTTAAAAGTAAACTCCAAATTAATGGCTGTACTTTTTTCCTTACCACATGTTAGACCCAAAACAGTTAAGGGTCTTGTTTATAAAAGTTACATTAGCTAGCACAGTTAAACCACCATGAGCCACTAGGTGATACCACCCATTTCATGCAGATGAAAGTCTTATTAATTTACCTTGTATTGGCATGTTGACTGTCACAACCTATAACTGTTTAAAACCTGACACTTTATTTATTCAGCAAAATTGTTATTTAGACCAGTTTTATGTCACTTGGTGAATATGTTTTTATACAAGCCCAACTCCTGACTTGAAACAAAAGTAATTGCTATATTCATCCAGGAACCAAGTCTTCTCTTGAAACATGTTTGTCAAGCCATGATTCCCTTTTTGTCTCTTCATTTCTTACACAATACTATTTTTTATACATTTTAAATATTCTTCCCTAAGAAATATGGACATATATGACATGCATGAATCTGTAAACTGTTCTGAGACATACATGTAAGTACAGTAAATTCTGAACAGCTCTATTTCTAATGTCTAAATAATTCTGTGCTGAACAAGCTGTTTATCAAAGATGCAAGAAAAAGTCTTCCATAAGATAAGAATTAGAATATACAACAACTAGAACCTAATAACGAGGTTTCATAAGAAATATACCTATTCACACATAATAACAAGTAAACAGTATTTACACTTAACACAGTGTAATCATCATTTTGGTGTACGGACACATCCACAGAGAGGTGCAGTACTGGTGCAGTACATCAACAGCTCAAAAGACCAAACTGCAAAGGCCTACAGAAAACAAGGCTTAATCTTTATCTCTCAGAGCTATCCTCAAATCCAAGAGCAACACTTTTATAGACAGACCGAAATTATTTCTTTTGAAGGTAAGCACTGCTTCTCAATTAGATTATGATGAGAAAAATTCAAATTGATTGTTGATGTTTGATGCAGTCAGAAATGCATATTCAAAAATTCACAGAAAGATAGATACTGTTTACAAAGAACTTTAAAAAAAGAACCAATTTGTAATTCATAATTGATTGGACTAACTTGTCACGAATTTGCAGACAAGCATCTTCAAAGCACAAGTATTTTATCACATTTTAAATCAGGGATTCCCTGTACAGCCATTATTTTAGTTGGTAAATCAGCACACCAATGATTTCCATTACTTTCATCACTATACATGAAAGTTGGATAGTAGTATCTTTACAGCTCATTACTTTCTAGATGTTTATTCAACTAATTATAATCATCCTTTAAGTAGATGCAATTCATCATCTAAATAGGTCAGAATCGCATTTTTCCCTGCACTGCAAGCAAGTCAGGTGAAACATTAAGTTTCAATTTCACACAGAGATCTTTGTTTTAAAATAAATGTAATAATGGCAGAAACATTTGCCTATAAATATTTATTAGCTGGCAACCGCGGAGATTTCCATGGCTAAATGTGCATTGTGACTACTTTCCTTCTGCATGCCTTGGTAAAACCTTTGTGGATGTAGTGGCCTTGTTGCCTTCAGCCTTTCATTACCGTATCTCAAAGGGGCTCCAAAGCTGCTCCTGCTTTGTTTAGGTACACTTCCTGTTATTTTGTTTAGGTACACTTCTTGGTTTTCTATCATGTTCCCCACAAAAATAACAACTGCCAAGAATGCTTCTCCCCAACCACAAAATGATCACTCAGGTTTTGTGAAGACGCTCGCAGTTAGCTCATGCAGTTAGCTCATGCAGTTAGCTCAGCATTTGAATCACAGAATTGATGGGGTTGGAAGGGACCTTGAGAGATCATCGGGTCCAACCCCCCTGCCAAAGCAGGTTCTCTAGAGCAGGTTGCCCAGGTAGGAGTCCAGATGGGCCTTGAATATCTCCAGAGGAGGAGACCCCACAACCTCCCTGGGCAGCCTGTTCCAGTGCTCTGTCACCCTCTTTGTGAAGAAGTTCTTTCACATGTTGGTGTGCAACTTCCTGTGCTCCATTGTGTAGCCATTGGAAGGGAAGAAAAGGAAAGCTGCTGGCACTTACCAGCCAGCAGGACCAATGGAAGGAAATATCCACGGTCAGCTCCCACTTGCCTGACAGTGCTGGGGCCTGAGCAGGCCGCAGGGTCCATGGCAGGGCCTGGCAGGATGGGGAAGAGAGGTATTTGCCTGATGTTGCTGAAGGGTTTACGCTTTGTTTGTTATTTTCTACTGACACACAGATAGGTCATTAAAAGTTTGCTTTAAGCAGCAGTAAATTAAGCAGAATGTCACAGGACTGAGACTGTTTTGCCCACACGTAATTAAAAACGCTGTACAGCGTTTTTATGAGTACATAATTAAAAACGCTGAAGAAGAGGTCACTGTCACAGAAGATGCTCCCTTTTTAGCCTTCAGGTTGTTATTGTTGGCCCTATTCTTACCCAATATCTAATTATAACCTAAGGACTGATACTTTTCTGCCAGCTTTACACCAAGAACATAACAAGAACTAAAAAGAGTAACTGTACATGTTTCGCATGAAACACCAGTCAAACCCCTCCCTTACTTTGTCTCCCAGGGAGCTCTTTAGTGCAAAACTTGCCCTCACAGCACCTCTAGAGTTTAGAGTGATAAAAGTTGCATGTAGAAAAACTTGAAAATGGCTAAAGAAAAAAAGAGAGAGAGACCAAAGTGATTCTAGAAGTATTTTCTTTTCTTTTCCTTCTGTTTAATTATTTTTCCAGTGCTCAGCTAAAACGTGTGCTCTGTTGAACATGGCAATTTTACAAGTAGAGATTTCAAATTACTTCCATTCTGTTTATTCACATAAATTAACAAGTGCTCTTGCAAATCTAGATGTCTCAAGTTGGGTAAAGCCATGTTCAGTGCAATTGACGTTAGAGAAGAAAAAATACTCCCCCAGCATCTTCACAAAATAGATAAAATGCTCAATGAATCACACGCTTCCAAACCACCAACTCTAAAAAGCTCCTCATAATAAATCATACCTATTTAAATACCTTTAGCTCAGATTACATAGGCAGAACATAATTTTTGTCAGTATGTCCTTCTCTGAGGCGGTACAAACTTTTAAGGATATTAACATAGCATAAAGATAAGTTAAAGATCCATATGTTTTATGAGGCAGAAGAGAAAGGACAAAAACACATTAATGTCACCACAAACATGCTTGTGCATCCTTAATATTTCAGTAAGTCACAGAGAATCACAAAATGCAACACGGGTAGCTGCCCAATCCCATTGAAGGTTAATTATACTACAAAATAATATATCATGCAGTACACACAAATAGTTTTCAGGTCTCATAAGCTGTACTGATATTAACAGGATGACTCCCGTGCTTTGAAATCCAGGGTCTTGCACAACTTTAATCAAAATAAACAAAATTAAAAGGAAAAGGTAAATAGAAAGTTAGGGCCAAACAAAGAAAAGCCTGTGAGAAAACCGATAATGGTTAATCTATGAAGGGACTTTAGGTCTTTCATCCAAAACAAACAAACAAACAAACAAACAAACAACTTGAAACACCAGCACAACTAATTATTGACCTCTCTTGTCCATTGACACTTGCATATTCCACATTAAATTCCTTCAGATACCTAAATATTGGTGTTTGAGAATGCACAGCAGCACTGAAACTTGGCAGCTTACCCACTTGGAGTAGCTGAGGAATCACAGAGTAGATACAGTACACCAGTTGCACAAAGTGCTCACTCCAAGGAGCTCACTTGAAAGCAAGTTTGTAGGTTAGGGGTCCACATACAAACAAGAGTAGACACTGTCTACTGTTGAGGTTCTCACAGATGCAGGTACATTGCTGCTCTTGGGTTTGCCTCCAACAGTGCCTTTGGAATAGATATAGCCATTAACGAATGTTCCATTTTCTCTGTTTGAAGGAATTATCCCATCTTTCATGAGCCTGGTTTGCAACAAGAACACTCAGTCGCATCAGTTGTAAGAACTCCAATGTACACTTCCCTAGGAATAGCAGAAAGAAAAAGCAGAAAGGGAAGGAGAAAGACAAGACAGGCTGCCATACCATAGTAGCCCAGCACTCATTCCAGAATAGGGAAAAGACCATGAATCATCTCTATGACTAACAGCTGTGTACCACAGCTGCCTTATTATTAAGTACCTGAACTATAGAGAAACTTGATTAACTATGGTTCCTGTGGCTCATCATCTGCAAAAGCATCCTCAACAAAATGGAGCAGTTTCCATTGGGTGGTGCTATGGTGCTCTGCTCCAGCAGAAACACATCAGGGAAGCCAGGTATGCTGCCTTTCAGCTAGGTGACGTTTGCTCTGCCAGAGCTGCTTTAGTAACGGAGCCCAAACTACACAACTGAAAGCTAAATGGCATAGCTCAACAGGCTACACTTTCAAGTTTCCATGCAACATAACTCCTTCTTTCCTGAAAAATTCAAAACTGCTACTGAAAAGTTTCAGACATGAATCATTAGGATGAAGAGATCATGGCAGGTGACTTTCTTTGGGTTACTTTGGCCATTATCCATGCTCATGGCAACTGAGATCAATAGAAACATCTCCCAGAGTCCCAAATGTTACAGAGATTTCAATCAATCCTTTGAAAGAAAATGAGGATTTGATAGGTTTCACTGATTATCTTTCATATAGAAAATAACAAAAAAGAACCACTATAAGTTTGTTGTTAATAAAGGATTAATATGACTAATGAAGACAAGCTCTTCCACCTGGTTTTAATATTAAAATTAGAAGGGTAAACACAGTATTTAAAACATTTGTTTAAATGTCAATACCCTGTCTGCTTCAGTAGTGATGCAGGTTTTTGTGTCAGTTCTCATGCCCACTATTGATTTAACAATCATGATTGCTAATGAGGAAGAAAAAGGTGCTATTTTTGATTCTGATGTAATTTTTAACTTTGTTATTTCAAACTTGAAATTACCTTTCTTGTTTTAAAAAGCAGTATATTATTGTATACTCTGAAGATTATAAGCCTGTACGTTACATTAGTTCTCAGTTATTCACATTCATGTCCAAGGATTTATTTATTTTTTTTTACTCCCTTCAGAATTCGATTAACCTTAACGAATTGCCCAACCACAAACTGCCAGTCAAGCAGAACATATAATCATTATGAATGAAGTTCTCAGAAAAAGTGTGGCCTAAATATTCAAGTGCAGTCTGTTCAGCTCACATAAACGGGTAAGATGAATATTTAGCTGAAAACCCATAGAAATAGTGTTTTGGAGGCACTGATTGAAGGCTAATATCAACATACAGAGTTCTTACTGTATGTTTCTGTGGAATAGTTTCCTTTGATGCCAACAATAAAGACCTTTTTACCCTGCAACTGAAACATGATACATGAAGAGATGACACCAAACTAATGTCCTGAGTTATAGAACGATAGCAACCTCTCTTTGCATTCAAGTATTACATGTCTATGCCCATGGTGTCTGATTTCCAATGAATATTAGGAAAAAGAACCAAGCTATGAATCCTGTAGATTAATAATTCATGCATAAAATGTTTTCTAGAAACTTGCTGAAGTGGTCATGTAGGATGTAAAATATTTCCATTTACTTGAAATATGGAGGGTGGGTTTACTGGGTTTTATGATGTTTCTGAATGCTTCCAAAGAAATATCTATTGCAAGGGATTTTCTTGGGAGTGTGTGGGGGGGGGGAGGTGGATGGGGGGAGAAGGATTATTTCCTAGATTTGCTGTAGGAACTTGCTTCCTGATTTTCTCCTCCCTTTTGGGAACTCATGTCTCAATGATTCAAGTGGTTTTATATGGAACATATCGAGTGGTTTGTTTTCTCATGTGAGAAAGATGATTTCTTAGGAGTTTGTCTTAGGTACTGATATTAGTACACCCATACTTAAGTCCCAGATGCCTTAAAAAGACTTTACAGTACATGAAAAGCATTGGACAAATTGACATGGATGCTCACTAAAGTGATTATTTGCTGTATAGATCAAATACCTTGGCCTGTAGGGAATAAATAAATGGAATTCAGCTTTTCGTCCAAGATTTTGACAATAGGTTCAAGAAAGAAGTTGGAGGAAGAACAAATACAAAGTGGAATTATCTGACTTATTTCCAGAAACTTCAGTCTCTATCTCTTAATGTTATCTACAAAAATATTAAAACCAGAAAAAGTAAAACATACTCATCTTAAGCAGTACTAACATGTTCAGTGAGATAAAAGCGAAGATTAAATGGGAAGTAAATGATTCTGTCAAACCATAAACAAATGTCCGGTTTGCATAAACTGCACAAATTGCTTTGAAGATGCCATTGATAATTCAAAGGTGATACTTGTAAAATTCTACTTGGATTAAGTGCTTATTCTGAAGCTAGTACTACACTGATATTCCTTTTGGTGAAAATCTTCTTCGAGCCAGTGATATGTATACTTATACATGCAAGTATTCAATATAAGAGACAGTATAACGGTTCCTGATGTGTTTCACAACACACCACTTAACTGTGTCCACTATCACCTTTATTTCCTAGTGTCTTGAACAGCATATAATCACTAATACTGAGCTTCAGATGTGTACAGGAGTATCAGGTCTCTTAGGTGTTATTTCCACCTTTAAGGAATGGCACTGGTTACCAAGGTCAAGGGCAAAGTCCCCTCTTGCAGGGATTCTTTCAGAGGGATAGACAGCATGGTGTTGAAGAGCTGCTGAAGGGGAGTCAGCAATTGCCTTCTGGCATCCATAGGTGTCCTCTGCTAGATATATGTCCCATCTGTAGCCATATCTTTATTGATCTGTTCTCTTAGTGTCCTTCTGATGCAGAAAAGGATTCATGTTGCATTCAACCACTCTCTGCAACTTCCTGGTTCCCCACAAGATACACTCAGAAGAACATAGTTCTCCAAATGGTTGAATATGGTATGTGGTATATCAATGAAAGCTGTGACCAGAAGGGTCACATGAAAAAGTTCCTCTTGTAGGAAAAGTCTTAACATAATACAGTAAAGGAAAGTACAGTGTTTTAAACACCAAAGAAACATCTGAAAGACTGTTGATGGAGATGTAAACAATTCCTTTTTCCAGTTTTGCTGCTCTTCCTTGAAGAGTCCTTAAGTCATTGGCAAAGATGCCACTCTATTACCACCTCCAGAGATCTGTCAAAGAACAGGTATCCAACAGAACTCCAGACTGCAGCTTGGATTCAGTAGTATCCAAAACAATGGAAAAGGACATTTAGGACCCTAGAGAATCATCTACATCTCAAAACTGTATCAATAGGACTTAAAATAAATGGGACTTGAAATAAGTTAGGTATTTTGTTGGTACACTACTGTAATTAAAGAGCTCCTGATATATATATGGAACTATATATGCATTTGATCAAATAATAATCAGCCATAAGCTATCCTAACAAGAAACAATTCCAGTTCTAAATATGTTAATCCTTCAGTAAGCATGTGACAACAGGATTATAAATACCTAAATATTTAGAAGATTTCCTGAATACTTATGATTCAGAATTTAAACTTCGTAATTTCAGTTGATCAAAAGTTGCCTAAAACTGGAATTCTAAATACATGAAGAGGTTAGGTATTTTCACAATGTCCAAAGCTGCACAGAGAAGCTCAGCTTTACATTCACAGCGAGGTATGGTGCAGGTATGAGTTACAGTTCCTAGATCTAAACTTGGATTTTTCTTGTCAAGTGAAATTTCAAAAGATGGGGGATTCTGATTCTTCCGTCTTTTGCTATGAGAATTCAAACTTACTACAGGAGTGGGCACACATAGACAACACAAGCAAGAATCTGGTACGGCTCAGCACTGAATAGTGATCAGAATCTGCTTTCATTGTTAACAGGAATTTAATCTAAAAGACACGGGATGACAACCATGCCAGTTGTTAATCTGTGCTGAGACTGAGTTGTACAGAGGGATCCTAACAAATTCCCCTGCCTTGATAACTTTTATTAAATAAAACTGTAAAGCTGGTCTATTAGCAGTGCATGGAAGCTAGAGTTAGTCTTTAGAAGTGCTGTCTTGTGCCTTAAGTGCATTAAAATGTCATTACCCATATTCACCAAAGTACCTTTCTCACTTCCTTTTTCTTTAAGCCTTTTTGTAAGCTATAATTACAATTAAGCAAAGACATGTTTATTGTCATGAAATGTACGCCAACGGCTCACACTAATGCAATCCAAACATTAGTAGGAAACATTTTTCCAATTACTGCACAGACTCCCCATAGTGTTTCAAGCTGCTTTATGACATTTTAAACTCTGTATATAATACAGTCCTTTAGAAAGCTGCAAGATCTTTCTGTTTCTTTCTTATGACCCGAGAAAACCTAAATCTATTAAAAGCACATTTTCATAGCAGCAGGATAAAAATGCTTTTACTACATTTATCTTCAAAATTGGTAGTGTTAAATAGTGCCAGGGGATAAATAACCATAAAGTATAACATTAGTGTACAGGGTACTGTTCTAACTAGGCATGATGGGATGTCTTTCCACCCTTTCATTTCTTCTTTCTATTTGTCCCATTAGAGCTATGCAATCATTCATCAGTCACTGTAGCAATCAGTGTTCCATCCTGAGACTCCTGCCTAATGTGAGACCTAAGCAAGCAAACCACAGGGAGAAAATATGGTCTATGGCAGTCTAGAGACATCTAAACCTATATTCCTGATGGATTTTCTACCAAAATGCTTCTGTTATTTATTTAAAGAAGATTTTAATAGCTCCATAAATGAGTTTTAAAGTTATATTATAGAAACATTTATTTAGTCAATTAGAAGGAAGTAGCAAAAAGATTTAAATAATTGTATTTTAAATCCAGATGTTACAATGAATACAAAGAATTAACTTCACTAACCTAACTCAGCTACTTCCTGGCACCTGCAAACTCATGATAACCTAGTACACCTTATCTGTAGTTTTTGAGCTTTAAGCATATGCTATTTTTACAATCAAATAAAAAAAAAAAATATTAGCATTGAAGCAACCTTAAAATAAACTTCATTCAATGAAATATGATCAAAACATAATACTTATCCATGGTAAAGCCAACATTTTTACTAAGAAGACTAAGAACAACACTGTGGCTTGTGGAAATGACAGATCACTCCTTGACATAGCTTGTTATAAAAATGCATCCTGATTATGTAACATCTACCAGGTAAACAGAGAAAAGTAACACCCCGTGATATCTGACACTTTCTGTATACACATTGTTGCAAAAATGAAAAGGAGAATTTAACTTATTATTGAAGATTATTTTTCAGAAAAAAAAAAATAATAATAAAATAAAAAAATAACTGCCTGATTGATTTTGGGGTCAAAGATAGAATATTTGTTGTGTGCCTTACAAAGGTCAGTACATAAAATTGTCATATTACCAGTGGCTCAAACATTAACTTTTGTGTTTCAAAGAATAACATGTATCCTTTAAATAACCTCTAAATTCTTAAATTGATAATCACACTATTAAACTATTTCAAGAAATATTGCACAGACTGCAAGGACTGAAAATTGCATCAGACATTTATTAAGCGCATTCTCACTACTTCAAGGTGTGCTCTCACTGATGTGAGGGCAACCATATTTTAAGAAATTAAACAAGCAAAAGAAGTTAAACTGAGTAAACTGAGTAAAATGCAAGAAGAACTGAAAAAGCATGGAGTCTTTCTTTCAAGAGAGAAATAATTTCTTGAACTTGTAGCTACTGAAATCTTTAAACCATCTGGAATTTGTTACTCTAAATTATGTATGAAGTCAAGGAAAAGAGGTATCGTACTTCAGACCCATGACGTCTGATGTACAGAGATCAGATGTGCATTTCTAAATCACTCTGGCAAGACTGTGAGCCCTATACTCATAAAATTAATATTTGATTTCACTGAAATTAATGAGCAATCTTGTGAGAAAATTCCTAAGGTAAACAGCAGAAAGCCTATGTTAATAATGATCTCCACCTTCATGGTAAGGCCAGGACTCAACATATACATAGCTTTGATGACCTCGAAATCAGTGCATGCTTTGAATTTTCTACATGTTAACTAATTCTGGGTCAAGGCCTAGATCCACAATAAGCCTAAAAAGGTCAGGAATTTATTTTAAATTCCAATTAATTTTTTATTTTTATTTATTTATTATTATTATTAATACTATCATGGGACAAGAGCCTTAATATATATATATAAAAAAAATATATATTGTTAAAAAATAGATTATTTACAACAGGAACATTCATATCAGTGGAAAGGGTAAGAGAAATTCAGGAACAAGCAGAAAGGACACTCAAGTCTGAAGTGCTGTTAGCATCCACAAATTGACACCCCATCTATTGCTGTAGTGGGTTTTGTCTCAAAGCAACTTGGAGTTTGTCATACAAAGTGTCAGATAAAGCTAAGAGCTAGAATTATTGACAGTGCCTTCTCAGCAAACTTTCATCATTTTCTCTCCAAGCCTCACACCCATGCTTCACCTGAAATTTCTAGCTGTAGGAGTTTACTGCATTCCACAGCTCACATGCTTGGATGGAAAGAAAAGAACAACATATACTATAACTAAACTAGTTTGAAAGAGCAAGCAGATCTCTAGGAAGCAATGAAGTTTATGGTCTGTCAAACACATAGAATATGTTACAGTGCAGACTTTTGAATACTTCTTCCAAAAATAAATGACAGCACAAAACAAAAAGTTCAGGTCAGTCTTACAGAAGGATCATTTCATTAGTACCACCAGAGAAAAGACTGTTTCAAACACTTGAAACAATTGAGAGCAATTATGCTAGTATTATGCTTCAAATATAGCTATAACAAAATAATAATTTAAAAAACTATAGGTATTTTTATACAACTGTGAAAAACAACCACCCTTCCCATCCAGAATTCAGTCACTACATTGATGTTGTATATGTTGAATTCTTCCAGCAGCAAAGGTAAATTAGAAATACAAATAGACACGTTTTTAACATTAATCCTTCAATTCATAATTAAGCCACCCACTGAAAGACTGTTTTCTTCCAGCATGACTAAAAGTGGAGACATTCCATCAGCCGCAGCACTACAGAAAGCCAAGAGACCAACCCGTCAGCAATATCTACAAGGCATAAGTTGTATGACCTTGAAAAATTTTGTTTTAAAATTACAGTAATGCACTATGCTTAATATAAGTAAACTCTCTAGGGGAAATAAATTTCAGCATTATTGTGTTTGGATAACTAAAGATGGTAAACTACCACCAGAACTGGTTTCACTGTGTCTTTATTTTCTATTCCAGTTCTAAGTGCAATGTAGCTGAGAAAGAAAAAAAATACAACTATAGAGTGTTCAAATATTTAGTATATTTAAAAGCATATATCTTGTTTAGGGTCTGTGCACCCAAGAGGAACTACTCCTGATTTTAATTGTGCTTCAGACATTTCCGTTAGCACTGTAAATATTCTGTACTGGAGAGAAAATGTCAGGACTTTTCCCAGAAAACTGTTCCACATACTTGAAAAGAACACCTCTACTATTAACTATAGAATCATCTAGGTTGGAAAAGACCTTCAAGATCACCAAATCCAATTATCAGCCTGACCTACCAAGTCCCATTGCTATACCACACCCCTTCATGCCACATTCACATCTCTTAATACCTGCAGGAATGGGGACTCCACCACTTCCCTGGGCAGCAAACTGTGATGTTTAACAACTCTTCCCATGAAGAAATTCTTCCTAACATCCAATTTAGACCTCCCTTGAGACAACTTGAGGATCTTTGCATCCTTGCATCCTCTCACTTTGTCGCAGTCTCACAAAGAGACTGACACCCTCCTCACTGCAACCTCCTCTCAGATAGTTAGAGAGAGTGATGAAGTCTCCCCTCAGCCTTCTCTTCTCCAGACTGAACTGCCCCATTTCCCTCAGCCACTTCCCATAAGTCTTGTGTTCTTGTCCTTTCACCAGCTCCACTGCTCTTCTTTGTATATGCATGAGCACTCATTGCCCCTTGTAGTGAGGGGCCCAAAACTGAACTCAATATTCTAGGTGCTGTCTCACCGGTGCCATGTACAAAGGGGCAATAACTTCCCTAATGCTTCTAGCTGCACTACTTTAGATGCGGCCCAGGATGCTATTGGTCTTCTTGGCCACCTGGGCACACTGCTGGCTCAGATTCAGCTGTCTGACAACAACCACCCCCAGGTCCTTTTATTCCACATTAAATATATATTCTTTTATGAATGACAGCAGGGACAAAGCAATACTATCTTTACACAAATATCCTCTAATGGATTTTTGACCAGTTGAACTGGGACACAGTATTCCTTAATCAGAGCCACATAATGATGGTTAGCTTTCATCTTAGTGGGGGTCACCAAACTACAAAGGCTCCACTGTGATGACAAAGCCTTTTGACTGAATTCAGTGAGGATTTAGAAATGTGGCCAACATTAACAGACTACTATTGTCCATATTAGTATCACATTTTGATTGGGAAGAGAAGGGAGGGTTGTTTGAGCTCTTTTTTTTTATTGGTACTGAAGTCTTTGCAAAACCTTTGCAACCTTAAGAGACTGCAGGTTTCAAAACCATTGTTATCTGACATGACAACACCTGAACCATGATAAGAGCAACCCAGATTTTACCCAGAAGATGAAACTGTGTATTTCAGGTGCCTTTTATGACCATAGCCTCTAACAACATTTGAAATATATTAGTACACGAAATCTTCACCTACATTTAGCAAAAACCTGAAACATTGCTGGAACGCTATTCTTATTATAAGGGATCTGATCCCAAGGGAACTCTTGGCATTGAACTCTTTCTTGTTGTTTGAGATTATAGAGAAACTATGATTCCCACGATACATGTCACAGTTGTGCTCTGTCACAAGAATCATATGATTTTAGTTGTTGAATTAGAAATGCGATCTGCTATGACGTCAACAAGAGTCACTTACAAACACCGCAAGGACTTAAAACCTTCATGAAACAGGGCAGATGAAACTTCATGTTGCTAATGCAGAACAGAACAGCTTCAAAACACAAATATTAAAATTTAAAAATTTTAAGTTTTTTTTAACCTTTTTGTAAAAATGTAGACAATGTACAGATTTATGATTAAAAATAGTAGAATTTTAATATTTTAACAAATCTCTAATAAGCATCAATATCTTTAAGACCCTCTTGTCTTCTCTTTTAACCTGAAATACTTTTCACGTTCATGACTAAAGAGAAATTAGATCTATCTACCAAACATTAAGATCAGGATCAGGAGTCACTGTCAGATGCTGCGTTGTGTTTTCAGACAGCATGTAACACCTAATGTAGTTATAAAATTATCACTTTTACTCCATTTACAGTTAATTCATGACCATGACAAGCAATATTACTACTGTTCTCTAGATAGACCAATTACATGCTGACTGTAGAGGAACAAATTTAATGAACAAATCACCTAAATATTTTTAAAGTTTCTTAACATTTATTGTCTTAGTCAACAACAGTTTGTTTGTCTACTCTCAAAATTAAGACTTCATTTTGCTACTTAGATAAATCTTCTGCAAGCACAGAGGTAATCTTAAAACAAGTTTTCTGTTGTTGTTGTCACTTAAAAAAAAAAAAAAAACGGTAGTTAGCTATTTTTCTATATATTATAACCACTAAAGATCAAAGTGATTATTTTTTTCTGCAGAAACAAGATTATATTGTTTCTACAATACACATACGCAAGTTATGAATACAAGTTATGTATACAAAGTTCTACATACAAACTGTTAATTAGAAAAATATGAATTTTCCCCATTTCTTTCATAACTTTATTACCTCCTCTATTTCCCTTATTCCCTCATTAACAGGTTTGTGAAATTGTCTTTGACAATGTTTATGTTTTTTTCAGTCAATTAGAACCGAAATTAAGAAATAATTGATTAACTTAGACATTCATTTTGTCTTATGCCAGCTAGATACAGCATCTGCACTATTTGATGTCATATAGGTGTGGATTATCCAGGCTATAATGTGGTGCTATAGAAAATGATCACATCCTCTTTGCCAGAGCTGGGGATAACGTGCTATAAGTGCAAGTCCATCTGAAGCCTTTTTTTTTTTTTTAACCTGAATCTATAAGGTTATATTATAAGGATAATTTTTATATAAATATAAGGTTATATTATAAAGATAATTATAAGGATAATTTTGTAGTATTTGTGATTTATGCCTCTGTTCTCTTCAATTGATTGAGCTGTGGAGTCCATAGGGGATATGTGGGATACATTTTTCATTATGTAAGCTGTTTTTTTGTCCAAACACTGGGGTCCATCAAAGTCCTGGTGTCCCAGAAAGAATGACTTATGAAAAATAGGTTAGCAGAAGAAACTGAATACCAAACCTTATTTTATACTAGTCAAATCAGCAATTTAGCTGCATTAAAAATATAAGGAAAATATATAGGAATATATATGGAATTATATATAATATATTCTATATTATATAGAATATAAGGAAAAAAAATACATTAAAAAGTATATATATATTTTTTCCAAACAAAAATGATAAACTAAATCTTCTTGGCAATTAAGAGACAAGGCAGTTATTCTCTTCAGTTTTGTTTATTTGTTTAAAAAAAAATAGTCAGTGGTAAAGGATTTTTTCCCCAGCATTACCTTAGATACTTACTTAGTATTAAGTTTCCCCATTTATATGAAAATTCTCTTCTTCATGAATAAAAGCATCAGTCTTCATTTTTACACCCTAATTCTTTTTTTTTTTAATTTACATCCTAATTTTTACATCCTAATTTAAATATTTTTTTAAATTAGTTTGTGATTTTTATTTTCCAAAGTGAGTCTTAACATACTTCTAGCTGATTTTCTACTAAGAGTTCTTGCTTATAACCAAAAAAAATCCTGCAATGTTTCAAAAATTCAGTGAGAATAAATACATATTGCTCTTATTGCAGTGAATGCTTCCTAAAGCTACTCAGCTACTTATTTCTTTAGATTAATTTCAGAAAAGTATAGTTTTTGTAATTCCCATAAAGGTCACAAAGAGAAACAAGTACACTTCAGTTATGGATGAAAGATAGAAATGCTAAAGTGTTAGGAATAATAATATACTAGGAAATAATTACTGTAATATTTGTAATAAATATTACTGTAATATGTCAAGTGGACTTCGCAGAACAACCATTTAGCCAAATTAATCTTGCTACCTCACTTTTTGTTTTTGCTTGCTTTTAATCTTGTCATGGACCCATAGTTTCAGTAAACTAATCATCCAAAATTTTATTGATGGATGTAAAAGAATTTCAGAAATCATGATCAAGTTTCATTTGCTATTTTGTTACTTTTTTTTTTTAATAAACATTGAAAAACTAACTTGTTGATGAGTTATTGAGAGGTATAATGGCATTCCAAAAATTTCTCTGAATAAAAAAAAAAAAAATCTTGTGTATTTTTTATCTTAAATTGCACTATTTAACATCCTGATTAAACTAAACATGAAATACAACCCACGTGTCCTTAATATACATACTCTAGGGACAGTTCTCAGGCTCTGTTACATAAACCAGCTTTCTCCTGGGATGTACCCATTTAGGTTGTGAATAGATAAAGATTAACTGGGGATTATTTTTAGATTCATTCATTCCGTACAACCCCCCCCCCCCCCCCCCCAGATATTCAGCTTTTTGATTCTGGCATGCTTTGCAGCCAAAGTGTTTTTTGTTGTTATTGTTGTTGTTTATATAAGTGGTCTTGTAAAAGGCTAAGAGAAATTATCATGTCTCTGCTAACATAATTCAAAGTCAAAAATGACGTTTGTGAGCAGACTATGTACTAGAGATTTGCAATGTATGAAAGTGGAATCCCATATTCCTTTTAAGAGCAGTTTAGCTTTCCTTTATCTGGTCCTCGCTTTCCCTATTCACTGGAATAGGAGAAGCAAAAACCACCAAACACACCTAAGGAAACATATAAAGCACCAATCACCCTAAGCAAGCATATCTATAAACTGACTCAGGGAAAAAAAAAATGCAATAAAAATATAGAAAATCATTATATTAAAACCTCAAAATAGTAGTAAGTTAAATATATTCATCATCCCTAGGAAACCAGAGCTGCGTTGGAAGCAGAGTCTTTTGGAAATTCTTGTTCTTTGAAAATGGTGATATTTACATTTTAAACGTTTGCCTTATCCTGAACTGGGCATCCAACACTAGAGAAGCTACTATAGCTTAAATTAGAGCATGAGATGAAGTCGTGAGAAATCACTTTTCCTACTGCTGAGGACCTCCAAGTTACCCTTTACATAGATCAAGTAAAGCGTGCAATCAGCTTTTTCAGAGTATGGGAGTAGCTGAATAATTTCATTTTAAGGATATAACCGATAGTATAATTTATTATACATTTCTGAAAAGCTCAGATTTCAGTGCTCTTGTAGCAAGTATTTGCTTGGTCTAAGAGCAGATGGAATGTTTTACAGCAAGGCTTTCATTCTGAGTCCAAAAGACATAGCTTTTGCTTGTGGTCAAAGGTGAATTTATTCCCGATGCGAGCTCTGTCCTGGGGCTCTCCCCAAGCAGATTCTGTCAACTGTGCTATGCTTCTGCCAAATTATGTGATGATTTTGTCATGCAGGTTAATATTCTCGTGAGATTCAGTTTTAATCAAATGCATAAAAGCAAAGCACTGTTGAGCAGCACAGCAACTAAAATAATTGCTTTTGAGAGGTATGCATGAAATACATTTGGGTTTTAAAACTTGTGCATACACAAATATAAAAGCCTTGCCACAACTCAGTTTATTCCTGCAAAACAGTTACTACAAACTGCAGTTCACACTCACAAGCTACTTTAAATCTTAAATATTTCTGGTTGCCCAGAGTTAAGGATAGGAGATACTCTTCTTGTTGGAATTCATACTTTGACAATGGGACTGAGTTCAGTCAGGATGAATTTCAGAGCTGTTAGCTCATACAAACTCCAAAATTCTTCCATGAGAAGAATTGTAGAATTGTATGGTAACTTGAATAATAACCTACATGAGCTTCAGGATAAGCCTTTAACAGTCAATGATGGGCAAGAGATGGCTCAAGTCACAGATACGAGCTTCTGCTTAGGGATGCAATGCCTGA
Source organism: Anas acuta (assembly GCF_963932015.1). Classification (NCBI taxonomy): domain Eukaryota; kingdom Metazoa; phylum Chordata; class Aves; order Anseriformes; family Anatidae; genus Anas; species Anas acuta. The sequence goes on from NC_088979.1 coordinate 105,216,107, forward strand.
AGGTTTTACAACCTATTAATATTATACAATAATGAAGATGTTATAAATGGCTATCTCACTGAATGTATATACATATGTATATACAAGGTATATACATACCTTGTGCTGTACTATAGGAACTGCTTGCTACAGTCATGTAAGAATAGTGTCTTATGCTTTACAGAGATTCATTAAATAAAAATTATTAGTAACATACAAGAATTCAGAGACTGCGTCTAGATTAGCAGATGGGTTATGGATGGATAGAAGCAACCCTGTAGAGGGAAACAGTTGATGTTGACAACTCATGTCCATAACATACACCTTTCAAGCCTTTTTATTTCAGATTAGCTCTACTCTGGTCCTTCAGCCCATTTGCAGCTGGAGCACATTAGTTTCACTGCTGGAGTGTGCTAAATCTTCCAAATCTAAATCTTAGTTTCAGCTGAACAAGTTGAGGCACTGCAAAAACTCCATGTGATATGAACTAATGCACAATAAGAAAGGAAAATATGCACTTCAAAAGCATCCTCTTGATTCAAACTAACACACTAACAAAGATGCATCTTGAAAATACTTACACGTATCTCAGCCTACTCACATATGCACATTAATACACGTGTATTACTAACAAAAAAACAGTTCTAGCACAAAATGCTGAATGTCATTTATCTGTTTTCTTCATGAGTTCATTTTCTTTGTTTACAAGCTAATATAGCTCTATCAGGATTAATTTGCCCACTTTTTTTTTTTTTTTTTTTAACTTCAGGCTAATTAATTTTTTAATCTTTTAATGAGCTTCAGCATACTTTTTTTTTTTCCTTCATTAAAATTTGATCTCAGAATACTAATCCAATAATTTATATCTAGCTGAAATTGTCCATTAGCATGGAATTCTGAATCCACTGTTGCGCATTCTAGTAAAAAAAAAAAAGTTGCACACTCAGCAAGTTCATGTTCTATAATACCACCCATAGCTTGTAAGAGAAGCTCTGTGTACATTTGGTTTATAACCTTGCAAACAGACCAGCTGATTTGCCTTGGCAATACTCTTGCCATGTAAATATCATGTGTTTATTTCTCAACAGCACCAGCAAAATTTGCTTTAAATCATGATTCTTTGATGCCACAAGGACAATTTCAAAGATGAACATTTGAAAATACTGTTTTTAAAATAAGGAATTACGCACAAAACATTTTGGTGTGACTGAAAAGACTGAGTAATATATATATATATTTCAGATATAAGTATTAAAACAAACAAACAAACAAACAAACAGAGCTAGTCTATTTACCCATTCACACTTACTAGAGTAGAGTGTGTCAGGACACAGGGAGATGAAATTCAAGTTTTCAACATGAGTTTAGAAGATCCTCTGCTCCAATAGATATTTCTAGGTTGTTTTTTTTTTTTTCATTTTTATTTTTTAAACACAAGTTTATTGTTTATTCCCCAAAGTACAGATTCCTTTATGCATCTATAGCACTTAATAATAGGTATTATATTCATAAGCATGCATTGTTGCTCAGGGTTTTACACAGCACAACTGGTGAGCATATCCTTACATTTGGTCACCATCTTCTCTACTTTATATTGATGTATAGTGAATGGTGCATGTTCAGTACATATAGTACCATGCATTGATGAATGATGTAGTTGCACAGTGCTGTCATACACACTCCATGAAATGACTTATATCCTCAGTCTACAGCATGGAATCATTTTTTTTATTTTGATTTTTAAAAGCAACATAGTTTATCCCTAAGGAGTTCAGTTGGCCAATGCAGAGTGAGACCATGTCTTGTTAGGATGTCTTCATTGTATAAGTATCCCAGAAAAATCATGGTTTATAGTTCTCTGCTACTCTGGTATGTTAAATAAAATAAAATAATAAAATAAAAATGCTATTTTTTGTCTGTTTATGCAGATTGTGTCCATCACAATAGTATTTACATACATATCCCATTTAGATTGCAGTAGCTGAATATTTTAGATATTTGTGCTCAGAATCATCTGATGCTGATAAGGTAATTATATGTGGGATATGGTGATAGGGTAAGCACCAGCACTGAAGAAAACTCTTGTCCATAGTACAAGTCCACAAGTCTTTTCAGCTGACAGCATTGTTGGAAATGAAGGCAGTTGATTTTAATGCAGAAAATGTTTTCCATGGAGTTTTGAATGAAGAATTGGAATGAAAATGCATTTGTAATGTATACCAAAGAAGCATAGCAATGACAAAAGCTAACATTTAAAATGCAAATCAGAGAGTGTTGTGACACAGTGTGAGATATATCTCAAAGTCTTAAGGTTGACTAATTGAATTGCCATTGATAAGATGTCATTTAAAGAGACATCTCTGCAGTGAAACATGGGTTCGCTGTAAATGACCTGTCATTAGAGCCATGGGTAATGTCCGTGTCCAGACTGAAAAATATTGTAGCTTCCAGCAATATGCTCAGTAGGAGTTAAAACAGCAAGAACAGTAAGAAGTCAGTGTACGCAAACCACCAGAGAATTCTGCCTCAGGTGCTACGTTAATTTACTTGTTGGCATACATTAATTGAAACCAATCAATAAAGCTAGTGGTACAACAGGGGGGGAATGCAAAAGAAGTAATCGACTGCCACACTTACTCATTTTAAAATTGGAAAACAAGAATAATTTAGTCTAGGATTTTTCATTTCTGTCAATACAGACAATAGAATTATTTATTTTCTGTTCTTTCAGAACTAATTTTAAAAACTATCATGTCTTCCAACACCTCCCATGTAAACCCCAGTATTCTGATTAGCAGCTGTTAACTTGCATATAATGGGAGTGACTTCTTACAACTGATAAATTATAAAATATGGTTTTTTCCTGCCAGAATGTTTGTCATTTTGCCATACTGAAATCAATGTTTTATTTTAATAATTAAAGATTTGCAGTCTTTTTTCTTTCCCCATTTACAGTATGCTAGCATTAAAAATATTCCCAAAGGTAAAAATTTCAGTCACTAAGAAGCATATATAGAGTTGATACTGTTCTTCTGGATTTTTAGCATTAAATTTACTCATTATATTCATTCCATATAACCAGTGCTGACTGGCACCACTTTAGTTTTTATCTTTTTTTTTTCCTTACAGCTACCAGAAAGCTTCTGCATCTTCATTACCTACAATCTTATTTACTATAATTATTTCTGTGAGTTCCACCAATCAGTTCTCAAGACCACAGCTCCCAAAAACAATAGACCCATTTCTTCAGACATGGACAAATACAATCATCGCCTTCCTTTCATGAAAATTGGTAATCCTTATCCATATTCTATTCCCAGAGACATTAATGGAAATCAAAGCACTTATTCATGACTGCTTTGTACAAGCAATAGTCACTTAAATCACAGTAAACATGATGCAATACACTATCGTTGTTTTTGGTGACATTGAGTTTTCTCAAAATTCATCCCAAAATGAATGAAATCTGAAAGTTTACTTTCTGTCAAACACTTCCTATTGCATTTGCAGATGCATACTTTTCTTCTGATCATGCTCAAAGGCATAACTATTCACACTGGTATGTTTTAATTTTCCTTCTCTGTTAAACTTCTCATAGGAGCACTAAATTCAAACTCCAGAAAAAGAGCTGGATCTGCAGGTGCTGTCCTTTGGCATAGGTTCATTGAAACCACCTAGTTCTATAGGTTTCCGTCAGGTATGATTATAGGAAGCTGATTTTGTAGCAGTGTTTTCCCCATTTTTTTGTCAGCATGGGTGGGACATTAAAGATGCTATACAAAAAAAAAAAAAAAAAAAAAAAGACAAACTTGCAGATACTAATTACTGGGCAGGATGCTTATTATGAGATTGCCCATACGTGGCAGATTTTCCCACACTGATATATTCTGCTTGCAAGTGAACTGAACCATCCACTTCCATCCACATTTTTATGTACATGTATTTTTCTCCAGATACTTGTTTTATTTAGATCTAAAACATGAGTTAAATGTGATTTTTTTAATGCAGTCTTAATTTTTATTCTTAGAGAAAGATACTTAAAACCATCTACTATCTTTCAGTTAGTCTGAAGCATGCAGATGTTACTTTTACTAAAGCTTGGTAGTACAGGTAGCTCCTGCTATATGTACTAGAAGTACATATAGCAGGGATGTGTTAATGGTGGTGCTGTTGCTTCACAAGCTTGAAAGCAAAATAGCAATTTACATCTAAGCAGAAAGCCAATTTTCTGTGTAATCTAGTAAATTTAATAGAGGCCTTTGAATTATCTCTACATTTCTAATGTGGTGGAGAGTATTTGTGAAATACTGAGCAATGCTATCAAACTTGATTAGGTCCATTTCAATGGTCATGCTGTATAGCAGTATGGAACTATGCGTGTTTTGTTTTTTTGTCCCCCCCCCAAAAAAAAAAAAAATTCTCCATCCAAAAGTTATTTCAATTCCTGGAAAGGATAAAGTGGGAGGTGCCAAATATTATGTAATATGAGAGACTGAATAAAAGGACTAAATCCCAGATATCTGCAACAGTGATTAGGCCAAAGGAAGAGGCTGAAGCTTGTTTCCTTTCTGTCATTGTTAGCTGTGAAAAAGAATTAAGAAATTTCATTACTTTGAAGTAGTTGGAGCATTTCAGTTTGAAGCCAGGAAAGAACAATATTGAAATTTTCAGTCACAAGGTAGAATTGAAGTGTATGGATCTTAATTTTAGAAGTACAAGTCTATACTTCTGCCCCAAATTTTAATTATCCATTATTCTTTTACCAGTGTTCTAAGGAAAATAAAAGGTTTGATAGCTGGCAAAAGAAATATGATATTCTGCATCAGACTGCTTAAAGTTTCCACCATTTATTTGCAGTTACATAGCAGGATTCATAGCCAGCTATTAAATATGCCTATTAAAATGAAAAATCACCTTTAAGCATTTTGCACTACTCATTTAAGACATTAACAGTGAATGATAACAGCTAAAGACATTCTAGTTCTCCTTTCTTGCAGTGACAAAGGCTAAATACTTCACATTTTATTCAGTCCCACATATTTGATCAACTTCTGAAGTAGAATTGTTTCATATATCTTCTTTGACTGGAACAGAGAAATTTAATAGCTACATTTCCAAAATGCAGAGCAAAGGTTTTTATGGATTGGTTTCATAGTAAATCTAGGGAATGTTCTGGCATTTTCAGGAACTACTACTCATAGACACTACTCTCCTTCTTTTCTTCTCCTTTAAAAATTGTGCAGTTAAGCTTCTTACGCGAAACGTAAGAGGGCAAACCTGGGATGACTACAGTCAATCACTTGTTCTGCAAAGCCTCCCTTCCTACAGATTCAAAACCTAAATTCCTTCTCCAGTTCTACCAAAATCATAATCATAATTATATCATAACCAATCATAATTCATTCTCCTTCCTTCCAGTCAGTGGAAAATTGTGCACATCATATGGTGAACTCCACATCTCCAGATCTTCCGCCGGCACATACCAAAGTCACTTAGAGGGACAAACTAGGCAAGAAGCTAGGACTCCTCTGGAGCAGCTCACTACTCATTAGCCAACCAACAAGCGTATCCTGTTCAGTCAAACAAAACAAAAAGAACAGATAGCTATTTTATTTACATGCTCGTTAATTTGAGTCTCTCTTCTCATCTGCTACTTGTAGGAATGTAAGATATCTTTGAGACCTCAAACTCTTAGCAAATTTAACTGAGACAGCAGATTCCAAGATCATCTATAAACAGAGAAGGACTATCATTATAATCAGGCAGGCTTTTTTTTTTCCCCTCTCTCTTTGAGAAGAAGACAATGTCAAATTATTCTAATTAGAAGCTATTAGACCCCTTGTACATTGGGCAACCCCACTGTGAAACCTAACAGGAATAACTGTGAGACTGACAGTCGTAAGGATGCAGTGATGTGACTGACAGTCACAGGGATTGTTGCCCATCTCTCAGACACGTTTTATCTCAACTACTATGGTTTTATTGAATTTGTTTTCATTAAGATATCTTTGCAAAGAAGCAAGCAAACTGCATCCTACTCTGAGTGGTTAAGTGTCATAAGAAACAACAATGAAAGAACAGATTTCTTATCAAAAAGAGACAGAATGGACAGAGGACTAAGAGATAATATTATTGAAGACTTACTGCAGCAGCACTTGTTCAAGCCACCCTTGCTAAAAAAACTCCACTAGCAGCACAATAAAGATATGAAGAAAGGCAGACTGGATCCAGAGTACTTTTGATGGTGTTTTTTGTTTGTCTTTTAATATATAGTAGTGTATTGAATTCTCACTTGGGAAGAAAGAAATAGAACAACAAAGAAGTATGCTTTTTCTGTAGGACATATAAGTGAGTATCCTCAGCCCAATGTGTGAAGTTCACATTTAAGGATTCACTTTTAAACTGTTCTATATTGGGTTCACACTTTATTAAAGGTTGATAAGCTTTATTGAATAAACTTTTCAGAATGTCCTGCTTACCAGTTTATGACTACAAAGACATTATTTAGGGATTATTAACCTCAATCTTTCATTTGAATGAAAACATACAATTTTTAACTTTTAAAGTAAGTTATCTTCCACATAAAATTAAAAACAAAAAGCAGGTTTCAAACACAATGTAAAATAACTGCCTATCAATCTTCTCTACCAGACCTTCCACATTCATACTATCTTAGCCTGCAGATCCAATTATCCTCCAACATTTGCTGCTCAACCATGCTGAGATTAGTCACCAGCCCTCCAGTTAGACTGTAATAAAAGGTCTGTAGGTGCATTTACACTCAGAGAAACCAGGTATAAATGCTAGCATTGCAACAATCTATTTTCGAGTTACGTGTACAACCATAAATATTGCAGTGATGAATTAGACTATTTCCAACTACTTTATCCATTCATTTGTATGATACTAGGACTTACTAATTTTCAAGAAATCTACATGCAGCATACATTCAAGATGCCATAATCATAACCTAAAGGCCTCACAGATAAAAGTACCAATATGACATGGAAGATATTTCTTCCTATGCCCATACAGCTGTAGGGTGGCTCCAACATGGATTTGTGATTACCCTCTGTAAATACAATCTCAGCTCTCAGTTTTTTTTTAAGCCTGACATTTTAGGAAACTAATCATACATGCTGAAACTACACTGACCTCAAAGATCATGTGTTGTGCAAAATTTGGCAGACTTTCTGCTTCTCAGCAAAAAAAAATTAACAGCAGATTAAAGTATAAAATGATTTCTGATATTCCAGTCTTCGTGTTCTTTGCTTACTGCAGTAGTTGTATATCATAACAAAAAAGCCTACAACCCTCTACCACAGGACACTGCAATAAGCTGCCAAAAACGTCAGAACCACAGTTTTCAGCCCAAAGCTGCAACTACTTGAACTGCAGGAGTCATTTCATTAGCTGACAGCTGCAATAAGCTGTTCTTTCTCTATGTGGAGAAGCTACTGGTGGGAGGTACAATTCACAGGCATAATCCATAAATCATATACCACTTAAAGAAAAACATGCTTATGAAAACATTCACAAAACACTGTACAGTATCTTTCTTATTTATTATCCTTATTTTCTTACTGCATTAATTCCTTAGCATTTTGCAGTTCAAAAGCTCACAATAGCCTTTAAAGACAGGAGCAAAGTTCTGGAAAATTCCAAGTTTTTATCACATTTGTATTATTGCTGTTGATCTAGATCCTTTCTGCTCTGTGTGGTATTTTTCTAGTGAATATATTCCTATTTACCTACAATAAATAAATAAATAAATAGGTTTTTTAGTTACAGGTTTAAGTCATGATAATGGTGTTTCCTTACCACGCTACTGCTATGTAAGGTAATATAAAATTTTGACTTGATACATAACTATCTGGGAAAATAAAAAAATAACTGCTTTTAAAAGTATGAATTACTATTAAAATACACCATATCAGTTAACTGTATTGGCATACATGGATGCTTTGAAGCTTTTAATACTGTGATAACCTTTGGTATCTTAATTTTCTTAAGAAGGCTGTTAAGAATGGACTGTTACTAGTAATGGAGGTGGAAGGAAAAGACTTCAGCGTCACAAACAAGTGTTTTCCAGCCATTACTGAACCAGGCAAATAATAGGCTTTCGTATTACCTTTCTGAATTGTTTATGTATTCTTCATACAATTTTCATGGAAACCATTGAAAGTTGCCGATGGATAATGGAAGTATATACCTAGCTTTTTTTTTTTTTTTTTAACATATATATCACATGTTATACATGAACCCATGACAGATGTGTAATCTCTCTTCTCATAGTAAGCCTCCATTATTCTTCATCAATGGCCTATTGCTAAGGAAACAAATACTACACTTCGATTACATGTATAATTTTTCAATTAATGTCATTTTTGATACTTCATATCCTGAGTTGGTTTTAGATATTTTTGTATAACACAGCATTTTCTCCTGAAGAGTCATCACTAGCTCCATTTCAATAGCATGAAGTTTTGTTTGTTTGCTTTTGCTTTATTATTAGTACTACTAAAGACAAACAAATACAATCTGCAACAGAGCATACTGAACAGTATTTGTATGCTCTTCTGAACAACACTCTGACACGACAAATGAACGACAGTCATTTTACCTTTGGTTATTAGTACAAAACAATTAAAAAAAGATATAGAATTTGCTGTCACACACCCAGAATATTCCCTGAGCACTGAGGACTCTCAAAAGCAAAGCACAGCATAACCTTAGTCCTGCACTTCAACAACAGGTCTATCCTGTGGGTGATGAAGATGGAGAGACATTTAAAATGATTTACCTGCCTATAGAGGTAGGTAATCTATTATCTATTCAATTTTCTGAGTCATTTTTAGAATTACAGATATGAAAAAACATACATTTCCAAGTTTGTGTTTCCATTATTTTTCTATAGAATTACTCACAGGAACAGTATCAATTCCACTAGAGGGAGGAGCAGGCTCAGTAACTGAATTTCCAGCAAATGTTCTAGTAGTGCCACCTACAACTGCCTAATTCCTGGCCTTTTGACACAAAGAGATGAAAGAGCAAAACTGGAGCATGAAGGTCCATTTATGCAGAAATGCTTTATAACAGCAACAACAAAATTTTCTGACCTGTAACAGAGCCAAAAACAAAAAAGGAGAAAAGAAATCTCACCCAAGGGCCATTTTATTTCTGCATACATTATTAGGAAAGAAGAATTTTATGATTTTTTTTTTTTTTAAACTAGAACTGAGTTGTATTTTTAATTATAAATTCTGTCTTTCACGTAATATCTAGTTTTATCCTAATGTCAAAGGACAGCATGATTGAGAAATCTATCTGGAACAAAGCATCAATTTGCAGCTTATTTCTTCACTCATAAAGACCTTCACACATTTTTCATTCGTTCTCTCATATTGTTAAGGTATGAGAGCAAGATACTATCTTATTCTGGAAAAAAAAAACAACATATATATATATATATATATAGAAGAGCTTATAGTTTATGAATACCTTATAAATTACAAGGATATTAACATTTCTAATTCCAGTATTTTTCCAAAAAATATATTTGAGACAGAACAGACCTTGAGATTGCAGAGGATCCATTTTTCCCAAGAAAACTCTTGGCCTACGAAGCTCCTGTGTCAGAGTTGCTGTACATGCACCTACGTGTAACTGTATGGCAACTCATTGTAATGAAGAGATCATTCATTAACAAAACTATTTTTGCAACTTTGGTGGGGACAAGTCCCACAGTTAGTGTAGAGAAAACAGACTCTCTGGAACAGCTGTATCTCATGCAGACAAGCAAGGATGCAGGGAGCTTGGCTTCAGTCCAAGATATTCATCTTACCTGCCAGAGAATAGCTGTACCAGAAAATGAGTATGTTTATGAAAGAGCTGGAACCCCACATGCATTCCTCTCCTCCTTACCTCTAAAACAGCAGACAGACCGATGTGAAGACCAATGTACAATTCCCCCTTCAGGGATCTCTGCCACTTGCCACACAAGTGACTTTTATACTCTGCTAAGCACAGTAGCACATTTTTACCTTCTGTCTGGGTTGGACTAACAGCTATCATACGTGTGAATCTTCTCTGTGATGACTGAGACACAGTATTTAAAATAAACACACGAATACTTTATTCCATGCAATCAACCTACACAAGACCACAACAGAGAAGTACCATGTTCAGAAAGGAAGATGAGTTAAATATCGGTTTCTAATTCTTTAGGCAATCAGTTCTGTAATGCTTTGGCATATATCCTTAGAAAGTTCTCTCTTACAGAGACTCTACTTTCATTCTAGCATGCGTAAAATATCTCTGCCTGATGGAGTAGAGCTTGGATATTAAGGCACAAGTCTTGAACTCAAAATGGGATGCAAAGAGCAGAGTCAATATTCTCATGGCAGCCCCAGGAGGAAATGTACTGCATGATTTTTACACTGGCCAGCATTTTCTGAACACTTTCACACATCTCACTACTGTAGCTCAGCCAAGAATCAATGAAAATCTGTATAACTGAAGTCAGCTGAAATCTTCCTGCCTTGCCAGAGATGTGTGAAGGTTTGAACCACTCTCCTACATTACACTATAGTCAGAATAAGACCAGAAGGGATTTTAGTCATCCACAATCATCTTTGCATAACAGGGCAGTAATTTCTGTACCAAAAGACGTTTAGATGTAGAGCTTAGGGATATGGTTTAGTGGGGACTGTTAGCGTTAGGTCAGAGGTTGGACTCGATGATCTTGAGGTCTCTTCCAACCTAGAAAATTTTGTGATTCTGTGAAATACTTAGTGATTAGTTTTACTGTAGGTTAATCCGCACATCAGGATAAGAAGTTGCATGTAGCTTGTGATTAGAAATGTGCTGTACAGTCACACAGAGGTCAGTGAAAAGAAATATGTATTACTTCATTCTTGCAACAGTACACCAATTCCCCTTTTCAAACTTTTGATCTGTGATAAGCAAACAAGCATAAATGTTGTAGGATCCAAACTTGGTTCTTGTTGCTGGAGAAGATATTCTGAGTAATATCATCTCACCTGTGGGTGGGCTCCTTCTGGATCAATGAAAGGTTAAATCCACTGCCTCTTTTGATCTCTGTTGATCAGCACAGAACTTGCGTTCTCATTAAGGCAGAGCTGGGTGATGAGCATGCAGGGTACTTGAGCAAGAGCAGATTACAAACTATCTAATCTTCTGAAAGGTAATGTACTAAAATTGATGTATTTTGTTTGGCAACATTCAGCATACCTTAACATAGTAAGATCAAGATCAGCTTCTTATGGTTTCATCTTTTAAAGTTCTGCTTATTGCTACTAATTTCATAAAGTGAATCAATTTCATTGCCATGGCATCCATGGCAATAGGTACAAAACAATCGTTGTCTTTGTACTTAAACTTATTTATTGAATGAAACACATACCCAACAAATACCATTATGACCTGTCCTAAAGTAATGCTGGGAAGACTGCTAAAATATTTCACCAGGGAAAACATTAGGAGCTGCTTAGATTCTACAGTTGAACAAGACTCTAGGAGATGCTTTTTAAATACAAGTACATATATGTGACTTCAGGTAATAAATAAGAAATTTACTGTAATGGCAATATTAACCTACTGTAGCAGATTTAGGATAACCATTCCTGAAAATAATGTTGCAGTAAATTAGAAATTTTTAAATTAAAAGCTCTACAGAAATACCAAAATGAACTACACAGTTAACGTGAATGGATTACTGTGCAGCTGCACATTGGATCTCTTACACACGACGTTAAGGAATAGTAGTAGAAGAGCTACAGGCCCCAGAGCAAATCATTTAGACTTCAACCTACTCCTGCTAAAGATTTTGGGAGGATTTTTACTCATTGGAGAGAGTTCACAGTCAGGATAGATGTTCATAATGTGCATCATTACAAGATGAGCATAATGTGAGAAATTAAAATAAACATGAAATCACACAATGTCGATTTACATACATACACCATCTAAAATATTTTAATTATATAAGTTAGTGATGGAATATTCTCCCCAACAAGTAAGACTAAAAGTAAACGGTGTTTAAGTATGCCACAATATGACGATGTCCATCCTTCTCTTAACTATTTCATTTATTTTGTTTTGTTATTTATTACCAGAAATTTTAAGATTAAAAAAATGCCACTATCTCAAAACATGTCCCACAGCTATACATGTACTTTGTTCCCTATATCTTGCATGCACATTCAAAATGAAAAAAAGTTTCTTTTATGTTAAAATGTTAAAGGCAGAACTCTGTGAATTTGACAAAGTGTTTTTGTTTTTTAAAAACTTTTTCAACTTCAAGATACAGAAATACCACTTGTTCCACATATTGACAGCACATACCTGTTAAACTCAGAAAAAAAAAAAAAATTCCTTAGTAGAGAACATCCCCAAATAAAACTTCTTGGTTTTTCTTGTCATCTATTCATTGTCATTACTTAAATATATATTGATTGTCGCCTTACCATGACCATTTCCTGTAATGACATTTACTGATGTACACAGCTGTGAGTTACTCTAAAACATTTTCAGCAAAGATAAAGTTATCTTGCAGTTTCAAGTCTCCATGTAAGACGAAACATATATGGGCCCTGTGATTCCTTCTGCCATACTTCCATTCTCTCATTTGTCTATTACACTCAGAGGAAACACTCCTATCTCTTCACACTACATAATATTCAAAAGTGTGCCTTGCTTTCTTCCATATAAAGCACACGCAATCTAAAATAAATTATTGGAAACAGTTATTTTCAGGGCTTCATTTCAATCCTGCAGGTGGTCAGGCTTGTTTTCAACACCATGATATAAGAAAGAGTGACTTTTCTTTAGACATTGTGTGTGCAATGTTTCCAATAGCAACTTTTTCATTCATTTTTTAAATATTAAGTACTATTATCCATAAGTACTTAGCTACACGAGAGACTTATTTGGGGAGTGGATTTGTCTTTATTTTATTCAAATATTTCAGTTAGAAGTCTCTGCAGCTCTGTCTGCAGACAATTTGTTTAGTTTTCCTGTTACATTTTAAAGCAGATTTTTTTTCTAGTCATCAACTATGAAAACTCAATTGTAGGTTCAAAAAGTCAAGTCATATCCTTAAGTGCATTTATCACTAATAAAATTCTTGACATTGGGGTGGATTTGAGGCATAAACTTGCAGAAGAATTTATCCAAGTCACAGCTACTACTGATGATAAATGAGAGTGAAATAAAAGCATTTAACTTTCAGATAATAAGTTGTGTATGCAAGACTTGCAGTTAAATAGAAGTCTGTTTAGAAAATTATGAGAGTTTTATAAGGAAATCAAATTGAATTTACAACTTCATTGTGCATCTGTTTATAGTAAAATCCTGCTTTAAAGTCTTAGTGTTCTTGGAGTTACAAACTGCAAGTTACAAACTGCTATTTGTTTACATTTCCATAGTCTTCATGGACAGCAGTGAACACCACAAGCAGTGATGTTCTATAGTTGGATCTTTTCCAGGATTTATGTTGTCTTGGAGGATCCCTAAATTCCATACTCAGTTTTTCTGGAGCTTTCTAACACTTTTTAGTGTGGAAATCTAAATGAAGATACTTTAGTCTTGGATTTTATAAGAATTACTGGCAGGAAAATAAAAGGTGTGATTATGGCAGCATAGTGCAGGTATGGTCATTAACAATGTTTTTTCCATTACCTTTCTAAAGTTTCCTCTTAAAGAAAACAACTAGGACAACACCATCAACAACAACAAAAAAAACACCAAATATTTAATTGACTATCATGCCCAAAGTCAGGTAGCCCCATTAAAATACTAGAAGTATCTGAAGTGTGATATATTAGATGACACACCAAAATATGACTTTTTGAATATGTATTTATCACTGTAGCAAACTTAGTACTGTGAAGAATCACTGTTGCTGCCAACTGAACCTTAGTTTAACAGATCGGTTAAATTCTTCTTTGTGCTATTTTTAGGAGTGGAACAGACTTATCTTATGGTCAGTAACAAAGATACACACTTCAAGTTCACTCTTCAGGCCTTCCTCCCTTCTCCCAACAGTTTCTTCCCCCAAGCCAAGGCTCTTTGATGCAAATTTGTACCATACAAGGAAAATTATCCAGAATCATTTATCCTACATTCAAGAAAGCAAGACAGAAAGATCAATATTCCAATTCCAATTTGAGGAGTTGCTTTGTTCAGCCTCCATGAAAGATGGGGACAGAGCAGAATTTCCTCGACTAGGAAACCGAGATCAACACCACTGCAATACAAAAACAAGATGAAAGGACTTTAAAACTCATTGCTGCTCCTTGGAAGGAAGAAAATCCTGTGTGGTGAATAAGGTGAAGATCCAGGCAGCATGAACTGTAGAACAACTCATGGCAGCTAGTATACTTCAAAACACTGAGGATAAAGAATTGCTTAGGAACTGCTTCATGCAATAAGGGACCTAAATTCCAGATACAATTTTGCCAGATGTTCAGGTCTCATGGCTCTTATCTTCTCAGTAAAGAGACCTCATCAGCACTAACTTAAACTATCCTATGTAAAGGTTCAAGGAAACTTCAAAGAAAATGAGCAAATGGCATCTTCTATCCCTGCTATGCCAGGCTGCAAGGAGAACTGGGAAATGCTTGGAGCCGAAAGAGCACTTAAGGAAAGCCTGTGTCCCAGGAATTCAAACACTCAGCTGAAGACCTTCTGGATTCTGGATGCTACTCTTTAGGCTGAGTTTGAAACTTAGAATCACATAATATTAGTCTGAAACCAGCTGTAATACAGATAAATTGGATCAGGATTAGCAACATCTCCTTGAGGTTGGAGGCAACCAGGAAGCTACCAAGTCCTGTTGATGTTTCCTGACAACTCTTGCCACACTGTTGGTGCAATGATCAATTTAGAGGGACCCTGAGGAGCAAGAGATGAGTTGAACAGGGAAAGAAGCACACATCTACTCAATGGGCTCACTACTGACAGAGAAGAAAGCTAAAGGATACCCAGGGAAATAAAATATGAAAATATGTAAAGTTCTCATGAATTGGCAGGCCTGGAGTACAGACCAAAAAATTGTTGAAATACATGATACAGGACTGGAAACAAACAACGTTTCCCTTATGGAAAATTACGCTGAGCTAACCAGGATAGACAGCAGGAAGGCTCACATGTGGACTTTAAGATGGACAAGGACAGATTAATGACTGGAGAAGTCTGGAAAATAGAATTAATTGAGGGAAAGGATTGATGTGTTTGGCAGGCTATAAATTGATGGTGCTGAGAGAGAACTGATGGGGCTGATGATTAGAAGATGGATAGAGAATGAAAGATTTATGGACTGAGCAGTTTAGACAGGTAGAATATTACAGGTGAAACACAAGATATTTGTTAAATCTCTTTTAGATTACATAAAATATTATCCCTTATATTATTATTTCATTATGTCCCTCACTATGCTGGATTAGAAATATATGAGTGCTCTGTATTGATATATGTTTAACTTATGTGCTCAAGGTATTTATGCTCGCCTTACAGTTCTTTAAAGGCCTTTTCAGTTTCATTCCTTTTATTTATTTTCTTGAATATTAGAATTGCTTGGGAGAACACACTGTTTCTCTTCATATTTCTACTGTGTAATTTATCACCTTGATGACCCTTGAAATTGGCTAAATTTTTCTTGAGGAAGCCATTTTCCTTATGATGCAAGTAAATCTGTGCAAATCCACTCCAATTGGTTGAATTAGACTTTAGGGAACACAGGAAAATGTGCAAAAACCATTAGACCACAAACGTCTCCTTGAACCTAGAACTAAGCACTGAACCTGTAATTTCCTAAGTCTTGACTAATACTTGTAAAAATAATGTAAAGTGTTCGCAAATGTTGTTACAAAGAAACTTTAGTCTTGATCTACAGTGATTCTAGTTTATCTCTTGAGGAAAATATGTTTGAAATTCCTGATCTTGTACCTTAAGAAGCGTGTACGTAGGAAATTAACAAGGACATATGCTATGTTTTAAAAAGAAAAAGAAAACAGTGGGATAACTTGCATTTCCTTCTACATTTGAAGACACAGAAGAGGCTATCTAGAGTAGACACACAGGTGGAGAAAATAAAATGTCCACATCATTTAGCATCTCCTGTCTTTACAATAACAGGTTTGTAGGATTAATGCATTACATGTAATTTCTGTTACCTGCTACCTGGGAGTATAGATCAGATACTAAGCAACATGAGATTATTAGATGTCTCTTAGGACAGAGAACACAATTACGAAAGCAAGTTTGCAATTTGGACAAACAAAATCAATTACCCTGTCATTTTCACTTTTGTCTTGACAGCTGAATCCACCCCAGAAAGATCACAGCCCCTGGAACTCCTCTTACATATAAGATCAAGATAACATAAATCCCTTACTTTTCCCACCCACTCCTGCTTTTTCCCACTTACCTGTTGAACAATGCAAGTCTGCTAAATGTATACAGCCATACAACACAATAATCAAGTCACAGAACTCAGATGTAAAATCAGACTTCTCAGTTCCATTTAATACTTTACCAGATAAGCAAACTATACAGCATTTGTTCATCTGCACAATATCAAAGTTTTTAGCATTTTTTCTTCCTGTGGCAACACAAGAGAAGTCCACGAAACCAAAACAAAGCACAGAAATAAAATAAATACCAACAAAAAAAACTACATAACCCAAATAGCTTTCTGTTAAGAATTTTGATCCTTTTAAAAGGAGACTATGTCTAATGAACTGCTTGTTTATGCCATAGTGAAGACACCTGCAGGTACCTCAATTCAGAGCTGGTTGATTCTTCCTCATTTGCCTGATATTCAACTGGTGAGGATTCAGTATTACTTATAGAAGCAAGAGGTAAGGATTGAGATTTCCTCTCACTGACTAAAAAGTCAATCAACAGCAACCAAGCTGTTCCACACTGTCAAAATAGTATCCTTTGTTTTGTTAAATGAGAATTCTTACGGAAATCAGTGCAGTTTCAGATCAAGTGTCAGTCACAGTACCAGAACTGCTTGTCAGAGTCCACTATTGTAGGGGCTTGGACACAACTACCAAACAATTTGTGGAAGTCCAGCAGCATTTGCAGGAGAGTTGTTTCTGAAGATGAATGAAGCAGTGAAAGTGAGTCTGAGAAGCACTACAATAATTTATTAGCTATCTGCCTTCTTTCCTTGTCTCTAATCACCACATACAAGGTCTTCCAACTTTTATAGCCAGTTTACACCGGTGTGATGCCACTAGAATTTACATCAGCTTAAAATGTAAGTAGAAAACATGTAGGTGGACAAATATAAAATAAATATAGGAAAAAAAAAAAGCACACCAAAAAAAAAAAGTCAGACATGATGTTTTGAGATTACCCTTATTTTATAATATAACAAGACATTCCTGTTTTGCCTACAAACTGCATACAACATAGGCTTCACCTTATATTAAAGCATGTGAAGAGTTTAATAAGAAACCTTCTTAAAAGCCTGTTCAAATGCCTGTCATTTGAGCCTCTACATGCACCTATGGGACGTTGGTCAAAGATTAGAAAAGTATTCCTTCTGCTCACACGCCTGTGAAACAGGCATGTTGTAGAACATCCATCCCCCCCAGTGCCCGACACAAAGTTCTTCAGCGTACTCACAATAGCCAGCAGCTTTAAAGATTTCCTTTTTGTAACTGAGATGCAAAACACCAGCAAGTGAAATTAAAATTAAGAACAACTTCACCTCATTTAAATTAATTTTGGCATCATCGCTCATTAATTAACCTTAACGCACCCCAGTGAACACGGAGAGAGAAAATTAAAAAAAAAAAAAAATCGTCTACAATCACATGGAATAAGTCAGAGCGCTGATCACGTTCGAGACGAACCGCCTGGCACCCCAGTGCTCCCCTCTGGCACCCCAACTCCCCCCTCCGGCTGCGCTCTGCGTGCCCCCGCCTTCCCCCCGCGTTGTGCCTGGGCCAGGGGCGGCACCTGCGACACCCCGAGCTCCCTGCCCGGGGGCGCTGCCCCGCGGGGCGGGGGGCTGCGGCACTGCAGCAACAGCAGCTGCAGCGGAGACCTCCCTCCTCTTCCTCCTCCTCCTCCTCCCCCCTCGCCGGGGGCCCTCCATTGTGCGCGGAGGCGGCCGCACACCCGCGGGCTGCGCGCCCAGCGGAGCCCCCTCCCCCGCCGGGCGCGGTGTCGCAGCCCCCTCCCGCTTTCCGATTTTCGCGATGCACCTACACATAGGTGGGTAAATAAAAGACGTGCATCACATGCTACACTCCCATCCACATCCCCACGCCCGTTCGCCCCCCCGGGAAGGGGAAAGGCTCCCGGGCAGCGCGGCGACAACAAAGCCGGCGCTTCTCCTCGCCCCGCACAAGTTGGGAGCCCCCCAGGTCCGTCCCCTCCCACCCCCCGAGTTCTCCGCGGCCAAACTTCTTTGTCGTACCAGAGCACGGGCAACTTTGCGGGCAAGCAACCCGCCACCGGTACCTGCCGGGAAACTTGTCGGAGCGCTCCCCCCGCGTTCTGGGGGCTTCCGCATCGCCATCTCCCGCCCCGGCCCCTCCCGCAGCCCCCGGGGAGAAGCCCCCATACCATTCCCTCCCGTCCCGTCCACATCCCATCCAGTCCCATCACCGCGGGACTCACCGCCGGGCTCCACAGGCTCTCAGGGCAGCGGCAGCCCCATCGCTCAGGCTGCCCTTTTCCAACTTTCCTTACGCAGAGCGGGGCTGCAGGGAGGTGTATTTATACGGAGAGAGAGAAAGAGGGAGCACTGAAGACGACAAGCTGTTCGGGAGAGTTTTAAATCAAAAAGGGGGGATGGAACCGGATTTCTCCCCAGTATCAGGACCCCAGAAAATCAAATCCTTCTCCAGGAGAGCATTCTTTCAGAGCCGTTATCTGTATTACTATTAATGCGCGGAGCAGGAGGCATCGCATACAAATAGATCCCGGTAGCAGCCTCTATTGGTGGCTGCGGAGGGCCCCTGGGTCCTACTGCTCTGGCGCCGGGAAACTACAAAGCGCATCGGCTGCGAGCGGCCACGGGCTGGGGGGAGGCGACGGGGGTTGAGCCCCGCTTCGTGGGTTCGTTTCCTCCGGTGTTAAACCTGGAGAGAGCCACCAGCTGAACGGCTGGCGTGAGATTTATCCTTTCCTAGCTGCCTTTGCCTATTGTGAGGGCTGCTGTGAGACTCTAAATTAAATAAATAATTGGGGGTGGGAGGTTATTTGTCGACTTTTTTTTTTTTTTTCTTCCTGCACTGTCGAAATGATCTGTCACGTTCCCTAATAACTATGTATTTACTTCCATGGTCATTTATTCATTTAATTTCACTTACCTGTGCTTCTTTCTTTCTTTCTCAGGTTATGGCTTTCCGAGGAACATCTATCTGCTCTCATGTGGGGAAAAAAAATAAAAAATAAAAATTAAGCAATTTATTAAAGGGATTAAAGGGGAAAGAGAGGAAAAAATAATTATAATGGTAAGCTTTCTCTATTAAAAATGTAGAGACAGCTAATTTACAATATTTAAATTATGTTGCTTTCTGGATATAAAAAAAATCACTGGACTAAATAAAAGATTTCCTATTTGAAAATTCAGGCAGTATAAAGAACAGCAAACAGACACAGCATTTATGTATGGACTGTTAAACAGAGAGTAAGCGTGAGACGATAATGGCAAAGGTCAGCAAAACTGAGAACTGAAAACAATGTAAGCACTTGCATATGCAGGATTGTCACATGGAGCTAAATTTCTATGACTGTCTTGCAGATAATATCCATTATATAAACAGCATATATCAAAATAATGCACATTTGTAGGTTTTACATTACACATTTTAATGAGATCTTTTAAATAATGTACAGAGATTATCTGGAAATAAATCCTGCAATCCATTGCAATGCAGAAGACAGTTAAAGATCTAAACATTATCCCCTTGCCCTACACAAAAGAATGGAAGTCAAGGAGACATTACCCAAAGGGTTCCATGTATAGGGTATTGTTAATATGGCAATGTCCTTACAGTCTAGTTGGGAGCTACCAACATAAATACAGATGTCATTACAAAGGCATTTTTACAAATATTATTGAAAAGTCAAACATGCAGCATAAGGTTATTTGCCGTGAGCCCATGATTTTGTCAGTCATGTAAGCAGAAAGAGACAAATTTAAAACAAAGCATGGAGGGAAATACAGTGTTTAAACTCTTGCACTCTGAAAATCAACAGTAGTAGTTGAAACATTCTTTGAATGGAGTCTCTGCATGTCTAGGGAGAGATCAGCAGAGATGGGAGAAAGCAATCTGCATTTTTGTGCATCAGTAACCTCTAATAAGAGAGGCATTGCAGTATTAGCTCAAAGACAGGCCTCTAGCACTGCATTTCAGACCTACCTTACAGCTTGCATCATTAAGATCTCACGTCTCGTTGGAAGAAGGTTCTAACTCTTTGTTCTCCGAGTTCTGTTGCTACTTTGGTTTGGGTATTTTACCCCTTACGTGACATGTATGGCCCAAAGCAGTAGTATTTCTGTTTTCAGAGGAGATATACCAATTAACAAGCTTCTAGCAATGCACCCTTCAATTAACATTATAGATACACATATAATTAACATTATAGATACACATTACACTTCCATGGATCTTACACCTTCTATAATAACCTCAAAGAGATGGCTGCTTAACATCAATTTTAAGAAGGACAGGATCAAGCTTATCATATTTAAATAATAATAATAAAAAAATTATTTTTAATTTCCATCATCTGCAAATTTAACAAAAATATTAGATCAGTATAAATTCAAATTAAGGAGGTAATAACCAACAGCGTCACAATTAAAAAAATACTGTGTGAATGAGAGAAATTGCCATAACTATTGTAGTGCCTACAGAGATTAATGAAATATAGCTGTGAAGCTGTTTTAATAGATAAATTGTGTGGGTGGTTAAACATCTGAGCTAGGATGATTACTTTGTAGTGAAACAAAACAAAGAGGAATAAATCACAAAGCTGCCCTATTACCACAATTAAAATGCAATTGCTTGATCAATTATCACTCTAGCTAATAGCTTGATGGAGGACGACCAAATAAATAAAACATTACACTAACCAAAGTTATTTGAAGTATAACAATGATATCTTTATGCCTATGTGTTCCTTGTATGTGTGTGTACACCTAATCTGTATCCTGCGTAATATAAGAAAGGCTGTATATAGAGAGTTTAGTTATTTATTTGTAGTATACAAGAAAACTATCAATGACACATGATCATGATAATGCATGCAGTGGTTAAATAGCTAACACAGGCTCAGATTACCAATATAATACATTTCTATGTTTTCTAGATGTCTATGAGTCTCCTTGTTTAACATGTTTACTGGCCAACGCTGTTTTAGAATAGCTTCTTCTTGGAATAGTTTCCAAAGTCAGTGAATGCGATGACATGTCTGCGACCAACTTGTCCTTGGACAACGGTGGTCTCTTACCATGGTACTTGTGAACGTGCAGCATTCTAGGGAGGTAGTAAAGTTGACAGTGACTGTCATGTATCAGCACTACATTTTTCTATCTCCAGTACTCAGCAAAGCATGCATTCCTATGTAGGAAGGTAAGTGATAGCATGTGTTTGTATGGAACAAAATATAGTGTATAAAGGCAAATAACTTGCTTATCTATAGTACGAGCACCCTGTGATAACCTGATCTGAAGTCAGTGGGAGTGAGCTGACTTGTCCCCTTGATCCAAAGTCCTGCTCAAATACAACACTTTTTTATCTACAGAAACATTTACGCAGTATAGTTTGAATATGAAGTAGACAACTTAGTCCATAAAATCCATATTTAATGACTATTCAGTATGAAAACAAAACAAAACAAAACAAACAACAAAAAAAAATGTGTTTATGTTACCTAACAGTAACACAGAGTCTGTTAAAAATTCAGTAAGTTTTGAGAAAAAGACATGGGCTCGTGGTGAGCTTCAGTGAACTTCTCTGTAATACAGAGAATAAATACAGAAATAAATGACAAATAGCACCTACATCCCATTGCACAGATGTACGTTGAGGATTTCTTATTAACATAATGCTTTGTTTTATGCAGAAAGATCACATTTGACAAACTTTTTTTGCCTTTCCCAGGGCAAAAGTAATTAGAAAAAATACAAGTTTTCACGTGTTTAAAATGAGCAATTTGTAAGTTTTTAAATACATGTGTTGCTGCAGTGTACTAATGAAACATAGATTTATTATTCTGTTGTGGAGGAAACAGAATTTGCAAAAGTAGTTTGAAGCATAACCAAGTGTCCTGTTAATTCCCCGGATTCACTTTTCTACTTGGAGATCATTTTTATCCTTTTATCCTATCGACGTTAGGCTGGTAGTCTATTTGAAGAAAAGTGTGAGGGACTACTGCCATTTCATTGCCTCTGGATCATACTAGTTTTAAAGAATGTGGATTCCTCCTTTTCTGCCTTTCCCATTTATAAAAATAAATGGGAAAGCCTCCTGAATATCAGGAAAAAAAACAAACAAACAAAAAAAACACCAAAACAAAACAAACAAACAAACAAAAAGCATACTTATGAGGACGGAAGTTGAATGTCAGGCAGTTCTGCAAGGAAAACAGTAGAATGGTCTCTGAAGAACAAAATCTGAGTATGAAACTGGATTTTGAAGTTAGAATAGAATAATGTCCTGGGCTTTTCTCAAGTATCCTGTGTTACCCAACTGCCAGTACATCTAATAATGATATAGTAACATCTAGTTGTCAGAAAATGTAGGAAGGAAGTATTGGGAATGGAGAAAGGAAAAGTAAGAAAGATTAAAATGAGACTTCAAAAAAGACTGAATAGGAACTGTACAAAATGACATATATACAGAAATTACACTATATTGATCAGAATGCTCCTTAAGTAAGAGTAGACAATAGTTAAGAATAACAGCTTTTCTTACAATAGAAGTGTAAGACTAAGGTACAATTAAATACTGATTTTGTACAATTCAAGCTGGCAGTGATCTTTGTTTCCAAGTTTGAAGGAATACAATTGAAGAGGAAAGCAATTCTGCATGCATTTCCTTGTACACTAGTGTGCCTAGCCCTCCAAGTAATCATTTTATTCAAAGCTTAAGACACTTCCAGTCTGATTGTCAGCTGTTCTAAGCAGATAGGAATGGCTACACTTCACAGTTCTACTGGTTCTCAGCTGTTACCTTTTTTTTGTGTGTTTTTTTTTTTTTCTATCTTTTTTTTTTTTTCCCCTATGAATCTCTGATGATGCTATTGGGCTTGCAGTTAGTAAAGAGTTAAGAGACGTGATACTCTCAGTAAGCTGATAACATTGCTTTGTCCATCCATACTGTACAGTCACATTCATGTTTAAGAATGTCTGGGAAACAACTAAAGGAGAAAAAAAAAAAAAACATTTGGGCTGAAACTCAGCTGTGAGGACATTGAGCAAAAAGAAATGAGTGGAGGAAACTTCAGCTCTTTACAAATCTTTTGTAACCAAAACATTGGCATCTGAAGGGGATTTGCACTCCCATGTAGTATGTGTGTTTAGTCTCATTGTACAGGCAATATGAAGTCACTTGGTATATGTACACCAGTCTGATTCTACAAATCACTCTGTGTGCACCATGACTCTGATAGATCCATCAGTGGAGCCTGTGAGTTTATGCTTTGAGATGGCCCTGGAGCAAAGTCCACAATGTCAAGATAGGTGTTTCTCATTGTGCTTCTGGATTAACAAATCACAGCAAGGCCAAAGGCTGCATTCTCATTCTGTCATATGTGAAGTCATACAAATTTGAAACACAGGAAAATGGAAAATGGGATTTCTACATTTTGGAAGAGTGATGGTGAGGCTTCTCTGTTTCTAATATTTGAATGTGAAGGAAAAATTCACTGTTTCAAGGTTTTCTGCCGCCATTCTCTACATGGTGTATTTTTAAATGTACTGTGGAATTGGAGACCTGAGTATTGCATAGTCATCCTAGATAGTGTCTACTCCTCCTCCTCCTCCCTCCCCACCCCCCCCCACCAATTTATAATTCTACTAATAAATAAATAAATATGAATCAAGACTGCTCCATGTGTTATAGTAGTGCAGGCACAAAGAATAAAGGTTTAAATAAATGTGAACAAATTGGGAAAAATAGACCATATATCCACACAGAGAATGCTGTACAGAAAAGATAATGTCAAGGAAAAGCTAAATGTGTTAGTGCTATACAAAGAGTTCAGGAGAGAATAAGAACTTCAGAAGAAGAATTTATCAGAGAAAAGTGAAGTGACACATAGAAAATTTCCTATTAGCAAATGAAGAGGAAAATGTTGTTTGAATAAAATAATTTCACACAGTGAAGTCCTTAATTCTCTGTAATCTTGTTCTTTCTCTTAAAGAAATCTTAAATGTCATTGTGAAAACTTTTTTTGTTGGAGCTTCTACCAGCAAGGAAAAAAGTATGCTTGAAAAATTGAATCTGTGGAGGATATCAGTCCTAGATCTATAGTCCTAGTATCTTGGGGGGAATAAGGTATTTCACTTAAAAAAAAAAAAAAAAAAAAAAAAAAAAGATAGATCGTTTGAGGGAAATCCTAGCTTCTTACTGAACAGCTGATGTCTAAAAAGCACAACCTTTTTAGCTGAATGTTTATATCCAAAAATACTGCCTTTGTATATCCCTCATATAACTGCAATGCTTTTGCATTATTTTAGTGTTGGTTTTGGTCTTGATCTCAGCTCTGTTTCATTGTGGCTTGTATATTTCTTATGTACTAAAATTATTTTTTGAATAGAAAGTAATTTTTGATTGCCATCAGGGTTGGCACACTTTAGAAAGGAGAAAGTTTTTTTAAAGTACTGCATACATCCCTATGCTTTAGGGAAGGTAATAGGTAATTATCATAATGAAGGCAAACATGGAAAGGAGATTTTTGAGAGGAGCTAATTTTAAGGTAAAGAGGCCTCACTTGCATGCATTCTTCTACTTATGAAAAATAACTGTCCAGTGGTGTTCAGATGCAGCCAAAGGAAAAGGTTGGACCACAGAATCAACATACCAAGTTTTGTTACTAGAAGATTTTTTTTTTTTTTTCCATTATGGTTCTTAGCTTATTATTATTATTTTTTTAATTATTATTATTTTTAATCACTTGCAGACAGATGAGAAAGACTTTCCGTTTCCTTGCATAGAATTGCATTGCTCTCTGTTGGCTTCGAGTGAGATGTACTGAAATTAAAGAGACTTCAGTTTCATGTTATCTGTCAGCAATTTGATATCTCATATTCAGCTTGTTGAGATACTTTTTGTATTGTTACTTTTGTATTGTTACTTTTGTATTTATTTATTTATTTGTTTGTTTGTTTGTTTTGTGAAGAAATTGGTGGAGGCCTCCCAGTTTGTTTTTGTAATTCTTCCTGCATTTTCATACCTCACTTATATCCATGAAATATCTTGGAGTAATCTACATTTTCTAGAAAACATTAAATCCACTTTACAATAAACTTAAGAGAAAACTTCAAAGCCAAAAATCATATTGCTTTACTTTTCAAGAAGTTATGACATGGAGTTCTTCTCAAGATACTGTAATGAGCAAAAAAGGCTCTCTCAAAATGTCTTACTGAAATACCTTTAAAGAAAATTGTCATAGCTTGGACATTACCCAAGGCATTCCTAAACTATAGCCTTAAACTTTATCCAAAAAATGTAACAGTGAACCACTGAAATTCTTCTGCCGACTGCTGCCAAAAAGCAAACATATCTTTGCTCTGCTGTGGTTACAAAGTCCTCCAAGGAGTATCACAAACTCATGATGTTCCTTCAAATTTCAGCTTTGTACTTTATTTTGTATATTAGCCAAATGATTTTAAAATCTCATCAGAAATGAGAACTCAGATCAGATTTATATTGAAGGAGTCTCAATATCACATATACATACATATATATATATATACATATATATTTTTTTTCCGTTAAGGTTATTGGAACCTGAAATCAGTAAACAGACTCTATATCTGATTGTATTAGAAGTGTTGCCCTCCTTTCCTTCCTCCTTTCCTGCCCTTCCATTTCCTTCCTCTTTTGATGCTGATAATTACAGATGAATGAATGTTGAGACTATACTTGGTGCATATGAGTGTGGCTGAAGTACGAAATTAATAGGTGTTGTATTGGGTATATTGTGTAATTATGAATACTTCTGGAAAGACAGCCCAGACCTCACTTGGTTTACATGGTGAAGTACATGCTTCTCTGTATGGTGGATCTAGACTGTTCTCAATAAATCCTCTAATTTTTGGTAGATGCCTAAGAGGAGAAAAAAGATTTCTTTTGCATCTTCTTATACCAACAGAAAAACAAACAAAACAAAACCGAAAAGAAAAGAAAAGAAAAAAAAAGCATGTAATTGTCCTGTAAGATTGCTTAAAATAAATCTGTATTTGTTGTTTATGCAATCTTTATTTTCTTGTAGGTATTTGCAAGAAGAAAACCACAGAGGAAAAAAGGCATCCTTTTGACAACTGGAAAGAAAGCAATAGAGGTGATAGAAATGAAAAGTTTAATATGTCTTGAAAAAGAGTTCATGTCTTTTCATGTATGTTCTATAATATGAAAAGGTCTTCATACAAAGCAATTAATGTCAGCATAATCATGCCAACTATCTATACTTAACTGGTACAGTTAGTTGTAAAAAAAATAATAATAATATAAACAGTGGCATGCAGACTTGTGCTACACATAGACTAAGAAAGAACACTAAAAGGACTGCTGGAGATGTATTTGGAGTTGGAAGACTTGTGCCTTGACAGGGAACACAAGTTCTTGGCAGAGCTTCAGTCATTAACCAAATCAAAAAGTGGAAAAAGATCATCTAGTTGTAGTGGGAAGTGAAGCAAAGAGGAATAAGAAAACAGGAACAGCCTGGAGTAGGATGAAAGGTAGTGCAGCTCTCCTGATGGATCAGTAGCAGTTTGGTGAGGATGGATTCACCAAAGTAGGAGAGTTTCTTTTTTCATGAGCTCACAATAATGTGAGAGGAAGGGAGCAGCCCAACACTTTTCACTTTTGTATTTCTTAATGAGGTAATTGATTTTTTAAATTGTTAGAACTGACTTTCAGGAAAGAAGTATTTAATTATTCCACATTATTCTGTAAATTCTCCTACTGCTGTTTTTCCTTCTTTCTCTGATTACATACAGTTTGGTAAACCTCCCTATTTTCCAGTTATGATAAGATTATTATCTCATTATAGTACAGTATTTTAATTTTATCAGCTTTGTAAAATTTGAAGCTGTTAATACCAGTGTGGTGGTTTTATGTTTGTTTTTGTAAAAGAATTATGTTTGATAATAATTCTTCATAACTTTTTTTTTTTTTTGTGTATGTGTCTTTTAGGATGTGTATGTGTCTTTTAGGATGGGCAAAACATGATCCTAAGTGTTCACATATACATATATTAAAAAAAAAAAAGGAAAAAAAAATAAAAGAAAAAAAAGAGGGGGGGGAGAGAGAGGAGGAGGGAGAGGGGCGTCAAAGGATATGAATCTTTCCAAAAATATCACTAGACAATAATTTATTCTGAAATCTTCTTCCTTCATCTTGTGGTAGACTCTGGAAAATTAATATAATTTTCTACTTCGGATTTCATTTTGCTCCATTTGAGCCTGATTATTGTTTTTTTTCTTCTAGTGGGGATAGAAGACAACACAAGAATGTGTTGGATGGTATGATTGGATCTAAGTGAAAAGGCAGAGATTAATTTTCTACTGCCACTCCTAGTCTTGTGGAAATTTAAAAACAGTCACCTAGTGTAGTAAGGAGACCCAAAGTTAAAAGGGCAAACAGCCTAAAATGTTTCTGGAAATCTGTGAGATAAGCCTGTCTAAAACTGAGAAGCAGGCATACTTTGTAGCTGTGAAAATATCTTCCGTCCTCTGTTTCTGTGAAGTGCATATCACTCACATAAACCTTACAGTAGTAAGGAGGCAGTCTGCTCCATCTGTTCATGAGATGGATAAATACATGTAGATGCAGTTTCTTTATTGCAGTGAAGAGAAACAATAAAATTATTTGTCTATGCCTTGAGACTACAGAAAATTGATGTATGCTTTGCCCACTGACAACTAATACTGAGGACATGTACTCTATATTAGGAAAGATACCTGAAAACTTGGGAAGCTCTTTGGAAGTCAAGAACTGAAATTCGAGGAGATGTTAAGGGTGCCTTTGAATGTGACTAAAAGCAGCACACGATGTTTATTTATTTTTATGACAGAAATGGAGGTGTCCCAGACAGTGAGTAATAGGCATGGTGGGAAAGGTAAACATCAGGCTTTAAAAGTGAGAGATGTGGCAGGGAGACCATTGGACTGAATGGTCTCAGAAGTCAAACTGAAGTTGAGAAACAGATGAATGATGACTAGAAATTTAGACTCAAACATGATCTCTCTAGGCCTCAGCAGGAAACCTAACAATGAGGAACACTGTAAAGTTGAAAGGGCATGGAGACATTAAGAAATTATAATGTCTAGATCAAAGAAGAAACTAGAGCATGATGTGAAGCCCATGGTATTGTCTGAAATAAAAATAAGATTCCTTTTAAAATCACAGACACAACAAATTATGGAAATATTGATCCTAATGATGTCTTCTGCAGTGAAAAATTACATACACACTTTTTTGTTTGTTTGTTTCTTTTGTTATTTTTTTCTCCCCGGGGACAGGGGAGAGGGTGAAGGGGAGGAAAGTAACAACTTTCTGTGTCTTGAGGCAGAACTTCAAGTTTGTAAATGGGGAATAAGCATGATACTGCAGTTCCTTATATGTGGGTAATTTCCAGGAACTGTTTAATAGTATGAAAAGACTGTGACTGAAGAATTGAATTAGTACAGTCTACTACTACTATAATAATAAAATCCAACCCTCCTCTCCAGAAATTGAAAACCAACAAACCTCATTGATCAAAGCATTTGTTTGGACTTTTTTTTTAAAGTAATTTAAATATAGTTCTTACACGCTCTCACTGATTTTTATTTTTTTTAAGGTTCTTGTTCATATGAATATGTCAAAAGAATATCTTACTATTTTCTTATTGAGTACTCTGGGAAAAGCTGCTTTTAAGCTCATTTCCCTACCTTTTTGGCACACAGCCAGGTATTTTAAAATAAAATATGAATAACTAATATTGTTCTTCAGATAGCAGCACTTACACTTGAAGTTAAATCTGTAAGTACTGGCAGCTAAACTAATATACTTAAAAAACACACACACACACAAAAAATCCTTAAATGATTCACATAACCATTAGTACAAAAGAGTAGCATAAATAATTGAAATGTTAACATTGTGGGGTTTTTATTATTATTATTATTTATTTATTTATTTATTTTTCTTCAAGTAATTTCTAATTTGAATTGCAACAATGCTTTTAGCAGTGAGGTAAATATGGTTTCATAAAAACCATATTGGCTTATTTCACAAGCTTCAGATTGACCTTACCTAATCCGTTTTATGTTGCTGGAGGTGATGAAAGGACTGATGAACAAAGCAACTGGGAAATACCTGAATTAAATTTTAAACAAAGCCCAAAATAAAACTTTGAGTCTTGATATGTGCTGAAAATATCTCAAAGGATTAGAAGTCTCTGTTTGAATAGAAATTTTGGCAGAAAAGGACAAACCCTTATGGAAAGTCAAGTATTCAGAGTTTAAGTGAATTTAAAAAAAAAATGTGTGCCCATTTTAATGCATGATCTGAAACTACCGTTACCTAAGCTGATATTGATAATGCCTAGTTGAGCTCCACTATAGCCTATTTGTCTGTCTTTCAGCCAATTTTCTGATCATTGTAAGGTGAATTTTATTGATATTTGTAATCTGGAATCTTCCCTTTTAGTCTGTAAAAAGAGACATTTAGTGGAGGTCAGAAAAAAAAAGAAGAATCAGCTTCATTTTTTACTGAAGAGGCTAATATTGCTCACTGCTTTTCCGCAATGATGTGCTCTAGAATGAGAAAGCAATGGCTTTAAGCTGCACAAGCTATAAGAGAACTGCTATGAAGAGTTGAGTGATAGCTAAGGTATATCATCCTCTATATCCACCGTTTCTTGAGAGCCCCCCACAGAGCTCCAGAACTATTTCTTTTGGGGATCATTGGTATTGTCACTTATGTAGCATCGCACAGTATCTGGATAAAACAATATTTTGAAGACACAGACATTCTGAAAAGCTAGATTCACAAATAAAAAACAGAAATATATTTGTTACAATGACTTTGTTTAATCTGGCCTAAAACAGATTAACCTCTGTCACTCACAAGCTTCAGTTGTTGAGTTTACAGACACCAGAAATAAACTTGCCAAGGATGTGACTTGTGAAGGCTTTAATATGTAGTTGTGTATACTTTAAGTATATACGTTGGAAGCTTCTTTTGACTGCAGCTCTTTGTAAAAACATACACCTGCTGATTCAATTAAAACTGAATTTCAATCTAAAATGTAACGTCTCAATCACTTCAGTGATTTAAACTTTCTTCTTATAGTTGTTTATTGAAAGATGTTATCTGAAATATAACTGATGTTTCTGGAGTTATCTGAGATCTGGAGGCTTTGAGGCTCCTCCAGCCATGTTAAACATTTTGGCTAAATCCATTAAAAGGCTTAATTGCATAGTTTACTTGAGAACATCGACTAGTTTCAATTAGTAGATGCTAATGGACTACTTGCATACCTTAATAACTTGTGTGGGTCATGAGTGCATAGCACATACCAACCTCTAACCCCAAGGAATCTCTGCAACATCAGAAGAACTGAAACGAAACAAAATAAAATTTTGGTCTTTGTTTTCTTCTGTTCATTGATATGACCAAACGTCTATTGGATTTTCATGTGGATTGCCTCAGTCTGCATTTGCATTATAAATTTTTATTCTTATTGGTGATAAATGGATATATAATCCTCACATGGCTATAACAATGAGCTTCCAGACTCACTTACTTTGTTTCATAATTCAGTTTTGTAGTGGAATGGAAAGCAAATATTTTTCTATAATGGTTATGCTAATTGACTTTTAATGTTGCTTTTATTTTCTAGTTACTCACCAGCAGTCTCCAAAGTTTAATAAAGCTAAAAACATTTAATTTTATTGCCTTGAACTATTGATTATCTGTTTAACACTAAGAACAATGTGATCTGTTGTTTGTGCATTGCTGATTGCCTGAATTACCTCAAAGAAATAAGAGATGTGCATGAGGAGAATCCCATGCAATAAAAAATGTCACTTGTACGCATTACTCATGGCTATTGTACAAAAGCCACAAGCTTTTACTCTCGGATTTTCAAAGGAAAGAAATTTTATTTTTTTCACAACTGAACTCAGTATTCCCTCAGGCATATTTAGGTTTCTCTCTTCTTTTTTTTTTTTTTTTTTGACAACATAAGCTTATTTAAAGGAAGGAATAGCATGCTGTCCACTTTGAGACAAGAAATATTAAAATGATACCTCAAAACCCCACCAGATTATTGTGGGGGGGAGGGGGAGGGGAAGGAGCTATTTCAATCTTAGTTGAATTATGAAGGAGAACCTCTTTTACAATGAAATAACAAATATAAGAATAAGACAAGGCTACATACATTATTTCATTAGGAAATATTTTTTCACTGATTGTAATGTGGCTATGAAAACTTGGAGGGTGTGAAGACTGAATGAATCTATTCACAGAAAATAACAGGTGACTTTTTCAGCAAATTTAATCAAAGAAGGAACATAATTTGCAACAGCTTGTTAGAGAATAGTATATCATTACAATTATTGATATATATATATATATATTTTTTTATAGATGTATACTTTCACTGTTTGCTAATCACATGGTTAAAATTAACTAGTAATTTAGTTAAATGCACAATTTATTGTTTTGAAAGTTGCCATGTTATTGACTGTTATATCCATTCTCTGATTATAAAGTATTGCAAATTCCAGGTGTTGTAGCAGCAGATGTTTTACTGTCAATGAGCTCATAGAAACTTTCCTGCTAGTGAATCAGTAATCTTGGGCTTGGTGAGCTGTAACAAATCATGCATCTTTCATACTAACTTTACTTTTCAGTATATCACTACCCATGTTCCAAACTTTTGGATATGTTTAATGCTTAACAAGGATTCCTCATTTTTTTTTTGTCAAGTGTCTACTTGTGTCTACTTGTGTCTACAAGTGTCTATATCTGTAACTTTAGTGCTTTCACTGGGAATATCAATAGTTTGTTTTTTTCTTTCACTGGAAAGAGGAAAAAGAATGAGACAACAAATAGTGCAAGAATATCATTTCTGAGGAAGTAAATAGAGGTAAAATGTGTGCAGAAGGTGGTGGTGGTCATTAATAGGTTGTCTATCTTTTAAAGAAAATCTGTGTTTTGATTCCAAACAAAATATCTGGAATATCAATATTTGCTAGTGAATTGCTTCATAAATGTGTGTTGTTACTGAAGAAAGCAGAAACTCTACAGTTGCTAAAATGGACTCTAATAGATAAGAATTTGAACATGTTATCCATTGAATTGCAATGATCCCTTCCACCCCCACCAGGTTAAATTTTACCTTTAAAATGATACTGCCAGGAAAACTGAACACTCAAGACTATACGATAGGTCAACAATATGCTCAGGATTTGGGCTAGTATTGCCCTGGCTATTATTTTTTATTTACATAGTAGTAATAATAAAAATAATAAAAATCTCAAAAGCAGAAGTAGAGATTTTGTAGGTCCAAAATAAGTAGTATGCCTTCCTTCATTTTTTGGTAACCTTCTGACCAACTCCAAAGAAAGTTTTAGTTTCTAAAGAACAGTTTTAAAACTGAGTTTTAATTGTAAATAATTTTGTATATGCTTTGCAATTGATTAATTGTAATTAATTTTACTTATGTTATGTCTCTTATATTAGTGGAGAAATTACATACAGCTGCAATTCCTTGTGTTTAAATTCAGGGGATCAAGCTAACTTTCTTCCTCAGTAGAGGTTTTTTTTTAAAAAAAAAAAAATTAGCTCTACCTCTCCAGCTGTTATCAGACTTAAACTAAGAAGAAAGGTTATTTCTCTCTCTGCTTTTAGAATTGTGTTATTTTCAGCCATGCACCCTCCTCAATCTGGATTACCAGTGTCACTGCCAAGCGCAGAGTACTTAGGAGAAGTGGACAATGAAACCAAGGAATGAAGCATCATGGACTTGCAATTGAATAAAATGCAAGCAAGATATAATATACCTCTGCTAAGCATTTTTTTATTATTATTATTATGTTTTTTTTAGACAAACTGCTTTGGGGCAGACAAATTAGGCACAGAGAATGGAGCTTTTGGCCTATGTGGCTTTAAAGCATTAGGCAATCTATTGCGGACATGCTGCCAGCTTGCGTTCTGGATAACGTTTGAATCACATTGCCTTTGTAGCCTCCCTCAAGAAATCATTCAAACAAGGATCATGAATATGGATGGCATATCAGGCAGTGGTTATAAAAGTACATTGAAACATTAGATTTAAAAAAAAAATAAAAATGGTCAGGAGCCTTTGCATAAGCTATGCATAAATGCAACCTGTGTGTAAATGTTTGCAGTGTTGTTTAGCTTTGTCTGCTTTTAAAAATAAAATTCTAATCTGAAAGTGATCAGTAAATAACTGCAACATTTTATAGTTTGATAGAAACTTTTCTTTAAAGGTGGTTTTTAAATGTGAATGCCATCACAGTTTTTTTTTTTCTTTTTTCTTTTCTGGAGAACAATATTTAATCAGCTCTTATCAAAGATTTTTTGTTGTTGTTGCATAAAAGTTTGTAACTAGTTGAATTAAGAACACTATTTTTTCTATCTAGACATCTCTCTGCAAGTTTCTAAAGCATCCTTTTCTTTGTGAAAGCCATTCAAATTTTTCAGGCTACTTTAATGTAATCCATCATTTGAAACAGAACAATACACAGCACTGTGTGATAAACTGTCCATAACACAACCTCAAAAACATCAGATTTGATGTAAACAATTTTTATTTTTTACCCTGAGATATTCGGGTAAGGACAATTATCTCCTAGTGGCTCTGCTTCCTTGTTTGTAAAATAGGATGAATTATGCTTTTAAGAAAGCACTCCACCTGTCTGTCATGTTAACTTAATTTTCAACATGAATCTGCATTATTCCCGTAGTCCACCCATCCCTGCAGTAACTGTTCTCTAGCTTTGCATGTCACTTTGCATCTTCCACTCAAATACATCAATATACATGTATAGCCAATCTGCCAAGCATTGTTTTTGTGGTATGGCAGCATGCACCCACACAAGGGTGTTGTGGTTGGTGTTCAGTTTCTCTGTCTTTTTGAATCAGACACTGCAAAGAAGTGAGAAGTGAAGGTAAGGGTGAAAGAAGTGAGGTAAAGGTGAAAGAAGAAAGAAGTGAGGTCCAGACCTCTTCTCCTTGGTGCTTCAAGGAAGAGGGCTACAGAAATTCATGGCTATGAGGTATCTGTCATGATTGACTTTTCATGTTGATTTGACTTTTTATGCTGTGCACATTCAAGGCAAGTTTAACACAGTTTAACAGGTTCTGGGGAAATTGAGGATGGTGCCAGCATTACATGGACCATCAGACCTGGGAACCCAGGACATGGCACATTGAGCCCATGCTTTGAAGAAGCTTTTATGTCCTCTCTTTGCTTTGGGGTCATCAATGTTGCTGAGCATTTCTGAAATTCCTAGGTCTGCTTATATACTGTTCCAGTCGTGGCCTACTTTGAGGAGCTCAGAAATAAAAGTAATCCCATATGTTGGACTGTGAACAGTCCGAAAGAGCTAGTATAAACTAAAGAATTTCTCAGTCTAATACAGCTACTTTACTTTCTGTGAGTTGTTGTAATTAATAACAACTAGATCTTAAAACCAATATTTTATTTTATTTATTTATTTTTAAAAAGGTATAGAAAGATTTTCACTTTCTTCCTCTGGGAAACCAAATTGAAGGGTGATTAAATGATTTTTCTGAATTCATCAAGGACAGATCCAGGGAGAAGCCTTACATTAATGAGACCCTGACCCTATTCAGTAGCTCACAGCACTATATGAATTATGACAAAATTCTGTCATAGAGTTTCAGTCCTCATTACAATATTAATTCATACTTTACTATGAACTCTCCCTTTTACGGGTGCAATATTAGGATCTTATGGTATTCTC
This sequence comes from Anas acuta, assembly GCF_963932015.1. Classification (NCBI taxonomy): domain Eukaryota; kingdom Metazoa; phylum Chordata; class Aves; order Anseriformes; family Anatidae; genus Anas; species Anas acuta. The sequence continues at coordinate 105,251,316 of NC_088979.1, forward strand.
TAAATTGTGTGTCCTACAAGTACTTTGCTCCTCTTAATAGTTCTACCACTGGTTAAAACAATTGTCTTAGGGAATGCTTAACTCACTGAGAATTATCTATCCATGGATAACATCTTTCTTGTAGACTTAATTTCTTTATGGATTTAAATGATAAATCATTTCTAAAAACATCAACATCAAATTTTCAGATTTATCTTGCTCTGCTTAAGTTGATACACAGTTTAAATTCAGGGCTTTTCTATTTCTTGGTTTCTCTCATACACTTTGGATCTTATCTTTGAGTGATTCTTAAATCTAAAAGAATAAATGTGATTGCTTTCCAGGTTAAAACTGGGAAGCAGTTATCTTATTAAACAAGTAGACAATGAAGCTTGACATTTTTATTTGTGGAAGGATGACATTTAAATTGCTATTGATCAGAAAAAAAGTTCAGTTCAAGAAAAAAAAAAAAAAAAGGATAAATTCAAACTTATTTGCTGAGGCTGTGCAAACAATTTAGATATATAACAATCTAAACAGAAAAATCTATGTCTGCTGAAAGCCTTCAGGCTTTGTTAACTCTGCAAATCTCTCACCTTTTGTAATAACTATTATTAAAGGATAATTTTAAATCCCACTTTACCAGAAGTTAAACTAATAGAAGAATGAGCTAAGGTCTTAAATTTTGAAATAAATATTTATAAATTTAAGGATATGCAGCTAATTTTTATTTTTTTATTTTTTAAGGGTTAAAGCTAGATATTTGTGATATGCAAAATCACCCTGGAAGGTGAATGCTTCTACATTGTTCAGTGGGATCTCTGGGTTCACTTCTGTTTTGGAGACTCTTGCCCTGCTGGACAGCAGACAATCAGAATGCTCTGGAAGCAAGTGCTAACATCCTTGAAAGGTGTTCATGCCCTTTGCTAAGCCATGAAATATTATTGACAATTTCACAAAATAAAATAGTAGTGTTTAAAATATTTTTCTCCTGGAGGCTTATTGTGATGTTGACCTTGCTGTATGCAAGAAGTCCAGAGTAAAAAATAACCAAAAAAAGTCCTCTATTAAAAGTGACCCTAAAGGTTTAATGTTTGATTAGCATTCTTTTCTATTAGAAAAACTACTACTACTACTACTACTACTACTACTACTACTACTACTACTACTACTAAAAATCCCCTGTCTTCTGATGTCTAGAATGTTTTCCTTGTGGCAGCTACACTTTTACTATTTTAATGTACTTGGTTTATTTAGGTAGGATTATATTTCAATATTTTTAAAATTTCATCAATAATGATCTTTTTGTTGTTGTTGTTGTTTTGTTTTTCTAGTGTGTATAAAAAGTAATCTTAAAATACTGTTTTGATTGTAGCAAATGTTTGTGTTGTCTTTCTGAAGTACTTGCAGATAGGTATGAAAAAGCTCCCAGAAGATCTTTTACTTTTTGTTCCAAAAGAGTGGGTTCACCTTCACTTTTAAAGCTTGTTACTTCTCCATTTTTTTACCTTTCAATTTCTCTCACCATGGCTCATCTTACTGTTCATTCTTTCATCCTGCCTCTACTTCACCTTTTACATTGTGCATATGTGTTATGGCTCCCTTGTTCCTTCCTCTGGAGCATCTGGAGTACATTAATACTAGGGTCAGACCGTTGGGGTGGGTGAATTTGTTCTCTGCTTAAATTACAAGCAAAGAACTAGCATTCATCAGTGATTCTACCTGAAATAGATAAAATTTGTCCCTTTAAATATGTCACTGTTGTATGGCAGTGCAACAATGTAGTTTATTAGATATACACACCTTTTTTTAAAGAAGAGAAGGGAAGGGAAGGGAAGGGAAGGGAAGGGAAGGGAAGGGAAGGGAAGGGAAGGGAAGGGAAGGGAAGGGAAGGGAAGGGAAGGGAAGGGAAGGGAAGGGAAGGGAAGGGAAGGGAAGGGAAGGGAAGGGAAGGGAAGGGAAGGGAAGGGAAGGGAAGGGAAGGGAAGGGAAGGGAAGGGAAGGGAAGGGAAGGGAAGGGAAGGGAAGGGAAGGGAAGGGAAGGGAAGGGAAGGGAAGGGAAGGGAAGGGAATACATTAGAGATGCAAGATAAAGCATGACCTTTTCTCAAGGTGGAAATTTCTGGCTGTAAAACCTAAGATTTTCCTGAAATAGAGAAGAAATGAGGAAAGAGGCAAAGGAGAAATGAAAAGGATATGTTTAGATTTATTTATGAGTTATGAGGTTTTGGAGGATTATGTTAATTCTTTAAAACTACTTATGATCAGTAGCTATGAGCCTGCTTTATGCCTAAGTAAAGGGCTGCCATAGGTTGCTGGGGTTTAAAGAAACATTTTGCTCCTGTCCTTCTTTTAAACACCTCCGTTTCCTTGTATACAGATAGCTACCCAAAAGAAGTCTGAAATATTATATAATCCAATTTGATGGCCACCAAAGTTACAAATTCAAACCAAAATGACCTTGTTTAAATGGAGTTTTTCAATGATGTGCTCAGACAAATCTGAGCTGTTATTCATCAGAGGGCATGAAGTATGCTATTGCAAAGATACATTGATACAAATGAATGGTTATGAGAGTTTTATGACCCACTCATTTCTTTAATATCTTAAGTAGGATGAGGCAATTGGCTGACTAATGAGATATTAATGGGAGTAGTGGTCTGAGTGAGGGGAGTGTAACTGTCTTCATTTAGTCTAAATCTGTCCTGCTTAGAAATTTACTGCATGGAGATTTTTTTATTTTATTTTTTTTTAGTACTACAGAAATGGCACTAACAACACTAGCAGTGTACATGGTAGTTTGGAAGAGAAAATGACAGCAACAGAGAAAGTAATCTGAAGAAAAAATGAACATTGTTGATAGATGTTTTGAAGGGGCCTGCATATTTTCAGAAAACAATGAGAATTTTCTTGTTTAACAAAACAAGTCTTTAAATATTTGTAATCCTAAACACAAATCTTATAAATGAAATCTTTATATCCCCTTCTGGAGATTATTTAAATTTCTATATGAAACATAATGTAGATATAAGGTGAAATTTTTTTTGTATGTGTGTGTTTTGTTTGTGTCCTTTAATTGTATTTTTTAATCCACAGCTATTTCTTCCTATCACTTACTTTTTTCCTCCCTTCTAGCAATAAGATCTCTTAGCTTAAATATTTTATTTTATTTTTTATGATATATATTTTCAACTTTAAGAAATTCTATTACTTTCTCTTTTTCCTTCTCATACCTTCTCATGTAGTTCATTTTCTCTGTAAGCAGACAAGCACAGTAGCTATAACTCTCAGAGTTTATATTTACTTTAATTCCCTTTTTAGTTAAAATTGCTTTCACAGATATTTCACTTACTGATTTGTGTGTTTTCAAGTTTAACGTCTTCAGGTCAATTTGGTCTCCTAAATTTATGTAGTACCTTGCTACAGTAACTGTACTGTTGTAGCTGTTACGGTCTACAAGTGTAAGCAAAACATCTTAGGGTATCTACTATTGTTAGGAAGAAAACATGCAGCTTGGAGGGCTATACTCTCTTCCTGTCTGAAAGAGAAACAGCATTCTTTAAGACTAAATACCAGTTAAAAACAATTATTCTAACTTAATTAGCTGTGCTACTTAGACCATGGGATAACAGATAATTGGTATCTGTGTCTGTGTGGAAGTGTTAACCATATCTTTATCTTTGTTTGTAACTTTCAAGAAAGGAAAAAGGTGTATTTACCATCTGTGGGATGTTGTTGGTTAACTGAGAGAAATCACAATGTTCTATAAAAGAGATGCTTCTGCTGAGCACATAATTGTGAATATCCTCCTGTGTTATGAATTCCAGTTCACATGAGAATTACTTTATCTTTTAAAGGCTTTTGGGAGCCTCCCTGGAAGAGGAAGAGAGGGGGATCAAGGCTGACTTGTGTCTTCTGTGACAAATGCACTTTCCCTGTTGCCAGTGCATCAATTGTCTCTGCAAGGTCACTGTAAGGCTGTTGAATTTCACCCAGACAAATTCACTAGGCTGAACAGGCCCAGTGCCCTCAGCTGTTCCTCGTACGTCTTCCCCTCCAGGCCTTTCACCATCTTCGTAGCCCTCCTCTGGACACTCTCCAACAGTTTCATGTCCTTTTTATACTGTGGTGCCCAGAACTGCACACAGTACTCGAGGTGAGGCCACACCAGCGCAGAGTAGAGCGGGACAATCACCTCCCTCGACCTACTAGCGATGCCGTGCTTGATGCACCCCAGGACACGGTTGGCCCTCCTGGCTGCCAGGGCACACTGCCGGCTCATATTCAACTTGCTGTCTACCACGACCCCCAGATCCCTCTCTTCTAGGCTGCTCTCCAGCGTCTCATCGCCCAGTCTGTACGTGCAGCCAGGGTTTCCCCGTCCCAGGTGCAGGACCCAGCACTTGCTCTTATTGAACTTCATGCGGTTGGTGATCGCCCAGCTCTCCAACCTATCCAGATCCCTCTGCAAGGCCTTTCCACCCTCATTCGAGTCCACAGCTCCTCCAAGTTTGGTGTCATCAGCAAACTTGCTCAAAATGCCTTCTATTCCTACATCCAGATCATTTATAAAAATATTGAAAAGTACCGGCCCTAAAATGGAGCCTTGAGGGACCCCACTGGTGACCGCCCGCCAGCCTGACGCAGCCCCATTCACCATAACTCTTTGGGCCCTGCCCGTTAGCCAATTGCTCACCCATCGTATGATGTTTTTATCTAGCTGTATGCTGGACATTTTGTCCAGTAGGATCCTATGGGAAACCGTGTCAAAAGCCTTGCTGAAGTCCAAAAAAATCACATCAGCTGGTTTCCCTTGGTTTATTGATTTATTTGATTGATTGATTGATTGATTGATTGATTGATTTTTAATGTGGTTGTAAAGCTTAATGGTTTTTGGAGGTAGAAATTAGTCTGGGCAAAATCTTAATATTTTTCTACTTACATTTGCCATTTAGAGAAGACAACTTCTCTAAGTTGTCTTTCAAGAGGCTCGGGGCTCCTCAGCCTAAATTGATTTTTTTTTTCTGTCGTTAGAATGACAGTTTGCATATAGACTACTACTGCCATGTAAGAGAAAAAGATACATAACTTCTTTTTAAAGTTTGTTGAAATGGGTAATCTCAGAGTTCCTTGTCATCCTCATTGATGTAGTCTTTCTCTTACAGAATTACTACCTTCTTCCTTTTGTCTGCTAGTTTAATTACTATTTGATGGTTATGGACAGTATAGATTTTATCTCTGAAAAATAACCACCTTTTCCTCCTCTAAAACACTTTCTGTTCCATAGTCAGAAAATCTATTTCTCACAGATTGTCTAATATATGCAGTTAAACTTAATTGTTTACAGCTCGTATACAGCTTTGTAATTTTTCTGTTTCAGATCAGAAGGGTTATTAATTATTAATTGCATTAATTATTAATTAACTGTTAAATGTTAATTTATATTTCATTACATTACATTATATATATACCCAGTATAATATATATACTGCATATATATTTTATAATATGTAATATTATTATATAAATATATTATAAAATTATATACTTATATTGATATATAGATATACTTATTATATATTTATTAATTATATTATAAATTATTAATTATATTATAAATTATTGGTTCATGATTATAAAGTATTGGTATCTTTGTGGGTTTTTTTTGTTTTTTTTTTTTCTCCTCCAGTCCATCTCCCCCTGCAGAAGGGTGTTATCATCTTCCATAAATCCTGTCCTTGCTTGGGTAGGAATTCATTTCTAATGTGGATCATTATCCTAAATTAGATATTAGAGTGATTGAAAGAGATTCCAGGTACAGACTGGTCATCATCAATCTTCTACTTTTTTTTCTTTTTTTTTTTTTTTTGGCACAGGTTTCAGGCCAACCCCATTCAAAAGAAATGGCAAAAATTCAAGGTTACAATGAAGGTCTTCCTCTCCAAATGAGAAAAATGTCCTAATCATGAGGTTAGGGGGTTATGGGGTCTATTCTCTACATTAAGGTACATTACATTGCCAGTTGGTCATGGTCACTACAAAGCAGTAGTCCTGGAGATAGAGAGGATAACATAAGGACGACAAAGCTCTGTGTTCTAAGATTTACTTATTTATTTATTTGTAAACTAAATTAACAACTTTCTTTCCTGGAGGTAGTTACACATATTACTGATGGTAGCATTTTGTAACAGAAATAACATGTCTCTGTTACCGGCAGTGGAAAAAAAAAATGATAGGATCAAAAAAATAAATAAATTAATTTAAAATAGTAATAATAATAAAGGGAACAGATTTACCAGAGCTTCTAAGCAAGTGGGAATAGAAGAGTTTGACAACAGCATGCCTTCAAGTGGTCAGAAATCCATTAAAGTGCAGAACCAGTAGTTATGCACTGGAGCTCACCAAGAGACAGAACAATCTTATTTTTCAGGAAGTTTAGGCTGTTTACAATGATCTCTTTACTCTGTTTTATTTGCCTTGAAACCCATCATTTCCACTCAGAACAAGTGCATCAATTACAAACAAACAAACAAACAAACAAACAAACAAAAAACACAGTGGAATCAATGTTACAAGCTGATCATTTGTTGGTCTTCCACCTTTGTCAAATGACTACATCCAGGGAATTAAAAGTATTTATGATGATCAAGTTGAAATTGATCATTTGATGATCAAGTTGAAAACTGTAAGATATAAGATTTTTCTCTGAAATTCGGGATTTATGCTGTTTTTGGTTGTACCTGCTAATTGCCTGTTTTAAATGAAGTTTTAATTTATATAATTTATCTCTAAAATATGACTGGCCTGGTCCCAGTCCTGTTAGTGGAATTGCTGTAATCTTCCAAGCTGGTTTTGTTTTGGCAGTCTGTTCATAACTCTGTCTCTCAAACCTTTTGAAAGCCAAGTCTCAACATTTGCCAAGCTGGCTATCTTTAATTTCAGGAAGGAAATACTGATAGAGATGGCTTTCTCTGCCAGTGTTGATGATTTTATTTAGAGGAACATGTTCCAGACAATGACTCATGCATATCTTTGGGAAGTAGTCTACATATCACATTAGCAGACAGGCATTCCTTCTTCATCAGGAGTAGGATGAAACCAAACAGTGCAAAACTGGTTTTGATTCAATGGAGCTCATTTACATTGGTAAAAGATTTGGTCAATTATATTCCGGTTATGTCCTCTTTTAAGAGGAAAATAACAAAGATTAAATTCATAACCTCATGTCTCATTAAATACACCATCAAATACATTTTATAAAGTTCATTAAATAATAATCCTATATAACTAAGCAAGCTTGGCTGTCACTGAAGTTAGAATGAATGCATAATTGACAAGATTGAAAAAAAAAATGGGCAGATTCAGTATAACCTCAAGAATGTATTGGACTTAATTCAAACTCACTGTTGGGAGTTCTGTGGGAAAGTCTTCGTTTTTATGTTGGAAATAAATACAGTTTGAGGAAACTACAAGTACACTAAGATAACTAAGTCAATATAAAACTCAGTGTATTAACAGAAAGGTTGTGAAATAACCACATTAGCACCAAATCATGTACAGATACTACTGTACATGATGTTGTTCCACCTGTTGATGTTGATGATGATGATGTTGTTCCACCTGTCTCTAAATATTTCCATATTGTTAAATTGTTTAATAACTGATAAAAGGAACAGTTGACTAGAATGTGTCTTCTTTAACCATAGCTGATAAGAAAGTAACATCTTATTGGAGAGGCACAAACATTAAGCATTTAACATGCTGAGTTTAAATGTTTTTGTGAATAAGAGTAGAATTAGTTAGAGGCTTAAAATTAAGCATGTTCTCAGACTTTATTGAACTTTTATCTAGAATGAGACAAAAGGATAATTAATACAATTATTATTTTATTTTTTTTGCTATACTTTGTAGAAAAATAGTTACATATCCTTCTGCCTAATTTTTAGAATGAGTTCCATCACTCTATTTCTGCTTTCTGCATAATATCTGATAATATTTTAGTACATTGTTACTTTAACAAAAGTTATAACTAGAAAAACTTATTGGAAAAAGCAAAGTGATTAAATTTTAGAATTACATCTAACTATTTTAAGATTAATATTCTCCCTTGTAGGTGTAAATTATACTTTTTCCCTCTTATGAAATTTGCCAGCATAACATTCTGTTTTAGGTACAGTACCATTCTCTCTGTATTCTAGTCACCATGCAACCACAGTTGGAGTTGTGCCTGGATTGAGAGATCTCTTCTAATTATTCTCTGCTCTGTATTGTTCTAAATTTTGCCTTTTTGTCTACTTGGATATATATGCAAGAATAAAATAGAAGAGACTAGTATACATTATACATTTCCTAAGCCATCCTATTCATAGAATAGGATGAAATCCCATAGAATAGAATAAAATCCTATTTCATCATGTGAAACTTGACTTAATAAAATGGCTATGGTTTGGAAGATGTTTTTCTTGCAGCATAGATGCACCTATATTCTCTATCTGTCACAAAAGACTCTGTAGTCTGTTTACTGATGGAATAAGAAGCTGACATATTTTAGCTGAAGTGGCTAAGTTTTTTCATCTGAATAGATACAGGGGTAGATACTAGCCACAGTTTGTCCCTCTAAGATGGAGCCCAAATCCTCTCTACTTGTAACACCCTAGTCTGAGTGATAGGCTTATGTATTCCTTCCCAACCTACTTTGCTCAATAATATATCTCTTTTTTTTATCTTTTTTTTTTTTTTTTTCCCCCAGTCCTTCTTTCTTAATTAAATTGACACATTCTACAACTACAGAGGAAACTATTTTGATCACTAAAGCCAGATATTATTGGATAATGAGGATAATGAGCAAATGTTATTTTTAATACAGATAACTTAGCTCTTGAGATTTTAATCAAATTAAGTAGTGAATCAAATTAAACAGTGATTGAATTTTGGGGAAAGCATTGTACTAGCTAATTTTTAACTGGCTATTAATAGTGGATTATTAATTACTAGCAGCACTTTCTGTAGCCCATCAAATATTCTTCAGACAACTGGAGAACGCCAACCTTGGGAATCAGGGACAGTATACGATTCTGATGGATGTAGCAAAAAGACATGTGAAGGGTTGAAAAGAGTTTTCTAAAGCATAGCAGCAGGATAGGATGAAATCAAGTGTGAGTATGGAAGTTTATCAGGAGAAAAATCTCCAGAACTGCTAATTATAAACTGTTAATATATCTGTTAATATTATTAATAAAGTAAAATACTGGTAATCAGGTTCCTAAAAATATAAAGAGATAAATCATCAGAATGTGAAAGTCAGCAATGTCCTTCTAAATTAAAGGAAGGGGATTTCATGTCATAGTCCTCATTATAGAACGAGACACATTGCTTTTACTCCCACTTGCAAGGGCCAGAGGATAAAAAAGATTAGCAGTGAGCAGCAAAAGCTTTAGTAAAAAATGACCAATGTCACCTTTCAAGCCACAAAAGCTACAGCAACTGAATTTTTATGTTGCTTCCCAGCTCAACATGATGAGTTACGGTTAACATTTGTGGCATTGTGCTGCTAAGAACTAAAGGCTTACTCAGCAGATGGAAGGTGAGTACAAGTTGCTTGTTCATATTGGGCTAGTGTGAGCTGCAAATGCTTCATACTATACTATCATCAATAATACTAGATGTAATACTAGATGGGGAATGCAACCAAATGATAACAGGGCTAGCTATGACCTTGGTGTAAGTGACAAACACCTTACATTATAGTGGTTCACAAGTGGCAATAACTAATAAAGTTCGCAGAGGTTGCCATCAAATATAAGCAATTAACTGAAGCAATATAGAGAAAATACATGAGCCTGGAAATCATCCAAAAAAGAAGTAGAAAAAGCAGACAAACTGGAAGAAAAAGACATTTTTGTTTTGTTTTCGAGACAGGAGAGTTATGAAGGATGCTGATAGCATCCTGGATTGTCTGGGAAGTGGAGATAAGTTGGATGAATGCACCATAAAAAAAATAATATCTTGAATGGCTTGGATAATATCACATTAACAGTACTTATGTTTTCTTTCCTGTTCACAAACAAGGTATTAAAAATATAAAAATAAAATAAAATAAAATAAAATAAAATAAAATAAAATAAAATAAAATAAAATAAAATAAAATAAAATAAAATAAAATAAAATAAAAAAGCTAATATTTATATTGGGAGGAGTGGAAGGGTACATCCAGGCTAAGACTCATAAATATATATAGGGCCAACATCCTGGACTTACAGTAAAATAATAAACTTAACTTCCATATTTAATAGTTTTATTCTAATTCTTAACAGTGTGGATGGAAGAGGATGAAGCTGGATAACATTCTCCATCACTTAATTGCAGTAACGATGTCCTCCTGAGTCAGCAGACAGTGAGGGAAATAAAAAATGAGAAAGACTGTCTCAGTGCAGAGGCGTGTCAGAACTGCAGGTCACGCAGAAAGCACTTGTCCCACAGAGACATTTTTAGCAATGGAGTGTGTTTGGTAGACTTTGCAAGCATGTATACCCGTATTAGAAGTATAAATTCAAAAGGAAATACAGAACTGCCAGCTACTTTCCAAAGCTTTGAAATCTGTGCTATAATGGAAACAACCTCCAAACTTCTTCTCTGTCACTGTGAGAGGAACATGCTATCTTGCAAGTATCAAAAGCCCTTTTGTATCATTTTACAGTAGATCAAAGTTTATTAGCTGTCTTCACTGAATTCTGTTCCACCCTTTTTCTGAAAACTGGGTGTTACAAAGTGAACAAAGAATGTTGCAATAGGAAGAGCCATAAATCACACATCTGTTGAATCCCAAAACCTTTGTTTTCTGTAACCTCTGGAACAGGCTTTTATTGAAACATGGAAGGATAATATGTTGATATTATTTCCATCCCTCTTTTGTACTTTCTAGGGATGGTTGCAAAATACAACACATTACCATTGGGCTGGGACAAATGATCTTATAAGTGTGTCATTTGATTGCAACTTTTCCCCACTTTTTTTTTTTTTTTTTTTCCATACTGTATTTTTCTTTCATTTGATTGAAGAATCTCAGTTCTGTAGGAGACCTTAAGCAGTCTTATATGCACAGGGAAAATTCACTGAACTCTTACTCTGCTCTTCATGGAATCCTATAACAGGACAAGGAAGCAAGGAATAAAGCAATATTTTCCTGTTTCCTATGCTTTCCTTGCAGGGGTGGTCTTGAGCAGGTGCTGTGAAGAAACAAAGATTGCTTATATCTTGGCTTATATCAAAGGTGCTTCTGAAATTATATGACAAGCAGGGAGATTTGAGCAAGAGACAGGAATAGAACTTTTTCAGATGCTACTGTTTGAAAGTGTGACCCAGGGAACAAGTTATCAGTTTGTGATCACACCAAAGCTGTTTTCCTTAATTGCAACTGTGGGCTCACTTACAATGGGAAATAAGATTTTCATTTTAAACTGCACATGTAGGTTTGCAAGCATTCAGTGTTTTCAAATTAGCCAGAATTTTGTAAATACCCAGTGTGAAATCTGCCAGGTTCATTTATAACTTTCTGCTTTTTCTGAAGCCCAAACCAGAAGTTGAGCCCTCTTGAAAGATAAGTCCAAGCACTTTCAGAATTAAAGGAAGGAATTTAGCTTATGTGTACTAGCAACACAATGACTTCACACCTTACAAACAAGTGGAGTGTGGTGGTCTTCATGGTCTTCAGCATGGACATTTCTGGTGTATATCTTGAAGAAAGTAGTGAACAACAGTACAAATGTTTCTGGAAATCTTAGGTCTACTTGTGAAGGTATTTAAGTCCTTTGTTTGCTCATAAATAGATCTGAAGATATTTAAGAAGTAAAAATAATTATACGGTTGCCCTGAAAACTGTTTTGGTTATATATATTTTAGCTGCTTATCCATTTTGCTTGTAATTACAAAAATGAATATACACTGGTGAATAGCTTTGAATACTGATTTCTCAAAGAGGTTTTATCAACCAGTCAGACACTTCTGATGATATCTGAATTCTGCGGTGAAGGACAAATATTCAAAATTGCTAAAGGATTTAAATAAGACATGTCCAGTGGCCTCCAGAAAATGGTATGTTTATAGGTATTTCTATGCTTTTAAAAATTTGTTCCTGAATGCATACCTGAATGTTACCACTTGCAGATATATAAAGCTCCTAAAAAAAGCAGATTATATGCAGTGTCCTACATGCAATTTTAAGGTAAAGCCCATTGGGAAAACAAACAAACAAACAAAAAAACCCCTTATCTTACCTGCATTCAGAAACAACAATTTTTTGATTATTTATAAATATCCTTCTTTTTACTAAGTATTCTTCTGTACTTACACTTATTCTTATTTCCTTGTTGTTTCCAAGAATGTACCATATCTGAAAGTGGTACATTATCTGTTTCCTTGAACACACTTTTGACTAAAAACCATTTTAGAAACAGTATTGTCCTTGATCGTATCATATACAGAATTATTCCTCTTTGCTTAGATTTAGAATTAATGTTGAATATTTCTGGTAAATGTTGAATGTTTCTGGTAAAATGTTATAGGAAACTTTGGAAACTCTCTGGAAACACTCTAAGTGAGACCTGATAACTTTGTTGCAAACACATAGTATTTATGATGCTTTCTTCATTTAATCCAAGCTTTCTAAAATGTAAGTTACTCTAAAAAGGATAGAGTTTTGTGGATGCATATGTATGGTTCTTCCTAAGATACGCATCTTTTTAGAGAAGGGAAGAACCTGTTTAACTCTGAAACCATCCAGAGCAGTTGTTAGAACATATTTCAACTGCAGCCTATATCCAGTTGGCAATGTCTCCTAGCTGGCTGCACATACTTGCTAGAACTAAATGAGGTTTTGTTCTCCCCATTTTCCAATTGTGCTCTATCTATATTCATATTTCCTTTGTTTCTAATATTTCAGAATAGTTTAACTTTTAACCTCAAATTATTTTTTCCATTGGCCCTTTCCTCCCCCAGCATCTACCAGTGATCCATTCCATAGTAAGGCATCTCATACCAGAGAATTTCTTCTGCGTCTGCATTTGATTTACACTTTCAAAGACTGTCTTAATTGACTGGTCCTTTGTAAATCAGCTGTAAGGTCACTTCACTTTTCTGTAAGACATTGCTGAGACCAAACAAGTATTCCACAATGAGAATGGAACTGCTGAGATCAAAATTTGACGCTTCATGTTGCACTTCCTATATATTGTGTTCTGGTGCACTTTTCATGAAGAAGCTTCCATTGAAATATGTGTTAGCTATTCCTCTAAATAATATCCTGTTTACCTTAAAATTATTAGGGATATGTTATTTATCCAATTTTACCAATGCTTTAGGATACATTATATATGTAATTTAAACAAATTTTATTTTATCTTTCAGGATACTGGACACATTCCTATTAGCATTAGTTAGGACAAAAAGTATGAAAGAGTTCAATGGACAATTAAAAACAGATTTTGTTTATTTATTTATTTTCATGGAACACAGCAGGAGCCTGGTGGTTGGTAGAAACTACAAATTAAATTTTTACGGTTTTTATAGGGAAGTAAGAGTTGATATGTGCTGACATTGGAATATTTTTCTTTAAAACAAAGTATTTACTTGTAGTACAGTAGTGCAGTAGTGTTATTTTTATTTTATGTAATGGAGACATGTAATTGTTCTTCTGAGATGTATTATTATTTTGTATTTGCATTTAAAGTAGGTTATGCAAGTTATTTTGGTAATTTATGGGTTTTAGTATTGTGTTTTGTTTTTTTTTTTTCAGTGAGCTAACAAGAAAATTTGCATAACTTTGTTACATAAGTCAGATATTAATTCACATTATGCAATTTTGATCAATTTAATTTGTTAAAATTTGTCTTAGGCCGATGTCAAGCTATCATAGTAGTCACTTCTTAAGTGTGTAGGTACAACAGCAAAAAAAAAGAACATTTCCACAAAACTGTTGTCATCCATTTGCTTTATTTAGAGTTCTGGATTCTAACAGGTAGTCTCCGTATAAGATTTTTACTTGGCATTGCTCTACTTTTCTTATGTGCTCTTAGAAGTGTTTGGCTGAAAAAAAAAATCATAAAGGAAAAAAATACAAAAAAAAAATTATTAAAAAATCCCATTCTTTTTTCTATAGTACCTTTACAAAAAATTATGCCACTTTACTGCATCATAGGCAATGCAAGTAGGTATCCACTTTATAGTTCACTTACATTGAATTGTCAGGAATTTCTGATTGCTTTTCTGATAATGATGAATTCAATTTTGAAATCCTTGTATTTCTACTGACCTTCAAGGAATTCTCAAAGAAAAACATGGTGAAGTTAATGTTTAACTTTCCCTTTGGCTTCTTGCACTATGGTACTTAATAAATAAATACATACATACATATATACATACATACGTAAATAAATATATAAACATGAAAGGACTCTAATAATATCAACACTAAAAATCAGTGGCTGCAGGAGCAAAGTTCCTCTGACTCTAAGCAAAGAGCAGGTTTGAGACCACCTGATGAAAATGAACAGGTACAAGTCATGACAGTCAAGCAAACTCACAGGTGACTGGAAAAAAGGAAACATCATTCCCATTTTTTTAAAAGGATAGAAAGGAAGACTGAGAGAACTTCAGATCAGTGAGTCTCACCTCTGTGCCTGGGAAGATCATGGAACAGATGATCCTGGAAGCAGTGTCAAGGCACATGCAAGGCAAGGAGGTGATCTGAGACAGACCACATGGCTTCACCAAGAGAAAATCATGTCTGACCAATCTGGTGGCCTTTATGATGTAGTGACTGCATCAGTTGACAAGGGAAGGCTGATGTCATCTATCTATACTTCTGTAAAGCCTTTCACAAGGTCCCACACAACATCTTTATCTCTAATTTGGAGAGAGATTGATTTGAGGTCTGGACTATTGGGTGGATAAAGAATTGCCTGGATGGCTGCAGCCAGATTGTTGCTACCAGCAGCTCTATGTCCAGGTGGAGGCCACTGACAAGTGGTGTCCCTCGGGAGTCCATCTTAGTATTGGGGCTGTTTAACATCGTTATCAATGACATAGATCAAGTACACCCTCAACAAGTTTTCAGATGACACCAAGCTGAGTGGTGCAGTTGATATAACAGAAGGAAGGGATGCCATTCAAAGGGACATGGACAAGCTTGAGAAGTGGGCCCATGTGAACTTAACAAAGTTCAACAATTCCAAGTGTGAAGTGCTACACCTGGGTCCAGGCAATTCCAGACATGAGTAGAAACTGGGAGAAGAACTCACTGAGAGCAGCCCAGTAGGGAGAGACTTGGAGGTTCTGCTGGATGAAAAGTTCAACATGAGCCAGCAGCATATGCTTGCAGCCCACAAGGCCAACTGCATCCTGGGCTGTATCAACAGAGTAGTGATCAGGCAGAGGAAGGCATTTGTGCCCCTCTACTCTGCCCCTGTGAGGCTACACTTGGAGTGCTGCATTCAGGTCTGGGGCCCCCAGCACAAGAAGGATGTGAACCTGTTAGAGTGGTTCCAGAGAAGAGACGTGTATCAGATTAATGCACTGAAATTTAATACAGAAAACCTAAAGGAACATGGCAGCAAAGAACTACATGCAAACTTTCATGCAAACTAGCAGCAGAACAACTTTACTCTAATATGTTTTTAATTCCTTATTATTTTTTTTAGAAATAATCACAAAATAATTGCAATAATAGGTATGGAAATCACCACAGATGACCACTGTTAATTATTTTTGAAACAGTGAACAGTTTTCTTCTAAGTGCATAAAGTGTTAAAATCCCTTTCCATGTGTTTTAATTCATTACATATTTCAAATATTAACCAAATTATTAAAGCTGTCAGGCTTTACTGATATAATTCTACTGACTATGATTTACTTGTAATAACATTCACTATCTAAATGTAAGTCTGGATAATAGCTTTATAATACATCTTAGAAATCTAAAAGAAAAAAAAAAGTGGTTTTTCTTGCAAGTGATTAAGTCTAAGATATTACAGCTCCAAGTTTTAGAGCTTGTCAAAATACAAATACATTTCAGTAGTTCTCTGGATAAGTTTTGAGACATTGCAGGCAGAAACAAAGGAACTAAAAGGCTATTAGCCCCCTTTTTCCATGAAGAAAAAATAAGAGTCAAAACAAAAAAAAATCTGAAATTTATATTTTTGCAACAGCACAATGTGATTTCTTTTGAGGAGAAACAGGTTGATAATGATCTTGAAGAACAAGTTTGTTCTCCACAATAATGACAAGTGAGCAGAAAGACAAAACTAATCATAGATGATCAGTGAAGACTGATAATTACATACAACAACAAGAAAGAGGAAATAATTTAAAATATGATGGTGAAGCAGGAAAGAAAGAAAAGCCTGGGAGAATTTCTTCATTAAAGGAAACCTGAGTTACAAATAAGAAATCAGACAGAAATAATGTGGATATTTCCATATTTTGTGAATTAATTTTACCTGTCTCTAAACAGCTGACAGCTTTTGTCAAGGAGAATATTAGGAATGCATGTGGGCTGCAAATCAGGAGTGAGATCTCATCTATATGGTTCAAGGTTAGGCTTCTTAAGAAAGAAGTAGGGCAAATCCTTTCTCAGAAACTTGTCCAATTTGAGCTTTGTGTGTACTCACTCTGATGAAGACCCCTATATTTTGACTCACGAACATGTACTGACAAGCTCAGCACTCACTGCATTGTCTGTCAGCTGAGCCAGGGATGGTCAAAACTTCTTGCTCTTCTACAGTGTGTGCTCTATTAGCATTGACCTCTTTTCTATCCCTTGCAAGGACATTGGAAAGCACAGTCTCCATCACAGCTGTAGATGTGCTAGATTGGATGCTTCAACTGGTTCTCCTTTCCATCTTTTTTTCATGCACACATCCTTCCTTGATATGTATCTGTAAAGGTCTGGTACTGTGAGGCATAGTATACACCATCTCTCATTCTTTATATTTATATATATATATACATATATATATATATATACATATATATATATATATATATAGTTGTTGAGATGTGACAAATACATGACACAGATGCATAGACTAATATTATACTAGAATTTTAATTGAACTGAAGAAAATTCTTGCAGGGTCAAGGTTTTTAATAAATGAACAGAATAAATGTCCCATGAAAGGTACCATATGTTTTTTTAAATCTGAAAATTAGTTGCAAAGTCACAGTTAATTTAATTCTATGGTCTCTCTGTCTTGGGATAATAAAATAGACTGAGAATTGTAATAGTCAGAGAATTAAACCTTTGCTGCTGAGAGGCATTTTGAAAATGAAATGTTTGGCTAACTGCTTTTAAATGACTCTACACATATTCATAAGAATATTATTTTAAATTTAATAAGGTATTTCAGTCATAGTATGAGCATGATTGCTTTTGTGACAACATCTGAGTTGTATTGTCTTGTTTTGCTGGATAGCTTTGTGTATGTACAATTTGCTCATGGTAAAGCTAAGGTACTGTTATAAACACATATGAAGCAAATATCTCCTGGCTACTGACAGGACTTTCTGTTTATATGTATACTGAGCAACATTTATGACCACTAATATGAGTATGGCTATTACAGGACACTTTTGTAAGAAAGCATCTGCCTTCAAACACACCTGTATCTGTCATTCAAATGATCAAAAACAAAGAAAACCCAGCAACTACCACATTCTCTTCATGACCAATAATATATTCTGATGAGAATACGTCTGCATCTCCATGTAAGTTGTTATCACAATTTTTGAATTTTTCATATACTTATTCTTCTCTCTAACACAATGCTCTTTACCAGATATGATCACCACCACCATCACTTTTCTATCTTTTTTTTTGTACCAATATTATTCCTGCACAAATTAGACGATGAGTCTTGTGTACCCCTGAATGTCAAGGATAAAATTCAGTCTTGTAGTTAATATGATAGATGGAACTTGTGTATGAAGAAAGAGCTTAAACAAGATTATTCAGAAAAAAATGCTCTCTAAACCACAGTGAATATTCTGTATTCAGCAGTAAAGTCAGCATCAGAAACAGTACAATAATTAGAAATAAGGCTAGTTTTGATTGCATTTTTTTTCCAGGCATATATTAAAGACGTTTTTCAGAATTAGTTTTTCTTCATTCTGGTCAAACAACTTTCTTATAGACATACACTTGATATGATGTTTCATATTTTTCTGAAAATCATTAGTGTATTTATAGTGTCTGGAGCCATGTAACTTTTGGAAATTTTTATTGATACTTGGTATAGAAACAAAGAGAATAGGAAATAAACTAATTTAATATTTTTTTAAGTAAAAAAAAAATATATTTATGCATGAAGTAGGTTGGACAGAAACCCATGGAAAACACTTTAACATGTAATAGCTTTAAAGGAGCATTTTGATAAGAGTGATTGAGCATTATGTTCAGAGTTAGGTGGAAAAATATAACATTAGAGTTCTGTCCCAGTGCTCTGAAACATAAGTGTATCAATTATGCCATGTAAGCCAAACCACCAAATTTCCTATGACCTGTAAAAGCTGGAGAGTATGAAAATCTAAATGTATTGATTAACATCATTAATGTTTAGTGGCATCTGTGATTTATCTCATGTACTGAACTGGCTTTGACTCCAGTCTGGTGTTGGAGAACCTAACTTCACAACTGAAACACTTGGTGTCATTCAGAGTTCTGTACATATATGCATTTTGTGTTGCAAACACCTTAAACTTTTTCTTTTATTTTTTATTTTAATTTTTTAACTTCTGAAATATTATGCTTATACTAGCTGAGATCACAAAGAAGTGCAGGCACTTGTTTCTGTTTCTTGGTGGACCCTGAATTGCAATAAGAAGGGAAGGTTCTGATTCTGATTAGAAACAGTTAAAATGTGATTTCATTCCAAGTTCTCAAATCGACTGTGATATTGCTACCTATCTATTTCTACCGTTCTCATTAAATGAGAGCCGTTGCCTCTCTGCCTATTCCAGTCATCTTCTGTTTCTACCACTTTCCTGTTGCTTTCACAGCACAATCAAGTCTTCCTCTGCTATTAATTTTTCTGTGATCCCATGTTCACAAGCAGAAAATCAAAAACACACTTTTTTTTGTGGTCTTCAGCTTGTACTCTTCCTTATAAGGTTCATCATCACAGTCTTTTATTCAAAAGTTTTACACATAGTCTCCTTGTCTTACAAAAAACATTTTTCTTCTGTCATCATTCTTTGTTCAAGTATTGTTTGACTGTCCTTCCTAATCTCATGCTTACTAGGTGCTACCTTTTTCCCCATTTCCTGTATTCACGATATCCACGGATTATTCTTTTTAAAAATTACCTCCAATTTCTTCACAACAGCTCTCATGTGTGTTTTATTTTTTCTTCTGATAGTTCCCATCCAAATCCCTCCTTTTTTTTCTTTTTTTTTTTAATGTTTATTTACTCCAGAGTATGAACAACCAATTTTCCCTGTTCTCAACCAAAGACTGCAGAACATTTTGCTAAATGTTTATCGAATTCAACTTTTGGTAATGAGACTGTTAGTCTATCTTACATTAGGATATTAATTTCTAAAATGTCTTGGAGATGTAGATGATGTAAGAAAATCCCCAGCAAATATCATGTTTATTTTTTCTTCCCTTTGTCATGTTCTAGTTTTATAACTGTACACATTCACAAGTAACTGTCGTGTAAGTTTGGCAACTTGTGTACGTATATTGCTCATTTCTACTAATTCTGTTTCATATCTTGGTATGTGAATAACCTAACTGTATCTCTTTTTCTTTCCATGAACTGTGGAGGATCGATGGCAGCTTCAAATTTGCTAGTATTAGAAGGACAGGCTCAGCAGTGCTAGTAGGCTGAGGCAGCTTTCCCATGAATTTCCAATTAATCCCAGCAGGTTGTCTGTTTGTGGTAGGATAATGTATAAAGTGCACTCTAAGACTGTGGCACGTTTTCTCCTACAAATGGAAAAGAAAATACATGTGTGTGTATTTCAGATAAACAGCTAAATGGAGTTTTCTTGTAGTCCTCTATACACATACGTGTTTTCAATATTCTGGAGTGTACCGACACAAAGAAGTGGGTGCTCTTTCTCAGTTGAAGATCCCACTATTTAATCTGAAAATCAAACAGAAAATCTATTTCCATAATAGCAAAGGAATGAGATCCAAAGAGTAAAAGTTGAATGATTAATCCTGAAGTTCTCATTGCAGTCTAGTTTGGCACATCTGTTACTGAAAGTACCATTATACTTGTGCCAGATATGCATATATGAATGAATGATACTAAGGTATTGGAACTGCTAGTAGAAGTTCTACCCCTGACAATGGGGAAATAAAATCATGGTTTCCTGTTACTGCTAAAGAAAGACTAGAAGTTGTACTCACAGCAGTGTGTATGCCTGCACACAATCTCCTACAGTTTCTGTAAATGATTAATTATCACAATTTGATGGTTTTTTCTTCAAGCAAAAGGTTTCATTAATCAACACTCCTAAACTATCAAAGTCATTATTGAATGATAGTTTATTATAATAGATTGTATTTCTCATAGAGAGATACTGTTATACAGCCATTTTGAATTGCAAATGAATAGCTGCACATCTTTCGGATATGTTAATGCGTGCAAAATCAGAGCTAAATAGCCATTAGCTACATAGAAATAGTGTGACACTTCTGGATGCACTTATTATCTTCTAGAATCATATTTGTAGAAATAGAATCTGTTAAAATAGCAGTGTTTTTTTGTTTTGTTTTGTTTTGTTTTCCTTTTTATAAAAATGATATTTTACACCTGTTTACTAACCTAAAGGTAACCTGTTCTTATGAATCTTTTTATATATGTTTCAGCTCCTTTCTGAGTACTTACCTGTGTTTTAGATAAAAATACATATCTTATATATATATATATATATTATATATGTTATATATATTTCCTGGAATAAAATAACTAACCTCTTAATGTTTAATATATTGATTTTCTATTATTATTATTATTATTATTATTATTATTAAAATAATTACAATAATAATATTAATTCATAGATTTGTTACTTTTACATGTAGTTACACTGAAAAATAATTTAAACCTCTCTATACTACTAACAAATATGTGCTTAGCAACACATGGTTAGAAAAAAAGATTTCTATAAATTTTTACATATTCATTAGTTAAAGATGAGCTCAGGTCTGGCTTTGTAGTAAACATGCAGAGTAGGTGATTAATCTTTAAAAGTGAAAACAAAATCTTCCATTCTGTAGGTGAACTCTAGGCTCCAGTACTGTGGTAAGATAGATATCACTGGTAACAACAGAAAATGTTCTCTGATTTGTTCTCTGGCAGTTCAGTACAAATGATCCTTACGTGAATGTTATTAGAATTGAAAACTAACTAGAGTCAGCCTCAAATCCATGTCTTCTTACAACCTGTTTTGGCTATTGAGGTATAGTTTTTTATAAAGGACCTAATAAATCAAACCAGCCAATTTTATATTACTATCCTAGAAAATGAATAATTTTTCATTAATTATTAAGATCTAAAAATTTTGGATGTTTTTGAATAGTGAAATTATAATCTGTCTAGAAATGTTATTTTTTCATAAAGTATTTTGTTTTCAGTTAGGACAAGAATTAAAGATTCACTTTTCTCACAACATCTGAAGATCTCTTACAACCTTATTATAGAATCACAGAATGGTTGAGGTTGGAAGGGATCTCCAGAGATCATCTAGTCCAACCCCCCTGCTCAAGCAGGGTCACCTAGAGCATGCTACACAGGATTGCATCCAGGTGGGTGAATATCTCCAAAGGAGACTACACAGCCTCTCTGGGCAGCCTGTTCCAGTGCTCTGTCACCTGAACTGTAAAGTTCTTCTTCTTCCTGGGGTTCAATTTATACACATTACCCCTTGTCCTGTCGCTGGCCACCACTGAGAAGAGTTTGGCGCCATCCTCTTTACATTGTCCCCTCAGGTATTTGTGGAGGTTGATTTGTACAGGTTATTTATATAATTTAGAAAGAAAATAAATAAATAAATAAATAAATAAATAAATAAATAAATAAATAAATAAAAATAAGCACAATTTATTTTTGTCTACCAATTTATCAAAATGAATTAAATTAATTTTTCTCCAGTGTAATTTGAAGCTGTGTCTCCATGTATTTCTGTGGCGTTTCACAAGATAGATAAAGCACCTCTCGTGCATGTCATTGTCTCTATGCCATGCTCAATCCAAGTATATTTCATCATAAATATAATGGTAAATTTCTTCCCCTCACATAAACCAAGGAAAAGTCTTCCAGTCTCCATGGTACATGTACTTCAGCCAAAGAGAAGCCAAAAGTTAATTTTTAAAAAGTGCAATGGTAGATTAATGAAAAACTAGATAAATGTTTATGGCTGAAATTTTTCTCCAACCTACAGAATATTTTGTTAGTCTTTTCTAGTAGAAAAGCTGTGTGATATGTTTATTTCAGTACCTGATTTCCTGGCCAAATAAGCTGATGGAAAGATTTGGGTTGAGAAGTGTGATTTGTGCCTGGGGTGAAAGGCACAACTCCAGGGCTAGGAGGGAGACGAGTGTCTGATTTCCAGAGATCTCATCTGTTCTGCAATGATAAACTAGTAAACCGAATCCTCACAGACCCCCACCAATGTAGTGAGTTTAGATGTATGGGCACAAGTGGGGCCATGGCATCAGCCATGCTGCTTCTCCCAAAGATGGGGAGGGAGGACTGAGATAGCAGGAAGCTCTAGTCTGCAGCCTGCTGAGCCAGAGAAGATGGTACCATTGTAACTACAGTACCACTGAAGCAAGGGGGACCACAAGGGGAAAAATCCCTAATGGTTGGAGGCAAGGGCAAAGGAAGGCTCCCACCTGCATGGTGTGGGGTTGTAATGTTTTTTGTTTTTTTTTTCTTGCTGTTATGAAACTTCATTAATGCATGGGTGAAACATAGATCTTTTTCTGTCTGCATCCAAATATAAATGTAAGCTTGAGTCAGAACAATGTACTTTACATCCTGTATAGAATGTATTATTTTTATTTATCCATTTTCTTGGCTACATAACCATACAAATGGAATGGCTTGAAATAAATTATTTGAAGGATAACACATAGTCAGTATTTCTATTTATAAATCATAACAATGTACAAACAGCAAAAAGAGGGCAGGCAAAAGTTGTAGATTAGCTGCTTACAATGAAAATTGAACCTGGAAATAAAATACAGATGGACTATATCCTCAGGGAAATATTTGGGTCCTATGAATGGTGTAATGTTTGAGAACATTCTTCTGGTAACAGAAATTATCCTCTTCAGGGAAGTGCCAGAAGATTTCAGTGCCAACATGTGCCAACAGTTCTGAATTGTGAAAATTTTTACAGCTATATATTTTAATCTTGCACTACTAATAGAGCAACTGTTCTCCCTATGGAGAAGTAAGAGCAAAAAGCTTTCTTCTATTAACTAGTTTGATGCTTTGTTAGAAGGAATCAACTTAATTGTATCTTAAATTTTGGCTTCAATCAATGCCATGAAGTTTTTTTTTTCTGTTGTTTGTTTGTTTTTAAATACAGCACTCAGTATTCCAAGAAATGGAGTTACAAAAACTCTATGATCATAAAGTAAAATTTCAACTGAAGAAATCAAGATTAAGACTAGATTTTATATGCAGATGAAACTTTGGTCCCCCAAAAAGTTGACTATAAAATTCAGATTTTCTTCAGAGTTTTGGTTAATAAAAGAACATGCTCCATTGAGATATTTTTTGTCTATTTTTTAAAATTATTTTAATGACATATAAGTATTGCACATCTTTGTAAAAAGTTATATAATATAGATTTGCAAGTAAGCATTTCCTATTTTTCTATAGGACATGTTGTTTTATCATTTTTTTTTATATATACCTATCATTTTGAAAGATTTACTAGTTTCTTCTACTCTCAGTAGAGAGGAGGAATGATGACAACATAGCTATTTACTTATCAAAAGTGCTTACTTATCTGATGAACGTCATTGAAATCAGTCCATGATATGCTTCCCAGTACAAGGAAAATAGGTAGCATAAACAAGACAAAACTCGACCAATCTGTTTTGTTGTTGTTGTCATTTTGTTTGTTTTTCATCAGTAATGTAAACTTCAGGAAAAGAAAAAAAATCTAGTCACCAGAATTTACTTACAGAGAACTAAAATTATTCTTCCGTTGATGTTTTCTTTTTCCTGTTATTCTTTGTTGCAAGAAAATATTGTTCCCTGCTATACAAAATCTGTAATATTCATTCACAGTGAAAATGTCTCCCAAATGATTATTTAAGCTAAACAAGACTTCATTGACACTAGGGAGTGTCAAGCAAGCAGATCTTGGGATTTGCATAATAATTGGTTTGAAACAAGTGATATTCCATACAGTACTATGTATACAGAAGGTAATGAATATGGTAGCCACAGTCTGAGAGATCTGTATCAGGAATATAATGAAAGCTGAATATTTTTCAGTCTTTGGAGGTTTTCAAACATCCATACAAGCTAATGAGCTAATTTAGATAAGCATTAAACATGAATTTAATCACATTACTGGTAATTATTAGCAGACACACAATATGAAAGCCTTTTAGTTCTCTTCAAAAGTTGTAATTAACCATAAAAAAAAAGTAAATTGTTTGACCTCATGAACTGCATATAAATGACTCAACTAAAGACTTCTAGATTTAACAGGAAGCTTAGTTTAGAGTCATTTTTCCTTATATATTATTTAGTTGAACGTAAAAGTGTGTTTCTTTCCACATTATCTCAAGATCAAAATTAGACTATATTTCTCAAAACGTTATTTAGTGAAAAGAATCTGAAAACTAAACCCAGTTCTGAAGAGCACAGACGCATATATTGATGTGATACATGAAAATGTTCCCTCGCCATCTCCTACATTTGTCGTGAGTTACCACATAAGCATATACTTCCAGTAACCTCTCTAGCTCCTCTGAAACACATAAAAGTAAGCATGTGAATGCAGTTCTTGCTGGATCAGAACAAAAATTTTGCTCAGATGAGACTTGGTATTTTGCTTGGCAAACATTGCAGGCAAGCATACCTAGTTCAAAAAGCTGAGAACACAAGACCTTCCTACCTATACCAGGCAAACAGCTATGCTCCCCATACATTTCAATGACAAAAATAATGGTGGGACTATACTAAAAAGGCTATAAAAATTTTATAAATTAAGGTTATTAAGATAAAATTTCCCATCCTAGAAAAATGTGACCAAATGCATATTTTTAGTTTTCTTTAAAGGAAAAGTAGCAGCTAGATAAAATCTTAAATCCTATGTATAAAGAGATTGGTCTCTGAAGTTATGATTCTGGAGAGAAACACTTAATAATCCAATTTCACATAATGAAAGTGGGCTGTTTTTTGAAAGTTGCCAAATGACTATGACTGTTCAATTTCTCTCAGGCAGCGAGGGAGAGTGTTTCCTTATTTAACACAGTAGTGATCTCATCTAATTTTTCATTTATCAATGGACCATTGCTCAAGAACACATTTTGCATGCTCTTGCTCATGTTGTTCAGAAGTTACACATTTTCAGCAATATTGAAAAATGAAGATTTACATTAACATAGATATAATGTCTTTTTTTCCCCTAAATGAACTATCACTGATAAAAAAAAAAAAAAAAAAAAAAAAAAAAAGATTACATTTTAAGAGGCTTTTTGAAAACATATTTTTTCTCTGTGAGAATTTGTGGAGAAGCCATTTCCGGTTTAAACAATTTTTCAGCAAAAGACTAACCAGCTTTCTTACCAGCTGTGTTACCTATGCCTACGATTAAGCTGTGCTGAATTATTTTATGCATGCAATATCTTTTCTTGGATATTAGAGTTTGAAACTGTCTTGGCTTTGTAGCAGGTTAGCTGTCACGCTAAGTTAACACGTGCTTTTCTACACAGTAAAGTGGTACAGTAGAATTAAGCTGAAGTTATAATTTTCCTATCTTAAAACTGGCTAACAACATGGGGCCACATGTAAGATCTTCCCTCTGCACCCATAAATTTCATGTGGTCTTTCTATGACAACTTGTTTCCAGCTCCCAAACTCCACTATATTTGGGACTGGAAAAAGTAGAAGTCATCAGACAGAAGTGTAGCAGGCCAGCTATAGACATGTGGATGTTAAACTGGAAGACAGAGTACTCAACAGCTTTGGACATTTTCTTCTGCTGTGTAAAATTTTTCTGTGTCTTGCAGATGTCTCCTTCCTGTCTTACCAGACTTTTCTTCAGCTGTACTTTACAAAATTTTGCTCCCCTTCTTCTTCTCTTTCCTCTCATACAGTTATCCTATTTTCTTTTGCTGCTTTTCCAGCTGGCTAATCCTCGTGCTTTCCTTAGTGCTTTCCTGAAATACTGTGGAGCCACGACAGCTCCTGCAATTGCATTCCTCAGTTTATTTATGTTACATGTCTTTCTCTTTAGCTGTGTTTATATATGGAGTTACAATAGTGGAGCACGCTATCTATAGACTAATTAGAATTTACCCTAATAAACATAACTATTAATCATGACTTTTATTATTATTATTATTATTATTATTATTATTATTATTATTATTATTATTATTATTATTATTATTATTATTATTATTATTATTAAATCTAATAAACACTTTTATAATCCAGGACAATGACAACAGAATGATCATTAATAACAAACACATAGTATTTATTAATTAATAAAAAACTGCTCACTAATTTATTCAAAGGATAAAGATTAAAGGAACACGCCACTCATGTAATTTTCTGTAAATGAAGATCAAAAATATCTTCCCTTGCAATTAAAGTTTTCATAAAACTTCATAGAGCATAAAAACCTAATGAGTGGAAAACTACATGTGTGTTTAATGAATGATGTTCATAGTTTAATTCAGTCAGAACACTTACAAGCTGCATGGTGTATACATGAAATTGCACTAGGTAAGAACGAAAAAGTATTGTTTTCTGTTTTGCATACTCTAACCTCATGGAACAAACATCTCTTACTATGTGTTTTGTGCTCTGTGTACAGCAAGTAGAGATGTGACTTTATCGTCATCTTGATGTCTCCTGGTTCTATTGTGTTTAACTAATATAATACAAGAATATGAAATATTATCATCTTGCAAGAATATAAAATTTGATTGAGGATGGGAGTTTAACCTTTTTTGTTGTTGCCTTAGGCACTTCTCGAATTAAGTTACATTCATGTCTATGAAACCGATTTTCCCAACCTACCTAGTAGAGTTACTTTACATAGCAACTAATGTCTTCTTTTGTTTATACCTTTCACAGTTTGTTTTTATAATACTTCAATTGCACTTATACATACTCCCATTTTTCACTAAAATGTCAAATTGAAATATGAAAAATTTCTAGCTCCTAAACACTCAGTTTTAGCTAACAAACATGACTTTGTCTCATCCCTTTTAAAATCCTCATCCAGAGCTTAAAACATTGTATCTCCTGTGTTGATGAGCAAAATTTTCTGTAGTTTTCCTGTTCAGTATAAATACTGGAGAAGCATGGAGAAAAAAAATAAAATAAAATAAGAGGAGAACATGTGATAATAACTCAAGAAAGAAGAAGGCTATTAGAAAAACTACATATAGTGAGATATCTGTAGTCTTTCTTGTTTTTAATGATGATCACCTTTCATAGTGCTAAAGGACTGCTTGTCACTGTTGGGGTGCTGAGGGGACTGTGGAAGTACCCAATGGCTTTCCAACTGTGTGGTGGAAAATGTAGCTGTTGTTGAGCAGCCACTTTAACTCCACTGCTGCTGTGCGGAAATTCATGTCAGGTCTGTTGTATCTTGAAACTTTATTTACTCCAGGTTACTTGGAGTCAGATGCACTGAATGACGTTCATACAGTTTATTAAAGGGAATATTCTTTAGAAAACTTCAGAAATATTGTCCCAAACTAAACAAAATTAGTTTTTGAAACTAAAATGATCAAAACATAAATCCAATGGGTTTCAGTTGCAGAAATATCTATTTTTTTTTTTCCTTAATGATTTCTTACCTACTAGCTTCCAAGTTTCCAAATTTCCAGAGCAAAAAGTTTGACCTCTGAAACAGAGGGTGATCTCTGAACTCAAAATTATCTGAAATGATACAACCTGAGAAGGTTGTAAAATTTAGCCACAGACATACAAATAGTGCAATATTTGATAAAACTTTTAAAATTGCATTCCAAATACATTTCTTAAAGTTGTTTGTGGTATGTTTAGGTCATTCTTCTAGATCATGGCAGAGTGCTCTTTCAACAGCATTTCAGATTTGTTATGGAAATTCCTCTATTGTATGGATGACATTCTGAAGATGTGTTTTTTATAAGCAGAAGGGAATGGGTACTCAACATTAATCAGACAGAGCTATATTAATTTATATGACATGATGAGACAGCTTTTTTTCTTTTCCTCCCCACTTTTTTTTTTTCAAGGGAAAGGCACTAAGGAAATGATAATAATTTTTCTTAGCTCAGTGAATTAGCATATGTTATAAAAGACAGAAGAAATATTCCTTGTTGGTCATCTCCCCCCTCCTGATCTTTGTATAATCAAATAAAAAAAATCTAACGAGTGGTTGTGACCCACACGGCTACTTCAGTCAGTCATATTCCATATTTACAAAACATATATATATATGTTACCAAATGACTAAGAAAACAGTCTGTCTCTATGTATATGGAAGCAGAGGGTTCCTGTGGGATCTTGTTCATTCTGTGAGTTTTTGTGACCTCTGGATAACCAGGAAGTTGTGCATGAATATGTAGGCAAACACCAGCAAGGCAGATGTTACACTTGCTGACCTTCACTCACTGAAACTGATAATCAGTTTGGCTGTCATTCATTGTCCTTTTGAGGCTTTTTCACAGCAAGTTAATGCCAAGGAGACATATTTGATCCTGCAGGTCCTGCCAGAAATTAGGTTTGGACTTGGATATTTTGGAATGAATCCGAGTCGAGTTTGACAACAAAGGGAAGGCTGCTGCAGTAACACGTGCAGATGAGACCCTTCTCAATTTGTTTGCATGCTCCAGGGTAGGGAGATATTGGGGCCCTTTCCTGGCTTTCATTCAGCTGTGGGTGTGAAAGCAAAATGTGAAATAATATTAAAAGATATAATTAATTTATGTGGACAAACTGGTCACAGATGTTGCACCTATGTAACCTAATGAATGGGCAATTGTAGTGTTTCAGTTACTAACAGGTAAATAATTAATGTCAGTGACAAGTCTTTTGCCTAGTCATTTGGAAATTAAAATAAGATGTGAATATACATATGAAATTGTAAGATAAATATTTTCTTATGCAGCTAATAATATCTCATACAGTTTAATCACCCACTAGCAAAAGTATACTTGGTATAAAGCAGTTTTTCTGTATTTTTTATCAGATTTTTTCAAAGCTTCTTTCTTTTTGTTTTGTTTATTTTGCAGGTGCTGCAATGGCACATATAGGTAAACAACACTGAACCTGTGTGTACTGGAAAGAAGGCATGTGGCAAAAAAAAAAACAAACAACACAATAATGTTGAAGGACCTGAGCATATGAGAGTTTGTAAATCTTTAGAAACTGTAATAAGATAATATAATATAGTTGTCTAGTGAAGTCATTGCTATAAGAAAGGTACAAATATTGACAAAAAAAAAAAAAGATACAACCAATATTATTTGAAAGATATAACATTGACATGTTGCATATAACAGATGAACATATTCTTTGTCCCTTCCTAAGTAAATGGAAGGTAGATACTCTTTAATTATTGCCTGTCTTTGTCAACCAGTTATAGTATTTCAGCACTGGATAAGTCAATCACCTTATCAGCATACAAAGCAGGAGAAACAATGAAGCCCAGTTTTACTTGTAGCCTGGTTTCTATAACCCTTCAGCTTCCCTCACATGCTATCTGCTGCATCCTATTTATTTCTTTTTATTAGATTTTAATCAAATCTATAAAACTACACAAAGTGCTGGTAACGAGAAACAACGTGATCTTTTGAAAAAAAAAAAAAAAAAAAAAAAAGGATAAAACCTTAAAGTTAATATGGAAGAATTCATCATGAATTCACAAACATATTTGGTCTCTGGATATGTAATCTGTTTAGCACACACAGTATGAAATACTTGTCATACTGATCTTAGTGTTTCTTATTAATTTTAGTGTGACTTTTATTTCACCCTACTATATGCATACATTCCAAGTAGAATTGCATGTTAATCTTTCTTTCTTTCTTTCTTTCTTTCTTTCTTTCTTTCTTTCTTTCTTTCTTTCTTTCTTTCTTTCTTTCTTTCTTTCTTTCTTTCTTTCTTTCTTTCTTTCTTTCTTTCTTTCTTTCTTTCTTTCTTCTTTCTTCCTTCCTTCCTTCCTTCCTTCCTTCCTTCCTTCCTTCCTTCCTTCCTTCCTTCCTTCCTTCCTTCCTTCCTTCCTTCCTTCCTTCCTTTCCTTTCCTTTCCTTTCCTTTCCTTTCCTTTCCTTTCCTTTCCTTTCCTTTCCTTTCCTTTCCTTTCCTTTCCTTTCCTTTCCTTTCCTTTCCTTTCCTTTCCTTTCCTTTCCTTTCCTTTCCTTTCCTTTCCTTTCCTTTCCTTTCCTTTCCTTTCCTTTCCTTTCCTTTCCTTTCCTTTCCATCCATTAGAATTTATCAGGGTGATACAAAGACATAAAACTGCCTCATAGTTCCTCTTTCCTTTTTTAAAGAAAAATTTTGATTTCAAATTATTTCAGCCATTTCTGTGTTTTTATGCCTATCCTTAAGTGTATTGATAATCACAGTGTATCACCTTCAATATCTGCTTTCTGTGAAGCCATTCTACAGCCTGCCTCTGCTTCCAGTGCAAAGTCCTGCCCTGTGTTGTTTGTTTGCTTTTGGTACTTCTTCCTGAAGCAGCTTAACTTTAGATGGAGTTACAGTCAATTCCCTTCTATGAAAAGGAATAAAAAACCCTGTTGGGATGGCAATAACATGGATCTTCTGAGGTTCAGCAATGACGGAGCAGTGGTCTTGGGGATCATGTAAACAGATACTGCAGTCTGGTCCTGCTTACTGGTTCAGCTCTACCATGGCTGCTCTAAACTTCTCCAGCACTTGACATCACACAATTCCTCTCAGACACCCAGAAACTTGGCACTATGCTGACTGTAACCTGAAAGTGAGGTCAAAACACATGGACAAGGGAAAAGAGAAAAAATTAATTGTTGGTGTAAAGCAAAGATAATGTTGGTACATACTGGAATTTAGACTACAGGGCTGTAATTTCAGCTTGCAGTTGAGGATTATACAGGACAGTTCATTAGAAAAGGTAACTTGGCCCTTCTTCAGCCTTTGGTTTTGTATGTGCTGATCTTCCAGTAACTCCCCCTACCAAGACTGTATTAAACAGCAGGTTTGGTAAAGAAACCCTGTGCACCCCTCCCCTCCCCCCTCTTTGCCACCATATTTACCTGGAGGAAAGTAATTGGAAACAGTGATTTTACCTCAAGATTATCATGGTGATCTCTTGATTATTTTGGCTTTCAGTTGTCTTTGCATTACTTTAAAGTGTCTCTGGTAAAATAAAGGTTTGAGGAAATAACACACAATTGTGTTTTGCAAATACTGCTCTGTATTTGTAACTTACTAGATATCCTTTAATGCTGTGCTGATCAGTTGACCTATTTGTGTTATGAAGTCTTCAAGGCACTGTTTGCCTTGCCATGTGAGGTTTGCACCTTAGACCAGAGCCACGGTGAACACTGGTCAGGGCTGTTAATAGTGTAGCATGCAATTCTGATGTGGTAGTTTGCATTTGGGAGCACTCTCCACTCATATGAGTCTCACAGCCATTTGCTAACACAGGCTGTTTCTTACTCCAGTGCTTTTAGCCTCTTGTTTCCATGTCACTGCTGAGAGCAGAAATGATTTGTGTTGGTTAAAAAGGTCTTATGGATGAGAGGTAATAGTTTTCATACAAAGGTGAAATAGTATGTCACTAGTATCCATGAATATGATTTTGACTTACAGATATATATATATACAGATATATATATATAGGGATATTTCTGGAAAGAAAACTTCCTGAAGATTATTAATATTTGTAAAAATGAACTTTGATTTAATTACTACTATATTAATGAAAGATGCATTTAAATTATAAATACATTTTGCGCAATATCATATGGGCGTAACCACATCAATTTTTTTTTATCCTAGCAAAACCATTTAAGAAGTTCAATTTACTCTCTTGTCTTTTCTGTCTGTGTGTTCTGCCTACAAAAATCTGCTGTCTTCATGGCAAATAAAATTTTATCTGTAGTACAAAACCAACCCAGAGTGATATGCAGCCACTGAATCCTCTGAATCCTTCCCTGCCTAAGACCTTAATCTTGACTTTAGAATGAACACATTTTTAAATATGGAAGACAGTTCAGACTCTGAAAGACCCTAGGGCCTTCTTCAAGATAAAATCTCAGTTTTGAAAGGAAAAGATAAAATCCAGGAAAACAATTCTGATTTTGTGCAACTGAAAACTAGAAACAAGATAGAGCAATATTGGAACATGGTAAAATTGCTGTTTAGAAAATTGATGAAAAAGAGGCTTTTCCAGGGTCTTTGTCTCAGGAAAAACAAACAAACAAACAAAACATTCAATGTTTGTTTATTATCCCCATATTATGTTTTTCAGAGCTTTTTTTTTTTTTTTTTCTTTTCTTTTTTTTTTTCCCTGGGACAGGTCAGTACTTTACACCAAGTATGAAGGTTGTACTTTACAAAACATTATTGTTAGATTCACACATGCAGTTAAAAAACAAAAAATAAAATAAAAAAAAAAAACAGTTAAGTGGTTATTGCTTACAGTATTAAGTATATCAATGTAGATTAAGTAAGAGTCATAACAGTATCTGTCAGAAAATTCCAGTTTATTTGTTGAACCAAATGTCATTAGTAACTGTGACTGGATCTCTTTCCACTGGTGTCAGTGATGATGTGCTTAGTCCTGTGGGCTTAAGAGAAGCTGGTTAAGGCTGAATAAAATGAAAAGGACTTGAAAGGACTTAATTATTTTATTTATTTTATTTTATTTTATTTTATTTTATTTTATTTTATTTTATTTTATTTTATTTTATTTATTTTTTACAAGTTGTCAGTGTTACAGATTGTCAAAGTATTAGTACTAAATATTTGTTTTACTTCAGATGCAGGGAGTTTGTGTCTAAGCAGAGATAGAAGAGAAACCTCAGCTGTCCTCAAAACTGAATGTGCTGGACTGTCTCTGCAAGGTAGACTGAGTCTTGGAATTACACAGCTAATCCTACATTGATATATGTTGTATTGTTTCCAAATTCATGCAGCTGAACCTTCATTGGCCTGTGTGTTTTTAACGTGTTCAGGTCTCCTCCAATCTGTGTACCTACTCTATTTGTGATGCTCCATTGCACAGACCCTAAATATATGTAGATATGCCAAAAGTGGTGTGGCTACAGTTCAGCAGAGGAACTCTCAAGTCTAGTGATGAAGAATATAACTATTAAATAGATTTTCCAAGAGGGCTGTGGATTCTCCCTCCTAGGAAAATACATGGGCCCACAGAGATCACTCTGATAAACGTATGGCATTAATCTACCGGTGCCATACAGACAACTGGTAGATCAAAAGACATTGTCACGTTGGAACATTTGCAGGTGATGGGAAAGAGGAATCAATTCTCTCAGGTTTCTATAGATAGAGTCTCAGAAATGTGATTCATTTTTCCTAAGCAGAAACTGACCCTGGCCTTGGAACTGCATTGCTTGTTTGGTTTTCTTGCAGCCTGGCTCTTCCTTTGGAGCAGAACAGTGAACAGCAAGACTTCAGTCTGAAGTGTTCTTGTTGGGTACATGCAGGCAATGTAAACAACTCTATTGCAGTCAAAAATGATCATATGGTAGGGAACTGCACCCCGGAGTGCCTCTTTCATGGGTCTCAAAAACATCAGTGGGATGTAGGTGTATTTTTGCTATCAATGGTACACAGTTTATACTTAAGCTAATTGTGATGTACTGAAACAAGTTTTTGTGTTTTTTACTGCCAGCATGGGTGATGAGGAACCAAAGCATGTAAGAGGGTATCTGGAAAGGATATTTCTCAGAAAGGATGAGAGGAAGGCTACAGAAGGAAATGTAAACAGGGCTGGGATAATCTCAGTTACTAAGTCTTCACCTGGTAATACTATTGAAAAATACCAATATCCTAAGAAAGATAATTTGGCACACGGGTATAGGAAGCTCTTTTGTTTTAACACAAATTGTGTTCCGTACACAGCAGAAACATATGGGAAAGTGGAAGAGCTTTTTTCTTTTTCCTCCTCTGGTAGCTTTGGGATCTAACAAACAATAGTATCAAGGGATTGCAGTCACCACAACATACCACTAGCATAACAACCTAAAAAGAAGGCTAGCCTTTGTACCTGTAGCAGAACACACTGAAAAAAGACAGCGCTGCTTAAAAAGAAGATTGGAGTCATGTGAACTCAAAGGGACCAATTATTTTTTCAGCTGTACTGGTCTTTCAGCCTAAAGGCACCTGCTGAACTACTCCTACTCTCATTTCAATCCAGAAAATTCACAGGTGGTTTGTGTTAGATTATGGGGACCTTCATAATCATCACTTTGTTGTTACTACTCTTCTCACTGTGTTTCAGTGTTTTGATCAGGGGACTGGTTTTGCTTATAGTCACAGATGGTTTCTGTTTGACAGGCTGACAGGCAGACAAAGTAAATAGGCATGGAAATAAAATATTCCTTTGTTTTGGTGAATCAGGCCAATGTCACCAGTTGTCATGTGGGTAGATACTGCTTGATAATGCTTCTGGATGTGTTAGGATGGGGAGAGGATATTGTATATAATCATGCACTAGAATCTTGCATAATTCTTTCCGGGGCACAGGAAATCTTGTTGAAGATTTGATCAACAAATCTGAGTATACTGTTAAATTGCACTATTGCTTTTACATTTAAGGTGGTAAGTGGTACCATTATATAGCACTGTGAAATTTTAAGGGGTTAGTCTGGAAAAATCCCATCTGGCAAAGATGTGCTTGATCCTGCATATCAATAGGAGGACAAATCAATAGCAGGATGAAATGCTAGATAATTATTGTGTGTCTGTGCTTATATCTATTGGCTTGCCTTTGCAGTGCATGAAAGGAATTTTGCAAAAACAGAAAAACAAACAAAAACTAAGAACACAAACTGCTTTGGTCAGCAAAGATGCAAATACTAATATAGTGTATAAACTAGTAACCTAAGTGTTATAAACCTGTTTTAATGACAACTTTCATTATTATGAAAGGAGAAATCCAATAAATCAATAAGAATTTTGAAATTGTTGAAATACTTTAGATAAAAATGGACTGTGTTATGACTTTTGTGGAATGTCTTGGAAAAAAGTGCCATCTGGTAAGTGAACTCCCCTGAGGTAATTTTGTGGGTCTGGAAATCTGGTTTTCTCTAAAGAAATTGTTACTAATGTACTGATGTGATATGACATAGTTTCCTTTTTGGCAGGTTAGTCAGTAATAGAGAAAGTTAATGCCATAAGCCCTCAGATTGATCTTTTTCCAGTTAAATGAGGAAAAGAATCAAATAAGTATCTGGTTGACCAGGCCCAGAAAGGATGATTATATGACAAATCTCTCATTCTCCTTACATATAAATTAAGGTGAGCCTAAAGCCATATTTTAATTGAAAATAATGAAGGTATCAAAACAATAGATTTTGATTTACTGACAGATGGCATACTGAAAGACAGGCTTTATTTTTTTATGTTCAATACTTGAAATAAATGATTTGGTTAATATATGTTGCTCTTAGGCTGCAGTTCTAGATGAGAGCCTTTATGTGAACCCTCACTACAAAGATCACACCTGCCATCAGTTTCTATCTGGGGGTAGCATTGGGCCTGATACTTTTTTGTGCTAGGCATTCCTGTGATTTGTAGACCCACACCACAACCCTCAGCAGGGCTGATGAGCAGGCAGGTGGTGTGGCTAGCTGCTGGCACCCTATGGTACTCATAGGGAGCAATTGGCCCTGCATGGTGACTTGGGGCACAATGCTGCTGGTGCCTGGGTTCTGTACCCACACGGCTGTGTTCTGGAAAGAAAACCAGCCAGAAGAATTCAGCTTGCTCCAAGATGGAAGTCACAATTCTGCCACCACCTTGAGGGTGTTTTTCTTCAGGTTTTGGCTTGGTTTGATGGCTTGGATTTGTTGATGTTGGTGTCCAAAGACAGTTTGCAATAATGGTGATTGTTTTACAGTTATTTTACAGATATTACAGTTTTTAAATTGAAATTGCTTTCTTTTGTAGGTACAAGAAGTCAACAAACTATATTTAGTTTAACAAAATATTAAGAAAAAATGTGTAAAAAATGTAAATTTTTGTTTTAAAATATTTAGTAACATCAGTACAATCTGAAAATTAACACTGTGCATTTTTATGGATAACTTACCTTCAGTAGGATAAATGCATATTTCTGGGTTAAGTAAAATTCTGTGTCTATAGTGGAAACAATCAAAAATCCAGAAAGAAATAAGTGTTTCCACAAAAGAAATGGTTTGTTGTCTGTTTCATGGAGGAAAAAAAAAAAAAAAAAAAAAAAAAGAATTGGGAAGGAAGAGCAAGTAGGAACTCTCATGAAGAAATAACCACCAATTGTATTATAAGAGCACACAAAAGTACACATGAAGTGCTTATAATGAGATTTATGGATTGTTTCCAATGTATTCAAAGTAGATGCTGATGTTCTTTTTTATTTTATTTATTTATTTATTTATTTATTAATATTAAGTATTAAAAAAAAAAAAAGAAAGGAGAAAAAAAATATTAGAAGGCAGATCTGTGTAGTAATGAGTACCTGAAAAAAGGATTGATCTTGATTAAGTCAATCTCAACTGGAAAGATTTTTCTTTTTGTTTGTATCTGCATTAAATTCTGTTCTATTTTCCATCAGGTTCTGTTCTCCCAGAATTTGCAAAAGGCTGACTTTCTCACTTTTTTCATCCGTAAGTTATGAACCAAATAGTATATCAGAATACATTTGAAAACTTAAAAAGTTTTATTATTGAATTGTGTTATAAAATGAGACTTGAGGCTTTTCTGAGAGATTTGTGAAAGTTGAAACAGGTATACTGTCATTCGTGTAGGCTCATGCTTGTTTTCAAATAAAATCACAATTTAATTCTGTTTGCTGCAGCCTGTCATCTTTATCTTATGTCAATGATAACTTCTCAGGCCATCTTCTGATGAATCTTAGAGACTCTCTATACAACGCATCTTCATAGATTAGTGAGATAAACATACTGATACAAATATTTCTGGTATATGTCCCATGCTTTTTACTATTTTTGGCACCAGAGAAGTTTCAATATCTGTATTTAATTTTCTTGCACTTACCTTCCATAAAATTTATATACATCTATATATTTTTCAAAATGAAAATAAAGTCAAATAACTAAACCACTTTTATTATTTAAGTTTAAATTATGACTAGGCTGTTACTCTTGCCAGTAGTAACAAAAGTTAAGTGCAAATACTGAAAATTAAAATATCATCCATCTACAATTCCTCTGTTCCTCTGTAGACATAATAGTTGTTGGTGGTGGTTGTTGTTGTTGTTGTTTTAATTTATCTTAGTTAATTTTTTCACTTTTCTCCCTGTGTTTATCACTTTAGGAAAAATCATGGGTAAACATTGTCCCTCATTTTAGAGAACTGGAAATCAAAAAAATCATTCAGCTTGTATCTTTGCATTAAATCAAACTTGAAATAATTTATCCTTCCCATGAGCTTTGCAGATACACAGATCTCATTCATGCAGCTTCTGTGCAACTGGCACAGCTTTCATTTGATTTGGTTATCCATGTGTTTCTGCATGCTCACATTGGATCCCAGGCCTAATAGAATGCATGGCATGTCCTCATGATGTTTCAGATACTCTGGGTAAATCAGATCATTAAAATACAGCTTAACCTCACGAATCACCCTATATATATATATATAAAAATATAAATATATATTTATAAAAATATATAAATATTTATATATAAATATATAAATATATACATATATAAATTTATATAAATATATATAAATATTCCTTTTGAAAATTGAAAATGGACAGAGATTTTTCTGTAACAACTTCTACATTATATACATTTTTATATAAGACAGTATGTATGCTGTGTTTGACATGTTATTCCCTAAAACTCACAGTTTTGACTTATCTTTCTGCAATTTCATTTGGGATTTAATCTGGGGGAAGGGCCATCTTTTTGTGTTTTGTTTGCACACTGGTCTGCGCAGAGGCCAGACGGTTGGTTGGGACTCCTTGTTGCTATTGTTGCACAAATAGGTTTGGTTTGAAATTGAATCATCAATAGAAAAATATTTATTGTGAAGTTTCCCAGTTTTCATCTGTTAATACCTTGGTCACTAAATGTATAAAAGAATTAAATAAAATTTGAAGCACATACTGTGATAAAGTACATGTAAGTATATTTATGTTTTCTGACAGGTGAAACCATCTTTTGATTCATCTGAGCCTAGATTTCGGTTGTTGAAGCCTATCTACGGGCAGGAGGCACCTCAGAGCCAAGCAAAGTCCAGAGTCCCTGGCACTTCATATACTTCTTTGGATGTTCTTCATTAAGACACGCAATGATGTTGCTTACATGACCGATGAGTTCCCTTGCCATTTAGCAATGATGTAGATGTCACCTTTCCAGAACAAAGGCAACGTACAATTTCCTAATATCTGCAGGAAAGAGGGACTGTTCCTTAGCCTCTGCTTTCACTGCCCACCTCAGGACAGATTGCTCCTGCCTCAGTGGTGTGGTGGGAAATCTTCTTCCTAACAACTGAGGTCATAGCCCAAGCCTGGTCTCATGCCACAGCTTGTTGGGGCATGCTTTAGTGTCCTGATTCCTGTTTCTCTAGAGTCTCTTGTTCATCCTCTGTCTATTTTATTGGCTTATCTCTTTATTTTATTTTGTAGGAATTGAGGTGCCTGCAATTGAGGGCACCAGGATGCAGCAGATATGGGTCTCCGGTAAATATTCATTTCAGGCTTAGAATGAATGAATCTTTCCAAAGACTTCAGATATTATTTAGAAATCAACACCAGTATCATATATTTCTCAATTGAGCTACTGGTTTTCATTAGGCTGGAAAACTCTTCTGTTGCTTGTTCATGACGCAGTTCATACTTGACCTTACTCTATTGCTGCATTTAGTTGCTCACTGGGCAAGACTTTAATCCCCTACTAGCAAACTGAAGTCATATCAACACTCAAATGCTGCTGTGATCTGTTGCTATGTTATCAATGTGAATAGAGTCTTGCTCCCTGACCCTTAGGCCAGCCCACGGAGATGTACTACATGGACATACACATTCTGCCTACATGCAGTTCATGTAGAATAGCAAGCACTAGGCAGCACCCTTGAGATTACTTGCAGAGCAAACAGAAATATTCATACAAAAGAATGAAGATTGGGGCTGCTTTTTCACATCAGTACTTCTGCTTTAAAATAACCACATTCTCTCTATATATGAAATGATTGGGCCAGCCCAGTAACAGAGAGGAAGTTTAGCACAAAAAAAAAAAAAAAAAAGCAGTTTAAAAAAATATAGATGACAGAGAAAATGAGAGGATTACTTACAGCTTCACTGAGCCTTGAACAAATGCAAACACAAGCATGAAGAAATAAGATAAAACAGAAAGATACAAGCCCTGTACTTTGCAGATCACCATGAATTTCTTCAGGTCTACACCTGACTTTAAAACAGCTGTAGACCTCAAAAGCAGTTATGAATCTAGGGTGTGAAGTGCTGCATTCTCTAAAAGATGAAGAATAGAAAAACACAATAAAAGCCAGAATTTTAAATAGTAAATTCAATAAGAAGGGGAGAGAGAAAGAAATCTAAATGAAAATTTGTTCTGGACAAATATTTGACTTCTAATAATTTTAATTACACATCAGAAAATACACTATCAATTTTCAAAAATATAGAAATGGTGTGGAAACCTGATTGGAATATGTTTGTCAGGGAAGAGAAGGTCAGATCTGAAATATTTTCTATTGATTTTATGCCAAAGGTAGTTTTTCTGGATCTCAGACTGCATACCTATACAAAACATGGTAAGAAGACTCATCAGATTCCTTTCAGAAAGAATATCTCCAGGAATAACTCTACAGTGCTATCCAATTAGCCTTTTTGTAGCTGCAAAAACTATTC
The DNA here is from genome assembly GCF_963932015.1 of Anas acuta. NCBI lineage: Eukaryota > Metazoa > Chordata > Aves > Anseriformes > Anatidae > Anas > Anas acuta. The sequence continues at coordinate 105,291,602 of NC_088979.1, forward strand.
ACAAAAATAGCTCACTGGGTTCATGTGCATTGAGCAGTTCAAATGAAAAATCATCAGTGGAACTGAATTAAAACCATAGAGCCAAGGGCTCTTCTGGTATAAATCACGTGCATTGCTATAATAAAACAACATGTAACAGAAGCAATTCTTCACACCACTAAATTTTGGCATTGGAGTTGGTCCCAGAATCCAAATCTTGCTGCTTCAGCTTCCATATTTTCTTTACATGTAGGAAAACCTAAACTGCAATGTGCTGTAATCATTTTGTGACATTTGTGAATAGAATGTATATAACTTAGGACCTAAAAAAAAACAAACAAACAAAAAAAAAAAAAAACAAAAACAAAAAAAAAACACAAGTGGGATTTATCTTATTTTCTTCTTTTTTTTTTTTTTTAAAAATAGTCCTGACCTTGCCACTAAATGCCATTTTCTTATCTGTATAATAAAGCAGAGGTATTGTGCCATGTCTTGATTTTACCAGTTGAAGTCTTTCTTTTTTCATAATCATAAAATATATGTCAAGCACCATGAGCAACTCCTTTATGCCTTGCTTGCAGTGCTGCAATTAGGATCATACTGTGTCATATTCGAAGCTCAGTGACTGTTAAACGTGCTATGCCCGCATCACACTAACTACTGTATCAGTCATTTTAGATGACCCCCTTGAAAATTGCTGCCAAAAGTTTATATGTCAGAAATCACTTTCAAAATGCTTATGAAGTGAAGAATTTTCACAGCTCTTTACCTACTCAAATACTAAAAACTGTCAGTCAATGAAATCAGGCACGACAGTTTATATTCTAAGACTCACTATTCAAAGATTTGCTTGAACAATTATTCCTATCAGCTGTCAGCAATTGGGTTCTGTGTTAGGCAGTTGCTCACCTTTATATTGTAATAACCATTGGAAGCTGCTGCAAAAGATCTGCCAGAACACTGAGTATTATTTTTAAATGGGATGAGTCAGGGATGCGTACATCAGCATTACAGCATTTCAGTTTTGCCCACAGCGAGCTGCAGACTCAGTCCTGTTGCCCAGGTGTGTGGCTGTTTTCATTTAGAGCTCTATACTGTTTCATCAGTGTTTTCAGTCCCAAGTGAAAACACAAATATGAAGCCGGTATTGAAGACAGGAGATTATTTAAAAATCAGTTAAAAATTGATTGTATTTTTACAGATGGGAGTTTGCTTAAGAGTTAATTAAGTTTTAAGAACTTGAACGCTAAAATTATCCTATAGTTCTGTTACTAAGGATGAGGTTTGATTTATGACTGAAACTCTGTTTATCTTTTTAATTGTCTGGAAAAACATCCAAAATCTGTTCTGCTGTAAACAGGTCTTTAGTAACATGGCTGAGGTCCAAATCTAAGCCTAGAGAACCTATAGAGCAGAGATTCTGGTAGGAAATAATATTTTTTGCTAATATTTCAGTGCTTTTTCATTTGATAATACCTGTATAGCCACCAATATAGTGGTGAGAGTCAATATTTTGAATGAACTGATATTAATTAAAATTGACTCAGTTTTATTTATAAGTTTAATGCTGGATCAACACTGTTACAATGAATAGCATAAGTGCAATAGGATTTTTTCTATCCTACAGCCAGCTGGAATAACCCTTTCTGTTTCATCAAGTCATCAAAAATCTCAGTTTCATTGAACAATTTCTTCAATAATACTGGTTCTTTTCAGGTAAGGGATCTTAGTACTTGGGATTCAGAAAGCAAACTTATCACTGTCTAAGGTTATCAACAGATCCAATCCAAGAGAAGTGTTCAGAGAATAATAAATGTATGTGTCTATGTCTGGGTTCTTCACAAAGCAAAGTCATAAAATAATCTTACTGTAGTCATCTGTATTTTCATAGAATCATTAGGTTGGAAAAGACCTTTAAGATCATCTGTTCCAACAATCCCCCTACCACCAATATCTCCCACTAAACCATGTCCCTAAGCACCATGACCAACTTCTCCTTGAACATCTCTAGGAACAGTGACTCCACCACCTCCCTGGGCAACCCATTTCAATGCCTGACTACTCTCTGAAAAGAATTTTCTCCTCATTTCCAACCTAAACCTCCCCTGGTGCAACTGAAAGACAGATTCAGTGCTGTCCTGTCATTCATGTTCTCTCCCTTCCTTTCTTTTCAGGAGATCCCTCAAGTTCTAGGCCCAGGGCGTGACTTCATGTGCTCTCCTAGGAGGAGGAAAATTCAAATAGAAAGGTGGATATCTCTGTTCCTGTTGTGTTATGCTGCTATTTTCCTGATGGACAAACTATGGCTGAAATAGAACTAAGAGAGGTTTCTTCCTCTTTTAATGCCATGTTCTCTTGTGAACTCGGTTCTGTAACCTCAGGAGACTACCAGATCTTTCAGAGCAGTTCTGTCTCCTCCTGCAAGGAGATGCAGTTTCCAAACATCTTCCCTCATTAATGTGTGGTAGCAATCAAGTCTTTGCATGTAAGGTGTAAGATATATCATAACATTTCCTGTTAATATAACAGTGACGAGAATGTGTATATGTTTCCAGATATATTTAGACACATGAATATTTATAGATATAACAATATACAATAAGAACAACAACAACAAAAAAGAACCCTATCTGACATTAAATTATTGAACAAGCCATGCATAGGAGAGGCAGTGACCAGATCTTCAATGACTTTCATGGGCTTTCGACCAGGTCTTCCCCTAAAAAACAGCTTTTGAGATTCTCTGCTGGGTACACTGAGTTCTGGGAATTAGATTGCCATTGGATGAGAGAAAAAAAAAAAAAAAATCTGTCTACTCTTGTTTTTCTGTAGTCTGGTAAGGAGCCTTTTTGCTGTCTGGCCTAGCCATTTTAAACACCAAACATTTGGATGATATTTCTTTAACTTTGGCCTCATTTTCCTGGCCTGTCACAGTGTATTAGCTATCAGAAAGACTCTAAAACACAGGCATCCATAAGGAGAATTTATCTAAGAACAGAGCCAGTGTATATATAACTTCATGACATGAAAATCTATTGTACCCAATGTTCAATGTAGATATCCCTTCCTTGGCATACTATATCATGTAACCTTTTATTGCAGGGAAAAGATACTATGACTTAGTCCAAAACAAAGTAAAGGCTACTTTCAGATGTTTGTTACCCATATAAAAACATCTGAAATAAATCTAACATAAAAGGTGACTGCTAAATTAAGACTGAATGAGATTAGAGTAGAATGTCTTATTGGTCAGTAGTGACAAATATGCTTGGGATTTGGTGAAATTTGTTTTAAAATACCTTAGTTTGATACCTGTATCAAATACCTTAGTTTGACTTTAAGGTTTTGAGGATCTTGACTACTTTGAGTGGTTCCTTGTCAAGAAAATAATACAAAAATAATTAGAAGTTTGAATCTAACTAAAATTGGACTCCCTGAGCCACTTGTTATCTACCATTACTGAAGTGATAAATTTGCTTGGAACACAGGAATCATTTTACACTTTTAAGATGCTTTTCAGAGAATAATGTGCCAAGTACATAATGGAAAGATGTGATACTGTGTATCCCCCAAAGTACACAGAGCAATTATAACTCCAGTATGAAGACCATCAGCAGCCCTAATCTTCAGGCTAGAACAGACTTGCTTGAGAATGTATTATTAGGATAACAAAAGAAGGTCAGTGGTGTTGATGAATAATTTTGCCATGAGTAGCACAGGCTATTCTGACAAATAATTTTTTTCTAGCTGGAAGTATACAAGGTAAAAAAGCAAGCCTTAAATAAACAGGGCTAATTTAAGAATAAGAACTACAATATTATTAACAAAGATGGTCCTTCAGGAGGAAAAGTACTATCAAAACAATATTTACTGCATTGTCATTCTATCTACAGGGTTATTTTATCTTTTGTTGTTTTTGTGATCATACCCCAGTAGGGATCAGCTCTGAGCTATCACTGATCCCTAAGTGGAATGCAATTCTACTTGTAATTCTTAAGGCAATTTGGTGTGTGAAATCCCTGGATCAGTTCAAACACCTGCAGCTGCTTCATGACCAACAACAAGAATGGTGACCAGACAGGCTTCTCAAAGTATTTAACTGTGGGACCACAATACACTAACAAAGGGAAGTTAGTAACATCTACATTCATGGTTATTTCACTTGTGTATTTCTCCCTTTTCTTGGAACCTAGGAATATGGACTTCTTTATAAACTGTAGCAGTGGTCTTTATCTGAGTACAATTTCTGAAGAGTTACTGCTTTTGTTCCCTTAAGAAAAGTCTACTTTTTAAACCAGCTTGAAATCCTTTGACTTCTCATTTTCTCTGTGACTTTCCTTTTTGACAACCTGGCCTGGTGAGTTCAACAAGGGGTCAGCCATTGTATCAAGTGTTGCTAGATGGGTAGTTATCTGAAAGCATTGCATTCTTTTCTGCTCATGGGAACTAGCCCTCCATTAAATTAATGCAGTATATTTGGATTAACAAACAATATATTTAACACTTATGCACTATTACAGAATGACACTTGAACCAATGTGTTCACTCACTGCTATTTACAACCACTGGCAACTTCTGCTGTAGTAGTTTGGGTTTTTTAACCCCAATTTGCATTCTGCCCCAAGAGCATACTGTCTCTCAGCAATGTTAACAAGAGGAAACATATCATCTCAGTTTGAATTCTCTGTCACTGATAGTTTCTTCTGACTCCCTTGTGATAATGATAAGCTCTGGCAAAGAACATGGGGAGAGTGTTAATTTCTACTTCATGGTTTGCTAGAATTTATCTGTTAATCCCAAAAGATTAGAGGTCTTGTACAGGATAAAAGAAATATTTCTGTGTTCTGGTTCAGATCTAACAGTCAGGCTGGTCTATACTATTAGTGCTGTGTTATTCTTTCTCATTAAGAGCCTGCAAACTACTTAAAAATAAATAAACCATCTTCCCTCTAAAGTTTGCCAGTCTATATTTTATTTAAGGTCCTATTCTTTTGGCCAGATCATCTAACTGAGGCAACCTTCGGGATCTGTGTGAAAGTAGGTCCTTTTACAAAATAGTAAAGATAAGGCATATAAATCAGTTTCTTTTGCCTTGAAATTACTATCTGAAGAACTTCTGATACAAATGGCTTTTGGCAAAAATGCACACAAGAATAGTATTATCCAGTGAAGAAAGAGACTGTGATTAGGTAAACGTACATATGGCAGTGATCCTTTAAGGGCATAAGCCTTGCAAGGTACAACTGCAATTGCTCAAGCACAGTCATGTCACGTAGAGTTACAGTGAATATGTTTGCCAGTATATAGCTCTGGTAAACTTTAGCAACACAGTAACATAAACTATGACAGGCGCTCCCAAACTGCTAAATTTTTCCAGTTTGCTTAGGCCTGCACAACTTTACGTTGGCCACCCCCGCATCCCAGCTGGTGTGTTAGGGTGGCCTGGAGGAGAAGAAAAGGGTGGGTGAAATCAATTGTCCCACAGTCAATCAATTGGTGCAATCTCTAACACTATTAATCTCTGGCTGGTCCCACCTTGGATAGGATAGGATAGGATAGGATAGGATAGGATAGGATAGGATAGGATAGGATAGGATAGGATAGGATAGGATAGGAATGGAATGGAATGGAATGGAATGGAATGGAATGGAATAGAATAGAATAGAATAGAATAGAATAGAATAGAATAGAATAGAATAGAATAGAATAGAATAGAATAGAATTATTGTAATGTTCTATTTGAATAGAATAGAATGGAATAGAATAGTACAATTGAAAGGGATGTGGAAAGATCATAAAGTCCAACTGCCTGACCACTTATTCTGAGAGCTACCTTTATGTTCCTTTACATCTCTGTGACTGGGAACATTTTATACTCACACATTCTGCACAGACCAGTAGTTTGCTATCTCTGGGGAGTTTACTCCAGAACCATCACTTCTCTGTTATCCTGTTGTGTTGGGTCTGTCTGAGCTGGAGTCACCTTTTCCCTGCAGCAGCCCGCACAGTGCTGTGCTCTGCACTCGTAGCTGGAACAGCACTGATATCACTCCAGTGTTGTGTCTATTGCTGCGTAGTGCTGGCACAGCATCAGGACTCCTTCCAAGCCCCCAAGAGCCAGCAGGCTGGGGGTGGGCAAGTGATGGGGAGGGGACATTTCCGGGGCAGCTGACCTAAACCAACCAAAGGGATATTTCATAACACCTGATGTCACACTCAGCAATAAAAGGGGGGGCTCTCGTGGGGGAGGGGGCTGTTCCTCCTGAACAACCACTACACGTTTGAGGCCCTGCTTCCCAGGACGTGGCCAAACACCGCTCGCTGATGGGAAGTAGAGAATAATTTTTTCTCTCTCTGTGCTTCCACGCGGACTGATAGTTTCTTTTGTTTCTGTTTTTCCTCCCCATTCCCTTTCCCTTTAATTAAACCTTTCTCATCTCAAACCTCGAGTTCTCTGTGTTGTATTTTCTCCCCCTTCCTTTTTGGGGAGAGGGGGAGTGAGAGAGCGGTTGTGGTGGAGCTCGGCTGCCCACCTGAGTAAAACCACCACACCTGTTTACCCTATAGCTTGCTAAATATTAATTCAAGAGATAACTGAATATGTTTAAATTAAATCAACAGTTTGGTTATTGCCTAAGGACTTAAACTGAGCAATTTACATAGTTACTCTTATGCCACAAAAATAAATAAATAAATTTGTGCAGAGCTGGCAATTTCTATTTCATCTACCATTGGTTTATGGTATCTTGATGCCCTAAAGAGAAAAAATATCACACATGGTATGTGTTGTTTTTTTTTGTTTTGTTTTTTGTTTGTTTGTTTGTTTCCTGATTCTTCTGTATGTTGTTTTTTTGTTTGTTTCCTTTTTCCTCCTTTCCCCCTTTTTCCTACTTTTTTTTTCTTTCCTTTTTTTTTCTTCTTTCCTCTGTTTCCTGTTATTTTTCCCCAGTATTTTTTTCCTTCCTTCCTCCCTTCCCTCTTCCCTTCCTCCTTTCCTTCCTCCTTTCCTTCCTCCCTTCCTTCCTCTCTTCCTTCCTTCCTCCCTCCCTTCCTCCCTTCGCTTTGTAGTCTGCCTCTGCATGAGGCAGAGAAAATTCCTAAAGTGCTTTTTGGAGCTCCCTTAACATTCAACCACAACTGCACAGTATTTTGTTTTCTGTGTGCTTCCTGCAGAGCATAGCTTTTTGCTGGATCCACTCTCATTTTTATTGACTGCAGGATTTCTAGAGAAGCAAAGAGCAAGCAATTAAGCAAATGTTCTCTTCCCTTTTCTCTTTCTCTTCTCATTCCAGATTACCCACTGGTTTTCATTTGTGGACAAAACCAAGGAAGACAGTTCTTCCTTGTGGCACAAGGAAATGAGGCTACATTGCTTGTTAAAGCAATTGTGTATTGAAATAATCAGTCATCGAGAGTTGGCTGGAATCAAATCCCTTAACACTGGTACAGGTTAAGTGATTTGCATGATAGGATTGCTCAAAGTATCTCATAAGGTACTTTTGACTTTGCCCCCTTGCCCCACAATGTTAAAGAACACATTTAAATTGGTCATGAAACAGAGAAAGTTAGAGTTTTACTAAGAGCTTAGCCCATTCAAGTATTTCTTGTGATCTTTTCTTCATACTATAGCTCAAATTTCATTAGAAACTGCTTTTCCTTCAACTTAAATAATCCTTTAAAATCTTTGTAAAAATGGAAATCACACATGCTTGAACTGTTTTTTCTATTAAAGCACACATTGCAAAAATGAAACTGACTTTAAGATTATGATTTGCACAGTACTATATAACATAAATGTGACTGAAATTTATAGCCCACCACAAACTGTTTAATACTCAGCACTTAAACCACTGTGTTTCCACAGCAAGCTGTAATAATTGAAGATTTAATACCGAACCTGATATCTGGACAGTTATTAACATGGTTTTCTCAATATTTTACTGTCTGCTTGTAAACACTAGTTTATTGAAATGTAACAGTATGTTCATGGTCATATAAACTGTAAAAAAGAACAGGTTGTTTTCTTTATCAGAAGTACTGCAGATATATATTAAAAAAAAATCTAGACCTTGAACTTAAATATTCAATTCTATGTGTAGAAAAAGTAAATCCCTTTCTACTGCACTATTTTGACCTTATGTAGCTGTTCAGGTTTTTTAACTAATAGCAAGAGGAAGTTGTTGCTCTGGAGATATATTTTGTTTGTTTGTTTTTGTTTGTGTTTTTGTTTTGTTTGGTTTTGTTTATTTATTTGGTGTTGGTATTTATTTTATTTTTTTTCACTGTGCTATTCTCTCTAAAGAAGTGTGTTTCCCTTCCTTCCCCTTTCACAATATTTCTGTAAAATGGAGAAAGGACACTTCAATGAATAGTGTTTTTTCTACCACTGGGGCTTGTGCCAACAGAAACAAAGGATTAAAATCTATTGCATTACTCATATTAAAAATTGTCTTTTAAAGATTTCTCCTTTTGCCCTTTGTTGCCTTGATAATTATTTTAGGACAAAAACTTAGTAAATAAATAAAACAAACCAAAAAGGAATCTCTCTGGATAGAGAGAAAAACACTTGCCCAAGTACTGTAGCCAGAGAAATTTACTATTAACCTGTTTTTTTCTTATGCAGGTTATCCATTAGATTTAAAACTTAGGGTAGAATGTTAGGAACCGACTTTCATCACCTAATAGAGAAAATTCCAGCTGAACTGTCAAAAGATAAACTATGGCAGTCTTCTTTTTATTTTTATTTTAATATTTTATTTGTTTATTTATTTATTTTGGTTAAAGAATTCTGTCTTGGCCATCAAGAAGGCTGAAAAGAAAGAATTAGTTGTTTTCAGACAGAGGATGTCAAACCTTAACCTGCCATCTCTTCAAAACTGAGGTTTCAAATCTTTATTAATGAAATCAACCTTCACATTTTGTTGTTGTTGTTGTTGTTTGTTTATCCAGACCATTACTTTCTTAAATTGGTCCTGCATTTTGAGATTTAAAGAGATGTCTTTGAGTGCTTCTTCTGTAATCCATAGCACGTAGTCTCCTCCTCTCCAGCTACTGTTCATACATCATGTTCTAGATCATACATTTCAGAGTTCCTTCACAGATGTTTCTCTTGCCTTGTCTCTGCTGAGAAGCAGAGACAGACTCTGACTGAGAAAGGATCCTTCCCAGTTGCTTGGTCTGTATCAATTTCGCTCTAAAAAAGAAAATCTCTGATTTAATTTGGTGTGCAGTTAACATCAAACACTGCACATCTGCTTTATATGTATAGTTATATTGGAATTTTAAACACCCGACCAATACAATTTGTCTTATGGGCTTTAGACCTAGACATTAACATATCACGGATATGTCCATCTTGCATATTTGATACCTTCTGGAAAGGAGGACACACAGAGACACTACCAATAGTTTGGATGTCTTACACCTCTGGGGGGAAAATTAAGGAGAAAAAAAAAAAAAAAAAAAAAGGAATAAAAAGCAGTAGGTTAGTATAATAGGACAGAAAGAAGACCTATTAGGCTAGTCACTACTATGGAATTCCCATACTAACTGTGAAACTTTTTGTATGTGTTAGATAATATCTTGTAGAGGCAAATTTCAAAGAATTCCTACTGGTCCTATTTTTTATATTTTAGTCTACAACACTAAAAATACACAGTGCACTATTAAAAATTAAATCAGAAATAGAACAAAAAATTTCCTGTGGAAAAACTGACTTATTTTTAGTGCTATGCATCTGAACTATTTTTTAAGACTGCGACTATTTTTTTAATGTGAGGAGGAATTTTCCACATTCATGGGCAGAATAGAAAAAAAACAAAACAAAAAAAACCCCACCTGCTACCTATTTTACTACTACTAATAGCTTTGGAAGCTTTCACTTGTATACAACAAAGAGCAGAGTGGTTTTCTGATTCAAGCGGTAGATATTTTTAGCTCCAGTCAGTATACATGTATTATCAATCCTATATTATGAGTCTATAGTGAATGTAGCTATGGTAGGAATGGTAACTGTTAGTCTACGTTCAGTAGTCAAAAACATTGCTAGACTTTTATCCTTTACAGTGACATTTTAAAGAACCTTAAAGAACCTAACAGGATCTGAAAAGGCTTTAATAATTATCCTTCCTTCCTTCCTTCCTTCCTTCCTTCCTTCCTTCCTTCCTTCCTTCCTTCCTTCCTTCCTTCCTTCCTTCCTTCCTTCCTTCCTTCCTTCCTTCCTTCCTTCCTTTCTTTTCTTTATTTCTCTTTCTTTCTTTCTCTCTCTCTCTCTCTCTCTCTCTCTCCAGTAGAGAATAGAATTGTTGGATAATAAAATTTAACTTAAAAGAACTATGAAATGGCATAAAGTGATTTTTAATGATGTTTTCTCGTTCAAGTTTCCCTGCCTTGCCTAAATAAATCAGCTGATATATGTCTTCTGTTAACATGGCAGATATATATGTCTTCTGTTAACATGGCAGCTATCTTTCACAAAAAGCCATTTAGTCTAGCATCTCATGTGATCTCCTATGTGTGGACAGTTATCAAAGAATGTAGAGGGGCTTTGAGAAGAATCCAAGCATTTTAATACCTCTCAGTTGTCCCCCAACTCACTGAGTCTGCAGTTCATTTCCTTTCACTCTCAGATTCCTAACCTAAAAATGTACAGCAAACACTGTATAGTTTTTCACAGAGACTGCTTTTGCTCCAACACATTTGAGAGACTGGTTGCCAAAGGTCTGATAGCTGTAGTACATATTTTTAACATGGGGTTGATTTTTGCAAACCTTAGCTTTGACAGCTTCAGACATTCTGGAATCATAGTCCTGAGCATGCGTTCAATTCAGAATTTTTCTTCTTCTTCTTAATTTGGATTCTTAATTACCTAACTGAAGAAACTTTAAGAAATTTACCCTGAAGTCCAACATAAGTTTTTTGACATCCCAGACTTGGGGTAAACAAAGCTTGGGGTAAACAAGATAGACTGACTTGATATCATCATCTGGCTCAAAGGAGCTAATCTGTACCATTGAATTAAGATTGCAGGTATTTTACTGGTTTCTTTTTTTACTGCATCTCTATTCAGGGCAGAAAAATGCAGGAAGAGATTTCATTAACATAAATGACATTAGTACATGAAAAGTTAGTGCCTGTACTCTAGGTAAAGACAATTCTGCAGAGAGAAATCTCTTTTGAATCTGTCTGTGTAGGATTAAAGTTTTAAAACCTCTCATAATTACCGTCAACGTGAACTTATTTTTCATGTCAGCATCTTATTTTAAAATATAAAAGCATGCATAAGAAATAAATCCAAGGAAAGTATACAAAATATGTATCATTATGGCTCATTAGTGTTCGATATACATTCTAAGTATAGAAGATACTATCATCCTGATCCCAGGGGACCTCAGTCAGAAGAGAGAGGTGTAATGTAGAAACAGAAAAGTCTGTGAAAGAGTCAGCATGTCCTAGTCCACTGCTATGTGCCATCATTTACTTCTTGAAACTGAGCTCTTAAAGTCCTATCGAACAAGAAAAGCTGTGCTTCATGCTGCTCTACAACAGTTATAAGGTTTGCCCAAACTGCAAAGCAGTAAGGATCACCTTGCATCATTTTTACTTCAGCAGCTCAACATTTTGGTCCTGATATAGTAACTGTATATACCTGCTCTATGCAATATAGATGATTATTCAAGATTATGGGAACTGGCCACAGCCAATTCTCTCTTTTTTTTTTTAAGTCCTGCTCTTCTGCCTTATCCTGTTCCTAATTCTCAGCTTCATCCCTTCAGACTTGTCAACAAACGTATAAGTGACCAACATATCTTTTGGCTAACAAATTCACCTCTATCTCTTTGAGAACAAAATTTAATTAACCAGCAAAAGATGAGATTTAACACTGCAATAACATGTGTACTGATATATAAAAAGTTACTTGTTTTAGAGGTTTCAATTTTCCCTTTCTAGTCTTGTTAGTATTGTTTTGACAAGTATGTTGAAATTATAAAAAAATATTACTAGTCCACTACTAGTATAACATTTTTTAAGTTTCAAGGCCAGGTCTTTTCTTGACCTTGCTGATATGTCTATAAAATCTAGAAAGCTGTTGGAGCTTGCTAGCTGATGATAACTCTGATGTCAAACTGTGACCTGGCAGTGAGTATGTTGAATTTAGCCCAGATATATGTATATCAAGGCTAGGTGAGGAAATGTAAACCTTGAAAAGAGTATTAACCAGTCCACTAAGGAACAAATGCTGTGTGCAGACGGGCTCAGAAAAATCATAAGGTCCTCATTTACTTATGCTGACATAGATAGCTAAGTTACTTGAAAACCATGAGGCAGAATTAGGGTGTTAAATACCAATTGTGTTTTCATCGAGCATCACCACATGCCCTAAATTACAAAGCACATAGAAATCAAACTTAAAAAAAAGGCACAACAATAGACCTGATTTTTACCCATACAAACTACTGTTATTATCTTTCTTGCTATTTTTAAGATGGAACAAAGTTGTACTACATAAAATTAATTATCCCCCTTATAAATAGCTGCAATAGCACTCCTAATGATGTCTGAATATTTGAATATTTATATATACCTGAATATCACTTACCAAAGAAGCACTATGCTTTTGATCTACCTATTTACTTATCTGATAAGCTGCAATTCAGTAAGATCAATACTATAAAATGTCTGGATATCTCTAATGTACTGATTATGTTATACATTTTTTCAAACAGTTCTCATTGTCTTCCTACATAGTGTTATTTTGAAGGCTAGAAGGACGAAAGACAACATACTGTAAGTCTGTTGCCTCTTCATTCATAGATCATAAAAATAAATAAATAATAAAAAATCTTTTAATCAGGAAACAATATAACCTATAAGCTTTTTATTTTTGGTTGGAATCCCAGACACCAAATATCATTCAAAGGACACGTTTTTGTGTGATATACTATTTGATACTCTACATCTGTATGCAAATTTGTATTTTTTTTTATTATTTTATTTGTTATATGTTGGTATTTCCCATGGAATTTCTCAAGTTGAACTTTTACCATTTTATTGCGGGAGTAAACTTATGGACATTTAAAAAAGCTTTTTAAAGAAGCCTTTCAATATAGAAACACCAGACCTTTCAGAAGAAGAAATTTGAAGTGGAGCAAAAGTAATCTTTCTCATTTGATAGAAGAAACAAAAAAAAATTACACTAAAAGTGGTGTTGTATTGCAATCTAGAAAAGAGGTGGATACCTGAAAGATCGACAGCAAGAACTATTAATTAGCAATATAACTAATATATATATAAATATATAAATATATAAATATATAATATATAATTTATATTTATATATATATATATAATATATATCTAAATATATATAATATATCTAAATATATATTATATAATATATAATATATAATATATAATATACACTATATTTATATAAACAAATATATAGTATTAATATAAATATAATATAAATCTTTATATTTATATAATTATTATACAACTATAGATTAGCACTAGAAAAATTGTCTCCACCAAGTTTACTTGAGTAGAGCTTTCTAACCAACACATGGATTTTCATTTCCTTTTCTCTTTGTGGCTTATTATCAGCATCTGATTTGTTTGTTTATTTATTTATTTTTTTATTTATTAACGTAGTTTAAGGGTGAAGGTAAATGCCTTTGGAAACAATTAAATACATATTGTGGGTAATTAGTGAATGTATGTGGTGGCATATATAAATATATACATATATATATAAAGAGAGAGAAAATCCTTGTGATTTCAGTAAGTGCAAATCGTGCAAATATTTAGCTTCAACCAACTTTAATCCAATGAAAATAGTGGAAAAATGATTTACTGCCAAGTGTTTTAATATTACTTAATATTAAAGCTTTACAAAATTGTCATGAAAATTTACAAGCCCAGATGCAAATGTCTATTTGCCTGTTTTATTTTCACTGTAATCAATCATCATAGTGAATTAGTAATTTTTATTCTCTGCATTACAAAATATTATTCATTTCAGTAAGTTCCATAAGCAAAAGTTTTCCAACTGTTAAAAATAAATACATAGTTTCGCACGTTTATCTTTGTAAATAAATTGTATTTTGTAGCTGTATAGGTTGCTTATGTGTTGGGGATGTAATGAGCATTGAAACTGAAATAGAGCTGAATTAGATTGCATAGGGATTACAATATATATATATATATATCTTTAAGTGTTGTAGGTGTGAATAATAGTAATGTTAGCTGCTTGAGTGGCCTAACAAGGAATTTAGATAGAATAGATACATGTACCCTAGAGAAATAACTTAAGAGCTTTAATAACAGTTTGTGGGATTTTTTTATATATTTTTTTTAATAAATCAAAATTGTTTTATTTAAGGTTATTTCATAAAAGTGGTGCAGTGGTATGTTAGATATCTCAGTGATTTTCAGTGCCAGGTCTATGACTAGAAGATGTTTGAATGTTTGAATGGATTTCACAGACAAGAGGATTGCTGACGATTTGAGTGGTGTAACATTATACCTGGAGTGCACAGTGTAGAGAAATATAATAAATATATTATGTTTTTATAACCATAATGAGTTGGCTCTGAGAAGGTTGATGCCTACATAATGCAGCACATTACTTTGGATCCTAGGAACAGACTAGGTTTCTCTATTAATTGGCTGTCTAACCTGTCTCTGGGATTCTTGTTTCTGTTGTATTCTTGCATCATAACTTCTATACTATGTATGTATACATATATATATATATATATATAAAGGAAATTATCCAAAAGCCTTGCTGGTATTCCTGCAAAAAGCATGCATCTGGAGATTTCTTAGGCTACTGTAAATCCATAAATTTGATTTGGATTGATAGCCATACCCTTATTTATTTATTTATTTATTTATTTATTTATTTATTTATTGGATACCAACTCAATAACTTGAGCAGGGTGTAGAAGTAACAGTGTTTAAAGGTAGGTTTTGGTTTCAGTGTTGAGTTTAGTGTGATTTGGAGTGGAGCAAGTTTCTGGTTGTGAATCCCAGTCCTCCATCCCGCACTTCTGAGCATGTGCTCCTGTGCATTAAACTCTGTGGTGTCCTGAACCCATAGTGGCATATGGCAGGTAAGGTTGAGAAATTATATGTTCTAAAATTTGAGCACTTCTTTTCACATGGTAAAGAGTCTGACATATAAATAATCAGGTCTTTATCGATCCTTTTTGCCTTATTCTGCAGTGATGATATTCTGATGAAACTAAAAGGAATATGGATTAATTAGATATTCCGTATCTAAAGATAAAATATGGAATAACTTGTCAAAAAATAAAGTTCTGTAAATCAAGAAAGACTTTAACTATATATTAAGAAGGAAAAGAAAAAAAAAATCCACAGGAAAAAATCCACTTTTTTTTTTTTTTCCAGCTAGATATAATAGCTTTCCATATGCCAACAAACTTCCACTTTGGCATTTATTTGGCTGAATGAAAGAAAACAACTTTAACTGCATTACTGAAAGCATTCTGTATATCACGAAAATGAACAGGAAAAATCTGTTTTGATGCCAAGAAAAAAAAAATGATAAATTTGTCGTTTCATGGTGTAAAGCTGGTTGAGATGTCAGAGAGAGCTTGTGTTGCAGGAAGATCCCTGTCTGTGATAGGGCAATAAGACAGGTGTTCAATTTTTAGAGGATAGAGAAGACTGACAGTAAGAAAACTGGAAGCAACAGAAAGACATGATTCAACAAATTCCCAATGGTCCCAGAGTTCAAGAGAAGTTTCAAAGTTGTTTGAATTACTAATGAAAATCGAAGTAGTTTAAATAATACGCTTTGGAAGGCCACAGTCCAGTTTTAAGGGATGGAAGGGGGAACAAAACAAAAACACGCTTATTTGCACAAACAGAAGCATTTTCATTGCAGAGTAAACATCAGTGGTTAAGGAGGCATATATTGCTGTGATTATGACAGCAATTTCACCTGCCAAAGGAAAGAATATTTTACCACATTCACGTGGGTGATGCCAGAAGTGAAGATTAACTTTTAAAATTGGGTTATATTATATCATTTTCTTTTTTGACACCACTGGTTTAAATATAGGGCTTGAGCTATGCAAGAGTGAGGAGGAGATAAACTGTATCATTAGCATCATTCTAGTAACACCAGAATAATAACAAACACCTTTCTACTTAACAGGAAAAAGTAAATGTAACTGTACTGAGATTTGAGTGTCTATTAACAGCTTGTCCAGTGGCTGAGATAAGACTTGTCTCACACTGCTTGATGCGTTTCACTCATGGAGTGATCTGCTTAATATTAAGCTAATCACTGTTTATGGAGAAAAGAAAATCATAAATATTTGTAATAAATCAGGCTGACCTATAGTATACTAGGTCCATGTCTGATCAAAGACAGAATT
Source organism: Anas acuta (assembly GCF_963932015.1). Classification (NCBI taxonomy): domain Eukaryota; kingdom Metazoa; phylum Chordata; class Aves; order Anseriformes; family Anatidae; genus Anas; species Anas acuta. Next base: position 105,307,990 of record NC_088979.1, read on the forward strand.
TATTGTTTCCTTCTTCCAGTATTAACACACAAAACAAACTTTCAACACTTCTGGTATTTAAACCTAAAAATTAATGTTTGCTTTTTTTTTAGGCTTCTCAATGTTGTTTTTTAATATAAATCTGTAATTTGTCTGCATTTTTCCTATCAAAACAGATGCCAAATAGTTTTTTGCTGCTGTAGAAAGCATTGCAGTCAATGCTATAAAAGATTTAACCTGTTCTTAATTTCCCACTGAAAAATAAAAATGTACATATTTTAAATTGTCCAGTTGGTATAGATCACCCACATATTTCTTAGTGCAAATCAATGTACAGTAACACAGGAGTTAATAATGTAATTTCATCCACACTGGTATCCTCTTGTGTTGCATCTTGAAACAGTTTAGGTTAGTTTCTTTCAGATTTTAGTTACTGTATTGCCTTGAAAATTCAATAGTAATGAGTAAAACCTTCCTGCTTAGGGAGGGTGTGCCTGAAACACTATTTGGGGCTCCAGAGGTTAGGATTCAGCATAGTTGCTCTCTGCGCTACTACTAAGATTTCATGTGTGGCTGCAGAACAGTGTCACTGCTCATTCACTTATGATCAACTACATGTATGAGTGGAGCATGGCCTGCTTTTTATCCCAGCTTTACAAGTGTGAGCCACTGTGGACTAGAACATAGCTGAATGACACTGATTTGCACGCAACTGTGCAAATAGTGTCCATGAAATTCTTGCAAGTCCTGACCCAACCAAATTCTGAGGCCACAACAAGTGAAGCCTTTCAGATTAACTTTGAAAGCATATGTTTTAATATTTCCGATTTCTTTATTATTTAAATTCATGCTTAAGATGCACCCCCGAATACAGATTTTGAGTTGCACTGGGATGAAGCTGAGGGTGTCAGTGGTCTTGCATGATTTTGATATTGGCTTAGAAATTATAATGTTGGACAGTTTGTGGGAATAGTCTATGATTCTCTGATATACTTGCAGGAAAGCAAAGAATCCTTCCTAGATTTTGTTCAACTGTAATAGCAGTAGTCTAAACCTGAGCATTTCAGGGACAGTGGTAAAATTTCTATTGACATCTGTAATTCAAGGACTAGTATTTATAAAGGAGTATAAGTGATAAAAATATAGCTATAGATTTGATTGGATGGGTAGACTCAGAGGTGAAATGTAGTCACAGTGATAAACAAATACAAGTAACAAAGTTTGCTCAGGCATCAGTCAATGCATGATAATTCTTTAGAAATCTACTTTCAGGAACATATTCTACAACTTTGTTTCACATGGACCAGATGCAATGGTACTGACAAATGTGTGCACCAAGTCAAGTTTAAAATTTCAACTCACCAAAAAACAAAACAAAACAAAACAAAAAACACATTTTGGAACTATGTAAGAGACTAATTTTAAACAAATGTTAATTTCAGCTTCTTTATCAAACTAGAATAATACACACTGATTTTAAACATATTTATTTCAGTAAAGAGAACAACTGGATGCTTTTGTCAGTGTAGTCTTAGTAACTTTCCAGATTGTTGTGCTTTTCTTAGTTCACTGAGTGCTATTATTAGAACTTCATGCTAAATGTATCATGTAGTTTTTTACTATTCTGCTTTTCACGGGGGCTACAGAAATATAAAACTTATCTAGAACAAAAATGGTATTATTTCTGAAAACAAACAAACAAACAACAGCAACAAAAAAAGAATAACTTCTTATAAAAGTGAGTCTTCTTTTTACATGTATTCTGGATATTATCTGAAGAGATTCTTTGTAGTACAAGGTAGTCAAGTCATATATTGAGAAGGCAATATAATTTAGAAAAAACTTACTAGGCTTCCCATCAGCAAAATGTAGTCAGAAAACAGAAGGCTTCCTTTCATTCCTTTTTGATTTCAGGTGTAAGTTAAATTGCTTGTCTCACGGCTTCCTTGAATGAGAGGGGTTGTAGACTGCAAGCTTCATCTCTAAGCATTATGGAAACTTTGTTAGCTGCTCCAACAGATATGTCATCACACACAAGTCTGGGCTGGAAGTATATTTTTTATAAGTGTTTGTGCTTAGTACAGAACTTTGAAATCTTTGGATTACTAAAAATAAAATAAAATAAAAATAAAATTCATATGAAGTAGATGAAGTTTTCATAGAAAATTAAAATAATAATCATAACAATAAAACAGCAACTACAAAATCCACTGCATTTACAATAGCAATAGCTATATAATTATTCTTCTTATATCTCTGAATAGTCCGCAGAAATTGCCTTCCTGAAACCCATTGTGGTTTAATCCTGCAGGTAGCTAAGCACCACACAGCTGTTTGCTCACTCCCCCCATCAATGGGGGGAGAATCAGAAATGGGCAGAGAATCAGAAAAAAAAAGGTAAAAATCGTGGGCTGAGATAAAGACTATTTAATAGGATATAAAAGGAAGGGAAAATAACAATAATAATAACTGTTTATACATACACACACACATATATATACATATATATATATATATATATAAAAGCAAAACAAGTAATGCATAATTCAATTGCTCACCACCCGCTGACTGATATCCACCCCATCCCAAAACAGCAGCCATCTGCCCTTTGGCCAACCCAACAGTTTTATTGTTCAGCATGACACCACGTGGCATGGGATACCCCTTAGGCCATCTGGGGCCAGCTGTCCTGGCTGTGTCCCCTCCCAGCTCCTCATGTACCTCCAGTCTCCTTGCTGGCAGGGATGAGAAGCGGAGATGTCCTTGTGTAAGCACATTATTTTTCTCCTAAATCTGAAACACAGCCATATACCAGCCTCTATGAAGAAAATTAACTCAATCTCAGTTGAAACCTGGACTAAACATCATGTTCTTGACTAATAAACATGGTTGTATTAAGAAATATATATAATAATGTATACATTTAGTATTTCGTGCCAAGTCATATATTTCCCACCCTTCCAGGAAAATCTGGTACTGAGGAACAACAAAAGAGAAAAAATCAAAGCACCATGTTAAATTACTGACAAAGCTAGGAATATAAAAATCTTCTCTCATCTTTATAACGAAAAAAAAAAAAAAAAAAAAGAAAGAAAATGTGGAAGTTCTTATTTTCCAATGTTACATTTAGTGCTGGAAACACTTCTAAAACATTGTGTCTTGAAAAATAACACAGTTTTACCTTTCTTGAAGTAATTTTCTGTCTACTTTAGTCACCAGTTCATTTATGTTTGACCATAGGATTAAGACAGGAAAATAATAAAAATAAAACCATAGCTTTGATCCTTCTTCGACTATTTTTTGCTGGCTATCTTGCATTTTGGACACAATGTTGTAGCACTGCCTATAGGTACGTCAAAAATAACACCAAGACTGCAGTCAACTATGGAGTCTGGAAAAGTCTGGTGGTGAAATTTCATCTTGTGTTTTGCCTTGTGCAAGGCTTTCCCTGTAGCTGCACCATGGGTGTCTTCCTGCCCTGGTGGATGCAAGCTGCCCCAGCTCCATGCTCCAGCCCCAGCCAACAACAAAGCTGAGGAACATGTGTTGCTCCATGTTGTATATAGACACATGGACACATGCACATACCCTAAGAGCTCCTCTAGTCCACAGGCCTTGCTGCAGGAGATGGCCTTGACCTCTTCTGCTACTCACCAGTTTACTGGGCTTGACCTTTGCTAGTTTTTGAATGCAGAGGATCAGAGGATGGTCTGCATTCCCCACAGAATACAGTTAGACAGGATTTTGCAAGAGTGTAGGACTGACTGCATTAACAAGTGCTGTGATTAGATGAATGTACCAACCTGCCACCAGTTTAAAAGTAACAGTTTACTTTTAGCACCTCTTTCCTCTATTTTCTCATCCTTGTGCCTCCCTGATCAACCCGGACCCCCTCCCTTTCTATGTCTTTCATTATTCCCATAGGCATCTCATAAATTTCAAATATTCCCACAAATTTATTCCCACAAAGTGCATAGTGTAATGTGCATAATAATAATGTGTAATGAGCCAGCAGTGTGCTCAGGTGGCCAAGAAGGCCAACGGCATCCTGGCTTGTATCAGAAACAGTGTGACCAGCAGGGCTAGGGAGGTGATCATCCCCCTGTACTCGGCTCTGGTGAGGCCACACCTCGAGTACTGTGTTCAGTTTTGGGCCCCTCGCTACAAGAAGGACATCGAGGTGCTTGAGCGGGTCCAGAGAAGGGCGACAAAGCTGGTGAGGGGCCCGGAGAACAAGTCCTACGAGGAGCGGCTGAGGGAGCTGGGCTTGTTCAGCCTGGAGAAGAGGAGGCTCAGGGGCGACCTTATCGCTCTCTACAGATGCCTTAAAGGAGGCTGTAGTGAGGTGGGGGTTGGCCTGTTCTCCCACGTGCCTGGTGACAGGACAAGGGGGAATGGGCTAAAGTTGCACCAGGGGAGTTTTAGGTTGGATGTTAGGAAGAACTTCTTTACTGAAAGGGTTGTTTAGGCACTGGAACAGGCTGCCCAGGGAGGTGGTGGAGTCACCATCCCTGGAAGTCTTCAAAAGACGTTTAGATGTAGAGCTTAGGGATATGGTTTAGTGGGGACTGTTAGTGTTAGGTTAGAGGTTGGACTCGATGATCTTGAGGTCTCTTCCAACCTAGAAATTCTGTGATTCTGTGATTCTGTGATAATGCATAGTGCAATGTTGCCTCATGCTGCCTTAAGAGACTCATACAGTTTGTGCTACAAGAGTGTGCAGGAGCAGATGGGTAGGGAAATATCAGGCTTGTCCTGAAAAACCTCTTGAAGGTCTGATGTCTCCCATGTGTCCAGGGCAGCTGAAAAAGAAGATGCTTCACTGGTGGTGAAAGCTTTGCCTGGCAATGTACTCCTTTATTATGAAATGGATCTGACCATGTGGATTAGACTGTACCACAACTCTAAGTACCCACGTAATTTAGAGAACCATTTACCTTAGCTTCACAAAACCAGTTTTGGGAAAGTGAATGTGGGTACTAGGCATTAGTTATTTCATCTATGACTACAGGAGCAAATACATTTCATTTACACCACTTACACTGCAGAAAGACAGTAAGGAAAAGCCCATGAAATGAGATGTTCCAGAACTGACTTTTTTCCTTACATTAAGTTACAGGCTTCAACCCTCATTGTGCCCTAGATTAGTCCTTTCTTGTCTTAATCTTCTACATAGATGGAAAGACATCGACATTTTAGAAGATAAATGTAGTGAGTGGTTTTGTTTGTTTGTTTATTTGTGTTTTTTTTCAGTGCCTGAGGACTGTCTGAGGTGCATGTTACAAGGCTGTATGAGCTTATGTTACACAAACAGTAGAAAGGCTCCATTAAGATTACCAGTTTTAAAGTAAAATCTCTTTCTGAAATGGTGTTGAAAAAGCTAAATTGTATGATATAAAATCCAAGCTATCTTTGCATTAAAAAAAAAAAAAAAAAAAAAAAAAAAAAAAAGATAAATATCCTAGAAAGTTCCAACAAGAAAGGTGAGAGCATAGCAAAGCAGACTTTCTTCATTCAAATAAAACAAAACAAACAAACAAACAAAAAAAAAATAAATAAAACAGCATAAATTATTCCTGGAATCTATTTTCTATGCTGGCAGATGACAGTGATTATACTAATTATAGTTATATTTTCTGCAGAAGTTTATGGATAATGTATGAAATTAAAATACTGCTTCAGATTTTGTTTGTCAGATGTTAAAATTACAGAGCAGAAAACTTTATGTGAACTTTTTGAGAGCAGTAATCTCAGCAAATGGGCAATCCAAGTTTAGCATTGTTTTGGCATTACATTCTCTTTGCAGTAAAATGCCGAACAGATGTATCTGATAGCAGTTGTAACCTATTCAGAAGGAATACTGCCAGTGCTAACCTACCACTGGTAGAAAGCAATAAAGTGTCTCTGGAACCTGTTCACTACATATGGTTTGCCTGAGGTTACTGTCTTGCCTCTCTTACAATGTTACCCAATAAATCACAGGCAATATGGATTCATTTTGAGCTTAAATGAAAAAAGGCACATACAGAGAAAAAGCAGGTTTTAAGGACTGCAGAATATTTTAAGTCATAAAATAAGACATTTATAAGGCTAAACTGTTTTAAAAATCAAACTAAAACAACCCCCCTGAAATGTCTTTCATGTTGCCTAATTTACTTATTTTCTTTTCAGAAAGAAATGCTTTTGCAGCCAAGACTTGCACAACATCTGCTGTGTTAATTATCAATATACTACTAAGTCCTCAATTTCCTTACTCAAACATAATTCTTTAAAACATTATGAGAAACAATGTATTTAAGAGTATATCACTTGGGGATTTGATGTACTGTTCAACTTAGATTCTTTCACTCTGGCCAGATGGAGTTCATAAGAAGATGTGGGGGAGGAGGTCTGTAAACTACTGCCAAAAAAAAATCTTTAGTACACATGCAAGACTTGCAAAAATGGTAAAGGAACAAGTTATCCAACAGTGGCCTATAGAGAGAAGTGTAGATTTTACATATAAATCAGTTATGTCCTTACTGTAAATTCAAAGGTATTCTCCAGACTGCAGAAAGTATGCATTACATACTCTGCAGCTTTTCTTTCAAATGAACCATTTGCTAAGTCCATTCTTGTACCACATTCTACAGTTGTAGCATGTAAAATTCCATGGAGGAACAGGTCTGAAGTCAGTCTACCTATGTTATCCATAACAACTAGGTCTTTAAAGATAAAACAGAAAAAGGAGATAAACAGTCAAAAAAAAAAAAAAAAACTCTACATGTTTGATTTTACATTACTTTCAAATGAAAGAAGTACAGTTTCAATATGCTTGAGTATTATCTTGTATCATCTATCTCTGAGCTTGGAACCTTTTAGTGTTTTTAAATCAAGAGTGGAGCCACCAGTTTTAGGATTTTATTAAGACTGATAACCTGTGCAATTTGTTTTCTGAATTTATTTGTTTACTGGACACATGATCCTCCTCAAAGAGTGCAAAATGCCCTGGAATTCAGCCCTGAGCCAAATGGTTTGTATGTTCACTTTCATAATGGGATGAGATATAAACAGTTGCATCTTTGGGTCTAGGTAGGAACCGGGTGTGTATACCTTGGACAATCTCATTAAACACCACATGTGGACATGTCTTTTGGGTTATGAAGAGATTTAATGTGAATGAATTTGCTTTGATGTCAAGGAGATTTTTGATCAGGAAATACATTAATTTATTACACTATATTATATCTAAAAGTCTATAGCTATATTATATCTGAAAGTCTATTTTAAAATCTGTAAACATTTGGTATTTAGAAAATTTTAATTAAAAAGAATTGACTATACAAATAAATATAAGGAAAATATGTATATATCGTGTGCTACAATTAAGAATGCTTTACTTTTCATCTAGCAGTTCCTGAGGAACAAAACTTTTGCTCTTTAGGCTCAACCAGCCTCATTCCTAGCTATCATAAATCAAATCAAAGTAACTTAGGGGATTTATACCAGAGAAAGATCTGCACCATCAGGTTAAATAATTCCCAAAGGAAGATTCTTGGTGTAATTGCAATGAATTCACTATGTTAAGCACATGCTCAGATATAACATATTCTAGTTTCCTCAAATGTGATGTTACTGGTTTGCAGAAAGATTCCTAGTATGCTAATTCCTGTCTACTCACTGGATGATTTAGAACTAATACAATGCCTAAAGTTACACAACCAACATTATTACCTTTTTACTTTACACTACTTTTAAAAACTGTGAAATACTTTGACAATAAATGAGATTTGGTTGTCTCTCTTAAAGTGTTTATGAGTTTTTGTTAGAAAATATATACACCTGTTCCTATCTATTATAAATGAAGTCTGTACTGTAGCAGAAAATATATATACATATTCTTTCTCTTCTAAATTATCATCTCTGTGTTGACCTAATCTGCACGAGTTGGAAATACAAGCTTTTGGAATAAAATATTAAGTTACTAGCAGCAACATAAAGTGTACATACATTGGGAATTAATTTGGTCTGTAAGACCAAATTAATTCTTCTCCTATAAAGTCAGCAGAATACATTGTAAATATTCTTGAGTTTTTGTAGTGCTTTGAAACTACTAACGTGTTTACAAGCAATTTTACACCTTCAAAATGGGGCAGTAGTAATATTTTTGCCTTGGAATTCAATATTTTTTTTTTTATACAAGATGTCTGAGGACATTCAGAACATTTACATTCATATGTTGAACTCCATGGAGACAGTTACTATCATCTTTTTACCATACCCCACAAAATAAAGTTATTAATATGAGATGTATCTACAGATGCATTAAATAACAATTGTGATAAAGAAAAATCTTTTGTTTTGTTTTGTTTTTCCACTGAATATAGATTATGTTATTTACTCTTAAGGATTTATTTTGATCATAGGCAGTTTATAAATGAAATAGCAGTGTTTGACACCAAATGTTAGTTTTCTGCTAACTTTAATTTGGAAAAAATATGTAGTGAAGGTCAAATGCAAGACTTGGACAACTTCAAACTCATACAGTGCTGTGTTTGTCTTTTTTTTTTTTTTCCCAAACTATTTTTAGAATTTTTAGAATGTTCTGATTTATTGAATGTGAATCAGCAGTAAAAGGGGTAATAAAGAATTAAATGAACATAACCGATGTTTACATAACATGAGGGTTGTAACACAAACTGACAAAAGACAGGAAATTTAAAGTTAAGGCAGTAACTCAGGCTTTAAGTCATATCATGGAAAAACAGAGAGCATTATAGATAGAGTGTCAGGCTTAGCTTTCAATTTCCTGGCTTTTGTCAGATTATGTCACAATGCTAATTATGTCTAACATAACTTTTGAATTTAATTTCCTTGTCTATTTTTCTGTAGCTGCTTTATGTTGTTGTTATAAGGGGAAATAAGCTTCATTACAGTTAAGAAGGTACACATTATTTTGTAGAATTGTTCTTTTTTTTGAAAGCGTATCGGCTATCTCTCAAAGCCACAATACATAACTTGGAAAGCCTATCTTTAATTAAGAATTGCTATGACAGCGTAGTTTTGACGTACTGTCTGAAGACTGGGGACTGTGTAAAAGAAAAACTGAGTATGCTATAGTTTTCTAGGCATTATGATGGTACAATCAATGAGCCACGTTCTGCAAAATAGAAGTTAGCTGTTGCAGCAAAGGCAGTTTCATTGCAAAAGTTAGAAAGATGTACCAAGAAAGAAGGTGAGTCTGGCCCTGGCCCTGTCGCAGCCCCTGGGAAAGCTGGTGGGAATGCTGTGTGCAGAAGCTCTGTGACAAAACTTCAGGGCCAAGGCTGAAATCTGAATATTTTAATCTGCATTACAATTATTACTGTGATCTCTCCAACTGTAGTGTCTGGTCTGATATGCTACCTGGACCAGACACCATGTCTAAAAGACTGATATGTGCTCAGGATGGTTTACTTATGTCTCCTTAAAGTACGGAGTTTGTAATAGCAAAGGCACTTGGGGTCTGGCCTTGTTACTAGAAACACCATTGTATGGCAGACCAAGAGTAGACTTTATAGATGTACATGAGAAGAATAGTGAAGGCAAAGGATCTTTATCAACTGTATGACAAATTTGACAAGATGATATTTTGCATGGGTTATTCAACCATGGGTTAATCTAACATTTTTAAATGTTAGAAAGTTAGAGCCAGCCCAGCGAAATAGAACTTAAAATAATCTCCTGCTATTGCAGCTGCTTGCCCAGAAGTTCTTGGTCCCCATAAGCACTGATGAGCAAATTATTTCCTTGTGAGTTGGTACTTGTAGGAGCAAATACTTTCATTCTCTGCTGACATTATTCTGCCCTCTCCTTTTGTATTTAATTCCTGGTTGGTTCCCAAATATCTGTGGAAAACGGAGCTTTTAATTTCACAGCACTTTTCATTATCAAAAAGCAGATATCTTTATTTGTGTATTTATTTAATTTGTCAGGACATAAGGACATTTGTATTAAGGACAATTGCTTTTTCCCTAAAGCAGGAGCCCCTAGGTACAGGCCATAAATCTGATCTCACTTGATATTCTCTTTTAAGTATTATATCTACCTTGAAGTTGAAGATTTGTAACATCCTATCCTTGGAAACCTGGATGCAACAAGCACTTATTCCTCAGCTTGCTGGCCCATTGGAGGGTATGATTGGTGTGGTTGACGGGAAGCCTTTAAATACAGATTTGATCTGTGAATTTAAATAGGAATCATTTAGGTGTAGAAAAAAAAATAAATATATATATCAAAATATTAAAACCCCTTCATCTTAGACTTTCATCTCCCTTTGATTTTGAATGTTACAACTAAATAGGTTAACTTTTTCTATTTCAGTTACTGGAACTGAACAGGTCAAAACAGCATTCCTCAAGAATCCCCAGATCTTGGACCCTTGGTCTTAGGCTCAGGTCCCTTGATGATTGTACATGTCTGCTTTTGCTCCCCCTGTTCAGCAGGAAAACTCACCAAGTCTCAGTGGCTTACAAGTTATTCAAATTAATACTGCTGGCATTTTTGTATGAATAATGCAGTTATTATTTATTTATTTATAAATAGCAGGCTTCATATTTAATCTGTATGTACTTTTAAGCTGTATTTTTATAGTTTACAACTGCTGAATTGGAAAACAAACAAACAAACGTGGAATTAAGTTTTGTAGTAAATCAAGAACAAATTTACCAAATATTACTTCATTTGGTACAAACTGGAATTCTTCTGCAGTTTCACCACTGGCAAAAGTCCATGGAGTAGGCCATACTTGCAGATCTTGCAAACAATCTGTCTTCTATAAAAGGTCAGGCAGCTTAATTGTTCTATTTATTATTAAATAACTTTACGTATAATTTTTAATGGCTAAAATATTTGAGAGTTTAAGAAAAGCTTTGTCTATCTAAAACAAAATAGATTTTTCTTATCAGATAATGCTTTCTTGTGATTTTGCTCTCTTTCAATTCAGTTAAATTGTTTTGAATAATACATTCAGAATAAGATTCCCATTACTCTCACTACTGGGCACCTGAGAGACCACTGAAGTCAAGAGAAGTTTTTTATAGACTGCACTGTGCTTTATCTTGGGTCCCAAATATTTCTTTGTCTGCTGTTTATTTGCTTTGTGCACATACTGATTGTATTTGATGCCTTTGTTTTTGTTTGTTTGTTTTGTAGGTTTTTGTTTTGTTTTGTTTTTTATACACTGTCACTTAGATTCATTTTCCTGTGCTTCTAGCATTTATAGTTCTCATTGCCATTTAAAGATTCCCAGTAATCTAAGATAGATGTAAGAAAGGTATGACTTTTATAGGGAATAAAAATTTGACTAGAAAGTTTATGTGAATGTATCCTTACATAAAAAATTAGATATTTTATAGCTGATAATAATAAAGACCTCTGATGAGCTGTAAAGTACTGGTATGAAAAGCTATTTCTTAGTCACCACTACATATCAATTTCTAGAGAGAGATGTTCCCTGTAATGGTCATTTTTATACCCTATCTGTTAATTTTATTTGTTGCCATTAAAATATATATATTTAATAACCTAGGATCTGTATGTTTAAAAATTGAACATTTCTCTGTAAATGTTTTTGACTATGATTTCAGATGTTATAGACTGCATTTTGCATTTCTTAATGGTTTCTTGCTATTGTCAGGATAGAGCCAAGACTCATAAGAGTCATTAAACTGTTCTTTTTTATATCACTGGCCTTTCTGCTTATTAGTCTTTCTTTTAAAATTCCGTATTTACCACATTCAGCAGAGCTGTGAACTACTGCAATAAAAGCTACAGATGTTTCTCCTTTTCTTTTTTTTTTTTCTCTCTCTTTTACCTCCTGATAGATATATCCTAAATGCATCCAACAACAGTCTGCCTACCTAGGAAACAAGAATCAAAAGTCTCTTTTGTTTCATTGTGCTCCCCTTTTTCTGCCCCACAGGGAGTAGGTTTTAGAGTGGATTAGCTGCAACAGTTGTGAGGAATGCTGTAGGTTGCAATCTCCTGTTAGAGCTTATATCCACATGCTCTTTGGAGTTGCTCCAAACTCCAGAGCCAGCAGTAATAGCTGCCCCAGCAGGTATTTGGGCTAGCGTCTGTCCTTTTTCCATAGGTTAGGGAGAGCCAAGAGGTCCCAAGGTGCCCACAGGCTGCCCTGATCACTGGCTCTGGAATGAAAAAGAGGTTCCTGTTGATGGTGCTTGTTCTGCATCTGGTGGCACAGATCCCATCAACAGCTCAGTGTATGATTTGACACTGGGGACCCACCAACCACTTAGGTCTGTTTGCAGATGTACTTTTGTTCAGCTGGGCTTGGCTTGCTGCAATCCAGGTAAATTTCTTATGTAAACAATAAGAAAGACTGGGTTTATTGCTTAAGAGAACCATTCCAACAGTTGTTCTTCCTGACTTGTAACATTACCTGTTTTTTGTTGACAGCTATACAAGAGAAGGAACTTGTAAAGTATGGTTTCCCTTTGCACACCCAATAATCAATTATTGAAATAACATTACAAACTGCTTCATGTATATATTGTCTCAAGATGATGAGTATTTTTGTGTTTTAACATGAGAAGAGAACATTTGGAAAAAAAATCCAAATTACCTAAATAAACAAACAAATAGTAAACTTAATTGCATAGGATTTCAAAGAAAGAAGTGAATCTGTTTTCTGCTTATGCATCTTCAATTTGACCCACAGGATGTTTTGCCATCAATCCCTCCATCACAGAGCTTGGCAGAGATCTGTTTATTCCAATGGGTGACTGAGACTGCAATCCCTACTTTTATTAGCCAGTGTGTCCTGTGTATGAAAGCAACTACACATTTCTGCTGTTTTTGCTCATGCATAATGCACTGGGACAAAGAATTAATGACTTATTTTAAAAAGAACATGAAGTTCCTGGCTGCACGTACAGACTGGGCGATGAGACGCTGGAGAGCAGCCTAGAAGAGAGGGATCTGGGGGTCGTGGTAGACAACAAGTTGAATATGAGCCAGCAGTGTGTCCTGGCAGCCAGGAGGGCCAACCGTGTCCTGGGGTGCATCAAGCACGGCATCGCTAGTAGGTTGAGGGAGGTGATTGTCCCGCTCTACTCTGCGCTGGTGAGGCCTCACCTCAAGTACTGTGTGCAGTTCTAGGCACCACAGTATAAAAAGGACATGAAACTGTTGGAGAGCGTCCAGAGGAGGGCTACGAAGATGGTGAAAGGCCTGGAGGGGAAGACGTATGAGGAACGGCTGAGGGCACTGGGCCTGTTCAGCCTGGAGAAGAGGAGGCTAAGGGGAGACCTCATCGCAGTCTACAACTTCCTCGTAAGGGGGTGTCGAGAGGCAGGAGACCTTTTCTCCATTAACACCAGTGACAGGACCCGCGGGAACGGGGTTAAGCTGAGGCAGGGGAAATTTAGGCTTGACATCAGGAGGGGGTTCTTCACAGAGAGGGTGGTTGCACACTGGAACAGGCTCCCCAGGGAAGTGGTCACTGCACCGAGCCTGTCTGAATTTAAGAAGAGATTGGACTGTGCACTTAGTCACATGGTCTGAACTTTTGGGTAGACCTGTGCGGTGTCAAGAGTTGGACTTGATGATCCTTAAGGGTCCCTTCCAACTCAGGATATTCTATGATTCTGTAAGTTTTCACCCAGACCAATATCTGTTTATGTGCAATAATGTATTAAATAAAGAAGGAATGTGATGTGAAAAGTAGAACATGAGTCAAAATAGAACTTCTCATTTTAGGAACAGCTTTGTTCATGTGATAAAATCTTGGGGTTGTATTTTCAATTCCGTTTTAGCTGAATACAATGTAAGATAAACCATAGTTTAGCATAAATAGTCATCTAAAGATATCCTATTCTGGAACATTTTCAAGGTAGGTCACTGCCTAAACACCTAGAAAGTAAGCATCACTGTGTACTCCTTACATAAAGTACAAGTTATGAGAAGTTTACTTTCATTAACACATTTTAATAGATGTGTACATAAAAGCAATATAAGGCAGCATCAAGCACTATTAGTGTCTGAAATGCCACAATGATGAAGGGAAATGGTAGAAAATGTGTACAGGGACCCAGTTTCAAGAAATCAAGCTGTACCAGTGGAATACCTGTAAACTTGATATGGATTTATGTGTGATTAGTTACTGGAGATATCCAGACTACCACTTTCTATTCTGTTCTTTCTTAGATTTATTTACTGGTCCTTGTGCAAATAGAGAGTACTGACTAGTGATGGCATTCCGTGTCTGGAGTTGTGATGAATGGGCAGGTAATGTTGTGATCATGATTACTCAGATTGAGATATCCTATTTACTGTGTTGGAAGCTTCCTGAGACTCCCAGGTAAGACTGCACAACCTGAGATGCAACATCAGGGTGCATGCTTTAAGATACAGTTACCACATACATCTTCTGCACTAAAAGCTTCTTTTGATGTTACAAAATAATTATTATCTTTCAAGATAAGCCCATTCATTGATAAAATAAAATGTACTTAATTTATGGAAATGTCCATTTCCAGGTGATAACTGAAATTGAGGACACATTTTTGAGGGGCTGGGAAGAATAAAAATGAAAATAAACTTTGATTGACCTCAAAAATAAAACTCATGATTCCCCAATGTGACAATTCACAACTAAAAGATGTTGTCTTGATTACTCTTAAAGTACAGTGACTTACTCCACGCTGAGTGTTTTAATCTATATTTTAACAATTAGCTAGTGAACAAAGCCAAAGATATTATAGGTTTGTGAACAAAGCCAAAGATATTATAGGTTTTATGAGTTAAAATGAAAACAACACTTTTCATACTCTTCATTTGTTTTCTCATGACAATGTTAGTAAAAATGTAAAGTTGCATGAACCTGTATTTACAGATCTATAAATGTATTACTTGTTTATTTTAATTTTTCTTACATTGGAAAAAACTAAGTGTTTGCCTTAAGTAAAAAAAAAAAAAAAAAAGTGTTGTATTACTGTTTTTCTTACCATAACCTTGAATCTATGGAACATAGCAGTGATTCTACATTCTTTTGCTTATTCCCAGTTTCAGAATTTGCCAGTGCCTATAAGGCATTCGTTATCTCCTAGTAATATATCTCTTATCTGCCTTAGTGGTTAATTGCACCATTGCCCAGCACTGTAGGCTACATAGCCTTGATTCATCTAGCAAAATAATTTGTGAGATTTCCCATATTCCTGGTGGAGAGAGTTCCATGTCCTAAAATTCAATAGATTTCTTACTGCTGTGATTAGTATTTTTCAGTCTTCATCAGAAGAATGGTACTTTGAAATCAATCACAAAATCATGTAAAGGTTATTAATATAGTAAACAACTATCTAGATGCAAAACTATTATTAAATAATAGTATGTACAGCACATGTTTAAGCTTGTACTTGAATGTAGTGAGAATCAGTATATAAAGGAGCACCTGTAAGAATTTATGTACCATTTTCAGTTGTTCATAGAGTTCTTTATAAAGAAATTTATAAACTTTATAAAGTAAATTATATATGTATGTAATTTTAATATGAGAAGCACAATAGATTAACTTAGTGTATACTAAGAAAAAGAGGAATTGGGGTAATTTTTGGTTATAAAGATGCATTTTGCTTTGTAAGCTGCTGTTATTTTATGATGCAATTGGAAAAAAAAAAAAAAAAAAAAAAGAGAAATCTAAAATCTTTGCCACAGAAAAACAGTCAAATTTGATGCCACTGAATCTATGATGTTTCAGAATGCTCAGACTCCATGTGGGAAGGTCTGAACTACCTGTAGGATTAACACATTACAGAATCTCATTCACCATTTACACAAGATCTGTGATAGGTTTATAAGTAACTTATTATTTTGTTTAGTATGTTTTACTGCTACTCAAATGTTACAAAAAAAAAAAAAAAAAAAAGACTCAATTTCTGGATAAATTCTAGAACTGTGTTATTTTTATTGTCTTTGCTGACAGCAAACAATTTGAAAAAAAGCTTTTTCCTGCAAGCTCTAGTCTGGAGGCTAGCATGTTTAGTAACCTTTTCTTTGTTTATAAAATAGGTGTCATTGCAGTTAATCTCTTGGTATAAATGTCTCCCTCAAAAGTATGGGACCATATTTTCATTAAGAAGAAAAAAAAAAAAAAAAAAAGTAAAATGAAACCTAAAGAACTTGGAAGAAATTCACATCATTGTAAAAGCACATAACTTTTTTTTTTTTTAAAGTTACCTCCACTAATAAGCATTTAATTTTTATAAGCATTAAAAAGACAATTCTCCTGTATGATCTGTTAGAGGAGATATGCTATCTCAATCTTAAAAGCAGAGCTGACAAGTGACATTTACAAAATGAAAGGGAGGGCAGAGTAGTAAAACAGTAAATGAGGGTACATTACCCTATCATGTAAAAATGAAAAGTGGGAAGGGATGTAAAATTCACAGCCTTGCTATGACAAAAGAGAACACAGTTTATACGTGGAGATAAGTTTAATTAAAATCTTAACAACTTGATCAATAAAAAAATCCAAACAGTTACTTTCATTCTGCCTGCAATGATACCAACAACTGCAGCCAAATCTTCCTCATATATAAAAACCTCTTTGATAATGCAGCTTAAATTTTTATACAAAACCTTGCTAATATCTGCATCTTTTACCCTGGCGCTGTGGTCACCCTTGCAATGTCCTCCTTGTCCCTGAGGTCAAAGTTTCATCAGGATGGGGACATGGGGTTTCTGCAAGCTATCGGCATCCTGAGCCATTTTCCAGGTGTAGTATGGTGTATGTGCTGGGGTTTCCTCTTCCTCCAGCACTGGGGTTATTTTGTAGTTTTCCTTGGCACAACCTGCATTTTCCCCATTGTTACCTAGTTCTACTTTATGATCACTTTTTGGTTTTAGTTATTCTTAAAATTGCTTTTACCTGACTGATGGGATTGCACTTTCTTCATAATGGCTTGTTCTCTGTATTTGCAGGTGGGGATACTGGCATCCTCCTGGGTCTGCTCTCTTCCACACTGCCTTGTCTTCCAGAGCCCTGCCCTCAACTCTGCTAGAAGCAAAAGCTGCAGTGGCCGTGGCCCCACAGCCAGGTAACCCAGAGTGAGCCCATGCAATTCCTAAGGCCCCAACCTGCCAGCTCAGTAAAAAGTCTGGGACCTTTTCTTAGTAAGTGTAAAAGAGTTGTATTTATTGGGCTATGAGGAGCCTGCAAAATCTCTGGGCTTTGGCTTAATATCTAAATGTTTTAGTATTGACAGAGAGGGTGGAAGTCAAATGGCAAGGGCCTTTAGTGTGCCTTGTGTAGCAGAGTTTCAATTTAGAGAAAAAGGGGATTTAAATGATTTTTTTGCTGATCTCTGGTTGATATCCTTTCCCTCTTTTGAAAGCTTCCATTTAATTCACACATGTGGCATAAAAATCAATCCAGTGAGATGCAGCAAGGCTTCATGATCAGTGATTACAAAACAGGAAGCCTGGTATCAGAGAAAAATTGCGATTTCAATTTTCAGTTGAAGACTGTTGTCTTCAATTTAACTTGAATTTTCAGCATGCTCCTCAAATATTACTTGTCCAGCTGTGGTGTGCCTCTGCTCTTACACTTCCTGTATTACACTCTGGAATCCCACACTGATGCCACACAATGAGAAAGATATGAAACCCTGTTATTTAACTGTCTTGTTTCTTTCTTTTTTATTTCTCTTTTTTTTCTTTTTTCTGCACATTTGAAAATCCTAGTCTGATTTAATAATAAAACAAACAAACAAAATCAACAAAATTACGAGAAGGAAAGAATTAGTGGTCAGTGAAATTCAGGCATTTAGATTTATAGCTAAAAACAAACAAACAAAAAAAAAAAAACAAAAACAAGCTCTCTCCTTTCCTCTACCTTTGTTGTAAGTGTAAGAGTCTCATCTATTCTCATCTATTTCTTAATGAAACCAACATACATCTGTTTCAATAAACCTCGTGTTACTGAAGCTTAACCCAGGCTGCTCTTTGTTTTTTGTTTTTTACCTTCCAGAGTTTGGTTACCTATACATAATTTAGCAAAGACACAGGTACTATGTCTGCTTGCTTTTTTCCCTCTCTCACATTTAACATAATCTGTGTACACTCTAAATTTCATTATTAGTGAGTAAGGTTTGATCTGTAACTTGATAAATAGCTTTAGATACCACTAAGTGAATTCAAAATCTGTGCTTTGTGCAAAATGGTGGCTACTACCACTGGAATTTCCAGGTCAGCAAAGGCCTTTAGAGAAGCAATAATTCTAGACTGAACTTGCTTCTAATTATTGTGTTTTTTTTTTTTGGTTTGTTTGTTTGTTTGTTTAATGTCAGGATATAAAGATAATTGATGATGAATTTATTATGACAATGTGTGTTTATGAGACTCTCACTAACCAAATTTCATGTAACTGAGCCCAGTATTTAAGCAAAGATGTAATGTCCAATTGTTCTCACATGTGACTTCATAGCTGGAAACAAACAAACAAACAAAAACAGCCTCATCTAATTTGCCAGATGATGATCATCACATCTAGAAAATCCACCATAGTTTTTGTCAGTGAGACAATTCACAAGTAATGCATACCATTGATTACTGGAAATCCTGATACTGTTGGAAAGGTTGAAATCTTAAATGTGCATAAACTTTAATAGAATGTATGTACAATTTGAGAACAATGACATAGATCTTATTTGAATATGTTATTTAATGTGAGAAACAGGACAATGGACTGAACTGTGACAATCACAAGGGGGAAGATGGTGGCCTGAACGGTGTAGAAGAAGATTACATAGTATGCTTACTCGTGAGGAGTCGGCAGGGCTGGTGTAGGGAGAAAGTTATAATGTGATATAAAACCATTAATTTATGTAATAATTATGCAGTAATTAACAAAACAGATAACAAAGCTAAGTAAACTAACGGTACCTTCTGAACATATTTTGTATGTTTTTGCTGACTTTCAAGGCTCCAAGATATTGCAATTACTGGACTACACAATCAGTGAAATCATTTTTTATCAGAGCACATTTAGAGAAGTGAGATGAAGTACAAATTATTTTACCCCTTACTTTTGTTTGATACAAGAGAAAATTCTGAAGCATTAGGGAACTAAGACTCATGATATTTTTGTCATATGGAAGCATTTTGACTACTACTGTCTTCCTTTTTGTATGTGTATGCATTTGTTTTTTGTTATTATTATTAGGAAAACCATAATAGATTCCTGAAGTATTTCATTCAAAACAGCCTTTGAACTGGGGAGGCCAGTGTCACATGCAGAACACTACTTATTTCCATGTCAACAAGAGTCAGAACATGTATGAATGACCAAATGCCTAAACCAGAGCAAATTTCTGCAACAGTAGGTAATAGTCAAAGGCTTTCAGAAGTCACACAGGAAAAAAAAAAATAAAGTACTAGATGAATCTTTGTAATGAATCTAGTACTTCTTCCTTGAGCTTTCTCTCAATTGCTTTCTCCCTCTCTCCCTCCTTCTCTCTCTCTCTCTCCCTCTCAAAAAAAAAAAAAAAAGAAAAAGAAAAAAAAAGATAAATGGCTTTTTCAGTGACCACTAGCACTATTACCTCTTCTCTTCACCCCTTAGGAGAGCTTTTACCTTTAATTTTGGTGTATCCTGCTGTGGCCATGTTATTGCTTAGCTATGACAAGAGTTTTAAAATTACAAACATGTGGGACTAGGGTTGCTGCATTTTGCTTTAGCTTTTAAAAGTGTCTTGTTGATGCTAATATACAGCACCCCTGCTGTGCTTTTTTTCTTGTTCTGATTTCCTTTTTTTTGTTACATTTTGCATGTGGTGCCTGAGTGATTAATATTTCATCAGTTCTTCAGTGCAGCATGACACAGGGATGTGTTGCATTTGGATTTTCTGGAGTTCAGTTGCCACTGAATTGTGACTAATAGCTGGAGCTGGACCTCTAACAGTTTCATGGGATCACCATCAAACAGAAACAAACAACTGTTTGCCACATCATTAATCTATATGAAGTTAATGAAATACTTTCCTCTGCTCTAGAGGAAAGATAAATATATTATCTTCTCTACAGTTTGTCTGAAAATAGTGAGTACTAATCTGTTCATATATAGCATTGACTTGTCTTAATTTGATGTTTAATGTAAAAGTCAATAAAAGATAACATAGTTTCATTAGTACAATATTTTGTTGCAAAAATGGAAGTGTTACAAATTTAATGAAAAACAACTTTTATTTGTGGATTTTGACTAGAGAAGAAAAATGACTTCTAAAACTACATCAAGTGTACAAATATGTGTATATATGTAACAACCACTTTGTAAATTCACATCTATAATTTTAATATATAGATTAAATTGAATCCAGTTTTTCTTATTTAGCACTAAATCACCTTATCTCTCATAAGAAATGTAAGGAAAAATATGTTGTGGGAGCTTGAGTTTTTGAACAGGGGAATTATAATTTGATTTTTTTTTTCTAAAATTAATGCATGTTTTATGGAAACATGTATTGATGTGTGCTTCTTAAAGTACTTTTTCCACATAAACATTAAATTGGAGATCATGTGCATGTCTGAGTTAACCTTGCAAGCTGGTGGCAGTGGTGATGGGGTGATGGTGGACAGCAATCTGGAAACAGACCAGATTTCTATGATTTCATCAGAAAAAAATATGATTTTGAAGCGGGGGAAAAACAAAACAAAACAAAACAAACAAACAAACAAACAAAAAAAAAAAAACAGTTTAAATCTCTAAGCAACTCAGGCAGGAGAGTCCTTTGACTATATTTCTATTAAACTATCTGGTTGAGCTAAAAATGGTTGAGCTAAAAATCCACGTAAGCGCTCTTATCAGAAGCTCTTAGCTCTTTGTAGTGATCTCAGTAGGCTACAGTTCTACCAAAAACTCAGTGATCACATTAACGGTGAGAAAAACAATTAACATTGGCTTAACAAGTTACATGTACAAATACTTAATTTTTGATGGACAATTTACCACTGCTGTGGTTACTTTTATGATTACCATTGTGGATCTTAAACTATGGGACTGTTCAGTGGCAGACTTGTACCTAGGCTTAGCTGTGAAAGACAGACTTAAAGAAACAAAACAAACTGGTATCATGTAAAGTATTGTGCACAAAGAAGTGAAAGTGATACATATTGTATTTTAATCTTTCATAAAAACAAAGGAATTTCAAAAATGAACAGTAAAATAAATCTCAGAACTGTAAAGAAAATTAATACTAAAACAATCTTAATACTAATTAATACTAGAACAATGCTAAAACAATCATAAATGTTCATTTTATTTTATTATTTTTCTGTGATCTATCAGAACAGAATGGGAAAAATTCTTTTGACTGTTATCCCATCAAAGACATTTTTATTATTATGCAGTTTTCATCCAAAAATTAATAAAGGAAATTGTACCATGGTAAATGAATGAGAAAATCATATTGTATTGTCAATTTATTGAATTTGAACGTAACCAGAACCACACCCCAGATGAGCTGGATTTTCTCTGGGGTTGTTGACCACATGGTCATCCCTTGGTAAGATTGCTTCTGTGTTGTATTTCTTCCCACATGTGACATGTATGTGGTATGTTGCTGGAGGAGAAACTCTGTCTTCAGTGTTGCCAGTTCACATTTCTGTCTTTATTTTCTTTAGAGACTCTAAAACAATAGGAGACTTTATAAAAGTCTATCCAGGAAAATCAAGGTATTGCTTGACTTCTTTAGCTGACAAATGCAAAAATTCCCATATCTTCCACTATTCATGGTTGTGGTGAATGTTTTGAAAATGTTACCTTAAAAATCAAGAAATAAGAAAACCATGAGAGATAAGGATATTTAGGGAGAGAGGAATAGCTCATTATTTCTGAATGGTTAGAAGCTGTATTGCTATGCATTATAATTTGGTGTCTTTCTTTCCTTGCTATCAGTGGCACATCAGCTGCCAAAAAAGCATATGCTGAAGCAGAACAGTAACTTAAAGCTGTCTTCTGTAGCTCAGGGGAGTATTCTAGTTGTCATGCTGTTGGGTGTTCAGCAATGTAGATGTCACGGTTTGTCCCGCAGGAATCATCCCACCTTGCTGCTGCAATGACTTCAGCTTTAGTCTCCTATGCATTACTGTGTTGCTGGGCTACAGAGTCATGATGATGAAAAGTGATTTATTACAAGGAAAGAACAGCTCCAAAGAAGAAATCTCCAAAGTGTTTGTGCTGGAATAAATAAGTTTTGTAGGCTAGGCGATGCCTCCAAGATGTAGATTAAGGTTGAACTCCTCTCTCTGAATCATACACAGAGCAGTAGTTGGAAAGGAGAGAATCTCTTATCTTCCTTTTCAATAGAATTGGTTTCCTTCAGAGCAACAAAAGAATATATGAATTTTAAAACTTGTGGGGTAAGGAATAAAAAGCTAGGCAGAGATGGCAAATGAATCTCTTTCCTGGATCTCTTTCTCTTCATGGAGAGGTAAACCTTTATTAAGCTGAGAAAACATGGCCACCTCATATTCCCTCTTGTTGGTAAGGTTTGCTGTGAATAGGTGGATAATTCATTTCCCTGTGGAGCTCTATACCTGATAACTCTGTCTACTACCATGGATTTGAGCACACTGGAGGCCTGCCCCTAGCTCTGGGCAATATCATTTTGTGTAAAGGAATGCAATGCTGATGAAACAGACTTTGGGGCTGATACCCAAAGCCACAGCATAGGCAGTTGCAAACTTCCTTTTGCTGTTTCAACTGCATGTTTTATCCTTTTCCTTTCACAGTCACAGTCATAAAATCCTCACACAGGCTCCATTTCCATTCAATATTTGGCCTGCTGAGAGCATCAATTAAAGTTGATTGCAGTGGGGGGATATTTTGGGGATCCATAAACAAGAAAAGCATTGAAACAACTAATACATTTTATTTCATCAAGAAAAATCTAATTTCAAGTAATGTACTCTGCCATCACTTTGTTTTGCTTTGCCTCCAAGATGAAATTGCAGATCTGTCTTGGTCCTGACCTGGGCTTAATCTGAACATTCAGTCTAAATGTGTGTAAAATTCCATATCCCATTACTAGTCTCCTGGGTTCTCCCTAAACAAATACAGTGGATTAAAATGCAAGTTCATTAGGTTAAAGTGCTTAATTATCTTAAAACTCTTAGTGTTAGAGTCAGACGTCAGGATTTGATTAGCACTGCAGGGAGGCTCTGTAAAGAGCAGAATGGAAATAGCCATTGTCCTACTATAGTTAAAATGTTATAAATATGTAAATAAGGATACAAATATGGATCTAGATGCATATGCAATATTTCTCAAATCTCAAATGAAATAATTAGCATAAGCTATTTTGATGTATCCTTATCTCTGGTCCTTAATTATATCAATGTAACAGTATTTAATATTCCATGGCAATTTGTCATAATCACATTTCTTTCAATCTTGCTTATTGCTTCTCTAATTATTAAAGTGCCTTTTATTTGTGTGAAGTGTAAAGGAAAAAAATAATAAAACTTACTATTGACTTTTACTTCACCAAGTTCTAGAGTTCTGGGACTCTCATACAAAGTGTGATATAACTGAATTTTAACTTACAAAGATTACTTTAAAAAGATTAATGAACTATCACTAAGGAAAGAAATGGAAATATTATTCCTTACCATAAAACAGCACAATTGTGCTAAAGCAGCCAAGGAGTCCTTATTTTCAGCTTCCTCATTGTCTGTCTTTATTACCTGAAAAGAGTTTGTGTACAGGAATGGTAGCATAAACTTATTTCCACATGAGATAATCTGATGATCGGTGTACTGCAAAGGTTTCTTCAGCATGTATGCATGGGGAGAAATGGAGCTTGATGACTTTTTGTGTGTTGTTTGGTATTCAGTCCCTCGAGGAAGAGAAAAGGTCTGTGCAAACTACCAAAATCCCCATTCAGTCCTATTATTCTTTGCATAGGCTTGAAAAAGACCAAAATTTCAACTGCTTACTAGCAGCAAACAGAAAATGATGTTGAAAATGATCATTAGATTAATCTTGAGTTTACATGTCCATGAAGTTCTTTTACCTTCTTTTAGCTTCAAGGGCCAGCTGAGACAGTCAGCCAATAGCTGTTTCTTCTGTGTTAAGGCTTTATTCCCCTTCCCCTTCCCCTTCCCCTTCCCCTTCCCCTTCCCCTTCCCCTTCCCCTTCCCCTTCCCCTTCCCCTTCCCCTTCCCCTTCCCCTTCCCCTTCCCCTTCTTTTCTTATATAGTACTTTATTCTTAAGATATGGTAATTTTCTTTTAAGAGCTTGAAATATTATTTATTGTAGCCAATAACACAAGATGAAATCTGCCCTATAACAGTGCACTGAATAGTTCCTGACAGATACTTTCCCAGGTGTGTAAGTCTGTGGTTTACCAGGGCTGAGGAAATGGGAACTAGCATGCCTTTGGCAGAAGTGGCAGTGCCTATTGAAAACTTTAGTTTGTGCCAGGCAGTATTGCATAAGAATTTGATGTGTTTTGAGGATGTAGCATCTCATCTCTTCTTTTTGGATATCCAGCAGGTCACACAATATCCGTGATGTGTCTGCTCTTCTGAGACTGAGGTATTTAATCTGTAGCTTGCTGCAGGGTTTCAAGACTTGTTACCAGAGTGAGGCTCAGGGAGCAACCTTCCAGTCCCCAGTGTGACAGCTTTGCTGGAGGAATGTTTCACTTGCATGTCTCTCTACTAAATGACACTGTAATCAGGTTTTTTACAAGGCATCAAAAGGACTCTGTAAGGAGCTAGGGCAAAATCCTGCCCTCTGGAAGGTAGCAGGGTCAGAATGACAGCCAAATGATGCAAGTATTCAGCCAGGTGGTCCCCAGGGCAGGATTCAGAAGGCAAAGCTGAGCCTTATCCTGCTTCCTTGTACAAAGCACCTGCATCCACATGCATGTTTCTCCCAAAAGAGAGTGTTCAGCTGAGGAGTGGTTGCAGCAGTAGTCATTTAATCCTTTGGGTAGTGATGACTGTGCACAATAATATATTAAAAATAAAAAGTATTCCTGGTAGGAATCCCAGTTTTCTTTTCCCCTTTCACCCTTCTGACAATGTTAAACTTATATTTTGAAAAAAAGCAACAACAAAATGTTTTTTCTCAAATCCTGCTTTGGAAGAAAATCTAACTGAAACTGGAGAATGTCAGTTATATTCTATCATCAACATCTTGTTAGTCAGTACTTCCTAATAAACGTACTTGAAATATTTCAAAATGTAACTTTTGAAGACATGAAATAATAACCCATGCTTCTAATTTCTCATTTATTCTCAATATTTTAATTGCTTCTAACTTTGTTCAGGCTTTAGTTACTGCTTTGAAACATGGTATCCTGAGTCCTGTTTTGCACTGAATTTTCTATCACTGTGTGTTCATGGAGTACAGACATACCACAGGAAATGTACTAATCTTTGGGTTTCTGTGGAAGTTTAATTTTACCCCTCTTATGGGGGTAAAGAACAAAATAGAAAAGTACAAGCAGTGAGATGGTTAACTGGCTCCAAGACAAGATGTTCACGTAGCTCTAATTTTGACAAAAGTACATTGGCTTCCTGTGAAGCAAAGGATTGATTTTTAAACATAGTATTTGCAGACCAAGCACTATGTGGCTCAAGTCCAGCTCTCTTGAAAGACTTATTAATGGACTCTCACATTCTCTTTGTTCTTTTGAAAATCATCAACTCCTTCAGACACCTACTGTAGCTTTCTGTGGTTCATATACTAGCATTCTTTTAATGGTTTCTTCACTTATTTATCAAACATTTATGCTTTAATTTTAGACCATGTTCTTAATTTGTCAATTTCAAACAGCCATCAGGATTTTTCTGTAAACAATTATTTTTATTTTTATTTTTGTTTTTATTTTTATTTTTAATATTATTATTTTTTTTAATTTCTTGGATTATTCTCTTCTATTATAAAATCATTAGATTTAGTTTTCTAGCCCCCAAACATAATTAAAAAAATATATATTTTCCAGATGATTTGTAAATGGTTATGAATACTATAATTAATCACTTTGTACTGTTACCCATTTAATTTTATATATTTTATTTATTAATAATTCATTTATGAACAGACACATAGAATTATCAGGCATTTTAGTATTAATATTTACTGCTTTGTTCTGACATATGCCATAGCTTGAGGACTTGGATGTGGAGTGATTTGAATTCTGTTATTAATCCTCACTGACCTGTTAAGGCTGATCAACAATAGATGAGCTATAGGAGGTTGGCATAGAAAAGTGGTGCTGCTTTGCTCCTTCACCCTTATAGGAAATCCATGAGGCTCAGCAGTAACAAAGCCTGGGAGATGCTAATGAAGAAACTGAGAGTGAAGATAATGATCTCACAGTAGTGAAACAGAAATAACAATGCTGAATCTTGAGTTGAAGGTAATGTCTATATTTGTTGTAATTTAATGATAAAGGAACAGGTTTTTATGGGCTACTACAAGCCACTGCAAAATGAGCATCGGATTTGTTTTCCAGTGCAGAGGGTGGCTTCTGTTTTCTCTGGTCACAGCTCAAATCAGACCCATCTGAAACATGGGCTTAAGTCTTCAAAAAGTTAGTCTAGAGGTAATTCTTAAACCAATTCTTTAAGCAGGACCTTGAATGCCATACATGTATGTACTTCCATTTATATACATGTGTGTATATATATGTATATAAGCAAATATATATTTGAAAGGATCTAGAACTCCATGTATTTTCCCTATGAGTGCTACTATATGTTTGCCTTCACACATTCAATATTTTCCAAGCAAAGTTTATGATAGTGATGATATTATAGATGTGAGGATTAAAATAAGAATTATATTTATATTTATATATATTTATAATTTATTATATACATTATTTATTTATCTATATTTTTACATTTAGTTATAAATCTATTTTTATTTACGTACTTACAAATGAATTCATAATTTTAAAAAAATCTTCTCTTCCTTTAATTTTTGTGTGCTGAATCAGATCGTCATCAACTCTAATATTGCAAACACAGAGTTAAGTCCATTTAATTTTTTATTTCCATTTACATTATAAACACATAGTTCCAAAAATCTTTCATTTCATATTTTATGTAGTTAAATATGTATTTAATTAAATATGTATTTAAAGGTGTGTTTGGTTTCTAATAAAAATTGAGGCAAAACTAATTTTATCAAAATAAAACGTTTGGCTTTCTATCACTATTTCTTAACTTTCTTGTTTTGCATAAAAATATTCTATAAATAGGCTAATATTCCTATCATATTCACATCTCATTCCTTCCATTTGAAAAGTTCCTTGCATTATCATTTGTAAATTTTTAAGCAAATTTACAGTGCTCTGCAGTCTCAGTCTTGGGGAAGGGCATATCTACAGGAAAACCAAAGGGAGTGTTATGTTGCCATTCTCTTTCAAGTACAGTGTTGTTAACTAATATCTTATTAAAGCATACTCCAAAACATAATAAAAAAAATAACTACCTTATTTAAATATATATAGAGAAAAAAAAAAAAAAAGGAGTGAAAGTAACATTTTCAAGCAGTTTACACATTTTTCAATTTTATTATTATTTTTTTTTATAGAACATACACAACATCACATCATTTTAATCTCTCTCTCCCTCTTTTTTTCCCTTTGATTTCCACATATAGAATTGTAGAACATGAAGCAAAAGTGTCTGTAAAGCTAAAGTAAAGCTAAAAACTGCTGTGGACCACTCTTTGGATTGTACTGCCAACCCTTATCCAAGGCTCCAGTGATAGTTTCAGAAAGAAAGTAATTCACAGGGTGATTTCTTGTCCTTTTTCTTTTTGTTTAGTCTTGTTTGTTTGTTTCAGAAAGTAACTTTTCTTCTCCATAACGAGTGAAATTAATCACATTTTTATCATGGTTTAGGTCTTCTAATTTCCCGCAGCTGACTCAATCTGCAGTGTGTTGCGTTTGATATACTTAAGTCAGGGTTTGAATTCAATCGTTCATCCTTGTTTAAGAAGGCAGAAAAACCTGCTGGCATAAACTCGACTCTGCTTTATTGCCTGAATAGAAATGTCACTTCTTTAAAACTTGGTAACATCAACATGCAAAGAACCACTGTGATGAGTTGTAACAGGACAAAATATTCCCACATTTCTTAGTTTTCTTATCAATTTTATTGCTCTTCCTCTCTTACTGAATTGTAAAATACTGCATCTGATTCAGATTATTTATTCAGAAAGCTATGAGAATGGTCTTTCAAAACAGGGTTTACTATATTTTTAATTTTATTATTTTATAGTAAATGTACAACAGCTTGAAAATAAACAGTAGAAGAGTCATGGAGAAATGCCACAGATATTTTACTTTTCAAAACCATTATCCTTATACTTACATTGAAATGGGAGTATAGAAGGGAAAGACCAGTTGCAATTCAGCCTATGAACATTTTTTGTGTTGACTAATCATTATGAAAAATAGACAGGCATAATTTTAATACCAATGTCTAACTGTCCTTGTCTCAGGGAAAAATGTAAAGGAAATTTAGATTTTCTTTAAAAAGTGATGTATGGAATTCTGTTTTCTACTGGTTGATGAGGCTTTCTGAAGAGCATCTTACTGGGGAATTTTAGATGTATGGATAAGGCACGTTTAAGAATTTGAGTTAAGATACCTTTAAAAATTTGTTTTGGGTAAAGGATAAAGAAGGCAAAATAGATTTTCATTCACACAGTATAAAGCATGAGCTTTGGCTGGGGATTTATTTCTCCAGGGTATGCAGTGGCTACAGCTCTGCCAAAAATTATCACCTGCAGAAAATCACACTTTGTAAGTTCTCAAAGAAATAGAACATTTTTTGCCCTGCAGCTTTTTTGCTTTCATAAGGAAGAAACTGTTTCATGAAGCATAGATCATTTTTTGTATGTGAAGACTTGTTAAGGGTAAAATATCCCCTACCACACACATCCCAGGGCTAAAGAAAATTAAAGATTCAGGCATCTATGTGGTATGTGCTACAACATGTATCTTCTCAGTATTTGGCCTTAATGGTGCTGAAGTTGAGGATAAAATGCCAAAACAGTGTCCAGACAGATATATGGCAGGCACGTCCATGAGCATGTCTTGGGCACCACAGTCAGCTGGCACCTTTACTGCCACACCTGCTCAGGTCTGGAAATGGGAATCTAGAGCGGATGAGGGAATGATGTTTAGTCAGAGACACTATTAATGGCCAGAGCTGTTATTTGCTTGTATATGGCCTAGCTCTGCCATTCCTACAAGCTAAGAAAGGCCATTAATAGTTAGACAGATAGATAATATAGATAGATATATAAAATATATCCATAATAATCCATAATATATCTATAATAATCTATATCTATCTATATAATCTATAATTATATCTATATCTATCTATATAGATAGATAGATGTAGGTAATATCTAAATCTAAATATATTATATATAGAGAGAGCGGATATATATATATATTCTAAGTGTACTTATCCTCTTACCCAGGCACCCAAGCCAAAATGGATCCTAACCCTCTGCATTTGATATCCACAGCTATAAGCATGTAACACATTTCCCTTTAAAATGAGACCACTGCTAAAAAAAATATGATGGGAGTGGTTATAAGCATACATATTTTATACATGTAAAGAAAACCTTATCTAATTCTGTAGTGATTAGAGGATTTGCTCAAGAAGTGGAAAGTTTTATTTATCCTGGATCTTCCCTGATCTAATTTTAGTTTCAAAGTTGTTCTAGTAAGCACAGAGTGCAGGAGACTGGAGGAATGGGAGCATTCCCTATCTCCTCCCCTCTGGTGCTAGGAAGAGTTCTGTCAACTCAAACATGATTTTCAGCCAGTGATCAGTGTAAAAGAGGGGATGCATTTGGGGATGCCAGTGACTAAAAACCATGTGCTTTGCACTGACTAATGAGATTTCCCCCTTTCCCAGCCCTACCACATAACACATCCTTTTGTGTTACAGAAGTTGAATCACGAATTCAGGTGTTGCAAGTTTCCTGAGAGAAAGTGTGATTCCTCCCAATAAATATTTTCTAGTGAATGATTATAGTGGATTCTAATGAGCAGTATAAGATTTAGGTTTTACTTTTAATTTCACTAAGTAGTGTGATACAAATATGAATACTGTAGACAGTTTAAAACATATCCAGTTTTAGTCTTTCAAGGTAAAAATAAACATGACAGAATAATTTCAGTTTCCTAAGTAGAAGTCTTCCTTAACTGATATCATTATGAAGAAATGGCAAAGCTAAAAGCTTCCGAACTAAAATTGAAGAGTCAAGTATTTGTACATGCATGCACACACATGTGTATATATATACATGTAAATAGTGAAAAATACAGATTATTTTGCTCAGGTTGTCTTATATTTCTCATGTGAATATTGTGACATAATTTGTTGAGCTCAGAATTCTTAATTAACTGGGTCCATGTAGCAGCATAAGCATTTGAAGAAATTTCTCTAAATGTAATTCTTTAAGAAGAGAGTTTCTTATGGTTAATGTCATCTAACATGTAAAAGCATAAAGCTTGCAAGAGGAACAGATATTCCAAAAATGACTCAAGACTACATGATAATAAAATACACACAAATGTCCCATCAGATTTGTTGGTTATCTACTGAAGAAGGAACACTTACAGCAGTATAAGAGTACAGAATTAACACATAAAAAATAAGGTAAACACAATATTTTGCTCACTTTTGGAACATTAATTTTATTTTAATTTATACACAATTTAATTTATATTTTATATATATATTAAAACCGCCTGAGAACTGAAGAGGTTGGAAGTCACATATATTAATCACAGTAATTAACATGATATGAGACATATGGAATGAAGAAACATAGAAATAGCATGCAGGCATTCACCATGAATAGGGAGGCTACACCAGCAGCAAAGTACTGGGTGACAGGATTAAAAACCTGTATGTAGAAGAAATACATTGATGTTTCATAGGACAATTTCAAGAAGACAGAAGACAAGCAGAGAGGAAGAAAATACTTGCAGACAGAGCTAATAATTCAGGGGCTAGTACAAAACCTTATGAGGTCATTGGGATTGTTTTGCACAGCATTTTGAGACCTTCATGATCCTTATCTCTGAATTGAAGCCACTGGCAGCAAGGGGAGGTTGTTTCCCCTGATAGGATTGACATTATGGGAGATGCAGTGAATGAGCCATTTCCAGCATAAATAAAGCATTCTTACTCTTTCATACAGAAGACAGAAGAGATATCAGTTCCAGCACCGTGTGCAATTCTTGCTGCCTGTGTTCAGAAAGATTAAGTGAAAGTGTAAAAGAATGAATTTAGGAACTGGGAGCCTTGCTTATAGGGGCAATGAAAAGACCTAGCAAAATAAAAGCTGTGTTTAAATGTATAAAAGACAAGCATGGAGAAAAGGGAAATTCTTCTCAGCTAAAGGATAACATTTGTCAAAGGACAAATTGAGATAACCTCAGCATATATGAATTTTTGCTAGAAATTAAAAGCAGCTTTCAAACCCTCTGACCAGTGAGACAGGAAAAATAGGTAGTGTGAATTTAACTGTCTTCAATATGAGTTGTGTTGAAAGACTGCAGAACTGTTTGATGTACTCCCCTAAAGCAGGAGAAGGTCCCTTTCAGCGTGTTTTCCATTTTCTTGATTCTGAACTTGTAGCAGAATATTTCAGCTAAATAAAGTGGAAATGAGTGTTTAACTCAGCTAAAGTTTAATTTCAGCAAAAGTGTCTGTATTTGCCTTCCAAAAAGTTGAAGTATATGCATTTATATCTAACTGTGTAGGCTTTAACCACCAAACATATAAATAGATAATAAACTAAACATTTTATGTGGTACCAATAGACATATTTCATCTGTAGAGATTACTAGCATGTTCTGTAAACATTTTTTTTTTTTTAAATATGCCATGGGTACCTATTTAAACCTTTAAAAGTTCAAAGGTTTTTCAGAATAATATGCATTCTTTAAACCTGTTATTCACATGTAAAGTTGGAGTGAATTTATTCTTACAGGTTGTTACAAGTAAAAGTCAAGATCTTATAAATAGTTATATATAGGCTAAATATTCACTTCATTTCACCCTACTTATATGTTAATTGAATAACATGGATACTAATATAATCCCGTATCTTTCAGAGTTGCTAATTTTACCCAATATATTTGTGATTTCACTGGGATGTTGTTGATTACAGTTGTTACAAATTAATTTATGCATTGCAATTAATTTTATTCACAGGGAATTTTGATGACAACTGTATTACTGATGTACCATCTTTTGTAAGATTTTTCATTCAACATTCAATAATGAAACCATATTATTTAAATGACCAAATATATTTTCAATTATAAGCCTTTAAATAATAGGTGAGGGAGGAAAAGAATATTGTTTTTACATATTTGGTTATATAAGAGAAGGTCAAACCCTCCTTATCACTGTATTTTTTGAAGAAATTGAGAGAGACTATATTACTAGTAAGGTAATTAATATTACAAAGGGATTTATGTATTGTTAGCCTGATTTTTCTTCTGTTATTTTATTTTTGAACCTGACGCTGGGTAAAATGACTGGTAACATGCTTAATATTTTAGCACCTTTTGTTACACATATTTTTGTTTTCATAACAAGCCTATAACAGGATAAAAATGGAGCAATGGTCAATTCAGGCTTTTGAGTATTAAGTTTGGACTGCAAATTAATTCTGTTTTCTAAAAACTGAACTGTTGCAAACTCTGTTTTTGAAAGCCTTAAGAATATAGTGGAAACAGAAAATTGATTTTTCATACAGAAGCCTTAATTCTCCAGACTCAGGGCTTCTCCAGGTGTTGTTTCTCCTTTGCAGTTTAAGCCTTTGTTTACTCTGCATTTTTGTTCTCTATTTACATGGCCATTTTTGTTTAAGCACTGAAGTTAATAAGAACCTGATAGCTGTATAGCAGGTATTTCAACCTCCTTCAGTGCCCAACACACATTGCTTAGTACACATCCATCAAACTGGCACCTAAAGAAGCCTAGGAAGGATGTTGTGTCTTAATGAAACTTTGACAATAGTGGAAGTGCCTTCAGAGATTTGTCCCTGAGTGTAACATGGGAGAAGTTAGCAGATTGGTTCCCTTTCTAATTTATCATTTGTCAGGCCTTCAGGTATATATACTTTAATCCTAAATTTGTCATTGTTTGATATTCCAGACTTAATTTCCATACTGCTCTATGTCAAAACAAGACTAAATCATTATAAGAAAGCGGAAATACATTTTTGTAAGAATGATATAACATGATCACTTTTGTAGAATTAAAGCATCTACATGTATGGTCATTTAATGTCATACATGTATATTTTTGAGCTTGCTAACTAAGTGAGCTGGATTAAATAAAATTGTGTAAGTTGCTGATTGTTAATTTAGTTCTTGATACTATTTTTTAAACTGTTCATAAATTTACGTAACATATAATTTCAGATTATGTTCTTTAAAAATGTCCTCTTATGATGACATATTTCATCAAGACACACATTTAAAAGGTAAAAAAAAAAAACTTCTAAAACAGATTGAATAATTCTCCTTTATGGCTAAAAATCGGAGAGTCTCGCTAAACTAAAAGTGAATTAACTGTAACGTTCTCTTCCACCACCAAACACAGATAATTTATAAAAGAAAAACTAAAAAAAAATCAGAACCACATCATTTTCCAAAGTTTGAGAGTAGGGTATAAATTGTAATAAGAATAAAGTTTAATAACATACTAGTTCTTAATTTGCTATTTATTTACTTACGTGAAAATGTTTCTGTGTTGTTTGAACACAGAATGTTTCTGTGTTGTTTTTTTTTTTTTTTTGAAAAAAAAAGGACACCATGTATCTTATTTACACATGTGAATAAAATGTAAATGTAAATAAAATGTAAAATGTAAAATAAACAATCAGGATTTCAGAAGTGCTGTTCTTGTTGTTAACTCCTATGAGAGTCCTTTGAATATGTGAAAAGCCAGCCAGGTACCTAGTATCTGAATGAGGTTTTAGAATTTTTTGTTGTTTTTTAATTTGCTTTTGGTTTTTAAACTTTTTTTTTTTTTCATTTGTTTGCTTTTAAGTGCTGAAATACCTGCAAATGAAATTAATGGAATTAAAGGACATGAACAATTCTTATGTAAAACTTAGATGATCATTTTCCAGAAATTAAAGACATTACTAAATTTCATGATCTCTGCTTATTCTATCTTTTAATGTTAGTGAACGTTGAAAAAGTACTACTCTGAGATTCAATATTGGTTTGTTATCAACATTAAGAAAAAATATAAATATCTGTGGTTTATGCCTTCAAACTATGATATTTATTTATTTATTTATTTATTTATTTTACTATGCCTGTGCTAAAATTCCTTTCAAATCTTGACATTTCCTCCTCTGCTTTTCTTCTTACTACTTTGTTTTCCATACATATTCTCCTAGGGATTTTCTCCTTGTTATTCTCATCTCTACTTTTCCTTTTTATTTTTATTTTTTATTATTTTTTTAATTCACTTTCATGTACTGCCTCTCATTTTCCTGTTTCCCATTCTGATGTTTTTTTTTTCTTCTGCTTTTTTTGTTGCTGTTTCTCTCCAGTCTTACAATTTCTTCAGATTCTCATTCTCTAATTACTCATTTTTCTTCATCTCTTTTGCTGAATCTAGCACATATCGTTTGTTACATTTACATATACTGCATTTTCCTATCTCCCCCATGCTTATACTCTGTATACGTCTTTACTCTTACTGAAGGTTTTCTTTTGTTTCCTCTTTGTACTCTGCTTTCAAATCAGCCACTGTAAACAGTGCAGATATCACAAGCAGCTATTTTAGAGGCAATCCCATCATAATTTTAGGAAGCAATCCCAGCATGCCAGTTTCTTATGCATAGTTATGTGTGTCTTCATTCAAGATACAGATATGATTATATGGCTCTTTCTGTGTCGCAGTTCCATTACTATGGTAACACGACACATCTACCATTTGTGTGTGATGGGGAATCCAGGAAGTGGGCCCCTTTATCTGATCTAAGTACATATAATACATAGAATGATTTGAAGAAACTTAATAGCAATGACTACTCCATTTAGTCCATAAACTAAGTGGAATCAGAACAGCATCTACCTACCTACCTACCTATTTGTCTACCTATCTAATCTATATATTAACAGTTTACTTTAATACAGTCAAATAATAGAATAATCAAACTATATATGGTTTTTCCCCTATTTAAATAATAAATTTGTTCTCAGCACTTCTGGTCTTGGATGACAGTACTTCTGTTCTGCGCTTACCAGTGAAATCTTTTCTAATGCCTGACTAACTGGTAATGGAAGATTTCCACCTGGAAGAGAGACTATGATCTTATAAATAATGCCAGAACTATAATTAGTTCTGTGTTCCAGAGCTTGTCAGATTTTAAAGTGTTTTAAATGTTCATCCATAAATACTGAGAAATATGTCAGAACACCACACAGAGGAGAAGTGAAGAGTTGTTGGCTGTTTGATACAGGAACGAACTCTTGCAGAGGCGCAGGGAATGAAAAAAATAGTTAATCCAAATTTTTGAGGCTGAATGCAATTTGCTGCAAAAACCCTTCTCCCTTCCCCCCTGCTCCTTCTACTTTGTACATCCCTCCAACCCCTCCCCCCCCCCCAAAAAAAAAAAAAAAGTCACAGATGACCTAGCTATATAATTACTAAAAGACAATCTCTGCTGGGAAGGCTTTGAGCAGATAGAGATGTTACAGGCAGGTAGAGATGTTACAGATGTTACAGGCAGGTAGAGATGTTCCAATTTTGCCCAAGGTACATAGTAAAAATTAGGATGCTTAGAAAACTAGTCTCCCTTGAAAAAAAAAAAAAAGATTTTTTGACATTTTTTTCTTGGTACATATATGTTGATTAATATATTTTTACTAGGAAATTACTTGAGTGTCTATCACATAACTATGTGTGCTCTTTCTTTCTGCTGGACAAAAATCCATTAGGCTAACAGATTTCATTTTGGTTCTTACATTTTATAATTGCTTTATTTTTCTTTACATATATTTTGATGGCAAAATACCCATGACATAGAGGAGTCTCAAGTTAGGGATTTAGGAAGAATGTAGGTATGTGACTATCGTGTGCGGTGCTGAAGAGGCTTATGGGGAGTAGTTTTGACACTCTCTCTCTCTCTGCCTCTCCCTCCCCACGCCCTCAACCCCCCCTCCTCTTTAATGATAGCCTATGCAGTATCAAAAGACACTCTGATGATAAATGGCATAGAGCAGCCCAGGGGACCACTATCTCCTAGGTCACACCAAACCACAATGCCTGTCTTTGGCTCAATTAGGCCTTTCTCTCTCTCCACAGCTTAAAAAAGAGCTTTAATGGGAAAGGAGGAAACACTTCCATTCCAGACCACCCTCTTAATCTTGATGCTGTCGATTGGAACTAGTGAGTTCTTTTTTAATTTCCCAGAAAACCCACCAAAAAAAAACATAAAACCCTTAAAAACAAACAAACAAACAAACAAAACAAACAAACAAAAAAAACACATTACATTAACTTCTGTTTCTAGTGTTTGAATTGTTAGGTTAGGTTAATTATGATATGTTGTGGTCTTTGATATCAAAGACACATACATCCTTGGTTACAATTTTTGGTGTGTGTATGTGAAGTGCTCTGATTCGCTAAGAGGTGCTTTCCTGAGAAAGGTCATTTTCAGAGGAGCTGCTACATTTCTGGATCTTGGTTGTCAGCTGTAGATACTGGATTGCTCAGTCTGAGTTGGTGCAGGGAATGTCAACATGTCTGGCAGTACTCATTCATTTCCAGGTAGTTGTTATTCTTCCTAACCACTGACTTCAGGGTCTAAGTTGTTAGCATGGTGCCTACTGTCAGCCTTACGCATTTTTTCTTTTATATTGCTGTTGGAGATTTGATTCTAGGATTCCCTTAGATTGGACAGGTTATTAACTTGCATGAATAAACATAAAAAAGTTCTGCGGTTTCCTCCAGCAAAAATCATGCTAAAAATCAAGCATTTGTTTTAGCTTTGAATATATTATAAATAGATATCATAAAGATATAATGTCTTTGATTATTTTTTCCTTTCACGTTCATCTTCATTAAGATCCTTAGAAATATTTTAACTGATGGTTTAATCTCAGGTGTTTCAGGTCTCTAAGACTGAGTCATATGAATCATATAGCCATCTTTCTCTGAGCTAGGTAAGGACCTAAGGAAACTTTTCTCAACTGTAGGTTCAAAAACTAATAATTATTAGCTTTTCATCTGACAATCTTCCAAGATCTTAGACCTTGATGTAACTGTTCTGCATTGGAGATAAAATGACTGCGGCTTCTCACAATAAATAGCTTTCTTCAGGTTCAGAAGATGCATTTTTATCTGACCTTCTCCCTGTTTGGAGTAGGTGATAGTGCTTCTGTACATGAAACCAATCAGACAATTCAGAAAGTCTATCAAGGAAAAAAAAAAAAAATCAAAAATCCTGTACTTAAAAAGCAGTCATTAGTTAAACAGGCATCCATTTTGTAGCTGTCATTGTCTCCAACATTTACTTGTATACCAAAGCAGAGAAGGAGAGGAAATAAAACAGAGTATTTTGTAGGTAAACTAGACAGGAAACTGTGGAAGAAAAAAGCTATTTTATCTTTTTCTTTTCATTTTAGTTGTTATTGCTAATACCATACTTACTAGTATCATTCTTTAAATTGTAAGGGCTTTTAAAATTAAGCAGTTCCTAGGAAAACTTTACTTCTACCCTACAAAGTAGTACTGACATTAAATATTGAGAGAGGGAGTAGTATTTTCATGTAGGGTAGTACAATGAGCAGAATCTCCCCATATGGTTTTCCTCCCCCTCTCCCCTTTCCCTCCCTATTTAAAAAAAAAAAAAAATATATATATATATAACCTCATGAGAAATTCAATGGCATTTGAACCATATTATTTTTACAGAAGCTGGTAACCTCTCTCTTATCTTTTTCTTTCTCTTCTCTATTGTCTCTCATTCCTTTATTAATGTTAACATTATTATTGTTTTATTTTTAAGATATTCTTTTTTTTTTCCTCTCTCTTATGCTTTCTTTATAATTTTATTTTATCTCTGCCTATTTTAGCCTCTCCAAATCTATAAGTTTTTGGCAAACCATTCTTCCTGATGAGACAGAAAAACAAACAAACAAACAAACAAAACAAACCTTTTTTTTTTTTGGGTGTGAAATATTTTGGAAAATGATGGACCAATTAAATAATGGGATGGACCTAACCATCATGTATTATACATATAGAAGGTCGGTATTTCAAATCACGGAAATGACTGTGATGTATCTTTCCAGATGTCCTACTCACAGTGCAGTTCTTTTAAAATTAACTGGCTCCTCAGTCAAACATAAATGAAGGAATATCTTTCACAGGTGCTCAAGCAAAGCTACAGGCAATAGATATTGTCAAACTAGAATCTCTTAAGAAACATGGATCAAACAATTCAGTAGAGTGTACCAGAGTACTCAGGAGAGTCTATTCAGAATCCACAGAGATATCAAATAAAGCAACAGTAATGAAAATGGAGGTATGTAGGGGACCTTTGATGACAGAATTAATGAATAACTGAGATTTACCAGTTTCTATTGTATTGCATTCAGGGTAGGATAGAGGAGCTTCTGAGACTGTATTGATTTGTGAAAAAGGTTTACTACTGTAATTAATGTATTTGTGGCCATATCTAAATTCCCTGTGCATTAGATGTACTGGCATTGTGCAGATGGCAGAATAATTATGTCATGCAGTGGAGCATATTTCAGCTCAAGCAGCAGTGCACTCAATTGGCTGCAGCAGAGCTGTATTTCCACTTAAGGTGAACCAAAAGAAAATAAATGAGTAGTTTCATCAAATACTTGTGCAGTCCCTACAACTGCCCTGTGCTGTTTGGATCAGATCATCCTGTCTATCATTAGGTATGACTCTATTCAAAGTGGCTGATTTCAGCTGAAATAGCAGTGATGGCAAAATAAGCCTGGTTTAAACTCTGTGGTAAGTGTGTTAAGTGGATTTCTTTGAATGTGAAAGCATTGATCTAAACAGAAAAATATTATTCTACACGTACCTACTAGTCAAGGGTAAGGAGTTAATATTATCTATGTTATGAACTTAATCAAAGCAAGCATCTGTGAGATGCTTGCCACACGACTGAAATTTCAACAATTACAGACACCTTATCTGATCCATCAGATCTGATCCATTAGAATGACAGAGAAGGCTTCCGTCATTCTTCTTTTGCTGCTTGTCCATTGATGTGATAAATTGGTATTTTTCTAAGTTGTTCCATTTCCTTGGCTATGTGTTTTGATATGACCCAACAAATTGGGCCTAACCTTGCTGAGATAAAGTCAGAGTAGTCACTGGAATTTCAAGTTACTTGCTAACCTAGTGTTTTGACCTGTAGCTTTTTAGCTTTTATGATTTAACAACAAATAGAACATCAGAGAGAAAAAGATAAGGGCTCAACAGTTTGAAGTTAGATGATAGCACCCATATTCTTAACACAGTTTTAATATAAGCATAATGTCATTGAAAACACAGATTTCAACATATTAGTGGCACAATATAGGTAGAATTTTTGCTCTCTAGAAATCAAGATGTGCTTTTCCATGACATTTGGGGGGGGGGGGGGGGGAGGGTCAGGGTTTCATAAAGTGTGAGTAAAAGTAAAATAATATTTTCTGTGTTAATCTTTGATGGCAGCCTCAGAAAGTAAGGACACCGCATCTTTATTTTCCCATTTTCTATTGTGGATTTAATTATATTCTGCTTTACCTCCAAGTATCAGTTATAACATCCTTCACAAGATCAAACACAAAGAAATCCCTTCTGAAAGTAAAATTTGTAGAACAAGTTATTTGCCAATCAAATCAATTATTGTCTGCCTAGCAAATATTTTTTCCGATTCCTTCTGTATAGTATTCTGTATCACTGAATGCAAAGAAATGATTAATCAATGAATCATACAGTAAGTAAATTAGATGGTGATATTCTGGCTCTTACACTACAGAAAATGTTGAACACAAAGAGTGGAATCTTTCCTCCAAAAGGGATACAAAATTACAAAGGTTCATCTCATTTCAGCCCCAGGCACCCACACTCCCTACTGGCAGCTGAGTATTTAATTCCTTGGCACATTTCTATTATTAATTTGTCTAACAGAAACAATCACCATAAAATTATTCAGCATGCTCTCATTATTAAAATCTCTAAAATCAATCAGATCTACACTGATTTCTGCTAGGTGAGATTTTTGCCCTGCTAGTAGACAAAATAAAGGAAATATGTTTCTTTTGGGACATGCATATGTTGACTAATTCTTGGAGGTACACATTTGGATAAAAAAGTTTGTAACTGTCTATAGTCTTGTGTAAGGAACATTGCTATGAGCTTTGTATGTGTATGCTTTAGAAAGGCATATTCTGTTACATGAGGCTAAAATACTTGTTGCTGAAATCAGCTATAAAATGAGAATGGATTTTTTTTTTAGTGATAAGAAAACGTGGTTTAAGATCTCTGGGGATATATAGCAGAATCTACAATAGCAGTCCCCCCTTAAGCCAGATAAGAAAGCCTATTAGACAGATGGTATCACACATGAAAAAAGTGATCAAGCTGTGAGAAAGAGAGACGGATCTACTTAGTGTGATAATTAGAAAAGAAAACCCAAAATGAAGTGCAGAATAGTAAAATATAACATCACAGCTGGAAAAAAAAAAAAAAGGTGGAGATTGTATTTTGGACCTAGGAATAGGATAGATTAAAACATAAAGAAGGGAGGCCTATGAAATTTGTTACAAGAATTAGGGGAGAATTTTCATTATGAGTTATGGGATATCAGTTCACTATCTCACTGAAAGCAGAACTGATCTGATTCCTGTCTGGTGCCAGTAACGGTTTTGGAATTTGAACCACATAATCTCACTTTTTTTTTTACTTACTTTTTTTTTTTTTTTTTTTTTTTCCCTAATTTCTGCTATGTCCAATACATCAAATTCTGTATTTGCTTACTATTTGCTTACTGGGTGCATATGTGTAAACAAGGTGAAAACAACTATTTACTGCAATAAGCTTTAACTGAGTTCATAACTATAGTGTAGAGTGAAAGTAGGTTTTTACTAAATTAAAACTTTAATTTAAAATTATATTTTAAATTTTAATAATA
Organism: Anas acuta; assembly: GCF_963932015.1. Classification (NCBI taxonomy): domain Eukaryota; kingdom Metazoa; phylum Chordata; class Aves; order Anseriformes; family Anatidae; genus Anas; species Anas acuta. Next base: position 105,349,209 of record NC_088979.1, read on the forward strand.
TTTAATTAATGATTTTAATAATATTTTAATATTTAATTATTATTTTAATATTTATTTGTTATTTTAATAATATTTAAATATTTATATATTTTTTAATACTACTTTAAGTCTCCAAGTCTCTAGACTGTTTACCTTATTTATTATTATTATTTTTTTAATGTCAGTTTGTTAGGCTGACCTTTAGCTTCACTAAGATTGATTTAAGATTAATCTCTTTTCACAGTCATACTTCCAGAGAACCCTAGCTTCAGCATTTAAAACAATTAAGTGTCACTGCTGCTTCAACTACACAACATATTGCTTATGAAATTCATGTAGTTCAGGAGTGAACATTCATGGTCATTAAGAAAAATCCATATGTAAACTGTCACCTAGCTCTAGTGAACGAAAAGCTGAACATCAGCCAGCTGTGTGCACTTGCAGCCCAGGCCAACTGCATCCTGGGCCGCATCAACAGAGGTCTGACCAGCATGAGGGTCAATCAGGGATGTGATCATGCCCCTCTACTCTGTCCTGAGGCCCCACTTGGATTATTGATTCCAAGTCTGAGGCCCCCCAACACAAGAAGGGTATTCATCTGTTAGAGCAGGTCCAGAGGAGGGCTATAAAATTGATCAGAGTGCTGGAGGACCTGTCATGAGAAGAAAAGCTGATAGAGCTGAGGCTGTTTAGTCTGAAGAAGAGAAAGCTCAGGGGTGACCTTATTACAGTTTTCAATACTTAAAGAGGGCTTATAAAAAAAAAAAAAAAGATGGAGAGCACCCTTTTGCTTGGGCAGATAATGATAGAACAAGGGGGAACATCTTTACACTAAAGAAGGGAGATTTAGGTTAGATGTTAGGAGGAAATTCTTCACTCAGATTGTGGTGAGGCAGTGGAAGTGGTTGCCAAGAGAAATTGTGGATGCCCCATCCCTGGAGATGTTCAAGGTCAGTTTGGATGGGGCCCTGGGCAACCTGATGTAGTGGGTGGCATCCCTGCCAATGGCAGGGTGTTTGGAACTAGATGATCTTTACAGTCCCTTCCAGTCCAAGCCATTCTATGATATGATTCTACAACTGGACTTTATGGTGCTTTCTCCAAAGGCTATGGCATCAGTAATCTGTTATTTGATAATGCTCTTAGATGTATGGTTTGATTTTTGGGTTGTCCTGTGTGGACCCAGGAGCTGAGGCCCAATAATCCTTGTGGGTCCCTCTCAACTTGGGATATTCTGTGATTCTATGATTCTAGGCATATGGAGTACTTTCCATCAAAGAAAAATTATTTTTTAAATAATAGTTTTGATAATTCCTTAGTAATAGCTAGTAATAGTAAAACCCTATTAATAATATAGTAATAACAGTTGCCTCTCAAGAGATGCAACATCAGTTATGTTTTTCACCACTTGTTGGTAAATTGTACTGTAAGTGTACAAGATTCTTGTGTTATTACTTTCATATAAGCTACAATACATATAATATTTGCCTTTCAGATTCCTTCTCTAATGGGAAAACTTGAACTATTTCAGTCATATGAGGCTGATAATCCTGCTTCAAGCCATGGAGAGTAGGGCTGTATCCCTCAGTTTTAGCAAAATACAGTTTACAGGGTTCTAATGGCTTCTGATATTCATCCTTTTGGTAGTGTCTTCTACAGCAATAATTTTCTCTTTTTCACATTCTTATATTCTTCATAGCTCTTCTAGCTGACTGGTCATTTATTCTAGTTCATTATGATAGTTTTCTCTATTTATGAAGCTTTTACATTGTTTTATCACTTTTTATTCACTAAATATTATTTTTGTTTAATAATCCTGTTTGCTAAAGACTTGTCAAAGTTGTCTTTTTAAGTTGAGGTAAGTCCATTAGGAATCACCCACTGCTGACATTTTCATCCATGTGAACACATGATGACAGACTCACAAATACACACTCCTGCTTAACTTTGCTCTTTTTCTTCTCATTTCTCATACTACACAATGTGTTAAAAACCTTTGATACTCATCAAAGTTATCAGAACTCTTCATATATCTGCATTAAATTGTTTTTGTCACCATTAGCCCCAAAGAGGTCAATTTTTCAAAACATTCCACAAAAGGATTTATGAATGTCATAAATTGTGCCTGCCACACACACAGCTCCTAGGGCTTATTTGAAAATGTAAACTAATGTTTTCTATTTATTTCTAGGTTTAAATGTAGTGCCAGAACATCAGCTATTTAAAACCAATTATAAGTCTACTGATGGTTGTTTTTTTTCCATGATTTTCTGACTTTTATTATATTACATACAGTATTTCAGCAAGCAGTTTCACTGGCCCATTTTTACCTCACTGGAAAAAACATTATGAATTATCTTTTCAACCAAAAGAATTAATTCATGTTCATTTTTTCTTTTTTTTTTTTTTTTTTTTTAAATGCTTACTTTTTAACAAAGAAAAATTGATTTGTTCTTTCTCTTTCTCTTTCTCTTTCTCTTTCTCTTTCTCTCTTACTCTTTCTCTTACTCTTACTCTTACTCTTACTCTTACTCTTACTCTTTCTCTATCTTTGTTTCTTTTGGTAACAGATCCCTGCTTCTCCCTTTCACTGGAATTCAAATTTAGCCTGCAACTCTTTGTACTAATATGAAACAAGTATTTATGCTACTTATTGATAAGTTGCAGATTTGACGTGATGCTTGCCAATTTTTTTCAGGCTTTTAAAACTTTCAATTAATTCCTCATTTAACACCATCAACACATATGTATAACCACAACTGAATCTGAACTTTACTGCTGGTAATTTTTCATTATCTGTGCTGATCAAACTGTTTTTGTCATGTTCCAATTTGTTTTGTCAAGTCAATAAATCTTTATTTATGGTCTGGCTGGAAATTTTCCCTGGTGATTTGCTTCTATAAGGTGTTGGTTTCTATCCTGCCAGCCATCTAAGCCAAAAAAGTTCAGAACAGTCGGAACTTAATAGAAATATTTGATACTATATTACATTAATTTCCAGGTTAAGCCACAATATATATATTCTTTTCTATCGTAACATTCTGATTAAAATGACTTCCACTTCTGCACTATATTTATATTTAGATAGGTTTTCTCCAGCTTATTTTTCTTTATTCCACAGCTGATAGTAAACATAAAGCAGTACCAAAATATCACTGGAAGTAATTTGGCCAAGTTACACCATTTCAATTAAGTGATAATAAATTCTAATAAAACTTCCTAAAAGTTTATATATATATACATATATATATATACACATATATATATACACACGCACACATATATACAGATATTTCTATCACCATTTTTATCCATACAGAGTCAAGGAAACTAGGTGCTTCAAGTTTTTGTGCCTACAGTTCATAAGCAAAATATTATTGCAGTCTTCTGGTATTAGTGACACAAATGGTGAGATCCGTGATGAGTTATTTGGGTTTGTATCGACTTCTGTTTACAGCAGGATACATGAATATAAGGTCCCTTACAGTCAGAGAGAGATCACTACTGCAAAAGTGCTCAGAAATCAGAATCAAGACCTCTTTCTTCTCCCACATCCTTCGTCTACTAACTTAGCACCCATAAGTGGAATTATATCTTCATATTTACATATATATGTATATATAATATTCATATTATATCTTTATATTATTGTACCTCTGGAAGAAAATGAGACTGAATACCATTTTGCTAATTCCAGAGCAATTAGGAGCCAAAACAATGTCCAGAATCTTATGGGCAGCTCCTAGGAGAACTAGCTGACCTAGACACACACAAGAATTAACTGCTACTCTCTCTGTTTCCCACAATCTTGCAATCTTGCAGAGATGGAAAAGAACTGAGATATTTCTGTAGTAGACTGACACTAAGAATGATATGCCTTTGAGAAATTCTCTAAGTGCACTTTTTAGCATTTCTGAGTGTTTCCTTTACCCTTAATCTCAATATCTATTCATATTTCTGTGGGCAGCATGCAAGAACAAAACATCCTTTTCTTTTGTTTTCTTTTTTTTTTTTTTTTTTGGTGTGGCCAGCTCCAGGAGTAATTTAATTTTATATGGCGTATACCATAATGAAAAAAAAAAAAAAAAAAAAAAAAAAAAAAAGGTATATGTAAATCTATTCACACTTAAATTTTGACACTATTTTCACCATTCATGTTATTAAGTTACTGCTACATATTTGGTGAAGTAAAACATCCCTTTCTTTCTGTCTCCTGTTGCTTCTAACTTGTGATTGTGTATCATGGCCTAATCTAATAAATGCCTTCTTTTAGTGTTGAATTCAGTGCTATGAATAAAGCCATTGAAATTGGTAGATACATAATATCCTTTCCACATAATAGCTGAAAAGCAAAGTGTTTTGGTATAGCAAGCCACCCTGTTGTAGCTAAAGAAACTATATTCTGTTACAAACAGAAACATTAACAACTGATTTGCAAACCATTTTTAGTCCTGAAAATAAAACCTGTCAACTGCCTTGCATTAACATTTTCTTGTTAAAATAGTTGAGTCATAGGGTCTAAAATTTCAACGAATATCAGTCTTATCTGAAATAATATGTAGATAATAAAATACTCTCCATCTGCTCCTGATTTATTTCATTATGAAAAAAGATTCATTCAGGTAGGTAACTTAACCTTCAGACTAACTAAAATGATGTTTGCATCTGACACTTGATGAGCAAATTATTTTCAGAAAATGTTCATAATGTATAGACAGATGGAAAGAAGAGAAGTGGACTCCCACCTTCCCACTCCCACCCAGACCTTGCCATTCATCACTCAAAGTATTCTGCCTTACAAATACTCCCCACACATAAACTTCATAGCATATTATTTTAGGTTTATGATTGTGCAAATTTGGAGAGTTTTTCACTGGCTATATCTTCATGGAAATTCATTAATGTAATCCTGGAGTGATGAACTGAGGAATTAGGCCCTTTATTTTTAATAAAATTCATAATATTATCAGATTACCTCTCTCTATTGAAATCTCATTTGCAAATATAAAACTAGATCTTAAAATCTATGCAAACATAACTACCACCAGGAGTAGATCTCCTGAAGTTATTGATTTTATTAAGGCTGGCTGGAACTCTACATTTTTATATGCTAGGACACAAGCACTGGTCAGTATTTGGCTAGGTTTGCTGTCGGAAAGTATGACTCTCAAGGCGGTGTGCCCAAGCCCTCTTTCTGGAGTAGAGAATACTTGTCTGGGTGAGCAGCACCTCCACAGTTTGCCATCTTCTGGGATCCTGGGTAGAATGACATTTCTCCAGGTCTGATGGCTTAGGTGATTGCTGAAGTAGAGCATTTACAGCCTGCCCTTCCACTGCTGCTCAGAGACAAATATGACATTTTGTCAAGCTGTGAATAGAATCTGCCTCCTAACTCAGGTGATTTCAAGGTCATGCAATCAGTTCATATTTCAGGACTGCAAAATTTCTTCTTCAGTGTGTGAATCTTGGTAGGTTTCAAGGAGAAATACAATCTCCATTTCTCCTCCTACAACTAATTGTCTGGCAGAAGAATAACAGAAAAGGAAGAAGTGCCGTCCTTGAAAATGTGACCTCTACCTCACAAAAGTAGATATGGTACCATAAGAGAATTTAAAGTAACAGAATTGTGATACATATAATGTAGTGTCTTTGCACTTGTCCAAGTTATCTTAGACTAACTGTTTTATTTACTATGTGTTTTACCTTTTTCTTCTAATACCATTAAGGAGGACAACTTTGGATCAATTTAGTTGGAAAACGTTAACATGACCAAGGTGAAATGTGTATGCAGATCTGTTTGGCCTCTTTCCATCCATTTGTGTATTTTGCCCTTCAGGCTATTTTTATTTGTTCTGTTTGTATTTTTTTTCCAGTGTGTCCTTTTCCTATAAGTTGCTAATAAATGAGAGAAAGCCTGCAGAAATTTGAAAAAAAAAAAAAACAAAACAAAACAAAACAAAACAAAAAAAAAAAAAAAAAACACACACACAACAAAATCAGACTGTTTGAAGAACCAAGAATGTAATTTCAGGAGGTTTATTTTTACTATTTCTTCATGTCTTTGTCACATATTGGATACTTTTCTTTTTAAATTCTTATATATTTCTTACAAACAGACTCTGATTTGGCTTTCAAATTATTGCTGCTACTTGGAGAAATGTAAATGAATGATGATCTGAAAATATTGATTATTTTTTTCAAGTCTTAGTATAGTTTATTATCTTGTCCCACTGAAGTTCTTACAATGTGGGATGGGTTATAATATAGAAAGGCCATTGACTGCCTACAGAAAAACTTACAAGACATGGAAGTCTTTTGTAATCTAGTACATTAAAAAAAAAAAAAAAAAAAAAAAAAGCTTTTAAATCAGTAGCAGCCACATGCAGCCCCCTCCCCCCCCCCCCCCCCCTTTTTTTTTTTGACTGGGGGGGAGAATTGGAGAATTGCATTTCATAATGATCACAGGTAATTTCAGAGTTCATACATCAGCAAGTTTATGTAATGCACAACATTACTTTATATACTGGTAGATCATATAATCATAGAATTGTAGAATCATAGAACAGCTCAGGTTGGAAGGAACCTTAAAGATCATCTAACTCCAACCCACTCTGCCATAGGCAGGGATGCCACCCACTATATCAGGTTTGCTAAGGCCCCATCCAGCCTGGCCTTGAACACCTCCAGGGCATCCACAACTTCTCTTGGCAACGTGTTCCAGTTCCTCAGTACCCTTACAGTAAAGAATTGCCTCCTAATAAAGATCACTTTGATTCTATGTTCATGTTTGCATTAACCAAATATTATGTGATACATTTTGTCACATAGTGGTATATATGGAAGCCTAATATGTGTTTCTGTTTTGTTTTCTGTTTTGTTTTTGTTTGTTTTTGATATATTACCTGAAATATTATGTGAACACAAAGCTGAAGAATGAATATTGTTTTGCTTGAGAAGGCATGGAAGCATAGGTGAAATAATGTCTAGTTCTGTATTGGTTCAAATCTTGTGTAAGATCAATCCCAAAAGATATCACATCTCAGATCCCAATTTCCCGCATGTAAAAAGGAGGACAAAAGAGTGTTAAATATCAGATATACTTCCAAGACACTAAAACTGAAGTAGTACAAGAAAACAGATTACATTTGTCATCTGGAACTATTTCAACAGATATTTTATACCGTCTACATGACTATAGATACACTGTGTTAAATCAGACTGAGAAACCAAACCGTAAACGAACACATGGGTCCTTTTAATCTCTGAGTGTGGAAAATGTCTGTGGGATAAGGGATTAAACTACAAATACCAGGTTTGAACAATTTTTTGGTTACATTTTTTAAACGTAAATTTGGCCAAAAAGAAATACTTTTCAGGCAAAGGTTTTTAGGCCTACATTGTTTGCCTATTTTTTTCAACAAGTTGCTATGAAAGTTTGAGATATCCATTTTTTTTCCTGAAATTTCAGTAAAGATGATGAAGGAAAAAAAAAAAAGCTTACATTTTCCTTTGCAGTACATGTTGACAATATGTCTTCTATCGGAACAGCTATTCCACTGCAGTGATCAATACCTGATTATGGCTGATCCTTCAATCACTTATGAGGGCAAATCTAATTTAAATATAATGTAATCTAAATAAAATTTTAATCTAATCTAAAATCTCTAGTACAATTAGGTTTATGGTTATGAGGAAAGTTCCAATGTGTTACATTGTTTCTGGATAGAAGGAGTAAAGAGAAATATGAAAAAATATTTTTCAAATGGCCACATGAATACCTTTAAAAGGCCACAATTCACACCAGACCTCTTTGTCTTGGAAAAGAGAAAGGTTCCTCTTTTCTTTCACATTTTTCCAAACTCATCATGGCCTGTGCTTAGTGCAAAAGAAATAATAAATAAAAAATCAGAAGGGACTTTAGAGGTAAGTCCATTGGTTCAATATAACAATTTCTGTGCATTATTTGAAGCTGGAGAACTGCACTGTCTGTAAGTCATTGTAGTTGTATCCATTGCAATGAGAACTGATATTGTTTCTAAATTAAAATACTGTATTAAATTTAAGGCAAGATAAAGATCTTCATTAGAGTTTCACCAGAGTCTGTGATTATCAGATACAGCAGAAAACTACAGAGAGACCTAAAGGGCAAGATTGGTATTGGAAATACTGTTTTTACACATCCATTAGTCATTGTCTTACTTTAAACTTGGAAACAAGTAAAGATGAAAATGTTCAAACATAATGTAAGCAATCCAGGAGACTCCTAGAGTACATTTACAACTTCTTTGCCTTGGTCTTCACTGGCAGTCAGTCTTCCCACATCTCAAGTCCCAGAACTCCTAGGTGAGGGCTGAGGCAGCAAAGTCCCTCCCACTCTAAACAAAGAGCAGGTTTGAGACCACACAACAAAACTGAACAAGTACAGGTCTATGGGACCTGATAACATGCACCCCAGGGTCCTGAGGGTACTGGCTGATGGAGTTGCCAAGCCTTTCTCCACCACATTTGAAAAGTCCTGGCACTCAAATGAAGTCCCTGGTGGCTGGAAAAAGGGAAACCACTTCCATTTTTAAAAAGGAGAACCTGGGGTACTACAGACCAGTGAGCCTTATCCCTGTGCTTGGAAAGATCATGGAACAGATTGTTCTAGAAGCAATGTAAAGGCACGCGCTGGAAGTGGCATTGATCAGAGACAGACAGTATGGCTTTACCAAAGGCAAACTGTGCCTGAACAATCTTGTGGTCTTTTATGATATACTTCATCATAGATGAAGTTACAGGATCAGTTGACTAAGGAAGACTGAACAATGTCATCTACCTGGACCTCTGTAAAGCCTTCAACACAGTCCCACGTGACATACAGATCTACAAATTGGAAAGATACGGGTTTGAAGGGTGGACCATTCAATGCATACAGAACTGGCTTGAAGGCTGCACCCAGAGAGTTGTGGTCAGTGACTCTATATCCAGGTGGAGGCTGGTGATGAATCATCTTGGGACTGATACTGTTTAATATATTTATCAATGACATAGTGGGATTGAGTGCACCCTCAGCAAGTTTGAAGATGACACCAAGCTGAGTGGTGCAGTTGATACAAGAGAAGGAAGGGATGTCCATGTCCAAAGGGACATGGACAAGCTTGAAAAGTGGGTAAATTACATTTACAAGTGTAAGATGCAGCACCTGTGTCAGAGAAATCCTAGACATGAATACAGACTGGGAGAGGAACTCATTTACAGCAGCCCTGTGGAGAAGGACTTGGGGGTTCTGGTGGACAAAAAAGTACATGAGACAGCAGCATGTGCTTGTAGGCCAGAAGTACAGCTGCATCCTGGGCTGCATCAACAGAGGAATGGCCACCAGGTTGAGGGAAGTGATTGTCCCACTCTTCTCTGCCCTTGTGAGGGCCCACTGGGAGTCCTGCAGAGAGGTATGGGGCCTCCACACAAGAAAGATGTGGATCTGTTAGAGTGGGTCCAGGAGAGGGACTCTGGAACAAAGATGGTTAGAGGTCTGGAGCATCTCTCGTACAAAGGCAGGCTGAGAGAGCTGGAGCTGTTAAGCCTGAAGAAGAGAAGGTTGTGGAGAGACCTCATTGCAGCCTTTCAATACTTAAAGATGACTTATAAAAATGATGGAGAGCAATTGGGATTGGCAGACAATGATAGAACAAGGGGGAATGGCTTTAAACTAAAAGAGGGTAGATTTACATTAGATGTTAGGAGGAAATTCTTCACTCAGATTGTGGTGAGGCAGTGGAAGTAGTTGCCAAGAGAAATTGTGGATGCCCCATCCCTGGAGATGTTCAAGGTCAGTTTGGATGGGGCCCTGGGCAACCTGATGTAGTGGGTGGCATCCCTGCCAATGGCAGGGTGTTTGGAACTAGGTTATCCTTAAGGTCTTTTCCAATCCAAGCCATTTCATATTTCTATGTTTCTATGATTCTATGATAACGACTTTCATATTTGTTACATAATTTTTTTTATTTAAGGTTCTTGTAGCAGTAACACAGCAAACATCTCTTTTGTATGAGTGCTCCCATTTATGGAACACAAAAATAGAGACTTTTTTGTACTGGTATATAACCTGAAGCAATTTACTGTAACTCTTATTTTGAATGCACAAACAAAAATTTATAACAAAATTTAAATTCCTAATATGACATTACTGTAAATATCTCACAATTTGCAGTCACTGTAGCCACTACTCTGGTTTGAAATTCAAACCAGAATGTTCAGAATTTCAAATTAACATGTATAATTATTTTTGAATTTGTATTGTGCCATCTGCTTTTTATTGGAATGGTATTTTATCTGCACAGTAATCAATGGAGCAAATTAGTTGAGCAAATTACTCAAATAGTTAAATGTGAAGTGTTTCAAAGTCTATTAAAACTGTGAAGCATTAAAAATTAAATGGAAGTAATTAAAAGAAACTGAATGAAAAGGAAGCTGCAAGTTAGAAGAAAAGCATGTTATGTAAGGATGTACTTCAAAGCAATTTTTTTTCCAGGCAAATTGTGTTCATGGCAGTAAGCAAGGTGTTGTGTATATCTGAGACTGATGAACACTTCTTACAGTGATAGAAACACATCTAGAGAGAGTTAATTTAAATATGGAAAACCGAGACTGTTATGAATAGATATGCAATAATTTATGTTTTGGGATTTTTTTTTTTTGTGAAATTCAATGAACAGACTGCTGAGAAGGTGATTTATTTTGATGGGAAGTTTCTTGAAATATATCTGTTACTAAGCTGCTCTGTAATTCTTGTTGATACAGGAGATGTAGCAGACAAACACACCCATGGCTAGCTGTTGGTAGGAACAAATTTATCTTCATCTTAAAATCAAACTACAGAGTTGCCTGGACATGGAACAGACACATGTACCCCCCACCCCCCACCCCGCTGCCTCCTCAAGAGAGGTGTGCTTGACAAATTATTTCTGAATGCTCTTAGTATGTTGCACCTTCACGATTTTTTTTAGTACAGTTGTAGTACTTACTCCACATAAAAATTGCAAAGAAATATGCATTTATGTGAGGTTTTTGCAGAAGCAAAAGGTTCTTTAGCAGAAGCTAAAGGTGTGAGGTTCTTTAGCAGAAGCTAAGCAATTCTTTTAAATAATATGTATTTATGTTTTTAACATATTATGACAAAAGATAACTGACATTAACCAGTCTGTGGGTTGGGTAGTACTTTCCTATTAACCTACAACAAAAACTATTGGTTGGTGACTAGAATTGATCACAGTTCCTTGGGTTAATTTCTGTATATTGTATTTAAATGATTTATTGAATGTTTATGGAGTTAAGTTACTCTGGAGAAAGTTTGTAGTGAAATTAAAATGAGCCTTGTCCTCGATTTTGTAAATGTTATTTTCGGTGTCTTCAGTCCTTCCTCACAGAAGACCTGTAGGATGTTGAACTCAGAAGGGAAGCCTCATCAGCTCTATCGTGATTGTAATTTTTGGCTTGTAGAAACCCCCCTAACATCTTACTGAAGAGCATCAAACCCCAATATTTATTGGATACAATGTTGAGAGCTTGGGATAACCACTCTTCTAGTTCTAAATTCTGACAAAGAAAAGCTTCCATAATACGGAGAAATATTGAAGGACCTGCTTAGTGCTCTATGCCTAGAAGTGTAGAGAGCTGCTCCTCAGGTTCTTTTGCCCCTGCTGGCCTTTTTTGAGAAAGCCAGAGACAGGACTCTTGATCATGATGTGATACTGCACAGTGATGAGTAAAGGTAGAAAAATTGAGCTTTTGTCTAGCTGCAGAAAAGATCACTTTAATAGAAATATATACCACTTACCCAGTAAAACTTCAGATTTAAGAGCCATCTCAGAGTCCTTTGGATTCTTGTTTGTTTCTGAGCATTTCCTCAGGTTTTTTTCTTCTAAGTATGCCAGAAGAAAGGAAAGACAGATTTGTAGCCAGAAGCAGGGAAGGACCCTGCCCCACTCTGTTTCTGTCTAATAGTATTTTCTGTATGGCAATGACTAATCCATCCCCCTAACTTGCTAAATCCCTGTTTACAACTATGATCCTAAAAAGGTAACTGTTGTTGCTTTCTTATTATTTTGTTTCCATACTTTTCTTTATAAGGCATCTAAAAATCCAGGCTCAGGTTTTCTGCTTCTATATGAACCAGTGGAATCTAAAGTTATTTTGTTTTCTAATAACCATTCATTCTTTGTGTAGATGATTTAGCAGCCTAGTTGGTATTGGCTTATTCTTGTCCTTTATGCTTTTGTAAGTCACTAAATTCAGTTTCTGAATTTCAAAATAGTTAGTAATGTGCAATAAAAGCTGAATGTGGAAGTGTAACATAACATTAAAGGTAATTTTGAGAAAGCCTTCCAGATTACACCCTCCATATAAACTGGCAAGGTAATAAGATTGCTCAGCTTCAAAGTATGTTGGTTCATTTGAGCAGGAAAAAGGTTGCTCATGTTTTCAGGGAGGGTAGCAAACAATTTGGAAAGATTTAGTTAATTAGCAGAAATGAAAGTGAAAATCCAACCTATTAAGTGTATAAGCTATTAAGGAGACAGATGGATAAACAAAGCTGTTTTTCTCTATGGCTTTAGGTTCAGTTATTAAGGGTGGAAAAAGCAGCATGCAGGAAATATTCCTTTAATTCATTCCAAATTCTAGGTCAATACTCAAAGTTGTGTGTGGGTAGTGCAAGAGTTTTGAAAATTCAGCTTCAGCTTTGGGTACTAATGCCATCTGGATGCTTAACTATAGCTGCATACACAGGAGCCAAGACAGCTGTCAGAATAGGCAACGGGTTGTGACTCTTTTTGCAGTGCCTCCCCCTTCACCATTTCTTCCTCCTATCCCTTCCACACCTCACACACACCCTCAGCACTAGAACAGAAGCAGAAAAAACATCCAGTATCTATTTGCTGACTAGAGGTTACAAGAGGTTACATAAACAGGTTAATTCCACAATATCTTGGTAATTTGCCAGCAATTGTCAAGTTGAACACTGCTTGCCTGACTGGGGAGAACCGAGAATGGAAAATCAGCACTGTAACAGGAAAGGAAAAAAAAAAAAAAAAAGAAAAAGAAAAGAAAAGAAAACAAAAAAACCTACAAAGTTTGAGGTGCACAGATGCTCCCTGGACTATATGAGTCCATGTAGAAGCGTTATCATTCCTTTATACAGACTCTTTGAAAGGAATTACTACTTTGTGAACTGATCAGCTAGGTCTCATTTTTTCCTTTCTTCCTCCCCCTTTTTGTTTCAGTATATGCTACTTGGACACAACCAGGTCTTGTGCTGTTTTTCTGTTGTTTCTTGCATTTCCATACAGCAATGCATCTGTGTTCCTGACATTCCCCTTGGACTCCATGTATTTGGAAATCCCTGCGTATTATAAGCACATATTTAATCTCCAGCTAGAGAAAATAAATATTTATTTTTCATCTCTTTAAAAAATATAAATGTACAATATGTTGGTGGAATACATGGAAAAAGCCATTCTGAACTCTAGTCATGTACCTTAATAGAGCATATTCTCTATATTGTAGTGTTTCCTAACCTTATATTTAAAGCTAAAAGGCAGGAAAAAAATAATTATTCTATTGCTTCTGGAGCACTGTGGAAAAAGTCTTTAAATTTTTAAAATTAAATTAATCCCAAGGCAGCCACTAAACACATTACATGTTCAAAATACCAAAAAAAGTTTCCTGTGCTTCATACACAGACTACAACACTGATTTATGTTTACATGATATAATTTATTTCAATATTACTAGCTAGCTGGACATTTTATGCACACTCAGTGTTTTTGTAAATTTCTTCAAAATGTATATGAAATATTGATATGTGGATTGGGAGAGTTTATTTCATTAACCATAAATTAACAGTTGGCATTCATTATTTAGTGGTTAAATTCTGGCTTCTTATTGTTGTGCTCTTTGCTGGTCTGATTATTCTTTTCCTAATGAAAGTAGTTATACATGTACAGTGGAACAATACCAGGTCAAAAATATTTCCAAATATTTAAAAAGTTAAAGTATCATTATTTAAAAGGTATTCCCAGAATTGTTTAACTCCAGGGGACAAAAACAGATAAATGATAAATTTATTAATGTGTACATCTTTTCTAAATTTTGATTAATGTGGATATTCACAGTGACAATAGCAAATGAAAGTAATACATAACTGTTGAATTAAGGGTCTCTGAATAAAGAATGTAAACAAACTACTTTCTTAACTATGGCCCAGTCTAGCTATTCTTGCTCACATTAAAAGATCATGTATTTTTAGAGCAATTCTTCCAAAGCTTGTAGAAATACTTAAGAATGAAGATTTTACTGGATTGCATAAATTATTACAGACCCAGTGAAGTCAAGAGAATTGCAAGGAGTAAATTAGCCTATCTATTACAAAATAAGACATATTTAGAAGTAAATGAATTAATTTTCAGGATAAAGAAGTTGATCCCAGGAGAAATGGTTTTCTTTCAAAAGAAAGTTTAGATATTGCTGTGGTTTAACCCGACTGGCAGCTAAACACCACACAGCCGTTTGCTCACCCTCCCCTCTCCCTCCCTGGGATGGGGGAGAGAAATGGGAAAGTGAAGCCTGTGAGTTGAGATAAAGACAGTTTATTAAGACAGGAAAATAATAATAACAACAACAACAATAATAATAATAATAATAATAATAATGTGTACAAAACAAGCGATGCACAATGCAACTGCTCACCACCCACTGACCGATGCCCAGCCTAACCCTGAGCAGTCTGGCCCCCCTTCCCCCAGCTAGCCACACCTATATATTATTTAGCTTGAAGTCAAATGGTATGGAATACCCCTTTGGCCAGTTTGGATCAGCTGCTCTGGGTCTGTCCCCTCCCACCTCTTGTTGCACCCCCAGTCTGCCCGCTGGCAGGACAGAGTGAGAAGCTGAAATGTCCTTGGCTTGGATGCTCTGCAACAATTAAAACATCAGCATGTTATCAGCACTCTTCTCATCCCAAGCCATAGCATTCTACCAGCTCCTAGGAAGAAAATTAACTCTGTCTTAACTGAAACCAGGACAGATATTTATAATGCAGCACCTGCATTTGTGCTGGTCATGTCAGACTTTCCTTATACTTGATGGAGAAACTAGTAGTTTGGGGGCATCCTTCTCCTTATCCTAAGACAGTATCCAATTAAAGATGAAAATAATCACATCTTAAAGAAGCAATTTTTATCTGCTGAGGAAAACTGAAGTGATTATTCCAAGTATACATGTCTACATTGGGAAATCTTAACTTCCTTGTTCCCACCAAAAGTTCCTTAAATTTTCACTGCAGAAAAGAAGAAATCAAAACTATAAAACAAATATATCAAAGGCATGAATACAGCAAGCTATAAGTACATATTTTATTGTTCAAGCAATATTGTCAAGAACTAATGAACATAAAAGAAACAGAAATAAAAATGAAATAGCCACCAGAGCACTTGTTCAACAGATACCTCAAAATCTTTCTTTTCTCCTACAAGGAAAATGACCAAAACCTCATAGAAAGCATCATAATGGTGAACCGAAAATTTCTATTAGATTTTGAATTATAAGTACTTTTTTATTCCTTTTAAATTATGTCTGATTTGTAATTGGCTTTTGTATCTGATCTGCTACTCAATAAATAGTTATAGCTTTCCTCAAGTGAATGAATCTCCAGAATATTCCACACGTTGGAGTCTGTCTGTCTATTTAGTTAAAAGACAAGGCAGAAGCAGAATGATTTTTATTTTTTTTCCTTTTGACTCTCATTACCTTGCTTGTCACCCTTGTTTAAAAGAGTTAATGTTTCAGGTCAATCAGAATCTTTTTCAATCAGAATCTTTTTTTTTTTTTTTTTAATTAAATTAACTATTCAGAATGGTTTCCTTTGTTCTTCATTCTGTGAACACATTGATAAAAGTGAATGTGCTGATAGCAACACAAAAGGTGAGATATATCATTCCTGCTTCAGTCTCTAGCACCTTCACTAGACGTTAATGTTGGTACGCTCCCAAAAATGAAAACAAACAAACAAAAAAAATCAAAAAAAAAAAAAAAAAAAAAAAAAAAAAACACAAAACATATCCTTAAAGAGATGAGGGGAAGGAAATAAGGTTGACGGCAACTGATCTTCCAGAAACTGATAAGAAAACTCAGAGAACAAGAGCAAACATAGCAGAATGTTCCTGGGGAAGAATCACGCCAGCACAGATCATCTAAATGTCTCCTTTATTCGCTACTAATAACACTATATGATCAACTATATAATAAGAATCCCCTTAGTAGTAGAAGAGTCACTCATGCATGAATGACTAATTCCTTCAGTGTCAACAGATAGAGTTTAAAACACCCTGTGGCACAAAAGTTCAGCTGTCACTTCATCTATGGAAAGAAGTGCGTCTTATCTTCCTTGGGTCAGTATGATGCCATACCTGATTACTTATATAAATCATAAACTAGACATGTGCTATTATGTCAGTGATAAATAGTATAAAGGTTCATCCATTTGCAACAGGCTATTTGCTAACTCAGACTTATTCACAAAAGTGATCAGAAACATTAAGTTTAGACTCTTATAAATAAGAGCAATATCCTACCACATCATTTATAAACTTATTACTTAATTTATTACTATTTCATGAAACTCAAATGCAACAAACTACTCAGATTTCTATACAAACGTAATAGCACTGAGTCAGCATCAATATTGTGGCACAAAACAAGTCTGAAAAGCACTTCAGATAAATGATTGCTAGGCTTTTTAATATCTAAACAGTCTCATTTAAAATAACTACAAATTAGCAACTTTTTATGATTTGAAAGAGAATGATTGTAGGGATTCATCTTTCAATTATGCCTTTATGACCATAGCAAGTGGACTATGTGATTCACATCTACAGCTATTAAAGGTGCCTTTGTTATAACCTAAGGCCTTTATCTTATCCTAGATGGACTTCATAAAATGATGGTTCCCACCTTTGGGATTTATTAGGCAGATATGTTGTCCTTCACAGTTCTGACAAAGGTCAGCTTCAGAATGTTCCTGTTCCCTACAAGCAATTACAAGAAAATAGTAACATTGGAAATGCTTGATGTCTTAAACCTCAAAATAATGGTGCTGGGACTTTCCAGCTCCAGAGCAAGTGTATTCTAAATTCTACACAGTTGACTCTAGATTTTTATTGAGCAGCTGCCATTTCTTTTAATATAGCCAAAGTATTCTATTTTTAACAACATGCTTAATTTAATAAGCATAGTTGAAAGTTTGGCTATGAAGAAGAAAAAGACTGTCAGTATCCTATTTATTTGTTGCTCCATTTTTCCAATGTGAATGCAATTGCTTAGAAGAAAAATGCTTGCAAAAATTGTCATATCTTGTTACTGTTTTGGGTTTAGTCAGAAATCTGCTGCATGGCACATCATTTGGAATATAAAGAAAAGAGCAATGCACTCTAGTGAGATAACAATAGCACCTTTAGAATAATTGAATTGTAACATATAATGTGCCACCTTGTGACCTCGGGATCTGAGACCAGATGCATAAAGATGCACAAAAGTAAAGAAGGAATAACAAAACTACTTTTTACAATGGAGAAAGGAAAGTACCAGTCCCCAAAAGTACTGATACCAAAGTTGTACAGCTGATAATAAATTCAGATGACTATTCCATGCTTTGGCAACAGTCAGAGATGTGAAAGCCTGTCTCATTTGAGTTACTGTATGTAAGAATACATGTACAGAGAAAGGAAGGAGAGAGAAAGAGAAAGGTCTCCTTTTTTGATTTTAAGTTAAGAAAAATACAAAAAGACAGCCAACAAACCAAGCAAAACCAACCAAACAACCAACAACCCCCCAAAAACTTCATGATTTTCTAATGTCTATGATTTTTGTAATTTCTATTTCATTTCTGAAATGAGTTGTCCTACCTAAGTCAAGGTAGCAGTTGACAAGTCCGTATGTTTATTTTAAGGATGAGGATAACTGAAAGATGTCTGAACCTTCTCTTTTGCTCATCCTCTCCCAGCCCATTCTAACTGTAGCCTGTTTTCTTTCACCTCAGATATCAAATGCACGTGGAATAGATCCAATTTTTGATCAGAAAGATGAAGAAAAAGCAACAGACAGGAATTTTCTTCTTCATTCTACCACATCCTCCAACATAACTTTTAGAATCACAGTGTACTTGTAACAGACATTGACCAAAGTACTAAATTTAGGTCTCTGTGTTGATTCTTGTAAAGACACTAACCTTGTACTGGAATCAGAAAATAAGCTTAGTTTTCTTCTGTTTGATGTTTCACAACTGACTTATCTACAGATAGCCTGATGCAAAGCTGATGTGCATGTTGTAAGAAAACTGGAAGGATAATTTGAAAATATCAGTGCGATAGAGTCTACATGGTTAGGCAGAAGCTTGCTGTAGAATGGAGCACATACAATTATATCTTTATGTTTCATGCAGATTTTTCTGTGAGCATTTATCATATATGAGTTGTCTTTTCCTCCATTAATAACAGTTTGAAACTATAGTATACTAGAAATCTGATGACCATCATTTCCAGGTTGCCTCTAGGGTGTGGTGTAAGTCAATTAATATCTCCAGTTCTGACATAAATTCAAGGGTTAGAGTTGTCAGAGGCATACATTGATATAGTTTTAAAATATGTAATATGTATTGATATTGTAAGAGAAATATAGACATAATTATATGTAACTATACGTATAATGAAACAAAATAAATGTTATTCTCTACTAATCTTCACAGAGGCATAAAATATCTTAAATACTAACAGTTCTGTTAACTGGATGTTCTTATGCATATTTATGAATACAGAATAGCCAGACTACCTCAAATAAAAAGAAGCACAGCTCCTCTTAGTAGGACATCTACCAGCTAAAGTTGTTAAATGAAAAAAAAAAAAAAAAAAAGAAAAAAAAAGAAAAAAAGAAAAAAAAAAGTCTGTTTGTAAAGAAAATAGGAAAAGAACACCACAGAAAGCTTCAGGTGAAAAAATGGTGTAATTTTTAAAAACAGATTCTTTTAATCATTCAAATGCTTTCTTTTCTTTTAATTTTCTTTTTGACAAGACAATCATAAAAGTATGAGTAACTTTTAAGTGAATAACTTAAAAGGAAATTAAGTTATTCAAGCAGGATGTGCACCTCATGAACCTGCATTGCTTTGAACAATGACTATGTTGTCTTTCAAGTGTTTTCCAATACCTCCCATAATAATCTTCTCCATAATTTTACCAGTCCCTGTGAAGTGAGACCAAGAGACCTGTAATAACCAGGTCTTTGTCAGTCTGCTTGAGCAAGGGGGATGGACCAGGTGACCTCCAGAGGTCCCTTCCAACCTCAGACAGTTCTGTGTTTTTGGAAAACACTTACCAATTCTGTGGCAGCAGTGGACTCAGCACCCAGTGCCCACATTCCCCCACAAAGTGCTGTGCAGACATTGTCA